>NC_140589.1:135387581-140263645 GCF_964204655.1 Triturus cristatus | reverse complement strand
TCATTCAAAAATACTAGTCCATGTGCAGACAATCGCAAACCTGTTTTGCTCAAGCTGATTTATTTATTCCAGTGACCGCAAAAAAACTAAAAGCCGAAACAATTCAGAGTGACACTTGTTTCATGGGCTAGCCACGAAGTCTGGCCCAATTTTCAGATTATATTCCTTATCTCCAAGTGGCATTGCCCTGCCAAACACAGTAGTTTATTACCCGCCGTGCACAATCTGAATTCACAGGATACTCAGTGTTTCCCAAACTGTGGGTGAGCCCATGTTTGGTGAATCATAAAAGTCCAAGCAATAAATAAAGGTGCCTTTAAATTCTGTAATGTTCCTGTCATATTTGCTGCACTTCAAAGATAGTTGTCAAATGTCATACTACGTCTTCAGACACATTTCCGCTTATGGTGTTTAACATAGGGATTGGTGTTTAGAAACTCCTTTCACTTAGCAGCCAGAGAGGAAAAAAGTAAATTGAATTGTGTGACACTCTGGCTGTGGTACAGGGAGTGTAAAAGGAAAGGCTATAGGATGTCATGTTTTGTAACACACAACAAAATGTTAATGCCAGTAAATGAACTGTACACATTCAGCAGTTAGGAAAGCAAAACAGAAGCATATGTTTTGTAATTCTGAAGTGTGATGAAAAGAAAGATTTTAATAGGATCAAAACAAATCAAGACACCTAGTGTTGCGCAAATGATAAATACTCAATGAAACCCGATTTTTCACGCATTATCATTTGTGTGCAATATTGTTTATAGTTTTATGAGTAAAACTGTATGTCTGTGCTAATTTAGTGGCCATTTCAATGGAAAATGTGCTCTCTGTAAAGGACAGTGGGCTATCAAACGATGCTTTAGTTACATAAAAAAATAGCCCACCTCATGTTCATTAATGCTAAGTTGGCCACAAAAGTTTCTCATTCTAAAAATTGAGTCCTGGTTCTAAAAAGTTTGGGATGCACTGGAATAGAGCATAAATGGAAAAACCGTGAGCTATATTTCAGTATAGGGGCTGTATAGCCCGACAAATCAAAATAAGCGTTTGTATATTCGCAATGTTTGAAAAAAACCTCTCTTTTTCTGATGTGTACGTTTGAGACATTTCATTTATCTCGTATTAAAAAAAATTCATCCATGTTGCCGAATAGGTCTATAATTATAAGAAAGAGAAATTATACCAGTAAAGATGCTCTGTATGCAAGATTGTTTTTTTTTTGTTGTGTTTTTTTTTTTGTGTGGTAATTTCCTGTGTGCAATATATAGTTATTACTAAATCCCTAGTATAGGCACCCCTCTTCCCCTCAACGTGTAAAACAATTGTAATTTATCAGTACAGATGAAACCTAGCCTTAATGCTGCCTGAAAGAAGCGTACATACTGGAAAAGCTTTGTGTTTTTTAAATGCAAATTAAATTGCGGATCAAGTTTATTTTTTAATTGGCAAACTCTTCTAGCTCTAGTCTGGCCTTCGGGCTTTTCACTGGCTGCAACTTAGTAAAACTAGCTTTGGCAAAGCCAGTTGGTCTTCCATTGTCTGCCAGTCTTTTGGCTTTGTCAACGCTGGTTTTGGAAAACTGTATTGCAGGGGGAGCTGTCGGGCCTTTGCCAATATTAAAAAAAAAACACTGACTAAAAGCAAAAATATTTTTGCGGGTTCAAAAAGCTTACATAACACTGACGGAACTACTTTGAGGGCAAATGGGCACCCTGTGCAAGATCCGAATGCCATCACTCACAGGGAAATTAACCAGTGGCTCAAGTAGGCTGACCTATTGTCCCATGCTGTATGCTCTAGTGGGCGGAAGAGTAATGTGAATGACACAACCAAGGGAGTAGCCAGAAAATTAAAATAGGCCCCACTTTGAACTAATGTGCTGATGCCATCAAGCAAGTGAATCAAGTGAGACAAACCTGTCCTAGAACAGCTTCCTTGTCTCTTCCAACAATGCATCTATCCATTCATTCTTTCACCCTTTGATCCACCTGCTGATATCCACTATGTCACTTATACAATCTGTCATCAATTCTTTTTTTTATCCACCGTTCAATCTTCCCCTCTGCCACCAAGCCACCCATCCACTCTGCCACCAAGCCACCCATCAGCTCTGACATTCATCCATCAATGCATCCACTCTGTCATGTTATGTTATAAAATGTATAGAGCGCATAGTTGCCCAGCAACTAGGCTTTCCAACGCTAGTCCGTACATTAAATGAACTGAGGCATTAACCTAAAGAAAAGATGCCAGAAAGAACACCTAAAATGAAAAAAAAAAAAAGTTTTCAAAGTTTTCCTGAAGGACAAGTGTTTCTGGATGTTATTGATAGACAGGGCGGAGCTCATTCCAGAGGACTGGGGCTTTTGCATGGAATGAACGGTCACCCGCTCTAACTCTCTTTACACAAGGGATGGAAGCCAGATTAAGTGAGGCTGAATGCAGGGGGTGTAGAGGTCAGTAGATGGGATAGCAGGTGAGACAGAATGGGAGCGACCTGGGAATTATAAGATTTTATGGGTGATCCACAAGGTTTTAAAGTGCACACGTTTCTCCACAGGGAGCCATTGCACTTTGCGAAGGAGGCCGGAGGCAGGACCGAATTTTTGAAGAGAGTAACCGTCTAGCCGTGGCGTTTTGAGCCCGCTGGGGTTTTCTAATCAGTGGCTTCTTGACTCCCAGGTATAGAATGTTGCAATAATCCAGCCGGGAAAGAATTGCTGCCTGAATGATAATTTGATGAGTGCCAAGGGCAAAACGTCCAAGAATGGGTGTAAGGCCGCTCAAGAACCCGAAACATGCGCATGCCACTGATTTTGCTCGCGCTTTAAAAGTTAAGGTGTAATCCACACAAACACCTAGATTTTTGACAGGGGCTTGGGGAGAGGCGGAGGCCCAAAGGAGGCAGGCCATCAATGGTCGACCCAGGAGTTGGTATCCTTTCCTAATAGGAGGATTTATGTTCTGTTCAAATTCAGTCGTAGACAGTTAGGATCCATCCATTGGGCGACAGCCAGCATTCCTCTTTGGAAATTGGCCAGGTCTGACATGGGGTTGTCCGAGAAGGAGAGTATGAGTTGGGTGTCGTCTGCATATGACACCAGCTCAAGCCTCAGGAATTTCACAACCTGAGCCAAAGGTTGAATGTAAATATTAACCAACGTCGTGCTCTAGGGCGAGCCCTGTTGGACGCCTTGTTGCATAGCGTAAAATTGAAAACTGTAGGGAGGGGAAAAATCCTGGAAAGAACGCTCCGAGAGAAAGGAGGCAAACCAGGACAATGCAGATCCACCTAGGCCAATATCTTGAAGGCACAGTAGCAGGATTTTGTGGGATAATGTATCAAATGCATCGCTTAAATCAAACGGAATCAAGGCTGCTGATCTGCCCTCGTCTAAAGTGCTTCTGAGAAGCTCCGTAACCGCAAGGAGTGCATATTCCGTTCTATGCACCGGCCTAAAGCCGGCCTGAGAAGTGTCCAAAATCTGGTTCTTTTCTAGAAACGTAGCTAGGATATCATTAACATGTGTCTCTGCTACCTTGGGAAGGAAAGGCAGAAGACAGAGTTGCAGAAAATTCTCAGGTTTAGAAGCACACAGAGAGGGTTTCTTCAGGAGGGGGGTGACCTTGGCATGCTTCCAGAGGCTAGACAAAGAAGGACTAATCAATTCTAGATATGATTCAAGAAGAGAGTCCTGAAATTTAAGGAACACATCTGGCTTAAATGAGTCAGCAGGTGAGCCTGATTTAACTTTGCTACATAGAGTAACTCGGACTCAAAAGAGAGAGAACTTTTAGCGAGGATGGGACATTTCTAATAAGGCCGCCTGGCCTCAGGGCGGGGGTCTTAAGGCTAAAGTTTGAATACATATCCCCTCTGTTGCCATTAAAATACACAGCTGACTTTTCACAGTGAGCGTTAGAGGCTTCAGTAGGATCTGCTGAAAGTACAGGTTTTGTAAGTCTATTTAAAAGGCTGAAAATCTCCTTTGTAGGGTTGTTCCAACTCCTTATTTTATTCACAAAATAGTCTGCCTTGGATTTAGCGAACAGTTTGTGGTAGGACGTGATATCTGCTCTCTATTTCGTTTTTGAGAAGGGTCGTAACATTTCCTCCAGGAGCATTCTAAGGTTATACAATGTTTTATAGCAAAAATTGGGAATTTGTTAAACCAAGGGGCAGCATGCACTTTCCTACCCTGAGCCAGTCGAACAGGGTTGAAAGTGTCTATGGATGATCTCAGCCAAGATTGTAGAATGTTATTCGCTGCCTCAACAGTGGGGACCAACTGAGGGGGGCAAATCTGAATGTAGTCACCACATGTTTTACAGTCCAGCTTATGCCATGGGCATTTAAAGATTTATCGATCACAAACGAGTGTGGAGGGTGCCCACGCAGGTCCTTTAATCTCCTCTTAGCCCCCCTTGTGTGTATTCGTTTAAAGATTTTGTGTGGTCTAGATATCTGCCTTTGGAATGACAAGCAAATGACTATAGGGATCATACAATGATCAGTCCAGGGCATGGGGAGAGGGGTCACTACCTTCAGGAACTAATTGAGTTAACTGACCTGCAGCCAGATCATCAATAAAATGAACAATGTCACTGTCGTGGCTGGCCTCTAGATGGAGGTTCAGATCTCCCAAAATACTAAAGTTAGCAGAGTTGATAGTAAGTGAAGCAGTGAGATTTGTGAATGCCTCCCTAGAGATTTTAGATGGTCCTGGCGGATGATGGATTAAGATTCCTGATAGGTTACAGTTATTGTTCAAATCAGTTTTAAAAAGGGCGCTTGCACAGTCTGGAATAGTGCAAAGGGTCAGATTACATATATAGCTATCTCTATAAATCACTGCAATGCCACCACCTCTGCCACTAGTTCTGTTGAAATTCTTTAGATGATAACCGGGGGGATCGCTAATGCAGGTTCAACTACAAAGGCCGAGGTCAACCAGGTCTCGGTAAGAAACAGAATGTTTGGGGTGTGGTTTTGGATAAGAACCAAGACTTCGGCATGGCGTTTGACCAGAGAGCGGCAGTTTAAACTAAAAAGCTTATGTTCTGTATGCTTGAGGGGGGGGGGGGGCAGCCTGATTGTGGACACAGTAGAGCTGGCTTCAAAACAGCAGGACTTGCAGAGATAAGATAGCTCATCTGGGACCCATCCATGTTCACTGCAGGTGTGTGAAGAGGTCCAAACTGGATGTAAATCACTCGATGAGTAGACTAACCTGTGAGAGTTTTGGAAAGCAGGGGGCCTGGCGCCTTTCAAGCATGGACGGTGCAGGCGGGCTTGCCTTTGGCGAGCCCGCTTCCCATGTTCGCGCCATGGCAAGCATAAAATACCAGAGGAACTCTAACAGGCTCCTCCTGGGCTTGTCTCTTATTGGGTCCCTCTGGACCAATCAGAGCGAGACAGGAAGCGTCAGTAAAAACGACCTAAATTGACAAGAATTGCTTTTAAAAATAGATATGGCAGCAAACAGAAAATGCCGACCAAACCCCTTAAAGTTCAGGCACAAGTTAGTTAAAACATATCGAACACTTACAACAGTTTTAAAAATCCAAGGCCCAAAAAGCAGTGTTGATGCACGGACCATCACGCCATCCATCTACTCTATCTATCTATCTATCTATCTATCTATCTATCTATCTATCTATCTATCTATCTATCTATCTATCTATCTATCTATCTATCTATCTATCTATCTATCTATCTATCTATCTATCTATCATCTTCTCTCCCATCAATCCCATCTTCTCTCCCATCAATCCCATCTTCTCTCCCATCAATCCCATCAATCCATCTTCTCTCCCATCAATCCCATCTTCTTCTCCCATCAATCCCATCTTCTCTCCCATCAATCCCATCTTCTCTCCCATCAATCCCATCAATCCATCTTCTCTCCCATCAATCCCATCAATCCATCTTCTCTCCCATCAATCCCATCAATCCCTCTTCTCTCCCATCAATCCCTCTTCTCTCCCATCAATCCCTCTTCTCTCCCATCAATCCCATCAATCCATCTTCTCTCCCATCAATCCATCTTCTCTCCCATCAATCCATCTTCTCTCCCATCAATCCCATCAATCCATCTTCTCTCCCATCAATCCATCTTCTCTCCCATCAATCCATCTTCTCTCCCATCAATCCCATCAATCCATCTTCTCTCCCATCAATCCCATCTTCTCTCCCATCAATCCCATCTTCTCTCCCATCAATCCCATCTTCTCTCCCATCAATCCCATCAATCCATCTTCTCTCCCATCAATCCCATCAATCCATCTTCTCTCCCATCAATCCCATCAATCCATCTTCTCTCCCATCAATCCATCTTCTCTCCCATCAATCCCATCTTCTCTCCCATCAATCCCATCAATCCATCTTCTCTCCCATCAATCCATCTTCTCTCCCATCAATCCATCTTCTCTCCCATCAATCCCATCAATCCATCTTCTCTCCCATCAATCCCATCAATCCCTCTTCTCTCCCATCAATCCCTCTTCTCTCCCATCAATCCCTCTTCTCTCCCATCAATCCCTCTTCTCTCCCATCAATCCCTCTTCTCTCCCATCAATCCCTCTTCTCTCCCATCAATCCATCTTCTCTCCCATCAATCCCATCAATCCATCTTCTCTCCCATCAATCCATCTTCTCTCCCATCAATCCATCTTCTCTCCCATCAATCCATCTTCTCTCCCATCAATCCATCTTCTCTCCCATCAATCCATCTTCTCTCCCATCAATCCATCTTCTCTCCCATCAATCCATCTTCTCTCCCATCAATCCATCTTCTCTCCCATCAATCCCTCTTCTCTCCCATCAATCCATCTTCTCTCCCATCAATCCATCTTCTCTCCCATCAATCCCATCAATCCATCTTCTCTCCCATCAATCCATCTTCTATCCCATCAATCCCTCTTCTCTCCCATCAATCCCTCTTCTCTCCCATCAATCCCTCTTCTCTCCCAAATCCCTCTTCTCTCCCATCAATCCCTCTTCTCTCCCATCAATCCCTCTTCTCTCCCATCAATCATCTTCTCTCCCATCAATCCGTCTTCTCTCCCATCAATCCCATCTTCTCTCCCATCAATCCCATCTTCTCTCCCATCAATCCCATCTTCTCTCCCATCAATCCCATCTTCTCTCCCATCAATCCCATCTTCTCTCCCATCAATCCCATCTTCTCTCCCATCAATCCATCTTCTCTCCCATCAATCCCATCAATCCATCTTCTCTCCCATCAATCCATCTTCTCTCCCATCAATCCATCTTCTCTCCCATCAATCCATCTTCTCTCCCATCAATCCATCTTCTCTCCCATCAATCCATCTTCTCTCCCATCAATCCATCTCTTCACTCACTTATCCATCCATCCTTTTACTCTGCTGTCCTTTCGCCTGTCCATCTACCTATCTATCCATCCACCTATCCATTTATTCTGCAATCCTTTAACCTGTTGATTCACCTATCCACTCACTCACTCACCCGTCCCTTTACTTTTGCTATCCTTTCACCTGTCCATTCACATATCATTCACTAATTCTTTCACCCACTTATTCATCTGCATACTCATTCATCCACCCATTGATCCATCTTTCCTTCTTTTTGTCCATTTTTCCATTATTCCTTCTTTCTTTCCCTGTTCTATGTACCCTGTTGTTGATTGTTCTTGCTCCTTCTTGCTCTTCTATTGATGCTGTAGTCCAGCGTTAATGATGAGCTTTAATCTGCCCAGGTGTAGACACAACAGGCCCATAAAGACTCACCCCTGCCCCACTGTAGCTGCTCAAGCTGGGGGTTCACACCCCGCCTGGACACAACTGACCAATTCATGATGGCCCCTTGAAGAAACACTGAATGCTCTTCTACAGAAGCCACACAACTAGTCTGCTCTCCTTTGTAACTGCGTTAGGGCCACATCTCCCAGAGTAGCACTGCGATTTTCAAAACAAATTTTAAAAAAAAGGCACCACATAAACAGCTTAAGCCACTTCATCTACCTACATGATTCAAAGCTATGCCAGTGTTGGAGTTGCTACTTCTGGTAGTATAGTAGTTTTAAAATCAAATGTTTCTGTAGCTCAAGGCAAGACCACGTTAGCATTTGACCCCTGCTGTGCTTCCACATACATTTCTCTTTTGTCTGCCTCAGTTTGTCCAGAGAATTTGATATTTCAAGCTGTTTTCATGGTGACTTTAAAGGTAAAGCTGGATTTCAGATACCATTAACACAATACCATTTTAGTTTTCCTCTCCATCCCTTTAATTTATTTTCCCCTCACACATTCTTAGACTGCTTGCTGTCTTTAAATATTTGCTTTTTTGTTCCCCTTATACATTTTTTATTTGTTACCGTTCTTATTTGTTACATAGAAGTCCGCTTTTGTTTCAGCCTTTAGCTTCACATCTGTAGCTCTGTATTTCCTGTGCCTATCTATCTTATGTTTTTATATGTTAAACAGCCAGATTCGTGGCGCTCTACTGTTTGATTGACATTCAGTGATAGTTAACTCTGTGCTTAATTAGTAAAAAAAAAAGAAGTGCCGGGGCACAGGTGAGGAGATCACTGCAGCTTGCAGCACCCATTGCTCCTTCCGGCGCTGCCAGTGACCGCACCAATGCAACCACTAACCGCCACCCAATTACAAGTGTGACGGTTCAGACTATTCCAGGGCCCCAAAGCTATAACAATGGCTTGGGTGGCAGGTATAAGTAATTCTAATATGTATAGAATTTATAAACAACTGTCGTTGGGCTCATCTCTAAATTAGAAAGACAGCGCCACCATGTGGCAGACTGTCATAAGTGCCGGTGTTGGCAATAAATGCCTGTGCTGAGCACTGGAAACCACTGGCACAAATAACACTTGAGTCAACCTCTTCTGAAAGGGCATTTAATTTGTTCTATATCACATGGAGAGCTGGTGGGCAACGTCTAGACGCACTTACTTATAATCCTAATTGCATTGTTGCCGTGCACAGGTTCTTCGTGCTGGACTCTGCGCAGTCGTCCACACTGGGGAGTCTAGGTGCCACACATGAAGAATGTGTGATATATTGCCCTGTCTCATCATTGCACCCTAACATGATGCTGTGTTGGGCATATGTTTCTACTGTGCTCTGAAGTGAGAGTTTGGTGTTTCAAGTGCTGTCAGTAAATCCATCTTTCTTTTTTAGGAGCTGAAGTGAATGCCTCCCCACTCTGGAATCTGACGCAGGTCAAACTGGAGCCACAAGAGACTGAGGAGGCGACCGTGCATGGACACAGCGTGCTAGGCAACAATGTCTTCGAGGAGCCGATGTCCGCCATGAGTAACACCGGCTTGCCGCAGAGCCCCGATGACTCTGAGGGAAGTTACAGCTCGCACTCCGCAGACAGCCTCATAGGATCCTCACCAGTCTTCAACCAGCAGCCCAAGAAAAAGATAAAGAAAACATGAAGGGCTAAGGGACATCTTTTCTAAAACATTGTAATTCATGCCCCTGTGGCAGATATTGGCATAAACGTTTTTCCATTTTTTTCAGCTAGTGTTTTTTCTTCAGCACATTTACATGTCTGTATCTGTTTTGTATCCAGCATAATTCACATTGAGGGTAATGATTTTACAAATGTGTAACAGAATAATCAGGATTTTATTAAAGACACGGAGGCCAGCATTATGCAATAAACACTTTATTGCCACTTCAAAACACCTAGGTTACAGAAAAAAATGAAGAATGTCCATAGCGCTAAGAAGACCTCCTCTTAAATACTCCAAAACCCCCAATATGGCTAGTCAAAAGAACTTTTACAATAAATGTATACTTCTAGCTTTTCCTCCGAAACCAACTTTAAAAAAAAACTTTAACTGCTCAGTATCTTGTCTGTGAAAAAAATTGAACTAATGAAAAACAAATCCTTGAAACCATAAAGAAATTGCATAATCAAAACCGCACTATACAGAAACAAAATATTTATTTGCTACAATTACAGAACATGATATGTAATTTTCTTTTTTATATAACAATATTACCAATTCTTTTTTTTAAAGTCCAAAACTGTTACATGTAACAGGCAGGTGGAGAGGGAAAATACAGGTCTTTACATCATCAGTACAATTCTAATTCTCCCGTCACATATTTGTAGAACTGTTTTTTGATGACCCAAAGCTAGAATTATGCACATTCAGAACTTTTATAAAACCAGAGATGACACATACCCAGTAAAGTAAGTTTCTTCATATTGAAAGAAAGAAATGTTCCTGCATTAGACCGGTCGGCTACCTTCAAAATGTCTCCCACCGTCACCCCTGAAAAAACACACTTCCTGCGGTTTCTGTATGGATGGAATGAGCCATAAACACAGTCATATCCACACCGGCTTCACTTATAACTGTCTTAACACAACCTCCTAATGTTACAACCCTTTAAAAGTATTTTTAATTTTTTTAATTAAATAGCCGAACATCCCATGGAGAACAATTTCCCTCTCCTTTCATACTAAACATCTCAGGACACATAGCTTGAAGAAAGACTGAAGTTGACTTGGTCTTAGTTCTTTTAGTCAAAACAAGACCTACTCCATCCAGAGTGCAAAAACTGGACCTTGCATCTGAGAGTTTACGATACAAAACATTAAAAAAAAAAACAGTGTTGACCGTTTCATGGAAAGCTGCCTCAACTTTAGAAACAAGTTACGTATATGCCAAGGGTTATTGTAGCTCTGTCTAGGTGGCTGATGAGTCCTTCTACCCTTCATAATCCTGCTATTTAGTCTTTCTTTTCAAATCAGTCTTTCACCTTTTAAGCAATGCTGTCATGAAATAGCAGACCTGCTACAGTGGGAGGATCTGTAAATGAACTTGCTGAAAATGGACATATTTCCTGATTTAAGGAAGTAATGGCATTACCAGCACCACAGAACATTTCCTTCTTGGTGGTGGAAAAGATCCTTCATCAATGCTACATAATTGCTATGCATATGCTTTACCAAAACAGACAATTGGCTGACTCTATTGCGGCCTCCCATGCAAGCACCCTGACATACCATTCCAGGTCTCTAAATTCTCTCCAGTCTATCATGTTGAAGCATTATGGAGCGGATGGTTTAGTGCAGCCGTTCTTAACCTTTTGACTTCTCTGGACCCCCACTGAATCGCTACTGGAGTCCGGGGACCCCGGCCTAAGCAATTTCTAGGATTTGACTAGAATAAGATACAGAACAGGAATAGAAACAACTTGTGGAGCCCACATCACCAACAAGACATCTTGGTGCCTGGGAGAAAATACCAAAAGGGCTCAGCGAGTTATCCTCATTACCTGACAAAATAGGTGGGTCATTAATCCTTTTCTATAAGAATCCTGACTAGAAATTACTTTAATACCTGTTGGTAAATTGTTCGAGAGCGCAGGGCCCATCAAAGAAAAGGATCTACCACCAGAACAAAGAGCCCTAGTTATGTTGTGGTGCATAAACAAATTTCTTCATCCCGTTATGTAATCCAACTATCGAACATAAGGTCTTAAATACCCCTCTCCGCTTGAGCAGCAGCTCAGTTGAGATAAGGAGGATTCATGGAGCCCAAAGTGAAGCATATTTCAATAGTGTACTCCAGAAAGTATACGTACAGATACCATCTGGGAGTGTTATTGAGTCGGTATGGATGGCAGTATCTTTCTTAATATTCTAAAGTAGTAGAAACAAGCTGCTGAGACTGCATTAGTCTGGGGTTCCAATGACCGCAACTAATTCAACACTAGCCCCAAAGATTTGGCCTTGGGTGCTGGGGGTTTCCCAGGGAACTAGGCCAGAAGGAACTCTGCCAGCTCTCAGTTTTGTTTCTTCAGTTGTAGGACGTTACATGACCTCCTGACTTGCCCTGTTGAGAGGCAGTTAGTCACCTTCCCACCTGTAATCGATTCTGACTGATCCTGCCAGACAATCAGCTGGGTGTCATCGGCGTTGGAGATGACCTGAAAGCCAAACCTTATAATCTATATTACATATATCTATATACAATGGCAGGATATTGACATCAGTAACATAGGTGATAGCGAGGAGCCCTGAGGAACTCCACACACTACCTTATGTGCATTTGAAGAGGATGGAGGTAGTTCCATAGGTTGAATGTGATGAGACAGGATTGACACAAACTAAGAAAGGACAGTCTCCTCAAATCCAGTTTCCTTAAGTCTGCTCAATAAGATACCATGTTTCACAGTATCAAAAGCTGCAGAGCGATCTAGCAGCAAAAGTGCTGCTGAGCCTCCCTGGCCAAAATGTAATCTTAACTAGTCTAATGATGGGGCACAAGCAGATTCTGTGTCTCTCACCGGAAAGAAGCCCGGTAGCCAGGGATAAAAGCCAGTCTGAATCTTCGACGTATGAAGCCAATGTTTTGACTACTGCTCTTGCCAGCATCCTACTCAAAGCAGGCAGAAGTGTTAAAGGTCTATAATTTTCCCATGGTTGAGATTATTTCTATTTTTTGTTTGTTTTCTAAAGTAGAAGCTCGATCATACCTCCTTTCCATTAATCGCGAATGAGTTCTCAATAATGACAGACTGATATATTAGTGAGTGGTGGTATTAATAGCCAGGCACATGCTTGTAGAAAGGATACTAGACTGGGCTTGTCAAGAGAGGCAAACTTGTGCTGCTTAAGTACAGATCCAACTTCTTCCTGAGTTGCCCTGGTAGAAGTAGACCATAGCCTAAGAGGCTTCATATGCTCAACTAGAGGCCTGTCATAATTCAGGCAGGAAGATGCATTCTGTACATCAGAGTAGAGCCTATTAATTCTGGTCATTAAAAAGTGGGTATCTTGTCACAGAACTCCTGTGAAGGCTGAGGAGGATGGGCCTGCACAGAGGAGAAAGGACTATGGGCCATATTTACAATGCCCCTGCGGTACTTTTATGCTGCAGGAGCGTCACTTTTATGACGATTCGGAGGCGCAGTGTGCCGACCCATATTTACAAGCCCACGCAAAGCCACCCTGCATGGCTTTTCATGGCCTGTAAATATGGAGGAAGGCAATGCCTTACTCTGCGACGAAGGGGCGTTCCATGGATATTGCTGTGGGTGTTCCCACGCAACACCCCGGTTTTGGGCACTGCCCCAGATTTACAAAATAGTGTAAATCTGGGACAGCGCCAAAACTAACACCTTCCCAAAGCAGGCGTAACGAGGAGAAATGTTTACATCTGTTCTTGTTTTTTTCCTCTTTTGATGTGTACTGCATTCTGCAGCACACATAGAACGAGGAAAACGCTTCTCACAATTTTTTTGTATAGGAAGGTGTTCCTTCCTGCTCAAACACAATCATGGCAACCACAAAGACACCCTTGCACCACCGTGCAAGGCTGCCTGCGTTGGTGCTCAGTTGCAGTTTGTGCACCGGCTGCGGCAGAAAGGACAGGAATGCACCCTAGCTTGTAGATACGACACATGCCTGCCCTTTTCTTTTGACGTAGGGCAGCTCAGCTAGAAAGCATTGAATAGTGTTGCAAAGATAAGACTTTGCTAAAAAAAAAAGGTTCTTTTCTATATAATTTGAGTTTGTCCCTGTAAACAAGACCTTCCCTGGCTTACACAATGCCCTCCACTTCCTTTTAGCTTAGTTGGGCTAACCAACTATTTTTCTAGGCTTCTGCAAGACATTTTTTTTGTGTGATTTTATCTTCTGCTGCTTTGCAGGAATAAAACAGTCCAGCATCGCTACCAAAGTCTCACTGAAGCAAACTAGTACGGCAGAGACCGAGTCAAACTCAGGAAATGAACTACAAGCAGTGTCTAGGCTTTCAAATAATTTTCCTAGATTTTCTTCTAGGCTCATGATGAGACAAAGTTTGTCCTCTGGACCGGCCTCTTTTCTTTCTTTACGTCCAGAAGGGACTTAACAAATGATTGGTCCAAGGGAGCGGAAGACTATTCCTAATTTCCAAATATGGTCTGAAATGTTGCCCATCTTTTGAGTCGAGGATTTAACGAATTGGGATAATCCATACAACTTGATGGACTGCTTAGTGCTGTGCTAAATGACTCGCCTCTTGATTTTTTACGTAGATTAAAATGCATAAGAATTATATTTATGTAAAGAATGACTAATTAGCTAATTGATTCCATGAGTCCTTTATCGGCGAGCGGTATACCAAGAGGAAATATAAAGAATATTCTGATGACATGATACTGCAACAAACCATGGCTTCTACATTTTCCTCGCTAACCGAATGTGTTAAGAGTTACCAACAATCCTTCTAGATACTTGCTTCAATTTGATGATCATGAAGAGCTTAATATCTATCATGGATTGTATTGGCTGTATCAGTTGATTAACTGTTATTTAGCCTAGTTTCGGTCAAGAAAAGAAAATCGCAAATAATGTTCTTGTAACCAATTCAAAATCTGCTAGTATGTACAGTAAGGAAATGCAGTTTAAGAGTCCTCCTCTTTGCTTTGCTGTTGGTGTCATGGAAAACCCAAGGCATCACTATTGTGGGGGCTAAAAGATGAAGTGAAGTGCTAAACTTGCTTGAGGCCACCAATCATCCATACTTGATTCAGTTTGCTCTACTTGTGCTGCTGGCAGGAATTGAGCTTAGGAAACCAAGTTACTTCTTAGCCTCCAATGTCAAGTTCCTTCCTATTTCCAGAGCAGCTTAAAATTTGCCGTTTTACATTGTGTTTTTTAAAACTGTATACAAACATTATTATCCAGGTTTCAAAGAGACAGCCCCTCTGAAGTCCTCTAATCCCTCCATGAGGTACTAATAACGACCGAACACCCAAAAGCGAAACTCCAGGACAACAGGGAAAAGGATGTGGACAGGCAGAAAATCATGTATGTCGCTGTGGAGTTGTGGCCTTGGCCTTCCTTCCGGTGTCCTCGTAGTCTTGGGAATGGAGGAGTAAGAAGGATACAGCAGTTAAAAGTGAGATAATGACGGAATCAAGTAAACCAAATATAGCAACAAAGTGGGGTTTGAGGGCTTACCCATTGTTCTGGTGGATTACGCCATAACAAGCTACTAACACACTAGGGGCAGATGTATCAAAGAATTGTTTTGCGATTCTCAAATAGCGATTTTTAGAGAATCGCAACTTGAGAATTCCAAAACTATTCTTTCCTTAATTTGGAGCGCCATCTAGAGCAAGTCCAGTAGGGAAAGGGTTGGAATATTCCTTAGGTTGGAGCGCGATCTAGAGCAAGTCCAGTAGGGAAGGTGTTGAATTAGTAGCGCACAATGCTTTCCAATGGGGCGACCAGATGGCCGGGCTGCCCTTGAAGTCCAGATGAGTGCTCATTTTCCTCCCTGATCCCAGCCAGGGCTACAGGAGGTCGGGCATGTCTGCGCCTTGTGTCCCCTCAGTCTCGGGGTGTGCACGGGTTACCAGAAAGAGGGGTAGCTTTCCTCCGGATTACTCCCCCCCACCGACCCACAGCGTGGCAAAGTGCCCGGGATGGGCTCCATGGGTCCCGGGCAGTACTACCGCAGGCGTCCAGGCCCGAGTTCTCCGGTGGTCATCCCCGTGCCTGAGGCCCAGCTGGGGTCCCCGAAACCCAGGGACGTGAAGGCTCTGCTCGGAGCGGGCGTCCTTTCGGTCCCGGCCATCTGGTCGCACGCAATGCTTTCCGATGGGGCGACCAGATGGCTGGGCTGCCCTGGAAGTCCCGTTGAGGGCTCATTTGCCTCCCGGATCCCAGCCAGGGCTCCAGGAGGTCAGGCGCATCCGGGCCTAGGGTCCCCTGAGTCTCGCCGTGCACACGGGTTCCCAGAAAGAGGGGTAGCTTTCCTCCGGATTAGTGTACTCCGGAAAACCTCTCGGCCTAATGGTCCTCAGCCGGCAGCTGGACGGGCCACGACACCGCCCCAGCCCGGGGTCTGTCCCCGGGCCTGCCGCATGGCAAGTTAACAGGGATAGGGTCCTGTGGGCACGGGGAGCCTCCCCTGCTTGGTTGGGTTCAGGGGCTCCCAAGGTTCCTGAGGAGGGCGGCCTCCCCACCCCGGCTCTGTCCTCGGTCCTGCTGCGTGGCAGGGTGCCCGGGACGGGGGCCTGGGGAGGCTTCCCCAGTGCCTCTGGGCTTGGGAGCCCCGGCTGGGCCTGGGAGCTCCTGGGTCGGGTGCCGCGGCCCTGGGCCCCGTCCCCTGGCCTCCCGCTCTGCCAAAGCCCCGGGATGGGGTTCCATTGTCCCCGGGGAGCCCCCCTTGCTTGGCTGGGTTCAGGTGCTCCATCCCTGGGCCCCATCCCCCAGCCTGCTGCTCCACCAAGGGCCCAGGACGGGGGCTCGTCGATCCCGTGCATGTCTCCCCTGCTTGTCAAGGTGTCTGCGGGCCCCGGGTCGGAGGGTCCGTCAGGTCCCCCTCACAGTCTCCATGGCTGGGGCCCTGGGCCTCCGGTCCCCCATCCCCCGGCGCCCGCTCGCTCTTTCGTTGGGGCACAGAGCGACCAGATGGCTTCCCTTTTGAGCCCGCCATCTGGTCGCACCTATCCCCCTCGGCCATCTGGTCGCACCTATCCCCCTCGGCCATCTGGTCGCACCTATCCCCCTCGGCCATCTGGTCGCACCTATCCCCCCTCGGCCATCTGGTCGCACGCAATGCTTTCCAGTGGGGCGACGAGATGGCCGGGCTTGCCTGGAAGTCCCGATGAGGGCTCATTTGCCTTCCCGATCCCAGCGAGGGCTCCAGGAGGTCGTGTACATTCGCGCCTTGGGTCCCCTCTGTCACCTCGTGTGCACGGATTACAAGAAAGGGGAGTAATTTTCCTCCGGGTTACTAGGGAGAGGGTCAGTCAGACCTCTGTGAGGACCGGCTATTCTGAAACAGGGGAAGGCAGAACCCGGGTACGCACCTGCCTCTCAGCCCCTTCCCGATGGTCCTTTTTCTCCGAGTTTGCTCAGTCAGACCTCCGGCCATTCTGAGACAGGGGAAGGCGTTATCTTAGGCGTAATGGTTAAGCATTTGGGACCACATACAACAATTCAATGACACCCCCACAAATGGACTCCACACCGGGTTTATCAATAATAAGTATTTTATGTTTAAGCAGACTTAGCACAAGACCCAATAACGTTAAAACGGGCCCACAATACTTTGCAATAAATAGTTCTTGAGTTCAAGCGTATTTCAGAAGTTCTGTGCGCTTCGAGCGCGTCGGGTTGTTCGTGTGGCTGTAAGAGGTTCACGAGCGGGGCTCACAAGCGTTTGCAGACGCTCCGGGCGATGCGTACACCTTTCGGTGCCAAGGGGGCACAGTACCTTTATCTTTCAGGAGTTCGTCACGGACTGTGCGGTTAATTTCCAGCGCGTTTGTACGGCGCGATGTCCTTTCAATTGCGGTTCGAGCTACGGCTCGAAAGGGGCCTCAGTCGCGTTGCTCAGGGGGACAATGCGGGTGTACGGTGCGTTGGCTCTTCGTTGCGGAGTTCGAGCCGTCCTTTGAGAGCGGCGCCCTTGTTCTCAGCGCGATGCGAAGCAGGCAGTACTCCCGGGGGGAGCTGCGTGCCCACCACTCGACGCACCACAGCCTGCCCTCAGCAAGGATAGGGGGGCACGCGCAAGGGGTACGATGCGGAGAGGGGCAAACAAAGTGTCACGAAGTCCTTCCTTTGCGTTGCGAGCTACGGCTCGAGGGGCCTTAGTCGCTCGGGCCGGGCAGGGGGGCACAGGCTTGCCCAAGTACACGCCAAGTTGAGAGGCACACACTTTTCTCGGCTTTAGCTTCACGGGGAGAACGGCGGTTCTCAAGGGGGGGTGAAGTCCACTGGTCAGGGGGCAAGCTCAGCACAAGCCCTTGGAGACCTTAAACAGCACAAGTTGAAGCAAAGTTTCTCAGCAATCTTTCTCCTCTCCTTCAGCAGCAAGGCAACCACTGCAGGCCAATCCCCCAGGTCAGGGACAGTACTCCTCCTACAGCTTTCCCGGTTCCTTTCCCTCAGGCAGAGGTTCGTCTTGTAGCAGGATCTGATTTCTTAGGAGCAGGGCTCCTACATTTATACTACATTTCTTTTGTTCTCCCTGGCCAGGGGGGCCCTTGCCTAGTTCAGTCCAGTTCTGGAGCACTTTGTTTACGTGATGCAGGCTTCTTCATTCAGGGTGCAGGCAGAGTCATCAGACGCTCCACAGGGGGCGGAGCCGGCATTGTGGTGGCAGAGCACAGTCCTATTCAGAGTCCAGGTGCACTCCTCCCACCCATCTACCTGTCAATCGTCCTATTCACCACCAGGCTACCTAGCCCTGCCTATCTGGGTTTCCCTGGCCCTGTCACTCACGCAAGCCAGACAGCAGATACACATCACGCAGAGGCGGGCTGAAATGGTTAGGCAAACAAAGGCCATCTTTCTAAAAGTGGCGTTTGCGAACACAGAACATTCAAATAAACCTTGCTAACAGATGTATTTTATTATTCTGAGTTCAGGCATACTAAACTCTATTTTCTACCATGTTCCCTGGGTCTGTTAGGATCATAGGATGTAACAATCTTAACAGCCCATTCTGGCCTATGAGAACAGGGTAGCCTTACAATAGTGAAAAACGAAAATGGCTGTAATTAACTATTAGGACATGCCACACATCAGGGCTTGTCCTACCTTATGCTAACAATGCACGCTGCCCTTGGGCCTGCCATAGGGATGACTAATATGAAGTTAAGGGAAGGTTTAGGGACTGGCAAGTGTGTGCACTTGCCCAGTCAGCATGTCAGTACCAGACTGCACGCAGGTTCTGCAGTGGCAGACCCAGACACATTTTACCAGGCAGCTTCTGTGGGTGGCACAACCAGTGCTGCGAGCCCACCAGTGGCATTTGTATTTACACGCCCTGGCACTCCTGGTGCACTTTACTGGGGTCTGATAGTAAACTAATTAAGCCAATCATGGAATCCAACCAACATCTACAATTTACATAGGGAGCACTTGCACTGTGGCACTGGTTGGCAGTGGCACAGTGCTCTGAGCGGCCAGCACCATAAAAACACATGAGGCACAGCGACGAAAAGTGGAAGGGAGACTCACGCCAAGGTGCCAGGTCTAACAATGTGGGAGCCCCCCATCCTGCAAGCCAGCCGAGGGTCCGTGTGCTTGGGACGGAGGTCCACGGGACCCGGGGAGGCTCTCCCCAACCTGGCTAGGGTTCAGAAGCTGTGACCGGGCCTGGGGCTTGTCCATCGTCCCAGGGTGCGGAAGCCCCCATCCTGCAAGCCAGTCGAGGGTCCAGGCGCTCGGGATGGGGATCCACCCCGGCCTGGCTAGGGTTCGGAAGCTGGGACCGGGCCCGGGACTAGTGCTCCATCCCAGGGTCCCAGTGTGCAGGAGCCCCCCGTCCTACAAGCCAGCTGAGTGTCCGGGTGCTGGGGACGGGGGTCCACTGGCTCTCACCGGCCTGGCTAGGGTTCAGAAGCTGGGACCGGGCACAGGACTCGTGCTCCATGCGGCGGGCCCGGGGTGCGGGAGCCCCCCATCCTGCAAGCCAGCCGAGGGTCTGGGCGCTGGGGAAGGGGGTCCACCGGGGCCCGGGGGAGGCTCTCCCCAGCCTGGCTGCTTTCAGAACCCCGTTTGTGATAGGGATTGGGGATTGCAATTATTTCCCATGAACGAGGAATTCCCAGTAAGTGCGGGTCATAAGCTCACGTTGATTAAGTCCCTGCCCTTTGTACACACGGCCCGTCGCTACTACCGATTGGATGGTTTAGTGAGGTCCTCGGATCGGCCCCGCCGGGATCGGCAATGGCCCTGGCGGAGCGCCGAGAAGATGATCAAGCCCAAACCCCTTGGCCGCCTCCTGCAAGCACACACCGTAGGCACAGGGCCCGGCCCTGCCCTGGCGCGCCCCGGCCGGCGAAGCGGTCTGCGGCCGCATGGGGTGTCGGGTGAGGACTGTGCCTTCGGCAGGCCTCTATTCCCTGGGAAGGACCCGACTGACACCCAAGGGACAGGGGCAGCCCCTGTCCCTCTCTGGGAGGGTCACAGCGGTAGGCCCTCCCGAGATGGAACCCAAGCTCACCCGCCATGATCCTCGCGGTGGGGGGGAACCGAATGACGGTGCATCAACGGGCTGGTAAACACCACCCCTCGAAAGGCCCTTCAGCCGGCTGGGCTCTCTGGTGCCCACGTCCCGGCTCCACCGGGATCCAGGCGACCGAGGAATGGCCCTTCTTGTGAGGCAGGGTGGGCCTGGAAGAGAAGGGGCCTA
The DNA here is from genome assembly GCF_964204655.1 of Triturus cristatus. Classification (NCBI taxonomy): domain Eukaryota; kingdom Metazoa; phylum Chordata; class Amphibia; order Caudata; family Salamandridae; genus Triturus; species Triturus cristatus. The sequence continues at coordinate 140,243,471 of NC_140589.1, read as the reverse complement.
GGGCCTGCGAGGGGACCCCGGCTCCTCTCGGTGGGAGGCGTGCGGGTAGGGAGCTGCCTGGCTCTTCCCCTCCGGCGCCTCTGACCCGGGCAATGGTGGGGTGAGCTGAAAAAAGCCAGGCGCCAGCATGGCTCGGGGCCGCCCAGCGACTGGCAGCTGATGTGCAGGTGGAGCGACCCTCCCTCGTTGCCAGGTACCCGGTTCAACCTGGTCCCGTGCGGCCGTGCTGAGGGGGTTTGAAGACTCGCGTGGTCCCTCCCAGTTACTCTGGGAGGAACCGGCAGCTGCGGGGCTGCCTGCTCCCGCCGCTCTGGGAGCCCCCTCCCTCCCTTGCCCGCTCCCGGGCCGAGCACCTGGTAATGTTTTTTTCTCCCAACGGTGCAGTGTGACTCCCAGAGGGGATGCCTTAATCGGCACCCCACAGCGCGCATTTCCTCTGTTGCAGTATCCCTTCTCCAGAGGTCCCAGGCAGCTCTGAGTGCATTGTCACCCTGCCTTAATCATCCGGCGGATTCCACTACCCTCGGACCGGAACTCCCGGCCCGCAACAGCCCGTTTGCCTCGCCTCCTTACCGTCCTCTCGACTGGATTAACCCTTTACGGCATTGGTTCCGTGGCTTGGCTCAGCTCTCCTGCACTGCCAGTGAGCCTTCTTCCGACCCCTTGGTTTCCCTACACTTGGACAGGAACTCCCTGCCTGTCCTCACACAGGTCAGCTACACCTGACTTTGCCCCCGGTTGAGCCCTGCTTAATTCAGCCGGCCACCTGGCCCTGCTCCCGCGACCAGTGGGCAATTTCTTATGCTCAGGCCAGCTAATTATTCTTGTCCTGATGATGATCCTAGTATTTTAGACAGGATCGAAACGTCGTCGACCCAAGTTAACAACTTGCACATTAAGCCAGTGTGTTAAAAAAGTGCAACTGTTGTTACTCAAAAAGCTTCTACATTGGATTTGTAACAAAGCTCATTACGTCTTGCCTGAAATGCCCCTATGTATGTAATTGTTTTACATGTATTGTCTTTTTTTCCCCAAAGGATACAGGATTGTGTCCCACCATTAGTATGTTATTGTAATTGTTATTTTTACATTCTAGAAATAAATAGGGTTGTCCGGCTGGACATCCCATAATATAATATAGCTTCGATTCTGGACTATATTTATCCCAAGTGTATTTTCCCTCTCTCCAAGGACCACTGTTTCTTTTAATACTTGATCCTGCCGCGTGGCAGGGTGCCCGGGATGTGGTCCTGCGGGCCTGGAGAGGCTCCCCACTGCGCCTCTGGGCCCGGGATCCCTGGCTGGGTCCACGGGCCTGCGGGGCCCCGAATTGGGTGCTCCAGCCCTGGGCCCTATCCCCCGGCCTGCTGCTCTCCCAAAGGCCTGGGATGGGGTTCCGTCATACCCGGGAGCCTCTATCTGCTCGACTGGGTTCAGGGGCTCCCCGGGGAAGGCAGCCTCCCCACCCCGGGCTCCATCCTTGGCCCTGCCATGTGGCAGGGTGCTCGGGACGGGGTCCGTCCAGGGAGGCTCGCCCAGCACCTCTGGGCCCGGGAGCCCCAGCTGGGGCCCGGTCAGGTGCTCCAGCACTGGGCTCTGTTCCCCACCTGCCGCTCCACCTAGAGCCCAGGACGGGGTTCCATCGTGCCCGTAGAGCCTCTCCCGGCTTGGCTGGGTTCAGGGGCTCCCAGGGGCCTGGGGAGTGCGGCCTCTCCACCCCGTCCTCCGTCCTTTGTCCTACCACGTGGCAGGGTGCCCGGGACGGGGTCCGGCAGGCCCGGGGAGACTTCCCCTACGCCTCTGGGCCTGGGAGCCCCGGCTGGGTCCAGGGCCCCACCCGGCCCCGGGTTGGGTTCTCCGGCCCTGGGCCACGTCCCCTGGCTTGCTGCTCTGCCAAAGGCCTGGGAAGGGGTTCCGTTGTGCCTGGGGAGACTCCCCTTTCTTAGCTGGGTTCAGGAGCTCTGACCGGGGTCCCTGAGGGCCCAGGGTAGGGTAGCTTCCCCACCCCGGGCTCCGTCCTCGGACCTACCGTCTGGCAGGGTGCCCGGGACAGGGTCCCCCTGGGCCCGGGGAGGCTCGCCCTGCGCCTCCGGGCCTGGGAGCCCCAGCTGGGTCCAGGAGCCCTGGGCCCCGTCACTCGGCCTGCCACTCTGCCAAAGGCCTGGGACGGGGTTGCGTCAATCCCGGCATACTCCCTCTGCTTGACTGGGTTCAGGGGTTCCCAGGGACCCCAGAGAGGGTGGTCCTGCTGCATGGCAGGGTGCACGGGACGGGGTCCGGTGGGACCGGGGAGGCTTCCCCTGCGCCTCTGATCCCGCAATCCCCGGCTGGGTCCAGGGGCCCCGCCGGGAGCCTCTATCTGCTCGACTGGGTTCAGGGGGCCCTGGGGAGGGCTGCCTCCCCACCCCGGGCTCAGTCCTCGGTCCTGCCGCGTGGCAGGGTGCCCGGGACGGGGTCCCGCATGTCGGGAAGGCTTTCCCTGCGCCTCTGGGCCCTGGGATCCCTGGCTGGGTCGAGGGGCCCCAGCGGCCTCGGTCGGGTGCTCCAGCCCTGGGCCCCATCCCCCGGCCTGCCGCTCCACCAATGGGGGTCCGTCAGTCCCATGCGGGCCTCCCTAGATTCTCCTGCTTGTCAAGGTGTCTGTGGGTCAGGGGGGGGGGCCCTATCGGCTCCTCCTCGCAGCCCCCATGGCTGATGCCCAGCTGGGGCCCTGGGCCTCCGGACCCCCATGCCCTGTTGCCCAGTTACTCTTCTGTTGGGGCACAGAGCGACCAGATGGCCTCTACTTTCAAACCCGACCATCTGGTGGCACCTATCCCCTCGGCCATCTGGTGGCACCTATCCCTTCGGCCATCTGGTCGCACGCAATGCTTTCCAATGGGGCGACCATATAGGTGTGCTGCCCTGGAAGTCCCAAGGAGGGCTCATTTGCCTCCCCGATCCCATCCAGGCCTCCAGGAGATCGGCGCATCTGTGCCTTGGGTCCCCTCAGTCTCGCGTTGCGCACGGCTTACCAGAAAGGGGGGCAGGGAGGTACCCTTCCTCCGGATTATTAGGGACAGGGTACTCCGGGACCCCGCTCGGCCAGGCGGTCCTCAGCCAGCATCTGTATGGGCCAGGATGTCCCCAGGCTGGGGCTCCATCCCTTGGGCAAATGTGTTGTGTGGTTCCTGGGGCACGAGGAGGCATCCCCTGTGCCCGGCAGCACCGACGGAGTCCAGGGGCCCCGGGCTCAGTCTCCCAGCCTGACGCTCCACCAGGGGGCATGAGACGGGGTTTCGCCAGGCCCGGGGAGACTCCCCCACCTGAGGACCCCGGGGAGGGTGGCATCCCCACCCCAGGCTCCGTCCTCGGTCCTGCCGCGTGGCAGGGTGCCCAGGACGGGGTCCCTCAGGCCCGTTAAGGCTTCCCCAGCGCACCCAGGCCAGGGAGCCCCAGCTGGGTCCAGTGGCCCCGCCGGGCCGCGGGTCTATTGCTCCAGCCCTGGGCCCCATCCCCGACCTGCCACTCTGCCAAAGGCCCGGGACGGGGTACTGTCGTGACCGGAGAGGCTTCCCCTGCACCTGTGGAGAATAGTTTTGCGATTCTCTAAAAAATCGCAAAAATATTCCTCCGGTCCTGGGATACCAGACAGGAGCCCCCGCACGCCTGAGGATATGCAAATCACAGCTGAGGAGAAAATTTAAGTCGAAATACACAAGGGAGGCAGAAATTGAACTAGGAGGCCAAGGAAGGGTAAAATCGGGATACCCTAACCTCACGGGTACATAAAAAGGGTCAAAAGGCGCAGGGACTGTTGAACGGGTGCAAACTAGAACAAAGTGGAAAAGCAACAACGCAGCACATTTCGGGGCTAATTAGGGTGTCGGTTGGAAAGCTTCCAACATCCCTGGTTTGAGATCGGCGGTCGGAATTCAAACCGGCTGGTCATCCGGCTGACTTCCGACGGGCTCGAGGACCCTGTCGGCCAGTCGGAAGGGTCGCATAACCCCGCTAGGAAGGCGTTTCCGCCTTTGGGATTATGATGGCACTTTCCAAGAGCAAATCCATGTCGGCCTCTCCGATATAGATTTGCTGTCAAAAAGTGCCTTTGGGGCCCCTAGCAGGCCTCCTTTCCCCCTGGCCCTCCAGTTGGGGGAATAGAGGGCACCGTAAATCCCTGCAACATGTGGCAGGCACCGTGAGGTGCCTGTCACACAGTGCAGGGATTTGCACAGGCTCTCATTTCTCTATGGAAGATTGTGCTATGGCCGGTTTACTGCAGCAGCACAAGCTCCCATAGAGAAATGGGAGTATGCGACTGCACCATGTGCGGTCACATTTTAATTGCAGTGTCGGGACCTCCGATCAGAGGTCGGTTGGTCCCAAGACCGCAACGGTGTTGGGCAGACATGATGTCGCCCGACATCGTAATCATGCCCTTAGTGTTTGCTTCATTGTGTGAGGTTTCTAATAACAAAGGCTGCCATAATGACCCAGAAGTGATGATGTGCAGGAAAACTGGTGTTTGGTCTAGTGTTGCGAAAACCCTGTTTCCAAGTCTTTGTATTCTAAAGATTTCACCCTTTTTCGATCTTGCGGGTGACTGGATGTAATTGAGTCTTCCTGATCCTCCCATTTGATGATATAATTTCATTTTCTACCCCATTAACTCCCCTTCTTGCACGCTCTAAAACTGGGCCTTGTTGATCATAATTCTTAAACTCTTTAATAGAGTCCTCACCACGTTCAGCTATTCCTTCAGGTACCTGAATTCCTCAGACACCACAAAAAATGTGATATAAATTCACTACCAAACGTACACCGCGCTCTCACTGGTAAGCTGCCATTGGTTGAAGGAATAATGTGAAATGTTGATTTTTCAAATGAAACATCCTGTCTGGCCATCCAACTGCTGATAGTCTCCGCTTCCGCCCCTCCTCCTCCCCCCCCAAACAATTGGTAAAGTGAAATAAGCATATCCTGATGGATATCTTTCAAACAATGGGTCTCCTCCATCTTGAAATGCCTGTACAGCCGGAATGTGTTTGCATCCCTTGAGTTTATAAGGTCTCCAATACATGGCCTCCTTTCCTACCAGTTGTAGAATACTTGCAGAATCTGTGTGCTGCTCTTGAACCTCTATAATTGCACCTTTTAGAAGCATTTGCTCGATCTCTTACCTTGCCATATGTTCTGAGGATTCAAAACGCACACCATCCCAGGCTTTCTCTATTGTAGTGATGCTTACAAACTGTTCCGTCAAGCCCAAATGGCGCTCATTATTTTTCTCTATTGAGCATACATTCTGCTAACCTTTTCCTAACTTTAAAGGGAAAGATTTTGAGATGGATTCCATAGTTCCCATGGTGTGTTGGGGTGACAGGCATCTGAGCCCATACCCTTCTCCCTGCTTTTGTTTGGCACATACATGTCTACTTTTTTTTTGGCACATACATGTCTGCACTCCACTGTAACTGGAGCCTTCTCCAAATAAGATTCTCTTCCCATGTGTGCAAGCCTTGTGAGTTGTCATGTCCTTCATTTTATAACTTAAATTAATCAGAAATGCTTTCCTCATTTATGTGTTGTTTAGGAAATGTGCTCTCTGCACCCTACCCCAAAAAATTTACAAAATAACTTCCTTAAATTGTGGCATCAGTGCCATATGAAAGTACCCACAGGAAAGGAAAGGCATAATATCAAATGGCATGTCCTAGCATTGTTTAAGCGATTTTTCCAAACACTTTTTAGGGTGTTTCCCCAAGTCTGGCCAGAGAGCTAATCAAATTCGAATTTAAAACAAGAGTGGCACACAATTTGGGCTTCAAACTGTGTTGTGAACATTCCCATTGCATAATCTTACCAGTACTTTGTAAAGTGGTTCCCTAATTCACTGCTTTATAAATTCTGAAGCCTGGGGGGGGGGGGGGGGGGGCCTGGCTCAAAACAAGATGGCTGCACATTAGAGGAGCTACCGCAAGCTAACTGCTTGAGACCCACCACCCGTCCAGTAATCTGGGACCATCACAGCTGTGGTCCACATCTAGGGCAGTGGGAGCGCACAGCAGACCAGATCCGGTTAAAATAGACCCACCGGGTTGGCGGTCCCAGGAACGAAGCAGGGAGGCTGGGCCCGCCGATTCAGTGCAGCCCAGGTAGCAGCAGCGCTGGGAACCATGCGAGCCTGCCGGAGACAGGCAGCTGATACAAGAAGGACCCACAGCCCTGACCCGAGAGGCCAGGGAAAGGGCCGTGTGACGATGGGGCGGTGGATGCAGGCGGCCCCCTGCAATTTACCGGCCGGCGCCAGGAGGGCCAAAAGGACTGGAAGAGGAACGGAGAACCAGCCGGACCGTCGCAGTTCAGAAGGACTGTGGCTTGTGGTCCGCTGCCTCACAGGTGAGGCAAATTGAAAGAAGCCGCAACTGGCAGCCAGAGATGGTATCAGGCGGGTCCAGGGGGCACCAGTGGCAAAGAGGAGAGCGTTTGGGTGGCCATTGGAGTCAGTGGAATTCAAAGGTCCAAAAGTTGCAAGGAAGGTATCTTCCCAGCTGCAGGAGGGCACGCATTCTGGGTAGGCAGAAGTAAGCAAGGCAAACTGGGGAAGCACTAGAAATAAGGGAGCGGAGAGGTCCTCATCTGAGATCATGCAAACGAGAAAGTGAACCGTGAACCACCTGGCTCTGAAGACGTACAGCAGGGGTACCTACCTGGCTAGAGCTAAATGTACGGCCTGGGGCTTCCCACGTTAGTGAGCAGCGAAAGTAACCTAGGCCCCGGTGGGGGGGCAACCATCAAACTCTTAGGCAGGAGGGGAACCGGAAGCGCACGAAGACCACCCCCATGCCACAGAGACTTAAAGTGAAAACCAGAGGAATACCACCAGAGCTGGACCAAGCCACCCCAACCCTCCACTTGACACCAAAGCGGTGGCAACATGAGGAGAGATGGCAACAGCTGCACACACACTCCATTGAGATGGTGAAGCCCAAAGGGAAGCCGCAAGCAAACAAGATGGACAAATACGCAGTTCCTAGATAGAATTTAGAGGATGTGGACCAGCTAGGAGTCATGGTGGCCCCACCGGAGCCTTCCCTTGGGGCAATAATGGCAGCAATAAAAGACCTTATGCCCTCTCTTGAACCCAAAATAGACTCGGTCACTATTGATGTGGGTCTCCTGCGGGTGGACTTTCAAAAGATGTCTGATAAGGTGAGACCGGCGGAGACACATATTCAAGACCTTCAGACATCCTCTAAGTCTTTGGAGGAACAAGTGCGCAGGCTAACGAAACAGCAAGCGATGCTAGCGGTGAGTGTCGAGGACCAGGAGAGATGCTCTAGGCGCAATACAATACGGATAGTAGGGGTACCGGAGGCACAAAGTGTTGACCTGTTTGTTGAAGACCTGATTACGACATATCTCTGTCCTAAGTGCCTATCAAAGTTCTTCTCGGTTGAAAGGGCGTATAGAGCACCGATCCCGCAGCCAAGACCAGGTGCCCAGCCACATACTATAATAGCTAAGATTTTCAACCATAGAGGCAAAGATGCTATCTTACCGGTGGCCCGCCTGAAACTACAAGTAGGTGGGGGTGGAACAAAACAAGGAGCCCTGATCTTGGGGGTTTCCTCGCCCTCCCTGAGATGCGGACTGGGGGGAGGCGTACACCATTGGGAACGTTGATATTGACATGGCTCCCCACGTTAGTGAGCAGCGACCGTAACCCAGGCCCCGGTGGGGGGGGGAACGATCAAACTCTTAGGCAGGAGGAGAACCGGAAGCACACAAAGACCACCCCCATGCCGCAGAGACTTGGAGTGAAAACCAGAGGGGTACCACCAGAGCCGGACCAAGCCACCCCAATCCTCCACTTGACACAGAGGCGGTGGCAACGTGCAGAGAGACAGCAACAGCTGCACACGCACTCCATTGAGATGGTGAAGCCCAAAGGGCAGCCGCAAACAAACAAGATGGACAAATACACAGTTCCCAGACAGAATTTAGAGGATGCGGGCCAGCTTGGAGATACGGTGGACCCCCGGAGTCTTCCCTTGGGGCAATAATGGCAGCAATAAAAGACCTTAAGGCCTCTCTTGAACCCAAAAAAAACTCGGTCACTATTGATGTGGGTCTCCTGCGGTTGGACTTTCAAAATATGTTTGACAAGTTGAGAAGGGCGGAGACACATATTCACGACCTTCAGACATCCTCTAAGTCAGGGGTACTCACAAACTTTCTCTCAGGGGCCAAATTTACAGTGTGGTTTGTGGCCGAGGGCCGCACTGGTGGGGGCGGGGTCAGTGGCGGAGGGGGCGGGGCTAGCGCAAAAAAAAACTGTGTCCATGAGGTTGAACACAGGCCCTGCGTCCACTGAGCCACCAAACCTGGCATACGCGCGCACCTCTCTCTCTCTCTCTCTCTCTCTCTCTCTCTCTCTCTCTCTCTCTCTCTCTCTCTCTCTCTCTCTCTCTCTCTCTCTCTCTCTCTCTCTCTCTCTCTCTCTCTCTCTCTCTCTCTCTCTCTCTCTTTCCGTCTCCCTCCTTCCGTCTCCCTCTGTCTGTCTCCCTCTCCCTCCCTCTGTCTCCCTCTCCCTCCCTCTGTCTCCCTCTCCCTCCCTCTGTCTCCCTCTCCCTCCCTCTGTCTTCCTCTCCCTCCCTCTGTCTCCCTCTCCCTCCCTCTGTCTCCCTCTCCCTCCCTCTGTCCCCCTCTCTCCCTCCATCCCTCTCCATCTCTCCCTCCCTTTCTCCCACCCTCCCTGTCTCCCCGCCTCCCTCCCTCTCCCTCCATCCATCCATCTCCCTGTCTCCCTCAATCCGTCTCCCCCTCCCTCCATCTTACTTCCTCCGTCTCCCTCCCTCCCTCCGTCTTCCTCCCTCCATCTCCCCCTCCATCTTCCTCCCTCCCTCTGTCTCCCCTCTCCCTCCGTCTCCCTCCCTCCATCTCTCTCTCCGTCTCCCTCCCTCTGTCTCCCTCCCTCTGTCTCCCTCCCTCCCTCTCCCTTCCCCTCTCCCTCTCTCCGTCTGTCTCCCTCTCTCCATCTGCCTCTCTCCGTGCCTGTTCCTGTCTCTGCCTCTGCCTCTGCCTGCCTCCTGCCTTTATCTGTCAGTCTGTCCCTGTCTATCTATATCTCTCTGGGCCTCGGGCTGTGTCTACACGTCCCCGACACCAGCCCACAAACAGCCCCCCCCACTCCCCCCTCTCCCTGTGTAATGTAAAAGTCAGCTCTCAGACCCTGCTGCCCTCTGTCACCACACCTGGCTCTCACTCCCTGCTGCCCCCGTCAGCCTCTGCCATTTCACCCGGCTCTCACTCCTCGCTGGCTCACTCCCTGCTGCCCCCCCCCCTCACCTCACTGGGCACTCTCACCCTGCTGTCCTCTGTCACCTCACCCTGCATGTGTGGCAGCCCGGGCTGGGACAGCTTCCCGGGCTCACCGGAGAACTTCACGGGTCTTTAAAAGACCATTTACTTGCTAATGAGGCTTTGTTGTATTTCACCTCTTCTTAGCGCCCCTGCAACATCAAAGCCTCGTTAACAAGCAAAAGGTCTTTTAAAGACCTGTGAAGTGCTCGGGTGCAGGGAAGCTCTCTCATCCCGGGCAGCCAAACACGACGGGGGCCTGTCTCCACTCTTATCCTGGAATCTCCTGGCCCCCATAGAGCAGTCTCTCTCGGAGTCCGGCGGAGTTTGCTGACACACTTTGGAAAAAAATTTAAAAACAAGGTACGATGTCTGCATGGTCCGCGGGCCGCCAAGGAAGGCCTGCAGGGCCGCTGGCGGCCTGCGGGCCGTACTCTGGGTACCCCTGCTCTAAGTCTTTGGAGGAACAAGCGATGCTAGCAGTGAGAGTCGAGGACCAGGAGAGATGCTCTAGGCGCAATAACATACAGATCGTAGGGGTACCGGAGGCACAAAGTGTTGACCTGTTTGTTGAAGACCTGATTACAACATATCTCTGTCCCAAGGTCCTATCAAGGTTCTTCTTGGTTGAAAGGGCATATAGAGCACCGATCCCGCAGCCAAGACCAGGTGCCCATCCACGCACTATAATAGCTAGGATTTTCAACCATAGAGACAGAGCTGCTATCTTACAGGTAGCCCGCACGTAGCGAGAGCTAAAATATGAAAATACTACAATCCGCTTCTTCCCTGACTTTACCCTCCAAGTCCAGAGGCAATGAAAGAGCTCCTCGCTGAGGGGAAATCCTGATTTTTCCACACACCAGCGGAAGTTTGGGACTGGCTGGATGGGGGGCGAAGGCAGATGGGCCCACCCCGAAGGGCTCACCCCCGTAACGGCCATGAGGGGGGGTTCTCCGAGGGGAGAAGAAAATCGGCGAGACGAAGTAGACTTGGGGAACTCTTAAACACGAGAAGAAACTACAAGTAGGTGGGGGGTGGGACAAAACAAGGCCAGGCCCTGATCTTGGGGGGTTTCCTTGCCCTCCCGGGAATGCGGGCTGGGGGGGGGTGTACACTATTTGGAACGTTGATATAGACATGGCGCTGCTGTAGCCCACAGAGGGTCAATGGGCTATCAGAGCTCATGGGGTAGACAGGGCAGAGTGGAAAATCTCCTAACATGGTTAAGTTACACTTAAGGGCGACAGGCGCTCTGCAAATCGGGGTGGTGGGCAGTTCAAGTCCCATGGTGCAGGGTAGCAAGGAGGGGGGAGTGAGAGGAACAATTCAGTTACCCGTAGTTCTAGTTGCAGTTGTGAGGCATTTAACAAATAAAACGATATCTCATGAGATGTGCAAGAGCCTCGGGCCCACAACAAAACCTGTGATCCTGACCACAAATAAGACAACTTTTGGAGCAATATATGACAGGGGCACCGAACCAGTCTGCACTTAAAATTATGTCCTGGAACGTAAACAGACTGGGGACCAAGATCAGGCGCACACTGGTTCTGCAGTACAAACAACGTCAAAAACCTGACCTAGTTTTACTACAAGAAACGCATCTAAGGAGACAGACGTGCAAGGCCCTGGATTGGTGGGGTTACATTCTCGTTGCACATGCAGGCTACTCCTCTAGGTCACGGGGCATGGGTGTTCCTACTTCGGCCGGCTACGGCATATACCCCAAACCCAATCTAGAGAGACCCCCTAGGTAGATTTGTGCTTCAAACGGGTAGATGGGAGGGGCAAGTTCTAAATCTGAGTTGAGTTTGTGCCCCACTAGCACTATAGGGAAACATGCTTACCTCCCTTGGGGCGGGCCTGCTAGATTTACCGGAGCGATTCCTGATCATAAGGGGTGACATAAACGTCATGTCCACAAAGGTAGATAGATGGCCTGAAAAAGGGGAGACCAGGAGCGGAACTCCCCTCAGTACCTTTACGGAGGCAGTGGGGTGAGCCGACCTAAGGAGGTCCCAAGACAAAAGTGAACATCAATACATGCACCTATCAACGCGGCACGGCAGCCTCTCTAGAATTGACTATCTGTTTACCCTCGGCGATGGGATAGGTTGCTTAGGAGACACCCAGCACTTAGCGAGTGGTATCTCAGACCACTCCCCGATGGCCACCCGGCTCGTAGGGCAAGCTTTAGACAACATCCTACCACCCAGAATAGCATCCTGGCACTTGAAAGATAAAAAACTAACAGATCAGTTAATGGAAAGCACTGAGAGATACTTTCAACAGAACCAAGGATCGGTAGACTCGAACAACATCCTATGGGAGGCATACAAGGTGGTAATACAGGGACGGGTTCAGGCTCTAATTGGGGTAAAAAAAGAAAGACAAGTTACGATACCAAACCCTGGAATGGCAGAGTAAGGAACTGGAGACTGAGATATCAAATGGAAGAGCTCAAAAGGTAGACTTGATAGGTCGACTACGCCTCAGGCAGCAAGAACCAAAAGACATAGCTGAGAATGTGGCAAGAGCCCACGCCCTGGAGGTGCAAAGGAGATTTTACAATGTGGGAGACAAAGCTACCAAACTCATAGCCTGGCTGGATAAGCGAGAAAGGGGCAGAAACTGGGTGACTGAGATCCATGACCCTGCAGGGGGTATGCACACTAGCAGAGGGGAAATTACAGAAACATTTGCAGCTTTTTACGAAGACGCATACAGCTCAAAATCACGTAGGTCCCGGTCAGACTGTGCAGAGTTCCTGAAAACAATGGCATTAGATGGGCTCTCAGGGGAGGATAGGGAGGCTCTGGAGGGGAACGTGAGGGTAGCGGAAATAGAAGGGGCACTCGGGGTGCTGCAGTGGAGGAAGACGCCGGGGCCAAAGGGCCTTCACCTGGAGTTGTTTAAATGTGTGGCTCTTAAGATTGCTCCTCACTTCCTCAATATGTTCCTGGCCAGTAGAGACTCAGGATTTCTCCCAGAAGATCAGAGGGTACCCACAATAGTAGTAATCCCAAAGAAGGGCAAGCCGGCAACGGACTGCAGCTCATACTGCCCTATATCGCTGATTAACATGGAACCCAAAGTGTTGGCTAAGGTCCTAGCAAATTGCCTAAAAGGAGTTATAGTGTCATTAATCCACCCTGACCAATCCGGCTTTATGCTGGAACGAAGTATCTGTCTCAATCTGAGACGTCTTTATGGGGTGATGCACTTGACGATGAAGTAGGGTGTAGAGAACGCTGCTGTTCTTTCACTAGATGCCAGAATGGCTTTCGACAGTGTTGAATGGGACTTTATTCATGCGGTCCTGCCCAGATTAGGATTCGGCCACAAGTTCTGCTCCTGGGTTCGACTACTCTACACTGAACCACTGGCCAGGGTGCGGGTAAATGGCAACAACTACCGGGTCTTTGGGCTGGGCAGGGGCACGTGTCAGGGGTGCCCCTTGTTGCCTATGATTTTCACCCTAGCCCTGGAGCCCCAAGCAACCTGAATACAAGGGGATCCCCTGATCAGGGGAATAGCTGGAGAAGGAGAATGGGTGGAAAAAATATCTTTGTACACGGACGGGATCATGCTATATGTGACCATGCCCGGGTCTTCGATACTGATAATTCTCCACATCTTTGACCTCTTTGGGAGCTACTCAGGCTACCAAGTCAACTGGGACAAGTCCCTAATTTTACCGCTCTCAACGGGAGTCCTGACCTCCCCATCCGTTGTCCACTCCGGGTAGAGGGGGAGGGTTTCCAATACCTGGGGGTCCACATATGTAAAAGTGGGAGGGACTTTCTACAACACAAATTGCTCCTCCAAATAGTGCGCTTCCAATCGGATGCAGCCCACTGGCACGCGTTGCCCGTTTCCTAATGGGAAGAGCTGTTGTCTTAAAAATGATAACCCTCCAGCGCATGCTATATGTGCTCCAAAAAAAAAACATATAAGGTCGGACGTTTACTTCAGCAAAGTCAACACCACACTGAGGGTGCTAACTGTGGGACGGGGAGCAGAGCGCATATCCTTAAAATTACAGCGGGGAGTATAGGACGGAGATATAGCGTTACCGGACCTCCAAGCCTACTACTGGGCAGCCCAACTAATAGTAATAAATGACTGGGTGTTTGGTGGGAGAGACAATCCAGCCTACAGTGTGGATCACTGGGCCATGGCCGGCGGGGGGTACCCACCTCTTCTCTATGGAAGGGCAAAGAAAGAAACGCTCCTGTCTCAAACCCAAACGGTATGACAGGCATGGAAAGCTGCCAACCTACACCTGGGATGGGATAATAAGCTTACAGCAGAGACCCTATTATGGGACAGTGATAGTCTAGGAGAGGTGAAGAAGTTTTGTAGCCACACACGTTAACCTTTGATAGGCATAGATAAGCTGGGGGATGTTTGGAGAGGGGGATCAGTGTTAACATTTACCGAGTTACAGTTGGAATGTGACCTAGACTGCAGGGAGGTATTTCGGTACCTGCAACTAAAGCACGCACTCCACTGCCACTTATCTGAGGGTGAACAAGTACCGGACTATTCCACATTGGAGGACTGGCTACTCCTAGACCCTATGCCTGTTAAGGCAATCTCATTAACATATAAAAAAAATATTGAACTCACCAGACCCCCTCTTCCAACTGAGAAAGTCATGGTCAGAAAATGTGGGCCCTCTAGATGACGAGGACTGGGGGAGGCTATTCAGAGCCCCAGGAAGATAGCCATCCGATCTCAGTTTCACCTGGTGCAACACAGTGTTACACCAATCGTATCTTTCTAAATCCAGACTACACAGTATGGGTCGAAGTGAATCGGCTGAGTTTGTTAGGGGCTGCGGCGAGATAGGCACCTTTTACCACAGGATTTGGGTATGCCCCGTAATACAGCACTTCTGGAGCAGGGTTATAGAGGCTATGCAGAAAGTTACTGGGTTAACAATCCCATTGGAAGTGAAGTGGCTTCTGTTGTGTATTACAGGGGAAGAGAAATGGCCGTAGCACTTCAACAAATGGTTGTCTATAGCGGCAGGGGTAGCAAAACGCAACTTAGCCAGACTGTGCGGTACGTTTAGATCCCCCCCCCCCCGATTAGAGAGTGGAAGGATGATCGTGACTGGTGTCAGTTGGCAGAGCAAGAAACGTACCAAGATCTGGGGACCATGGATCCGGCACAGGGTGTCCAACGAGGGAGGATGAGAAGTTAGAGAGGGAGGGGGAAGGGCAACCTAACCCCGCCTAGGGGCTGTCGATCATTCTTCTTAAATGATAGAAGACACCTCACAAGAGGGGTGGGAAGGCGAAGCAAAGGCCCCCTGTGAGTGGCCAACACTGTCTTCAATTGATGTTGCGTACTGTTTTGTTGATCTCAAACAACTGCTCAATAAAAAATAAATTCTGAATCATCTCTCAGTGGCCACCAATCTGCAATTCTAGGATGCCTTATACTAGACCGATTGAACATTGTTTCTCTTTGTGAGTCACTTCAGAAGATCACTAGAATCTGCCTTCATTCCACCATCATCCTTTAAGCCCTCCTCTATTGTGTTACTTAACATATACTTATGATAATCTTTCTCCTCTCCATCCGAGAAAGGATGCACATTGTTCCCAGTAGGGTTCTCATTCCCAGCTTTATGTTGGTTTCCTTTTGAGCTACTTGGGAAAGCTTTCATCCATGTGCTGCTTAGGACACCCTCTACAGCCCTGGCGCTAGGATCCTCCTCCTCAGTAAAGTCATTGTTACTTCTTTCAAACGCAACTATTTTCTCTAGCTTTTACTCTCCTTCACTTTCCAACAAAGACTAGAATTCTTCCTGATAAACCACAATTCTGTTATATGCACTCAATGGTATCCTAGCAGAAGCATGCATTTCTTTACACAAAAAGTTCCTAAAATTGCCCTCATTCTTATCATTCATAGAAAGCCCCCTGAGGTGGTGCTGCGCTTCCCCGTTTAAGTTCGCTCTCAGTCATATTAAAATGTAACTGCTAGTTTAATATTTTCAACAACAATTGGAAGTCAATAACTGTTACAACTTGGCAACCTTGTAGTGATGCTTCATTCTTCCAACTGAGGTTTTTCTATATGAGAAATACTCTGGCCGATGCTCTGAGAAGATTAATTAAATTATTTAAACCATCACCCTGTTGTTTGTTGCATTTGATGCCTTAAGTGCGATGGGTATGCCCAGTCGTGGGTCCCACACACCCTGTGCCATAGGCTCAAGCTGCACCCTAATGACGAGGCCCAAGTAGGCTGAAACCTGAGGTGCCTTGTGTGCCTTTCTGCAGAGGCCACATCTTGCAGTTCAGGATGGGTTGTTTACATGAGGAGCAGGGTCCATACTGATTTGCATAAGGCAGTCCCCTGTCTAGAGCGGCACTGTGAGTGAAAATCGAAGAAGTGGTATTGTAGTGAGGTTATGGATTCACTGCGTACATTGCTAAGTTAGCATAAGTTAGTTTAAGCTTGGCTGCCATGTTGTTGCTTTTTGCACATGTTTCTACATACATTTGTTTTGCACAAATCCTCTGCTTGTGCTGGTTCATATGAGAACCATCTACCTTTCACTTCTCTTGCTGTACTCTGAGGCTCTGTCTGCACAGCGTGTTCAAGGTCCAAACATAATGTGCTCTGTTAATCTGCTGTTGGTCAATCCCACGCATGTTAGACACAACACTGCCACAGCTGCACTTCTGAAAATCAAGTGCTTTTAATATGGCATGGCATGCATGCATGTTAGACACTCGAAGAAAACCTTTCCGAGGAGAAGAGCTGTGCTTGTCCGGAGATGCAAACCTTTGCATCTAAATTCTGAGGTATGGGGTCCCCTTGATAAAGCCCAGAGGTCTTCTATAATTATTATAAACTAGTTCCTGGCACAGGGAGGGTGGCAAGGCTCATTAGCCCTTTTCTCCACTAGCTTTATAAAATGATCTCACCTTTCATATTTTATGGAATTGTAATAATGCTCACTATATTGAGTTTATGCATTTTGCTGTTAATATTGGCTTGTGTACTGCATTATAGAGCATGCTAGTTAAAATAAACATTTTAAACTATACTGTGTCTCTGGTTACTTATGTTGTGGACAAGTATAAGTGAGTTGGCGAAAGAGTGTTCTTGCTCACGCGATTACTGAGAGAGTCTGAGTTACATGTTCTAGGATGTCTAATCATTGGTAGCTTCGCTGTAGTACGGAGAACACATGAGACACTATAGCTAGTCGGATTGGGGTTCCGGGCACTAAGGTGGGCGGTTGGTTCAACACTGTACACCGAGGTCCTGGTTTCTTGAGAGTAGTTCTGTATATGTGCAGAATCCCTGCAACAGTATGTGGCCTGAATGATCACCAGTGGTTTAGATTATGCAAACATTCAATCGAGCACTTTCATGTCTGTTGCAGTTGATACCCTAAGTGCGACTGGTAAGCCAAGATGAGGGTTCTGTGCTATATGACTCAAGTTGCACCCTACAGATGATGCCCAAATATTCTGAAACTGATCTGGAGTTGTTTGTGTCTTATTCTGAAGGGGGCCAAGCCTGGCAGTTTGCAATGGACTGTTCCCATGACTGTTTGCTCTGATATGCATTAGGTGGGGTCTCTCTAAAGAGGCATTGTGGGCGAACATAAATAGCCTTGAATTTGGCTGTGAGCAGTCCCCAGTGACTGTGATTAATTCAAACATTCCATTCAACACTTTGTTGTTTGTTGCTGAGGAGTTTGTTAAGCAACCAGACTTCTAATGGTGGCTGTTATCTGCAACACCTGAAAGACTTTACAAATTTAAAAGGGTTGCTGTAGTCTTGTGATAATTCACTAGAACCACAGATCAGTCACAGACGCATCCTCACAGGTGGTACCAGAATTGCAACAGCATGTCTAGTACACTGTCCTGAATCCAACAAGCAACCTGAGGCAACACAGCCTGAGCTCGGGCATGGTCAGAAATGCTACAATTGTTAGGCTACAGTGAATCAAACAAAATGTTTGGTCAGCTTGCATAATGAAGTTTAAGCCTCATAAGACATGCAGTATACTTAAATGGCCCTGAACGTAATCCAAGTCTTTTCATGGTCATCCTGGGGCATAAGAGAGACATTAAAACTCTTACAAAACCTTACACAAATAAACAGTGATCCAACCAATCACATAGCCACATATAATTAACAAAGCATGACTACATTTAGACTTTCTTCAACAACTGATGCGAAAATAACTTGTCTCTTTGAGGAGCAGCACTTAAAAATGGTAGCTTGCAGTTTTGTGGTTGGTGCTTAGAGTACTGTGTACGTTCAGTACGATAGAATTGTTGGCCACTGCCAGCATTATAGGCCTAAGCCACAAGTGAATACTTTATAATGAGCAAGAGGATCATTAGCCACTGGCATCACCTAAGGCAGAAGAAGTATGCCATTAGAACATTCTACACACTGAGACTAGAATGTTCCACATTAGCGGGTCTACACCAGCCAATACTTGTCCTCTGCTGCTCCTTTGTTAGTTAATGGAGCTGCCAACATTCCTGTGTTCAAATATTTTTTGCTTTGTATACCCTTTTAAGTAGTTCCTATGGAGTTTCTTTAAAAAGTTTAATGCATAATACCAATCTTTGGTCTTGAAATTAAATTCTGAAGCCACATTAAACATTTCAAACGTGCACGAATTGTTAAAATTGGGGTGATTTGATTTATTTTCCCTATTTCTCCACTGACTGCTTACATTCTGCTCTGATATATAAAATTTAAAAAAACTTAGAAATTCACTGAAATAAACCAATTTAACAGGGACATTATAGTTAGTCTCAGATTTCACTTGTACAAAGCCCGGTGAATTTCAGTCGTTATAGTTACCTGAGCTAACTATAACTTATGCCCCACAATGCACTGATTATGACCTCAAATATTACATCACTCTTGACATGGTAAGTGGCATCACTCATGAAATCTCAAATGACATCACTGATGACATCATCCACAGAACCACTCACACATCCATACAACCTCTCGTACACCCACCCACACAAGCACTCACATACCCATTCACAGACCCACACCAGTGCTCACATACCATTCACTCCTCCATAGAGGCACTCACACACCCACTCACTAACTCATACAGCCGCTCACACAACCATCCACTCACCCATACAGCCACTCATGCAACCAGTCACTCACCCGTACAGCCACTTACATAGCCACACACTCACTCATGCAGCTACTCACACACCTACCTATTTACCTACACAGTCACTCACACACCCACCCACTCACTCACCTATACAGCCTCTCAACACAGCCACTCACAAATACAGGCACTCACACACCCACATAACCACTTATATACCCATTCACACATCCATACAAGTACTCTTTCATCTGCTCACTCACCCATAACAGCCATTCACACAGTTGCGTACTCTCCAATTCAGCCAACTCACTTAACCAAACACCCACTCAAACAGTCACTCACTCACCCATACAGCCACGTACATATTGAGTCACTCACTCATACAATCAATCAGACACCCACTCACTCAGTCATGCAGTCATTACACACCCACTTACCCACCCATAGAGCCACTCACACCACCACTCACTCACCCATACAGTCACTCACATAGCATCTCACTCACCCACACAGCTACTCACACACCAACTTATACACCCATACAGCCATACTGCTGAATTTCACTGGTTTTGTACATGTAAAATCTGAGACTAACTATAAAGTCCTATGGTTTTTTTAAATTTCATGTCCTAAATATATCATCTGTGTAACCATTTATTTTAGTGAATCTATATATTTACTGAAAAAAACAAAGGTTACAGGGACGTAATAGTTAGGCTCAGATTTCAGTCGTACTAAACCAGTGAAATTCAGCAGTTGAGCTAACTATAACTTACAGCCCGCAATGTGCTGCTTATGACCTCACATATTACATCACTCATGACATGGTCAATGACATCACTCATGACTAAGGCTCCCTGTTTTCCGTTTTTACTGATTTCTACAGATAAATACAGACAGAAAAACGTTTTTTTTCTTGTCTGCATTTATTTTTGAATGTGGATAAAAACAAAAATTGGGTGCTTTTTGAATGATTCCAAATACACTTTGCCAAGACTGCCAGGCCAATAACTGTGTGGATTGATAGGTAAGGGGTTAAACAAGAAAGTGATTTTAGTAAAGAGGCATAAGCAGCAGCAGATATGCACAAGGCTGATACTGAAATGTGCATATTCTCATATAAGTGCATTAATTTATCTTCTGCGGGTGTACATATCACTGCAGCCTGGCAGGCATTCAAGCATGACTGCACATTCATTGGTTAAATAAATGTGGAAATATACCAGTTTCAGCGTTACCTTTTTTAAAAGAACCTGTAATAAATATGGATAAATACAGATAAAGTTGACAAAAAATAAATATGGATAAATACAGACGGAAATGACAAAAAATAGAAATACCATAAAATCGGGAGCCCTACTCATGATATCACTGATGACATCATCAAGTGAGTGTAAGTGTTTTTAAGAGTTAATAGGTGTTATACATATGTACTAACCTACTACAAAAGTTAAATTAGTATACTAGGTGCACTACTACTAAGTGATACTACTTCTAACATATAATAAGTGAATAGCTGTGTGACTATGTATCCTTTTGTGTATGGGGGTGTAGGTGGCTGTATGGGTGTATACGTGGGTGTGTGATTACCTGTGTGGGTGAGATGCTGTATAAGTAGCAGTATTGGTGAGTGTGAAAGTGTGTCAGAGGCTGCATGGGTGAGCGAGTGGCAGTGTGAGCAGCTCTTTGAATGGGTAAGTGGGTGTGTAGTGGCTATGGGTGAGTGAGTATCTGAATGGTTGTATGAGTGTGTGACTCAGTGTGTAAGTAGCTGCATGGGTGAGTGACTGGGTGTTTGGTTAAGTGATTTAGTGTGTGAGTGGCTATATTGGGGAGTAAGTATATGTGGAAATGGCTATATGGGTGAGTGAGCAGATATATGAGTACTTGTATGGATGTGTGAATGGGTCTTTAAGTGGGTGTGTGTGTGTGTGTGAGTGCTTGTATGAGTGGGTGAGTGGCTGTGTTGAGAGGCTGTAGGGTGAGTGAGTGAGTGGGTGTGTGAGTGACTAGGTAAATAAGTGGGTATGTGAGTAGCTGTATGGGTGAATGTGTGGCTATGTGAGTGGCTATATTGGTGGATGAATGGCTGTATGAGTGAGTGAGTGGGTATGTGAGTGCCTCTATGGAGGAGTGATTTGGTGTGTGGTTGCTGGTATGGGTCTGTGAATGGTTATGTGGGAGTGGGCGTGCAAGAGGTTGTAAGGGGGTGTGAGTGGGTATGTGAGTGGTTCTGTGGATGATGTCATTTGAGATGTCATGAGTGATGTCATTGACCATGTCATGAGTGATATAATATGTGAGGTCATAAGCAGTGCATTGAAGGTGCGTAAGTCTTAGTGGGCTCAGGTAACTATAACTGCTGAATTTCACTGGTTTTGTATGAGTGAAATCTGAGCGTAATTAAAACGTCCCTCTAACCATTGATTTTTTTCAGTGAATTTCATAGGTTTTAAAATTCTATTTTCTAGCTATAATGTCCCTGTAACTTTTGGTTTTTAAGTGAATATCTATGGCTTTTAAACTAGTAGTCAAGTTTGGAGTGTGGTGGAGAAAATGGGCTGGGCTCCGAGCATCTCTCAGAAATCCTACTGTCAGACTTACTGGTGGTAACAGGAGGGCTTCTGGACCCCCAAGAACCCTCAGCATCCAAGAGGACTTCATCCCCAACAAGCAGTGCACCAGGAGCACATTTGCAGAGTGGTGGGGTGAAGAGGCGTGGCCTCCAAAGACTTCGCAGCAATCTCACTGTGTGGGACTTACTGGAGGTAAAAAGAGGGCTTTTATGGCCCCCAAGGACTCTCTATAGCCAAGGGGACTTCATCCTCCAACAAGTAGTGCACCAGGAGTCGTGTTTGCAGGGTGGTGGAGAAAGGGGGGTGGCCTCTGAAGACCTCTCCGCAATCCTGCTGTGTGGGACTTACTTGAGGTAACAGGAGGTCTTGTTGGCCCCAAAGGACCCTACAGAGCCAAGGGGATGTCATCCCCCAACCAGCAGTGCACCAGGAGGCATGCTTGCAGAGTGGTGGAGAAAAGGGGCTTGGCCTCCGAAGTCCTCTCAGTAATCAGGCTGTTTGGGGCTTACTGGTGGGAACTGGAGGACCTGTAGGCCTCCAAAGACCCTCGGCATCCGAGGGGACTTCTTCCCCCAACTAACAGTGCACCAGGAGGTGCATTTGCAGAGTGGTGAAGAAAGGGTAAGTGGCATCTGGCGACTTGCCGGTCTTTAAAAAAAGTGTTTTTAATTAATTCGGGAAGGGGGGGCCGCATGCCCCCCTCTCCTGGGCCAATTAGCCCTGGAGACCCAATCCCCCGGGGCCTGGCCTTTTTAAATTTTTTTTTTTAAACTAAAGGGAGGGGGCCAAGATGCCCTCCTCCTGGGCTGATTTCATCCCCAGGGACCCCATCCCCTGGGGCCTGGCCTCTAGTGTGGGTGCCCTGGTCCCACCCAGGGCACCCATTTAGAAATTTTGGGGATCACGGGGAAGCCTCAAGGCCTCTGCGATGCCTGCCGGCTCCCCTCCTCCTCCTCCGGGAGCCAGATTGATTTGACAGAGAGGTAGCTGCTGACCATGCAGCTCCCTCTCTGTCAAAGCAATTGTGCTCCGCTTTGAGCAAGCTAGAGCAAAATGCTCTTGCTTGCTCAAAGTGAAGCACAGTTTGCTATGGCTTCGTGACAGAAGTAAAGCTCCTGCCAAGCCATAGCAAACAGCTATGATCTGAGGTGGGCACCCTGGGATATAGCAGAAGCCGGCACTGGGGGTCAGCGGTCCCCATGTCAACGTATGGCTCCAGGAGTAGGCCGCACAGACCCCCTTATTTCCTCTAATTTGCCCCAAGGAGGTGGTGGTCCATGGGGCTGCGGGGGGGGGGTCACATCCCCTGTATTCAATTAAACTTATGTCCCGGGGAGGTCTTGGTCCCTTGGGCTGCAGGGGGTCCGCCCAGCCCCCTATACTACTTTTTATTAAAACCTCGAGGAGGTGGCGGTCTGCGAAAATTGCAGAGGCGGGTACGCGCACCCTGCATTTTTTTATGATAATACCTCCCTGAGGTGGCGGTCCCTGTGGCAGGGGGAGTCAAGACAGGCCCTGCATCTAAAAAATAAATAAACCGGGTAGGTGGTAGTCCAGGAGGCAGCGAGGGAGGCCATATGGCAAAATTCAATCCCCAGGGAGGTGGCAGTCCCTGGGGCTACTATAAGCCAGAGGAGGGGGGGGCCTGTGTGCCCCCTCCTTTTCCAGCCCCCAATGCGCCCGGGACCTGGCCCACCCAGGTGCTAAATAAAGCACAATTGCAGAAGACTGTGTTTTTTTTTTTTAGATCTTGGACAAATTTGTGAATTTACCACAAATTACGCATATTTTTCCGAGATTTTCTTTAAAAAAAGAAAAAAGCCTTTTTAGCCATGGCAGGGTCCCTATGAAAGACCCCTGCACCACAGACAGGGGCTTAGGGTGTCCCGACCCCGGCCCCTTTTCTTTTTTTTAAATTCTTTTTTTGATGGACTCTGCTTCAAGCTGAGTCCCACGATGGCTGCCAACATGTCCTGGTTGAAGTGATGTCAGACATCCACGAATCCACTGCAAGGACTCGCATCCCCAGATATCTGTAGTTTTTAAACTTAAATATCTCTGATACTACTGAATGGAATAACAAAAAATCACAAAAGCACACTTCCTGGACCAACATCTAGGTTTTTGCCAAATTTGGTGAAATTCCATTTAGCGGTTCGGGCTGTAGTCCTGTTCAAAAAATGAAAAATACCCATAGACATAACTTGGGAAAAACACGTTTTGTGACCCCCCCTTTTTTCTCTGCCCTCACTTGACGGATCACCCAGAAACTTCACAGCAGCTGAACCAGAAAGGGGAATTGTTTTGAAAATTTCATGAAGATTCGTGAAGCAGCACCAAACTTATTGGCAACACAAAAACCGCTTTTCCTATGGAAACTTTGGTCCTAACTATAACTTTCTACCGGCTATAGAGATATCACCCCATATTAAATTCACAGGACACCTGTTATCTGTCATTTCTGACATATCCATTGTAGGAAATTAGTTTTATTTTATTGAGGTGTGGTGACTACCCACCTCAAGGAAGAATCACAATCCTTGTCAGGGTGAACCCACAAAGTCACTACTTACATAATTCCCTTGATTTCTGGAGTCCACTTCTTTGCCCTGAATACATGAGGGATTAGGTCCAGTCCTTAAGGGCTTCTTTAAGGTCATAGACAGCTCTTTTGATCTTCCACAGATCTAAAAACAGTTCTGAAGAGGGGGCCTAGAGATTGGACAGTTGTGCTTGGCACAAGGTACTGAGTGTGGCTAGCTTCTGGCCACACCCTAACCAATGAAGTAAAATTTCCCAGGCCTTGACCTACCTACTTTTGCAGTAGTTCCTACTTGCCTTACTGTAAACCGGCTCAATATGTAATGTGCCAGCGCAAGTCCAAGATGATGTCCCATGTTCACCACAAACCATCAAGAAAATTCCTCTTACTACCTCTGCTACCACACCAGTAAGAAGAATCATCAACAAGTTCTTAACTACAGGAATATTTCTAGAAGACTTAAAAAAGCCATACATACACCCATTACTAAAGAAAACAAACCTGGACCCACTTAACTCCGACAACTACTGACCAATTTCAAATGGACCTTTCCTAGACAAACTGAGAAATCAAGCAGCATTTACCCAGATGTCACAATTCATTAAAGATGATTCCATACTTACATAGGAAGAGGTGCAGAATCTGCCGTCTGGAATGACCTTAAGAATACATTTGACTGGAACAGGGTTGCTGCACTACTTCTCTTGGACCTCTCAGCTGCCTTTGATACAGTTGACCATGACACTCTAATACAAAGACTCTACGAAGCCGGCATAGAGGAGACTGCTCTCGACTGGAACACATCCTACCTTCAAAACAGAACTATTGTCATTTATACCCCCCTTTCTCATCCAAACTGTATTTCACAAAAGTAGGGGTTCCT
Organism: Triturus cristatus; assembly: GCF_964204655.1. Taxonomy (NCBI): domain Eukaryota; kingdom Metazoa; phylum Chordata; class Amphibia; order Caudata; family Salamandridae; genus Triturus; species Triturus cristatus. Next base: position 140,218,983 of record NC_140589.1, on the reverse strand, counting down.
CAAGGCTCTATCATCTCACCCATGCTTTTCAACATCAACATGAAATCACTACCAGTACTAATCAATGAATTTCACCTCACATGCTATAACAATGCAGATGCAAAAAAAAATTGATTGACAGAATGTTGAACAATTTCAAACATTCACCTCAGTACAGAGATCTGGGCCTAAATCCATCGTTTTTTTGCTCCCCATTCCATTTCAGTTTGAACCCAGCCATATGCAAATCAGTCTTGACCCTGCTCCTAATGAGAACAGTCCAGCCTGAACTGCCAGACAGGTCCTCCCTGGGCTGGAAACAAGCATCCTAGGACTGGTTTCGGGGTTCCCCCCCTCATCCGCTAGGCTAGCTTGACTTCAATGACATGGAGAGCACGGGACCCACGTCTGGGCATACCCGTCCTATCCAAGGTGACAAATGCAAAAAGAACAATTGATGGACAAAATATTGAACAGTGTCATACATTCACCCCAGTGCAGAGATCTGGGCCTAAATCCATTTTTTTGTTTGCTCCCAATGCCATTCCAGTTTGAACCCAGCCATATGGAAATTAGTCTTGACCCTGCTCCCCATGGGATGAGTGCAGCCCAAATTGCCACGCCAGATGACACACAAATACTCAAACTGGAAAGCCCCAAAGACAGGGGAAACTCACAAATGTTCAATTGCCTCAGAGCCATTAATCAGTGGATGATATGGAGCCATCTCAAATTGATGCTTTCAAAACAGAAATACTCACATGTGGCGAGTGGAAAAATGATGACCCGCTTACTGGCAGGCCTTATGATCTGGGAACACCGCTTAAAGTTTGTAGGGAAGTAAGAAACCTCAGAGTTACCATGGACTCCAAGCTATCAATGAATGCCCAAGTGGACAAACTAGCAAGATCAAGCTTCGTTACTATAAAAATTCTGCAACACATCTTCCCCTACCTGGGATTTTCACACAAGGTCCAGGTTACCATCCCTCTTCTGTCTAAACTCGAATATGCCAATATCCTGTACCACGGATCATCTTTAACAACTATGAAAAGACTACAATGGATTCAGAACTCTGCTATCAGACTACTCTTAGATATAAAGCCACAAGCTAGCATCTCCCCTCTCTTGAAGGCCCTACATTGGTTACCGGTTGCCAGAAGATCCACATTCACGCTGCTTTGTATCACCCACAAAGCAATGCATGTAACAGTGCTGCTCATCATTAGGAATAAAATCGCCAAATACATTCAGCAAAGGAACCTTCACTCTAGATTGGCACCTCGCCACAAAATCCCACCATTAAAGGAAGAAAAGCACATCCTTCACTGTTCAAGCAGACAGACTGTGGAACTCTTTACCCCCAAACATAAGATCCACGGATGACTACCTTATCTTCAGAAGACTACTCCAGAGTTGGCTCTTCCCCACATAACCTCCAAACTCAAGCATAAATATACAGCATTTCCATGAGTATATAAGCTTTTATTTGGATTATGTATGTGTATCTAGATTTGTGTATTCTTTGTGTAAATGTGTATAATACTTATGTTTATAAATATATAGATATTTGCTAGTTCTGCTTAACAAGTGTAATATTACTTATGGTTATATTATTCTGTTTTAACGTGTATATAGTTCACTGCTTAAATAAATAAGTTTTTATCATAACTATCTACAATTGCTCCTCTATTGAATAAAACAAATGTATATATATATATATATATATATATATATATCAATTATGAAAACAAATTAGCTTAAAGGACAGCAACACTGAAAGTCTGAGTTAATTAAACACAACTTAAATCTAGGTATTTTACCTTCCTTATGTATATTTAGACAAGCTGAGGAGTGTCGCCCCACTGCTCGCGGATCAGTAGAAAATGAAAATAAAATAATAATAATTATAATATAAGTTATTATAATTTTATTTTTATTTGCGGGACTCCAGTCAGGTGGGGCGGGGCTGGGCTCCCTGCCATCAGAGGGAGCAGGAGGGGTTGGCACACCCTCAGTGCCCATGATGGCTTGGCCACAAAGTCATGAGCACTTGGCATGTTCTCCACTGGCACAGCCCAGTGGAGAACGTGCCCAGCCTCCCAGGTACTGCCTAAGCGGCCAAACAGGCCACTCAGGCCAATCAAGATGCAGCTCCTGCAGCGTTGTGATTGGCTGGGAGAGTCTGGGAGCCAAGGTGCTTCCAGTGCTGGCGAGGACAGAGGAGAGAGTTGTGGCAGCAAAGAAGAAGAAAGTAGTTTATTTTTTATCTTTTTCATCCCTCCCCCCACCCCACCACCCCTTTGCCGAGGCAGTCGCTACTAAATAATGCAATAAATGGGCCTGTATTTCTCACCAAGGTTTGGTGTCTAGCCCTACTAAGCCATCTAGCCCAGTCTGTATTACACTGGACAGTCCCTTTTGAAGGCTGTTGTAGAAGAATGCAACCTGGGGACCTGTGTCGGTCCAGGGCTGTCCTGTCTCTGTCCTGTCTCTTGTCTCTATCATTCCCTCATTCTATCTAGGAAATCAGTCACGGTCTCCCCAGGCTTCATGCTTTGTGCCATCAATCCTCCTACATCTGGGCGGTGAGGGAAAATCTACCTCAGGGGTGTCCATATCTGGTGTCTGAATGAGTTGAATGCAGCCCGTCATGCTCGGTGTTGATCAGCGTGACTGCAGGGATTTGGGCCCGCGAAAACACTGTGTTTGTCTGCTCCCTGATGAGGCTGTTAGGAGGCTTTTGAGGTAATCTATAGCCGAGTTGATTCCTGCAATGTTTTTCTAAAAACATGAGGTCCACTTTTCTGCCCCGTCCACCAGTAGGGTCAGTTTGGTCCTGAGACCTTATTTGTCCATCTGTGCTGATGGCACATAGATGGTCCTTGACACACCCTTCTGTAGCAGAACCGTTGGTTTCTCCCCGACATAGCGCTCCCATTCCTGTATTTAGGGGAAGTTCCAACGCGGATCTCCCCCTCTGTGCAGGTTGCATTTTTCCGTGATGGCCATGTCCTCTGGTTCGTAGGATCCCTCCTCGGGCCTATCATACTGGCCCTACCTTTTGGTCTAGTAGGGCAGCAGATGGCAAAATGATCGCGTGTAGGCCTTGCCTTCCTCTCTGGACACTATGGGGCAGTTTATGTTGCACTTGTGCCACTTTTGCGCCGCCGTTGCGTCACTTTTGTGACGCAGCAGCGGCGCAAATCCTGCGCCATGATGTGGGGTATTTACAATGTGACGCATCTGGGAGATGCGTCACGTTGTAAAGCCCTGCGCCACATGTAGGCGTTCCAGGGCAGGTGGGGGCGTTCCGGAGCAGGAACGCCTCCTAAAAGTGGCTGAGTGAAATCTACAAGATTTCACTCAGTCACTTTTAGGCCCATGCTGCGTCAAAACCCTGCGCCTCCTTGAAGCAGGCGTAAGGATTGACGCAGCATTGTACAGATAGGGCCCCCCAGAACATTGCTAGAGCTGCGTCGCGCTTGCGACGCAACTCCAGCAATGCGCCACTTTTACGGCACAGATGCGTCACGCATCTGTGCCGTTTTTGCCCCATGGTGCGCCGCATTATAAATGCGGCGCATCCATGGTGGCGCAGCTGTGGCGCATAATAATTGGCGCATCCCTGCTGATATGCAGGGATGCGCCAGTTAACATAAATCTGCCCCTTTATCTCTAGAGGTAAGTTTGCCTGACCGGCGCATTCAGGGGGGTGAGGGGAAGAGGATCTCCTCGTCATCTTTTTTTTTCCTTGTGCATGCGTAAAGGTGCCATTCTACTCTGTTATAACCGTTTAACTGCTAGACCTTTCGCCCCCAGTGCTGTGCTTAGGGCTTCATAACTTTTTTTCCACATAAGCTATCAATGCCAAATTTGCATCCTTTTTTCCAACATCCTAGGAATTCTAAAGGTACCCAGGGTTTGTGGATTTCCCTGGAGGGGACCAGCAAATGAGTCAAAATACAGCAACATTTTGGGTTTGTTTGGTAAATATTGGAAAAAAGTAATGGAGAAGAGGAAAGCGTCTGTTTTGTTTTCCTGCAAATGGTATCAACAAAGGGTTTGCTGAGCTAAAATTACCATTTTCCCAGCATTCAGGAACAGGCAGACTTTTGTCAGAAAACCAACATTTTCTTCACAGTTTTGGCATTTTAGTGGGACATAGCCTATTTTTCCTATTTTTTGTTCTTTCAATCTCCTTCCAGTTAGTGGTAGAAATTGATATGAAACCAATAATGGATCCTGGAAAGCTATACATTTCAGAAAAGTAGATTAAATTCTGAATTCAGCAAGGGGTCATTTGTGTAGATCCTTCAAGGTTTTCCTATAAAAAATATTGAAAACAAGTTTAAAAAAACAGCCATTTGTGCCTGCGTTTTCACCTATAATTTATGTGCGGCAGATGTTTAAAAGCAATATACTGTTACGTCCACTGGAGCCTTATGGTTGCAGTGGTATGTAGGACTCATAGGCTCACTAAAAACCTGAGGTGCCTAGAGCTAATACCTGAGCTGCACCTTGCAATGTTTTTTTATTGTGTACCGGGTATACAGCAATTCACTTTCTAAAATATAAAGAGTGAAAAATAGGTATCAGGGAAAACTATGTATTTCCTAAATGGGAACAACATATGGAGTTTAGAAGCAGTGGTTATTTGCACAACTCCGAATATGTGGGTACCTATACTTGCATGTGAATTAGAGGGCATTTTTGAAAATGACTTCTTTTTTTGCACACTGTCTTACATTTGGAAGGCAGATATGCATAGAAAGTCAATTGGTAATAACACTTGTTCTACTATTTTATGTTCCCCTAAGACTCCCTATAAAAATGGTACCTCACTTGTGTGGGTAGGCCTAGTGGCCGCAACAGGAAACGGCCCAAAACACAACATGAACGCATCCCATTTTTTCCAGTGAAAACGGACCCTTTTTTTCGCAAAGTGCCAAGCTGTGGATTTTGGACCCTAGCTCAGCCGGCACATAGGGAAGTCTAGCAAACCTATAAATTTTTTAAAACTAGACATGCAGGAAAATACAGGATTGGGTGACTTGTGTAGCTCTCACAGGGTTCTGTTACCAGGGAATCCCTTGCAAACCTCAAACTTTGTAAAAAAAATAAACACATTTTCCTCACATTTCTGTGATGGAAAGTTCTGGAATCTAAAGGGAGCCACATTTTTCCTTCCACCCAGCATTCCCCCATGACTCCAATAAAAATGGTACCTCACTTGTGTGCGTAGGCCTTCAGAATAAATATTGGGGCCCAGACCCCAGAACTTTAGAATACTTCTGGACTCAAGAGGACCCTCTGCCAAGGAGAAGAGCTGGGAAAGCCGAAGAAGTACTGCCCCTTTGCTGTGTGCTGTCTGGGGTGGGCCTGCATTGGCTGTTTCTGCCAAGGAGAGGACAAAGACTTTGCTGTGTGCTGTGTATCGTGCTTGAAGAAGATCTCCAAGGGTTTGAAGTAGAGCTTGCCTCCTGTTCTGAGGTCTCAGGGACACAAAGACTTTACCACCAGCTCCCCTGAACTCCATTGCTGGGGGTTCTGACCTGCCAAGAGTTGCCTATTCCTGTGTTGGGTCTATAGAGGTTTTTCCTGCTGCTGGGATCTGAGAAAACGTGAATCAACTAAAGAAGCAGGACGGATCCACACCTGTCTCCGATGCAACACCGCCGTGCCACTGAAGAAACCAACGCAGCGCCTGTCCGCTACTGGGGAAACTGCCGCACACCAAGTCTCGTGCACCAATCTTTTAAGTCTGAGATCACCACACCGACTCTGATGCAGGCCCTGCTGTGCGGCTGCAAGACCCGACGCATCGGGGTACCGCGGCTGAAAAGATCCACGCAGCGCCATTGCCGCATCGAGAGCTGACGCCTCCCAAATCCCCACACATTGCACCGGGCGCCAAGTCTACAGCAATGCTGGGGTCGCAGTAAGAAACCGACGCATCACCTCCCCGCACCATTAGAAACTGACACATCACCTCCTCTTCAGTAAGGAACCAAAGCATCACCTCCCCTGCGTGGCAGTAATGATCCGATGCATCACCTCCCCTGGAGCAAGGAACCAACGCATCACCTTCCCTGTGCATAAGGAACCGGTGCATCACCTTTCCTGTTGAAGTTTTTGCTTATGATTTTGACGCATCCAAGGTACTTTGTGTGGTTTTACCTTTTACAAGTCATATCATGATAACTGTATGTTGGATTCTTGTCGTTTTGGTCTTGTTTGGTTTAGATAAAGATTAATTATTTTTCTAAACTGGTGTGATGTTCATTTTTAGTTTTTTCACTGGATTACTGTATGTGTGCCCAAATGCTTTACACACTGCCTCTGAGAAAAGCCTGCCTGCTCGTGTCAGGCTACCAAGGGGGCGAGCAGGGGTTGTCTAATGGCGTAACTCCCTTACCCTGACTAGAAGCAAGGGTCCCTACTTGGACAAAAGTGAGAACCATTGCCAATTAGAGACCCAATTTCTAACACCGGCGCTCATGTAAATACCTCTGGATCAAGTTTACAGTAAATAAAACTGAAAAAGTCATCAATACACTTTAGTTCAGAATCTCTCCTCTCACCCTTAGAACCATATTTGGTTTTGCTTCAAGTTACTTACCTGTAACATTAGTTTTGCAGCTTGAGATTATTCTAGACTCATGTCGCCTACCCACTTCCACTAAATATGAATGCAGGAACGCCCTGTCAAAATGCAATGGACATAAATATATTTATAAAAGGTGCATGCAGACAAAAACATAACTGGAAAACTTTAAACTGGAGGGGAGAACAGACGGGGGTGCTGAGTATGGGATGTTACTCCGCCCTCAAGCCCACTGTGAAGGGGTCTCCAGCCTCCTCCAATGCACCACGGTTAAGTGTGCTGTGTAAGCCAACTGTTGTGTGACACGTAGGACTCATTGGAATGAAAAAGTAGCCTGTTTCTAACTTGCCTGTTGTTATTCTGTCTTCGCTCTCCAACCACGTTGTCTTCCAGTGTAAAGGGCCCTTTGTAATCTGGTTCCTGTTGCAACTTGAACCCGCCCTCGACCCCCGCTAAAATACTTCTCAACGGAATATAAAATCTTCTGCTTGCAGAGTTAACTGTACTCACAATTTTATTCTGGCCATAGTTCAGTCAGCTTTGTAACTCTGTTTCGCTGTCACATGCACTCATAAATGCTTAGTCATGCTCAGTTTACAATATTTTTATGTAAACAGTGGCTGTCCTTTCACAAGTATTCTATTAGGGCTGGCCAGGCATTTCCACGGCTGCTCCCTGCTGCCGCCTCCTCCAGTCCCTGAACCAGCAGCCGTGCAGCACCAACAAGCAGCTGCCACCCAAGGGTGTATGTGCAAAGAGTAGGTTGCGAGAGCCGCCTCCTCTTCCTTCCGCCGGAGCTTCACAGCTGTCTCCGGCCACTTTCCCCAACCGAGCCCCTGCTCAACAGTCAATATGGCTGCTGCACCTCTACCTGTGCAGCATGGAAAGCGCCCGGCATCACGCACATGTCAATGAGCAGAAAACCCCAGCCTGGAGACTGGGGCCTAAAAAATAGACAAATCATAAAAGCGGTGGGCGTGCTGAAACGTGAAGTGCTGCACCCGTGCACAAAAAATCTGTGCACACGGCAGCCAGTGAAGCGGGCGATATGATGAATAAATGGACACGTGAAATAAACGGTGCAGGGTACTACAAACAGGCACTTATAGTGGAACACATGCCCGTGCACATAAAAGCTGTGCGCGAGGGCCTGTGAAGTGGGCACCGTGATGAATAAATAAATAATACATAAATGAAATACACGGCACAGGGTACTACAAACAGGTACCTATAGTAGAACATGAGCAGGAAATAAAACAAGTAGTCTCCAAAGGAACACACAAACACGTTCAATGTAAGGAAACTGTAGTTGGCTGGTGCTCCTGAGCAAAAAACGGAAGTGATGTATCGGGAGCACCAACCAATCAGGATCCAGCAAAGAAGAGCGATGCAGGAGTGAACCAATGGCAAGCAGAAGGTGGGATTATACTCCATATAGTGATTACAGCAGGTCTTCCAGACAGTGCATGCGCGCTGCCTAGGCTGAACTGTAAAAATCACGGGTTAAGGCCAAGGGAAAACTTGTGTGATATCCATCTATTCTCAGTGAGTCATGACCTGTCTCAGGATGCGACCTGCCAAAGTCCATAGTTGAGGGGGCGTGGGCTCCAAAGGGGATCTGAATTTGTCTCTTTTGGCACCAAAGTCTTTAGAACCTCACAGAGACCTAGCCAGTCAGATCCCCGCATCAGAGATCTCAAGGTTATGGCCTGTCTTGTCGACGATGATCAGGGCTGGCTTTAGCATTGGTGGATGCCTTTTCAACAGTGTTTTTGGCACCCTCCCCTTCTCCACTGATTCCTTCATTACCTCCCTCCAACAGTGCCCCTCATCTCTTCATAGCCCTTCTCTGACATTCATTTCATTTGTTCATAGCACTACTCATAGTTCATTCATGCCTAGTTCTGTGATCTGAATGGTACTCATTCTTTGCAGGAGGCACATCAACCCTCTGCGCTACTTTATGATGAGTCAAAACTGGCACCAGACAATACTCATAACTCTCTCCAGAAGGAACATTAATCTCCAGAGTTACCCTGACATTTATATTGTTGCCTGAAAACAGCTGGTTTTTGTTATTGTTATTGTTAACTTCGGTTTATATAGCGCCAACTCACCTACAGGTCTCTAGGCGCTCAAGACCGATGACAAACAGCTATGATTCAAAGCGTAAGAGAGGCAGAAGAAAGGCCTACAATGCAGCTATTTAAATGGGCCAAATGCCTCCCTAAATAGAAGCGTTTTTAGCAGCTTCCTAAAACGCAGGAGATTTACTTCTCTCCGAAGCGGTTCTGGTAGTTTGTTCCATATCTGTGGAGCCATAACTGAAAAGGATCTCCCTCCTTTGGTTGCTAACTTATAACGAGGGCAGTCCAATAGCTGGGAATCAGAAGACCTAAGAATTCGTTTGGGCTTATAGACCTCCAAGCGTGCTTTAATATAGGCAGGGGCTTGCCCATAAATTGCCTTATGGGCCGTGCATAAGCTCTTGAACTCCGCTCTCTGCTCAATAGGGAGCCAATGTAGCTTAAGCAGTAGAGGAGAGGCATGGGTTCTTCTAGGTAGCCTGAAAATTAGTCGCGCCGCATCATTCAGGACAACCTGCAATCTATTGGTCAAGGTTTTAGGCAGACCTAAGTAGAGAGCGTTCCCATAATCCAACCTCAAAATGATTGTAGCAGAGACAACCATACGGAGCATGGAAAGAGAAAGGAGGGGAGCTAGCTTACGCAGCTGTCTGATCAAGCCGGTACACATCCCTACTACGGAGGAAATCTGACTGGCCATTGACAACTCATTGTCAATCTTGATACCAAGACTTTTTACTTTATCACGTGGTATCGGTGTGGGACCTAATTCCTGGGGCCAATATAGGTCACTCCAGGGTGAGGCTACGGTCGAAACCACCAAAACCTCTGTTTTTGCAGTCATCCAGCCAACCGTATGTCTAAGTATGTTCTGGGCATTGGTTTGCGCCAAAGCCGTATTATCAATACTCAGTAGCAACTGGGTGTCATCGGCGTAATTAAACACACGACAACCCATGCTCACTAGAGAGTCAATCAACGGTTGCAGGTAGAGGTTAAACAATAGTGGGGATAATGCAGAGCCCTGGGGGACTCCGCACTCCAGAATACCTACATCGGAGATACAATCCCCCAGTTGAATCCTCTGCGTCCTGCCCGCCAAAAAGTATTGAAGCCATTGATGGACCAAGCCCCTTATCCCAAAAGTGGCCAATCTGTCCAGTAGCAGGGAATGGCTGACAGTATCGAACGCCACCGATAGGTCTAAAAGTATCAGGGCGCTCGGTTTATTACCGTCAGCCATGCCTCTAAGCTCATCCAGCACCGAGAGCATCACCAACTCGGTGCTGTGATGTGCACGAAACCCTGCCTGACGCTCCTGGAGTAGATGGTGTGACTCCAGGAATAAGGAAAGGGACTTCAGCACATGTTGCTCCAAAACCTCGGACAGAAAAGGCAGTTGGGATATCGGCCTATAGTTTTTTAAAATAGCCGGATCGGCTCCTGGCTTCTTTAACAAAGGCTTAACTCGTGCCTCCTTGAGACTCGATGGTAACTGGCCAGTCTCCATTGAGCTATTAAGAAGGGAGATGATATGATCTTCTAGAATAGGACGCGCCAGACGAAAAACCCTGGGGGGACACGGGTCCGCCGGGGAACCTGACTTGGTTCTACTCATGAGCTGCTCAAGACTTAGAGAGTCTATCTCAGGGAACCTTGAAATAAAGGCTTCCAAGGGGATTTGAACTTCCTGTGGCGGAAACGGGCCATTTAAGGTACTATTCTCAATCTCAGAAAGAAAAGTCTCCACCTTCTCCAGAAAAAAACGTTGAAAAGTATCAACGTTTATTGTGGTTTCAGTCGTTTCTGTTTTTTTACTCAACTCTGTTAAGATTTTAAACGTTTCTTTCTGAATACTCGGCCTGATTTATGCGGGTTTCGTAAAAGTCTGCTTTTGTTGCCATAATCAGCTTTTTATATGAGTTGAGTGAGATTTTATACTGTTCCCGGTCTATACCATCTTTTGTTCTCCTCCAGTTCCTTTCTAGATGGCGGAGCTTCTTTTTGTGGTCCCTCAGAAGCGGGGTGAACCATGGAGCCCCTTTTCCTACTCCTTTTGCTTTTTGTAGTTTCTCGGGTGCTATCTGGTCAATCGCCTGACTCAAATTCCACATTATGTCCCTATAGTCCTGATCTAAGTCCCCACTAGAGGCCAATGATTGGGCATGATCAGGAAGAATACTGGTCAAAGATTGTGAATCAACTTTTATCCACTGACAAACATTTTTCAGTTTTAGTGGTTTTTGGGCCAGATAACCAACAGTGGGGATCTCACAATTCACCAAATGATGATCCGACCAGATACAAGGTAAAATGTCCACAAGGTTTACCTTTGGGTCTGAGGTCCAAATAAGATCAAGGGTATGCCCCTTAATATGTGTGGGGGCATCTACAAGCTGTTTAATGCCAAGTGCAGACATGATATTCTCCAGGTGTCGAGTTGCCGGATCTTTATGGGCTTTATCGCAATGCATGTTAAAGTCCCCGGTTACCACAATTTTTTGATATCTTGTACGAAAATCAGACATAATAGGGGCAAATAAATCGTTAAATGCTGAGGTAGAATTTGGAGGACGGTAAACTGTAAGAATCACAAGGCATGAATTATTCAGAGTAATCTTCACTCCAAGTATGTCGGATAGATCTACGGTCTCAGCCGCTATTTTGACGACCTTTAGGTATTTTATACAAAATTGATACCCCCCCACCCCGAGCGTTGTCGGCACGATTGTGCCATACCGCATCGTATTCATTGGGAAGGGCGGCTATGATGTCAGGCAAGGAATTATTGCCCAACCATGTCTCCGTAAGAGTTAAAACATCAATGTCTTCATCCTGAAGAAGAGTGAAGATTTCAAGATGATGCTTATGAAGCGACCTTGTGTTCAGGCTGGTTAGCTTCAGAGAAGGCGGGTCAGTCCCAGACCTCCCTCTGGGAGGTCGAAGGATATTCATATCCTCTAGCTTAGTCATGATAGTGGGATCTAGCTTCTGCCTACCAATATCTAAATAATGTAGATCTCTAGATGAGAATACCTGTCGCGGACCAGGACACCAAGCCCCTGAGCCCGGACGAGCGCAGACGGGCGCAGACGGGCTGAACTCAGGCGGAGATCCGGCGAGCCCGCTGCGCGTCAGCATGACCGGCTTAAATAGAGATCTAGCGTCCTTCTGACGACTAGACCGTCAACAAAAATGGCGCCGCCGGGCGTCCTTCTCTCCCCCCAATATGTCCGCCGTAGGTAGTGGAGATGGAAAAGGGACCCGCTAAAGGAGCGGTGAGTGTTCCACTAATTATAGTGCAAGTAAGAGGGTCAGCGAATTAAAACCAGGGGAACAAGAAAGAAAAGAAAAGAAAATACCAAAAGCGGTAATCGTTAAAAATACAAGCCGAAAATTGCACTGTTGCCGTTCTAAGCGCAGCATGCTATGCGATCACACTTCAGGTCAGGTCAAGAATTGCCACTAGATTTACCCGGCTTAAATAGAGGTCTAGCGTCCTTCTGACAACTAGACCGTCAACAAAAATGGCGCCGCCAGGCGTCCTTCTCTCCCCCCAATATGTCCGCCGTAGGTAGTGGAGATGGAAAAGGGACCCGCTAAAGGAGCGGTGAGTGTTCCACTAATTATAATGCAAGTAAGAGGGCCAGCTAATTAAAACCAGGGGAACAAGAAAGCAAATAAAATAAAATACCAAAAGCGGGAATCGTTAAAAATACAAGCCGAAAATTGCACTGTTGCCGTTCTAGGCGCAGCGCGCTATGCGATCACACTGCAGGTCAGGTCAAGAATTGCCACTAGATTTACCCGGCTTAAATAGAGGTCTAGCGTCCTTCTGACGACTAGACCGTCAACAAAAGTGGCGCCGCCAGGCGTCCTTCTCTCCCCCCAATATGTCCGCCGTAGGTAGTGGAGATGGAAAAGGGACCCGCTAAAGGAGCGGTGAGTGTTCCACTAATTATAGTGCAAGTAAGAGGGCCAGCGAATTAAAACCAGGGGAACAAGAAAGAAAATAAAATAAAATACCAAAAGCGGGAATCGTTAAAAATACAAGCCGAAAATTGCACTGTTGCCGTTCTAAGCGCAGCGAGCTATGCGATCACACTGCAGGTCAGGTCAAGAATTGCCACTAGATTTACCCGGCTTAAATAGAGGTCTAGCGTCCTTCTGACGACTAGACCGTCAACAAAAATGACGCCGCTAGGCATCCTTCTCTCCCCCCAATATGTCCCATGTTTTTAACCCATAGGATATTTTTAACCACATCGTCACCTAAGGTCAGCGGCAGGTGCAGCTGCACCAGTTGCACCACTCTAAAGCCGGTCCTGACGATGATACTGCATGGTGTGTTGGCTTCTATTCTGCTCTGTCCCTCTGAATTCCAGTGGGACCAAGCTCAGTTGGGTTCCAGTATTCATATTTTCTATTGCCTATCATTATAACCATCCCAGCAGGCTCAGGCAAGCTGTACCATATGACTTGTTTCTTCAAGTGGGAGGGAATGGCCAAGAATTATTTTAATGCAAAAAGAACAATTGATGGACAGAATGCAGAACAATGTCTTACATTCCCCCCAGTACAGAGATCTGGGCCTAAATCCAGCGTTTTTTTGCTCACCATGCCATTTCAGTTTGGGCCCAGCCATATGCAAATCAGTCTTGACCCTGCACCCAATTGGAACAGTCCAGCCCGAACTGCCAGGCCAGGTCCCCCCTGGACTGGAAATAAGAATCCTAGGACCGGTTTCGGGCTTTCAGCCCTCATCAGCCAGGATAGCTTGACTCCAGTGGCATGGAGAGCACGGGACCCACGTCTGGGCATACCTGTCCCACTCGGGGTGACAAATGCAAAAAGAACAACTGATGGACAGAATGCAGAACAATGTCATACATTCACCCCAGTACAGAGATCTGGGCCTAAATCCATCGTTTTATTGCTCACCATTCCATTCCAGTTTGGACCCAGCCATATGCAAATCAGTCTTGCCCCTGCACCCAATGTGAACAATCCAGCCTGAACTGCCAGGCCAGGTCCTCCCTGGACTGGAAACAAGCATCCTAGGACCAGTTTCGGGTTTATTCGGCCCTCATCAGCCAGGATAGCCTGATTCCAGTGGCATGGAGAGCACAGGACCCACGTCTGGGCATACCCGTCCCACTCAGGGTGACAAATGCAAAAAGAACAATTGATGGACAGAATGCAGAACAATGTCATACATTCACCCCAGTACAGAGATCTGGGCCTAAACCATTCATTTTTTTCTCACCATTCCATTCCAGTGTGGGCCCAGCCATATGCAAATCAGTCTTGACCCTGCGCCCAATGGGAACAGTCCAGTCTGAACTGCCAGGCTAGGTCCTCCCTGGACTGGAAATAAGCATCCTAGGACCGGTTTCAGGCTTTCAGCCCCCATCAGCAAGGATAGCTTGACTCCAGTGGCATGGAGAGCACGGGACCCACATCTGGGCATACCCGTCCCACTCGGGGTGACAAATGCAAAATGAACAATTGATGGACAGAATGCAAAACAATGTCATACATTCACCCTAGTACAGAGATCTGGGCCTAAACCATTTGTTTTTTTGCTCACCATGCCATTCCAGTTTAGACCCAGCCATATGCAAATCAGTCTTGACCCTGCACCCTATGGGAACAGTCCAGCCCTAACTGCCAGGTCAGGTCCTCCTGGACTGGAAACAAGCATCCTAGGACCGGTTTCAGGCTTTCAGCCCTCATCAGCCAGGATAGCTTGACTCCAGTGGCATGGAGAGCACGGGACCCACGTCTAGGTATACCCGTCCCACTCGGGGTGACAAATGCAAAAAGAACAATTGATGGACGGAATGCAGAACAATGTCATACATTCACCCCATTACAGAGAATTGGGCCTAAATCCATCGTTTTTTTCTCACCATGCCATTCCAGTTTGGGCCCAGCCATATGCATATCAATCTTGACCCTGCGCCCAATCGGTACAGTTCAGCCCAAACTGCCAGGCCAGGTCGTTCCTGGGCTGGAAACAAGCATCCTAGGACTGGTTTCGGGCTTTCAGCCCTCATCAGCCAGGATAGCTTGACTCCAGTGGCATGGAGAGCACAGGACCAACGTCTGGGCATAGCCGTCCCACTCAGGGTGACAAATGCAAAAAGAACAATTGATGGACAGAATGCAGAACAATGTCATACATCCACTCCAGTACAGAGATCTTGGCCTAAATCCATTGTTTTTTTGCTCACCATGCCATTCCAGTTTGGGCCCAGCCATATGCACATCGGTCTTGACCCTGCGCCCAATGGGAACAGTCCAGCCCGAACAGCCAGGCCGGGTCCTCCCTGGACTCGAAACAAGCATCCTAGAACTGTTTTCGGGCTTTCAGCTGAAAACTTATTTGCATATAGCTGTGTCTGAACTGGGGTAGTGAAGTGAGCTAAAGAACGATAATGGATTCAACCCAGATCTGTGACTAGGGGTGAGTGTCTGAAAAGTGTCAGTGCTCCGTCCATCATCTCCTTGTGTTTGCTTAGTTTGCCCTAAGTTGGCAGGGTACGCCCAGACGTGGGTCACTTGCTCACTTTGCCACTGGATTCAAGCTAGCCTGGCTATGAGGGCTGTTAGCCAGAAACTGGTCCCAGGATGCTTGTTTCCGGTCCAGGGAAGACATGGCTTTGTCAATTCGGGCTGGACTGTTCCCATGAGGCATAGGGTCAAGACTTATTTACATATAGCTGTGTCTGAACTGGGGTGGCGAAGTGAGCTAAAGAACAATGATGGATTCAACCCAGATCTGTGACTGAGGGTGAGTGACTGAAAAGTTTCAGCGCTCCGTCCATCATCTCCTTGTGTTTGCTTTGTTCGCCCTAGGTTGGCAGGGTATGCCCAGACGTGGGTCCCTTGCTCGCTGTAGTGCTAGAGGCATCTGGTGGTTTGAGACCCTGTGATGACCTTTGACTACCATTATTTTAACTGACTTTAGTGGGTTATTTCATCCTAGCCTGAATGTACGACGGTCCTGCATATGCCTTGCTTCTCTTCTTTCTTGTAATCTTGCTGTCTTTCAGTGGGAGCTGTCACGGAGTGGACAGCCTTGCCAAGAACAGAATGTGTGGGTTGTGCATTTGAAAGCATGAAAGGGAGAGAGAGGTGTGGAATGTACTCTTTGGTTTCGAAGTGCAGTGTTGTGGGCAGTGATGCATACATGTGCTAGTTGTTGTACTATTGGCTTTGACATGGCCTCATGTCATCCTTTTTCTTGACTTTGCCTTGCTTCAGCTTTTCTGTGTGCACAGCATCGCTTGCAAGTTGTTTGGGTTATGAGAATTATAAAGTGCTTACTATTGTCTTTGACATGGCCTCATGTCATCTTGTTTTCTGACTTTGCCTTGCTTCAGCTTTTCTGCGTGCACAGCAGCGCTTGCAAGTTGCTTGGGTTATTCACATTCAAGGTCTCTCTGTTTTGGTGAGGGATTGTTTGTGTTCTGAAAGCCTTGTGAGTTTCGTCAAGATAGAGGCTGGAACATGCGAGATTTAAAGAAGGGGACGTGAGAGCTCCTTCCTGCCGTGGGAATGCTTACTTGGAACCTGGCCAGTTCTGGTAAGATTCCTCCAGGGGTAGGTCTTTCTCAAACCTTCTAGTGTGTTTAAAGCTGAGGGTTGTGGACTTGGAAACCGGGAGTTTGGATTCCAAGCGAGGACAGACGTATCTATCTCGGAGTGAACCCTTGTTGTTGATGCTCTCAATCACGGCTCTTTACTTCCCCAGTGTTTTGCACCAGGTGATGTATTGAGTTTTGATTATTGCCATTGTGATGTGAGCCTGTGGCTGTGATCATTTGATGTGTGAGTGAGTGTGTTTTCTTTGTGATGTGTGAGTGAGTCAAGGTGTACCTCCAAAGTACTCAATTGATGTACATATAGCTTTCTGATTTCTTGCAGGACGTCCAGTATATTTGCTTGAGTATTATCTCATATTATTTGCTGCTTATTTATTAATCAGTATTACTCATGCATTTAGGTTATTATTGCGTGCATATAAACATATATATCTCTTTGTATATTTGAATCTTTTGCATTTGACATCTGGGAAAGTCTTTGAGAGCATTGTGTAAAATAAAACCCCAAGCCTTATTCTAAAGAGAGAGTCCTTGCATTTTGTAAAGTAAAACCCTTTTCTAAAGGTGCTGTGTTAAAGTGTTTTGACTGCGCCGGGTGTTGGGCTACCTTGTGGAAGAGTCTGTATTATCTGATATGCGCAATCACAACACTCACTTTGCCACTGGATTCAAGCTAGCCTGGCTGATGAAGAGTGTTACCCGGACACCGGTCTGGTTCAGGGAAGACCTGACTTTGCAGTTCGGGCTGGACTGTTCCCATGAGGCACAGCGTCAAGAGTGATTTGCATATAGCTGGGTGTGAAGTGAGGTGGTGAAGTGAGCTAAAGAATGATGATGGATTCAACCCAGATCTGTGACTGGGGGTGAGTGTCTGAAAAGTTTCAGCGCTCCGTCCATCATCTCCTTGTGTTTGCTTTGTTACCCCTAAGTTGACAGGGTATGCCCAGTAGTGGGTCCCTTGCTCACTTTGCCACTGGATTCAAGCTAGGCTGGCTGATGAGGGCTGTTAGCCCGAAACCGGTCCCAGGATGCTTGTTTCTGGTCTAGGGAAGACATGGCTTGGCAGTTTGGGCTGGACTGTTCCCATGAGGCCCAGGTTCAAGACTGATTTGCATATAGCTGTGTCTGAACTGGGGTGGCAAAGGGAGCTAAAGAACGATAATTGACTCAACCCAGATCTGTGACTTGGGGTGAGTGTCTGAAAAGTTTCCGTGCTCCGTCCATCATCTCCTTGTGCTTGCTTTGTTCACCCTAAGTTGGCAGGTTATGCCCAGATGTGGGTCCCTTGCTCACTTTGCCACTGGATTCAAGCTAGCCTGGCTGATGAGGGCTGTTAGCCCGAAACCGGTCCCTGGATGCTTGTTTCCGGTCCAGGGAAGACATGGCTTGGAAGTTCGGGCTGGACAGTTCCCATGAGGCACAGGGTCAAGACTGACTTGCATATAGCTATATCTGAACTGGGGTGGCGAAGTGAGCTAAAGAACGATGATGGATTCAACCCAGATCTTTGACTGGGGGTGAGTGTCTGAAAAGTTTCAGTGCTCCATTCATCAGCTACTTGTGTTTGCAAGAATTTTTTAAGCCTGATGTTGGTTTTATATGATAATTCGACTGAGATCTCTAAGGTCTCCCCTTCCAGTAGGAAAAGTCTCCCATTCTGTTTGAAGTCCTGTAAGATGGTGCAGGTATGCTGATGTCTGAAGAGGCAGACTACAATAGGGTAAGGTTTTGCGTAGGAGGTTGGTGTCCTTGGGAAACACAATGGGTTTCCTGGAACTCCAGAGGTGCCGGGAATTGGTTGTTGAGAAGATGTGGTATGAGATTCTGCAAAATGGCAATAATGTCATACTTTTCTGCCTTTTCTAGAACTCCATCAAGTTTAATGTTGTCACGCCAAGAGTGATCCTTCTGGTCTATCACATTTGTTTTAGGTACCATATAGAATGCCCCTATTGGGTCCAGTTTTCCCTCTATTGTGGCCAGTCTGCTCTCTAACAAGTTGATCTGGTGAAAGGAGTCAGTTCCTGGGGCACAGGCACAACCTCAGAGGGCATCGCTGTTATGTTACCATTCACCAAACTAATATTTGAATCAATTGAGGAGAGCTCCGGTAGTGTTGTGGCAGCGTGGCATGTTATTTTCTGGGACAACAAAGAAGCACTCTGCTTGTGTCTCACCAGTGCCTCTGAAAACAAAATCTTTCTGGCCAGTTTCGAAGAAGACATGAGAAGCCACAATTTAACATAGTGCACTCACGCCCCCATGCAGACAACACCACAAAATTCATCAGGAAAAGTTGTGTATCGATAAGGCAGCCTTCACGTTTCATTGTTGAAAGAATTACCTTAGCCCCTTTGGCAGATTGCTTTGGTAGAAGGGCACAAGGCAGATTACAGTGGGAGAATTGTGTGCAGATGCCCACCCATGCAATGAGCTTTCAGGGACAGCGGTGCTCCTTTTAAGTCTGCTCTTCAGTTGTGGGTCTTCTTCGCGGTGCTTGCATCGGGCTGTGGATGGTCGCTATTCCATAGTGTACGGGTAGCAGATCGTTTTGTTACCGTACTCTCATAAACACAGGGTGGCTCTCCTCTAAGTCAGCATGATACGCCCAGGCAGGCCAGAGTGAGACTGGATCTCCTTAGCTCCACGCCTGTCTTCCTGGATGCAGTCCTTATACCTGAGATCCTACTCCCCTCTGACAGAAACTATTCCCTAGATGAAAATCAAGAAGGTCCCCCAAGATGGCTGGTGGGATCCAGGCAGCACCACTAAAGGGCGGAACTAAGTGCATCACATAACATACCACGCAAAAAGAAATCTGGTGAAATCCAGAGAACTGGAAAATAATCAATCCCTTACATCAGGGCGGGAGTTGGGGGGGGGGGGACTTAGGACTGAATCAAGGTAGACCAGGCCTCGGAGTAATGAAGATTACTGGTAAGAAAGCGGGGCATTATGTCGCACACACCAGTTCCAATTTAGAGAGCTTTACTGATAGGGGCACTAGGCCACCCTTGCTCAATCACCAACTCTGCCTTCAGCTTTCTGGAACAGACACAGGAGTCATCCCTCACACCATCACTCTGTTTCCTATTCAAGCACTCGGTAGCCCACATGTAGCATAAAATCAGAGGTGATAGAGCCCAACTGCAGAGTTCCTCTAGCAAGTCACCATCTTGTATGTTGCTGGCCCCACCTCTGCCACAAACAACTTTTAAATATCTTGGGAGTGTGTTTGGGAGTTACTGTCCAGGAATCTCAAAAGTGACAGACCTTCCACCAGTGGCTAATTTGTAAAAAAAAAACAAATATTAAGTGCCAGGGCCCCAGATTTTTCTCAGGGAGCCTCTGCAGCTTTCACCTCCCACCTCCCACTGACCCTGCCAGCGCTGCCAAATACCAGGAATACTGCTACAGATTTACCACTACAGTTCTATACATGTGACAGTTTGGATTATTCATGCCCACCCGCAACTGTTAGAATATCCACACCACACCACTAGAGCGATTTTCCAGAATACCAATACTGACGTCGCCGACTGGATGAAAGCCAACTGCCTCAAACTCAACACCGACAAAACCAAAGTTCTCCTATTCAGAGGAGCCCCCTCACTGTGGAACGAAGCCTAGTGGCCTCCCACCGTGGACCAGCACCTATTCCGACCACCCACGCCCGCAACCTCGCTATCATCCTTGACAGTGAGCTTCCATGAGACGACAGGTCAACTCGGTTGCCTCCACCAGCTCCAACACCTTCAGATTGCTCTGTAAAGTCTTCAGATGGATCCCAATGACACCAGCAGAACTGTTACAGAAGCCCTTATCACCAGTTGATTTGACTATGGGAACGCCCTCTATGCTGGAACCACCACCCTCCTCCTCCAGCGCCTCCAAACAATCCAGAACGCAGCAGCAAGAATCATCCTGGATCTGCCTTGATGATCTTACATCTTCCCCCATAGCCTGCACTGGCTTCTCGTCAAGAAGAGATGCCACTTCAAGCTACCACACATGCCTACAAAGCCCTCCACAACACGGGACCTGAATACCTGAACAGCCGCCTGACCTTCCACCAGACACCTGTGGTCGGTCTCCTTGGCCCGCGCCACCGTCCCCCGCATCCATCGTACTTGAGCCGGAGGATGCTCCTTCTCCCACTTCACTGCCAAGAACTGGAACGACATCTCCATCCACCTCCGAACCTCTACCTCCCTCGCTGATTCCAGGAGTGGCCTCAAGACCTGGACGTTCGAGTAGCCCCACTCCACTCAGCACCTGGATACCCCTTGGGGTGATTAGCGCACTCTACAAATATTGATTTATTGATCCTGGATGCACAAACCTTTATTGTTTTTTTTAAACAGTTTGCGGATGTTTATATGTACACAAACAGCCCCAACACGTAGTGGACTGTCATTGATATGTGTCAGTGTTAAGCAGGCTTTGAGTGGGATGAAAAAAACTGGCGGGTCTCTCAAAAGGGCATGGCCGATGTAAGTAGGGCGTGGCTTAAAACACATAAGCTAAAAATCTGTGCTTAGCATAGTGTGCCGCCCGACTGGTATTTTGCTGCTTCTGTCATTGCATCCAGATATCTAATACAAGTGACATTACACCTACAACAAGCCAGGACTATTGGCTGTGTCAATGGTTGGTAGTTGCATAAGCTAAATAAGCACCAACAATGGCTTTGTTGTATAGAATATTGAAAAAACTTTAGTTCTGAATTGATGAAACTGTGACAGCACTATAACGAGTCTCTTTGAAGTTACATCAAAGCAGTGCTTGAAATGGAAAAATTGAAGTGAAGGTACTCTGTACCAGAGTACCTGCTTGTTTCTGAGAAGTGCCAGTACTCTCCAATTAAAATTATTACGTCACTCTTGAGAAGTGCCTGTACTCTCCTCTCAAAATAAAAAAGTGCTGGTACTCTGTACCGGACAGTATCGGCCCATTTAAAGCACTGCTTCAAAGGCAGTGAAGGGTGGTACTGCTGCAGAGAGATTATTTTTTCACCCTGAAGGTGAGGGCAGAAATGGGGAGCCCGATAGAGACCTGTCTCGGCAGCAGTCTTTTAGAACTGCCGGTGCGGCCCACTTAAAGCTCTGGTGTTAAGAAATAAGGGGCATATTAACAATGCGGTGATAAAAAATTATCGCCGCTTTTGCGGCCGTTTTCGGCCGAAAAGCGGCGATAATTTTATCGTATTATCAGCAGAGCCACGCAATCACGTGTTTTGCTGATTTTGCTCCAGGTTCCAGCACGCCTAACTTCGCATCGCTAATGAGATGCAAAGTAGGCGTGTCTGTGGAAACAACATTGGTAAATATCGCGAAGGCAGCTTCGCGATATTTACAATGCGGGGAAGCGATTATTTTAATCGCGCTAAGTATGCCTTAACGCAGGAATTTAACGTCTGTTAAATTCCTGACTAAGGCATACCTAACATGGGAGGTTGATTCATGTGATACGACCACAGGGTCGTATCATCAAGCATATCGCCGTTTTACATGGAACATCGCTGGAAAACCAGCGATGTTCCATGGAAAAGGGCGCTATCACTGGAATATACATCGCCATGGCGGTAAGCGTTGTTACTACAACTCTAGCCTGGCAAAATATTCCAGCGATAGAAAAAAATGCGGTATACAAGGTTAGCGATAATTATCGCTGCCTGTTGCAAATATGCCCTTAAATGCCTGTGCCTAGCACCAGCAAATACCGCACAAATTAAGCACTGCCTTCCACCATGTCACTGCAGAACTTTGTCCACAGTTTTTCTTTCGAAGCAGCTCCTGCAATACATTTTGGAAATGGACAAAGGACAAATGTCTGCAGATTAGCTAGACAGATACATTACTTTATTGCGATTATGCTTTGATATCTGCGAGTGAGCCACAGGTTTCAGGTTTGAATGTTGGAAGGCTTCTCAACTTTCAGAGTTTATAAAATTGGTACTAATTTCGAATGGCTATTTTTTTTTATTTACACAATATGATTTCATATTTATAAGACTGCTTTTAAAAAGTAGCACTTCATTAAAAAAACTATTTTTTTTTAAGAGTTTTCATGCGTTTGCAGACACACCCCATGCGCGCCAGTAATTATAATAATAGGGCTCATTCAATTCTATTTTCAGTTATGAAGGCATCAAAACGGCCGAGTCGACTGACGAAAGTAGCTGCGTCGATTGGTGAGGTAAACGGAAAGTATCACATCTAGAAATTCGAGAGAGCCAATTCGGGCATGAGCTGAGCTTTTATGTGAGATGTGAGAGGCGGGAGTACTGACAGATTTTCTGGTCCTCTAAATTTACCTATTACTACCATTGATATACCACAAGATGGCGGTGTTTGCCTGCTGCTGAAACGGAAAAGCTCTGCGGACATTTTTGTGAAAGGAAAATGCCATATTGAATACTGAATTTTCGTTTGAAGATAGAATCACCTAGATTTGTTTCTATGGAAACAGCAGAGAGAGAAAATGAAAACTATACTATCATATTATTATTCATAAGGAAGAACTCTGTTAGCTTGCCTGTTTCTTTCTTCCTGTTCTTCGGTTTGTCGGACTTCCTTCCTTCCTTCCTTCCTTCCTTCCTTCCTTCCTTCCTTCCTTCCTTCCTTCCTTCCTTCCTTCCTTCCTTCCTTCCTTCCCTCCCTTCCCACATTTATGCGGCAACGTGCAACTTTTTTTTTTCTCATTTTTTACTGTCATTCTTAAGTACCAATCAGCCATCTTGGAAATATAAATAAACATTTTCAAATAGTATGCCAAAATAACAGCCAAAACATAACAATACAGGCGCACACAAAGGCACACATTATCAGCCAAATATACATTTGATTTCTTAGAAAACATCTGGAACTTAAATTGTTGACTGTGGAACCAATAGATTTAGGTTTTAATTACGAGTCTCTTATTTGACTACATTGTGTAATCTTGGGCAAATCCGGTAATCTTCATTAATGTGAATCCTAGTTTAATAGTCTGAAGAAAATACAAAATTAACAGAATCGCTCCACTCGCCTGGGTGCGTTGTGGCATACCTGGATGTTTAGTGTGACATACAACACCACACAATTCCTCACCACACAATTCACCACCATACAATTCAACACCACACAACATAATTACACTCCACATAATACCACTCAACGCAAAATGGGTCAACTCCACATAATTACACTCTACTCAATACCAGATAAATACGCTCCACATAAAACCACTCTATGCGACATAGCAACAATCCACATTAATACACTCCACACCATTGGAATTTCCACCCAGCTCCTCAAAAGACTCCAGACCGTCCAGAACACCACAGCCAGACTCATCCTTGACCTCCCCAGATGCACCCACATCACCCCCATCTCAGAAACCTCCACTGTCTACCCATCCAGAAGAGATGCTAGTTCAAGATCTTCACTCATGCATACAAAGCGCTATACAACCAAGGACAATTTTACATCAACAATCAACTGAACTTTCACCTGCTGGCAAGACACCTGCGCTCCGCTTCGCTCGCTCTTGCACCCTCCCGCATCCATTGCAGCTGCATCCTGTGCCGTTCTTTCTCCTACATCATTGCCAAAACCTGGAACAACCTGCCCCTCCACCTCGGCACAGCATCCTTCCTGGCAGACTTCAGAAAGAAACTCAAGACCTGGATTTTCAACATAGACTCAGCACCAGCGCCCAGATACCCCTAGGGGTGACAGTGCTGCGCCATGCAAATACTGTTTGATTGATTGACCATGACACATAATCCCAATCAGCATAATTTCACTCAACACCACCCAGTTCCATGCCACACAATTCTACTTCACACATTTCCATTCCACACCATATAATTCGACAACAAACCACATAATTTAACTCAACAACACAATTACACAACACACCATATACATCCAAAGCACACCACAGAATTCCACATTATACTTCAAAATTCAATAATACACCACAAAATTAAACTCCACCACATACCACTCCACAACACAAAATACCAATCCACATAATTACACTCCACGCTCAATATCACATAATTACTATCCACATAATTCCACTGCACGGCATGCCACATAATTGCACTATTCAAATCCGCTACACACCACACTATTCCACGCCACACACTTCCACAACAAGCAGTTCCAATCCAACCCACATAATTCCACTCCACACCACATTCATCCACATACACTCCATAACACATGGGTAAAAGACATTGGTATTGAGAATGGCAATGTTTAGTTTCAGGTGAAGACAGCCCACGCCCCACAACTCCCTGTTGCTGCTGCAGCTCATGCTTTTGTCCTAATAATTAATCTTTACATCCCCCACCCAGCTCCTTCCTTGCACCCCCACCCCGATGCATTCCTGCAGATAAAAGGCTTGTTTCAGAACAGACTGCTGAAAACAAAGGCGACGTTACAACTTCAGAAAAAAGCATGCATTGTTGCTAGTTTTACATATCAATAGATATCCAGCAGTATTAAATCTCTACATAGGGCTGGCGACGGCCCATCCTACAAAGCTCTATGGGGCAGATTTATGAGGCCCGTTGCGCCATCGGAACGTCACTTTTTGTGACGTTCCATGGCGCAGAAGCCTGCGTGATATTTATCAGGCAGCACTGAGCCACTTTTTTTGGCTTAATGCTGCCTCATAAATATCAGTCCCTTTAACGCAGTGTTCTGCGTTAACCCCTTCAGCGCGGCGCGGATTTCCGCGCCACGCTGAAGGTTCTGTGCGCGGGCGGGGCCATGACGGAGCGGTTCCATCATGCGCACAGCGCAACCGACGTGCATGACGGAACCGCTCCGTCATGCGCGTCAAAGGGGTTAAAGGGGCGTGCAATGGGTGTTGCTGGGGGCGTTCCCAGCAACACCCATGGCCTTTTGATACTGCCCCAGATTTACGAGAAATCGTAAATCTGAGGCAGCGCCAAAAGCTTCCGCCTCCCCAGGGGAGGCGTAAGGGAGGCGCAACGGGGAGAAATATCTTTATTTCTCCTCGTTTTTCTTTTTTCTATGTGTGCTGCATTCCGCAGCACTCATACAAAGAGGAAAAACCTCTTGTGATTATTTTTGTACAGAAAGGTTTCCCTTCCTGTACAAAAATATTAATCTCCACAACGCAGGCACCCTTGCACCATGGTGCAGAGGTGCCTGCATTGGCGCAGGCAGCCCATTGTGCACCGGCGCAGGGGAAAAGGACAGGAATGCGCCGCATTTTATAGATACGGCGCATCCCTGCCCTTTTCTTTTGCCGTAGGGAAGCGCAGCAGGAAGGCCTGCTGCGCTTCCCTACGGCAAAACGTCATAAATCTGCCCCTATATCTTTTTTCGTAGGTAGGGTCTCGTTTGTGCGGATGTTTATCCTTCAAATGGAAATCCACATTTTGGATACATTTCTAGTGTGCATCTCTGATTTGATTATTTCTCAATCCCACCACCTTTCGGTTACAAAGCGAACTTATCTACCTTTCAATTTCATGCGTATCATATATCTTTAATTTTGAAATCTCTCACAATCATACCTTTTGCTGCATACACTTCTTTACCTATCACTCGCACAATCCTTCTCATTTCAATAATACCTATTCTTTGCATATATTTAATTTAAGCTCTGCTTAGCTGTATATCCCTCACGTGCATTCATTTCCTTTGTATGCCCATGGTTGGCAAATATCTTGTGTATACCACCTAGGTTTCGCATTGTTTACTTTATCTTTTTTTACTTATAAGACTTGGATATCGCTATCTTGCATGCGATTTACTTTCATACCTCTCACAATTACATACAACCTAGTCTGCTAGTCGTTTACTTGTACACCTTTGTGTGTGTTTAAGTTATGCTCCCAGATTACCATTTTTTAATGTTTAAAAAGCCACAACTGATGTTAGACACATGCCAATGGACAGATTTTAGCAGCTATGCATAATTGCCATCTGTATTTTCACTTGCATTGAGGTCCCTGATATACATCACAATTATATGCCTTCTGGTTACACAATATGTTATGAAAACTGACTGGGTGCGATATATAGGTGCAGAAACTAACCCGATTGCTGTCAATTGTTGGGACTCGTTATTTGCCCATTTGCATAAGGGTCATGATAAACCAAACCTAATCATAACATATTCACTGCACAGATCAAGACCATACACTTTGAAGAAGTTCAGAGGCCCTGTCATTTTATCGGTGTCATATATATATATATATATATATATACACACACGCACACACACACACACACACACACGCACACACACACACACACACACACACACCCGCCCCCCCCTCTTGTGTCCTTCACTTGCTATTCTACTTCGGTAATTCTCCTCCCCTTCATCTCTCCCACCCCCGCTCCTTGGGCATTAACAGGCATGAGCAATATGTTTGGCATAGTGTGACTTCGCAAAAAAGCCTCTTCAGTTTTGCCATTTAAATGTTGTGTTCTATGTTTCCCCAGAGATCGCCATCACTGGGGAAAAGAATGGTGACCTCCTGCTCTCGGAGCTCCCCCACCCCAAAATCGGTGGTGAAAAATCTTGGCATAATGATGGACATTGACCTCACTTTTGGGTCCCATGCCAAATCAGTGGCAGGGAAATGCTTTGGACTTTTGCGAGGCCTCAAACCTATATTGGGTCTCTTTGACTCCAAGACTTGTCAACTGATTATTCAATCGTCTGTCCTTGCCAGACTAGAATATTGCAATGTGCTTCTCTTGGGAGCCAACAAATTCCTTGTAAAAAGGTTGCAGCGTGTTTAGAAGGCAGCTGCTCGTGCAATATTTTCCCTCCCTAACACTGTCATATCTCCAGTCTCCTCTGTCAACTTCACTGGCTCCCCCTCGAACAGAGAGTGTGCTTTAAAACACTGTGCATCACTTACAGAATCCTGGGGGGTATCGGCCCCAGAATCTTGACTGATCTATGCTCTCACTATGCTCCCACACACATGCTCGCTGCGCTCAGCAGACTTGCTCCTGGCCAGAGTTCCCCAGATACAGAGGGCCAGAGCAGGTGGGCGTTCTTTCAGGTGGTTAGCTTCTGCCCTTTGGAACTCCATGCCTATCCACATCCGCAGCCCCCCTGACCACCTCACCTTTAGAAGGCTGGGGACGACATGGCTATTCACCCAAATCTAATCTTTCCTATGTTCTGTCGCCTCTCTTGGTGCTCATCTTAGCGCTGGGACGCCCCTTTGCTGGAGCAGCCATGCGCTACAAATACCTTAACATAACATAACTTGTATTTCCAGTACGAGTGTTGGTATCCTAGATGATACGTCATATTACTGCTACCATCGGATTTAGCAGACGGTAAGTCTGTGGGAAGTTTAGTGGCCTAATCCTGCATAATTTTAATCATGTGCTCACAGCATATACAAAACACACTCTGTAAATAGTGTATCGTGAGCTCTGTGCAGCCAGACACATCTTTTCAATAAGGATTTTTGAATCTTTATCCAAAAAGTGCGTGTGTTTAATCTAGGTGGTGTAATGTCTCTGGTTAACTCTGCTCATCTCTCCCTCATACTCCCACCAACCCTGCCACCTTTCCCTGACACTCCCACTGCCACCTCTCATCTCTCCCTTGCACTCACACTGACCCTGTCATCTATCACTTGCAATCCACCGGCCCCTTGTCATCTCTCCCTTACACTTCCATTAACCCTGCTGTCTCTCCCCAACACCCCCACTGCCCATCTCATCTCTCCTTCACACACCCACTGCCCCCTGTCACCTCGCACTGCCTTCTCTCATCCTTCCCTCACACTCCCTGTCTCCTCTCTGTACTGCCTGCTCACGCATGCTACCTTTCTGTACCTTCTCGCTCTATGCACCCCCTCAGCCCCCCAACTTCTCCAGGTGCCCCTCCCACTCATCTCAGTGCTGCTCTCATCTATACTCGGAAACTAGAAGATGGGCACAACCCGTCTCTTTCCTTGCTCACTATGTCGGCTCACATGTCTTTCTCGGTCCGGTACCATCCTCAGTGCCCGCCGGCAGCTGGTGGGTGGTGATTGCCTCGCTGAACATCTGCCTTACTTTGATAAGGTTACTTTGGATCAAGCAACCAGTTACTCTCACTGTCTTGTACTCTTTTACCCCTTTCTCTCGCTCTCTCATGCACGCTTCCCTCCTCTCTCATGTAGTTGACTTCAGGTCTTCGTGCACAGTTTTTTCCGGTGCCTTTTCAAAGTTTCCATCCCTCAATCCCACACTCTCCTCCTCTTCTTGAAGTGTCTTCTGCGTACATAGGCATTCCCTCTTTATACATCTGTCACTTGCTCTCCCCTTCTTTCTCTCTTTCTCACACACTCTTTCTGCTCCTCTGTCTGGGATTCATTCACCACTTGGTGCACAAACTACCTTCCCCTCTCTATTTAATTGTCTATCTATTCTGTGCAGCTCTCACCCCTATGTATCCACATGCCATATAATTCCACAACATAAATTCACTCCACACCACACAATTCCACCCAACACAATCTCTCAACTAACAATTCAAATCCAACCCACATAATTCCACTCCATACCCACATACATCCACTCCACTCCAAACCATAACACACGGGTAAAAGACAAGGTGATTTACAACACCATTAGCTCTAACTCTTGTTTAAATGACTGCTCACAGTAACTAATTCAAGTCTTAGGAGTATGTTAGGTTTCAAAAGGCCTGCTTCCCAAATGTGTGGAAGACCTGCTACATTTGGAATTAGCATACCTCTATAGTAAAAAGATTCAAATTTGCTATTTTACTTTATAGGCGGGAGCAGCCTTTCCCTATGGTAAAGATCTGCTGATTTAAAAGTCGTACTTAAAGGCAGGGGGAGGCGGATTATAGGAATATTCACACAGAGTTATCTGGGAATGTGAGGGAGGGGAAAGCAGATGGGACTTACAAATGACAGGCAGGAACCCTGAATGTCTCCTCATATATTAAACAGCGCAGTGGTGTGTGCACAGGCACACTGGTCTGAATTCTAAATGTGTTCACATCTAATACTCAGAGATAGTGACCTGTGTTCTCAATATTGTAACACAGCAGCAGCTCACTAATATGACTGCAAATAATCTCTGTTACACCCTCCCATTTCTCATGTGTGAGGTCCTGTTTTGATGTAAAGGAACTTTTTTGTGAATGTTGCTTGAAACATAAACACAACATTTCTCTGTAAAATGTCTGTAATGGACCCTCACACATCACCCACATTAAAATAATAGGAAAACTGGATTTAAAACAATATGTTTTAGAATTATTCAAGGTCTTCAGGGCAAGGCTCTCTGCAGAGCAGAGCTGGTCCTTCACGGGGCCCACTAAAAGGCTGAGGCCCTGGGCCAGAGCCCATTTTGCCCATGCCTTAAAACGTCTCTAGTGGAGACTCATGAGACTAGAGAGGTGTCTGGCATCTTACGACTCTCTCTCATCTTTAATATAAGTTTGCCAGGGCCGGACTGGGAACCGAAACCGGCCCTGGCAAATAGCTCAGCCAGCACCTGGGGTGAGAGGGTCGGGGAGCGGCCGAGCTGTTTGCTAGGGCCGGTTTTGGCCGATTTTGCCAGTCTCCGGTAACAAAAACGGATCCCCAGGGGCACAAAACCGGCCTCCACCCTGACGGCCCACTGGAGAAACGTCAGGTGCCCGCTACGGCCAGTCCGGCCCTGAAGTTTGTCCCCGACCTCGTTCCCTCACCTTTATTGTTTTTCTCCTCCTCGCCTTTCCCCTCATCGACTCTGATGGGACTTTCCTCCAGTCCTGCTTTGTTTTGTGCCATGCGGTGAATCCTCTCCTGCACTCCTGTTTGTCATGTCATCTCCCCTCAGCAAGTGCCAGAAGTGGCAAGTGCCTCTGCTCAGGTGAGAAGCACCTATGTCTTGTCTCCCTGGTGTTTATGTACATTGATTTACCACCTGGTGCTATCCTCACCCTATTGCTTTCTCTCAGTGATCCTACAGTTCCGGTCCTGTAAATGTATGACGATATTCTGCCTGTTTTCTGAGAGTGCGTTCCACGTCTTCCACCAACCAGCCGGCTGGCATCGGTGTCTCTCTCTCTCCTCCAAGCTGCCATTTCCCCTTAGCGCCAGTTTTCCTTTATGATTCTGGACATTAGATGCAGGCCTTGAGTTAATTCCTAAGAGGAGTTAGTGGGATTGACCTTAATTTCCAATATCCAGTGATTAAATGGTCGTCATAATTCATTATTAACTCAGTGGTCCTTGGTGTGTCCGTGTGGCAGGATGCTGCTCAGTTTGTTTTCTGTCAGAAGACTCCAGCTCTTTTCATGTGATGCTATGAACCATCAACATTAATCTGATTTGGTCCTGACATGTTCCTGTCAAGGTCTTACTAGCTTTGACCCTGAAAGGATTTTATACGGGTGCATATCACAGCAAATGTATATTTTATAATGCTGATGCTGTGGCAACAGACTAAGCTCTTCTGGGAGCCTATCTCTGACACCTCAGTTTTAGCCAGTGCTTAATTTGAGCTGGATAAGTTCCAGTGGGGGCCACTGGCACTTATCTTTGGGGACCAGCACTTATTTGTCCTCATCAGATGTTTCCGGAAAGCAAGAGATAGAAAGCACATAAAAAGGGGAAAGAATGACGAAGAGAAAGACAGAGAAAACGTGTAGGACCTGGGGTCTCCAGGCCCTATGGGGCGGTAACGTGACACGAGCGGTCGGGCCACCAAAGGTCTGTGTGTAAAGCAACCATACAACACGCACCTCACATGCGACGGGGAACACACACAATAAGTGACGCTACACTGTAGGAGTTATGTAAATGCTCAAGTTTATCCAGGTAGATCACGTTAGATGCAGTTCATGAGGTAGCAGTACATTTCATATGCGGATAATACAATAGCTAGCGATGTACATATCAGTCAGGAGCTATAAAGGCTGTTTCTACCACATATGCAATTCATGAAATAACAGTACTGCCTGGGGCACAACTACCACTCACGCAGCTGCACACGCGCGTTGGGCGCGCTAACCGGTGACGACCTCAGAACGGGGCACCTAGCATGGAGAGCTACTCGTGATCTCTGGCACATAGCACTGTAATAGGGAATATAAATAACAGAGCGCTACTCGTAATCAATAGCGTTTAACACTTCAATATGGCACATGAATGATAGCGCGCTACTCGGAATCAATAGCACGTAACACTTCAACCTGGCACATGAATAACAGCGCGCTACTCGGACTTGATAGCACGTAACACTTCAACATGGCATATGATTCACAGTGCGCTATTCGGAATCAATCGCACGTAAGGCTCTAAAGCAGGGCATGTAAAAACATAGCGCCACTCGTAATCGATGACTCTCGGTACTTTGGAGCGGAGCGTATAACATAAGGCGCCACTCGTAATCAATGACTCTCAGTACCTTGGGACGGGGCATATAACATAAAGCGCCACTCGTAATCAATGACTCTCAGTACTATGGAACGGAGCATATAACATAAAGCGCCACTCGTAATCAATGACTCTCAGTACTTTGGAGCGGAGCATTTAACATAAAGCGCCACTCGTAATCAATGACTCTCAGTACTTTGGAACGGAGCATATAACATAAAGCGCCACTCGTAATCAATGACTCTCAGTACTTTGGAGCGGAGCTTCCAGCGGGGAGCGCCACGGGATCTGAGGAGCAAGTCTCTGGGCTCCGGTGCAGTTCGTCGGGCACCGCGCTTCAGTACCGCTCGAGGGGGCACACGGAAAGGATCCATCGGCGGGGTCTCTTCCGTCACGAAGACAGGGGGGGGGGGTCCCACGGAGAGGAAACCCGGCGAAGGGTGCGGTGTGGCTCCCAACCCGCAGGGGGCGCACGGGGGGCGATCTCAGCCTCCGGGCTTACCTCGATCTCGGCGTCAGCAGGCGTCCGCTCCCACGATGATGGGGGAACTCGGCCCCGGCCTCGCACACCTCCTCACGCAGCTGCGACGGCAGCAACAGGGCCCCGGGCTTCTCCGCGGGCCTCGTGACACGGCAGGGCACTTCTCCAGGCCTCCAGGCCACGGCGGTGAGCGCGCTGGCTTCGTCGTCACCAGGGGGGGCTCAAATTAAGGATGGGGTTCTGTGCTCAGCGGAGCACGCTGCCGGGGGTCCCAGACCAGGGCAGGGAGCGCAGGGGTCACATCGCTAATACCTGGTCGATCCCCGGTGGTTCTCCAGTCAGCTTTGCATCAGGGTTCAGGGGTCAGTCTGGACACGCAGTCTCAGTGCATGGTGAATAGGTTTTAGAGTTCAGTCTGGACACGCAGTCTCAGTGCTTGGTGAATAGGTTTTAGAGTTCAGTCTGGACACGCAGTCTCAGTGCTTGGTGAATAGGTTCTCAGCTGTTAGATGAAGTCTTATTGGCGCAGATGTATCTGGCGCCCTTAAGGGGTTCTGTTACAGGGGGTTAGGAATGGAGAGGGCAACTAGATCCTTCCTAGTCAGGTTGGGCAGAGAGTCTCTGGGTTCTCCTACGGCTGGGCAAGATCAGTGGGTTTCACAGGGTCCCTCACTCACTTAAGAGGCAGTACCTAAATCCTGTCACTCTCAGAGGCATAAGTCCCTGGCTAGGCCCTACCGCCTACACTCCTGGTGGATTCTTCCAGCTCTGCTTCACCCCAATGGCCAACTCACCACAAAAGTTTCGCTCCCTCTCTTAAGTAGCCCTAGGTCAGGTGACCTCTGGCCAAGGCGGCAAAAGAAAAACCACACCTCCCTTCTAGAAGGTTCCAGCACATTCCAGGAGCTTCCCCACTCTACCTATGGGATGAAAAAGGCGGGCTGGAGTCGCAACATTGTTGT
The DNA here is from genome assembly GCF_964204655.1 of Triturus cristatus. NCBI lineage: Eukaryota > Metazoa > Chordata > Amphibia > Caudata > Salamandridae > Triturus > Triturus cristatus. Next base: position 140,185,872 of record NC_140589.1, on the reverse strand, counting down.
GGGGTTCCAGCCAGCTCCTGGCAGCTTGGGTGCTACTATGAAAGACCACTCTGCAGTAGCAGGGGCCTGTGGCAGCCATCTTGGGAGAAGGGAGCACCTGCACCTTAACACTGATTGGCAATGAAAAGGCGCCCGGAGACCTAGTCCAACATAAAAATGAGGGTGGAAAAAAATGAGGCACGATACAAAAATAAAAGGGGAGACCACCCTAGGGCTGACAGGTCCAACATGCGTCCCCCCCAGCCGAAAGAGGGGAGAGCTACCCAACCTCTAGGGAGTTCTCATCACTAAGGCGGAAAAACCTGGAGAGACCGTCAGCATTGGCGTGGTCAACTCCGGGCCGATGTTCCACCCGAAAGTCCATCCCCTGTAGGGAAATGGACTACCTCAACAACTTGGGGTTTTCGCCTCTCATCTGCATGAGCCAGCGAAGGGGCCGGTGGTCGGTCTGAATAAGGAAGTGAGTGCCAAAGAGATATGGCCTCAACTTCTTCAGAGCCCAGACCACCGCGAAGGCTTCTCTCTCAATGGTGCTCCATCGCCGTTCCCGAGGGAGGAGTCTTCTGGATATGAAGGCCACCGGTTGATCTTGGCCCTCGGTATTGAGTTGCGAGAGCACCACACCTATGCCGTGCTCTGAGGCATCTGTCTGTACAATAAATTCCTTGCTGAAATCTGGTGTTGCTAGTACTGGAGCGGTACACATCACATGTTTCAGCGTGTCAAAGGCTTCTTGGCATGCAGCTGTCCATATGACCTTGCGAGGTTGCTTCTTTGAGGTCAATTCCGTCAAGGGGGCTACGATGGTACCATATCCCTTGACGAACCGGCGGTAATACCCAGTGAGGCCGAGGAAAGCTCGGACCTCTGTTTGGGTCTTGGGGGGCTCCCAAGCCAAGATGGTCTCTATTTTGGCCTGGAGGGGTTGCACCTTACCTCCGCCCACCAGGTTTCCCAGGTACACGACAGATCCCTGTCCAATCTGGCACTTGCTGGCTTTAATTGTTAAGCCAGCGCGTTGCAGCGCCTGCAATACCTCCTGGAGGTGTTGTAGATGGTCCTCCCAGGTGCCACTGAAGACAGCTATGTCATCCAGGTAGGCCGCTGAGAAGGACTCCAGGCCAGATAGTACCTGATTCACTAACCGCTGGAATGTGGCCGGAGCATTTTTAAGCCCAAAGGGCATCACTCGAAACTGGTAGTGGCCCTCGGGGGTGGAGAACGCTGTCTTCTCCCTTGCTCCGTCGGCCATGGCAATCTGCCAATATCCGGATGTCAGATCAATGGTGCTGAGGTACCGGGCTACTCCCAGCCGGTCCACCAGCTCGTCTGCACGTGGGATGCGGTGAGCATCTGTCTTCGTGACAGAGTTCAACCCCCGGTAGTCCACACAGAACCGAAGCTCCGGTGTCGTACCCGGTGGGGCCGCTTTCGGCACCAACACCACTGGACTAGCCCACGGGCTGCTGGAAGGTTCTACCACCCCCAGCTCCAGCATCTTTGCCACCTCATGCTGGACGCTATCCTTCACTCGGTCAGAGAGCCGGTAATACTTGTTCTTCACCGGGGGGCTGTCCCCTGTGTCCACATCATGGGTACACAAATGAGTGATTCCAGGCGTGAGGGAGAACAACGAGGTGAACTGTCCCAGGAGATGGCGACAGTCCCTCTGTTGCTCTGGGGTCAAGGATGGGGAGAGGACTACGCCTTCCACCGAACCATCCTTCTCTTGTACCGCTAGAAGGTCAGGAAGAGCCTCACTCTCTTCCTCTTCGCTCCCATCCATCACCATAAGGAGAGCAAGCTCTGATCGCTCATGGTGCAGCTTCAGGCGGTTGACGTGGAGCACCCTGAGGGGCTGACGGGGGTTTTTTACATCTACAACGTACGTGGTCTGGCCTCGCCGCTCCACAATGTCGAACGGGCCAGTCCACCGGTCCTGGAGGGCACAAAGCTCCCCAGGTTCCATAACCCACACCTTCTGTCCAACGTCTAACTCGACCGTCCGAGCGTTGCGGTCATACCACTCCTTCATCACGGTCTGGCTAGCCTCCAGGTTCTCTGTGGCTGCCTTCCTCAGCTTGGCCATCTGGCTGCGGAACGCCAGCATCTAGCTGACAATGTCACGGGGAAGCTTCTGTGAAGTCTTCTCCCACCCCTCTTTCACTAACCTGAGGGGACCCCTAACGGGATGGCCATAGAGCAATTCAAACGGGCTGAACCCGACTCCCTTCTGCGGTACCTCCCGATAGGAGAATAACAAGCAGGGGAGGAGGACGTCCCATTTACGCCTCAAGCCCTCTGGAAGGCTTCGGATCATCCCCTTCAATGTCTTATTGAAGCGCTCTACAAGTCCGTTAGTCTGGGGATGGTAAGGAGTGGAGAACCGGTAGGTCACCCCACACTCCTTCCACATGGCCTGCATGTAGGCCGACATGAAATTGGTGCCCCTGTCCGACACCACGACCTTGGGGAATCCCACTCGGGTAAAAATCCCCAACAGTGCCCGCGCCACCACCGGTGCAGTGATGGTCCTCAGAGGAATAGCCTCTGGGTACCTTGTGGCGTGGTCCACCAAAACCAAAATGAACCGGTGTCCCGCTGCGGTCGGAGGGTCCAATGGCCCAACAATATCGATACCGACCCTCTCAAAAGGGGTCCTGACCACGGGGAGCGGTTCCAATGGGACCTTCAACTTAGTCCCCGTCTTGCCACTAGCCTGACAAGACTTGCAGGTCCTGCAAAAGGTGTCTGATGCAATCCTCATCCTGGGCCAATAAAAATGGGGGACCAACCGTGCAAAGGTTTTGTCCTGACCCAGGTGTCCGGCTAAGGGTATCTCGTGCGCTAACTCCAGCAGAAAGGCCCGGTAACATTGGGGGACCACTATGGCCCTCGAAGATCCATGTACCGGCACCCTGGGCTCACTGTATAGGAGACCATCCTCCCAATACACGTGATAACCTCCCAGTTCCTGACTGGCCACTTGGGCTTCGGCCTGCCGCCGCATGCCTTCAAGCGTGGTGCACGCCCTTTGTGCCTGACAAAATTCCTCCCGGGTAGGCCCTCCTTCCACATGCCAGTCAGCAAGGGTCGGCAAGTCCTCCACAGGAACGACATCTACCTCCGCGGACTCCGGGGGCACCTCTGCAGCCTCCCCATCCATCTCACGGGGCATGTCCTCTACCACCTTCTTCTTTCCACGTTTGGCTTTGGGTTGGGCCATGGCTCCAACCCAGGGTGAGTTCCATGCCGGGCAGCCATGGACCGCATGCTGACGCAAGTCCACCCTGGTAAACCCAGCATCTCGGTGTGAGCGTGAAACTCGACGTCTTTCCACTTGGTGTGCTCCAGGTCGTTCCCTAGCAAACACCCCACAGGCAAGGCAGGGCTCACAGCAACTCTCAGTAGGCCTCTGACTCCTCCCCACTCAAATGGAACACGAGCCACTGGATAGTGACTCATACTGCCGTCAGCCAATACGGCAGGATGGAACTCCTCGGGGACCACTTGGCCTGGGGACACCAGCCGCCGCACGACAGTGGTCATGCTGGCCCCTGTGTCCCTCAGAGCTTCCACCTCCTCCCCATTAATTCTCACCCTCTGCTGATATTTATCAGTGTTCGGGGGCAGGGACACTACGGGGACCACCTCTCTATCCCCGAGTGAAACCAGCGTCAGGCCTGTCCACTCCCCTTCCCTATCTAAGGGCAGCTCTACCCCAAGCGCTATACTACTCACCCCGGGACTTTTCCCGCCCGTTGGGGCTGGTGGTCGCTTGCGACACTTGGGATCTCCCCTGTAGTGTCCAATCTCCCCACACTCGTAGCACCGCACAAGCCTAGGCTGCTGACTCCTGTCAGGGTAAGTGGGTCTTGTGGAATTGGACGGGGGTGGGGTTCCTACTCCCTTCCCAAACTTAGTTTGGGGACCTTTCGAGAACTCCACCTTTTTATCTCCCCCCTCTTTCTTCTGGGGGAAACCCTGTCCGCCTTTCGAGCCATCTCCCCCGGGGCCCTTGTGAGACACCCGGGTGCTCACCCAAATATCTGCCTCCTCCGCAAGCTCACGGGGATCCATCAACTTGCGGTCCACCAAATGTTGGCGCAGCTCCGGAAAGCTCTTATCCAAGAGGTGCTCCCTTAAAAAAAGATCGTACAACTCTTGGTAGTCCTGCACCTCGCTGCCACGCACCCAACCATCTAGTGCCTTCCTCGCATAATCAAAAAAATCTACCCATGTCTGGGTGGACAGCTTATGGCTGCCACGAAACTTTTGCCTGTACCTCTCGGGGTTGAGACCAAACTTTTTTAACAAGGCCTCTTTCATGGGGGCATACCTTACCTGATCCACCTTGGCCAAATATAGCAGGGTGTCCCTAACATTGGGAGGTATATACCGGTATAAACCACCTCCCCAATTACTCTCGGGTACCCCATGGGCCGTCAAGGCTACCTCGTATGCCTCCAACCATTTCATGATGTCGTCCCCCACTGTGTAATTGGCAATTACCTCTTTAGGTAGGTAGAACTTTGATTCTTGAGGTTCCTTAGGTATGCTGCCACCATTGTCCTTATTGGACGCGTTCAATTGGAGGGCGCGTAGCTCCAGCTCTTTTAGCTGAAGCTCGTGCGCCAGCCTCTTCTCCTCCATTGCCCATTTCTTGTTCTCTCTTTCCCTTTCTCTTTCATGTTCTAGTTTCGCTAGCTCCCATTTTAGTTGCCTCTCTTCCCTCCTGTCCTCGTACTCCTCTGGGGACGCGCTCCTTCTAGACCCTGTCCTACTACTGGCCCCAGAACATCTCCCTGGGGGCACATTTTCCGACATATCTACATTTAAGATGTCTAGTACTTCTTGGGCGCTCTCCTCCTGAGGTGCATCTGGCGCCTCCTGTCCCTCATCCTCTTTCCCTTCTGGGTGGGCCTCTACCCATGCCCTAATGGCGGTGCGGAGTTCCGGTCCTTTGGCCCTCCGTACCCCAGGCACCCCCATCCCCTGCCCGAACTCCCTTAGTTGCTTCACCGAGTACCCCTCGAGGTCAGCTAACCGGAATTCCATTCTGGCAGGTGGGGACCTAGGGCCATATGTAGGAAGCCCAATACCGGTCGGTAACGGCCGATTTTCGGTAAATATCCCGTTACCGACCGGTATTCAGGCTTTTGGTATGTAGGGGGCACATTTCAGGATTCGGTAATTTACCGAATCGGTAAAATTACCGATTCGGTAATTTTACCGATTCGGTAAATACCGAATCCTGAAATGATATGTAGGGGGAGTGTGTGGTTGTTGTGGGGATTCGTTATTTACCACCAACTAAAAGTTGGTGGTAAATGACGAATGGCTGTAAAAAAGCATTTTTTTGCACTTTGAAGTGTGCAATGTGGCAGACATACATGCCCTTAGGGCATGTATGTGTGTCACATGTGCACACATGCAGGAATCAGGGGTGCAACAGGGTGTCACTGTGACACCCTGCCACCCTTGATTGTGCTCCCCCCAATACCGAATCGGTATTTACCGATTCGGTAATGGTAACTGGCTTCCCATTGATTCCTATGGGCCAGGAGGCCCATAGGAATCAATGGGAAGCCAGTTACCATTACCAAATCGGTAAATACCGATTCTAAATTACCGACCCATTCCGAATCGGTAAATATTACCGATGGATTACCTACATATCATTTACCACTTCATAAATACCGAATCGGTAAAATTCGGTATTTATGAAGTGGTAAATGTTAGGCTACCTACATATGGCCCCTAGACACTAAGGAGAAAAATTCCTAGGGGATAGGCAACAGTTCTCAGCTAACCAGGCTTCTTGTACTCTCAACCTGGATAGTGGAAATAACAATGCAGCAATCAATGGTTTCAGAGCTCTGGAACAAATAGGCGTTTAATTGTGGCGCCCTCCGCCTCACGGAAGGGTGCTGTATGGTCACAGGTCCTAAGGATCCCACCGCTCGCCAACAATGTAGGACCTGGGGTCTCCAGGCCCTATGGGGCGGTAACGTGACACGAGCGGTCGGGCCACCAAAAGTCTGTGTGTAAAGCAACCATACAACACGCACCTCACATGCGACGGGGAACACACACAATAAGTGACGCCACACTGTAGGAGTTATGTAAATACTCAAGTTTATCCAGGTAGATCACGTTAGATGCAGTTCATGAGGTAGCAGTACATTTCATATGCGGATAATACAATAGCTAGCGATGTACATATCAGTCAGGAGCTATAAAGGCTGTTTCTACCACATATGCAATTCATGAAATAACAGTACTGCCTGGGGCACAACTACCACTCACGTAGCTGCACACGCGCGTTGGGCGCGCTAACCGGTGACGACCTCAGAACGGGGCACCTAGCATGGAGAGCTACTCGTGATCTCTGGCACATAGCACTGTAATAGGGAATATAAATAACAGAGCGCTACTCGTAATCAATAGCGTTTAACACTTCAATATGGCACATGAATGATAGCGCGCTACTCGGAATCAATAGCACGTAACACTTCAACCTGGCACATGAATAACAGCGCGCTACTCGGACTTGATAGCACGTAACACTTCAACATGGCATATGAATCACAGTGCGCTATTCGGAATCAATCGCACGTAAGGCTCTAAAGCAGGGCATGTAAAAACATAGCGCCACTCGTAATCGATGACTCTCGGTACTTTGGAGCGGAGCGTATAACATAAGGCGCCACTCGTAATCAATGACTCTCAGTACCTTGGGACGGGGCATATAACATAAAGCGCCACTCGTAATCAATGACTCTCAGTACTTTGGAACGGAGCATATAACATAAAGCGCCACTCGTAATCAATGACTCTCAGTACTTTGGAGCGGAGCATATAACATAAAGCGCCACTCGTAATCAATGACTCTCAGTACTTTGGAACGGAGCATATAACATAAAGCGCCACTCGTAATCAATGACTCTCAGTACTTTGGAGCGGAGCTTTCAGCGGGGAGCGCCACGGGACCTGAGGAGCAAGTCTCTGGGCTCCGGTGCAGTTCGTCGGGCACCGCGCTTCAGTACCGCTCGAGGGGGCACACGGAAAGGATCCCTCGGCGGGGTCTCTTCCGTCACGAAGACAGGGGGGGGGGGGGAGTCCCACGGAGAGGAAACCCGGCGAAGGGTGCGGTGTGTCTCCCAACCCGCAGGGGGCGCACGGGGGGCGATCTCAGCCTCCGGGCTTACCTCGATCTCGGCGTCAGCATGGCGTCCGCTCCCACGATGATGGGGGAACTCGGCCCCGGCCTCGCACACCTCCTCCGCAGCTGCGACGGCAGCAACGGGGCCCCGGGCTTCTCCGCGGGCCTCGTGACACGGCAGGGCACTTCTCCAGGCCTCCAGGCCACGGCGGTGAGCGCGCTGGCTTCGTCGTCACCAGGGGGGGCTCAAATTAAGGATGGGGTTCTGTGCTCAGCGGAGCACGCTGCCGGGGGTCCCAGACCAGGGCAGGGAGCGCAGGGGTCACATCGCTAATACCTGGTCGATCCCCGGTGGTTCTCCAGTCAGCTTTGCATCAGGGTTCAGGGGTCAGTCTGGACACGCAGTCTCAGTGCATGGTGAATAGGTTTTAGAGTTCAGTCTGGACACGCAGTCTCAGTGCTTGGTGAATAGGTTTTAGAGTTCAGTCTGGACACGCAGTCTCAGTGCTTGGTGAATAGGTTCTCAGCTGTTAGATGAAGTCTTATTGGCGCAGATGTATCTGGCGCCCTTAAGGGGTTCTGTTACAGGGGGTTAGGAATGGAGAGGGTGACTAGATCCTTCCTAGTCAGGTTGGGCAGAGAGTCTCTGGGTCCTCCTACTGCTGGGCAAGATCAGTGGGTTTCACAGGGTCCCTCACTCACTTAAGAGGCAGTACCTAAATCCTGTCACTCTCAGAGGCATATGTCCCTGGCTAGGCCCTACCGCCTACACTCCTGGTGGATTCTTCCAGCTCTGCTTCACCCCAATGGCCAACTCACCACAAAAGTTTCCCTCCCTCTCTTAAGTAGCCCTAGGTCAGGTGACCTCTGGCCTAGGCGGCAAAAGAAAAACCACACCTCCCTTCTAGAAGGTTCCAGCACATTCCAGGAGCTTCCCCACTCTACCTATGGGATAAAAAAGGCGGGCTGGAGTCGCAACATTGTTGTGGGGTTCCAGCCAGCTCCTGGCAGCTAGGGTGCTACTATGAAAGACCACTCTGCAGTAGCAGGGGCCTGTGGCAGCCATCTTGGGAGAAGGGAGCACCTGCACCTTAACACTGATTGGCAATGAAAAGGCGCCCGGAGACCTAGTCCAACATAAAAATGAGGGTGGAAAAAAATGAGGCACGATACAAAAATAAAAGGGGAGACCACCCTAGGGCTGACAGGTCCAACAAAACGTCACAAAGGGAGAAAGCAGGAACCTAGAGGAGTGAGATAAACGGGTAGAGAGAGTCCGGTGGTGGATTAAAGAGGCCTGGGGTGGATTGAAGAGGCCTGGGGTGGATTGAAGAGGCCTGGGGTGGATTGAAGAGGCCTGGGGTGGATTGAAGACTATGCAACCTTGGTATTCAGTACGCTGATATCTGATAGCACCAACCATGGGCTTCTGAGCAGAACTCTGGGCACCGCCACTCATTCTTTTACAAATTAAGCACACCAGAAACCATCTCTGAGTGAAGCAAATCTGGGCCTCCCCATCCACCGTATTAGGAATTTCCCACGGGAGTGGCAGTTTCACTGCGATGGAGACATGACAGTGGTACGTTTTGTCGCTGGAAACGAGCCAGATGCCAATGCTTCCTACACTACAGTGCTTCCAGAATGCAGCTACTGCCAAACATTTAGGTATCATGCACTGCCGAACATCTCTACTTCAGTGACCAGTATGCAAGCCAGTGGGTTAATTTGTAAAAAAAATAAGTGCCTAGGCTCTCATCAGGAGGCAGCTTGCTCCATCCTCTTGTCTCCTGTTAGCGCCGCCTAAAACAGAACCAACTACTTACCATGAAACCCTACAAGTGGGGGAGGATGTGGTGGAAAGGCCAGACCTGACTATTTTGTAGCTGGGGAACCAGGTTTGAGTTTAGGCGTGGCTCAACATCCTGGGCAAATCACTTAATCTCCCCATGCCTACCAAAATGACTGTGTCCTTAACTGGTGCTATAAGGGCTTGTGTTGATGATTAAGTGCTAGAGCTCAGCACCGTAAACCACCGGCTCAAATTAAGCACTGATGCAAGTGAATGCTGTGCCGCTTTCTGGACATGCAGGTCCCAGAACGCAATTCCAGCCAATCGAGTATAATTGTTTTAAAAATATATATTTTGCAATTGGATATAGCGTGAACCTAAAGGCATTGGAGCACTTTACATGGGCACCAGTGACAGTACACAAGGCCACAATCAACCTTTGTGTCAGTATTTGTGCTCATTTATTGCTTTTCAGCCGGCTCGCGCACGGCGGTGTCCCCGCCAGGGAAAGGTTGGCAGAAAGCCAGGTCATGATTAGCTTGGCGGGAAGCTTGGCAGGAACCCAACCGTGCCTCTGCCTCTCCCGCTGCTGGTGCAGAAGTATCAGTGATGGCGGCAGTCTTGTGGCCCTGTTCCCGCACACTTCGTAATCGGGCAGTCAGACCACTGAGGAGGTGACGGAAGGACTGAGAAAAAGCGACAGAGGGATAAATCCCTCCATCGTAGTAAGAAGGCCCTTAATCTTTACATTACTTTTGGCAAAGACTTGCTGATTAACTTTGATGGATGGGCACAAGCTTTAATTGTTCCAATAATATGATATACAAGTCTAATGAATGTTCTTTTCTAAAGACTATGAAACCTGGAGAGAAAAGCGGGCCTGATTAACAACAGCAGTTTTGGCCTTCAGCATAAATCTATGACCAAGTATGTAATCATTCACACATGTGAGGAATTCACAGAAGGATTCCCATGTGATTTTCCCTCACAAATGCACAGAATAATACAGTAGTAAACCCCATTCAAGGGCGAGGAGTGGTCTTGGCTTGCTGTAAAATTTTGTAAATGTCCACGAACTTGTTCATGGGCTTGTAGAAACTCTGATCTGACCCTTTTGATAGGTTGATTGAAAACATTTATGTAGTACCTACTATTTAGGTTTCCTGTGGCGCTGATCTTACACCACCCATCCAAAGATGCTATTTTATGATGTTTTGCTCTACGTGTTATAGGACACCGATTATACCCTCAACTTGTAACCTGAACTTTTTCCTTTATGTTGTAACTTCACCTGCTTTCACATTTTTACCCTTGCATGAGCCAACTCTGTACAGCACTCTGATACCCCTATGGGTCTTGTTCGCGCTTTATAAAACTATTCAAATAAGTAAAACAATATCACAGTTCCATTTTCTGGTCAGAAGAAGAGAGGAAAAGTGCTTAATACTGAGGGAAAGGATTTTCAACCACTTTGGTCCGATGACTTAAAAAGGTGGCATGCTCTTAATTTCATATTAAGGGACTGATTTATATATTGGAGGTAAGCATACTCCATCACAACGGTGATGGAGTATCCTTACCACCAATCTAATGGTCCGCCCGATAAATGTACATGCGGGCGGACCATAGTTTGACAACTGACTACTCCATCTCCACCATTGCCAAACGTCTCCAACTGCCTGACGGAGTAAGGGCATTAGGAAAAATGGCTATCTGCTCACACCACCCACAATCAACAATCCAATTCCTCACATCGGTGTTCAGTGGTGGGATTCGGTACTTATGCCATACAGTGATTTGTGTAACACAATAATCCCATTATAAATAATTTGACACCAGATTGAACCTTTTTTTTAACATTTTCCTTTTTAAATCTTTCCAAATGTAACTCCTGCCTGACTTTAGACACTTGTAACTCTTTTGTAGTTGCATCTGTGATACCTTCTCAGAATGGAAAAGGATCCAAATTGCATGTCAGGCTAAGAAGAAGGTGCAGGCAGAAAGGTCCTCTGTAGAAAAGAGGATGTTGATGGCTCATGAACTGAGTCTAAAAGTGATGGACCTAATGCTCATACAAGCTTCAGTGTCTTGCAGTAATGGTGGAAGCAACATTGCAGTGTCCAAAGGAGACAGGAGAGTCAATATACCCCAGGACCTGAGGCCTAACTCTGCTGTGGGAGATGATATAGATAAGTGAGTGGAGGCCTATGAGGTTGCGCCAGTGATACGCAGGGTTCCAGGGGAGGATTGGGGAGGGATGCCCTGTTGGGCTTAGGGAAAAGGACAGGATGACACATCCACTCATGAGGAAAACACTTATCAAGAAATATGGTCTCACCCTGAAATGTACAGGCAGAAGATTAGGAATAGATCAATTTTTGCCCCAACAATGTGGGTGGGTTTTGTGGACTACATGTGTAAGACACTGGATGGTTGGATGAAGGATAGTGAGGTAAACACTTATGAAGGGCTATACAATTTGGTTGCAAGAGAGTGCATGCTGAGTCACTGTTTTCCAGAGCTATGGCAACACCATATTGACCGCAAACCCCCTGACCCCATGGAGCTTGCAAAGGAGGCAGACCTCTGTATTAGTACCAGAGCATCTGAGATAATACTTACGAGTGACCCTAAATAGGGTGGTTCAGGTTCCCCACCCCCCAGAATAAGGGGGGTCCACCGTAACATAGACATGCCTCAGAATAGTGTGGGGGGAAAGCTTCCCGTGCCTCTTCTAAGAATAAGGTTTTGGTTGGCGTTGGCATTCCATTTCAAACCCCAGTAGTTTGATTGCTTCCAGTTGGGGCACAAGCAAGAAGACCTGGTCTGTACCAAGAAACCATCCACTGGTGGGAACTCCACAGAGGTAGGTGCTCCTCAGATGTCCATTTACTGCATTCTAGGTAACAAATTACCACCAGTGTTAGATGAGCTGAGAGGGGCGGCCACCCAGGGTGCCCTGAAAGCTCAGTTTTCTGAGACTCCTACTCCCACAGGGAGAGTACAATGGCCCAGATGGAGGGACGGGAGGTAGAAACAGTCCACAGTGGGAGGACCAGTGGATCAGGTGTTGCCAGCTCTGAGAACAGAGCCCCCCAAACCAGACCCTGGTGAGGTCACTGCTGAACTGAAGGTGATCCCTTCTCTGTCAAAGAGACAGAAGGCTAGAGACCTGCGCCATGCAGACCCTGCCTGACACATTGTGGTTTACCCTTTAAGTGGGTTGTGGCCCCCTGAAAGTCCTGACGTGCCAGGCACTTGTTCAGCCTCAGGGGACAGACCCTGGGCTATAGACCATCTCTGAGCTGATGAATGAGTGGAAGTTTGGTGCTCACACCTGGGGCTGATGCACCCACTTTGAGAAACCTCAGAGGTCTGGGAAACCTCAGGAGCATGTAGGGAGCTCCTTGCCAGTTCCAAGGCTGGAAGTGAGTCCTACACAAATCTCCAGTTGGGAGTCTCCACCTGGCAGTGGATGGCCCGGCGCCTTGTTCCTGACACTGACAGCCGACAGTGGCTTCTGCTGGTTCCTGTTCTTATGGGATGAATATTCCTTGTGTTGGGGACAGAAGTCTAATCCAAGGTCCAGAGACATTTTAAGGCATGGGCAATGGGGGTTCTGGCCCTGGGCCCCAGCCTTTCAGGGTGCCCCCTGATAGGGCCAGCTCTGTTCTGCAGAAAGTCCTGCCTTAATGACATTGAAATTGAATAATTCTTAAACAGATTGTTTTAAATACCATTTCCCTTTAACTTTTTTTTAATGTGGGTGATGTGTGGGAGTCTATTGCAAACACAATGTTGTGTTTATATTTCATGTAACATCCATTGAAAACATCTCTTTTAGATCAAAGCAGGACCTCAGAAATGAGAAATGGGAGGGTGTCACAGGGATTATTTGCTGTAACATTACTGAGCTGCTGCTATGCTACAATATTGAAAACAACCACCACTATCCCTGAATATTAGATGTAAACACATTTATAGTTTGGACAAGTGTTCTTGTGCACTGTCAGTGACCTGGCAAAGAAGGCATGAAAGAGCTGAAATCATAAATCCAAAGCTGGAGTCAAATCTGTTCCGAACAGGGGCCCACAAAATACGTTTGGCTCAGGTCCCCTAAAATCCTTAAGATGTCCCTGCCAAGGTCCCTTTCAACTGGGAACATTGACCTTTAGTGGCGCTAGGCTGTTTTTCGTGTTGTTTACCATAAGACTTTATAAAAATTCATACATCTGGTTATTTTAGTCATTTTATATCATTTTGCCTTTTTTCTTGATTTTTCTAAATTGGTTTGGTAATTTTATTGTGTTGTGTTCTTGGCTTTAATGTTATTTAGTACTTGTCAGAATCCCTTTCTAAGGACCATGGGGCAAGCATGAGCTACTGGGCCACTGTGGTTGTTGAAGCATTTTACTTCTGATGTCCCAGAGCCCGACCTACTATGGGTTCTGAGCAGCTGGGCCAAGTACCACCCATTTAGCACTTGACTCTCAGTGGTAGGATGGGTTGGGCAGTTTAAGGCTTCTCAGGAGGGGCATATGGGAGGTAGGCTCAAGGTGTATATGGACACAAGACTCACAATACATTCAGCAACTTCAATAAATGAATGTCCAGCAAGAAACTCGCTTTTATATTAAAGTTAGTATTTATATAAAAACACAAAGTGAATTATGGCATACACAAGCAATGTACACAGTCTTCGTAAGGCTGGCACTCTAGCAGTGGCTGGGTAGGGTCCTGATTCCCACTTCCAAGTCTTCTGGTAGTGGTTATTTCCCATTTACATGAGGCAACATTCATGTTTGGCCCAGCTAGTGAGTAGGAGTCTTAGAAGTCCCGCAATGGCCTTTTAGAAGTTGACGTGTCCCAGGGCCGTAGCGCCATCAGTCAGAGCAAGTTCCTCCGGGACTCTGCAGCCCGGTGATCAGTCATACCCGCTCCCACAGGTGCTTTGATATGGAAGATGCTGGGAATGTTCAATCGTCCAGCGTCGCAGTAGACTGGAGTAGGTGCTGGTGAAGAGCTGTAGTGTTGTCACTGCCGGCAAGGTGGCTGGGCATCTACGGTGCTCCTTCAGTGATTCCGTAAGTTCCCCTGATCCTGACAGCAGCTTGTGGGAAATTACTTGGTCTATGATGCTCAAGTTGGTGGTCTGGCTGCGAGGATCAGAACCTGCGGCTTTTCACGGTTGCACTCTACACCTGCATGACAACCCTCACTCATTAGATCTGTGCACCAGGGCGATGGCCCTTGCTCTTCGTGGCAGCTTCCTGCGGCATACGGGGTCACCAACTTGGATGGCACATGTGCAGACATCCTGATAGGCGCAAAAACAATAATCTTCACAGCAGCCCCCTGTATCGTATGGGGTCGCTGACTTGGGCAGCACTTGGTCAACAGCCTGAACAATGTGGCAGTATTTCGGGACCATAAATTTCACAGTCAGTTTCTATGGTCCATGTGACAGGATCCTCTACTGGACCTCCCCCTTCCGGACTCTGCTCTTCACATGGTCTTCTGGGCTCGGCAGGCAGGCCGAAGGGGTCTTTGACCTTGGTCCCCAGTCCTGGTCACAAAAGACAGAAGTCTTGCTGAGCCGTTCCATGTTAAAGTACAGTACAGCTGACTTATCGATAGATGACAACTTGGGAAACTCAAGCTCCTATTTTTATGATCCATTTCCCTAAATAGATTTGATTTAGTGTCTTTTTCTCATTGAAATGTGTATGATGTGTGTTGCTTCCTTTGAATTACCCACACCTCTGCTCTGTCCTTTGTCCAAGATACAGTCTGTCCCAGCAGGAGTGACTCCATCCTTGACTGCCTCCATCACAGGCCATTGGAGAGGCTCAAGGATCACATCTGTATGTCAACCAGGCCCTGTTTTTTATGATTCCATGTCCCTGCCCTATGCTCTTCCCCTACTAGGCCCATCTTCTTCATGAGATATGCCCAGGTCCTACTGATCAGTGACCTTTCCACCTAGTTCTCAGGATAGTGGCAAACCACACATCTGTCTGGTATGTTCATCCACCTCCACATGCCTTTCCAAGTCCCTGGGTTTCTAAAGTAGAACCCACAGGCAGCATTCATTGTTCCACACATAGGCACACATACATCCCAACACACACATACAAACACATGCATGTTGCACAGCACTAAATTCTAACATCTTGTAGGCATGGGGCATGTTAAGCAGAACTTTAAATGAGAGGGCCAGTAGGCCCTACTCTAATGACACAGGTAAAAAGGCTTGTTCACATTACTGATCATTATTACAAAAACACGGTATGCCGCCACCACCCGGCCATCTCACTCTTGGTAAAGGCATTTGTCACTACAAAGGTAGCACTTTGGGCACCCCGCCCTGTCTAACAAGACTGCAATCCATGAGACAGGCCTAGATCATGGGGCAAATACATGATCTGTGTTCGCCAGTGACCAAAAATCACCGCCTGGGACCCAGACCTTGTTGCAGCTGGGGCAGTCAGGGCGGGGTGAACGTCCATCACCAGGTGGGGGAATTTTCTGTCCCAACAGAACTACTTGAACCTATTACACATTTCTCTGAGAAAAAGCCTGCTGATTTTGCTACGGTACCAGAGTTTTCATAGTGAAAAATGTTGTAACCTAGCAAGCCTGTACCTTATTAAGTCCATACAGTTAATTATATCTCCTCAATTAATAATCCACTTTCTTACACTAACGAAGGGTCATTCGTCTTGCCTTTACTCACAACTCAGAGGTCATCTGCCCGATATTAGCTGACATTGCTTCATCCTTAGCCCAGCACACATTCGGACACTGATGGAGCGCTGTGACTCTCACCCCTTGTCTTTCAGCCAGATGATGCGATGGTGCTGCCACTCATCCTTCTTATGACTTCTGCCTTTACAGCTATTCCATATGCCACTTTCAATCAAAAGGAGGCAGGCAGCCATGCCCATTCTCAACATGTAAAGTGAAGTCAAGATGTGCTGCTTGTTGAAAGGCACCAGGAACAGAGTCACTTCAGTTCAAAAGATGCTATTCACATGCCATCTCCCAAGCGCCTCTACTGTTCTGTCAATATGACTCAGCCTCAGTATATAACAATGCTACTGCTTCAACGAAGGTTTACTCGACTTTCTATTTCAGTGTGTCTTTCACCCAGTGCCTAATTTGAAAAAAATATAAGTGGGAGTTCTTTCATCATGAGGCCTCTGCAGCTTGCACCACCCATTCCCCTGGACTGTGCTGCCGGTGACACTACAAACACACCTCCGAATATCAAACTCCTTCAAGTGTGGCACTTCAGACTCCCACAGCTATAAGAATGGCTTGGCTGGCTACTATTAGTCATTTTTATGTATAATAAATTAATAAGCAAATTTTATTGTGCTAATTTCTAAAATAAAAACACAAACAACGCCACTATGTGGCAGACTATCATAAGACCCGGTATTGGCAATTAAATGCCGGTGCCGATCACCGTAAACCACCAGCGCCGATCACTGGAAACCACCGGCTCAAATTAAGCACTGCTTTCACCGCAAAGGCTCTCAATAGTCCCATGGCCAATCAAATTGAGAAAGACCCACTTTTAAATTCTGAAAGGGGTATCAGAAATGACTCTCCAAATGTTGCAGTTTGCCTGCTGCCGCCCATCACCGTACCTATTAGCTTTTAGGTTGCACCTAGATTTGTGCAGCAAGTGCGTCATACTGGTGGCCGATCTTTTTTTTGATAAACACATTTTTATTGTTTTAAGTGACACAACAGAAAAAACAATGAGCCTGTCGAACCACCGGCTTACAACCACACAGCTCAGGACTACTCCATCTCCCCACCCACCCCACAAACTCTCCCCCCGCCCCCCCCCAAACAGCATGTTCACAATACATTGCCCAGCCATTTCCCCCAGACCCTACGATACTTCTTAAGACAGCCCCTCGCCTGGTAGAGAGCCCGCTCCTGTGCCGCGCACCAGTCCACCCCAGCACTCCATTTGGCCAAGCTAGGCGGCTGTGGGTTCTTTCAGGCTGCTGCAATGTCTCGCTTCGCCACCATGAGTGCCGTCATAAGAAATAGCTTCTCTGCGCGCGTGCCGTCTGGGCCATCTGTGATACCCAGTAGGCTGTGTCGAGGGTTATGTGGCACCGCCCACCCCAAAACTTCCGTGAGGTCCGCTTCTATTCCACTCCAATAGCCTCCCAAGTCCGGGCAAGACCACACCATGTGGATAAAGTCCGCCGGGGCAAAGCCGCAATGGGGGCAAGCTGCGTCAACCGAGAGGCCCGCTCGGTGCAGACGAGCCGGTGTAAAATAGGCAGTGTGGAGGTAATACATTTGAATAATCCTCAGTTTAGCAGAGGCCGTCACCAGCCTGGGGGCCATGAGGGCATCTCGCCAGTCGACTTCGTCCAGGGGACCCACCCACTCCTCCCAGGTCTCCCTCAGGCCCTCCCGGGGCGTGGGGGTAATATTGACAAGGGAACGGTGTATCCTGGAGATACCCCCCCTTCCCAGGTTACCCAACAGGACCTGAGCCTCCGGGGGACTGTGGTCTGGCAGTCTAATATCTAGTGGGGTGTAGGTGCGTATGGCATGTCGCAGCTGGAGGTATCTGTAAAATTGAGACGAGTGGAGGGAGAAGCGCGCCTGTAATTCCAAGAATGAGCACATGCGACCCCCCCGCCAGACGTCCCCCAGTTGGGAGATGCGAAGTAGATCCCAAGATTTAAAACCCTCCAGGTCCGCAACCTCCCGCATCCATGTCCCATGCCAGAGGGGGGTGGCGCAGGTCAGCCTCCCGGTCCACCGGGTATGGCGGAGCGCCGCTCTCCAAGCCAGGAAGACCGCCTTGGTGATGTCGGGACAGGAGGTGGGGATGGGGGCCCCATACAGGCGGTCTTGTAGACGGGAGAAACCCAGGGCATCTAACTCCACTCTATAGGCCGGGTCAGACCATCCCCCCCCGAACCAGTCATGAACGACCAGAAGGCGGGTGGCCAGGTAGTAGAGGTAGAGATTGGTCATGCCTAGCCCTCCATCAAAGGTAGGCAGGCGACAGACCGACAGGGCCAGCCGCGGTCTCCCGCCACCCCAAAGAAATCTGGTCGCCAACCCATCTAGCTCGCGAAACCAAGGTCGCGGGAAGGAAACGGGGACATTCTGCAATACATAAAGGAACCGGGGGAGAATCATCATTTTGTATAGCGCCACCCGCCCCAGCGGATTGAGTGGGAGCGCTTGCCATCGCGCCAGGTCTATCTTGGCTTTCTTGACCAGGGGGGTCACATTAAGAGCCCAGCTCAATTCCGGGAGAAGAGAAACCCAGATGCCCAGGTACCTGAAAGACAACCGGCGGAGGGGAATAGAGTCCTGCCAATCAAAGCACTCCCGGGAGGGGTGCAGGGCCACAAGGACCGATTTACGCGGGTTTAGGTAGAGGCCAGACGCGCGGCCAAAGCGGCCCAAGATTTGGAGTGCACGCGGCCCCGAGCGCGCCGGGTCACTAAGGTACAGCAGGACATCGTCCGCGTAGAGGGCTATTCTGTCCGGCTCGAGACCCGGCCATTCCCAGCCCCGAAGGAGAGGGTTCGCTCGGATCAAGGCAGCGAGGGGCTCCATTGCAAGTGCAAAAAGGAGGGGCGAAAGCGGACATCCCTGCCGCGTTCCTCGGCCGATCCGAAACGGTCTCAACAGTGCCCCATTGACCAGCACTCTGGCACGGGGGTGCACGTAAAGGACCCGTACCATTCCAACAAACTTGGGACCGAAACCCATGTGGGCCAGGACGTCGAACAAGTAGGACCACCCAACCGAATCGAAAGCTTTCTCGAAATCGGCGAGCAGGAGGGCAAGGTAGGGAGATATGCGCTGGCGATGGGCCAGGGCCACGTGAAGGCGACGAAGGCAATGACGAGTGCCCCGGTCCGGCATAAAGCCGCACTGGTCCGGATGCACCAAGTACGACAAGAAGGGCCGGAGCCTCTGGGCCAGGACCGCTGCGTAAAGCTTGATGTCAGTGTTGATAAGAGAGATCGGCCGATAGGCCGGCCGATCACAAGGAGGCGGCGTAGACTTAGGCAGGACCACAATCGTGGCTATGTCGGCTTCCGGAGGGAAGGAGCCCCTGGTGACCGCTTCAGCGTAGAGGGCACCCAACCGCGGGACCAGGTGCTCTTTGTAAGCGGCTTAAAACTCCTGGGGGAGGCCGTCCGGTCCCGGGGTCTTCCCGGCGGCCGTGCGCCCTATCGCTTCCCCAATCTCCTCGGGAGAAATGGGCACCTCCAGACTCTCCCAGTCGTCCGACCTAAGCTGGGGGAGCCGCAGGTCATGAGTGGCAAGTAAAGAGGCCAGGGAAAGGTCCGACACCCTAACCCGATAAAGCTGCGAGTAATACTGCGCGAAAGCTTCCGCTATTGCCACGGAGGAGGATTGGAGCACTCCGGTCGAGTCGGCCACCGCCGGGATAATGCGCGATGCCCTGGGGTAGGTAGCCAGCCGATGCAGCAACGCCCCATTCTTATCGCCCCACCCGTATACCCTCGCCAGCGAGGATTGCCAGAGGAGTTTAGCCGCATCAAGCGACCGCTGCCGAATCTCTTCTCGCAGAAGTCGCAGTTGCCGGGTCCCAGCCGGGTCACCGGACTCGGAGAGAGAGCGCTCCAGTCGCAGCGCGCGGGCCTCACAGGCGGTGAGGCACTGGAGTTGCTTCTGACGGTGTCTCACCACATGGGCTTTGGCCGCCCCCCTGATGGTGGCTTTACAGGCCTCCCAAAGGGTGCCCGCAGAGGAGACCGAACCATCGTTGTCACTGAAGTAATGCGCCAATGCGGACCACCACCTCCCTGCGGAGCGTCTTGTCCTGGAGGAACCAGGCATTGAGGTGCCACATCTGACGAGCCACACGGGGCGGGGGTCCCAGGCCGAGGAGGACCGGAGAGTTATCGGATATTCCCCTAGGGAGGATGCGGATGTCCTGAATGCTCACACAATCGGTGGAGGGGACAAAAATCGTATCGATGCGCGCATGGGTGTGGTGGGCAGCCGAGGTATGAGTATACTGCAGTGTGTGCGGGTGCCAGGTCCGCCAGGCATCGCATAAGCCCTGAGCCTCCGCCCAGCCCGCCAGCTACTTCGCCCGCGCGGCTCGGGCGCCGAAACCGGGCCCGAGGAGTCGAGTTGTGGGGCCAAGACGGCATTGAAGTCTCCCCCAAGAACGACGGTGCCCGGCGGGAGAGTCGCCAGCAGAGATGAGGCCTGCAATAAAGCCTGAGACAGCCCGGAAGGCGGCGCGTAGAGGGAGATGAGACTGAGCGGCCGACCCTCAAGCGTGCCGCAAACGGCAATCCCCACGCCAAGGGGGTCATGGATCACCCGGGTAAACACAAAAGGGAGGGAGCGGCGCAGCAGGACTGCGACCCCCTGCGATCCGCGCGCGATTCCGGAGTGCCACACCCGATCAAACCCATAGCGTGCCAGAAAGGGGCAATTCTCGCCAAGCAGGTGAGTTTCCTGAATCAGGAGCACGTCAGCCTCCGCGCGCTGGGCATATTTAAGGATGGCGGTGCGCTTGAGCCGGTCCAGTAGGCCAGTCACGTTCCAAGACAAGATGCGCAACTGAGCCTTGGGAGCTATGTCATTCATGGTAACGACGGGAGGGGAGCGCTCCGGAAGGGAAGCAGCCATGGGACGTCGGGGTTGCGGCCCTCGCTCTAGGGGAAGCCAGCAGACAGCGCGGGGAAGCAAGCGGCGGTGGAGCGCGCATGGGTGGCTGCATGAGGCGGTGCAATGACATGCGCTGCGCAGTGTTGCCCAAGAGGCGCAGTGCGAGCGGCGGTGGAGCGCGCATGGGCGGCTGCATGGGGCCGTGTGTTGACATGCGATGCACAGTGTTACCTAAGCGGCTCAGTGGAAAACAAACCCAAACCAAACAAAACAATCCCCCAAGGAGGAACAACCAACAAATACTCAACACCCACCCCCCACCCCCCACCCTACACTTCGAGAATGGAAGCATCTGTCGCCCTAACTAAACCAATAGTCACAGAACCCCAAACGTGGACGCTCGGGTATGAAGAGCGTGGTGGACCCCTCCTGAGGCACGGATTCCAAGGAAGCGTCCTAGGTCATTACGGGAAAACATGAGAGACTGCTGAGCCCCCCCCACCCCGCCATCGGGCATGGTCGTCGCCTCCCCCGGTAGATATGGGAAACAAATATGAAGTCATATAGCAGGGCTGCATGGATAGATCTGACAAATCAATCTGCATGTTGCGGGGGGTAAGAGGCTTGCTCGGCCGAGGCAACAGACGGCGCCGGGACCCCCCAGCCGCCTGAGTTGAAGTTCCAGATGAGGCGGAGGAGTCTCTCACTGTCCTGCCAGAGAGGCTCGCAGACCGGGTCCGAGCCATCGCCGCGCCCCGTCTCTGCCGGGAGTGCGTACGCTTCTTACGCCGCTGTTGTCGGGGCGCAGCTGCGCCCTGGGCCCGGGGAACATTAGTGGGCGATACCCCTCCTGGCTGACGCAGAGGTCTCTCCTTGGTGAGCCAAGTCCAAGCCGCTCTGGGAGTGTCGAAGAACAGAGTCTTGCCCTGGAAAACCACGCGCAGGCGGGCAGGGAATTGAAGCTGGTATTGGAGGCCCAGGGAGCGCAGTTTCTGCTTCACCTCCGTGTAGGAGCGGCGTTGCTCCTGGACCTCCCGGGTGTAGTCCGGGAAGATCATGATGGTGTGGTTGTTGAAAGTCAAAGGGCCGCTCACCCGCGCCTCCCGCAGGATAGCGTCTCTGTCCCTGAAATTGAGGATTTTAAGAATAAAGGGGCGCAGGGTGGCTCCCACAGGAGGCTTGGCCGCAAGCGACCGGTGCGCCCTCTCCACCACGAACCAGGTTGACAGATTGACCGCCGGCATCCAAGACCTAAACCAGGTTTCCAGGAAGTCGTCGGCTCGGCCAGACTCGACCCCCTCCGGAAAGCCCACCAGGCGGAGGTTGTTGCGGCGGGCGCGGTTAACGGCATCCTCTGACCGTCGGTGCAGCTCCTTGGAGTGGGTGGTGAGCTCTCGGACCTGGTCCTGCAGCTGGCGAATGTCATCCTCCGCCGTGGAGATCTGGGACTCCGTTTCGGTAATGCGGGCCGTGGCGTTGCGGTGGTCTTGCCGCAAGAGCGCGACGTCCACCTTCACCTCCCCAACCATCCCCTCCAAGGATGTGCGAGAGGCGTCAATGGCCTGCAGGATAGTAGCCAAGTCCTTGTTCGGGGCCGGCGCCTCCCCTCCGCCCGCACCCGGTGGTTCCGAGCTCGTGAACTGATCAATCCTCGTCTGGTGGGACGCCGCCGGCGGTCTGGGGCCTCTTTCTTTGCCCATGGTGGGCCCAAGGAGCGTGCGCCGGGCGCGATGGCCCCTGCAGCGGACCAGCAGGCTGCTCCCGCCCGCCAAGCGAAACAGTTCCTCAATCCGGGCCACGAACGGGGATGCAGAGGATAAGGAAGAGGGGGATGGGGACCCCTAGCCCCAGCAAGGGAGCGCCCCAAGTCCGTTCGGCACACACCCCCGCCAGCCAGATCCGGGCCGAGCCGCCCTCACCGCACCACAGGCCTCACCTCACAGTCTTCGCCCGCAAAGGTCGTCCCACAGCGCGCAGCCCACGGGCCTCTGAAGCGCCGTCCCCCGCTCCGGGTCACGAGCACGGCCCACACAGCCAGGATTCCCGTGACCGCCAGTCCAAGCGCGGCACTGAGCAAGGGTGATGAGACGTGATGGGGGGGGCCTCCCCGCCGAGGGCGATGGCGCCCAGGCAGTGGCGCAACTCAGAAGGTCTGGCACAACTGTCCCCCACCCTGGCGCTACAGGCGCCGGGTGAACTCCACAGCGCTGCACGTGGGGACTATGGCAGGGGTCTGAGTCCCCCACGTGGGCAGCCCAGGCAGGTAAATGAGGGGCCGGGAGGAATCACCTCCCTCAGGCGGCAGCAGCCCATGTCTGGCATCCAAGGGGGGAAGCGGGCGTCAGCACCAGCAAGATCCAGACTCAGTCCTCTCGTCGGGCCCACCTAACACAGCACAGCACCACACAGCTCGGGCCGATCCGCCCGCAGGGCAGGGCCGCGCCGACGCCTTTCGTGAGCCTCCACCTTGCAGCAGCCCCGGGGGTGCGCACCATCCGCCGTCTCCCCCCCCAGCTTACTTGAAGGTTCGTACCCGCTCCGGTCGCATTCCGGAGGCTCCTCCACCTCCCGGTCAGCCGTTGGCGATTTCGCGGCCTCCGCCCCTCGTGGCACACCGCGGGCTTTCCTGAAGGGCACTGCCGGCCGAGGAACCGGCCGAGTGAGTCCCCGCCACCGGCACGTCTCTCGGGCCGTCTATCTCCGCTCTGGCGACTCGTAGGAGGCAGAAAACTTCAACGGAGGTGGGGCAGCAAGTCCTCAGCCCTCGGCGAGCATTAGGTCGGACCTAGGACGGCTCCGAAGGATGTAGGACGGATGCGAGGGGTCGGGCATCCCGGAGCCTCACCTCGGTGCGGCCATCTTGATGGGCGCCACCTAGCGCTCCCACTGGTGGCCGATCTTACTGGCACTGAAACACGTGTCCTGCTTGTAGAACATTTTAAGAAAGAGGACTGGCCCTCTGAGCCACATTAAAAGGACTGAGACCTGTGACCTTTGGTTACACACACAGAGCTGTGCAGCAGCAGCAGGTGCATGAGCTCCATGAGCTTTCACATTGAGAGGTAAAAACTAGCCCAGGGTGAAATTTGTGCAATTTATTTTGTGGAAAGTGCACAAAATGCTCCCAAAAATTAAACATAATTGCTCATTTTTACGTAAATCGCAGCTTCTGTGTCTTGCACTATTTTATTTTTAGAATCCTTGCAGCCTTTTTCGGTTCAAGGAGGCATTTCACACTAAAAAAGGCGGACACAGTTGCGTGTGATGCGAACAACAGCCACTCGTGTTTGGTTTGTTCGGTGGCATACTCTCAAGCATTTCATGTAACAATTGTAATGCAAAATGCCAGAGACTACACGAGATTACACCGGTGCACATTTCGCCCAGGCCTATTACAAATGTGACCTGATAGATCAAAAACCTCGGTAGCAGCAGGTGCATCATCCTACTGAGCAATCTCACTGGGCATGGAACCAAGGCACCACAATTCTGCCTACAGTTTGGAGAAAGGTGGGTGCGGATACATTAGCCTGATTGTGAGGGAAAAAGAGCAAAATAGAAAATAAAAATACATTTTTTTAGATGGAAACAGGATAAGTTAAAAAAGAATGGAATGAAGGGAAGATGGAAAAAGGCGAATGTAATGAAAAAAAGCCAGGAAAAAATTGAGGCAAAAAGGGCAAAGGAGACAGAAGGAAGCAAGAAAAACCACATAAAAAAATAAAAAATAAACATAGGGAAGAAACAATTTGAATTAAAAAGCAAACCAAAACGTTTCCTGTTAACTTTGCTCTTTTTTCAGAATTTCCAGGAAATGGAGTAAGTAGAATGGGATTTTCCTTTGCAGATAGAGGAGTTATACCAAGCTTCTCTGCATTGCTAGTTTCTGCATCCCCCTCTAAGCAGGTCGAGGAGCAGTTCCACCGGTCAATTCAATAATGTGGCATCTTACTGCAGCTTGACCTGTTTAGGTGGCCAATCCATGTTTTTTCAAAAGTTTTAGCAAAAGGGCTGATTTCTCTTTATTTTCGGTGTGATAATCTGATTGTCGAAAAGTAATCTACATGTTCCAGGGGAACAAAAGCTAAGGCAGTTAGTGTTAGTTTTTTCTATTTTGAATTGGCGCTTACTGTCACTTATGTAGTCTCCTGCTAAAGATGTTTGTAATTTTATGCCAAATTGCCTGTAAAAAATGGAGAAAATATCCTGTTTTCTCGGGGTAAATGTTTGAATAACTGAAATAGTGGCCAATTAAAGTCAATTATTATTTTCAAGGTTGTTTGCTACAGTTGCATTTGAAGACTGCATGTCTTGCAATAAGGTCTACAGTGGAGGGAAGGTAGTGTTGTTATTTTTTAAAGTATCATATAAAAGTGGAGGAATTAATGGGCAGTTGCTTAAAATATGCCATCCATCACCCAAATTTCAATGTTTGATAATATTATGGTGTCATGTAGAGTATCAAAGATTAGTATATTTTTATGGTCCTTGTTTTAAACAAGCAAAGGTTCATTATTAAAGGTTTGTGTTATTTATTCAGACATATTCATTTCACTAAATGTTTTGGATTGGGAGGGACTACATAACTCACCTGTCTTTTCCTGCTTAAAATTAAATTTGCATAGCAGAGTAGTTAAGCTTCTTGGTCCTTACAGTAGAGTCCTGCAGAGTAAGCACTCTCCCGCTGCAGTGGGTAGAGAAATAGTTCACAAACCTCCAATGAGCCCTGGGTTCAGTGTGTTTCTTCTAACAATAAAGGTACCCTTTCTTAAATAATATGTTTCCTTGTTTGGATAGGACAGTTTAGACTTTGACATATTCTCCACTCTGACTCTGAATTCATTGAAAAAATACACGTGCATATCCAAAATCCTGACTAGATATTTATAAAATGCCTTACATTTTAAATGTATTGTGTAGGTAAGTTGTTTTATATTAGTTCTCTGTTTTCAAACGTTCTATATATTTGAAAGAAGGGGAAAATAACATTAATTTTATTATACGTTGTTAGACCGGTGAACCTAAGAGTGGTCTGCCCTCAAACATTTTGCATTTCTCTTCAATTTATTTTCTGATCTTGTTTTTGTTGGCCGTAGGACTCTGCACACTTTACCACTGCCGACCAGTGCTAAAGTGCATGTGATCTCTCCTTAAAATATGGTAAAAGTGGCTTATACTCAATTGGTGTATTTAATTTACTTATAAGTCCCTAGTAAAGTGCACCGCCTGTTGGTGGTCAGCCAAAATATCGAGTTTTTAATATCGACCTACAATAATATCGAGTTTTTAATATCGTAGGGACAGAATATCGAAGTCAAGAATATCGATGGACAGAATATCGACCCCAAGGTAAGTAATATCGAAGTAAATAATATCGAAGTAATTATTATAGATGTAAGTAATATCGTAAGCAAAAATATCGATGTCAATAAAATCGATATTTTTTTAGTGTTATGTATTTTAATGTGTATTTTATTTGTCTGTTAAACATTATTGTAATGTATTTTAATACATTTAAAAATAAATGTTTAGAGATTAATAATTATTTTAAAGTTAATTTAGCGTTTTAGTATCAGAGCGGGTTGTGGGTTTATAGGGGAATAGGGTGGGAAGTAATTTAATTATAATTAATGAATTAATATATATTGTTTAATTGGTATTTATGATTAATTAATTGTTAATTAATTATTAATTTAAAATAATTTTATTAATTGGTTAATTATATCAGTTATAATTAGTTTATTATTAATATTTATTTATTGTCATTGTTAATTAATTAATTGTTAATTAATAATTAATTGGTGATTTAATTTTATTAAGTGATTAATTGATAATAAATTAATTATGTGAATTTTTATGTGTAGTGGGTTGTGGGTTTATAGGGGAATAGGGTGGGATGTAATTAAATTAAAATAGTTAATGATATATTTTTTTTATTTTTATTTATTATTAATTAATTGTTAATTAATTATTAATTGTAATTAATTGTTATTAGTTAGTTAAATATAGTGAATATAAATAATTTATTTTTTCATTTTATTTGTTGTTATTGCTAATTAATATATTGTTAATTAATAATTAATTGGTGAATAATTGTAATTTGATAGTTAAAATTTATTTACTTGTAAATTAATAACTATATTAATTATAAATAATGTATTATTAATTGTAAATAATAGATAAATTGATAGCTAAATGTATTGTGTTTTTTGTATGTGTAGAGTGTTGTGTTTTAAAGGGGGAATAGTGTGGGATGTAATTTAAAGTTATTTATTTAAATATTTAGTTTAAATTATTGGTATTTAATAATAATTATTTTGTAAATAAATTATTAAAATGCTAATTTTTAATAACAAAATATTTAATTGGTTATTATGTTCATAGAACCCCTATGCTATCCAGTGCTTTCCCAACTGTTTTACTATCTGGAGTGGGAATAGTAATTTTTACCCCTACGCTATCCAGCGCTTTCCCTACTGTTGCACTCTCTGGAGTTGGAATAGTAATTTTTACCCCTACGCTATCCAGCTCTTTCCCTACTGTTTCACTTACTGGAGTGGGAATAGTAATTTGTACCACTACGCTATCCAGCGCTTTCCCTACTGTTGCACTCACTGGAGTGGGAATAGTAATTTTTACTCCTAAGCTATCCAGCGTTTTCCCTACTGTTGCACTCACTGGAGTGGGAATAGTAATTTTTACCCCTACGCTATCCAACGCTTTCCCTACTGTTGGATTCACTGGAGTGGGAATAGTAATTTTTACCACTATGCTATCCAGTGGTTGCCCTACTGTTGCATTCTCTGGAGTTGGAATTGTAATTTTTTCCCCTACGCTATCCAACACTTTCCCTACTGTTGCACTCTCTGGAGTGGGAATAGTATTTTTACCCCTACGCTATCCAACGTTTTCCCTACTGTTGCTCTCTCTGGAGTTGGAATAGTTATTTTTACCCCTACACTATCCAACGCTTTCCCTACTGTTGCACTTTTTGGAGTTGGAATAGTCATTTTTACCCCTACGCTATACAACACTTTCCCTACTGTTACATTCCCTGTAGTGGAAATAGTGATTTTTAGCCCTACGCTATCCAACATTTTCCTTACTGTTGTTTTTGTTGGAGTTGGACTAGTAGTTTTATTGTCTCTGATATTTAATATGTTTTGTATTATTTTAGCTATTGTAATATATCATTAATAATACAAATATTAAAATTATTGATTATTATTTGCTATATGTAATTATTTAATATTTATTAATGTTATGGTTTTATGTGTATAGATGTATTGGTAATTTTTAAAAACATTTAATAATTTATAAGTTACAGAAATTATTATTAAAACAAATTATTAAGTAAGTATATTTTTATGGACTAGCGCCAAGACGCCTCGGCATTTGTTCGCGCTCTACAAGTGATTATCCTATCCTATCCTATCCTATCCTAATTATAAATTTTAAATATTATAAAATATATTTAATTCTGTTTATTTTATTTATAAGTATTATTTGGTTTATTTTACATATATTTTTAAACTAAAAAAAAAACGATATTTTTTACTAACGATATTTTTGACATCGATATTTAATTATCGATATTTTTGTACTTACCATGTTGTAGATAGGATGTCGATATTCTTGACATCGATATTTTTGTTGCGATATTTTTGTAGGTCGATTTTCTGACTTCCGAAATTTTGTCAGAGATCCCCGCCTGTTAGGTTAGGTGCTGCACAGATGGGCTCCCCATTGGTCGGTTCAGAGGCTGAGGAGAGTGTAGACAGAGGGATCCAACTGAGTTCAGAGGGCATAAACCTGACAGGTGCACTTGCTCAACAGGTCCTTTGCCCATGTGCTACTACCTGAGCAGGGAGGCCCATCAAGGTATTGATTAGTCTACCCTGGCTTTTGGCTGGAGGGTGATCATGTTGTACTTGGACATTTCTGCAGAGTCATCTCCAAACTTTTTGTCTTTCACTTTCCTGTTATCTGAACCTGTTTTTGTTGGCGTTTAGGACTCAGCACACTTTACAACTGCTAACCAGTGCTAAAGTGTTTGGGCTCTCTCCTTAAAACATGATAGAATTGGCTTTCACCCAATTGGTCTAATTAATTTACTTGTAAGTCCCTAGTACAGTGGTACTACTTGTGCCTAGGGCCTGTAAATTAAATGCTACTAGTGGGCCTGCAGTGCTTATTGTGCCACCCACTTAAGTAGCCCTTTAAACCTGTCTCAGGTCTGTCATTGAAGCCTGTGTGTGCAGGATTTAAACTGCCATTTCGACCTGGCATAATAAACCTTTTGCCAGGCCCTATTCCTCTTTATAATACATATTTGTCCTCCTAGAGTAGGCGATGGACAGCCCAGAGGGCAGGGTGCAGTTATTTAAAAAGTGGTCCATATTTCTTACATGTCCTATTAGTGAAAACCTACCAAATTCATTTTTTACAACTGCAAGCCCTACCTCTCCAATAGAATAACATTGGAGTTACTTAATTTCATTGCATACATATTCATGTTTGGTGTCTTTGGAATTGTAATGGAAAATCCTAAATAATGACGCCACGGCAAACACGCGCTTTATAAAAACCATAATTTCATTTCATTTCATGGTGAAGTCTGATTTTAAATTACAGTTTTGAAAATGCCACTTTTAGAAAGTTGACCTTTTCCTGCCTTAGCCATTTAGTGCCTGCAACGTGTCACTGGGTCACATGACTGGGTGTAGTTGGCAGTTGGGCTTTGTGTATTCCTCCTAGAAAGCCACATACAATATAAAGCTTCTTTGTGCCTGATTGGCCATTACTGGCAGGATGTGAGGGAGGAGCTAGGCACAGTTCCACTTACTTGTCAATGGGCTGTGTTCTGCCTCCATACAAAGGGTTGCATTCCCCCTGTAGTAATTCTGGAGCCAGGACAAGGAAGGCAGAATGCCTGGGGACTTCAAAGGGAAACCTCTAGAAGCTTCTCCCCACTTCAAAGGCTTACCTGGGTATAAATCCTGGACATCAGACACCAAGTGTTCAGTACACTTCTGGACCTGTGGATACACTGCTTTGAGGACTGCTGCTCTGAAGGACTGGACTTTCATCTTTTGAGCCCAGGACCCCGAGTGACTCCAAGGGCTAGTTGGCTGGACACCTAACTTGAGCTTCGGGGACAAAAGGCCACAACAACCTCAACTCCAGCTCCTGGACCTGCCATCTGGGATCCTACCCTGCCAAGTGGTGCCACCCCAGTCATGGACTCTAGGAGGTGGGCCTAAGTTGCTCTGCCGGCCTCCGTGGCTCCAGCAGAATTGATGCATCTGGTCTACTGCGCGGCGCAAAACCGACACATCGCTGCTGCTGCTTGGCTCACCCCATTGCAAAGGCCTGCAGCACAGGCTGAAGCCTCATTGGAACTGCCACTTCATGATGCATAGTAGAGGCTGCTACCGAACAGGGGTGGTGAGGTGGTGGGGATGGAGGGAGGGAGTGGGAAATAAAAAAAATTTAAAAAAAGCTCTTACTTATACCGCTGGCTGCCACATCTTCTTCCTCCGTCGTCCGTCCTCCTTCCGCAGGAAGCACAGAGCCTTCCAGAATCCCCTGACCAATTGCAATGCTGCCTTAGCAGTGTTGTGATTGGTCTGAGTGCCGTGGTTCGGTGCTCAGATGGGCCGGCAGGCTCTGCATGTTCTCCACCCAGGCTGTAATGCCTGATCCTTTGGCCGGCGGAGACTGCCAGCCAAACCATCATGCGCACTTTAGGTGCTGCCACCACTCCTCCCCCTCTGACCCGGGCAGCCCGGCTCACCCCACCTCCCCCTGGCTTCAGCTGCAAGCTGAATATAGAAAGCAAAATGATTATAACTGTTAGAAATGGGATCTCTGGTTGGCTAAGGCTTGCGCCAAAGCCAGGCAGAGACCACCACTCTAGTCAGGTCAAGGGAGTTACACGCCAAAGATAACCACTGCTCACCCCCTTGGTAGCTTGGCACGAGCAGTCAGGCCTATCCAGTAGGCAATGTGTAAAGCGTTTGCGCAACACACACAGCAGCAACACACTAGGTACACCACAAAAAGAACTCCACACAAGGTTATAACAAAAATAGCCTTTGTATTATCATAAAACACATTGGACTGTAATCACACAATATATACTGTGTCAACTGGCACTGGGCAATATTTACAGGGGATTATATACACATGACAGGGCCACATGGACCACCGTCAGAATCATCACTTAGTAGAAATAGTAAAAGTAAGACTTATCATGAACGTAGAACACAACCAGTAATTGTAGCACAAATAGTAAATGTAGAGCATAACCAGTAACTACTGGCACAATAATGACCTCAGCATTATCATATTAGGCATAAGCCATATTAGGATCACACATTATGCACCAACCCCAAACGTACATTATGTAAGAATCATGAGGCATAAAACAGATTCGGAGAACGCATTGCGCAATAGGCATCACAAGCATAAATACATTATGCAATACCCACTATAAACCTTAGGAAATAAATTGGCATAAAGACAGTGTGCCCCAATCGGGAGCACAACGCACTGAAACTGGCCCCAGGCCAACTGGCCTCTCACAGGGGCTCAAACTGCCCAATGTCCAGAATGTCAGGGCGGGCTGCAAAAGCAGCAAAGCAAAGTGCGCAGTTGCACCACCTAAATGTGGCAGCTGCCCACTAATTGCTGGGCAGCTGTAGAAATGAGCCTGGGCACCAGCGTGCCTCCTGAGCCCTCTCTCTGGGACTCTGAAATTAACTATGGCCCCACGTTGCAGCTGCCTGCGCTCTCACAGGGCAGCTGGGAAAGATGGCCAGCAAAAACAAGCACTGGCACTAAACGTGCTAAAAGAGCCCCCTGGGGACTCCTAGCACAATGGGGCAAAACGTTGCAGCTGCCCACTGTCAAAATTGGGCAGCTGTAGAAGACGGCCAGAACTGGGCAAGAGTACGGGCACCACTGGCCCTCGGGACCCCCACTGGGCCCTTAAAAACAAAGTTGTCGCACATTGGAGCGGCCCTCTGTCATGCGGGCCGCTCAGAAAACAGGCACTACCCACACAGAGCCATTACTCACCGGCTCCTGGTGGGACTCTGCGCTGCTCCCCCACAGTCTCCTCTTCACCCTGTCCTCCTTCTGGGACCGTGACTTCACCAGGGCTGCACACGCGGGGCTCGCTCCCTTTGCTGAGGAAGCTTGGCACTGGGAGCCCTCGAGGCTCCGGTCAGGTTCTTCTTTTCTGCAATTCCATGGGCGAGGGTCTTCACTCGGGAAAGCGGAAGTCCCGCCCCACGTCAGGCAACATGCTGCTTGACTTCCGGTTTTCCGGGTTCTCGGCGTCTTGGGCCAGCGGTGGTGATTTCAGAAGCAGAAGAGGGGTGGGCACCCGCAAGTCCTATCACAATAATTTGCGACATAAAAGCAGGGTGGGCACCCGCGAATCAGCAAGTGAATGCGGGGTGGGCACCCACTCGATCCTAGCGATGGTGGGGGAATCCCTTACGCTGGGGGATTCCATCAGAGGCCATATGCAGCTCGGCGCTGCGGCGGTGAAACGCGGCAAATGAGGGTCAGTGTGGGGGAATCCCACACTCTGCAGCCTTGCGCTGTGGGCTACCAGCGATCCTTGAAATAAAAGAAAAGCTCTCCCAAGGCGCTAGAAGTGAAGTCCACAGTCCAGGGTCAATTTATATCACATTTTCTTTTGTCTGTTAGCACAGGGCTGGGGGGAAAACCAGATGCAACTGGTTCAGGGGGGATTTGGAGAACTCTGTTTACCCAGCTACTCTTCCCCTTTGTCCGGTGGGGGCTCAGTGATCAGACGCACCACAGGGGGCAGAGCCAGCATTGTGGAGGGATGGCACAGCCCTATTCAGGTCCTAGGTGCAACTCCTCCCTCCCATCTAGAAGCAGATCTCTCTATTCACCACTGGGCTGACTGCCCCTGTCCCCTGGAGCCACCCACACCCCTCAGCTCCTGTCACTCACAAGCCAGACATGCACTCCACATCAGGCAGACACATAGCACACGGAAATGCCAACTTCTAAACGTGGCACTTCTCCATCAGTCACCATAAATCTGCGCACACCGTTGCGCAGCATTTATTCTTATGAACTCATACATATTAAACTCGCCCCTGCACTCCTCTCATACCAGGAATTACCATGGACACACATATCCCCCATGCATTCCTACGGGGAGGGCAGACCAATCTCACCACATGCACTCAGAGCGCGCACGCACTCTACACTGGGCCACAGTGCTAAAGTGCGCAGAGGCCAAGAACTACCAATATAAGGTCACAGAAAAGGCAAAGAGTTTAGGGGTGAACCTGCCAAAAGGGCCATGTCCAACACAACCCCCTTCCAGCCAAAACGCAGGGTAGACCAATCACTTCCTTGATGGGCTTCCCTGCTTTGGGCGATAGAACGCGGACGCAGGCCCGCAACGTCAGGGACACCCTCCGGTTCTACGCCACCCTGAATCCACGTGGTTCCCTCTGTAAAAGTTCTCCAGACCAACTGGGCCACCCCACTGGTACTCTCTAGCTGTCCGCAGTCAGGACCAGGCCCTAGGCCATCCAGATGCCACTGGTCCTTGCTCATCCACAGAGTGGGGGGTAGTAACCCCTGGCACATAGTAACCATTCTCCAGTCTACCCCTCATTAGGGCGGTTCTAAACTGCCACTGATCCTCTAGCCTAGGGTCCGTACCCACAGGCTGACCAGAAGTCACGGACGAGGCTCTCCTCCCCCTACCTCTCCTTCTAGGGTTGCATGCTCTCCTCCTTTGAGAGGCACCCTCTACCACAACTCTTCCACCAGGTCAGTACCTCTCTCCAACAACTGGTCTCCCAACCTAGGGTCTAACCCCTCAGGTTGCACCGGGGTCAGAGGCGAGGACTCCCTCCCTCTGCACCCCCTTCCAGAGTTCTGCACCATCCCAACTGGAGCTGTACCCCTGGAAGATGAACCGGTCAGGACACTGGTTACAGACGTCCTTCCCTCCAGGTCAGGCAAATCCTGAACCTGGCCTCCCAAACTTGGGTCTACCCTTTGGCTGAGTACTTGCCTGGCATGCTAGGACTTCTGGGGACTCACACAGTATCCCCCCGAGGGTAACACATGACTCATGTGTCGTGTGACAGTCTGCCTGGCGCAGATCTACCGTCCCCTGTCCATCTGACAGTGCATGAAATCCCCCAGAACAGAAGTGGTGTCACCCAGGTCACTCTAAGGGGACTCAGCCCTTCTGGCTGGTACCTGACCTACTGGTTCTTCCACTGGGGAACACATCCCCCTCTCACCCCTCAATCCGGACTTCTGTACCCTCCCAACTGGAGCGGCACCGCCAGACACCAGAACCACTGGAGCTCTTTTTACAGATGCTCCAGGTTCTCCAGACACTAGGAGATCCTCCTCAAATGGACTAACAGTACAGCCTAGGCTCCCAACCTGGTGTTCCCTGAAGAAACCATCCAGGTTCTGAGACTGGGTTTCGGGCACCTGGGGACACGCAATCCCACACTGACTCCTACTCCACTGAGACAGGACGTGAGCCCCTACAGCCCTCCCACTACACTGGACCTAGCTGGGCTACTCTGAACCTCTTCCCAAATACCAGACTGGAAGATACCTGAGCCAATACTTTCGGGATCACTCCCCAATGCCTCTTCCGAACTTCAGGCACTTTCCCAGAGGTCTGCTTCCTGTGCAAGTTCCCATGGATCAGAAGACCCACACTCCAACAAGTGTTGGTGCAACCACAAAAAACACCGACTAAGCATGTGCTCTTTGATGATCAGATTGAACAGTCCTTCTAAATCCTGTTCCGTGTTAACCGTCACCCAATCAGCCAGTGCATCATTACATTCATCCGCAAACTCCGCCCAAGACTGGTGAGACAGTTTCTAACTGCCCCTTACCTTCAACCTGTACTCCTCTTCTGGGGAACCAGGAACCATACTCTGGGAACTGGGAATGGGACTTCCTGCACTGGACTCTATATTGCTGCCACCACTGGATCTCACCCTTCCTGGGGATTCCAGAAAACTACAACTGCACTCAGGGGATAATGTACCCTCCAGAGCTAATTTCTCTCTGGCGAAGGCCCTCTCAGACTCTGCCATCCTCTCCTGTGTTAGGACCCTCTCAGTCTCTAGGTTTTGCTCTTCAAGGCCCAAAGTCTTGAGACTCAACTCCTGAGCCAGTAATGCCTTTTTCTCCTTTAAGGTTAACTTCCTATGCTCCAATTCCAAATTCTGAGCTTCCATATGCTCATCGCTCTCCTGCTGGAGTTTCTCTAAATCCAGCTGATGCTCCCTTTCTTCCCTCCTATCTACCCACTCCTCTGCGTACAGGGAAAGGGATGGGACGCTGTCCCTGGCACTGGACCCAGCAAGTGACTCCCTATCTATGGGGTCCTCATATCTACTGGCGTCCCTGTCCTGTCATTTTCTTCCTCCACTTCAGACTCCTCACGGCCACCCTCAGACCCACCACCCTCTTGGCATGCGGCCAGGGCCCTCTTCTCCCCATTGCGCTCACGTTCCCATTCATCCTTTTGCCATTGGATCAGGTTTTCCCGAAGTTTTGACGGGGTGTCTGACCCACTCACTGTTATGTCTCTTTCCTCACAGAACTCCACTAACTCCCACATACTGTATCTAAACAGACCATAAAAATTAAAGGCAGACTTCATTTTGGCATGATGCTCAGAGACACGTGCAACACAGTAGACCTAGATGTCTGAGCTGAAACAGGGGTACGTAATTCAAAAATTACACTTTTAGGAGAAGAAATAAAATAAAACTCAGAAACAATAATCCCCAACACGTGATTATCTAAATGCAGAGCTTCTAGTGCACTAGTTGTCGCTGTGGTACTGCGAAAACGCAAGTCCTATCCTCACCGCTGACCACCAATGTTAGAAATGGGATCTCTGGTTGGCTAAGGCTTGCGCCAAAGCCAGGCAGAGACTACCACTTTAGTCAGGGCAAGGGAGTTACAAGCCAAAGATAACCCCTGCTCACACCCTGGGTAGCTTGGCACGAGTAGTCAGGCTTATCCTGGAGGTAATGTGTAAAGCGTTTGCGCAACACACACACAGCAGCAACACACTAGGCACACCACAAAAGGAACTCCACACAAGGTTATATCAAAAATAGCCTTTGCATTGTCATAAATCATTAGATGGTAATCACACATTATACACTGTGTCAACTGGCACTGGGCAATATTTACAGGGGATTATATACACATGACAGGGCCACATGGACCACCGTCAGAATCATCACTTGGTAGAAATAGTAAAAGTAAGATTTATCATAAATGTAGAACACAACCAGTAATTGTAGCACAAATAGTAAATGTAGAGCACAACCAGTAACTACTGGCACAATAATGACCTCAGCATTATCATATTAGGCATAAACCATATTAGGATCACACATTATGCACCAATAAAACAGATTAGGAGAACGCATTGCGCAATAGGCATTACAAGCATAAATACATTATGCAATACCCAGCATAAACCTTAGGAAATAAATTGGCATAAAAACAGTGTGGCCCAATCGGGGGCACAACGCACTGAAACTGGCCCCAGGCCAACTGACCTCTCACAGGGGCTCAAAATGCCCAATGTCCAGCATGTCAGGGCGGGCAGCAAAAGCAGCAAAGCAAAGTGCGCAGTTGCACCACCTAAACTTGGCAGCTGCCCACTAATTGCTGGGCAGCTGTAGAAATGAGCCCGGGCACCAGCGTGCCTCCTGAGCCCTCTCTCTGGGACTCTGAAATTAACTATGGCCCCACGTTGCAGCTGCCTGCGCTCTCGCAGGGCAGCTGGGAAAGATGGCCAGCAAAAACAAGCACTGGCACTAAACGTGCTAAAAGAGCCCCCTGGGGACTCCTAGCACAACGGGGCAAAACGTTGCAGCTGCCCACTGTCAAAATGGGGCAGCTGTAGAAGGCAGCCAGAACTGGGCAAGAGTACGGTCACCACTGGCCCTCGGAACCCCCACTGGGGCCCTTAAAAACAAAGTTGTCCCATCGTTGGAGTGGCCCTCTGTCATACGGGGCTGCTCAGAAAACAGGCATAGATACTGTGCCTGGATCGGCACTACCCACACAGAGCCTTTACTCACCGGCTCCTGGTGGGACTCTGCGCTTCTCCCCCACGGTCTCCTCTTCACCCTGTCCTCCTTCTGGGACTTCACCAGGGCTGCACACGCAGGGCTCTCTCCCTCTGCTGAGGAAGCTTGGCACTGGGAGCCCTCCAGGCTCCGGTCAGGTTCTTCTTCTCTGCAATTCCGTGGGCGAGGGTCTTCCATCGGCAAAGCGGAAGTCCCGCCCCACATCAGGCAACATGCTGCCTGACTTCCGGTTTGCCGGGTTCTTGGCGTCTTGGGCCGGCGGTGGTGATTTCCTCCAAGATGCAGGGTGGGCGCCCGCCAGTAAACAAAAAGCAGAAGAGGGGTGGGCACCCGCAAGTCCTATCACGATAATTTGCGACATAAAAGCAGGGTGGGCACCCGCGAATCAGCAAGTGAATGCGGGGTGGGCACCCACTCGATCCTAGCGATGGTGGGGGAATCCCTTACGCTGGGGGATGCCCTCAGAGGCCATATGCAGATCGGCGCTGCAGCGGTGAAACCCGGCAAATGAGGGTCAGTGTGGGGGAATCCCACACTCTGCAGCCTTGCGCTGTGGGCTACCAGCGATCCTTGAAATAAAAGAAAAGCTCTCCCAAGGCGCTAGAAGTGAAGTTCACAGTCCAGGGTCAAAACAAAGTGCTCTTCCCCAGAATCAAAGCAAGGTTCAGGAGGGGCAAAGGCTGGGCTCAGGTAGGCCAGCTCACAGGGCCCTCCAGCAGGGAGGCAGTCCCTAGTGGCGGTTCCTCCTGGAGCCCAGCAGCAGCAGGCCCCCTCAAGTCAGGAACAGCACAATGGAACATTTTCATGGGGTTACAGCCCCTATATTTATATCACATTTTCTTTTGTCCGTAGGCACAGGACTGGGGGGAAAACCAGATGCAACTGGTTCAGGGGGGATTTGGAGCACTCTGTTTACCCAGCTCCTCTTCCCCTTTGTCCGGTGGGGGCTCAGTGATCAGACGCACCACAGGGGGCGGAGCCAGCATTGTGGAGGGAAGGCACAGCCCTATTCAGGTCTCAGGTGCAACTCCTCCCACCCATCTAGATGCAGATCTCTCTATTCACCACTGAGCTGACAACCCCTGTCTCCTGGAGCCACCCACACCCCTCATCTCCTGTCACTCACAAGCCAGACAGGGACTTCACATCAGGCAGGTAGACACATAGCACACGGAAATGCCAACTTTCGAAAAGTGGCACTTATCCACCAGTCACCATACGTCTGCGCACACCGTTGCGCAGCATTTATTCTCATGAATTCATACATATTAAACTCGCCCCTGCACTCCTCTCATACCAGGAATTACCATGGACACACATATCCCCCATGCATTCCTATGGGGTGGGCAGACCAATCTCACCACACGCACTCAGAGCGTGCACGCACTCTACACTGGGCCACAGTGCTAAAGTGCGTAGAGGCCAAGAACTACCAATATCAGGTCACATAAAAGGCAAAAGGCTTAGGGGTGAACCTGCCAAAAGGGCCAAGTCCAACAATAACAAACATTATTATAATTTTATTTTTTGTGTTTAGCTTGTACTTCCAGCAGTGAGGCGACGCTCTTCCGCCTTAGCGGAGGATCTGCCACTGATGACACATCCTCGGCATAGGGCCTCACATCCCTCATCAATGGCAGCCTTGACAATGAACTCCGCACCATAGCCTTCTCAGAACCGGTGTATTACCCTGACTATGCAACGTATCCTCAAATCTGGACCTCACCTTACAAGCCCCGTCGATGGGATCCTTAAAGACGACGCATGGCTCTCATTGCAGCCTCACTGCATCTTGGAACTGAGGTATCACTTCGGTTGCACACATCATCTTTCCGCAAACCAGGATTTAAGGTAGTTTGTTCAGTGGGCCTATCTGGGTTTCTGCTGCGGGCCTGCACTTCATCGCAGTGGCCTGAACTTGTGACATTGTCCCGGTCTGGTGTGACCAGATATCCAAAGTTGGCGCTTTGTGCTTTTTGGATCTATTTTCACTAAAACTTTTTAAAATGCATATTTCAGGTTCTACTGATTGGATGTTTGTTGTTTGGGTTGTGTTTTACTTATTACGAGTTACTGTGTTTTTCTAACTTGATGTGGGATTCTATTTGTGTGTTTTTTTCACTTAATTACTGTTTAAGTTTTGCACAAATACTTTACGAATTGCCTCTAAGTTAAGCCTGACTGCGTTTGTGCCAATCTACCAGAGGGTTGAGCACAGGTCAATTTATTGACTTTTGAAAGCCAATCACCTACACAAGCTATTTGCCACAATGTGCTTCAGTGTTCATCAGGGGTAGTACGTGCTATTTAAATGCGAATACAGTGCAAACAATTTTATTAACTGAACACTCTTCTTTGAGAATCTGATCTCTTGCTAAAAGTCTACAGTACAATGGTCATGTTCCTCTCCACTCTTAACTTAAAATGTTCTGGGAGAGCCCCTTCAGACCAAGTTAAGTGAAATGCTACACTTGAAATGAAATGGCCCAGGGGACGCTGAGCCTCTTCTAACCCTATGCAATGCTATGCCCTGTGGTGACATCATCCCCCACGTTGCCACTACAAAAGTAAGAGCTCATCAACTGCACTTTTTTAAAATGTGGTTAACTTCTTATTTGTTTGTTGAAATATTTAAAAGATAAGTAATTCGAATACAAAAGATATATGTGATTTTTTTATTTTGAGAAGGATGGGCATACCAGGTACCATAGTGCCTAGAGTCACCTAAGGTGTAAATATGGCTCTTCTCATGTTCTCCATACACGTCTCTATGAAGTATCAGTTCATCCAGTAGCTTCCATTTCCATGGAAATTCCCCAATTCCATAGGGGAACACCTGTGATCATCATCATCATCGAACTTTATTCGCATTTTTCAATGTATAAAAGTTTTAACAAATAAGATAAATAAGGAAACATTCATTATACTACCAGATCTTGTTAAAATATCGTGTAAAGTGGTACAGAAACAAAGCTCGTCTGAATCAACCGCGAACAACATTGACCGGGAATACCTGTCATTTTGCATCCTGGAATGAATTCACTGTTCCACCCTGTACTTACTCATGTCCTCACTTGCATGAAAAGAAAGGAGTGGTAGGAGAAAGTAGAGTTTTGTGCTGGGATGAATGGGTGCCTAATGGAGACCTGAGCATACCTCAGATGTGTAGGACTAGCACAAAGTAGGCATGATCAGGAGTGATCGGGTGCATTTGTTCAACTTAAGTAGATCTACAACAGTTATACACAAACCTTTACTGCATCACTCTGACTGCCCATCAGGGCACCCTGGCAGGAGCACTATCTATCAACAGCTTGAAGGTAATACCAATATTTTGCCCAGTACCGCCAGATGTAGCAGAAGATTTTGTGATCACAGACCTTGTGATTCACGAAATCACTGGGCATGCAACTGCAACATTTCTTTTTGGAGTGTACAATGCCTATTTTACAAGTCAGGTAAGGTTTAGCGACTCGTAAATTATGTTTTGCGACCATTCCAAGTCACAACTTGGAAGAGGTGCTAAAGAGCGTTGCTTTCAAAATGCGATTCGGGATGCAATGTGTCAATGGTCTGAAACAGACGCTCTGGTTGCAAACAACTAATC
Organism: Triturus cristatus; assembly: GCF_964204655.1. NCBI lineage: Eukaryota > Metazoa > Chordata > Amphibia > Caudata > Salamandridae > Triturus > Triturus cristatus. Next base: position 140,145,493 of record NC_140589.1, on the reverse strand, counting down.
AGTTACTTGTCAACCCTTCCCCTTTCAGAATGGCGGTGGCTGCTTGGGTGGGGTGAAGTAGGGAAAGCCAGTGGTCCACTGCCCTTCTCCCTGGTGTTTTTGAAATGGAATGTCGTTTATTTTTCAAAGCCTCATCGCTTCCTTTAAGAACAAGCATTTGCAATGCAATCGGTCTCGCCTTTGGGACCTTATATGTATTTAGCTATGCCGCACATTAGTCTGGGTGCTGAAACATCTACTGTTCTTCAACATGGAGGGAAAGTAAGCAGCAAACTGCGTGACACGCCAGGCATGGAAACACATGGAGAAACATATTGTCGCGGTGTAGTCCAAAGCTCTGTTTTTAATATAAAATCAGAGACTTCGGTGGTCATATCACTGAAAATACAAGATTTGAAAAAAATATAATTGTCTACAGGTGCTCATGGAAGACAATTTCTATGGACCGGAATCTAGAGAATGCTAAAGTGATTCTGGTATTTTACTGACCTCTTCTGGTTGTTTTCTATCAAGACAGTTAAATGGAGGCAGTTGAACAGAAAAAAAGCAGACAAGCCGTAGGGCTGCTCTCCAGAGCCCACAAAGTACATACACATATAAGTATATGCTAAGTATATACTAAAGTATATACAAGAGGTCTCGAATGCTCGACCCAAAAATGGACTGCTTTTAAAAAGTTTCTGTTAGGAAATACAAACACAAGACAGTAGTCTACAGTTCCTTGCAGGCCACCATCCCTGTGTTTGAGCCAATCACAGAGTGTCACAAACTGCAACCTGTCTAATTAATATACATTAAACAGGTCGTTCTGCGACCCCCTGTAAATGGTGGTTTTTCGGATCGACCTAATAGTACAAAGGTTAATTGGCCAAATCAGATGCCGGTCGCAAAAGCTGGTGCGCAAGTTGTGAACACTTGTTGCAACCAGTATATTTGCACATCTGGCCCCTCCCTTACAACTTGCCTAGTTAGCACGGTGAGGGGTATATTTTCAGGGATTTACATCTGCATGGATGTTGCAAAGATTGCGCATCTACTTTGTGTCTCCAGTTTTGGATCTCAGACATCACAAATAAAGATAATTGCAGTCAATTAATAAACAGACATCAGATGACTATCAGGGTGCTTCCCCTTTGCCTCCTCTAATGACTTTTAAATTGTTTTTATCATTATATTTCTAGTGTGAAATGTGATTTTTGCTTAGTCTTAAATGCATTTTATTAATGCTAATAGGAACACCCAGACAGTGTAGACAAGGCGTGTTCAATCATTTGCAAAATATGTACATAATTCACATATGTGCCTATGAAAAATGTTTTGTTTACAGTTATGAAGACCATCAGGGAAATGAGGCAGAACACTCATTACAGCAACATGTGGGTATAATGACAACTCCTAAACTGGCAGTACAAGGGAAAATAGCAAATACACTGGCGCATTGGGGGACTATTTTGCTGCTAAAAATTAAACTGGTGCTCCTAGAGATATGCATGCAAACTCCAAGGGTGTGTGCAGTGAGCAGTAATAATGTTAACACATCCTATTATTATGCCAGGGTTTTGAGTCCCTCCACCTGCAAATATATGCTCAAAAAATTGTGGTACTGTGTGTTCGCTGTGTTCCACATTCCAACATGTTTTTTGTGCAGGCTGGACTGGCCATTCTGTCACTCTGGCATTTCCCCTGTAGGCTGCAGTCTAGGGGGTGCTCTCAGAGCAGGAGGGGCTGCCATCACCCAACCATGCCTCCATGGCTCCATTCTTGTCAGTCTCCTGCAGTGTGGGGATGGGTTGAACATTTTTCCACGAGCCTTCTGCTGGTGGCAAAGATTTAAAAAATGCCTGTGATCTGATAGGTAATCTCTGCAAATATCACCATTTACAAAAGTGTCAGAATTAGGATGTTTTAACCAATTACTGTACATTCCACCCTTTACTGCAGTGTTCGGAATAATTATGGCTCTGTTTAAATGCGCTACACTTGGTCATTGTTGGACCTGGCCCTTTTAGTAGGATTATCCCCAAATATTTGCCTTCTTCCTCCTATTTCCCTGACCATCCTTTTGCAGGCTTGAGGACTCTGGGCACTTTTGCATTGCTCATCAGTGCTAAAGTGCATGTGCTCTCTCCTTTAAACATGGCATGGTTGGTCTACACCTGTTATGCATATTTAATTTACTTGTCCCTTGCACAGTGGTATCCCATATACCCAGGGCCTGTAAATTAAATACTTCTAGTGGGCCTCCAGCGCTGCTTGCACCACCCACAGAAGTAGCCTTTCAAACCTGTCTCAGTCCTCAGCCACTGCAAGGCCTGCATGCGCAGTTTACTGCCACAGTGACTTGCCATTTAAAGTTACTTGCCAAGCCTGAACATCCCCATTTACTACATATAGGTCACTCCTAAAGTAGGCCCTAGGTAGCCCTATGGGGAGGGTTCCGTTTCGGTAAAAGGTAGGACATGTGCCTTTATTGTGTGGCATGTCCTGGTAGAGACAAATGCTCCTCTCATAGGTTTGCATTGGGAATTCCCTGATACGTTTTTAAGTGGTAATTCCTGATCTGAAAGGAGCAGTATTGCCATGTTTGGTATGTTTGGAATAGTGGTGATAATTCCTGCTTATTTTTATACGTGGATTTTTCATTACTATGGTAGAAATGCCACTTTTAGAAAGTGGGCATTTCACTGTGCTTATGACTCTTGCGCTGTGCAGCCTGATTCTGATCCAGGTCTAGGGCAGAGTGACAGCTGGGCTTGTGCATACTTCCCAGACAGTCATCACACAAGAATGGTTGGGTGTAACAGGACTGCATCTGCATTCATCTGCATACTGAATGGTCTTCCTGGGCTGGGAGAGAGGAAGGTGGGGCGCACTTACGTTTGTATAGGCTGGGCCCTGCCCTCGCATAAAGGGTATGTTTGCCCCCTACTAATGTCTGGAGCCAGAGCTGTGGTTGAATGGGGGTGTGGTGCACTTCTAAAATTCTTTTGAAGTTACCTCCACATCAAAGACACTTTGAATATAAGTGCAGGGGCTCTGAACCCATGATTTCAGCAGAGGGCTTCGGGTCTGCTTTTAGTGACTTGGGGGCACTTGACCAGGGTGTACACTATGGGACAGAAACTCTACTGAGGCCCCCACTTCGATGCTTCAGAAAACTTCCTGAATTATCGTAACTCACATAGTAGGTGTGCAGGCATTTCTGCAACCTACATTTGGTACTTATTGCCATATACACTGTATTGGGAGCGTAGATGCGTTGCGACTTTTGTGTTGGGGTGAGTTGGGGATTTCTGTGCTTGCTTCACCATCTGATCTGCATTCTAGGATCTACTGTTTACCATGGTTACTTAGGGGCTTAGGAGGTACAGTGTTGGCGATTCAGGGGTTTTACTCATTACCTGCAGCATTACATGTCTGAAATGTTATGGTGTGTCGTTTTTACCTTGCACAGTTCAGGACAATGAGTACTATAGAATATAACTGCGTGGTATGCAGAGTAATGGTGTTTCAATGATGTTTGCAACCAAGAAACCTTTCTCCAATTGCACTCATTGTGGTGTTATGACAATTGCCTAGTTGGCAAAGTAATTATTGGTTCATGTGGTTTTGGTCTATATGTTATATACAACATATACATTATTTTTATATATTCTTGGTTGGAGTCTCTTTTGTGGTATATTTATTGTGTTACTGTCGTGAATGTGTTGTGCAACCACTTTACACATTGCCGCTGGGATAAGGCTGAGTGCTCGTGCCAAGCCACCAAGGGGAAGAGCATGGGTTTTATTGGGTGTATAACTCCCTTCCCCTGATTAGAACGGTTGGTTCAGCCTGGGTTAGGTGCATACCTTAGCCAACCAGAAACCCAATTTCTAACAGTCCCCTTTTTCTAACATTTTTAAAATCATTGACAAGTTGGAAAAACACACTTTCAGAATACGCTATTTTAACCCTCAAAAGCTGCAGCAGAGGAACAGTGCAATTCAGAGCAAATGTCCCACCACTAAAAGTATTATGATCAAATAACTCTCCCCTCCCGTCAGCCTTCCTTGTGGTACCGCTCTTAGACCTACAAGGAACTTTGGTTGGAAAATCGCTTCTGACCTCAAAATGACCTTAAGCTGTGAGATGCAAGTCACGCAACTGCTTCCTTTCAGCCACCGTCTGCAACGTCTTCAATATCCTTCTCACTTTAATAAAAAATATCCCTAACAAGAGCAGGTCTTGACCGTTTTTTGGGATTGTTTCTCTCATTAGGTACCTGCCTCTACCGCATCTGTAATCCTGGCAAACCCTGCTGAAATACAGACAAGCTCTGATGCCCTGAGTAGCTTTGAATGACTCGGTGACTAGCACGGTTTAGTGCAGAAGATACTGCATTAAAAGGTACAGCACAGCAACAACCAAACTGGCAGAAATAGAGGGGCCTATGTATGAAAATGTCACGCAGCGCAGCAAGCCACCTTGCTGCGCTGCATGACAGGGAAGGGGCAGGAATTTTCTGTATATAACATAATATGGTGCATTCCTGTCTTTTCACACAGCTGGCACACAATGTGCTGCCTAGCACCAACACAGGCACCCTTGCACCACTGTGCGTTGTTGGCAGGATTGTTTTTGTGCAGCAAGGGACATCGTACTGCACAAAAACAATCCCCTGAGGCATTTTCTGCTTTTTATGTATGCTGCACAGTGCAGCATACATAGAAAGAAGTCAAAACAAGGAGAAATTGAGATATTTCTCCTTGTTACGCCTCCCCTGGGGATGCGTATCATTTTGAAGCATTCCCACGTCAACCAGTAAATGGTAAATCAAGGAATGCACCAAAATGAGAACACCCACACGCCACTCATGGAACGCCTCCCTGGGGCAGAGTATTGTAATGCTGAGACTTGCGATGCAATGCGTTGCTCCATATTTATCAAGCCACTCTGGGCCACGCAAGGTGGCCTTGCGCGGGTTGATAAATCACACTTAATGGTTGTGTCGCTATTGCATCCCATTGTGTGGCAGGAAAACGACTCAACCCTATGATAAATATGCCCCAGAATGTAAACAGAGGAACCTTCTTACAGCTCAATGCGTGAAAGAATGGGAAACTTTCACAGGACTTCATGACTGTATGAGGAGCACACAGGTTACATAGAATAATACACACAAACATCAACTAAATATGAAATATATTAGCGTTTGTAGCAATATAGATTTTATATAAGACATATAACATTAAATACCATCTCTTCATCTGACCAATCGGTCACTTATACGAGGCACCCTGGCAACTCGGTCTAGTTCATGCAAACTTTCACTACCCCCGACCGCAGCACTGCCACCAGAGCAAGGAAATCCTGCACCCAGTTCTCACCCCCTTAATAATGAAAGAAGCCACCCGTACCCTAGTTACTGTCGTCTACCATTCCCATCGTCCTCCTATACTATGCACCGTTCTGCAGTTGTGTCATTCATACGTAGGCCGCAATAGCATCCCATGGTGTGTGTCACTTGCTTACCATGACATTCATGTCATTCATACATCAGTCCTACTTTATTTGATTATGAGCCCACACCAAAACGATATCTTGATAAAGTTAATTTACATCTTCTCTGATCATCAGGAACCTCTGTGAAACACGTGTCAGAAGATTACTCATTGGTGTTGTCCATGATGGCCGATGAAAAATTTACAATGTGAATTTTAAGGCTATGTGTAACAGACTGCAATGGAGTACATGAAGGCCCAAAACCTGTGCCCCCCTTCCACAGCATCATCTACTTGATAATGTTATTTACATACATCTGCTCTCATGCCATACATGACTTCTTCCTATTTCTTTATATGAGGAAAACTTCTGTCCCACGCAATAAACTATCGAGCATATTTATAAAAACATTATGCAGCGCAGTGCATCAAGCCACCTGGTGGAGCTGCGTGATAGGGGAAAGGGCAAGAATGTGACATATTGAACATTATACGGCCCATTCCTGTCTTTTCCCTGCACTGGTGCACAATGTGCTGCCCAGCCCACACACACCCCTCCTCCCTTTCCCTACTCAAAGCACAGGCATGGGCATGGTTACCTAGGATACATATCTTCGGTGCGGTAGTTCTTAATGGGGCCTGCATGTGTGACCGATTTACTAGTCTCTGCTGACATTCTTGGTTGTGTCTCACCTGCCACATCCAGGTCCGTCCCATGTCCAGGAAGGCGAAAACAAAAGAGAGGGACAATCCAAGCGATTATCTAGCAGCAGCTCAGGATGATGATACGCTCCTGTCCTACTCTGGGAACCTTGTCAGGTTCTGCCCCCTTCTGAGTAGTTCCATCCTAGGTAGAGGCTTCAGTGGCAGAGCACACTGCGGTGCTGAGACACAACCTTCCTCTTGGCTGCTCATCTCAGACTTGCTCAAAGCGCCCTGGCTCAGAGAGGCTTTAGACACTGCCATCCACCCACCTTGTTAAGCAGTCACTCACTAGCCAGCCACTTTAATCACCATGAGCTAAACAGTCACTCAGTAGCCAGCCACTTCAATCACCATGTGCTAAACAGTCCCTCAGTAGCCAGCCACTTCAATCACCATGAGCTAAACAGTCACTCAGTAGCCAGCCACTTCAATCACCATGAGCCAGGGCCAAGAAAATGCCCATAAAAACATCATGGGGGGAGGACACAATGAACCTTAGCGCGGGCACCAAACGTAACTTGTTGATATGTAAAGGATTCCTTGACCAGAGCCCACATTAATTTGGACTATTTCATTCAGCAGTGTTTTGTGGTGAAGTGCTCTGATGTTTGAATGCTTCAAGCAGAGTTCCAGGAACAATGTAGCATGCCTTGCAGAAAGATAACATTTATCATTCTTTTATTGCCATTGTTCGCATTTTTATGCACATTTTCTGTCTGTTGTACACTCGTTGACATGCCCATCATTAAGCTCAGCTCACAAGGACAGGGACGTGGGTGGATGGAGAATAGAAGCAGGCTTTTGTTTTGACTAAATGCACATTTACATTTCAAAGCCAGAAGAGCCAGGGAACACAGAACTTTCCATCTAGCTGGATACAAAACATCTTGTTGTTTAAGCATACATGCATACACTGAAGAACCAGGGCCTTATGGGCCTGGCGGCGCAGGGCACGCCTTAATCTCCTGAGTTCACCTGCTTTGTTGAACAGAGACACAGGACATTCTGTTGAGCGTAGAAGATCAGGTTTATTAGCTGCAGCTAAGTACAGTTGTCCCAGAAGTACACTCAGTATGTTCTTAGGAGACTGCCACTTTACTCCGTGGTGCACAATCTTTTATAGCACATAGATTCACCAAGAACACTCCCAATGCATACAGGGTTATCCAATGAGAAGAGTTTGAAAACAAGATATAACCAATGAGAAAAATTTGAAAACAAGATATCAAGTAACCCAAATAAACCTCTCTTCCAACTGTTTTTGTCACCCCTCCCCACAAGTTAATCAGTGGTAGTGTCTACAACTCAACTTGCAGGTGGCAGGACATATTTGTATGCTTTGGAGGACAGTTGTGAAATGTGAGAATACAAGTAGAGAATAGCGAAGGCCAGAAGATAAGATAAAGCCAGGAAAGAATGGTGTGAACCGACAGACAGTTGAGACAGGGATCAGTCAAACCAGACGAGGATTAGTGGACTCAGCCAGTCCCTGACATCAGTCTCGTAAACAGAGGCAGAAGGTTATTTGACACGTTGCAGTAAGATCAGCAGAAAAACTTCGTTCATTGTGCTGCCTGAGTGAGGGCAACACAAAATGGCGGTGGAACACAAAATGGTGGCTGAATACAAGCGGGATCGAAAATCGAATTTCCTCAACACATGCCAGCTATAATGAGTATCAAAGCATGGTTAAGGTAATTGGCGTTAGAGACAGGGAGAGCAGAGGGGGGATTGTAGGAGGCACAGTTACCAAAGTTTCATGCAAAGCAGATCAGCAAGCAAAGTTGCTGCACTGTGTTCCATGATCATTTCTGCCCTTTCTTTTCACTGGCCTCTAGGTGCAGCCTAGCGCCAATGCAGCCAGCTTTGCACCGAAGTGCAAATGTGCCATCATTACAGGCAGGATTGTTTTGTGCAGGAAGGGACAATCCTCTTTCTATGTGTGCTGAAGAATGCAGCACTCGTGGAAAAAGGAAATAACACAGTGAAATAAAGATATTTCCCCTTACTTGGGACCGCGTAGCACTTTGAACCATTTTTAGGTTTACAAGTCTTTGTAAATCTGGAAATATGCCAAAATCCATGGGTGGATGCACGGGAACGCCTATGCTCCACCTATGGAATGTCTCCCAAGTTACATTTGTTTACTAAGCCACGCAAATCAGGACTTGCTTAGCTTTATAAACATTTCCGAAGCCTTCGGGTTGTCCTTGCATCACCTTGTGTGCCATCTAACGTCCATCATGTCCCCCACACACTATCACAAATAGAATATCCTGATTTGTAGATTGGCCCTCTGTGGACATTTAAGCCAGTAAAAAGAACTTTATTTTTTCATTAGTAAGTTTATGGTTAGGGATGGATCCAATGCATGTTCCAGGTGGCTGCGGGATCTATAATATTCTGACTGTTGATGTGGATACATAAATCAGTTCCCTACATCCATGCTTGTCCTAGAATAGTGTCATCGGGTGTCTTCTATTGCCATGGTGTGACTGGCTAGCACGGTTAAGAGAGCTGGTGACAATCTGGACTGAGCAGGGTGTGTGTCCTCGTTTCTGACTGATGGGGCTTTATATTACCTTTTACGTATCAATCTATTACTACAAGTGTTACCTGTTTATCTAATAAAGAGCCTAGAGAGAACCTGCAGTCACCTGTGTGTTTCTACAGCAGCATCTTATCATTTGGAATACAACACTGACTAGACAGGGGATTAGCTACTATAAAGGTTGTGAACAACTGCAAAGTCATAACTTGTGAAAACAAACTTTGATAACTGTTGGTCATGCCAGAATTACACACTGACACTTGTGCCAAAAAATCTTGATTTTAGAAGGATAGACATGTTGTGTGTGTTGCAAATGGGTTCCACTCATTTAGTCCGCCTGGATATTTTTCTTTGGATCACTTGGTTTTTGGACCTTTTCTGTAGGTGAGCCTCACTACCTGAGTCCCACTCACTGTACTTTCATGGTATTTGGACTGGGTGTGTTTACAGCCAGTATCCGTCTTTTGAGATAAGGCAGCTGCTGTGAAGCTGGGAGGGCATTGGGCTGATAACATAACATAATATAACATAACATGTGTATTTGTAAGGCGCACACTCACCCATACACATCTTGGCACTGAATAACAGATATTTATTTTTACCCAACTCAGTGGTACTAAATGGTGTAAACATGTATGCACGTGCATGTTTGGGCTGTATGTAAGAGGATGCCATCATGCCAGCCTAATAGCTGCACACAGGTAAATGCCTGTGGCAGTTTTAAACTGCCAATTCGATCTGTTAAAATAGCCCCTTTTGACAAACCATAACCTTCCTTTTAAATATTAATGTCACCCAAGGAATGCCTTTTTGCTCACAAAATTAATGCTGAACATGCCCTTACAGTGAAGTATACCCAAAAGCTAATTTTACTGTAGCAAGGCCTGTTGCTTCCATTCAGAAACACTGGGCCACATTGTTACATTTAATAAATGCTCAATTCCAATTGGTGTCGACCAGAGAATTAATTCAAAGGCTAATTTTTAGAGTACCCAAAATGCAATTGTTGGAAATTGGGTTACTGGTTGGGGGGTGGGGGGGTGGGGTGAAAACCCTACTCTAGCATCAAACACGATTCTTCTCAGAGCGAAGTCACAAGCAAACCCCAAATTAACCTGTGCTTAAACCTCTAGTAGCTTGGCACTAAAGCAGTCAGACCTAACTTAGAGGCAATTTATAAAGTATTAATGCGGCACTTCGAACACTAATAAAGTGAAACACAACACAAGAAAAATCCCACACCAATCTTGAACAATAGAGTAAAATTGAATGAAATATTCAAGATGAAAATGACAGAAACCCAATTAGTAGAACTGAAGATATGCAATTTTAAAGATTTAAGTGAAAATAGCACCAAAATGCACAAAGCACAAACTGTGGTTATCTGGTTGCACTGGACATGGACAAAGTCACACATTCAGGTCATCCGCGATGGAGCACGGGCCAGCAAAATGCCCCGCGGAACAAACTACATTAAATCATGGTTGTGGAGTAATGCGGAGTCCTACATTAAGGATGTGTTGCACAGCGTAGTTCCTAGGAGCTGCAAGGCTGCAATGCAAGTTCCTGAACTGTCGTCAAGGATGCCGTCAATGAGGCGCTTGCGATACAAAGTCATGCATCAAAGATAGGTCCCACACCTGCTGGTTCTGATGAAGCTGAGGGGCTTGCGATGCAGAATCCTTTGTCATTTTCGAAGAAGCTGTCGATTAGGGGCTTGCAATGCAAAGGTCTGTGTCACGGATGCTTCATGCAGCGGTGTTTCCTGGGAGGCTGTAGGTAGCAATGCGAAGTCCTGCACTGGGGATGCATCACACAGCGCTCTGTAAGCGGAGTTTGGATGAGGCAATGCATTGCGCAGCAGCTTCGATGCAGAGTTTTTGCTGTGTTTAAGATGGAGGAAGCCTGTTCTATCCCTGAGGCTTATGATCAGGAGGCCAGCCGTCTAGCCCTTGGAGTCAATTTGGCGGTCCTGGGTTAAATATGCAGCTCCAGCCCTTCTCACTCAGGCAGGAGGGCAGCAGGGCAGCAGGGTAGCAGAATAGCAGTTCTTATAGCAGCAAAGCAGCCTAGCTGTCCTTCTCTGAATCTTCCACAGGTCATATGTGTATTGAAGAGGTGGGGTCTGAGGTCAACTATTTATATCTGGTGCCCACTTTAAAGTAAAATAAGTTTCTAGAGGCTTCCACCCCCCTGAGGTGTCAGGCATCCTCTTCCTCCCTGCCCTGGCCATTGCTTGTCGCTTGTCTGGGGACAGAAAAAACTAGTGACAGGCAGTGCTTTTATAATGTGCAAGTCTGCTAGGTGACAGCTCCACCCCTCGTTACATCATCCAGCCAACACCTAGCTTCCCTTTGTCTAACTGCCTGGGAGCAATACACAAAGACCAAGTGCCAGCTACACCTAGTCATGTTACCCAAGAATTGGCTGCAGGCACCATGATAAGAAAAGTGGCATTTTCAGAATTGTGACTTAAAATCCGACTTTACAGTTAAAGAGGTATTTACATTACAATTTCATTAGACACCATACTCAATCTGTCCACTTGTTCCCAATTGAAGGTTATCACGTATTAAACGTAATAAGGTAACCTAATGTTATCCTATGGGAGAGGTAGGTTTTGCAATAGTGAAAAACTAATTTAGGGGGTTTTCACTAATAGGACATGTAAAACTTAAAAGTAGATGTCCAACTTTTTATATACACTGAATCCTACCCTCTGGGCTGTGTAGGAACTACCTTAGGGGTGACTTAAATGTATTAAAAATGGAGGTTTATTTTCCGCAGGCCAACGTGGCAGTTTAAAACAGCACACACAGGCTGCAATGCAGGCTGCAATGCATGTTTAAAAGGTTGCTTAAGTGGGTGGCATAATCAGTGCTGTAGGCCCACTAGTAACATTTAATTTATTTACAGGCCCTGAGTCCATGTAGTACAACTTTACTAGAGACTTACAAGTAAATGAAATGTGCCCATTGGGTATTAGCCAATGTTACCATGTTTAAAGGAGAGAGAACAAGCAGTTTAGATCTGGTTAGCAGTGGTAAAGTGCTCAGTATTCTAAGGCCAGCAAAAACAAAGTCAGAAAAACCAGGAGGATAGAAGACAAACAGTTTGGGGAAAACCACACCATGGATGTCAGGTATAGCACCAATTTAATGGTGAAATCAAGTATTGTCTAACTATTAAGCAAGAAGTACTTTAACAAAAGTACAATATTCCTGCCTAATCTGTAAGCATTCAACAGTCACCTGACAGCTGGATGGCTGCCCTGTAGTGAGATGTGTTTTACTCCCAGGCAGTGGATAAAGGTCCCTGGGTGTGGGGAGTGATTTTCCCTCCTCAACAGGATGGCCTGAGTACTGTGCCTAGTAAATGGATTAATTTCAAGAGGGCCTTCCCTGTCACAGGTAGATGTAGCTAACACCTGGGCTTGCCCACTCTATTGTTCTTCTAGTCAAGCTGGCCCTAAAAACAGTGGAGTGGGGGCTACTCCAGAACCAGTTTGGAGTGACCACAAGGGAGGTTTTGTCCATTACCATAACCACACCTCTGAGTGGGCACAGTAGCTCTGAACAGATGAAGAAGGGTCCTGCCAAATTGAATAATCATAGAATGTTGTACAGAAGTGTGGGGACAGGGCTGGAGGGAGGACGTGGCACCTTAAGAATGTCCATAGGTGCCTGGCATCTATAACTCTCCAACCCCCCTATAAACTAGGGGTGGGCATAACTTGCATAATTTGCTGTAGCATAATTAGTGTTATTATGCACAATGACAGCAAAATTAAGAGAAACCAGCTCCACACAAAGTGCACCCTTTTATAGGCCAGGACACTTGCTGAAAATAGTCCTGGTGGCTAGAACGCTCCACCAGGAGCACAATGAGCCCACGGTCAAGAAAAGCAGCCTAAGTGGACTGAGTTCTCCACTTTGGAAGATTGTTGTCCATTTTAACCTTCCTATAATGAGAAATAGAGTGTGTGGGGCTCCTCTACCACTCTCAAGATTTCACCTGGGGAGTTCAAGCCCCTGGAGGTCATTGTAAACCTGTATGTATATTTCATATTGGGAGGGGGCGTGCGTGAGGCCTCCACCCCAGAGGCTCTTGTGTTTCTGGGGATAGCATCTCCAGAGGCCTGACACGATGGCAAGTGTTTGGGGGACCCCATCCACTGGTACACCAAACTGAAGAGAGTGGAGTGCCACCATGCTCCATATTGAAATGGTGCAGCTTCCTGCTCCCTGTGCCCATGAGTGGGACTGTGTGTGAGGTTCCATACCAAGTGTCAGGACAAAAGGAGAGCTTCTCCCACTGTAGGAGCAGAAAAAGAGCTGCTCCAGCAGTGGCGGGAGCCAACGGAAAAATACCAGCCTGACAGTTCAGGAGAGTGTTCCCCCTGCTGCCCTTTAACAAAAAATGTTTTTTTAAAAAGGAAACAGATGCGCAGCCTCAAACAGCTGAAAACAAAAGCAGCAAAGTCACTTATATAGTATTTATTACGCCACTGACACTTTAGTATATACTTATATGTGTATGTACTTTGTAGGCTCTGGAGATCAGCCCTAGGACTTGCCTACTTCCGCTTAGGGACTTTTTTTTCTATTCAACTGCCTCTCTTTAACTGTCTTGATAGAAAATGGCCAGTAGAGGTCAATAAAATACCATAATTGCTTTCTGCTTGTTCAACTGCCTCTCTTTAACTGTCTTGATAGAAAACGACCAGTAGAGGTCAATAAAATACCAGTCAATAGAAATTGTCTTCCACGAGCACCCGTAGACAATAATGTTTTTTTTAATTCGTGTATTTTCAGTGATATGACCACCTGAAGGCCCTGTTTTGATATTAAAAACAGAGCTTTGGACTATACCATTTCCCGCTGAAAGGCAAAATTTCTCTGCATGTGTTCCCATAACTGGCGTGTCACACAGTTTGGTGCTTACTTTTCCTCCATGTTAAAGAACAGTAGATGTTTCGGCACCCCCGGTAAAGTGTTGCATAGCTAAATACATATAAGGTCCCAAAGGTGAGACCGATTGCATTACAAATGCTTGTTAATATTGTGGTGGGCTGAAAAAAGTACAGCAGCCTCCCAAGAATATTTGACAAAATTTAAACCTATACCTCCAGGGGTATTGAATTCATGACTCCAAGAGAGACGAATGCTGATTTCAAACTTTCTTGAAGCCTATACCTTTAACTAGAGGATCAAGAATATATAGTCATCTAATGATTGGTTCCATGGCTTCATTTATTGTGGCCACATGACTATAAAGAAATAATCTGACACATGCTAGTTTGAATTTCAATGCCCCCCCCAAAAAAAAAAAAAAAATATATATATATATTGGGGACAGTGATTTTTGGTGAACGCTGCAATGCATATGTTTTGAATGATTGTTTCAGATCTGTGGTTTTTGTTCTTATAATGTGGCGACTCCTTGATGAGGCCCGTAGGCTTGCCTTATTTTTAGGTCTCACCTAGCAGCGCGCATGCGCTGCGTAGGCAAAACGACCTTTAGCCGTAGCTTTAGCTTTTCAGCCAAAAACGTGCACGCGTTCCATTGCCTTCAATGGCAACGCATGCACATGTGGAGATTCACTTACGGGAGCGCGCGGCACCATTTGGTAGCAATTATCGCTCCTGGCGCTGCTCGCTCTCGCAAGTGAAACGGCCAGACTTTTATTGCAGAGTTTCACGTGAGCGGCCAATGCTTGTTAGTTCTGTCCTGCGGTATTTGCACTTTCCCTCGTTTGCTGCTTTCTAGTAATGCTATAAAAGCATACAGTAGTGTCTGCTTTCCGCAGGCGCAGTGATTCATCGTGTGCTATCATCTTAGTTGACGCCAGAGTTATTAGAGAACTGTTTGCACCACCGAGAGACGTGGATGTGGCGGCGGCTATCGACTGCGGCTGACTTCCTCTTTTGTAAGGCGTGCCTACAAGTAGGGATTATTATTATCGTAGACCTCCCAGTCATTTTACTAGGAACCGCCATCTTATTTATCCGCTGTCTTCAGTTGTGGGCATCCTGATGATGCCACTGTTCCAAGTAATCAAGTTAGTGATGGGTGTAGGATCAGGCTCCCTAAACAGTAATGTGGAGAGAGTACATGCAGAATATCAAGGAATGCCAAGGACTGATTGATGCAGTAACATTACACACATACTTTGCAATGTCTCACTGCCTTTTCCAGCTGATCTGACTGCTTAGAGCCAGGGGCTTCTGTGTCCACGTGCGTCAGTGATCAGGGGACGTGAGAGTGCAGGGACTAGGTCAATTGGTACTTATGTATTGTTTGTAATGCCTTTTAGGTATAACATTAGTGGTCTTAACTCACTACATTTGTAATGACCATGTCCCAGCGGACTAGGCGGAGGCTGCATTTATCATCCAGTTTGAAAGAAGTTATGTAAATATTGTTGTTTTCATTTCTTATTATCTGCTGCCTGTGTATGTCCCAACTGAACATCCTTTGTATTGCATCTGATGTGTTTCACCCTTTGCTCTGGTAATCGCCCTTGGGGTGGTGAGGCAGTCCTGTGTCCAGTATGTAGTGTCATGCCAACTTAAATAGTCATTTTCAACTGAATGTGTTCAGTAGACCCACAGGCTGCATGCTTCTATGCTCCTGTCAAGGGAAGGGGCTGAGGTCTGGTATTGACTGTTCTTGTGACCTTTACAACTGTCCTTTGTTTTGTGTAAATTGTACTCCCAGAGTTTTCGCCAAGCAGTTATGAGCAGGCCCATCCGTGGTCCATCTTTACTCCTCTGTACACCACTGCTTGGTAATGCATCCATGTACATGTTCAGTTGGTTTCACAGCGCTTCGTAAAGTATGCCAACCTGCTAACTGTTATCTCCTTCCTTCTCAAAGGCGACAGCTCATTGACGCTGTGCTGGACTTCTCCCTGGATTCGCCCATCCGTTGTCCCTTCAATAATGAAATTGGATTTTATAGCTGATGCTGGTTTTGGAGTGTGGTCTAGCACTTCTTTTAGCTCTTTCCATCTATCCGTTGATGGCATCCTGCCTCCTTGTATTTGTGCATTCCAGTTTGAGACAATAACCTCATCCTTCTATACAGAATGACCAAACAACAGCTTCCTAGGAGACAAATATGTTCCTCAATCTGGTGGACCCAACAATACAACCTAACTTGAGGGAGATTACCTGCCCATGTATATCACTAGTGACCATTCAAACAATCTTCAAACATATGACCCTGCTTAGAAAAAAGATCTTGCTTTATCGAAAGGCTGAATGTTGCTTCAAGAAAGCCCTCAACCAGGCCTTCATCCCTTTACTGGAACAAACTAGGAGCAAGTGGCAGTGCAGCAGCGTAAGTGGGTCATTTTGATCAGTCTATCCCTCGCCCCAGCCTCCTGCCAGAAGTGGTCTATGGCGATCACCACAGAATCAATATCTACTGGTGCTCGCTCTAAATTATGCTTGCGATGATCTGCTCAGCCTCCCGCCTGCTGATTTGTCTTTTATTGTGCACAATTACTCCTAGCTGCTGCCCTGCATCTTGCCTCCCTGCTCTCTCAATTGCCAAGGGAGAAGAGATGGTTTCCAATGCACCTTTTCTTCACTTTTTGGCTGCACTTTTTGATGTTAATATGCAGTAAGTGTGTATTTACTCATCTAACATCGCCCAGTAATATTAGGGTGAGCGTGAGAATGTGCATTCCATGGAATTGTGGGAGGTTTATTTTCCTCTTTTGTGTCAGCGCCTCCCTGGAGCATGAACCAAGTGCATGCGTTCTTCCTCTTCTTTTTGCAACACACTTTTTTTTGTATTAAGCAGTTGCCAATAGCTCTCACATATGACTCTTATTGGCCTTGCCAATGCTTGTTATTAATATTGTTTGTACGAATGACTGTACAGCTCTTTATTAAACATCAGGGCAAACGTTCCAGAAGCCAAATCCAGCAGTTAATTTTTGTTTAAACAACCTTCTTTAACCCGAGCTTTATGGGGCCAGGGGCAAAAAGGAATAAAACCTTTAAGGCCAAGATCTCCTTTTGTGCCGTATAACCAGTTTGAAATTTGTTTAAAACAATGTTAAATAGCAGAAAATTGTGGTGCCTTATTTATGCTTGTTTCCTGTGCAGAATATGGATCAGTCATCATGAAATGTGCACCAGGAACTATCTTCCTTGTCCGGGTTTAGATCCTGGATTTTGATTGAAATGACAATTAATTCTTCACTTGTGCGCTGAAGTACACTGTCTCCTCTGGTTGACCCCTGAGCTTTGAAGTCTGCCACACAGGGCGACTGACTCCGGAATGTGGGGATCACGGTTCGATCCCCGGCGCCGGAGGCAGATTAGCCCAGCACCATGTGACTCTGGGCAATAGCTTGCTTAATCTTCCCGACGGCCCCCAGTGCCTAGAGACTCTTACGGGTGAATGTTTGCGCTTTACAAATGTGGATTATTATTATTAATATTACAGTAAACAGAACAATATTGCTAGGATTTGTAGGAGGGAGGGGAGGAAGGATCCTTAGCAGGCAGACGAGGAGGAACTGTGTCCAATGTTTGGCTGGGTAGGTGATGGTCGAGGGGGAAACCAGGGCCAATCTCCTTTACAGCTGTCTAGCAGCTCAACCGGGCATCAGCCATGTTGCTCAGGTCTCAGCGATCAGGGAAAACGGTTTTGATTTGAAATGATTTGAACAGTTATATATAGTGCTGGCTAGACACGCAGGTATCAGAGCGCTTACCAAAAGATTGTTACATTACAAGTTACATCAGTTACAGGAGCATAGTAAGGTACAGTAAACAAAAGCAGAGTTGTGAGAATTCGTAGGATGGAGGGGAGGAAGGAGCCATAGCAGGGAGACGAAGAAGAACTGTGCCCAATGTCCGGCTGGGTAGGTGACAGTCGAGGGGGGAACCAGAGCCAAACTCCTCAATAGCTGTCTAGCAGCTCCACCGGGCATCGGCCATGTTGCTAAGGTCTCAGTGTTCAGGAAAGACAGTTTAGAATAGATACATAATCAGGGCGGAAGACTAGGCCTTTGCTTTGCTGCGCTCGCATCTTCGACATGGATCCAAGCAATGCTCCTCAACCAGGAATTAAGGTACTTTGTTCAGCTCAGCAAACGGAGTGCTTGGAGCCGGTCCGCGCTCCATCGTGGTAGGCCTAAACTTGTGACTTTGGCCCGGGCCAGAAAGACCGGATATCCCCAACAGTGCTTTTGTTGTTTTGGTCTTGTTTAATTATTAAAATCAGAGCTACTTTTCTAACTTGGTGTGGTGTGGAATCATTTTGTGAGGTGTTTTCACTGCTTTACTCTTTGAAGTGTTGCAGAAATACTTTACATACAGCCTCTACAGTTAAGACCAAAAGGAACAAATGATGGACGGAATGCTGAACAATACAAACATTCCCCCACAGTCAAAAAGATCTGGGTCTAATCCATCGTTGTTTTGCTCACCGCTCCACCCCAGTTTGAACCAAGCAATGAGGGGTGAAACCACAAAACTGGTCCCAGGATGCTAGTTTCCGGTCCAGGTAGGACCTGGCCTGACAGTTTGGGCTGGACAGTACCCATAGGCAGTTGGGTCAAGACTTATTTGCATACGGCTGGGTTTAAACTGAGATGGCATGGGGTGCAAAATAACAATGGATTTAGGCCCAGATCCATCGGATGAAGACTGACCTCTGCTTTCATGCGTGCCCTCAGGGACAAATAGGCATGAGTGTGGGAAGGTGTTGTACTTCTATTGACAGGATGGCTGGGGGCTGTGCCAGACACTTGGTTAGCTTCAAAAGAGACCTCTTCTGTCACAGGCCGATGTAGCACACACCTGGGCCTGCCTTGTCTATTACCCTCCTAGACAGGCTAGCACCAATCCCTGTGCCCCACCTCCTTGGGCAGCCAAACCTCAGTGAGCAGC
The DNA here is from genome assembly GCF_964204655.1 of Triturus cristatus. Taxonomy (NCBI): domain Eukaryota; kingdom Metazoa; phylum Chordata; class Amphibia; order Caudata; family Salamandridae; genus Triturus; species Triturus cristatus. Next base: position 140,126,840 of record NC_140589.1, on the reverse strand, counting down.
CAACCATCCCCAGACCCCCATGCTACATTTTCCTTGTTTACATTCTTTTTTCAGACCCAGAGGATTCCTACGGTAGCACAGGGGTCTGCGATGACTCCTGCAATTGCCCCGCACGAACACCGTTGGTCGCGCTGGCATCTGTGGGAGTCCTGCGGGTTCGAAACAAGCCAACAAATATTTCTTTTCTGTTTGGCCCCAGGAGGGCTTCTCTCTTGCACCCCACAGAAGGGCTAGGGGATCAAGGTATCATTACCCTGCTACCTTTTATGCTTATTACATTATTTTTCAGGACTCTGGGACTGAGTCCTGAGTACTCTAGTGGCGGCCACATGATTTCTCTTCAAGTTGTGGCCAGCCAATCAAGACTCTCTGTCCCGCAGGACCAGTCTTAGTCCCGCAGACCAAGCCAATCAAAATGCTTTATATTGTTATTTTTGACCACAGTGCTAGATATCACTGTGTTTTAAACTGTAATTTTTCTAAAATGCCTGAAAAGATTTACACCAAATCACAAAAGCATGCTTTCATAGTATAGATCTAGCTATCTGCCAGACATGGTGTAAATTGGTCTGATCTTTTTTTCTGTATCTTTGCCTAATTTTCTCTATGGAAATTTCATGGGGGGAAAAAGCGTTTTGGGACCCTTCTATTTCTCATCTTCGCTTGACGGATCACCCCACAATTTTCCATAAAGGAGCTGCGGTGAATGAACGTATGTTTTTGGAAAGTTTTGTGAATGTTTTGTGAAGAGTCGTGAAATGACGCCAAAGTTATTAGCAAAACTAAAAATGCTCTTCCTATTGAGTCTCTGACGTATGTATAACTACACTGTGGTGGCTGCTGGTGTGCAAAACATAAAAAATGTGGGAAGCTGTAATTTTTCTATCATGTACTATATTTTCTTTTCTGTGAAGTTAGTACTGATGACAGAATCCGCCCATGTACTTGGAATAAGTTATTACAAGAGACTTGTGACGTTGCAGTGCTCCAGCGGCACAGCAGCCTTCACTCAGCGTGAAGGACGTTGGTGCGTATCAGCCCAAGCTCTGCTTGTGTGTAGCCGCAGTTTTTAAAATAAACTGTCACTTTACAGAGACAGTGCCTGGGGCCGCCTTTCCATCTTCCCTCGTTATCTCTGCGAAGGAATGCAGGTTGTTTCAGGCAGCCTGCAGAGAAACAAAAAGCATATATTTTATTGGAGACGGGTGGACATAGCTCCTCTACCTTTCACCCATGATAGAAATGTTTTCTGTTTTTTTAATGGGCCAGGGCTGCTAGTGTTCCAGCGCTGAATACCAAATCCCTCTTTACGTCACAGACCACAGATCTTCTACAACCACTTTCATTCATTCATTCACTGGTGGGGCCCATAACACCAATCATTCATTCTACTTTAGATCAATGGTCCTCGAGAGAGGGGAATCCTTCTTCTATTCCATGCGCTGGAAATTGGAGGAAAATGCACAAATCCCTGATGAGTAATAAGTTCACCTATTCCTTCCTACCTCACCAGGGTTCTAAACCTTCAACCTAGCAGTTCCTCCCATGAATAGGCCATGGATCAGCTGAGTTGCTGGGAAAAGCGACACTTAATTCTTCTAAACAATATACATCAATATACTTCCAAATAATAACCCGACACAGTTCTTATAATGAATTGAAATATTTATCTAAAATAAAGCATAAGAAAATCATAAAGCATTCAATATTTTGATTCGCATATTTACCTAATCTGGCTAAATGTCGTCCTCTATGTCAAATTCAGATCTTTCGTCTCTATCCCCATAAATCGATTTATCAGTTCATAAATTAATTGGGCATCTGATCAGTCCATCAGAGTCTCTGGCAAGCAGCTGTCCAGCAGTGTCACCGTCCTCTCCGTCAGCATAACGTCAGGGAAACAAGCTAAAGCGACCATTGACCCTCTCTAGTCTACTTCTTTTATAGTAAAATCAACAACAAAATGTTACAATACATGTTTTAAACAAATTTGATTGGTGGAACCAGGATCATTCTTCCTGATTCCCATGCGTGCGATGTTTCTTTAGATGTAATTCTCTTTTTATTAATAATTTGCAACAGTTACTTGTCCATTCAGGGCATTTTGGTTCTCATACGGGTTTATGTCCATGGTGTCATCAAATATAACAGTTCTTAGTTTAAGGAAGTCCATTGTCTGAAGATTGGCACTCATCCCGGTGCGACCTTCACGGGTACAGTCTGCCTGGGGTCAGGACGAGGTTATTGTTGCTCATCTTTTAGCGCAGGCGCACTTCACCCAGTGACTTCTGTATATCGTCTGTCTGTCAAAATAGGGATGGCAGCCGTTTTGTGGCCACTCCAAAAAGGTCAACTTAAGCAAAGAAACACAAAACGTAATTAATACATGGAAATGACTATTAAAATGTTATTCCCTCACTAAACCCTTTATGTGTGTGTATTTATCTAGCAAAAGCAACACGTATTGCGGTTTATACTCACATGTAAAAGCACAATTCACAAATCACATCACAAAAGCAATGTATAACATGCAAATTCTAAATATCTCACACTAGTATGCGTACGAAAATTAGTTTACGTATTAATTAGGCCATGCAAATGCGATTCCCACGTATATTTTCTAATTAGTAATGTTGATTATTCAAACACAGCAAACCATTAATACTATTTATATTAATCAGTTATTCGTTTTAATTCAAAATGATAAAATGGAGGAGGTATGCGAATTTTAAGGAAAACCTCACTCCAGTAATCCCCCCTTTGGTGATTTTATCACCATAAAACACCCAAAGTTAGTACCCTTTTACGGAAATTTGAAATGACTTCTTACTCATAGCTCATAATTCAGTTTCTCCATAATCATCTCTTTTTGCTTTTTTATACATACTTTCTTTCCACTCATCTAAGGCTATCTCTTCTAAATCCTTTTCCGGATCTTTTCCTTTTCTCTTAAGTGTATCTCTTTTTATTTTATTATTTGTTTTCTTATTTCTACAACACATACACCCTAATCTTATCACTAATAATGCAACTATCACACATGTTAATGGAAACAAAATTTTACCTATAACAGTACTACCTATTTTAGCTAAGAAATTTTTAATAGCAGCTATTTTCTTTCCCATTCTTGTCCATACATCTTCAACCTCCAGTGGTGCAAGTTCATCATGCAATTCAGTAATATTTTTAATGTAAGCCTTTAGATCTTTACTCTCGTCTGGAATGTAAGTGCAACAATGTTGAACTTTCAGCATTCCACAGACTCCACCCTCTTTTGCCAATAGAATGTCAAGGGCAAGTCGATTCTGCATTACCATAGCACGCATGGCAACCATTTCAGTATTAACCAATAAGAATCCATTAGCAGTGCTGGTTGACAAGCGATCCACTACTGCAGATAATCTTCTAATTTTATTTGCATTCAGAGTTATTCCCACTGCTGGTATCAATGCACAAAAGATGTCACCTACAATTTCTGCCCAAGATTCTCTCTTTCTACGCACTAAATGACTATATAAACTATTTACACCTTCTTCTCTGTTCATGTGAAAGATTTTTGGAAATACCAGGCCTACATAACAAGTGCCATACCAATGGTCTGGCAAACGATAATATGCCCTGTTCCCACAGATAAAATATATTCCAGGAAATACTGGATCTCTTCCACCTTTAAATCCCCATCCACCTATGATTCGGTATGTATCATGGCACTCACTATTACCTACAAAAAGATTATCATATGCAGTTTGATTCCTTCTTATACAAAAGTTTCCTTTCTGAGGCCTATCTAAAGCTATTGTTGGTGTTGACTCTCCTTTTGTCAGATGTTTCTCCATTTCTTATGTCCCAAGCCGTTTTCTCAACCTTTCCTTCTGATGCCTTTTTGTGCATCTTATGCCTTCTTTCTTCAACCATATTCAAAAATGTATTTTCTTCTTTCTGTAAACTGCATGTCAAATTATATTTAAACACAACTTCTAATGTTAGTTCACTAGTCTCTAAGAAAAATTCACCTAAAACGTTAGCAGGTCTTACCTTATTCAGCTTATTATTAGCAGGCACTAATGCAAAAATGTTATCTACATCTGAAAAATAATACTCTAATTTCCCTATCTGATAAAATAAACTAGCTATTACACTACATGTTATTCCATAAGTAGCTGGAAGGTGATGATACGTCACTCCCTCTGCCACAGAAGCAGGTAACTGCATACAGACGTAGCAGTCCCTTACATCCATAGTCTTTACATATTCATACAATAATTTTGAAAATACATTATTAGAGAAATCATTAATAGACCTATCTTTATGCAAGTGAATGCTTGTTTCTGCAGTCAGTACTACCTTTGAAATTTTCCCTATGTTAGTTTTGTTTTGACCATGTCCTTCTATTGTATCTATTGCGACTTTAAATGATATTACAAGAGCTAGGATGCTTCATAAAAGCATTAATAATCCTGTACAACAGCAACATGTTTTACACCATCTTTTCATGAATGTACATTTACTTTTACTACCATCTATGTTAGCCATCTTTACCAAAATAGACCGTGTCTTTTGACTTAGCCTCTTCTACTTTATGACCAGTTTCTAACCAAAAGCTTCTAAGCTTCTACTTGGTTCCACTAGTTTTCTACTTCTTCTCTTTTATTATCGTTTTCCACATCAACAGCTTCTTTGTTCAGTCAGTTTGGCATCTCATCATCCTTTGCCTCCTTCTCCCAATCAGGATACAGAATTTCCTGAATCTCCGCTTCTTCTTCTCCAATGTCGGACAAGAGAACTCTCAGGATTTCAATTCTTCTTCTTCTTTAACCACTTTCAGTAAAGCCTCCTCTGGATTTCCTTGACTATCTGCCTCTTGGGGTTCTTCAGGCAGGGCCACATACGTCCATTCCGGCGACTTATACTTCTGGTTAGGTTTTCTTGTCCTCCCGGACTCTTTGGTTACAACTGTTTCTTCCTCCTTTGATTTTTCCTGACTCGTGACTTCATTCACCTGTTCAGCTCTTGGTGATTTCACTCGAGACAATCGATATCTTAGTCTCTTTATTTTGTTCGGCCAAACTTCTGGTTTTACAGTTCTTTTCAATTTACTTTCTTTGACATTCTTTTCATTCTTTTCTTCTCTCCAAGCTCTCTTTCTCAGAACTTGACCTTCAAGTATTTTGTTCTCACTCTCTTCTGACTCTGTCACAACTTGCTTTTCTTTTTCACCAGTCACTTTATCCACCACTTGTTCTGGTTTCCCTACTTCTTTCCCTCCTCGGGTCTCCGACACGCAATCTTCCTGCTGGCTACTTGTCCCTTCACCTAGCTAGATGTTGCAGTTTACTACACCTCCTCGGGGGTCTTCCGCAATCTGTCCCGCTCTCTCTGTATCTGTCCCTTCTTTATTCAAATCTATTATTTCAGGTGGAATTTCTCTAAGTTTTTCATCTGGGATTTGTTTTCTTTTACTTTCCTTTACTGCTTCTTCTTTGTCTTTTCTTTCCTTCTTTTTAGGTTCTTTTCTAGGACCTTTCTTTCTTTGCTTGTCTTCAGAATCTGAGCTGTCAGAAATCTGCAGTCTTCTTCTCAGAGAGACACTTCTGGGAACTAGAATCTGTTTTGTTTCGTTTTCCCCCCTTTCAGGATTTTCTTGTGTTTTTGGTTCTTCGTTGTCTGATCCAGTACTGGACTCTGATTCGTCATAGTACTCTTTCTCCTTGCAATCCACTGGATTTGGTATTCTCAGAGTATGGCTGGCATGGATCCAGTTTTTCAGTCCAGCACACTTCACAGCTGTTGTCGTGGTCAGAATGACTTGTCTTGGTTTTCCCCACCTGGGAACCAAACAGTTTCTTCTTCTGTGGACCTTTATCCTCACCCAATCTCCTGGGCTCAGATCATGGGCTGGCTTCTTTTCAAGGGTGGTGGCATCCGCTCCAACCTGATGAAACACAGAATGAACTGCGTCAGCCAGGCCTTTACAGTACTCCAACACCATGTCATCAGAAATCGTCATCAGTTTGTTGACTGGTATGTAAGCATGCCTCATTGCACGTCCCATGATTATTTCATGAGGACTTAACCCTGTAGTTCTATCTGGGGTTGCACGTATGGTCATCAAAACTAGAGGCAAGACATCAGGCCATTTCATTCCTGTGGCTAAACACATTTTTCCAATTCTGTTTTTGATTGTACCATTCATTTGCTCAACCACACCAGAAGACTCTGGTCGGTAGGCACAGTGCAGTTTCTGTTGTACATTCAATGCTTCACTGACCAATTTTACAATCTCATTATAAAAATGCCCTCCTCTGTCTGATTCACTGGGAACCCGAACCTGGGAATAAATTCTCTCAAAAGCAGCTTTGCTACTGTCAATCCATCATTCCTACTTGTCGGGTATGCTTCTACCCACCTGGAGAATAGGCAGACTATGACTAGAACATACCTCAATCTGTTACATGTTGGCATCTCAATGAAATCTATCTGCATTCTGGTAAAAGGCCCACCTTCTCTGCCTATAGTTCCTAGGCTCACCACTGTCTTTCTTCCAGGATTGTATTGCTGACAAATTAGACATCTCTGACAGACTCTCTGATATAATTCTGAATTTTGGGTTGTACCAGGTCTGTTTAAACGACCTGATCATAGCATCTCTCCCTATGTGTCCCTGGCCATGATACATCCGTGCCATGGTAGACAACATCCTATCAGGCATGACTGGTCTTCCATCTCGATAGACCCACACATGATCCTTTTCCCTTGGTGCACATCCTGCTTTTACCCACTCCCTTGTTTCCTCATCTACTGCTTCCTCCTGCAATTGTCTCACTTCTTCCCATGTCCCTACAACGTTAGTCATTTCTTTCTCCTTTGCCCGATTGACTGAATACTGATTTCTGGCACAGTACTGTGCCATGTCATTGGCATATCTGTTGCCGACAGTAACATAATCTTCACCTTGGTTATGGGCAGCACATTTCACCACAGCCAATTGTTCAGGCAGCTGTATCGCCTCAATCAACTTTCCAACCCCTTCAGCATTCTTTATAGGAGTTCCACTTGAGGTTAGGAAACCTCTTTGTAGCCACAATTGGCCAAAATCATGGACAACTCCGAGGCCATACTGGCTGTCAGTTATCACAGTCACTCTCACACCTTTCCCAATTTTGCATGCTTGAGTCAGAGCCACTAATTCTGCTACTTGAGCAGATTTTACTCCTTTTAGATAGGATGCTTCCAACACTGCTGCAACCGTGCACACTGCATATGCTGCACTCAACACTCCTTCTTCTGTTCTCAAACATGACCCATCAACAAACATTACATAATCATTTTCTGCCAAAGGTACATCTTTTATGTCTGGTCTAGGTTTCGTACAATACTCAAGCACATCCAAAACAATCACGATCTGCTTCATCTCTCACTTCCACATTCTCAGCATCTGGTAACAGCGTTGCTGGATTCACATTCACACATCTCGCAAGGCTCTCGTTCGTTGCACCTAATATGACTTTCTCATACTTAGTCAGCCGACTATGTGTCATATACTGAGTACGACTTCTTGTTAAAAGAATCGCCACATCATGAGGTACAAACACTTTCAAAGGATATCCCATCACGATTCCTTCACTCTGCTCCAAACTTCGACATGTTGCAGCTACTGCTTTCAGACAACCAGGTAAGCCTACGGCTACTGGATCAAGCATCGATGAATAATATGCAATTGGTCTCCTCAATCTTCCATGCTTCTGGATTAACACGGAAAGTGCACATCCATTTCTTTCACTGCAATATAACTCAAATTCTTTTTCATAATCAGGCATACCCAATGCTGGGGCTTCACACAATCCATCTTTCAATCGTTTGAATGCTGCTAATTCTTCCTTGTTCAATTCAAGGGGATCTTTTACATCACTCCTTGTTAGCCGTACCAGAGGTTTTGCAATCAGCGAAAAGTTGCTGATCCACTGGCGGCAGTACCCTACCATTCCCAGAACCATTCTCACTTCTCTTTGAGTCATGGGGGTTCTCATTCCTTTTATGATTCTGATTCTGTCTATTGTTATTTTCCTCAATCCTTTTTCAATGTTATGTCCCAAATACTGTACTTCTTTCTTACAATACTGCAGTTTAGCCGGGGACACTTTTAGTCCTCCATCTGCCAGGTGATTTAGTAAGACTATAGTGTCTACTTCACAAGCTTCACGAGTTTTCGACGCCACAAGGAGGTCGTCGATATACTGTACTAGTACTGAACTCTCGGCCATTTGCAGACTTTCCAATGACTTTTTCAACAATTGATTAAATATTGAGTGGCTTTCTGTATACCCCTGTGGGATTCGGCACCATGCCAAAATACGGTCTCCAAACCGAAATGCAAAACTTTGCTGACTGTCGTGATGCAATGGGATGGAAAAGAACGCATGGCACAAATCAATCACTGTATACCATTCTGCATCATGGGGAATCTGATACAAAATCACTGATGGATTTGGTACAATAGGGCAGCATGGTATAACGATTTTGTTTACCTTTCTCATGTCTTGCACTATTCTGAACTTCCCATTTGGCTTTTTCAGGCCCATTATGGGTGAGTTACATGGACTGCTCATTATTTCTCTCAGAATTCCTTGCTTGATCATTTTCTCAATTATTGGAGTTACTCCTTCAATTATTTCAGGTGTCAATCTATACTGAGGAATGTTCGGATAACTTACTCCTTCTTTTACAGTAATTTTTACTGGGTCTACGTTTCTCATTAGCCCTACATCTTCTCCGGTGAAAACCCAAACCTCTGCTTTTACAGATAGTTTCAATTCTTTAGGCAGTTCATCTGGATTAAATACTGCATATGTTCCAATATTCTCACATTCTCTGTTAGCTATGGTCATTTTATACAATACATCCTCATCTGGTGTTTCAAAAGCTATTCCATCTGGAGTACAAAATATATTGCAATTCATCTTGCACAACAGGTCCCTACCTAGCAAGTTCACAGGACTGGTGTCACACACCACAAATCGGTGCATTTCAGAAAATTTCCCTATACTAACCCTCACTGGTTCTGTAAGGTATGTTTTTAACTGTTGGTTAGATACACCAACTACTTGGATCATTTCATCCGAAAGAGGAAGATTCTTAACATCAGCTGATCTAACAGTAGATCGAGTAGCGCTAGGAAAGTAATGTTATCATCATTAATCTTCCCATCTATAAATGGTCCTGTCTGGTCTACTTCTTGAGTTGCGCCAAGTATGCACTCTTCTTCCTCCCTTCGGCACCGTCAATAACCCATTTCTGAATCACTCTCATCGTGTTGCTGCCAATACTGCGAAACATTGCGAGCGCGTGATGGTTTATTTACCTGTTCTTCATTGTAGAATCCCGATTCCTTACTATACTTCTGTGAGTTTCTGTTCTGTGGAAAAGGTGGTTTTGGCACCTGATTCTGGGAGGTAACCACCTGCTACTGTTGCTGCAATTGACCACCCACCTCTTTCTGCACCTGTGGATTCAACGATCGATTTTCATTATTAGTATTTGGAGGGTTCTTACACTCGGATTTCCAATGCCCTAACTCACCGCAATTGTGACATGGGAATTTCTTTTTAGCTTCTTCTATATTACCTTTCCCTTTCCCTGAACCAAATCTTGGTCTTACTCCTGGATTGTTCGCTTGTTCTACCAACTGAGCTTCCTGTCGTTCGGCTACCTTTACCTGTTCCCACATTGCCTTTTCTTTCAGTTTTCGCTGTTTTGCCTCAATCTCATCGCTGAAATATTTTGCATGTCTCAAAACTTCATCTATTTTCTTATTTTGCCAATCAACTGTATGCTGCTTTATCATATCACCAATTTCTGGGCATAAACCATATACAAATCTGTATACAAAATGACTCAAATCTTTATCACTCAGGTTCTCATCTCCACTGAACTGTTTAAAAGCCTGAATTAGCCTCTCATAGTATGCATGTACTGACTCCTTGCTTTCCTGTTGGGTTCTGTCAATTTTTACCCAATCGGTCTCTTTAGGAGGTACCTTGTTTTTCAGAAATGCCATAACCTGCTCATATTTCTTCATTACCTCTGGGTCGGGAGCAGCTGTCTTAGGGTCCCTAGGATACTCCTGAGTAGGCCAATTTATCGTCAGCTTGCATTCTGTCCACAAATCTGCTGGTACTATTATATCGAATAGACTATTCAAATCTATCCATAACACCTTTGACAATTTTACAAATCTGTCTACCTGCCGATACCACTCGACGGGCTTTTCGCGTAGTCGAGGGAAATCATTTGTGAAAGACAAAATGTCCTGTCTTGTCCATGGAACATGTACATACCCTCCTCCTGGAATCTCTCTCATGGGGTATTCTGTCGTTACCTTTTCTTTCTCTCTAACGGGAAATGCTGAAACTGTCTTTTCTGTAATATTATCGCGTCTTTTACACCACTTACTTCTCCATCTGTCCACATCTCCCCATTTTCTCAACAAACCGATTATGTCCTTAATTTGACCTATCCTTCCTGTAGTATTCATGTTCTCTATATCCTTTTCAGTGAAATCAACTCGATAAGATTTTTGCAGTGCTTTTACTTTGTCAAATCTATTCCCATTTCGTTTGCAATTTCCTCTAATCTTTCATGCAAGTTTTTCGCTCTCCATGTTGCACTCTTGCAGAGAAACAACAATTCCTCATCCTGATAGTTTTTCAATTTCTCAGTAGGTATAGTTCTTACTATCAATTCCTCTAATACCATTCGTAATTTGGCTACATCTATTGACTGGGATTCTTGATCCTTTTTCTGTAGCTCTCTGAGCCATTCGCTTAATTCTTCTACAGAGGGCCCTACTGGGTTATCTACATTATTTTGTTCTGGAGCCTTTTGTGGTTCTAATAATGTTTCCACTGTCATTCTGCTCTTTTCAGCATAAATTTGATTTACAAATGGATTATTTGAAACGCTCGGTTCAAACATATTTATTGTCGGTCCCCACGGATTCTCAATTTGACTCCGTTCAGCATTTTCAATTAGATTTTGGCTTCTGTACGGCACTGTCAAACAATGTTCAGTATCTTTTTGTTTCTCAAATATGGGCATTACTGGACCTATCGTTACTGGAACTGTTACAGCTTCTAGATATTTGGTCAATTCTCTTATTCTCTTGGTTAATTCTAGGGTAGTTCTGGCCAGTTCTACTGAATTTTCACCATTTACCCTACTTTCTGTCTGTTTTTCTATCTCTCTTGCGGAGTTACTTTTCCCTAATTCTGGTGTCATAGTCTCTGTTTTAATTATTCGTACTGTTTCTCTCATTGGGGCACTTAGTGACAATGCTTCTGGTTCTGGTCGATATGGTGGTGGATTTTTGTAAAACACCTCATCAAGAACATCATCTTCTGATTCATTCGCTTCATACCCACTCAAATCCACATTACGCCTTTTCTCGGTGCATTTTCTCCCTTCATTCTCTCCTACCATTCTCACAGGATACATACCCTCAGTCATACTTGCATTCCGCCACCTTTTCATCCGGTTATCATGTGTCTCATGTCCGTATGATCTACCGAACATGTATCGGTAACCCCTACCACTTCTCTGCTTTTCTCGTTCATGCATTTCGTCTTCCCATTCCGTCAATGCCTCAAATTGCGTCGGTCCAGGTCTTGGTTCTAAGTCCATCATTTTGTCTCGGAGATTTCTCAAAACAGTCATATTAAAGGAACCATGTTCTGGAAACGCCAGGACTCCATCGTCCTTGGTGTATTTTACCCAATTATCTAACCAAATACAAGTATGATACCCATATTTCGCAATCATTATAGATGCGGGTGTTTTCGGTGGAGGAAGTAACTGTCCTTCCCTAGTCTCAACTGGTTTATCTTTCTTGAACCACTTCTTAATTTTCCCAAACCACGATTTCTTCTTTTCTGGTGGTTGGTAATACATTTTCTCGATTTCCGTGTACCGTTTAGTCTTCTTACAATGGTACCGCTATTCCGTCCACTCACAGCGTGACTCTCACTAACGCACCAATCAGGAGCGTCTACGTCACTATCACAATTCTCCAATCTCAGCGCGATTCACACTAACCCACCAATCAGGGAGCGTTTACGTCACTCTGTATTCCTCCACTCCTAGCGCGGCTCTACACTAACGCACCACTCCGGAACGTTTTACGCCTCCAACCTGCTGTCCAATCCCAGCGCAGTCGTTTTGACGTCAGCAGCCGCTGCGGCAGCTCTGCTCTGCTCTCGTCTACCCCTCCTTTACAAAATCCGCGCAGTAAGTTTTTTATTTTGTATCAATTTCTACAATTCCGTTAGTAACAACACTAAAACATCTCCATTGTCTGCTTTGCTAACCAAAGAACAGCAAAAGACCTTTCTCACGAGAATTCCGTCTTTCCCGAGAGCAGCGCTTACCTCTGCCCTACTACGGAATCGTTACTTTCGTTGATAAAGTAGCACATCCTTCTACTTCACCCTTCTATCAAGCATCAACTAACCGCTTCTCTAGAATTAAATAACACTAGAGTTTTGCCATTAATTAGAATGCCTTTTTCATACACACACTGTCATTCAGGGAAAATGTAAACCATTCACACAGACTTCCGTCTTTCTCGAGAGCAGCGCTTACCTCTGCCCTACTACAGAATATTCCATTCATTAACAAAGCAGCGCTTCCCTCTACTTTGTCCTTCTAACAAGCTCAGAGAACACCTGCTACCTTTTCAGTGATAAGCGTTATCGGTATGCCAATTGGTTTCCTGGTACTTAAAGACCAAAATTTCACAGGTAACCTTCGCTATCATACACACTTCTCTCACACCGAGAATATTTCTAATGGCAACACACGACGATGAAACCGAATCGAACCCAGACAATGCGCCGTGCAACTTCACTTGTCACACGTTTCCCCTGTGTACCTACAGGGCAACAACAATGCCGTCTTTCCCAAGAGCAGCGCTTACCTCTGCTCTGCTTCGGAACTGTTACAAACTTCCGACTTCCTACATCCCAGAAGCCGTGCAAACAACACATAACTTGACGCGACTCAACATAGAGTGTTAGTACATAAACCAATACCAATCAATAATCAATAAGCTATTTACAAGCAATCGTCACTAAACCCAAAACAATAGCTAACCATCATTCTTTTACCAGAAAACTGTTCCAGCGCTGAATACCAAATCCCTCTTTACGTCACAGACCACAGATCTTCTACAACCCCTTTTCATTCATTCATTCACTGGTGGGGCCCATAACACCAATCATTCATTCTACTTTAGATTAATGGTCCTCGAGAGAGGGGAATCCTTCTTCTATTCCATGCGCTGGAAATGGGAGGAAAATGCACAAATCCCTGATGAGTAATAAGTTCACCTATTCCTCCCTACCTCACCAGGGTTCTAAACCTTCAACCTAGCAGTTCCTCCCATGAATAGGCCATGGATCAGCTGAGTTGCTGGGAAAAGCGACACTTAATTCTTCTAAACAATATACATCAATATACTTCTAAATAATAACCCGACACAGTTCTTATAATGAATTGAAATATTTATCTAAAATAAAGCATAAGAAAATAATAAAGCATTCAATATTTTGATTCGCATATTTACCTAATCTGGCTAAATGTCGTCCTCTATGTCAAATTCAGATCTTTCGTCTCTATGCCCATAAATCGATTTATCGGTTCGTAAATTAATTGGGCATCTGATCAGTCCATCAGAGTCTCTGGTAAGCAGCTGTCCAGCAGTATCACCGTCCTCTCCGTCAGCATAACGTCAGGGAAACAAGCTAAAGCGACCATTGACCCTCTCTAGTCTACTTCTTTTATAGTAAAATCAACAAAAAAATGTTACAATACATGTTTTAAACAAATTTGATTGGTGGAACCAGGATCATTCTTCCTGATTCCCATGCGTTCGATGTTTCTTTAGATGTAATTCTCTTTTTATTAATAATTTGCAACAGTTACTTGTCCATTCAGGGCATTTTGGTTCTCATATGGGTTTATGTCCATGGTGTCATCAAATATAACAGTTCTTAGTTTAAGGAAGTCCATTGTCTGAAGATTGGCACTCATCCCGGTGCGACCTTCAAGGGTACAGTCTGCCTGGGGTCAGGACGAGGTTATTGTTGCTCATCTTTTTGCGCAGGCGCACTTCACCCAGTGACTTCTGTATATCGTCTGTCAAAATAGGGATGGCAGCCATTTTGTGGCCACTCCAAAAAGGTCAACTTAAGCAAAGAAACACAAAACGTAATTAATACATGGAAATTACTATTAAAATGTTATTCTCTCACTAAACCCTTTATGTGTGTGTATTTATCTAGCAAAAGCAACACGTATTGCGGTTTATACTCACATTTAAAAGCACATTTCACAAATCACATCACAAAAGCAATGTATAACATGCAAATTCTAAATATCTCACATTAGTATGCGTACGAAAATTAGTTTACGTATCAATTAGGCCATGCAAATGCGATTCCCACGTATATTTTCTAATTAGTAATGTTGATTATTCAAACACAGCAAACCATTAATACTATTTATATTATTCAGTTATTTTTTTAAAAATCAAAATGATAAAATGGAGGAGGTATACGAATTTTAAGGAAAACCTCACTCCAGCACTAGCTCCTCGAGGCTGCCTAAGCGTAGCTTCTAAGAGGCCACACCATGAGCAATGCCTGTCCTTGTAGGGTGCAGCATGTTGCATTCTGGGACATGTAGTCAAAATTGGAAATCCCAATATGCAAATAGAATGTCGAGAGGGCGTGACAACAATATGGTTGCCAACTCATCATTCAGTTTCCTAGATGTGATTGTGCTGCACTGACGTGAGCTGTCAACAAAACCATCCCTAAAAGGCAGCCGAAGATCTTTAAATTTGGCGTGTGACCCTCCTCCCGGTGGACAAAAGTGAGAGTCGCTGCACAGGTTGTCTGACACTGGCTGCCCAGCACCCTTTAAATATCTCTTTACAACCTGTAAGTATTTCCTTCATGCAGCAGAACGAGTTCAACCTTGCTGGTGTGTAACTCTGGCAACATTTACATTCCAGCAGGAATTAAATGCAGGTAACATAATTGTAAAATCAAGCTTCAGGCAAGTTGAAGTTGGGAAGAAGGTTTATTCTTAGGAAAAGGATCCCATCCACAGGAACAGTGCAGACAGGCAGGAGCCTCAGCTTCAACAAGAGCAGTGGCCTAGAATGCCACAAATCTCCGTCCTTTAGAAAACAGATTAGAACCATACATTATATACAATATGAGGAAAACAATAGTGAAACATAAAAAGAGAATTAACCTTACATAAGCAAGAAATTCACTTTACATAATCTTTTAAGTATGCCGGAGCAGAAGGCACTCTTGTGGACCTACGAATGGTGCCTGAAGTTCCGGGAGAGTCCTATCAACTTTCAGAAGAGTTGTTTGAACCAGAAGAGCCATTAGAGCCCTTCAAACCTGCAGAAGAGTCCTTTGAGCTACTAGAGCCACTAGATGAGCCAGGACCGGAACCTCTGTACAGCGGATGAAAAGGTATCAGATCATCTCTGACTACAACCACTCTGTTCAGGTTCCAAATGCGGCGGTCTTCAGTTTTGACGGCATTATTAAAGATCTTGATAACCTGCAAAGGTTTCAGAAATGCAATAGAAGACCTTCTTTTACAGGGATTTTTAATTAGAACCCAATCCCCCACTCCCACAACAGTCTTCTTCACATTCTTTGTTAGGTCATAAAGCTTCTTGCGAGCTACTATTTTTCTTGACTCAGCTAGCTTCCAATCATGCCCATCACAGTTTGCACTCCGAGCATTCTGCAAACCATTTACCCATGTAGGAGCCACCAACGTGTTGGTACGCCTACCCCTGAAAAGCTCAAAGGGGGTCTTCTTAGTCATGGCGTGGGGGGACAACCTGTAAATCTCAACTTTTTTGAATATTTCATCATGCTAGTCCAACCCAGTGGATTTAGCCATCTCAATCGTCTCTTTAAGAACACGATTGAAGCGTTCTGCCATTCCGCTGGTTTCAGGATGGTATAAGGCACACCTCTTGTGCTCAATGCCATGTTGAACCAGGAACTGTTCCATTTCTTTGGAAACAAACTGAACGCCATTGTCAGTTAATATGGCATCAGGGATGCCTTCCCTGGCTATGAGTTTCTGCAAAAACATCTTCACATGCTTAGTTTCTATGCTACGTGTAACAGCTATCGCTGGCCATCTGGAGAACAAGTCTACCAGAACCAGAATATACCACTCAGAGCCCAAGGAACTAACAGGACCAACAATATCCAGTCTGACCTCTTTCCAAGGACCATCAGGGCTATCTCGTATAACCATGGGTTGGACCTTCGGCTTGGCTACCCTCTCGCTCAAGGCACACTGCACACAAACCCTAATAACACGCTCTATCTGCAAATCCATTCCAGGCCACCAATAGGACAACCTCAGCCTTTCCTTGGTTTTTGACATCCCCTGATGTTCTGTATGGGCCAAGGTGACAAGCTCTTGTCTGAGGGTAGATGGAGGAACTAACCTCAAACCCCTAACTAGTAGAGCAATGTGCTCAGAAAGCTCATCTCTGACATGCCAAACATTTTCCAATTCATCCTCGCTTTTGGGTTTGGTCTTCCAACCAGCCTTGACACGTTCCAAAACTTCAAGTAACACACTGTCAGTGCTTAAAGCCTCAAACCACCTTTGTCGGGTGATACTGTCACCCTCAATGTAACAAACCATGTACTCATCCTCCTGTTCACAGTCATCAGAAGAACCTTGCTCACCACTATCAACCAATCGCGACAATGCATCGACGACCTTATTCTTCACTCCAGGCAGGTACTTGATGTCAAAATCATAATCCTGTAGCGCCACAACCCACTTGGTGATTCTACTAGACACCGCATTGATGCCCATTTTTAAAAAAAAGATTTCACACAAAGGCTTGTGGTCAGTCCCGACTTCGAACACACTGCCCCACAAAAGGTTTTTGAGTTCTTTATGGACCAAAGCACAGCGAGGGCTTCTCTTTCTATTGCAGAATATCTCAATTCAGCTCCTCGCAGACTCCGTGACAGAAACAAGATTATGTCATCCTGTCCTTGGTTCTTTTGTAGCAAAACCACACCAAGACCCTTCATGCTAGCGTCAGTTATCAAAAATGATTTCTTTTTGGGATCAAAATAACTTAATTTAGGCGCGGCGTTCAATCTGTCCTTGAGATTGTGAAACTCATCCTCACCACCCTGGTCCCATACAAACTCGCACCCCTTGCGCAGCAGTGACCTCATCTTTACACACAGAGAGGCAAAGCCCTGAACAAACTTGCTATATTGCTCCTCCATCCCCAAAAAACTCATCAATTCCTCCTTATTGGCGGGAGAATGCAGCTTGTGAATAGTATCAACAAGGCCCACCTTGGGCATCACACCACCGGCAGAAATGGAGTGACCCAGATAATCAATAGATTCTTTCTTGAATTTGCACTTCTCAATTTTGACCGTAAGATTATAGTCATTGAGTCTACTCAAAACCTCCAAGACCCGTTCATCATGCTCACTATTGTCCCTTCAAAAGATCAATATATCATCTTGATATACCCTTATACCGGTGAGATTTTTTAACACCTTCTCTAAGGCTCACTGAAAAACCGAAGCCGCTGAGACCAGGCCGAACAGGAGCCTGGCAAAGCGAAAGGTGCCAAATGCCGTAAAGTCTTCCGAGTCTTCACCCAATTTAATCTGATGATAAGCAGATTTCAGATCAATGGTACTAAAGACCTTGGCACCTTGGAGTAACATCAACATATCTGCAATCTTCAGCAAGGGGAAGCGATCTACAACTACATGTTTGTTTAATTCTCTCACGTCCACACGCAAACGTAAGGAGCCATCAGCCTTCTTGGCAGCTACCACTGGGGCAAGCCAAGGGGTGACTTCCACCTCCTCAATTATGCCATCAGCTTTCAGTCATTCTAACTCACTTTGTACTTTCTCACGCACCGCAAAGGGGACATTGCGTACCTTGCTGCACACAGGTTTGGCACCCTCAACCAGCCGAATGTGATGTACATAATCTTTAAGCAGCCCAAAGTTTTACAAAAAACCTGAGGAAACTTCAGTTTTAACATTTGTATGAAATCCTCAGAGGAGTCACTTCCCACAGAAGAGATTACGTTTGCGTTGAAATTCTCCCTTAATTTGATAGGGGTCAAAGCATTAGGATCTAGGATTACACCAAGATCTTTCTGGTGAACAGCTTGATGGGTCTGCCCCCATAAGCACGTGGTCTAATGTCAGGAGGACAGATTTTTACTTTGTGCTTGATTTTCTACATACAGAACTCTTTAGAAATTATGGTGATTTTAGCACCTGAGTGAAACAAGAGACTCGTACTCTCACCTTGCACCAAGACTTCATCAATAAGACTATTCTTAACCTCAGTATTGCCAGTGACTTCTATCAAAATCTGACCATAATCAAACTCAGTATCCATATCATTGGAGTATTCGTCTTCTCCATAAATTTCATTGATCTTTCCCTTATATGGTTTACCTTTACATACCGCAGCAAAATGACCCTTCCTCGTCCAATTGCTGCATGTCACTTTCCAACCTGAACATAGTTTGTCGTTAGCTAAATGACCTAGTTTGCCACAACGATAACATTTAGGTTGAAATGTACTGGACCTTCTATTTCTCTCCGCATTAGATTTCTTTTGTTCATGTTCTCGAACTACTTTTTGGGTTGTTTAACAATTAGAGTCTTTTTCTTTCTTATCACCATTCTCTTTTATGACTTCTACACACTTAAGAAAATGTTAGCTCCTTTTAGCAATAACCGGAACATCCTCAAGTGATGGCTCATCTTTTTGCCATAACTCCTCTCTCACACGTTCGATGTTGCAACCCAACATGAATTGGTCCTTAATTCTTTTGTCTAGGGTGGAGCCAAACTTACAAGATGAAAATAATTTTCTCAAACAGGTTATATAATTGACTATGGACTCACCTTCGAGTTGGTTTCTGCAACCAAAATGGTATCTCTCAAGGATGGTACTGATTTTGGTCAGGGAATGTTTGTCTAGCTTCGCAAAACAAATCTCAAATTCATTTAAATAAGGCTCATGTATTTCAGGCGATGGTCAAAGACCTCTTGGCCTTCTGAGCCTAAATAATGCAGCAGTAAAGCTGTTTTTCTCCCAGCGCTCAAGGAGGAACCACAAACTCTGGTATACCTTTCAAAGACTTTGCGACATTTCTGCCAGCATATGGGAGGTTCACCGGGGCTAGACAAAAAGAAGGGCGGGGCAGTAACATTCTGCATATTGCAAATTAACTAGAGAAAGAGAAATGTGATCTGAAAAGAAATAATATTTTCCAAAATGACAGTTTGTTTAAACAGACTTTAACTCCATGATATATGCAATAGAGTGTGTGGGTATTCAAAAGGTAATAATTTGCTGTAACGCTGGTGAGGTTTTGAAGGAGGAGCGCAAGTGTGCGCGAGGGTGGCCTTATTGTTAAAACAATTAAAACGATGCTTGAATTAACAGGGTTGATGCCATCTTGAAACCCTACACTTGTTACCACACATCTCCCTTCTTTTCAGAACACCTCGCAAAAGTAGCTTTAGAAGTAGAAAGATGGAGCGCTGCCAAGTCCAGGGGAATGTTACTGTGATCAAGTGGCAGCGAGTGGGCAAGTCACATGAGGAGCAGTTCCTCTGGACGAATAAGCAGTGGGAAAAATATATATATATATGATATCCGCAGTGCTTTAAAAGTAATAATGTGTAGAAGTATCTCAAAGTGGGTTGGCAGCAGTCCAAAATTCTTTGAAATCGGTGCTTAAGCTCAGTGAAGAAAAGCTTAAGGTAGATGGTGTTGAGATCCCTTCCAGCTAATCCCACCCTCGTCGCCCAATGTAAAATCAAGCTTCACGCAAGTTGAAGTTGGGAAGAAGGTTTATTCTTAGGAAAAGGATCCCATCCACAGGAGCAGTGCAGACAGGCTTCAACTGACAGCTATTTACATAAATACATTCCAAAGCTCCTGACAACAAGAGCAGTGGCCTAGAATGCCACACAAAGTAATGTAATATCTTCCATGAGTTTCTTCATACTGCCCACATCTCTCTTACAATGTGAGTAAAAGTAATGATATGACTGTATCAACAAAGAATTTCAAGCAATATCAGAAATACTGAGCGCTTCTGCAGTACGTCATTCCAAAAGGATGGTGACGTGCTCTGCTCGCCACGTGCCTGTGAAGATGCGTCAATGTAGCTGCATCCATACTATCTAATATTTTCTGGCAACCCTATCATGTGCATCTACCGTGTGACACATTCAAGCAAAATTTGATCTGTTTGCATCAGGGATGCCTTAACTCTTTCTCAGCCTTTAATATATATATATTTTTGAAAACAGCACTGAAATATCACAGTCTTGGCTGTGACTGAAGGGAAGGGCACATGAAAATGGAATCCAGGTAGCTAGTACAGACAATAAGGGGATCCAATCGGATCCCGATCTGCCATCTAATTGTTGACCCAGATCTGGTATCCGGGCCGGCCCCCGGTGAAATAGGCTACATTTGTGACGATGTAATTTGCTGATCACGGGACGCATTCTGCAGTGCCCGCACGTTGTTTGCTTTCCATTCTGAGCAGTAACCTCCTGGATTTGAAGGGCTTTCTTATTTTCAATTCCAACTGGGCCCTTCAGCATGGTTATTTTGGGGTGCTGCAGCACCCTGCATCCCCACTTCCAGCTCCTATGCTAATAATTTCATACATTTACTACACAAAGGAACCCTTTTTTAGCAACCTTAGAAATATGACAGATTGAAAAAAAACAATATGTTTCATGTTTTTTGGTTTGCATGCAGTACCTTGATGTGAGTTCATAGCTCACTGACCTACATTTGAACAATTATAACTTATGAACTGCAATTAACAAAACAGCCTCTCTGTCAAAAGCAGTAACTCCCGTACCTATTTACATAACATCCAAATATGTGATCTGCATGTTACACGATGTGCTTTGCAGCAGGCCCATTAACCCTCTATGCTACTTTATGAATCTACACTGTGACAAGACAAAACACAGATTGTTCCAGCAAATACATTAACCACCACAGTTATCTTACCATTATCATTATCTCCTGATGTTTCCTGAACCTATACAAATCTCTGCAGCAGGTGCCTTAACCCCATAAGATGTTTCAAAAGGCTCTCTCTTTGTGATCAATTAATTAAACAGATTTACTGTCACGGTTGTCCTTATTGCCCATTTCCTTGCTGCAGAGTTTTTAACAAAGAAATGTATAGGTTGACTGTTATACCTGCTTTTCATGACTCCACCCCATGTGACTACACCACCTTCTGTTGCCGCACCATCAAATCTTAAAGTAAAAGATATTTCCACCTAATGATCCTACAGTCTCATATTGTCTCATTGTCCTTATTATAAAATTACCACTCTCCATTCCACCATTCCACCATCTGCTTTCTTCTAAAAAGCCATTACCTTTAACAGCAACTACTTTTTTACTGCAGACCATCTGAACTACATTGATATATAAACTTTCCTTTACTTCCACTTCTTTTTATGAATGAATGAATGATGACATTTATAGAGAACATCTTTCACTCCGAGGAGCATCATGGTGCTACAGCGGGGGGCAGTGATATGAAAGTAATAGGAACAGTCAGGAAATGATCAGATGATTGATAACACTAGATTATCTGGGGCAGCAAAAATCCAGGGTTTCAAAAGTTTCTTGAACATGGGTTCTGACTGTGATTGTTTCAGCTGAGTGGGCAAACTATTCCAAGCTTTTGTTCCCAGGACTGCCATTGACTTTCCCCCTCTGGATGTCAGATGAAAGCAGGGTGATCTCAGTAAGCGTTGGGTAACATAAGGTTTGATTCTCTAAGGTATTTAGGTCCAATTGACCTGAAAGTTCTAAAGGTGATTACTAGGATCTTAAAAAGAATCCTTTTATGTATGGGCAGCCAATGAAGGGTTTTGAGTGCTGCTGATGCCGAGGCCCCCGTGGCAGTTTTAATTCCAGACGGGCTGCTGCATTTTGGACTATCTGTAGTTTTTTCAGAACTGCCTTCTTAACTCCTGCTTATAGGCTGTTATAGTAATCCAGACGAGACAGGATTAAGGTAACTGCGACTGACTTTCTAGCTGTAACTGGGAGTAGATCAAAAAATCTTTTGAGGGTTTTTATCATGTGGAAGCAAGTGCCGGCTACCGAGAGAGCTTGCTGGTGGAAGGACAACAAAGTATCAAATCTAATCCCCAAGTTCCTGAAAGTGTCCACTATGTTAGGAGGAGGTACCATGTCAATCAGCCACCACTGTTTGGGCATGAAGATGTTAGATTTCCCAAGCAGCATGATCTTGATTTTTTGGCTATTGCATTTGAGATGTTTAGATTTCATCCAGTCAATGACAGCGAAGAGGCAGCACTGAAAATTTTCTTCTACCGCAGTGGAATCTTTATCTAGAGTTAAGGTTAGCTGAGTGTCATCAGCATACGAGATAGACTCGATGTCAAAAGATACAATCAGGTTGAGCAGAGGTACCATATATATATATATTGAA
Source organism: Triturus cristatus (assembly GCF_964204655.1). Lineage (NCBI taxonomy): Eukaryota > Metazoa > Chordata > Amphibia > Caudata > Salamandridae > Triturus > Triturus cristatus. The sequence goes on along the minus strand of NC_140589.1, from coordinate 140,104,210 downwards.
GAGTATTGGGCTCAGGGCAGAGCCCAGTGGAACACCAGAGAGCAACTGTTTCTCCGTCGATTGGTAGTTGCCGAGGGTTACTATTTGTCTCCTGTTCTCCAGAAATTATATTAGCCAGGCCAAGGCCTTGTGTGAGATGGCACTTATAGCTAACTGGTCTCCCAAGATGTTGTGGGAGGCAGTGTCAAATGAGGCCGATAAATTCAACAGACTCAGCACTGCATTTTTCCCTTGATCTAAGGCAAATTTTAACGTTTCCGTAGTATGTAGCAGCGCTGACTCTGTTGAGTGTCCAGGCCTAAAACCCGATTGCCTGGGGTGTAAAATTGTAGCTTCCTGCAGAAAATCATTTAATTGTGTGTTTACTAGCTTCTCTGTTATTTTGCTTAGACATGGTAGCAGGGATATGAGTCTGAGATTTGAAAGGGTTGTCGGTCTGGTAATTGCTTTTTTTGAAGTGGCTTGACTGAGGCGCTTTTCCAATTTGCAGGCACTGTTGCTTGCTTAAAGGAGGAGTTTATTATTTGCTTGATAATTGGGTTTATAATATCTATGAGTGCATGCAAAATTTTAGGGGGGCAGGGACCAAGAGGGGAACCCGAGTTACATGAGAGCTTGACAGGACTGTTCAAGACTAATCTCCTTGAAACAGTTAAGCCTTGGTCTATTTTCTAGGTCAGCACTTTTTGCATGCATGATGTTGATTGACTTAAAATCTTTGACTTAAAATCTTTTTTTAAGTCTTTAACTTTTTTGTCAAAGTAATCAGCGATCTGATCACATAGGCTTTGTGACAGTGGAGTTTCGTGCACGAGCATTTTGGGATGAGTAAAAGATTTTACAATTTTCTGATCAGATTAGCATAATGGACCTTCTCTTCTGATTTGATTTGCTAATGGTAATTTTTTAGAGCTACTTTAAAGGGAGTGAGCTCTTCTGAGTTATAACTCTTCCTCCATTTACGTTCCAGTTTTCTACACTGGCCTTGTAGTTCTTTTAGCTGAGGGATGAACCAGGGAGCAGAGGTTTTATTGGAAAAAATTATACTTGGTAAGGAGGTAGGTGCTAAAATTTTAATGTGTGAGGCCATCCAGAGGCCATCCAGTAATTGAAGATGTGAGTATCTAGCGAGGGGTCCCCTGTTAGGGCTTATCAGCAATCTCTTTTACTTTTTCTTGGTACTTCTTAACTCCCCATACCATTCCTCTAGGTGACCCCTTTCTACCAATTTCCACTCTTCAGCAAATCACCACTGTAATCCATTATCAAAAATCAATTGATCTGAATGTCTTTTCATGCACTATATAATTTCTAAAATTTCCATTACAAGTCCTGTAGTCATGCTGCTCACCATGCTTATCTCCAGCCACTCTAAACAATAGTCTATTTACACAACAGTGAAAGCCTTTGTGATATATCACTGACAATGAACACATGATGTCTGTAGCAAACCTCCTCCACAATGAAAAAGCGAGTATGCTACCAAGTTCTCTATTAGCTCCTTAGTGATGTCCCTCACACTAAGGGCTTGATTACGAGTTTGCCGCCGCACCGCCAAACCTGTGCTCGGGCCGCCCACTAGATTAGAACTTTCCTCCTGTCTGGCAGGTTTTTTGCGTTCCCACGGCAGTGTCTCTAAAAATGGGCACTACAATGGGAACACCAAAAACAGTTTCTGCAGGGCACGGATTACAAAGTCCATGCTGTGCAGTTACTGGGGTGCATGCACACAGGGGAGCACATGTTGTGCTAGGAAAGGTGGTAGGAAAGTCTGTCCTCCAAGGGAGGTTTGTGTTCTTTCTCTGACTTCAAAGTGAGAGGATTTATTTGACAATCTTGCTGGATACTGGTGGTAGGGAAAGGATGTTTTTTTCCATTCCACACGTTGTGCCCCCCTGCATGCACCTCAGGGCACAGAGGCACAAGGGGGCCCTGTAGGCCCCCCTTTGTTTCCTCTCTGCCAGGGTTTTCATGGAGGAGAAACCACCATGAAAACGATGGTGCAGAGGAAACTCCTAATATGCTTGGCCGGACCGCAGTGGTCACAAGTCCCCCCTGTCTGGCAGAAATAGATATCCTCAGTTGGCGCTTTGTGCTTTTTGGCACTATTTTCACTGAAATCTTTAAAATAACATATCTCCAGCTCTCCTGATTGGAATTTTGTCATTTTGGTCTTGTTTTATATATTTAAAATTACTCTATTTTTCTAAACTGATGTGGGATCCTTTTGTGGTTTGTTGCCACTGTGTTACTGTTTGAAGTGTTGTACAACTACTTTACACTTTTCCTCTGAGTTAAGCCAGACTGCTCCGTGCCAGGCTACCAGAGAGGTTACCACAGGGTAATTTAGGGTTTGCTTCATCCCCCCCATCAACCAGTAACCTAATTTCTTACAGTAATGATCTTGCAGAGCAAGGTAGGGGGTCGATCATAACATACATCACTAATTATGTAGGAAAGTGTGGGGGAAAAGGAAGGTGAAGGTTGTCAAGAAGAACAACCTGATAGAAGCATGTTTACTATAAGCAGGGCTCTAGTGTAAGATCATCTTTGAAGAAGGCCTGCACCATAACAAACCTGACTCCAGTAGCCATAAATGATGAACCATGCCCAGACCCGGTTTGAATGGATCTCTTGCTTGCGGGTTGGGGGTGGAGGGTCCTTTTAATATGCCAGCCACTGTAAGAGCAGGAAGAGCTCCACCAGTGGCCCCAGGGTCTTGCTATTTTGATAGCGCACCAGAAGAAGGTTTTCTATAATTGTTTGCAATAACATTACAAGAAGGGCTACAAAATAAGGATGCACTAAATTGTGGAAAGTTTCTTAGGACAGAGTTAGACGGTATTAACAAGCACTAGCCAGTGGTTAATATAAAAAGGATTTTGAGAAGCACAGAAAAAGAGGAACCTACTTTTGCATCTGCTGAGTAGAAGGCTGAGGCCCAAACATCTTTCCTTTGTACCCTAGAATCAGCCGTTCTTCTCAAGGGTCAGAGCAGCTGGGCTCCTGAGGTCCAGCAGACATAAAGGGCAAGAGTGAGAGCCTGCTAGGGAACCAGCTGACCATTTGCCTAGCCTGTGGCTGGGTCCTGGCTGAAAAATGTGGTCAAGCTTGCTGTGTACTGCTGTATGCTGCATCTCAGCCTCCTGGAAGAGGATTATTGTATTTTGGGACCTTGAGGAGTGACCAGGAGAAAGAAATTCAGCATCTAAGAAAAGCTTGGTTTTAGAAAGAAATTGACTTTGCTTTTAGGGAAGAAATTGACTTACAAACGAATGAGACAAGGGGCTGGGGCTAAGACAAGTGTGATCTCAGCAGGCAAGACTTCCTGGTTTACCCCTCTCTTAGCTTTTCACTACGTGAAAATAAGGTTCAGTGCAACTTTACAAAGAATGTATTCAGAGGGTTTTTTAACCATGAAAATAGATGCTTTAGTGAAACCTCATGCATAAGTTACCCAGTTTTGTTGACACTGTCAAGCTATACATCTCACCTTTGCCACACTGAAGGATTTTCAGCTCCAAAAAAGTAATATTTGTTTTTATAAAATGTTGAAAATTAAGCTTGCACATATATATTGTTTGGTATTTGTTTCAGAATGATCTGAAAATGTGTTTTGCAGGCATGACTTATCTAATGTTTTGATAGTTTCAATAGTTTATCCAACAGTTTTTTTTATCAGGCACCAGTGTTTCACGTTGATTTAATATTTGCTTAAAGTGCTTCGGTGAAGGTCGATACATGTATTCCAGTAATCAACTATCCTTCACAGAAGCATAAGTAGGTGAAAGTGCATTAATGCTCATATATTGATTGTTGATTTTGATATTATCAACAAACTGAGAGGAGTATTTAAGCTGCATGTACACAAAGGGTAGGGAGAGAGGAATCTTCGCTTGCAGGGAGCTGGGAAGGCACTTAGACGAAAGTGCCGCGCAGATGAAAGCTGTAAAAGCCTTTTCCTTTTCCATGGCCAACAGCGAGCACTTTGAGCTGCCAGGCGGGCCTTATTGGATTGTCTTTGGACACCATAGCCCTTAAATGCGGAAAGATAGGCAACAGCTGTTTTCATAAGGAACAGTAACTCAGGGGCATGTTAACAAGGAACAGGGAAAATTAACGCTAAGGGTGCTTAGCGTTAATTTTTTTAACGCCCGCTATCGCTGGATAATATCTCCTGGTTATCGCATTATTAACAACGCTAACCGCCTAAGCGATAGCGGCATTTTGGGAGGTTATCTCTGGTAATGCAGCGATAAAACTACAAGGATAGGGATATTCTTGTTGATAGCCCATGGTGGATTTAGCCATGTAATCCACCTCGCATTGGATTACATGGCTAAGTCTGAAAATTAGCAGACGTAAAAAAGCAGCGTTAACCGTGGTTAACGCTGCTTTTTTTCTCTCTAACAGGGTTATAATAGGTTGATAATAGGAGATAATAGGAGAAATGTCGCTTAGCGACATTTCTCCTATTATTTTGCTCTGGAATGCCCACTTTGCATCTCATTAGAGATGTAAAGGGAAGCGTAGTGAAAAAGGGTGCTAACATGCGATTTTGCATGTTAGCACCCTGTTGTTGATAGGGCGAAAAAAGCCAAAAAAGCGGAGATAAAGCCCTTGTTAATATGCCCCTCAGTTTTTCCGCTAAAGTTTGCGTGTGGAAGGCAAGGCGATTGTTTTGGTGTTAAGATTAGTTTAGTAGCAAGGCAGGGGTTTGAGAACAAATGCAGGGAAACTCTAAACTACTGTTATAATGTTGCAATTTCCTCTAATATTCTTTTAGCTGATATTGTTCGCACGATTATGTTGGGTTTTACAGCCACAACTATGCACATTGGCCTGATTCACAAAGGAAACCAACGCTTTTGAGAAATTAACACTTTTGAGTAAGTTAAAAACTTTTTGGTAATCACAAACAACACTTTTGTAGTAATTTACACTTTTGTCATAAATTGACCCTATTGTAGTAAATCCAGCACTACACATGACCAAACACTGATACTGCAAAACCCCCCAATAGAAATAATAGAGGTAGGGACTTAAAATAAAACCCCACAGGAAATGTTTAATTAAATAAAATTATTTACAATAGCTCAAATTATAAATTAAAGTAAGAACATATATAAAAATAGTATATATTTATTATTAATTATAAAATATTTAATAGCCCATTGTGAATGTAAAAACTAATCTAACTATGCATAATATTTATTTTAATAACATTTATTGTTATATTAATATTTAAATTACAAATAGTTTGTTCAGTACAATATATTGTAACATTACTATTTAATAAAAACATTAAAATGAAATAAAAGAAGATGATCAGGTTATTAAAAAGATCCCTCCACCGTGGCTGCCATGCTCATGCATGCCATTGTAAGTCAAGGGTGTGCACAAATACTAATGGGTATATCTGAAATGCCTTGTTGTTCTGATTACGTCAGAGTTCCAGTATACATTGCCTGGGTCCACCTGGCTCACCAAATGACCTCTAGGCACCATTGCTCTGCTGCAAAGACGCTCCTCTGACGCGAGCGAGCAGATCTTTGCTCTGATGATCTACATTGTCCACAATAGTCGCATTTAAGAAGACTCCACTCAGCGTGAACAACAGCCAGTGCAGTGGCCTAGCTAGACATTTGGCCGCATTGAAGAGCGGGGGGCCGAGGGGGTGCTGGCGATTCCTCTGATTGCCACTGCCACCCCGCTACAGCCGCATTGAAGGGGGTTGGGGGGTGCTGGTGATTGCCGCCTGAGGTTGCCCTGCTGTTGCTACACCACTGAACCAGTGGCATTGTGAACCCCCACCCCATCACAGCTTTAGCAGCTTAGGTGGGGAAAACCACTAAAAGTTGATTTGCTTTACATTAATTTATCCCTTCATTCTGCAGGGCTGCAGATAAAAGGGGCATATTATCAAGAAACGGCGTTAAAATTATCACCGCTTTAGCGGCAGAAAACTGCCGCTAAGGCAGCGATAATGGGCTTGATAATATGCCCTTTAGAATTCCCATAGAAGCCCTTATTCTGGTGTGAACCTGGGCTTCTATTGGAATTCTCTGCGGCATATTATCAAGCCCATTATCGCCGCTTTAGCAGCGATAATTTTAACGCTGTGCTTGATAATATGCCCCCAAGTTCGTAAAACACTCTAAGGAAAGAGCGCGGCTACAGGTGAAGGAAAGAGCGTGGCTACAGGTGAAGGTCATGTGTTGCTATGTGAGGCAAGTTCATTAAAGCAGAGAGAAAGAAATGATGCAAACAAAAAACGGACAGGGAAAGCAACAAACAGTAAATGTAATCAAGTGAAAGGTAAGTAATAAAAATAATGTGAGAAAAGAAAGAATTCTGGTAGTTAGAAGCTGGACATGAGGAAGGTAAAAAGGAAGAATGTGAAAGTAATGAAAGGTGCAAAGAGGAATTTTGAAAATAAGATGAACATTTTAAAGGTGATGTAAAAGCAAATGGCGTGAAAGGACCAACGTAAGAGTGAGTGCAAACAAGCATGGATGGTTGGAAGTATGAAAAGATGGATAGAAGACTGACAGGATAACTTGGTCAAAGGATGAAAGGGAGGTAGAAAGGATTGATGAAGGGGTGGACAGGTTGATGGACGAATGAACAGAAGAGTTAAAGGAAGAATGGCTGGAAGAGTGAAGGGTTGGGTGGATTTATGTGTGAAGGGAATGGTCATTGAATGGATGTATGAAAACATGGAAAGGTGGAAATTGGATGGTGAACGGATTGATGAATGTGCGAACAGATAGATGTAATTTAAATGGATAATGACAATAATGAAGGGATGAATGGAAAGGTGAAAGAATGGGTGGAGAGGTGACAGGACGGACGGAGAGATGAGTGCATGTAAAGGTGAAAGGAAGTTTTCTAGGCAAGGTTGGACTTTCTTGCTTCAATCACTCTGTGTCATTAGAAGCCTGGTTCAAAGTGGGGGCCATTTTCATTCTATGATAGCTGCCATGACAACAACCCATATTCCTCCTGCTTGATTTGTACCATTCTTTAAATGTGAATGGTGTATCTTTGAGTAGTTGTTGAATTTCATGAGATCTATAGGCCTCCTGTATTGCCTCATGTATTAAAACCTTTATCGCATTAATTGAATATATTTGCACTCCTTTTGACTTAGGGCTTCATATAGAGCGTGAAGGATGCTTCAGCAAAATATGATGGATGTCTCGTGCGCCACAGCTAGAGAGTCATAGGCTAAAATGCACTTGTAACACGGCCTATGGCAGATCTGCCAGGCTTGGGACAGCAGGTCCCGCCCGCCAAGCTCAAAATAAGGCCATTAGTTAGTGAGCACTGCTAAAGTGCCTGAAAGACCAAAACAGCTTTTAATTTCACCTAGGTTGTAGTCCTCATTTTTAGATTCACACACACAAACGTGTGCCCTTCTTTTTGAGCAGGGTGCTCAAGGTCTTCCATTTTACAAACATGCATCCCGGTCAAACATGCATTCAAAATAACCCCGTAGTGAAACGTAGCTCCCCTCGCATCACCTGGCTTCAGTGGAAGAACAGAAGCAATGAGATTCCTATAGAAGAAAACACTTCTTTACTGCATCAGAAAGTAGGTGGTGCACAGGCCTTGTACAACTGCAACCTATGCAGTCACTTTCTCACAGCCCCTTTATGAGATGTGTTTGCCTATGTTCTTCCTTCCCTATCATTCCATAACTCCATCATGAACGCATATTCAGGGAATCCATCAAGAGACATATTCGTCTTGTCCGGTCCAGTGACAAGAATCGCGTTTTAAGTTCGATACGGACTAAGGTATCACTATTTCCCATTTTATTTTTGGACAAGACGAATATGTCTTTTGATGGCTCCCTGTCATGGATGTGGGATTTTTCTAAGTGTAGCATTCATCCGATCTAAACAATTAATTTCTTGGATCACTTCTAATAAATCTCCACACTGGGAGTATAAAGGATATGAATATATTTGAGCCCTGATGTTCAAAATCATTTGAAGTTCAAAATGAACTATGACCCTAAATACTGGGGGGCTGTCTTGGGGTACCCCCCTGTACTCCCGGCAACAGCCTTTCAAGGTCTGACAGCAAGAAAGTCTGCTGCCGACCACAAATATGATTTTGCCCTCCTGCTGCTGACCCAAGCTTGAGCAGGGAAAGGTTGAACAATAGGTTTCCTGTCACAGCGAGGTGTGACCACCTCCCATATGGGACTTAGTGTATTGGCTGGGGTAGGGGTGCTTGCCAGTGCCACCAGACTGCTTTGAAGGGCACATTTGTTGCCCTACTTGCATACTTCAGTTTGAGCCAGTTCAGGGCGCCCTTGGCTCCCGCTCTGGTATGAAACTGGACAAAGGACATGGGAGTATCCTCCCCTCTGTCCAGCGCCTTCTCTGGGAGGTACCCCTGAGTTGTTCCAACCCTTTCTCTAGGGTGCTTAAGGGCCTACCTGTGGGTGGTTCCTTAGATTCGTCGTGGGACAAGACTCTAGCCTGAAACCAAGTCACACTTCGATCGTCTGGACACTTGGACTTTGTTGGACTTCGCCTGAAACCGAGACTGCTGCTCCTGGTCTTGCTGTTCTGCAAGTCTTCTTTGTTGTCTGTGTCTGTGCTTCTTTCAGGATCTTTGACAGACCTGTGGGCATCAAGGGCAGCCAAAGTAATCTCCCTTGGAGTGAAGGAGTCACTCCCCTGCATCTGCAGGCACCGTAATGAAGCTGACCGGTCTTCTGCTCCTGTCTTCCTACGGACTTCCAGAGGCTTAGAAACACAGGTGGTGATTCTGCAACTCCCTCGAGGCCTGACCTGTTCTCTTTGCAATTTTGAGGCTAGTATCCCTCGTCAGATCCGCTGGGACCGAACCCTGTGCACCACGCCGACTTGCCACTGCCAAGGCTTGTTAGCTCTGCACTCCAGAGATCTTCGGGCTGCAAGAAGCTCCAGCCTCCTGCATCTGTTTCCTCCAAGTTCAGCGTCTTCTCTGCATCCTCTGCACAATGGGCCTTAATTCTTGGTGAGCTACTCAAAAGTCCTCTTGAGACTCCTGTGCCTTCGGCCTGTGAGTCCTCCTGAGGGTCTTCTACTGCTTCAGTGGGCTCCCTTGCTTGCTCCAGGCCTGCTCCAACTCTCCTGCTGTTGGTGAGTCCCATGGACCTTGCGGGTCTCAACATTGCTTTTTCTTCTTTCTTCACCCCAGTTGAGGCTACCAAGGCTTATTGGTGCTCCCGTCGGACACAGACCACCTATTCACCGACATCTGACGTGGGACAGCTTGTGCAGGTCTCCCGGTTCTCCTTAGCATCGCCTGGTCCTCACAGCTGCAGCATCATGGTCACTGTCGACTCTTCTGAACCTCTCAACATCGGTGGGCATTGTGTCTTCATGCCTCCTGGTCACTCCCGAGTGGCATAGACTCTGCCCTCTCTGCTTGCAGGTTCTTCACTTCCAAAATCAACCCTTGGATTTCACCGTACTTCTTCACTGCCTTCTCAAGAGACATTTTCTTCTAAGTCTTCCATTGTCGTCTATGGAGGTTTCCGACATCTCTTTCCCCATATGCACCTGGCTTCCCTGGTGTAGGTAATCAAGTTGCCGGGCCATCTATGGATGGGGTGGCTATCCAGCCTTCCGTCCTCCTAGGGTATTCTTCGGGGTCCTCTGAGAAAGGTCCTTCTTCTGCAAAACTGTAACCGCGACTTCTCAATTGACTTACATTGGCCAAATGGCTGTGTTCCCACTCTGCACATAACCTCCTTGGGGTTCTTGGGTTCTTTCCTTGGGTGGTTCAGTGTAGTAAAAAAATCTTTATTGTATGATTACCTAACATCATTAACAAAAACAATGTGGATTTCATCATAAAACAGGTGTCGAGTAAAAGGTATAAAATAGTTGAAACATTTGTAGCCCAAATAAAATTAACAACGTCAAAAGGTGCTTTGACCCAGTGAAATGGGAATTGCTAGGCAGAACTTAAAGCAGTGGGTGCCTGTGTGTGCAGTATTGTGTCATGCAGACATGCAAATAATTGCATTATACATGAGCAGGCATCGACATGTTGCAAGGATTACTACAGGGTTGTTTTGAGGCCCCCGGTATTTTGCAACCAGGCCAGTCATACGTCTATTTCAGAGGGACTCGTGCCTGAAAAACAAGTGAGTAAGCCTGGTGCATCCAAGTGCCAGGGAAAGTATGCATGGGAACATATGCCGCGATCTAAGCAGCAAAAATTATTATAAAAGCATATAATACAAGTTAAAAACAGTACTCCTCCCAAATCACTGAAAAAAAAAATGTAAAAAAAAAAATCAGTGACGCGGGTGAAACACATATATCTATGAGACACATTATTGTGCAAATGTCCGCAACCAGGAAATTTCGCCTGAAATTAAGAAGACACTCAGTGTAGGTACAGACCCAGGCCCAGGGCCATCCAGTAGTTCAACCTTCCCAAGGTGCAAGGTGCATGTATAAAATAGTTTAGTGCCAGTTCATATAAGATGTTCTCACTAAGTGTTACTGCGGCAGTAAACAATCAGCGGCTTGTATGTTGTAGTCTTTCGTCTTCGTTTCTTGCATTGTTCATAGCATCCTTCCAGCTACCGCATAAAACATGCCAGTTCGTGCAAGGGCCATCGGCATCGTGGTAGTATAAGTGAACATTAGGGCCTCTTTACATGATCTTACACCATTTTGCAGGAACTTAGGGGCAGATTTATAATAACTGGCGCATCCCTGCATATTAGCAGGGATGCGCCAGTTATTGTGTGCCACAGCTCCGCCACCATGGATGCGCCGCATTTACAATGCGGCGCACCATGGGGCAAAAACGGCACAGATGCGTGACGCATCTGTGCCGTAAAAGTGGCGCATTGCTGGAGTTGCGTCGCAAGCGCGACGCAGCTCCAGCAATGCTTTGGGGAGACCTATCTTCACAATGCTGCGTCAATCCTTACGCCCAAGCAGGCGCAGGGTTTTGACGCAGCATGGGCTCAAAAGTGACTGAGTGAAATCTTGTAGATTTCACTCAGCCACTTTTAGGAGGCGTTCCTGCGACGGAACACCCCCCCCCCCCCCTGTACAGGTACGCCTACTGCTGGCGCAGGGCTTTACAACGTGACGCATCTCCCAAATGCGTCACGTTGTAAATACCCCGCAGCATGGCGCAGGATTTGCGCCGCCGCTGCGTCCCAAAAGTGACGCAACGGCGGCGTAAATGAGGCACAAGGGCCTCATAAATCTGCTCCATTGTTCTTAGAAATAGTTGCCTCTGGCCCAGGAAGGCTGGGTAGCAACAAATGATGTGCTCAACTGATTCTGTATGATAGTGGCACAAGCAGCATCACTTGTTTCCTGGCAGTGTGTTTGTCCAATGGCCCCTATAATGCTATATTGGCAGTGTTAGAAGCCTGGTTCTCAGGATGTTCTGTAGGGCTTGCAATCCCAGCCCTTCCTTCAGGTATAGTTGACATGATGTAACTTCGTGTGAGTAGACATGACTCTGCGCCAGGAATGTGTCTGATCCGTTCAAGATTCTGATGCCTTGAGATGCGCTTGCCATGTTTCTCTAACAAACCTTTAAGGCTGGCCATTGTTAAGGATGTATCGGTTATTATTTCTAGTGACAGGCCCAATGACTCGTTGGCCTTCGTGAGATACCTGGCCCAGTTGCTATTACTATCCTGGAAAACAGTTTTTAGTGCCTTCCTGATTCTGTCAGGTCCCGCATTAAAGACACGGTGATGAAGTTTTACTTTATCTTTTTTGTATCCAATATCCATAATTGAAATATTGAACTCCGGCCGTATCAATGTGCGCCGTGTTCAATATGGAAGAATAAAAACCTTTCTGAAAGCCATGATGTGCAATCCCTGCAATTTTTCAGTAAGCAATCCCGGAAAGACAAGATGGCCATAACTCAGTGTTGGAATAAATTTTGTTTGCATTGTCCATTGGATACCCTCTGCAGAATGACTTTGAAGCTTATGATTTAATTTGCATAGTCCATGTGTGACCTTAGCTGCTTTAGCCTCAAGTGCCTTGGCCTGCAGCGTTGATCTATCAGTGTTTGAGAATTGTACTGCCAGATAATTGTATTTGTTAGCAGTGGCAATCCTTAATGGACCAAGATGCCATTCCAGCAGTTGTTTTTTCAGTTTATGGCCAAAAATCAGCACCTTCATTTTTGTGGCTTTATCTTGAAGTTTGTTTTCCATGTTATATAGATGTAATGTCTCCAATGCCCTTTTCATGCCAATTCTGGTTTGGTCCAGTAAAACCAGATCATCCACATACTGCATAATCAGGAGTCTAAGATGGCCTGATTTGGTAGTGTTAGACTTTGCATCCTTTGACATGTTTCCCCTGAGTTTTTGCTTTCTGACCTCCTGTTCTTGCTGGTGTAATGATTCTGCACACTTTTCTCACTGCTGACCAGTGGGAAAGTGCAAGTACTCCTGTGGTAAAATGTGTTATGGATTGGTCTTTCCATGATCGGCCTGTTTAATTTATGTGTCAGTCCCTAGTAAAATGCACTGTGCGTGCCAGGGTCCATAAATAAAATGCTGTTGGTGGGCTGCAGCACTGGATTGTGCCACCCACGCAAACAGCCCTTAAAGTGTAACTCTGGCCTGCCATTGCAGAGACTGTGTGCAGCCTGGGGCTGCCATGTCGACTTGGCAAGTGCACCCTTTGCCAGTCCCTAAACCTTCCCTTTTCTACATGTTAGTCACCCCTAAGGCAGGCCCAAGGTACCCCTGTGGGCAAGGTGCATTGCTTGTGAAAGGTAGGACATGCCCTGGTGTGTGTGGCATGTCCTGATAGTGAATTACAGCCTACTTCATTTTTCACTATTGCAACGCTACCTGTTCCCCATAGGCCAGAATGGGCAGTTTGATTATAACATCCTATAACCCTATCTGACCCAGGGAACATGGTAGAAATTCGAGTTTAGTATGCCTGAACTCAGAATGATAAAATACATCTTTTAGTGAAGATTCTGTGTTTGATAATACCACTTTCAGAAAGTAGGTATTTTCTTACCTAACCATCCAGCCTGCCTCTGCTAGCTTGTGTATTGTCTGTCCGGTTTGTGAGTGACAGGGGCTGGGGAGACTCCAGGAGACAGGGTGAGTCAGCACAGGGCTGAATAGACCTATCTGCGGGTAGATTGATGGGAGGAGTATCACCTGGGATTGAATAGGGGCTGTGCCTGCCTTCCACAAGGCTGGCTCCACCTCCTGTGGTGCGTCTGAGGACCCTGGACCACACTGACAAAGGCAGAAGGTGCACACTGGCAGAATGCACCCAGAACTGGTTTGAACTAGGTACAGGACCCTCTGCCTTCAGAGTACAAAGGATTTGCTAGTATCAATATTGGGACCCAGACCCCAAGATTTCAGAACTCGCTGGAATCAAGGAACCTGCCAAGAAGAAGAGCTGGAAGAGCTGCCAGGAGGAGTACTGCCCTTTTGCTGTGTTGTTGCTTTGTTGGCTTGGCATGCAGCTGCTGCTTCTGCCTTGGGCAGTGAAAGGACTGGATTGAACTTTCTCTACTTGTGCTGAGTATCTCCAAGGGCCTGAAATCGAGCTGGCCTCCTGTTCAGAAGTCTCAGGGACTGCAAAGACTTCACCAACCTCTGGGTACCGCTCCTGGAACCGCTGTTTCAGTTGCCACAAAAAAAGGGAAACGCGACCGACTCTGTCACCGACTCCGTCGCTGGCCCTGTGTCCTGAAGGCACCGCAGACCGCACCGTCTGCATCTTGCACCGCAACCCTGGTCTCACCGACGACAACAACTGACGCCGCCGCCACCGAGCCGCTGCTTGCACCGTGACCTGTGGACACCGTAGTATGCACTGCCTCGCTTCACTTCGCCGGCCTGGTTTCACCGACACGGTCGCCGCTGGCTGAGCACCTGTGACCGCCTCGTGCCGCACAGCCGTCCGGGTCGACCAACGCCAATTCCCGCCAACCGGCTCTGTCGCATGCATCGCAACCTGCAGCACCGCATCGAGCATCGTCACACCCTGCACCGCAAGTCTTGGTCTCACCGACGCCGTCTGGACAATTTTCACCGAGCCGCTGCCTGCACCGCATCGAGATGACACGGTGCCCTGCACCATTTCCACTTTGCACCTCAACCGCTGGTTATGTGCAAATGCTTTACACACTGCCTCTAAAATAATCCTGACTGCTCGTGCCAAGCTACCAAGGAGGTGAGCAGGGGTTATTTTAGGAGTGTAACTCCCTTACCCTGACTAGGAAGAAGGGTCCCTATTTGGACAAAGGTGCAAGCCCTTGCCAACTAGAGACCCCCGTTTCTAACACGGAGGAAAGATTTTAACTTTTAGAAGCGCCTCTCCCAAATCCGCGGTATATAAATTGAACAATGTAGGGGTGATCACACAGCCCTGTTTTAACCCTTTGTTCATATAGTTCTTGGCCGTTACATGTGTCTGCGTAAGCTTAGTACGAACCCAAGTGCCGGTGTAAAGCATCATAATGGGCACCAAAAGTTTCCGCGGAATGCCCCACTTGCAAGTTTTGCCCAAAGTATGTTACGACAAAACATGCATAAATTGGGGGGAAGGCGGCCTCTGTGGTTCCTTGTGCCCCCGGCTCCTCTGAGTCTTCTGGTGCAAGTCCCATCTTCCTTTGCAGTTTGCATTCCACTTTCATAGTTTATGGTTTGGACTCCCCCTGTAGACCACTGTATTATGTGCTACTTACCTGATTGCATTTGAAGTATTCTTGTGTATTGTGTTGATCTCTCCAGGTAGGATATATACCAATGTGTTAGTGAGTGTTGTGTAAAAAATAAAAATATTTTTATACAAACACTGTGTGGTTATTTTTCTTTAACTCAAACTATTGACTAAACTGGTAAAACAAGCTGCTTAACACTCCTTTAAGGTAAGCCTGAAGGCTGCTCTCTACAGCTGCCACTTTGAGAGCTTTCTATGGTTATCAAAGACCATTAAAATCACCATATGGGTTGCCTGGATAGGTGCAAGGTGCATCACTTAAATAAGTGTGCACCATATACTAAGCCAGCCTCCTACAGAGCCCTTTCACCCTAGCCTCCACCCTGCCTGCCACCCACTCACATTAATTCCCATATCCCTTCGCTGGCATTTGGAACATTTCCGCTCACAGATTCTCCCTTCACTGTGTCCTGGCGACATCCTCTGTCCTATTTATTTCTGTTTCCATTGAAGCAAGCAGTGATCTGACCTTTTCCCCCACCCTCCTGCCTGTTTTCCAATGGAAGAATGTGTTTGTTTCTACAAAATAAGAAAATTAATGAGAAGACATCTCTTATTCTGCCACCCAGTGCATGTCGCTATCAATATTTAATAAAACTGAACTTTACAACGTTATTACTATGTCTGCAAGAAACTGTCTCTTGTTTGCTTTTGGGTTATGAATGAGTTATTTGAATGTCAGAGAGGATGGTGTTCTCTAGCAGATCTCCCAGCCCAATACTAACAAGTTGGACCATTGCGAACCAGAGTGTAGACGCGCTCATTGAAGTGGTCGAAAGCTCCTTAATGATGAGCCACAGAAAGGCTTACAATAACACCTCCTCAGCCTCACTGCTAGATAAGCCATCTGTTTCTGTAAGCAACAATTTAATGCACCAGTTATTCCGACCCATTAAACGAATCAATGCTTTTTGCGAAAATGTCGAAAATTGTCGCCCACCCTTGGCTAGGCAGGTGTGCTTTCTCCCCATATCTACCGTCAGCAATTTGCTGTAAGGAGGTCTGTGCATCCATGGGTTTCTCGAGCGCAATCCCATGTAGTTCCTGAGGTTCTGTCTCCTCATCTGCTACTCTGGTCGGTCTCTGACCCTTTATAAACAAGAGGCATGTTAACTGCATAGAAGCCCCGTCCCACACACTGGCGGTGTGCAACGTCTTCCCGCCTTTTCCCCACTATGATGGACAGCTCACTCGAGGGACCCCGGCGCCCATCGGCGCGGTGGCAAAGTTACTGAGACACATGGTCGCTGTAGACAACTCTTCTGGCCCTTTAAGCAGCTGTAGTGTAGGAAAAGCACTATACATTTACCCAACAAGGTAGCACTTACTGATTAGCCAGTAGAAAGTACTCCAGTTGAGTAGAGGTATTGCACAAAACGGTGGCATCTTCTTGGATAATGCAGGGCAGGATTCATTCTGGCACGATGCTCCTGTCACAAAAATTAAACCTCAACAGGAAGAACTTATACTGAATTTGACCTTCAACTCGGGCACCTGCTTTATTTATATCTGTTACAGATATAAATAAAGCAGGTGCCCGAGTTGAAGGTCAAATTCAGAAACGCATTAATCAGCACACAATCTCTGCGATAACGCGAAATGTTGCGTGATCGCGAAGATTTTTTGCCGTTTCGCGATATTTTGCGAAAGGCACTTTCGCAAATCCCGCCCACCCTTATAATAGACCTTCATTTGCTACACAAAGACAAACAGACCAAGCAACCAAGGGCTGGCAGACAGCACTGTTCTATAACTATAAGCAAGGAATGGCTACGAGTCCATGACCTATTCTAAAGGGACACCCTTTAGGGCATATTTACAACGAATTGACATAGGGTAGTGCCGCAAGTCTTTTTACTGCGCTGCCCTAGGCCAATTCGAAGGGACTAGAATGCACCATATTTACCAGATATGGTGCATTCCTGTCCTTTCAGCCGGTGCACAATGGGCTGCCATGTGCCAACACAGGCACGCTTGCACCATGGTGCAAGGGTGTCTGTGTTGTTGGCATGATTGTTTTTGTGCAGAAAAACAATCACAAGATGCGCTTGACTCGTTCAATGCGTGCTGCATAATGTGACCTACAGTGAAAGAGGAAAAAACGAGGAGATATGTGAACATTTCTCCTTGTTACGCCTGCTTTAAGGATGCAGAGATTTTGCAGCTGCCACAGGTTTACGAGATATTGTAAATCACAGGCAGCGTCAAAGACCATTGGTGTTGCGTAGGAACACCCACAGCAACACCCATGGAGCGACTTGCACTGCTTTGCCTTACTCCATATCTATAAGATCATGAAAAGCCACGCAGGGCGGCTTTATGCGGCCTTGTAGATATGGCTAAGCCCTGTGCGCCACCGGAACATCACAAAAAGTGACATTCCGGCAGCGCACAGGGCTTGTAAATAAGCTACTTTGTGTTTAAGACCCTGGGCCCTCACCCACACAAGGTTGCGTGCTTTATCATAGGGATGCGTGCACAGTACGTTTATTTATTGTGATCCTGTGGTATAAATTAAAAACAAAAGGGCCAGTTAGGGAACTATTTACATAAAAGTAGGGTCGTACCTTGTCCTTTTGTTATAAACATACTGTTATAGTCAACTTGATGTACTTTAGTCTTGATGTGCCTCATCCTCATACTTCCCCAGAAAAAATGAGCCCAGCACAAGGTGGGAGCCCACTGCACGATCTACGATCCGATTGGCTATCAAAGGCTCCTCCTATAAAAATAAATAGGGGAAGATGATATAAAAATGATCATCACTTTAGGAACTGTGATACCTTTGCGGGATGTGATGCAAACACTTAGAGGGGCATTTAGCCCCCTGTGGATGGTCCATTATTCCACAACAGGGGTGAAGGCCATGACCTCTGCCACCATGGTGAAGGCCCTTCCACCCTATCTAGAGATCGCCACTAAGTTGTGCAGGGTCGCCTGTGCTGTGACAGGTTGCACTGCTGCTGTAGGGTCCAGATGAACCCCTAAGCAATTTGCCCAGAATCCCATCATTTTGAGGCAAGTTCTGAAGCAAGGAGTAGAACTCTGGTCTACAGTTTCTCAGTTTAGCCACTTCAATTTCTACTTTTATCACTGTAGGACTTGCAAATCTTGCGGCTGCATCGCTGGGAACATCGACATCTGGATAGAAACTGTGAGAGGAGAACACCTTCTGAAAAGAAGAAAAGGTGATTTTGATGTGATGGTGATTTTAGTTTATCTTGCCTTGATCGAGCAACCCGTACAATATCTTACATGAGACACAGTTTTGGTGACCAGTTTCAAACGGTATATTGGATCCTGTTGTTGACATAAATGCTTTTGACTGATATAGGAAATTCCAGTTGATGAGTGTTGCATATTGGAAGGGGTCATAGGTATTATTCATTGACTGGCAGACTCTCTTTTGTCACTTTAAATAAATACCAGTAGATACAATTCTGTAGTTGGTGACATGGAATTTCCTAGTTTTACGTAGAATGTTTCTCATATAGAGTTTGATTCTAAAGAACAGTTTTTTTGGGTGATTGTAGGAATAAAAAAATGCAGAGACGGATCATGCTACCCTGTCTTTTCCCTCCGGAAACAACTTCTCTGAAATTCCATTGCAGAAATGGAAGTTGATTCTCAGAATAATGGAAGCTCTAATATTGTTGTCATGTAAGTGATGCAGACCTCGGACTGAGGAGCAGGCAGAGACAAAGATCCAAAGAAAATTGCTCATTTTCTAAGTTTTCATTTCATTTCACATCAGCAGCTTTGACGCCTTAATCGTATTTCGCGCCAGTATCTCTGGCGTGGAAAAGAGCGGGACTCTCAGCTACAAATGAGATGTCTCTTTTCATTTTGTAAAATTCAGCTGGATTGTTTGAAAATATCTTTCCTGCCACTTCCAAGAAAGCTGCAATGCACAATGACCAGCCGAAGGGGGGAGAGCGCTCTGGATCCAGGGTAAAAATGCTCCAATTGTTTGACTCTGACTTGCAGAGTGTAAACAGAGGGGGCTGTTGATGGTGAGGGTTATAGAGCAGGAAGTACAGAAGACAGGAAACGCATGGGGGAAGGGTTGGTTAGAGCACTGAAGGTGGGATTTACAATGTAGAGTCCTGGGGGGGTGTCTATACTGTGGTCTGTCAGGGAAGTAATTAGCAGAACCGCAGATGAATGAGAGTGGAAAAGGTTTGGAATGGTGGGATTTGGAACTCCAGACCTGTCAACGCCACCGTGTGTCACACTGTTAGACCTGACATCCTTGGCGTGGGTTTTTCCCCTATCTTTTGCCTCTACTACCTTGATTTTTGATGCTGTGCTGGATTTCGTTTTTGCTGGTTTAGATGCTTTGGACACTCTGCCACTGCTAACCAGTGCCAGAGTGTAAGTGCTCCCTGTGTAAAATATCATATTGATTGGATATACCTGATTGGCATATCTGTATCACCATGAAGTCCCTAGTAAAGTGCACTGTGTGTGCCAGGGCTGGTGATGACAGATGCTACTAGTGGGTCTGCAGCGCTGATTGCGCCACCCACCGGTGTAGCCCTAAAATGGTGTCTCAGGCCTGCCACCGCAGGCCTGCCTGCAGTCCCCGGACTGCCATGTCCTCCTGGCCAGTGTCCACACTGACCAGGCCTAACCCTTCCCTTTTTATACACGTCAGTCATCCCTATGGAAGGCCCGAGGTACCCCCCTGGGCAGGGTGCAGTGTATGTAAGAGGTAGAGCATGTACTAGTGCAGGTACCATGCTCTGGTAGTGAACCGCGGCCATTTTGCGTGTTCACTGCTGCGAGGTTATCTTGCTCCATAGGCTAACATGGGGGAGGCTGGTGCCAATGGCCATCCGCCTATCTTCTCATAGGAACAAGATAAGACATGAGTGTTTGATATCCCTGAGCTCAGCACTTAATAACACATCTTTTAGAAGAGGTTGTTTTTAAATCCTGAGTTGGAGAATAGTACTTTTTAGAGAGTAGCTGTTCTCTTGTCTGACCCTTCTGTGTGCCTGGGCATGCTTGTGGATTGACTGTCTGGCTTGAGAGTGACAGGGGCTGGGGATCCCCCAGGAGGTTGGCTGAGTCAGCCCTCTGCTGAATGGCGACATTTGCAAGGAGAGTGGAGGGAGGAGATAGCACCTGGGAGTGAATAGGGCTGTGCCTGCCTGCCACACTGCTGGCTCCACCCCCTGCTGGGCGGCTGACGACTCTGCCCCTCACTCTGAAAAGAAAGGAGAAGCCAGGAAAACAAAGTGCTCCAGCAACACCCAGAACTGGATCAGACCGGGCTCAGGACCCACTTGCACAAAGACTTCAAAGACTTTTAGGGGTATAAGTACAAGACCCCTGACAACAGATGTTTAGATTCTACCATCAAGAGGAACCTCTGCTGAAAGACGGACCGCTGAAGAACTAAAGGAAGATTGCCTTGCTGTGTGCTCTAAGGGCTGACCTGTTCTGCTGTACAACTGAAGCTGAGGAGGAGAAGGGGTCTTGCTGTGTGCTGACTCTACCCACTTGACCAAACAAGACTTTGCTGTGTGCTGTGTCTTAAACCGAATCTCCAAGGGCCTGAGAAGAGCTGGCCTCCTGTTTCGCAACCCAGGGATAGAAAGGTTGCCCCGAACCCAAGACTCTGCTGTGTCCCCCCTTCGCTGCTGTGTGCTGCAGGGACCGTGGACTGTTCTACCAAGCTTCTCAACATCTGCCGGTGAAGTGGGCTGGCTGCTCTCTGCCTTGCTGGAGAGTACCGCGCTGATCCGGGCCTGACACCGGTTGCCGCATCAAGAAGACCGACGTGCTCATCGGCACGTGCCTTGCCGCGACCCGGAGGCCTGAAGCAGACCAAGAGTCGTACTTCCCTGCTCTACGAAGCCGCGCTGTGAGTGGCTGACTCCGGTGACGTCGACATCGTCACTGAGGGCTCGTCGAGGGAGTTGTGGAAACCTTGCACCGAACAGCCAGAGGAGCGCTTTGTACAACGAGCGCAGTGACGCCGACGGAGCAACGTAGCTGCCTAAACAACAAGAGCCTACGAACTGATTCATTCTCAGTGAGTATCGAATCACGCAAGAAACTAGAGACTATCGTCTTACGATCCCGACCAACCAAGAAAGCGAATATGGTGTAAACCTGTGATGCTTGATTTCAACTGCGGAAACTAGATAAAGATATATTATTTTTGATAACTCACCTGTGTGGTCTAAGTTTGTGGTGTACGGAGGGGGGATCATTGTGGTGTCTACGTGCAAATACCTTACACATTGCCTTGGGGATAAGCCTGTCTGCTCGAGCCAAGCTACCTAGAGGGTGAGCAGGGGTTATCTACCGTGTGTGTCCTTGTACCCTGACTAGAAGCAAGGGTCCCTATTTGGTCTAAGGTGTATACCTCTGCCAACTAGAGACCCCCAGATCTAACATTGGTGGTCAGCGGTGCGGATTAGAACCAGTATTTGCACTTGACCTGCAGTGATTCTTCGTACATCACTAATCTAGTAAGCAGTTGCATTGCACGAAGTTTTTGCGAAGACTATTCTTGGAGGATCGACGAAGCATCATGTCTCTGAATGGAGTAGGTGAGGAGTCGGAATTGCAATTCGAAGTGAAAAAGTTGCTTGAATATAAGAAGGAGCAACTAAAGCAATTCTGCAAGCAGCTTGGATGCCCAGTGAAGGGCGGCTGTGTTGGACTTGGCCCTTCTGGCAGGTTCACCCCTGAACTTTTTGCTTTTTATTGGTGACTTGGTGTGGTGATTTGTTTGGTTCCTGCGCACTTTCCCTGTGTCCCAGGGTAAAGTGCGTGCACACTCTGAGTGCATGTGGTGCGATAGGCCTGCCCTCCCATAGGAATGCATGGGGAATGTATGTGTCCCTAGTAGTTCCTGATGCGTGGGGTGTGCAGGCCCGAGTTTGGTATGTGCGGACTCGTGGGAGTGAATGCTGCGCGATGATGTGTGCGGCGTGCATGTACCTAGTGTGGAAGTGCCACTTCTAGAAGTGGGCACTTCTGTGTGCAGTGTGTCTGTCGCGTGATTGGCTGGTCATGTCATGTGACGGGCTAGGGATTCCCCAGAGTCAGGATGAGTCACCCAGTGGTGAATGGGGAGATCAGCAGCTAGATGGGTGGGAGGAGTACACCTGGGTCCTGAATAGGACAGGGTTTTCCACACACAATGCTGGCCCCGCCCCCTGTGGTGCGACTGACGACCCTAGCCCTGCCAGTGAATAGAGTGAGGGGCTGAGCACATCAAGGGTGCTCCCCAACCAGCTGCGACTGGTTTTCCCCCTCACCCTGAACCCAGAACAAAGGGATTTGGTGTATAAAAAGGGGCTGTGTCCCCTTACAAAATGTTCTTGTTCTGTCTTGAATCTACCAGGGGCGTGCTGCTGCTGGGGCCCAGGGGAAGGCTTGCCTCCCTGGGCCCTGGCCAGCCCCTGGATGTCCTGGATATTGGAGGACTGTACTTCTAGCGCCTGGTGAGCGCTTTATTGCTGGTTCTCTTTTTGGATCCTGACAGGGGGGGGCTTGCTGCTGGAGGGGCCCAGGAGGGACCGCCATGGGGGCTACCTCCCTGCTGGAGGGCCCTGTGTGCTGGCCCCTGGGCCCTACCTTGCCCCCTGGATGCCCTCAGGACCTTGGGGACCTTTTTGCTGGTCCTTTTGCTTTACCAAGGCTTGTTAGCCTGCCAAGCGCCCTGGGAGCGCGTGGGCCTCGCAGAACGGCGCTGCACGACGAGCGAGGAGGGAATCCCCAGCCCAGGGATTCCCCCATGGTATGTGCCTTGCGGGTGCCCACCCCGCGAATTTGATTGCTTAGGGTGCACAGGTGCCCACCCTGCGTCTTCATTTTTTATTGCCTAATTAATGCGGGTGCCCACCCCGCGCTTTAGCCTCTTTAATCGATTTCCTGATCTCGCGGGTGCCCACCCCGCATGGCCGCCTGTTGTCTTGTGCCTTCGCGGGTGCCCACCTCGCATCTGAGCCGTGATGGAGTCACCGCCGCGGCCCGAGCCGCGCATTGGATTCCCTCCGGGCCGCTACCCAGCGCGACCCGGAAGGCAGGGACTCCGTGGGCGGGGCTTCCGGGTCGAGGGAAGCCCCACGAGAGGAGAGTCCGCGCCGGCATTCAGTAAGAAGACGGAGAGGACGGGAGCCTACCCCGTCTCCCCGAGTGCCCCTGCAGAGTCCCGGGTCCCAGGAGGGGGCCCGGGTAAAGTAGAAGACGCCGCAGAGGGGAGACGCCGCCTCCCAGGCAAACGGTGAGTGCGGGCGTCCCCCTCCTCTGCTACGTGCAGAGTATTCTTTATTACAGAGCCAAGAAGGCTCCAACGAAGGGCCCATGTATGTTGGTTTTGAGCGCCAGGGCGCTCCAACGGGGGTTATACTTTGGGTAAGGGCCCCAGTGGGGGTCCCCCCCCCCGGCCAGTGGTGCCCATGCTGCCACACCTCGGGGGCATGTTTATTTAAAGCGCCAGGGTGCTCCAATGCAGGGCACAGTTGGTTTCCGAGCCTGCGTGGCTCCAACGTTCCGAGGCTAGGCAGGTGTGCTTTCGAGCCCATGGGGCTCCCACGACGGGGGCACATTGTCCTAGAGCCTAGAAGGCTCCAACGGAGGGCGCATGTATGTCGTGTTACAGAGCCTACGTGGCTCCAACGCTGGGTGCCAGTTCCTCGTGTGGGAACATGATTATTCTAGAGCCCAGAGAGGCTCCAACTTGGGGACATGGTGTGTGTCGAGCCTAGGTGGCTCCAACGTTGTGGATATTGTTCCAAGGGCTAGTGAGAGCCCATGCCTTATTTGCCTACCACAGCTGCGCAGCACTTAGTGCCAGCTGCAGCGTTTAGGCCCTGTGCTTGTCCCCAGCTGCCCAGCAAGTAGTGGGCAGCTGCTACGTTTAGGTTCTGGCGCAACCTGGACTCTGATGTGATTTTGGTGCTAGGAAATGTACTGTATATAGTATGTTTTGCGCACCTTGTGTTCATGCTTATGGGGTTGGGAAATGTACTGTGTATAGTATATTTTGCGCTCCCTGTGTCTTATACCTCTAAATGTGGTTATTTCTGCCTAGGAGGTTGTTTTACCTTGTTTAGGTTGATGGTAGGGAGAATGTACTTCCCTGTGTTATGTACGCCCCTAGTGTAGGTATACTTAGGTGGTTAGGTCTAAGGTGTTAGACTTGCGAGAATTGCATAATGTGATTTATGCCCCTGTGATGGATGCAGGATAGGTTTTATACCTGATGCTAGTGTGATGACGCTGAGGTCATTATTGCGCCAGTAGATACTGGTTATGTTCTACATGTACACTTGGTAATTTGTGTTATGTTCTACGTTTACTAGTGGTGATTTGTGCTATGTTCTAAGTGCTAATTCCTGACAGTGGTCCATGTGGCCCTGTCCCCTGTATATATAATCCCTTGTAAATTCTGCCCGTGCCTGTTGGCACATTGTAGAGTGTGTGTTTTTATCTAATGTGTTGTGTATAATACAAAGGCTATTTTTATAGAATACCTTGTGTGGAGTTTCCTTTGTGGTGGGCCTTGGGTGTTGTTGCTGGGTGCGCGCGCAAACGCTTTACACATCGCCTCAGGGATAAGCCTGTCTGCTCGTGCCAAGCTACCAAGGGGGTGAGCAGGGGTTATCTTTGGCGTGTAACTTCCTTGCCCTGACTAGAGTGGTGGTTTCTGTCTGGCTTTGGCGCAAGCCCTAGCCAACCAGAAATCCCATTTCTAACATTGGTGGCAGCGGTGGGATTTGGACTTGCGTTTGCGCTGTACCGCAGCAGCAACTGGCCGCACTACAAAACTCTGCATTTAGATAAATCACATGGTATAGGGATTACTGTTTTTAAATGTCATTTCTGTGGAAATGTGGTTCTTGTGCACTGTGAGTTAGGTGTCCCTAGCTCGGGAGGGTAGATCATCCCCCTTAGTGCATTGTGTTTTCTGGATTCACCAGAGGGTGGGATCCAGTGGTGGCAGCAGATGTGTGTCCAGTGCATGTATTCCCATTCCCAGTTCCCGGGGTAGTGGTACCTGTGTCACGTGGTGGTCAGGTTGAGAAATCAGGGGAGGTAGAAACTGTCTTACCAGTCTTGGGAGGGGTTTGGGGATGAATGTGTAATGCGCTGGATGAATGTGAATGTCCCATTCCCAGTTCCCAGAGTAATAGTACCTGTGTCACGTGGTGGTCAGGTTGAGAAATCAGGGGCGGTAGAAACTGTCTTACTAGTCTGGGGGGTGTGTGTATGTGGATGAATGATGTGAGTTCTCTGAAATAAGGAGCTTGCTGGTTGATTGGGTGTGAGTTCTCTGGGATAGGGAGCTTGCATTGGGGAGTGATTCCAAAAGTAGTGGCTGAGGTGTCTTCCAGCCCAGCGTGGTGGAAGAGGTTCAGAGTAGCCCAGCTAGGTCTCGGTGTAGGGGCTCACGGCCTGTCTCTGCGGAGAAGGAGTGGGTGGGACTGCGTGTCTCCAGGTGCCCGAAACCCAGTGTCAGGGCCTGGATGGTTTCTTTAGGGAACATCAGGTCGGGGGCCTAGGCTGTACCAAGGTCATTTGAGGAGGATCTCCCAGTGTCTAGAGGACGTGGAGCGTCTGTAATCAGACCTCCAGTAGTCCTGGTGTCTGGCGGTACCGCTCCAGTTGGGAGGGTGCGGAAGTCCAGAGGGAGGGGTGAGAGGGGGAGGGATTCCCCAGTGGGAACCAGTAGGTCAGGGACCAGCCGGGAGGGCTGTGTCGCCACTGAGTGACCGTGGTGTCGCCACTTCTGTCCTGGGGGGTCTGCACGCACTGTCAGATGGACAGGAGGTAGTGAGATCAGCGCCAGGCAGACTGTCACACGACCCATTAGTTAGGGGTCACCCTCGTTAAGTCCTGGTTCGCCAGGCATCTGACCAAAGGGTACGTCCCTCGGTTGGGGAGCCAGTAGTCGGTGTTTCCGGATCTGGACGTAAGGGCGGCTGTAGTCCTGAGGGCAGGTGGGGCTCATCTTAAGTGAAGAGACCCTGCTCTACAGTGGAAGGGGGTGCAGAGGGAGGGAGTCCTCGCCTCTGACCCCTTGGATCCCAGGTGGTAGACCAGTTGGTGGAGAGAGGTCCTGAACTGGTGGGAGAGTTGTGTTCTGGTGGGTGCTTCCCTGGGAGGGTGCGGAACCCCAGAAGTAGAGGTAGGGTGGGGCATTCTTGCCCGTGACCTCTGGTCAGCCTGAGGGTGCGGACCCTAGGTTGAAGGATCAGTGGTAGTTGGGAACTACACTGAGAGGGAGAGTGGAGAATGGCTTGTATGCCAGGGGTTACTACCCCCCACTCTGGGTTTGGCAGGGACCAGTGGTATCTGGGTGGCCTAGGGCCTGGTCCTGGCCGTGGACAACTAGGTAGTACCAGTGGGGTAGCCTAGTTGGGCCTGAGTTCTTTTCGGTTGTTTTTTTTTCAGATGGAACCATGTTGATTGAGAATGGCGTAGAACCGGAGAGTGTCCCTGCAGTGCGGGCCTGCGTCCGTGTTCTATCGCCCCAAGCAGGGAAGTCCGTCACGGTGGTGATTGGTCTGCCCTGCGTTTTGGCTGGAAGGGGGTTGTGTTGGACTTGGCCCTTCTGGCAGGTTCACCCCTGAACTTTTTGCTTTTTATTGGTGACTTGGTGTGGTGATTTGTTTGGTTCCTGCGCACTTTCCCTGTGTCCCAGGGTAAAGTGCGTGCACACTCTGAGTGCATGTGGTGCGATAGGCCTGCCCTCCCATAGGAATGCATGGGGAATGTATGTGTCCCTAGTAGTTCCTGATGCGTGGGGTGTGCAGGCCCGAGTTTGGTATGTGCGGACTCGTGGGAGTGAATGCTGCGCGATGATGTGTGCGGCGTGCATGTACCTAGTGTGGAAGTGCCACTTCTAGAAGTGGGCACTTCTGTATGCAGTGTGTCTGTCGCGTGATTGGCTGGTCATGTCATGTGACGGGCTAGGGATTCCCCAGAGTCAGGATGAGTCACCCAGTGGTGAATGGGGAGATCAGCAGCTAGATGGGTGGGAGGAGTACACCTGGGTCCTGAATAGGACATAGTTTTCCACACACAATGCTGGCCCCGCCCCCTGTGGTGCGACTGACGACCCTAGCCCTGCCAGTGAATAGAGTGAGGGGCTGAGCACATCAAGGGTGCTCCCCAACCAGCTGCGACTGGTTTTCCCCCTCACCCTGAACCCAGAACAAAGGGATTTGGTGTATAAAAAGGGGCTGTGTCCCCTTACAAAATGTTCTTGTTCTGTCTTGAATCTACCAGGGGCGTGCTGCTGCTGGGGCCCAGGGGAAGGCTTGCCTCCCTGGGCCCTGCCCAGCCCCTGGATGTCCTGGATATTGGAGGACTGTACTTCTAGCGCCTGGTGAGCGCTTTATTGCTGGTTCTCTTTTTGGATCCTGACAGGGGGGGGCTTGCTGCTGGAGGGGCCCAGGAGGGACCGCCATGGGGGCTACCTCCCTGCTGGAGGGCCCTGTGTGCTGGCCCCTGGGCCCTACCTTGCCCCCTGGATGCCCTCAGGACCTTGGGGACCTTTTTGCTGGTCCTTTTGCTTTACCAAGGCTTGTTAGCCTGCCAAGCGCCCTGGGAGCACGTGGGCCTCGCAGAACGGCGCTGCACGACGAGCGAGGAGGGAATCCCCAGCCCAGGGATTCCCCCATGGTATGTGCCTTGCGGGTGCCCACCCCGCGAATTTGATTGCTTAGGGTGCACAGGTGCCCACCCTGCGTCTTCATTTTTTATTGCCTAATTAATGCGGGTGCCCACCCCGCGCTTTAGCCTCTTTAATCGATTTCCTGATCTCGCGGGTGCCCACCCCGCATGGCCGCCTGTTGTCTTGTGCCTTCGCGGGTGCCCACCCCGCATCTGAGCCGTGATGGAGTCACCGCCGCGGCCCGAGCCGCGCATTGGATTCCCTCCGGGCCGCTACCCAGCGCGACCCGGAAGGCAGGGACTCCGTGGGCGGGGCTTCCGGGTCGAGGGAAGCCCCACGAGAGGAGAGTCCGCGCCGGCATTCAGTAAGAAGACGGAGAGGACGGGAGCCTACCCCGCCTCCCCGAGTGCCCCTGCAGAGTCCCGGGTCCCAGGAGGGGGCCCGGGTAAAGTAGAAGACGCCGCAGAGGGGAGACGCCGCCTCCCAGGCAAACGGTGAGTGCGGGCGTCCCCCTCCTCTGCTACGTGCAGAGTATTCTTTATTACAGAGCCAAGAAGGCTCCAACGAAGGGCCCATGTATGTTGGTTTTGAGCGCCAGGGCGCTCCAACGGGGGTTATACTTTGGGTAAGGGCCCCAGTGGGGGTCCCCCCCCCCCGGCCAGTGGTGCCCATGCTGCCACACCTCGGGGGCATGTTTATTTAAAGCGCCAGGGTGCTCCAATGCAGGGCACAGTTGGTTTCCGAGCCTGCGTGGCTCCAACGTTCCGAGGCTAGGCAGGTGTGCTTTCGAGCCCATGGGGCTCCAACGACGGGGGCACATTGTCCTAGAGCCTAGAAGGCTCCAACGGAGGGCGCATGTATGTCGTGTTACAGAGCCTACGTGGCTCCAACGCTGGGTGCCAGTTCCTCGTGTGGGAACATGATTATTCTAGAGCCCAGAGAGGCTCCAACTTGGGGACATGGTGTGTGTCGAGCCTAGGTGGCTCCAACGTTGTGGATATTGTTCCAAGGGCTAGTGAGAGCCCATGCCTTATTTGCCTACCACAGCTGCGCAGCACTTAGTGCCAGCTGCAGCGTTTAGGCCCTGTGCTTGTCCCCAGCTGCCCAGCAAGTAGTGGGCAGCTGCTACGTTTAGGTTCTGGCGCAACCTGGACTCTGATGTGATTTTGGTGCTAGGAAATGTACTGTATATAGTATGTTTTGCGCACCTTGTGTTCATGCTTATGGGGTTGGGAAATGTACTGTGTATAGTATATTTTGCGCTCCCTGTGTCTTATACTTCTAAATGTGGTTATTTCTGCCTAGGAGGTTGTTTTACCTTGTTTAGGTTGATGGTAGGGAGAATGTACTTCCCTGTGTTATGTACGCCCCTAGTGTAGGTATACTTAGGTGGTTAGGTCTAAGGTGTTAGACTTGCGAGAATTGCATAATGTGATTTATGCCCCTGTGATGGATGCAGGATAGGTTTTATACCTGATGCTAGTGTGATGACGCTGAGGTCATTATTGCGCCAGTAGATACTGGTTATGTTCTACATGTACACTTGGTAATTTGTGTTATGTTCTACGTTTACTAGTGGTGATTTGTGCTATGTTCTAAGTGCTAATTCCTGACAGTGGTCCATGTGGCCCTGTCCCCTGTATATATAATCCCTTGTAAATTCTGCCCGTGCCTGTTGGCACATTGTAGAGTGTGTGTTTTTATCTAATGTGTTGTGTATAATACAAAGGCTATTTTTATAGAATACCTTGTGTGGAGTTTCCTTTGTGGTGGGCCTTGGGTGTTGTTGCTGGGTGCGCGCGCAAACGCTTTACACATCGCCTCAGGGATAAGCCTGTCTGCTCGTGCCAAGCTACCAAGGGGGTGAGCAGGGGTTATCTTTGGCGTGTAACTTCCTTGCCCTGACTAGAGTGGTGGTTTCTGTCTGGCTTTGGCGCAAGCCCTAGCCAACCAGAAATCCCATTTCTAACAGGCGCCAACAAGACGGAGCTACAGAAAGCTCTAAGGGCCTGGTGGGAGGCCAAGAATGGCGCAACCGAGGAAACTACTGGAGGGGATGGCACACCGGAGCACGGATTTGGATCCGATGATCTGCCAGTGAATATGCCAGCGTCTAGGGCTGGCAGCACCCATTCCAGTAGGAGCCTTTCTCCAGAGGAGCTGGAGGAAAATCAGAGGATTAGAGCCCATGAGATTGAACTTTTTAAGCTCAAAGCTCAAGCGGAAGAAAGGAAACTGCGCCTTGACAGTGAGAAAGAGGCGGAGGAGAGGAGGAATGCTCTTGCTTTGGAAGAGAGAAAACTCCAGTTGGCTCATGAGTTGACCATGAGGGAGCTGGACATTAAAGCCAAACAAGTGGAGTCCAGTCCGAATGGTGGCAGCGCACAACCAGTACAGGCGGGTAAAATATACATACCGAAAGATTTGGTACAGAATTATCAGAGGGGTGAGGATATCTATGCATGGTTTAGATCCTATGAGCTTGCCTTGAAGATGAATGAAGTGCCTGAGAAGAGTTGGGGAGCAGGGTTGTGGAAGCATTTTGAGGCCTCTGGGAGGGATGTCTTAGCACCCTTAGAAGCAGCAGGGACCTTAACCTACCCCACGATGAAGGAGGCCTTATGCCTCAGGTATGGGCTTACACCAGAACAGTACCGCCAGAAGTTCAGGAACTTCAAGAAACTTGATTCGAGTACTTGGGTGGAGTGTGTGAGTATGTACACGCGTGCACTGGAAGGTTGGATAAAGGGCAGCAAAGTAACTGATTATGTGGGGTTGTGTCACTTGATTAGTTGGGAGCACTTGAGTAGTCTATGTGTTCCAGAGCTGCGCCAGCACCTTTTAGACAGCAAGTTAACTGATCCCAGTGAGCTTGCTAAAGAGGCAGATCGCTGGACTAGCACCAGGGTCAACAAAGGGGTGGTAAGTATGCCAGCCAAGGGTGGACAGGGTCCCCAGCAGAAAGGTGGGGAGGACAAGGGTAACAGTAAGGAGTTCGCTAAAGGGCCCCAAAACAGTTCCCAGGAGAAGGAGTCCCAAGCCCCCAAGCCTAAGAGGTCTTGGCCCCCTAAGGGCAACAGACCACCGCCTACTTGCTATGCTTGTAGGGAAGTGGGCCACATAGCCCCTAACTGTCCCAAGAAACCCCCAGCACCAGCTGCTGCTCCCGTCCCAGGGTTAGCTAGTGTAGCTTTGGGAGGGGATTTGATTTCCAGTGGGGAGGAGGGATTAGCTATGATGACCCTTGTCTCTTTAGGAGACCAAGAGATGGTCCAGGATACCTTGATACCCGCTAACACTAAGAAATACGGGCAAAAGGTGACCATCAATGGGAGGGAGATAGAGGCCCTGAGGGACACCGGGGCTAGTGTGACATCTGTCAGGTGTCAGTCGGTGTCTGAAGAGCAAGTCATTCCCAATGTGCTCCGCCCAGTAGTGGCAGCTGACACTTCAGTGCGCCTCTGCAAGATGGTGCGTGTTCCCTTTACATGGGGGGGGAGTCTCTGGTACCTTGGAAGTCTGTGTCAGTGATGCCTTGCCAGTAGATTGTCTGTTGGGTAACGACCTGGAGAGTTCTCCATGGAAGGACCTAGAGCACAGAACTCACTTGGAGATGTTAGGACTGCCAGCGTGGATCTGTGTATCCACACGTGCCATGACAGCCAGTAAGGGTGGATTAGTAGAACCGGAGCCTGGAACAATGGCCCAGGAACCTGTCAGGAGAGGAAGGGGCAGAGGGCGCGGGAGACCGGCCCCCACTGTTCCCACGGTCCCGGAGGAAGCAGAACCTGAGGGGGATGCCCTGGAACCTACAGGGGAACAGGTGGCTGAACTGGGGGAATTGCCTGAGCTGACCCATTGGCAGCAAGAGGGTGGTCCCTCCAGGGAGGAATTCTGCCAGGCTCAGAAGGAGTGCCCTTCTCTCCTTGGTGTGCGGCAGCAGGCTGCAGACCAGGCAGCGGGCCTAGGGTCCAAGGAACATTTGATTTACTGGGAGGATGACTTACTTTATAGTGAGCCTAAGTTCGCTGAGCCCGGTGCAGCCCTTGTGCTGGTGGTACCCGAGCGCTTCAGGAACTTCTTACTGGGTCTGGCTCATGACGTGCCTCTCGCAGGACATCTGGGGCAAGACAAGACCTATCACAGGCTTGTCACCCACTTCTACTGGCCCCAGATGAAGAAGCACGTCGGTACCTTTTGTAAGTCTTGCCAAACCTGTCAAGCCAGTGGTAAGAGCGGAGGGAAGTGCGTGGCGCCCCTCCAGCCGTTTCCTGTAGTGAGCACCAATTTCGAGCGGGTGGGCATTGATATCGTAGGGCCCCTGGATCCCAAGACCGCCTTAGGCAACAGGTTCATCCTGGTCTTGGTGGATCACGCCACTCGGTACCCGGAAGCAGTCCCTCTCAGGACAATCACAGCACCCGTGGTGGGCCGTGCATTGATGGGGATCTTTTCCCGTGTGGGGTTCCCCCGAGAGGTGGTCTCCGACCGGGGTACCAACTTCATCTCTAGGTATATGAAGTCTCTGTGGGAGGAGTGTGGGGTAACTTATAAGTTCACCACTCCTTACCACCCTCAAGGAAATGGGTTGGTTGAAAGGTTCAACCGCACCCTGAAAGGCATGATTATGGGCCTAGCGGAGCCCATGAGACGGAAGTGGGACGTCTTGTTACCATGCCTGTTGTTTGCCTACAGGGAGGTGCCTCAGAAGTCCTTAGGGTTCAGCCCCTTTGAACTGCTGTATGGCCACCCTGTTAGAGGACCTCTCACACTGGTGAAGGAGGGGTGGGAAAAATCCCGTGGGAAAACCCCCCAGGATGTGTTCAGCTATGTGCTGGCCATCCGCAACCAAACGCAGCGCTTTAGGAAGCTCGCTCAGGAGAACCTAGAAGCCAGCCAGGAGGAGATGAAAAGATGGTACGACCAGAACACCACTCTGGTTGAATTTCATCCTGGGCAGAAAGTGTGGGTAATGGCGCCGGTGGAGCCTTGTGCGCTCCGTGACAAGTGGACCGGGCCATATGAGGTGGTAGAGCGCAAGAGTGAGGTGACCTACCTGATCAACATGAAGAGTCCTAGGCAGCCCCTTAGAGTCTTGCATGTGAACCGCCTCAAACCCCACTTCGAGAGGTCTGAAGTGACGATGCTCATGGCTACAGATGACGGTGGGGAGGAGGATAGCGATCCTCTCCCTGACCTCCTGGCAACCAAGGAGCAAGACGGGTCAGTGGATGGTGTGGTCCTCTCGCCCACCCTGACCCCAGAACAGCAGAGAGACTGTCGCCAGGTGTTGGGTCAGTTTGCCTCCCTGTTCTCCCTGACCCCAGGTGTCACCAATTGGTGCGTCCATGATGTGGACACTGGAGATAGTCTACCTGTGAAACAGAAGTTTTACAGAGTAGCTGACAAGGTCAGGGCCAGCATCAACGAAGAAGTTTCCAAGATGTTGGCGTTAGGGGTAATTGAGCCCTCTAGCAGTCCTTGGGCTAGCCCAGTGGTCCTCGTTCCCAAGAAATCTGCTACACCCGGTGGCCCGTCAGAACTTCGGTTTTGCGTGGACTACCGTGGGCTCAATGCGGTCACCAAGACTGACGCGCACCCCATCCCCAGAGCTGATGAGCTCGTGGATCGGTTGGGAGCTGCCAGGTACCTCAGCACCTTCGATTTGACTTCGGGGTACTGGCAGATTGCCTTAACTGAAGGGGCAAAGGAGAGGTCGGCATTTTCCACACCGGAGGGGCACTTCCAGTTTCGCGTCATGCCCTTTGGATTGAAAAATGCTCCTGCCACCTTCCAGAGACTGGTCAACCGGGTACTGACCGGGCTGGAGCAATTCAGCGCCGCATACTTGGATGACATTGCTGTGTTCAGCTCCACTTGGGAGGAACACTTGCAACACCTCTGTGAAGTGTTGAGGGCTCTGCAAAAGGCAGGCCTCACTATCAAGGCCAGTAAGTGCCAGATAGGGCAGGTATCAGTGGTGTATTTGGGACACCAGGTAGGGAGCGGCCAGGTGGCGCCCCTACAGGCGAAGATTGATACCATTCTGGCTTGGGAACCCCCCAAGACGCAGGCAGAGGTGAGAGCCTTTCTAGGACTCACCGGGTATTACAGACGGTTCATCAAGGGATACGGCACCATTGTTGCCCCCTTGACAGAACTAACCTCTAGAAATCAGCCCAGGAAAGTGAATTGGACCGAGGCCTGTCAAACTGCTTTTGATGCCCTGAAAACTGCAATGTGCACAGCACCGGTGCTTAAGGCGCCTGACTTTTCGAGTGAGTTCGTAGTGCAAACAGACGCTTCAGAGCAAGGTGTGGGAGCAGTACTCTCACAGATGGACGACGAGGGCGGGGACCAGCCTGTAGCTTTCATTAGTAGGAGGCTACTCCCCAGGGAACAGAGGTGGAGCGCTATTGAAAGGGAAGCATTTGCTGTGGTCTGGGCCTGAAGAAGCTGAGGCCCTACCTGTTTGGGACTCACTTCCGTGTTCAGACCGACCACAGGCCCCTCAGATGGTTAATGCAGATGAGGGGTGAGAATCCAAAACTGTTGAGGTGGTCCATCTCCCTACAGGGAATGGACTTTACGGTGGAACACCGTCCCGGTACAGAGCACGCCAATGCTGATGGTCTATCCAGGTTTTTCCGCCTTAGTGATGAGAACTCCCAAGAGGGTGGGTAGTTCTCCCCACTTTCAGCTGGAGGGGACACGTGTTAGACCTGACATCCTTCGCGTGGGTTTTTCCCCTATCTTTTGCCTCTACTACCTTGATTTTTGATGCTGTGCTGGATTTCGTTTTTGCTGGTTTAGATGCTTTGGACACTCTGCCACTGCTAACCAGTGCCAGAGTGTAAGTGCTCCCTGTGTAAAATATCATATTGATTGGATATACCTGATTGGCATATCTGTATCACCATGAAGTCCCTAGTAAAGTGCACTGTGTGTGCCAGGGCTGGTGATGACAGATGCTACTAGTGGGTCTGCAGCGCTGATTGCGCCACCCACCGGTGTAGCCCTAAAATGGTGTCTCAGGCCTGACACCGCAGGCCTGCCTGCAGTCCCCGGACTGCCATGTCCTCCTGGCCAGTGTCCACACTGACCGGGCCTAACCCTTCCCTTTTTATACACGTCAGTCATCCCTATGGAAGGCCCAAGGTACCCCCCTGGGCAGGGTGCAGTGTATGTAAAAGGTAGAGCATGTACTATTGCAGGTAACATGTTCTGGTAGTGAACAACGGCCATTTAGTGTGTTCACTGCTGCAAGGTTATCTTGCTCCATAGGCTAACATGGGGGAGGCTGGTGCCAATGGCCATTCGCCTATCTTCTCATAGGAACAAGATAAGACATGAGTGTTTGATATCCCTGAGCTCAGCACTTAATAACACATCTTTTAGAAGAGGTTGTTTTTAAATCCTGAGTTGGAGAATAGTACTTTTTAGAGAGTAGCTGTTCTCTTGTCTGACCCTTCTGTGTGCCTGGGCATGCTTGTGGATTGACTGTCTGGCTTGAGAGTGACAGGGGCTGGGGATCCCCCAGGAGGTTGGCTGAGTCAGCCCTCTGCTGAATGGCGACATTTGCAAGGAGAGTGGAGGGAGGAGATAGCACCTGGGAGTGAATAGGGCTGTGCCTGCCTGCCACACTGCTGGCTCCACCTCCTGCTGGGCAGCTGACGACTCTGCCCCTCACTCTGAAAAGAAAGGAGAAGCCAGGAAAACAAAGTGCTCCAGCAACACCCAGAACTGGATCAGACCGGGCTCAGGACCCACTTGCACAAAGACTTCAAAGACTTTTAGGGGTATAAATACAAGACCCCTGACAACAGATTTTTAGATTCTACCATCAAGAGGAACCTCTGCTGAAAGACGGACCGCTGAAGAACTAAAGGAAGATTGCCTTGCTGTGTGCTCTAAGGGCTGACCTGTTCTGCTGTACAACTGAAGCTGAGGAGGAGAAGGGGTCTTGCTGTGTGCTGACTCTACCCACTTGACCAAACAAGACTTTGCTGTGTGCTGTGTCTTAAACCGAATCTCCAAGGGCCTGAGAAGAGCTGGCCTCCTGTTTCGCAACCCAGGGATAGAAAGGTTGCCCCGAACCCAAGACTCTGCTGTGTCCCCCCTGCGCTGCTGTGTGCTGCAGGGACCGTGGACTGTTCTACCAAGCTTCTCAACATCTGCCGGTGAAGTGGGCTGGCTGCTCTCTGCCTTGCTGGAGAGTACCGCGCTGATCCGGGCCTGACACCGGTTGCCGCATCAAGAAGACCGACGTGCTCATCGGCACGTGCCTTGCCGCGACCCGGAGGCCTGAAGCAGACCAAGAGTCGTACTTCCCTGCTCTACGAAGCCGCGCTGTGAGTGGCTGACTCCGGTGACGTCGACATCGTCACTGAGGGCTCGTCGAGGGAGTTGTGGAAACCTTGCACCGAACAGCCAGAGGAGCGCTTTGTACAACGAGCGCAGTGACGCCGACGGAGCAACGTAGCTGCCTAAACAACAAGAGCCTACGAACTGATTCATTCTCAGTGAGTATCGAATCACGCAAGAAACTAGAGACTATCGTCTTACGATCCCGACCAACCAAGAAAGCGAATATGGTGTAAACCTGTGATGCTTGATTTCAACTGCGGAAACTAGATAAAGATATATTATTTTTGATAACTCACCTGTGTGGTCTAAGTTTGTGGTGTACGGAGGGGGGATCATTATGGTGTCTACGTGCAAATACCTTACACATTGCCTTGGGGATAAGCCTGTCTGCTCGAGCCAAGCTACCTAGAGGGTGAGCAGGGGTTATCTACCGTGTGTGTCCTTGTACCCTGACTAGAAGCAAGGGTCCCTATTTGGTCTAAGGTGTATACCTCTGCCAACTAGAGACCCCCAGATCTAACACACACGATATCGGGTCTCTTCACACGGTCACCCCATGCGGTGGCGGGAAAGACGAGCTGGAAACTGCATAAAGTGGCTTTCCATTTTCTCTCTGGAGGCAGTAAGCAGCAAATGCCCATTTACAGGTGTGAAAACACCACAGGAAGTGTGACAGCCTTCATGGCCCTTTGTTTTTTGGGGCGGGTAATAGGGGGTGGTGGACTTGGTGGAGGGCAGAGTGCCTCTTAGGTACCTGTTGGCATGAGACCATGCGCCTCCAAGGCCCCACCCACTCCTCACATTTTGACATTTTTGTAAAAAGGTCTGGAACTCTTCAGGGGCCGTCTTGGCCATGTGTGATTTTCATGTGCAGAAACTAACCTTTAGCATAAGTTAAAACATACATGTTCTGGGGGTGTAATAATCCTTGCATCCTTGACAGTGCTTGGGCCTCCTGCTGATTTGTCGTAAAAGCTGTGGGCAGTATTTTAATTTGTTCGCAATCAGATGTTTAGGACTTAGCACTATGTTGCACCAAATATGTATTGTGAATTCTTGCCAGCGGTGTGCCACGCATATCACATTCTGCACAGCAAAATACAGCGGACATTGTTTGCCGCCAACAAATTCAACACAGACCTGCCCACCTTATAGTCCACTATCTGTAAGTGCTGATGGCCATTGAGATGAAAATGAAACAATGCACTTGAAAAATTAGATATTCTATACAAGAATACTTCTGCTTATGCATTTAACGTGAGCCTCTGTCTCTTCAATTGGTTTTTATTAGTCTTTTTATTACAGCAGTGTAATGAATGGTTTCAAAATAGCAGTAGGAAGCTAAATACAAAATATCACTTTATTGGTGCTCAGGCTACAGAAATGCATGGTACAGTAGCTTTCTATGTGGGTGCATAATACTTCAGAGAGCAAACTCACCTGGGGATACCAGCTCTCATTTCTTTGCCAGAACATTTTAAGATGCAGTGTCTCTAAAGCGCTATTTATCACTTTAAATATCTGATAAAGAATTGAAAATGAAAAAATGTATTATTAATTTGGAAAGTTAAGGAAAACTGTTTTTTTTTAAATTTCCTGCAGCAATAAGGTCTGCTAAAACATTTTTAGAAGTCGAAATATATATATTGGAGAAAGTACGGGAGTCAAACCTAATCATACCTTATGTGGATCCGTCCGGGAAGTGGTGGTGGGGACTGAAACTACTGCAAGCCTGCCCCTGATTCAAACCTAGCAAGAAGCTCCCCTCGGGGCAAAATCAGTGCTTAATTTGTAAAAAACTTTGTGCCGGGGTCTTGTCGGGAGGACACTAGAGCTTGCACCATCCGTTGCCCCTGGCAGCAC
Source organism: Triturus cristatus (assembly GCF_964204655.1). NCBI lineage: Eukaryota > Metazoa > Chordata > Amphibia > Caudata > Salamandridae > Triturus > Triturus cristatus. The sequence continues at coordinate 140,066,566 of NC_140589.1, read as the reverse complement.
AGTCAATGACAGCACCAACACACTACAAATTATCATACTCTTAAAAGTGTGACCATTCATACTATTACAGACCCTCAAAGCTAAGAGAATGGCTTTGGAGGCAAATACTAATAATTGGAAATTGAAATGGAAATAATAAACAGAAGTTGTTGTGCTCGTACTTAAATTGGCAGACACCACTACCATGTGGTAGACAGTCATAAGCCCCGGTTCTGGCAATTAAGTGCCGGTGCTGAGCACCGGAAAGCACCAGCACAAATTAAGCACTGGGTAAAATAATTGTTTCCACTGATTAAGACAGCCAGTTGGCTGTCCAGCGAGCTCTTATGTCACTGTATAAATAAATAGATTCACAACGAGAGAGAGGCTGATTGGCTAACGGGGTGAGCGCTTCTTCGCGGTTACCAAGCCACCACTGTGAAGATAACCAAGGGCTTGGTTAGTGATGGAGTGGGGGCAGGGGGGGAGGAGGATGCTCAAGAGATGGTTTTGGAGCTGGGGAAGAATACTGGCATGAGTAACATGGAGGCACCCTCCAGATGCTCATTGGACAAAATGAGCCAAGCGCTGTAATTTCCCATTGTATATGCAAATTCCTCGAGTCAGGCAATTTCACACGTGTCTGTCAATTACCTTTCACTTGATCGCCTGCTACTACACGTTTTTTATAAATCAATTGATGCAAATGATGTTTTTGTAGATGTTTGCACTGCACATATTGCTCACAATTGTCTTGCAATAAAGCAAATTTATGTGGTGCCCCCCCCCCCCCCCCCCCCCCATCCACGTCTCTATAACTAGACAGTGCGAGTCCTCGCAGGCGTGAGATATGGTGGTCTGTCTTGCTCGGCTCAATGCTCATTAGTAAAGGAGAAAACGCCACGTCCTTCCTGCATGAAAGCTCGTGACATATATTACTTTGTCTTTCGTCTTACCCGGAGCTTCCACCAAGATCTACACTTTGTTCTTTCAGGAGAGACATGCACCGCAGATGAGAGGCACTCTGTCCACAAACTTTCTACCAAGCACAACGACTCTCATCGTCCTCAAATCAAGACCACTTTTCAATAGTGTTCCCTCTTGTTTTTCATTCACCTTACCCGAAAACTAAAATGTAACATACATGCACACACACACACACACACACACACACACACACACACACACACACACGCACGCACGCACGCACGCACGCACGCACGCACGCACACACACACACACACACACACACACACGTGCAGTAGCCCTGAGTGCGAAATGTCACTCCGTTTGTGGAGTTTTCAGAGTTTTTCCCACTCAGCGCAGCCTACAGAGTTCCGAAATACTGCAGAGTTTTTTCCTCGCTCGCGCTCACCAACATCAAGTTGCCGAGCGCGAGAGAGGAAAATCTTACTCCAGACCACCTCCCAATGAGGTCTCTGAACGCGGTCGCAGATGGTTGCTACCGCTTGCGCTGAAAAACCTCTTGTTCGCGTTGAGGAAGCTGCCGCTTGAGTAGAACATTTATTCGATCGGCAGAAAGAAGCAGCGCCCTCCTGCGCTGCAGGTTTCGCCATTTACGCTAATTTTACAGAGCAAGACAAACACCTGGCGCTAAAATTGAGCGCAAACGACTCAACATAACGTACTTTCAGGTTCAGCAGGGCATTGTTCCGACAGGTGTGGGTTAATCACTCTTTACACCACATTTACACATTACATTACTGCATACTGAGATACCCTCGAGAGATGCTTTCTTGCATGTTTGCATGAACTTAGATGTTAGCGATGGATGGGAGGGATGCTCATTGGGCGCTTGGAGAGACACGCGGTATGCAATGTACATACCACCTGGACTATTCCTACATACCTTTGATGATCTTTCTTGTTTATGGAAGTTTGGGGGACATGGCCACCTCAGCCCTCCTCCTATATATTACTATGCCAATGTGAAACTGACGGTGAGAAAATATGTTTGTATTGCAGTTTTGTGATAAAACGGTAAATAAAGTTTTTAAAACAGCATAACGTACTCTGGTGCTTGCGGAACCCCGTGTAGCACGACAGACCTGTTTGGCCATTTTGCTGACTCAGCCCAGGCCTAGTGTGCGCACACATACAACACCTCTTTCCTTGCTGGTGGTAAAAACGAAATCATTGTTTCTGCAAATGCTATTACACAAGATTGGACTTCATTGTTACATTTTTTAAACCAATTCCACCCGAGGCCCAAGTTAAAAAAAAAAAAAAAAACCTTTTGCGACCCCCAGTTTCTTCTCTGATTATTCTTATAAACTCTTGCAGAGCTAGCGTAATTATGTACCTGCGTATGTGTATATAAACAAAAATTAGAGTGGTAGTGATTTCAAGGAGGGGCACCTGGAGCTGGTTTTATGTGTGCATGTGCAAACCAGCAGAGCTATGCGCACATCACCGTTTCACGTGCCATACTGCAGCACAAAGCAGGTTTAGCACCTGCTCATTGAGGCATTGCAAAGCTTTAAGGAGGGCCAAATAATAATTTATAAGCATCGGCATCAGTGGTTAGGTGTGAGGTTCTCATGCACATGTCTTGTATATGTTGCCCTGTGTGTTGGGGATTATGGTTCATAATCTTCTTTTACTTGACAATGTGAAGGGTGTGACGGATTGTTTTTACCAAATAAAAATGTGAATTAAAACTCATTTTTTATTCCTTTTGTTGTGTTTTAGTTATGTTATGTTATGTTATGTTAATTTATTTCTTCTATAGCGCTCGGCTACTCCAAGGAGCATCCCGGCGCTTTGATGAAGAATATCGGCAGGCAAAACAAGACATAACAACTAAAAAAGCAGACAGAAGAGCAGGATCAAGTTTATTTAGTAAAAAGTTTATTTAGTAAAAAGCCACGTTTTAAGCTCTTTTCTAAAAGCAAGGAGACTGGGAGCCTGTCTGGGAGAAAGTGGTAGTTCATTCCACTCCTTCAGGGCTAGGTAGCGGAACGATCGACCTCCCATCCTTGCACGCCTGATAACCGGGACTGTCATTTTGGATAGACAAGATGATCTCAAAGACCTGCTGGGTACATATTGGGAGAGACGTTTCCTTATGTACTTAGGGCCAGATCCTTGTAAAGCTTTGAAGGCAAAAGTCAGGCACTTAAAAAGAATTCTTTTAGCGATCGGTAGCCAGTGTAAAGAATTCAGTAAAGCCGTGGCACCTGCTCTTCTCGGGAGCCCGTAAATAGCACGGGCTGCCGAGTTCTGGACCACTTGCAAACGGGTCAAAAGATATTTTGGTAGACCCAAGAAAAGGGCGTTTGCGTAGTCCAGTCGAGATCCGATCAAGGCCTGAACAATAATCTTCCTATGCTGGAAAGACACTAGAGGAAGAAACTTCCTCAGCATCCGTAAAATGCCAAAGCATTTACCTGAGAGGCACGAAACATGTGGCCCAAAGGACAATTCACTGTCCACAATCACTCCCAAATTTTTAGCCTTGAGAGACACGTTGTCAGGTGGAAACAGATCTTGTGGCCACCAAGCTTTCCAGTCTGGTTCACAGGTGCAACCAAAAAAGAGCAGCTCCGACTTATCGGAATTGCACTTTAATCCATTACACCTGAACCACTCAAAAACCGCACCAAGGCAATCCCTGATCTGTACGCCGTAGAATGACCCGCCCCTATCACAAGTGAACAGGAGCTGGGTGTCATCGGCGTAAGATACGATCTGGACGCCAAAAGACTCCGCGACTACCGCCAGAGGGGCCATAAAGATGTTAAATAGCATGGGGCTAAGAATGGAACCCTGCGGTACCCCTACCTCTAGTGGAGCCATATCAGCGGAGAAAGGGGGCGCCCAGATCGTTTGCCGGCGGCCGGCCAGAAAAGATTTAAGCCAATTCCACATCGTTCCCCGAATGCCGCTCTCCTAGAGTCTTACAAGGAGGCGATCATGAGGGACGGTGTCGAAGGCCGCCGACAGATCTAACATTACCAACATGGCCCTTCCTCCAGAGTCGAGTACTTCCCTGATGGCATCCGTGACCTCGAGAAGAGCCGACTCCGTGCTAAAATTTGCACGGAACCCAGATTGCGTGTCATGCAACAGGTCGTTTCCTTCGATGAAATTGGAAATCGTCCGATGTGCAAATTTCTCGGCCACTTTCGCCAGGGCAGGGAGAAGGGAAATAGGCCTATAGTTGGCATGGATGAGGGGGTCCAAGGTAGGCTTCTTGATCAATGGCAGGATCAGAGCATGTTTCCATGCCTGCGGGACCACTCCCGTTGACAGCGAAGAATTCAGAAGGGGGTTCAGCAAGGCATTTAAAGCGGGTGCCACCTTCCCCAGATGTTTAGCCGGGCACGGATCAAGTGGAGAACCTGATTTCAGGCTTGACAAAAGCTCGAGAGAAGTGTCAAGGCATAGATGTGGAAATTGTAAAAGAGGAGGGCCTAGACCCTCCCTACATTTTACTTTTCACATGTCTAATAAATGTGCATTTTGGTTCTTTAATGTGCAATTGAGACACAACACAGTGTGTGTTGAAGACACCAGGGGCATATTATCAAGAACCGGCGTTAAAATTATCGCCGCTTTAGCGGCAGAAAACTGCCGCTAAAGCGGCGATAATGGGCTTGATAATATGCCCGTGAGAATTCCCATAGAAGGCCATGTTCTGGTGTCAACATGGGCTTCTATTGGAATTCTCTGCGGCATATTATCAAGCCTATTATCGCCGCCTTAGCGGCAGCTTTCTGCCGCTAGGGCGGCGATAATTTTAACACCGTTTCTTGATAATATGCCCCTAAGTACCTTGGGGCCATGAGAAACCTCTGGGCATAACCAAAGCATCTTAGCAATTCACCAACATATCTAAAAATGCATGAGCATTGAAGGAATGGGTGAAGATGTCTATCAAGGATCTGTGCCAAAGTGATGTTAAGAGAAGTAACTAGCCAGCTGATACGTCTTAGAAAATATAGTTAGTAGATGTCTATAGGGGATGAAGAAGAAAAGAAAAATAGAATATGTTTTATTGGTTCAAATGTAGTGTGGATGATGCTATGGAGTCATCTGCTGCAATACTTCATCATGTTCAGGACTATGCCAGATGTCTAGAAAGTGATAGTGGATGGAGGTTTTAGCTGTGGTGATTGCGTATTTGGCTGCGGTGATTGGGGTTTTAGCTGCGGTGATTGCGGTTTTAGCTGTGGTGAAACAGGTATTTGAGGTTACTGCAATGCTCTAGACACGGAAGGTGAGGATTCATCTTGTTGGACACTAAAAGCATATTTATACCCAGGAGTTTGAAAAACATTAAGAAGTGATTTTGATATATGCTTGGGATGGAAGGATCAGTAAACCGGATTTTAGTCCATTGTTTCTCACAAGACTAAGGGCCAGATTTACTCTTTACTGATCTTATATTATTGGTCGCAATTTTTGCCCAAAATTCTTGTGACCAATAAATAAATGTTCCCATTAAAGTTATGAATAAATAGGTCGGTTTGGAAAATTCAGGTTTGGAATGGGTTGCAATCTGACCTCCCTCATTTAATATTCATGAGGACTGTCGCAAATTGAGACACACTGTGGAGGGCTTCACGGGGATGGTTACCTGATGGGGTCAGCAAACCACCATGTCTGATATTTTCTATCAGCAAAGTCATCTTTTGTTTATTAATTTCAGCCCATTCTCCTGAAAGAAAATTGGATTGCATTTAAAAAGAAATGTTTACTTATTTTAAGAAGTTTGAGAGTTGGCACCGGTCTAGGGACCCCTGCCTATACCCCAACATTTTTTTTTTAATATTCACAAAGTTGAAAGTGTGTCTTAGGGACCCCTTCCCTTTTGCAATAGGGTTACCACACACCTTGGGGGGCGTGGGGGGGGTCATTACATTTTCAAACGTTTACAACTGCTATTTTGGTCCTTAACAATTGAGGCAAATTGATAGAAATCACCATTTAAAATGAATCCTACATCACACTCCATACATTTTAGGAGTCAGAACAAGTTACAGACTCCTAAAAGGTTCTAGTATATTCCAGAAAGCATTTTTGAGGTTGCAAACTCCAAATCTGAGTATTGCGACCACACACATGCTTTGTACATCTGGCCCTAAGTTATATTCACACTTTTGCCAGTTAATCTACCAGTTAATCTGACATAAAAATATTTATGTGTAGGACACTAAGATGAATCTAAGTCCATGTTTGCATTCAACAGCAGGCCATGCTTGCAAGAATGTTCAGAGAAAGGCAGGCATGTATTTAAAAATCCAGTAAGAAGGGAGTGAATGCCTGTGGATCTTTAACTGGTAGATGGATTTACTTCAGAAGTAGAGGTTCATTCTGACTTTGTCTGTTCTCAGTTATGAAAAGGATCTGAATACGTGTTTGGCTCAGAATGCGATACTCAATAATTGTGAAAGTCTTAGATAGGTCCTACAAAATAGATTGCTCATTTTCTTCAACGATGAAGAAGTATCCTTTACTGTAATGTAAGTTGCTGAGATGTCATCAGAAGGGCAGTGGTCTAATATTTAAACTGACTTGTAACCACCACACAATATCCTCTCATGGGAAAGTGGTCTATTGTTAATTACTGTTTCAGGATGATAAGATCCAGTATTCAATTATTTTAGGTCTAGCTAGAGACCTCTTGTAAACCCAAAAAATAAACATAAAAATGTAAAAAACACTTTACAGAATATGTACAGAAAGGGGCGTGAGGAGCTTTCAGTCACTGAATGATCTGTTGATCAGTCACATTTTGGAATTTAAATAACAAGGCAGCCCTTTATGTATTAATATAACAGTCTGTCCACACTTCAATGGCTCCGAACGGAGTGAGATTAACTCCACCTCTTTCTTGTTGAAGAATAAATTGAAATCACAGTTTGGGCAATTTTGCCCCGATATTGGTACTAGTTAGATCTGTATGGGATCACCTTCGAGGGTTTGGAATGAATAGAATTCGTAGTGGTTCTTCAAGAAAATGCCCCAGGACTGAAATACTTGACTGGGATAGGTTAAAGACCTGATTCTTCTTCCTGTCACACAAGTGAGCTCACTATCAGGTGGCCTGGTAGTCAGATGACTTTGTCCTGAAGAAACCCTAACAGTCACACAGGGTCGAAAGGTCGACAAACACTCCCTCTTGGTGGTTACTTACAATTTAACTTTAAGGGATTCCACAATGACATATGTGAACCCTGTTGTGAATTTTATGAATGAATGCATACAGCAATTTGGAATTGTACAGTGTTTTTTATCTATGTCCTTTGTAAATATAATCACCATTGGAGCACTGCGTCATAAGCGCTATGATCACTTATTTTGTTGATTGTTACACTGATCGGAGTCAAAACATTACAAGATGCAAACTATATCAGCCCTGAGTTGTGTCTTCTTTGTAATTAATTATTGTCCGATTAATAATTCTGAGCAACTTTTTTTTCCCTATAAGACACATAAGAAGGAACCATTTTTGAATGAGTCCCACGGGACAAATGTTATATTAATGCAATCATATTTTGGAACATCAGACATCACAGCCATGCGATGCTAAGAGTGTTCGGCCCTAATTCGAATGTAGGTCGGAAAGCCTCCAACCGACTTCCTTGGTTTGAATTCTGACAGCCGTATTACTATTATGGCGGACAGAATTCAAACCGGCCAGTCGGAAACCGAACATAATTCCTTACTGACGGCGTTTCCAACTTCGGGATTATGATGTCGGTTTCCGACAGGCTTTCCATGTTGGGCTTTCCGACATGGAAAGCCTGTCGGAAAGTGACTTTGGGGACCCCTAGCAGGGCCCCCGTCTCACCGTGGGCTCCAGTTGGGGACAGAGGGAGCACCTTGGGTGCCCCCCTGTAAATCCCTGCACCGCGTGGCAGGCACCGTGCGGTGCCTGCGACACAGCGCAGGGATGTACAGTGACTCCCATTTCTCAATGGGAGCTTGTGCTGTGGTCGGTTTACGGTTGTCACTGTGTACTGTATGTGTTCACAAATGCTTTACACACTGCCTCTGAGATAAGCCTGTCTGCTCGTGCCAAGCTACCATGGGGGTGAGCAGGGGTTATTGTAGGAGTGTACCCCCTTACCCTGACTAGAAGCAAGGGTCCCTATTTGGTCAAAGGCACCTACCTCTGCCAACTAAAGACCCCCAGTTCTAACACTTTTTAATATAGTTTTTTAATTGTTAGTAGTTTTGAAATTTAGTTTTATATATTTTTTGTACCATAGCGGGTTGTGGGGCTTATCCGGGTACAGGCTGGGATAGTACATTTTTGCCCCTCCACAATCCAGCACTTTCCCTACTGTTGCACTGACTGTAGTGGGAATAGTACATTTTAGCCCTCTGCAATCCAACACTTTCCTTAGTATTACACCGAATGAAGTAGGAATAGTACATTTTACCCCTCCGCAAGTGAACACTTTCACTACTGTTACACTGACTGGAGTGGGAATATAACTTTTACTCCTCCGTAATGCAACAACTTCCCTACTGTTGCACAGGCTGGAGTGGGGATATTAAATTTTACCCCTACACAATCCAACACTTTCTCTAGTGTTACACTGACTGGAGTGGGAAAAGTAAGTTTTACCCCACTGCAATCCAACACTTTCCTTACTGTTGCACTGACTCGAATGGGAATAGTAACATTTACCCCTCCCTAATCCAGCACTTTCCCTACTGTTGCACTGAGTGGAGTGGGACTTATAAATTATACCCCCTGCAATCCTCTATTTTCCTAATGTTGCACTGACTGGAATGGAAATAGTAAATTTTACCCTTCCGCAATCCAATAATTACTCTACTGTTACACTGACTGGCGTGGGAATAGTACATTTTACCACTCTGCAATCTAACAGTTTCCCTACTGTTGCACTGTTTGGAGTGGGACTAGTACATTCTACCCCTCCTGAGTCCAACACTTTGCCTGCTCTTCTATGAAATGGAGTGGGAATAGTATATGTATTATTCATAACATTTTATAGTTTACTTTATATTGTATACATTTATATTATTATGTTTTTGTGTATTTAAAATGATAATATTTATTACTAATAATGTTTTTAATATGTCATATATATTTAGTAACTTCAATATTTTGTATGTTTACTTTTTTATTTGCAATTAAATTGGTTTGTTTTTTTAATTTTTTATGTTTTTGGGTATATGTGTAAATATATATATATATATATATTCACTGAAAAAATATAGGTTTCAGGGTCGTAATAGTTAGAAATTAGCATTTAAAAAACCTTTGAAATTCAATGAAAAAACCATAGGTTTCAGGGACGTTACAGTTAGTTGGACATTTCACTCATACAAAACCAGAGAAATTCAGCTGTTATAGGTAGTTGAGCTAACTATAACTCACGCCCCTGCAATGCACTGGTGATGACGTCACATATTACATCACTCATGACATGGTCAGTGACATCACTCATGACATCACTGATGACATCTCAAAAAAACTTAATCCTACATATATATCACAGTCATTGTTCAGCACAAATATATCTTGATACACTCCTGCACAATCGTAGTTTGTAACTCAAAGTCTAGCATACCCAGATTCTAAATTCACTTAGAAAAGGAAAAAAGGGATTAGTGTTCATGTAAATGTACACTTAATTATTTGTCCTGGTTCTGGCCCCCAGGGAATTTGGTTTGTAAATTGATGATATGCCACGATTCCCGCTGTCTTAATTGTAGCTCCCTATTGCCTCCACTTCTGTTTTACTCAATCTGCTCGATTGCATAGTATGTTTGAAGCGAGCTATTCGAAAGATGGTACTTGGCGAAGTGTCTCGCTACTGGGTAGTGTGGTTCTTTGTTGTTAATTACCCTCATATGTTCCATTACTCTCTTTTTAGCTTGTTATATTATTACATTTCAAAAATAAATTACACTATAATATAGTATATATATTATTAGTTTAAGAACATTTTTTAATTAGATACATTTAAATATACATACATATATGTGTGTGTGTGTTTTACCTTTTGAAAATAAGTATAATTGTAAAATTTCTTTTAAAATGAATTAAATATATTTTATTTTTAGTGTTATTATTTAATATATAATGGGGCTGATTATGGTGTCGGTCGGAGGCTATATGACCGACATGGTAGCTTTGCGGTCCGAGCGCCGAATTACGATGTCAGCGGTCAGAGCGTGAACCGGTCGGTCAATCCGATGCTGTTCCGACCGGTTTTCGGAGACCTCTGGCCGGTCGGAAATGCACCGTAATGCCCTATACGATGTTGGTTTCCCACAGCCTTTCTGTGCCGGCCCTTCCAGCGTGAAATGCTGTCAGAAGCAACTTTGGGGGCCCCTAGCAAGGTCCCCTTACCTCTGTGGCCTACGGTTGGTGGCCGAGGGTGTACCTAGGGTGCCCCCCCTGTAAATCCATTCACTGTGTGGCAGGCACCATGGGGTGCCTGCCACAGGGTGCAAGTTTTTACACACACACCCATTTCTGTATGGAAGCCTGTATTACGGCTGGTTTACAGTCGTAACACAGGCTCCCATAGAGAAAATGAGTATCCCACTGAACAGTGTTCGGTCGCTTCATAATTAGGCGGTCGGAACCGCTGACCAGAGGTCGGTAGGTCCTGAGACAACTCCGACCAACATCTTAATAAGCCCCTTAATGTTTACCATTTAAATTTATATACATTTGAAAAAACTATATTTTAAACAACAATATTAGCGACAACAATTCATTTAATTTAACAACTTGTAGAGCGCAACAATTACCCGTGGATGTCTCGGCGCTGTGAGCAGGAGGTACATAAATGCTGGTGGAAAACTTTATTGGTTAAAAAGCCAAGTTTTAATTTGTTTTCTGAATGATATTAGCTTGGAGCTAGCCTTAATCTGAAGGGGGAGAGAGTTCCGTAGTTTAGATGTTGCCACTATGAAATTTCTGTCACCCCCGGTGGCTTTCTTTGTTCTGGGAACAATCAGCAGACTGCCATCTGCTGAGTGCAAGGGTCTGCTGGGTGTATAGGCTCTGAAGGCTGTCTTTAGACATTCTGGTCCTATGTCGTGTATTGCTTTATAGGCAATGCAAAGAGCCTTGAATTTTGTTCTACTTCATATAGGCAGCAGTGGAGCTTTCGCACCACAGTGGATATGGGCTTGAACTTGGAGGTGCCCGACAGTATCCTATCGGCTGCGTTTTGTCCCAGCTTCAGTTTGCCCAGGACTCTTTCTTGGGCATTGATTAAGAGGCTGTTTTATCAGATATTTTTGTTAAGTACATGATAAATATAGGATGATAATAATTTCTTATAAATCTGGGGTCCCCTCAGACCCTTGCCTCCCTTCGGAACTACATAGAATTCTAGTTTAGTATTAGGGCCGCTTTCTGATTTACTATATATAATACTGACCACGGGCCAGTTCCTGCTGTCTGGAAAAAAGCTTCTATTTTACCGCTGGTGAAAAAACCTTCACTGGACCCGATTGATATGAAAAATGATAGGCCTATATCTAGCCTTCCTTTTTCTGCGGAAATACTAGAGAAAGCCATGAATGTCGAAATTGTATAATTTCTAGAAGCAAACCAGCTCCTTGATGCTTCACAGTATGGTTTCAGAGCGAACAGGGGCACTGAATCAGCCCTGGTAGCAGTTACCAAAGAATTGAGAATGGTGGTGGACATGGGCGGATAGTCGGCATTGATTCTACTAGATCTATTTGCCACTTTTGATACTGTCCACCACTCACTCCTTCTTAATCGGTTTCAATTGCTTGGGTTTGACAAGTCAGCACTGGCCACGCTGAGTTCCTTCTTAAGTGTCAGACAACAGACCGTGTAGCTGAGAGACTTCATCTCAGACTCCTTCTCTCTCCCTTGTGGGTTGCCGCAGGGTCCTCCCTCAGTCCCACACTTTTAAATGTCTATATCATTCCCTTGATAAAGCTCATTCGCAGTTACAGCTTCGCTGTCTTTTCCTACGCTGACAACACACAAATTGTGGTGTCTATATCATCCGACGTTGAAAAGGAAGCTATAAACTTCTGCTGCTGTATGTCTCACACAGCCAAGTGGATGCAGGAAAACTGCCTGAAGCTAAACTCCGATAAAACTGAGGATTTGCTTTTGGGAATCACATCTCCTTCTGGAACACATCATGGTGGCCATCTGGACCCCCTTCCTGTTACTGTTCAAAAAGCAAGAAACGTGGGCCTCATTTTTGACACCAAACTGTTCTTCTCTGTACAAATCAACCAAATAACTTTGTCATGCTTTTTCCTGCTCAGGATGCTAAAGAAGATTTTCCCATTCATTCCTGCAGAGCTTAAAAAGCAGTGACATTTTGGCACCTGTCATCTCAAGGATAGACTACTGCAATGCCCTATACCTTAGGACTCAAAAGCAACTGTTGAATAATCTCCAATCCGTGCAAAATGTAGCTGCTAGATTGATCCTGAAAGTCCCCAAATTTGCCTTTGGCTCAGGTAAATTCTGGAACTCTTTGCCCTTAAATCTGAGCTCTCAGTCTAAACTGGTTTAGGACACAGTTAAAAAACATGGCTTTTCACCAAATCAATTAGGTAAGCTCAATCGATTCCATTCTTCTCTACTGATCGCTGTCATTTAACCGCTAGAGCTAAGACACCTTTGGGTAATTGCGCGCTTTAAAAAAGACAAACTTACTCAAACTTACAATATTTTTGACACTGATATTTATGTCATGATATTTTTGTATGTCGATATTTTTAGGGTTGATATTTTGCCTGTCAACCATTCTACCTATATCCAGTGCCTGTAAATTTGATGCTACTAGTGGTCCTACAGCATTTATTGTGCCACGCCATAAAATAGCCCTTTAAAACAAGTCTGAGGCCTGCCATTGAAGATTTAAACTTTCAGTTCAACCTAGCAAAATAATCCTTTTGCCAGACCCAAACCTTCCTTTTTAATACATATAAGTCACCCCTAAGGTAGGCACTAAACAGCCTACAGGGTAGGATGCATTGTATTTAAGAATTAGGACATCTGTTTTTAAGTTTTACATGTCCTGATAGTGAAAACTCCTAAATGTGATTTTGACTGGTATAAGGCCTACCTTTCCCAATAGGATAACATTACCTTATTACATTTAATAATTACTAATGTTTGATTGGGAACAGGTAGAATATCATGTTTGGTCTCAAATGAATTATAATCTAAAACCCACTTTACTGGTAAAGTTGGATTTTAAGTTACAATTCTGAAAATGCCGCTTTTAGAAAGCTGCCATTTGATTGACCTAACCATTTGATTCATGCAGCCTTTGTCCTGGGTCACATGACTGTGAATAGCTTGGCAGTTGGTCTATTTGTATTCCTCCCAGACAGTGAGAGAAAGGGGGACTCAATATTGGCAGGATGGGCCATCCTGCCAGGATGGGTGGGGCAGAGATGTTCCCTGGCCCCACTTCCATTTCAAAGGGCTCCCTCCAGCACACTAACAAAGGAATGTGACACCAATCATAACAATACATAAATCTTTATTCGGTTTCCAAACAAGAGAAAACCATAAAATCATACAGAAAATCATCTCACAAAAAAATAACATTTATCAACGTCAACATCAATATCTGTATTGCATAAATATTCAGTTTAAAATTAAGAGTTCTCTTAAAACAGTATTTTGTTAAATACGCATGAAATTTGTCAGATTTTAAAATTCATAAAATTTGTCCTGTCAGACATCTTAAGGAACAGAGTGTAACAACTTCCTTAATCAAAGGAACTTCTTAAAAAAATCGGAAGCATGTAAGGATCTGTTTGCCAGCCTCAAATACTGATGAAACACATTTACCTATGTAAACTATGCACTGTTCGTTAATTGGTTTGGTACCCAAATTAGTAGCAAAACTAAAAACTCCTTCAATTTTTTTTTCATAAGTAGTTCTTTGTGAATAATTAGGCATTTCCTGTTACCCAAGTTATTTTAGCACAGTGACTTGTAAATTTGTATGATTTCACAGTCCCCTTCCAACACACTATTGTAAAGGTTTTAGATATATTCACTTTCAAGTAAAGGTCCTCCATAAAATATACAAAAGCATCCAGCAACTTCTGAAGGCCTCATGGAGTTCTTGCAAAGAGAATAATTTTGTCCACATACAGAAGGGCTGGTATTTTATGTGTACCTATCTTGGGCATATCAGTGTTAGTATGAAGGAAGGCACTTTCCAGACCATGGATATATAAATTAAACAAGTAAGGGTTCAGAACACACCCCTCTCTCCCCCTTCTCATCTTAAAGGGCTTTGAATATTTTCCATTTAGGGCCAAAGCACACACAAGCAGAGGCATGACGGTATAACTGACTTAACAAGACAATTATAGAATTATCCACACCATAGATCTCATGATATTGCAGGGTTTAGGGTGGGACCCACAATAAGAAGCACTGCTCAAGTCAATGAAACCCAGATAGAGAAAACCCTTCTTGGCCTTGGTGTATTTTAAAATTATCAACTCTAAGTTTGGGCACTGCTTCTCTGTGCCTCATCATTTTCTACACCGAAAATGGATGTCCGAGATAGCTGCATTTTTATCTGTCCAATCTTCCAGTTTCTGTAATATGACTCGCCTCAGTCTTAACTGATGAGTCTAGACTGGGCAATAACAGTGAGGATCGGACCCATTTCCCTTTACAACGATTGGTAGTATAAGAAACTCCGACCAGGTTTGTGGAAACAATCTAATTGTTACTGCGTTTAAGACATTGGTTAACAGTGGTGCCACCCACACATCAAGGTTTCCTTTATATATATATATATATATATATATATATATATATTCACTTAAAAAACCATAGGTTTCACACAAGTTATAGTTAGCTGTACATTTCACTCGTAAAAAACCAATGAAATTCCACGTTATAGTTAGATCAGGTAACTATAACTTGCGCGCCAACAATAAACTGCTGATGACGTCACATATTACATCACTTATGACATGGTCAGTGACATCACTCATGACATCAATGATGACATCTGAAATGACACATTGTGCATTGCGGTGGCGCAAGTTATAGTTACCTGATCTAACTATAACGTGGAATTTCATTGGTTTTTTACGAGTGAAATGTACAGCTAACTATAACTTGTGTGAAACCTATGGTTTTTTAAAGTGAATTTGCAAGGTTTTTTAAATGCTAATTCCTAACTATAACGTGTGTGAAACCTATGGTTTTTTCAGTGAATTTGTACGGTTTTTTAAATGCTAAGTTATGTATTTATTTTTAATTTTTGCGCGCACGGTGCGCTTTGCGCACCGTGCGCGCGCTGTGGGTACACGGTGCGCTTCGCACACCGAGCGCCCACGTTGCGCATTTCGTACCGTGCACGCCTCGCCATTTTTTACAAAATATCAGTTGTTTTTTCCTCCCTTGGGGGTCCTTAGATTTATATATTAAATGTGATTGTTAATTCTTTTTTTTTTTTTTTTTTTTTTTTACCGTACGCGTACGGTAAGCTTACCGTACGCGCACTCCGCGATTTTTTTTTCAAATTATTAAATTTATTTTTCATACTTTTTGGTCCTTCGTGAACCCCCTGACGAACGCTAGGGGGTCTGCAACTCTCTTCGTTGCCCCCTTTTCATGTTATCAACCTTTGTTTTTCAGTGCGAGAGACAGAAAATGGCGGCCGATACTTCCTGATTTCGACCGATTCGAATGTTTACAGTCATGTAACCACCAATCAGAATTGAGCTCGCGCATGGCACCGTACGCGTACGGTAAGCTTACCGTAAGCGCACGGAGCGCGCTTACAGATATATATATTGATTTAAATGCTATTTTCTCAGGACCTACTGAACAGATTTACACCATACCTGCAAAAGGCACATCCCTGACCTGAGGACTACCTCTCTGCCAAATTTCAAGTAATTCTGTTCAGCCGTTCGGGCTGTAGCTCGGACTAAAGGTCCTATGGGAAAATGCATGGGAAAAACGCGTTTTGGGACCCCCCTTTTTTCTCAGCCCCCGCTTGACGAATCCCCCCGAGACTTTCAGGGTAGGAGCGGAGTGTAGCGCCCCACCTATTTTGAAAAAATCGCGAGGATTCATCAACTGGCGCCAAAGTTATTCCAAATAGAATGTTGCGTATTTCCTATGGAAACACGGTCCTAACTATAACTATCTACTGGCGACCGCCAGTAGATAATATATATATATGCTCGAAGTTGCCATTCGGAAAGAACTAAAACTAGCACTCCATATGGCGAACTTCTTCGGATTAAGAGAAACTGCACACGCAACTGCGATTATGTCTCCGCAGCACAAGAGAGCATGAATAGATTCAGGCTTAGAGGGTACCATCAGGATATTCTAGAAGTGGCCAAGAGAAAGGCTGAAGCTAAATCCAGAACTGATCTGATTATCGAGGAAGGAAGTACAAACAGGGAAAAAAGTAGTAAGAGAGGTAAGAATAACAACTTCAGAATGATTACCGATTTCTCAGAGGATGCCCAAACTATCAGGGAAATTTTTAGAAAGAACTGGCACATTTTGAAAGCAGATCCCGTTATTGGTAGGGAGATACCTAAAGCTCCACTCATTACATTCAGAAGAGCGAGGACTCTACGGGACGATCTAGTCCAGAGTCATTGTAACAAAATGAGCACGACACCACCCTTTGGGAAGATTACAGGCTTTTTTCCATGTACGAAATGCAGAGCATGTAAAAACAGTCGGAAGGTCACTAATTACAGCATACCTGGTCTTGATCACCCCAGAAAGATCAACAAATTATTGAATTGCAATACCCGCTTCACGGTGTATTGTTTGGTGTGCCCGTGTGGCTTGCGCTACATAGGCAGCACCATACACCCCACCAAGATCCGTATTCTTGAACACTTGAGGGCCATAAATAACAAGGATGTAAATTACCCGGTGGCAAGACACTTTGAAAAATTTCATCAAAGTAATAGGGACTTGTTAAGTTTCTTTTGCATAGATCATGTACCATCTAGTGTTAGAGGGGGTGATAGACAACTTCAATTGAGAAGATTAGAATCAAGACACATAATAGACAACCAGACCAGGATGCCTTTTGGTTTGAACAGTGGAGAAGAAATGTCCGTTCACCTGTAACAGTAAGAATCTGTTTTGAATTTAGGATGCAGCACTGAAGTTTTAGGGCAGCAATATAACCCATCCAGGGTGTAATTGTTTTACATGTATTAATTTGTTTCCATTGTTCAAGAAAGCCCATTCAGGGCGGGATGTTGTAATTTGTAAACAACAAGAAATGTTAAGTTTATGGCAGATTTTGCACATTTAATAATGGCTGCCACTCCGGGACTGACGGAAGTCCTATGTTCATTGTAATGACACATGAAATGTATTTCTGTTTACCGAACGCGCGCGCCGATCACAATTGACGAAGGCGGCAGCCGAAACGCGTTTTGTCGTGAGGCTTGTCTTTCAATAAACTGAAGACACTGTTCCCGTGAGTGCTGGTATTTCATTTAGAGTACCACGAGCCTGATTACACACGCGGTGTCCGTCACCGCTATGAGAGCACCCGATCGAGAGTGAAGAGAAAAAGACGGAGTTCTGAGCGTGATATATATATATATATATATATTCACTGAAAAAACCGTGCGCGCGCTGTGGGTACACGGTGCGCTTCGCACACCGAGCGCCCACTTTGCGCATTTCGTACCGTGCACGTCTCACCATTTTTTACAAAATATCAGTTGTTTTTTCCTCCCTTGGGGGTCCTTAGATTTATACATTAAATGTGATTGTTAATTCTTTTTTTTTTTGTTATTTTTTTTTACCGTACGCGTACAATAAGCTTACCGTACGCGCACTCCGCGATTTTTTTTTCAAATTATTAAATTTATTTTTCATACTTTTTGGTCCTTTGTGAACCCCCTGACGAACGCTAGGGGGTCTGCAACTCTCTTCGTTGCCCCCTTTTCATGTTATCAACCTTTGTTTTTCAGTGCGAGAGACAGAAAATGGCGGCCGATACTTCCTGATTTCGACCGATTCGAATGTTTACAGTCATGTAACCACCAATCAGAATTGAGCTCGCGCATGGCACCGTACGCGTACGGTAAGCTTACCGTAAGCGCACGGAGCGCGCTTACAGATATATATATTGATTTAAATGCTATTTTCTCAGGACCTACTGAACAGATTTACACCATACCTGCAAAAGGCACATCCCTGACCTGAGGACTACCTCTCTGCCAAATTTCAAGTAATTCTGTTCAGCCGTTCGGGCTGTAGCTCGGACTAAAGGTCCTATGGGAAAATGCATGGGAAAAACGCGTTTTGGGACCCCCCTTTTTTCTCAGCCCCCGCTTGACGAATCCCCCCGAGACTTTCAGGGTAGGAGCGGAGCGTAGCGCCCCACCTATTTTGAAAAATTCGCGAGGATTCGTCAACCGGCGCCAAAGTTATTCCAAATAGAATGTTGCGTATTTCCTATGGAAACACGGTCCTAACTATAACTATCTACTGGCGACCGCCAGTAGATAATATATATATATATATATATATTTTTTTTTTTCAAACAAAGGTGCCCGTAAGCATTTAAGAGGTCACTCGACATCGCTCTGACACTCAAGATGCAGCTTCCCCCAAATGCTCCAAATTCATGCTCTGTGCCGACGCGTTTCGAGGCTGAAAGCCTCTTCTTCCTGGGCTGCTCCAAATAAACATCGCATTGAAAGCTCACAGTGTTTCCGGCGTTTTTTATTTCATTATTTTCCCTCAGTGGGCGTTAGTTTAGTACAAAGTTCTTTTGGTGCATGATGGGACTGCAAGTCCATACTGTGAGCATCTTTATATTTCTTTTGGTAAAGTCAATGTGTGTTTAGAATTAAAAGCATTGTTTTGTCCTTTAGTAGGTAACGGAGCACTGGGACAAGCTAATTTGCATATAGAACGATGTGCTGACATGGCATTGATCAGTATCATACCTCAGCCTCTTTCCAATTGAAGATGGTGCTCCTCTTCACGGCAGGGCGGCCGTGTAGTAATTTTTCAAACAAAGGTGCCCGTAAGCATTTAAGAGGTCACTCGACATCACTCTGACACTCAAGATGCAGCTTCCCCCAAATGCTCCAAATTCATGCTCTGTGCCGACGCGTTTCGAGGCTGAAAGCCTCTTCTTCCTGGGCTGCTCCAAATAAACATCGCATTGAAAGCTCACAGTGTTTCCGGCGTTTTTTATTTCATTATTTTCCCTCAGTGGGCGTTAGTTTAGTACAAAGTTCTTTTGGTGCATGATGGGACTGCAAGTCCATACTGTGAGCATCTTTATATTTCTTTTGGTAAAGTCAATGTGTGTTTAGAATTAAAAGCATTGTTTTGTCCTTTAGTAGGTAACGGAGCACTGGGACAAGCTAATTTGCATATAGAACGATGTGCTGACATGGCATTGATCAGTATCATACCTCAGCCTCTTTCCAATTGAAGATGGTGCTCCTCTTCACGGCAGGGCGGCCGTGTAGTAATTTTTCAAACAAAGGTGCCCGTAAGCATTTAAGAGGTCACTCGACATCGCTCTGACACTCAAGATGCAGCTTCCCCCAAATGCTCCAAATTCATGCTCTGTGCCGACGCGTTTCGAGGCTGAAAGCCTCTTCTTCCTGGGCTGCTCCAAATAAACATCGCATTGAAAGCTCACAGTGTTTCCGGCGTTTTTTATTTCATTATTTTCCCTCAGTGGGCGTTAGTTTAGTACAAAGTTCTTTTGGTGCATGATGGGACTGCAAGTCCATACTGTGAGCATCTTTATATTTCTTTTGGTAAAGTCAATGTGTGTTTAGAATTAAAAGCATTGTTTTGTCCTTTAGTAGGTAACGGAGCACTGGGACAAGCTAATTTGCATATAGAACGATGTGCTGACATGGCATTGATCAGTATCATACCTCAGCCTCTTTCCAATTGAAGATGGTGCTCCTCTTCACGGCAGGGCGGCCGTGTAGTAATTTTTCAAACAAAGGTGCCCGTAAGCATTTAAGAGGTCACTCGACATCGCTCTGACACTCAAGATGCAGCTTCCCCCAAATGCTCCAAATTCATGCTCTGTGCCGACGCGTTTCGAGGCTGAAAGCCTCTTCTTCCTGGGCTGCTCCAAATAAACATCGCATTGAAAGCTCACAGTGTTTCCGGCGTTTTTTATTTCATTATTTTCCCTCAGTGGGCGTTAGTTTAGTACAAAGTTCTTTTGGTGCATGATGGGACTGCAAGTCCATACTGTGAGCATCTTTATATTTCTTTTGGTAAAGTCAATGTGTGTTTAGAATTAAAAGCATTGTTTTGTCCTTTAGTAGGTAACGGAGCACTGGGACAAGCTAATTTGCATATAGAACGATGTGCTGACATGGCATTGATCAGTATCATACCTCAGCCTCTTTCCAATTGAAGATGGTGCTCCTCTTCACGGTAGGGCGGCCGTGTAGTAATTTTTCAAACAAAGGTGCCCGTAAGCATTTAAGAGGTCACTCGACATCGCTCTGACACTCAAGATGCAGCTTCCCCCAAATGCTCCAAATTCATGCTCTGTGCCGACGCGTTTCGAGGCTGAAAGCCTCTTCTTCCTGGGCTGCTCCAAATAAACATCGCATTGAAAGCTCACAGTGTTTCCGGCGTTTTTTATTTCATTATTTTCCCTCAGTGGGCGTTAGTTTAGTACAAAGTTCTTTTGGTGCATGATGGGACTGCAAGTCCATACTGTGAGCATCTTTATATTTCTTTTGGTAAAGTCAAAGTGTGTTTAGAATTAAAAGCATTGTTTTGTCCTTTAGTAGGTAACGGAGCACTGGGACAAGCTAATTTGCATATAGAACGATGTGCTGACATGGCATTGATCAGTATCATACCTCAGCCTCTTTCCAATTGAAGATGGTGCTCCTCTTCACGGCAGGGCGGCCGTGTAGTAATTTTTCAAACATTTCATTATTTTCCCTGCCGACAAAACAATGCTTTTAATTCTAAACACACATTGACTTTACCAAAAGAAATATAAAGATGCTCACAGTATGGACTTGCAGTCCCATCATGCACCAAAAGAACTTTGTACTAAACTAACGCCCACTGAGGGAAAATAATGAAATAAAAAACGCCGGAAACACTGTGAACTTTCAATGCGATGTTTATTTGGAGCAGCCCAGGAAGAAGAGGCTTTCAGCCTCGAAACGCGTCGGCACAGAGCATGAATTTGGAGCATTTGGGGGAAGCTGCATCTTGAGTGTCAGAGCGATGTCGAGTGACCTCTTAAATGCTTACGGGCACCTTTGTTTGAAAAATTACTACACGGCCGCCCTGCCGTGAAGAGGAGCACCATCTTCAATTGGAAAGAGGCTGAGGTATGATACTGATCAATGCCATGTCAGCACATCGTTCTATATGCAAATTAGCTTGTCCCAGTGCTCCGTTACCTACTAAAGGACAAAACAATGCTTTTAATTCTAAACACACATTGACTTTACCAAAAGAAATATAAAGATGCTCACAGTATGGACTTGCAGTCCCATCATGCACCAAAAGAACTTTGTACTAAACTAACGCCCACTGAGGGAAAATAATGAAATAAAAAACGCCGGAAACACTGTGAGCTTTCAATGCGATGTTTATTTGGAGCAGCCCAGGAAGAAGAGGCTTTCAGCCTCGAAACGCGTCGGCACAGAGCATGAATTTGGAGCATTTGGGGAAAGCTGCATCTTGAGTGTCAGAGCGATGTCGAGTGACCTCTTAAATGCTTACGGGCACCTTTGTTTGAAAAATATATATATATATATATATATAAGGGGACCCTAACTGGTCCATGTTGCCTAAGTAAGGGGACTCTTCCTCAAAGCCACCCCTATGTCATTCATACTACATACAAACCAACTCATCTAACTGTGTTGTTTCTTGCTTGGGAATTTTCCTCATTAAAAATTGTGGAACAATGAGTTATCCGTTGAGCTTCCATAACCCCTGCACTAAGAGTTGGATTACTAATATCCTTCAGAAAGGAAAAGTTGATAACTTGCCTAAATAAAA
The DNA here is from genome assembly GCF_964204655.1 of Triturus cristatus. Taxonomy (NCBI): domain Eukaryota; kingdom Metazoa; phylum Chordata; class Amphibia; order Caudata; family Salamandridae; genus Triturus; species Triturus cristatus. The sequence goes on along the minus strand of NC_140589.1, from coordinate 140,044,557 downwards.
TGTTATCATTAGTTACACTAGCTGAAGGAAGGAGGGACGCAGCAGGTAAGTTGAGATGTCTTTGTTGACCAGTAAATAACTATACACCTTAAGCTTGCCAGTCCTAGGCACCACTCTGACTGGGCAGGTACGATACCAACATTCTAAAGCAGCCTTCACCTGAGAGTTCTAAGGTAGAACCAAAGGTGACAGGAGTGGAGGGGAGGTCAGGAGCAAACCTGAAGGGAAAAGAAGCACGGGTAAGGGTAAGCAGGAGGAAAGAGCAGGAAAGAGAGAGAGAGAGAGTGAGAAAGAGGAAGAAAACGAGAGAAAGTGAGGGCGAGAGAGAGAGAGACAAGGAAAGACCAGGATACAGCAACGGGAGGTGAAGGGAAAGAAGGGAGCGGTGGAAGGAGAGAAACTCAGCATGGAATGGAGACAAAAAGGAAATATATACAGATGGTAACTACGACATTTTGTAATGCTTGTGCCAGTTGTCTTGCGCAGAAGACCAAAACAGAAACAATTAGGAAATATCTACATATGGTAACTACGCCATTTTGTATTCTTTGTGCCAAAAAGGAGATTGCTTGGGTATTTTCCCCCTTTTTACAAGCACTTACTCAAAATGGGTATTGCTGGTACCCACCACCATTCCTTCACTAGGAATCAAATTGTCAGGACATGTGGCTATGCGATCCATACTCCACATTTTCCCATTTTCAAGAATCACCACATTATTCTTAACTTCCTTGATTTTCTCAGGAGCATAGAATTTGTCACCCTTGCTGCCTGCCACATAGGGTTTTCTGACCAAGACCCATTGCCCCTGCTCCAAGGACTGGTATTTGGCACCCCACTTCTTGTCGTACTCCTCTTTGTACCCTTTTTGTCTTGTCAAAACACTCATCCTGAACTCTTCCTGGTTAATCGTGACCTCCGTGTTCTGGAACAGCCAATTGGGAGTCAACTTGGAACCTGCCTTCCTTCCGCTCAACAGTTCAAAGAGGGAGCGCCCGGTGGTGAGATTGGGTGTGGTATGGTACGACCATAGTATGTCTCTAACAGCAGCTTTAATGGGTTTGCCCAAAGCAACAGCTAATTGTATAGTCTCTTTTAAAATTCTGTTTGCTCTTTCCACTTTACCATTCACCTTGGGACAGTATAAAGGCGTGCGTACATGTGCGATGGACATATCAGCCAGAAAATTCTTAATTTAATCCGCAATAAACTGTACCCCATTGTCCATAATGATCATGGACGGAATACCTTCCTTGGAAAACACCTCACTCAAAAAATTAGTGAGGGGCTTGGTGTTGGTCTTGTTCACAAACTTGTGTGTGATCCAGTTGGAATAGTAAGCAATGAGTACAAAAAGGTACTTATCCTGAGGTCCCAAGGCATGGATAGGACCTGCAATGTCAAGTCCCAACCTGTTCCACGGAACTGTGGGAACCTCAACTGGAATAAGGGGAATGCGCCTCAGACTTTTGGATTTGTCACTGAGGCTGCAGGCATGGCAATCCCGCACCTTCTCCTACATCAACTGATCCATATAGGGAAACCAGTACTCTGATCTTATTCTGGCATTACTGAGACTTCTCCCCAAGTGTCCTTTATGAGTAAGGTTTATAATGTGGTCCCATAAGCCACAGGGTGGGACTATCTTGCCTGATTTGAGAAGGATATCACCCTCTACTGACAATTCATCCCGCACACTCCAATAGGTCTGTACTTCTTCGTGTAAGTCCTTGCATTTGCGGGCCACCCCTTGATGACATATTCTTTGACTTTCTTAAGGTCTTCGTTTTGCTCCATATGGAGATCCCATTGATCTTGTGCCACAGCAGGCAGGACAATCTCCAGAATTGCTTCCTCGGGGGAAGAACTATCCCCTTCTCCCTCAACTGGGGCCCTGGAAAGAACGTCTGCTACATTATTCTTTACCCCCGGAACATAGACCATTTTGTAATTAAAACCTTGAAGGCCTAAGACCCATTTGGCAAAGCGAGGTGTCATGTTCTCCATGTCTTTTTTTGTAAACAAAGACAGCAAAGGTTTGTGATCCGTGCATTGTTCAAAAGGCAAGCCCCAAACATAAAATTTGAAGTGTTTTATTGCCCAAAAAACGGCCAATGCCTCCTTTTCTACAGTGGAATTTTTAGTTTCTGCCCCCGTAAGGGCTCTGGAATCAAAGGCCACCACCTTCACCTGGTTGTTTACTCTCTGAGATAGTGTAGCCCCAATTCCTTTGCTGCTAGCATCAGTGAATATAATAGTGTCCCTTTTAACACTGAAATTACCAATGTAGGGGGCTGTGATAATGGCTTTTTTATGCTTTTAAATGCCCTTTCGTGATCCCCTCCCCAATCATATGTGATTCCCTTCTTTAGCAGGTCCCTCAGAGGTTGAGTCAATATTGATTTTTTTTATGTATTTGCCATATACTCAGCCAAACCCAAAAATTACAGAATCTCCTCTTTAGAAGTGGGAGTGGGAGCTCTCTTCTCCGCCTCAACCAAGTCAATTTTAGGCTTGATGCCCTCCTTTGAAATCGTGTGACCACGATAGTCTACGGATGTCACTTCCAATTTACATTTACATTCTTTAGTAATGAAGCCTGCCTCTCTGAGTTTGTTCAACACCTTACTGACATTGGAATCGTGTTCATCTTCACCGGAACCATATATTAGTATGTCATCCTGAAAACACAAAGTTTTGATGCAATCCCTGAGAATATGTTGCATAATTCTTTAAAAAGCTGCGGCGGCTGACGCCAGACCAAACGGCATCCTTAAAAACATAAAATTGCTAAATGGGGTGGTGAAAGCCGTTAACAGCTGAGACTCAGGGTAGAGATTGACCTGATGGTAGGCCGATGATAAATCGAGAACGCTAAAAAGCTTTGCCCCTTAAATGGTACTCAGCATCTTGTGTATCCTTGGTAAGGGTTGTCTGTCCACCATGATGTTTGCATTGAGGTCCCTCAAGTCCACACATAAACAAATTTTCTTACCATTGTCCTTGGTGGTGAGTACAATGGGTGCTAACCACTCAGAACTTTCAATTGCCTGTATGACACCCTGGTTGAACAGGTTCTCAAGTTTCAACCTTAAAGGTTCCCTCATGAGTAGTGGTATGGAGCGAGTTTTGTGTACTACAGGGCAAGCTCCTTCTTTAAGTACAATCTTATGCATATAAAGTTTCAACATTCCTAGTTTTACAGTAAATACTTCAGGAAACTCTTTGGTGAGATTACCACCTACCACAGGAGGTTCAACTAACAACACCTGGTCCACATTGTTGGGATCAAGGGTGATACCCAATTCTTTCTGGTGTTTCCACCCCAATAAGCTTGAACCCTGTTTTGTAACATATACTTTTCCCACCGTGTGCCTGTCCTTAAAAGAAATTCTCATTCTCACCATCCCCTCTAAAGGGATGGGTTCTTTGATTTACCCGAAAGGACAAATATGTGCATTTTCTAAATTGACATTATGTTTAGCAAACTTTTCATCAAACAATTTTTTCTCAATCAGGGTGAAAGGGGAACATGAGTCTGCATATAATTGAACCTTTTCTCTGTCAAGACTTTTGTCACATGTGGGATATTGTATTCTTTCCTCCATCTCCCTTTGGTCTATCTGAAAGATGAACCCTTTATTCTCCTCCACCTCAAGTTCAGGACCCTTTACCAAGTGTAACCTAGCACTAAATGATTTGCAGACCTTTGAAAAGTGTCTCTTCTTATTACATTTCCTGCAAACAACACTTCTAGCTGGGCATTTCCAATTGTTAGCAAGGTGGTTAGGACTCCCACACATAAAGCACTGAAAGTTTTCTGACTTACTGCGGGAACTCTCTTTACTATTCTCGCCTACTTTACACACCATTTCCTCACTGACCGTGTTTTTAGATTCCCCCTTGTATTTATTCAACACTGCCGATGTCTTCATCTCCTTAATACACAATGCTGTGTGCTCTAAGCCTTTAGCTATACTGATGGCGTCAGAAAGGTCAGGATTTCTTGTGAGCAGTTCTTCCTGTACCTTCATGTCAATTGTACATCTAACTAACTGGTCTCTGATGAGAGAATCTGTTAGAGCTCCAAAGTCACAAGTGACTGACATGCCTCTTAAAGCTGCCACATAAGAGGAAACCTTCTCATCTTTTCTCTGGAGTCTATTGAAAAATGTGTGCTTCTCCATGATCACATTTATTTTTTCTTTAAAGTGTGACTCTAATTTCCTCAAAGTGAACTCATAGACATCCACACCTGCTTCTTCCTCATTAGGTTCCTCTTCAATCAGTCTTCCTGTAATATCCTCATAGACTTTCCTACCTTGTATGCCCAAATTGTGCAAGAGAATGTGCTGTTTTCTTATTGACGAGAAATTACCTCCACCAATAGCTATGAGGTATGATTTAAAAATGCCCTTCCACCTTCGCCAAGATATGTCAGGTTCTCCAACCTCGTTTAGAAATGGGGGTGGCTGGCTCATGCCTGCACCTGCCATGTTGGGCTGTACTGTGGGTAATATAACAACAATATATAACAATAATAAGGCTGTGTAAAATAAAGATTAAAGCCAGGGGACCTGAAAAGGAAAGAGAAGTAAGTGAAATATACTTTATGAAATGCACATGGAAAATAAATTTCCAAAAGCCTGTCACAGAAGTAAGTTCCTTATGAAATACTCTAGTAATAAAGTTCCAAATTAGTGTGTGAGTTTGAAAGGAATGTAAAAGTAGCAGTCCTCTTTCTATGCTAGTTTTCTGCCACCAGGAGGCTGTGTATTCATTCATTCATTCAAATAACTTTATTCGATTGTAAATAAAAGCAATCATAAAAGTATAAAATAGCAAAACATTACAGTTCATTAAAAAAGGGATTGATAAAGTCACATCATATGGAAAACACATTATCATGGGTAAAAATAACGATAGAGAAAAATACCATTCATACGGTAATCCTGTTTCTAATAGAAATCACTTTCTTTAAATACAATGTGATTGTTGCGACACAGAGGCAATTGTCCAAACGTTGAATTTCATACCTAGCCGGGCGGCATTGCCGATGCCCGATCTCTCTTAAGAAAGGTAATAGTTGGACAATCCTCATTTGATGGTAGAATTTACAAAATAAAACGACATGCATTGTACTTTGGGGGGAACTTCCATCACAGGGACAGGGAGGTAATACATGAGACCAGTTGTTAACTGATGGGAAGCTAACCAATCTGTGAAACAGTCCCAACCTAAAATGGGTTAATATAAATCTATCGTAATTACCCAGGACATGGCTCAAATAGGGTTGAATGTTAAAAGAAGTTAAGATTAAATGGTGGTTTAAAACAGTGGGTTTTGTGATCTCAGCAGTAATTCTTAAGGATTCTAGAAAGAGCAAACCCTCTTTTTTAAGCTCTTTCCGTGAGATGGCAAGCATGGTATGGGGTTTTAGAAAATAATCCAGTTTACCAATATCACTTAGGAATTTTTGTACGTAATTCAGCCACGGTATCCTCGAATGTCCATCAAGTTTTAAAACATCTGCCAGTATGACTCTGTTAAGTTTGGGTTCTTCTTTTGTCCATACCCTGTGCCAAAGTAATACCGGTTCCAGCTTGATAAGGTCAGATATAAAGGGGAGTCCCAATTCCGAGTGACAAATATAATTAGAGGAACTCCTGGGGACTGCGAGGATACATTTTTGGAAAGAATTTTCAAGTATCTGGAGCTGAGAAGTATCTGCAAGGCCCCAGATCCCACTACCATACATTGCGGCAGAAACGCACTTGGCTTTATAGATCTTAATTAATTCAGTAGGTGGTCTGGTGCCTAATTTCCTCGTGAAGGATCTAAGGGCGGCAATAGCACGATTCATTACCAATCTTTTAGCTGATATAGCCTCGCCCCAAACATCTTTCGCGGTAAATAGAATACCCAAGTAGGAGAATTGCTTCGTACAAGATAACTGCTGACCCTCAATAAATATAGTCTTTTTAATTTTTGCACTTCTACCACAGCGCATGATGAAAGTTTTTGCTATATTGACTCGTAGGCCCAGATCTTTCATGAAAAGGGCAAAGTTCTCCACCATGCGTTGTAGACCTACTTGAGTGCGCGACATTAGTGCGGCGTCATCCGCATACATTAATAGCGGTATTGGACGACCAGCTGCGTATGGGGGATCAAAACTTGTGTTGCACAGGGCCTTCTCCAATCCATTAATATATAAATTAAAAAGGAGTGGTGCCAGAACACAGCCCTGCCTAACGCCACTCCTGATAGGGATTTTGCCCGTGCATTCTCCCTTTCGTCCATAACGAACCCGAGCGGATGCATCACTGTAAAAACATTTAAGAAAATAAATAATGTTTTCTTCAACCCCAATTTGATCCAGAAGAGTCCATAGTTTAGAGTGAACCACGCAGTCGAAAGCGGCTGAGAGGTCAACAAAGGCCACAAACAAATTCTCCCTCTCAGCCCTGGTATACTTCCCGGTCAACATTAAAAAGTTAAGGCCCTGTTCCACGGTTCCTAGACCAGGACGAAATCCGTATTGTAGGCCGGATAAAATGGAGTTATTCTCAACCCATGAAAGTAGACGGTCCAGGATGACACGTCCAGCTATTTTGGAATAGGAGTCTAAAAGGGAAATGGGTCTATAACAACCCGGGTCAAGTCTATCCCCCTTTTTATAAATTGGGACTATTATCGACTCCACCCAAGTGGGCAGTAAATCCGTCCTACAGCTGGCGTTGAGCACCTGAACCAAAAGAGGGGCCCACAGAGACGGAAGAGTCTTAAACACATCTATAGGTACGCCATCAGGGCCAGGGGCCTTCCCACCCTTACTCCTTAGTATAGCCTTTTCAACCTCTTTTAAGCAAAACTGCATATTTCCCAAAAGAGGGTAGTCCAAAGGTTTACAAGGAGAATAAAACAGGCCGTCGCCCTTGTACACATTGGAGAAATGATCAATCCATTTGTCCTCTGGGATGGCTATCTCGATAGAAGGGCGAACCTCTTCTCTAAGAAAGGGGTTTCTAATGATTTTCCAAAACCTTGCACAGTCATTAGTGACCGAAGCCTGGTGGAGCGCTTCCCAGGATTCTTTCCTTAACTCGTCTTTTCTCTCTTTTAATGCTAGTTTATATACTTTCCTAGCTCTACAAATATCTTCCGTGTACCTGGGGTGGATAGCTAGCGTTTTCTTTAAATATGAATATGCTCTAGTGCAACTAGGGTTAAACCAGCCATCCCTCGGTGCAATATTGCTTTTGCATTTCCTCCTTAAGGAAGATTTAATTTCGTCACAGATTGTCGAAAAAGAAGCAAGGATATTATCTGGTATAGCATCCTCTGAGGGACAAGTCAGGAACTCCGGAGCACATTTATTTAATACGGAGGTTAATACTTTAGATTGGTCAACCTTATCCCATTTAAGTGTGTAGCCATTGGTACGACCAATGGTCAAATTTTCCCATAATATATCCCTGTCACTACTATTAGAAGCAGATCCCTTGGGAATAGAAATGGTTAGGCATAATGGAAAATGATCGCTTAACGCCATATCAGAGACGTTAAAATTAAGAATCCTTTCCGCATGGCGAATTGTAGTTAGTGCAAAGTCTATGGTCGAAGAGCAACCACGGCCATTAAAAGTTGGTGGAAGGGGGAAGAGATTTGTACAAATGTCATTTAAAAAGCCCAAATTAAATTTACCCAGAAATTCATTATAGTGTTCTCCTAAGTGAGAGTGATTAAAGTGTAGGGAACTCACACCATCTTCTCGCCCTATGATACATCTCTTATCGGTCACCATGTTACACAGAGTACAATTGAAATCTCCCAGGAGAATGATCATCATGTTGTGTCCAAGAGATTTTTCTTGATGGGACACTGAATTAGCCAGTTTGTTAAGTATAGTAGAGGCCTCCTCCAGGGGAAAGTTATTATAAAAATTGATCAGAGCAATCGGGGTAGCTGAGGTGAAAACCAATATCAGGAGTTGAAAGTAAGGATCTTTGACTGGCTCCAGAACCTTTAATAAAAGCAGTTTGTTAGATACGTAGGTTATGAAACCACCTTTAGCTCTGCCGTGTGCAGAGTTCACTGCTGGAGTATGGAACGTTATAAACCCGTTGATATGGACCGGGTCCCCTATCCATGTTTCTTGGAAACATAGAAGTTCTTGCTGGTAAATGAAATTTTGCCATAAGGGGTTGTCAATTTTGGATTCGATTCCAGCAATATTCCAAGAGCAGATATTACATGTTAAGATATCAGTCGAGGGGCAAGTGATAGGAGCCGGGGAAGTATCTAACCTTAATGATAATAAACCACTCACTCTTGTATCTTCAATACACTCAGCCAACATTGCATCCCCACCCAAAAAACCATCAATTCCAGAACACAGACTAGCCATGCTGGGTTCACCATTGGTAATACCCGGTGGGTCAGGAGGCAGCGTAACGGTCATTGCAGGTAGCCGGGAGCCAAATGGGGCATTCATTTGCTGTCAATCATTATTGTCCAATCTGCTAAGGGTGTCAAATCGATGAGAAATTGGGACTGCAAATCTCCCTCCCTCTAATTGCCCCCGGGTGGGGGGTAAAGGGCAAAAACTTTGCAACCTTTCCTGCCGGGGGGACGAATAAAAATAAGTAAGTGGGACAATGTTTACATGATCTGTGAGGAGTTGGCCGGAAAAACATCTCTCAAGGATATCATTAACCAGAAGAGGTGACCAGAATGAAAGTATCACGCAGTCCCCTCTCAATGATTTGGGGGATGAACCAATCCATGCAACTCTTCTGGCCATCTTAAAATTGGAGAACAAAGCACCGTTTGACCCAAATTTGACTGATAAGAAATATAAAGATTTGTTTCTCAGGGTTGACCAATGTTCACGTACATTAGGAAGAAGGGGAGGGACGTTAGCTAGCACCACAGTGTATGGTAAGGCCTCCGGAGGCAAATTTATAGTAGGTAACCTAGGGGTAGAAATAGCCTCCCTAACATCAGCAGCTGCCCCTATGACAAATGGGAGATTGTTTGGAGGAATTGAAGAAGGCCCTGGTATCACTAACCCCATCATGTCGAGATTTTCCAGTCTGGCGGATGACTGCTGTTCAGAAATTTGGACCGGTTGAGGTAATGTATTAGGGTTACCTTTCGCCATGGGCAACAAATTATGTGGTACAGGGTCGTTTACCCATATAGGATGTGATTCCGCCTTAATTAGATCTTCCATATGGGTGAACCTGGCTTCAATATTTGATAATTTTGCCATAATGGGTTCCACAAGGGTCATTAGTAATTTCTCCATTTTCCCCCAGAAACCCTCCCTCGTTAGCGGGTCACTTATATTAGTGATAGGGTGAGTAACTAAGGTATTGTTAATGACCTTTTTCCCTTTTTCAATAGGTTTACTGGTAGTGATACGTGGTTTGTGGGGTCCCTTCCCTTTGTGTTAGTCGGGAGTGTCCCCTCCTTGGTGCAATGGTTTTGTTTCCTCTTCGCCTTTTGCCCTCTAGTTGTCATACGTAGTGGGTCATTGTTAGTGGTCTTTTCGGATCCAGAAATTACAATTGGGCTTACAGGTAATGCTACTCCCACCTCAACTATAGGATTCTCATGTAAAGAATGTTCAGAGAGTTGGCCACTAGGGAAAATAACAGGGGACAAAGATAACCTAGTTTCCGCGGGTATGTGATCTAATTGTGCCAGCGGAAGGGAAATTGAATTATCCCCGGGTATTTGCAAAGAACGAACTTCGGGAAGTCCAATAAAGGATGGAACTGTTAACGACTCCTGTAAATTAGAGGTAAAAAGCGATTCATTGTTGGCAGAAAGCGGGGGAAGCGTACCCGCTGGGAGAGAGAGACGCCTCTCAGTACTTTCAATGGCTGATGAAACCACCCCAATAGTCTTTAGCAGCATCCGATCGATGGCAGTCAAACTGGGAAGGGGGGTGTTAACAGGGTTTAAGGGTTGTGGGACATTATGTACAAGCACAGACCTATGCTTGCCCATAGTGTATAACAGCGATGTGAATGTTAACACAAGTACTCAAACAATAACGCCAGTATAGGTCAAGGCCAAAAGTCACTTACTACAAGGAACGATCGCAAATGTTGCAAACTGTTCAGCCCAGCAGTGTGGCCCTGCCCTGCCGCGGCCTGCCCCGGACGGCCACAGACGGCCCGCCCTTTGCCCGGGCTTAGCCCGGCGGAGCCCGCGACGCAGGGAGTATGTCCAGATTTAAAGCGCCTCCGGGCGCGGGAGATGTTGACGCTGCTTCCGGGATGTTGGGAGCCGGGGAGCCTGGGAAATGTAGTTTCTTCCTCCCTCCTCACTGCGGCCACGCGATGGCAAACGCGGCGGCGGGAGGGAGGGGACGCCAGGAGCAGCAACGACAGCACCACACTGGGGGACCCGAGATCAAGCTCAGCAGGAGCGGGCAAGAGACCAGGCAGACACAACACCCACTCCACCGGGAGTATGTCCAGATTTAAAGTGCCTCCGGGCGCGGGAGATGTTGACGCTGCTTCCGGGATGTCGGGAGCCGGGCAGCCTGGGAAATGTAGTTTCTTCCTCCCTCCTCACTGCGGCCACGCGATGGCAAATGCGGCGGCGGGAGGGAGGGGACGCCAGGAGCAGCAACGACAGCACCACACTGGGGGACCCGAGATCAAGCTCAGCAGGAGCGGGCAAGAGACCAGGCAGACACAACACCCACTCCACCGGGAGTATGTCCAGATTTAAAGCGCCTCCGGGCGCGGGAGATGTTGATGCTGCTTCCGGGATGTTGGGAGCCGGGGAGCCTGGGAAATGTAGTTTCTTCCTCCCTCCTCACTGCGGCCACGAGATGGCAAACGCGGCGGCGGGAGGGAGGGGACACCAGGAGCAGCAACGACAGCACCACACTGGGGGACCCGAGATCAAGCTCAGCAGGAGCGGGCAACAGACCAGGCAGACACAACACCCACTCCACCGGGAGTATGTCCAGATTTAAAGTGCCTCCGGGCGCGGGAGATGTTGACGCTGCTTCCGGGATGTTGGGAGCCGGGGAGCCTGGGAAATGTAGTTTCTTCCTCCCTCCTCACTGCGGCCACGCGATGGCAAACGCGGCGGCGGGAAGGAGGGGACGCCAGGAGCAGCAACGACAGCACCACACTGGGGGACCCGAGATCAAGCTCAGCAGGAGCGGGCAAGAGACCAGGCAGACACAACACCCAGGAGGCTGTGTAGATAGAAGGCGTGGGGAAGAAAGGAAGTTCCTGTGAGGAAACTGAGGAAACTTGTATCTGACACGAATTCCACGACGAGAACCGGTGAGTACAAATTCCAGTTGTTGAAACACGCACCAATGCTGAGCCAAACACCTCTAAGCAACAGTGAAGTTGCGATATAGTGAATGCCTAAGACTTTCCACAGTGCGCCTCCTGCTGAGGAAAATCACAGCTTCAAAACCAACCCCCGCGATCAGCAGGGAGGAGCGGAAGGGAGCACGAAGAACAGTAACTCTGCAGGCTGGGACACCGGAGATCTAACGGGTGCTGCAGCAGCAAGCGGCTCCCCTACAGTTCATGCCTCACTAAAAGTACGATGCAGGACAAAAGGAGACACGCACGCAGAGCGGAGATCTGCCTGAAGGTGACACGCAGGAGGGGAACTCTCCACTAACATTTTCTTGGCACTGGGGTGAAAGCGTTAATCTTCGGGGACACACAGCCAAAGCCCAGGCATAGAGTCCTCAAAAGGATGCTGCAAGCCGCGGTGAACACCGCAATAAGGTCGACAGGTGGGCAAATAGTCCACCGGACCAAGCAAACAAGGCACAGACAGACTCGGCGGGAGTCACTCACCACCAGAAACAACCTCAAAGCCAGCAGAATGGGCACCTCTCCAACTTGATTGAAGCGGCATCAACAAACTTGAAGCAGAACACGGAGCAACTGGCAAGGCAAAAATCAACAGGGGAACGTGCAGCGCTGTCCCTGTCACAGTATTCCATCCTCGTCGCCCAAAATGAAGGAAGAAGGGACGCAGCAGGTAAGTTGAAATGTCTTTATTGTCTAGTAAATAACTATACATCTTCAGCTTGCCAGTCCTAGGAACCAGTCTGATTGAGCAGGCACGATAATAACATTCTAAAGCAGCCTCCATCTGAGAGTTCTAAGGTGGAACCAAAGGTGACAGGTGTGGAGGAGAGGTCAGGAGCGAACCAAAGGGGACAGGATGTAACACTAGCTTTTACAATGATATCTCAAGCTTCTTGCCCCAAAGTGCTTTTCTTTCCTTTAAAACCTTTTATAAATGTATCTCACTTCACATATTAAGCCTGTTTGTTTTGAAGTGGATTTTAAAGTGAGGCATAAATTATCTTGGGCCTGTCTGCGCTTTTTATCAAACCAACCTCTTGATGGGAATGATTGGCCATTTTAGTTTTTATAAATAAACAATTGGTTGTTCTGCATATCTTCTCAAAGGAAGCAATAACATGAAAATAAAGGCTGGTCTTGCAAACAAAACTCAAAATCAGTTAGTGTAAGACCCACCAAATCAGCTAATACATTTTCAGGCTGGATCCCAGACCATTTTAAATGAAATCCATTCCTTCTATAGCTCTTCATTTTACATCTTTTTTGTACATGAGTGGGTTCAAGCAGGGGTAGGATTATTCCCATCGATATCATCTTATGATCACTTCAGACTGTATGTTTAACCCTTCTATCCCTAGTATAAGGAAGTAACTTGTCTGAAATTGAGATATGGTCTATAATAGGTGAGGTCCCTCTAGTAGAAAAAGTTGGTAACATATTACACGGAGTAGAGCTCCCTACATCTAATACTAAATGCAGATTAAGTCTCACAACTCAATTGTTTAAGGTTTCTCCATACTGCCAATACACAAAGTGAAATTAGCCATCCCCCGCCAAGTATCCTCCAAGCCGCAAACTTCCTTGGCTGGTTTCAAACATAAGTGTGCATTAAAGGCTCCTACCTAAAAGAGGTAGCATATTTTGTTACTAAACTGTGTCTCCAGCCAGATTACTGGTTTGACCAGTTGTAAATTAAATATATGTTTATAATAGTTCTCAATTAGGAGCTCATGGATTAAATCCAAATTTAGACAGAGTAATATGGAGATTCTAAGTTAGACCATAATAACTCTAATGTGAGGAGCACTGAGAAGAAAATAGCCAGCCTGCCTTTAGCTCGTCCCATTATCAAAGGAATAGCAGGTGCATTATAAATTCTAAAGACAGCAACCCTAAAATCCTCTATAGTCCAAGTCTATTGTAAACAAATGATGTTATATCTTAAAAACATAATTTACCCAATCCTCATTTTCACTTTATTCCCTATACCAGCAGCATTCCAAGTTAAGAGGTGTAGACCATTTTGGAGTACATCACCATTTCAGATAGAAATTCCCTGAACATTACCATAAGCCATTGCACCGTCAATTGACACTTCTGCATTAGGGCCAGAAGGCACAGAAATACTGGAAGCTCATTAGGTCATTTTGGGGAATTGCTGATGAGTACCTAGTCTTAGGCATATTCTTTTCAGATATAGAAATAGAGGACATGCCTGATGATGGCAGGGGGATGTGAGAAAGTCAATGATGTTCATCTAACATGCATAAGCAGGAAAAAAGATTACAAGTTATAATATTATAGTTGGCCCAAAATCCTTACAAAGTGATTGTTTGCAGTTGCCTCCCCTAGCGAGATACTTTGGTTTATAAAAGAAACCTTGGGGAACAAATAGAATTGTAGAATTGGGATGTGGATAATGATTTAAGGCTTTGTAGCTGAAATAAAGAGGATCCCTAAAATTAATAACAATGCAACCCCCTTTGCATGTTTTCTCTTTTCAAGATTAAAACATATGGAGTTGCTTCTGGGGGTATATGTAAGATATGACAGACCTTTGCTGAATTAGATTCATTATCAAAATTTGCAAACCCGCATGCCTCCTTGATCTCACTAAGATTATGAGCTGCTATCTGACCCTCTGTTGCACCCCACCTTCACTGTACCATTGTGGGCTTGTGGATTTTGCATATGTTTACAGTTTATACGTCCCAACAGACCCTGCCCTTTCAGTCAAAGAATGATCAAGGGGCATACATGTAGTTTGGGCTGCTGCAGTAGGACCCACTAGGACATCTAGACACTATGGAGACTGGAAACAATGCTAATGTTGCAATCTTCCTCAGAAATCACTCAAGGGTTCGAGGGCTTGCATTTTTTGGAAGTTTCAGAGATGCCACTCCCAGCATCAGTCAATGTCATTGAAGCCCCTGAACTACAAAAATCTGAACTTGAGGATTTATGGACGTGTTGCATTCACGCTATTTTCCCTTCCACACTTTCAATTTCTGAATTTAGGATGCCTATTGCATTAGAAATGTAACTTGTAATGGCCACTTTGGAGCATCTATCTTTCAATACCAAACATGTGAATAGTTTCCATCTTGGTCATGATGAGCAATTTAGCTGAAACCAATTTATAAAAAAGATAAAGAAAAGAAGCAAACAAGGTCCCCCCTGACCCAGCCTTGGGCTCTGACGGGTAGAGACAGGCCCGCTCTTGGCCCCTGCAGTGCCGAGCATATCCCACATGCGCCCTCCATGTGAGATGCTGCATCGTGCTTAATAGCTCTCCCCCATGGCCATTCCTTTACCTGGTCAGCTGTGAAGCATGAGGGAACCTGGGCTCAGTAGTCCAGCTCTATCCAGAGGGTAGTGAAGCCGGCAAAGAGACCTACGTTGTGGGATGCCGTGATATGCTTAAAGGCGCTTCCCCACAGCCCCTACTTCTCTTGGTCACCTGTGAAGTGTGGGGGATCTTGAGTTCAGTAGTCCAGTCCTATCCAGAGGTTAGAGAAGCCAGCACAGAGACCCCAGACTCCTTTGTTTGGTTACCCTAGACCACTTGGACCCTGGGCAGGGGAAGGAAGGATCTTTCCAGAACCAAATGTGGGGGGGTGGTGTATCCTGGACATTTCCCCAGCTTCAAATGCTGGCACCAGGTATACATATTGGATCCTGAGACCAACTCTTCAGCACACTCTTGACCTTTGGAAGAATCCAGAGGACTGCCCTGCTGCTAGAGGTCTGCTTGTACCCCCCAGATGACTGTCCTGCTGCTTGACGCCCGCCTTGCTGAAAGAGAACTGGACCATCTCCTTGTTCCCAGGAAGACCTGATTGACTCTAAGAGTCAGTTGGCTGACCTCCTGTTGTGAGCTACAAGGACACAACAAGCCCCAGAGGCCTCCCTGCAACTGCCCAGATTCCATGCTGCACTAGACCTGCCAGGATCTGCAACTGAAACTGCCTGAGCCATGGTGGCCTCTGCTATAGTGAGTCCCTGATCCCCAAGAGGTTCCCCACCATGTCCTGGACCCTTGGTTGGCATCAGAGTGCACTCCTCTTAAAGCAAAGGTGAAATCCTGAAGTGTTTTTGGATCTTCACTACTGCGCATCTTATCCCTAATAATCCGGAGAAAGGCTACCTGCCTTTCTTGGAATCCATCCACACCGAGTGAAAGGGGGCCAATGGAGTGAACAACATCTGACCTCCTGGAGGCCTAGATGGGCTTTGAGAGTCAAATGAGCCTCCATCTGCACAACCAGCCATCACAATCAAGGTACACTGCTTGCTAAATTTCCCCCGAGCAGGCCGCCCCCACAAGGATGTCTGCTTCGAATCCCTGCCTGCTCTCCGAAAGGCCCATGAGACCTCACAACTTGTCCCTAATAATCGGTATGAAGGTAGCTACCTACCTTTCTTGTAGTTCATACACATCGAGTGAAAGGGGCCATTGGAGTAAACAACATCTGACCTCCAGGAGCCCTGGCTGGGCTTTGAGAGTCAAATGAGCCTTCATTAGGACTTCCAGGCTAGCCCAGCCATCGCGATCAGGTTACAGTGCTGGCTAAACTGCTCTTGAGCAGGCCGCCCTGCATTGGGATGTCAACTTCTACTCCCTGGCTGCTTTCCCTGAAGCAAGACTCAGAGGGAAAGCCTATTGGACGAGGCTGGAAGGCAGCCACAGACTCAGAACCCTGGGGCCCTGGGGCGGGGCAACCCAGCCACTTGTGGCACCTGGGGAGAAAGACCAGAAGACAAGGGGGTCCCTCACACCTTGTGCCCCGTAATATCCAACTTCCTGGAGCCCTTGCTAGGCTTCTAATCCCGATCTGCTATCCGAGAAGCAAGACTCGAAGGAAAAGCCTATTGGAAGACAGACTCAGGCCTCTGGGAAGCAAGGTGGTCCGGAGTAGTCTCTTATGACACCTGGGGAGAAAAAACAGAGGACCTATAGTCCGAGCACACCAACTGAAAGGAGAGCCATCAAAGGGAGTGCCAGTGGGTTTGGAGAGTCGAGTGAACCTTCATCAGGACTTTCAAGTCAGCCCAGCCATTGCAATCAGGTTACAGTCCTGGATAAACCGCCCACAAGCAGGCCGCCCTGCAGGGGGAAGTTGGCTTTGAATCACTGTCCTACTCCCAGAAGAAAATCTCGAAAGAAAGGTCCATTGGATAGGCTGCAGCCACAGACTCAGGCCGGGGGACCACAGAGCGGGCTGATCCAGGTCCTCACGGGGTGAGAACAACTGGGAAACCAGGGGATCCCAAGTACCTTGGCCCTACTAATATGGAGCATGGCTACCTCCGTTTCTTGTAATTCGTGGTCACTTATCTACAGAGGGGACCATCAGAGACAACACACCTAGCCTCCTAGAGCCCTAGCTCAGCTCAAAATGTCAATTGAACCCTCAACAGGACTTCCAGGGCAGCACAGCCATCTGGGGGCGCCATTTGAATGCATGGTGCAGGAACAGACATCCGATACTTAGCGCGACCCAGGGCCCAGCCAGAGCTTCTTATCCCTTGTATGCAGGGGAAACCTTTGTGGGTCTGCGGGTCCTCTTCCTGGACACTATGAGACCCTAAAGGCATGGGAACGGAGTCCAGGCGGGGAGGCTCCCATCCTCAGGTAAGCCACATCTCTGACCATGTGCCTAGTGCGAGCTTCTGCACACAGACAAGCACTGGAGACCTCACCGGGCCTGAGGGACTCTGTCCCTGGCATTTAGTGACACATCAGGCAAGAGAGGGAAGCCCAGAACGGGGGACTTCCAGCCCTGGGCCAGTTAGAGCTATGACCAGAAGCCTGTCAGAGCTTCTTATCGAAGGAAAGCAGGGCAGACCTCCCATTGACTTCTACAACTGGGCCCACTAGAGCTCTGAGTCAAGGCCCGGGCAAAACTTCTTATCCTGGGCAAGCAGGGGAGGCCTTCATGGACCTGCGGGTACCCCTTACTGACACTTTGAGACATAACAGACTGAGGAACTGAGCCCACGGCTAGGGGCTCCCAACACAAAGCCCAGCGGGGCTCTGACCCAGGGCCAGGTCAGAGCTTCTTATCCTGGGGAAGCAGGAGAGGCCTTCCCAGGCCTGCAGTTCCCGTCCTGGGCACTTTGCGAATTGGTGGGCGTGAACAGAGCCCAGAATGTGGGGCTTCTAACCCAGGGCCCACCGGGGCTCTTACTCAAGGCACGGTTACAGCTTCTTCACACAGGCAAGAAGGGGAGCCCTCCCTGGGTCTGCATGTCCCCATACCAGGCACTTTGCGGCACGACACTCAGAAACCATGCCCCCAGGTTCCTCATCATTCGTTACCACAGCACTACCAATTCTTGTAAGCCATACACACCATGTGACAGGGGACATTTGAGAGAATCTATTCGGCCTCCTGCTTGAATCATCATTTCATTGGGACTTCCAGGGCAGCTCGGAATTCTGAACACTGAGTCAGATGTAGGAAATGACTTGTTTCATGTTTTGTAATGACAAAACGTCACAGGTAACGTTGGCAGTGCACATTTTGCATCACCCATGTAGGTGTGGTAAATGACTCCTAATTTGATTTACACCCTCGCCTACATATCACACCCTATTGGGATGAATACATTGATTACAAGTGCAAATTCACTTTTTGCAAATTTCACTTTTTAATTTGTACTCATAATTGAAGCAATTTGAGCGTGTAAAAGCAACTTTCAAGAGAAAATGGCCAGTGTGAATTTGGCCCAAAGAGACAGTGTCTGCTAACAAATGTCTTTATTTGCATGTGCATTGGAAAGCCTTTGAAATGCTGGAGTGTTCTCCTCTCATACCCTCCGGTACAGTTTGATTTGGGGCCAGTGTCCATGTTAAAGTAATTGTCGGATTGCCTGATTATTGATAGTTGGTCTTTGAAAGGACTTGCAGGGGCATTGTATTATAATTCTCCACTTGACCCTTTAAAATAATGTCTGAGTGCTGCAGCACCTCCCGCACCCCTAGTTCCAGCGCCAGTGCTGTATATTTTAGATCTTATTTAGAAACTAGGCTGGAGCTATGCATGTCTTCGTTTCAGCTTCGAAAAGTTCTGTTGGGCAGTGGCGTTGCAAGGGGGTAGTTGGGGGGGAGGAGTTTTGGGGGTGCGGCCAACTCGTGCGGGGCTCCCCCCCATTACATTCGGCAAACGCAAGGGGCCGCCATGGGCGGCATAAGACCTAGCTACGCCACTGCATTGTTGGGTTACTGAGGCCCTCTCCCTCCTAGGTGTTTTAATGGATCAGTGGAATTGTTCTTTAAAGAGTTTTGTTCTCAGGTACTTTTGAGTGTTGCCAGATGGCTTTCTGGGATTTGAGCAGGTGTATTTCCGAGCCTGGCCACTGTGATGCACATTAACTTCCAACCAGGGCATTTTCAAATACATCTGACCTGGAGCAGTAGATGTGCTTTACAGGATCTCAAGGTAGGTGTGGGAGTGTAGCTCGTGAACAGTGATTAGAGATTTGTGAGACCAGTTCCCTCTGGTGCTAAGACAAACAGCTGCTGAGTATTCAAAAGCCGACCTGTAGCCACATATAAACAATCACTGATTGAGTGATGATTGGCAGCTCATTGCTGTTCTTTTGCAGGTGAGGTTTGGAGGTGTCCCTTTACCCTCCAGTGTCTGACAGCTCTCAGTTTCACTTGCTTGAGCTTGAAAAATCAAGGATAACTCAGTTGGCTTCAGAAGCATGTTGCGTCCTCCCTTTCTTCAGAGAGAAGGGGAAACTTGAGTGCCATTAACTAGAAAGAGATGCTATATAGGGAGCCTTTGACTTTAGCTAAAGGTGTTTAATTATTTTATAAAAACAAGGCAAGAGTTTCTGTTCGAAAGTTTAGGGAACATGCTCTTTTTTGAATGTCAGAAAGCTTAAAAAGAGAAATCCAAGGATTGCCAAAGCCAACAGGTCTTGCCTTTTTAACTGCACTAGCTAATCAGTCATTGTGTTTGTGTATCTATTGCATGCATGGATGAGTGAGTGAAGGTGGGAACAGGTCCAATGACGGGTAGGAGGATGGATGCGTAAGGTTATGTGTGGCTGAACTGGTGATCAATCACATGCATAACTGAGTAAACAGGTGGGTGCATGGCAGTGCTTACTCAAAAAAATAAAATAAGTGCCAGGGCCCTCGTGAGGAGGCCACTGCAGCTTGCATCACTCATTGTCTCTTCCAGCACTTCCAGTGACAGTACCAACACTCGCGAGGAGGCAACTTCGCTTGCACCACTCATTTCCCCTGCCAGGGCTGCCAGAGACTGTACCAAAACAGCTACTAAGTCTTTTACATCGACAAGTGTGACATTTCAGATAATTCCAGGCCCCCAAAGCTATAAGAATGGCTTGGGCAGCAGGTATTGGTTGTTTTCATGTATATTGAATTAACTGTTGTTGTGCTCATCTCTGAATTAGACAAACATTGCCACCATGTGGCAGACTATCATCAATGCAAGTGCTGACAATTATGGGCCAGGGTCACGCACTGGAAACCACCGGCTCAAATTAGGCACTGGTGCATAGCAGGCGCGCAACGCCCATTGGGCTCAAAGGGCTTCAGCCCCCCCTGTCGTATGTGGCATCCCGGGGTGAGACAGCTTCCCGGGTACACACACAGCCACACCCGAATACTTCACAGGTCTTTAAAAGACAATTTGCTTGTTAAGAAGGCTTTGTTTATTTTCACCCCTTCTTAGATGCCCTGCATCTCCACTCTGCCTATTGCTGGAAGAATTAGCACCCCCCCCCTCGAAATAAAAATATTTTCTTAGCCCACACCCCCTGAAATTTGGCTTTAGTTCCGCCTCTGGTGCATAGATACACCCAGAGCTCCCAACTCCCCATAGGACATAGGTGCGGCAGTGCCAGCTTCCGTAATACAAAGAACAGTTACAGGACAGCCAAATGCAGTGTGTTACACACACAAACATGCACACACAAACATGCTTGTGTGCACACAGAACAGATGCAACATGTGCCGCTACAGTCAACAAGTCCGCGTTCTTGGTAAATACGCATTCCTATTGCTACCCGTGTCATACCTCCCTTCTCTATCACTCCTGGCTCTTTTTCTTTTTGCATTTCGCGACATGCCACTTACTGGAAATGATACTCTACACTTGTGTGCATTGCTGGGTGGTCTGCGCATCAGCTGCCATGCCAAATGAATACTCTGGTGGTATTGCGTTGCTGCCACTGCAGTCTCTTGGGCTGTAACAGATCCTGACATTCTTCTCTGTCTCCATGCTGATTTGTGGTTGCATCGCCCCTCCAACCCCCCCACCCCCCCTCGGCTAAATTCTGTTGACTAATTGCTTCATTCTCTTGTGTGCCTCCGGCAACACTGCCTCTCCTTAAGGACCCGGGCATCCCAAAGACAGGTTGTACACCGAAAAGAAGCACTCCTTTACCATGAGAGAATTCTGCATCACATTTACCATTCTATGCAGAATTAAGAGAGCCAAAGAGGGACATAGTACATCTGTAGAGGAATGACCCTGAACCTTTCTACAAAACAGTGTGCCAGTTGCTAGGAAGCTGCCAGGAATGCCATGTTCTGAAGTGAGCCATCAGGCTGACCCTAATCAGGGGGCTGTCACTGTGAGATTACTGCTTTGGTGATGAGAGGTCTACTTCTTGTCCCCTCTCGGTTGTGAAGCCTGTGTGTGCAGAAGCTGCCTTTAGCACATCCACAGGTTTTGACAGACTTGGACTGGGCTCAGGGCTGTCAAGAGTCACCTAGTTTGGCGGTTTTCTTTTTTCTTTCCTGCAAGATATTTTGTTTGTCTGCCATTTTGGTACTCAAATGGAATATGTCAATCATTTTACAGTGCCCTTTGTTCTCGGATCATCTGGGATCCAATCATAAAAATAGTATCTTTACATCGACAGGTATGTGACCATTTTCGAAAATTACCCCCAAAAATCCAGGTTATGCAGAAAACTTGCCCCACTTGAAGGTGTACAGATTTGACTTCTGGAACATTTTGGAAGTAGAAGTTTGCAAGCGAGTATATTTACATGTGAGAAAAATCCGAGCAAATGCACTTGCCAAGCTTTTTCTTTTGTTTCTCCGCAGGGTAAACGTGTTTCTCTGTGGTTATGTTCTCATCCCTTTTAGAAAGGGATTTACCTCAGTCCTTCTCATGAGTAAATCTCAGGCCTTTCCAGTGGTCAGAGAGGACTTTGTGACTATCAAAAACCAATCAGCTTTCTGGGTGTTCAGGCCTCACAGGGCAGAATAACATTGTAACGTCAACTCCCCACTCCTCATCGTAGACAAACCCACACAAAAACCTTTGTATGAGTAAATCCATTCAGGAATGTGATTTCATAATTTCGAATTAGATGATCGATTTATTACCCATAAGAAAGGATGTTTGCACGTACAAATCCGATGTGTGTAAAACATTTTAAAATGAGGCTCTGAACTTTGCCTGCTGATCTGGCGTGAGTTACATCTGCTGGTTTTAAAAAGACACACAGCGTCGTGTAGAGTTTCATGGAGAAGGACACTGGCCATAAACAGCATCAGGACACTAGGGCCTCATTTACAACAAAATGATGCAGCGCCGCGCCGAGCTGCATAATTTTAAAAGCACAGGGATGCATCATATTTACAACAATAAGACGCATCCCTGTGCTTTCCCCTGCGCTGGTGCACAATTACCTGCCATGCGCCAACGCAGGCACCCTTGCACCATTGTGCAAGGGTATGTGCATTGCCATCAGTTATTGTTTTTGTGCAGGAAGGTGTCCATTGATGGTATTTTCCTCTTTCTAGGCGTGCTGCACAATGAAGCACGGTTAGAAAGAGGAAATAACAAGGAGAAATAAAGTATTTCTCCTCGTTGCGCCTCTTGACGCCTCCCTTGGGGAGGCACAGTATTCAGATTCATTCCCAGGTTTACGAAATGTTGTAAATCTTGGAATGCGGCACAATCCATGGGTGCTGCGTGGAAAAACCCACAGCAACACTCATGGCACGCCCCTTTCATGCAAAGTGATGTGTAAAAAGGGGCCGTATTTACAAGGCCATGAAAAGCCACGCAGGGTGGCTTTGTGTGGACTTGTAAATATGGGCCAGCACACTGCGCCCCATGTGTGTCAAAAAAAGTGACGCATATGCGGCACAAGGGGCCTGTAAATAAGCCCCTCGGTTTGCACCTACTCATTAAGAGGTAGGGACACCTTTGGCTATTTGATCGTAGAGACTGCTGAGAAACTCTTGACCTAACAATCTATTCAGCACAGGACTTCTAGGTAACAGTGACAGTCACCTTGTCATTTCAGGATCAGGAGCCCAGCACCCAAGTTCCCTGACGGTGTCTGCCATGTGAGGCATGGCGGATCTGAGCACGGAAAAACAAACAATGGCCCCAGTGCGTAGGGTGAACAGGGCCATTGTTATTTTGCTTCAATCAAAATGCAAAGTGGGCTGTAAAAGCACAACTCCTGCCTGCTGTCCCTACTGAACCTGCAGTTCATCAGCCAAAGCAGTGGATGGTCTATAGCAGTGGTTCTTCACCTATGGTCTGTGGACCCCTTGGGGTGGGGGGAGGTCGATGACTACTTGGAAAATTCAATAATATTAACAGATTAATAAGGTGTATATAAATAAAGAGCAAAATGTTAAATTGAACGTTTAAAAACATTTTATAAATATGCAGGAATTTGAAATTGGAAGCTAAAATTAAGTCTTTATCCTCTGATTGATTTGTGGGAGCAGTCAAAGAGGCTACAGTATGGATGATGGGCGGCCTCAATTGAATTTAGAAAAGCTCCAACCATCCTATAATTCGAAATGTTTATTTTTTGTATGTGTGAATTAAATGAAATCTATCATAATGTGTATTTGTTTGATGAATACTTGTTTCCATATTGTTGTGTATTGTTTTGAAGTTCAAATCAAATCAAACATTTTTAGCCCATGATCTATGGATTTCAATAATGACTCAGTACGGGTCCCTGGATTCCAATACTGATTTAGTGGGGGGGTCCCTAGATTCCAGTAATGATCAGGTGTGGAGCCAAAGAAGTCAAAAGGTTAAGAACCACTGCTCCATAGGAACATGGCACCCCTACCAGACTATCAGGGGTAGAACACATTATCAATTCACTGTTAGGATGGAGGCCAGCTCCCCGTATCTAAAATGTAATATGCTTTTAGAATTACATGAATGGTTTCCATTGTAAAAACCTTGGTAAAATGTTTATTCAGTAACTTTTGGGGGAATTCCTATCAATATGAAATGCACAGTATGTGCATCCTGTGTAAATATACCATAAGACTAGTCAGAATTTTATTGTAGTCCTAAAGTCACTTTTGAAATATTAAAAATAGTTTGCTTACGCACAGCTGGAGTGCTGAACAAAGGTGAATACACATTCCTGGTTCTTTTCCTGTAGTTTACACCTAATCTAATTCAAGCCTGTAGCTGGACAGCCTTCAAAACGCTTGAACAGATTTCTAGAAGTAGGCCCAGGAAAAAAGAGAACATGATCCCAGAGCCTTTTAAGATACATTTGCTTGAGGATACCTCTTCCTGGTCTTCTGTTCTGACAGATACTGTTGGAGTTACCTGAAGCTTTTGCCTTGAACAGGAAGCGTGACAATGCTTCAAGTCATGGGATTTGGAAGCCAGGGAACTTAAGCCTGATTTGCTTAAACGTTTTTAACAAGATCCTACTGGTTTTATCCTTTTAAATGCCATGTGTGGCCCACTTCCACAAGAGATCTAACCGGGACAGAAGACGAGAACTTTGCTACTGCGGCACTGAATAATTACTGCCAGATGAATGTGGAGAGAATCTCTGGCAGCAAATGTTTTTACAATAACTAGTGGACCAATCCTCTTGTTACCCCCCAAAAATCCAGAGGTTCAGTTCCTGTTTGTGAAGCCTGCTTGCCACTACTGGACTGCTCTCCTGTGATGAAAGAGTACAAAATATGCTGACTGAAGATTAAGTTATTTTTTTATCAAGGATACATTTTAGCAAGAACATCTCCTGTAAAATAAGGCAATGGTGCCTTTAATCCTGTTTCTCCTGGTCCTGTTCCTCTTTGCTCCTTCGATCCAGGTCCCCTCTGGTGTTGGTCACCCTGGTCCTCCTGGATCCCTGATCCTGCTTCTACTGTCTCTAGCTGTACATGCCCTCCCACCCAGTGGTCCCCCTCCTTCTCCTTATCTTCCTACTGGTCATCATCCTCCACTGTGAGAAATTGGATTGTTGGTTGATGGGGTGTGAGCCCTGGTCTACCAACAGCCATAATCCCTGGCAGGAATTAAACTAACCTGTGCTGAACCCTGGGTAGCTTGGCATTTTGGGTTGAAGAAGCAGTGAAGAATTCTACCTTCTATGTTTGGACTTAGTCTTTTTTTGGAAGTCGAAAATCTCTAGTGGGACGAGGCAGGAGACTGTAGCCAAAGACAGTTGCAGGGGCTCAGATACCCCTTTGGCAAAAACCATCTGAACAGGATTTGCTGCTGCGGAGAAGAGCATAGCGGGAGCAGTGTTGAAGTCAGGCAGACCAGCAATACACCTTGGGCAGATAGATGAGGAGGTTACTCAAGAGTCTTCTCTTGGTTGTCAGAGTAGAGTTAGCCCAAAAAGACTGAGGGGCATATCAGCAAGGGCCGGCGATAATTATCGCTCAGCGTGCTTAGCGCGAGGATAATTATCGCTGGCTAGCGCTGAATTTTATCGCCGAGATAGCATGCTATCAACAACGCTTATCTCAAAAGCGATAAAATTCCAGGCGCAAGCTGCCAAATGTGCGATTATCGCTGGAAGTCCAGCGATAATCGTACAACGTTTGGCGATAGCTGGCTGATAGGACAGGGCAGACTTAACCATGATATCCACCTTCCATTGGATATCATAGCTAAGTCAAACTAAAAGCAGGCGTAAGGAAAGTAGCGGTAACCACGGTTAGCGCTACTTTTCTTATCGCTATGCTTGTTAGTGTGCCCATTGATAATTGGAGAAATGTCGGTTAGTGACATTTCTCCAGTTATTTTGGGACGGAACGCCCACTTTGCATCTCATTAGAGATGCAAAGCGGGGCATTGTTGTGACGGGTGCTAAGTCAACAAAACACGCGATAGCGTGTCTTTTGCTGATAAGGCGATGAAATTCTCACCGCTTTTCGCCTGAAAATGTACGCAAATGCGGCGATAATTTCATAGCGCCGTCTTGATGATATGCCCCTTAGTCCTCAGTTTTGGGTTTTGCCTATTTAAGCACCTTTAGCACCACAGCCAAGGTCCATGACTGGTGGTACACTACTTGAGGGTTCAGGACTCATGGGTCTAGGTGCAGGTTCAAGATGGTTGGCCCCTGTGGCTCTTAAGAGGAGTCCAGAAAATTAGCTGCTGGAGTCACTCTGGTAGCCCGGGGTGCAAGTTAAGATGTAGGGTGCAAACAGCAGGGCTGGCCTCTGAGGGTTGAAGGCAGGCTTCAGGCAGCAAAGCAATCCTTCCAGGTATGGCAAAGCCTTGCAGAGTGCACAGCAGGCCACAGGGGCAGGCAGTCTTCTGAGAGTCCTTCAACAGGACCAAAAAGTGAACTGAAGAGTAGGTCTGAGGGCCATATTTTTATATCCAGTTCTACCTTTGATGCTGGGAGAAGTTTCTAGAGGTTTCTACTTTGAAGTGCATAGACTTCCCACACTCCCCTGACTCCTAGCTGGCTGCAGTGACAATGTAGAGGTGATAATCCTTTCTTGTGATGGCAGAGCACAGCCTATTCAGTTGCAAGTGAGGCTGTGCCTAGCACTGGCCTCATCCTGCCAGCAGGTGGCCCATTGAGGCATACCTAATCCCTCTATTGTGTGACTGTCTGGGAGGAATTCACAAAGTCTAACTGTTAGCTTCATCTAGTCATGTGACGCAGGAGGGACTGCAGGCACCAAATGGCTAAGGGCAGGAAAATGTCAATGTTCTAAAAGTAGCATTTTCAAGATTGTAATGTAAAATCTGACTTCACCTCAAAAAGAAGATTTTTCATTACAATTCATATGTACCAAACACGAACTGCTTACCTGGTCCCAATCAAAAGTTAGTACTTATTAGATATAATAAGAAAACCCAATGTTATCCTATGGGACAGGTCGGCCTTGCAGAAGTAGAAAACGATTTTATACCATGGCACGTAAAACTTAAAAGTACATGTCCAACCTTTTGATTACAATGCACCTTGCACTCTGGGCCACCAAGGACCTACCTTAAAAGTGCCTTATTTGCATTAAGAGGTAGTTTAAAGCTTGGCAAGGGGTTTTATTGCTGAGTCGAATTGCATTCAGGCAGCAATAGCAAACCTGGGACATTTTTCAAGGTGCTATCTTAAGTGGGTGGCACAATAAGCGCTGCAGGTCCACAGGGAGCATTTAATTTACAGGGCTTGGGCATATGGTATACTACGTTACAAGAGATTTATAAGTAAATTAAATATGCCAAACAGGTGTTAACCAATCAAACCATGTTTAGGGGAGTGAGCACAACACTTTAGCACTGGTTATCAGTGTTTTTTTTTTTTTTTTCTTCAATGGTAAAGTGCAGAGAGCTCCAAGGTCAACAAAGGCGAATTACAGCAACATAAATGGAGATAAGTAGGCAAAATACTTGGGGGAAAACCACCCTAAGGCTGACAGGTCTAACATCTCCTATAGTCCTTCTCCTTCCTTCCCCATGTCCCCTCTATAATGCATTTAGTCAAGTATATCCTCCATGCCTAGCGTACAGATTTCCTTGGCTGAGTTACACTGCCAAAGAAAGAAATGAGGGCCATACGGAGACATGACCCAGCACACTCAAAACACTGCTTTACATATTTAAAACAAAACTACAATTCTCAAGATACTTTAGGCAGATGAGAAAAATTTAAAGTGTGCATGAAGAGGTCACAATATGGGGCTAATAAGTATCTATGCCTAAAACCCACTCTGCTGGGTAAATAGTGTGAAAGTGTTAAACACACTTTCACACTATTTACCCAGCAGAGTGGGTTTTAGGCATAGATACTTATTAGCCCCATATTGTGACCTCTTCATGCACACTTTAAATTTCAGGTCACAGATTACTGAATAGACACTCCCTTCATGAAATAATTACATCAGTGGTTCTTAAACAGTGGTCTGGGGGCCCCTGGGGGTCCACAACTGCTTAGAAAATAAAATAATATTAACAGAGTCATAACGTGTATATAAATGAAGAAGCACAATGTGCAATTGAACATTTTAAAATGTTTTGTAAATGTGAAGAAATGTGAAATTGGAGAGCAAAGTGTAAGTTCTCAAAGTGATATGTGGGAGCAGCGCAAGTGCATCAAACAGAATATAGCATGGCCAATTGAGTTTAGACTATAGCATGGAAAATTGAGTTTAGAAAAGCTTCGTCCGTCATTTAAATTATTTGGTTGTTTATATTTGTTGGTGAGTTAAATAAAATGCTTCAAAGTTTGTGTACGTACTTGATGAATGCTTGTTTCGGTATTTTTTGTGTATTGTTTCATGGTTCAAATAATCAAAAACGCTTAGGCCGGAGTCCTCGGGTTCCAGTAATGACTAGTGGGGGTTCTCATATTCCTAGAAAGAGTCAGTGGGTGTCCCTGAGTTCCAATAATGATTAAGTGAGGATCCACAGAAGTCAGATGCTTAAGAACCACTGAACGAGATGCTTTGCTTACCGGTCTCTTGCTTTCACTTCCCCTGTTCAACAAAAGCCCCATTGCTGGGCTTACTCAATTTACCTTCTGCGCACCCCAAAGCAAAGTGCGCTCTAGCACCCATTCCTTTATGTAAGTGCCCTTTTCTCTTTGGTCCAGATACCACCTGTCGCTCCACACTCCCTGTTTGCTGCTGCGGTGTAGCCAGGCCTGGAGTACTAAGCAAGCACAATCCCTCTTAAAAAGAAGCCCAAAACTAGCACAAACCCTTCCATAAGAAGCTTAAACTAAGCCTATCTCTCAAAAATCATCAAATGGAGGATCATGAGCATTAAAAGAAAACATACTCATTATTCTTTTCAGAGAGCCAAGTACTTCCAGACTGCAGCACCAATTATGTGTGTGCCATATCCAGAAGCTGCTGAAACAGAAGCTTGAATCTTACATTGCTTATTTTAATTTTATATTAAGATAAATGAATTAATCGAAATTGAGGTTACTGTTTATTTGTATCTGTAAACAAATACCCTATATCATGCACTTACCTTTCTACATACATTTTTATATACCCTATATCTTGCACTTACCTTTCTACATACATTTTTATATACACTTACTTTTAAATACTTCAAATAATTCCTTCAACCCTATTACAACATGGACTCCCATCCTGCCATTGCCTGGAGTCCCTTTTTTAGTAGAGCTAAATAAAGACTTCTTCAAACTAGTTATCCAGATGACAGTCAAATAAAAGGTAATCTCTTCTATTTAGTCTGCTTCAGGATAAAGAGAGCAGTTTCAGATATGTAGGTAGCCACTGGGTAAATAGCAGGATTGTGAACTATTTTGCTGGCCACTGAATAAATAGTAGCCATTATGTAGCTAGTCAGTGACCAGATAAATAACTACCCTGGGGCATGCTACTTTTGCTTGAAAACTAACCAACGTTCAATAAAGGCTGTGTAAATAAGACTGTGAGGGCCTGATCCTCCAACTACACTCTGTAGAACGTTTTGCAGCACTACCAAAGATACTTCAAAATGCAATTTGCAAACTACGGGCAGTATTTTACCACTCCGCACTCCCTATAGTTATACTCATATGTGCGTAGTCTCCTCAACTGCAAAGTTTATGGCTATGGAAAACTCTGCACATATAAGTTTAGGGAGTGCAGAGTCATAAACCTCTGCATGTAGTTGTGCATTTTGAGAAAGTAGTAAATGTACAACCAAGCGTAAGTTTCTCTTTGAGGATCAGGCCTCATTAGTGTAACAGCATCACAGCTGCTGTAACAGCTACACCTTTAAAAGGTTTATACCAAACCAAAAAAATGCTGTCAGATTAGGTAAACAAATCTTTATTTTTGAATCAGTAAATTAGTTTACAGGCTATAAAATGGCATTAAATTGACATTAATATATTCTAATAAATTTAAACCAATGCAGTGGCAGGGTCACATGCGCAAACTCATTTAGATTTTCCCTCTCTGTAAAAAGAAGACAGTTCTCAAACTGGTGCTCAAAAGGAAGAGGGCTGCCACTAATGCCCACAAGTCCGGACTGGAAACACCCAGTCCTTAATACAGTTAAACATAGTTTCCTGAGCACCAAGTGTAAAAATGCAAATTGTCCAAATGTTCCTTTAATCCCAATCTGGTTTATTTCTTCAGAAATCTTCTGCTTGACAAATTCTCATCATCAGATATAGCCGATATAGCCAACACGTGTTTCGTCAGATCACAATGTTCTCACATCACTGACTTCATCAGGGCTATATGAAGCCATCTGGGTGGCACTGTGTTGTGTGTCTAAGGGAGAACTAGGTGCTGTGCACCAAGGGAGCACAGGCTCTGGTGCATGAGGTGAACACTGAGTGGCGTGCCTCCAGGGAATAAATATCCTGTCCGCAGATGAAGGTAGAGGGTATACTCACCTCTACTTGCTTTAAAGTGTGCAGCTCACCCGTGGCAAAAGAAGTATGAGCGTCAAAGAGGTTTAATTTGTTACGTTAGGATTGGAGAAGTGTCTTCATAGGAGTACCTGCTCCGAGGTATATTTCCAGTTTGCCCCTAATATAATAACAACATTTTGCTTTGGGATTTTCTTTTTGAAAATATATAAGTAAACACTTTGGTGCACGGCTCTGTCATGTTGACAGAGCCCTGCACCGAACTGCAAAAACATTGTCAGGAACCGCTGTGTCATTGTCTTGTCTGTGCTTCAGAAATTATGGCCAGCTTGGTGGTCATTTCCAAGTTCGGTGGGTGACATCTCCATCAAGGTGGTTGAGTAATTTAACTAGTCGCCCTGGTGGTGACATGGTCCTCCCGTCAAAATATATGAATTGACCCCTTAATGACAAAATATTCAGGAAGGAGACATTCAGCAAAAACGTTTGTACTATAAAGGGATTTCCCAGCTCCCATTGTGAGTTACATCAAATGGGGAACAAAAACAGGCCCCTCTTGAAGGCGATATACAATGCTATCTAGGATATTCTGCATCACAAAATCACCCCACCTGGAAGGATAAATCTTATCTCAAACAGTTAGGAAACTTCGTCTGCTTCATAAAGTGTGGAGTATACTAATTCAGTCAAACGTTGAAAGTTTTAATTTAACTTGCCACTAATTTAAAATAACTTTACAGAGAGCTTGGAGCATATCCATCAAGGACATTTTGCGAAATTAATGTGTTTTAAAAGTTTTAAGGTTGCAACAATAGTGAAAACAAATAGAATTTAAATGAGTACGTTTTCTACTTTTTGGTATTCACAACCTCTGAGTGTATATTTATTACAAAGTGTTAGTTAGTGTTTGGAAATTGACTTATTCTTATGTAGGCGGCCCTCTCTGAACCTCCCTT
The DNA here is from genome assembly GCF_964204655.1 of Triturus cristatus. Taxonomy (NCBI): domain Eukaryota; kingdom Metazoa; phylum Chordata; class Amphibia; order Caudata; family Salamandridae; genus Triturus; species Triturus cristatus. The sequence goes on along the minus strand of NC_140589.1, from coordinate 140,013,638 downwards.
CCCTTACTCCTCCCTAATACTAGCCTCTTTTGCAGTAAGTCTGACCCTTTTTCCACCCACTCCATCCAGCTCCCTCCATATTTACTACTAAAACGTATACTTATGTTTTTAGGAACTTCACAGTCGGGCAGAAAACTCCACACACATAAGTATAGGCAATGCAAAGACGTAAACTCTGTTTGTTTGGTAAAATTATCTTACTTAAAAAAACCTCAGAAATCCACTGAAAAAAAATAAGATTAAAGTGACTTCTGCACTCTCCCGGGCATGGAACAAGAGAGTGTCCCAGGGAGGGGGTCCCTCGGACACCAACTTATCTCGAACTCTGGGAGATGGGGTCCCTGGGGCCTCACTAAGGCTTGGGAAATTAGGGCCCCATGTCCTGCTTCCCAATTAAGACTTCGGGCCTGAGGAGATGGGGTCCACAGTGCCATGAAATGTCTTGGGAAGGGAGGCCTTACACCCTGTCTCCATAGTTAATTTTAAACGGCCTCAGACACAGAGAGTGGGGTCCCTTTTACTGCCTTGGGGAGGGAGGCCAAACACTCACTCACCTTTAAAAAATATAGAAATAATTACGGACACCCAAGGGGATGGGGCTCGGGGAGGGCGTTACATGCCCCTCATCCTTGTTTTTAGTTGCGTGGCCCTCTGGCCTCCTGAGGGTCTTGAAACTGAGAAGGACAGGGACCCACGTCTTATTAATTTTATTCCACAGTGGTACCCCTGTACCATTTTAAAAAATCTGTTTTTGGCCTAGGGTTTGGGGGGTCTCTTTGGGACCACTCCATCTGATCTAGTGGGCTCGGGCATACCTACTCTGCACCCATATGTGTCTTTGTAATTCGTTTTTTCAGGACACGGGGACTGACTTTCAGAGTCCTAAAATGGCAGTCAAACATCTTTGCTGATGTGAGACAGCCAATCAAATCTAATTTTATGATCTCCTGAACCTGCAGTATTACAGCATCTGTATACAAAATCACAAGAAAATACACTTTCTGGTTAAAGATTTAGCTTTCTGCTATATATGGTGTAATTCATTTCAGCAGTTTTCATGTATAGCTGTTCAATTTTCCAAAGGAAAAGTTCCTGGGGAAACTCGTTTTTTCTCTGACCTGCTGAATGGATCACCCTGAAATTTCCAGGAAGGAGCTGAGTTGGCCTTAAATATATAAGCAGAATTGTTTACACTGCAACTGGACTCTCAACCTCAGGCCACTACCAAATCGAGAAAGAAATCCCAAAGGGGGAGACCGAGGCAAAGAAAGAACAGGAGATTCCAGTCAAAGGAACAGCATGTTGAGCAATAAGCAGGCGAGGAAATGAGCAGCAAAAGAGGGTCTAGTTTCATTTATTTATCTGATATTCAACTTGATGGAGAGGAGTTGAACATCTTGGCTCTGGGACTCTCGTACTGCGCACCTACTAACTTGAATTAGGCATGAACAAGGATTGATTTTTACAAATATGGGAGGAAATTGAAACTCATCGAGTTCCACAAGAATAAATTGACTACACTCAGGTGGGTGTCAGAGTATTCGAGAGACGCTGGTAATTTGCTGATATCAGACATCAGGCTTCTAATGGACATGAAGATGATCACTAGGGAGAATTTGGTAGGCTTGGGCGGAGTTCCGCTGTGCAGAACTCCACGGAGTGACCAAAAAAACTCTGCTGCGCTATGCAGAGTTCTGTAAGCGGCAGAGTGCATTCGGTCACACTGTTAATGCTGATTTTTAGCACTGTGTGTTTGTCCTGCACTAGAAAATCAGGATGAACAGCACCATTCACACCGCAAGACGGCACTGCTTCTTTCTGCTGCTCGAGTAAATTTTCTAATTGATCTGCAGCTTCCTCAACATGACTAGAGGATTTCTCAATGCGAGCGGTAGTGGCCATCCGGGACCACCTGCATTGAGAAAACTTGCCAGGAGGTGGTCTGGAGTAGAATTTTCCTAGTTCACGGAGCGGACTTTTTTGGAACTCTGTGCTCTACGTGGAGTGCAGAGTGGGAAAAACTCAGCAAACTCCATGAGCAGAGCGGAATTTCACACCAAGGCCTAGAATTTGGGTGATTGTGAGAGTCTCACAGAAGAACTCTCATTCAAAATCAAGAACCTTATGTATACAATAGCACCACCACGCCTTTCAAAGCTAAATCAAACTTTGTTCCAGTATCTCCAAGGGACTCAATTAACTTGTTCTATGATCTAAAAATGATGCAGAGTAAGGGGGTTGCAAGGAAGGGGAATCCAGTGAACTCCCAGGTGTATAAGTATGACCAGGTGATTGAGAATATTAAACAAAGGAAAGTTGTGGCTGTGCGTCAGGCAGACCAGGGCAGTAATATCGTCCTATGGCCGTTACATATATATACCAAAGAAGCATACAGTCAACTAGGGGACACAGTGTTACTGCAAAGTGGATAAATCTGTTGTTGATAATGTCAAAATCATGTATCACACTAATGTGTCTCATTGGAGAGGGGTAGGTCAGATCAGCAAGGAGGAATACCAATTCCTCAGAACAGACACTCCCATCATGCCCATGCAATACTTGATACCGAAAGTACATAACAGCACTACGACACCACATGGTAGGCCAATTAGTTCAACCATAGGAGGTTTGTTCAAGTACGTCTAGGTACATTGACTATTTCCTACAAAAATATGTCCTAAACTTGCCCTTGTAAATTCTGGACACATGATTTTTTTGAGGAGGGTGTACAATATTTCCTGGGAAGAAGGCTATGTGTTAATCACATTGGACGTTTTGTCCCTGTATATGAGCATCTCCCATGAAGATGGCCTTAGAGCCGTAGAATACTTTTTAAGCTCTAGACCCATCACACTCTACAAACATACACAAATGTTTCTTTCTATGATACGCTGGTGTCTATACAACAACATGTTCCTGTTTGGTAATACAAATTTTAAGGAGTTGAGAGGGACAGCCATGGGCATCTGTTTCGCCCCAGCTATGCTAATTTGTATATGCGCTGGTGGGAGGAGCAGGTGCTAGCATAGGAGATAGCGCAGGAGTGCATGGATCACACCATCCTGTAGTCGTAGCTCACCTATTCATCATATGGTGGGGCACAGAGCAATCAGAACGAGTGTTCATTGGCAGATTAAACATTAAAAAACTGAACCTACGTTTTACATCAAACATCAGAAAGCAACAAGTGCAGTTTTTAGATCTCACTGGGTACACAGAATAGGGCAAGCTTATCACTAAAACCTTCAGGAAGCCTACAGCAGGCAACACAGTTTCAAATGCTAGCAGTTTCCATCCTAACAAGTTAAAATTCAGCATTCCTTATGCTGAGAATTTACGTATGTGAAGGAACTGCAGCAATACACAATAATTAAATCAAGCCTAAGGCGAGCTAGCCAGAAGATTCCTGGATAAGGGCTATAGACCCAAAGTCATCCAGGGGGCAAGACACAGAGCCAATCACAAAATTAGGGAACAACTATTCTTCTCAGAGAAGATTAAAACAGTGAAGGGCTAACAAGAGATCACTAACTATAGTACACAACATCAAGGAGTCAGACACATATTGAAAGCTCACTGGCACCTAATTGAAAGTGATCTAGTGATAGGCAAATCTATGCACGATAAACCTCTGATTGTCTTTCACAAATCCAAATCAATGAGGGAACAGTTGGTGATCAGCAGCCCTGAAAAGAACAGGAGTGTCAGTTGGTTTAGTGGCAGCACTGGCTTCAAGAAATGCAAAAGGTGTAAGGCTTAGAGGCATGGGGTCAACACCACCCAGGTTTCGTCACTACTCTCAACTGGTCCCTTAAGGCTCAGCAACTCATTACACTGCAAGAGTGAGTATGCTATTTATGTTTCGAGATTTATGTGTACTTTGATGTACGTAGGAAGTACACTTCTCAAAGTACATATGCGAATTCTGCAACACATCAAGGCCATCAGAAACAAGGATCACACATACCCCGTGGCAAGTCATTTCAAAGATATCAATGGGGATAGGGAAGCTGACCATGGCAATTTTGTCCTGGGTGTGTTACCAAGCAGTGTTAGAAGGGGTAACAGGGAAACATTGCCTCAGACAGCTAAAATCCAGGTACATCCTTAAATTGAATAACAAAACACCATCTCGGTTAAATTTGTAAGAACACATGTTTGTGCCTCTGTAGGCACAGGAGTGGGTCTAGTTTGATGCTCCCTCAGCTGTGTCCAAAATTAGGGCATGTTGATATTTTGTGTAGTCATGCCAGTGCATTTATGGACTGTGTCCCATTAGAATTATTTTAATAAATCACATTACTACATCACTTTTGTCTTTCACCATGCGTCCACAGAGTTATTATCATCAAGTTGATTTATGCCTGTTTTCGATTTAAGTTAACCTATTTTGAATTTTTGAGTATTGAAAACATGTAATGGTGTTGGTACTGCAGCTGCCCATGCACCTCCAGGTTAATTTTGCAGTGTGATAATCTACACAGGGAATCAGCCCACTGGGGCATAATCCCTTTTTAGCTTCTGATATGTTGCTGGACTGTCATAAAGGAGCAATTGTGCAGAAATACACAATATATGAGTCCATTAATTGTGGGTCAGCTTATATTGTATTAATTGAGTATAGAATAAATGGCACACCACTTGACTTGTGATGATTTGAGGTAAAATGTTTTAATCACAATGACAATAACAATCTATGGCTTGAAACTATATTTATTAGCAATACTGTGGTCAAGTGGGTATCAAGTATTGGTGAGTCTTTTTTCCTTTTTCCTTTTTATTTGCACATGTCACTTTAAAATAAAAAATGTAAACGGTGCATAAAAAGCACAAAATGGCAAACAGCCAGTGTTGTGAGAAAGGCTGCGTCCACGGCCAAAACGTGTTAACTGTGAAAGCCTGAGGTTGCATCAATAAATCAACGTATTGTGAACCAGAACTGTGTTGGAGCATGTTCTTAAGTTTGAGACGGGTAATCAGAGGATATATATATATTTATATATATATTCAATTACATGCACAGACACACACACACACACACACACACATATATAGATATACACACACACACGGAAAAGGGAATTGTTATTACTAAGTGTAGGGATGAAAGACCAGAACTATCTTTGCAACTTTGTTCTTTGCCCCTAAATGTTCCACTGATTTCCGCCTTCTGGACTCATCGATCCCTAGCAACCCCTTACACTGACATATGTGTGCTTCTCAAGGGCGCCCTTCAGTGAGCCCCGAGAGGGTCCAAGGGAATCAGTTGGTCCGCCCATCTAGATGGGCGGACCAATTTAAACCACTTTCCGTAAGCCATAGCTGAAGGTATACAATTCTTGTTTTTGGGATGTCTAGAGGTACAAAGGAGAATTGCCTAAAGTTCTCCCTGTGTAAATTAAAGTCCAGAGCTGTGGATCAGATGGAGGTCACTTCCCATTTATATTGTTTCTAAATAAATGTAATATTTCCAAACATTGTGCACAGTCATTACTGGGGTAAATCTTCACAGACATTTAAAAAGTTGAAAGGTTTTGCCAAGGCATTTCTCAGTAGGGCTGGGCATCATGTTTGTGAATATTTACTCCTCAGGGAAAATTGTATTTTCAAGATGAAGAACGATAACTGACCACAGAGACAACCACATACCCCCATCCTTTTCCCTTTCATTTGCTGAGAAAAGGATTGCGTGAAGAGAGCTATGTCAAAAGTCTCCTTTAGAAGAAGAACTCTTCTTCTACCTGATCAGCTGACCATCCAGAGCTGAAGGATTCACTCATTTCCAAAGGCTACGGGCTGTTGTCCACCTTCTGGGCTTTGTATCACAAAAATGAGTTGTTTGCAGCTTTTTGATCAGCTTTTGGACTCAGACCTATGAAAATTCTGTTCTGTCTACTGCATGCAGAGAGTGGAGCTACAGGCTGCCCAATCAATTCCTCCTGGCTGTGACCAATCTTGAAGGTCTCCGGAAGCTGTGGTGGCCTCCTGTGCTTTCAGCCGAGGTTTTGCCAGTGTGAAAGCCCCCAAACGAGCTCAAGGTGACCACAAAACTAATTTAGCACCTTGAAGCTTACTCTACCCCTCATCATAAGATTGAACACAGACTGCCGAATAATCAGCCCAAGGACTTTTGGTCTTGAAACCCTCTGAAGACATGGAGGTGAGGTGCTAAGTGACCGATTTCTACTATGTCTTAGTGAGATGGGTGTTAATCCTAATAGGGGAGCAAGGCCCTTAATGCACTGACTGGGTGGGGATGTCAAGTAGAGCTCAACAAATCTTTAATTTGCTAATAACTTTGGTGGTCTCTCATATAGGGATAGCGAAAGATTTAGAAGGGTGCTTAACAAATTGTTCATTTGCTAATGACTTTAGTGCTCTTTGTCAAATCTGCATGAAATTCCGCAGGCATTTACATGTTTAGGTTTTTGGTGGCCTTTCAAGGTTTGTGCAGATATGTTACAGGGAGCGAAGTTAAATCCGGACAAAAAATTCCATCTGTATGTAATAACGTCGGCACTGTTTGTTGAATCTGCATGAACATGTGCAGGTAGTTAAGCCTCTAATGTCTGTAGACTTGAATTTGAGCCAGATGACTTTCTTGCAAATTTAATAAGATTCTGATGTTTTCATTGGTTGAAAACGTGCATGTCCATCTCATCAAAAACCGACTTTTACTTAGCAACAGGAGCAACATCCTCCATTTAAAGACGAGCAGGAGATCTTAACACTTGCTTCTGAGAGTCACAGCTGCATTTTACATGTGCGCTACGGCAAACAGAGCTGAAGAGTTTCCAGGGCCTTCAACTGCTTCTGTGCCTCTTCAGTAGGAAGAAAAATTAATTCAATGGTTTGGGTGCGAGGGGTTTTTCACAATCCGAAGGATCTGAAGTTAAGTACAGGACAGAGAGGTCTGTACTCCTTTCGCTACATCAACTATGAGAAAGAATTGGAAAGCAAAGAAAGAAAAAGAATCAGAAAACATCTAGTGGGACCAACCTAAAAAAGAAAAAAGACTCCTGCAAGGTTGCAGTGTGTGTTGGCTGCCCATGCAGTGTTGACCACCCATAATAGGCCAACAGCCGAAGGCTGATTAGGCATGGCTTTGCTGCTTCTGCAGGGTTGTCTCAAGGCTTGGCCATGGGCATTTCAGTTAACCCCCGTTGTGCCATATATGATAACAGACCAGATCATAGCCAGTTGATTTTTACTTGGATACAATATTTGCTTTAATTACTTACTTTTACTGACCCCTCTAAGAGTATTAACCATTGGCTCTTCTTTTACTAAGGTTCCATAGTCAGGAGCCTTCTGCATAATCATAGCCCCCTCTTACATTACTAGGACCCAGAATGTTCTCACTGCTAATCAGCTCAGTAAGAGTTCGGCACACTTTGTATACCAACTTGCCTCCAAGATGGCAACGGAATTTGGACAATCTTGTGAGATGTTGGAGTTTTAGTTGTAGGGTCTAAGTGGGTGGTGTATTTTGCAGGATGCTTCAGTGGTTGTGTGTGACCTGCTTATCATCCATGACCTTGCATGATTCCTGTAAACAGATTTCCGTCATTTGTTCTTTTCTGGATCCTGAAATTGTCTGCATAGATAAATGATCCTATGGTAAGCGGGTGCTTATCACAGTAGTGGAAATGACCATCGAGTTTTGAGGTTCTACTGGACACTTCACTGGTGAAAATCTTCAATTGATTGTTTCAGTCTTTTATGTATCGCTTCCCCAAAGCTGCCTAGAATTGTTTGCCTGCATGAGTTATGTTAGTAGTGGACTTCAGGAAGAAACTCAAGACATGGCTGTTTGACTAAGACCTGCAATGTAGCACCCGGATACCCTCACGGGTGATTAGTAGCACTAAACAAATATTTATTGATTGATTGATTGGTAACTCTGGCTACTGGTCGGTGAGAATAAGCTAATGTGGCTTGAAAGGAGGATTTATCGCTGCTGGCCTTTATGGTATTATTGTTGTTCTCCAATCTCTCCCTTGTGGGTGATCAGAGAATGAAAACAGGGGACAGAGCTCCCTATAACCCGACAGTCATTCTGTTGAGTATTGCCTAAACGATGCACCTATTTGTAGGCTGACTTATCCTCTTTACAATTTGGTTTCCTTTGATAGTGAAGAGCTCCCAAATGGTTATGTCTAGCAATGAGGACAGGGGGTTGGGGGGACTACTTAGATTTCTTGAGAAGGTTCAAAACTGTTAGTCACCACAAACTACAGATGGACTGTTCATCAAATTTTAGAAAGTCCCAATTGGCTTTGTTAGAATTCACCCATGTCTTGACAAATTGGGTTAAATGGCTATGTAATAAGTCCCATCTGGATTCCCCGAATGTATTCAACTCTGCTTGGTCTGATGCAGGGGTCTCCAACCTTTTAACTAATAAAAGCGACTTATGCTAGATGAAAAACATCTCCAGCTACTAACATTATTAGTGTTGTAATATGACCAAGTCATTCAAGATTACATTGCTGGTCACCATATTCAAGATCTACAGCTGTGATCATCTTGGTGCATTAGACAGGAATACCAGCAGTAATGTAAACAAGCATTTGTAATGCAATCGGTCTCGCCTTTGGGACCTTATAAGGATTTATCCATGCAGATGTAGACTAAATATAATCAATAACAATAAAAATAGCCAATTAAACCATACTGATGAAAAACTTAATTGACTTTTTCTGCTTTAGGAAAAGATGTTCTTACCACAAAACTGTAGAGTTCCAATACTATTGACTTCAGAAAGATGACCAATTGAGTCCGTTGTGACAGGATTCCAACCTGTGCCCTACCTGTTAAAACAGGTTATAATAGGAAACAGATTAGAACAGGACACCTGTGACATGCAGATTACACTTTCAGGAGTGAGCACTTAGCTTTTTTGCTAATGACCCAAATCAATAATGATCGTCTGAAATACAATGGCCCTCTTTCTTGAGGCTCACACTTCAATTAGCTAAATGAAGATACAGTTGACTTCATAGGGATTATTTTTATTTAGCATCAAGTGGACTTTGGTAATTTCAAAATCTCACTGGTATCCCGTAAATTATTGAAGTCTATCCACTCTTCAGTGAGCCCGCTTCGCGCCTACACTATCTGTCAACACACCATTGACCAATATTCTTACTTTGCTACATCATCATTGTTGTGTTACAACTACATTGATGATACTAGCTCAACATTGAAAGTTTGCATTTCTAATAAATATTGCAATATTGCAAAGAGTGCTTTTGAAAGTCAATTTAATAAACATAGCCCACACAGAATCTATGTTCATCAATTCTTTCCATACCACTGGAATCAAGCTATCCTGGCTGAAGAGGGGTGAAACCCTGAAACCGGTCCGAGGATGCTTGTTTCCAGTCCAGGGAGGACCTGGCTTGGCAGATCGCGCTGGACTGTTCCCATGAGGCACAGGGTCAAGACTGATTTGCATATGGCTGGGTTCAAACTGGAATGGCATGGTGAGCAAAAAAACGATGGATTCAGGCCCAGATCTCTGTACTGGGGAGAATGTATGACATTGTTCTGAATTCTGTCCATCAACTGGTATTTTTGCATTCATCAATTCTTTGCAGCATTGCATTCTATAGAGAATGGTCTTATACTAAGTAAGGCAACCCGTAAATATGATGTAAAACTTTAGAGTTTGGTCAGAGTGGCAATAAAAGTAACACACAATTAAATTCTGTTTAACTCTCCATATACTGAATCATGCTGTTCACCACAAAAAGAGGCTTTTGGAAAAGGATGCCTCAAATAAGGTAGAGAGTGACAGTCTTAATTAAGTTTTTAATTTAGGGAAGGAATATATGCATGTGGCATGTTCCACCACCTGCCAATCTAAATGCATACTAATCAATCATTCAGCAATAATTAGTAATGGCCCTGCAAAAGTAAGGAACAACATATGTCAATACCTGCAGGAGATTCCATTAAGGGGACAGTGCCTCAGGAAGGGCAGGTGGGGCATTTACATTACAGGGTGTAGCACGTGGCAGTGGAGGTTCTGTAATTTAAACCCCCAGTCCTTCCTCCCTCCCTGCCCCTATTCTGCCCTAACCCTCTCCGTGACCAAAGGCCTTAGTGTATTTGTGAAGTAGCCTAACAAGAGTGCATAGTACTTGCACTTTCAATCTAAGTGGCTATAGACAACATTTTGCGGGGTCGGGCAGAGGGGCATCATTTTGGGCAGATCAATAGCATTTTCTGAATTTTTTTTTTAAAGTGCTGAAAAGTTGAACGTGTTGCCACTGTCAAGAAATGAAACTCTGCCACCCACTAGTGTTTTAAATGAATCATCCTCCCGATGGGCGAAGAGGTCACCCCCACTCCTTTGATTGACATATTGGTAAATGATTACCTCCCTGGCAGAATAAGAGTGGAACAACTTGTTCAGAAAAATAAAAACCCCAGCGCTTGTTAGCAAACTAAGGGGCATATTGTCAACGGCCAGCGATAATTATCGCTGGCCGTTCATAGCGTGAGAATTGTTATCGCCGGCTATCGCTGATAATTATCACCATCCTAGCGCTGTATTAACAACGCATAGCGCAATGGCGATAATTATTCCAGCGATAGCGTTATTTTCCATGGAACATCGCTGGTTTTCCAGCGATGTTCCATGGAAAATGGCGATAACCTCGCTGATACGACCCTGTGGTCATATCAGCATAATCCATCTCCAATATAAAGTATAGGTAAGTCTGCATTTTTGCAGACGTTAGTTTTTGGCGAAAACGACAGTTTTTGCCAAAAACGAATGTCTGCAAAAATGCCTGGGCCGCGTTGTAAATATTGTGATGTGCACATCAGCGATATTTACAAGGTTGTTCTGCCCAGTGACGCCCACTTTGCATCTCATTAGAGATGCAAAGGGAGGCGTCAGGTAAAAGGGTGCTAACATGCGCTAATGCATGTTATCACCCTCTTGTTAATAGGGCGAAAACATTACCTCCGCTTTTTTGGCTTTTTAAGCCAAAAAAAGCGGAGATAAGGCCTTTGATAATATGCCCCTAAATCTGCAAATGCAAACATTTATTTTACTTTCATTCCACTGAAGACGTCAATCATACTGCAATAATAGTGGCTACAGCCTCCAAACATGGGTGGATGGATTGATGAAGAGGGACGAGGGAAGGGCAAAGGGCAGAGGGATGTGTGGGGTCGGTAGATATGGATTCACATAAACTCAACTAAACATGCTCTACTAGTTGGGCAGGCGCTGAAAAGAATTGTGTGCAACCTGTTTGTCATAGGTTGGAACCATTGCAGCGCCTGGCGTGCTTTTCATGCCTCTCGCATCAATAGCATTATTATGGCTTAATTGCAAGACACAAATACCTATCAAAAAAGCACCCGAGGATGAATCAATTGGTGCTATGTCCGAAGTAAAGAAAGGTAGGGCAGAAGAATAGGTGAGTGGATTATTTTACAAAATATTTATCCTGCAATATTCTGGATACAATGCTGATGTGTTTGAGAGAACGTATCCCGTCAGCTCACTGCAGACTGGGAGCAGGTTGTGCAAGGATTTTCAACAATTCCCTTTGGGAGGGAGGGGGGCATGCTAGGACAAGACCAATTTTTTGTGTGTGTAAAAGCCCGCTTTATTGAAACAGGTGCATATCACAATTTATACCTTGCCAACTGCCTTCCAAAACTAAAACTTCACTATACATGAATTACCTGACACCTTGTTCCCCTCCCCACCTCTACGATCCCCACATCAAATCCCCCACCCCGCAAAATACAACATAACATTCCATAACATTAATATTACACAATTCTACACAATATAGCATTTACAAATCCTAACCTCCCATGGCCCAAATCCCTACCTGCCTTTGTGCAACTGTAACTAACAAACCTCTAATCTAAACTTAGCCTACCTGGTTACCCTTTCCCTGCTCACAAACTATCAATATTTAACCAAAAACTACAGCCAATCCTGGCCAACTTTCCACAACCCGGTCACCCAGGAAAAGGCAGGAGGGTAGGCGTAAACGCCGCCTCTCCATTTTCCTGCCCCCCCTGCCTCCTAGGAAAAAAATCCCTCAACGCCTTTGGATACCCAACAACCTGGCCAAAACTTCCCTTAGTTCCAATAAATACAAGTCCATGCCCAGCCGTGATAAATGTACCCCATCACCCCTGAAAAAATCCGGCGTGTCATACCTGATGTCCCTCTGCGAAATCCTAAAAATTCCCAATTGATGACAAAAATGCACCATCTCTGTGTTGAGTTTCCGTCTGGCCTTGTCCACCGCCCCCGGGTTCACCGCCCCTCTCCAGACCCTACGAGGAACAAATTCTGTCCATATGACGGCACAACCAGACCACTGACCCTTAATCAACGCCAACTCACACTTCATACACCTCATCAACGCCAAGCCAGTTTCTCTCACCAGATCGTTCTCCTCCAAATGAAGGACCAATACATCGGGGCACCTACCAGCCACCAAAATCCCGTTTAGCACTTGCAGCAGCTCCTTCCACCGCATACCACCTCTTCCCCTCCAACAAACTGTAAACATGTCTTTATTGGAACCCAGGCTTTCCCTAAAATAGCTGGCGCGGGCCTGTATTTGCGCCCACTTCACAAAGGAATGGCCGACAATCCAAATGGACATCTCCCTGGCGAGGGGATCCATCACCGAACCTGAAACGAGAAACATGAATGAACCAAAGGAAAAAAGAACAAACCGCGTTACAACCCCCCAGCTGCGCTGCGCACATAACACTGATAGCAGTCAGAGGACCACCTTCCCAACCGCATGATGTCCCCTCGCCCCCAGCCCCGATTGCTCGCTTCAGATGCTGCCCCAATTCGAAATGAATGCATCCCAAAACCCTCCCCGTCAATCCCCACTCCGCCCAGCGCCTTCCTCAGCACCGCCAAAAGCTGTGAAGCTGTCACACCCCGTCCATCCCGGTGCCTAAAAACTGAACCCACCGTATCCGCGGTCAAGGACCTCCACCTCAAACCCCACCGGTAAGGGCAAGCTTGCTGGGACTCACCCATTTGCAAAGAAACCCATTTACCCCCTCCCCTTTGATCCGTCGTCGGATTTCCTTAGTGAAATGCTGACCCCATCCCTACAAAAGGAAACTTTACTCCATGGAACCCCGTGTTCAGCTTTATTCCCACACCGCTCAGAAACCCGAAAAGCCCAGAGAAACATCCAGCACATCAGCGTGGAGAAGAGGCAAACTTCAACACCTGCATAACATATCCCAGGCAAAATCCCAATCACCCTCTCTAACAGCTCCCAAGACAGAGGCTTATGAACCCTGGTTGCGCGTCCACAATCACGGGCCCAACCTTCCAACATGCGCATCCCAAGCTCCCCTGCGGAGGGTGCATAACCCCACAAGTTTCCCGATGAAAGCAATACCCGCCAGCCTGCCCGCTATCGTAACCCTGGACAGACCTCTCTCAATCAAATCCAAAATAAAACGGAATCACATCTTCCTGTTTAAGCTCAGGGGAGTCCGGCCACATAGCGCCGTAGTGCAAAAATTACCCCCATGGCGACCTGTACGCTGCCTTCGTAGATCGCGCCAGAGAACCTAAAACCAACTGCAACATCCTGTGTTGCCTACGTACCACAAATACTGCAGCATTCTGGTCAAAATTCCGTCCGTGTCATTGGCGAGCCCACGGAATCTCCCCCACTGTGAACGAGACAAAGCATCCGCTATGTCATTGTCCACACCCGGACATGCACCGCTCAAAAGGCAATATCATGCCGTAAGCCACCCAACACAAACACCCTTAGCAGTTTAAAGACCTGTGCATCTCGGGTGGACTGGCGGTTCACAATTTGAACTACTGCCATGTTGTCGACTCTGAAGGTCTCCCTCTTGTGCGCCAGCTGGTCTCCCCATAAGGTGATCGCAACCAAGGGAAGAACTCCAAAAAGGCAATACTCCTGCCCCCATCCACCCACTCTGGGGGCCACTGCTCCGTACACCACCTCCCTTGCCAATACAAACCAAAGCCTGCACTCCCCGCCTCATCAGAAAATATTTGTACATCCCAAAGCATGTCGCCCTCCCTCATCAAGGGGATGCCATTGAAGTTTTGTAGGAAAAACTGCCACATTCTCAAGTCCTGCCGCACCCCCGCTGACAAACGCACATGATGATGAGGAGGCCCCTGTCCCGCTAGTGCCCTGCACAGTTGCCTACAAAACGTCCTCCCTACTCTCACCACCCTTCACGCAAAATTGAGGTGACCCAGCAGCACCTGAATCTCCTTCACCGTGACCTTATGTTTTGCCAACATCGTTGCCAGCAGCCCCAACATTTGCTGCTTTTTGTCTGCCGGAAGGCGTACCTCCATCAACTGAGAGTCCAATTCAAAACCTAAGAAGAACAGAGCCGTGCAGGGCCCCATAGTTTTTTCCAGTGCCAATGGCATGCCCAGTTCCCTCATGATCTCATTGAAACTGTCCAGTGCCTTCTGGCAGTCTGCGGAGCCTAAGGTGCCAACAAAGAAAAAGTCATCCAGGTAGTGCGTTACTCCTTGGTGACCCGTCCGTTCCATAAACAACCATTGTAGGAGCGTGCTGAAACACTCAAAAAGTGCGCATGACATAGAACAGCCCATCGGCAATGCTTTGTCCACGTACCAGTGACCGCTAAACTAGATACCCAAAAGATCCCAGCCATCTGGATGGACTGGAAGAAGCCGGAAAGCCGACTTTATGTCGCACTTTGCCATCATCGCCGTTGCGCCTGCGGTCCCTACTAGTGATATGGCTACGTCAACAGATGAATAGGATACAGTGGCCTCCAGCTCGTCGATGAAATCATTCACCGAACCTCCTTCAGGCCACGACAAATGCTGTTTTAGGCGAAACTGTCCTTGCTCCTTTTTAGGCACCACTCCAATGGGTGACACAATCAAGTTTTTAGAGGCCAATCCTCAAAAGGTTCTGCCATGCGGCCCTCACGCACTTACTTATCCAGCTTCTCTTGCACTACATGAGAGTGCTCTTTTGCCGATTTCAAATTGTCTGCCCAATGGCTCGTATGCGGTCCATCGTACCCCAGTCTGAAACCCTCCAAAAACTCAACCTCAAACGTTCAGCAACCTCCACGTCAGGGTACCCCAGTAAGGTTGCAATCAAACTGTCACTTTAACCGGAGTACGAGCCCTTTGGCCCAGGCCCCTTAGCTCCTCGCCCCCCGCGAGCTTCTGCTGCTGACCCCCCGACGTAAACCCTCCTGCCTGCCACTGCTGCAACCCTTGCTGCTGACCCTGGCCTCCCCTCCAACAATTGACCAATGCATGCCTTCCTCCGCACCCTGAGCAATCATGCCCGAAACGGCAGTACTCCCGGGTGCACAAACCCTTGTTGTAATTCCAACAAGCCCCTTTCAACCCTGGCTGTCCTCTCCCTGCTGCCCCCACCCCTCTTTGGGTGGAGCTTTCCCGAAAGGGCCGATAAACGAGCGGGAGCCCGCTGGCTGTAAAAATGGTTTTCCCAGACCCGGCTAAACCCATAGGGCCCGATTCACAGAACTAACTTAAGACAAAATCCTAAACTTACTACCATTTTCGTATTCACAGAAGGCACTTACTCATTTTGCTATTCACAGAAGACACTTACTCACTTCGGTATTCACAGAATGCCTTCTGTGAATACCGAAAGTCTTCAAATTAGGATTTTTCTCAGTTTAGGAGTCCTAAACTTAGGACTCCTAACTTTACTTCTACTAAACTGAGAAAAATCCTAATTTTAAGGCTTTCGGTATTCACAGAAGGCATTTAGGAGTCCTAAAGTTAGGAGTCCTAACTTTACTACTACTAAACTGAGAAAAATCCTAATTTTAAGACTTTCGGTATTCACAGAAGGCATTTAGGAGTCTTAAAGTTAGGAGTCCTAACTATACTACTACTAAACTGAGAAAAATTCTAATTTTAAGACTTTCGGTATTCACAGAAGGCATTTAGGAGTCCTAAACTTAGGACTCCTAACTTCTGTGAATACCGAAATGAGTAAGTGCCTTCTGTGAATACCGAAATGAGTAAGTGCCTTCTGTGAATACCAAAATGGTAGTAAGTTTAGGATTTTGTCTTAAGTTAGTTCTGTGAATCGGGCCCATAGTGTGTTGCCACAAATCCGTTTCCAGCTCACCCCATTTAGCCTCCGGGTCCCTCGCCATGCGTGCCCGGAACTCCTCATCATATTGCGCCCAGGCATACCCGCCCCCAGTAATCTGTGCCTTCCTAATCACGTCCATGTACTTGAACATGGCCACAGACCTTTCAGGGTATTTTTCGCAATACACACTGGCATATATAAGGAACGCTGCAGTCCAATTCTCAATCGTCAAAGGCACCTTCGGCCATTTTGCCAACTCAAATTCCTCCTCTTTAGACCCCTCCTTTGCCCGAACTTCTCTCTGGAAGAGTTTAAGCATCCCAACATATTCCCCCTTCCATATACGTTCCTTGGTAGACAATATCAAATGAGCGCCCAATGGCTTTGTGACTCCCATGTATGGCAACCGTTTAATTTTCAACTGATTGCTTTCCAATTTAGTCTCTGCCTCCCCTGTCGCAATCTCTACCGTCACCTTCTTATCAGTCATGCTGTCTCTCATGCCGATGGACGCCTTACCTGCGTCCTCCCCTGACCCCTTACCTGGGTCCTACGTTCCTACCCCTACATCCACCACATAGGTACCCTTGCTCAACCTACCCCCCACCCACTCCTCCCTCTCAGGCCGACCCACACCAACCGACACCATCACAGGACGCAAGCGTGCCGATCGCTTACCTGGTGCCAAGGACTCCGCCCGTCGCTCCACTGTGCGTCCTGGCCTCTCCTCCCAGCGCGATGTCCGACCCGTGGGCCTCGCCTGGCGTCGTGACACCTGCAAAATACTATGCACAATATTACTCGGCCCCCTTCTCCCTCGCCTTCAACATCCCGCAACTCTCCCTCCTCCATACTATCCTCCTCGTA
Organism: Triturus cristatus; assembly: GCF_964204655.1. NCBI lineage: Eukaryota > Metazoa > Chordata > Amphibia > Caudata > Salamandridae > Triturus > Triturus cristatus. The sequence goes on along the minus strand of NC_140589.1, from coordinate 139,996,632 downwards.
ATCCAACTCTTCCTGCCTAGCACCACCGGCTTTCACTGCCGGGGGTGCAGAATGCACCCTCCTAGAAACACACAACTCTTCATTCTCGTTGCTCCGTCTTCAGCGTTGTCCCCCGGAACGTTGAGGCCCAGTGGGTGGTGGGGCTGGCGAGCCCGCCCTGGGCCTACTTGTGCGAGCCGCGACGGGATCCCCGCCGGTACTGGGTACGCCGCCCGAGGCTCCACCCTCCCTTCTCCTTGGTGCCAGCGGGCTCCTCCCAGCCCTACCAAGTCTGGCACCTCGCGATGCTCTGCGCGTTCCTCCGACGCCTGAAAAAGAAAAGTATGGTCTGGTGTGCTGGGCCTACCTCTCTTCTCTCTCCCATCCCAACCCCTTTTGCTGCCGGTCCCTAATGTGCTAGCTACCCACGCCCACCCCACCACACTAAGATCCACCACCTCCTCAGCTTCCCCACCATCCCCCCTCCCTGTCTCTCCACTCCAAACCGGCTGCCCCCGCCCACCTAACCCACTCGGCCCTGCCCCCTCATGTAGCATGGCTGCCCCCGGATCCCCCTTCACCCCCCCAACTGGCACCCTTCCACGAAAATCACTCACCCTCGCCCCCGATACCGGCGGACCCTTCCCATGCGCACCTCCAACCTCCTCCATCCAGGAAGCGAAAATGTCCAAGCCCTCCCAATCCCTTTCACTCCCCTCGGACTCCAACAGCAAGGGGGACACCCCCCTGCCCCACAACCTCACCACTACTCCCCCCTCAACCTCCAGTCTGCTCCCAACACCACCTCCTGCACGCACCCTGTCCCCGATAACTGCACCCAACACCCCAGACAGGCCCTCCTGCCCCACCTGACCATACCCCCCTTCTGCGTGAACGGCGCCTGACAGCGCATATGTGCCCTTATGCACCATTCTCTCTGTGCCAGATGCAAGACAAACCTTCATTCCCATCCCCACCTCCACAGATCTCGACGGGACTGTGCCTCCACGCGCAGCCATAACCTGATGTGCTTGCTCCCGCCCACCCTCTCTACTCGGGGCCGCTCTCCTGACACAGGAGCGGCCCCTTTCAAGCTGAGACCTCGGCGGGGAGGCAAGCGACGCGCTCCCCCGCCGAGGCCTTCTGACGGCTACACTTGTCGTCTTCGCTTCCCCCATGGGCTCGACACGCCTAGACACACCCCCTGGGGCCGCGCTCTGCCGTTCAGCACTGCCCCACCGCTGCACGCTGACTTCTAAAACCGGGGCTGCTCTCCCTGCATACAAGCGGCCCCCAACGCCTGCAGCACTCGGAGGGGAGACATGAGACGCGCTCCCCCGCCGTACCCCTCCACCCTTTCCCACAGAGGTAACCAGGCCCGCATGCCATGCGCACTAGCACCTCTGAAAGGGGCCGCGCTCCTGACATCCGCGCGGCCCCACCCACTCACCTTGCCTTTCGCCGCTTTCCGGGGGGCGACCAAGCCGCGACGGCGGCCGCCACCCCAGCGGTCACACGCCTCACCGGGCGCGCACTACCAGGCATCAGCAGGTCGAGCCGGCCGGCTTCGCTGAGTAACTGGACCGCCTCCAGGACACGATAATCCTCACCAGCCATCGTAAGTATGACTAACTGCACTAGATCTAAACCGCTACCACCAAAAACACCTCACCAGGCCCACAAAACCTACCCTGACAAAAACCTACTCTACACAGCGCTCCCAGCCACCAGGTCACCAAACCTAAAATGGTGGCTGGGGAGGCGCGAAAAAGCCCTATTTACTTTGGGCTACTTACTCCAAAATTGGGCTACAATTGGGCTAGTCGCAATGTAGCCCAAAATTCCCAAAATGGCCGGTCGCCGGCCAGCCCTTCCCCTCCCAATATGCCCGGGGGGGCAGATCTCGCTGAGCCCGGCTGCCCCCAAAACCCCCATTCTAGCTTCTAGCTTAATCGTCCGAAAAATAAAACCCACATCCTTGCTTCTTGGACCTCTGGCCCTGCAACAAACCCCCACCCATCATGGTTTCCAGGGCTTTAAGTGGGTTAAAAAACTAGGGGTCTCACTTTGGGTTGTCTGATGTAATTAAGGCTGTGGCTTAATAACACAAGCTAAAAATCTGTGCTTAGCATAGTGTTGCACCCGACTGGTATTTTGCTGCTTTTCTCATTGCATCCAGATATGTAATACAACAAGTGACATTACATCTACCAAAATCCATGACTATTGGCTTTGTCAATGGTTGTTAGTGACATATGCTAAATAAGCAACAATTATGGCTTTGTTGTACAGAACATTGAAAATGTTTCTGTTCTGAAAGGGAAGCTCTTTGATGTTACATCAAAGGCAGTGAAGGGTCGCGAAAATGGGGTGCTCAATAGGGACCCGTCTCAGCACCTGCTTTTCAGAACTGCCGGTGCTGAGCGCCGGCAGGACCCAGCCCATTTAAAGCCCTGATGGTTTCTCAGATCGTCCTCTTCTTTTCCACGGACAGCTCTGGTGTGTCATATTACTGCAAGCAGCGCTGCATTGCTTCCTGCCTCGGTTGGCACTACAGAATGACCAACACTCACACAAACTGGCAACATCCATACTGGGAGTCCTGAATTAGGATGACAGCTCCCCCTTGGTACAGTACTGTTTGATCTTGAGCTAATTACTTTATCTCCCTCTGATCCAATCCACTTATCTGAAAACAATAAACACGTTGAATGCGATTGAAATGTGAATAAGTGGGCTGTTCTATTTAGCCCAAAGGCCAACACATCTAATGATGGTTTCATTGACTGTAGTAGAAAGATGCATAGCGTCCTCCGATATTAGGCGCATCGCCAGAGAGACTGCGGAGGAGGGGTTGCGGCCCCGTCCACCACCTCCCTCGCTCATCAGTGCTGCACTCGTCCATCACAGAGTGGCATCCGTTTACAGTCATTCTTGTCATCACACCCACTTCCATTCTTTTAATATTTTGAAATGCCCCTGGCGAGACCGATGCAGCTGGAAATATAGATCTTTGGGATTAAGCGCTTTCTGAGAAATCTGTACATAACCCCAGTTCACAAGCCTGTATGGTCAGGTACAGCCGAGACCCCCTCCTCCCTTATCAATACTAAGACAGTAACACGCTTAGCACAAGGAATTTTATTTTTTGGATTAGGGAGTCGTAAACCCCCGGCCGTATTTATTAACATAAAATTAAATCAACAATTTTAATTATAACATTTAAACAATACGCAGAAAAACCATTACATTGATTACGTGGATAGGTACCGGTGTAATTTTCCTAACCTTATCATATCTCTAATACAAAGATATTCCTATCCGAATCTAAACATTACATAATCAATAATCATAACAATAACATTTCATTTTCTGCGTATCCCTATTTTGAGCCTACGGCAAGGTCCTTAACTGGTGCCAGATCCTCATCAAATTATGCCCGCACTCCAACGGAGTGCGCATGCGCAGGGGGCCCGTTTACCGTGAGGGTACTTCCCCCCCAGGTCGCCCCCGTACGCCCTTATGCCCGCCCTCCAAACGGAGTGCGCATGCGCAGAGGGCCCATTTCCCGTGAGGGTACTTCCCCCCCCAGGTCACCCCCGTACGCCCTGTAAATTCTCTCCATAAGGGGCCCTTGCAGTTATGCGCCATTTACTTGCGCCCTTCTGCACGTGCGGGGTGGCCAAGCATCCTACTGGAAAAGCGTGACTCCCCCTCCCCCGCACCCATCCAGCCAACCGGCTGTAACTGCCCCTGGAGTTCTATGAGAGACCACTTGTCCCTCCCCCTTGGGCGACGCCATTCAAGAATGGCGCCGCCCTCTAAGGACCTTAAATTTACTGCTCACCAATCATGACCTTACCGCCTGACCAAGGAATAGCACTAAAATACGACAATGAACAACTTATTCAAGCAAACAATCTCCTATAATAATGGGAAAGAAACTATCAAACATATGAATAGACATTACCATGTTAACTTGAAGGAACTAAAATACAACAATAAACATGACCTGTTCAAGAAAATCATCTCCTAAAACAATGGGAAAGAAAATCATCACACATCTGATAAACGTAACCATGTCAACCTGACGATTAAGTTCTTACCAATACACCCTGCAAACCCTGCTTTTAGGGGACGGTGGGTGGGGAAATTAAAAATACAGCCTCCTAGCGAGGCTGTAGTCCTTAAAGGGCAGGCTGTGGGAGCGGCGAGCAAAGAGGTAGACTCCGCCGCTCCCCAGCCTTTTATTGGAAACTATTCAAGCCAGGCCGGTTCTAACCGGCCTGGCCTTGATGCGATGCGTGCCCCGGAAGTGATTCCAATAACTTCCGGGGCACGCCCCCAAAACCTAGAGACCAAGGATTGGCGGTACGAGCCTGTCCCGTCACCCTTGCACGCGACATGCCCACCCCTGTGTGGTCATCGGGGGCCGGCAGGACCGCCATACATGCGGCGTGTCCGAATCCGGCCCCGCCTTACTTTATGGCCAGGTACAGCCGAGACCCCCTCCTCCCTTATCAATACTAAGACAGTAACAAGCTTAGCACAAGGAATTTAATTTTTTGGATTAGGGAGTCGTAATCCCCCGGCCGTATTTATTAACATAAAATTAAATCAACAATTTTAATTATAACATTTAAACAATTCGCAGAAAAACCATTACATTGATTACGTGGATAGGTACAGGTGTAATTTTCCTAACCTTAACATATCTCTAATACAAAGATATTCCTATCCGAATCTAAACATTACATAATCAATAATCATAACAATAACATTTCATTTTCTGCGTATCCCTATTTTGAGCCTACGGCAAGGTCCTTAACTGGTGCCAGATCCTTATCAAATTATGCCCGTACTCCAACGGAGTGCGCATGCGCAGGGGGCCCGTTTACCGTGAGGGTATTTTCCCCCCAGGTCGCCCCCGTACGACCTTATGCCCGCCCTCCAAACGGAGTGCGCATGCGCAGAGGGCCCATTTCCCATGAGGGTACTCCCCCCCCCCCCCAGGTCACCCCCGTACGCCCTGTAAATTCTCTCCATAAGGGGCCCTTGCAGTTATGCGCCATTTACTTGCGCCCTTCTGCACGTGCGGGGTGGCCAAGCACCCTACTGGAAAAGCGTGACTCCCCCTCCCCCGCACCCATCCAGCCAACCGGCTGTAACTGCCCCTGGAGTTCTATGAGAGACCACTTGTCCCTCCCCCTTGGGCGACGCCATTCAAGAATGGCGCCGCCCTCTAAGGACCTTAAATTTACTGCTCACCAATCATGACCTTACCGCCACAGGCCTGCATAGTTGACCGACTATCAGGCCCCCCCAAAAAAACTCACCGAAAGGTCATGCCCTTCCCCTATACCAACTAACTCTGCTAGAAGATCCTCCATAACGATTACAAATCCCTAACTTTGACAGATGGATGCCGTCTTTTAAGAAGCACGACTCTATAGTCTGCAGGTGTGGAGCCCTAGATAACCTCCCCTTAGGGCAGCTTTGCAGTCCTCGAGCCCGGATGTACCCCGGGCATTGACGTGCCTACCCACCTACTTCTGTGATTAGTGTTTTGCCCAGCCCCCTTATTACCCCAACGTACCCGGTCATGCCCACCCCGAGTGTAGGAAAATAATGCGAGGGCTAACTGGCTAAGGGGAAAATGACATGGTCTGGGAGCCACTAAACGGCCCCAATTGCTAGCAGCGGGATGTGCCCAATAGACACAATGCCCCAAACAGATACCCCTTGCCGGTGGAAATGCCCCATTGGAAGGCAACACCGGGAGGGCCCCTACGGGCCCTCAAGATCCCCCATGAACATATCATGGAACACAACCTACACTGGACCACTATGTCCTGGTATAAGGTCTGCGCAAACTTCTAACCGGTACTGTGGAGCATCCCAACAGCTCGCCTACGATGGCACCTGCGAGCACAGGCGCCGTAATGGCAGAATACGTTTTCCCGACCAGGGGTGTCGGAACCGCCTTTTAAAACCTGTATTCAGTCGAGCTGGCCAGGCATACACCTGTGAAGTAGCGTACTGCTAAAATACCACATCTGGCAATGACAAATGGTTAACACCTACACCTGTAAAGTAGCGTACTGCTAAATACCCTGGCTGGCAACAACAAATGGTTGACACACTTATATTCAACCAATACAGTGCATGGGCAGCACCATCTCACCCATTCACGCTGGCACCTCTTGAGCTTTTCCATTGATCGCCCATCAGACTTGATTCCGTTGCTTGCCACTCCCGTCCTGGATCTTGCGGTCCCCCTGCCTGCCCACATCTTGCAGTCAGTGTGGTGTGGAGCGCCTCCCATGTAACAGTCATGGATCCAGCCATACATAAATGAAAACCAAACACAGATGATTAGTGTTTTTGTCTTTGGGTAAAAGATACAGTGTGACACAATGTGTGACACAAGACGAATGCAAGATATCATAGGCATCCAACACACTATAAATGCATAAGCCATGAGCGGTAGGTACAGTGCATCGCAGAAACCGAGTGCAGAGATACAGCGTGACAAACCATAGGCCTATAATGCTTGATCAGGTAAATAGGGAGGACCGGTAGCGTGTGTCACAACACAGACATCCAATGAACCAGTGTTCTGGCACCTGAGTGCAGAGATAGTGTGTGACACAATAAATTAGTAGTATGCATACGTACAAGTAGAGCACATGGGTGCACCGGTACCATGTGACAACCACCGGCAACCGGCATATATTGCTGCACCCTCCTTGTGACCTAACGGGTTTCTAATGCATAGGTGTCGTTGCGATGTGTGTCTAGATGCTTTTCTGCAGTCCCCTACTTTGTATGAGTAACTGCACACGCATGCTTAAGTACTCATGAAGGCGTGACAGCAAGGCATGGGACGTACTGATGTGACATCATACGTGGCGATGATGCACTTGGGTGACTTCACCTATGCCAGCGCCTCGCAAGACTGACCTCAATGGGTTGCTGTCACATGACAGCTTGGAATATCTAGAAGTGAATGGCCACTGAAAGGCAAGTCACGTTTCGTACTACAAACGCCAATGGTTTGGCCATTCTGGTGGCAACAAATTGCCCCGGCCAGGCCCTTGGTGCCAAAAACCTGCCGCTGACACACTTAAAATGTGACCATTAAAACACGCATGGGCATGTAACCTTGAGCTCTTTGCATTATGATGAACCAGCCCCCCACATCATGCTAACAGTAACTACCCCAGTCAGTAATACCCTAAAATTGGACTAAATGTGGAACGAATGTGTAACTGACAAAAGCGGCACCTACAACTTGTATTTTTATAAAGCGGCCCAAACTCAATGTAACCTACAAATGCCGAATCCATACTTTCATTCCCTGTGAAACGGCCCAAGCACACTTTTTCGTGCATGGTGTTACAAACCATCATGGGAGCGCAAAACTTTTGCTCTTAGTTTTCTATTCAGAAAATAAAGTACTGTGCAGAATATTATCAGACTTTTTAATGAGGCCTAGCATAGCCCCAAGTACATTAACATCAGAATGTCCACTGAGAGCGCTTAGTATAGCACCAGTTGTATTACAGGACTTGCTCAGTTAAGGTTTCTTGTATGACTACAGCTCCTGGAATGCCAGAATCTAAGCATAATGCTGCTAATTAATTAGAACCATCTGGGAAACCTAATTCCAATATTTGAATCAAAATGCATTCTCTCTGAGTTTAACAGCAAGCATGATAAAGTGATGGATCTAATCCTATCACTGTGTTTGCAATCCCATGGAATACAGTTAAGGCACAGACCAGAGAATTTCTCAGAGGTAGGAAATGAGATCGCTGGCTGAATGTGGGCTTTAGCACCAGGCGGCGTGAGATTTAGTCGTGGCTGCGACAAGTATTTGAGTTATTTCGAGGCAGCACTGGTGACACATGATGCTGTACAAAAACTCCCTTTAAGTTAAAGTCTCCTCGTCAGTCATGTACCATAACAGCCACCACCAGGGCAGCTCAGAAACTGGCCCCCTTTAGCCAACAGACAACCAGTTCTATTCACAAACACAGGCATGCTGATGTAATATACACCTAACAGAGCAACTTGACAACGTCTGCAAAGTGGAAATTGCTTAGCTTTTGGCATCCCTGTTAATATCTATTATCTTACCAAAACGCCTGAAACAGCTCAGTGACTTGTGGGATTGTTGCTGACGACTTCAACGTCACCTTAATATTTAACCATCTGTAGGCTGGTAACTTGATTATCACGTATTGACTAGTTCTCACATATATTGTTTGAGGTGCTTAAAAGTTCACTTGGAAGCAATAGTTAACAGACAAGTTGTGTCTAAACATTTGCCAAGCGAAAGTCAGCCATACACAACATAGCCAAGAGTAACTGTACCGTATAGCTGCAGAAGCCCTGACATACCAACGCCTCTTTAGGAGTAAACCTAATATAAATGCACATGTAATACAGTGCCATAAAGTAATAAAAAATTTGCACCGACGAGCCACGGGCTAATAAACACTTTAGGAGTTGCTAGCACATTCTTCAGGGTACGTCCTTGCCCAAATTACTTTCATATTTCGCTATACTAATTCAACAATAAACCTTTATGTGTTCCAGGGTGTTGTGCAACACGCTGAAAAAAACGCTTTGACGCCTCGTCAGTGGTAGTACCGCTATATAATTACAATCCAATAAACTGAAATGTTGGCAACTAAAATAGAAGTGTCTGCAGCCTCCGATTGGCGTGCCCCGCAGTTCAGACACTGGGACACTGCCTTGGGTACTACTGAGCATACCTCGCTATCAGAGGTGAGTGAGCCTGGCTGAAGCCAGACGCCAGGTTTTTCCTCAGCTCGCGGTCCACATGAAACTTCGAGCCCGACCTCTCGCCCTTTACCATTAATTCCTGAGGACAAAACTAAAATCGTGATTGAGAAACAAAAAGACATGTGCGCCCTTTGTCATTTACCCAGGAGGTGACAACTAAAACCGTGATAGCGACCGGGCAACACCGGTGCATTGTCGCATTTGTGACCACTTATACAAAGTATCCGTGTTGGTGCATTCAGATCGTGTTGATGCATCACAGGCTGGGAAAAAGACCCCCTCTCCTTAGTCAGTGCGTATGCACAGCTGACACGGGTGCACCTTTCAGAAAGGAAAATGACCTCTAATTACATTATTTGAGGTATGTACCCATGCACTAGGGGCCTGCGTCAACATCTTGAAGCAGAACTGCACTATTTACTCAAGTCTAAAATACTACACGCACCTTGCCGCCCACTATGCCGTTTGCCACTGCAGTCAAGGTTGCCTTTAACTTGTCAAATAACAAAGCAGCAATTGCACAGCACCGGCTGCCGCTCAACAAATATCCTTTTGTATGGCTCCCACTTTCACACTAGGCGATTGAGCACCGTATTACACTTTAGAAAACACTAAGAAACACACGCATTACCTTTTGGCCTCAATGAACAATTCGTCCGTGCTGGCTTAAACACCCATTACGACACTAAGAGGTCTTCTTAGGCAGCCTCAACCACGCTTACAAAGCGCTTGTCCCGCTGCAACTAGGTGCTACACACGCGCCCTCCACAATCTCCCTGCACCCCTGTTTTCCGTTCACCCACCAGGAGAATACACGATGGAATATATGAGAAAAGGTATTTATGCCGTCATTCTTAGTGACTAATATTGCGCCCAGAACTACCACAGGTGCACTTCTACGGGCCATAACTGATCTGACTAACGATCCTGCCCGTAAGGGTACCGGAGAATGTCCACTGTTCCCCAGATACCATCCCGTTACCAAATAAGTTCCTTAAACATTTCAAGTCGAATCAGTGAAAAAACGTGAGACAGTGCACCCGTCCGCTGTTATACAGCGCTATGCGCGCGCAAACAAACCTTAATAGCCATGCTCCTTAATGTTACTAGGAGCCTTTAAAACACTCACCCCTCAGGTGCAGCGCAGGGCGACAACCATGCGAAGGCGAAATCTTCATCGTTTCACGCAGGGCCACTTCGATGCCCCCGGACGGCCCACCTGGAGACCGCAGCACAACCCTCCGGATCAGGTCACACGTGGCACTCCGACTTCCTCGCGCTCCACAATCCAAAACCTAGAGACCAAGGATTGGCGGGACGAGCTTGTCGCGTCACCCTTGCGCGCGACAGGCCCACCCCTGTGTGGTCATCGGGGGCCGGCAGGACCGCCATACATGCGGCGTGTCCGATGCCGGCCCGCCTTACTTAATCCTGACAGGGCAGGTTCAGGCTTTCATCTTTCAGAAGCTGATATAATGAGCACCTGCACTTCACAGGTGCAAAAGGGTACGCTAAATAGTGAGTACCGTCACTTGCATTTATCCATTTAGAGCACCGAGTAACACCCTTTTCAGTGCGCCAGGTAGCGCTAAAGCTCTGTTCTCAGCCACTATATATGTGGCATATTACAGTGGAACCCCACATGCTAACCTGCACCGTACCTTTGTATTTCAAAGCTGCACCCTTTCCTCAGCAGGACGGTTCTCTTGCGCATGATGGAGGACTGATCCTTAGTACCCCCAGGGGCACCCCGCTTTCCCCCCTCCCCCAAATTAGGTTACCCAATGAAAACACAAGAAACAGTTGTAAGCTGGTAACAAATGCTGCAGGTTTATTACATAATTCCAGTATATGTAATGGGTGGGTTATTTTACGGGCGATCCAAGGGCAGGCGACCATCTACTTCACCTGCCCGCCTGATGAGCCGGGCAGCGCGGGAACGACCCGCAAGTGCTGCCCCCCAGTGATTCTTTTACGATCACGTGCCGTTGAAATTCTACTCACACCCCCCCTCTCGGGGCGGAGCGTCGCATAGCAAGCCCCCGGTTGTTCAGGCCCACAACCGCCCGCAGGACTAGCGGGGCGCCGACCGGCTTCCGGGACCTCTCTGGAGGCTCCTCGTTTTGGCTCAGGCACCACGTGGTGCCGCGCAGAGGTACCCTTTGTACCGGCCTGCTTCCAGATCGCCCTGTAACTCCGCCACAGCCCTGGAGGCGGCTAACCGTCGCAGCCAGGGCCCCCACACCAACCTAGCTCTTACCTGCACCTCTCCTATCTAAGGCTTCCGGCTTCCTGCAACTAGCTGGAAGGGAACCATCCCTGCAGACAGAAGAGTTTGACATTCTGCCACCTCATGACAGTTTGACAGTGCTCGCGGGACTCAAACCCTGTGAGATCCCTTATAACCACAGGCCCAAGACTTACCAGTGAGCTATAGCTCCTGGAGTTGAAGATGGCCCCATCTATGTCCCCAATCCCTAGACGCTATCCAAATCGGATAGGGTCTGTTGAAATAAAGGGGCCTGTGAAGATGTGCAATAACTATTCGCCCCCCAGCGGGAAGGTTACACCTATTCACAATCCTGGGCCTGCCCGCTTTGACTATTATGACGAGAAGGGTTTTACTTAACATTTGCCTGGGCCTATCTCCAATTGATGGTGATTACACCCAGCTGAAGGCCAGAGGCCCGCCTAAGGAGCCTATTCACTTGTTTTGCGAGGTGGGCGACAAAAGAGGTCGCCAGTGAGGGTGGGGGAAGGCTAAATAGCCTCCCCCTCACACCTGGGCCCGGAAGTGACGCGCATTGCGCGTCACTTCCGGCCCTGACACGGAAGGGGGGCACCAGTCTGTGTCCCTGCCCCCCCCCGAAGGAAGAGAGTGGGGAGGGGTGACCGGGGCCCCGGGGCCACTAAGGCGCCGACCGCCGAGTGGCCCCCTGCGGGGGCCGCGGTCAGCGGCATTCCTGTGTAGGCATCAACTTCGGGGTCCATGCTGAGCCGAGGACACCCCTCACGTGGAATAAATATCCTGTCCGCAGATGAAGGTAGAGGGTATACTCACCTCTGCTTGCTTTAAAGTGTGAAGCTCGCCTGAGGCAAAAGAAGTGTGAGCGTCAGAGAGGTTTAATTTGTTACATTAGAATTGGAGAAGTGTCTTCATAGGAGTACATGCTCCGAGGTATATTTCCAGTTTGCCCCTAATATAATAACCACGGAAGGACAACCAGCAGCAAAGCGGGGTGCCCCTGGGGGTACTATGCCGCTGACCGCGGCCCCCGCAGGGGGCCACTCGGCGGTCAGCGCCTTAGTGGCCCCGGGGCCCCGGTCACCCCTCCCCACTCCCTCCTTCGGGGGGGGAGGCAGGGACACAGACTGGTGCCCCCCTCCGTGTCAGGGCCGGAAGTGACGCGCAATGCGCGTCACTTCCGGGCCCAGGTGTGAGGGGGAGGCTATTTAGCCTTCCCCCACCCTCACTGGCGACCTCTTTTGTCGCCCACCTCGCCTTTTTCCCTCCCTTCCGCTTACCCGGCGTAGGCGTGGTGGGGTGGGGTTTTTTCTGAGCGTTGTAATGTTTTCCTTTTCGTTGCAGGCGGAGTTACAGGGCGATCTGGAAGCAGGCCGGTACAAAGGGTACCTCTGCGCGGCACCACGTGGTGCCTGAGCCAAAACGAGGAGCCTCCAGAGAGGTCCCGGAAGCCGGTCGGCGCCCCGCTAGGCCTGCGGGCGGTTGTGGGCCTGAACAACCGGGGGCTTGCTATGCGACGCTCCTTAATAGCCATGCTCCTTAATGTTACTAGGAGCCTTTAAAACACTCACCCCTCAGGTGCAGCGCAGGGCGACAACCATGCGAAGGCGAAATCTTCATCGTTTCACGCAGGGCCACTTCGATGCCCCCGGACGGCCCACCTGGAGACCGCAGCACAACCCTCCGGATCAGGTCACACGTGGCACTCCGACTTCCTCGCGCTCCACAATCCAAAACCTAGAGACCAAGGATTGGCGGGACGAGCTTGTCGCGTCAACCTTGCGCGCGACAGGCCCGCCCCTGTGTGGTCATCGGGGGCCGGCAGGACCGCCATACATGCGGCGTGTCCGATGCCGGCCCCGCCTTACTTAATCCTGATAGGGCAGGTTCAGGCTTTCATCTTTCAGAAGCTGATATAATGAGCACCTGCACTTCACAGGCGCAAAAGGGTACGCTAAATAGTGAGTACCGTCACTTGCATTTATCCATTTAGAGCACCGAGTAACACCCTTTTCAGTGCGCCAGGTAGCGCTAAAGCTCTGTTCTCAGCCACTATATATGTGGCATATTACAGTGGAACCCCACATGCTAACCTGCACCGTACCTTTGTATTTCAAAGCTGCACCATTTCCTCAGCAGGACGGTTCTCTTGCGCATGATGGAGGACTGATCCTTTCCTGTGTAGGCATCAACTTCGGGGTCCATGGTGAGCCGAGGACACCCCTCACGTGGAATAAATATCCTGTCCGCAGATGAAGGTAGAGGGTATACTCACCTCTGCTTGCTTTAAAGTGTGAAGCTCGCCTGAGGCAAAAGAAGTGTGAGCGTCAGAGAGGTTTAATTTGTTACATTAGAATTGGAGAAGTGTCTTCATAGGAGTACATGCTCCGAGGTATATTTCCAGTTTGCCCCTAATATAATAACCACGGAAGGACAACCAGCCCGCATGTGAAACCCTGTGCAATAGAGACAGTGACATAGGACTAGGCTCAGGGTTATGAAGACAGCGAAGAAGGACAGTGAGTCGTCCTGGTTAATCCTGTGTTACGGATGTTCTGCTGCAATTGGGTAAGTGTGAGAAAGAGACCTGTACCCCAGGCAAGTGGAATAACAAGCGCCAGCTTCAGACATTATTGCAGGGTCTTTACTTTCCGTGAAAAACAACAATTCGGGGCAGACAAAAAGAAAACATGTACTGCTCAGTCCGCGCTTATCTGAAGCACGCACAAAATGCTAAAAAGCACTCTTTGTGCCTCACTTACAAAGAGCGTGAAATATCGCTTTTGTTTCTATTGCTGACGCCAGGCATAAACAACATTAAAACTGAAATGACCAGACGGGAGAAGGGAGGAGAGGTCATCACACACTAGAACAGTGTGATGGCCAAACAAAATATCCTCTTAATAAAATCGCCTTGGAGAGCGTGAAGGCAACAAAGGCGGGTATTTAAAGAAATGCACCAATAGCAAGCAGGCATTTTCAAATGGCACAGATACCAACCAATGGCAATTGGTGGGCATGCCAAAAGCCAACAGAAGAGTTACATGAGGTCTTGCAGACGGCGCATGCGCTGTCGAGGCTCGACCTTCAAATGCTTTGTTCATTTTGAATGCCTCTACATGAGTAACACACAATAGCTATGGCTGCAATCCCTCGGGCACCAAGGTAATAAATTAGTTATAAGTCTCCCCAATGCAAGAAAATTTATGACTCAAATATCAGTTTTTAATATACATTTTTATCTTGAATATACTCACTTTTCGTACACTTATATTGATTTAACCATGCAAAAGGCTCGAATTTAGTAGGCTAGACTGCACACAGGAGAGCTACTTACAGGTACCAGTAGCTACCGAGTTACTCATTGGAGAAGCCTGCTCTGAAGTCTGCTTATTAGGCCTTAACAACAGTATATTCTTTAAAGGATATTTTGCTATTACTCTGCAGCCCTTATGCGGACCTTTATCCTACAGCCTTTACCACACAGCTAAGTACCAAACTGATAAGTATAGTTAATAGTTTTTTACCTTTACCACGCAGTACTTTGCACTGCAGGGAAGTTCATTTTTTTTACAATAACATTATCTTAATGTTGTTTTTTTAAAATGTAAAGGCGGGGTAAAGGAAACTGGAGGTAAGAGTGTTTTTTAGGGTTTAGGCTTGAGTAGAGGCAAATTAAAGTACAGGTGATTTTTATGGTTTATGGGTGGGTGGAGGAAAGGGTGATTTTAGGGTTTTGGATTTAGGGGTGAGTAGAAGTAAAGGGAGTTTAGTGAATTATAGGTTTTCAATGGGTAGGTTGATTTTAGGATCAAGAGGTGAGTGTGGATACAAGGAAGTAATGGTCATTACAGGGTTAAGGGGTGAGTAGAGGTAAACTGAGACAAGTAGGGTTTAAGTAAAAAAAAGGGAGTTTGGGGATAACCCCCACAACAGAAGAAAACAAATTGGAGGGGGGGTCACTCCGAAAAAGAAATGCACACAGAGTGGCCTCAAACACATGTATTCACACTCAAATACCGATACACGCACAGACAGATGCACACATACACACACAGGTCATTAATTTAGTTGGGCTTTGGACCACCTGCCTACAAGTACAAGATTGCATAACTGCAAGTATTTACAAGACTTCTTCTCAAAAGTTCAGATGCTGAAAACACATTTCTTAAGTTGTGTTTAGTATGACACGTTTTGCTACAACACCCAGGGCTGCACAAGTTACATCCAGCCTGAGCCATTTAAGAGACTCAGTTGACTTGGTACATGCTCCCATCCAAACATGGAAAGATCCCTTTGAATGGGCCCGACAGCCACGACTGGCATCTCATGAGCATTCAGTATATAGAGCACAGAAGAGCTGCACTGCTAACAAGCCAGCAGGACTGATTGACATTGGCAGGCAAAACAATACGGACATTGCTCTTTAAGTAATACTACTCCATCTAATGTGCCTTTAAAAGCAAGAACTCTTATGCTTTTTTAAATGGTATCTCTAATTACAAGGTAGTAGGAATGTATTAATGTAGGGAAATCTATGTGCAAAGATCTCCATCCACGTATGTAGATTTCCATGTAGGCCCGCGTGGAAATCTTTTCCTGGTTGGCATTGACCAATACTGGATGTAGATTTCTGCCCAGTAGTTGAACTAGGTGTCTCTTCCCCCTTACTTAAAGTTGTAAACGTACCACTAATAACTTCAAGCCCATATTTCAGGCATTCGCCTGTGAATGGACTTCTCTGGAGCAGAGGTATAGATCTCTGCCTACACTATCTAGAACTCTGAATTGGAGAGAATAGTCAAAAAGAATTGACCTGAGATAAACCACACACCACTGACAGACATTAATCCTGCAAGTAAATATATATAGAGATCGCAACCTGCCTCTTCCCTCTTCCCCTTGTACTGTGTGCCTTTGCAGGCACAGACACCAGCCTCCAGGATGTGGCCTACCCCACTCAAGATCAAGAGGAACACCACTGAGGAGGAGACAGTCATTGTAGTTAACATTCTTGTAGAACACTACAGGTAAACAACATGGTCTGCCTCTACACATACAGAGAAGTGGGTAAGACAGCCAGGTGATAAGAGCTCACAGACTCTGTGACTGCATTAAGGTAGAAATACATTAACTGGGGGGATGAAATACGTTCAGTGCGGGACCTGAAGAAGAAATTGCAGGATGAGAGGAGGCATGTAAACAAAAATCCTTCCAGGAGACAGGTAGCAAACTTCTTCCTGTCGATGGACCCGCCTTCATCTCACTTCCAACCCCTTTGAGGAATGTCTGAACCGCACAAACCAACCTGCAATATGGACTGCCTGGACCAGGGAATCCAAATGTCAAATCATGTCAGAAGAAAACACTTATATTTTTCAACTACATTATAGCTCCTAGTCATGTAAGACTCTCCTCCAAAAGCACATTATCACCCCTGGCAGATAGGCACACAACCCGCATATATCACTCCTGCGCAACTTTACCCTGACTTAGAGTGTAAATTGACTGCACTAATCTCAAAGCTGCATAAATTTTATTTATACAGGTCCCATGTGTGAGAAAGTGGATTATTAGTTACGGTGGTTGTGAGACCTCGCCTAGCAACAATGTCAGTATTATGTTGTAGGTCCACTTAGGTTACTTTAATTTAAACTTTAGCTCAATTAAGGGTAGCTGTGGCACAGAGCAGTCAGGCGTAACTGAAAGGAAACATGTGTAAAGCATTTATCAGTTGCTAAACAGTTAAGTCAAAAACACAATACAATAAAATACACTCCGATTTATAAAAATAGTAAATATTTTACTGAGCAAATAGACACAAAAATGACAAAAATCGGATTAGGGGAACAGAGATAGGATATTCAGGAGTTTTAGAGTTTTCAGGCAACAAAAAGTACAAACACCAACGGAGATTATCTGGACGCACTAGACCAGGTCAAGTCAAAAGTTGAGGCCGACCGCGATGAAGTGCAGGTCAGCTACGGGGACCAGGTTTGACCCCAGTGAAAAGGTAACCTTCTGACTTAGTCTTGTTTCTGGAGGAAATTTGTTGTCAGCGGGGCGGGCTGCCGACTTGATTCGAGACATACCTCGATGGCGGTGGAGTTATGGGCCTTATGCTCCTTAGATTATTTTCGGGAAGTATAACTGCCTTCAGTGGGTAAAATCAGCAAGTTCAATCCAATCAGCGATACAACAATGGTGATGGTCCTGTGGTAGCCTCTAGTTCTTTTATGAAAAAGTTCAAAAAAGTTTTTAAATGTCCACTTTTTAAATCTTGAGGGAGAGAGAGTACTCTTAACACTGGCCAATGGTTCGGGACCTTTGGCCACCACTTGGTGAGTTGGGACTCCCAGAAGCCCCCAGCAGGGCCCAGGACAAATCCAGTTGAAACTGGTCAACTGGGCTCTTCTCTGTTGCAGGCTTCTTGCAGCTTTTATGTTCCAGGAGTTTTACTGGGGGCAACTAGCCCTTGGAGTACACTCTGCTATACTGGGTTCAAGGGGGAGCAGATCCAGCCCTTGGGGATTCTCTCCACAGGCACAACAGCAGGAGCAGTTCTTCTTCTGAGTTCCAGTCCTTTGGTTCAGCAGGTGCAGTCCTCCTTCTATTTTCCACAGGTCAATCTGTGTTCTCAGGAAGATAGCCAGATGTGCCAATTTTATGCATGACACTAGCTTGTGGTGACTCCCTAACCGAAATTCCCATGGGAATTCTGCCTTCTTTTACATTACTTCCTGGGGGGGTTGGCACTAAACAGTCACACAGTGGATCTATCTACCCAAGATGTCTGAAACTTTCTTTCCTTGGTCAGATCTATGAACACACCCCTGCGATATATCCAGTATAATGAAGAACTCTCCCTGCAAAACCAGTTCTGTGACAGGTTTTCCACCCACTGGCATTGCTGAAACTCTGGCTACTTAGACAATGGCAGGGGCAAGCATAGATTAGGACTACATCTGCGTATGACAGGGGCTGTCCCTGTTAAGCTATTATAGTTGGTGGGCACATCACCCAGGGCATCCTGTCAGGAGGAGGTCACAGCTCCTCCCAGCCAAGGCACTTTTGTTCCCTTTCCTGAAAGCGATGCACACCTCCAAGCAGGTGACAGTGGGATTATCTCACAAAGGGCTAGGAGAGGCCTTAGGCAAAAAATGTCAACTTTCTAAAAGTGGTATTTTTAAAATAGTAATTATAAATCTCACTTTACAATCATCTCAGATTTTATATCCCTTATATTTGTGTCCTTGAATCATGGTTCTAGCTGGTCCCAAATGGAAGTTATACATTATAAGATGTTATAATGTAACCCTGTGCTTTTCTATGGGACAGCCAGCCTTGCAACAGTAAAAATCAACTGTGTAGATTTTGCTAGGGCATGTAAAATGTTAGCAGACATGTGCTACTTTAAAAAAAAACATGCACCCTACTGTGTGGCCACTTACCTTAATGGAGTCTTATAGGCATTAGAAAGGAAGGTTTAGGCCTGGCAAAAGGTTTATTTTGCCAGGTTGAATTTGCAGTTTTAAAACTGCTATGCTAGGCTGAGGTGGCAGGCCTATAGTCAAGTTTACACTCGGTCAATGTAGTGGTAGCACAATCAGCACTGCAGTCCACTACTAACATTTAACTTACAGGCCCGGGATACAGAGTTCCCAGAGACTAGGGACTTATTGGTAAGTTAAAAATGTCAATCAGTCATTAGCCAATTACACATATGCTTCAGCGGTCAAAGCATATGCATCAGTGCCCCGGTATTTAGAGTGAGCAAACCAGAACTAAATCTAGCAATAAGTGGGAGTGATCCTGCAAAATGGCCTGTCCTCACACCGTGTCTGATACAGTGCTTGTGACAGTTGGAGCAACAAGGCCCCCTCCTGTAGCCGGGCAACAACTAGCTTCAATATCACAAACACACTCTTGAGTATTCACTCTGTTTGTTGCTGTATTACCTCAACACTTCCTAATATGTTTCATGTTGCTACATGCTAAGAGTAAAATATCCTTAGTAGCATGTCATGTCATGTCAATGTGTGTCACACAGGTAGGACTCTGTAGATATTTCTCTAAAGTGTAACATTAATATGTTAAAATGCCATCATACTATTTGTCTTTAGATGTTAGAATACTCTGTGTTTCTCTCAAAAGCTAAGGTATTAGAACAGCGTCTCATATCCACACTAAGTATTACTCATCGGAAGACATCTCTACCGTTCATCAGTCAGAATACATACGCTACAATACGCTACAATTAAGATACATTTGTAACGTATTTCTATCAAATGTCTGTCCTTTTCTCCATTTCTCACTGTGAAATAAATTCGCCATTTCTATTTTTTACCTTTAACAGCACTAACACCATTTATGTAACCTATCACAGTTCTCCTAGTCACACTGTCAGAAGAGTTTCTCATTACACTTTTATATAGATGTTGCATCAAGAGAGGCATGTGATCGCCATCTTCAAGGGCACTTCTACAGCGACAAATGCCAAGGGGTCAGTTCACAAAGGAAACTGTCACAGATAATGTGGTTTTATATCTTATGTGTGTGGGCACATCTCAGGTAAAAAATACCCTATCTACTAAAGAAATGTTTCATTTTTATCTTTGTTAAAGTACTTTCTATGCCTTAAAGCTAAAGTACACCTTGTCTGATTTGAGTCTCTACAGCGTCTTTAATATCTAAGTAACAACTTACAATACCCTTCCCTTGCAGTATCTGAGAGCAAACAGCCTGAAGAGCATAAGCAGAGGTTGGCCTGTAGTCGTGGGAAAAAATGTATGCACTTGCAAGCTGCTATCTCTGCAACCATCACCGCTTAGAAAAAAGACAGGATGACACATCAACCAATTCCTGACAGCCAGACAGCAGTCTCTCTCTCCTAGGGATGTCAAATGGGTTGCAAGCCTCAACACACCAGCTACAATCAACACAGAAGTTCATCTGCATCATGAAGGACTCACCCCAAATGACCCCTGAGCCTTTAGGTTTATCAGTTGAATCCCTTATTCCAACACCCAACCACAATACAACTCTGGCCTTCTCTCCAGCTTCTCCCAGAAAGCAAACTCCAGGTGAGGTTGGTCAATCACCTCCCACAACTTTCCTGATGCCACTTCTACATGCAGGACAATCTGTTGGCTTTGTCAGACAGCCAAACATGCAGGGGGAATGGTTTGGCATGGGTAAATACTGTCCTCTGGGGGATCAATTATTTGAATAGCAGTCTACTCTGTGGGGAGAGATTTGTGAAAGGGAGAGGGCAACCATTAACAACATCGCCACCCACCTGGAAGATTGATAGGGATACTGACCTGGATAAGAGAAAAGTCTCTCCAGGACATGGTGCAGTTGCACTGGGATCATTATGTGGTAGTGAGAAAAGATATAAGGCTTCATGCCATAGTCATGCAGCATACACAGGCCATGACATATCTTCAAACAACGCACCCCAACATTTGCATTCAACCATTCCACCACTGAAGAGGTGTACATAGGACTTGTTTTGCACATGTTTGTAAAATAAACCCAATAACATCTGTCTTGCACCTGTGTGTTATACCATGTGTGTGTTGCCGTGACAGTAGGTGTTTGTGAGTAATGTTATCGATTGTATTTGAGTCTGGATCTTATGTAATTCATCCTTTGCTTACAGCACTCACAGAAGTCTACAGGCATGCCTACACGCTCTCAACTGTGTGCCCGGATTTAGGAATAATAGTGTAATTCCCCAAACGAAATATAACCAACAACCCCATTGGTCCACTTGTTCCAATCTAGATACTGAACAATAAGAAGTTGCTTGGAAAATTGGGAAAGGAATAGGGCACCGTAGACACTGTTTCTGAATGGCACGCACTGCAGAAATCTGACACCAAACTGTCAAAAATCCAATCAGTAGAATCAGAGATATGCAAAATGGCATAAACTGCAGCCCAGTATTATCTCAGAAACACTGCTTGGAGAAAAGAGAGAGAGCGAGAGAGAGAGAAAGAAAGAGACAAAGAAGCAGTGTTAGACTTTGTAAATCAACACACACTGATTATATATCACACCGATGACATGTATAGCTTACCTTTTACTAGGTGAAGACAAACTGTGAATAATCCCAGTTCGATCTGGGACACCAGTTCAGCAGAGTGCTCATAGAGGTTGCTGCAGGAGCTGATTCAAATGTGACAGAGGTTATGAGACCTGTCATGGGTGATCTTCCCTCAAACATTTTGCCTGCCTGTTTCCTCTTTTTGCTGATTTTGTTTGTTGGCCTAATGACTCTGAGAACTTTACTACTGCTGACCATGACAAAGTGCATGTGCTTCTATTTAGTTTACGTATATGTCCCTTGTAAATTGGTGTACCATATACCCAGGGCCTGTAACCTTAATGCTACTAGAGAACCTGCAGCACTGATTGTGCCTCCCACGCATGTAGCATTTCAAACCTGTTTATCACACATGGAGAGTGAGAGAATGAACGACACAGTTGCGTTCTCCCGTCCAACAATTTTTTTCACAATGAGCAACTGTTCTAGAAGAGTAGAAGATAATAGTCATCCGTTGTGGTGGAGAATTCTTCCAAAACCCAACTGTCAGATGGAATATCAAAGATATTGAAGTAAAAGCCTCACTCACATAATAGTGACATGCTTCATCATAGGCTATTACTCCACACCCAGAGAAGATGGTACTCTCCGGGCGGACTCAACCACAAATATACTGGGAGTTCTTAGATAAGTGGGTACTGGTTAAGCAGGGAACCAGATTCTAATTAAAAATACCTACGAGTATCCCTTCACTCGATCCTTTATTCTTGGGTACTCTTGGTATTGCTAAAAACTTCGTGATGGGGTTATTTTGAATCAAATTTGATTCAAATGTACCCTCAATTTGCTGCCAACATGTTTCGGCCCTATAACTAGCCCAGTCGGGTCTGGGGGCCTTCGTCAGGGCAATAAATATATATAATATATATATTCGTCAAAGAGGACACCCGCTGAACCACCTATTCGGGACACATCGTCTGCCGTTCAGCGGGTGTCCTCTTTGACGAATGTGTGACTACAAGAGAGCACCCCTACACATGAGATCTGCATGGTGCAAGTAGGCATCTCCCAGTAGAAAAACTACTGGCGTCGGAATACGAACACGCTAAGGTGAGTGCAGTAGGCCTCACTCTCGGGGTGCATGTAAAAACGTGCATGGACACACGGCAGGGATATATAAAGGAAAAGTATATTTATCGCCCTGACGAAGGCCCCCAGACCCGACTGGGCTAGTTATAGGGCCGAAACATGTTGGCAGCAAATTGAGGGTACATTTGAATCAAATTTGATTCAAAATAACCCCATCACGAAGTTTTTAGCAATACCAAGAGTACCCAAGAATAAAGGATCGAGTGAAGGGATACTCGTAGGTATTTTTAATTAGAATCTGGTTCCCTGCTTAACCAGTACCCACTTATCTAAGAACTCCCAGTATATTTGTGGTTGAGTCCGCCCGGAGAGTACCATCTTCTCTGGGTGTGGAGTAATAGCCTATGATGAAGCATGTCACTATTATGTGAGTGAGGCTTTTACTTCAATATCTTTGATATTCCATCTGACAGTTGGGTTTTGGAAGAATTCTCCACCACAACGGATGACTATTATCTTCTACTCTTCTAGAACAGTTGCTCATTGTGAAATAAAAAGCATTTCAAACCTGTCTCAGGCCTGCCATTGCAGGGCCAGTGTGTCTGCTTGCCAAGCCTAAAACTTCTCTTTCTTACACATAACTCACCACTAAGGGAGGCCCTAGGTAGCCCATAGGGCCGGGTGCTATGTAAGTAAAAGGTAGGGCATGTACTTTTAAGTTTTGCATGTCCTGGTAGTGTCAAACACCCAAATTAGATTTTTTACTACTGTGAGGCCTACTCATCTCATAGGTCAACATTGGGAAATTCTTAATACACTTTTAAGCAGTAATTCCAGATTAGAAAGGAATAGCTGCATCATGTTTTATGGCTTTGGAACGGTAATGATAAATCCTCCTTACTGGTAAAGTTGGGTTTACAATTACTATTTTAGAAATGCTACTTTTAGAAGGTGGACATTTCTGTGCTCTTACTGCTCTGTGTGCCTGCAACCTGTCTCCAATACGCGTCTGGAGTGTGTGACAGCTACACTTTGTGCATTCCCTCAAGACAGCCACAAACACAGGAAAGTTAGGTGTGTCTGAGTACTCATCTGCATTCATCTGTGTTCTGAGGACTCTTCCAGGGCAGGAAGGGAGAGAGGGGCTGACACTCACATCTGAATAGGTTGGTGTTAGACCCGGGATGCCTGGTTGGCTGAGGTATGTACCTTAGGCCAAATAGGGACCCTCGTTTCCACATCAAGGAAAGGAAGGACACCTTCTCAGATAGCCCCCGCTCACCCACTCGGTAGCTTGGCACGAGTAGCTAGGCTTATCTTCAAGGCAAATGTGTAAAGTATTTGCAACCATGCTCACAGCAACCCAATGATGACACCACAAATGGACTCCACACGAGTTTCATAAAAACGAGTATAAATTTATATAAAAAGATATACGATAAGACCATACGATATAGATCCAACATATACGTATTTGTAATATTCCTCCTGGCCGGTTGTTAGGACAGCCAGCCCCTGTAAGTTCTGATGATATTAATCAGCACTTCTAAACATTCCACTGCAGTTCTACTGCAATGCTATGCAGTTCGTAATGCTAGAATCAGGCACTATGCAATGTAAAAATATTGCAGTTCGTAATGCTAGAATCAGGCACTTTACAATGTAAAAATAATGCAACGTGTAACGCAACAATCAGGTTCTTCGTTATGCAGAAATAATGCAACGCGTAAGACACTAATCAGGTAGTTCGTTATGCAGGATTAATGCAATGCGTAATACACTAATCCAGGTAGTTCGTTATGCAGAAATAATGCAATGTATAATACGACAATCAGGTAGTTCGTTATGCAGAAATAATGCAATGCATAATACACTCCAGCACCGATCACGGTGCCTTAGGTGGTCTCTCCGCCACTTGTGCTGACTCACAGTCAGCCTCTGTCAACAGTTGCCCCCACACGGGTATGGTGTAAACAAAAAGTGCAGCTCCGCACCTCGGCCCCGGTACTGCCACTCTTTTGACAAGTACAGCCCGTGATACGAGCCGAAGCAGAGGCTCGCGCTGCAGGAATGGGTGAGGCTGAGAGCGTCTCCCTCCGAGCCCGCACTCCGCCCCAGGCATCGACGCACGTTACCTGGGGGATGCGACCTCGCTCTCCTCTCCTCTTCCAGCGACTTGGGCCTCCGATGCAATCTTTGTGAATTCTGAGCAGTGGGACTCGGGCCCTCCCTTGACGAGGTTGGGTCGAGGTCCCGCTCTGGCAACGGCGGGCTCGGACCAGAGACTCAGCTCTTCTGGGTCTGATGCTACGAAGATCTTAGGCTGCAACAGGGCACATGCACACAGCGTGGCTGAGACTCACTTGAACTCTGGGTGCACGATAACAAGGCAATCCTCACGAAGGTCTCAGGCTGCACAAAGCACACGCACACAGTGTCGCTGAGACTCACTTGGACTCCGGGTGTGCACATTAACAGGGCAATCCTCACGAAGGTCTCAGGCTACATAAAGCACACGCACACAGCGTTGCTGAGACTCGCTTGGACTCCAGGTGCCCACGTTCACAGGGCACTTCTTACGAGGGTCTCAGGCTGCAAAAAGCACAAGCACACAGCGTTGCTGAGACTCTCCTGGAATCTTTTGCGTTCCTGAGTTTCCGCAACAGGGAGCCAGCTCACCTCGGGCCCTTGCGGATGAGTTACTTCCGGACTCAGCACACAGCAAAGTCCTTTCAAGTAGGGGGACACAGCACACAGCAAAGTCCCTTTAGCCTCTCCTTGGTTAAAACAGCAAACTGCAGGCCAGCCCCAGAACACACAGCAAGGGTCAGTCCTTTCCTTCAGTCTCTTCAGTTGTTTCTTCCTTGGCAAAGGGTCCTCTTGACCACGAGGTAGCTTCAGTCTTGTTTAAACTTGATCAATCCATTTCTCCCAATTTCAGGGGCTTCAGCTCTCATAGTTATACTTCTAAATGTCTTTGAGGTCCTTGTGTTCAGGGGGGCACTGACCCCTGTTCAAACCAGTTCTGGGTGCCTCCCTGCCAGTGACACCTTCTTCCTTTGATTAGCGGGGGCCTGGATTCTCAATCACTCAGCAGGGGATGGGATCATTGTTTTATGGCAGCAGCCCAGGCCCCTTCACCTCTAGGAGCTATTCTATCCTACGGGAAATATGGCCTTTCCACAGTGAAAAACGAAATGGGGATTATTACACTGTCAGGACATGGTACACGCCTTAGTATATGTCCTACCTTTCACATGCACTGCACCCTGCCCAGGGGGTACCTGGACCTGGACCTACCACAGGGGTGTCTGATGTGCATAGAAAGGGAAGGGTAAGGTCTGGCAAGTGGGTGCACTTGTCAGAACAACATGGCAGTTTAACAAACTGCGTGCAGGCACTGCAATAGCAGGTGTGAGTTCCCTTTTTAAGGCTACTTGTGTGGGTGGCACAATTAGTGCTGCAGGCCCACTAGTAGCAGTTGCATTACCAGCCCTGGCACACATAGTGCACTTTACTAGGGACTTTACTAGTAAGGCAAACATACCAATCATGGGCAACCAATTACCATTACACTTTATGCAGGGAGCACTTGCACTTTGACACTGATCAGCAGTGGCAAAGTGCCCAAAGCATCTAAGTTGGCAACACCATGTCAGAAAAAAGGTCTAGGGGGAAAGCAAAAATGTAGGGAACTTTAGCCAAAAAGGGCCAAGCCCAACAGTTGGCCTGACCCCACACAAAGGGCTTATTACCTCCCATAGATAGTCTGGAGCCAGGGCTGAGGAAGAAAGGATACTTGTGCACTTCAAAGACCCTTCTTTAAAGTTAACCCCACTTCAAAAGCACATTTGGGTATAAGTACTAGGTCTCTGACCCCACCAAATTAGGCACTTTTGGATCTACAGCTGGAGTCTGTCAGACGAACTGCTGTGCCGCATCAAGACTGACACTCTGCTGAACTGCCAAACTGGTAGGCCTGCTTTTCTCTTGTGCGGCCCTTCTGCCTGCTGCTCTCTGACTCTGCCTCGCACTGAAGTGATCCCTAAGGGCTTGTTGGCTTGCCACCTGTTGTTTGACACTCAGGGATAATAAAGTCTCTACTCCTGCTCCTGTGCCTGGTACACTGGGAGTGGACTCAGATACATTAAGCAGAGAAATTTACGCATCTCCAGTCTGCATGTAGCAGAACCAGCACATCAACCATGTTGCAGGAATAGAACCCGGCGCATCACATTCAGAACTGCCGCATCAAATTTGGAACCAACTCTTTGGAACCAACGCATTGCCTCACTTTATGGAGAAGATTGACGCATCGTCCTTCCAGCATGGTTTAACTCAGCGCATCGTCTTTGGAACCGCCTCAAACGGAACAGGCACTTACCTCCACAGACCCGCTGCACCGCCGTCACTGCATGAAGCAAATCGATGCATCGTTCTGACTGCGGCCCTCAATAGACTCATTGCTCGCCTGCACCCTGCATCTCACTGTTTGTGACCAGGATAAAGGTACTCTGTTCACCAGACCTGTGTGACTCTTATCTCCTTGGCCTGCGTGAGCAGATAACCCTTAGAGGCACTAATTGCTTCTAAGTGCTATGACTCTTTTCATTTAAAAAAACAAACATATTTCAACTTTTTCCTATTGGAGTTTTGTTGTTTTGGTCTTTATTTATTTATAAAATCGTTGTCTATTTTTCTAACCCAGTGTGAAGTCTTTTTTGTTGTTTTTCATTGTGTTACTGTGGGTGTGTGTTGTACACAAATATTTTACACATTGCCTCTTTAGTTTAGCCTGACTGCTCTGTGCCAAGCCAGCAGAGGGAGAGCAAGGGCAAACCTTTAGTGTGTATCAGACTAACCCTGACTAAGATTGTTGTTCCTGCTTGAACAGGGTGTATGCCTCTGCCAAACAGAAACCCGATTACTAAAAAAGGTGTTACTGTGATGATAAGCAGAAGCTTGCTACTGGACATGGAGCACACAGAGGTAATGGAGCAAAAGAACTTAACAAGCATAAAAGGCTAAGTGGGAAACAATGGAAAGAGACCATGGGTTTCATTGGACAAGCAGGGGTGAAGAACTGGAAAGGGATACATAACTAATAAGGAAGGATCGTAAATGCCCAGTGACAAACGGATGGAAACCCTGCATGCCTGGGTAAGGGTACTAGGCTAGCATGATTTTTTCAGATATTGCTAAAAGGATTCACATCCAAGTTACTTTGAATGTCATCTCTTCTTGGAGTGTAGAGAGAGAACCAAAATAGTGCCCAAGTTCAGGCAGGACGAGTCAGTTTGGAGTGGGCTAAGCAACAGAAAAAACAGATTTGGGATGTCAGAGTACAAGTGTTTGCACAGTCTCCTCTGGGGATAACAAAACTGTCTTAAAGATTAGTCGCAACAAATCTTTAAAAGCCCCAAGTAACGTTTCGATCCAAAGCAAAGTACAACATAAAATGGAAGTCATTCTCCCAGATCAGATGCTTTGGCTACACTGTTGTTCTGGGGAGAGAGCACTCATTTCCAGCCATCCTCTGGTTAGGACAAAATAACCCCTTATATATCCTCCTCTGGTGGAGGCATGGCAGGTTGGACATTTTACCACCGAATATTGTTGCGGCTGTTTTTCGTTTTTCATGTAGCACATTAGGAACATTAACAATTTAAGAAGTAAAAACGTATTGAATGACTTTTCTGTATCACAAAGGTTTTCAATGGGCATGTGTATTTTTTCAGTTTTCATGGGCTGAATCAGCCACTGTGGTCACGTGGGAAGTTTAAACCTCACAGCTTGTAAATAGGTTTCACCTGAGGGGGCACAACAGGTTATTTTATGAACAACTTTTGTGGGAGTTAGCAACAAACAGTCACGCTGCCGGTTGCAGTGCGGAATATCAGAGATTCTAATCATTCATGAACAGCAGGGTGAGTCGATTGTAAATAGTTTTTTGGTTTATAAGAGAGAGGCACACAATCAGGTTTTGCATGAGCTTAAATATGGGACAAATCGTTTTTGTTGTAAGTGAGCACATAACTGTGTTGGTGGCTAATAGGGAAGCCACAGGATATGGTTTTCATGTAAGGACAGAGTTTAAACACAGAGTATATTGCACTGCAGGGCATCAGGGCATATTAAGTTATTGAAATAGCGTATTTATATTTTTATGTTTATATGCATATTTATGATGAATTCTGTCAACTGATGGGCTTTGTTCATATTGCAGACCCCTGATGAAGGGCTTATCAGCCCAAAATGCTATAGATAGACATATGCACAGTTTCCAAAGAGGCAATGTAACTTCTGGCATGCTATAGAATAAGGCCTTGATGGGCATTCCCAAAACATCAAAAGTGTGGATTTACACTGCCTTTGTAATAACATGGAAGTATTCTTGGAATAAACATGGATTATAATTAGGGCTCCCGGTTTTATGGTATTTCTTTTTTTGCCATTTCCGTCTGTATTTATCCATATTTATTTTTGGGGCATTTTATCTGTATTTATCCACATTTATTTTTGCCACAGTCAAAAGTCGACGCTGCATCTATGTATTTTTCCACATTTATTTAAATTGACAATGCACACATGCACTCGGTTGTTATAGTGTCAACACTATACATTCACTGAAAACGTTGCCATTTGCAGAATCTCCCAAATACACTTAAAAGTGCTATCACAAGCCATTTGTCTCAGAGCCTTGCAGTTTCTATCATCGGCAGAGTGCCACATCCTCTCCCACAATAAACACCATACTGCCCCACTGAGAGAAACTCGCACAGCCTTCAGCTACAACCCAATTGTGCCCGCTATAAATACCTGGAAGCAATTCAATTCAAATTATGCACTAGAGTAATATGCTGCCTGAAAAAAAGTAACAATATTCTGGAAAAAGCTAACACTCATAGGGAATACAACTTAAAGCTTTGACACTCATTATTCAGAAATCAATGAGTGTTTATGCTTGAAAAGCTAACATGAAAAGTAACCTGATCACACAGTAAAACATATATTTAACCACAAGTGCGCAACGCCCATAGGGCCCAAGGGGCTTCTGCCCCCCCACCACCACCTGTCGTGTGTGACGCCCGGGCTGAGACAGCTTCCCGGGCACACACACAGACTGTTTTTGAGCTGCTGTGGGCTGGCGTCCGTTTTATCGCAGCCACACCCAAGTACTTCACAGGTCTATAAAACACAATTTACTTGTTAATGAGGCTTTCTTGTTTTTCACCGCTTCTGAGAGCCCCTGCATTTCCACTCTGCCTATTGCTGAAGACTACCCCCCCCCCAGTCCCCTGCCCACCCCATGAAACTTGGCTCTAGCTGCGCCTCTGTCTTAACCATGATGTTAAAACTACAACTCCGACCTTAGCAGGAACATTTATAATGTCAGCAGGTTTCCGTTTTTCCACTCAGCAAAACTCTGAGTCACAGTGCTGCACCTGGAGATATAAACACTGCTAGCTATGGGCCTCCGTAGTTTCTTGGAGTCACTCACCCTCCTTAGCTGCAGACAGCCACTGGCAATCAGGATATATTTCCGGTATAACCGTGAGATAACCTGCTAAGTGACACCGTTGACTTAGGAGCCGTGCTTGTGCCTTTTAAAGACACACAGCACCTGCTCAAAGACTCACACTGCGACGGACACAAGCTTCAGGGATCCCCCAGGACCGGGGCTAAGCAGGCAGGAAGTGTCGAGGTCAGGAGGTGACAGGCCGGACACCAGCCTCCTCCTGTAATAATTTAACTCGGCACAGGGCGACAAATAACTCTTGGGGGCCGGGCGGGCTGGAAATTGAGATTTAAGAAGTGTGTCAAAGGAGGTAAATACCTTGACACTAATTTACATCGCGGAGTGAGCGCCATTAAAGGGACAGAGCTGAGCCACCATGACTGCTCCCGCAGCGGCCGTTATTATTTTCCCGTTTTTTATATATAAATACAGTCAAAGGAAAACTTGTTTTCCGTCTGTATTTATATGTAAAAATCCGTTTAAGCGGAAAACCGGGAGTTTAAATTATACTGGATCAAACGGTTAAATGTGGTTTCTGAATGTTGGATTCCTGAAATTGAATGTTCACATAGCTGTAGCGGCTTGAGTGTGGTTGGTAACTACCCACCAGGATTGATTGTCATCAGGTTGCAGAAGGGGGCCGGACACATCAGAAGGAGTAGACTTGGGTAGGTTCAGAGGCAGAGGGTGGGTAGGGATGGGTATGTGGCTGCAGTCCAAGAGAACAGGAGGCAGCGGAGCTCCCTGTGCTGGTCAGTATGCATCTCCTGGTGGGCCTTCATTACTGACAGCACCTCTTAAGAGCCCCTACAGAGTGCGTGCTGACAGCATTCATCTGCCACGTGGCCTTCTGAAAGGCAACCATGGGGACATATTAAGGGAGTTGGACATGTTATGCATGAGGCCTCGGTGTGTCTGGGGTGAATGTTACCCTTGGACACTGATCGGGAAACTAGGTACTTGCAGGAGAGAGGAAAGGTCAGAGAGGGTGCAGTTGGAGAGCATAGTGTTGTGCAATCCTCTTTACTAGTAGAGGTGCAGTGACTTCTTGCTAGTACAGACAGATGTTATTTCTTCTGTGTTAATAGGTGCCCCATAGCCAGACTCCTTTTGGCATGTAGTGAGTGACAAATTGCCCATCTTCCGGTCCCCACAGTTTCCAACTGGAGTTTCTTCGATTCCAGTCTTGTCACTCTCCAGGCGGAGTCTACCATCAATGTTTTTGCCTTCAACCTCTTCCTCTGTTGTGGTTTCCTCATGTGTCTGTCAAGCGGGTGATGCCTTTTTTGTGTTTCACCCCCGTCCTGTTCTTCCTCGCTTCCAACTTAACTGCATGCTGAAAAGGAAAGGTGAGAAAATAGAAAAATCACAATCACATATTTCCACTATCACAACATAAGATGTATTGTATAGGGTAATAATTATTATAGATAATACGGAAATAGAGTAGAATTGCCACATATATGATAGCCGATACCCATGCAATGTAAATATTCCCACCTGCCATTTTTAATAGTGAGTGACTATGGTCAAATAATGTGTAGCTGAAGTATGTGTTACTTCTCACTTCAAACCTTGGTCCATGATAAAGAACACCGTAGCAAATGAGATGCTTGGATGTACAATTTCACTGTCACATGTCCTCAAGCCTGCCAACATGAATGTAGGCATAATTTGGAGGTCAACAGATGATGTCTGATGGGTTTAGCATACATGGATGGTAGATGCACACGTTGTGGTAGGTATACGACTTAACAATAACTATTTTTGTTTGTTACTATGTTAGAATGGACAATGCTTTTCATTCATATTGTCTTTGGTATGTGTCTGACTTAGAAGAATAAGACATGAATTTAGGAGTTATACATATTTATTAATCTAAAGTATACAAATTAGATCCTCTGTGCCAACATATGATACAAATCCATTGAATATTTAAAAATAACATGTCAAATCTAATTTTTAGTTCATTTGACAACTTGTTCTTAATTCCACATTTTAGAAGTCAACATAATGCAGACAACATGGTTATCATGAGGTACATTAGACATGAGACACTATACTATAACGCATGCAATATATGCACAAAAGAGTATATTTCCTTCCTTCTGCTTTTTAACCTCCTGCTGGCCATGAAGAGCTGGTCATGCTGTTTCAATTTCCCTCCTGCATTGTGGTGGGAGCATGGTGTTGGGATCTCCTGCACATTCTTACATGGAATCCCTTTGTGGTTTCCGTTCCCTGCGTGGAACAGAGAATGTGTTTGGTCTGGCAGTTGCTGGCTGAGTGCTGCCAAGATGGGAAATGAATAAAGGAAGTACTCACCAATTCAGTAGCCGTGCTTCTTTTCATTGGCGACGAGTTGTCCCGCCTTTGGCCTCTCGTTCCTGTGTGGATCCGCGTATTCTGCTTCATTCCTGCAGACCTCTGGAGCTTCATTCTTCTCGTGTGGCGTTTTCTACTCCACAGCGCCTCTTCGTAGTTTTGCCATCCTTGAAGACTCCTGTGGACTCCTGTTGCGGTCCAGCTGCTGTTCTGGGGTCTCGACATCAATTTTGGCTGGTCAATTTCTGCCCATTTCAGGTACTGTTTGCTAGTGAGGTGCGCGCGCTATTGAAGCGGTTGTTGCTTCTTGCGCTCTGTCCCCGCGACGCGGTCTCTCTGCAAGACGCACTGTGCGTCCTCGGTGTTTTGAACTTGCCTGAGCTGCCTGTCGTCCCCGCACGCAATGTCCTCACGTTGCGTGCGGCCATTTCGGATCCTTTGTTTGTGTTGTTATGACAACACCACGCACTTATTTTCACGCTGATGTGCACATCTGCTGATCCAATCACCACACCAATTTGCAAATCAAATTAAACAACGCCAGTGTTGTTTTCTCCGCTGATGCGCACAGCTGTTCTCAATTATAGTTCATGCGCACATCTTGCAAAACTTTCGCTGATGCGCACAGCTTATTCTTATACCGTTTGGATGCGCACTTTTGTTCAACATTCATAAGTTCATGCGCACATCTTGCAAAGTATTCACTGATGTGCACAGCTTATTCCTGTATTGTTTTTTGATTAGTAGTTAACTACTTCTGTGATGCACTCACAGTGTGCATCATAAGAATTTACTGTACTTACGTGAATTCATTTATTGCTGCATTTATTACAATTGTGTGGGCAACAATTCACCCACGCTCTGTTTCAGCATGGATCACGTGATAGCTCTGCCACCCTCTTACAATCTCCTTGTTCTCCTCCCATGATATGGCAACAATAGAAGGATACATTTGAAAGTTATTTGGAAGCCATTGATGGTGACACGTTCACTACAAAAAAGAAGAAAGCACTTCTTTTGTATAATCTGGGTGCGGAGGGTAGAAGCATTGTGAAAACTCTAACCCTTGAGGTCGTCAGCACCCGTGTGAGTGGCGGTGATGACGGTGATTCCCTACTCATTGATGACTATGCATCTTTGATCAAGACTTTGGACAAAAGGTTCAACCCTAAGAAGAATGTTGTACTTGAGCGCCACAAGTTTTTGCAACGTGCCCAGATTTCTGGTGAATCTATCGATGATTTTGTCTCTGCGCTCAGAACTCTATCTGTCACATGCAACTACAGAGAATTTAGGGATGAAATCATACGTGATCGAACGCACTTGCAACAAGAAAATTCAAGAGAAACTTTTGTCTTCTGACGACCCCGACCTTGAGACAGCCATCACTCTTGCGAAAAGCATTGA
Source organism: Triturus cristatus (assembly GCF_964204655.1). Classification (NCBI taxonomy): domain Eukaryota; kingdom Metazoa; phylum Chordata; class Amphibia; order Caudata; family Salamandridae; genus Triturus; species Triturus cristatus. The sequence continues at coordinate 139,963,203 of NC_140589.1, read as the reverse complement.
ACATTCTCAATTTTGCATGAAGGAAATGAGCAACCTTCCTCAACCCACTGAGGTTAAACTATTGTCATCAAAGCATAATGCCAAGTCTACCAAAGATCCCATTGAGTACACAACGTGAAATTCACCTGTTCTACCTTCGCCCAAGATCAATTCTGAGAAAGTACAACTCTTTTGTTTTCGTTGTGAGAGCAAAAATCATTTAGGCAATGATAAGTTCTGTTTTGCTTTGAATCAGATTTGTTTTAAATGCGGAAACAAAAGGTCATCTGGCACGTTTTTGTAATGCCATGGGGTCCAACAAGGGAAACACGCAAATTGTCAAGTCCATTGAAGAAGACTTTATTGATTCTGGTGAAGAAAATGATAATATGTTATTAATGCTGTCTTCGTCATCTGTACAATCTGAGGGTGTTGTTGAAATTGCGTCCATGGGTAGTGTGCATAAAAGAAAATCCCCCGCATTTGTTATCTGTGTGAATGGGAAGAATGTAAATTTCTTGGCTGTTTCCGGCTCTCCGTTTACCCTTATCAATATCAAGGATTTTGGGGGGTTAGAAGACATTCAGTTGCACCAGTCAGATATTAAAATGTTTGCCTATGGGGGCAAAAGAGTGGACGTTCTGGGCAAATTTGAAGCAAATTTGGAATTCTGTGGGCATCTAGCCACAGGACCTGTATACATTGTTGAGGATGGTGCTAACTTGTTGGGATGGGCGGAGGGGGGAACTCTGTATCATCCTCGATCCTAATCATCCCAACATGGTTTTGTCTAGACGTGAAGCTTGCAAATTTTACACTCCTCTTTCATCCTCCAATTCTTCTTATAGAGTGGTAGTGAAACATTTGTCAGGTAATGAGTGGATCCAGAGGTATCCTGAAGTTTTTTGCGACAATCTATGGAAGCTGAAAGGCTTCCAACACCGCATCATCCTGAAAAGTGGTGCGAATGCTGTTGCACACAAGGTGAACGCTTATGCAGTATGGATGTGATTGAAGCCATTGAAGGATCCGAATGGTTGGCCCCCACAGTTCTTGCACACAAGGCTGACAAGTCCCTTAGGATGTGTGTTTACTTGCGCGATCTGAATACTAATATTTGGATCGACCGCCAGCCATTGCCCCTGATCGCGTAAGATGAACACTGAACCTGCTTTGCTCGCTCATATTCATAATGCGGCACCCTGCCCTCTCATAGCGACGAGGGTAGGTAATCGCGCGCATTATTTCCTCTGATTTTAAAGATACATTTTTAGATTTTTTAGATTTCATTTGGCTGCTAGTTTTAAATAAATCCTGTTGTCCACTCACCTGCATTTTAAAATTGAAAATCACATCTCGCTACTTAGCGAGTCACCCCAGAACTTCCCTAGGTCAGGCCAGTAAAGCGAGCGCCATTTTAGTCAGCGCTCTAGTGGCTAGGGATATTTAAACTAGGAAGATGTAAGCGCGTAGCACGCGCGCGCAGCGGGCGCGCCACAGGCGCGCCAGAGGCAAGCCCGTCTGTGCCCGTCCGCGCCAGTTCGTCCCCAGAAGCCAGGACCCCTGGTAGGTCGCTATTAACTACATCACAGATCCTAAACCTACCTCGCAGATATACGCGTGACTCATTATTAGACCTTAAGCCCGCCCCCTGCAAGCCATCTTCTCACCCATATTGTTTATTAGAGGGCCATTTTTCATGTCGAGCCTGTAGATTCCAGAGCATTGATTACCTCTTCTTCGATTACTATACGACAGTCTAACTCTAAAGAATCTTCTGATTCTTTTAATAATACTTCTCCCAATCAACTATCACCCCCAATGAAAAATATCAAATGAAATTGTTTTTTGGCTAATGTCAGGTCCCTTCCTAAGCATGCTGCGGATATATGAGATATTTTGACCGATTTAAAACCCGAGATGGGCTTCATCACTGAGACTTGGATTAAACCCTCTTCCATTTCTGCCATTGCTATGGCTACTCCGGAGGGTTATCGTATCTTGAGACTGGATAGGATAGGCTAGGCAGAGCGGGTGGGGGTATAGCTATAATTCATAAAGAAGCCCTAGCAATTACCATTCTAGATCAAGTGGGTACAGAGGCATTTGAATGCCTCGTATTTAGAATAGATTTTTCTGCACGCTGTAGCTGGAAAGGTGCATTGGTATATAGACCTCCTGGCCCGACACTGGACTTTACCAGTCAAGTGCAAGATTTTATCTCTCCACATATAATCGCTACTCGTAATTTCCTTTTGCTAGGAGACTTTAATATTCATAGCGAAGATGCCCAGAACCAGGATGCAAGACCTGGCTGCCTCTGGATTAATTAAAATTAACTCCGCTCCCACTCATGTAGCTGGCCATACCCTAGATCTTATTTTAACAAACTCTCGGGATATCAAATGAGGTGACACCAATCCGCTCGCTTGGACATACCATTCGCTAATACATTTTCAACTTATTAGCCCTACTAATAGTACTCTTGCTGCACCCACAACCCCAGCCACCCGTCGATATAGACCATGGCATAAACTGACCCCTGATCATTTTCTCTCTCTATTTCTTTCCTGGGACAGGGAAACCATGTTCTATAATGTTGATCAACAACTCGACCATTTCAATTCTCGTATCTCAAATGTGCTTGATAAGATAGCCCCTATGAAGCTTCTCACTCATCCATCGAAAGGCACCTCCATTGATTGGTACTCCTCTGCTCTGCGGGAGGAAAAAAGCTCTTGTAAGAAGCTTGAACGTCTATGGCGTCTTTCGCACAATGCGCAAGATAAAACTAACTATAAGACTGCAATATCCAACTATTATAATAATATCAAAAAGGCTAGCAAATTGCATATTGCATCCTTGTTGGACCAAGCAGGAAACAACTCTAGGATGCTTTTTCAAATCCTGAAGGATTTTACTAATCCTAAAGCCTGTGAGACATTTCCTCTCAATCCTTATTTGACAATATTTCTTCTTTCTTTATTCAGAAAGTTGAAAATATCTATCAAAAAATTATCTCAGCAAACACCTCCCTTCCCGTTTCTATTGTAGATCTATCGAATCATACTAATGAAGATTCTCAATTACTTACTTTCCCTAGTGTTACTGTCACAGAAGTGTCATCCCTATTGGAATGCACCAAATCTGGCTCTCCTCTTGATATTATTCCTGCTAAAGTCTCATCTAAACTTTCGGCTCAACTTGCATTACCCATATGTTCCATCATTAACAGTTCTCTAAATTCTGGTAGTCTCCCGCCAGAATGGAAACATGCCCAAATCATTCCCATTCGTAAAAACTCGAAAATCCATCCTTCTGACTTGACCAATTACCGCCCCATTTCTCTGCTTCCTTTACAGAGTAAGCTTGTATAAAAACATATCAATAGACATTTATCGGCGTTTATTGAGTCCACTCATGCACTTGACATCTCTCAATCGGGCTTTCGCGCTAAACATAGCACGGAGACTGCCCTAGTGGAGGTAACGGACAATATCAGGATGGCCCTGGATAACGGTCAAGCAGCACTTTTGGTGCTGCTTGACCTTTCAGCAGCATTTGATACTATTTCTCATCAGATCCTGTTGTTGAGATTGCAGGGGCTTGGAATTAAAGGACTTGCTCTGAAATGGCTGACTGATTTTTTAACGAACAGAACTCAGGCAGTTACTATGGGCTCTTACAAATCTGCTCCCTCTCAAGTTACCAAGGGTGTCCCCCAGGGCTCTTGCTTGAGCCCTACTCTTTTCAATATCTATGTGACCCCTTTGGCGAAACTTATGAGAAACCTGGGTTTCAGTCCTATCTCTTATGCAGATGATACCCAACTCCTCCTCACCTTTGATAAAAAAAGATCAGATACACAACACATTTTCTTCCAGGGTATGGTGGCTATTGCCTCTTGGATGCAAAGTAATTTACTCCAATTAAACTCCGAAAAATCTGAGATTATGTTGTTTGGAGGTGCCACCATCTGTTGGTCGCCTAATTGGTGGCCTAGGAGCTGGGTAAAGCCCCGATTCCTAAAGAGGAGATCAAAAATCTTGGCATCAAGCTTGATCAAAAACTTACCTTAGATGCACATGTCAATTCAACGATCGGCACTTGTTATCATGTTCTTGGCCTACTCAGGAGAACTTTTCCCCTGCTTCCTATTTCAACCAGGAGGACTCTGATTCAGGCTCTGATTATGGGCAGAATCGACTATTGCAATGCTCTGCTTCTCTCAACGCATGAAGCCTCCCTAGGTAAACTACAGGTCATACAGAATATGGCGGCCCGTCTAGTGACGGGATTACCGCCCAGGACTCCCTCTATGCCTCTGTTAACAAAGCTTCATTGGCTCCCAGTGAAGAAAAGAGTGGAATTTAAGATAGGATGCATGGTCTTTAAGGCCTTAAATAAGCTTAGTCCTTCCTATCTTTCCAGAAATGTAATATCTATACTCCCTTACGCTCTCTTAGATCTGGATCTAAAAGAATACTTTCCATTCCCAGAATCAAGAAGTCGCGTACTGGTGGTAAAGCCTTTTCTTACCTTGCCCCGAGTTACTGGAACAACCTTCCACAATACCTCCGCACTGATATGACCTTTCTCCCGTTCAGAAAGCTTCTGAAAACTTATCTTTTTTAATTTGTTTGCCGCGGTTGTAGGTCTTTTACAAGCGCAGAGATACCCCTTGGGGTGATTCAGCGCTATATAAAATAATAAAATAAAATAAATAGGTGTACATTTTTTCGGGAGCGTGTGGATTTTTTGGGTCACCATATTTCCTGCAAAGGGATTGAACCCAAAATCAACATTTTAGATGGCATTCAAAATGCACCTTCACCCACCAACAAGGATCAATTGCATTCCTTTTTAGGACTTGTGGAGTACTATACCAAATTTGTAGGGAATTTTGCTGATAAAACTTCCTGTTTGCGTGAGTTACTAAAGAAAAATGTTAAATTTGTATGGTGCGAAAAATGTGTTAATCAATTTGATTTCCTTAAAAGGGAAATTGTGCATGCTCGCCCCTTGAAATTGTTCAACATCAATGACAAATGTATTGTTTCTTCTGATGCCAGCAATGTTGGTTTGGGCGCTGTTCTGATGCAAAGAAGGAGTGACGGTCGCAAGGAGATTATTGCGTTTGCTTCTAGGACACTTTGTGGTGCTGAGAGTTCTTCCTCCACCATTGAGAAAGAGGCATTAGCTCTATGGTGGGGTGTCCAGTACTTTCGGAATTTCCTGTGGGGAAACAAATTCATTCTCAGGACTGATCATAAACCTTTGATTGATCTTTTCACCACCAAAGGTGGTGGTCGTGCCACTCCACGAATTGCCAAATGGCAATATAGATTACAGGAGTTCAACTATCATTTAGAATATGTGGCTGGTGTCACAAACAACATTGCTGATTGTTTTTCCCATTTACCTCTTGCCAAAGACATCAGCGAATCTTCGGAGGACGATCTTGATATTGTTTGTGCTTTTGGTGCCATGGTTGACATGGTGATGGGTGCACTTTCTGAGCACAAATGGTTGCAAGCTCTATCTGAGGACAAAGATATCAAAATGGTTGTAGACTTTTTTGTTCGGGGGTGGCCCGTTAACTCCTCTCAAAAGAGTTTGTGATGAGTTATCTTTGCTGGATGGAATTTTACGCAGAGGTGGACTTTTGGTTGTTCCCACATGTATGCTGAAAAAAGTTTTAGATCTTGCCCACAAAGGTCACCAGGGTATTTGTGCCATGAAACACAGAATCCGTGAGGACTTTTGGTGGCCTGGAGTAGATAGGTCCATCGAGCATTTTGTCAGGGACTGTTGTGCATGTGTCCTCAGCGATAAGACTCAGGTGACTCATCCCTCCCCCATTGATCCTGTGATTGTCAAAAATGTACCTTGGTGCAAACTAGCTTTTGATATTGCTGGTCCATTTGAGATTTCTGGTGGTTCTCCTCTGTATGCTGTGGTCTTGGTAGACTATATGTCCAAGTGGCCGGAAATTAAATTTGTAGAGTGTCTAAAGTCTGTCATCAATTTCCTCAAAGAAGTGTTTCTCTGGGAGGGGGTTCCTGAGGAATTAATGACAGACAATGGGACTCAATTGGTGTCTCTGGAAATGCAAAATGTTCTCAAAGAACATGGCATCAAACATGTTTTAACCTTGCTTTATCATCCCTGCAGCAATGGATTAGTTGAACGCTTTAAGGATCAACTGCAATTGGCTTTGGTGAATGGTTTACCCTGGCATGTGGCTGTGGCAGACATGTTGTGGACAATCAGAACCACTCCTCATATTAGTACTGGGATATCTCCTTTTACATTGCTTAGAGGAAGAGTTGCTGGTTCCAAGTTGAACAAAGACTGGATGCCCAGGAAGGATGTTGACCAAGCTAGACTTGGCAAGGTAGCAGATGTGAGAACCGCTGTCCAGTCCAAGTACACGACTGTTTCTGAGAGAGTTTCTCCTGTGTGTGTTGGAGATTGGGTAAGAATCAAGAAACCTGGTTTCATTCGCAAGGGGACTTCTCGGTTTTCAGCTTCGGCTAAAGTGAGAGAAGTAAAAGATCGTGTGGTGGTGTTAGAGAATGATAAGATTTTGACTAATTTGTGCCATTTCTATTGTTCCTCACTCCAAAATGGTGTACGTCGGTGGGAAGATGGGTGTTCATTTTGAAACCTCTCATGTAACTCCTGTTCTTCCAAGTTGTTCTTCTGATTCCTCTCATGTAAGTCCTGTTCTTCCAAGTTGTTCTTCTCCTAACGCAACTCCTTCCAATAGGAATGATCATCCGAACTATTCTTCCTACACAAGATTTCCTTCCAGGATGCGATCTACACCTCCTAAGTTTCAAGACTATGCTATGAATTGATGATAAACTATGTTTTCTTTCATGTTTGATCTATTCTTTACAGTTGTATATCCTTGCTCTGAAGTACTGGGTTATTTAGGAACCCAGCGGTGCCAGGGGTAGCACCCTATGACTTCGAGTTCTTCCTGTCTTGGACCACAGAAACACAGAGTCTTGCGGTGGTGTCAAAGATCGTTTTATTATTGACTGCAGCCAGTAACAGAAATCCTAGAAGTACACACGGGTATGTTCTCAGGAGACTGCTCAATCTTACAAAACCAGTCTTCTCCTTCTATACAAAATATCATGCTTCAGGCACACATTCCTCGTTTTACGATATGGTCATTCATATGTATTCATTACAAACGAAAAGGCAGAGTCATGATGACCATCCCATATTTCAGTTCAGCCAGCCCACAATTATTTACCCAGCGAGGCTCAGATCCCTCCTCAGATATCGGCAGACCCCAATAAACACGGGCACCTCCTGCTCGTAAAACAAGCCATAAAATAGGAAGAGCCAGGTGTGAAAGAGATTAGCCGGAGGCTTGTGTGGGATAAAAAAGGCGTGTCAAACCCTGATGCTAATCACAGGTGGCCGTAGGAAGGGGAGCTCGTGAGACCGGACTGACCTGGGGCGGTGGAGCCAAATCGCACAGGTCACAGAGAAGTCAACAGAAGGCACACGTGTTCTGAAGGCCTGTGCCTGTCCTTAATGTGCAGCCTATGTGAGGGCAACCATAAGATGGCTACCGCTCTAAAATGGAACCCACGAAGTCAATGTGTAATATCGTATACAAAGTGAATTTAAAGATGAAACGTTATGCAAAACACTTGTACATACCGCATTGGCCATTCGCGGTTCGCTGATACCGGAATAGGCAGGGTAGGGCCATGCCTCCTACGTGGTCCTAAAATTTAAAGTACCACAGACCCTCCTTTTGCCCTTACATAGGCAATAACTATACTCATATTAATCCGAGTCCAGGTCTTTATTCATAAGGTCATGGAGATGTTGCTGTAGCATCATCCTATTGCTTAGCTCGTCCCTCGATACAGGTTTCCTTATACACGATGTAGCACAGAGGCCACATATCGCAGGAGGGCACTGTATACACAGACAGAACAGGAAAAGAATGGCTAAGATCATACCAATGACCATCAGAATTTTCCATCCCCAGGCAGATATCAGTTTCCAGAACCACCCCATCAATGACCAATCTCCTTTATCCACATGGATAGATTCGGATATTTTATGCAGTTTGGAGATGGCTTGATAAACTGTTGGAGCGTTATCTGGTATGAAAATGCAACAGCTAGATTGGATGACCTTACATACCCCACCACGGTCTGCAAGTATGACGTCTAGAACCATACGGTTCTGCAAAGTCATGAGGCGATCCGCTTGGAGCTCAGCTGTTAAATTACCAAGGGCACCAGCCGTTACATTAACAGTGGATTCAACCACACGAGTCAGTTGTCTCAGGTTCCTACTATTGACCATCGGTCCCAAAACGGCAGGAAACCCAGAAAGAAGTCTCCCGCTTCCTGACCGGCAGTATCCTCCTGACTAATCACGCCTCTCACAACTCTGGTCTTGTGATAATCAGAGGCAGCAGTAAATGTTGGCGGTAGCAAGTTTGCAATATAACATGTTCCCGAAAAATCAGGGGGCAACCATGTGTATGCTCGGTCATTGCAGACAAAATATGTACCCTTGGCAGCCAAAAACGCTGGGGAAAATTGTGATGGAAAAGTGTACATTTCAGTACAGTCACTTTTCCCCAGTTGAGCTCTTGGATTCTGACCATTACCTTGTAAACAGAACCGACCTATGTGGGGTACGACCCAAATTGGGGATGACATTTTTCGCTGCCTTTCACCCAGACTAATACTATACCCCGTCGCGTTCCAACCTACATAAGCTCGCAATTCATCCTTGGGAATAGATGAGTATGCGTCGATATCTCTGCTCATATCAGCGACTCCTTTCATTAAGGCCTTATTGTTTGTGCTAGGTCTGATGGAACGCGGTTGCCGCGGGGAGTAGGCATCTAATGCAAAAAGAAACATAGTCTGGAATGCCCATGACGATCCATTATAGCTAAACGGCAGCACTAGATATGGGATACCCTTATTAATGGTATGTGGCATAAAACCACACACCCAGCAATTGGTTGTATTCATAACGAGTTGGTGCTGGTGTAGGAGTTGAATAAATGAGTTGTTTACAAACTCAGACCGTCTAGCTTGTTCGTGTTCAGGCAGAGGGTGGAAAGAGTGTAAGGAGACAGTAGGAGGAGGCATAGGCTGTACAGTGGGTGCAGGTGGCACTTGAGAGGAGAAGAATACATAACCTACAGTAAACACCATCATACTAAACAGTATAGACAGACATAGTAATACAAAACGTTTGCTCTTCATTATTTTACATATTTTTGTCTTAAAGTTCATTTCTTCAGCGGGTCTCTCCATCTTGAAAAACTCCATCCTCTAATCGTGCCGCTCGCGGCGGGTGAGTATCTTCTGCTAAGGAGTACGCCTGTCAGTCCAGGGAACGCCCCAGACCAACCAGAACCGTTGACCTAACGTCTTCGGCCTGTACCCCGAAGTCTTGGCACCGCGACCCTGCAGCTGAACCCGGATGGTGGTTCGAAAAACAAAAAATCAAAAAGTCCTTCAGATGGGAGAGCTGTAATATCAAAAAATAGTAAGGGAAGGGAATTTTTATTTGTCCATAGGCCTTGGCCTCAAGTTATAGCGAATTCGGCCAGGTACTGTCTGGTCTTGAAACAAGAGTTCAGGCTCTGTGGTGTTTATTCGAATTGACGGTGGCACAGCTTCCTGCAAAATATCGTCGCTTTCTCATTGTGAAGTCGTTCCCTTTACACCTGCATCACTAAATGGCACAAAACGAGGGACAGTGTCAGTTTCAGAATCAGCGATACCCTCCTGGACCCACCGGTCATATGGTAGAGGCAAAGGGATCCGTTTGCAGTGGGCGCCGTGTATCCAATTCTTTTTTCCTTTCACTCGAACCGCTGATCTTGTCGATAGAAGTACGAGGTGAGGGCCGACCCAACGGGGCTCATCATTGTTTTTTCGTTGAAAACTTTTAATAAGCACCCACGAGCCAGGGTCGATAGGGTGTCCTGGAGCTTCAGAGGCCTGGGGCAGAGTATCGTGCACCTGTTGGTGTAAAACACCCAATTTAGCCGTCAATTCATAAAATAATCAAGCAGTACTGGATGTTCGATTTCACTGAATTTTGTCGGTCTTGGCACACCCCATATGTTGGCTGGCCGGCCAAAAATGATCTCATAGGGACTAAGTCCCACTCGTGAATGCACAGTCATTCTTGTTGATAGGAGTGCTAAAGGCAGAGCGTCAGGCCATTTAAGACCGGAGCTCACCTGGATTTTGGCCAATTTTAGTTTCAGAGTGCCATTGTAGCACTCTACTAGCCCAGCTGATTGGGGGTGATTTGCAGCGTGGAACTTTTGCTTAATGCCTAGTCCCTCACACACATTCCTCATCACTCGACCCACAAATTCACTCCCAGTATCACTCCAGACCATTCTCGGCATTCCAAACCTAGGGAAAAATTCTTTGACAAGGGCTTTGGCTGTGGACAAGGCAGTATTGTCTTTTAAAGGGTATGCTTCTATCCACTTTGAGAAGGCACAGACAACAACAAGTACATATTTTAAATTGTTGCACCTTTCCATGTGGATGAAATCTAGCTGCAAAACCTCGAACGGATACGTTGGAGGCGCAAAATGACCAGCTGGGGTTGGGGTTCCCCTACCAGGATTGTATTTCAGACACACCATGCAATTCTTGACCACATTCTCTGCACATTTGGGAATTCCAGCGTTTTGCCATACCGGAGCCAACAACTTGCAAATCCCTTTTACACTAATATGGGCCATTCCATGAGCCATTGTCACCACTGCAAGCACATACGCATCGGGTAACAACCAACGCTGGTGTTCTGACAAATCAACCCAACAACCTTTTTCATCCAATTTACCCGTACTTTCTCTCCACTTGCTCAATTCCTTCTCTGTGGCTTCAGCTTGAAGGGACTTCACGCTCTCTATCGTGTCTTCACACATTCCAACATCACCAACCCATCTTGCAGGGCCTGCAACATACATTCGATTATTCACGTTCTTTGCTGTTTCTTTCGCAACTTCATCAGCAAATGCATTACCACGACCAACATCATCGGTAACTTTCTTGTGCGCACTGCATTTTACAATCGCAACTTGTAGCGGCAAGGCCAGTGACTCAAGGAGATCATTCACCAACTGACCATTCTGAATTTTGGTTCCATGTGAAGTCAGGAATCCACGTTCTTTCCATAAGCGCCCAAAACTATGGGCCACGCCAAAAGCATACTGACTATCGGTGTATATGTTCACCTTCATACCTTTCGACAACACACATGCTCTCGTAAGTGCAATTAGCTCTGCTGCTTGAGCCGAGTTATGTGGTATACGTGCGGTCTCAACAACCGTGTGCAAAGTCGTGACAGCATATGCAGCAGTCGTATCACCATTCGGAAGCTTGAAGCACGAACCATCCACCCATAAGGTACCATCACACTCAGTCAAGGCAGTGTCTTTAAGATCCACTCTCCCTTTTGTTTCCTCTTCTGTTCTCAACAGACAATCATGCTGTTCAATCTCATCTGTGTCTGCTGCGATCGGCAATAAAGTAGCTGGATTCAATATGTTGCATCTTTTTATGTGTACATGACTCGCTAATAGTGTCAGCTCATAACCTGACAATCAAGCACTAGTTAAGTGCTGTGTTTTGGTTCTGTTCAACAACGTGTCCACTGCGTGCGGAACCATCACAATTAACGTGTTATTCATTACTAACCCAGCAGACTGTCGAATAGAGACAGCCGCTGCCGCTGTGGCTCTCAAACAACTTGGCAAAGCTTTGGCTACTGGATCCAAAGTTGATGAAAAATACGCGCATGGGCGCTGCTTGTCTCCGAAAGACTGTGCCAACACTGACAATGCACAACCTTCTTTCTCGTGAACATACAATGTAAAAGACTTGCTGTAGTCGGGAGTGCCCAACACAGGAGCTGAACATAATGCCTCACGCAATTCAGAAAAACTTTTCTGACACTCTTCAGACCATGGGACGAGATTCGGTGTATCTTTACATGTCAATGCTATTAAAGGTTTTGCCAGCAAAGAAAAACTCGGGATCCACTGCCTACAGTAGGAAGTAATACCCCAGAAAGCACGCACTTCTCTCTGTGTTCTTGGCACGCTCAACTTTGCAATGGCCTGAATTCTTTCTGGGGTCAGTTTCCTTCCCTCCTTCGAAAAGAGATGACCTAAGTAGGTCACTTCTTGTCGACAATATTGCAGTTTTGAGAGAGACACTTTGTGATGGAAGGCAGACAAATGACGCAACAATGACACCGTAGCTTCTTTACAAATCTCCTCAGTATCCGCGGCGATTAGTAAATCGTCAACATACTGGATAAGGGTGGCACCACTAGGTAAAACAATTGCATCAAGCTGTGCTTTTAAAGCTTGGCTGTATATTGATGGGCTTTCACAGTAGCCCTGAGGAGCGCGTTTAAAACGGAAGCTACGACCTCCTAAACTGAAGCCAAAATGTCCCTGCTTTCTTCTGCAATTGGGATGCTAAAGAAAGCATTCTTTAAATCAATCACTGAGAACCAAGCAGCGGACGCTGGAATCATAGTTAACAAAGCAGTTATATCAGGGACAACTGGAAACTGTGGCACAACAATCTTATTTACCTCTCTAAGATCGATCACAAATCTGTAAACAGGTGGCTGTGACGGGTCAGTACATTTTAAAACAGGCAAAACAGGGCTATTGCAAACGTTACCTCTTGTCTCTTCAATTACATCCTTTTCAATCAGATCATAGATAATCGCTAGCAACGCTTTCTCGCCCTCATTAGAGATCTTGTACTGAGGAATGCGTGGCAATTTAACATTGGATTTCAAAGTTACCACGTATGGCGGTATTTCCAAAAGACCCACATCATTAAGACCAGAAGCCCAAAGAGCGTCTGGAAGAGATGACAATTCAGCTGGCAGTTCATTCCTTGACAAATACATTGGAGAAATCACTTCCCTACCAAGTGTAAGTTGTACTTCCGAGGGGGAACAATATAATGTTGCATGTAATCTCTTTAACAAATCTAATCCTAACAGGTTCTCACCACAACCTGTCGTTAGGATAAGGGGTGCTTTCAGCTCACAAGGTCCAACAGAAAGGGGCATAGGACTAGAGATCGGGTTCCTAACCGGGGCGCCAGAAGAACCTACTGAAACATTCATGTCGCCAGACAAAGGTGCGCCAGGGAGTTTTGAATGCATAATTGAACTTTTTGCAGCACCAGTATCCAACAGAAAAGGTTCTGACACACCTGCTGTAGTCACCTTGTCATACGGTCCACTCTGATCCACTGGCACTGAAACAACTCCCTCTCTTTGTCTACAGCTATCCTAGTAATCATTACTTTCTACATTTTCATCCTCTGCATAATAGTCATTGTTATAGTACTGAGCTGTCATTGGCTTGCTGATCAAAACTATTAATCGTATTTTGAGATGGAAGAGGACGCGCGTTCTGGGGAACATTCCCGCGTCCCCTACCTCTAGGAGCTTGTTGACCACCTCTACCTCTGGTGCGAAAAGCGCCATTAGCGCGCTGTAACAGAATAGGACAACTATACTTGAAATGACCCTCTTCCTTGCAATACGAACATTGATTAGGGCCTACAGGAACGCGCGGTTGAGAATACTCGTACCTTTGCACGTTTCTCTGAAACTGTGGCGGTTGCTGATAATTACTCTGGCCACTACGTGGCGGGTAAGCTTGCTGTAACAGAACCTTCGTTTTTAACTCTTTCGTTTTCTTGTCTGCTTTATCTTTCTCATCCTTTTCTCTATTTTCGTAATATTGTGCAGTAGCCAGTATTTGCGCTGATGAAGAAACAGCCCAAGAACTCTCTGAATCTTTTAATTTCTTACACAACTCAGGAAGCAAGTTATGCACAAATTTATCAACAAATAACCGTTGGCCACCTTCAGTACTCATATCCTGACCACTGTGGTCAATAAATGTTTCTTCAAACCTTGTAAATAAATCAGACACTGTTTCATCTTTCTTTTGTTTGCATGCGGATAATTTATCCCAATTTATGCGCATCGCGGGCATTAAAGTTTTCATGTATGTAATAATTCTATCAGGGAGTTCTGCTACTAAGGGCTCAGGTTTCGCACCACCAACTTGTCTAGTGTCTGCAGCAATGATATTAGCCCATGTGTCACCTAACTCTGCAGCATGATCTGCATTACGAATCAATCCCCACAAAGGCTGTGGAACAAAATTTCCAAACAACATATCTATATCAGCTAGATTCATGATACACGATCCTGCCGTCTGTGACAACTCCTTGTAATATCCTGCAGGGTTTTTACGGGGATCAGGCAATGTCTGTTTAAGCGCTATTACTTCAGATCGTTTCCAAGGGACATGCACCCAAACACGCTGGAAATGAGCTGGAGCAGCAGCAATGCCGCGAGCGGCATCAGCCGCAACGGCTTCCTTCCATACCAGAGGGACTTATCTAATGGGGTATTGTCGTGCTTTTACCTTTTTCCCTACGGGTAACTCCTGTTCAAACAATGACTGATGACAATCATCATTCCTGAAGGACAGTAAAGTCGCAACTGCTTTATCTACATCGGGACCCACAATCGTACCTTTTCCAAAGTCAAATCGTACTCGACACAACTCCTGTGAGCTTGGGTCTCTACCATGATCTTCCAATTCCTCACAGAAGAATTCACACATTTTCTCAAACACATACCTCTGTTTTGGAGCTTCCCATTGGTGAAAAACATTTACAACTGATTCTACATCATAGAGTGAAGAAAAAACAATCCACCTACGTGCCATATGGTCTAATACCTCTTTCTCTCCAGAATCAGGCAGCTGACTACGCAACTGCTTACGTTGTGAACCAGGAGTCATACTAGATGACCCAAAGAGAGGCGACATTAGACTAGTGACCACATTAGCTATTCGTTGTCGTGCAGAAGGAGAGGTTGAGGCAAGAGCGGGGGGAAAGACAGAGGGAAGAAAAACGGGTGCAGATACAGGTACAGTGGTAGTGTCAGGAAGAGCGCCAAGGGAGGCAGCTGATGTACTAGGCAAAGTCGCAGGAAGCGCAGAAGAGACAGGTAGCGAACTTGGCGGCCCTTGAAAGGGCTGCGCTGTAGGGACAGGAGCCAGCTGAGGAGGATCTGGCGGCTGCTGGAAAGCTTGCGGCAAATTAACTGGAGGCTGTACATTTAGAGGTTGTGGAGGTGCTGTAGCACTCTGCGCATACGGAGGTGGCGAACTCAGCAAATGTGACATTAAGGGATCTTTGTCCTTCTCTTTTAACACATTCTGTTGAAGGTGCGGTAAAACTGGGTAACATTTATCGATCCCTAGTTTACGCTGTCTATGTAACCTCTCATTCATTTGTTCCTCCTCATTATCCTTAAATTGTACAGCTGCTTGCATAACCGACATACCTCTCTCTCTTTTGTTTTTCTTCGCTAACTTGATTTCCTTCTGTTTGGCTTCCTTTCGCCATAGGCGGAAAGAATCAAACATCGCCGGCCGGGCTTTTTGTTTAAATAATTTAACTTCCAAATTGTCTAAGATATCTGTGTCGAAACTACCATTTTGGGGCCATTTTAAAACACCGTCCTTCCTGGTGTATCGGATCCATACTTCATTATATGCAATGGGGCCCACGCCATGTTTTACATAAAGCTCATAAGTTGGAGTTCCAATTGGAGGAACCGGACACGAATCCTCTAACTGGGAATCCTTTCTACAACCCAAACAAAACAAATTTCCAAATATACTAGAACCAGGCATCTTTGCTCACTAGTCTAGTTTCAAACTTCAAAGGATTATCGAATACGATAATCTCGTGAATACACGAGTCCTCTGGCTTTGGCACTTGCAAGTTCCAAATCAAAGCGATCCCGGAGGATAACAAAAATCCCGAAGGATACCAAACAAACTGGGAGACGCTCCACTTATACTTAACTGAGGTATCGATTAGGGGTGGGCGGAATTTGCGGAATTAACCTCCGCAAATTATCGCGAGATTGCAGAAAATCTCCGCAAACACGCCGGAAATATCGCGAAGATGCGGAAGTTTTTTTGCCGCCTGTTCGCGGTATTTTTTGCGTGTTCGCGGGTCGCCAACTTACCCATGCGGTCGCTCATGGGCGCGGCCATCTTGTTTTCACTTGTCCCGCCCTCTGGCGTTGTTTACTTCCTGTTCCGGGTCGCGCAATGCATGTTCGCGGTCGATATTTCCTGTTCGCGATCGCTTTTACTTGATCGCGTTGCTTTTTGCTTGCTCAGGGAGAAAATATCGCGCGAACTTGCCCACGTGGTCGCAACGGGCGCGGCCATCTTGTTTTCCACTCTATTGCATGGTTCTGGGGCCTGATTTTCAATCCTCCCTAAATCTTTTCAATCCTTTGTTTATAGCCACTTTTTTCGGATCTTTATTACTTATTATTTCTCTAACTATTTTCCTGCCTCTATATTTTTGGTTTTTGTGTACCTTTTTTTTTGTTTTTTAGCTACTTTTTCTCTTTGTATTGCCTGCTATTTATTTCCTTTACTCCTTTATTTATTTTACCTTTTCTTTCCCGCCCCGTCCCCAGAACCATGTCCAAGGGCAGGGCTGTTCGCCGGCGCAGCCAGAGCCGCGACCGCCTTCCTTGCGGAAGGCGGCGCCCACAAGGGGTGCATGCACGGGCCTTATTTGGGGAGGCGGAGTTGGCTGCACTAATTTTCTTTGTGCAGCGCCACCTCCCCTCAACCCTGGCAGCAGGTGGCAGGCCTGGGTCCGGGTACGGCCTCCGGGAGCGTCGGCAGCGGTGGGGGAAGGTGCGCCGGGCAGTGTCTCGCATCTCTGGGGTCCGGCGCACCCAGGCACAGCTGACGCACCGGTGGTCCGACATCCTGGACCGTGAGCAGGACCTGCTGGACCTGCTAGGAGTGGAGGTCCCGGGGCTTGGTGAGTACCTATTTAATTATTACAACTTTGTGTCTGTTCTTCTGCTCTATGTTATATATTGCGAATATCTTTTTTTCCTTCCAACCAGATAGAATGTTGCTGCTTGCAATACATTCCAGGTTAATAATGTTTAAAAGTCTTCTGTGATTATGACACAGGTGCTCTTCTGCGCTACTACTAATCTTACTTGTTTGCAGCTTTGCGTTTGCGCTTGCTTAGCGTGATTCTTTACGAGTTTATTTTAGAGAAATTAAGTTACGTAATGCTACAGTGACTCATGTCCACTCCTTACTTTGTCCTGTCACTAATAGATAGGGGCGGATTGATACATAGGTTTAGGTACTTTGTATGAGCTTCTAATTGGTTAGTGGTATGCGTGATGCCCCCTCACTCAGTTACGTGACGTGCTGCTAGTACGCCAGTCTTTAGAACCTTTCTAGTTTGTTCAATGAGTGGAGGTAGGCTTTGCAGTTACTTAGCAGTAGCAGATGAGCATCAATCAAACCAAAATTGTGTATATACAAAAAATGTAGTCATGTTAATGTGTCCTCCATGATTGGATCATACACATTGTTGAGGAATACAGTCGAAATGCATACTTAATGTACAATTGGCATGCCTGGAATAGGTGGGCTAGGTTGGGTGGTAGGTTGTACTAATACTTAGGCTTACTTGTAACTTAGTTTTCTGGAATCAGAATGGAAGAATGGATTACTGTTGATAAATAGTAACTTAAGTAGTCGAACTGCGAATCCCCCGATATTACATGTTGACCAGATGAGATCGGTCAATGTAGTTATTGCAATTGTTTAGATAAGTGTTTTTTGACCGTTGTTGAAAAAAATTGTATTTGCTTAAGTTGACACCATCCATCAATGTTTGTCTTTCTTATATCTTTCCTGTTCATCAGCACCCAGGGGCAGACGGGCAGGGACTGGGCAGTCGGCGGGACAGGAACACCACGAGGAGGACACCGCTGAGGGCTCCTCTGCTGGCCCCAGTCAGTCTTCTTGTTTTTAATAATATTTCTTATTCCATAACTTTTACTGCCCCATTTCTCCCGAACTATAGTGTGTTTCCAAATGCTATTTTTTTACCACCAATTATCCTTCGATCTGTACGGTTTCAAAAAGCTTATCCCTGCCTCCGCTACGATGACTGAGTACTACTACATACTATCAGTCTGTCTGTCTGTACTGTAGTAGCTAGTCTTGCCCAGTGGCACTCTTTGTGAAAGGTTGTAATATAAAACTCATATTCACCAGTAGCTCGTACAATCCGTTGGGTCGTTGTCTTGTACTACTTTTTACTCTTGTTGATGTTTAGGCTTTGAAAATTCACAGCAACAGCCCTACCAGATTTCTTAATATTTTGATATGATACCCTATAGGACATACAACTGTTGTAGGGATCTTGCACATACATTTGCACCAGAAAATAGGATGTTGGTGATGGTAGGTTGGACCTTCCTTGCACACCTCAATCAGAAATTCCGCACCCACCACAATTCCACTGCTTGACTATAGTACTGTCTTGTCATACCTATTAGGTCTCGGAACCCTCCCCCCAAGACAACCAACAAGTAGACAACCCAGAACATTAACACACCCAACCTCTGTCGTGGAAGCAATTCACATGCACACCCTTACTTTAATTTGCTCAATCGTGTAAGTTAGTCCACTCCACACCAAATACCACGAAGTCTATGTAAGTTTAAAATTTTTATTTCAATTTGAGAAGGTCTGTACACTGTTATCTTAGCAGCACCAACCGGCAAATCAATAACATTAAAACAAAATACATTGTTACACTAATACAGTTGGGAATTAAATCATGATAACTGAAGTGGTGGAAGGCAGCACCACCATCCCATAGCAATTTAGTTTATATACATTTATAAATGAAGATGTGAGTGAAGGGACCCCTCACCTCAGAAGAACCTAGTACTGGTAGTTGGTGCATCGTTCAGAAGCTCTGGTTCGTAGAAGCGAATCTTGCGTCTGTAATGCGAAAAAAGAAATGGTGTGCGTTAGTATATTGCAACTTGCAAGCATTTCTCAGCCGTGCCAAAAAGTGTAGCATCTATGGATAAGCAATATGGACTAACAGTAACAGTAGTACACCAGTTCTTCCTAAAAAAGTGGCTGGTTAATGTTTGTTGACCGCCTGTACGCAGCGCGTAGACTAGACAGTAGCAGTGTGAGGCAGGTCATGTGGGCTCAAAGGTGTCTTAAGAAGCTGCAAGGTAAAGGTAACGTCACATGTGCATGGCTAGGGCTAATCAAGCAAATGCTACAATGATCATATAACTTAGTGTCTACTCTACTACTACCTGATTTGTACTAGTGATTTATGTTAGTATTAACTCATTTTTCAACCTTGCTACTGATCAATAGGGGGGAGGTGTATATGTTGCCTAATAAATGTGTAATGTTTTCTAGGCGCACTACCGACCACCATTGCTGGGGCCAGCGAAGGCGACGCCGAGGGCGAGGATGCGGCAGTTGCAGATAGCAACGGAGGGGGAGTGGCAGCACCAGTGGCAGGCGGTGGTAAGTTAGATTCATAATCTTTAACTATTGTTGAACTTGACAGCACACTCACTGCAAAGGTGTACTGTATGTCTATGTATACTGTAAAGTTGTGAATTAGGGCCCCATTAGGATGGTGGGCGTATTGCCCCCGCCGGGCTGGCTGGAATTCACTGCCGTCACAGCAGGGGCAAACCTCCCGCCATCCCTGTAGAAAATATTCAGACATGTCTAGGCGGAAAAGGGTTCAATATGGCGGTGGTGTCTCTCTCACCACACCGGCAGCCATATAATCTGCATTTTGGAATGCCTTTGCGTGGCGGCATTACCGTCCGCCACGGAAAGGCATGCACACATTGCAGAGTATGCTTGGGGGCCCCCATGGAGGGTACCTACCGATGCTATGGTACCCCCCGACTTTCAAAGCAAAACGTGACAGGCTCCGTGCGAGGCCCGTCATGTTGTGCTTGGAAAAGCAGCACAACATTTTAGCATTGCTTTCAGCAAAGCCAACCAGAATTTAAAATTAAAATAACAGGGTGCGCCCGCCACTGTGCCGGGCGCATCATCCTAATTAATTGTCCCCACGGGACCCCCACCCTTTTTAGCAGTCGGATGGCGGGCGGACAAAGTCCGCCCGCTATCCGATGTCGTAAGTAAGTATGAGTTCTTGGGGACGTTTGAAGAGTGAACTAGAAGACTAGAATTCCCTTTAATTGGTATAGGACTAGGAGCCAGAGTATTGAGTAACCAATGGCCTCATCTATCTGATTTCAACTCCGCTTTGAAAGTTTTATGGAGAAGAGCACCTGGTGCACTGTTCAACTAAAAAGTGTAAGACAGGTGGAAGGAAGAAGGACGGGCGACATTTAAAATGTTATGTACTACTGTGCTTTATTTTATAGTGCTACTCTACCATGCCACTATGTGTATAAATAATTACCTTGTCCTACTGTTTTATTAAGACTATATTTTACAATTGTCGTGTTTTTTTCTTTTTGATACACAGCTACTCCGAAAATCAACCGCAAGGAGTTGGCCGCCAAGGCACGGCGCCGGAAGCTGGAGGCAATCCAGCAGGAATACCGGCGGCTGGTGGTCCTAGCCGAGGAGGAGGAGGAGAGTGCAGCAGCAATTGAAGCCTCCTCCAGTGCCCCGGGCCCCAGCCACCGCCCTCCAGCGGTACGGCGCCACCGTCTGGCGGCTGCCCGCCGCCACCGTGCCATCTCCGGTGCCCCCCCCCACTGTGGTTGCAACTGCCGCGGCCTTAGACGCCGCGTCGCCCATTTAGAGGACCAGATTCGTGTCCTCCTCCAGTCCCGCCCCACCAGTTAGTCCCTGTCACTGCCCCTTTTTTAATTCCTGTTTGTTTCCTCACTCGTTTGGGCGTTCTCTATTTCTATGGACAGTCGTTGGGGTTAGGGAGGGGGGTGGGTCAGCTTTTGTGGGTTTAGTTTATTTGTTAGGGTCAATTAAATATATTTTTCTATGTTACATGCAATGTTGTTAATGTTTTGTAGGTGGGGTAACTGTTTTACATCACACTGTTTCTTTGCTGGTGCATGGCCGCCCATAGCGTGTGTTTGATTTCAATAATTTGCTGACTGTATAAGACACAAACAGATAGATGCGACACACCTCACTCATTGACTGGTCCTACTATGCATTCTTTGGAGTGGTGTTTGAAACTGACATCATTGACATGTCCATTATTGATTCTGCCTCCCCCAAACTTCTCTCTTACCGGTGCTTGATGTTTATGTCCAACTGTGGCACAGCACTGGCTGCATGGTGAAGATGGTTTCCTTTTTCATACATGCCATGATTGGGGTGGTGGTGGTAGTATAGTAGTAGTATACACTGGCAGGGTAGCAGCATTTCCAAAAAAAGAAAAGGAGATAGTCAATCGCCTTTGAGAGACTGTTAGAGGAGTAGTTGAATGAAGTACATCACAGAATTTACCGAGCAACAATTATATGTTCAAATATTTGACAAAAAAAATGAATGCTGGATATTATGAGGATAGCCTACTAGACAGAGTTACAAACTATAGTTTTGTCGACTTGGCTATGCCTACAGTCTAACAGTTAGTGCTGTATATGAGGAATGACAACAAACAAATCAAATCAATGCCGGCAATTCATGCTGAGGTATATGTTCCTTTGTTAAATAAAATAACCTGTGAAATATCCTACTCATGGGTGGGCAAGCAGAAGAAGATCATCGCTCTGCATTGAAATTGAAGTAGTGTTGCTTTCACCACATCCGCCCCAGCAAGTGTGTGATTAAGTATTGGTGTACTTTTAATTTAGTTACACCTCGACAATAAGTCACACAGCCCGGGGGAAGAGGGTTAGGGTCCGTTGATTGGATGGGAAGGGGGATTTTGGGAAAGGTTTGACATAGAAAAACAGTATGCATACATAGACAAACAAACGACAATCATTGAAGACTACCATACCATATCCATTCCATATGTTAAGGTATAAAAAAGGAAATGCATGCATGATGAGACCCGGATTACATACACTTCTATTTCTTGTTCTGTTCCGGCCTTAAAACTTTAACAGATAGCAAATAGAAATTTTAAATATTGGTAGTGAAGAATCGTAAACACAGAGAAAACGTAATGATGATTGATAATAACAACTCCAAGAACACACTGTTGTAAAGAATGTATACAAGATATTAATCAAATTTTTTAAAAGAAGTGAAAAGTGGATACTGTTACTGTCTTATCCTGGTCAAAAATGTGGACTGGTTTTTTGCATCTCGGCATTCCTCTTGCTCCTCTCGTCCATCAATCTAGGGTGTGTCGCCTCACCACTCGCCACTGCCCGGCTGGAATAAAAAGGTGATTGATTGGTAAGGTAATTAATATGCATTGTAATGTTTTACAAAGTTTTGGACAAGGCCCGGCCTGTAATTTTAGATTGAAAACCAAAGGGGATATTCAGAAAGAAAGTGAAAACAAATGCACAAGTGATGGTGTAGTGCAACAAGAACACTTTCCGAGGTGGCATGTATGCATATGCATCATCTCTACTGTAGTCTGTTTCCAGCATAGACCTTCAACAGTAACAGGAGAGATCAGGCCCACAGTGCTTACCATTAGCACATCCTACGTTACCACTTTAGAGTCCTTTTTTTTTTCTCTCAAAGAGTTGGACAAACGCAAAGCACATTATCCATTCCAGACATAG
The DNA here is from genome assembly GCF_964204655.1 of Triturus cristatus. Lineage (NCBI taxonomy): Eukaryota > Metazoa > Chordata > Amphibia > Caudata > Salamandridae > Triturus > Triturus cristatus. The sequence goes on along the minus strand of NC_140589.1, from coordinate 139,940,538 downwards.
CATTTTACAGTTAAAGTTAGTAAAATCAATGCACTGCAGTCATCCCACCGCTACACTCTATTCAACTTCTACACAGACATTTGGGTGTGCTGTGGTTGTGGTTCACGTGTTTACCTTTAGGCTTTTCCGTTTTATGCCACTCATGAAACATCCTCCTGACTTCATCATCAGCTCTGATACTTCTACTGACTGAAGATCGGCCTGCAGTACAAGTGTAATTTTTAGAACACAACAAGAGTAGAAATATAAATATTACTGACTTGAGTCATTCTTTATTGTGTACAGAAAGATAGATTAACACTAGTACACTTTGACATCATTCACTTTGTGCACAACAAACAACGCCAACACAAAGATCAATAGCTCAGAGTCAGGTGTCCAATGCATGCCATTAATTATCATCATTTATTACCTGTTACTTCTCATCTTAAGTTAACGGGCCGTCTCTTTCGCCATCATCATGACGGACGGTGCTGTTTAAGTCACAGTCATTTGCATTGCGCAGCAGATTGAGTGAGTGCCCTTCCTGTATTGAATTAAAAGCAATGTATCACCAAGATGCAGGAGAGAAGTACACATTTCTTGTTTGCCAGAAGAGGAAAATTAGTAATTACTAGTGTGTTCTGTAGAAAGTTGATTAGTGGCAGTGCACAATTACATCAATTCATGCGAAACACACCACAAAATCTACATCATTCAGTCTGCTATTCTGCGGCCAATGCATGGCATCAATCATTACCTGTTGCATCTCATCTCGTTAACGCTGCAGGCCGTCTCTTTCGCCATCATCATGATGGACGGTGCTGTTAAGTCACAGTCATTTGCATTGCGCAGCAGATTGAGTGAGTGCCCTTCCTGTATTGAATTAAAAGCAATGTATCACCAAGATGCAGGAGAGAAGTACACATTTCTTGTTTGCCAGAAGAGGAAAATTAGTAATTACTAGTGTGTTCTGTAGAAAGTTGATTAGTGGCAGTGCACAATTACATCAATTCATTCATGCGCAACACACACAACAAAATCTACATCACTCAGTCTGCTTTTCTGCGGACAATGCATGGCATCAATCATTACCTGTTGCATCTTATTTTCAGTTAATGGCCAGTCTCTCTCGGCTCTGAAGGAGGATAGCTATAGAAGTCATCAGATTCATGGTCCACTTGTTTTGGAAGGACGAGGAAAGTTTGAATTTGTTGTTACCATCATCCAATCATCATTCATGAGGGAAATGGAATTGACCAGGAGATGCAGTATGATCGAGCGGAGGAGCTGGATTCTGAGGACTGTAGTGTCAAATGGCAGACACCTGAAACTTGTATCTTAAATTAGAAGATTAGAAGACGGTGATAATGCATTGGTTGCGATTCACAAGTTTATAACCGGAACAACAGACACAAACAAAGGGGGAAAAAAGGGAGGAAGACAGTAAGTGCGAGCCTAATTGTCAGGGAAGTATAGCTCGTCCTCAAACTCTGGGGGATCTTCCAGTAGTAGGTAATCATCTGACACAATACTACCGTCACCTGAGCCGCTGTCCTCATCTTCCTCTGTTGATTCATGCATTGTGTAATTCGGTGGTATGAAGTGCTGATTCATTTTGATCATTGTTAACCTCTCCACGTTTTTGGGAGATAGACTGGTCCTTCTCAAGGTTACAATGGAACCAGCAGCACTGAAAACACGTTCGGAAGAGACACTTGCGACAGGGCAAGCCAGATAGCTTATCGCCAGCCTGCTGAGCTGTGGCCATTCAGACCTTTTCCTATACCAATACTGCACTGGGTTTTGATCAACGTACACCTCTGTTGGATCGTCCAGATAGGCCTGGACCATCCGCTCAATGTTCAGGGTTGCTGCTGGTAAGCTTTTGTGCTGTTTTTTCTGTGCATCAGCACTGTGCTTACGGCCCATCTTTACATACCAATCTGATAATGATTGTACTCGGCCGAATGATCCAGTTATTGTTTTTGTAGTCGATGGTGATGGTGAGTGTTGCGATTGTGAGCCAACCGCACTGCCCTCAGCCGACGAAGTTGCACTTGATTCTGCATGGCCTGCTTCAGTATCAGTACTTGTTGTGGGTTGATGTGGCGGGCTTTTAATTAGCAGCCCTTCGTTTTCAAACTTGATGGCTGCTTCAGCTATACAACTTTTGTAGCGGGCAACATCAGTGTCGGAAAAAGAACGGAATAGTCCTAATTTTGCACGTGGATCCAGAATTGTGGCACAAATGTAATGGTCTTGTGACAAAATTTTATTTTGTATCCTTACATTTTCTGATAAGCGCCTGGATAAGCTCTCCACCAAGTCATGGGCTTGCCTTCTGTCCTCTACACCTTTGTAGGATTCAGACACATTATTCAGCTCATGCTCTAGCATTTGCAACAATGGGATCGCTTGGCCCATTGTACAGTCCTCCTTGCTGACTTCACGTGTGAAGACCTCAAAAGGAGACAGCATCTCAGTCAGGCATTGAATTAGGGTCCATTGCTCCCTCTGAAGGGTCATGCCTTTAACACTAGCATCACTGCCTTTGTACCAGACATAATCATTGAGTGACCTGTGCTGTTCGTACAGACGATCAAGCATGTAATACGTTGAGTTCCAACGTGTTGCCACCTCCTGGATGAGTGCCTTGACTGGCACCCTACGCTCACGTTGGAAGATCCTCAGCTGCTTCCGAGCTTTAAAAGAATGGCTGAAATGAGTGCATATTCTTCGGCAGATGGACAGTAAATTGCTTACTATGGGTTCTTTTTTCAGAAAGTCTTGCACTATAATGTTTATGCAGTGTGCCAAACACGGAACCCTGAAATAGGAACCAAGTTCCATGGCCTTAAGTACATTACTGCCATTGTCTGTGGCAACAAAACCAATACCAAGCCCTCTGGGCTGCAGCCATTCCAAAACCTTGGTGCGAAACTCTTCTAAAATGTTTTCAGCCGTATGAGATTTCTCCATGGCGAACATGGCTACAGTTGCATGTTTCCGAGTACCTTCAAAAATCGCAGCTGTGTCAACAACACCTCGTGCAGATAGTAGATCTTTAACCCCCACAAAAGAGATCCAGTGTGCAGTGATACACATGTAATCTGTGGCTTGGCAACTGGTCCACATGTCTGTTGTCAGGTGGATATTGTGCACAGCACTCTTCTGCAAAGCTTGTCCAACCAATTCCAGCACATCATGATGTAGTGCCGGAACAGCAATTCTTGCGAAATAGGACCGGCTTGGAACTTTCCATTTCGGGCAGATGGCAGACACAAATTCAAGGAAACCCACCCCTTCCACAAATGAAAAAGGAAGAAGGTCCAGCGCTAACATTTTAGCCAGCTTCGCATTGTACAATCGTGCCGTTGGGTGGTTGCGTTGGAACTGCCCCTCCAACCTAAACATGCTGTCAATGGTAGGCTGGCTTACTTTCCTTAGTGGTGCCATTAACCCACTAAGGCTCAACGACACAGATTGTCTCATTGAGGTACTCGCCGCCGGTCGCCTTGGTGTCTCACCCACACTCTGAGTATGGCTCTTACTGCGGTGCCACTCTGATGTTACTGAGGAGGATGTGGGCGTTACCACTGCAGTGACTGCACTACTGGAGACAGGGCTAGAAATGCCTCCCTGTTCTTCACCTGCCACCACAATAATATCGCTCCCTGATTCCTGACCAACTTCAAAGGGTTTAGTTTTCCTACTTTCTTTTAACTTAAGTAGGTGATCCTCCCACACAATAGTGTGGTGTGTTCTGAGATGACTTGCTTGTCCTCCGGTACCATAGTTTGTACCAAGCTTACCACGCCGAACACCTTGCCGACAAATTGCGCATATAGCAACGTTCTCCTCCTTGGCGCTAACAGAAAAGAAGTCCCAAACTGGGGAGGAGAACTTTCTGGCACTGCTGGATGTGCCACTTTCAACACCAGATGAACTTGAGGGGGTCCTTGAAAATATGTGACCCTGTCCACCTACACTGTGACTTTTACTACCACTTCCTACTGAGGTGGTTGAGCTGGATGTAGGTCCCTGCCGGGCCTTGGAAAATATGGCAGCTGGAGGTAGTGGTGGTGTAACCTGTGTTGGTGAGATCCGTGCTGCATCCCGCTCAGTAGCAGCCTTTCTGGATAGGGTTAGAATGTCGGTCTCCAATCCCTTTGGGGCGGGAGTAATGTGCGTGATGACTGGCTCGTCTTCATCAACATCATCACCCCCCTCTTCTACATCTACCTCCATAACTCTAAGTTTTTCTGGGACCTTCCTTTTCAGAAGCAATGTCTTGTGGCGTACTTCACTCTCAGACCGAGCTGGTGGGACCCAAGTGTCATCACGATCATCAGAAGCGGGGCTTGAAGAAGAAGATGATGGACTAAGCCTCCTTTTCCTTGCTGGTGGTCTGGAAGACAATAGATGTTCTGGAACAGTGGTTTGACTTCGCTCCGCTTTGTCTGCAGGAAGCTCGATTTCCTGAAATGCCCCTACGTCAGGAGCAACAACTACTATGGTGGGCTGTTGTGGCGGCTGCTGCTGTTCTGGTTGCGGCGGCTGCTGCTGCTGGTCTGGTTGCGGCGGCTGCTGCTGCTGGTCTGGTTGCGGCGGCTGCTGCTGCTGGTCTGGTTGCGGCGGCTGCTGCTGCTGTTCTGGTTGCGGCGGCTGCTGCTGCTGTTCTGGTTGCGCCGGCTGCTGCTGCTGTTCTGGTTGCGCCGGCTGCTGCTGCTGTTCTGGTTGCGCCGGCTGCTGCTGCTGTTCTGGTTGCGCCGGCTGCTGCTGCTGTTCTGGTTGCGCCGGCTGCTGCTGCTGTTCTGGTTGCGCCGGCTGCACACTGATCTGCTGAGTTTGCGCCTGCGTTGAACTTGATTGTGTACTACTTTGCGGTAATGACATTTCTTCAACACCGCTGCCCGTTAGTAGACTGGCTACCTCTGCGACAGTAAAGCCCTTGGGCCTAGGTTGGTGGGGTTGCTGGACCGCTGTGCTGCTCCCAGCTTGGTTCCCGGACAACGCTTTGGTGCCAAAAAAAACCTTGGCCGGCACACCACCAGTCGTGGTTAATGGCACTTCCTTTTTCTGTTCCTTCTTCTCACCAGCAACTTTCTTGGTACTGGACCTGGTACCTTTCTTTGGGGCCATCTTATTCCGACGTCAGGCAGGAGGCAGATGCACAACAAGTTCTGGTCACACGTGGGCGTGATGCGCAGCAGGACTTCTGTCTGGCTGGCAGTACAACGGGTAGCCAGGTGATGCCGATGACACCTCCTACTCTGTCTTTTGTGCACCTAAAAGCAAAGAAGACAGGAGAAGAACATCAGTGAAATGTTGCATTTGTTTTTGTGGTTCAGTTACTTAGTACTGTACTAGTGCAAACAAAAGATAGTCTAGCCATTTATGAATTTTTTTTAACTAGAGCTATGTTATACTACTAGTACTGTGTACAGCCACACTACACTCTCAGGAAGGTGATGTCTAAAAATTCAACAGATCACATAGAAAACACTTGATCAATAAAGCTGTGGCTACCTGCTCTGGTAGCAGTGGATGAAAGCAGGCCTGCTGGCAGACAAGGCCAGGCAAGCTTGCAGGCCTAGGCCTCAAAATGGCCACCAGCCACATGTCCAGGCCCAACAACATCAGCAAGGCCACCCCAAAAAACACACTTCCCCAACTCAATCCAATGCCATCCATGCCCAAAATGATGTCTAAAATCAACAGAACACACAGAAAACAGTAGATTACTAAAGCTGTGGCTACCTGCTCTGGTAGCAGTGGATGAAAGCAGGCCTGTTGGCAGACAAGGCCAGGCAAGCTTGCAGGCCTAGGCCTCAAAATGGCCACCAGCCACATGGCGAGCCCCAACAGCATCAGCAAGGCCACCCCAAAAAACACACTTCCCCAACTCAATCCAATGCCATCCATGCCCAAAATGATGTCTAAAATCAACAGAACACACAGAAAACAGTAGATTACTAAAGCTGTGGCTACCTGCTCTGGTAGCAGTGGATGAAAGCAGGCCTGTTGGCAGACAAGGCCAGGCAAGCTTGCAGGCCTAGGCCTCAAAATGGCCACCAGCCACATGGAGAGCCCCAACAGCATCAGCAAGGCCACCCCAAAATACACACTTCCCCAACTCAATCCAATGCCATCCATGCCCAAAATGATGTCTAAAATCAACAGAACACACAGAAAACAGTAGATTACTAAAGCTGTGGCTACCTGCTCTGGTAGTAGTGGATGAAAGCAGGCCTGCTGGCAGACAAGGCCAGGCAAGCTTGCAGGCCTAGGCCTCAAAATGGCCACCAGCCACATGGCGAGCCCCAACAGCATCAGCAAGGCCACCCCAAAATACACACTTCCCCAACTCAATCCAATGGCATCCATGCCCAAAATGATGTCTAAAATCAACAGAACACACAGAAAACAGTAGATTACTAAAGCTGTGGCTACCTGCTCTGGTAGCAGTGGATGAAAGCAGGCCTGTTGGCAGACAAGGCCAGGCAAGCTTGCAGGCCTAGGCCTCAAAATGGCCACCAGCCACATGGCGAGCCCCAACAGCATCAGCAAGGCCACCCCAAAATACACACTTCCCCAACTCAATCCAATGGCATCCATGCCCAAAATGATGTCTAAAATCAACAGAACACACAGAAAACAGTAGATTACTAAAGCTGTGGCTACCTGCTCTGGTAGCAGTGGATGAAAGCAGGCCTGTTGGCAGACAAGGCCAGGCAAGCTTGCAGGCCTAGGCCTCAAAATGGCCACCAGCCACATGGCGAGCCCCAACAGCATCAGCAAGGCCACCCCAAAAAACACACTTCCCCAACTCAATCCAATGCCATCCATGCCCAAAATGATGTCTAAAATCAACAGAACACACAGAAAACAGTAGATTACTAAAGCTGTGGCTACCTGCTCTGGTAGCAGTGGATGAAAGCAGGCCTGTTGGCAGACAAGGCCAGGCAAGCTTGCAGGCCTAGGCCTCAAAATGGCCACCAGCCACATGGAGAGCCCCAACAGCATCAGCAAGGCCACCCCAAAATACACACTTCCCCAACTCAATCCAATGCCATCCATGCCCAAAATGATGTCTAAAATCAACAGAACACACAGAAAACAGTAGATTACTAAAGCTGTGGCTACCTGCTCTGGTAGTAGTGGATGAAAGCAGGCCTGCTGGCAGACAAGGCCAGGCAAGCTTGCAGGCCTAGGCCTCAAAATGGCCACCAGCCACATGGCGAGCCCCAACAGCATCAGCAAGGCCACCCCAAAATACACACTTCCCCAACTCAATCCAATGGCATCCATGCCCAAAATGATGTCTAAAATCAACAGAACACACAGAAAACAGTAGATTACTAAAGCTGTGGCTACCTGCTCTGGTAGCAGTGGATGAAAGCAGGCCTGTTGGCAGACAAGGCCAGGCAAGCTTGCAGGCCTAGGCCTCAAAATGGCCACCAGCCACATGGCGAGCCCCAACAGCATCAGCAAGGCCACCCCAAAATACACACTTCCCCAACTCAATCCAATGGCATCCATGCCCAAAATGATGTCTAAAATCAACAGAACACACAGAAAACAGTAGATTACTAAAGCTGTGGCTACCTGCTCTGGTAGCAGTGGATGAAAGCAGGCCTGCTGGCAGACAAGGGCAGGCAAGCTTGCAGGCCTAGGCCTCAAAATGGCCACCAGCCACATGGAGAGCCCCAACAACATCAGCAAGGCCACCCCAAAATACACACTTCCCCAACTCAATCCAATGGCATCCATGCCCAAAATGATGTCTAAAATCAACAGAACACACAGAAAACAGTAGATTACTAAAGCTGTGGCTACCTGCTCTGGTAGCAGTGGATGAAAGCAGGCCTGCTGGCAGACAAGGCCAGGCAAGCTTGCAGGCCTAGGCCTCAAAATGGCCACCAGCCACATGGCGAGCCCCAACAACATCAGCAAGGCCACCCCAAAATACACACTTCCCCAACTCAATCCAATGCCATCCATGCCCAAAATGATGTCTAAAATCAACAGAACACACAGAAAACAGTAGATTACTAAAGCTGTGGCTACCTGCTCTGGTAGCAGTGGATGAAAGCAGGCCTGCTGGCAGACAAGGCCAGGCAAGCTTGCAGGCCTAGGCCTCAAAATGGCCACCAGCCACATGGCGAGCCCCAACAACATCAGCAAGGCCACCCCAAAATACACACTTCCCCAACTCAATCCAATGGCATCCATGCCCAAAATGATGTCTAAAATCAACAGAACACACAGAAAACAGTAGATTACTAAAGCTGTGGCTACCTGCTCTGGTAGCAGTGGATGAAAGCAGGCCTGCTGGCAGACAAGGCCAGGCAAGCTTGCAGGCCTAGGCCTCAAAATGGCCACCAGCCACATGGCGAGCCCCAACAACATCAGCAAGGCCACCCCAAAATACACACTTCCCCAACTCAATCCAATGCCATCCATGCCCAAAATGATGTCTAAAATCAACAGAACACACAGAAAACAGTAGATTACTAAAGCTGTGGCTACCTGCTCTGGTAGCAGTGGATGAAAGCAGGCCTGCTGGCAGACAAGGCCAGGCAAGCTTGCAGGCCTAGGCCTCAAAATGGCCACCAGCCACATGGAGAGCCCCAACAACATCAGCAAGGCCACCCCAAAATACACACTTCCCCAACTCAATCCAATGCCATCCATGCCCAAAATGATGTCTAAAATCAACAGAACACACAGAAAACAGTAGATTACTAAAGCTGTGGCTACCTGCTCTGGTAGCAGTGGATGAAAGCAGGCCTGCTGGCAGACAAGGCCAGGCAAGCTTGCAGGCCTAGGCCTCAAAATGGCCACCAGCCACATGGAGAGCCCCAACAACATCAGCAAGGCCACCCCAAAATACACACTTCCCCAACTCAATCCAATGCCATCCATGCCCTAAATGTGATTGAAAATGAAATATATTCAAAAAACAAAAGGAACAGTTGCTTCATCATGCACACACACACCCATGAGGCCATGCCCATGGCTAGCTCGGGCCTACTACTACAACCCACAAAATTAAAATAAATTAAAAAAAAAAAAAAGGAATGATGATAATTAATTATCAAAAATAAATTGTAGTTACACAACAACTGCAATGCCCACAATCAAACACAACAACCACTTACTTGTAAAATATCCTATTCCAAAAATCCTGAAATCCAATTGCAATGATGCAGCAGACAAAAAGAGAGATCTTTCCAGCTCCAAATCCAAAGGCAGAATGAGCAGGAGATGGACAAAGCACTGGGAGGAGCCTGCTGGACAGGAACAGGAAGTTGGAGAATCTGTGTCACTTCCTCCCTCTCTCCACTTTGTAAAAAAAAAATGAATCCTGGAGTCCTTGCACAAAAAAGGAAAGCCAAATGTGAATGTAAGGAGTTCTTTTCATCCAAAATCAGTATTTGCAGATGGTTTCATGCTGCTAGAGCCGATATTCCTCTCCAAATTGTAAATTTTACATTGTTGAGTTCTCCAGCTTCACATTACTTCCGCCGGCGTGTCGAAAACGATATGATCGCGTTCTCTTCTTTGTCCCTGTCGCGTTGGATATGACGTGTTCGCGGTCTCTTTCTCCTGTTCGCGTTCGATTTCATGTGCCCGCGTCCTCATTCTCTGGCTCGCGATGTAGAATGACATGTTCGAGATCTCAATCTTCTCATACTCGCGCGGTGCATGATCGCGAGAAGAAATACCTGATCGCGCGACAAATGACGTGATCGCGTGAAAAATGACTTGAATGCGGCCGCGAACTCTCGCGAGACAGCGCAAAATGGCTACCAAAATCCAACATCTCGTGGAGAACGCGACCGGGTCAAGAAAACTTGTCGGAGAACGCAGGGATTCAGGTAAGGCGATCGCGCGCGCGCGAGAATGTATTGTTTTACAGCGCGAGCAAGAAAAAAATTATCGCTAAGCTGCGGAATGCGGAAATTTTGACATCTTCGCGCTTTCCGCGGAACGCGAGAATGCCAAAATATCGCAACTTCCGCGAACGGAACGGAATTTTGGCCCAGGCCTAGTATCGATGACGTCACCAGAAGACTCGTTTAATCTTTTCGCTCTACCAAATCATCAAGGGTCCAAAACAGGGCGATAGTCAGGGCAGCAGTCCTTGGTAGCCGTCGGGACGCGGAGAACCTCGCAGTAAAGACTTTAGGACCACGTCGACATGCAGGGGTCGATGAAGTGGCGGCCTTCCTCCAGAATTTTCACACGAAGCTCCTCACGAACCTCTGGCTTGGACCGGTACCGCTGAAATTGCCCCGAGTTGGGCGCCAACTGAAGTACTGGGTTATTTAGGAACCCAGCGGTGCCAGGGGTAGCACCCTATGACTTCGAGTTCTTCCTGTCTTGGACCACAGAAACACAGAGTCTTGCGGTGGCGTCAAAGATCGTTTTATTATTGACTGCAGCCAGTAACAGAAATCCTAGAAGTACACACGGGTATGTTCTCAGGAGACTGCTCAATCTTACAAAACCAGTCTTCTCCTTATATACAAAATATCATGCTTCAGGCACACATTCCTCGTTTTACGATATGGTCATTCATATGTATTCATTACAAACGAAAAGGCAGAGTCATGATGACCATCCCATATTTCAGTTCAGCCAGCCCACAATTATTTACCCAGCGAGGCTCAGATCCCTCCTCAGATATCGGCAGACCCCAATAAACACGGGCACCTCCTGCTCGTAAAACAAGCCATAAAGCAGGAAGAGCCAGGTGTGAAAGAGATTAGCCGGAGGCTTGTGTGGGATAAAAAAGGCTTTATGGTGTGTCAAACCCTGATGCTAATCACAGGTGGCCGTAGGAAGGGGAGCTCGTGAGACCGGACTGACCTGGGGCGGTGGAGCCAAATCGCACAGGTCACAGAGAAGTCAACAGAAGGCACACGTGTTCTGAAGGCCTGTGCTTGTCCTTAATGTGCAGCCTATGTGAGGGCAACCATAAGATGGCTACCGCTCTAAAATGGAACCCACGAAGTCAATGTGTAATATCGTATACAAAGTGAATTTAAAGATGAAACGTTATGCAAAACACTTGTACATACCGCATTGGCCATTCGCGGTTCGCTGATACCGGAATAGGCAGGGTAGGGCCATGCCTCCTACGTGGTCCTAAAATTTAAAGTACCACAGCTCTTTTATTTATCTCATTGCTCTGTTGCATATTTTTCTCTATTTTTATTTCTTTCCTTTTCTTTAATTTTGTGGGAAGGGAGGTGTGTTGGGATCTCTTGCACATTCTTACATTGAATACCTTTGTGGTTCCGTTCCCTACTTGGAACATAGAATGTGTTTGGTCTGGCAGTTGCTGCCTGGGAGCTGCCAAGATGGGAAATGAATAAACGAAGTACTCACCAATTCAGTAGGCGTGCTTCTTTTCACATGGTCTACCACGCATGTGGCTGGGAAGATACTCATATTATGTCCTTTTACTTTAATGATGGCCAGTGTCGAAGGTCCTCCTAGCTCTTGCAGCACTCTGCGGCTCTATGAGTGTGAACATCCACTGCACTGCTGTGCCTGGTGATGTCTTGGAAATTTCCATTCATGACGCATTTTCTCATCTAGGTGTCTGATCTCACATACAGCCAACGATCTCTGGAAGATCTGATGGCCTTCTCTTCTTTCTCCTCAGTCATTTTGTAGGTGTCCTGATCAAAATGAGAAGCAGAAGCACAGACATCTGTTGTGGTCTTATTTTGATTTAGGAATGACCAATGGCCTACTTGTCTCTTTCTCCATGTATCTTCCTGTTTGGTACAGTTGGTGGAAAACTCGGCACCTGCTACATAGTTTTACACTGAGATAGTGGAGCACTCTGCCAGATAGATGTAATCAATGGGGAAAGAGAGAGAGAGAGTGAAGGAAACAACATGTCTGCAGTTAGGACCTTGACGTGTGGCCTGCGACCTACCTTTCGGAACTTTGATGAAATTGTATGTCAGGGGTGAGGTTTAAATGCTGTTGCATGGTATCTTTTGCTACATGCAATAGGCTACAATAATCTTGCACACTAGTTTTTGGGAGTACTGAAGAACACTCTCCCTATATGATCAATGTGAGAATTTGTGTTGTTGATTGTGGTGGTGCTATCCCTTCTCAAGCAACAACTACAATCCTTGTCAGGGTGAATCACAAAAGTCACTAAATTAACCTGTATTTAACCTTCTTGTAGCGTGGCACAAAAACAGTCAGGCTTAACTTAGAGCATTGTGTAAAGTAATTATGCAGAACACAAACAGTAATAAGGTGAAAACAACACAAGAAAAATCCCACACCAATTTAGAAAATAGAGTAAAATTTAATTCATAATCAGTAGAATCAGAGATATGCAATTTCAAAGACGGCTATCTGGTCATGCAAGAGGTGAAGGTTATAAGCTAGGGCAGACCGTGATGGAGTGTGGGCTAGATATAGGGACCAGGTTAGTCCAGCTGAAAAAGTTACCTTCTAAAGTCCAGCACGAAGAGTTCTGTTCATGCTGGAGGAGGCCGTGAGGAGAAAGGAGAGCTTGTTGATGGTCGTTGATGGTCACTGTGGGTGTTGATGCTGTAGCACGAAGTACAGATCTCGCATTGCTGATCATTGCTGGTGGTCCCCGTAGAACCAAGAGTCAGGATCAGAGGTGCCTCGCATTAGTGGCAAGATCTTGGTGCTAGGGGGGCCTTTTCGCAGTCGTGAAGAGCCCAAAACTTCATAATTTCTCCTTTTTGGAAAGGAGGAGCTCAACTGGTGCTACATCAGGAGACCAAGACCTGAGCAGCTCCTCTTGGGGTTCAGGAACTCACTCCTGAGGCCAGTAGGGCTCAGACAGGTCCAGTTGCGGTTCCAGTACAGCATATCAGCTGGGCAGTTACAGCGAGTCCTCTAGAGCTTGTTGTGTCCCTGTAGCTCAGAACAGGAGGTCAGTCAGCTGACCCTTGGAGTCACTCCAGCCCGGGATGAAGGGTGCAGGGCATTCTTCCTGCTCAGCAGCAAGGCAGTTCGGCATCCTATTTCTATGGTATCCACAGGTCCAGGAGTGTACTAAAGAGTGAATCTGACAGCCCTATTTTTATACCTGGTGCCCACTTTGAATTGGAAGAAACGTCTGAACTTTTCCCCTACAGAGGTGTCTGGAATGTCCTGCCTCCATGCCCTTGTTCCAGTCTGGTTGGGAGGTAGAATAGGCCATTTTGAAGTGCTTTGTTTGGGAGCTAGGCAAGTGCCTTTGTAGTGCAAGTAGTGTTCGGTGACAGCTCTGCTCTCTCATTCTGCAAGAGGTGGCCCATCCTACCCAGACCAGACCCTCTTTTGTGATAATATCTGGAATGAAAACACAAAGGCCAACTGCCAACTACACCTAGTCATGTGATCCAGAAAACAGACTGCAGGCACTAAAATGGTTAGTTGAAGAAAATGACAACATTTTCCAAAGTGGCATTTTCAGACACCAAACATGACTTTCCTACCTGCTCCCAATCAAAAGTTGTCACCTATTGTTGGAACTGGCACTTTCTTATTGGCTGAGGTGATGCCCTAGCCAGGCAGAACATACCACCCCCATCAGGGGTGGGTGATTACACTCACTGTATAACCTGCGCTCACTCTTGGGTAGCTTGGCACTAAACAGTCAGGCTTATCTCTTCCAGAAATAAAGGTCACAGCAGAAAAGTTTACATTACTGGACAAATCAGTGGACAGAATATCGCACCCTCAGATTAACAAGTTAGAAAATAAAGTTAGCGAAAACAGTGCAAAAAAGTGGAAGGGAAGCCAGAAGGATAAAGACAAGCAAACCCACCTAAACAAGTCTTACCTCCAAAGGAAATAGACGCAAATAAAAAAACAAAAGAAAAGGGCGGCCTTCCAGACACCTTACAAATGGAGGCATTAGCTGCGCACAACCTTGACGCTGAAGAACGATGCATCATCAGAGGAGGCAAAAGGACATGATCAACCTAGACGACTTGAGGTACCATCTGGCAATCTCCCTAAACAGAACCTTTTGGTAAGGCCTAGATCCACCAACAATAGTCCAATAGTGGCTTCTGCAATTAATCACCGTAATAAAATCAATAAACACGAACGTATAATAACTTATAGGGTGGACAATACAATTGTGATCACATGTCCCCTATTAGAAAGTAACATGGAGTCCGAGTCTCTCTGCACAAGAAACATCACTCTCTTCCCCATTGACGATAAAAATATAAGAAATAATTCTCATTCTTGTGAAGACCAAACAAAATACAATAGCTCAATGCAGGTCCATATAAATCAAGCATCGTCTGAGCAGATTTTACCAACAGAAGCAAAGGACACCAGCGACCGGTGGCAAATCACATTAATCCCTCTATGCAGTTCAAGAGGCAAGCAAGACATTCTTAATAGGGGAAATATTTTGAGACTGCTAACGGAGGTGCGATCGTTACGTTTTAACAAAACTAGGCCTGGGCGGTAAATTCCGTTCCGTTCGCGAACTTTATGGAATTTTGGTAATTTCGCGTTCCGCGGAGAACGCGGAATTGCCCAAAATTCTGCAATCCGTGGCTTCGTGGAATTTTTTGCTTGTTCGCACTTTCAAAATGCGTGTTTGTGAGATATTTCTCCCCGAGCATGCAAACAGCGTTCGCGAACAAGAAAAAAACATCGCGAACGGGCGGAACAAGCAATTCCGCATGTTCGTGGAACCTTTGCGTGCTTAAGGAGATTTTTTACCGTTTTGCGGAGCTTTGCATAGCACGACAACGCAAATTCCGCCCACCCCTAATCAATTCAACAGATTTATTATCGGTGAAGTTTTTGCCAAACACACATAATCATCTGTCAGAGATAATTGTAACATCATGGAAGTCAGAAAAAATAGTAAATCAAATTCCCGTCACCAAAGAGCAATTCGAATCATGGGGCATATCAATTATAAGATCTATACCACAGTGCTACCCAGCACCATTGGCACACTGGGACAATAAAAACAGTAGTCATTCTTCTGTATACTCGATTTTGCATAATGACCGAGGACTGACGGGTACAGATATAACAATACCAACAGAAAGAAGACATAACTTTAGGCATTGGTCACCACTAAGATCAAAAAACGTAAATGTGCAATAACCAGTTTCTGAACTAACATGTGCCCTGCAAGCTGCTAAACTAAATATATATTCTTGGAATATTGCAGGTGCAACAACTAAGCTTACTGATAGGACTCTAATGGAAACTTTGGCCTCATATGACATCATAGCACTGCAAGAAACCTGGTTGACAGGTCCAATGCAATTACCGGGATTCACATTACATCAGGTGGATGCTGTAAAAACAAATCGCTTTGGTAGACCAAAAGGAGGATTATCAGTCTACATATCAAACAATATCAAGGTAGAATCAGAACAGATGTCGACAACTTCAAAAAATACACAAATAATCAGACTCAATTTTGGTAGTGATCATTGGATAACTTCTTTAATTAGTTTCAATATTTATGCCTATTCAAATGCCCAAGACAAATCAATGGCATTTAAAAAGTTAATACACAAAGTATCCAAAGTAAGATATGCTACCCCGAATTGGGAAATAGTAATTACAGGTGATTTCAATACCCATCTTATTCACACACCGGATGAAGACTACCAGTTAACAATAGAAAGTGAAATTTGGTCGGTAAACATCAAACGGCCCACCCCTGGAGAAAACCCAATAAAGCAGGTAAGGAACTGGTCACCACTTTAAAACATTTTCGTTTGAGAGTAATTAATGGGAGAACACCAGATGATAATCCTCCAAGTTTAACATATTATGGACCGACGTCTGGATCCGTAATTGACTATACTATTCTTTCCTTGCCACTAATTCAGCAATTAAGTACGTTTAAAATTAAGTGTACAACGGACAGCGATCACTCAATCCAGCAAATAGCAATAAATATACATCCAGACAGATATCAGTCTGTTCAAACAATCGACGAGGGAAGTGCAGTAACCACTCATAAACTAGTGAATTGGTCATCTCATCGACTTCCAGAACTCGCAGGCAAAGCCAAAACAATATTGGAGGATAGTATTGCATTATCTTCTACCGTATTAAACGCCTGGATTAAATTTGTGATCAAAATAACGAACCAGAAATCAAATTTAATATCGAGACAGACCAAAAGCTATATTCACCCATCATTACAGAAAATTAAAGAGCTAAAAAAAGAACTGAGAAGAGAAATAAGGAAAGTAAAAAAACGAGGTAACCAACCAGATGCATGGGGTAAGTTAAAACAACTGAAGAAGGAATTTAAGAAATACGCTTGGCAAGAAAAAGTAAAATAACAGACGAGTTCCGGGCAAAGTTGGTCTATAACTGTAAACAATCAAATACCAAAGCTTTTTGGAAAACAATAAACGGCTTAAATAAGATTAACAAAGCAACAGTATCATCAAATGTTACGGAACAAGATTGGGTAGTGTACCTGGAAAAACTTTTCATTGACGAAGATCAGCTACGAGTAAATAAAATTGATAAAACTAATAAATCTATTGAAACTGAATTAATAACCAGGATTGAAACATTGCCATATTATGAGTTTGTACCCACATCAGAAAACACATCGTGCATGCTTACAAGAGTTGAAAATGTGATCAAATCAGGAAGAAGTGACAGTGCTCCAGGACCAAATGGCATTCCACAGGCCATATTTAAATCGGAGCCAAAATACTGGGCTATCCGATAATGCTACTATTTAAAGAGGTGGAAAACACAGGCATGATCCCAGATAGTTGGAGGGGATCAATAATAAACCCTATTTTTAAAGGTGGAGACAAAACAAAACCATCTAATTACAGATTAATAGCCCTCATTGACTCAGAAGCAAAATATTATGCATCCTTAATATTAGAAGATCTAATAGAGTGGTCAAAATCTAAGAACCTGATTCCACCCCAGCAAACAGGATTTCAGAAAGGGTATGGTACCTTAATTAACACGACAACAGTAGCCTTAATTGCGGAAAAGAGCAAAAGCCTAAAGAAAAAATGGCAACTCTGCTATATAGATCTGAAAGCAGCTTTTGATTGGGTGGATCGGCCACTTCTATGGGCTAAACTAAGACGGTGGGGGTATACAAGAAAAAATGTTAAGAGAAATTGAATCACTATATACAAAAACTTGGATTCAAATCAAGGTAGAGGATGGGACCAAACTATCAAGGAAAATACCAACCGCAAGGGGTCTCAAGCAAGGGTGTGTGCTAGCACCACATCTGTTTAACCTCTTTACGGCGGATTTAACCACCCCTGGATCTAGTCAACTCGCATGCCCCGAGGTTAGGCCCACAAACGATATCCCATCTATCGTACGCCGATGATATTGTGCTGCTGAGTCATACAGAAATTGGACTTCGAAGATTGATCAAAGAAACTGCGGCCTATACAAAACTCAACAAATTGGAAATTAACATTGCCAAGACAAAATCCATGTTTATTAGGAATAATCCCCATACCTCATTATCTGTGGCTAATGATGAGAACTCAAGTTTCTATAAATATTTGTTGTCATCTTTACAACTAACCAATGCGGGTGACTTGTGGGACTTGAATTTGTTGCATTCAACCTTTCGTCAAGCGATGAATAAAGCAGCAAAAATTCATTCGCTAGCCTATGAAATAAGTACATTTTCATGGCGAGCCCATGCATGGATGACAATTCAAACGTATTTTCACATTGCAACCGGCAACTTATCTACATCTAACCTATCTGGTGTATTTCAAGAAAAAAATATTGGCCATGCGCTTAGGTGATCTACTGTCTTTGTCAGACAAACCAGCATGGCGTTATAAAGGACCAAAAATGTGCAGACTATGTGATGCCCCACACGAGGATTTTGTGCACTTGGTCTGCATATGTCCCAAAATGAACAATGTGCGCCGTGCACTTTTAAAGCGCTTATTTAACGAGAGAGGGATTTGAACGTGTCATGCGAAGTCCGGATTCCACAGATCCTCAGTTAAACTGTACATTTTTGAAGTTTTTGCAATTTCATGACAAAGTTGCAAAATAGAATTACAAGTAGCATACAACAGCATAAGAATCTTCTCCAGCCATGAGAGCATAAGATGATGATAAAAAAGTCGCAGGATGTTGATATTTTGAGCTGCGGAATTACTTATAGACGCATATGCTACTTTATCACAACTGTGAAGTGTACCCACAATCATGAATTGAATGAATTTTATAACGTTCTATTTTATAATTCCAAAATGTTTTCTTGCGTTGCACCAATATTAATCAGTTTTTAAGAAAACTGATCATTTTAAAAAGGATTTCTTTTATATGTATCTAACTTGTATTGTGATGGTTTTTACTAACTAATAACAATAAACTGAAACAAAATAGTCAGGCTTATCACATCACAGGTCACAATGAGATCAGAAATATGCACATATAAAGAATTATGACACATTTAAGCAGCACCGTGGGCCAAGGCCACACAGGTAAACCAATGTCAAACGTAGTGTTTTTCTGGCAAGCGATCAACGTATAAAGCAACACCATTGGCCAATATTGTTAATCACAGACGGTCCCCAGACTGTTACTCCCACACACATGCATACTCACCCAGCACCAATAAGAGGTGCAACGGATATCAGGCAGGTCTATAAACTCCCACACATATGCGCCCAGCAACGTAATGCGGTGCCACTGATATCCAGCAGGTCAATTGATAACACCCTGCAGACTCCATAGTCCAAGCTTGCCTCCACCCTACTCCTCACCCTGACTACCCTATACCCTATGCCCACAGACAGGCAATACGCACACAACATCTGGTGCATGGTGATAAAATCACCAGACAATTCGGGTCTCACACGATGAAGAGAGGCAAACTTAGTATCTCCCTGCAAATGAGGCACAAGGTTTGGTGTGCATCGCTCCGAGTCACACCATACAGTTCCGGGTCACACACAACGAAGAGTTGCAAATTCCGTACCTCCCTGGAAATGAGGCACAACGTCCAGTGCACGTTGATTTGGATCATACCAGACAATACCGGTAACACACATGGAAGAGTTGCAAATCCTGTCATCCCTGGTAACAAGGCACAATGCCTGGTACGTGCTAATACTAGTTGCACCAGGCAATTCCAGTCACACAGAGAGGTGCCAGTTCAGTAGTGCCACCTGAGGTAGAATGAGGGACTACTACGGGTTTGCCCTCACATCCAAGTGTCACAACCTGTGAAACGAACACTGCACGCAATGATCATGCAGTCAGCGTGTCGCATTCGAGAGATGTGCCACATTCAACAAAGTGGGCCACACTGGATCCTGCAACCTATGAATCGGCTCACCACCAACGAGACGTTTATGCATGTTTAGGTCCATACAATACAGGCGACCCACTCCTTAGATGCAGGCAACCCTTTTGGGGCTCCACACAAGGCAATCTGGTTTCCACGCACAATTCTTTGTTTCACGCTCAGGACGAGCTACCAGTTGGTATCTAGCAGACAATGTGGGCACTTAAGAGGGCACCGCTCTCCAGCTATCACAAGTAGACGGTGTGGGTCCCTCTTGGGAGGTGTTAGATGTCTCTGAGACCTCCACAGAGAACAGGGGGAAGCAGAGTAGCAGTCCTTTTTGCAGCAGAGCAGCACAGGACTCCCTCTGAGTCTTCCACAGGTCCAGGGGTGTACTGAAGAGTTGGGTCTGAGGGTCCACTATTTATCCTCGGTGACAGCTTCAAAAGTAGAGGGAGTTTCTAGAGGTTTTCACCCTCAAAGATGTTTGGAGTTTCCTTCATCCCCACCCTGGACTCAGCTTGTCTGGGTAAACCAGTTACCAACAGATGAATTTCTTTTCAGTTGGTAAGATGCATACAGTTAAATATCTTTGGATATTTGCTCACCATTCTGCCTCAAGGTCTTGACGGCACTCAAGAATATATTCACAGTTGGATGTTGTGCCTTATGGAGGCAAGAGATTGCTAAAGGAAAGAATTGGACAAATGTAATTTTCAAGTATCAAAGACTATTGACTATAGTGAACGTTTGTAACACAATTGGTGATTGTTTTTCTTATGAGCAAACCTGTACTCCTTGAAGGCTAATGTAAAGATTCCCTTTTGAAGAAGTTTTTTCAGCATTGACACCATTCACTTTGGGGCTGCTCTAGTGAGCATAGAGTTTACACATAATAACTCTAGGAAAACAGTATACAGCCTTTAAACTAATTCAGTATTATTGTTCTTTTTTAGGATCACACAATGTTATTGTTTGTTTTTTTTCCTTCTTTTGGGATCCAGCCTTTTCAGACACTTGAGAAAGTGGGAGGTGTTAGGTGAGGTGCACAGAGTATTCAGGAATCAGATAGACCCAGCAGAGCTTCCTTTATTGGGGTGTGGGGGCATTGCCCCCCTGTTTGTATTGTTGCAACCGGACTGTGAGAAGGTCACAGATTATATTTTTTCAATTACTTTAATGAGTGAATTAGTTCGGATCAAAAAGAAATGTAGCTGAGTGTGAACAGAATGGCTCAGACTAAATTTTCTTCTAATAGTGCGGCTGGCAAGCATGAGCGGGGTGGACTGGGAGCTTGATCATTGATTGACAGTCTCCTTGGGGTGAAGTGCACGTGTTGGGTTGGATGGTTGCCTTGCTCCGGCCAGCCCAACATGCGCACTTAAGCCCTTACTTACCTGTTCAATGTATGAGGCTGGGGGATTGCTGACACAGCCCCAAGTCTCCTAAGCGTTGGCATCGCCTGACCGAGCCAATCATTGCGCTGCTCTCATGCTGTTTCCTAACACACGTGGGACTCACGGCAGAGCTAGTGGTCAGAAGTTCCATGCAGCCTGGAGGCAAAGTCAAGAGACGAGTGTTCTCTCTGAGACGAACCGTGATTGGATTGCGAGCCATTCTTGTTTCGTGTCGTGGAAGGTGTGCCTCGCTAAATAACATTGGCACTGTTGGCACATTGTTCAGAAGCTATCCTGAAGGATTGGTTTTCCACAAAGATGTGTGTTGAAGCGGCCGAGCATGCATGCAGATCGAGATCTGCAGTCTAACTGAAAGGCATTATTCATTTTAGTGAATTCACAATAACCTACATAGTGTATTTTGCACAATTGTATTCGCTTTCCCTGACTTCTCCTTCGATACAACCCCTGGGAAGCTGGCAAATGAAGTTTAGGTAAAAAATATCAAAGGTGCAACTTACATTTATACTTAAATCTCTTTCGAGGTGTAAATAGGAGAAGTAGAGAAACCAAAAAGTGATGGATGCATAGTGATGGAGCAGGTAAAACAAAATTTTGTATAGCTCCTCTAAATTGCATGAAATTAGTTATTTAATCATTCTAAAATTAATTTACATAACATGTTTGAAGTGAAAGTGGCACTAATCAATATTTGCACCTTGATAAACATAAATACACGTGGGACTAAATTTCTAATTGCATTGCAAAGTTAAATAATTAACAATGGTACGCAAACTAACCTTAGATTGTGTTAAAATAGTGAAATTGCATGGTTTATCTTGCTTTGTGATTGTATTGTGGCTTAAGGTTATCGTATGGTAAGTATTATCGCTTTAAATGTTGCTGCAGCTAGGAAAATACTAATATGTAGTGGGATTAGTGTGGGTTTAAACATTAGAACCTTCAGTTCTATATTTTGATTGCTGTTATGTCTATTTTTGCTTAGTTAACATTCGGGCCTACTAGGCCGCAGTACTCAAGATGGAGTGCTCTGAAGCAAATGCCACCATGTGCGTGCAATTATTTCTGCGCATGCCCAGATAGCTCTGGAGATCACAAGGTGAAATGAACTCCTGACATCGTGTTCCTTGCCAAGGTCAATGTGTTGAGGACTTGACCGCAAGCCAGAAGATGAGCGTATGGGAACCAAGGAAGTGACAAAGAATGATCCTGTCAATAGGACCCTTTTGCATTGAAAAGATACAGTTGCCAGTCCCCGCATGGGAATCGGAAGACACTATGCAGAACCAGTTTGCACTGGGAATAGTGCAATGAACTAATGATAACCCTGAACTGTCCAATCAGAACATTTGGTCTGCCTCTAAAGTTGCCATATTTTGTATGAAGTAAGACAAAAAAAGGGTACAATAACCCCTCATCTGTCATTAGGGGTGCGGAATTGAGGGTTGGTTTAGGAGGAATTCGAGAGTTGCAGTTGGAGTTACGGTTGTGATAGTCTCTGGGTTATTTCTTGAAAGGGAGTTCTTGTTGTGTGGTTGTTCATTTTAAATTTCTGACTTTCTAAATGTTATTAATTTCTATGTGGTCAGTCTGGGTGTGGAGTTAATCCATGCTGCGGATTGATATATGGACTTTGCAGAGTTGTTGCATTGTATCCTGTATTTCTGCCTGACGGTTTGATCCCTGGGTGTGGGTCAGACAGCCTGTCTAGGGGAGTTTACCTGAGAATGCGGATAACTTCCTGTTCGATCTGAAGATACTGCGCTGGTTCATTGGTAAATGATTTACTGCATTTTTCCTAAATTTATGTTTAAATGAAAACTCTAAATGTTTGATACTTTTTAATAAATCTGAATTTCAAATACTGAACTGTAGTAAATAAATGTATGTTTAAAGGGAATGATTAATAATTTAGATAAATAACATTGAAATAACAAGAAACGAGTTTGTAGTTCTTAAAATGTATCACTGAAGAGATTAATGTTTCCTAGACTTTTATTGTGTGTTAGCTGGTTCTAATTCACCATCAACCAGTCCAACTAGTTGGTCCATCGACCAAACAGTGGAGTGCCTTGATGATTAAGTCAGGATTCTGAAAAGTGTATATAGAATGTATATATAAAGTAGTAAGAAAATGTATCCTGCTAGATAATAAGGTACCCACATGCCCAGTAGCCCTTCTCCTGTGTACAGATTCGGTTGAGTTCGTGTGGATGTGAAGTGTGTTGGTGTTTTGGGCCCTACCAATGAATGAATGAATGAACCTTTGTGAATAAGTATCTGTGATATAAGGAGAATATGTAAATTTTGTCCCTCGCGCTGGATCAATAGTCTGCAACAAATCTTGACCACCACTAATTGCTTTTGTCCCATTCCTTCACTATTGATCTCTTCCAATACAGGCAAGGACAAACCACACCAAATCACACATGTCCCACCCAAAATGGTAAAACCTAGCCACTCTGAATGGGAATACCATCAATCTCAGAGACATACCGGCCTTATTGGGGTGCAGCTTGAGTCCCTAGGACAAGGTGTGTTACAAGACCTGTATCTTCACGTACCAATAATACATCTGGTTTTATTATTTTGTTTAATAGCAGAGATGCAACCGGCCCCTCCCGCCGATAACCTTTTATACACAATGCGGAAACACAGATATCACTGATGTGGGCAGTGGCGCAGCAAGGGGACCCTGGGGCAAGCAAGGAAAATGGGCCCCTGACTGCTCTTTGTTTCATGAAATGCACCAGTAACCAGGATTCAGCTGCCCCCTCAGATCTCTGGGCCCCGGTACCATTGCACCTGCTGCCTTATTGATAACTACTCCTCTGCTAGCTGGTTCAATGGCATTGCCGGCACAACATTTTCCCAAATGTTTTATTTTTCACAGCATCAGCATCTTATGCTCACTGTGCCATTACAGACACTACAGATTTGCTGATTATGAACATGGGGATCAGGAGGGGACATATCTCCTGAGAAGAGATCTGATGAATGTTGATCATGCCTCTCTCAGGCCTTATGACAAATACCAAGAGATTCGAAGGCACATACTCTTGAATGGGAATGCAATGCAATACCGCTTAGTGATGAAGGCGCATATTTACTGGATTTGTGGCGTAGAACAGCACACCAAGTCACCTTGCTGTGCTGCCTCATAGGGAAAGGGCAGGAATGCACCGTATCTATCCAATACCGTGCATTTGTGGCCTTTACGTCTGCACTTGCTCGTTTTGGCCGCCTTGTGCCAATGCAGGGCACCCTTGCACCATGGTGCAAGGGTGCCTGCATAACAGGATCGAATGTGTTTGTGCAGGAAGTGGCACCTTCCTGCACGAAAACAACGCATGGATGCGTTTTCCTTTTTCTAAGTGTGCTGCAGATTGCTGCACACATAGAAAGAAGAAAAAACAAGGAGAAATAAAGATATTTCTCCTCGTTACTCCTCCCCCGAGGAAGCGCCAGATTTTGACGCATTTCCAGGTTTACAAGTCCTTGTAAATCTGGGAATGCATCAAAAAGCATGGGAACACCAACTGAAATGCCCATAGAACATCTCCCTTGCGCAGAGTAAGGCAACGCAGTGATTTGCGCTGCGTTGCATTACTCTATATTTGTGAAGCCGTTCAAAGCCACGCAAAGTGGCTTTGCGTGGCTTTGTGTGGCTTTGCATGGCTTCATAAACATGTCTGAGAGATTTGGGTTGTGCATGTACCAGGACACAAAGCCCTCATAACGTCCTGAAGTGACCAGACATGTGTAGGCATCTATGAAGCTTTAAGATTTGGTGAGAGGAAGAATTTTGAAGTGTTTGTAGGTGTTTCAGCAATCATTGGGCAGGCCAAGGTCAATTGCATTCGCGTAGTCCAGTTTGGATTGAATAAGTCCCTGAGCCATACATAGGTTTGTGGTATGAGTGTGGATGACTGGAAAAAGTTAGCAGAAGGTAAGCAAAAATGCGAGGTCAATAAAGGTTACAAGTCCTGGTAAATCGTGTTTTTTAAACAACCAAATGCAAGCCAATAAATAAACCAATCAATTAGAATACTTACAGAAAATGTGAGGGCTTTAGTAGGCTGTATGTCAACCGAGTCAGCAGAATTTAGGGTATTTGGAAGATAAATCTCAGCAAAGAATGAATCATTTGATGGGTTCCAATGTGCATTTGGTAGTGTGTGTGTGTGTGTGTGTGCGCACGTGTGTGTGTGTGTGTGTGTGTGGCTTAATTTGTTTGCTGTTCTATAAACCGACTTATTTTTCATTGCATTAACTCCGCCAGGAGTTTTAATTAAATTTTGTACTGATTGAGCTGTATATTTAATGCATCAACCAATGTGTTTCCAGGCGTCAGAAAATGCACCATATTGCATTATGCTGTTTAACTGATCATTTACACATATTGGTTTTTAAAAGGGATTAAATATATTTTACACTCAATTACTTTTCGGTAAATAGGATATAGCAGAAGCATGGGATGATATCAGTTTTCACATTACATCTAGAAAGCAGCACTATTAGGCCGGGCTGAATACATTTGCCTGCAGTGGAACACAATTAGGGGTGCGATACATTAGTCTAGTTAGAATGATGTCATGTTTGAAGATATTTGGCTCTTTCAGATTACAGAAGTCAGTTAATTTGTGTTACACGAAAAGAGAAATCAGATTTCCGATGTAAACTAATTTTATTACACTCAAACAGGCTTTCTGTTAGCCTAAGATAAAATGTAAAGTGCCAGTATCAGAACGGTGGTACTGGACATCATAAAACTCTGAAAAAATGTTTGCCTCTGAAGTTTAATTAGAGTACTGAAGCTTACACTTCATTAAAAGGCTTCTTTCCAGAGCCCTCGAACTATGGATGTCCAAAATGCTGATCAACATTGGGGGTTTACAGGATTAAAGGTACTTTGGCTCTACATTAAATATTTGCACTGTCACTAAGTAAATAATCAATGTGATCTTTGTAACGCATTCATCGTATGTTTCTCTTGTATAAAAACTGTAATAGTCAAAGAAACAAAAAAGCATGCTTCAGTCAACTTGTGAAAAGTAGCTGCGAGGGAGGGGAGTCTGTAAGGCGGCGCAACTGCAGAGGACACACACACACACACACGCACACACACACACACACACACACACACACACACAGATATAGAGTTATATGCAGATGATAAGATAATTACCTCTCTTCTAGTAATGCTCTTCACTCTCACCTACTAATTCACTTAACCATTGGCCCACTACCACAAGGGTGAAACTGGCACTTCATTCATTCATAGATATCCAGCTGTCTATAATGAGTATACTTCACACAAATGGCTTAAAAAGACAAGATTCTATTTTAAGTCAATCAACATTTACATTCATTATTAAATTAACTATATAGGTTCATTGTCTGCAAACTTGCTATAGCCGACACGCAAGGTTATGCTAGAGCCTTCATCAGGACACGGCAAATACCATATACAATCGGCATATCAGCTGTTTAGATATATGGATCATGTTGTGTGAGATTACAGCCTGTAATCACTCATGACTAGCATCAAGGAAAATGCTATTTTACATGTTAATACTCAGACAGATTTATTTGGTTTTCCTAAATTCAAGTGGATTATTTCAGACCAGGCATTTAATTTACACCAATGGGACCTGATATGTCTACTACAGTCCTGCCAACTCGCACGGTGCCACCATGTGTAACACAACAGCTCCCTTCACACAGTCGCCCAGTGAGAAGCCGAAATCACACAGTGGCAGCAAAACAGTGTATATTCAGCTCGTTTGTGGAGGTAGTAAGCAGCAGATGCCCATTAAGAGGTAAGAAAACACCCAAGGACATCGGTGACAGCCTCAAAGACCCTTTGTTTTTTGTTTTTTTTGGGAGTGAATGTTGGGCTTGGTCAGGGGTAGAATGCCTCTTAGGTAGTTCTCAGCACAATACTCCTCCTATCCCCTCCTCACAGTGTGACATTAATTTGTAAGCTGACAGGTATGCTACTGTATGCCTGTAAGTGGAGTTTACCGCCCTGTAGTGGAGGTCTCCAAATGGTAAGGAATAGGGAAACGCAGTACACATGACCCAAATCTCACACTCCTGACACAGATAGAGCCTGCAAACACATACCTATGTGCTGAACCTCAGGCTCTGCTCTCTTTCTTTGGACTGCTTCACTAACAGATGCAGCCAATCCAACTCAAGAGGAAGAGGAACTTCACACAGGAGACATCAAACGTTGTAGTAACCTTCGTAGTTGACCATTAGGAGAAACTACATTGTCTGCCTCCATGAGCCCTCAATGGAGTGGAGAAGGCAGCCACATGGAAGCATTGGCAGAGTATGAGAAGGCATTGCTGGGGGAAGCACGCAGCATGGGGTACGTCAGAAGAAAAAGTGGCAGGGAGAGAGGAGGTGGGTGCAGGAGAACTTCTCAGGATACAAGTTACAAATGCTCCTCCTGACAGTGGACCTGGTTGCCGTCTCCATGTCGCCCCCCTTGAGGGCTGTGCCTTCACCACTAGATCTGCTTTATCACTTGCCTGTTCCAGGAGTATCCTTTACACCAGACGAGAATTGAACCACGCCACTTGCAACTCGTTCTTGTATCACCACTCCCCTACTATGTTCTCCCCCCACTCTTCACAGTTTCCCAGATAGACATACTCCACACAGATATTCTTCATGAACAACCTCAAACAACCACCCTTTCTAGACAGTAAACTGTTAGAGTTATACTCCATGCACTCTATGCAGTCCCCATATCTAATGCTTTGTTATCAGCAGCTGGAACAGTAGCACTTCTGATTATGGCAGGGTGATAAATTGGAGCACTTGGACAATGATGTATCTTAGCAAACATCCTGATTAGCTTACATGTGAGATGAATACATTGTCTCAAGTGTCTAAGAAAGATCCAATCAGCACGTAGTGGGGTACATCCATTATTTGGACATGTGGAGGTATGGCCTGAGAGCGAGCTGTAGGTGAATTGAGCTCCTGCTCCCAGTCTGCAATTACATTCACCCTTTGGCAGGATTCAAACCTGTGACCAGTAGTTCAAACACAGGTTCCTGAAATGGATGCATCAGTTCAGTGAGTCACCTGATCTGGTTAAGATAAAATCAGGTTAGAAGCTGTATCCAGCGATGACTGATTCCCTGGACATGCCAAAAATGTTGATCATTTGCCTGTAATCCCGCCTCTCTTCCTCAATAATTTATTCCTCAAAATGAGGGGCAAGGTAACAAACTATTTCAGGGAAATTGTGACCAAATGCTTTTTTGGGTGAACTACTTGTACATCACTGCAAAAATATAATTGGGCACTCGTAAACCGCTCTGCCTTAGGGTTGTCTTCCCGCAAAGATTTTGCTTTCGCTCCCCCTTTTTTGCTTAATTTGTTTTAGTTGGCCTTAGGACTCTGCACACTTTAACACTGTTGGCCAGTGCTAAAGTGTTTGTACTCATTCTCTAAAACATGGTAGCATTGTTTTATACCTGATTGGCATATTTAATTTACTTATAAGTTCCTAGTACATTCATATTCTATATACCCAGGGCCAGAAAAATGAATACTTCTAGTGGGCCTGCAGTAGGTATTGTGCCAACCACTTAACGAGCCGCTTAAAACTTATCTAAGGTCTGCCATTGCAGCCTATGTGCAGTTTTTAACTTCCAATAGGATTCGGCAAAATAGACCTGTTGCAGGCCTAAAACTTCCTTCTTAATACATATAAGTAACCCATAGGGTAGACCATAAACTGCCCAGTTGGCAGAGTGCATTGTCTTTAAAGAGTTGGAAATGTACTTTTAGCTTGAACATATCCTGGCGGTGAAAACCTCAAAAGTTTGTTTTTCACTACTATGAGGCCAACCCCTACCATAGAATAACATTGGGCTACCTTCTTACATTTAATTACTGATAACTCTTGTTTGGGAACAAGTAGAAATGTCATGTTTGGTTTTAAGCAATTACAATATAAAACCATCTTTAATTATAAAGAATTATGGGCCAGATGTATAAAAAAAGCCTTTTACAATTCCCAAATAGCATTTTTTACCAAATTGCGATATGCGAATCGCAAAATGCTATGTATGTAGGAATCTGTAAAATGTTTGTGAATCCTTAATATTACCTAATAGCGATTTGCTAAATAGTGAATTGCTACTAGGTAATATGACTCAATTCATTCCTATAGGCCTACAGGCCCATAGGTGCGAATGGTTTTGCATTCACTAATTTGCGATTACCTACTTGGTAATTGCAAATTAGCGAATGAAAAGCCAAGGGTGCCCGGGGTCCTAAGGCCCCCATGAAGCACCCCAAAAAATGGAAAGTGTGCATCTGTAAAGCACACAAAAGCCCTAGGCGCATGTGTGCGCTACATGGCACTTTGAAAAGTTAATTTTGGTGCATTTTTCAAAGCTTGCACAACTTGAAGTTGATGGTAATTAGTGTTTCTTAAATGCACAGTTTGCATTCAGGAAAGGCTTCTCACATGTGCATTAGGGATTTGCAAATTGCGATTCCCTATTTGCATTTGCAACTTAGGTAATTTGGGTATTTGCAAAATATTGCGATTACCTAAATTGCGAATCCTTTTATACAAAAGGAAAGGCCATTTTGCATTCGCAAACAAACAAATTTTGTGATTTGCACCGTTTGTGCATGCAAAATGCTTTCATACATTAGGCCCTATAATTTTGAAAATGCCTCTTTGAGAAAGTTAAAGAAAAAGGGTGGTGGATGGAATGCCTGAATTAATCTCGGTCACTGGCAATTGCAAGGGGCACACATCCCAGTACATAATTTTTTGCCCACCAGGTCACCTTAGTTCAGACAAAGTATGGAAATCAGTTTTGGCCCTACTCCTCATAGGAATAGAACAGTGCAGCCTGAACTGCCAGGCCAGGTCCTCCCTAAACCAGAACACAAGCAACCCAGGAAAGGTTGTTTTCCCCTCATTTGGAATTCAACCAGGTATATCTTGATTCCAGTGGCACAGTGTGCCCAGGACCCGTGTCTGGGCATACCCGGCATCCAAACTGTTGTGGCTTAGTATGTAAAAGAACAATGGACTGGGATGAAGCCCGATGGCTGTAATTCATTAAAGCATTCCATTTGTCACTTTATGTATAATTTTGTGTATTGCCCAAAGTAGGATGGATATGCCAAGACATGGGTACCATGCACACTGTGTCACTGAAACCAGCAATACCTGGCTGATGAACCTTAACTAGGTCAAAACTGGCACTAGTTAAGGGAGGACCTTGCCTGGCAGTTCAGCTGGACTGTTCGCGTTGGAGCAGGGTCAAGACTGATTTGTATATAGCTGAGTCCAAACTGTTATGGCTTAGTGTGCAAAAGAAATATGGATTGCGATGCCGCACGAATAATTACCAGTGGCTGAGATTAATTCAAGCTTTCCATCCATCACTCTTGTATACTTTTGTTTGTTGCCTTAAGTGGGGCAGGTATGCCCAGATGTGGGACCCGTGCCCACTGTGTCACTGGAACCAAGCTATACCTAGTTTAAGAGCCCTAACTAAGGCGAGACCAACTGCGGGTTGCTTGTGTTCTGGTTCAGGGAGGACCTGACCTGGCAGGTCGGACTGGACTGTTCCAATTGGAGAAGAGTCAAGAATGAATGAATAAATGTAGGGTATTTGTAAAGCGCTCAGCTACTCAGTAAGAGTGTCCCAGCACTAGAAAACCTCGGAGATAGACTGCTGCTGTCCCTGAAGGAAGGAGACCTTACAGTAAGTGCTGGAAGAGCCAGGTTTTCAGCAACTTCCTAAAAATAAGTGGGTCAGACACCTGTCTGAGTGTCGCCGGCAGGAGGTTCCAGACTCGGGCGACCTGCACTTGGAAAGAGGGGCCTCCTGTATGGGTGCGGAAAAACGTAGAGACATCCGCCAGAGGCAGTGAGGATGACCTCAGGGTTCTACGGGAAACATATTGTGTGACTCGCCTTCTGAGATAGTGTGCCTCCGTACCCTGTAGAGCCTTAAAAGCCAGGACCAAGGCTTTAAAGCAAATTCTTTTTTGAACAGGAAGCCAGTGCAAAGCCTTCAGGTGAGGAGAGATCTGAGCTCTAGGTCCAAGCAGGCGGACCGCTCTGGCAGCCGCATTCTGGACCACCTGTAGTCTATTCAATAGGTACTCCGGAAGGCCTAGATATTGGACATTATTATGGTTCAGCCTTGAGACAATAAGAGCTTGGACAATGGTCTTCCTGCGGGCGAGAGGCAGGAGACTGATGTGCACATGGCTGGATCCAAACTGTGGTGGCATGGTGTGCATAAGAACAATGGATTGGGATGTAG
This sequence comes from Triturus cristatus, assembly GCF_964204655.1. NCBI lineage: Eukaryota > Metazoa > Chordata > Amphibia > Caudata > Salamandridae > Triturus > Triturus cristatus. The sequence goes on along the minus strand of NC_140589.1, from coordinate 139,909,501 downwards.
CCCGAGTAATTATCAATGGCTGAGATTAATTCAAGCAGTTCATCCATCACTTTTTGTATACTTTTAGAAATTTTGAGTTTTCTTGTTCTAACTATTTGGTGCCTGCAGCTTATATCCTGGGTCACATGATTAGGTATAGTTGGCAGTTAGCCTTTGCGTATTCCTTCCAGAAAATAACACAAAATGGGTCTGGTTGTTAGTAGGATGAGCCTTCCTGGCTGGATGGGAAGGGAGGAGCTGTGCACAGCTCCCTTTACATTTCAAAGGAGCTGCCTCAGCACACACACAAAGAACTTCAAACTAGCAATTTATGACCTCAGACCCAGTGGAGCCAGGGTAGAGAGGCAGGAATTTCCATTACCATATGTAGGGGAAGACTCTAAAAGTTTCTTTCACTTCAAAGCAAATTCCAGGTATAAAAATAGGATGCTCAGACCCACTCTTCTGTTCACATCAGAGGACTGCCCTGATGCTCAAAAAGGGCTGCCCTGCTGCCTGAAGCCTACCCTGTGCCTTCAGACATGCCCTGCAGCTTGAAACCTGCATTTCTGCTTCAACCAAGGACTGGTAGGGAGAGGTGCGGCGTAGCAGCCAGGGTGGCTGACTCCGGAGCGCAGGGTTCACGGTTTGATCGCCGGCGGCAGCTCAGCACCATGTTACTCTGGGCAATAGCTCACTTAATCTCTCCGATGACCTCCAGCACCTTGAGACCCTTAGGGGAGAATAGTTTGCGCTTTACAAAATACCGGATATATATTTTGCTGGCCTCCTGTTTAGAACTATAGGGATACAGAGAGTTCCAACAACTTTCAAAGTGCACTTTGACCAAGCCCAAAATGAGTCCTTACCCTCATAGTGGTGATAACCCCCCATCCCCCTTCTTGGACCCTTGGAAGTAATGCTAAAGGTGGCAAACCAGCCAAACTTGAAACTTAAAACATTTTAATCAAAAAGTGCTCTGAGAGCTTAGAGGAGACCCGGACTTACCTGCTTGCTGAGCCGCCCAAGGTTATTTTCCAGTCGGCCTGACTTAGCTGTAGCTCCCTCTATGCTCTTCCCCATAGCAGCAAATCCTGTTCAGCCATTCCTCTATGGAAGAGTGTCCTAGCCCTCATCAGATACAGCCTGCAGCTTTGTTCTGCTGGAGATTTTAGGCTTCCAAAAAAGAGAAGTCTGAATGAAGAAATCTTCATTGCAACTTCAACCACCAGCTGCCTTGCCCAGCTGAACTTTACCTTTTCTGACACTTTTTTTCAAAATTTCTTCTAAGTCCAAAGGTAAGAGGAGGCCGGGCCCAATCTACCTCATGTATCTGAACTACGCTCCACCGATATCGGCCATAGCATTCGACTTTGCCCTGGTCTTGCATGATTAGAAGTCCACGGTTGCCGCTTTGATGTTTTAGGCACTACATTGCACTAAAAACTTTTGAAATTCATGACTCTGATTCTACAGATTTGATTTTGTCATTTGGGTGTAAAATATTTTATTAAATTCTACTCTATTTGTTTTGTAAATAAGTGACTACTTTTGTGCAAAGCTACCAGAGGGTAAAGCACAGGCTAATTTAGTGATATTAGTGGTTCATCATGACAAGGATTGTAACTGTTGCTTGAGAAGGGCTCACAACCCAATTTCTCACAGTACAAATATTGTGTTCTAAATATTGTGAAATCAAGAATATCATGGGTCAGACTAGCAGAGGTAAGAATATTATTTTTAAAGTGTTTGATATTGTTTTTTTATATAGTTGTATAATATGTTTAAATTATTTTGGTTATAAGCTATTATTTTAGTGTTAATTATATATAAATATTTGTAATATACTTAATTTTATTCATACTTTGGTAATACAGTTAAAGATGTGTTTTTTTTCTTCGAAGGAATGTATTTATTGTCAGGTTGTTGGGTTGTTAGAGCAATAGGGTGTAAGTTTTTTTATACATATCTTATAATTGTTCATACACAGATTTCATTATTTTATAAATTTTCATTTATGAAGATTTATGGAATTTGTTTTATAAATGTCTACATTAATTTGTAATCAATAAGTAATTAATTGTTATGACTGTTACTTTATCAGCTAGATTATTGATTGTGTAAGTTATATAAATGTTTTGAATAATGCTTAAATACATTGGTTTGAATGACGCTAATATTCATTAATTCTATTACATTTCATCATTTGTATATAATATTCCATGTTATACAATTGTTATGAATTATTACCTACTATTAATGTTTTCTATTATCATTTTACTTGTTTTTCCGGGTGTAGAGTTTTTAAGATAGAAAGGTGGGAAGCGTTTTAAATATATATGTATTTTAATGTTTTTAATTGCTAAACACTTTTTAATATTTGTTTTGTAATATTAATTTAATTCTTTTTAGTACACAAAATATGTTAAAAATAGTTTCTAGCATTTTATATATGTGGTAAAATATATTGTTTTATGTAATTGTATTTGTTTTTTAATTTAGGGGTGGGAATAGTAAGCCTGACCATTCTAAATTCCAACATTTTCCCTACTGTTTAATATTAATGTTCCAGAACGAACAAAATCATACAAAGTCCAACAGTTTTCCTGAAGTAGCTTAGGTTGAAGTCAAAATAGTCTAAAACGTTCCCTACAGATGCTTACTTTGGAGTACAAATAGTAATTCTAACACTTTCCCTCTTGTTGCTCAGGTTGGACAGGGAATAGTAAATATTGTTATAATTATCATGTTTTTATTCCTATGTACTCCTCTTTTCTGAGTTATCTATGTTGATTATTTAGAGACAAGTGACAAATATGGACTGAATATCTATGAATGCCATTGTTGATTGTAGCATGATAATCACGTCTGCTTAAAGATATTCATTGTATTTAATCTGAATTGAATTCTGTTCTATAAATAATTGATTTTGAGATATGAAGAAGGTTCCATGAAAAGTTGATAATTTCATTTCTTGATTATTGTTATTATTTGAAGGGTACAGTTTCACAGAATGAAAAAAGTTCTATTTTTCTTTTTGTCTTTTAACATACCTTTTATGTGATTTAATTTTAACAGTTATTTTAGTTTTAATGTTGTGCTTAGAGTATATCTTGAACATTTTCCATTATTCAAATATATTATTTTTATTAATTATGCCTAATTATTATTATTTTATATTTCATTCTTCATGTGTATATAATAAATGCTCTTATTCCCATCTTATGTTTATTATTTTACATTTATTTTTAAAGTATATATTTCTATTTTAACTTTTTAAGCTATAAAATGGATTTATGCATTTTCTATATTATATGTGCTTATGTTGTAAATGTAATTTGTTTAGAACTGAAGAAAATATTTAAAGTGGAAATACAGTTAAATGTTTACATTCAATACTGTTACCTCTGAAATGATGATTTGTGTTCTCCATATTTTTTGCCGACATTTAGTATTGCAGTATTTTTTATCAGTGATATTATGTTACATTAAGGGCTCTTTTGTCTGTGTCTTGCTTTCCTATCTAGACAGGCTGTGTGTGATTGGTTGATGATGTAATGAGTTTCACCTAATGATGATTGTTGAAAATTAATGATTGTTTACTCCCTCCACCCCTGCAATAGCAGGCGTGTTGCATGTGTTTGAAGCATTGTTGTGATGTGTGTGTCAAATAACATGAAGCTAAAATGAATTATTTTATCTTATATATTTCTATAGATAAAAATATAAATTAATAAAACATATTTTAAGATATTTCATAAATATTTTTCCATTTATTTCCTGTTTATCCCTATGTGATTTTGTGATTTCCTGCCTCTAATTTATTTCCACTCTTCGGGGGGATCCCATCCCATGGGCGAGTAAGCTGCTGACTTCTTCCAGTTAATTCTGATTCCTGAGCACTTCTCAAATGTATTAAGTATCTCCATCACTCTTTGTGTCAAGTGTAAGGGGTCTGCCAAATAGAGGAGTATATCATCAGCACTAAGTGAAATTGTATCCTCCTTTACCGAATCCCACCTCATTCCCCTCAAAAAGGTTTCTATCCTCATTCACGTTAGCTGTGAACAGCAAAGGGAAAATCGCCTTCCTATTTCAAATTCACAATACAGTGCCTCGTTTATTCGTACTCTAGCCAGGGGGCATGTGTATGACAGCTTGATCCATGCAGGAAATGCTGGGCTGAAGCCCATCTTATTAAGCACTGGCAGTAGGTAGGGCAATTCGAGTGAATCGAATGCCTCTTTGGCATCTTGGGAGAGTATCACTGCTGGCTCCCGGAGGCACTTACTGTGTGCAAACACTCTGTATAGGCATCTAAGACTGTGTTCCATTGCCCTGTGTGGCATAAACTCTGATTGGTCTGCCCTAATCAGTTTGTCCGCCATGTCGTAAAGATGGTTGGCCAAAATGTTTGCCAGTATCTGCCCTGACAATTCAGCAGTAAATTGGGCCTATTCGAGGCACAAATCTCTGGTGGCTTTCCCATTTATAGATCAGGGCAATAGTGGCCGTTCAGACATCCCTGGGAAGAAAGCTCCCCGAAAGGGCAGCCCAATACATTCTCATCAGGGGCTTGCTAATCATCCCCACAAACATCTAATGAGCTACACCGGGAAGCCATTCGGTCCCGGGGTCTTACCATTCTACACCTGCCCTATGGCTGCCACAATTTTAGCTACGTCTATTTCCCAGGCTAATCTGCCATTCTTTCTATTGCTAGCATCTGTGTAGGAATATCCCTTATGAAGGCCTGCATATCCAACTTTGCTCCCTGCTGCTGGGGGCAGTGCAACGCTTCAAGATAATTCGCAGAGGTGGCTGCTACCTCAGGGGCATTTTCAACCATCCTCCCTGTTTTGTCTGTGGTTTCTTGCAACCATCTTTGACCCTCCTCTCTGTGGGCTTGCTATGCAAGAGGTTTCCCAGCCTTTTTCCCCACCTCATAGAGTGTGTACTGCGAGGCCCTGAGTAAATTCTGTGCCCCCTCTTCCATCAATTGCTTATAATCTCGTATCAGCATTATTTGATGTGCCAGTTCCGGTGTAAGGGTGGTCTAATAATCCCCTTCCCGTTGAAGTACACGTGTCTCTAGCTCATTCAGTTTGCTACGATCCTCCTTATGTTTCCCTGATATCTTAGTTATTAGGTGGCCTCTTACCGCGATTATATGCCTTCCATAGAGTTGTGTCCATAATTACTGATCCTGCATTATTTTGGAAATAGTCCACCGTAACCTGCCTAAGATTGTTTTTCTTTTCCCAGTACCTAACATAACAGGGGTCAAGGCCCAATGGTGATGTCTCAATCTCTGTGCACGCGGTCGGTCCAGTAGACAAAGGTGAGTGATTTGGGATCCCCATTGGCTGCATTGAGGGTACCAGGATGTAGTCAAGTCATGCGCTGGCCAGCATACAGGAGTACACCTGTCTCATGCAGAGGAAATCATGGAAGAATTCCCACAGTTATTTGAAGGATTAGGATGTCTCAAGGGGGTCAAATAAAATGTAAATATTGACAAAACTGTCAAACCAGTGGCCTTGAAACGGGTGCCATTTCACCTGCGGCCACTGGTTGAAGCAGAGCTGGACTGACTACAGAAAGCCAGAGTGATTGAAAAGGTATCGAGACCGACTCCATGGGTGTCCCCGTTGGTAATAGCCCCAAAACCAAAGCAGCCGGAGGCTATAAGGTTGTGCGTGGACATGCGCCTGCCGAACAAGGTGATAAAAAGAGACAGACACATCTCCCCAACAATTGCAGAGATTGTGACAGACATCACCGGGGCCAAGTGGTTTTTGAAGGTGAACCTCAACTCAGGGTACCATCAACTGCTCCTAGACGAGACCAGTTGATACATAACCACATTTTCCTTGCATGTGGGATTGAGGAGGTTCAAGAGACTCATTTTTGGGGTATCCTCCACAGTAGAGGCATTCCAGGGCGTGATCAGATTAGTGTTGTCTGGGCTTATGAGAGTAACCAATGTCAGTGATGACGTGCTCATATTTTCGGACACCTTTGAGGAACATCACGCCAGTTTGAGAGCCACCTTACAGCGACTCATTGAACAGGGGCTCACGCTTCACAAGAGTAAATGCTCATTCTACACCAACAAGGTGGAGTTCTTTGAATATAGATTTTCAAAGGAAGGCCTTCAGGTCGACCCTGTTAAGGTTGAGGCAATTCATGTGTCTGCGATTCCCGAGAACCCCACGGAAATGTGCAGTTTCTTAGAAATTGTCAATGTTGGAAGCCGGAGTCCCGGTCGGGCACCACTGTCACTAAATGCGAGACCCGGGGGTCCCCAATCAATGTTAGGCCAAGTAAGGACACCGTTTGAGATAGCCCTGCTCACCCCCTTAGTAGCTTGGCACAAGCAGTCAGGCCTATCTCCAAGGCACAAGTGCACAGTATATGCAACCACACCCACAGCAACCCACTGGTGACACCACAAATGAACTCCACACGAGTTTGATAAAACAAGTATAAACTTTATTAAAAAAGATATACGATCAGACCACACGATACAAAAGCCAACATATAATAAAGGGTAATATTAATTCCGGATGGCTGGTAGGTTCAAATCCCAACCACCGCTTTCAAAATGCTATGCTGGTCGTAATGCTAGAATCAAACACGTTGCAATGAACAAACAATAGTGCGCTGCGTAACGATACAATCCTGTGCTGGGCAAAGGAGAAATAATACAATGCATAACGATACACCCCGATACCTTGCAATGGGAGAAATAATGCAATGCGTACTGCTACAATCATGTACTGAGCAATGATGGAATAATGCAAGGGGGTCACACCCCAATCACGTGATTTGCAATGAAGAAATAATTCAATGCGCACCGCTACAATTATTTACTTTGCAATCAGGAATAATGCAATGAATAGCTACAATCCTGTACTTTGCAAGGGAGAAATAATGCAATGTGTAGCGCTACAATTGTGTACTTCGTTATGCAGAAATAATGTCAGGTGTCCTAAGTAACCCCGGGCATAGCACTACGCTTCGCCCACGTAGTGTACGTAGCGCTGCCTGCTTCGCACTTTCCGAAGTAGGCGAAGCAGGCAGCGCTACGTACACTACGTGGGCGAAGCGTAGCTGCCTGCCGCCCGCCACCCACCTCCCGCCCACCCTCCTTTTAAATCATATCGGCAATGTAAAATAAATTAAAGTAAAGAGACTTACCTTAAGCGCGGCGTCTCCGGGGCTCCCTTTTCCTCGTTTCTAACTTCTTCTGACAAATGCGCATTCGCCGACGCTCGCGCATTCGCATTTCTTGCGAGAAATGCGCATGCGCGGGCGCCCGCGCATGCGCATTTGTCAAAAGAAGTTAGAAACGAGGAAGAGAGAGCCCCGGAGACGCCGCGCTTAAGGTAAGTCTCTTTACTTTAATTTATTTTACATTGCCAATATGATTTAAAAGGAGGGCGGGCGGGAGGCGGGTGGCACGTAGTGGGGCTACGCGAAGCGCGCGAGTGTGCGTAGATTTGGGCACACTACGCGCTGCTTCACATAGCCCCACTACGCCCACTACGCCCACCCTTAGTCCTAAGACAGTCAGGCAGTTCGTTAGCAGCAATATTGACAATGTGTATTACGACAGTCAGCCTCTTTGATAACAGTTGACCCCCACACGGATCAACTATGACATAAATTACAGCGTATCACTCGGGCACCAGTACTGCCACTCCTTTGGTCAGTATGGGCAGCAGTCTGAGCCGAAGCATAGGCTGACGTTGCCTGAAGGACTGAGAGGCCAAGAGAGTGTCCCTTCGAGCCCGCACACCGCCCAGGCAGTGATCCACGTTACCTGGGGGCGCAACCCCAATTTCCTCTCCTCCTTCAACAAATTGGGCCTTCCGTGTAGAGCTTCCTCAATGGGCCTCAGCAGCTCAGCCTGGCAGCTCAGCTCCTCCGGGGCTGCCGGTCCAGGCCGTGACTGTTAGGAAGGTCTCAGGCGGCCGCAGGGCACACGTACCCCACGCCTTTGAGATTACTTTACTCCGGGTGCACGTTCATCACAGCACCCTCCAGGTCTTCTCTGGCACAAAGCCACACACACAACGCTGATGGGACTTCACGTCGACTCCGAGTGCACGTTCACCAGGCACTCCTTCCTGCGGTCTCAGCTGGCACCAAGACCCGCACACCGTACTGCAGAGACTCCCTTTCTTCTGGGGCACCCGAGGAACAGCCGATCACCTCCTCAGTCCCCAGGTTGCACCAAAGCACGCACACTTCTTCACTGAGATTTACTCCAACTTCGGTGCACTCGATGACCAGGCGCTCTTCACAAGTGCCTCCGGTGCACCCTGACACGCACCCTGAGCGTCCAAGACTCACTCCACTTCCGATCCACACATTGACCAGGCGCTCCTCACCAACGCCTCCTGTGCACCATGACACGCATCCCTGCGCGTCCGAGACACCCGTCACCTCCGAGGCACTCGCAGACCAGGCGCTCTTCACCAGCGCCGGCGGTGCACCACAACATGCACCCTGCGTGTCCGAGTCTCACATCACCTCCGATGCACACGCTGACCAGGCGCTCTTTACCAGCGCCGGTGGTGCACCACGACACGCACCCACTGCATTGCTTGAAACGTCTCCGGAAACTTTTATGTTCCTGTGTTTCCAGACAGGGAGCCCAGCTCACCTCGGTCCTTGGGGTAACAAAACACAGCACAAAGCACAGTCTTCTTCAAGCAGGGGGACCCAGCTCACGAAGCACAGTCCCAACAGCCTCTTACTTGGTTAAAACAGCAATCTACAGACCTGCCCCAGATCACAAAGCAAGGGGTGGTCCTTCCCAGCAGTCTCTTCAGTTGTTCCTTCCTTAGCAGAGGTTCCTCTTGACCACGAAATGGGTCCAAGCCTTTTCAGTCTCAATCCATTTCTATTCCAATGTTTAGGGGTCTCAGCTCTAATAGTTATACCCCTAAATGTCTTTGAGGTTTGTTGTGCTCAGGGGTCCCTGACCCCTGCCTACATTAGTTCTGGGTGTCTCCCTCCCCGTGTCACCTTTCTCCCTTTGATATGGGGGTCTGGATCCTTAATCACTCAGCAGGAGATGGGTCAATTGTTTTATAGCCGCAACCCAGGTCTCTTCAACTCCCAGGGTTTCTCCTACGCCCCCTCTCCAGATGCAGGTCAGCCTGGTGCCATCTCAGTCCCTTCCTGCTCAGATCCAGACAGTCAATCCACATTCAGCAGAGACACACAGAAATGACTAAAGCACAAAACGTAGCCACTTTCTAAAAGAGTGGTTTCTGAACACACAGTGACAAAATCACTTTCATAGAAAGATGTGTTATGACACTGTGCGTTCATACATACTAAACTTCACCTCTCCATTTTAATCTTATGGGAAACTAGGCTAACAAACACAATACCCAACCTCCCCCATTCTGTCCTATGGGCAGGATGGCCTTTCACCAGTGAAAAACGAAATGGAGTGTTTTTCACTGTCTGGACATAGCACAATCAATCAATCAATCAATCCTAGAATTTGTAGAGCGCACTATTTACCCGCAGGGGTCTCAAGGCGCTGGGGAGAAAAAGGGGGGGGGGGGGGTGCCGCTACTGGTCGAGCTGCCAGGTCTTGAGTAGCCACCTGAAGGTCAGCAGGTCTTGGGTCTGTCGTAGGCTGAGTGGGAGGGTGTTCCAGGTCTTGGCGGCGAGGCGGGAGAAGTATCTGCCGCCGGTGGTTGTTGTTCGGATTCGCGGGACGGTGGCGAGGGAGAGGTCGGTGGAGTGGAGCTGGCGGTTAGGGACGTAGAAAGAGGAGTCATCTGTTGAGGTAGGCTGGGCCGGTCATGTGCAGTGCCCTGTGTACGTGGATGAGGAGTTTGAAGGAGATTCTCATGTCGACGGGGAGCCAGTGCAGGCTCCTCAGGTGGGGGGTGATGTGGCTGTGGCGTGGTACGTCAAGGATGAGGCGTGTAGAGGCGTTTTGAATGCGTTGCAGTCGTTTGATGAGCTTGGCCGGGGCTCCCGCGTAGAGGGCGTTTCCGTAGGCGAGTCTGCTGCTGACGAGGACCTGGGTGACTGTTCTTCTTGTATCTGTTGGGAACCACCTGTAGATCCTGCGGAGCATGCGTAGGGTGTTGAAGAAGGAGGAAGAAACGGCATTGACTTACTTGGTCATGGAGAGCGTTGAGTCGAGGATGACTCCCAGGTTGCATGCGTGGTTGGTGGGTGTCGGGGCTGCCCCCAGTGCCGTTGGCCACCAGGAGTCGTCCCAGGCTAATGGGTTGGAGCCGAGGATGAGGACCTCTGTCTTGTCCATGTTCAGTTTTAGTCGGCTGCTCTTCATCCAGTCGGCGACGGCCTTCATTCCTTCGTGGAGGTTGGGTTTGGCGGTGAGGGGGTCCTTGGTGAGGCAGAGGATCAGTTGAGTGTCATCGGCGTAGGAGATTATGTTGAGGTCGTGCTGTCGGGCGATGTGTGCGAGCAGGCCATGTAAATGTTGAACAATGTTGGGCTGAGGGAAGAACCCTGGGTATATGTCCTGTCTTTTACCTACACTGCACCCTGCACAGGGGTTACCTGGGACCTACCACAGGGGAGCCCATGGTATACGCAGAAGGGAAAGTAAGGCCTGACAAGTGGTTGCACTTGTCAGGACAACATGCTAACTTAGCAAACTGCGTGCAGGCCCTACACTACAGGCTTGAGTTACCTTCTCCACTTGCATTACTAGCCAGGGCACACACAGTGCACATCACTAGGGACTGTACTAGTAAGGCAAACATACCAATCATGGCCAACCAATTCCCATTACTCTTTACACAGGGAACCCTTGTACTTTGACACTGCTCAGCAGTGACAAAGTACCCGAAGCATCTAAAAGCAAAGGAGGCAGAGGCAAAAAGTCTGGGGTAATCACACCAAGATATGCCAGGTCTAACAGTCAACTACTGTGAAAAGTTCATTCCCCAGTTGGCAACACTTTCGGAGCCACTGCGAGCATTGACCAAGAAAGACACACCGTAGGAATGGACAAGTGCAACAGCCCAGGCATTCAAGGAAGTGAAAGGAGCACTGCTTCGAGGAGCTACTGTAGCATATTTCAAACCAGGAGGTAGGACGGAGCTCATCACTGACGCCAGTCCAGTAGGGCTGGGAGCTGTCCTGCTAAAGCAAAATGAAGGAGGAGAGTGGATTCCCATCGCATATGCCAGCAGAGCATTGACGGTAGTGGAAACCCAGTATGCTCAGAAGGAACGGGAGACTCTCGCCATTAGATGGGTGGGTCAGCACTTTCACATCTATCTGTGCAGACACAAGTTCAATATGATTACTGATCACAGACCCCTAGTACCATTATTCAGTGGATCAGCAAGGAATGGACCACCTCGAATTGAAAGAAGGGAGGTACAACTGCAACAATACAACTTCGATATTGCTTATTGGCCAAGGGTTAAACAATCGGGCTGATTACCTCTCAAGACACCCGCTGGCCGAAGAGCCAAAAATGCAGAAAGAAACGGATGGAGGAACTGAAGACCTTTATACCGCTCATCACCAAGAGTGCCTGTCCTCGAGCCCTGCCAATCACAGAGCTGGTGGAAGCAACTCACGAGGACAGCTGCACAAGTATGGTAAAAGAGGCGCTAAAAGCTCATTGGTGGAAGGATTTCTTGAAAGGGGTGAGCGGGCTCATTGACATTTTGTTGAACCTGTGGCGATGCCCTGAAGAATTGATGGAGAGCTCAGAAGGACTCCTACTGAGGGGGCAACATATTGTAATACTGAGGAGTTTGTGGAGACATACAGTGGAACTGACCGATCAAGGATGTCAAGGGCTAGCAAAGATCAAAGCACGGCTGCGGTCGAAATTCTGGTTTCCAGGCATGGATAGAACCATGGAAGAAATCATGATGGTTTGCCACTCCTGTACGTTCACAGGAGCCGAATTGGTAATGACCCCAATGCTTGATGAGGAGCCCTGTAGCAAGCTGTGTTCCAAGTTAAACATAGATTTCTGAAGTTTTCCAGATGGAAGACTAACACTGATAGTGATAGACGGCAACACCGAGTTTCCTGCAGTTGAGCTCATCAAGTCTACGACATTTGGGTGTGTAAGGCCTGCTTTAGAAAAGATATTTGCGATGCTGGGACTGCCAGATGAGGTTAAAAACGATAATGGACCACCATGTCAGGGTCTGGAATTCAAGGAATATCTACATCAGCTCAACATTTGACGCAGAAAATCACTCCCCAGTGGCCTCAGGCCAATGGGGAAGAGGAAAGATTCATGAGAACGCTGAGCAAAGCTTTGAGAATAGGTGTGGATCAAAGAGGGGATTTGAAAGTATGCCTACACCAGTTTCTGAGAGCGTATCACCAAACGCCACATTCCACTACAGGATGTGTATTTTGTATTTGTATTTAAATATGTTTATAAAGCACATCATTCATCCCGAAGGACATCACAGTGCTAGGATGGAATTTTAGAGCAATTCAAGTTGTTCTTAATAGGATCAGTATCTAGGAAACAAAGTGGTTTTCAGTTTTTTTCTGAACAGGAGATGATCATCTGTCAGGGGACGATCAAGGGGTAGGTTGTTCTAAAGAACCGCAGCTGCTCTAGAAAAGGATCGGTCGCCCATCCTGACCTTGGATGTGCGTTTGACTGACGCGAAGGCTAGGTGACATGATCTCAAACTGCGTGTAGGGACATGGAATTGAAACTTATCTCGCAGAATATGTGGTCCTTTTTTATGCAGTCTTTTATGCACAAAGCATAGGAGCTTGAAGCTCGCTCTCTGGCGTACAGGTAGCCAGTGTAATTCCTTCAGGCAGTGAAATGCTGAACTGTATTTTCTTTTGTTACAAATTAATTTAGCGGCCGCATTCTGGACTACTTGGAGTCTAGAAAAGAGATGGTTGGCCATGCCCACATAGAGGGCATTGCCGTAGTCCAGTCTGCTCAGGAACAAAGCCTGTGTTATCATTTGTCTGCAATTAGAGGGGGTCCAGGGGAAAAGTCGTCTGAACAGTTTCAGAGTGGCAAAGGCTTTTCCGCACAAAGTGCGTACTTGGTCCTGCATGGATAGGGTGTCATCAAAGATGATGCCCACATTTGTTGCTGCCCACTTGGGTTTTGGGGCAGTGCCTAATGCCCGGGGCCACCAGCTATCATCCCAAATCACCTGGGCACTCCCGAAAATCAGGATTTCAGACTTCCCGGCATTTAGTTTTAAACAGTGCCGGGACATCCAGCTTACAAGTTCAGTGAGACAATTTATTAGGTTGTCCTTAGTCTCGGTATTGATCAGACTGTTTATCAGGGGAATCATCAATTGGGTATCGTCGGTGTAGGAGCAAATGTCAAAACCCCATTTCCTACTAATATCAGCCAAAGATAAAACGTGCATGAAAAAGGGTAGGACTTAAAGTAGCTCCTTGTGGGACTCCATACTTAATGCTCTTTGAGGAGGAGGTACAGGATCCCATTTGAATTGCTTGGGTTCGGTCTTTAAGAAAGGAGGCGATCCATGACAAGGCAAATCCCTTTTTTGTGTAGGATTTGAAGTAATTTAGTGTGTGATATGGAGTTGAAAGCTGCAGTAAGATCTAATAAGATCAATGCTACAGCTCTACCTTGGTCAACTTTCGATCTTATAATGCCAGATACACCTAGTAAAGTGGCCCTGGTGCTGTTATTTGCCCTAAAACCAGTCTGTGAAGGATCAAATACGTTGTTAGTTTCAAAGAAGGTGGTGAGTTGTTTGTTGACTAGCCGCTCCAAAACTTAAGATAGATATGGTAATTGGGAAAGTTGGCAGTAGTTGGCTGGATCATAAATTTCAAGGCCTGCTTTCTTTAGGAGAAGAAAGACCACTGTTTTCTTCCATTTATCTGGAAAAGAGGCTTGCTCCAAAGATTGATTGAACATTTTGGTGACAAGGGGACTTAAGACTGGCACTAGTCTAGTGAAAATGAAATGTGGGCAAGGATCAAGTGGAGATCCTGCCTTAACCTCAGCCATAGCTTTGGCCACCTGCTCCTCTGAGAAAGGAGTCAGAGTGTCGAGATGGATTTTTGCAGAGGGGTGAGGAGCCAGATTTTCCCAATCAATATTAACCTCTTCATGGGGATTATCAAAGGACGTATACATTTTTGTCACTTTGTCAGTAAAAAAATTATTAATTAGTTCACAGTTCTCTGCCGTGGGAGCCATAGTTTGCGATAGACTGGAAGGTTTACAAAGTTCGCGAATAACTTTGCAAAGTTCCTTAGATGAGCTGCCATTATCCTCAACCTTTTTTGTGTAATAGTTTGTTTTGGCTTGTTTAAGCGCGCGGTGGTAATTTTTCAATTCCGCTAAATAGTATTGTCTATCAATGCTGTTTTTTGACAGTCTCCATTTGTGCTCCAAAGTTCGACATTTTTGTTTATTTTTTTTAATTCAGGTGTGTACCATCTTTCGGATCGGGAGTTAGAAGCCGGTTTGCTGTTGAGTTTGGGAGCGCATTTTTCTAGAGACTTCTCAACCTCTTGTTGTAGGTGGGCAGCTGATAGACAGGCAGCAAGAAGGAAGTGCAACAGAGTCATGGTGAGTGAAATGAGTAGCAAAGGCTTCTTGGGTGATTAGGGTCCATGCACTTTTCCCTATTTGATATTTTGTTTCAGGCTTGGAAGATTTGTTTGGTAAAATTAAGGAGAAAGAGATTAGGGAATGATCTGTCCAATGGAGTGGTTTAATCTCATGAATGTTAATGGTCATTATGTTAGAGAACATTAAATCCAGGGTGTATCCAGCCATATGGGTTGGTTCCAAAGTCCTCTGGGTTAGTTGCATTATAGCCATATCGTTTTCCAGGTGTTTAACGCCTGGATTAGCTGCATTTGTGTAATGGAGGTTAAAATCGCCTATGACTAAAAACTGGCTCTGTTTTAGGCAAAGGGGAAAATGTTGTGCAAGTAAGTCAGTGCTTAGTCCGGGATGATGGCTTGTAGGGTTGTAAATAACTGCCCCTCCCAGTAGTATATAGTTACACTTTGAAACTGAGAAAGCTGAGATCTCGTGGGACCCAGCTTGGATCATTTTAATGGGAATGCAGGAGAGGTGTTCTTTGAAAAGAATGGCTATACCACCACCTCTCTTGCCTTTTCTATCCTGTTTTAATATTTTACAACCGGGTGGTAGGGCAGAGACAATGTCAGGGGTATTGTTATCATAAAGCCAGATTTCGGTGGCAAAAGCCAAGTCTGGGCTTAAATCCTCTAGTGTGTCCCAAATCTCAATGCTATGTTTAGGGAGTGTTCTAGCGTTGAAATACAGGCAGTTTAAGGTCAGGTTGCTAAGGTGATTGTTTGTAACTACCCCTGAGGGCAGGGAATGATCGTCTTGACTTCTGCATTTGCAGTCTAGGCAGGTGAAAGGGCCTTCGAACTCCACCGGAGAAGCTTTTTTACGACACATAGTTGTATTTTGTTTACCTGCCAATTTGAAGGAGCTCATCTCGTGAGTATGAAAGTGGAGGGGATCCTTCTGGGGTGCGGGGGGCAGAGTTTCTGGCCCGGTCGGGTGCAGACAGGCTTGCCTTAGGCACGCCCACTGCGCGCGTCTGCTGCGCGTCCAGGCAGGCATCTACTTTTTATGGTTCCAGTTAGACAGCTAGACTGCCAACCGCCGCTGCGCTTACTGCTGGGAGTAGGATACTTCCGGTCCGTGTCCTAATTCCCCCCACGCAAACGGAACATTCCGTGGTGGGCCAGGGAGGCACGCAGTGGGGGCTGGGCGCAGTTTGCAAATATGCAATATTTTTCAGGTGAGTCAGACACTTATTAGAATCGATTTAAAATGCTTTTTAAAAAAAACAATAGTGCTCAAAACAGTTCTAAAATCACAGGGAGCCCTTACCCAGGCGCTCCGTTTGCTGTAATGGATCAAAACCGAACTGACATGGCTCCTAATTGCGTCCGCTGAGCGTCGAGGCAGGCATCTACTTTATATGGTTCCCTGTTGGACAGCTAGACTGCCAACCGCCGCTGCGCTTACTGCTGGGAGTGGGATACTTCCGGTCCACGTCCTAATTCCCTTCATGCAAACGGAACATTACGTGGTGGACCAGGGAGGCACTCAGTGAGGGCTGGGCAGAGTGTGCAAATATGCAATTTGTTTCAGGTGAGTCAGAAACTTATTAGAATCGATTTAAAATGCTTTTTAAAAATACAAGAGTGCTCAAAACTGTTCTAAAATCACAGGGGGGACTTACCCAGGCACTCCGTTTGCTGTAATGGATCAAGACCGAACTGACACGGCTCCTAATGTGCCCCGAGTTAACTAATTATGAAAAGACCGGTGAGGGACTTAGGGGCATATTATCAAGAATGGTGTTAAAATTATCGCTGCTTTAGCGGTAGGAAACTGCCGCTAAAGCGGCGATAATGGTCTTGATAATATGCCCTTGAGAATTCCAATAGAAGCCCAGGCTCACACCAGAACATGGGCTTCTATTGGAATTATCTAGGGCTTATTATCAAGCCCATTATTGCCGCTTTAGCGGCAGTTTTCTGCCGCTAAAGCAGCGATAATTTTAACACTGTTTCTTGATAAAATGCCCCCGGGTGTCAGTCAGCTACGAGTGGGCACCTGCAACTCTTAACCTGAACGAAGCGCAAAGCAAAAGAAAGGCAACCAATGAGTGGCCCAGCAAAAGAAGGAATGCCAAGGATTCTGAAATACTATTTGCAGATGAAGTAAGGCGTCCTGAATGGAAATTCAGGACTCTGTTTAAAAGAGAAACATGGGAGGCAGTGAGAATTATAGGAGCCATGATCACAGCCAAGAGGGGTAAAATGGTGGTGTCAAGAAATGCTTAATGGTTCAAGAAGGCCAAAAGAATGCCAGAATCAGCTCCAGCGCTGAATACCAAAAATCCCCTCACTACGTCATAGACCACAGATCTTCTTCAACAAGCACATTCATTCACTCATTCACTGTGGGGGCCATAACGCCAATCATTCATTCTTACTTTTAGATCAATGGTGCTCAAGAGAGAGAGGGGAAATTTATTTTCCCTCTAATTCCATGCGCTGGAAATTATGAGAGGAAGATTGGATTAATCACCTGATGAGTAACAACAAGTTCACCTATTCCTCCCTACCTCACCAGGGTCTCAATACATTATAACCTAGCAATTCCTCTCATACTATAGGCCATGGATCAGCTTAGTTGCTGGGTAGAGCGACACTTAATTCTTCTAAACAATATACATCAAGACTCTTCAAATAATAACCCAACACAGTTCTTAAATTAATTGAAATGTTTATCTAATTAAAGCATAAGAAAATCGTAAAGCATTCAATATTTTGGTTCGCATATTTACCTAATCTGGCTAAAATGGCATCCTCTATGTCAAATTCAGATCTTTCGTCTCTTTGCCCATGAATCGATCAATCAGTTCGTAAATTAATTGGGCAGCAGTGTCACCGTCCTCTCCGTCAGCATAACGTCAGGAAATCTGGTAAAAGTGAACCTACCGACCCTCTCTAGTCTACTTCTTTTATAGTAAAATCAACAACAAAATGTTACAATACATGTTTTTAGAACTAATCCGACTGGTGGAACCAGGATCATTCTTCCTGATTCTCACACGTTCAATGTTTCATTAGATGTAGTTCTCAATTTATTAATAAATTTTCAACAGTTTCTAGTCCATTCAGGGCATGTTCATTCCCATACGGGTTTGTGTCCATGGTGTCATCAATTATAACAGTTCTTAGGTTAAGGAAGTTCATTGTTTGAGGATTGGCACTCCTCCCGGTGCGACCTTCACGAGTACAGTCCGCCTGGGGTCAGGACGAGGTTATTGTTGCTCATCTTTTAGCGCAGGCGCACTTCACTCAGTGACTTCTGTATCTCGTCTGTCCGTCAAAAATAGGGATGACAGCCATTTTGTGGCCACTCCAGAAAGGTCAACTTAAGCAAAGAGACACAAAACGTAATTAATACATTGAAATGACTATTAAAATGTTATTCCCTCACTAAACCCTTTATGTGTGTGTATTTATCTAGCAAAAGCAACACGCATTGCGGTTTATACTCACAATTTAAAGCACGATTCACAAATCACATCACAAAAGCAACATATAACATGCAGATTCTAAATATCTGACATTAGTATGCGTACGAAAATTAGTTTACGTATCAATCAGGCCATGCAAATGCGATTCCCACATGTATTTTCTAATTAGTAATGTTGATTAATAAAACACAGCAAACCATTAATACTTTTAATATTAATCAGTTATTTGTTTTAATTCAAAATGATAAAATGGAGGAGGTATACGATTCTTAGGGAAAACCTCACTCCAGCAATCCCCCCTTTGGTGATTTTATCACCACAAAACACCCACATTTTGTACACTTTTACGGAAATTTTAAATGACTTCTTACTCATAGCTCAAAATTCAGTTTCTCCATATTCATCTCTTTTTACTTTCTTATACATATTGTCTTTCCACTCATCTAAGGCTATTTCTTCTAAATCCTTTTCTGGATCTTTTCCTTTTCTCTTAAGCTTATCTCTTTTTATTTTATTATTTGTTTTCTTTTTCCTGCAACACATACACCCTAATCTTATCACTAATACTACAACTATCACACATGTTAATGGAAACAGAATTTTACCTATAACAGTACTACCTATTTTAACTAAGACATTTTTAATAGCAGCTATTTTCTTTCCCATTCTTGTCCATACATCTTCAACCTCCAGTGGTACAAGTTCATCGTGCAATTCAGTAATATTTTTAATGTAAACCTTTAGATCTTTACTTTCGTCTGGAATGTAAGTGCAACAATGTTGAACTTTCAGCATTCCACAGACTCCACCCTCTTTTGCCAAAAGCATGTCAAGGGCAAGTCGATTTTGCATTACCATAGCACGCATGGCAACCATTTCAGTATTAACCAATAAGAATCCATGAGCAGTGCTTGTTGACAAGCGATCCACTACTGTAGATAATCTTCTAATTTTATTTGCATTCAGAGTTATTCCCACTGCCGGTATCAGTGCACAAAAGATATCACCCACAATTTCCGCCCAAGATTCTCTCTTTTTACGCACTAAATGACTATTTAAACTATTTACGCCCTCTTCTCTGTCCATGTGAAAGATTTTTGGAAATACCAGGCATACCAATGGTCTGGCAAACGATAATATGCCCAGTTCCCACAGATAAAATATATTCCAGGAAATACTGGATCTCTTCCACCTTTGAATCCCCATCCACCCATGATTCGGTATGTATCATGGCACTCACTATTACCTACAAACAGGTTATCATATGCAGTTTGATTCCTTTTTATACAAAGTTTTCCTTTCTGAGGCCTATCTAAAGCTATTGTTGGTGTTGACTCTCCTTTTGTCAGATGTTTCTCCATTTCTATGTCCCTAGCCGTTTTCTCAACCTTTCCTTCTGATGCCTTTTTGTGCATCTTATGCCTTCTTTCCTCAACCATACTCAAAAATGTCTTCTCTTCTTTCTGCAAACTGCATGTCAAATTATATTTAAACACAGCTTCTAATGTTAGTTCACTAGTCTCTAGGAAAAATTCACCTAAAACTTTAGCAGGTCTTACCTTATTTAGCTTATTATTTGCAGGCACTAATGCAAAAATGTTATCTACATCTGAAAAATAATACTCTAATTTCCCTATCTCATAAAATAGGCTAGCTATTACACTACTTGTTATTCCGTAAGTAGCTGGAAGGTGATGATAAGTCACTCCCTCTGCCACAGAAGCAGGTAACTGCATGCAGACGTAGCAGTCCCTTACATCCATAGTCTTTACATATTCATACAATAATTTTGAAAATACATTATTAGAAAAATCGTTAATAGACCTATCTTTATGCAAATGAATGTTTGTTTCTACAGTCGGTACTACCTTTGAAATTTTACCTATGTTAGTTTTGTTTTGACCATGTCCTTCTATTGTATCTATTGTGACTTTAAATGATATTACAGGAGCTAGAATGCTCCATAAAAGCATTAATAATCCTGTACAACAGCAACATGTTTTAAACCATCTTTTCATGAATGTACATCTACTTTTACTACCATCTGTGTTAGCCATTTTACTAAATGGACCATGTCTTTTGACTTAGCCTCTTCTACTTTGTGACCAGTTTCTACTCCAAAGCTTCTAAGCTTCTACTTGGTTTTACTAGTTTTCTACTTCTTCTCTTTTATTATTGTTTTCCACATCAACAGCTTCTTTGTTTATCCAGTTTGGCATCTCATCGTCCTTTGCCTCTTTCTTCCAATTAGGATACAGAATTTCCTGAATCTCCGCTTCTTCTTCTCCAATGTTGGACAAGAGAACTCTCAGGATTTCTGATTCTTCTTCTTCTTTAACCACTTTCAGTAAAGCCTCCTCTGGATTTCCTTGACTATCTGCCTCTTGAGATTCTTCAGGCAGGGCCACATATGTCCATTCTGGCGACTTATACTTCTGGTTAGGTTTTCTTGTTCTTCCGGACCATTTGGTTACAACTGTTTCTTCCTCCTTTGATTTTTCCTGGCTTGTGACTTCATTCACCTGTTCAGCTCTTGGTGATTTCACTCGAGACAATCGATATCTTAGTCTCTTTATTTTGTTCGGCCAAACTTCTGGTTTTACAGTTCTTTTCAATTTACGTTCTTTGACATTCTTTTAATTCTTTTCTTCTCTCCAAGCTCTCTTTCTCAGAACTCGACCTTCAGGTATTTCGTTCTCACTCTCTTCTGATTCTGTCCCAACTTGCTTAACCTTTTCACCAGTCTCTTTATCCACCACTTGTTCTGGTTTCCCTACTTCTTTCCTTCCTCGGATCTCCGACACGCAATCTTCCTGCTGACTACTTGTCCCTTCACCTAGCTGGATGTTGCAGGTCCCTACACCTCCTCGGGGGTCTTTCGCAATCTGTCCCTCTCTCTCTGTAACTGTCCCTTCTTCATTCAAATCTATTAATTCAGGTGCAATTTCTCTCAATTTTTCATCTGGATTTTGTTTCCTTTGACTTTCTTTTACTGCTTCTTCTTTGTTTTGTCCTTCTTTCTTTTTAGGTTCTTTTCTGGGACCTTTCTTTCTCTGCTCGTCTTCAGAATCTGAGCTGTCAGAAATCTGCAGTCTTCTTCTCAGAGAGACACTTCTGGGGACTAGAATCTGTTTTGGTTCGTTTTCCCCCCTTTCAGGATTTTCTCATGTTTTTGGTTCTTTGTGATCTGATTCAGTAATTGACTCTGATTCGTCATAGTACTCTTTCTCCTTGCAATCCACTGGATTTGGTATTCTCAAGATATGGCTGGCATGGATCCAGTTTTTCAGTCCAGCGCACTTCACAGCTGTTGTCGTGGTCAGAATGACTTGTCTTGGTTTTCCCCACCTGGGAACCAAACAGTTTCTTCTTCTGTAGACCTTTATCCTCACCCAATCTCCTGGGATTAGATCATGGGCTTGCTTCTTTTCAAGGGTGGTGGCATCCGCTCCAACCTGATGAAACACAGAATGAACTGCGTCAGCCAGGCCTTTACAGTACTCCAACACCATGTCATCAGAAATCGTCATCAGTTTGTTGACTGGTATGTAAGCATGCCTCATCGCACGTCCCATGATTATTTCATGAGGGTTTAACCCTGTAGTTCTATCTGGGGTTGCATGTATGGTCATCAAAACTAGAGGCAAGACATCAGGCCATTTCATTCCTGTGGCTAAACACATTTTCCCAATTCTGTTTTTGATTGTACCATTCATTTGCTCAACCACACCAGAAGCCTCTGGTCGGTAGGCACAGTGCAGTTTCTGTTGTACATTTAATGCTTCACTGACCAATTTCCCAATCTCATTATAGAAATGCCCTCCTCTGTCTGATTCAAGGGTCACTGGGAACCCGAACCTGGGGAGGAATTCTCTCAAAAGCAGCTTTGCTACTGTCAATCCATCATTTCTCCTTGTCGGGTATGCTTCTACCCACCTGGAGAATAGGCAGACTATGACCAGAACGTACCTTAATCTGTTACATGTTGGCATCTCAATGAAATCTATCTGCATTCTGGTAAAAGGCCCTCCTTCTCGGCCTATAGTTCCTAGGCTCACCACTGTCTTTCTCCCAGGATTGTATTGCTGACAAATTAGACATCTCTGACATAGACTCTCTGATATAATTCAGAATTTTGGGTTGTACCAGGTCTGCTTAAACGACCTGATCATAGCATCTCTCCCTATGTGTCCATGGCCATGAAACATCCGTGCCATGGTAGACAACATGCTATCAGGCATGACTGGTCTTCCATCTCGATAGACCCACACATGATCCTTTTCCCTTGGTGCACATCCTGCTTTTACCCACTGCCTTGTTTCCTCATCTCCTGCTTCCTCCTGCAATTGTCTCACTTCTTCCCATGTCCCTACAACATTAGTAAACACTAAGGAATAGGAAGTCATTTCTTTCTCCTTTGCCCAATTGACTGAATACTGATTTCTGGCACAGTACTGTGCCATGTCATTGGCATATCTATTGCCGACAGTAACGTAATCCTCCCCTTGGTTATGGGCAGCACATTTCACCACAGCCAATTGTTTAGGCAGCTGTATCGCCTTAATCAACTTTCCAACCACCTCAGCATTCTTTATAGGAGTTCCACTTGAGGTTAGGAAACCTCTTTGTAGCCACAACTGGCCAAAATCGTGGACAACTCCGAAGCCATACTGGCTGTCAGTTATCACAGTCACTCTCACACTTTTCCCAATTTTGCATGCTTGAGTCAGAGCCACTAATTCTACTACTTGAGCAGATTTTACTCCTTTTAGATAGGATGCTTCCATCACTGCTGAAACCGTGCACACTGCATATGCTGCACTCAACACCCCTTCTTCTGTTCTCAAACATGACCCATCAACAAACATTACATAATCATTTTCTGCCAAAGGTACATCTTTTATGTCTGGTCGTGGTTTCGTACAATACTCAAGCACATCCAAACAATCATGATCTGCTTCATCTCTCACTTCCACATTCTCACCATCTGGTAACAACGTTGCTGGATTCACATTCACACATCTTGCAAGGCTCACATTTGTTGCACCTAATATGACTTTCTCATACTTAGTCAGCCGACTATGTGTCATATACTGAGTACGACTCCTTGTTAAAAGAATCGCCACATCATGAGGTACAAACACTTTCAAAGGATATCCCATCACGATTCCTTCACTCTGCTCCAAACTTCGACATGTTGCAGCTACTGCTTTCAGACAACCAGGTAAGCCTACGGCTACTGGATCAAGCATCGATGAATAATATGCAATTGGTCTCCTCAATCTTCCATGCTTCTGGATTAACACAGAAATTGCACATCCATTTCTTTCACTGCAATATAAATCAAATTCTTTTTCATAATCAGGCATACCTAATGCTGGGGCTTCACACAATCCATCTCTCAATCGTTTGAATGCTGCCAATTCCTCCTTATTCAATTCAAGGGGATCTTTTACATCACTCCTTGTTAGCCGTACCAGAGGTTTTGCAATCAGCGAAAAGTTGCTGATCCACTGGCGGCAGTACCCTACCATTCCAAGAAACATTCTCACTCCTCTTTGAGTCATGGGGGCTCTCATTCCTTTTATGATTCTGATTCTGTCTATTGTTATTTTCCTCAATCCTTTTTCAATGTTATGTCCCAAATACTGTACTTCTTTCTTACAATACTGCAGTTTGTCTGGGGACACTTTTAGTCCTCCATCTGCCAGGTGATTTAGTAAAGCTATAGTGTCGACCTCACAATCTTCACGAGTTTTCGACGCCACAAGGAGGTCATCGATATACTGCACTAATGCTGAACTCTCGGGCATTTGTGGACTTTCCAATGACTTTTTCAACAATTGAATAAATATTAAGGGGCTTTCTGTATACCCTTGTGGGATTCGGCACCATGCCAAAATACGGGCTCCAAACCGAAATGCAAAAATTTGCTGACTGTTGTGATGCAATGGAATGGAAAAGAACGCATGGCACAAATAAATTACTGTATACCATTCTGCATCATGGGGAATCTGATACAAAATCACTGATGGATTTGGCACAATGGGACAACATGGTGCAACGATTTTGTTTACCTTTCTCAGGTCTTGCACTATTCTGAATTTCCCATTTGGCTTTTTCAGGCCCATTATGGGTGAGTTACATGGACTGCTCATTATCTCTCTCAGAATTCCTTGCTTGATCATTTTCTCAATTATTGGAGTTACACCTTCAATTATTTCAGGTGTCAATCTATACTGAGGAATGTTTGGATAACTAACTCCATCTTTAACAGTAATTTTTACTGGGTCTACATTTCTCATTAGCCCTACATCTTCTCTGGTGAAATCCCAAACCTCTGCTTTTACAGACAGTTTCAATTCTTTAGGCAGTTCATCTGGATTAAATACTGCATATGTTCCAATATTCTCAAATTCTCTGTTAGCTATGGTCATTTTATACAATACATCCTCATCTGGTGTCTCAAAAGCTATTCCATCTGGAGTACAAAATATAGTGCAATTCATCTTGCACAACAGGTCCCTACCTAACAAGTTCACAGGACTGGTGTCACACACCACAAATCGGTGCATTTCAGAAAATTTTCCTATACTAACCTTTACGGGTTCTGTAAGGTATGTTTTTAACTGTTGGTTAGATACACCAACTACTTGAATCTTTTCATCCGAAAGAGGAAGATTCTTAACATCAGCTGATCTAACAGTTGATCGAGTAGCGCCAGTGTCCACTAGGAAAATAATGTTATCATCATTGATCTTCCCATATACAAATGGTCCTGTCTGGTCTACTTCTAGAGTTGCGCCAAGTACGCACTCTTCTTCCTCCCTTCGACACCGTCAATAATCCATTTCTGAATCACTCTCATCATGTTGTAGCCAATACTGCGAAACAGTGCGAGCGCGTGATGGTTTATTTACCTGTTCTTCATTGTAGAATCCCGATTCCTTACTATACTTCTGTGAGTTTCTGTTCTGTGGAAAAGGTGGTTTTGGTACCTGATTCTGGGAAGTAACCACCTGCTGCTGTTGCTGCAGTTGACCACCCACCTCTTTCTGCACCTGTGGATTCAACGATCGATTTTCATTATTAGTATTTGGAGGGTTCTTACACTCGGATTTCCAATGTCCTAACTCACCGCAATTGTGACATGGGAATTTCTTTTTGGCTTCTTCTATATTACCTTTCCCTTTCCCTGTACCAAATCTTGGTCTTACTCCTGGATTGTTCGCTTGTTCTACCAACTGAGCTTCCTATCGTTCGGCTACCTTTACCTGTGCCCACATTGCTTTTTCTTTCAGCTTTCGCTGTTTTGCCTCAATCTCATCGCTGAAATATTTTGCATGTCTCAAAACTTCATCTATTTTCTTATTTTGCCAATCAACTGTATGCTGCTTTATCATATCACCAATTTCTGGGCGTAAACCATATACAAACCTGTATACGAAATGACTCAAATCTTTATCACTCAGGTTCTCATCTCCACTGAACTGTTTAAAAGCCTGAATTAGTCTCTCATAATATGCATGTACTGACTCCTTGCTTTCCTGTTGGGTTCTGTCAATTTTTACCCAATCGGTCTCTTTGGGGGTACCTTATTTTTCAGAAATGCCATAACCTGCTCATATTTCTTCATTACTTCTGGGTCGGGAGCTCCCGTCTTAGGGTCCCTAGGATACTCCTGAGTGGGCCAATTTATCATCAGCTTGCACTCTGTCCACAAATCTGCTGGTACTATTATATCGAATAGACTATTCAAATCTATCCATAATACCTTTGCCAATTTTACAAATCTGTCTACCTGCCGGTACTACTCGACGGGCTTTTCGTGTAGTCGAGGGAAATCATTTGTGAAAGACAAAATGTCCTGTCTTGTCCATGGAACATGTACATACCCTCCTCCTGGAATCTCTCTCATGGGGTATTCTGTCATTACCTTTTCTTTCTCTCTAACGGGAAATGCTGAAACTGTCTTTTCTGTAATATTATCGCGTCTTCTACACCACTTACTTCTCCATCTGTCCACATCTCCCCATTTTCTCAACAAACCGATTATGTCCTTAATTTGACCTATCCATCCTTTAGTATTCATGTTCTCTATATCCTTCTCAGTGAAATCAACTCGATAGGATTTTTGCAGTGCTTTTACTTTGTCAAAATCTATTCCCATTTCGTTTGCAATTTCCTCTAATCTTTCATGCAAGTTTTTCGCTCTCCACTTGGCACTCTTACAGAGAAACAACAATTCCTCATCCTGGTAGTTTTTCAATTTTTCGGTAGGGATAGTTCCTACTATTAATTCATCTAATATCATTTGTAATTTGGCCACATCTATTGACTGGGATTCTTGATCCTTTTTCTGTAACTCTCTGAGCCATTCACTTAATTCTTCTACGGAAGGTCCTGCTGGGTTGTCTACATTATTTTGTTCTGGGGCCTTTTGTGGTTCTAATAATGTTTCCATTTGTTGTAAATTGAAACGACGGTGTGATTAAGCATTCACTGAAGACATGAATTCCCCTTTAGGACCAAGTCTCTTTCGTTATGTTGACTAAAGTCCGGACTCCATTTTGTATTGTCATGCCTCCACGTGCGTAGCACGAGAAGAGTACTATCTTTGTGTTAGTTGCTCTTGCAATCTGCCTAGTAACAGTCTATAAATAGGTCCTTTGTATGTCTGGCGCATGCCCAGACTTGACCACATCTGTTATCAGTTAGTCCTTGCTTGACCATGTTTTCGCGGGCTTAAGGAGTGTGTCAGCTCCGCCCATATATTGATTCTGTATCGAAAATGACCATAAAAGGTAATATTCTTTGCCTCATGTTGTATCCACCCACTTATGAGCCCCTCTGTTGTGTATAAAAGGGGACCGTGTACGCAAGTTCTTTGTGCTACTCTATGCAATACTGAAGGGTGTTGTATGGATTGTAGGACCACCCTTAAGGGTTAATAAACTTTGTCTTTGTACTTTGCAGTTTCCGTGCCAACTTCCTTATAGATTCCATTGCAGGAGAACGAACCCTTGTGTCCTGCGGGCCTAGCTGGGGCCTGTATTCATCAATTGGCCCCCGTCACGTGGGGCTCATCGGCGACTCGGATGCTCGAAGGATTGGTCGTGACGAAGGTGAGGAATTTGGCCGGGGATGTGATCACTGCCAGAGGCACTTTAGTCCTGGCATCCCGAGGTTTTCTTCCTTCCCTTCCGAGCTGACCATCTGGGTGGCGCCGGTCCTCGACTGAGACCTCTTCTGTCGGTCCTGCCGTGACAGCCGTTTGGGCGAATTTTGGAGCTTGGCAGTTGGAATCTGGACTCTTGATTGGTAAGAACCGTTGTACGGTACTTGCTCCGAGTTTTTGAAGCTTGGTTTGGCTATTTGAGTTTGATTTGTGATGACCGGTCATATCTTGTATTGATTATTGTGAGAATATATGCGTTGCAACACATATAGGCAGGTAATGTGGAGATATTTCTCCGGAGCTGTGTAACTTTGAACGGCACAACGTTTAAGTGCCATTTGTTTTTGATAATACTGCATATTTTGCATTATTTTTGAGCATGCCTGCTTTTAGCGCACTCCGTAAGTGGTGCTGCTGCTTTGGAAACCGGTTAAACCTCGAGGAATCTGCTCCAGCTCCCCCAGAGGGGACTCCTAATAGGGATATGTATGTGAAGCATGGTCTTTCTTCCATAATGTACAGCACAGTATGGAGGAAATACACCAGAAAGGATCCTGAGTTACGATGGCCTTTGTATGGGTCGTTTGATATGCGTAAGATTGAGTATGTGGAACAGTGTATGTGTAAACGGCGTGCTCGTCAAGACATGTTTGAATGTGTGCGATAATGGGTGAAGGAAGTGCGTGAGCGAGAGAAACGTGAGAAAGCGCTGTTTGATAAAGAGCAACGGAAGAATGATCATGTGCGAGCACAGGAAGCGAAGCGTCGGGAGGAAAGAGAACAGACGGAGAGACAAGAGAAAGAGCGTAGGTTGCAAGTCTCGGGTCAATATGCTGTCCGTCAGTCACTTTATCCTGTCCTTAATAATCCTGACGATGATTTTTATTTACTAGATCGCTCTCCGCCCCCTTATGTTGGCGCGTCTGCCCCGGGGCCACAGGATTCTGGATCAGTGTCGGGTAAGGTAGACACGCGGTCCATGTTATCGGTTGACCGAATGGGTGAGCTTCGGCAAGTTTCCTATCGTGCACTTAAGGGCAAGTTATCCCTTGCTGAGTTGTTGAATTCTTGGGAGAAGTGGCAGGATAGAGAGAAGTTTTATTTTTTGGGCCACTTTTCTGATGAAGTGATTGCTGCTTTCCGGAAATATTCCAGCGTTTTTGAGCCTGCTGACGTGGTATCAGATGCTAAAGCATTGCGTAATGGTGTTTTCTCTCCCTCTAAGGCGCCTGATGCGGTTCGACGGCTGTTTGCATTACGGGACGCGGCGAATGACCTTAAAGAGAGAGCGCGCCTAGAAGCAGAGGAGGAAAAGCAGTCGGCTTCACGTGTCGGTGATGACCAATCATCTACCTCCCACTCAGATAAGAGCGACCTAGTGCATGCTAAACCAATGCGAGAGGCGGCGCCTTTGTATGTTCCTCCTAAAGGAGCGGGAACTAGTTCGGATATTACCTCCGCCGATGCTAAGGGATATTTTGTGTACAATTGGGTTTATACTCCCTGGCATAGGGCTGACGTCATGGCATTAAAGAATGCGTTGCCTGATCCCCGCAAGAATCCAGCGGCCTTTTACGAAGAAGTCGAGGGGGCCTTGAATTCTTGTACTATGACCTTAGCAGATATAGATCTGTTCTTTGGGCTTATTTTACCACCAGATATGTGGCGATCTGTGCGGAAGGTGGACGATGTTGCCGCTTTTAAGGCTCGGTGGTCTGAGCTTGAGGATGAGGATAGGGAGAGGAAGCCCGCGCAGAAACCACCTCAGGTTATCTTAGATCTCCCCGCTGCTATTCTGACTAAGCTGAAGACAATCATCCCCCCTAAAAATATTGACTGGAACATGTTAGCCTCGTGTAAGCAGAAAGCCGATGAATCAGTTGCAGATTTCTTTACGCGCTTTGAGGAGACGTTTCATGATTTTAGTGGTCAGTCCCTTACGGATGATACGGGTCGGCACCTTTTTGCTGATAAATATGTGGCGAATTTATTACCGGCAATAGCGGCCCGCCTAAAGGCGAGTGAAAGTTCTTGGTCGACGGCGTCTCCGACAGCCCTCCTGACTATAGCTCAGTATTATGAGCGTCAGGAGCAAGAAGCGAAGGGGCAGGAGGAGAAGAAGTCGAAAGATTTAAAAACGAAGGTGATGTTAGCGCAAGTGTATGGTCCGCCCCGTCGGGGTGTCAATAGAGGTAGGGTAGGATTTTATGGTCCTCCCTCGGGCCGACCTGATTTGAATAGGAATCAATGTGCGTATTGTAAGCAATCGGGACACTGGGCCAGGGATTGCCCGGCGTTGCATGCTTCGCGTCAGGGACATAATCAGGGTGGCCCGAGAGGTAGAGGGGGTTTCTCGAATTTTAGAGGGACTTCTAACGATCACACTCGTTTTGACCCTGCCGGGCAGCACCGTGATAGACCTATTGTCTTTGATCGGCAAAACCAGTATCAAGTGTCAGGGATTGACCGCTCTGGGTACCATGATTCTCAGCATGCATAGGAATGCGTTGGATGGGGGTTAGAATCAGTTGAGGTGCCGGTTGATCAGAAGGGTCCTTATGTATCAGCTGAGGTTTTGGGTTCTACTGATCAGTTCCTAGTAGATACAGGAGCGACTCGTAGTGCGCTGTCTAAACATTTGGTTCCGAGGGCTCCCCCATCTGGCTTAATGGTTACATCGGTAGGGTTTGATGGTACACTCTCCCGAAGCCCTCTTTCTCGGCCCCTCACATTTCAGGTTGATTCTTTTTCTGCACCCTGTCCGTTTTTGCTTGCCCCGAACACGCCGGACAACATTATGGGTCTTGATATGCTAAAGCACTTCAGAGCTACGATCCGCTGTTCCCCCGCCGGTGTGCGTGTGATATTAAATGATAATCACCCTTTGTCTGAACGGATGTGTGTGGTTGCAGAGGATACCGTGTTAGCAACTCTTCCCCGTACTTTGTGGGCCGTTTCGGATACCGATGTAGGACAGATGGTGATTCCGCCTGTCCATATTAGTGTCAAGGAGGGGGCGATGTTACCACGCCTCCCGCAGTATCGTATTTCCCAGGAGGGGGAGGAGGCCCTTATACAGATTGTGCAGGATTTGATTAAGGTGGGAGTAGTGGAGGAAGTTCCCTACAACGTCTGTAACAGTCCGATTCTACCCATTTTGAAAAAGGATACGGATGCCAAAGTTTATCGGTTTATCATTGATTTGAGAGAAGTAAACAAGATCGTGATACCTCAATATCCAGTGGTTTCTGATATCACGACGTTGCTTACTTTGGTCCCGCCTACGGCGACGACGTTTTCAGTCATTGATTTGAAAAATGCTTTCTTTTCGATTCCTATTCATCCCGATAGTCGATACCTTTTTGGTTTCACTCTGAATAATAGGTCTTATCGATTTTGTAGAGTTCCTCAGGGCTACACAGATAGCCCTAGCATTTATAGTCAAGCTTTGAAAAGACAATTGGACTCCTTTGTTCTGCCCGAGGGTGTCGCCCTCATTCAATATGTCGATGATATCTTGTTGGCGGCTGACACTCCGGAGTTGTGTGAGAAGAGTACGTTGTCCTTGCTTTCCTTTTTGGCATCCCACAATCACAAAGTATCTCGGAAGAAATTGCAGTTCTGTAGACCAAAGGTGACTTATCTGGGTCACCTTTTGTCTAAGGAGGGGCGTGCACTCACACCAGATCGTATTCAAGTAATTTTGGACACGCCAGTGCCTTCCACGCAGAAGGACGTGCGTGCATTTTTGGGTCTTGTTTCTTTTTGTAGGCAATGGATATTAGGGTTCTCACACATAGCCAAGCCATTATTAGCCCTTTTGACAAAAGACACACCTATTCCGCTTCCTTGGTCAAATGAGTGTGACGCTGCTTTTCAGCAATTACGACAGGCCCTTTGTTCAGCACCAGTGTTAGGGACCCCTGATTATACCAAACCTTTTTCGCTGTATGTGCATGAGAAAGATGGATGTGCATTATCAGTTTTAGTGCAGA
Source organism: Triturus cristatus (assembly GCF_964204655.1). NCBI lineage: Eukaryota > Metazoa > Chordata > Amphibia > Caudata > Salamandridae > Triturus > Triturus cristatus. The sequence continues at coordinate 139,878,290 of NC_140589.1, read as the reverse complement.
TGCACGGCGACAAGCAGCGCCCTTGTGCATATTTTTCGGCTGTACTTGATCCTGTTGCCCGAGCATTGCCTGGTTGTTTTCGCTCGGTTGCGGCGACAGCTGTGTCAATACGCCAAAGCGAGGGAATTGTGTTATCTCATAAGCTGTTGGTATTAGTCCCCCATGCTGTTGATGCCCTGCTTAATCAGACAAAGACGCAGCATTTGACCAGTGCCCGTTTAACGGGATATGAGCTGACGCTTTTGGCTCCTCATATTACGTTAAAGAGGTGCGTAACGTTAAATCCGGCCACATTGTTGCCATACCCCGAGACTCAGTCTGAAGCACGGAAAGCACATGATTGTATTCTTGTGACTGAGGAACAAACAAAGGGTCGTATTGATCTCCAGGATACGCCCTTTCCAGATGTAGATGGAGAACTGTGGGTGGACGGATCATGCCTGAAGCTACCAGACGGTACGACTTCAGCAGCGTATGCAATTACCACATTGCAAACAATAGTGGAGACAGCACGCATACCACAGAAATCAGCTCAAGCAGCGGAACTGATAGCATTAACACGAGCATGTGAGCTCAGTACAGGATTGTGTGTGAATGTTTATACAGACAGCCGCTATGCTTTCGGAGTAGCGCACAATTTCGGCCTACTCTGGAAGGAGAGAGGGTTTCTAACGTCGCATGGAGTACAAATAATGCATGGAGAGTTAGTTCACAACCTTTTGACTGCACTGACATATCCGAGGAAAATTGCTATCATTAAATGTAGTGCCCATAAGAAAGTAGTTGATAAAGTTGGAGAAGGGAATGCGTTAGCAGACCGGGTGGCACGGGAGACTGCGATGCAACCCGGTGCTACTGTCATGTATGTAGTGAAGTCGCAGGTAGAAAGATGGCACGATGCGAAGAAAGAAGTGCGAGAAGTACAGAGGACCGCTTCTGATAAAGAACGGGAGCAATGGTCCAGTGAGGGAGAATTGGATGATGAGGGTTGCTGGAGAAATAAGCAGATGGATAGATGGAAGTTACCCACGGCTTTTGTACAGCCTATGGTTCAGATGGCACATGGGCTAGCACATGTTGGAGCTTCCGCAATTGTAAAATTGCTTACCCAAGTCTGGGAGCATCCAGAGATTGCTAGCACGGCAAAGAGGGTGGTGCAGACTTGTATGATTTGCCTGAGGTACAACCCAGGAAAGGGTACTCGAACTCCAGCAGGAGGATTTGTGACACCTACTGCACCCTTTGAGGTTTTGCAGATGGATTACATCCAGCTTGAGCGCTGTAACAATTTGAAGTATGTTCTAGTAGTGGTTTGTGCCTTTAGCAAATGGGTTGAGGCATACCCTACGAAAGACAATACTGCAATGACTACCGCCAAGATGCTATTGAAGGAGTTCTTCCCTCGGTATGGCGTGTGTAGACTTCTGTGGAGTGATAACGGACCCCACTTTATAACGGATGTTATAAAGTATGTTCTGAAGGGTCTGGGCATCACCCAGAAGTTCCACGCATGTTTCACCCTCAGTCTGCAGGACTAGTCGAGAAGTATAATGGTACACTGAAGCTCAAGATCGCTAAAATCCAAGCTTCGACATCTTTGACTTGGCCAGATGCTTTACCACTGGCATTATTGTCAATTAGATCGATACCGCACTCTCGAACCGGTCTTACACCGTACGAGATTATTTTCGGACGCCCAATGAATATTTGGGGTCCACCAAGACCTAAGGCTGTGTATGATGTACCTTGTGTAATGATGAATGATTATCTGGCACAGTTAACGGATAACTTGGTTTCTATTCATCAACAGGTCCGGGAGGCGCTCCCTGATCGGTCCACCGGCGAAGGACATAGTCTCCGGCCTGGAGACTATGTTATGGTGAAGATTTTTGAAAGGACGAACAGCTTGGAGCCGAGATGGGTTGGTCCTGAGCAGGTCCTACTTGCAACGAGGACGGCTGTGCGGGTTTCCAACAGAAAGAATTGGATCCATTCCCTGCACTGTCGCAAAGTGCCGCCCGGATTGGTGGAGCCTGCTGTATCGACTGATCAACGAGAAATTCTGACTGCAGAGAAAGGCCGTGCTGTGGAACCGAACGACACTGAGGAGCTCTTCCCGGACCACGCGACTCCTGGAGGAAAACGATATCATCTGAGGCCAAGGAAGTGAATTTTTCAGTATCAGGACATGTTGTCAGAACGGCCCTTGGGTTAGTGAAACGGAGAGCCAATGAGGCAAGGGGGGGGGGATCAGCCCTGCATTAGTGTAGCGACACCCGTCTTGGCCCGCTGGTGAAGAAATCGACCGCTGCCCAAGGGGAAGAGTTCTGACAAACTTTTTAGTTTCAGGAAGATATTGATTCTTTATTCTGACATGGAGAAAAAGAAAATCCTTTGTGCAACAGGTTTTATGCTTACAGTAGCTATTGTTGGGATAGCCACATGGTTTGTGGAGGATGTGACTCCTGCTCGAAAGTTACTTGTGTTGACTACTCCAGTGCCTGAGGAGCACTACTTTTATACCCTTCCGTATCAAGAATTGAAGCATCGTCAGTCTTATTTGAATAACACTTTCATCCAGATGTTGCATCATACCCACGTTGCCACGAATGCCACGAACTGTTGGATATGCGGTATGATGCCAGCTCATCAGAAGAAAGGAGGAACACCATTCATACCTCTTCCTTTCTCTCATAATGGCTCTTGTAGAGCATGGTACACTTTGCTTTTTGCCACCCGGAAACCTACAGTGGGACGATTACTCTTCAGACTTAATAGGGAATGTCATCAGGATAAAGATGGATACCCGCAAGCAAATGGGACAATTTGGGAATGGGAAGAGTATCGACCTGACAATGAATCGATTCCTTATATTTCCACGAACACCAGAGACACTGTGGGGAAAGACCGATTTGTGATTCAAGTGGCACAAGCTCAAGAGGACCTGTGTGTCCAGAGTGTGGGTTATATTCCTGTTGGTGTTAGTGATTGCATCACTATTCTAAATATCGACGGATTGAATAACAGTACCTTCTTAGCATCCCCTAATACATATTTCGTATGTGGAAATAAAGGTTATTACCGTTTGCCAGCCGGTTGGTCTGGAGTATGTTATGTGGCGTTTCTATTGCCCCCTGTATTCTTAGCACCTGCATCTTATCATAAGGATTTGAAGTTGTTAAATAATGTGACTGTAAATAGGTACAAACGTACTCTATCAATTGAAGACGTGGATCAGACTGACACTAGTCTGCAGCAGTATATTGATTTTAATTTAGGATTGTTTTTCTTTGTTGGAGCTGCCCTAAATAGTAGGAAAGTTCGAAGGTTAACAAGAGTGGTAGAGGCTGTGACGAACCAAACCGCTGCTGCTCTTGGGAATCTTACGGAAGAATTACAGATTACTAGAATTGTTGCATTGCAGAATCGTATGGTGTTAGATGTTATGTTAGCTGACCGAGGTGGAGCTTGTAAAATTATCGGAAGTAGTTGTTGTGTGTTTATCCCTGACCACACGCCGTCAGTTTATAATGCTATTAATAAACTGCATAAAACTGCAGCTGAAATCCATACAGAAAACGGCACTTGGACCTTTTCTGGATGGTTTTGGGCATTGATCACTGCTTGGGGGTGGAAGGTCTTAACTGGTCTCTGTATTATTGTAGCAGTTCTGTTTTCTTGTTGCATTTGTATCCAATGTGGTCCTTTGCTCTGTTCCTTATGTGTATCATTCTGTATTCCTGATAAGAAAGCTATTGCCGATGTCACTTATCAGAAACATTTAGCTAAAGAAGTAGAAGAAATGATGACAATTGACATATACGATGATTATCCTAACAAACCGGATGTCTTCAGTAAATGCTGAAAGGGTCGTCTGTTGTAAATTGAAACGACGGTGTGATTAAGCATTCACTGAAGACATGAATTCCCCTTTAGGACCAAGTCTCTTTCGTTATGTTGACTAAAGTCCGGACTCCATTTTGTATTGTCATGCCTCCACGTGCGTAGCACGAGAAGAGTCCTATCTTCGTGTTAGTTGCTCTTGCAATCTGCCTAGTAACAGTCTATAAATAGCTCCTTTGCCCGTCTGGCGCATGCCCAGACTTGACCACATCTGTTATCAGTTAGTCCTTGCTTGACCATGTTTTCGCGGGCTTAAGGAGTGTGTCAGCTCCACCCATATATTGATTCTGTATCGAAAATGACCATAAAAGGTAATATTCTTTGCCTCATGTTTTATCCACCCACTTATGAGCCCCTCTGTTGTGTATAAAAGGAGATCGTGTACGCAAGTTCTTTGTGCTACTCTATGCAATACTGAAGGGTATTGTATGGATTGTAGGACCACCCTTAAGGGTTAATAAACTTTGTCTTTGTACTTTGCAGTTTCCGTGCCAACTTCCTTATAGATTCCATTGCAGGAGAGCGAACCCTTGTGTCCTGCGGGCCTAGCTGGGGCCTGTATTCATCACATTGTCATTCTGCTCTTTTCAGCATAAATTTGATTTACAAATGGATTATTTGAAACGTTTGGTTCAAACATGTTTATTGTCGGTCCCCACGGATTGTCAATTTTCAATTATATTTTGGTTTCTGTACGGCACTGTCAAACAATGTTCAGTATCTTTTTGCTTCTCAAAAATGGGCATTACTGGACCTTTCGTTACTGGAACTGTTACAGCTTCTAGATTTTTAGTCAACTCTCTTATTTTCTCGGTTAATTCTAGGGTAGTTTTGGCCAGTTCTACTGAATTCTCATCATTTACCCTACTTTCTGTCTGTTTTTCTATCACTCTTGCGGAGTTACTTTTCCCTAATTCTGGTGACTTAGTCTCTGTTTTAATTATTCGTAATGTTTCTCTCATTGGGGCACTTGGTGACAATGCTTCTGGTTCTGGTCGATACGGTGGTGGGTTTTTGTAAAACACCTCATCAAGAACAACATCTTCTGATTCATTCACTTCATACCCACTCAAATCCACATTACGCCTTTTCTCGGTGCATTTTCTCCCTTCATTCTCTCCTACCATTCTCACAGGATACATACCCTCAGTCATACTTGCATTCCGCCACCTTTTCATCCTGTCATCATGTGTCTCATGTCCGTATGATCTACCGAACATGTATCGATAACCCCTACCACTTATCTGTTTTTCTCGTTCATGCATTTCGTCTTCCCATTCCGTCAATACCTCAAACTGCTTGGTTCTAAGTCCATCATTTTGTCTCGGAGATTTCTCAAAACAGCCAGATTAAAGGAACCATGTTCTGGAAACGCCAGGACTCCATCGTCCTTGGTGTATTTTACCCAATTATCTAACCAAATACAAGTATGATACCCATATTTCGCAATCATTGTAGATGCAGGTGTTTTCGGTGGAGGAAGTAACTGTCCTTCCCTAGTCTCAACTACTTTATCTTTCTTGAACCACCTTTTAATTTTCCCAAACCACGATTTCTTCTTTTCTGGTGGTTGGTAATACATTTTCTCAGTTTCTGTGTACCGTTTAGGCTTCTTACAATGGTACCGCTATTTTGTCCACTCACAGCGCGACTCTTACTAATGCACCAATCAGGAGCATCTACGTCACTATCACAATCCTCCAGTCTCAGCGCGACTCACACTAACACTTCAATCAAGGAGCGTTTACGTCACACTGTATTCCTCCACTCTTAGCGCGGCTTTATACTAACGCACCAATCCGGAGCGTTTTACGCCTCCATTCTACTGTCCAATCCCAGCGCGGTCGTTCTGACGTCAGCAGCCGCTGCGACAACTCGCTCTGCTCTGCTCTCATCTACCCCTCCTTTACAAGACCACTCCGTGAACTCTTACTGCAACTTTTACGATTCTGTTAGTAACAACACTAAAACATCTCCATTGGCTGATTCGCTAGCAAAAGAACAGCAAAAGACTTTTCTCACGAGAATTCCGTCTTTCTCGAGAGCAGCGCTTACCTCTGTCCTACTACGGAATTAGTACTTTTGTTGATAAAGTAGCACGGCCCTCTACTTCACCCTACTAGCAAACATTAGCTAATTGTTTCTCTGGTATTTTAGAAATAAACCTAGAGTTTCGCAATCAACCCGAATGCCTTTACATTCACACTCGTTCATACAAAATATGTAGTACATACGCACAGAATCCTGTCTTTCCCGAGAACAGCGAACAGTCTGTCCTACTACAGTATTATGACACTCGTTAACAAAGCAGCGCTTCCCTCTACTTTGTCCTTCTAACAAGCTCAGAGAACACCTGCTACCTTTTCAGTGATAAGCGTTATCGGTATGCCAATTGGTTTCCTGGTACTTAAAGACCAAAATTTCACAGGTAACCTTCGCTATCATACACACTTCTCTCACACCGAGAATATTTCTAATGGCAACACACGACGATGCCGCCGAATCGAACCCAGACAATGCGCCATGCAACTTCACTTGTCACACGTTTCCCCTGTGTACCTACAGGGCTACAACAATTCCGTCTTTCCCGAGAGCAGCACCTACCTCTGCTCTACTACGGAACTGTTACAAACTTCCGACTTCCTACATCCCAGAAGCCGTGCAAACAACATATAACTCAACGCGACTCAACATAGAGTGTTAGTACATAAACCAATACCAATCAATAATCAATAAGCTATTTACAAGCAATCGTCACTAAACCCAAAACAATAGCTAACCATCATTCTGCTACCAGAAAAACTGCTCCAGCGCTGAATACCAAAAATCCCCTCACTACGTCATAGACCACAGATCTTCTTCAACAACCACATTCATTCACTCATTCACTGGTGGGGCCCATAACACCAATCATTCATTTTTACTTTTAGATCAATGGTCCTCAAGAGAGAGAGGGGAAATTTATTTTCCCTCTAATTCCATGCGCTGGAAATTATGAGAGGAAGATTGCATTAATCACCTGATGAGTAACAACAAGTTCACCTATTCCTCCCTACCTCACCAGGGTCTCAATACATTATAACCTAGCAATTCCTCTCATACTATAGGCCATGGATCAGCTTAGTTGCTGGGTAGGGCGACACTTAATTCTTCTAAACAATATACATCAAGACACTTCAAATAATAACCCGACACAGTTCTTAAATGAATTGAAATGTTTATCTAATTAAAGCATAAGAAAATCGTAAAGCATTCAATATTTTGGTTCGCATATTTACCTAATCTGGCTAAAATGGCGTCCTCTATGTCAAATTCAGATCTTTCGTCTCTTTGCCCATGAATCGATCAATCAGTTCGTAAATTAATTGGGCATCTGATCAGTCCATCAGAGTCTCTGGCAAGCAGCTGTCCAGCAGTGTCACCGTCCTCTCCGTCAGCATAACGTCAGGAAATCTGGTAAAAGTGAACCTACCGACCCTCTCTAGTCTACTTCTTTTATAGTAAAATCAACAACAAAATGTTACAATACATGTTTTTAGAACTAATCCGATTGGTGGAACCAGGATCATTCTTCCTGATTCTCACACGTTCAATGTTTCATTAGATGTAGTTCTCAATTTATTAATAAATTTGCAACAGTTTCTAGTCCATTCAGGGCATGTTCATTCCCATACGGGTTTTTGTCCATGGTGTCATCAATTATAACAGTTCTTAGGTTAAGGAAGTTCATTGTTTGAGGATTGGCACTCCTCCCGGTGCTACCTTCACGAGTACAGTCCGCCTGGGGTCAGGACGAGGTTATTGTTGCTCATCTTTTAGCGCAGGCGCACTTCACTCAGTGACTTCTGTATCTCGTCTGTCCGTCAAAAATAGGGATGGCAGCCATTTTGTGGCCACTCCAGAAAGGTCAACTTAAGCAAAGAGACTCAAAACGTAATTAATACATTGAAATGACTATTAAAATGTTATTCCCTCACTAAACCGTTTATGTGTGTGTATTTATCTAGCAAAAGCAACACACATTGCTGTTTATACTCACAATTTAAAGCACGATTCACAAATCACATCACAAAAGCAACATATAACATGCAAATTCTAAATATCTGACATTAGTATGCTTACGAAAATTAGTTTACGTATCAATCAGGCCATGCAAATGCGAATCCCACATGTATTTTCTAATTAGTAATGTTGATTAATAAAACACAGCAAACCATTAATACTTTTAATATTAATCAGTTATTCGTTTTAATTCAAAATGATAAAATGGAGGAGGTATACGATTCTTAGGGAAAACCTCACTCCAGCAAGGCGTCCTGAATGGAAATTCAGGACTCTGTTTAAAAGAGAAACATGGGAGGGAGTGGGAATTATAGGAACCATGATCACAGCCAAGAGGGGTAAAATGGTGGTGTCAAGAAATGCTTCATGGTTCAAGAAGGCCAAAAGAATGCCAGAATCAGGTAGTGTCCTGGGACAATAGATGAGATCAGAAAATCCAAGCATGATGGACCCAGAACTGGATGCCAACGGCGGGGAAAAACACGATTGTGAGAGGGATCCCCAGCCCACCTCAGGTGAGGAAGGAACTACTCCTGAATTTTGTGGTGTCAGGAGGAGGTGCCTGGACCCCAGCGGGGTCGCCTTACGGTCTGAGGCACAACCAGAGACTGAATCAAAGGCTTCGAGACTTTGTTTGCTAAGAGGAACAAGAAGCACCAAAAAGAATACCTGAAAGGCCGAACTGTGTGAACTGATACTTTTGTTTTATTGGCATCTTCATTCATATTTTGTTTTGAGACTTTGCCATCATTTCCCCCCTAGGTTCAGAGGGGTGCAGCGAGCCAGCAGGCCACTACCATACATTGTATGAAAGCATGCCCGGGGGGCGGGAGCGGCTCTGAGTGCAGAAATAAAGGTGCGCTGAATTGTTTGGGATTCCAGCACGCAACCACCCAAGTGTATTGTTCTGTGTCTGTCCTACGCTCTCCCATAATAACACCGTACACAGAGTCCTTCCCTTACCTCTACAAGTTCCTTGGCCCAAGACCACTTTTGCCCCTGCACCCCATGCAGTATTTTGGGAGGATCTTTCAGTTTTTTGGCCTTCCTCAGCTGGAGCGCTACATGAGCGCGCCATCTTAGCTCAGCACCTGCCCCACCCGAGTCACAGGCTTACTAAACCTGCTCATTTTGATGGTGAAATGTGCGGCTGGTTTGAGCATTCTTGCCAGGTCTTTTGAGGCCCAGCCTCCACTGAACACATGCTTAGAGGGATCACCCTGTAAGCCCTTGGTTAAGACTCCAGGTACACAGGCCTGGCTACAGGAACTGCTTCCATGCACATCCCTAGCCAGTCATACATCATCTCCAAAGAAGGGTTGTGGTCTAGTGAGACATTGCCCCAGTCTAGGACCAGGTGAACTTTCACTTCCACCGTGAGCTATCTCACTTGTCCAGAACTGAGTGATTTCTTGAAAATCAATGTATCACCCTCTTGCCATTTACTGTTATGAAAAGCTACGAGGTCATGCAAATAACGGAATGTATGCACAGAAAATCCGAATGTTATTCTGTAGAAAATGGTGGCTGTTGTTTTGCCTACAGTGAAAAAACACATCTACATTGGATTTTGCTTCAGGGAAGCCTTGTCCAAGCATGTTTTCATCATAGAAATGTGACTTGCTATAAAAGAAAAAAAAACAGTCAATAAAACTCAATCTCAAGGCGCTTGATAGACAATCGGCTCGCGCGGGCACCTGTCAAGTCTCCATCAATGATGCTTGCTCAGACAGGCTCTCCATTTGATGGTGAGCGGCCGCGTGCTGGCAGAGACACTGACAGCAGCTGTGCACAGCCAGCATAATGCACCACCGCATGCATGCAACACTTGACATAGTGAAATCCACATCTCGGCGTCATGGATGCTATTTAATGATATTTAATAGTCAGGATTTCTAAGTGAGTCAATCATTTGCCACAGGGAGATCCGCGGATCGGTAATTCACATTTTGGAATCCCCAAAAAGCTGGCTCGGATTTCTATCCTTCGAGGTTGATACATTAAATACCCTTAAATCGGGTAATAGCAGCGGCAGTTATTTGTAGTGAATAAAACTGACAGTGTGATGCCACGTGCTTTACTAAAACTATATATTATTTAGGAGTAGATGGGGACTGCAATTGCCGCCCCTGTGCTGCAGCTGGCACCCTCGCTGGACTGCACACAGGCGCCACCTTTGCACCAGTCACACCTTAAAGCGATCCATAACACTTCTTGCAGTGAGTGTGCAACATAGTAGTGCCCGCTTCTCCACCTGTCAAAAACCCTTAAGTAAACAATTCTCAGCATACTTTTTTATATTCTAAAATACATTTCAAGCACTCGAGGGTCTATTGCTCTGTCAAATTCTGTTTTCTTTTCCTCAGCCATTCATCTCTCATATTGTTTTCTTCCCACGTCTCTCTTCGACCCCAGCCTCTCCTCACCTAGCTATGCATTTCCTCAAGTGTATTATTGCTAGTTTTCCTCTCACCCCTACCTCCCCTTCCTGCTTGTCTCCTATCAGTTCTCCTCTTTTCCTGTACTACATTTCCATTTCATGCTGACATATGTTTTGTCGTCAGTTTCCTCACTTGTCCTTTTCTTTTCGCACCTCGCCTTCTCCTTTTCTATCTCTTTGCTTGTTTCTGTCACCGTTCATTGTACGTGCTCCTGTTCATTCTATTCCATTCATTTTACATCTCTCGTTCGCACCCTTTCCTTATAACTCCTCCATTCTAGGAGGCTCCATCCTCCCACCCGGCTGTGCACAAACCTACAACGAACAACATTTGTGGTGCACAGATGTAACTTAGACATGATCTCCTTCTTTGCTCTGTGCTGACGCTTAAGCGGTCTGTGCGTTTCTTTTTCTCCTCCTCAGTGCACACACTAACTCAACATATCTCTGAGGTGCACCAACATGTTCTGAAGACAGCAGAGCTCAGACACACAGGACAGAAATTCCCTCTGTGATTTCTGAGCAGTGCAGTAAGCAGCATGTGAACAGATGCTTAATTTGTGCTAGTGGTTCCCGGTGCTTAGCACCTGCACTTAATCGTCAACCCCAGGGCTTATAGCACCAACTCGATCCAAAGGTATTGGAGTGCCTTTTATGAGCACCAGTGAAGGACACATTCATTACTGGTAGGCATGCGGAGATTCAGTGATTTGCCCCGAATCACAGGATATTGAACCTGCGCCAAGACTCGAACTTGGTCGCCCAGCTCCAAAGTCAGCAGCTCTGGCCATTACACCACATCCTTTCCCAGCTGTAGGGTTTCATGGTTAGTAGTTAGTTCTATTATAGGCGGCACAAATAGGAGCAATGGGCTAGTAAAAGCTGCCTTCTGATGAGAGCCCCTGCACTTATTTTTTCACAAATTAACCACTGACTAACTCGAGATTTTTAGAGTTAATGTGTGCGCTGTAGACAGAAAGAAGAAACGTAAAGACCCACTCTACGTCAGCCCAGCAAATTATATTGTGTTACAGACCCTGGACTGCAGAGTGTGGGGTTTGAAAATGCACGATTAATGTCAGAATACTTTTGCTTGTGGCCGAGAGTAACACCAAGGTCATCTTCTCCCCCACAGCCTTAGTAGCTCCACCCACAACCGTTCTTCCGACAGCAGCACTTAGAATAGTGTGCTTCCGGGGCAGCAGGTAGAGGTGGGCGAGCTTACAAAATAACAGGGAGAGACGAGCCAGAGCCGAGCCAGAGCTGAGCCAGTGCCGAGCCAAGGGTCTGGCTCGGATCTTAGAGCCCACCAGCCGAGCCGAGCCCTAGAAATGTTTGCTACGTAAATCATATACCAATCATCATGTAAAATATGACAACGCCTCTTCAAAATTCAAAAACGTGTTTTGACATGTAAAAGTGTGACATTAATACCTTGCATTATAGCACTGCGTTGAGAAATAATTATTAAAAGTGATAGCTTTTAAGCATGAACCATTAGTGAACTAAGAGGCAAGACAGTTGTTGTGTAAACCCTGTACCTTGTTACATTAAAGGCTATTAAATCAAGCACAATAGGTTTTGTCTCATTGGTATTCTGAACTCACATATTTGAAGGTGCTTAATAAACTATAATGAAGAAAAAGGAGTTTTGCTGAAATAAAATATTTGCCTAACATCACTCAATTTAAGCGGTAAGTCACAATTTATCCAGGCTTTCTGGTTTCATTTTGTACAAATCAGCCACTTAATGGGTATTTATTTGTATTTCCTTTTTTATGTAAACGCTTTGTTTTAACTCTTTGTGCATTTTTTAAAAGCTTTTATATAGCACATACACGGCCCGAAGGTATTGGGCCCAATACGTGAGCACCAGTTACATTATTCCAGATCACATTCATTCTTGAAAGGTAGGGGAGAGTAAGTGATTTTGCCAAGAATCACAGTATGATGAGCAGAGGCTGAGAGTTTCACTTAGTTCCCTCGTTCCAAAGTCAGCAGCTCTGGTCATAATGCCACATTCTGGGTAGAGGTAGGGTGGCAGGCAGAAGTCACTTGCAGGTGCGTCTCGTTATGGGCTTGAGGTTCCAACAGGAGCTGGATCTGAGGCAGAGCCAGGCTTCACGCTTGAGTCTGGCTCGACCTTTCAGTGGCTCACCCACCCCTAGCAGCAGTCCACAGTCTTAGGGCCTGATTATGAGTACGGCGGTCCATAGGACGGACTGCCACAATCAAGAAAAGGGTGGTGAGAGGCAACAAAAGGGGCCCTAACAGGGCCCCGTGGTATCTGTGGGCCTGGGGGTGCCTGCATTTGCACTCCCAGTTCCTGCTCGGTGTGGCATGTATGCCACATGATGCAGGAAGGTGCAGATGGCGCTCTGGTAGCGGTGGTCTGCATGTCAGGCTCTCCTATGAGCCTAACAGACCGCCGCTGTTAGACCACTGTAGGACCGCCCACCAGACCAGGATTGAGATTTTAATCTGGCGGGCGGCAGCACCCTAGCTTTGGAGGTCCTACACCAGACGACATGTTGCACCGTCCGCTGCATGACTGCCAAAGTCATAATAAGGTCCTAAGTAACTATGAGCCGCAAAAACACACAGGGGCCAACGTCTTCCGAAGAGTTTTGAATGTGTGAGCACTATGCAATGTGCAAACCCAGGCTCGGTGTTTCACCTGTTTGAAATGTAGAAGGGCGTAGCTGATTCTCTCCAGTCTTATCCAACCACTCCTCTGGCCTGGAGACATTCCAGGCCTGTTTGCTCTTGCACCTGACAAAGTCTTCCAGTGTAAACCTCTAAACCAGCCGTCAAGTCTAGGGTAACCAATGGCAGGCAGTCCTACTCCCTTAGGACATGTTTAGTGGTAGGAGCTGGAATGAAGTGAATAATAACAGGCAGGGCCAATGGAAAGACTCAGAGCTAGTTCGTTTTTTTACTTTCGTTTTTCTATTTTGTTCGAATTTAGAGCCTCATTTATGCGCCACCAGAACATCACTTTTTGTGACGTTCCGTGGCTCAGGAGCCTACTCCATATTTACGAGGCAGCACGAAGCCACTTTTTTTGGCCTATTGCTGCCTCGTAAATATTGTTCACTTTAACGCAGTTTTCTGCATTAAAGGGGCGTGCAATGGGTGTTGTTGGGGGCGTTACCAGCAGCATCCATCGCTTTTTTCACAGAGCCCCAGATTTATGAGAAATTGTAAATCTGAGGCAGTTGAGGCACAACGAGGAGAAATATCTTTATTTCTCCTAGTTTTTCCTTTTTCCAGCTATGGCCCGTATAGGGCGTGTTAGCGGGGCGATGACGTGGGGCGGGGGAGGGGCAGGGTGGGGGGTTGTAAAATGCGGCATACGGCCGATTTCAGGTAAGTTATGAAAAAAAAAAAAACGAATTTTGTTGGGCGCGCTGCATCGCATTTGGCCGTATGCCGCATTTTACAACCCCCCGCCCCACGTCACCGCCTTATACGGGCCGTGGCTGCCTTTTTCTATGTGTGCTTTATTCTGCAGCACACATAGAAATAGGAAAAAGCCTCTTGTGATTGTTTTTGTGCAGGAAGGTGTACCTTCATGCACTGCGTTGGTTCACGGCAGCCCATTGTGTGCCGGCGCAGGGGAAAAGGACAGGAATGCGCCGTATCTGATAGATACAGCAAGTTCCTGCTCTTTTCTTTTGCCGTAGGGTGGCGCTGCAGGAAGGTCTGTGTCGCTGCCCTACAGCAATAACTCCTAAATGAGCCCTTAGTGGTTTTGATACGCTGTACAGTCTGGGCACACACAAACACAGCAGGCCTACAGGCACTTTTGCTCAGAGGGAGACATGTTCAAAAATACCGGCTACCTCTTTGCTAGTGTTTGTTAATTACCTCTCACACTTTTCAATTACCAATGTTGATGGTAAAATATCAGTCAAGTGGTAACTCTAACTGCTTTTTTAGAGAGACAGCCTTTACAACAAAACTATTTCAATGCATGCCATCACGTCGCATTTCGTTGCAACGCAAAAGGTGTGCAGCAGTGGGTAGAAGGTGTTAGATTTAACTCCAACACCTTCTCTACTGTTTCACACATTGCAGTTCGAATAGAAAATTAATCTATTCCAACTTCCAGCACTTCCCCCCCCCCGACAGAAAGTTGGAGTAAAAGTTTGCGATGCAACGGCATGCGATGTAATGGCATGCGCTGTAACGTCACCTATTCGCTTTTTTACTCCTGTTTTTAACCAGTCTAGCCACTGGTCTATTTAAAGTGAGTGTGTCATCAGCTTTGCTACTTTTAGCATCTGATGACATCACTCATATCATTTCGCTCACCTTGGGTGCACAAGACCACTCATCATGATGGAAAAATCCTGCTCCTGATTTACAGATTGAGCAATAGTGGAAATTCCAGGTTATCGATCCTACCTCTAGAAATCAGTTTGTAGACAGTTTTGAGTAGGACCACAAGGAAAACTAAGTGAACACATCCTTAACTAACTTTCCGCAGGTGGGTTCCCACCAAGCACTCGCTCGACAGTTCACTCCTGTCAGCGGCAGAAAGAATTGTGTTTGCACTATGGAAATATATAATATTAAATTGGGGAATAGCCAAGGTAGTTACTCCTTGACGAGTGAAATAATGTGCAACCTCCTTAAATGAATGCATGTGTCTGTTCTCGAATTACATGTGAATGTGCGCAAAAAAATTATTAGCAAAAAATGTGGGGCAAGACTCATTTTGCGCTAAAAAATTGTGCAAAATGCTGGCCTTTAAAAATATGACATTTAATTTCGCATTATATTTTGTGCAATTCCTCTGCGGAAATTACGAGAATTTTACCCAGGCCGCAGCAGAAATATAAGCTTGTTACGTTTCATTATGTCTAACCGTGAATGCGTTTCAGTACTCATGAGGTTAATAAATATGCGAGCATACTCCTAGAATTCGTTCTTAATTCCAGAAAGTCAGAAACAAACTCCAAATGTAGGTTTAAGGCTACAGGAGTAAATTTCCAGCAACATATCTGTATCTATTATTACTCAGGCCGTAAGTCACTGTTTATTACCGTACTCTCACCCACTGCGTTCTCTAACATCCAGCGGCCCCTCATCAGCATAAACATGTTACTTTCTCTTATGACTCTGAGGGCCAAAGGCTGTCTGACGTCTCTCTGTTACACCTATAATTGTAGCCTGTAGTGAATCGAGCTAGGATAGAATTGTCATTTCCAACTGCTGATTGGGAAACCAACCCTGAATGTAGACGTATGAAGTCGTGCGTTTCTAGTCATATCTTGGGCTTGTGGGCTTCTCAGTCATGTGATACTTCCTGTTATGTGATTGAGGGTCATGCGCCTCATGACGTCACTTCCCTCCCCTGTGATTCTGCAATAAAGATGATAGTGCTCATTGAGTCGCTGGCTTACAGCCACTAGGCTATGTTTCTTTGCTAGGCATGAACTGCTAGTGTTTGCTGCTGATTATGAAATGCACCTGAAGGTCAGTCCTAAGGTACACGAGAACCTTTCTGAATCACTGTTTATCTCCAGGCTTCAGCTCAGGTTCCTCTTAGCAAGACCTTGCTCCCAGCAGAACCATCCTGTACTCTGCAGTGAGACTCATCACAAACACAAAGACATCCTGCAACCTCCTGTTCTCAAGCCTCTTCAGGGGCTCCCCTTGGAACTGCCTTCCCTTCCCTATACCAAGCAGCCGGCCTCACATACAAAGAGGTAAAAACTAGGCCTGGGCTAAAATTCCGTTCCGCTCGCGGAAATTGCGATAATTTGACATTTTCGCGTTCCGCGGAGAGCGCGAAAATGTCAAAATTTCCGCATTCCGCAGCTTAGCGATAATTTGTTTCTTGCTCACGCTGTAAAATAAAACATTCTCGCGCGCACGCGATCGCCTTACCTGAATCCCCGCGTTCGCTGACAAGTTTTCTCGATCCGGTCGCGTTCTCCACGAGATGTTGGAGTGTTGGTAGCCATTTGCGCTGTCTCGCGACAGTTCGCACCCGCAGTAATGTCATTGGTCGCGCAATCACGTCTTTCTTCTCGCGATCATGCACCGCGAGAAGAGTGAAAACAAGATGGCCGCGCCCGCGAGCAACCGCATGGGAAGTTGGCGAGCCGCGACCACGCAGAAAATACCGCGAACGGGCGGGAAAAAAACTTCCGCATCTTCGCAATATTTCCGCGTGTTTGCGGAGATTTTTAACATTTTCTCGATAATTTGCGAAAGTCACTTTCGCAAATTCCGCCCACCCCTAGTAAAAACGGACTCACCCTCTTCACACACCCGAAGCTTGCAATTTCTAGCAAAAGCAGGTCCCTGAAAAGTCCAATCCTTGGCACTTCAAAAACACAACTCCCAGAAGGTCCTTTACTGGCAAAGTAGCAAGGGTTTGGAATGCCCTTCCAGATCACACCAGACTCTCCCCTTCCATTTCAAAAGTTCACATTTGACCTCTGACAGCAACTTTTAGCCAGCCTCTGGCCTCTCACTTCACTTTTCGCCTGTGCCACTTTCTCTCTCTTCTTTATCACACTTGGTTGACATATCTACGGTACCTCTGCCCCATTCTTGCCCCTCTCAGCCTTGATCACAACTGTTTAGCAAACATCTGCTTCTTGTTCTTCTGAATAAAGCGACCGTGAGTACTTACCGTGTCAACTGCTGGAACACATGCATGCTGTTGTCTCATTAACTCGGGCCTCTTGCCGTTACCATGATTTCAAGATGTACTTGTTTCTAAACTTTGTACAGCGCCCTGCTGCCCTGGAGGGGATCTTGAAGCGCTATATCAATAATTAAATAAATAATATGTCACCCGGTCAGTATCATCAATCACGTGATGATACTTCCTGCCTGGCACAGCGTGATGTCACTTCCGCTATACCTACGCTCTACGTGCAGTTTGCTCGCAGCCGATAGCTTCCGTGCCCTGGCTCGAGCCGACGCTGCTGCTGGGTGAGTTGAGTGCCCAGCTGGGGCTCGCTGCCCACTTACCTGCTCCTAATACCTGAAATCTCTGTCACTGCGCTCTGCTGAGGGATGTGGGCTGGCACAGCCTGCCCCATTGTTGCCGGTGCCATGGGAACGGGGAAGAAAAATTGCTTGAGGTTTCCATTAAAAATGTAATGGTCTCCACAGAACAGAAAGCAATATCTGTCTGTATGTAAGGCAGACAGGCTGAAATAGAAGATGCAGGCGAGGAATAATGGAGCCGAAGAGATGACACACAGAGATGCTTCTGACATCTATCCCCGAAAGATCTTCTGTCATTATTTGCCAAAAAAAACTCAATTTACTGGTTATGTGTTTTTTTTCCCTTTGTATAAAAAGTCCCGCTTGATTTCTGCAGGGCTGTTTTTCTCCCCTCTGCCAAGGAGGAACACTGTTCTCTGAAAGGCAGTGAAGTAAGATAGATTTTAGACACCGAGCCTACAGCTTTGTAGATGCTTTAAGAAGTAGCAGGCAGAGTTTTCCGGGCTCGGAGGCCCGCGCGCTCGCCCTGCAAAGGATCTTTTCTGTAGACAAGGCTTCATGTGGCAGTCAGAGGGGAAAGTCACCGTACCCTCAGTGCTTATATTGGGACAGATGTTGTCTAGGAGCGGCAACCTTTAGAATATCACCACTAAACAAGCAACTAGGATATGAGGTAGGCATTTTCCTACCTCTATTCTGGCATCTGTCTGCACAGAAACTAATCACCCTTTCTCTGTAGCATAAAAAAAGAAAAAAAACTAAAAGCAAATTGCATTTTTTGTCTTTTGTTTACCAAAGCGTGAGCTCGTTTTTTTAAACAAAAAAAGTGAACATTTTCTACATATAGTTACACGTAAACTGTCAAAATGGCACTCGTCAATGTTCTTCTCTACGCGTATAACCTCATGCTGCTAACCCAAAGTCAAAATTGGCCTTCAGTGTCAAGTCTCCACCCTACACTCTTATGCTGTCAGGGACAGCCTGGAAATAAACTCCAGGATAATGTTATATCC
Source organism: Triturus cristatus (assembly GCF_964204655.1). Classification (NCBI taxonomy): domain Eukaryota; kingdom Metazoa; phylum Chordata; class Amphibia; order Caudata; family Salamandridae; genus Triturus; species Triturus cristatus. The sequence goes on along the minus strand of NC_140589.1, from coordinate 139,859,897 downwards.
TGCCTACGTACTAATGTTACTCCTATCTTAACTAGCTCTCAGCTGCTCGGCCAGCGTGAGCGTTGAGGGTGGAATGTTGGTGTGATGGCGAGCCATGGAATGTTGGGTGCCTGTGTGGTGAGGTGTTACCATTGAAGATGGGCTGAGCAGCAGGCAGGCTGCTCTGGTGGGGCTGCTCTACATGGAAAGCATCCTCTAACATAATTAATAAAGAAACTACAAAGATACAACTCGGCCAAGTCTGGTACATCACAACAGATATCCATGACGGACACCTTTGGAAATAAACCAGCAAGTTATGGTGGGTGGAACTTCAATGGAGAATGGTTTCAGCACGTACCAGAGTATAAGTATCTGGGCATCTACCTGCACAGTCAAGGCGTGTTTGAATCTCATTTACTCTAACTGAAAAACAAAGGCACCAGCCTCATGCTAGCCCTCAAAGCAAAGGTCGGTCCCACAATGTCTTACAAGAGGGAAATCACTCTGGGTGTGGAGGCCGCTCTGCCTGATAAATCCTTCACTCAAACCTATAAGGCTGCTCTTTGTCTGCTAAAGAGAGCATCACCGGCACAAATAAGGATTGAGTGTAACATAGCAAAGGAGTCCTGGGACGGAAGCAGTGCATTTCTACACTTTTCCATAGGCTTCGACTTGCCCCGCAAGACACTATGAATGGCTTAATCTGGCAAAATTTAGAAAGTTCGGGATAATCGTACAGTCACTATCTCAAAGGCAAATTAAACAAACTCTCATTCACGAAGGCATGAGGGAAAAATCTCCATGCCTCAGTGAGCAATCTGGCATTCAGAAGCTCACTGCATCCACCGCAGAAAAACTGTCAAGGCTAGAAGATATGCACCCACTGACCCAGCGCTCACACGCTTGGGCAGTAATCAACTCCTATACCCCCTGGAATCAGCAGAAATACATCAGCTGCACCTATCCGCTATGGCTAAAACCCAGATTAGTGGTACTTAGACTGGGGGAGTGGAACTTGCGGGCTCACCTCCTGGCATGGCGAAACACTGCAACTCAAAGAGCAATGTGTCGCTTCTGTGGCTGAAGCGCGGAAACCATCACTCTGATATTATGCATCTGGCCTTCTTTGCTACAGCTAAGAAAATACCTACTTCACACAGAGACTTTGTTCGCTTGGGAGTTTGAACCTGCAGTCCATCTGTAATAGCCAGCATGAATCCGGAGTAAAGCACATTAAGGGGACGATTATGATGTGGCCCGTAAAGGCTCCGACTGACTGTCAGAACCTTCAGAGCTGCATCGTAATTGGTCCCGCGGTTTACTTTCTGACTGCCTAATTATGATCTAGGCGGTCAGAAAGTAAACCGGCTGGTCATTCCGGCTGGCTTCCGACAGACTCTAGGAGCCCGTCAGCTAGTCAGAAGCCGGCCAGTAACCTCAAGGGTGGGCCTATCTGCCCTTCAGATTACGATGCACGGTTTCTGGCATGGTTTCCACGCTGGCCTGTCCGACATGGAAACCATGTCGGAAAGCGTGCTTAGGGGCCCCCAGCAGGGCCCCTTGTGCTTGCGGCCTCCAGTTGGGGGCCGGTGCCTCCCTGCTGGGGTGCAGGGATGAATTGCACCTCCCTTTTCTCAATGGGATCTTGTGTTACAGCTGGTTTATGGCCATACCACGAGCTCCCATTGAGAAAAGAGAGTGGAGGATGCTACATAATAGTGTTCGGTCGCATTGTAATGAGCCGATAGGGATCGCTGACCAGAGGTCTGTCGGTCCCAGGACTGAGACAGTGTCAGACGGACTGAAGTCCGCCTGACATCGTAATCAGGCCCTTAATGTCAAAAGCTGTTAAAATCCTCTAGATGGCTGTAGTGAAACTGGGCTCCACAAACACCACCCTTGCTGCAGAACTGGGTTCTTAAAACTTTTCTCCTTATTACACAGCTGCTATTGAACATTTGAAGCATCCCAGGGATAATCCCTTGTTCCATTGCACTTTGCACTTTCTACTTGCTCGAGCCCCCAAGAGGAATGCTGCGAGGAACCTCATTGCACAGCCGCTACTAAACATCAAACATCTGCAGCAACCTTGGGACAACTTGTGCTGCCTTTGCATCTGCACTTTCCATATATGCTGTGGTCATCAAAATGATCATTTGAGGAACGCTCAGAGCGAACATCTGGGGCAACCTTGGGTTAGCTCTTTGCTTCCTCGCACTCAGCTTTTTATATCTGTTTAAAAATGAATGCAATGGGGAATGCTTAAGCCAGTTTAACAACCTGTGACAAGGCTAAAATGTCGTTTCTGCGTGTAACACTTTCTCTTGCACTCTTTGGCACTTTGCTCCCTCATCGACTCTGCTGCTAAGTATCTGACTAATAAGGATCGCTTCTCCTGCTCTTCTATCTATAAAAAAATCATGTCTTGCACTTTTGCCTTTTTGAAGGTCTATTGTAATGCGCTTTTATCATTGGTTCACATTCTGTTTTAAACTGTTGTCCTGAACATATGCCATGAGACGCATGCTTGTAAAGGTTTTAATTAACTGTACAATAAATTCTTTCTTACTGGTGTGCATAAGTGAATGCTTATTTGCTGAGCGGCGAGTACTGTTGGGGCTACAAGACCAAAACATTTGTAGTTTCTAGCATATGCACCGTCAAGCCATGTATGAGTGGGCGATGGTGGCGCACTGCAGAGCTCACACCAGCTGCTTCCATAGGCACCGCTGTCTGTGAGTGAGTTTCACTCTATACTGTCCTTTGAAGGGTTGCAGGCTTCCATGAGGATGAATGAAGTTTCAAACATCAACGGAAAAATGAATGTGTGGATCCCTGGACCATGTGCAAAATTCAGGATACAGGTGCTGTAGACTGTTTATGTGTTCCTGTACATGCCCCCGTCTGATGAGCCCACGGGCAGATGCACTAAGGGGTCTATCAAGAAACCACATATTGTAGTACGTTTAGTAGTATTAAAATGCATTCATATACTACACCATGCTATTCACAAATCTACATGTGAAACCTCCACCTCTCCTAACGTTGTTATGATGAAAACTCTCCACATGTACGCCTGTGTTTTTGAAGCAAGTGTGTGAAGGATGGGGACTTGCTATAAATGTGGAATGTTACTACAAAATGGAGTAAGAAAGGGTTAGGATGGGTTAAGAGGGGTTTGAGAGAGACAAACACCCACCCACAAAAGAATATGCCTATTGCTATTCACAAACACTGCACTTCTATAGTCACGACTGCTAAAAAGGTCTCAAAACAGGTGTTAATGTACTTCAACTTCAACCTGTTGTAAGTCTAGCACCACCTGGAGGAACTGCAACACCTTAGGGGAAATAATGTTAAACCAAATGACCTTTCATCGACTTTTGAAAAATGCATGTACATTTTATTTCATGTTAAGAAAAAACTCTTAACTAAAATAAGTATTGTTTTATTATAGATTTTTAAATAAACTTGTTTAAATGTAAAAATATATGTAACTTTAGTTTTTTTGTAAAAAATGTAAGTTAGTTAAACGTAATTCTATAGATTACTAATAGTAATTTTTGATACACATTAAATAAACATAAACATTTTACTGTGGATAGGATTTTTTAAAGACCACTAAATGAATAAGTATACGTTAATTAAATATATATACATTCATTTATTTTTAATACACTTTTAAGATAATAGTACTATACTTTTTATTTGTCTTAGTTTAAAAAAAAATCTAATTTTGTTTACAATAATATTTAACAATAAAGGATTTCTGCTATATTCTTTTATCGTTTAATATGTTTTTTACTTTTCTCTATGCTTTACCATAGGGATATATTGCCACAACAAGGGCAGAGACCTGTGGTTGCATGTGAACAGTTACTGGTACTAACTTTACACAATCGGAAATGGTGAATAGCTTAAAGGAGTAACGTTATTACAAAGTGTAAGTATTGGACTTAGTCCTCTCTACACCATCACTCCCAAACTTTTTGCCCTCACCCCATCTGTTTTCTGAAACTGTTTTCGTCGGCTTTGGGAATCTGTGCACTTTACCACTGCTAACTAGTGTTAAGGTGCTTTTGCCCTTCCCCCAAATTATGGTACAAATGGCGTGCAACTGATCGGTATATTTAATATACTTGTAAGTCCCTTGTATATTGCACCACAGGTACCCAAGGCCTGTAAATTAAATGCTATTTGTGGGCAGCAGCACTCAATGTGCTTCCCATTAAAGACTTTTAAAACAAGTCTCAGGCCTGCCATTGCAGCCTCTAGTGCAGTTTGAAAATGCCAATTCAACCTGACAAAAAAAAACCTTTGGCCAGGCCTATACACCCCATTTTAACACAAGTAAGTCACCCCTATGGTAGGCCCTAAACAGCCTATGAGGCAGGGCACATTCTATTGAAAGGATAGGATGTGTGCTTTTAAGTTTGCAATGCTCTGGTACTGAAAAAATCCCAAATTTGTTTATTCACTACTGGAAGGCCCATCTCTCCCGTAGGATAACATTTAATAAGTGCTAACTAATTGGTGCTAATGTTTGATTGGGAACCGGTAGAGCACTCTTGCCTGTTATCAAAGCACCAGTAAACCCAGAGTGGGTAGCCACTGTTCTATACAAGCTATCTAGAAATTTCATATTTGGAGTCAAATAATTGTAATTTTAAATCCTTATAAATGGTAACGTCGGATTTTAGATTGCAATTTTGAAAATGCCACTTTTAAAAAGTTGTCAATTTCCCGTCCTAAACTTTCTGGGGTCTTCTAAGAGTTTCCAGCTGCCTGGGCCCGTTAATTGCTCTCCCATCAGGAATGCATATTTGGCCCAGACGGTGAACAATAGGACCTGGGTGTAGCTGGAAGAGGGCCATGCTGCCAGGGTGGGAGGGGTGAAGCTGTTCTCTGCCCTATTTACATTTCAAAGGCTGCCTCCAGCCTACTTACAAAGAACTTGCCACAAGTCTTTTGTCACCCCTTACCCCTTGAAGACTGGGAGGAGAGGCAGGAAATCGTAAAACCAACTGTGGGGGAAAAACTCTAGAAGTTTGTCCCACTTCAAAACTGGCACCAATTATAAAAACAGAACCCCAAACCCACTCTTCAATACACTCCTGGACCTGCGCACAACTACAGAAGGACTGCCTTGTACTCGAGAGGACTGCTGTGATGTTTGAGACCTGCCTTGTTTCTCAGGGAACTGTCCTGCTGTGTTAGGGCTGCCTTCTTTCTTAGAGAACTGCCCTGCTACTACCAGAGGACTTCCCTGCTGCTTGAGGCCTGCCTTGTTATTGTGAGGACTGCCCTTCTGCTGGAAGCCTGCTTTGTTGCTTGAAGGAGAGAGGACGATCTGCTTGAACCCAGGAGTACCAGAGCGACTACTAGGGTCAGTTGGCTGACCTCCCTTCTGAGCTTCAGGGACACAACAAGCTCCAGAGGCAACTGTCCAGGTGACCTGCTGCAACTGGCCCTTGCGGGACCTGCAACTGAACCTGTCTTGACCTGCAACTGAACCTGCCTGGACCTGCAACTGAACCTGTATGAGCTCTGCTGGCTTTTGCTGTAGTGAGTTCTTGCACCCCCAAGACGGGTGCCTTTCCAGGTCCAGGACCCTTGGCTGGCATCAGTGGAGCTCCTCATTTGAAATCCTGAGGTTTTGAACTCTACGTCCAAGACTTTGAGAAGGTAACTTTTTCAGTGGGACTACCCTGGTCCCTTGTATTTAGGCCCGCATCCTAGACCTTTTTTGATATCATGCCATTTGTAACCTCTGCTGATAAATGAATTAGAACCTGTATCGCATTCTCTCTTTAAATCTGTATCATTGGAACAGATTCCTCTCATTCTCAGTAATTCTCCTTATGGGATACTTTTTATCAGCGGTTTAGGATGAAAACTGTCTCCATGTAACATACTTTTGGTGGAAGTGGGTTTTCTGTATACAGTGGTTTCAATCATATTGTCTCTTATATAAACAGTTACATCAAGAAAATCTATTCTTTCTTTACTGGTGGAGCATGTAAATTTCAAACTTATGTCATTATTGTTTAAGATCTTATACTATTACATAAACTCAAGTTGTGTTACACGCCATCTAATAAAAAAAGCGGCAATAAATCTTGACCATCAAATGTGTTTTTCCAAATATTGTTCTTTGTATAAGATAACTGGTCAAGCAAATGCGATGAAGTACTACTTACACATTTTAGCACTTTGCTGTGGATCCCATCTGACCGGAAAGTTTGAAATTGTACACCTATAGTGGTTTTATTGAAAAAAGATAAAGGTTTAAAAAAATATATATAGTTCATTGTTTTGTCCCCAAGCAATTTCCTTTTCCCACCAGCCCATGGTGAGATTCGCATAACTTGGGGAAATGGAAATGTTGAGGAAACAGTGTTTGGCTGAACCAAAAGATGTTTTGTTCAAACATATTTCCATCATTTTCAAGGGAGCATTTGAGAATATAGAAGTTCACCCACCTTTCAAGAAGTAGGCACGTGCCTGTAGACCAACTGTTTGTTCTATGGAGATATAAAGTGCCACTGCATCAATTCTTACATGGGGTAATCAGTGTTCCAAGTTGTGTTCGCAAGTGTTCTCAGAAAATCTTCTGTATCTTTTATATAAGAACTCAGAGCCCGATTCATAAAGGCAAACTGAGAGGAAAGTCTAACTTTACGATTTGTCTTATTCAAATAGGGCATTTACGAGCAGTAAAGTTAGACTTTTGTCTCATTTAAACGTAAGTATTTGTCTTAAGTTTAACTGAGACCAAAACTGAGACAAACGTCTAACTTTACTACTCGTAAATGCCCTTCGTGAATACGGAAAGTTAGACTTTCCTCTCAGTTTGCAAAGTATTGATCCATATATATTGATATTTTTTCATATAGTAAATTGCAGGCTCAACCTGTAGGTCTACCGAGAGGGAAATCCAATGTTTTCTGTATTTCTGGAAGAAAGTAAATTTTTGATATCCTGGGGTATGTAACTACCAGATACGTATTCATCATCATTTATTAGATCTTCTTTGAGCCATTCTTTTGAATAGTCTTGTAATTCTGTTGCCATTTTCCTTACAGGATTATGATCTAATTTAATGTAGCTTGTTACATCATTTAGTTGTCGCATGGCTTCTTTGACTTCGCCCTCTGTATTGAGTACTACCATATTGTCCCCCTCGTGCTCTGGTTTAGTATGTTATTCTCATTTCTCATAAGATTTTTCAAAGCCAGTCTTTCATGTGTGCTTAAGATTTCTTTCTTTCCTGATTGTGACCGATTTTGTAATTTTTCTAATCCCCAGTTACTAGAACATGGAACACATCTATCTTTTTACCTGATGATAATTTTGGACAGAAGTTTGACTTTGACTTTAAGTGACTGTGTTGATGTCTATTGGTAGCAATGCCAAGTTCATTTAAAACATAATTTTCTGTGATATCATCATCTTCCATCTCAACCATTACTGCAAACAGAATTTTGAACCCTGAATTTGATTACTGTTGATATCCACACCATTGTCACTTTGTTGTGCTTATTTTAAATGTGTGTCAGTATTTTGTTTCATAGCAAAAAAACATTTTTAGTTCGAGCTTTCTAATAAACTTATTTGTGCCTAGGCGTGTCTCCACACTAAAACACAGTTGCCATGGGCCTCTGAGCAGAATGTTAGTCCCTTACTTAGAAGTGTTTGTTCATCTTTCATGAGTACATGTTAGGATAGATTGACTATCAAATTTGTTTCTGTTAAATTTACTTAGTTCATTGTTGTTTTCAATTATAAAGAGGATATTGTTTTCTTCCCATTACCTCTACTGGATTTTCTCTTTCTCTTCATTGGCCTCCGCTTCTGCCTGGTCCTCGGATGTGTCCTTTTGGGGTGCATTCATCCATGTAGATCATTTTAATCTTCTTTAAAAATAGTTGTCTTTCTTGAGCATGTTGCTGATGAGGTACCTTCTCTCTCACTCAGTTCAACATCTGATTCACATGTTGCTTCTTCTGTTTGTTGTTTTGTCATTGTTTGTTTTAAATGTATGATGGAACCACAATTTGCTAAATAAAGCATGCCTAAATTACACAAGAGGAACAACGACTGTATTTCTACAATGCATATTTCCACCAAATATGTCTGAACCACGCATTTTTGATAAATGCACTACACATGCCTGAACCACACATAGCAATACTACGCATGCCTTAACCACACTTTTTTTCTGGGATGCATACTTTTGTCACTTCAAAACAGTCCTGTTTTAGAATTTTTTCAGATTTAAAAAAAACATGTTTCATTTAAAATGTTCACATATTTTCAGTTTTGCAATTTTGTAAACCGCTCAATGTTTTTAAAATTCACCATGTACAATTTAATGAAAACAACATCACATTTACATCATATAAATAGTGCTCTGAGGTATTGTTTTGGAAATGTAGTCCTTCTACTATTTTGACAAATGTGAACAAGCCAAAGGTTTCTAAAATGGCCGACATTTTGTGACTGCATTGCATCTAAAAGCATTTTTTTTAAATCGTTAAAATCAAATGGACTTTGTCACATAATTAAACACACTTTTTCAAACTGTATTCAAACCATATTGTATTTTAAATTACAGTACACTTTACAAAATACATATATGAACTGCCCTCCATCATTTTGTTGTCAGTGGTACACTGAATACCTTAGTTACCACACGCATCATTTGTAGCAGCGTGTGAAAACCCACATTCCTTTCTGAATACTGCCATCTAGCGACTTCAAAAGGAAATTTTACATGAATAATCCTTTTAAAACAACCCTCCAACCAATCAACTATATATGTTTGTAAAATGTAACAAAAATTATATTTGGGACAATTTCAACTGGGCAGAGGAACTCTGCAAGGGTGTCCCCTGTCGCCCCTTATCTGTGCATTGGACAAGAACCATTGGCAATCTGAGTTAGTGGTGATCCCCTGATACCGGGCCTTAAATCGACCAAAAGCCACGAGGATAGAATCTCGCTTTATGCAGATAATATATTAATATACATGGCTTCCCCGACTTCTACCATTCATCGCATTCTTCACATTTTCCATATATTCGGTAATCATTCGGGTTACACAATAAACTGCTCCCAAGTCCCAGCTATTCCCTGTGCACATACACCAGTCCAAATACACCAAAAGAATATGACATCCTCATTGCAACAGAGGGCTTCCGTTACCAAGGAATATATATAACTACAAACCTAATGCGTTTCTATGAAACCAATCTGCAGGGGCCAATAACATGAATGCGCACGGATGTACAACACTGGCGAGCCCTTCCATTGACCCTCCTGGGACGCGTGGCTCTCTTTAAAATGCTAGCGTTACCTCACTTCTTTTACGCCCTGCAAAACACTCCATACAGAGTCCCAGATTCCTACTTCTCTAATATAGATAGCACGGTGTGTACTCTGCTGTGGGACGGACGAGCACCACGCATTGCAAGGCAGAAACTAACGGCGGATGGTACGATGCCCCAAAAAATGGGATCGTAAGTGGGCCGCCTGGAACAACTATAGGGGTGGGATATGTTTGGCCCCTACTGTCGAGTTACACCAGCAGGATGTGAGATTGAGGGGTGCGCCAAACATAGAGGAGGAGATGCCATGATAACCATTTGTCTCTCAAGTGCTGTATTGAAAATGTACCGTACTTGTATTGTACCTGGATATTTCCAATCGATTGACTGTACTGCTGTGTTTTTTTTTAAATTCGATATTTGTGAGAAGGTGTTCTGAATTTAACATCCTCTATCTTTCACAATTCCTGATATCCAGTATGTGAATAATTTAAGTTTGTTTTACAATAAAAACTTTTTCGATATATTTATTCAATCATTTAAAATGTGTACATTACCATACATTGTTTTTTCCAACCTGGCCTATATTATACATTTTAGTACCTTTAGGTAGAAAATACACAGTGAGTCTCAACTACTAAAATAGTAATTCTTACCTCAACACATACTCAACTTAAAAAACTTATGGCACAATGACTGTCCACTCAAATTAGAAATCCTGCTGTTCTGGGGCCATAACTAGGGACAAGTCATACTTTGTAACCGAGACAAAAAAATCTACTCTCCTACACCTCTGTGCACTTACCTCATGACATTTCTTATAAATAGTGACCGAAAGGCAAATTTTCTTTTTAATATCCCCATTTTGGTTACCTAATAGCAGGTGCTGGATACTGTCTGTGGGAGAGGGGAGTGGGGTGGCTAAAACAAATTCTTGCTCATGGGTTAAACTTCTGAATAAAATCAAAATGTGTTTTTATTTCTGGGTTAGTAGTAGGCATTAGCTGCAAAACAATTACTATTTCTATAACAACTAGAACTTAGCTGATGACATTATCTGGACAGTTTAATTTCTATTCCTACTCCACAGAGTACTTACCTCAGGGTAAATGCAGGGAAGTGACTGTGTTCAAAAATTGTACTCCTGCTCCACTGAGAATATACCTCGGGCATTTGCTTGACAATGACTGGAGCCAAAATTACTATTACTACTACAAAGAGTACTTACCACAGATCGAGTGATAGATAGTGACTGCGGTCAAAATTTTAAATATTATTTCATCCTTTAATCACTATTATTTCTACATCAGGTGCTTGCATCAAAAGTGTTAGTGGAAAGAGAATGAATCTGTTGTCATGCAAACAAATGATTTACTGTACTCATTTTTAAATTTGTGTTACAGTCTTTCAGATTTTATTCCGAAAGATTTATTTGGAGTTCCTTGCCAAAAATCCTGTAATCAACCTATGTAAATCTATTAAATTACAAAGAAAGTACTGCAAAATCATCATAGTAAATTTAATGAAATAATAGCACCATATATTACGAAACATTTACTTCAGCTTACTTCAGATTTCTCTTTTTTGCAAACAGTTTTTTTAAATTCAGAAGTCCCTGATTTTCCATTCTTTCTCCAACAAGCAAGGTGGAACATTTAATTTACCATTCCACCATCCTACACCCACAAAAAAACCTTTTCAGCCACAAGTAACTGAAAATAGTTTTACAATAACAAACTTTAACCCATTCTTTAATAGAACTTCATCTGATTTAAAGTGGAGGCAGATACAATTACTATTTCTACTACACCAGGTACTTTGAGCAGGTGCTGGATGGTGACAGCAGAGCAAATTTACAAATCCTACTCCACCTGGTACTTACCTCAGGGCAGGTGTTGGACATTGACTGAGGGGCTAAATTTCTATTCCCAGTCCACCGGGAACTAACTTTAGGGTGGGTGTAGGACAGTCACAGGTGATTACTAATCCTACTCCACCAGTTACTTACTTTTGGGCAGGTGCTGGACAGTGATGGGAGGCATGTTTACTATTCCTACTCCACTGGATACTCATTTCAGGACAGGTCCTGGACATTGATTAGGGGCTACATTTATATTCTCCCTTCCACGGGGTACTTGCCTCAAGGCAGGTGTAGGACAGTCATTGGCAGTGCATAAATAGTGTTCTAACTCCACCAAGTTTTTGCTTCAAGACAGGTGGAGGATAGTGACTCCAGGTAAAATTCCACCGGGTACTTACGTTTGAACTGGTGGTGGATAGTGACTGCAGGATAAATTTACTAATTCTACTCCACCAGGTACTTACCTCAGGGCAGGTGCTGGACAATGACTGGGGGGCTAAATTTCTATTCTCATTTCACCAGGTACTTACCTCAGGGCAGGTGCAGGACAGCCACAGGTAGTGCATAATTACTATTCTACCTCCACAAGGTATCTGCTTCAGGGCAGGAGCAGGGTAGAGATGGCAGGTAAAATTACTATTCCTACTCGATCGTAAACTTACCTTTTGTCAGGTACTGGATAGTGACAGCAGGGCAAATTTACTATTTCTACTCCACTGGGTATTTACCTCAGAGCCGGTGCTGGACATTGACGGGGACTACATTTCAATCTCCACTCCATCGGGAACTTACCTCAGGGCAGGTGCTGGACAGTCACTGACAGCGCATAATTAGTATTCTAACTCCACCAGGAATTTGCCCCAAGGTAGGTACTGGTTAGTGTCTGTGTGCAAAATTACTATTCCTACTTCACCGTGTGCTTACATTATGGCAGGTGTTAAATAGTGACAGCAGGGCAAAAAATGATTCCTACTCCACCTGGTACTTACCATAGGGCAGGTGCTGGACATTGACTGGGGGCTGCATTTCTATTCCCACTTCAATGGGAAATTACCTCACGGCAGGTGTGGTGCTGGCAGTGCATAATTAGTATTCTAACTCCACCAGGTTTTTACCACAAGGCAGGTACTGGTTAGTGTATGTGTGCAAAATTACTATTCCTACTTCACCGGGTACCTACCTTCGGGCAGGTGCAGGACAGTGATGGGCAGCAAATTTAATATTCCTACTCCACCATGTTGTTAACTCAAGACAGGTGCTGGACAGTTACTGGGAGACTACATTTCTATTCCTACTCCACTGGGTACCCACTTCAACAGCCTTATACCGCTGTACATTTTCTTAAATACACATCTGATTTCAAACAGGAATTTTTTTAATTCGTAACGGCCTGAATCTTCAACTTCTCAACAATTGGCAAAGTCCAATACCAATTTGCAATTCCTCCATCTAACACCCATCGAAGAAACCTTTTCAACCAGAGGTAACTTAGAACAGTTTCAAAATATTACACTTTATGATTTTTATGTTTTAAAAAACATCTTCTTTTGTGAAATGTAATTACAATTTTTTTAACTACACCAGGCACTTACCAATAGGTAGGTATGGGACAGTGACAGGTGGCTAACTTACTTAACCTACTCCTCCAGGTACAAGACCAGTTGGTAGACAGTAAATGGGGGCAAATTTACTATTCCTACTCCACCAGGTACTTACCTTATTACACGTGCTAAACAGTAACTAAGTGCAAAATTACTAGTCCAACTCAACCGGGTCCTTACCTGAAGAAAGGTGCTAGTCAGTGACTATGGGATACAAAATGTGTACTCCGTCTCCAACAGGTACTTAACTTATGGCAGGTGCTGGACAGTGACTTTCAAATTAAATTACTATTACTGCTCAAACGGGTACTTACCTCAGGCCTGGTGCTGGTCAGTAAGTAGGGGTTAAATTACTAATACTACTCACCTGGAAATAGCCTCAGTGCAGGTGCTGGATAGTGACGGCAGGGCAAAATTACTATTCTTACTCCACCGGGTACTTACCTAAAGGAAGATGTTTGACAGTGACTGTGGGGTGTGAAATTGCTAATCCATCTCCAACAGTTCCTAACCTCATCTGATGTTCTGGACAGTGATTTGGAAACCAAAATGACTAAGACTTCTACATCGAGTACATAGCACTGGACAGTGATTTTGTGACTAAGGGGTCGATTATGACTTTGGCAGTGGTGCACCAGCTGTGCGCAAGCACAGCACCGCCAAAGCCATGCAGGGACAGCCTGCCAAATTACGAGTACAACTTGTGTCTGGCAGGCTTTTTTTGTCCTTTCTATTGCCACCTTCGAATCTGGGATTTTTCCTTGATGACTGGAAGCAGGCAGAGGTCACGCCCCTCCTCAAGAAACCCTCTGCTGACCCCACCGATCTGAAGTACTACCGTCCCATCTCTCTCCTTCCCCTCCCAGCCAAGGTCACCGTGGAAATCGTCAATGCCCAGCTAACCCCTTTCATCGAAGGAAACGCCATTCCCGACTCCTCCCAGTCCGGATTCTGCAGCAACCACAGCACCGAGACCGCCCTCCTTGCTGCCCACACGCTCCTTGACCAGGGCCACTCTGCGGCCCTCATCCTGCTAGACCTCTCCGCAACCTTCAACACAGTCACCCATCGCCAGTGGCGTCACTAGGGGGGTGCGGGGGGTGCGGACCGCACCGGGTGACACCATCACATGGGGTGACACCCGAGGGTGCGGAGGTATGAGATGCAGAGGTAGGTACGGGTGAGTGCGGCGGTATCTATCTGCGAGGCATTGCTTTCTAATACTACCACAAAGTCGTAAAACAAAAATGACCCTTGTGCAGAGCTCAAACCCCTGTTAAGCGCCCGAACTACTGTGCAGCGCTGAGGCCCCTGTGCAGAACGAAGGCTTCTATGCAGCTCTCAGACCCCTGTGCAGAGCTGAAACCCCTGTTAAGCACCCAAACTGATGTGCAGCGCTGAGGCCCCTGTGCAGAACGAAGGCTTCTATGCAGCTCTCAGACCCCTGTGCAGAGCTGAAACGTCGTGTGCACAAAGGAGACCCCTAATAAAGGGCAGCACCCCTGCACTGCCCAACACCCCACATTGGCTTCAGCATGCCTGTGCTGCACCTGCCGTTTCCTGTTGATCTGGTGAGTCCCCAGGTCTGTGACTGCTGCGATTCCAACTCCTCTTGATGGGTCTCTCGCGCACCCCCTGCCTGGAATAGGAGCTCCTGCACCAGCTCACCGACGCGACAGTCACTCTCTGGATCATGGCTCTGGAGCTGGCCAGCATCCCCGGGCAAATTCTCTACTTCCTCATAGGTACGTGAAAAAAAAGAACGTTATTATAATATCTGTCACGGGACGGCGCTTAGAAGCGGCTGTGCGCGCTATGAAAACTAGCGATAAACTCTGCAGAAGGCGTGCTGACTCCCTCAGGGCGCTCCTTAGCGTGACAGTTAATAGGAGATTTCTGCTAGTGACGGTCACCGAAGTACAACCTCTACCGCCACATGAGCCGCTATTACTTGTGGAGAGCATGTCTGTGAGGGGAAGAACCAAGCGATAGCAGTGCTTAATTTGTGCCGGTGCTAAGCACCGGCACTTATTTCTCAGGGCCGGGTCTACATGGGGCGACTGCTGTTAAGAGATTCGCCTAATAACAGTGAACAAAAGAAAAAACCCACGAGCTGGTTCAGGCTGTTTGTAACCTGAAACTCTTGTTCTTTAAGCACCGTGAAAGCAAGGGTACCATGCAGCTGCCCAAGTGTGAACTTGGTGAGACTTACACCCCCGGAGGCACAAGGCAGTCACGTTTTATCATCAGGATGGTGGGCGTGGTATTTTGTTTCCTGAGGTCTGTTAAGTCCTCTGACCTGGGGCGGGGCACACAGCACGAGAGAGGCTAGGTTGATTTGAAGTAAACATGTGAATCCCTCCCCCACCCCATGCTGGCCTGGAACGCTTTTGCTTCAAAGAGCAGAGGCTGGAGGAGGGGCCACAGTGTATTTGGCAGTTGGCGCACGTGGAAGAAGTAACAGGTGCAGATCGTTTTTTTATTGCAACTCGGCATGGTCTGCATTGCTCAGTCACCACTGTTGCCTCGAGCAGCAGGATTGTATTCCTATATGTTCTGCTAAATACCGACTACTTTGGAGTGTGTCTTTGTAGATTGGAGCCAGGCTGCAGCCCCAGCCTGCAGGTCGTGATTGAATGGATTGACTGTCTAATGGGAGAGCGGGACATCTGCATTATTAGGTATGTGAAAATAGCAGCTAATACATTACAGCATTAATTCTGTAAAGTGTAGACAGCGTATTGCCATTCTTAAGTTCAGTAAGGAGATGCCATCCGAAAATGGTCTAACAATGCTCCTGGCCTCACCGCACATTTAAAGTGAAGTTTGTATTAAGGTTGACACCGGTGGCCGCAAAGGCAGCGTACAGTTTTCACCTGAAGGGAATGCCTGTTATGCCCTGGTTAGCAAGGAAAGGAGGGAGGAAAATGAGGAACGTTTAATTAATGATGTATTGTTAATTCATTTACTGTGAAAACACATCGCCATAAAGATAGCAAAGATTCGAAGGCAGAGGGCTTTTGCAAGATCAAAGGAATGAATGCTAGTTTATACAACCGCATCATGTAACGAGAACACTCAGCAAACAGAACCACAAACCAATTCATTGAAGGAGGTTATAGCAGACCCTACAGGGACATTTTGCAAACCCCTCCCCGCCCATCACTTGTGACCTCTGTAAAGAGACCAGAGTTGGAAATGTTAAGGAAGATGTCTGCACTAAAAAGCGTTCAACTCTTTCACCGGCAGATTCAGCTTGGGTCAATGCAAAATGTGGTCAAACCAAACTTGGTCTTCGATAACCCAGGGTAGGATTAACTTCAAGGGCTATGGGTGGGTTTCCCAGCTGGCATTTGCAAAGCTCGCACGTGTCACAAGCCCAGGTGTGAGTAACTCATCCAGTCAATGCTATTTATTTTCCCACTGCATTCTGGAACTCGTAGTCCTGATTTTATGAAAGCACCAACAGGGCTACTGAACCTGGATTAGATATGTTTTACTGCAGGTTCAGATGGATTAAATCCACTGGGCTGACTAACCCTAAAACGAGCTGTTTTTCATAAAGCGCAAGACTGGTGAGTTACAATACAGCGACCTAGAGGTATATCGTAACCATATACAGAACTGATAACGTACATTGAGTCCTGTTTTGGGGGCTAACGAGCAAGTAAGGTGTTTTGGTTCTGAGCCCTTCTGTTAAATTTCCCAGATCCATGTTTGACTAGCAACTTCAGTCACAGTGTACATTTATAAACCTAAAGAAAAAAGTTGGGTGTATTTGTGCGTTTATGTTTTTTACCCAGTCCTCATTTCTCTTCTATTTAAAAGGCGGGCAGGTAATGAAGTGGAGTGATCACATGAAATGAATATACATTTTTCAATTAAATAGACCAGAGGTCTGTAAAAGTGTTCGTTCCTTACTGACACCTAGCCGCATGTTGTGAGGGTGACAGCTAGTCAGTCCTTATTTGTCAGCCAACAGCACTAAGCATGCAGGGAGTTGTAGTTCATATATTCCTTTTATTGACATAGGCCTGCAAATCTCTGCTTGCTCAGTGTAGTTGGCTGGAAAAGCAACACTGGATGAAAACCAGTCTCATTAAATGGATATCTGAAGTTCTGTGCATCGAGGAAGGGGACTTTTCGTCCAGATGAGAAGAGGTTCCTACATCATAGTACTGTAGAGTCAGTGTGTAGGGCCAGGAATACGTTCTCCCAGACTCCTCTCACAGATAAGCGGTCAGAGTAAACATGAGCTTTGTTTATGTGACACCACAGTGGTGGCCGTAAGCATTTTACATAGGGGCACGCAGCACAGAAGTTGGGATTGCACATCATCTGTTGCACATGCACTCAACATCTTTTGAAGAAGTAGGCACCTTTGTGCCTACATAGAGCATAGTCACTTAGTCTGTGTCTGGACCGTTCCAAACAGTAATTTCATATTAGGTATCAGCAACTTCCCATGGGGAATGCTGCGCACCGATATTTAACTGCACTTGCCTCGGGCATCTGAGCAAAGTTTTGAGCACCGGCACCTTTTTGTTTACAAATTAAGCACTGAGCGATAGCATAGGGGGTTCCAGGAGACCCTGGGAATGACACGTGGAGGAAGGCACGAGCAACCCCCACCACTTCACCTTCCAAGTGTGTTTCCTTAGGCATCCTAACTACAGGTGCCGGCTTTCCATCCATGCCACGCTAAGAGAGGCGCTGCGTTTAGTGAACCCTGCCTCGTGGCGGACTCGGAGGAGGTCCATCATGGGGTAAGTGGTGAGGGGGGGGGTGACACCATGAGTTACCGCACTGGGTGACACCAACCCTAGTGACGCCGCTGCCCATCGCGCTCTCGCAGCCAGACTCCACTACGCCGGCATACGGGGAACCACCCTCGACTGGACCCGCTCCTTCCTTGCCGGCAGAACCCAAAGGATAAGACAACCACCCTTCCTCTCCAAACCCACAGAAATCAACTGCGGAGTACCCCAAGGATCATCGCTCAGTCCCACACTTTTCAACATCTACATGGCCCCCTTCGACGCCATGTCAGACAGCATGGACTCAGCATAGTATCCTATGCCAATGACACCCAGCTCATCCTCTCCCTCACAAAGAGCCCCGAAGACACCAGACTCAGCTTCCAGGAAGGAATTAAAGACGTCGCAGCTTGGATGAGCAGCAGCTGCCTTAAGCTCAACTAAGAGAAGACTGAGGTCCTCATCCTCATATTCTACCCCCACCACTTGGGACAACACATGGTGGCCCCCTGCCTTCGGAACCCCCCCACCCCTACTGACCACACCCGGAGCCTCGGTATCATCCTCAATTCCTTCCTCACCATGGCTCGCCAGATCAAAGCCGTTGCCTCCACATGCTTCAACTCTCTCTGCATCCTCCACAATACTTTCAAGTGGATCCCATCCGAAGCCAGAAAGACTTTCACACACGCACTCCTGACCAGCAGACTCAACTACGGACACACCCTCTTTGCTAGAATCAGCAAACTCCAGACCATCCAGAACAGAGCGGCCAGACTCGTCCTCAGCACCCCATGACACAAGCACATGACCCAGCACCTGCGAGACCTATACTGGCTCCCCATAGAGAAGAGAGTAACATTCAAGCTACTCACCCACTCCTTCAAATCACTCCACAACCTTGCATCCAAAAGAGTCTCTTTCCATGTACCCAAAAGAAACCTCCGTTCAGCCGACTTTGCCCTAGCAGAAACCCTGTGCATCTGCATAACCAGAGCAGGTGGAAGAGCTTTCTCCTACATCGCTGCCAAGGCCTGGAACGAGCTCCCAGTCAACACCCGTACTCTTCACACTTTCAGGAAGAGCCTCAAGACCTGGCTTTTCAGATAACCCGGTGCTGCACCCGCCCCAGCGCCTTGAGGCACTCATGGGTGAGTAGCACACTTAAAATTCCCTGATTGATTGCCATCCCCATGGCGGTGCCCTGAAAACCGGCACAGCAGTGGGAACGCAAAAGAAGTTCCAGCAGGGCATGGACTCTGACGTTCATGCTGTGCTGGAACTTGGGGTCCAACAAACAGGGGGGCACATGTTGTGCACCCTGAATGCCTCCCAAGGCAGGGGAGGCATCAAATCATATCAAATCAAATCAAGGGCATTTCTTAAGGGCACAAATCACTCGAAAGTCTCATGGCGCTTATGGACAACTCACAGGTCAGCTCAGAAAGAAAGGAAAGGAAAGGGAAAGGGAGGGTCTGTTAGTTGTCGAACAGCCATGTCTTCAACTTCCTGCGAAAACAGTCAATGATGGTGCGCAAATGTAGGGGCAGTTTGTTCCAGAGGGCTGGTGCAAGAAAAGAAAAGGATCTTCCTCCGTTTCTAGTAGTACGAATTCTGAGAGGTGTGAGAAGTGATTCGTTGCTGGATCTGAAAGTCCTGCAAGGCTGGTACCAGCTCAACTTTTTGGCCCAATAGCCGGGACCTCTTCCATACATATTTTTGTGAGTTAGACATAAAGTCTGGAAGCGGATTCGCTTTCTAACAGGAAGCCAGTGCACAAGTCCAAGTCTAGGAGCCGAAGGGGATCTTGGCGAGAGGTTCAGTACAAGCCTGGCCGCAGTGTTCAGTAAAATCTGAAGCCTAGAGAGAAGATCTTCATTTATTGAAGACAACAGGGCATTTCCATGGTCCATGCGGTTTATGATCAATCCCTGGACTAGTGGTTTCCCAGCCTCCATCGGAATCCATTAAAAAACGTTGCATAAATTACGCAGAACACCGAAACAGGAGCCGATTATATGGTTGGTCTGACTTTTCATTGATAGTTTGTTATCCATTTGGAATCCTAAATTCTGTACCACCTGTTTTGGAATTAGGCAGGGGCCTAGATTTGGAGACCACCAATCATGAGACCAGTGCTCATGAGCCTTGCTAAAAAGTACAATCTCAGTCTTGCCTCCATTTAGTTGTAGGTGATTTGTGCTCATCCACCTGTCAACCTGGGACATACAGTTCTTAAAACGTGACTTTGTCTCTGTTGGGTCTGGACCAAGGGTGATCAGGATCTGAGTATCATCGGCGTATGACACTACATCAAAGCCGTAAGATTTGATCACCTTGGCCAACAGGGTCGCGCAAAGATTAAAAAGTGTCGGGCTCAGGATAGAGCCTTGTGGCACTCCAGTCCTAACTGGTGTTTTGCATGAGACAGTGTTTCCCACCTGTACCGTTGTGACTCGGTCAATAGCTTTTGAGCCACTTTAGGGCCTTCCCCCTGACACCAATCTCCCAGAGCCGAAGTTTGAGAATGCTGTGGCAGATGGTGTCAAAAGCTGCTGATAGATCTAGCAGGACGAGAATTGATGACTGCCCTCAGTCAATTGCTAAGCTGATGTTATCTGTTACTTCTACTAGAGCTGTTTCTGTACTATGGGCGGCCCTGAACCCGATTGTGAGGGGTCGAGTAACCCGTGACTCTCGAGGTGGGTAACATGCTGTTTGTTAACCAGTGACTCGAGCATCTTCCCAAAATGAGGGAGCAACGAAATAGGACAATAGTTAGTGGGAAGTTTAGGGTTTGCGGTGGATTTTTTTAGTATTGGCTTGACTCTAGCGGCTTTCCATATCTTTGGGACCTCGGATTGTAGCAGTGACTTGTTAAATAGGTCAGTGAGATTATCTAGCAGCACCGGGGCAATGGTTAGAAGGAATCTCGGTGGCACGGGGTCTATTGGTGAACCCAATTTAATTTTTAGCATGGTTTTGACCACTTCCTCTGGGTTACACTGGGAAAATTCATCCAGGATATGAGGAGGGCTAGGAGATACGATGGAAAGATTTCCTGAGGGATTTGTGTTTTCTTGGGGTGGGAAGGAGTTATAGATTGCGACGATTTTATCGTCGAAGAATTTAGACAGAGTGTCAGTCCAGTCCTGTGAGATGGGGCTTGTGTCTGGGCAGAAGGCGTTGTAAATTCTTTTAAGATTTGATAGAGCTCCGTATTAGAGTTTGCCGCTTTTTCGATCCAGTTTAGGAGATACAATTGTTTTGTTTGTCTTATTATATTATCCATGTAGCTACGATGGATATAGTTATACGTTTCACGGTCTAACGGCTTTTTACTTTTTCTCCATTTCCGCTCCGCTGTCCTACAGGAGAGCTTTGCTGTCTTCAGTTGCTCCGTAAACCAGGGAGCGGCTCGGGGTTTAATTTTGGCCTTGGTAAAAGGGGCAAATTTTTCTAGTGCATCCGTTATTGCTTTCTAGAAGGAGGTTGCAGCTTGATTGATGTTGGCCATTTGGCTATATTGAATGGGGCACAAATGAGTCGCAAAGAGGGGTAAGGTGATTTTACGCCATGACCTGCGCCATATTTGTTCATTCCTGTAATCAGTTTTGGTAATGTGTGCTGGAATAGTGAATTTTAGTAGGTCGTGGTCTGGCCATAGTAGTGGGGATGGAGGTTCAACTGTAACATCTGTGGAATTTGTGAACAATAGGTCGAGCGTATGGCCAGCTATGTGGGTGGGACCGATTACCAGTTGGGCTTGTCCCAAAGTGCTCATATTAGTAATAAGCTGATCTGTGTCCGGGTCCTGTAGTATCTCAGCGTGATAATTAAAATCTCCTATTAGAAGGAAAAAGTCTGAGGCCAATACATGCGGGGAGATTGCCTCAAGTAACTTGTGTGGAAAGTCTTTTTTGGGACCGGGGGTCTGTAGACTAGAGCTCCTCTCCAAGTGCCACAAGACAAGCCCTCTACTTTAAAAGTACACAGTTCCTATTGGTCGCTTATGGTTTCTAAGGAGGTAATGCCCACGTCAGGGATGGTGGCTATAAGTAGGCCTCCATCTTTTTTCTCCTTTCTATCCACTCTAATTATGTTGTATTGTGACGGAAAGTCAATTACCACATCTGTGAGAGCATGTTCATGCAACCATGTTTCTTCTTACAAAACAAATGTCTGGTGATTCCAGATCCATGAGGCTCATATTTCAACGGTGTGTTTTGGAATAGAGCGCGTTGAAATATAGTGCATTTAATGGTTGCGGAATATTGGTGGTGTTTCGGGTAGATGTTAGGGTTTTGCTCACTGGAGCTGGTTTATTAACACATGATATGTCACGCACCCTGTTGATAGTTGTATCTCCCAGTGTGACTGACTGTCTAAGATGGAGATTATTTAAGTTTTTTAAGTCTTAACTAGAATATTTTAATATAGCCATTTTTAGTCACTCACCAGATAGACACACCGGATGAGGCGCAGGAATATAGGTGGGAGGAGAAGGGGTCCTGGCAGCTGGCGGCGGACGGGCGCAGATGGGCTTGCCTTTGGGGCGCCTCTGGCGCGCCCGCTGCGTGCGCCGGCACCCCTCCCCGCCTTTTGTAGAGCTGGAGGATGGTTTCGGGGGCTAGTGCGCTAAACTGCACTTCTGGTCGTGTAAACAGGAACTGATGTCAATGCCTTCTCGTCCCTCCGCTCAACCAGCATAAGCCGTGGCAGACCGAGGACTACAGGCAGCTAATTAAAAGGTAAGTGAAATAAAAAAGCTGAAAGACGCAGGGCGCAATTAAAAATATAAAAGTGAAACAGCAGCACTGTTTACCAGAAACAGAAGGTGAAAGATTCGATTTGATCAGTTTGTCTGTTTTAAATTTGTGGCAATAAAGAGGACAGGCATTTGGGCCCTGTAGGGCTCACTTTGTTTCACCTCTGCCAGCCTTTTCATGGTGGTGAGCCAGCCTTTTTATGGCGGTGAGCCCGCCATGAAAAGGCTGGCAGAGTGGAAACTCACAATATGCTCTGTGGACCATGGTGGCTTAGCCTTGCATTTTATATAGGCCTGTGCACTGCGTCACTGCCAGGGAGCGTGGTTACCTAGCACAGGCGGTGCAGTGGTTAACGGTCCAAAAATCCGCCTCATAATAGGGCGGACGGAGGACCGCCACCATTGCATCATCGTGAGTACTACAGAACTGCCGGACTCTTAATCGGCGCCTAAAGTTATATTCCTACTCCTTTGGTTACTTACTTCAGGACATATACTAGGCAGAGACTAGGCCCTAATTTACTACTCCACCAGGTTCTTACCTCAGAGCTGTAGCTAGACAGCGACTGGAGATAAATTACTGATCCTACTCCACTGGGTACTTACCTCATTGCAAGTGCTGGTCAATTGGAAGCAAATGTACTAAATAATCAAAGTCATAAATACAACTAATTATCTTAATGTTGCCATTTACCCTAATAGGTAATACTTTTCGCAAGGAAAAATAGGATTTCTTTCCACCCTAGTCCAGTCAAAAGTTGAATATAATGAAATAAATTCTGACATTAAAAATTGTATGTGCCCCTAAACAAAACAACTGTATGATAGTATGCATTCTCAAATGTATATCCATCTCTCTCTTTTCACGCAGATTGGAATTACTACTAAAAGTCTGAAAACCTTCATCCAATGAACAATTTTCTACAACAAAAATAGATCTCTACCTTTTATAGCAAGCAAACACCATACCAACATCAGGTAACTTTTAACTTATTTGACAATCTAAACCCTACGTACACTGTGCAAATAATAACAAAAGTAATCTGCTGTTCATTAAATATTTGTTTCCAGTACGTTGTTTACTGTGCCCTCTCTCCAGAGGATACATTAAATAACTACATCTGGGGGTTTTTTCTGCAGAAAAAGCAACATAAATAAATTAAACTGAACAATTGCCAACACACTTTTTATTTACCAGCTTTTTTTTCTTTCTCCCATAGAATTACCAGCAATGGAATCTTTTAAACAAGCCAATTAAGTGAAATCAAGGACAGACAATACAAATTTGAAATATGATGGCTATCTCTACTTAAAAGAGAGATTGATGGAACCCAGGAGTCATTGGAGGTGTGTGGAATATTTCTGTTCCCATTGCACAGGCAGAGCAGTTACTCTGGAAAATACAGTGGTTAGGACAACAGAGCATAACCACTCTGTCTCTGCAATGGAAATAGAAGTAAGTAAAAATGTTCAACAAATTAAGCTTCTTGCACACACCTTCAATGAACCTTGTGGTGCCATTTTACGAGAGGTTGCCCAAAACGTGTGCACATTGCCAGTATCGTGCCCTCCATCCCCAACCTTATGAGGATGGTTCGGAGGCAAAATCTGGCAAGTAATCTCCACAGTGTAATACCCCATACCTCTGAAGACATTAACATTCCCCTCAACTAACTTTCTCCAATTAACATTTTTTTCCTGCATGACAATGAAAACCTTCATAAAAGAATTAAACTTTTTAGCACTACCCATTACCTTGTTGCTTTGAAGAGTAGTCCAATTTGGATGATAGATGGGATATTTAAATCAACACCCCATCCATTCTCACAAAGTTATACTATTCATGCTAACAGGAATAAAACAACTGTCCATCCACTGTATGCTTTTCTCCCTGACGAACATTCCACAATGTACACTGAATTTGTAACAGTGATCAAATCCTAAACTTTGAATAAAAGTCCTGGAAAAATCATTATAGATTTTGAATTGACAATGATTAACACATCAAGCAAACCCTGATACCGATATTCAAGGTTGGTTTGTTCACTTTTCTCAGGCATATTGGCAAAAAATTAAAAAAGCTTCTTTGGGTGAGAACTATTTGCCAAGCGGCAAACTACAATTGGAATTGCGTAAACTAACAGCATTATGTTTCGTACCATCTGACAGTGCAGATGAGTTCTACAATTCCATTACAAAATCTGACTATTTCACCCAAAACAAAGAGAAATTGGCCCCTTTACTAAATTACTTTTAGGATACATGGATTGGCCGTCTTAGCAGGTTGGGTCGCAAGAGTAAGCTAAGGTATCGCATTGAATGGTGAAACTGCTATGTGACCTGCTTAGAAGGTGGTGAGAAAACTAACAATGCCATTGATGGATGGCAAAAATCCTTTAACAAGTCAATGGGCAGATCTCTATAATTTTCTAAAAATTCTGAAGAAGGAATAGAGTTTCCTGGAAATGAGGCTTGCACAATCACTGTCAGGAAGCCTGAACCCAAGGATCTCTAAAAAAAAGAAAAGAATTTGTCTGCAAGACTATTAGATAAACTTCAACAATTTACATTGATGGTAGCTTCTGACTACCTTGACAGTATAGCATACATATTATATTGTTAGCACTGTCTGACCCCCTAACTACACTACTTGCCAGTTTTTATACTCTAACTAATTAGTTTGAAATGTATGCAATTTTTTGTTTCTAAATTCTAGGAAAGTTGGGGTTCCTACCTGTTGTAACCTTCTTTTTTTCAACTCATGGTAACTTTTTACGTTCTACGTGACACCTTGAGTCTCCAATTCTTGCAAGGTGCAAAGACACTCCACAAGTCAATCCATAGTTGCCTTTTTTGAAAAAACCCACAGAAAAAAAACATCAAAAGCCTCTTTTACCAGATAAACCATTTTTAAAGGATACTATTTTAACCTTACTCCGCTGCAGGCATGCTGTTTTCTGCAAATTAAACCAAGTCCACTCCTTTTAAAAAAAAAAAAAAAACCTTCTCACCAGGCAACTACGTTAGCCTTAAACCTAAACAGCCACATACTCTTCATGGAAAGTTCCAGTGTCTTGTCCAATAGACATAATGTTTTTAAAGTCAACTACATTAGTCTTATTCCTCAAAAGCGATGTCTTTTCTTCAAAGACAATTTGTTGAGGCAACTTTATTAGCCTTAATCCACTGCAGCCACGTGGTCCCCATCCAATGTTCCTGTGTCTTTGCCATGAATCTTTTTTTTTTTTCAAAGGCAACTACATTGGCCCCCTCAGCGACGTCTTCTCCCAGAAAAAGTAATCTTTTTCAAGACAACTAGATTAGCCGTACTCCACTCAAGCCACATGCTATTCTTCTATAAGAGTCAAATCCTCCTCTGATGTGAAATCCATTTTTCGTAGGCAACTTCGTTAGCCTCAATTTCCAACTGATACACAGTCGTTCTTCAAAGTTGTTTTGTCGTCTTCTTTAGAAATTGACAATTAAAAAAAACGCAACTCCATTACCCCTTTTCCCCGCCACGTGTTCTACGATGAGCACTTCGGTTGAATTTAAAAAATGGCAAGCAGAAACAGCAATTTTTTAAAAATTAAAACAGTTTTAAAATAGTAGTGTAACAATCCTAACATCTACTATTTTAACCTTTGTTTTAAATAAAGCAACCATCCAGAGGAGGGCACGTCAAATCAACCTGAACTGGTGTGAATTTTAGGTTAAATTAACAACATTAATCAAACCGAGCTATCCCACCTAGAACGGAGACAGTTAGGCAACAATCTAGACTCCCAGGGCACCAACCGCTCAAGTGCAGGGAAAGAAGCAATTCCTTTTTGTTAAATAACCCTCACACACTCTAGTAGTGGCATGCTTCATCATCGGGTTCACCCTGACTGCTAAAGGTCAGGGTGGGCTCGACCATATTTCAGGGAGCACTTATGAGAAGGAGGCCAGGGGGTTTAAAGATTAAAAATCCTCCTACAACTCCAGGTATTTCTTTATTAGTGGAATCGTATGGGATACTCAAAATAGGAAAAAGGGGGGTCGACAGAAAGTAATGGTCCTATGACCCTAATGACAACATGTTTCAGTCCTCTTCAGGGAAAAAATGTGTCCCTCCCTTGTGTCGAGGTCAACCTGATCTTTAGGAGCCAGGGTGAACCCGATGATGAAGCATGACACTACTAGAGTGTGTAAGGGTTATTTAACCCCTTCGCAGCTAAGCCCCCCCCCCCGTGCTAAGCCTCTTTTTTTTGCTATTTGGGGTAGTTTGTACTTAGGGCCCTTGTAACTTTTTGACCACATAAGGTGTTGTTGCCAAATTTGCGTCCTTTTCTTCCAACATCATGGGGATTCTAAAGATACCCAGGTTTTGTGGATTCCCCTGGAGGGGACCCAGAAATTAGCCAACATACAGCTTTTATTTTTTTAAATTGGAAAAAAGTGCTGCAAACGAAAGCGTGTGGTTTTTCCCCTGAAAATGGTATCAACAAAGGGTTTGTGGGTCTGAAATCACCATTATCATAGCTTTCAGGGACTGACAGACTTTTGCCAGAAAACCAAAACTTTTTACACAGGACATAGCCTATTTTTGTTATTTTTTGTGCTTACAACCTTCTTCCAGTTAATGGTAGAAATGGGTATGAAAGCAATAATGGATCCTGGAAAGCTATACATTTTAGAAAAGTAGACAACATTTTAAATTTAGCAAGGGGTCATTTGTGTAGATCCTTCAAGGTTTCTTTATAGAAAGTAACAGTTGAAAATGTGAAAAATTTGAAAATGAGTTGAAAAAAACAGCCATTTGTGCCAATGTTTTCATCTGTAACTACTTCTAATTATGACAGATGTTTAAAAGCAATATACCGTTACTTTTTCTGGACCTTTCTGGTTGTGGGGATATATAGGAATTGTAGGTTCATCAAGAACCCGACGGAGCCAGAGCCAATAACTGAGTAGCGTCTTGCAATGGTTTTTTATTAGGTACCGGGTATATAGCAATTAATTTGGGAAAATATATACAGTGAATAATCGGGATAAAAGACACCTATGTATTTCTGAAATTGGAACAAAATATAGAGTTTATAAACAGTAGCTATTTGCACATTTCCGAAATTGTGACCCATACTAGCATGAGAATTATAGGACATTTTTCAGAGTGACTTCTTTTTTACACATTGTCTTTCATTTGGAGGCAGAAATGCATCAAAAGTCAATAGGTAATAACAGTTGCTCTACAATTCTGTGTTGCCCTAAGTCTCCCAATAAAAATGGTATCTCACTTGTGTGGGTAGGCCTAGTGCCCGCGACAGGAAACGGCTTAAAACGCAACGCGGAAATACTTTACTTTTGCAGTGAAAACTGACCCTTTTTTTTGCATAGTGCCTAGCTTTAGATTTTGATCCCTAGCTCTGCCGGAACCTAAGGAAACCTAGCAAATCTATACATTTTTGAAAACTAGACACCCAGGGGAATCCAGGATGGGGTGACTTGTCTGGCTCTCACTAGGTTCTGTTACCCAGAATCCCTTGCAAACCTCAAACTTTGTCATAAAAAACACATTTTCCTCACATTTCTGTGGTGGAAAGTTCTGGAATCTGTGTGGATCTGCAAATTTTCTAACACCCAGTGTTCCCCCAGGTCCCTCGATAACAAAGGTACCTCCCTCGTGTGGGTGGGTCAAGTGCCCACGACAGGCAAGGGCCCAAAACGTATTTTGGAGACATCAAAATTACCCACAACAAAACGATCTGCTTTTGCAAGGGGGGTCACATGAGTTTTTGGTCCCGGGCTTGGCGGCCAGCTAGGGAAACCTAACAAACTCACACATTTCTGAAAACTAGAGACCTGGGAGATTGCAGGGCGGTATGGCTTGCGAGGATCCCCCAATGTTTCCCTGCCCCAAATCCCCTGCAAACCTCAAATTTTGATTCAAAAATCAACTTTTTCTCAAATTTCTGTGTGGCAAAGGCGTAGAATCACCGGGCTGACCCAAATTTCCTACCACCCAGCGTTCCTCCAGGTCTCCCGATAAAAATGGTACATCACTCTTGTGGGTGGGTCAAGTACCCACGACAGGCAAGAGCTCAAAACGTATTGTGGATACATCAAAACAAGCTAGTTTTGCAAGGGGGTTCACCTGGGTTTTTGGCCCCGTGCTAGGCGGCCATCTTGAGAAACCTACCAAACCCACACATTTCTGAAAACTAGACACCCGGGGAAGTCCAGCACGGTATGGCTTGCAGGGCCCCTCTACGTTTTCCTACCCAGAGACCACTGTAAACCTCAAATTTAGTTGAAAAAAATTTCATTTTTCTCAAATTTCTGTGTGGGAAAGTTCTGTAATCTGCATGTATCCACAAATTTCCTACCACCCAGTGTTCCCCCAGGTCTTCCAATTAAAATGGTACCGCACTTGCGTGGGTGGGTCAAGTACCCGCGACAGGCAAGGGCTCAAAACTTATCAAAATGACCTATCACAAAACAACCTGGTTTTGCAAGGGGGGTCACCTGGGTTTTTGGCCCGGTGATCGGCGGCCATATTAGGAAACTTCCAAACCCACACATTTCAGAGAACTAGACACCCGGGGGAGTCCAGCTTGCATGGATCCCCCAACATTTTCCTACCCAGAATCCCCTGCAAACCTCAGATTTAGCTGAAAACCCCCACTTTTTCGCATATTGATGTGTAGAATCACCGTGCCGACACAATTAACCTACCCCACAGCATTCCCCTCAGTCTCTTGAGTAAAATGGTACCTCACTTGTGTGGGTGGGGCAAGGGCCTGTAACTGGGAAGAGCCAAAAGCATAGGGATCAAGGGTATAGCACAGGGAATTCTAAGATCTACAGTTCTTTAAAATACGTTTTTAGCCAATTCTGCATTGGACACTCACACAAGTGAGAGGTATCACAGAAATGTGAGGAATTTTTATTTTTTTAAAGTTTGAGGTTTGCAAGGGATTCTGGGTAACAGAACCTGGTGAGAGGCACACAAGTCACCCCTTCCTGGATTCCCCTTGGTGTCTAGTTTTAAAAAATGTACAGGTTTGCCAGGTTTCCCTATGTGCTGGCTGAGCTAGGGCCCAAAATCCACAGGTAGGCACAATGCTAAAAACAAGTCTGGGGGCATTGGTATGCCCGTTCTGGGCAGCCCCCATGCATAAAAAAAGCCAGCCTAATCGCTGGAGCCTAGTGGTCTGTCAGCTCCCCCTGGGGGGCATATCAGGGGCCACTGCCCCATCTGCCCCGGGGAGGCAGAAAGACTGTGGTATTTTGGGGGGGGGGGTGTGGGCATTGGCATGCCCGTTCTGGGCTGACTTCACCCCTGAATTAAAAAAAATATATTTCCTGATGCCTGTTGTGCTTTCTGCCCTCCTGGGGGGGGCACATAAGGGGATATTGATCCCATTTGCCTCCTGGGGGGAGAAAGACTGTGGTAATTGTTTTTGGGGTGGGGGCATTGGCATGCCCATTCTGGGCAGCCCCCACCACTACATCATAAAAATACCTGTTTTCTAGTGGGCTTTCTGCCCCTCGGAAGTCAGATTGGGGGTACTGCCTCCATCTGCCCCCCCCACTAGGGGCAGAAAGACTGGAATTACTCTGGGGAAGGGGGTTGGGGGCATTGTCATGCCCATTTCGGGAAGCCCCCACACCTACATTACTCAAAAAAATCCCTGGTTTCTAGTGGGCTTTCTGGCCCCCCGGGGGTCAGATTGGGAGCTACAGCCCCCGTCAGCCCCCCGGGGGGCAAAAAGACTGGAATTTCTCGGGGGGGGGGCATTGTCATGCCCATTTAAGGAAGCTCCCACCCCTACATGAATACAACAAAAAATCCCTGGTTTCTAGTGGGCTTTGCGCCCCCCCGCCTCCGGGGGCTCATTTCAGTTTCGGTTTCAAGGAAATGACCACACAACGTGCACACTGATAGTCATTTCAGGGAAACGAGGGGGAGTGCTTCGGGAGCTGGGGAAGCTCTTCCCCAGCTACCGAGGCCTTTGGGGAGAAAAGGGAATCCCTCTGGTGCCTGCACCAGAGAAATTTCCAGTGTCATGTGCGAGGATGGCTGGGAGCTGTCCAGCGTACACGAGCACTGATGTGCACGATGGCTCCCTGCCATTGTGCGCATGGAAGGGGTTAATAAAAAGGAATTGCTTCCTTTCCCGCACTTGAGCAGTTGGTGCCTCGGCATTCTAGATTGTTGCCCACTGTCTCCGTTCTAGGTGGGATACCTCGGTTGACAGACACTATTTTGGGGGAACGTCTACCAGCGACACCCACTCTCCCTTTCAGACAAGCCATATCCATGAATATGCTTTAGTCGTGAATTACCAACTCAATTGTCTACAGCCAAAGGAAATTAGTTAACATTGAAACATGGGTTTCACTAATGCAACTCGTGCAGAGCATGTAAATTGGGAAAGAACACCTTTGAATATATCTCTGTATTTGGGAATAAACCCACTCCATTGAAGGCACTGTACAACTGCAGAAATAAGTTTGCGGTATATGTCTTAACATGTACATGTGGATTTCAGTGTGTAGGCAGTACAAAGTTACAGGTACACGTCAGAATTCTGCAGAATCTGAGGGCCATAGTCAATTCCTATTATACATACCCTGTGGCCAGACACTTCAAAGTAGAACACTATAACGATTTGGAGTATCTTTGATATTTTATGATCGGGGTAGTGCCACCATCAAGGAGAGGAGGCAACAGGGAAAAGCTCCTCAGACAACTCGAGTCCAAATTTATATTGGAACTTGATTCAAGGGCCCCAAATGGTCTGAACCAGTGTGAAGATCTCCATAATTTTCTGTGAGCCGTTGCTAGCAGCGATGATGGAGTTGTCATCATTTGACGATAAGTTATCTGTACATTTATAGCAATTTACCTGCACCTCTCTGACATAACATGTAGCACTTCTGACCTTTATTCAGCACTGACTCTCTTAACAACCAACATCAGCCGCTCTTAGCTTCCGTTCATAAAATCGATAACGATATTCATAAATATATATACTAATTTCATCTTAGAAGAGTTATGCCCTGTACATTCAATCTTTAGAAACGTTGACAGGAAAGAACTTTATTTATATATTTATATGATGTTGGCGCTATTGAAGAAAATAACATCTAAGACTCATAGCTGTAAGAAAGGAGTCCATTTTAAGCTGCATCTTTCACAGCTCCCTGAGTGTAAGGGACATTATCACTTTGCACAGAGCACTTCAAGTAATCTATGCACTTTAGAAAGAAAACAGATTATAAGTTAAAACGATTGGTTTTGCACTTTGCACTTTATTGTTATATTGACTAGTACTGTGGATTTTAGTATATATATATATATATATATATATATATATATATATATATATATATATATATATATTCACAGAAAAAACCATAGGTTTCATGCACGTTATAGTTAGAAACCCCCCTCACGATTAATAAAACACACATCCACTGCCGGATGTGTAATACTTTTTATTTTACTCTCTGGAAAGGGGACGAACATCACTTGAGAGTCACAGCGCGCTCCTGGCAGAGCCCAATGCTGTGTTACACCCACCATTGCCTGCTGAGTGCCACACATCTCTGTGTTGTATTCCACTAGCTAGTGCATATGCTATGCCACTCTCTAGCCCATGTGCACTGTAACACCACCCCGTGAATATGTCATGCCACACTTGTCTTCGCACGGGTTATATTGCCCCATCTAACGTGCCTTCCTCGATGCCTATGTTATAACGCACAGTGCTATGCCATACATATTACAATCTGGGATCCATATCTTTGTCACAGTGCATATGCAACGTTACACTCCCCAGCACATATTTTATATTACAACTTTAGAGACTAGTTAGGTTACATAACACTGCCCTGTGCATATTACACTCCAAGGCGCATATCGCATAGCACGCGCTAGTGCCGGTGCTATCTCGCGCTCTCCAATGAATCTGTCATTGCGCACAATGTATTGCATATTTTATTTCACGCCCGGTTCATCTTATATCACACTTTTTGGTGCATAGTTTATACCATACACTATCTCTAGTTTTCATTTTCAATCGTGCTCTCAGGACTATGTTCTATATAACACTGTGTTCACCTACCCTTTTCACGGGCATTACATTTTGCGATAGGGGGTGGAGGGTCAGGGGGTGTTTCTGTCAAGTGAGCCCGGAGTCACAGTCACAAACGTCCTCTTCTTCCTCAATAAAAGTGAGATTATGCTGCATACTTGTTCATATTTTAAGTAGTTCGCACCGACACACGTTTTAAAAACAATAAAGTTCCTAATACCCGCCTTCTCTGAACAGTTAGCTTGCTTGCCCATACCCCTCCTCCCTATCCTCTGTTGTGTGAATCCATGGACTAGCCTCCTCCCTCCTGCCATGCATGGTCTGATGTGCTGCCACTGCCCTCAATTTAGTATGATGTACCAGTCCACTCCTCCTGCCCTCCATTGCCCAATTCTATGTCCCATCATTGACCTCCTGCTTAAACTCTGTGCTTAGCTTGCTGCCCCTATTCTCCTTCCCCCTGCCCTCCGATGTCTTTGTGCATGCCCCTGCTCCATCCTTTTTGCCCACCATGTTCCATGGACCTGCCACTCCTATCTACTCTGAGTGTTCTGTTGAGCTGCCACTCCCCTCCCACCTGCCTAGCATTGTCAGAGGACTGTAACCTGTCCCTGCCACCTCCACCCTGCCTGTCCACATGCCATGCCCCTATCCTCTTCCTCCTGTCCACATGGTCCATTGTACTGCCACACCCTTCTGCCCTCCCTGGTCTGTTGTGCTGCAACTGCTCCTCCTGCCTGCCCCGTGCGGTCTGTTGTGAGGCCCCCTGAACTTTATTGTCTGTGCACAGGTCCTGACCCTCCCTTCTAACCTCCATCGTCCTTTGTGCATGCCCCTGCACCTTCCTTCTTGCCCATCATAGCCATTGTGCTGCCACTAACCCTCCCACTTGCCATGCATGGTCTTCTGTGCTGCCATGGCCCCTCCCACCTTCCCTGTGTGGTCAGTTAGCTGCCCCTGAACCCCTCCCACCTTCCCTCCATGGTCTGTGTGTATGCCATCACAGTCTCACTGTTGCTTTTCATGGTGTGTCTTGCTTCTAGTGCCCATCCTGCCTGACCTCCATGGCTATCTTGCTGCTCCTGCCCTGCCCCCTTGCCCCCAGCCCTCTGTTTACATGTGCAGACCCCTACTCCCTCCCTCCTGGCTTGTCTGTTCCATTGTAATGCCCCTGATCCGTCCCTCCTGCCCTTTATGGTCTGTTATGCTGCAGCTTTCTCTCCTGTCTGTCCATTATGGTCAGCTAGCTACCATTGCCTCTTGCCCCTCTGTTCTCTGTTGTCCATGTGCATGGTCCTGTCCCCTCCCTCTTACTTTCTATGGATTGTTGTGCTGCACTCCCGTCCCGCATGCCCTGTGTGGTGTATTGTGCTGCTGCAAACCCTGATGCCTGCCCTGCAGGGTCAGTTTGGTGCACCTCTCCATGTCCCTCCTGTCCTCTGTTATCCAAGTCCATGTCCCTACCCCATTTCCTTCCATGAGCCAATGTACCATACTTGCGAACATTTTGAACTTGGTGAGAGGGAGATTTTGAAAAAAAACTGGGGTATTGATTTTCCCCTTTGAGTTACATTTAAAAAAAGGAGATTGTAGACAGATCAAATAAAGCCCATTTGAGCTTAAAAACATTGGACGTTTCCTGGCTGAATCGGGTCTGTTGGCATGTATGGTTGTACTACCATTGCCTCTTCCTTCTGCCCACAATGGTCTATTACATTGCCACAGCCTCTCTTGCAAGTCCTGTATTGTTGGTTTGTTGCCCCTGCCCCCCTTTCCACTGCCCTCCATAGTCTGTTGTGCTGCCACGGCCCTTCCTGCCTGCTCAGTGTGGTTAAATTGTTGCCTTTGCACCCTCCTACCTGCCTTCAATTGTCAGAGTCCGTGCCCCTTGCCTCTTCCTCTCAACAGTATCCTAATGAACAACTAGATTGCTAACATTCTATATTTATTACAAAAGTGTGGAACGCCTGACGTCATCTTGATGTAATCAAAACTGTAATACCTAGAGCATTTCCTTTAGAAATTACATATATGAGAGGGTCTTATTGGCATCAAAATTATGGTTAATGCTCTAAAAGACTAAAATAAGGACATATTTTCTGAGTTTTCAAATAGCGACAAAGCACTTTTAAATTATTTGTTATCTTTATGTTTTTTTATCCAGTTGACCACTTGATTAAATGTTGCACTTTGGGGAGAGGATGTGGTGTTACTTCCAGAACTGCAGACTTTGCAACTGGGGACCAGGTTGGAGTTTCTGCTTCAGCTCGACATTCTGTGATTCTGGTCAAATCACTTAGGGCCTCATGTAGGTAAAAAATTTTTACCGGTTCTTAAATACCGAGCCGTACCGAATCGGTAAATTAGAATCGGTAAGTTATATGTAGGTAAAAATTCGGTAACAGTTACCGATTCGGTAACATTCGGTAAATACGAATCGGAATTCACCGAATCGGTAAATACCGAGGTGATAATTACCGATTCGGAAAATACCGAGGTGGAATCAACCGAATCGGAAAATACCGAGGTGGTATCTACCGAATCGGAAAATACCGAATCGGTACGTACGGATTCGGTAAATAACATCACATGACTTGACGAAACAGCTAATCCTGTGCAACGACAGCCCACCCAACCAGGAACTGCCCACACCCAGGCAGGTGTACACAATTAGCCGAAGTGGCCACACCCAGGCAGGTGTACATAATTAGCCGACCCTGGAGAGGCTCGGAGTGCAGAGGAGAGGCAGGGAGCAGTTGCATGTGCGAGCGGGAAACGAACAGCATGTCCAGCCAGAGAACACAGAAAGACGGAGGGGAAAGGAGGAGGAAGCTCAAATTCAGCCCCAAGGAACTCCAGGTGCTGGTGGAGGAGGTGGTGAAGCAGCACCAGAAGCTGTTTGGGAGGCAATCCCTGCAAGTGCCTGAGGCCGAAAAGCGCAACATATGGCTGGCCATCCAGGCGCAGGTCAATGCTGTGGGAGTGACCCACAGGGACATTGAGGTCCTCAAAAAGCGCTGGTATGACCTGAGGATTGTAACCAAGAGGAAGATGGGCGACATCCAGAAGGAGGCCAGCCAGACCGGAGGTGGAACCAACAGGGCACCTGCCCTCACCGAACTGGAGGAGCTGGTGGCGGCCACACTCGAGCAAGAGAGCGTCGTGGGTCTTGGGGACGCCGACAGCTCTGCCAGAGCCGCAACACAGCAAGGTAAGACGAAAGCACAGCAATGTAGCCGCCCCTACCCCTATCCCACATCCCCCATTGTGAAACGAGAATCACACTGCAGTCCACACGTGTCAGTGCAGACAGGCAATGCATTCCGGGAGATGTAGTCAGGGCAACACTAACCATGACGTAAATGTCACAGGGCAACAAGGCATGTCACGCACTCGAGGCACAAGGAGACAGAGGACAGATTGGAATGTGAAATGATTTATTGTGACGCTTGCAATGCAGCCCTTCGGGGACACTGAGCCAATGTTGTTTTTCTGTCCACAGATGTGACATCATGCAGTACAGGGCATGCTGCAGGGGAGACGGCACACCGGCCACAAAAATCACCTCTAGCCAGCACGAGTACAGACCAGGGAGCAGGCCCACTTGCAGCCGCACCACCTACGCAGCCAGCCTCGCCGCACACAGAGCCAGCATCACCTCACCGAGAGCCAGCATCACCACCACCAGAGCCAGCATCGCCACTCATGTTCGATTCACCGGCCACATCTCCGCTTGCAGGTGTGAGAATGAGGAGGCGTCCAGCAGCCAGGCTACGAGCCTTAGACACCTCGTCAGACGACAGCATGGGCCCAGAAGACCGCACCGGGCCCCAGGAAGGGAGCCATCCCACTGTGCCCCACACCTCACAGGCAGCACAGACGGGAGCAAGAGGGCGCCGCAGGTCGCGTGTCCAGAGTCCACCAGCACCCACTGACGGCCATGGTGTCTTCTTGGGGCTCGAGGGCCAAATGTTGAAGCAACAGCGCCTGCAATCAAAGGCAGTAATGTCAGTCCAGAGGCACATGCGGGTGATGAGGACAAGCTTAGTCAACATGGACACAAACATTGGCGGCATGGCTGCGGGCATTCGGGACATGTCCCAGTCAATCCAGCAGTTGTGCAGCAAATTAGATGCTGACATCGAAGCACGGCGCCGGGAACGTCAGAGAAGGGACACTACCAGCAGGGCACTCAACCGTCTGGCAACTGCGACTTCCCTACTTTGCCGGCGCTCTGTGACGATGCAGGAGGGCCTAACACAGTGCTGCAGCGACCTGTCTCGGGGGATGGTGCAGGTGACAAGTGCACTAGGGGTGCTATTGACTAGTCAGGCGTCGACAACTGCTGCAGGGGATGCTGCGGAGAGCATCGACACCAGCAGCAGCATCACACCCCCCGTCCCAGAAGCACGCAGGAGCAGCAGGCGGCTTGGGGTTGGCTCTAGTGAGGATGCACAGGCCGTGCAATCCACCACTGCAGCGCGTATGCGCAAACATTGATGTGGCCCTGCTTATCCACCTGCCATTGGGTGACGTAACCCTGGACATACTCATTGTATAGATGGCATATTGCCAGATTGGCCTGTTCATGTGTTCATGGCGTGGTGCCACATTAAACTACGTCATGACTTCTCACAACTCGCTGTGTCCCCTCACTTACTCAGAAATAGTTGCATGTGATCTCTGCCCGTCTCTCTCTCCCATCGATTGCAGTTGGCACTCTAGCTGCGCTGCCCTCTGGCTGGCCTGACTCATCCTCGTTGTCCTCAAAATATGTTAGTTCCACATCTGTACCTTTTTTCGTGGCAAGGTTGTGCAGCATTGCACAAGTGGCAATTATCTTGCAGCAGGTGATGGGTTTGTACTGGCGTGCGCCTCCGCTCTTGTGGAGGCAGCGGAACCTGCTCTTCAGCAGTCCAAACGTGCGCTCCACCACATTGCGTCTAGATTTGTGGGCCACGTTGTATCGTCTCTCACTCTGGGTTGCTGGGTGTACGTAGGGAGTGAGGATGAATGAACGGCATGCATATGCACTGTCGCCTGGATGAGTAAAAGGGAACCATCAGTTACATGCCTCTATTCACTCTGATTGGCAGGTTTCAAGGGGCGTCACTGTTACTTACCCAGCAGGTATCCCTCTCCGAATTCTCCGGCTCTCAGTCGTGTGTAGATCCCACTATTCTGGAAGATGTAAGAGTCGTGGGTGCTCCCAGGAAACTTTGCAACAATATCTGTGATGATGTTCCCTGCATCACAGATCACCTGCACATTGATGGAGTGGGTGGACTTCCTGTTCCTGTAGATGTGCTCTGTCTCAGCTGGTGGACAGATTGGGATGTGTGTACCATCAATACAGCCGATGACATGGGGGAACTGTGCCATGTGATAAAAGTCTGTTTTTGTTTTCTGCAGTGCGGCCTGTGTGTTTGGGAAGCTTATGTAGTGGTGCATTCTCTGCATCATGGCATCCAGGAACTTCCTGAAGAAACGTGACAGGCAACTCTGGGATACCCCACCCACCGCAGCTATCACCACCTGATAACTGCCGGATGCCAACAGATGTAGGCTGCAGAGCACCTGCACATGTGGGGGTATGGCGTGCGCCCTTCTTATTGGCTGGTCCAGGAGTGGGTGAAGGTCCCTGATTAAGTCCATGATGGTTTCGGGGTGTAGCCTGTACCTCTCATGTATCTCTGCATCAGTCAGCTGGAATAGTGTGATGCGCTGTCTGTAGATTTGTTCCTCCCGTCGCCACACCCTCAGTCCTGCTGCCTGTAGACGTAGGCGCCTTGCAATGACGTACATGGCGGCCATGTTGTCCACGCTGTTGCATTTTGGGATTGCTTATGTGCATTGTTGATGGTTACCACCTGCTTTCCATCCGTGTTAATTACCGACTCTTATTTACCGATTTTCCTGGATTTCTTAATTACCGACTGCTCCTACATGTCATTTTAAATTTTTACCACTTCATATTTACCACTTCATATTTACCGATTCGTTAATAATGTATTCGGTAAATATGAATCGGTATTTTAGCATTCGGTAACTATGAATCGGTATTTACCGCCTCATATTTACCGAAAAGTGGTTTTTGGACTCCTACATCTCACTTGTCTGAATACCGGTCGGTAACGGCATATTTACCGAAAATCGGCCGTTACCGACCGGTATTTGGCTACCTACATGAGGCCCTCAGTCTTCCCATGTCTACAACCAAAATGAATTTGTTCTTGTGTGATGTAA
This sequence comes from Triturus cristatus, assembly GCF_964204655.1. NCBI lineage: Eukaryota > Metazoa > Chordata > Amphibia > Caudata > Salamandridae > Triturus > Triturus cristatus. Next base: position 139,821,268 of record NC_140589.1, on the reverse strand, counting down.
CCAATGCTCATGTAAAGCACTCCAATACCTGACAAGTCTGCACTATATAACACTGCAAAAACACAAAATAATAAGTGTTTTGCACACTTCTGTCATTGGGCTATATTTGGGCTACATCTGGGTGATTTTGGGCTACATTTGGGCTCTTTTGTCTCCGGTGGCCATTTTGGGAGATTTATTTGTTATGAAGTTTCCTAATTTCCTCATGTACTGCAGTCTCCTCAGTAGGAAATGCTTTCAGTTTTTTACTTTGATTCCATCATGAAGGTATTCAGATATGTCACACATTTGCCATAAATTCTGAATGTTAGCACTCTAGTTGCTCATTAGATCACTGTAGTAAAACTACTGTTCACCATGGAAGTCTGCTCCTGGTATTAAAAATGCATGTTTCAGTCTGCATGTCAGAATTTTTTAATGAAATAGAAGAGGATTTGAGAAGTCACTCAAAATGTGCCCTCATTTTCTTTCTTCAGCATTAATCATAATTTCTATGGCAAAATGAACCCCCTCATTGTGTTCCTTTTTTAATTAAATGTGTTACCAGTTTATTCCAATCAAGATGGCTTCAGGTGTGCCATACTGTTGTCATAATGAAGACAGTAAGCACTATAGTTGTTTTTAAGAACACTCTGGGACATTCTGTCATTGGGCTATACTTGGGCTACATCTGGGTGATATTTGGGCTACATTTGGGCTCTTTTGTCTCTGGTGGCCATCTTGGGAGACTTATTTGTTATGAAGTTTCCTAATTTCCTCATTTACTGCAGTCTCCTCAGTAGGAAATACTTTCAGTTGTTTACTTTGATTCCATCAAGAAGGGATTCAGATGTGTCACACATTTGCCATAAATTCAGAATGTTAGCACTCTTTTTGCTCATTAGATCACTGTAGTAAAGCTACTGCTCACCAGGGAAAACTGCTGCTGGTATTGAAAGTGCATGTTTCAGTCTGCATGTCAGAATGTTTTAATGAAATAGAAGAGGATTTGAGAAGTCACTCAAGATGTGCCCTAATTTTTCTTTCTGCAGCACTAATCATAATATTTATGGAAAAATGAACCCCCCTCATTTTGTTCCTTTTTAAATTAAATGGTTTAAGAGTTACCACTTTAATCCAAGCAAGATGACTTCAGGTGTGCCATACGTTTATCATAAGTAGGACTGTTAGCGCTCTAGTTGTTCTTTGGAACACTCTGGGAAGCTGCAGTAGAACACAAAGGAATCAACTGACAGTCTCTGCCCTTGTTGGATGTACATGTTTTACTGAGAATGTCAGACTTCATTCTCACATGACTGAGAAAGATAATGTGAATTTACAGAAAATATGCTCTCAGTTTAGCTTATAGATCACCTTCCAAACCTCTGTGGGAAAAGCATGAGAAAATATTTTTCTCTCAATCATGATATCCCAGCTGAAGGCTAAATCACCTTAGAACATACCACAATTCCTAAAATGAGTATGGTACCATCAACAAATGATTTATAATGTAACTAAAGTCTTAAAACCTTCTATTAACTGCAATGCTTTTTAATGAGGTGCTATCATGTATATTGGTCCCAAGATGGCTGCCAACACTTCATGGATGAAGTGCTGACAGCCAATCAGATCTCAGGATGAGATGTGTGGTTAGGCTCCGCCCACATATATATATGATTTTACTTTTGATTTTCTCAGGAACTACTGAACAGATTGACACCAGACCTGCAAAAGGCACATCCCTGAACTGAGGACTACCTCTCTGCCAAATTTAAAGTAATTCTGTTCAGCCGTTCGGGCTGTAGCTTGGACTAAAGGTCCTATGGAAAAATGCATGGGGAAAACGCGTTTTGGGACCCCCCCTTTTTCTCAGCCCCCGCTTGACGAATCCCCCCCGAGACTTTCAGGGAAGGAGCGGAGCGGAGCGCCCCACCTATTTTGAAAATTTCGCGAGGGTTTGTCAATCGGCGCCAAATAGAATGTTGCGGATTTCCTATGGAAACACGGTCCTAACTATAACTATCTACTGGCGACCGCCAGTAGATGATATATATATATATATATTCACTGAAAAAACCATGGGTTTCACACACGTTATAGTTAGGAATTAGCATTTAAAAAACCTTAGAAATTCAATGAAAAAACCAAAGGTTTCACACATGTTATAGTTAGCTGGACATTTCACTCGTAAAAAACCAATGAAATTCCCCCGTTATAGTTAGTTCAGCTAACTATAACTCGCGCGCCCGCAATGCACTACTGATGACGTCACATATTACATCACTCATGACATGGTCAGTGACATCACTCATGACATCACTGATGACATCTCAAATGACATCACTGATGACATCATCCAGTGAATGTGTGTTTTTCTGAAAATTAAATATGTTTTATATATGTATATCTCAAGGTCGATGGAAGAATAAATGAGTATATAAGTGTCTAAATTGATGATTTGTTTCTGAAAAATTGATTGTATAACTGACTGATTAAGTGTATCTTTTTGAATACATGGCTTAGTGAGTAATGTTTAAATGTGTAAATACCTGTATCAGTCTCTCACTTTGTATATAAGTGGCTGCATGGGTTGGTGAGTAGCTACATGAGTGTCTATATAGGTTAATAGTTGGTTTTTTGAGTATCAGTATGAGTGTCTGAGTGTCTTCATGGTGCGGTGGGGGGTATTACGTAGTGCATAGATGCATGAATGAGTGACTCACTGTTTGTATGTGTTGAAGACAGCATGTGTGCAGGACTGTATGGGTGGATGAGTGTGTGCATGGGTGTGTTAGTGAGTGAATGACTGTCTCAATAGTGTCTTCATAAGTAACTACATATGTTTTAAACTAGTATATGTGACTATTGGTGTTTATAAGTGAGTATATGTGAGAGTGAGAGATTGGAAGAGTTCCTGTATGAATAAGTATGTGTTTCTATAAGTGATTGTTTAAAAGACTAAGTATGTGTAAGTTTCTGTAAAAGTAAGTGTGGTGGTGTGTGTATAACTGTATATGCAAGTAAATGGATGTTTGATTCTTTATTAGCATGAGTGACTATGTGTGAGTAACTCTATGGATGAGTGGGATTGTGTTACAGGATGTTTAGGTGTATGAGTACATATGATGTGTGAGTACATGTATGAGTGACTGTATAGGATTGTTGGTGGATGAGTGGATGTGTATGTGGATCTTAGAATTACTGAATAGGTTGTTGTAACTGTTATTGGTATGTCCATTTTTTTGAAAATTTTAGTCTCTATTTTTGAATGTTTGTATCAAAGGTTATATTAGGGTGAGAGGAGGTCTACCACTCTGTCACAAGGATAATGTCATCAGTGATGTCATTTGAGATGTCATCAGTGATGTCATGAGTGATGTCACTGACCATGTCATGAGTGATGTAATATGTGACGTCATCAGTAGTGCATTGCGGGCGCGCGAGTTATAGTTAGCTGAACTAACTATAACGGGGGAATTTCATTGGTTTTTTACGAGTGAAATGTCCAGCTAACTATAACATGTGTGAAACCTTTGGTTTTTTCATTGAATTTCTAAGGTTTTTTAAATGCTAATTCCTAACTATAACGTGTGTGAAACCCATGGTTTTTTCAGTGAATTTGCAAGGTTTTTTAAATGCTAATTTATTTTTTTTTCTTCTTTTTTTTTTTACATATTTTTATTTTAATTTTCTATCCTTATTTAAAGACTATGGTTAAATTTTTAAAATTCTACAATATGTTTTTTTTAACATTTTTTATAAAATAAACAGGTAAAATTTATTAGCAATACATTTTTTCCTTTTTTATAAATTTTTTTTTAGTACGCGTACGGTAAGCTTACGGTAAGCGTACGGTTTACGCAATGTCCGTAATTTATCTACGCTGTTTGCGTATAGTTAGGCAATTTGCGTAGCCGCGCGTACTCCGCGTGGGGCGCGTACCCGTGTACGCTACACGCGCACGTTACGCGGAAGTGTCGGGGAGTGACTGTTATGCGCATGCGCGCGAGCGCGTGTCTTTTTTACGCGCATGCGTACTTTTGCCGTAAGCGTACCGTAAGCGTACGGTAGGTCATGTGATCATGAAACACAACTTTTGATTGGTTGAAACTACTTTCAGTTCTAGAACTCTCCTACACCACACCCATTCCCCTCATTTCTGCTTGTGATCCCTTAGGAGAAGGAGCTGGGTTGTCTTTGTGATACGATGGCAGAACAGCAGAGCTCTTCTGAGAGTGAGGCTAGCAGCACTACCTTGAGGCAGAGAGCGAGGAAACAAAAGACCTCTTACGTATGGGAGTATTTTACTTTTCCAGAAGGCCAGCAAAAGGTAAATGCACCCTTAGTGACTTGCAAGCTGTGTAAGCGTGTACTTTCAAGAGGTAATCCTGACAGGAAGTATTCCTTTGGGAATCACACCATGATGAGACACCTTAAGTATGTACACAGAAGGACACATGCTCGACTTACTGAAGGTAACCCTTCAGTAAATCAACCAAGCACATCCACAGCAGCTCAGCCTGGACCATCATCTGCAGGGCCGAGTCCTTCTTCTGCAGGTCAGGTGAGCCCTTCATCTGTGGGGGGAGCATCTCCTTTTTCTGGTCCTCTGGAAATTAACCCTCGGTTTGCGAGGGTTGAAGTACGGTGCGCCACTTGTCACGATCTAATTACTTATAGGGAGACCAGTGTTTCCCTAGTGAACAGTAAAATAGATCAGCACACTTGTCGTACCGTCTAATATTCCCAATCTTTCTTTCCTCTGTCCCTGCATGAACACAACGGCTCTTTTAAGAGCCAACCTTACCTTTCATCTATTTTTTATATATTTTTTTATATAAAAAAACACTAAAAATCAATTATCACATTACAAGGTCCTTGAGAGACTACAATTAAAAACTGAAAATGTGATTGTAGAGAAGTGGAAAAAAGGGACCATGACATTATTGACTTACCATACCCACTCAAAAAAAGATTTATTCATTTAATTTTTTTTTTAATTGCTTTAAAAATGGTTCTAGTTTTCGAAAATTTTCTATCTCAATCTGAAAAAAAAGAAAAAAGTATTAATATTTGATAAAACATTTAATAATACAGTACACATATTTACATTTTTTTCAAAAAATATTTTTGCCTTTTTTTTGCTGTTTTCAGAAAATATTGCATTTCACTATCAATTGTGAAAGCAATTGCATTCATCATTTAACAGCAGGCAAAAAAAAAATTAACAATCTCAAAGATTGTTTTTAAAAAAGCCCACAATCTCTTTTTGCATAAACATAACTTTATAGAAATGCATAATATTCTTAAAAAATATCATCTAATATCAATACTTATTTCTTTAAAATACCGTCTGATATTTTTGTTTCAGAAGTATAATCACAATAATATATGTCAAATAACTCCACAATACATCTGGTTCCATTTCCTTTAGGCCAAATAGTAATTTTAAAATTCTTTTTTTGTTTATTTCCAATGGTAATCCAATAAAAAACAAAAGTTTAAATTGTACAGATGTCACCGATTCTCTGTAACATTTTGGTTTCCGAAAGATTAATTAATAATTAAATAAGTCCACAATAGAATTGTTTACTTTTCCGCATGGCCAAATAGTAATTTTAAAAATCTTTTTTGAAAAAATTTCCAATGGCAATCCAATAACATTCCAAAATTTAAATTGTGCAGATGTTACCGATTGCAATTGGTTACCTTTCCATTAGGCCAAATGATAATTTGTTAAATCTTTTTATTTGTAAATTCCAAATGGTAATCCAATAAAATGGTAAAATTGTTTTGTCCAGATGTTGCCAAATCTCTCTAAAATTTAGGTTTCAGGAAGATTAGATAGGAATTTGCTAAATCAAAAGGCAAACGTTGCTTAAAAATCAATTGGGAATCATTACACAGTGTCCAGCCTTTTTCACATTTAAGATAAACTGTGTAATGACCAGAAGTTACAGTAGGTCCATCATGGAAAATTATTGCAACTGTTACAAAAGTTTTTCCTGAAATTGATAATTGCTGTCCTGTAAACTTCTTTATTAAAGTATCCAATTTTGAACCATCAGCTCTACATCGTTGCATCATTAAAATAACATACTGTCTGTATTCCTTTAAAATTAATGTTGAAAACATGTCAGATTTACACTCACCGCATTGCATGCTATGATTAGCATCTTTAACTAATTTAGCAAAAGTGACTGTTTTACTCTCTGGCAATGTTAAATAAATAAACCTTTCAGAATCAACATTAGAGCCACATATATTATAACAGTTTTCACAACTATGTTCCCATTTATAAGAGAGACCAAATACATTTTCAATGTTAACCCCTTCTTCTTCCAGTACCTGAAGAAAATAAATCAAGAATTCCTGTGCGTCTTGCTGTACATTTTGAGAAAACTGTGTTCGTCCTGAACATACATCTAAAACTTTTCTAATTTCAGTAGCACTTTCTATTTGAGTTTTATCATTACTCAGCTTTTCAAAAAGGAGACTCAGCACAGAACAGAATCTTTTTCCCTGATTTACTATTATCTGCTCTTGCAAACTTTCCAGATAAAATGCAACATTCAGCACTACATTAGCGTAGCAGTTGACACCAGAGCTATTTTCAAAATAACATCCTACAATCTGTTCTTCATTTTCCTTATTCTTTTTGCTTGCAATTACATCACTCCTCTTTTTTTTCCTCCTCTCTACATCTTCATTACAGATATTCTCATTTCTCCTCTTACGAGAAACTACACGTTTCTCCAACACAGGATACTGACCTAAATGAGGAGCATAGCTTCTTCTTAATCTATTATACTCCTTTACACAATTTGTATCAGCACTAACTTTTGAATCATCAAAGTCTATCATGAATAAACCTGATAATGTTTTCACTCGTGACAAAGCAACATATGCCATACCTTCTTTGAACACAGTTGAACCAATGTTCACAAATGCACAATCTACAGTCAATCCTTGAGACTTGTGAATAGTTACAGCATATGCTAGCGAAAACGGAAACTGCTTCCTACGTACATATAAGTCTTTCACAAGCATGAAACGAACTGAACAACGACAAATGTCTTTAACTTCTTCTAACTGATCAAATTTTATTTTTAAACATTCAATTCCATCTTTTTTCTGATAATTAATAAAACCCACAACTCTTCCCATAGCTCCATTAACTAAACCTTTTTCAACATCCAAATTTCTCCTTAAAAATACTCTACAGTTCATGCAAACATATAGATTTTTTTCTAATCCAGCTGTTTTGGAAATCTTCTTCTCTAGTGAATCCAATTTATTTTTCAGTGTGCCAGTTAATGTGACAGTAATTCTTCCATCCTCAATTTTGTCCACTGCTTCCAATTTCCTGATATCTTCCTTTTCCAATTTCAAAAGCTCCTCATTGAATATTGAGCATTCACGTAGAGTTGGCATTAAGCAGATGACACTTTTGTTTTCTGCAATGTTCTTGTATATCTTCTCTGCAACTATTTCTTCCTTTGGAAATAAATTATGTAGCAGCCGACTCTGTAATGCTTTTTTGCCAGCTTCTGTGAGTAGTCCAATCCTGATATCTTTCAGAATACTTCCATATTCTTCATCGTTTGCTTGCCTCATATTAGTTGTAAGTTCCTTGTACTCAAAGAAGGACCAAATATTTGTATTACCGATGCTTCCCAATGACTTCTTCGTGTCTTCATGTGTCACAGTATTAAACACCGGTTGTCCTTTAACTGGAGTAAGTTGCAAAAGATCTCCAAAAACTATGACGTGTTTTCCTCCAAATAACACGTCATAGTCTGTCTTCAGAATTTGCTGCATTCTTAAATGCACAAAGGCAAGCATTAAGTTCGATACCATGCTCACCTCATCAATAATGAGAACTTGCATCTTCTTCAATACTCTTGAAACTTCCAAGCATGCTTCTCCAGTTAGCTTGTTGTATTGTATTTTGTTCTCATGCTCCACTGGTAACATTAGCAAACGATGTAAAGTGATTCCTTTTATGTTATATGCTGCTAACCCAGTTGGAGCAGTAACCACACAAGACAAAGTAGAATCCGTTTTTTGCTGTAGGTAGCTTCTGATGACTTTTATTAGGAAACTTTTTCCAGTTCCAGCTTGTCCGCTTACATACATCCTGATTGGATGAAATGATGTGCATGAGCACTCTTTTTTTTCATGTAGAAATCCGTGATCAATTTTTTTTCTGATCTCTTCATAAATTTGTTGCTGCTCTTCATTCAGTTGTCTTTCCAAATTTTGTAAGTCTATAAATTCTCCTTGAGCTTGATTCATAGCCGTTTCCACTTCATTCATGGCTATTGATGCTTCATTTTCAACGATTGGTTGTCCTAGGGGATCTTGACTGAGTGTTCCTGAACTTTGGCTGTCCTGAGAACTGTCTCTAGCTATTTCTGCTGCAATTGTAGTTTCCTGTTCAATTTCTTCATTTAACATTTGCAGATAAGTTGTGAATGTATTGCATTGTATGCTGTCTTTGCAAGCATTAAAAGAATCTTCATAGCTTTGAAATTCTCCCAGTAGTTCATCCTCTGTACGCCATGGTTTAAACAGCTGTAAAAGAGCCAAGTAGTAAAATTCCTGTTTGTCAGTAGTGTCGCAACTCAGCTTCCGGTGATTTATCAAACTTCCTTTTGTTTGCTTCACCAAACATCCTTCCTCACCAATGACTTTATATTTTCCATTGTTGATGTCTTCTGCGGCTTTCCGTGAATAAATGTAGTTCTGCAGCACTTCATAGAGACACATGTTCTCCAGATGATGACTTCTCTTTGGGTAATATGTGTCCAACATGTTTGATTTCAAAATATCTGTACTTTCTGGGTTATTCTCGGCCAAATATTCAATTTCTCCAACAGATTTCAGTACCCGATTTCTCATTGCTGCAAGGCCTAAACTTGCCCAAATTATTCTTCTTGATTTCGAGTAGAGACTTGCAGAAGATAACCTATCTGAACATTCGTAGGATCCAATTTCTCGATGCGATAACATCTTCAAACTGAAACTGTACAGCTTCTTACTGACAGTTTTCTCGTGAGAAATCTCTTCCCACATTTCCTTCAATTCTGTTTTTTCTGATTTCGTAATGTAAGACGTTACATATTGAGGAACAGCAATGGAATTGTCAGCTACATACTGTATGTCCATGTTAGCGTTCCACATGGATAAAATCACTGGGTTGTAGTCATTTATATTTTTTGATTCTTCTTTTCTTTTAAGGTTGTAGGTATTCTTAGGTGATTTTCTTGTGATAGTATGTCTCACAGATGACATAAAACTGTTAACTCTTCCATTTGAAAGAACAGGTCTAGGAAATCCAAATCGACATTTAGGTGCCGATCACGATCCGTCAAAAACCGGGTACGAACCGTCGGACGGAGCATAATCTCCGCCCGACGCGTACCCGGTCGTCAAATTTTACAAACAAGGAATTACGATTCGCACGGGTACACCATTACCGTACGATTCGTAAAAAAGCCCGACCGAACAAAAAACACCTACCAATGCGATCCGGAAAAGCGCCGACCTGACGTCGGGACGCACGCAGCCAGCCATTCACGACCCAGGAATCACGATTCGCACCGACGTCACCCCGCACGGTGAATATTTTGCGGCAGCCAAAAACTGCCGGGAAATCAGGACGACGCGAACAAGGACCACCAGTACGCGACGGACAGACGACGCCGCGAACAAGGAGGACCAGTACGCGACGGACAGACATGGACCCGAACCTACGAGTCATCCCTGCCCTCATAGCAGTCCACCTCCTCTACAGGTTACGACGCAGACGCCGCAGAAGGTCAGAATAACTAAGGGAGGGGGGAAAGTGGGGTGGGGTGGGGGTGGCACGACCAGGGCAGGCCACAAAACAACCACATGAGTCACACACCACACATGGCCTGGACATACCTGACTCCCATGCCCTGGTCACCACGAGGGGGTGGGGGCGTGTCCTGATAAGCCAGCGACCGCCACAACGGAAGTCCGTCACCACGCGAACCGGCAACACAACCAGACAGGTACGTCCCGTACCCACGCCTGAAGAGCGTGGGTACGAGTCGGACCACGCCCACACACGTCACCCCAACAATGGCGGGACGGATCGCACCCACGTGGCAAAGGCCTGGGTACGGGCCGCACAAACATCACATAGCGTGGGGACGGATATGTATGGACCCTACCCCCACCCCGTATGCAAGGAGCGTACCCCCCACCCCAACAGTGTAAGTACGACCCGTACCCCCACCCGCGGACGTACGGAGCGTACCCCCCATGCCAACAGTGTAAGAACGACCCGTACCCCCACCCGCGGACATACGGAGCGTACCCCCAGCCCAACAGTGGAAGTACGACCCGTACCCCCACCCGCGTATGCATGGAGCGTACCCCCCATGCCAACAGTGTAAGTACGACTCGAACCCCCACCCACGAATGCAAGGAGCGTACCCCCCACCCCAACAGTGTAAGAACGACACGTACCCCCACCCGCGGACGTACGGAGCGTACCCCCCATGCCAACAGTGTAAGAACGACCCGTACCCCCACCCGCGTATGCATGGAGCGTACCCCCCATGCCAACAGTGTAAGTACGACTCGAACCCCCACCCACGAATGCAAGGAGCGTACCCCCCACCCCAACAGTGTAAGAACGACCCGTACCCCCACCCGCGGACGTACGGAGCGTACCCCCCATGCCAACAGTGTAAGAACGACCCGTACCCCCACCCGCGTATGCATGGAGCGTACCCCCATGCCAACAGTGTAAGTACGACTCGAACCCCCACCCACGAATGCAAGGAGCGTACCCCCCACCCCAACAGTGTAAGAACGACCCGTACCCCCACCCGTGGACGTACGGAGCGTACCCCCCATGCCAACAGTGTAAGAACGACCCGTACCCCCACCCGCGGACGTACGGAGCGTACCCCCCATGCCAACAGTGTAAGAACGACCCGTACCCCCACCCGCGTATGCATGGAGCGTACCCCCCATGCCAACAGTGTAAGTACGACTCGAACCCCCACCCACGAATGCAAGGAGCGTACCCCCCACCCCAACAGTGTAAGAACGACCCGTACCCCCACCCGCGGACGTACGGAGCGTACCCCCCATGCCAACAGTGTAAGAATGACCCGTACCCCCACCCGCGTATGCATGGAGCGTACCCCCCATGCCAACAGTGTAAGTACGACTCGAACCCCCACCCACGAATGCAAGGAGCGTACCCCCCACCCCAACAGTGTAAGAACGACCCGTACCCCCACCCGCGGACGTACGGAGCGTACCCCCACCACACCAGTGTCAGTAGACTCGTACCCTCACCTCGAATGCATTGTGCGTACCCCCACCGTGTATGTGCCAAGCGCACATATCCAGAAATCGGAGGTGTGTGTGCAGAGTCCACCCAGCAGTGCCCTGAGACAGGAGGGGTGGGTGTGGAGTCCTCCCAGCAGTGCCCAGACACAGGAGGGGTGGGTGTGGAGTCCTCCCAGCAGTGCCCTGAGACAGGAGGGGTGGGTGCAGAGTCCTCCCAGCAGTGCCCTGAGACAGGAGGGGTGGGTGTGGAGTCCTCCCAGCAGTGCCCAGACACAGGAGGGGTGGGTGTGGAGTCCTCCCAGCAGTGCCCTGAGACAGGAGGGGTGGGTGTGGAGTCCTCCCAGCAGTGCCCAGAGACAGGAGGGGTGTGTGCAGAGTCCTCCCAGCAGTGCCCTGAGACAGGAGGGGTGGGTGCCTATCACTCCCAGCAGTGCCCAGAGACAGGAGGGGTGTGTGCAGAGTCCTCCCAGCAGTGCCCTGAGACAGGAGGGGTGGGTGCCTATCACTCCCAGCAGTGCCCAGAGACAGGAGGGGTGTGTGCAGAGTCCTCCCAGCAGTGCCCTGAGACAGGAGGGGTGGGTGCCCATCACTCCCAGCAGTGCCCTGAGACTGGAGGGGTGTAACACATGTGTGTGAGGCCAGAATTATCCACATGCATACTGGCTACAAGGGAACATGTCCCCATGAACTCATGTCAACAGACTCCACACACAAGTACAGTGATCACCAAGGATGCCACGATTGTCGCAGGTGGAGACATGGCCCTGCATGCATGGCCAAAGTAGAAGGGCTCCGTCACACACACAGCTCATGTAGACACAGCTCTGCGCTAAACATTGGGAACACCCTGCAGGGAAGAAAGCTGGGTACACAGAGGAAGGAATACACCCTTGGACAAGTGCACCATGCAGTAACTGCCTACATGAACAAAGAAAGTTAGCCAACACCTTGTGATGGCACACAGATCACAGGGTCCCACCAATGAGCAGTACACTACTACATATCCCACACACCCAAACCCTTACACACCACCCAAAACCATGTAGCAGCCCCACCAACACCAATACCAGCATAGCAGTAGTGTGATAATGAAAACAAAATTAAGCTTTATTCAGCAGGAGCACAATGTCCGTGGATCGCAGGCAGTTCAATCTTCACAAAGCCCATAGGGCAGTCAATGATTCTCAGCTGGATGGGGGACACAGTGGGATGCGTGTCCCCTACCTTGCCTGCACAGTCAAATGGCATCGTCTTCCACACTGGTGAGGGCATCAGGGGGGGGGGGGAGCAACAGGCACCGCAGGGACATCAGGGCAAAGGGGCGGCGTTGTGGGTGCAGGGATGGAGGAGTCCACCACAGGGGGTGGGTCACTGCCAAAGGCGGAGGCCAGGATGGCACTACACACCTTTGCAAGGTCCTCCAGGGAGTCCCCTGCACCCGAAGGGACCTCAGGCCCCAAGGAGGGGGGGGTCAGAGGGATGGGTCGCAGCGCCACCGGGGGAGGGTGGAGACAGGGGGGGAGACTCAACCACCCTGACCGGGGACCTCCTTGACCGCTTGCGTGGTGGTGTAACTGTGGGGCTCAGGGACAGAGCGGCCATGAAGGAGTCCTTGGGGGAGATGTGGCCAGGAGAGCTGAGGGGAGGGGATTTGGAGGGAGTGGACTGGGTGGAATGCGGACTCCCACTATGGCTGCGTGTCACACGTTTGCCCCCCGACCCAGTGGGTGTGCCTACCTCACCCTGTGTGTGCGTGTCAGGAGGAGTGCGGTGGACCTTCCCTGCTGGTGTGGTGCCCGTGTCCGTTGATGTGGGTGCATGCCGACGTCTGGGTGTACGTGTGACAGGCATGGGAGTGGGAAGTGTGGATGGGGCAGGGGTAGGTGGGGGGAGGTCGCGCTGCAGGAGACCCACTGCTGCAGTCAGTGTGGAGTCGATGGACCTCAGCAAGTTGCGTTGGTCAGCCTGCGATGAATGAATGCCCTCCAAGAAAGCCTCGATGTTGGTGAGGGTTTTGCCGTGGGCATGGAGGACATTAAGGATCGCAGCCTGACCAACCTGCAGTTGCCGCTGGATGTCCACAGACTCAGCATTGGCGGCAGCAGTGGAGACAGGGGCAGGGGGTGCGGTGCCTGGCAGGAAGGAGACATGCTGTGACCGGGCACGCTGGGAAGGGACACGAGCAAGTGGGAGGCGGCTGGTGGAAACTGAGGGGGCGGTGCGAGGTGTTGTTCCGCTGTCAGCTGCTGGTGCAGCCTCCGCCCACTCGGAGACATCGTCCCCGGACCTGTCAGCTTCGTAGTCTGATGTGCCAGTCGACAGGTCCTCGGCCACACTCTCCTCCGCCTCTGTCCCACTCGATGTGCCAGACCCGATGTCACGGCTGGCACTGGTGCTCGGTCCCTCCGCCTGGTCTGTGTCCATGTCTCCCTCTGTGTCCCCCGACGATGCTGTGGGCAGGGTGGAGAGACAGAAATTATTCAGACACCTGTACACATCTGTCACATGAGTCCAATCTACATAGGTAACATTGCATGGCCTGAAAAGGAAGATCCCTAACATCTACTGAACAGGGTACCGATGTAGGGCATGAAACACACAGTTGGTTGAGCCACCATGCCACTGAAATACCATGGAGAGCATGAGACAATAGCTAAACACAGGAAAAGGAGTCTGACATAGCACCCAGGCCCTGGGGACAATCCAGCACTGCATCTGCACCACACAGCGTTGGCGAAAATACCGATGACCAGGGACCATATCCATGAACTTGAGACACATGCTGCATAGGTAATGCTGAAAACATGCACAACATGACTCGGTCACTGCACATTGCGTGTGTGTCCAGGCACATCACACACTGCCCAGACCCAGCAAGTGGTAATCAGGATTTAACACATAGGCATTGCCCGCCCCAACAAGACCCTACACGAGGAAAATTGTGGAGACACAGGTGGCACCAACATCTCATGGTCTGGGTGATACACACAGGGGCAGGCAAAAAGCAAGATTGGACGCCAAACAGCCAAGGTGCGCCTGTACAAATAATGAGGTACCAGTGCCCATCCTCAGATGAGTATAACAAGACACACAGGCACTGGCAACTGTGAGTATGAAGAAGGACAATCAGGTCAGGCTGCACAGTGGACACCTGTACAATTTAGCACGTCTATATACATGGTGACAGGGGACAATGGCACAGAGCACAACTTACGCTGTAGACACTGACAGTGGCCACGTTTATGATGACACATACACCACTGAGGAAAAGGTGCCCCAGGGGACAGTAGTGGGCACGCAACTACATGCTACTGAATGGTAATGACTGCAACACACGTCACCATCCCTGCACTATGTGTATCGCACACTCATGCACATCATGTCACAGGCCACTACATAGGACATGCGCGCTGTAAGGCATGACACATGAGAGAACAACTCCCATGTCTGGAGTCAGCATCAGTGCCAACTGACATGGAACCCACATGCAGTGAACTTGACAGTGCACAGGCAAGGTCCCACAACCTGTTACACACCACCCCCACACATGATGCTACAGACATTGTTCCCGTGGACAAAGCGCCAGCCTACATTACCCTGTGAAGGAGTGACTACACACAGACCAGGGAACACATTGCAAGGAGGGGAAGGGTGGCAGGGGCACAGCGCTATACTGGGGCAAACAGGATCTGCACAGCACCTTTAAACCCTGCCAGTGGATTCATGCTACTGTGCCCTTACAAATGCCGGTGACACACAACAAACACACATGTACCTACCCCCTTCCGGCTGCTGCATCGCCTGTAAGCGCCTCTCAAGGTCTGGAAAGACCACCGGCAGCACACGCCTGTGGAGGTGGCTCAGACGGCGGCGGCCGCGGTTCTTGTGGCTCTCAGGTGAGTCCCCCAGCAGGAGCCGTGCAATCCTCCGCGTCCAGCACCGGATATCCTGCCAGCGTTTCCTCACCTGGGCCAGGCGCCGCCTCCGACCATCCACACCCCTCACGGCACTGACGGCGGTCAGCCAGATCTGCTCCTTGGCAGTGGCGCCTACCTGTGAGGAGGAACAAGTGACACCACATCAATACACCAGCCACATGTCACAGAGAGACATATGGGTACAAATTAGCTGGTAACAACAAGGCATGTCATGCAGCCAACGCATTGCACCTTTGTCATAGGGACATCATCCCCTGGTGAGGGAAAAAGCACTACGTGCCACAGTGGGTACACAGGTGGAATGATGGCAATGTCACAATCAATGATCAAGGCTCACACTGTGCATCACACCCACCCCTCCTGTCTCAGGGCACTGCTGGGAGGACTCTGCACCCACCCCTCCTGTGTCAGGGCACTGCTGGGTGGACTCCACACCCACCCCTCCTGTCTCAGGGCACTGCTGGGAGGACTCTGCACCCACCCCTCCTGTGTCAGGGCACTGCTGGGAGGACTCCACACCCACCCCTCCTGTCTCAGGGCACTGCTGGGAGGACTCTGCACCCACCCCTCCTGTGTCAGGGCACTGCTGGGAGGACTCCACACCCACCCCTCCTGTCTCAGGGCACTGCTGGGAGGACTCTGCACCCACCCCTCCTGTGTCAGGGCACTGCTGGGAGGACTCCACACCCACCCCTCCTGTCTCAGGGCACTGCTGGGAGGACTCTGCACCCACCCCTCCTGTGTCAGGGCACTGCTGGGAGGACTCCACACCCACCCCTCCTGTCTCAGGGCACTGCTGGGAGGACTCTGCACCCACCCCTCCTGTGTCAGGGCACTGCTGGGAGGACTCCACACCCACCCCTCCTGTCTCAGGGCACTGCTGGGAGACATCAGGCACCCCCCCCCAGGGACCCCCCCGACAGTACATGGCATGTGTGTTACACCTGGACGCAATGGCAGAAGTCACAGTCACCACATAGGTACAGTCTGTGGCAGTGGCCTATGCACTCACCTGATAACCTGGTCGCCCATACAGCATGGAGTACTGTGGGAGGATCACATCCAGCAGAGCCATGTTCTCCTCCAGGGTGAATGGCTGTGTCCTCTCCACAGCCCTTGACATGGTTCCAGGGAATCAGTAGCAGCAGCTGGGTCGACGAATGCAAAGATGTGCAGGCAAGTGCTCCCTCATGGTACCTGGCTGCCTTATATGTGCCCTTCTGCCCAGTCTCATGCACAGGAGTACAGAGAGATTGGTCACTCACATTTGCATCCTATGTTTCCACCAATCCCTTCAAACCTAGCAGTCTGTGGGTTCTCGATCGGTTTCATTCTCCTGCATGATGTCAGCCCCACAAACACATTGCAACAAAGTAGACAAATCCCAACTGACTTCTGCTGTGCACCTTCCAGAACAATTTCGAATTTTGAACTTGGTCTCCATGACAACCAGCATGCATGTAGGCCTTAATACTTGTCCCCTATGTAATTTGGAGCATCACACACAGGTACGGTGCGTGTGGGGGCCCTAGGGCACCCCAAATGCATGGCAACGGCCCGTACATGCATGCCTACGCTCTCCATCACTTTTGGTCTGCACGCGTATGCGTACCCGTAGTGGTACGGACCGTACACTCGCATCTACGCTCACTATCACTACGAGTACGCATACGCGTGCAGACCCATAGTGATAGTGAGCGTAGATGCGAGTGTACGGTCCGTACCACTACGGGTACGCATACGCGTGCAGACCCATAGTGATAGAGAGCGTAGATGCGAGTGTACGGCCCTATCACTATGGGTCCGCACGCGTATGCGTACCCGTAGTGGTACGGACCGTACACTCGCATCTACGCTCACTATCACTATGGGTCTGCACGCGTATGCGTACTCGTAGTGATAGTGAGCGTAGATGCGAGTGTACGGTCCGTACCACTACGGGTACGCATACGCGTGCAGACCCATAGTGATGGTGAGCGTAGATGCGAGTGTTCGGTCCGTACCACTACGGGTACGCATACGCGTGCAGACCCATAGTGATAGTGAGCGTAGATGCGAGTGTACGGTCCGTACCACTACGGGTACGCATACGCGTGCAGACCCATAGTGATAGTGAGCGTAGATGCGAGTGTACGGTCCGTACCACTACGGGTACGCATACGCGTGCAGACCCATAGTGATAGAGAGCGTAGATGCGAGTGTACGGTCCGTACCACTACGGGTACGCATACGCGTGCAGACCCATAGTGATAGTGAGCGTAGATGCGAGTGTACGGTCCGTACCACTACGGGTACGCATACGCGTGCAGACCCATAGTGATAGAGAGCGTAGATGCGAGTGTACGGCCCTATCACTATGGGTCTGCACGCGTATGCGTACCCGTAGTGGTACGGACCGAACACTCGCATCTACGCTCTCTATCACTATGGGTCTGCACGCGTATGCGTACTCGTAGTGGTACGGACCGTACACTCGCATCTACGCTCGCCATCACGATGGGTACACATACGGCAGCACTCCCACAGTGATTTGGGAACATGCACAGGCCCTCTCAGCAGCAGTACGGCGGATTTTACACATCACTGTGGTGATAGGCGACACACATGTAGGAATAGGGCGGACATACTTGTCCATGGATGGACATACTTGTCCAGGAATGGACATCAAGGCATCGTCTGTGCATTACCACATGTGTGGGGCACAGGTGTCACAGGCTGTGATGTGGAACATGCCTCCTGAGTGGAGAAGGCACCAGATGTATGATGAGATGTGTACATGTGTACTGTGTGAGGGTGCAATGTGTGCCAGCCATGCCCTTGACTCCTTTGACATGTGTGCATGTGGGACTGCGCACTTGGGGTGAGCGTCACTGGCATGGCACGGACACCAACACACGGAAGTGTCCCATGATGCCCGGTACAGGGGTCATGACACATGACTCATCACTACCCACAGTGCACAATGTGACTATGCCATATATGTGTCCGGGATTTACATCGGGTTGATGTTGTAGCACCCTCAAAAGCTGCAGCCGTTGCAGCAACCAACATGTGGCTGTGTGTAGATTGTCATTGCACACTGTTCCCAACACCATGCCACATGTGTTATCGGATGTGAGGTGCACATGTATGCAAGGGACACGGAGTAGCGTGACAAGGCCATGTCAGCAAACTCACAAGGAATGTGTGGGGAGTCATGACATGTGCACCTTCATGGCAAGGTGTGTGGGCTGGACTAGTGTAATGTCATGTGACCTGTGGCTCAAGTGTTCCGCTGCCAGTCTCTGCAATCGGCATCACACTTCTGCTGATGTGTGGGTGTATGTCACTCCTGTCTTGCGTCGGGCAGTGCACTTGCACTGGGACACAGCTATTTTCATGGCGTGGCATGGGGAGGTTCTCAATCACCGTGTGTAGCTGGGTCTTGGAAGGAGTGTCACCTTGCATCCATACGTGTCCTGGGCATGTAGCACATGCCTGACTCCCTATGTGGCATGTGTGTATTGCCAGATTTACATGTGCTCAGTAGACATGAGTTGTTCTCGTAGTGCACTCACTCTTCCTTGTCACTTCAAAATTACTGCAGAGCGCCTCCTGTTGCCCGAAGAATTCCAGACTTGGCCACCATGCAGGAGAATGACACGATCCGGCTCTACCGCTTCACCCAACCGTTGATTCTGGAGCTGACGGCGAGACTGGCACCACACCTGCAACCGCAGCACAGGTATCCTACGGCACTGACACCCCAGCTGAAGGTAATGGCTGCCCTACATTTCCTTGCCACGGGTACCTTCCAATATACCATAGCTCATGTTGGTGGCATGTCCCAGAGCATGTTCAGCGGTGTGCTGCATGATTTCTTGGAGGCCATGTTGATTCACCTGGATGACTTCATCAAGTTCCCAACCCCTGAACAGATGACTGAGGTCAAGCGTGGTTTCTATGCCCTGGGAGGGATGCCCCATGTCATTGGGTCCATAGATGGGACACATGTAGGTTTGGTACCACCACACGCACGGGAGGTGGCGTACCGCAATCGGAAGCACTACCACTCCATCAATGCCCTTGTGGTGTGTCTGTCCAACATGGTGATTTCACATGTCTGTGCTCGTTTTCCAGGATCAGCACACGATGCCTACATCATGAGGCGTAGCGGGATGCCTGATATGATGATGCAGCTGCGCAACGAACGGGCATGTGTTGTTGGTGGGTACAGTCTGTCTGTCCTGTATTCTGTTTGGCCGAGCAGCACTACCGCTTCGCCAGTTCTAACGATATCCATGTGCTTTCCATTTAGGGGACGCTGGCTATCCCAACATGCCTTGGCTGCTGACACCTCTCCGCAACCCCATCACGCCGGCCCAGCTCCGCTACAACACCGCCCATGGCCGGACAAGGCGAGTGATAGAGAGGACGTTTGGCATGCTGAAGAGCCGATTCAGGTGCCTCCACAAGACCGGCGGCGCACTCCCATATGCCCCGGCGAAGGTCTGCAAGATCTTCATGGTCTGCTGCATGCTGCACAACATGGCAGTTGAAAGAGCTGTGCCACTCATCCTGAATCAACATGACGAGGACCATCCACCCGTGGAGGACGAAGGGCTTGGCAATGGGGCTAGTGATGTGGAGGATGTGGAGCCGCAAGAGGACATCCGGACTCGGCTCATACGCGACTTCTTTGCTTAGTGGTGAGTACCAGTGTCTGAGTGTGCACGCCTTGGTCCCCGTGTGGCATGTGTTGTGATGCGTGTCTCCACCTGCAT
Source organism: Triturus cristatus (assembly GCF_964204655.1). Lineage (NCBI taxonomy): Eukaryota > Metazoa > Chordata > Amphibia > Caudata > Salamandridae > Triturus > Triturus cristatus. Next base: position 139,801,248 of record NC_140589.1, on the reverse strand, counting down.
GTATGGCACGTGAGTCAGAGGTGTGTGGGGGTGTGTCACTGGAGTGATGGTGGCAGTGATGGTAGTATTTCCCCACTCATAATTGTGACCTAGCATGTTGTCATCCATACATGTGTCGAGTCAATGCACATGCAAGTGGCTGTGCTTTTTGTGGCTGACTTCTTGTGTGTCTCTCTTCCCCAGGTACCTGCGCATGCCGTCTTCTGGTTGCATTGTTGTGGCACTGCTATTCCTCATGGACATGGCATCGTGGGCTGACTCAGCGTTACAGGCACGGACACGTTTGGAAGTCTCCATGGGGTAAGGGATGCATCTGGGGTGTATTGGGTGTGGCAGTTGTTCACGATGTGTGCACACTGCCCCGGTCGGGGTTTGGTTCCTCTGCAGACATGTGGCATCCCCATGGGACACGACATGCAGCTGGGTACACCTGAATAGATGGGCTGCCTGGTTGTCAGTCATCAGTGATGGGATAGTGGATTGTGATGAAGGCATCAATGTGTGTGACACTGCCCTCGGACACATACGGTTAACATTGTCTTGACATGGCGTGGGACTTCCACATCAGCGGATGTATGGTGTATGGCAGTCTCTCCGTGAGCAGCTGTGGGTATTTAGCTGTTAGCCGACACTTGTGTGCCAGTTCCATGGCTATCACGCATTTGTGCTGCAGAAGGGGGGTGCCAGTGTTGGAGCCACATGTTACTCCACATGATGTGTTCATGTGTACTTCAAGTTGCCTCTGCAATCCCAAAAACATGACTATTAAAGGTGTCCCTATGCCTCCAAGGTGCCTCTTCTCAGTCAATGCTGGTGTGTTGGCACGGTGCATCCTGCATGTCTGGCATGGTATTCCCTGATTGTGGCTATGTGTCAATGTGTCGAGTGGCAAGATGCAAGCTGTGTGTGTGTGCTGAGACTGTGTATTGGGCATGATGTCCATGACTGTGTGGGTATTGTGACATGTGCCATCCCCATGCATCCAACGTTGTCCATGACCCCATTCTCTGCATCCACCGGACTCAAGCTTGCAGGACATGGTTCTGCCACCTGTCTACACGTACCTGGGTGCCCCCCAGGACACGGGCCAGGATCCCTGACCTCTGCGCATGACTGTTGCTGTACTCAATGTGTCTGTCAGCACGGTTGTTCGGCCACCCCCTCAGCTGGTTCTGACCATCACGGGTGTGTATGGTGCTCCATGTCTGTCTTGCCTAAAAAACTGTGACCCATGTGTCCTGTGCCAGACTCAGGCCCCAGGGTGTGGATGGTTGAAGTGAACAGATGACTCAGGCATGTTTAGACTGTACAAGACACATGTTAGGTAATAATGCTACCAGCAGGCATCTACTCTTAATAGTGTGATTTATTATTGGGGGGGGGGGACAAAGTGAGGGGCTTTCCGGGATTAGGGAATCCAAAGTTCAGTAGGGGAGTTGGTGTCCTTGCCATTGGAAATCCTCAGAGTCCATGCCACAGTCTTTGTCAACATTGGTCAGCCAGTGACCAGCAGGGCCATGTGGCAGAGAATGTCTCTTGATGCTGTGATGCTGTTGCTCCAGTGGGCCAGGTGCCAGGCCAGGTGTCCTGGGAGATGGTGATGTAGCAGCCACCCTCACGGTCCTTTCCGTGGACGACCGGGCTTCCTGCGGGGAACCTCAGCAGCAGGCCGTGACGACGTCTGGGATGCTCCATCGGATGTTTCCTCCTCCTCCTCATGATCCCTCCCTGTGGGTGGTGATGTTCTCCGCCTTCTGGCACAGGGAGGGTCGGCCATGGTGTCGGCCATCCGACGGAGTTCAGCGTGAATCCCCTGGGACGCCGTCACTTGCTGAGCCTGTCTGTCCTCCATCCTCCGTTGGTGTAGCTGTAGACAGGCTATTAGCTCCGCATGTTGCTGGGCCTGCTGGACCTTGATCCCCTCGAGGACGGACACAACCTGGGCCATGCCCGTGGTGTCCTGCCGGTATGAGTCCAGGTTGTTACGGACATGGGAAAATACCGGATCCCCAGCCAACTGGTCAGGCTCGCGCCTCCGCCGTCCTCCACTCCCACCACCCCTGCCCACTTGCGTCTGGCCTGCACTTGTGGGCACATCGGGTCTCCGGGACCCCTGAGGGGTGGCATTGGCGTTGTCGCCTGCCTCCTCCTGGGTGCCCGGGACACCGTGTCCCTCCTGGCGAGCCTGGCTGCATTGTGGTGTTGGGGCAGGGATCCTGGGTGTCTCCTGGGATGTGGCAGGAGTGGGGGTGGTGGTTGGCACGGTTGTACCTGACGCAGGTGCTGCAGGTGGTTGGACACCAGAGGGGCCAGGTCGGTCGGGGTCGTCCGCAGAGTGGTGAGAGTGGTCGCTGCCGGTGGGATCGGTCTCCTGCAGATCCGGGTCCTGTGAGTGTTCCCCCCCAGTGTTGGGGGGTGCAGCACGACGTTGACCTGTGTGTGAGAGAGACAATGTTAATTTTGATCCATGCAACATCCATGTTTCATCCGTTACAAAGTTGGCACATTTCCTCTTGGAATTAGGATCTGTCTTGCATTCCACTCACAGTGCACTTGTGCATGTGTGTGTCCCTTGGGCACCAATTTGGCCCCTTTAACTATGTGTGGCACAGTCTTACTTGCTGCGTCAAGTGTGACTGCAGTCAGCAGTGGAGTGTGCATGTGTGCCGAGCTATGCATTTGCGCCTTCCTTGTAGCACTGTACATGTGCACATGGAGTGGATCCACACACTTATATGATGCAGGTGGCTGTCCTTGTGCTCGTGTACAGGTTGTAACATGGCCCTGCGTTTTGCCATGATGAAGAGGGGGGGTTCTGGCACTGGCCACTCTTGTCTACATGCACGCAGTCCACCTGCTGACGAGCAGACATTCCCACACACCAAAGGACTGATTTGCTCTCCCTGTGTCTCCCTCCTTCTCTGTCCCCCTCTCCCTCCCTCTCTGTCCCCCTCTCCCTCCCTCTGTGTGTCAGCCTCCTCCCTGTGTCCATCTTCCTGTGTCTCCCTCTCTCTCTGTCCCCCTCTCCCTCCCTCTCTGTCCCCCTCTCCCTCCCTCTGTGTGTCAGCCTCCTCCCTCTGTCCGTCTCCCTCCCTCTCAGTCCCCCTCTCCCTCCCTCTCTGTCCCCCTCGCCCACCCTCTGTGTCCCCCTCTCCCTCCCTCCGTGTGTCAGCCTCCTCCCTCTGTCCGTCTCCCTCCCTCTCAGTCCCCCTCTCCCTCCCTCCCTGTCCCCCTCTCCCACCCTCTGTGTCCCCCTCTCCCTCCCTCCGTGTGTCAGCCTCCTCCCTCTGTCCGTCTCCCTCCCTCTCAGTCCCCCTCTCCCTCCCTCTCTGTCCCCCTCTCCCTCCCTCTCTGTCCCCCTCTCCCTCCCTCCGTGTGTCACCCTCTGTCACCTTGGCCCAGCTTCCTGGGCACACACTGTTAGCAGATCTTTGAGTGGCCCTTGGCCTGTTGATGTGAGTTTGTTTCTGATCTCCAGGCACCCATTTTGTCTGCTGTGTGTCTGTGCGCTGCTGCTGTGGTGGTGTGTGCTGCCACTCTTTCACACTGTTGGCTGTTCATTAGCTGCTGGCATGTGCAAAACAGTGCCTTCACCCCCATGTGTTGATGCAAGGCGTCCGCCATTTGCTGGCAAGTCATTCCTGTGTTGGGACACAGTGTTTGTCTGGCTGTGACCTAGGCCATATGGGCAGAGGGCATTGTTGTCTGCTTTGGAGTCGCACTATGTGCTTCTTGGTGCCCAGCCTCCCGCCATCCGGGTTACCGTGTCATGTGTTGTTGTCTTCTGTGGCCTGTGACTTGACATTGTCCAGCTGGGTGCATGGGGCATGGTGGCAGCAGTGGCATGTGCCTGCTCATGGAGTGTGGTTGAGTAATGCGATGGCTTGTGGTGGTTACGTGCCTGTTATTAATTTTGGTTGTGGTTGCAGTTCCCCCCATGTGAGGTGCGTTGTTTGTGTACTCACCCGGGTCTCGGAGTCCTTCTACTCCTTCAACTGCCTCCACCGGCAGTATGGCCATCACCCTCTCCTCCCAGGGATGGTACTGTACGGCTCTGCGGGAGGGCCCTCCTCCGGTGGCGTTGGCCTGGTCGTGTTCCTCCTGTCTCTTGGCTCTGACCCTCCTCCGCAGATCGTACCACCTGTTCTGGCAATCCTGCTTGGTCCTCCTGGGTCCGCAACAGCATTCACAGCATCGACGATGGTCTGCCACATGGCTGTTTTGGCTGCCTGGCTGGTGCTTCTGACCAATGTTCCAAAGATCTGTGGCTCGACTCTGAGGATTTGATCAACAAGGACCTCCAACTCTCGGTGACTGAACTTTGGATTCTTGGTAGTGGGCATGGTGAGGGGTGTGGGTGGGGATGGTGTGGGTGTGGGGGGGGGGTGTGGATGTTGGGGGGGGGGGGTGTGGATGGTTGTGTGTGTGTGAATGTGATGAGAGGGTGTTTGTGAGGGTGGTCGTGTGAAGGTGTGCAAGTGTAAGGTGTGGTGTAGCTTGTAGTCTGGTTCTGTGGTGTCTGGCAGCAGTGAGTCTGTTGCAAAGGCTCATGGTTTGTGTGTGTGGGCCCTTTTTATTGGTCCATGGGTGGGTGTGGCAGTTTTTGAATTTTGGGTGGGTGTGTTATAAGGAGTGGTGGTGTATTGGGCCTCTGTTTGTTTTTGGCAGTTGCAGGTCAGTGATTGTGTTATTTTAGTGGTTGTTGGCCATGTTTAGTGGCTGTGTGCCTTTCGAATGGTGTATTCTTGTGTTGTTTTATTTTGTCCTGGTTGTGTACGTGCGTTTTGAGCGTGTGTACGGTGTGTACATGGGCCATTTGGTTGTACGATTTTGTCCTTGTGTGTGGCTTTGTAAGACTCGTACATGCGGTTGTGATGTTGGGGCATGGGGTGCGCTCCGTACTTAGGAGGTTGTGTTGGGGGTGCGCCAGGAACGTACTGGGGTGGGGGTACGACTGGAACGTACTGGGGTGTACATGGACGGTGGTACGACACGTACAGGGGTGGGGGGTGTACATAGACGGTGGTACGACACGTACTGGGGTGGGGGTACGACTGGAACGTACTGGGGTGTAGGTACAGGGGGGTACGACACGTCCAGGGGTGGGGGTACGACTGGAACGTACTGGGGTGTAGGTACAGGGGGGTACGACACGTCCAGGGGTGGGGGGTGTACATTGACGGTGGTACGACACGTACTGGGGTGGGGGGGTGTACATTGACGGTGGTACGACACGTACTGGAGTGGGGGTACGACTGGAACGTACTGGGGTGTAGGTACAGGGGGGTACGACACGTCCAGGGGTGGGGGGTGTACATTGACGGTGGTACGACACGTACTGGGGTGGGGGGGTGTACATTGACGGTGGTACGACACGTACTGGAGTGGGGGTACGACTGGAACGTACTGGGGTGTAGGTACAGGGGGGTACGACACGTCCAGGGGTGGGGGGTGTACATTGACGGTGGTACGACATGTACTGGGGTGGGGGGGTGTACATTGACGGTGGTACGAAACGTACTGGAGTGGGGGTACGACTCGAACGTACTGGGGTGTAGGTTCACGGTGGTACGACACGTCCAGGGGTGGGGGTACGACTGGAACGTACTGGGGTGTAGGTACAGGGGGGTACGACACGTCCAGGGGTGGGGGGTGTACATTGACGGTGGTACGACACGTACTGGGGTGGGGGGGTGTACATTGACGGTGGTACGACACGTACTGGAGTGGGGGTACGACTCGAACGTACTGGGGTGTAGGTTCACGGTGGTACGACACGTCCAGGGGTGGGGGTACGACTGGAACGTACTGGGGTGTAGGTACAAGGGGGTACGACACGTCCAGGGGTGGGGGGTGTACATTGACGGTGGTACGACACGTACTGGGGTGGGGGGGTGTACATTGACGGTGGTACGACACGTACTGGAGTGGGGGTACGACTCGAACGTATTGGGGTGTAGGTTCACGGTGGTACGACACGTCCAGGGGTGGGGGTACGACTGGAACGTACTGGGGTGTAGGTACAGGGGGGTACGACACGTCCAGGGGTGGGGGGTGTACATTGACGGTGGTACGACACGTACTGGGGTGGGGGGGTGTACATTGACGGTGGTACGACACGTACTGGGGTGGGGGTACGACTGGAACGTACTGGGGTGTACATGGACGGTGGTACGACACGTACTGGGGTGGGGGGGTGTACATTGACGGTGGTACGACACGTACTGGGGTGGGGGTACGACTGGAACGTACTGGGGTGTGGGTAGACGGGGCTATGACACGTCCTGGGGTGGGGGTTCGACTGGAACGTACTGGGGTGTACCTAGACGGGTGGGGATATACATATACGGGGGGTACGTGTCGGACGTACGGGGGCTGGGGGGAGTGTTGGGCGCGTATGCGGGCACATGTCTCCATGGTTGCTGTAGGAGTTCGGTGCGGACGGTGTTTTTTCCATACGGTTGTAACCTCGGACGCACGGGATGGATCGTGATTCCTAGGTCGGACTTTGTTTTTCACGTTTGTAAGGTAAATCGTCCGAGGACGTGTCGGACACATTTTCCGACCCGGGGACGTGTGGGGAATGATTCCCAGTGCGGTTCGTATGGACTTTTTACCATGCGAATCGTGATTGCCAGTTCGTACGGCACTTGTACGATTCGTACGGTAAAAAGACCCGATACGAGTCGCACGGGGGAATTTTTTACCGGATCGTGATCGGCACCTTAGTGTAGTATTTATCTTTGCTCTTGTATTTCCGTCGACAGTATTTTCCACACCGATGACTTTGGAAACGTAAAACTTGCTCCTTTAACTTTTTCTCTTCTGTGCTTTTTGGTATAGCACATGTTGCATATTCTTCAATGTAAGATAACACTGCTTCATCAGTATCTGTTCCAAACTTTGGGGCATCCTTGATCCACAACAGCATATGAATATGAGGAGCACCTCTTGCCTGGTACTCTTTTCTCCAAAAGAAATCCACTACTTCTCCTAGAGGTGGATTTTTTTTATTGCAGATGAAGGACATCATAGCCTCAAATCTATGATTGAAATATCTGCAAACATTAACTGGATCCAATGAGCACAGTTCTCCTGCTGTCTTGTATTCGATGTTTTTAATGTTTGAATTTGCCTCTCGTAGAAAATCCAGTAAATCATCCCAAGCGTACTCGGCACAGCTTAGGGTAAGGAACCATGTTGGAGTTCCTAAATTCCGTAACATGCATTTTAATTCACCATGGCGTCGGTACCAATATTCATTTGTCCCACGCTGACAAGCCATCAGATTGATCAGTTGTGTTTCCAAATGATCATCTCGGTGCTGCACTTTCTCCATAAAATCCTTAGCAGACACATTTTGTAAATGTACTCCACTTTTTAAAATGTGATTTACTGCATAAGACAGTGCAGACAAGTCGCTTTCAAATAAAAGATGGAACAAATAAGGAATACTTTGTCGAAATCTGGGATCTTCAGCATATAGTCTTGTAGTCCGATACTCAGAAGCTGGAATCTGTTCCGGACGTTCATCGTATCGTCCTCCTTTTCCTTTAGGAAACAGCTGGGGAAAACATCGAGCTTCCAAGCTCTCCTCCCATACACTCACGGGAGTTCCTTTTGCTTTCTTCATCTGAAATAGATCAATATTGTCTCCCATAACTTCTTTTGAATGAAGAGGATGTATGCTAAAATGTTCATAAATTTCTTCTTCCTTTGACTTGTCCACTTTTTCAATTTGTCCAGTTGGTGTTTCTGTGTCTTCTTGTAAATCTTCTTCTTCTTCTTCTATATAAATTGATTCATACCATTTGTTATTCCTTTTCAAATACAAATTTGCTCTTTGTACTTTCCGTACATCTACCAGCTCCTGCCAAATCTTCTTATTCTTTGTAGGTACACCATTAACCAGAATAATGGTTCAGTTTCCAAAGTATCCGCATCAATAGTTTCCATATTTTTTTTCAAATCCAAGGGCAAATACACCACTCTACCTTTTAAACCTCTCAGTAAATCTGAAGGAGGTAATTTACCAGTTTTGGGCTCCATACGTACTAGGGTCTGGAACGGATGAACACATTGAATGAGTATAGACTCATATGTATTTAATTCAGAAAGTTCAGCAGGAATAGCATCCAATTCTAAATTATTATGTACAGCTCTGTTCGGCATTCTATTTTGCTCTAACTTGTTGTAACAGTATTTACAAATACGCTGAACTTCACCCAATTCAAAACAATTTTCAAGAAATATATATGTGGCAAAATCCTTCCACTTATAATTATCTTCATTTTCACTCTTTCTGTAGAGATCAACATACCTGGTTTGTTTTCTATAATGAGTTCTGCGGCAACAAATACAAGTAATATTTGGTCTTTCATTAGAGATTATTGCAAATTTTGTTATGTGATCATTAAATGTCTTACTTACAAAGGGTTCTACATTCTCTTCCACTTCTTCCTCATTTACTGTGTCCTTCTCTGCACTGTTTTGTTCAGGACCAAAGTAACAAAACTGAATTTCATCAACAACCTTCTCTACATCTGATACCGTTCCACGGAACAGAGCCCTATTCAATTCATCTAACTTTATTGCTGGACTTTTAGCAAAATACAACCGTCTCACAAACTTTCTCATTTCAGTATGATGAACAGCCAGCATCCTAAAATGATGGAAAACACTATTACACACTTTTCTAGATAGACAAGCCAGAGAATGACCCTGCAAACCAGTATTCTCTCTCACTCTGCATGGATCCAAACTTTGAAGCACCTTAATCTTCTGTTTTACACTTTTTTTGCTATATTCTCTTAGAAACTCACGAAATTTATCAATAGATTCCTGACGCACAGTGCAAATACTACTACAATTCCAAGTGTACACTGGGGCTTTAGGACGTCTCCCCATAGCCTCATCCGCCATCACTTGTACCTCATCTCTTGGAACCATTATCTCCTTCTCCATTATGCAACCATTTTTCACTTCATAAGCACGACCTCTGGTGTCAACTGCATGCAGCAAACTATTACTTTGAAAATAACTCTCTTCATTAAAAAAAGGTTCACTACTTGAACTATGCATCCATTTTCCTAAAAACACTTTAGAAAAGTTTGTTCTGCTCACTACTCTTTTCCTTTTGCTATGTGATTTCAGTACATTAACCATTTTGTCTGATGTACGCATCCTATTCAAAATTAAAATGAATAGTTTCCTTTTTAATTCTAATGCCTTTGCTGCAATGGCTTCAATTTCTTTTTTTCTCTTATAAAACTTAGTCTTTTGCTTATATTTCTTCACATCCTTTATCAAATTGGACATAACTCTTCTCTGAAACATTTTTCTACGTATCTCTTTAAACGCTGTTTTTTCTGTTTAAGTTAATCTTTTTAGTTGCAGAAGGTATATTTGCATTAACTAAATTCTCAATTTTTTCCTGTGCTTTTCGATTGAAATCATTCTTTCCAGTACAGACATTTTGTACATTTTTCCTTTTTTTGAATATGTTTTTTAGAAAATTTTTTGTCTGCTTACCAGAAGATTTTTTCTTTTTCCCAACATGAGCATCTTCAACTAACTTAGGTCCTCCAGTTGTCTTCAAATATAGGTTTTTTTTGTGGTCTTTTTTTACTCTGGATTTTGTAGGCATCTTAAATTTTGTTCACTGCTCTTCAGCAATACCTGAAAAAAACTAAAAAAAAATTCCTTTATTTTATTTAAATATATTACTACATTTGTTTTCACATTAGTCACAAAACGAAATTTCTTTGCCAATTTGAAAACACACTTACTGCTCTTTTTTTTGGCAAGTGATAATCACTTTTACAGACTGACACATTATGAATCCACTTTTCAGATTTTTTAAAAAGCACATGTCCAAACTGCTTTTTCAGACCAGCACCATTTGTAACCTGGGTGACTGCCTACACTCCAGCAAGGGCAACCAGCCTTAGTGATGCTGAATGTATTTGCATTACTGACTGAAACCTCAAACCCCACTCGCTTGTGAATATTGTGCATGATTCCACATGGTAAGCAGCTGGCTGTGTGCTAAGAGTCTGCTTCTGCACCAAAAAATGGCTCCCCCTTTCCATCTAATGCAACTGTGAAATCACCAGAGCAATACGCAATAAATCTCTGCCTATAATTCCTCTTTGCACACAGAGTCATGTTTTCACATTAGGCCCTTAAACGAAATTTCTTTGCCAATTTAAAAGCACACTTACTGCTCTTTTTTTTGGCAAGTGATAAACACTTTTACAGACTGACACATTATGAATCCACTTTTCAGATTTTTTAAAAAGCACATGTCCAAACTGCTTTTTCAGACCAGCACCATTTGTAACCTGGGTGACTGCCTACACTCCAGCAAGGGCAACCAGCCTTAGTGATGCTGAATGTATTTGCATTACTGACTGAAACCTCAAACCCCACTCGCTTGTGAATACTGTGCATGATTCCACATGGTAAGCAGCTGGCTGTGTGCTAAGAGTCTGCTTCTGCACCAAAAAATGGCTCCCCCTTTCCATCTAATGCAACTGTGAAATCACCAGAGCAATACGCAATAAATCTCTGCCTATAATTCCTCTTTGCACACAGAGTCATGTTTTCACATTAGGCCCTTAAACGAAATTTCTTTGCCAATTTAAAAGCACACTTACTGCTCTTTTTTTTGGCAAGTGATAAACACTTTTACAGACTAACACATTATGAATCCACTTTTCAGATTTTTTAAAAAGCACATGTCCAAACTGCTTTTTCAGACCAGCACCATTTGTAACCTGGGTGACTGCCTACACTCCAGCAAGGGCAAACAGCCTTAGTGATGCTGAATGTATTTGCATTACTGACTGAAACCTCAAACCCCACTCGCTTGTGAATACTGTCCATGATTCCACATGGTAAGCAGCTGGGTGTGTGCTAAGAGTCTGCTTCTGCACCAAAAAATGGCTCCCCCTTTCCATCTAATGCAACTGTGAAATCACCAGAGCAATACGCAATAAATCTCTGTCTGTAATTCCTATTTGCACACAGAGTCATGTTTTCACATTAGGCCCTTAAACGAAATTTCTTTGCCAATTTGAAAGCACACTTACTGCTCTTTTTTTTGGCAAGTGATAAACACTTTTACAGACTGACACATTATGAATCCACTTTTCAGATTTTTTAAAAAGCACATGTCCAAACTGCTTTTTCAGACCAGCACCATTTGTAACCTGGGTGACTGCCTACACTCCAGCAAGGGCAACCAGCCTTAGTGATGCTGAATGTGTTTGCATTACTGACTGAAACCTCAAACCCCACTCGCTTGTGAATACTGTGCATGATTCCACATGGTAAGTAGCTGGCTGTGTGCTAAGAGTCTGCTTCTGCACCAAAAAATGGCTCCCCCTTTCCATCTAATGCAACTGTGAAATCACCAGAGCAATACGCAATAAATCTCTGCCTGTAATTCCTATTTGCACACAGAGTCATGTTTTCACATTAGTCACAAAACGAAATTTCTTTGCCAATTTGAAAGCACACTTACTGCTCTTTTTTTTGGCAAGTGATAAACACTTTTACAGACTGACACATTATGAATCCACTTTTCAGATTCTGATAAAAGCACATGTCCAAACTGCTTTTTCAGACCAGCACCATTTGTAACCTGGGTGACTGCCTACACTCCAGCAGGGGCAACCAGCCTTAGTGATGCTAAATGTATTTGCATTACTGACTGAAACCTCAAACCCCACTCGCTTGTGAATACTGTGCATGATTCCACATAGTAAGCAGCTGGGTGTGTGCTAAGAGTCTGCTTCTGCACCAAAAAATGGCTCCCCCTTTCCATCTAATGCAACTGTGAAATCACCAGAGCAATACGCAATAAATCTCTGCCTATAATTCCTCTTTGCACACAGAGTCATGTTTTCACATTAGTCACAAAACGAAATTTCTTTGCCAATTTGAAAGCACACTTACTGCTCTTTTTTTTGGCAAGTGATAAACACTTTTACAGACTGACACATTATGAATCCACTTTTCAGATTTTTTAAAAAGCACATGTCCAAACTGCTTTTTCAGACCAGCAACATGTGTAACCTGGGTGACTGACTACACTTCAGCAAGGGCAACCAGCCTTAGTGATGCTGAATGTGTTTGCATTACTGACTGAAACCTCAAACCCCACTCGCTTGTGAATACTGTGCATGATTCCACATGGTAAGTAGCTGGCTGTTTGCTAAGAGTCTGCTTCTGCACCAAAAAATGGCTCCCCCTTTCCATCTAATGCAACTGTGAAATCACCAGAGCAATACGCAATAAATCTCTGCCTGTAATTCCTATTTGCACACAGAGTCATGTTTTCACATTAGTCACAAAACGAAATTTCTTTGCCAATTTGAAAGCACACTTACTGCTCTTTTTTTTGGCAAGTGATAAACACTTTTACAGACTGACACATTATGAATCCACTTTTCAGATTTTTTAAAAAGCACATGTCCAAACTGCTTTTTAAGACCAGCACCATTTGTAACCTGGGTGACTGCCTACACTCCAGCAAGGGCAACCAGCCTTAGTGATGCTGAATGTATTTGCATTACTGACTGAAACCTCAAACCCCACTCGCTTGTGAATACTGTGCATGATTCCACATAGTAAGCAGCTGGGTGTGTGCTAAGAGTCTGCTTCTGCACCAAAAAATGGCTCCCCCTTTCCATCTAATGCAACTGTGAAATCACCAGAGCAATACGCAATAAATCTCTGCCTATAATTCCTCTTTGCACACAGAGTCATGTTTTCACATTAGTCACAAAACGAAATTTCTTTGCCAATTTGAAAGCACGCTTACTGCTCTTTTTTTTGGCAAGTGATAAACACTTTTACAGACTGACACATTATGAATCCACTTTTCAGATTTTTTAAAAAGCACATGTCCAAACTCCTTTTTCAGACCAGCACCATTTGTAACCGGGGTGCCTGCCTACACTCCAGCAAGGGCAAACAGCCTTAGTGATGCTGAATGTATTTGCATTACTGAGTCCAACCTCAAACCCTTAAACTATTCTTTTATTATACCAGTACACCTTAATTTATTGTGAAAACATAGTCCATATTATTTTACTTGTTCCTCACATTTAACCCCTTCGCTGCTGCGGACATTCCGCTGCAGCGCTGGGGGGGGCAGGGGGGCAGCGCGGTGGGCCTGTGCTCATGACGGAGCCGCTCCGTCATGAGCCACAGTTGAGCTGTGCTCATGACGGAACGGTTCCGTCATGACTCCGCCCATTTGCGTTGTCGCCCCGCACAGGCGGGGAAACAGCGCCGCGCAGGCGGAGCGGCCGCCAACAGGATTGTCATGACGGAACCGTTCCGTCATGAGCACACGGCAACCGTGGCTCATGACGGAACGGTTCCGTCATGAGCGGGGAAGGGGTTAAATTTCTCCCAAAACAGAAAATAATAAACACAACTTCAACAAAAAGAATTGCATTTCTATTATTCATTTCTTAATTCACCATATACATCCCCTCTCAAACTCTAAACTCACCTTTAAAATTAGTTAGTTGTGAAAGAAATGTGGCACTCAAACAGCAGATTATCAGAGCCAGGATCTCTGTTCTTTACACCTCTCTCCTCTCAGCAGAACCAGATAATGGCAAACTTTCCCTCTCTTTTTCCACACATATACATGTTAGTTTCAAATCTCAGTGCTTGCCCCTTTTTTTCAAATGTAATCACACATTTCTATTGGTTGAAAACCAACCCTTTTCCAAAAGTACCCTTCCCCCAACTTGACTTCTGCCTAGTACCCTTCCCCCAACTTGACTTCTGCCTGCTACCATAGCAACAGCTCATGGAACACTGCTGTGTGGAGTCTGGTCAGAAGTTCGCCAAACAATGTTTCAATTCCACAGAGCAAGAGTGCTTGACTTTTCAAATCTAACAGCAAATCCATAGTACTGTTCTTTGGTAACACATTTTTCTGTACCAATACAAAAGATGCTTCTATTAATTTACACATACAGCCTAGTTTTTATTCTAGAATGGTATGAAACAGCCAATCAGTTCTTTTTTTTATGAAAAAAATATGTATGCCTCCATTTCCAAACTGTCTTTCTTTTCATATTGCCATTCTACTGAATTACACCTCCTGAGTGCATCCAGTTCTCCTTTGAAGATGTTCACAGTGTGGATTGTAGGGCACAGCTATGTCTTCTGGAGTGAAAAGTATGCAGAGAAAACAGGTATGGTGAGAGACCTTGCTTTGCCAAATGTAGACATTAAATGGATTGGTCAGAGAGGGTTAAAGTGGCACCAATTGATGCCATTGGTGAAATCCTTCATGCAAAACCAACACCCTGACCTCATAATAGTGCACTGTGGTGGCAATGACCTAGGCACTATGACTGGGGTAGGTCTGGAAATGCTTATGAAGGACACCTTTGCACAACTGTTTTCACTTTTCCCTAAAACTGCCTTTGTGTTTTCTAACATATGCCAAAGGCAAAAATGGAACTGGTCCAATCATTTCTGTCCGCAGATTGACAAAGCAAGAAAGCACGTCAACAAATCTGTTTCTGCTTTCCTCCGTGACTATGGTATGGGTTCCATTTACCACAACAACTTGCGTTATGACATGCAAGACATTTATAGAGGAGATGGTGTGCACTTCAATGATGAAGGGAACAGAGTCTTCCTCTTGAACCTTAGACTCTGCATCGGTACTTACTTGTAGGTACCACTAAAAAATCACTTCATAAACACAACGGCTCTTTTTAGAGCCCCCTAATATCTAAACACTTAAATCTGATTTTCATTTCTTTTTTTATTTTTTTTTTACCGTACGCGTACCCCGCGATTTTTTTTAAAATCAATAAATGTTTTCTTTGTACTTTTCTGTCCTTCTTTGACCCCCTTACAAATGTTAGGGGGTCTGTAACTCTCCTCCTTGCCCCCTTTTCTTGTTATCACTCTTTTTTTTCTGAGTGAAACACACGAAATGGCGGCCGCCGCTTCCTGGTTTCGACCGATTCGAATGTTTACTAAGATCTAAGAGCCAATCAGAATCGCGCTCGCGCACGCCACCGTACGCGTACGGTAAGCGTACCGTAAGCGCACCGTAAGCTGGCTCAGATATATATATTGATTTAAAGGCTATTTTCTCAGAATCTACTGAACAGATTTACACCAAACCTACAAAAGGCACTTCCTTGACCTGAGGACTACCTCTCTGCCAAATTTCTAGTAATTCTGTTCAGCCGTTCGGGCTGTAGCCCTGTCTAAAGGTCCTATGGAAAAATGCATGGGAAAAACGTGTTTTGGGACCCCCCTTTTATCTCAGCCCCCGCTTGACGTATCCCCCCGAGACTTTCAGGGAAGGAGCGGAGCGTAGCGCCCCACCTATTTTGAAAAATTCGCGAGGATTCGTCGACCGGCGCCAAAGTTATTCAAAATAGAATGTTGCGGATTTCCTATGGAAACGTGGTCCTAACTATAACTACCTACTGGCGACCGCCAGTAGGTAATATATATATATATATATATATATTCACTGAAAAAACCATAGGTTTCACACATGTTATAGTTAGCGGAAATTTTACTGATAAAAAACCAGTGAAATTCCCCCGTTATAGTTAGTGCAGGCAACTATAACTCACGCGACCGCAATCCTCTGCTGATGCTAATACTGTATTTAGACACTTATTTGCCCATGTCTTCTTCCATACATTTTTAGCTATACATATATAACAAATATTTTTTTTTCATAAAGACACATATGTCATCAGCAGAAGATTGCGGTCGCGTGAGTTATAGTTGCCTGCACTAACTATAACGGGGGAATTTCACTGGTTTTTTATCAGTAAAATTTCCGCTAACTATAACATGTGTGAAACCTATGGTTTTTTCAGTGAATTTGCAAGGTTTTTTAAATGCTAATTCCTAACTATAACGTGTGTGAAACCTATGGTTTTTTCAGTGAATTTGTACGGTTTTTTAAATGCTAAGTTACTTTACGCCATTCGTGGCGTGCGCGCCCACTTAACGCAGTTCGTTCCGTGCGCGCACGGTGCGCTTCGCGCACCGTGCGCGCACAGTAAGCACGCGGTGCTTACTGTGCTTACGGTGCTTATAAGCCATGCACAAATGGTGCCCTTCGGGCACCATTTGCACACGGGGTGGAGAGAGTGTGGATAATTTTTTCTTTTATTATTTTTGTTAAAAATATTGTGGTTTTTAACACCACTAATAAGCCCTGTACATTTGGTGGCATGCTGCCACCAAAAGCACAGGGGGTGGGGAGAGTGTGGATATTGTTTTTTTTTTTACAGTTTTTACCGTACGCGTACGGTGAACATAATCGGCGAAATTGGCGAAAAAATAAAAATGGCATTTTTGGCCTTGGGGGGTCTTGGGGGACTCCCTCATCATGGCTATGTGTGTGTGAGCTGTCAAAACAGCTCCTTTACATGTGTATTGGTTTTATTTATTAACCTAACTCTCAGTGCGAGAGAGAAAATGGCGGCCGCCGCTTCCTGGTTTCGGCCGATTCGAATGTTTACTAAAATCTAAGAGCCAATCAGAATCGCGCTCGCGCACGCCACCGTACGCGTACGGTAAGCTTACGGTAAGCGTACCGTAAGCTGGCTCAGATATATATATTGATTTAAAGGCTATTTTCTCAGAATCTACTGAACAGATTTACACCAAACCTACAAAAGGCACTTCCTTGACCTGAGGACTACCTCTCTGCCAAATTTCAAGTAATTCTGTTCAGCCGTTCGGGCTGTAGCCCTGTCTAAAGGTCCTATGGAAAAATGCATGGGAAAAACGCGTTTTGGGACCCCCCTTTTATCTCAGCCCCCGCTTGACGAATCCTCCCGAGACTTTCAGGGTAGGAGCGGAGCGTAGCGCCCCACCTATTTTGAGAAATTCGCGAGGATTCGTCGACCGGCGCCAAAGTTATTCAAAATAGAATGTTGCAGATTTCCTATGGAAAAGGGGTCCTAACTATAACTACCTACTGGCGACCGCCAGTAGGTAATATATATATATATATATATATATGTTTATATGCCGGACTTTTGACAACAGATGAATATGAATTCATGAGAAATGACCACCCTGTGATTCCTATAATGTATTGCATACCCAAAGTGCACAAAGATCCCCTTAAGCCCCCAGCCAGGCCAATTATATCAGCCTGCATCAGCCTTTTAGAGAACCTCACAATACGTGTACTTTTTCCTTCAAAGCCATGTGAAAGGGTTGCCCTCATATATCAGGGACACTTGGGACTTTCTTTCCAAAACTCAAAACATTGAATGGCAAGACGAGTACCTGCTCATTACATTGGATGTTACATCCTTGTATACATCTATCAAGCACCAGGATGGGCTAAGGGCATTAAGAAAATACCTGGCACACAGGGGGCCAAACTTTGAACAACATAATGCAATGCTGGTTAACATGGTAGAATTTTGTCTCAACAACAATGTTTTTATGTTTGAAAATTCTCTATATCAACAACAACCTGGAGTGGCTACGGGGGCCAGCTTCTCCCTCAGCTGTGCCTGTATACACATGGGATGGTGGGAGGAGCTGGTCCTCTGTAAAGAGTACAAGACATGTATGACCAACAACATCAAAATATGGTTTAGATATATTGTTGATTTATTTGTGGTCTGGCGAGGTGCAAAAAGTGAAGCTGAGACATTTGTACAAAACCTGAATGTCAATAACCTGAATTTACAGTTTACTGCTTCCATTAGTTCTGAAACTGTGAACTTTATGGATGTGTAGATTTACATAAAATTGACAATTTCATACCACACTGCATAGAAAACCCACCGTGGGCAGCTCGGTGCTGCATGCCAGTAGTGCCCACCCAAAACACTTAATTCAAAGCATGCTGCGGTTGAAGCGTATATGCAGCAGTGAAGAGGATTTGAGGCAGGCACAAATAGCCAGTAGAAATAGATTTCTGGCACGGGGATATTCTCCAAGATGCATTGATACCGCAATCCGAAAAAGCAATGAAACTAGCAGGGAAATCCTCCTTAGAAATCAAACCAAGCCCGACCTAGCCAATAGGGGAGAAGATGAGACATTCAGGTTCATCTTTGGATATAGCAAGCAGGGTAAAACCATCAAAAACATTATAGATAAAAATTGGCCCATAATCTTGGAAGATCCCGTCATTGGTCAGCTCCTACCTAGGAAAGCTGCTATAACATACAGAAGAGCACCGTCCATGAGTGACACCTTGGTGCGAAATTTTTTAGAGGGTCCAGCTAAAGGAACATGGTTAAGTCAGCGCATGGGTTTCTACAAATACAAATCTAGCAAGGCATGCCAACACGGCACCAATGCAACCACTTATAAGACCCCCTTCAATCCAATTGAAGTTCCAATCACCAAGGCCCTGTCATGCAAAACGAATCATGTGATATATGTGCTGGTGTGCCCTTGTGGTCTCAGATATGCTGGCAGTACAATACTGCAGGGACACAAGAGGATACTCCAGCACATAAGGGCAATTAAGAATCATGACCAAACGTATCCGGTGGCTCGACACTTTGGGAACAAATACAATGCAGACCCAACATTCCTGAAATACTTCTTAATAGACAGTGTCCCGATCAAGAAGAGGGGAGGTGACCGAGTGAAAGCCCTTCGACAACGAGAATCGAGGTATATCCTAAACCTTGATACCAAGCACTCAGGGGGCTTGAACCAAACGGAGTATTTATATACTTGTCTCTAGAACACTACTATAGAATATAGTGGGGTGCAGGATTTTGAAAGCCATAGTCAAGACAATACTGATCTGCTAATCGATTTAGAACATTTTAGATCAAACACTAGGTTTTAGAATTTTTCACTGCCTTTTCTAACTTTTTTTACACTTACACACGGTTTTTTAGTTTGTATATTAAGGGTTAAACATTGTTTTTTTAACATTGCACTCAGCACTTTACACAATTCATATTTGCACTAATAGGACAATCCAGTCGATCTGTGTACACAATAGACGTTTACATCTTTTAGTACTGTAAGAGCACGAGCACTTTGACCAACTGTTGAAAGCAGTTGACAATAGGTATTTAAACCTGGACGTCAGACATCAACATGTAATAGCGATGTTGTAATCTTATTTAACATTATGAGATTTAATATCAGCTTTTTAATCTGTTATAGTATGATTTTGAATGCTTTTTTAAATGCTTTTTAAAAAGGGATGACTTTATGGTTTTAAATATGTATTTAACCAAGTGTTTTATGTAACCATAAATTAGATTCCTGTTGATTGAAAAGCATTTTGTCTATGTCTATAAGTTTGACGAATGATAATTGGTGCACATGTCACTTTAAAAAGCAAAAAATCTGTATTTAAATGAACCACCCACTGTGTAGCGTGTCATGTGATTGATCAAGATCCCTTCAGAATCGAACCGCGTTATGCTGATGGAGTTGTGTCTTACACGAGCTGAATAAAATCTGAAGCTGCACAAAATTGTGGTCTGTACTCCATTTGTGCGCAGAGGAGAAGTGGCTGCGAGAAGGAGTGTGCTCTCTCTCTCTCTCTCTCTCTATATATATATATATATATATATATATATATATATATATATATATATATATATATATATATTTTATATGTGACATTTTAGATAAGCACGCCTGTCATTATAGATAAGCCACAACATTGATTCTAGCACAATATTCTTGCTATGATCATTTATTTGATCTATTCTTGTAGTCAACAACTTTTTTCAGTATATTATGATGACATTTAATGCACTTCATTGAATACAATGTTAATAATGAAGGATTATGTAAAATATCTATTCAGATCACTATGCAATAATCGAAGAGCAACAACAAGGCATTTAAGCCAGACTAGGAATTTACTGTGCAAGATAGTTATGATTTATAGTGGTTTTCAATTGGCTTTTATGTGAAATATTATAGTTAACTAGGTTTCTCGCTCATATATATCTGGAGACAGATTTCCATTTGTCCGTGAATTCACAATGAGTAGTCTATTTTTCATTATCATGGTTGTAATGAGTCACAT
The DNA here is from genome assembly GCF_964204655.1 of Triturus cristatus. Taxonomy (NCBI): domain Eukaryota; kingdom Metazoa; phylum Chordata; class Amphibia; order Caudata; family Salamandridae; genus Triturus; species Triturus cristatus. The sequence goes on along the minus strand of NC_140589.1, from coordinate 139,781,189 downwards.
GGTGCGGAAGCGGAATATATTAGCTGTCTTTGCATCGCATTGTGTTATGTGAGCATGGCTACCCGGAGTGGCCGAAACACGTCGTACCGCCATGCTAATAAGAATGAAAACAGATTAAGCACAAATCTCTGGAGTCCGTGTCCCTGTGGTGCTTGATCAGCGTGTTATCTGGGACTGGTTGTTTGCATATATAATAATGTCCCAACTTTTGTTGATTGCTTTTTTGTATAGTCTTTCAAATCTATTGAACGTTTTTTGGGGGACGATGTTGTTTTGCCTTCCTGTTTGTTGTATGATAATATCTCGTTTGATTTTGTAGTCCTATTGGCTATCCTTGCTTTCATTGTTAAGTCAATGCATTGCTTTGGTCTGATGGAGCAGGATTTTGCAAAAAGAAAACTGCTCAAATTTAAACCCCGTAATACTTACTAACAGTGTGCAGTGGAAAATTAACATACAAATCACATAAAATACACGGGAAACCACTTTGCGCATGCGTACACTAATGTGAACTAATACATGAAAGAACTAGGCCGCATTTTACATTGCATTTCAAAAGAAACAAAAATACATAATGCATGACTAAGCCGCATTTCGCCTCCTGCATCTTAACTTTAAAAATAATAAATAAATAATGCCATTTTTGCTTACAGCTTTGCTGAGAAAAATATTAACATGGGATAGTGCAAAGGTGGGTGGTAAACAGTGAAAAGTGAATTTCCATGTAATTAATAAATGTCTATGTTTTATTCGTCATAGTGAGCTGAATGGGCCTGCATTTTCCTAAAATTGACATGATAGATGGGGGCTGGAGAAAAGCATGAATAAACCAATAAATAGACAGAAAAGCTGAGAGCTGCAGGAGAGTGCGAAAAGCCAAGGTTGAATCAGCTATGAAAAACATTGTTTGCCTTCCAAGAGACGAGACTGGCCGTGGGACCCAAAGTCAGTATATACTTCTTCCGCCGACACAGCGAAAAGGACTCATGTGAACGATGAAATTGTTACATGTATTATGAATAAATGAACGTGTATTCATAAATCGAGGATCACGTAATGAGAACGATCTAAAACAAAGAAGACTGTAGAATTATGAATGTGATTATGGTGGTGTGATTGATAGGTGTGAGAGGCCTAGCTGATCCTGTTCTAGTCCAGTTTCCTGTATCCTGAAATCTTTGTTCCCTAACTCTATTTCAGGGGACCCCCCACTACCTCCTTGGCCAGGGGGGTGGTATTTCTCTGATCCTTTGGGTTAGTATATCTTCATGAGTTGTACTTTGCATAATCATTTGCAGATTTATTTTTGTCTCTGAAACTTATGTTTTTTCATCTATCCACTCCCTCATATGCATATTGTTCATTTGATGAGTGTGCCGCTGTTTGCATTTTGCTAATGTTTTTCTCTCCCTTTTTGTGAGATTTCTTTATTTGCATTGTAACCTGTAAGCGATGAGCATTAATTTTACACATTATTTTGCAATAAACTTAATTAATCTTACCTAGAGTATGGGCCCGATTCACAGAACTAACTTAAGACAAAATCCTAAACTTACTACCATTTTGGTATTCACAGAAGGCACTTACTCATTTTGGTATTCACAGAAGGCACTTACTCATTTCGGTATTCACAGAAGTTAGGAGTCCTAACTTTAGGACTCCTTAATGCCTTCTGTGAATACCGAAAGTCTTAAAGTTAAGATTTTTCTTAGTTTAGGAGTAGTAAAGTTAGGACTCCTAACTTTAGGACTCCTAAATGCTTTCTGTGAATACCGAAAGTCTTAAAGTTAGGATTTTTCTCAGTTTAGGAGTAGTAAAGTTAGGACTCCTAACTTTAGGACTCCTAAATGCCTTCTGTGAATACCGAAAGTCTTAAAGTTAGGATTTTTCTCAGTTTAGGAGTAGTAAAGTTAGGAGTCCTAACTTTCAGAACTTTCATAATCAAAAACCTGCTGTTGATCTACCATGACAAAAGCTATTGAAAGGTGGTGCAGAATGAAAAAAAGAAATGAAATATAATAAAAATTCAGTTCTGTGAAGTCATCGAACAGATTGCATTGACATTAAGCACGTAAACAATATTCAATGATGTATGAAAATAAAGGTCACCCATTTAAAAAGAAAACAAAGAAGAAAAATAGTCAGCAATCCAATCGCTCTATAATGTGTACTTGTTCATTATGAAAAGCACGAAAGTTTAATCCTGTCGTTCATCCCGTCAGGTTGAATAGAGTTTAATTTTTTGATCCAGAAAAATTCGGACCTTAGCAACTGTTTGTGTGTATCTATATCTGGTCGATACATAACAACTTCCAGAATGGTAAATCTTAGTTGGGAAATGTTGTGGCCTGCTTCCAACCAGTGCATTGCTATAGTAGATTTGACATTTTTCAAGCGGATATTACTTTTATGTTCTGTTATCCGTACATTGATTTGGAGCATCATCCAATGTCTTTTGACGGCCAATACACAAACTCACAAAGCCTACAGTAAAGCTTGGGCAAGAAACTACTGCGTTTTCAGAAGAGGCATTTCTACACATGGGATATATAAACGGTCCTTACTAAAAGGGGTCTCTCAATGTCCTGAGCACAAACATATCAAACTCGAAGTTCCTATCAGGTTCCTGGGGCCAGATAGGATGATAGAAAGTAATCCTCAACCGGCCCAGTCTGGTCGATGAGAACGGATCGTGTCCCAGTAGCGATAGTGAAAGGGAGGGTAACTTACTATTGGACATGCTACATAGATCTAGGCAATATGGTTATCCTAAGTCATACAGTCATTTATATACAGAGAGCATTCGCGCTGTGGCACTGATTAGCAGTGGCAGGGCACCCAGAGCATCTAAATCCAGCCAACATAACAAAATGGGAAGAGGAGAGGGGAAGGGAGACCCACGCTAATGATGCCAGGTCTAACAATGTTCATGTCAAAGTTTGAGCATGATCATATATTGCAAGATCCCACATTGCATGAAAATGTAGTGATTTTTAAAAGAAACATCGACGATATTTTCATAATTTGGAAAGGGGACATGAAGCTATTACAAGAGAATATTGAAAGGCTTAACGCATGTCACGATCACATCAAATTCAGGCACCATATTGAGAAAAACAAAATCGCATTCCTAGATGTGTTGGTACAGATTAATGATCACGGAATAAAAACTAACGTATTCACTAAAGAGATTGATCGGAACAACTGTTTACATTATAAAAGCTTTCATCAGGAATTCCTCAAACAACATCTTCCATTTTCACAATTTATCAGGCTAAAGAGAATCACATCTAACCCACAGGAAGCCACAGAAACTATTAATCAATACGCAATGAAATACAGAAAAAGAGAATATCCTAAATATGTGATCGATAGGTCCATCAATCAAGTGAACAATCTGAGCAGACCATCGTTGTTAGACCAAAAAGAATCTACCACTGAGAAACCTACAGTGTGCATATTAAAATACTCCACGAAAGCCAACACAATAAAAAATATCATATAAAGACATTGAATGATGCTCCAAACAGAACCCGATTTAAGGTCGTTGTTTGATCAGAAGGTTGTCTTCGCTTTTAAACGTTCTCATAATATCAAGGAACTATTGGCCAATTAGAATATTGAGAAGAGCAAAGAAAATTTTAAAGGCATGCAAAAGTGTGAAAATTGAACACACTGTAACAACGTTATCATCGGAAATTTGTTTACACATCCTACACAAGGCACGAAGATTTTGCTGAAACATTCCAGCACAAATGCGACACCACAAATGTGGTGTATACCATAAAATGACCTTGTGGAAAGATATACGTTGGCATTACAGAACGAAAAATCAAAGTACGGATGCTTGAATAATGTCAAATCTACTGTAGCAATACACTGGTTTCAAGCAGGCCACAACATTTCCCAACTAAGATTTACCATTCTGGAGGTTGTTAAGAGTCGACCAGACAGGGATACACACAAACAGTTGCCAAAGTCCAAATTTTTCTGGATCAAAATATTGAACTCTATGCAACCTGACGGGGTGAACGACAGGATTAAACTTCCGTGCTTTTTATAATTAACAAGTTCACATTATAGAGAGATTTGATTGCTGACTATTTTTCTTTTTCGTTTTCTTTTTAAATGGGTGACCTTTATTTTCACAGAATCATTGAATATTGTTTACGTGCTTAGTGTCAATGCAATCTGTTCGATGACTTCACAAAACTGAATTCTCATTTTATTTCATTTCTTTTTTTATTTCTGCACCACCATTCAATAGCTTTTGTCATAGTAGATCAACAGCAGGTTTTTGATTATGACAGTTCTGAAAAATAATTGGTTTATAACTTGCAATTTTTCGTAGATATCCCTATGTTCTATATGAACCAACTTTATTAAGGCACTGTCATGTTAGAATCTCTTTAAACATGATATGAGCCTGTATAATCGCTGATGTTTCCTTTTAAAGCACCGTCGTCTTGATACACGTGACCACGTTTACGTGCCTGCAAATCGATTTAGAGATGAGCGTCTCTTTAAATTAAAGACGTCAGAAAGCTACACGCTATCCCGGAAACAGCCTGAGACGCTGTCGAGCGAATAACGCACCCTGCAGAATGTTCGTTGTATCAGTAAGTATTATAGCGAAACTCCGATATTAATTACCTTCATTTCATCGCAGTTTCGAAACGATGGGGAAACACTGTAGAGCTTGCAGGCATAATTCAATTGATTTAGTTTCTGTTGACATTAGCGGAGTGCACTGTGTTTTATCAGCTGTAAGTTGCAAATTGGGTGCAGCGTTTACTCGTATTAAGCGTGATAGCACTTGTGTTACAGCACGGGGCACAGCTTGTTCATATATTTACCAACAACTGAGCATTGTACAATAAGCTTTAGAGGTCGTTTGCACTTTATTCTTTATCTAGAAGAATCCATGCTTTATCAATGATTAATGAGTTGTGATGTTTTATATATATATATATATATATATATATATATATATATATATATATATATATATAGCTTTTTGGACTTATTTGGCTCTTGTTTTTGCATCATTTTCAGTCCCCAGATGAAGGGTCAATGTAGACCTGAAATGCATTGGGTTGTGCTAAACATTTGGTAATTACACTCGAAATGAGAAGTATTATTGATGAGAATAACAAATGAATCTATTTCAATAAAACAATGAATTAATCCAGTGAATAATCGGTGGCAACATATCTTTTGAAGAAACCATTGATTGTGGAGAAATATAGAGGAGAAACGAATTTAGTTTCTGTGTAAACGTGCACCCACCCACCAGGGATAGGCTCCCCAGACCTGACAATCTTTTATAAGTCTAGACTTTCCCATATATGTTTACTGTCACAATATTTTTGTAGTCAATATTCTGGTTATGATAGTTTTGAAGCGCAAAATTTAAGATTTGATATTCTGCTAGTATATCGCTAGAAGCTCAATAAACAGGCCATGCGGCTATTAGAGTGTAAGTATAAGCTGCACCACATTTAGGACCTGATTACAATGTCAGTGAATCAGCCACTGACGGCTCTTCGATGGTGGACCCACCAACATCGTCCCCTGCAGGTCCGCCTGCCGCATTACGATGTGGCGGGTGGAGGCATCTGGCGGAGGAACTGTCCGCCATGCTTCTGACAGGCTCAAGGAGCCCATTGGATGGTTGGAGGCTCAGTAATCCCTAAAATATTTTATTTTACAGAGTTTTATATAGCACAAACTTGACCCGAATTGGGTATCAGAGCGCTTTACATAGCACCAGTTGTATTACATGAGGACACATTCTATTTTTTGTTAGACATGGGGAGATTAAGTGATTTGCCCAGAATCACAGGATGTTCAGCGTCATTGCTGAGACTCGAACCTAGTTCCCCAGATGTCCTCAAACAAAGGATTGTTTACATCCCTGTAGTGTATTTGGAGCCAGCGCAGGAAGGGAGAACCTCTGTGCACTTATTTGAGGTCTCCCCCACTTCAAAGGCAACACTGGGTATAGGTACTGGACCTCTGACACTACCAAATCAGTACACTTCTGGACCTGGAACTACGCTGCCAGGATGAAGAACTACTATGTTGCTGGAAGGACTGCCACTCTGCTGGACTGCTGCTTTGCTGGACTCTGCCTTGGAGTGTTCTTGCCGTGCTAAGCTGCCCTGCTGCTTGCCGGTTTACTGACTAAGTGAGAAGGACTGGACCTGCATCACTTGAACCCAGAGTGACTTCAAGGGCTTGATGGCTTGTCTCCTGTTCCCAAGTCTCCAGGATATCTAAGACTTGAACCACTTGTACCTGCACCCTGACTCTACAAGCTGTGAGTCTGTCCTGCCAATAGGTGCCACTTCAGACCTAGACCCATTAAAGTGAGGCCTAACGTGCTCTACATCCAGAACCCACACATCCTCATCAGAACCAGTACATATCCGCTTTTGCATGAGTCGGAATCAACACATCCTCGTTATTGCGTGAGCGGACCCAGTGCAACGCCTTCAGCATTGATGCGTCGTCTACTGCGGGAGCATCGCATCCAGAACCAGTGTTTGCACTTGGAACCAATGCATCACTGCAGTTACATGGAGAAAACCAACACATCTTGTCCACTGCGTGGCTAAACACCAACGCATGACCTTGGCTGCACCTTGCATCCTCGTCGATGACAATGCATCCCGAATCAAGGTACATTGGCTCAGTGGGCCCGAGTGGGTTCCTTTATCTGGCTGGCACTCTATTGTGGTTTGCCTGAACATTTGACTTTGCCCTGGTCTACCGCTACCAGATAACATATTGAAGCGCTTATTGCGTCTACGCTTTATTTTGACATTGAGGTCCTGATTACAATGTAAATCGGAGTTGCCTCCGACCTACAACGTCTTGGTGAGGGAACTGCCCGACAATAGTTAGGTGGTTCCGCACAATGAATTAGGATGCGACTGCACAATTTGTGGTTGCAAACTGCCATTTTTTGACATGGGAGTTTGTGAAAATCCCTGCACCGTGTGGCAGGCACATAATGGTGGCTGCCACACGGTTCAGGGATTTCAGGGGGGCACCATAGGTGCCTGTGGGCCCCTAAGTGGAGGGCCAGGGGAGCCCTGCTATGGGCCCCCAAAGTTGATTTCCGACAGCATTTCCAAGTCGGAAAGGCCGAAATGGGAATGCTGTCTGAAACCATTATAATCCCGATGGCAGAAACGCCGTCTTTAAGGGATTATGAGGCCAATCCGACCGTCCGACGGGCGCAGAACTGCGTTGGATCCCCAAGGTTTAAACTCTGACCGCTGTCATTGTAATACGGCAGTTGGACGTTAAACCTATCATGTCGGTCAGAAAGCGTCGGACCGCTGGACATCTTAATCAGGCAGTAATTCTTTAAAAATTCATATTTCAAATTCTACTTGAGAGGACTTTGTCCTCTTATTCTTGTTTTATTTATAAAATACTGATGGATTTTTCTAACCTGGTGTGGAGTCTTTTTGAGGTGTTTTCACTGGGTTACTGTAGAGGTGTTGCACAAATACTTTACATATTGTCTTTTGAGTTAAGCCTGACTACTCTGTGCCAAGCTACCAGAGGGTGAACACAGGATAATTTAAGGTGTGTTGTGACTTACCCTGACTAAGATTGTGGTTCGTTCTTGGACAGGGTGCCTACCTCAAGTAATGAGGTAAGCATATTTAATAAAGTAAAGGACAACACCACCTTTGGAGCTTCACCCCAACTTTATCTCCAACAGCCACCTCTCGTATCCCTCCTTACATTCCCCCATGACATAATCACATGACTCATTAATTAGTGATGGGGCAAATGTGGCCGTGCTTCTGAGAGCTTATGGTCCAAATTAGAACCACGAGAATCAAGGTCACTTATAAAATAGCAAAACTTATAGGCATTGACAATGCTTGCGTTTATGTGCATATACTTCTCACACACCAAAGCCATTTTTGTGATGGCATTCAAGGTTCTCTACCAGGACTAGGATCCAGAGCGCGTTTATGCATGACCCCTGCAGCACCATTAGTGTTTGTGGATATGCACAACAGGCTACATATCAAAGAAGGTCACACGCCCTCGTCCTCCAAGAGGAGTATGTTCTCTGCTTGACCATCTCAAGGAGCACTCAGGAGCTTCAAAGAATTTCCTTGTTTACACTGTGCCAATGCCCTAGTGCCCATGACGCATTGTCCACTTACACTTGATCTGACTATAAATTGGCTCCTGTGCAGTGCTCCAAATGTGTAATTTTTATTTGCAAAACGCAAATATATCACCCCCTTAAGGGTTTCATGGAGCTGGGGGGCGTTGGGGATATATTAAGTGAGCTATTGCCCAGAGTCACATGGTGCTGTGCTAAGCTGAGCTGCCACCGGTGATTGAACCATGAACCCCACACTCCGGACTTAGGTGCTGTGGCCTCTGCGCCACCCCTCTTCCTCTAGAGAGAGACTTGTAGCCAAAGCTCCGTCTTTTCCAAGAACTGGCAATGCCAATAGGTCTTAACCTGGAAAATCTGTGATTTTTTTTTTTCCTGCACACATTTGCAAGTGCATAAAAGACTAAAAGTAAATTAAAAAAGTAAAAATACTGCAGTTTTAAGGTGGTGTGTATATATTTGGAAAAAGTGAGTAGAAAGAGACTAATCACCAATATAAATGTCCATAAGACAAGAAATTAAAGCAAACATTAAAGCAGAAATTGACCTACCAGACCTGAGTTTTGAGTGGGCTACTTTCTGGCGCATGTGCACCTACGAGTCCCATCACTCATTGAACTGGGCTGACCCACTGCCCCTGCTTAATGGTGGGCGGAAGCAAAATGCAAATGTCATTTAACTGTACAAATGAATGAACAGGGCTGATAGAAAGCCACTATGTGCATACAGATGTATGTTTTTATATTTTATTATTATGGTTTTTTAGGTCTCGGCTGTCGAAAGCATTGCATGCGCTGCTCTCGGCCTTCGAGAGCTTCTTGGAATCAATACAAATTCCGAAGCTCTCGGAGGCGAAGTTGAAGCCCCGCCCATCTTTTTAATTGGCCAGCGTCATCTTCAATGCAAAACACTGGCTGGTGATTGTCAAGGAGGCTTCTTAGTCCCTCCTTGTTGCCGCCTTGTCTCCTTTTGGCCACGCCCACCGGGATTTGATCTGACCGGCGGCGTGACACTCTCTCCCTCATTGGGTGGTACGCACTTTTTTATTCACATTAGGCTTTGGCAAAGTCAGCCGTGTGTTTATTTTCGCATCGCGCTTTCACTTGAAGTGAAAGCGCGATGCGAAAGTAAACACGCGTCTGACTTTGCGGTACCGCGCTTGTTTTACTTGTGCAGGCTGGGGCGCTTCAAGTAACGGCCGTATCTTGTTTGTTTGTGTTCTCCCCGTCTCCCGCAGCTGAGATCCAGGGATACCGCCAGCAGAGGAGAAAGGAACATGCTGGTCACTTTCAAGGAGCCGCCGCTAGGGATTAAGGTAAACCCGCCGCCGCCTGGCCCAGCTGGCTGTGTTAGTAGCCGCCCATCGCTCCTCTGCCCCCTCCACCGGGGAACCCGGTAATAGAAGCTAGTCCCGCACGCAAACGGGGCGAGAAGGCAAGAGCCGAGAATGTAGCGCCTGGGTGAGACCTGCAGCAGCCCCAGCATGTGGCACACAGGGCCCTTTTCAAACCAAGCCCTGCTCCCTGGGAGTGGCCGATGGCGAACCCTGCGCACACTGCGCGCAGTCCTGTAATCTACCGCAATGTAGCCCTTGGCACGTCACACACAGGCCTGTAATAAGCACCAACAGCTGGGCCTCGCACACAGACCTAGCTGTGGCACACACACACAGACGCCGAGAAGTAAAGGCATGTCGGCAATCCATACTCGGCGGCACAGCCTTCATTCACACACATGCCTGTATTTGTAATGCACAAATTATCCCATCTGTCAGGTCTGAAATACTCAACAAGGGAGAGGATGTGGCGTAACGGACTGAGCTGCTGACCTTGGCGCTGGGAACCAGGTTCGAGTCTCGGCGTCCGCTCAACATCCTCTGATTCTGGGCAAATCCCATAATTTCCCCGTGCCTAACAAAAATGGATGCGTCCTTGTGTCATGTACCTGGTGCTCATAAAAAGCGCTCCAATACCTTCGGGTCGAGTTTGCGCTATTTAAACTGCAGGAAATAAATCATTTCTCAGCTGCACTGCCTCCACACAGAGGTGTCAACAAATGTTACATAAAATAACAGGTCTGCAATAATTAGCAATAGTCTTCAGTACAGTGGTTGAAGTGGGCGGGGGCTACTGGGAGCGACGTTCACACTCTTTCAGTTTTACATTAACAGTTTTAGCAAGACCGTTCCAGAACTGATAATGCTGTTAATCCTCCAGCATTGCATCCCGGAGCCCAATCCCCATTAGGTGCTTCGCTCGGCTCTATTTTGGCTTGCACGTCCTCTTGGGACAAGAGCCGAGCCAGAGCCAGACATTTGGCTCGAGTATGCAAGTCTTGCTTAGCCTGGCCACCTCTATTCCAGGGCCAGCGTAGGAGAGTGGATATTGAGGGGACAGAGATGAGGAATATGGAGGCGGAGCACGGAAATGAGGAGGAAGAGACCGGAAATGCCGCTGGCCGCGTCCCACGCAGTGGGACATTAGCAGGTCAGCCTTCTAGTGGCCACCCGTCGGAGCCCCCCCCCTGGTTCCACCTCTCTCAGGACAGGATGCCGCGCCTCGGGAGGGGAGGCCCCAATCTTTGGCCCTGCCGGGGTGGCGGGTACAGGGCTGGGCGGGGCTAGGCCTATTTATGCCTCCCGCCTCTGCAGATCGCCCTCTGCTTCCTGTTTCCCTCCTGGCCGCGCGAGATCCCACCCTTTCCGCTTACCCTGCGCGGCATAGGCAGCGCACTACTGGAATGTTATAATGTTTTTTCTTGTGTTGCAGGCGGAGTTACAGGGCGATCTGGAGGCAGAACGGTACAGTGGTACAGTAAGGGTACCTCTGCGACAGTCGGTACAGTAAGGGTACCCCTGTCCGGCACAGTAAGGGTGCCCGAGCCAAGGTCCAGGAGCCGAAGGAGGTTCTGGGAAGACCGCGACGGCGCCCCGTTAGTCCTTCGGGTGGTTGGGGGACCTGACCAACTGGGGGTGTGCCATAACATGCTCCGCCCCCCGTAAAAAGGGGGCGGGAGTATTAGACAGATCACGTGATCCAAAGGAGGATCTGAAAAGTGGATCTGAAAAGTATGTGCCGCGCTGCCGGGCATCGAACCACCGTGCGTGCTGGCTCGTAAGGCGGGCGGAGCAGCAAGGGGCTGCTTGCCCTGGATCGCCCGTAAGATAACCCACTCTATCGTCATACTTATGTTGTATGAAATAAACCTGCAGCAGTTCTTCACCCATAACGAATGTGTCAGTGTAATCCTTGGGTGACGTCTGTGCATGCGTGTTGAGTGGAGCGGATGACGGTGTGGTCACTATGTAGAGGAAGCGGAAACGCCAGGAAAAACAAACATGAGGCAGGAGGCAGTGGATTAGAAATGCTTAAAGGTAGCAAGGAGAGAATACAACAAATGACGCATGAAAATTGAGCCAGATATCACACTAACATGATTTTGTACACAAATAGGGAAGGCTGTTCCTGTACAGAGAAATGATGCACCATCGCTTGCATCTGGATGGATAGCGCTGCGAGGTCTCAGCAGCGGCATCGGAACACTATGCAAAGTGACACATTTTATGAAACCACTGGCTAGTACCCTCCCTTCCCCACTCTTACAGATGCATACAATCACCCATGCGCCCCCAAGACACACAAAACAACAGTTCAGTATGGTTCTTATGTGCTAATAACATCAATAATGACGGGTTTATTTGTCACACTTTGACATCTGGTCTGTTTTGCGCACTCTACCATCCCACCTCCCGGGCTTGAGTTGTATCTAGAAGTGAAACATTCACTCTACGAACACTTTAGACGGAGGGGGCATGTACAGATGTCCTGGGAGGGGCGTGTGATCAGACCTCACAGCCCAGGGAGGGAAAGGGCGGAAGGGGTGGGTCCTGTCAGGCCCAATGAGGGGGCGGGTGCTGGTGTAATTTAATGCCGCGGATTCTCTGGCTTTAGAGGCAGCTGCGGACAGATGTGCCTGTACCCTGGGAACGACAAATGTTTATGTGATGAAGAGAGGTCGGGTGGGGCACTCTGACCCTTCTCAGAGACGGGTCTCTGTGTCCACTACCTTGGTCTGTGGACACGGAGCCTGTAGGGCGGCCCCTGTGTCAGAGGCTCTCACAGGCTGGTGTGCCTGTGCAGAGGTAGCCTTGGGATAGGTAGCGCCCTGGCCGACAAAAATATTGGCACTCCTCCCACCTGGTGTCAGTGTGTTGGAAAAATAAGAGAGGGGTGGGAGAGAAGGTGAGGGCTTAGAGAACTAGAGGGCCATGAGAAGAAAAACAGACCGTGTAGACACGGTGCCAGTGTTAAATAGCCTTTTCTCTGCAGCCAGGCCAGTGTGAGACTGCTGCAGGCAGCTCCTGCGCCCCTCTGAAGGCCGTCGTCCTGGGCTTGGGCCCAGCGAGCTCACGCTAAAGGTCGGCCCTGTGCGTGTGAATACAAGGTCGTGTTCACGAGCACGGCCCCTGGTTGTGGTCTGTCTACCTGGATCAGCGCCCTTTACACTACATGCACACTGAACACAACTGCCTGGCACTGTGGGGGCGATTCACAAGCCCTTTTATGAGCACCTGAAGCCGTACGCCTGTAATACCACCTCTCTTATGAAGGATTACGTTTGCCTTTGTGAATTGGCTGAATATATTGAATAAAAATGTAATATTTAGGAAATATTCATGTACAGGTAGTAGAAATGGAAAAGGACTGTACCTTTTTATAATCCGGATATGATTTATTGCATAATCTGAAGTTTTTCACACAAAAATGTGTCTACCTCAAAGGGACCAAAGGTTATTCCAACTTGGCAACGTGCTGCCTCACAGTGGTTGGCCCTTCACCAAACCTGACTGGTCTCCTTTCTATTGCTTATTGCTGTATTTGGGTGGCATACTGGCACTAATGCCCCAAAACCTATGCCGCAAAACCTTTGCCCATGCAGTGTTTAATTGTATAAAAATGATAAAATAATTTAGTAATACAATCACAAAATTTCGCATTATGCCGCATAGTTTGTCTGCCTCATAATTTGCCCTTTCTTGCTGCATAATTTAGTCAGCCTTGCTTCATAATTTGGCCCTCCCCCATCGCAGACTTCCAGTAGCCCTGATTAAATGCCACATACACAGTAATTAAAGTTGTGGCCACTATACAGATTAATGCAACTCACTGCTCACATGCCTGCAGATTAACGATCACACGCCTTGAAGGCGTATCTGTACATGCAGGCAGTTGAAAGAAAACATAATTTCACAACTATGCTTACACATACACAGATTAGCAAACAATGTTTAGATCATGTTACGTTGTTGAGTGTCAGTTTTCCTGTTATCCTTTGCTTTTAGTCTGTGACAGTCATGTATTTTTTTCTAATTACTTTTTTTTGCTTTAGACGGAGCAAATATTCCTTTTAACTGATGTTTCTGTAGAAAACATTTTTTCCTATGTTTTGACACTTTTGTATTTATTTTGCACAGTTCTCCACAAATTTCATTTTTGCAGATTATTATTTACGTGGTATATTTCTTAGAAGCTTTTCGTTTTGTTAGCCAACACGAATTTCACCTCATATGTGCCTTGTGAGGCTGGGGCTTTTTCAAGGCTAAACAAGCATTGAAAATGCAATAGGTCTCGCCTTTGATTAAGTTAAAGCTATTTGCTTTGCTAATGGTATTGTGCAGCGAAGCAAATGGCTTTAACTTAATAAAAGGCGAGACCTATTGCATTTTCAATGCTTGTTTTTTAAACTATGAGGCTGGCCAATAGCTAAAGTTGTCTTCAGTTCGGCTCCAATAACTTGCCTTGGGAGCGCCGATCCGGTGCAATCACAGTAGGTATTAGATCTAAACAATCTCCATAAAACTCCCTCACTGCACTGGACAGAAAATTGGGCTTGAAATACTGCCTATTAGCTTTGAATGACAACAGAGATAAAAGCGACAATCGACAATCTGTCTTCGGACAGCTGCTCCTGCCCGGCTCCGCTCGTCCTCCTGCAGGCGACAGACACAAGGCTGTCTTTGATGGAAGGGTAATGATGAGCGGCTATTCCCGCCTCTCCACAGAGCGGGGCCCGGGAGAGGCGCGCGGATGAATCTGCAGGGCACGCGCCGACGCGCCTCTGTGAGGAGACGTGTGATGGAGGGGAGTAAAGCGGCGCTCGGAGGCGACGTTCTGGTGCTCGATGTTACAATTCAACTGTCAGTTCAGCAACAGAACAACGGCGACCCTTAGATGGACCAATATACCCGCTGTAAATACTGTTGTATTTGAGTTTCCATTTTTGACTACTGCTAAAAACCTCCTGTGCTTGCCTGGTAGCTGAAAACAAGTGAAGCAAAGCTGATGTAAAAGCACAATAAAAAAAAAAACGATTTGTTGATGGAATCCTGCAAAACAAATGAGGTGTTTATATTTCCATTCTCCTACTCCGATGAGTCATGGCGCCCACGCACACTCAACAATGGTAATGGATAACATATTACACTCTGCACTTCTGTATATGTTCATGGCATTTTATTTGTTCTTAAAAAAAAGGTATTTAACAAAATCCAGGATGCAAGAGAGAACATTTGTGCAGTGAGGTAAAACCACATTGGAAACACCTTATGAATATTAGGAGAGCTGCTTCCCTTCGTAAATTCGCAGCAACTAAACACTGTTTTTCTCATGCCAGTTGTGTTGTTAAATGGTAATTTGACCTTTTCATTGTAGTAATAAATGTTTCCTGTAAAGTCATTGTGACATGCAATGTGTGAGACACTAAACTGTTTTTCTCATGTCATGTCAGTTTCTCTCTACAAGGGCAATAACATGGTATTTCACCTGTGTGAGTACAGTTGATAGATTTAGAAAAATAGCTGAACGAAATTACACTAAAGTTGGCCTGAAAGCACAAGAAAGTTCCTTTTCTTGGTGTGGTGTAAATGAATGCGGTAGTTTTTGATAAACTGTTGTTTAAAATGTGTTCCTGTCTGGGCAGGAACCCATTACATTTTAGCGATAAGTCCGTTAATTCACTAAAAACAGTGAACTCGATTTAGCACACACCTGCAGAGGCAACTTCTTGTTAAACCTCTAGCTTTTTTTGCAAATTTATTTGAATATTATTTTGCAAAATGCACAATATGACCGATCTTTTCTTCAAAATGGAAGGAGTGACCCCTTCGATGTCTCTTAGGAAGGTCTAAAACTGTAGGCAGCCCTTGATGAGTCCGATTATCTTATCTTAGTACCCAAAAAGATACTTCTTGGAAAGCCTCCAAGTATTTGCCAGAATTCTTTGAGAATTGAGGTGTAAAATGCACTATTTGCCCACACTGCCTTTACAATTACTCTGGTAGAGCAGTCCCCCAAGTGATTGCCAGGTTTGCTCGTCCTATTTACTTTCTCAGTGTCTTTTGGGCTATGGTTCAAACTTAGAGTTTGATTGTTTTTCTTGGTACTCTCTTGGCTGTAAATGTAACTGCCCCAGTGTAAATAAGTGGAACCAGACTGAAGCTGTTTGTGGACAAAGAACACTTTGCTGGCCCCATTTGCGCAAGGATCGTTGAACCGGGGAGAGGAGTTAGCCTAACGGCTAGGGCGGTCGACCTCGAGTCTGGGGAACCGGGTGCGAGTCTCGGTAATGACGCTGAACATCCTGTGGTTTTGGGCAAATCACTTAATCTCCATAGGCCTAACAAAAATGAATGTGTCCTCCTCATGTAACGCATGTGTAATGAGTTGAATTTACTGTTATGATTTGTATTCATTGTATGCCTTTAAAAGTTTGGAACGTACTGATTTACAGGTTCCATGATCTAGAATGTGGGTCCTACTGTTGTTCATTTTACTCTTGAAACCTGTATGAGGATGTTGTGTATCTAACTGCTTATGGAATAAAGCACACTTTTAATTTCTTCACTTGACATCACTCTTCTTTCATTCCGAAGAGTTTACTACATATTTTGGCGACGATTTAGCTTTTGACTTTTGTGAAGACATTTCTTGAGATCCACCGACCTTCTGGTGCTATGCAAAAGCATCGTGTCATCTATTTCTACAAGCATCGTTTCATTTGTTTCTTCTCAGCACCCGGGAATTTAATCAGCCAGGAAACTACGATATTGAACTTCAACATTCATTCAACTGATTGATTTGGTGTTCGTAATTTCCGGATGGCTGTTTGTTTTCGAGTTCAATTGCCCAACTAGAGTAAGGTACTGTTTTTTTTTTACATAACCTTATCGTGCGCAAGTGTGCTGTGGACTAATTTCATATTTTGGAGTTTCGTCTGGATACATTTCATAACTGTTATTATCTCAAATACGGTTGGCTGTTCCCACCTGCTTGGATTTGAATCTTCATCCCCGTTCTGCTACACGCGCAGTCCGCGCACAGTCCAGTGTCCTCTTTGACGTCGACATCTTATGATCGTCTCTAATACGTAAAACATCATCATGGAGTATACATGTCAACGCGTGTGAGTCATCACGTTTCTTCACGTCAGGCGGCCATCTTGGTTTTGCATTTACTTCCTGCTTTCTCACATCAAAGCGTCTGTCGATCCCTGTGCTTTCTGTCCGTGACAAGCACACGTTACCGGATGATCTTCATGGCCAAATGATGTTTGATGGGTGACTGACATTTATTATTTTATTTTTGTTTCAATCTAAAATATTGTCACTCATAGTATTTAATAGAGATGTTCACATTATACATTGTATGACAAGACATTCATTTTAATGCACTGTCTTTCTCATTACTCAGTAGCAGAACTATTACTGATTACTGATTCATAACATCTTGCTTTACACCATTTTATTTACATTTAATTGAACTGTGTCTTCTTCCGCAAATAATGTAATGCAACCGCCACCATTTTTACCAAATCCTGGTAAACCACTTATGCCGTGGCATAGATGGTATCCATTTTTGAAAATTATTTAGAAGCCATTGACGCCACTGCATATTCGGCATCAAGAAAAAAAGCTCTCCTATTCAACCATCTGGGTAATGCAGGACAAGATGTTTTTGATAATTTACCTGTCGTTCCAGCACTACCTAGTGATGAAAGGTGGAATGTATATTCTGAGGATTTAGCTAGATTGGGTAAAAATTACATTGATGAACCATCTGTAATGGTAAAACGTAATCTATTTTTTAAACGTAAACAAACACAGGATGAATCAATTGAGGATTATTTGGCAAGTTTGCGTGTTTTAGCAGCTAAGTGTCAATTTGATGCTCAATTAGATACATACTTGCGTGACCAGTTAGTGTTCAATTGCCATAATAAGAAAATACAAGAACGTATTTTAACTTGTAAGAATCCTTCTCTGGACGAAGTTATAGACATTGCTAGAAGCATTGAAAGATCCGTAGTTTCCTCAAAAATCTTAACACAAGATTCTGCCAATAAATCATCTACAAGCTTAGACGTTATGCAGGTTGATCCCAGTACCCCTAATGAAACAAACATGAATGTTGTTTCCACTAAACAGAAAACGAATGCTTTAATTGAAAAAAAAGGTTCATGCTATAGATGTGGGTCTAAGTATCATATGGGTAATTACGTAAATTGTCCAGCCCAAGGAAAAAGGTGCAACACATGCAAGAAAATTGGTCATTTTTATACCGTTAGCAAATCGACCAGATTTAAGAGTAAACTTAATTGTATCAATGTTGAACAAAATGAACTTTGTAATGCTATGAATAATATGTTATCCACGATTGAAATCAATACTTTAAGCGGAGACAGGAAAAGGTGCAAGGGTCCTTTGTGCAGTGTTTTAATTGGTCCTATTGGGATTAATGTCATGGCCGATTCAGGGTCTCCTACTACAATTTTAGAGGAAAAAACCTTCAATAAATTTTGGTGTAAAGTTTTTCTCAAACCCTCTGATGTCAACCCTAAAACCTTTGGTGAATTTGATATCACAATGCGTGGATATTTTTGGGATTCTATAACATTTAAAGGTAGGGAGATTTACACAAAAATGTATGTTGCACTCAATGTGCGTGACATTTTAGGTTGGCAGGATCAGGCAGATCTTGGGATTATCTTGAGGCCTGGTCATTCTGAGCCTGTGGTTTTAGGGGATTTACCTATATCTTCAATTGTACATAACCCGGATAAGGTCGTTGAAAAGCATTATGACCCTGACTTAACAAATTTATTGTCCAAATATTCAAAGGTGTTATCTGACAAGATTGGCTTTGTGAAGGATTTTCAACATACTATCAAACTCAAAAAGGATGCAGTGCCTGTCGTTCAAAAATGTAGACCAGTCCCTTTGTCTGCTAGAGAGGATCTGAAAAAAACACTTGATGATCTATGCTCACAAGATATCATAACACCTATAGAATCCTCAGAATGGGTTTCCGCAGCGGTTGTTGCTCGCAAAAGTTCAGGTGAGATTCATCTATGTGCGGATTTAAGAATTCTGAATCGTAATATTGTGGTGGACTGCCATCCTCTACCCAGAATTCAAGAGATGTTGGCAAATCTGGGTGGTAGCAAATATTTCACCACAATTGATTTACAATCTGCGTATCATCAGATTTCACTTTCCAAGGAGTCTCAGATGTAAACCACTTTTGTTACTCCTTTTGGTGTATTTATGTACAAACGCATGCCTTTCGGGTTAGCATCCGCTGCTAGTGTGTTTCAACGTCTAATGGACAAGTTATTTTCCAACATAGAGGGAATCCAAGCTTTTCAGGATGATATCCTAATTCACACTGCTACCCTAGAGTCACATTACTCCCTACTCAATAAAGTTTTACAAATGCTTGAAACAGGCGGTATGACTATTAACAAAAACAAATGTAAATTTGTCACTCAAGAAGTGGACTTCTTAGGGCATAATATTTCAGTTGATTGTATAAGACCCAAATTATCTTTAATCAAAGCCATTAAAGATGCTCCTAGACCTCATGATAAAGATGCGTTGAGAGCCTTTTTAGGACTTAGTGAAAACTATGCTCGCTTTGTTCAGAGTTATGCGATTATAGTCCAACCTCTCAGAAATTTGTTAAAAAAAAAGCGAAATATATTTGGTCCGAAGAGGCTCAGTTGTCTTTTGACTCAGTTAAAAAATTAATTTTGGAGGCACCAGCCATAAGACCCTTTTCTCATGGTAAAACTTGTGTTGTAACAGTGGATGCCAGCTCATAAGGTCTAGGTGCAGTGTTAAGCCAGATTATTGATGATAATGAGTATACCATAGCATTTGCATCTAGAACTCTTAGCAGTGCTGAATTTAATTATAGCACAATAGAGCGAGAAGCTTTGGCCTGTTCCTGGGCTGTTGAAAAGTTTAAAATGTACATTTGGGGTTTGAGATTTCAGCTTTTTACAGACCATAAACCTTTAGTGTACATGTTAGGTGACAGTTGTTCAAACAAAGCTTCCTCTAGGTTGATCAGACTGTTAGCTAGACTGCAAGAGTTTAACTTTGAAATTAAATACATTCCTGGTGGCAAGAATGTCAGGGCAGACTGTTTGTCTCGGATTCCTTTGGAAGAGATTACTTCTGAGCCTTGTGAGAATCTTGATTCGGATGTGGTATTCACTATTAATGATTTGTCACAGATTAGTAGTTTATCTGAGAATGAATGGATTGAATGTGGACAGAAGGATCTTTGTCTGGAAAGGTTGAAGAAATTTCTAGTCCAGGGTTGGCCGGGTGATAGAAGCTTATCTATGCAAGACAAATATTTTTCGCAAGTTGCGTCAGAACTATCAATAGTTAATGATATTTTACTTAGAGATGATAACATTGTACCACCTGAGAGTTTTTTTTTTGATAAACAAGTTTTTATTGTTTTTAGCAGTACAACAAAAGGAAACGTCTGGCCCTCCAAGTCCCCACCACGCATCACATTTCCACCCCCTCCCAATACCTTCCCCCCCCCCCCAACCCACTCCGCTAAGGTATATTGCCTAGCCATTTCCCCCACACCTTCCGGTATTTCTTGGGACAGCTGCGTGCCTGATAGAGAGTCCGCTCCTGCGCCGCACACCAGTCCACCACGGCGCCCCATTTAGCTACGGTTGGCGGCTGTGGCTGCCTCCATGCCGCTGCAATGTCTTGTTTAGCCACCATCAAGGCCGTCATGAGGAACAGGTGTTCTGAGCGCGTGCCATCCAAACCATCCGTGATGCCCAATAGGGAATGTCTAGGTTCATGCGGCACCTCCCACCCCAGGACCTCCGTAAGCTCAGACTCAATGCCCCTCCAGAACCCCTCCAGCTCCGGGCAGGACCACACCACATGAAGAAAATCAGCCGGCTCGGAGCCACAGCGGGGGCAAGCCGCATCCCCGGAGAGGCCCGCGCCGTGTAGGCGGGCCGGCGTGAGATAAGCAGTGTGCAAGTAATAAATTTGGACAAGCCGTAGCCGAGCTGAGGCCGTCACCAAGCGGGGGGCCATAAGGGCGTCCCGCCAGTCGGCCTCGTCCAGGGGACCCACCCAGCCCTCCCAGCGCTCCTTAAGGCCCTCAAGGGACGTAGGGGTGCAGTTGACGAGGGAGCGGTAAATCCTAGAAACGCCCCCCCTCCCCAAGTTGCCCAGCATAACGTGAGCCTCCGGGGGGCTGTGGTCTGGCAGCCGGATTTCCAGCGGGGTGTGGGTGCGTATAGCATGGTGCAGCTGGAGGTATCTAAAGAATTAGGAGGAGTGGAGGGAGAAGCGCGCCTGCAGCTCTGAAAAGGAACACATTCGCCCGCCCCGCCAGACGTCCCCCAGCTGGGAAATGCCAATTGAGTCCCACGATCGAAACCCTTCCAACGCCGCGACCTCACGCAGCCATGTCCCGTGCCACAGGGGCGTGACCTGGGTCAGCCTCCCCGTCCAGCGGGTATGACGGAGCGCCGCTCGCCAGGACAAGAATACGGCCCTGGTGATATCCGGGCAAGAGGCGGGGACGGACGCGCCATACAGACGATCCTGGATACCGGAGAAGCCCAACTCACCGAGTTCCACCCTATAGGCTGGGTCAGACCAACCCTTCCAAACCAGTCATGTACGACCAGCAGGCGGGTGGCAAGATAATAAAGGTAGAGGTCAGACATGCCCAGGCCCCCATCAAAGGTGGGTATGCGGCACGTCGATAATGCCAGCCGGTGCCTCCCGCTGCCCCAGAGGAATCTCGTCACCATCGCGTCCAACTCGCGGAACCAAATGCGCGGAAAGGAGAGGGGGGTGTTTTGCAGCACATAGAGAAACCGGGGAAGAATCATCATTTTATAGAGGGCCACTCTCCCTAGCGGATTGAGAGGCAACTGGTGCCAACGCACCAAGTCCGCCTTGGCTTTCTTCACCAGGGGGGTGACATTAAGTGCCCAGCTCAGCTCCGGGAGGAGGGAGACCCAGATACCCAGGTACTGGAACGATAGCCGGCGGAGAGGGATGGTCTCCTGCCAGTCAAAACACTCCCTGGATGGGTGCAGCGGGACCAGCACCGATTTCCGCGAGTTGAGGGATAGACCAGACGCCCGGCCGAAACGGCTCAGGATGGAGAGGGCACGGGGTCCGGAGTGCGCCGGGTCACTCAGATACAGCAGGACGTCGTCCGCGTAGAGTGCGATTTTGTCGGCCTCCAGGCCAGGCCACTCCCAGCCCCGAAGGACGGGATCAGATCTAATCAGGGCGGCTAGGGGTTCCATCACAAGGGCAAAGAGAAGGGGCGACAGTGGGCAGCCCTGCCGCGTCCCCCGGCTGATCCGAAATGGCCTAGATAGCACTCCATTGACCAAGACCCTGGCCCGGGGATGGGCATATAGGACTCGCACCATCCCCACGAACCGGGGGCCAAAACCCATGCAGGTCAGGACCTCAAATAGGTAGGCCCATCTCACCGAGTCAAATGCCTTCTCGAAATCAGCAAGGAGGAGAGCGAGGTACGGGGACAGCCGATGGCGGTGGGCCAGGGCCACATGGAGATGGCGGAGACAGTGGCGGGTGCCCCGAGCGGGCATGAAGCCACACTGGTCCGGGTGGACCAAGGTCGACAGCAAGGGCCTAAGCCATTGAGCCAGGATCGCCGCAGAGAGCTTCACGTCCGTGTTAATAAGCGAAATGGGACGGTAGGCCGCCCTGTCGGTGGACGGTGGCGTGGATTTAGGCAAGACCACGATCGTGGCCATATCCGCCTCCGGGGGAAAGGAACCCTTCTCAATCGCCTCCACATAGTGAGCGCACAACCGCGGGACAAGGGTGTCTCTGTATGCGGCGTAGAATTCCTGGGGGAACCCGTCGGGTCCCGGCGTCTTCCCCGCGGACGTACGCCCAATGGCATATCCAATCTCCTCAAGGGAGATGGGGACCTCCAGGCTTTCCCACTCGGCCGGCCGAAGCCGAGCGAGGTGTGCGCCCCCAGACGTGAGTAAAGCGGCCAAGGAAAGAGTCGGTGCACGGGCCCGGTAGAGCTGAGAATAAAATTGGACAAAAGCCGCTGCCATCTCCACAGAGGAGGACCGGAGCACCCCCGTGGAATCCGTGACCGCCGGGATGATACACGACACCCTGGGGTAGGTCGCCAGGCGATGTAACAGCGCACCGTTCTTGTCACCCCAGCCATACACCCTTGCCATCGAGGACTGCCAAAGGAGCCTGGCCGCATCAAGGGACCGCTGGCTAATTTCCTGGCGAAGGAGCCGCAGCCGCCGGGCCGCCGCCGGGTCATCGTTTGCAGCGAGAGACTGTTCCAGTCTGAGCGCCTGGGCCTCGCAGGTAGTGAGCTGCTGCAGCCGCGACTGGCGGTGCCGCACCACTTGCGCCTTAGCCGCCCCTCTAATGGTCGCCTTGCAGGCCTCCCACAGAGTACTTGCCGATGAGACCGAGGCCTCATTGGCGGAGTAGTATTGAACGAGTTCGGTACCCACCGTCTTGCGCAGCGCCTTGTCCTGGAGGAACCAGGCGCTAAACCGCCACACCGGACGAGCCGTATGCGGCGGAGGACCCAGGCCCAGGAGGACCGGCGAGTGATCCGAAATCCCCCTGGGCAGAATGCGGACGTCCTGGACGCCCCCGCAGTCGGTGGGGGGGGACAAAGATCATGTCGAGGCGGGCGTGGGAATGGTGAGCGGCCGACGTGTGAGTGTACTGACGCATCTGAGGATGCCAGAGCCTCCAGGCGTCGCAGAGGCCCTGAGCCTCGGCCCAGCCCGCCAGCTGCCACGCGCGAGCTGCGCGAGAGTCCGAGATCGGTCCCGAGGAGTCCAGCTGAGGGGCCATGACGGCATTAAAATCCCCCCCAAGCACTACAGTGCCCCCCGGGAGCAGCGCCAGCAGAGAGGCCGCGTGGGACAAAGCCTGCGCCAGTCCCGAGGGCGGTGCATAGAGCGAGAGGAAGCTAAGCGGCCTACCATCGAGCGTGCCGCAGATAGCAATCCCGGTGCCCCGAGGGTCGTGGGTCACCCGTGTAAGGACAAAGGGGAAGGAACGGCGCAGCAGGATTGCCACCCCGCGGGAGCCACGAGCAAACCCTGAATGCCACACCCGATCGTAGCCATAGCGCGCCAGGAAGGGGCATTTTTCCCCGATAAGGTGGGTCTCCTGAAGAAGGAGCACGTCGGCCCCTATGCGGTGAGCATATTTGAGGACCGAGGTGCGCTTGAGCCTATCCAACAGGCCGTTCACGTTCCAAGACATGATGCGCATCCGCGCCCCGGGGGCTAGGTCAGCCATGGAAGCCACGAGCGGGATACACCGCGGAATCGAGCACCCGGGGCGGCGTCAGGAGGACCCGAGGCCGCGCCAACGCGCAGGGAGTGAAGGAGGGTCGCCCAGGCAGCGTGGGGAGAGCAGAGGACAGACGAAAGGGAGCCAGGGAGGCCAGGCGGGGAGCGGGAGCGAGTGGAGCGCATATGAATGTCAGTGCGAAGCTCTGGACCAGCGCACGCAGAGAACTGTTGTGTGACACGAGCAAGAGGAACCAGACCCAAACTAGAGGAAACACCCGCACCAAGAGGAGCAACCAGCAAAACAAAACCCCAACAAACCCAAACCCCCCCCCCCAATTTCCCACCCTATACTTCGAGAACTGAAGCATCTGTCGCCCTAACTGTAACAGCAACTACAAGGCCCCAAGCGACGTGCTCGGGTGTCAAGAGCGTGGTGGACCCCTCCAGATGTGCGGATGCGAGAGTCCGGTCCTAGATCTCTACACATGAGCGGGAAGCCGCTGAGTCCAGGTCCGTAGTGGAGGTCCCAACAGCGGGACCAGGCCGTCCGGCCCCCTGCCGAAACAGAGGACAGAGAAGAGTCAGATCGCTGGGCTGCGGGAGAGATCAGAAAGGTCCACTGACACAGGAAGGGGGGTCAGGGACGGGTCCAACAGACGGGCCGACTGGCGCCCGGGGCCCCCAGCCGCCCTGGAGGACGTCCCGGAGGAGGCGGAGGAGTCCCGCAGTCCTCTCCCCGATGCACTTGTGGAGCGAGGCCCAGCCGCCAGCCCCCCCCGGGGCCGCCGAGACCGCGTGCGCCTCCTGCGGCCCGGGCGCCGGGGCCCGGCCGCCTCCCGATCTGAAGGCCGCCGAGCCGGTGATTCCCGCTCGGCCTGGCGCAGCGGTCGTTCTTCGGTGAGCCAAGTCCAGGCCGCCCGGGGGTGTCAAAAAACAGGGTCTTACTCTGGAAGACAACACGGAGGCGTGCCGGGAATTGAAGCTGGTAGCTGAGGCCTAGGGAGCGCATCTTGTGCTTCACTTCCACGTACGAACGGCGTTGCTCCTGGACCTCCCGGGTGTAGTCTGGGAATACCATGATGTTGTGGTTGTTGAAGGTCAAGGGAGCCTGCGCCCGCGCCTCCTTCAGAATAGCGTCTCTGTCCCTAAAGTTGAGGATCCGCAAGATGAAGGGGCGCGGGGGGGCCCCCACAGGAGGCTTGGCGGCCAACGACCAATGCGCCCGCTCGATGACAAACCAGGCGGACAAGCTGGCCGACGGCATCCAAGATTTGAACCATTTCTCCAGGAGGTCATCGGAGCGGCCAGATTCCACCCCCTCCGGAAATCCCACCAGGCGAAGGTTGTTGCGGCGGGCCCGATTTTCGGCATCCTCCGCCCGCCGATGCAGCTCTTTAGAATGAGTCGTGAGCTCCCGAACCTGGTCTTGGAGCTGCCGAATGTCGTCCTCCGCCGTCGAGATCCGGGACTCCGTCTCGGTGATGCGAGCCGTGGCATTGCGCAGGTCCTGCCGCAGTAGTGCGACGTCCACTTTCACCTCCCCGACCATCCCCTCAAGGGACGCACGGGAGGCGATGATGGCCTGCTATATGATGGCAAGGTCCGTGCCAGAAGTCGGTGCCACCTCCCCGCCCGTGCCCGGGGGGTCGGAGGTCGTGAAGCGGTCGATCTTGGTCTGGTGGGGCGCGGCCGCTGATTTGGCGCCCCTGTCCTTGCCCATGGCTACCCTCGTGGAGCGCGCACCGGTGTCCAGGTGCTGCAGACCGAATCGCCAACCAGCCTCACCCAGTGTCCAAGTGACCGGGCCACACAGGGAACGCAAAGGAGAAGAGGTGTCGTCGTCCCCTCACAGGGTCCAACGAGGACTCCGCAGGCCGGCGCGGCCCCCCCACACAGGTGCCGTCCTCGCTCCGGGTCCAGCACCCACAACGGGCCCACGGGCTCGCCCGACAGCGCTCCCGGCCCGGGGCCACGGCCCCAACAGGACCCCCCCAGGCGGGGGAGGGGAAGCAGGGCGCCCCAAGCCCAACAGCAGCAGGGTCCAACCAGCGGTGGTGGGGGGGGGAAGGTCCAATGACCGGCAGCCGGAGGGGGGCCCTCCCGCGGTGGAAGCCGGCACCCGCGGCGAGAGCACGTCCGCGTCCCCAGCGAGGCCTCCGCTCAATCGCCTCCAGCGCCAGCCGCCAGTTGATGCAAGGGAATGAGCCAGGAGCCAGGGCCGGCAAGGCCCACCGGGGCCGGCCACACAGGTCCGCAGCGCTCACCTCCGGTCAGCTCCAGTAGAGGCCTCAGCCGGATCCAGGCCCTCCCGGCCACGCAGGAGCCCAGCAGCGCCCCACGGATCGGTGGAGACTCCACGCCAGGCCAGCAGCAGCGTCAGGCTATTCCGGGGCCCTCCCAGGATCCCGCGATGGGCAGCTGGCCGCCGTCAGCCTCGCGGCCCGAGTCACGCGGTGGCGCCGCGGCCTCGCGCAGGATCCAACGCCGGGGGCAGCACCAGTTAGCCGGGTCTCCCTCTCGGCCGCGCAGCAACGGGCGGCAGAACTCGAGCCCGGGAGCAGGCAGGCAGCCCAAAGTGGGACCGAGTGTAGATCCCCGGTCCCGCTGCAGGTAGGGACCCTCAGATCGCCGCTAGGACGGCGGAAAGCGGATGATTGCCGGATGCGAGGGGTCAAGCACCGGGAGCCTCACCGCGAGGCAGCCAATTTCGTGTGCGCCACCTAGCGCTCCCACCTGAGAGTTTAAGGAGCAAAATCATTGTTCCTGCTCATGAGGGTCATTTAGGCATTTCAAGTACTGCCCGGAAAATTAAGGATGTGTACTGGTGGCCAGGTATAGATGGTCAAGTTAAATCTTATATTGATAAATGTCCTGAATGTTTATACTCTGATAAACATTGGCAAACTTCGACCTCCCTTTTATGCCCAGTTGAGTGGCCTAGTGGTCTGTGGCAGAAGTTAAGACTTGACTTTGCTGGTCCTTTTAATTTGCTTCAAGGCGAAAATAAGTTTTTAATTGTTGTAATTGACTACTTTTCTAAGTGGTTGTATTTTGTAAAAAATTCAGATTCAAAGTCAGTCATTTCATTTTTACAATGTCTTTTCTTAATTGAAGGTCTCCCTTCTGAGATTGTTACGGATAATGAGTCCCATTTTATATCTTGTGAGTTTGAAAATTTCATGAGTGAAGTTTCCATTAAGCATATTTTAGTACCTTTGTATAGCCCCTCTTCAAATGGGTTGGTAAAAAGAGCTAACAGGTTATTGAAAGAAGGTGTACAAACAGCTATAGCTAATAAGTTGGATGTGTACAGGTATATCAGTGACAAGGTCTGGAGTTACAATATTACTCCACATTCAACTGCTAACATTTCTCCTTACATGCTTTTGAGAGGGAGGAAACCAGTTTCTATTTTTAGTCCAGCATGGTTGAAAGGGAAATTAGGAAACAGTAATTCTCATGAAATTGATTTGCAGAGGGTCAGGGAACATGTGAAAGAAAGACAACAAACTTATAAAAATTATTATGATGTCAAGAAACATGTTAAAGTTACCTCTCTCACTCCAGGTGATTGGGTTCTAATAAAGAAACCTAAAAAGGTTTGCAAAGGTCAATCAAAATTTTCTGAGCCAGCTAAGATAGTCAAGGTTTCAAAAATGGCTGTAATGTTACAGGATCGTGGTTGGTGGAATCGGAATGCAGTGATTAAAGTTCACAGAGGAACAGGCTAAAATAATTAGGGAGAAGGTGAAATCTCATGTGGGAACCCAATGTGTTTCTGATTGGTTCAATCTTGGTAATTTAAGCCATAGACATGATGAGGTTAGTAATTCATCTGACTGCTATTGTCGTTCTTCAAATAGGGGAGAGGGTGACAACATTGCTGTGTCTCCCCTTCCTAGTTTGTTGTGTGACAATGATACTTCAAATAATACTATGGGATCTGGTGACAGTAGGTGTGTGAGGAGTAGTACTAGAGTCAGGGTTTCACCTTTTCGTCATGAAGATTTTATTTACTATTGATATCAGTTTTATAGATATATTTTATGAAGACCGTATTTACTGCTGATGTTGATTACATGTATATATCTATGATTTGTTTATTTATCCATAGGAAGGGGTGTGTGTAATGAGTTGAATTTATTGTTATGATTTGTATTCATTGTATGCCTTTAAAAGTTTGGAACGTACTGATTTACAGGTTCCATGATCTAGAATGTGGGTTCTACTGTTGTTCATTTTACTCTTGAAACCTGTATGAGGATGTCGTGGATCTAACTGCTTATGGAATAAAGCACACTTTTAATTTCTTCACTTGACTTCACTCTTCTTTCATTCCGAAGAGTTTACTACACGCAACTGGTGCTATGTAAAGCACTCTGATACCCGATACCTTCGGGTCAAGTTCACGCTATATAAAACTCCGTAACGTAAAATAAAAACATTGCAAGGAGAGCTGCTGCGTTTCCTTGAATATCTACGGCTGTTGCTCCTGGGGACTTCCAGTCCCAGGATTCCCTGCGCCCTCACACCTGAGGACTGTTGTCAGCGCTATAACAGGCGTGCTGCAGTCCCGCAACGCGGGTAGTGCTTGGGCCAAGCCCAGGCCAAGGGCGGGCCCATCCACACCCGTCAGAGATGGGAAGAAGCAGGGCCCCCCTCTTGGTCCTCGAGTCTGGACAAGCTGATAAAGTTTAAAAGGTAACATTGCCTGCCCCGACTGGTGCCTGAGCTGTTGTCACATAGTGGGAGACGTCTTTGCTGGAGCAGTGGAAGTTTTCTCCAGGACTCTGTCTCGAGCAACAGCGTTCCACCAAACGGTAAATTTCTTGTTGTGGTGTCAAGTGTGTATTCTGGAGGTGAGCGGCTATCCTTTGTCCTTCAGATTTTTTTTTTTGGTTGTGCCATAGGGGTCACACCTGACAGCAGTCTCTAGGTATAGTTGCTGGGGGGCTTTTTTCCCCTCCATATTCATCTTGAATCTTAAATTTAGCAAATTCCTTGGCTCATATATATTAAGCATCTTTCTCAGAGTCTAGGAAGGTGTGAGCTCTATAGCTAACCGGAGGAAATCATGAAGTCGAGTCACAAGCGGGCCAGATCATTTTTTTCTGTCTTAGGTCTTCTGGTAGAGAAGAGGGCGCTCTTATGAAACCTTGTATACACGCCCATCTTCTACTGAAGTCTACCCCTGTTATTGAGCCTTATTTTGTCATTGATAAAAGTACATATGAGCGATTTTTGTTGACTAGATTTAGGCTTGCCCTCTTACATTTCATGTTGGCATATCCTGGGGTGAGGGACTGGGGTTATCCTCTGGAGCCCTGCGGCTGCGACGGACTGAATCAACAGGAAACCCTGCATTTTTTTATATTGTGAAAATTTTATGAGGTTTCTAGGAAGGCGTTTATCATACTATTGTTAAAAAACTGAGTTTCCCTTAAGAGAGTTCCGCTCTTTTGTATTTAAAATTGCTACTCGAAGAAGTAATTTTTAATGTGACATGTTTTCTGAAAGCCGCCATGAGGTTAGGAAGAGGATGTGGCCCAGCGGGCAGACCTGCCGACTCGGAGCTGGGGATCCGGTTTCACATCTCGGCGTTGGCTCAACATCTCGTGATTCTGGGCAAATCACCCAATCTCCCGTGCCAGGGACAGCGCCTGGATACCCTCACAGGTGATAAGCCACGCTTTATATATCCTCAAATTACAGTTACATAATTAGATTGAGGAAAACTTGTGATTGATCACTGATGGGTTTTTATGAGCTGGGACATTTACCTGTATTTTACTAATACTTATTTTATGTATATGATCTAATGCCTATGTTTGTAAATTTTTATGGATTTGCCGTTGTTTCATGCTTTTATGGTTTTTATGCAAAGAACCGAATAAAGCGTGTTTTGATTTGATCTGGATTACACCCATCCAATAACGGTGCACCCCTAGTTACCATTGTGTGGGGTTTATCCTAGTTTACATGTTGTACACTGTGGTGTGAAATAAACTGTCGAAGAAAGCCATGCAGTGGAAGACAAATGTCTAAAACTGTACATAATAAAATATATTCACAACCAGCTTCTTGTATAGCAAACACATATTATGCTTCCAAATTCAGACTACAGGATGCAGATGGGAAAGTTATGAAGATAACAAGACGAGGGAGTCTGTGTGTCAATTCACAACAGTGTGGCTTGTAAAATCAAATCAGGTGCAATTTGTAAAGAATCACAATGGAATAAAGAAACTCCATTTACACACACAATTGAGAAAGTGACTGCGTGAGACAACGTAAGTGAATATAAAGCCATACCTGTGGCTCAATATCTATAGGCATACATTAACTAGTTAAATAGCAGACCCTAATGATGTGAAAATTGATACATAGTCCTCTGAAGGACTAAGGAGACGGGAGACCAAGGAGATGGGATAAACATTGCTCTGGATATGTCTGTGCATCGTTGGGTTCCATCCCCCAGAGAGCTGCATTGATAACACTTGTGGGACTAGCTGGTGATGTGACAGGAGGTGTCATCAAGGCATTTCTGAAGGCCATAAATGATTAATCTGCCCTGCAGATCTAATCTTCCTGAACTGCTATTCCAAGCTGGTTTCTCACTTTGCACAGTACAGTACCTGCGAGCCGCCCATTATTGTGGAGGCGCGTTTCACTTTACAGAGCCACTAAGAGGCTATTGACAGTGACACCTCTTTAATGAATTCCCCATGTTCTCTTGTGCTTTTTTTTTTTATCCCTCAGCCCAGGTGGATAAAAGAGCACAGCGAAGTGATTAGCCTCCTGTAGGATGCTGACCGATTTGTCATGAAAAATGGATAATGCTGGAATGAAATGAAGGTACTGGTCAAATATGTATTTAATGGCGCATTCTAAGTGGGACTGCTGCTCGCATCCTGCCTGATTGCTGACCATTGACACCGGTGATCACTATCCAGCCCCTAAAAATGACTTTGGCCCTCATTACCAGTTGTGCTGAATGAGTTTACTGCATGTTTTTTGCTCTATACGATTGCACATTTTGCGACTTTTCTGCACCCGGATTCACTAGTGACTTGTTTTCCGCACCTTGCCAAGCTGGGTGCAAACAAATCACACCCAGTAACACCAGGGGCAGAAAAAGAAAATGCAATTACAAGTAGCAACTGAAGCTGCCTGAGGCAGGGAATTAACACAAAAAATATCTTCTGATCTTAGGAAGAGGGGCATTACAACAAAAGGAACTCAAACTACATCAAAAATGACTGATCACCTTAAGACACATCTGACACTAATAAAGTAATTTGTACCTGGTTAATTAGAAATAACTGCTAAAAATATTTTGAAAAATCCATTAACACATTCATCCATGCATACAAAATAGACATTAGATAACACATACATAATAATCAGTACAACTGAAGGCAATTTACCAATTTGCCCCATGTGCCGTCCACACCATGGCTGAAGGACTGACTCTGAGTGATGTCTGATTAATGGGGCCGTATTACATATGCGACGCATTTTCTTGGTTAGCACTGGGCACCCTTTTCAAAAGGAGTGCCCAGCGCTAACCAGGAAAATATGCTGCATTAGACTGAATGTGCTGCCCCCAGGGCAGCTGCGAACTCGCACTGCCCCCCAGGCAGTGCATTTAGGTGAAAAATGGAGCGGCTGCTATGAAGCCTGCCACTACAGCATTTAGTGCAGTTTTAAACTACCATTTGGACCTGGCAAAATAAACCTTTTGCCAGGCCGGCACCTTCCATTTTAGGTCTCGCACCTTGCTTTTTAGGTCTCGCCTACACAGCACGCATGCGCTGTATAGGAAAAGAGACCATTAGCCATCGGCACAGCTTTGCGGGCAAAAACGTGCATGCGCTGCATTGCTTCCAATGGCAACGCGTGCACGGCTGGCGATTCCCTTGCGGGAGCGAGCTTTCAAACCATGTGTTAATTACAAACATATGGTTCCTGCTCGCTCCCGCAAGGGAAACAAGCGCAGGCCCCCTCCTCTCTCCCTTCCCCCTGCTGCCTCCTTTCAGCACGAGGCGCTCGCTTGTTGCTACTGATTTTGCTTCAAAAATAGTCCAGTCTTCCACAATTCAAGAAGTTAAGAAATGCATTTTGTTTATTTTCTATTGTGTGCGGATATGAAAGCCATCCATTGATGTGTTAAGCGTAGTCTAAATATGATTTTACATAGGACGCAAAAACAATGAAATGTATTTCCACTGTTATTTTTGCACCAGTGCAAATATTCAGTAGGTTGGCCCAAGATCACTAGTTTCACTGTGGTTATGTGGAAAAGCTGCACTCGAGCACCTCAAATGCCAGCACATAGCCTCAGTATCTGTGACCTGACAAGCAGCAGTGATCCGCATAGAATCCACCTGAGATCAAGTGTGAAGCTTGCAGTTTTATACAGCACAAACTCGACCTGCTTGTACTGGAGTGCTTTACGTGAGCACCGATTACTTTATACGAAGCCATATTTATTTTTTTAGGCACGAGGAGAGTAAATCATTAGTCTACAATGACAGGATGTTTTGTTGACCCCGTTACTCGAACCTGGTTGTTCCGCAGTTCCTAAGTCGGCAGCTCTGGTCGTAGCGCCACATAGGAGAGCCAGAGAAAAGATGATGGGCTGGGTGACGAGGCGAGGCAGCCAAACCACGGGAAATGGCAGAGATTAGAGGGGAAAGACAAAAGCAGTCGGGTGAATAGGGAGAGAGGAGGATCGAAAAGGTCTCATAAAATGCATATGTTAAACGTGTGCACGGCGAAGGAGGGCTCAGATAAACGGGCTGCCAGCATTTCTTTGCAAGTGTTGGTATCTGAAATCTTGGCACTGCCCATAGGTAGAAAGGCTTTTTGGGTTTCTGTGGCAGCCACGTATGTTGGTCTTCGGACAGCATTCCAAACGGCACTGTACAGCTCAGGTCGGGGCTTCAGTGTACTGACACTTCCAATCCCATGCAGCCTTGATGAGCTCGCGAAGGAAGGGGAGCAGCAAAAGCAGAAACGTTTTTTTAGCTCTGTCTTTACCCGTGCGGAGAAATAAAATTACAAATATCGTTAGGCATTGATTGCAACACACTAGCGAGAAGGGATTGTGTACATGTGGTTATATTTGTTTAACTTCAATTAGATTTGGCAAGTACACAGGAAGACACAATTAAGGTGCTACGGAAGTGTTCTCCAACAATTTATTTTTAATAGGCAGATGACAGTTACAGTATCCCCTGCAGCCTTATCGCACATCCCAGGGGCGTTTTTACAGCAGCACGTGCGGCACTCATGTGGTCCCAGTTATGTTTTGGCTGGGGCAGAGTGGCAGCAACCTCCCATATACTTCTACTGCATAATTAAACAAAATGAGATCCCTCATTCTGTCAGGTTCCTTGTAGCCAAGCCCTCGCCCCAAATGTATCGCCATCCCCCTCTTTGTCCAGCACAGAGCAATACCCCCAAACCTTCTTACCTTCACTGGTTTTTCTGCCACATAGACCAAAAACGTGAGTTACTGCAGCCACCATGGGTACGTTACCAATAGTCCCTGCCCAACAGCATAAGTGCTTTCTACCTCGAGGCAGCCCCAAGCATGGTTCATGAAATCGCATCAAGATGATGGCAGCACCTGCGATTGAGGTCATCTCCCACGGCCCGCATTCATGTGGACTTTTAGGGGTAATCAGTTTGATGAAGACATTTATAATGAATTAGTCTGTGCCAGGTATTCATTGATGCCTTTTCAGTTTGAGTGAGATATTTCTTTTCTGCTTCTCAAGTATTGTAGAAACTCCTCTTAATGAACATAAAAGTGATGCGGTTGCATTTTTTAGCGCTCTCTAGTGTCTGCATGTCCAGCCTGAGTAGCTTACCGAGCACTGTCTCACAGACAATAGTAGTGTATTCTAGCAGTGTGTTGCAGCCTAACACTTCAACTGAAAAGTGCGACAGTTTGCTGCATGGCTAAATATTTAGGCCCCAAAGGCGAGACCGATTGCATTGAAAATGCTTGTTTATACTTACAAAAGACCCCTAAGTTAGGCCCTTCAGGTTCCTAGGGCAGGGTACAGGGTATTTACAAGGTACAGCATGTGTATGTAAGTTGTACATGTCCTACAGTAATTTTTCACTGTAGTAAGGCCATCTCTCTCATAGATTAACACCAGGTAAGCTTATTAAACTTTTTAAGTGATAAATGCAGTTTGGGAAAAGGCAGAAGAATACTTTTTCCACTCATTTGAATTGTAATTGTAAATCTTCTTTAATGCTATAATTGAATTTTAAGTTACTATTCTAAAATTTCTACTTTTAGAAAGTTGCCGTTTTTCTGCCTAAACCAAATGTGCCTTTCTGCCAGTGTCCAGGGTCACATGACTGTGAATGGCTCTCTTGCGGTGTTTTGTATACTTCTTTCAGACATGGGGATGAAATGGCTTTGGGTGTGGGGTAGGGTGCTCCTCTCCTCAACAGAATTACCTAGAGGTTGTACTCAGCCCTTACTGACCTTCATATGGTAGCCTGAGGGCTGTGCCCATCTCCTTCCTGACTTCTAAGGCTGCTGCCCTGCCGCTGACAAATTCAACTCACACCTAGGCCTGTCTACCCTTTGTTACCCTAGATCATTTGGAGCCAAACCAAAATAATGGGTAAATAGAAAAAGGAGGCATCCCCCACCCAGAGGCTGACACTGAGTATAATAAGGTCACCCTCAGAACCTCTCATAAGAAGACTCCTGGACCTGTGGAAGATTCAGAAGAAAGACTGCCCAACTGTCTGAAGAAGGAAGACTGGACCTTCTTGCCTCGAACACTGGATCCCCAAAATTGGCTTCAAGGGTCAATTGACTGACCTCCTGTTTGAGCTATAGGGACACAGCAAGCTTCCATTTGCCTCCCCGTAACTGGGCAGGTGACCTGCACAACCTAGACCTTTCTGAGCCCTGCTGCCGTCCTCTCCTGGAGTGAGTCCCCAAGATGTGCCCCCAGATTTTGGAACCTTAGCTGAAATCAAAGCATACTCTTGCTGCCTCAGAACTGAACTCCTGATGAAAACCGAAGATTGGCAATCCCCATGACCGTGAACAGGCTCCTCGCATCAGCAATGATCATGCATCTCTCGCCAATGCGTAGTTCAGCCAGCGACCTTCTCTTTGTGCCAAACAACGACTTCCTGCATCTCCTTCCAAAGCGCAGCTCCAGCAACAACCTTCTCCTCTCACCAACTACAAACTCCACTTGGCTACAGCTGATGGTAAGCTCCCTCAAAGGCTACTTGCATGCACTTGGACTCAGAGAAGGTAACATATTCACCTATACAAATCTAATCTCTGTATCTGACCCACGCTCTTTCACGGTCAGCCTGAACTTGTGAAATTGATGCAGGCCAGTGCGACCAGAAAAACACAAGTGCCGTTTTGTGCTCTGGATGCTATTTTTACCAGAAACTTTAAAAATTAATAACATTGGTACTACTTAATGGATTATTGTCATTTGGTGTCATTTACTGTATTTTTCTTTTTCTGAGTACTGCATAAATACTTTACACATTGTCTCAAAGTTTAGCCTGACTACTTTGTGCCAAGCTATCAGAAGGATTAGCACAAATGTATTTAGTGACTTTTGTGGCTCACCCTGACAAGGATTGTGTTTAATACTTGAGTCGGGCTTTCACCCCTCTCAACTACTAACCTAATTTCTTACATAGATTGCCGGAAATCGGGTAACTGTTTGATAGGGATGAAACCTTACTCAAGCAGCAACAACAATTCTTGTGAGGCTGAAAAACAAGAAAACCATAAATTAACCTGTGCTTAACCATCTGGTTGTATGGCACAAAAGAAGTCAGGCTTAACTTAGAGGCAACGTGTAAAGTATTTATGCAGCATTCAAACAGTAATAAAGTTAAAACCCAACACAAGAAGAATCCTACACAAATTTAGAAAAAGCAAGTTAATTCTAATAAATTATTTGACACCAAAATCACAATAATTCAATTAGTAGAACTGGATATATGCAATTTGAAAGGGATAGTGCCTTAAGCACAAAGCACCAATTGAGATTACTTGGTTGCACTGGACCGGAACCGAGTCACAAAGCCAGGCCTACAACAATGGAGCACGGGCCAGATACAGGTCTGAGTTCAGTCTGCTGGCAAATGTACCTTGTGTCCTGGTACATCGAGATGCAAAGTCCTTGCGTTGGCCTTCGCAGCAGGGGCATCGAGATGTGTTGGTGCTGAACTGAGGTGCGTTGCGCTGGGCCAGTTGTTGGCATTGAGATGCGGTGCACTGGGTCAGGGCCAATCAGAAACTGTGATGCATGGTCCTGCATTGAGGTGTGTTGAGATTCGTTGAGCTGGGCTAGTTGCGGATGTAGTAATGGATCGCACTTGGTCAGTGTTTGCAAGGCTGCCAACTGGAGCTGCGATGCACGGTCCTGCATTGAGATGCACATGATTGCTTCAGTGCAAAGGAGCCTGTTATGGCCCTGTTGCACAAAACAGGAAGCCAGCTAACTAGACCTTGGAGACACTTTATGGTCCTATGTTCAACTAACTAGACCTTGGAGACACTCTGATGGCCCTGGGTTCAGGTTTGTAGATTTATTCCTTCTTCTTCAGACAGCAGAGCAGCAAAGCAGTCCCTCTTTTAGCAGAGCAGTAGGGCAGCAGACCACAGGTCCAGAATAAATCTGCAGAGTTGGGTCTCAAGGTCCAATATTTATACCTGGTGCCAGCTTTGAAATGGGAGAAGCTTCTGGAATTTAACCTTACAGAGATGTTTAGAATTTCCTGCCTGCCTTCCCTGGTCCCAGTCTGTCTGGGGTGCCCAATAGGTTAGCGGGAAGTCCTTTGTGTGGTAGGTGACAGCTCCATCACTCATCTGCTCAGAGATGGCCCATCCTGCCAAACCTCAGACCATCCTTTGTGAAACTGTCTCGGAGTAATACACAAAGGTCAACTGCCAACTACACCTAGTCATGTGACCCAGGGACAGGCTGCAGGTACCAAATGGTTGGGCCAAGAAAAGGCCAACTTTCTAAAAGTTGAATTTTCAGAATTGTGACTTAAAATCCAACTTTACCATCAAAGAGGGTTTTAAATTACAGTTCCTCAGACATTAAACATGACTTTCCTATGTGCTCCCAATCAGAATATATCACTTTTTTAATGTAATAAGGTAATCCAATGTTATCCTATTCGAAGGGCAGGCCTCACAGTAGCGAAAAATTCCTACATTTCTTTTTCACTATCAGGACATATAAAACTTAAAAGTACATGTTCAACGTTTTAAATACATTTCACTCTGCCCTATAGATTGTGCAGGGCCTACCCTAGGGGTAACTTATATGTATTGAAAGGGACTTTAGGCCCGGCAAAAGGTTTATTTTGCCAGGTCAAAATGGCAGTTTAAAACTGCCCACACAAGTGCCAATGGCAGGCCTGAGACATGTTTAACGGGCTACTTAAGTGAGTGCCACAACTAGTGCTGCAGGCCCACTAGATGCATTTAATTTACAGGTCCTGTGTTAATTAAATGTGCCAATTGGGAGTAAGCCAATTTCCCATGTTTAAAGGAGAGCACAAGCACTTTAGCACTGATTAGCAGTGGCAGAGTGCACACTTAAAAGCCAAAAGAAACAGGTTCAGTAAACATCAAGTTCAATTGACCGCACACCGCTCGTCACACCAGCAAGTTGCCCCAAGGAACTGTGGTCAATGTAGTGGCGACGGCGAGTACGCCTATGCCACGGTGTGTGTAAAAAAGTATGTGTCGCATTAGCCATCCCTGGACACGTGTTTCAAGGTAGTTGCCTCTCGTCAGCAGGGAGCAGGTAAGTGTAAAGGGGTGCCGCGTGGACTGCCAAAAATTAAAAACAGGTAGAGTACCTCTCATGGCGCGCGGGTGCTGATCCAGGACTCGTCAGCCCGGTGGCTCAAGGGAGCCGTAATATATCAAGTTCAATTGACCGCACACCGCTCGTCACACCAGCAAGTTGCCCCAAGGAACTGTGGTCAATGTAGTGGCGACGGCGAGTACGCCTATGCCACGGTGTGTGTAAAAAAGTATGTGTCGCATTAGCCATCCCTGGACACGTGTTTCGAGGTAGTTGCCTCTCGTCAGCAGGGAGCAGGTAAG
Organism: Triturus cristatus; assembly: GCF_964204655.1. Classification (NCBI taxonomy): domain Eukaryota; kingdom Metazoa; phylum Chordata; class Amphibia; order Caudata; family Salamandridae; genus Triturus; species Triturus cristatus. Next base: position 139,743,219 of record NC_140589.1, on the reverse strand, counting down.
TGTAAAGGGGTGCCGCGTGGACTGCCAAAAATTAAAAACAGGTAGAGTACCTCTCATGGCGCGCGGGTGCTGATCCAGGACTCGTCAGCTCGGTGGCTCAAGGGAGCCGTAATATATCAAGTTCAATTGACCACACACCGCTCGTCACACCAGGAAGTTGCCCCAAGGAACTGTGGTCAATGTAGTGGCGACGGCGAGTACGCCTATGCCACGGTGTGTGTAAAAAAGTATGTGTCGCATTAGCCATCCCTGGACACGTGTTTCGAGGTAGTTGCCTCTCGTCAGCAGGGAGCAGGTAAGTGTAAAGGGGTGCCGCGTGGACTGCCAAAAATTAAAAACAGGTAGAGTACCTCTCATGGCGCGCGGGTGCTGATCCAGGACTCGTCAGCCCGGTGGCTCAAGGGAGCCGTAATATATCAAGTTCAATTGACCGCACACCCCTCGTCACACCAGCAAGTTGCCCCAAGGAACTGTGGTCAATGTAGTGGCGACGGCGAGTATGCCTATGCCACGGTGTGTGTAAAAAAGTATGTGTCGCATTAGCCATCCCTGGACACGTGTTTCGAGGTAGTTGCCTCTCGTCAGCAGGGAGCAGGTAAGTGTAAAGGGGTGCCGCGTGGACTGCCAAAAATTAAAAACAGGTAGAGTACCTCTCATGGCGCGCGGGTGCTGATCCAGGACTCGTCAGCCCGGTGGCTCAAGGGAGCCGCAATATATCAAGTTCAATTGACCGCACACCGCTCGTCACACCAGCAAGTTGCCCCAAGGAACTGTGGTCAATGTAGTGGCGACGGCGAGTACGCCTATGCCACGGTGTGTGTAAAAAAGTATGTGTCGCATTAGCCATCCCTGGACACGTGTTTCGAGGTAGTTGCCTCTCGTCAGCAGGGAGCAGTTAAGTGTAAAGGGGTGCCGCGTGGACTGCCAAAAATTAAAAACAGGTAGAGTACCTCTCATGGCGCGCGGGTGCTGATCCAGGACTCGTCAGCCCGGTGGCTCAAAGGAGCCGTAATATATCAAGTTCAATTGACCGCACACCGCTCGTCACACCAGCAAGTTGCCCCAAGGAACTGTGGTCAATGTAGTGGCGACGGCGAGTACGCCTATGCCACGGTGTGTGTAAAAAAGTATGTGTCGCATTAGCCATCCCTGGACACGTGTTTCGAGGTAGTTGCCTCTCGTCAGCAGGAAGCAGGTAAGTGTAAAGGGGTGCCGCATGGACTGCCAAAAATTAAAAACAGGTAGAGTACCTCTCATGGCGCGCGGGTGCTGATCCAGGACTCGTCAGCCCGGTGGCTCAAGGGAGCCGTAATATATCAAGTTCAATTGACCGCACACCGCTCGTCACACCAGCAAGTTGCCCCAAGGAACTGTGGTCAATGTATTGGCGACGGCGAGTACGCCTATGCCACGGTGTGTGTAAAAAAGTATGTGTCGCATTAGCCATCCCTGGACACGTGTTTCGAGGTAGTTGCCTCTCGTCAGCAGGGAGCAGGTAAGTGTAAAGGGGTGCCGCGTGGACTGCCAAAAATTAAAAACAGGTAGAGTACCTCTCATGGCGCGCTGGGGCAACTTGCTGGTGTGACGAGCAGAGTGCGACCAACCTTTGATTCATTTATTATGGCTCCCTTGAGCCAACGGGCTGACGAGCCTTGGACCTGCACCTGCGCGCCATGAGAGGTACTTTACATGTTTTAATTACATTTTGGCAGTCCACGCGGCACCCCTTTACACTGACCTGCTCCCTGCTGACGAGAGGCAACTACCTCGAAACACGTGTCCAGGGATGGCTAATGCGACACATACTTTTCTACATACACCGTGGCATAGGCGTACTCGCCGTCGCCACTTCATTGACCACAGTTCCTTGGGGCAACTTGCTGGTGTGACGAGCAGAGTGCGACCAACCTTTGATTCATTTATTACGGCTCCCTTGAGCCAACGGGCTGACGAGCCTTGGACCTGCACCTGCGCGCCATGAGAGGTACTTTACCTGTTTTAATTACATTTTGGCAGTCCACGCGGCACCCCTTTACACTGACCTGCTCCCTGCTGACGAGAGGCAACTACCTCGAAACACGTGTCCAGGGATGGCTAATGCGACACATACTTTTCTACATACACCGTGGCATAGGCGTACTCGCCGTCGCCACTTCATTGACCACAGTTCCTTGGGGCAACTTGCTGGTGTGACGAGCAGAGTGCGACCAACCTTTGATTCATTTATTATGGCTCCCTTGAGCCAACGGGCTGACGAGCCTTGGACCTGCACCTGCGCGCCATGAGAGGTACTTTACCTGTTTTAATTACATTTTGGCAGTCCACGCGGCACCCCTTTACACTGACCTGCTCCCTGCTGACGAGAGGCAACTACCTCGAAACACGTGTCCAGGGATGGCTAATGCGACACATACTTTTCTACATACACCGTGGCATAGGCGTACTCGCCGTCGCCACTTCATTGACCACAGTTCCTTGGGGCAACTTGCTGGTGTGACGAGCAGAGTGCGACCAACCTTTGATTCTTTTATCACGGCTCCCTTGAGCCAACGGGCTGACGACCCTTGGACCTGCACCTGCGCACCATGAGAGGTACTTTACCTGTTTTAATTACATTTTGGCAGTCCACGCGGCACCCCTTTACACTGACCTGCTCCCTGCTGACGAGAGGCAACTACCTCGAAACACGTGTCCAGGGATGGCTAATGCGACACATACTTCTCTACATACACCGTGGCATAGGCGTACTCGCCGTCGCCACTTCATTGACCACAGTTCCTTGGGGCAACTTGCTGGTGTGACGAGCAGAGTGCGACCAACCTTTGATTCATTTATTACGGCTCCCTTGAGCCAACGGGCTGACGAGCCTTGGACCTGCACCTGCGCGCCATGAGAGGTACTTTACCTGTTTTAATTACATTTTGGCAGTCCACGCGGCACCCCTTTACACTGACCTGCTCCCTGCTGACAAGAGGCAACTACCTCGAAACACGTGTCCAGGGATGGCTAATGCGACACATACTTTTCTACATACACCGTGGCATAGGCGTGCTCGCCGTCGCCACTTCATTGACCACAGTTCCTTGGGGCAACTTGCTGGTGTGACGAGCAGAGTGCGACCAACCTTTGATTCATTTATTACGGCTCCCTTGAGCCAACGGGCTGACGAGCCTTGGACCTGCACCCGCGCGCCATGAGAGGTACTTTACCTGTTTTAATTACATTTTGGCAGTCCACGCGGCACCCCTTTACACTGACCTGCTCCCTGCTGACGAGAGGCAACTACCTCGAAACACGTGTCCAGGGATGGCTAATGCGACACATACTTTTCTACATACACCGTGGCATAGGCGTACTCGCCGTCGCCACTTCATTGACCACAGTTCCTTGGGGCAACTTGCTGGTGTGACGAGCAGAGTGCGACCAACCTTTGATTCATTTATTACGGCTCCCTTGAGCCAACGGGCTGACGAGCCTTGGACCTGCACCTGCGCGCCATGAGAGGTACTTTACCTGTTTTAATTACATTTTGGCAGTCCACGTGGCACCCCTTTACACTGACCTGCTCCCTGCTGACGAGAGGCAACTACCTCGAAACACGTGTCCAGGGATGGCTAATGCGACACATACTTTTCTACATACACCGTGGCATAGGCGTACTCGCCGTCGCCACTTCATTGACCACAGTTCCTTGGGGCAACTTGCTGGTGTGACGAGCAGAGTGCGACCAACCTTTGATTCATTTATTACGGCTCCCTTGAGCCAACGGGCTGACGAGCCTTGGACCTGCACCTGCGCGCCATGAGAGGTACTTTACCTGTTTTAATTACATTTTGGCAGTCCACGCGGCACCCTTTTACACTGACCTGCTCCCTGCTGACGAGAGGCAACTACCTCGAAACACATGTCCAGGGATGGCTAATGCGACACATACTTTTCTACATACACCGTGGCATAGGCGTACTCGCCGTCGCCACTTCATTGACCACAGTTCCTTGGGGCAACTTGCTGGTGTGACGAGCAGAGTGCGACCAACCTTTGATTCATTTATTACGGCTCCCTTGAGACAACGGGCTGACGAGCCTTGGACCTGCACCTGCGCGCCATGAGAGGTACTTTACCTGTTTTAATTACATTTTGGCAGTCCACGCGGCACCCCTTTACACTGACCTGCTCCCTGCTGACGAGAGGCAACTACCTCGAAACACGTGTCCAGGGATGGCTAATGCGACACATACTTTTCTACATACACCGTGGCATAGGCGTACTCGCCGTCGCCACTTCATTGACCACAGTTCCTTGGGGCAACTTGCTGGTGTGACGAGCAGAGTGCGACCAACCTTTGATTAATTTATTACGGCTCCCTTGAGCCAACGGGCTGACGAGCCTTGGACCTGCACCTGCGCGCCATGAGAGGTACTTTACCTGTTTTAATTACATTTTGGCAGTCCACGCGGCTCCCCTTTACACTGACCTGCTCCCTGCTGACGAGAGGCAACTACCTCGAAACACGTGTCCAGGGATGGCTAATGCGACACATACTTTTCTACATACACCGTGGCATAGGCGTACTCGCCGTCGCCACTTCATTGACCACAGTTCCTTGGGGCAACTTGCTGGTGTGACGAGCAGAGTGCGACCAACCTTTGATTCACAGGTTCAGAAAACAGGAGGGTGAAGGCAAAAGGTTTTGAGATGATCCTGCAAAGTCCAAGACCCTGTATCAATCAATCAGTCAGTCAAACAGAAAGGATTTGAAAAGCGCAGCTAATCACCCGTGAGGGTCACTTGGCGCTTCAAACCCTTCAGTGGATGGGGTTCAGTTGAACAGCCAGGTCTTGAGTCTTTTCCTGAATTTCAACAGAGAGGATTATGTTCAGAGGTGAAGGGGAAGATTGTTTCAGGACCCTGCCGTGAGATAAGAGAAGAAGCGACCTCCACTGTTGCTTTAGCAGATGCGGGGGTGTGAGCGAGGGAGAGGGAGAGGGAGGCAGAGCATAGGTGTCTGGTGGGTTGTGGAAGTGCATGCCGTGGTTGATGTATGCTGGTACTTGGTTGTGAACTGCTTTGTAGCTGTGGATCAGCATATTGAAGCTTAATTAGCTGGGGAGTGATGTGATTTTCTCTTGGTAGTTCGAGGATAAGTTGGGCCACTGAGTTCTGTATGGTTTTCAGTCTTTTCAGAAGGTGTGTAGTGATTCCTACATAGAGAGCATTGTCGTAGTCGAGCCGGCTAGTGATTAGCTCTTGAGTGACAGTTCTTCTAGTTTGAAGAGCTTACAGAGCACATGAAGAGTGCAGAACCAGACGGAGGAGACTACTTTGATTCGTTGTTTCATGATTATCTTGCTGTCAAGGATGATACCAAGATTGCGGGCATGGTCAGTCGGCGAGGGTCCAAGTTTCGGAAAGCCACCTGGAGTCGTTCCAGAATGAGACATTGTTCCCAAAGATCAGTCTTTCTGTCTTGTCTGTCTTGAGTTTAAGGCAGTTGTCTTTTATTCAGTTGGCAACGCATGGCATGCATCTGCGGAAGTTGGCCCTAGTGGAGTAGGGGTCTTCTGAGAGGATGAGCTGAGCATCGCCGGTGTAGGATATGATGTTTGGTCCATGGGTTCTAACGATGTTGGCCGGGGCGGGGTTACGTAGGCATTAAACAGTGGAGGGATGAGCCTGGAGGGATGTAGCAGATGATGTTCTTGGGTTTTGAGGTGAAAGGATGTATGCAGACCCTCTGAGTCTAAGGGGGCTCCAGAGTGAATGACTGTGGTGGTGACTTACGTAGTGAGCTGGTCCCAGATGGTGAGTAGGTGGGTGGGGATATCAGTGGAGAAAGAGAGGCAGTTGAGGCTGTCGGCTGCGGTGGGTTGTGTTTTAAAGTTTTTGTAGATGGTGGCAATCTTGTGGTGGGAGAAGTTCGCCAGGGTGTTGCAGAATTCTTGGGAGGAGGTGATGATATTTTCAGTGTCTGAGAAGATGGAAAACTCTCTGATGATGTTGAAGAGTTCTTTTCTGGTTAGAGCAAGCTTCAATGCAATCAGCGAGAGCATTTATTTTCAACTTTGTCTTGAGTTGATGGTAAGGGTTGAGGGATGTCTTAAATGTGGCTCAGTCTGTGGGCTCCTTGGTGGTGCACCATCTCCCTAAAAGACGCTTGCATGTATGTGGTTCTTAGGTCTGTGGTATACCAACTCTATCTTATTTGGAGGGTTTTTAGAGTTCAATGGGCTTGATGGGGGCGATCTTGTTGGCGCAGTCAGTGATCCAGTTGGAGAGGTTCTTGACAGCTTGTTCTAGGTTGGTAGAGGTGTCAGGATGGGAGGCAGTGAGGGCGTCGCTCCATTGGGTCTCAGATACTTTGTTCCAGTTGGGGTGATGGGTGCTGGTCCGTTAGGTGGTGGGGTCGGAGGGTCATGAGATTGTGAACTGGATGATGGTGTGGCCTGTCTAGGTGAGCTCAGTGATATGGCTGTATTGAACTCTTCCGCTGACCGTGAAGATGGGGTTGTGTGTGTCATGCAATGTGTGTAGGGTCTGTGACAATCTGCGCGATTTTACTGCACCTGGAGTTTAAGGATGTAGAGAAATCCCAAGTGAACAAACCAGGTGCATATATGCACACGATTATTCTGATTTTCCGAGAACTGGAAAAACTTGTAATCATATCGTCAGGTTCTGATTTAAGATGCAAAATCATAATTTTAGAGTGAAGATTTACTGCAAACAGGAATTAAGCTACTTGTAGCGAGAGCTCAAGTCACACTTTGAAGCAGTGCGGTAAATGCAGTTTGTGCGCAAATAGATGTTAGCACATTAATTGGGACTCTGAGTTGTAACTACCACACATCAGCAATATACAAATTTGGCCTCATTTAGATCTTAAAACTCAGAATAGGTCAACATTACTGCAACCGGTAAACACCCCAATATGGGATAATACCCTGTACAGTAAAACATCAGCGTAAAGATTCAGGGCCATTAGCAGATGGATTAAGCACTGTTGACATGGCGGAGTACTTCACTTTTGCCATAGCAAGGGTATCCGTCTGTCAAATTTCTTGTACATGCATTGAAAGTTTGACGCACAGCTCTGTCAACATCACAGAGCCATCCATCAAACTTTCACCTTTTTTATTTTCACAAACAAGACCCAAAGCAGGATTTTTTAAAGTAAGAAAAGCAATGACCCCTTCGCTATGGGAGGTTTTACCTAGCTGTGACGGACAGTGAAAACTGACAATATGTTGTCCCACTGTAAATAGGATTGGCAAATGCATTCCCAAATCTTCGACTGCCTTTTCTCTGTTGGGCCTTGCTAGGTGTATGCAGGTGACGGAGACAGAGTAGACCCTGATGTCTACATGGTGAATTTCTACCCGATTCTAAATAAGGTGGGCAGAATATCACTTTGGCCGAGTGGGTACTCCGTTACAATGGAGTCCCCTCTCTGCTAAAGATTAAGTCATGCCCTCAGTCATGAATTGGAGAGTTGACATCCTCAAACTGTTCTGCTTTTCACTGCTCCTAATTGCATCCAGACTGGAGATACGGCCCAGGTTAGATAAAATGCTATGACCTCAGGGGGAACAGCCATCTTGTGGTACACTCCACATTGGGTGCCCCATTAATTAGGTGGTGGGTTAAACCAGCCGGTCCTCATATACTCCCCGTTTGAATGCTGGACCTGCACATTATCAGCTCACACTCATAAACAGTCAGTCTCATGTCTTCTCTATTCACAAAGGTCAGGGGTAAAAATTCCAGTTTTTTTAGGGCAAGGCCTAACTGTTTACCTCTGTGTAGAGCCATCCACTGGTGTGGCTTGGGAGTGAATGCACATCTGGAAGGTCTAGAAACACTGTTTGCACACTGCAAGAGCTCTGTCTTGCTCACATGTGAATACCATTGCCACATACTGATATCCGCAAACATGAATGTTGGAAAATAATGTAACTATCATTTTGCTGCACAGTGTTATGCTATTACAAAAAACAGCAGCAGAGGGACAATGCAACCAGCACTAAAACCTCCCTCAAGTTGTGGTAAGTGACTAGACTTATTCATGTGCCTCAACAGACAGCACTCCTGCTGCAAAGAGGTGCACTCATGTACATTGCCCAAAGGCAATCTCATATAAAACATCCAACTCAAGTCTAAGCACAACAGAATTTGAACTTGTAAACACATGACTTTCTGTAGTCAAAGTATCTGCTCTAATTTTAATTTTAATAGACATGAAAGGTGATAACAAATGGTGGTACATATACAATCTTGTACTATCTAATGCGTTTTACATGGAAATAATAAGCATGTTTGGTAGTATGTAATTCAATCCAAACAAACTCGACAGAATACAGTAGGATCTGAACACAGCCAACACGTGTTTTATCTTTATCCTAGACTTCCTCAGGGCAATTGACTTATGTTACCAAAGGCTTTTTGCGTTGGTTGTTTCCTGAATGTGGATTTTGACTTCGGGATTACTCCTTATCAAGGAGGTTTATATATCTTTCACATTCTTTGAGATTGTTCATTCTGCATGCTGTGGAAGATCGTCACGGGACTACGCATCTATGCAGTTGTATACTTCAGCTATGATGTTGCCTATGGCACTATTCAAATATTTCCACAACACAGCTTCTGCCTTCTGCCCTCAGTATTTTATTTATTTGTACCCTGTTGATCTATCTATAGTGAGAAATTTGCTGCTAGCTGGTGGAACTACTGAGTTTGTTAGATCTGGCATCCTTGGAGTCTTTTATCGTCTAACTTTTTGCCTTCAATCCTCCTGTTTGCTAAGCTCGTTTACGCTGGATTTAGGACACTACACACTTTACCACTTTTAACCAGTGCTTAGTGCTTGTGCTCTCTGCTTAAAACATGGCAAGGTTGACTTATACTCAAATGGCACATTTAATTTAGCTGTAAGTACCTAGTAAAGTGGCATTACCTGTGCTTAGGGCCTGTACATTAAATGCTACTACTGGGCCTTGAGGGCTGATTGTGTCAATTAATTAAGCAGCACTTTAAACATGTCACATGCCTGCCATTGCTGCTGGTGTGCGCAACTTTAAACTGCCATTTTGACCTGGCAAATAAACTTTTTGCCAGGCCCAAACCTGACTTTTTAATACATATAAATCACCCTAGCGTAGGCACTGGACAGCGCAGAGGGCAGGGTGCAATGTATTTAAAACCTAGGACACATAGGTTAAAGTTTTACCTGCCCTGGTATTGAAAAGCTCGTAAATTCGTTTATCACTACTGCAAGGCTTACCTTTCCCATAGAATAACATTGGAGTTACTTTAAGACATTTTATAAATGTAAAGCCAAATGGGAACTGTAGGAAAGTGGCCTTTTTGTATGTCTCCCCACACTTTTTGCTCCAATGCGGACGGTGATGACGGTTATGACAGTGCCTGGGCTCTCTCCCTAAAACTGTTATGTTCAAAATGGTTGCCCCAGTTGAAAAGGACTTCACCCCGCTTACAAGTTCTTAGTACCTAATACACAGGGGATGAGTGGTATAGTCTCCAGGACTTGCAGCACTGTTTGTGCTACCCTGAGTGACCCAAGTATACTGCTGACAACAGTTCTGCCACTGCAGACTGCAGCAACAGTGTAAACTGCTCCATTTCAACTTTGCCTTCACCATATGTGGCACATTCAATGGACAGCTTTTTATATATGCCAGTCACCCCTAAGAAAGACCTCCTGAGCCCATGAGGCTGGGTGCCTTATATTAAAGATGTGGGCGCGTGAGTGCAAGCTTATATGTCCTTATAGTGGCCTTTACTATTAAAGTGCACTATAAATGATAGGCTGTCCATAGGATAACATGGGCTAGTACCAAGACAAACTTGAGGATGACAGCTTCATCATGGTGCTGCCTAAACATGTCATGTTTGGAGTCAAACAATGTGCCTTCTCACCCCTGACATGAAGCTTGTGTCGAGGGCGACGCAGCATACACCCAGGTGGCTACCTTAGAAGTTGCCCACCTGGTTGCCCCAGCTTCTCTCTGCTCTTGCTGGTAGCCCGCACTTGCTGCCATCAAGTTAGGGTTATGATCTCCAGCCAGGCAGTATGATCACTACCAGGAGTAAGGAACAAAGGCCTGGGCAGGAAGGATTTCACACCTCCTCCCTCCCCGGAAGGATAGTGAAGTGGCACAGGTAGGTGGCGAGCTTCAAAGACTACACTGCCTCTGAAATGCATCAGGGCTGGATCCCAGCGGAGGAAACAGCCCTGACCCTGCCCCGGGCATATTTGCACCGGGCTGGTGAGAAATTAGATAGTGAAGGAGGTGTACACCCCCAGAAGGCTAGTCACACCCCAGGGTGGCAGCCCGGTCTGTACATTGAAAGAAGGGTTCTGCCATTTCTTGAAGTGAGAGAATAGAGGGGTCTGTGTAGAAAAGATGACCTGTACCCCTGGATGCGGTAATCTCAGGGAAGGACTAGTTGTAAGGACTAGCAGTCCATTGGCTACTATCTCCCAACCCCCTAACTCTCCTAAATCTAGGATTTAAGGGACCCCCCCAGACCAGAACCTCAGTTTTGTACAATCTGCATTGAAGAAGCCAAAAAAGAGATCTGTGTCTGCGACAACAGGACTTGCACAAAGCAAAAGGGGGATACTCTGCACCTGTGGCAATGCACCTGGAACTGCCTGACCAAGACTTGTCCTAGGCTAACTCTTGGTTCCCCCAGACAGAGGGACCCCTTTGAGAGGCTGAAGCACCCTCAGACTCTCCTAGACTTTTTGCACTAGTCCCTGCAGATTGCAGGTAAAAGAAAAGCTCTGGATACGAAGAATCGCTGGCCCTCGGGCTTCTGACAGAAAGCCCAAATCCAGATGGTCTAGTGCATTGTGTGAACTGTAGTCTTGCCTTGACAAAGTTACAAGTTGCTTCCGTGTTTCATGGGCCCACAGAACTACCTTTTTCAAAGGATTACTGCTGCCAAGGCTTGTTGGTTGCCAGTCTGGCAACCGACCCTTGCAATCGATGCTGCACCTAGAGGGAACTCCATCCGACCTTTGACCGATGTCAGCATTCACCCCGTTGTTGTGTTTTTGCATCTTATTCACACAGCACCAAGCAGCATAAGCTGCTCTCTCGCTGCTCCATTTCAGCACCAGGGACAATCAGGACAACTCTGCTCCCAGGCTTCATGGGCCGGGTAAAATTGAATTGACAGTCATGGCTTGGTCCTGGATCGCATCGCCTTTGCCCTGCAACGGTACCATGCAGCACGACCTGCAAGTGACCGATTGTCAATAGTGGTTTTTCCTTATTGACAGCAATGATAAAGTTTCACTGTATTTGGTGCATAGATTTTATATTGCTTCTAAAATCCATAACTCTGGTTATGTGTATGCTATTCCATTTGTTTGAGTGTCTAAACACAGAGGAATACATACCCCCTGTAGTTAGTCTGGAGCCAGGGCCAGGAAGGCAGGGCACCTTCGCACTTCAAAGGCATGCCTCTAGAAGATTCTCCCCACTTCAAAGACACAACTGGGTTAAATAATGGACCACAGACATCACTACTTCAGTACACTTCTGGACCTGTGGATACTCTGCCAGGACGTAGGCCTGTTGTGCTGCTGAAAGGACTGCGACTCTGCTGGACTGCTGTTCTGAAGGATTGCTGCCCTGTTGTGCTGACCTCATGCCTGCTGCCCTCTTGCCCAGATGAGAAGGACTGGACTTACATCTCTTGAATCCAGAACCCCGAGTGATTGCAAGAGCTCGTTGGCTGGCTTCCTGATCTGAAGCAACAGAGACACAACAAGCTTCCAACAACCTTGCACCTGCACTTAGTCACTGCCATCTGTATGTCTACCCAGCCAAGTGGTGGCAACCCAGTCCTGGACCCGTGAAAGTGGGCCTAAGGTGCTCTGCCAGCCTCTGTGATTCAGTGGAACCAACGCATCTCAATTGCCGCACGGCACAAACCCAAGTAGAACCACCATACTGCCAGTTCTGCGAGGATTGGACCTATCGCAAAAACCTGCATTGCATCGCAGCCAATCAGAACCACTGCTGTTCGTCACATCAATGATGCAGGCTCTCGCAACCCTCATTGACGGCAGCTTTGAAAATGATGCCGGACTCATCATCGCAGCCTCACTGCTACTCGGATCCGACACATCGCCTAGTTTGAGCGATGCATCCTCGACACCAGACTACGTATCGCAAGCCCTCATCGATGGGGTCCCCAACAACGATGGAGAACCTCGCACAGCATGCTAACTGCATCTCAGAACTGACTTATCGCTTCAACTGCACAACGCATCTTTGACGCAGCTCCACCCAGCACTCTGCAAACCAGGATTTAAGGTACTTTTTTCAGGGGGCCTAACCGGGTCCCTGTAGCCATCCCCCAATCCATAGCAGTCGGCCGGAGCTTGTGACTTTCCCCGGCGCGTCCAGATATCCAGAGTTGATGGTTTGTACGTTATGGCACTATTTTCACTAAAATCCTTAAATTTGCATATCTGTGGTTCTACTGATGGATTTTGTTGTTTTGGTCTTTTTTATTTATTAAAGGAAGGTTTTTTTTTCTAACTTGGTGCGTGATTCTTTACTGTTTGTGGTCTTGCACAAATACTTTACACATTGCCTCAAAGTTAAGCCTGATTGCTCTGTGCCAAGCTACCAGAGGGTTGAGCACAGGTTAATTTAGGGTTGGCTTGTGCCTCACCCTGACAAGGATTGTGGTTTCTGCTTGGCCAGGGCTCACTCCCAAGTCAACCAACAACCCGACTTCTTACATTGATAATCACCGGTGGGGATTAGGACTTCTGCATGTGCAGTTCCACACAGTGATTTTGTGTACACTGCCATTCCATATCTGAGACCAATTCATTGTTAAATTCCTCATGATTGGCCTTTTTTGTTGTTGCGTTTTTGTGGATAAGGCACCCTTTCACGCTGTATTTAGCGTGAAAGAGGAGGGTAATGGGTGTTGCGGTGTGCGTTCCACCGCAACATTCATTGATTTTGACGCTGCCCCCTATTCACAAGGGCAGCGTAATTAGGAGGCAGCGCCAAAATTAAGACCAGGAAAATCAATAGGACACTCATCTCCTCAGTATATTGCTTCCAAATCCTCTCTTTTGCCTCCAGGTACAGATTCCAGGGCATGTACTCTCCACCAGGTGCAGTAACCATAGGCAAATTGTCAAAGATCCTTTGACCTGCAACGCCCAGGTGATTAAAAAGAAGTGCTGCCTTTCTAATTGGAGAATGCTCTACAGCATCAATGGCAGTAATATAGTTTTCAAAAATATGCAGACACTCCTTCCATTTTATTTCTGGTTACCCTGGTTTTTGGAAAAAGGGTGGAGTCTGCATAGCCCCTTGTACAGTTGCCATGGTTACACAGTAAACAAATAAAATGAACTCTGTAAAATCAGCCCGATGCACAGGATGCGATGAGTAAAGATGGCCGCCGACATGCGTGGTGATGCTACTGACGTGCATGATGACACTCTGTACGCCGTGCTCCAAGCTTCGTATTACATGAGAAAGAGACAGAGTGGGCAATGCGCGTGGAAGTCGCCGAACTTTTGTAAGATGCCGGCAACTGCTGCAGAGGCTGCATGAAGATTCTGAAGACGCTGCCAGTAGTGAATGAGATGAAAAGTAGGAAAAACTCACAATTTCTCCTGGACTCTTCCGCCGGAGTGCTTCCGCAGGGAGGCTTTTATTGTAAACGATGTATACAGTGGTATATGGTTGAAGAAGAGGTCTGTGGGTCAATAGTAGCGTAGTTAGCCGGAATAGTTTCTTTTGCTGGAAGGCAGGTGTTTTCCGCTTTACCCCCCTCCTGGTACCGAAATGTGGTAGGGGTGAAATGATGGAACAAGTGTTGTAGTCTACCATAATTATTATTAGTGCAGACGTTGACCCACAACTGAGGACACGTCCGGATGCGTCAAGGAACACAGCAAACTGGCAACAGCTTAGCTGACATACCAAGAACCATCCAGCTCATTCCAAAGAACATGGAATCAGTATCAAAAGAAAACACCATAAGGCACATAGCTACAAATAATACACAAAGGCACAAATATGAATAAAAAGCAAAGTACATACTCCTCTCTGCATACTATAAGCACCTTATGGATCCCGCGGCCGCTCCTATCCCATCCGTGTCACAGCCAGCAGCGGTGTCTGGTCCCAGATAGTCCACAAGCCAGCCTCCCCTGGCCACAAGGCATGGACTCTCCACTCCACCCACAGCAGGCCTCAGGCCACAGAAGCGATGAGGAGGCCGATCCGGTCCACCACCCAAGAGCTATGCGGGCGAGGGTGGTGCAGATCAGGACATATAAATTCTCCCTACTTCCATGGATAGAGTAATTTCACAGATACACCCACATACACTCACCATACACTTGGGCCCATTTCACTGACATTCACTCAGATTACTCTATAAGTACCAACCATGAGAGAGGAAACCTCCTAAACAACCTGCATCTACAACAAGGTCGATGAGACCTAATTGATACTGTCTTGAGTCATGATTTAAACAACAATAATCACAATAGAGTACTCAATAATTGACAAGAAATAACCACCAACACTGTATTTAAAATTATGGTACTTTATCTAAAATTAGTTCAAATGGAAAGGCAATCAAAATAAAATCATTATTCTCATAGTTACCTATTCTAGCTAAATGTCATAAATGGGTCAGGACAGGTCTCTTAGTAGAAATCTCCCAAGTCGCCGTCCTCACAGCATCGATCCTCACCAACGCAAGTTCGGAAAGAAGTGGCCTCAAAAATCCAAATGCAATGACCACGGACCCTCTCTAGTCTAGTATATTTATAATAAAAATTACAAAATAATAGCAACATAAAATGTTCTGAGTTTCCGTTGAGCCGCTGAGCAAAGCGAGCAGGAAAGGATGTAGCATCGCTACATTTGGAAAATCTCCGCTCAGAAAAATCACAAAAATAAAAAGACGGAAGAAGGAAACTCGAGTTTACAAATGTTTCTTTCGAAGCCGCTCTTCCTTGATATCTCTAGCAGAGCCACCGCAGCATTGTCATTGTTCATTGTGGCCTTATCCTTGTCCAAAGCACTTGGACTTACGCCCAGAACTGCTGTCCTCACGGAAAACTTTTAAACCCGGCGAAGGCTGTGGTCAGGTGACTCTCGACCATGTTCAGCAAGGCCCTCTCATCAAAATTCAATCACTCGAATACAGGCTGTAAACGGTAGCCATCTTGTTTTAGGCCAAAATGAACCATCTTAATCGAAAGAAATACAAATAACATTACTACATCATCGCAATGATTAAACAGTGTTAATTCCCACTAATACCCTTATGTGTATGTAATTAACTAGCCATCTGCAACATATTTAAGCATTAGTACACGTTATTTCCAAAGCGTTTTGTGCTTTAAAACAAACAACACTTAGCAACATTCATTTATTAAAACCTGCACATTATTATTAAGCAACATGTATGCTTTCCCACGTGTAATTTCTCTTGTTAATCAGGTTGGTTAATTAGAATTTTCACACAAAACAAATAATTAATAATTATGATTAATATTTTAATCAAGACATATAGACAAAACTGGAGCTTAAAAAAAACCCGATAAATTTTCAACAGAAAACTCTGCTCCAGCAATCCCCCCTTTGGTGATATTATCACCAAATAAACAACCCCAAAAAAATATTTTAGTCAAATTTAGTCCCATTTTAGGAGAAATTGGAAATGTCTTTTTCTTTTTCACAACACTACACACCAGACTCCCTTTCATCATCCCTCTTCGTCTCCAAATAAACACTCTCCCTCAATTCTTCTAATTCTATTTCTTGTGGATCTCTTTTTGACCTCTTATTTTTCTTTTCAATATTTCTTTTGATTAATTTCTTTTTCCCTCCCCTGTTTTTACAACACAAACACCCCAATCTTAGTATCAATAAAGCAACAATTACACAGGTCAAAGGAAACAATATCTTACCTATTATAGTACTACCTATTTTTGCAATAAAACTCTTAACAGCAACTATTTTATTAGCTATTTTGGTCCAGATACTTTCAGCTTCCAGTGGTACTAATTCTTCATGCAAATCAGTAATATTTTTGATATAGACCTTTAGGTCCTTACTTTCGTCAGGAATGTAAGTGCAACAATGTTGAACTTTCAGCATTCCACAAACTCCACCCTCCTTGGCCAATACAATATCAAGGGCAAGTCGATTTTGCATAGACATGGCACGTACGGCAATCATCTCCGTATTCACCAAAAGAAACCCTCCAGCGGTACTTGTCGATAAGCGATCCACCACTGTTGACAATTTCCGAATTCCATATGCATTTAAAGAAATTCCCACTGCTGGAATTAAAGCTCCAAAGATATCACCAACTATTTCTGACCAAGTTTCTCTCTTAAATCGTGTTAGTAAATTCATATGTTCTACATCTTCTATTCTATCTATATGAAAGATCTTTGGAAAGACCAGGCCCACATAACACGTGCCATACCAATGGTCAGGCAACCTGTAATAAGCCTTGTTCCCACAAACATAATACACTCCTGGGAAAACTGGATCCTCTCCTCCTTTGAAACCCCATCCTGTCGCAATGAAGCATGTATCATGACACTCACTAGTCCCAACAAAATATGTATCATATTGGGATTTCTTCCTTGTAATGCATAGTTTACCCTTCTGTGGTGCATCTAGAGCTAACGTTGGACTAGCCCCATTCCTCAATTCTTTCCCCATCTCTATGTCCCAAATTGTCTCACTCACTTTGTATTTCCCTGCCTTTTCATGCATGCTCATTCTCCTTTCCTCTACCATGTTTAGGAAAGCCTTCTCCTCTTCTTTCAAGCTGCAAGTCATGAAAATGTAATCTAATGTTAATTCTTCTTTCTCAATAAAAATCTCACCAAAAATGTTAGCTTCTTTAGCTGGATTCAGCCTTTTGTTCATAGACAATTGCCCAAAAATATTATCTTTGTTAGACATCACATAATCTATTTTCCCTAACAAATAGAAAACACTACTCAACACACTACATGAAATTCCATACGTAGCTGGTAAATGGTGATAAGTAACACCCTCTGAAACGGACGCAGGTAACTGCATACATACGTAGCAATCTCTTACTTCCATTGTCTTCACATATTCATAAAGCAAATTTGAAAAAACATTACTAGAAAAATCATTAATTGACCTATCTTTATGCATGTAAGTATTACTAATTCTAGTTGGGACTACTTTTTGTGAATTCTTCTCTACATTAGTCTCATTCTCAGTATGTATCTCAAATGCACCTATTGTAACTCTAAATGTAACTAATAAAGCTAAAACACCCCATAGTAACATTGTTAATCCAGTACAGCAACAGCACATTCTACACCATCTTTTCAAAAAGGCACATCTACTTTGATTATTTTCTATGTTAGCCATTTTACTACTTTGACCGTGTCTTTTGACTTAGCCTCTACTACTCCACTACTGCAATTCTTTATTTCTGGATTACTTCAAACAGCTAAATTTCAGACTTTCTCCTTTTCACTTTTCACCAAGTGATTTCTTCAGTTCACTCAATTTGGATATTCATCACTCTTCACTCCTTCTTCAGCAATATCAAATTGTATCAGATCATCAACAACATCCTGTGCATCCGACTCTTCTCCAATGTCAGTCAGGATAACTTTTAAGATTCCAACAGACTTTTCCTTTTCCTCAACCACTTTTCTCAAGATCCCCTCCGGATTGTCTCGATTCACTGTTTCTTCTTCTTCTCCTTCAGACAGTGCCACATAAAACCATTCCGGTGATCTGTACTTTTGGTTGGGTCTTTTAATTCTCTTTATCTCCTCGGGTTCTTTTGATTTCTTTTGCTCCTTTTTCTTCACTTCATTTTGACTCGACACCTCATTCACTTGTTCAGCTTTCGATGTATTTGCTCTTATCAGTCTGTATCTCAGCTTCTTTACTCTGTTGTTAGGCCAAAGATCTCCTCTTACAACCTTCTTTGGTCTTATCTCTTTATTATTTCTTTCTCCAATCCAAGTTCTCTTTCTCAGAACTCGACCTTCTGATTTCTCATTTTCACTCTCATCCGATTCTGTTTCAAATGCCTCTTGTTCTTCAGCAGTTTTCTTTTGCTCCACACTCTTTATCACCACTGTTTGAGACTTCCCTATTTCTTTCCCTCCTCGGATCTCCGACACGCAATCTTCTTGCTGTCTACTTGTCCCTTCACCTAGCTCATCAGAAATATTCCCTACACCTCCTCGGGGGTCTTCCGCAATCTGTCCCTCTCTATCTTCTTCTGACCCTACTTCTTCAAGTATAATCTCAAGTGGATTTTCAACCTCCTCATCTGATTCAGGAGTAGTCTCTGTGGAACTGCTCTTTTCTCTTCTTTCTTTTCCACTGCTTGTTGGAACTTCAGGCTCTCTTACAGAATGTGATCTCCCTTTTGAAACTCTCAATGTTTCTCTTGAAGCTTCTTCTGGAAAGAAAGAATCACCTGACTCTCTTTCTCCTTCAGCTCTTCCAAAATTTTGATTTCTCCTTACTGGTCCTGTTTCTTCATCATCACTGGAATCTGACTCTTCAAAATACTCTTTACCAGTCCCATCTTTTGGGTTTGGAACTCTCAGAGTATGACTTGCATGCACCCAGTTTTTCACACCAGCACACTTCACTGCAGTTGTCGTAGTCAGAATGACTTGTCTTGGTCTTCCCCACCTTGGAACCAAGCAATTTCTTCTTCTGTGCACTTTAATCCTCACCCAGTCCCCTGGACTCAGATCATGAGCTTGCTTCTTCTCAAGTGTAGTAGCGTCTTCTCCAACCTGGTGAAACACAGAATGAACTGCGTCAGCCAGGCCTTTACAGTAATCCAGAATCATGTCATCAGTTATTGTCATCAACTTATTGACAGGTACAAATGCATGACGCATTGCACGTCCCATCAAAATCTCATGTGGACTCAAACCAGTAGTTCTATCTGGAGTAGATCTAATAGTCATTAGTACTAGAGGCAAGACATCAGGCCATTTCATTCCAGTGGCTAAACACATCTTACCAATCCTGTTCTTGATTGTGCCATTTATCTGCTCAACAACACCAGACGCCTCTGGTCTGTAAGCACAATGTAGCTTCTGCTGTATGCCCAATGCTTCACAAATCAAACTCATGAGCTCATTATAGAAGTGTCCACCTCTATCAGACTCAATCGTTACTGGAAATCCGTACCTAGGAATCAACTCTCTCAATAGTAACTTTGCAACTGTTATTCCATCATTTCTCCTAGTGGGATAAGCCTCCACCCATCTTGAAAACAAACAGACTACCACTAGAACATACCTCAATCTGTAAACTTGCGGCATTTCAATGAAATCAATCTGCATTCTGGTAAAAGGACCACCTTCTCTGCCTATTGTTCCTAGACTCACCACTGTCTTTTTCCCAGTGTTTAATTGCTGGCAAATCAAACATCTTTGACAAATGCTTTCTGCAATCGTCCTGAATTTTACATTGTACCAAGTCTGTTTAAAAGACCTGATCATCGCATCCCTTCCCAAATGTCCCTGGCCATGAGACATCCTTGCCATTGCTGACAACATAGAATTTGGCATGACTGGTCTACCATCTCTATAGATCCAGACATGATCTGTTTCTCTTGGGGCACAACCTGCCTTGATCCAGTCTTTCTTTTCTTCCTTTCCTGCCTCATCCTGCAACTGTTTCACCTCATCCCACGTTTCTAGGACATTAGTAAACATCACAGAACAAAAAGACATTTCCCCTTCTCGTTCCCTATTAATCGAGTGATTATTTTTAGCACAATACTGTGCAATGTCGTTCGCAAATCTGTTTCCAATTGTCACAAAATCATCTCCTTGTCCATGAGCAGCACATTTTACAACTGCTAATTCCTTAGGCAGCTGTATCGCCTCAAGCAATTTTCCAATCACCTCAGCATTCTTTATTGGAGTCCCACTCGACGTCAAGAAACCTCTCTGTAGCCAAAGCTGGACAAAATCATGCACAACTCCAAATCCATACTGACTATCAGTCATCACAGTCACTCTCAGATCTTTCCCAATTTCACAAGCTTTCGTCAATGCCACCAATTCAGCAACTTGTGCAGATTTCACTCCTTTCAATGGTGATACTTCCATAACTTCTGAAACCTTGCACACTGCATATGCTGCACTCAGCACACCATCATCATTTCTCAGACATGATCCATCCACAAACAGCACATGATCACTCTCAGGCAATGGAAGATCTCTTATGTCTGGTCTCGGTTTGTACAGTAATCCAGCACATCCAAACAATTGTGATCATCTTCTGTCTTTATCCCCACACCTTCATTACCTGGCAATAATGTTGCTGGATTCACATTCACACATCTCTCAAGAGTCACATTTGATGCTCCCAGAATGACTTTCTCATATTTAGTCAGCCGACTATGTGACATATACTGAGTTCTACTTCTTGTCAAAAGAATTGCCACATTATGAGGTACAAATACCCTTACAGGATATCCCATTATTATTCCTTCACTCTGTTCCAGACTTTTACATGTTGCAGCTACAGATTTCAGACAACCTGGTAAACCCACAGCTACAGGGTCAAGTGTCGATGAGAAGTACGCAATAGGCCTTCTCAGTAATCCATGTTTCTGAATTAACACTGAAAGTGCACATCCATTTCTCTCACTGCAGTACAACTCAAACTCTTTTTCATAGTCTGGCATACCTAAAGCAGGGGCTTCACACATTCTGCTCTTCAACTCCTCAAATGCTGTCAATTGTTCTCCATCTAGTTCCAATGGGTCTTTCATCTCACTTTTTGTCAGCTTAATCAGTGGCTTTGCTATCAGCGAGAAATTAATTATCCACTGACGACAATAACCCACCATCCCCAGAAACATCCTCACTTCTCTCTGGGTCTTTGGGGCTTTCATTTCTCTGATAATTCTGATCCTGTCATCAGTCACTTTTCTCAGACCCTTTTCAATATTGTGTCCAAGATAATGCACCTCTTTCTTGCAAAATTGCAATTTGGCTGGAGATACCTTTAACCCTCCATCTGCCAGATGATTCAGTAAAGCTATGGTATCTACTTCACAAGCTTCACGTGTCTTTGATGCCACGAGTAGGTCATCAATATACTGCACTAGTACTGAGTTTTCAGGCATGATCAAACTCTCCAATGACTTTTTCAATAACTGATTAAATATCGAAGGACTCTCTGTGTACCCCTGTGGGATTCGATACCATGCTAAAATACGCTGGCCAAACCTAAATGCAAAAATCGGCTGGCTATCATGATGCAATGGAATTGAAAAGAAAGCATGACACAAATCAATCACTGTGTACCACTCAGCATCATGTGGAATCTGATACAAAATCACTGACGGATTTGGCACAATAGGACAACATGCCACCACAATTTGGTTAACTTTTCTCAAATCCTGTACAATCCTGAACTTCCCATTAGGTTTCTTTAGCCCCATTATCGGTGAATTACACGGACTACTCAGTAATTCTCTCAAAACTCCTTGCTGAATCATTTTCTCAATTATAGGAGTTATTCCTTCAATTATTTCTGGTGTCATTTTATACTGAGGAATGTTAGGATAAGTAATTCCCTCTTTCACTGAAATTTTCACAGGATCTACATTATTCATCAATCCCACATCCTCTCCAGTAAAATCCCAAACTGTCTTTTTCACCGTGTCTCTCAGCTCTTGAGGCAAATCCTCTGGATTAAACACAGCATATGCACCAATCATCTCACTTTCTCTATTATCTAGAGTCATTCGGTACAAAACATCTTCATCTTGTGTTTCAAAAGCTATTCCATCCGGAGTACAAAAAATTGTACAGTTCATTTTACATAGCAGATCCCTGCCCAACAAGTTCACTGGACTAGTGTCACAGACTACAAATTTGTGCATTTCCGAAAATTTCCCTATTTGTACCCTTACCGGTTCAGTAAGTCGTGTCCTGATTTGTGTATTTGCTACACCAACTACTTGGATTGCTTCATCCGAGAGAGGAAGATTTCTAATATCTGCTGACCTGACAGTTGATCTCGTCGCACCTGTGTCTACTAAAAAAGTAACACTTTCTTCATTTATTTTCCCATCTACAAATGGTCCTGCCTGGTCTATTTCTAGAGTTGCACCAAGTATGCACTCTTCCTCCTCTCCTCGGCACCGTCAATAATCACCCTCAGACTCACTCCCTTCATTCTTTAACAAATACTGTTGTACCTGGTTAGAACGCCTTGATTTGTTTACCTGCTCCTCATTGTAGAATCCTGAATCCTGATTGTACTTTTGTGACCCTCTACTCTGCGGCAAGGGCGGTTTTGGCTCTTGGCTCTGCTGTCTCACAACCTTCTGTTGTTGCTGCTGTTGATTATTCCCCTCGTTCTGCACTTGTTGATTTAAGGTTTTACTCTCGTTATTAGCTAATGGTGGATTGGTACATTCAGATCTCCAATGTCCCAGTTGGCCACAGTTGTGACAAGGGAACTTCTTCTTCGCTTCCTCAAGATTCCCCTTTCCTTTCCCTGCATATCTGGGCCTATTCCCTGAATTATTTGCCTGTTCCACCAACTGTGCTTCTTGTCTCTCCGCAACCTTCACTTGTGCCCACATTGCTTTCTCTTTCAGCTTTCTCTGTTTTGCTTCAATTTCATCACTGAAGTACTTTGCATGTCTCAGAATTTCATCTATTTTCTTACTCTGCCAATCCACTGTATGCTCACGAATTCTCTCACTAATCTCAGGTCTCAGGCCATATACAAATCTGTATACAAAATGACTCAAATCTTTGTCACCCAGGTGCTCATCCCCACTGAATTGTTTAAACGCCAGTATCAGCCTCTCATAAAAAGCATGAACTGATTCTTTTGCTTCCTGATGTGTTCGATCTATCTTAACCCAGTCTGTCTCTTTTGGAGGTACTTTACTTTTCAGGTATACAATCACCTGATCATACTTCCTCATAACCTCTGGATCTGCTGCTCCTGTTCTCGGATCTCTTGGATATTCCTCAGTAGGCCAACTTACAACAATTTTACACTCAGCCCACAAATCTGCTGGAACAATTATATCAAACAGACTATTCAGGTCAATCCACAGCACTTTTGACAATTTCAAAAACCTGTCTACCTGCCTATACCACTCGACGGGCTTTTCTCTCAGTCGAGGGAAATCATTCGTAAATGATAGAATATCCTGTCTGGTCCATGGAACATGTACATATCCTCCTCCAGGTATTTCTCTCATAGGATAAGCATCCACTATTTTCACTTTTTCTCTCACAGGAAATGCTGAATAAGTCCTGTCCACTGATTCTTCCCTTATCTTATACCACCTATCCTTCCATTTTTCTACGTCACCCCATTTTCGCAATAAGGCGATCATCTCTTTAATCTGTCCTGTTCTACCATTACCATTCAAATTTTCAATATCCTTGTCTGTAAAATCCATCCTATAAGACCTCTGCAATGCTTTCACCTTATCAATGGCAACTCCTTGCTCACTCGCTATTGCTCTTAACCTGTCATGCGTATTTTTAGCTCTCCAGGTAATGTTTTTACACATGAATAACAATTCTCCATCATGATGATTTTTTAGAATGTCTGTAGGAACTGTCCCTACAACAAGCTCCTCTAATTCTATGCGTAACTTGGCCACATCAATTGCCTGGGAATCTTTATCCCTCTTTTGAAGGACTTTCATCCAATCATTCAAATCTTCAGCTGTTATTTCAGTAGTTCTTTTCACTGGAACCACCTTTTCTGGCATCCTCTGTGGTTCTAACATTGGCATCCCTGAACAACTAGCATCACTAGTATCCAATCTCGAATTAGACTGTATCTCTAATCCTCTACTGCATGTGTCACGTCTGGATTGTCTCAAATCATCATTACTTTCTGTCCTTTTTCCTGAATCTCCTGAGGGACCAGCCAAACTTGTTGTCTTATTCCCAACATATGGAACCACCAAACCTTTTTCACCCATCCTCTGTTTATCAAAAACAGGCATAACCGGACCTATAGTTACAGGCACCGTAACAGCTTCTAGATTCTTCGTCAGTTCCCTAATCCTTTCAGTCAGTTCTGATGTAGTTCTGGCTAATTCTCTCGTATTCTCATCACCACATCTTTTCTCTCCCTCTTTTTCTCTGAAAGGGTTACCACTTCTTAATTCAGGTGTCACAACTTCTGTCTCAATGATACGCAATGTATCTCTTATCGGAGAACCAACTGGTGTGCTCTCTTCTGGTTCTGGTCTATATGGAGGTGGTCTCTTGTAAATCATGTCATTCAAGACCTCATCCTCATAATCGCTAACTCCATATCTTCTCACTTCTGTCTCAGGAACCCTCTCCGTACCCTTCCTTTCTGCCTTCTCGTCAACTGTTCTCATAGGATATAATCCCTCTGACATACTAGCATCTCGCCATCTCCTCATTCGGTCATGATGAGTTTCACGATCATGTTTCCTCCCAAACATGTATCTATAATTGCCTCCAGACCTCTGTTTTTCTCGCTCATGTACTTCCTCTTCCCATTCCACCAAAGCCTCAAACTGTGTCGGCCTTGGTCTAGGCTCTAGACCCATCATTTTCTCTCGCAAATTCTCAACACGGCCAAATTAAATGAACCATGTTCTGGGAATGCTAAGACACCATCTTCCTTAGTATATCTAGCCCAATTCTCCAACCATATACAGGTATGATACCCATATCTTGCAACCATAAAGGATGCAGGCGTTTTCGTTGGAGGTAACAATTCACCTTCTCTTGTTTTAACATCTTTATCCTTGTCAAACCATCTCTTTATTTTTCCGAACAAGGACTTCTTCTTTTTCTCTTCTTGGTAATACATTTCTGTGTTTACCAAAACTTTCTAATCCCTTCCGTAATCTCACTGTACAGTACGATATTTTATCCAATAACAGCGCGACTCACACCAACGCACCAATCCTGGAGCGTCTACGTCACCTTGTACCCCTTTCCAATCCTTGCGCGGCTCACACCAACGCACCAATCCCAGCGCGAGCACTATTCTGATTCAATATCCAATCAGAGCGCGATCTATATGACGTCAGCAGTCGCTGCAGTCGCTCCTGCTCCTGTCTCCTGGTACTCGTCTACCCCTCCTTTACAAAATCTTCTCAGTAGACTTCGTGTCAAATTTTACAAAATCTATTAGTTACAACATATAAACATCTCCATTGTCTGCTTCGCTAACCATAGAATAGTAAAGAAAATCTATTTCACAAGAATCCCGCTTCTCTCTAGAACAGCGCTTACCTCCGCTCCACTACGGAATTATTACTCTCGTTGACACAGTAGCACATCCCTCTACTTTGCCCTTCTAACATGCATCCGGTAACTGCTTCCTCCTGGACTGCTCCAAAGAGTCTTACAATCAACTAAATGCTCATACATTCACACACTTTCACACAAGAAAATGTAGTACATGCACACAGAATCCTGCTTTTCCCGAGAACAGCGAACAGTCTGTCCCACTTACAGAATTATATCACACATTAACCAAGCAGCATTTACCTCTGCCCAGTCCTTCAGACAAGCTCAGAGAATACCTATTACTCCTCCCGTGATAAGCTTTAACGGCAAACCTTACGGATCCCTGGGACTTAAGACCAGAGTTTCACAGATAACCTTCGCTATCATACACACTCCTTTTATACTAGAAATATATCCGTAATAGTAACACACGACGATGTCACTGATTCCGAACCCAGACAATGTGACGCGCAACTTCAATTGTCACACGTTTTTCCTGCATCCGTACAGGTAATTCCAACAATCCCGTCTTTCCCGAGAGCAGCATATACTTCCCTCTGCCCTACTACAGAACTGTCACCAGCTCCCAAATTCCAGAAGCACTACATAAAACTCAACACTACGACTCCGACATATAGTATTAGTACATATACCAACATCAATCAATAATCAATAAATCAAA
Organism: Triturus cristatus; assembly: GCF_964204655.1. Lineage (NCBI taxonomy): Eukaryota > Metazoa > Chordata > Amphibia > Caudata > Salamandridae > Triturus > Triturus cristatus. The sequence goes on along the minus strand of NC_140589.1, from coordinate 139,717,195 downwards.
AAGCCAATGTACAAGCAATCTAATCAGATCAAGACAATTAATCAATAACCATCAAATTCTGCTACCAGGAAATTGGTGCAGATCAGGGCATATAAATTCTCCCTACTTCCATGGATAGAGTAATTTCACAGATACACGCACATACACTCACCATACACTTGGGCCCATTTCACTGACATTCACTCAGATTACTCTATAAGTACCAACCATGAGAGAGGAAACCTCCTAAACACTCTGCATCTACAACAAGGTCGATGAGACCTAATTGATACTGTCTTGATTCATGATTTAAACAACAATAATCACAATAGAGTACTCAATAATTGACAAGAAATAACCACCAACACTGTATTTAAAATTATGGTACTTTATCTAAAATTAGTTCAAATGGAAAGGCAATCAAAATAAAATCATTATTCTCATAGTTACCTATTCTAGCTAAATGTCATAAATGGGTCAGGACAGGTCTCTTAGTAGAAATCTCCCAAGTCGCCGTCCTCACAGCATCGATCCTCACCAACGCAAGTTCGGAAAGAAGTGGCCTCAAAAATCCAAATGCAATGACCACGGACCCTCTCTAGTCTAGTATATTTATAATAAAAATTACAAAATAATAGCAACATAAAATGTTCTGAGTTTCCGTTGAGCCGCTGAGCAAAGCGAGCAGGAAAGGATGTAGCATCGCTACATTTGGAAAATCTCCGCTCAGAAAAATCACAAAAATAAAAATACGGAAGAAGGAAACTCGAGTTTACAAATGTTTCTTTCGAAGCCGCTCTTCCTTGATATCTCTAGCAGAGCCACCGCAGCATTGTCATTGTTCATTGTGGCCTTATCCTTGTCCAAAGCACTTGGACTTACGCCCAGAACTGCTGTCCTCACGGAAAACTTTTAAACCTGGCGAAGGCTGTGGTCAGGTGACTCTCGACCATGTTCAGCAAGGCCCTCTCATCAAAATTCGATCACTCGAATACAGGCTGTAAACGGTAGCCATCTTGTTTTAGGCCAAAATGAACCATCTTAATCGAAAGAAATACAAATAACATTACTACATCATCACAATGATTAAACAGTGTTAATTCCCACTAATACCCTTATGTGTATGTAATTAACTAGCCATCTGCAACATATTTAAGCATTAGTACACGTTATTTCCAAAGCGTTTTGTGCTTTAAAACAAACAACACTTAGCAACATTCATTTATTAAAACCTGCACATTATTATTAAGCAACATGTATGCTTTCCCACGTGTAATTTCTCTTGTTAATCAGGTTGGTTAATTAGAATTTTCACACAAAACAAATAATTAATAATTATGATTAATATTTTAATCAAGACATATAGACAAAGCTGGAGCTTAAAAAAAACCCGATAAATTTTCAACAGAAAACTCTGCTCCAGCAAGGGCACCTAGGCAGGACTGCAAGGCATCAGTGGTGCATAGATGCCATTCCAGTAAGCACCACATTAACGGATAATGGGGATAGTTGGTGAAGCTGCTTTTAGGTGCATCCGCCATCTTTGCTCTGCAAGCCATGCCCCACAGCTCCACCAATATAATAGCGAGTTTTTATCTATAAAATCTAATACTTGTGGAAGACTGCAACTTGAACCATCTAGTGTGACTTATCTTAAAAATAGCTTTTCCTACTTCCAGTAGACTACTGTGTTGCAGGAGTGAAGTGAAAAGCCAACTAACATCAGAGGCTTTTTGTTGTTCTGTAACCTAAACTATTTCTTGACTTATTGTGTCCAGTGTCTGGAAGTCCTGAAAGTTGAACTTTGTATTCAGAGTGAAGGCCTGAGGCAGGGCACCTTATTCAGCAATCTGTGGGTTGACTGCAGAGGCTTTGAGAAAAGTGGATAAAGTGTCAGGATGAGAGGTGAGTGACTGCCCTACACTTAGGTGTTGATTACTATGGTGGTCGGAAAAGCATTCTGACTGCCGTGGTAGCGGCAAATAACCATCCGCATGTACCGCGTCAAAACCGGCAAGAAGATTAGGATGCACTGCCAGAAAAATCTGACCCTGGCTGTTGGATTCCACAAAACTCTGCCGGGAACGTACGGAAAAGCTGAAAATCCATTCGTAGTGGTCGGAGTTGTTGCGGAAAAACCAAAAACCGCTGTGCGACCAGCGGAATGACCACAAGTGAAATTACAATACAATGGCGGTGCCAGCGGATCGATCAGTTGTTTCCGACAGCCTCGATCGCGCGAAATAATGAATGGGAGTGCCCGAGGAAGGACCATTGCATTCCCACCGCCGCGGTTGCGCGGAAAGAGTAATGGCGGTCGAAAGCAACCACACAACAAGGCTACCAAGTGTGGCTGCATATCTGGCTCAGCCTCAAAAAACATCTAACACACCCCAATGACACATTCCCATGGCAAATAAAAAATACAAATCCCAGGTCAACCCAGACAACACACCTGAAATGAATACTCCATTTAGACCCACCCACATAGCTGAGTATAAAACCAACTCCTATCCTGCGCAGAAACCTTTGCACAACTGCAGAACTGAAGGCCCCAACCCTACAGCACAAAGGAGAGGCAAATAAGCACACATCATACCTTCACAACCACACACACAGCACACACAGCACCACCACCACCTTCACACCTGCACTTTAAACCCATTTGCACACCACACGCCATGTCACAGAAGAAGATGCCCAAATTCACTGACAATGAGTTGTCAGTGATGGTAGATGAGATAATCACAGTAGAACCACATTTGTTTGGAAGCATGGTCCAACAGACACCAGTAGCTAGAAAAAATCGAATGTGGACAAGGATAGTCAACAAAGTCAGTGCAGTAGGGACCATCCCGCGCACCCAGAAGGACATCAAGAGGAGGTGGCATGACCTCAAGACCAGGGTGAAAGAGCGTGCCAACAAGAACCATGAGCTGGCTCAGAGGATTGGCGGTGGCCCTCCCATTCCACCACTAACATTCAACGAATGGGAGGAGAAGGTGCTGCATCGAGAGTCTCACAGGAATAAAGGGGGGAGGGGAGGCTGGTAAGTACCAACAAATGTCTCCCATTACACTGCTATGTACTGTCTTGCACAACTAGAAAGCTACACTTCCTAAACACAAAGGCACTTACGTACAACACACTCTTCCCAACACATATCTCACAGATCTAACATTTCCTTCCTCTGAATCACCCCAAAGGTAGATAGCACTATTTCCATGGGGGCATGTGTACCGTCAGCCAGTACTACAACTCCCACCAGGCCCCCTTGTCCCACAGCTGAGCAGGATAGAGCACTCCCCCCCCCCAACCATGTCGCAGCCATTTCATTGCACTCATCAAACTTACAGGTAAGTAGCCATCTTAACAGGGATGGGGGTTTGTGGGTGGGAAGCCATCACTACAACTCCCACCAGGCCCCCTTGTCCCACAGCTGAGCAGGATGGTACACTCCCCACACCCAGAGACATGCAGCAGTCATTTCATTGCTCTCCTCAAACTTACCGGCAGGTAGCATTCTCAACAGGGAGGGGTGTTTGTGGATAGGCAGCCAGCACTACAACTCCACCCAGGTCCCTTGTCCCACAGCTGAGCCGGATGGAGCACTCCCCCCAACCATGTGGCATCCATTTATTTGATCTCATCTAACTTATAGGTAGGTAGCCATCTTAACAGGGAGGAGGGTTTGTGAGTGGGAAGCCAGTACTACAACTCCCACAGGCACCCTTGTCCCTCAGCTGAGCAGGATGGTACACTACCCACGCCCAGAACCATGTGGCAGGCATCCCATTACTCTCCTCAAACTTACAGGCAGGTAGCCTTCTCAACAGGGAGGGGTGTTTGTGGAGAGGCAGCCAGCACTACAACTCCCACAAGGCCCCCTTGTCCCACAGCTGAGCAGGATGGAACACTCCCCCACAACCATGTGGCAGCCTTTTCATTGTACTCATCAAACCTACAGGTAGGTAGTCATCTTAACAGGGAGGGGTGTTTGTGGGTAGGAAGCCATCACTACAACTCCCACCATGCCCCCTTGTCCAACAGCTGAGGAGGATGGTATACTCCCCACACCCATAACCATGTGGCAGTCATCTCATTGCTCTTCTCAGACTTACAGGCAGGTAGCCTCAACAGGGAGGGGTGTTTTTGGATAGGCAGCCAGCACTACAACTTCCACCAGGTCACCTTGTCCCACAGCTGAGCAGGATGGTTCACTCCCCAAACCCATAACCATGTGGCAGCCATTTCAGTGCACTCATCAAACTTACAGGTAGGTGGCCCTCTTAACAGGGAGGGGTGTTTGTGGATAGGCAGCCAGCACTACAACTCCCACCAGGTCACCTTGTCCCACAGCTGAGCCGGATGGAGCACTCCCCCCAACCATGTGGCATCCATTTATTTGATCTCATCTAACTTATAGGTAGGTAGCCATCTTAACAGGGAGGAGGGTCTGTGAGTGGGAAGCCAGTACTACAACTCCCACAGGCACCCTTGTCCCACAGCTGAGCAGGATGGTACACTCCCCACACCCATAACCATGTGGCAGCCATTTCATTGCTCTCCTCAAACTTACAGGCAGGTAGCCTTCTCAACAGGGAGGGGTGTTTGTGGATAGGCAGCCAGCACTACAACTCCCACCAGGCCCCTTGTCCCACAGCTGACCAGGATGGAACACTCCCCCCAACCACATGGCAGCCATTTCATTGCACTTATCAAACTTACAGGTAGATAGCCATCTTAACATGGAGGTGAGTTTGTGGGTAAGAAGCCAGGGCTACAACTCCCACCAGGCACCCTTGTCCCATAACTAAGCAGGATGGTACACTACCCACTCCCAGAACCATGTGGCAGCCATCTCATTGCTCTCCTCAAACTTACAGGCAGGTAGCCTTCTCAACAGGGAGTGGTGTTTGTGGATAGGCAGCCAGCACCACAACTCCCACTAGGCCGCCTTGTCCCACAGCTGAGCAGGATGGAGCACCCCCCCAACCATGTGGCAGCCATTTCATTGCACTCATCAAACGTACAGGTAGGTAGCCATCTTAACAGGGAGGGGGGTTTGTGGGTGAGAAGTCAGCACTACAACTCCTGCCAGGCCCCCTTGTCCCACAGCTGAGCAGGACGGTACACTCCCCACACTCAGAACCATGTGGCAGCTATCTCATTGCTCTCCTCAAACTTACAGGTAGTTAGCCAACTCATGCTCTCTTGTCTCAGCCCTGAGCAGGATGGAACACTCCCCCCCACCCAAGAGCCATGTGTAACCGATTCCCTTCCTCTGCTCTACTTCACAGGGAGGTAGCCATCTTAATAGGGAGAAGGGTTTGTGGATAGTCAGCTAGCACTACAACTCCCACCAGGCACCCTTGTCCCACAGCTGAGCAGGGTGGTACACTCCCCACACCCAGAACCATGTGGCAGCCATTTCCCTCCACTGTGTCACCAAACAGGTGGGTAGTCTGTGCATGCACCCTGCTATCCTCCTCAAAAAGCATCGAGCCAGATGACCACACCAGCAGTCACGTCAGCCAACTTGGCATAGATCCAAAAGTCACATCCAGTGTGCAGACAGCTAAGCGCACGTAACTGCCACAGAAATTAAACTTTGACTCACCAAGTCACATGTGAAAGTAATTCATGGCACAATCATGCACAGCACAGAATGCAATGTGTTAGTGCTATGTTGTAAGAGCATGAAGGCCCATATGATCACGAAACATGCATGGTCAATCTGACAAACAAAGTAAAGTACATTCTATGAAAAGGGTATGTATTACATTCAAATGGCTAGTTCTTGCTTAGCTGAAATTGATTCGACGAAGAGCAATAAAAAAAGACGCATTACATAAAGTTGATGTGCCACAAGTTGTTAGATGATGACATGTCCTTGTAATCACACAATCTGTATGTGGCACATGGTTTCAATTTACATGTCACACCATGGACAAGTAATGTATGTACCTGAACATCATGTCAAGATGCTCAGTATCTTGCTACCATACCAAGTGATTGCAAAGTAAAGTGTTTTGTGTATCAAATGTAACATCCAAAACTCAACACCAAGCTTGTGGAGTGCACTTCAATGACCATTTAACCTCTGTTCAACAGGAGATCCACAAGCAACTGCAGCAGAAAACACCACCAACCTGCAGAGACTGTCTTCCCCCGTGGAACATGAACTCTCGAATGCAGACTCCCTACGTTTCTCGGATGAGGAGCAACAACCTGGCCCCTCAGGAATGGCAGGGCGCACCACGTCTTAGGCCCTCATTGTCCCCACCACCACCACAGCAACAACAGCAGCGCTGACCCCTGCTACAACTGTTATACTAGATACTTGGAAACTTGCTCTTGATCGGGGGGTGGGGGGGTTGTAGCGAGGAACGTTCTTATCCTCCTTTGCGTTTTTGCACATATTGTAGTCTGTACCGGCACCTTTTACTTGCTTTTTAACAAATACAAGGGTGAAATTGTTTTAATTTTTTTAAACCAATGAATTTGAAGTTAATGCAATTGTTTTAACTGTTTAAATCAAAGCGCATTCGAACCCCGGCGGTGTCCACCTGCTAGAGTGGGCCCGTCGTGCCTTGGGGTCAGCGCTCTAGTTGTTGCGCAGTGTCGCGTATATAGCGTCATACTGGAGCGACCTTGCTGCGAAAAATACTTGGAAACTTGCTCTTGATCGGGGTTGTTGTAGCGAGGAACGTTCTTATCCTCCTTTGTGTTCTTGCACATATTGTAGTCTGTACCGGCACCTTTTGCCTGCTTTTTAACAAATACAAGGGTGTAATTGTTTTAATTTTTTAAACCAATGAATTTGAAGTTAATGCAATTGTTTTAACGGTTTAAATCAAAGCGCATTTGAACCATGGAGGTGTCCAGAGTGGGCCCGTCGTGCCGTGGGGTCAGTGCTCTAGTTGTTGCGCAGTGTCGCGTAGATAGCGTCATACTGGAGCGACCATGCAGCGGACGGGCTCAGCGGGCGCGCCAAAGGCAAGCCCGTCTGCGCTCGTCCGTGCACCGTCCGCGCACCGTCCGCGCACAGCGCCAGCCATGCTGCCGGTTCTCGCAATATGATTGCGGACTCTCCCAGTTATAGATATTCAGGAGAGCAACTTCGGCACTTAGGTAAACGGGGTAACAGCTTCAGTGGACTCATACTGGATAATTCAGTGGGGGCAGACCTGGATATCCTAAAAAATGATATGTTGAAATGCGGTCTTCTGAACGTGTGGTCACTTCCCAAACACTCCACGGATATCCAACTCCTGTTAGAAATGCATAATCTTGATGCTCTGTTTATGACAGAGACATGGAAGGAGGCAGGGCTGGACCTTGAGCTGGGGCTGGCATGCCCAGTGGGGTACAAAGCATTTCCATAAACCCAGGCCCAGTGGTAGAGGTGGAGGGACTGGGATCATCTTCAAGGATTCTTGGGACATTATCCCTTTAGATATAGATGAGGTTGCATGCATGGAAATATTGGGTTTCTCTGTAAAAGACCGGACGAGGCATGACTTGACTGGCATGGTCTGCTATAGACCTCCGGGGGCAACTAATGCACAACAACAGCAGAATTTGGTTGATGTGATCAGTAATATGGCCCTCACCCACAATAGACTGTTAATATTAGGAGATTTTAACTTATGGTCTTTTCCGGGGAAAACTCGATTGTAATAGATAAAATCTTACTGGTGGGATGGTCTGATCATCACTTGGTCAAATTTAGAGTGGTTCATATTAGGAGGACCAGGTCCAAGGAAGAAAGGAGTTTCCTAGGCAGGGATTGGAAGGATCTACTGAAGAGGGCAAAAACGTCCCCTGTTTTTCACTTAGAGACACTTTTTGATCCTAGGAAGCAGGTAGCGGAGAACTACACAGCCTTTTGTGGGCAACTAACTAGAAAAATCGACCAGTTTGCCCCTCTTAAGAACATCAGGAAACAGGGAAGACCTTCTGCTCCGTGGTATACTGATGTATTAAGGAACCATAAGCTGGATTGCAAGCAGGCAGAAAGACAATGGAGAAAGCATTATGCTGAGAATGAAAAAGCTATCTGTAAGGAGAAATGAACTAAATATAAAAAGGAAATAGCTACTGCCAAATCTGAAAATTTTGCGGATTTTATCTTGAAGTCACCCAACAGTACCAAATGTATCTTTAAAATAGTGAGAGACATGGCCACCCTTAATTATACGAATAATAAGATTGTGCCTTCACAAGAGTTATGTGATGGACTGGCATCCTTCTTTCAGGAGAAGCTAAGCAAGATCGTGGAAGGACTGAAATCAGAGGTCTTACCCGGCATTAATGATAGGGATGGAAGAGAAGCATCAATTACTAACGGAGCCAGGGACAAGAGGCTCGGGCCATTGAAGCAGAAGACCACCCTAGACCACTTCGAGCCGCCCTCGGAAGATGAGTTTGTCAGGGTGGCCATAGGAGTCTCCTCAGGCTCACCGTTGGACCCCATACCCAAACACTATGGAAATAGCTAGGCCCAAGCTCTTTCCAGTCCTACGTCAGTTGTGTGGTCAGTCCCTCAGTAGTGGGGTGGTACCACCCTGCTGGAAGCAGGCGATAATAACACCCCTTCTGAAAAAACCCTCACTGGACCCAAACTGCCCTAGAAACTATAGACCAATCTCCCTCTTACCATACCCAGTAAAGATAGTGGAACGCCTGGTGAGCCAGGCTCTTTCCCTTTTTCAGGAGGCCAATAACAAGCTGGAGGAAGAGCAGTTTGGTTTCCGCCCAGGTCACGGGACGGAGACAGCGCTGGTAACCGTGTTGGATAATCTTCGAATGCGTGTGGACAGGGGACAATCAGCGATCCTAATTCTTCTGAACCTGTCCGCCGCATTCGACATGGTGAACCATGCCATCCTGCTTGCAAGGCTGGAAGAAATGGGGGTGGTGGATATGGCTTTCGGTAGGGTTCAATCCTATCTGGCTGAAAGACGACAGGCAGTAGCCCTCCCCCTTTTCAATCAGAATTTGTCAATAATGAGCATGGGGTACCCCAGGGGTCTTCAATCAGCCCCATTTTATTCAATGCCTACATGCGGCCGCTTCTGGATGTCATCAAAGCTCATAATATTAGTGTGGTTAACTATGCCAATGACACCCAACTTACAGTGTCCATGGAAGGCGACCACGCTGACTCCCAAGAAACATTCCATAAATGTATGCGGGAAATGGTGAGCTGGTTGAGAAATAACTCACTACAGTTTAACAATGACAAAATGGAAATTCTGCACTGTGGTGTGGGCAGAGTGCCGCCAGTTTTACGAACTGACTTCTGGCCTATCCCCACAGATGCCCCCTTGGTACCCATGAACACGGTACGCAATCTGGGGGTCAGCTTCAATGATAAGCTGAACTTGGAATCTCATGTCAATTAGCTGGTTGGAAGCTGCTACACTCTCATTAGAGAATTCTGGAAGGTGCTGCCATTGCTACCTTCTCAGGCCAGAGCTACAGTGGTTAGAAGTGTCATCTTGAGCCGCCTGGATTATTGTAATGCCTTGCTACTGGAGTCTCCGAGATATTTGATCACGAGGCTCCAGAGAATTCAGTCGGCAGCAGCGAAGCTTGCATTGACAAGACCACATCAGTCATCAACATCCCAGGCATTAGCGGAGCTGCACTGGCTCCAGTGACCCAAAGGATATGTTCAAGTCTCTGTGCATTGTATTTAAAGCACTAAATGGACTTGGGCCAAAACCGTATCAGGGTAGGTTCGGATGGTATGCACTGGTATGCAGCCTACGGTCCTCTTCAGACGATCTTGACATTATCCCGAAGATAAAGAGATCTACAATGGGGGGAAGAGCGTTCGGTGTGGCAGCTGCCCACCTCTGGAATAGTCTTCCATTGGAACTGAAGCAAATACAGGACTTGTTGATTCGAAAGAAAGTCCAGACTTGGCTCTTTCCTAGAGCATAATCATTCGGTTCAGCCCCACTGCTCAACCGCCAACATTTTACTCGTATCTTAGCGCCAGGATGCCTGTAGGGTTAAAGTGCGCTTTATAAATGTCGATACAATACAACGACCTGTGCGGCTTCCACCACCACCATCACCACTGCTGCCTGCAACACTCTCCATGTCTCAGTGGTTACCAACACCACAACACAATCAGAGGATGCCAGGGGGAGTGTGCGGGTGCGTCCAGTGCCAATGCCACAGGTCCATGTCAGCAGGGCAGTTGGGAGGGTAACTGGGGGACAAATACAGGAGAACACTGAGACCGAAGCCCTGGTCCCCGTCGCAAGAGCCCTTGGGGCATATCAACAGAACCAGGGACAGATGGGCCAGGTTGTGGAAGAAGTGCATGAACTCCGCTACTACAGAGGACCATGGACACACGTATGGGACAACGTGTGAACCTAATGGGCCAGCTTGTGGGTGTTCTGAGGGACAGACATGCGGCCCAAATGACAGCTCAACCACCCTCCAGTGGCCCGCAGGCTGACACTCCCACCACCTCAACTGTGACCACAGAGAAGGGTGAGCTGTAACAAAATGACTCTTCAGACACCGCTAAGCCTGCAGCAGAGGGGCCTCCCTGCCAAACGCATGAGTGGCCATCCGAGAAACCCCAGGGAAGGATCACGTGGCCATCCACCATCCAAACGCAAGTCGCTGAGCCAGCCATGATGGCACCTGGGTTCCCCTTGTCACGATCCTATACCGATCAAGGGTGACTCTCTATCAGAACAGACTTAGTGTCTGTACTAAGACATGGTTCCCTGTTCTTTACGATCAGCACAGGCCCGATTCATAGAACTAACTTAAGACAAAATCCTAAACGTAGTACTTTTGGTATTCACAGAAGTTAGCATTTTGTCTTAAGTTTGTTTTAAGACAAACTTAAGACAGACTTAAGATAGACTTAAGACAAACTTAAGACAGACTTAAGACAGACTTAAGACAAACTTAAGACAGACTTAAGACAGACTTAAGACAAACATAAGACAGACTTAAGACAGACTTAAGACAGACTTAAGTTAGGATTTTGGCTTAAGTTTTTCTTAAGTCTGTCTTAAGTCTGTCTTAAGATTGTCTTAAGTCTGTCTTAAGTCTGTCTTAAGTCTGCCTTAAATTTGTCTTAAGACAAACTTAAGACAAAATCCTAACTTCTGTGAATACCAAAAGTAGTAAGTTTAGGACTTTGTCTTAAGTTAGTTCTGTGAATCGGCCCCCACATTCCCCAATTGAAACCCACCCCTTTTCCGTGCATCCAGCACTCCAGAGTGTATTGTGTATAAATGTGTACAATTTAAACTCATGCATGATTCTTCTGATAAGCAATACTAAAGTGATAACCTGGTATCTTAAATATAATGCTTATGCTTGTAGTCGTGAAATATGCTTAGTACCTGTAACCTTTATTCCATGTCTAAAAGTTTTTATGTACATTTCACTTGTATAGTTTCTTTAGTGCTTCAAATCAATGTATGTTTACTTTGACCATTCTCACAGAACTTTCACAGTTTAAGACGAGCGTTTAAAAGCACTCGCGCTCACCCGCATTCACTCGGTCTGCCGATTCCAATCGCATGACGCAGCGAGTTGGGATGCGCATGACTCAGCGGACGCCTTTGGGTGTGGCATGACTATAAAATGCCACACCCAAGTTCTACATGGCGCTTAGCCTTCCGGTTTTCAACTCAGCAGCAGCTGTTCTTTGTGCTCAGCTTACCTGATGACGACGAAGCCTCCGGTTTTCTTCAATCCTGATCTTCTCTTCGGATTAACGATTCCTGAAAAAGAAAAAAGAAAGCTAAGTGACATTACTTTATTCTAAAGGCACCCATCGCAGGAAAGCAGCAAAGTAACGCGCACCAATAGAATTTTAAATCAATTTTTGGAAACACTTTTCTGATTCTTGAAGACATTTTGAACTTTAAGAAATCTTAGCAACAAAAGATAATTCTCAAAAGTTACCATTTGCAATTTTGTTTGTGTATTTGTTCCGCATCTCTTTCTTTTTACAATAGCATGTTGTGAGAGGATCAGTACAAGGGGATAATTGAAGTAAGTGAATAATGTGAAGTAATCCATGAATAGACTGTGATGTTACAAACGCCTTTTGACTAAAGGAAGTAGAATACTCATCCTATGTTATCTTTTACTCATAGAGAAAATTCAACACTTAAAATCGAAACAACTACACCACTACATTGACCACGCCCTCAGAAGACATCACCCCGATTTACTACCTCAACTCACGACAACATCCAGGACGCGACGCCTATTCCTGTAGTTCGCAGGTAGGAAAATTATAATATTCATTATCCTAAAATACAGTTAGTTAATATAGAAAGGCAGCCAAAATAGTTTATAGAACCGCACCTAAAAAAATACTTCTTGTTACCTCACAGGTCGACAACAGGAGTCCCACTAGCGTCCGAATCCGGCCCTCCTTCCTGAGTTCTATCAAAAGGGCATAGCGTGCAAAGTAAATCACTGGTTGTTGGATAGGGTTCCTGGGAGGTTGGCCCATAGCGTCTCTGCAAAACTCTACCAAGCACCTTACAGGTAAGAGTCCAGTGAAGTTCATGTAAGAATGCATTGGTGAACCTTACACCCCTTGACATTGATTTTGTTAACTATCCTTACCCACATTGCCATGTTGATGACAAGAGTCTGTTGGACTGTGTGACTACATCAATGTGGTGACTACTCTATTTGTCTCATTTACTATCACTGACAACTCATAAATTCACTTGGCACAGTTTTGTAAATAATCACTTCTCTGTCACAAATACTTATTGTAAATAAACATTCTTTACACACCTATGTCTGTGTCAGCTCCATGTTTATCACAGTATGTACAATGTCAACTCAGAACTGCCAGCTGACAGAAATGTCTGCTATACCTCCCATCTTCATCAATGTCGCCTCTAACCTCCAGGGAGGAGCTGTTGGAACTGGGGACAATTAGCGTCTGCCTGGAATGTGAGGGTAGGTTTTGCCTGGACACTGGAGCCTTTAAAAATTGTCGCCCTTGTTGCAAATGGCTAGTTAGTCAACCCCAGAAAGCAGGTGGTCTTTGGAACAAAAATTGGCCCTCTGGGCCGCAAGTAACTACCAATACGACCCCTAAGGAAGACGTAGATAAAGGTATGAGTCCAGATGGCATCTTCCAAGGGCTATACATTAATGCCAGATCTATATCCAAGCATGCCACGGAAATTTGGGATCTTTTGGATGATCGAAAACCGGACATATGTTTCTTTACTGAGACATGGCTACACACACATCCTGCTCCCTCTCTAGCTATTGCTTTTCCTTCCGACTACAAGGTATTAAGGCTGGATAGAACTGGAAAAAGGGGAGGAGGGCTGGCCATTGCGACCCGTTCTGTTTTAAACTTAAAAGTGCTGGACACAATATCGTCTCCTATGATGGAGTTGATGATTGTATATATTGAACCGGTACATGGACACAAAATGATAGGAGCAGTTGTGTGTCACCCTCCTGGGGAAAATAAGAAGGTTTTTTGTGCCTCACTATTAGAAATACTGGCCCCATATATCCTGCAAACGAAGGATTTTTTTCTTTTAGGAGATTTTAATTTTCATTTCGACATGAATTTTAATAGTGACACTGCTGATTTGCTAGCAGCTATGGAGTCGTTAGACCTGTTGCCTAAAGTAACTTTTCCAACTCATATAGCAGGCCATACGCTAGATAATATTTTTACGAATATCCCTAGCTGGAGCACAGATCCACCTCAAGTAGTTAGTTGGTCGGACCATATGGCCCTAAGTTTCTCTTTTTCGGCTCCTAAAGGTCTGGACAATCCGCAAGGGCGGAAAGTCTTACGTAGACAATGGAGGAAAATAACACCGAAGACGTTTAGTACAGTATTCTCTCCTCCTTTGTTCAATGAAGGTCGGGACATCAACGTAGCTTTATGTAAATTAGAGTCAGAGGTCATAAGGGCTTTTGACAAGATCGTCCCTAGCAAAACAGCTACAATATATGATAAAAAAAGTCCAGCTCCATGGTATTCTGATAGTTTAAATACTGAGAAGGCTGCCTGCAGGGTAAAGGAACGAAAATGGAGGAAAACAAAATCGGAGGCAGATAGACTTGCCTATAATATTGTACATAGGATATATCTTAAAAATTGCAATACAGCAAGACGTACATTCTTGGTCACTCGTATAGAGGGGGCAAAGGGTTCTTCCAAAGAACTTTTTAGGATTCTCAAGGAATTTGCTGCTCCTAGAGAAGTCAATTCTACCTGTCTCCCCACACAGGAACTTTGCGATAAGCTTGCGATGCATTTCAAAAATAAGATAGACAACATCTATGATTCTTTCAAGCAGGTATCAGATAACAGGGAAATAATCCTAATTACTGATAACCCCTCCCTGGTGAGATTTGAGACCTTCTCTACCATCACTAGGGAACAGGTGCTTTCTTTACTGAAAGGCATCAAGTCAGGCTCCCCGTCTGATAAAACCCCTCCTTATGTGTTGTCGGATTCAGCAATGGAGCTAGTAAATCCCATAACGGAAGTATGTAACCCATCTCTAGCAACCTCTTCTTTTCCGGCTAGATGGAAAAAGGCCTTTATTAAACCCCTGCCCAAGAAGCCATCTTCAAACTGTGCCGATCTGCAGAATTATAGACCTATTTCGCTCCTCCCGGGCTGCTCTAATAGTTATGGAAACTGTGATCAATCGCCAACTTTCAGACCATCTGGATCAGCACGGCCTTTTGGACCTCTAGCAGTTGGGGTCCGTGCTGGCTACAGCACGGAGTCCGCTCTGGTAGAGGTAACAGACACCATCAGGTTGCTACTGGATGAAGGGACTCCGGCTGTGCTGGTCCTGCTTAACCTGTCAGCAGCCTTTGACACCATCTCTCACAGAATTCTGCTGGATAGACTGCGAGAGATTGGTGTCACTGGAATGGCATGGGAGTGGCTGAGAAGCTTCTTATCGGACAGATCTCAATGTGTGCAGTTAGACTCATTTGTCTCTCAGACCACAGTCGTGGATAAGGGGGTTCCTCAGGGCTCCATTTTAATCCCCACCCTGTTCAACATCTATGTGGCATCTCTGGCTACCATTGTAAAATCCTGTGGATTCCAAACCATCTCCTATGCGGACGACACTCAGGTGATAATCCCCATAGAGAAGGACCACACGGTGACCAGAGACAGATTTAAGAGCTGTATGATTAAAATATCTACATGGATGAAAAACAACTACCTCCAGCTGAATTCCAACAAGACGGAGATCCTATTGTTTGGTAAAGTGGAGGAATTGTGGACAGATGAGTGGTGGCCGGAGGAACTAGGATTACCCCCCTCCCCTAAAAAATGGGTAAAAAATCTGGGCATCGTAATGGATAACAACTTATCCATGGAAGAACATGTTAAAATCCTATCAGGCAAATGTTTCGGACTGATTCGCACCTTGAAGAAGGTCTTTCCATGGATTCCTCTCTCTGCTAGAAGGGTTTTGATCCAGGCACTGCTAGTCAGTAGACTGGATTACGGGAATGCTCTCCTAGTGGGGGTGAGGAAGGACTTGCTTTCTAGGCTACAAGTCGTGCAAAACACGGCTGCCCGTCTAGCCTTAAATAAACCTCCACTTACACCATCTTTACCGCTACTGAGAGAGCTGCATTGGCTGCTGATAAGAAAGAGGGCACTTTTCAAACTTTTGTGCGTAGTTTTCAAAGCACTCTTCGGACAAGGACCCATATACCTTACAAAAAAGTTGGTATGGTACACTCTGGCACGACTGCTAAGATCCGGCAGCCAAAAGCTTCTCCTAATGCCGAGAATTAAAATAGCTAAGATGGGAGGCCGTGCCTTTTTCCTATCTGGCTCCTAATTACTGGAATACGTTGCCCCTAGATTTGCGCTCATGCCCCAACCTAACCATTTTTAAGAAGCACCTAAAAACCTGGCTATTCATCTGATTCGCTTTAGAAGCCTGCCTCCCAAGGCGCCGAGAGATCCCCTTGCGGATGATTCGTGCGCCATATAAATAATAAATAATAATAATAATGTACCACAAGCTCTGATTGTGATGAGGCATTGAGAGGGTGAAGGAACCTAGAAAGACACAAGAGAATGCCATTTACTTGTCAGGTGATGCCATTACAGCTAAAACACACCACTAGTCATCAACGTACAAAAACCAGCACACATAACAATGAGCAACCACATCAACATAGACATGAGGTACCTAGATAAAAAAAGCCTGTGCCACACACATCAGCCATAATCCTAGAGCCAAAAACAGCCAGCAGTCAAAAAGATCATCTATGCCTTGCCACCACCATCAAAGCCAACAGACAATGCCACTGTTGTAGAATGTCACTTGCACTCAAGGGAAGTAGTTGTTGATGAGCTGTTGACGCAGGTCAACACCTTCCTCTTCTCCACTATCGTCGTCACTGGGCATGTGTGGGATTGCAGGGGTGCATCTGCTGCTCATCATCGTCCAGGAGCAGGGGGATCTCCTTGCACAAGGCTAGGTTGTGGAGCATGCAGCATGCAACTACGATCTGACACACCTTTTGGGGAGAGTAGAGTAGTTCACCTCTACTCTTGTCCAGACACCGGAATCTAGATTTCAGAAGCCCAAAAGTACGCTCCAGCACACAACGTGTCCTCCCATGTGCATCATTGTAGCGGCCTTCACCCGGGGTCCTTGGATTCCTCAGTGGGCTCAGCAACCAAGGCCGGTTGGGATATGCAGAGTCACCTAGGTGTGAGATACACAGATCAATTTTGTAACATAAACAGTAGCTGAGAACAGTATGTCACACATACAGTAATCTACTTGACTCTGCGTACTCACCAGCAGGCCACCCATACTCGGGATGCAGATTCGCCATCAGTTGCGGGATGATGCTGTTACCAGTATGTAGGAGTCATGTGCTGATCCGAGTGGGACGGGTATGCTCAGACGTGAGTCCCGTGCTCTCCATGCCTCTGGAATCAAGCTATCCTGGCTGAAGAGGGGTGAAACCCTGAAACCGGTCCTAGGATGCTTGTTTCCAGTCCAGGGAGGACCTGGCCTGGCAGTTCGGGCTGGACTGTTCCCATGGGGCATGGGGTCAAGACTGATTTGCATATGGCTGGGTCCAAACCGGAATGGCATGGTGAGCAAAAAAACGATGGATTTAGGCCCAGATCTCTGTACTGGGGTGAATGTATGACATTGTTCTGCATTCTGTCCATCAACAGTTCTTTTTGCATTTGTCACCCCGAGTGGGACGGGTATGCTCCGACATGAGTCCTGTGCTCTCCATGCCACTGGAATCAAGGTATCCTGGCTGAAGAGGGGTGAAACCCCGAAACCGGTCCTAGGATGCTTGTTTCCAGCCCAGGGAGGACCTGGCCTGGCAGTTCGGGCTGGACTGTTCCCATGGGGCACAGGGTCAAGACTGATTTGCATATGGCTGGGTCCAAACTGGAATGGCATGGTGAGCAAAAAAACGATGGATTTAGGCCCAGATCTCTGTACTGGGGCGAATGTATGACATTGTTCTGCTTCTGTCCATCAACAGTTCTTTTTGCATTTGTCACCCCGAGTGGGACGGGTATGCTCAGACGTGAGTCCCGTGCTCTCCATGCCACTGGAATCAAGCTATCCTGGCTGAAGAGGGGTGAAACCCCGAAACCGCTCCTAGGATGCTTGTTTCCAGTTCCAGGGATGACCTGGCCTGGCAGTTCGGCCTGGACTGTTCCCATGGGGCACAGGGTCAAGACTGATTTGCATATGGCTGGGTCCAAACTGGGATGGATTTAGGCCCAGATCTCTGTACTGGGGTGAATGTATGACATTGTTCTGCATTCTGTCCATCAACAGTTCTTTTTGCATCCGGAAAATCTGGCACAGACATGGGAGATAATCATATCCGCTTGGCATACCACTTGCACATTAATGGAATGGAAATGCTTCCTGTTCCTGTATATGTGCTTACGTGCCTGTGGTGGATCCAGGCCAACATGTGTGCAGTCAATTGCACCAACAACATTAGGTATGTGGCCAAGGACATAAAAATTACCCTTCACAGCTGTCAATTCATGTCTCCTTGAAAAATGGATGTAGTGGTCCTTGCATGTCATCACAGGACATCACGTAGCACTATGCTGTACATCGCTTAAAACATCCCACCGGCGATGGCCACCGTGTACTGGAACGAACCAGTTGCAAAGAAATGCAGGGCTGCCATCACCTTAACTGTTGGTGTCAAAGCTGTCGGATAGGTTCTGCGAGGCCTCGGATGGGGCTCCAACTGACCACATAGGTCTTGAAGGGTAAGGCGATCCAGACGGAATTTTCTCATGATGTCCTCATCCGCCATCATCGCCAGCACTGGGAACGGACGATGCACATTTGGTCGTCTCCTACATAATATGAAAGGGGACACATGCCAATTTAATTCCCCTATGAGATGTGTCAAACATCTTACATCTTGACTGACGCTGCACCAACAATGACTGGACTGTAACAACAGCTTAACGCACAAGTCACATGCAGAGACAACTTGATCTTTTGCAGTCATACATGTGGTCAGTATGTACATACTGACTACCTCCAAAACAGATTCTGACTATGTGAATGGTAAATGGTACACACCTCCATCTTGTGTTGCCAGCCCTGGGAGTAGTTGACACAGCACATGTTTGAAACAGCAACACTGCTGACTTCTACGTAACGCTGTACCTGGCACACCTTCTTGCTAAAGTTGCACTGAGCACAACTTTTCAACACAATGAGCACAGTGTGTGTAAGCTGACCAACTACCAAAATCAATACAGAAATGTGCACAGTGAAATAGGCACATTATGTGGTCAGTTCATCATTACTGTGGGTGTATTAACCATCTCACACATGTTCACAAATATGAGACTCCATTACACACCATATCTTTGTACATGCACACAAATATCATAGGTGACATGTGAGTAAGTACAAACTTAAGACAAAATCCTGACTTCTGTGAATACCAAAAGTAGTAAGTTTAGGATTTTGTCTTAAGTTAGTTCTGTGAATCGGCCCCCTTGTTTTTACTTGAAGGAAACAACTTCTTTGACCCATCTCAATCGGTCTACAGGTCTGCTCATTCCACAGAGATGGTTCTCAGCTCTGGGTGATCTCCATATATGGCGGGATAGAGGTAAGCAAGCCTATTAGACCTCCTCGACCTGTCTGCTTCGTTCAACACAGACTACCATGATGTTTTCTTGTGGTAGTCTGGAAGGCGACGTTTTGAACTGGTTCCGATCATTTCTTCAAGATAGAACACATTCAGTTGTTCTGGTCGGAAATAAATTAATGCCTAAGAATCACAGGTTTAGCGTTTCACAGGGCTCATCAATCAACACCACACAGTTCAATATTTATGAAAAATCCCTGGCAGCACTTATCTGCTCTTTTGGCTTTACGATCAATGGGTCCACCAACACTTAACTGGTAGTGAGGTTAGATGGCGACATGGGACCAGGGTGGAAGACCCTCCAGAAGTGAATGATAGCAGTTGCAGACTGGATAAGAGATGACGAGCTTCAACGCAATAATGAGAACACAGAGATCTCCGTTTCTTAGACACCAGTAAGGATACTTGAACAAATGCATGGTTGGCTAAAGACCTGAGACAAACTCTGGTTCAAGCTGAGACAGACTAAATCCTAAGAATCATTTTTTTACTTTAAATTTACCCTGGAAGCTCAGGGAACTAAAGTTACTGCTAATTGTTTTACAGCACTGACATTCTGAGGATAACCTTGTTACTCAGACCTACCAACTGTGGTAGGACAGTCATATAAGCAGTCATAAAGTCTTGACATATCTCCTGTTAGAAATGGGTTTCCTGGTTGGCTGAAGTATGCACCCAGTCCAGACAGGAACCACGACTCTAGATAAGCTAGATACACACTCAAAGGTAACCTGTGCTCACCCTCTGGTAGCTTGGCATGGATCAGTCAGACTTATCTAAAGAGGCAATGTGTAAAGTGTTTGTGCAACACACACGCACAATTAGTAACACAATGAATACATCACAAAAAGATTCTACACAGTACAAGTCAAGATAATAATTTTTAAAGATTAAATGCAAAAACAGTGCTTAAAAGTCACTAGCAGTCAGAACGTTACTTGAAGTCGGTGGAAATTCCAAGTTCATGCCAACCATGATGGAGGGCAGGCCGGCTACAGGACCCATGCAAGGCCCGCTGAAGAAGTACCTTGGATGGAGCAAAGGGTCAATGCTGAGGGTGCGATGCTTTTATCTTTGTTTGCTGTTGGGTCACTGCGTCGTCAACGAGCTTCGCTGAAGTGAAAGCAATGCATCATTGTTAAGCCACGCTGCGCGCCGCTCAAAAATACTGCCGATCCTGTCCTTTTTTCAACAATGAGACAGTTCCTGTGTCCTCAATGGACTTTCTCGGTGGTGATGTGTAGTATTCTGATGTTATGGTTTCTCTCCTATGTTATCCTGTTCCCTAGCTGCTTAGCCTGTGTGAGTGTTCTTAGTGGAATGTTGGTGTGTGGGCTATGTGTGGAATGCTTGTGTGACTGGATGACTGATGACAGTTGGTGAGAGGGGGCTGAGCAGCTAGCAGGCTGCTCCTGGTTGGGCTGTTGATATGAGCATACAGGCTGCCTTACAGGACTTATATAGCTGTTAATGATGACCTGTCTACTTACCTGAATAAACCTACTTGTATTACATCACACCACCGTGTCATCCTTACTACATTAATTTTGGCGATGAGTTGGAGACCTCCCCACTCACTACAAGTGGTACAGGTAGCTTAAAGAAACGTAAAGATGCCTTCTACAACATGTTGGAAAGAAGCTACAACAGGGAGAAGACGTCAGGCGCAGACAACAGGAACAAGACATAACAAGCGTGAGCCACAAGAAGCAACAGAGAAACTTAAGGAGCCACAAAGGGAACATGAACAGCACGCCAAGCAGCCCCACCAGTGTGACAGCCCAGTCCAAACGTGCTGTGTTGTGTTCACCTGGCACATATGGACAGAATGTGCTCTTTCAAGACAAGTAAGCATCATCTTTTTACTTGTATGTGGCTCACTTGGCTCAAATGAACATTGTGCAATGACATTTGTTTGGTGTGTTATGCTGCACAAACTCAAGTGTGCTGTACTTTGTTTATCTGGCACATATAAACATG
Organism: Triturus cristatus; assembly: GCF_964204655.1. Classification (NCBI taxonomy): domain Eukaryota; kingdom Metazoa; phylum Chordata; class Amphibia; order Caudata; family Salamandridae; genus Triturus; species Triturus cristatus. The sequence continues at coordinate 139,696,021 of NC_140589.1, read as the reverse complement.
GCTTGCGCCTTGTGCAAGGATATCTGATTGGAGTGTTTTGCTGCACCATCGTGTTGAAAGCTGAACTAATGTGGGCTATATTAGAACGGTGTGGCTCTACACAGTTTTACAGAAGATTTTCCTGCATACCAGCTGCCAAGCATGTTTCTGGAGCGATCAAGAGGGTGTGCCAGCAGCCAGTGTAATCTGTGCAGTCTGCTGTTTTTACATGTAACATGCGATGCCTGCTTGTTGAATTTGTACTTCAGTCTATTGGACTATTGCCACAGCGGAGTCTGAGGAGGAGCACTGGTGCCATTTCTATAGTTTTAGAAGCAGTTTGTATTGGCTTTGAGTGGAGTTATCACTGCAGAAGGAGTTAGTTTTGGCTGCGTGTGGGGTCAAAAACTGGTGAGACAGTCTTGGTCCATTATGGATTTAAAATGTTTTGAGACTTGTTCACAATGACGGCACTTAAACTGCCCCTTTTCTCTTCAAACAAGGCATGAGTTGTGCCTGGCGCACGCACCATGAGCGTGTCTCACAGTGCGTGCAGTCCTACCTGTCCTATTCTTCGGCCTCTTTGGATCTATTGTGACAAGTGCATTTAATTGAGGCTCTTGGCGTACATGACGTTTTGGTGCAGCTACGTGCTTGGACCCACCCGGCGGGGCGTGATACAGCGTGCCTCCATTTTGGGTTTTGCAAAAACAACAGTTGATGGACAGAATGCAGAACAATGTCATACATTCACCCCAGTACAGAGATCTGGGCCTAAATTTATCGTTTTTATGCTCACCATGCCATTCCAGTTTGAACCCAGCCATATGCAAATCAGTCTTGACCCTGTGCCTCATGGGAACAATCCAGCCCGAACTGCCAAGCCAGGTCCTCCCTGGACTGGAATCACGCATCCTAGGACTGGTTTCGGGGTTTCACCCCTCTTCAGCCAGGATAGCTTGATTCCAGTGGCATGGAGAGCACAGGACCCACGTCTGGGCATACCCGTCCCACTCGGGGTAACAATTGCAAATACAACAGTTGATGGACAGAATGCAGAACAATGTCATACATTCACCCCAGTACAGAGATCTGGGCCTAAATCCATCGTTTTTTTGCTCACCTTGCCATTCCAGTTTGAAACCAGCCATATGCAAATCAGTCTTGACCCTGTGCCTCATGGGAACGGTCCAGCCCGAACTGCCAAGCCAGGTCCTCCCTGGAATGGAAACAAGCATCCTAGGACCCGTTTCGGGGTTTCACCCCTCTTCAGCCAGGATAGCTTGATTCCAGTGTCATGGAGTGCACGGGACCCACGTCTGGGCATACCGTCCCATTCGGGGTGACAATTGCAAAAACAACAGTTGATGGACAGAATGCAGAACAATGTCATACATTCACCCCAGTACAGAGATCTGGGCCTAAATCCATCTTTTTTTCCTCACCGTGCCATTCCAGTTTGAACCCAGCCATATGCAAATCAGTCTTGACCCTGTGCCTCATGGGAACAGGGCAGCCCGAACTGCCAAGCCAGGTCCTCCCTGGACTGGAAACAAGCATCCTAGGACCGGTTTCGGGGTTTCACCCCTCTTCAGCCAGGATAGCTTGATTCCAGTGGCATGGAGAGCACGGGACCCAAGTCTGGGCATACCCGTCCCACTCGGCGTGACAATTGCAAAAACAACAGTTGATGGACAGAATGCAGAACAATGTCATACATTCACCCCAGTACAGAGATCTGGGCCTAAACCCATCATTTTATTGCTCACCATGCCATTCCAGTTTGAACCCAGCCATATGCAAATCAGTCTTGACCCTGTGCCTCATGGGAACAGTCCAGCCCGAACTGCCAAGCCAGGTCCTCCCTGGACTGGAAACAAGCATCCTAGGACCGGTTTCTGGGTTTCACCCCTCTTCAGCCAGGATAGCTTGATTCCAGTGGCATGGAGAGCACGGGACCCACGTCTGGGCATACCCGTCCCACTTGGGGTGACAATTACAAAAACAAAAGTTGATGGACAGAATGCAGAACAATGTCATACATTCACCCCAGTTCAGAGATGTGGGCCTAAATCCATCGTTTTTTTGCTAACCATGCCATTCCAGTTTGAACCCAGCCATATGCAAATCAGTCTTGACCCTGTGCCTCATGGGAACAGTCCAGCCCATCTTGGGTTTGGCAGCACCCTTCATACATCTGAGTCTTGTTGTGTCATCTAGAATTTGGATTGCTTTCAGCCAACCATGTTTTTGGTCAATAAAGGTTTTTCAAAGTTGAAGTTGTGAAGATCGCCTGCGGATGGTTTTGTCTGCACTTCGATGTTACAGGTTCTTTCTCTTCTACGTCATTTTGGCGGTCAGTGACTGAAAACAGTGTACAGTCTTGGGAGGATGTTCTACACATTGTTTCACTCGAACGCAAGATATTGGACCTACAGGCGGACAGTGTTCATTCTGCCAGAACGTTGAAGCATCACTAGTTTCTGCGTTGAAAGGTTTGGTTACACGTTTTTTGTTTGTTTTGCCTGCAGTCTTTTCCAGGAAGCACGTATCATGCAGGTACTTTACATTATTTGGCCATTCATTCATTGGTAAATCTGCTATGAAAAGGAACTTGAGGAGCATGTCTAATAAAACTTTGTTTGAACATTTGTTCCTGAAGAGAAGCAGCTTTTGGACACTACAACACTTCGTCTGGTAAATGACGGTAATGTGTCCCCAGATGTCACATGGTGGGAGTGCTGTCACAAGCTTTACATTGGGGATTTGTGTAATTGACTTTGACATGTTTAAACTTGTTTTTCAGATTTTTGCAGTGTTTTACATGGGGTATGTTTATGGGTTTTTCGACATGTATATTGTGTTTAACCCTTACAAAGGGTTGGTTTGTATGGGTCTTATTCCACTGCATTAGTTGCAAGGAGACATTTTCCTTGCATGCGTAAGACACCTTGTGCCGCACGGTCAATTTATTTGATGCAGGGTTGGGTTCCCTGTGTGCACAGACACCTGGTGCCACACATTATTTGTTTGATGAAGGGGTGGGTTCCCTGTGTGCATAAAACACCTTGTGGGGCTGTTGATATGAGCATACAGGCTACCTTACTGGGCTTATATAGCTGTTAAAGATGACATGTCTACTTACCTGAATAAACCTACTTGGACTACATCATACCACCGTGTCATCCTTACTACATGATGTTTGCACAAGGAATATGCCCCCAGAATTGCGGTGAACCCACAGGCTCAGTGGAGCGGGCCCCTGTACCGCAGCACGTCAGTTGTGCTTCTACGGACTGTCAGGGAAGTATTTGCAGTGGAAGCTTCACTCGGCGATGCCGATCGGGGCACTCTTTCACTCCCACCCCACCCAGGTAGTAACACACAGCAGCGCTGGACCAGAGTCCGAGCATTACCTGGGGGGGTTGCCTCGTTGTCTTCCTTCATTACGTCGGATGTCCCACGGAGCGGCTCGGGCACCAGCAGCTGTTGTCTCACCGAGGGGATACTCCGGTTGCCAGGTGACGCACTGGAGCTGATCAGGTTACGGCGCTCTCTCTCTCTCCCTTGGATCTCCGTCCCGTAACTCGGGCCAGCGGTGGTGACGCTTCCTCACACCACACGGGGGATGATCGCAGCCTGGTAGATGACTCGGGCAGCGGCGGTGATGGCCTCGCAGTTGTTCACGATCAGTTCCCCAGGCACAGTCACACGCATACCACAGCGTGGAGGGGTTCTTTTAGGAAGTGAAGTATTCCTCAGCAATGCAAGCCTCACGAAGGTGCCCAGACACACACACCCAGCATTTCAGAAATCTTTTGGAAACTTGTATCTCTTTGTTTCGGTAACAGGAGGCCAGCTCTCCTCAGTCCCTTGGAGACTTTTTCTTCCTTCAGTACACAGCACACAGCAAATTCCTTCTTGCAAGCGGGGGGGACACATCACACAGCAAAGTCCCTTGTCCTCTCCTTAGTAGAAACAGCAAACTGCAGGCCAGCCCCAGACACACTGCAAGGGCAGTTCTTCTCCTCAGTCTCTTCTGCTGATCTTCTTTGGCAGAGATTCCTCTTGATCACGAAGTAGTCTAAATTACATGGGTTTCAGCTCTCACATTTATAACCCAAAAGTCTTTGTTCTTTATGTGTAAGGGGTCCTGGACCAAGTCCAAGCCATTTGTGGGTGCACTCTGCCAGTGCACAACTTCTTCCTTTGTGAATGTGGGCCGGGGTCTTAAGACGCGCTGCAGGAGGTGGAGCCAGCATTGTGGAAGGCAGGCACAGCCCTATTCAGGCCCAGGTGCTACTCCTCCCACCACTCCAAATGCAGATCGGTCCATTCAGCCTAGTGCTGACTTACCCAGACTCTTGGAGCCACCCGCCCCCGACCCCGCCCCCTGTCACTCTCAAGCCAGACAGTCAATACACAAACAGGCAAGGGCACACAGAAAGGCTGAACAAGAAAATAGCCACTTTCTAAAAGTGCTATTTTCAAACACAGAATTGAAAAATAATCTTTATTAAAAGATGTGTTATTAAATTCTGAGTTCAGGGATACCAGGCTCCAATGTGCTATCTCAACTCCTATGGGAAGATATGCAGGCAAACATGTTACACAGCATTTCCCATTCTGTCCTGTGAGCAAGATAGCCTTTCAATAGTAAAAAACCAAATTGGCAGTATTTCACTATCAGGACATGGTACACACACCAGTATATGTCCTACCTTTTACATACACTGCACCCTGCCCAGGGGAGTACCTTGGGCCTACCATAGGGGTGTCCTATGTGTACGAGAAGGGAAGGGTAAAGCCTGGCAAGTGGGTACACTGGCCAGGCCAGAATGGCAGTTAGCAAACTGCGTGCAGGCACTGCGGTGGCAGGCCTGAGACATCTCTTTGGGGCTACTCATGTGGGTGACACTATCAGTGCTGCAGGCAACACTAGTAGCATTTGATTTACCAGCCCAGGCACATGTAGTGCACTTTACTAGGGACCTACTGGTAAACAAATATGCCAATCAGGGAGAACCAATCACAATATTAATTTATACAGGGAGCACTTGCATTTTGACACTGATCAGCAGTGGCAAAGTGCCCAAAGCATCTAAACCAGCAAAAGCAAAATCCAGCACAGCATTAATACACAGGAGGTGGAGGCAAAAAGTCAGGGGAAACCACGCTAAGGATGCCAGGTCTAACAGGTGCCATATCCTTTGACAAACCTCCTATACTACCCAGTGAGGCCTAAGAATGCTCTGACCTCAGTCTGGGTTTTGGAGGCAGCCAGGGCCGTGATAGTTTCTATCGTGGCCTGAGGGGGTTGAACCCTCCCCCTGTACACCAGATGTCCCAAGTATACCACAGACCTCTGCCCTATCAGGCACTTACTTGCCTTGATATTGAGGCCTGCTTATTGCAGAGTCTGTAGCACTTTCTGCAGGTGAAAAGGTTTTCCTTCCAGCTGCTATTGAAGACAGCTATGTCATCCAGATAAGCAGCAGAGAAGGCCTACACAGCAGCAAGTGGGACGGGTATGCCCAGACGTGCTCTCCATGCCACTGGAGTCTAGCTATCCTGGCTGATGAGGGCTGAAAGCCCGAAACCGGTCCTAGGATGCTTGTTTCCAGTCCAGGGAGGACCTGGCCTGGCAGTTTGGGCTGGACTGTTTCCATTGGGTACAGGGTCAAGACTGATTTGCATATGGCTGGGTCCAAACTGGAATGGTATGGTGAGCAAATAAACAATAGATTTAGGCCCAGATCTCTGTGCTGGGGTGAATGTATGACATTGTTCTGCATTCTGTCCATCAATTGTTCGTTTTACCTAGTTCACCAGCCTCTGGAAGGTGACAGGGGTGTTCTTTAATCCAAAGGGCTTCACTCTAAACTGGTAGTGGCCTCTGGATGGAGAAGACTGACATCTCCTTTGTTTCCTATTTTAGGGCACTCTGCTTGTATCTTGATGTAAGATCAAAGGTACTGAGATACTGGGCAGCCCCTAACCAATCAATCAGCTCACAGCCCGGGGGATGGGATGAGCAACAGTTTTAGTCACAGAATTTAGACCTCTGTAATCCACATAGAACCTCAATTCAGGTGTGGTGCCCAGTGGGGCAGCTTTTGGTACCAGAACCACAGGACTGGACCAAGGGCTACTGGTGGGTTCTATCGCCCCAAATCTCAAGCATTTTGCATGCTTCAGCGTTAGTGCTGGACCTCACCCTATCTGAAAACCTGTAAAATGTATTCTTAACAAGGAGGTTGTCCACTGTGTCCACATAATGGGTATACAGGTGGGTAGTCCTGGGAATAAGAGAGAGCAGAGAAGAGTATTACCCCTACACTTGGTGGCAGTGTCTGTTGTTCAGGTGTTAGAATGGGGGAAAGGATTACTCCTTCCATAGACCCATCCTTCTCCTTGGAGACCAAGAGGTCAGGTAGAGGATCTCTCGCCTTCCTTTTGTCCATCAGTCACCAACAGCATGGTGAGCTCAGTCCTCTCTATGTGTGAGTTGAGGCGATTTACATGCAGCAACCTTTGGGGTAGCCTAGGGGTTTTGACATCCACAAGGTATGTGACCTCACCCTTTTTTTAATTACCCCATATGGCCCATTCCAGTGGTCCCGGAGGCCCCTGGGCTTTACCGGCTCCATCACCCACACTTTCTGTCCAGGTTGAAATTGCACAATGGTAGAACTTTTGTCATATCACTCCTCCATGGCTTCTTGACTGGATTCAAGGTTACTAAAACTTGCTTCCATAACTTAGCCATCTGGCTTCTGAAGGCCAGCATGTAGCTCATTACATTCTGGGATAAATTCCTGGGAGCTTCCTCCTACCATTCTTTCACCAGACTCTGACTTGGTGCCCATCCTACAGTTCAAAGGGCTGAAACCCACTACTCTCTAGGACACCTCTCTGTAAGCGAACAAGAGGCATGGTAAGAGGATATCCCACTTTTTTCTCAGGGCCTCAGGCAGGCCTCTGATCATGCCTTTCAGGGTCTCGAACCTCTCAACAAGCCCATTGGATTGGGGATGGTAAGGGGTGGAGAACCTGTATGTTACCCCACACTCCTTCCACATTATATATAAGCAGACATGAAGTTTGTGCCCCTGTCAGACACAACTTCCTTGGGGAAACTTACTTGAGCAAAAACTCTCCATCAGGGCCTTTACCACTGTGGGTGCAGTAGTAGTCCTCAGAGGAATTGCCTCTGGGTACCTAGTGGCATGATCCACCAGGATGAACCTGTTGCTTGATGCAGTCTGGGGATCCATAGGTCCTTTAATGTCAAGGCCCACCCTCTCAAAGTAGGTGCTAACAACAGGCAATGGATTAAGGAGGACTTTAAGCCTCTGCCCTGTCTGCCCGCTGACCTGGCAGGTCACACAAGTCCAACAGAACACATCTGATCCTAGGGCAATAGAAGTGGGGGACAATCCCTGCAAAGGTCTTGTCTTGGCCTAGGTGTCCTGCCAAGGGAATCTCATGGGCCAGCTTCAGTAGGAAGGCCCTGTAGAATTGGGGGACCAACAGGGCCCTTGATGTCCCATGCCCAGGAGTCCTAGACTCACTGTACATGAGGGTGTCCTCCCAGTAAATGTGGTGACTACCAGAGGCATCTCGCGCAGCTTGGGCTTCAGCCTGTTGCCTCTTGCCCACAAGGGTTGGGCACTCCCTTTGTGCCCTATAGAACTCCTCCTTGGTGGGTCGTCCTTCCAAATGCCATCCAGCAAGTTCAGGCAGGTCACCAAGGGAAGCAATGTCCTCCTCAGTGGACTCTGGTGCAGCCACCACAGGAGCCCCATGTATCTCACTGGAGGTACATTCAGGGGCTGGTTTACCATGTCCTCTCCCTTTCCCTGCCTTAGTAGCTGGCTGGGAAATGTTTCTAGGCTCCAGCCCTTCGTGACTCCCTTCCCAGGCGGTCATGGACCTTGTTGTGGCACAGATCCACTTAGGTAACCCTAACATCTCCACATGAGCCTTGAGCTCCACTTCCTTGCAGGTAGTGTGCTCCAGGCCACAACAACAGTCCACAGGCATGGCAGGGCTCACTGCAACTTCCAGAAGACCTGGGCACCCCCCTAACTCAAAAAGAACCAGGTCCACAGATAGTGATCCTCTCTGTTGTCAGCCAACGCAATCTGGAAGAATGCATTAGGAAATACCTGCTCTGGGGAAACAAGCTGACTCCTTACCATAGTCATACTGGCTCCTGTATCCACCAGAGCCTGCACACCTTGCCCATTGATGGTGACCCATTGCCTATACTTTGTAGTATTTGAGGGCACATGGATCTTAGGAACCATCTCAATGACACCCAGGGACACTAGGGTAACCCCACTAAATTGCCCCCATTAACTGGCACAAATGACTCCCCCAGCACTACCCTAGCCACCCATAGAATCTTTCCTCTAGTGGGAGATGATGCTTTTTTTAGACACTTGGGATCCCCCTTGTAGTGTCCATACATGTAGCACTCATAGCACTCAATGGGCTTGGCTGCTGGCCTTTGTCAGGGTAGATTTTCTTCTGGTGGCCAGATTGGGAATGTGAACCAGACACTTTCCCCTGTGAGTTGTGTGGGGGCCTTTAGAGAACTCAGTCTTTTTATATCTCCCTCCTTATTCTTGTGGGAACCCTGACCACCCTTTTGGGAGTCCCCTCAGATACCATTCCGGACACTGGTGCCTGCCCAGAGGTTCGCCTCCTCAGCAATCCTCCTGCAGTCAGTAAGCTTTGTATCAACCAGGTGTTTGGGCAGCTCTGGAAAACTAATATAAAGAAAGTGCTCCTTCAAAAACAAGCTGTACAACACTTCATAATCATTAACTTTGTTGCCACTCACCCAGCCCTTCAGTGCCTTACCAGCATAGTCCAGGAACTCCAACCATACTTGTGTAGACAGTTTGTGACTGGTCCTGAACCGTTGCCTGTACTTCTCAGGTGTCAACCCAAACTTACTAACTAAAATGGTCTTCATGGCAGTGTAATTGGTCTAGTCACCCACCTCTAGTGTAAGCGTGTGCCCCTCTCCACTGTGGGCATATACCGCCAAATACAACCCCCCAGGTAGTATCTGGGGACCTGTGCACTTTGAAAAGCCACTTCATAGGCTGACAACCATTTATCTATGTCTACATAGTTTTGCACCATACCATGTCTTTTGGGATATGGAATTTGGACTCATGTGCAGACACTGCAGGTATGCTGCCCCAATATTGCTTTTGCTGGACCCCACTTGGAGGCTTCTAATATCTTGCTCTCTGAGGCTTAGCTCATGGGCCATCTTTCTTTCCCCCATGGCTAGCCTCTTCTCCTTTAGAGCTTTCTGTTTCTCAAGCTTAGCAAGGGCTTGCTCCCTGTCAATCTTGGCGAGCTCTAGTTTGAGTTTCCTATCCTCCCTCCTTTCCTCCAGCTCCTCTGGGGACAGGTTCTTTGAAGACACACTGCTGCCTGGTCTAGAATGGGCTGCCAGTCCTGGGAGAAAATTGCTTCCTCTTCGTAGGCTGCATGACAAAACCCTCTGTCTGGTCCCGCTTTGATCCTTCCTCAGACACAGATCCATCCTCTGCATCTACTTCTCCTTCTCAGTGGGCCTCTGCCCATGCTCTCAAGGCTTTCTGAAGCTGTGCCTCTTGGCACTTCCCTTGCGGAACACCCCTCTCTCCTGGCAGAACCCCTTCAGCTGGGCCACTGTGTATGCCTCCTGTTTGTCCAGCTCAAATTCCATATTGCCAGACAGCACTACAGACATTGCAGAAAAAATGGGACTTGGGCACAAGGACTTTGGAAAAATCAAGTGATGTCTGAACAGGGAGAACTTAAAAAGCCTCAAATTGGTCATGGTATAGAGATTTAATGAACAATGAGTTACTATATGCTATTGCACAAACACAAGTTCTATCCTCGCCGCTGATCACTAGTGTTAGAAATGGGATTCCTGGTTGGCTGAGGTATGCACCCAGACCAGGCAGGAACCACCACTCTAGTCAGGGTAAGCTAGATACACACTAAAAGATAACCTGTGCTCACCCTCTGGTAGCTTGGCACAGAGTAGTCAGTCAGGCTAAAAAGGGAATGTGTAAAGTATTTGTGCAACACACACACAGTAACACAATGCTTAGACCATAAAAGGACTCCATACAGGTTTAGAAAAATAGAGAATATTTATTGGAGCAAAATGTGACCAAAACGACAAAACTCCAATCAGTAGAAGTCGAGATATGAATTTTTTAAAACTAAATGCAAAAACAGTGCTTAGAAGTCACTAGATGTCAAAAAGTTACTTGAGGTTGCAAGGGACTGGTGCCAACCCAAAGTTCAGGCCGATCTGGATGGAGGGCAGGCCAGCTACAGGACGCAAGCAGGGCCCACTCAGAAAGTACCTTGGATGGAGTGAAATCGATGCTGAGGTCATGGTGTGTCCATCTTTTCCACTCAGTTGGGTCACTGCATCGTCGTCGAGCTTCACTGAAGTGAAGGCAATGCGTCATCATTGAGCTGCGCAGAGCATGATCATCAGGCCGTGCATGCTGTAGAACGGCTGTTGTCGAACAGCCTCTGTGTCAGCGTTGAAGGCCGATTTGTCAGTTCCGATAGGTGCAAAGGTGATGATGCATCGGTTTTGTTGCAAAACAGCTGCAGAACTCACTTCGGAGGCCCAGGACTTGGAAAGGGCACCTCAGGCAAGGGTAGGACTCACAGATTGCAGAGTGCAGCAGCACCAGCAGAATTGTAGGACGTCTTTTGTGTCCCTTAGACTTCAGAAAACAGGAGTAAAGCCAGCAAGCCCTTGGAGATCACTTGGAGGGAAGGCAGAGTCCAGCTCTCATTCAGCAGATTCAGGGAGCAGCAAGCAGCAGACCATCAAGAAGAAAAGCAGTCCTTCCAGAAAAGTTGTTCAGTTGAGTCCTTTAAGCAGCATAGCAGTCCTTCTGACACAGGTTCAGTTCAAGATCCAGAAGTGTCTGAATTCAGGGGGTCAGAGACCCAGTCCTGTCTAACAAGCTATCTGTGGGGGTGGGGTAAATCAGCGTTTTTGTGTGTGGACAGAACACTACTTATTGAAGTGTGTCAGCACCCCCATACCTCGTTTGCCCAGGAAGACCCATCAGAATGCAGAATAATGCAGATGAGTGCTCAGAATGCAGATGAGCCTCACCTTCCTGTGTCTGTGGCTGTCTAGAGGGAATGCACAAAGCATAGCTGTCACCCAGCCCAGACGAGTATTGAAGACAGACTATCAGGCACAAAGAGCAGTAAGTACAGAGAAATGTCCACTTTCTAAAAGTTAAGGTTGACAACAATGTCTCAACCGGTATTGGGAAAGGCAATTTCACAAGTATGCACAAAACATTACTAGAAAAGGAAAAAGGGAGACTCGTGGTTTGTTGTAAAATGTGCCCAAGGCATCATGTATTAGAGATAAAGAATTGAAATGCACAAAAAATATGAAACAGTTGTATCAGCACTGTAGGCAGAAATTGCAGGGGCAACCCAAACTCTTGTGCACAAATGTGCTCGTGACACGCAAGGTGACGGCGCAAGTGACAAGTGCGAGAAAAACAGTGAGCGGCGCAACATGAATTAGTGACAATTATATACAAGAATATATGGTTCATTAAGGTTATTCACAGTCATAGATCATGTATTAGAAGTTGTTCGAAATGGACCATAGTTGACTGGGCGCCGTGAATTGCGTTGAAATGTTGACGCCGTTTCGATCCTAATAATTCAGGATCATCTTCAGGACGGGGTTGCCGCTTTGTGGGTGCTGTACGGGAGAGGAAAAAGGGAATATTCATGTGGGGATGGGGAGGGGTAGGGGAGCGCACAAGGGAGGGGACCCCAAATGGGAGGGAGGGGGTTAAGCAAACCTGAGGAGGTATTGATGAGAATAGGGCAGCATGGCTGGCCTGTGAGGGGAAATTACACCATGAACCCCTGAACCGACTCCCGCACCGGCCGGACTCATCCACTGGTGACGTCGTTCTCTTCGCGCTCCAGTCATGGTGAGACTCTCACCCCACCTGCTCCTTTGTTTTCCCCTTTCTTCCCCCTGGATCCCTGTGGCTCGGGGTCATCTTGCGTGTCAAAAGAGCACACTTGTGCACAAGAGTTTGGGTTGCCCCTGCAATTTCTGCCTACAGTGCTGATACAACTGTCTTATATTGTTTGTGCAATTCAAGTCTTTATCTCTAATACATGATGCCTTGGCCACATTTTACAACAAACCACGAGTCTCCCTTTTTCCTTTTCTAGTAATGTTTTGTGCATACTTGTGAAATTGTCTTTCTCAATAATACAGGTTGAGACATTGTTGTTAACCTTAACACACCTACCCAGATCTCAACCTGGTCTATGGGTCATAGTCCTGTGTATCACTTTCTAAAAGTGACATTTCTAAAACAGTAATGTTAAATCCAACTTCACTAGTAGGGAGGATTTATCATTTACTGTCCAAACATATGAAACATGAAAAAGCTACTCTTCCCTGATCAGGAATCACAGATTAAAAGTGTATTAAGGAATTCCCAATGCTGGCCTATGAGAGGGGAAGGCCTATAATGAAATAGGCACTACCAGGCTATGAAAAACATACAAGTGCATGTCCTAGCTATACTTACTTGGCACCTTGCCCCTAAGGGTATTTAGAACCTACCTTAGGGGTAACGTATACCTAACAAAAGGGTAGTTTAAAGCTTGGCAAGTAGTTTGAAATGGCAAGTCGAAGTGGCAGTAAACTGCATAAACAGGCAAGCAGTGGCAGTCCTGAGACAGGTTTGAAAGGCTACTTCCGTGGGTGGCACATTGAGTGTTGCAGCCCACTAACAGCATTTGAGGTACAGGCCCGGGTATATGCTATACCACTTTACAAGGGATTTACTAGAATAGCAAATCAGGTATACACCAATGTCATCATGTTTAGGGGAGAGGCACATGCACTTTAGCACTGGTTAGCAATGGTAAACTTCTCAAAAATCTAAGGCCAAAACAAAGATTCCACAAAACGTGGAGGCAAAAGGCAAAAAGCCCAGGGGAAGACCATCCTAAGAATGCCAACTCTAACACCAATGAAATTAGTTTCTATGACAGATTCCTAAATACCTATTAGATAGACTCCAAATATTACAAAATATAGTGCCAAGAGGCACTCTGGGTCTTAGCAGGAAAGAGTCTGTCTTTTGTCATCAGATGAAACTTCTTTCTCTTTGGATTCAGAAATGAGTTTGGTTTAAGTGCCTGAGTATAGCTCTCAAGTCGTAGTACTGCCAAGGCCTGATTTATTTGCACAACAAACTGGGAAAACCCTCCATTTCGTTTGCCTGCATCACAATCTGCTTTTCTTCTAAATGTTCCAACAGTCAGAGAGGCCCATATGGCAGGAAATGGCTTCTCAACAGACACGGACAGGGAGCAGAATCTACTTCCTCTGCAAACCAAATAAGATCACTTCAGTTTTAGGAAGTTGCTCAGGACAGGGTTGTTTAGCAATTTGATATATTTTCGTACCTTTCTCGTTTTATCATTGGTATCTTGTTTCTTTCTTTCTCCTTTTTTGCTGAGCTCATTCTATTGTGTAGAGAAGCCTTAGGGGTCGCTATCGCACCCTCATAGTTGTTTAAATTAACACATAAAATAATGATTCACCTACACATGAGCTGAGTTGTGTCTCAGTTTGTGTTGATTTTTATTGTGATTTATTTTTACAAATAGAAACAACTCTTTCGAAGCAGCCAAATATTGAAAAGCTGGCCTCCTAACTCAGTTTATTCACCCACTCACCCTGTTTTTGTCCTACATAACCTAGCTGAGAAGCCAGTGTTGTCTTATTGGCACCCGGTGTAACTAGAAGTGTAAACCTGTGAGTTCAGTGAGCCCCAATGCTGGTAGATGAGGGAAGTGTGTAACACCAGTTCAAATGGCACCAGATGTGCAAACAGCAGCCCCACAGCAGCACACAAGCATAGTAGCTCCCTCATGGCATGGACGTCAATTCGCCAAAATGCTAGAGGTAGCCGAACTGACATCACATGGCATTTGACTATTACTTCCACACACACACATGCTTACACATACACACACATGCATAGTTTTTACCAGCCTGTGATTGCATCACTTTTCACCTGTTTTGTTAAGACATTTGTGGGTTTTTTTCTTGCCCACGACTGTTTCATTTTACCTGTTGAATTGTGGGATTTGCAGTCTAAAATCTGTTGTTTTTTCACATTGCCTGTGACTACCTGTTTTTCCCTCTTAATTTCTCCCTTGCTCTGTGCTCACACCTGTGTGTTAAGCATTTTGTGTTATCAAGTGACTGAAACCAGATTACCTCCCCCCCCCCTAAGCAACAGAGATATTATACATCAGAGAGTGAACAGAGGGTGCTCTGAGACAGCAATAATCCGCTGTTAACTCTTGAAGCGATGTCTTTGAGGGATAGCACACACGTTTTCTGGCTAGGAGAGTGAGTAAAGTTTTGTACAAACAGTATTGTTAGAGGTCAAGGGGGCATATTAACAAGGCAGCGCTATAAAATTATCGCCGCTTTTGCAGCCGTTTTCGGCCGAAAAGCAGCAATAATTTTATCGCCTTATCAGCAAAGACACTCTATTGCGTGTTTTGCTGACTTAGTGCCCGTTTCCAGCATGCCTAACTTTGCATCGCTAATGAGATGTAAAGTAGTTGTAACTGTGAAACCAACCAGGGAAAATATCGCAAAGGCAGCTTCGCGATATTAACAAGGAAGGGTAGCGATTTTTTAAATCGCGTTAAGTATGCCTTTACAAAGGAATTTAACGTCTATTAAATTCCTGACTAAGGCATACTTAACATGGGGGGTGTATTCTGTGGCTAAGACCACAGGCCCTATCATCTAGGATATCGCCGTTTTCCACCATGGAAAACGGCGATATCCACACTATCTCTGGAATTTTTATCGCCTCTGCGGTGCGCGTTGTTGATAACGCGCTAACCAGGCGATACATTCCAGAGATAGTGGTCGATAAATATGCAAGTACTAAGCGCGCTTAGCAATATTTATCGCCGGCCCTTGTTAATATGCCCCAAAGTTTGTTAGGCCCTTAGCTGCAGGACTCCAAACTGTGGATTGAGCCTATCTGCCTCCTAGGAGATTCTGAATTGAGCAGCAGCTTTCCAACACCCTGGGCAGCAGCCTAAGCTTGCTGATTGGCTCCCTCACACCCAAGCAACCATGAGCCCTCCTCGTACACCTGCCCAGGCCCTTTAAGGGTTTGTTGGGTGAACCCCAAAAACATTCACTTCCATTTTGTGAGCTGCAGTTTCCCTGTGCCGAATATTGCAGTGAACCAAGGACCTGGAGGTGGTAAGAAGCAGACTAGTGCTGTCTCTTTCCTGAAATTCAAAAAGCGATTTTCCCCTACCTGTGACTGCATCATTTTCACCTGTTTTGTTTGTGGTTGTTACAGTTTGAAAATGTACGTTTTTACCTGCCCGTGTTTGCATAATTTTTTCCTGTTTTGTTTAGAAATGTGTCGTTTTTACTTGCCCGTGACTGTTTCATTTTACCTATTGAATTGTGGGATTTGCAGTCCAAAATCTGTTGTTTTTTCACACTGACTGTTTTTCCCTCCTAAGTTCTCCCTTGCCCTGTGCTCAGACCTATGTGTTAAGCAATACACCCCAGCTCCCAGTTTGTGTAAGCAAGTGGGTGAAACCAGATTACCCACTCCCCCCCCTTCACCCATGGCAACAGAAATATTATACATCAGAGAGTGAGAAGGGTGGTCTGGGACAGCAGTAATCTGCTGTTAGCTGTTTAAGCTGAGTTATTGAGGGATTTTACACTCGCTTTTTGGCTAGGAGAGTGAGTAAAGTTTTGTACAGACAATATTGCTAGAGGTCAAATTTTGTTAGGCCCTTACCTGCAGGACTCCAAAGTGTGGCTTGAGCCTGTCTGTCTCCTAGGAGATTCTGACTTGAGGAGCAGCTTTCCAGACCCCCTAGTCAGCAGCCTAAGCTTGTTAATTGGCTCCCTCACTTTCAAGCAACCCTGAGCCCTCCTCTCACACCTGCCCAGGCCCCTTAGGGGTTTGTTGGCTGAATCCCAAAACATTCACTTCCATTTTGTTACAGTTTAAAAATTGAAGTTTTTACCTGCCCGACATTGCCTCATTTTTCACCTGTTTAAGCTATATTTTTGAGAGATTGTACACTTGTTTTTTGGCTAGGAGAGTGAGTAAAGTTTTGTACAAACAGTGTTGTTATAGGTCAAAGGTTGTTAGGCCCTTACCTACAGGACTCCAAAGTGTGGATTGAGCCTGTCTGTCTCCTTAGAGATTCTGAATTGAGGAGCAGCTTTCCAGCCCCACTGGGCAGCAGCATAAGCTTGCCGATTGGCTCCCTTGCTCCCAAGCAACCCCGAGCCCTCCTCTCACACCTGCCCAGGCCCCTTAAGGGTTTGTTGGGTGAACCCCAAAACATTCACTTCCATTTTGTTACAGTTTAAAAATTGAAGTTTTTACCTGCCTGTGATTGCAAAAATGTTCACCTGTTAGCTGTTTAAGCTGTATTTTTGAGAAAATGTAAACTCGTTTTTTGGCTAGGAGAGTGAGTAAAGGTTTGTACAAACAGTATTGCTAGAGGGCAAAGAATTTTAGGCCCCTACGTGCAGGACTCCAAAGTGTGGAATGAGCCTGTCTGTCTCCTAGGAAATCTTTTGAATTGAGGAGCAGCTTCCAACTCCCTGGCCAGCAAACATTGCCTGTGGTCGCATGGACCTTATGTAGGCTGCTTTTGAATGCTGTATGTGTGTAATGATTGGTGGGTGCATCTAGTCTTTCTATTGGATTTGATTTAGTGTTCTCATTGGTTGGGTATTTGAGGATGCTGATTGGTTCCTGGGTCAGTGTTTCAATTGATGTAGGGCTTAGGGCTATTAATCTGACTGGTGGATTGCTCTGAGTGTCAGATTAGTTCCTGGGGCTGGGTTTCTATTGGACATAGGGTTTAGGATTTCCTGTATGATTGGCTGCTGGGAATAGGGTTGGGATTAGGGCTGGGGTTAGGCTTTCTATTGGACGTGGGGCTTAGGGTTTGTGCCTGATTGGCTGCTGGAACTAGGGCTGTGATTGGCTGTAAGAGGCTGGTGTCCTATTGGTTGTAGGGCTAGTGTTGTGATTGGTTAGGGTTAGAGCTAGGGTTCCATTGGCCAAAGGGGTCACCTGATTACTAGGGTTATAGAAGACCAGGGTGCAGGGTGTCTCAGCCCAAGCGTCGAGTCTAAGGGCAGAGAGGACAAGGGCAATTGCCTGTTTGAGCATGGTCGAAATGGTCAGGATTAGGGACAGAAATGCTGCCCAATGTTATATACACCAGTAGCCACCCTACACCTACCACATCCACAAGAGTAACACACTCACAGCACATGCATTCTACACATTTACTATAAATTAACCCTATCCAAATTTATCTTAGCTACCACACATTTCCACCATCACCTACAAACAGTCCACAACTCTATCCTATACCACTAACCAATCCACTCATCACTAACACGACCCAAATCCACAGCATATTTAACTAAATTCCATCTATACACACACTTCCTGCTCTAATTACTCCTAACAGACCCCTTTTTGTAACTAACAAACCTATACTAAGTCTTCCATCATTTCTCCAACCAACACCCTCCTCTTCTTTCTACCTCAATACCACAAGCACACAACACTTACACTCCACTGCACAACACATATTACCCCTCGTAGCAAACAAGTCTAAGACAAACACTCTTAACTCTACTTCATCCCCTCTTACACACAACATACACTCTACTCAAAAACACATAACCACCCCCTTTACCTTACAACTTCTGCTCACAAACCATACTATACAAACAAATCCATCTCATAAAAATACATCACTACCTCGTTTCACTACTCCTCAAAAACAAAACATATCACGCACAGCAGCACAACAAAATCTCTCCAGCGCAATACCTCATATTCCTTACCATCATAGACTACAAACATACACCCACCTTACAAATTAACAAACTCCAATTCCAAGCTTTCTCTCTTCCCCCATACCTAAAATGTATACAGCAACTGAGCAACTCTCTTTTAACTGCCTCTCATCCATTGGACAATTTAGAACCTTACAACATGACCCACATGCTGCACCACCACCCTTAACTCATACATCTTCTGCCCTAAACAGATGCAAACAAAATAAGCAACGTGCCACACCTCAAAACTTTGCTTCTCCATGTCTACTGCACAACAAAGTTACACTGCAAAAACAACACAGCTCACCAACTTACTTTCAAACACCGTCTCCACCGGCTACATACACAGACCCATTAAAATGCCTTCTTAGTTTGCTGGACGGGGAAAAAGATACAGAACAGCTACACAATTGCTATCATCATATACCTAATATCAACTCTAAGGACATACCTGCTACAAGCCCACAAAATCCTGCTCACTCTTCTACAAAACAAAGTCCCACTATTGCCAAAGCACATTCTCTAAACTGTCTACTAATAAATACTCAATTGCTCTCTAAAAACAAACATCACATCTACGACCTTCTCACTGACACATTTCTAAACACGGTTTCAAAGCTGATGACACTACACTCCAGCTTATGCGTTCTTGGTGACTTCTACATTTGGTTTGACAAACCCTATATGCCCCATCCAAAAACAATTATCACTGACCTAGACACACTGAACCTGTATCAGATCATCCACAAAGCCACACACACCACTGGACACATCCTAGATGTAATTTTGCTAATACAGAAACTTCAAACAATAAGTCGGGTCATATGGTCAGACCACCATGTGCTTGCTTTCCAACATAAAACAACACTAAGCAAAGCACCTAAAACCACATTATGTGCATCCAACTATCGACCGTGGAACAAACTCATTTTGGAACACTTAGAAACACAACAAACATCCAGTACATATCTAGAAACAATAAATTCCGGTAAAAACAAAATGAGTGGCTACAGGAAGCTTTTATTGTCCTGATACCGCTATAAACCACACAACAGAACAAAAGAAGACGAGCAGCATGGAGAAATACAGAGATAAAAGAGATAAAACAACAAATTAGAAAGCTGCAACGTGCCTGGCTCATAAAAAACACCAATCAAGACTAACTTCGCCTACAGAAAATGAACAGGTTAAACAAAGCAGCCATCAAAAAAGTTAAGAAAAGTTACTATTCAGACAGAATTTAAAATGCTAAATGTGCAAATAAAGAATTCTATAAAATTCTCAATTACTTTTGTAAACCAAATTGCCTAGAAGGAGCTCATCCCATTACTCAAGATTTCAGAGAGAAACTGGTAAATCATTACACGGCTAAAGCAGGAACTGATGAAGGTTACCAACTGGCTACCGTTTGATGATATCTCCTTCCTCACTTGTTTGAACAGTGTCAGATCCGGATCCCCCCGTGATCTAATTCCAGTTAGAGTTCTAAAGTCATTGGATCTTGAACCCCGTCGGGTTCTAATGAGACTTCTTAATGCGTCCCTGTCTGAGTCTCATGTGTTACCAGAATGGAAGCACGCAATGGTTGTCCCCCTCTTAAAGAAGGCCGGTGCGGACACTTCTAACTTGTCCAATTTTAGACCCATATCGTTGTTGCCTCTTTTTTCAAAGGTGCTGGAAAGACATATTAATTCTCAGTTAAACCAACTAGTGGAAAGTTCGGAATTTCTGCATCCTTCTCAATCCGGCTTCCGAGCACACTATTCTACTGAGACCGCTCTCCTTGGGGTTACGGAGAGGCTGCGGCACGGTATTGATCGAGGGGAAACATCTGCACTCATCCTATTGGACTTGAGTGCGGCCTTCGATACCGTGTCCCATTCTATCCTTTTAAATTCTCTCCGGTCCCTAGGAGTAGATGGCCCTGCACTTGCCTGGATTGCCTCATTTTTGAGTGAGCGCACTTTTCAGGTTTTTTCGGCGAAAGCCTCCTCGGCCATCTGTTCATCGGCACATGGCGTTCCCCAGGGGTCTATACTTAGCCCTCTGCTATTCAACATCTATGTTAGACCCCTGGCTACCATCGTAGAGGACGCTGGGCTGACAATCTTTTCATACGCCGATGACACCCAGATAGTTTTTTCTCTTTCCAGCAGTGAAGGGAACTGTGAATCTGTCTTGAAGAACGGATTATCGCGTGTCGCCGAGTGGATGCAAATGCATCTTCTTAAGTTGAATGGCGACAAGACGGAGGTTGTCATTTTGGGAAAGAACAAAGAGTTATGGGGCCCTCAGCACTGGCCAAGTAATATGGGACCCCTTCCACAACCGGTCTCTGTAGTTCGTAACCTTGGCTTTCTTATAGATGATAAGTTATCCATGAGACAGCAAGCCACCAAGGTTGCCTCTACTTGTTTTGCCATCTTAAGATGGCTTCAGAAAATTTTGTGGATGCTTCCTCACTCCACTCAGAGAACTGTCGTACAGGCGTTAGTTATATCTCGCCTTGATTACGGTAATGTTCTCTATCTTGGTGCCGACATTTCTACCTTGAATAAACTCCAGGTGGTACAAAACTCGGCGGCACGACTTCTCTGCAATCTACCGCGGAGATCCTCGGCTGCACAGGCTCTTCGCGATCTGCATTGGTTGAGAATCCCTAGCCGCATAAAATTTAAGGCCCTTTGCTATCTTTTTAAGATCAAACATGGCGTGGCCCCAAAATACTTAAAGAGTCTTGTTCAAACCTACAAACCTAACCGTTTGCTGCGATCCTCGGCAAATGGCGATTTTGTTGTCCCAAGATTTAAACTTGTAAAAATGGGTGGTCGGTCCTTCTCCCATCTGGGACCCAAATTTTGGAACACACTGCCTACTGCCCTTAAGCTGGAAGCCAACTTGTTTGGTTTCCGGAAAAAACTGAAGACTCTGCTTTTTTTATAGCCTTTTTGCTGTTTTAGCTGGTCCTGACATAGTACTGTGTTTTCTTTTCTTCTTGAGTCTATCCCTGGCGCCGGGAAACCCACTGCGGGTAGCTGTTGCGCATTATAAGTTCTATAAAATAAATAAATAAAAATAAACGTTGGGCTCATACTTAAAACAAAGACAAAGCACCAGCACTGACCCTTTTACAAAACAACAATCCAAGAATACTCTAACCCACCCTCTCCGTTCCTTCCGAAACATTTCACCGATGAATTTATGGACCTGGTCAAAGCAAGCAGGCCTGCTGCCAGCCCTTCTGACCCATGTCCACAGCAAACCTTCAAGACAATTCTTTTAACAACCTCTACTGCCACTCAAGTAAGAAGAATCAACAACCCCTTAAATAACGGAATATTTCCAGAACTTAAAAAGTCATACATACGCCCATTAGTGAAGAAGACAAACTTGGACCCCCGAACCCTGACAACTACAGACCGATTACAAATGGACTTTTCGTGGGCAAACTGATAGAAAGAGCAGCATTCGCCCAGATGTCACAATTAATTGAAGATAATACCATACTTTCAGACATCTAAACGGGATTATGTCCAGGAAGATGCATGGAATATGCCCTCCTTGCCATCTGGGATGACCTGAAGAACACAGTTGACCACAACAGGGTTTCTGTGCTACTTCTCTTGGACCTCTCAGCTGCCTTTGACACGGTTGACATGGCACTCTGATTCAAGACTCTTCGAAGCTGGCATAGAGGGGACTGATCTAGACTGGATCACATCCTACCTTTGCAACAGAACTAATGTCATCCATACCCCGCCTTTCTAATCCAAACCGTAGTTCACTAAAGCAGGGGTCCCTCAAGGCTCTATCATCCTTTTATAGCCCATCCTTTTCAACATCTACATGAAGTTATTACTGGCACTGATCAATAAGTTTCACCTCTTGTGCTATAACTATGCAAATGACACACAAATACTCCTTCAACTGGAATGCCCCACATTGAAAACTCACCAATTTTCAGTATTCTCAGAGCCGTAGATCAATAAATGACGTGGAGCTATCTCAAATTGAATGCTTCCAAAACAGAAAAACTCCCATGTGGCGATTGGAAACATTATGACCCGCTTGCCACATGGCTTGAGGATCTAGGAACACCACCTAAAGTATCAAAGGAATTAAGAAACCTCAGAATGACCATGGACTCCAAGCTATCACTGAATGCCCAAATGGACAAACTAGTAAGATCAAGCTTTGTTACTATAAAAACTGCGACTAATCTTTCCCTAGTTGGGATTTCCAAACAAGGTCCAGGCTACCATCTCCCTTGTTTTGTCCAGACTTGATTACGCCAATGGCCTCTACTACGGATCACCTTTAACAACCACGAAAAGACTACAACGGATTCTGAACTCATCTGCCAGACTACTCTTACATATAAAACCGCAAGACCACATCTCCCCTGCCTTGAAAGCCCTGCATTGGTTACCAGTTGCCAGAAGATCCACTTTCAAGCTGCTTTGTATCACCCATAAAGCAATACATGGAACGGGACCGCTCTTCATCAGGAATAAAATCACCAAACACATTCAACCAAGGAACCTCCGCTCTCGAGTAGCACCTCGCCTCAATATCCCAAGATACAAAAACAAAACATGGGTGGCACATCCTTCTCTGTTCAAGAAGCCAAACTATGGAACTATTTACCTCCCAACATAAGATCCACGGGTAACCACCTTATCTTCAGAAAACTACTCAAGAATTGGCTCTACCCCCTCATAACCACCATACACAAACAGAAATATACAGCATATTCCTCAGTATATAAGCATTTTATTTATACTATCGAAATGTACTTACATATGTGCTTTGCTTTGTATAAGCGTGTAGAATCATTATGTTAAAAAACAATATATAGATATTCATTAATTCTGCTTAACAAATCTACATATTACTGATAGTTACATTATTCTATGTTTTTAACATGTATATAAGTGACTGCATAAATAAGTATAACATTTATCATAACTATTTATCTACAATTGCTTCACTGATGAATTACAAAATATACATATATAAATAAATAAAAAATAATTTAAAGTACAACAACACTTGAAAGCCGGAGTTTATTCAATGCATCTTTAATCTACATGCACTAGCTTCCTTTATGCATCTATATACCTTCCATGTACTTATGGCTCTATATATTGATTACTTTTCATCTAATTCAGCATATCCAATCCACTGCCCTATTTCTCACACTATATCGTTTTCAATATATCCTCTACCTCAACTCTCTGACTCATCTCAAACCTCTTTCTACTACTCTTTCCACTGCAGTACCCTATTTCTCACCCTATACCTCTATCAATATATCCTCTACCTCCACTCTCTCATTCATCCCAAACCCCATACCACTACTATGATCCCCAAAATAACCCTTTCTAGACTCTTACCTACTTCTCACCTCCTTGCATCATGTCATACTTCTTTTACTATTCTGATCCCCCAAAACAAGCCTTTCTAAACGCTTCCCTCTGACTCCTCCCCCTCCACTTCCCTTTTACTTATTCCAAGCCTCCTCCTACTCTCATCATGGTAGCAAGCACTATATAAATGCAAACCTTTTTGCCTTGTCTATCCCTCCACTGTCCTTCTCATCAAAAAAACTGACTAACATAGCCATGACTCAAACTACTTTCATATTTCACTATACTAATCCACCACGAATCCTTTATTGGTTCCGAAGTAGCATGCACACTCACACTCTCACCCACAAGCAAGCACAAAACATACATATAAAAGCATCTTTTTACATACCTCAGCTGCCAGATGGGGTCATATTACTGCTAATTGTGCTCTATTTTTTATTTCACTAATAGTGAATGATGTATTATTCACTATTAGTGTACTAAAAAAACTGACTGAAAACAAGGAAAGTGGAGCCCAACACCGTCCTAAGGATGAGCTGCCTCTATGTTCCTGACACTGATTTTGCTACCTCTGAGGCCAGGTGTCACAAAGGTAGTGCCAGGGGTATGAGGGGGCAAGCCAGGTGTCACAGCTGAAACCCCTGGAGGCCCCTTAATAATGTCCATGCTTCTCTGCACTATGCTGGGGCGAGGTTCATAAAGCAACATTGACATTCTCTTTGGAGTCCAAGGCTCTGAATAAATCAGAAGACCCTGTCTGCCAGCAGCTCACAGTAGAGTAATCAATCTTCGTAGCACCCACCCAAATAGAAATAGGACACAAAAGGTGACGGGAAGAATGCTTGCAATTTGTCTAACCACTGGTGATCGAGCAGGGATATATCCCAACCCATTGTTCTTTTGCTCCCCATACAACCTCAGTTTGGACCCAGCCATATGCAAATCAGTCTTGACCCTGATTCGAATCGGAAGAGTTCAGCCAGACCTACCAGGCCAGGACCTCCCTGAACCGGAACACAAGCAACCCAGGACCGGTTTCAAACTAGCTATGAGCTCATCAGCCAGGTGCAGCTTGGTTCCAGAGACACAGTGAGCATGGGACCTGTGTCTAGGCATACCCATGCCACTTAGGGCGGTACATGAAACACACAAAAGGTGATGGTAGGAATGCTTGCAATTTGCCTAACCACTGGTGATCACTCGGGTAGTATCCCAACCCATCGTTCTTTTACTCACCTCGCCACCTAAATTTGTACTCAGGACATGGAAATCAGTCTGAAAGCACACAAAAATAGCAGTATGAAAGTGATTCTCCCGCCTTAGAAAGTTTGATATGGACTGGTCAATGGAGACAAAAGTATTAGCAACACAAACAGTGCTTTTTAGGTCTCGCCTGACCCAGCGCATGCGCTGGTCTGGCGAAACTTATTGTGAGGGCTCCAAAAAGTGCTACCAGGCCAGCCTAGAGCTACAGTGCATGTGGGCGGGCGCACGTGCAGCGCTTTACCGCGATTACTTTCACTTTCGCAGCCGCACGGCCGCTTGGCATAGCCAATAGGTCTCGCTTTTGGGACCTTATAAGTATTTAGTTATGCAACTGTTGAATGGCTAAACACTTATAAGGTCCCAAAGGCGAGACCTATTGGCTATGCCAATGCTTGTTATGTTCTGGTTCACAGCACAGCTGTCACCAGACAAGTATGTGAGCATTACTAGAGAGTGGTTTTGGCTCCGCCTACATGTTGGGTGCCAGCAGCACGTTTTGTTTGGGTAGGTGTGTTCTTACACAACAAAGTGCTTGTCCTCGATGCAGCAGTGATCATTTTGTTCATCCTGCTGCCTAAGCTTGAATATTCTGGGGTACACACATGACATTGGAAAGCTATTAAAGTGTCTCAGGTGACTATATAATTTATGTTGCTTTTTTCCGGTAAAGCACAGATGGAAGGGGGCACTCATTAACCTACGTGGATTTTCAGGTCTGGCTGGACAGTGCTACAGTCACCTCAACCTTTAAACTACACCAATATTATTGTGCAGTTCTTTGCTTCCACACAAATGCATATCTATTCCCATGCTATTTACTTGTAATGCTTCACATCACCATACAATATCTTTAAAGCCAGACCTATTGGCATTGCCAATGCTTGTTATATGTAGCGCCTTGAGAACCTTAACTATAGAGGCTTGCATTACATAAATATATAATTTTTATATAAATGCATTCATGTTTCTTTCTACACATTAACTTTAGCTATTTGCCAAATGTTAAGAAGCGCACACGTTCCCGGTTTACTAAAATGCATTTTGTTTGCATCACAGTCACTCAGCTCACCTTCTGTTCCCCTCCTCCCCTGTTTCATCATGTTGTAAAGAGTGCTGTTTAATGTGCTGTTTAATCGAAGAAACATTATTGGAGGTGTTCATTCAAATGGGTAAATCCAGACATGGAACAAAGCATTCAGATGTCGATGCCCGAGGGGTCGCGTTGTGAAGAAATAAACAACATGTAATGTGCAACTTCTGGCAGCCGTCAAAAAATATCACACCTCTACTGCTCGAGGCGACTAACTGCAGCAAGGTGGCATGAATGAAGCCCATGTTAGCCTCCAGGGCCATCTGTTTGTAATTGAAAACAAGCTTGAAAAGATAAGTCCTGCAGGAGATATTTGTATATTTTATAATTAGCGTTTCTCTGTAAAAAGGGGTGTTCCCCTGAATTATAGTTAGCAATAAAACCACAGTCACCAAAAGTAAATTAAATGTGTCTTCAAATCAGTTTCAAATATTCTAAACAGTGTTTAATGTCGTAACACCCAAGGGGTATATTATCAAGAAACGGCGTTAAAATTATTGCCGCTTTAGCTGCAGAAAACTGCCGCTAAAGCAGCGATAATGGGCTTGAGAATATGCCCTTGAGAATTCCCATAGAAGCCCATGTTCTGGTGTCAACATGGGCTTCTATTGGAATTCTCTACGGCAGTTTTCTGCCGCTAAAGCGGCGATAATTTTAACGCCGTGCTTGATAATATGCCCCAAAATGGTTTATACCAAATGACAAATAACAAACCTTGTCAATGTCATTTTTGCATCAGGCTTCCATCGGAAGCCTTCACCATGAACAACCAGATTGAAATCTGCTTATTCAGAGTCGTGACATCACAACAGTGTTTCACCACTGTTGCAGTCACAGCCCATGCAGGCAAGCACGGAGGGGGGGGGGGAAGTGGGGGGTATTATGTTAAAGTATTTGTAAAGCGCATGGCTGCCCCAGCAATGGGGCGTCCATGCGCTAGTTCCAGAAAGAGCGTCAGCTGAAGAAAAGAGAGAGAGGATTAGGCCGAAAATAGCCAAGTTTTCACGGCCCTTCTGAACGACCAGTGATTCTGGATGCTTCTGATGGACGCAGGAAGAGCGTTTCAGGGTGCGAGGGCTTTGGCGCGATAGGAGCGCCTTCCTGCTCTTGCTCTTCTGACACGAGGGACACATGCCAAGTAGAGATTAGCAGAGTGCAGATCCCACTAGGGAACATACGGGTGGCGCAGGTTAGATAAAATGGAAGGTGCCTGGGAGGTGAGGATTCTATGCGCAATACATAGAGCCTTGAAGTGAATTCTCTTATTCACAGGGAGCCAATGCAACTTGTGGCTAAAGCTGGCAACCGAGCAGGACTTAGGGAGTGGAAATTGTAGCTGTGCCACTGCGTTGTGGGCCATCTTTTAGTCACTGTCTTATTTGAGCCTAGATACATATTATTGAAGTAATCCAGCCTAGAGAGTATAGTAGACTGGATAATAACCTGGCATGTCTGTGAATCAAAAAACCCAAGAATGGGTTTTTACCCTTATGGAACTTACCACTTATCTTGCGCTCACTGCATCAATGGGTTGGCGATGCGGCGAGCGCAATGTAAGTCATTTTATTTATTCATTTTCCCTATTCTGTTGTTGGTACCTTTTACCCCCACACCCAGCCCCACCCCACTGCACTTACCTGCATGGGCTGCCATCACACTGTTGTGATGTCACCAGGGGAAGCACACGCTTCTCCTTTGTTCCACCACATCGCCTAGTTCTCCAGAGACCTGAACGAAGTGAGGCAATGGCAGTTGGGGGTCTCACCCTCCTTCTCCCGCCTCTCCCAGGTCTCCACAGTCCCGAGATCAAAAGGAGGACACAGGCAGCACTATGCCTGCGCCAACCACCTTCTCCCTCGTCAACATGGGTTTCTGCTGACCGATCCATGATGAGAGGAGAAATGAAGCAGCTCTGACAAGCGGCTCTCACATGTAAAATATACCATGTGTCTCCAACAAGTAGCTCATGAGCTACCGGTAGCTCTCCAGGTACCTGTAAGTAATTTTCTTTTATGCAGCCCAGGCTAACAATAAAGATTATTTTGCTTGGTTGAATTAATATATGCATTCCAAAAATTTAAAAATCGTAACACAATACGAAAATGGGTTCATTTTCAGAACACATAAGCTGATATTCGAAGAAAAATGGCTATATTTTTTAAATATATTTAAAGGCATTATTTGAGTGATAAATCAAGTAGTGTTAGAAAGATGTATTACTCATATTATTAACTTGGTTCTAGGGGCACTGCACCTATGGCTGTTATATTGCCCAAAAACACACAATTAATGGACAGAATGCAGAACAAATCAAAACATTCACCAGCAGTCAAGAGATCTGGGTTAAATCCATAATTCTTTTGCTCACCATGCCAGCCCAGTTTAGAGCTGGCCATATGCAAATCAGTCTTGACCCTGTGCCTCAAGGGAACAGTCAAGCCCGAACTGCCAAGCCAGGTCCACCCTGGACCGGAAAAAAGCGTCCTAGGGCCGGTTTCCTGGTTTCACCCCTCATCATATTATGAAGTAAAAAAATGTTTTCCTTTTCGAATGGAATATTTGCTAATTCATTCACACATTCTATTAATTACAAACCATTTGATTGATTTTATATAAACTGACGTTGCCTTGCATTTAAGTGTTCCATTACAATGAGTGATTTTGTGAATACCTGACTTTGGTAGTGTAATTAATAGAATGTGTGAATGAATTAGCAAATATTCCATTCGAAAAGGAAAACATTTTTTTACTTCATAGTTTGTCGGTGCTCTATTTCCTTTTTGAAAATACAGAGCCCCTCTCTTACCTTGTTTTAAATTCACCCCTCATCAGCCAGGATTGCTTGAATCCAGTGGCACAGTGAGCATGGGACCCACATCTGGGCATACCCGGCGCACTTAGGGAGAGAAAATAAAAAACATACAATTGATGGACGGAATGCAGAACAAATCAAAATATTCACTCCCAGTCAAGAGATCTGGGTTAAATCCATCATTCTTTTGCTCACATAGCCACCCCAGTTTAGACCTGAGCATATGCAAATCAGTCTTGACCCTGTGCCTCATGGGAACAGTCCAGCCCGAACTGCCAAGCCACGTCTTCCCTGGACTGGAAACAAGCCTCCTAGGACTGATTTTGGGGTTTGACCCCCCATCAGCCATGATAGCTTGAATCCAGTGGCACGGTGAGCACGGGACCTACGTCTGGGCATACACAGCGCACTTAGGGAGTGCTCACTACACCACTGGATTCAAGCTGGCCTGGCTGATGAAGGGTGATGCCCTGAAACCAGTCCCAGGATGCTTGTTTCCGGTCCAGGGAGAAATTGGCTTGGCAGTTCGGGCTGGACTGTTCCCACGAGGAACAGGGTCAAGACTGATTTGTATATGGCTGGGTCCAAACTGGGGTGGTGTGGTGAGCAAAAGAATGATGGATTTAACCCAGATCCTTGTGACTGGGGGTGAATGTTTGCATTGTCCAGAATTCCATCCATCAATTGTTTATTTTGTTATATTACCCATGTAGAGGCATTCCATATTGATGACGATTTTTATTTTACTCCTGGCAACCTTCCTGATGCACTGATGTGATCACTTCTGACAATCTTAGATGGGTGGTCACTACTGCACTACCAATATTAGGAGCTCGGGATGATTTTCATTAAACTTTTGCAGCTCTTTGTACTGAAGAGGTTGGACATACCAGAAATATACAGTAACAGACTCATATATCAACTCTCTAAGTATTTAGGACATTGACTAGAATGCCACAACAACCTGATCTAATGCTATACTGACCACTCCTAATGAAAGGATAGGAGTTTTTACTCCTGAAACCTGGCTGCTGAGACCACGCTGAAGCATACTGAAGATATGTTCAGAGAGTGCTGACCAGAAGGGAGAAAAATGTATTTTAAAGTCTTTGTGCTGCTGTACTAAGGAAAGTTTCTTCACTCTGCCTTTGGAATAGCCCTATAAAGTGGTCATATGGTGAATATCGTCACAATGTCTCACAACTCAAGTAGACGTCATCAAACGAGGGAACCTTCTAGAATGCTGATTTCATTTCAAGACCGAGGCTACCATTATGCATTATAACTTTTAATGCCACTCTGACTTTAAAGAACATTAAACAACAACAATCTAGAGTTAGAACACTGCTGTCCATAAATAATCTCCACTTAGAAGCCTCCTCCTCTTTTAAATGTTGCTCTGGACAGATAAGTATCTTTGATGTTTATTGTTTAGAAGGTATTACTGGATGTTGAAACATGTTTTTCATAATTTTGTTGTTATATAAGTAAATGTGTAAGTGCTTATTTTTTAATTAATGGCATACACTTCTGATTCGTGGTGACTGTCAGTGATGGAGGGCTTAGTAAAGAGAACTTTTATTTTTCTCACCACTGGATGGCCTCTTTATATGTGTAATTCCTGCAAGTAGTGTATAGTTTTGGGGCTGGAGCAGCCCGCCATGTTTCCAAGGTCAGTGCCATACTAGCCGCTCCAGTTCTAGTTTGTGCTTCACATTTTGGGACTTTAAAGGTTTTGGAGATTCTCCCAGAAGGAATCATTGTCATAAACTGTGACAACAGGAACACCACAAAGCACACTACAGCAGTCCCATTTGTCAGGTACAGGCTAACACAACTTCACAATGAATTTGGGGTGTCTCCTTGAAGAAATACTTTAGAAACATGTTGTTAAATGGCACAATTAAAAGTGTAACCTCAGACCTCCCTTCCTGCATTCCTACAATAAGTTGATTCCTTTGCAGCTGTCTCCGGATATAAATTAAATAAAGTTAAAAGCAAAATCTTACCTTTAACAAAATACACTTTCAAAGATGACTTCCTTATCTGGAGGCCTCAACATATTAAGTACTTAGGTTTACAATTTACACCTTCTATTTCAGGTACAATTTCACTTTTGTATGGAGAGTTGTATACAGAGAATATCCTCTTTGGTCACCAGATGACATCCTTTATACCTATCTTGGTGGGGCCATTTGGATACTAAAAAGAAGATGTTGTCCTCCATCATTCTCTATACAATTTCTAATGTTCCAGTATCTATTCCTTTGAATTTTTTTAAAGAAATTCAAATCTATATTGTCCTTTTTTCTATGGAGTAATAAAAAAGAATATATTTCTTTATCAAAATTAACCCCTCCAAAGTCAGAAGGAGGTGTTAATTTCCCGGATTTCTCCACATATCAAAAATCTTTTTTACTTTGTCAGGCTTCAAGATGGCTCTCCGAGTCTCTTGTAGATTGTGCTCTTTGGGCTGAGCTTGAACGATCCTTCATCTCTCCTTTCTCATTTCAAGAATATGTATCTTTCTCTCCTAAACCACAATCTCTGTCTACTCCGATACTTAAACACACATCAAAAATTTTGAAACATAATTCTCCATCAGATCCATTAGATTGGTCTTCTTTCTCAGGCTCCACAATATGGCATGATAACATGATATTGATACGTGACAGACCTTTATATTGGAAATCCTGGATGCAGAGAGGCTTAATCTGTATACATCAATTGTATATACAAAATGAGTTTATGTCTTTTCCACAAGCCAGTAGACTTTTTGGCCTATCTTCATCTTTCCAATCTAAATATCTCCTTCTGAAACAAGCCATTTTAAAAGCTCATTCTCAATACATAGTCCAAAACCCTCCCACTGATCCTGCCTCCTCTTCTGTTACCAAGCTACATGTTCTTCTATGCGTTAACACCAAAGCCTCTGCTATTTATAATTATGTACATACTTCATTTAACACACAAGAAAAAACTAAGGTAGAGCTCTCTTGGGAAAAAGATTTAGAGGTTGGTTGGTCCACAGCGACATGGAACAAAATGTGGACTAAAATTAGGAAATACTCTAGAGCAGCGAACACCACACAGACACTTTTCTTTATTTACAGTAGACTTTTGTTATCCCCGGTTACCTTAAATGCATGAGACGCTGAGCTGTCGGATGCCTGTTGGACATGTTCCACTCCTCATGCAAATTTATACCACTTACTTTTTACATGCCCACCGGTTCATGATTATTGGAAAAGCGTATGGTCTCAAATTAATTCAATTTTTGATTCTGCATGCCCTTATTCTACTTCTCATGTGTTTTTCGGAAGTTTATCCCCTATTGAGGCAGATTGTGAGTCTAACACAAAGATAATATACCTATTATTAGCAGTTGCTTTTCAACAAATAACTAAAAATTGGAAAGATTTTACCAAATTATTCTATCAAGCATGGTGCTACGCTGTTTGTTATAACCATAGATTAGATACAACGTTTGTATACCCTATTCACATGGCAATGAAGCATTCAAATTTATGGTTACCTATCACATTGTTCATTGATGCTAGTGCTAGACGCTCCTTCTCCCTGACTCCAATGCAACAAGAAATCTCTAAACCTCCTTGACTTTCCTCATAGTGATATTATACTAATTGGTTATTCTGCATTTTGTATTAAGATTTTTACATGAATTGTACCTTTCTTTTATTGGCACCGATCAATTTGCATACCCCTGTCATTTTCTCGTTCAAGATATGTAAAACTAACCTATGCATCCAATTACTTTGTTTGCTTACTTTTAGTTTGACTTATGTGATTACCTGATGTTTCATTGTTCTTTGTTTTCTCACTTTGAATTTTTTCAATAAACTTCTATTTGAACTTAAAAAAGTAGGAAAACGTGAAATAAAAAACAGCAGGATCACAATATAATATAATAACAATGTAATGAAAACATTTGAATAATAAGATGAGAGAACTGGAAAATATTTGCAATTATAAGTGCTTTGAACATTTGGGCTTTCCCGAGTGCGATAAAACAGTAAGAGGATTATATTCACCAAATGAGTAGCTTTATTCGGCCTGGATGATTTCACTGGCAAACACTCAGCGAGAAAGCATATTTTAAATGCATGTATGTTTTTTTATTTTGCCTCGACCAGGGTAGCCACTTTGGGCCTCATTTATGAAAAGTGACACATCGCTGGGCAAAAACAGCGATGTGCCACTTTATATAGCGCTATCCGTGCGACACCATGGTAGGTTAGGGGGTCTTACAGTGGCACTGTGAGCTAGCTGGTCTATAGCACAACAGATCCTGCGGGATTGTCAGAAATCAGTCTTGACACCAACCCCTTAGTTTATGTTGTCCAAACAATGCGCAGGTCCTACGGATTGGTAGGAACTACACTGTAGTAGAAGTGATGTCATGAAATGTCATAAATGTCACAGTGCCAATTCTACTAGGCTTTTTCACGGCGGAACGTCTCCCCTGCACACATTATATCTGACACGGGTATAATGTAGCACAGGCCTTTGAAAAGTGACTCATCAGCCTATATGCCTCACTTTGTAAATAGGGCGCAGTGGGGCGCATTGATTGCGCTGCCACATCATCAAAAAAAAGTGACGCAACAGCGGTGCAAGTCCTTCATAAATAATGGCCTTTCATTTTGGAAGGCACATTCTAAGCTAAAATGCCTTTAGGTGCTATCATTTCATTACAACCAAAAGATAAATGAAGAAAAGGACCTAAAATGTTGTGTCCAAAATCACAGTTTTGAAACGCTAAACCTATGCTTGAAATGGTATGTATTTTCCAAAAAGGAATTTGTTTAACTATAGTGCCACATCTCCTCTTTTTTGGGTTTGTGACAGCCATGCCTATTTTACAGAGCATAGAAACGCCATTAAACGCCTCTATGAAATGCTAATTAAAAATGATGTTTTCCCGGATTGTCAGGGTTGGCAGTTATCGTGTGTGATAGCCCTCAGATGCATGACGTTTTTTTGTTTGGATCACTGTTGTAGCGGCTGGTGGATGAAATTCTGCCGAGGCTTCTGGAAGAGCTTTCATTAACATTAAATATCAGCCATCTGCTCGCGCCCCTGCGCCCCCGTGCCTCGAGAGTTAATATGCGAAAGGCATGCCGGGACTCTGCAAGGGTTCGCGCCTGTCAGGGGGGCGCTGGCTGCGCGCGCGGCTATTCTGATCTGCTGTGACATAATATAAACCAGCATTTATTGTCTGGGTAATCCAAGCAGCTCTTCAGAATTCATGAGGTTTAAGACCAGATAATTACATTTATTGATCCCTGCTGTGCGTAGAACAGGTCCCATCTGAAGAGAGTGCTTACATGTGGAAACAGAAATCAGCACATCACGGGAGTTGCGCTCTGTTTTTCTCTCAAGACATTAACGCAGCTTTAGTTAACTGAAGAGGCCTACAAATCACAGGGGCGTGAGGTGTGGACAGGGCACAAGTCCAAAAAAAAGAAGTGGGGGGACTAACCAGGTTAGGCAGTATGCAAGTGAAATCATGACGCCTACCATCACAACGCATGATGTCATGATGCTTGACATTGCACGTGACATCACTGAAAGTGACCTCACTGGAAGTGACATCACTAGAAGTGACATCAGATATTAAAACCTCCCACATATGTTTATCATGTATATCATGCATACATTTAAGCGCATTATGAGATTTAACAAATTAGATTTGGGGTCGGGGTTATGCCAAAAAAGTGGCGCAATCCAGACACAAAATTTGGGCCTAAACTAATGCATTTATTTTTAGGTCGAGCGTGAGCCAGCGCGCAAGCGCTGCTTTGCGAAGAGTTGTGGTTCTTCAGTACGGAGAGAAGCTTTGCCCACTCCCCCGCCCTTATTTTTCAATGGCTTGCGTGTTTGCCCTTTGTAAATGCTGTCTTATGATTCATTATGAGGCTTGTTAGTCTCTCCTTAGTACAGCCATGTTGTCATTTGTATCCTCCCATGGCTACTGGCTCCTTCACTTGGTTGTTACACAGGACGTGTACTATTTCCTTTATTAAGTTTAAACAACAAGGAGGGATGCAGGGTTTAGAATTGCGCAACACAACATGTTTTGGTGCCTTCTACCTTCCTCCTGCTGTCGTGCCTTCTCCCCCCTCCACCCTCCCTCCCGTTGTCTATGCCTTCTTTTCCCCTCCCCGCCCTCCCTCCCATTATCTGTGCCTTCTTTTTCCCTCCCTGCCCTCCCTCCCGTTGTCTGTGCCTTCTCCCCCCACCCACCCTCCCTCCCTCCCGATGCCCGTGCCTTCTCGACCCCCCCCTCCTGTTTTCTGTGATGCCAAGTTGCCAACCATTTGCAATGCAATAGTGTTGTGATCTCGTGGCCTGCTTGTGGCCTGCTCACATTGAGAATGTGATGCGGTCATCTTTAGAATGTCCGGGGGTTGAGGATTGATTTGTGGGCTGGGAGAGAGGCTGAAATGTTGGTGCTGCTCTCGTCTTATCTACTTACAATAAACGCATATGAAACCTTCTGGCATCGGAGCATCCTAAATTCAACACTGGCGACGAGTTGTTTTAACCTGATTGGGGACAGGTACCTCCGCACCAACTCCCCTTTGAACTTTTTAGTGAACGACCAACCCGACCAACGAGCAACGTGCAACGCGACTTATTGTAAAGTGATTTAATTTCTTCATGTTCATTCCACGGCTTCTCTACATTATTGGAACATCTCGTAAGTTAATTTAATGCTAATTTTGACTTCTGAAGGCGTTCGTCAAAATACTCACAGCTAACAGTCTCCTCTCGAGCTCCGTCTC
The DNA here is from genome assembly GCF_964204655.1 of Triturus cristatus. Lineage (NCBI taxonomy): Eukaryota > Metazoa > Chordata > Amphibia > Caudata > Salamandridae > Triturus > Triturus cristatus. The sequence goes on along the minus strand of NC_140589.1, from coordinate 139,660,701 downwards.
GCGCGCTACACTACAAGCGCACGCCCCATTGTCGAGGTCATCAGTATTTGTCATCGTTGGTTTGGTCACAGGAACGCACGCTCTCACGTTGGACTCACACAACGTGCAGCCATCTTGTGTTTTACATGGTAAAAGGAAATATTTACCGGCGGTGTGCACAGATCCTTACATGGATTACACGGACTCATGCATGGTGAGGTTAACACTAACCCTTTCAACTTGTTTGGATTCATGCATGGTGATGATGACACTAACTATTTCAACTTATTTTTTATGAACTGTTTGTAACTCTTCACGGTTGAATTGCATCGAAAATTCTTCAATGGACTGTATTACCTTGTCAAGTTTTTTTTAATTTTATCTGACAAGTACATCAAACACTCGAGCTTCTTACAGCATTTACTCACATTATATTTAACTGGCCACATCAAGTTTATTCTCACAGTGTTCTCATTGTAACGTGCAGAATTTTAATTATTTCTTTTAATCATCTTTTCTCGTCATGGCCACTACTTCCAGCATGTCTCAACCGCCACCTTTTCTTTCTGAAGAAGGTGACCCTTTTCTTCCTTGGAAAAGATGGAAGAATTTATTTGACTCTTATATTGTAGCGATTGGTGGTGAGTAGTTTTCAGCTGTTAGGAAGCAGGCTATTCTCCTACATAATCTTGGTGTGGAAGGAAGAAATGTTCATGACAGCATGGACATTATACCAGTGGGTGGTGTGGATGGTGAACCTGCGGATGTATTCGAGATGTCCATGACTATGTTAGAGAAATATTTTGTTCCTCGGATTAACGTTGTGTTAGAGCGCCATACATTTTTTACCAGAATACAAGGCCCTTCGGAACGAGTTAAGAGTTATGTTGCTTCTCTTAAAACCTTGGCTCGAACGTGTGAATTTGGTGAACTCACTGAGTCTCTTATTAGAGATCAACTTGTAAGATGCACCAACAGCACACAGGTTCAAGAAAAACTCTCGTAGAAAAATCCATCGTTGTCAGAAGCGATTGCTATTGTAGAAGGTTTAGAGAATACCTCTACCTGGGTGAAAGAAATGAAAAAGGACCGAGAAGAGAAGAAAGAAGTAAAAGAGAATGTTCATGTCTTCAGTGACAATCCTGCTCACGAAAGCAGTGACAATGTTGCCAAGGTTACCTCCATTGACAAACAAAAAATCTCCGACAAAGATGTACGGCCACATTACCCTACAAAAACGGTAACTGGTAAGGGAGATCATGATAGTCGTTCTACTATATATAATGGTAACAGTGATAAAACGTCTGGAGAAGTTTCTAAGCCAAAGTGTTTCAGGTGTGGTAGTCTTACACATTATTCCAATTATCCTCATTGTTTTGCCAAAGACTCTATTTGCAACAAGTGTGGCATTAAGGGACATTATGTCAGAGTTTGCAGATCTTCTGTCAAGTCAAGGTATCCGGAGAAGGGTACTGAAACTGTACGAACAATCATTCTCAACATTGAGGATGATGGAAATGGAATTGACAATGGAAAAGTGGTTATGCCAGAGTGTGACATTTTGGATGATGGATATAACTTTGTGGTTTTAGCTGATTCTGGCTCGCCTTTCACAATGGTGGGCAACAAACAAGGGGATGAGATTATTGGCCTTAACAGTATGTTGTTATTACCACCAGATATAAATCCAGTAAGTTATGGTGGTACTAAAATAAATGTGTTAGGATATGTAATAGCCAACATCCAATTCAAGGGCAGACAAACGCTAGATAAGGTTTACATAGCTGAGAGGGGGGATAATCTCCTGGGATGGAGACATCAACGTGATTTGGGCATTTTGCTTAATGCCAGCGCTATTGATCCTAGAGACCAAGTTATGTTAGTGGATTTTGCAGAAAGTAGTCAAGTTGTTAATTTCTTCAACAAATTTCCAGAAGTTTTTACCGATTCTCTAGGGTGCCTTAAAGGTTTTGAGCACAAAATTGTTCTTAAAGATAGGGCTGTACCTTGTGCACATAAAGTCAGAAGAGTGCCGAATATGATGTTGGCACCACTAGAGTCAGAACTCAAAAGACTTCTAGATTTGGGAGTCATTGAAGAGATTAAAGGATCAGAGTGGTTGGCCCCTATTGTTTTATCCCCCAAGGATGGTGGGACCAGTGTCATAATGTGTGTGGACTTGAGGGGACTTAATGAATGGATATGGGTGGATCGCCAGCCTTTACCTAACATTTCGGAATCTATCAGCATGCTCAAAGGTGCACAAGTCTTTAGTGTACTAGATTTATCTTCTGCTTATCAGCAGGTTCCCCTTCACAAAGACTCTAGACATCTTACGTCTTTTGTTACACTTCTGGGAGCTTATCGATTCTTAAGGATGCCTTTTGGTTTAGCATCAGCAGCGGCATGCTTTCAGAGGGTAATGAAGTTAGTCTTAAAGGGAATATTAAATGTCATGTTTTTCCAAGATGACATCTTGGTTTATGGGAAAAATGAGCAAGAATATAATTCCACCTTGACATGTGTCTTGCTAAGACTAAAAGACAAGGGACTCACCTTGAAAAAACAAAAATGCTGCTTAGGGCTGAAATCAGTTACTTATCTAGGTCATGTAATCTCCGGTGAAGGTATTCAACCCAAAATGGAACTTGCGGAAAGCATTGTAAAAGCTCCGGCTCCCAAAGATAAAGATCAGGTCAGATCATTTTTGGGTTTAGCTGAATTCTACTCGAAATTTGTGAAAGGGTTTGCTAGTGTGTCTGAGCCCATTAGGGTTTTGCTCAAGAAAGGGACACATTTTGCCTGGTCGGAAGAGTGTGAGAATGCATTTGCTGTGATTAAAAAGGAGATCGGGAGGTTACCTACTTTGGGGCATTTTGATGTCCACCGTAAGACTGTTCTTACCACTGACGCCAGCCTTAAGGGTTTGGGGGCGGTTCTTTCGCAAGTTGTGGATGGGGAAGAGAGGACTGTTGCTTTTGCCTCTAGGGCTCTCAGAGATGCTGAAGTGAATTATTCATGCATAGAGAGAGAAGCTTTAAGTGTGTTTTGGGCTGTACATCATTTTAAATTTTATCTTTGGGGGTATACCTTTTCTGGTTAAAACGGATCATCGTCCCTTGGTTCAAATATTCTCATGCCATCATAGTGAACAGTTTACACCCAGGTTGAAACGCTGGAGTGAAGGTCTCCAGGAATTTAATTTCCGCGTACAATACATACCTGGGAACATGAATGAGTCTGCTGACTGTCTCTCGCGATTACCTATTGACTATGATCAGAGTGAGATCAGAGATCAGAGTGAGATTGAAACTGAGAGTGTTTGCTGGATGTCTGAGCCAACCTTGTCTGGTGAAGAATAGTTAGATGGGGTAAGTAAGGATAAGGTTCTTTCTTCCCTCAAGATGTGGATAAGTCAAGGGTGGCCTGACTATAAAACGTTGGACCATGAAATGAAATCCTATTACCTGTAAGGGAGGAGTTATCATGGGAATGTCATGAGAGGTGACAGAGTGGTTCCTCCCCTTAATTTCAGGAGCAGATTGATCAACATTGCCCATGAGGGACACTTAGGCAGAAGCCTTACCAAGGCCAGGGTCAGAGAAAGATATTGGTGGCCTAATACGGATCATATTACTGAGGATGTTGTTAAGAATTGTATGTCATGTGCTGCAAATGATAAATCTCGTGTTACTAATGTTGCCCCGCTCTCACCTGTAGGAATTCCTGAAATTGTGTGGACCAAGCTTGGATTGGATATTGCTGGTCCATTTGAACTTTTGCCTTCCAGTGAACGTTTTGTCATTTTGTTGGTGGACTACACCTCGAAGTGGGTGGTCACCAAATGTGTTTCTTCTGTGTGCACTAGGGTTGTGATTGACTTCCTCAAGGACGTTTTTACCATGGGGTGGGTGCCCAAGTTTTTAGTAACAGATAATGGAGTGCAATTTGTCTCTCACGAAATGTGTGAGTTTTTGAAAGATCATAACATCATTCATCAAAAAACTGTGCTGTACTCACCACAAAGTAATGGCTTGACTGAGAGAATGAATAGAGTGGTCAAAAGTTGTGCTCAGCGCGCACTTGAATGTAAAGTTTCTTTCAGCAGTGTCTTGAGAGATACTTGGTGGGCACATCGTACTGCTCCCGATATTGTAACTCGCATCTCACCTTTTGAAGCTCTGAGGGGTAGAAAGGCTATCTCCAAACTAAACCCTACTTGGTTGCCAGTCTGTTTAGATAATTGTATTTCTGTTGAGACTAAACGTGCCAGGAGTTCTAGTTATCACCAGAAATATAAGTCGAGTTTTGATTCAAGAATGTGTGTGAGACAAAAGAAATGGCAACTTGGTGATAAAGTTTTGGTCAAAAATCCTAATTATACTCAGAAAGGCAAGTCTGCTTTCTTGGGTCCTTTCACCATAGTTGCCATAAAAAAAAATGTAGTGAGAGTTGATTCGGGTTCCACCTGGAGTATGTCCAGACTTGTGAAGTTTATGGAGAAATCATTGGGTTCTTCGCCAGCTTTTAATTCCAAACCTCAGTTGCCTGAGGCTAAGGTCAATACTAGGAGTCTAAGGAATAAGCATATGCCTGCCAGGTTCCAAGGTTTTGTTTTACATTAATGTGTGATTTTAGTGGTAGTTTGTATTGTTGTTAATATTCTAATTACTGTTGTTGGGTGGGGTTTTTTCCTTTTCCTTCTTCTTCTCTCATTCATTTTTGGGTGGGATTATTCTTGCCTTTACTGTTGTTGGGTATGTTGTATTTTTATGTTGTATTTAATTTTTAATTCTTTTGTGGGAGGGGGATGTGTTGTGATCTCGTGGCCTGCTCGTGGCCTGCTCACATTGAGAATGTGATGCGGTCATCTTTAGAATGTACGGGGGGTTGAGGATTGATTCGTGGGCTGGGAGAGAGGCTGAAACGTTGGTGCTGCTCTCGTCTTATCTACTTACAATAAACGCATATGAAACCTTCTGGCATCGGAGCCTCTTAAATTCAACAAATAGGTCTTGGGTAAATTGGAGACCTATTGCATTGCTTGCTATTGTATAGCACACAGAGTAGGTTGATATCTGTTAGTGGGAGTTTGTGGGAACTGGGTGGAGGTTTGTTCTGACACCGACGCAGTGCCTTTCAAGCAGGACTGCTTTGAGGGGGCATAGGAGAGACCATCGAAGCAGTGATATCCACTGCACGTAATCCGCACCGCAGCCCAGAACGGAGGGGAAGAATAGAGGGCCCGACATGGCAGAGCAAACGGCGCTGAACCTGGAGCCATGTCCGAGCCAGCCAAGCCACAAAGTGTGCTGGCCGATCTGACAGACATTATCCTGTGGTATGGCTCAGTACATCCGAGAAAGGCGTCCTTTAATTTGTGTTTAGCTGGAAAGAGACAAAGGACATTCCAGTGTCAGACACATTTGTCAAAATTTGAAGTTTAGCGGGTGGGTTGAAGGCATTTTATGGTTAAAAAAATCATATAACTACCTTCCTATAAACTTCTGAAAATTGAGTAACTATTTTGAATTGCAAAATTTGTGATTCAGTGCTTAATTTGAGCTGGTTTCAGTCGGAGGTGCCCAGCCTTTCTCATGATCATTTTTCGGGGTGGGAGATTAGCGTGGCTTGGGTATGTAGGTGACGGAGGTATTTATTGTCTTTCTAAGTGGGGCCCGATTACTTGTCCAGTGACGTGTTTTGAAATCTCCTTAGCTTGTCAAGTCCGCTGACCATTGTCATCCTCTTTGTTTAATCGCTGTTTTTGGTGATGTAAAGGGATGGGGTAATGTTGTTGACTACGAAGGTGCATTGGCGATGTTGGTAAAATGTAAGTACCGCAAGTGTGTGGCCTTCATAGCTTTACTATAAAGCCATTTAATTGTGGCTAATGTATGCTGTTTATCATGGAAATATTCAACCCTAGTCTGATCGATTATAGCCTTTAATCAGCAGCTTGTTGATTGCACTACACATTCACAAAGCTCATCTAATCCCACCCAAAAACTGGCTTTGTCAGTTCCTGTCTACTTGCAGTGTTATATTTTCACATTCAAAATCGAAACTGAAACATATTGATTTCAATTAGTTTTCATATTGACTATTTCTGTGCGCAAAAACAAGACTGTGACCAATGCTTACATCGTCTACAGGGTTTCCAAAATGTGATATAGATAGCAGGAATAAATGCAGGCCATTGGCACTATTCGTAGACGTCCTGTTACACCTGGCACCTTGGCGTGAGTCTCCCTTCCACTTTTTGTCGCTAACCTAAGAACTCTTTTTGAAAGCATATTCTTGAACTGTGTTTGTCATTTTTGTCGTTATTTGGTCTTGTGCTAAGCCTTTATATAAAAGATCACTATTTTTGATATAAATCTAGTGTGGTGTCCATTTGTGGTATTGTCACTGAGTTACTGTATATGGTCACAAATACGTAACCTATAACGCTCTGAGATAAGCCTTGTCTGCTCGCGCCAAGCTACCTAGAGGGTGAGCAGGGGTTATTTTAGGAGTGTAACCCCTTACCCTGACTAGAGGAGAGGGTCCCTGCTTGTCACAAGTACCTACCTCTGCCAACCAGAGATCCCCAATTCTAACATTGGTGGTCAGCGGTGAGGATCCTGTATTTGCATTTGTGTTTCATGTACAGTGATTGGTGAACACCACTTAGTGAGTTCAGACCATAACGCAGCTACATACTTTTTAATTTTTTGTTTGCCAAGAAATCTCCATTTTTTAAAATCATGCCTGGTTCAGTCAATGAGGAAAGAGCAGCATCTGTAATCTCTGACCGTGAAGGAGTAGAATGGGAAGAGGAAAAATTAGTGGACTACACAATAGCCCAGCTGAAGGGCTTCTGCAAAAAGTTTGGAGTTTCCCCGACTGGGTGCAGAAACAAATCCCAATTCCAAAGGGTGCTGAGGGCCTGGATTGAGTCAAGGTCACCTGAGGATGCGATAGTAATGGAACCAGCAGAAAGCGTCCATAGCTTTGGCAGAGGCCTGTCGCCAGAAGAGTTGTCAGACAGGAAAGAAACCCGAGCACATGAAATGGAGATGGCAAAATTGAATGGAGAGTTGGAAAGCAAAAAGCTGGCTCTGGAAGAGAGAAGAATTCAACTGGAGCATGAAACAAAGTTGAGGGAGATAGAGCTGAAGGCTAGGAGTTTAGAAATCACTCCCTCTGGTGGCAGCACACCGCCAGTGCAGGTAGAATCAAGGGTGTACATACCAAAAAATATGGTAAAGGATTATTTTTTAAATGATGACATAGGGCAGTGGTTCAAAGCCTATGAGGTAGCCATGTCTTCCCACCGGGTCCCTGAGAAGGATTGGGGAGCGGGGTTGTGGGGACGGTTCCTGAGTGAGGGGCGGGACACACTGCTAGACTTGCCTTCAGATGTTTATAATTCTTATCCCCATATGAAGGATGCTTTGATGACTAGGTAATGGTTGACCCCCGAGTTGTATAGGCAAAGGTTCAGGGGTTGCACAATGATTCCAAACAGTACGTATGTTGAGTATGTAACTATTATGGTCAGAGCACTGGATGGTTGGGTGAAGGGTAGCAAGGTTCAGGATTTTCAAGGGCTTCTTGATTTAATGGCATGGGAGCACTTGTCCCGTAATTGTTTTCCTGAGCTACGCCAGCACCTGATTGATAGTAGGCTGACTAACCCTAGGAAGCTTGCTGAGGAGGCGGACCGCTGGGGCAGTACCAGGGTCTACAAGGGTCCAGTGGGAGACTCCGCTAAAGGTGGGCAGGGTCCCCAGCAGAAGAGTGGGGGGGACAAGGGTAAACAGAGGGAGTTCACAAGAAGGCCCCAAAGTAATCCCCAAGGGAACCAAGGGAAAGGTTCTCAGCCTCCCCCACCCCAGAAGCCGACCGGAGCCCCGACAGGTCCCCCTGTTCAGAAGGGGCCCCTAAAATGTTGCAAGTGTGGTAACATGGGGCATTTTGCCTCTGATGTAAAGTGTCCTTTGTATGGTAAACCAGCACCCACTGGTGCTCCACCCCGGCAGATGGCTAGTGTAGCCTTGGGGGAGGAGATGGCAGTCCAAGGTGGGTGGGGTCCTGCAGAGATGTCCCTTGTCTCATTAGGAGACTGTGAGATGGTCCCCCAAACCCAGCTGCCTGATAACACTAAGAAATACAGGCAGTGGGTGACCATCAATGGCCGTAGGGTAGAAGCTCTGAGAGGTACAGGAGCCAGTGTGACAGCTGTCAAGTGTCACCTGGTGTCTCAAGAGCAGGTAGTCCCAGGAGCATTTTATCCAGTTGTTGCCGCTGACAACACAGAGAGTCACTTCAAGGTGGCTCAGGTTCCCTTTGAGTTGGGGGGGGGTCTCTGGTACTCTTCAGGTAGCTGTGAGGCCCGCCATGCCTGTAGACTGTCTGTTGGGGGACGATTTGGAGAGCTCACCTTGGGCTAAGGTGGAGCGGAGTGGTCACCTGGAGATGTTGGGTATGCCGGATTGGGCGTGTGTCACCACACGGTCCATGGCAGCGAGTAGAGGTGCTCAAGAGATCCTGGAGCCTGAGAGGGAGGCCCAGGGACCGGCCTTAGAGAGAAGAGGCAGGGGGCGTGGGAAACCGGCCCCCGAAGTTCCCACGGTCCAGGAGGAAGCAGACCTTGAGGGGGATGCCCTGGAGCCTACCGGGGAACAGATAGCTGAACTGGGGGACCTGCCTGAGCTGACCCATTGGCAGCAGGAAGGGGGCCCCTCCAGGGAGGACTTTTGTAAAGCACAGAAAGAATGCCCTTCTCTCGTGGGTATGCGGCAGCAGGCTGCAGACCAGGCCGCAGGTGATCAGTCTGGGTCACATTTCATTTACTGGGAGAACGACCTCCTATATACAGAGCCTAAGGTTGCTGAGCCTGGGTCAGCCCGTGCGCTGGTGGTACCCCAGGACTTCAGAGGCTTCCTACTGGGGCTGGCTCACGATGTGCCATTGGCAGGACATTTGGGGCAGGACAAGACCTTTGAAAGGCTTGTCACCCACTTTTATTGGCCCCAGATGTGCAGGAGTTCAGACACTCACTACAGGACCTGTCAGACTTGCCAGGCAAGTGGAAAGAGTGGGAGGAAGCAGAAGGCTCCTCTCCAGCCATTCCCTGTGGTCGGTACCCCATTCCAGCGAGTGGGGATTGACATTGTGGGGCCACTGGACCCCAGGACAGCCATGGGCAACAGGTTTATCCTGGTCCTGGTGGACCATGCCACCCGGTACCCGGAAGCCATCCCTCTGAGGACAGTGACGGCCCCCGTGGTGGGACGTGCACTGATGGGAATTTTCTCCAGAGTGGGATTCCCTCTAGAGGTGGTGTCTGACCAGGGTATCAATTTCATATCCAAATATATGAAATCCCTTTGGCAAGAGTGTGGTGTAACCTACAAATTCACCACACCTTACCACCCCCAAGGAATCGGGTTGGTTGAGAGATTCAACCGTACCCTCAAGGGCATGATAATGGGTCTGGAAGAACCCATGAGGCGTAAGTGGGACGTCCTCTTGCCATGCCTTCTCTTTGCATACCGTGAGGTTCCACAGAAGTCTCTAGGGTTCAGCCCCTTTGAGCTCCTGTATGGCCACCCTGTGAGAGGACCTCTAAGTCTGGTCAAAGAAGGCTGGGAGCAATCTCCCAGGAAACCTCCCCAGAATGTATATAGCTACATGCTGGCCTTCAGGAATCAGACTAGGCGATTCAGGCAACTTGCTGAGGCAAATCTGGAAGCCAACAATAAACAACAGGAGAGAGAGGGTATGTACACACTCTTGGTCCCCCAAGAACAATGTAACAACAACAAAAGAGCGTGATGCAAATCAAAAAATCATATGTACCTTAGTACACTGAGTGCTTGGAAAAAGTGTAAAGTAAACAAAATCAATCTGATGAAAAAATAAAACCCTCACTCACCAACATAGTTGGTGACATGCTTCATCATGGGGTTTTAGCCAGAGTAGCCTTGTGCATCTCTGGTGTGCTTCGACGCTTCAAATTAAGGCGGAGCAACAGTTTCAGACTAAAATGAAGTGAAGTGATAAGTGTGAAAAAAGTGAAAGGGATTTAAAAAGCCATGTATCGTACACCAAAACACTTTAATCGTGACGAGACAGGCATATGCTAAAAATAGTGAAGGATAATTTCTACTGACATTTAATTTGGTCAGATGTATCCTGTAAGTGGTCAAGCGGTCGACATGTTTCAGCTTATAAAGTGTTTGTTCACTAAGCTTTCATCAGGACCTAGTTACACAACAAAACACCTGGGCGGTATAGGCTCACTAAGGCCTACCCTAACCTCAGGTGCACAGAACCGATGGACTCACGGTTCCAATGGAGGTCTCCCACAGTTCTGGAAACAAACCTCGTATTTCTGAAAAAAATGGATTTCATTAGGGAGACACATAATCTTTGTCTTATGTTCATCAGATATACACGAAGCCAAGTCTAGGAGACCCAGTCAGTCCCCACGTTATTTGCTTAATCTATTTAGACTTATAGCCATATTCTGTATTGCAATCAGAACAAAAGGATCAATAGAATTACCAGACTTTCTAAACATGCCAAAATCCATATAATCAGACAGAAAATGGATAGAGTATTCCACACTTTGATCGATACTCTGGCCTAACGAGATTATTAGTAGTGATAGGGATCACAAATATCAAAGACACTGTTAAAATTGCTTAACAACTTCAAAAGATGAAAGCAAATTCTGAAATGGTAAAAACGCCGGCAGCTTACGTATAATTGAGTGGGTGTGCGCTCCTTGGGCAAGAGGCGGATTGCGGGACTACAGAACAGCTGTGACAACAGAAGGAGAAACGCGGAGTAAGCGTAGGAAATAGTATCACACCGTTCCTTACACAGGTTGTTTACCACAATAATCTGTTTGGCGCACACCCACTCAATTATACGTAAGCTGCCGGCGTTTTTACCATTTCAGAATTTGCTTTCATCTTTTGAAGTTGTTAAGCAATTTTAACAGTGTCTTTGATATTTGTGATCCCTATCACTACTAATAATCTCGTTAGGCCAGAGTATCGATCAAAGTGTGGAATACTCTATCCATTTTCTGTCTGATTATATGGATTTTGGCATGTTTAGAAAGTCTGGTAATTCTATTGATCCTTTTGTTCTGATTGCAATACAGAATATGGCTATAAGTCTAAATAGATTAAGCAAATAACGTGGGGACTGACTGGGTCTCCTAGACTTGGCTTCGTGTATATCTGATGAACATAAGACAAAGATTATGTGTCTCCCTAATGAAATCCATTTTTTTCAGAAATACGAGGTTTGTTTCCAGAACTGTGGGAGACCTCCATTGGAACCGTGAGTCCATCGGTTCTGTGCACCTGAGGTAAGGGTAGGCCTTAGTGAGCCTATACCGCCCAGGTGTTTTGTTGTGTAACTAGGTCCTGATGAAAGCTTAGTGAACAAACACTTTATAAGCTGAAACATGTCGACCGCTTGACCACTTACAGGATACATCTGACCAAATTAAATGTCAGTAGAAATTATCCTTCACTATTTTTAGCATATGCCTGTCTCGTCACGATTAAAGTGTTTTGGTGTACGATACATGGCTTTTTAAATCCCTTTCACTTTTTTCACACTTATCACTTCACTTCATTTTAGTCTGAAACTGTTGCTCCGCCTTAATTTGAAGCGTCGAAGCACACCAGAGATGCACAAGGCTACTCTGGCTAAAACCCCATGATGAAGCATGTCACCAACTATGTTGGTGAGTGAGGGTTTTATTTTTTCATCAGATTGATTTTGTTTACTTTACACTTTTTCCAAGCACTCAGTGTACTAAGGTACATATGATTTTTTAAATCTGGAAGCCAGCCAGGAGGAGATGAAGCAATGGTATGACCAGAATGCCACTCTGGTAGAGCTTCAGCCTGGACAGAAGCTGTGGGTCTTGGCCCCCGTGGAACCTTGTGCGCTCCAGGATAAGTGGACCGGTCCCTTTGATGTTGTGGAGCGCAAGAGTCCTGTTACCTATTTGGTGGACTTGCGGTCTCCAAGGAACCCCTTAAGGGTCCTTCATGTCAACCGCCTCAAGCCCCACTTGGAGAGGTCCCAAGTGGGCATGCTCTTGGCAACAGATGCTGGGATGGAAGAGGAGACCGAGCCTCTTCCTGTCAGCCCAGGAGCAAGATGGGTTAGTGGATGGTGTCATCCTCTCTTCCGCCCTGACCCCTGAGCAACAGAATGATTGTGTCCAGCTGCTGGGACAATTTTCTGATCTGTTTTCCCTGGTTCCCGGTGTCACTGATTGGTGCGTCCATGATGTGGACACTGGGGATAGTACACCTGTGAGGCACAAGGCCTACAGGGTGACTGACAGGGTGAGGGCATGCATCAAGGAGGAGGTCTCCAAGATGTTTGCACTAGGGGTAATTGAGTCCTCCAGCAGTCCTTGGGCCAGCCCAGTGGTCTTGGTCCCAAAGGCTGCAGCGCCGGGAGCCATACCCGAACTCCGGTTATGTGTAGACTACAGAGGACTCAATTCAGTCACCGGACTGACGCACACCCCATCCCCAGAGCTGATGAGCTCATAGATCGGCTAGGGGCTACCAACTACCTCAGCACGTTTGATTTAACGTCTGGATACTGGCAGATCGCCTTGACCGAGGGGGCCAAAGAGAGGTCAGCATTTTCCACCCCAGATGGGCACTACCAGTTCCGGGTTATGCCCTTTGGGATGTAGAATGCCCCTGCCACCTTCCAGAGGTTGGTCAACCAGGTGTTGGCTGGACTGGACTCGTTCAGTGCTGCCTACCTGGATGACATCACAGTGTTCAGCTCCACTTGGGAAGAACACCTGCGCCACCTCTGGGAAGTGTTGATGGCACTGCGGAGGGCAGGCCTCACGATCAAGGCTAGTAAGTGCCAGATCGGGCAGGGATCCGTGGTGTACTTGGGGCATCAGGTTGGGTGTGGCCAGGTGGCGCCCCTTCAACCCAAGATAGAAACCATCCTGAATTGGGAGTCGCCCAAAACCCAGACAGAGGTGAGAGCCTTCCTAGGTCTCACCGGGTACTACAGGAGGTCTGTCAAGGGGTATGCCAACATTGTTGCCCCCTTGACAGCGCTGACTTCTAGGAAGCAGCCCAGGAAAGTGATTTGGACTGACACCTGTCAGAAAGCTTTTGAGGCCCTGAAAGCTGCTATGTGCACGGCGCCCGTGCTCTTGGCTCCCAACTTCTCCAAAGAGTTTATCGTTCAGACAGACGCTTCAGAGCATGGTGTGGGGGCTGTTCTTTCACAGATTAATGAGGAGGGCCTAGATCAACCTGTAGCCTTCCTTAGCAGGAGGTTACTTCCACGGGAACAGAGATGGAGTGCTATTGAGCGTGAGGCATTTGCTGTGGTCTGGGCGCTGAAGAAGCTAAGACCCTACCTGTTTGGGTCTCACTTCCGGGTTCAGACAGACCACAGGCCCCTCAGATGGTTGATGCATATGAGGGGTGAGAATCCAAAGCTGTTGAGGTGGTCCATTTCCCTACAGGGTATGGATTTCACGGTGGAACATCGCCCTGGTACAGATCACGCCAATGCTGACGGTCTGTCCAGATTTTTCCGCCTTAGTGATGAGGAACTCCCTGGGGTAGGGTAGTTCTCCTCACATTTCAGCTGGAGGGGACACGTGTTAGACCTGGCACCTTGGCGTGAGTCTCCCTTCCACTTTTTGTCGCTAACCTAAGAACTCTTTCTGAAAGCATATTCTTGAACTGTGTATGTCATTTTTGTCGTTATTTGGGCTTGTGCTAACCCTTTATATAAAAGATCACTATTTTTGATATAAATCTAGTGTGGTGTCCATTTGTGGTGTTGTCACTGAGTTACTGTATATGGTCACAAATACTTAACCTATAACGCTCTGAGATAAGCCTTGTCTGCTCGCGCCAAGCTACCTAGAGGGTGAGCAGGGGTTATTTTAGGAGTGTAACCCCTTACCCTGACTAGAGGAGAGGGTCCCTGCTTGTCACAAGTACCTACCTGTGCCAACCAGAGATCCCCAATTCTAACACGTGGATATTGCATAGTTATGTGCATTCCACTGCAATAATTTGGGTGATTATCCCTCAGAAATGTTTAAGTATGTAGTGTATCTCAACACATGTAAAACATGGAAGGGCGGGTGCACGACCTGGTCTGAAAGTCATTCAAGGCACACATTGCTTCTGCCTGTGCATCGTTGCGCTGAAGGTATCAAGGCGCATCTCGTCAGTTAATAACGTTATTTAAAATGTCTTATCGCTTCTGCATCTTTCAAAAGCTTGACATCAATGCCCTGAGTGGTCCCGAGCGCCTTAAGGCGGCGAGGTTTGCAGTGCACATTACAGTATCACGATGTGTCTAGCACTATAGTGAGGTTAGAGGAAACACGTTTCAAATTGCAGTTCCTTTCCAGGTCTCGCCTTGGCAGCGCGCATGCGCTGCCCTTGGGGGGCCTTTAGCCATCGGTCTGCTCCTTTTCAAGCACACTTGTGCTTGTGCTGGCATCCACCTTGCGGGAGCGAGCAGAGGCGCGCACGCTAATTGGCTGCTGCTCGCTCCCGCAAGGCAGATGCCACCACAAGCACGAGTGTGCTTGAAAACAGCTGCTGCTTGTTTGAGTTCCAGCATTAGTCATTCACAGTGATTAAACACAGCGCGGGTCGTGTTTTTTTTTTTCATTCCCCCCTCACTCATTCTCTCTTTCGCTCGCACGCTGTCTCTCGCTCTCTCTCTCTATCTTGTCGCAGGTCACACACTGACGGCAATTTGTCTTACATTTTCTTTGTAACGACAATTAACAATAGCCTCAATATAAGGCATACACTACTGAGCCCTAAAATATCACATTATAAGTTTTCCCTCATGCACGGCTCTCTCCAAAGTGTCCCATCACATTCATTGCATTGTGTTTGCATGTTACTTTCCTACTACCAGCTGCGGGGCATAAAGTGCATTGAATAACTCAAGCAGAGTCAGTACTTTATCTGGCGTGGGCCACACTTTTTTCATTCTCCCCTCACTCACTCTCTCTTTTGCTCGCACTCGCACCACCACCACCACCACCACCACGTCCACCACCACCATGTCCACCACCACCACATCCACCACCACCACCACATCCACCACACACCATGTCTACCACCACCACGTCCACCACCACATCCTCCACCACCACCACGTCCTCCACCACCACCAGGTCCACCACCACCACCATGTCCAGCACCATGTCCACCACCACCACCACGTCCACCACCACCATGTCCACCACCACCATGTCCACCACCATCACGTCCACCACCACCACCACGTCCACCACCACCATGTCCACCACCACCATGTCTACCACCACCACCATCACATCCACCACCACCACATCCACCACCATGTTCACCACCACCACGTCCACCACCACCACATCCACCAACACCATGTCCACCACCACCACCATGTCCACCACTACCACATCCACCACTACGTCCACCACCACCATGTCCACCACCACCACCACCACATCCACCACCACCATGTCCACCACCATGTCCTCTACCATCATGTCTCCCACCACCACCTCCACCACCACCACCACGTCCACCACCACCAACAC
This sequence comes from Triturus cristatus, assembly GCF_964204655.1. NCBI lineage: Eukaryota > Metazoa > Chordata > Amphibia > Caudata > Salamandridae > Triturus > Triturus cristatus. Next base: position 139,645,091 of record NC_140589.1, on the reverse strand, counting down.
CACATCCACCACCACCACGTCCACCACCACCACATCCACCACCATGTCTACCACCACCACATCCACCGCCACCACCATGTCCACCACCACCACATCCACCACCACGTCCACTAACACCACATCCACCACCACCACCACATCCACCACCACCACATCCATCACCACATCCACATCCACCAACACCACATCCACCACCACCACGTCCACCACCACCATCACCACGTCCACCACCACCACCACATCCACCACATCCACCACCACATCCACCACCATGTCCACCACGTCCACCACATCCACCACCACCACAACCACAACATCCTCCACCACCACCATGTCCACCACCACCACAATGTCCACCACCACCATGTCCACCACCACCATGTCCACCACGTCCACCACCACCACGTCAACCACCATGTCCACCACCACATCCACCATCACCACGTCCACCACCACCATGTCCACCACCACCATGTCCACTACATTCAAAACTACACCACGTCCACCACCAACACATTCACCACCACCAACACTACATCCGCCACCACTTTCACCACCACCACGTCCACCACCACCACATCTACCACCACCATGTCCACCACCACCACATTCACCACCACCAACACAACGTCCACCACCACCACCACGTCCACCACTACCACCACATCCACCACTACCACCACATCCACCATGTCCACCACCACCACGTCCTAACCACCACATCCGCCACCACCATGTCCACCATCACCACGTTCACCACCACCACATTCACCACCACCACCACATCCACCACCACCACATCCACCACCACCACCACCACATCCACCACCACATCCACCACCACATCCACCACCACATCCACCACCACCACCAGCACCACCACCACATCCACCACCACCACGTCCACCACCACCATGTCCACCACCACCACTATGTCCACCACCACCTCCACCACCACATCACATCCACCACCACATCCACCACCCCCATGTCCACCACCACCACATCCACCACCATGTCCACCACCACATCCACCACATCCACTACCACCATGTCCCCACCACATACATCACCACGTACACCACCACCACCATCACCACATACACCACCACCACCATGTCCACCACCACATCCACCACCACCATCAGCACCACCACCACAACCACCATCACCACGTCCACTACCACTATGTCCACCACATCCACCACCACCATGTCCACCACCACCACATCACCACCACATCCACCACCATGTCCACCACCACCACGTCCACCATAACCACGTCCACCACCACCACATCCTCCACCACGTTCACCCCACCATGTCCACCACCACCACATCCACCACCACGTCCACCACATCCACCACCACCATGTCCACCACCACCACATCCACCACCACCACATCCACCACCACATCCACCACCACCATGTCCACCACCACATCCATCACCACCATGTCTACCACCACCACATCCACACATCCACCACCCCCAAATCCACCACCACTACGTCCACCACCACCACATCTATCACCACCACATCCACCACCATCACATTCACCACCAAGTCCACCACCACTACTTCCAACACCACCACATCCACCACCACCACATCCACCACCACATCCACCACCACCACCATGTCCACCACCATGCCCACCACCATGTCCACCACCTCCACCACCACATCCACCACCACATCCACCACCACCACGTCCACCACCACCACGTCCACCACCACCACGTCCACTACCACGACCACATCCACCACCACCACGTCCACCAACACCACATCCACCACCACATCCACCATCACTAGGTCCTTTACCACCACCATTTCCACCACCATGTCCATCTCCACATCCACCACATCCACCACCACCTCCACCACCACCACATCCACCACCACCATGTCCACCGCCATCACCACATCCTCCACCACTACCACGTCCACCACCACCACATCCACCACATCCACCACCATAGCCACCACCTCCATGCCCACCACATCCACCACCACCACCACCATGTCCACAACCACCAGGTCCACCACCACCACGACCACCACCACCACCATGTCCACCACCACCACATCCACCACCACCACCATGTCCACTACATCCACCACCACCACATCCACCACCACCACATCCACCACCACCACATCCACCACCACCATGTTCACCACCTCCACCACCACCATGTTCACCACCTCCACCATATCCATCACCACATCCACCACCAACACCATGTCCACCAACACCATGTCCACCACCACAATGTCCACTACCACCATGTCCACCACCACCACGTCTACCACCACCACATCAAACAAGTCCACCACCACGTCCACCACCACCACGTCTACCACCACCATGTCCACCACCACCATGTCCACCACATTCACAACTACAACACGTCCACCACGTCTACCACCACCAAATCCACCAACACCACGTCCACCACCATATCCACCACCACCACGTCCACCACCACCACATCTACCAACACCATGTCCAGCACCACCATGTCCACCACCACCATGTCCACCACCACCACATCCACCACCACCACATCCATCACCACCACCACCACCACATCCACCATGTCCACCACCACCACCACGTCTACCACCACCAGATCCACCACCACCATGTCCACCATCACCACTTTCACCACCACCACATTCACCACCACATCCACCACCACGTCCACCACCACCACATCCACCACCACCACCATGTCCACCATCATCATGTCACCACCACCACATCCACCACCACATCCACAACCACTACCAGCACCACCACCACATCCACCACATCCACCACCACCATGTCCACCACCACCACCATGTCCACCACCACCACTATGTCCACCACCACCTCCACCACCACATCACATCCACCACCACACCCACCACCCCCATGTCCACCACTACCACGTCCACCACCACCACATCCATTACCACCATGTCCTCACCCACACCACCACGAACACCACCACCACCATATCCACCACCACCATCACCACATCCACCACCACCACATCCACCATGTCCACCACAACGTCCACCACCACCATCAGCACCACCACCACATCCACCATCACCATGTCCACCACCACCATGTCCACCACATCCACCACCACCATGTCCACCACCATCACATCACCACCACATCCACCACCATGTCCACCACTACCACGTCCACCACAACCATGTCCCCCACCACCACCATATCCACCACCACATCCACCCCACCATGTCCACCACCACCACATCCACCACCACGTCTACCACATCCACCACCACCATGTCCACCACCACCACCACGGTCACTACCACCACATCCACCACCATGTCCACTACCACCACCACGTCCACCACAACGACATCCACCACCATGTCCACTACCATATCCATGACGACCATGTCCACCACCACCACATCCACACATCCACCACCACCATGTCCACCACCACTACGTCCACCACAACCACAACTATCACCACCACGTCCACCATCATGTCCACCACCATCACATCCACCACCAAGTCCACCACCACCACATCCACCTCCACCATATCCACCACCACCACATCCACCACGTCCACCACCACGGCCACCACCTCCATGTCCACCACATCCACCTCCACTACCACGTCCACCACCACCAGGTCCACCACCACTACGTCCACCACCACCACCATGTCCACCACCATCACATCCACCACCACCACCATGTCCACCACATCCACCACCACCACATCCACCACCACCACGTCCACCACCACCATGTCCACCACCACCACCACATTCACCCCACCACATCCACCACCACCACATCCACCACCACCACATCCACCACCGCATCCACCACCACTACCAGCACTACCACCACATCCATCACGTCCACCACCACCATGTCCACCACCATGTCCACCACCACCATTATGTCCACCACCACCTCTACCACCACATCACATCCACCACCACATCCACCATCCCATGTCCACCACCACCAAGTCCACCACCACCACATCCACTATCACCATGTCCCCACCCACGTACACTACCACGAACACCACCACCACCATATCCACCACCACCATCACCACATCCACCACCACCACATCCACCATGTCCACCACAATATCCACCACCACCATCAGCTCCACCACCACATCCACCATCACCATGTCCACCACCACCATGTCCACCACATCCACCATCACCATGTCCAGCACCACCACATCACCACCACATCCACTACCATGTCCACCACCACCACGTCCACCACAACCATGTCCACCACCACCACAACATCCACCACCACATCCACCCCACCATGTCCACCAACACCACATCCACCACCACGTCTACCACATCCACCACCACCATGTCCACTACCACCACCACGTCCACCACAACCACATCCACCACCATGTCCACTACCATATCCATGACGACCATGTCCACCACCACCACATCCACACATCCACCACCACCATGTCCACCACCACTACGTCCACCACCACCACAACTATCACCACCACGTCCACCATCATGTCCACCACCATCACATCCACCACCAAGTCCACCACCACCACATCCACCTCCACCACATCCACCACCACCACATCCACCACGTCCACCACCACGGCCACCACCTCCATGTCTACCACATCCACCTCCACTACCACATCCACCACCACCAGGTCCACCACCACTACGTCCACCACCACCACCATGTCCACCACCATCACATCCACCACCACCACCATGTCCACCACATCCACCACCACCACATCCACCACCACCACGTCCACCACCACCATGTCCACCACCACCACCACATTCACCCCACCACATCCACCACCACCACATCCACCAACACCACATCCACCACCGCATCCACCACCACTACCAGCACCACCACCACATCCATCACGTCCACCACCACCATGTCCACCACCATGTCCACCACCACCATTATGTCCACCACCACCTCCACCACCACATCACATCCACCACCACATCCACCACCCCATGTCCACCACCACCAAGTCCACCACCACCACATCCACTATCACCATGTCCCCACCCACGTACACTACCATGAACACCACCACCACCATATCCACCACCACCATCACCACATCCACCATGTCCACCACAATATCCACCACCACCATCAGCTCCACCACCACATCCACCATCACCATGTCCACCACCACCATGTCCACCACATCCACCATCACCATGTCCAGCACCACCACATCACCACCACATCCACTACCATGTCCATCACCACCACGTCCACCACAACCATGTCCACCACCACCACCACATCCACCACCACATCCACCCCACCATGTCCACCAACACCACATCCACCACCACGTCTACCACATCCACCACCACCATGTCCACCACCACCACCACGGTCACCACATCCACCACCATGTCCACCACCACCGCCACGTCCACCACCACCACATCCACCACCATGTCCACTACCATATCCATGACCACCATGTCCACTACCACCACATCCACACATTCACCACCACCACGTCCACCACCACTACGTCCACCACCACCACAACTATCACCACCACGTCCACCACCATCACATCCACCACCAAGTCCACCACCACCACATCCACCACCACCCCGTCCATCCCCACCACATCCACCACGTCCACCACCATGGCCACCACCTCCATGTCCACCACATCCACCACCACTACCACGTCCACCACCACCAGGTCCATCACCACTACGTCCACCACCACCACCATGTCCACCACCATCACATCCACCACCACCACCATGTCCACCACATCCACTACCACCACATCCACCACCACCACATCCACCACCACCACGTCCACCACCACCATGTCCACTACCACCACCACATCCACCACCACCACATCCACCACCACCACGTCCACCAACACCACATCCACCACCATGTCCACCACCATGTCCACCTCCACATCCACCACATCCACCACCACCTCCACCACCACCACATCCACCACCACCATGTCCACCACCACCACCATGTCCTCCACCACTACCACCTCCACCACCACCACATCCACCATGTCCACCACCATGGCCACCACCTCCATGTCCACCACATCCACCACAACCACCACGCCCATTACCACCAGGTCCACCACTGCCACGTCCACCACAACCACGTCCACCACCACCAAATCCACCACCACCACCATGTCCACCACATCCACCACCACCACCAGCACCACCACCACATCCACCACATCCACCACCACCATGTCTACCACCACCACCATGTCCACCACCACCACTATGTCCACCACCACCTCCACCACCACATCACATCCACCACCATATCCACCACCCCCATGTCCACCACCACCACATCCACCACCACCACCAGGTCCACCACCATGTCCACCACCACCACATCCACTACCACCATGTCCCCCACCACGTACACCACCACGTACACCCCCCCACCATATCCACCACCACCATCACCACATCCACCACCACCACATCCACCATGTCCACCACAACATCCACCACCACCATCAGCACCACCACCACATCCACCATCACCATGTCCACCACCACCATGTCCACCACATCCACCACCACCATGTCCCCCACCACCACATCACTACCACATCCACCACCATGTCCTCCACCACCATGTCCACCACAAACATGTCCACCACCATGACCACATCCACCACCACATCCACCCCACCATGTCCACCACCACCACATCCACCACCACGTCTACCACATCCACCACCACCATGTCCATCACCACCACCACGTCCACCACCACCACATCCACCACCATGTCCACCACCACCACGTCCACCACCACCACGTCCACCACCACCACATCCACCACCATGTCCACTACCATATCCATCACCACCATGTCCACCACCACCACATCCACACATCTATCACCACCACGTCCACCACCACTACTTCCACCACCACCACAACTATCACCACCACGTCCACCATCATGTCCACCACCATCACATCCACCACCAAGTCCAACACCACCACCACGTCCACCACCACCACATCCACCACGTCCACCACCATGGCCACCACCTCCATGTCCACCACATCCAGCACCACTACCACGTCCACCACCACCAGGTCCACCACCACTACATCCACCACTACCACCATGTCCCCACCACATACACTACCACGTACACCACCACCACCATCACCACATACACCACCACCACCATGTCCACCACCACGTCCACCACCACCATCAGCACCACCACCACAACCACCATCACCACGTCCACTATCACCATGTCCACCACATCCACCACCACCACATCACCATTACATCCACCACCATGTCCACCACCACCACGTCCACCATAACCACGTCCACCACCACCACATCCACCACCACATTCACCCCACCATGTCCACCACCACCACATCCACCACCACGTCCACCACATCCACCACCACCATGTCCACCACCACCACATCCGCCACCACCACATCCACCACCACATCCACCACCATGTCCACCACCACATCCATCACCACCATGTCCACCACCACCACATCCACACATCCACCACCACCACATCCACCACCACTACGTCCACCACCACCACATCTATCACCACCACATCCACCACCATCACATTCACCACCAAGTCCACCACCACTACTTCCAACACCACCACATCCACCACCACCACGTCCCCCACCACATCCACCACCACCACCACGTCCACCACCATGTCCACCACCACCACCACATCCACCACCACATCCACCACCACCACGTCCACCACCACCACATCCACCACCACCACATCCATTACCACCACCACATCTACCACCACCACCACGTCCACCAACACCACATCCACCACCACATCCACCATCACCAGGTCCTCCACCACCACCATTTCCACCACCATGTCCACCTCCACATCCACCACGTCCACCACCACCTCCACCACCACCACATCCACCACCACCATGTCCACCACCATCACCACATCCTCCACCACTACCACATCCACCACCACCACATCCACCACGTCCACCACCATAGCCACCACCTCCATGTCCACCACATCCACCACCACTACCACGTCCACCACCACCAGGTCCACCACCACTATGTCCACCACCACCACCATGTCCACCACCATCACATCCACCACCACCACCAAGTCCACCACATCCACCATCACATCCACCACCACCACATCCACCACCACCACGTCCACCACCACTATGTCCACCACCACCACCACGGTCACCATCACCACATCCACTGCCATGTCCACCACCACCACCACGTCCACCACAACCACATCCACCACCATATCCACTACCATATCCATGACGACCATGTCCACCACCACCACATCCACACATCCACCACCACCATGTCCACCACCACTACGTCCACCACCACCACAACTATCACCACCACGTCCACCATCATGTCCACCACCATCACATCCACCACCAAGTCCACCACCACCACATCCACCACCACCACGTCCACCACCACCACATCCACCACGTCCACCACCACAGCCACCACCTCCATGTCCACCACATCCACCTCCACTACCACGTCCACCACCACCAGGTCCACCACCACTACATCCACCACCACCACCATGTCCACCACCATCACATCCACCACCACCACCATGTCCACCACATCCACCACCACCACATCCACCACCACCACATCCACCACCACCACGTCCACCACCACCATGTCCACCACCACCACCACATCCACCACCACCACATCCACCACCACCATGTCCACCAACACCACATCCACCACCGCATCCACCACCACTACCAGCACCACCACCACATCCATCACGTCCACCACCACCATGTCCACCACTGCCACCATGTCCACCACCACCACTATGTCCACCACCACCTCCACCACCACATCACATCCACCACCACATCCACCACCCCATGTCTACCACCACCACGTCCACCACCACCACATCCATTATCAGCATGTCCCCACCCACGTACACCACCACGAACACCACCAACACCATATCCACCACCACCATCACCACATCCACCACCACCACATCCACCATGTCCACCACAACGTCCACCACCACCATCAGCTCCACCACCACATCCACCATCACCATGTCCACCACCACCGTGTCCACCACATCCACCACCACCATGTCCACCACCACCACATCACCACCACATCCACCACCATGTCCACCACCACCACGTCCACCACAACCATGTCCACCACATCCACCACCACATCCACCCCACCATGTCCACCAACACCACATCCACCACCACGTCTATCACATCCACCACCACCATGTCCACCACCACCACCACAGTCACCACCACCACATCCACCACCATGTCCACCACCACCGCCACGTCCACCACCACCACATCCATCATGTCCACTACCATATCCATGACCACCATGTCCACCACCACCACATCCACCACCACCACGTCCACCACCACTACATCCACCACCACCACAACTATCACCACCACGTCCATCATCATGTCCACCACCATCACATCCACCACCAAGTCCACCACCACCACATCCACCACCACCATGTCCACCACCACCACATCCACCACGTCCACCACCATGGCCACCACCTCCATGTCCACCACATCCACCACCACTACCACGTCCACCACCACCAGGTCCATCACCACTACGTCCACCACCATGTCCACCACCATCACATCCACCACCACCACCAAGTCCACCACATCCACCACCACATCCACCACCACCACATCCACCACCACCACGTCCATCACCACCATGTCCACCACCACCTCCACAACCACCACCACCACATCCACCACCACCACGTCCACCAACACCACATCCACCACTGCATCCACCACCACATCCACCATCACCATGTCCTCCACCCCCACCATGTCCACCACCATGTCCACCTCCACATCCACCACATCCACCACCACCTCCACCACCACCATATCCACCACCACCATGTCTACCACCACCACCATGTCTTCCACCACTACCACGTCCACCACCACCACATCCACCACGTCCACCACCATGGCCACCACCTCCATGTCCACCACATCCACCACAAGCACCACGCCCACTACCACCAGGTCCATCACTGCCACGTCCACCACAACCACATCCACCACCACCAAATCCACCACCACCACTATGTCCACCACATCCATCACCACCACCAGCACCACATCCACCACATCCACCACCACCATGTCCACCACCACCACCATATCCACCACCACCACTATGTCCACCACCACCTCCACCACCACATCACATCCACCACCACATCCACCACCCCCATGTCCACCACCACCACGTCCACCACCACCACCAGGTCCACCACCATGTCCACCACCACCCCATCTACTACCACCATGTCCCCCACCACGTACACCACCACATACACCCCCACCACCATATCCACCACCACCATCACCACATCCACCACCACCACATCCACCATGTCCACCACAACATCCACCACCACCATCAGCACCACCACCACATCCACCATCACCATGTCCACCACCACCATGTCCATCACATCCACCGCCACCATGTCCACCACCACCACATCACCACCACCACATCCACCACCATGTCCACCACCACCATGTCCACCACAACCATGTCCACCACCATGACCACATCCACCACCACATCCACCCCACCATGTCCACCACCACCACATCCACCACCACGTCTACCACATCCACCACCACCATGTCCATCAGCACCACCACGTCCACCACTACCACATCCACCACCATGTCCACCACCACCACCATGTCCATCACCACCACATCCACCACCATGTTCACTACCATATCCTTCACCACCATGTCCACCACCACCACATCCACACATCCACCACCACCACGTCCACCACCACTACGTCCACCACCACCTCAACTATCACCACCATGTCCACCATCATGTCCACCACCATCACATCCACCACCAAGTCCAACACCACCACATCCACCACCACCACGTCCACCACCACCACATCCACCACGTCCACCACCATGGCCACCACCTCCATGTCCACCACATCAAGCACCACTACCACGTCCACCACCACCAGGTCCACCACCACTACATCCACCACCACCACCATGTCCACCACCACCACATCCACCACCACCACCATATCCACCACATCCACCACCACCACATCCACCACCACCACATCCAGCACCACCACGTCCACCACCACCATGTCCACCACCACCACCACCACATCCACCACCACATCCACCACCACCACATCCACCACCACCACGTCCACCAATACCATGTCCACCACCGCATCCACTACCACATCCACCATCACCACGTCCTCCACCACCACCATGTCCACCACCATGTCTACCTCCACATCCACCACCACCTCCACCACCACCACATCCACCACCACCATGTCCATCACCACCACCACGTCCTCCACCACTACCACGTCCACCACCACCATATCCACCACGTCCACCACCATGGCCACCACCTCCATGTCCACCACATCCACCACCACCACCACATCCACCACCACCAGGTCCACCACCACCACATCCACCACCACCACGTCCACCATTACCAAATCCACCACCACCACCATGTCCACCACATCCACTACCCCCACATCCACCACCACCATATCTACCATCACATCCACCACCACGTCCACCTTCACCACTACCACCACCACCACCATGTTCACTACCACCATGTCCAGCACCAACACCATTTCCACCACTACCATGTCCACCAACACGTCCACCACCACCCTGTGTCTACCCCCACCACGTCCACCACCACCATGTCCACCACTCCATCCACCACCACCACCACATCCACCACCACCACATCCACCACCACCATGTCCACCACCACTTTCACCACCACATCCACCACCAACACGTCCACCACCACCACTACCACGTCCACCACCACCACATCCACCACACCACATCCACCACCACCACTACCACATCCACCACCACATCCACATGTCCACCACCACCATGTCCACCACCACATTCACCACCACCACCATGTCCACCATGTCCACCACCACCACCACCACCTCCACCACCACCATGTCCACCACCACCACGTCCACCACCACCACCGCATCCACCACCACCACAAGATCCACCACCCATGACAGGTAAAGTGTCACTGGAGGGCAGGGGTAATAGGTCAACCCCGGCTGTACATGGGACATTTAAGGATGTATTGGATGTGAAAAGATGGGAATAGGGGCTAGGAGTATTATACCATACTCAAGATACATTTTGAAGAGGCGCAATGTCACAGGGGATCTTGTAAAAGCACTCACAGCATCTCTATCTCACAGTGGCATACCTGCACGAGCCACTCACTCAAAACAAGCATTGGCATAGCCAATAGGTCTTGCCTTTGGGACCTTATAAGTGTTTAGCCATGCAACACTTGATGTTGTTGCACCAAGGTTATTGTGCTGGATAACTAAACACCTATAAGGTCCCAAAGGTGAGACCTATTGGCTATGCCAATGCTTGTTGTATGTTTCTCACAGTATTTATTTGCTGCTTTGAGATGTGTTAATGCCTATCTTCGCTTTGTATCCTGGTCACTAGCACCCAGCCCATACATTTAGAAGTACTACACACAAATCAGTCATTTTTATCCAGTTCCATTGCCTGTTCAGTCAGTACCACTTGTTTTGTTCCACTGTTTATTTTGTCTTGAGGTGGCACTACCCTATAGGAAATTTCAATTCATCCAGTTCTGGAGAGATCAGAGAGACGTTATTTGGTCTCAGATAAATTACTTTCAGCGCTCCAAGTTTTTTTTTCAAGTGATAGCAGAGGAGGCCCAGAGTGATCAGAGGGGATGAAATAGGAATCATCTACATTTTAACTTCAAGAAGGACGCTGACAAAGTAAACATATCAAGGTTTTTAAACAAAAAAAACTTTTTAGATCAAGCTTAACATATCTAAAAGTCTCGGCCAGGAGAACTGATTTGGTTTGACTTTCCTTTTCAATTGCCTCTCTACCCCGTTTTTGAGACAGACTTTAAGTGGCGTGATGTGCTCACAGCAGGGTAGTCCCCAGCCTGGAGCAACAAAGGTACAACAAAGGCGCAAATAGGTGTTAAGTATCTGCAATTTTTTGCGTACATGGGACTTTATATACCACAACTTTATATCTCTTTATTGTTTTCCATATACATGCATGCTTTCCTATGTATTAATGTATCTATGTATTTATTACTTTATTCCTGCTGTAGAAATAAAACAAGCATTTGGAACGCAATAGGTCTCGCATTTACATGAGTTTGAGCTACTGGCATTGTAAATGACAATGCCTTTTATTTAAATTTTGGTTTTTAAAACATAAATAAAAAGCTTTGTCATTTACAATGCCAAAAGCGTAAACTCTTGCAAATGCAAGACCTATTGCATTGAAAATGCTTGTTTTAAGCCCTATCACAAAGAAATTAGCAACAAGGGGAGGCATGACTGTAGCTCTGTTATGCTTAATTGGTTGCAAAGTCTATATTCAAAAATATTTGATTGTGTTAAGGCATCTGTAAAGGTGCCCAGTAAATCTCAGGGGATAGTAATAATGGTAAGATGACTCTGAAGTTTAACGCATTTGTTGGAGAGATCTGTGTTTTTTGAAGTCCTAGATTTGTAACAAAGTAGTATATGGTTAATGTGTCTCCTGCAAAACACATCACTTAACATGCAGATGACAGATTTTTATTTTATGTAGATAGTAAAGCGCATTACTGTTTTTAAAACATAGATCCTTTTTGTTACCTGCAGTTCATAAATTGTAATCCATGTAATATAGCACAGTGCGCTATGAAGGACATGTGACTCCTACATCTTATAACCCTGTCTCATGTAACCCATCTTGTACATTGATTTACACATGTACATGATCGGTTGTCAATGTATAATGTGTGTGTTACATAAAGCACTCTGACACTCTGCATTGGGTTGCGTAGCGCTATAAAAGAAATAAAATAGTGCTATTGAAATTGTTATTTGTGTAAATACAGAGACAGACTGCCGGAGTCCCCGTCCCACACTACTGTCACCAAGTGTGTGACCCGGGCTCCTCACTCAAGGTTAGGCCAAGAAAGGACACCGTTTGAGATAGCCCTGCTCACCCCCTTAGTAGCTTGGCATAAGCAGCGAGGCCTATCTCCAAGGCACGAGTGTACAGTATGTGCAACCATGCCCACAGCAACCCCCTGGTGACACCACACAAGTTTGAATAAAACGAGTATAAACTTTATACAAAAGATATACGATCAGACCACACAATACAAAAGCCAACATAGAATAAAGGGTAATATTCGTTCCGGCTGGCTGGTAGGTTCAAATCCCAACCACCGCTTTCTAATGCTCTGCTGGTCGTAATGCTAGAATCACACACGTTGCAATGGACAAACAATAGTGCACTACTTAACAATACAATCCTGTGCTGGGCAAAGGAGAAATAATGCAATGCGTAACGATACACCCCAGTACCTTGCAATGGGAGAAATAATGCAATGCGGACTGCTACAATCCTGTACTGCACAATGAAGAAATAATGCAATGCGTTAAACCCCAATCACGTACTTTGCAATGAAGAAATAATGCAATGCGGGCCGCTACAATCCTGTACTTTGCAAGGGAGAAGTAATACAATTGTGTACTTCTTTATGCAAAAATAATGTCAGGTGTCACAGTCGGCAGTTCGTTAGCAGCAATATTGGCAATGTGTATTATGACAATCAACCTCTTCGATAACAGTTGGCCCCCACATGTATCAACGATGACACAAAGAACAGCTTCTTACTCGGTCCCCAGTCTGAGCCGAAACAAAGGCTCACTTTGTCAGAAGGACTGAGAGGCCAAGAGAGTTTCCCTTCGAGCCCCCACCCCACCCAGGTAGTGATCCACGTTACCTGGGGGCACGACCCCACTCACCTCTCCTCCTTCCACGAACTTTCTCAATGGGCTTCAGCTGCGCGGCCGGGCAGCTCAGATCCTCCGGGGCTGCCGGTCCGGTCCACGACTGTAGGAAGGTCTCAGGTGGCCGCAGGGCACACGTACCCCACAACCCGAGATTACTTTGCTCTGGGTGCAAGTTCACCACAGCACCCTCCGGTTCTCCTCTGGCACAAAGCCACACACACAACGCTGATGGGACTCCTCGTCGACTCCGAGTGCACGCTCACCTGGTACTACTTCCTGTGGTCTCAGTTGGCACCAAGACATGCACACCACGTTGCAGAGACTCACTTTCTTCCGGTGCGCACGATGATCAGGCGATCACCTCCACAGTCCCAGGCACCAAAGGACACATGCTGCGTTACTGAGACTTACTCCAACTCTGGTGCCCCGATACCCAGGCGCTCTTTACCAACGCCTTTGGCAGCACCACGACACAATCACCGTGACCGAGCCTCACTTCTCCTGCGGTGCACATGCCGACCAGGTGCTCTTCTCCAATGCCTCCATTGCACCCCGACACGCACCCTGCACGTCCGAGACTCTTTCTACTTCCGATGCACAAGCCGACCAGGTGCTCTTCACCAGCGCCTGCAGTGCACCACGACACGCACCCTGCGTGTCAGAGTCTCACTTTAGCTTCGATGCACACGCTGACCAGACGCTCTTCACTAACGCCTGCAGTGCACCACGACACGCACCCTGCGTGTCTAAGACTCACTCAAGCTTCAATGCATACGTTAGCCGGGCGCTCTTCACCACCGCCTCCTGTGCAACACGACACGCACCCAGCGCGTCTGAGTCTCACTCCTCCTTCGTGTGTCCAAGATCACAGGGCACACCTTCCGAGGGTCTCAAGCGGCCACAACACATGCCCACCATGTCGCTTGAAACTTCTACGGAAACTTTTATGGTCCTGTGTTTCCAAACAGGGAGCCAGCTCACCTCGGGCTCTTGGGGTTACAAGACACTGCACAAAGCACAGTCTTCATCAAGCAGGGGGACCCAGCGCTCCAAGCACAGTCCCAACAGCCTCTTCCTTGGTTAGAACAACAAACTGCAGACCAGCCCTAGATCACGAAGCAATGGTTGGTCTTTCCCCAGCAGTCTCTTCAGTTGTTCCTTTCTTAGAAGAGGTTCCTCTTGACCACGAAATGGGTCCAAGCCTTTTCAGTCTCAATCCATTTCTGTTTCATTCCCACATTCAGAGGTTTCAGCTCTCATAGTTATATCCCTAAATGTCTTTGAAGTTCGTTGTGCTCAGGGGTCGCTGACCCCTGCCTAAATCAGTTCTGGGTGTCTCCCTCCCAGTGTCACCTTTCACCCTTTGATACTGGGGGTCTGGATCCTTAATCACTCAGCAGGAGAGGGGTCAATTGTTTTATAGCAGCAACCCCGGCCTCTTTACCTCCCGGAGCTTCTCCTCGCCTACTCTCCAGATGCAGGTCAGCCTGGTGCCATCTCAACCCCTCCCTTGGGTCAAGACCTCCCCCAGCTCTTCTCACCTCTCAGATCAGATCCAGACTGAGAATCCACATTCAGCAGAGACACACAGAAATGCTGAAAGCACAACACTCAGCCACTTTCTAAAAGAGTGGTTTCTGAACACACAGTGACAAAACAACTTTCATAGATAGAAGTGTTATGACACTGTGAGTTCATACATACTAAACTTCACCTCTCCATTATAAACTCATAGGAAACTAGGCTAACAAAACACAATACTCAGCCTCCCCCGTTCTGTCCTATGGGCAGAATGGCCTTTCACCAGTGAAAACGAAATGGAGTGTTTTTCACTGTCAGGACATAGCACACACCTCAGTATATGTCCTGCCTTTTACCTACACTGCACCCTTCCCAGGGGTTACCTGGGACCTACCACAGGGGTGCCCAATGTGTATGCAAAAGGGAAAGTAAGGCCTGACAAGTGGTTTGCTAACTTAGCAAACTGCGAGCAGGCCCTGCACTGCAGGCCTGAGTTCCCTTCTCCGCGCGCCTTTGCATTTCAAACCCTGGCACATACAGTGCACATCACTAGGGACTTTACTAGTAAGGCAAACATACCAATCATGGCCAACCAATTACCATTATACTTTACATAGGGACCACTTGTACTTTGACACTATTCGGCAGTGGCAAAGTACCCAAAGCATCTAAATTGGCAACTCTATGTCAGGAAAACGGTCTAGGGGGAAAGCAAAAAGTTTAGGGAACTTTAGCCTAAAAGGCCATGTCCTACACAGACCAACACACCTGACATTCTTACAGTGCATTCATCTCTAATATAGAGGGACTGAACAAAGGCAAAAGCGGCCTCTCTTACGTACCTGTGAAGAGATAACAAACTGTGAGAGTTTGTTTCCCCTCCCTGGCATTTACATTTAAGTGTGAGGTTCCAGGCCGCCTCCATTCAAACCAAACAAAAGGAGGCCTGATGGCCCCTTAACTTTGGCCAAACTGGAGGGAAATAAAAAAGCTCCCTCCCAGCCTGCACGTTCCTGCTGGGAATGGAAAGCAGACAATGTACAGGCGCTGCTGAACGTGTCCCGGTGCTTGAAAATTACACCGGGACAAATTCAGCATATTTCTGAGGCCCAACGTCTTAGCTAGGGGGATGGCGTCCACCCTGTGAAAATAGTGGGTGGATGCCATGCACCTGCGTGTACCCCGGACTTGTGCCCTAAGTGTGGAGACTCAAATATGAGTACACTGGGTGCAATTCACAATTTGTGAACTGAAGTGTGACCCTTGTCTTCACATTGGTGTACTTTACACCACCTCTGCATTACACGACTATTGATTGGTCAAGTTGGCATGAGCCTGCTCAGGAGCGAGAACACTTCCTTGTCTCTGTGTTAAGTGTATCACAGGGACACATTGCATAATATGTACTGTTGTGTACTTATATTTATATAGGTCTTCATCCCAGGGGTGGTCTTATTGTGTCTCATGTAGCTGTGCTCCAGCTTGCATTAGGCAACCTGGAGACACTCATCCTTACATACCATTGTTGTGGTGATTGGAAGAAGGTTGGTTCAAAATCTGGAATTCATGGTAAGTGTTTTATTTTCATGCTATGCTGCTGCCTGTTTCTGCGATTGAGTAGCAATGTTTATGTGCGGAGTGGCACAAAGAGTGAGAGGTGGCTGTGCATGTGGTTGTGGTTGTGGCTACCATCCTCGTGTGAGGATTGGCTCTGTTACTTGGATGGAAACAATCCTGAATAATCTCACGTGACAGAGCCAGATGTATTCCCAGATTTTAGGAAATCTTTGGTGTTTTTTGCCATTGCCGGGTGGTAAGGACGTATTTTGCTGCCTGAATGGAGAAGAAGGTTCCACCAATGTGTATCTTGTTAAAAGGTGGGATTGTCAGCAGAGGTTACAGTCTGGTGCACTGGGTTCCATTCCGTAGGCATCTTTGAAGTTCTACTTCAGTTAGGAATGGTCTAGTGGCGTACATGGCCATGCACACAATACATAATTTCTTGAAGGCAGAACATCTGACCATGGGTAGTCAGTGATGCATCTAGAGTATTGAAGTGACATGGTTACATAGGCATATATTCGTAGGCGTTGTCTGACTGCTGTGTTTTGAATTCTTTGACGTCTTTGGAGCAGGGAGAGTGGTGCACTCAGATAGAGGCAATAGTAGCCTGAAACCTTTGTGGAAAACCTATTAGATCGATTAATGTGTGTGCATGCTGAAGATAACACTGCATGGTTCATTCAAATGGAAGCATAGTAGGATATGGTCCCTGGCTTCTTGCAGAATTCATACTTAAGTAGATGTTCGTAGAAGAGGGCCAAGTTCCTAGGGCAAGTTGGCAATGGGTTGATAGTTTATTCATTTTCTGTAGGTTAGCATCTCAGTTTTGGATATGCTCTGTTTCAAGTGATTCCCTACCAGCTCAGATACAATGATTTAGTCCCCAATGCATCTGGGTCAATTAGCTTTTCTATTTTATGGATAGTTTTTGTTTCTACCGTGTAGCTGTAGCAACTTAAGTAGAAGAATTTCGTGAGGTTTAGTAGGTGCTGAGGTAGTCACTAAAGAGGAGTGGGTAGTTGATTGACCCCCAAAGTTGGTGAAGGAATGATCTGATGTGAAAGGAGGGACTGAGATGAAGCTTCATCTTTCAGAAAGTCAGACGAGATCCATTTTATAATGGCTGCCTGAATGATACGTTTCTTTAATCTCAGTTGGAGGTAGTGGCAGTGAACTATGTCATGAGTAAGAGAAGAGTCCACCAGTAATTAGGTAGCAACTCCATACCTGGCAACAGTGGCCTCCAGGTCATCACAGATGGTAATGTAGGTGAATTTGTTATCTTTTCCAGGATGGAAGTCAATTTGATAGTAGTAGAGTAACTTGTTTTCTTCCATGAAGTTGGGAAGCTAAGTGAAGACTTACAACTGTTTCCGTAAGCTTGAGCCATTGATGATCAGTTGGCAGATGTCTGCTGCAAGTGCTGCACCAAGTTTCTTTTTCTTGATGATATGTCTGATGTTCAAGGTCTTGATTTTGTTACTTGATTATATGTCTGGTGTTCAAGGTACTGATTTTGGTGGGGATGTGACGAAAGATAGGGAGTTGTTGACAATGGTTCTTGTTGGGATGACTTCATTTGTAACATTTTCTTGAAGCTATGTGGAAGGCAGAGGTCCACAAGGAAGCCTGGGGAAGTTGTCTTGGGTTGCTGGGTGTCAAGTTACTACGTTGTCTCTTACCTTAAGGTTCTTGTAGTGACACAGTAGATTTTTCGCAGGGACGCAAGGGACCAACTTCTCAAAAATCTAACTTAAAACTTGTGATTATAGACTACAACAAGATAAAAATTAGAAATAAGGGAGGAGGGCCGGATACTGGACGTGGTGGGAGACTTGCTGTCGACCTGCGAAGCAACAAGCAAGGTTTTGTCAGACTTTTAAGTTTCGTTTTACTTTTTTACCTTCACAAACTTTAGTACAGTCTAAAAGTCACTTAACATTCTGTCTCTTTGCCTACCTGCGATCAGAGTGTGAATGGCCTACGTCTAGTATTTCTTGTCTTGGTTGTTAGTAGAAGAGGAAGTCAGGCAATCTCTTGAATGAGC
Source organism: Triturus cristatus (assembly GCF_964204655.1). Classification (NCBI taxonomy): domain Eukaryota; kingdom Metazoa; phylum Chordata; class Amphibia; order Caudata; family Salamandridae; genus Triturus; species Triturus cristatus. Next base: position 139,624,878 of record NC_140589.1, on the reverse strand, counting down.
TTCATAGGTTGTATTATCATTAAACTGTAAAGCAAAACAACAAATTACCCTTCTATTCTCACAATCCTAAACATATGGTTCTTATAAGTTCTTTCAACTCACTTGTTGCTCAATGAGCTGGTCTTGCTCTTCTTGTTGTATTTGCCTGACTAGTTAAAAAGAGAGAAAACAGAAAATATTCCACAAAATTCTACTTACTCCTTTCCTAGGAGCTAAACATTCCCTACAAACTAAATACGTATCTATTTTCTTATACTCATAATATTCATGCTTTGTTCTTTCTTTCTAGATGTAGTTTTTTAACGTAAGTTTTTACATACGGTGCGTTTTTAAATGCGAAGAACAGAGTCCTTCTTTACATTGCAGAAATTCCAAAAATTGTTTGTGTACAAATAACTGTCTTGCGGCGGGCGCCTTATTACACAACTAAATAAAACGACACATCAGAGTATTTGACATACATTACCCAACATGCAAAACATACTGACTGAGGAAGTGCTAACCAGCTTTTACACAGGCTCACCAGCCAAGTGTTAAGAGCGATTACGCAGAATCATGACAGTACTCCCCTCTCAAGATCCCCCCTAAAACTTTTGGAATCGGCCTAGGTTTCGTTGGATATCGTGTATGGAAGGCTTTTAGTAACCTGGGTGCATGCGTTAGATGAGCTAAGGGTTCCCAAGTTCGTTCTTCAGGACCGTACCCTTTCCAATCAATTAAGTAGTAAAGCTTTCCACGCATTCTTTTGGAATCTAGAATTGCCTTTACTTCAAATTCTGGATGACCTTCCATTTTATCTTATATCAGAGAAATAGCAGCCGAGTTGTAGACCACTGCACCGCCTAGACAAGTCACAGTAACGTATTTGGAATTTTGCCCACCTCAAATGTCCAGCTGCTATATGACCATGGAATAGTGAATTTAGAAAAAGGGGTATGAGAGGCAATAAGTCATGACGCGTAACATGAAGTATGTACAACAATAATAGTGTAGTAAAACAGTGAGTCCACGTCGTTGCTTGTTTTTTTCGAGTTGTGCTTTATTCGTGTTGTTGGTGAGGTTCGAATACAGCCAACGCGTTTCACCCAAACATGGGCTTCTTCAGGGCAAGTAAAGTGTAAGACGGATCATCTATGGTGGGAGAGAGTAAACACCCCGACCGCGAACTGAAGATACCGTCGCCGAGACTTCTCAATTACGGACCGCTACGGCTCGATATAAGAACCTTTAATCCTTACACACGGACTAACCCATAGGAGGCACTATTACCTCATTTTTTGTTTCCGATATCTGGGACATATTCTAAACTAGTTCATGAGAGGTTTTCTACTTCACACATTTCAAGAGACCTTCTATTTCAATTGGAGAAGGAGGTTTGATAAATCGTGTCTGTGTATGGTAAGGTTTTAGTAATGAGACATGAAAAACTGGATGAAACTGATACTGTGGAGGTAGTGTCAATTTTACACAAACTGGGTTTATCACTTTTTCAATAGAAAAGGGTTCAATAAAACGAGGGTTAAATTTCCTATTTCCTTTTTTGTGTAAATTCTTAGTACTCAACCAAACCTTATCGTCAACAGAATACAAGGGTTGAACTGCTCTATGCTTATCTGCTGTTTCTTTTTGATTTTCTTTTGCTTTAGCCAAATTGAATTGAGCCTCTGAATGAACGGTACTTAGCTTAGAGATGTAATTCTGTATTGAAGGCACCGTAAAAGTTGGATTTAAATGATCAGGAAAATTCTTTGGGTGAAAGCCATAGTTACAAAAAAACTGAGACATTTTAATAGAAGAATGTTCTGCATTGTTATATGCAAATTCTAAGGCACTTAAAATATCAGACCAATCATCATTCTTTAGATTAGTTACCATACATCGAAGAAATTGTTCTATAGTTTGATTGGTGCGTTCAGTTACACCATCAGTCTGTGAGTGGTAACTTGATAATAAGCGCACTTCAATGTTTAGTAATGTACTCAAACTTCGCCAGACATGGGATACGAACTGAGAACCCCTATCGGAAATAACCACTGATGGGATTCCATGTAGACGTATTATATTGTTCATTAGGATTTGTGCTAATTCCATGGCAGTTAGAAGTTTCTTTAAAGGTATGAAGTGTGCCATACGGGAAAATTGGTCTACTACAGTTAAAATTGTAGAGAAGCCCATCTTCGTTGATGGCAGCTCAACTATAAAGTCCAAAGAAATGGGATGCCATGGTTGAGGTGGTATTGGTAGAGGTTTTAAAAGACCACTTGGAGCCTGATGTGATGATTTATTTTGAATACAGAAGCTACAAGTCTCATCAAAGTTTTGTATATCCTTAAATATGGCAGGCCACCAAAACTTCCTTCTAATGAGCTCATAAGTTTCATTAACTCCAGATGAGCATACAGAGGTGTATCATGATGTAAACGCATTACAGATTGTCGGATTTCAGATGTTGGTACCATGAGTTGATCGTGAACAAACAGAAGCATATCTATTTCTTGTAGGAATGGGAATTCTTTCTTCCATTCCTCAAAATCTCTAGTCTCAAGCTCTCTTTTTAAATCTTTAATTACATCATATATGGAAAGAGTGGCCTGAAAACATGTAGGTAGTACAGGTTTTGCAATTACATTATTCTCAGATTCTTTTCCCCAATTCGTGACAGAGCATCAGCCTTTTGATTTTCTTTCCCAGGCCAAAAGGTGATTACAAAATTATAATCGTTGAAAGACAAAGACCATCGCAATTGTCTGGCAGAAAAAGCCTTAACAGATCTCAAGGATTGTAAGTTTCTATGATCTGCGAAGATGGTTATAGGGTGACGAGCCCCTAACAAGTAATGGCGCCATTCCTCAAAACCTGCTTTAATAGCCAATAACTCTTTGTCTGCAATTGCGTAGTTTTGTTCGGCTGTAGACAATTTTCGGGAATAGTAAACGATAGGATGCATCTGTCCGGAATCTTTATTACGTTGTGATAAGATCCCACCTAAAGCGAACTGAGAAGCATCCGCTTCCACTATGAAAGGCTGTGTAAGATCAGGGTGACTCAAAATAGGTGGTGTGGTAAATTTTGTTTTTAAATCTTGAAAGGCTTTTTCAGCTGACTCAGACCATTCAAACTTAACTCCTTTCCGAAGGAGTCTGGTAATGGGAGTAATGGTTTGGGAAAAGTTCTGAATAAACCTACGGTAAAAATTAGCAAAGCCTAGGAAACTCTGCACCTGCTTTACAGAAGTAGGACTAGGCCAAGAACTCACAGCTTCGGTCTTTTTAGGATCCATTTCAATCCCAGAAGGACTAATCACATATCCTAAGAAATCTACTTTGAGACATGGAACAAGCTTTTTTCCAATTTGACATATAGAGAATTGGTAAGCAATTTTTGGAGTATGGCACAAACTTGTTTTACATGGTCTTCCCTTGAATTGGAATATATGAGTATGTCATCAATATAAACGACACAACAAACATCAATAAATTCATGTAAAACCTAATTTATAAAAAATTGGAATGCAGCAGGAGCATTACAGAGTCCGAAGGGCATTACTTGGTATTCAAAAAGGCCAAATTTTGTGCGAAATGCAGTTTTCCACTCATCGCCCTCACAAACTCTTACAAGATGGTATGCTCCGCGCAGGTCCAATTTTGTATAAATAGTAGCCTGTTTTACCTGATCCAAAGAGGTAGAAATGAGAGGCAAAGGATGTCTGTTTTTTATAGTGACATTGTTTAAGGCTCTATAGTCAATACACATACGTAATTCTCCCTTTTTTTCGGTATGAAAGAAAGAGAAGATGAGACTGGTGATCTAGAATGCCGGATAAAACTGTTCGCAAGATATTCATCCAAATAGTTTCGTAGATGTTCATTCTCTTTTCCGTAAGTGCATATATCCTACTACACGGTAATGAGGCGCCTGGCACTAAATCTATCCTGCAATCAAAATCCCTATGAGGGGGAAGGGTATTTGCACTTTTTTCGTCAAAAACGTATGTTAAATCAGAATAGTCTGAAGGAACTCCGTCAAGTACTAATATACTCTGTAACTGATTTGAGAAGTCAAATCCTTTCACAACGTTGTATTTGGTGTGCTCTAGAAAACAATGACTCTGACAATGAAGAGAACGGAAAGTAACTGTCTTGTTGACCCAATCAATAACAGGGTTGTGTAGTTTTTGTCAGGGAATTCCTAAAATCAACCTGAACTGAGGTGTATCTATGATATCGAATCTTATCTGTTCTCTATGAACAGGGGAACTGTTCATTTCCAAAATTTTTGTCTGCTGAGATATGGGTCCTGACGTGAGTTCCTTTCCGTTTACCGCCCGAACAATCTCTGGTTGAGTTTTGGTCTCAGTCTTAAACTCTAAAGTTCCTAACAATTTTGTGGCGATAAAATTCCCTGTGGCCCCAGAATCAATGAGTGCATCGATTTCCCAGATACATATTGGGTTTGTCAAGGTTTTAAGTTTTACCTTTATACATAGGTGACGACAACCTTGAGGGGGCACAGTGGAGGCCAAGCTAGAATATGCACTCGACAAACTGACATCGTCTTTTATCGAGCGTTCTAGTTTTCCGGTTGAAGTTGTGATACTGCTACTTCCGCAGATTTTAGTTTTGATTTATTCGGACGCGTAGGACATTCTTTAACAAAATTACCTGTTTAACCACAATAGAGGCACTGATTTAACTTTCGCCTCTTCTCTTTCTCTTCTTTAGAAAGAGGACCTCGAATAGTACCTATCTGCATAGCTTCAACAGAATCATTTCTGTTAGCTACTTCTCTTTGGTTAATAGTTTTGTCTTTGAATAATATTAGTTTATGGTCACTCTTCCCTCTTTCTCCTTTTCTCTCTGAGAGTCTATGATTTAACTTCACGACTAGATCTATAAATTCGTTGATATCATCTGGAGGGTCAAAGATCTGCAATACCATGTCTTTTAAATCTTCCTTTAGTCCCCTATAAAAAAGGGAAACTCTCTTATCATAAGGCCAATTAGCTTCTAACACTAGATGGTTAAAAACAGAAATATAATGAAGCAAATCTGAAGACCCTTGTTTTAAATTGAGCAATTAATTATTATCCGCAGATTGTACGAATACATGTTTTGCAAAAATCTTCTTCATAGATCGTTCAAAATTTTTGAAATTGTACAAAATTGGGTCGTCGTTTTCAACCAGAGGGACTGACCAAAGGGAAGCATCACCTCCTAAGTATGACAAAATAAAGGCCACTTTAGATGAATCGTCTGGGAAGGCTGTGGTTTTGGCCAAAAAGTGCAAATGACATTGATTCATAAAAATGGTGAATTTATTACAATCACCATAAAATCTCTCAGGTTGTGCTAGAGGGACTGGCACAGGAGTAATTACCTGTATTTGTGTTGGAGGGCCCGAAGAAGATGGGGCAGGGTTCATAAATGTGTTTTGGAAAGTGGCTGATTTTTAGAACTGGTTTTTGTTGTACTGCGCCTTGAAGAGCTGATAAATCTCTACGTAAGGCTGCATTTTCATTTTTTATGTCGTTTAACATAGCAGCTATGTCTTGCAAAGAGATTGGTGTAGTTGGATCCATTGCGTCCAGGCGAAAAGTTCTTCTTGGGCTTTGCCTTCTGTCAAGTTACTACGTCGTCTCTTACCTTAATGTTCTTGTAGTGATGCAGTAGATATTTCGCAGGGACGCAAGGGACCAACTTCCCAAAAATCTAACTTAAAACTTGTGATTATAGACGTCAACAAGATAAAAATTAGAAATAAGGGAGGAGGGCCGGATACTGGACGTGGTGGGAGACTTGCTGTCAACCTGCAAAGCAACAAGCGAGGATTTGTCAGACTTTTAAGTTTCCTTTTACTTTTTTACCTTCACAAACTTTTGTACAGTCTAAAAGTCACTTAAAATTCTGTCTCTTTGCCTACCTGCGATCAGAGTGTGAATGGCCTACGTCCAGTATTTCTTGTCTTGGTTGTTAGTGGAAGAGGAAATCAGGCAATCTCTATTCTCACAATCCTAAACATATGGTTCTTATAAGTTCTTTCAACTCACTTGTTGCTCAATGAGCTGGTCTTGCTCTTCTTGTTGTATTTGCCTGACTAGTTACAAAGAGAGAAAACAGAAAATATTCCACAAAATTCTACTTACTCCTTTCCTAGGAGCTAAACATTCCCTACAAACTAAATACGTATCTATTTTCTTATACTCATAATATTCACGCTTTTTTCTTTCTTTCTAGATGTCGTTCTTTAACGAAAGTTTTTACATACGGTACGTTTTTAAATGCGGAGAACAGAGTCCTTCTTCACATTGCAGAATTTCCAAAAATTGTTTGTGTACAAATAACTGTCTTGCGGCAGGCGCCTTATTACACAAAGTACTTAACTCCTTCTCCTGTTGTTCTCTTTTCAGGGTCCTGTCAAGTAGGAGGAAGCATCCGAAGATCAGAAGAAACTGGGGCTGCACTGGAGATCTTAAGGATAACAGGTAAGTCGCGAGGATCTCAGCAGCGATCCTGTTCAGGAAACAAGTGGAAGGCAAAGCGCTTTCCAGAACACTGCGTGTGGCTTTTATAGCCAACCGCTCCCAGTGTTAGCGCGCACCGTCACGTCGTACGGAGGTACACATTGAGGCAGAGTCTTCATTGTAGGTTGAGCATGCAATAACAAGTTTTCCGCCGTGTGCGGAAAAGCAGCAAAAGGTGCAAAGTGTCCCAGAGTGTAAATAAGTCACGCAGCAAAAGGTGAAATGAGTCCCACTACAAATGATGCTACTAAGAATGGTAAAACTCAAAGCGCATCAATCATCAAAAGTGCTAGTCAAACCATGCTGTAAATAAAACAACACATCGGAGTATTTGACATACATTACCCAAGATGCAAAACATACTGACTGAGGAAGTGCTGGAGCACGGGAAAGGGGTGGGTTTTTCCTAAAACCTGCTTTTACACAGGCTCACCAGCCAAGTGTTAAGAGCGATTACGCAGACTCATGACACTGGGCATCTTGCTTCTGTGATGTTGTGCCAGGACCTTTGCTTTTGAGACAAGGTGCTCTGCAATGGGTTTTCCAGTAGGCTTACAAGTGAGATGTATTTGTGGTAGTGCAGCTGCATTGTGGAATTCTGAGGATCTTGTGTAGGTAATTTGATTGACATTTGGTTTGGAACTTCGCTGAGAAAAGTTGAGTCTTTTGCCATCTTGATCAAAAAGACTTAGATCCTGGTGTGACAATAAATGCATATTTGTCATTTTGGTTATTTGATTTCTATGTGAATATGGATTATTAGTTGGAGGGATGTGGGTCCTCACCAAGTAATAATGTCACAGTTGCGTACAAGTTCCAGTTAGATCTGAATAATTTAAGCCTGAGGGGACCCCTCAAACAAGTTTATCTAACGGTAAATATGCAAAGCATTCATCAGTACCAAAACAGTTCAAAAGTCGAAAACACAACACAATAAAATCCCTTTCCAATTTATAAAAATAGAGAATATTTTGCTAAACAAAATGTAACCAGAATGACGAAAATCCAATAAGGTGATCAGGAGAGATGAATTTCTTTAAGTTTAAATTAAGTTTTAGCTCCAACAAGCACAAAGTGCCAACTGTGGGCAACTTGCTGCACTACACAGTGTCAAGGTCAAATGTTAAGGCTGTCCGCAAATAGTAGGATACAGTCCATGGTCACTTGCAGGTTAGCGATGACTAGGTTTAAACTAGTCAGACGTTTTCCCATCTGGTTTAGATCTTGGCGGACGGTTTCCTCCATCACAACGGTGACGTATATCCTGTCTGCTGAAATATAAATCCCATTATATCCTCTGGGATTTATATTTCAGAGGACGGGATATACATCACCGTTGTAACAGAGGAACCCATCCAACAGGATCTAAATCAGGCCCTAAGTCTCTGAAATGGAAGTCAAAGATCCTTAGCAGGACTGCAAGCTGTGGCCAAGATGGGTTCTACAAGGCCGGATAGACATCAGACGAAGTCCCAGTGAAGCGGTTGTCTTTTGGTGGGAAAGTAGAAGAAATTCAAAATGTGCACCCTTTGGCCGGTGAAGATTTCTACCATCAGACTTAGTTGCTTTTTGAAGCTCAGATTTCTCCAGCGGGACAATGCTACAATCTGTAGTCGAACAGGGCTCCAGGATACCTTCTCCGCCATGTCCCGCTGAAATGAATTTGCTGCTGCAGATAATCTTAGAGCAGGAGCAACCTGAATCTGTGGCTCTGCTGCAACACATATTTGACCTGGTTGCCTTGGCAGGTTGGTATCAGTCTTCTGTCCATTCTCCAAGCAATAATATTTGAAAAGGTTTCTATGTTCCAGATTTTATGGTTAGGCAAGAAGAGAATACTCTGAAACTTCCAAGTGTCCCAGGAACTAAGGGACACTACTAAGGGGCCAGGACTCACTCTGGAGGAAGCAACCAGGAGAATCCAGGGAAGGTTCAGTTGGAACTGGTCAGCTGGGATCTTCAGGAAGTTGAGTTTCTTCCAGCTTTGATGTGCTTGCAGCTTAACATGAGGTCAGCTGACCGCCCCTTGGAGTTGACTTCTCAGACATAGGTGCGAGTGGGAGCAAGTCTAGCTCTTGGGGTCTCTCTCCACATGTTCAGCAGCTGGTGCAGTCCTTCTTCTGTATTCCACAGGTCCAGATGTATTCTAAAGAGAGTACATAGGGCGCCACATTTATGCACAGTGCCAGTCTGTTGGTGGTGGAAATTCCTGACCACTCCCTAACCAATGGAGTAAAAGCTCCAAGGAGTGCCAGTAACCACTTTTACAGCACTTCCTATGTGTTTTACTGTACACTATCCCACAGTGCCGCTTTCTACCTAAAGCCAACATGGCAGACATTTTCTTCCCTTGTGCAGAGCTCCCGGAGCCCACTCAGAGGTGTGGTTATGATAATGCCAAATCCTCCCTTGTGGCCACTCAACACTGGTCCTGGGGCAACCCCTCCCCCACTGAGATTGGTGCATGACTGGTTAGTGGAACAATCAAGGGGCAGGCCAAGGTGTCAATTACGTCTGCCTGTGAGAGGGTCGGTACCTTTAGAAGTTTAATTTAGTTTCTGGACACAGCTTAGATGGCCATCCTGTTGGGGGAAAGAAAATCCCCACACCCAACCCCTTTGTAAACCGTCTGAGAGCAATAACCTCTCACCACAGGAGCTCCATTATAAGTCAGTTAACACTGAACAATGGCCTGCCTATGAATAACTTTTAAGTATTAAAAAGGAAGGTTTATTTTGCCAAGTCTAATCTGCAGGTTTTAAAACTGCTCACCCAGGCTCCTGGCGCAGGCCTGAATATATGCTTTGTATTGTCACTTTAGTGGTGGGACAATATGTGCTGCAGTCCACTAGTGACATTTAATTTACAAGCCCTGGGTACCATGCACTAGGGGCATAGAGGTAAGTTAAATATGCCAATCAAGGTTTCTAACCAATTCGATAAGGATTTAAGTGTCAAAGGGCATGCAATGGATGGTTGGGAGGATTCCAGTGTACAGGGTCTAAAACTCAACAGCACCAGTCAAATGGGGGGATCATGCAAAAAGAGACATTTCTCACAATTTCCATTGGTGTTGTAGTGCACTGATTTCTGGGTTCAGCTTCTTGTGCAATGATCTATGGTTATGAAGTGATTAGGGCTTGAGTGGTATGAGTCTGTTGAAATCTATTGTTTGGACACCAAAAGTGGTAAGGTAGAATTCAAATATGGTGAGGTGGAATGTGTACAATTATTTGTAGAAATGATTGTTAATGTTGTTTTAATAAACTGTTCTTGGGTGTATTTAGATAAAGAAGGACATGAGGTGGGGGTCACTCCAGTGGATGGAGAGGATTCCAGCTATGGGGATGTGCCCTGACACAGAGATGATTGCACATAGAGTCTGCCAAGATGGGTGTGTATGTCCATGAACTAGTTGGAATAGGTTGACAAGGGACCTTGTTTGAATATGGCCATTCTATTTTTTGGCGGTGAAAATCTTCCAACAAATATGCCAACAATAGAAATTCACTCACAGGATGACCTGTTGCCATAATTCATGTTCACTTAAGAAGGAACCTAAGAAGCAAGGCAAAATGCAAGAACAAGCAGAGGTTTCAGAAAGCCACTCTCAGTCACTCAGGTAGGCATATAAATACTTCAGTGACTCACACATATTTTAGTGATGTAGTAATCTCACCCCTTACTCTATAAAGCCATCCTACTTTGCCAGCTATTCAGAAAACCTTGCCAACAACGAATGCTTCATCTATAGACAGAAATTAAAGTGCAAGAAAAAGAGAAATTCCTGATGACGTCACACTACTGAAAACACAAGCACTGGTGTAGCAAGAAATCAATGGGTCCTAATGCAAGTAAGGTAAGTAGGCCCCCAACCCCTGGTTTTGGAGTAACAAAAACCACAAATTAGGGTGAAGTGGGACCCTCTAAACCCTGGTCCGCGGTGTCACTGTACCTGCTGCACTATTGATAGCTATTCTCTTAATCCCCGTGTAACAGTTAGACAACCTATCTCATCAACCAATGCCAAGCACTGTACTGGCACAATCAATAAAGCTGCCAACAGGAACAAAACATTATTTAAATCAATCAACCACTCACCAGCCCCTTCACTGACCTTCCTAACCCACAATCCACAGTTAAGAACTGTCAGAGAAAACACATAGGCCTACCATGGCTGCCACCAAAGGTGTCAGTGGGCAAAAGAGATAAAGGACTGAATTTAGCACATGTAAGCAGGCACATAGGCAAAGTGATCAGCTGGTAAACAGAAAGCTGAGAGGAAGCAATAGAAAAACATTTGAAGGCCAATGCTAGCGGCAACATAGTCTGCAATAGAAAAGTAGTTTATATCCCTGGTTACCTCTAAATGAAACGTTTCCTTTCCTACGCATGCCCACTCTAAGAAATTGGGCTATTAGTTCAGAGATGTGAGAGACCCACTCAAACAAAAACAGTCCTCGTCAGGGTGAACAGCAAAAGTCACTAAATAAGCCTGAGCAAAACTTCTGGTAGCTTGGCACGAAGCAGTCAGGCTCAACTCAGAGGCAATGTATGAAGTATTTATGAAGCACTCAAACAGCAGCAAAGTTAAAATACAAGACAAGAAAAATCTCAAACTAATTTAGAAAAATGGAGTAACATTTAATACATAAAATGAGCCAAAATGAGCACTGGTCAGAGCTTCACATAGGTGTGAAACACGCAGTGGTTGTTGTTAGTGTGACGAGCACTGTGCAGGTGAAGTCCGGAGCCTATAACCAGGAAGGTTGCATCTGCAGTCATATGTATGTGAATTCTTCTTGTGTTCCAGAGTAAAATGTGTACAGTTCTTTCTTTAGGTAAAGATCACAGATCCTCTCCATTTTCACCTGGGATCAAATACTTGTAGTTTATAGGTTGGAGGAGTACACATTGTCATCAGTTAAGGGTCCAGAACCTAGGGAGGTACCTGTTAGGCACCTGTTAGGGGTCAGGTCTCACTCCATGAGAGGCCAGCAGCAGGGTCCAGGCAGGTCCAGTTAATGATGGTCAGCTGGACAATGCCAGAGAAGACTCCTGGAAACTTGTTATGTCCCAGTAGCTGAAACATGAGGTCCGCCAACTGACCCTGGGAGATTCTTCTTGGATCAAAGGTTCAAGGCAAGCAGATACAGTCTCCCTTCTTTAGACCACAGGAAAGTCATTCTTTTTAAATTTCTCAAGTCCAGGAATGTTCCGATGAGAGGTTCTGAGAAGGCCACTTTTATACCCAGTGGCAGCTTGTTTTTGAGGGCCGTCCCCTGTGTCTAACCCTATCTCGTTCTGGTCAGTTCCTCCCCTTCCCCTGGGTCTGAATGCAACCCATGTAGGGTACCTAAGGGCAGGGGCAGGCTTGGTATCCAGTTGCTTTGTATGTGCTGTAGGCAGGGTCCTTTCAACTGTAATCAGGCAAGAAACCACTCCTCCCCAGCAATCCTATTAGGAAGACCCATTCCCTCTACATCAGGCCCCTTTTTTTTACGTCTGGAAGGAATACACATCACACCATAGGAGAGCAATTAACAGACACTGGCATAAAAGCACATTTGTTTAGGTAGAAAAATACCAACTTTCTAAAAGTGACATTTTCAGAATCGTAACATAAAATCTGACTTTACAATTAAAGAGGATTTTAAATTAAAATTTAAATAAGTGAAAGCAGTATTTCTCTAACTGCTCCCAAACTACAGTTATCCCTTTTTATGGGGCTGATTACGATGCAGTCGTAAAAGGCTCCGATCCCGGTCGGAGCCTTTCCAACTGCATCGTAATATGCTGTTCGGATTCCTTTCTGACCGCCTCATTACAATGGAGGCGTTCGGAAAGGAATCTGACCAGTCATTCCGGCTGGCTTCCGATGTGCTTGGAGAGCCCATCGGCCAGTCGGAATGCAGCCTTTAATCCCAAGCACAATCAATATTTCAAAACACAAGAGCGACCCATATGTCCTTGTGAACTGGGTATTTGCAAAAAGCAAGAAACAATGTCCACAAGGAACTTATTATATATACCACATTGTCAATAAAGAGAAAAAAGTACTCACATCTGATTAAATCAAAAGAAACTTTTCAGATAAGTTGAGGTCTTAAATCAATTAACTCACGGCAAAAATCAATTACCATATATAACTATAAATTAATACTAAAGAAGCCCAGGCAAGGTTATTTACTTCAGCCGAAGTAAATATAGTTTATTTCATATTTTTAAAAAAATGTGATTAATGATTTTACCACAGTAACATTTTAATTATTATACTGCAGGCACAATATAGTGAAAACTGAAACAGTGCGTCCCAGTGAAGTGATCGTAGCCTAAGAAGGTGAGAATTAAGTGAAATTGAAACAAAAGGTCATTAAAACAACAACGAGGGGCTTCCAGTAATACGATGAATCTGTCTGGCCCTCTCTTTGTCAATGTCGACGGCGTTTCGACCCGCTCTTGATAAGGGGTCTCTTCAGGACAGCTTATCTAGGGACTAATGTAAGGGGAATATCAGTGCGAGTAGTGAAAATTAAAACAATATTAATACTGGGCTCCAAGGTACTGCATGGCTTACCTATCAATTATTCTTGTATATCCACAATACTAGGTACCGAAATCACTGGACAAGGCAGGGCTACGAATGGCGCTTAGCCGTGTTTATGGGGGCCTATATTGGAAACAGGTCAATAATAACATATTGGTACATGCACAATGTACAACTCTGATTAGGGAAGTATTGAGTCTAATTATAGTCTCATTGATGTCAATCTAGGATAAGCATACAGACTAGTCTAGCGCGTGAAGGAGACTAATTAAGTGAGGCATCATCGGATGTATCATAAATGACAACTACTCATAGGGAACTCACTAGCTCTATATATATATCTTACTCAGTGGTTATAGTGGCTCCTTTCTATGGGGGACCGTGTCGGTCTGAACGATACTGGCCATCACATAGACGCGTCCTCATGTTAAGGCATCTACCACCAGAGCGGGGGGCAACTCAACTATATGTTTTGGAACTAGATTATCCATTGAGAATACGGTAATGGTAGCCTTAATGGGCATTACTAATTACAGCGCGCCTCACACTGAGACCCGAAGTTGATTGGTGTATAGTAAGAGAAACACCACTTACTCAGTCGGAATGGCATATGCCCATAGATTCAATCAGGCAGCGTGTAAAGAATGGAGCGCTGAAAACAAGGACACAGGAATTACTAACGGCTCATAGCCGACAGCAGTGTATTCAATAACACATTAAGGAGAGGAAAGGGAAAGCATTACAGTAGAACACCACTTACGTTTTAGCACTTCTCTTCAAAGAGGTGAGGTGACTCAAGAATGCAGGATACGTCAAGAAACGATTTAATCGTCGGACGGTCAAGTACTCAATAAGGGTTCAATTGAGCTGCAAGGCTAACGGCAACCCGGAAGTGTCTTAAAAAGCGGTTCCAGTATCCTCGCATATGGTAATTGATTTTTGCCGTGAGTTAATTGATTTAAGACCTCAACTTATCTGAAAAGTTTCTTTTGATTTAATCAGATGTGAGTACTTTTTTCTCTTTATTGACAATGTGGTATATATAATAAGTCCTTTGTGGACATTGTTTCTTGCTTTCTGTAATCCCAAGGGCAGCTCTTTCCGCCCTTGGGATTACAATGTTGGGTTTCGGCAGCCTTTGTGTGCCGGCCTTTCCGACACAGAAAGGCTGCCCCAACTCGCATTTGGGGGCCCCAAATAGGGCCCCCCTGGGTGCACATCCTCCATTTGGACCCTGTGGCAGGCATCTTTAGGTGCCGGCACGGTGTGGGGACAAACTGCACCTCCCATTTTACAATGGGAGCATGCACTCGGGCAGGTTTACGACCGGAATGCATGCTTCCATTGTAAAATATAGGAATGCAACCTAACAGTGTTCGGTCTCATCCTAATGGGCCGGTCGGGACCACCGACCGGGTGTCGTTCGGTTCCATGAACGAGACGATGTTGGGCAGAGGCAACTCCACCCAGCATCGTAATCAACCCCTATGTGTAATGAGGTATCTCAAAGATAGTCTTTAGGAGAGCTAGCCTTGCAGCAAATAAAAACTACTCTGGGAGTTTTTTCTGTGATAGGACATGTAAAATATAAGTACACATGTCCTACTATTTAAATGCCAGGCACCCTGACAGATCTTAGAGGCCTTATTTAGGGGTGACTTAAGTATTAAAAAGGAAGGTTTAGTCTTGGCAAAAAGTTTATTTTGCTATGGCAAAATGGCAGTTTAAAATTGCAATACAGGCTTCAGTGGCAGGCCTGAGAAATGTTTGCACTTGCTCAAGGCATCTTCCTAGAAGCTATCAAGATCCCTCACTCCTGAAGAAGCCCACAATATACCTTGAGGTGTGCATGTAAGGGTTGGAATTTGAAGGGGGAAAACATAACTCAAGAGCATTGGAGCACTGAACATGGGACTTGGCCCCTGAGAAAAAACTATTGGGGAAGATCAAGTGTAGATAGTCAGTCTGGGATAGTGTTCTTTGATAACCTCACCAACTACTGGCCCATTAGTAACCTACCATTGATCTACAAGATCATTAAAAACGCAATGTACGTTCAACTCCAACATTTCATCAACACCAACCATCTTCTGCAAGACTACCATTCCAGAGTCAGGTCACACTGCAGCACATAAAAAGATATTTTCACATTGTAGGTGACGCCCCCAGAACCAAAGATGAAGATTCCCGCGATACCGTCGCCTACCCCGCCCTTCTCCACACCCTGAAGTCTCGAATGGCATTCATAGGCAGCGACCGTCAATGTGTCTCCTCCATATGCAACCAGTACTAGGTAATTTATGTGAGAAACTGGGTTGTTGGTTGGTTCACGCAACAGCCACAGTCCTTGTCAGGATGAACCGTGAAAAGCCACTATCTAACCTGTGCTCAACCGTCTGGTAGCTAGGCGCAAAAGCACTAGCCTTAACTAAGAGGCTACGTGTAAAATATTTATGCAGCCCACAAACTGTAATAAAGTGGAAAAACTACAGAAGAAAAATCCCACACAAATTTAGAAAAATGGTGTAAAATTTAATAAATCATTTGACACTACAATTACAAAAATCCAATCATTAGAACAGAAGATACATAATTCCAAAGATTAAAGTGAAGTACAGCACCTAAAAGCACAAAGCACCACTAGGGGTTATCTGATTGGGCAAGACCAGGTATAAGTCACAAGTTCAGGCCAACTGGAATGGAACGTGGGCCGAATATAGGGACCAGGCTAGTCTGGCTGAAAAGGTTACCTTCTAAAGTCTAGCGTGAAGAGTTCCGTTCATCGTAGAGGATGCTGCAAGGAGTAGGCAAAGTGCCACAGAGGGTCATTGTTGTAGCGCAAAGAGCAGGCTGGGCATTGTAGATGGTTCATTGCTAGAGACTCGTGTCAGTGGTCAATGTGGGCTGATGATGCTGTAGCGAGAAGAGTCAGGTTCAGAGGAGCTTTGCGTTGGCAGTTGGCACGGACGGCAAGATCTTGACTTATACGGGCCCGATCGCGGTCCTGAAAAGGCCGAAAGTTCAGGATTCCTGCTTTTATGATCTGTGGAGTCACTTCAGCCTCGGATAAAGGGTGCAGGTCCAGTCTTCCTTCCCAGCAAGTAGGGCAACAGGGTGTCCTTATTCTGTATTGTCCACAGGTCCAGGAGTGTACTGAAGAGTGGGTCCTCTATTTAGACCTAGTGCTCACTTTGAAGTGGGAGAAGCTGCTGGAGTTTTCCCCTACAAAGATGTCTGGAATTTCCTGCCCTGTTCCCAGTCTGTATGGGGGCACAATAGGCTAGTGTGAAGTCCTTCATATGTGAGCTGAGCCAGTGCCTTTGAAGTGTAAGTGTGGTAGGTGACAGCTCTGTCTCCCAGTTGAGTCATGGCCCATCCTGCAAACACCCAAACCTTCCTTTTTGATACTGTATAGGAAAAATACACAAAGGCCAACTACGCATAGTCATGTGACCCTGGAACAGGCAGCAGGCACCACATGTGTAGGACAAGAAAATGCCACCCTTCCTACAAGTGTCATTTTCATAATTGTGACTTAAAATTTGACTGTACCATTAAAGAAGGTTTTAAATTACATTTCCACAGTTACCAAATATGATGTTCCTACCCACTCCGAAATCAAAAGTTATCACTTATTAAATGCAATGGAGTAATCCAATGTTGACCTATGGGAGAGGTAGGCCTCACAGTAGTGAAAAACAAATTTAGGAGTTCTTCACTACCAGGCCATGTAAAACTTAAAATAACATGTTCAACTTTTAAAGTACATTGCACTCTGCCTGATGAGTTGTTTTGGCCTTCCCTAGGAGTGACCTATAAGTATTAAAAAGAGAGGCTTAAGCCTGACAAGGGGTTTAATTTGTGAGGTGGTAATGACAGTTCCATCTACAGCAGGTCCTTGACGCTTTAATGACTGATAAGAGCATCAAAATGCACCAATATACAGGTGTTCTACAATTCTAATTGCAAGGGTCCTCTGCCCCCGATACATAACACATTCACCTCTGCCTGCTCCTAAACTAGATCCTATTATAACATTAATCGTTGCACACAAATAGAAATTTCCTCTGATTACTCACAGATGGTCAAAACAAGTTTGCAGGGCGACATTGTTCAAATTTAAATTCACGCAAATGTGGTACTAAAAATCTCTTCCTCAGATCTTTATCAAATTTATGGAATAAAACAATATGCATAGTATATTGATCCAACACGTTGTCACATGGGCATTTAATATGTGTTTGTGACCAATCATTAACAGTAGGTTGCCAATTGGTGAAAGATATCCATCCTAAACCCAGTTAAAAAGAATCTATGTCTCGTGTTCAATACAAAGTTAAGGTAGAACTGATTGTCGTAGGTGACACCAGCATCATCTGATTCTTTGGGATGCTTGGTTTAGTCAACTTTGTGGTCATTCTAAGATTCTCAAACAGAGAGAGACAAGCCTCTTTCAAATCTTTCCTTCTGATCATCATCATAGTGTCAGGAGAATTACAATACTCATGGTGTACCAGGTCTGAACACAGATTCTTAAAATACTTCAACCAAGGGATTTGCAAACAGAAACATGGCTTAAGCCAATTTCTAATAATATCACAATTAAGAATGGTAGCCTCCGTTGTCCGGATTTTGTGCCAGAGGAGAATTGGCCCTGATCTAGCGGCATCAGATTGATAGGGGCTCCTAATTTTGAGTGACAAACTCCACAGAGCACCTCTTTGGTGGACAGACAATAAGTTCCTAAAAAACAGAATCCTTCACCATTTGTCAAGCTTGACAGTCAGTGTAACGCCACACTCCAGCCCCGTATATTGCGGTCAACAAGCACTTCCTCCTGTAAATAGCTTACATTTCCTTGAGTGGATGCATCCCTAATTTAATTGCAAAATTTGTCAGTGCACCAGTGGCCTTCATGAAACATTGAGCTTGGTATTCCCAATCATTGTGGCATGGCATTTCACGTACCTCCTGCTACACTTCATAATAAACGTTTTCCCTATATTAACTAGGAGCCCTAATTCCTGCATGTAGTTTACAAATCAGGAAAATATCCATTGCAGGGCCAAGGATTTCGATGCCATTAAGACGCCATTGTTCGCGTACAGGAGAGATGGAATCGGACGATGGATGATCTCGGGAGGTCTTTACAGGTCTCTGAACTTTACCTAAACTATTAATATGGAAAGTGAACAAGAAAGGAGCGAGTACACAGCCCTGTTTACCTCCTTCTCCACAATAAAAAAACGGGTCCATTGCCCATCAATCCGTATCGACCCTGGCCCTGCTCTCCAAATACAACACCCTCAGAAACTGAATGATGGGCAGGTCTTCTCCAAGCTTTGTTATAATTGTCCACAGTTTGTCATATATGACGATATCAAATGCGCTGGATAATTCTAGAAAGGCTAAAAACAAACTACACTCTTTAATCTGAGTGTACTTACCAATTATTACATTCAAATTAAGTCTCTGTTCAATTGTCCTGAGCTCGCTACGAAAGCCGTATTGTAAGTCAGATCAAATCTGACTGCTTGCAGCCCAGTCTTCTAATCTGGCCAAAATAATATGACTATTCACTTTCACCGGGAAATCAAGCAGTGAAATTGGATGGTAGTAGGAATGGTCTCTCTTCTGAAAGATGGGGACAATCGGGGACTCTGACCAAGTACTCAGGTAGCCGATAGTGCAAGAGGCATGCTAAACATGGATCAGTAAAGTGCCCCAGAGTGGCACATTGCTTTTAAAGAGGTCGGCAGGAATCCCATACGGGCCTGGTGCTTTCCCACTTTGACTAGTTATGAGAGCCAGATTGTCCTCCTCCAAAATTTATCTCCTCCAGATGTAGTCACAATCAGCACCCTCACCAATAAGGCTGACAAACTCACCATCTCCAGTGGCTTTAGGCACAGCCACAGTCAGAACGCCATCAGACTGGATGCAAAGAAGTTCAAAGAAAAGAAAAGAAACAAGGCAACAGGCCTTCACTCAAGCTACTTGGATCTGGAACATCATCCTTGTGTCACTCAGGGCCCACTCACCCCAGTTCAAATTTAGGAAAAAGCTGAAGACACATTTCTTTAAAGAACACTGTGTGATATTACAATACTAGTCAACACCTGCTCCCACAACCAAACTAGCGCTTCAGTCATTTGTTGACTTTGCCTTTGGCCCTGCACAGCATCCGCTCCCTTTTAGCTAGGTTTGCGCTAATCAAATACCACATTCATACCAATGCAGTGAGGTCTCCCTGATAGGATGACTCCGAGAAGTGGAATGATATCACATCTAATTATGTGAGCAGGTGTGGGCTGCCCACTCTCCATCTTTTCTCCCTCTTTGCTATACCTTTGCATGAAGTTCTGCCAGTACTCCCTGTATGTGAAAGCCACACAGCAATATATGTGGGTCAAATATCTGTTGGCAAAATATCTATATCTAAGCAATCCCAGTCTTCTGCCAGTGCAAAGTAGCTTGCCCTCAATTTGCCCATGTGGTTGTGAACCCTTAGTGGTGACTCACTCTGTGTTGCCTTCCTTCATTGCCTACCCAACTCATTATGGGTTCTGGTCCAACAACATTTGTCTGACCACACTACCTGATGTTGCATTCTGAGGCTAGGTAGCTCGACATGGAGAGGTCCTTTGGGAATCTGCCTGCCAGAGACTTGACAAGACATAATGGCTGCTTCTCCAGCCCAGCTCCTCATTCTATCTGGCTGGTAACTCTGTGCTAATAGGTGTCTCCCGCCACGTTTGGTGTCAGATCACAGCCACCCATGCCTGGTATGATACGGCAGAGACCCCACAGGCTGCCCTGTGGTCTGGCCCCATGAGTGCTGATCTGCTCTCTTCAGGGCCTGCTCTTGAATCAACTAGCTTCTGAAAAATGTAGCTCACACATATACTCCTGTAAACATGCACCCGTTCAATCAGACAGCAAGGACTACTACCAGTAATCCCAGAAACTGTTTACACCATGCCTGCTTCCATCATCCTTCTTGGAGGAGAGACACTGTTAGCTTCCCAGAACTTCTAAACATGTGGCTACCTTTGTGAACAACTATCAATGCACCTGCTGCAGTTCCATGACTCTTATGTACACATTACCACATACTGGTAGGGAAGGTGGGTCCTCATAAGATACCCTTGAGTGCACGCTGGCCTTCAAGTATAAGTAGAAAGAAATACAAATATATACAAAGCAAAAAAGTATCTGTGTGTAGTAATGTGCCAATGACAAATCAATCAAATGTAGATAAAGAACCCTCACTCACCAACCTGGTTGGTGACATGCTTCATCATAGGGTTCCACCAGGGATGCCTACTGCACCTCTGGTGTGCTTCGACGCTTACTTATATGATGGAAGCAGGCATGGTGTAAACAGTTTCTGGGATTACTGGTAGTAGTCCTTGCTGTCTGATTGAACGGGTGCATGTTTACAGGAGTATATGTGTGAGCTACATTTTTCAGAAGCTAGTTGATTCAAGAGCAGGCCCTGAAGAGAGCAGATCAACACTCATGGGGCCAGACCACAGGCCAGCCTGTGGCGTCTCTGCCGTATCATACCAGGCATGGGTGGCTGTGATCTGACACCAATCTTGGCGGGAGACACCTATTAGCGTAGAGTTACCAGCCAGATAGAATGAGGAGCTGGGCTGGAGAAGCAGCCATTATGTCTTGTCAAGTCTCTGGCAGGCAGATTCCCAAAGGACCTCTCCATGTCGAGCTACCTAGCCTCAGAATGCAAAATCAGGTAAATTCCAAAAAAGTAATCCCGCACCTTAGGCAAAACGGTGGGTGGCGGGACCCCAGAACAGTTCTTCCGAGTCCACCGCCAGGCAAACAGGCAAATCAACCTATAACCTTCCACCGGGCCCGGCTCCGGGCCCGGCTCCGGGCCCGGTGGGAGTTCATAGGTTGATTTGCCTGGCGGTGGACTCGGAAGAACTGTTCTGGAGTCCCGCCACCCACCGTTTTGCCTAAGGAGCGGGATTACTTTTTTGTACACACATTTTATGGCTTTTGTGAAGTGCTTGAAGGCCTCTTCAAAACCGTGAGTTTATTCGGTTCTTTTGCATCTGAGGTCAGGGTAAGCCTTAGCTAGCTTATACCGCCAAGGTGCCCCCTTTTTTGTAGGTCCTGAAGAAAGCTTCGTGTAATTACGTCCAGAAGCTGAAACATGTCGACCAATACAGTGATCAATACATAGGATGTACCTGATAAATTTACGTAAGTGTTTACCATCCATTTTTGCACATGTTTTTATACAGTGCCAGCTTCCGGGCTGGGCCCGGTGGGAGTTTATAGGTTGATTTGCAAGGCCGTGGACTCGGGAGAACTGTTCTGGAGTCCCGCCACCCACCGTTTTGCCTAAGGAGCGGGATTACTTTTTTGTACACACATTTTATGGCTTTTGTGAAGTGCTTCAAGGCCTCTTCAAAACCGTGAGTTTATTCGGTTCTTTTGCACCTGAGGTCAGGGTAAGCCTTAGCTAGCTTATACCGCCAAGGTGCCCCCTTTTTTGTAGGTCCTGAAGAAAGCTTTGTGTAATTACGTCCAGAAGCTGAAACATGTCGACCAATACAGTGATCAATACATAGGATGTACCTGATAAATTTATGTAAGTGTTTACCATCCATTTTTGCACATGTTTTTATACAGTGCCAGGTTCCGGGCTGGGCCCGGTGGGAGTTTATAGGTTGATTTGCCTGGCGGTGGACTCGGAAGAACTGTTCTGGAGTCCCGCCACCCACCGTTTTGCCTAAGGAGCGGGATTACTTTTTTGTACACACATTTTAAGGCTTTTGTGAAGTGCTTGAAGGCCTCTTCAAAACCGTGAGTTCATTCGGTTCTTTTGCACCTGAGGTCAGGGTAAGCCTTAGCAAGCTTATACCGCCAAGGTGCCCCTTTTTTGTAGGTCCTGAAGAAAGCTTTGTGTAATTACGTCCAATACAGTGATCAATACATAGGATGTACCTGATCAACTTACGTCAGTGTTTACCATCCATTTTTGCACTTGTTTTTATACAGTGCCAGGTTCACCGCCATTAAAACTGTTTGGACGAATCCTGTTTACTTTTTAACCAGCACAATTATTTTTATTTTTTGCACTTATCACACATAAAAATCTTTTCTAGTCTGATATTTGCGCTCCGCTATAAGTAAGCGTCGAAGCACACCAGAGGTGCAATAGGCATCCCTGATGGAACCCTATGATGAAGCATGTCACCAACCAGGTTGGTGAATGAGGGTTCTTTCTCTACATTTGATTGATTTGTCATTGGCACATTACTACACACAGATACTTTTTTGCTTTGTATATATTTGTATTTCTTTGTACTTACACACTCTTTTGTTGTTTAACTACTGTTTAGGAGGATCAAGAGTGTGTCTCTACCCTCTCTCTCTGGTTGTTTTTTCTTAATTCAAGTATTAGTGCCAATTTACATTCCTGATTCACAGTGACTTTGCACTTATAAAAAGATTCGCTCACACGGGGCTCCATTATTCAAAGGATGCACTTTCTTTGTTTGTGCTCGGCGCACCTTAAAACAGGTGCGCCGGGCAAAAACAGGGAAAGTGCGCCCTATTACATGGAATGCGCTGCCCCCAGGGCAGCAGCGAACTCACGCTGTCCCCATAGCAGCGCATTCAGGTGAAAAATGGAGCAGCTGCTTTGAAGCCGCTCTGTGTTTCACTTTAAAGGAAACCCGTCGGCACTTTTAAAGGAGATGACTGGGGGGGTCCATGGGACCACCATTCACCCTCAAGAGGGCTGCAATCAGGGGGCTTACTAACAGTGCGCCAATCCTGACAGCTTCTTTGCCTCTGAACTCGCGTCTATTACATGGTACGGGTGCAGAGGCAAAGGGATCTCCTCATTTGAATGGGGCCACTCCCCCATGAGGGAATGCCCTCTGAAGAAAGTGCTGGCACTTTATGTGAGCCAGTGCTATCGGTATTACAGAAGGGGTCGCACAAGCGTCTGCAGCCTCTTTTGTAATATCAAAGTGCCCCAAAGGGGGCGTACAGTGGACACAAATGCCCGTTGCGTCCCCGGGGAACTTCCATAATACGGCCCCTTGCCTGTTAGTGTGGTGGAAAACTTTTGTTAACAAATCTGACCACAGGTGCGGTAGAGACAGCGACAAAAGGTTGTCAATACCCCCAAGCTCATATTGGATCATATAAGTTGCACTTGATCAGCAATAACAACTTACCATATGCACTAACCATGGTTTCAGAGGTAATCTCATTCACGTTAATGTTTGAACCATGTACCACAAAGTCAAACCCTGCGGTGAAATGTCCCTCAGACAGCTGTGTTAAATGTCATTGTATCTTCGTTATTCATTATACGCCCTTTATAATGTTAGCATCCATTGTACTGCACTTTGTCATGGGCATCAAGATGATTCAAGCTCCATTTTCCACCTTTTCTATCTTTCACATTTGGTTTACTTTTCACCGCCTTTGTTCTGAATAGGACTTGCTGAAAGGAAGTTTTTTCTTAAATGAAGAGTGGCATGTTATGCCCCTCAGGGATTTCAGAGATATTACTGACTGTAACTGTTAATGACATAGCTTCTTTTTTAATTTGTTAATGTCCTGCTTGTTGACAGGACTATTTTTTTGTCCAAGTCGTGGTCATCAGCTTAAAACTGTGCCACACTTTAAACACTGCTGACAACAATGAATGTGATGTGATATTGGGCAAATAAATTTATATCTAAATATTCTAATACCGCCAACTAAAATGTGCTTATTTCATCAGGTTCAGGCATACATTCTAAAAAATATTATGGTGACTGGTAGTTTCATGGATGTCTATTGCCAGGGGTGATGGAAGCGACATCACAAACCTTTAACCTTTGATGTCTTCCCAGGAAGTGCTCACAAATTACATTTGACCCTCATGAGATCACAGGAAGTGATATTACTCACTTTAAGAACTCGACAACATGTGCAATGAATATGGTACTGCTCAGAATGGAGGTAAATTTTGAAAACGTGTGATGTTTGTCCATTATGAAAGCCACAATATGTGTGTATAATGAGAGTTAATACACATTCAAATGTCTACCTACTGGGACAGCCGTTGATGTTGCAGTTCGAAATAGAGGCGCAGTCTGTACAATCTCTTGATGTCCCGAGGTAGAGTAGCAGGGCATATTGCAAATCACAACAGCTTTATATATATATTATTGGTAGAATGATAGCATTGAGAATGTCTTTTTACTGCAATATCAGAGCATGGTGCAAGACAAACCAGATATGAATCAAAACATCTAATATATATATATGTATGTTTGAGTGTTTGTAGTGTTCAAAATGCAGTGGTATAATAACCCATTTTTCACATGGAACCGTGAAATATTTTAGGGTCCTGTGTGAAAAATGGAATTTATCATAAGAATGAGAGCCCCCAAATTACTCTCCAGAGCTTTGCTATTGTCATGGCTACGAAGATTTTCTGACACAAATGTCCAGAATATGAGACACAGTGATCTAAATTGTGCGGAAAAAAGGAAAGATTATGTGGCACTGTTATTTTCATCTATTTGAGGTAGAAGCACCATTTTGTGTAGTATGGAAATGCTAAAAGTTAGTTGACAAATTATATCACAAATGCGGTAAATCCATAATTGTGTGGTAAATGCTGCAGCCACATAAATCCAGTGATCCTCACCATTGATAGAGCGTTGCTGATGCAAAAATTTGTAGGGGTGCACCATATTCATTGTTAGTCAGAACACGCATATAAAATAAGAATGTTTAAAGAGTAATAGAATTATATTCGTTGAAATAGAAAAGTAGAAATGTGAATAGGCCTCGAGAGAAGAGAAAAGGCCACCAGTTATTAAGAAATGCATTTGTGTATGTGTAATGTTTAGTTTGTAGTAATGTCATACATTAAGAGACATTAGATCATGTTAGAAGAATAAAGAAGGTAGTTCTCTTACAAGTATGAGACGAATAAAGTGAATTAGTAATTGTAGTATGTTAGTTTGAGGCCTAATCATGTATGTAAAGTAAAGGCCTTCGTTCTTATTTTAGCTATGTTTTATTAGGCCGACAGGATTTTAGCAAAGCTTAAATTGCAGTGAATT
Source organism: Triturus cristatus (assembly GCF_964204655.1). NCBI lineage: Eukaryota > Metazoa > Chordata > Amphibia > Caudata > Salamandridae > Triturus > Triturus cristatus. The sequence goes on along the minus strand of NC_140589.1, from coordinate 139,599,698 downwards.
GTGAAACTTCGTGATGTTAGGGTTTTTCCGTTCAGCATTTGGCTGCAGGTACACGGCCATGTAGCTCGTTAGTTAGAATAAGTCTTTGTTCAAATGGAATGGAGACAGAAGGAGTAGACAGGAAGGGAGTGAATTGGAATGTAGAGTTGCAACTCCTGGTACAGAAGAGGCCTGGGACCCAAGGTCGAATTCATGAAAAGGAAAATGAAAGGATCCAAATGGAAATCTACTGGAGGAAGGAGCTGCCTGGAGGGGTGTGCTGAAGGGCGTGTACAGCTTTTTGGGATTTTGTATTAGGGACAGAGCCCGTGGGTTGAGCAGACGAGACGTAGGTGAGGGACTGAAAGGAGCACTATAGATCGAGCTCTCATATGGTGAAGACTTCTTAGGAAGTTTCACTGCTGACACCTTTTATGCGATCCTCACCTGGAAGGGAATGTTGAGTAGGGATGTCACCTTAGAATAGAGTTGGGACAGAAATGATTTGATTCATGACTTTAAATTTTGACATCACGATTGCCATTGGGTACTTGATGCTTTTGGAAGCTGTAATCCTGTTTATCTTTAGTCGTATGCGGATACTTCGTAGAGTAGCATTTGTGTTAGTCCCCATTTATCTTTTGTGCCTTGTATTGAGGTGCCTATATATTCAGATGTTTTTGCTGATAATAAAAGGTCAACCTCCAAGATTATGAGTTTTATTTCTGAAATGTCCAATTGCGGTAAATACGATTTGATAATTGTGTTTCTTCCATCTACGCTATTTGGCAAATAAAAAGATCCTGGCGACCTGAGTGGGTTCTTGTAGATAATTAGGTAGAACAAGAATCCGGCGTTCCCACCATTATCCATTGTTTTATCAAAAATGTATAAATGAAAGGTAAACTTAAGCATTATAATTCCAGTCGGCACTCATTATATTATTAGCTGCCCTTTAAAATGAACATTTTAAGGCAACTACTCCACAATATACACAATATGAAAAATACATAATGGATATCGTGTAATATGGTCCTTCATTGCCATCTCTGGGTTTGGTGACATTTACAAACCACCCTGCGTTGAGCCTAGAGGTTTATTAGGTCACCTGAACCCTTCAATGCAATATTGGAACATATTACAAGGTTACCTGTCAAGTACCTTCTACACATAAGAGAATCCAATGAACGTCATTTAGTTCCGTGAATAAAAGTGAGGTAGGAAATACACACATTTTTAAGAAAGACTCAAAGATGGAATGAAAAGGTATTGACAAATGTTGCTATTTTGAGGGCATAATCTTTAGTTTGTGAATTCATAGCCTGTAAGAACCAAGACATCAGGATAAACGTAAAAGGTGTATTAAGAAACACCAAAAATATAAAAAAATATTACAAGCAGAAAATCCAGATTGGAAAGAAGCAGATGAAATAGCAGAAAACACAGAGCCTGTGAAGAAGATGGAAAAGAAAGAAAACGTACAGTTAATTTTGGTCCAGACATATACACAATAAACAAATAGAAGGAACATGTAAGTGCTGTGAGATGACCCAGAGGGAATTAAAAAGATACTAACTAAGGGTATGAGGTTTCGATGTGAGAATGTTAAGCAAGACCCAGATTTCAGGTGGCCCAAAAATTGTGTCTTTAGCACGCATCTGTACCCTCGATATATTATTTACCAACTGCTATAAATACCACATAGTCCAAGTTATGGCGTCATATACATAATAATGTGGGTGAAGTATTCACCACCATAAATTGTGCAATGTTGCCTCTTTTCAGGTCATTTTCACCCGTGAAAGTTCTGCAGGTTCAAACAGGGTAAAATGGCAGGAGGTGTGGTAATTACATCACGGATTAAATACCCCGCTTCAGAGTAAATACCACAAGCAGTAATCACTGCATTTTTCATAACTCCAATCCTTGTCTAGCCCCCGCTTCTCCATCGTCAGCACAGAAAGCTAGACGTCAAACAGCGCAGGCCCCTATCTTGGCAGCTAGGGGAGGAAGAATTGTTCAGAAAACTAGGGGAGACATAAACTCTACGTGCTCACAAGTGGCTATTCTGTCTCAGAAGTTCTCTACTACCCTATCCGACTCCCCTGGAACATCTGCGGCCTCACCGGAGCTCTCGCCAGAATTGAGATCTGAGGGCAAAGGCAGAGTCAGAGGGGCAGTGGTAGTGGAGTTGAGTGTGCCAGGATCTGTGGCGACAGGTAAGAGGAGCCCAGAAGGGGTTAATCTTCCTAAGGAATACCTGGAATTATGTATGTATGTATTTCGTATTTATAAAGCGCACTGTAACCCAACGGGCATCCTGGCACTGCAGTAAGATACTTCTACCACCCTGCTTCCTAGCTAGCTAATTGATATGCTAAGTCTGCACTCTAGGGAAAAGCCAAGTTTTTATTTTTCCCTTGAACTTCATCAGATCTTGTATCTGTCTTAGCTCAACTGGCAGACTATTCCAGAGACGTGCTGCCGCATAGCTAAAGGCTCTTCCTCCTGATTTAGCTTTCTTAATCCTGGGTATATTAACCAGCCTAGTCGAGGAGGACCGAAGGCCGCGGGTAGGGTTATACCAGTTGAACTTAGATTGCATCGGTATCGGTCCCATCCCATGCAGGGCCTTGAAGACGATGCACAGTGATTTGAACTGTATCCTCTGGAATACCGGAAGCCAGTGAAGCTCCGTCAATGCCAGGGATGTGGATGACTGTCTCGGTCTGGCTAAGGCCAGTTTGGCTGCTACCGTCTGGACTCCCTGGAGTCCCCCAATCAGGCATCTAGGGGATTCCAGCAGTAGCGCATTACCATAGTCCAGGCGACTCAGAATGACACTCCTTATTACAAGTGCTCGTGCCTGATATGGGAGTAGTGGGAGAATCTTCCGAAGGACCCTAATAAGCGAAAAACTACTTCCCACAATTCTGTTGACTTGGCTTTCAAGGTTTAGTTTATCATTAAAGATAACCCCGAGATTGTGTACCGTCGAGACGGGTAACAAAGGTGTCTCTGTGGGCATGGGCCAGAATCCTGGGGGGAGAGAGCAGGGAACTTTGCCTGTTGCACAGGATTTTTTGTAGTTAAACTGCAAAGAATTGTTTTTCAACCAGCGTACTGTTACTAGCATACAGGCATGAAATTTTTCCAGAGAGCCCGCTTGGTCTCCCTCCAGTGATACAATGAGCTGAGTATCGTCAGCGTAGTTTACCAAGCTGACCCCATATGGTTTAATGATTGCAATCAGGTGGCTCATGTAGGTATTAAACAATATCGGGCTGATTGCTGAGCCCTGGGGAACCCCATTCCTAATCTCCGCAAATTCCGACCGATAGGGGTGGAGGGCCACCGCCTGACGTCTAGATGTCAGATATGATCGGAACCACTCCAGTGCTACCTCTCCCACCCCTGTTTCCAGCCTGTCCAGGAGGACTGTGTGGTTGACTGTATCGAATGCGGCAGACAGGGCCAGTAAGATCAGTATGGCCGATTGTTCCCTGCCTGCTCGCATTCGAAGTTCTTCCAGAACAGTCACCAGCGCCGTCTCTGTCCCATGACCAGGGCGAAACCCAAACTGCACATCTTCCAGCTTGTTGTTATCCTCCAAATACTGTGAGAGTGCTCTACTCACTACCCGTTCTAAGATCTTTACTGGGTATGGGAGGAGGGATATAGATTGGTAGTTTTTAGGGCAAGCTGGATCAAGTGTGGGTTTTTTCAGCAGAGGTGTAATTACTGCTTGTTTCCAGCTCGCCGGGACCTGTCCACTGCTCAGTGATTGGTTACACAGCTGTCAGAGTATAAATAATTGGCCTCCCAGCGCCTTCCAGGTTTTGGGAGGGAAGGGGTCCAAAGGAGATCCCGAAGAGACTCCTAGAGCTAACTTGTTGAACTCCTCCTCAGAGGGGGGCTCAAAATGGTCCAAATGGGCCACATGATCTTCCGACTCTGTCTCCCCTTTACTACTCTTATGCTTACTTGACCATGTTTGCCCATCTGTCTTTGCAGATATGACCGTATTGTCAATTTCCAGCCCTTCTATGATTTTCCATATTTTTTCATCGAAAAAGGTAGCTAGTTTGTTACATAGCTCTTGACTGGGTGGGATGCTGTTATTGGTGCACTCGGGACTAGCGATGTCCTTCATGATCTTAAAGATACCCGTGGTACTATTGGGCGCCTTCAGGATGGTTTCAGCATAGTAGTCTGCCTTGGCATTTACAATTTCCTTTTTGTAGTTGGCTAGTTTCTCCTTCCAGAGGGCTATGTCTATCTCTGTGTATGCCTTTCTCCACTGTCGCTCAGTCTGTTTACAGCCCCCTTTTTTAGTCCTCAGTGTTTCATTGTACCATGGAGCAGAGGGTCTCCCCATCTTTCTGATTTTTTTAACCGGGGCAATCTGATCAAGGGTATCGGTAATATGTCCGCAGAATGACGTATAGTTATGTTCCACCAATTTCAGGGGATCCAGAAGCCCAATGTCCTTAAATATTGATGATGAGTCAGCCCTCTTCATGAGGTTCTTCCAGTCCCTATCTAGGTAGCTTCTTTCCCTGGCTGCCTCCGCTCGTCTTGATTTGGGGATCGTTACCTGGAATAGTACCAGATTGTGATCCGACCAGCCCACCGGGACAATGTTTTCCATCTTGACAGCTTTTTTTTCTGCAAAGATCAGGTCCAAAACATGTCCCCCCAAGTGAGTAGGTACCAATACCAACTGTGTTAGATTTAGGTTCTCGCATGACTGTCGCAGATTATTGTACCTGGAGTCCAGACTCCCATTGGCCCATAGGTTAAAATCACCCAGGGCCATTACTCTGGCATGGGTAAGTGCCAAATCACTGAGTACCTCAATCATATCCTGTTGCAGTTGAATACAGAATGGCCCCGGGGGTCTATAACATAGTATGACCGTCCAGACAAGCCCATTGCGTCCTTTAAGGCGGAGACCCATCCATTCAATGCCTGGAGCCTCAACGATATCCAATTCGGATTTCCAATATCGGAATTCAATTTGTTATTACGGCTTAGTTACCATTATGCCAAGATTAAAATTCAGGACACGTGTAAGTGGTAGCGGAAGCTGACAAAAAAAAAAATGAAAGTTTTAATATTTCAGGTAGATGTTGGCAGGTTAGAATTAAACTGAGTTTCTTTATTGCTGTTTAGGTTACAACCTATTTCAGCGACATCACATCGTAAATAAATGCAGTTGTGCATACAAATAACAGCAAATATAGTTAAACTCACAATCACCTGCAAAACAGAATAATATCACTCCCTGCAAGCCTGCTACAATTAAAATATAATCATGGATTATAAACTCAATAAAACTCTTCTAATTGAACTACTGGGTTTTTGGTCCTCGACTCAGAAGCTAAAGTTAATAGAGAGTCACTTCCAGCTAAAAACTAAATTCAAACTTAGCATGTTTACAAATTATATGGTTAATATGACTGGAACTTTAATGTAGCCAGCAACATAATCTAGGGACAAAAACAATATGCTTAAATTACCATTTCACCTCAATGGCAACACATAAGGGTCATATTTACAAAGAAATGAACCAATGCGGTGCTGTAAGCAATTTAGCAGCACCGCGGAGCGCGAGATTTAAAAAAAACAAAGATGCACAGTATTTACAAGAAAACGACGCACACCTGTGTTTTCCCTTGTGCTAAAAAAGCAGCATAGCGCCAATGCAGACACCCTTGCACCATGGTGAAATGGAACCTGCATTGCAAGGATGACTGTTTATGTGCAGGAAGGGACGCCTTCCTGGATATATCTTAACTCATCTCGTTCCACCGGCAAAGTGCCGCACATTTGGAAGCAGGCAAAAATCTTACCGCTCCACAAAAAAACTGACTGACAACCCGGATGATCCAGCAAACTACAGGCCTATCTCCCTCCTCCCGGCTCTCTCTAAAGTTTTAGAGAAACATGTTAACAGAGCTATTTCGGATCACGCAGAAAGTCACAACCTGCTGCATATGACCCAATCTGGCTTTAAGGCTAATTATAGCACAGAGTCTGCTCTGTTGGAAGTGACAGAGCACATAAAGGAAAAACTTGACCAGGGGCGCAGGGCTCTCCTTATATTACTTGACCTGTCAGCGGCATTCGACACGGTCCCACATGAGAGACTTCTGGATAGACTGAGGAGCTTGGGCATTGGTGGGACGGCATTGGCCTGGGTCAATTGTTTCCTGAACGATAGATCTCAGGAAATATGGATGCCCCCTTTTTCATCCCCCATGCCTAGCATGAATGTAGGAGTACCCCAGGGCTCCATCCTAAGCCCTACCCTCTTTAATTTATACATGTCCCCCCCCTTGCACCCTTAGCAGAGGTCAATGGTGCTAAGATCATATCATAAGCGGATGATGCACAGTTAACCTTTACCTGCGATAAGGGAGCAGACTTTGATGAAGATTAAATTAGATCTTGTCGCATGAAGGTGTTTAACTGGCTCAAGGTAAATCAGCTGTAATGCAATCCTGACATATTTGAGATTGTCTTTTTCGGCTGTCCCTTGGTGATCAATTGGAGTCTTTGGTGGCCTGTGGAGTTGCCCCATTCCCCTTTCAGCCCAAACTACAGTTACAAATCTTGGCATGTTCATAGATAGTGCCCTTTCTATGAGATCCCAGGTCCAGGCACTGGTAGGCACTTTTTTGGCAGGCTGCATATGCTAAAAAAAAGTTCCTCCCGCTTCTGCCATCAGACACTAGGAACATAGTGGTCCAGGCTTTGGTGACTTCTCGACTGGACTACGTCAATATGTTGTACCTGGGCCTAGCTGGTTACCTTCATCCAGCCCCTGCAAAACTCCACGGCCAGGGCAATCCTCAGACCTATACCCAGGTCGCACATGGCCTCTCGCCTTAAGGCCCTACACTGACTGCCAATGAAGGAAAGGATTACATTCAAAGCCCTGGTGATATTCTTTAAGGCCCTTCATTGTAAAGGGGCCAGCTTTCTCAATAGGCGTGCTAACCGCTATACCCCAGCTAGGCCCTTAAGATCCTCCTCCTCTGACCTTGCCCACATCCCCAAAGTACGCTTGGCCCATATGGGGGGCAGATATTTTGGGTATCTGGTCGCTCAAGCGTGGAGCAAACTACCTGCCACCCTGAGAGCTACAACTAACCTAACAGCTTTCAAGAAACATCTTAAAACCTGGCTCTTTAAGAACTAAGCGGTACAAAAGGGGGTGGTGATGGACGGAGCATCAGAACCAATCAAACACTCACACCCAGTCAACAGATCTGGGTTTGATCCATCACCGTTCTTTAGCCCACTCTGCCACCCCAGTTCAGACATGGCCATATGCAAATCAGTCTGACCCTGTGCCTCATGGGAACAGTCCAGCCCGAACTGCCAAGCCATGTCATTCCTGGACCGGAAACAAGCTTCCTAGGACCGGTTTCTGGCATTTCAGCCGTCTTCAGCCAGGCTTGCTTGAATACAGTGGCAAAGTGAGCAAGGGACTCACGTCTGAGCATACCCTGCCAACTTATGGCGAACAAAGCGGTACAAAAGGGGGTGGTGATGGACGGAGCATCAGAACCAATCAAACACTCACACCCAGTCAACAGATCTGGGTTTGATCCATCACCGTTCTTTAGCCCACTCTGCCACCCCAGTTCAGACATGGCCATATGCAAATCAGTCTGACCCTGTGCCTCATGGGAACAGTCCAGCCCGAACTGCCAAGCCATGTCTTTCCTGGACCGGAAACAAGCTTCCTAGGACCGGTTTCTGGCATTTCAGCCGTCTTCAGCCAGGCTTGCTTGAATCCAGTGGCAAAGTGAGCAAGGGACTCACGTCTGAGCATACCCTGCCAACTTATGGCGAACAAAGCGGTACAAAAGGGGGTGGTGATGGACGGAGCATCAGAACCAATCAAACACTCACACCCAGTCAACAGATCTGGGTTTGATCCATCACCGTTCTTTAGCCCACTCTGCCACCCCAGTTCAGACATGGCCATATGCAAATCAGTCTGACCCTGTGCCTCATGGGAACAGTCCAGCCCGAACTGCCAAGCCATGTCTTTCCTGGACCGGAAACAAGCTTCCTAGGACCGGTTTCTGGCATTTCAGCCGTCTTCAGCCAGGCTTGCTTGAATCCAGTGGCAAAGTGAGCAAGGGACTCACGTCTGAGCATACCCTGCCAACTTATGGCGAACAAAGCGGTACAAAAGGGGGTGTTCGGGCTGGACTGTTCCCATGAGGCACAGGGTCAGACTGATTTGCATATGGCCATGTCTGAACTGGGGTGGCAGAGTGGGCTAAAGAACAGTGATGGATTAAACCCAGATCAGTTGACTGGGGGTGAGTGTTTGCAATGTTCAACACTCCGTCCATCATTTCCTTTGGTTTTTGCTTTGTTCGCCATAAGTTGGCAGGGTATGCTCAGACGTGAGTCCCTTGCTCACTTTGCCACTGGATTCAAGCAAGCCTGGCTGAAGACGGCTGAAATGCCAGAAACCGGTCCTAGGAAGCTTGTTTCCGGTCCAGGGAAGACATGGCTTGGCAGTTCGGGCTGGACTGTTCCCATGAGGCACAGGGTCAGACTGATTTGCATATGGCCATGTCTGAACTGGGGTGGCAGAGTGGGCTAAAGAACAGTGATGGATTAAACCCAGATCAGTTGACTGGGGGTGAGTGTTTGCAATGTTCAACACTCCGTCCATCATTTCCTTTGGTTTTTGCTTTGTTCGCCATAAGTTGGCAGGGTATGCTCAGACGTGAGTCCCTTGCTCACTTTGCCACTGGATTCAAGCAAGCCTGGCTGAAGACGGCTGAAATGCCAGAAACCGGTCCTAGGAAGCTTGTTTCCGGTCCAGGGAAGACATGGCTTGGCAGTTCGGGCTGGACTGTTCCCATGAGGCACAGGGTCAGACTGATTTGCATATGGCCATGTCTGAACTGGGGTGGCAGAGTGGGCTAAAGAACAGTGATGGATTAAACCCAGATCAGTTGACTGGGGGTGAGTGTTTGCAATGTTCAACACTCCGTCCATCATTTCCTTTGGTTTTTGCTTTGTTCGCCATAAGTTGGCAGGGTATGCTCAGACGTGAGTCCCTTGCTCACTTTGCCACTGGATTCAAGCAAGCCTGGCTGAAGACGGCTGAAATGCCAGAAACCGGTCCTAGGAAGCTTGTTTCCGGTCCAGGGAAGACATGGCTTGGCAGTTCGGGCTGGACTGTTCCCATGAGGCACAGGGTCAGACTGATTTGCATATGGCCATGTCTGAACTGGGGTGGCAGAGTGGGCTAAAGAACAGTGATGGATTAAACCCAGATCAGTTGACTGGGGGTGAGTGTTTGCAATGTTCAACACTCCGTCCATCATTTCCTTTGGTTTTTGCTTTGTTCGCCATAAGTTGGCAGGGTATGCTCAGACGTGAGTCCCTTGCTCACTTTGCCACTGGATTCAAGCAAGCCTGGCTGAAGACGGCTGAAATGCCAGAAACCGGTCCTAGGAAGCTTGTTTCCGGTCCAGGGAAGACATGGCTTGGCAGTTCGGGCTGGACTGTTCCCATGAGGCACAGGGTCAGACTGATTTGCATATGGCCATGTCTGAACTGGGGTGGCAGAGTGGGCTAAAGAACAGTGATGGATTAAACCCAGATCAGTTGACTGGGGGTGAGTGTTTGCAATGTTCAACACTCCGTCCATCATTTCCTTTGGTTTTTGCTTTGTTCGCCATAAGTTGGCAGGGTATGCTCAGACGTGAGTCCCTTGCTCACTTTGCCACTGGATTCAAGCAAGCCTGGCTGAAGACGGCTGAAATGCCAGAAACCGGTCCTAGGAAGCTTGTTTCCGGTCCAGGGAAGACATGGCTTGGCAGTTCGGGCTGGACTGTTCCCATGAGGCACAGGGTCAGACTGATTTGCATATGGCCATGTCTGAACTGGGGTGGCAGAGTGGGCTAAAGAACAGTGATGGATTAAACCCAGATCAGTTGACTGGGGGTGAGTGTTTGCAATGTTCAACACTCCGTCCATCATTTCCTTTGGTTTTTGCTTTGTTCGCCATAAGTTGGCAGGGTATGCTCAGACGTGAGTCCCTTGCTCACTTTGCCACTGGATTCAAGCAAGCCTGGCTGAAGACGGCTGAAATGCCAGAAACCGGTCCTAGGAAGCTTGTTTCCGGTCCAGGGAAGACATGGCTTGGCAGTTCGGGCTGGACTGTTCCCATGAGGCACAGGGTCAGACTGATTTGCATATGGCCATGTCTGAACTGGGGTGGCAGAGTGGGCTAAAGAACAGTGATGGATTAAACCCAGATCAGTTGACTGGGGGTGAGTGTTTGCAATGTTCAACACTCCGTCCATCATTTCCTTTGGTTTTTGCTTTGTTCGCCATAAGTTGGCAGGGTATGCTCAGACGTGAGTCCCTTGCTCACTTTGCCACTGGATTCAAGCAAGCCTGGCTGAAGACGGCTGAAATGCCAGAAACCGGTCCTAGGAAGCTTGTTTCCGGTCCAGGGAAGACATGGCTTGGCAGTTCGGGCTGGACTGTTCCCATGAGGCACAGGGTCAGACTGATTTGCATATGGCCATGTCTGAACTGGGGTGGCAGAGTGGGCTAAAGAACAGTGATGGATTAAACCCAGATCAGTTGACTGGGGGTGAGTGTTTGCAATGTTCAACACTCCGTCCATCATTTCCTTTGGTTTTTGCTTTGTTCGCCATAAGTTGGCAGGGTATGCTCAGACGTGAGTCCCTTGCTCACTTTGCCACTGGATTCAAGCAAGCCTGGCTGAAGACGGCTGAAATGCCAGAAACCGGTCCTAGGAAGCTTGTTTCCGGTCCAGGGAAGACATGGCTTGGCAGTTCGGGCTGGACTGTTCCCATGAGGCACAGGGTCAGACTGATTTGCATATGGCCATGTCTGAACTGGGGTGGCAGAGTGGGCTAAAGAACAGTGATGGATTAAACCCAGATCAGTTGACTGGGGGTGAGTGTTTGCAATGTTCAACACTCCGTCCATCATTCCCTTTGGTTTTTGCTTTGTTCGCCATAAGTTGGCAGGGTATGCTCAGACGTGAGTCCCTTGCTCACTTTGCCACTGGATTCAAGCAAGCCTGGCTGAAGACGGCTGAAATGCCAGAAACCGGTCCTAGGAAGCTTGTTTCCGGTCCAGGGAAGACATGGCTTGGCAGTTCGGGCTGGACTGTTCCCATGAGGCACAGGGTCAGACTGATTTGCATATGGCCATGTCTGAACTGGGGTGGCAGAGTGGGCTAAAGAACAGTGATGGATTAAACCCATATCAGTTGACTGGGGGTGAGTGTTTGCAATGTTCAACACTCCGTCCATCATTTCCTTTGGTTTTTGCTTTGTTCGCCATAAGTTGGCAGGGTATGCTCAGACGTGAGTCCCTTGCTCACTTTGCCACTAGATTCAAGCAAGCCTGGCTGAAGACGGCTGAAATGCCAGAAACCGGTCCTAGGAAGCTTGTTTCCGGTCCAGGGAAGACATGGCTTGGCAGTTCGGGCTGGACTGTTCCCATGAGGCACAGGGTCAGACTGATTTGCATATGGCCATGTCTGAACTGGGGTGGCAGAGTGGGCTAAAGAACAGTGATGGATTAAACCCAGATCAGTTGACTGGGGGTGAGTGTTTGCAATGTTCAACACTCCGTCCATCATTTCCTTTGGTTTTTGCTTTGTTCGCCATAAGTTGGCAGGGTATGCTCAGACGTGAGTCCCTTGCTCACTTTGCCACTGGATTCAAGCAAGCCTGGCTGAAGACGGCTGAAATGCCAGAAACCGGTCCTAGGAAGCTTGTTTCCGGTCCAGGGAAGACATGGCTTGGCAGTTCGGGCTGGACTGTTCCCATGAGGCACAGGGTCAGACTGATTTGCATATGGCCATGTCTGAACTGGGGTGGCAGAGTGGGCTAAAGAACAGTGATGGATTAAACCCAGATCAGTTGACTGGGGGTGAGTGTTTGCAATGTTCAACACTCCGTCCATCATTTCCTTTGGTTTTTGCTTTGTTCGCCATAAGTTGGCAGGGTATGCTCAGACGTGAGTCCCTTGCTCACTTTGCCACTGGATTCAAGCAAGCCTGGCTGAAGACGGCTGAAATGCCAGAAACCGGTCCTAGGAAGCTTGTTTCCGGTCCAGGGAAGACATGGCTTGGCAGTTCGGGCTGGACTGTTCCCATGAGGCACAGGGTCAGACTGATTTGCATATGGCCATGTCTGAACTGGGGTGGCAGAGTGGGCTAAAGAACAGTGATGGATTAAACCCAGATCAGTTGACTGGGGGTGAGTGTTTGCAATGTTCAACACTCCGTCCATCATTTCCTTTGGTTTTTGCTTTGTTCGCCATAAGTTGGCAGGGTATGCTCAGACGTGAGTCCCTTGCTCACTTTGCCACTGGATTCAAGCAAGCCTGGCTGAAGACGGCTGAAATGCCAGAAACCGGTCCTAGGAAGCTTGTTTCCGGTCCAGGGAAGACATGGCTTGGCAGTTCGGGCTGGACTGTTCCCATGAGGCACAGGGTCAGACTGATTTGCATATGGCCATGTCTGAACTGGGGTGGCAGAGTGGGCTAAAGAACAGTGATGGATTAAACCCAGATCAGTTGACTGGGGGTGAGTGTTTGCAATGTTCAACACTCCGTCCATCATTTCCTTTGGTTTTTGCTTTGTTCGCCATAAGTTGGCAGGGTATGCTCAGACGTGAGTCCCTTGCTCACTTTGCCACTGGATTCAAGCAAGCCTGGCTGAAGACGGCTGAAATGCCAGAAACCGGTCCTAGGAAGCTTGTTTCCGGTCCAGGGAAGACATGGCTTGGCAGTTCGGGCTGGACTGTTCCCATGAGGCACAGGGTCAGACTGATTTGCATATGGCCATGTCTGAACTGGGGTGGCAGAGTGGGCTAAAGAACAGTGATGGATTAAACCCAGATCAGTTGACTGGGGGTGAGTGTTTGCAATGTTCAACACTCCGTCCATCATTTCCTTTGGTTTTTGCTTTGTTCGCCATAAGTTGGCAGGGTATGCTCAGACGTGAGTCCCTTGCTCACTTTGCCACTGGATTCAAGCAAGCCTGGCTGAAGACGGCTGAAATGCCAGAAACCGGTCCTAGGAAGCTTGTTTCCGGTCCAGGGAAGACATGGCTTGGCAGTTCGGGCTGGACTGTTCCCATGAGGCACAGGGTCAGACTGATTTGCATATGGCCATGTCTGAACTGGGGTGGCAGAGTGGGCTAAAGAACAGTGATGGATTAAACCCAGATCAGTTGACTGGGGGTGAGTGTTTGCAATGTTCAACACTCCGTCCATCATTTCCTTTGGTTTTTGCTTTGTTCGCCATAAGTTGGCAGGGTATGCTCAGACGTGAGTCCCTTGCTCACTTTGCCACTGGATTCAAGCAAGCCTGGCTGAAGACGGCTGAAATGCCAGAAACCGGTCCTAGGAAGCTTGTTTCCGGTCCAGGGAAGACATGGCTTGGCAGTTCGGGCTGGACTGTTCCCATGAGGCACAGGGTCAGACTGATTTGCATATGGCCATGTCTGAACTGGGGTGGCAGAGTGGGCTAAAGAACAGTGATGGATTAAACCCAGATCAGTTGACTGGGGGTGAGTGTTTGCAATGTTCAACACTCCGTCCATCATTTCCTTTGGTTTTTGCTTTGTTCGCCATAAGTTGGCAGGGTATGCTCAGACGTGAGTCCCTTGCTCACTTTGCCACTGGATTCAAGCAAGCCTGGCTGAAGACGGCTGAAATGCCAGAAACCGGTCCTAGGAAGCTTGTTTCCGGTCCAGGGAAGACATGGCTTGGCAGTTCGGGCTGGACTGTTCCCATGAGGCACAGGGTCAGACTGATTTGCATATGGCCATGTCTGAACTGGGGTGGCAGAGTGGGCTAAAGAACAGTGATGGATTAAACCCAGATCAGTTGACTGGGGGTGAGTGTTTGCAATGTTCAACACTCCGTCCATCATTTCCTTTGGTTTTTGCTTTGTTCGCCATAAGTTGGCAGGGTATGCTCAGACGTGAGTCCCTTGCTCACTTTGCCACTGGATTCAAGCAAGCCTGGCTGAAGACGGCTAAAATGCCAGAAACCGGTCCTAGGAAGCTTGTTTCCGGTCCAGGGAAGACATGGCTTGGCAGTTCGGGCTGGACTGTTCCCATGAGGCACAGGGTCAGACTGATTTGCATATGGCCATGTCTGAACTGGGGTGGCAGAGTGGGCTAAAGAACAGTGATGGATTAAACCCAGATCAGTTGACTGGGGGTGAGTGTTTGCAATGTTCAACACTCCGTCCATCATTTCCTTTGGTTTTTTCTTTAAGAACTAGTCGTGCCTCAGAGTTCTGCTACATGATCCTCTAGTGCCGGGACACTCTTGTTTGAGTACCTGTGCGCTATACAAAATCCTTCATCTATTCATTCATTCATTCAAAGGCAATTTCCTCCTTCTATGTGTGCTGCATAATGCAGCACACATACAACGAGCAAAAAACAAGCATAAATAAAAGTAATTCTCCTTGTTGCGCCACTCTATTGGCTAGAAGTACGACCATTCCATTTTCCGAGTTGCACATTGCGTCGAATTGTGACTTGCATTTTGCAACTCACAAAATGGAATGTACAACAGTGTCTTAGACACTTTTTGTGATTCCTAATGGTGTCGCAAATTGAATGCTCATTAATATTCATGAGGCAGGTGCAATTTGCAACCACATTGGGAATGGCTAGCACTCCCAGGGATGGTGGCCTGCTGGGGTCAGCAGACCACCATGTGTTTTCGCACCCATTCACAAAGGGGAAGGGGTCCCCTGGGGACTCCTTCCCGTTAGCCAGTGGCTTACCACCTACTTGAAGTAGGTGGTAAACTGTGAGTGTTTTGCGACCGCAAATGCAGTTGCAAAACAATGGTACATACCATTTGACTCGCTATTAGGAAGGGACGCCTTGGCACGCCCCTTTCTAATAGTGATTCGCCAACCCTATTTTGCGAGTCTGTAATTGGTTCCTGACTTGCAAAATAGTGTTTGTACATGGGCCAGACCAATTTAGCAGTCGCAAACGGTACGATTTCCTGTTTGCGGCGGCAAAATATGGTCATACATCTGGCCGTAAGGCCTGCTTTTCAATTTCAAAGGTTTTTGGTGCTGCCTCACATTTACAGATCCTTGCGGTGGGACGCCCACAGCAGCACCCATTGCACGTCCTTTTCACGCAAAGTGATGTGTGAAAAGCGGCCTTATTTACAAGGCCATGAAAAGCCCCGCAGGGTGGCTTTGCACTGCCTTGTAAAAATGGGCCAGCACACAGCACCACCTGAGCGTCAAAAATGGTGACGCTCCAGTGGCACTAAGGGTTTGTAAATATGCCACATAGTGCGTCATGAGAAGTGTCCCAGGCCGGCACCTGGTAAGCCTGCACCAATGGAGTTACTGGCGGCCCTAGCAATTCCAGTGCTGCAGAGTTAGCACGTATTATGAGTGTGAGTTATTCTGTGTTTTATTCGCCTGGAAATTCCCCATTCTCCCCACAGCTGAACACTCAGGACAAAACAGTATCAGGGAGGCAAAAACACCGCAAACATATTTGACTCGTAATAGATGTCTAATTGTCAAATTTACAAAATGGACAACGCAAGGTAGATGACATTAAATCAGAATAGTTAGAGCATGTGTTTTGGAATACCAGGTTATCTGGAAGTCTGAGGGATTATGTGGATCTAAGGGATTTGAATAGGAATGTTTGAGTTTAAAGGAATCCTTAATCAAATGTAAGAGGAATGATGATCATAATTGGAGAGGCAGTGAATTTTGTGTGTTAGATTTATTGTCGGCCCACCATCAGGAAACACTGCATACTGATTAGAATCATTGAACTCAATCAATCTATCAATCAGGATTAATAAAGTGCAGCTAATCACCCGATAGGGTATCCAGGCACCTGAAGTTCCCGGAGGCTTCTTCAAACAGCCAGGTCTAGAGGTACATTCGGAGTATCGAAAGTGAGGTGATGGTCCGTAGGTGTGTGGGGAGGCTGTTTCAGGTCTTTGCTGCAATGTAGAAGGAGGAGGAGCGTCCTCCACTTTTATTTCAGGTTTCGGTAGATACAGGGAGTATGGGCAAGTGGCAGGGAGGCGGAGTGTACTCTTCTCAATGGCTGGTTGAACTTTATATATGATGCTGCTAGGGGCCATAGACTTAGGAGGAAGCCATTTCGATTGGCCTACACAGGTGTCATATTACAACTCTACATATAAAAGGTTGTTAGTGGGTTGCCAAGTGCCAGGTTATTCTAGGATACCATTCTTACACATGGGACTTTAAAGAAAAACATATTAATGTTCATTTGAAGAACATGGATTAATCGTGACGAGAGAGCTGTCAAACCAGAGCGATGTAAGAAGGGGGTTGGATAGAGAGGATGCGTGTCATGGATTGGTGTTTGTTTGTATACACTCAGAGTAGCACTTTGACACAGGGCTGACACACTAGTGGTAGGGATAGCTAGGAGTTGTTATGGATTTGTTTGTTTTTCCGGAGCAAGAGTGGTGTAACTCAGCTTGAGCAAGGTACTGAAGGGTTAACTGTCTTATTAAGAAGTCATCGCATGATTCTGCAGTCAAGAATGGATTTCATGCTCCTGCAGCAACTTGGTAGCATGGTCGAGCATCCTTTAGATAAGATGTACAATGCCAGCAGGAGAAACAAGGAACTAGTCCCAAACAATCCATTTGTGTATGGAACAGTGAAGCTCCACAGAGGATGAGTGAGTGCAAAGGTGCATGTGCACATGCTAGTTTGACAAGAGGCAGTCCTGGGAACCAGCCCCTATGGCAGGAACGAGTAGGCAGACTGCGTGCTGCGTGGAAAAGTGATACGTGGGAAAGTCCACTGAAGAGCCTGGAAGGTTCTTGAGTGAGAAAGTTCTCAAATGAGCATTTACCAGCATTTGCCTATATGTCCTGCATCACATACTAGTAGGCCAGACTCGACTTTGACGTGGGCCATGTGTTGTGTCGAGTACCTGCTCTTCCTGGGGCACATTTCAGGGTCAAGCTGGACTTGCCATTGGGCGGGTCTCTGTGCCTCAACATGAATAAAGACATTGCAGCACCAGACTGAGCGGGAAGTGTCTGAGTTGCTGTCTGTGATAATTTGATCGCGATTCCTAATGTAACATATATTATTATATCCAGTTATTCTATTATTCCCTTACATCATAATAGATGCATGTAACACCCTTACCTCTGGGTTTAGCATAGTTGCATGAACTGGGATCTATTAGACTGTATCTCCTTCACAAGGACTTAGCCAATCAAAGCTCAGACTGGTGTTGCCTGGTTGGGTTCATTTCTTAGTAACAGACACATGCCGATATATATTTGTTTTCCTGACGTATATGAAACTTTGACCACAAGGCACCGTCCATCACCTGCTCAAGAGGTTGCGAATCCAAAGAATAAGCAAGCAGAATGTGCTAGATGCTTTGCAAATCAAATCAAAAGATTCACCCACAGTCAAGAGATCTGGGTTAAATCCATCATTCATTGCTCATATAGCCACCCCAGTTTAGACCTGAGCATATGCAAATCAGTCTTGACCCTGTGCCTCATGGGAATGGTCCAGCCCGAACAGCCAAGCCAGGTCCTCCCTGGACCAGAAAGAAGCACCATGGGACTGGTTTCGGGGCATCACCCCTCATCAGCCAGGCTAGTTTGAAACCAGTGGCACTGTGAGCACGGGACCCATGTCTGGGCATACCCTTCCGGCTCAGGGCGACAAAAGCAAAAGGAATAAATGGGGACAGAATGCTGAACAATGCAAACATTCAAACATTCACCCTCTGTCATAAAAATCTTTGTTTAATCCATTGTTCTGTTGCTCACCACGCCACCACAGTTTGGATCCAGCCACATGCAAATCAGGCTTGACCCTGTTCCTCATGGGAACAGTCCAGCCTCAACTGCCAAGCCAAGTCCTCCTGGACCAGGAACAAGCATCCTGGGACCGGTTTCAGAGCATCACCCCTCATCAGCCAGGATAGCTTGAAACCAGTGGTGCAGTGAGCATGGGACCCACTTCTGGGCATACCCTTCGAACTTAGGGTGACAAAGGCAAAAGGAACAAATGATGGACAGAATGCTGAATAATGCAAACATTCAACCCCAGTCACATAGATCTGGGTTTAATCCATTGTTCTTTTTCTCACCATGCCACCCCAGTTTGGACCTAGACATATGCTAATCAGTCTTGGCCCTGCTCTTCATGGAAACAGTCCAGCCTAAACTGCAAAGCCAGGTCCTCGTTGGAACGGAAACAAGCAACCTGGGACCGGTTTTGGGGCATCACCCCTCATCGGCCAGGCTAGCTTGAAACCAGTAGTGCAGTGGGTCTGCAGAACTGATTGTGTCACAAACATAAGTAATCCTTTAAAACTGTCTCAAGCGTGCCTTTGTACCCTGTGTGTGCAGTTTTTAAACTGCCATTTTGACTTGGCAAAATAAACCTTTTGCCAGGTCTAAACCTTCCATTTTTTTGCATGTGAGAGACCCCTAGGGTGGGCCCTGGACAGCCTAGAGGGCAGGATTTAAACAGTAGGACATGTACTTTCAAGCTTTACATGTACTGGTAGTGAAAAACTCTTAAAATAATTTTTTATTAGTGCAAGGCGTATCTCTCCCATAGTATAACATTAGAATTGACTTATTACATTTTATGTGCCATTTCCAAATGGGAAAGGTCAACCAGTTCATGTCTGGCTTCTCTGCAATCACAATTTAAAATCCTAATTCATGGGAATGTTGGATTTTAAATTGCAATTCTGAAAATGGCGCTAGAATGTTGGTGTTTTCTTGCCCTAACCATTTAGTGCCTCTAGTCTGTGTCTGGTCACATGACTGGGCATAGCTGACAGATGAGCTTTGGGTACTCCTCCTAGACAGCCACACACACTAGGGAGCTTAGGTGTGCCTGGATGGGCCATAACTGGCAGGATGGAGGGAGGAGCTTGGCACAGCTTCACTTACACCTGAATAGACTGTGTCCTGCCTCCACACAAAGGGTTGCATACCCCCTGTAGTTAGTCTGAAGCCAGGGCAGGGAAGGCTGGATGCCTGTGGTCTTCAAATGGAAACCGTAGACGATTCTACCCAACTTTAAAGGCACAACTAG
This sequence comes from Triturus cristatus, assembly GCF_964204655.1. Lineage (NCBI taxonomy): Eukaryota > Metazoa > Chordata > Amphibia > Caudata > Salamandridae > Triturus > Triturus cristatus. Next base: position 139,580,549 of record NC_140589.1, on the reverse strand, counting down.
GTATAAATACTTGACTTCAGACACTAACTCTTTAATACACTTCTCATACTCTGCAATGAGGAAGGACTGCTGTGCTGCTACAAGGACCTCCACTCTAAAGGAACTGCTGCCCCTCTGTGCTGACCTGCTGCCTGCTTTCCTCTTGCCTGGGGAAGAATAACAGAACCTGTACCTTAATTGTGAACTTAGGACTCCAAAGTGACTCCAAGGGCTAGTCTGCTGGCCTCCTGATCTGAGCCTCAAGGACATAAAAGGCTCCCCAACCTAGAACCCAGCTGCATCGAGTTCCTGAACCCCAAGTGGTGCCTCTCAGGTCCTAGACCCTTGGTTTAGGATCTTTGCGACCGGTCTTCACACAGCAGCATCGACAGTCCACGATAAACCGCCAATGCGAAGCTCCATGCCACCCAGCCTGCTCTTCACACCATGTCGACAACTGCCAGCAATGCTCTTCTTGCTCCCCGTGACCCTCTCTAACTGGAACAGGATTCTTGGCACAAAACCAGAGAAGGTAAAGCCTCAGCTGGACTAATCTGGGACTTTATCCAACCTGCGCACCAATGTGGTTGGACTGAATTGTTTACTTTTTCACTCATCCCAGCCTGACAAGACAGCTGCATTTGGCACTTTCTGATTTTAGGTGCTATTCTACAGTTTGTTTTATAAAAAATCATAACTCCAGTTTTACTGATTGATTTGGGGTGAGGTGGATTGGTTTGAAGTGGGTTAGATTGGATTGGGCTGGAATGGAGTCAATTGGATTGGTTTGGGGTGGATTGGATTGGAGTGGGGTGAATTGGGATGGAGTGGATGGATTAGGGTAAAGTGGATTGGATTGGAGTGCGGCAAATTGTGGACCAGATTGTAGTTGGGTGGACTGTTTTAGATTGGAGTGGGGCAGATTGTTTTGGATTGGAGTGGGGCAGATTGGAGTGGGGCTGATTGTTTTGGATTGGAGTGGGGCAGTTTGGAGTTGGCTGGTTGTTTTTGATTGGAGTGGGGCAGATTGGGGTTAGTCGGATTAGAGTGGGGCAGATTGTTTTGAACTAGAATGGGGCAAATTGTTTTGGTTTGAGGTGGGGCTGATTGGAGTGGGGCAGATTATTTTGGATTGGAGTGAGGTAGATTATTAAGGATTTAAGTGGGGTGGATTCTGATGAATAGGATTGGAGTGAGGTGGATTGGTTTGGAGTAGGGTAGATTGGATTGGGCTGGATTAGATTGGATTGGTGTGGGGTGGATTGTGATGGATTGGAGTCGGGTGGATTGGCATGGATTGGAGTCGGGTGGATTGGCATGGAGTGGGTGGATTGGGGTGAGGTGGATTGGATTGGAGTGGGGCAAATTGGAGAGGGGCAGATTGTTTTGTATTGGAGAGTGACAGATTGGAGTGGGGCAAATTGTTTTGGATTGGAGTGGGGCAGATTGGAGTGGAGCAGATTGTGGGGAAGATTGTTTTGGATTGGAGAGGGTGGATTGTGGTGGATTGTATTGAAGTGGGGTAGATTGGGGAGGGTGTGGGGTGGACTGGATTAGGGTGAGGTGGATTAGTTTTGAGTAGGGTAGATTGGATTGGGCTGGATTGGATAGGTGTGGGGTGGATTGGATTGGAGTGGATGGTTTGTGGATGATTGGAGTGGGGTGAATTGCGGTGAGGCAGATTGGAATGGGGCAGATTGTTTTGGATTGGAGTAGGCCAGATTGTTTTGGATTGGAGTGGAGTGGATTGTGATGGATAGGATTTGGATTAGGGTGGACTGGGAAAGGAGTGGAGTGGATTGGATTGGGGTGAGGTGGATTGGTTTGGATTGTGGTAGATTGGATTGGGCTGGATTGGATTGGTGTGGGGTGGATTAGATTAGTGGGGTGGATTGGATTGGATTAAAGTGGGGCCAATTGGAGTGGGGTGAATTAGGATGGAGAGGGTTAATTGGGCTAAAGTGTACTGGATTAGAGTGGGGCAAATTGGAGTTCTGTGGATTGAAGTGTGTGTTTTGGAGTGGGGCAGATTGTTTTGGATTGGATTGGGGTAGATTTGAGTCAGGCTGATTATTTTGGATTGGAGTGGGGCAAACTCAGAGTGGGTGGATTGTTTTGGATTGGAGTGGGCAGATTGGAGTGGAATGGATTAGTGTAGGGAAGTCTGTTTTGGATTGGAGTGGGGCGAATTAGAGTGGGTCAGACTGAAGTGGGGCAGATTTTAGTGGGGCAGATTGTTTTGGAATGGAGTGAGGAAGATTGGAGTGGTGCAGATTGTTTTGGATTGGAGGGGCTGATTGGAGCGGGCAGATTGTTTTGGATTAGAGTGGGGCAGATTGGAGAGGGGTGGAGTAGAGTGGGCCAGACTGGAGTGGGGCGGATTGAAGTGGGGTCAACTAGAGTGAGGCAGGTTATTTTGAATTGGCATGGGGTAGATTGTTTTGGATTGGAGTGGGGCAGATTGGAGTGGAGTGGATTGGAGCGGGGCAGATTATTTTGGATTGGAGTGAGGGGGATTGGATTGGAGTGGATTGGATTGCGGAGGGAGTGAAATAGATTGGATTAAGGTAAAGTGAATTGGATTGGAGTGGCATAGATTAGATTACTCTGGATTGCAATAGATTGGATCGGTGTGAGGTAGATTGGATTGGAGTGGAGTGGATTGTAATGGATTGGAGTGGAGTGAATTGGATAGAGTGGGTGGATTAGGGTGAGGTGGATTGTACTGGAGTGGGGCGAATTAGAGTGGCACAGATTGGAGTGGGTCATACTGAAGTGGGGCAGATTGCTTTGGAGTAAGGCCAGTTGTTTTGGCTTGGATTGGGGCAGATTGGAGTAGGCGAATTGAAGTGGGTTGATAGCTTTGTATTGGAGTGGGGCAGATTGGAGTGGGGCAGATTAGAGTAGGGCAGACTGTTTTGGATTGAATTGGGGTGGATTGGTATGGATGAGATTAGAGTAAGGCAGATTGGAGAGGGTCAAATTGTTTTGTATTGGTGTGGGTCAGATTGGAGTGTGATGGATTGGAGTGGGGCACATTGTTTTGGATTGCAGGGGAGCATATTGGAGTGGGCACATTGTTTTGGATTGGAGTGGGGCAGATTGGAGTGGGATATATTGTTTTGGATTGAAGTGGGCAGATTATTTTTGATTGAAGTGGGGGGATTTTGATGGATTGAATTGGAGTGGGTTGGGTGGATTGAGGTGGATTTGAGTAAGGTGAATTGGATTGGAGTAGGTGGATTGGAGAGGGAGCGGGATTTATTAGATTGGGGTAAAGTGGATTGGATTGGTGTTGCGTAGATTGGATTAGGCTGGATTTCAATAGATCGGATTTGTGTAGGGTGAATTGGATTGGGGTGGATTGTGGTGGATTGGAGTGGGGTGAATTGGATGGAGTGGGTGGTTTAGGGTAAGGTGGAGTGGACTGGAGTGTGGAGAACTGAAGTTTGGTGGATTGGAGTGGCACAGATTGGAGTGGGTCAGTTTGTTTTGGATTGGAGTGGGGCAGATTAGAGTGTGGCATATTGAAGTGGGGCAGATTGTTTTGGATTGGAGTGAGGCCAATTGTGTTGGGTTGGATTGAGGCAGATTGGAGTGGGCAAATTGGAGGGGGTTGATGGCTTTGGAATGGAGTGGGGCAGATTGGAGTGGGGCAGATTAGAGTTGGGAAGACTGTTTTAGATTGAAGTGGGGCGGATTGGTGTGGATGAAATTAAAGTGAGGCAGATTGGAGTGGGGCAGATTGTTTTGGATTGGAGTGGGTCAGATCGGAGTGTAATGGATTGGAGTGGGGCACATTGTTTTGGATTGGAGAGGCAGATTGGAGTGGGAACTTTGTTTTGGATTGGAGTGAGGCAGATTAGAGTGAGGCAGATTAGAGTGGGCAGATAGGAGTGGGGCAGATTGAAGTGGGGCAGATTGGAATGTGGAATGTTGTTTTGGACTGAGTAGGCAGATTGTTTTGGATTGGAGTGGGGTGGATTGTGGTGGATTGGATTGGAGTGGGGTGGATTAGTGAGAAAGTGGGGTGGATTAGATTGGGTGAGGTGGATTGGTTTGGAGTGGGATAGATTGGATGTGGTTGGATTACAGTGGATTGGAGTGGTGTGGGGTGGATTAGATTGGAGTGTGGTGGATTGAAGTGGGGTTAATTGGGATGGAGTCAGTGGATTGAGGTGAGGTGGATTGGATTGTAGTGGGGTGAATTGGAGTGGTGCAGATTGGAGTGGGTAAGATTGGAGTGGGGCTGCCTGTTTTGGACTGGAGCAGGGCAGATTAGTGTGGGGCAGATTGTATTGGATTGGAGTGGGGAAGAGTGGAATGGCATGGATTGGAGTGGGCGGATCGGAATGAGCGGATTGTTTTTGATTGGAGTGGGGCAGATTGGTTTGGGCAGGATTAGAGTGGGGTAGACTACTTTGCCTTGGAGTGGGGCAGATAGGAGTGGGGCAGATTGTTTTGGATTGGAGTGGGATAGAGTAGAGTGGAGCTGATTGTTCTGAATTGGAGGTGGAAGATTGGAGTAGGCAGATTGTTTTGGATTGGAGTGGGGTGGATTAGAGTGGGGAAGATAGGTGTGGGGAGGCTTGTAGTGGGTAAGATTGAAGTGGGGTCAATTAGAGTGGGGCACATTATTTCGGATTGGTGTGGGGTAGATTGGAGTGTAGCAGATTGTTTTGGATTTGAGTGGGGCAGATTGGAGTGGGGCGGATTGTTTTGGATTGGAGTAAGGTAGATTGGTTTGGATTTGAGTGTTGCAGATTGTTTTGGATTGGAGTAAGGTGGATTGTGGTGGATTAGAATCGAGTGGGTGGATTGGGTCGGGAGTGGGGTAGATTGGATTGGGGTGAAGTGGATTGGATTAGAGTAGTGTAGATTGGATTGGGCTGTATTGCAGTGGATTGGATTGGTGTGGGGTGGATTGGATTGGAGTGAGGTGGATTGTGGTGGATTGGAGTGAGGCAAATTGGGATGAGTGGGTGAATTAGTGTAAAGTGGATTGATTGGAGTGGGGAGAACTGGAGTGGGGTAAATTGGAGTGGGGCAGATTGGAGTGAGGCAGATTGGAGTGGGAAAGATTGGCATGGGGCCGATTGTTTTGGATTGGAGCGGGGCAAACCTTTTTCAGATTGGAGTTGGCCAGAATGGAGTGGGGCATATTGGAGTGGGGCTGATTGGAGTGGGGCAGATTGTTTTGGATTGAGTGGAGCAGTTTGGAGTGAGGCATTTTGAAGTTGGGCAGATTGTTTTGGATTGGAGTGGGAAAGAGTGCAGTGAGGCCGATCATTTTGGAGTGGGCAGACTGAAGTGGGTGGATTTCTTTCCATTGGAGTGGAGCAGATTGGAGTGGGGCAGAATAGAGTGGGACACTGTTTTGGATTGGAGTAGGGCAAAATGGAGTGTAGTAGATTAGAGTCAGACAGATTCGAGTGGGGCAGATTGGAGTAGGGCATATTGGAGTGGGGCTGATTGGAGTGGGGCAGATTGTTTTGGATTGAGTGAGGCAGATTGGAGTGAGGCGTTTTGGATTGGGGTAGATTGTTTTGGATTGGAGTGGGGCGGATTGGAGAGGGGTACATTGTTTTGAATTGGAGTTGGCCAGATTGGAGTGTGCAGATTGTTTGGGATGGGAGTGGGGCTGATTGGAGTGGGGCGGATTAGAGTTGGGTAGATTTGAGTGGGGCGCATTGGAGTGGGGCAGGTTGGAGTGGGGAAGATTGGTGTGGGTTGAGTGGGGCATGTTGTTTTGGATTGAAGCAGGCAGATTGGAGAGGGGCAGATTATTTTGGGTTGGAGTGGAGCAGATTGAAGTGGGGCAGCTTGTTTTGGTTTTGAGTGGCACATTGGAATGGGGCAGACTGTTTTGTATTGGACGGGGCAGCTTGTTTTAGATTGGAGTGGAGCAGATTGGACTGTGTCCGATTGTTTTGGATTGAAGTGGGGCAGATTGTAGTGGGACTGATTGTTTTGAATTGGAGTGGGGTGGATTGTGGTGTATTAGATTCGAGTTGGTGGCTTGGGGAGGGAGTGGTGTAGATTGGATTGGGGTGAGGTAGATTGGATTGGGGGGGGTGTAGATTGGATTGAGGTGGATTGCAGTGGATTGGATTGGTGTGGGGTGGATTGGAGTGAGGTGGATTGGAGTGGATTGGAGTGTGTTGAATTTGGATAGAGTGGGTGTATTAGGGTGAGGTGGATTGGATTGGAGAGGGGCAGACTGGAGTGGGGCAGATTGAAGTGGGGCATCTTGGAGTGAGGCATATTGAAGTGGGACAGATTGTTTTGGTTCAGAGTGGGAAAGACTGGAGTGGGGCTGATTCTTTTGGATTGTAGTGGGGCAGATTGGAGCAGACTGTTTTTGATTGGAGTGGGGCAGAATGGCATGGGACAAATTGTATTGGATTGTGTGGGGCAGACTGAAGTTAGGTATTTTGAAGCAAGCTCGATTGTTTTGGATTGGAGTGGGTAGACTGGAGTTGGTGGATTGCTTTGGATTGAAGTGGGGCACATTTGTACAGCCAAATTTAAATTAGGAGAACGTGGACATTTTATGGGGTGGTAGAATGTGATGAGCGACTCATTGATTGATGGGCCCTTCCCCCATAAGGTTTTGTGGGCTATGCACAGAGATTTGAACTTTATTCTATCTGGGACTGGAAGCGAATGTAAGGTCTTCAAGGCTGGTTTAGCTGACTAAGCTTTGGGCGTACCAAGCAGTAGCCAAGCAGCACAGTTTTGGACGACTTGGAGTTTCCTTATCGTTGAGTTAGGAGCTCCCAAATAAAGTGAGTTCCTGTAGTCCTGTTGGGAGAGGACCAAAGCCTGGACCATGATTCTCCTTGCTCTCATGGGCAGAAGGGGTATGATTTTCCTCTGGGGTCTGAGAATGCCAAAGCAGGCCCCTGCCAGCATCACTGCTTCATGGTCAAATTTAAAGGATTTGTCCAGCCAAACACCTAGGCTTTTGATTTTAGTATTGGGAGTATGAGTAGGACCATGGATGGTTGGCCAAGCTAGTTTAGGATCCATGCTCAGAGAGTTGGCCAGCTCTGTTTTCGCTCTGATAAGTTTAAAGCAGGAGTGGTCCATCCATGATGCCACGTTCTCTAAGCAAGCTTCCAGGCCAGATGAAGTGTTCTGGTGGTAGTTAAGAGCGACCACCAACTGTGTGTCATCAGCATATGTGATGATTTTGATCCCGTATGGCAGAATAATATAAGCAGGCGGTTTCATATAAACATTGAATAATGTAGGGCTCAGGGGTTAACCCTGAGGCACTCCGCAGCTGAGCGATAGGCTCTTAGATACAGAATCTCCTGCAAATACCTGGAATGACCTACCATCAAAGTAAGACCTACACCAGGTGATAGCACCACCAGAAACTCCAACCATACTAAGCCTGTTTAAGAGAATATCAACACTAGTGTTGTCAAGACTAGTGAGTGTTAATTCTGTCTTCACTTGAAACGAAAGCCAGCTGGCTGCATTTCCTTTGGTGCATGAATGGTGATTTTGACCTCAGCAAGATGGCAGCTGTTGGACCTGGCACTCTGCAGGGTAACCCAGATTTGTGCATTCCTTTGCTGAATTTGTTTTTGTTGACCTTTAAGATGTGTGCAATTTTCCCTGCTAGCTGGTGGTAAACTGCTTGTTCTCTCCCCTGGAAACATTGTAGAATTGGGCTACACCTGATTGGGTTATTTAATTTACCTATTAGTCCCTGATTTATACTAGTACATGTACCCTGAGACTGTAAATTAAATGCTACTGGTGGGCAGCACTCATTAAGCCACCCACTAAAGTAGCCTTTCAAAACATACCTCAGGTCTGCCACTGCAGCCTGTACTGCAGTTTTAAACTGTCTTTCCAACCTGTCAAAATAATCCTTTCGCGAGGCCCACACCTTTCCTTTTAATACTTATGTCACCCCTAAAGTGGGCCCTGAAGTCTCATTGGGCATGGTGCTTGGTATTTAAAATGTCTGAAATGCGTACTTATGTTTTACTTGTCCTAGCAGTGTAAAACTCCTAAAGTAATTTTTTTTTTAAAGTGATAACTTCAGATTGAGTCTAGATAGAGAAATGGCTCTTACACTCATTGGAATTTAAAACCTTCTTTAATGGTAAATTTGGATTTTAATTTACTATCCTGAAAATTCCACTTTCAGAAAATGTGTATTATGCTGCCTAAACTAAATGTAACTTTCTGCCAGTGTCCAGGGTCACATGACTGTGAATGGCTGTGCTGTTGTGAGCGGTGTTTTCTTTCCAGGCATTTGGACAAAAGAGACCTTGGTGTGAGTGAGGAAATATGAATTTTTATGGTCAAATTGTGTCCCCTATCTTAGACCCCAACGACTCCATGTACATGCTACAAGTACATATATGTTCCCTCCATTTCCAGCTATGAAGACGCAAATACATGTGCGTCCAACGCCAACATATCCTCTTTCAGATCCGTCATGAATGGGTCGAATATTCCATTCCTAAGTATGATTGGCCACCGACTTTATATGGTTCACTTTTCTAGTTTTACAGTTCAGGCGAGTAGGCCCTGAATTCTGTCATCGAGCCTTTTCCTGCTTCTGCCTCTGAAATGCTCCAGCTTGGACCTGCATCCGTGTCCATGAACTTTGTCTTACTCCCTGCGCGGCTAGCGGTGCCTGACGCGGCCTGTTGCCTGCCAAAAACTGTATTCAGCCTTCAAAGTTATCTGCTCCGCTCCTCATCCAATACATTCCTGTCTAGTAGTTTAGGTAAACATCCTTCTAGCTACCGAGCAAAGGGCCCGGCCTTGCTGTCTTTATGCAAGTAATTCGTAGGCCCATGGAAGATTCTTGCCCCCTCGCATCTCATGTAGACACATAGACGCTTGTACACGCACTAACAGTCAGTATAGAATAGGATCTGTCCGAGAAGACCTTTCCTTCCAGATAATATGGTTCCTTAAACACAAGATATTAGATATGATTTAGGACTAGGTTGTCCTGACACCCCAGACTTCTGTCTCCATATGTAGAGCTAAATGTCAATTCCCCTTCACCCTCTAGTTGCACGTCAATCACACGTCATGCGGCTGCGCGCGCATCTCTGCCAAATATTTCTGCTGACACTGCAGGATTCTCTTATGGATCCACCCACTTGTGACATCATTTTAAAATGACGTTTCTAGTATTACGCCTATTGTTCATTACGTATGTATATTCTTGTCTGTATTATCAGCTGTTACGCCTCCTGCATCTGTCCTAATGCAATGCTTTTCATATAAATATTGTTACTTGTCAATAATGTATTGCTGATCCCTTCCTGAACCTTCGTGGTGATGGAATATGATTGCCTGGTTCGAACTATAATTCCTTTGTAAGGAATAAAGCCCTTTTTCAGAACCTCTAATACCACGGATTCTGCCTCTTATTTTGACTGAGTTATTCTTACTAGACTTTACCGCATAAAAAATAGTACAGGTAATTTAAATATTTACCACATAAATTGGCGCCCGAACAGGGACACTTTCTCATCTCACGCGCCGGAGGTGCGTTGCAGGCCCGGTCCCCTGCCACAGCTGAACGGACAAAAACGCGTACCCGCAGGATTTCCTGTATCTCCCTCCGGCCAAACGGGGGTGACTGAGGCTGCGATCAACACCCAGACGAGGCGGTGAGAAGTGCGAAGTATCCCGACCAGAGCCTAGCTGAGAGAGCAAGATCCGAGGTATACAGAGGCCCACCAGGTTCCGAAGTTCCGAGTCCAGTTGAGTCCAGTCCGGTCCAGTTCAGTTCAGTTCCGAGGCCTTCCGTTCCGTGCTACCCGGTGAGTACCGTTGCTGGGGAGGCAGTTAGACGTGCACATTAATTTGTGCCGGTCCTGACGGGTTTGGGTACACAGATCCGGTCTGCACTGTTTTAGCAGTGTATCTGTACTGTTTAGCAGTATATCCAGTATGTTCAGGTATATAATTCAGTATTATCTAGTATTAGTATTATGTCAGTAACTAGTTTTCTTCTAAATTAAACGTTTGTTAAAAGCTAAATGTTAAATGTTAAATGTTTTACTGTGTTCAAAAATTGTGGTATGAATGAGTGTTCATTATTGTGTTTATTGTATTCATTGTGTTCAAGTCCGGTTCAAGTAAGAATCAAGTAACAAGGTTTAAAGATGCCGTTCTTTTCAAAATTAAGACAGATCAAAACTAGAAAAGGAGTACTCGAAGAAGCTGTTCCCATTCCACCTAGGGACACTCCAGGGTATTTTATGTATCATAAACATGGCCTAGATGCCGTATTATATCTTGACTTATGGGTGGACTACACCAAGGATCTAGCAGAAAGTCAGAGGTGGCCCGCAGCTGGGACATGGGATGCAGATTGCATCATGAGAGTAGAAGAAGAATTATGGAAAAAGAAAGCCAGACAGTCACAGAAAGATGCTATTGAGTTATGGCGTAAAGAATCGCATAGGCGTACAGAGAAAGCGCTCAGACTGGAAGAGAAAAGTAGGGAGAACTCAAATAGAGCCCGAGAAAACGTATTAGTTGAGGAAGGTATCCGAGTAAAAACAGAACAAGTAGACAGACAACGAAACACTCTTATGAATGGTATGTATCCTCTTTTGGCCGAAGGTTTACCTAAGGCCACCCCGGAAGTACCGACAGATTTGCCAACCCCATTACTTCCGATTAAAGCACATCCCAAGACCGCAAAAGATATTTTCCTTTCCTCCTATTTAGACGATGTAGCTCCAGAATATGTTAATGGTCCGCCACACACGCCACCTGTCGATGGTGCTCAACGCCGAGATCATCCGCCCCCACCTCCGCAACAACAAACTCCTCCGCACAATCCAACAGGTTCATCTGTTTCCACCGCTTTTCCTGCATCCACAGTCTCTACCTTACACCCCACAAATCCTTTTGTGCCTAGCACCTCAGAAGGTGCGACAGCGATTTTTGCCACGCCACCATCACGAAGTAAATCGTCTCTTAGAGATTTAGCAAACCAACGTACACCCCAAATAGCAACGTCCGACATGTTTAAGGAACATCTTGTAGATTGTAGATATGATCCAGTGCCCGGTAAAAATGATAGAATGCTGCTATCATCACTACGTATACGACGAGCTTCACTATATTTAACGACGCTACCAGGAATGATTAAACATTTAGACAATATATATCGCTTTGTCCAAACAGGGCAAGGCCCTGAAAGTATTGACGAAGCCATGGAATACCAGAAAGCGGATATACAGAGACAACTGTTACGTTTCTTCATAAACTGCTTGATCAGAGACAGAGATAGGTCCGAGGTAGACCAGGATGAAATACAAGTACTTACCCGATGGGGTCAGAATATATCAGAGGGAAAACATGATAAACAGACATGTATAGTAGTTATGTGCCGAAAGATCCGCAAAGAAGTAGAACGAATACATAAAGCCAGATTAGAGGCAGACAAAACTGAATCAGAGGGAGAGGAGGAGGAAGAATCAGAAATGCCCACAGGACAATTAGAAACGATAGCTTATGTAGGTAGGGGAAGACCTTGTAACAATACCAGATACTTTAATGACCCGATACGTCCGATACGTCCAGAATATAACAGACATTTTCAAGCCCCTATGTTAAATACGAAGTCCCCTGAACACTTATTCCAGGCTGCTGATAAATTACTCCGAGACCGAAGGGGGTATCATATGCTCGATTCTATGGATGAACAAGAATTAGCCAGGTCAGCAGTACAATGGAATGACAGTTCTGAAAAATACAGTGATGATGCGGTGGCACACACGTTTCTGAATCTCACCCCAGACGAACAGCGTTTAGCTGGTATATACATGATACAACATCTCGTTATATTATATAGAAGCCAACACTCCGATCCCGGTCCCCTGCCTGATATATTGATAGAATTACTCACGAATCAATGGAGAGGTTCAGGTACTGATTTAATTAAAGAAATTCTAGAATATCGACATCAGTACATTGTCTTCGTATGCCCAGAACATGTTTCAGTTCCCCCCAAGTTGGAAAGAAAAACGTATCACATAGACAGACAGAATCCCTTACGCGAAGTGCACCCAGTCAGAGGTGAGGACAATATTTTTAAACGCGTGTTTGTGTACGCGCCCATAACTAAAATTGAATTATTAGAGATGAAGAAAGTAGTACCTAGCCATGACAAAGACCCAGCAGGTTTCCACCGTGAGATAAAAGACATGTTACTCATGGGAGAGTATACTTACCCGGACATTATGAAAATATTAAAAGTCCTATTACCCGCCGGTATTTACGAGAAACTCAAAGAAAAGGAATGGGAGGTGGGAGACCAAAAGATAGATTGGACAGTATTAGAAAACGAAGAAAAGGCCCGAGCTGCAGGTTCAGGGCTAGGGGAAAGGACTACAGCATTACCAGGATTATTAGTGCAGGTACTACCACGTTTATTAACTACGAAAAAAGGAAGACTGGGGTGCAATCTCAGCCTGTAAACAAAAACAAGATGAAGACACTAGTGATTTCTATTCCCGATTTGAAAAATGTTTTGGTATTAATAGTGGCATAAAAGCAAGTAGTGAATCGTATCCACATCTGTTTGTGACAAAATTAGTTGAGAATTCCCTGCCCCAAGTTAAGAGTAGAGTACTGAAATTCGAGAGTACCTGGCAAGGAAACACACCGTCACAGATGTTACAAATGTTACAATATCATCACAATAGAATTAGGGAAGAACAAGAACATGAACAAAGACGTATGAAAGACACAAAAATGAAAATGCTTGTTGCTCAGTCAGTTCCAGCTGACGGTCATAAAAAGGGTACGACACAGTCCAATGATTCAGTAGGTCCCGTTAGAGGGACATGCAACTATTGTAAACAGCCAGGTCATTATATACACGATTGCGCAGTTCTGAAACATAATATCTCTACGGGTATAACGAAAGAGAGACCACGTTCGCCTAGACAGGATCAGATCCAACAACAAGTACCTCAGAATATACAGCCTATGCCAGCTGTACAACAGACCGCACCACAACCACAACAACAACTACAACAACAGCCACAGCCTATTGCTGCAACACAAAACACGACACAACAGATGTACCAGTATGCACAAAATGACTACCCAGAGTATCAGCGCTACACATGAAATAGCCTAGAGAGAGAAGTTGGCTTACCCCTTATTGAGGTTACAGTAGATCAAGAAGGTCCTTATGTACAGAGTCAGTTATTAGGGAAAGACAGAAAGTTTCTACTCGATACAGGGGCAAGCAGAACCACTATCCGTCACAGCGAAGTCCCAGGGGTACCCCTCTCAGGCTCACAAAATATTTCCCTTGGTTTTTCGGGAAAGCCTACTGTTAACGAAGTATCGCAACCACTTGCATTTACAGTCGGTCCATTAACACGGACTACAGATCTATTACTTACTAAATCATGTCCAGAAAACTTGTTAGGTATAAAAACATTGAAAGCTCTAGGAGCTGTAATATGTTGTTCTCCGGAAGGAGTACGACTATTTTTGCGTGACTTTAAAGGTCACTACGTGTCTAGAGACATGGATCACCGGTTACAGAATCTACCTGCACATTTATGGGCACAAGGCCCCACTGATGTAGGTTGTATGCACATTACACCATATCGAGTCACAATCAAAACAGGAGTGGTACTACCACGAATACGACAATACAAGTTACCCCCAGATGCTGTAGTGGCTTTACTGCAAATCATTGACGAGCTCATTGCACAAGGAGTGGTTGTAGAAACCGACTCCAATGTATGTAATTCCCCGATAATTCCGATTCTTAAACGAACTGATCCAAAAGCACCACCAGTATATCGATTAGTTATTGATCTGCGAGAATTAAATAAATGCATTGTACCACAATACCCCGTGGTCCCAGATATCTCTTCATTATTAACGGCCATAGATTCAGAAGCAACGTTCTTTACTGTAATTGATCTCAAGAACGCTTTCTTTAGCGTCCCAATCGATCCGGAAAGCCAATATTTGTTCGGATTCAGTTTAAATGGACGAAGTTTTAAATTCACAGGCGCACCTCAAGGATTCACAGAAAGCCCCAGCATCTATAGCCAAGCACTGAAAAGAGAACTTGACAGTATTCACATGCCAGCTAACACTGCCCTGCTTCAATATGTCGATGATCTACTGATCACCGCCCGAAGCGAACCTGAATGTGAAAAAGCATCACTCACGGTTTTACATTTCCTAGCCAACAAGGGGCACAAAGTGTCCCCTTCAAAGCTGCAATGCTGTGTCCAGCAAGTTGTGTATCTCGGGCACTTGCTGTCCAAGGGGGGAAGACAGCTTACACCCGACCGTATCCAGTTAATTGTTAACATGCCGCCACCTAAGACACAAAAGGAGGTACGGGCATTCATAGGCCTCACTTCGTACTGTAGGCAGTGGATCCCTCAATATGCATTTCTAGCGAAACCACTCATTCAGTTGACAACACAGGAGGCAGCGACATCGACTGTCCTCCCTTGGACTCAGGAACACACACAAGCTTTTGAAAGCTTAAAGAAAGCTTTATGCCAAGCACCTGTTTTAGCAACGCCATGTTACAGCAAACATTTTACACTTTTTGTTACAGAACGTGAAGGTACTGCTCTGTCAGTACTCACGCAGGAACAGGCAGGATCACACAAGCCATGTGCTTATTTTTCTAGTACATTAGATCCCGTAGCTCAGGCTCTTCCTGCGTGCCTGAAATCAGTCGCAGCAACAGCTTTAGCAATCAGACAAAGCGATGCCATAGTATTAGGACATCAATTGACAGTACAAGTACCACACGCAGTAGAGGTTCTCTTGAACCGGACCCAAACACAACACTTGACTATAGCAAGACTGACGGGTTATGAATTAACATTATTCCAGCCACACATAGAAATCAGACGTTGTAGTACATTAAATCCTGCCACACTTTTGCCATTAAATGGAACAGACCCATTGGCACATGATTGCATTGAAGTTATTACTATTACGACGAAACCCAGACAAGACTTGACAGATATCCCATTATCAGATCCAGACCTGACATTATATGTAGATGGTTCATGCATGAGAACAAATACAGGAGAGTTAGTGGCCGCTTATGCAGTCACAACAGATACTGAAATTATTGAAACAAATTGTATCGATACCTTGTCAGCTCAAGCAGCAGAGCTCATCGCTCTGACACAAGCCTGTATTCAAGCCAAAAATAAGAAAGTCAACATATATACAGATTCACGTTATGCATTCGGAGTCGTCCATGACTTCGGCGTGCTTTGGCGAGAGAGAGGTTATTTAACTTCTCACGGTGCCCACATCCAGCACGGTCCCCTTATTCAAGCTCTGTTAGATGCAATACATCTGCCTACTGCAATATCGATTATGAAGTGCAAGGCCCATACGAAAGTGACTGACATTGTTTCTCAGGGTAACGACCTAGCTGACAGAACAGCTAAACAGACTGCTCAGAATCAGACTCGTCCAACTGACACGACAAAGACAATAGTTCCGACATCAACACACTGCATGACAGTTAAGGATCCCACCCTTGATGTAATTGACATACAGACACATGCTACACCAGAAGAAATAAAGAGATGGACTGAATTAGGAGGGATCCAAACGGATTAAGGATGGATGACGAAGGGAAAATCTATATGGTTTCTCCCCGACTCAATGGTTCAGGTCATCATTAACACAATACATAGTCCAGCGCACCTAGGAGAGAAAGCTATGCTAGACAGTATTCAACACATTTGGTTCAATAAACACTTGCGAGCAGCAGCTAAACAGAAAGTACGTACCTGTATGATTTGTTGTCAGTTCAATCCAGGAAAAGGCGTACCTGTAGACCAGGGTGGATTTCAAACCCCCGATCACCCTTTTGAAGTCCTCCAGATGGATTATATCCAGATGGAACGTTGTCGAGGATTCAAATATGTCCTCGTAGTCGTATGCGCTCTTTCCCGGTGGACAGAGGCATATCCCGTCTCAGATTACACTGCCCCGACTACTGCCAAACAGTTAGTTCGAGAATTCTTCCCACGGTATGGTTTGCCCCGTATCGTGTACTCAGATAATGGCCAGCCGTTCTCATCCGAGCTAATGAAACATGTTTCACTTCTGTTAGGCTACCAATGGAAATTCCACTGTGTCCGACATCCCGAGGCAGCAGGTCTAGTGGAACGACATAATCAAACTCTGAAAATTAGACTGTCCAAAGTATGTAGAGAAAAAGGTGTCGACTGGATAGTAGCCTTACCAGTTGCGCTCTTTTACATGAGAATGGTAGCACATTCTCGAACAGGGCTATCCCCGTATGAGGTGATCTTCGGCAGACCACCAAATATGTGGGGGACGCCTATACCTCGTAAAATCACTGATGTTGACTGTAATATGCTGACAGATTACCTGGCTTCCTTGATGTCTGCACTACAATCTTGTCGTTCACAGGTAGCTGCAGCTTTTCCCGACAACACTGAGGTGAAGCCCCACGACGTGGTTCCGGGGGACCTCGTGTTTGTGAGGAATTTTGACAGGAGGAGCCAGCTGGAGCCTCGGTGGCAGTCGCCGAAGCTCGTCTTATTGACCACAAGGACAGCCGTGAAGATTGAGGGACGTAAAGGGTAGTTGCACTCGAGCCACATCAAAAAATTTTATGGACTACCGTCCGACGTGAACCCTCAGCCCTGCATTCCCTCACAGACTGATTCAAAACTACCCCTGGTTGAAAAAACCAAGAATGAAAACTATAAACTGAAACTAAGGTCTAGCAAGTCAGACAATTTGATTGTTTAAGTCCTCTCCAAGGTGAATCGGTTGAATTCGTCTCTGACATGTATCCTCTAGACCGAAATAGAGAGAAAAATGGACAGAAACAGCTCAGGACACATGCGTACTGTAAATCACTTCGTAGTCACTGCATAGGGACATTGTTAATTATGTTTTTTCTAAGTCTTCTGATTATTATCTCCAGTATATTATTACACATGTATTACCCTATCTCCAAGCGTGCTTCCAATGCTACTGCCGAACATTCTTTTAGCGAATTACCCCCACATGAGTTGTCCTATAGATTTGCGCTGCGCAACAACACATTCATTAGTATGCTACATCATTCTCATCAGACCAGCAATGCTACAAATTGTTGGATATGTGGCCGACTCCCTCCCTATCAGAAATACAAGGGAGTTCTGCCTCTCTTTCCGTATCCGTTCACACACAATGGCTCCTGTGGAGCATGGTTTAGTTTGATTAATTCCCTAGATTCAAATTCAGTAGTTTATCAAGACAACTGGGTTTGGGGAAACCTGAACCTAGCTTTACTTAAAGTCTGCTACCCAAACAAGGAGGGACTTCCCAAAAGAACAGGAACTGATCTAGAAAATGAAGTATATGGATTAGGTAACTTTACACTTAATCTTATGATCCTGAATATTGAATCCGAAGCTAAACCGATCTTGCCCGCTATGTCAGTATTTCCAGTTAGAGGCGAATTATGTGTAAGAAAGAATGGTTCAATACGCATGGGCCATAGTAAATGTACCACTGTAATAGAAATCAGTGATAAAGGCAAATCTACATTTAGAGCTTCTCGTCACTCCTACTTCATCTGTGGTCACACCGCATACATACGCCTACCCCTAGATTGGGATGGTACCTGTTACATTGCATTCCTTCTGCCACCTGTTTTCCTAGCCCCGCCTGATTACCATAGGAATACCCATTTAGTACACAATAGACAACAGAGAGATCTCCCGATTGTCGATTACACTGAAACAGCATGGGAGAAATACACAGATTTCAATAAAGGTTTCTTTCCCTACATAGGTACAGTCACTAATAGTAAGTTGATACGTAGATTAACTAGAACCCTTGAAGCAGTAGTGAATGAAACTACTTCCGCCTTAGGCAACTTAACAGAGGAGCAGTCTGCGATGCGGATTGTTGTTCTTCAAAATCGTCTTGTCCTTGACGTCATCCTGGCCGATAGGGGCGGAGCCTGTAGGGTCATCGGATCAAGTTGCTGTGTTTTCATACCAGAAAACGCGCCGTCAGTATATAAAGCTATAACTCGACTTCATAAGATCGTAAGCCAGATACACCAGAATCCAGGCACCTGGACTTGGTCCGGTTGGTTCTGGAGCGTGTTGTCAGCCTGGGGATGGAGGATCCTATCCTTCCTAGGTATTGGCTTTCTCATACTATTCAGTTGCTGCTTATGTCTACAATGTGGGCCAGCGATTTGTGGTCTGTGTGCCACATCGTGTATCCCGCCTTCAAATTTTCATTCAAGATCCCGGAAGAAGAAAGAAGAACAAATGATGCTATATGAACAGATTGATGGATTGATGAAGATGGATATTTCATGAGGGTCCGTAGGGGACAAGGAGGGAATGAGGAAATATGAATTTTTATGGTCAAATTGTGTCCCCTATCTTAGACCCCAACGACTCCATGTACATGCTACAAGTACATATATGTTCCCTCCAGTTCCAGCTATGAAGACGCAAATACATGTGCGTCCAACGCCAACATATCCTCTTTCAGATCCGTCATGAATGGGTCGAATATTCCATTCCTAAGTATGATTGGCCACCGACTTTATATGGTTCACTTTTCTAGTTTTACAGTTCAGGCGAGTAGGCCCTGAATTCTGTCATCGAGCCTTTTCCTGCTTCTGCCTCTGAAATGCTCCAGCTTGGACCTGCATCCGTGTCCATGAACTTTGTCTTACTCCCTGCGCGGCTAGCGGTGCCTGACGCGGCCTGTTGCCTGCCAAAAACTGTATTCAGCCTTCAAAGTTATCTGCTCCGCTCCTCATCCAATACATTCCTGTCTAGTAGTTTAGGTAAACATCCTTCTAGCTACCGAGCAAAGGGCCCGGCCTTGCTGTCTTTATGCAAGTAATTCGTAGGCCCATGGAAGATTCTTGCCCCCTCGCATCTCATGTAGACACATAGACGCTTGTACACGCACTAACAGTCAGTATAGAATAGGATCTGTCCGAGAAGACCTTTCCTTCCAGATAATATGGTTCCTTAAACACAAGATATTAGATATGATTTAGGACTAGGTTGTCCTGACACCCCAGACTTCTGTCTCCATATGTAGAGCTAAATGTCAATTCCCCTTCACCCTCTAGTTGCACGTCAATCACACGTCATGCGGCTGCGCGCGCATCTCTGCCAAATATTTCTGCTGACACTGCAGGATTCTCTTATGGATCCACCCACTTGTGACATCATTTTAAA
Organism: Triturus cristatus; assembly: GCF_964204655.1. NCBI lineage: Eukaryota > Metazoa > Chordata > Amphibia > Caudata > Salamandridae > Triturus > Triturus cristatus. The sequence goes on along the minus strand of NC_140589.1, from coordinate 139,561,305 downwards.
ATGACGTTTCTAGTATTACGCCTATTGTTCATTACGTATGTATATTCTTGTCTGTATTATCAGCTGTTACGCCTCCTGCATCTGTCCTAATGCAATGCTTTTCATATAAATATTGTTACTTGTCAATAATGTATTGCTGATCCCTTCCTGAACCTTCGTGGTGATGGAATATGATTGCCTGGTTCGAACTATAATTCCTTTGTAAGGAATAAAGCCCTTTTTCAGAACCTCTAATACCACGGATTCTGCCTCTTATTTTGACTGAGTTATTCTTACTAGACTTTACCGCATAAAAAATAGTACAGGTAATTTAAATATTTACCACATGAAGGGAGAGGTCCTTACTGAAAGGATGACTGGGGAAGAGTTGTGCCCTGCCCTTGTTACATTATAAAGGACCCTGCCTGAAGCACATACAAAGGAGCCTGACACTAGGCCTGCTTTTGCCTTTTACACCCTAAACACTTTGGAGCCGAACCCAAGAAAAGGGGTGAGTTAGACACAGGGAGCATTCCCCAGGCACAGGATGGCACTGGGTATAAAAATGGTACCTTCAGAACCCCTCATCTGAACACTGCTAGGCGTATGGAAGATTCAGAAGAAGGGCTGCCCTGTTATATCAAAAAGGAAGGTTAGACATGCTTGCCTTAAACCCCGAAGTGACTCCAAGGGTAAGTTGGCTGACATCCTGTTTGAGGTACAGGGACCCAACACAATTCCAGAGGCTTCTCCACAACTGCCAAGCTGACCAGCAGCAACTGGACCTACCTGGATCTACCTGAGCCCAGCTGCTGGCCTCAGCTGTAGTAAGTGCTGGTCCCCAAGAGGTGCCCCCTAGGTCCTGGACCCTTGGCTGGAAACAGGATATACTCCTCATTGCGAAAAGTTGAAGATACAGATGTTTTGGGCCCCTCAGAACCGCAAACTGAACTCTTTGTGCCATGAATCGACGACATTCTACAACCGCCAGTGTGAGGCTCCACAGTGATCTTATGTGACATCTGCCAATACAAGACTCCAGCAAGATCTGCACTTTGCACTGACAGTGACATCCCATTAGACCGCTAATGCGCAGCTCAAGGTTCGACTGGCTCTTCATGCCAAAACAGAAAGCATCTGTGATGCTGGACCTGCTCCTCACGCTGCCAACAACCTTCTTGCATTCCCTACCAATGCAAACAGCAGCTCCTTTCAAGAACTTGAGAAGGTAAATCTTCAGCAGGATATACCTGCTTCTTGTATCCAACCCATGTTCCATCGTTGTTGGCCTGAACTTGTGACTTTAACCCGGTCCAGCTTGACCAGATAACCTTGAATGGCGCTTTGTACTTTTTTGGGCAATTTTCACATTAAACTTTAAAACCTCATATGTTGGTCAATTGATCGTATTTTTGTTTTTTATCATGTCATTTAATTTTTTTAAATGCGCTTTATTTTTCTAATTTGTTTTGGCATTTTCCTGTGTTAACTTTTCACTTTACTACTGTTTGAGTGCTGCATAAATACTTTACACATTGCCTCTAACTTAAGCCGGACTGCTCTTGAGCAGGTATATTTAGTGATTTTTGTGGTGAACCCTGACAGAATTGTGTTTATTATTTGAGTGGGGTTTTTCCCACTCAACCAATAACCCAGTTTCTTACAGCACCTGTTGGAAAGCGGGTGATTGGTACGGCCACTAACACATGGTCGGACTCAGCATAGGTCTTAGAAAATTATTCCTATGCTCAACCCTTGGTAGCTTGGCTGCAAGCAGGCAGGCTTAACGTCAAAGACAGATATGTAAAGCATTTAAAAACAACAATTCAGTAAATAATTAAGACACAACACATAATAAAAATCCAATACCAATTTATAAAAATAGGAACTATTTTAATCTATAAAATGACACCAAAACAACAAATATCCAATGTAGGGAACCGGAGATATGAATTTTCAAAGATTTAGCAAAATATAGCACTTAGAAGATTATTGCACCATATCGGGATACCTGCTTGCGATAGACCAGGTCAAAGTCAAAGTTTCAGGCCGACCGCGATGGAGCCCTGGGCAGCTACAGCTCGCGGCAGGTCCCGGTCTCAGTTTCTACCTTCACACTTAGAAACTTTTCTGGAGCTTTTCTCCCCGAGGTCCCTCGAAGCTCCCTGCCAGTCCGGATTCGGTGAGGGTTCGCCGGATTGCCTTTCGATGGGCTCCTGGTCAACTTCCCTGGAGCGGACTTAGAAAGCTTTCTGGAGCTTTTTCTAACGGGGTCTCTCGATGCTCTTCATGTAGCTGGAAACGGTGTGGGTTCGCCGGCTTCAGATTTCTTCTAGTCCCAGTCAAACTCTGGAAGTTGGACCCATGGAGCTTTTAGCGGGACGAACCTGGATGGCTTGGCCGGCTCGCGTTTGAAGGCAGGTGTCCTGCCTGGCCAGGTAGAGTCGGTCCCTCTATGGAGCTTTTTTCCAAAGTTGCTCCAAAGTTCTCCAAACTTCTTGAACTTCTTCCTGAAGTTCCTCAAGGGGTCCTAAAGTGTCTTAAACTCACTCCAAGGGTCTGGAAGCTCCAAGATGGTCCTTGAAAGTTGAGGACTTCAGTTCCCACAATCCACTTGTACAAAACCATTACAAATCCACTGGTGGTTCTCCAAGGTGCAGATTTAGGTGATTATGTTCCAGATGAGCTCTTTTAACCTGTAGCTTCCAGGGTGTCTACTCTTTGGTTCTTTTTCATCAAAATAATCCACAGGGCTGTAGTTTCAGATGGCGCGGTCTTCAGAAGTCAGGCCTTAGAAATCTTTGTACAGCAATCTTCTCAGTTTGGCAATGTCTTGCTTCAGTAAGTTTCAAGCAGCAGATCTGAGAGGCTCTGCCCCTCTCAGATTCTTATTTCCAGTTCTCTGGGTCAAGCAGGAGGTCACTGCTGACCAATGGGAGCAGGCCAACTCCCCAATAGTATGACCACATCCTGTAGAGTGTGGCATTATTTTGTCCCAGAGTGCACCAATTCTTCCAAATTCATAATGGCTGTTTTTTCAGCAGAGAGTCAAGAGATGGCTAAACACAGCCCCTAGGATGGATTATTTCCATAGACTCTCCCCCTACCATCTGCACATACCTTCCCTAATCCTAGGTCTGGTTGGGGTCAAAAGTGGAAACTGACACTGTGGCCATTCCTCTGCCTTTGAAGACCATGGTTTACGACTACTCCCTCTGCTCTGGCATTCCTGTATAGCAGCACACTGCCCTCCCAGCAGAGCTGGTTAACCCCAGGGGCTCTTTATCACCTCTTCAAGGCAGACTGGTTAATCCACTTAACTCTGACCAATCAGGGCAGACCACTGGAAGGCTGAATTTGGACTTACAAACAATAAAGTCTTATAACTTCTTGTATGTACACTTTAGGAGAAATTCAACAATATGATATTGTTGGATTTATTAATACTTTTCTGGAAAGTCTTTGAATAGTATTTCTAGCCTGTTCCTATCAAGAGTTATTAGTTACTAACCCCTTGTCATGTTAACCTATGTGGTTGGGATTTGCAATGGGGAAAATGACTTGGGCCATTTTTCCAGCACTAGGGCTTATAAAACCATATTTTATAGGTACTTCTCTGATTTCTACTTTGGTGTCACTCCAGCACAGTTACCTGCTTGCCCTTGCTGGGTCCAGGCTCGAGTTCTTGCTCCTTTGTGTGTGCCGTGTTTGTTGGGCCTGCCGCCTCCTCCCTCCCGCCGCCGCGTTTGCAGTCCTGTGGCCGCAGTGTGGAGGGAGGAAGAGACTACATTACCCAGGCTCCCTGCTTGTAACCACCCCGGAAGCACCGCGATCCCATCTCCCGCGCCCGGAGGCGTTTAAATTTCGGACACTCTCCCGGTGGAGCGGGTGTCACTCCAGCACAGTTACCTGCTTGCTGGGTCCAGGCTCGAGTTCTTGCTCCTTTGTGTGTGCCGTGTTCGTTGGGCCTGCCGCCTCCTCCCTCCCGCCGCCGCGTTTGCAGTCCTGTGGCCGCAGTGTGGAGGGAGGAAGAGACTACATTACCCAGGCTCCCTGCTTGTAACCACCCCGGAAGCACCGCGATCACATCTCCCGCGCCCGGAGGCGTTTAAATTTCGGACACTCTCCCGGTGGAGCGGGTGTCACTCCAGCACAGTTACCTGCTTGCCCTTGCTGGGTCCAGGCTCGAGTTCTTGCTCCTTTGTGTGTGCCGTGTTTGTTGGGCCTGCCGCCTCCTCCCTACCGCCGCCGCGTTTGCAGTCCTGTGGCCGCAGTGTGGAGGGAGGAAGAGACTACATTACCCAGGCTCCCTGCTTGTAACCACCCCGGAAGCACCGCGATCCCATCTCCCGCGCCCGGAGGCGTTTAAATTTCGGACACTCTCCCGGTGGAGCGGGTGTCACTCCAGCACAGTTACCTGCTTGCCCTTGCTGGGTCCAGGCTCGAGTTCTTGCTCCTTTGTGTGTGCCGTGTTTGTTGGGCCTGCCGCCTCCTCCCTCCCGCCGCCGCGTTTGCAGTCCTGTGGCCGCAGTGTGGAGGGAGGAAGAGACTACATTACCCAGGCTCCCTGCTTGTAACCACCCCGGAAGCACCGCGATCCCATCTCCCGCACCCGGAGGCGTTTAAATTTCGGACACTCTCCCCGCGTCGCGGGACCGCGCGCGGGCTGAGCCCGGGCAGAGGGCGGGCCGTCTGTGGCCGTCAGGGGCCAGAAGAGGCCGGGCTGGGCCACCCCCTTTGGATTTTGCAAGTAAGATACACCATAAGACTTGTCACGCATTGTGCGGCAAACACTACATTTCGAACTCTGTAATCCCTGTGTTCACAGTACGAGTATATTTGTGCCCCCCTACTGTCTGTGCCTATATTTAAAGTATGCCTGAAACACCGCCTATACAACCACTTAAAGGCAAGACAACACTAGTGGGAGGCCCACGGAAAGGGACCCTTGATCATTTTCTGGCCAAAGCTGTTTCTAAGTTGGACAATGAAATAGCGGACACGGAACGTCGTCTGTCCCATGGTCTACCCCTTGATAAATGTTCCTCTCTAGGTACCATTCAATTGATTCTGTCTCCTACACCTGTAACACACAATTTGGTCAATACTTCTGCTTCAACTAGTGACCCGGGTATTCCGCTACTCCTTCAGGATCTGCCGCCGACAGCAGATTCTCAGAGGGATTTAATCATTACAGGTGCGAAGGCTCCCCCACACCTCGATACGGAAGGGGTTCTACCGAATACGCCTTCTAAAATAAAATCAAAGCCTATTAGGAAAATGAATTCCTCAAAAAAACCCAGACCTGTGGCAGCTCTGAAAAGAAAGAGGGGCGGTGCAGGAACAACAGGTAGTTGCTCTAAAGCACCGAGGTTACTCCCCAGTCCTTCAAAATGCAAAGACACTGCGCTACCTTCTGTGCCTGACCCCAATGACTGTCTATCCCAGAGACTCGAACAACTTGTGAAGTCACTTCTTCTACCTCTCTCTGAGAGAATAAAAAGGCTAGCTGAGCATCTAGACACCCTAACAGCTATAACTTCCTCAAATGGTTCTTTATTGAAAGATCTGGTTATTTTTCAAACAACTGTTGACCAGAGGAAACAACCAGTTATGACACTTGGAAGAGATGTATCATTGCCTAATGAAACAAACATTCAGCCCCCAGCCACTTTTGCTGTCTCTGAAATTGTGCCTATTCCCTTAGAAGAGAGGGAAAAAGTAGTCCCGCAAAATACATTAGAAGGGAAAAACACCAGAACCTCCAGGGCTCCAAATTCACGACAGTCTTCTGATAGAATGGACGAATATATTGACTTACCACCCGAGTCTGCCCCCTATGTTATTATACTTACGGGTGTGCCAAAATTAAGTCCAGGAAAGAAGGAGGGGTTCGTGGAACTCAAAAACAAAGTAATATATTGGTTAAGCAAGAACAGACCTCTGCCCTCAGATCTTAATGGTGAGATTCTATTTGTGCGAAGGCTGACCTGGCTTGGTTGCAGACCTAAAGATATAGAGGGTGATATTGTGACTATAAACTTTAAAGATCAGAAAGTAGTCACCTATATAGCGGATTGGTTTCTAGAAAGAGGAGTGGAAGGAATATCTACTCGTGTTTTGAGTTATTTCTATCCTCAAACCCTTCTCACTCTTCAAGGTAACAGTTCCACCCGTAGGCCGCCTAGATATACAAGAACAGTTCCAGCGCCCCAATATCCAAGATCTATTAATTCTGTCCCTTTGATTCAACACCCTAGAAATCCTAGTCGCTGGAATGTTTCTCCTTCTCTTTCACCCTTTCCAGACAGGCCATTCCTTTATCAACATCAGCACATACATAGCCTACCTCAGTACTCAACCTGGCCCGTACCAGTCACAAACCGCTTTGAGGCACTCACAGATCTAGAAGACCCTGATTGACAGATGGAACCCAGTTTGGAATTTGACCTACGTGGAGCTCCCATTTCGACTGTTAATATCCATGCTGCCACCTCTTACCCTGGAACGGATACTGTTAATACTTGTAATATGGGTATCCCAAATTGTGTGGCACTTATTGATCAGCCACAAGCCAGTGGTAATAAATTACACCCTGCGACTATTTCTAATTGCGACTGTCCAACTCTTTTCAGTCCCCCTCTCCCCCAAATTTTAAAAATTAGAGCTAAAAATAAAAATGCTCCTTTTATGAGGGAAATAGGGGAGGCTGATAACATCATTTCATGGAACGCTGCAGGCCTTTCTAATAAAATATCACACCAACCTTGGCTAGATATAGTAACATGTTATAGCTTTATCTGTCTCCAGGAAACGTGGGCTACAGACGAACTCTATATCCCAGGATACCAGACCTTCCATGCTCCTGCACAAATAACCTCTCAGGGGAGAAATAAAGGAGGTTTGACCACATATTTTCTAATAACGCAGGGCATAAAGGTTCTGAGACATACATTCACTGAGTATTATCAGATTTTAAATGTTAGTTGGGGGCGGGAAAGATCTCTAACCCTCATAAACTTTTATAATAATATCCCCAGTAGCAATCTAGAAAGCCAGATCGATAATCTTATGTCGAGTGTCAATGCTATCAAGACCCAGAAAAGAGATGAGTCGGTGCTGATCTGGCTGGGCGACTTCAATTGCACTATTTGCCCACATGTTTCCAATGGCATTTGCGGCCTTGGTAAACATAAGGACGACAACCCTACTCATTTTGTTCATTCAAAACTGGGCGATACTCTTAATTACATGCTTTTCCATTTTAACTTGTCTTTTATTAACGAACTCTGCATCCCAAATATTCCCTTTAAACCAACTTTTCATGGGCGGGGATGCAATTCGACCATTGATTTTACCCTTATATCTCCACCCAATGAAGGATTAGTCATCGCCTGGGAAACACTCAACGTTTTCTTTAGTGATCATTACCCAATTGCTTTCAATCTTAAAATTAGAAAGACTCAGGAGATCCCTGTAGATACGCCCAAATACCATCCCAATATAAATTTAGCCACAAAAAATGGCTATTCTATAAAATGGGATAGGGTTAATCCCGCCGTTTTTCTACATACTTTAATGGGATCCAGCCTTCCCGATATACTTGCCTGTCTGACAGAAACAGAGGAGTCATCAGTACTTTTGACTCCCTTCTTAAAAATTCAATCTGAACTTAAAAAACTACTAACTAGAGAGCATCAATCCAATACTAAAATTGGCCATGGTTGGTTTGATAAAAATGGCACTAAAGCTCTTCAAGCCCTAAAAAGGGCCCTGCATAAAACCATCAAATCACCTGCTGAGATCAGCAAAGCCAGAAAACTGTACAATTTGGCCATAAAAACTAGGAAACAGACTCTAAAGAAAGAGGCTTGGTCGGCCTTAATTGAAGCCTCTAAATCCAGGGACAATACAGCTTTCTGGAAAGCGGTCAATGCTCCCTATTTACAGCAAAACCAGACAGATGTTATAGATATGGCCATTAACGGGGAAACTTGGGTAAACCACTTTAAAAATGTATATGATAAATTAGAAAACCCCAACTACAGTAACCCCCTGACTGATGGGGTGATCATTCAACCATTTACAATTTTACCGAGCATATTCCCAATAGGCATATCCTTCAACTGTACGGAGATTATTAAAGCAATTAAAGACAGTCCTTCAGGTAAAGCCCCCGGCCCTGACGGCGTCCCGATTGATGTCTACAAGGCAGAAATCGATCTTTGGGCTCCCCTGTTAACGAATGTTTTAAATAATTTTAATCGACATGGGCTCCCACCATCTTGGTCTGAAGCTATAGTCGTCCCTATTTTTAAAAAGGGAGACAGAAATGTCCCAACCTGCTACCGCCCAATTTCACTCTTGGATGCCCTAATGAAGGTAGCAGCAAGGGCAATTTTAAATAGAATTCAACTTTGGGCAGAGGAAAATAATGTATTATCCCACTTACAGTATGTTTTTAGTCCAGGAAAAGGGACCATAGAACAGAGTTTAAACTTGGCCTTAGTCTTATCAAAATATACGCAGGCTAAAAAGGGAAATCTTTTCGTTACATTCGTGGACCTGAGTTCCGCATTTGATTGCGTGAACCATGAGATACTATGGTCCATATTATCTGAAATGGGCTTAGATTCTAACATTCTAGCATTTATAAGAACTCTGTATTGAGATGCAGGTGCTAGAGTCCGTTACGGAAACAAAGGCGAGTGTTCTGATAAATTCCCTATCAAGAGAGGGGTACGACAGGGGTGCATTTTAGACCCCCTTCTCTTTACCCTATACATTAATTCTATTGGCCAATATTTAATAGAATCACAGCATGATTACCCAAAAATTCTAGGAGCTCCGACCCCAATACTCCTTTATGCTGATGATGCCGCCATTATGTCCCGGAACAAGATAGGCCTTCAGAGGGCTGTCTTGAAGTTTGCAACTTACATGAATGAACGAGGGTTAAAAATTAATATTGCAAAAACATACACGATGGCTTGTGGTCCGGGAACAAAGAAAGTGCCTTGCTCAATCTTTTTAGATAGCAGCAGGATCGAGACCACGGACAATTTCTCCTACCTAGGAATACATTTTGATAGGAAGGGAAATTGGCATACAGCGGTAAATGCCAGAAATTTGGCCCTCACCCGAGCTATTGGCGCCCTTAAACAGTTCTCAGCTAAAATAGGTGGCAGACCAGTGAAAGAGCTGATTGTTCTTTACAAGGCTAAATGCATTTCTACTGCCACCTATGGAGCTGGTCTTTGGGGTATTGAAAATGCACAAATATTACAAAAAACAGAAAATCAATTTTTGTGCTATTTATTAGGAGTTTCAAAATCTACATCGACCTATTTTATACATATAGAATTGGGTTTGCTGTACATCTTAGATATTATTAAAATTGCGCCCATACTCTTGTGGCACAAGATTTGGGTTACTCCAGAGACTAAACTTAACAGAGACTTGATCACCGACTGTCTCAACCTCGACGGATTAACCAACATAAAATGGCTCACATATGTAAAAAACATGATGATTGACCTTGGCCACCCTGAGTTTTTCACGAGGCCTTCTACCATGGAAATGGTTTCTAGGAAGACCCTAAGAGAGCTGGCCTTAAACCATCTTATAACTAAAAGATGGAATTTGGAAAAAACAAAAAATACAGTTCTCAACTACCAAAAAATAACCATGCAAGAAGGCCTCCAAAACTACTTATTAACTCAGCCTTCTTGTTACGCCCGAATGCTTCTTACTCGCCTTAGATTTGGGAATTTTTATCGTATGATTGCTTTCCCTCTCTGCAACTCTTGGTCGAATGAACTCCCACTTTGCCCTTGTGATGATACCTCTGCCCAATCCAATATTCATTGTGTTCTTTTTTGTAAATTTTACCAGCTGCCCAGGAGGTCATTTCTGAAACCACTTTTAAAGTCCTGGGGAATTCACACTTGTAGACTGGCTATGATTAGGTTATTACAGCTGGACAATGATTGTACTATTATTGCATTAACGAGTTTTTTAAAGCTGGCTGTCAAGTTTCGGAGCTCAATGTATCAATTTTAACATGTATCCTTTGCAACTTGATAAACTTTTTTAACAGGGTACTATACTGATTGACTTGTATTATGTATAAACAAATTATTTATAAACTTTTTATCTGTATATATATGCATGAATACTATTGATGTACGCTTTTATGATTTTAAATTTCAAAATCGAATAAAGCTTTCTTGATTGATTGATTGATACAGGACCCCAACCCCATGTGCAACTAGGAGAGACTTAAGGGGTTCTGAATCTGCAGAAATACTGCAGATCCTCCCTCCACAGTGCTCCTAGCATCAAAGTCGAATTTGAGCAGCACTTTACCACAACGTGGGGAGTGAAATGTGAAATTTCACTTACCCAGGGCATATAAAACTCATTTTATAAGGACATACCTTATAAATATCTGACCCCCCCCACCCCAGGGACACCTAGGGGATACCTTGGGGGTTCCTAATATGCCAAAACCTTGTAGGTTATCTATTTTAAAGTGCCCAAGCCCCCAAAGTCAAGTCTGGGCACAATTTACTTTTTAAAAGCAGTCCTGGCACCCAGGGCTGCTTTTAAACTGACCTCAGGCTTCAGCAGTGCACACATACAAGTGCAAAAAGCTGCTGCACTCTAAACTGCCATGCCCTAGGGTACTAGGGACTTCTAGGTAGTTTCAATCCCCCTGCCCTATTATATACTAGGGGCTTATAAGGTAGTTCATGCTAATCACAAGGGTACCCCACCATACCATGGTGTACCCTAGTGTATGTAGGTGTTTTAACTGTATTCTAATGTGTCTCTTTCAGCATAGCACTGGCCCTGGGCCTGGATAGGCAGAGTCCAGGGTCAGTCAGAGTCAGTTACCATCAGTAGCAGTCAGCAAAAAATTGGGGCGTTCCCAGGGCTCAGGATGACTTTGCAACAGCACCCATGCAATCATTCTTGGGATTTTAGAGGAGGGGTGCTCATGGCTCCATTGATCCCCAACACCTGCCGCTGACACTCTGCTGTCGAAGAGTGGCTTGTGGGTGTCACTATGGGTGGGGTGGAGAGAGTATCAGGAATCTCAAATAGGTGGCCGGTGGGAGCAGGAAATAAGCTGCAGAGTGCTCAGATTTATAGCCATATGTGACTCAGAAGTGCCCCCCACCTTTCTGCTACATCACCTTTGGTGCATGCCTGGATCTGAAGGCTATTTTGCTTCACAATCAACAATGGAAAAGGTAAAGGGGTGAAATGTAAACATCCTCAAAATGCTGGGGGCTGATTACTTCTTGTAAGAAAGTGCCTTGATTGTCACAGCTGAGGCAAGCAAATGTCCCACCAGGGCCGGCATTAGAACTGGTGGAGTCTGGTGTGACAATCTTTTTTGGTGCCCTCATCCAAATGACCTACACCTCAGATTTCCTCAATACCACCCTGCTAAAGAGCCCTTCATCTCTCCAAAGCCCTTCTTTCACATACATTTCATTTATTTTAAAGAGCTGGTAAAGGCTGGCTTTACTAATCCACTCAGCTATCAACATAAAATACAGATGTGTTCTTTGCAGCAGGCATATTAACCCTTCTGCACTACTTAATGGTCAAACCTGCCCCTAGACAAAACACTGATATCTCTCTCCAGCAGGAACATTAATCACAAGAGTTATCATGACATTTTTATTGCTGCCTGAAAGCTGGACCACTAGGAACTCTGCAGCAGGTGTTTTTATATCTTAAATTATTGCGAACGCCGATGCTCAGTGCCCCCTGACTCCATCGAACCCCCGCCCCTCCCCCCCAGGTACCCTATTCTTTCAAGATTTATAGTGTCAGAAAAATATACACAGGCAGGGAGAAAGAAAAACAAAAAAAATCAGAACATTTCCTGAGATTAGCACAAATCTGGCGCACACCAACTCTCGCTCCCTTTCTCTCTCGCTCCCTCTCTCTCCCTCTCTCTCTCTTTCTGTCTCTATCACGGGCGCGCGCTCACATACATTATTCTATTAAAAAACAGTACAGTTAGCACACTGGTAAAAAAAATGAAAGTAGAGTGCAAGTGGAATATCAAACGTGAGACAGAAAAAATGCTATACAATTCTCTTCGTCTTCCCACCAGACCCACTCATCACGTCTTGGCCCTTCCGAAGAAAGAACATTAAACGCAAGGTGAGATTACCTGAAGTATTTTACCAACTAGAAGTTACATACATTGATCTGAAACAAATAGACCGCAAATAATAAATAAAAGTATTGGACAACACAGGCGCCGATGGATGTTCCAGTCGATTACATTTTGCTTCGGATTTTTTCTCGTTTGCTCAGATCTTTTCTTCACTGCAGTATCAAAGCCTTCTGTACCACAGCTCAGAGATTTAATTTACTCGCTTCAAAGGTCTGTGTTAATTTGATAGCTTTAAATTGAAAGCCAGTGATCAGTCTTCAATTTTTAATCTTGTCCAAGTCAGGTCACCTATTATCATTCTGTATGATAGGAGCCGATTTGCAATGAAAGCGCAGTTTGCAGTTTGCAGTGCTGTGCTGAGCTAATGCACTCAGTGGAGACACAAGTCTGTGCAAACAGTGAGTCACAGTTTTGAATGTCAGGGAGTCTACTCAGCCTCAAATCCTTCTAGGGTCGTAAGAATATGTTCCATTGAGTGTGTGATTGTGAGAATGAAAGAGCTTGCCTGTGCTGTCACCTCAACCATCCTGCCAAATTCATGTATTTTTTTCTGGATGGGTCACCGAATGTTGTCCCAAGTGACCTCAAACCTCTGAAAACAGACAGTGCTTAATTTGTAAAAGAATGAATGTCGGTGCCCAAAAATCTGCTCAAAAGCTCGTGGCTGGTGCTATTAAATGTCAGCGCACCAAATTCCAAGGCTGCATAGGCTGGAATCCACCTCAGGCCTCTTTAATCCACCACAAGTGTTTCTGGACAAGTGGTTGATCCAAACTATGTCCCCATCCAGGGATGGATTAGGAGCCATGACCCGTCCTGGCAAAAATGCCCAAATCATCCCCATTCTGCTGTCTGTGCCTGAGTGGTGACCAAACCTGACCCTGAAAGGTGGGTTCAAGTGTGGCAGATCTCCTCAAAAAATCATTTTGAAAAAACAATTGCAAACAATGCATGTTATACCATATTTTTATTGATATATTGTATGAGTGCATCTAATGCTTAATCACCGATGCGCTTCACCAGATAATGCTAGAATAGTCAGTCTGACCCTGCTGCAATCTCCTCAGCAGCCTACCTACAGACTGAGGTGTGTTAGCAGTGAGTTCATAGTCATGGGTACTAGCTTCTTTACTTTCACCCCTGGGACATAAGCCTACCAATCTTCTCACTAAGTCTGTTCAGACACCCTAAGTCCAAGTGGCCACCAGATCTCATTTCAGGGTAATGCAAGTCATTTGCAAGACGTAATCGAGCGCCATGGTGTGAGAATGGTGTCGTGTGCTGATGACACTGAGCTAATCATCACACTGGCACAAGATGATGGCAGTGCTGCAGTGAGTTTTAAAACTTGTCTGGTTGACCTCGCGGTATGGATGCAGACCAGCTGTCTGAAATTAAATGAAGACAAGACAGAGGTCATGGTGTTTGGGAAACAGCCCTCAATTAGGTCTTTCACATGGTGGCCTTGTGAACTGGGCCCAACTCCAATACCTAAACTCAAAGTCAAAAATCTGGGCATCATTTTTGATGCGCAGTTATCATTTGAGAGCCTAATCAAGACCACGGTGGGCACTTGTTTTGGAGTGCTGAGGCTGTTGAGGAAGATTTTAGAGCTACTACCGGACTCTGCTAAAAAGAGGGTAATACAAGCTCTTTTGGTGTCCCGGCTTGACTATTGCAATTTTCACTATTTGGGGGTCTCCAGAGGCAGACGTGGAATGCTTCAAAGAGTACAAAATGCAACAGCCCAGATGTTATTAAGAATTCCGATATGGCTTACCATTAGTCTGGGTCTTGCTGAACTACACTCGCTCCCAATTAAGCACTGAGTCTCTTTCAAATCTTTTACGCACAGGATACTGAATTGGAGGGGGCCTAGTTACCTTTTTCCCCTGATTAAAGCTTATACCTCCTCCAGACATCTTAGATCCGGTGAAGGAGCTTTGGCAGTGGTTCCTGGAGTGTGCAGAATGCGACTGGGGGGCAGCTGTTTTGGACTAAGGGCAGTCAAGCTGTGGAACTCAATGCTACTGAACCTGAGACTCGAACCTTCAGAGGCTTGCCTCTTTAGGCAGAGTTAGTCGAACTAGGGGGCTTTAACCGTTTCTTAACCGTCTTTGACTCTATCTAACTATGATATGGTGCTCTGCCTAGCGCGGGGACACTACTTGGAGTAACCAGGCGCTCTACAAATCTACTAAATAAAAATAAAATAAATACATTTTTCCTGATTAGAAATCAATAAAGACCAAAAGAGAGAATGGCAGAAAAAGGAGAAACAAGGAAGAAAAGTAATATAGGAAAAGTGTGACAAAGGGAGACAGCATGGATGACAAAAGCTGCTAGAGGAAGGAGAACAGGCAGAAAGTGTAGAGTGGTGGAGCAAAGAGGCATTTTGTGTGATCAGAGCGTGGAAGCCTTGGTGTTTGGCAATACTGCCATTCTCCTATAAAAACATTTGGGCACTTCACATAATGCTTTAGAAAATAATTCACTGATTGGTTCCTCATTTCCCCCAACAGTGTGGTGTCCAGGAGCGTCCACAAGTTTGTGCACAATATGGGGGCTTACACCTGATCCGGCAGACTTCTTTGTACCTAAAGCTTTAGTATAGTCATTGCACAGGTGTCTCCACTGGTCATATAGACCTTTTGTTGTCAGCTGGAAGCTTATGAAAGGAGCTAGCATCAGCAATACAGTGAAACCAACTTGGCTCCACATAAATGAGAGGATGGTGTTTAAACCACGAAGGGTGTATTAGCAAAATTAATCAAAGGTAGAAATAAAACGACTAGTGAATCGGTTTATCAGATACACATAAATATCTATTTGGTCATGCCGTCTAAATTTGTATATTGTAAAGAAAAACTGCAAAATATAATGACACAGAGAGCACAGAACAGTAAATAAATTGGTTCCATAAAGAAACTTCCCTAAGCTAAATAAGACATTCAAAGTGGCAAGAGAAAATGTAAGAGGCAGATGTCAGTATCAGAAGAACCATGTTAAGGCTCAGGGACAAGACATTGATGCTCAAGCATGAAGAGCCACACCCTGGCAAGGAAATCAGCAGAGTTTGAGAAAAGTATTGATCTAAGGAAATTCAGGACAGGATCTCCTAAACTATCCAAAGGAACACACAATTAATAGGAAACTGCCAATTCTGGAAGCTTTTCCTTGACAACTACCTCTGAATGGTTCAATCAGGAGACATTGTTCTCTAGAAGCAGAAGATTCCCAACATTGAACAAAGAAGCGCACTGCTGCACAACCTTAAAATTGTCAACAGTCTGGTCTCCTTTCTCCAGGAGGCTCTCATCCATCACCACACCCAGCATATCCAGGGCCAATTTCCAATGAAACCAGCCTAATCTAGTAGTCCCCAACAAGAAACAAAGGCTCTTCTAACTAACGACTGCTTCTTAATAAAGCACCCACAGAGGAACAGTGAAACTTGCAGTGCATTTTACCACCAAAAAACGTTTGGGAGTGGCTTGGACCTAGTCACACTCATCAAAATTGTAAGAGAGAAAATGGCAGTCAAGTAAACACAGTGAACATAAGCAAATACATTGATTATAACTTAGCTACATAAATGTGTCTTTTCACTGCAGGTAAATACAGCCACCGACTTACACTTTGATTAATACTGTGCACACATACCAATATTGTTATCACACAGTATTATATTAGGTTTATAAATGTATGGAGAATTACATTACATGGCTCCACACCAAATTTGAAAGCAGACTATATACAGTGTTAGACTTAAAGAGCCCGATTCACAAAAGTGGTCTGAGACAAAATCATAACTTAACGACTTTCGGTATTCACAAAGGGCATTTAGGAGTAGTAAAGTTAGGAATCCTAACTTGACTACTCCTAAATGCCCTTTGTGAATACGGAATGTCGTAAAGTTAGGATGATTTCTCAGATTACTTTTGTGAATTGGGCCCAATATATCTGCCTGCTTTTAACATGAAACATTTGGGAGTGCTGTTAAAATTAGAGTCTGTATTTAGCAGAGGTATACACCCTGTCCAAGTAGGGACCGCAGTCCTAGTCAGGATAAGTCAGTTACACAGCATAATCTAACCGGTACTCACTCTCTGGTCGCTTGGCACAAAGAAGGCAGGCTTAACATGGGAGGACATGTGTATAGTATTTGTGCAACACTTATAACCGTAAAACAGTAAAAACACCACACAACAATAATGTGCTTCTTTGAAGTGGGGGAGACTTCAAAGAGGGGCTTTGAAGTGGACAGAGGTCCTCCCTTCTTGCCCTGGCTCTAGACACCCTCCAGGGAATAAACAGTCCTTAATATGTTAGAAGGACATAGCCCATTCAGCTGTACGTTTCAGCTCATCCCTCCCATCCTGCCCAGGATGACCCATCAGGATGGGAATGGCCTATCAGGCACACCTAAGCTTCCATGCGTGTGACTGTCTAGAGGGAATGCACACGGCCCAGCTGTCACCCACCCCAGATTTGCATTGGAGACAGGAAGCAGGCACACAGAACGTAAGAGCAGAAAAATGCCAGCTTTCTAAAAGGGTGATTTTTAAAGTTGTAATAATACTTCCAGCTTTAACATTAAAGAGGGTTTTTTATTTCAAGTCCTAGGTACCGAACATTACCATTCTACTCCTTCTCAATCAGATATTACACTTATTAAATGTGATAAGGAATTCCCAATGTTAACATATGAGAAGGGTAAACCTCACAGTAGTGAAAAACGAATTTGGGAGTTTTTCACTACCAGCACATTTGAAACGAAACGTATATGTCCAGCCATTTCCTTACACAGCACCCTGCCCCATGGGTTACCTAGGGCCTACCGTAGGGGTGACTTAGGTGTAATAAAAGGGGAGTTTAAGACTTGGCAAGGGGGTTTAAATGCCATATTGACATGGCAATAGAACTGCACCTACAGACTCTGCTGTGGCAGGCCTCAGTCATGTTTGAAGGGTCACTTAATAGAGTCACACAATCAGTGCTGCACATCCACTAGTAGCATTTAATTTACAGACCCTGGGCATATACAGTGTACTTCACTCAGAACCTATAAGTAAATTAAATATGCCAATTTTGGAAACACCAATGTTACCATCTGTAGAGGAGTGAGCACATGCACTTTAGCACTGGTTAGTAGTGGTAAAGTGCCCAGAGACCTAAGGATAACAAAAGCAGATCATCAAAAAGTGAGGAAAAACAGGCAAAAAGTTTGGGAAAGACCAGCCTAAGGCTGACAGGTCTAACAGTTGGGTTTCTTTCAAATCTCTTGCAGCATTCAGGTTTGCAGTAAGTGCTCTTTTGTGCTAAGATCTCCATTTTATAGCTACTTTGCTTTTTCAGTGTCTGCAGTTTTAATCTAATGTTCAGAGCAGATGGACAAAATAAGGCTTTCTGTCTCACTAATGCCTCACCCTCATCTTGATGGAGCTCCATTAGCTCCCCTTGCCGACCCACACCATCTTCAAACCCAGCTGCATCATTTAGAAAGCCATCATGACCAGCACCCTGCTTATCTTGCAGACAAGCTCAGCATCTCTGGTGGTTCTCGGCACACCTGCAGCCAGGACACTACCAGAGTACAGACTAAGTATAAGAAAGGAGGAAAAAGCAGCACGCATTTTCCATTTATGCACTCACAATCTGGAACAACATCCCCGTATCCATCAGGACTGCCCCAACGCTGCTCCATTTTGGCTCTAGACACCCTCCAGGGAATAAACAGTCCTTAATATGTTAGAAGGACATAGCCCATTCAGCTGTACGTTTCAGCTCATCCCTCCCATCCTGCCCAGGATGACCCATCAGGATGGGAATGGCCTATCAGGCACACCTAAGCTTCCATGCGTGTGACTGTCTAGAGGGAATGCACAAGGCCCAGCTGTCACCCACCCCAGATTTGCATTGGAGACAGGCAGCAGGCACACAGAACGTAAGAGCAGAAAAATGCCAGCTTTCTAAAAGGGTGATTTTTAAAGTTGTAATAATACTTCCAGCTTTAACATTAAAGAGGGTTTTTTATTTCAAGTCCTAGGTACCGAACATTACAGTTCTACTCCTTCTCAATCAGATATTACACTTATTAAATGTGATAAGGAATTCCCAATGTTAACATATGAGAAGGGTAAACCTCACAGTAGTGAAAAACGAATTTGGGAGTTTTCACTACCAGCACATTTGAAACGAAACGTATATGTCCAGCCATTTCCTTACAAGGCACCCTGCCCCATGGGTTACCTAGGGCCTACCGTAGGGGTGACTTAGGTGTAATAAAAGGGGAGTTTAAGACTTGGCAAGGGGGTTTAAATGCCATATTGACATGGCAGTAAAACTGCACTACAGGCTCTGCTGTGGCAGGCCTCAGTCATGTTTGAAGGGTTACTTAATAGAGTCACACAATCAGTGCTGCACATCCACTAGTAGCATTTAATTTACAGACCCTGTTCATATACAGTGTACTTCACTCAGAACCTATAAGTAAATTAAATATGCCAATTTTGGAAACACCAATGTTACCATCTGTAGAGGAGTGAGCACATGCACTTTAGCGCTGGTTAGTAGTGGTAAAGTGCCCAGAGACCTAAGGATAACAAAAGCAGATCATCAAAAAGTGAGGAAAAACAGGCAAAAAGTTTGGGAAAGACCAGCCTAAGGCTGACAGGTCTAACAGTTGGGTTTCTTTCAAATCTCTTGCAGCATTCAGGTTTGCAGTAAGTGCTCTTTTGTGCTAAGATCTCCATTTTATAGCTACTTTGCTTTTTCAGTGTCTGCAGTTTTAATCTAATGTTCAGAGCAGATGGACAAAATAAGGCTTTCTGTCTCACTAATGCCTCACCCTCATCTTGATGGAGCTCCATTAGCTCCCCTTGCCGACCCACACCATCTTCAAACCCAGCTGCATCATTTAGAAAGCCATCATGACCAGCACCCTGCTTATCTTGCAGACAAGCTCAGCATCTCTGGTGGTTCTCGGCACACCTGCAGCCAGGACACTACCAGAGTACAGACTAAGTATAAGAAAGGAGGAAAGAGCAGCACGCATTTTCCATTTATGCACTCACAATCTGGAACAACATCCCCGTATCCATCAGGACTGCCCCAACGCTGCTCCATTTTGAAAACGTACCCCTGTAAAGAAGACCACATTAAAATCCATTAACCGTCCACAACCCAGCTTCCTCTTCTATTACTCATTGAATATATGCTTTTCTTTCATCATATACAGCGCTCCCATGCCTTTTGGCTAGGTTCACCCTATAGAAGTGACATGTATATAAAATGCTGATATAAAACATCATTATTTTTTAAAGTTGACTTTGGATGTAATACATGATTTGCCATTGTAATACCCTGTGATTCTGCTGGCAGAATAAAATGATGTGACTTTCCACAAATCACAGACTCTCGATACATTCTTACAATGAGTAGGCATCATTTTCTCACCATTTCCTCAATTATCTCAGTTATGTGATTATGATGTTGGTATGTTATATAGTTTAGAAAGTTTATATTTACGTTTTAAAGCCCTTAACTAAAAACAAGCAATTTCTGCATCAATCAATTGCAAACTATATCAGAAGGGTGTCATATGAAGGCCCAGAACTTGACAAAGGCTTAAAGGCACTGATTGTGCTGGATTGCATCTAGTGGTCAATACGGCAAAGCTGCAAGTCCCAGGGACACAGCAGACTCGAACCTCTGCCAGGCGCAGAGGTGGAAGGGGCAGCAGCAGGGAGGCTCAGTCAGCAGAGCTGCACGGGAGGAGAGCTGGGTCCTTGACCCGGAGGTCAAAGGTCCTGCTCAGGCAAGGGGGAGGGAAGTGCAGCTGGGAGGCAGGGGGGGGGAACTGGCAGAAGGGAGGGGCCGCAGGGGCAGCAGCGGTGAAGCACGGGCAGGAACAGGAACGGAGGCAGGGGAGATCAGGGGCCAAAAGCGTAGAGGAAGCAGAAGGCTATAAACAAGAAATAAGGAACTAAAAATGAGGCAGAATAAGAAATAAGGCAAAAAAAGGAAGTAGAGAAATAAGGCAAAATAAAGAAAGAAATACGGCAAAGCTGCAAGTCCCAGGGACACAGCAGACTCGAACCTCTGCCAGGAACAGAGGTGGAAGGGGAAGCAGCAGGGAGGCTCAGTCAGCAGAGCTGCACGGGCGGAGAGCTGGGTCCTTGACCAGGAGGTCAAAGGTCACTCAAAAAAAATGTATTTATTTGTAGACCACTTCCTTGGCAACACTCATTTCCACACCCTTTTACCATATTTTCTGTTACTGAAAACTGCAAATAAACTTCCCACGTTGGTGAGTCAAATAAGAGGGCCCCCACCGCGCCTAGGGGAGGGGGGCCCTTAGTGGCATTTCATGCGAGAGGCAGCAGAGAGGCTGGGCCAGTGCACATCTGGTCAGGACGAGTGGGAGGGGCCACCAGGAAACATTAGGAGGTAGGCAGGCACGTAGTGCGTCACTTAGGTACGCAGGCGGCCCCTCCAGGAAAAAAGGATAAGAATGCTGTACACGAGGGTGAAGCCCTCTTTGTCCTCTTGCCTCGGGCGCCCAGCAGGTCGCGGCCAGAAGCAAAGTTGGCAAGTTGCGACGGGCACCGGGGTGAGGGGGCCTCACAGCGTAGCAAAACCAGGACTGGCAGGGTGGGTAGTTAGTACCGTTTGGCGGTCGTTTCTAACAATTTAGTTTAGTATGGATGAAGTGTGTGACGGGCCGCAAGGAGCGGCAGGACGTCGTGGGTAAAGCGCAATAGAGGAAATCAGGGTGCAAGCCTCGAGGTTGCACCCACATCCTGTGATTCTGGGCAAATCACTTAACTCTCCCCGTGCCTGAATGTGTAATGTAAATACGATGCTATGTAAAGCGCTCCAATAACTTCGGGGCCTGGCAAGGTGGGTAGTTAAGACCTTTTGGCGGTCTTTTTTAAAAAATTGAGTGTGTGACGGGCCGCGAGACGCGGCAGGACGTGGTAGTTAAAGTGCAATAGAGGAAACCAGGGTTCGAGCCTCGAGGTCACGCCCACATCCTTTGTTTCCGGGCAAATCACTGAATCTCCCCGGACCTGAACGTGTAAGGCAAAAATCACTTAATCTCCCCGGAACGGGTAAGGCAAATACGGTGCCGTTTGGCGGTCGTTGTAATAATTGAGTTTAATACGGATTAAGTGTGTGACGGGCCGCGAGGCGCGGCAGGACGTTGTGGGTAAAGCGCAATAGAGGAAATCAGGGTTCGAGCCTCGAGGTCGCGCCCACATCCTTTGTTTCCGGGCACATCACTTAATCTCCCCGGGCCTGAACGTGTAAGGCAAATACGGTGCTAGGTAGAGCGCTCCAATACCTTCGGGTCGAGTTCGCGCTATATAAATATACAAAAAAAACAACAACAAAAACAACCGGGATAAGGTTTGTTGCAAATTAGGCTTGAAGGGAAGGCCCGGAAGGCAGCTTGGTGGGGAAACAAACGCAGGATTGTAAGGACAGCTTAGTGGGATGTGGTGAACGGGGGGCGCGAGTTAGCGCGCATGGAGGATCGGTATGCTACGAGTCTGTCCAAATAGCAAATAGGAGGTAACAGTTAATGCAGCTAAATCGGGGACCAGGTTCGCGCTATAACGTTGAAAAACACCACAGTATTTGATGCTCTGGCAGAAGTAAATCATTAAGAAGGCTGCAAAACCCTTAAATAATTGCAAGGTAAGCTAAAGCGGCATAATGGGCCGAGTCCTTTTAGATTAATGGCTGCCTTAACAGCATTTTCTGAGGTTTTAACTTAGAAATATGGATTTATCCTTTTATTATATGTTATGACATTTCGCCACTGTTTATTACGCCTGCATTGAAGAATCGATGGGCTAGGACATTGCAACGGCAGGGGTAGGGAAGAAGGATTCCTGTGTCAAAAAAAAAAACGTAAAAGGTAACTTTCGAACGTATAATGTTAATGGTGATAACCTCATGTGTATCCACACTAAACACCCATAACCTCCCCTACCTGCTTGGTGATACATGCGGCCTACCTTTGATGTAGGTCGCAGTACTATACGCATACTAGCTAAGGAAAGGCATGTGGCTTAGTTTATACGAGTATTTGGGATCATAGTAAAAATAATACGCTGAAAATACCAATCCGGAGCATGAGGGTTTTCAGTTAATAATATGACCTGGGCCTTTATACATTCAGGGGCATAGAGGCATGGAGTATTCCCTGGGGTGGGGTGATCCTTGGCAAGTGGTTCATTTGCAGGGGAAAGCAGGGTGGCCCTGAAGTATTTCTATGTAGCGCCTATTCTTCTTTCTGTTGAGTTAAGGCTCGATCTAAGCAGGGGTGCCCAAAAATTTTTAAAGGACGGGTATGCGTGCGGTGAGGCAGTTAACATAAAGCGAAAATGTCGATGCGCGCAGGGCAAGGGAAAGTGCAACAAACATTAATTTTTCGATTTTTCCTTTTGCTTTATATCTGGCTCACATGAGAGGTGCACCTCACTAAGATGGCGGCGGCATGAGGATGGGCCAAGTCACGTGGAAGGGTAGTGGTCAGCGACCTCATTAAGATGGAGGATGCAGGAGGATGGACCAAGTCAAGTGGAAGGGGAGTGGTCAGTGACGTCAATGGATCAAGATACGGCGAGGGCATGCGGAAGGCACCAAGGAGCCGATATTGCATTGGCAAGATGAGTGCGTGTCAAGCGCTCGGCATGGGTAAGGCAAGCCAAGTGGGAAAGGACGGGTCGGATGTTAGTTGCGGAGCTCCGGGGAGCGTTAGCTCACTGGGAAGGGGCGGGCTCCTGGTAGCGCAGACTCTCCAAAGACAAGGGATCGAGGCCCGCTCATGCTCGAGACCCGTCCTTAGTTGTATCGAAGTGCCATAGCATGTGTGAATGAATCCAAGGGGCCCCAGGTTAGGGTGTGGCTATTGGGAGTAAACGGGGTCTGAAGGAATTGGTATTTGGAGTGCATAATAGCATGGGTATTCATTGAAAAGGAAGGAAGCAAGGGTTCAAGCTGTTTGTCCTATGGACTAGGCCATGGGATGGGACGCATCAACCAAATTACCGGTGGGTGTAAGGAGACACTTGGAGAGCATATTCGGTATAGGATCCAGGGGAGGGAAAGATGGTTCAGCACAGCCCTATATGTAGTGCCTCTGGGGTACAGGACTGGTGGTTACCACAAAAAAAAGAAAAAAGACAGTTGTCGGCTGTGGTATTTTTGGCACAACAAGCATAGGAGTACATCTCTGGGGAGCCTTATGGTGAGGGGCCATTGAGGTAAGGTAATACAAGGACAATCAGTGGCTGGAAGATATTGGCAAAACTAATTGGTTGCTACCACATTAGTGGGTTATGGTATTTATATACACTGGTTAGAGGTGTACAATCAATCATCAAATTACAGAGGGCGTTGAAGGTAGGTGTAGTTAAGAGATCATGCAGTAAAGACCAAGCCTACCTAAGGTGGGGGGGAATGTCAGCCAGTTGCGTGAAAAATGAGGAAAGTTAAGAGCTGTTGGCGTGTGGCATAGCATTGTCTAGCGGAAGGGTCTAGCGGCAGCGGTTGGGGCCTTATCTCCTGGGGGTGAGACTCTCCAACTGGCGGCGTTTGGCCCGTATTTACAATGGGGAAGGCTCTCAGATTATTCTGCACAGAGGGACACTGTTTTAGTGGTAATTAGAGGAGCGATTACCATGCTATTGCAAAGCAGTGGGTCTCCCCAGGGAGGGTGTAGAGGCCGACCACTTGACACAGACAAGGGTCAGAAAGGCATGGGAGACGACAGTGATGGTGAGGAAGTTCAGTTGCTTAGGGGCAAGGGAAATGCCCAACAATGGGGGTTTTAGCAGCGTGAGGGACCCCAGGAGGAGGCAGTGGCCAAGTGTACTTTATTGCCCTATCCCAACATGGATGGACTGGAGTAGAATAATGGAGGGGCTTCGTCAGTTTATTAGGGGCAAGGGGGATGCCCAACAAGGGTGCTTACGTATACCGAATAGACCCCATGAAGGGGTAGATACCACGTGTACAGAAGGTAGGCAGGGAGAGGGTTGTCCTGCTGGTGGTCCTGCACTCTGCTGCCCTAACCCAACACGGAAGGACTGGGGTAAAATATTGGGGAAGCTGTTTCAGTTCTCTTGGGGGCAAGGGAGATGCCAAACAGTGATGCGTTTTAAACCTAATTGAAAGACCTCAGGAGGGAGTGGTTTTTTCCACGTGTAGTATTGTGCTCTGCTGCCCTAACCCAACATGGACGAGAGTTGAAGGTTGTGGGGGCTGGCTCAGTTTTCTTGGGGACAAAGGGGATGCCTAACAATGGTGTTTGCAACTATTTTTAGGATCCCATGAAGGGGTGGTTTTCCACTTGTACAGAAGGTAGGCGAGGAGGGGACTGTCCTGCGGGCGGTCCTGGATTTTCTGCTTTAAATCGACTCGGGTGGACTGGAGTACAATATTGGGGGGCCTGCAGATGGGGCAGGTACCCTGGGGGCAGATGTGGGATGCAGTGCCCTGGTTTTTAAGGGGTGCCACGGTTGGCTGTAGACCGTTGGGGCCTGCTGGCGCAATTGACGCAGCAGAGGGGGTACTTGATAGGCCGAGCTGGCCAAGTTCTGGATTACGGTCGGTCTTCAGGATTACGGTCGGGTTTCAGGATTACGATCGGGGTTCAGGATTACGGTTGGGGTTCAGGATTATGGCCGAGTTTCAGGATTACGGCCGGGTTTCAGGATTATGGCCGGGTTTTAGGGTTATGGCCGGGTGTCAGGATTATGGCCGGGTGTCAGGATTATGGCCGGGTTTCAGGATTACGGCCGGGTTTCAGGATTACGGCCGGGTTTCAGGATTACGGCCGGGTTTCAGGAGTACGGCCGACTTTCAGGGGTACAGCTAAGGTCATGAGTACGGATAAGTGCAAGAGTATGGGTACACTGAAGATGAAATGCATTGTCTTGACTAAATTTTCTGGCTGCCTTTTATAGGTGGACTTGGTGGAAAAGGGGAGCTGTGAATAAGTTTAGATATATCCAAGGGAGTATGCTTCCTATGGGGTATTGGAAATAATAGACGAAGATAGGCTCCAAAACACAAGTTTCCCGGGATGGCGCACGTAATCATGTGGCACCCAGATCAATGGGTTTATAGCCTTTAGTTAGTAACTTCAGTGGACAAAAGGGAATGGTTGTTAGGTTCGGCTTTACTCAGGTCTTGAAGCAGGGTCGCTGCCCCTTCAAGTATCGAAATGATCAAGAGGTGGGCAGGTGGCGGTCTTCTAGTTGGGAACAGTAGGTCAGACTACAGTTAGTAAATGTGGCAGGGGGGGCAGCGGCGACGTAGCAGTGCCGTTTTATTTTATATTCTGTGACTTTTCATAAAGTGGTTTCAAGGCATCGGACGCAAGGAGGCGGGGGTGGAGATATGCAGGCGGCAATATGATTCTGGTGGTTGGAAGGGGGCTGGTATGTTCCTCCAGGGAAAAAGAATAAGAATGCTGTACACGAGGGAGAAGCCCTCTTTGTCCTCTTGCCTCGGGCGCCCAGCAGGTCGCGGCCAGAAGCAAAGTTGCCCACCCACCCATCCCTCATTTTTTAAGGTAGAGCTGGCGGGTCCCGGGCCAGGAAAAATGTCGGGCACTCCTGTTTGACGGGGACTGGCCCATCCTGGAACAAAGAGGGCAGTCAATGGGGCTCCGGGCTGGCGGGAGAGGGGGCCGTCCTGCTGGTGGCCCTGGACTCTCCGGCCCTACCCGAGATGCCGGTGCTTGGAGGAAGCAACTTGGTAAAAGCTGGTGCGCAAGGAAAGGCGCAAAGCAGTGTTTTGGTGGCCGCGTCGAGGAGGTAGACGACGGGTAGTTGCCTGAAATGGAAGCAATGGAGATGGGTTGTGTCCTGCTGGTACAACCCGCATACCGTGTGTCTCGGGAGATCCTGAACTGTAAATACAATTGCAACTGTAACCTGTGGTTCAAACGAATACTGTGCAACCCAATGTTATCAATGTGTGTTGGATTGGTTAATAAAAGTTGGTCTAATGTTGACAGTGCGTGCATCTACGAATAAAGATGGCGTTATCTGAGAATTAATAAAGACTACGCAGTGAAAACCATCCACTGGTATGGTGCCTTTTGTGGTGGGAAAAGAGGGGCAAGTGTGGTGGGACGAATCGCACGTTATATGCCTACTATGAGAGGCCCCCCACCGCGCCTAGGGGAGGGGGGCCCTTAGTGGCATTTCTTGCGAGAGGCAGCAGAGAGGCTGGGCCAGTGCACATCTGGTCAGGGCGAGTGGGAGGGGCCACCAGGAAACATTAGGAGGTAGGCAGGCACGTAGTGCGTCACTTAGGTACGCTGACAGCCCCTCCAGGGAAAAAGGATAAGAATGCTGTACACGAGGGAGAAGCCCTCTTTGTCCTCTTGCCTCGGGCGCCCAGCAGGTCGCGGCCAGAAGCAAAGTTGCCCACCCACCCATCCCTCATTTTTTAAGGTAGAGCTGGCGGGGTGCCGGGCCAGGAAAATGGCGGGGACTCCTGTTTGACGGGGACTGGCCCATCCTGGAACAAAGAGGGCAGTCAATGGGGCTCCGGGCTGGCGGGAGAGGGGGCCGTCCTGCTGGTGGCCCTGGACTCTCCGGCCCTACCCGAGATGCCGGTGCTTGGAGGAAGCAACTTGGTAAAAGCTGGTGCGCAAGGAAAGGCGCAAAGCAGTGTTTTGGTGGCCGTGTCTAGGATGTAGACGACGGGTAGTTGCCTGAAATGGAAGCAATGGAGATGGGTTGTGTCCTGCTGGTACAACCCGCATACCGTGTGTCTCTGGAGATCCTGAACTGTAAATACAATTGCAACTGTAACCTGTGGTTCAAACGAATACTGTGCAACCCAATGTTATCAATGTGTGTTGGATTGGTTAATAAAAGTTGGTCTAATGTTGACAGTGCGTGCATCTATGAATAAAGATGGCGTTATCTGAGAATTAATAAAGACTACGCAGTGAACACCATCCACTGGTATGGTGCCTTTTGTGGTGGGAAAAGAGGGGCAAGTGTGGTGGGACGAATCGCACGTTATATGCCTACTGTTCGGAGCCCCAAAATTCCACAAAACCTGATTCGGAGAACCAGGATTTTGAAATTAAAATCATAAATTGCCCTTTTGAAGTAGTAAGGAGTATTGTGGACCAGTCTGTAGACACTCCTGAAATGTGAAACAGAGAAAGGCTGACTAGGGAAAGGACAAGCATTGGCAAAGCTTGTACGTCTTACCAATGAGCGCTACTGGCTTTGGCAATGTTTTGTAGCCATGCTGTATAGCAGCACAGTCGTTTTACAGTGTGAATAAAACAAATGTAAAATAGCGCTATGATGCAGCCATTGCGAATGCATTTTTTTTTTCAAGTGAATTAGCGCTGGATTCATCATCGTCCGTTTTTAAAAACTTTTTTAGCCTTGTTGCACAACAGCTGCAGTGATATACGGCATGGCTACACATCATTGCCAAGTTGACGATGCTCATTCTGCATAGCATGAACAAAAGATATTGGCAATAGGCCAAAGGTAAGACCTTTGGCTCTTGCTGATGCCTGTTAGGCAGAAGATCCTATCAAAAAGAAAGTAATTTCACCCGTGTCCATGATTTAGTGAAAATACATTGGGAAGCAGATAATATCCGCTGTTACAATAAAAGAAGAACAATTTTGTTGTTACAATAAACATCCATATCAAAGGAGGAAAGGGCTTCTTTGAAGTGAATATGGTAAGAAGAAAAAATGTAAGTAGTGCCTCAATCGCAGCGTGATCAGCAGAAGGACAACAACAAAGCTGAAGCAATCTGTACTTTATCCATGCTCCAGATAAAAGAATAAGTGAAGTCAGCACGGCCAGGCCAATTAGAAGGCGACAAATAGGAGAGAAAGTGAAGCCAACAAATGTTAAGCTATGGGGGGGGGGCGTGGTGGGTTGCAAGCCCTTTACTGCATACATGGTCTCCTGGAAGAGAGAGCACATGCAGCGCATGCGCTGTCACAGACGAGACCAAAAAACACAGAAGCAAGAGTGATATGATTCCATTATTCCAAGGTCTCACTGAGGACAGGCACTGGTAAGGCAGACAGGTCTCGCCTGTGTGAGAACTAATGGCTTAGTCAATGTTTTTTTAGGCATGTTGCACAGTAGCGTGGCTTAAAGTGAAGAAAAAAACTTCTATGATGAGGCCATCGTTGACTGCATCATAGCACTTTTTGGTAAACCATGTTGCACAGCAGCTGTGCTGCTATGCAATATGTTAACAAAAGCGTAAGGGGGAAAGCAACACGAGGGAGGTGTGGGGGAGGAGGGTGGGAGCACCAACAAGGTGAGGGAGGAGAGAATGGGAGCAGCAATAATTGAAAGCACTACGTGGGCATGATGGGGAAATGAAGTGGGACGGGAAAAAAATAATACTTGAACCTCAGTGCGAGTAGCGAACAGTCATTAATTAAGTTGAATCAAACTGTGCTTGGCCCTTGCTCCACTGAAATGAACAGAAGTGGCACTTGTACTGCGCTAGCCAATTAGGAGTCAGCATAAAAGAGTAACGAGGAAGCCAACAAATGATACTGAGCTGAGCTTGTTGATCTTGGACAGTAAACATTACAGTCACCAACCATAACCTGCTACTAAGGGACCTACGTTTTCATTCTGACCTCCAATCAAAGTTTTTGACTTAAAGTTAGTCAAATACATCAGCTGTATAGGTAACATCTAGTGGATTAATGAAACCAAGCAAGCCATGACTAACTCATCTTGACACAGATGCTCAATCATCCCAACATTGAATATCACAAACTATTCTAACCACTTCTATTTATGTTTTAGTATCTCCAGTGAAGCACCACTCAGCCTGTGATATAACTTAAGTACTCTCCAGTATCCAACCAATCACAGGCAGCCATGCCAGACATTGTAGAACCCAAAACAGAAGGGTGTCTCATACCAAGTTGCATCAAATAAAACAACCACATACCGCTCAAGAAGAAACCAGTAGGTTTCCTTCAGATATATGTTGAAAGGCTCTTACAGAGGTCTAGAAAGCTCTAGAAGGATAGAATGAAGAATCCAAAATACCACTGAAACATGAGCCTGGTGTATAGAGCACCTGGGATATAAGCGGTTTGCAAGGCATAAAGAGAATGCCATAAATAAACAGTCTCAATAATCAGAGGTTCACACATAGAGGCTTGTGCACATAATCTTACTCACTTAGACCCTCGCCTACAGACAGCCTCACACAGGCTTTATATATGTGTATACACACACACACACACATGTATAATCATGAGTTTCACACATCCAGAGAGTCTCACACATAAACACTGTAGGAATTGAATGTTTATTTATTTTCTTGTAGAGCTACTCATTTGATCTTGCAAGCAATTTCCATTCTCAAGATCTGCCATCAAAATAAATTAATGTTATAAATTGCCATGTTGTACACTTTCCTAAGTCACCTGTCATGAGTGCTCCAGTGGTACACACTACACTAATGTCAAATCTCAAGTGTTATCTTGCAGGGGACATGTTCCCAGCTTGAGAAAAATATAACTTCTGCTTAGACAAATCATATTGGTTACAAAACTTTAGGCCTGCATTTAAGAAAATAAATGCAATTTTTGCAATTGAAAAATGGGATTTAACACTCTTGAAAGTCAGTTTCAAACCTGCACTGAAAGTTTTGCTCTGTTACATAGTGTTCAAATCGGAAATGTAAAATGATTCCCCACTTATATTTATAAAGATAATGTGCCGGGAAGGCCATGTTTTATTCAAAAGCTGCAGCTGGCTTCTTTTTAAAGAGCAGTCTCTTTAGCATAACTCTTTTTTTTTAACATATTGATAGGCATAATCTACAAAACCAATTTTCACAGCGTGTAGGTAAGTAAATATAACAAAATCAAGGAAAATATTGGATTGTCATCTTCTACACTACTTGTGTATACTTTATAAGTTATTATGTTACATGCCTTAACTTAATCTACTGTGACCAGAAGGCATACACATTTTTTCTTGGCAGAGCCCATGTGGCTCACAAATAATTGCCCTATTTCACGCTTCATCATCTCACAGGCACTGCGATCAGCTGACTGTGCCTGGAACTTGGCCTTTCAAGACCAACCCTCACCTGTGAGGCTGGTACCCTGAAATTCCACATTAGGGCCCTGAAAGCGGCAGTAAACTCACTCATGGCTCACCTGATAGAGATATTTGAGAGCACTGGGAATCCTGGCAATGAGAAGTTAAAAAAGCAATTGCCTCTCAACAAGTTGAAGGATTAGCTTTAAAGTTGGATGCTATCACTTATATAGCGTTGAAAAGGGATATCAACAGGCAGCTGCAATCAACCTCCTACTTGTTGGACACTCGGTCCTTAAAGCCCTCCAGCATTCTGTCTCCCTTGAACAATTCTTACTTATCAGGAAAGCCACAACCATACTTCTTAGAAGCCATAAATGGATGGGCCCATGGAGATATCTTGTAAATGAGCCTGTTAAGCCTACCAGTGGCTGACTTTAACCCGTGGGCCCATTCGGGCAAGGAGGGGGCTTGCAGACTCTGCAATTATAAGAAAGAATCATGGATACACCTTCTGTGCTGCTGTTCTACGTTTGATGCCCCAGGAAGTCTCTTTTGAAACCTATTCATCTAATGAAGGTAGTTTGCTCTTACCTGGAGGCCTGGTCGCTGTGCTTCTCCCACACCAATGCAAGATCCCTATTGGGGTGAAGTAAATACGTCTAGGAGCTCGATGACCTACTCTGCCCTCGTCCTGTAGATTCTCAGTCTGTCACCTTCTCTCAAAAACTGATAACGGACTATTACACGGCGAGACCCAGAAACAGAAACTGGTGTGGTAAGGGTCTCCTAGGTTAAGTACAGTACATTGAGAAGTAAAAAGGGACTCACAGCAAACGCTCCACCATTCTTTTTCCCAGTAACTGTATGCATGCTGTATAGGCCTACCCCAAGTTACTCTTAGACCATGCTCAAAGCCCCTCAGTGATATCAACACTTGCACTCCACACTTTAATCGTTTTTTAACTACCTCCCCACATTTATTGCTTAGGACATTGGGTTTTTAAACATATGTAATAAGACTGTAAACATGGTTTCCTTTTATAATTGTATATTTTTTATCCTTATATTTGGAAAGCAGTGGTGCTTTTTTTTAATTGTTTAATTGCAAATTGTCATGGTTTTTACTAACCAAAACAATACTTTTTGAATTGAATTGACCTGTGATCAGTTGTCCACTTTAAAAGGCATATACTTCTACTGGATCCAGGAAGACCCTGCCCAATACCTCATATCACTGTGACCGGTAGCAATTATACATGCTCCCACAGTGTACAAGCTACCTCCCAGTAGCAGCAGAGCGAAAAGTAGTCTCCACATAGTTTTAAGCCTCACCCAGTGCCTTCAGGGACTTCCTTGACAGCCAAGAGATATTTTGAGAACTTGGGGGCATATTATCAAGGGGCCGCGATAAAATTATTGCCGCTTTAGCGTCCGTTTTCAGGCGAAAAGCGGTGATAATTTTATCGCATTATCATCAAGGAAACGCTAGCGCGTGATCCCTTGACTTAATGCCCGTTTTCCACACGCCTCGCATCGATAATGAGATGCAAAGGAGGCGGGGCTGTGAAAACAATGATGGGGCGGGTAGTACAAAATTTTGTATACCCCCTATTCTGCATGTTTATACTAATTAGAATAATCTATTAATTATAATATTATTAATGTGTTTGCATGAAGTTTAATCAACATTACTAATGTATGAAGTACACGTGGGATTTGCATTTTGCATGGCTAAATAATTTGTCATTAAAATATGTACGCATACTAACAGAAGAAAAATAGAATATCGCATGATATATGTTGCTTTTGTGACGTTTTCGTAATGTTGCACCAGATGACATCAATGGGTGAATATGAACGCTTTAAATGTCGCTATATGCAAGATAATTACAAGCACATAGGGGAATTAGTGAGGGTTTAACATTTTATTCATTATTTCTATGTATTAATTACTCTTTTGTGTTTGTTGTTTCGCTTAAGTTGTCCTTTGGGCCTAAAGTAAAGATGGCCGCCATCATAAACTGATGTGATGGCCACCATTCCACGAGGTTTCGGACAAAGTGTGCCTGCGCTACAACACGTTGCTGTGGCCTTGACATGACCCTTCTCTCGTTGTACCCAAGCAAGGTCACGATGGGAAGCCCGCCAAGTACTTTAACAATGGACAGACACAAGGAACCGGATGGATCATGTATAATGGGATGTATGATATTACAACGCAGGTTTTTACCACGCGTGCAGTTCCATTGCATGCGTTACAACTCATGCGATGTTACAACGCTATGCCATTAGAACGCAAGTCTTTACATCGACTTGCGCTAGATGGCGTGCTGACATTAAAAAAGTGTAATTTACTATTCCAACTCCAGTCCACTTAACAGTAGGGAAGGTGTTGGGATAGTAAACTACACTATTTGTAATGTTAGCACGCCATCTAGCGCAAGTCGATGTACAGACTTGCGTTCTAATGGCATAGCGTTGTAACATCGCATGCGTTGTAACGCATGCGATGTAACTGCACAGCGTGGTAATAACCGCGTTGTAATGGCTGTTCCCCTGTATAATGACATAACCTCCTGAACTGTGTGAAACCTCATCGGACGATCCCAACCGACCAATGGGATAAGCCCAAATTTTGTAAAATGTATCATCTTTGGCTTTACTTTTATTATAAAAATGACGGTAGAATAGAGAGAAAAAATCCCTTATATCTCTTTCTTTTTTGCTGACGGAGACGATGGTGACGCTACGTGACTGCCGCGTTCCTGAATCTTTGACAGGCTGAATTGCTGCCCATTTCTTTGATGAATTGAGGACTTCCTAAAATCTATGGGCACTGATAGATGCTTGCACGTCTCTGGTCCGTGACCATCCTTGGGACTGTAGCGTGCTGCATGAAGAACTTTCGAATTCCGACTGATTGACGACTACATTTGATGACTTAGAGGACGACAAATAGCCAGATTAGGTAAATATGATGTTCTGTGGTTTAATAAAATGTAATAGATGGAACTAAATTCTTGCGATAATTAGATAAACAAATATTGATAACAAGAAAATGTGTTTTGTCATTTATTGCGGGAGGTCAAGATCAAGATATCAAATGTGTTTTAGCTGGTCTAAATCACCTTACTAATCCAACTAAATGATCCATTGATCACGTGGGAGGAGTATCTTGATGTTTAGGACTGAGATCTGTAGGGGTAAGGATATTAGTGTATAAATGTGTAAATACATTTCTTTCTATAGGTTATAAGGTATTCCTCTCATGTCAGCGCTTGGAACATTCATCTCTCCTGTAACTGCAGGCCAGTGAGAAGTGAAGTGTGAATGTTGGTGTTATGGGCCCAACCAATGATTGTAGGAATGAATGTGTTAATGTGATATTTGGTCTGTGACGAAGGGAGGATATTCAGTACGGGGTTTTGTCCAGATTCCCGTTACGCAGGTTCCGCGCTGCATCAGTTTTTCTGGTAGCAGAGTTATGGTTTTTATTGTTTTGGTTTGGTGATTATTGCTTGTACATTGCTTATCGATTATTGATTGGTATTGGTTTATGTATTAACACTCTATGTTGAGTTGCGTCAGGTTCTATGTTGTTTGCATGGCTTCTGGGATGTAGGAAGCCGGAAGTTTGTAACGGTTCCGTAGTAGAGCAGAGGTAAGCGCTGCTCTCGGGAAAAACGGGATTGTTGTTGCCCTGTAGGCACACAGGGGAAACGCGTAACGATTGAAGTTACCCAATGCATTGTCTGGGTTCGATTCGGTGACATCGTCGTGTGTTGCCATTAGAAATATCTCCTGTATGAAAGAAGTGTATGGTAGCGAAGGTCACCTGTGAAATTTAGGTCTTAGGTACCAGGAGTCCAGAAGGCACTCTGATAACGCTTATCACTGGAAAGGTAATAGGTGTTCCCTAAGCTTGCTAGAAGGATAAAGTAGAGGGAAGTGCTACTTTGTTAACGTATGTCATAATTCTGTAGTAGGACAGACTGTTCGCTGTTCTCGGGAAAGACAGAATTCTGCGTGAATGAACTACATTTTTCCGTGTGAAAGTGCGTGAATGAAAAGGCATTCGGGTTAATTGCGAAACTCTGGTTTTATTTCTCAGGAGCATTGGGTCCACAACTAGGTGTCTTAATTCTGGAGAAACAGTTAGCTAATGCTTGCTAGAAGGGTAAGGTAGAGGGATGTGCTACTTTATCAACGGAAGTAACGATTCCGTAGTAGGACAGAGGTAAGCGCTGCTCTCGGGAAAGACGGAATTCTTGTGAGAAAGGTCATTAACTATTCTTTGGTTAGCGAAGCAGACAATGGTGGCGTTACTAACAGATTTTGAGTAAAAGAGAACGTAAGAAAAGTTACCGATAACATCTTTGTAAAGGAGGGGTCAGCAGGAGCTGCGACAGCGAGACAAGCTAACGTCAGAAAAGCCGCGCTGGGATTGGCTAGTGATTGAGAAACATAGACGCCCCTGATTAATGTGCTAGTGTATGCCGCACTAGGAGTGGAGAAGTACAGGGTGACGTAGACGCTGCTGATTGGTGTGCAAGTGTGAGACGCGCTGGGATTGGAGAATTGGTTAGAGCAACAGAACAGTCAGAAGGAAAAGACTAGCGATACACGGAAGACAAAATGATGTATTATGATCCACCAGAAAAGGAGAAAAAGTCCTGGTTTGGGAGAATTAAGAAGTGGTTTAAAAAGGACAAACCGATTGTGACTAGGGAAGGAGAGTTACTTCCCCCACCGAAAACCCCCGCATCCTTTATGGTTGCGAAATACGGATATCATACTTGTATTTGGTTAGATAATTGGGTGAAATATACAAAGAATGATGGAGTTTTGGCATTTCCAGAACGCGGTTCGTTTAATTTAGCGGTTTTGAGAAATTTGAGAGAGAAAATGATGAATCTAGAACCAAGACCTAGAACAACACAGTTTGAAGCACTGACAGAATGGGAAGATGAGATGCATGACAGAGAAAGACAGAGGAGGGGCAGAAGGTATAAGTACATGTTTGGTAGATACGGGCATTACACTCATGATGAGAGAATGAGAAGGTGGCGGAATGCAAGTATGACTGAAGGTCTGTTTCCTGTGAGAACTGCTGAAGAAGTTGGAGGTAGAAAATGTACGGAAAAGAGACATAATATAGAATCAGGAGGGTATGGAGTGCATGAAGCAGAGGATGATGTTCTTGATGACATGTTTTATAAAAATCCACCTCCGTATCAACCAGAATCTGAAATGTTGACACCAAGTGCCCCAATGAGAGAAACTTTGCGAATCATTAAGACTGAACCAGTATCCCAAGAATTAGGGAAAAATAATTCCATCAGAGAGATAGAGAGAAAATCAGATAATAAAGTGAATGGTGAAAATTCCGCAGAATTAGCAAAAACAACTTTAGAATTAACTGAAAAGATAAGAGAATTGACCAAAAATTTAGAAGCTGTAATTATTCCAGTGACCATAGGTCCTGTGATGCCTATTTTTGATAAACAGAAAGATTGTGAACATTGTTTAACAGTTCCTTATAATAGTAATAAACAGACTGAAAAGCCAAAGCAGAGCCTAAATGAAAATCCATGGAGACAGACAATGAGTATAATCGAGCCAAACGTTTCGAATAACCCATTTATAGGTCCAAATATAGCAGAAAGACATATAATGACAATGGAATCAGTATTAGAGACTCAAAAAGACTTAGAACGAAGTAATGTAGAGAAACCAGTAGGCCCATCTTCAGAGGAATTGAGCGAATGGTTGAGAAGTTTGCAGAGGAAAGACAAAGAATCACAATCGATAGAAGTGGCCAAATTACGAATGGTACTAGAAGAATTAATAGTAGAAACTATCCCCACAGAGAAGTTAAAAACTTATCAGGATGAGGAATTACTGTTTCTGTGCAAAAGCGTAACATGGAGAGCAAAAAATCTGCATGAAATATTAGAAGAAGTAGCAAATGAAATGGGTATAGATATTGAAAAAGTGAAGGCTTTACAAAAACCATATCGAATAGATTTTACTGAAAAAGATATTGAAAATTTGAATACCACAGGACGAATAGGTCAGATTAAGGAGATCATTATTTTGTTGAGAAAATGGGGAGATGTGGATAAATGGAGAAGCTGGTGGTACCGAAAACAAGATGATGCCCCAGATAAAACATTTGCAGCGTTCCCTGTTAGAGAAAAGGAAAAGGTAATAACAGAATGTCCCATGAGAGAAATTCCAGAAGGAGGATATGTACATGTTCCATGGACTAGACAAGATATTTTGTCATTTACCAATGATTTCCCTCGACTAAGCAAAAAAGCCTGTCGAGTGGTATAGGCAAGTGGACAGATTTGTGAAATTATCTAAAGTATTATGGATTGATCTGAATAGTTTATTTGACATAATAGTACCAGCAGATTTATGGACAGAGTGTAAGTTAATGATAAATTGGCCTACACAGGAATACCCTAGGGATCCAAAGACAGAAGCCCCTGACCCCGAGGTAATGAAGAAATACGAACAGGTTATTGCTTTTCTGAAAAATAAAGTACCTCCCAAAGAAACTGATTGGGTGAAAATTGACAGAACTCATCAGGAGTCGGTACGTGCATATTACGAAAGATTGATTTTGGCCTTTAAACAGTTCAGTAGTGATGAAAATTTGAGTGAAAAGAATGTGAGTCATTTTGTATACAGATTTGTATATGGTCTACGTCCAGAAATTAGTGAGATGATCAAACAACATACTGTAGATTGGCAAAATAAGAAAATAGATGAAGTATTGAGACATGCAAAATATATCAGTGATGAGATTGAAGCAAAACAGCGTAAATTAAAAGAGAAAGCTATTTGGGCACAAGTAAACGTGGCAGAGAGACAGGAAGCTCAGTTAGCGGAACAAGCGAATAATACAGGACCCAGACCAAAATTCTTTCCTGGGAAAGGTAAGGGAAATTTTAATATAGAAGAAGATAAAAAGAAATTCCCATGTCATAATTGCGGTAGAGTAGGGCATTGGAAATCGGAGTGTAAATTTCCCCCAAGTACTAATAATGAAAATGCATCATTGAATCCAGAGGTGCAGAATGAGGTGAGTGGTCAACCGCAGCGACAGCAGCAGGTTGTTACCCAACAGAATCAGGTGCCAAAACCGTCTTTTCCACAAAGCAAAAACTCACAGAAATACAGTAATGAGACAGGAATCTACAACGAAGAACAGGTAAGTAAGATGCCGCTCGGTAGCGCTGTTTCGCAGTATTGGCTACAACGCGATGAGAGCGATTCAGAAGAAGGTTATTGACGGTGCCGAAGGGAGGAAGAAGAGTGCGTACTTGGCGCAACTCTAGAAGTAGACCAGACAGGCCCATTTGTGGATGGGAAGATAAATAATGAAAATATTACTTTCCTAGTCAATACTGGTGCTACTCGATCAACTGTTAGGTCAGCTGATGTTAAGAATCTTCCTCTCTCGGATGAAACGATCCAAGTAGTTGGTGTATCCAACAGACAGATTAAAACTTATCTTACACAACCAGTGAATGTTAGCATAGGGAAATTCTCTGAAATGCACCGCTTTGTTGTGTGCGACACAAGTCCTGTGAATTTGTTAGGTAGGGATTTGCTGTGCAAAATGAATTGCACTATTTTCTGTACCCCTGATGGTATAGCATTTGAGACCTGTGATGAAGATGTGTTGTATAAGATGACCATGGCAAACAGGGAAACTGAGGTTACTGAAGCATATGCTGTATTTAACCCTGATGAATTACCCAAAAAACTGAAACAGACTGTAAAGGCAGAAGTCTGGGATTTCATGGGAGAAGATGTGGGACTAATGAGAAATGTGGACCCAGTAAAAATAACAGCGAAGGAAGGAGTAAGCTATCCAAATGTCCCTCAATATAAACTGACACCTGAGATAGTTGAAGGAGTTACTCCAATAATTGAGAAAATGATAAAACAAGGCATTTTGAGAGAAATAATGAGTAGGCCATGTAATTCCCTGATTATGGGACTGAAAAAGCCTAATGGAAAGTTAAGGATAGTACAAGATTTAAGAAAGATAAACAAAATTGTTGTGTCGTGTTGTCCCATTGTACCAAATCCATCTGTGATTTTGTATCAGATTCCCCATGATGCAGAATGGTATACTGTGATAGATTTATGCCATGCTTTCTTTTCCATTCCATTGCGCCATGACAGCCAGCAAATTTTTGCATTTCGTTCCGGCAAGTGTATTTTGGCTTGGTGCCGAATTCCACAAGGGTATACAGAAAGCCCCTCAATATTTAATCAGATATTGAAGAAATCCTTAGAAAATCTAGAGATGCCCGAAAATTCAGTGTTAGTACAATATATCGACGACCTTCTTGTGGCGTCGAAGACTCGTGAAGCTTGTGTAATGGACACTATAACATTTGCTGAATCATCTGGCTGATGGAGGACTTAAAGCGTCACCATCAAAGTTACAATTTTGCCAAAAAGAAGTACATTATTTAGGCCACAATTTTGAAAAGGGACTGAGAAAGATAACAATAGACAGAAACAGGATCATAAAAGGAATGAGAGCTCCCATGACGCAAAGAGAGGTGAGAATGTTTCTTGGAATGGTTGGATACTGTCGCCAGTGGATAAGCAATTTCTCTCTGATTGCAAAGCCCTTGGTACACTTGACAAGAAGTGAAGTGAGAGACCCCATTGATTTGAACAAAGAGGAATTGGCAGCATTTAAACGATTGAGAGATGGTTTGATGGAAGCGCCAGCATTAGGAATGCCTGATTATGAGAAGGAGTTCGAGTTGTATTGCAGTGAGCGGAATGGATGTGCACTTTCTGTATTAATACAGAAACATGGAAAGATGAGGAGACCAATTGCATACTTTTCATCAATACTAGACCCAGTAGCTGCAGCCTTACCTGGGTGCTTGAAAGCAGTGGCTGCTACCTGTCGGAGTTTGGAGCAGAGTGAAGGAATCGTGATGGGATATCCTGTGAAAGTGTTTGTACCTCATGATATGGCAATCCTTTTAACAAGGAGTCGCACTCAGTACATGACACATAGTCGGCTGACTAAGTATGAGAAAGTCATATTAGGTGCAACGAATGTGAGTCTTGTGAGATGCTTGAATGTGAATCCTTCAACGTTGTTGCCTGATGCTGAGAATGTGGAAGTCAGAGACGAAGCGGATCATGATTGTCTGGATGTACTTGATTTCTGTATCAAACCACGTCCTGACATAAAAGATGTACCATTGCCAGAAAGTGATTTTGTGATGTTTGTAGATGGTTCTTGCCTGAGAACAGATGATGGAATGTTGAGTGCAGCATATGCAGTATGCACAGTTGCAGCAGTAATGAAAGCATCCTACCTGAAAGGAGTAAGATCAGCCCAAGTAGCTGAACTTGTTGCTTTGACTAGAGCATGTAAGATTGGGAAGAGTGTGAGTGTGACTGTGATCACCGACAGTCAGTATGGATTTGGTGTGGTGCATGACTTTGGCCAAATATGGCTACAGAGAGGATTTTTGACATCAAGTGGAACTCCCATTAAGAATGCTGAAGTGGTTGCAAAATTGCTTGAGGCGATACAGCTGCCTAGGCAATTGACTGTTGTGAAGTGTGCTGCACATAGTCAGTCTGGCGATTACATTGCCATCGGCAACAAGTACGCCAATGATATGGCCCAATACTGTGCACAAAATCAGAATTCCATTAATCGGGCAAAGGAGAAAGAAGTGACTTCTTGCACCTTAATGTTTACTAACATTGTGGGTACCTGGGAGGAAGTAAGGCAATTGCAGGAAGAAGCAGGAGATGAGGAAATGAAACAGTGGGTAAAAGCAGGATGTGCACCAAGGGAAAAGGACCATGTGTTGGTCTATCGGGACGGAAGACCAGTTATGCCTGATAGCATGATGTTTGCCATGGCACGGATGTATCATGGTCAGGGACACATAGGGAGAGATGCTATGATCAGGTCATTTAAGCAGACCTGGTACAATGCAAAATTTAGACTTGTAGCAGAAAGTCTTTGCCAGAGATGCCTTATATGTCAGCAATACATCCCTGTAAGAAAGACAGTAGTGAGTCTAGGAACAATAGGTCGAGAAGGAGGGCCTTTTACCAGAATGCAAGTAGATTTCATTGAAATGCCTCCCTGTAACAGGTTGAGGAATGTTCTAGTTATGGTCTGTTTGTGTTCTAGATGGGTAGAAGCATTCCCAACAAGAAGAAATGATGGAATCGCAGTGGCAAAATTGCTGTTGAGAGAATTTATTCCTAGATTCGGGTTCCCAGTAACAATTGAATCAGACCGAGGAAGACATTTCCATAATGAGATCATAAAATTGATTTGTGAAGCATTGAATGTACGACAAAAACTACATTGTGCCTATCGCCCAGAGGCTTCTGGTGTGGTGGAACAAATGAATGGTACTATCAAAAACAGGATAGGGAAAATGTGTTTAGCCACAGGTATGAAATGGCCTGATGTCTTGCCTCTAGTACTCATGACTATTAGATCAATTCCAGACAGAACTACAGAGTTGAGCCCCCATGAAATTATCATGGGTAGAGCAATGCATCCTGTGTTCATACCAGTCAACAAGCTGTTGCCTATAACTGATGATATGGTGTTGGATTACTGTAAAAGCCTGGCTGACGCAGTTCATTCTGTGTTTCACCAGGTTGGAGCGGATGCCACCACCCTTGAAAAGAAGCAAGCTCATGATCTGAGCCCAGGGGACTGGGTAAGAATCAAAGTACACAGAAGAAGAAACTGTTTGGTCCCAAGGTGGGGAAAACCACGACAAGTGATTTTGACTACAACAACAGCTGTGAAGTGTGCAGGAATCAAGAACTGGATTCATGCAAGTCACACATTGAGAATTCCAAATCCAGAGGATAGCACGGAAAGAGAATATTTTGATGAATCAGAATCTAGCACTGAATCAGATGATGAAGAGACAAGAACAAAAGAAAACCCTGAAAGGGGGGAATCAGAGTCAGATCTAACTTTTGTCCCAAGAAGTATTTCCCTGAGGAGAAGGTTACAGATTTCTGATACCAGCTCAGACTCAGAGACTGAACAAGGAACTCTACGTTCGAGAAAAGAAAAAGACAGTGAAAAGACAATTAAAGAAATTGTTGATAAAGAAATGCCGGATGAAAAACTGCGAGAAATACCACGTGAGATAACAAATTTAGATGGACAGGTGCCAGATGCAGAGAGAGACAGAAAGATTCTTGCGGAAGACTCCCGAGGAGGTGTAGGGAACTCCAACATCCAGTTAGAGGAAGAGACAAGTAGTCAGCAGGAAGATTGCGTGCAGGAGACTCGAGGAGGGACAGAAGTAGGGAAAACAAAAGAAGTGGTGGAAAGAAAAGCTGTTGAAAGCTAAAAATCAAGTTGAAACAGAGTCAGAGGAAAGCGAAGTTGAAGTACCAGAAGGTCGAGTCCTAAGAAAGAGAGCTTGGAGAACTGAAAAGAATGATAAAGGAAGTAAACTGAAAAGAGCAGCAAAAAACGAAGTTTGACCGAATAAAATAAAAAGTCTGAGATATCGACTGACACGAGTAAATTCACCAAGAGCTGAACAGGTGAATGAAGTAACAAGTCAAGTAAAATCGAAAGACGAAGAAATAGTTGTAATTGGAGAAAGCAAAAGAACAAGGAAACCTAACCAGAAGTATAAAGTATAACGTATATAAGAAGAGGCGGATAGCCAAGGAAACCCAGAGGTGACTGTACCAGAAGTAGTTAAGGAAGACGAGGAATCTGAAATCCTGAGAGTTATCTTGTCCGATATTGTATAAAAGGCGGATGTTAAGGACATTCTGTATTCAGATCACGAAGGAAAGGTGAAAGATGATGAGATGCCAAACTGAATGCTGCTAATGGAAAGGCAATACAATACGGGAAAAAGATAAAAACTGGTAGAACCAAGTAGGTGCTTAGAGCCTTGGGTTAGACAAACTAGTTGTGAAGTAGAAGAGGCTAAGTCAAAAGACACTGTTCATTTTTACAAAAATGGCAAACACAGATAGTAGAAAAGGTAGATGTATATTTTTGAAGCGATGGTGTAAAATGTGTTGTTGTTGTACAGGATTACTAATGCTTCTGTGGAGTATACTAGCTCTGATGATCTCATTTAAGATTACTATAGACACAATAGAAGGACATAGTGAAAACAAAACTAATATAGAAAAGATTCAGAAGGTAGTTCCAACTAGAATAGATAGAAACTATTTGCATAAAGACAGGTCTATAACTGATTTTTCTAACAATGTTTTTTCGAAATTATTGTATGAATATGTAAAGACAATGGACGTAAGGGACTGCTATGTTTGTATGCAGTTACCTGCATCTGTATCGGAGGGAGTGACCTATCACCACCTTCCAGTAACTTATGGAATAACATGTAGTGTAATAGCTAGTTTATTTTACCAAACAGGGAAGTTAGAGTATTATTTTTCAGATGTAGATAACATATTTTCACAAGTACCATCAATTAACAAGCTAAACAAGGTAAAACCTGCACAGGTATTAGGTGAATTTTTCTTAGAGACTAAAGAACTACCATTAGAATATATTTTTAGAAATAATTTGACTTGCAGTTTAAAGAAAGAAGAAAAGAAATTTTTGGATATGGTTGAAGAAAGGAGATTAAAAATGCAAAGGAAAGCATCTTAAGGAAAGGTGGGAAAGACAGTTTGGGATTTTGAAATGGAAAAACACTTGAAGGGAGAAGCTAGTCCAACTATGGCTTTAGATTGGCCTCAGAAAGGGAAATTTTGTATTAGAAGGAATCAAACTGCATATGATAATTACTTTGTAGGTAATAGTGAGTGCCATGATAGATACCGAATCATGGGTGGATGGGGATTTAAAGGAGGAAATGATCCAGTTTTTCCTGGGTTATACTTTATCTACGGGAGCAAGGCGTATTATCGTTTGCCAGATCATTGGTATGGCACATGTTATGTAGGCTTGGTTTTCCCAAAGATTTTTCACATGGGAAGAGGAGAAGATGGTGTACATAAGTTAGGCAGTTATTTAGCACGTAGAATGAGAGAATCTTGGTCAGAAATTGTAGGTGATATCTTTGGAGCATTGATACCAGCAGTGGGAATATCTCTGAATGCAAACAAAATTAGAAGGCTATCAACAGTAGTGGATCACTTGTCAACAGGCACCGCTGGATAATTTTTATTGGTAAACACTGAAATTGTTGCCATGCGTGCCATGGTAATGCAAAATCGACTTGCCCTTGATATATTATTGGCAAAGGAGGGTGGAGTCTGTGGAAAGCTGAAAGTTCAACATTGTTGTACTTACATTCCAGACGAAAGTAAAGATTTGAAAATTTATATTAAAAATATT
Organism: Triturus cristatus; assembly: GCF_964204655.1. Classification (NCBI taxonomy): domain Eukaryota; kingdom Metazoa; phylum Chordata; class Amphibia; order Caudata; family Salamandridae; genus Triturus; species Triturus cristatus. The sequence continues at coordinate 139,517,636 of NC_140589.1, read as the reverse complement.
TCTGATCTGCATGATGAAATTGCACCACTGGACGTTGAAGGTGTTTGGGAGAAGATTGGAAAGAAAATATCTGCTATTAAAAATTTCTTATTAAACCTAGGTAGTACATTTTTAGGTAATAGCTTATTTACATTAACATGTGTGATTTTCTTAGCATTAATATTAAGATTAGAATGCCTCTGTCAGAAAAGGAAGACAAATCAGAAAAAGTTAAAAAGAGAAAATTCAAGAAGAAAAGATAAGAAACAAGAGAGGGAATTTGAAGAAATAGAATTAGAAGAAGTAAAGGAAAATATGTATAAGACAGCCAAAAGAGAAGAAAGTGGGGAGACTGAGATGTGAATAAAAGCAAGAACTCATTTGAACTCCATGAAAAGTAATACAACATTTTAATGGCGTGGCGATAAAATCACCACAGGGGGGATTGATGGAGCGGGTAGAACAACATTTTTTATACCCCCCTCTTTTCTGCATGTTTATACTAATTAGAATAATCTATTAATTATAATATTGTTAGTGTGTTTGCATGAAGTTTAATCAACATTACTAATGTATGAAGTACACGTGGGATTTGCATTTTGCATGGCTAAATAATTTGTAATTAAAATATGTACGCATATTAACAGTAGAAAAATAGAATATCGCATGATATATGTTGCTTTTATGACGTTTTCTTAATGTTGCACCAGATGACATCAATGGGTGAATATGAAAGCTTTAAATCTCGCTATATGCTAGATAATTACAAGCACATGGGGGAATTAGTGCGGTTTTAACATTTTATTCATTATTTCTATGTATTAATTAGTCTTTTGTGTTTGTTTCGCTTAAGTTGTCCTTCGGGCCGATAGTAAAGATGGCCGCCGACGTAAACTGACGTGATGGCCACCATTCCACGAGGTTTCGGACAAAGTGCGCCTGCGCTACAACACGTTGCTGTGGCTTCGACATGACCCTTCTCTCGTTGTACCCAAGCAAGGTCACGATGGGAAGCCCGCCAAGTACTTGGACAGACACAAGGAACCGGATGGATCATGTATAATGACATAACCTCCTGAACTGTGTGAAACTTCACGGGACGATCCCAACCGACCAATGGGATAAGCCCAAATTTTGTAAAATGTATCATCTTTGGCTTTACTTTTATTATAAAAATGACGGTAGAATAGAGAGAAAAAATCCCTTATCTCTTACGTGACTGCTGCGTTCCTGAATCTTTGACAGACTGAATTGCTGCCCATTTCTTTGATGAATTGAGGACTTCCTAAAATCTATGGGCACTGATAGATGCTTGCACGTCTCTGGTCCTTGACCATCCTTGGGACTGTAGCGTGCTGCATGAAGAACTTTCGAATTCCGACTGATTGACGACTACATTTGATGACTTAGAGGACGACGAATAGCCAGATTAGGTAAATATGATGTTCTGTGGTTTAATAAAATTTAATAGATGGAACTGAATTCTTGCGATAATTAGATAAACAAATATTGATGAACAAGAAAATGCGTTTTGTCATTTATTGAGGGAGGTAAAGATCAAGATATCAAATGTGTTTTAGCTGGTCTAAATCACCTTATTAATCCAACTAAATGATCCATTGATCATGTGGGAAGAGTATCTTGATGTTTAGGACTGAGATCTGTAGGGGTAAGGATATTAGTGTATAAAAGTGTAAATAAATTTCTTTCTATAGGTTATACGGTATTCCTCTCATGTCAGCGCTTGGAACATTCATCTCTCCTGTAAGTGCAGGCCAGTGAGAAGTGAAGTGTGAATGTTGGTGTTATGGGCCCCACCAATGATTGTAGGAATGAATGTGTTAATGTGATATTTGGTCTGTGACGAAGGGAGGATATTTGGTACGGGGTTTTGTCCAGATTCCCGTTACCCAGGTTCAGCGCTGATTCAACAACATGGGAAAATATCTCGAAGGCAGCTTCGCGGTGTTATCAACGAGGGGTAGCGATATTTGAAATTGCGTTAAGTATGCCTTAACGCAGGAATTTAACGTCTGTTAAATTCCTGACTAAGGCATACCTAACATGGGGGGTGGATTGTGTGGCTAAGACCACAGGCCCTATCATCAAGGATATCGCTGTTTTCCATGGAACATCGCTGGAAAACCAGCGATGTTCAATGGAAAACATCGCTATTGCTGGAATAATTATCGCCATTGCGCTATGCGTTGTTAATACAGCGCTAGCATGGCGATAATTTCCAGCGATAGCCAGCGATAAAAATCCTCACGCTACGAGCGGCCAGCGATAATTATCACTGCCGCTTGATAATATGCCCCTAAGGAAGAAGTTATGTAAATGTTACTAAACATTATGGGGCAGATTTATATCAGACTGGCGCCACTTTTACGCCGCCGTTGCATCACTTTTGTGATGCAGCGGTGGCGTAAACCCTGCGCCATGTTGCGCCCCATTTACATCATGACCCATCTATGGAGATGCGTCACGGTGTAAAGCCCTGCGCCCTGCGCCATATGAAACCTGCGTCAGGTTTCATATGGGCGTTCCGTCGCAGGAACGCCCCTGAAAAGTGACTCAATGAAATCTATAAGATTTCACTGAGTCACTTTCCCAACGCTGATGCGTCAAAGCCCTGCGCCTGCTTGAAGCAGGCCTAATGCTTGACGCACCATGTTAGGGATAGGGTAGGTTGGAACAGTGCTGGAGTTGCGTCGCGCTTGTGACACAACTTCAGCACTGCGCCAACCTTACGCCGGCAGATGCGTCACGTATCTGCTTGTCCTTGCGCCACGATGCACCGCATTGTTAATGCGGCGCCTCTGCGGTGGCGCAAGGGCAAACTTGCGTGACGCATCTTCCCTGGCGCATCCATGCTGATTTGCAGGGATGCGCCAGGGAACATAAATCTGCCCCTAAGACTTGAAAATTGTAATCTCTGGAGGACTGAGACAAGGTGCAGGGCTGAACAAAACACGCAACCTCACTGGCTATGTTTTTCTTATTTTGTCCCATTTGGATCTTTTGACCACAAGGTTCAGGACTACTGTGAGAACACAAACAGGTATTCAACTTTGTGAGCTTTTCTTGTTTATAACTCTGATGAGTTACAACTTTCAGGAAAGTTTTAAAGTTCGAACTTTTGACTGAGAAGAACTATCAACCTTTGCCCGAACTCACTATGGGACCAATTCACAAAGGTAAAGTTAGACCAAAGGTCTAAGTTTAGACCAAATGTCTAACTATACTGCTTTTCAGTATTCATTAAGGTAAGTTACTAGTAGTATTTTTATGACTGCAGAGTTTACACACTTGGGGCTGAGTTTCTGCCCTCGACGTGGAATCCCTGCACTTGGAGTGGAATCTGAACATTGGTGGAAGAAATCTGAGACAGAGCTTCCACCCTGAGTGTGGAAACTCTGCCGGAGGGTGGAAACTCGTACCTTACCTTTGTGAATACCAAAAAGTAGCAAAGTTAGACTTTTGGTCTAACTTTACCTTTGTGAATCGGGCCCATAGAGTCACACACGAAGAGAATCTCCCTTAAACATTCACCTACATACATTCAAAAACGCACACACAGAAGAAGAGACTCTCAAGTTCAGGAATGGCTGTCATTTTTTCCAGTTTATTTTTGAAGACCTAAATTGCTCAACAGCAACACTCGACACAACTCATATAATCCGTCTCACATGCAGCTGTAGGGCTGTTTTCACTTGAACATAGTGTTTCTTTTCTTTTACGGGGCCTTCTTCAAATGTCCAGATGAATTCTCCTATTCACACTTCATCATCTGCCACATAGAACCTCTCTTTATTTTCTTTTTTTTGTGGGTTCACATTTTTAAGACTCTTTTCAACCTCTATAAGGGTCTATAATGGGACTACCATCTGTGTAGCTGTGTAGATCTTTTTTTTTCTTCCACTAAGGTATCTGAGCCTCTTTTAATTCTCTGAGAGTTAAATATTCCCTGCTTGGTCCCATCTAACCCCACCCCAGATACTACAATCCATTCAGACTCCTACGCTGCACTGTAAATTGCTGTTTGTCTCTTTCGTGATCCACCTCTCCAGCTTCCTATTACCCTCTCTTTTCCCATTTGACTACCTACCTTCAGCAGGACCAATAAAATGTCTGTAAAACGTCCAGTAGAGAAAGTGGATGTCTCGCTCCCATCCCTAACCCACCACTGAAAACTGTGAACTTTTTGGGATACTCAAACTCAGCTCGTTTTCAATACTTAATTTAAATGCAAAGGCAACAGATGTAGGGCAATATTAACAAACTGCATTTTTTTGTATGTTGAGTAGTACTACTGATGTGCTACAAAATGCTATTCACCAACCTGCGGGTGCAGACATTCGCCTCTCCTAACTTTTCTCTCCCCTGTGGTGGAGATCTCTATGCATGCACCTCTACTTCTTAGCAGTAAATGTGGGAGGAGCAAGGAGGGAGTAGCTGGAAAATGGAAACTATTTCCAACACAATGGGAGGAGTTTAGAGAAAAGTAAGACTGGGTTTAAGGAGGCACAGGCTACTACAAATATTCACCCACAGTAGAGTAAGCCCTTTGGTATGCACAAACTACACCTCTAAAGTTACAATAGCCCTAAAGGTGACAAAACAGCTGTTAATGCATTTCAACTCAGTCTTGAAGTAATTAAAGCACCACAGAGGGCCACTCATAGCTACTTCAGCACACTCTCATGGAAGCTAATGGAGTCAGGGACATAAAATATCACCCCACAATAATGTTAAATAAATACAATTATGTCTACATTTATAAACTATGTGTGTGTGTGTGTGTATATATATATATATATGTTTGTGTTTGTGTGTTTATATATCTGTATATACATAATATTTGATTTTAAAAACACCTATATATAATTATTAAATAATTATTTGACATTTAAAATGTTATAATAAACTTAATTTTACAATAACATTCAAATATTTGTTACCACATTAATAAATTGTGTGATATAATTCTGCAATAATAAAGAATATTTAATACAAATTATGTAAAAACAAAAATGTGTTTTTAATTATTTCTTCACAATAATTAATTAAAAATTAAATGAATATAGTTAGATGAATTTACTGCGATGAATCTGCTGCAACATTTTATTAATTCTAGGCTTATAATACATAGCTTAAATATATTACATTTATATTGTATATTAAAATACTTTTTACAGTTGTTTGAAAGAATAATAAGGGTTAACATTTTTCCCTATTCTTTGCCACGGGGATATCTCTGTCATGTTGGGGGAGCTCTCCAACTACTTGTGAAAATGTCCTAGTATTAACTTTACACTTGTGTATCCTATTGTAGGAGTCTACCACAGAGGTGGAAGCATTTGTCAACATTTAGGTGGGACTCTAAACTTTGTAATGATGGAAAAAGTGTAGATTTACACCTAGGTCAAGTAGTAAATATGCCCATGAGTAAAACCACAAAAGCCAAATGTACAAACACAATTGATCCAATAATTCGTGTGGTCCTAGACAGAAATCTTCCAGACAAATCAACAAAGAAGCAAATAAATTAAACCATAACCACATCATTTCCTGTTTATACAACTGTAAAAAGAATAAAGAGGATGTAAAGATGAAACAAGCAGACACGTGGACTTGACTAACAAATAAAGCAGCAATCAATATTAAAGCTTTCAAACTTTAAAATTGTTTCGTTTTTAGTAACCAAAGAACATTGAGTCATAGCCTTCAGGAAACACGTTCTAGATCACAAATTATCTCCATGTGGCACAATAATGATTATTCAAATGTGGCTAATTTACAAAGGTCTTATAACAAATGTTCCCATTTGTGAGTTCTTGTACATTAAAAAAAGTCTTAAAATCAGTCTTATGGCTACTAACATCGCTTGGAGCATGAATACCTTATCACCTTAATAAGGTTTAAAATCGAATCATCATACCAAATGAGTAGTCTCCTAGGAAGGTTACTAGGCTTCGGGTCTATTATCTTAATCCTCTTTAGAACGTTTGACCAGCCCACAGCCTTTTCCACCACCTGCAGGCACAAAATGTCCATTTTTATTACACTCTGCAAATCAGGCTGTTTTTTGCTGACAGCAAAACTCAAAATGTCACAAAGGTAAATAATTTCACTTATGTAATTTTTGGCATGCGTAGTATCATAAATATATTCTTTCAGCCTCACACACAGATTATACATGCAGTTTCACTCTTGCAGATGGTGAACATGCACTTTGATACAAAGTATGATATATTGCATGCTGAATTACTCTCTCTCACGCGTGCACACACACACAGCAAATATCAAAATATTATTTCTGCACATTCTCTGTGATTCACTTATATGCACATACCAAATATAGCTTAATACAAGCAATTCAACACATTACTTTATCCATGCAGAGAGGCACAGGCATGCTAGTCTCTCTCTCTCGGTCTCTCATGTGTGCACACACTCATGCACACACACACACACACACACACACACACACATACACACAGCGAACATCAAAATATTAATTCTGCACATTCTGTGTGATTCACTTATATGTACATACCAAATATAGCTTCACACATGCAATTCAACTCATTCATGTATCCATGCAGAGAGGCACACACATGCTGAGTCTCTGTCTTTCTCTTGAAACTCTGGAAACTTGAAAAACCGAGGCTTGCATTACTGCTTGGGGGACTCTGCTGACGCCCTGCCTTACCTGCGCTGACAACGCCGCTCCTGGCTCCTTCCTGCTGCGTATCTCCCCCGCCGCCGCCACTTTTCTTCCGGACGAGTAGCGGGGCGAGACTACAGCTCCCAGGCGCCCTAGCGCCTATTGACGACACCCACACGCCTGGAGGCGCAAAAAAGAACGCGGCTCCCTCCGCGTCGCAGGACGCGCGCGGGCGGCGCCGGGCTAAGCCCGGGACAAGGGCGGGACCGTCTGTGGCCGTCCGGGGCCAGAGGAGGCCGGGCTGGGCCAGCCCTCTGACATTCAGCCCGAACCGTGAGTACTTATAACATTTCCTCCCAATCCTAACATCCTTGTGCAATGGCTGCCAGAAGGGGTGCTAAAACGACACCAATAGGGATGGTAGCTGGGACTCTTGATCAATTCATAACGAGAGCATCATCGGTCCTAGAACGTGAAATTGAAATGACGCAACGCCGTATGTCCCAAGATGCGATCTTTCAAAGGAGATCTTCCCTGGGCCCTACTGCCCATGTATGCTCACCAGTCTCTACTCAGCCAAGTAGAGCTATTGTGGACCCTTCTACTAACTCAAACAATATTGGGATCAATATAGGTGCTCAGGCGGATGGCCCAATTCAATCACCATATGGCCAGTCCACAAATACAACTTCAGCCCCAATTGAAGTGAGCCCAAACAATCAGAAGGAGACAAGACCTAAGGAGGGTGCAATTCCGAAAAAGAAGAAGGCTGATACCTCATCTCGGGGCAGAAAACCTAAACAGCCTAAACCTAATAGTACTTTGGCACCCCGGACTACGGATCAATCGGAGTTTTGCCCCTCTGTGACCTTAATAGATAGTCCCATTAAGGCTGGCAGAGATCTTGCAACTATATGTCCCCTCGACCTAGATTTATTGGTGGGGAAATTGAGTCTGGTTTTATCTTCTTTTATCCAGCCTGTGGAGCAAAAATTGAAACACCTAGACGATAGATTGGGAAAAATGGAGGCTTTGCTTGTGGAAAATATGGGTCTTAGAAAGGACTTTCTTGCTATCCAAACCCAAGTTAAAGCCTTAATAACACCAGTTAATGCCCCACAGCCACAACATAAGTTAACACATACTATTGCAAATGATCAACCCACATTGTCTACTACACAGGGGCCGACCTTGGGTTCTAATATAAATGGTCAAAAAAATAACCCTTCTTTTGTGGAAAAGGCGCAACCCTTGCAATTGGCAAATTCTGTAAATACTGCTACTCCAGGGAAGGAGTTTTCAAATCATCATGGAGGAAAAATCACCTCCCGAGACTTACCATGTATTAATTTACCCCCGGACTGTGCCCCATATGTAGTGATTCTTACGGAGGTTCCTGAGTTGATGAGCTCCAAACAAGAATCATATGAGGAACTCAAAAACAAGACAATGCATTGGTTGAACACCCATAGACCCTTGCCTAGATCCATCCAAAGCAAAATTTTGTTTGTTAGAAGGGTGGGGTGGGTGGGCTACAAACCAAAAAATGTGGGTGGGGACTGTGTAATTATCAACTTTGAGGATTACAGGGCAGTTGATCATGTATGTAGTTGGCAACAGACAAGTTCTAACACAATGATTAAATCTCTGAGGTTAGACTATTTTTATTCAACAGATCATGTTTATCTCCCTCCTGATTATGGGAGGCACAATTTGAGGCCACAGCAGGAGGACTCTTGGCATTATGTACATAGAAGTAGGGGTGGTCAACCCAGGGGAGAAGCGACGGGAATCCTATTAAGTAATAGATACAGCTTGCTTGACCAAGTGGATTGACTCCCTGTGCCCCCCAGTCCCTCCTTGGCCTACCAAATAGATGTTATCAATAGGGAAGGAGATTCGAAGACTACTAGGGGGAAGCACATGGGGGTGGTAAAAGTCGTAACTAACCCCTTGCCCCTTACAGAAGGCAGAATGATGCCCAAGGAAAAGTCTTATGTAACCACTGGGGAGCCAGGGGATGACCTATCTCTCCCCATGATTGACAATTGTACCTTGGAGGTACAATTGCAGACTGCCAATGTACACATAGATCGCCATTCAGCTGGCTCTGGGACGCTTGGCCACGATGGGTTATGCCACGAGGAAAGCCTGAGAAATAAGCAGGCACTGTCAAAAGGGTCCTTAAAATTTTTATCTTGGAATATAGCGGGTCTTACATCCAACTTAGATATCCCGGATTGGTGCACATTTGTGGATTCCCATGGGATTTGTTTATTTCAGGAAACGTGGGTGGTAGGCTCTACTCATAGAGTGGGGTATGTAACTTTTGCGGAACCTGCAGTAAAAGGCACAAGAGGAAGACCGTCAGGGGGGTTGTGTATTTGGGTGGGTATTCATCTTGGATTCACGTTGAAAAAGCTAGAGACAAATAGCCCCGATCTCACGTGCATCCTGATGTCCCATAAAAAAACACCAAAACTGGCTCTGATTAACATTTACTCACGGCCAGTACAGTCCGGTAGAACATCTACAACCTTGGATATGTTAACCGCCCTATTACATACGCTTGGGGGTGATGTTGTTTTGTTGATTGGAGGTGACTTCAATTGTCATTTTGAACCTTTACAAGGGGTCCCTCCAATCACAATGGTTGAAGATGAAACCTGGTCAGTCTTGCCCTCTAATGCTTATCCTGTAAAAAATTGGTCAGCCTTAGTCCTTCAGCTGACCTCTCTCACCTACACGTTCTCCGTTAGAGCCTGCAACGGTCCTTTCAAGAGTGATACCCCAGCCCAGCACACTTATAATGGTTTGGGGCACACATCTGTAATAGATTACTTCTTGGTGACCTTGGCATCTTGGCCAAAAATTTCAGATTTTAGCGTTCCTCCTCGCATAGAAAGTGACCATAATCCCCTGATAATCGAGATGGACTTTCAATTAATCAGTGGGGATAGTGCCATAGTCAGCACCCCAAGTAGCGACCTAAGATTAGAGCAAGGTTGGAGAAGAATTCGATGGGCGGCCGCGAAATCATCTATTGAAACAATGGCAAAATTATATCAAGATGTCTCCCCCTTGCTCGAAAGGGCAAATTCTACCCTTATTAATCCTTTGAATATAGATATCGATTTAATTGCCGAAACTCATAGTGGAATGGTTGCTATATTAAAGGACACCTTCTATAAGAAAGGCACTGTTAAACCTAAACTACGCCATGACAACAACTCTGGTTTAACAGATGTTGTAGGGACGCGAAAAAAGCGCTACTGCTGGCCTTAAGGCAAGGAAATAGGCCTTATGTAATTGAAGCCAGAAAAGAATATAAAAAATTGCTAAAAAATGCAAAATTAGAATGGGAGGCAGACCGTTGGGTTGCCATCACATCTGCACTTGCGGCAAAGGATCCAAGGACCTTTTGGAACCTTGTCCATACTGGGAAACCAGAAGGTAGGACTACGATTGCTCCAAATATACCTGAAGAAACTTGGTCTACTTATTTTAAAGATCTCTATTCTCTCTCTCCATCATGTACAAATGAAGCTCCTTTGAGCCTCTAGACTCCGAACCCCATGTGGCCAGCGCAACCATTTTCATTAGAGGAAGTAAAGTTGGCCATTTTAAGTATTCAGCCTAATAAAGCGCCGGGACTCGATAAGATCCCTGGTGATCTATTCAGAGAAGAACCAGTAGTTTGGGGCCCATACCTTTTGGTATTATTCAACGCGATATTGCAGGGACTACCACTGCCAAGTACGTGGCTAGGGGCGGAGATAATTCCAATACACAAGAAGGGCTCTCCGCTCCAACCTTCTAACTATAGGCCGATTAGCCTTATTGATGTTACACAAAAAATTTACACCAGGTTACTGCTACAACGCCTACAGATTTGGATCAGTGACAATAACATTCTGACGCCGCTTCAGGCGGGGTTCAGGGCCAAAACATCAACAATTGACCAACTATTCCGGTTGCAAGTGCTCTACTGGAAGCATGTGACCTTGGAAGGGGGTAGCCTTTATCTCACATTTGTCGACCTAAAGTCCGCATTTGATATGGTGGATCGGAATCAGCTATGGTCCATTTTACTAACAATGGGGGTTCCACCATACCTATGCCATCAGTTTAAGATCCTACATGAAGGTACTTTTGCGAGAGTACGCTTCGGTAAACAAGGCCAGCTAACCGGACCCTTCCCGATTGAGAAAGGCGTTAGGCAGGGCTGTGTCCTTGCCCCGACCCTATTTTCTCTCTTTCTCAACGGGCTTATCGAAGATCTCTTAGCCAAAATCGACATTGACTCCCCCAAATTGGGTGCCCGAAGATTCCCCGCCTTAATGTTTGCGGACGACACGCTTCTGCTTTCAAAATCCCCGATGGGGATGCAGCGCGTGCTAAATCAATTTTCCAAATTCTGTATTAAAAGGAATCTGGTGGTTAACATAAATAAGACTAAGTACATGGTTTTTAATGCTAATACTGTTAATTGCCCTCATCCAATAATGGAAGGCAGACCCCTCGAAAGGGTCCCAACCTTTGAATATTTGGGTTTGACTTTGAACGATAAAATGGGATGGGGTCCACAAGTGGCCAAGGCCAACTTAAGATTAACCCAAGCAGCTGGGGGAATTTTAAAAGTACAGAAGAATTGCACTTACAAAATAATAAGTGCCCCCCTTGAAATTTTTAAAGTTCAAGCTAGGGCATCATCCCTGTACGGGGCGGAACTTTGGGGACACATATCAGCAAGCAACCTATCAATAACCGAAAATAATTTTATTAGACAATTATTGGACTTGCCAAAAAGCACTCCTTTGGTCCCGCTAAGACTAAACTTATATATCTGCCCAATTGCAGAAGCCATTGCTGTCCGGCCATTACTTTATTGGAAGCGCCTGTGGAGCACTCCTGAGCTGGTGTACTATAAGGAGGAGCTTAAAGTTGTTACGGCTTCATTAGGATCTGGTAGGATTCCTTGGTTAGCATTTGTAAAACAGTCACTTATATCGACTGGGTTTGAGGAACTCTGGCTTAATCCTGAGGTTTCCTGCCCAGCCATTTCCAAGAAAACTATGACAAGTGCTGTCAAAGAAACTAACCTAAGGAACCTCTTTAGCTCTGTAAAAACTTCAAGCTTAACCGACACTTTCTTGGACGTTAAGCCCTTTTATAGCTTCGAGCCCGAGATCGACATAATACAACCTACCTTAGCAAAGTACTTACAATTTAGATATGGCACTTTGCCCCTCTTCCACAAAATTGATAGGTGGAAAGGGGGTCCGGTACGCCCCTGCCCAGGTTGCCGCTTAGAGGAAGAAACTCCTGTACACTGTGGTAAATATTTAAATTACCTGTACTATTTTTATGCGGTAAAGTCTAGTAAGAATAACTCAGTAAATATAAGAGGCAGAATCCGTGGTATTAGAGGGTTTAAAAGGCTTTATTCCTATACAAAGGAATACAATTCGAATTGTAGGCTTTCTATTCCATCACCACGAAAGTTCAGGAAGGAAGGGCATACATTATTGACAGATAAGCAGTTTTATAGAAAATACATTACAGTGAAACAGATGCAAGAGGCGTAACAGCTGATAATACAGATAAACTGTGCATACGTAACTAATAAAGGCGTATACATGGGTGTAACTAAAATACGTCATTAAACATGATGTCACAAGTGGGTGGATCCATAAAAGAATCCTGCAATGTCAGCAGAAATATTTGGCAGAGATGCGCGCGCAGCCGCATGACGTGTGATTGACGTGCAACTAGAGGGTGAAGGGGACTTGACATTTAGCTCTACATGTGGAGACAGAAGTCTGGGGGTTATGTCAACCTAATCCCAAATCATATCTAATATCCTATGTTTAAAGAACTGTGTTATCCAAAAGGAAAGGTCTCTAGGATAGAATCTATTCTATACTGACTGTTAGTGCGTGTACAAGCGTCTAAGTGTCTACATGAGATGCGAGGGGGTAGGAATATTCCATGGTAACGGGGCCTATGAATTACTTGCATGAGGACAGCGAGGCCTGGCCCTTTGCACGGTAGCTGGAGGAATGTTTACCTAAACTACTAGACAGGAATGCATCGGATGAGGAGCGGAGTAGATAATCTTGAAGGTGAAATACAGTTTTTGGCAGGCAATATGCTGGATCAGGCACCGTTAGCCGCGCAGGGAGTAGGACAAAGTTCATGGATACAGATGCAGGCTCAGACTGGAGCTTTCAGAGGCAGAAGGCAGGAAAAGGCTTGATGACAGAATTCAGGGCCTACTCGCCTGAATCTGTAAAATGTGGAAAGTGAACCACATAAAGTCGGTGGCCTTTCATACTTAGGAATGGAATATCTGACCCATTCATGGCGGATCTGAAAGAGGACATGTTGACGGTGGACGCACATATATTTGCGTCTTCAAAACTGGAGCAGGAGGGAACATACATGTACTTATAGCATGCACATGGAGCCGTTGGGGTCTACGATAGGGGACATAACTGATCACAAAATTCATATTTCCTCATTCCCTCCTTGTCCCCTACGGACCCTCAGGAGATATCGATCTTCATCAATCCATCGATCTGTTCATATAGCATCATTTGTTCTTCTTTCTTCTTCCGAGATCTTGAACGAAAACTTGGATGTGGGATACACGAGGTGGCACACAGACCACAAATCGCTGGCCCACATTGTAGACATAAGCAGCAACTGAATAGTATGAGAAAGCCAATACCTAGGAAGGATAGGATTCTCCATCCCCAGGCTGACAACACGCCCCAGAACCAACCGGACCAAGTCCAGGTGCCTGGACTCTGGTGTATCTGGCTTTTAATCTTATGAAGGCGAGTTATGGCTTTATATACTGACGGCGAATTTTCTGGTATGAAAATGCAGCAACTTGATCCGATGACCCTACAAGCTCCGCCCCTATCGGCCAGGATGACGTCAAGGACAAGACGATTTTGAAGCACAACAATCCGCATAGCAGACTGCTCTTCTGTTAAATTGCCTAAGGCGGAAATATTTTCGTTCACTACTGCTTCAAGGGTTCTGGTTAATCTACGTATCAGCTTACTATTAGTGACTGTACCTATATAGGGAAAGAAACCTTTATTGAAATCTGTGTATTTTTCCCATGCTGTTTCAGTGTAATCGACAATTGGGAGATCTCTCTGCTGTCTATTGTGTACTAAATGGGTATTTCGGTGATAATCAGGAGGAGCTAGGAAAACAGGTGGCAGAAGGAATGCTATGTAACAGGTACCATCCCAATCTAAAGGTAGACATATATATGCGGTCTGGCCACATATGAAGTAGGAATGATGGGAAGCTCTAAATGTAGACTTGCCTTGATCACTGAATTTTATTACAGTGGTGCATTTACTATGGCCCATGTGTATGGAACCATTCTTTCTTATACATAATTCCCCTTTTACTGGGAATACTGACATGGCAGGCAAGATTGGTGTAGCTTCAGATTCAACATTCAGGATCATGAGGTTAAGTGTAAAATTACCTAATCCATATACTTCATTTTCTAGATCAGTTCCTGTTCTTTTGGGAAGTCCCTCCTTGTTAGGGTAGCAGACTTTAAGCAAAACTAGGTTCAGGTTTCCCCATACCCAGTTGTCTTGATAAACTGCGGAATTTGAATTTAGGGAATTAATCAAACTAAACCATGCTCCACAGGAGCCATTGTGTGTGAACGGATAGGGAAAGAGGGGCAAAACTCCCTTATAGTCCTGATAGGGAGGGAGTTGGCCACATATCCAACAATTTGTGGCATTGCTGGTCTGATGGGAATGATGTAACATACTGATAAATGTGTTGTTGCGCAGCGCGAATCTATAGGACAACTCATGCGGAGGTAATTCGCTAAAAGAATGTTCTGCAGTTATATTGTAAGCACGCTTAAGAATAGGGTAATACATGTGCAGTAGTATGCTAGAAATAATGATCAGAAGACTTAGAAAAAACAAAATTAATAATGTTACTGTGCAGTGACTACGAAGTGATTTACAATACGCATGTTTTTTCAGCTGCATCTGTTGATTTCTTTCTCTATTCCGGTCTAGAGGATACATGTCAGAGACTAATTCAACCGATTCACCTTGGAGAGGACTTAAACAATCAAATTGTCTGACTTGCTAGACCTCAATTTTAGTTTGTACAGTTCTGGTTTTGACTGCTCAACCAAGGGGAGCTTTGAGTCTGTCTGTGAGGGAATACAAGGTTGAGTATTCACACTGGATGGTAGTCCATAAAATTTCTTGATATGACTCGAGTGCAACCACCCTTTCCGTCCCTCGATCTTCACGGCTGTCCTTGTAGTGAGTAGAACTAACTTAGGCGACTTCCACCTAGGCTCCAGTTGGGTCTTCCGGTCGAAATTCCTGACCAAAACCAGGTCACCAGGAACCACGTCATGGGGCTTCACCTCAGTATTATCGGGAAAAGCTGCGGCTACCTGTGAACGACAAGATTGTAGTGCAGACATCAAGGAAGCCAGGTAATCTGTCAGCATATTACAGTCAACATCAGTGATTTTGCGAGGTATAGGCGTCCCCCACATATTTGGTGGTCTACCGAAGATCACCTCGTACGGGGATAGCCCTGTTCGAGAATGTGCTACCATTCTCATGTAAAAGAGCGCAACTGGTAAGGCTACTATCCAATCGACACCTTTTTCCCTACATATTTTGGACAATCTAATTTTCAGAGTTTGATTATGGCGTTCCACGAGACCTGCTGCCTCGGGATGCCGGACACAGTGGAATTTCCATTGGTAGCCTAACAAAAGGGAAACGTGTTTCATTAGTTCGGATGAGAACGGCTGGCCGTTATCTGAGTAGACAACACGTGGTAAACCGTACCGTGGGAAGAATTCTCGAACTAACTGTTTGGCAGTAGTCGGGGCAGTGTAATCTGAAACCGGGTAGGCTTCTGTCCAACGGGAAAGAGTACAGACAACTACGAGAACATATTTGAATCCTCGACATCGTTCCATCTGGATATAATCCATCTGGAGGACTTCAAAAGCATGATCGGGAGGTTGAAATCCACCCTGCTCTACGGGGATGCTTTTACCTGGATTAAACTGACAACATATCATACAGGTACGAACTTTTTGTTTAGCTGCTGCTCGCAAGTGTTTGTTGAACCAAATGTGTTGAATGCTGTCTAGCATAGCTTTTTCTCCTAGGTGCGCTGGACTATGTATTGTGTTAATGATAACTTGAACCATGGAGTCGGGAAGAAACCATATAGATTTTTCCTTCGTCATCCATCCTTGATCCGTTTGGATCCCTCCTAATTCAGTCCATTTCTTTATTTCTTCTGGTGTAGCATGTGTCTGTATGTCAATTACATCAAGGGCGGGATCCTTAATTGTCATGCAATGTGTTGGTGTCGGAACTATTGTCTTTGTCATGTCAGTTATGTGAGTCTGATTCTGAGCAGTCTGTTTAGCTATTCTGTCAGCTAGGTCATTACCCTGAGAAATGATGTCGGTAACTTTTGTATGGGCTTTGCATTTCATAATCGATATTGCAGTAGGTAGATGAATCGCGTCTAATAGGGCTTGAATGAGGGGTCCGTGTTGGATGTGGGCACCGTGAGAAGTTAAATAACCTCTCTCTCGCCACAGTACGCCGAAGTCATGGACGACTCCGAATGCATAACGTGAATCCGTGTATATGTTGACTTTCTTATTTTTGGCTTGAATACAGGCTTGTGTCAGAGCGATGAGCTCTGCTGCTTGAGCTGACAAAGTGTTAATACAATTTGTTTCAATGACTTCAGTGTCTGTTGTGACTGCGTAAGCGGCCACTAACTCTCCTGTACTTGTTCTCATACATGACCCATCTACATACAATGTCAAGTCTGGATCTGACAAAGGGATATCTGTCAAGTCTTGTCTGGGTTTCGTCGTGATAGTAATGACTTCGACACAATCATGTGCCAATGGATCTGTTCCGCCTACTGGTAACAGTGTGGCAGGATTTAACGTATTACAACGCCTGATTTCTATGTGTGGCTGAAACAATGTCAATTCGTAACCGGTGAGTCTCGCTATAGTCAAGTGTTGTGTTTGTGTGCGGTTCAAAAGAACCTCTACTGCGTGTGGTACTTGTACTGTCAATTGATGTCCTAACACTATGGCATCGCTTTGTCTGATTGCTAAAGCTGTTGCTGCCACCGATTTCAGGCACGCAGGAAGAGCCTGAGCTACTGGATCTAATGTACTAGAGAAATAAGCACATGGTTTGTGTGATCCTGCTTGTTCCTGAGTGAGTACTGACAAGGCAGTACCTTCGCGTTCTGTAACAAAGAGTGTAAACTGTTTATTGTAACATGGTGTTGCTAAAACAGGTGCTTGGCATAAAGCTTTCTTTAAGCTTTCAAAGGCGTGTGTATGTTCTTGAGTCCAAGGGAGGACAGTCGATGTGGCTGCCTCCTGTGTTGTCAACTGGATGAGTGGTTTTGCTAGAAATGCATATTGAGGGATCCACTGCCTACAGTATGAAGTGAGGCCTATAAAAGCCCGCACCTCCTTTTGTGTTTTGGGTGCTGACATGTTAGCAATTAACTGGATGCGGTCGGGTGTAAGCTGCCTTCCCTCCTTGGACAGCGAGTGCCCAAGGTAAACAACTCGCTGGACACAGAATTGCAGCTTAGAAGGGGACACCTTGTGCCCCTTGTCGGCCAGAAATGTCAAAACCGTCAGTGACGCTGTCTCACATTCAGGTTCGCTTCGGGCGGTGATCAGCAGATCATCGACATATTGAAGCAAGGCAGTGTTAACTGGCATGCGGATACTGTCAAGTTCTCGTTTCAGTGCTTGGCTATAGATGCTGGGGCTTTCTGTAAATCCTTGAGGTGCGCGTGTGAATTTAAAACTTCGTCCATTTAAACTGAATCCGAACAGATATTGACTTTCCGGATCGATTGGGACACTAAAGAAAGCATTCTTGAGATCAATTACAGTGAAGAACCTTGCTTCTGAGTCAATAGCTGTGAGTAATGAAGAGATATCTGGGACCACAGGGTATTGTGGTACAATACATTTGTTTAATTCGCGCAGATCAATAACTAATCGATATACTGGTGGTGCTTTTGGATCCGTTCTTTTAAGAATCGGAATTATCGGGGAATTACATACATTGGAGTCGGTTTCGACAACCACTCCTTGTGCAATGAGCTCGTCAATAATTTGCAGTAAAGCCACTACAGCATCTGGTGGTAACTTGAATTGTCGCATTCGTGGTAGTACTATTCCTGTTTTCAGTGTAACTCGATATGGTGTAATGTTCATGCAACCAACATCAGTAGGGCCTTGTGCCCATAAATGTGTAGGTAAATTCTGCAGTCGGTGATCCATGTCTCTGGACACGTAGTGACCTTTAAAGTCACGTAACAATAATCGTACTCCTTCCGGAGAACAACATATTATAGCTCCTAGAGCTTTCAATGTTTTTATACCTAACAAGTTTTCTGGACATGATTTAGTAAGCAATAAATCTGTAGTACGTGTCAATGGACCAATCGTGAGTGGAAGAGGTTGTGTTACGTCATTAATTATGGGTTTTCCTGAGAATCCAAGGGAAATATTCTGTGAGCCTGAGAGGGGTGCCCCTGGAACTTCACTGCGTCTTATAGTTGTTCTGCTTGCCCCTGTATCAAGTAAAAACTTTCTGTCTTCCCCTAATAGTTCACTATGTACATAAGGTCCCTCTTGGTCTACAGGAACCTCAATAAGGGGTAAGCCAACTTCCCTCTCTAGGCTATTTCATGTATATCGCTGATAATCGGGATAATCTGCTTGTGCATACTGATACATCTGTTGTGTTGTCGCTTGTGTTGCAGCAATAGGCTGCGCTTGTGGTGGTGCTACGATCTGTTGTGGAGCTGCCTGTTGCGGAGTTAGTTGTTGCGGAGCTAACCTAGGTTGTGCATGCTGAGAGATTTGTTGTTGATTCAGATCGTGTCTAGGTGGACGTGGTCTCTCCTGGGTTCTACCTGTAGCAATATTATGTTTCAGGACTGGACAATCATGTATATAATGACCTTGTTGTTTACAATAGTTGCATGTCCCTTTCGTAGGACCTGCGGAATTACCCTTTTGATGACCATCAGCTGGAACTGACTGTGCAACAAGCATTTTCATTTTCGTATCTTTCATACGTCTTTGTTCGTGTTCTTGTTCTTCTCTAATTCTATTGTGGTGATATTGTAACATCTGTAACATCTGTGATGGGGTATTACCTTGCCAGGTACTTTCGAATTTCAATACTCTATTCTTGACTTGTAGCAGAGAATTTTCAACTAATTTTGTCACAAACAGATGTGGATATGACTCACTACTTGCTTTTATGCCACTATTTATACCAAAACATTTTTCAAATCGGGAATAGAAATCACTAGTGTCTTCATCTGGCTTTTGTTTACAGGCTGATATTGCACCCCAGTCTTCCTTTTTCGTAGTTAATAAACGTGGCAGTACCTGCACTAGTAGTCCTGCTAGTGCTGTAGTCTTTTCCCCTAGTCCTGCTCCTGCAGCTCGGGCCCTTTCTTCGTTTTCTAATGCTGTCCAATCTATCTTTTGGTCTCCCACCTCCCATTCCTTTTCTTTGAGTTTCTCATAAACACCGGCGGGTAATAGGACTTTTAATATTTTCATAATGTCGGGGTAGGTATACTCTCCCATGAGTAACATGTCCTTTATTTCACGGTGGAAACCTGCTGGGTCCTTGTCATGGCTGGGTACTACTTTCTTCATTTCTAATAATTCCAGTTTAGTTATAGGCGTGTACACAAACACGCGTGTAAAGTTATTACCGTCACCTCTGATTGGGTGTACTTCGCGTAACGGGTTCTGTCTATCTATGTGATACATTTTTCTTCCCATGATGGGAACTGGAACGTGTTCTAGGCATACGAAATTTAAATATTGGTTTCGGGATTCTAGAATTTCCCTAATCAAATCAGTACCTGACCCTTTCCATATGTTCG
Organism: Triturus cristatus; assembly: GCF_964204655.1. Lineage (NCBI taxonomy): Eukaryota > Metazoa > Chordata > Amphibia > Caudata > Salamandridae > Triturus > Triturus cristatus. The sequence continues at coordinate 139,497,976 of NC_140589.1, read as the reverse complement.
TGAGTAGTTCTGTCAATATGTCAGGTAAGGGTCCTGGATCGGAGTGTTGGCTTTTATATAATATAAGGAGGTGTTGAATCATGTATATACTAGCTAAACGCTGTTCGTATGGGTCAAGATTCAGAAACGTGTGTGCAAGTACATCATCATTGTATTCGCTGGGACTGTCAGCCCATTGTACTGCTGACCTGGCTAATTCTTGTTCGTCCATGGAATCGAGCATATGGTACCCCCTTCGATCTCGGAGTAATTTATCAGCGGCTTGGAATAGGTGTTCAGGGGATCTTGTATTTAACATAGGGGTTTGAAAATGTCTATTATGTTCTGGACGTATCGGGCGTATCGGGTCATTAAAGCCTCTAGTATTATTATGGGGTCTTCCTCTACCTACATAAGCTATCGTTTCTAATTGTTCTGATTCTTGCTCCTCCTCTTCTTCTGATTCTACTCTGTCTGTTTCTCGTCTTTCTTTATGTATTCGTTCTACTTCCTTGCGGATCTTTCGACTCATGGCGATTATACACGCCTGTCTATCATGTTTCTCTTCTGATATGTTCTGACCCCATTTGACAAGTCTTTGCATGGTATCGTGATCTGCCCCGGGCCTGTCTTGATTCCTAATTACACAATTTATGAAAAAACGTAGTAGTTGTCTTTGGACATCCACTTTCTGGTATTCCATAGCTTCGTTAATACTTTCTGGACCTCGCCCTGTTTGGACAAAGCGATATATTTCGTCTAGGTGTTCACCCATTCCTGGTATCGTCATTAAATATAATGTAGCTCGTCTTATACGTAGTGATGATATGAGCAATTTATCCTGTCTACCTGGTACTGGGTCGTATCTACAATCCACAAGCTGTTCTTTAAACATGTCGGATGTCGCTAGTTGGGGTGTACGTTGGAGTGCTAAATCTCTAAGGGTCTGTTTATTTCGCGGCGGTGTGGCAAACATGTCTGTCGTACCTCCTGTAGCACCGTCTGAGGTGCTAGGCACGAAAGGATTCGTTGGGCGTAGGATAGAAATTGTAGATGCGGGAAAAACTGTAGAAACGGACGGACCTGTTGGGACTTGCGTAGGAGTTTGTGGTTGCGGGGGTACAGACGGATGCTCTTGGTGTTGGACACCATCGGCAAGCGGTATGTGTGGTATGGCATTAGCATACTCGGGAGCTACGTCATCTAAATAGGAGGAAAGGAAAACGTCCTTTGCTGTTTTGGGATGTGTTTTGGGATGTGCTTTTATCGGGAGCAGTGGAGGAGTTAAGTCTTTTGGTATTTCCGGGGTACCCTTAGGTAACCCTTCGGCCAGTAGAGGATACATACCATTCATAAGAGTGTTTCTTTGTCTATCTATTTGTTCTGAGTTTACTCGGTTACCTTCCTCAAGTAATAGATTTTCTCGAGTTTTATTTGAATTCTCTCTACCTTTCTCTTCCTGTCTGAGTGCTTTTTCTGTACGTCTGTATGATTCTTTACGCCATAATTCAATGGCATCTTTCTGTGACTGTCTGGCTTTCTTTTTCCATAATTCTTCTTCTACTCTCATGATGCAATCTGCATCCCAGGTCCCCGCTGCGGGCCATCTCTGACTCTCTGGTAATTCTTTGGTGTAGTCCACCCATAAATCAAGAAATAATACGGCATCTAGGCCATGCTTATGATACATAAAGTATCCTGGAGTGTCCCTAGGTGGAATGGGGACAGCTTCTTCGAGTACCCCTTTTCTGGTTTTGATCTGTCTTAGTTTCGAAAAGAGCGGCATTTTTAGACCTTATTACTAGAACACACTTTATACAATGAACACAATAATGAACAGTCATTCACACCACAATATATAGAACGTATTAAAATATTTAACACTTAACAGTTTTTCGAACAATGATAACTAATAGAAAACTAGTTACTGACATAATACTGACACTAGATAGTACTTATTTATATGCAAGACATACTATATATACTGCTAAACAGTACAGATACACTGCTAAAACAGTGCAGACCGGACTTGTGTACCCAAACCCGTCTTGACCGGCACAGACTATGTGCACGTTAAATGCCTCCCCGGTAATGGTACTCACCGGGTAGCTCGGAACGGAAGGCCTCGGAACGGAACTGAAACTGGACCGGACTGGACTCGACTCGACTGGACTCGGAACTTCGGAACCTGGTGGGCCTCTGTATACCTCGGATCTTGCTCTCTCAGCTAGGCTCTGGTCGGGATACTTCGCACTTCTCACCGCCTCGTCTGGGTGTTGATCGCAGCCTCAGTCGTCCCCGCTTGGCCGGAGGGAGATACAGGAAATCCTGCAGGTACGCGTTTTTGTCCGTTCAGCTGTGGCAGGAGACCGGGCCTGCAACGCACCGCCGGCGCGTGAGATGAGAAAGTGTCCCTGTTCGGGCGCCAATTTATGTGGTAAATATTTAAATTACCTGTACTATTTTTATGCGGTAAAGTCTAGTAAGAATAACTCAGTAAATATAAGAGGCAGAATCCGTGGTATTAGAGGGTTTAAAAGGCTTTATTCCTATACAAAGGAATACAATTCGAATTGTAGGCTTTCTATTCCATCACCACGAAAGTTCAGGAAGGAAGGGCATACATTATTGACAGATAAGCAGTTTTATAGAAAATACATTACAGTGAAACAGATGCAAGAGGCGTAACAGCTGATAATACAGATAAACTGTGCATACGTAACTAATAAAGGCGTATACATGGGTGTAACTAAAATACGTCATTAAACATGATGTCACAAGTGGGTGGATCCATAAAAGAATCCTGCAATGTCAGCAGAAATATTTGGCAGAGATGCGCGCGCAGCCGCATGACGTGTGATTGACGTGCAACTAGAGGGTGAAGGGGACTTGACATTTAGCTCTACATGTGGAGACAGAAGTCTGGGGGTTATGTCAACCTAATCCCAAATCATATCTAATATCCTATGTTTAAAGAACTGTGTTATCCAAAAGGAAAGGTCTCTAGGATAGAATCTATTCTATACTGACTGTTAGTGCGTGTACAAGCGTCTAAGTGTCTACATGAGATGCGAGGGGGTAGGAATATTCCATGGTAACAGGGCCTATGAATTACTTGCATGAGGACAGCGAGGCCTGGCCCTTTGCACGGTAGCTGGAGGAATGTTTACCTAAACTACTAGACAGGAATGCATCGGATGAGGAGCGGAGTAGATAATCTTGAAGGTGAAATACAGTTTTTGGCAGGCAATATGCTGGATCAGGCACCGTTAGCCGCGCAGGGAGTAGGACAAAGTTCATGGATACAGATGCAGGCTCAGACTGGAGCTTTCAGAGGCAGAAGGCAGGAAAAGGCTTGATGACAGAATTCAGGGCCTACTCGCCTGAATCTGTAAAATGTGGAAAGTGAACCACATAAAGTCGGTGGCCTTTCATACTTAGGAATGGAATATCTGACCCATTCATGGCGGATCTGAAAGAGGACATGTTGACGGTGGACGCACATATATTTGCGTCTTCAAAACTGGAGCAGGAGGGAACATACATGTACTTATAGCATGCACATGGAGCCGTTGGGGTCTACGATAGGGGACATAACTGATCACAAAATTCATATTTCCTCAACACGTTACCCTTTTTTGTCCAGCCTATACTTACATTAGGAAGAAATGGATAATTCAGCTGTGTAAAAACTTGGGTATAAAGCAATATTTGGCTTTTTTTAGGATATTAAAAACAGATACAGACGCAGTGATTGTCTCTGCAGTAGCTAAATATCTGCATTCTATGTGGATAACTCAAAGGAACCTGATAAATAATGCTGCTGTACATTAGTACCAAGTTAATGATTATCAAGAGAATAGATAATATTTTATTATTTTTAGAATGATCATTGTTTTATTAATTTTAGAATTCTGGAAATTATTTAAATGTTTAAAAAACAATGTCTAACAATCAACTAAAAACCCGAGATTATATGCATGAAATGGATTGCTTGATTTGTTGCACCGTTGTGTATTTTTATGTGCTTTTATGGTAAATTTAACCGCAATAAAGCTTGACTTGACTTGACTTGACTTGACTTTCTCTTTCTCTCCAACACACACACACACACACACACACACACACACACAGCGAACATCAAAATGTTATTTCTGCACATTCTGTGTGATTCACTTATATGCACATACCAAATGCATTTGTATATTTTTGAGAGAGTTCTTTTATGGCACAAACGGTTCTCCACGCATTGTGATTTAGAAATGATTTAATGGCTGCCTCTGCAACTCTCCTCTCTCTCGAACATGGTGAAAATGGTGAGAAAGATGACAGTAGATAAACTGATTTAATGCAAAAGCAGTGCAGTAGTTCATTCGATGCAATTTCTGCGCTGATTATTTTATTCAAAACTCCTTATTATTTAGCAGCATGTTCATGGCAGCGATTTGTCGCCATGGTGGTATTGATCTCTATCTCATTATTCAATGTAATTTAATTTCGAAGTATGTACTCAATGCCATGTGAGAGTGTGTACATTTTCTATCAATCCCTTGAGAACTATTATCACTAATAGCAAAATGTTCCTGAAGTTACTGGTCTTCCAAGTGTTGCTCGAGCTTTGTACTGCAGCCACGTCAGATTTCTGAGACCAGGACCAGAAAGCAGATCCTTGGGGACCATTAAATAGTATTCTCTATCTGTGAGCCCTGACACTTTACTGAGAAACAAGGGGATCTCAGCACACGAATCGGTGTGTAAGGTGTGTGCTCATTTACATATTTGAGAATTTATTTGTTCCTTGTGTGCTGCAGCAATTTTCCAAGTGCAATAGAAAGTTTGCAACACAAATAAAATTAAGTAATATGCATGTTTGTTTAAATATGTTGCAGTGATTTTATCAATGATGTTATAGAACTTGTCGGGAGTGATGTAATATGTGGGGTAATTAGCTGTGCCTGGAGAGAGCAAGAGCTATAGTTACTTTAGGGCACAAGTTATAGTTACTGGAGGAAACTATAACTGTTGAATTTCAGTGGTTTTATTTAGTTGAAAAACGTTACATTGTCTCTGAAATTAAAATCTAGCTAAAATGTTATTTTAACCTTTGTTTTTATCAGTGAGTATCCAGTTTTTTTAACATACGGTAAAATGTTATTACTGTATCTAAAACCAACCCCACAAACCTCACATCCTTTGGTGATGTGCATTGTGGGCCTGGCCGCAGGACATGGCCATCAACCTGGTCCTGCATCCAGCTCCTTGGGAGCATCCAACCCCAAGCCACTCATGGGCTTCTGCCATGCACAGCATATGGTTGGTCTCTCAGGCACTGGCTACATTCAGGTAGACTTATTGACTTTGCCAATGAGTCTCAAGATCAAAATACAAAACTGAGCCAATTATCATCTTCAAAAAAATCATCAATATTTTTAATCCAGTGTATATTTCGGCATTTCAAACAATGCAATGTTTAATAATACTGATTAGAATAAATATGTTTAATAAAGCTTTATTTAAAATTACATAAGTGAGTCTTTCTTTTAACATAGATGTTATTATTGCATTTTGTGGGCTGAAAAATGTTAAAAGAAAGACTCAGAGGCATTTTTATTCTTCTTCGTGTTTTAATAAAACTAACATGTCTCTGAGTCATTCTTTTAACATTTTTAGCCCGCAAAATGCAATTATATGAACAACCACAAAAGCGCCTTGCACTTCAGCTGAAGAGCATAGAGCGCCAGCTAGTTGAGCTTCAAAAAGATATGGTAAGCTTTCCTAGAGTCATGATTTTAATGACCCTGAAGACTTACTGTTTTTTTAATGTTGTTGAGGGCTGTGGCTTAAAATTCCTGGTGAATTTGCATTTTGGGACCCCCTTTTTCTCTGCCCCCGCTTGATGGATCACCCAGGAAATTTCCATGCAGAAATCGTCAAAGGATGCTAAAGTTATTAGCAAACCAAAAAACACATTTCATATGTAATTTTAGATCTAACTATTACTACAGATGCCTGTCTGTCCATCCGTCTGTCTGTCTATCTATGTATCTATCTACGTGTCTATCTATCTATCTATCTATCTATCTTGAAAAAAACAAAGGTTAAAGCGACGTTATAGTTAGGTGAATATGTCAGTAACAACACTAACATTTTCAGTAAAAAAAAATCCAGTTATAGAGAGCAGAGCAAACTATATCATGCACCCTCTGCATTCACTGCTTATGACCTCACATATTACAACACTCATGACATGTTCTATGAAATAACTGATGACTTTTCTAATGACATATTTGATGATATCACCCCATCCCCATCATTAATATACATGCGGCCCAAAATGGGCAGGAGGGGGCTATGCTCATGCCCCCTCCTCATATTTATATAAAAAAGAAAGTAGATACCTTTTGTTTTGCCTTGAACCTGTGGGAGTCCCACAAGATCACAGCAAAGCCACCAATTGTTGGTTAAATGTAACCCTGCAGTGGTCCCTCTGGGTTCCCCCCACAGGGCCTAGATGGGCAGGGTATCCATACACTGGCCCCATATATATTACCTACTGGCGGTCGCCAGTAGGTAGATATAGTTAGGACCTATTTTCCATCGGAAATCCGCAACATTCTATTTAGAATAACTTTGGCGCCGATTGACGAATCTTTGCGAAACTTTCCAATCTTTTGGCCAGCTCCGGTCCACTCCTATCCTGAAAGTTTCACGGTGATTCATCAAGCCGGGGCGAGAAAAAAGGGGGGTCCCAAAACAAGTTTTCCCCATGCATTTTCCCATAGGACCTTTAGCCGCAGCTACAGCCCGAACTGCTGAACGGAATTACACCAAATTTGGCAAAGAGGTAGTCCTCAGTTCAGACTCGTGCCTTTTGCTTAAATGGTGTAAATCCGCTCAGTAGTTCCTGAAAAAATTAGAGTTAAAAGTACATATATATCTATGGCCTCGGAGGATCCGCGCACCCTCCCGATCACAAGCTGAATTTTAATTGGCTGCCAACACTCTGAATCAGGAAGTGTTGGCAGCCAGAGGCACAAGAAAACCCCCCAAAAACTTCGCAAAATGCAAAAAGGGAGCAGGGTAGAAACACCCTGACCCCCTAGGCCTGCTCAGGGGGTCCCACAAAGACCCCCAAGGCCCCAAAAAAAAAAAAATGTAAAATGGGAGGATGCGCACTGGATGCGCGCATCCTGTTGATAGAGAAAAAAAATCAGTCCAGGCTCCCGCGCTACATATGGTAACTTGCCCTTGGGGGGCCAAATCCCGGGGGCATTTTTAAAAATTAAGTATGGGGGTCCCAATCCCCCCCACACTCTCCCAGGGACCACCACCCCCGGGGCACTAACATAAAATAAGCGGGGGCTCACGGCCCCCCCGCAGCCCCGGGGACCACCACCCCCGGGGCTTCTTAAAAAGGGGGAGGGCTCTCAGGCCCCCCTAGCCCCGGGGACCGCCACCCCTGGGGAAACTTTAAACTGGTTGGGGGGGCTCTCAGGCCCCCCCAGCCCCGGGGACCACCACCCCCCAGGGCTTCTTTAAAATGGGTGGGGGGGCTCTCAGGCCCCCCCAGCCCCAGGGACTGCCACTTCCGGGGCAACTTAAAATGTGGGAGGGGGGCCGCATGGCCCCCCTCCTGGAGCCTTGGACAGGACCTGGGGACCGCCAGCCCCCAGGTCCGGCTCCTGCAGTGTCCCGGGGTGCCCACCCCCGGGACACTGCTGTCTGCAATGGCAGGGCGGAAGCCTCGCAGCTCCCACCCTGCCATTGCAAACTGCTTTGCTTCATTGAAGCGAGAGCAGGGAAACCTGCTCTCACTTCAATGAAGCAAAGCAGATTGCTTTTCCATATGGGGAGCAGCATGTTAGCTGCTCCCCATGTGGAAAAGCAATGCCGGCTCCCGCAGGAGGCGGGGAGCCGGCTGGGACCATGGGGGGATTGGGGACCCACCCCTTGGTCCCCAACGAGGTGGCCAGGCCCCGGGGATGGGGTCTCCGGGGCCAGTAGTGGCCTGGGAGGGGGGCCACGCGTACTCCCTCCCCATTAATGAAAAATAAAAAACAATGGCCAGCCCCGGAGGATGGGGTCCCCGGGGCCTTAAGTGGCCTGAGGGATTTGTGTGCAAACACGCCCTGTGGCACGTTTTAAGTTGTGGAATTAATTCCTCTTCAATCCTGAGGTCCCCTGGGGGCCAACTAGCCCACCAGGTACCTCCAGTAAGCGCCACGGAGCTGCGTTGCCGAGTGTTGTAAAAAGGGGTGTTGCCTCTGAACACCTCTCTGCAACCCAGCTCCCTGGCGCATACTGGAGGTACCTGGTGGACTAGTTGACCCCCAGGGGACCTCAGGATTGAGGAGGAATTAATTCCCCAACTTAAAACGTGCCACAGGGCGTGTTTGCACACATATCACCTCAGGCCCCGCCCCCTTCCTTCACCATTGTGCAAATATTCCTCTAAAATCAGCCGAACTACGAATTCCGATTCACTCACCTGTTATCAGGAGAGAACCCAGTGCTGCATCTTTTAGCCCAGCACTGACCCTGAAAAGTAATTCTAAGCGTACTTACCAGTAACTTCCATAGGAATTCATTGTGTGGTTTTCAGCACAAAAGTTTCTAAGTGTCTATTTTCACAAACTAAAAATATTCCTAAAAAATCGACTGATGACTTAAACACATTCTTTCAACTGTTTACAGGAGATTGGTCAGTGCTGGATCCAGGATCCACCACTGAGTGAGAAAAAGTAACAATAACACTACTTACCTCCTAAGTGAATTTTCTGCCATAGAATAACATTGGTGATTCTATGTGAAAAAATGTCTGTCAACTTTTAAAATACAATAATATTCCTTAAAAATCACTACTGTAACCAAAACGCTTTTACTCAACTGTTTACAGGAGATGTCCAAGGACTGAATCTAGGATCCAGTACCTGTGGTTGGAAAAGTAATCCATAAAGTAACTAATTGCATTTGACTAGAAATTCACATTGAGCTCAATGTTGCATTGTGCTTGAAATTGTGTTGCCCATTGCAACAACTGAAAGTACTGTACTTAAAAGTCTATTGCCTATTTGCAAAGTATTTAAACTAAAGTAATTCATTCTGAGAAAGTATATTTTGTATTGTAATGTAAAATGTAATTATAATGTAATTTAAAAAAAAGATCTAAAAATAAATAGTTTAAAAAAAGGAGTAAATCAGTTTAAAAACAAATCAGTATAACAATTAACCCCTTCGGCGCTCATGACGGAACGGTTCCGTCATGAGCGTCGGCTGAGCTGTGCTCATGATGGAACCGTTCCGTCATGACCACGCCCGCGCAAGAAACGGTCAGCGCTGAGCGGGAATCGGCGCCACATCGAAGGGGTTAATACATTAAAAATTGTCCTTTTCAAAATCTTTGAAATTCACTGAAAAAAACCAGAGGTTTCAGCCCTGATATAGTTAGGAATTAGCATTTAAAAAACCTTTGAAATTCACTGAAAAAACCATAGGTTTCAGGCCTGATATAGTTAGGAATTAGCATTTAAAAAGCCTTTGAAATTCACTGAAAAGACCATAGGTTTCAGGCCTGATATAGTTAGGAATTAGCGTTTAAAAAACCTTAGAAATTCACTGAAAAAACAATAGGTTTTAGGGGTGTTATAGTTAGCTGGACATTTCACTCGAACAAAACCATTGAAATTCCCCTGTTATAGTTAGTTCAGCTAACTATAACTCTCGCCCCCGCAATGCACTGCTGATGACGTCACATATTACATCACTCATGACATGGTCAGTGACATCACTCATGACATCACTGATGACATCTCAAATGACATCACTGATGACATCATCCATGTGATAATTTGATGCATCTTCTCACACCCTAATATAACCTTTGATACACCCACTCTCAATTACAGCCATTCTCAAAACCATAGACACTCCAACAGCAATAACTACATACACACTCACTGATTCTTAGGTTTACACACAAATCCACTCACTCACCCGTACAGTCACTCATACTTATGGTCACTCAGCACAGGACTATCATATGTACTCACAAACCTATATACACACTCACACACCACCACTCATCCATAGAGGTACTCACTCACCTAGTCAGTCATGCAAATAATTAATCACACTGCCATTTACTCACCTATACAGTTATACACACACCAGCTCAATCACTCATACAAATACTAACACATTCTTATGCTCTTATACAATCACTGATACAAGCACACACTCATCCATACAGCCACTCTCACAATCACACACTCTCACTTATAGCCATTTATATACTCTAACACACATATATACTGCCTTTCATATATGAAGTTACTCACACATGTACCACTGAGATATACATTCACTCACTAACACACAATCACCCACCCATACAGTCCATCACAGATGCACTCTTGAAACCATGCACCCAGTGAATCATCTATGCACAGTCACACACACCCCACCCACACAAGCACTCAGGCACCTATACAGCTACTCAGACAATTAATCTATTATTCATATAGACACTCATGTAGCTATTCACAAACCCATGCAGCCACTTACACACCAACAGACAGAAGGATACAGACATTCACACAGTTTAGTCACTAACCCATGCATTCAGTAAGATATGTTTAATCTCTCACTTATAGAGTCAGTTACACACCTACTAAATCATCCATTCAGACACATATACACCCATTCATTCTTCAATACGCCTTTCCTTATTTATATTAAACATATTTAAACTTTACAGAAACACACAGTCACTGGATGATGTCACCAGTGATGTCATCAGTGATGTAATTTGAGATGTCATGAGTGATGTCATCAGTGATGTCACTGACCAGGTCATGAGTGATGTTATATGTGACATCATCAGCAGTGCAGTGTGGGGGGGCGAGTTATAGTTAGCTGAACTAACTAAAACGGGGGAATTTCTCTGGTTTTGTACGAGTGAAATGTCCAACTAACTATAACGCCCCTGAAACCTATGGCTTTTTCAGTGAGTTTTTAAGGTTATTTAAATGCTAATTTCTAACTATAACGTCCCTGAAACCTATGGTTTTTTCAGTGAATTTCAAAGGTTTTTTAAATGTTAATGTAAGATTAAAATGTTTGCAAACCATATATATATATTTTTTTTAAATATTATGGAACTTTAACATCCTTTTTTCATTTTTCCCTGTATTTTTTATAATTATGTAATGTTTTCTATCTTCTAGAATAAATATGTATATATATATTTCTTTTTTTTTGTTTACAAAAACCAGGATGCACGTACCGGTCGTGTATTCTGCTCGATCGGTGCGCGGATCCTATCAGCTATATTGCTAAAGTTGTGAAGGATGCGTGTTTGGAATGCGACGGGTACGCGTTCCACACAACTTCATATAGGTATGGGATTGCGCTGGCTGCGCGTTACGTATGCGACCGTTGTGCGGAACCGGGTAACGCGTGATGTCATAGGCGTATTGAGTCACACTAGGTGCGCGATTTCCGTAATTTTTTTTATGTCTGAAAACTATATGTATACAACTTTAAAGTGTATGTAAGACCAAGAGATAATCTAAACAATTTTAAAAAATCACATATTTGTACTTGTAATAAAGTTATATTATTGTTAAACATATTTTCGCGAAGTCGCGTCGGGTGAGCGCTGGGTGAGCGTCGGTTGCGAGCTGAGTGAGCGTTGGGTGCGCGCACCCCATGTGACTTCAAAAGGAAGCATTTGATTGGTTTACAAACTTTTCTTTCTAGAATGTGAAGGACCCCTTCCCTTTTTATTCATTGCTTTAGATCATCCTCGGAGATACGCCTGTTTTTTAGCTGCCTTGAATATTTTTTGGTTGTTCATCCAAAAACAAAAATGGCTTCATCAGCTCCTGATATGAACATTCAATCAGAGGAAGAAGAGTTGCAGGAAGAGGTGAAAGAAAAGAAGGAGTCCCTTGTGTGGACATTTTTTACAATTCCAGAAGGGAAGAAAAAGGTTAATGCCATTAAGGTGACCTGCACTCTATGTTCATGGGTGCTTTCATTGGGGAGTGAAGAAAAAAATATTCTTGTGGAACTGCCAGGATGTTTGCAACACCTGAGGACAATACACCCTCGACATCTGGCGTGTGAAGAACTTCGTTGTGCCAAGAAAGCTGGAGTGGCATTAGACCAGGGTGCTGGACCAAGCACCTCTGGACAAAACCGTGGACCTGACATGCGTCCTGAGTTTCGTAATTTGGAACAGCACTGCAACAAGTGCAGGAAATTAGTATGCTGTGGTGAACAGTCTATCAATGCTATTGTTGCTGCTGCAAGACACCGCTTTTGTTAAAAAAAAAATCAATTTTTTCTTGCAATGATGGTTCAATTGCAAAGTTCTTCAGTTTATTTTGTTGTTTTTCGTTTTTCTAAAAAAGACCAAAAAAGATTCAAAATAGTTACAAAATACAAAAAAATTACAAAATACAAAAAAGAAGAAAAAAAACGGTTCTGTTCAGAACCACCAAATCTGTGCAATAAGTGTATAGTAATGTGTGATTCATTGCATGATCATATATTTAGAGCATGAGTGATTGAAAGAGTGCATTGTTAATTTGTAAGTAATTGCATGATTGCATCAGTACTGTCTGTGTGATTGGATGACTATATTGGAAGAGCATGGGTTATTCCATGAGTTCATAGGTAGTGTTTGAGTGATTAAAAGACTGTAAAGATAGTAGAAATGTGATTGCATGAATGCATCAGTACGATGTATGTGCTTGTATGAGTACATGGATACTACCTGTCTGATTGAACAAGTGTATGAGCAATGCCTGGGTGATTGCAGAAGTGCATCAGTGCTACATAGGAGCTTGTATGAGTGCAGAGATAATGCCTTTACGATTGCATGAATGCTTGGGCAATGCCTGCATTATTCTACGAGAGCTTGCATAATGCCTGGGTGGTTACATTAATAAATGGGTAGTCCTTGCTTGATTGTAAGACAGTATGAGTAGTGATTGGGTGATTGGAGAAGTGCATTGGACTGACAGGAGGATTCCTAGGCTGCATGGGTAGTACCTTAATATTTACAAGAGTGTTCCAATAGTATGTATGTGGTTAGAGGTCTGTATGCATAGTCCAGAGAATATTGTAGGTGTTCTTGTGTTAGTAGCTAGGCCACTCCATAAGTACATCACTAGTAATTGGAATGATTATAGTGCTGCAAAGAGAGTGCATGGTGAATTTATAACTGCTTAGGTATTGGCGGAGTGACAGAATAAGTAGATAGTGCTGGATAGATGTTTGGAGAAGTGCTTGGGACAGACAGAAGGTTTCATAGACTGTATGGGTACTAACTGGGTATTTAGAAGAGTATATCAATAGTATGTAGCTGGTTAGAGGTCTCTATGCATAGTGCACAGAATATTGTAGCTGTACTTGTGTTACTGGCTAGGCCATTCCATAAGTACATAAGTAGTAACTGGAATAATTACAGTGCTGCAAACAGAGTGCATGCTGAATTTATAAGTGCTTAGGTATCGGCGGAGTGATAGCATAACTAGAGAGTGCTAGATGGATGATTGGAGAAGTGCATGGGACAGACAGGAGGTTTCCTAGACTGCATGGGTACTAAGTGTGTATTTAGAAGAGTGTATCAATAGTATGTAGTTGGTTAGAGGTTCAGCATGCATAGTGCACAGAATATTGTACCTGTACTTGTGTTACTGGCTAGGCCATTCCATAAGTACATGACTACTATCTAGAATGAATACAGTGCTGCAAACAGAGTGCTTACCGAATTTATAAGTGGTTAGATATTGGTGGAGTGATAGGATAAGTAGATAGTGCTGTATGGGTTATTGGAGAAGTGCATGGGATTGACAGGAGGATTCCTAGCCTGCATGGGTACTAACTGGGTTTTTGAAAGAGTGTATAAATAATATGTATGTGGTTACAGGTCTGCATGTATACAGCACAGAATATTCTACCTGTACTTGTGTTATTGGCTATGCCATTCCATAAGTACATAACTAGTAAGTGGAATGATTACATGGTGAAAACAGAGTGCATGGTGAATTTATAAGTGCTTAGGTATTGGCACAGTGATAGGAAAAGTAGATAGTGCTGGATGGGTGATTAGAGAAGTGCATGGGGCTGACAGGAGGATTCCTAGGCTTCATGGGTACTACCTGGGTATTTACAGGAGTGTACCAATAGTATGTATCTGGTTAGAGTTCTGTATGCATACTGCACAGAATATTGTACGAGGACATGTGTTAGTGGCTAAGCCATCCTATAAGAACATGACTAGTAACTACAGTAAATACAGTGCTGCAAACAGAGTGCATGTTGAATTTATAAGTGCTTTGGTATTGGCGGAGTGATTGGATAAGTAGATAGTGCTGGATGGGTGATTAGAGAAGTGCATGTGACTGATAGGAGAATTCCTAGGTTGCATCATGGGCAGATTGTTTTTGTGCAGGAAGGAACACCTTACTGTACAAAAACAATCACTAAAGGCATTTTCCTCCTTCAATGCATGGCGTAGAATGCAGCACGCATTGAAAGAGGAAACAATGAGGAGAAATGAAAACATTTCTCCTCATTGCGCCTTGCTAAACCACCTCTAGGGTGGTGCAGCATCCACAAACATGTCCAGATTTATGATTTCTTGTAAATCTAGAGATGTGTCTTGTTCCATGGGTGTTGTGTGGTAACATACACAGCAACACCCATGGAACGCCCCTTCAACAGAAAGTACTGCGTATGAAGGGGCGTATTTGCAAGGAGAGGAAAAGCCATGCAGGGTGGCTTTTTCTCTCCTTGTAAATATGGAGGTGCCCCCAGCACCACCACTACGTCACAAAAAGTGATGTACTAGTGGCGCAGGGGGCTTGTAAATCTGCTCCATAAGAGCTTACGGATTGGCAGAGTAATACGATAAGTACATAATGTTGTATGGATGATTGAGAAAGTGCATAGCAGTAATTGGAGGATTGCTAGACTGCATGGGTAGTACCTTTGTATTTACAGGAGTGTTCAAATAGTATGTATGTGGCTAGAGGTGTGCATGCATAGTGCAGTGAATGCTGTAGGTATACTTGTGTTAGTGGCTAGGCCACTCTATATGTATATTTTTAGTCAGGATAAATACAAGAGTTTAGAGAGAGTGACAGTGTGATTGGAGCAGTGCATGAGTACTACCTAGATTATTACAAGAGTGAATCAGTAGTCTACAGGGGGTTAGGGGCCTGCACAGATTGTGCATATTTGACCGTAGCACAGTGTCTCTTCATGCCTGAGTCATTGTCCAACTGCATGGGCAGTGACCGGGTAGAGTGCTGGTATTTGAGAGAAGAGTGAGTTTATGCTGGCAGTTGACACCAGAGTGAGTTTATAAGTGCTTCTGTTTGGGCACAGAGATTAGATGAGGGCATGGTTCTATGAGGATGATTGCATCAGTGAAGAGAGAGTTAGAGTGTGATTGGAGCAGTGCATGAGTACTACATAGTTTATTACAAAAGTGAATCACTAGTCTACAGGGTGTTAGGGGCCTGCACACATTGTGCACATTTAACTGTAGCACAATGTCTCTTCATGCCTGAAACATTGCACAAGTGCATACACAGTGACTGAGTAGATAGACTGCTGGTAGTTGACAGCAGGGTGAGTTTATAAATTCTTGTGTTTTGGCACAGAGATTAGATGAGGGCATGGTTCTATGAGGATGATTGAAACAGTGAAGAGAGAATGAGAGTATGATTGGAGCACTGCATGAGTACTACATGGATTATTGCAAAAGTGAATCAGTAGTCTACAGAGGGTTAGGGGCCTGCATACATTGTGCACATTTAACTGTAGCACAGTGTCTCTTCATGCCTGAAACATTGTACAAGTGCATACACAGTGACTGAGTAGATAGAGTGCTGGTAGTTGACACCAGGGTGATTTTATAAGTGCTTGTGTTTCGGCACAGAGATTAGATGAGGGCATGGTTCTATGAGGATGATTGCATCAGTGAAGAGAAAGTGGGAGTGTGATTGGAGCACTGCATGAGTACTACATAGATTATTACAAAAGTGTATCACTAGTCTACAGAGTGTTAGGGGCCTGCACACAGTAGATGGAGTGCTGGTAGTTGACACCAGGGTGAGTTTATAAAGGCTTCTGTTTCGGCACAGAGATTAGATGAGGGCATGGTTCTGTGTAGATGATTGCAAGAGTGGAGAGAGAGTGAGAGTGTAATTGGAGCACTGCATATGTACTACTTAAATTATTAAAAAAGTGAATTAGTAGTCTACAAGGGTTTAGGGGTCTGCATAGATTGTGCAGATTTGACTGTAGCATGGTGTCTCTTCATGCCTGAATCATTGTACAAGTGCATAGACAGTGATTGAGTAGGTAGAGTGCTGGTAGTTGACAGCAGGGTGAGTTTATACGTGCATGTGTTTTGGTACAGTGATTACATAAGGAGATAGTTCTAGTGAATGATTAGAGTATTGGAAAGAGATCATCTGAGAAAATGCATAACTAGTTGGGTACTGACAGAAGTATATAATTAGTATATGCTAGTAGTAAATAACTTAAAAACTGCATTACCAGTAACATAGTGATTGATGGACTGTATGGTTAGTACCTGAGGTATTTTAGACATTACTAACAAGTGAGTAGGTGTTTAAATGTGTTTATAAATATTGCCTGGGTGAATGTAGTAGTGGATGGATAGTGTTTGGATTACTTAACCTTACCTTTACAGTAGTAGATATCAAAATATTGTAATTTTTTTTGCAGTTGTTTGTAATATTTTAAAGTTTAAAAACTTTTTAACTTTAGAATTTGGATCTGTAAAAGAGAAGAAAAAATACAGTTATAATATATAATATTATCATTTTATAAATACAACATAATTTAAGCATAACATAAAATATTTGATTTGCCTTTTTTGCTGTTCTCAGAATATATTGAATTTCACTATAAATAGTGATTTCAATGTTACTCATCACATAACAGCGGGCAAAAAAAAAAACAATCAAGAAGATTGTTTAAAAAAAAACAAATCTGTGTCAAAAATATTTTCAACATAGTGAACTATGTCTTCACATTGTATAAAAATAACATCCTCAATAACATAGTATATAATACAAATAACACATATATAAAATGCTTTTTTATAAGAGAAGTGTGTTACTAATTGTTACAAATGATATTCCTGAAATCCTTTACACTGAAATTGTCCAAAGTAATTGTATTAATAGAGTTTAACATAAACCCAATAGGTCGAATTATGTTCTTAGAATTTTGGCTTTAAGAATATTAGGTATGAATTTGCTAATTCGTTTGGCAAACGATATCTAAAAACTAAATGAGCATCATTACAATATGTCCATCCTTTATTGCATTTTAAATAGACAGTGTAATGTCCAGATGTTATAGAAGGTCCATCGTGGAAAATAATTGCTACTGCTACAAAAGTTCTTCTTGATATTGATAGTTGACTTGCGACAACATTTTTTATTAAAGTTTCCAATTTTCTTCCATCAGCAGTACAACGTTGTATCATTAAAATTATATATTGTCCAAATTTTTGTATAAATAGTGTTGATAACATTTCTGATTTGCATTGGCTACACTCCATGTTTTGATTTGCTGCTTTAACTAATTTGTTGAAAGACACTGTTTTACAGTCTGGTATTGTTAAATATATAAATCTCTCAGTGTCTATGTTTGTGGTAGAAGTAAACATACAATTTTCACATTCATGTTTCCATTTATAACAAAGTCCAAATAGATTTTCAATTTGTATTCCTTCTTCTTCTAATACTGCAAGCATATACGTTAGAAATTCCTAAGTATCCTGTTGCACATTCTGTGTAAATTGCATAGAACCAGAACATATATCCAAAAGCTTCCTAATATCACAAATAGTTTGGATTTTACTTTTATCAATTATCAATTTTTCAAAAATAGAATACAACACAAAACCTTTTTTCTAGATTTTCTATAATTTGCTGTAGCAGATTTTTGAGAAAAATACAACATTTACCACTACTTTAGCATAGCAGTTGATACCTGAACTATTTTATAACTGATATCCGACAATCTCTTCAATAGTGTCCTTTGTCTTTTTGCTTGGATTTTAAACATTAACCTTTTTAATTTCTTTTCTTTACACAATTTACATCTTCACTAATCTTTCTCTCATCAAAATCAAATACAATCCAGATAAAGTTCTGACTCGGGACAAACCAACATATGCCATACTCTCTTTAAATACGGTACTTCCAATATTTACCAAAGCACTGTCTACGCTTAAACCTTGAGATTTATGAATTGTCACCGCATATGCCAAAGAAAGAGGAAACTGTTTTCTACGAACATACAAATCTTTAACAAGCAAAAAATGAGCAGAACAACAAGCAATTTGTTTTACTTCTTTAATCTGATCAAATTTGATTTTCAAATATTCAATTCCATCTTTTTTTTGATAATTAACATAATCAACAACTTTTCCCATTTCTCCATTTACTAAACCTTTTTCTACATCCAAATTACACTGTAAAATAACCCAACAGTTTACACATACATATAAATTCTTTTCTAAACCATCAGTTTTAGATATAGATTTTCCCCAAAAATCCAATTTTGTTTTCAGTTTTTCTGTCAAAATAATAGTAATTCCTTCATGCTCCATTTTATCAATGGCTTCCATTTTTATTATTTGTTAATTTTCCAGCTGTAAAAGTTTTTAATTAAATGTACAACACTCTCGCAGTGTTGGCATGAGGCAGAGTATAGATTTATTTTCTGCAATTTTTTTGTATATTTTTGCAGGATCTATATTTTCATTTGGAAACAAGTTGGTAAGAATCCGACTTTGCAAAGCGTCTTTGCCATGTTCTGTCAACACTCCAATTCTTATATTTTGAAGAATCGTTCCATAAACTTCATCATTTTCTTGTCACATATTTTTAATGAGTTCTTTGTACTCAAAATTTGACCAAATGTTAACGTTTCCAACACTTCCCAAAGACTTTCTGGTATCTTCATGCACAAGTGTTTTAAATACTGGTTGCCATTTTACAGGAGTAAGTTGCAGTAGATCACCAAAAACGATCACATGTTTTCCTCCAAATAAGACATCGTATTCTGTTTATAAAATTTGCTGCATTCTTAAATGCACAAAGGCAAGCAATAAGTTTGAGACCATGCTCACCTCATCAATAATCAGAAGTTTCATTTTCTTTAGCACTCTTGAAACTTCATAACAAGCTTCTCCAGATAGCTTGTGATATTCCAATTTATTTTCATGTTCCACAGGTAGCATTAGTAAACGATGTAATGTAATTCCTTCAATGTTGTGCGCTGCCAATCCAGTTGGAGCAGTTACAACACAAGACAAATGTGAATCAGTTATTTTCCATAGATAAGTGGTCAAAACTTTAATCAAGAAACTTCTTCCTGTACCAGCTTGACCACTGATATACATTTGGATAGGTTGAAATGATGTACATGTGCATTCTTTCTTTTCATGAAGAAAACCATGGTCGAACTGTTGCCTAACTTGCTGATATATTTCTTTCTGTTCAATATTTAGTTGTTCTTCCAAGTTTTCTAAGTCCATAATACCTTCTTGAGCTTGATGCACTGCTGTTTCCACTTCATTCATGGCGATTGCTGCTTCATTTTCAAAAATTGGTTGTCCTAGTGCATCTTGACTTAGAGGTCCAGAACTTTGACTGTCTTGAGAACTGTCTCTAGCAATCTCAGCTGCAATAGTAGCTTCTTGATCAATTTCTTCATTTAACATTTTCAGATAATTTGCAAAAACTGGGCATTCAATGCTATCTTTACATGCATTGAAAGAATCTTCATAGCACTGAAAATCTCCAAGTAATTCCAATTCTGTACGCCAAGGCTTGAACAGTTGTTAAGGTGCTAAATAGTAGAATTCTATTTTATCAGCAGTATTACACCTGAGTTTCCTGTGAATAATTAGATTTCCTTTAGTATGTTTCACCAAACATCCTTCTGAACCAATCACTGCATATATTCCTTCATTTATGTTTTCTGTTAACCCTGGGCGTAGTTTGCGAAGTAGCACTACGCGTAGCTACGCGAAGTGCACTTCGCACTATGCGAGCTACGCGTAGCTTCGCAAACTGCGTAGTGCACTGTGCAAGATGCTGTTTGCACTGATTGCACAGTTCCGGATGCTTGTTCGCACTGTGTAATCAGTGCAAACTGCATCTTGCACAGTGCAAGCGGTCGTTTTCTGCCGCTCGAGTAGATTTCTACTCGAGCGGCAGCTTTCTCAACGCGGACTGGTACTTTCTCATTGCGAGCGGTCGCGAACATACGCGACCACTCGCAATGAGAAACCTGACCTCCCCGCGTTGAGAAGCTCGCCGGGAGGTTTATTTTCCACGCTCGCGATCAGCAACTGGATGTTGCTAATCGCGAACGAGGAAATAGTCTCGCCGGGATGTCATTTTGCTTGCTCGCAGTCGCCAACTTGACGTTGAGGACCGCGAGCAAGCAAAAAATGACCGCTGCACTACGCTACGCTACGCGTGTTTGCACTGTGCTACGTGCAATTCACGTAGTGCGAAGTAGCGCAAACTTCGCAAACTACGCGAGCGTAGCGTACTGCTTTGCCCAGCCTTATTTTCGGTAGTATTTTTCTTAAAACTGTAAAATTGCAGCACTTTATAGAGACATATGTACTCAAAATGACGACTTCTATTTGGATAGTATGTATCCAACATGTTTGTTTTGACAATATCTGTACTTCCCGGTTCATTTACTGCTAATTTCAATTTCTTGTAGGTTTAAGTACTCGATTTCGCGTTGCAGCAAGACCTAGACTCACCCAAATGATCCCTCTTGACTTTGAATATAAACTTGCAGACGACAACCGATCCGAGCATTCGTACGCTCCAATCTCTCGATGGGATAACATCTTCAAACTGAAACTGTACAATTTCTTCCTAAGACTCTTCTCATGGGAAATTTCTTCCCACATTTCTTTTCAACTCCGTCTTTTCTGATTTTGTTATGTATGATGTTACATACCGAGCAACAGCAATGGAATTGTCCGCAACATACTGAATATCCATATTAGCATTCCACATTGAGAGAATAACTGGATTATAATCATTGATATACTTTGATTCTTCACTTCTTCTCAAATTGTACGTATTTTTGGGAGATTTTCTAGTGATGGTATGTCTCACTGCTGACATGAAACTGTTTACTCTTCCTTTGGATATTACTGGACATGGAAATCCAAAACGACATTTGGTATAAAACTTTTCCTTCGACTTCTATTTCCGTCGACAGTATTTGCCACATCGATGACTTTGGAATCGTAGCACTTGGTGCCTTAAGGTGTTTTCTTCTGTTCTTTTTGGTATAGCACATGTGACATAATCTTCAATAAAAGATAAAACAGTGTCATCCGAATCAGTTCCAAATTCGGGTGCATCCTTGATCCATAAAAGCATATGTATATGAGGAGAACCTCTAGCTTGATATTCCTTTCTCCAAAATAAATCAATAACTTCTCCAAGAGGAGGATTCTTTTTATTGCAGATAAAAGACATCATAGCTTCAAACCTATGGTTGAAATATCTGCATACATTAACAGGATCCAAAGAGCACAATTCTCCAGGTGTCTTGTGTTCAATATTTGTAATATTTTAATTTGCCTCTCGAAGAAATTCAAGTAAATCATCCCAAGCGTATTCAGCACAGCTTAGGTTAACAAACCACGTAGGAGTTCCTAAGTTCCTTAGCATGGATTTAAGTTCTCCATGACGACGATACCAATACTCATTAGTACTGCACTGACATGCCATCAAATTAATCAGTTGAGATTCTAAATGATCGTCTCTCTGATGTACTTTATCCATGAATTCCTTTGCAGAAACATTTTGAAGATGTACTCCTGTTTTTAAGATGTGGTTGACTGCATATGAAAGTCCAGACAAGTCACTCTCAAACAAAAGATGAAATATATATGGGATACATTGTCGAAATCTTGGATCTTCTGCATACAATCTTGTTGTCTGATATTCTGATGCAGGAATCTGTACTGATCGTTCATCATAGCGTCCACCTTTTCCAGTTGGGAACAGCTGGGGAAAACAACGAGCCTTCAAACTTTTTTCCCATACACTCTTGGGAGTCCCCTTCGCTTCCTTCATTTGGAAAAATTCAATACTATTCCCCATCACTTCTTTTGAATGAAGTGGATGTACACTATAATATTCATAAATTTCTTCACTTTTGGACATGTCAACTTTTTCAATTTGACCACTTGACGTTTCACTATCATCTCCTAAAACTATTTCTTCTTCTTTTACATAAACATTCTTGTAGTAATCATTGTTTTTTATAAGATATAATGTTGCCTTTTGCACTTTCCTAACATCAACTAATTCCCGCCAAATTTTCTTACTCTTAGTAGGAACACCATTAACTAGTGGTTCACTTTCTACATTTTCTACACCAATAGTTTCAATATTTTTCTTTAAATCTAGAAAATATACAACTCTACCTTGTAATCCTCGTTGTAAATCTGTAGGAGTCAATTTACCTGTTTTAGGCTCCATGTGAACAATATCCTGAAATGGGTGCACACATTGAATCAGAATAGACTCATAGGTGTTTAAATCTACCAGTTCTGGAGGAGTATTTACTAACTCTAGATTATTATGAACAGCTCTAGCAGGTATTTTATTATCGTCTAATTTGTTATAACAATATTTACAAATATGCTGACCCAAATCAAAGCACTCCTCTACCAACAAATAAGTTACAAATTCCTTCCATTTATCATTATTTTCTCTTTCACTTTTTTTTTGTAACCAACTTTTTATTTATTGAGAGGTGAGGTCAATCAAAATACACAGCTGTGCGCCTACAACCACTGTGGCCGGCAGCAGAAAAAGCATAGTGTCATAAGGCAAATGCAATAAAACAGAGCATATATCATATACCTCATAACAAAGGTCTAGCCGCTTTACTCTATACACTGAATCTGCCCCCCGCCCTCCGGACATTGTGCCCCCACATCTCCCCAACATGCGCAATCGTTGAAGCACCTGTAGCATTGCCCCATCAGCCGCACCCCGACTCAGTGTGTCGCACCTAGCGTGCCTGTCACCCCCGAGCATGCCTTTAGACGCGCTCACACCAGCCTGGGAATCAGAGATAACAAGTATAGCTAGTAGTGCAGTCTAGTCTATAACGGGGGACCAACGAGATCAAGCCAGGAGGGTACATTTCCAAATCCTGCGGCTATCACTACCCTGCGCTAGGCAAGTAGATATTACTCTCTAAGCTTATATTAGCTTCATTCGCCAAGATACATACATTTCTTACAGCACATTGCGAGATTCCCGGTCCAACCCGCAACCCTCAAGAGGACTGGGCTGGCTGGCATAGTGCTGCCACTCTGTGATACCATGGCGCTATCGCATCACTCAACCTCTATAAATCCTGAAAAAAAGAAGACAAACCAGAAAACAGAAGGGGGGAAAGTCGGGAGAAGAGGGGAGGAGCGCCGGAGGCAGAGGGGGGAGGGCTGGCGGGGGGACAGGAGATACAGGGCCTCGCTGCCCTTCCTCGGCTTATCTCTCCTGACCTGGGCATGCTGCCTCCCGGAGGCCCATAGTACCATTGAGGTGATATGCAACAATGCAGTGGGGGAGTAAGACCACAGCGCGGTCATCTGGAGTTAGGAGCCCTCCGCGGACCTCCAGAGTGCCCCCGGGCCCGTCGGGCTAATCCCATCATCAAACAACTTTAGGGCCCGCAGTCTCGGCGGCTGTAACCTAGCATGCTCTATCCTCCCCAGGTGGTCCACCAAGGGCTCCCAAAGGGTCCTGAACCTGGTTTCCCTAAATTGAAGGCGGGCCGTGAGCAGTTCCATCGCCACCACCTGCCATAGGCGGGTAAACCACACGTTAATGGAAGGCGTCTCCGCCTTCTTCCAATATACCGCTACTGTTTG
Source organism: Triturus cristatus (assembly GCF_964204655.1). Lineage (NCBI taxonomy): Eukaryota > Metazoa > Chordata > Amphibia > Caudata > Salamandridae > Triturus > Triturus cristatus. The sequence continues at coordinate 139,473,999 of NC_140589.1, read as the reverse complement.
CTTTGCTGCACCCAGCATGTGGAGGCTCAAATGCCAATCACGGCCCGTCATAGCCCGCCTTGACGTTGGCCGGAGGCCCAGAATGATCGTGAGCGGGTCTTCCGGTAGCGGGTAGCCCAGCACCCTCTTGATGTGGCTGAGGACTTCCTTCCAGTAGGTAGTCAAAAGCGGACACGTCCACCAAACATGGATGAAGTCGCCCAACGCTTGCGTGCAGCGCCAACAGAGCAGGGACACCTTGGGGAACATCTTCTGGAGCCGGACAGGGGTATAATACCATTGGGTCATCACCTTGTAAGCCGATTCCTGTTGGGGTATTGTTCTGCTTGGGTTTTCAGATCAGATAGAACCCGCTCATCAGAGCCTCACTAACCCAGCCAGAACGTTACCCCCTCCCTAGAACCTATTTACAATAGTGCAACCACATATATCTACCACCTAAGGACAGGGGATTCCTACTATACATACCAAGACCTCTTATAGTCGGTGGCCTCGCGATCCCATACGGATCCAGACCTCTCTGCCCATACGACAGTATCACAAGTGGCGGCCTCGCGATCCCACACGAATCCAGACCTCTCTACCCAGACGGCAGTCTCAGCACAATCGGCGGCCTCGCGATCCCATACGAATCCAGACCTCTCGGCCCATACGACAGTATCACAAGTGGCGGCCTCGCGATCCCACACGAATCCAGACCTCTCTACCCATACGACAGTATCACAAGTGGCGGCCTCGCGATCCCATACGAATCCAGACCTCTCTACCCAGACGGCAGTCTCAGCACAAGTGGCGGCCTCGTGATCCCATACGAATCCAGACCTCTCTACCCAGACGGCAGTCTCAGCACAATCGGCGGCCTCGCGATCCCCTATGAATTCAGACCTCTCTGCCCATACGACAGTATCACAAGTGGCGGCCTCGCGATCCTATACGAATCCAGACCTCTCTACCTAGACGGCAGTCTCATACGACAGTTCATCCTATGATCACCATAACATACAAAAAGGGAATCAGTCTCACTATTCATCAGATCACACAAGGATTGCCAGTTCGAGCATAGCCTGTTCTCAGGTTCGAGGGGCTCCTCTTTCCCTTATTCAGTTACCACTTACCTGATCAGGGTTAACATCTGTTCATGTAGCCGCAGCTGACTAGAAGAATAGGCTACCCTCTCATACAAGAACACGCAGCACATGTTGGTTCACTACAAACTGGATACTTTATTACTCATTACATACGCAATCACATAACATTACAATATAACACATAACCTGCAAAGAAAAGTGAAAGATTAAGTTGTACACTCTAATAAGAAAGGGTCGACATCACCTTAGTAGTATGTAGCCTGCACTCAGTGGTCATCTAGGTTCCCTTCTCGTCTGTGCCTCGGCTCGCCTGGAATCACCCTTCTCCGAGTCACTGGAACCTCTTCCTTATCGGCTACTCTCTCCTCTCTAGCTATTCTGCTAGGAGAGCATCTGTCTCTCGGTTCTTCTCCGCCTTCAAGATGGCGTCTGTCTTCCCTGGAATAAGTAGTAGCTTTACTGCTAACGGCTAGATGCCGCCTACGGACTGAACATGTAACTGCCTCAGACTTTCACTAATATAGAGGTGCGTTTCCTCATGGAAAATTCCGGCCTGTAACCTGCCGCCCACCAAATTCTTGTACCTCCCCGTACCAAGGACACGTTCCCAGCCGGCCGGCCTGATGTAGTGTCTTCGGCATGAAGAAAAATACAATCCTTCGATAAGGGCCGGCCTGAACCGGTTCTCTCCAAGCGAATAACACCTCATAACTAAAACATTACATTTGACCTAGAAGCATCCCAAGCTGCCGGAGCAGAAAGAAAGATGGAGTCTCTCCCGTTTGAAGCCTACCAGGCCTGAATTCAGCACGGCTCCATGAAATACCCTCACTACAGGACAGGTTATCCCTAATACTAACTAATCTATCCCATAGGCTATTTGTGCAAGCCCTGATCTATGGGGAAGAGCACAGAATCATGTCGAAGTGCCTAGTAAATAGGCTCCATTCACTACTCTAACCCTTAGACTTGAATGATAAGAGACTGAAGTCACATTCCATCATTGTTCCTCACAAGAAGGCCGGGAAAATCGAGCAGAACATTTCACCCTTGACTTCAGTCTATTATACATTCATTAAACAGAACTAATATCTGTGGAAGAATAATATGAAACAAGACTAACTGATCTATGTCTAGTACCAGGTGTGCAGAATTGAAGTAGTGAAGGAATACACTGAATAAAGCAACAGATAGAAATCAAAATGCCGATAGTAATCAGAATACCTCCTAATATCTGACGTAACATATGCAAATCAGGTAACCAATTAAAGAGCCAGTCAAACCAGCCCTGGTCAATGTGTTTTCTAACTTCCTCTGTTAAGTCATGTAGTTTATCAATGTGAGCTTGAATGGATTTCGTATGATCCGACAAGTTAAAACAACAAAGACCCTCAAAATCAGAACAATCGTGTCCATGTTTAAGCAAAAGATAATCAATGGCCGCTCGATTTTGCAAGATAGCCCTACGTTCACCCTGGGCGTCTAATAGCATGTCAGACAGGACTGTAGAAGTATGATTGATGGATTTTACCATCCAGCAGGCCATTTTCCCAATAGATTTGGCATTATAAACTGCCAAAGCAGGAACACCAACAATTGAAATAGCCAGGCTTAGGTATTCAGACTTGGAATATAAATGCAAAGATGAGTCAAAATCCTCCTGTAACCTCACTGTATCTCGAATCACGCGAGAGTTGGCATTCGGATGTGGAGAAAACATTAACAAGCTCAGTCTAGTAATGGCACAAGGGCCTCCAGAAATATTTGCGGGAATATATGGCCAGGAAGTATTACCACATGAGAAAAGCCATCCGGCAGGTAGTAACATCGTGCGATAATGACTGGGGGTAACTACCAAACTCTTGCAAGTCATGTTATTCTGAACAGAAGTACATGTTTTCGGTGTCCTGTGAAGGCACAAAGTTCGTTCATGAGCGGTGAATGAAGTGGCACCTTTCAATCTTAAACGCATACATTCAGAAATCGCACTAGGATCACAAGTAAGGAAAAAACATAAATCAGCCTGTGTGATATTATAGGTAACTATTTGGGACTGGATGGGGGGTATCGGGTCTGACAGTACAGTACACAAGGGGCAAAACTCATGGGCAGCGAAATCGCCCAGAAGAACATTGGGGCGAGCATTTGATATATTAAAAATATGAGTCAAAGTCTCCAATGAAGCAGGGACAGCAACTAAACAAGTCGCTAGAATGTCCGTCACCAATCTCATCGGTGTCAAGCAGAAATGAGGGGCTTTAGTCACTTGTTTGGCTAATGTAATCCAAAAGTTCGACGACGAATCCCACGCAGCGAAGGAACGCGACACTCGGGTTCTCAACTCAGCCCGGGTTGATGGGATCCCTCCTCTCTCGTCGTACCAGCCCAAAAGGAGCCCAACGCCGACACATCCTGCAGCAACAGTCCAAAGAATGATCTGAAAGAGAATCAAATACAGGCATTATTCATTCTCGTAAGTAACATTTGTCAGCCGGGACTGCTTCCCAGCTATCTTTCCCTGGTCTCATAACTAAAATGGTGTTGTCTTGACCGGTTGCAATGACTTCTGCTTGTTCAGGGGGATTCTTAGGCGACTGCACCCAAACTCTGGCCCCAGGATTATCTGTGGAGCCAAAACCTTTCTGGCCTCGTACAGTTAGCAACGTTGGGGCAGTGCCTTTTGTGATCTCACCACTGAAAACAGGCATTATTAGCAATTGAGCCACTCGGTCAGTTTGATGTATCAGTAAGTCAACCTCACTGCTATTCAGCAGGAGCACCTTAATCTCTCCCTGATAATCACTATCAATGATTCCTCCAAGCACCTGAATGCCTTTTACAGCCAGCCCCGATCTAGGGGCGATTAATCCGAAATTTCCAGTTGGTATATGAATACCAACACCAGTTTCAATGATGACTCGATCCTTACTTTTTATAACGGTGTCATCCATGGCATGCAAGTCTAAACCTGCCGACCCTGGGGTCGCTCTACATGGAGCCAAAGCTCCGGGAGTAATCTCCCAGTACATCACAGTCTCTCTGATTTCATTGGGCTTAGCATCAACATTCGGAGGAAACAAACGCATAAGTGGGGATTCAGCATTTAGAAAAGGACGGTTATTCAAAATCAATAACGCTTGAGGCAAAAAGTCTCGCCAATTCTTATACTTGTCATCTGTTAATTTACGTAACTGGTCTTTCAGCAGGCCATTCAACCTCTCCACAAGACCCGAGGCCTGTGGATAATATGGTATATGAAACACCCATTCAATATTGTTTTCCACACAGAATTCCTGTACCAATCTTCCACGAAAATGGGATGCATTATCAGATTGAATTTGGAATGGCAAACCATAATACATCATAATCAATTCCAATGTTTTAATAGTATTCAATTGGGTAGCTTGCTTACAGGGAAGGGCCACCAACAGGCCACTGTATGTATCAACAATAGTGCAAACATATTGACAATTCCTACTCATAGGAAGTGGACCGATGTAATCAATCTGCCAAATTTGAGCGGGCAATTTCCTGCGATGTAAATGACCTTTAACAGTTTGGGGCACTTTGCGCTGCCTGATATGCTGACAAATGGGACAATGTAGAATAACATTTTTGATTAAATCTAGGGGAATATAAATTCCTCGATCAGCAGCCCACCTGCTAGTGGCTTTCTCTCCAAAGTGTCCTGCTTTCTGGTGGGCCCATTTCGCCAATCCCGCAATATCAGAATCTTGCCTGTCCACCACTGCCTCAGCAATTTTAGATTTCTCATCTGCAATGTTATGAAAGAATTTGTCAAGAGAGTCTATCGGGGTATGAGCATCCACATGGAAGATTGTAACAGTACTCTGTGGGAGCATTTCCCAAATCTCCTGCCATAATTCTTTTCCCCACAGTTCTTTTGAATGGATTTTCCAACTATGGGAATGCCAAGTCGGTAACCAAACTGCCAATCCATTGGCAGTAGACCAAGAATCGGTGAAAATATGACATGTGCCAGGTAACTCTTGTTTCAGAACTTGATAAACAGCATAGAGTTCAGCAAATTGACTGCTCTTACCCTCACCAGTTGTACTCAGCAATTTTTGTGTGATCGGATTATAGGACACCGCCTTCCAATGCCGTTTCGTCCCTATGAACCTTGCTGAACCATCCGTAAACCAGACATGGTTTCTGTCCTGTGCGGACAAATCATCAAAAGGTCTACTCCACTTAACAGGAGACTCCTGTACTAAAGGTACGGAACATTCACTCTCAGTCTCAGTTGATGGCGCCCATGCCACCTGCTCATGCAAAGATGCAACTCCTTTTTGTCCCACACGTGCCCTGTCTTGTATATACCATTTCCATTTAATCACACTCGCCTCTTGAGCGTGTCCAATTCGGTGAGTTTTCGGCGAACTCATAACCCACTGCATGATAGGAATTTCAGGTCGCAAAACTATATCATGTCCCAAAGTCAATTGCTCGGTATCCACCAGAGCCCAATAACATGCAAGTAACTGTTTCTCAAAAGGTGTATAACGCTCACCAGCATCAGGTAACTTTTTGGTCCAGAAACCTAACGGTACTCTACTCCTGCCTTGTTTCTGCCACAAACTCCAATTCGCATAAAGGCCTTGTACAGACACATTCAAATCCACATCACCATCACATACAGGCCATAAATCCAGAGCATGCTGAATTGCTTCTTTTGCCAGACTGAACGCATCTTGCTGTGGTTTATCCCATTCAAATGCATTCTTTTTACGAGTGACCTGGTACAAAGGGGCCAATATTTGACTTAAATGAGGAATATGCTGGCGCCAAAAACCAAACAAGCCAATGAAGCTTTGGGCTTCTTTCCTATTCCTCGGAACTGCAAAATCAAGAATTTTCAGTTTAACCTGAGGGATCACTTCTCGGTGCCCCTCATGCCAATTAATGCCCAAAAATTTCACAGCCTGGGACGGACCTTGTAATTTATCCGGGTTGATTTCCCAACCTTTCTCACGCAAGCACTTAATGACTCTATCCAATTGGGTCTGAACTTCCTCTTGTGTTTCGCCTTGGATCAAAATATCATCAATATAGTGACATATCTGAATTTGCGGATGAACCGGTACCTCAGCCAAATGCTCTGCCACCATCCGGTGACATATCGTAGGACTATGCACATAGCCCTGGGGAAGACTTCTAAACATCATCTGACGCCCGTTCCACGTAAAACTGAATTGTTCCTGACACTCAGGGGCAATCGGAATCGAAAAGAAAGCATTAGCAATATCAATGGACGCATACCATGTACCTGGATGTTTTTGGATTCTTTCAATTAGGGTAATAACATCCGGTACTGCAACAGTCAAAGAGGGTGTGTGTCTATTCAATTCTCGATAATCAACAGTCATGCGCCAAGAATTATCACTCTTACGTACAGGCCAAACAGGATTATTCCAAGCAGAAGTAACTGGGGTTATAACTCCTGCATCCACCAACTCCTGAATAGTGGTACTAATCTCTTCATGACCACCTGGAATACGATACTGCTTCTGACGAACCACTTTTGTCGCCTGGGGAACTTTTATGGGGGGCATTCTTAAACGACCAACCCGTACAGGCCTGGACGATATATAATGTTTAGTTCCAAATTGGTAACATCCATCATCTAAGTGCAAAGTCATTCCTTTCAAAATATCAATTCCAATTATGAATTCTAAGAGTGGCACCACTAATACAGAGTATTCTTTTCTAGGAATTCTACCTATTCTCATTTCAAGTAAAGTTTGAACTGCGGGAGTTTCCTTTCCACCTAATCCGGTAATTGTAAAAGGCTGACCTTTAAACTTCTTTGATTTTCCATGAATAAGAGTGGCCTCCGCTCCTGTATCTACCAATGCTCGGGCCCTTTGGATATTACGATGTCTCCAATAAATATCAATATCTACATAGGGTCTATTATCTCTGTGAGCCCATCTGTGTACTGGAGCTTGACCTATTTCCTAGTCATCTTTACTGCGTTCTGTGTACCAGGATAAATCAGGATAAGGACTCTCACGTTTCCCAGGTATCGATACCTCCTGTTCATATCCATCTCCATTACGAAATGGATTCCTGTTCTCTGCATTGTACTGCGGGTTTCGATCGGCCAATATGTGTCGATCCTCTCTCCTTCTCAACTCAGGGGATTGATCCCTATCATCTCTACGTCTGCTGTTAACATAATCATTTCTCCCCCTCTCTCTTTCCCCCTCTCTCTCCCTGTCTTTCTCACGACGGGGGGACAAATCACGTACATAACGTCGATCATCACGACGATCAGAGCGCCCACGGCGGTCGTCATCACCGCTACCGTCAGAAAAACCACGATCACACTCAGTTGTCCGAACACGCCGGGCACCCTCCTTTCGATCCAAGCCACGTTTGCGAAACATTTCCCACAAACGAGAAGTAGTCTCACCATCAATGTCCTCCTTCCGCACACCATCGGCCATAAGACCAAAAAACATATCACGTCTAGTAAGTTTATTGTCACCAGGAGTACGAGTGTCAGGCCGGGACTGCCGTTCAGGTTTAAACCACTCACCCAACTCACCGAGTTGGCGTACCGATTCCAGCACCACAGATAACATGTTACCAGTCTGATTAATCAATAAAGTCATCATGACCTGCTTATAAGCAACAGGGGAAGAACGAATAATACGATTCCGCACAGAAGATGTCAAGAAACCATCAAGCAACCTGTCAGCAGTATTTAGAAAAATTGCCGTTTTCATCACCTCCTCTTTGAGACGTTGCGCAGCATCGCGCAAAGTATACCATGGTTTGTCATTCACAGGCCAGTCAGACTCAGTAGGATATTTTTGATTACAACCCTCAGTCGCCAATTGAAGCAAAGAAATTTGACCACCAACATTAAAGTTACGAAAATGATCCTGTACAGTAGAATCCGAACTCAAGGAACAAAACTTCAAACAATCGCCAGCATCCAACATAATGCCAGCAGCGCCCAGTTCATAAAGGCGCACCATCCATGTGAGTAAGGTCTCACCAGCTCGCTGCCGAAATCGCTGCAAAATATCACTAATTTCTTGTTGAGTAAAATCCTCCAAAGAGTCTAAAGCAATACCATTCGGAGCACCGGGAGCCTGCTGCAACTTCCGCCGAAAAACTGGATGCACCGAGACTGCGGGACGAGCATCACAAGGAGCTCGACCAGTACACGTAGAGGAACAATCAGTGTAAGAAGCATCGACCCCGCTCGAAGGAAGAGCGCAATCACGGGGTGCACCATCAGAGGCGCAAGAAGCAGACTTACAATCACGGCCGGAGCGAGAGGACTCGCGCTTGGCAGACTCCTCACCCGAGGAAGGAGAATCACTCGAGTTCCAGATATTACCATCCCATTCATCAGGATTCCAATCCAGTCCGGCTTTCGCCACGACCAGACGCACCTTTCGCGTCGAAACCCGACCACGCCGATTCTTGTATTTATAACGAGCAATTCGCACAGCCGCCCTCTCGGCAATAGTTTGGTACGTCTCAAGTTTATCAGCAAGTAACTTATTTTGACATCGCAACAAAGTATGAGCATTCTGAATCTCAACAAAGTTCCTTTCCAAATCCTTATGCAAGTTCTGTAACTTGAACAACCTCTCATGCAGAATCCTGTACGCAGACAGAACAATCCAACCTCTGCGCCCCAAAACGGGAAGCTCATCACCCTTAGATACCGGCGCCTTCTGCAAACAAGTAATCACATTAGCCGGCTCCGCCAGCTCCAAAAAAGAATTCCAATTCTCACTCAAACCAGTAGAATCAGCCCACTCACGGGCTAAGGCTTCATAAGGCGTTGAATCCCAGCCGGGAATATCAACGGGCAACTTAAAAGTAGATTTCGACTTTCTAGAAAACATCTCGGAAAAGAAAGAAAAAGAGAAAAAGAGAAAGAAGAAAGAAGAAAAAGAAAAAAAAACTACACTCACAATTATATAGAAATAATATACAAACGAAACCACGCACGCGCCGAAAGCAAACACGATACAACCACAACGCACACAGGTTTCGTAAACGGTTCGTGACGCCAAATGTTCTGCTTGGGTTTTCGGATCAGATAGAAAAAGGGAATCAGTCTCACTATTCATCAGATCACACAAGGATTGCCAGTTCGAGCATAGCCTGTTCTCAGGTTCGAGGGGCTCCTCTTTCCCTTATTCAGTTACCACTTACCTGATCAGGGTTAACATCTGTTCATGTAGCCGCAGCTGACTAGAAGAATAGGCTACCCTCTCATACAAGAACATGCAGCACATGTTGGTTCACTACAAACTGGATACTTTATTACTCATTACATACGCAATCACGTAACATTACAATATAACACATAACCTGCAAAGAAAAGTGAAAGATTAAGTTGTACACTCTAATAAGAAAGGGTCGACATCACCTTAGTAGTATGTAGCCTGCACTCAGTGGTCATCTAGGTTCCCTTCTCGTCTGTGCCTCGGCTCGCCTGGAATCACCCTTCTCCGAGTCACTGGGACCTCTTCCTTATCGGCTACTCTCTCCTCTCTGGCTATTCTGCTAGGAGAGCATCTGTCTCTCGGTTCTTCTCCGCCTTCAAGATGGCGTCTGTCTTCCCTGGAATAAGTAGTAGCTTTACTGCTAACGGCTAGATGCCGCCTACGGACTGAACATGTAACTGCCTCAGACTTTCACTAATATAGAGGTGCGTTTCCTCATGGAAAATTCCGGCCTGTAACCTGCCGCCCACCAAATTCTTGTACCTCCCCGTACCAAGGACACGTTCCCAGCCGGCCGGCCTGATGTAGTGTCTTCGGCATGAAGAAAAATACAATCCTTCGATAAGGGCCGGCCTGAACCGGTTCTCTCCAAGCGAATAACACCTCATAACTAAAACATTACATTTGACCTAGAAGCATCCCAAGCTGCCGGAGCAGAAAGAAAGATGGAGTCTCTCCCGTTTGAGGCCTACCAGGCCTGAATTCAGCACGGCTCCATGAAATACCCTCACTACACGACAGGTTATCCCTAATACTAACGAATCTATCCCCTAGGCTATGTGTGCAAGCCCTGATCTATGGGGAAGAGCACAGAATCATGTCGAAGTGCCTAGTAAATAGGCTCCATTCACTACTCTAACCCTTAGACTTGAATGATAAGAGACTGAAGTCACATTCCATCATTGTTCCTCACAAGAAGGCCGGGAAAATCGAGCAGAACAGGTATGCTACGAAAAGTTCTGGGAATATTGCTCCAGAGCCTTGTCCACTGAGCAGGAGTAACCCCTGAGCCAGAGAGGTTCTGCCATCGTTCTTGGTATGGGTGGGGACCAAGACGCTGTGTGTGCTGAAGCACTTTGTATATTCGGGAGATGAGGCCCCGATAAGTACCAAATGTGCGCGCCAAGTGTTCAAACGCAGTGTAGGGCCGTGTGGCCGCCTGCGCCAGGGAGGAGCCCTGCACCCAAATGCCGAAGTTGTATATATTGGAATTTGTCCTTTTCCGTCAGTCCAAACTCTCGTTGGCATTGCGTGAAAGATTTGAACTCCCCCCCCACAAAGAGGTCTCGAATCGTCCTACAACCGGATTCAGTCCAGTTCTCAAAGTAGGGCGGGCGGCAGGCCGGCGGAAACTGCGGGTTGCGAGCTATAGGGGTGTGGGGTGAGGGGAAAGATGTGAGGCCCCTGAGGACCGCCACCCTGTCCCATATCTCAAGGACCGTCTTAGTGGGAACCGCCATGTACGCGCTGCGGTGGCGCGCCGCTCGAGGCAGCCAAGCATGGTCCCAAATCGGGCGACAGGTGACTGCCCTGTCCATGTGGAACCAAATTTTTTCACTTTCCCATGCCCCCCATTCCAAGATGAAGCGAAGGTGTGACGCCCAATAGTAGTCCAGTAAATTGGGACAGGCAAGACCGCCCCTGTCCCGGGGGAGTTTCAATATTTTGTTAGAGAATCGCGGCTTCTTACCTCCCCAAATGAATGAGATCAGATCTCGTTGTAACCCTTGGATATGGTGCTCCGGAATGGGTGTCGGCAGGGTCTGAAAAAGATAAAGTATCTTCGGCAATACGGACATCTTAATTGCGTTGAGGCGACCAAGCCAGGAGAGCGGCAAAGTCTTCCAGGTGCGCAAATCGTCCAGAACCGAGCGTTTGCACTCCTGCCAGTTGGCCTGCGTCCAGGTGGCTAGGTCCGGAGTCAGGTTAAGGCCAAGGTATCTCACTGATCTGCTCGCCCATTGGTAGGGGGCACAGGTCCGTAGCACTGCAATCTCCTCCTCTGGAATCGTGAGATTAAGCGCCCAGGACGTTGTGTGATTAATTTTAAGCCCGGAGGCACGCTCATAGGCTTGAAGCAGCGAGTGTGCTGCTGGAAGCGAGGTTAAGGGGTCGGACAGCGTGAGAAGAAGGTCGTCAGCAAAAAGTGCGATCTTATGATCTCGGCCCCTAAGGGGGATGCCCTTGACATCCGGGGACTGGCGAATGAGGATAGCAAGCGGTTCCACCACTAAGGCAAAAAGCAGGGGCGACAGGGGGCAACCCTGCCGAGTGCCCCTACAGATGGGAAAGGGCTGTGTGAGCTGACCATTCACTCGCACTCTAGCCACGGGGGAGACATAGGGAGCCATAATGCGCGCCTCCATCTTAGGTCCAAGCCCTATTTTCCGTAAAACTGCGCGGAGGAACGCCCAGTCCACCCGGTCGAACGCCTTTTCAGTGTCAAGTGACAAGAGGCAAGCCGGGATCCCCCAATGCCTGGCCTTCCCTACAATGTGGGCTATGCGACGTACATTGTCCGCGCCCTGGTGTTGATGTATAAACCCCACCTGATCCGGGTCAATGAGGTGGGGCAAGTGGGCACCGAGTCGCTTGGCAAGAATTTTGGTATACAGTTTGAGGTCTGTATTCAATAGGGCTATGGGCCGGTAAGAGGAGCAGAGGGTGTGATCCTTCCCTGGCTTTGGTATGAGGGCGATCTCAGCCATCGCCATATCTGGAGACGGCCCTCCCGATTCCGCAAACAAATTAAATAGCTGTAGGAGGTATGGCTGTAACTGCGGTAGGAAGGTACGGAAAAACGACACCGGGAGTCCATCGGGCCCAGGCGTTTTGCCCAATGGGAGGTCTCTCAGAGCGCCTGCTATTTCTTCCAGTGTGATAGGCTCCTCCAGAAGCTCAGAGTGGTGCTTACTCAGTGGTTCCCAATCACACTCATCCAGGGCCGCCGAGATCAATGCGGGCTCCGGCGGGTCCCCCATGTAGAGAGAGGAGTAATAGTCGTGGAACGCTTGAAGCTTCGCAGATTCAGTGGTCACCCAAGTTCCCCCTGCCCCCTGCAGCTTTGCAATGTGAGCTTTGGCCGCCCGCGTACGCAAGCGCCGCGCGAGGACAGTGCCCACCTTATCCCCGCCTTCGTAGAAACGCTGTCGGAGCGCGAGTAGCGCCCGTTCTGCCTTGTTCGTCCTATGCGCTCGTAGCTGACCCCGTAGGACCGCCAAGCGCCGCTTATGGGCTGCCAGGGGACGGTCCTGGTCCATCTTTTCCAGCGTCGTAATTTCACGGGCAAGCCTAGTTTCATAAAGTTGGGCCTCCCACGCCTGAGCGACAGCAATAGCTGTGAGGGTGCCCTGTATCGTGGCCTTGAAGGCATCCCAGACAAGGTGGAGAGGGGTCTCCAATAAAACATTGTGCTCGAAGTACGCCAGTATGGCCGCCTGGATCTCCTCCCTGTCAACCGGGTCCCGCAGGACATGGTCCGGGAACCGCCAGCGTCTCGAGCAGGGTGCGCGTGTAAGGCGCTCATGGAGCGACACTTCCACATGGGCATGGTCGGAGACGGAGATATTCGAGTGGGATGCCGCCATAGTGTCTTTAAGCAGGAGGTGGGAGACAAAAAGCATATCGATGCGGGAGTAGGAGCGGTGCGCGTGTGAGTAATAGGTGTAATCCTTTACCCCGGAGAGTGGTAACGCCAGACATCTACCAGGTTAAGAGCAGTAAGGGATTTTTTCACTGCAGCAGACATGGCCCCCACCCCATGAAAGGCCCCCCCACAACGATCTAGCTCCACGTCCCACACCAAGTTGAAGTCGCCCCCTACTATAAGGTCCGATCCCACCGGTTCAAGGTACTCCCGAATTACCCCGTCCTGACCCTGGTTGGGGGCATAGAGGTTACAAAGCGTAAGCGTGTGGCGTCCCCTCATTAGCTCAACCCTCAGGAACCGTCCCTCAGTGTCCCCACGAGTCTTCACGTCTCCCTGCAGGAAGCCCGCCCGACAGAAGATGGCGACCCCCGCTGTCTTAGTGGCTGCCGAGGACCAAAACCGATGGGGAAAACGTGGGTGGGCCATTCGAGCTAAGTCAGCTTTGAGGAGATGTGTCACCTGAGGGAAAACTATGTCAGCGCCCTGCTGCAACAAGTATCTCCAGATCTGGTGCCTTTTGCTAGGTGAGTTAAGCCCCTTCACATTCAGAGAGATAACCTTCCAGGAGGGTACTGTAGACATGAGTACTGATCTGCTGACGCAATTATCCCCGCCTTAGTCCCCAACCCATCCACAGGTCCCCCCGCCAGAGGGATAGGAAGAAAAAAGGGAGGGAAGAAGGAGGATAGGGTAGGAGATAATAACTGAAACCACAAAACGGCCAACATGGCCAACACGGCCTATTCCAGTCCAGGGAGTGGCCAGGCACAATGGCACAGGCTATCCCGGAGATGTCACTCTCCCAAGAATAGGAATGGGGGTCCGTCGGCACCATCACTGTCCACCAAATACACCAGGAGTAGCTCCGGGCTACCGCCCCACACATGAAGCCGTAGCGTCGACAGAAGAAGGGCAGGCATCTTTCCCACCCCGCATGAGGTGGTCGTGGCTTTGAAGTGGGGTTCAAGACGTACATTGAGTGAACAGGCAGCAAGCCCTCCCCTCCCGGGGGGCCCGCGGAATGAACAGTGTCGCAAGCATGTAGGTTCACTTGGGGGCGGACTCCTGCGATCCCACCTGCGATGAGCCCGCTTCCAAAGATCGAATATGTCGTATTATATCCTGCTTATCCCGCGATGATCGACTTGCAGCAGGGGAGGGAGACCGCCCCGGACGGCGCACCCTGGACCAGCTAGGCTTGAGCGGGACGCGCGGCCCAGCAGCACGCCGGGCTGGCCGGCGGGGAATCCGGGACCTGAAGCAGCTGTGCCGCCTCCCTGTAGGAACGCAGCACCCGGCGCCGGGACTCCCATTGAAATATGAGGGCGAAGGGGTGACCCCATTGATAGCGGATGTTGAGGTCCCGCAACTTGTCAGTGATCGGCTTGAAAGCCCTCCGGCGCTTGAGGGTCGTGGGGGCCAAGTCCTGGATCAGCTGGATCGGGGCGCCTCCGTACTTGAGTTCGGGCTTGTCCCGAGTCGCCTTCAGGATGGCTTCCTTTTCGACAAAGAAGTGGACTCGTGTCAGGATATCGGGGATGAGTCCAGGTCTCCCAGGCGGCCCGGAGACCCTGTGGGCCCGGTCCAAGGCCGGCGGGGAGGCATCGTCGTCCCCCCGGAGTTCATGAAGAAGATCCTCCACGAATGTCATGATATCCGCCCCCTCCGCTCCAATCGGGACGCCCCGAATGCGTATGTTATTGCGGCGCCCCCTATTTTCCAAATCCTCCTGCCGGATCTGGAGTTCGACGTGCTGCTCCTCTAGGGTCGCTATCCGCTGCCAAAGGCATTCCTGATCCTCTGTGCGGGCATCGAGGGTCTTCTCCATGTCGTCCACTCTGTCCCCAAGTTCCCCCACATCCCTCCGGAGCTCCTTAACGCAGGCCTGGACCTCCGTGCGCAGCGAGCCGATTTCAGTCTTAAGGTCTTGCATGAAAAGCGCCATAAAGGACTGTGTCACCGGCTCCGCTGATGCCCCGGCCCCCAACGGCGGAGAGCCCGCCTGCGCCACTCCAGGCTTGTTCCAGAGGTCCTTCACCGTGGTGTCTTTAGAGGTCGCTGGCGGCTCCCTCCCGGGTTTAGTGCGCGTCATGGTGCGGCCCCTTTCCGCCCCAACAAGAGGGCCACCACAGCAGTCCGGTTAGTCCACTCCACCGCAGCCACCAGGCAGGCCAGCCGACACCCAGAGGCTCACAGGCAGATCAGCGCAGCGTCCGACGCGTGGTCGCTCTCCACTCCGGGCCCAGTGAATGCGAGCTCAGGCCGCAGCGTCGTAGGAAATGTACTCCGGGTGTAACGGGAGGCAGACCATCCTCGAAACGCGGGCGCCGCTAGTCCCCAATCCCACGAAGCTCTGTCTCAGGGCCTCCCCCGCTCGGAGATCAGGTGGCGCAGAATCTCAGGATGAGGAGGTTCGCCGCCCCCGCAACAGCATCTGCTCAGCGCCCCCAGGGGATCCCGGCTTACCTCCGCAGAAGGCCAACACCGGCGGGTACTTGTCCATTGCCAAGGGGCGGTTGAGTGTAAGGAGGGCCCAACAGCCAGCAGCTCGCGCCGCCCAAGGCCCCGCCAGGGCCATGCCACTCAGCCCCGCTCGGCACCCTGGTCAGGATCCAGGCAATGAGGCAGTCAATCGAGCGGAGGCACCACCGTCCCAAGGCGACGCGCCAAGCCGGGACCCCAGTTCACCCCCAATGCAGGGCGGAGGCTCACCACGCCAGGCAGGCCTGGGGCGCTCAGGGAGGACAGTTGTAGGTCCAACACTCGGGCTGGTGGCCCAGATGCGGGGCGGCGGCACCACAGCGGGCCAAAGCGTCAAGAACAGGCTGAAACGCCCCTGATTACGCTCCTTCGCAGCTCCGGGGCGCCGCAACAGCTCCGCCGTCTCCAAAGCAGGCAGCGCTCCCAGGGGTCCCCCGATGCAGGCCTCACGAGATCAGCCGCGGACTTCCATGCCGCCGCAGGCCGTCCTCCCCCGCAGCAGCTCGCAGGGCTAGAAGCTCAGGCCGCAGCCACCCGTTGTCCTCCTCACCTCCGTCCGGGCCGCTCACACTGCACCTCCGATGGCCCCAGCTCCCGCTGCAGAAGCTGTCTCCTCCACTACGCCGTAACACCAGGGACACAAAATGGCGGGCGCGCCCTCACTAGCCGGGGCCGCCCCTCCAGCGCCGCTGCTTCTGACAAGCACCGAGGTCCCCAAATCGCTGCTCGAGAGCCTCCTCGTCCCCACTCAGAACTTCAAGGTGGCTCCGCCGGTGGGCTCAGGCATCCGGTCAGTCCGCGCGGCCACTCTACAGTGCACGGGAGAGGGACGGTCAAAATGGCGGCTGCACCCACTCCGCCCGGGGCCTCTCCCCGGCGTCGATCTCAAGTGCCGCTATCCGTCGGCCCCAAGCTCTCCAAGCCAGCCGGGAGCAGCCCGCTCCCCTCCGCCGTTTTCTCGCCCCCAGAGGAGGCGTCTCCCCAGCCGCTAGATCGCCGTTCAATGCAGTTTCCTCTGGCGGCAGCCCGGAGCCCCGGCAGCTCGCGTCCTACTCCATGGACAGCTTGGCCACGCCCCCTCTTTCACTTTTTAAATACAGGTCAACAGTCCTCGTCTGATTTCTAAAGTGAGTTTGTCTGCAACAAATACAAATGTAATTTGGCCTCTCACACGAAATTACCTTAAACTTTGCAATTTGGTCTTCAAACTTCTCTGTACTACTATTTTCCACATTTTCTTCAACATCTACTTTTATCAATGTCTCACTTTGTCCACTCTCTTCTTCAGGACCAAAGTAACGAAACTCTATTTCATCACAAACTTTTGGAACATCTGATACTGTTCCATGCCATGCAAAAGAGCACTGTTTAAGTCATTTAAAATTAGTGCTGGACTTTTAGCATAATACAATCTTCTCACAAACTTCCACATTTGAGAATGATGTACTGCTAACATTCTAAAATGATGAAAAACACTTTGACATACTTTTCTTGGAAGACAAGCCAAAGAATGACCTTGCAAACCAGTATTTTTTCCTACTCTGCAAGGATCTACCTACTCTGCAAGGATCTAGTCCTTGCAACATCTTAATCTTTTATTTAACACTTTTTTTTACTATAGTCTCGTAGGAAATTGTGTACAATTTCAATAGATTCCTGTTGTATACAACAAATTCTACTACAATCCCAAGTATACACAGGAGCTTTAGGACGTCTCCCTAGAACTTCATCAGCTACCACTTCTTCTACATCTCTGGGGACCATCTTCTCTTTCTCAATTGGACAACCATTTTTAACCTCATAAGCTCGACCACTGGTATCAACTGCAAGCAACAATGAATTAGTTTGAACATAACTCTCTTTATTAAAAAAAGGCTCCGAACTTGAACTGTGTTTCCATTCACCCAAAAAAAAAATCACAAAAGTTACTTCTGTTAATAACTTTCTTCTTCTTACTTTTGGACTTCATAACATGTATTGGCTTATCAAGTGATCGAATTCTGTTTAAAGCTAAGATGAATAATTTTGTTATTAAATTTCAAAGGCCTTGTCAACAACAGTTTCAATCTGTTTCTTATTTTTATAAAATGCTGATCTTCTTTTATATTTCTTCACATCTTTCAACAAATTAAAAACAACTCTATTGTAAAACATTCTCTTTCTAATTTCTGAAAACTGATTATTTCTCCTTTTACCATACATTGATTCTTCAGAATGCATTTTTCTATTAACTTCTTTCTTCGTTTTATTCTTCTTTGTTGTTGGGGCATTTTTTATACGTTCCACATTGTGCACACTGTTTTTAGCCTTTGAAAGATTTTTAACAAATTCTTTTGTTCTCTTACCAGAAGACATTTTTTTTCCCCAAACGTTGTAGTTCATCTAATTTTTGCTGTTCTGTTTTCTTCAAATAATACTCTTTTTTTTATTGTTTCTTCTTTTGTGTTATTCTAGTCATGGTATTTTTTTTAAAATGATGATGAACAATATCTCTAAAATAATTTTTTTTATATAGGACATTATTAAAATAAATGTATAAAATATACTATTGTATTACTAAATAAACATGTTGTATATAACGTTGTACAAGGCTACTACTTCGGTAATTTCAGAAGTGAATCAGTACTCTGAATGGGGTTAGGGGACTGGATAGATTGTGAAAATTTGACTGTAGAACTGCATGTGTTAATGTCTGAGTCATTCTACAAGTGCATATAGAGTGACAGGGTAGATAGAGTGCTGGTATTTGACAGCAGGGTGAGGTTATAAGTGCTTCTCTTTCGGCACAGAGATCAGGTAAGGACTTGATTCTGTCAACATGATTGCAAGAGTGGACAGAGAGTGACAGTGTGATTGGGGCACTGCATGAGTACTATCAGGATTATAGTAGGACTGAATCAGTAGTCTATACAGGGTTAGGAGCCTGCATAGATTGAGCACATTTGACTATAGCACTGTATCTCTTAATACCAGAGTCATTCTACAAGTGCATACACAGTGACTGGGTAGCTAGAGTGCTGCTAGTTGAAAGCAGGGTGAGTTTATAAGTGCTTGTGTTTTGGCACAGAGCTTAGATAAGGATATACTTCTGTAAGGATGATTGCAACAGTGAACAGAGAGTTACAGTGTGATAGAGGCTCTGCATGAGTACTACCTAGATTATCTCAGGAGTGAATCAGTAGTCTATAGGGGGTTAGGGGCCTGCATATATTGTGCTCATTTGTATGTAGCACTATATCTCTTAATGCCACAGTCATTCTACAAGTGCATACACAGTGACTGGGTAGATAGAGTGCTGGTACTTGAGAGTGGTATGAGTTTAGAAGTGCTTCTGTTTCGGTAAAGAGATTAGATAAGGACATGGTTCTGTCAACATGATTGCAAGAGTGGACAGAGAGTGACAGTGTGATTGGGGCACTACATGAGTACTATCTGGAGTATTGCAGGACTGAATCAGTAGTCAACTGAGAGTTAGGGGACTACATAGATTGTGTACATTTGACTATAGCACTGTATCTCTTAATACCACAGTCATTCTACAAGTGCATACACAGTGACTGGGTAGATAGAGTGCTGCTAGTTGAAAGCAGGGTGAGTTTATAAGTGCTTGTGTTTCGGCAGACAGATTAGATAAGGACATGGTTCTGTGAGGATGATTGCAAGAGTGGACAGAGAGTGACAGTGTGATTGAGACACTACATTAGTGCTATCAGAATTATAGCAGGACTGAATCAGTAGTCAGCAGTGGGTTAGGGAACTGCATAGATTGTGCACATGTGTCTGTAGCACTACATCTCTTAATGCCCAAGTCATTCTACAAGTGCATACACAATGACTGGGTCGATAGAGTGCTGGTAGTTGAAAGCAGGGTGAGTTTATAAGTGCTTGTGTTTTGCCACAGAGATTAGATAAGGACATGGTTCTGTCAACATGATTGCAAGAGTGGACAAAGAGTGACAGTGTGATTGAGATACTGCATGAGTACTATCTGGAGTATTGCAGCACTGAATCAGTAGTCAGCTGGCAGTTAGGGGACTGCATAGATTGTGCACATTTGCCTGTAGCACTACATCTCTTAATGCCTAAATCATTCTACAAGTGCATACACAGTGACTGGGTAGATAGAGTGCTGGTATTTGAAAGCAGAGTGAGTTTATAAGTGCTTATGTTTTAGCAGAGAGATTACATAATGACATGGTTCGCTCAGAATGATTTCAAAAGTGGACAGAGAGTGACAGTGTGGTTGGGGCACTGCATGAGTACTATCTGGAGTATTGCAGGACTGAATCAGTAGTCTGCAGAGGGTTATGGGACTGCATAGATTGTGCACATTTGACTGTAGCACATTGTTTTTTCATGCCTGAGTCATTCTACAAGTGCATAAACAGTGACTGAGTAGATAGAGTCCTGGTAGTTGACAGCACTGTGAGTTTATAAGTGCTAGTGTTTTGACACAGAGATTAGTTAAGGATATGCTTCTGTCACGATGATAGCAGGAGTGGACAGATACTCACACTGTGATTACTGAACTACATGGCTACTACTTGGATTTTTGCAGGAGTAAATCAGTAGGCTGCAGGGAGTTATGGGACTGTATAGATTGTGAACATTTACCTACATACTAACTACGAAATTAGACATTATAAAACCACAACAACACTTCTCATGCACTTATAAAAATCACATATTCACTACCTTTGCACTCCTACGATCTATCAGGTACCTGTTAGAAATGGGATCTCTGGTTGGTTAAGGCTTGCGCCAAAGCCAGGCAGAGACCACCACTCTAGTCAGGGCAAGGGAGTTACATGCCAAAGATAACCCCTGCTCACCCCCTTGGTAGCTTGGCACAAGCAGTCAGGCTTATCCCGGTGGCAATGTATAAAGCAGTTGCACACGCACACAGCAACAACATCCCAGGCACACAACAAAAGGAACTCCACACAAGATTATATATAAAAATAGCCTTTGTATTATTAAAATACATTAGAATAGTAAACACATATTATACACGGTGCCACCTGGCACTAGATTATATTTACAAGGGATTATTTACACCTGACAGGGCCAACTGGACCACTGTCAGAACCATCACAAAGTGAACTTAGTAGATGTAGAACTTATCATAAACATAGAACACAACCAGTAACTACTGGTAACCAGTGAACTCAGCATGAGCTTGTAACATAAACTACATTATGCACAGTATCACATCAGGCGCGAATTACATTCTGCGCCAACCTCACCAGCATAAACACATTATGCAATCATCTCAGAAGTCTAAACGCATTAGACCCTAACCTCCTAAGTATAACTAAATTAGGGGCATAAATCACACAGTGGAACATGATCTCACTAGCATAAACCATAATATGTGAAACAACCTCATAATCATAGAAACCCATTTAGCGGTATAGAACAGGGTGCGTAAATCATACTACATGAATCACATTTTCTAGCACCACATAATCACATTTAGCACATAGTCTCCTAATAAGACCAAGTAGACATAAATCACATTAGGGCTTGGCACCCTACAAACCTACCAGTCCCCCTGGCCAACTGGCCACCCCAAAGGGGCTCAAACGCCCTGTGTCCAGAATTTCAGGGCTGCTGCCTAGCAGCTGAATCCAATTGCGTCATTGCGCAAACCTAAACGGTGCAGCTGGCACTAAGTGCTGCGCAGCTGTGAAGAAAATGGGGGCCAAGGAGTGCATCTCACTCCTAACTTAAAAGACATGTCCCCCTAAGAAGGAATAACCTAAACGGTGCAGCTGCCCACTACTTGCTGGGCAGCTGTGTATCTCAAAATGAGGCCTGGCACCACTGTGCCCTTTAAAGCAATGTGCCAATGTTGGTGCCACACGAGGCTCTAAAACAATCATGGCCACAACTAACGTAGCAGCTGCCCTCTAGCAAGCGGGGCAGCTGGGAATCAAATAAGGGCCCGGTACTACGGGGCCCTCTGGCCCCAACGGGACCTTTAAAATATCTTGCCCCACGTTGGAGCCACACAGGCTCTGGAAATAAACATGCCCAAGACGTTGCAGCGGCCCGCAACTGCGGCGCCGCTGTGAAAATCAGCACCACACTGGGGGGCACGGAAAATGCTCACTGGCCCTTTAACCATTAATGTGCCCCCCTATCAGGCGGGGGCCGCTCAGGAAATAGGTCGGGCTGGGTCTGGCACCAATAGGGCGCCCCTAGAGTCCCCACTTGTAGGAACGGCCCACTTCCTCTCGCGGGTCCGCTCAGTACTAGGAGGCATTCGTCATGCGGCAGCTCCACTCACCGGGGTGTTGCCTCCAGGCTCCTCTTCTCGTCGGCACTCTGCTCTTCACCCGAGCCCCTCTTCCAGGGACCCGGGACTTCTCCTCACTTCTGCCGCCACCGCAAGGCTCTCCCTCAGGCATGGGAGCCACACGTCACCACTTCACCGGCCGCTTTTCACCAGCGCAGCGGGTGCAGGACTTCCTCCGTCAAACTGGAAGTCCCGCCTGCCACCAGGCAACACGGTGCCTGACTTCCACCCGGCCGCGGCGACGACTTTCTTGGAAACGGGGCAATGAGGGGTGGGTGTCCCTCCGACTTTGAATAAAGGCAGCAGCGGGGTGGGCACCCACGTTGAAGGTCACATAAGGGGGTTGGGCACCCACATTCAATAAATTGAATCCGATGCAGCCATGACGCGGGGTGGGCACCCGCTATGAAGTTGGCAAAAGCAGGGGTATCCCTACGTCAGGATTCCCTCGAAGACGATCACATCCCAGCGCTGCAGTGGAAAGTAGAAGCGCTCCTTCTCCAAAGTAAAATAAAGCGCTCCCAGAATAAGTAAAGCGCTCTCAAGGCGCCAGTACAGCAAACGGTCCTGTAGGAAAAGGAGTAAATCCAGCAGAAACTTCCTGTAGAGATTTAAGGGCAATGCAGGGCCCAGGGAGGCAAGCACTCCTGGCAGCCCCCTCTGGGCCCCAGCAGCAGCACGCCCAGTCAGGAACAAATACAGCACACTGCACAGATCTGAAGATTTTCATGGGGTCACAGTCCCTATATTTATACTAGACAATCCCTTTGTGTCACAGCACAGGGTTTGGGGGTACCAGTCAGAACTGGTTTCGGGGGGCTTTGGAGCACGTTGTTTTGCTCAGCTCCTCTCTCCTTTGTCAGGTAGGGGCTCAGGGATCAGACGCACCACAGGGGGCGGCACCAGCATTGTAGAGGGAAGATACAGCCCTATTCAGGTTCCAGGTGCAACTCCTCCCTCCCATCTGCATGCAGATCTCTCTATTCACCACTGGGCAGACCCACCCTGGCTCCTGGAGTTCCCCAGCCCTCTCAGCTCCTGTCAATCGCAAGCCAGACATGCACTCCACATCAGGCAGGCAGACACATAGCACACAGAAATGCCAACTTCTAAAAGTGGCACTTCTACACCAGTCACTATAAATCTGCGCACACCATTGCGCAGCATTTATTCTCACGAGTCCGCACATACTAAACTTGACCCTCTACTCCTCTCACACCAGGAATTACCATGGACACACATATTCCCCATGCATTCCTATGGGAGGGCAGGCCAATCTCACCACACGCACTCAGAACGCGCACGCACTTTGCACTGGGCCACAGTGCTAAAGTGTCCAGAGGCCTCAAATCACTACAACCATGTCAGAGCCGAAGGCAAAATAGTTCAGGGGTGAACCTGCCAAAAAGGGCCAAGTCCAACAGTACTTCTCACTAATTCGGTAAATATAGCTACAACTATATAAATGTCATCTAAACAAATCCATGACTCATGACATACTATTCTCTTTAAGGCGACAACTGCTACATACCAGAAAGAGTAAAATGAAGTGGTTTTCTTTTGAAATACATATTGCCAATTAAATTTAGAAATATGCATCATCAAACTGTACTTCTCAACAGACTTAATTAAGAAGAATAATCAACAACACCTTTTCTAAAACCACTCAAAATGTACAAACTAATAACAGAATTGTAATCATTAATACCGTATATGATCATCTTGCAAACAGCACAGTTCTACCTCATTTTACCAAACTATCTATACTTTTGCCATTTTATTAAACTGTACCTTTTTCACTGAGAAGCAATATGTATACCTAATAAACTGCAACATATATAAACTTTTTTGATAATACGCATTCATTATCCATGTTGAACCAATTATTAATAAATAGGAAGCATCATTCAACTATACCTTTCAAGACACTTAATAATATATATATTAGTGTGCATACTATTGTTTAAACAAACTTTAAGTACAATAAAGTTATCTCAATATATATCTGTACATTTAATTAATTAATTTAACCAGCAAAGTTTCATAAAAATGTCAAATTTATATTATAGAAATCTCTTATAACTTATAACTCACCTTTTAAATAAATCTGTTGAATGAAAAATCTCACACACTCAGTCAGATTTTCTTGTAGTCACAGAGAATGTAGATCAGCACACTCTCCAATGTAAAACCATTAATGGCAAACTTTCCCTTTAATTTTCCACACATATACACATAACCCACAAATGACATTGCTTCCCAGTGTTTTTCAAACTGAAAAACGATTTTCCATTAGTCACAGAAAATAACACTTTTCAACTGACATCTTCACCCCTTGTCCTTAATATCAGTTTCCATAGAAACAGGTCATGCAACATTCAACTTAGCTGCAAGGTCACAAGTTCACCACACAATGTTGCAAATGACAACAGCAGGTGTGGTTGGCTTTGCAAAGCATATCCTTATCCATTCTGCTGTACCTTTCAAACATTTCAAAATAACCAATAAGAAACATGCTTTCTAAACAAAGTAAAATGCACCCTATAGTAGAAAGTAGTGTGTTCTTAAACAGCCAATCAAATCTCTACTTTCTTAAAAACAGCATCTTGTCCACCATTTTAGATAGATTTCATTCTACCAACTGCCTACCTCAGGTACAGACATCTTCTGATTACCTACATAGATCCCTTCAAGATGCTTTCAGTGTGGATTGTTGGGCACAGCTATGTTTTCTGGTGCAAAAGGTATGCTGAATGCAGAGGTATTGACAAAGACCTAGCTTTACAAAATGTAGATATTAAATGGATTGGACAGAGAGGATTGAAGTGGCACCAATTGATGCCATTGGCTAAATCCTTTATGAACTTCCAACACCCTCACCTTATGATTGTGGACTGTGGTGGCAATGACCTAGCCACATTGACTGTGGTAGGTCTGGAAATGCTAATGAAGGACACCTTTGCAGAATTGATGTTGCTTTTCCCCCAAATTACCTTTGTCTACTCTAACATATGCCAAAGACAGAAATGGAAGTGGTCCAATCAATTTTGTCCTCTGATTGAGAAAGCTAGAAAAAATGTCA
Organism: Triturus cristatus; assembly: GCF_964204655.1. NCBI lineage: Eukaryota > Metazoa > Chordata > Amphibia > Caudata > Salamandridae > Triturus > Triturus cristatus. Next base: position 139,449,116 of record NC_140589.1, on the reverse strand, counting down.
ATAAAGCTATTTCTGCTTATCTCAGAGACCATAGTATGGGGTCCATATACAACAATAATCTGCGTTTTAATATGGATGGCATATACAGGAGAGATGGAGTACATTTCACAGATGATGGAAACAGAGTCTTTCTCAACAACTTCAGACTCTGCATCGGCACTCACATGTAGCTACAAAAATTTCCCAATAAACACAAGGGCTCATTTTAGAGCCACCCAAGTTGCTAACATATAATATATCTTTTTAATGATTTTTTTAAAATTAGAAGTCGCGTACCCAGTGCGATGGGAATCGCGCACCCCTCGCGTTCACACCAGGGGTTCGCGCTGGGAGTCACGCACCCCTTGCGTTCACACCAGGGTGCCATGCTGGGAGTCGCGCACCCCTCGCGTTCACACCAGGGGGTCACGCTGGGAGTCGCGCACCCCTCGCGTTCACACCAGGAGCGCCGCGCTAGGGTCGCGACTCCAAATTTATCGATAAAAAAAACGGCTCCTACTACTAATTTATATTCGCCCCGGGGACCCCATCCCCCGGGTCCTATGCACATCATAGGGGACCGTGGGGGGAGCCCCAATGCCCCCACGGTCCCACCGGCTCCCCGTGTCCTGCGAGAGCCGGCATTGCTTTTCCACATGGGGTGCTGCTAACATGCCGCTCCCCGTGGGGAAAAGCAATTCTGATTTGGATTTTGGAAGAGAGAGCAGGTTTCCCTGCTCCCTCTTCCAAAATCCAAAACAAGAGAGTATGCTACGATAGGGTGGGAGACCATGCTCCCACCCTACCGTAGCAAACAGTGTCCCAGGGGTGGGCACCCCGGAACACTGTAGGAGCCGGCCCTGGGGGGTGGCGGTCCCCAGGGCCATCACTGGCTCCATGAGGGGGGCCGCGCGGCCCCCCTCACAATCAATGCACAGCCCCGGGGGTGGTGGTCCCCGGGGCTCGGGGATCCGTAACGGACCCCCAAATTAGAGGCTCCACAGAGCCTTAAATAAGACCTTGGGGGGACCCCAGGGCCACAGCTTAAATTAAAAGGACAGTGCAGTGATGCCTCCCTTCCTGAGCCTTTATGGCCCTATATACCGGATCCCCCAAGGATGGCTCACTAACTGAGCCCAGAGAGCCCACCCACAGGACACAGGAGTTTCCCTGCCTATGCACATGTGTTTGCTACCATCTGTCCGGAGCATTTTTAAATCTCCTGTAAACGGGAGCAAACACTAAGGGACTGATTCACAAAGGTAAACTTACACTTTTGTATGAGTTTACGATTGCTTGCTATTCAAAAAGGTATTTTATGAGTAGCACCTTTATGAATGTGTCTCCGCACATAAAAAAATATAGGACTGTCTTATGTTTTTATGTGCAGAGACTCCACAGTAATAAAGATACTATTTGTAAAATACCTTTGTGAATTACAGACAATCTTACATTTATATAAAAGTGTAGGTTTACCTTCCTGAATCAGGTGGTAAGTCTACTCCCAGCCAATTGGAGATTTAAAAATGCTCCCACTGGCTGAGAGCAAAATTGTGTTCTGTTTCCCTGCCCACACTGATGCCACTCCCTGTGGGTGGGAGCACTGCCGGCTCCTGCAACATGTGGGGAGCCGGCTAGGGCAGCTGGGACCCTCAAGCTCCCTCTACAGCCCCCAACATGCTGTTTGTGGGTGCCCCAAGTTGGCACCAGGGCACCCACTTATTTTACAGGAAGGTCCCAGTGGATAGGGTCACTGGGGCCATAATAGGCTTAACTAGGGGGGTTTTTAAAAAAGGCAAGCCCCCAGGGGATGATATCTCCGGGCATATGAAGGCTCAAGGAGGAGGACCATGAGGTCCCCCTTCCCTTTTAAAAAATGCATGGCCCACGGGATAGAGGCCCTGTCACCTATTAGGTCTTAGGGAGGGGGTCTGTTAACCCCCCTCCTCTTATATTTTGGCCCCAAGTAGGCTTGGAGAAGGGGGCTGTGCAGCCCCCTGCCCTTTTTTTTACTGTATTTAGCCCTGGAGGATAGGGTCTCTGTGGCCAATTAAGTCCCAATTAATTCTAAATATAAATATAAATATACACAACTTTGCTCCTACTCAGACCACCGACCCATGGAAGATGATGGTACATATGCCGGTGAAATGCCCGCCCCATAGATCATCTAAACAAAATCCACAGGGGGAATCGCATAATCTAAAGGAGCAAAGGGATAGTCAAGTTCAGAATTTATTAAGGTTCTCCGTTACACATTTCGGCTGTCAAGCAGCCTTGTTCACACGTAGAAAGCTGATCACCCATAGTGCAACAAGTACACAAAGAAAGAACCACCCAATATACTTAACATTATAGTAAATGTGTCAGCCATTTTGAAAGGTCCACAATACATTGTAATGCTCACAGATATACATACCTAATAGGTAAACTTAACAACAAATCATTTTGTAATGAAAAAAGGAAATGTTCATATACCGTTTACGTATTGAATATAAAGACAAATGCAGAAAATACTTTACAGGTAGTCCTTGCACTTCCAATGTATGACAATGGACGTCACAAAAAGTATTGTTACTGTAAATACAATAAATAATAATATCACACGCATTGAGCATTGTCTCACGACACAGTCTCTGGCAGAACTAAATGTCTCATAGATAGATGTCTGTATTATTGTGTGTCAGCCCTATGAACAAGAAAGTTGTCATTGTTGTCAAGATAAGTCATACAGCCCCTAAGCAGTCGTCGGACAGGCAAGTGTAGTAACATAATGTTGGCAAAAATACTGCTGTAATTGCACACCGCAGGCTCAAACAGAGTATGTTACATAGTGTATTCGTTATACGGATCAATCAAAAGGTATGTACCTACACAGAGATAAGTGCAATGGCCATGCTGGTGTTGTAGCCAACTGTCCCCAGTATACACAAGTGTCAACTCAGATACAAGGGTAATACAGTTCCCAGTAGACAGGAAGACTAGCAGGGTAAAAATTACAACCATGGGCAAGTGCCCTGTCAACAGTGAGTATCCGACAAAAAGTTAAGATCATAAATCATTTCTAACGAACAGAAACTACAAAAGGGTGTCAAATCATATCTCAAGTGATGTGCCATCTCATAGTGCCTCCGAAGAAAAGGGTGGGGTACCCATGTAGTGGACTGCCAGAGTGGGATGGGTCCCTTCCTTTCCTCCTGTAGTAGACAAACATAGAAAAAAAGGAAAGAAAATATGGAAAGATTAAAGAACAGTGTAAAACATCTAACATGTGTATCATACAATAAAAAACGGATATATACTTAGAATACTTAGATACAGTCCCTAGAAGCAAATAACTACAGAGAGAGAAATATTACTTTCAAGGTTCATACAAATGGCCTCCCAATTCTTCATCCAAGTTCAGGCCCCCTGGACTTTTAGTTTGAAATTCAATAATCAACTTGGACTCATGTTGCCTCAGTTTGAGGGTCCTATTACCCCTTCTGTGTGGCCGTGGGATGTATTCTATCGCATAGTAGCTCAACAAATTCACTGTTGGAATAGTGGTATTCCTGGAAATGGCTCACTACTGGGTAGTATGGATCAGTGTTAGTTATTGCTCTCATGTGCTCCAGTACATGTTTTTTAACTGCCCGCGTGGTACTTCCAATGTACTTGAGTTTACACGGGCATTCCAACACATAGATAACAAAAGGTGTACTGCATGTCAGGAACTGTGTAATCATCTTGTGACTGCCATGTTTCGTGGTGAATTCTTTCCTCATGTAGCTATTTGTACATGCCTTGCAGTGACCACAGGAAAGAAGTCCTTCAGTCCCTGATCTTTAATGGTACTATAACAGGTGATGTCACTGTGAGCAATGCTCGGTCTCTCTTTAACTGTGTGACCAATGACTGGATCGCTGGTCAGTATATCCCAGTTTCTAGTAAGAATGAGCTTGATCTCTTTGGCATTTTTGTTGTACGTGAGGAAAAGCCTAGTGTCTCTGTTCTGATCTTCACTTTTAATAGCTGTCTGTGTAAAAAGTGTATCCTTTCTCTGTACCTGATCCACTTTCCTGATGGCTTTGTTCAGCACCCACTGGGGGTAACTCCTCTCTCCAAATCAAGCGGTCATAATTACAGCTTCTTCCTTGAAGGCTAACTCAGTACTGCAATTACGTTTGGCCCTCAGAAGTTCCCCATATGGAATGCTCCATTTGAGGGGGTAAGGGTGACTACTAAGGGCATGTAGCAAACTGTTTCCTGCTGTGTTTTTACGGTAGAGTTTGGTGTGGATAGTGTCCCCTCTGATCTTGATCCTCACATCCAAAAAGTCCACAGTGGTATTACTAACAGTACGTGTAAGAACTATGTTAAGGGTGTTGGTATTCAATTTATCAATAAAGAGGTTGACCTCCTGTAGTGAGCACACAAAGCAGGTTGATATTGAGATAGTGGATGTTATTCAATGAGTATACATCCATCCATGAAAGGGGCACTGGAGCAACTGACAGTTAGAACCCGGAGCTCCAGTGACCTCATAGCATTCCATGGTTCTAGCTTGTACAATACCACACAGCTCCCTTTTTATAAAACGAAGAATAATACAATACAAGTAACAGAGAAATAATCTTTACAATTCCAAAGAGTTTTGTTTAACATTACTGTAAGCCACATTTAACCTTACACTGTAAGGCACACCCTCCTTTAAAGAAATAAATAAAATTAGAGAAATATTAAACACAACTTAACGTGAAACAAAATCGTTCCATTTTTTTGGCATCATTTTGGTGCGAACACTCCTTCTTGATGCTTGGGTCATCAAGTCACACTTAGAACATTCCTTGGTTTTACCATGCATGACAAGATTGTGAGGGATCAAGGCCACACGAGTAATGCCCCGCCATTTTCCATCAGAAAGTTTCACAGAGTTTTTCCTTAATTCACATTCTTGAAAAGGATCTTTAAATTTCGATAAACCTTTTTCCACAAGAACTGGATTTTCGACACGTACCCATTCTCGTACTTTAGTTTACACTCTTTCTTTAAGCCTAAGTTTGTTTTAACAGCCCTTTTTAGATTGACTAAGTTAGAATTGGTGTTATCAGATTTTCACCAACTTCCAACACTCCCACGCTTTGGTGTCACTTTGGTAACCCAGTAAGGACATAAGTCCGTGGCAGCTTCCCTACCCCTCGTCAACACAAACGGGGATTTCCCAGTCACAGAATGAGGAGTAGTGCGGTGGGACCATACCAAATCTTGTAAAGAATTGGCAACATTCATATTGCTTCTGATGGAAGCCTGTTTACACTCTACAAGTACCTTATTTCTTTTTTTAATTCTTTTTATTAACGTTAGCATCAGATCACAGCCGATTACAATCAAGTGCATCATGTTTCGTAAAAGACCAAGTGATATCCATCTCATTGGCTCATAGAACGTTACATTTAAACAAATGAGCTCTACCATACTTCTCAGCCCCCTAAACAATGAAGTACTGTAAGTCGTCCCCCAGTGCCCTTCCATTGCATTGTCAATCGCTCAAGTCCAAGTTTGAGTCCTCCGGAGGAGGGGCGCACACGTTCCCACGATATGTGTTCCATTTGCCCCACACCCTCTTCCATTTTCGCGGACATCCTCTATGGACGAATACTGATTTCTCCGCCACCATAGCGCTGTCCAGATCATAACACCACTGTTGATGGGAGGGGACCGTCTGTGCACCCCAGAGCCGAGCAATGTTTCGTTTTGCTAACGCCATACCCATGGTTGCCCAGCTCAGCTCTGCGTGATTAAGGTCTGTTGGCTCCCACACATTGAGTAGAAATCTCCTCGGCTCCGGGGAAATTTCATGGCCACTCACATGGGTGAGTGTATCCATAATCGCCCTCCAATAAGAAGTAATACGGGGACAGTCCCATAGTGTATGATAAAAGGAACCCTCAACTCCGCACCCTCTAAGGCAAAGCGGTGACTCAGCCCTTCCTATCTTGTAAAGTGTGGTCCTGATGTAATATGTTCTGTGCAGTATTTTAAGTTGCACAAGTTTCAGCCTGGATGGGATTGCCACCTCCCGCAGGGAAGCCAGGGCCTCCTGCCAGTCTTGTTCATCCATGTCACCTATCTCGGCTTGTCACTTCTCCATGAGATCCTGGGTGGGGTCAGTCTAGTTATTGATCAATTTGCGATATGTTATGGAGGTTGCCTTTTTGGTGAGGTGGTCCGTCAACAATCGGTCCTCTAACGGCGAGGAATAGCGGAGGTCAGTTCCAGGGGCTATGGCTTTTGTGAGTGCAAAGTTTTATTTGAATGTATCTAAAATGCTCCATCCCTGCCATTTGATATGTTGCTTGTAGCTGTGCAAACGTAACTACCTCCCCCTTTTTCCACAAGACCACCAACCATGGAAATGCCTATTTGCTATTGCTGGTGCGTAGCGTACCCAACCTAGGGGTGTCCCAGAGTGGTGTATGTTGTGTTATCACTCCCTCCCATCCAAGTGCACGCTGTGCTACCGACCAGACATGCACGGTGTGTGCCATAGGACTAATCAGCGCTTGTTTCCGATTTTTATCATACAGGGCCCCCATGATTCCATCTGTGCCGAGAGTGTGCCTGTCCATTAGGCCTGGGCTAAAATTCTGTTCAGCTAGCGGAAATTGCGATAATTTGACATTTTCGCGTTCCGCGGAGAGCGTGAAAATGTCAAAATTTCCCCAATCCGCATTTTACCGGAAATGTTTTGCTTGCTCGTGCTGTAAAATAATACATTCTCGCGTGCGCACGATCGCCTTACCTGAATCCCCGCGTTCGCCACCAAGTTTTCCCGATCCGGTCGCATTCTCCACGAGATTTTGGATTGTTGGTAGCCATTTGTGCTGTCTCGCAACAGTTCGTGCCCGCAGTAACGTCATTCGTCGCGCGATCACGTCTTTCTTCTCGCGATCATGCACCGCGAGACAAGTGAAAACAAGATGGCCGTGCCCGCGAGCAACTGCATGGGTAAGTTGGTGAGCCGCGACCACGCAGAAAATACCGCGAACGGGCGGGAAAAAATCTTCCGCATCTTCGCGATATTTCCGCGTGTTTGCGGAGATTTTTAACATTTTCGCGATAATTTGCGAGTGAATTTCGCAAAGTCCGCCCACCCCTACTGTCCATACGCAATGCGGGTTCCTCTTGGAAAGTGTGTAGCCACTGTTTAATCACTATAAGCTGTGATGCCCAGTAATAGAACTGAATGTTGGGAAGGGCAATACCCCCTCCATGCCAACTCCGTATAAGTTTACGCTGCGCTATCCACGGGGGCTTTCCTTCCCAAAGGAGGTGCCCCACCTCCGCCTTAATTGACCTGAAGTAGGAGTTAGGGACAAGCACTGGAGTGTTCTGTAGTGCATATAAAAACCTGGCCAGAGCCATCATCTTGAACAGGGCTGCTCTCCCCAGTAGTGTCAGTGGCAAGGAGTGCCACCATTTCACATCGCTGCGGAGTCTCTTCAGTGGTGGCAGGAGATTGCGCTCGTAAAATTGTGTGGGGTGTGGTGTGATGTGTATACCGAGATATTTAAATCCTTTCATTGGTAGCGATATCTCAACGCCCCGACGCAAACGCGGGGGAGGACCCTTAAGTATGTTCAGCACCGACTTCGCCCAGTTAATGGTGTAGCCTGAAGCTCTGCCGTATGATTCGCAGATGTCCAGCAGGCAGAGAATGGACTTTCGGGGGTTCGCCATATATAGCAGGATATCATCTGCGTAGAGGGATATACGGTCTTCCCAACCCTCCGTCCACTGTAGCACCCATATTGCTGGGTCCCACCTAATCCACGCCGCCAAAGGCTCAAGCACTAAAGCAAATAGAAGGGGCGACAGGGGGCACCCCTGCCTGGTGCCACGTCCCAAGGGAAACTCTTCCGACAGTCGCCCATTGACTACCACCTGCGCCATTGGTCTCGTGTATAACAACCGAATCCAAGAACAAAAATTGGGCCCGAATCCGAGGTGCTGCAGTACAGCAAAGAGGTCGAACCCGGTCGAAGGCCATACTTGCGTCCAAAGAGAGAATGACCGCTTCCTCCTGTATGGTGTGTATTCTGGCAAAAAGTGGGTCCCGTGCTCTCCATGCCACTGGAATCAAGCTATCCTGGCTGAAGAGGGGTGAAACCCGGAAACCGGTCCTAGGATGCTTGTTTCCAGTCCAGGGAGAACCTGGCTTGGCAGTTCGGGCTGGACTATTCCCATGAGGCACAGGGTCAAGACTGATTTGCATATGGCTGGGTTCAAACTGGAACGGCATGGTGAGCAAAAAAATGATGGATTTAGGCCCAGATCTTTGTACTGGTGGGAATGTATGACATTGTTCTGCATTCTGTCCATCAACTGTTGTTTTTGTATTCTGGCCAACACTCCATGGAGTCTTTAGAGATTCATTGCTGTGTTTTTGCCCGGCATGAAACCAAATTGTTCGGGGTGTATTAAGGTCGTGAGATGGGGCTGCAGCCTGGCTGCCAATACTTTCGCAAGGATTTTCGCCTCTGCGTTGAGGAGCGAACTCGGCCGGTAGGAGGCACAGTCTTGTGGGAGCTTGTCTGGTTTTGGAATTGCAATAAGTGTTGCTATTCGTTGGTCTCCAGGGAGTATCCCCTTCTCTAGGCTAGTCTCGTACATCCTCAACAAGTGGGGTGCTAACATGTCGGAATCTTTCTTATAGAGTTCTATCGGGATACCGTTGGGTCCCAATGCCTTCCTGTATTGGAGCCCTTTTACACAAGTACCTTATTAAAGCATTCTACCTTCCCGCTGCTTTGGGGATTATGTAGGGGTGTTCATAAATGTTTTATAGCACAATAATTCAAAAATGAAGACATTTCCGTGGAAGTGAACTGAACCCCATTGTCAGTAAGGATGTCTTCAGGTAAACCTTGTCTTGAGAATTCTTTCTGAAAGCACTGAATTACCTTCTTTGTGGTAGGTTCAGAGACTGGCTCAACTTCAACCCACCTTGAGAGATGATCCACCATAACTATGAAGTATTTCATACAGTTGGGCAATTTTTGAAATGGACCCAAAAAGTCTACACCAATACGTTGCCAAGCTCTTCCAAAACAGAAACTTACTGATTCCACTTGTCGTTCTGTTATCAAAACTTTGGGCCTGATTATGATGGCGGAAGGCCCTCCACTGACAACCTGTCGGTGGCGGGCCCTTCGCCATCAGGCTGCTGTTTTCCCTCCGCCAAATTATGATGGCGGGGGGAATCGTTGGTTCAGCGAGGAGGTCGTAAAGTCAGCCCACCCGATTCTGACAAGTGGTCCTTTTCCAACCGTCTGTCGGATCCAAAACATTGCCCAACATTGAGGTGGTGCCTGCAAGGCACCGCCGTAGGGATTATGATATCCCTTTTCGCCATTCGTTTTGTGGCAGACAATCCGCAGCAAAACGAATGGCTAAAATGGATTTGGGGGCCCGTAGTGGGCACCCCTTCATCTCCGGGCCTGGGACATGCCACGTAGTGCAGGGATATGCAAATGCCTTTTTCTGGGCATTGTGGTGGGACTGCTGACTGCATCTCCACCGCAATGTTATGGATAGGGCCATGGGGATCGCATTGTAATGCGGTAGGTAAGTAGGCCACTTCATAGGCGGGCGGTTCCACTACTGTAACGATGGCGGTCGGACGAAAGTCCGACCACCATCGTAATGACCCCCTTTTGCACTTGGCACAATTGGACACAAACTCTTCAATTTCAGTGTCCATACGTGGCCACCAAAACCTTTCCCTGACTTTTCTTTTAGTTAAAATGGAACCCATATGACCACCGTGTGCTAATTCTCTTATTCGTTGCAAAAAGCACAACGGTGCCAGAAGCATGTACTAAAACATCACTTTCTAAAGAAAGCTCATCTAATACTTTCCAAAATATTTGCACCTCATACTGCAATTAAGTCTCTTTAGGCCATCAAGATTTCACAAAGGCAACTGCTTTACTAAGGATGTGGTTGTTTTCTATGGCTAAAACCCAATCCTCATTTTTCTCACAAATGTGGAAATCTCCTACATAAGCAATGAAACACTCTTCAATTTCTGTTTCCCATTCTAAATTCTCAGATTCTTTGAGGGGAAGTCTAGACAAGCAGTCTGCTCAAGAATATTTCCCACCTGGAATGTACTCAATTAAGAAAGTGAATTCCAATAGCTATGCTGCTAATCTAGAAATTCTTTCTGTGGTGCGTTTAATCTTTTTGCCAGAAAGTATATTCAGTAAAGGACAATGGTCAGTTTTTAGTACAAAAGGTCTGCCCCACACATAAGCTTTGAATTTTTCCACACTCCAAACACATGCTAAAAGTTCTTTTTCAATCACTGAATATTTACGTTCTGCTGGTCTTAAAGTTCTAGAAGCAAACCTACACTGATCTCATGCCCCTTGTCAACTTGGGTGAGAACTGCGCCAAGATCATAGCCACATGCATCAACTGTTACCACGGTAGTTCGGCCTTCAATAAATGGTTGTACAGCAGGAGCGTTCACAATTTTGTCCTTGATTATTTTGAATGTACGTTCACATGAATCTGACCACACAAACTCAACATTTCTTTTTAGAAGTATTTTGAAACCCTCCGTCTAATTTTCAAAATTCTTTAAGAACTTAGCGTAAAATTCACACAAACCTAGAAAGGAAATTAATCGTTCCTTATTTTTGGGAGCAGGTGCATCTAAAATACTTTTTACAAGACATGGCTTAGGTTTTACTCTTTGATCAGTAAAAACATGACCATAATACTCAATTTCCTTGGTCTTAAAAATACATTTGTCTTTCCGTAAAGTAGTACCTCTAGACTCAAGCATGCTCAAAACTTCAGTAAGTATGGTAATATGTTCAAATTCACTTTTAGTAAATACCAGAATATCATCTTGGAAAATTGCTACTTGTGTGAAACCATGAAACCAATCCAATCCAATCCAAGCAAGCTTTATTCGACATGTAATCATAAGAGCACATTACAAACAACATTTAAAATTACACACTTAAAAATGTCTTGACTGGGTTATACATAATCCTGCTGGTGGAAAAATTAATTAAAACTAGGATCTAGACAAGTAGAAAAAATACAAATTTCATATTACTCGCTTCCTTTCACTAAAAATCTGTTTCAAATAAATCTAAAACAGTTTAGTATAGAATCAGTCACATTCTTAGTTTGAACTAGACAAACTGGGCATTTTACTCAAAATTCATTTACCCAGATATTGATTTCAGCCTTATTATCCACACCCACCCAAGGTATTTAGCAACCACCATTGCAATGAATGGCAAAGTACTGGTGCATATAAGCCTTTCAGCTTCACCACTCCTGTTTGTGCCAAGTAATTAACACATAGGGCTCAGCCAAACCCGCCTTGGGGTGGCATAAGCGGAACAGGCAAAGAGCATATGGGCGACTGTTTCTATGTGGATCCCACAAGCCGGGCATATATTATCGCTTGGTGGAGACCACCTGAGAGTAAGAGATCTTAGGGGCAATGAACCTGCCCTCAGCTGAAAATACAATTTCCTGTCCCTTGGTTTAGTAATGGTGTCCCAGTATGTTTCGAGTCTGGGGACGAATTTTTATTCCAGAAAGATTCCCGCCAATGAAGATAAGTCAGTATTAATCAGAACATTATGGGTGACCCTTTCCCAATACTTCTCTTTTAAGATCTTTTTAGAGGGGAAAGAGGCCTCTGTTGGATTCTCCCATAGCGTTTTCATACCTATACCCACTAGACTATTTCTAACTCCCCTTAGCCAACCGATTTTATGGAAGCCATCAGATTTTATTACATCGAGGAAACCCACAGCGTATGATGATAGTTCAGGTGTTGTCCACAACCTGCGCCAGTATAGAATAGGGCGCAGTTCGGCAACATCTGAAATAGGGTTTCTACCAAGATAATGCCTTAATGGCCTTAATGGAGTGCTTTGGGGGAGGTTAGTAATACTAAGCAAGAACTTATTTTCAGAAACACCTAAGCTAGCTAAGTTCTCGAACCCCCAGAGTTCAGCACCATAGAGGGCGGAGCTGACAACTTTTGAGTCATAAACTTGGAGCACTGGTCTGATTGGTTTTGTTAGTGACCTTTTATGTTCTGTGCTTAGGGCTCCCGAAAGTTGCCGGTTCTTTAATACAGCTATATCAGTGTGATAATTCCACTTTAGATCCCTCTCTATGTGGATCCCCAGGTACGTAAAAGCCCTAACCTGTTCGAGTGGTTGGTTATTCATTAAAAATGTTCCTTTAAAATTTCTGTGCTGGTTAAAAGCCATCCATTTCGTTTTTGCCACATTAATTTCAAGGCCGCAAGCAGAACAGAAATCTTCAAAAATTACTAAAGCTCGCTGAAGGCCACTAGGAGTCTTTGAGATAATTCATGTGTCATCCGCGAACATTAAAATCGGGGTTTTTACACCAGCTAAAATAGGGGCATCCGTATTCACTGGCAGCAAGCAATATACTATTCCGTTAATATACAAAGAAAATAGCGTGGGTGCCATAGCACAACCTTGTCGCACCCCTCGTTCTACGGGAAACTGGGTGGTGACCCTACCCTGTGCCCCCTACCGGATTCTAGCATAATTTCCCTTTTCCCTCATGCAACCTCATTATAAGAGTTAACATCTCTTTAGAAAGACCTAGTTCACTCAATGTCACCCACAGACAGGAACGGGGAACGAGGTTGAATGCTGCTCTTAAATCGACAAAGGCAGCATAGAGGCTACCTTTGCCCAAGGTCACTGTCTTCCATTACAAAAGGATAAAACGGAAGACTTGATCGATGGTACTAGTATATTTACGAAAACCTGCTTGAAAGGGGGACAGTACACTACTCTCATCAATCCAGGCTAGGATTTTATTCAGGATCACCCTCCCAACTACCTTTTGTATCGTATCTATCAGACTGATAGGTCTGTAGTTCCCTGGGAGTGATTTATCTCCTTTTTTGTATACTGGAATTATTTCAGCCCCTTTCGAGGAATCCGGTATGGGGGCACCCTGAGCCATTGCGTTCGCCATCAGCAAAATGTATCTACCCCATCTTACTTTATCATGGAGGAACACATCGGCGGGGACACCATCAGGTCCCAGCAGTCTACCTCCTGCCACTGCACCAAGAGCTAGTGAAACATCATTATTATTAAAAGCCTCATCCAAATAAAATACATAACTAGGATCTGCCCTACAATTCTCTGGGGGGCTGCAGGCATATTGGGGTTTAAAATAATTAACCCAATCTTGAAACCATTTCAGATATAAATCTTTGAAAAACTGAGGCTGCTGAAGCTATGCCAAAACTTGTCCTGCAAAATTTGAATATACCCTCTGGGGTGACAAGGGCAGTGAGATGGCGGGAGGCTTTGTCTAACTTAACTTGGTGATAAGCGGACCTGAGGTCTAATTTGGTGAACCAACTAGAATGACCAATCTTTGTGATCAGGTCTTCTATGATTGTTAGGGGATAATTATCCACCCAAATGGCTTCATTGACACTTCCTAAATCCACACACATCCTGAATTTGCCTGTCTTCTTCTTAGCCAAAACTATGAGAGATGACCACAAAGTCCTCTCAACCTTCTCCATAGCACCTTGCTCACACATGTTAGCTAGCATATCTGATAATTCTTTTCTGACACTTAAAGGAATATTGCGTAGCTTGTGCTTCACAGGTACAACATCTTGCTTTACTTTTACTGAATAAACAATGTCAGTTATTTTCACTAACTTTTCTTAAAAAACCTTTTCAAATTTGCTTTCCCAGTTGTTTTCAATATTAGTGACACACTTAATATCATGCTTTTCAATGGTAATGGGATTACTGGAACCGTGTCTAATAGTCAAATTGAATTTGGCTTGGTGAAATAGAACTAGAACATTAATACATTTGCATGCAACATACACCTTCCCATTGCTAGAGGAATGTAAAAGTTTGTTAGATGACCAAAAGTAACCAATCAAATCCACCTTGCTACCTTCAAAAGCTACTGTCATAAAGTCTGGAGTTAACAAAGGTTGTTTATTCCATAACTGAGTGTATATGGTGTGATCTACAATGGTGATACAAGCTCCAGTATCTACTAAGAGTTTAATTGGAGGTCCATATCTCAATTTATGGGTCAGCTACCATAGAAGTTTTATCTTGTTTCACACATCTCATTCCTAACAACAATCCTCTATGTGCTTCATCATTGTTATTGTCATCAACCTCATGGTCATCACTAATTACACAACTAACAGGGTTGTTGTTTTTCACCCTCTATACACTTTTAAGAAATGACCTATCTTGTATTTGTATTTGTATTTGTATTTTTAACTTGTAGAGCGCCTTATCACCCCGGGGTCTCTAAGCGCTTAGCAGACGAGTGAGTACTGGCAGGAAGAAAACCGACTAGATGTTACCCCATGCCTCTTGAAAGAGCACAGTTTTTAGCTCTTTCCTAAAAGGCAGGAGTCTGGTTTCTTTGCGCAGATTTTCAGGCAGTTGGTTCCAAGCTTTGGGCATTGTGTGGGAAAATGTCCGACCACCGATGGTGGATCGTTTGATCCTAGGGCAGATCAATAGGGCGGCGTTGGCTGAGCGTAGGTTCCTGTTAGGAGCATATGGGACAAGGCGTTTTTTGATGTATTTTGGGGCTTGCCCATATAAGGCTTTCTGCGTAATGCATAGGCCCTTGAACTTGGCTCGTTGATTCACTGGCAACCAGTGTAGCTCCCGGAGGAGGGGGGTGGCCGGTGTCCTTCTTGGTTTGTTATATATAAGTCTGGCTGCGTCATTCATGACGATCTGGAGTCTCTTGGTGAGTTTTTTCGGAATGCCGAAGTACATGGCATTACCATAATCCAGTCGGGCCAGAATTAAGGCTGACACTGCTCGTCTGAGAGTGTCTGCCTTTAGGATGGGAGCTAGCTTGCGCAGTTGTCTCAGGAGGCCTACACAAGTGCCCACCACCGCCGAGACCTGGGCTGACATAGTGAGATTTGTGTCGATGATTATGCCCAGGCTTTTTACTGCTGTTGCCGGTATTGGGGCGTTACCTAATTCGGATGGCCAAAGGAGGTCGCACCAAGGGCTAGATGACGTTGTGATAGGTAGAACCTCCGTCTTGTCCGGGTTGATCTTCAAAAAATTTGCCGTCATCCAGTTGACTGTAAATTTTAGAATATTCTTCAATTTTTGATCAGCCATAGGGGAATCGCCTATCTGAATGATGATCTGGGTGTCGTCGGCATAATTATATATGTTGCAGTCCATCTGATTCAGAGATGAAATGAGGGGCTGCAGATATGTGTTAAACATCAAGGGGGACAAGGCAGAGCCCTGCGGGACGCCGCATGTGATTTTAGCAGCCTCTGACACCATGTCATCCAGTTGTACTTTCTGAACCCGTCCACCAAGGAACGAGGTCAGCCAGGCGTGGGCCGTGCCCTTGATGCCAAACTCCCCCAACCGCGACAAAAGAAGGTCATGATTGACCGTATCGAATGCCGCGGAGAGGTCGAGTAGCACCAGGGCACAGGGATCTTTATTATCTGTTTTAAGACGTAGGTCATCTAGTACTGATAACATGACTAGTTCCGTGCTGTTGTGGGCTCTAAACCCTGCTTGGTTGGGTTCGAGTAGTGCGTTACTCTCCAGGTGGTGCGAGAGGGCGGACAGCACATGATGTTCCAGTATTTTTGCTAAAAAAGGTAATTGAGATATGGGCCTGTAATTCTTTAAAATCTTGGAATCGGCACCAGCCTTTTTTAGCAGGGGGATCAGTCTCGCTTCTTTGAGAGTAGATGGGACTAGTCCCGAGGTAAGGGAACTATTTAGGAGCGATAAAATGTCCTCCTCAAGGCCTGGCCATGCTTGTTTAAATATCTGCGGGGGGCAAGGGTCCGCTGGGGAGCCTGATTTAACTTGGTTCATCACTTTTGTCAGGGAGTCCTTGGTAAATAGGGGTAGGGAGGTTAAAGGCTCTGTGATTGCGGGCGGGAGAGTTAGCGGAGTTTCCGGGCAGTCGAATCTAGGGGTGCTTTCGATCTCTATCAGGAGGTCAGATATCTTTGAGGTAAAGAAGGATTGAAATTTATGGCAGTCCTCCTGCGTAAAAGAAGGCGGTTGTTCCTTCTTTTTCCTCAGTTCAGTAAGTACTTGGAAGATTTCCTTCTGAGGGTTAGGTGCTGTGGCAATTCTGCTCTCGTAGAACTCACTTTTTCTAGTTCTGATGGCTTGTTTATACAAGGCAAGCTTTTCCTTGTATAAAGTCTGGCAGTTGAGATCATACCCCTTCCGCCAGGCTCTCTCGCACTGACGCAGGGCCCGTTTTAGGAGTCTCAAATCGTCATTGAACCAAGGAGCGCCTTTGCCTTTTTCCCTGATTTTTATCTTACGAGCTGGGGCTACCACCTCAATTGCAGATTCTAGTTTTTGCGATAGCTTTTGACTGGCCTTCTCTAGGTCATCTTCAGGTAGTCTGTTTAGGTGGGAGGGTTGCAGTAAAGTAGATAGCAAAGTATCCGGATTAATGGAGTTCCATCTTCTCACTACCCGCCATTTGTCGGCTGAGATGCTTTCTTGTTTCGGGAAAGCTAAGCTACCCTGTAAGAGGTAATGGTCTGACCAAATGCAGGGCAATGAAGTGACTGGGCGCAGGGCAGGAACAGAGGTCCATATCAGGTCCAAGGTATGGCCCTTCATGTGTGTTGGGCCTGTCACAATCTGGGTTAATTCTAGTGCGGTCATTGCGTCTTCAAGCTGTTTAGACGTAATGTCTTACCACATTTCTTGCATTTCTTGCACTGCTGCCCATGTGCAGGACAATATTTAAATGTCGACACATGATTGGGTGACCCACATCTGAAACAACTAACTCTCCGTGATTGGAAAGTTTGAGAACTAGGTTAGAATGTACTCTTGTTCTTTTTGTTATCTAAAGTAATAGTAGTTGGCTTGTTTATTACTGCACCTGAAATGGATGTCTTATTGAGCAATTCTTCCAAAAATTTCACGTCTTCACAGGAACCCTCAATACTTTTAGCAAATGTTGATAGGTTTGTCTAAAGAATTTTTTTACACGTAAGCAGACGTTTCTTGATTTTCTTGGAGCTACATCTTACCACCAATTGGTCTCTGATTAACTGTGACTTGAAATTTTCAAATTCAGAAGTTGCGGCCCACACTTAGGGCAGTAACATATGTGTCGATACTTTCTGAAGGTTTTTGTACCCTTGTAAAAAACTTACATTTATGAGCTAATAGATTTTTAGTCTTTGAAAAGTATTTGTCAAGTTGAGCAATGGCAGCGTTAAATTCATCGAGTTCTGTCTCATCTATGACTTCATATTCCAGTAAACTGTCAAATATGTTTTGACCTTCACCTCTTAAATGGTAATACATTAAACCTTTTTTCCTTTCTGGTTTAAACTTTATGGCATCAATAGCTACTAAATACGCTTTGAAACAACAAATCCATAGTTTCCATTCTAAAGGTGGTTCACCAGGTTCTTGCATAAACAGTTCAGGTGGTGAAATACTTTGCATGATTTCTTATTAGAAAAAAAAACAAAAGGGAAAATGGTGAAACTCAAAAGTGCACAAATTGCATAGAAATGGACTTACACTGAGTGTGCGAATTGCTAAAGTATGGGTCAGTTTACACACAGCGAGCAAATCGCTGATACACTTGTGAGAAGCGTGTAAATCGCTGAACTATGAATGGGTTTGCATACAGCGTGCAAATCGCTGACCGACTTGCACAAAGTAATAAAGACACCAAGATGTATATTTGGAGAAAGCGTGCAAATCGCTGACACACTTGAGCAAAGCTCACAGGTCAGGGATGAATGAGCTCGTGTTGAGCGTGTAGATTGTTAAAATGTAGATTTGCACCAAGCGTGCAAATCGCTGATGGGTGAACTTTAATGGCTACAGTTCAATGATGACTGCAAAACAGAAACTGTTGTGTACTCAAGGACCACTGGGGGCAATATTACGGTAAAATGCTCTATCATCTTTTCTTAGAAAGAGCGGAGCAGTGCTACGTAGTGCAAGTAAATAGAGCCCAATGCAAGGTGTGGATTGGAAGAGCGCTTGACAGGAGCAACGGTAAGTTTGTCTTCAGAAAAACAACGGTGAGCGCTGTTTATGTAACGATCGATGTGCTTAATGCCAAGCACTCCGTTGGTGCCGAGATAAAGCACACAACACAGTTCTCACTTGATGTTATCACAACTCCTTAGACGCGCAGTGAGGCCTGAGATTGAGAAACGGGCCCGCATAGAGTTTTACCATATGAAAGTGACAGCAGGTTTGGTTGGTTGATAGGCAACCAGTGTGACCGACAGTAGCGTAAACCTTTTCCGCTTTCTGCTTGAAATGTCCCACAGAAAGTAACAAGAAAAAAAGGTCTCACCTTGTATGTTCACTTACAAGCGAATAAAAATGACAGTTGGGACTTCTAAATGTTGTGCGCTTGTGAAGACGACGAACTGCACCCCGGCCCCTTGTTCTGGATAATTGCAGGCCTCCGGTCTGAGACCTGCTCTCTCCCCAGCAGCTCCGCTGTGCTCTGCTCCACCGTAGATCCACGGATCTCCCTTCCTGGTAGGGTTCAAGACTGCTCCGCTCTTTGTGCATTGTGCCCATTTTGTTTGTCATTTGTGTTTTTCTGCATTCTGCCCTTTTGGTTGCTATTTCGTTCTGTGCGCCTTTTGCTTAATTTTTATCACTTCTTGTGGCCCTTACTCTTTTCCTTGGGATTGCCTTTTCCTGCAGTTCCTTGGCGCCGCCTCTGACCCCTCGGCCCATCCCCCCTGACCGTCCCTGCTTCCGCCTCCCAGCTGCATGTCCCTCCCCCTTCCCTACTTAATGGCGGCCGCTGCACAGTTGCACTGCTGGCATGCCGCTGGCATGCCTAAGGCAAGCCCATCTGCGTCCGTCCGCGACCAGTGCCAGGAACCCTGGATCTCCAACCATCCACTGCTACAGCACAGTCGCCCTCCACACACACAACCCCCGGAAGACTCAGAGACTGCCAACAGGCCATGCCAAACACAACCCACAGCCAGTTCTCCTGCCTCTACTGCCGCCAGACTTTCACCACCACCCCGGCCTCCAACACCACCGATGCCAACACCGATGACACCCTAAGATGCATCCTCTTCAACGTGCACTCTGTGCACAAACACGCCGTGGAGATCTGGAACCTACTTGACGTCCGACATCGCCTTCTTCACGTAGACCTGGACCAACGCCTCCTCTGCCCCTGACATTAACACCACCATCCCGGACGGATATAAGATCCAGAGGAAGGACCGCCCCAACCACCCGGGAGGGGACCTTGCCATCGCCCACAAGTACACCCTCTGCCTCACCACCTCAAGCGAAACATTCCCCTCTGCCGAACACCTGCACTTCCAGATCTAGACCAGCCCCAACTCCACACCCCGTGGAACCCTTGTCTACAGACCCCCGTCCCATGGGCCGCCTTTGCCGCCACCCTCACCAACCACATCGCACCCCACACCATCGCCTCAATGAACTACATACTCATCGGAGACCTGAACTTCCACCTCGACAACCACAGTGACCCCAACTCCACCACCCTGCGTGACAACCTTGCCAACATCAGACTTAACCAACTCGTCACCATACCGACCTACAGGGCGGGACACACCCTCAACCCCATCTTCGCAGCAGGTAACAGCATTCACTTCAACCATACAACGCAACCCCGATGGACCGACCACCACTGCCTACACTTCACAGTCGACAAACCCAAGACACCCACCAGCCCCACGCCCTCCACGAAGGAACTGGAGCAAGGTCACGATGAGTAACTGAACTCCACCCACACCTCGGCATCCGATGCCAACATCACAGCCAGGGAACTCCACACTTGGATCTCCAACTATGCAGACGAGCTCGCCCCGCAACGCAACCCAGACAAACAGCACGCCAGGAAAGCCACCTGGTTCACCATCGATCTCCAAGAAGCCAGACGCACCTGCAGATGCCTGGAGAAGAATTGGGGAAACACCAAGACACCCGCAACTACACCACTCACAAGGACACCATGACGGACTACCACAACCGAATCAGAACCGCAAAGAGGACTTTCATCCACAACAAAATCCTCGCCAACTCCACCAACTCCAAGGAACTCATCAGTGTCATTCAGGAATTCACCAACCCCTGCAGCAAAGCCAGAGACATCACCCCGTCCCAAGACCTCTGTGATAAGCTCGGAACCTACTTCCACCTCAAGATAAAAAACCTCTACGAAAACTTTGTCGACCATCCACTAGACGCCACAGAGCCCTCCAGACACACCAGCCAGCCCACCATCTCCATCTGGACGGCGATCACGGCCGAAGACACCGCTTCGGCGATGAAAGGCATCCACTCAGGGACTCCCACCGACCCCTGCCCTCCACACATCTACCACAAAGCAGCCACCGCCATTGCACCTGAACTACAATGCACCATCAACACCACCTTTGAAACAGGCACCTTCCCAGATGACTGGAAACGCGCAGAAGTCAGGCCCCTGCTCATGAAGCCCACAGCTGATCCCACTGACCTCAAGAAGTACCGACCCATCTCACTCTTCCCCTTAGAGTCCAAAGTTGCAGAGAAAACAGTCAACAGAGAACTGACACGATTCATCGAAGACAACGTCGTCCAGGACCCATCCCAATCCGGATTCCGAAGCAACCACAGCACAGAGACCATCCTACCCACCGGCACAGACGTCATCCGCACCCTCCTGGACCAAGGTCACTCCGCAGCCCTTATCCTACTCAACCTATCAGCAGCCTTCGACACCGTCTCCCACCGCACACTCGTTGCCAGACTACACAACGCCAGCATACAAGGAACAGGCCTAGACTGGATCCGATCATTCCTCACCAGAAGAAGACAAGGAATTAGACTGCCACCTTTCCTCTCCAATCCCACGGAAATCACCTGCGAAGTCCCACAGGGGTCATCACTAAGCCCGACCCTCTTCAACATCGACATGGCCCCCCTCGCTGCCATTGTCTGTCAACACGGCCTCAACATCGTATCCTACACTGACGACACCCGGCTCATCCTTTCCCTCAGCAAAGACCCCACCACCGCCAGATTCAACTTCTAGAAAGGAATGCAGGACGTCGCAGTCTGGATGACCAACAGCTGTCTAAAGCTCAACACCGAGAAGACAGAAGCCCTCGTCCTGGAAACCAACTGTTATAATCTAGGAAGTAAATGGTGCATCCTCTCTGTTGCTGTCCTTGCCTTGCTGCTCAGTCTGTGTGATGTCATCAGAATGTTGAGTGTGTTTGAGTGGAAGGAGAGATCAGTTGGTGAGATGGGCTGAGCAGCAGGGAGGCTGCTCCTGGTGGGGTATTGCTGGACACTGATTAAGGCCTAGCATGAACTTGTTGTGGATCCTGCTTGAAGAATAAAGCTAAGATCTTGAACCACATCTTATGGACTACCTAGCTTTCTTTGATTTGTAACACTGGCGACGAGTTATAATAACCTGCGTGCTGATTGGACTTTTAAAACTGAAAAAATCAAAAGATTTTCAAGTAAATGAATCACCTGGATATGAAGGAACATGGCACCCCTTATGCCCCACCAGTGACCCTGTCAGCGGTCGCCCACAACTCAAGGTGCCAGTTCCTACTACATTGTCCCTGTATTGGCCTGCTGTAATCTGCTGAGGGAGAGCATTTGTGACCTGGATATCTATTTCCTTCTACATGGACAGCATACAACCTGGGCATCCGAGGATACTTTTGAGTGTTGGCCTGAGACTTGAGCATTGTACAACTTTTGCTTAATTTGATTACACACCAAGAGGGGCGCTGTGGGCGTTTAGTTGTCAATTGCCTGCGTGTGGAGGTAAGCACAAGGATTAGAGTTTAAAGCCTTGGATGTGTCTCCCAGTGGGGAATATTTGACTGTAATGGAGCCTGTTTGAACCCATTTGTGGTCTGGGCGGGCTGTCGCATGATTGTTTCCCCGCACCTTCTTTGTGTCGCGGGTGGGGCTTGGAGGAGAGAGCCGACGTGCCGCTACTCGAAGTACATTCCTCGAAGTACATTGGATGTATTGGATGCATGTCCTACAGTGTACAAAGACAGCTGAAGTGTGTATTTATACAACGAACCGGTGGGTGCTGGATTTACTGAACAGAGGAAGTATTTCTACAATCCTATTTTCAAGCGTTTTCAAGCGTCACTTTAATTCATCGGTTGGCTGTGGCGTTGGAGTTTGAAAACAACGTTCGTGCCCTGAATAGCGCGCGCAGAAGTACCTGTTGCAGTGAGCGGTGAGGTTTCCATGGAATCTTCTTCGACGAGCGCTGTTGATGCCTGTTCCATCGCCTGCATGCGACGACGTGCCGTGAGCCACCCGACGCGCTATTGCTTATGTGCCACCATTTTGGATTGATTTTTTTTTATTCTGGCAACGTGATATTGGAGGAACTTGCTTAATGCTCAGTCGGTGTCTGTTTCACGGTTACCAAGGGAAAGGCAGAGTCAGATGGAAGGTTCCCTTTTGCTTCGCTATCATTCATGGCACTTGTGATCCTCGGGTGCGAAGTCGCTCACCGGTCATTTTGACTGTTTGTAATTTACTCTGATGTGAAGTCTATGCTTTTGCTGTAATGTTTAACGCCATCCTTATGCTTTGGTTTTGTTTTCCATGCTTATGAAGTTTTACTATGCTCTTTCAAGAATATTTGAGTGAATGTTGTCTGGCGTATGTCATCACCAGTATATGCTGTTAGGTGTGTGCAGTTGAAGCATTATATGTGTCCTAAGTCCTTGGTTTATGCAGAAGAGGGGGGTGTTTGTTACACCTTCTAAGTCCTGCAAGTGTAACTGCATTGTAGTGCGTGGGTGTTGTAGGGGAGGTATTTTGTGTTCCCAGTCCTGTGAGCTGGTGTTGATGATGGTTGTCCTGGGTGTGTGTTTGTATGAATAACAAGGAGAAAGTGAGGGTAGTGTCTCTGGTCTTGTTAGTGGTTACCTCGTGCGAGGTGCTAGTCTGTGTGTCACGAGTACGCACGTTAGAAGACTCTTTAATTTGAGGCTTCTCAGTCTTACTTGTCTGGTTTACCATTGAGTTAGTGGTTACCTCGTGCGAGGTGTTAGTCTGTGTGTCATGAGTACGCACGTTAGAAGACTCTTCATTTTGAGGCTTCTTAGTCTTACCTGTCTGGTTTTACCCATGAGTTGGTGGTTACCTTGTGTGAGGTGTTGGTCTGTGCGTTATGGGTGCACACATAAGAAGATCCTTATTTGAAGGCTTCTCAGACTTATATGTCTGGTGGTACCCTTGAATGGGTTACCTTTTGTTAAGTGTTCGGTCTGTGCGTCACGGATGTGCACGTGTGGTAACTTATTATCTTTTTATCATCTCGATTTTCCTGTCAGGGGTTGCAAGATTACCCCTCTCAGGGTTATATTCTGAAGCTTCGTGTTATTCTTGAAGCTCATTGGTTTTTGGGTTTGTGTGTCTTTCTATCATCGCACAATCTATTTATTTAGTCTTGTTGCAAGATAGTACATTGTTCTTGCATGTTCCTATTTTTTACAAATTGCATGAATGTACATTTTTCTTGCATGTTCCTATTTTCACAAATTTGATGAGGGGGGGATGTGTTATAATCTAGGAAGTAAATGGTGCATCCTCTCTGTTGCTGTCCTTGCCTTGCTGCTCAGTCTGTGTGATGTCATCGGAATGTTGAGTGTGTTTGAGTGGAAGGAGAGATCAGTTGGTGAGATGGGCTGAGCAGCAGGGAGGCTGCTCCTGGTGGGGTATTGCTGGACACTGATTAAGGCCTAGCATGAACTTGTTGTGGATCCTGCTTGAAGAATAAAGCTAAGATCTTGAACCACATCTTATGGACTACCTAGCTTTCTTTGATTTGTAACACCAACCCTTCAGCGTGGGACAACAACAGGTGGCCGACCACCCTCAGAAGCCCACCAACATGCTCGGACCGCGCCCGAAACCTCGGCATCATACTCAACTCATCTCTCACCAGGAACCAACAGGTCAACGCCATCACCTCCAGCTGCTCGGCATCATACTCAACTCATCCCTCACCAGGAACCAACAGGTCAACGCCATCACCTCCAGCTGCTTCAACACCCTCCGCATCCTCTGCAACACTTTCAAATGGATCCCCCCGAGTCAAGTAAGACAGCCATCCACGCACACATCACCAGCAGACTGGACTATGGAAACGCACTCTACGCCGACATAAACTAGTCCCTACTCTGCAAACTCCAAATGATACAGAACACCACCGCCAGACTCGTCCTTGGCATCCCCCGGTAGAACACATCAGTCAAATCCTACAAAGGTTCCATTGGCTCCCTTTGGAGAAAAGAGTCACCTTCAAAATCCTCACCCACGTATAGAAATGCCTACACAACACCGGACCCAAATACCTCAACGACAAAATCAACTTCCACATACCCAAAAGAAACCTCCGATCTTCCAACCTCGCACTAGCCGAAACCCCGTGCATCCACAGAGCCAGAGCAGGCGGAATATCCTTCTCTCACATTGTGGCCAAAACCTGGAACGAGCACCCGGCAGACATCAGACGAACCCCCTCCCTGAACACCTTCAGGAAGACCCTCAAGACCTGGCTCTTCGGCTAAACAGATCTGTGGACCCCACCCTCCATCAGCACCTAGAGACCCTCACGGGTGAGTAGTGCACTTACAATTCCCCTGATTGATTGATTGAGTGATGGATGGATGAAGATCTAATAATGATCTGCTGGGAGGTTGAATCCAAAATTGTCGCCAGTTATGTAGTGAGGACAAGAAGCAGGTTGATATTTAGATAGTGTGGTTTATTCAATGAGTATACATCCATCCTTGAAAGGGGCACTAGAGCAACTGACAGGTAGAACCCAGAGCTCCAGTGACCTCATAGCATTCCATGGTTCTAGCTTGCACAATATCACGCCTTCTCCTCTAGACCTATCCACCCAATAAAGAGATCATCAGTGTAGCGGAGCCACAGTACAACTTGCTCGGTTGCAGGGAACTCTGGACTTTCTTTGAAGATTTCTTCATTTCCCCAAGAACAAATTAGCAAAACCTAGGGCAAAACATGTGCCAATAGCGGTCCCCAAGATCTGCTTGTATAGGGTACTGTCAAACAAAAAAATATTGTTCATGAGGCAATGTTCGATCATGTATAAGATCATGGTAGTGTGTGCTTTAAATCTAATGTGCCTGGTTTATGAGAAATGTTGACACGCTTTGATGCCTAAGTTGTGATCTATAAAAGTGTAAAGAGAGTTCACACCTAATGTAATTTAGGAGGAAGTCACTCTCCCAATGTATGCCTTCTAACTTCCCTAGGAAGTTCTTGGTGTCCCTAATGTGTGAGGGTAGGTTACTGAAGTATTCACGTAAGAAGTAGTGTACATATTTAGAAATGCTTTCTGTAGCACTGCCCCTAGAGGAAACAATGGTCATCCTGGGGGATTAACCAGATTTTACTAACTCGACGTAAATAAGGAAAGGCTATTCAATTTGTAATCCTAGTCTGACATCAGAGCTTGTTCCAAGCGTATTTAACCAGGATCTCTAACATCCGTCTAGAGCTTATGGCTTAATTTTCTGCCCACTCTTCAAGCATCTTTGAATTTGGTGTTTCATAGGAGGAAATAGTGTAAATACGCAAGGCTCTTGGTACCATACCCTTATCAATATAATCTTGCAGGGATATGGCTTATCATTAGTTTGAGATCTCTGATTTGTGCATTTTCTCCAGTTTCTTGAGTTTTTCTTCATTGCTTCTGTCCTTATTGGCACTCACAGGTTTTTTGTTATTGATGCCCGGAGACCTTGCAAACAGCAACTGCGCTGCTGCCCTTCTGTCTGTGTCTTCCTCCATCAGCCGATGGCGGTGTCACTTAGTATGATTTTAGTTCCTGAACTGATGAAAAAAGTTTTCCCAATGTGTCCACCCGGTGAAATCCCGGGTTCCTTCTGCCACTCATATTAAGGGATCAATACTCCATGAGTCAATCACCATGGAACTATACGGGGGACCTTCCTGCATGCAGAGATGTAAAGACAGTACAGCGTTAGGTACCCATTGTTGGACTTTCGGCTAAAATTCCCTAAACTTTTTGCTTTCCCCCTAGACCTTTTTTCTGACATGGTGTTGCCAACTTAGATGCTTTGGGCACTTTGCCACTGCTGATCAGTGTCAAGGTGCAAGTGCTTCCTGTATAAAGTGTAATGGTAATTGGTTGTCCATGATTGGTATGTTTGCCTTACTAGTAAAGTGCACTATGTGTGCCAGCGCTGGTAATGCAACTGCTACTAGTGGGCCTGCAGCACTAATTGTGCTACCCACACAAGTAGAATTAAAGAGGGAACTCAGGCCTGCCATTGCAGTGCCTGTGCGCAATTTTTAAAACTGCCATATTGTTCTGACAAGTGCACCTACTTGCCAGACCTTACCCTTCCCTTTCTATGCACATCAGACACCCCTATGGTAGGCCCAAGGTACCCCCTGGGCAGGGTGCAGCGCATGTGAAAGGTAGGACATGTACTAAGGTGTGTACCATGTCCTGACAGTGAAATAATCTCCATTTCGTTTTTCACTGTTGAAAGGCCATCTTGCCCGTAGGACAGAATGGGGAGGCTGTGTAATATGTTTTCCAGCCTATCTTCCCAAAGGCTTACGATGGAAAGGTGAAGTTTAGTATGCCTGAACTCACAATGAAATAACACATCTTTTTATGAAGGTGATTTTTGCATTGTGTGTTTAGAAGCCACTCTTTTGGCTGGTTTTTTGTGCTCTAACATTTCTGTGTGTCTCTGCCTGGTTGTAGGTTGACTGTCCGGATTTGAAAGTGATATGATCTGGGGAATGTCTTGACCCAGGGGAGGAGGTGAGACAGCAACAGGCTGACCTGCATCTGGAGTGTTGGGGGAGGAGTAGCCCCTAGAGGTGAAGAGGCCTGGGTTGCTGCCATAAAACAATGGTCCCATCTCCTGCTGAGTTATTGAGAATCCAGACCCCCAATAATCAAAGGAAGAAGGTGTCACTGGTAGGGAGGCACTCAGAACTGGTTTGAACAGGGGTCAGTGACCCCCTGAACACAAAGACTTAAAAGACATTTAGGGGTATAACTATGAGAGCTGAGGCCCCTGAACTTTGGAGAAATGGATTGATCAAGTTTGAACAAGACTGAAGCTACTTCGTGGTCAAGAGGAATCTTTGCCAAGTAAGAAACAACTGAAGAGACTGAAGGAAAGGACTGACCCTTGCTGTGTCTTCTGGGGCTGGCCTACAGTTTGCTGTTTTAACCAATGAGAGGCTAAAGGGACTTTGCTGTGTCCCCCTGCTTGAAAGGACTTTGCTGTGTGCTGTGTCCGGAAGTAACTTATCCCTAAGGGCCCGAGGTGAGCTGGCTCCCTGTTGCGGAAACTCAGGAACACAAACGTTTCCAGGAGAGTCTCAGCGACACTATGTGCATGTGCTTTTTGCAGCCTGAGACCCTTGTAAGAAGTGTCCTGTGATTGTGGGCACCTGAAGTCCAAGCGAGTCTCAGCGACGCTGTGTGCCTGTGCTTTGTGCAGCCTGAGGCCTTCGTGAGGATTGCCTTGTTAACGTGCACATCCTGAGTCCAAGTGAGTCTCAGCAGCACTGTGTGCGTGTGATTTGTGCAGCTGAGACCTTCGTTAGGATTTCCTTGTTATCGTGCACCCAGAGTTCAAGTTAGTCTCAGTGATGCTGTGTTCGTGTGCTTCGTGCAGCCTGAGACATTCGTGTGGAGTGCCCAGTGATCGTGCACCTGAAGCTCAAGTGAGTCTCAGCGACGCTGTGTGTGTGTGCCCTGTTGCAGCTTGAGATATTCGTAGCATCAGCGGCCCGGACTTGTAGCCCCGGAGGAGCTGAGCCGCCGGCCCGAGCCCACCATTGCCAGCGGGACCTCAAACCAACCTCCTCGAGGGAGGGCCCGAGTCCCACTGCCCGGAATTCACAAAGATTGCATCGGAGGCCCAAGTCACTGAAAGAGGAGAGGAGAGCGAGGTCATACCCCCCAGGTAACGTGTGTCGATGCCTAGGGTGGGGTGCGGGCTCAGAGGGAGACGCTCTCGGCCTCTCCCATTCCTGCAGAGCAAGCCTCTGCTTCGGCTCGTGTCGCGGCCCGTACTTGCCAAAGGAGTGGCAGAACCGGGGCCGGAGTGCGGAGCTGCACTTTTTGTTAACACCGTACTCGTGTGGGGGCAACTGTTGACAGAGTCTGACTGCGAATCAGCACAAGTAGCGGAGAGACCGCCTAAGGCACAGTGATCGGTGCTGGAGTGTATTACGCATTGCATTTTTTCTACATAACGAACTACCTGGTTGTCGTATTACACTTTGCATTATTTCTGCATAATGAACTACCTGATTGTCGTATTAACCATTGCATTATTTCTGCATAACGAACTACCTGATTGTCGTATTACGCATTATATTGTTTCTGCATAACAAACTACCTGACTAGTGTATTACGCATTTGATTATTCCTGCATAACGAACTACCTGATTAGTGTATTACGCATTGCATTATTTCTGCATAACGAAGTACCTGATTGTTGCGTTACACATTGCATTATTTTTACATTGCAAAGTGCCTGATTCTAGCATTACGACATGCATTATTTTTACATTGTAAAGTGCCTGATTCTAGCATTATGAACTGCATAGCATTGCAGTAGGACTGCAGTGGAACATTTAGAAGTGCTCATTAATATCGCCAGAACTTACAAGGGCTGGCTGGCCTAACATTCGGCCAGGAGGATTATTACAAATACGCATATGTTGGATTTATATTGTGTGGTCTTTTTATACAAATTTATACTTGTTTTTATGAAACTCGTGTGGAGTCCATTTGTGTTGTCATCATTGGGTGGCTGTGAGCGTGATTGCAACACATTTGCCTTGAAGATAAGCCTGGCTGCTCATGCCAAGCTACCAAGGGGGTGAGCGGGAGCTATCTGAGAAGGTGTTCTTCCTTTCCCTGACGTGGAAACGAGGGTCCCTATTTGGCCTAAGGTACCTACCACAGCCAACCAAGGATCCGAGGTCTAACACCCATCTAAAATCGGACCAGCTACGCGGTCTCCACCGCACATCTACCCCTCTTCTCGATCAGTCCAACATACACCACTTACCTCTGGGACGCGATGCACACTTTCCAGCCAGTAGTGGCACAATGCGTCCTCCAAACAAGCACCCGGTCCAACGAAGGTCTGTCAATAAACTTCCCACAACTTTGCTCCTACTCAGACCACAGACACGTGGAAGGTGGTATATACGCCGGTGAAGCACCCGGCCCTAAATTATCAAAACAAAATCCACAGGGGGAATCACGTACTCTCAAGACACAAAGGTATAGTCAAGTTCATGATTTATTAAGCTTCTCCATTACGCGTTTCGGATGTCAAACAGCCTTCTTCGCACGTAGAATGTCGATCACCCATAGTGCAATAAGTATGGTGTTCAAACACAAAGAAAAGACCACACAATATACTTAACATCATAGTAAATGTGTCGGCCATTTTGGAAGATCTATAGTTTATCAAAAGGGGGGAGGAAGAAGGAGCTGTGATCCATTCAGCTTCCTTGTCGTAACCAAATAATCAGAGGGGAATGGATCACTTGTACCTGTGTAACCAAGGTTCGATGTTCTTGCCGTCTGTAAAAAAGTCCTCATTCACATACAGAGGTCGTGAGGTGGTATATCTTGATTCTCCGCCTTATTAAAAATGTGACAGCATCATCATTGGGTTTCTTTTTTTGTTCTATGCTATCCTCCACCTGGAGGAGAACCCGTTGGTTATAGCAGTAGTGATCAGAGATATAAAAAAAGTGGGGGTGCTCAAGTGAGGTGAGTTAAAAGGACCTCACTGAACTGTATCTTTATTCAGTTCAGAATGGAGGGAAATAAAAACAGTGGCGTGTGTGGGAAGACAAATTATTTGTCTAACGCACTGAATTGTCCATGTGATCCATCGACAGGATTCAGCCCCACACAATTGCCCGGACGGGTCGGGGGGCCTTCTTCAGGACCTAAAAATGTGGAGGCTGAATATTGTCACAGCCTGGGTGAGTATAGTTTAAGCTCACCAGGTTACTTGTTAGTCATTGGCCTTAGAGTACCTATAACTGT
This sequence comes from Triturus cristatus, assembly GCF_964204655.1. Classification (NCBI taxonomy): domain Eukaryota; kingdom Metazoa; phylum Chordata; class Amphibia; order Caudata; family Salamandridae; genus Triturus; species Triturus cristatus. The sequence goes on along the minus strand of NC_140589.1, from coordinate 139,418,921 downwards.
GAAAAAGAACCAGAAAGAGAGGTTTGCTTTACATCAAGGATACTCTCACAATGATGTGTACTGTCTTAATGTTCATAGTAATTTTAGAAAACGCGTAAAGACTATGTAAGCAAAATACAAGGGAACTTATGCGTTATACTTCTAGAAGCTAGTATGTGATAAGAAACTGAAAGAATGGCAATTCTCTACCCCCGTTGGTTTGTTGGTAATGTCAGGGGTGCCACGGGGTTAGCAACCCTGCATGATGAAAGTAGAAACGTGATTTAATATCCCGGTAGATGTCAAGTTCCGGTGGTGGTTTAAGACCCTTCTTTGCGGTGTGTGATTTAAGTGTAGGGTAAAACACAAATCGTTCTGACATGAGAAATGTGTCTTGACACGTTAGGAATACGCGTGTTCGGCATATTTTTATGAGCGCGCATGGTTAGGTGCCCCTCAGGAGTTTCGTCAAGTTCATGGTATGTTAAAATACATTAAAATACATCCGGCGAGTGTGCGTTCTTCGCTTCAGGAAGAATGCGCGTTGTCACAAACCCCAAATAAAGTTCATAGTAACTGCCGGGATCGGGAGTGTGTGCTTACTCATTTTCTATTGCGCAATGTGCCCCTCAAGTCACTCGATAGGACGTGGTGCATTATGAAAATGTGAATGGGAAGCGCACGTTTCATCCAAGAAAGTGGGCATGTGATCGCGTTCCTAAAACATAATTCACAAACACTGCTAAGTGGTCGGGCGCGCATAAGAGGATGCCAGACACATTGCGCATACCTTAATTCCCTAACTGCGGGCTTCCTCGGGATGCTCACAGATCCTCTGTTTCACTTTGCGGCACGTCATTCCAATATATGTTAGCGTGCAGGGACACGTGATCATGTAGATCACATGTGTGGAATTGCAGTTTATATGGTGTTTTATGGTCCATTTAAGCTCAGGCAGGAGTTGGATGGTTTTGGTTGCAGTTGTCAGTTTGCAAACAGAGCATGAACCTCATGGATAATGCCGAATTATTGGTGGCATGTTCCAGAATATGGTGGTAAGATCTTTCTTAGTTCTTTGTGGTGGTCTTGTATGAACAAGGATATCCTTGAAGTTCTTGGTTCTTTTATTTGCGAACCTAGGTTTAGGCCAATTGAGTGAACCTGATGTTACGATTCTCCAGTTTTTATTTATGATTTTCTTCACTTGATTGGTAGCTGCGTTGTATGTAGTTACGCAGGTTAAGATATTCTGCTGTGGTTCCTTGGGGGTCGTCTCCAGTAGGCTCTCTCTAGGTTGATTTCTCGCCCTCTTCTGACATTTGTTTATTGTTTTTTCTGGATAATCTCATTTTGTCAGTTTTTCACAAAGATCTTTTGCTTGAGCTTTGTATTCTCCTAGGTCGCTACAATTGGGTCTGATGTGTAAAAATTGACTGTACAGAAGATTGTCTCTGAGAGGGCGAGAATGGAAGCTTTTGTATGAGAGTAGGCTGTTCTTGGACGTAGGTTTGAAGAAGGTTCTTGTCTTGAGCATATTGTTTTAAATATAGATAGTTATGTCAAGGAAGTTCAGTTTTTTGTTGTCTGCAGTGTATGTGAATTTCAGACATTGGTCCCTGGTATTGATCCACTTGTGGAAACTCTGTAGACTTTCTTGTGTGCCTTCCCAGATCACAATGACGTCATCTATGTAACATTTCCAGAATCGTATCATGGAGAGGAAGGGGTTGGTGTCTTTCTGTATGAAGGTGTCCTCAAAGTTACTCATGTAGAGCCCTGCTACACTAGGAGCAAAAATACTGGCCATCGATGTTCCATGGCATTGTGGGTACAGCGTGCTGTTGTATTCAAAATAGTTTTCTGTGAGGGCTAGTATGCAATAAAAGAACCAAGAACTTCAAGGATATCTTGTTCATACAAGACCACCACAAAGAACTAAGAAAGATCTTACCACCACATTATGGAACATGCCACCCAAAATTGGGCATTATCCATGTGGTTCATGCTCATTATGCAAACTGACAACTGCAACCAAAACCATCCAACTCCTGTCTGAGCTTTATTGGACCATAAAACACCATACAAACTGTACCTCCACACACGTAATCTACATGATCACGTGTCCCTGCACGCTATATATTGGAATGGCATGCCAAAAAGTGAAAAGAGGAACTGTGAGCACAGAAGCAACGTGAAATGTAAGAGTGGTACGACTAAGATGAGTACCCATTACATTGAACTACAGCACACCATTGATGATTTAAACTGGGTGATCCTAGAAACTTTAGAAATAAAGAACCAAGATGCCAAACAAATACTGTTTGAAAAGGAACAGAGATGGGTGCACCGCCTTAAGACAAATATCATAGGTCTGAATGACAACATCCCCTGACTGAGCTTGACACAACAGAGAGACTAGACACTACACCTACCAGACCAGTATTTCCCATGAACCGCAGAGTACCTGCATCTACCGTAATATGTGGTTTAACTGAAAGGACGGATTTCAGTATAGAACTCACATTTAAGGAGATCATACTGAACCAACCAAATCATATGTGTACCTCCCACAAATGAGACTCACATCACTAAGAACAACAACCAACCACTATCAGAACCCCTACTATGTCTAAGCGGCACATCGAGATCAATGCCATAACGAGAAGACACATCATATATAGAAAATAATATATGATTTCATGACCAAGAAAAGACCCCACTGAAACTTTTTTATGAACTCCACCATTTGCAAACCGTAAAAGAACTTTCAAAAACCTTGTGTTATGTAAACAAGAATCAGCAGCCTTTAAAAATAAAAACAATGAACCATACTTTTTCAGCACGATTCGGCAATAGCAAAAGCCGTTATAAATGAAGGAATGACATTTTTGATCTATTGAGCATTACAACCCTTGCAAATTTAGAGTAATTTAGCACCACGCATAGTCTGTCAACTATGGCTACGGATTAGTGAATATATAATAAACACTCCTGAAATGCCCGTGTTACCTGTGGCACGGTAAGGAGAGCGAGCTCAAGTCGTTCCGACCAGCCACGCCAGGTACTAAACGAGGAAGGCGGAAGTCCAATCTACAAGCCGGCAAACACGTATCATATTAATTTACTTTTACATTATCTTTAATGTGGTTCTCCCCCGCTTTCAGTAGGTCAATACGCCCGCTGGCACTCCGAGGAAGCCCACAGTTAGGGAATTAAGGTATGCTCAATACAATGCAATGTGCCTGTGATCCTATTATGCGCGTCCAACCCTTTAGCAATGTTTGTGAATTATTTTTTAGGAACGCGATCACTTGCACACTTTCTTGGATGAAACGCGCGCTTCCCATGCACATTTTCGTAATGCACCACGTCCTATCGAGTGACTTGAGGGGCACAATGTGCATTAGAAAATGAGTAAGCACACACTCCCGATCCCGGCAGATACTATGAACTTTATTTGGGGCTTGTGACGACGCGCATTCTTCCCGAAGCGATCAACTTGACGAAACTCCTGAGGGGCACCCAACCATGCACGCTCATAAAAATATGCAGAACACGTGGATTCCTAACGTGTCAAGACACATTTCTCATGTCAGAACGATTTGTGTTTTACCCTACACTTAAATCACACACCACATAGAAGGGTCTTAAACCACCCTCTGATAATGACATTTACCGGGCCATTTAATCATGTTTCTACTTTCATCATGCAGGGTTGCTAACCCCCCGGACATTACCAACAAACCATATATATTGGGTTATTCATATGTACTCAAACACTGGCAGCTATGGCACAAGAAACAAGCAATCCTCAGATCCCCCGAGAGGTGCATGCTAAGTTCAAGCAGTATCAACAATTTTAAGTAAAGAGCACAAAGCAATACAACCCACTACAATTCACAAACTAATTTATCAAGATACGGAAAACTTTAATTAGGAAACAGACACCAAGATCATTGAACTAGGATAAGGGGGATATTATTTCAAAATTTTAAGGCAAAAAGCACCTAGAAAAGGTAAGGCAAAATGTAAAAATTAAATTTCATGGTTGACAGCGACCTAGGTTCAATTTCAGGCTGACTGCAAAGGATCTATATTCGGATAACTCTAGTGAGTCATCCCGATCACAGTTTTTATCTTTGAAATAACCCTCAGAAATGAGTGTCAAAATCTTTCAGCAAAACTCTAAGGGCCACATGTATCCACCATTTTTGGGTTCACAAACGGGTCGATTCGCAGAATCGGTTCGTTTGTGAATGCAAAAAAGGGTTTTCACAGGTATCAAACACAAATTGCGATTCGGTAACATGTTACCAAATTGCAATTTGAGCTTGCGACTTGGTATTGGGAAGGGGCGTGTTTAGGGCTTCCCCTCCTACTACCAAAACACATCTGTATGTATGAATGTTTTGTGCCCGAAATGCGGTCGCAAATCATTCTCATTTTTGCTCCTACTTCAAGTAGGTGGTAACTCATTCGCAAATGGGAAGGAGTCCCCAGGGGACCCCTTCCCCTTTGTGAATGTTTGTAAAAGCATTTTTTAAGAGGAGGCAGTGGTCCCACGGACCACTGCCTGCTCTTATAAAATGAAAGGAAAACTTTTCATTTTTATCTTTGCAAAGCATGCCGTTTTCCGTTAAGGAAAACAGGCTGCGTTACAAAAAAAAAAGATTGCTTCATTTAAAAGCAATCACGGACATGGTGGTCTGCTGACCCCAGCAGGCCACCATCCCTGTGATTTTTGCGATTCCTAGGGGGTCGCAAATTGCGACTTACCTCATTAATATTCATGAGGTAGGTCATTTGCAATCCTCTAGGAATCGCAGAAAGTGTTCAACACACTTTCATGCATGCCGTTTTGCAATGTCCTAATTGCGAATCGCAATGATTCGCAATTAGGGAATCGCAAAACCGTGTATTGATGCATCTGGCCCTAAGTCTGTAGCAGGCAATCGTCCCTTAAATTCATTCAAAATCAGATCATGGTTATTTAGCTCCCACTAAAGACATTGGTTTTAGTGCCAAAAGCAGTGAGTGGAACAAAGGTGGACTTTGGGGCATTCGGGGTGTTTTTCTGGTTGGAGAAATCTGTTACCTCACCCTGGTCCTAGGATTTATCTTCAAACTCAGGCCCTTTTTGGAAGTCAAAATCCTCCAGTGGGGCAAGGTTGGAAGCTACCCCAGAGCAGAGCTCCACAACGCCAGATACCGTTGCAATGAGGTCTTACTTCAAAAAGCTCTGAGCAAGGCAAACCTATTTTACTTGCCTGCTTACCTTCCTAGGCAAGCATCAGCACTGTGTGCTGGCCCTATTTAGGTGGAAAAAATATCCTACTTTTCTCCAACTGCTGGGAAATGATTTTCCAGTTATCCTAAAATGGCATCAACAAAAGGTGTGCAGTGCTTGGTTTTAACCAGGATTTCTTACTCAGAAGCCCTTGCAAACATCAAACATTGGCTAAAACAACACATTTCCTCACACTTCTGTGAGAGAAAGTTCTGGAATCTGCAGAAGCCACAAATGTCCTACCATCCAACGTTTCCCTGCATCTCCTGATAAAAATGGTATCTCATATTGCAATTTGGGGCCTTTCGTTTTGTGGGTGCTAGGGCCAGTCACACAAATGGGGTACCTTTCTTTCAGGATAAGTGTGTAAACATTGGGTGGTAAGAAATGTTGATATCCCCATAGATTTCAGAACTTTTCCTCAGATATATGTGAGGAAAATACATGATTTCAGGCAAAGTTTAAGATTTGCAGAGCATTGCAGGTAAGAATACATTGTAGGCACACCACCTTGGAGCCCCCTGGTGTCTACTTTATAAACATTTCTGGGGCTGGTAGTTTTTCTCTCGAAAGAATGTGCACACTTGCAGTGAAACTTGACAACACAGGTGCCGACGGATTTTGCAGTTGATTACATTTTGTTTTGGACATTTTCTTATTTCCTCAAATCTTTTCTTCACTGCAGTATCAAAGCATTCTGTACCATAGCTCAAATATTTAATTTACTTGCTTCAAAGATCTGTGTTAACTAGATAGTTGTAAATTGAAAGCCAGTGATTACTCTTCAGTTTTCTATCTTGTCTAGGTCAGGTCACCTACTACCATTACGTACGGTAGTTGCCGCTTTGCAATAAAAGTTCTGTTTGCAAAGTGCAGTGCTGTGCTCAGCTAATGCAGTCTGCGCAGAAATATGTTTATGCAACCAGTGAGTCACAGTTTCAAATGTCAGTGAGTCCACTCAGCCGCTCATCCTTCTGAGGTCGACAGAATAAATTCCTTTGAGTACATAATTGTGAGAATGAAAGATCTTGCCTTGCTGTCAGCTCAACCACCCTGCCAAATTCATGTATTATTGTCTGGATGACTCACTGAGTGTTGTTACTAGAACCTTAAATCCTCTGAAACACAGTTGCATAGGCTTAAATCCACCTCCGGCCTCTAAAATCTACCACCAGACACTCCCTGCCCCTTTGTCTTTGGCTTGCAGGTTCCTGTTTTCTGCCTTTGGGACCGTTTTCTTGTCTTTTTCCCCTCATCCTTTTTCCCCCTTGTGTTGTTTCCCTCTTTCACCCTCGAACAATGTCTAATCAGGGAAAATAAGTACTGGTTCCTTAAAATAAATGCTGGTTGCCCCCTACTGGCAACCGCCAGGGCAAATAAAGCACCGGAACACAGGTGCACAAGAAGAGTACTCTGTCCTTCTCGACAAGTGGTTGATCCAAACTATGTCCACATCCAGGGATGGATGAGGAGCCAAGACCAGTCCTGGCAAGAATGTCCAAGTCATCCCCATTCTGCTGTCTCTGCCTGAGTGGTGACCAAACCTGACCCTGCACGGTGGGTTTGAGTGTGAGAGACCTCCTCAAAAAATCATTGTGAAAGAACAATTGCAAACAATGCATATTATACTATATTTGTATGATATGTTGTATGAGCTCATGTTATGCTGGATCACTGGGGCGCTTCACCAGTAAATGCATGGATGGTGAGTTTGACCCTACCGCATTCTCCTCAGTAGGATATCTACAGACTTGGGTGTGTTAGCCCATGATTTCATAGACACTGGTACTGACTTTTTTACTTGCACCCCTGGGACAGAAGCCTACCTGTCTTCTCACTAAAATCTGTTTGTAAGCCCCTTGCACTGCTGGTGCATCACTTTTAATATGGGGAAAGTGGTGTACGAGCGGCGCAGGGGGCTTGTAAATAAGCCTGCCTGTGTCCAAGTGCTTAATTTGTGCCATCATTTTATGGGATTGCAAGTAATTTTACCTCATTAGAAATTAATCAAGACCAAGAGAAAGAAAGGGAGAAAAAGAAGAAACAAAGAAGAAGAGTAATATAGAAAAACCGTGACAAAGGGAGAAAGCACAGATGAAAAAAGCTGCTAGAGTAAGAAAAGCAGGCAGAAAGAGTAGAGTGGTAGGAAAAAGAGGCATTATGTAGGATCAAGGCTCAGAAGCCATGGTATTCGGCAACACTGGCATTCAGCTGCACTGCTCGGAACTCCTAAGGAAACATCTGGGCACTTCACATATTGTTTTATAAAATAAAACACTGATTGGTTCCTCATTTCACCCAATAGCGTGGTGCCCAGTGGCATCCACAAGTGCTTATACCTGATCCGGTGGACTTATGTGTAGCAAAAAACTTTAGTGTGGCTGTTTTACAGGAGTCTCCATTGGTCGTATAGACCCTTTGATGTCAACTGGAAGCATATGAAAGGAGCTAGCAACAGCAATACATTTCAATTACAGTGAAACCAATTTGGCTTCATAAAAATGACTGAGGATGGTATCCAAATCACAAAGGGTGTACTATTAAAATGAATTTAAGGTGCAAATCAAACATTAGTGAATCAGTTGATCAACTATGCGTATATATCTGTTCAGTCATGGAGTCTAAATTTGCAAATTATGAAGAAAACAATGTCAAATATAATGACACAGAGAACACAGAACAGTAAATAAATTGGTTCCATAAAGAAACTTCCCTAAGGTAAATAAGGAATTGAAAGTGGCAAGACAAATTTAAGAGGCACCACTCACGCTTTTGGTACAGCGGGCCGACATTGCACTGCTGCAAAACCGCCCCCCAGTTACAGAACAGCTCCCACGGGCACAAAACCACCCCCTCCCCTCTGACCGGCCAGGGAAATGTCCGGTGCCTGTTATGGCCAGTCCGGCCCTGGTATTGTCGCCATAGTGCTAAGGCCAACAAAAACAGGTCAGCAAAAAGTGACGGAAAACAGGAAAAAGGTTTGGGGGAAAGACCACCCTGAGGCTGACAGGTCTAACAGTTGTGTTTCTTTCAAATCTCTTGCAGCATTCAGGTTCTCAGTGTGTAGTCTTCTGTGCTAAGAGCTCCATTTTATAGCTACTTTGCTTCATGTGCCCAAATCTCTAAACCCACTGGGCTATTACTTTTCAGTCCCTGCAGTTTCCATCTAATGTTCAGAGCGGATGGACAAAATAAGGCTTTCTGTCTCACTAATGACTCACCCTCGTCTTGATGGAGCTCCATTAGCTCCCCTTGCCGACCCACACCATCTTCAAAACCAGCTGCATCATTTAGAAAGCCATCATGACCGGCACCCTGCTTATCTTGCAGACAAGCTCAGCATCTCTGGTGGTTCTCGGCACACCTGCAGCCAGGACACTACCAGACTACAGACTAAGTATAAGAAAGGAGGAAAAAGCAGCACGCATTTTCCATTTATGCGCTCGCGATCTGGAACAACATCCCCGTATCCATCAGGACTGCCCCAAGGCTGCTCCAATTTTGGAAAGAATTGAAAAGGTACACCTTTAAAGAGCACCACAATAAAATCCATTAACCGCCCACAACCCAGCTTCCTCTTCTATTACTCATTGGATTTATGCTTTTCTTTGATCATTTACAGTTCTCCGATGACTTTCAGCTAGGTTCACTCTATAGACATACCATGAACATGAAACATAGATTGAAACAGTCATTTTTTTAAAGATGCTATTGGACATAATGCATGATTTAGTACTGAATTCCATCGTGATTACGTTGCCAGACTAAACTTATGTCACTTTCCACTCTTTACCGACTTGCGATACATTTTTGCAATGGGTATTTATAATTTCCTCATCCTTTCTTCAATTATCTCAGCTATGTGATTATGCAAGTCAGAATATTATATAGTTCAGAAGGTTTATAGTGACGTTTTTAAAGCCCTGCATCAATAAATTACAAAGTATGTCAGAAGGGTGTCACAGTAATGCCCAGAGCTTCACAAAGGCCCAAGGGCCCTGATTACGCTGGTTTGCACCTTCCGGGACAACTCTATGCAAACCTCAGGCTGAGCAATCCATTAACAGGAAAAAAAACCTGCAGCTTCTTGTTTTTTACGCTTTCCCTGCCCCTGGCAGTGGTCTCTGAAGGCACTTATAAAAATGGCTTTAGTCGTAGACCACTTCCCTGGCAACACTCTTTTCCACACCCTTTTACCATATTTTCTATTACAGAAAACTCTGCAAATAAACGTCCCACATCAGAGAGTCACATTTGCAGTCCCAAAATTCCACAAAACCTGTTTCTGGGAATCAGGAATTTGAAATTTCAACCATATGTAACGCAACTGGTGCTCATTGAAAGCGATCTGACACCTTTGGATCAAGTTCGCGCTATATAAAACTCCGGGGGGAAAAAGTATGTGGGGCATAGTAAAACATAACCACAAATGGCAAGAGGTTCAACAAGGAAGAAGAGAAAAAGAAATAATAAGAGTAGTGTCTCAATCACAGCGCGATCAGCAGAATGAAGCTGAAGCAATCAGTACTTGGTCCATGCCCCAGCCAAAAGAAGATGAGGTGAATCCCGCACGCACTGGCCAATTCGAAGGCAGCAAATAGGAGAGTCAATGAATCTTAGGCATTAAATATTACGGTCACCAAACATAACTTGCTAGTAGGGGACCACGATTTTTGTTCTGACCTCCAATCAAAATCATTTAACTTACAGTTAGGAAAATACATCAGTTGTATAGGTAACATCCGGTTAATGTACTCATCCAACTTTCCTTGACAGTGATGCTCAATTATACTGTCATTGAATATTAGACACTGTTCTAACCACTTCTATTTATGCCTTAGTATCGCCTGTGTGACTCAACCAACAGCGCACCATCACTTGGAAATATGGACAAAATGAACCCATTCAAATTCAATTGAGAACTACCCAGTGTCCACCCAATCCCAGACAGCCGGGCCAGAGATTGTAAAACTCAAACAGAAGGGTGCCTCATGGCAAGTTGTAAAAAAATAACAACCACACATCGCTAAAAACGAAGCCAGTAGGTTCTTTGTCAGCATTTGATCAGATGTGTTTTAAATGCTCTGGCAGAGGCCTAGAGAAGTCTAGAACGGAAAGCATGAAAAATGAAAACTACCTGCGAGCCATGTAGCCTGGTCTATAGAGCACCAGGGATGTAGGCAGTTTACAAGCCATAAAGAGAAGGTCATAAATAAACAGAGTTTCACACATAGAGGTTTGTGCACATGATCTGACTCGCAGAGACCCTCGCCTACATACAGCCTCACACAGGCTGATTCCCACACAGTCAGTCTCTCTCTCAACAGCACATATACATATTCATGAGTTCCACACAGAGCCTCACGCATAAACAATGTAGGAAATACATTTTGTATTTCCCTGTATAACTGCTCATTTGATATTGCATGCAACTTCCATCTACAAGAGCTGCCATCAAAATGGATCAATTTTGTAGTTAAATTGCCATGTTGTACCCTTTCCTAAGCCACCTGTCATGAGTGCACCAGTGGTACACGCTGCACAAAGGTCAAATCTCAAGTGTTATCTTGCAGGAGACATGTTCCCAGCTAACATCTGAGAAAAGTATAACTTGTGCTTAGCTACACCACATTGGTTCACGTCTGCATTTAAGAAAATGAAAACCATTTTTTGCAACTGAACTATGGGATTTAACCCTCTTGAAAGTCAGCTTTGAATGTGTCTGGAAAGGTTTTCTCTGTTACACAGTGTTCAAACCTGAAATGTAAAATGATTCTCCACTTATATTTATAAAGATAACGTGCAGGAAAGCCAATGTTTTGTGCAAAGGCTGCAGTTGGCTGTTTTTTAAAGAGCAGTATTTTTAGCATAACTTTTATTTTTTTTAACATATTGAGAGTCAAAATCTACAAAACCCATTTTCACAGTATGTAGGTAATTAAATATGGCAAAATCAAGGAAACCATTTGATTGTCCTCGTTTACACTACTTATAATATACTTTAAAGATTGTGAGGTAACACGCCTTACCTTAATCTACTGTGAGCAGGTGGCATAACCCTTTTTTTCTTGGCAGAGCCCATGTGGCTCTCATATAATTGCCCTGCTTCACACGTCATCATCTCACAGGTACTGTGGTCAGTCGTCCACGTTTATTGCATCGGACGTTGGGTTTTTAGACATTTGTAATAAGACTGTAAATATGTTTTTCTTTTATCATTGTATATTTTTCATCTCCGTATTTGGAAAGCAGTGGTGCTTTTAAAAAAAATTGTTTAATTGCAAATTGTCATGTTTTTACTAATTAAAAAAAACATTTTAAATTGAATTGAACTGTGATAAGTTGTCCACTTGAAAAAGGCATAAAAAGCTACTGGCCGCAGGAAGAACCCGCCCAATACCTCATAGCCCTGTGAGCGGTAGCAATCATCTATGCTACCACAGTGTACAAGCTACCTCCCAGCATCAGCAGGGCTCTTCCCACCACTTGGAGGAGTGAAGAGGTGTCCTGGGCCTAAAGGTATTTTATTTCTGTTCCCCGAGAGGCATAAATGGCCTTCAGTGGAGTTTGGGCGTAAATGGGGAAGATTTTGTAGAAAGCTTGGGGCTGCCTCCTATGTTTACTGAACACAAAGAACTCTGAGTTAGTATATGCAGTAAAACACCTTTTTTTCCACAGGGGCGAGGCCACACTATGATAAAATGTAGGTGAATAAACTATAAGAGCTCTAGCACGATTTGCTTAGAATTGACTCAAAACAGTTTAGTTCAGGTTTTACAAAGCGCTGTGAAATGTTTTGCGAGTTAGAGAGCTCACTGGAATGGAAGGTGAGAAAAAGATGGTCTCCTGTATGTTGGAAGAAGTTGCAGCTGCCTGACTGAGGAGTTTAGGGACAATTGTTGCCAGCTTTATTGTGATATTCTGCGACTAGAATGCTGATCCAGTTCAAAGGATGATAGCCTTATGCTTTCTCCCCAAAAACATATGGGTCCAGGTTCTGTTCCCAGGAGCCTGCTTGCATGTTGGAAAATCTCTCCTGACTTGGAAGAGTGCCAATGGTTCTGGAAACAGGAGTAGCAAACCGATGGCACTTGGAGATTTGGCTGTCCAGCTGAGTTGGAGTTTAGAGGAGCCTACGCATAGTTTTAAGCCGCAGCCAGTGCCTACAGGGACTTTCTTGACAGTTGGGAGATGTTTTGAGAACCAGGGAAGAAGTTACTTAAATCTTCCTAAAAAGTTAAGACTTAAAAAATGTTTATTTCTGGAGGACTGAGACAAGGTGCAGGGCTGCCCAAAACACGCAACCTCACTGGCTGTGTTTTCTTGATTTGTCCCACTTGGATCTGTTGACCATAGGGATCAAGACCACTGTGAGAACACAGACAGGTACTCAACCTTGTGAGCCTTCCTGGTTTACATCTTTCAGCCTTGCCCCACTGATGATTACAACCTCCAGAAAAGTTTTTAAGTGTGAACTTTTGACTGAGATGAAGTATCAACCCTTGCACGCCCTCGCTCTGTGTCTGGTCGGCTGCAATGGTGGGTGCGTAGGTTCCAGCCCCCAAACCCTTTGAACATTGCCTAAGGCCCTGCCAACTCCATCCACCTCATTGACTTACATTAATTTTGAACCCCATGGGTTGCTGACGACTCCTGATTCCTGCATCCTGTTTTGTTAATTTTCGTATCATTTTAAGCTTCTATATATTTTTTTTTTTAAATAAGTTGTTTCTAATTTTCCTGAAAGGCTATTGTGTTGTTGTTGAACATGTATCACATGCAATTTCTCTGAGTAAGTTCTCATCAAGACTACAGTCTCTTTCCCCTGTAGGTTCACAGTGTGGTTTGCTACACACTCTCTGCCTGGTAGAGAGAGCTGAACGTACGCTGCGGGTCTCACAAGTTCAGAAACTCTGAAAGAACATTAGGGTCTCACACATTCAAATACTCTTACATATGCAGAGAGTTTGCAACAGACAGGCTGATTCCAAAGGGAACTCCATACAAACAGAGTCACACATCACGAGAATCTCCCTTAAACATACAACTACGTACACACAAGAAGAAAGACTCGCACGGGCAGCAATGACTTTCATTTCTTCCAGTTTATAGACCAAAATGTCTCAATGGCAATACCAGAGAGAGCTCATACAATCAGTCTCACATGCAGCTTTAGGGACGTTTTCACTTGTACACAATGTTTCTTTTGTTTTATGGGGCACCCTTCGAATGTCCTCTTGGATTCCCTTCCTCGCTCTTCTATTAACTCCCACAGATAACCTCTCTTTATTTTCTTTTTTGTGGGGGGTAATTTTCAGGACTCCTTTTCAACCTCTATAAAGGTCTATCATAGGAACTATCATCAGTGTACCTGTTTCGATCTTTTTAGTTCTTAAACTAAGCCTCTTTGGACTCTCTGAGAGAACCATTCCATTCCAATCAATCAATCAATCAATCAATCAATCAACCAGCACTTGTAGAGCGCAGCTTATCACCCGAGATGGTATCCAGGCACTGTGCTGCGGGTGTCAGGCGAAGAGCCAGGCCTTGAGCCCCTTCCTGTAGTGGGTCAATGAGGGTGATGTGCGGAGGTGGAGGGAAAGTGTGTTCCACTACTTGGAGGTGAAGTGGGAGGAGGAACGCCCTTGAGTGCAGCAGCGGTAGATGCGAAGCATCTGTGCGAGTGCGAGGTGAGCAGAGGTTCCTGGGAGGTCATGGAAATTCAGGCAGTGGTTCAAGTGGGCAGGTCCTTGTTCAGGGAGGCCTTTGTAGGCATGGGTCAGAAGCTTGAATTGGCATCTTTTCTGGATGGGGAGCCAGTGGAGATCTTTCAAGTTCTGGGTGATGTGGGTCCTCTTGGACAGGTTGAGGATCAGTCTGGCAGCTGCGGTTTGGATTGTCTGGAGTCTTCTCATGAGTTCGGTGGTGGTGCCTGCATAGAGTGCTTTGCCGTAGTCTCACAGCAGGCTGGTGATGAGGGCCATTTTACTGGTGCTGATGGGGATTCACTTGAAAACTTTGCGGAGCAGGCGAAGGGTGTGGAAGCAAGCTGAGGAGACAGTGTTGGCCCTGACGTTTCATTGAGACTTTGCTGTCCAGGATGATGCTGAGTTTGCGGGCATGGTCTTTTGGAGAGGGAGAGGGTCAGAGTTCCGATGGTCACCAGGGTCGTTCCTGAGGGAGATGTGTGTGCTGAAGATCAAAACTTCAGTTTTGTCTGTGTTGAGCTTCATGCTATTGTTATTCGTCTAGGTAGCATCTCTCTTCATACAGTTGTGGAAGTTGTTCTTCGTCAAGATGGGGTCTGCTGAGAGCAAGAGGATGAGCTGAGTATACATCACCGTAGGAGATTATGTTGATGTTGTGGATTCATACGATTTCTGCGAGTGGTGTCATGTAGATGTTGTAGAGGGTTGGACTGAGGGATGAGCCTTGAGGGATGCCACAGATAATGTGCTTAGGATGTGAGGTGAAGGAAGGGAGATAGATTCTCTGGGTGTGCCCCTTGAGAAAGGATGCCATCCATCTGAGTGCATCTTCTGTAATTCCAATCTGACGCAGTCAGTTGATGAGAGTGTGGTTGAAGACAGTGTCAAAGACTGTGGAGCGGTAAATCAGGGTAGCTAATTATCCTCTGTCGAACAGGGAGTGGATGTTGTCTGTTCTGGTGATCAGCAGTGTCTCGATGCTGTGATTGGCTCTGAAACCGAATTGGGAAGGGTCAAGCTGGTTGTATCTCTCCAGGTGTTCAGTGAGTTGGAGGTTGATGTCCTTCTCCAGGACTTTGGCAGGAAACAGGAGCAGTGAGATGGGACCATAGTTCTGGAGCTCACTGGGGTCTGTAGAGGGTTTCTTGAGGAGGGGTCTTACTTCCACATGTTTCCAGGCATCGGGGAAGGTGGATGAAGTGATGGAGGCATTGAGAATGGTGGCAAATCTCATCTTTTCCGAGGTTGTAAAGTCGGTGGGGGCATGAATTGGTAGATGCTCCCAAGTAGAAGGAGTTCAGTATAGTGATTGTGTTAAGTGTGCTGAATCGTTCACATGCGGTTAGTGGGTGGTTGGTGGTCATGGTTGAGGGGATGCTGTGGAGGTTGGGGATCAAAGTTTTGGTAGATGGTTGCTATCTTGTCATGTAAGTGGTCAAAGTGGGCTTCACAGAGTTCCTGTGAAGAGGGGATCAAGTTTTCGGTGGCTGGGGGCGTGGCCAAGCCGTCAACCAAAATGGCCACATGGCATTGAAGCTTCAGCGCCCGATGCCTCTGCAGTAGCAGAAACAACATGATCCAGTAGTCCATGCTACTTGGAAAGCCGCAGGAAAGGCGCACAAAGTGGTGGAAACAAGACCGGGGGCGAAGAAAAATCTGTACGGATCCCCTCGTCGGCCCCCCTTTGGTTGTGCGACAGCGGGTGGAGATGTGCGGAGACCCAGCCTGTCTCGGAGGCCCCGTGGACATAGTGACCACCGGTGAGCCTGAGTTTGGAGCAGCAGAGCTCCTCTGGGTCCCCTATCTGACTGGGCCATCTGGCCAGAGGGGTGAGAGGAGCGCCTTTGCTGTGGCGACCGGCCTAACCGGGGAGCAATGCGCATCGCCGGGACCTCGATGAGTGCGGGGGGACGGGCCATAATGAACGGGTCCCTGTGGGAGTGCTCATAGCAAGGACCCGGCTTGGGGGATCTACACTGCATGGGGGTTGTCACCACCTCCCCCCAAGCCAAGCTACATCTACAAAGGGCCCCTCTGCTGCACCGAGATTGCGGGCAGGGGCCCATTGGGAGTGACCAATGAAGGGCCCACCAAGAAAAGCCTGTGCAGCTCAGCGTTGTCACCACCTCCTGTCCCGGGCCCAGCAGGGGGGCCCGCAAGCACACCCGGGGGTGCAGGTGAAGGCCCGGTCAGAGCGATCCTTTCAAGGGCCTAGCGCAGCGGCTTCAGTGACACAGGGTTGCCGCCACCTCCCCTCCCAGACCCAGCAACACTCCCGTGGGCCCTCCACTTCACCGGGGTTGAGGGTGCCTTCCCCCTCGTCTTGGAGACGAAGTGCAGGATCAGTGGTGGGAAAGCTTGTGGGGGGAATGCGGACTGGATCATGAAGCACCGGAAGGGGCCCTCCAATACCTGCACAGTACCCAGGCTCACTGGACCAGGGGTAAAAACTAGACGGCCCGAGGGAGATGGTGGGGCTTAGGACTTGAGGGGTGGCCACCAAAGGCTGGCACCACTAATACACGGGGAGAGGACCCTGCACCTGGGAGTTGGGGGAGCCTCTACCACCAAAAACATTACCGTGAGTAACTGGCCAGGAAATCCAGGTGCTGCGGCCTGAAGTGTTTGCCCAGTCAGACCTCCATCACCTCATCCCTACGCCTGGTCCAGCAGCGCCTGCCAAATAATACACATACACCCTCCCCAGCAGTAGAAGACCCATGTGGTCATTGAGGGCAAGGCCATAAGATACCAGCTACCGCAAATGCATGGTGCAAGGGGAAGCGCCATTTATTTTTTCAGCGCACTTGCTTATTTCATGGACTCTAGCATTGCCTCCATAACATACCCAGCAGGCATCCTTGTACAGAACGCAGACATGAGTCGCGGGGACCCGAAACAACGTAAACTGAATTTCGATAGACCTGGCACATTAGACCACGCAGACCACAACCCTGATGGGGGTAGGGTGCTGGAACAAGATGACAAAACCACCACCCTGGAGGGTGCAGCAGCCATATCGGCAGAACTCTGCGCTGGATTCTGCGCCGTCGACTCCAAATTTGATTCCCTAACCTCCAGGTTGGACAGGTTGGGGGAGTGCCTTGATGGTCATAGCACCAGGTTCGATGAAGCAGAACAACACATCGCATCCCACGAGGACCAAGCCAAGGATACAACACCACAGCTGGAGCGGGTGGAACGCCTACTCAAGACCGTAACCATTAAAAATGTAGACCTAGAGGCCAGGTCACAGAGAAATAACATTCGTATCCTGGGCCTTGCGGAATCCACAACCATCGGACGGCCTGAGCCATTTGTTGAAGCTATGCTGACAGAACTGTTCAGAGCTGAAAATTTCTCTTAGACTTTCATTGTGGAAAGAGCACATAAGTCCCTTGGCCCGTGCACCACTCCAGTTGGCCCTCCACAGCCCATAATCGCCCGCCTGCTTAACTACAAGGATTGCGATGCCGTTGTCTGCTTGGCTTGGGAAAATGCGCAGTGAGGTACCAGGGCGCCACACTCTCCTTCTAACCGGACCACACCGTTACAGTCCAAGAAGCTCATCACACATTTGTGGAAGCCAAGCATCAACTCCGTACAATTGGCTTGAAGTACACCATGCTATACCCAGCTAGATTGCCGGTGCTAGTGTGCACAAACCTCGTTTCTTTGAAAACCCTGCTAACGTGTTGGCTTTCTGCAAGCAACATCAAAGTAAAATCTGCAAGAGCCCTACCTAGTCCTCCGGACACCCCTCCCCTGACTGGCAGCTAGCTGCGAGCACTGAACTTTTTACCTCGGAATGATGGTCGCCTAAACTTCCTTATCTTAATGACCCGTGACCATCACGCTGTTCGAAACTTAACTACAACTGAGAAAAAGAGCTGCGGAATTCCTAAATGCTATAAATATTTCTATTTTATAATCTGCTTAGGTTAAGTAATGGGCATCACACCGTCGGAGGTGCCGCCTGTCTCCTACGGATGACCCCAAATAACTTGTTCCTGGGTTTTTTCTTTGCTGTTTATGTGTTGGGATGGAGGCTATTCACCGGACCTTTAAGCCCAGGTGTGGGAGGACGTGGGGGTTGATGTTTTTCATTGGGGTTTTCTTGAATGTATATTTTTACTGTCTTTTATATTTTGTCCTTTCTGTAGTTTCCCTTTCCACACACGGTACAAAAGTTAATATTCACCGGAGATACAAATGCTTATATCTCCTCATACGACCATGACTTCGGACCCCACGGTTGAGGCTAAGCTAATCACCTGGAATGTGAGAGGGCTTAATAATCCCAGGAAATGCAAGCTAGTACTTGCGTATCTCCGTAAAACACAATGTAAAAATAGCATTCCTACAAGAAACCCATCTTCCTTTGCAGAGCGCCCCTCCATTTGCCTCCTCATGGGGGTCCCATAGATATTTCGCAAGTTACAGAACTCATTCCCGCGGAGTATGCCTCCTTATTCACTGTACGCTCCCCTTCATACACAGGCTTACGATATCGGATGCACAAGGGAGAAACCTGTTGGTGATGGGAACGCTGATGGGTAAGACAGTTGTGTTCCTCAATGTTTATGCGCCAAACACAGATGCTCCTGTCTTCTTCTCTGAACTACACACTATACTTTACTATACTTAACTGCTGCGAATATGATACAATATTCATTGGGGGGATCTAAATCTATGGCTAGACCCCAGATGTGACTTGTCTAACACCATACAAACTACTAAGCCACACGCTCATTGAGCAATGTGAGATTTAATACAATCCTTGACTCTGCATGACATCTGGCGGTCACACCATCCGGATGCACCGGGATATACATTCCACTGGGTGCCGCATTCTGCCCAGACACGCATAGATTATTGGCTCACTGATACTCTTGTATTTCAGTGGGCTAGGAGTATAGAGACACTGCCCCGCAGGCTATCAGACCACGCTCCAGTATATCCTCACTTAGGAATACAACACTACACTGGGTGGGAACAAAGATGGTCCTTCCAAGCCACAGATCTGCTAGATGCGCTGTTTAAATCTGAACTACAAGAGGCGATAACTGAATATTTCACTCTAAACACAGGATCATTGTCTAAATAGGCAACACTTTGGGATGCCTTTAAGGCATATGGCAGCGGTATTTGCATATCCACACAGGCAGAGGTCTTACGCTCGATTTGTGGCAGTCTTGCCAGGGTTGAGGTAGATCTGTCGCAACTAGACACTTCACCAATTGCACCAAACACCCTTAACCTACACAAAGCCCTAGGACTTGAGTTCAATGAGCACGCAGACAGGGAGGCTAATATGTTACGCAAATACCACACAGCAAGCTGATATGGAGAGGGGAAGCGTCCTGGTAGGACACTGGTGCAACCACCGCGAGGAGCCGGATACATTGCCACACTGCGGCAACCTGACGACTCCGTAGCTGGTGACAACGCGGACATACTATCAGAACTAATTGCGTACTACCTGTCTTTATATACAACAAAGCTCCCCAAGGATTCTACACAGCACTTAGTCTACCTTGAAGAGATTGCAATGGTGTGTCTCACCACGGGGCAGGTGCAGTTCCTCAGTGAACCCTTCATCGTGGAGGAGGTAAGAGGCAATAGTCGCTTTGGATGGAGCAAAGGCCCCGGGTCTTGACGGACTGTCAGGGATATTCTACAAAACGAATCAATCAATCAAGACGGTGCGTCGGTGATTGTCACGGAGACAACCGTGACAATCACCGACGCACCGTCACTACGTGAACGGTTACCCGGTAACTCTATATACTTAGAGCCAACGCGCTCCCGCCACTCTCGGTTGAGACGCGACGGGAAGCACGGACCCTTATGGACGCAGCGCGCCCAGCGGCTGGAAACGAGATGCCTAAATCGATTCCGTTTCCTCTCCCGTAAATAGAAGGCCCGTGACACTGCATAATTGATTGATTCGACCATTGCAGCTCGACAGCCTGTGGAATTAACCAGGCAGGACTACATATATGTTAACTGAATTATTGTGATTCGTGATCTGTGGTAGAGTCGTACCAGGATTCATAGTAGACACAGAAGTCAAGTCAAGGACTACGTCAGGTTGCCCCAATACCCTCTGTTGTCCTGAAGAAGACCCGCACGGTCAAGGTCTCAAAATACCTCTGTACCCCAAGACGGGTCGAAACGTCGACACCCCTTTGCTGTTAAGCCTGGTATACGTTATTCCCCAACGTGCTACAATATGAATTAAGTTCTGAGGAAGGAATATCTAGAACTGTTTGTTGATATGTTCAAACGTTACCAGGACACCTTTTACGGTGAATTATAACCGTGTTCTTTGAAAAGGTTTTTAATAATTGCTCTATTGTTTTTCTAATCTTCTGCTTCTACACAATCACTTCTCAGCACTCTCCTTTTTATGCACGTTCCCTCTGGAGCAACCATGCGCCAAATATTATGCAATTTATGCTCTTTTTGTAAATAAATAATGATGAATCGTATACTGGATGTTGCATCATTTCATGTTAAGACGCCATATTGAATATTCTGAGCTACTCTAAATGATCTCTTTTAGCTCTAAACTTGAAAAGATATAACTGAATGACATTATTGTGTTGTGGTAACTATTGAGTTAGGACCCTTGTTTTTTGTATTGATCCTATCCCCAGGTCCCGGACTTTCGGGGTAACCCCATTTTTGTAATGCCTACCCCATTGGGGGCACTGTTCCCCACGGGTATACCACTCGACCCAAATGAGATACAGCCCCTATCCACCACCTGCTGGGCCTAGCATAGATTGAGCCGATTACTGGGCACCGGCTCCCTATATTCGCCGGATATCCCACTGCAACAAAACCCATTTCTGCCACTCACCTTTGAGACGGTGGTGCAACGCACCCTCAATAAACTGAAACTATGTACCATTGGCTCCCTATTATCTGGTGGACAGGCAATTACCATGGCAGACCTGTCCGCTCAAACTGAGATGTCTTACATGGACATATTTGTAGCAACCAGACAGCTCGGTGCACTCCGCTCAGCCTCCCCCTCTTTCCCCTCTCCTCCAGTAGAGTTCACACCACTTATGCTGCTTATAACTGACAAAGAAGGGGCCCACTTGGTCACTAAGTTATATCGGGCATGTATGGCGCTCAAACAAGTGCAGGACAGAGGGGGACGACCTAGGTCAGCCACTGATGGATAAGGAATGGGCTTGTTGTCACGAACAAATAATGAGGGTATCCCCTAACCATAGGCATAAATTGCTCAATTTCAAGTTTATACACCGGGCCTACACAACCCCATGACAACTGACCAAGTATGACCCTACCAAGTTGCCCAGCTGTCCAAAATGTCAAGCCCTGGATGCAGACTTTGCGCACATGACATGGACGTGTCCCCTCGTGGCAGCATATTGGACAGACGTGTTCTGGACACATTTTGTCATGGTTTCCGTGCTGCTCCCCCCCCTCAAAAAAACTGACCTTGCTGGGAATAGTCAGCGATATAAAACTCTGTTATCGCAGGTTCATCGCCATGGCGCTACTGTTAGCGAAAAGGGAAATTGCGCCGCACAGGGGCACCAAACAATGCCCCATGAAGGAACTATAGGTCTGAAGCATGTTGTATTGTGACATGCAGACCGAAATATATTCTACACTCGAACCCGCAACCTCTTGACCTAAAGACATATGTCATACTTACCGCAGCTATCTACAACAGGCATGACACCCCTCACCAACTCTCTCTCCTACACATCAATTAACACCAGAGAGATCCATACCCGTGGCACCTCTACAACACTCCTCTGAATCAACACACTAGACTGCTGCGGGGTCACCATCGCATCAAATGTGGCACTAACTGCTAACTTATTGACAACTCCTTTGGAAAATAACACAGAAAGAACCTGATGTACCCTCCAGCACAATCACTGTATTGGAACATACAGAGCATACGTGTGGAATACCCCCTTTACTCCCCTCTCCAATTATTCCCTTCATTCTTTTTGTGTGTGTTTGGAATGTTTATTATGTTGGACATTAATACATGGAAGGGGTAAATCCCTTCAAGAGAATATTGCTGACAATTATCCTATTGTGGTATTATGTATAGGTGAATTTTTCTTTTTTTTCAATAAAGTTAAAAAAAATGTTTTTGGCGGCTGACGGGCAGGTGAACATCTCTGACAATGATGAAGAGTTCCTTGGTATGTTGGTGCTGGTCCCAATCCGGTGTGTCAAAGCTTCCTTTTTTTGCGGTTTTGAACTAGCGCTGTGGTAATTGTTGAGCACTGACTTGCAGGCGGTTTGGTCGGTGTTGTTTCTGCTGGAGTGCCATCTTCTTTCAAGTTGCTTACATCTGCGTTTAGACATGCTGAATTCTGGGGTGTATCAGCTAGCTCATTTGGTAGACCTGTGTATTTTGACTGCTTCGGTGGGAGCGAATCAGTCAGAGGTGCTGGTGATCCAGGTGTTGAAGTTCTGTACTCCCTGGTTTAGGTTGGTGGTGACGTTGGGCTGTGATGTTGAGGGCGTGGGTCAATTGGTGCTGAGTGACCTTGGTCTAGCTGCAGAAGGTAGCACTCTGCAGTTGGGGGTGGTGAGGGGAGGTCCGGCAAGGGTGAAATGTACGATGGAGTGGTCCAACCAGGTGAGTTCCATGGTGTGGCTGTATCTGATATTGTTGCGGGACGTGAAGATGAGGTCCAGTGTGTATCCTGCTTTGTGCGTGGGGTTTGTGACCAACTGCTAGAGGCGTATGTTGTCCAGTCTTTCCAGGAGGTCAG
Organism: Triturus cristatus; assembly: GCF_964204655.1. Lineage (NCBI taxonomy): Eukaryota > Metazoa > Chordata > Amphibia > Caudata > Salamandridae > Triturus > Triturus cristatus. Next base: position 139,396,164 of record NC_140589.1, on the reverse strand, counting down.
TGGAGTTGATGTCAGTGGGGTCGTCCAGGTGGAAGTTGAGGTCTCCCAGGAAGATGTAGTGTTTGGATTCCATGGCAAGCAGGGTGATGAATTCAGCGATGGTGTCGCTGAGGCTGGTTCGAGGTCTTGGCGATCTGTAGGCGAAGATGGCTTTGAAGGTGGTTTTGTCATCGGTGTGGATGTCACTGACAATGTCATGAGTGGTGTAATATGTGACGTCATCAGCAGTGCATTGCGGGGGCGGCAGTTATAGTTAGCTGAACTAACTATGACAGGGGAATTTCTAGGGTTTTGTACGAGGGAAATGTCCAGCTAACTATAACGCCCCTGAAACCTATGGTTTTTTCAGTGAATTTCTAAGGTTTTTTAAATGCCAATTCCTAACTATAACGCCCCTGAAACCTTTGGTTTTTTCAGTGAATTTCAAAGGTTTTTTAAATGCCAATTCCTAACTATAATGTGCATGAAACCTATGTTTTTTTCAGTGAATTTCAAAGGTTTTTTAAATGCTAATACCTATCTATAACTTATCTCTGAAGATATCATGAAAAGCATTCTTTTTTAAAAGTAGGGTGCACATTAGTTTTATGGAAAAGCATCTTTGTGATTGGTTAAGAAAAAGCAGTTTCAATGTGGAGTACATATCATAGGATAAAATTTGCTCAGCTCAACCACACCTGCTACTTGCATTTGGAAGGCACTGTTCGAACTTAAAACAATCGTCAACTTTTAACCTGCACGTGTCGTTAAATGTTCAAGAAAATGTTACAAAAAAATATCGTCAAGTTTAAAAAAATTGATGAACTTTTAACCTGCACGTATTGTAGAATGTTCTAGAAAGTGTGTTGATAGAATACGTTGCACTTCTGACTTCTATGTGTTGTTGAATATTTTAAAAAACGGTTCATATGGAAAATTAAAAAGGAACCAATAGAGAAGTTTTGAAACCTAAAAGAATCAAGGAACTATTCTAATTTATTCTTTAAATGTATTTATGTGTGCAGCAACAAAATTATAGACACAACAGCACTAGGAAAAGGAAGAAGCAGGGAGTGGGGGGGGGGGGGAGATGGGCAGAATGGCACACATGCACAATTAAGTACAACACACATATAGACTAACAATGGCCAAAATGAAACACACCAACAAGGAGCACAAGTCACACAACCTGCCAACATCACACCACTGAACGAGCATAGAAGTGAAAACCACGCTGCATTCATAGAGGATGTGTACAAAGGCCAGTCGTTGGTGTTGTGGGATGTCTGCGACCGTGGTCATCATGGATGAGATGCCCACCATGTGGCACATGGTCGAGTTCACTGTGTGTTATGTTGCCAAACGGCTGCTCCTCCCTCCCACAAGCCCCCACACTTTTGTACGGTGAGCTGTTGTATCTCGTGCACTCGTATGGCACGCCATTGTAATGCCTATTTGCGCATCTCCTGCTACATTCCAACTACAACATCACAGTGCCGTTTGGAGGTGGTGCATGCCACTTTACAACATCGACTGCTGCGGCACTTGTAACAGGCCACACCAGAACACAGAGACACACTTACCGCACTTCCTGTACACGGACATGTCCGAGACACCACGTTCCCCTTGCCGGATAGGCACACCCCTGCACTGACCTGTGAACGACAGACCAGCACACGCCAGTTGTGCATGCAGGAGGATGCGTACGTAGCTACACATCCAGGCTCACTGCCAACGCTGAGGTGACAGCACACTGTGATGTTGCAGGGCTCGTGCCTATCATGCTAAAACAATGACCACAGCGACACACTTACTAAGATGTGGGTTTGGGGGGCACCAGCGGTCCTGCAGTTGTTGAGATGAGTCTTCTGGCCCTCATGGGTATCCCTGTATCATGCTCATTGACTCTATGGCACCTGTGGGTGTTCTGGTGTGGCTCTTGGCTGTGTTCCCTTTCATGGTGCAGGTAGTTGTCCTGCTTAACACCAGCAGAAAGCAGGTGTAAAATCCCTGGTGCTAACATGTCTTATCGCCGAAATTTGTTTCGCATTGCAATTGGTGTGAAAGTTGTGATGTGATTTTTTTCGTGTGCACAACAATATACGAAATGAGTAGTGTATCTCGTCAAGATCCAGCACCTGACGCACTATTCCCAATCAATATAAATACAATGAGATTTCTTAATAGATTTTGTCTGTACACTGTAAGTGCAGCCAACACCTCAGTGCAATACAATACAGGATTTTAGTATTTAGAATAAATCGCAAAGGTGCACCTCGTGTCTTTTTGCACGGGAATGGCTACTCTCCATTTCATTATCAGCACTTTAACAGAAGTAAAGTTGAGATAAATCTAACACACTATTCAGAAGTTGGTGCAAACTGCAGATATCACCAGTATTCCAGCGATAAGTCCCCCAAAATTTAACACCATGGTGGACTCCATCAAATAACAGTAATAAGAACAAGAAAGAGTCACACAGCAGTTAAGAGAACAAACAAAAACATTATTAATTTTTTTTTCAAACTTTATTTTTTATAATAATAAATATTTAAACGATAAACTATTTTCAAACTTTATTTTTTTATTAACATAAATATAAACAATAAACTAATAAACAAAATGTAACAACAATAATACAAAACAACAAGGCGGAACACTCCAGTGGGAACCACGGATGTCGACGACAGACCTGGAAAATCAGAAAGATTGTTAAATAAAAACCACCATGGTATTCTCAACAAAATACCACAAGAAAAAAAATAACAGATATATACAATGTATACAGCTAACAAAATTTTATAAGTTTAACTTACAAAAACTGTAAATGTTGCCGCTTTAAAATATTTACCGAATCTGAGTAAAATTTTTTGCAGAAGGCACCACGCCCACAACGTTTTTCTTCAGTGGTGAAGAAATTTTTAACTTTTTCCAAGGGGCAAACAAAGACCAATGCCACCTTCTTCATTCGCAAGATTTGCCAAAGAGTTCTGTTACGAGGGGATCCTAACAAAAAATACTCGTGCGGCACAGCAAGTGTGATGAAACACCTAAGGACCCTTCATCCAAACAATCTTGCACGAGAAGAGTGCAAACAGATGAGAAACTATCCTGTTCTGTATCTGTAAAAAAGAATCACAAATAAATGTATATTAATAGCTTTCAAATTTATACTATTCCATTACTGTACAAACACATTTTATATAAAAACTGACTAAGAAACTATAGCCCTGAACCACAAGTGTGACGATCGTTAAAACACTACATGCATAGTGCATACTACTTTGAAGCAGTTCATGCCCTAAAGCCTACCTCACTAAAAGACTACATGCTAACTGACTAAATGATTACAGTACTATAAGGAGACACACTGGGTGAGTGACAGGGTGTTTGCTAGAAGAGTATGAATACTAACTAGGGAATTGAAGGTGTGAAACACAACTGTGTAGGTGATTAGAGGACTGCATCCATACTGCATAGGCATTTAAAGCAGTCCATGTGCTAAGGCCTGGCTCACTGCATGACTACTTGGGTACTGAATGACTAGAGTACAGCAAGGAGAGTGCCTAGGTGAATTTATAAGTGCTAGGCTTTTCGCACAGGGAATGGATTAGTACTTGGTACTGAATGGGTCACTAGAGGAGTGCAAAATCAGTCACAAGTGCTGGACTGTATGGATACTGACTAGGAAATTTAAAGTGTGAAAGACAAGTGTCTAGGTGGTTAGAAGACTGCATGCATAGTGCATAGGGGTTTGAAACAGTCCATGTGCGAAGGCCTGGCTCAGTGTATGAATACTTAGGCAGTGACTGAATGATTAGAGTATTGCAAAGATAGTATCTTGGTGAATTTATAAGTGTTTGGGTTTTAGCACAGTGAATGGATTAGTACCTGGTGCTGAATGGGTCACTAGAGCACTGCAAAGGGAGTGACAGGGTATTTCCTGGAAGTGTATGGATACTGACTAGGGAATTGAAGGTGAGAAAGACAATTGTGTAGGTGGTTAGAGGACTGCATGCATAGTGGATAAGGGTTTGAAGCAGTTCATATACTAAGGCCTGGGTCACTGGATGAGTACTTGGGTACTGACTGAATGATTAGAGTACTGCAAGGAGAGTGCCTGGGTGAATTTATTAGGGTTTGGCGCAGTGAATGGATTAGTACATGATGCTGAATGGGTCACTAGAGGAGTGCAAATGGAGTGACAGGGTGTTTGCTGGAAGTGAACGGATACTGACTGGGGAATTGAAGGTGTGAAAGACAAGTGTGTAGGTGCTTAGTGGACTACATGCATAGTGGATAGGGGTTTGAAGAAGTCCATGTGCTAAGACCTGGCTCAGTGCATGAATACTTAGGCAGTGACTGAATCATAAGAGTACTGGAAAGAGAGTGTCTTGGTGAATTTATAAGTGTTTGGGTTTTGGCACAGTGAATGGATTAGTATATACTGTTGAATGGGTCTCCAGAGGACTGCAAAGGAAGTGACAGGATGTTTCCTGAAAGTGTATGGATACTGACTAGGGAATTGAAGGTGTAAAAGACAAGTCTATAGTATTTTAGAACACTACATGCATACTGCATAGACATTTGAAGCAGTCTATTTGGTACTTAGAAACTGACTAAATAATCAGACTACTTCTAGGACAGTGCTTAGGTAAAACTTTTAAATTTTCAGTTCTGCCACAGTGAACAGAATAGTACATGGTACTGCACCTTAGTGTCAAACCCTGACTCATTTTATCAATGCATAAGCAAAGACTAGCTTCTAATGCTACTAAAACTTGACAACATGAGAGGTTTTAAATGAGTTATCTGTCAGCAAATACACGATGTTACCAAATGCTTCTCTCACAGTGGTTCCCAAATGCACACAGACTCACAGTATGATTCTAGACAATCAACACTATGCCTAGGAGTTTACCAAAACTCATTCACTACAGTGGAAGTGGTAAAGGAACTGCACACAATCTACTTATTTCACGACTACACTTTAATGTCAATGCCTGACTAATTTAATCAACGCATAAGCAAAGACTGGCTTCTAATGCTACTAAAACTTGACAACATGACAGGTTTTAAAACAGTTATCTGTCAGTAAATACACGATGTTACCAAATGCTTCTCTCACAATCCTTACCCAAATACACACAGACTCACAGTGTGATTTTAGACAATCAACACTATCCTAGGACTTTACCAAAACTCATTCACTACTGTGGAAGGGGTAAGGGGACTGCACACAATCTACATATTTAAGTACAGCACATCAGTGTCAAAGCATGACTCATTTAATCAACATATAAGCAAAGACTGGATTCTAATGCTACTAAAACTTCACAACATGACAGATTTTAAAACAGTTATCTGTCAGAAAATACATGATGTTACCAAATGATTCTCTCACACTGATCCCAAATACACACTAACTTACAGTGTGATTCTAGACAAGCACCACTATCCCTATGAGTTTTACCAAAACTCATTCACTACAGTGCAAGTGCTAAGGGATCTGCACACAATCTACATATTTCACGACTGCAATTTACTGTCAATGCCTGACTCATTTAATGAAAGCATAAGCCATAACTGTCTTTTAATGCTACTAAAACTTGACAACCTGACTGGTTTTAAAACAGTTATCTGTCAGCAAATATACGATGTTACCAAATGCTTCTCTCACAGTGGTTCCCAAATGCACACAGACTCACTGTGTGATTCTAGGCAAACAACACTATCCCTTGCACTATATCAAAACACATTTCTTCATCTAGAAGTAGTACTACATTTTAGTATAGAAACATAACATAACTCATTTCACAAATTCATAAACAATGACTGGTTTCTAATTCTACCAAAATATAAAAACTGCACAGTTATCTGTCTACAAACACATGAAAACACAAATGCCTATCACAGAATGGTTTCTACATGCACACACATTGTAGAGAACAAAAGTACTCCCTACACTTTAGCAGGAAAAATACATTAGTCTGATTAAAATCAAAATAGTCTACATACATCCCCTCACAATTAAATAACTCATCTTTCAAGTTCTTTTGTAGATTAAGGAGTATATCAATCACTCACCATATTTTCTTTTACAGAATCTCTGCACTGTGCACCTCTCAGCAAAAACAAAGAATGAAAAAGTTTCCCTTTCATTTTCCACACATATACATGTAAACATCAAATCACAATCCTTCGCACATAAACTCAAAAGCAAACACACATTTCTATTGGTTAAACATTTCAACCCTTTCCTACTGAAATACATTTCAACCCTTCCCCCAATCTGCCTTCTGCCTGTTACCATAGAAACAGGTCATGGAACACTGTACTGAGCTCACAGGTCACAAGTTCAGCACACAATGTTCCTACACAAGACAGGAAGTGTGCTTGACTTTTCAACATATCAGCTTATCATATATAATGTTCCTTACAATCTGTTTTTGTTAACCAATAACAATCATACCTTTAAAAAACAAAAATATACACCCTACCTTTCAGTGTAGAAAGTTGCTATACAACCAATGATTTCTTGTCGTTTTTAAAAAATCGTTGCCGTGGATCCGCGCACCCACTGCGAGAGAATCCGTGCATCCAACGCGATAGGATGCGCACACCGTGCGCGCATTTCACCGTTTTTTTTTTAAAAAGGGGGGCCACAGGGGGTCCTTCTGGGACCCCCTAAGCAGATCTAGAGGGTCAGAGTATTTCCACTCTGCTCCCTTTATATCTTTTACACACTTATTCCCCTTCCATCTTCAGCCTCGCTTCTACCGAGGCAGAAAATGGCCGCCAACAGTTCCTGGTTTCGAATGTAGAGAGACGCTCGACAGCCAATTAGCATTCAGCGTGCGATCGGGAGGGTGCGCTTACGGTGCGGGTACGGTCCGCGGATCCTCCGCGGCCATAGATATCACTAACTTTTTTACCCTAATTTTCTCAGGAACTACTGAACAGATTCACACCAAATATACAAAAGGCACGAGTCCGAACTGAGGACTACCTCTTTGCCAAATTTGGTGTCATTCCGTTTAGCGGTTCGGGCTGTAGCTGCGACAACAGATCCTATGGGAAATTGCATGGGGAAAACGCGTTTTGGGACCCCCCTTTTTTCCCGGCTCCCGCTTCACGGATCACCACAAAACTTTCAGGGTAGGAGCGGAGCTGGCCAAAAGTTTGGAGAATTTCGCGAAGATTCGTCAATCGGCGCCAGAGATATTCCCAATAGAATGTTGCGGATTTCCTATGGAAAATAGGTCCTAACTGTAACTATCTACTGGCGACCGCCAGTAGATAATATATATATACATATATATATATATATCAGTCTCAAAGTCAAAGAATGACGCGGCACTCCTCTCGGCAGAAAAGATATTATTTAATTACAAATCGTAAACCTCCCTACGCGTTTCGAACCGAAGTTCCTGGTCTACGCGTTTCGAACCGAAGTTTCTGGTCACGGTAGTTTGTTACATTGGTCCTTCTTTCATTTTTGCTTTTATACTTAAATGACAAGGTGCCATTGAGGTGCATTGTGGGTATGGTAGTTTACATGCTTACAAATGCAGAGAATTTCATTCATTCCCGCACTAAAGTTTACATTTCCACATACTGCCAAATAAATGTGATTGGGTCAGTGTTGTGCCGTCATATAGTCATTAGAATGATGGCTATGTAACTATTATCACAAATACAATGATAGAATTTGCGCATGCAATTTGCTAATGAAAGTATAGCAACACATTGATGGCCTCTAAATTAATGGACAATGTTTAACATAATTTGCACATTAACTGGTCTAAGTGACATTGTCAGGCATGGTGTGATTGCACATTACAGGGCTAAGTGCCCGTTGCTCCATCTCACCTTTTTGGAGTATGTTAGAGTTCGGTTATGGTTCAGTACCCATTTAAATCCTGATGCTAAAAGGAGAGAACATAATATATTGATTTTTAAGGGTATAGCATTGTTGTTAATTGGTTTTGTACATGAAATGCCATTGGATGTCTACAGATGGACATGGAGCTCCTCATCCCCGTTCAAACCTAGGGGATGTTTAGTTTTAAACCTCATTATCATGCGTGATTCTAGTCTTCGCAGTTTCTGAATGTGATTTCCTCCGCGTTCATTTGGAGGTACTGTCACGAGTCCTGAGTATTTTACATCAAGCCAGGATTTACCAGTGTGAGACAGCATATGTTTTGCAATTGCATAGGTACTGTCCATATTTTGTATGGCACGTGTATGTTCCAGTATGCGTTTCTCTAAAGGGCATATTGTACTTCCTATGTACTGTTTTCCACAAAAGCATTGAAGTATGTATACAACAAAGGTTGAATCGCATGTTATGGTTTCTCTAATTTCAAAGATCTTGCCAGTTGGGTCTTTCAAATTTTTTTTTACATGTTTTCCAATCTTGCATGCTTTGCAAGACATACACTTCGAAAAGCCTTTTGATCTGGACTACAGCCAAGATTCAGATTTTAATGCTTGAAAATGACTTCTTACTAGGTGGTCCGAGAGATTCGGTGCTCTTTTGTAAGATATCATTGGATGTTCTCCTATGGTTGTGCCTATGTCAGGATCTTTCTGTAGCACGTTCCAGTATTTATTCAATATCTTTCTAATCTTGCACGTTTCCTTACTGTAGCTCAATATTAGTCAAGGCTGATTTTCATCAGTTTCTTCTTTTGTAATTTCAGCCTTTTTCTCTTTTGACTTTGTTGTCAAGATTTCTGCTCTGCTTTTTTCTTTCATTTTTGATTCTCCTTGTTTGATATCAGCGTGTCTGTATCCACGTTGTAAGAAGCGAATTTTGGTTGCATTTCTTCTTTTTCTGAGCAATTTCTCTTCATACGCAACAATTCGCCATACGGTATACTCTTTTTCAGCGAGCGAGGATGAAAGCTCTCGCCATGTAGTAGACTATTGGTTGCTGTCTTCTTTCTGTGAAGTGTAGTGTGTATGTGCTCATCCTTGATGTAGACCTTGGTGTCCAAGAAATCAATTTCTTTAGGGCTCAAATTGTATGTAAAGCTCAATCCCACATCATTTTTGTTCAGTTCTGTGAAGAAACATTTGAATTCTTTTTCAGTACCTTTCCAGAGCAGAAATAAGTTGTCTATGAAGCGTAGCCAGAGGGCTACGTTCGCCATGTGGTGGTTGTTTTCCTCTCTCCAGGCTATGCACCTCTCCCACCATCCCATCATGTGGTTTGCATAGCTTGGAGAGAAAGAAACTCCCATTGCAGTACCGCAACGTTGTACATACATTTTCTTATTGAATAGAAAGATATTGTTATTGAGGCACATGGAGATCATTTCAATTAACATCTCGGAATGCACTAGTTCACAGATTGGTCTCTGTTTCAAGAAGTAGGAAATGGCATGTAGCCGTTTGTCATGATTAATCGAGGTATATAAGGACACTGCGTCAATTGTTATCAGGAGATAATTGGATTGCCATTGAGTCTCCATTATGATACGTAGAAAGTCTCCAGTGTCCTTAATGTAAGAACTGAGTGTTGGAACGATAGGTGCCAAAAAGTGGTCCACGTATAAAGACATGTACTCGTACAGGCTTCCACAGCTGGAGATGATCGGGCGTCCTGGTGGTTTATTCAGTGTCTTATGTACTTTGTAAATGGTGGGTATTGTTGGATTCTCCACCATAAGAAATGTCTTCTCATCCTCCGTTAGTAGGCCCTTGCCTTGCCATTCATTTAGCTTGTCGCTCAGTTTCAATTTGAGGTCATTGATGGGATTTTTTTCTAGACATTCGTATTTAGTTACTTCGGTTCGAAACGCGTAGGGAGGTTTACGATTTGTAATTAAATAATATCTTTTCTCCCGAGAGGAGTGCCGCGTCATTCTTTGACTTTGAGACTGATATCTTTTCACGAGATATCTGTCCTGTTCTCGACGTGAGCACCGGCTGTGAAGGCGCTCCCTTCGTGGCAGGACGTTTGAGACAACCATATATATATATATATATACATATATATATTCACTGAAAAAAACATAGGTTTCAGGAACGTTATAGTTAATTGGACATTTCAATCGTACAAAATCATAGAAATTACGGCGTTATAGTTAGTTCAGCTAACTATAACTCGCGCCCCTGCAATGACCTGCTGATGATGTCACATATTACATCATTTCTGACATGGTCAGTGACATCACTGATGACATCACTGATGACATCTCAAATGACATCACTGATGACATCACTGATGACATCATCCAGTGACTGTGTGTTTCTATAAAGTTTAAAAATGTTTTATATATATGCCAAGGTGTATTGAAGAATGAATGGGTGTATAAGTGTCTGGATGAATGATTTAGTGACTGACTGTATAAGTGAGTGATTAAATGTGTCTTACTAAATGCATGTGTTAGTGACTGATGCAGACATTCACACAGTTTAGTTTGTCAGTTGGTGTGTAAGCGGGTGCATGGGTTGGTGAGTAGCTAAATGAGGATCTATATGGGTTATTGATTGGTTGTCTGAGTATCTGTATGGGTGCCTGAGTGTCTGTGTGGGTGGGTGGGGGGTGCAACTCTGTGCATAGATGTGTGAGTGGATGATTCACTGGGTGTATGGGTTCAAGAGTGCATCTGTGAAGGGCTGTATGGGTGGGTGAGTGTGTGTATGGGTGTGTTGGTGAGGGAATGGATGCCTCAGTGGTACATGTGTGAGTAATTGCATATGTGAAAGACAGTATATGTGAATGTTGGAGTGTATAAATGACTATATGTGAGAGTGAGTGATTGTGAGAGTGGCTGTCTGGATCAGTGGGTTGTTGTATTAGTTATTGTATAAGAGTGTAAGTATGTGTTAGTATATGTTTGAATAAGTAAGGTGGTGTGTGTATAACTGTACAGGTGAGTAAATGGGAGTATGATTGATTCTTTGCATGACTTTATACAGTTTTTTTGAAAGAATAATAAACTTTAAAATGTTCCCTGTTCTTTACCACGGGAAGATCTCCACCATGTTGGCGTAGATCTCCACCTACATGTGAAGATTTATGAGTATCAACTTTACACTTGTATATCCTACTTTAGGAGGCTACCCCAGAGGTGGAAATATATAAGTCAACATTTATGTGTTAATATACACTTGGAAATGACGGAACAAAGTGTAGATTTACACCTAGGTCAAGTAGTAAATATATACATGAGTAAATCCACAAAAGACAAGGTTCAAACACAATTGGTCCAATAATCAATGTTGTTCTAGACAGGAATCTATCAAACAAATCAATAAAGAAGCAAATATATTCAACCAGAACTACATAATTAGCTTTTTACAAAACTGTACAAAAGAATAAGAAGGATCTAAAGGTGAAAAGAGCAGAAGGGAATATTCACAAGGAGATAAGTGGACCTGACTAACAAGGAAATCCGTGGTCAATATTAAAACTACTTTCAAACTTTAAAATTGTTTTGTTTTTAGTAACCAAAGAACATTGACTCATACCCTTCAGGAAACACATTCTGGATTATCTCCAATAATCTCCCTGTGGTGCAATAATGATTTTCCATCTGTGGCTAATTTACAAAGGTCTTATAACATTTGTTCCCTTTTATGAGTTATTATACTTTATAAAGTCTTACAATCAGTCTTTTGGCGACTAATGTAAATGTACAGATATTTATATAACACAAATCACCAACCGGTCTCTAAGCGCTTGCTTAGGGAACCCGTCCTGGTATTCCCCTGTGAGATAACCCAGCAGGGCATCCACAAGGTGAAAGCCAGGCATCCCGCCGCGAGGGGCCATTGTGGAGATTAAGCAAGCTATTGCCCAGAGTCGCAGAGTGTGAACCCATGAATCGAGTATGCACTGGAGCGAGAATTATCAAGTCCATGGACAATTTATGGACTCAAGACCCAGCCGAGCCGGGAATTGAACCCTGGTCCCGGGCTGACCTCTGCTTCCAGGTCTGCCTACTCTAACCAGTGAGCCACACTTCTCCACTTCTCTAATGTCGCTTGGAGCAGGAATACCTTATCACCCTACTTAAGGTTTAAAATCCAATCATTATACCGAAGGAGCACTCTCCTAAGAAGATTACTAGGCTACAGGTCGATCATTATCTTAATCCGCTTTAAAACCTCTGGCCAGTCCACTGCCTTTTTCATCACCTACAGGCACAAAATGTCCATTTTCATTATACTCTGCAAATTGGACTTTTTTGCTCTCAGTGAAATGCAAAATGTCACAATGGCTAATAATTTCACTTATGAAGTCTCACACATGGAGTATCATACATATAGTCATTCCCACCACCAGCTGCAGGCCCAACACAATTCAACACTCACATCAGCAAACTGCCCCATCCAAGGACTTTTATTGTCATGTGCCAGATAGATGCCACACCAATCATACTACCAATCACCTAGACATCAGGCAACTTACAAACATGCAGCCAGCAAGCCACTACATATGCACTGCCAGCCAGCCACCAATACACCCGCACGCCATTGGTCATGCACCACTACACACACACCGCTAGCCAATAGCCACTACACACACACCAGCCAATTGCCATTACACATACACTGCCAGTCAACTGCCACTACATCTACCGCCTGCCAGCCACCAGTACACACACACACACACATTGCTAGCCAACTTTCACACAGACATCACCATGAAGCTCCATGCCAATTTCATCTCTAAAACCCTCACAGAACAAACAGTTTACACACACAAACTACGTAGAGGAAGAATTTTACAGGTTTATCGAAATACAATATAACCCAACTATTGGTAGAAGCTGAAAAAACAAGTTTGATTGCATGCACAACATACAGCAAACAATTATCTATCTAGGGGTAAAAACTGAAAATATATAGCAATATGGATCACAGTGCCAGTTACCTTAGGGGTGTTGGAGAAATGTATTCAGGAAAGTGGCGATCTTTCATTCTAGCCCCATCCTCAACCACTCCGATTTTAAGGATACTTGTTTGCTCTACTGCAACAAGGCTGCCTATTACAGTCTGCTGAAACTGCGCAAAAGCCATTTCGGAATCTGGGGAACAATCTTTGAAAACACCAAGGGGATTGAAGGATGCCAAATGAAACAAATGAACAGCCAACTTCTTGTACCACATGTATAACTTTCGAGCAGCATTGTAAGGCTTAAACCTTTGATCTCCTATACTTATAGTGTTTGGACAAAATATCATTTGAAAAATATTGGGAAAAAGAAATATCAGAAATGAAATCTCATGACACACAAATATCGTGATGCAGTAATATTGTTGCCAAGAATATAGGGCCAGATGTAGGTAAATCCGAAATACCAATTTCTTAATAGCGAATTTTACAGATTCGCTATTAAGAAATCGGTATTTCCTATGTAGGTAAAGATTCGGTAAGAAATAGCGAATCCTTAATATTCCTTTTTACCGAATCGGTAATTGAGATTCGGTAACAAGGAATACCTACCCATTCATTTCTATGGGCTTGGAGGCCCATAGGAATGAATGTGAAGACATTCACTATTAGCGATTCGGTATTACCGAATCGCTAATAGCGGGAGCACTTTCAAGGGTGCCAGGGTGTCAAACGGACACCCTGTTGCACCCCTGAAATGTGCATGTGTGCACATGTGGCGCACATACATGCCCTAAGGGCATGAATGTGTGCCACATGGCACTTAACAAAAAACAAAAAAGTGATTTTTTAAAGGAAATCGGTAAATACCACCAACTTGAAGTGGTGGTAATTACCGATTTCTTAAGGCTCAAAAACACTCTTTAATGTGCTTCCCACATTGCATTTAAGGAATCAGTATTACCGATTCCTTAAATGCAAGAGCAATAAGGAATCGGTATTTACCGATTTCTTATTTACCAATTCCTTACCTACATTAGGAATGGCTAAATACCGGTCGGTAACGCTGAAATTTACCGAATTTCGGCATTACCGACCGGTATTTAGCCACCTACATCTGGCCCTATATATAGTTTTTTGAGGTAGGTAATATTGTTGTAAATATTATTGATCTTTTTAATATAGTTCCAACTAATATAGTGAGGCTTCCCTCCTGATAATGCCTAGGGAGGGGAGCTGTGCAGCCCAACTCCCCTTTTGAACAAACAATGGCCCGGGTAAATGAAGACTTGTGAAGGGGGTCCTAACACCCCCCTCACCATTTATTTTTGCATTTGCCACCTGGTATATGGTCCCCGGGGCCTATCAATGCTTGGGAGGGGGCTGCATGCCCTCTTTCCCTGTTAAACTGTATTTGGACCTGGATGAACCGTTCCCCAGGGCCAATTAAGGATCAGGGAGGGGTCTGCACATCCCTCTCCCCTTAATATATATATTTTTTTGGCCCTAGCGGATGAGGTCCCTGGGTATTGAAGACCAACCCCCCACTGCACACAGTCAAAGACTTTGCGCAGCATGTGGTTGGAAGCCTGCAGGGAGACGGAAGCAGGGCCTGACAGCAGCATATGCCTTGCGACTAACTACACGCCATGCACGACCAAAGGCAGTAGGTGGCGTTGGCTATCTCTGAGTCACTGCCTGCAGGGAGCAAGCAAGGACCTGAGGCTGACTCCACACTGCATGTGACAAAAAGCTGTGCAGAGCATAGGGCTGACTGCCGCTGGGTGGGTTGGCCATAGGGCCTGCCTACAGGCCATGCCCTGTGGCCAACCACCTGTTCTGCATGGCCAAAGACTGTGCACAATGTGGGGTCGGCTGCCTGTGGGGATTTCCTGCAGTGCCACAACCACCCGATATGCACTGTCAAAGGCCGTGCATGGCGAAGGGTTTGCTCTTACGTATGCGAATAAAATATTACTCTACGTAAAAAAAAATATACAAATTCACTGATAATAATAAAGGGTAAAGTAACATTATAGTTAGGTGTGATAAAAGATCTGTTTTTGTCTTGAAATCAATTTCACTGATAAAATCAATCAACCACTGGAAGGTGAGATTTGGGATTCTTCTGAGTTGCATTGATGTTTTATTCGCAGTAACGCTTTGACTATTGTCGTGAATTATTTTGTTGAGGTGATTGTGAATGAGCAGTGAGAAACTTTCAGCATTCTGACTCGCTGTTCATCTTATTATTTATATTGGTATTAATATTTTACTTTGTTTTATTATCTTATTGTTGCAAAGTGATCATGTGTGCCCTGTGCGACCCCCATTTTGTTTGCTGACGAGTACTGGTGGTAACTGACTCTGACTGTCCTTGGGCTCTGCCAAATCAGGCACAGCGCCAGTGCTATGTTGAAAACACAGTGAAAACACACACACACATAAGGGTACACTATATCATAGGGTACACTTATAATTGGCACGACCTACCCTATGGGTCCCTAGTACATAATAGGGCAGGGGATTAAAACAACCTTAGAGTCCATAGTATATAAAAAGGCATGGCAGTTTATAGGCCAGCAGCCCTTTCTGCACTTGCATGCGTGCACTGCTGAGGGCACGAGGTCATTTTAAAAGCATGCCTGTGTTGCAGCACTGCTTTTAAATGTAAATTGTGCCCAAAGTCGACTTTGGTAGTAAGGGCACTTAAAAAGTGCCTTTGGCTTATTAGGTACCCTCAGGGTTTCCCCTAGGTGTCCCGGGGTGGGGAGTCTTGTACTTATAAGAAGGGCCCTTCTAAAAAAGAGGTTCTATAGGTACTGGGAATAGATACATTGCCCATTTTGCTTCCCCAGTGTTGCAAACTGCTTCCCATAATCGACGTTTGTACTAGGAGCACTTTGGAGTAAGGATCTACACTATTTTGCATATTCAGGACCCCTAAAGACTCCCCTCGGTGTCCAGGGGAGGGGGATCATTTTGGAGAAATGGCACATTTCATTTTCCCCATTGTAGATCCCCAGCCACACAGGATAACATGGCAATAGTTTATTCATTAATAACTATCACAAGGAGTTCATGAAAATATCATTTAAGGACTTAGGAGAATGGTATTGATAAATCCAACAATTTTCTATTATTGAATTTAAAATATACAGCAAAAGAAATTATAAGACTTTCTTGTCTATAAGCTAAAATCCAGCCTTTCTGTGGTTTCCCCTGTTTGATCAAAGTTAATAGGATTAGCCAGGCTTCTTTGATGGTGTGATAAGTGGCTCACCCGGAGAGAAGTTATCTGTTAGAGAGAGCTCTGCTTCACAAGAACTCCAGAGCAGGGTAGAGGGGTCGTAAAGCATGAGCTTCAAAGGAGGAATAGGACAGTCAGTGAATGCCAGGCCCATCTACTCACCAGCTCCCTTTACCCAGCCTGATGGCAGGCCTAAGGAAGGAACTTTCAGATAGAAGAGAGAGGAGAGCTGTGGAAATGAACCTTGCTGGAGGTTGTTTTCGCTAGTTTTTTCTCCTCTGCTGCTATTTCAGCCATACTGGATTTTGGAGAAATAATGCTTTCTGGGGAAACTTATGCCACACTTTGGAGGAAGTGGTCATGCTCTGGGGTGTTGCCCTGCACCTTATTGGACAGGAGTGCTATATTGCTTGACCTCAGAGAATACTGGATAAATATGTGAGAGGCACAGAGCCTCTCAGATCTACTGCTTGAAACTAAGAGAAGAAGAAGGTCGCCAAGCTGGAAACTTGGGGCCTCATTTATGAAAAGTGACGCATCACTGCGTGAAAACAGTGATGCGCCACTTTTCACTGCGCCCTCCCTGCGACTCCAGTGATGCGTCATATTTACAGTATGACGCATCATGTCGCAAGGAGTCACAGATACGTCAGTATTTCTGACGTATCTGTAGGCGCAAAAGTGACGCATCGCTGGAGTGTGTCACAAAATTGACGCAACTCCAGCAATGTGTCCTTTCACATGGGGCAAGCCCCATGTGAAAGGGCCTGCGTCAGTC
The DNA here is from genome assembly GCF_964204655.1 of Triturus cristatus. Lineage (NCBI taxonomy): Eukaryota > Metazoa > Chordata > Amphibia > Caudata > Salamandridae > Triturus > Triturus cristatus. Next base: position 139,379,301 of record NC_140589.1, on the reverse strand, counting down.
TTACGCCTGCTGTGAGGCAGGCGCAAGAAATTGACGCATTTGCACACTAGAAGTGGCGCAGTGAAATCTCGTAGATTTCACTGCGTCACTTCTACGACCATTTGTTGCGTCAAAACGCCCCCCTTGCATACATTATACCTGGCGCAGGTATAATGTGGCGCAGGGGTTTACAAAGTGACGCATCTACCTAGATGCGTCACTTTGTAAATATGGCGCAACATGGCGCATGTTTTATGCCACTGGTGCGTCACAAAAAGTGACGCACCGGCGGCGCAAAAGTGACGCAGGGGCTCATAAATGAGCCCCTGGATTTGCACCATCAGGCCCTGCATTCTAACTGACTGCACCTGCTGCATTATCTGTAACTACAATCCTTTGGATGTACCTTACTTCAAGAGGAATAAAGAGTGGACTCCCTGCGAGCTACAGGTTCACAAAGCTTACTTGGACCATAACCACCTAGAATCCCCTGCCTGGAGTGTGTCCAATGGATTTGTAAGGGTTTGGTCCAGGTGCATTGTGGGATTTGTGACCTATCAAGGACCATCTTGGAGAGTTCAGACCCTTACATTGTGTTTTAGACACTTTGGACCCTCAAGAAGAGCTTCAGGAAGAAGTTCCGGAAGTTTTTGATAAGCTTGGAGAAATGGGAAAAAAGTTCCATAAGTGGACTGATTCAACCATGAGAGCCAAGCCACCCACCTTCAACAGTGAGCCGGCCTGGCCTGCTGGTTCATCTCACTGAAAAGCTTTGGAGATCCAACTTCCAGAGTTTGACGTGGAGCTCCCTGGAAAGTAAGCCGGCAAACCCTCACTGAAACCGGCCTTGTGAAGAGCATAAAGGGTCCCCAGCAGAAAAAGCTCCAGAAAAGTGTCTAAGTCTGAATGCAAGCTCTCAACTAGGCCTGGGCCGGTTTGGATGGAGATCACGGAGTTCCGCTATGTGGAACTTCGCGAAGTGACAAAAAAACTCTGCCAAGCTTTGCGGAGTTCCCCGAGTGACAAAATGCGTTACCTCGTGACATTTGCACTGACTTTTAGCATTGGGTGTTTGTGCCATACTGTAAAATCAGCACAAACGTCATCATGTACAGCGCACGAGCGCACTGCCTCTTTCTGCCGCTCAAGTAGAAGTTCTACTTGAGCAGCAGCTTCCTCAATGCGAACGGAAGGTTTCTCAATGTGAGCGGTAGTAACCATCCGCAACTACCCGCGTTGAAAAATCTCACTGAGAAGCAGTCTAGCTTTGGATTTTCCTCACTTGCGCTCCTCAACTTACCATTGGCAAGCGCAAGTGTGGAAAAAACTCTAGGAACTGCGCAAGCTCCACAGAGCGCAAAAACTCTGCAAACTCCGTGAACGGAGCAGAGTTCACCTCCTTGGCCTACTCTCAACCAAGGCCTACCGCGAGGGGTATCAGAGCAGGGCACTGTCGTGGTTGGCCTGAAACTTTGACTTTGTCTCAGTCAAGTGTGATCAGGTGTCCCAAGGTGGCGCTATAGTGCTGAATCTTAAAAAATCATATCTCCAGTCCCCTACATTGGGTTTTTGACCTTTTGGTGTCAATTTATCGATAAAACTATTTCCTATTTTTATAAATTGGTGTGCGATTTTTATTGTGTGTCTTAATTATTTACAGAATTATTTTTTTTAATGCTTTACATCCTGTCTCGTAATTTAAGCTTGCCTGCTCACAGCCAATATACCAAGGGTTGACAATGGGAGTAATTTACGAAGACTCATTCTGAGCCCTGGACTGTGTTAGTGGCCTTATTGCCAATGGTAGATCCATATTTACCACTACTACTAACCCACTTTCTGACATTTGGGTGCCGATTCCGATCCTGTAAAACCCGGGTACGAATGGTCGTACGGAGCGTATTTTCTGTCCGACTCGTACCCGGGAAAAACACCTTGCAAACTCGCAAGTACAATTCGCACAGAAATACCATTTCCGTACGAGTCGTAAAAAACGCCGACCGGCAAAAAAATACATACAAATCTGATTCTGGACGGCGCATACTCGACGTCCGGACGAAGTCAGGCAGCATTCTACGGACCAGCAAGTACGATTCGTGCCGAAGTCACTCCGCACGCAGCTTTTTTTACGGGAGCCAAAAACTGCTGGGAAATTGAGGACGACGCAAACAAGGAGCACCGATACGCGACGGACAGCGATGGACCCCAACCTACGCGTCATCCCGGCCCTCATAGCCTACCACCTCGTGTACAGAAACCGACGCAGACGCCGCAGAAGGTCAGAACAACCCCCAGGGGCAAAGGGGGGGGGGTGTGTGTGCAAGGGGCAGGAAACATAACCCACACCCCACAAAATACTAATACATCCTGCACATTAATTACCTCCATGGTCTGGTCACTTCGGGGGGCGTGTCCACCAATCCCACGTCCCGCCACAACGGAAGTGGACGTGGACGCGTACCCGTCACCACCACAATGGTGGTACGGGACGTACCCATGCCCCCCAGAGCGTGGGTACGGCCCGTACCACCATTGTAGTGGTGATGTAGAGGTACGCGTGTACGGACCGTACCCACGCCCCCAGAGCGTGGGTACGGGCCGTACCACGCGTACCCCTACGTCACCGCCACTATGGTGGTACGGCCCGTACCCACGCCCCCAGAGCGTGTGTACGGGCTGTACCACACGTACCCCTACGTCACCGCCACAATGGTGGTACAGGCCGTACCCACACCCCTAGAGCATGGGTACGGGCCGTACCACACGTACCCCTACGTCACCGCCACAATGGTGGTACGGCCCGTACCCACGCTCTCTAGAGCGTGGGTACGGGCCGTACCCCCATTGCAGTGGTGATGTAGAGGTACGCGTGTACGGAGCATACCCACGCCCCCAGAGCGTGGGTACGGTCCGTACACGTGTACCCCTACGTCACCACTACAATGTTGGTACGGCCCGTACCCATGCTCCCCAGAGCATGGGTACGGGCCGTACCACGCGTACTCCTACGTCACCGCCACAATGGAGGTACAGGCCGTACCCACGCCCCCAGAGCGTGGGTACGGGCCGTACCACGTGTACCCCTACAGCCCCATTACATGATAGATACAAGGCGTACACATGCCACGGATGTAGGTGTACGGCTTGGTGCAGCACATCAGCTGTAAATTGGGGGTGGTGTATGGCCAGGACAGCAGTGTACCACAGCAAGGGCACAAGTTGCAGAGGACTCCCAGCAGTGCCCAGACATATGAGGGGTGGGTGCCTATCACTCCCAGCAGTGCCTAAACATATGAGGGGTGGGTGCCTATCACTCCCAGCAGTGCCCAGACATATGAGGGGGGGGGTGTCTAACACTCCCAGCAGTGCCCAGACATATGAGGGGTGGGTGCCTAACACTCCCAGCAGTGCCCAGACATATGAGGGGTGGGTGCAGAGGACTCCCAGCAGTGCCCAGACATATGAGGGGTGGGTGCCTAACACTCCCAGCAGTGCCCAGACATATGAGGGGTGGGTGCCTAACACTCCCAGCAGTGCCCAGACACATGAGGGGTGGGTGCCTATCACTCCCAGCAGTGCCCAGACATATGAGGGGTGGGTGCCTAACACTCCCAGCAGTGCCCAGACATATGAGGGGTGGGTGCAGAGAACTCCCAGCAGTGCCCAGACATATGATGGGTGGGTGCCTAACACTCCCAGCTGTGCCCAAACATATGAGGGGTGGGTGCCTAACACTCCCAGCAGTGCCCAGACACATGAGGGGAGGGTGCCTATCACTCCCAGCAGTGCCCAGACATATGAGGGGTGGGTGCCTAACACTCCCAGCAGTGCCCAGACATATGAGGGGTGGGTGTCTAACACTACCAGCAGTGCCCAGACATATGAGGGGTGGGTGCCTATCACTCCCAGCAGTGCCCAGACATATGAGGGGTGGGTGCCTAACACTCCCAGCAGTGCCCAGACATATGAGGGGTGGGTGCAGAGGACCCCCAGCAGTGCCCAGACATATGAGGGGTGGGTGCAGAGGACTCCCAGCAGTGGACAGGGACATGTGGGGGGTGGGTGCCCATCACTCCCAGCAGTGGACAGAGACATGGGGGGTGTACATAATTATCAGATGACCACAGCTCCATGGGTGAATGTACGTATCCCTAACTTAGGACAATGATGATAGTGCCATAACAACACATCACTAACAGCAGTGTCCCACTCCCAGGAGGAAGGAGGTCTTACCCCCACTGCATGACACACCACATGTGGGTGTGAGGGCAAATAACACATGTATACCCACCCCTGGCAGATGCAGCACAATACACACACTGAGATCATGCCACAAGACTGTATAGTCATGTCACTGCCTAACAAACTAAGAGAGCCAAAGAGAACACACACTGTCACGCACATCCCAGGACTGATAGGAATGTTCAGGTGCTGGGCTAGCCACCAAGATGTTGTCTGTCATGGAAGGAATAGAGTGGAGTTCCCACAGATACAATGCCCACAATTGTGAGTCAGGTGTTCAAATACCCAGCAGAACAAGTACCATATGTGTACTAGGCTGGGATTACACACATGCATTGTGCGGAAAAGGGACCATTTATCCATGAAGGCATGGCAAAATACTCTATACACAAGTACAGTGAGTACCAAGGATGGCACAGACGATGCAGCCGGACACATTGCTGAGCAGGCATGGCCAGAGTTGAAGGGATCCATCACCAACAAAGGACATGTAGACACAGGGCAACACAACAATTGTGCAACTCTCTGCAGGGGAGATGTCAGGTGCCACAGAGGAAGGAACACCCCTTGGGACAATGTCTCCAAATACAAAAAGCATACACGACAAAGAATCTTTGCAGAGATCGCGGGATGGCACGCAGATACCAGGTTCCACCCCATGAGCAGCAGACCACAACATTTCCCCGAAACATAACACATGCCCACAACCCCAACTCCTGTAGCATCAGCATCAACATCAATACCTGAAATGCAAGACTTTTCCAAAGAAAAATAAAATGCTTTATTCAGTATGAAAATAATAATGTGTAAACAAGACTATTCACAAAGGCCAATGGCCAGTCCATATCAGCAGTCCTTGGGGGGGGACACATGGCCATGCGTCTCCCCTAGCTTGCCTGCACATCACAAAAGTGGTTCGCCGACGGGGGGGGGGGCATCCTGTGGGGAAGGACCAGGCACCACAGGGACAGGATGGGGAAGGGTAGGTGTTGTGGGTGCAGGGATGGAGGACTCCACCACAGGGGGTGGGGCAGCGCCAAAGGTGGAGGCGAGCTCAGCGCTGCACATTTCTGCCAGTTCTTCAAGCATCTCCCCTGCACCCGGAGAAACAACAGGCCCCAAGGCGGGGGGGGGGGTCGGAGGGATGGGTTGCAGCACCACTGGGGGAGGTGGTGGACGGGCTGGGGGACTTAACTCCCCTACCCGTGGAGTGCCGTGACCGTTTGCGTCCAGGTGAACTAGTGGGGCTGAGGCCCAGCCCAGCAAAGTAGGCCTCCTTCTCCGAATCTGGGGCAGGGGAGCCAAGGGGAGTGACATTGGAGGGACTGGGGAGTGAGTCATGTGGATGAGGACTGTGGCTGCGTGCCTGTCTCTGTGCCCCAGACCCAGTGGGTGTGCCTGCTACCCCCTGAGTGTGCATGTCAGGAGGTGTGCGCTTGCCCTTACATGGTGGTGTGCTGTTTGTGTCTGGTGGGGTGCGTGTGTGTGGATGTCTTGGTGTGCTTGGGACAGGCATGGGTGTTGGACTTGTGCATGGGCCAGGGGTAGGGGGGGAGGCAGCACTGCAGGTGACTCGCTACTGCCGTCAGTGACGAGTCCAGGGACCTCCGCAACATCCGTTGGTCAGACATCGCTGATGACATGCCCTCCATGTACGACACCATCTGGGTCAGCAGTCTGGTGTGGCCATGGAGGACAGTCAGGATCAATGTCTGCCCAAATTGCAACTGCCGCTGAATGTCCACAGACTCGGCAGTGAGGGCAGCAGGGGGGACAGGGGAAGGGGGTGCGGTGCCTGGCACGAAGGAGACACGGTGTGGCCTAGCATGGACAGAAGGGACCCGAGCAAGTGGGAGGGCGGTGATGGGAACGAGAGATGTACTGCTGCTTTCAGCTCTGGGAGCAGCCTCCGCCGCCTCTGGGAGCTCAGCCTCGGACCCATCTGCCTCGTAGTCTGTGTTGGTACTGGCCAGGTCCTCCGCCTCACTCCCCTTGCCCTCTGTGCCACTAGATTCCACCGACTCCACAGCAGTGGTGGCACCACTGCTCGATCCCTCCTCCACGTCCGTGCCGGTGTCTCCCTCGGTGTCCTCCGATGATGCTGTGGGCAAGGTGAAGAGACAGGAAAAAATCAGTCACCTGTATACATCTGACACATGAGTCCAAACAAAATAGGCAACAGTGCAGATCAGGAAAGGCATCAGGAGTAACATCTAGGATACTCCCCACATATGTAAGCCCTGCACTCCCCAGTTGGTTGACGCACCATGCCACTTGCAAACAATGAAAATTAGGACTCAACAGTAAATAACTTGAAATCACAAGATCATGAGAAGCTAGTGTCTGGGATCAGTTGAGCACAGCAAGACTATGAAGGCATGCCACCTCTTGTTCACTTGGAAACAAACAGTATTGTCGCACCCAAGGCCAAAAACCACATGCCAATGCAGAAGGTGTCCCCACACTCAGAGACATGTGAGTACTTTTGACACCCCAAATAAATACATTGTGACTCCTGGAGAATCACAACCCTTTACAAAATGGACATGTCTAGCATGTGTGAATGTGGCACTCTGTGAACACAAAATGTAAATGTAGGTGTACTTGTAAAGCGCACTGTGACTCCAAGGAGTATCCTGGCGCTGAAGACCGCTGGGGAACCCGTCCTGGTTTTCCCTGTGAGATGGTCCCTTTCTGGGTATCTCCAAGGTGAAACCAGGCATCCCCGGCGTCTGTGGGGGGCCGTTGTAGAGATGAGGCAAGCTTAATGCCCAGAGTTGCCGAGTGTGTTCCTGGTTAGAGTAGGTACCGAGGCAAGAATTATCGAGTCCGTTTTTGACCCTGGTCCACGATCCTGCCGCGTCGGGAATTGAACCCTGGTCCCTGGCCGATTCTCTGCTTACGGGTCTGCCGCCTCTAACCAGTGAGCCACACCTCTCCCAACAACACACATGTGTCTGTATAGCAGAAGTCACACAAGGAGGTGCACACCAAACTACATATACACAGTCATTGTCTGAGCTGCCAGACTCATTCAAATCAGCCACTGTTAGGCAGAAATGGCGTAGCAGGAAGTACATATACATGGCACCAGGGTGGCTGAATGACTTGACACTCGTAAGGTGGTATCAGCAACAACCAAGGACTAACCCAAATGCTAGCACACTGTGGGAACATGTATATGTATGAACTACAAACAAGTGTTGTCCAAACTTTGCCTTACTTTCAAATGTGCCAGCGTGTCCCTGGAAAGTGTAAAGGTGGTGTCTTGTGCACTTCCTTGGGAGACATCTGTCATGCAGGCACATCATTGTCCTTCACAACCAAACAACAAGGTCAAGCATATGAAACATTGAGACATGTTGACAGGTGTAGTGAGTGCCAATGGACATTTTCCCAGAGTAACAACTTGAATAATGTCATTTGTCACATGGCTATCCGTCACCTGATCACACAGTTGGCTACACATATGACCTACTGACTGTCATCTGGAGTGGCACACATGTCCACACCCAGGACAATGCATAAGCTAATGGGCCTGCAATTGTTTAGAAAAAAAGCCTAGCTGTACTGTGGGTTCCCCCTCATGGCAAGCCAGAATGTACCCACAGATGTCAGCACACAAAGTCACAACTGTGTAGCATCTGAACCACACACAGGTGCCAAAAATGTCCAAGCAGGATACATGATTGCCAAGAACTGACACAGTCAATGAAGCACCAACAGCAAGCACTGGCCAACATCACGAGGGCACTGCACGATGACTTTCTGTACTGCGAATCATCACACACAAGTCAGAACTGGCAATGAAACATCAGGGTTGAACATGTACGCCCCTCCCGTGCACACCCACCCATACCTGAGTAAATGTGACTGATACCAATCAAGAAGTGAAAGCTCTTATTCAGGGTTACAATAACTATGCATGAAAACTAGCTTCATTAACACAACATCACCTTGTAGGGCTGGCAAAACATATTGGTCACAAACAAACATCAACAGATTGTTGTGAATAGCCACACAGGCACTGCCCAGTGTGAGTATGCACAAGCAAACTGCTGTATCCCTGTCCAGTGGGCAAATGTATCACACATGTGAAAACTACTACCTAGGCCAGGGAACAATGCCACAGAGGCAGAGCCATTATGATCCCACAGTGAATGTGCACAGTGTTGGATGACACACATGAGTAGGAGGGCAGGCTGTGACAGGGGACTGTAGTGTGCACACTGCTCCATGGTCCTGGAATGAGCTGACTGTTACAGGAGCAGCCGTCCCGGCACTATGCATATATCCCACTCATGCACATCATGTCTGAGGCCACAACATTGGTAATGCATGCAGCCAGTCTGTACATTTGAAACCTCACACTCCTATGTTGGGACTCAGCATCAGTGGCAACAAATATGCACCCCCTAATGACTGTACAGGACAGGGCACAGGCAGACCACCCCCACACATGATGCTGAAAGCAGTGTGCTCCTTGATAAACTGGCAGCCTAGATGACCATGTGCAATAGTGATCACACACAGACCAGGTAACACATGTCAAGGAGGGGAAGGGAGGAAGAACAGCACAGGTTGACTTGGGGGATATATACCCTGGTGTTGTAAATTAAGGCAGATTGTGATTAAGCATTTACTGAAAACATTAATGCTTTCCCTTGCGATCATGTTTTCTTCGTTATGTTGACCGAAGTCCGGACTCCATTTTGTATTGGCATGCTGCCATGTGTTCACCACGAGGAGAGTCCGACCTCTGTGTTAGTTGCTCTTGTAATCTGCCTAGCAACAGTTTATAAATAGCTCTCTCTTGTCCGTCTGGCGCATGCCCAGACTTGACCACATCTGTTATAATTAGCTTTGCTTGACCATGTGTTTTCACGGGCCCAAAGAGTATGTTAGCTCCGCCCATGTATTGATTCAGTATCGAGAATGACCATAGATGGTAATGTTGTTCGGCCTCATGTTGTATCCACCCACTATGAGCCCCTCTGCTGTGTATAAAAGGGGACTATGTACGCAAGTTCTTTGTGCTACTCCATGCAATACTGAAGAGTGTTGTGTGGATTGTAGGACCACCCTTAAGGGTTAATAAACGTTGTTTTTGTACTTTGCAGTTTCCGTGCCAACTTCCTTATAGATTTCGTTACAGGAGAGCGAACCCTTGTGCTTTGCGGGTCTAGCTGGGGCCTGTATTCATCAATTGGCGCCCGTCACGTGGGGCTCATCGGCGACTCGGATGCTCGAAGGACTGGTCGCGACGAAGGTGAGGAGTTTGGCCGGGGACGTGATCACTGCCAGCGGCGTCTTAGCCCTGGCATCCCGAGGTTTTTCTCCCTTCCCTTCCGAGCTGACCGTCTGGGTGGCGCCGGTCATCGACTGAGACCTCTTCTGTCGGTCCTGCCGTGAGAGCCGTTAGGGCGATTGTGGAGCTTGGCAGTTGGAACCTGGACTCTTGATTGGTAAGAACCGTTGTACGGTACTTGCTCCGAGTTTTTGAAGCCTGGGATGGCTATTTGAGTTTGATTGATGATGACTAGTCATATTTTGAATTTGTCTTTGTGAAAATATATGCGTTGCAACACATATAGGCAGGTAATGTGGAGAAATTTCTCCAGGAGCTGTGTAAACTTTGAACGGCGCAACGATTAAGTGCCATTTTCTTTATAATATTGCATATTTTGCACTATTCCTAGCATGCCTGCTTTTAGCGCACTCCGTAAGTGGTGCTGCTGTTTTGGACACCGGTTGAACCTCGAGGAATCTGCTCCAGCTCCCCCAGAGGGGACTCCTAATAGGGATATGTACGTGAAGCATGGTCTTTCTTCCATAATGTACAGCACGTTGTGGAGGAAATACACGAAGAAGGATCCTGAGTTGCGATGGCCTTTGTATGGATCGTTTGATATACGTAAGATTGAGTATGTGGAACAGTGTATGTGTAAGCGACGTGCTCGTCAGGATATGTTTGAGTGTGTGCGATTATGGGTGAAGGAAGTGCGTGAGCGAGAGAAACGTGAGAAAGCGCTGTTTGATAAGGAGCAACGAAAGAATGATCATATGCGAGCGCAGGAAGCGAAGCGTCGGGAGGACAAAGAGCAAACGGACAGACAAGAGAAAGAGCGTAGGCTACAAGTTTCGGGTCAATATGTTGTTCGTCAGCCACTTTATCCTGTCCTTAATAATCCTGATGACGATTTTTATTTACTAGATCGCTCTCCGCCCCCTTATGTTGGCGCATCTGCTCCGCGGCCGCAAGATTCTGGCCCGGCTCCGGGTAAGGTCGACACACGGTCCATGTTATCGGCCGAGCATATGGCTGAGCTTCGGAAACTTTCCCTCCGTGCACTTAAGGGCAAGATGTCTAAGGAGGAGTTGTTCCATACTTGGGGGTCGTGGCAAGATAGAGAGAGGGTGTATTTTCTGTCTCATTTCGCGGATGAAGTAATTGCTGCTTTCCGAAAATATTCTAGTGTCCTTGAGCCTGACGAAGTGTCTTCGGATGCCGGAGCATTACGTAATGGTGTTTTTTCTCCCCCTAAGGCTCCTGAGGCGGCTCGGCGGCTGTTCGCTTTACGGGACGAGGTGCTGGCCCTTAGAGAGAAAGCACGCCAACAAACGGAGGAGGAGAAGCAGTCGGATTCGTCTGCAGCAGGGGGCCACCCATCCGCCTCCCAGTCAGATAAGGACGACATAGTGCATGCTAAACCAATGCGAGAGGCGGCGCCTTTGTATGTTCCTCCTAAGGGAGCAGGGACTAGCTCGGATATTAACTCCGCCGATGCAAGGGGATATTTTGTATATAATTGGGTTTACACTCCATGGCATAGGGCCGATGTTATGGCATTAAAGAATGCGCTGCCTGACCCCCGCAAGAATCCAGCGGCCTTCTATGAAGAAGTCGAGGGGGCCTTGAATTCTTGCATTATGACCTTAGCGGATATAGACCTGTTCTTTGGCCTTATCCTACCGCCGGATACGTGGCGCTCTGTCCGAAAGGTAGATGATGCGGTTGCCTTCAAGGCCCGGTGGTCCGACCTTGAGGATGAGGATAGGGAACGGAAGCCCGCACAGAAACCACCCCAGAATATTTTAGATCTCCCTGCGGCTATTGTGGCTAAGTTGAAGACGATTATCCCCCCTAAAAAGATTGACTGGAATATGTTAGCTGCATGTAAACAGAAAGTTGACGAGTCAGTTGCGGACTTCTTTACGCGCTTTGAGGAGACGTTTCATGATTTTAGTGGCCAGTCGCTTACTGACGACACGGGCCGCCACCTTTTCGCGGACAAATATGTGGCTAATCTGCTACCGGCAGTTGCGGCCCGGTTAAAAGCGAGTGAGAGTTCTTGGTCCTCCGCGACGCCGACGGCCCTTCTGACTATCGCTCAGTATTATGAGCGTCAGGAGCACGAGGCGAAGGGTCAGGAAGAGAAGAAATCGAAAGATCTCAAAACCAAGGTGATGTTAGCACAGGTATATGGCCCGCCCCGACGGGGTAATAATAATAGAGGAAGGGGCGGATCTTATGGTCCCCCTTCGGGCCGATCTGATTTGAATAGGAACCAGTGTGCATATTGCAAGCAGTTGGGCCATTGGGCCAGGGATTGCCCAGCGTTGCGTGCTTCGCGTCAGGGGCACACTCCGGGTGGCCCGAGAGGTAGAGGGGGCTTCTCGAACTTTAGAGGGAATTCTAACGATAATGTCCGTTTCGATACTGCCGGGCGGCACCGAGATGGCTCAAATGTTTTTGATCGCCAGCACCAGTATCATGTATCGGACATCGATCGCTCGGAATATCATGATTCCCAGCATGCATAGGAATGCGTTGGATGGGGGTCCAAATCAGTTGAGGTGCCGGTCGATCAGACGGGTCCTTATGTATCGGCTGAGGTTTTAGGTTCTACTGATCAGTTCCTAGTGGATACAGGAGCGACACGTAGTGCATTGTCTAGGTACTTGGTTCCGGGGCTCCCCCATCCGGCTCAATAGTTACATCGGTAGGGTTTGACGGTACACTCTCCCGAAGCCCTCTTTCACAGCCCCTTGCATTTAAAGTTGATTGTTTTTCTGCGCCCTGTCCGTTTCTGCTTGCTCCGTATACACCGGATAACATTATGGGCCTTGATATGTTAAAGTACTTTAGGGCTACAATCCGCTGCTCCCCTGAGGGTGTGAGGGTGATCTTAAATGACAACTATCCCAGGTCTGGGCGGATGTGTACGATATCAGAGGATGCGTTGTTGGCTACCCTCCCCCGAGCTTTATGGGCGACTTCGGACACAGATGTGGGACAAATGGTGATTCCTCCGGTCCACATTAGTGTCCAGGAGGGGGCGGTGTTACCACGCCTCCCGCAGTATCGTATTTCCCAGGAGGGCGAGGAAGCTCTCATACAGATTGTGCAAGATTTGATCGCAGTAGGGGTAGTGGAAGAAGTTCCCTATAATATCTGTAACAGTCCGATTCTCCCAATTTTGAAAAAGGACACGGATGCAAAGGTCTATCGGTTCATAATTGATTTGAGGGAGGTAAACAAGATCGTGATACCTCAGTACCCGGTGGTTTCCGATATCACGACGTTGCTTACCTTGGTCCCGCCTACGGCGACCATGTTTTCAGTGATTGATTTGAAGAATGCCTTCTTTTCCATTCCCATTCACCCTGATAGCCGATTTCTTTTTGGGTTCACATTAAACAATAGATCTTATCGTTTTTGTAGAATTCCCCAAGGCTATACAGAAAGCCCTAGTATTTACAGTCAGGCTTTGAAACGACAGTTGGATTCCTTTGTTTTACTCGAGGGGGTCGCCCTCATTCAATATGTCGACGACATCTTGTTGGCGGCTGACACCCTGGAGTTGTGTGAAAAGAGCACGTTATCCCTCCTTTCCTTTTTAGCATCCCACAATCATAAAGTGTCTAGGAAGAAATTGCAATTCTGTAGACCAAAGGTGACTTATTTAGGTCACCTTTTGTCTAAGGAGGGGCGTGCACTCACACCAGATCGTATCCAAGTAATTTTGGACACACCGAGACCATCCACGCAGAAGGATGTGCGTGCATTTTTGGGCCTTGTTTCTTTTTGTAGACAGTGGATATTGGGGTTTTCACACATAGCTAAGCCATTACTAGCTCTTTTGACAAAAGACACGCCTATCCCAATTCCTTGGTCAGATGAGTGTGATGCTGCTTTTCAGCAACTGCGACAGGCCCTTTGTTCAGCACCAGTGTTAGGGACCCCTGATTATACAAAACCCTTTTCGTTGTATGTGCATGAGAAAGATGGATGTGCATTGTCAGTCTTAGTACAGATGCACGGCGACAAGCAGCGCCCTTGTGCATACTTTTCGGCTGTGCTTGATCCTGTCGCCCAAGCATTACCAGGGTGTTTTCGCTCGGTAGCGGCGACAGCTGTGTCAATACGCCAAAGTGAAGGAATTGTGTTGTCCCATAAATTGTTGGTGTTAGTTCCCCATGCTGTTGATGCCCTGCTTAATCAAACAAAGACACAGCATTTGACCAGTGCCCGTTTAACGGGATATGAGTTGACGCTTTTGGCTCCTCATATTACGTTGAAAAGGTGCGTGACATTAAACCCGGCCACATTGTTGCCATACCCCGAGACCCAGCCTGAGGCACAGAAAGTGCATGATTGTATTCTTGTGACTGAGGAACAAACAAAGGGTCGTATTGATCTCCAGGATACGCCCTTTTCAGAGGTAGATGGGGAATTGTGGGTAGATGGATCATGCCTGAAGCTACCAGATGGTACGACTTCAGCAGCGTATGCAATTACCACATTACACACGATAGTGGAGACAGCACGCATACCACAGAAATCAGCTCAAGCAGCGGAACTGATAGCATTAACACGAGCATGTGAGCTCAGCACAGGATTATGTGTGAATGTTTATACAGATAGCCGCTATGCCTTCGGAGTAGCGCACGATTTCGGCCTACTCTGGAAGGAGAGAGGGTTTCTAACGTCACATGGGGTACAGATAATGCATGGGGAGTTAGTCCACAATCTCTTAACCGCATTGACATACCCGAAGAAAATCGCCATTGTTAAGTGTAGCGCCCATAGGAAAGTGGTTGATAAGGTTGGAGAAGGGAATGCGTTAGCGGATCGAGTAGCACGGGAGACTGCGATGCAGCCCGGTACTACTGCCATGTATGTAGTGAAGTCACAGGTGGAGAGATGGCATGATGCGAAGGAGGAAGTGCGAGAAATACAAAAGACCGCTTCTGACAAAGAGCGGGAACAATGGGCTAGCGAAGGAGAACTGGATGACGAGGGTTGCTGGAGAAATAAGCAGATGGATAGATGGAAATTACCCACGGCCTTTGTACAACCTATGGTTCAGATGGCACATGGGCTAGCACATGTTGGAGCTTCCGCAATTGTGAAATTGCTTACCCAAGTCTGGGAGCATCCAGAGATTGCTAGCACGGCAAAGAGGGTGGTGCAGACCTGTATGATCTGTCTGAAGTATAACCCAGGGAAAGGCACGCGAACTCCAGCAGGAGGATTTGCGACGCCCACTGCACCCTTTGAGGTTCTACAGATGGATTACATCCAGCTTGAGCGCTGTAACAATTTGAAGTATGTCCTAGTAGTGGTCTGCGCCTTCAGTAAATGGGTTGAGGCGTACCCTGCGAAAGACAATACTGCAATGACTACAGCGAAGCTATTGCTGAAAGAGTTTTTCCCCCGATACGGCGTCTGTAGACTTCTGTGGAGTGATAATGGCCCTCACTTTGTAGCGGATGTTATAAAATATGTCTTGAAGGGCCTAGGCATCACCCAGAAGTTCCACGCCGTATTCCACCCCCAGTCTGCAGGACTAGTCGAGAAGTATAATGGTACGCTGAAGCTTAAGATCGCCAAAATTCAAGCTTCAACATCTTTGACTTGGCCAGACGCCTTGCCACTGGCGTTATTGTCAATTAGGTCGGTGCCACACTCTCGAACCGGCCTTACACCCTATGAGATAGTATTTGGACGCCCAATGAATATTTGGGGTCCACCAAGGCCTAAGGCTGTGTATGATGTACCTTGTGTAATGATGAGTGATTATCTGGCACAGTTAACGGATAATTTGGTTTCTATTCATCAACAGGTCCGAGAGGCGCTCCCTGATCGGTCTACTGGCGAAGGACATGGTCTCCGGCCTGGGGATCATGTCATGGTGAAGGTCTTCGACAGAACGAACAGTTTGGAGCCGAGATGGGTCGGACCTGAGCAAGTTCTCCTTGCAACAAGGACGGCAGTGCGAGTCTCGAACAGGAAGAATTGGATCCATTCCTTACACTGTCGAAAGGTACCGCCCGGATTGGTGGAGTCTGCCGTGCTGACCGATCAACGAGAAATCCTAGCAGCAGAGACAGGCCGTGCTGCGGAGCCAAACGACACTGAGGAGCTCTTTCCGGACCACACGACTTCTGGAGGAAGGCGATATCATCTTCGACCAAGGAAGTAAGGTTTCCAGTACCGGGACATACTGTCAGAACGGCCCTTGGGTTAGTGAAACGGAGAGCCGATGAGGCAAGGGGGGGGGATCAGCCCTGCATTAGTGTAGCGACACCCGTCTTGGCCCGCTGGTGAAGAAATCAACCGCTGCCCAAGGGGAAGAGTTCTGACAGACTTTTTAGTTTCAGGAAGATATCAGGGTATTGTTTCTTTTGACATGGAGAAGAAGAAAATCCTTTGTGCGTTGGGGTTCATGCTAACAGTAGCTATCGTTGGTATAACCACATGGTTTGTGGAGGAGGCAACTCCTGCTCGAAAGACACTTGTGTTGACGACTCCAGTGCCTGCAGAGCACTACTTTTATACATTGCCATATCAAGAGTTGAAGCATCGACAATCCTATTTGAATAACACTTTCATTCAGATGCTGCATCATACCCACGTTGCTACGAACGCTACGAACTGTTGGATATGTGGGATGATGCCAGCCCATCAGAAGAAAGGAGGTACGCCATTTATACCACTTCCTTTCTCTCATAATGGCTCTTGTAGAGCATGGTATACTTTGCTTTTTGCCACTCGGAGACCGACAGTGGGACGATTGCTTTTCAGACTTAATAAAGAATGCCATCAGGACAAGAATGGATATCCACAAGCGAATGGGACAATTTGGGAATGGGAAGAGTACCGACCGGACAATGAATCCATCCCCTATATCTTCACGAACACCAGAGACACTGTGGGGAAGGACAAATTCGTAATCCAAGTAGCACAAGCCCAAGCGGACCTGTGTGTCCAGAGTGCGGGTTTTATCCCTGTGGGTGTCAGTGATTGTATAACCGTATTAAACATCGATGGGTTAAACAACAGCACCTTCCTAGCGTCCCATAATACCTACTTTGTATGTGGAAATAAAGGCTATTACCGTTTGCCGGCTGGGTGGTCTGGGGTATGTTATGTATCATTCCTATTACCTCCTGTATTCTTAGCACCTGCGTCATATCATAAGGATTTGAAACTGTTGAATAATGTGACTGTAAATAGATATAAACGTACTCTATCAATTGATGATGTGGATCAGACCGATACCAGCTTGCAACAGTATATTGATTTTAACTTAGGACTGTTTTTCTTTGTTGGAGCCGCTTTGAATAGTAGGAAGATCCGAAGATTGACAAGAGTGGTAGAAGCTGTGACTAATCAGACTGCTGCTGCTCTTGGGAATCTTACGGAAGAGTTACAAATTACTAGGATTGTTGCATTGCAGAATCGTATGGTATTGGATGTAATGCTAGCTGATCGAGGAGGAGCCTGTAAAATTATTGGAAGTAGCTGCTGTGTGTTCATCCCTGATCATACGCCATCTGTTTATAACGCCATTAACAAACTGCATAAAATAGCAGCTGAAATCCACACAGAAAACGGCACTTGGTCCTTTTCTGGATGGTTTTGGGCGTTGGTTACTGCCTGGGGATGGAAGGTCTTAACTGGTCTCTGCATTATTATAGCAATTCTGTTCTTTCTCTGTATGTGTATTCAATGTGGACCATTGTGCTGTTCCGTATGCATTTCATTCTGCATTCCAGATAAGAAAGCTATTGCCGATGTTGCTCGCCAGAAGGGTCTAGCTAAAGAGGTTAAGGGAATGATGATAATTGACATATACGATGATTATTCTTGGAAACCGGATGTCTTCAGTAAATGCTGAAAGGGTCGTCTGTTGTAAATTAAGGCAGATTGTGATTAAGCATTTACTGAAAACATTAATGCTTTCCCTTGCGATCATGTTTTCTTCGTTATGTTGACCGAAGTCCGGACTCCATTTTGTATTGGCATGCTGCCATGTGTTCACCACGAGGAGAGTCCGACCTCTGTGTTAGTTGCTCTTGTAATCTGCCTAGCAACAGTTTATAAATAGCTCTCTCTTGTCCGTCTGGCGCATGCCCAGACTTGACCACATCTGTTATAATTAGCTTTGCTTGACCATGTGTTTTCACGGGCCCAAAGAGTATGTTAGCTCCGCCCATGTATTGATTCAGTATCGAGAATGACCATAGATGGTAATGTTGTTCGGCCTCATGTTGTATCCACCCACTATGAGCCCCTCTGCTGTGTATAAAAGGGGACTATGTACGCAAGTTCTTTGTGCTACTCCATGCAATACTGAAGAGTGTTGTGTGGATTGTAGGACCACCCTTAAGGGTTAATAAACGTTGTTTTTGTACTTTGCAGTTTCCGTGCCAACTTCCTTATAGATTTCGTTACAGGAGAGCGAACCCTTGTGCTTTGCGGGTCTAGCTGGGGCCTGTATTCATCACTGGCAGTGTCTCCAGGCGACTGAGCAGCAACAAAAGCTGGCGACACACAACACACACACATGTACCTACCCCCTTCCTGCTGCTGTAACTCCTGTATCCGCCTATCCAGGTCAGGGAAGACCACCGCCAGGACACGCCGCATCTGGTGGGTCAGGCGCCGGCGCCCACCATGCTTGCGAGGAGCCTCCTCCTTCAGCATGACCCGGGCGATCCTCCGGGTCCAGCACCGGATGTCCTGCCATCTCTTCCTCACTTGTGTCAGGTGCCGACTGCGACCCTCCGCCGATTGCACGGCCTTGACGGCGTCCTTCCAGATCTTCCCCTTGTGGTAGGGGGATACCTGTGTGGATGATAAAGTGCGACAACATCACTACACTAGAACAGGGCATTGCTGGCAAGTAATAGCACCTTAGTCATAGGGACTTTTTCCACTGGGGACGCAGCAATGCACTACATGGCATAGTAAGTACACAGGTGGCATGAGGGGTGCGAACCAATCCCTGATCATGGCACACACTGTGCATCCCAAGCAACACAAGGCTGATGGACAGCAACGCAAAGCAGTCACATGCGCCAGGCCACTGACGAAACCTCAGCAGAGTACACAGACACACACAGGCACACATCAATCACCTGCCATTGGCAACAGCGGATGCAAACCTCACTCTGCACATGTGCCACTTGCCAGGGGGGGGTCACAGGTGTGGGGCTAGCTCAGCCAGTCAGACACACAGCACGGCTTACTTCACACATCAGATGGATTGAGCAGTTGCCTCCTCCATGCAGCTGTGGTGCAACACTCCACCTAGACACTCATCCACATGACAATAAACATTCACACACATCAATGTCCAGGGGGCGTACATATCATTTGGACACTCTCACCACTCTCACTACAGCTCCACTCAACTCTCACACACATCTGTGGGTGCAGTCACCTGTCACACCGGGGTGACCACTGAATCACCGCAGGACAATAGAACAAGAATGCCCAAGAGGATTTGACTAGCGGAATGTGCCATGCACTATGCAGTGAATGTCACAGTAAGCACAATGCAAGTGAGGAGTGCACACATGAACTACATCAAGCCCTGCATGAGAGACATAAGCCATCCCCCCCCGGGACCCACTCCACCCAACATTGCATGTCTGTCACACCTGGCCACAATGCCAGAAGTGACAGACACAATAAAGGTGCACAGGCAAATGTAGTGGAGTCAGCACTCACCTGCTCCCCTGGTCGACCATACAGCATTGGGTACTGTGGGAGGATCACATCCAGCAGGGCCTCGTTCTCCTCCTGGGTGAAAGGCTGGGCCCTCTCCATAGTCCTTGACATGGTGCCAGAGGGAGACAATACAGCAGCAGTGGTATCGACTGACATGTTGTGCAGGTAAGTGCCCTCTCATGGGTTCTGCCTGCCTTATATCTTCCTTGCTGGCCTATTTCATATACAGGAGTACAGAGTGATTGGTCAGACTCATTTGCATCCTACGTTTCCTCCAATCCCTTTAAACATACACCAGTGACAGCCTTTGCATCTTTCGATTTTGCAGCATCATGTCAAGTCAACAACCACTTTGCAACAATGTTAAATGTGGCCAACTGATTGTTCCAGATCACATGATGTGAAATTTTGAACTTGAAACTCGGTATCCATGACAACCAGCATGCATTTAGGCCATAATACTTGTCCCTCATGTGTCCCATTGTAATTCTTAAATCCCCACACAGGTACGGCGCTTTTCACACGTACCCCTAGGGCACCATCACTACAGTGATACGGGTCGTACTCACGCGTGTACGGCCCATATCACTAGGATCTACGGCACCCCCAACGATAGTGATAAGCACGTACTCACGCGTATACGGGCCGTACAAGCGTGAGTACGTGCCTATCACTAGGCCCTACGGTACCCCCAATGATAGTGATAGGCATGTACTCACGTGTGTACGGGCCGTACACGCGTGTGTACGTGCGCCGTACACGCGTGAGTACGTGCCTATCACTAGGCCCTACGGTACCCCCAACGATAGTGATAGGCACGTACTCATGCGTGTACGGGCCGTACACGCGTGAGTACGTGCCTATCACTAGGCTCTACGGTACCCCCAACGATAGTGATAGGCACGTACTCACGCGTGTACGGGCCATACACGTGTGAGTACGGGCCCTACACACGCCCTCAGAGTGTGTGTACTGCGTTTCACAGCTTACACTGGTGATAGGAGGCGCACACGAAAGGAATGGAGGTGTCAGACTCGCACAAGGCTGTACATCAAGTCATTGTCAGTGCAGTCCTTCATGTGCAGGGCCTAGGTGTGTCAGGCAGTGATGTGGCACATGTCTCCTCATGTTGTGGCACAATAGATGTGTGATGAGCTGTTTACACATGTCATGTGTGATGGGGCACTACGTGGCACACTTCCCCTTCACACTTTGCACATGTGTGCATGTGCGACTCATCTGTCAAGCACTGCATCACTGGTATGGCACAGTCAGCAACACCCGCAACTGTCCACTGATGGCAGGTACATGGATAATTACACCTCCCATGTGACTCCCAGTGTGCCACGATGTGACTATGTCATGTGTGTGTCATGTGTTCCCATGAGCTTTCCGTTGGTGTTCCATCAACTCCATCTGCTGTTGCAGTTTCCAACATGTGTATGTGTGCATTTGTGCATGACACACATATACGCACACCAAGCCACATGTGGACTCACACGTTACATGTGTCATGATGGTTCGAAGATGACTTTCTGACAGGAGGCAATATCGGCGTTGTATCAATGTCTGTGACATCAGTTTTTGACATGGACCCCTTAATGGAAATGTGTATCATCTGTCCATTTCCAGATAACATGTGACCTGTGCGTCTAGACTACCGCCAGCTGTCTGTATGAGATGACATCCTTCTAATGCTGATATGTGGATGTCTGTCACTCATGTAATGTGTCTGGCTTGTCACTTACACTGGCCAACAGCTATTTCATGGCATGTCACGTCAACATTGCCATGCAACTATTGTGGCTGGCTCTTCGTAGGAGTATCACCTGGCTGGCCCACGTGTCCTGGATGTATTGCACAGCACAGACTCTGTATTAAGCAGATGTGTATTAGCTGTTGAACATGTGCTCACCTCAGTGACATTGGTGTGGTAATGTACTCACTCTTCGTTATTCCTTCCAAATCTCTGCAGGGCACCGCCTCTCCCCAGACGAATGCCAGACCTGGATGCCATGCGTGAACATGACTGCATACGCAGATACCGATTCTCGCAAGAGTTGATAGAGGACTTGACCCGCCGGGTTGCACCACACCTCCAACCACAACACAGGTATCCTACAGCTCTGACCCCCAAGGTGAAGGTGATGGCAGCCCTACATTTTTTTGCCACCGGCACGTTTCAATTGACCATAGCTGATGTCGGTGGCATGTCCCAGACTATGTTCAGCCGTGTCCTGCATGATGTTATAGAAGCCATGTTGTTGCACCTGGATGAATTCATCCATTTTCCCACTCGTGAGCAGTTGACAGGTGTCAAGGGTGAGTTCTATGCCCTGGGAGGGATGCCTCATGTAATTGGGGCCATTGATGGGACACATGTGGCTTTGGTACCACCACAGGCACAGGAGGTAGCCATAGAAACCGAAAACATTACCACTCCATTAATGCCCTTTTGGTGTGTCTTGCTAACATGCTAATTTCCCACGTCTGTGCACGTTTTCCAGGGTCCGCACACGATGCATACATCATGAGGCGTAGCAGGGTGCCAGAAATGATGCTGCCGCTGCAAGCGGAACGAGCATGTCTTGTTGGTGGGTATACTCTGTTAGTCCTGTGTTCAGCGCTATCTTTGTATCTTACGGCATCTCCTGACCCACTTCTTCACATGATGTTTCCATGTAGGGGACTCTGGCTATCATAACATGCCATGGCTGATGACGCCTCTCCGCAACCCCAGAACAGCTGCAGAACACCGGTACAATGACACCCATGGGCAGACGAGGCGCGTGATTGAGAGGACGTTTGGACTCCTGAAGAGCAGATTCCGGTGCCTCCACAAGACCGGCGACGCCCTCCCATATGCCCCGGTGAAGGTCTGCAAAATCTTCATTGTGTGCTGCATGCTGCACAATATGGCAGTGGAGAAGGCCGTGCCACTCATCCTTGATCCGGATGAGCGGGATCATCCATCCGTGGGGGATGAAGGGCTCGGGCACGGGGCAAGTGAGGATGAGGATGAGGATGAGGACATCCAGAGTCAGCTTATCCGCAACTTCTTCTCATGATGGTGAGTCCCTGTGTCTGAGTGTGCACGCTTTGAGCCTTGTGTGGCATGTGTTGCAATGTGTGTGTCGAGCTGACTGTGTGCTAAGTGACTTGGAGGTGTGTTCTGATGTGTCATTCAAGTGATGATGTCATTCCACACATATTAGCAGGGACACTAAATTTGTTAAGGGCATGGTGACAACATCATTCCTGTAGAGTACATGTACATGTCTGCGGATTACTAGCTCTTCGCTGAATTGTTGTGTGTCTGTCCTCCCCAGGTTCTTGCGGCTGTCGTCTGCTCATGTCATCATTGCCCTCCTGCTATTCCTCATGAGTATTGCAACGTATGCTGGATCAGAGTTACATGCACATACATGGTGAAAAGTCATTTGGGATAAGGAGTGCAGCAAGGCATTTTGTGGGTGGTACGTGTTTGTGATATGTGGGGACTGCTCCTGTGCATGTTGTGTTACCATGCATACATGTCGACTCACCATGGGCCACATGACGTGTTGCATGGCTCCCATGAATTTATGGTCACCCTCCCTGACAGTCATCTGTAATGGTGTGCGGATTCTGATGAAGGCATCAATGTGTGTATAACGTCTCCAAGGAACATACGGGATGCTACTGGTGGATATAGTGTGGGACATCCCCATATGAGGCTCAATGGGGAATTGTAGACTCTCCGGGCCCGATTCACAGAACTAATTTAAGACAAAATCCTAAACTTACTACTTTTGGTATTCACAGAAGTTAGGATTTTGTCTTAAGTTTGTCTTAAGACAAACTTAAGACAGACTTAAGACTGACTTAAGACAGACTTAAGACAGACTTAAGACAGACTTAAGACTGACTTAAGACTGACTTAAGACAGACTTAAGACAGACTTAAGTTAGGATTTTGTCTTAAGTCTGTCTTAAGTCTGTCTTAAGTCTGTCTTAAGTCAGTCTTAAGTCAGTCTTAAGTCAGTCTTAAGTCTGTCTTAAGTCTGTCTTAAGTCAGTCTTAAGTCTGTCTTAAGTTTGTCTTAAGACACACTTAAGACAAAATCCTAACTTCTGTGAATACCAAAAGTAGTAAGTTTAGGATTTTGTCTTAAGTTAGTTCTGTGAATCGGCCCCTCCGTGTGCAGCAAGGGGTGTTAGGCTCAACCCCTTCACTTGTGTGCCAGCTCTAAGGATTTACACATCTGTGTGTTGAAGGGGGTGTCCAGTGTAGGTCACACATGGTCAGCCAAATGACCTGTGAGTCTGTTCCAATTAATGGATTTACCTTAGTGTGAGGCTGAGTAATAAAGGTGTTTGTCACACTCCAAGGTGCCTCATCTCTGTCAATGCAGGTCTCTTGCCACTTTGCATGCGGCATATCTGGCATAGTTGTGGAAGATTATGCATAGGAGTCCATGTGTAGTTTAGCAACATGCATGCAGTTGCTCATGGGTTAGGCTCCCTATTGGGCATGAAGTACATGGTCGTGTATGTTTTTTGGCATGTTGGTCCGCACAATGGGCCACCACAGCTGCTGAGGGCGTGTCTTCTGTGCGCAGGTCGACCTTCAGTTTCCTGATCCGGTGTCATGCTTCTTTGGTGATTGTGCATGCATTGTGTCTGGGAGTTCCATGTGACACTGGACACTCCTTACTTTACTCACGCGCCTGTTGCAGTTGTCCTTCTGACATCCTAGTCTATGTGTGCAAATTCTGTCATTTTGCAAGGAGATGCCGCCTGCTGCTGCGGCCCCTGCAGCAAGGGCCAACAGAGTATCCAGATTTGGCAACACACACGCCTCCAGGATGCTCCTCACTTCCTCCCTCCACCCATTCATTTTGCTGTCCTCAGCTTGTCTATGCCACTGTTGCCGTCACGCGGTGCCAAAGGCTGGACCATCAGCACATGCAAGGTGCACATTGCACCACCATCCTGTCCTTGCATTACCCACATCACACTACAGTCTGATGTATCAGCCACACTCCGAGCTATGTCCATCCGCACATCTAACGCCTGCTGTCAGACATACCCTGGGCACACACACGACACCTTTGCATGCTGAGTGTGCAACTCCAACGGCCTACACTGCGCTGCCCCGCCTTCCAGGCCCTGTCACACCAACCAGGTCACGTCCCTAATACTCCCCACCGGCTCTGTAGCCCAGCAAGGGCATGGGAGTGGGACTCAAGGCTTCAGCATGTAGTATGGTGTCATCGTCTGGGACATGGCACAGGTATCATTTCTCAGCATGTCAATCTACAGAGTGTCCAGGACCCTCCTCTCCACCATCACATGCGCACAGCACCTCATCATCAGCTCGTATGCCATTCACAGCCAGGTGCTCCTCACCCTCAACAAAGACACAGACATTGGCAGTTCCATCATTCAAGTATGCATGAGATCTATTGATGAATGGCTGCACACGAGCCACCTGAGGCTGGACTTGTACAGGACTGAGGTGAACACCTGAGGATTGTCCCCTTCCAGCTGGGTCAAGTGCCTGTGTCCCACCCGCAAGAGCCATGCACAAGCACCCAGTGGCCACACACACAAGATGGTGTGCATCATGTTTGGCTCACTCACATTTGCCATGCTAGTCCACAGCATCTGTACCTCATGCTGCAACGCCCTCTGCATAATGCACATGATCCACAGATAGATCCACTCCAAGAAAAGACAGACCATCCCCCAGGTCCATGACAACATCCATGTCAAATACTGCCTAGCCCTCTATGGAGCAAGTACATCCACATTCCCAGGAAACTTGTCCACATCCAGGGGGCATCTGCACACCTCAGATTCAACACCCCAGCCACCTCACTGTCCACCATGGATAGCTGCAATGGATCACTGTCTGCTGCAGGGTGACCTCCACACTCCCCACCCACACTCAGGAGGCAGTCCACAACCCCGACCCCAACCAACCTTGTACGTCTGTCATCCTAGATTCCGTTGAGCCATCTCCGTGCATCCAACCTTGCCCTGGCCACCGTTCTTCACATCCACCGTACTCCAGCATACAGGACATTGTTCTCCCACCTGGCCACACATACCTGGGCCTCCCTCCCCAGGAACCTCCACATGAGCCATGACCTCTACGCCTTGATGATGATCTCCCAAATAGGTCTCTCCACACAGTTTAGCAAGCCCCCCCTCAGCAGCCAGAGGCCATCACAGGTGAGTGTTGTGCTCCATGCCTACATTGAATGATACCTTGTGACCCATGTGTGTCCTGTACCAGACTCTGATCCCAGGGTATGGATGGCTGGAGTTGGTTCAACACTCAGCCATAGTTTGACATTTCCACACACATATGTCGTTGAATGATGCAAAATGACAAGAACGTCTCATGTCCAAAGTGAAATATTTATTTACGGTGGGGTAAGTGGTTTGGTAGATGCAGTTGGGTGCTGTACCGGGGGAATAGAATCCAAAGTTCACAGGGGGAGATGGTATCCTTGGCATTGGAAGTCATCCGAGTAAAGACCACAGTGTTGGTCATCATTGGTCAGACTGAGACCAGCAAGTCCATGTGGCAGAGAATGGCAGAATGGCAGAGAGGGCCAGGTGCCAGGCCAGGTGACCTGGGAGATGGGGATGGTCCGCTGAATCTCACGGTTTTTTCCGTGGACGACCCACCTTCCTCCGGGGACCCTCAGATGCAGGCCTTGACGATGCTGGGGACGCTCCGTCAGATGAATCCTCCTCCTCCTCCCTCCCTGTGTCTGATGCTGGTCTACGTCTGGTGGCACAGGGAGGGTTTGCCAGGCTTTGGGCAATCTGACGGAGTGATTGGCTCACGTCCCTGTGCAACGCCAGGAGCTCAGCCAGTCTTGCCTCCATCCATCCTTGGTGTTGTTGATGACTGGCACTATGCTCGACCTGCAGGTTCTTAATGTCTTCGAGGGTCCCCTGCATCTCGGAGAGTCTTGACACGGCCTGGTTGATGCCTCTGGTGTCACACCGGTATGAGTCCAGGATGTTGCGTATGTGTGACATACCGGGGTCCTGAGCTGGCTGGTCAGGTTTGCGCCTCAGCCTGCCTCCACTCCCACCACCCCTGCCGACTTGAGCCTGGCCTGCCCTTGTGGGCACATCGGGTCTACGGGACCCCTGAGGGATGGCATTTGCAGGGTTGCCTGCCTCCTCCTGGGTGCCCGGAGAACCTTGTCCCTCCTGGTCAGACTGGCTCTGTTGTTCAGTGTGAGCAGGGCTCCTGGGTGTGTCCTGGGATGTGGCAGGAATGGGGGTGGTGGTTGGCATAGATGTACCTGACGCAGGTGCTGCAGGGGCTTGGGCACCAGAGGGTCCAGGTTGGTCGGGGTCATGCACGGAGTGGTGAGAGTCGTCGCTGTCAGTGGGATCGTCTTCACGCGGTGCCTGGGACTGAGATTCTTCCCCCCCAGTGTTGGGGGGAGATCGACGACATTGCCCTGTGTGTGAGAGAGAGACAATGTTAATGGTGTTTCATGCGACATCTATGTTTCATACATATTCAAGTTGACACATTTCCTCCAGGTAGTAGGATGTGCCTAGCATTCCTCTCAATGTCCACTTGGGGATGGGTATGTTGCGGGGGACAGATTGGGATGTTCTCCTGAGTGTTTGACCTGTAGATGGTTTGCTCTGATGCTTATTTGGCTCTGGATCGGTCTTGTTGTGTCACATGTCCATTGTGGGAGTGTGTAAATCCGTTGCCTGCCCCGGGTGTGTGTGCTTGCGTTAGGGGGTGGGGGTTGTGACTGGGCCTGCTGTTGTGTGTAGTGTGAGTTGTCATTGGGTCCCCCAGGTGATGTGTGTGTCCCCGCATGGTGCATGCTGGCACGACAGTGAGTGTGAGTTCCTGTGCTAGATACCTGTGCTTGTGGAGTTGGTGTTTGAGTGTACAGTGGTCCCAGGAGGGCCTTGTGCTGCATACAGCAGGGCCAAGTGTCATCTACCTTGTCAGTACTTTGCCAGTCCCTGTGCATTGTGCATGGTTATGTACCTATGCCATATGGGCTGAGGGCATTGGTGTCTGCGTCTCATTTTCACAATGTGTTGTGTGGGGCCCACCCTCCCAGCCTCCCGGATATCCAGTCTTGTGTTTGTGGTTGTTGTAGGCTTGGACATGGCCTTGCCTTGATTTGTGAAGGGTGCATGGTGACGTTAGTGGCATGAGCGTGGTTTTTGAGTGTGGTTGTTTGCGGTGTGTGCTCAGGGGAAGATGGGTGCATTTGGTGTATATGTGGTGTGGACTCCATTGCCCCCATGTTACGTAAGTTGTTTGTGTACTCACCAGGCTCTGCAACTCCTTCGACTCCGTGTACTCCCACCGGCGGTAGCAGGGCCATCTCCTCCCAGGGATGGTAGTGTACGGGTCTGCGGGGCGGCCCACCTCCAGTGATGTTAGTCTGGGCATATTCTTCATTCATTTTCCTCTTGACCGCCCTGCGCAGATCGTACCACCTGGCTTGGCATTCATGCCTGGTCCTTCGGATGGGCGCAACAGCATTCACCTTGTCGACAATCCTCTGCCACATGGCAGATTTTTCAGCTATGCTGGTCTGTCTGACCAATGTTCCAAACAGCTGTGGCTCGACTCTGATGACTTCGTTGACAAGGAGGTCCAGCTCCGCCATTGTGAACTTTGGATTCTTGTCTGTGGGCATGGTGTGGGGTGTGGGTGTGGATGGTTGTGGGTGTGTGGGTGTGAATGTGACAGTGTGTGTGTGAATGTGAAGAGGGGGATGTTTGTGGAGGAGGTTGTGTGAAGGTGTGTGAGTGAAGATGTAGTGGAGGTATGAGTGATATGGAGTAGTTTCTATGTGGAGTTGTTTGTCAGTGGGGTCTGACAGCAGAGGGTCGGTTGCAAAGGCTCATGGGTTGCGTGTGTGGGCCCTTTTTATTGGTCCATTTTTGGGTGTGGCTGTGTTTGAATTTTGGTGGGTGTGTTATGGTTTAAATCTTTTATTGACATTTCAAAAACATACAAACAGGCTCCAACCCCGCTAGTGACGAACTCCGTGCTTAGTCTCTGAGTGGTGGATGGGCCCCACCTGTCTCTGCCGCAGTCGGAATCGAACGTGGGCTAGATTGGGGAAGTCGACGTGATCCCTGTTAGCTATCGTGGAGCAAACTTTAGGTTGAAAGTAAAACACCCCCCTCCCATACCCCCCTCCCCCCCGTTCCACATCCATCTATCCCCCTGCCTCCCGTAGCTCAGTCACACTCCAGCCCTACCCCTCTGTCTGTTCCTCAGGTAGCCGCAGCAGCCGCAGATAGCGAGGACAAGTAACCTCCCTGAACTCGGAGGACAACAATGCCAGAAAGGGCCTCCACAATTCCCCAAACTTGGAACCCTCCCCAGCCAATGTCAAAGTGAGTTTCTCCATACCCAGGACATGCCACAATCGGTAGAGCCAACCTGTAAACGTTGGTATGATGGGAGTGCGTCAATGAGTAAGTATATTCTGCACCGCTGACCCCAACGCTATTGCAATCTGTTGTCCCCTGCGTGATTTGAGCGGATATGTCAAAGGGTTTGGGAGGCCTAACAGAGTGTACGCTGGGAAGCGCGGGATCGTAGTGTCGAAATGTTTGTCCACCTCATCAAGCACCTGGGTCCAGTATGGCTGAACACTCTCACACTCCCATAGCAGATGAGTCAGGGTTCTTATCTGCCCACACCCCCTCCAGCAGTGTGCATCTCTCTGCCCATCTATCGTGTGTAAACGTTCTGGAGTGTAGTACCAATAGGTCGTGATCTTCGTGAGGGTGTCCGTAAGGCCCATGTGATAGGCTGAGTGTCTGGCTCTGTAAGCTATTCCCCCCCACTCTTCCTGCGTCAAGTTCCGACGAGCTCTCTTTCCCAGCGTGTCCGTCCGGCGTTGTAAGTATGCGGTGGGTGTGTTATAAGTGGTGGTTGTGATTTGGGGCCTCTGTTTGCCTGTTTGGATGTGCCAGGTCAGTCATTGAGATGTATTTTGTCATGTTTTGTGGTGTTGTGCGAGTCAAATTGACCCTCCTTGTGCTGTTTTACAGTGTCCTGGTTCTGTAAGAGTCATTTTCGCGTAGGTACGATCTGTACCTATGCGATGCTAGGTGAGGGTGCTGGGGTACGGTGTTGGAGTGCGGCGCGTACATGCGGTGGGGGTTCGGTGCGTACACGTGCGGCCCTGGGGTACGGCGCGTACATGCGGAGGTACGGCACGTACATGGGGGGGACCGCGCGTACATGGGGGGAGGGGGGCACGTACATGGGGGGAGGGCGCGTACATGCGGTGGGGGTACGGTGTGTACAGGTGCGGCCCTGGCGTACATGCGGAGGTACGGCGCATATATGGGGGGTAAGGCGCGTACGTGCGGTGGGGGTATGGTGTGTACACGTGCGGCCCTGGGGTACGGCGTGTACATGCAGAGGTATGGCCTGTACATGCGGGGGTGATGCGCCTATAGGGGGGGTACGGTGCGTACATGGAGGGGGGGTACGGCGCATACAGGTGCGGGGCTGGGGTACAGTGCGGACAGGGAGGGTAAGGTGCATACATGGGGGGTACGGCGGGTACATGGGGGGGTACAGAGCGTACAATTGCGGGGCTGGGGTACAGTGCGGACAGGGTGGTGTACGGTGCTGACATATTTGGGGGTCGGAGGGGCTGTACGCCTCGTAAACGGGCATGAGTTTACCCGTGTGTGCTACTGCGTTGGCTCCGTACAGGACTTTTTACGTGCGATTGTGCGATTGTGTATTCGGACGGACGGTCGGGATCGTACTTGCGCGCTCAGACTTGTGTTTTACGATTTGCACGTAACAATGTCCGGATCACTCTCGTACACTTTTCCCAACGATATTCGGACGTGAACACTTTCCGACGCACTCTCGTAGACTTTCCCGACGCTATTCGTAGATATTTTTCACGGACGAATCGTACTTCGCCGTTTGTACGGTGCTTCTCCAACTCGTATGTAAACAAATACAGATACGGGTCGTTTGCAAATTATTTTTACCGGATCGGAATCGGCACCTTGATATTCAGCTGTGTGGATGAGGACTTGTGTTTAAAAGTACAGATTTCAGTCAAGTGAGTTAAGATTGTAAAAATCCTCTTAGATGTCTTAGAACAAAACTTTTGAGTTTTGAATTTTTAGAATTTGGGCTAAACTCATTTTTAATCCATTGTTTTGAGTTTTCTGAAATTGTTCTAAGTCTGATTGCTCGTTGTTATGACCCAAAACTAGGCATGCCATGGAGCTGGACCTAGCTAAACTGACTAAACTCAAGATGGCTTAGCTTAGAGTACACTGTAGGGCTAGGGGGCTACCTACACCCAACAAGATTAGGAAGGCAGGATTGATTAAGTCCCTGAAGGCTGGGGCCTGGGCTCTAGCTGCAGAGATTCGTGGGGAGCGGAAGGGTGGCTCTCCCAGCATCATCCCGGGGGTGCGGATGATGCCTCCTCCATTGCTTCCAGTAGTAGGTACATGATTTCCAGTGGTGAGAGAGGGGGTTCTCCCACACAAGGGCTAGGGATGTCTCTAAGAGAAAGGGAGCTAGCCCTAGAGAGTGGAAATATGAGTTTGCTAGGGATCAGTGGAAGGAAAAGAAAGCAAGAAAAATAGTGGCAGTGAAAATGATGAAGAAATTGAGATGTCTGGGGGGTGGATTTGACCACAAGCTTCCCAAGGATATAGTATCCAGGTGCACAGAGGGGGAGGACATTGACAAATGGTTCACTGCATTTGAAAGAACCCTAGAGAAGCGGGGGTCTGTCCCAAGCATTGGGGTTCACACTTGTGGGAACTGATTCCAGTAGCTGGAAGGGATAGGCTCCTGGCCCTGCAGGGGGAAGAAGCAAAGTGCTATTCTCACATGAGGCAATGTTTAGTTGAGAAATTTGGTTTAACCCCAGAGTAGTACAGAGGACAGTTCAGAGGCACCCAGAAGGTAAACTCCCTGTTGTGGTTAGACTTTTTTATACACCTCACAGAAGGCACTAGAAGGCTGGAATGTTGGTAACAAAGGGGACGCAGATTTATAATGTGTTTCTGAGAGAACACATTTTGAGTCATTGAGCTGAAGAGAAATTACGCCAGTACCTAGTGGGCTCAAAGCTGTATAGTCCTAGGGACCTAGTCAGGGCAGCTGATGAGTGGGTGAGAATCCAGGTTTCCACTCAGCACCAGGGAGGGTGACCATAAAAATGAAGACAGGTCCCTCCCCAGGGGAAAGCCCCGGACAAAAAAGGTCAAAAACAGAAGGAGTCCTCAAAAGACCCACAAAAACCTGAACAAGGAGGGGGGCTCGAGCCAACCCAAATTAAAAGAGACGGGGTATCAGGGAAAGAATAGAAGGTTCTTTGATCCCTCAAAGGAGGGAAAGTGCTTTGACTGTAATCAGCCAGGGCACAAGACGGGAGATGCTGTCTGCACCAAGATGTCCCCCCACTAGTGGGCCATCCCCACAGATGGCTAGTGTAAGTGTGGGAGTGGAGAGTTTCCCAGAGAGTGGTAGGGAAGTGGCAGAGGCAACCTTAGTGTACCTGGGTGGGGTGTATTTTGCAACCCTGCCTGCCTTACTTTCAAACAAGGATAAGTACAGGTAGAGGCCTAAAGTCAATGGGACTGAGGTTAATGCTCTAAGAGAAACATGTGCTAGATACCCTGGTGCCTCAAGAGAGGTTGCTACCTGGTGAGTTTCACCAGCTGACCTATGTAGACAGCAGTACCAAACTGCATCCTATGGCTAAGGTGGATTTGAAATGGGGAGTTGTGACAGGCTCTATACAAGTAGCTGTGGCTCCTCAACTCCCAGTCCAGTGTTTACTGGGGAATGATCGCAAAGCATCTGAGTGGTCAGAGGTGGAGACAGGACTCCATATGAGAATATTAGAGCTCCCTGAGTGAGTATGTGCTGTGCCCAGGTCACAGACTATCCGGAAGTGAAGGGCTGGATGCCTGGACCCTGAAATGAAGGGCCGAGCATCCAAGGCCAAGTGCACCGGGTCTGATGAGCTAGGCCAGGGAACTTCAGAGGTGCAGAAAGAAGCTGACCCTGAATGGGGAAGATCTGACCTCTGAGGAAGGGACTTCATCCC
Organism: Triturus cristatus; assembly: GCF_964204655.1. Lineage (NCBI taxonomy): Eukaryota > Metazoa > Chordata > Amphibia > Caudata > Salamandridae > Triturus > Triturus cristatus. Next base: position 139,346,939 of record NC_140589.1, on the reverse strand, counting down.
TGCCAGATCTGTCAGACTCAGCAGAACTGACAGGAGCAAGGTGGACCCTCCAAAGAGGAGTTATGCACAGGATAGAGAGACTATTTCCACCTTTAAGAGCTTGAGTCAGATTGCCTCCAAGAAAGAGGAATGGGATGACAGTGGATTACACAGAATATACTGGGAAGATGGCCTGCTTTACACTGAGGCCAGAAACCTCAAGGAAGGAGTCATCAGGAGGTTGGTGCTGCCGCAAAGTACAGAGAGTTTATCCTGACCCAATGTCATGATAGCCCCTTGGCAGGACATTGTGGTCCCCTGGATCCACCTACTGCATCAGGGAATAGGTATATCTTGGTGGTAGTGGACCATGCCACAAGGTACCCTGAGGCAATACCTCTCAGGGCAATAGCTGTTCCTGCAGTAGCTAGGGTACTGCTTGGTGTGTTCACCAGAGTAGGTTTTCCAAAAGAGGTTGTTTCAGATAGGGGCCCACACTTTCTGTCCAGCTATCTGAAAGTGATGTGGGATGAATGTGTAACTACAGGTTTCACCACCCCATATCACCCCCAGACTAATGGTCTGGTGGAGAGGTTCAACAAGACCTTGAAGGGCATTATCAATGGGTTGTCTGACAAACTCAGGAGGTGATGGGGTGTTCTCCTCCCATGCCTACTGTTTGCCTACAGGGAGGTTCCAGAAGAAGGAGTTGGTTTCAGTCCCTTTGAGCTATTGTTTGGACACCCTGTGGGGGGGCCATTGTGCCTGCTGAGAGAGTCTTTGGAGAAGCCTCTTAAAGAAGAAAATGACAATGTGATGGACTATGTGCTAGGCCTAAGAATGGCAGAATACATGTACAAGGCAGGTATGAAACTGGAGACTAGCCAGAAGCTCATGAAGCACTGGTATGATCAGAAGGCTACTATGACTGAGCATTCTTCAGGACAGTTGTTGTGGGTGTTGGAGCCGGTGGCTCCTACGGCCCTCCATGACATGTGGGGTGGGCCCTATCCAATCATTAACACGAAGGGTGAGGTTGCCTACCTGGATGACCTTGGCATCCCCAGGAACCCTCAGAAGGTCATGCATGTGAACAGATTGAAACCACACCATAACAGGGCAGACATGACCATGTTACTGGTCACAGATGAGGGAGTGGAGGAAGAGACTGATCCAATACTTGACCTACTCTCCAACAATGTGCAAGATGAGTCAGTGGAGGGAGAGGTACTCTCTCCCAAATTGACAGGCCAGCAGCACAAAGACTGCAAGCACCTGTCAAATATGAACTGTACAGGTTGTCTGACCTTATCAGAGCCAGCATCAATGCTGAAGAGGATAAGATGCTGGAGTTGGAGGTAAATAAATCTTCTGACAGGTTATGGGCCAGCCCAGTGGTGCTGGTGCCCAAACCTAATTCCCAGGGGGGACCGAAGGTGTTAGGATTCTGTATGGACTACAGAGTACTTAATGCAGTCACAAAGACTAATGCTCACCCTATACGTAGAACTGACAAGCTCATTGACAGGTTAGGACTGTAGGCAGATTGTCCTCACAGATGGAGCAAAGGAGATGCCCTCTGGCTTAACGAAGGCCCTTGTCACATTCCAAAGACTCAAAGACTGGTGAACAGGGTCCTGTCTGAGTTTAAGCAGTTCAGTTTAGCATATCTGGATGCTCCTTTGATTCTTCTCTTCTGTACTCTAATCACCAATATGAACTTGTGCCATGGTGACTGTTTTCCATATCATGTTTTCCTCTTCATTGCAGCTGATTTGCTGGTAACCCACTGCATTAATCAATTTTCTTAAATGACTGTTATGATCCCTTTGAAGATTTAATTTCACCCCTCTGAAGATGAGGAATGTCTGAAATATCTTCCTGCTTACCCCCACACCACCACAAGCACAAAACGTATGAAAGGTCATAATGCACACAAGCCACACAATTTGCACAAATAGCATATTGTGTGCATACACAAAAGGGAGTTCTTCAGATACAACACATTCAACATATGGCTGCTTGGACACTGCTTTCAACCACCATGTAGATGCAGGCCTGAGCTGGAGAAAGTATATACGTTTAGAAACTTTATGCTGAATGCACCAACATATAGTTTGAAATCAGTGGATGCTGCAATGTTGAAAAAGTGTTCAGAAACTTTACTACTTTTTTCTGAAAGCAGCATTTTAGTAGATTAGGAACACAATCTTCCACTAAGGATGGATGATATTATTTTCAGTTGTCAGAAAAAAGGATCTATGATATTTCACTCATAAGCTGAACTACCAAGGGAAATTACAAGAAGAAGAGAACAACACTTCCACAAACAAAACTTTGTTTTCAGCATCTCACCGGTAAGGAGACCAAGATAAAATTAAACATCTGCCAGAAAATCCCTTTCAAATCACAACTTGAGCCCTTTCTAATCTGTTAAAGAGCAAAGATTAGCAAAGCGGAACTTAAAAACTCATTATCACACCTTAGTTTGTGGTTACACTTGGGATCATATTTTCATAAATTGTAACATTTCAATTCAACAATAAAACAAATAATATTCCTGCATCTGTGGTCATTCTCTTCAGACTGTTCAGGACATTTCAAATTAATTATGTGATGGAAACTGGACTAGTATTTGCGTGCATGTGTATTTATTTCTTAAAACCAAAAATAAAATAAATTACTTTGCCCCCAATTCACACAAGGCTGTAACATCCCTGACTTGCAGTCAGCCCAGACCAATACCCAGCACACGTATTAACTTGCAGGTCCTCTGTGTTTCTGAGAGGCCAGGTGGCACACAGAAGAGCTGTGCTTGCTTTACCTCCATGCATATGTGCGCCTGGGTAGTTATGTGCTGGCTCTGAGCTGCCGCATTGGTGTGGGGACTCGGGTGGAATTCCATCTGCTGTGTTTGATACTCCACGACCAGGTCTCTCCAGATTCGGTCCTGGATTCTATGCCAGATTTTGGAAATAACTACATTTATCTACATGGGGATATTCTAAAAATCTGGCATGATCCAGCCCACAGGACCAATTTTGGATAACCCTGTCCAAGGCTTCCTACTTTTCTGCTCCCTACTTTTAGGTCTTCACTGGAAATTGGTAGCTTGTCCCTGTCTTGCCCTTCAAATGCTTCCCTAAGCGATCAATGCTTTTTAATCATATGTGGGCTCATGTCATAAGAGTGTGGCTTGGTACCAGTCAGGTTTGGAGGCAAATGGTTTTTGACCAGAAAAGGATGTGCAGAAAAAAATGCAATGTCCTGTGCATTGTCTACCTTTATAGTTGACCTTGTTAATAAAGTTACCACTGAAATGTCTACTGGCTGTGTGGTACAAGAACGTCTGGCCAACTATAGCTTTTTTTATTCTTTGTGGTTGGGGCTTCCATTACAATATTTAAAGGTTTGAGGAATTTTCGATCAAACAAGTCAATCTGTTCTTAATATGGAGACATTCGTTCATGAAGATTCATGGGAAGTCAAGAGAATTTCTCGTCGCAGTTCTACCAAAGATAAGCCATTAATTCCTAATGATTATAACCAATCACAAAGGAGCATCCACTACACTTTCTCCAGAGTAAGAAGTCTTTGGATTTGGCCACACTAAAAGGTAGGAATGCCCCCCCCAGACCTACAATATAGAGTCTGCCAGTAAGCAACAGATTTGGAACTTTTGAGGAGGTAGATTGACACGAGGCTAGTCTTAATCGTGGTGGGGTCTCCAAGGGACAGGGGTTAGACAACAACTGGGTGGAGTACACTGGGATGAGGGTAGCTAGTAAGGATTCCTCACAGATAACTGCCCTACAAGTGGCTGAGGTACAGGCGGGTAGACTACCTGGCGGGCCTAATGGTACCATTCCGGCTGAGATTGATAGACAGGGGGTTCGTCTGAGGTCTCCAGATTCTGACTATATGATCGAAGCTAGTGACACCCAAATCACTACCGGCTGTGTAAATAAGGTCTCAGACAGGGAAACTGACCGAGGCAGTACACTGAGAATCTTGTTGTGGAATGTTGCTGGGCTTAAAAACAAACTTGCTTGCCCAGACTGGGAAATTTTTGTAGACAATCAGGACATTTGTATGTTTCAGGAAACCTGGGCCAGGGAAGACTGTTGGAGGATAGGTTTTGCATCATTTACCATTCAAGCCCCACATGTGGGAAGGGGCAGACCATCAGGGGGCCTATCCATATGGGTAGGATCACACTTGGGCTGCAGTGCCGAGCAGATACCCACGCCTACAAATGACATCCAATGTGTCCTACTTACCTTCCCTACAAAGACAAAAATCGCTCTTATAAATGTTTATTCCCAACAGGTTCCCATCAGCTCAGAATCCACCACCATAGACCACTTGGGCCTCTTCATTTCCACTATGGACCCTTTGGTGTGGAAAATCATAGGGGGCGACCTCAGCTGTCAATTTGAACCTCTCATTGATCCGAGCAACACCTCTACCGGTGAAGAGGATTCTTACTGGCAAATTCCTGATCCTCAAATTCGACCCGTCAAAGCTGGTCACCGCTGGCACTGCAGATTAGTTCGATCACACTAGTCCATTTACTAAGAGCATGTAATGGCAGAACAACATCAGATAGTCCGGGGCAGCAAACTTTCAACAGAGCAGGTCAAGAGTCTCTGTTAGATTATATCCTGGTGGAGACCAGACTTTGGCAAATGGTACACGACTTTGGCATCATAGTAAGGCAGGATAGTGACCACAACGCCTTGGTCCTGGAACTGAAGTCGCAAAACCTGGGATACACTACCACCGATCCCACGATTGCACACAGGGACAACGGTCTAGTACTAGCCAACAACAGACGGAGAGTCAGGTGGCCGCAAATCAAACAGAGACCTGACAAACTGGCCATGGTCTACCAGCTAGTAGCCCCAATACTTGGAAAACAGGGGGAATATGATAGTGTATTATCCATGATTTAAATGTATATACTGCCTTTTTATACTGTTTTGAACTGTACTTTTATGGTCCTCGAGACCAAAATAAAGTTATTGAATGGAATGGAATAGTAGTACTTTGAAGGAGTGTTTGCTGGCCCTACTCGTGAATCCTTTCCCATCTGTCTGCCAACATTATTTCTGAAAGACTTGACTAGTGATTTTGACATGTTAAACAATAAATTTCCAACTGAATATTGGCAGTAGAGTGAGTATGTTTCCAACCAAGGACTCACAGCATATTTTTTGGGGGTAATGGAGACTGGTCCGAACACATTGTCTAGATCGAACGTCCAGTCATACGTTTGCTACACAAAGAGAGAGGTCACTTTCCTCCCTCCAAGCTAGGCGAAAGGGCACTGGAGATAAGTTTTATTGCCTAGAATGAATAAAGGTGGGCCTAGAAAACAATAAGAAAGGATAATGAGAAAGGATAATGAAAACATTGAGGAAAGGAAGTGTAGGGAGTCCATTATTTATTTTTTTTTTTTACGAAAAGTGTTAGAACTTGGTCCCCAATTTTAACAACCTAGGCCTTTCGCTTCAGGTGTCGTGGAGTCTCCACACTGTGTACACCAAAGCAGGACCTAAGTACATCTTTTATTATTTTTAGCACTTGACTCTCAGGGTAGCGAGTCTAAGACTAACTTGTGTAGGTGTAGTGGGATAGAGACTCAGAAATCAGCAACACAACAAACAACACTTAATAAAGGAATGTCGAAAGTGTGTTTACTTTTAGAAAGAAGAGCTATTTATTATGCACAACCCTAAATACTAACCACAAAATTAAAAATATAAGATGTGGGTGCTGGAATTACCAAGGGGACACCTTCTAAAGGGCCTGGCAAAGTAAAGGAGAAGTGTACTAAAAAAAGATCAGTCACTCAAGGCCAGATTTATCAGGGGCTTGTGTTGCCCTTGCACTATGCAAGGTTACAGAAGGGCAATGCAAGCACTTAAGTGAGATTTACTATGTCACACAGAGCCACCTTCCGCGGCTCTGCATGGCATCATAAATCTAGAGTAACTCAGGCAGCACAAGACGCTGCCTATCGTTACTCTGCCCTGGGTAGGAATTGTATGGGTGTAGTGTGAGTGCTCCCACACATCAAGCCATGGTTTTTGGCACACTCCTGGATTAACTCACTCTAGCAAGCCTGGGAATGAATCAAAATGCTTGCCTTCCCAGAGGAGGGGTCACAAGGAAAAACATTTTCATTTCTCATCGTTTTTTCATATATCTATGTGTGCTGCATTCTGCAGCTCATGTAGGAAGTGGATTATTTTTGTTCAGGAATGTGTCCTTTCCTGCACAAAAAAACAATCCTGGCTGTAAAACAGGCACCCTTGGGCGTTGGTGCATGGGTGTCTGTATTTGCGCTTGGCACAGTGCAGAGGGAGAGCAGGAATGCCCCAGATCTTACTAGAGATGGCGCATTCCTGCCCTCTCCATTTGATGCAGCACAGTAAGTTGTCGTACTGCGCTGTGCTGCATTGCGTTTTTCCAAATATTCGTAACTCTACTTCAGATACCTGGCTAAGTGCAAACTACGCCTCCTATGTTGGAGACACCTTTAATTGTTTGAGCGCCACCAGGTGCTAACCTTTAAAAACATAAACCTCCTGCATAGCCTAAGCAAACATATTATATGCATCAATAACAAATCATGCCTACTGGCTTTGGCAAATAGATCACCATTCAGTTAAAAACTGAAAGCAATCATTAACACACCATTCCGGTAGCCCATGGCAATCTTTTATTATTAGACAACACAACGGAGCCAAGCATGCTATTGAAGAGTCAAATTTCTACCATGAGCTAGATTACTGAACAACCACAAAAAACACAACATAGACACCTCAAAGCTTCTGAGTTTAGAACCCCAGAAAACAACATTTCGCCCAGACTCTATCTTCCCTGATCCAGCAGTGAACCAGCCACAAATACTCTAATACCATATACTCACCTGGGTCCATAAACACACATGCACGCGCACAGGCTAGTAAAATCACTGGAGTCAAGGTTTATGTCATTTCTTGCTGCAATATTAGTTACCTGACATTTCCTAACTAATCATTCACTGATCAAAAAGTTGTTTCCTCTGGTCAATGGACCATTAGTTGAACTAGTTGATGGTGTAATGACATGAATTAATTCTCTCTGCAATGAAAATGACTAGACTCGGTAAAAATGTTAAGACTTTATCTAGAATCATTTTATGGGAACCATTTTCAAAGTACAGTACAGTCTCTGTCTCTCACAGGAAGGAAGATTCAATTAATCCTTCAAATCAATCAAATATCATACTTAACAATGACTTTGCTCAGAAAGGAGAGAATAGAGAGAAAAGCACATCTGCACATTCCCGAAGATATATTTATCTAGAATGGTGTGAAAACCAAACCCCTGGCTACGGAGCTGGGAAGGGCCCCCTGGAAAGATCAGGCAACAAAGGCTTCAGGACAGGAATCAGGACAGGATAGATGACCGCCCTAGCACCAACGCCTGCGTTGCACCCCTCTCTGACACTCTCTTCCTCCTCGAGATTCTTCCGCGATCTTCTAAATTTATTTAAATTGAAGTTAATGGTTCTGCATATCGATTCTTCATCAGCCACTGCTCGTCTCTCTGACAGCATCCCGAGCTCTGCAGCATTCAGCAAACCTCTGTTCTAACTAACTAACTAAAGCTACCTCAATTACACCCTTCTATGCTCATGTACCACCCATTATTGTTTCAATATCACAAAATTACTAACTCTGGTTGGACAGGCAAGGTGGAATGATCATCACACCATGCTTATTTTTCAATTATGTCTTTCAATTCATTGTTCAATAATCCCACCCCTTAATTTTTATTCATAAATTTTTATTCCCACCTGTATTCACATCTTATTAGACACAAAAGTATAAACTTTATAGGTTCCCATCCATTTCTCAGGACTTCGGGGTTGGTTCCCAGGGTATGTATCCTTTTCGTCCTTGGACCGTGTTCAAGAGTCACATCACTTCTTCCGGCTCATTCATACCACGCATGTGCAGAGGTCACATGGATTATAGACTTCAGAATCGTATAAGAGGCCCAAATGTGTACTAATAAGAAAGACAAAAAGACACATATTAATTTCAAAATAAAATGGTTTCACTGTATACCACCTATCTCTGCTCTGATCCCATTTACTTATAAATGCTTCCCCGCATTAGCTTTAGTAAAACAGCTATGATTTAGTTTCAGCAAAGCAGATGCTTAGCATGTGAGCTTTCAAGCGGCCATTTTAAATGCGTTTGCGCAAGCGCAAGAAATTCCCTCCAAGAGACAGCTCATCATACTGTGTAGATGCAGTTGACGCATGTGCAATACAGTTTCCCGCGTTAGTAACCATTTTAGATTTCGCTCGAGTTTGTTAGTAAGACAAGTAGGCAAGCTTCTCTTTCTTTTATGTTGAGTGTGATGTGTATTAATTTACACAATACAGAGTTAATACAAGGTTATGAGTTAAATGAGAGGATTGCTTCTGAGCAAGTCTCTTTTCTGTCCTTGCTCCATCACCTGGCCCTAGAAGGATTCGTGTTTTAACTTTCAAAACATTATAAAGTTGGGTTCTCAAGGGCGTTCCACACTCCAGGTGGTCCCCAGGATATTGTTTCCTACTTCTGTTGAGTCCCTGCCCTCCTGAAGACATAGTGGGAACTAATATGCAAATTTTGAATCCCATGCAGGGGCTAATATGTTACTTATATGCCAGGTTGTGGCACTCTCTGTGTGCTTTTCAAATACACGTTGCCTAGATTTGCCAAGATTTCATGCTTCACTGCATTGCACAAAGAAGAACACAAATTGCAGAGCCATGCTTACTAAGACTGTCCTGCTGCTGGCGTCTTCCCTTGCCCTGATGCACAAAGAGGCTGCTTTGCATAATACCCACCCTTGCAACTTGGTGCAGAGGTGTGTGTGCGCTGCCTACCAAAGGATTTGCACTGAAAGCATAAACGTCCATTACAATTTCCAATGCACCGGCAAACACAGGTGGGTCAGACTCAATGGATGTGCGCTGTACACTGCAGACACATGCAATGTACAAATGCAATTTCTGGGGAAACCATGCCATTCCTCATTGGTGTTGACTTTTCATGCAAAACCTGGTCTGGCTGGCTTAGTAGACTGGGATTTGTGTCAAAATGCATGGGTGTTTGTGTTGGTCCACCTTAGTAGTGTCCCTTGAAGAAAAGCTGCACAAAACATTTCTTGTGCCTTGAGAAGTGCACCTTTTGAGTGCAAAAAACCTTTTGCGCTGGATAGGACACCATGGTGGTTCACGCTACCGCTCGCTGGTGCAAAACCTTAGTAGATTTGGATTTTATGTCATAATTAGGCGTATATTGTACAGAACCAAAAGGCAATTTGCACAAAGCCCATTCTGCTGACCCCACAGTAGCAAGGGTTTCACATGTATCTCCTTGGGTCTGAACAGGACATGTGCCTGTGTGTGGGAATGAGGAGCACTTACATCAATATTTAATCAAAAAAATGCTCCTCCACGCTTGACTTCCTCTGAAACACATGAAACTTTGATCAGAATCTGTATTTATGTTTTTTTTGCAAAACATGTTGCACAAAATGGTATTCTTTTGTTGAAATGTCTAGCATTTCTCATAAGCATGATTCAGCTTCAGGGCGTAAAACAATTGTACTAAAGCACAAAGACATCAAAAACTTTGCACATTGAAATTCACTTTCTGTGTTAAAACAAAAGTTTGTTTACCAAAAGCAGGCAAAATATCAGACTACATCAGTCTGACCCAAAATGTTGACGTTCCAGTGGGAACAGCAGTTCTCACTTGAGCTGTAGGGATGAAAATTGCATTTACATGAGCATACATAATGACATTGTTATCTCTGTTTTTTGTTTTCGTGAATATAAAATCCAGTTCTGCAATTTCTGATGCTGCAAAATAACAAACTTAAATGGAGGGAATAAAGGAGACAGCAAAGAAAAAATACATATGCCAGTTGCAAACTGGGTGCTCAAATCAGAAAGCTATTTGACTGACTATAGTTATGTCCTTTACACTATTGTTAGAAATGGGGTTTCTGGTTGTCAGAGTATGACCCTGTACAAGCAGGAACCACCCCTCTAGACAGGGTAAGCTAGATAAACACTAAAAGATAACCTGTGCCCACCCTCTCGTAGCTTGGCACAAAACAGTAAGGCTTATCAACTTGGTAATTTGGAAAGTATTTGCGCAACATACACACAGTCACACAATGAAAACACCACATAAATATTACACATAGGGTTGGAAAAATTAACAATCATTGTATAAGGAAATTAAGACCAAAATGACAAAAATCCAATACAGTAGAACCGGAGTTATGAATATTTAAATATTAAATCAATATACCAACCAGGGACATCTGGTTGCGCTAGACCGGGCTAAATCCAAAGTTCAGGCCGACCCCGATGGAGAGCAAGGCGGCTACAGGACTCACGCAGACCGCTCTGAAAAGGTACATTATATGGAGGAAGCGCCCACGACAAAGACTTGATGTGAGGAGCAGATGAGTCAATGCATTGTCATCGATCCCGTGGATGCAGGTGATACATGAGTCCCAATCCGCTTCGTAGACTAACCCCTTTACGATGTAGGTGATGCATCGTCGTCGAGTCACAAAGTCTGTCGTCATCGAGCTGTGCAGTCCGTGGAAGAGTTGTTCTCAAGCAGCAGCCGCATTGGCGCAGAAGAGTGATGTGTCAGCTCCAATCGGGGCAAAATCTTTGATGCGTTGGTGTTGATGGATCAGGACAGCAGAAATCACCTTTCAAGGGCCCAGGACTGGATTGGCACCACTTGGCAGGTCAGGACTCACAGATGGCAGAGGCAGGTGCTGTTGTGGGGTTGAAGGAAGTCTTTGATGGCCCTGAGACTTCAGAACAGAAGTAAAGCCAGGAAGCCCTAGTAGTCACTCTGGGTTCAAGTGAGATGGGTCCACTGAATTACTGCCGTTTGATGAGTTACGAACAGAATTCGATCTGCCTCAGGACACTTTTTGCTACACATCACCGTTATGGTGGCCATCTGCAAACTCTGGAGGACGGGATCCACAGAGCCCCCACTGCAACAGACGTGTAACTGCATGGCCCTGATGGCGGGAGTCATCAAAGCAATATCCTGCCTATACAGAGCGTTTCAGATGGATGGGCTGAGCCCGCTGGAAGCACTCCACCTCCAGTGGGAAGAGGACTTAGATACCCCAATCCCTGCGAAGGACTAGGGCAATATCTTAGCTAGAATACCGAAGATATCCAGAAATGCATGTTTATAACTGATAAATTACTGTGTCTTCCACAGAGCCTATTTGACGCCTGATGAATATATCAATACTTCCAGGCAGAGGAGGCAACATTCCCGCGATGCGGTGAAGCATGAGCCCACATTATGCATATGTTTTGGTCCTGCACCCGCTTGCGAGGATACTGGGAGGGGGTGGTAAAGCTTGTGATTGAGGTCATCAATAGAGAGATCCCTTTTTCCCTGCAGGCTGCCTATTGGGATGGTCTCCCCACACGGCTAAAACTAAAGTTACCAATATGTTCCAGGACCTGGCCTTCATGCTGGCAAAGCGTGAGACAAGCATGAACTGGAAAGCCCCGAGAGGCCCTAATCTGATTGCCTGGAGAAGAGAACTCTTAAAATGGGCAGGATGTGAAGGACGAATATTGATGAGGCAGGGCAAAATGGGCTTGCAGCATATCGAGGTGGCCAGAGCCTGGGAGACCCTCATGCATGACCTAGAGCACCCAGGTGAGGGGGCCCAGGACGACGAAGAGGGTCAAATCTGTAGGGCCTGTCCCCTGACATATGAGCACAGCCAGGACCAATATTGCCTGGATGATTATTATGTCAAACAGATCTCACAGCAATATGCATTATATTAGCGGGACGATGTACAAGGAATGCGCCCCAACTGGCCATAGCTGCATCTCTACACCCAAGATACAATTATCACATTAGCGACTCCCAGGAGGGGTTGGGGGAAACAAAGGATATGGATACAACATGAGCTATGACTATGAAGCACTCGGATGAATAATTACTAGACAGGCTGTCAAACGAGTACGTAATAAATACTATGTTGGACATTGTTGAACTGCTATGATGTTTATGAGAATGGTTAATAAAATCTATTTAAAAAAAGTGAGATGGGTCCAGTCCTTGTTCTCAGCAACGTTGAGATCAGAAGATAGCAGACTCGAACAGAAAACCAGAAGAGCAGTTCTTCCAGAGCAGCAGTCAAGCAGTGTGGCAATCCTTGTAGCACAGCATTCTTTACTGCTGGCATAGGTCTTCACAGGTTCGGTGGTGTACTGTCTTGGTAAAATCAGAGCCCGAGTGCTTGTACCCCATTGTGCCTTTGAAGTGGGGGTGATTTTAAAGAAGGGTCATCGAAGTGCACACAGGCCCTTTCTTCCCAGCTCTGAATTCAGACTATCAGTAGGAGGTAATCAGCTCTTTGTGTGGGAAAAAGGACACTGCCTATTCTGGTGTAAGTGTCAGCTCCCCCCTCTTTTCCAGCCCAGGAAGGACTATCGGAATGCAGATGAATTCAGATCAGCTCTCTGTCATACCTACCCTTCCTGTGTCTGTGGTTGTTTAGAAGGAATGCACAAAGTGTAGCTGTTACCCTCTCCCCATATGTAAATAGGAGACAGGCTGCAGGCACACAGAGCAGTAGGAGCAGATAAATGGACACTTTCTATAAGTGTCAATCCTAAAATAGTAATGTTAAATTCAACTTTACCATTAGAGAGGATTTATCATTACCATTCTAACGATATAAAACATGATGCAGCTACTCCTTTCTGAACAGGAATTACAGCTTAAATATGTATTAAGGAATTACCAATTTTAGCATATGAGAGGAGTAGGCCTCATAGTGGTGAAAAATGTTTAGCTGTTTGTCACTACCATGACAAGCAAAACTTAAAAGAACATGTCTTACCTTTTACTTACACCGCATCCTGCCCTATGGGCTACCTAGGGCCTACCTTAGGGATGACGTATGTATAAGAAAAGGGGAGTTTAAGGCTTGGCCAAAGGTTTTAAATGCCAAGTTGAAGTAGCATACTCTGCACACAAAGGCCCTGCAATGGCAGGCCGGATGCAGGTTTTAAAGGCTGCTTGTGTGGGTAGCACAATCAGTGCTGCAGGCCCACTAGTAGCATTTAGGTTACATAGTATACCACTTTACTAGGGACTTACAAGTAAAATAAATATGTCATTTGTGCATAAACCAATGTTACCATATTTAGGAGAGAAGCTAATGCTCTTTAGCTCTGGTCAGCAGCGGTACAGTGCTCAGAGCCCCAAGACCTACAAAAATAATCAGCAAAAAGAGGAGGTAAGCAGGCAAATGATTTGGGGGAGCACTACCCTAAGGATGACTGGACTAACCACTGTACTAAAACATTATGTTTTATTTTTTAGGTCACTGAAAAGTGAAGCAAAGCACCATCTGCAAGATCAGTGAGACTCGGTTATCGTAGGTTCAGGTGGGCTGGATCCATACTAGATACTCAGAATGCCCATTCCTTCAGTAGGGGCCAGATATACCAAGCTTGGATTTGCAAAAAAAAGTCAGAAATTGTGCATCGGCTGTTCACAAATAGATTGATTCTTAAAATAGGGAATGGTAGGCAAATGCAGAAAGGCCTGCCTTATTAAGATTCATTAGGTTGCAATTTGCAAACCCCTGCGATCGCCTACATTCCCATTGATGATGGACTGCAAGGAATAGCTAGCGATCGTCCCTGTGACTACATTTCAAAGTGCATTTTTTTTCTTTTTTAAAGCAAACCGATATTCTTAAAGGAAACAGGGCTGCTTTAAAAACGAAGTTTTCAATTTAAATAAACTTCAATGAGTGTTGGCAATGGTCCTTTCGACCACTGCCTTCTTCACCCAAAGTTGTCACTCTGATTTCCAGTTTAAAAAGGAGTTTGAGGTGGGAGCCCATCATGGTGTCTGTTACCCATCTGGTTGACAAGGAATGATTAAAGACTTTCTCTAAGGGAGTAGCCAGAAGGAAAGAGAATGCTTTATAAAAAAGTGTCCGCAAGGCTGTCAGGGCCCGGGCACTTGCACATGGGAGTCACTTAACCGCATCAAGTACCTTTGTCTTAGAGATATCTTCTTCTAAGGAGCACAAGTAGAAAGTTTGGATTTCAGCATCGAGCTCCTGATTATGGAACATCAGTGAGTAATAGGTATAAAAGATGGGTTTTTCTCTCCTCTGTGTGGGTAACTAATTGCCCATCGTCAGTTTTGAGTTCCTTTATGTGGTTCTATGTCGCAACCTGTCAAAATTATCCGCTAATAGTCTGTCTGCCTCATCACATTTTCTGAAATAGGTTTGGTTTAATATTCCACAGCTTCTTAGCTGCGTACTTCATTTGGAGGTGTTCTAGTTCACCCTATATTCTGAGCAGGTCATTCATGGTTCTTGTGGAACCACTGTGCATGTGTCGAAATTGGCAAAGTAATATATCCATGGCTTATCCAATCCGTGGATGGCGTTTCCGCATTGATGAAAGGTAACTTCTCTAGCTTTCCAATGTGTAACATAGTGTATTTTGCATTTTTATGTGCCATGAGTATCTGCTGTTCTGTCAGATGATATGGGGAAAACAGACTAGTGGCATTAATATATCACCATGGCACGTGGCCAGAATGTAGTGTTTGAAGTGTCCAACTCAATAGCATATTAGACCTAAGTTGTGACTGCCCATGTTGTAATGCAAACACACATCCTGTTGTATAATGTCTATTGCAGGCAACACTACGTTGCCCAAAGAGTATATTCTAAAGGAAAAGGTGGTCATACCATTGTCAACCACTGCCAAAGCCTTTTCTAAATTCACCCTGTCAATCTTGTGCAGTCTGCTGAGAAACCTTCCATAATTGATTGTATAAGGCATACAAGAAGCACTTTTGATGTTGGTAGTGGGGACCCAATAAAACGTCCATGAGCTCCAGGTCATCAGACAAAAGGGACAAGTGTTGTTATACCTGAGTGCACATAACAGGTCAGGTCTATTAATTTTGAGACCAGCAGTGTTACCCAGGAATTGTGTCTGACAGCCATTAGTGTCCAGTGGCCGAACTAACCCTCCCTTCCAATTTGGGTCAGATGAATTGCATGTGCCATTACGCAGCATGGCATCCAATGTATCCTCAATGTATTGTGTGAATTGTCACCAATTTTTAAAGTGTGCACATATTAGAATTTTTGGTGTGTTCTAATCTTTCATCTTGGCAATTTCAAGACATGTTGTTTGTTTCACAGTTTTATTCAGGGAAATCATTTGTTGTGGTATCAGGCATGCTCTAAACAAAGTCTCAGAACCCTGAGCCTGCCAGTCTCTGGTCCCTCAAATAGATTTTACATCAGTGGTGCCACTCCAAAAGTCAAAACCCTGTACAGACAGTTGGGAAAGAAAGAAGGCAGTATATATCAGCTAGGTACAGCTAGCATACTTTCTGTTTGCAGATGGTGCAGGCTTGTAAAAATACGAAACTGGGTCAGTTGTACCATAACCAGAAAAAGAAGCAAACTTCTGTGCAAATGTTTTTAAACCACCCCGTGGTGGTGCAGGGCAATGCTCCTATTGAGCGTAATTGTAAATAGCATGGGTAACACTTGCTTTATGCAGAAAAGGATGGCTGTCATGTTTAAAACAGAACATCTCATCATAATTAGATGTAGCATGATACAATTCATCAGGGGAAAGCACAGTTGAATGATCTAGATCTTCTGGCAGTTTATGCACTGTATCAATGTCCCAAGCATTAGAAACAGTACCAGGGGTAATGACATTCTTCAAAGAAATTTTGAACAAATATGGAATTTGTAAAAGTTTGATGTGACCATACACATCATACAATACACTGTCTCAAAAAACCCAGTCGGGAACTGGAACAGCTGTAATGTTCACCAGGGAAAGGTCTCTCTGTTCACCATGTAATGATGCATGTTGTTTGAGTACCAAGGTCACCAGTTGAATTGCAGAGCGTTCTGGAAGATAATGTCCATTTAGAAGCAAGAAAAAGACTGCCACCAAACCAATCCCGAAGACCAGGAGAAGTAACCTAAGTGTAATCCGAAGACGTAACCAAGGAGAAACAAAATATGTCCTTTGCAGCCAAAGATGAAAACACACACTTTCAGTCTGAAAGGGAGAGGCAGGGGATGTGGTGGTGGATCGGGGCATCGAAAAATAATTCATCAAAGTCGGTGAAGTAGCCAGAAGCAGTCCAATTTATGTTTGGCAACTTGGCAGGTGTTGTAGAACTGGGAGATGACTCAATCTGTGGTACATTGATGCAGACTTTATTCTTGTCTTGACTCTGAATTAAAATCTGAGTTTCTGTACTGATTGGCTGTACAATAGTTGTTGTAACAGGTAGAAGAGATACATCATTGTTGTTGTTTGTTGTCTCTCTTTGGAGAGAGAATGCTCCTTCAGTTATTAAAACTTCCATCTGAACTTCCTGTATGGTAGCGAGAGGAGGCAGGTAGCTACCCAGGAGCCCACATGGGTTACTGTTGAGAATCGGCCACATAGTGTGGTTTGAGCAGATCAATAGAGACAAATCTTTTGTCTTTGCGACTGGCAAGGGGTAGAAGTGCGGTTCTATTACCTTCAGTAGCCATGACAGGTACAGGTGCTCTGTAGGATGGCCTAAACTCATTTCTGTTCACAATTTTCTCCCTGACCAGATCCCGAACATTCAGGATCCAGCCAGGCCTGACCAGAACTACCTTCACATCTCCAGTGGTGGTGCGTTTTACTTGGACGTTGCTTACTTCGCCCCAGAATTCGTTCAGTTCCTGTAAAACAGCCAAACTTTCATTGATGCCAAATGGTGTTTCTGCCGCTACTGTGCTGGGATTGTTGAGGTCTGGATCTTTACCCCAAACAGGATTTCACAGGGAGTACGACCACCCAGGGATTTTCTCAGCATGTTGTTGTGTGCCCTCTAGATCTCATATAGGTGGATTCACTAATAGAATATCCTATACTTAGTACAAAAATATCAAAACAAATATTGATTTCATTAATATAGCTGTGTTAAATATAGTTTTTTGAATATATATAGAATACAATAATATATATTAAATATATTAAATAGTGACATAAATTATAAAAAATATAATATAATAATAATATATACTTAAACAAATATAACAAGTTAACTTAATTTAAAAAAAAGTTAAACACAAATATATAATAATTAATATATATATTTTACATATAGCTACTTAGAAAACAATTATCAAACTAATAATTGTAATTTATGTTAACATTTCAAATGTTTTAAAAAGTATAAGAAAAAAAATATATATTTTTTAAATATATATATACATATAACAATAACACTAAGGGGCTGATTACGATGTCGGTGGGACCGACATCTGTAACCGCGGTCAGACCGCCGCATTAGGATGCACCTAGAGATCGACCAACAGCTTCTTACGGGCTCAAGGAGCCCGTCAGGTGGTCGGTTGGATCGCGTACCCCACAATGGAGGTGGTGCCTTCTCAGGCACTGACGTGGAGATGACGATCCACCTTTCCACCAGCCATATCACTTCGATTCTTTCGACGTGAAAAGGCTGGCGGAAAGGTTTTTTTGGGGCCCCTGACAGGGACCCTGTCCCTTATGGCCCTCTGTTGTGGGCCTAAAGATCCCTGCACTCTGTGGCAGGCACTATGCGGTGCCTGCCAAAGGATGCAGGGATGTTTGAAATCATGCCTCTTTGCATTGGGCCTTGTGCTGCAGCCCTTTACCAGGCCGCAGCACAAGCCTCAATACAAAGAGGATGTTTCCAACCACCTCCATGGCGATAGGATCCTAATTTGGCAGGCAGGACCATCGACTACCTGTCGGTCGGACACGTTATCACAACGATGGCGGTCGGATGCTCGTCCGAGCGCCATCTTAATCAACCCCAAAATTTTTCAAAAACAAACCATTCTAATTCAATTAAAAATGTAAACCACTTATAAATCTTAAAATTTAGTAACAATTATTTTACACATTAAAAACATAACTAATTACAAATATTATAACTTTAAATTAACAAGAAAGTAGCAATATATATTACTGCAATTTAAAATAAATTATTAAATACAATATTTAATACATATACTACACAGCCCAGTTTAATGCTTGACTTAATTTACACCATAAATAGATCGCACATTTAGGGGCCGATTCCGATCCTGTAAAAAGGCCCTACGAATCGTCGTACGGAGCGTTTTCTCCATACGACTCGTACCCGGTAAACTGTCCCTACAACCTAGGAAGTATGATTCGTACAGAAAGCCTATTTCCGTACGAATCGTACAAAAGAACGTACGTGGAAAAAATACCTACGATTCTGATCCGGAACAGCTTGTACGCGACGTCCGGACGTATTCAGGCAGCGGTTTCCGGCCCAGCAAGTACAATTCGTCCCTACGTCACTCCGTACGGCTCTTTTTCTACGGGAGTCAAACACAGCCGGAAAAGCAGAGTTCAACGCGAACCGCTACGCAACGGTGCCCCGGTACGCGACGTACATGCCATGAACCCCATCGTACTTGTCATCCCGGTCCTCTTGGCCTACGACCTGGTGCACCGCACCCGACGCACACGCCGCAGAAGGTGAGAACAACACCCAGGGGCCGGGGGGGGGGTGAGGGGCACGAAACATACCCCATAACTAAACCCAAACCTATAATATGAAGGCCATACATTACCACCAGGGTCTGGTCACTTTGGGGGGCGTGTCCAGGAACCCCTGCGTACCGCAACAACGGAAGTGGACGTGAACGGTGCATACCACACGTACCCCTATGGCACAATTACAACAGTGGCACGGACCGTACCCATGCATGAATGCGTGGGTACGGTGCATACCACACGTACCCCTACTGCACCATGACAACTCAGGTACGGACCGTACCCTGGGTATGGTGTGTACCACACGTACCCCTACGGCACCATGCCAACTCAGGGACGGACCGTACCCACGCATGAATGCGTGAGTACGGTGCGTACCACACGTACCCCTTCGGCACCATGCCAACTCAGGTACAGACCGTGCCCACGCATGAATGCGTGGGTACGGTGCATACCACACGCACCCCTACGGCACCATGCCAACTCAGGTACGGACCGTACCCACGCATGAATGCGTGCGTACGGTGCGTACCACACGTACCCCTACGGCACCATGCCAACTCAGGTACGGACCGTACCCACGCATGAATGCGTGGGTATGGTGCGTACCACACATACCCCATTACGGCAGCAGTAAATTTGGGATAGGCTGAGGGGTGGGTGCAGAGGACTCCCAGCAGCATCCAGACATATGAGGGGTGGGTGCAGAGGACTCCCAGCAGCGTCCAGACATATGAGGGGTGGGTGCAGAAGACTCCCAGCAGCGTCCAGACATATGAGGGGTGGGTGCATATCACTACCAGGAGTGGACAGACATATGAGGGGTGGGTGCATATCACTACCAGCAGCGTCCAGACATATGAGGGGTGGGTGCAGAGGACTCCCAGCAGCGTCCAGACATATGTGGGGTGGGTGCATATCACTACCAGCAGTGTCCAGACATATGACAGGTGGGTGCAGAGGACTCCCAGCAGCGTCCAGACATATGAGGGGTGGGTGCATATCACTACCAGCAGTGTCCAGACGTATGAGGGGTGGGTGCAGAAGACACCCAGCAGTGGACAGACATATGCGGGGTGGGTGCATATCACTACCAGCAGTGGACAGACATATGAGGGGTGGGTGCATATCACTACCAGCAGCGTCCAGACATATGAGGGGTGGGTGCAGAGGACTCCCAGCAGCGTCCAGACATATGAGGGGTGGATGCACAACACTACCAGCAGTGTCCAGACATATGAGGGGTGGGTGCAGAGGACACCCAGCAGTGGACAGACATATGCGGGGTGGGTGCATATCACTACCAGCAGTAGACAGACATATGAGGGGTGGGTGCATATCACTACCAGCAGCGTCCAGACATATGAGGGGTGGGTGCATATCACTACCAGCAGCATCCAGACATATGAGGGGTGGGTGCAGAGGACTCCCAGCAGCGTCCAGACATATGTGGGGTGGGTGCATATCACTCCCAGCAGTGGACATACATATGCGAGGTGGGTGCAGAGGACTCCCAGCAGCGTCCAGACACATGAGGGGTGGGTGCAGAGGACTCCCAGCAGTGTCCCAGTCCCAGGAGGATGGATGTCTTACACACACTGCATGACACACCACATGTGGGTGTGAGGACATATAACACATGCATACCCACCCATGGTGGATGCAGCACAATACACACCCAGATTTCATGCCAACAGACTGTATAGTCATGTAACTGCATACAAAACTAAGATAGCCAAAGGGAACACACACTGTCACGCACATCACAGGACTGATAGGAATTGCCAGGTGCTGGTCCAGCCACCAAGATGTTGTCTCTCATGGAAGGAAAGGGTTCAATTCCACCAGATACAATGCCCACAATTGTGAGTCAGGTGCCCAAATACCCTGCATAACAAGTACCATTTGTGTGGTAGGCCGTGATTACACACATGCATAGTGCTGAAAAGGGACAATTTGTCCCTGAAGGCATTCCTACATACCCAAAATACAAGTACAGTGACTAGCAAGGATGGCACAGACGATTCAGCAGGAGACATAGGTGAGCAGGCATGGCCATTGTTGAAGGGATCCGTCACCAACAAAGGAAATGTTGACACAGGTCAGCACAACAATTGTGCAACTGTTTGCAGGGAAGATGTCATGTGCCACAGTGGAAGGAACACTCCTTGGGACAATGTATCCAAAGAAAAGGAACACACACTACCAATGATTCTTTGCAGAGACATTGTGATGGCACACAGATACCATGGTCCACCTCATGACCATCATACAAAAACATTTCTCAGAACCCTAACACGTTACCAGAACAACAACTCCAGGAGCCCCATCACCAACATCAAGTACCTGAAATGCAATAGTGTTGAAAGTAAAATAAAAGGCTTTATTCAGCACACAAAAAGAATACATTAAGAAGACACTATCTACAAAGGCCAATGGCCAGTCCTTTGTTATAGTCCAAGGGTGGACGTAGGGGACTGTGTCCACCCCTACCTTGCCTGCACAAAGTAACCTTAAGGTTTGTCGACCGGGGGGGGCATCATCTGTGGCAGGACCAGGCACCGCAGGGTCAGGAGGGGGTTGGGTAGGTGTGGTGGGTGCAGGGCTGGACGTCTCCACCACAGGGGGTAGGGCAGTGCCAAAGGCGGAGGTGAGCTCGGCGCTGCACACTGCTGCCAGGACATCCAGAGTAACCCCTGCACCTGAAGAGACCCTAGGGCCAATAGAGGGGGGGTGGCCAAGGGATGGGGTGCAGCGCTTATGAGGGAGGGGGTGGACAGGGGGGGGGGACTCAACTCCCCTGCCCGGGGACTTCCTCGCCCGCTTGCAGGGTGGTGTCACAGTGGGGGTGAGGGCCAGCCCACCCATGTAGAGCTCTTTGGGTGACAGTTTGGCAGGGGAGCTAAGGGGAGTTGTTTTGGAGGGACTGGGTTGTGAGGACTGCTGACTCTGACTGTGGTTGCGTGTCTGTCATTTGCCCCCAGACCCTGTGGGTGTGCCTACATCCCCCTGAGTGTGCGTGCCAGGAGGTGTGCGCAGTGCCTTACTTGGGGGTGTGCTGGATGTGTCTGTTGGGGTGCGTGCCCCTGACTGTCTGTGTGTGCGTTGGGCAGGCATGGGAGAGGGCAGTGTGGATGGGTCCGGGGTAGGGGGGGATGGAGCGCCGCAGGAGAGAAACTGCTTCCGTCAGTGAAGAGTCCATGGACCGCAGAATCCTGCGTTGCTCAGACATCATTGATGATATGCCCTCCACGAACGACACCAACTGTGTGAGCAGTTTAGTGTGTCCATGGAGGACATGCAGCACTGATGCCTGACCAACCTGCAACTGGCGCAGTGTGTCCACAGACTCTTCACTGAGGGCAGCAGGGGTGACAGGGGCAGGGGGTGCGGTGCCTGGTCCGAAGGAGACACAGTGGGACCCTGCACGGACAGAAGGGACGGGAGCAACTGGGAGGGCGGAGATGTCAATGGAGGAGGCGGGTACAGATGGTGGGATGCTGCCAGTTGTTGGGGCATCCTCCGCCTCCTCAGGGAGTTCAGCCTCGGACCCGTCGGCGTCGTAGATGCTCTCGCCTCCAGACAGGTCCTCCGACTGACTCCCCTCGCCCTCCGTGCCACTGGCTCCTGCTGACTCCACAGCACTGGCGGCACTGGCGCTGGGTCCCTCCCCAAAGTACATGCAGGTGTCTCCCTCTCTTGCGGATGATGATGCTGTGGGCAAGGAGAAGAAACCAAAATGCATCAGTCACCTGTATACATCTGACACATGAGCACAAGAACAATTGGTCACAGTGCATATCAGGCAATTCATCATGAGTAACAGCTAGCTTACTCCGCACATATGTAAGCCCTGTACTGCCCAGTTGTTAGACCCACCATGCCACTTTGACACCAGGAAAATACATACACAAAAGGCCACAACTTGAATGAGAAATACACTGAGAAGCTAGTGTCTGTTAACCGGTGAGCACAGCAATACAATGAAGTCATGACACCTCTTGTTTAGCCTGAAAGAAACAGTAGTGATGCACTCAAGGTAAACTAACACACCTCAATACTCAAGGTGTCACCACACTCAGAGACCTGTAAGTCCTTTGGAACACAAAACAAACAAATGTTGCTACCTTGGGACTCACAATACTTTACACAATCTACATGTTTTGAATGTGCCAATTGGCCATTTCGTGAAAAGAACACTCATGTGGCTGCATGCAATATGTCGCACAAGGCAGTGCACACAAAAGTACATGTACACTGTCATTGAAGAAGCTGGCACCTTTTCTGAGAACCCACTGTTAGAAATAAATGGTGTTGCAGAAAGTAGATATACATGGGCCCACGGAGGTCCTGATGTCTTGAGACTCGTTAGTGTGTATCACCAACAACAAAGGAGTCTCACAAAATCAAGACCACTGTGGGAACATGTATATGGAGAATCTGCAACACCATTTAATTTGAACAGTGGCTTCTTTGAATAGGTGCCAGTGTGTTCCATGAAAGTTGAAATGTCGTTTGGTGTGCGCTTCCTTGTTAGACTTTTGTCATGCAGGCACATCAGTGTACTTAACACAAATCATCCAATTTCCACATTTAAAACATGAACAACTGTTGACAAGTGCTGTGAGTGCCAAGGTACAATTTTGTAAGAGTAACAACTTTAATTATGTAAGTTGTCACCAGGCCATCCGTCACCTGATTACACAGTTGGCTACACATATGACCTACTGCCTGTCATCTGGAGTGGCACACATGTCCACACCCAGGACAATGCATAAGCTAATGGTCCTGCAATTGGCTGGTAAAAAAGCCCAGCTGTACTGTGGGGACACCCTCATGGCAAGCCAAAATGGACACACAGATGTCAGCACACAAAGTCCAAAATGCGTTGCATCTGATCCACACACAGGTGCAAAAAATGTATGATCAGGATTCATGTTGGTAAAAAAATGACACAGACTGCAAAGCACGGACATTGAGCACTGGCCACCATCACAGGGGCACTGCACAGTGTATTTTTGTATAGGCAATTCTCACACACAAGTCAGACCTGGCAATGAAAAATCAGGGTTGCACATGTCTGCCTCTCCCGCACCCCCCCCCCCCAATACCTGAGTCAATGTGATTGATACATATCAAGAACTGACACCTCTTTTTCTGGGTTACAACAACTGTGCTTGAAAAATAGCTTCATTCACACAACATCACCTCGTGGGGCTGCAAACACATATTTGTGACAAACAACCATCAACAGCTTGTTGTGAATAGCCACACAGGCACTGCCCAGTGTGAGTATGCACAAGCAAAATGGTGTATCCCTGTCCAGTGGACACAGGTAGCACACATTAGCAAAATACAAACTAGTCCAGGGAACAATGCCACAGAGGCAGACCTATGCAGAACACACAGAGAAAGTGCACAGTGTTGGATGACACACATGATTAGGAGGCCAGGGTGTCTCAGGGGACTGTAGTGGGCACACTGCTCCGTGGTCCTGGAATGAGCTGACTGTACCATCTTCAACCGTCATGGCACTATGCATATCTCACACTCATGCACATCATGTCTGAGGCCATAACATTGGTCATGCATGCTGCAAGGGTGTCCAGTTGAAAGCTCACACTCCTATGTGGAGAGTCGGCATCAGTGACAACAACTATGGACCCCCAACATAGTGAACAGGTCATGGCACAGGCAAGGTACCAACACAAGTCACAGACCACCCTCCCACATGATGCAGAAAGCAATGTGCACTTAGATTTACTGGCACCCTAGATGACCATGTGCAAATGTGATTACACACAGACCAGGGGACACATGTCAAGGAGGGGAAGGGATGAAAAGGAGCAACAGGTGACATTGGGGAACAGAAAATGCACTGCACATATCAACTCTGGGAGAGTATCCAGGCTACAGGGCGCTTACAAAAGCTTGCGACACATAACACGACAAACAGCCATGTACCTACCCCCTCCTTGCTGCAGTCTCTCCTGTAACTGCCTACCGAGGTCTGGGAAGACCACCGCCAGAACACGTCTCATTTAGGGGGTAAGCCGTCGGCGTCCGCCGTGGGGGCGAGGAGGGTCCAGCCCCAGCTGGACCCGGGCGATCTGCCGGGTCCAGCACCGGATGTCCTGCCACCTCTTGCAGACCTGTGGCAGCTGGCGACTACGCTCCCCCTCAGATCTCACGGCCCTGACGATGTGGTTCCAAATCACCCCCTTCTCGTAGGCAGTTACCTGTCAGGATGACAAAGTGACACACCATCAATATACCTGCTCCATGACCCCGAGACACACATTTGAACCTCTTAGAAATGTTGAACAGGGCATAGGATGCAGACAGGAATTACATCATACACAATAAGAAATTGGCCTGTGTGCAAGCCCCAATGCACTATATGGCATTGAAAGTCAACCGGTTGGCATGAGGGTTGCGACACACTCACTGATCATGCCACACACTGTGCAGCACATGCAACAGCAGGCTGATGGCCAGCACGTGCCAAGCAGTCACATGTCCCACTCCACTGACGCACCCTCAGCATACTAGACAGACACACCCAAGCACAGATCACTCGCCTGTCATAGACAACAGCAGATACAACCCTCACTCTGCACATGTGCCACTTGCCAGTGGGGTGTCACAGGTGTCATGCTAGCTATGCAAGTCAGACACAGAGCATGGCCTACTTGTCACATCAGATGGGTAGATATGTTGCCACCTCCATGCAGGTGTGGCGCAACACTTCACATAGACACTCACTCACATGTAAAGGAAGATTCAAACACATCAATGTCCATGAGGTCGTACACATCATTTGGACACTCTCACCACAGGTCCACTCAACTCATACACATCTGTGGGTACAGTCACCTGTCACACCGGAGGGAGCACTGAATCACCTCAGGACAATAGGAAAAAAAGCCACCAAGGATTTCACAGGCTGCATGTGTCATGCACTATGCAGTGAAAGTCACTGTAAGCACTATGCAAGTGAGGAGTGCACACAGGGACTACATAAGGCTCTGCATGAGAGACATCAGCATTTCCCCCACCCTGGTACCCACTCTAAACAACATAGCATGTCTGTCCCACCTGGACACAATATTGACAGTCACACAACAGGTGCCTAGGCAAAGGTAGTGGACTCAGCACTCACCTGCTCCCCTGTATTCCCATACAGGCTGGTGTACTGTGGGAGGAGGGCGTCCAGCAAGGCCTGATTCTCCTCCTGGGTGAATGGCTGGGCCCTCTCCACAGTACACAACATGGTCCAGAGGAAGCAGAGACAGCAGCATTGTTGTCGACTGGAAAGTTGTGCAGGCAAGTGCCCTCTCATGGGTTCTGGCTGCCTTATATCTGTCTTGCTATGGGGCAGTCATTTAGAGGAGTACATAGTGATTGGTCAGACTCATTAGCATCCTATGTGTACTCCAATCCCTTTAAACATACACCAATGCCTTTGAACATACACCAATGACAGCATTCGCATCGTTCAAATTTTGAGCATCATGTCAAGTCAACAACCACTTTGCAACATTGTATTTTGTGGCCAACTGACTGTTCCAGGACACCTGATCAACACTTTCCAACTGAAAACTCTGTCTCCATGACAACCAGCATGCATTTAGGGCCCAATACTTGTCCCTTATGTATTCCCTATGTAATTTTGAAATCCACACACCGGTACAGTGCGTTTCACACGTACCCCTACGGCACAAGTACAATGGTGAAACAAAGCGTACACACGCGATGATAGCGGGTGTACGGTGCGTTTCACACGTACCCCTACGGCACAAGTACAATGGTGAAACGAAGTGTACACACGCGATGATAGCGGGTGTATGGTGCGTTTCACACGTACCCCTACGGCACCAGTTGTACAGTGCGTTTGACAGGTACGTGTACTACTAGTGCGTACATGTACGTGTACTACCTTAGTACACGTACGTGTACGCACTAGTAGTACACTACTGCGTACATGTACGTGTACTAAGGTAGTACACGTACGTGTACGCACTAGTAGTACACGTACGGGTACGTGTACTACTAGTGCGTACATGTGCATGTACTGCCTTAGTACACGTACCTGTACGCACTAGTAGTACACGTACGGGTACGTCTATTACTAGTGCGTAAGGGTACGTCTACTACTAGTGCATACACGTACGTGTACTAAGGTAGTACACGTACGTGGACGCGCTAGTAGTACACGTACCCATATGTGTACTACTAGTGCGTACAGGTACGTATACTAAGGTAGTACACGTACGTGTACGCACTAGTAGTACACATGCCCGTACGTGTACTACTAGTGTGTACAGGTACGTGTACTAAGGTTGTACTAAGGTAGTACACGTACGTGTACGCACTAGCAGTACACGTACCCGTACGTGTACTACTAGTGCATACAGGTACGTGTACTAAGGTAGTACACGTACCCATACGTGTACTAAGGTAGTACACGTACCTGTACGCACTAGTAGTACACATACCGGTACGTCTACTACTAGTGCATACACGTACGTGTACTAAGGTAGTACACGTATGTGTACGTACTAGTAGTACACGTACGGGTACGTGTACTACTAGTGCATACACGTACGTCTACTACTAGTGCGTACACATACATGTACTAAGGTAGTACACGTATGTGTACGCACTAGTAGTACACGTACCCGTACATGTACTACTAGTGCATACAGGTACGTGTACTAAGGTAGTACACGTATGTGTATGCACTAGTAGTAGATGTACCCGTACGCACTAGTAGTACACGTACCCGTACGTGTAATACTAGTGCGTACAGGTACGTGTACTAAGGTAGTACACGTACATGTACGCACTAGTAGTACACGTACCTGTACGTGTACTGCTAGTGCGTACATGTACGTGTACTAAGGTAGTAAACGTACCCGTACGTGCACTAAGGTAGTACACGTACCTGTACGCACTAGTAGTACACGTACCCGTACGTGTACTACTAGTGCGTACACGTACGGGTACGCACTAGTAGTACACGTACCCATACGAGAGACATTCTTTGAAATTTGCATGTGTCAAACATTGTTCATGTTTGGTAAAAGTTCATGTGTGCGTTGAGAATTGTTTTAGGTAACTTCTTGTGTTTCTGTCATTCCCAGGTATTTAGCGCCTGTTGTCTGCTCGTGTCATCGTTGTCCTCCTGCTATTCCTCATGAGCATTGCAACGTGTGCTGAATCAGCGTTCCATGCACAGACATGTGTAAAGGTCAGTCTTGGTAAGGTTTGCAGCAAGGACCTTTAGTGGTGGTACGGGTTTGGAATGTGTGGGGACTGCTTCTGTGCATGTTGTTGTACCATGCATACCATGGAGCATATAACATGTAGCATCACTCCCATGACATGATAGTCACCCTTCTTGACAGTCATCTGTAGTGGAGTGTGGCGTCTGATGAAGGCATCAATGTGTGTAAACCTTGCCTCTGAAACATTGCAGATGCTCCGGGTGGACATAGTGGGGAAATCACAACAACAGGCTCCATGGGGAATTGCAGCCTCTCCATGTGCAGCAGGATGTGTTTGGCTCATCCCCTTAACTTGTGTGCCAGTTCATTGGGATTGACATCATCCGTGTTGTGAAGGGGGTGTCCAGCGTATGTCCCACGTGTTCTGCCAACTGACCTGTGAGTCTGTTAATATGGATGCATATCCCTTTGTGTGTGTATGTGGAATAAAGGTGTTCAGCACAATCCAAAGTGCCTCATCTCTCACTGCAGCTCTCTTGACAGTTTGCATGCGTCATCTATGGCATAATTGTCGAAGATTGAGCATCTGTGTGTATGTGTACTTTGGCAACATGCATGCAGTGCTTTATGGCTAATGATCTCTATTGTGCATGAAGTACCTTGTTGGGAATGTATTTGTGCAGCTTGCTCCCCACAACGGGACGTCAACGCCTGCTGATGGTGTGTGTCCTTTGCGCATCTCCGCATTTTGTTGCCTGATCCAGTGGCTGTAATTTATGGTGATTGTTCATACATTTTCTCGTAGTGACCCATGAGTGACCTGACACTCCTTCCACCTGGTGCACTGTGCCTTTCAGACCTTGTCTGTGTGTGCTACTTTTTCCCTAATTTCTAACCCCTTCTGCCTGCTGCTGCCTCACCTGCGGCACCGCCCCACCGAGTGCCCTGATTCTGCAACCCCCATGCCTCCGAAATGCTCTGCCCTTCCCCCTCCACCCATTCGAAATGCAGGCAGCAGCTTTTCTGTGCCACTGTAGCCCCAGCGCCGATTGCGCCTGCAACATGCACAGTGCACAACCCTCTAGTCTTTCCATGACCCACGTCACACAACAGGCTCATGCTGCAGCCACTCTCGAAGCAATGTCATTGTGACAATCATCCTCCTGCTATCAGGCAACCCCTAAGCACACACACAACACCTTCGCATGCTGAGTGTGCTACTCCAACTGCCTACACAGCGCTGCCCAGCCTACAAAACCCTGTCAGAACAACCAGCCAATGTGCCTCCTACTCCACACTCGCTCCGTCCACCAGCACGCCATTGGACTCTGTTACTTCCTCAACACGACAGCCCCACACATCACCTTCATGACAGTAACCTGGACAAACGCATCCTCAGCACATGATGTCTTCATTGCCACCTCACACGGATACAAGACCACCCGCACGGACGGCAACACCCATCCCGGGGGATGAATTGCTATTTATTCACAAGTACACCATCAGAGTCACAAATCCGGGTTTTTTTCAGCAACTCCATGGCAACCCTCAGTGTAACACTCCTCTACAGATCTTCAGGACTAAATCTACTATTCTGCTAAGCCATCAACACGTACATCTGCACGCACGCCCTAACCTCCACGGGCTACATGTGGCTGTGTGCCAGTAACTTCTTGCTGGAGGGGAACAACACCACCATCCATCATTGGTCCATCAACATTTGACTCCACGTCTCTCACAAGCAACACACTGCCCCACACCCCGCTCCCGATCCCCCAAAGATGCTTGATGTAAGTCACCACAGACAAGCTGTGTGGGACACTCAAAACAACACCCCCGCCACACCCTGCAACCTCACGCACTGGATCAGCAACTGATCCAACAATCTTGCCACATTGACGGACTTTCCTGTGAAGCACAGCAACAGTTCATGCACCTGGGACAAGGCAGACCTATAGGACTCCTACAGACTTAGCCGGACTCTTGTGCAAACCTTGCAACACAAAGAGCCATCATTTGCCTTACAGCCCTGGAAAACACCACACACAGCCATCACCATATCATCAGCAAGGACAAGTGGAGATCCTTCAGATAGTGCAGAGACACCCAAACACACGACATCAAGGGGTTCATCAGCATTGTGAGTGAACTAACAGCAGATCTCCATCCAAGACACCCCAGCCTTGCAAGGCAGATCACATCCCTTGCAACTTTGTACCACTGCAAGCTCATGGGAATACATGACAGCCTTGGCAGACAGACGCAGACAGCACTATTATCCGCAGGACAAACCCCCATCAGGTTATGGACTCCCATCAGCAGCAATGACACAACCTGGCTCATTGCAACATACACTCTGGCTCTCCATCAGGCCCCTTCCCACACAACATCTAAACCACATCATTCCACATCCTTGAAGCCCACGTCCAGCGCGTCCTGAATGTCTCCTTTGAGTTTTCCACATTCCATGGGTGAAGGAGGCATGCAGAGACCCAGGCCCTTCTTAGACAACGGACGGTAGTACCGCAGGATCTCCTGGTACATCACCCTGCTTCCCTACCCAGGAAATGTCATCAGGAAGACACTCAACAAGCAAATGACAATTTTCCTCCATGCAACCTTCTCCAGGCAATCGGCACCAGACCATCTTCCACAGTAATAACACCACTGCAACCGTCAGCATTGCCACCACCAATGACAACTTTGCCATGCTCAACAATGGTGAGGCCACCACCCTTGACCTCTCAATGGCATTCTACACCATGTGCTACCACACTGTCAGCTCACACATCTCTAACACTGGTATCCAGAGGAGGGCCCAGAGTTAAATCAGAAAGTCGCTCACCAGCAAGGCCCAGGGAGTCTGCCTCCACCCTGCAACATGTAGTACACTGGGGTCATCTGGCCCATGCCCCAGGGCTCTTCTCTCAGCGTGACGATCTTCAATGTCTCCATGACCCCCCTCTCCCCCATCACATGCGCACACGACCTCATCATCATCTTGTATGCCATTGACACCCAGATGCTCCTCCAACTCACCAAAGACCCAGCCATTGCCAGATCAAAACTTCAAGAAGGATCCATTGAGGAATGGCTGAACATCAGCCACCTGAGGCTGGACTTGGACAGGACAGTAGTCATCATCTGAGGATTGTCCCCTTACAACTGGCTCCACTCCTTGTGTCCCACTGGTCTTTGCACCGCACCAGCACCCAGTGGCCACGCACGCAAGCTGGTGTTCATCATGGACCCATCGCTGACAATTACCATGCAACTCACCACCAGCTGTACCTCATGCTGCAACACCCCCACATGCTGCAAATGACCCACAGGTGGATCCACTCCAAGGCAAGACAGACCGTCCCCCTGGTCCACGACACCAGCCGGCTCAACTACAGCACCGGCCTCTACGGAGAACAACAGCAAAACTGCAGGAGAAGTTGTCCACATCCTGGGTGCATCCGCACACCTCATCTGCAACATCCCCCACCCCATCCCCATCACCGTCCACCAGAGATAGGTACAATGGCTCACTGTGTGCTGCAGGATCACCTTCAGACTCCTCAACCACACTCAGGAGGCAGTCCACAACCCCAGACCCAACACCGACCTTGGATGTCTGTCATCCAAAACCTCATTGGCCCAACTCCATGCAGCCCACCTTGCCCTGGCCACCATTCATCACATCCACATAAAAACTGCATGCAGGCGATAGTTCTCCCACCTCGCAAAACAGACCTGGGACTCCCTACCCGGGCACATCAACATGACCCATGACCTCTACACCTTCATGATACTCTACCAAATTGGTCTGTCTGAGCAGTATTGCAAGCACCCCCTCAGAATCTTGAGGCCATCACGTGTGAGTATTTGCCTCCATGTCTGTATTTTGTGATACATTGTGACCCATGTGTGTCCTCGACCGGACTCAGATCCAAGTGTGGGGATGGCTGGAGTTTGTTCCACACTCAGGCATACTTTGACATATCCCCACACGTATGTTGTGTAATGATAATCATGCTAAATGACTGCAACATAAAATTTCATGTCTTAATTTTTTATTTACAGCTCTGGGGCGTGATTTGTGCACAGGAAAAGGTGCTATGCAGGGACCATAGAATCCAAAGTTCACAGGGGGAGAATGGATCCTTAGCATTTGAAGTCATCAGAGTCCAGACCACAGTGTTTGGCATCATTGGTCAGACTGTGACCAGCAAGTCCATGTGGCAGATGATGTCAGTCAATGAGGTGATGCTGTTGCACATGAAGGCCAGGTGCCAGGCCAGGTGACCTGGGAGATGTGGATGGGCTGCTGCCTCTCATGGTCTTTTCCGTGGACGACCCACCTTCCTCGCGGGACCCTCAGATGCAGGCCTTGATGATGCTTGGGACGCTCCGTCGGACGAATCCTCCTCCTCCTCCCTCCCTGTGGCTGGTGGTGGTCTTCGCCTGGTGGCACAGGGAGGGTTGCCCATGTTGTTTGCGATCCGACGGAGTGAATGGCTAATGTCCCTTTGCACCACCAGGAGCTCAGCCAGTCTTGCCTCCATCCGTCCTTGGTGTTCTTGTTGACTGGCGTGTTGCTCGGCCTGCTGGTTCTTGATCTCTGTGAGGGTCAGCACTACCTGGCTGAACTCCCTGGTGTCACGCCGGTATGCCTCCATGATGTTGTGGATGTGTGACATACCGGTCCCTTCAGCTGGATGGTCAGATTCTCGCCTCCGCCGTCCTCCACTCCCACCACCCCTGCCCACACGAGCCTGGCCTGCCATTGTGGGCACATCGGGTCTACGGGACCCCTGAGGGATGGCAGTGTCGGCGTTGTCTGCCTCCTCCTGGGTGCCCGCCGCACCTTGTCCCTCCTGGTCAGACTGACTCAGTTGTTCACTGCGGGCAGGACTCCTCGGTGTCTCCTGGGATGTGGCAGGAATGGGGGTGGTGGTTGGCACAGATGGTCCTGAACCAGGTTCTGCAGGGGCTTGGACACCAGAGGGTCCAGGTCGGTCGGGGTCATCCGCGGAGTGTTGAGAGGCGTCGCTGCCGGTGGGATCAGGTTCCTCCCGAGCCTGTGACTGTGATTCTTCCCCCCCCATTGTTGGGGGGATATTCCTCACGTTGCCCTGTGTGTGAGAGACAGACAATGTTAATGCTGTTTCATGCAACATGCATGTTTGATACACATTCAAGTTGGCACTGTTCCTCCAGGTAGTTGTATGTGCCTAGCATTCTCCCGAGCCTGTGACTGTGATTCTTCCCCCCCATTGTTGGGGGGATATTCCTCACGTTGCCCTGTGTGTGAGAGACAGACAATGTTAATGCTGTTTCATGCAACATGCATGTTTGATACACATTCAAGTTGGCACTGTTCCTCCAGGTAGTTGTATGTGCCTAGCATTCTCCTCAATGTTCACTTGTGGATGGGTATGGTGCGGGGAACAGATTGATATGTTCTCCTGAGTCTTTGACATGTCGATTTGTGGCTTGGATGCTTCTCCGGCTATGTATTGGTCTTGTATTGGTCTTGTTGTGTTGCATGTCCATTGTGACAGTGGGTAAATGTATTGCCTGTCCTGGTGGTGTCTGCTTGTGTAAGGGGTGTGTGTGACAGGGCCTGCTGGTGGGTGTAGTGTGATTTGGCAGTGGGGCTCCCAGGTGATGTAGCTGTCTCCCTATGGAGCATGCTGCCATGACAGTGAGTGTGAGTTCCTGTCCTAGGTATCTGACCTGGTTGTCTTGGTGTTTGTGTTGGCACTGGTCACAGGAGGGCCTTGTGCTGCCTACACCCAGGCAGAGTATGAGCTATCTTGTCAGTACTTTCCCAATCCCTGTGCATTGCGCATGGTGCATGGGTATGTAGCTGGGCCATATGGGATGAGAGCAATTGTGTCTTATTTGGATTTCAACAATGTGTTTTGTGCCACCCACCCTCCCAGCATACCGGACATCCATTCTTGGGTTGGTGCTTCATGTAGCATGGGACGTAGCATAGCCTTGCTTTGTCAGTGGGGAATACACATGTTATTGGCATTAGCGTAGTTTTTGAGTGTGGTTCTGGCTGGTGATGGCTTGGGGGTAGTTGGGTGCATTTGGTGTAGTTGGGGTGTGGATGGAATTACCCCCATGTTACATAAGTTGTTTGTGTACTCACCAGGCTCTGCAACTCCTTGGAGTCCATGTACTCCCACCGGCGGAAGCATGGCCATCACCTTCTCCTCCCAGGGATGGTAATGTACTGGTCTGCGGGGCGCACCACCTCCAGTGATTTTGCTCTGAGCGTAGTCCTCATTCATTTTGCGCTTGACCGCCCTCCGCAGACGGTACCACCTGGCTTGGCATTCATTTCTGGTCCTTCTGATGGGTGCAACAGCATTCACCCTATCGACGATCCTCTGCCACAGGTGTGATTTTTCAGCTATGCTGGTCTTTCTGACCAATGTTCCAAACAGCTGTGGTTCGACTCTGATGAATTCATTGACAAGGATCTCCAGCTCCTCCCTTGTGAACTTTGGATTCTTGTCTGTGGGCATGGTGTGGGGTGAGGGTGTGGATGGTTGTGGGTGTGTGGGTCTGAATGTGACGGTGTGGGTGTGAATGTGTAGAGGGGGTATGTGTGAAGAAGGTTGTGTGAAGGTGTATATGGTAAGGTGGATGTGTGCTCCGTAGCTGCAGTGAGTCTGTAGCAAAGGCTCATGGTTTGTGTGTGTGGGCCCTTTTTATTGGTCCATTTGTGGGTGTGGCTCAGTTTGAATTTTTGGTGGGTGTGTCATAAGAGGTGGTTGTGAGTTTGCCCCTCTGTTTGCCTGTTTGGATGTGTCCAGGTGAGTCCTTTCCATTTTTTGTGCAGTGTAGACGTGTTTTGTGGTGTTGTGCGAGCCGAATAGGCCCTCCTTGTGCTGTTTTCCAGTGTCCGTGGTTCAGTACGGTACAGGGGTACGAGTCGTACAGACACTCGGCCACATGCGTTGTGTATGTACGGGGCATAGGCCGCCATTGCTATGTACGGTGCGTACACCGCCATCGCTATGTACGGTGCATACACCGCCATCGCTTATGTACGGTGCGTACACCGCCATTGCTATGTACGGTGCGTACACCGCCATCGCTATGTACGGTGCGTACACTGACATTGCTATGTACGGTACGTACACCGCCATCGCTTATGTACGGTGCGTACACCGACATTGCTATGTATGGTGCATACACCGCCATCGCTATGTACGGTGCGTGCACCGCCATCGCTATGTACGGTGCGTACACCGCCATCGCTTATGTACGGTGCGTACACCGACATTGCTACTGTACGGTGCGTACACAGACATTGCATTTGTACAAGTCATTCCCCGTGTACTTGTACGCTCGGACTGTGTTTTTACGATTCGTACGGAAAAGTGTCCGGGTCCGTCTCGTAAAACTTTTCCCGCTATGATTCGTACGGATCGGGCCGATCCGTGTGTGCTTTTTCCTGTACGAATCGTACTTCACGGGTCGGACGTGACTTGTACGATTCGTACGGAAAAAAATACGGATACGAGTCGTACGGCAAAAAAAAATACAGGATCGGAATCGGTCCCTTAGTGGGGCGGATGTGGTGAAAGCGACACCAACTCACTGCAGGATCTTCTATTACCTCGGCAATAGCGCATGCTGGCCCCATTTTACCCACCGACGCATAGAAGTGATCCATATTTTAGATATAGAAGAACCTCATTTGTCAACATCATCCTTCAGACCTTGTGTTGTGTAAACACTTAACCTTGTCCAGACCTGACTCAACTACTCCACTGGAGGATTTTGTAAGTTCAGTTATAAATACTAGCTCTCCATTGCTCAGAAGAAGTTACTATTGTTAGTGTTTGTTAGGAAATCAGGTCTTCTTTGTTGTGTCATGGTGGTAGTCTGGTCTCAGACCTTCTAAAGTTAGGATGTAATAATATAACCCATTAACTCTGTGTTTTATTTCAATCTAGTTGCCTGTGATGGAGAATACCCCAAAAAGATTTGAGGCATAAATAAAGTAAAATAATTATTTATTACCCTTTTTAAGCAGTAAAACCTACCCCTTCCACCCACAACAGGCCCACCCCTCTCCCCAAACAAATCTCCCGTCCCCAAACAATGTCCAAAATGGCCAAAGAAAAATTCCACGAAACAGTCCCGGTCTCAACTCCCATCATTCCCATCCTCTCCACCCACTGCAAGTCCCTCCCACCAAAACAAATATTGAAAAGCGGATAAAGTAGAGGGCACTACACACATGTCCGAAGCTTTTTTAGGTGCCCAAAAATACGTGCTGATCTGCTTTCAAAATGCGCCAGCCTCAGCAGGACGAGGCACTAAAAATTTGGTCTGAGTGCACTGGGCAGCAGTGGCGGTGTAACAGGTGGCTGCCAGCGAGCGGTGCTGGCGTTGTTCTTGCCCGGAGGCTGGAGGTATTGGCGACTGGCAGTGGCCCAGGGCTGCTATCTCCTGCCTAGTAGGTGGTCGACCAGCAGGAGTAGCTTTGTCAAGAAAGAAAAAAGAAAATTGCTAACAATGCTCTGTGCACAGAACTTGTTATAAATTATATAGTAGCACAGTAGAAGTACATTGCTGGTCCCTAAGGACCATTCAAATTTGATGTGATTAGAGTCACATCCATTTTTTACCCACAGATTTTTCACATAAGGCTGAAACTGGCTAAAAGGAATTAAGGCAGAATTTCTTTTTCTTTTGAAGGATTTCCTTGTAAGCAAGTAAACTGACACTTTGAGGCCTATTAGCATATCGGGCAGATCGCCACCGCCGGGACGGTGGTGATCCGCCTGCTAGATGCTCCCGTTTCACCCCCGCCATATTAGTATGGCGAGGGGCACCGCGGCGAACAGAAAGACCGTCCACCGCCTTTCCGCCGGTCGGATTCCCATCCGGGCGGATAAGGCCCTCAATATGGTGGCAGTGCCTTGCAGGCACCACCATCCATATTAGGATGGGTGTGTGGGGCATGCCTTTCCAGGCCACTGGGGAGGTGGGGGGTGGATGCCTGCACTTGGGGGGTACCCATGGTACCCTCCTTCATTGGCATGCACAGGGTGGCAGGCACCGTGCGGTGCCTGTCACGTTGTGCATGCCAATGCACGACATGCATATTTTGCATTGCGGCGGGTGCTGCTGACAGCATTGCCAGCCGCAATGCATAATATGCAGGATGCGATTGCCAGGGTGGCAGGTGCATCCTAATTGCCATGGTGGGACCGCCGCACCTCTGGCGGTCGAGCCCGCCCCATTGTGTGGAAAAAAAATAATTACCTCTCATTATTGAGTAAGGCATTATGCACTATGGAGTGCAAGTATTCTTGTTGTGCTAAATAAACAGAAGCAAGCTAGCTAGTGCATTTGTAGTTGGTACTTTGCTACTCTGCAGTCTGCAGCGGGCAGCTATAATGGATGATTATCTTATCCCAATGGTCCTGCTCTTATCCAAAATGCCTTTACATTTTTCAGTGACTCCAAGGGAGATGATTATTAATGATACAACGTCACATATAAAATGTGAATATTCTTTCTGCCGTAAGTAGATAGTGTGAAAAACAATGCACTGCAGTACAGGAAAAGGATTAAGGAACTGGATATATAGATTGTATTTGGCATGTTTGCCAGAGTGTATCCGGCTTGCAAAACTCAAGCACTTAGTCCCACTTTACTCCCTGGCCTCACCCTCCACCACAATTTATAATTATTTCCAGCAAATACATTTGCTTAGCAGTAAGGAAAGAAAACATTACTTACTCTACAATAGGAACTAGGCCGGGTAAATAGATGTTTTACCACAGAATAGTGGGGTATCACTGATCATCATCATGTGCCTAAGCTTTGGCTTAATCAGTCATTGTATAATCACTCATTGTAGTTGACAAATGTTTAAAGGGAAAAACTTGAACAGGCGTAAATCTGTTATGGAAGCCATGAAATATATAATTCACTTGGCCAGAATAATGTGGAGCATCCCAAGAATCGATTTTAATTTTTTTTGGGCAGGCTGGGACAGAACTTAGGAAAGAATAAAGCAGCGGAGTGCTAGAAAGTGACTGAGTGGGTACTGGGAGGGAAGGGAAACACACTTTGTTTTCACTTTGCCATGCATTGAAAACTTTGTAAATGTCACATTAACTGAAGCAGACGCACATTGCACAGTCAGCACTGCAGTGGCAAATCAAACCATGCAACAGTTAGGTCATGGGTGGCACTGGCGAAATGCAGAGGGAAGGGAGGTAATGAGTGGGATAGATATCTGCCTCACTTAAAAAATACAGTGAGTCAAGGAAATAGACAGAAATTCCCTCCCAAATGTTAACCAAAATCTTTGCTAAAACCATTCCAAACAAGTAAAGTAGGTGTGCTCGCCCCTCTCCAGAAGAACTCCCTTGTTTCTTCATTCAAGCAATTATCCATTCATAATTTAATTGTTTTAGTATTTTTCACCCTTTGATACTCACTATTTAAGCTTTACATTCTCTCATCCAGTCTTTCAACAATGAAAACCATCCATCCATATATATCCATCCATCCATTCATTCACCAACCCACGACTCTCAACCATACTTTCACCAATACATCCATTTACCCACCCATCCTTTCACCCATTCATCCTTTTACCCATCTGGCTTTATCCCACCCGCTGCTGACATGCAGATAGAAGAGGCCATTACCTCAATCCCCACGTTAGCTGCTAAAGCGGGGGTTCACGATCCCCTGGCGGTGAGTATACTAATAATACAACCAACGTGAGTTACCACTGTCTGTCCCTGCTGCTGCTGGGACTCATCCTTCGACTGCTGCCATATCTGCTCCACAGGCCCTGACCCCGGCACTGGTGGTCTGTGCAGCTAGAAAAAACATTACACATTTTAGATGCCAGATACGCGTCCCCTTATTTATTCTTTCAACATAATTCAACCACAGTACATCACTACTGTTTGTCTGCAGTATCTTCTATCACAAATATCACGTTGGGCAATTTGCTGGTTGGCAATGTTTGAAAAGTCAGATAGTCAAGCCAACCAAAAACATTTTTTAATGGAGGGGCAGAACTATGATGACTTTTAGTCATTGGTGCACAATAAAGGGGAGGTATAATTGGTCAATGAAGGACACATGATTTTGGTTGACAAATGCAATGGGAACGTCTTCATACTAGTTTCTAGCCATGCTGCACTGTCATCAAAACTGCTGGTACTGTATAAATGAATACATACAAACATTGGGGTGGTCCACCCATGACCATAGCCACTCTCTAATTTTACTGTTTGAGCATGAGCAAGAAAAAGAAAGCCTTCTCAACAAATATGCGTAGTCTTACAGTACCAGTCCACAAGATATATAAGGGGAGAGGGATAGCTGACAAAGCAGAAGAAAGGAAGCTACAGACTAGTACAGAGAGAAGTAAGTCAACTACAGAAACTTGAAATATAGAAAATAACTAGGACAATGCAAGGATAACAAGAATTTAACAAACATTAGACAGAATGAAGAGGAGTTGGAAAAAGGAAATTAGGAGACAGGCACAGCAAAAAAAAGGAAAAATTATTCTAAACGTGGAGCTGTAAAAGTTAGGGAAATAATAATAATATTAACAGGATGACTAACTGGAGCCAGCAGATCCGTTGGCATCAGCCGCGGTGCTGGTGGTAGTTGTGGAGGTAGAACTTCCACCTGCCGCGCAACTGGTGGTGGCACCCCTGGTTCCCTGACCTACCTCCGTGCTGCTAGCCCTCTTCTTGCCCCTGGATGCTGAGGAAAGAAATAAAGAAGATAAAATGAGATATAATAGTGGTACAGTTAATAATCTCCCCAAAAATATTTTAACAGGTAAAGGAAAAAAGAGTAACATTGTATTTTTCTATATCAGATCGCCTATATTACTACTAGTATCAAATTGACCTATTCCTAATTTCCTAATTGACAGGCCAAATCAGTCTCCCTTTTTTTCAATGCACATATGCATACTACGGTAACTAGTCACAATATAGAAAAAAAAATATCGACTGGACAGAATATCGAGTTTTTAATATAGAATGGACAAAATATCTAATTGCAGAAATATAGTTGTGCATAATATCGAATTTCAGGTAAGAAATATCGATTTTCATAATATCGAAGTTAGTAATATCGACAGTCATAATATAGTTGTTAAAAATATTAAATTTTTTCATAGTGTTTTAAGTGTTAGTATATGTGTTAAAAGTATGTATTATTTTTGTAATATATGTTTGGATTTTTTTAAAGTAATGAATTTTATGTTATTTAATTTTTGCGTAATTTAATTCCGTAGCGAGTTTTGGGTTTATAGGGGAATAGGGTGGGAAGTAATTTAATTATAGTAAATTAAATATTATTTTTTAGGAATTATTAAATATTTTTAATTTAATTTTGTGTTTTAGTTCTGTAGCGGGTTGTGGGTTTATAGGGGAATAGGGTGGGAAGTAATTTAATTGTCATTAAGTAATTATGTATTTTTATTTATTGGTATTGATAATTAATGTATTGTTAATTAATTGTTAATTGGTAATTGATTTTTATTAATTGGTAATTATTTGTTAATAATTGATTAATTGATAATTATATCAATTGTATTAATGTATTATTCAGAGCGTGTTGTGGGTTTATAGGGGAATAGGGTGGGAAGTAATTTAGTTGTAATAAAGTAATTATTGAAATTATTTTTGTGTATTGATAATTAATTTACTCTTAATTAATTATTAATTGGTATTTTTTAATCACTTATTAATTTTTGGTAATGCAAATTAATTTGCTGTTAATTATTAATAGGTAATGAATGTTTAATAAATAATATTTATTGGTATTTATAGTTAATTAATTATTAAATATGTTGTAATTGGTAATTAATTTTAATTAATTTTTTATTGGTATCGATAATTAATTTATTTTTATTGAATTATTAAATCATTACTTTCCCTGCTGTTGCACTCACTGGAGTGGGAATAGTAATGTTTACCCCTACGCTATCCAACACTTCCCTACTGTTGCACTCTCTGGAGTGGGAATAGTAATTTTTATCCCTACGCTATCCAACACTTTCCCTAATGTTGCACTCTCTGGAGTGGGAATAGTAATTTTTACCCCTACGCTATCCAAAACTTTCCCTACTGTTGCACTCTCTGGAGTGGGAATAGTAATTTTTACCCCTACGCTATCCAACACTTTCCTTACTGTTGCACTCACTGGAGTGGGAGTAGTAATTTTTACCCCTACGCTATCCAACACTTTCCCTACTGTTGCACTCACTGGAGTGGGAATAGTAATTTTTACCCCTACGCTATCCAACACTTTCTCTACTGTTGCACTCTCTAGAGTGGGAATTGTAATTTTTACCCCTACGCTATCCAACACTTTCCCAACTGTTGCACTCTCTGGAGTGGGAATAGTAGTTTTTAACCTCCGGTTATCCAACACTTTCTCTACTGTTACATTTTGTGGAGTGGGAATATTAAATTATTCCTACCCGCTATCTAACACTTTCCCTACTGTTGCACTCACTGGAGTGGGAATAGTAATTTTTACCCCTACGCTATCCAACACTTTCCCTACTGTTGCATTCTCTGGCTTGGGAATAGTAATTTTTACCCCTATGCTATCCAACACTTTCCCTACTGTTGCACTCTCTGGAGTGAGAATACTAATTTTTACCCCTACGCTATCCAACACTTGCCCTACTGTTGCACTCACTGGAGTGGGAATAGTAATTTTTACCTTCCCGCTATCCAACGCTTTTTTACTGTTGCACTCACTGGAGTGGGAATAGTAATTTTTACCCTCCCGCTATCAATCAATCAATCAATCAAAGACATTTATAGAGCGCACTACTCACCCGTAGGGTCTCAAGGCGCTTGGGGGGGGGGTGCCGTTACTGCTCGAACAGCCGTTGTTGCTCGAACAGCCAGGTCTTGAGCTTCTTCCTGAAGGAGAGGTGGTCTTGGGTCAGGCGCAGGTCGGTCGGGAGGGAGTTCCAGGTCTTGGCGGCCAGGTAGGAGAAGGACCTTCCTCCTGTTGTTGCTCTTCGGATGCGGGGAACGGCGGCGAGGGCGTGGCTGGCTGATCGGAGGTGGCGTTTGGGAGCGTAGAAGTTGATTCGGTTGTTGAGGTAGCTCGGGCCTTGATCGTGTAGGGCTTTGTGTGCGTGGGTGAGGAGCCGGAAGGTGATTCTTTTGTTGACGGGGAGCCAATGCAGGTCTCTCAGATGTCCGGATATGTGGCTGTTTCGTGGGATGTCGAGGATGAGTCTGGCTGAGGCGTTCTGGATCCGCTGGAGTCTCTTCTGGAGCTTGGCGGAGGTTCCGGCGTAGAGGGCGTTGCCGTAGTCCAGTCGGCTGGTGACGAGGGCCTGGGTGACAGTTTTCCTGGTCTCGGTGGGGATCCACCAGAAGATCTTCCGTAGCATGCGCAGGGTGTTGAAGCACGACGAGGAAACGGCGTTGACTTGTCTGGTCATGGAGAGGGAGGAGTCCAGGATGAAGCCCAGGTTGCGTGCGTGGTCCGTCGGTTTGGGTGCGGTGCCCAGGGCGGGGGGCCACCAGGAGTCGTCCCAGGCGGAGGGCGAGGGGCCCAGGATGAGGACCTCTGTCTTGTCTGAGTTCAGTTTCAGGCGGCTGGTCGTCATCCACTCGGCTACATCTTTCATCCCTTCGTGCAGGTTGGCTCTGGCGGCGGCGGGGTCGTTGGTCAGGGAGAGGATCAGCTGGGTGTCGTCGGCGTAGGAGATTATGTTGAGGTTGTGTTGGCGTGCGATGGCCGCGAGGGGGCTCATGTAGACATTGAAGAGGGTGGGGCTCAGCGAGGATCCTTGAGGGACGCCGCAGATGACTCCGGTGGCCTCAGACTTGTACGGTGGTAGGCGGACTCTCTGTGTTCTTCCGTCGAGGAAGGAGATGATCCATTCCAGTGCCTTCTCCTGGATTCCGACGTTGCTGAGGCGCTGCACTAGGGTGCGGTGGCAGACAGTGTCGAATGCCGCTGTGAGGTCTAGGTGTCAGGTCCCCACAATTCTTACCTTACTGTTGTGGAGAGATCCCACAGGGATGACAAGGACAACCCCCTCCTGGACCCTTTTCCCCCTGGAAGGACCAAGTGCACTAACCAGGATGGAGAGGG
Source organism: Triturus cristatus (assembly GCF_964204655.1). Taxonomy (NCBI): domain Eukaryota; kingdom Metazoa; phylum Chordata; class Amphibia; order Caudata; family Salamandridae; genus Triturus; species Triturus cristatus. The sequence goes on along the minus strand of NC_140589.1, from coordinate 139,303,889 downwards.
AGCTGGGGGAGGCTGCCACGAAGCAGGTGAGGGTGGTGTGTCGGGATGGGGCGTCTCTCGTGAACAACCGGGGTCTTGGGTCGGACGCGAATCCCACCTAATCAGGACAGAGAGGAGATCGGTAAGCGCGGTTTCCAGGAAAGGAAAACAGACGCACAGGCACGCAAACACTAACCCCCTGGTTATCGCTCACTGCAAGTGTTACCTGAAGGTGGCGCTCCTGCGCAGGGAAGATGAGACAAGTCGGCAAGCGCTTCGCAAGAGGGGGTGTCAGCGTGGTGGAAGCATACGCTCCTGCGCTGAGTGCTGATGGGTACCAGGAATCGATCCAAGGCGGGAAACTCGTGGGTAACCTGGCGTGGCAGTGAAGGAGGGGCAAAGTAAGGGTGACTCCGTGCCGTCGCACAAGTCGTGGGTGCTTAAGGGGGAAGCGCGCCAGCGCTCGTGAAGGAGGGGCAAAGTAAGGGCGACTCCGTGCCGTCGCACGAGCCGTGGAGAAGCAAGAAAGATAGCGCTCCTGCGCTACGAGAAGGAACTGAAAAGGCGATGGAGACTCTACCCGAGTCTCGGTAAACAGCAGCTGTAGGCGCCCATGCGCGGTCCAAACTGAAGGTCTGGTTGCTGGTAGAGCCTTCGCTACGCTCCTGCGTATCCGGCGAAGCTCCGTGGAAAGAATCCGAAGCACCGGCGTGGGCGTCCGTCGGCTTTAAGTACACAATCCGCCGGAAGTGGGGGACGGCCAATGACAGTGGCCGAGTCGATCACAGCCACTAGACCGCTACTCCGTGAGAAGCCAGTAGAGGGGAGGAGTCTCGTCCCGTGGAAGGCCTCGCTTCCGGCCGTCGGGAGCGAGGGAGCGGACGAGATCATGACACTAGGAGGATGAGGGCCGCTGTTTCTCCGTTGTCCATCAGGGCTCGGATGTCGTCGGTGGCAGCGATGAGGGCGGTCTCGGTGCTGTGGTTGGCTCGGAAGCCAGATTGTGAGGGGTCGAGGGATCCATTCATCTCGAGGAAGGCGGCCAGCTGTTTGTTGACGGTCTTCTCGATGACTTTGGCTGGAAACGGGAGGAGCGAGATGGGGCGGTAATTCTTGAGTTCGGTGGGGTCCGCTGTGGGTTTCTTGAGTAGAGCGCTGAGTTCGGCGTGCTTCCAGCTCTCAGGGAAGGTGGCGGTGTCGAAGGAGGTGTTGATGATGTCTCGCAGGTGGGGTGCGATGACAGCGTCGGCCTTGTTGAAGACGTGGTGAGGGCAGGGGTCGGTCGGAGATCCGGAGTGGATGGAATTCATCATGCGGGCGGTGTCTTCGGTGCTGATCGGAGTCCAGGCGCGGAGGGTGGTGGTGGGCGGCGTTGCTGCGGTTGTGGCGTGCGTCGGTTGAGTGGTGAAGCTGTTGTGTATGTCCGCGATCTTGTTGTGGAAGTAGGAGGCGAGGGAGTTGCAGAGGTCTTGCGATGGGGTGATGTCGTTGTTTCCGGCGTTGGGGTTGGAGAGCTCTTTCACGATGTTGAAGAGTTCCTTGCTGTTGTGTGCGTTGTTGTCCAGCCGGTCCTTGAATGCAGTTTTCTTGGCGGCGCGGATCAGTTGGGGGTGCTTCCGGGTGGCAAGCTTGAGGGTGGTCATGTTGCCCGGTGTTGGTTCCCTTTTCCAGACTTTCTCGAGGGCTCGGCAGTTCTTCTTGGAGCTCTTGAGTTCGTCGGTGAATCGTGGGGCTTTCTTGCTGCCGGGTCTGCTGGGCGGGGTCCTCAGAGGGGCGAGTTCGTCCGCGCAGTTGCTGATCCACTTCGTGAGGTTGTCGGCGGCCTGGCTGGGGTTCGCTGAGCTGGCCGGAGGGTGCTGATTCAGGGAAGCGGCGAGCTGGTCGGCTGTTATCTTGTTCCAGCTTCTTCGGGCAACCTGTTGCTGGTGGTGGTGGATCGTCGCTCTTTTGAAGGAGAAGTGGACGCAGCTGTGGTCCGTCCAGTGGAGTCCTGTGGCGTGGCTGAAGGCGATGTCTTTGCTGGATGAGAAGATGGCGTCGAGTGTGTGTCCGGCGAGGTGGGTGGGGGTGGACACCAGCTGCTTGAGTCCGAGGTTGGCGAGGCTGTCGAGCAGGGTGATGGTGTTGTGGTCGCTGTTGTTCTCCAGGTGGAAGTTGAGGTCCCCCAGGAGGATGTAGTCAGCGGAGGGGAGGGCATGCGGGCTGATGAAGTCGGCGATGTCCTCGCTGAATTGTGTGTGTGGTCCCGGGGGTCGGTAGATCAGGGTTCCTCTGAGGGTGGTCTTCGGGTCGGTGTGGATCTGGAAGTGCAGGTGTTCGGCGGTGGTTAGGGTGTCGTCGGTGTTGGTCGTGATGCGGATGGTGTCCCTGTGGATGATGGCGATGCCTCCTCCCATCTGGTTGGCGGTGCGGTCCCTCCGGGTGATCTTGTAGCCCTCTGGGATGGCGATGGCGATGTCGGGCGCTGAAGAGGCGTTCATCCAGGTCTCCGTGAGGAAGGCAACGTCAGGGGCTGTGGTGTCGAGAAGGTTCCAGAGTTCGGTGGCGTGTCTCTGGACGGAGCGGGTGTTGAGCAGGATGCACTTGAGGTGGTTGCTGCTGGTGTTTGGCATGGCGGGTGCTGGTGCAGGGCAGGTCCGGATGCAGGTGAATTTGCAGGCGTGGCAGCTGAAGGGTCCGTGGGTGCGTCGTGGGGTGGCTTGGTGGCATCCTGGGATTCGGCCGGTGTTGAGTGCGTTGAGGGTGGTGGCGGTGTACGTTCGGCGGGTGGGCTTGGGTCCTCGAGGGCCAGGGGTTCTGGCGCTGGGCGCGGTCCGGTCGCGGACGGGCGCAGACGGGCTTACCTTTGGCGCACCTTCGGCGCACAATCGGCGCGCCCGCTGCGCGTGGCCGCTGCACGTTCGCACGGTCGCCATATATGGCGAAGTGCGAGGGAGGGCGGAGCAGCTGGGAGGCGGGAGCGGGGAGGGTACACAAAGAAAAAGGGGGCGTGGTCAGCGGCGGTGGCGGGAAGCGGGCAGGGATTATACGGGGGAGCGAGAACAGGCAAACAGGGACAAAAATACAATTACAGTTTAAGGAACAATTTAACAACAGTACACAATAATTCAGAGGGGCACACGGCAGGACAGCGGGGCACAGGAGCACAGACCACGCCGATTGGCGGTAGGGGGCGTGGTCAGACGGCGGTAGCTGGAGCAACGAGGCAGGCAGGCGGGAGGAGCACGCAGCAGCAGCTGGTGGCCGTGCGGCGCGGGGGTGTCCTAGACTAGGTCACACTCACCTGCGTCGCGCGGTCGCCATATATGGCCAAGTGCGAGGGAGGGCTGAGCAGCTGGGAGGCGGGAGCGGGGAGGGTACACAAAGAAAAAGGGGGCGTGGTCAGCGGCGGTGGCGGGAAGCGGGCAGGGATTATACGGGGCTATCCAACGCTTTCCCTACTGTTGCACTCACTGGAGTGGGAATAGTAATTTTTACCCTCCCGCTATCACACACTTTCCCTACTGTTGCACTCACTGGAGTGGGAATAGTAAATTTTACCCTCCCGCTATCCAACACTAAAAATATTGAATATTTTTAAATAATATTAAGATAACATACATATGTATTAAAAAATAAAAATGCATGTTTATTTTTTATTAATTATTTATTGATTTTAAGGTTTTTAAAGTATTTTTAAGTATTTTTTACTGAATTATATTCATTATTTCATTATTTTACATTACTTTTAAGAGATTTAAAAAATTTGATATTTTAACAAACTATATTATTTACAACGATATTTTGTATTCGATATTTTTGTACTTACCTGTTTGTAGATAGGAAGTCGATATTCTGTCATTCTATATTTTTTCATCGATAATTTGGCAGGTTGATATTTTGCTCTTCGATATTCTGTCAGTGATCCGCATACTACACATCACTGGAAGATTCGTTGGGATTGTATGAGCTACAGAAAGAAAGGCACAGAGAACGCAGACTCATTGATATTACAACTACTACCACTATCTTAGTGACAAGACAGAGGAGTCTGCAATCACTTAATATTTGCAGCATAAACTTAACTTACCTCTTAGTGTGAGCTCGATGCTATTAGGAAAAAAATATTAGCATAGAAAGAACACAACAAACAAATAGTCACTCACCGAGTTCCACAACCTCAACGCCCAGCAGGATATCGGCCCAGCGGTGCGTCAACTGCTGCTGGGTGCGCTGCACCTCAGAGCTCCGGTGCACACACTGGTGCACCTTCCCCCCAGTAGCCAAAGCTCCCGCAGGCTGTACCCGCTGTCAGGCCATCCACCTTCTGCCAGCATGGAGGGAAGGTGGCACCAGACATAAAAAACTAGTGCAGCCACCTCCACCTCTGATAAAATGGTGTGGGGCTGCACCCCTTGGCAGCACCGACTAAAGCAAGGTGTGCGGCTAGCATCTGGACTGGCGCCGCCACTCCCTCTGTCACCCTGCTCTGCCAAGGTGATGGGTGGTAAAAAAATAATTAAAAGAAGAAATAGGAGAAGGAAGAAAGGAAACACTAAAGGCTTAAAGGGAAACCCAACAAAAGTACAAAAAGTCACAAAAACACAAAAAAATGACAAAAACGTCAAATACATAAACACACAATGATACAATAAAGGAAAATGAGGGATGGATGAGTCAGATAGGGAGAGGGTTGAAAAGATTAAGGGTGGACTGTAAAACAGGCCCCAGCACCATGCACAGAAAGGAAAACAAAATGCTGTGTGTAAATGTATGGGCCGCTCCAGGGAATTCTGCATAGCAGGACTCTGCGAGCTCCGACCAGGCCTAGTACAAACACACCTACTAACCGTCACACTTTTACAAGTATGACAATTCGGACTATTTCAGGCCCCCAAAGCTAAATGAATGGCTTGGGTGGCAGGTGATTGTCATTTTTAATGCATATTAGATTAACAATTAACTGTTGTTGTGGTACTTTCTAAATCAGTCAGACAGTGCCAGCTTCTGGCAGACTATCACAGGCACCGATGTTGTCGATTAAGTGCTGGTGCAGAGCACCAGAAACCACTGACTCAAATAAAGTACCATGGACACATTGGGGGAATATATGAGAGTCGAACCATCTAACTCAGGTCGTTTGTGGGTGGGGTTGATAGAATATTATTCAAAGATTGTGCACAACAGTGCCAACAACATCAAAGCACTATAGAGTTTATTGCACACATTTTCCATGTATGATGTGAGTTGTGAGTAGTGAGTGCCTGAAATGTTTAATGAGATCAGAAACAATATAAAGACAAGTCCGGGGCTGCACACTTTTAAGTCAAGTGCCACATTGTGGTCATTACCAATGTCAGTGTCCATTGTAGTGAGATGCTGTAAGACAGATCCAGGGGAAAAGAGGTCATTTTATATGTTATGACAGTCAGTCAGTTTATTAGTAAATAACTTCATTCGGTTACAGAAAAAAAAACTTGAAAGTCCATACAATTTTAATCATACAGTACTACATGACATTTCTCTACATTAATTAACCATTAAGACAATGTTAAATGCCAAATTAACTGAGTCAAAATGACACAATTCATACCACAGATCAAACAAAGCAATTAAAACGTATTACAGTTTACAAATAAATACATGTAAACAATGTAAATCAATCCAGAAAATGATCAAATATAAAATCTAAATTATAACCACAACTAAATAAAAGAAACATGGATGTAAGATGTATCTAGTATAAAATATGAGCCACATATGCTATATCTGCATATCATACGTCATCTAATCATTTCCGTATATAAATTAAATGATAGAGGGAAGCAACCACCGCGGCGCAAACTTCCGGGGTCTGTTGCCAGACCAGAGTCCACATGGCCTAAATTTATCTTTCTGCACTAAAGGTTTTACAAGTGTCCTTCTCGGAGCATCATAAAACGTGCAGAAAAACATAAACTCCAGGGTACATTGACTCGAATGGCCAAAACTCTGGACCAATCGTTTTGTCTAGGGAACATCACAACAAATTGAATGTTGTTACAGTAATTTAGTGAGCACAAACCCGGGTGGCGTGTTTGTTACCATGGCCAGATACAGTTGTAAACAGTCTCTGATTGAGTACTAAAGGGTGTGAGGCAACACACACCTTGCTGCACTCTCTATTATATCTCTCCTCTTGGAAAAAACAAAGGTTTGAGGTCACCTTTACTAATCTCCTCCAAAGATTCTGGTTCCCCATAAAATTCGGGTTTATCGAGCCTGTCACATTGTGTCTTAATTTATCTTTAACTGAACTATATATTATGTCAACAGTGCCAATAGTGAAAGAAAAAGGATATTCAATTATCAAAGTACAGGCACGAGCTGTGCTTTGTAGACCTGCACATTACATAAAATGTGTGCTGGTACTGCCAAATATAATTGCCTACTTCCCAAAGTCATTGGCATGTTTATTGTAACAGAAGATTGAGTTGGCAACTCAATGACTCCCAGGTGATATTGCTTGGGTTAAGGTTCAGTTCCTGAATTTCAGGTCTCAAGAGCGGGAGGGAGTGGAACTAAATAAAGTGTCGGTAAGGGCCCACTTTTTATTATTAACTTATCCCCAGATCGAGCCTTATCTCAAGTTGGTTACGAATCATTATCATCAGTGGTTGTTGACTAGATTTCGTTTTAATCTGATACATTTTAACTTGGGGAGTTTTCAGGGTTGGAGTAAACCTGAGTATGCTGCTCTGTGTAAATGTGATGATTGTTCAATTCAAGACACTGCGCACTTTATTCTTTTTTGCAATTACTATATAGAAAGTAGAAAGAAGTATATTTTACCACTGTTTTTTGGGAAGGGTTTTTATCAGGTTAAACCTGCTCTGATGTATTTGCAATTACTTGATTGCCCATGGATTATTTTTAATACTGCTAGCTTTTTGACTGCTGCGGTGCGGACAAGGAAAAAACTTGATGCCCAGCTTGGCCCATGATTTCAATGTTTCACTTATTATTCCGGATGATCTCTATAGGGACTGTTTATTATATTGTATTTTATAATGTATTTAATTATGTGTATGAATTATTGTGATGTACTTTTATGATTTTAATTAATCGATTAAAGTGGTTTTGACTGACTCCCAGGTGGTTTTCTAACATGCACAATTTACAGAGGAGTCAGTGGCAGAAAAAGATGCTGTCAATACATCTGGTGAGATTTCATGAAAAAAAGATAGAAATTGGTGCTGGGTATTTGGGTCTGTGGTGTGTGTCAGGAGAGGATTCCAAATATATAGCAGAAATTATTCATTATCATTTGGAATACACTGAAGTAGGATTAATGGTGGGAGGGACATCACAACAAGGCTGGATGTTTGGAGAGGTTGTTACCTAAGGAACTGGTTGCAGATAATGGTTTTGCAGTTTGTATGTTTACAAATGAATGCATTAGTAGACAAAAATAGTACGGGGTAGAGGGACATTGTTTGCGAAATTAAGAAATTAATGGTCTTGTGGAGAAATAGCAAGGAATGAAAAGTAGGCATTTGGCCAGCGGAAGTAGGCTACCGTGTGTGACGTTTGTGGATTCAGTTTTGAGTGCATGTCACCCGTTGGCCCTTTAAACTATGGCATTAGTCCAATTGAGTTATGAGGAGGGAGAACAGATAGGCAAGCAAGATTAAAGTTGACTACTGTGGAGTTGGGAATAGATGTTGGAGGAAAGGTTAATATGGACAAAATGGGAAGACCAAACTGAGGAGCAAGAGGCCAGAAATAAAGTATATTATGGTGAGCGGAAATGGGTAAAGGAGTCAGAGTTTATTTTGGAAGATCTTGTGAGGGTGAGAATGCCATAAGGGTATGGAATTTCACTTATTTTCACGAAGTATAACATGTACGTTTCACCCACGCTTTCTTTTTTATTAATTTGTTTGTGGAAATGTAAAAAGAGCTTAGACACTCCAGGTGAAATCTCTTGGTGTTGGTGTCGCCTGGGGGCCAGAGGAGAAGTTAAGGGAATAACCAGGATATTGAGAAGTGTTCTAAAATGAAGGAGGTGATAAATGGAGCATATGTCTGAAAGAATGGAACAAATGAAATGAAAAGTGGTATTTGTAGAGCGCACAGCTACTCCACAGAGTGCCCTGGTGCTACAGGACTAACGAGGGACAGAGAAATAAGAGTTCAAAATAGACACACTAAAGCCAGAACAGAGGCATTATGTCTGGAAAAGCCAGGTTTTGAGCTGTCTCCTGAAAGCAAGCAGGTCTTGCACCAGCCTAAGATGAAGAGGTAACCTATTCCATAGGCGGGTGGCCAGCACTTAAAATGAGCGCCCGCCTGCCCGTGAGCAGGAAAATTTAGGAGTAAGTATCAGTGCTTGACCAGAGGACCTCAGGGCACGATGTCGCACATAGTGTTGAACCCGTCTCCTAAGGTAAATGGCGCCCCTGCCATAAAAGGCCCGAAACGCCAAAACGAATGCTTTAAACTGAATCCTTCTACGTATTGGGAGCCAGTGCAGGGTTTTTAGATGAGTAGACATATGTGCTCTTGGTCCCACCATGAGAATAACTCTACCCGCTGCATTCTGAGCCACCTGCAAGCGGTTGAGTAAGTACTCAGCAAGACCCAAGTACAATACATTGACATAGTCAAGCCTGGCGGTGACCAAGGCTTGAACTACTGTCTTCCGGTGCTCAATCGGCAGCAAAGGGAGAACGTTTTTTAACATTTTCAATAGGCACGTGCCGACAACAGTCTGAATTTGGGCTTTCATGGTTAGGGCGACATCTAACTTTACCCCTAGGTTTTTCACAACACTTACAGGGCCCGCAGGAGGAGACATGTCACCAGGCCACCAATTGAGCCATGATTCGCAAGGCGGACAGCCAAAAAAGACAATCTCTGATTTTTCAGGGTTGCATTTCAATTGATTGAGCCGCAACCAAGAGAAAACTTTCGACAAACAGGTGTTAATCTTCTCGCTACTAAAATCACAATCTTTATCACGCATGAATAGCAGTTGAGTATCATTGGCGTAAGATACTATCTTAGTGCCGTGCGACTCTGCTAAAAGAGCAAGAGGGGCCATAAAGATGTTAAAAAGTGAATGACTCAAAATGAACCCCTGCAGGAACCCCACCTTCATAGCGGGGATGGAGGCCGAAAAAGTACCGTTCACCTGATGCCACAATCTGATAGATTTTGCAAGAGCCGATCGTGGGGCACGGTATCAAAAGCTGCGGACAGGTCCAAGAGTATCAACACGGCACTTCCTCCACTGTCCAATTGCTCTTTAATGGTTTCAGAGACTTCCAGTAAAGCTGTTTCAGTACTGAGATTGATCCTAAAACCAGATTGACTATCATGGAGAATATGGTTAGCCTCTACATACTGAGTCAGTTGTAGGCTGACATATTTCTCCAAGGTTTTGGAGAAGAATGGCAGCAGTGAGATGAGCCTGTAGTTTGCAGCCACAGTGGGGTCTGCAGAAGGCGTCTTCAGCAAGGGGATGATTTTAGCCATTTTCCAGCGGCCAGGACCAAGCCCCTGTTGCAATGAGGAGTTTGGAATCAAATTGACCACTGGATTTAGGATCTCTGCAATATCCAAAAATGTTTTTTCTGGGCATGGTTCTGAAGGAAAACTGGACTTCAGAGAATATATGATCTCGAGGGATTTTTCAGGGGAAATAAGAAGGAATTGAGTAAAAGAGTAAGTGATGCCAACCAGACTTGCCCCATCTTGCATACCAGACGAGGGGGTGGTAAAAGACTGTTGAATAATACAGATTTTATTATAAAAGTGGTCAGCAATGTTTTTGACCCAGGTAGACGAGGGGGTAAACGGAGTACTCACCGCACTCTGAGAGGAAAATTCTTTAACAATTTTTAATATTTCCTTACTCTTGTTTCTGGCTCCCTCAATTTTTGAGGAGAAGAAGTGTTTCTTTCCCTCACGGATACTCTTATAGTGGGCTTTCAAAAGCTGATTTGTATCTAGCTTTAGCCTCCAGGTCAAATTTAATCCTCCACACTCTCTCTAGCCGTTTACACATACTTCTACTCTTCCTAAGAGTTTCGGTAAACCAAGGGGCGGAAGCGCGTGGAGATTTAGCCACACGAGAGGAGGGAGAGGCTAATTCAAGAGCCTGATCTTCTAGCCAGTTATCCAAGCTAAGCGCATCTTTCTCGAGGTCACCTCAGAAAGGAATCCTGTGGTGACTCAACTCTCTCTTCATGGCTTCTGGTGTCATCTGGCAGAAAGGTCTAAAACTATGTGAAGATGGTTTGGCGTGGGATAAGGGGCGGGCTAATTCCTTCTGGATTCTGAAGCCTATCAGGAAGTGATCAGACCATACCAACGGAAGAGGGGTGTCTGTCTGTAGAACGATATTTGAGAATATCTGATCTAAGATATGTCCCTTCTCGTGGGTAGGGAGATGAACATACGAGTCACGCAATTTTATGCATTCTAGGTCGTCTGAATTATCCATATGGATATTGAAGTCTCCTAGCACCACACAATGCTTATATTTGGTGGCAATAGGAGAAACAGCTTGGCTAAGTGACTTAGAAAATTTACCGGCCGGGAGGCCTATAAATCAGTGTACCGACTATAGTCTGTTGCGCTGAAACAGAGAGGAGAAAACCTAGGCTTTCAGCACCATCAATCTCCTCTATAGGAAGAATCGAGCAAGAGAAGTGTTCTTTAAAAATTATCGCAATTCCCCCCTCCCCTCATCACCCGATCCTTCTTAATGATCAGGTAGCCTGGTGGAATCGCATTAGCGATAGTAGGGTTGGAGCCCGCATTAAACCAGGTCTCAGTAACAAACATTACATCGGGGCTATATTTAAACAACGGTATCCCGGCACTCCAAAGTTACAGTTACAGTTTATGTGGTTGTTAACCACAGAAGCGTAGAACAGAATATTGACAATGAAACTGGCTGCAGAACAGATTAGGTCCTCACAGTAGTATGTAAAAAAAGGATAGTTTAATTACAAATGTTTACAGAAATAGGAAAGAATCGCAGTCATGAGTACACTTCAGAAATCCCTAATACAATAGGTAACATTCAATATTTCATGAAAAGAGACCATATGGTCTCCAAATCTTAGTTCCAGATGGATAACAGCCGACACGTGTTTCGTCACGTATAGTGACTTCCTCAGGGCTTTTAATATAAGTTGGTAGAGACAACTCAAGTAACAGTCGTTTATTTAAACCTTTTGCCAACGATATTTCCAAAACTCCAGTCAATAGTAAGGGAGATTCCTTATAATTGTTTGTAAGTGTTGTCCGTTTCCTAAGGGGTAAATCTGAAATTTGTACAGCTTGTCTTGAAAGTTAAAAAGTCTCCGTCAATTGTATCTAATATTGATATTAAAAGCCCTGAGGAAGTCACTATACGTGACGAAACACGTGTCGGCTGTTATCCATCTGGAACTAAGATTTGGAGACCATATGGTCTCTTTTCATGAAATATTGAATGTTACCTATTGTATTAGGGATTTCTGAAGTGTACTCATGACTGCGATTCTTTCCTATTTCTGTAAACATTTGTAATTAAACTATCCTTTTTTTACATACTACTGTGAGGACCTAATCTGTTCTGCAGCCAGTTTCATTGTCAATATTCTGTTCTACGCTTCTGTGGTTAACAACCACATAAACTGTAACTGTAACTTTGGAGTGCCGGGATACCGTTGTTTAAATATTGCCTAGCACGGGGATTGCTTGCATGACCCATGCACTTCAGCACCTAGGTAGTAGGGTGCTTTCTTATCCCGAGTGGCACCACTAATTGATCTTGCTATGTGACCTATTCTCCTGTTCTGACAATTATTACTGTATACCCAACTCGAAAACACTAACCTTCTTTGATGTGCGCTCTCATATGCATTACTACCTTAGATTTTTCTTATTACATCGGGGCTAGTATCCCCTAAAAGATTAAACAATTGCAGCTCGTGTTTTTTAATAGACCGAGTATTCAGCAAACCGGCTTTGAGGTGGCAGTCTACCTGGGGAGGCGGATCCAGGGGACAACTCTCTGGTTCCCACAACACATTACCTCTTTGGACTCCCTGAAAGATGAATTGGCCTTCCATTTACATGTATTACAAATGAGCGGATAAGCCAGGGGGTCAAGGGACTTATGGCAGCAGTAACTCACCAACTTTCCAATGCCCGTCAGTTCGGCCCTACTGTAGTGCATAATGGCGCTGGGGAGAAGGGGGAAACTAACAGCGTTTCCGGCCCCGGTCATTAAATAACCCCGGATTGATTGACTAGACCGCTAACCCCCAAAATGGCGGTACTAGTCTTTCCAGCAGCTCAGGGCTTGGTAGCACCTCCCACCACCATTCAATTCCCCAGTAACAGTACAAATTAGATCAGTGCAGAAAAGGCGTTAAAAAACTCCACAAAATATTTCTACAAGCAATTGTTTTTTTAAAGTTCTAGACATTCTAAAAAGTTCTAAAAGTACTAGAGAATCTGAGAAGGAAGTGGTGATCCGAAAAAACACAAAACCACTCTGTAGGGAGAGATGCGAGCAGCTAATTGCACTATCTCTGGTCCAACCATGCTGAAAGTGAGGCCGCCCCTGTAGATGAATTTTAAGTTAGGAACTACAATCATGTGCTGGAAGCTTGAATGAAGGGTATGGGAGGGCTGATGCTTGGTGAATTCGTATGACAGAAATGTAGGAGTTCTGCCAACCTGGAGTTTGTGCATGGTAAATGTCGCCTTCAAAAGAATTCTTTCAGCTACTGGAAGTCAATGCAAGGATTTCCAATGAAAGGAAATGGAAGTCAATTTTATTTGGAGCAAAATACTTCTGATTATAGAGTTATGGATGTTCTGAAGTTGGATTCCTTCTATTTTAGGGATACCTGGATAAACTGGGTAACAGTAGTACATTCTGGAGTTTACAAAGGCATTGGCAGCCATAATACGATGGGGTAAGGAGAGCAATGGTAATATTTCCCTGAGTAACCTAATTTGAGGAAGACAGGATTTGGTGACATTGGAGATTTAGCCATTAAGATCAGGTTTGTAAGCTAGAAGTTTCAGCGCTCAGTCCATCATCTCCTTGTGTTTGCTTTGTTTGCCCTAAGTTGGCAGGGTATACCTAGACGTGGGTCCCTTGCTCACTTTGCCACTGGATTCAAGCTGGCCTGGCTGATGACGGCGGTTACCCTGAACCGGTCCCAGGATGCTTGTTTACGGTCTAGGGAAGACGTGGCTTGGCAGTTCGGGCTGGATGGTTCCCATGAGACACAGGGTCAAGACTGATTTGCATAGAGCTGTGTCTGAACTGGGGTGGCAAAGAACGATGATGGATTCAACCTAGATCTGTGACTGGAGGTGAGTGTTTGAAACGTTTTAGCACTCTGTCCATCATCTCCTTGTGTTTGCTTTGAGCTAGAAGTATGCCATGATTCTTGACCTTGAGAACAAGGGATAGATATAGACCCAAAGTTTGAGGCCAAACGGAGTTGTCACAACAGTTGAGGTCTATGAAAGAGATGAAGAATACATTTGTGGGGGTTGATCTTGAAGAATTTGGAACCAATCCAGAACACAATAGAGTCGATGATGACATGAACACCAGGGATTTTGTTAAAATAGTCGTCTTGGAGATCAATGATAAGCTGCGTGTCATCAGCATAAGCATAGACATTGCCCATTGCTCTTAAGTGAGTAATATTTTTAGCTAATGGGAACATATACATTTTGACCAATAGATGTAAGAGGGATGGACCCTGTGGGGAACCCCACTCCTTTGGGAAAGGGCACGAGGAGAAGGTGACTAGTTGAATCCATTGAAGTGTAAGACTCTTAAATATTTGAGGTGGTCAAGAAGAATGGTGTGACCTATGATGTTAAATACTTTGGAGAAGTCTAGCATTAATAATGATCATCAGCCTCTTCTAACAATAAAAATGCACAGGTCATCCATGGCAGTGAGGATGATCAATTCCATAGAACAGCCTGTCTGTCTCAGTGAAACCTTGGAGTTGAAAGGTGACAATTTTCTCCAGAAGTTTAGCAAAGAAGGACAAAAGAGAGATTAGCTCGAAATTGGCCAAAACATCTGGGTCAAAACTTGTTTTCTTTTGAGGAGAGGCCAAACGAGTGTTTTGATGAATGAAGTGGGAATGAACCCTTCAGAGAAAGAGGAGTTCATGAAGTCTGTGACTATCTGGGCAAGAGTATTTGCTAGGGTTTGAAGGAATGTTGCAGGGCAGATATCAAGTGGTGAACCTGATGGTTTACTCCTGAGAAGAAGTTTCCTACATTATTTTCAATTGATAGAGGAAGAATGGGAAAGAATAGGAGTACAGGTGGAAAACAGTAATGTTAGACTTAAATTTAATTTGATGAGATGTAACTGATTTTGAGGACTTGGAATAGGAAAGATCATCTCAGATGTTTTTAATATTTTTTCTACAAAGAAAGATCCAAGTTTTTCATCTGGTCCCTTTGAAGTGGAAACGTTGTCCTGAATAGCCAGAGAGTTATAGAGGCCTTCAATTGTGTTGAAACAGTTTTGCTACTGTTGGTAGCTGTAACAGTTGGATCATTTACGTTTACAGATCAGTCGGTTATATTTATGTATTTGAGAGTAATATGCAGTAAATGGCAAGTTGTATGCGTGTATGGTATGTAACCATTCCATTTAAGGGCCTGATTTAGTTGTTGGCGGGCCTGGTCTCACCATCGCTGTTTTGATGGTTTTACCGTCCGCCTACTTGACGGTCCACCCGCTCGATTTAGATGTTGCCGGGTCCATGCACAAAAGTCCGACTGAGTCCCGCTGACTCCATCAGTATATCCCTCCCAGCTCAACGGTGTCAGAGGCATAACCAGCTGTTCAGGAAGTCCAGCCAGAATTCCCGCCAACCGAATCAGGATGTGCCATTCCTTCGGGAAAAATCTGGTGAGGAAACTTCCTACTTCGAGTTGGTGGTAACAAAGAAGAAATTATAAAAACATATCTTTTTTTGTATTCCCACTTCTTTTTCCATCTTTAGCCCCGTCGTCCAGGTCCTTCCTATGCTGTTTCTACTTTGCCACAATCCTAAACCACCCTGTTGTCACCGTAATCTAAGGTACGCTTCTGTCTGTGTCACAGGTCTCACTTTGAATCATGTGGTCACATTTGCTTTAGCCTCATGTATATTTACATTGCTGTTGCATGTAATGTATTTAAGTGTAATGCATGAATGTTCATCTAACAACTTATCATGGTAAAATGTACCGTCCTGTGTTGACACTTAAAAACTATTTATTCAGTCGTGATGGTTGTGGGTGTTGTGCTTGTGGTGCCTGTGGGTGTACATACAACAGTGTGTGTATGTTGTTGGTGTGCAGTGCTATATGTTAAAAAAGAGCATTACCTACATATTCGTATTGGCAGTTTCAGAACACATATGTGTAGTGACATCATGATAAGTAGTACTTACCTGTCTCCACACCATCATGACCTCACTCCGCCAGCACAATGGGAACATCTATAAATGCTTGGCGCAAACTGCTCAACACAAACCCGCAAGCATGATGGCGCTGTAGTACTGGTAGCCAGCACAAAAGACAGCCGATGCTGCGGTTACCCAGCCTGTTGATGCCACATCCAAATATGGCAGACGGAACGCCATCTGCTCAACGGAGTACTTCGGACTGCTGCAGTGGTGGGACATCAGTACAAACACCAAGATCTCAATCAGCCCCTAAGTTACAATGTTTAAATACATTTATACGCAGAAAATGGGATGCCTTGTATCTGCATCTTTAGGGTGCAGTATGAGTGGAGAACGGTTGAAAGACTGGGAATGAAGGAGGTGGTGGATCAGTGGTAAATCAATGGGAGTGTAGTTGGCACCTGTTTATGGTCCGGAAGGGCAGGATTAAGGCCATAGTTCCAGGCTATACGCGGAAGTTAAGTGCAGATAAAATTTATCTAAATAGAACTGATTTGCATAGTCGGGGTATACTGAATACCTGTCCTGTGCCTATTCTGAGCTTCTCGAATGCCCACAATACATTTCCACAGGGCTGTTTTCAGTGCTGGAAATATTTGAAGCATCTGGCATGACTGCAAGTGTTCTTGAGTTTGCAGATTTAATTTTGTTGGTGTTTGTACTCCAGGGGGGCTATTGGGTTTGGGCTGTCTTTGTGTTGGGGGCCTGTGTTTTTTCTCTAGATTGAACATCAGTTTTAAGGAGTCAATTAGCTGCACACCTAAATCTTTCACCCCTACAAACTAAAAACTCTTCCTTTTCTGTTCTACTTTCATCTTCCTACTTGTCTTTAGCCCACTGATTTTGGAGTAATTTGGGATTTTTCAAGACTCATTTTTTCCCACCGGCTTTCAATATCTTTAGGAGTTTGTGCACAATTTTGAAATTATTCATTACTCAAAGCAAGTTTTATAATTCGAATAAATGAATTGAGATACTAGCCACTATTTTTTTTGTAAACAGATTTAATTGAAGTTTTAAAGTGCCTCATTTGCATACCGAATGATAACATATTACCAAATTTGGCACACTCGTTAGGTACATTTTTAATACATAACATACATAAAAAACAAAACTGCACGCTGACCTTCCCACCCCCACCCCCCCAGTGGCCGACATTGTTAAATACATTTACACAGTGAAATAAAAGAAAGACACAACAGCTTACGAGATGGCATTTGACTGCCGGTGAAAACTGTTTCCTAAGGGGTTTGCGAGGGGAGAGGGTGAAGATCTATGCCCATGTAGGTAGCCCATCATGACCACATTTTTCTGTGCTTTTGTGGGCAACCCCATGCTTGGAAGACTGCTGTTCCTGCACCCAACTAGCCACTATTTGTCAGCATATCCTGTAGTACTTTTTTTATCAGACCAAGATTAATGGGACCAATGAAATTAAGACCTATTACTACATCATGGCTTAAACCGAATCTTTAATCATTGCAGTTTGCAT
Organism: Triturus cristatus; assembly: GCF_964204655.1. Classification (NCBI taxonomy): domain Eukaryota; kingdom Metazoa; phylum Chordata; class Amphibia; order Caudata; family Salamandridae; genus Triturus; species Triturus cristatus. Next base: position 139,286,951 of record NC_140589.1, on the reverse strand, counting down.
CTCATTCCGGATGTTCATGGATTTTTTTTAAATATGGGGATCTAATTATTCCTTATTCATTTGGCCCACACCTTTCATCTCCACACTTCTGTAGGGCATAAACTTCCATAGCAAGCTTAGGCACATGCCTTTGATTTCCAGGTCTTGTAATTTCAGAGATTACAGAACATAATTGCAAAATCCAAGTTTAAATGAAACATAATTGTTAATTATAATATAAATGTGCCTGCTATGCTAATGTACAGTGACAGCTCACAGCCAACTCACACCCCTCTCTAACATAACCTGTAGCATGGAGAGGGGAACGGTTCTCCAGGCAACTGCATGTCTCCTCTCTGGGCCTTAGGCTCACTCAAGTAAAACCTGAGGCTTGTTAACCCTTTCAGGTCAGGAACAAGGGCATATGTAAGACTGCTGGGGAGATTTGTGTGTGAAGCACTATTATACAGACAACCATTGGTTCATGCAGTCAGTCCATCCATCTCTCTCCTCATTCATTCATGCGTTCATTCACTAACTTATTTGATCAAATATTTTTCATTCATTCACGTTAAACCTCAGTTTCATGAAGCAATGTGTCCCCAGATTAAGGCACTTCCCAGAGTATCAAAATCAGAAGAAATACAGGTAACTAAATAATTCCAATTTTGAAATCGAATGGGCCCAGTCAATAATTATCTTTAAGAGCAATGAAAAGTTAAAGGGTTTTATTACAAAGTTCTGAAGTAAAGTGTTAGAGTCAATACCATGAAGTAATACAGGGTATGTAAAATCAGAAATTATTTAAATCCAAATGGGCGGCAAAATGAATAAAAAGACAGCATCGCTAGCAGCATCCAATCTCCAGGAAAATCTGGCCCATCCCCAAAAATCAAGAGGTTTTTATATAATATTCTTACATATTAAATCAACATTTCTGCAGATTCACTGTGGTGTGAACAAATGTATAGTTTCTTCAGCAAATCAGAGCGCATGAAAAATATATGTAATATTACCTTAATACCTCGGTACAAACCCAATATATGAATAACCACACAGCACCCTCCATGCTGTGCTAGTGTCATACAGCGACTCTCAAACAAAACAAGATACATCAACAATAACCTTTTATGTACAGGAATAGGTCTCAGTGACCCAGCGGAGAAAAACAAACCATTCACAAGCTGCACTTGAACTGGGGAAGGCTCATCAGGAACAAAACAAGAACAGTGGAACATAACTCAGGGCATTGCAGCATGACTGTGTTCTGCAGAGCTTAGGAGGAGATGTGTGCAGGGGGCAACGCACTGAATGACGACAGGGATGACTTCCATCTTGGAAAAGATGGCGTTGAACACAAAAATGTGGTATAGTTAATAATCAGTTGGACAACACCCGTCTACACATCATACGAAATCCGTTTCAAAATGAATCATATTGTATCAGTCTGTACATGTGAATATGTATGTTTAAAATGCACACTTCACACTGTCAATAATGCGGAAAAACATGACCCCATAGGAATCTCTGACACCTGTAATAAACCAACTTAACCTTTATGGCAGAGTGTTATCATTTATAGCAATGGTTTTATGCAGGGATCGGAAAATTCAAACCAACTTGAAATCAGGAGTGAAATGAGCGGCTCCTTTTTCCTGCAGTGTTTTGGATACCAACTTGTCAGATTTCACCCTGGTCTTGCTGTCTTTTTTTGATGCAGGTGTCAGTAAATTATTTTCCGCATTTTTGCACTGAAAGTTCATCCATTTGTAATGTGTCATTGTTCTCTACAAATTGACCATTGCAATCAGGATTATTGTTGCTTGAAGAGAATCAACAAGGTATACTTTGGAAAAAATGTTTGGAATATGAGCAATTATTAAAGTTTCCCTAATAGTCCAAGCGACAATGAAAAGTAAATATCAATATGGAATGAGGATATCACACACTGGCGTAGGGAGCCCTTCACTCATGAAGGACACTTGCCAGTTCCTCTGAGCGCGGAGGAGTTCAGGGCCACTCTTTGGATTTTTAGTGAAAAACCAAAAGTGATATTTGCCAAACATTTGCAAAATCATCTGACAACTGCAGGCTGGGTGAGAAGAAAATAAAGAAACTGTCAGCTGCAAATCTTTTTTCAGGAAGGTTATCAGATGAAGGTATTAACCTAATTAAAACAGATTGTGCTGACTCCACATTCGGAGGATCTTGTACATTTAATAAAAACTCACAGCATCAAAGTAAATTCCTCTGCCATTTTTTTTCTTACTTTTTGTGCTCTTCAGACTCAAGTGAACATATACATATATATATATATTATCTACTGGCGGTCGCCAGTAGATAGTTATAGTTAGGACCGTGTTTCCATAGGAAATCTCAAAATTCTGTTTTGAATAACTTTGGCGCCGGTTGACGAATCCTCGCGAAATTTTCAAAACTAATGGGGCGCTCCGTTCAGCTCCTACCCTGAAAGTCTCGGGGTGATTCGTCAAGCAGGGGCCGAGAAAAAAGGGGGGTCCCAAAACGCGTTTTCCCCATGCATTTTTCCATAGGACCTTTAGACGCAGCTACTGCCCGAACGGCTGAACAGAATTACTTGAAATTTGGCAGAGAGGTAGCCATAAGGTCAAGGAAGTGCCTTTTGCAGGTCTGGTGTAAATCTGTTCAGTATTTCCTGAGAAAATAGCATTTAAAAGCATATCAATATCTATACGCGCGCACCGTGCGAGCACCGTTCGAGCACCCTAACGTGCGCGAGCGTAATTCTGATTGGTGGTTACATGTTAGTCAACGTTCGAATCGGTCGAAATCAGGAAGTGTCGACCGCCATTTTGTTTGTTTTCAGTGCGAGAGTGAAAAAGGAAGGTGGCGAACGTGAAAAGGGGGCAGGGTAGAGAGTTCCTGACCCCCTAGCCTTTGTCAGGGGGTCCCTGAAGGACCCCGAAGGCAGAAATCTTTTTTTTTTTTTTTTAAATCGCGGGGGTGCGCGCACCGTGCGTGCACGGTGAAAACCAAAAAAAAAGTTTATTGGAAAATAAATATATAAAAAAAATAATAATACATAAATAAATTAGCATTTAAAAAACCGTACAAATTCACTTAAAAAGCCATAGGTTTCACACATGTTATAGTTAGGTGGATATTTCACTCGTAAAAAACCAATGAAATTCCCCCATTATAGTTAGTTCAGATAACTATAACTCGCGCGACCGCCACTCTATCACAAGGATGATGTCATCAGTGATGTCATGAGTGATACCACTGACCATGTCATGAGTGATGTAACATGTGACGTCATGAGCAGTGGATTGCGGGCGCGCGAGTTATAGTTATCTGAACTAACTATAACGGGGGAATTTCATTGGTTTCTTACAAGTGAAATATCCACCTAACTATAACATGTGTGAAACCTATGGTTTTTTAAGTGAATATATATATATATTCACTGAAAAAACCATGGGTTTCACACACGTTATAGTTAGGACTTAGCATTTAAAAAACCTTAGAAATTCAGTGAAAAAACCATAGGTTTCACACACGTTATAGTTAGGAATTAGCATTTAAAAAACCTTAGAAATTCAGTGAAAAAAACCATAGGTTTCACACATGTTATAGTTAACTGGACATTTTACTCGTAAAAAACCATTGAAATTGCCCCGTTATAGTTAGTTCAGCTAACTATAACTCGCGCGCCCGCAATGCACTGCTGATGACGTCACATATTACATCACTCATGACATGGTCAGTGACATCACTCATGACATCACTGATGACATCTCAAATGACATCACTGATGACATCACTGATGACATCATCCAGTGAATGTGTGTTTTTCTGAAAATTAAATATGTTTTATATATGTATATCTCAAGGTCGATGGAAGAATAAATGGGTATATAAGTGTCTAAATGGATGAATTGTTTTTGAAAAATTGATTGTATTACTGACTGATTAAGTGTATCTTAGTGAATACATGGCTTAGTGAGTAATGTTTAAATATGTAAATATCTGTATCAGTCTCTCACTTTGTGTATAAGTGGCTGCATGGGTTGGTGTGTAGCTACATGAGTGTCTAAATAGGTTATTAGTTGGTTTTTTGAGTATCAGTATGAGTGTGAGTGTCTGGTTCGGTGAGGGGTATTACGTAGTGCATGGGTGCATGAATGAGTGACTCATTGTTTGTATGTGTTGAAGACAGCATGTGTGCAGGACTGTATGGGTGGATGACTGTATGTATGGGTGTGTTAGTGAGTGAATGACTGTCTCAATAGTGTCTTTATGTGTAACTACATATGTTTTAAACTAGTATATGTGACTATTGGTGTATATATGTGAGTATATGTGAGAGTGAGAGATTGAAAGAGTTCCTGTATGAATAAGTATGTGTTTCTATAAGTGATTGTTTAAAAGACTAAGTATATGTAAGTTTCCGTAGAAGTAAGTGTGGTGGTGTGTGTATAACTGTATATGCAAGTAAATGTATGTTTGATTCTTTATTAGCATGACTAACTATGTGTGTGAGTACCTCTATGGATGAGTGGCATTGTGTAACAGGATGTATACGTGTATGAGTACATATGATGAGTGAGTACATGTATGAGTGACTGTATAGGACTGTTGGTGAATGAGTGGATGTGTATTTGGATCTTAGAATTACTGTATAGGTTGTTGTAACTGGTATTGGTATGTCCATTGTTTTTAAAATTTTAATTTCTATTTTTGATTGTGTGTATCAAAGGTTATATTAGGGGAAGAGGAGGTCTGCCACTCTATCACAAGGATGATGTCATCAGTGATGTCATCAGTGATGTCATTTGAGATGTCATCAGTGATGTCATGAGTGATGTCACTGACCATGTCATGAGTGATGTAATATGTGACGTCATCAGCAGTGCATTGCGGGCGCGCGAGTTATAGTTAGCTGAACTAACTATAACGGGGCAATTTCAATGGTTTTTTACGAGTAAAATGTCCAGTTAACTATAACATGTGTGAAACCTATGGTTTTTTTCACTGAATTTCTAAGGTTTTTTAAATGCTAATTCCTAACTATAACGTGTGTGAAACCTATGGTTTTTTCACTGAATTTCTAAGGTTTTTAAATGCTAAGTCCTAACTATAACGTGTGTGAAACCCATGGTTTTTTCAGTGAATTTGCAAGGTTTTTTAAATGCTAATTTTGTTTTTTTTTCTTCTATTTTTTTAAACATATTTTTATTTTAATTTTCTATCCTTTTTTAAAGACTATGGTTAAATTTTTTAAATTCTATAATATGTTTAATATATTTTATAAAATAAACATGTAAAATTTATTAGCAATACATTGTTTCCTTTTTTGAAAAAAATTTTTTAGTACGCGTACCGTAAGCTTACAGTAAGCGTACGGTTTACGCAACGTCCGTAATTTATCTACGCTGTTTGCGTATAGTTACGCAATTTGCGTAGCCGCGCGTCCTCCGCGTGGGACGCGTACGCGTGTACGCTACACGCGCACGTTACGCGGAAGTGTCGGGTAGTGACTGTTATGCGCATGCGCGCAAGCGCGTGTCTTTTTTACGCGCATGCGCACTTTTGCCGTAAGCGTACCGTAAGCGTACCGTAAGCGTACGGTAGGTCATGTGATCATGAAACACAACTTTTGATTGGTTGAAACTACTTTCAGTTCTAGAACTCTCCTACACCACACCCATTCCCCTCATTTCTGCTTGTGATCCCTTGGGAGAAGGAGCTGGTTTGTCTTTGGGATACGATGGCAGAACAGCAGAGCTCTTCTGAGAGTGAGGCTAGCACTAGCAGCACTGTCTTGAGGCAGAGATCGAGGAAACAAAAGCCCTCTTATGTATGGGATTATTTTACTTTTCCTGAAGGCCAGCAAAAGGTGAATGCACCCTTAGTAACTTGCAGGCTGTGTCAGCGTGTACTTTCTAGAGGTAATCCTGACAGGAAGTATTCCTTTGGGAATCACACCATGAAGAGACACCTCCAGGATGTACACAGAAGGACACATGGTCATCTTTTTGGAGGTAACTCTTCAGAAAGACAAGCAAGTACATCCACAGCAGCTCAGCCTGGACCATCATCTGCAGGGCTGACTCCTTATTCTGCAGGTCAGGTGAGCCCTTCATCTGTGGGGGGAGCATCTCCTTCTGCTGGCCCTCTGGAAATTAACCCTCGTTTTCTGAGGGTTGATATTCGATGTGCCTCTTGTCATGATCTAATTTGTCATAGGGAGACCAGTGTTTCCCTAGTGAACAACAAAATAGATCAGCACACTTGTCACAGAGACTAATTTTTCCATGCTTTCTTTCCTCTGTCCCTGCATGAACACAACGGTTCTTTTAAGAGCCAACCTTATCTTTCATCTTTTTTTTACATATGTTTTTAAAAACTTTTTTTTTTTTTTTTTACCGTGCGCGTACTTTTTTTTTTTTTTTTTTTTAAAAACACTAAAAATCAATTATCACATTACAAGGTCCTTGAGACACTACAATTATTATTATTGACTTACCATACCCACTCAAAAAAATATTTATTCATTTGTTTTTTAAAAAAATAGCTTTAAAAATGGTTCTAGTTTTCGAAATTTTTCTATATCAATCTGAAAAAAAAGAAAAAAGTATTAACATTTTATAATACAGTACACATATTTACATATTTATCAAAAAATATTTTTGCCTTATTTTTGCTGTTTTCAGAATATATTGCATTTCACTATAAATTGTGAAAGCAATTGCATTCATCATTTTACAGCGGGCAAAAAAAAATAACAATCACAAAGATTGTATTAAAAAAGCCCAGAATCTCTTTTTACTTAAACTTAACATTATAGAAATGCATAATATTCTAAAAAAATATCATCTAATACCAATACTTATTTCTTTAAAATACCGTCTGATATGTTTGTTTCAGAAGTATAATCACAATATTATATCTCAAATAACTCCACAATACAACCAGCCTTAGTGATGCTGAATGTATTTGCATTACAGACTGAAACCTGAAAACCCCACTCGCTTGTAAATACTGTGCATGATTATACATGGCAAGCAGCTGGGTGTGTGTGCTAAGAGTCTGCTTCTTCCCCCAAAAAATCGCTCCCCCTTTCCATCTAATGCAACTGTGAAATCACCAGAGCAATACGCAATAAATCTCTGCCTATAATTCCTCTCTGCACACAGAGTCATGTTTTCACATTAGTCCCAAAACGAAATTTCTTTGCCAATTTGAAAGCACACTTACTGCTCTTTTTTTTTGGGGCAAGTGAAAATCACTTTTACAGACTGTCACATTATGAAACCACTTTTTTCGATTTTCTTAAATGCACATGTCCAAACTTCTTTTTCAGACCACCTCCATGTGTAACCTGGGTGGCTGCCTACACTCCAGCAAGGGCAACCAGCCTTAGTGATGCTGAATGTATTTGCATTACAGACTGAAACCTGAAAACCCCACTCGCTTGTAAATACTGTGCATGATTATACATGGCAAGCACATGGGTGTGTGCTAAGAGTCTGCTTCTTCCCCCAAAAAATCGCTCCCCCTTTCCATCTAATGCAACTGTGAAATCACCAGAGCAATACGCAATAAATCTCTGCCTATAATTCCTCTCTGCACACAGAGTCATGTTTTCACATTAGTCCCAAAACGAAATTTCTTTGCCAATTTGAAAGCACACTTACTGCTCTTTTTTTTTTGGGCAAGTGAAAATCACTTTTACAGACTGACACATTATGAAACCACTTTTTTCGATTTTCTTAAATGCACATGTCCAAACTTCTTTTTCAGACCACCTCCATGTGTAACCTGGGTGGCTGCCTACACTCCAGCAAGGGCAACCAGCCTTAGTGATGCTGAATGTATTTGAATTACAGACTGAAACCTGAAAACCCCACTCGCTTGTAAATACTGTGCATGATTATACATGGCAAGCACATGGGTGTGTGCTAAGAGTCTGCTTCTTCCCCCAAAAAATCGCTCCCCCTTTCCATCTAATGCAACTGTGAAATCACCAGAGCAATACGCAATAAATCTCTGCCTATAATTCCTCTCTGCACACAGAGTCATGTTTTCACATTAGTCCCAAAACGAAATTTCTTTGCCAATTTGAAAGCACACTTACTGCTCTTTTTTTTGGGGCAAGTGAAAATCACTTTTACAGACTGACACATTATGAAACCACTTTTTTCGATTTTCTTAAATGCACATGTCCAAACTTCTTTTTCAGACCACCTCCATGTGTAACCTGGGTGGCTGCCTACACTCCAGCAAGGGCAACCAGCCTTAGTGATGCTGAATGTATTTGCATTACAGACTGAAACCTGAAAACCCCACTCGCTTGTAAATACTGTGCATGATTATACATGGCAAGCACATGGGTGTGTGCTAAGAGTCTGCTTCTTCCCCCAAAAAATCGCTCCCCCTTTCCATCTAATGCAACTGTGAAATCACCAGAGCAATACGCAATAAATCTCTGCCTATAATTCCTCTCTGCACACAGAGTCATGTTTTCACATTAGTCCCAAAACGAAATTTCTTTGCCAATTTGAAAGCACACTTACTGCTCTTTTTTTTTGGGCAAGTGAAAATCACTTTTACAGACTGACACATTATGAAACCACTTTTTTCGATTTTCTTAAATGCACATGTCCAAACTTCTTTTTCAGACCACCTCCATGTGTAACCTGGGTGGCTGCCTACACTCCAGCAAGGGCAACCAGCCTTAGTGATGCTGAATGTATTTGCATTACTGAGTCCAACCTCAAACCCTTAAACTATTCTTTTTTTTTCCAGTACACCTTAATTTATTGTGAAAACATACTCCATATTATTTTACATGTTCCTCACATTTAAATTTCTCCCAAAACAGAAAATGATAAACGCAACTACAACAAAAAGAATTTCCATTTCTATTATTCATTTCTTAAGTTACCACATACATCCCCTCTCAAACTCTAAACTCACCTTTAAAATTAGTTAGTTGTGAAAGAAATGTGACACTCAAACAGCAGATTATCAGAGCCAGGATCTCTGTTGTGTTCACCTCTCTCCTCTCAGCAGAACCAGATAATGGCAAACTTTCCCTCTATTTTTCCACACATATACATGTAAGTTTCAAATCTCAGTGCTTCCCCCTTTTTTTCAAATGTAATCACACATTTCTATTGGTTGAAAACCAACCCTTTTCCAAAAGTACCCTGCCCCCAACTTGACTTCTGCCTAGTACCCTTCCCCCAACTTGACTTCTGCCTGCTACCATAGCAACAGCTCATGGAACACTGCTGTGTGGAGTTAGGTCAGAAGTTCGCCACACAATGTTTCAATTCCACAGAGCAAGAGTGCTTGACTTTTGAAACCTAACAGCAAATCCATAGTACTGTTCTTTGGTAACACATTTTTTTGTACCAATACAAAACATGCTTCTATTAGTTTACACATACAGCCTAGTTTTTATTCTAGAATGGTATGAAACAGCCAATCAGTTCTTTTTGTTTTGAAAAAAATATGTATGCCTCCATTTCCAAACTGTCTTTCTTTTCATATTGCCATTCTACTGAAAGACACCTCCTGAGTGCATCCAGTTCTCCTTTGAAGATGTTCACAGTGTGGATTGTAGGGCACAGCTATGTCTTCTGGAGTGAAAAGTTTGCAGAGAAAACAGATATGGTGAGAGACCTTGCTTTGCCAAATGTAGACATTAAATGGATTGGTCAGAGAGGGTTAAAGTGGCACCAATTGATGCCATTGGTGAAATCCTTCATGCAAATCCAACACCCTGACCTCATAATAGTGCACTGTGGTGGCAATGACCTAGGCACTTTGACTGGGGTAGGTCTGGAAATGCTTATGAAGGACACCTTTGCACAACTGTTTTCATTTTTCCCTAAAACTGCCTTTGTGTTTTCCAACATATGCCAAAGGCAAAAATGGAACTGGTCCAATCATTTCTGTCCGCAGATTGACAAAGCAAGAAAGCACGTCAACAAATCTGTTTCTGCTTTCCTCCGTGACTATGGTATGGGTGCCATTTACCACAACAACTTGCGTTTTGACATGCAAGACATTTATAGAGGAGATGGTGTGCACTTCAATGATAAAGGGAACAGAGTCTTCCTCTTGAACCTTAGACTCTGCATCGGTACTTACTTGTAGGTACCACTAAAAAATCATTTCATAAACACAACGGCTCTTTTTAGAGCCCCCTAATATCTAAACACTTAAATCTGAATTTCATTTATTTTTTTATTTTTTTTTTCTACCGTACGCTTACCGTAAGCTTACCGTACGCGTACCCCATGATTTTTTTAAAAAATCAATAAATGTTTTCTTTGTACTTTACAGTCCTTCTTTGACCCCCTCACAAATGTAAGGGGGTCTGTAACTCTCCTCATTGCCCCCTTTTCTTGTTTTCACTCTTTTTTTTCTGAGTGAAACACACAAAATGGCGGCCGCCGCTTCCTGGTTTCGGCCGATTCGAATGTTTACTAAGATCTAACAGCCAATCAGAATCGCGCTCGCGCACGCCACCGTACGCGTACCGTAAGCTTACCGTAAGCGTACGGTAAGCGTACCGTAAGCGGGCTCAGATATATATATTGATTTAAAGGCTATTTTCTCAGAATCTACTGAACAGATTTACACCAAACCTACAAAAGGCACTTCCTTGACATAGGGACTACCTCTCTGCCAAATTTCTAGTAATTCTGTTCAGCCGTTCGGGCTGTAGCTCGTTCTAAAGGTCCTATGGAAAAATGCGTTTTGGGACCCCCCTTTTATCTCAGCCCCCGCTTGACGTATCCCCCCGAGACTTTCAGGGAAGGAGCGGAGCGTAGCGCCCCACCTATTTTGAGAAATTCGCGAGGATTCATCGACCGGCGCCAAAGTTATTCAAAATAGAATGTTGCGGATTTCCTATGGAAAAGGGGTCCTAACTATAACTACCTACTGGCGACCGCCAGTAGGTAATATATATATATATATATATATATATATATATATATATATATATATATATATATGAAACAGTCTCGTCTCACTAAGTTTTTCCAAACAACAAACGAGAGTGGACCCAAGATAAGTGCTGGTTTTCTATTTTATTTCTTTAGAATGTCACCATATATATATATATATTCTGCTTTCGTCAGTGAATATATATATATTTATGAAGAAACCAAACTCCTGGCTCACCGGATACACTGTGAGTAGAGCAGGTACGGACCACAGCGCATTCATTGCAGTGAAGTTTTTATTGCAGGTAAAATATAGCAGCAACCATAGTGCAGAGACAAGTATCCAGCCTGACACGTTTTGACTGCATTATCGCGGTCTTGATGACATGAACCAATACAAACATAGATATAGTGAATCCAACAATATATATTACTCAGTGGCAGTCACCACTGGGTAGTTTTAGTGAGGATTGCTTTTCCATAAAAGAGGTGTTTTTTGGTTTGCTATAACTTTGACGCTGGTGAATCCAGAGCTTCATGCTGTTAAACCTTTTTACAAATTGTCATTACATTGAATGTAATACATATCGTACGGTTTCTAGGACAAAAAGAAAAAAGAAACCACATGGAGCTGAAACTCTTCCCTGTGCACTTTTCCCTTTAGTGCATTAGGGCATTGCATCTAAGGGAGGGAACCTTTAGTAGATCAGCCCTATTTCCCATCTAAAACAGTTTTTGTCCATGCAGGAAAGGACTGCAAGCAAACCACTCAATAACCACAAAATATCTAGTGTCTGGGATGTTTCTCCTTTGCTTGGGCACACATATTTATTCAGTAGCAGCTTTTCACCACTTCACTATTACCAACAACATCAATAGATAGAACGAAAGCCTAAAAGATTATTGTGTGCCCGAATCTTCCCCTATGTGTTTTAGTCTAAGGAGCATTTTGCCTGCCTCAACTACTGACTGATGCTGTTATGGTGAGTGAAACACTCTCTTGCAGCAGGTTACACCCTCTGGTTTGGATAATATAGATACCCAGTGACATCAGCCAAGAAACCTGAGTAACAGTTTGCAAACCCGGGATGGAGGGTTTGATGTTTTGAAGGCTGCAGCAATGCCACATCCGCAGCTCAAGAAAGACATAGCCGTCTTCTGATCAGGGACCTGTTTCCAGGGGTTGTAATATTGCACTCTAAATGTGACAGGCTTTCAGGACAGGCACATCGCTGGCCTTTAGCTCTCAGGTACCTTGACTAACTGAGGATGGCTTATGCAGTCTTCCTCCTGGGGCAGACATTTCTACCCAGAAGATACTACTGGTGAAGCTGCTTGAAGCTTTCAAGAGCCCACACAGCTGATGACCTCCCCTACATTCCAAGGTGGCTCAAGATAGAGCTACCATACCTAAAAGAGGTATCTTATGTGTACATTCAATTTTGACATTTGTACATTCCCTAAACCATTAAAGCCATAGATCAGGAACTGACCATATCATAGATCATGAAAGAGGGAAAACAGCTTACAGGTGCCCAGAATGAACACAGAAACCATAGCTCTCAAAATGCGTGCACTGACAATACTCGCACTCTATCAACGTGCATGCTGTCTGTGATGCTAGACACTGCTTCTTTGAAGTGTGCACTGCATTTCCTGGGTGAACACAATGCATATATTTTATGACAGTTCTCCCTTGCTGACTATTGCTGGAGATATTGGTGACTAGGTAAGTTTTACTAATCCACTGTAGGTTTGCATGTGAATAAAGGGAATGCCAGAGCAAACATAGTCACTTATAAACTTAAACCCCTCGTAATAGACACTCATAACATTAACATTGAATGCAAGCATGAGTACATTGGGTGAATATAATAATCACAATATAAAAATGCAGGTGACATGTTCTTCCCCTCTCCACTCTCCAGTAGGGAGACCTTCACAACCTGAGACATGTGTTTCCTTCAGTTTCTATATATTCCCTCTTGAATCTGCCTATGTTGTTGGTTGGTTTTTCCACCTCCACAAATGTAGGAGAACTCCATTGTGGAGTCTAAACATTCTGTCATCGAGGCAGAGTTTGTGCCTACCATAGCAAATAAGATACAGGAACAGGAAGTAGGCCATGTCTAAGCCATCTTAGGATCAGAATGCAATTCTCCTTCACCATGCCACTCCATTTAGGACAAATATCCCCCAAATGGCTCAGGATGGAGTAGAGACAGCACTCAGTTTTTCCCAGGAAGATTTAGAGATCTTTGGGCGAAGGTCATGCAGAATCTCTTTAGATTTGGGGGTGACCTGAAACCCAGCGGAACTCCCTCCACGAACCGCTACTGCGCAGGATACTTATGCAAGAATATCACCGTGTTGAAGTGCAGTGGGTATGTACGCCCTAAGAGCTAAGGAGTGCTGCAACCACTGGGAAGACCTCTGGCACAGACTCAGCTGAAGGTATCCTCACAATCACATGCATGTTACCCCAGGCCCTCCCAATGCACAAGAGGGTCTCGAGAACATGGCCAGCCCTTCACACTCAGCTGGAGGCCTACCAGAAGCAACAAGGCAGTACATTTTTCAATATAAAAAAATAAAACTGCATCAACTAAAATGCTCAGCTGCATGATTGGCATTAATGTAAATATTTATAAATCAAACAATAAAAATAATTGATTTTTTTTTCCGTATGGTCTTATTTGTTACAACTATTGATCACTGTGCTCCCCGTCCCATTTCCAATCCCACTCCCAGTGCTTTTAATGTTTTTTGATTTTTTACTAATCCAGCATTATCTATTTATTTTTTTAATATATGTTTTTCTTATGAAAGCCTGCATATATGAGGTGTTGCTGAGCAGCTCTCTCCCTTTTTCGTGCTTTGCACGACTTGCTTAACCTGTATTTTTATATTTTAAGCCGAGCCTGGGCAGCGCATTCGCTGCTCTGCGAGGCATGCTGTATTGGAGTATGGACTTGAAGCCCTGCCCACTCTCCGCTAATATTTGTAATTGGCTTGTGTCATTGTCCTTCGTAAATGCTGGCTTCTGATTTGTTAATAGGCTTGTTAGTCCTTCCTTAGTACTGCCTTGTCATCATTTGTAACCTCCCATGAGGACTGGCCCTTTTGCTTCTGTTGCTACACGGTATGTCTTATTTAGTCTGTAAACACCAGTAGTGGTCCGTGGAGGGAGTTCGGTGGGGCAGTGATGCGAGGCGGGGGAGGGGCAGGGTGGGGAAATGTAAACACCGGAATATGGATGAACGGAGGTAAGTACACATTTAAATAAATACAACAAATTCCTTTGCACACGCTGCATCGCAAAATGCGATGCAGCGCGCGCAACGAAATTCGTTTTATTTATGTAAATGTGTACTTACCTCCGTTCATCCATATTCCGGTGTTTACATTTCCCCACTCTGCCCCTCCCCCACCCCGCCTCACTGCCCCACCGAACTCCCTTCACGGACCGCTACTGGTAAACACTATTTTCTTTAATGAGTTTCTCCTACTGCAGGCATGACATGCTTTCCTGCAACATTCCACGCTTTCACTTTCATACCAGCTGTGGACCTTTCTTTAGACACAGCTTGTCTAAAGAAAGGGGAGTGGCCTCTATTAACATGACAACACAGTATGGGGCACTTGTAAACAACAAGCATTTGCAATGGGGAAACAGCCATTACAACGCGGCTGTTTCCACGCAGGGCCCTTACCACGCAGGCATTGCCACGCACACACTGTTACCACGCATAGCCATCACCACGCATTTTTTTAACAATGTACGTGGTGAGGGCATATGCTGGTAACGGCACCTGCGTGGTAAAGGCAATCGGCATCGTTAGAGGACCGAAGAGGTGCTTTCACTTCCTCTTGTCGACGTGTGTGCAGTGCCTCATCCGGAAAAGGTAAGGGGGATTGTTGATTATAGTTTAAAAGATCTGGGGGACAGGGGACAGATAGGACGGGGTCACGCAGGGTTAGAGATTATTAGGATTAGGGTGGGTATTTTTTAAACAGGGCGAGGTGCGCACTGGGAACAAGAATTAGGGTTTAGGGCAGAGACGAGTATTTCATAAACAGAGCAGGGGGCGCGCTGGGGTCTCGATTTAGGGATTAGGGCAGTGACGGGTATTTTTTTTAACAGGGCAGGGGCGTGCTGGGGTCTAGATTTATGGCATAGAGTATGGTCATGTATTTTTTAAAAAGGGCACATTTTACCATACATGCTTTACAACAAAATATGTTGTAAAAGCATGCATGGTAAAGGTTATACGTGGTGAAAGCATTTGCGTTGTAACACATGCATGGTAAAGGCATGCATTACAACGGAATGCGTTGTTACATCATACAACCTTTGCAATGCAATAGGTATCGCATTTTAGGAACTTTGACCTATTGGTATTGTAAATAATAATGACTTTCATTATTGCAGGTTTTTTAAACACATAAATAAAAGGCATTGTCATTTAGAATGCCAATAGCTCAAAATCTCGCAATTACGAGCCCTATTGTATTGCATTGCAAATGCTTGTTTAACATAATTTACTGGTCTCTAGCTAGCTGTCGTGCTAGATTGGTAAATAAATAATGGTTGCCTGTGTCGTGACACATGCATGAGCGTATTACGCATGAGTGCAGAGGAATCACGACTTATGAGTGCATATCAGGGGTCAACTTAGAATTATTTTTTTTATATAGAAAATTCATCCCAAGATTGCCAGCCACGCGTACACATGCGTTTGGATGCATGCCCATGTATGCAGTTGGAAGAAAAAAAATGTTTTTTAATGCCAGCAGGTCAGCATTTTAGATTCAGTAGCTATTGACTTTACAAACCCTTGTAGTCCGTGGTATCAACTAGCTCGCTCCCTTAAGTTTGTTTCCCATTTGAAACCCAAATTAATGGAAACAAAAATGTTTAAATGTAACTTTTAACGAACTTCAGAGGCATGTTATCAGGGCCAGTGAGTGTCCTGTCAGAAATGTATGCCGGTGTCTGATAATTCCATTTGACTCTCATCATGTGTGAAAATAGCGAAATAAAAATACACCACCCCTGCAGTGAATTGTAAAACATGTTTTACAAGCTCATTTAGTCATCTCACACAATACGTGCACACGCATAAACAGGCACACGCCGAATTACAGACATGAAAATACGTGTTCAAACATACTCACACATACATATTACATACTACACACACACACACTTTCTAGCATCCCTTTATCAAACACCGTGAAGCATAGACTCACGAGGCTGCTTTAGAACACACGGAATCCTTATGTCTGGTGCGACGTATTTAAAAAGCTATCAGTGCGACCTAATGAAATTGTCGCAGGAAGGTGACGTGAAATGATAGTCCATTCGTCATCATTAGCCGCACCTGCACCGGCAGTGACGCAAGGATTCCTGGGCCTTTCATTCCCACGCCTGAGTATGGCCTCTCAGGACAGCAGCAGAGCTCGACTGCTCGAGGGCCTCTCAGGGATTCACTGCTGCACCAGGCATGTCACCGTCGGCATAAGGGGCCTGACAGCTGGGAATCCACACAGAAACTGCTTTTCTTTGGAAGAGTTTCTTTAGTATATATGAGCTGACAGCGCCTTGCACTTTGGTGTCTAGAGCTTGGGAGGCGATGTTATGTTGTGTGATGTTTCATTTTCACTCTGCCTGGTATTGGCTGGTGGAGTGTGAGACCGGCCTCGTGGCGTGGGCCCTCCCGACCAGCAAGCTACCCTGCAACCGCACCGATCCTCGATGTCACAGACTTCCGGCCACCATGGCCCAACAGCCCGATGGCCGGCCAGACCCCAACACGCATGCCCGGCCGAGGGAGAGAGAAACCCCCCAAGCCAGACCGAGAGGCGCCGACCCTGTCACACCTCTGGTCTCTTCCCCAAGGAAGGTTTCGATCGGCCACCAGGCCCCCGGTGAGCGGCCGCCTCGCCTGCTGGGTGTCTGGAGTCCCTCCCGGACCCACCTGAACAGATCAAAGGGCCGAGCGACAGGAAGCCCCGACACACCGCCCCCAGGCACCAAGACCCCTCTCGGCGAGGACTCCAGACTTCAAAGAGGAGGGGAAGTATAACAAGGGGTGCGGAAGGGACGGGAGGCAGAGAAGACCTGGACTGACGAGAGCCTGCTGACCTGGTCGCGGCTCGATCGCTCCCCGAACCGAAGAACGCTACCCGAACTCCGAACCATCTGAGCCCTGCTGACGCTGTCGCGGCTACCCGAACTCTGAACCATCTGAGCCCCGATGACGCTGTCGCAGCTCCCCGAACTCTGAACCATCTGAGCCCTGCTGGCGCTGTCGCGGCTCCCCGAACTCTGAACCATCTGAGCCCTGCTGACGCTGTCGCGGCTCCCCGAACTCTGAACCATCTGAGCCCTGCTGACGCTGTCGCGGCTCCCCGAACTCTGAACCATCTGAGCCCTGCTGACGCTGTCGCGGCTCCCCGAACTCTGAACTACCTGTGCCTGCTGAGTGACTCGCAGCACTCCCCTCCGAGGGAATCAGCAGAGATTGCCGAGAGAAGCAACATCCCCCAGCTCGAGGATTGAGAGCTGTGCGCAGGATACTCCGCAGAGACACTGACTCAAAGAATGTCCCGCTACCCCCATACCCCCATCACGAGATCGCCGCCGCTTGTGGCACTAATTCCATACCTGCATTCCGGATCATAAAGATCCCTTACACCTAACGATAAAGTATACTGTCTTTTGAAGAACTACTGTGTGGTGTCCCTCTGTCAGAGAGTGCAAGCGCAGCGTGTGCGATCCTAGGTACGAGACCCTTCCAGGAAGAGCCTCCCCGCCCTTGCTCCGCCTAACTCTGGGAGAGGTGGGTCCCGGGTGGTCAGGAACGCATTCCGAACCCTCTCCGGTGAACGCCTTCCAACATGGAGGAACAAGGTGGACTGGGAGAGCAGTCAGACATTTCTGATGGCTTGAGGCAAGTCATATAGTAATCAAGGATCCCCCGCCCATTTCAGTTAATGTTTACATATATAATTTGTCTGACTATATTGAAAAACACGAGACAGATTTGTAAATATATATGCTCATTTATTGCTATAGAATTTAGTCAACCCTGCCGCATAATTTGGCTCTCGCCTGACGTATATTACCATTGGCCCTGATCATGATCACAGTTTACATCACAAAGAGCCATGATTTCACTGCTATGTTGTCTAGCAGGAGCAACTGGGCCGATTTCCTAAATACTTTATTAGTTGTCTTCAATTGTTCACCATGCAAGTAAAAATAAACACCAAAGACACCTACAAAATTGTTTATTACTTCACTTGACCCACAGACCCAAGGGAGAGTGGGCGGATCTCCTAAAATCTTACGTTCCATCCTGCTCTATAGCGGAAAGCTCATACTTTGAATCTGACGCCCGAGTCAATGGAGGGGCCTGCCTTCACAGAGTGCAGTAATTGTGCTTGCCCTTGGATGTCCTTCAGTTACTTTGTAGTCTGCAGTGCGTTCAATCGGTTGGGCAGCTATGAGAGGAGCGTTGTCTAAGGAATGTTTCCAAGTAACCTCCACTAAACGTATGGCCTATGTAACTAAAGGCCTCATTACGATGCCAGTTGGACCAACCGTCCAACTGCTGTGATCCAATTCTGACCACCAATGCTGGGAAAGTTCCCCCGTTGTATTACGATGCAACCGCTGCTACATGCACATACCCCCAAATATGCGGCTGCAAGAGAATACAAACTCATAGAAAACATGTGATATGTACACAATGCCCGACATATGAAGGAATATGCCTTGTGCAGCATGCACCGCATTGCTGGAGTGTGGCGATCTGTGCACAGTCCAGTCGAAGGGGATGCATGCCACTTACAGACTTACCTACATTCCAGCACCCACAGGGTCGTAGGCTTTGGGGTCCAGCTGCCGAAGTTTAGGGCGTCCTGGAGTAAGGGATCCATGCCAGAGACTGTCGGAGCGAAGCTGATTTGGGTGAGTATGCACCCCAAATCCTTTGTTTCCGTCAAGTCGAGGCAGCCGGTCAGACCGCCACGGTCGGCTCATCCTAAATGCATATCGTAAATCAGACGGTGGTCGGAACTCCCTGTATAGCTCAATGGCTGCTGCTTTTCTTTGACTACCATCTCGGCAGTCGCAGAAAGGCTGTTGGAGTCACTGATCTGTTAGTGGTTGGTTGAAGTGCAAGATGCATGCATCGTAATCCGGTGGTCAGACCGACCGTGTAACAAACTGTCTCTATATATACTGCACCAAAGTGAGGTACAGTGTGTATAGAGTCCAAGAGTCTCCAGAGGTTTGGCAGAGGTTAAAGTTAGATAGAACCTTACTCTCTAAAGTGGTAGCTTTGTCGAGGAGTAAGGCAGTAGCAGAGGACAGTGTAAAGCATTTGATGTACACAGTCAGCAAATGGTCTCACACACTCAAGAACTGAACTCTAGGCCAATTGTTTTGTATAAAAAAATATACTGTTGTTTTATTTCTAGAACCAAGCAAGCCTGGTACAGGTAAGCATAACTTACTTGTATGAACACAGTTCAGATTTGCAGTATAACTTGTACTGGTTTTGGTTACAGTTTTAAGAAAGCAGTTTGCAACACTTTGCAGGTATGGTACATTCAATTGAATGGGCTTTTTAAGTAAAATGCAGTTAATTACTTTTCAGATTACTTTTGTAACCACAGCACTGGATCTTAGATTCAGCCCTGGGACATTTCCTGAAAACAGGTGAGTAAATGCGTTTTGGTTAAAGGTACGATTTTTAAGGAATATTATTGCATTTCAAAAATGACAAACACTTTTTGACATAGAATCACCAATGTTATCCTAAGGGAGTAAATTCACTTAGCAGGTAACTTAGGTTATTGTTACTTTTTCTTACTCAGTGCTGGATCCTGAATTCAGCACTGGGACATTTCCTGAAAACAGTTGAGAAAATGCGTTTTGGTTAATCAGCTGATTTTTAAGGAATATTTGCATTTTTCAAATGTCGACAGAAACTTTTTTGGAGTAAAAGTGTCAATGTTATCCTATGAGGAAAAATTAGTTATCGGTTTGAAGGTAAGTAATCGGTCTTTTGAGTTAGGATTCTGGGGTTAGAATCAGGGGTCTCCCAGGGTCAGTGATGCACTGTTGTTGCACTCTCAGTGGCACTAGGGCTGCCGGGTGCAGAGTGTTGAGGCCCAATGTTATCCTATGGAGGATAGGTGGCTGTTGGCAAGCAGGCCACAGGGTTGTGGGAGCAAAGCTCCTAGGGTTAAGCTCAGGGCAAGTTGGGGACCAAAGTAGCACCAAAGGGGCACCCTCAGTGGCGCTAGGGCATTCGGGTGCAGGGTGCAGTTTTGAGGTCGGGTGCCCTGTTGAGTTCAATGGAGATTCTCCGGGACAAAGAAACACTGCAGGCTCAGGGACGAAGATCTTCCAGGAGTGACCACCACTTCGAGAGGTAAGTGTAGGAAAAGACGTGCGCATTCCCGGAAGCGCTGCTCAGTAAGCTTGGACATTATCAAGGTGAAAATTTTCCATGAAATCATGGATTCTACATATCATTGTGGACCTAGAAGCTTACGAATGAGTTAAAACTGTGACTTCCTAATTCTTCCACTATATTGCATCTTTACGAATTTGGTTGGTCTTTATATCAGAGGATTTCAGCCAACTTTCATCAATGCACTTCAAGATACTATAAGCATTTTCGCTGCTAAAATTAGGAATATTATTGGACCACCTGTGACTCCAATTTTTAAGATCATCCGCTTCTGTGAAAGCAACTTTATTGTGCATACCCTAGCATGAGAAATTGGTCTTTTGTTATAAAGATATTCCAGATTTACCATGGTCCCTTTCTTTAGTGGCCAACTTTTACTGACGAAGGCACCTGTGTGTGCCGAAACGCACGTAGAATACATTCTAGTCAACCAAAACTTATTTGTGCCACACAACTTTGAGGAGTCGCCAGGGGTATTTTGACATCGCGCAACCTGCTCTTGAAGCTGCTATCCTCGCCGGGACTGCGAGGCCCAGGGTGCCCTGCAACGCCCTGATACATCGCACCTGGTGCCTCTTCCCGGCCCTCCCCCTTCTCACCTGTGCCTTCATAACGCCTCGCGGGCACCGCTTCGCGGGTGCCGCTCGTAGGCTTGGAACTCTGTTCGTGGCTGTTACTCGGACCTTTGAGGAGCCGCCTGGGGTATTTTGACATCGCGCAACCTGCTCTTGAAGCTGCTATCCTCGCCGGGACTGCGAGGCCCAGGGTGCCCTGCAACGCCCTGATACATCGCACCTGGTGCCTCTTCCCGGCTCCTCCCCCTCCTACGTCCCTGCTATAAGTACAACGCCTGCTATCGCGGTAGCGGGACGCGTGCGGGGCGCATTCCGGGGCGAAGACTGGGCAAAGAGCGGGCCCTCTAAGGCCCTCCGAGGCCGATCGAGGCTGGGCTGGGCCTGGAGACTGTGATTTAGGATCTTGTAGTATTTCATTATTGTAATGGCTTCAAGTGAGAATGATATGCTAGGGGATAAACTGAGGGCCGTGGTAAATGGCCCCTTAGATAGTTATTTTAAGAAGAAACTTGTAACGGATGAGGATCAGGGTGTTACAATGGCCGAGCGCAGATTTGAACGTCGTCGCTCTATTGAGAACATGAAACGTAGAGCCCCAGAGGCTTCTTCCTCCCAGGTTCCTGTTGTTGATTGTGGTAGTTGTGGTATTAGTGACGCCCCCTTTTCACAAGAGGGTGTCCCGCTATTATTACGTGATTGTTCCCCCACAAACTGTGTTCCCAGTGTTCATGTTATTAGCGACTCTCTCCCTTCAAATGTCAAAAGATATCCTAAAATCTCCAACACACGACTTTCAGGCCGGGGGACATATAAAGGAAAAAGGGCTAAGAACTTGACCAGGGGGATAATTCGTGGCCCTCCTCCCAGGAAAATAAGACGTAAGGAGGGGGTGGTCCCTATTCCTAGGATCCATCATTCAGAGTTTGGCCAACATACAAAGACTCTAAATGGAACTGCTTCTGGGCTGGCAACTGGGCCAGATTGCAGGCCGATCCCGGCCATTTGCACCCTTCCAGTGGCCCCGGACCCAGTTGTGACCACCCCAGAGCCCGTTTTGCCTGCTGTTATCTCTCCGCAGGCGTCTGTTATCCCTACTGCTCTTCTAGCTAAACTGGGGGACATGTTTAGTACTCTCATATTGCCCATTACTGATAACTTGAGGAGGCTGGAGCATAGGCTAGAGAACATTGAATCTACATTGAGAAATATGACTGCCGTAGGAAAGGCGCCAGCGAATGGCATTAGTATTCAAGCTGCAGTTCCCACCATCAATTTTCCTAAGGAAATTCCTGATTTCAGTAGGAATGTAACACAGGCCTTGGACCACTTAGTTCTTGACCATGTTAGAAAGGGACCTCTGACGCCCATGGAACATCTAGTTAGTAAGCCTGTTACTGACCCGGTGGAGGAGGTCAGCATTGCACCAGTGGGGATTACATGTCAGGCGCAGGGTAACTCCAGGCGGGAGGGGGGCTCTGGGATCTATGGTCCACATGTTGATTTACCCCCAGAAGCTGTGCCTTTGGTGGTGGTGTTGACAGGGGTCCCTGTTTTGGCTGATAATAAGAGAGAAGATTTTTCTCAGCTGAAAAACAAAATTATACACTGGTTAAGAATATATAGACCTATAAATAAGAATGTAAATGGTGAGATACTGCATGTTAGACGTCTCCCTTGGCTTGGTGGTAGAAGCAAGGACGTCGATGGAGATATAGTTTTGATTAATTTTAGAGATCCAGAAGCGGTAGATTTTATATTGAATTGGCCTTTGGGTAATGGCAATAGCCAAATTAGCCCTCGAGCCCTGACCTATTTTTATCCTAGGTCCCTGGTGTTCCCCACAACCCATGCTAGGAAAAACCACATAGTTCATCCAATCGTTCCTACAGCATTACATGCTATGAATTTGCGATTCGACCATCAAGGTTGGAACATGATACCCTCTAGAGGCCCTAGGTACAACAACCGGAGATTGGAGCACCTGAGGCCTTTTACACCTTTAGAGTTAGGGAATAGGTTTGATGTTTTTTCTGGCATGGATGATTGTGATTGAAGATTACAGTCCAGGCAGGGTAAGAGGGAGAGCCAAAGTGCAGGTAGAACAGAGGGAAACGCTATTGTGATATCTAATGAGGCTGATGATCCCCAAATTAGTGATGGGTCTGGATCTGGAAACCAGGGCTGCTATTTGTTCTTTTCCCTCTACCCACTCTCCGTCTGCGGGAGTCAGTAGTAATGACAACCAGCTATTAAACCAGGTAGAGCATTTTGAAATACCCACTTCAGGGGTAGTGGATATGGAAATTGGAGTTATTCCAGCTCCGCTCACTAGTGGGAAAGACGTTATTTGTCTGTTATCCTGGAACATAGCAGGGTTAGAAAGAAAACTGACTATCCCGGATTGGAACAACTTTATTGAAAAATTTGACATATGTATGTTCCAAGAAACTTGGAGTTTATTACCAATTTATAAAACTGGATATGCTACTTTTTGTGTACCCGCCTACAGCAGTGGTAAGGGCAGACCCTCTGGGGGCTTACATATTTGGATAAAAGTAGATCTAAATTGGAATATCTCAGTTCATGATTCGGAGTGTAGGGATATTCAACATCTCTCATTACCAGGCCAGGTGCGGGGAAGCAAGATGGAGTTATTTAATATTTACGCTAGAGGGACCCAGGGAGGTAAAATGTCTTGTACTTTTACAATTTTGGATCAGGCACTAGCTAATTGCCCCTCAAATTCTAAAATACTTTTGGGGGGGGGATTTTAATTGTACATTTGAACCCTTAAGTGAGGATGACCCCCTGGGTATAGAGGAGGACGACGCTAGCTGGTCTATTCCTGCATTGGTACTACCCCCGATTAAAAATTGGTCCGCAAAAGCACTACAGATTAACGCCCTTACTGTGGATTATAATTTAAGAGCAGTAAACGGTAGATCCCCTTCTGATCGGGACGGGGCAATGACGTTTAACAGACTCAATAGCCCGTCCAGAATTGATTATATTTTATTGGACATAACTATGTTGCGTGACCTAGTCGGCATGGAGTTGGTCCCTTCGCAGGATAGCGACCACAATCCCTTATGTATGTCGTTGAGGTGGAGGGATTTAAAAGGTGGCCCAAACCCAGTCCAATTGAAGACAACAAAGGAGGTGACCGCATATGACGTTAATCGAAGATTGAAATGGGATAAGGTAGGCTCTCACCCAGATAAATTGGCAAAGATTAAGACGCACATTGATGGGCTGATTAGTGAGCTGGAGGCTATAACTATGGAGACAGGAGTGGTCCATGATTCGCTCTTCCCACGGATATATACTAATGCTATTGAAGAAGTTGGCAAATTATTTTTAACTGGGAGCTCTAAAATAAACACTCCTAAACCCAGCAATCCCTGGTACTCTTCAAAGTGCCGGGCAAAAAGACGGGAGCTAACTGTCGCCCTCCGTAATAAGAACCAATCGCTAGTGAGAATAGCTAGGAGGGAGTATGTGAACGAACAAGCTCGGGCTAAAAAAGAATGGGAGGAACAGTATTGGCAGGACCTTCAAAATGCATCTAGAATGAAAAATGGTTCACTGTTTTGGGATCTGATCAATAAGGCCAGAAATCTTAATAGGCCTTTGATGGCTAACCACATTACCAGCCAACAATGGTATTCCCATTTTTCAATAATTTACGGTGGCCAAGATGCACCCAAATCTCTTTTTCGTGATCCAGCCAATCGGGCCCCCCTTGTATCCTTGCTTGAGAACCCATATGTGCCTTCCGAGATTGTAGAGGCCATAAAACACCTAACCCCAAAGAAGGCAGCAGGCCAAGACGGTATTCCGGGGGATCTTCTCATGAAAGAACCCATAGCTTGGGCCACAGTCATTGCATTAATAATGAATTTAATATCCAAGGGACATCCTGTCCCAGATTCGTGGAAGGGGGCCGAAGTGATTATGGTTTACAAAAAGGGGGACAGGGATGACCCTGCCAACTACAGACCAATCAGTCTGATAGATGTGATTCAGAAAGTGGTCGGCAGGGTCATCATTCTGCGAGTCGGTGCATGGATGGATGAGGAGCAGGTTCTTTCTCATTTCCAGGCCGGGTTCCGGAAAAAAGTAGGTACAATGGACCAGGTCTTCCGCTTTTTTGCGATCTATTGGAAAACCGTGTCAATTAATCATGGTAGTCTCTACCTGGCCTTTATAGATCTCAGGATGGCGTTCGACCTGGTCCCCCGTGCTAGGCTATGGGAAGTTTTGGAGGAGATGGGCTTGCCAGGCTACCTTCTGGACCTTATAGTTAAGCTCCATGAAGGTAATTACGCAAGAATCAGATGGGGTACCCAAGGCCAACTGACCGAGAGGGTGCCCGTGAGGAGGGGAGTCCGCCAGGGTTGTGTCATGGCGCCGACTCTTTTTTCCCTATTTGTGAACGGTGTGGTGGACCATCTAAGGGATGAGTCGGCGGATGCACCATCCCTGGCTGGGGAAAAAATACCAACTCTCCTCTTCGCGGATGACACCATTCTGATTTCAAAAACCCCGGCAGGTCTCCAAAAGCTATTGCACCGCTTTAGTGATTTTTGTAATGATAGGGGCCTTACAATTAATACCTCGAAAACCAAACTTATGGCCATTTCCCCTTCCAGAAGAATTTGGAATAATTTTTCGCTCAATGGCGAGTCCATGGAGATGGTGGAGTCCTTTGACTACCTGGGTGTTAGGGTGAATAGTCGGATGTGCTGGAATGACCATCTGGCTAAAATGTCATTAAACTTTAAAAGAGTTGCAGGGGCGGTAATGCGTGAGCATAGAGTGTCAGTGAGTAAACCTGTGGCCCCGGTCCTAGCTATTTACGAAGGCCAAATATTGCCTAGTGCTCTGTACGGCTCCGAACTCTGGGGGTTCGAGAATATTCCGGATTTAATAACCTCTGAAAACAAATTCTTGAGAGATTTGGTTGCCTTACCAGCTTCCACCCCATTGATACCATTACGTTTAGATATGGGCAGGCGTCCCCTTAAGGAAATTGTGCGCCTGCGCCCTTTACTTTTTTGGGTCCGGCTGAGAAGAACTGAGGAGCTTAAGAACTACGCTGCTGCACTGGACGAACTTATCTTGTTGGATAAAGGTAACAGGATTAAGTGGTTGAGTAATCTGCGGCAGCTGGTGGGATCTATGGGTCTAAGTGATCTATGGAAGAGCCAATCCCCCCCACCTAAACTAGTTATTAAGAAGCTTTATTGGGAGTGGGTCCAGCTGGAGACTTCTCGTAGAGGTGCCGGGGGCTCTCTCACTGAGCGGTTTTTAGATTATAAGGGGTCCCGGCTATTTGAACCATTCCTTGATTACATCGAGAAACCCCTCGACAGATCACTATATTTAAAAATTAGGTTTGGAACCCTCCCTGTAAATGCTTTTACTTCTGGGTGGAACCCTCAAGGTAGTTCAACAAAGGCGTGCCCGTGTTGTGCAGCCCCTATTGAGTCCATGGCGCACCTTATGTTTGCCTGCCCGGCTTACAAGGTACCTAGGAGGATATGGCTAAAACCATTATGCAGGGGCCTGGGCCTTCGCTGCCACGCAATGGCCTTGCGAGTCCTCTGTACCGATACATCCTCCTCTTCATTGGTGTGTGGTGTCGCTAAATTTATCGGAAGTGCTTGGGTGATTCGCATGAGGAGACTTAGGCTCTAACTTACCCTGTAGACCGGGGTGTCACAATGAGGGATTGGCCATAGGGCCAGGATATCGATGAGTTATTATGTTGTAAATGTAGAGTAAAATGATGAATTTTAACAAGTTTTTTGTAATGTGAAATTTTATGTGATTATGTGGTATAAATTTTAGCGATTATATTGCTTTTTTTAGCATGTGTTTATATAGGTCATGTTACTGTATACTTACTTTTATGATGAAAACTTTTTATCGAATAAAGTATACGGAATGTAAGTTGGGATGTAGAGGGATGGTTAGGCACCACTGGGTTGGGCACACAAGGCAGTGGGGCGTCGGGTGCAGGGGTGCCTTTAGACGTCAGATTTTCTTACCCGCTCTGGTCGCGGTAGAGGGGTCTCCTGGATTGAGGCTGCAGGCGTCTTCTGGAGGCTTGAGGCAGGTCAAGGATCGCCGGATCTCGGGTCAGGATCGCCGGGGGACCCTCCTCATGGTGTTTGTTCACTCAAACATAGGCCGGGCTTGGCGGGTGCAGAGTGTGCTGGATTCGCGGTTTCTGGCTGGCACCAGAAGCTGCAGTTTAACACATTCGGTGTTCACGAGAGAAATAGCTTGGAAAGTGAATGCAGGCAGGTCCTCTGGGGTTTTTGAGGTTGCTAGCATGCTGGAGCAGGTCCGAGGGGAGACAGGCCTGTAGGACTGGGGCCAAGTCAGTAGGCGTCGTCCTCTTGTTAGCTCTGCGCGGCTTCTCGACCTTCTTCTTTTCTTGCGGTTGCTGGATCTGAGGAAGGAAGGTTCAGGGTGCCCCTAAATACTAAATTTAGGGGTGTTACAGGTAGGTAAAGGGCAGGGACCAATGGGTCCCTTCCCTGGGGTGGGTACACCCCCTATTCTGCCACTCTCCAGTGGGAGGGGGGCAGGAGCCTGTCCCTGGTTGGCTGGGTCCCCCCATCCTCAAGATGGCGGGGATTCGGAGATGTGCTTCACCTCGCCTCCCCCACCTTATGGGTGGAGTTGGCAGAGGTGGGCACACCTCTATTCCTCACTTTGTTTTTCCCGCCGGGTCTCCCGCCCAAAGAGGGGGGTAGAACCAGTGGGGACCAGTTGCTGAGTACAGAAAGTAGTCTGGAGAAGCTCACAAAGGCGGCATGCATTTGAAGCTTCTCCTTCGTGAACCCTGCCGATCCAGGGGGGGGAGACTTGGCACCTCATCCCAGGATGTGCTTTATTTCAGGCCCCCGAGAGCAGCAAGCTCTCGACCCAGGGGTCCAGAAACATGTCTGGTGGTGGCAGCCTGCACAGCCACTCAGTCGGGTCCCTGGGAGTTGTTCGAGTTTCACGGGGCATCTTTAAGATGCCCTCTGTCGTGCATTTTGCATTAAATCCTACACTGGCATCAGTGCAGGTTTAATGTGCTGAGAAGTTTGATACCAAACTTCCCAGTCTTCAGTGCAGCCATCATGGTGCTGTGGAGTTCGTAATGACAACCTCCCAGCACCATATATTCTTAATGGCAGCACTGCACTTACAGGGCCCAGAAATGGACCTGGGCACTGTAGGGGTCCAGGGCTCATGCACCTGTACCCTTACCACTGGCAGTGGCCAGTGCAGTGGTTTGTGGGCATGGCACAGAGGGATGTGTGCAATGTCGTCTCTTTGTTTTGTTCTGCACCCAGACACAGCCTGCAAAGGCAGGGTGTGTGTCTGGGTACAGGGCCTCTAAGGGTGGCACAATAAGTGCTGCAGTCCTTAGGGGCCTTCTCTTGTCACAGTGCCCTGGGTACCTATGGTACCATTTACCAGGGGCTAACATGGGGCCAGAGATTCCAATTGGGTTTTGGCTTCATTGCAGTTTTAGGGAAGGAACACAGGCCCTGGGTACCTGATTGGCAGGAGCCCAGGGCACACTCAGTCAAAGTACATCAGCAATTCAGCAAAAATGTGGGGGCATACCATGTAAGAAAGAAGGCACTTTCTCACAGACTAATTCCGTCAGAACCACAGGGGTTCGACTGCCTCCAGAACCATAGAATCCAGTCCAACCAGCATCGTAATGAGCCCTAAGGGTGTGGCCCAACCCATAGGTGCTGGAAATATGGCATTGGGAGTACTGTAGCACCCGCAAAATAACCATGCTGGAGTTCAGAATGTGAACTAGCAATAAAGATTGCTTTAAATTATGCCATTCACATTTGCTGTGCATTCACAGATGGAGGTCAAATATCAGGCATGACTTTTGACAAATGGATATTAATAATTTAAAATGGAGATTGATACATTTCTTACTCAGACTGCAATGTTAGAGGATATTGTAAAGTAAACTGTCTCATACTCTTGCTGGGGTACAGAGAGTGTGAAAGGGAAGGCTGTAGTGTGTCCATTTTTGTTCTAAAGCACAACAACATTTCATTTCCACACATTATTTTTTGAGCGCTAAATAGCTTTATCAGTAAAGCAATTTTTTAGTGGAACTTTTGTGGCCCTTTCAGTGGAAAACATGCGCTATATAAATGACATTGTGCTACCAAACCATGCTTTATCAATATATTTGTGACAGATGTCCCAAAATGCACCACCGGCTACATACCACACCCTCACCACTCTACTACTACTGAATGGGAGTGGCTCATCTGCTGTATTTGTTCTTTGTGTGATGCCTGGATTTCTCACAATCTCTGTGACATTAGTGATGCAACATTGATGGCGGCACCCCTACTCTTAAAATTGTTACAGCACCACTGGCCTCATCCATGTGAAATAGAACTGTGGATAAGGTACTACCGATGAAATGAGCAGGTAACAAAATGTGTATTATATGGTTTGCTTAACACCATTAACCTGGGCCATAAGCAATGAACTAAGCGGTAAGCAGCAGTTTTTTAGGGCCTGGCACCCCAATGGAAAATGGCGGCATCAACTGAATCTCTTGTCCCTCGGTCCTAAAGGGGACTTCCTGTGATCTTGTGCTGCAGCTACAGCATGTGATATACAGGCTGTTACAGTTTATTTTAATTCATTAGGCACAGGACAGAAATTGAGGGCCCTAGAAGCTCACAACTATGGGCCTCATTACGTTGTCAGTCAGAAAGCATTCCCACCGTCTCTTTGTCGGAATCGGTTCTGACTTACTCGGGTTCGGCGAGTCCGACCGACCAATTACGATGTTTCCGAACACCGTTCGGTCGGACTCCAATTGACTTCAATGGGGGCCTGTATTCCAACCAACAACACAGGCTCCCATTGAAAAAATGGGTCGTTCAGGAAAACCTTGCATTCTGTGGCAGGCATGCCATGGTGCCTGCCACACTGTGCATGGTTGTAAAGAGGCGTCCCAAGGATACCCCTACGGGCCCTAACCGTCAGCTTCCGGTAATGGGGGGCCTGCTACAGGCCCCCAAAGTCAGTTTCTGACCGCCGTTTCATGTAGGACAGACCGATTTGGAAAGGCTGTCTGAATCCGACATTGTGTAATCTGTCGGTCAGAAACACGGTCCATAGATCTGTATGATTGGGCTCCGACCGACTTAAAGTCTCCGAGACCGAACGGTTACCTTCTATCAAAATCGGTCAGTCAGAAATGTTTCTGAGTCAGTCGGAAACATGGGTTCCAACACAGGTTAGGAAATTCCGAATGATGCTCGGAGCCTTTCCGACCAACATCATAATCAGGCCCGAAGTGCCTCTCTTTTCCTCTACTCTTTCTACCCACCTTTTTTCTCTCTGTCTCACTCTATTTCTAGTACCACTCTTTCACTCATATTGCTTCTTTCTGGCTCGCCATTTGTCTTTATCTGTTGCCCTGTCCCTCACTCTCTCATCCTCTCTTACAATCTCTTTCTTCTGTCTTCCATCTCAATATTGTTCTCTTCCATTTATTTTTCTTATGCCCTCTTCTGTCTTTCTCTTTCCACCCTCTGTCTCTATTTGCACTGTCCTCCCCATCTAACTCATCCTTTTGTCCTCTCTCTAATTGTATTCTCTCTGTACAGTCAAAAGTGCCAATTGCAGTAGCCCTGTGCTTCCATGCTCCTCATTTCAATAGTTGTGAACAGATGCAGTCTATGTGTTGGAAAATATTACTCCTCATTTTACGGAGTGAACCACTTGAAGTGAGGGTTGTCCATGGTGCTCTTCCTACCCAGATCAGGTTCCCCCTTTTTTAGGTCTGGTGTTAGCCAAGACCTTTTGATTTTGCTAATATATATGTAACTCCCATTTTGCTGCAATATGGGTCTTTGTGCATGGGAGACTGAACCAATCAAATCTCACCATAGCACCGATCTTCACGCCAGTTTTAGATAACCCGCTACCCCTGCTTCAACTTAAACAGGCCCTAACCAGCATCCCTGGCTTTATTATAATGGGTGGTGATTTTAACTTCCTTCCAGATCCATTAGTTGATTCTTCCACTACATCCTAAAATCAAAACAAGCCACAGGTGGCCATTGCTGAGGCTAGCTGCAAAAGGGACCTAGACCTAGTAGATCCATGGCGCCTCCTGCCTCCCGGGAAACATGCTTTCTCATGTTTCTCTGCAAAGTACAATACGGCTTTCAGAATAGACTTTTATCTGATCTCACATGGTCTTAAAATTAGTATGCATGATTACATTATGAATGCCTTTTCAGACCATACACTGGTCAAAATGGTAGTAACCGGGGTAGGGCCTGTAAGACCCCCTAGGAGATGGTACTTCAATAAAATTAATTCAGAGAGAGAAGAATGATGCACAGAGGTAGCGAATGAAATCAATAGTTTTTTCCTTTGCAACCCAAATTGTGCCACAGTAAGCATAGTGTGGGATGCCTTTAAGTCTACACTACGGGGGTTATTACTTCTAAAGAAATCCCCAACAAAGGGCAAAAAGGCAAAGAAGATCTGACCTTGAGTCTCGGTGTGAGCAAGCAAATAGAAATACATCAAAGATAGAAACCTAGCTACAAAACAGGAGCTCTACAGGCGAAGCTAGAAATGCAGGAATATTACCATTTACAAGGTGACATGGCTAATATGGCCTACCTCCAGAAAACGTATGAGGAGAGCGAGTACATGGAGCAGGCAAAGGAGAAACAGGTCCAAAACTGAATCGAATTGCTGATAGATGAGGATTCTAAAGCACAAATAACCAGTCCCCTGGAGATTGGGGAGGCCTTTTTAGACACTATGAGAAAGTATTACAGACAGATCAACAAATAATGCCTAACTGTATTATAACCTTCCTAGAAAAACTACCAATTTTTAATCCATAAGCAAAGAAAATAGCAAAATATTAATGGCAGAATTCTCTATTGAAGAAATAGAAACAGTTGTGAGCTCAATTGCTAATTGTAGAGCAGCTGGGGAGAATGGACTGCTAGCAGAATTATATAAAAGGTTCGCCCCAAGTCTAAATGCACAACTGCTTATTCTTGCTAACTATATACTAGGAGTGGGTGAACCTCCGGCCTCCTTTCACACGGCAGTCGTAGTTAGCATTTTGAAGAAGGACAAAAACAGGAAAAACATTAATTCCTACAGGCCAATCAGCCTTCTCAATGCTGATTATAATAATTTTACAAAGCTTCTCACTAATAGGCTCAATAAAATTGTGGGATCAATAATCCACGGAGATCAATGTCGTTTTGTAGCAGGTAGACAACTCTCCTTGAATACAAACTTTTTGATGGAAGCTGTGGACTATTTTGCAAGAATAAAACAGAGGCGCAGGTGTGATTTTAATATGCGGAGAAAACTTTTGATCTGGTGTCCTGGGAGTGTCTATTTTTAATTCTCTTTAGATTTGGTTTTCCAGAAAGTTTTGTATAAGGACTCAATGGCACAGGTAATGATTAATTCTAGAAATACAGACAGCTGTAGAATAAGTAGGGGTACAAGGTAGGTTTGTGGCCCCTATCTCCAATTCTAAGGCATGACTAATATAAAACTTTATGCCGATGATATTGTTCTATTTCTCAAACCTGGGGAGAACACTCAAAAGGAAATAATGGGGATTTTTTCAGAATTTCAAGCACTGGGTGGCTAAAATAAAGATTGTTAAGATAGAAATTCTATTATGCAATTGCTCAAGTAAGACACTACTACCAAGTTTCCAGTTATTACATAACTCTAGACCCAAGAGGTATTTAGGGATTTATGTGTCGGAAAGAGTGGATGAGCTATATACATTAAGTTATGTCCCCTTAGTGCAAAAAGTTAAGCGTCTATTAGCTAAATTTAATCAACTTCCAATTTCAATTATAGGCCGGGTGGCACTTCTACGAATGACAATTTTACCATTATTTAATTTTTTATTTACAGCAATCCCATGTGCACTGCAAAGGTCCTTTTTAAAAGAACTACATGGTCTATTTCCATCTTTCCGATGGGCCAACAAGGTACCAAGACTTGCATTAGCCACTTTAAGCTACCCAAATGAAGAGGGAGGGTTAGCTCTCCCAAACCTGATGCAATACTACTATGCAAATTTTGCCCATAATAAGCACAGATTCCATAACCATTCTAATTTGTCAGATATGGATAACATTTTATGATAAAAATATTGAATGAATATAAAATCGTGGATCATATGAGGATAGTGAAGAACCCTAAGAAAGTACGATACAAGGTTCTCCAGTGGTTTCTAAAACAAAAATCCCAACTGTTAAAGTATTATGGAATTCCTCGGATAAATGGTTTTACATGTTTGGCCGAGCTATATGCCGGGAAAGACAGGTTGTTGCAACCTGGCTGTTAAAGAAATGGGAGGAGAATGAGTACAGACAGACATGTGGGAGACTTTCTCAACTCAGATTCCTGGAAAAAATGGACAGAGATAGAGAATGGGCTGCTTCCTTCTATAGAGATGCTTAAGTGGTTGTTTATTCAAATCAAGCACTTTTTAGAAAATATTTACTTATCACCACTAAGAGCAAGATTAGAACTAAGTGAGACGCTACTAGAAATAACGAACACACAGTCAATAAGTAGCTGGATGAAAATTGTTAATGAAAATAAAACCTCAACTGTCTATGAAGAAGCCCGAGACAAATGGCAGGAGAAAGAAGGCCACCAGATCTCAAGAGCGGTCTGGAATAGAATCAACAAATGTAATGCCACAATAATAAGAGACACCAATTTTAGGAGAATGCAATTCTATACCAAATGGTTAATATACAGGACTCCATCCTTTCGCTACAATATATACCCTCAGATTGAGGATAGATGTTTTCGCTGTTCTGAAGAGGGAGGAGGTACCTGGACCCATATTGTTTGGGATTGCCCAAAGATCAAGCAAATATGGGAAGCAATTGAGAAACACCTTAGAATGACCACAGGACATGCATTAACCATTGAAAAGCATATTACAATTCTGGGGTGTTCACGAAATATAATGATAAATAAAACACAAGAGGAATGTTTATTTATATCGGCCCTTGTGGCAAGATCGTTAATTGTCCAGAATTGGCAAAGTAACACTGTTCCCACTTTCCATGCCTGGCAGGCTAAACTGCACAAAGTTAAAGAGCTGGAGAGACGCTACGCCCTAAGGTCAGGCACACTTATACATTTGAGAAATGCTGGATGTCCATAGGAAGCTAGACAGCGAATTGGATAATATAGAATGTTAGTGGGAAATTGTCAATATGTGGCTTTCCTTTTCTAGATGTGTTTTTATGTACTTTTTAATGGCATTATTGATAGTGATATGTTTTAAGGATGGATCATGTTTGCAGGAATGTGTCAACCAAAATTGAAATTGTACAACGTAAGCACTTTTCGTTTTCATATGAACAACTGTGAATTGAACTCTCATAAAAAAAAAAAAATTATGACAGTCAGCTACACAGTGGCACTGTCAGTCGAATTTAGAGATGGCCACAACAGCTGTTTATTAATTCAATATACAATATAAATGACTAATACCTACCACCCAGGCAATTTTTGTTGCTTTGAGGACCTGGAATTGTCACACTTTTAAGAGTGTGATGATTAGTAGTGTGTTGTTGCGGTCATTGGCAGCTATGGCAGGGGCAACGCGTGGTGCAGGCTGCAGTGGCCTCTTGGCGAGGGCCCTGGCGCTTATTACTTTACAAATTAAGTACTGTGAACACCTAAGAGGCAGTAAGACCTAAGTGACTGGAATGGGCGCAGGTCAGTCAGACCCTTCTTCTGCAGCCTAGAGGGTGTATCTAGGCAGTGCATCCCTCTTAGATTCAGTCCCTAAGCAGGAGCTTGTCAGCATTGAATGGGCTTGAAGCACATCATGTCCTTGAGGTTCAATGGACAACAGGCAACACCTGTTAAAAGGATTGCCCATTTCCCCCTGGTTCCCCTACACTTTAAACACTTTGCCCTCTCTCTCCCTACCTGTCCCTATCCCCCCACCCTCACTGTCAATACTTAAGAGCTTCTATGAGGTTTTTAAAATTCCTTTTTGCTCTCCTTAAGTTACACTGGGCCCTCTCTTACTAATTCTGCCCCTTGGTCTCACTGCTGCTCTTCCTCTCTGTTTCTATTTCTGCCAGACTCTCTTTTCACCTCTTTCACTACCCCTCTTTGTTCCCATCTCATAATTCACTCTTTCTATTGCCTCTCAGTCTGCTTTTCTCTCTCTTTCTCTCTCTCTCTCTCTCTCTCTCTCTCTCTCTCTATCCCTTCATCATTATATCTCACATTTTGTCTCTTTTAAACACTTGCTCCTCTCTGTATACCTGACTTACTTGCTCTCTCTCTGTGTCTCTTCCTCCCCCCTTTGAACTCACTCGCTACATCACTTTCACTTTCTCTCTTTCCATCTATTTTGCTCTCCTTTCTTTCTCTGGCTCACTTTTCGCTGTTATTCACTGTCTGTATTTCAAACGTGTTTTCCTTTTACCAAGCTGCAGCCTCCTGCTAATTAATTACCTGCAGTGACTCTCGCTTTCCGGTGGCGGCTGGAGGGAGGGGTGCTGAGGATGCTGAGGCACTTCCAGATAACCTGGAAGGTTGGTAGAATAATGAGCCATCAAGAGGCTTTTTCCAGGTGTCTCATTCTTCTTGCCGAATCTGCTCAGAGTCCAAATACAGACTCTTAAATGCCAGGGACCCTTTGGCTGCTAATAGTTTTATAAATAAATCAAGAATTGGGATTTTAACGATTGGAGTGGGAACCTTGTGGTCAACCCCCAGGAAGATAGGTAAGCCAGTTCCTAATAGGTACAATTGAGGTTTCAATAAGAAACCCAAGTACCAGTGGCTCCAAGCGCGAGGCTTTTCTCAGCGAAAATGCATGTATATTATATTTTTAGCAGCATTACATTTAGGATACTGTAATACTACAGCTATCAACCCACCTTAGTAAAAAGAAGAAAAATATCTCATTAAAATGATATCGAGCAACAAAGGTGAGTAAAAGAGTTTAAAAAAATGCAAAAACGTTTCTAGGAGCCAATGGGGACACCTTTGCAACAAATTTAAAACACAGTTACGAGTAGGGGTGGGTGTAATTTGCGAAATTCACTGTTGCAAACTATCGTGAAAATGTTGAAAATCTCCGCAAACACGCCGGAAATATCGCGAAGACGCGGAAGTTTTTTTCCCGCCTGTTCGTGGTATTCTTTGCGTGATCGCGGCTCGCCAACTTACCCATGCGGTTGCTCACGGGCGCGGCCATCTTGTTTTGACTTATCCCGCCCGCTCGCGTTCGATATGACGTGCCCGCGTCCTCACGCTCTCGCTCGCGGTGGAGAATGACGTATTCGAGATCTCAATCTTCTCATACTCTCGTGGTGCATGATCGCGAGAAGAAAGACGTGATCGCGCGACAAATGACGTGATCACGCAACAAATGACATTAATGCGGGCGTGAACTGTCGCGAGACAACGCAATTGGCTACCAACAATCCAACATCTCGTGGAGAACGCGACCGGATCGGGAAAACTTGTCGGCGAACGCGGGGATTCAGGTAAGGCGATCGCGCGCACGCGAGAATGTATTTTTTTACAGCACGAGCAAGAAAAAAATTACCGGTAAAATGCGGGTTGCGGAAATTTTGACATTTTCACGCTTTCCGCGGAATGCGAAAATGCCAAATTATCGCAATTTCCACGAGCGGAACGGAATTTTGTCCCAGGCCTGGTTACGAGCCAGTATGTCTGCCTCACACAGGCTAAAGGAGGAGGACCAGTTAATTGGGAGGTTGGTACCCTCAAATGCTCCAATCTATTAAGAACACATCTTGGAGAGGGGAGCAGGCCATGGATTCCAGGAAGGGGAACTTTTTCTAGCCCTCTGCTGCAGGGTTACAGCCCATCTTTGTCAAAGTGCACCAGTTTTTCTGGAGCCTTCAACTCTACCTCGGCTTCTAGGAGCTCCTCTAGTCAGGATCCAAGCCACACATCCAGCGGATGGGGGCAGATTTCCCTGCCCCTGCTTCTTTAAAAAAACATCTAAAGGTTCTGTCCCATTGGGCTTTCTGAAGCCTTTTTCCAAATTCCATTTGTCCCGGATTGCCATCGGGGCTTTAAGTGTACAGCTTTCTGACTTCTTGGGAATAACCTTCAGAGGTTTGAGAATGAAGGAGGCAGTGTGCAAGGCCTCATTTATTCCCTTGCAGACAGCAGGCAAACTCCCTCCTCTGCCTTCTCTTGTTTCTCTGCTGACCTGTAGTGTTCTGGTTCTATGGAGGTCGGATCACTAGGAAATATTGACAACTACCACTGATCGGTGGAGGCCCTTCACCTATCCTTCCCAACTTCTCAAAAATTCTGCTTCATTATGATAAAAATCCCAGGAAAGCCATATAATAGGCGTTTTCTTACGTAGAAGAAGTGTCATCTCAATGGCTGGAACTCAGTCAGCTCAAACACACCTGGGGCCATGTTACAGAAAGTGCCCAGGGGGTGCAACAGGCGTGGGCGACCACAATGAGTGCCCTGGAAGATTTGGCATTACAGAAGGTGCACATAAATTGCCAGCACAATCTTAAGGGGGCGTTTTCTTATTTGCATGGGGGCATGCCCCATGCAAATGAGAGAATCCCTTTGCCTCTGCGCCCATGCCATATTGCAGACGCAGGCGCAGAGACAAAGGAGCTGTCAGGAGGCGCACTGACAGTGAGCCTCCTAAAAGGTGGTGCACTGTCAGTGTCCCCCTGATGGCAGCCCTCTGGAGGTGGGGGGAAGGGGGTCCCATGGACCCCCCAGACATCCCATTGCAGAAGGGTGACGTCACTGACTGCACCCACCTGCAAGGGGTTCTCTATTCTCCTTTCAACGTGCAGGCGGGTGCTGCCCACACTGTGGAAACACGGAGCGGCTGTTTCAAAGCTGCTCTGTTTTCACCTGATTATGCTGCCCTCAAGACAGCACGAGTTTGCGACTGCCCTGAGGGCAGTGCTTTCATCATATTATGGCACATTTTGTTTGTGCTGGGCGTACCTTTTTAAAGGTGTGCCTGGCGCAAACAATGAAAATGTATCTATTCTGTAATACGACCCCATGTCTATATCTTCAACATTCTGAGTGACACTTATCCCACCTGGTCCTATGTCCCTCTGACTTCCACTCCCGGAGCAGGAGAAGCAAACCTGGCTGAGGTCAGGCTCACACTATAGCTCAATTTTAGTGTATACATAGAACCTTGCATAGTTCATGCTTGTGCTTGGGGTGACCAGATGATGTCCACTGCTCTTCTTTCCACGCACATTCCGTAGCTAAGTGTGAGAGATGGTTCTTAATAGAACCTGCCCAATGTTCTTCTAGGGAACTCTCAGCTCCCCAGCTATAGTGGGTCCTTTACACCTCTTCCCAGATCACCCTTGAACCAGGGACACCTAAACATAGTCACTGCAGGCAGGGCTGGATTGGGAACCAAAACCGGCCCTGGCAAAGTGCTCGGCCGGCCTCCGGGGGGTTGGGGGTACGGCCGAGCTGTTTACCAGGGCCGGTGTGGGCCGATTTTGTTACAGGGGCCAATATAACGGCCCTGTAACAAAAACGGCCCCCAGGGGCCCAAAACCAGCCCCCACCCTGGCGGCCCACCGTGAAAATGCCTGGAGCCCGCTACGGCCAGTCCGGCACTGACTGCAGGAAGGAGAAGCCAGAAAGGCCCAGTTTATGGAGCTGCCATTGCTTAGACAAAAAACAAACCACTTTTATCACAAGCCCAGCGCCTTGAGACCCTCACGCGTAAGTAGTGCTCTTATAATTCCCCTGATTGATTGATTGATTGAAGCATCTTTCTATGTCAATATTAATATAGTTTAAATTGAGCTGCTTGGGAGGCAATGGAGCACAATTGAGGGCATTATATTAATGCTGAGAGGCTATCCAAAATATGTAATCAATTGCATATTTAGACATTTAAATAACACAATGATATTACAAGCCACATAGTTACAACTAATTCCATTTCACATATATTTTACATTTTAGGTGCAGGGAGGTCAGGGGATTTGCCCAGAACTGCACGAGTCTCAAGGACTGGAACCTAGGTCCTTCGCTGAGCACTTCATGAGGAAACCCTAATCACAGCCACAGGTGGGATGAGCCTGACAGGCCTCTTTTATGGAGCTGCCTTGACTTATGCAAAGTGAACTGCTTTCATAAAAATCATCTGTGAGTCATTTATACCAGAAATAATGAATTTGTCTACTGGAGTGAATGCCCTGCAGAAGGATTTTTAGCCAGTTCCAGGGCCAACATAGGCATCTAGGTGGTTTATATTAAATGCTGTCTATATGAAATGGGAAGGCTGCTTCCACCTGTGTAGAAAATGCCATATTGGTATTTGGCGATTGTAGAGACAATTTAAGCTACCTTTGTAGCCTTCTCACCTCTACACATGGTGCACACCAGCTTTGTAGGCTTCAAGACACTACATACATGTTTTCTCGCTAATGTGAGAATCAAACTTTTTAGCATGTGGAATGGATTTATGTTGACATCTGATACTGCAGCGTTGTCCCCCAGCTGTTTCGAGTGTAATGACTGCCCAGATGTCATGTTTTATAGTCACTCCTGCACGCGATGCAAATTCACAATGTACCCAACATGAGGCATTTGCCTTAATACCACTAGAGCTACTCTCTGCCCAACTTTACCAGGGCGTTACTCACACAAAGGTAATATATGGAAATTTGAGTTTGTCCATTCATTCTCCACGTCTAGGGGTCCATGCGCATACATTGGGAGGTGTCTAGCAGCTTTCCAGTGTCAATAATCAAAAAATGCCAGCAGTCAAAGTCCAAAAAAATAAAGAAATTCACAGTCCCATGCAAAAAAGGCTGGTCCCTACAAATAATATTTCTTGTCTTTATTGCTGGAAAGAGGGGTATTCTATGAACAGAAAATTGTGTTAGGGAGATTAGAGACCATCTCGCTTTTGTATAATGTGTCATGGATAATAATGCAGGAGGCACAGCTGTGGCCCTGTGCACTTTGATTGTGGGGCCAATGATTGCTTCGCTGTTGGGTGGCTTCATATGAGC
Organism: Triturus cristatus; assembly: GCF_964204655.1. Lineage (NCBI taxonomy): Eukaryota > Metazoa > Chordata > Amphibia > Caudata > Salamandridae > Triturus > Triturus cristatus. The sequence goes on along the minus strand of NC_140589.1, from coordinate 139,246,833 downwards.
TGGCTGTTTTTTGTAAGTTTTGGTTTCTGAAAAGATCGGAAGATCTCACAGGAGTGCCTACAGGCGAAATCTCAGCGGCCATTTTGAATATTAAAGGTTGACGCGCCCACGCCTCTTTGCCTCTTACTTGACTTCCTGGAAAGTGCTTGGAGCACGGTTAGCTTCCACGCATACCGAAGAGTAATCTCCAGCTCTGTAAACTGGATGGTGAGCAGGGGGAATCTCACCCAGAGACTCAGGTATGGCCTACTTTTGTTTTCCTTAAAGAAAAAATGGTGTTCGTGGAAAGACATCTGAGCGAATATAGGCTGCCCTCTCCATTCTGAAGCAGTGTGCATTGAGAGTGCATTGAGAGTGCAAACTGATGAGAGTTAATGGTGCAATCAGCTCTTGAAGCAAAATAATATATGTAAATGTCTGAACATCCCAAAGTGATTTGATTACGCTTCAGTTCCATAATCCAGGCTAATTACGAGTTGATGCTCGCCTGCCCGTCTGGGGAGGCCCACCGATCTCAGGTGGTGCAGGCTTTCATTAAATTATGCTATAAAATGAAGGGTGGGGTTATTAAAACCAGTCAAACCCTCCCCTAATATTCTGAGGTGGTTTAACACCGCCTGCTCTAAAACTAATAGGGATCTTCGCCCGCATTAACTACCAAACCCAGGGACCACTATTGGGTGTTTAATTTGCGCAAGCAATACATAAAAAAACATAAAAGCACATTGTCAGGAAGTTGTAAGGTGTTGCTGGGATCCACTCTTGCAAACATCCCCACAGGGCTGTAGTAAACAAATTTGGACAACTATTATCGAACTCGAATCCAGTTTCAGGCCCTCCAGCAGAACTTCTGCCATACCCGCCTCATGGAGCTCCTCTGTTATTGTCCTCATATTCAAACAGGAGGACCGCTCATTTCCTGCATGCCATAGACATGTCCAACGGTCATAAGGTATTTGGACTTATGTGACACGGATAACATCACTAACAATTTATGGACTGCCTGCGGCGATGGGAACTCTCACTCTTATTTTGTTTGTGATCCGCCACCTTTAAGTACCTGTTATGCTTTCCCCTGGGCTATGCTCAGCATCTTGGTTCCATGTCTTGCCCATGCGACTATGCTTCTAAACAGACTATGCTTTGTTTTATCTTATTTTTCAGTTGTTTTTAAGCCCTATTCTAAAGAAGTACTGTTATGACCCAAGTCAATGCATGCCCGCTTTTAGATTCTTATTACTTTAACATAATGATGAAGTATGTTTTTAATGTAGGCACATTTTTTAAGGCTTCCAAGCAGGAAGGAACTTCAATGCACTGATGAGATATGCTGCTGCAATTTGGAACTGTACGAGATATTTTATCTTTTTTTGCTGAGGCATTTTAATTCCAATTGTTATGAAGTGAAATGTTTTTTCTTTGTACTTTTTGTGAATAACTTTTATGGGTGCCATAATGCTGCCAAATAAAGTTTTGAATTTGAATTGAAATTGATTATGCTTTTATGTGATATAATTTAAGAACTGCATATAAAGTAAGAGGACTGACGAATCGGACAGAGTTTGTTTCTCTTCAGCAAGGCTTAGTTGAAGAGAAAAGGAGTGAAAACAGCGGATCATTGACTCTGTTTGACTGAATAAAACTTGGACAAGTACAAGAGGCATGAAAAAGGTAATTGCTGATTACCTTAATGTACATATATTTACCTTCTTGTTTCAGTCAGTCTGTTCGAGGTGTCTGTTCCTGCTGTACCAGGATTGCACATCTGAGACTCTGTGTTTGGTAACTCAGAGTCGGGGCTGTGGCCAGGATGTGTGCCGTTCCCGAGGATTCACTGGCCTCACACACAGAGGCCATCTGGCTGCAGCCCAGGAGGCTGTATAATGAGAGTTCATAAACCAATAAGATGGAAAGCAAGCAGCGGCAAAGGCTCCTGCCTATAGATAACTGTTTCTTCAATGTTTGTCGAATTTGTGTATGGTTGTGTGGGTGGTTAAGTGGATAAATGAGAGAATACGTAAACCTTTGGTATGACTGATAGATGGATAAATGGATCAGAGGAGGGATGGATACATCTGAATCCAGAAAGAGAAAAACAAAATGAATGTGAGATAGGAAATACATGAATGCACAGGAAGAGGTGTGGCTCCGCGGCCAGGGTAACTGACTGCGAGATCTGGGGATCACGGTTCGATCCCTGGCGCCAGTGGCAGACTAGCCCAGCACCATGTGACTCTGGGCAATAGCTTGCTTAATCTTCCCGACAGCCCCCAGCGCCTAGAGACTCTTACCGGTGATTGTTCGCGCTTTACAAATGTGGATTATTATTATAAGTAGAGTGAAAGTAATTTATAAGGTTCACTTGTGTTGTGTTTTGCTATGTTTGTGTAAGTGTATGCATTTGTCTCTATGTAGGCTTACATATGTCCAAGTGTGTGCATGCATGTGTACGTGTTTAGGTGTGTGTAATGTATGGGTCCTTCAGTGCTTGGTTTCTGTGCATATGTACGTGCAAGTTTATGTCTATATATGTCATATATGTCAGGATTTTCTGTGTGAATGTGTGTATATTTCCAATGCAGGACTCCATGTGGCCTCGTTCACCTTAACAATCCTTAGAGGCATATTCCTCTTTTTATGTGTGCTACAGATTGCAGCACACATGGAATGAGGAAATAACAAGGAGAACTAAAGATATTTCTCCAAGTGATGCCTCTATCCGGTAGGCACAACATTTTGGGACAAAGCCAGGTTTAATGCCTTTAATAAATCTGGTGTTGTGTCAACAATCAATGGTTGGATGCATGGTAATGCCCATCCTCCACCCATGTAACACCTACCCAACACACTGTAAGCCAACGCAAGAAGCTGCATTGCATTACTTTTTTTTTTAATGTAGCCATGCAAGCCTTGCATGGCTATGAAGTCCAGACTCGCATTTTGAGTTGCGGCTGCCACAAAACATTGGTGCAACCTGATGCAAAATGGTAATAAGTCTGGGCCCTGGCCCACAATTTCCACTGCAGATACTCGAAGGAGTGTCTACAGTGACTGTATACATCTCCATACACTGTGGTAAGTTGGAGCCTTCAACATTTTTTAACATAAACTCCTATAGTTATGTATTCCAGATAGCATACAAAAAATGGCATGCCTAGAGACAAGGAGTTGAACCACCAACAAACAGGGGTTCTTGCTCTTTATTCAACACGGGAAGTGCTTCTTTAACTCAGGAAGTTATTTGTTCTTCATCAATTGTCATAAGGATTGTCATTGTGTTCAAAACTGATTAACTGAAACAAGTTCCAATTAATTACAGACCTTCCCTATTGGTGTAGAACCTATATTCAAGAAAGAGATATCACGTTTAATAAATAATCAATAGTAAATGTGAAAGTAAAGCTCTTCAGACAGCAGAACGCCCAGCTTGGTTCCCAGTAAGTAATATGCCTAGGGAGTGTCCAGTGAGTCCCCTTGACTGAAAGGAAAAACTGAATGGGAAATACCACAACTGCTTCATAATTTGTAAAGTAAATCCGCTGGAGATTGTCAGATCAGCAATATGTGGTTTATTGGTGGAGAGTAGATGAGGCACAGCACGCAGCAAAGAATACCAGGTCAAACAGTTCAACTGTCAAAGCTGGAACATACAACATAAAATGCACACGCAGGTACTATGTTCTATGTTCCAAGCTGAGGGAAGGGAACAAAGGAAACTACAAAAGAAATAAAAGAAAGAATATAACACATCTCCTTTCTAACATAAAATAACATAAATCGTAATGATCACGTTAAATATCTACCAGGTAAAATTCTAAGACGGACATTTTCTTTAACTCTTGACGCAACAGATTGCGTATGCACTAGAGCATCAGCAGAAACCTTCTCAGAATTGCATAATGGAGATGAGCCAGCATTATTTAAAACCTTGCATTTAGCAACCCTTCTCACATTCCAAACCCTACCATCTTGAGTGATAATACTACTCTTACAAACCTTCACAATCTTAATAGGTTGGTAGAATTTAGAATGACCTTTTATCAAAAAACCAGGTTTTTTGATTCTGACCCATTCTCCTACAACAAAATCATGATCTTTGACTTTCATTTTTGAATCGAACACAGATTTCATTTTGTTTTGTTTTTCTTCCACACGTTTGGCAACTACATCAATATCAAGCATGTTGTTATTAGAGTTAATTTTTTTAATCCACCAAGGACAGATGTCAGAAGAAGATTCTCTACCCTTCAATAGTCTAAAAGGACCAACACCAGTTACAGAGTGAGGAGTGATGCGATACATCCATAACTTCCTCCTCACTATATCCATCCACGGGTCAGAAGATCCATTAATCAACTGAATGCCCTCTTTAAGAACACGATTGAAACGTTCTACTAGACCGTTTTCTCTTGGTTCGTATAGAGACGTGGTATGATGTTTAATGTTACACTGTAAAAGAAACTCTTTCATTTCCTGTGAAACGAGTTGAACCCCATTATCAGTCACCAACACTTCTGGTGCTCCCTCACGGGCAAAAACTTCTTTCAGAAAGGTAATGATCACCTGAGATGAGATGCTTGCAACAAATTTAACCTCAGGCCATTTAGAGTGATAATCCATAATGACTAATGCAAAACGAGCATTTAGAGGTAATTGCTTGAAAGGCCCAGAAATATCAGAAGCCACTTTCTGCCAAGGATGAACTGGCCAACTCACTGGATTGAGAGGGGCAGAAGAAACCTGGAGCATCTTATCACTACTTATGCATTCAGGACATTCTCTAACTGTTTTGTCAACCATCTTATCAAGACCAGGCCACCAGAAATTTGCCCTAATTAGTCGTTTCATTGACGACATACCCAAATGTCCTTGATGGGAAAGAAACAAAATCTTTTTTTGCAACTTAGCAGGAGGAATAATTTCCCCCCCCCCTTTAAAAAGTAGACCACCACTTTCTTCAATTTCAGCAGAAATACAACAATATGGAGCAATTTCCGCGGACACAAGCCTTTCCTTGGGCCATCCCTTTTTTATGAATTCAAAAATCTGTTGACACAAAACATCATCATCCGCTTCTCTAGACCACTCACTTTCGGACAGATTTACAAACTCATGAGAAACAAAATCTTTTATAGTGGCAATAATGTACACATCTTGTGCAATAGTGGACACACACTCATCAGAGCATGGTAGCCTAGAGAGAAAATCAGCTGTGACATTATTCCTGCCTGGAACATACAGTACCTCAAAATCATACTCTTGTAAACGGGAGGTAAGACGGGCTATGCGGGCCGTGGAGTTCCACCCACCCCCAGGAGATAGAATTTCAACAAGAGGTTTATGATCAGTCCTGAGTAGAAACCTGCTACCCCATACATAGTTACGAAAATGTTCAATAGCCCAAATACATGCAAGTAATTCCTTCTCATTTACCGCATACCTTCTTTCCGTAGCAGACAACGTTCTGGAAGCAAAGGCGACACACCACTCATCTTTCCCAGAGCACTGACTGAGAACACCACCCAGTCCATAAAGACTGGCATCAACCGTGATAATGCACTTTTTATTAAGGCAAAAAGATTTAAGAGTAGGTGCATTGACAATCTCCTTTTTGATATCTCTGAAAGCCATTTCTTGTACATCAGTCCAAATAAAATCAGACGATTTCCTAGTTAACTCCCTAAGAGGCTCCATTTTAGTAGCAAAGTTTTGTATAAACTTGCTGTAGTATTGACAAAGACCAGCAAACGAAAGAAGTTTTTCCTTATTATCAGGAGCAGGAGCCTTTACAATCGCATCAACCAAATCTTTTTTCGGTACCACACCTTCACCAGAAAGAGTATGACCAAGATACTCAACAGATTTGCAAAAAAATGTGCATTTCGAAGCCTTAAGTGTTAAACCAGATGTACTCAATCTAGAACATACCTCTTTTAAGTGAATAACATGTTCATCCGTATTTTTAGAAAATATGAGTATATCATCTTGAAAACATTTGACAAACATGTTCACATCCTTAAAAATATGATGCATTGCTCTCTGAAACACAGATGCAGCTGAAGCAAGGCCCAAAGGCATTCTTTTAAACTGGAACAAACCATGGGGTGTGATAAACGCCGTGAAATGTTTAGAATCATCTGTTAGATCGATTTGGTGATAAGCAGACCGCAGATCTAGAGTAGAAAAAATACAAGCACCATCTAACATGCATATCATTTCATTGATGTTGGGAAGAGGATGACAGTCAGTAATCAAACTAGTATTTAAAGCCCTCAAATCAACACATAGACGAATGCTATTATCAGGTTTACGAGCCAAAACAATGGGAGAAACCCATTCAGATGACTCAACCTCTTCAATGATATCGTCCTTAACCATAGCATCCAGCATCACCTTAAGTTCCGCTCTAACACTAATGGGAACACCCCTCAACTATTGTCTTATTGGAACAGCATTTGCCTTAACTTTGATCCTATGGCTAAAACCAACAAGTTTACCTAACTTATCTGAAAATACTTGAGGATATAACTTAGTAATCTCTGTTCCAGATAATGATACTGCAAGTACTGACACCGGTTCTTTGAACCTCGGATTCAAAACAATGCTCAACTTAGCTTGATCACGCCAACCTAAAACATTGACACCTTTGAAGGTTACATACAGTTTGATGATAGCAGAATTCCCTCTGAATTCAATAGGTACAACCTTAAATCCTATAAAATCAATTTTTTAACCATCAAAATTGAACGCAATGATGTCTGGTTTGCAGAGAGAGTCACAATTAATCAACACCCCAAAACATTCATAGCAATAATCTTTTGTAATTATGGTCCAAGGTGATCCAGAGTCTTCCATAAGTTCCAACTGTTTTCCCATGACATAGACTCTACATTTGGGTGAAGAAATTCTGTCAATCTCAGAATCTTCACAGTTGTCTTGAATTGAAACAACAATACCAGACTCCGTTGAGATTTATCATCCACCGAGACATCATGAGAAACATAAGAAACTTTACCCTTTTTTGGAACAGAAAATGAAGATTGAACATTATTTGTTGAACCAAACTTGGGTACAATCTTACACATTTTTGAAAAATGCCCTGTGCGTCCACACTTATTGCATTCTTTCCCCATTGCAGGACAATGTGGAAACGAAGCAATATGATCGGGATTACCACATCTGTAACAATATAACTGTTTAGGTTTAACACTATTCTTACTATTGAACATAGGTTTTGACGTGCTAGAATTTACAACACTAATCTCATTAGATGTGCCAGATTTAACATCTTTGTTAAGAGATTTAATCCATTTATCAGATTGTTCTAAAGCTTTGGCTGTACTAATGGCTACCTCTAAACTTGGATCCCCCAAAATCCATAACTGCTCTTGAACTTTCTTACTTTTCACATGAACAATTATTTGATCCCTGATCATTTCGTCTGTCATTAAGCCAAAATTACAATGTAGAGATAACGCACGGAGAGCTGTTAAGAACTCATCAAAGCTTTCATTTTCATCTTGTGCTCTAGTGTAAAATTTAAACCTGCTGAGTGCCACACTAGTGGTAGGCTTAAACCTACCTTCAATACGTAGAACAGCTTCATCGTAAACATTATGATCCCCACCAGATCTAACTGGAGGAAGAGTCCTATACACAAGTTGGCCTTCAGAACCCAAGGAATGAAGAAAAATATTTTTTTTTCTTTCAGCAGACATTCGTTCACCATCAATGGCTTTAAGAAATGTGAAAAACTCCTCTTTCCATCTTGCCCATGGAATAGGTTGTTCCCTTTTGTATTGTAAAAATTTAGAAGGAGGATCAAATTGTATCGTAATACTATAAACTTACGAAGTCAAAAATAGAAATCAGTGCATATACGCACCCACAGTAAAATAGTGTGCCTATCACCCACTTACAAACTTATCTCAAAACATCTTGTGACATAATGCATACTACAATAACATATTTGAAAAAGATAATACTGCCATTGACATCTGAAATAGGTGTATCACGAAAGTATATCAATTTGTGTAATGATGTACACAAATTGAAACATTACATGAACCAAGCAAATGTGAACAAAATAATTCTGCTTCCAGCATCCCAGGCACAGTTATTCACGCTCTCAGCATATCAGCTAGAAAGAGTGGAGATTCAGATGGAGTTGCTTCAGTTATCCCCACAACTCGGAGAAAATGCGTGGAAATTCGGGATTTCGCCAAACAGGTACCGCAACACATCCAGTACTCTTTAATGGTATATCTTCACACAGGTGAATGCGGGTCCAGAAAACTCCAATAACCTGTGCCTCAGAAACGTGGAGATAGGAGTCTTCTTCCGCTCGTCACCAAATTTGTAAAGTAAATCCGCTGGAGATTGTCAGATCAGCAATATGTGGTTTATTGGTGGAGAGTAGATGAGGCACAGCTCGCAGCAAAGAAAACCAGGTCAAACAGTTCAACTAAGAAATAAAAGAAAGAATATAACACATCTCCTTTCTAACATAAAATAACATAAATCGTAATGATCAAGTTAAATATCTACCAGGTAAAATTCTAGGATGGACATTTTCTTTAACTCTTAACACTATAGAATACATTTTCAGGGAAAAGGTCCATGATACGGCCCCCTACAAAATATTCATCCAATATTCTGTCAGACTTTGAAAATATTAAAGCCTATTAAATAGTTGCATTATCAAACAACAATTCACCTTGAATTATTTGTAATTATGCAAAGTAACGCAAAGGTGTAATTTAGGGAATTTCGCATAAGAAGTATAGTGCAAATTTTCCAAAAGGTTAAGCAAATTATGCCTGCGTAATTTAAAGTTCAGCCAGGCCTATTCCTATCACCTGCCTCCTACAGAATCGAAACTCATAACCATGTGACCCTGCTATACCTTGTAATCTCCACTCCTAGGGTATGTGTTGAGGGAAACCTTAGCCTGGTTTTTCTGAGACAGCATCAAATTTTTTCAGGCTCATTCCAAATACAGTATATTGAAGTATACTTCTACAAAAACGTATTAGTTTCATAAGAAGTACAAATTACAGAACACTGCTGTTCAATACTAAAGTGTTAAGGAAACCACCTGTTTTTGGAACGGTCAAAATAAGCTGAGACACTTTGATTTTACCATATGCGATATATGCAAGACTAAAACAACTCTTTTTTTAAATAGTTTTTTCTGAGTTAAAATGAACACACTTGCAAATCCACACAAACTTTTATTTTGTGAAAAATTTCATTATTGTGTTCCTCTTTGGTGTAAGTCTTTTCCCAACAATTGCATGACTCTCAACATCTGGTTAGTTGTCGACCTTGGCTCTTGCAAACCTTGATTTTCATGGTCTAATTGCTTCATTGGAAATAGGCTGTCAAAAATATAGGGCATAATTTACCCAAAAAAGTCCTAAAAATGCCTGATGCTTAGACCTATATAAATTTTGAACATGTTGACAAACATTTTTCACCATTCATGAAAGCCTCAGGTGTCCTCAGAGAAACATTTGGGCTCTGTATAGGGGTGAACTAACTAACCTTAAACCCAAAGACTGACCTGGACCAGATTATAGACTATTGAAGCGGTGGAGAGTTGTAGGGTGATGGCGCTCCAAAGAACTCCCCAAAAAATATTATTTATATTCAAGATTGATACAGTGCTAATGAGGTAGGGAGTACCACCCTGCTCCCTAATATGTGGTCATAGACAACACAATAATATACAAGTCAAACCTCCAGCATAGTATATATTGTCAATAACATCGATTCAAAAAACACGTCTTCTTCTTTTTGTTCTTTATTGATTCTTTGTCCAGTTAGTTTTTTCACTTTCTAGCGAGTTGCATCACCTTCTAGCCAACACGTATTTTGTCGCGTTAGAGCGAAAATATCCTGCGACTTCCTCAGGGCTAATCTTCTCAATTGAAATCTCTTCAATCCGGTTGTAATTCCGTCCCGCGCATAATCCTAACTTTATCCTTCCAAAATCAGTCGTGCTCAATCAGCGTTTTAAATAATTTTTCCAAGTGGGGTGCTCTGAAAAATTAAGCCTATTTAGACCACGACCCGATCAGGTACGTCAGATCTTCTTTATTCGGATCTGTTCCCGAGAACGCTGTGTGTGTACAAATAATTTCAAATGCCCATACACTGCCTTCTGAGGAATGAGTTGCCTCTAGTGTCAGGGGAGCTGATAGTGGCAACTGCACAGGGTGCCCTGAAAGCTCAGATATCTGGATGTACCACTGGAGGGTATAGAAGCCCAGATGGAGGCATTAGGGTAAGAAGAAATCACCCCTCACCTCTGGTCAGCCTCAGGGTACAGATTCTGGGCTAAGTGACCAGTCTCAGGCTACCATCCCTGGACTGGCAGGGAGGAGAGTGGAAGAAGAGTGCCTAACACCTGGGGCAGCTGGCCCCCACTCTGAAAAACCACAGAGGTCAGAGACCCTGGATAGCCTGGGGGCCTGGCTGTTGACACTGAGAGCTGTCAGTTGCCTCTGTTGGCTACTGTACGCATGGGCAGAGTTTTCCTTCGGTTGGGGAACAAAGTCTGATCCAAGGGTTGGAATGGGCCAACGCAATTTGTCGCCCATGGTGGTACTGTCTACCTACTGGGATGTATCAGTAAGCAAATTAAAGATAGGTACTGCAAAGATGGTGTGCACAGGTGAGGAGAAGGTTTCCGCATTGGTCAGTTCAGTAGCTCAGTAGAGGGTCTATAGAGGGATCCAACTGAATTTAGAAGGATTTATAAATGACAAGCGCCTCTGCAGTAAAGGGCCATTGTCCCTGCTTTAGGCTGGAGAGAGTTTGAGTTGGACCTAGCCCTCTCTGCAGGGTCACACCCAAATGTTTTGCCTCAACCCTCCACTCTTTTGCTTAATTTGTTTTTGTTGGCTTTAGGACTCTGAACTTTACCATTGCTAACCAGCGCTAAAGTGTTTGTGCTCTCTCCTCTAAACATAGTTAAATTGGTTTATACCAAATTGCCATATTTAATTTACCTGTAAGTCCCTTGTAAAATGGTACACTGTATACCCAGGGCCTGGAAATTAAATGCTGCTTGGACCTGAAGCAGGTATTGTGCCTTCCACTTAAATAGCACTTTAAAACATGCCTCAGACCTACCATTGAAGCCTGAATGCAGTGTTAAACTGTAATGTCGATTTGGCATTTGGCCAAGCCTTAAACTCCTCTTTTATTACCTACATCACCCCCAAGCTAGGTGTTAACTTGCCCATAGGGCAGGGCGCTGTGTAATTAAAATGTTGGACGTGCGCTTATAAGTTTTACACGTCCTGATAGTGGAAAATATCTAAAAAAAAAATTCACTACTGTCAGGCCTACCCCTACTATAGGACAACATTGGGGATTCCTAATTACATTTAATAAGCTGTACTTAGGTCAGGTCTGGTGACCTGGTCTGGTGGCTCATGGTCACAAGTTCATATCCCAGTGGGTCCACTCAGCCTTTCATCCATCTGAGGTCAATAAAATGAGTACTGTTGGGTAACAATAAGCATGTAATATTTAGCGCTAAGATACCCTGTCAGGGGTGAACGTACGCTTTTCAAATACACATGTTATGCTATGTTTCTTTCCAATTGGGGGCAGATAGCTATGTCATGTTTAATATCTATGAAATTGTAATGATAAGCCCTCTTTAATGATAAAGTCGGATTTTTAATTGCAATTTTAAAAATGCCATTTTTAAAAAGTTGACATTTTCCTGGAATTAGAGCCTTGTGCCTGCAGCCTATCTTGGGTCCCATGTCTGGGTGTAGCTAACAGGTAGACTTTGTGAATTTCTCCCAGACAGTCACATAAGAGAGAGATTGGGTGTGCCTCAACGGCCCATCTGCTGGCAGAATGGGGGGCGGGTTGAGCACAGCCCCACTTGCAACTGAATAGCCTATGCTCGGCCTACACACAAAGGGCCTAACAACCCCACTCTGTCACTCCACCCATTTGGAGTCGGGGGAAGCAGGAAATTCCATGTACTTCTAAGAACCTTTCCAAAAGCTTCTCCCACCTTCCAGAAGGGTACCCGTGTACAAAAATAGGACCTTCAGACCCATACTTCAGCATACTTCTGGACCTGTTGATACTCTGTCAAGTAGAAGGACTGCTGTGTTGCTGGATTGCTGTCCTGTTGCCGTGCTGCTCTGCTACCTTCTGCCTGGTTACGAGGACTAGATCATCATCTGCCCCAGGACCTATAGAGTGACTCACAAAGGCTAGTTTGCTGGCCTCCTGTTCAGAGTCACAGGGACACAAAAGATTTCCTCCATATTGAACCCATACCTGGACCCAGCCTTAGTGAGTCCAGACCTTCCAATTGGTGCCCCTCCGGTCCTGGGAACTTGGAAGTGGTGCTTAAGTTGCCCAGATACCCAAAATCCAAAACTGAGGACTTTTCTGGCTCAAAAGTGCTCTGAGAATCAGGAGGAGACTGCGACCAACCTGATTGCCTGTCCACCTGTGGTGCATTGCCAGTCAAATTGATTTTGTGCCTTCTCCCGCTATGTCCTTCTCTGCAACAGCAAATTCTTTTCAGCTGTCCTTCGCCAAAGGGGTGTCTTGCCTCGTGGAACTGTCTTTGGCTACAGCCCTCTGCCTCTTACCACTGGAGATTTTTTACTTCCATTTCAGAGACTAAGTCCAAATGTAGAAATTTTCACAGTGGCTTTTTCACAAGAATATTCCTCCAAGTACACCTCCTGCAGCCTTGCCCCACTAAACTTACAGTTTAAGAGACTTTTTCTCAGAATTTCTTCTAACTCTGCAGATAAGTGCTGACCGGGCCCAATCCATTTTTTGTATCTGAACTGCGCTCCATCGCGGTTGGCCATATTTCTTTTACTGTGCAGTCATGCATGAATAGATATCCGCTGTTGGCACTTTGATCCTTTAGGCGCTAGTATTTACTGAAAAATTAAAAAAAATATATCTCTGGTTCTAATGATTGAGTTTTGATGTAAAATAATTTATTAAAATGTACTCTACTTTTCTAAATTGGTCAGGCTTAACTTAAAAAGCAATTTTCTAAAGTATTTATGTAGTACATGAACAGCAATAAAGTGAAAACATAACACAAGAAAAATCCTACACCAATAAAATGTAATAAATAATTTGACACCCAAACAAATGAATTGTAATTAGTTGACCAGGAGTAATGATAATGAACTTTTAAAGGTTTGGTGGAAAATAGCACCTATAATGTCAAAGTGCCAACCGCGGTATCTAGTGGCGCCAGACTAAGACAAAGTTGAAAGTTACGGCTGACCACAATGGAGCGCGGTACGGATACACGAGGTGGGTTGGGCCCAGTCTTGGCTTACCTTGGGACTTAAAAGAATCTTTGAAGAAAAATGCCTGAGACGGTAAAGTTCAACTTGGCAATGTAGCTGGTGGTGTGCAAAGAGGAGGCATCATTCTCAAGGACTATGGTGTGATGAAGATTTCTACATTTGGACGTAGTCTCTTTTTTGGAAGTTAAAAATGTCCAGCAGGGCAAAGCTGAAGGCTTCAGCCGATGAGGGATCTAGGAGGCTGGACACCCTTTCGAAGAGGAGCCACTGAACAGGATTTGCTGCTGCGGAGAACAAAGTAGCAGTAGCTACTGCAAAATAACAAAGTGGATCAGTGAGCAGGTAGGTTCCAGTCTCCTTTCAGTTCTCAGAGCACTTTTTGATGGAATTTTCTAAGTTCCAAATTTTGATTTTTTGGCTGATTGGGAAGCTCTATCACCACTTCCAAAGATCTATGGCTGGGTTGCCACCACTTGGAGGGAAGTCCTGCCCTCCCAGTCCTAGAAGATCGGGGTGGACTGGGAATGAGGTCAGATGGATAAGATAATGGATTCAGTAAGGATTTCTTTATTTGAAAAAAGAAATGTATTATACTTTAATCAAAACGCAAAACTTCCTCTCTAATAGTCCCAATTATTAATCCACGTGCATATTCATGAAATAATAACCATCCAATTTCACAATGACATGACTATGTCAGTATGTTAAAACAATTAGCAAATTAAATTATTTTCGTTTTGTAACAAAATCCTGTTGTAAGATGGCGGTAATGTTCAAAATATTTTACAGAGTTGTTGTCATTTCATCACTGCATGATAACCACTTTGGTCCAACAATAGAATCCTGTTGATCCAATTGAGTGTTGAGGGAACTCTCAATAGGATCATAGTAATAAATCAGGAGACCTTTCTGCTCAAAATCTATCCTTTGAGGTGTATTCCTCACAGCCTTGTGCTGCACAGCGTAGCACACATGCCAATTCAGCATACTTGCAAAGAGTAAGCAAAATCATGTGTTGGTCTTATGCCCACTAATTGCACCTTTTACCAACATTCACCGACAGCAACTGAAAAGTGCTGCTGGGCCACTCACTTGCTTCATTTGTGGCACTCTGGTGCCCTTTTATGCTATTTTTAAGCCCCTCCCTTGCTCTCTGCCTTGCTCTCTTAGTTGCTACTCATCCTGCTTTACATTTTATTTTTCATTTTTTAAGAGGATCCACCCTTAGCAAAGTGCTGACCATCCCTCACTTCTTTTATATTCGCTCATGCACATTTTCCTTTCCTTTCATCTTTTATTTACTAATGCAAGGTAGCTATTGGTCATGTTACAATAGTAAATGGCCTCTATGTGTTATGATGCATTCTCATGCATTATGATACATTTGCATGATTTCCTCAATGGCCATCTTGGAATGGGTTTTCTTAAATAAATAAAAAACTGTTGTATTCATTGCTGGCCATATATGCACATGCATCTTGGATGTTACTAGCCACAAGCATTGACAAAACCAATTTCATGGCCTTTTAGAGCCAAGACCTATTGGCTTTGCTACAGGTTGTCTATCTCTGCACCTCTTTCTTCTATCTGTGAGCGTGGCTCTCCTGTGCACATCTGATTCCAAAGCAGGCCGTGTGGGTTCTAAAATAATACAAAGCAGCCATGTGCCAGCCAAAGGCAGATGGAGGATAAGCTTGGGCACTGCCTCCCAAGATTCACAATGGGCTGAGTATTACAATCGCACTTTAATCCAGCCACCCATCAAAGATTAATATGCAATGCAGCAGGGAAAACAGAAGCTTGAAATGGCTGACATTTATTATTGCAGCTGATAACACTACTGAAAATGTGTGAAGCCTGTCATACAATGCAATTAAAGCAGAAGCGCCCTTTCATTGCAGCCAATTTTGAACAGTTTGCCAAATTACAAAATTTAATAAGAGGGACTTTAGTTCAGATCCGAGGTTTTCACTACTACAATAAAGGACTGTGGATGCTGAGGGAGTATTTTTCTGAAAATGTATAGCACAACTGATAAAAATTTCAGGTGTATTAGGTTGGATGAAATAATAACAAGAATGCTTAATCTGTAAAATAAAGAGAAAAATAGTTTTGCAGGAACCCCAAAAGTGGCCCTGGGATGGGGGGCTGCGAGGCCCCCTCCCCCAAAAAAGTGCACTGGGCCCTAGGGGATGGGGTCTCCAGGGCTGAAATCGGCTTGGGAAGAGGGCTGCATGCCTCCCACTCCTTTTAAAAATGTGTCAGGCCCAGGGTGATGGGCCCCACTTTCAAAATCGTCCTGGGGCGGGGACACGCTCAACCCGTCCCCCAAAATATGCATATCTCTTCCCCCTGGGCCCTTGCCCACCCTGAGTGTGTTAAAAAAACAAGTGTGGAAGACCATGTTTGTTTTTCTAAAAATGTTGCTGTGTATTAGCTGAAACGTTTTTGGCACCAGGCAGGGTCCCTGTGGGACCCCACCGTCAGACCTAGGGGGCCAGATATCCCTACTCTGGCCCCTTGCATTTTTTTTCATTTTTTTTAGTACTGAGGGCCGAGTCTGGAGTCCCAGATGGGTGGTATTTCCTGGTTGAGGTGGTGTCAGCCAATCATTTTGATTTGTCAAGTGGGTCCAAGAAAAAAGGGGGTGGGGGTCCCAAAATGCTTTTTCCTCATGCAATTTACACTAAATTTGCCAGAAAGCAGAATCTTTGTTCAGAAAAAGTGACTTTTGTAATTTGGTGAAAATCTGTTCTGTATTTTTTAAGTAAATAAAAAAAAAGAGCTCATGCTGAGATCGAGATAGGCTGCCTCCACTTCAGCACGAGAGTGATGGTAGCCATCTTGAGACCTGGGACTCAGCCAGAGTCCCGGGAAAAATATAAAAAAAACACAAAAGGGGGCAGCGTAGAGTAGGTATAACATGACCCCCTAGGCCTAATGATGGGATCCCACATTTTAAAACTTTTCTGTGAATTACCCACGGCCCGACCTTATTGCAGCTGGGAGGAGGGGCCAATTTCGGCCTCGGGGACCCCGTCCTCTGGGCCCCGGCTATAATAGTAATGGGGAGTGGTGATAGGTGCTCCCCCATCCCAGGGCTGATTTTGATCCTTGGGATGCCATTCACTGAGGCTCGGCCACCATACCAAAGGGGAGAGGGGGCTGCGTGTGGCCCCCCTCCCTAAGCCTTTAATGGCCCTGGGGACCCATTCCCCAAGACTGGCTCCAGCTATGTCCCACGGTGCCCACCCCACGCTCATAGATGTTTCCCTGCCTACACTGGCACTAGCAATTTCAAAGCTCCCGCCAATCAAAAGCCAACATGAAGTCCCCTCCCAGCAGGTGGGAGATTTAAAAATGTTCCCACTAGTTGGGAGCGGACAGGGAAACAGATCTGAATATTGCTCCGCCTGCAGGGAGCAGCAGCTTTAGCTGCTCCCTGCGGGTGGGAGAAATGTCAGCTCCCGCTGGATGTAGGGATCCAATTCTGGGGCCTTGGGGCTCTCCCCATAGCCCCACCTCGTATATATTGGTAGCCCTGGGTGGGCACCAGTGCCCCTACACTTAGTTGGCCGAACTCTGGCTGCATGCCCCCTCCCTTTTAATCATTGGCCGGGCCCTGGGTGAGGGAGTCCCTGGGGCCGAAATCAGCCTGGGGTGGGGGCTGTGAGCCCTGGTTTGGACTGAGCTCAGAGCCCTGGGCCAGGGGAGAACAAAGACATATGCCTTATAAGTACCGGGGCTGTTACCCCATGTTTTGAAGCTAACTTGGAACTGATTTTTACTTGTGACCGGGAGGCAGCTGTAAGCCTGGAGGAACCGCCTAGGGACTTTGCCCCTCTGGACTGCTGTCCTGCTGCCCATTGGGCTTGAGGAGAGGACTGCAGCCCTGCCCTGAGGGACCCTTGTGCTGGCCTACCAGCAAGTGCCTTGCTGGTGTGTCACTGGCCTTGAGGAGGCTCAGCGCAGGTGAAGTGCTTTCTGCGAGGGGATCTGGGAGCGCTGGAGAAGTGCAGCCCGCTTTCTCCTGCAAACAGAGAGAAAGCGTGTGGAGTGCTGCTTAACTTCCTTCCCTGCGGTTCCTGAGGTGTTGTGACCGCACCGTGTGTACAGAAGGAGAATAAAAGGTAAGCAGCCAGTGCACGTGTCAGCATGCCTTCCCACGAGCGTAGAGGGCACTCCGCCTTTCTGAGGGCTTGCACCGACAGAGACTTCGCTCCATGGTGCTGAAAGCCAGGCAGAGGCCAAGCTTGGTTGTAGGCGGGGCCACGCTCAGAAAGGAAGCCGGAGACACCAGGGCCGACGGAGACTTCTCTCTGATTTCACCACTCATGATATTGCTTTAAGTGATCATTACCCGCAAAGTATTGACGTGTAAGTGTATAAACAAGATTTTAACATGAGGGGTAATTCCAATCAGCTTCTGAAGAATATCACTTTGAGCAGACAAAATGTGTACAAACTAAGATGGGGGAAATTGGACCCAGAGGAATTTGTTACAAAAATTGTTTCGAAGTGTAAGAACATGTTTTACTCGTGTCTTGATGAGAAGTCCTCTCACCAAGTAATCATAGAGAGCTTTTTAATTATCTCTAATCAAATTAAAGAAACATTGTGTGTAAAAGCTAGAAGGAATAATGTACAAAGTGAAGGCTGGTTTGATTCCCAATGCACAAAAGCATATACTAAACTTAAACATGCACTAAATGCTAGAGTGAAAGATCAGCAGTACATTAGGGAATCCAGAAGGAATTATTAGAGGGCTTTAAAAGAAAGGAAGAAAATGCTGAAAGAGGAAGCCTGGAGTGCCCTGCACAAGGCTTTGACTAATCGAGATCCCAATGCTTTTTGGAAGGCGGTTAACGCACCATTTTTTGTTGAGAATAATAAAGCAACTATAGAAGTTGCTATAACTGAATGAGAGTGGATCTCGCATTATTCTAAGCTGTACAACAACCCAGCCAGTGATGAACAGGAAATCTTGGTCAATGGGGATGACCTTGAGCCCCCCCCCTTTAAAAAATTATCTGTGGATTTCACCCTGAGTGAGGTCAACGCTGGCATAAATGCAAGCCTGGACGGTAAGGCCCCGGGGCCAGATGGCATCCCGGTGGACCTATTTAACCACAGCACTGAGACAGCCCTCATCGCCACCACAGACGACATAAGGGCCCAACTGGACAACGGCAAAACATCAGCCCTCATCCTCCTGGACCTGTCAGCCGCCTTCGACACGGTCTGCCACCCCACCCTAAAATCACGCCTCCAAGAAGCCGGAATCCAAGAGAAGGCCCTGGAATGGACCACATGTTTCCTCTCCGGCAGAACCCAGAGTGTCTGCCTCCCCTCCTTCCACTCCAAAGCCACCATCATTATCTGCGGCGTACCCCAAGGATCCTCCCTCAGCCCGACGCTGTTCAACATCTACATGCCCCCCCTTGCCCACGTCGCCCGCCAGTACGACCTCAGCATCATCTCCTACACCGACGACACCCAGCTGATCCTCTCCCTCACCAAGAACCCACACACCGCCAAAACAAACCTCCATGAGGGAATGAAGGCCGTCGCCGAATGGATGAGGAACAGCCGACTGGAGCTGAATTCGGACAAGACAGAGGTCCTCATCCTCGGTTCCACCCCCTCAGCTTGCGATAACTCCTGGTGGCCGACCACGCTAGGAACAGCACCGACACCCACGGACCACGCACTCAACCTGGGTATCATCCTCGACTCTTCCCTCTCCATGTCGAAGCAGGTCAACGCCGTCTCCTCCTCCTGCCACAACACCCTCTGCATGCTCTGCTGGATCTACAAGTGGATCCCCACTGAAACAAGAAGAACGGTGACCCAGGCCCTCGTCAGCAGCAGGTTGGACTACGGTAACGCACTCTATTCAGGTATCCCGACCAAACACCTGCGACGACTGCAACGTATCCAAAACGCCTTCGCCCGACTGATCCTCAACGTCCCTCGCCACAACACCCCCCACCTGAGAGACCTACACTGGCTCCCCATTGAAAAGAGGATCACCTTCAAGCTACTCACCCACGTCCACAAGGCCCTCCACAACACCGGACCAGCATACCTCAACGACCGACTCAGCTTCTACACTCACACCCGCCAGCTCCGCTCAGCCAGACTCGCCCTCGCCGCTGTCCCCCGCGTCCAACTAGCGACCGCCGACGGAAGATCCTTCTTCTTCCTCGCCGCCAAGACCTGGAACACCCTCCCTACCCACCTGCGGCAGACCCAGGACCTGCTCACCTTCAGAAGACTTCTCAAGACCTGGCTCTTCGAGCAGTAGCAGCACCCCCCTCCCCTCAGCGCCTTGAGATCCTCATGGGTATGTAGTGCGCTTTACAAATACTATGATTGATTGATTGATTGATTTAAATCTAATTTGGCACTGTGGGAAAGGGATTTTTAACGACTTGGTATGATTCCATAATTGTCCCCATTTTTAAAAAGGGAGACATGGCGAATCCAGTTTGGTACCACCCAATTTCATTATTAGATTCCACAGTGAAGTTTATAGGATGAGTGATCTTAGAAAGACTACAGGCCTGAGCGGAGGAGCAAGGAATTATAAGTGACCTACAATACAGCTTTCGTAAGGGCCTGGGGACAATCGAACAGGGATTAAATCTACACATTTTAGTAGATAAATATACTAAAGCGAAAAGGAAAAGGCTGTTTTTAACATTCGTCGATTTAACGGCCGCGTTGGATTGTGTTGTCCATGAAAAGCTATGGTTGATTTTAGAGGGGCAGGGGGTAAACATTTTATTAATCTCCTTTTTAAGGAAGCTTTATTCGGGGGCAAGGGCAAGGGCAAGGGTGCGCTTTGGGATGGACGGGGACTGTACAAAAAATATTTTTTAGACTGATGAAAGGTGTTAGGCTAGGCTGCGTTCTTGCTCCATTTTTATTTACATTGTATATAAACGATCTAGAGACCACTCTGGTTAAGGAGTGCAGGGATTTACCATCTGCAGCAACTCGCCCTATCCCTGCACTCCTGTATGCAGACGGCGTGGTCTCCAAAGGGTAGTTACTTCTTTTACAAATGTTATGTCTAATTTGGGTCTTACTATTAATTGCTCAAAAACATTCGTAATGAATTGTGGCAATGGATCCAACAAAAAGAGTAATATTGTTTTTATTAATACTAAGGCAATAGAGTGCACTAAAACTTTTTCTTACCTAGGGATTTTATTTGACCAATCAGGAACTTGGACCAGGGCAGTTAAATCCAGAAGGCTTTTGTTTAGTAAGTCATTGATGGCGCTAACCAATTTTAGTAAAAAACTAGGAAAATGCTCCCTAGTGAAATTATTGCATATATACAAGGCAAAATGTGTTGCGATTGCCACCTATGGAGCAGGAATCTGGGGGTTTGCCAATGTAAATTATTTACAGATGGCAGAAAATATGTTTCTCAAATTCCTCTTGTCAGTACCAGACAGTACACCTAATTATATCTGTCACGCTGAACTTGGCTTGCCCTACTTGGAGGACGTGATTAAGATGCAGCCTATCCTCCTCTGGCACAGGGTCTGGACTACAGATGAGTCTGCTTTTAATCGTCATATATTAAAAGATGCCCTGGGGTTCGACGGAGCTAAACATATAAGATTTCTAGAATATGTTAAAACATTTGTATGTCAATTAGGCCCTTGAGAATATTATAACGATCTCCATACTATGTGTAACGTGTCTAGAAAGGATCTAAAGTGTAGCTGTATGCGATATTTGAGTAAAATGAGAATTTTGACAGAAATGAGGAAATCAACGGTCCAGTCCCACCATCTTACTCTGGCCTTTGAGAGAATTCAGCCATATGTCTTGTTAGTCACTAGCGACTACGATAGATTCTTGCTAACACGTTTCAGACTAAACATTCTATATGGATCGCTAAGTTTCCCCGAACTAAATGATTGGTCCAGAATATTATGTAAATGCCCGTGTGATGATGTTTCTGCACAATCTTCCATACATATACTGTTTTTTTGCAAATTCAATTTTTTTCCTAGAAAAAGATGGATTTTACCACTGCTAAAAAAACTGGGACTGAGACAATGTCGCTCTGCATTTCTGGCACTACAATTTTTGGATAATGAATTTACTATTGCCTCTATTACTGCCTTTTTAAAAAATGTTTTTAAATTTCAGAAATCAATTGTGATATGACATATATTTGTTTTCATTTGTTCAAGGATTTTTTAATTGTGTAATATATGAATTGTGTTTTTATGGTTTACTCTGTACAGTCACCGAATAAAGTTATTGAACTGAACTGAACGGGTAGTTAAAGTCATTCTTTTAGTCTACCCTCCCAGAAAGGTCGCTCCCCCACTACACAGCTCTGCCTGTGCTATCCTGCCCGCTGCTGTTGGTAAGCTCTCCCTCTGCCTGCTCTCTCTGTGCCCCGTTTGCCTTCTGTGCCCCGTTATTTGCCTTCTGTGCCCCGTTTTTTCTGCCTTCTGTGCCCTGTTTTTTGCCTTCTGTGTCCCGTTTTTTACCTTCTGTGCCCCGTTTTCTCCACCCTCTGTGCCCCGTTTTTGCCTTCTGTGCCCCGTTTTCTCTGCCTTCTGTGCCCCGTTTTATCTGCCTTCTGTGCACTGAACCTTGCCACTCCCGATCCCCGCCGCTGCGTCCCTGCCCCCTCACTGACCATTCGCTGCTGCCCCTGCCTCCCGCCTACCAGCTGGTCCTCCCTCCCACCTCCCCATATATGGTGGCAGCTGTGCTGCAGCGCAGCGGATGCGCACAGCAGGCGTACAACTGGAGCGCCGAAGGCGCGCCTAAGGCAAGCCCGTCCGCGACTGGACCGCGCCCAGCGCCAGAAACCCTGGTCCTCGCACCCCCTGCGCCTACCACGACGACCGCCACCGCTACGATGCCAGCACACTCCACGCACTCAACCCCGGGCGGACCCACACCTTCTTCAAGGCCGCCCTGAAACGCACCCATGGTCCCTTCACCTGCCGGAACTGCAGCTACATCAGCCTCAGAGCCGTCGAAGCACCTGCCAAGAAGGACCTCAACCACCTCCGATGCATCCTACTGAACACCCGCTCCGCACGCAAACACGCCGATGAGCTCTGGGACCTGCTCGACATATCATCACCAGACTTTTTTACAAAGGGACGGTGCACCCAAGGAAAAGTCTTTTCAAATATCCGTATCATAAATACAATTATTATTTTCTTTGAAAAGGGCGCTTCCTCTGGTTACCGGTTTTTCGCGGTAACCAGAGGAAGCGCCCTTTTCAAAGAAAAATGGAGCCTACACATTGGGCCTAAATATACAACAACAGGGTTGACTTAATTGTATTTATGATACGTATGGACTGAACTAAGAGTCCGACCGTTATTTGAATTATCCGGTGACGCACATATGATCGTACTTGTACACATACCTTTCAGCTACTTGGAGAGGTTACATACCATTTTGTATGAACGCATGTACCTTTTGGAAGCCGACCACTTTTGAAGTTCGTGGAGTTCGTTTCCTAAAAAATCTATGCCCTGACGAAGTTCGTAAAGAACGAAACGCGTTGGCTGAGTCTGATTTTTCTGAGATTTGAATAAGAATAAAAGAACAACATTTGGGATATTTGAAAAGACTTTTCCTTGGGTGCACCGTCCCTTTGTAAAAAAGTTTGTATATCTGGTTTTCCAGTAGAGCACAAGTGCGGCTTGCTCTGGACGTGTCTTTGCACCTACTAAGAAATTGCATATTGATTTTGGATTTGGTGTGCTTAACATTGGGCAGCCGTACGGTTTTTTTGTTCATATCATCACCAGACGTCGCCTTCCTGACAGAGACCTGGATGAACGACTCCTCCTCACCCGACATCGCCATCCCAGACGGCTATAAGATCACCCGCAGAGACCGCACCAACGGAGTGGGAGGAGGAATCGCCATCGTCCACAAGAACACAATCAGGGTCTCAAACAGCACCGACGACACTCTCTACACTGCCGAACACTTGCACTTCCAAATCCACACAGACCCCAACACCACCCTTAGTGGCACCCTCATCTACAGACCCCCCTGGCCCCGACCCCAGTTCAGCGACTCCATTGCCGACTTCATCAGCGCGCACACCCTGATCTCCACCGACTACATCCTCCTCGGAGACCTGAATTTTCACCTGGAGGACAACAACAACAGCAACTCCACCACTCTGATCGCCAACCGCGCCAACCTCGGACTAAGACAACTCGTCACAATGCCGACCCATTCCGCCAGTAACACGCTAGACCCCATCTTCTCCTCAAGCTCCCACATCTCCTTCAGCCACACCACCGAACTCCCCTGGTCCGACCACCGCTGCATCCACTTCACCTTCCAGAAACCCACCACACACTACCGCACCCAACAGATCCCACGCCGCTGTTGGAATAAAGTCACTGAAGACCAACTACAGGCAAACTTCGCTCTCAGCCCACCCACCGATCCCTCCATTACCGACAACGCTGCCCAAAACCTCAGACGATTGATAGACGAATGCGCCAACACCCTCGCCCCGCTGAAAAAACCCACCCACAGAGACACCAGCAAGAGAGCCAGCTGGTTCACCCCTGAACTCCTAGCATCCAAGCGTACCTGCGGGAAACTAGAGAAAAAATGGCACAGCGAAAAGACAACGGACAGCCACACAGCCCACAAAGATGCCATCCGCAACCACCATCACCTCATCAGGTCCGCCAAGAGGATCTCCTTCAAAGACCGCTTTGACAACAACGCACACAACAGCAGGGAGCTCTTCAACATTGTGAAGGAACTCTCCAACCCCAGCTCCAACACCAACGACATCCCGCCATCGCAAGCCCTGTGCGACTCCCTCGCCACCTTCTTCCACCGCAAGATAGCCGACATCCACGACAGCGTCAACACCCGGACAGTCCCAACAGACACCGACACACCGGACTCGCCGTCCACCATCGACGATGACCCCCTGACAGCATGGACCAACGTGAACATCGATGACACCATCAAGACCATGGGCACAATCCACTCCGGATCCCCGTCAGACCCTTTCCCGCACCACATCTTCAACAAAGCCAGCAGCTCCATCGCTCCCCACCTGCGCAACCTCATCAACCTTTCCTACAAGACCGCGACCTTCCCAGAGAGCTGGAAGCACGCCGAGATTAATGCCCTACTCAAAAAACCCAAGGCGGACCAGAGGAACCTCAAGAACATCCGGCCCATCTCCCTGCTCCCATTCCCAGCCAAGGTCATCGAGAAGGTTGTCAACAGACAGCTAACCCGATACCTCGAAGAAAACAGCATCCTGGACCCATCCCAGTCAGGGTTCCGCAGCAACCACAGCACAGAGACTGCCCTCATCACGGCCACGGACGACATCAGGACCCTGATGGACAACGGCGAGACCGCAGACCTTATCCTGCTGGACCTCTCCGCCGCCTTCGACACGGTCTGCCACCGTACCCTATGCGCACGCCTCCATGATGCAGGGATCGAAGACAAGTCCCTGGAATGGACTACCACCTTCCTCTCCGGCAGAACCCAGAGAGTCCGCCTCCCCCATTCCGATCCGAAGCCTCCGAGATCAACTGCGGCGTACCCCAGGGTTCTTCCCTCAGCCCGACACTGTTCAACATTTACATGGCCACGCTCGCACGCATCGCCCGACAGCACAACCTCAACATAATCGCCGACGACACTCAACTGATCCTCTGCCTCACCAAGGACCCCCTCACCGCCAAACCCAACCTCCACGAAGGAATAAAGACCGTCGCCGACTGGATGAAGAGCAGCCGACTAAAACTGAACACGGACAAGATGGAGGTCCTCATCCTCGGCTCCAACCCATCAGCCTGGGACGACTCCTGGTGGCCAAAGGCACTGGGGGCAGCCCTGACACCCACCAACCACGCACGCAACCTGGGAGTCATCCTCGACTCAACGCTCTCCATGACCAAGCAAGTCAACGCCGTCTCCTCCTCCTGCTTCAACACCCTCCGCATGCTCTGCAGGATCTACAGGTGGGTCTCAAAAGATACAAGAAAAACAGTCGCCCACGTCAGCAGCAGACTTGACTATGGAAACGCCCGTTACGCGGGAGCCCCGGCCAAGCTCATCAAACGACTGCAACGCATTAAAAACACCTCTGCACGCCTCTCCTCGATGTACCACGCCACAGGCACATCACCCCCCACCTGAGAAGCCTGCACTGGCTCCCCGTCGACAGGAGAATCTCTTTCAAACTCCTCATCCACGCACACAAGGCACTGCACAAGACCGGCCCAGCCTACCTCAACAGATGACTCCTCTTCTACGTCCCTAACCGCCAGCTCCGCTCCGCCGACCTCTCCCTCGCCACTGTCCCGCGCATCCGAAGAACAACCACCGGCGGCAGATCCTTCTCCCACCTCGCTGTCGAGATCTGGAACACCCTCCCACTCAGCCTACGACAGACCCAAGACCTGCTGACCTTCAGGAGGCTACTCAAGACCTGGCTGTTCGACCAGTAGCGGCACCCCCCCTTTTTCTTCCCAGCGCCTTGAGACCTTCACGGGTAAGTAGTGCACTCTACAAATTCTATGATTGATTGATTGATTGATTGTAAAGGACATGCCAGTGCATCTATTTTGTACACAATAAAGTGGCAAGTGCTCAATTTATTCAAGTACTAATTTTGATACTAGATCTGTTTTCCACAATTGCCGTGTAATTCTCTCTAAATGTAACTTTTCAGCATGCAGCTCTCAGAAACATCCTAGACAGAAAAACAATACCAATTTAGAGTGCTTGTACTGAGCAGTGGGCACAGGTAAATACTGTTGTCCTACAACAGTTTTAAACTATTAAATTAAATTAGAATAATGTAATGTTAAGCACTCCATTAAAGACAATGAAGCGCTCAGGGCTTTTTATTGCCGGTAGAAGCCCGTCGAGCAACATTCCATTGTTTTTTTTCATTTCACAGATTTTGCTGTGAAGAAGGCCCTATTGGAGCCCAAGTGGATTCAAACCCTTTGGACTCCGAGTGGACTTTGTTTTCACAAATTAGAACATTCTGTCCTCTAGGTACAGAATGTTCTAATAGCCTGAGAGCCCTCCATAGCAGGCTCTAGCGGCCATTAAAGGCCAGCTCCCTTGTTGAAGTAAAAAGCACTCGCCTTCAGTTCTGGCCGTTAATGGGCAGTAGAGCCCGCTACGTTGGTCTCTAAGGCTATATGAAAGCCAAAGTCTTGTCAATTCTATCCCACGAATATCTAAAATGGGTGCAGAATTCTTTAGCATTGATTGATGAATCACTGACCTTGGGTCGCAAACCTTGGAGGAGGCGCTGGTGACCGGGAATCCAATCACTGGGTCTGGAGACCCCACAACAAAATGTTCAATTCATTTAACATTTTCACATAAGGGAGGGTTCCTTTGGACCCAGCCAGAGACAGGGAGTCTGCTACCAGTACCCCCTTATGGCTCCTTAACATTTTTTTTAGCATGGGGCGACTGAGTCTCCCATACTGTAATATCAGCTGCAAGATAATCAGAGACTGCTGGGTGCTGCAAGCTAATCAGGGAGCATCAATTCTGTGGACTCAGCATTGTGTTCATGCACCACAATGGACTACAGGAGTAAAAGCTCACAGACCATCTGCAGACTAATCTACAAAACCTCTACACTTTTCTAATGGTAATGCCTCTCAAACTACTGAACAAATTAACATCAAACCCAGTAAAGGCACTACCTTGATTTAAAACTCTACTTTCATACCAAGTTTAGTGAAATTCTGTTCAGACTGTTTCTTCATTATCAGTGAACAAAGAATCCAAAGTGGAAATTGTCAGTTTTTGACCCTTCCCACATCTTTTTCTCACCCGCACGACAGAGCGGCCTGAAATTTGCCACGCAAACCCAAATTGGAGGAACTTTTATTTTATGAAACGTTTTGAAATGTTATCAAAGATGCAATTTGACATGCCATAAGCGATGTTATATATGAAATCATCAGCAATACATGGCGGGAGTCGCCATTACAGGAGTACAAGTTATTGTTAGGTCAGGAAACTATAACTGGCAAATTCCAGATGTTTTTTCCATTTAAAAAAATGTGTTTTTAACTTATATCAACACCTAAGTATAATGTCACTTTGATGTTTGTTTTTTTCAGTAAATTCCTAGCTTAGATCTTGTAAGTATACCTAACTACCACATCACTTTAAACTTTGTTTTTTTGCAGACCAAATATATAGAAATACACATATGTTATCTAGCGGCGGTTGCCACTGGGTAATCCTAGTTAGGACTATTTTATATCATAAAAAATAAATTTTTTGGTTTGCTTATAAATTTGGCACTGCTTGATAAATCTTCACAACCTTTACAAAAAAGTCTCAAACACTACAGCTTCTTCCTGGAAGCTATTGGGGTGATCCGTCAAGCAGGGGCCAAGACAAAGGGAAGGTACAAAATTTGTTTTCCTCATCCATTCTTTTTTCCATAGGAATAAATTAGACACAGCTACAGTGAAAAAGGCTGAACGGAATCACACCGAATTTGGCAGAAAGCTAGATCTTGGTGCAGAAAGCTTCAGTAGTTTTTAAGAAATTAAGTTTTAAAACGAATTGTACATATCATGCTGCAGAGGATCCGCAGATCCAACAGCTCAAATAATTTAACCTGATTGGATTGGCTGCTTGGCTGCCACCACATCAACAAAGAGGTGGCGCGAGTCATTTTATGACTCAGGGACTCAGTCCTTTCTCCTATCAAAATAAAGATTAAAACAAAATTACAGGCCTGTTGCGGGGGGTTCCCAGAGAGACCACCCTGGGGTCAAACACACATATATATCTTTTCTGGGTGGAGAGGATGTGCGGAATATCGCTGATCTGCAGGTCAGAAAAAAAACAAATGATGGGCTCCCTAGCCCACTTTCAGCTTTAGCCCCCCGGGGTGGGCCATAGCCAGGAGGTTTCCACTTTGTCATTTTTAGGAGATGGGGGATGCAGCCACGTCCCCAAGTCTCTTTGAGGCCAAAGGTCCCCATCCCCGGGGCTGCCTTATTTTACATTTAGAAGGTGGTCACAGTCCATGGGTAGTGTCTCTGAGACTTGTAATGACTGCCGTAGCATAATGTTCAGGTTGTGGCTGGCCAATTAGTGGTGAGTAGTCCTTATTAAAGTGGCCAATCAGAGCATATCAGAACAAGGGAGATGAGTCTTGCCATAATATGCTGCTTAATGAACAGCCTTATATGCTCCTACCCCCTTCAAAGGGTGTGAATCCACATTTATGAATGTACGTTAAAACTCCCAGAAAGAAACGGTAGTGAGTTCAGAACCACTTACAGTCAACCACTGATAAAGCAACATCCATGGAAAATAATGGAGATTGGGACTTGAAATAAAATGCCATAAGAAATAATTTTAAAGTAAAATAAATAATTTAAAAAGTTAAAAATATAACTAAATAAAATTGAACATTTAAATATATCTGAACATAACACATCTTTATTATTTAATTATAGAATATTTTTTAACAACTTTTTTTTAAATTACTGAAGTAATCTACAATCTAATTAGACTACTTTTAATTAATTGCAGTTGACTGTGGAGTCTCCTTGTGCTGTAGTATAGGAGAAAGTGGAATTGAAGGTCATGTTTGAAGATTTAGAACAGAGTTATTTAGGAGCTGGTAATGTGACATATGCAAAAACAACAGGCGATGGACAGAATGCAGAACAATGTCATACATTCACCCCAGTCCAGAGATCTGGGCCTAAATCCATCGTTTTTTTGCTCACCATGCCATTCCAGTTTGAACCCAGCCATATGCAAATCAGTCTTGACCCTGTGCCTCATGGGAACAGTCCAGCTCAAACTGCCAAGCCAGGTCCTCCCCGGACTGGAAACAAGCATCCTAGGACCGGTTTCGGGGTTTCACCCCTCTTCAGTCAGGATAGCTTGATTCCAGTGGCATGGAGAGCATGGGACCCATATCTGGGCATACCCTTCCCACTCGGGGTGACGAATGCAAAAACAACAGTTGACGGATAGAATGCAGAACAATGTCATCCATTCACCCCAGTACAGAGATCTGGGCCTAAATCCATCGTTTTTTTGCTCACGATGCTGTTCCAGTTTGAACCCAGCCATATGCAAATCAGTCTTGACCCTGTGCCTCATGGGAACAGTCCAGCCCGAACTGCCAAGCCAGGTCCTTCCTGGACTGGAAACAAGCATCCTAGGACCGGTTTCGGGGTTTCACTCCTCTTCAGCTTGATTCCAGTGGCATGGAGACCACGGGACCCACGTCTGGGCATACCCTTCCCACTCGGATTGACAAATACAAAAACAACAGTTGATGGACAGAATGCAGAACAAAGTCATACATTCACCCCAGTACAGAGATCTGGGCCTAAATCCATCGTTTTTTTGCTCACCATACGGTTCCAGTTTGAACCCAGCCATATGCAAATCAGTCTTGACCTTGTGCCCTTATACATCATGGGAACAGTCCAGCCCGAACTGCCAAGTCAGGTCCCCCTGGACTGGAAACAAGCATCCTAGGACCGGTTTCAGGATTTCACCCCTGTTCAGCCAGGATAGCTTGATTCCAGTGGCATGGAGAGCACAGGACCCACGTCTGGCCATACCCTTCGCACTCGGGGTGACAAATGCAAAAACAACAGTTGATGGACAGAATGCAGAACAATGTCATACATTCACCCCAGTACAGAGATCTGAGCCTAACTCCATTGTTTTTTTGCTCACCATGCCGTTCCAGTTTGAACCCAGCCATGTGCAAATCAGTCTTGACCCTGT
Source organism: Triturus cristatus (assembly GCF_964204655.1). Lineage (NCBI taxonomy): Eukaryota > Metazoa > Chordata > Amphibia > Caudata > Salamandridae > Triturus > Triturus cristatus. The sequence goes on along the minus strand of NC_140589.1, from coordinate 139,216,696 downwards.
GCCTCATGGGAACAGTCCAGCCCCAACTGCCAAGCCAGGTCCTCCCTGGACTGGAAACAAGCATCTTAGGACCAGTTTTGGGTTTTACCCCTCTTCAGCCAGGATAGCTTGATTCCAGTGGCATGGAGAGCACGAGACCCACGTCTGGGCATACCCTTCCCACTCGTGGTGACAAATGCAAAAACAACAGTTGATGGACAGAATGCAGAAAAATGTCATACATTCACCCCAGTACAGAGATCTGGGCCCAAATCCATTGTTTTTTTGCTCACCATGCCGTTCCAGTTTGAACCCAGCCATATGCAAATCAGTCTTGACCCTGTGCCTCATGGGAACAGTCCAGCCTGAACTGCCAAGCCAGGTCTAAACTGGGGTGGCATGGTGAGCAAAAAAATGATGGATTTAACCCAGATCTCTTGACTCGGGGAGAATGTTTTGATTTGTTCTCCATTCCGTCCATCAATTGTGTGTCTTTTGCTTTCTCACCCTAGGTGTGCCGGGTATGCCTAGACGTAGGTCCCGGGCTCACTGTGCCACTGGAATCAAGCTATCCTGGCTGAAGAGAGGTGAAACCCGGAAACTAGTCCTAGGATGCTTGTTTCCGCTCCAGTGAGGACCTGGCTTGGCAGTTTGGGCTGGATTGTTCCCATGAGGCACAGGGTCAAGACTGATTTGCATATGGCTAGGTCTAAACTGGAGTGGCATGGTGAGCAAAAGAGTGATGGATTTAACCCAAATTTCTTGACTGAGGGAGAATGTTTTGATTTGTTCTGCATTCCGTCCAATTGTGTGTCTTTTGCTTTCTCTCCCTACGTGTGCCTGGTATGCCTAGACGTAGGTCCCAGGCTCACTGTGCCACTGGAATCCAGCTATGCTGGCTGAAGAGGGGTGAAACCCCGAAACCGGTACTAGGATGCTTGTTTCCGGTCCAGTGAGGACCTGGCTTGGCAGTTCGGGCTAGACTGTTCCCATGAGGCACAGGGTCAAGACTGATTTGCATATGGCCAGGTCTAAACTGGGCTGGCATGGTGAGCAAAAGAATGATGGATTTAACCCAGATCTCTTGACTGGGGGAGAATGTTTTGATTCGATCTGCATTCCGTCCATTAATTGTGTGTCTTTTGCTTTCTCGCCCTAAGTGCGCTTGGTATGCCTAGACGTAGGTCCCGGGCTCACTGTGCCACTGGAATCAAGCTATCCTGGCTGAAGAGGGGTGAAACCCAGAAACTGGTCCTGGGATGCTGGGTTACGGTCCAGTGAGGACCTGGCTTGGCAGTTCGGGCTGAACTGTTCCCATGAGGCACAGGGTCAAGACTGATTTGCATATGGCCAGGTCTAAACTGGGGTGGCATGGTGAGCAAAAGAGTGATGGATTTAACCCAGATCTCTTAACTAGGGGGAAATGTTTTGATTTGTTCTGCATTCAGTCCATCAATTGTGTGTCTTTTGCTTTGTCACCCTAAGTGCGCCCGGTATGCCGAGACGTAGGTCCCGGGCTCAATGTGCCACTGGAATCAAGCTATCCTTGCTGAAGAGGGTGAAACCCAGAAAGCGGTCCTAGATGCTTGTTTCCGGTCCAGTGAGGACATGGCTTGGCAGTTCGGGCTGGACTATTCCCATGAGGCACAGGGTCAAGACTGATTTGCATATGGCCAGGTCTAAACTGGGGTGGCATGGTCAGCAAAGAATGATGGATTTAACCCAGATCTCTTGACTGGAGGAGAATATTTTGATTTGTTCTGCATTCCGTCCATCAATTGTGTGTCTTTTGCATTCTCGCCCTCAGTGCGCCCGGTATGCCGAGACATAGGTCCCGGGCTCACTGTGCCACTGGAATCAAGCTATCCTGGCTGAAGAGGGGTGAAACCCCGAAACCGGTCCTAGGATGCTTGTTTCCGGTCCAGTGAGGACCTGGCTTGGCAGTTCGGGCTGGACTTTTCCCACGAGGCACTGGGTCAAGACTGATTTGCATATGACTAGGTCTAAACTGAGGTGGCATGGTGAGCAAACGAATGATGGATTTAACCCAGATCTCTTGACTGGGGGAGAATGTTTTGATTTGTTCTGCATTCCGTCGATCAATTGTGTGTCTTTTGGTAATGTGTCATGGCAAAATAACTTTGAAAGCTTTGCTTCCTTTTTCATTTTTAAACAATTTAGGAGAATATCCTTTCCTTTGGAGATTATATAAAAGCATTTGTTTGAAAGTGGCTATAACCTGGGAAGAGTTTAATTTCCTATATTTTCCTCTGTGTGTATAAAATTCACATCCTCTATAATATCTGAAGTAATTGATATATTTCTGTTTCCTTAGGCAACCAACCCATGTCTAGTGCTACAGTAAACAACTGGCCCTGTACCTCTTCCCATCCCCTTTTCCCTGGGGGTCTTCTTTACTCAAGTCTAGTATTGGGTCAGGTTCTCAGAGGGAGGAGGGGTGAAATATTCTACAGTCATCCATTTACCTCCTGCGGCAGAGCTAAGCTATTTGTTTGAATTTGTGACACAAGCTTTCAAAAGTCAGAAACAAAAATTGAATCTGAACTGGTCATAGTATAAAACTTTACGCCAATTGACAACAAGGGATTATTGTGTCATCAAACCTTCTGATAAGGTGGTAATGTAGTCCTCCAGAGCAAGCAGTTGTATGTAGAGGAGGCCCAACAGTAATTGAGGGACACTACTTGCTACCAACCAATAGAGAGGAGTTACCATAAAAAGCGTATAAAGAGTTATCATAATGTGCTGTTGACCAGGAGAGATGGTGGAATCTTGAAATACCACTTTCTCAAAATAGATCACCCAACTGTCCCCACATTTTATTTGTTACCTAATGTGCATAAGAATAAAGAAACATCACCAGGCTGATCAGTCAAAGGAAGCCTTTTGGAAAGGACATCGTGTATATTGATCATTTCTTGTTTTCATATGTAGAGGCTCTTTCATCATAATTGCTAGACAGTACAGACTTTCTTTGAAAGAAAAGTCATAGTCCCTGGAAAACCATCTTGTGCACTTGTGTCATTGGACGTTCAATTCATATATACAAGTATAAAACATAAGAATGGATTGAGAGCAGTGGAGCATTATTTGAGAGCGAGATCCTTGGACCTGTTTTTCTATTTGATGGAGTTATAAATAGACAAATCCAGGGGCTGCCATGTTTTGCCCCATAGCCATGCCAATTTGTGAATGGGCTTATGGGAGGAGCAGGCATCCATGGATTCCAATATGGAAAGGATATATATATATATATATATATATATTTGGAAAAACTCTCCAAATGTGCAGTCGAGCACAACAACAGGAACGGACAACTTCAATCACCAATGCTTAGAAATCTTCTTTATTTAATATTCGATACGTGCCCCTTGGCCCTTGCTCACATATATATATATATATATATATATATCCTCCAAAAGCACTCTCCGAACCTCCACACCGGCGAACAGAGAGAGATGGACCCATATAATGATGGCAGGTAAGCTGTTTATTATCCTCTCACTCCGTGACGCGTTTCGAGCACCCTGTGCCTTTGTTCACACATAGAGAACACAATCCGCCATAACAATTGTAACCTCTTCCATGCTCATGACGTCTCCCGGCCGTCATGAGTCACAATGGGCGTGTGCGGACGACGGCCGGGAGACGTCATGACCACGCCCAGGAATGGAATGTCCAGCACTGCAACGGAATTTGCGCCGCAGCGAAGAGGTTAAATGCTGGGTATCCACCCCCCTATCCCTATGTCACATGACAAATGCAATGGAAGAAACACTTTGTTTCGAAAGACACTTAGCGCGTTATATAGAACTGTTTTATGTGATCCCACATAGAAGAAAATTCATGGAATTTAGGGTTGGCATTTATACATATGTTAAATACTGAATTCAATACATATGGGCAGTATAATACGACTGGCAATATTGAAGAAACTGTGCAAATATACATAACTATGCATTCGTGTATTTTAAAAGTCCGTATACAAAGATATGTTTAAAACTTCAATTACATGAATTTTTAAAACCATTCATGCGCCAATTGATTAAATACATACCCACATCCAAATACTTCTCTGAGTATACAAATTTAACCCGCATAAAACGGTGGCTTCAAATAGAATGATGCATATTATATTTCAACAGCTTACTGTCTATAATGTGTCATCCCACGGTTTACATAATATTATCATTTCAAAATAATGCCAAGTCCACGTAACTGCCTTTGTTTCATTCTGTCAGCATAAATGCTTGCAGAAATAGTGTCACTCTGTATTCCAAAAAATTAATTATGTTCTGTATATAATCGACTGCAGTACAATAATATTTACTTGCTTGCTTTGAATTGATTTGCGACTTGTACCAGAAACATGATTTAAAGTGCTTCCGTGCCTAGCAGCTCATTGTAATATGTAAACATGTGTTATTTATAAAGGGGCATATTAACAAGCCAGGCGATAAAATTATCGATGTGTAACGGCGATAAAGGGCTTGATAATATGATCTATGGAATTCCAATTGAAGCCCATGTTAGGTGTCCTTCACATTTAACATGGGCTTCAATTGGAATTTCATAGAGCATATTATCAAGCCCATTATCGCCGTTTAAGCGGCAGAAAACTGCCGCTAAAGCGGCGATAATGTTATCGCCTGGCTTGTTAATATGCCCCAAAGTGCCTAGTGCTTCTAAAATACAAATCTAAAAACCGTGCTAGTGCTATTCTAAAAAACCATGGACCTACAAAACACCCAGAAATTAAAGTTTGTTGACACCACACATCTAAAGTGATAGCGGCTAAAAACAGTATATTTAGACACTATAAAAGTGCATAGAAGAAATGTATAAAAAGAGGGTTTTTAATAAAAAAGATGTACAAAATGACATTTTAGAATTGATATGAGATTAAGCAAATTCATACAGTTATACCTAGTTATTCAAGATTACATAGAGAATTTTTAGATTGCTGTTGCCCTACTATTTAAATCCAGAATGGTACGTGTTTCAAGCTGCCTAAGGAGTTTTTCCCTGTTACCCCCTCTTCTGAGGGGTGCAATGGCATTAATTACATAGTATGTAAGGCAGCTCAAATTGTTATCATGTGTGGCTTTAAAATGTCTTGCGACAGGGTAAGTAACATCATTGTTCACTATCGCTCTGAGATGCTGCAAAATTCTGACATGCACCTGTGGCTTGGTACTCCCAACATAACGCAAGCCGCAGGTGCAAGTCAAGACATATACAGCAAACTCAGTTCTGCAGTTGTAACTGCCCTTGATAGCCATGGTTTCCCCTGAAAATGGAGTAACATAATGAGTAGTGTTAGTGCCGAACTTACAGGCACTGCATGGAGAACATTTATAAAAGCCCTGCCTTGGTTTCAGCCATGTACCTGCTGTGCCCAATTCAGGGCTGTTTCTGACTAGTTGGCACCTCATGGATTTGGATTTTCTATATGTGATCGTAGGTGATACAGGGAGTCTAGTTCCTAATACCCCATCTGTAAGAACAATAGGTCCGTTATTCCTAATGATAGACTTTATTTTTCTTTTTTGTCGACTGTATGTAGTGATGAGGTGGGGGATTTCTTCCATGTCATTGTCACCCCTCTCAGCCTACTTAGTTTGTAGTAAAGTCTCTCTTGGCCTTTCTTGTGCTTTAGCTCTAGCTTTGGTAAGCACCTTTTCACTATACCCCCTCATTCTCAACCTTTTCATTGTGCCTTGTGTGCATCTTTCAAATTCTTGTTGCGTACTGCAGATGCGTTTAAGTCTGAGTATCTCTCCATAGGGTATACTTTCAATAAGGTGTTTCGGGTGCCCACTGCTAGCATTCAATGTGCTATTTCCTGCTGTGGCTTTTCTAAAGAAAGTTGTCTCCAATTTCTCCGACAGACGCGTTTTGGCGTAGAAGCCTTTTTCAATGGACATTGAGAAAGGCTTTTATGCCGAAACGCGTCTGTCGGTGCGGGGCGGGGGATCCGCACAATAAAGAAACCGCGATGAATTAACCCATGAGTGCATCTATTTGTGGCTCTATTTTACCCCTGTGGGAGAATGTATCGCGGCTCACCCCAGGGCGAGTGATGCGGCGGCGGTGACTTCAGTGGAACGACAATATATATATAATTGAGCTGCACAGAATGTCTCATCAGTCTTGAAAATTTGAAATTTGAAATTTCTTTGGCCAGCACACATGTGTTTTGAAAGCATTTGACTTTTATTTGTGGCTTTAGAATTTATTGTAATCACACGATGAATTCATGCATTCAACTGTTTGCGCATTTGCACAAATGTATTATATATAGTATGTTTTCTATATCTATTGTGATGATGTCATGATTAACCTTTGCACTTGCACTTTAAAAACTCTGGCTTCACGAGACAGCGTCATGTGATCAAGGCCTCTGGAAGGCCGAAACGCGTCATGGCAGCTACTGGGTTTTTGATTCAATAAAAACCACTAAGCACTTACTCTGGGTCCGTGTTCGTCTTTCGCGCTGGAATGCTGTGCGGTTGGTGAGGCGATTCCTTGTGGCATTCATTTCTCCGTTCTCTGCTTCTACGGAGTGTCACGGACCCCTTCTTCGTCTGGGCCGAGCAACAGGAAGCACCCTCCCGGTTACCCGGAAGTTCTACGAGCTCCTAGTCGGAGCAGATGCGAGTGCCCCCGGTCAGCCGACAACCACCCCTGCCGTAAGCCAGTGGCCAGCCGATTCGTGAGCAAGCGGCCGTGTAAATTGCCAAGGTAGGAGGTTTCTGGGCATTGTGAACCGGTGAAGAAGTGTGCGAACTTGCTTACGCTACTACCGCTATTCAGTGGTGCGTAGTGTTGGTGAAAGAATCTTTGATATATCATTTCCAACCCTAATATAATGGCTGCCGGCGCTGGGAGAAGCCGTGAGGAGGCGGCATTAGAAATGTTTGATGACTCACCCGGCACAGTTCCTGTGTCGGTCAGTACCCAGGAGGTCCCGAGGACGGGCAATGCCGATTTAAAAGAACTTTTTAAGAAACTGGAGAAAGCTATGCGTGTTGAAACTTCAAAATGGTGGGAGCACCGTTCCCTGTCGCGCTACTTGGAAGTCGGGCGTGTGCCACGTGGTTTGCGCATCATGCTGGCACCCAGCTATGAAAATCCTGACCCTCAAATGTTGGCAGATTGGGCGGAATGCAATCTACAGTCCTCTGCTAATCTATTGAGGATCTTAGTGAAATATGCTGAAAGTGATCGCTTGAAAATCCAAACCGTCATAGAGGATTTAAATGAGCAGATCAGTAAGCTGGGCCCCTCGGAAGCAGAAAAGAGGCTTCGGGAGGAAATGCACACCCGTTTGGATAAGGAAGAGGAATCCATCAAAAAACGCAAGGCCTTCAAGTTCCAAAGGGACAAAATTGACTATCAAAATGGTCAAATTTTTACATTTGCTAGGAAATTTGTCACCTACAAACAAAAAGCGCGCCAATCTGCCACGGCGTCCACGTCAAGCAATCCCGTGGGTCACATATCATCTTCCCTATCAGATCTAAGCTCTATTCCAGGAAGTGAATCGGAAAATGAGCATACCTCTACTAACAAAGAATTGGGGTTTACAAAACTTACCATGGGACAAGAGGTAGATTGTTTACGGCAGGACAGACGCCACACCTTAAGACCACGGGCGCAGAACATGAGAGCAGAAGGAGACGCAACAACGTCAAACGAAGGGAACGCAGGCAACACCGCAAGATCCAACAGCGGTTTAAAACCTCAGAGCGGCAAAAGAACACAGAAGCGATGGACTCGCAAACAATGATCCCAGCAGTTTCACCTTTAGCTGTCATCAACCTCACGGACATGCAGTTGAGTTCCAAGGAGGAGAAGATTTTGGCCCTTGGCCTTTCATTCTGTCCAGCGGACAACTTTAATTATGCGCAAACTCGCGTAGACATCTATAAATTTACACGCAAATTAAAGCTACGTAAATTTTTCGAACTGAACAGAAATAAAATGGTCACCACACTGAGTGAAAACATCTCCTCAAGCCCTCCAGTGGGAACTGTGGGGGATTTCAATCTCCTTTGTGACCTGCAGCAGCTTCATGAGGAGGGTCGGATTCAGGATTCATCACAATGTGATCCTTTGCCTGTTACTAACAAACCAGGTGTGACTCCGTTTAAACCCAAGTCCACTTTCAATCCCATCATGGTTCATGATAATATAGAAATCTTTAATGAAAGAGTAACCTGCCAATTGAAATCATTGCACAAATCAGTCAACAGTGCTCGGCAGGCCCAACAACATTGGAATCATGGATACGGACAACTCATGAAGAAAATTCAAAAAGATGACAATATCATCGTCCGCCAATCGGACAAAGGAGGTAACGTGGTGCTATGGCCAAGACAATTGTATGTGGAAGAGGCCCTATTACATCTAAATGACAGAGCTTGCTACAAAAGAACAGAGTGGAAGGTGGCAAAAGCCGCTTGGAACGACTTCTATAATATGCTGTTGGCTTGGAAGAGTGCGGGCCTCCTCAGCATTGAGGAATTGAAGTTTTTAAAGGTCAATCACCCGATCATGCCGGTTTTCTACCTGATCCCCAAAATACATAAAAATGCAGCCAAACCGCCGGGAAGACCAATCATCTCGGCCAGGGGGAGTATTTTGGAAAAGACCTCATTGTACATTGATTTTTTCTTGCAGAAATATGTGAGGGGATTACCTTCCTATATACAGGATACAAACGACTTTCTGAGAAAAATCAGTGGCATCAAGTGGCAGGAGAATTTCTGGCTGATCACATTGGATGTAACCGCCCTTTATACCAGTATACATCACCAAGACGGGATTAAGGCGGTGGAACACTTTCTCAAGACGGAACCGATCTACATGATGGACCATTGCAAAATGATATTAACTATGATTAACATCTGCCTCAACAATAACTATTTTCTGTTTCAGAATGTTGTATTCCAGCAACTGAGAGGCGTGGCAATGGGGGCTTGCTTTTCCCCAAGCTACGCGTGCTTGCACATGGGCATGTGGGAGGAGCAAGTCCTGCACAAGGAATATAGTGCTGTCATGGCTAATAACATCATTGCCTGGCATCGCTATATTGATGATCTCTTCGTGGTCTGGAAGGGTTCCAAAACTACAGCCTGTGACTTTATTCAAGCCATCAACATGAATCAGCTTAATTTACAGTTCACAGCTGTTTTAAGTCAGAGCCAAGTCAACTTTCTTGATGTGGAGGTCTTCATTTCTGAAGGGAGACTCCTCACCAAGTTATATCGAAAAGAAACTGCAGGCAACACTGTGTTGCATGCACTTAGCCACCATCCTGACCATCTTATACGCAGCATCCCTTATGGGGAGATGCTGCGCATAAAATGGATTTGTAGCACAGATGAAGACTGCAGGGTTGCTCAGGAACAGAGCAAGCTTAGGTTTCTTGCCAGGGGATACTCCCCTACTATTCTTGACAAGGCAATATCCCGGACTAGGGCTCTAGTCAGGGATCAAATCCTAGGTATCAACACCACAGATACGAGCCATGAGAGCATCCCTAGTCCTGCTTCTGTCCAGGATGACACATCTAGACTGATTGTAACCTACAGTCGCCAGCATAATAACTTGCGTAAAATTGTAAAGAAAAATTGGTCATTGATCCAACAAGACCCGGTGATTGGCAATAACATAGCGAAGAATCCTGCCATCACTTTTCGCAAGGCACGCTCTATGAGCAATATGCTGGTTAAGAGTAGTCCGGAGCTCAAGAGCAATGCAAGCAATTGGCTGCAGGCCAGCAAGGGCTTTATTAAATGCTCTACTTGCAAGGCTTGTACCTTGGGCAAAAGCACGTCCAATTACACCTCTCCGTTTTCTGACATTCCCTGTAAAATATCTAAAAAACTCACTTGCAAGACAGATTTTGCAGTGTATGTGCTGGAGTGCACGTGCGGCCTGCAATATGTTGGGAGTACCAAATTGCAGGCACACAAGCGTATACTCCAGCACATGAGAGCCATCATTAACCATGATGCGTCTTATCCAGTAGCCAGGCATTTTGGTGAAAAGCACAACAGTAACCTTGAGAACCTCAGCTACTTTGTCATCGATACAATACCTCCACTGAGGCGCGGTGGTGACAGGGAAGCAATGCTTAGGAGATTGGAGACTAGGTACATCCTTGAGCTAGACTCGAAGGCACCCAACGGGTTAAATTCGAGTGAGGACTTCCATACCTGGCTGTAATAGCCCGTATTTGTTGTCTTTCGCTGACGTACTCTGAGTTACCCATTCCTAATACGTTTTTCTGCAGCTTCCAATATTTATTTAACCTCGTTTTTCCTCCTGAGTATATAGATTATCATGACAGCTTTATCCATCTAGCTGTTATGTATTTTACAAATTTGTTGTTAATTTGTTGTTGTTTTTCTTTCTTATGTCCCCTCCTCTACATTAATCAGCACTTTCACAAGGAATAACATTGTATATATGTATTTTTTAGATTGATCAGACCATCACTTTGCGCATTCTCTTTTATGCATGGGTTTTCAAAATTGTTTTTCTTATGTCTTGATTGATTTGAGGCAAGATTATGATTGAGTTTAACCGGATTGATCCAGTTATTATTAGCTTTGGCTTTTTCTGTGTAGGCATTGGTTACCAGGGAGTTCTCTGGTGCAACCGATATAAGCTACAAATTTCAGATCTGTTTATCAGATCGAATTGAGCTGCACAGAATGTCTCATCAGTCTTGAAAATTTGAAATTTTAAATTTCTTTGGCCAGCACACATGTGTTTTGAAAGCATTTGACTTTTATTTGTGGCTTTAGAATTTATTGTAATCACACGATGAATTCATGCATTCAACTGTTTGCGCATTTGCACAAATGTATTATATATAGTATGTTTTCTATATCTATTGTGATGATGTCATGATTAACCTTTGCACTTGCACTTTAAAAACTCTGGCTTCACGAGACAGCGTCATGTGATCAAGGCCTCTGGAAGGCCGAAACGCGTCATGGCAGCTACTGGGTTTTTGATTCAATAAAAACCACTAAGCACTTACTCTGGGTCCGTGTTCGTCTTTCGCGCTGGAATGCTGTGCGGTTGGTGAGGCGATTCCTTGTGGCATATATATATATATATATATATATATATATATATATATATATATATCTATATTCACTAAAAAAACATAGGTTTCAGGGACGTTATAGTTAGTTGCACATTTCACTTGTACAAAACCATAGAAATTTGGCTGTTACAGTTAGTTGAGCTAACTATAACTCAAGCCCCGGCAATGCACTGCTGCTGACGTCAGATATTACACATTCATGACATGGTCAGTGACATCACTGAATACATCTCAAATGACATTACTGATGACATCATCCAGTGACTGTGTGTTTCTGTAAAGTTTAAATATGTTTTATAAATATATTGGCCAAGGTATATTGAAGAATGAGTGGGTGTATAAGTGTGTGGATGGAGGATTTAGTAGGTGCGTGACTGACTGTATAAGTGAGTGATTAAATGTGTCTTACTGAATTCATGGGTTAGTGACTAAACTGTGTGAATGTCTGTATCAGTTTGTCTATTGCTGTGTAAGCTGCAGCATTGGTTGATGAGTAGCTACATGAGTGTCTATATGGGTTAATGATTGGTTGCCTGAGTATTTGTAAGGGTACCTGAGTGTGTGTGTGGGTGGGTGGGTGGGAGGTGTGTGACTTTGTGCATAGATGTGTGAGTTCTTTATTCACTGGGTGTATGGGTTCAAGACTGCATGTGGAAACAGCTGTATGGGTGGGTGAGTGTGTGTATCAGTGTGTTGGTGAGTGAATGGATATCTCAGTGCTACATGTCCAAGTAACTACATATGTAAAACGCAGTGCATGTGAGAGTTGGAGTATAAAAAATGACTATACGTGAGAGTCAGTGATTGTGAGAGTGCTGTATGGATGAGTGTGTACTTGTATCAGTGATTGTATAAGAGAGTAAGTATATGTTAGTATCACTATGAATAAGTGAGGTTGTGTGTGTATAACTATAGCTGAGTAAATATAAGTGTTATTGATTCTTTGCATGACTGACTAGATGTGTGAGTAACTCTAGATGAGTGGTGGTGTGTGAGTGTTTGTATAGGTGTATGAGTGCCTATAATAGTGTTGTATTGATGAGTCACTGCATGTATGAGTGACTGTATGGGTGAATGAGTGGATGTGTGTGTAGACCTAGGAATCAGTGCATGTGTACATAGTAACTGGTATTGGGGTCTCTATTGTTTTAAAAATGGTAGTCTGTATTTTAGAGTGGGTGTATCAAAGGTTTTATTAAGGTATGAGGAGGTGAATCAGATTTTCACGTGGATGATGTCATCAGTGATGTCACTGACCATGTCATGAATGATGTAATATGTGATGTCATCAGCAGTGCATTGCAGGAGCATGAGATATAGTTAGCTCAACTAACTATAACAGCCGAATTCCTATGGTTTTGTACGAGTGAAATGTGCAACTAAATATAACGTCCCTGAAACCTATGGTTTTTTCAGTGAATTTCAAAGGATTTTTAAATGCTAATTTGTAACTATAACGTCCCTGAAACCTATGTTTTTTTTAGTTAATTTCAAAGGGTTTTTAAATGCTAATTTCTAATTATAATGTTCATTAAACCTATGGTTTTTTCAGTGATTTTAAATTATCATTTCATTCTCAACCTGGTGAAAACAGCCGATATCACCAGTTTTCCAGCAATAGCTTCCGCAAAAATAAATCACCACAAATGAGAGCAACAACTAACGCTAATAATAATATTAAAACAGGTGATAAGCTGCGTTAGCAGTAGGAATGCAACATCTGTATTTTACTGCTGTAAAGTAGGACGACTACCGATAGTGTAAAAGGGAGCCCAGCCCAGAATCACATCTGAAGACCAACTCATGTCATAGAGCTACTGATCATGCACCTCCCACACCTAAGAAGGCCACAAAACCCACTGCCACCACCCTCAGGACCTCCCCCCCCGGACCACCCACCCCCCACTACCACCGAGGCAGCACACAACATGTCAGAAAACTTTCCAAAAACAGCATGACCCCTCAGCCAAACAATAGCTGAATGTTGCGAGATGTGGCAACCAAACATGTGTGAAGGACGCAAGTCACCCACCAATAATATTGCACACAATATCAAGTGTAGCGCTGATGTGCTGGACAGACCTCACTATGCAGAGCACAAACCTCTCCATGTGTACATATACTGCTGGTGCTTGTAGTGTTGTGGACAGTGGATGCAACCATGTTACCTCAGGCAGTAGGGAAGATCTCGGTCATGTACCTTTGTCGTCATCCCCTGTAAGTGAAAGCGCAGTGGCCTGGTCCAATGTATGCCACTCCAGCGTAGAAGTGTGATTAAATAGGCCGGGGCTCTGGGCGTGGTTTACTTGTGTGAAGGCCAACGCGTCTGCCAGAGCGGCAGCCCTCACCCTACCACGTGGCTTCCACCATGACCGCAGGCCTCCTTGACACAGGCCCCCTGGGAACACAGCGGCACAGTACCGCAGAGTTACGTCTGTACACACTACTGCCTTCGATCTTCACTGCGGACAGCAGGGCTCACAATTCAGATGGAGTCGCGATTGCAGTTGACGCAGTCCAGTAGGCAAGACACATTGCTCCCAGTGCATCCCGCCTGGACCACGCATCATCGCAGGCTGCGTACACGCTGAGCGCCAGAAGTACCACTAACTCAGTGCACCACAAGTCACCGCCACGTGGCCTTACTGAGGCAGAATACATTAGACAAAAGACATTGGTACCAGTGCGTCCCACCTGGACCACGCATCAACGCAGGGTGCGCACGCGCTGAGTGCTTCAGGTGCCACTAACTCAGTGCACCACAAGTCACCGCCACGTGGCCTTACTGAGGCAGATTCATTAGACAAAAGACATTGCTACCAGTGCGACCCGCCCGGACCACGCATCATCGTAGGGTGCACACACGCTGGTTGCTTCAGGTGCCACTAACTCACTGCACCACAAGTCATCGCCATGTAGCCTTATTAAGGCAGAATTCATTCGACAAAAGACATTGCTACCAGTGCGGCCTGCCCGGACCATGCATCATCGCAGGCTCTGCACACGCTGAATGCTTCTGATGCCACTAACTGTGCCGCTCAACTCAACGCCACGTGGCTGTGGGCCCTTGCTGACCGCTGCCTCTGGCCTACACTGCGGTCAGCATGGCTCACAATTAAAATTGAGTCTTGATTAATTAATTACAGATGCCAGTAGGCAACTAACTACGACGTCCCCAAAACCTACACAATATCCTTTTAGTATCCTTGCTTCAAGAACTTTTTTGATATCAATTATAGTTTTAGTACAATCACCTAATTCATCTTGCAAGTCCAAAGGAACACTGAATGGCAGTCTACACTGCGGCCAGCAGAGCTCACAGTTCGAATTCAGTCTTGATTCATTAATTTCAGAGTCCAGTAGGCAACTAACTATAACGTCCATGAAACCTGCACATTTCGACAATGTATTTCATACATATTTCATCTTTTGTCACCTACACTGCGGTCAGCAGAGCTCACAATTTACATTGAGACATGATTTATTAATTGCAGACAGAATTTTGCTCTATGTCCTCGGATTTTGTCAAGAGGAAGTGACAAAAAGCATTCCTCGATGTCTGTGCTGACTACTTCCTTCCATCTACATTGCGGACTGCAGGGCTCACAATTCAGATCGAGTCACAATTGCAGATGACGCAGTCCAGTAGGCAAGAGAAATTGCTCCCAGTGCAGCCTGCCCGGACCACGCATCATCGCTGGCTGCGCACATGCTGAATGCTTTTAATGCCCCTATCTCAATGCAGCACAACTCATGGACCCTTTATGATACAATATTGTGTGTATAATTTCACATCTGGTGCCCCTACCTCAGTGTACCACAAGTCATGGACCCTTTACGATAGAATCTTTTGTGTATTATTTCACATCTGGTGCCCTGACCTTAGTGCAGCACAAATCATTGATCCTTTATGATTGAATCTCTGTGTCTGATCCAATGATTACTGTTGTACTTGTTGCCAGCACCAACCATTCCCTTCCCGGAGGGCTGGCTTACACTCACCTCACACGCATCCAGCACAGACGTCACTGGACATGTGACCCTGGTAATAAAAAGGAGTCGAGCGCACGTGCCCGTACCCAGTTCCACTATCTATCTATCTGTGTGTTCATTATGTATGCAACATGCTGCCCCTGGGCCCAACCACATTACATTGTGCTCTGGACAGCGTATGCAACCAACTTACCTTTGACATTGGGAGAAAACTTTGGTTATGTAACTGTGTCTTGGTCATTGTACAAGTACATATGTAGAGACTGGATGATTAGAGTACTGCAAGGAGAGTGTATAGTGAATTTATATGTGCATGGGGATTGGCGGAGTGATTGTATAAGTACATATGTTGGTGCAGCCTAACTCCTACAATGAGTTTGTCTCTAATTGGCTGCCCTCCATGTCCCAAAAACTGAAATTTGGGCTTTGCATGACCCTGTATTGCTACAGCTGCAATACTCCACTGAATGTGCAATAAACATTCACATCCACACAGGTGTGTCATGTCCACCAGCTTTCTTGTGTGGAATTATGGATGAACTTAGGGTCAGTGATTCCCCGTACCTTCCATGTTGGCCATGTTGTGGGACTTGGCTCACAGAGTGACACATTGACGCTTGCGACCAGGTGACGGCAGCACTACAACAAGAACACCTGCGCAGTGTTGCCAGATTTTTTAAGCATTCTCTAGCCCAAAGCCAACCAAAAAGTAGCCCAAAGTAGCCCAATATTGCTACTTTAAGGAAGGAGGGGCAGGGACATCGTCAAGCAGGCAGTGAATGCATTGGAATTGATGTTGCAGCAGGCTCCCTAGTAAATATTTGTCTAATAAAGCGCTTTAACACACTACTTTGCTGGAGCGCTGTATATATATTTATAATCTGGCAACTAGCACAAACCAAAATTTTACTGCACAACCGGGAAGAATATAGTCCAATTGTGCGTGATCTAGCCCAATATGGCAACAGTGCCGCATCAGTTGATTCCTCATACACCTCAAGATGGAGCCACGCCCATAGCTCCAGAATCATTCTTCACAGCTTCACGCAGGACTGGCATATGCCAGGCCAGCCCACTCTACTTACGCTTACAGGGAAGGACAATAGCGCTACATGGCCCAGATCTTCTTGCAGTGATCTGCTGGTTACACCCTAGTTGTCAGTACGCCACAGTCACTCCCTCACAGCGAGTATACACCCACACCACACCCATCCAGCACGAGCATCACAGGACACGTGACCCTCCCAATAAAAAAGATCGGACGCACGTGCTCGACGCCATTTCCATTTCAGTGTAGGCCTGAGCCATCGAACAGCATGGCCTCACTGGTCACTGAGTTAGTGGCACCGCAAGGGCTGAGCGGGTGTGCAACCTGCAATGATGATGGGTGCACTGGTATGTCCTCTGCCATGGCAAAATCAAGACGCAGCACCAAATGTGAGACCTGTTGGCCTGCGGAGCAGGGCTGCATGATGTGGAGGGAGTCCTGTCTGCGAAAAGGTGAGCAGTGAGACCTGGGTGCGCAGGGGCGGGCAGACACCTGTGGGCGGCGGGAGTGGATGAGGTGCAAAAGCCTGCGTGCGCAGCGGCGGGACAGCGATTTAGGCGTGCGCAGTCGTATATACTCTGCCATTAATAATTCTGTACTATGTTTCAGATGTGGGAGCTTGAGGGCTCCACTAGGTCCCGGCACGTGGTTAGAGATACAGTGGTGGCGTAAAGGTGAGTTGTGAGTGTTTTGTCCATAGTATGGGCACTCACTGTCCCTCTTCATCTCTTCCTTTCTCTCCTTCACACTCTTTCTCTCTCTCTCTTCATCTCACACTGTTTCTCTCTTTCTCTCTCTCTTCCTCTTTCTCACACTGTTTCTCTCTCTCTTTCTTCCTCTCTCACTGTTTCTCTCTCTTTTCGTCTCTCTCACTCTTTCTCTCTTCCTCTCTGTCTTCCTCTCACTCTTTCTTTCTTTTTCTCTCTATCTTCCTCTCACTCTATCTTTCTCTCTCCATTCCTCTCACTCTCACTGTTTCTCTCTTTCTCTCTGTCTTCCTCTCACTCTTTGTTTTTTTTTCTCTCTATCTTCCTCTCACTCTATCTTTCTCTCTCTATCGCTCTTTCTATCGCCTTTGATGGACGCATGACGCACAATCTTATCTTGCTTTTTATTTAACAGGCTGTGATTCACGTATTGAGCCCCCCCCCTCAACATGGAACTCCCGCCACTCAGTGCCACCAGAGCTGAACTCCTGTGGAACCTGCGATGATGCGTGGCCATCCTGACAGACAACACCCTCTTTGAATTGTGTGCTCTGCTTCCCCGTGAGTACGCAACGCCTGAGAAGGTTGCTTCGGCATGTGGTGGATCCTCTTACACACACGCCGGTGGCAGAAGGTGAACAGAGAGGCTTCTTTCCGCAGCAGCGGGCAGTCACCTCTGGACGGTGGAAGTGGATAGTGTGCAGCAGCCTGGGCGCATAAGAGCGCACAGACACCTCCGAGCAGTGGGAGTGGATGGGGTGCAGCAGTCTGAGTGTGCAGCGGCAAAACAGAGAATTACGCGTGTTCAGCTGTATGTACTCTGCAATTACTAATTCTATACTAATTTTTAGATGACTAAACTTGAGGGTGCACTATGTCCCGGTACGTTGTTGGAGACACACCGTTGGCAGAAAGGTGAGCTGCGAAGATTTTCTCCAGTGTCAGCACTGCCTCTCCCTCTCCATCTCTTCCTTTCTCTCTCTCACACTTTCTCTCTTTCTCTGTCTCTTCCTCTCTCTCTCATTCTTTCTTTCTCTCTCTTCTCTCTCACTCTTTCTCTCTCTCTCTGTCTCTCTCACACTGTTTCTCTCTCTCTTCCTCTATTACACTGTTTCTCTCTTTCTCTCTTCTTTGCATCTCACTCTTTCTCTCTTTCTCTCTTTCTCTGTCTTCCTCTCTCACTCTTTCTCTCTCCTTCACTCTCACTCTTTCTCTCTCTCTTCCTTTCTCTCACTCTTTCTCGCTCTCTCTTCTTCTCTCTCACTTTTTCTCTCACTCTTCCTCTCTCTCACTCTTTCTCTCTCTCGCTTTCTCTCGCTCACTCTTTCTCTCTCTCTTCGTCTCTCTCACTCTTTCTCTCTGTCTTCCACTCACTCTTTCTTTCTTTCTCTCTCTCTTCCTTTCACTCCCACTGTTTCTCTCTTTCTCTCTGTCTCCCTCTCTTTCTTTCTTTTTCTCTCTGTCTTCCTCTCACTCTTTCTCTCTTGCTCTCTTTTGCTCTCCTTTGATGGATTTTTTGACGCACAATCTTATCTTGCTTTTTATCTAACAGGTTGTGATTCACGAATCCATGTCCCCCCCAACACCACCACAGCTGAATGCGTGTAGAACCTGTGATGATGCACGGCCATCCTGACAACGCCTGAGAAAGTTGCTTTGGCCCGTGGTGGACCCTCTTACACACACGCTGGTGGCAGGAGGTGAGCAGAGAGGCTTCTTTCCGCAGCAGCGGGCAGTCACCTCTGGGCCGTGGGAGTGAATAGTGTGCAGCAGCCTGGGCGCACAAGAGTGCACAGACACCTCCGAGCAGTGGGAGTGGATGAGCTGTAGCAGCCTGAGTGTGCATTGGCAAATCAGAGAATTAGGCGTGTGCAGTTGTATGTACTCTACAATTACTAATTCTATACTATCTTTCAGATGATTAAACTTGAGGGTGCACTATGTCCTGGCACGTGGTTGGTGACACACTGGTGGCACAAATGTGAGCTGCGAAGATTTTCTCCAGTGTCAACACTCCCTCTCCCTCTCCATCTCTTCCTTTCTCTGCTCACACTTTCTCTCTTTCTCTGTCTCTTCCTCTCTCTCATTCTTTCTTTCTCTCTCTTCCTCACTCTCACTCTTTCTCTCTCTCTCTTCCTCTCTCTCACAGCCTTTCTCTCTCTCTTTTCCTTGTATCTTACTCTTTTTCTCTCTCTCACTCTTTCTCTTTTTCTCTGTCTTCCTCTCTCTCTCACTCTTTCTCTGTCTTTCTCTCTCACTCTTTCCCACTCTCTCTTCCTCTCTCACACACTGTTTCTCTCTTTCTCTCTTCCTTGTATCTCATTATTTCTCTCTTTCTCTCTGTCTTTGTCTTCCTCTCTCTCTAACTCTTTGTTTGTTTCTCTCTCTCTCCCTCTCTCTCACTCTTTCTCTCTTACTTTTTCTCCTTTGCTGGATGCATGATGCACCATCTTATCTTTCTTTTTGTCTTGCAGGCTGTGATTCACAAATGGTCCAGCGATTACACGACATGGGTGTACATAGTTTTATTTGTTGTTGTTTAGTTTTAATAAAATGTTTTATATGTGAATCCACACAAGACTAAGATTCTTATTTGTCCAACCTCACAAGCATCTTCTTATTAATAATTAAACATTGCCCAATTTATTACATTCCAGATTCCCTAACGTGACTGTCACATTTGTTTGTGGGGGTGGGGGTAAGGGGTGATGGCGGACAAGGAGCTCCTG
Organism: Triturus cristatus; assembly: GCF_964204655.1. Taxonomy (NCBI): domain Eukaryota; kingdom Metazoa; phylum Chordata; class Amphibia; order Caudata; family Salamandridae; genus Triturus; species Triturus cristatus. Next base: position 139,197,091 of record NC_140589.1, on the reverse strand, counting down.
CTGGGGGATGTCGGAGCAGTGTTGGGTGTCAAACCTGCATGATCATTGCTCATTGTGTTTTGAACAGCAGTACCGTGTCAATAAAGTTTTAACCCCTTCGGTGCCCGCCCCTTTCCCCGCCCTGTGCCGGCCGTTACATTAGCGGGCGGGGTTTGTGACGAGCTGGACTCGTCATGGGCACAGCGCCACCGCGGCCCATGATGAGTCCAGCTCGTCACGGGCACCGAAGAGGTTAACAGAGAAAACTCATTCTACACCCATTGTGCATCATTCGCAGTAAATTACTACTCAATATAATCTATTTTAGCAAAAAAGTTTTTAGCACAAAATTATACTTGATTGTAAATTGTGATACACACAGAGAATGAATGATGCTCACAGAGATAATATGTACGATAGCAGCAAATTTGGGCAAAACAGAACCAAACTAAATGTTCGTGGGAAAAATATATGTCTCACAATATTATGCCCCAGTGGGCTTATAACACTTAATATTCCGTTCACTCAATTTGTATAGAATAGCGACTTCATCCTTGGCTCAAAAGTAATGTGTAATACAATTCTGCCCCAGTGGGCTGTTTCCAAAAGACAATATAATATTTGATATTTCTCTGTATAATCCTTGCTTTGATCACACCAAACTTTTTTCTTAATAACTTTAATTCCACGTAGAGTCTTCACCAATAATCTAGTTGCCTTTTCTTCAACATGAGTTGCCGACAATTTTGTCTCCTACCAATTTGGTTCTGTTTTATAAATGTTGGCCAAATTTGCTGCTATCGTACATATTATCTCTGTGAGCATTATTAATTCTCTGTGTGTATCACAATTTTCAATCAAGTATAATTTTGTGCTAAAAACATTTTTGCTAAAATAGATTATAGCGAGTAGTAATTTACTACGAATGATGCACAATGGGGGTAGAATGAGTTTTCTCTGTTAAAACTTTATTGACATGGTACAGCTGTTCAAAACACACCATTGCAATATGTCTGCCGAAAACTGAGTGTAGAGACAAGTAGTCCTACTTTTATTTTTATGAATTTGCAGTATATTTATTTTTAATCTGCAAAAGGATCCCTGACCCGTGACCAAGGTGCTCTGGCACCGAAACGCGTCCGGCGTTTACTTGCTGCATGTTTCAATAAAATGTACACGCTTCAAGAATATTTGGGCTTGAGTGAATTCTGTACGCAGAGTACAAAGGACCAAGGCGAGTGTTTATTGAGGGTTGCGACCTCATCTCAATCCCGCCGCCAGAAAGAGGCAAGGAGACCCGCGACTGTGGAGGTTTATATAAGCTAAGCAAATAAACTAAAAGCTGGATGGTGAAACTTACCCAAGTGTCGGAGTCTAATTTCTGGAGTAGAAGTTGGAGGTGGTTTGAATATATATATATATATATATATATATATATATATATATACGAACTCCAGGGAAATATGGCAATGTTCTTTTATTCCTCACAAAACCTCAGTTCTGACGCGTTTCGGACAACACTTGTCCTTGATCACAATATATATAATGATTTGGGATTTTGGAAAGGACAGATGAGGAAATATGTAACTTTTTGAACTGTCTAAATGATAATAATTTGAATTTGACCTTCACAATATACCATAGTAAAGCAATGGTTGATTTTCTGGATATCCATGTAGAGCTACAGGGCGAAAGATTGCTAACCTCTATGTTCATGAAAGAAACTGTGGGTAATACCGTTCTTCATGAATACAGCAGTTGGTAGGAAACTGCAGTACAAAAGAGAAGTTTATTGAGGCTCAGAATGCCATGATAGAGAGGGTCAGGATTAGGGGGTACCCAATTAAGATACTGATGAAAGCTATGGAAATAATCACATCAGTAGTTAGAGAAAGACAACTATATGGGACTGGCTAGCCAAAGGATACATCCTTGGATAAGGAGGAAAAAAATCACAACAGGATTGGAGTAAACACCAAGTATCACATACCATAGAAGTAGGAGCATCAGGAATATTGTGGTTCAAAGTATTTTACAGTATGAAGCACAGACCTCATGGTTAGGTAAAGGACCTACTAGGTATTACCTGTGCAACAGCTGCAAGGCATCTAGCCCATCTAGAACATGTTATGATGTTCCGTTCCAGAAGAAACCATAGATCAGAAAATATATCTCCTGTAAGACAGATTATGTGATATATTCTATTGAACGCTCCCGCCAACAGAGATATGTCGACAGTGTAATTTTTCAGGTCAAAAAACATATTTTAGAGCATGTGAGGGCCCTTAGGGATCCTGACCCGAAATACTCAGTTGCCCATCACTTTCAAGAGAAACACAGAAGTTGCTGGACAGTATTGACATTTTTGGGCCTAGAGAAAGAAACATCAAAGAGAAAGAGATAGACGTTTGCAGTTGCACAGATTGAAATCAGAGTATATTATAAATTTGGAGACCATAGGGTCTAAACATGAGTGAGGATCTATTTGTGCACATGCATATATGGTGCAATGTCTGGAGACAATTTGGGAATGCTGTGATTTTGTGCTTCCTTTTCCCCAAACCCTCAGCCACTGAATAGCAGAGTTATTTTGATAAAATAAAATGGAGGAGAAGGGTTGATTTTATCTTAGGTTTTTATGAAAGCTTTTCTTTACATGATTTTTATCATGAAGAAGCTGGGGTGTTTCGCAAGGTCAGATATGCACTACTGCCCGTATCACTGAACGGAATTACACCAAATTTGGCAGAAAGATATGTCTTGGTTTGGAAAGCGACTTTTTTGTTATTGGGTGTAAATCTGTTCAGTAGCTTTAGAATTCTTAAAAGAAAATCTAATTTGTATATCTAGGGATGCAAACCCTCAGCGAATCCTCCTGATCTCATGCAGAGATCTGATTAGCTACCAACACTTCAACCAGGAAGTGTTGACAGTCTTCTTGAGACTTGGACTCAGCTGAGTACCAAACAAAAAAAACATTAAAAAAGAGAAGGTTGCAGGGTAGGAATACCCTGACCCTCTAGGCCTGGTGATGGGGTCCACCAAGGCCAAAAAGCATTTTTGTAAAATTTTTGCAGCAAAATGCACAACGGATTTGCAAATTCACAGCAAAAACATTTTTTTTAAAAACAAGCTTGATCTGCGGGCCTCTGCTCTGATCTGCTTCCGGGGGATTCTGAGCAGCGTCAGCACTAGCTGGCAGCTTCTCTTTGCCCCAACGTCCGCTCAGCAGCCAAGCATAGTGAGGAAGAATAGCCATATGAGCCTAATTTGAGGAGTTATGTTAGGCAGTAAAGTGAAGTGTATACCTCCCATCTATTTAAGGAAGACAGGAGAAAAAAGGTCAGTGAGCTTGTGGGCAGGGGGGTCTGCAGAAGCTGATTCAGGGAGAGTCAAAAATAGATATTCAGAAACAAGAATATGAGTACAAAGATACCTAATAAAGGGGGAAGTGATAGTAAACAGCAGGGTACAGAGGTAGAGGGACAGGTAGCCCTGGACTTCCCCCTGAAATTAATAATCCTAATCCCCAAGTAATTCAGGCTTCAATATGTCATTTTGAGAACAGAAACAGATCAAGGGAATCTCGGGGAAGCATAGTAAAACCTGCTGATCGCATTAAAATTACCCCATCTTTGAGGACCTTTTTTATTCCAATCTGAAAAAGAAGTGAGAACATTTCTATACCTCACCAACATGGCATAACAGCCCCACTAGTCTCTCAGGAAGTCAAACTCTCACTATGGAACTGGAAAAACAGAATTCAGAAAATTCAGAGAACACAAGAGGATTTGTAGCTGAGAATAGCGAAGAAATGGTTAGAAACATATCTGGCAGGAGAGGAGCAGTGGCAGACCCAAGGTGCAAGGGAAAGGACACAGGATCATGGCTAGTCAGGGCTGGAAGATTTGATGGTAGCTCTGGCGGAAGAAATTAAAACTAGATTTGCAGTCTCAGAAAAAAATCAAGCTAGGATGCAACGGTCTTCTGACACTCTGGAAGAAAAAAATGAATGACCTAATGGAAAGAAAGTGCACTGTGAAAGCCATCCTTGAGGAATTAAACAAGGAGGTAGAAGTTAATCGCGACAGTATTCGAATGCTAAAAACAGGGGAAAAAGAGCTTCATGATAAGGCAGAATCTCTGGAAAATAATGCAAAAACGAACAACATAAGAGTGTTTAATATTACTGAACGGGCTGAAGGGGGAAACCTCAAAGGCTATATGATTAATCTTTTTAAGGAGTTTATCCCATCAGTAGACCCTAATGAACTGGAAGCAGATATAGAGAGTATGCATTGAGATCCTTTTACAAAAAATCAGAGTAGGGCAAACCATAGGAGGGTATTGGTCAACTTTAAATCGTACTCTTTAAAAGAGCAGATTCTATTAGAAGCCCTAAAAGCAGGTAACTTCAAGAAAGTTGAGTGGTCTCTTCGTATTAGATTGGTTATCTCAAGGGCGACATAAGATAGGCAAGTACGTTCAAGAATTTAGATCATTAGGAGCTACTGTCTGGCTGAAGTTCCCTGCATCTTTGAGAAGAATGTGGAACAACAAAATGCACAATATAAAAGAGTCAAAGAGGGTTGAGAATTTAGTAAAGCATATGAAAGCACAGCATAAATGGAACTAGACACCGGAAGAAGGAGGGTTCAAACGGGTATATTATAAATACCCAAAATCGTTCCTAGGAGGGTTCCCCAGGGAGAGGGGGGTGGTTTGTATTGGGGCACAGCAAGATGATGAGTGAGAGTGAAGTCACCGTGTGGGGAGCACATGGGCGTAAAAGAAAAAAAAGGTCCTTGTTTACAATAAACTAAATGAGAGAAGCTGGCAAAGTAAAAATTATTTAGAAATATATTGGTAGACACTAGTATAAATCTCCTTCTAAGGGTCTTGACATAGAATGTGAATGGATTCAAAGTGCAAAACAGGAGGAGGAAAATTCCGGACTATTCAAGACAATGATATAACAATATTGCGGAAACACACTATAAAAAGAATGAGAAAGTATTTCAAAAAATACAAAAAGAGTTAGCCACTTTGCATGCACTAACCAATCATGTTGGGTAAAGGGGGTAGCCATTTTGATTAAAAGTACAGCTCAGGCAACCTTGGCAGATTTTGTTGCCAACCCAGGGAGGCGATAGTTTATAGCAAATGTTAAGATACACAGTGGGGGCTAAACATTTGTGGGATATTATGGCCCAAACATTGATGATCCAGAGCATTATACAGTCAATTATTGGAGAGTAAAGCTCCTATAGTGATAAGAGGAGACTTCAATGTATTATAGACTCTACCCTAGATAGATCCACCATGGGAGCTATGGTAAATTCCCCCAAGATGAGAGGATGTGTGTGAACTGATGAAAGGCCTGGGATTAATTGACATCTGGAGACAAAGGGCCAGCAGAGATAAAGGCTTTACCTTTGACAACACAAAATATGGCCATGTCTCCAGGATTTATTTATTCCTGGTGGATATCAGGCTTAGTCAAAAGGTTAACAGATGATGCACATTCCTGAAAATGTATCTGACCACTCTGCAGTAAGATTATAACTTCAGTTAGATAAGCCATAAGTTCCTCCTAGATGGTCTTTAGACAGGACATTACTATTGGATCAAGTAATAATTGGCCAACTGAAAAGGGCATACTAGGTTTCTCTGAAACAAACAACGGTTTGGCCCCCTTACATATAAGCTTGGATACTTATAAAGCCTTTATCAATGGGACGGTAATAAGTTATTCAACACAGAAACACCAAAATAAAGTGAAGACTGAGGGAGGTAGAACTGAAAATCGAATGAATCCAAGGAGATTTAGATATCAAGAACAAACATGGTTAAAAAGTAAGATAAAAGTAGTTAGAAGTGAATTGCCAGACTATCTGGAAAGAGTCATACAGGAGACCTGGGAGGCTATAAGCTAGCCTATTTTGAGTAGAGCAAAGGCTGTGGGAAACTATTAGCCTTGAAGACAAAGATAGAAAGCACTAAAAAACTTATTAGGGAAATTTAATTTAAAGAATCCAGTAAATGGTGCATGGATGATCCAGATATAGAACTGGCCTTTGTTCATTTTTTCACAAACTAAATGCAGATATTTTAGAAGCCTCGGAAGAACAGATAGGGAGCTGGCTTAGGGAAGATACTTTGCCAACACGTGAATCCGATCTAAAACAGAACAAGAAATAAGCATGCAGGAAGTGAAAGGGGCAATGAGTGCATTAACAAAATGGAAAGCATCAGGCCTGGACGGTTTACCGAATGAGGCTCTATATGCTGGTAAAATAAAATTAACCCCAACATTAACCAGCTTATTAGAATGTATCTTTTCTGAAGGCCATGCCTTGCCACTATCTTGGGACGAAGCAACAATCGGTGTAATCCTAAAACCTAATATGATGCCCATATTCTGTGAATTGTACAGACTGATTTGCTGCTATATAGCAATTATTAGATCTTTACACGCCTGCTAGGAAAGAGGTTGACGAGGTTGATTGAGGGCTAGCGCATGAGGATCAAAAGGGCTTTATCAGAGGTAAGGAATTATATGAGCTGACTCACGACTCCCCTTTAACAATATTCACATTTGACACCGCTAAGGCTTTTGACAGTGTGAGTCGGCCTTTCTGAAGTGATTAAGTAACATGGTCCTGGGAGGAGAATTTTCAAGGGCAGTATGATCAATTTATAAAGAGCCGACAGCAAGACTTGTAATCAACGGAAAACAAACAAAGCTGATTCATATAAGAATAGGAACACGACAAGGGTGCCCCTTGTCTCCCTTGCTCTTTAATTTGTACAGCGAATACTTAGAAAGCAGGATAAGAACAAAAACAGGATATTATTCCCTTTAAACATAACAATTGGGTGAAATGCGGATGACTTAATGGTATATACACAGGACTTGTTACAACCCAAGAAGGACTAATATAATTAAAATGGCAATGCTCCCTAATTTTACTTTAATTTTTAATATGATACCAGTAATATTCAGAGCAGAATGGTTCAGGAAATTACAGCGAGAATAAAGCTTTATTTCGGGTTCCAAGGGAGCGAGAATTGTCTGGAAGAAACTCCAAAGGAATAAATCGGAGGGAGGCATAGTATTTCCAGACTTCCAACTATATTGCTGGGCTTTCAAATGAAAGAATATAAGATTACTGTTAACAGGAGACTTCCAACAGATATCCCCTCTATTGAAGGTGTTGCCTACAAATTTGCCTCAGGAGGTTGACCATTTTCTATTTGAATTTGACCACCCAAACTTTTTCCAAAAAATCAAGTTAAAGACTTTGGGCCTGATTACAACTTTGGCGGTCTTGCAATTGTGCTCATCAATTTGTAGGGGTGCATTATAATCACAAGTAGTTTGCACCTGCACATATTCCATTGTCAGGTTAATATTTGATTATTAGAAGGCAGAACACTTAGATCGACTCATCTTTGCCTCTTACGTACTCCCTGGTTTCGTCGCGCTAGAATGGGGGGGTAGAGCCTTCGCAGTTATTACTGCTCATTCTTGGAACAGCTTACCACTGTCCCTTTGTATGACAGAATCGGAATGCCTATTTCGATGCAATTTAAAAACCTGGCTGTTTACCAACCCTTAGCCGCTCAGTGATACTTACAACTGCTAACCGTCTGTAGCGCTGGGACACCCCCGTTGGGTGTAGCTGCGCGCTATAAAAGTTTCTAAATAAATAAATAATAAATAAATGTAATAAAGGGTAAAGTGAAGTGACAGGCATTTTGTACAACGTAGAGAAATTAACATTGTAATTGTGTTCTAAAAGGTGAAGTCTTAATGCTTGTTTTACTAGTGACTAATGAGATTCTAATTCACTGACATGTAACACACTGATTTAAACGTGCACAACAATAATGTTCATGTATTTGCGTGTTTAATGATGTTTCATAGTGGTTCTTATGTTAGCCGATTTTCTGTAGGCCTCAAGTGTATTTTCCCTGGCTCTCATAATTGAAGCATTCATAATGTTCATGTGTATGTAGAATCTTTCCTTTCTCATGTTTCTGTTGCAGGTGGAGAAATTCATCTTTGTTAGTTAGAATACCGCTTTTGTTTTAGGAGTTAGGCTTAAGGAGGAGAGGATACATCTGAACAAGGAGTGCTGATAATGTGGGATGGTGTTCTTTCTCACTTTAGAAGGACTGGGAATTAAGGTCATGGAGCCAGAGCCTGGGAGGATCGAAGCCGCCTGGAAAGTTACCTACAAGGAGGTGTCTAGCGGAATGGGATTATTGCGTGATGTGAAGATGGGTGTGTCTTAGGGTTTTGATGTTGGAATTAGGGAGAGTGCCCTGGGGAATTGAGTTAGGAGAGGAGATCGGATGGAGAGAGAAGGATCATCTTAAAATGAACTCCGTAGCTTTATGCTACTTGACCCATTAAACATGAGTGCACTTCTCAGGAAGTCTTCACGGGCACACACCTTTCCCTGAACTTGCCTGGGAAAATGCTAAGTACGGATGTCACGTTAGTGGTAGTGTAGGGACAGACTAATGCTTATTACTTATGAATCTCCAATGAATAATAACCTTGATGTAGGCGCAGTCATTGCCTGCGTCATGATCCTAGAAATAATTATCCTTTTTATGCTTGATCGTTCAAACTTTGTTCGTGGGTTTGGCTTTGTATTAGTTCCAATGTATTTCTACACCCTCATTCTGAGGTGTTTGTATGTCCAATTGTTCTTGGCTTTCTAATAAACTAACTATACTTAGAACCTGGAGTCAGTAATTCTTCTGTCATGGGTTACTTGAACTGTGAAAGCTAATTGAATAAGATATTTCTCCCTGCTACACTTTTAAGCAGGAACCAATGATCTGTCGACCAAGGGTCCCTGCGTAAATCTAGAAGCTGGATACCCGGCCCCATCACAGCGGGCCGCCATGCCAGCGCCCCTCTGGGAGACCGCCAAAGCCCTCTGCCACTCGCCTGCCAGATTAGGAGTTTTCTCATGGTCTGGTGGTCCTAAAGAGGCATTCCCAAGGTTGGTGCCTTTCAAAGGCTTGTATGCAGTGCTGTTGGACCGCCACTGCGAGTTCCAGCATAGCATGGACTTTGAATTCCATGCCGGCTGGAACTGGCAATGCATGTGTGCCATGCATGTGTGCCCCCCAGCATGCATCCCCTGGGGCAACAGGGGGGCCCATAGGGCCCCCTTCGTTTCCTCTCTGCCACACTATTCGTAGCGGGATCGCTGCCATCAAAACTGTGGCAGTGAGGAAACTCTTAATATGCTTGGCGGTGCTACAGTGGCACCACCAAGCATATTATGGGCCTCAGGCCAATTCACCACCGCCGCCACATCGACTACAGCAGTCCATATTAGGCAGGTGCTAAAAAGACTGTAATATAGTGACTTTGCCCCAATGTGGAATTCACCAGATTGCTTGCAGGACAATTTAGCAAGACCTTTCAAAGTAGCTGGTGTTAAAAGGTGGGCCCAAATGGTCAAGGGGGTTGCCTGATATCATGGGAAATACTAGCTCGGATAACAGACAATAGGCTATCCAGATTTAAATTCCATCAGTTGACAAGCTTGGCACGCTGACTGGGCAACAATGGGGAAGGAAATGCAGAATGTATTGGAAAATTACAAGGTCCTCCCCACCCAAAAAAGAGGTGTCACAATGGTATTGGCTGCTGGTGCAAGGTGTTGATGAAGCCTTTACACTGCCAAACGAGAAAAGGAGGAGGGACCTGCCGACTCTGGAATGAATACTCTTATGGAAAGTATCAATGTATACTCTTTGGGCCTCAGTAAAATCTACATCTCTCAGGAGAAATCATTTATTTACAGTACATATGGCGTGCTGGACACCAAAGTAGCTATCAAAGCCAGGAGATCAATAGATGAAGTGATATGCGAAATGCAATCTGGAGAAGGCAGGTGATGTCCACTTGTTCTGGCAGTGTCCTGCTATCCAGCTCTTCTGGCAGGAAGTGGGAAAGGCTATAGCAGACGTAATGGAAAGAGAAATTAAGGTAAGCCTTGCACTGGTTATCTATGGCATGTTAGCTAGTGATGGGTCTGAAAAAACTACAGAAGAGACAACCATCACTCTTATTTGTATCAGTTTTAATAGCATAGAGGGATATATGCATGAAATGGGTGTCAACTGCACCGCCGACGTATATGGATTGGGAAATATCAGTTCAGCGTATCAGGATGCTGGACTGTAGTAGTCATTCTGGAAGAAGGGTGGAGATGGGGAAGCCTTTTGAGATTTTGCATAAGAAGCTTTCTAGAGAAACAGAAACAGTTCTAATGTTTGGTGACCATAGTGTCAAATGATTAGGATGGTAAAAACAATAAAGTGAGGAGCACCAGGCCTGTGCCATTATTAAACTCCTGCAGCATGTTGGACAGGCTTTGGAACAGGAAGAGGAGATTCTCAGACTTGTCTGCGCTCTGTCTTTTTCTCCTTATCGCCGCGGCCAGGGTGACTGACTCCGGAATCTGGGAATCACGGTTCGATCCCCGGCGCCGGCAGCAGATTAGCCCAGCACCATGCGACTCTGGGCAATAGCTTGCTTAATCTTCGCGATGGCTCCCAGTGCCTAGAGACCCTTACGGGTGATTGTTTGCGCTTTACAAATGTGGATTATTATTTATTATTATCTAGACTCCTTACCCTCTATCACAACTTCTTAAGCACAACCCTTTCCTGAAACCCTATAAACTTCTTGCTACCCCATAACACTGCTCCTCGCTGAATCCTCCAAATATCCTTACTACCCCTTAACACTAGCATTCCCTGAACCCAAAAGCCCATTATTTGATACCCCTATACAATGATTAGTAAATGTAACACGTGTAACTTACCATATTGTAACTTACCACACTCCAACTCTTTCAAACTGTCTTTTGTTCAATACATTTTGGGCAAACACAAGCAGACGTGTTTCTTTTTTCAAAGTATTTATTTTTAGAACTAATATTTGAGAAGTGTTATTTTTAGAAGTCTTGGGGGCATAATTATGTGATAGTGGAGCAGTGCAGTGCAGCACGCCACCTTCCTGCACTGTGCTGCATTTATTGGAAACGGCAGTAATACGCCATATTTAAGGCATACAGTGAATTCCTGTCCTTTCCTCCTGTGGTGGTGCACAATGAGCTGCCTAGCTCCAAGGAAGGCACCCTTGTACCATGGTGCAAGGGTTGCCTGCGTTGCAAGCAGGATTGTTTTAGTGCAGGAAGGGACACCTAGCTGCACAAAAACAATCCTGAGGGGTGTTTTCCTTTTTCCAAGTGTGCTGCAGGATACAGCACACATAGAAAGAGGGAAAAACGAGGAGAAATAAAGATATTTCTCCTCATTGTGCCTCTCGTGGTAAGGCATATTTTTTTATCATTCCCAGGCTTGCAAGGTCTTGTAAATCTGAGAATGGATCGCAAACCATGAGAATTGCGTGGTAACACCCACGCAACTCCTGTGGAACACCCTCCCAGGGCAGAATAATGCAACACAGCGGTTTGCCCTGTGTTACTCTGGATTTTTAAAACCACTCAGAGCCACGCAATGTGGCTTTGCGTGCCTTCCAATATATGACTTACGGTTTGTGTCGCTCTTTCGCCACGTTGCGTGGTGCAAGGGAGATGCAAACCATGTCATAAATAAGCTTTGGTGTTACATGCATGGCCCCCTCCTCATTCATCGTCACATTTCTGCCACCAACTCTCCCACCACTGAAAATCCAGTTTATTAATTCTGCTCGAGGGGAAGACTCCTCAGGGAAGGGGCTGTGGTTAGTTGCCTCAGCTGCATACCAGACCACCTTTAGAGGCCACTGCAGATGGTCTTCACACCACAATTGCCTGGAATGTCAAGACTTCATGTAGCATTTTTTCGGAGACATATGTGTCCTCCTGGAATTTTCTTGAGACTCAAGAGAGATCTGTCTCGTTGAAGTGGCATTTCCCAACTCTTGGGAGACCATGAAGTCAGTGCTTAATTTGTAAAAAAACATAAGTGCTGGGGCCCTCACCAGGATGCCACAGCAGTTTGCACCACACATTGCCAATGTACTTACACAACTATTACCCATCACACTAATGTGTGACATTTCAGAATGTTCGAGGCTGCTAAAGCTGTAAGAACGGCTTGGGTAGCAGGTATTAGGTGTTTTTAATGTACATTGAGTTAACAAACAACTGTTTTTCTTCTCATCTTTAAGTTATACACACAGCACCACCATGTGGCAGCTGTCATAAGTGCAGGTTCAGGCAATTAAGTGCCGGTGTCGGCGGTGCTGAACATCGAAAACCACCGACTCAAATTAAGCACTGCGTGAAGTGCATCCGGCAAGCACAGTTGTCTGGTGAGGGCAGAGGAGGCAGAACCTATCCAAGGGGGTGCTCGGACTAGGTGATTGGGAGAGAAACAGTGCAGAGGAGAGCTCATCCGACTTAAAGGACTTTTCACAAAAACGAATAGTTTTTTAACTCTGCACTGATATTTCCTGAGAAGATGTATTTCGTTTATAGGGCTGTGCGAGACAGTCTTCCTCCACTAACTTTTGTCAACCTGCACAGCCTTTTAAAGTTTGAATGCAGCAGATTTTAAAAGTGTGTCTGACATTTAACTGAGAAACTTAAAATGAAGCTCTCAATGGCTATGATGCACATTATCAATCTTTTTAGTGTGTAAATTATGCCCATTGTCCATGTACAAAATGCAGTCACTATTATTACAAATTGAGTGCTTAATCTACAGATTTTCCAAATGTACTTTACTGTTTTATATCGAATTTACAACGTGGCCAAAATATACTTTATGTATTCATGAACTTCGGGTGCAATTAATCTGTGGTACCTTATATGCAACTAAATAGGATATGTGTTGAAATAGGTATATGAAGAGACAGAATATTCTTGGGCTCGTGAACAATATCTGTGATGTCTGATCATTGACAGCAGTATTTGAAGTCCTGCCAAAGCTATCCCACATTGCATTGTGGTTTGTTGCTTTTGACATTAACAATAATTCTTTTTCAATTTGCCCTGGATGCTTTTATCGAGGCACTCTCTATTGCTTTATAGAATATCCTCTTCCTGGAAAGCTTTTTGATAAGAGTCGCCTCTGCTTTTGAAAATTCAATTCCACAGAACAGTCTTCAAATTCAAGTAATTGTCGCCTTGGGATTGCTTTAAATGCCAATATCTAATGTGAATTGTGTATTTTCAGGCAGGCAAAGCCCCAGCTTTCTTTCAGGCTCCTTACACTTTTAGCATTACATCTGGCACAAAGGAATGAAAGGTTACATCTGAAAAGTAATTAACATTCTTGCTGGCATCATATGCAGCCTTAAAAGTTCTCAATTTTTTTAATGAACAGTCCTTTCCTGCTGAATAATCAATTATGCCGGACATTATTGATATGCACCAGGTATTCATCTTTATTTGAAATGAATGGAATCCTCTAACTTCAGTCATACCAAATGCTTCCAGGTCCAGCAAGGACATTGTCTTATAGATTTCTTGTATCCTCTACAGCCTTGGTTCTTAACCTTTTGACTTCTGCGGACCCCCACGTATGTATGTATGTATAGCACATTTATAAAGCGCTACTGTCACCCATCGGGCATCCTGGCGCTGTGATCTAACTATTTGACGTATATATGACGTAGTCATAAATGAAACCTGGAGACCCCACTGAATCATTATTGGATTCTTGGGACTCCCCCTGAGTCATTACTGGAAGCAAGGAACCCCGCCTAAGCATTTTTGATAACTTGAACCGCAAATCAATACACGAAAAATACAGAAACAAGCATTCATTATAAAACAAACACACAAATGAATACATATTTAATTTCATTTGCAAACAAATATTTAAAAATCTAAATTGAAATTTTATTGGGAAGGCTTGGGCTTTTTTAAATTTAATGGAGATCACGCCTCATCTATACTATATTCTGCTTGATGCACTAACACAGCTCCCATGAATCAATCTGAGGATACTAACTTAATTTTTAGCCTCCAATATCAAATTCCCTCACTTTTACTCTTAGGTTCTTCATTTATATGCACTTCATCAACCTGTTAATATTACTTCATTGTCTAAGCAGTCGCAGACCCCCTGAGTAGGCTTTGCGGACCCCTAGGGATCCCGGGACCACGAGTTAAGAAACACTATTCTACAGAAACCACATAGGCTCTCTTTACAACTCTTATGTGTAAACCATGCTGGTAAAACCGTACAAGATCCTACTGATGAAAGGACCTGTGGCGATTTCGGAGCCAATGACAACCATAGTACTTTGAGGTGTAAATCTGGGATTTGGAAATGTCCATCTAAAATATCGTTTGTGCAACAATTCCAGCACGTTTTGTCTTCTGCCGCGTGCATATTTCACCTGGTATTTCCTGGTGAAATGCTACTGAGAAGATTTCAAGGATTTACTCATAATCCCATTTTGGGGCCTCATGATTAGTTCCTTGAATCTTATAATGCAGTAATAACAGTTGTTGCAGTGGAATGTATGTCTGTCACCCTACCACACCTGAACCAATCACATGACAGCCTTGGTGCAGCGCTCTGGTACGGCCGCGGCCACAGGCACCGGCAGCCCACTGCAGACATTGCTGAAAGACTTGCCACTTGACCCACTGCCTCCAAAGTACCACACTTTGCAGGAGTTTGAAATCGTCCAAGAGGAGGAAGAGAGAAGACTGGTGGCATGCACGGAAAGAGAATACAACTGGCTTGTTGTATCATTGACCTGCACTCAAAATGGACATGTGGATGTATGAACACAGGTCCATCTGTAAAAACAGAGCAAGGCAGCCAAAGGGACCAGTACCTGACTAGTCCTGCCTGAATCAAAGAAAACCTGTCTTACAGGTATCTTGGCACTGAAAAACTGAGGGATGGATGTACCATAGCCAACATGAGCAACCAGAGAGATGTGCTTCAACGCGGATTAGCTTGAGGACAGCTGAGAAACCACAGTCCATGCACCTACACTCTCTGGTCTAAAGCAGAATGAACAGGCAAAGCTAGCCTAACACAGAGGCTAGCCAACTCAGTAGCTCAGTCCAGTGCAGCTTCAGTCAAGTAGAGGTCAAATTACAGTCTAGTTTGTGTTAAAACTCATCAGATAACTGACCTAGGAGGGCACCCCAAAATATTAAAGAACCCCTTCCAGATGCTAGCTCTGTTCAGCAAGATCTCATGACTGAGCAGCCACTAGTCGTGATCTGGGAATGTGATTGTTTACCTTGAGGCACAGTCAATAACTGTGAATCGTAAAGCAGGCTAAATATTAAGGGCCTCATTTACAAGAAAATGATGCAGCACGGCATTGCAAGCCATTTTGCTGCTCCAAGCGGCGTCATTTTCAAAGCACACGGATGCATAGTATTAACAAAAATACAGCACATCTGTGTGATTTCCCCTGCACTGGCGCACAATTGACTGCCATGCACTAGCGCAGGCAACCTTGCGTCATTTTGCAAGGGTGTCTGAATTGAAGCACCCTCCTGCACAAAAACAAAAACAATAAATGTTGGCATTTTCCTCTTTCCATGCATTCTGCATAAGCACACATAGAAAGAGGAAAACACCAGGTGAAATAAAAGTATGTCTCCTCGTTGTGCTATTCCTAAGCCTCCCCAGGGAAGGCGTAGAATTATTACGCATTCCCAGATTTATAAAACGTTGCAAATCTGGGTATGGGTCAGGTTCCATGGATGTTGCGTGGGAACACCCACGGCAACACCCATGGAACCCCTCTTTCACGCAGAGTAATGCGAGAAAGGGGCCCAAATTTACAAAGCCAATTAAAGGCACTCAGGGTGACTTTAAGTGGCATAGTAAATATGGACCAGCACACTGCGCACTTGGTGCATCAAAAAAAGTGACACTCGAGCAGTGCAATGGGCTTGTAAACGAGGCCCTCAAATTGTAGGCCATATTTATAACTGAACAGCTATTGACACAGCCATACGTGTCTGTCTTTACATTGTTGGTAGCACCATTCCAACTTGGATGTCAGTATTTAGGATGGATTGATTGTTGCATCTCCTGGGGTCTAGGACTTGTGACACTTGTCCCAACTTCAGTGGACACAGCTTTCTCTTTGCATATTGGAAGTGAGTATAACGCATTCTATTCAAGGGTAAACTAGAAGTTGTCAGCAGATGATCATGCTTGCAAATAAAAACTACAGCATTTTTCAAAGGATTCATTGTTGATGGACGGCAGAAACAATTCACCATGATGCTCTGATGTACCAATGGTTGATTATAAAGAATGCTTGGAACTCTGTACCTTTCAAACGAAGCTCCATTGCTGCCCTGTGTGCCACCAGGAGACAGTGCACTGTAAGACATGTATAAGATGTTACATATTGCAATTGATGCACTTGATTATTACTTCTGGACCCGCACAGTCCAGCTTTGACAGTCCTGAAAATAACATTGTGTACCTTACCTTATTTGTACTCAGGTTGATTCTTTTAGGCCAGCCCACCAGCGGATTGCTAAAGTTGAACCCAATCAAGACTGTGGTTATTCTATCTGGCACTAAATATATCTAAGACTCGTGAGACCCATTCCATTACTCTTTGGTAAAACTTTGACCACTAAGTAGAAATGACATCAAAACAAAAAAAAGCTACCTGGAGATATGAATTTTTCAAAGTTTCAAGTAACAATAGAGCCAAAAAGCCCACTTGCAAGTCAAATACTTTTGCAGGCACATGCATCAAAATGAGAATTTGCTAGTCCTTATTTGCGATTTTTAAGGAATCGCAAATAAAGACTCGCAAAACACGATGCACCAAAAAAAATGCGAGAAAATTGCGATTCGCTAAAAATCGCTAATTAAATTGCGATTTCGGCATTTGCGAACTCGCTATTAGCGATTTCGCAATTAGCGAAATCGCAAATACCGAAGTCGCTTTTTGATGCATCCTGATGACATCACAACCAGGAAGTGAGCAGCACCAGCCTCATTTCCAGTGCACAGTCTCAGGGAGAGGAGGGAGCTGGCTCTGGGAGCTGAACAGGAGTGTGACAGAGACAGTAGAACAACTTTTTCTAACAAATGGAAGCCTCACAAACAGCAGAGGAGAGCCAAACAGGCAGGAAACGCAAAATTAAATTTGCTGAAAAAGAAATTGACACCCTCATTGAGGGAGTAGTCCACAGCCATGATAAGCTGTTTGGAAAGGCATCATTGAAAGTGGCAGAGCAGGAGAAAAGGAAAATCTGGCTCCGGATCCAAAACAGGGTCAATGCCATTGGGGTGACACACCGCACCATTGAAGAACTCAAAAAACGATGGTACGACTTGCGAAGTCGGGCTAAGGTGCGCATAGCTGACCGGCTCAAGGAGGCAAAGAAGACAGGAGGGGGAACACCAACAGACACTGGGAACACTCCCATGGAGGACTTGGTTGAATCCACCATCCAGCCAGAAGCTGTTGTTGGTGTGACCCAGCTGGACACGTCCGGAGCAGCAAACACATCTGAAGGTAAGATGAATGTATGTTACCTTATTTTTTAAAATGTAAAGGTAGAACATGACCACAGTACAGCCCAAGTGCAGACTTTGAACATCCACTACACAATGTATTCAGTAGGTGAGGGGCATTATGGGAGATGTAGTCAGGTCAAGCAGTTACAATGTCAAATCTCAGAGTAACAACCCAAAAAAGCTTAATAGAGTATAACATCATTTACAAAGGCAAAAATTTATTACTGTGAAATTTATATCACAGACATGAAATAATGCAGTGTTGCACTGTTTCACCTCACAGATGCTCAACGTGTAGAAGATGTGGATAGCGTTTCCCCAGACATGCAGGACACCAGCGCAGGTGAACAGATGGACACACCCGTGGTGCAAATAAATCCCTCACGTCCAACAAAGTAAATGTATGTGTCTTGTCCGGCGTAGGAGAGGAAGAGCACTCAGGACACAGCAGGAGGAGCAACCAAGTGATGTCTGGGGTGGTCTTGAGGGACAGATGCTCCGTATGCAGCGCCTGCAGACAAAAAACACACGATTAGTACAATTGCAAATTGGCAAGATGGCTAGCAACATAGCAGTACAGTCTGAAAGTGTGCAGCAACTGAGCAAGGTGATGCATGAGGGAAATGTATCCCAGAAGAGACAGCATCGTCAACTAATGCTGCACCTGAAAATGTTTGCTAAATCAAACAATAGGTTGGCCACGACAACTGCACTGCTGGCACGTAGGTCTGTGACCATGCAAACTGAAATGTGCCATTGGAGCGGGGATGTGGCTAAAGCACTGGACCAGGTCACCAATGCAGTTGATTTGCTTAATGCTTCCACAATTGCGGCCAACAATTCCACGCCCGAAGAGGGTAGTGAGGGTGGCTCAAGCCTAAGTAGTTTGGCAGTTCCAGTCCGCACTGCAGGAAGACGCAACACACGCAGCAGTACCCCCGCCGCTTCCAACATTACGGATGACAATGCTGGGTCTGACAGGCGTCTGGGTGTTCGTGGGAAAAAGCGCTAGACTGGCATGTACAAGTACATTCAACTATGGTGACGTAACCATTTACTTGGATTTGACTTTTCACAGACTGACAAGTAAATTTACATTTGCAAACCACTTATGTCCATTGCACTGGTCAGATTACAAGTGTGCTTGAACACTCATGACATTTTTATTTAATTAAAGAATACTTTGATAGCAATATTCAGTTTCTGTGTCATCATTACTCACCTCAGAAATAATTTTGTGTGATGTCAAATCTTCTCCTACGCCCTTCTGCTGCGCTTGCCCCTTGTGCTGCATGGTGGTGTGGCACTTGCTGGTTCCCATCCTCCGATTCGCTGTCAGACACCTCGATGTCCATTCCTCCCCTTGTCGCTATATTGTGCAGCATGGCACATGCTGCTACTATCTTGCAGCATTGTTCAGGGTTGTACTTCAGTGCTCCACCGGTCTTATGTAGACATCTGAATCGGCTCTTCAGCAGCCCAAATGTGCGCTCTATGATGTTCCTTGTCGAAATATGTGCTGCATTGTACCTCTGTTGATTGGCAGTTGTGGGATTGAGGTAAGGCGTCATAAGGTAATTACGCAAGGCGTATGCGCTGTCACCTACATTTAATGGAGCAAAGAGTCAGTGGCAGCTTCACATTGACATACGTACAATGACAGTGATAAACTATTACACATATTTACCAAGCAGATGTCCCTCTCCAAATTCTC
Organism: Triturus cristatus; assembly: GCF_964204655.1. Lineage (NCBI taxonomy): Eukaryota > Metazoa > Chordata > Amphibia > Caudata > Salamandridae > Triturus > Triturus cristatus. The sequence goes on along the minus strand of NC_140589.1, from coordinate 139,177,878 downwards.
CCCTGACAAGACGGGTGTGTATGCCACTTTGCCTGAAGATATAAGAGTCATGTGCACTCCCTGGAAATTGCGCAACAATGTCAGTGATAATGTTTTTGGCATTGCAAACAACCTGAATATTGAGGGAATGGTAACATTTCCTATTTCTATATAAATATTCCTGTGTTGCAGGGGGACATATTGCCACGTGGGTGCAATCAATACAACCCAAAACATGTGGGAAACGAGCTATCTGGTAGAACTCCTGTTTGGTTTTTGCAAGGTCAAGCGCGGTGGTAGGGAACTTGATGTGAGACCCGATCACGGCCATCATGGCATCAAGGAATGCTTTCAATATTCGTGAAAGTGCGCTTTGTGACACACCTCCCGCTACAGCAATGACCCCCTGAAAACTGCCTGACGCCAGGAGGTGTAGGCAACATAGGACCTGCACATGCGTTGGGATGGCATTGGTCCTACGTGTCTGTCGTTGCATTATGGGGTCCAATTCATTGATTAGGTCATGGATCATTGCTGCATTGAGCCTATACTTGTCGTATATCTCATCCTCTTGCTGGCCTAGCAAAGTTATGCGGACTCTGAAGATGCGCTCATTTATTCGCCTCCGTCTCTGTGCGGCAGCCTGCAGCCTCATCCTCCTCGCCATCAGGTAAATCCCTGCCATTGTGAACAGTGCTGGCTCATTCTGGCTGTGTTTAAATGGGTTTCAGTTGGTTTTCACCTGCCTGTGATTTGCACTCATGATTACCACCTGGTTGTGATCCTTCTTATTTAGCGATCGCAAAATTGCGATTTTCATGGGAATCGCTATTTGCGATTTTTCATGCATCCATTTAGCGATTCTTTGTTTGCGATTCCCTATTTGGGAGCCGCTAATACCGATTCGCTATTTGATTCGCAGAATGTTTTGCGATTCCTTATATTTGCGAAAAATTGGTTTTTCGCAAATATACAGTTGATGCATTTCTACACTGACTTTTGCGATCGCAAACGGCCAATTTTTGCGATTCGCACCGTTTGCGATCGCAAAAAGGTTTGATGCATGTGCCTGTTGGTGTCTTCACCTGGTCAAGATTTTTAGCCTTGGACTTAAGGCCTGATGTGGAAATTGGCAGAGGGTCAACTCGGTCTCAAACTGAAGGTGCGCCTCCCTCATTTAGAGTTGTGTGGACTTTAAGTATGTTGACAACAGAGGCTACTCCTTCTCCACCCACAACATACACCTCCAATGACCTGATGGAGTAAGGGCCATCAGAGGTTTTACTATTTGTCTGCTTGTCTCATTTAGAGTGACTAAAGAAATGGCAGGTTTTCACTGTCTGTCACTGCCATGTAAAACATGGTGGTAAAGGGCAGGGAAACTGCCAAATGGCCCCCACACCATGGGAGAAAACTCCCATGGCGAGGGGGCCATTTTGTGTTTGGGATATGTTGAAAGTTTGCTATGATGGCAGTTCCAGGAAATGTAAGAGATGTCCACTGGGCTGGTAGAAATCTCTAAATTTGGTTGGCAGAGTAACCTCACCATGGTGGGAGTAAAGTATACCGCCATGGCTCCCATACTTGGGCATTCCTAACATCGCTCGATGGGACCAGAGCTCCACCTTCTTCCAGATGATCTGCTCCATGTCGTTACCAAGCATTCAATCGACAGTCATGGCTGGACTAACAGCGACCCTTAAGGAATTTGAGACTCCCCCCCTCCCATTCAAAGGAAACCAGAGCCATGGGATAGTCACTCTCACGGTTGTCTACTGCTACAACCGGATGGATCACATTAGACCTGAAGACACCAGATGACACCTAACAGTAGTGATACTGGCTTTGGTGTCTATCAGAGCCTCCAAAAGCTGCTCATTGATGGTGATCCACTGCCTGTACTTAGAAGTATTACTAGACATGTGGGACTTTGAAACCATCTCTGTGTTCCCCAGGAACACTAGGGTAACCTCTGCACTATCCCCTAGGCTAACTGGGGCAACCTCCTTCCCAAGCTCTACACTAGTCAACCCAGGTGTATGCCAACCAGGGGACGCTACGCCCTCTCACAGCAGTTCTTGTCCCCCTTGATGTGCACGTACCAGTTACACTATAGCATTTGGGGGAAAGCTTCCCTGAGGATTTCTTCTCAGGGAATCAATCAATCAATCAATCAATCAATCAATCACAGCATTTATATAGCGCACTACTCACCCGGAGGGTCTCAAGGCGCTGGGGGAGGGGGGTCCGCTACTGCTCGAACAGCCAGGTCTTGAGCTGCTTCCTGAAGGCGAGGTGGTCTAGGGTCAGGCGGAGGTGGGTCGGGAGGGAGTTCCACGTCTTGGCGGCCAGGTAGGAGAAGGACCTTCCTCCTGTGGTGGCTCTTCAGATCCGGGGGACGGCGGCGAGGGCGTGGTCGGTCGATCGAAGTTGGCGTGAGGGAGCGTAGAAGTTGAGGCGGCTGTTGAGGTATCCTGGGCCTTGGTTGTGTAGGGCCTTCACTCTTCTTTTGATCAGGTTGCGACTAGAAATCCACACGCTGAGTACTATTTGGTGACCTTTAATGAACTCCTGTTTTTTTTTGTGTCTCTCCCTCTTTCTTCTGGTGGGGACCATCCTTTAAATGATGCCCCCGATACCTTCTAGTTGACCCTGCTGCTAAGTCAGCGGTCCTCTTCCTTGGCAAGCTCTGTGAGGTAAGTAAGCTTGCAATCTATTGGGTGTTGGTACAGGTCTGGAAAATAGCTAGTAGACATTTTCTCTCTGGCAAACAAATTGTACAGCCCATTGTAATCACTCACATCAATGCCTTTCACTCAATCATCCAGTGTCTTGCAGAAATAATCCATATAATCTACTCAGAACTGGAGGTGGCAGCTTCTTAGTGTCCCTCGACATCAGCATATACATCTCAGGGATGATGCCATACTTCCTGACAAGTGTTTTCTTCATGACGGGATACCTTATCCGGTCCCCCTTCCCCTAGTACTAGAAGTGAATTCCTCCATTCACAGGGAATGTGCCTTCAGAGACTGCCTCCCCAACTGTGCTCAGGACCCTGTGCATCTCTAGGGCAACTTCATAGGCCTTGAACCATTTGCCGATGTCATCCCCCACAGCAAAATGAGTCACCAGGAGGCATATTATCAACAAACGGCATTAACATTATCGCCGCTTTAGCGGCAGAAAACTGCAGCTAAAGCGGGGAGAATGGGCTTGATAATATGCCGCAGAGAATTCCCATAGAAGCCAATGTTCTGGTGTCAACATGGTCTTCTATGGGAATTCTCTGCGGCATATTATCAAGCCCATTATCGCCGCTTTAGCAGCAGTTTTCTGCTGCTAAAGCGGCGATAATTTTAACGCTGTGCTTGATAATATGCCCCCAGATCTTTAGGAGTGTGGACCCTCCGGTCTCTACTGTACACTGGGTTATTGCTGCTCCCTTACTGCTAGACGTGGTGTGCTGTTTGGCCTTGAAGTCCAGCTCTCGCTGTGAGTCATCTCATAAGCCAGCATAATTTTTCTTCTCCAGAGCACATATCTTTTCCTCAATGGCCCTCTGGGCAGCTCCTACCTCCTTTCCAGCCTCCCTTTCTGTAATTTCCTCTTCCACCTTGAGTTTGGCCAGTCTCAGCCTGAACAACTTTTCAGCCCGCCTGTCCTCCAGATTTTCTGTGGGCAGGTTGTGGGAAAGGATGCTGCTGCCTGTACTGGATCTGGCAGGGGACCTCACACTTGTGGGCCCTACTCTCTCCTCTGAGGCCATGGTCATGAGGTTTTCACGCTCAGCCGCCCAACTTCTCTTCTCCTCCTCCATCTCCTACTCCTCCTCCTGCACTGAGGCTTGTATCTGGTAGGCTTCTACCCAGGCCCTGAGGTGTTGGTTACTGGAAGACCCCTCTCCCAACAGAATCCTTGGAGCTAAGCCACAGTGTAGATCTCTAGGGTTTTGAGCTCAAACTCCATGCTTATAGGCAGTTACAAACACATAAAGTGAGGAGGAATTTAGAAAAAACAAAAGAGGCCAGTCAAGGAGAATTTAAAAAGAGGTCTGATCTGATGTCAGGTTTTTTATCTGGGATTTTAGTACTGCACAAAATCACTGAGGGGCACTGCAAAACACAAATATTAAATCCTATCACTGAACACCAATATAAGAAATTGGGTTATTGTTTGAGTGGTGTGAAACCCTACTCAAGCAACAACCACAATTCTTGTCTGGGTGAAAACCCAAATTATCCTGTGCTTCACCCTCTGGTAGTTTGGCACAGAGCAGTTAGGCTTAACTTAGAGGCAATGTGTAGAATATGCAGCACTTCAAACAATATTAGAGTGAAAACACAACACAAGGAAAAATCCACTCTGAGGTTTGCTATTGCCTCATCCCAAAAAGAATTGTGGTTGCTGCTTGAGTAGGATTTTACCCAATTAAACCAGTAACTCTGTTCCTTGCAATTTTCTTCATTATTGCCCAATTCTTTCCCCCTCAATTATTACAATTTTTATTTTACATTATTTCAGCCTTATCGATCTAACCATCCTTTTCTCCAAAATTATTGTTCTCCCTTCATCCTTTGGATCTCTTATTCTTTTAGCTCATCATGTGTTGCTTCATTGCTTGCCTCTTTTGACAGCAGGGGTATCATTTGTTCCCATTAGTCTTGGAATTTTTTTAGTGTACCCTAGATTTTTATCTGGATTTTAGAACATTTAACAATACTTTTCATGCATGCCTCCTCATTCCAGCTATCACTACTCATATGCATTGAGCCATTACTTTCTTCTGTTATTTTCTTCCTCTGCTTTCTATGCCAGGGTGAAGGACTCTATACTATCCAGGTTGGTTATTGGTAACGCCATTTCGACTGGTCTTCTGACTTTCTCTCTTTGCCCTCAAATGGTGTACTCCATTCTGCTACGCATCTTGTTTCTGGTGCACCTAAATTTAATCACATTGTTTTATACAATTTATTTCTTTACTGCTTAATCCTTGATTTTCAGATATCCTTCTAGCTTTGATGCATCACTTAAAAGGCATTTGCCCTGTATCAGCCATCTAAAGATGCAACTAATTTACAGATGGTTGATAATTCCAGGGAGACTAGAAACAAAGAGAGTCTGTCCCTTTATATCGCAAATCTTTGCCATGCTGCGATTTTTACTTATGTCTTGTTGGCAGTCTTGGCCACTTCTGGAACTTCCTGCTCATTATAAGGAATTGTTATAATTATCATGTATTTTCCTTTATAGGTATCCCCCTTCAGGTGTATGTTTCAAATATAAATGTACAATTATTAATGGTGTAATTCATTGCAGCATGGTAATTTTCTCTGCCAGAATATATATTCAGATTTTGCGGTATGGTTTTAAAAATGCCTTTTCAGGGAATGTCTTTAACTAAAGAACAAAGGAGCATATTATCAAGCATGGAGTTAAAATTATCGCAGCTTTAGCGGCAGAAAACTGCCGCTAAAGCGGCGATAATGGGCTTGATAATATGCACTTGAGAATTCCAATAGAAGCCCATATTGTCACCAAAACATGGGCTTCTATGTGAATTCTCAAGGGCATATTATCAAGCCCATTATCGCTGCTTTAGCGGCAGTTTTCTGCCGCTAAATCGGCGATAATTTTAACTCTGTTTCATGATAATATGCCCCAAAGTTTCATGACAACCAATATCTCAACTATAACTTATTTTTAAACAACAAGCAAAGGTTTCACAGAATGTAAATGAAAGGTGAGAAGAACTTATTACTAATTGTTTCTTTTGGAAACATTCAACAATTCAGGCAGAATATATTAACTTGAACAGATCATTATGAGATAGAGAGGGAATTTGTAGGGATTGAGAATGAGGGTCATACCGAGTTGTGATCATTCTCCCTTGTTGAAGGCTACGAGGAAGGAGGGCCTGATTCACAGAACTAACTTAAGACAAAATCCTAAACTTACTATCAGTTTGGTATTCACAGAAGGCACTTACTCATTTTGGTATTCACAGAAGGCACTTACTCATTTCGGTATTCACAGAAGTTAGGAGTCCTAATGCAAATATTAAAGCAGTCAGGCATATTATTACAAAAACAATCCTGGCTGCAGGGGACCAGGAGGACCACACAGGGCCATAGGAATTAGGACAAGTAGCCGCAAAGGGCTGCTCCTCCTCAAAAATGGGACGACCGAAAGGGTACATTGCTAACAAAAAGAATTCCTTGGGAAATTGAAGCCGCTGTACAACCAGCCAGAGGGGAGTCTTCTCCCTGTATCCGTTTGAGCCTCACAGGCAGGCTCCTATTGTACAGCCAACGGTGGAGCTGCACAACTCGCAACTCATGAAAAATGATCACGGCCCAGTTTCAAGGGAAAAGTTTCTTCTTTCAGGATAGGGCAATCACCCCCCAGGGCAAAGGCCCTCAGCGATCCTGTCCAGTGTCTCAGGCAGTGCACCAGTTTTCTTCACTTTAATCTAACAGGCACCAAAGGCACAGCACATGTACCCGAAACTCAAGTCCCTCCCTAACTCCTGTATTACTCCGCTGGAGCACTGCTCTTTTGTTGGGGCCACAGATTGTATTCAGTGTGCCCAGATATCTCTTGATCAACAAACAAAGGTGCAAACTTTACAGCCAGGGTTCAGGGGCGTAATGCTGAAGTACCTGAAGCAACCCTTATTTCAAAGGGGGTCACCTCAAGCAAAAGCCTCCTTGCCGTTCTGGTTGGTTTGTGACTCTCAGCTGGGCATCAAAAACTGGATCCACGACTTCTCCTTTCTGATTTGTGACCTCGTCTTTCGCCCAAGACAGTGGCAGGGTTAAACACTTCACATCCCAGTGCTTCCGGCCTTCTACCTTCACTGAGGTTCTAGTTGTCAGCAACACTTGTGCTGCTTGCTTTCACCTTGGCTTCAAGCTGGACTGGTCATGACTCCTCAGGCTGGATCTGATGTCCGGGCCCCTCTGGCAATGGTTGTAAGGCAGCAAATATCTATTGGTGGACAGAACAAAAGGTCTTTAGACAAGGCATACAAATAATCTATCAACAGAGAGGATAGGCTCAGAATACTTCATAGTCTTGGGGCGCCTCATATATTAGCAAGGCACCCAAGAACCACTTCATCTATCTGAGAGTAAAAAAAACCTGAACCTATTACACTATTTGAAGCAGCTAAGGAAGTCTGTGTTCATTTACTAACTTCTGAAGAAAAGAGAAAAACAATACAGACATACTCTAAATCCTTACATTTGTGTATTCCTATATTATTCATCTGAAGATCCTCAAGAAAAAAAGGAAATGTTCTACAATTTTACTCATAAACCTTGCATTACTTGTACAGGACTGCAGACACTTCTAAAATGATTTTTCTTTCATAAAGACACCTACATTGTACGCTTAGGACCATGCTCTCATGTTAGAGGTGCAGCAGGAAAATCTAAAACTGCTAATTTAACAGGGATTCTTACTACATAAAGAACTAAAAAAACTCAACGTAGTGGGTACATAAATTTCTCCAGCAGAACATGTTGTAACAAACAAACTCCTATAAAACAATATTTTCCTTTAAAAATGTTTGCTGAGGATCACATGGGCGTCTTCCCTGACATTATAAACCTTATGCATTCTACTTTTCACGATGTGGACTATGCAACATCATTTTTGAAAGAAAAAACCCTATTCACCAGCTCTATTAAGGGCTTATTTACACAGACTAACTAATAAAAGACTAGCAATGCCCTTGCAAAACTGTATGTAGCATGAGAATAACATATAGTTTCCCCTTAAAGGTCAAATAAGGGAACAGCAACCTAGACTACTGATCCTTTCATAATTTCATCAGACAGGATGGGCAGTAACATAGCACATATTTGTTTTTCTTCATTTTATTAAATGCTAACAATTTTAAAACAGTATTACTGAATAACCAATTAAATGTTTCATGGCTATTTCCTAGACAATTTAGACAGGGTCAAAAGAGAGTGAGAAAAAGAGAGAGAAAACATAAATTTGCCTACCCTTAATTTGCAGAGGAGCTAACTTCCTTCCCCTATTTCGACAGTAGGAAAACCTGAAACAGGTTTACCTTCTGTCGACACTATCTACCCCTATTTGTGGCAACTGGGCACAAACAATCTTGTAGGAGGTAAATAGCACATTGAGCTAGCTAGAAAACATTAATAACCAACAACCAATTCCTTTAGCAATTTTACCAGTGTAACATGAGGGTGAATGAATGCAAATAAATCCCTTATCTCAGCCCTTGCACAGTAATCTTTAAACTAAAAGCATTAGTGCTATATACATGGCAGAGCTATTCTCTAATCATGGCCCACATATACCACTATATTTCCTTCTGTTCATATGACTGCACAAAAAACTTGCTTTTGGCAAAAATAGTAACCAAAGCTTCTCTTTCTCTCCCTGCGCTGTCATCTCGTCTTTCAGAATTTCGCAGAGGCCGAAGTGTCAAAGCAAAACCCTGCATTTAGTCCTGCTAGGCTGCTAAATGCAGAACTCGACCTTTAACCCTTACCAGCTGTCCAATGTTGTGCAAGGCTTTCAATGCGACTTCTCCATTTCAAAGCAACTTATGGAGACTCACAGCTGAAAAGCAGTCATATTCCGTTCCTGTTTGCCAGTAATTTAGAGGTAGGATAATAACTTCTGCTGGTTTCTTATACTTATTTTCATTTGTTTGCAGTGTGTGGTGTGCTTTTCTAGCAGTATAGAGGTCAGCTGCTTGTTCTATACTTGCATGTGTGCATTACTGAAGCCTGAGATCAGTTTGAAAACTGCCCTGAGTGGCAGAACTGCTTCTAAATAGTACATTTTGCCCAAATTCGACTTTGGTGCTAGGGGCACTAAAAAATGAATAACCTACAATATTTTGGCATATTAGGGCCCCCCAGAGTGTCCTCTAGATATCCCAGGAATGGGGAATCAGAAATGAATAAGGTACACCCTTATAAAATGAGTTTTGATACACCTGGGTAAAGTGACATTTTCCATTTTAGTTCCCCCCATTGCGGTAAAGCGCTGCTTAAATTCATCTTTGATGCTAGGAGTTCACAGTCTGATTATTTAGACATTACAAAGAAAAACAAATTTAGTGCAATTTTTTTTAATAAACATTTGTCATATAGACACATTTTTTTTTTTTTAAATAATTATCACCAACCCTTTTGATGTTGCCACATATGAAAAACAAGCCTCATTCCTTTCCTTTTGCTTTTAAATGCATTCATTTATAGCCCTAAGCACAGAGGCTTTACTTAAACCTAAAATAGCTTGAGCCACTTTTTAAAGAGCAGTTATTATTTTACATCAGAACCACGGATGTGCTTATGTAAAAAGGCATTACTAAAGGAAATCCCTACTTTCAATCTTTTCTCTGTTATCCAAAATAATGAAACTGTCTGTTCTAACTTTTAAAATCAACAGTCTTTAATGCATGCCTTTATACCGTGTTTGCACTAACTTAAAATCTAGTTGATTCTGCATTTTCCCTCCGTGGACTGCGGTCAGGAATAGCCATGCCTTTCAAGCCAGCACAAAGCTATCGTTCTGTAATGTGGTATTTATTTCAGCAACAACCAATTCAGCCAGATTTCACTCCACCTCTACGCCTTTCTATGAGGTTCTTTATTTTGCTATTGAGCTCAGCCCAAAGCAGACCTCCAGAGGCATTCTCCTGTACCGGCCTCCTGGCTCCAGAGGTACTTTTACCTCAAACCTATACAGCCTTCTAGAACCCACCATTCAAAATAATGATTTTACCATACTAGGAGATTTTAATTTTTATCTCGAAGATAGGGGCAACAGGGTGACAGACGCATTGTTGGATGCACTGGCAGTGGGTCTTACGCAATTGGTTCAGACCCCTACTCATGAGGCGGAGCATACGCTAGATGGTATTTTTACATCAGCTCATGGCCTCACTTGCACAGAGACCTTGCCTCTGACATGGTCAGATCACTCCCTCATCAAATTCAACCTCCCAATTACTTCCTCTGGACCCGGTGGGACCTCCAAGAGCCCAGTCGTGACCAGAAGAAACTGGGGTTTAATGGATAAAACAATCCTTCGCACTGAGCTAAAGATCTCCCGCCCACAGTTACACGGTCACCCCAACATAACAGTCCCTAAATATACTGATTAGCTAAATGATGCATTCAAAGCCTCTGTACCTATCAAAAAAACTACAGGTAATAGGTTGAGTCCTTCAGCCCCCTGGTTTTCCGACGCTCTTCGGAAAGAAAAACAAAAATGCCTGCAATTAGAAAGGCGGTGGCGCGCAAATTACCATTCTCCCGAGAAAAGAATCTACAAGACAGCCTTATTACAGTATAAAAGTCTACTGATCTCAGAAAAAAGGGACTATTTCACCAAACAGATTGAGGATGCTAAACACTCCTCTAAAGTACTCTTTTCAGTGACGAACAAACTCGCCACTCCCAAGACCTTAGGGGTTAAGGGTAATCAAAAGACATGTGATGACATTTCAGCTGCTTTTAAAACCAAAGTGCTGCTTATCTTTAAAGATTTTGAGGACACACCAGTCCATTCGCCTCTCATCCACCCCCTACTAATGACCAGGATATTAATATGCTGCTTACCTTCTCACCGGTCTCTTCGGAAACCGTGGCTAAATACATTCACGAAGCAAAATCTGGGTCCCCTGCCGACCCTTGCCCGTTGGCACTCCTGAAAGAAGTTGCAGATCTGGTGAGTCCTGGGCTAACAGAAATTTTCAACTCAATGTTTATTTATGGCAATTTTCCATCCATGTGGAAGGACACTTCTATCCTTACGCTGTTAAGAAAAACCACGCTAGACGCCTCTGACCCTAATAACTATTGTCCCATAGCCCGATTACCGTTGCCTGCTAAAATAATTGACAAACTCATGAATGTCCAACTCACCCACTTCATTTGCGAAAACAACCTGACGGATCACTCACAGTTTGGTTTCCGCCGAGAACATAGCACCGAAACGGCACTCATTAAAGCCACAGAGGAGATCAGGGCGGTGATGGATCAGGGAGGTACGGGTGCCCTTATACTCCTTGATCTGTCAGCCATCGATCACTCTCTCTTGCATCAGCGGCTCGAGAGCTTAGGGGTCAGGGGCACTGCACTGGCCCTTTTGTCCACCTTTCTCAAGGACAGGAGGTTAACAGTTTCGGTCGACAAGTATCACTCTGAGCCTTATACCCTTCCATGCGGAGTGCCACAGGACACTTCCCCGAGCCCGTCGTTATTTAATGTTTATGTATCCGAACTGGCCCCGCTGATCCGGAATTTCAGTTTCAATCTTACATTTTACGCTGACAACACCCAGATTGTGGTGGCTGCGTACAAAAATCAGACTTCCCCTACTCAGCAATTTCAAAATTGTATGTGTGCCATTAATCAATGGATGAACACACATTGTCTTAAACTTAAGTCTGATAAAACAGAGATTCTGATCTTAGGCAATATGCAACCAAGCTGGGGTAGTCTGTGGTGGCCAGTAGAGATGGGAGAGCCACCAAAACCTGCGGTGAAGGCCAAGAACCTAGGAGTGTGGCTCGACAATAAACTCTCACTCACTTAACACACAAACGCAATCGTCTCTTCCGCCCACTTCCTTATTAAGAAAGTGGGGAAGATTCTTCCCTATATTCCCGCAGATATCAGGAAAACCGTAGTTACAGCCTTAATTCAATCCAAATTGGATTATTGTAACAGACTATTGGTAAACGTGCAGAAGCAGTGCCTGAAAAAGCTTCAGAGCGTACAGAATTCAGCTGCGAGGTTACTGTCTAATATCCCTAGACATAAATCTATTTCCAAAGAAATTCATAGTCTGCATTGGCTTCCAGTTGCGCAACGGATTAAATTCAAGGCGCTGTCCCTGGCTTACAAAGCACTAAACCATACATGTCTTATCTTCCTGCAAAACTTCTTTGTCTGGCATGAACCGACTAGACATCTTCGCTCTTCAGGAGCCAAACTCCTGGAAGTGCCAAAAATTCTAACTTTACGTTGGAGTGGCCGCAGTTTTCTCTTTGGCACCTCTAAACTTTGGAACTCTGTTCCGACTGAGCTCAGAAGCGCAAGCTCTCTCGCCTCCTTAAGAAAAGGTCTGAAAACCTCGATGTTCCAGAACTTGTTGCCAGAACAGATTCTCTTCGTCCTCAGCGCCAAGACACCTCCGGGTATACTTACGCTTTATAAATCACAGTAACATTAACATTAACATTAACAGATGATGTGAATGCCTTTTAATATCTAATACAATGTATCTAAGAAAAATGCTGTAACATTTTATATTGAGTCCTAGGTGTTTAAAGCACACAATTTCGTTTTTTCTTCCTTTATATGAGGCCTATTTTATTCCTATTGATTGTGAATTCTAATTTATCTTTAGCATTGTGGCAATTTGCACATCCAGACTTTGTAACTATTTTACTTCCAATGCGCTATTTAGCATATGTTACATAATTAATTTCTTGAATTTTAAAATGTGATTCTTTCAATGACATTTGCATAACAGAATGACAAAAAAACACATTGATCTCATTCCAGACATTTTCAGAAGGGGGTCATACATAACGCTAGCCATTCTTACACAAAGAGCGCAATCGCTACTCACTCACACAAGTACCACTGGTGTCAAACCACAAACCACATAGACATTCAAACACATAATTGACCCACAAATCAACACTTAGGACAGAAACAAAAGACAGCCCACAGACTGTAATTAAACCAAACCATTTGTAAATACTAATTGTAAATCATATTTACAAGAAAAGCTCCCAAAAGTAGTCCAAAAGACTGCACAAAAACAGCCCAAAAGACTGTTCCATGTTCAAGAAGCCAAAATACACCAAATTTGCCTGGCAGAACACTCAAAAAGCGCTCTGCATATCACCACTTTTGAATGTTACTAAGTGCATAGACCAGGATCCTTTTTTATGTACATATTTAGTTTCATGGGGTACTTAGTCACCAAGAAAGAAATACCTTTTTATACCTAAACCTATTTAGGTATCTCCTCTAGGGGAACCGGCTGAGTTCATTCAAGATTCACATTGGTACCTCCAAAAAAAGCAGCACATTCTACGAAGTGCGCTTAAAACAGGCATGCCAAAAATATTGTAGCATATACAATATCATACAGCAGTGACACTTAACACAATATACGCCGTTACGAATTATTCAAAAGTTAGAGAAAAATCTCCTCATTACCTGCCTACATAAATTGCAATTTACATATTTCCACAAATCACGATAATCACATTAGTTGCCAATACAAGTCAAGCACATGTCGACGACCTTTCAAAGCACAAATCGCCAGCCTCTCACTGCCAAGTTCCGAGTGACCTAACGGTCGTTTTAGAATAACCATGCCAAAAAGTTTCTCAGTCGGGAGCGGCAAACATTTGGAGGATCAAATCAGGAAGACCAAAAATATACTGGGCTGCAGAGACAGAGAATCTCTGTGCGCGGGGTACCACCTCAATAGATTCCTGTCCTGTCCTCCTCAGTAGATTCCAGTCTCCTGTCAAGACCACTCCCTTGGATAGCCGCTTCTCCGATGAGGTCCGCGTTTGGGTGCCATTTGTAGAAATAAAAACCTTCTAAGGTATTCACTGATACACCTGGTCCTTTAAACCAACAAAGAAGAGAGTGGCACGGAAGCTGTAATATCAAAGGAACATATTTAATAACCTCACATGAGGGAGACTGCATCATACAGTACCCTCAGGCCACTGTAGGAGACAGTCTAAGGAGTACAGAGAACAGGGGCCTTTTATACCCACACAGGGGCTTAAAAGGAGGCGGTACGAGTACACATGAGAAGAGTTACACACATAGATGGTCATACAGAAAATGCACAGTCAACAAGTAGGAGGAGTAATGAGTTGCTGACATCAGTTAGAACAGCCTGACAGTTACACACTAGGAGCAGGTGCATTCTGGCAGCTACAGGTCTTTCTGAGCATGTGCAAGACTCTGGAAGAGGGAGAAAGCACATGGTGAGCACATGGCTAACTAAAATGGCTGCCAAAAACAAAATGGCTTTTAGCTCATGCTAACAGCAATTCCTACAATCTTTAACAGCTTAATACGTCACGCATAAAGTTTTTCTTATAAGTACACAAGACAGGGTGCCTAAAGGTTTAAAACATTTATCTGTGTAGGTTGAGCTGCTTTTTCCACAAGGCAGGTCTAGGTTTGACTTAAGTATTTAATTCTGCATTTCTGCCTGTGTAAATGCTAGAAAGGTCAGTTTACTAATTTCTACTAGCTTTATAAAATTGTACTGTACGTTGCCAGAACTAGAATTGGAGCAGGGTCAAGACTGATTTGCCCATAGCTGGGGCTAATCTGAGGTGGCATGGTCGGCAAAATAACAATAGTTTGCAATGCTGGGGTAAGTGACTATTAGTGGTCAGACTTATTGCAAGCATCCTCCCATCACTTTTTGTTTGTTTGATGTAACGTCCTAAGTGGCCAAGGGTAGGTCCAGATGTGAGTCCCAAACTTACTGTGTCACTAGAACCAAGCTACACCTGACTGAAGAGTCCCAATCAGGACAAAACCAGTCTTGAGTTGCATGTGTTCTGGTTCAGAGATGACCTGGCTTGACAGTTTAGGCTTGGCTGTTCCTATTGGAGCACTGTCAAGACTGATTTGCATAAGTCTGGGTCTAATCTGAGGTGGCATGGTGGTGAAAAGAACGATAAGTTGTAATGCCACGTTGAGCAATTGGCAGTGGTTAGATTTATCGCAAGCATTCTCTCATTACCTTATGTATGTTTGATGTAACACCCTAAGTGGCCAAAGGTATGGCAGACATGGGTCCTCTTCTCACTGTGCCACTGGAACTAAGCTACACCTAATTGAAGAGACCCAATAAGGGCGAAACCGGTCTTGGGTTGCTTGAGTTCTGGTTCAGAGAAGACCTGGCTTGGCTGGTCAGGCTGGACTGTTCCTATTAAAGAAGGGCCAAGACTCATTTGCACATGGCTGTGGCTAATCTGAGGTGGCATGTTGAGAAAAATAATGATGGTTTGGAATGCTACCCTGAGGGTTACCAGTGGCTTGACTTATTGCACCTTTTATGTGTTTTGTTCAACAACTGATCACAACTCCAGAGCTGGAATACACATCCTAGTCTTGGAGAGTTAACAACTCTGGCTTATGGGGCAATGGCCTGCCTCTGAGCCCAGGAAGGACAGCGTACTGACACTTAATTAGGAATTAACTGTCTTGAAGTGAACAGGAAACAGTTAGCAGAGCAAAGGGCAGTCTAAGAATTCCTTCTTTTGACTTGAGAAAGAGAGTGCCAGTGAGGGTTTCTCCTATTTGTCCCCAGAACCCTTCTAGACAACCAGGCTGCAGTCACATTGGGGCTGAGAAGCAGTGTGGACTGGGTCAGGTGGGAGAAGAGGAGAGCTTATCTAAATGAGGCAGTGGCTAAGTAGCTCAAATCAGGCTGTCTAGTGGTAGAAGTGTTTTTACATCTTGAAACACAGGGTCCTGGGTAATGTTACAGCAAGGCAAAGAGGAAGTGCTCTAAAAAAGAGAGGTGGAGGACTGCGAGAAAATAGTTAAGTTTGGGTGGCAGGATTTCTGTAATCACTGGATAGTGCACAGGATATATCTGGCTCCATAACCACGAGCTTCTCCGAAGATTCCTGGACCTGGAATTACTCGATCTGAAGAAGAAGGTCCTGCTGAAAGAAAGTAGACTCCTGTCTAACCTCCAGGTAGAAACATATCACTCAGGGACTCATGACTCCTTATTCCTGCTTGCACACAGGGAATAGTACTGCTCTCCTAAGATCAAGTGTTTGGCATCCTGGCCCTGAAGGAGACAAGGCTGGAGAGAGACCTGGCGCCTAGAAGCCTGCCATTAGAGACTAGGAGCTGGACTGACCAGCAAGAACTTTTCAAGCAAGTAGAGAAAAGTAGGAGGATGAGTCAATGTGCTGCGGCTTGCCCATGGAGGTCACAATCAAGGCAAGTAAGAAAACCATATTCATTCTTCTCTGAGCTTTTTAGTCAAAACAAGTTCAGATGGACGTTGTGGTAAGATATCCAACATTGAGGAGGCCTGCCTTGCATTGGCTTTGATTCTTGCCCCATTGGAGGATTTAAAGAGCCACAAAAGTGAATTTGAAGATAAAAACTTGGACCAAAGCATTGCAACAAATCTATTTGACTAACAAAGCACCCTCATAGGCGAAGAAATCCAGCTTCTTCCTATTTGAAACTTTTGATGCAAAAACCAGCATTTTTAGGGGGAGCTTGAAGACAACGTATAGAGGGACTACTGCTTTGACTTCCATTTCAAAGACTAAGGGGCCCATTAGGATGGCGGGTGGACTTTAGTCTGCCCGCCACCCTAGCGGTGCTGGGACCGGCCACCAGTGGTGCGGCAGTCCCGCACCTGCAATTAGGATGCCACCGCCACCGTGGCAGTGGCATTCTCCATTCCCTGCTCACAGCACCGCCCACCACAATGCTGGGAATGCACTGTGTGCATTGTCATGCACAAGGTGACAGGCCCCGTGAGGTGCCTGCCACCATGTCCATGACAATACAGGGGGGTACCATTGGTACCCCCCATGTGCACCAAGGGGGCCCGCAAAGGGCCCTGACAGCAAACCCCGATGCCGTCACGGAAAGACACCTTTTCCGCCCGGTCCTCTAGTCTTTCCGTCCGCCGGGGTCCTCTCCACCATATCAATATGGCGGGGGGAAATGGGTGGCAGGCAGGGAAGGATGTAGGGTGGACTCCTTAGAGCCTGATTTAGAGTTTGGTAGATAGGGTACTTTACCAAACCCTAGCTATGCCCACCTCATTTAGAGAAAGGCAGACATTAGGTTTTCCTTCAACAGAACCACTATCGGCTCAACTGCCAGGAAGCTTCCTTCCATGGCTCAACTCAGTAGGGGCCGTCAGAGGAAGGACATTACACCGCTTGCTGTCTTTAGTGTGAACGGTGTAATGTTCTCTCCATCAAGAAAAACTGGTGGTGAAACACAGAAAAAAGAATAATGACCTCCACACCACGCCTGGGAACTCCAAAGGTATGGATGTCTTTAGTTTTAGGTGTTTTTTCCGAAAAAACAAAAGCTTTTGAAAAGTTTGCTGACTGGGCGTCAAAAGTGCAGCAGCATACTAAGGCCCTCATTAGGAGTCTGGAGGTCCGAGGACGGCCAGACTCGCGGGGAGCGGTGGTGGTGGTCCAGCCACCACCCCACTGGCAGTCCGACTAACCCATTATGAGTTAGACAGTCGGACCGCCCTGGGTTTGCCAGGAAACCGCCATTCCCTGGAGGTGGTGCGTCAGTCCTGAGACCACTATATGCTTGGCACGGCCAACGAGTTTCCTCTCTGTCGCGGTTTTCATGGCAGGTCCACCACCATAAAAACCGTCACCACAGTTTTCAAAAACCGTGGCAGAGAGAAAACAAACCTCCGCATGTAGATGCACCCAGGGGGGCATAACATGTGCCCCCCTGTGTGCATGCACACCAGTTCCTGCATGGCATGGACTTTCAAGTCCATGCCTTGAAGGAACCTTGTGTGGCGTTCCTATTGCGGTGCCTTTTTCAAAGCTACCGCTGCCTTTAAAAGAGGCACTGCCACTGGATCGCCATACCGTCCGCCAGACCTCTTTTAATTGTAATCTGGCGGGCGGGCAGAGGTGAGTCTCGGTGGTGAGGGAGCATGGCAGGGGCAGCCCGCCTGCTCCCGCTAGAACATGTAATTGGGCCCTAAATGTTTTATACATTGAAAGGACCCACCGTGACTGAGGTTCCTTTCAATGTGCAAAGATGATAGATGGTCTGGCGGTCATCGATAGTTAGGTAATGTCCTCCACCACCGTGATGGACAGAATTCCATCTGCCAAACCTTAAATTAGTCCCTAAGTCCAGAGGTGAAATCCTTTACTGATATGACCTGCTTCATGTATTAAGCCTCCATCTCATTACTGTCGGCCTGAAATTGTGCCAAGTTACCACTCAACCATGGTCTGTTATTTTTCAATGGAACTTTTACTTTTTAAAGGACTTTCAGCCTTAACATTTCATTGTATTCTCAGTTTGCCCTTATCCTATTTTAATGATCTAGATTAATTTTGGCTCATTACATTTTTCTCTAAATTGATTTGGGAACTTCATTGTTTTGCTTACTTGACTTTGTTTGTATGGGCGTACATATCACATGGTTCTCTGAAGATTGCCTGCAGCTTTTACCATAACCACCAGGGGTTGAGTGGAGATTCTCTCAAGGGTTTGTTTTGATCTTAACAATTTGTGTTTATTAAGTTGGAAGGAGTCACCACCTCCTAAAATAATAACACAGATTCTGACACCCATGAATGCAAATACTTCCCTTGTTGTGCTTCTCTTCATTAAAATTCTTCATTTTTGCTCAAGCCTACCCTGTTTCCATATTATCATATCTAATAATTCTGGTTCTCCTTAATTGACCATCTCTGCTTGTTTTCTTTTTTTACTTTGCAAATATTTCTTTATTGCACCATTCCCCCCGGCTTTTGAGATTTACTGGATCTGGATATCATTGTCTTTTTTATTCATTTATTTTGCTATATTGTACAGTGCCCCATTAAAAAAATAATCCATTATCATTAATATGGTCATAATTATTATTATAATCATTATTAGTCTTATTATTATTATTGTTATTAATAATATTGATTTTTCTTTTTTCCTACTTTGCTTGAACTCATATATAGCTTTGGGACAGCTGCCCTTGTATGTTCTCCTTACTTGCCTTTCGTTCTTAACTATATTTTCTTTTCTGGCCTTTGTTATTATGTTATTATACCTTTTGTTGCAAAGTCATCCTGTGCCCTGGACACCCCCATTTTTTGTTGACTGGTACTGGTGGTAACTGACTCTGACTGTCCCTGGGCTCTGCCTAACTAGGCCCAGGACAAGTGCAATTCAGTTAGAATACAATGAAAACACCTACATAATCTAGGGTACACTAAGGGTTAGGGTAACCCTATAATTGGCATTACCTCCCCTATAAGGTCCTAGTACATAATAGGGCAGAGGGATTGAAACTACCTTTATGTTCCTAGTATATAATAGGGCATGGCAGTTCAGAGGCCAGCAGCCCTTTCTATACTTGCATGTGTGCACTGCTGAAGCCTGAGGTCAGTTTAAAATCAGGCCTTTGTTGCAGGACTGCTTTTAAAATGCAAATTGCACCCAAATCGACTTTGGAGTTTTGGTTACTTAAAAATTAATAAACTACACTATGTTGGTATATTAGGTACCTCCAGGGTCTCCCCTAAATATACCAGCGGTGGAAGGCCACAGTATATTCTTTTTGTTTCGGTGTCATTTTCAAGATAAAAATATTTTCTATTTTTATAAATTCGTGTTGGATTTTTATTGTGTGTTGTGTCTTAGTTATTTACTGATTTTGTGTTTTTAAATGCTTTACATACCTCTCTCTGAAGTTAAGCCTGCCTGCTCGCAGCCAAGCTAACAGAGGGTTGAGCATGGGAATACTTTTCTGAGACCTATTCTGAGCCATAGACTGTGTAAGTGGCGTTATTGCCAGTGGCAGATGCATATTTGCCACTACTAATCATCCACTTTCCAACACTTTTTCATTAAAGTTCAGCAGACTTCTCATAAGCATTAATAAACATTGCCAAGTAGTAATATTATAGAGGTATGTCCTTCAAAAAATGAGTATTCTTGTGGTCTTTATGCCACATTTACCTATACATAGCGAGTAAATGTCAACACTTCTATCAACCAACAGAATTGTTTTTGCCGCAAAAATGCACAAACTTTGTACATTTTTAATGACTTTTGGAATCAAAACCCATCCTAAAATAAAACACAAAAGTGCCTATGATTTTCCCAAAGTAACTCTTTTCCTAGGATACACAAAATCCCCATGTATGTGCATATAGATATATATATATATATATGTATATATGTGTGTGTGTGTTTTCATGTAACTAGATAGCTCACCATATTTTCCACAGTAGAAAATTAATCAGTTAATTATTACTTCGAATGAGTATCTTAGTTTTAATTTACCTTACTCTCCAACTAGAAATATTGATAATCCATTTACCACTAATCCTAAATTTTTAGGGTGTGTTAAATGTAACTTTTGCTCCTGAAGTCTGGAAATTTTGGATTCTGTTAAATGTTATCTCCACATGTCAGAAACCCAGAAGTTGGATAGCTGGGCCAAGAACGATGGGGGCCAGCTGTACAGAACTGCCTGACCAGAAGTATGTTTTCTCTGCTTCCATTTAGGCCCACTCTTAGGGGCTTGTGGTAGGGATGGTTGGAAATAGAAACTAGGAGGCTTGATTGGTTTATCAATGGTTGTGGTTTATTGCGGAAACAGTAAAAAAAAAAAAACGATATTTCAGTGCTTGAGTCTGCCTCTTCCGATGTTGTTGGTAGATTTTCTTCCTTTTTCCCTGGATGATGTAGTCTTCGAGGGACAGCCCGTTATTCCCCCAGGAAGCTCAAAGGAAAGATAAAGAGGGCGGTCAGTGGACTGCACAGAATCACTATGAGAGACTATCTCTCAAGTTGCCGTCACCACACCCAGTGAGAGGAAACAAAATAATGAAAATACTGAAGGGCCTAGTCTGTGATTCTTAAATATCAAAATAAAGGCATGACCTGTTCTTTTACAGGTATTCAGAGCATGCTAAGGAGGTCCATTGGAAGAAGGGATATAGGGCACTGGTGGAAGCAAGGGAGTGTGGCTATTTGGCTAAAGTCTCTTGGGCGCTTAACGAAAACAAAAGCTACTCGAGTGCATGGGAAACAACAAATAAAAGAATAGTGTCCCTATTTTCCCTCCCCACTCCCTTTTACAACCGCCCGACTCCCACGGTACCCGGCCCGTGAACTGTCTCACTCACCGGCCAAGCCACAACTCTCCTGAGTTGCGGCGGCGTTCTAGTCCTTCCTGGGGGGGATCCACCACTCTTCGGTCTACACGTCTTCTGCGTCCCGCACCTCATAGTCTGCCTTGGGCCCCCGCCATGTCTTCTCCGGTTCTTCTCTCTCGGCGTCCTGCGGCTCTGCTCTTCACAGTTCCGGCTACCGGTCTCTCCCACGTGACCCTGTTCTCTTTCCTGCTCCGCCTTTTCTGGATCCAGCGCTGCCTCTGATTGGTCCTCTGCTCCTGGACTGCCTCTGTTTGCGTGTATGGAAGAGTTCCTGTACCGCGGGTTAGTTTGATACTCCCCTAGACGATTTTGATCTTCGGCTGCTGAGACACTGATGTGGGATACAAGGTAAGGGTCGGCGGGTTCGTCGTCCTCGTTGCTTATTTACAAGCCCCTTGCGCCGCCGGTTCGTCACTTTTAATATGGGAAAAGGTGACGCACCAGAGGCACAAGGGGCTAATAAATAAGCCCCTTAGTTTTGTGTGGAAGCAGGTAAACACTGCAATATCTATCCCTGAGGGCAGCACTCTATCCATCCCCCACCAGAAGTTCAAACACTTAGGATGGTTTTCCTTAGATGGGAATGGATGGTGCATTGCTGATGAGCAGTGTGCTCATCCACCAGTATGGCAATGAGAATGTTTTCAATTACTGAGCAGCACCCCATATCATCTATCAAGTATGGTAAACTTTGTGTTTTTTAAAGAGTTATACAATTTGCAAAAGGTCGATCTTTGATACTTAGTATATTTCTACTTTTTCACAGTGGCTGTATGTGCATTTTCCGATCGGGACTGGGTTTGCCCAATATTTGCGCATACCCACAAATTTGTACTAGACTGTAGACCAGAATTAACATTTTTCACCCAATGTAATGGCGAAAGAGACCTTGTTGCATTGCGCTGCGTGATAGGGAGAGAGAAGGAATGCACCATATGTATCAAGATATGGCACATTCCTGACTAGCGCCAAAGCAGACACCTTTGCACCATGGAGCAAGGACGCCTGCCTTACAGGCAGGATTGTTTCTGTACAAAAACAATCTAAAGAGACATTTTCCTCTTTCTATGTGTGCTGCAGAATACAGCACATTCAGAAAGAGGAAACAGCGAGGAGAAACAAAGATATTTACGCCTCTGGTGGGAAGGTTTACAATTCTGATGCATTCCAAGGTCTACCAG
Organism: Triturus cristatus; assembly: GCF_964204655.1. Taxonomy (NCBI): domain Eukaryota; kingdom Metazoa; phylum Chordata; class Amphibia; order Caudata; family Salamandridae; genus Triturus; species Triturus cristatus. Next base: position 139,155,744 of record NC_140589.1, on the reverse strand, counting down.
TGCTTGTAATTCTGGTACTTCTTCAGAATCCATGGGTGGATGCTTGGGAACAGTCCAGCAATGTAACAACCCCGCCATGCAGAGTAACGCAAGGTAGAGACTAGCGCTGTCTTGCGATACTCCAGATTTACCAAGCCACAAAGGGTGGCCTTGCATGGCTTGGTAAATTTCATTCTAGGTTTTGTGTCGCCCTGCGTCCCCTAAAGTGGCACAAGGGTGAAGCAAAACCTTAATATATCTGGGCCTGCATGTTTAAGTTTTTGAATGGCCACTCCTCCACTCTAAAAAGTGAAAATCTAAGTTAAAAAATCACAAATCCTGATCCAGTAAAACATGCTCTGGGATTGAGAGGCCAAATTCCCTTTTTAAAGCACAGAAGTGACTCACTGATGTTCCTCAAATTCATACAGACAGCCAAAGTGCAGCAGGTGTAAAAATCTGCATTTTATAAAAATAAAATATTAATGATTGCGATTTTATTATTTTGAAGGTATTATAGGTGGCATAATATATGCAATGTTAAGCTGCTTTCTACGAATCTTTGCTTTCTAGCTCATGCTATATTGTGCTTTGTTGGTTTGGACAGTGTATGGTTCTTCTTTCTATCTGTCCTTCACACTTTTATGGCTGCAGTTTGAATTGGCTTTATAGAATAGCCTCTTCATGAAAAGCTTTTTGATAAGTTTTGCCTCCTTTGAGAATTCACTTTGATAGATATATCTTTAAATCCCAAGCAATTGTGTGGCTGGGATTGCTTTAAATGCCACTATAGAGTATGAATTGTGTACTTTGAAAGAGGCAAAGCTGGAGCATCTTTATAATCTTGTTTTATTACTTGCACTCAATTTGACACCATAGATAAAAGTTCCATTTGAAATGTAGCTCATAATCTTGCTGCAACCGACTGCTTGATTAATGGTTCTTCAATTTTACCTAACACCCATTTTCTGTTGGATAATCACAGTTTCACTGCTAGTGAAAAATACTATCAATGTTATATTGATCTGGCTTTGATATTAATTTGGAGCACAGTGGAATCCTTCCAATAACATAAAATGATATCTAAAATGGTGGCGTCTGCTCCAGCTGCAGCAGTTTGTTTCTATAAAGACACTCACAAACATACTTTTAAGGTATTTCCATACTTTTCAGCATGACTACCTTTCGCCTGGGAGACCCATGTGGAATTGCTGCAGAAAGGGTAGACAAGTGTAGAGATTACCAGATTTTGTATAGAGATTGTTGCAGAATGAATGGATGGGCAAGTCAGGGATTTTTATTTAATGAAGATATGAGGAGAAAAGAGGAGTCATAAACTTAAAGTAAAATGTATGTCAAGGAAAAAAATACATGTAGTGAGTAAGCTAAATGGGGGTAGCCTAGGAAACTTACAACTTTTACCACTATCCATGTATGTAGGGCCCTTATGCCCCAAGCATAGGTTGCAGCATTGGTTAACCTATTGTCATACTCCATGGGTTGGGATGAACAATAGTAATCTGTTTTGGTGTTATGGTGAATCAAATGAGATTGAAAGTGTGGCCTTTTCTCATGTTGTTTAGTGTTTTTGTGTGTGAGTAGAAAATGGGAAATGTTTACAGTACTTTGGAGTGAGTGTGGCTATGGCTATGGCTGTGCTGCTGGAGTCTGTTGCCCGTGAGATATTTTGCATATGTAGAGTTCGTCAAGTGACTCTTTTTCAGCACACCATTTATGATTGATAGTAAGTTGTGTGTGGAAGGTGTGTTGCACAGAGTGCACAAAGATAGGTGTGTAGTATTGCTTGTGTTTTGCTTGTTGTATGGATAACGAGCCCCACTGCATTAAGATGAAACGTGGGGAATAATGAGAGAGACTGCAGCTGTGTGTGCTAGGCTTCTACTGGGAGGCAGCTGGAGTTAGTAGTAGGAAATGTGTTGAGCTAGGATGCTATGTAGCTTAGCTCTTCATCAGGTGTCTCTGGTTCCTAGCGCCAAAACACCCTCTGGTAATTGTAACCTTTGAAAAATTCAAATTAGAAGGAATGAAAGACGTCGCAGCCTGAATGAGCGACAGCTGCCTTAAGCTGAACTCGGAGAAGACAGAGGTCCTCGTCCTCGGACCCTCCCCAACCGCATGGGACAGCTCCTGATGACCCTCGGCCCTCGGAAGCCCACCCACCCCGACGCACCATGCCAGGAACCTCGACATCATTCTAGACTCCTCCCTCACCCTGACCCGCCAGATCAATGCCATCACCTCCACCTGCTACAACTCCCTCTGAATCCTCCGCAAGCCCTTCAAATGGATCCCCCATGAATGCAGGAAGGCCGTCACCCACGCACTCATAACCAGCAGACTAGACTACGGCAACACCCTCTACGCCGGAATCAACAAAACCCTGCTACGCAAGCTCCAAACCATCCAGAACACCTCTACCAGACTTGTCCTCAGAACCCCTCGACACAACCACATGACCCAACACCTACGAGACCTCCACTGGCTCCCCATCGAGAAAAGAGTAACCTTCAAGCTAATCACCCACGCCTACAAATCCCTCCACAACATCGGACCCAAATACCTCAAGGAAAGAGTTTCCTTCCACGTACCCATAAGGAACCTCCACTCCGCCGATCTCTCCCTGGCAGAGACCCCACGCATCCGCAGAACCAGAGCAGGCGGAAGAGCTTTCTCCTTTGTCGCAGCAAAGACCTGGAATGAGCTCCCTGTTAACATCAGACGCTCCCCCACGCTGCACACCTTCAGGAAGAGCCTCCAGACCTGGCTCTTCGATTGATCCGGAGCCGCTTCCCACCCCCCGAGCGCCTTGAGACCCTCACAGGTGAGTAGTGCGCTTTACAAACGCCCTGATTGATTGATTGATTGATTGATTGATTGAATTCAATTTACTCACATAATTGAATGCTCATTAAATAATTTAATACAATTCAAATTTAAAAATGATGCCATTGCGAGCATTTTGATATTTAATTAATATTTAGTAAATTTTATTACAATTTTTGTTTTTATTAATTTTAATTTAAATGTAATATATATGTATATACAAATATATATATAGATAGATATATGTATGTACATACATATATCTATATATATATATAGTATATATATATATATATATATATATTCACTGAAAAAACCATAGGTTTCACACATGTTATAGTTAGCGGAAATTTTACTGATAAAAAACCAATGAAATTCCCCCGTTATAGTTAGTGCAGGCAACTATAACTCACGCGACCGCAATCCTCTGCTGATGCTAATACTGTATTTAGACACTTATTTGCCCATGTCTTCTTCCATACATTTTTAGCTATACATATATTACAAATATTTTTTTTTCATAAAGACACATATGTCATCAGCAGAAGATTGCGGTCGCGTGAGTTATAGTTGCCTGCACTAACTATAACGGGGGAATTTCATTGGTTTTTTATCAGTAAAATTTCCGCTAACTATAACATGTGTGAAACCTATGGTTTTTTCAGTGAATTTGCAAGGTTTTTTAAATGCTAATTCCTAACTATAACGTGTGTGAAACCTATGGTTTTTTCAGTGAATTTGTACGGTTTTTTAAATGCTAAGTTACTTTACGCCATTCGTGGCGTGCGCGCCCACTTAACGCAGTTCGTTCCGTGAGCGCACGGTGCGCTTCGCGCACCGTGCGCGCACAGTGGGAACGCGGTGCGCTTCGCGCACCGCGCGCCCACTTTACGCAGTTAGTGCCGTGCACGCACGGTGGGCACGCAGTGCGATGACAAAGCAAGAAAGCACGTCAACAAATCTGTTTCTGCATTCCTCCGTGACTATGGTTTGGGTGCCATTTACCACAACAACTTGCGTTATGACATGCAAGACATTTATAGAGGAGATGGTGTGCACTTCAATGATGAAGGGAACAGAGTCTTCCTCTTGAACCTTAGACTCTGCATCGGTACTTACTTGTAGGTACCACTAAAAAATCATTTCATAAACACAACGGCTCTTTTTAGAGCCCCCTAATATCTAAACACTTAAATCTGATTTTCATTTTTTTTTTTTTTTTTTTCCTACCGTACGCTTACCGTGAGCTTACCGTACGCGTACCCCGTGATTTTTTTTAAAATCAATAAATGTTTTCTTTGTACTTTTCTGTCCTTCTTTGACCCCCTTACAAATGTTAGGGGGTCTGTAACTCTCCTCATTGCCCCCTTTCCTTGTTTTCACTCTTTTTTTTCAGAGTGAAATACACAAAATGGCGGCCGCCGCTTCCTGGTTTCGGCCGATTCGAATGTTTACTAAGATGTAAGAGCCAATCAGAATCGCGCTCGCGCACGCCACCGTACGCTTACCGTAAGCGTACGGTAAGCGTACCGTGAGCGGGCTCAGATATATATATTGATTTAAAGGCTATTTTCTCAGAATCTACTGAACAGATTTACACCAAACCTACAAAAGGCACTTCCTTGACCTAGGGACTACCTCTCTGCCAAATTTTGAGTAATTCTGTTCAGCCGTTCGGGCTGTAGCTCGTTCTAAAGGTCCTATGGAAAAATGCATGGGAAAAACGCGTTTTGGGACCCCCCTTTTATCTCAGCCCCCGCTTGACGGATCCCCCCGAGACTTTCAGGGTAGGAGCGGAGCGTAGCGCCCCACCTATTTTGAGAAATTCGCGAGGATTCGTCGACCGGCGCCAAAGTTATTCAAAATAGAATGTTGAGGTTTTCCTATGGAAACGTGGTCCTAACTATAACTACCTACTGGCGACCGCCAGTAGGTAATATATATATATATATATATATATATATATATATATATATATATATATATATATATATATATATATATATATATGTTCCACAAAAAGCCCTCAAGCTCTGAGAGGGCACACGGCGCTCTCCCCACCTCCGGTGTATATGCCTTGCTGTCACTCGCATTGCTGGCCTTCATAGCATTACTTCCATTGTCCGTCACGTTTCAAGGCTGGTACGCCCCTTCATCATGGACTCAGCACAGGGAGAAATGACAACTCACCACTCACTCCATTTGGCCATTTATTGAATGAAGTACCGCCCTTAGTGGGCGTGGCACAGTCTTGACATCCAGCGGCATGCTGGGATATGCAGTCCCAAGAGAGGTAAGTATATTACAACCTTAAATAGGCTCAGTTCCCCTGTATTATTAGCTTTCATATATTTCCTTGAGTAGGAGAGAAAGTCAGGTTGCGAGCAAAATCACCCTCGGGAAACCGCGCTCACCAGAAAGGAAGGTTCCCATCACACGCCTTTCCGCTCTCAGATGCACTTCTAATCTGAGCCGGAAATGGTGCTCTTCTCCACGGCCAAGGGTAGCCGTGTAATGTAAGTTTCCGCAAAAAGCCCTCAAGCTCTGAGAGGGCACACAGCGCTCTCCCCACCTCCGGTGTATATGCCTTGCTGTCACTTACATTGCTGGCCGTCATAGCATTACTTCCATTGTCCGACGCGTTTCAATGCTGGTACACATATATATATAGTGTGTACACACAAAAAAGTAGCAGAGGACTCTTGCAGTTCCCAAGTTAAGGTGCACAGCAGCTCCTATATAGAGCACCCTACAACACCAGCAACACTCTGAATCTGCTCACCTCAAAAGTCTGTTTTTGCAGCCGAGCTAGAAAGAGACAGAGGGCCTGATTGCGAGTGCGGCAGTCGGTTATTACAAGTGTGACAGTCTTCTGACTGTCGCACTGGCACCGCAGTGACGCTCCACCATCTGCCGGATTGCGACTGCGCCAGGGAATCGCTGTTCCCTTGCGGGGGCCAATACAATATGCAGAATGGTACTGGGGAATTCCCAGTGAGCATATTTTGAGTTCCTCCACCACTAGCCTTTTCATGGCGGTGAGCACACCATGAACACCACACCATGAAAAGGCTGGTGTAGGGAAAAAAAGGGGACCCTACAGGGTGAATGGCAAAAAGCCCTTCTGCCTACACGAGTTACACTTGTAATCAGGCAGGTGCTTTTTACGCGACTTTGGTGCAACCGTGCCGGTGGAGTGCCAGCGCAACTGTGCCAAAGTCATAATAAGACCCAAAGTCTTTTGCCCTTCCTACAGCAAAGTCTTTAAGCACAGTATTAGCACAGTGCCATCCACGTCGAGGTGTAAAATGACATAGGCTTTTTTTACCACAGGCATAGTAGCTTTGTCCAGACACAAGGGATCACCCAGACTTATACAGGGTGCTCACTTGTGTCTGAACAAAGCTAAACCTCCCTGAAGAGCTATAATGACAGTGAAACAGATGTCAAACATTGTTTTTATTCAGTTCAGATTGGGTTGAATGGTATTTTACCTATCCAGAACTCATCCCGGAAATCACTTATGGGAGTGAGTGCCTGAGGGGAAGAAACGTGGTTACTTTAGACAGTACTGTCTCAAGAGTGGCCAGGATGATATTTAACTTACCAAAGTACGTCTCGTCAGCCCAAATAAGGCTAGAATTCGGTCTGCAAAGCCAAGAAATAGCAAAGGAGCCTACGCCAAGAGCTGGTACAGGATAAAAAAAGCTGAAGCAGGTACACTGAACTCCCATTTAGAAGATAAGGCGCCACTCACAGAAAGAGCCCACAGATGGTCTTTGTCCACAGCTATGATAAGTCCTCTCCACTACCATACCTAGGCGTGGGCTTTAATCGAAGGAAGGAAGAAAAATACCTTCATTCCTGATTGGACATTTTACCATCATTACCGCGTCTTCCCCCTTGGAATTGACCCCCAGGTCAGACAATATGCCGCTTATGTGAAGACGCCAACTAAAGTGTATTACACCTATTTTGTATCAGCAGGGATCTACAGGCTGAACGGCGACAGTTACTGAAGCAACTCTTTGTAAGTAAGGGAATAAGAACCTGTAGACAAGCTGTGAAGGCATGCCTCGGAGGTGGAGACATTCAGCTAGCGTGTCACTTTGTTCAATTCATGGAAGCGGTAGGGGTAAAAGCTTGGTCGCCAACCGACAGAAATGCTTTATCACCGCATCCAAATGCCTGTTAAAGTGTCACATTACAGCACATTTTCAGGTCGCCCCTCACCAGGATGATACATGCTCAAGCAGGATAGCCAACAGCAACTTACCATCATTGTCGTTTACAAATCAACCGATCACTGAACAGACTGAACAGACTCTCTCTCACCGAGAACCGAGCTTCGTCTTTTAATCTACGGTCCGTGCTGACAATTACTGACAATTGCTCTACTTATGTTAACATAATCTTTGAAAGTTTTACAACATGTTTTTTTTTTTAATCTGTTTTAGAATATGAACTCTGCTGCTACGTCGCTTTTTATATGGAAATTGTAAAGGTTTTAATTAACCAAACAATGAACTATTACTTACTTACTATCCAGAGCTGTAATACTGTGCCTGGAGTAGTAAAAGGCTTTTATCATTTTACATCTTGGTCTGGATGACACTGTGCTAATCATATGATTAAACACTTTGCTGTAGAAATCACAAAAGACTTTGCCCCTTTCTAGCTCGGTGTGGATGGCACTGTGCTAATCCTGGGTTTAAAAACTTTGATAACAAAACAGACATTTGAGGTGAGGAGATTCTGTGTGTCAATGGTGTTGCAGGGTGACTTTTCATGGGGTCGCTCTCCACCTAAACTAGGTAACTACTTAGAGTTGTTTGCTTCTTTTTGCATAATTTAGGTGGCACTCTAAGCCAGAAACGGTATTGTTTTGACTTATACTGGGTCCCTTGTGTCTGAACGAAGCTAAACCTCTCTGAAGAACTTTAATGCTAGCGAAACAACACGTGTCAGGTGCTGCTTTTATGCATTCCAGGTTGGATTAGGTGGTATTTAACTTATCCAAAGTTGTACTACTGTGCCTGTAGTAGTAAAAGGATGTTGTCATTTTACAGCTTGGTGGCAAATGCTTAAAAACCTAGGTAGAAAAACAGACATTTGAGGTTCTCTGCTTCGTTTTTGCATAATGAATGCAGCACTCTAAGCCTGGAAAGGTATTGCTTTGACAAATGTATTTATATTTTTTTTCCAAAAAGTAATTATTTTAATATTTTATTATCAATTCCTATAGGGAGTTATTTTAAGTCCCTGCCTATGTTATTTTCTATGCAAGTGTGCTGCATCACCTGTGAGTGGCCATCTGCAGTGTTGGGATGATGTACATTTTTTACTTTTCTGTGTCCTTTTGGGGCTGTTCTAACTTTAGAATTGGGGTTTGTGAATAGCAGCAATCTTACTGTTTTGCAGGTGGGTGTTTGTTTTATCATGTTCCTTTCTAAAATGTAACCTTCTCCTTCCATACTCCCACCCCTATTTTGTAGTAAGCATTCCTCATTTTTCAGCCAATGCCCTGGTTCTCCCTACATTTACTACATAGGGACTCATTTCAATATCGGTCGGAAACGAAATCGCCTGACTCCTTGTCAGATTTGGTTTCGACCAACTCGCGCTCAACGGTTCCACCCAATCAATTATGATGCTTCCGAATACGGTTCAGAATGACTCCCATTGACTCTTATGGGAGCCTGTGTTACCAGCGACATGACAGACTCCTATTGGGAAAATGGGTGTCTGCAAAAAACCTTGCACCCTGTGGTGGGAAACCCATGGTACCTGCCACACTGTGCATAGTTTTACAGAGGGGTCCCTTGGATACCAGCTAGACCCAAAACCAGAGGACTCAGAATGAAGGGGGGCCCCCAAAGTCATTTTCCGACAGCCTTTTTGTGTCGTACAGACCAAGTCCGAAAGGCTGTTGGAATCCGACATTGTAATCATTCGGTTGGAAACGTGGTCTGTATAGCTGTACGAATAGGCTCCGACCGACTCGGACTCTCCGAATGCTGTTTGGAACCGATTCGGAATGATCAAATGGTTTCCCTTCTGACTGTGAGCATCGTATTCCATCAGTCAGAATTGTTTCCGACCGAGTCAGGTGGATGGATTTCGAGACGGTCCAGGAGAATCTGACTGTCGGTTGAAGGCTTTCCGACCGACATCTTAATTAGACCCTAAGTTGTAAACGCACGTTAGTTGTAAATGTAATTGTAATTGTAAAATATTTATAGAGCGCATGGTTACCAAAGGCATCCCCGCGCTAGAGGCCAAGAGCTAGTAAATAGTATACTACAGTACTACAAAGAGTAGTTTGGGATTTGGCCCATGGTCTGAGATTTTGTTGCAGATGGATATGAAGTAGTGTGGTATTAGTCAAATGTAAAACAACTGTGGGTTAGAGTGTACCATTAACTGCATTTAGACTCCTATAGTTTGAACTCCATTACTGCAATTAATAAACATGGCGTCAGAAAAGTCTTCTTAGGCCCCCATTACAAGTTTACAAAAATCTCCAATGGAGCCAAATAGAAACACTGTTGACGTCCAAAAGTGTGACACTAAAATCGTACAATACATTATATTCCACAGAGTACTATACAAAGAAATAAAATCTCCAGAGAACACTTCAAGGGAAAGTGGTCTTTTTCAAGAGAGCAAGTTTGAAAACTATTTCTCCCTTGTTATTAAGCAGAAGTTGTAATTCTTCTCCATGACTGCCTTCCAAACAGTGTTTGTGTTGTGAAGTCATTTCTCACTTGTAATAACTTATTACAATAGAATACGGGCAGCTAGGGATGTCAAACCAAGACTAATAAGGAAACTTAATTTCTGTTTATATATGGTCACCAGCTTCCATGTATTAAAAGAATATCCATGCACCAATAAACAATTAATAAATTGATATTACACCTTTTCGTCAGCGCACTCCAGGATCGTGATTTAATACATGCATAGTTAGATTTCCTTGATCTTTTTACTTTTGATTTGCACTTTCATACTTTTTGTCCTAAATGTATAACTAACACTACCACAATTACTAGTAAAAGAGTACAAGGGGGACCTGAAAGCTTTGCATTTTATGTGAAAGCAGGGATTAGCACAAAAATGCAGACTAACAACATTTAGTCACATCTGCATCTCTTCTATATGAAATTACTTCTTTTATGCTCATGGCCTTTCCCCACTGTGCAGAAGCTAGAACTGAAGCGAGGCAATAATTCTAAGAAGACTATAAATCCGCAAACATTAAGAGAGCCACAATTGCCCTAAGTGCTCCCATTATCACAAGCCTGCTTATTATCCTGGAAGGTGGTTTCAGACAATGCATGACTGGAAATAGGCATGAAAGCCCAGAACCAGCACAGCCACTCTCCCTACCCCGCCATTATTCCCCTGTACCTAGTTTTTGTTTTTTTGTCAGAGTTTGTGTGTCTCCTACTCGCTAGGTACCCATCAAACCAAGAACTTCTCAGGGAAACCCATGGTTTCCCCCACTTGTAGCCTCAAGGTGGAAACCACCACCCTGATCCTCTCTACACAAGATTTTGCTGGTAGCAGGTGAATACAGTTTTTGGTGTGACTAGGTGCACCCAGCAGCAGATGACAAACATTGCTGGTGCATCTGTCTTTAGGGTGACCCGTATGTTTTTTTGACCAGTTACGTTGAGTAAGAATGGTATTTTCAAGATGCAGGATAGCAGCATTACAACAGGTGGAGGTGTCTAGTGTGTGACTCGCTTCATCATAGCTAGGCAAAACGTGTTTCCCTTTGGTAGCTCCACAGGTCTGTTCTGCTGCTGACAATGCCATGCCTCAAAGACCCTATGCTCAGCCAGCCCAACGTTATGCATTGCTGATGAAAGCCTCAACCCGCTCGACCCTTACCATAAAATGGAGGCAGGCTGCTGAAGATTTAGCCTTGATGACAGCAGATGTTAGCAGTCTTCCAATGTGCTCCTAGCATGACACATCACCAATGGAGACTGGATTCCCAAATTAATAACTCGTGTAAGTTGTGGCACCCTGCCAGTCTAGGCACTCTCCAATAATTACGCCACTTACGGAGAGCAATTTTATACATCTTTATTCTGATTTGTAAGTGAGAACCCAACTTTCTAAACCTGCCTTCAACTCATCCCTCCAACACTTACAGCACAGGCCCATGGTATACAGTGGGAGCAGAAAGAATTCCAGCGTTCTTTTATTACAAGACAATGCATCTCCCGCTTTGTTAAATAAAAGTCACAACTTTCAAAAATAGATAAATACATAAATAAATATATGAATAAATACATGAGACTCAAGCAATTACAATTCTTCAATTAAACGTGGTGGTGCCTAAATCACACGTCCTGATTTGGTCACTGGAAACCGGGAACTGGCAGTTGAAGTTTCAGTGATCTGCACAGGTGAAGTGCAATTATTATCAGATACAGAGTCATCAACAGTCTGTCAAGATCCAGTCTCTACATTGACATCGATGTTTGGTGAGTGATGGGTCACAAGTCCAAAATGAGAGGAATCTCTCGTAAGGGACTTCCAATGGTGCTGGGCAGTCACCACGTGTCCTTTGGTGTTGGTGATAGTAAAGGGTTCAAACTCAAAAGGAGCATAAGATTTCCTTCTTCTGTACTGTATAACTAGCACTCGATCTCCTCTTGTGATGTCCTGCACACTACGTCGTCGGCCAGTATATACTTTTATCTTCTATTTGCAACCAAAGTCCGTAGTGTGAATGTCTTCTTCATTTTTAGATCTTTTGATCCATTGTGGCAGCTTGGCTGTCATGGCTCTTTCAAACATAAGAGTGACAGGGTTTTCCCCTACCGTTGACTCAGGGGTTGAACATTAAGCTTGAAGAGAAGTGTTTAAAACAGCTTTGAGGTCTAGCTTCCCCAATGCAGCATACTGGACAGCTTTCTTTAGAGTACTCATAAATCATTCTACCAGGCCATTGGCCTGGGGCCAAGGAGTTGTGCTTTTTGATGCTTTATATTGAAGTGATTTAGAAAGTCTTTGAATTATCGACTATTGAAAGGTGGACCATTGCAGGTACACCCCATGTCACAAAGATGCCATCTAGTTTTTGAATTACCTTTTTATGTGCAGTAGATGAAAGGTATTCCACCAATGGAAATGGGAGTTTTCATCAACAACAATTAGAAGATGAAGAGGACCAAAAAAATCAATGACAATTCTCTCCCAAGCATGATGTGGCAAGACTGACATGTTTGAAGGCCTCTGAATAACTTGAGATGAAAGGCAGTTGCATATATGACAAGCCTTTAATTATTTTTTTCCCCTTTCGTGGTGATACAGAAACCAGACTCGTCATGGAGAGCTCTCCTGGTGGCAGCTATTCCTCGATGTCCCTCATGGGCGACACCTATTACTTGTTGTAGACTCTCAGGAATAACAATATGTATACCTCGCAGTTATTTCTTGTAATGGTACACTGACTATAGCAAAGTTGTGCATGTATCTTGTATAGTTACAGGCCAGTCCAAGAAAGGTTGGTAGCATAGAAACGTCCTATAGGGGATTTGCAGTAGACAATTCTTGCACTTTTGCTGGATCAGGTTTCATACCCCCATTAGAAAAGACATGGGCAAAGAATTTCAAGCTTTTCTTTTGCAATTCACATTTATTTGCATTCAGAGTTAAGCCTGCATTGGTCAACAAATGGCATACTTGCATGAGAGCTTTGTCATGTTCTTTATGGGTGGCTCCGTAAATTAATACGTCATCACTATAGCTAAATGCATTTACTACAGACTGTATGTGACATTGAATAACTTCTTGGAAAAGTTCTGCGGCAGAGGATACACCAAAACTCAGTCACTTATAGCGGAACAAACCACTAAGCGTAGAAAAGTTGGACTGTACCTGGATTTTCCTTCACGCTTCAACTGGTGATATCCTTTCTTTAAGACAAGTTGAAAGAAAAAGAACTTTGCACCATACAGTTGAGTTATCATAGCAATGTGCGGACCTGGATGTCTGTCTCTCTCTCTCAATAGTCTTGGTGGCCTGACGCATGTCAACACATACGTGTAGAGCTCCTTCATTGTCTGATTTGGGCACTACTACAATGGGAGAAAACTATGGTGTCAGACCAGTGGAGCTTTCAATGAGGTCATGTTTAAGTAACAAATTAAATTCCTTTTCAACAACGTCTTGCAAGTGAAACACAATTTGTCTGTGTCTTTGAGCAACAGGATGAACATTTATGTGTAACTTTACATTCTTTGTGTTGAGTTTTCCTAGCCTATGGAATAGTGAAGGAAATTGACTTACAATTTCATGATGAACATTTATTTTGTAATTCCCTGATATCAGTCCCATATCAGCCGCAGTACTGAAACTCAGCAAACAGGCACTTAAAGCTGTTCCTTGATGTACATGAACAGGGGGCTTGTACCATATATTTCTTGCATTTCATTTAGGCTACAAAGGATCCTTGACACTTTAAGGGCATCAAAGCGGCCCATGTTTATACTTTTGTTTTTGACTTAGTAAGTTGTGGTAACAAAGACAGTTCTTGATGCTTCTCCTCAGGCATGATAGTCAATCGATGCACCACTGTCAATTATGAATGGTATTGAACACTCATTTATTTCAAGAGTTCGTCTGAGAATGTTTGAATGTGTTTGGTGCTTCTTCAAGTCGATTTTTCTTCACTTTGAGTATCTCTCACATTTGACCAGTCCCACATGTGCTCAATGTGAGACCGTATGATGGGAGCAGATATTGTGTGTCACAGTGTGTCATTTTCCTTCCCTAGCAATTGTATGCCTGCAGCCTGTTCCTGTATTACTTAGCTGTGTGTAGTTGGCAGTTAAACCTTGTTTATTCCTCCCAGACAGCCACACAATGGTGTGCCTGGATTGGCCATCACTGGCAGGATTGGGGGAGCAGAACTAGGCAAAGTCGCACATGCAAATCAAAAAACTGTGCCCTGTCTTCACATAAAGGACTTCATAATACCTCATTGCTCCTGTAGTCAGTCTGGAGCCAGGGCAGGGAAGGCAGGAAACTCCAAGCACATCAAAGGGAAGACTCTAGAAACTAGGTATATAAATAGTACCCTATACAGGAGTGCCTGTACACACAGAACTATCTTACTAATGAAAACAGTGGCAGGCAAAGGGATTTTAACATTTTTGGAAAGGGATGTTTTTGCAGAGAATTCACACAGCAGGAATATACTGCTGGTGAGATCAAAACATAGGATTCCTGAAATTCATGAAGGTGCAGAATAAAAAGGTGAGATAAATATAGGATCATTCTTGCACCAGCAACGTGCTACATAATTGGCTATCTCTGTAAGGGCATATGACCAGTGTTATACAATCATGTCACTTTTACTGTCTACTTGACAAATATAAAGTAAAACTTTATGGCTGATCTTAAAATGTTGCCTTCGGGCTTAGAAACTTTTCTGGAGCTTTTTCTGTCAGGGTCCCGCAATGCTCTTAACCCGTCTGGATTCGGTGAGGATTCTCTGGCTTGAATTTCAGGTAGCTACCGGTCAAACTCTGGAAGTCAGGCCTCTGGAGCTCCCCAGCAAGACGAACTTGGAATCCGGGTCGTGGTTAAAGGTAGGAGGCGTGGCTCCCGCGGTTGAGTCAGTCACCGTATGGAGCTTTTTTCCAAAGCTGGTCCAAACTTCTCTAAACTTCTGAAACTTCTTCCTGAAGTTCATCTTGAGTGTCAACAGTGTCCAAAATATAATCCAAGGGTCTGGAAGCTCCAAGATTGTCCTTTGAAAGTTTGTGACCACAAGTTCCACAATGTTCCTGGACAAAACCTTTAAAGGTTCTCTGGAGGCCCTCCTGGCAATAGACACTTGGTGATGATGATGCAGGTGAGCTCCATTAACCTGTAGCTTACAGAAAGTCCACTCTTTATTCCTTCAGAAACAAGGTACATCCACAGGGCTATAGTTCCAGATAATGCAGCAGGTGCAGTCAGCCAGAATGCAGGGCCTGGTGGTACAAGTAAAGGTTCCAGCATGGCAACCAGTCTTCTTCTCTGAGTTTCAAGCAGCAGATCTGAGAGGCTTTGCACCTCTCATATATTTATTCAGTGTTCTCTGGGGTCAAGCAGGAGAGCACTCCTGTCCAATGAAGTGCAAGGTTACACCGCAGAGCCTGACCACTTCCTCCAACATTTGGCCTATACTACTCCCAGAATGCACTATTTCTCCAAACTTCAACATGGCTGAAGTCTCAGCAGAGCAGGAAGAGCTAACTAAACCCACTCTCGGTTTGGCACATTTACATAGCTCTCTACTCCCCAACATCTGCAGATTCCTTCCTTAAGCATCCTTCAGCATCCATTTGGCTGGGTCAGAGGGGATGAGGATATATGGATTCCCTGCTTGTCCTATTCCTCTTTGAAGCTTCATGCTTTACAATCCTTCCCCCCTGCTCTGGCATTCCTGTGTAGCAGAGCCCTCTCTACCAGATAGCCTCTACAGGTGGAACCCTCTCCACCAGATAAATTGCAGGACGGCTGAATTTTGGCTTACATAATAGTCTTATAACTTCTTTTCTGTACAATTTAGGATAAATTCAAGAATAGCACATTGCTGGATTTATCAATACCATTCTCCTATGTCATTGAATGATATTTATTTAATTCCTAGCAATAATTATGCATTCATAAACTATTGCAATGATATCCTGTGTTGCTGAGGATTTATAATGTGGAAAATATAAAAATATAAAAAGTATAAAGCACCATTTATAAGGGCCCTGTTTATAGTTATAAGACACCCCCACCCCTGGGATACCTAGGGGAGACCTTGGAGATTCTGAATGTGCAACCATATTGTAGATTATCACTTTTTAATTGTTCCTACCACCAAAGTCGAGTTTGCTGTGAATTTATGTTTGAAAACTGAGCTCCAGGGGGCTCCTTCAGCACAGCACCCTGGTCTTAGAGCTCCTGAGTGAGTCTGGAGGGGGGCCCCTCCATATACAATGCAGTGTAGTAACTGTGGCTGCTGTGCTGAGCTGCTTCAAAAGTTAGCAAACTTGGCTGTATATGCTCTGTAGAGAATTGTCTTCTTGTAAAGGCCATTGAGACTGGGTATGGTTAACCAGATGTCCTTAAAATGTTTCTCCAGGATTATGCTCCTCATACCAGTACCAGTCGCAATAATAGCTTTAATAATAATATTAATAATAATAATAATAATAATAATAGTAATAATAATAATAGTATACACTTCCTGGTTCTACCATGTGTTTACATCATGCACTAAACTTGTTCATTAATATTGTATTATTATTATTATTATTATAATAGTTGCTTGTAAAGCGCAGCTGACACCCTATGGGTAACCTGGCGTTGTGATAAGATGTTAGCTGAGTGTGGAAAGGACTGTAGCCCCTGCCCAGAAGGAATTGGCAGGGAACCGGGGAGCATACCCGGGGATAGAGCCAGGTTTTTATCCTTTTTCTGAACTGCAGAATGTTATCTATATGTCTAATATCAGATGGAAGTTTATTCCAGAGGCGGGAGGCTGCCGTGCAGAAGGCCCTGCCTCCTGATTTAGCTTTCTTGACTCTATGCACCCTCACCAGGTTTGCCGATGAAGAACGAATCGTTCGGGGGTGGGGGGATACCAGGTACATTTTTCATGCAGGGATATGAGTCCATGTCCATGCAGGGCCTTGAACATTATGCATAATGCCTTAAATTGTATTCTCTGCGAGACTGGCAGCCAATGCAAATCAGAGAGTGCCAGGGAGGCAGAAGAACGGAGTGATCGCCGTAATGCTATTTTTGCAGCCATGGTCTGTATTCTCTGCAATCTCTCAATCAGATATTGTGGGGAATCTAAAAGCAGAGCATTGCAGTAGTCCAGTCTGATGAGGATAGTACTCCGGACTATCAGCGTTCTGGCCTCCAAGGAGAACATCGGGAAGATTTTACGGAATGCTCTAATCAAATTGAAACAACATCCAACTGTCTTGTTGACATGTTTTTCTAATGTCAGTTTTATATCAAACATGACTCCCAGATTGCGTACAGCATTACTGGGAGCCAGTGAGATACTGGAGGGAGTTGGCCAGAAGTTAGATGGAAGTGTAGAGGAAATTCTTCCTACTGCACAATGTAGAATCTCTGTCTTCTCAGAATTAAATTGAAGAGATTTCTCCCTGAGCCAGGTTGCTATATCCTGCAGACATGCATGAAAGTCTGTTAGAGACACTGATTGCTCACCCTCTAAAGACAGGATAAACTGGGTGTCATCTGCAAAATTCACTAAGTTAACATTATGAGATCTAATGATGGCAGGTAGAGGGCTCATGTAAATGTTAAATAGGATAGGGCTGATTGCCGATCCCTGCGGGACACCATGCAGTATGTTAGAAAACTTGGACCGAAAAGGGGGAGGGCTACTGCTTGTTGTCTATTGGATAAGTAAGAATGAAACCACTTAAGGGCGGTGCCCGTCACTCCCACCTCTTCAAACCTGGACAAGAGAATCCCATGGTTTTACCGTTTCGAATGCGGCAGACAGGTCTAAGAGAACCAGTATGGCCGACTGTCCCCTGCCTGCTCGCATCCGAAGATCGTCCATAACGGTCACCAGGGCAGTCTCCATCCCATGGCCTGGGCATAATCCAAATTGTACCTTGTCCAGAATGTTATTTATTTCCAAAACCTGGGAGAGTGCTTTACTAACCACTTGTTCCAGAATTTTTACTGGATATGGTAGGAGGGAAATGGGTCTGTAGTTCTTTAAACAGCCTGGGTCAAGTGTCGCTTTTTTCAGCAGGGGTGTCACCGACGCCTGTTTCCAGCAGGCCGGCACAGAACCATTCATCAGGGATTGGTTACAAATTTGTCGTAGTGCCGGAAACAGTTCAGGAGCCAACCCCTTCCAGATTTTATGTGGCAATGGATCCAGAGGAGATCCTGAGGATACTCCCATGGCCATTTTTTCAAAGTAACCTGCAGAGAGCACATCAAAATGGTCTAATGAGTATAATTTCTCCCCCCCGGCTCGACTAGCAGAAAGTGACTCCTTGGGCGTATTGCCCGAATTTAAGCCATTGATAATGTTACTAATCTTGTCCTCAAAGAAGATTGTCAATCTGTCACATAGTACCTGACTGGGCACAATCTCATTCTTTGAGCATTCTGGGTTAATCAGAGTATCTACAATCCTGAATACATCCTTGGTACTGTTTTGTGCCTTCAGGATGGAATTTGAAAAATACTCTGTCTTTGCTACCAGAATTTGTTTCCTATACTCTGCTATGGTTATCCTTCAGGAGGTTTAATCCCCCTCAGTATAGGCTCTGCGCCATTTCCTTTCCGCTTGCTTGCAGCCAAGTTTCAGAGTTCTACGTTTTTCATTAAACCACGGGCTGATGGTCTGCCACGTTTTTCATGGTTTTTTAACGGGGCAATTTGTTCCAGCCTGGTGGTTATATTATCGCAATAAATTGCATCATTCTCCTCCACCATCTTATTTATGTCACACTTCTCAATGGGCACAAATACTGGGAAAGCCGTTGCCTTCTTCAGAAGGCCCTTCCAATCCCTACTTTGGAAGTTCCGGTCATTCTTAGGAATTGAGTGATTCAATCCAAGATTATATAACTGGAAAATAATCAAGTGCTGGTCCGACCAGCACACCGGTAGGGCCTCAATTGGTCCCAGTATTTGTTCATTAGAGAATACTAGGTCCAATATATGTCCCCCCTGTGTGTGGACTCCATAACCCACTGTTGTAAATTAAGGGTTTCACAGGATTGAATAATTGTGGTATCCTGGATCTAATATCCCATTAGGCCATAGATTGAAGCCCCCTACAACAAGTAGTCAGGAATGGGACAATGCCAGGTTGCTCAGGACTTCAATTAACCCTTGTTGAAATAGAGGACTAGCTGTTCCAGGGGGTTGATAGCTGACTAAACCAGTCAATAATTGTCCCGTGGGATCTTTCAATGAGAAGAGCAGAAGTTCTATACCCTCCGGCTCATCAATATTAAAAGGGGAAAAATCCCAATTTTCTTTAAAAATAACCCCCACACCGCCTCCTCTACCACCCAGGCGAGGTTTGTGGAAGGCTTTATATCCAGATGGACAGGCCAAACCCAGCTCCAGATCTGAACCAGGATGTGTCCATGTTTCAGTCATGAACAACACATCCAGTCCATGCATTTCCACCAGCAATTGAGTCTCCAGATAGTGCTTTGGCAGAGACCTGACATTAAGCAGCCCACACCTCAGACTATTTCTTTTTGCAAAATCAGATTCCGACCCTGAGGTCTCCTCTAGTCTAACCCTACCTCTCCTACCTCCTACTACCCCAAGCTTAAGCAACTGTTCCCTCGAATAGTAGTACCTCCTGCCCTCAGCTCCAATTTTCCTGGTACGGGCAGCATGGCTGGCGCTGTGCGTGGTCGTTGCGCGGACGCACGCAGACGGGCTTGCCTTAGGCGTGCCCGCAGCGCACGTCTGCTGTGCGGCTACGCCAGCATGTTGCTTTTATGGGTGTGGGGCTAAAAGACTACACCGGCGACCTCAATATGGGCGGGTCCACTCTAACAGGCGGGCACCGCGAGATCGGAAGGATTCCGGTAAGCACAGAAATTGATTTGTAACCTGCGAGCAGTTTGAGCAAATGTAATTTTAAAACAAATACAGTACAGTTTTTAAAAGCAAGAGTAAAGTGCAAAAAAGTGCAGCAGCAGCAAAAAGGTCTTGCGCTCTCGTTCCCACATCGCTTAACGCTGGCTAGTAAATCAATGAGAGAGCAAATAATGCAAAGATTGCAAATAATGCAAGCGTTTACAATTTTTTTAGGAGTTTAGAAAAGCTCTTATTAAGAGGTGAGACTATCATGAAGACAGCCGTGGTCTTCTGAGCCTTCGCGCCACATAGGAGATTTTTTCCATTATTGATACAGCAGTCAGCAGTTTAAGGGGAATGCAGTCGGCAGCACTACGTGGAGAATGCAGGGTGATCAGGTATTTTTGCTTCTAAGTTCTTTTTGAGCTGTTTTTTACAATTTTCCCCCCGCCTTGCTCTCCTCATATGCGGCGGTCACAGCCGCCATTTTAATTATTATGAATTATGAATTGGAGAGAGGATGTAGCCTTACTGCTAGAGCGGTCAACGTCGTTCAAGTCTAGGCAACCACGCTCAACATCCTGTGATTCTGGGCAAATCACTTAATCTCCCAGTGCCTAACAAAAATGAATTTGTCCTTATGTAACAAAACTGGTGCTATGTCAAGCGCTCTGATACCCGATATCTTCGGGTCTAGTTCGCGCTATATAAAACTCACCCCAAAAAAATACGTGCTTTGATGTGCTCCGTATGGTACAACTTCTTGGCTGTGCCGTTAGATGCAACAAAGTCAATGTTTTTTAAAATTTGTTGGCTTTCTATTCCAGCCAGTCTGCTTCTACAGTCTGGCTATTTAATTCTGGCTCTCTCTTTTTACAGTGGGTTTGAGCATGATGTTCATATATGTCTGCATTGTTGCAGTGCACTATTGCAGTTTGAGTACTGTTGCCATTATATGGTTGTTTAACAGGGAAAGGATTGACAATGCGTCTTCTTTTCCTTTCTAATCCCCGAGACTTACAAGTGATTTGCCTCTTCTCCTGAGCTCCATTAATTGGCTTGGCTTCTTTACTTATGGAGCCTGCTTCATCTTCCTGTCAAAAGGTTTCGATGTTATCTGGAACATTGCCTCCAATTCGCAAAGATTCTAATATTGTTACTAAATGACAGAAGAAAGATGTTTTCTCTTCTACAAAGTCTCCTTCACCTCTCACTCTTGAGGACCTCATGGAAGAAATAAAGCTAATGAAACCTTTGTCATGGAGACAAACGTGATGCTTCAACGGATAGAAACAAAGTAGGTTAATCTGGACTCCAGAGTGACTGAAGTGGACCAAAGAGTAAGTCATATTCAGGATGCAGCAACCAAGAAAGAGATTATGTCTAAAGAAATAGAATAGAACTTTTGAAACAGCAAACATAGGATTTGGTCATTCGGAATAGATGTAATAACCTCCAAATGTATAGCATCCCTGAAAAGGCAGATATGCCTTTCTTAAGATCCATATCCCAAAAATAGTTGGGCTTAAGGAAGGAACAAATCTCAATTTAGAATGCTCATCCCATTGGTCCTAAATCATTGGCCACTTCATCAATAGACTGTCCACGAGGAAGAATTGTTCTCTTTTTGGAATATATCCAATTGCTAATGGTTCTTTCAGAAGCCAAGCAATGGAAACAAATGTTATGGAATGGTCAGAAACGCGTATTTTCTCAAGACGTGGCCCGTGCTACAGCAGCTCATCGCAAGGAATTTTTGTCTTGCCGTCCTGCTGTACCCTCTATGAAAACTTGATATGGCCTTGTGCACCCATGTTTTTCCAAGGTGAAATATAAAGAGAGATCCTTTTTACTTGAATTCCCAAAGGATTTGAAGAAATTCATTTCTCAGCATCAAGGAGACGAAATGGAACTTGGAAAAACTTGAGCATTTTTCTCTTTTGTAATTATTTGCTCTTTGTTCTTGATGCATTGATTGTCATTGTGTTACACTGTTTATATTAATGCTTTTATGATATATTTAATAGCCAGTAATAGCTTTTATTCCTTTATTACCCAGATCCCTTTCCTAGATGTGTCTTTCCTACGTGTCACCTCAGACCTTATGTATTCAGTAATGTCTTTATTTTAGATTTCCGATCATTATAATTCTTATGATAGGTTTCCAACTGTTGTTTTATTTATGTATGTTATTTATGGATTGTCTCTGTAGCTTATGTAATCTGTTCTTGGATGGCTCTAGTCTGATGTCCATCTTTTTCTGCGCGTTTCTCCACCCAACTTTGATACTGTTGCCTCTTTAGAGATATACGGCAAGATGTATCAAGTGCATTCACGTTCGCAAATGGACCGATTTGCAGAATTGGCCCGTTTGCACACGGGAAAAACCCTTTTGGGATGTATCATTCCAAAAGACAATAGCAAAATAAAATGGGAATCGCAATTTTTGAGATCACCTATTTTGCGAATGCAAATTGTGATTCTATAAATGCAATGCAGGAAGCGCTTTTTAAATTGTGACCCTGCTTTAAGGAATCGCAATTTACCAACAACTTCAAGTTGGTGGTAAATTGCAAATCCTTAGAAAAATGCACAATTTTGCATTTTTCTAAGTGCCATGTGGCGCATGTATGTGCACCACATGTGCACACATGCATATTTCAGTGGTGCATCAGGGTGGCCTTGTGGCCCCCTTGAAATTGCATGCGCAATTTGCGAATACCTATTGGGTACTCGCAAATTGCGCATGCAACTCCCATTCATTCCTATGGGCCTCTAGGTCCATAATAATGAATGGGAAGCCATTCCTTATTTGCGGCTCACAATTTGCGAGTCGCAAATAAGGAATGTGTAGGAATCTCAAAAAATTGGCTGAACCCTACATACATTGCATTTTGCGAGTCTATAACAGTGAATCGGTTAAATTTGCTATTATAGACTCGCAAAATCCAATTTTGATACATCAGGCCCATAGTCTTTATCTATGGCTCTAGCAATTTGGCTTTTTGACATCTTCTCATTTTCTATCAGTAATTATCTGTTCCTTTTCTTTCCTTTGTTTTTCTTTCTTCCCTTAATTTTTGCCGAATTGAATCTTTTTCTCTTGATCGCTGCTTACTCTCTCCTATCTTTCTTCTCAGATTTCAATATCACCCTCTTTTTAAAATATTTGTACCTTACATTTTGTATACTTGCCTATCTGCATTTTGATGGCTTGGTTATGTTCCGCATTATGTATTATAAAATATATTGAATTTGAAATGATATATATGTTATAATGCTTTTCACTTTGTTTGTGGTTGGTAATATTCGTATTGTGTCATGTACTATGCAGGGTTTGTGTAATCCTTTAAAGAAACAAAGAGTTTATCTAGACTACAATACAAGATTGTCATGCTACAGGAAACACACCTTACTGATAAAGATATAAACTCATTAAAGAGGCGATGGGTTGGACAGGTATTCTGCTCTCCTGCTAAACAGAACAAAAATGGGGTGGTTACACTGTTTCACATGTCGCTTTCCCTAACAATTGAAAAGGAGAAGAAGGATGATGATGGTAGATGGCTTCCCCGTAATCTTACAGTCAATAACACTCCAATTTCCCTCCTTAATATTTATGGTCCCACTGGAATAGGTGCACAATTTTGGCAATTCATCTCCCACACTATACACTCTTGTTCAAATTCCAAACATCTTGTGGGTGGAGATGTTAATCAAATTATTTATCATTTTACTGACAGGAAATCTCTCGCTCGGTATGTACCTAACAAAATGCTGAAAACGTCTAAAACTATTCAATTCAGGGATTGTGGATGCTTGGAGGATCTGTAATCTAGAATATTCTGGAATTTAGTCTCTATTCCTCCACACATAAATTAAGTCACACAAATCCAAAATAGTAAATATTATTGATGATAAAGGTATTAATCATTTTAAAGATGATGAAATATTAAAATGTTTTACAGATTTTTATCAAAACCTATATACACAGGAATTCTCTCTTTCCGAGGTTGCCCAGGACTCTTTCTTTGACTCTCTTCCACCTCGTTCTCATTTATCTCAAGATTTCACTTTTCTTGATAAGGATATTTCCCTAATAGATTTAAAGTCAGCTCTTGCCCAATTACTCAAGGATAAAGCCGCCAACCCGGATGAGTTTACAGCTGTATTTTATTTACGTTTTTCGCATATTTTACATCCACACCTCCTTTCTCTTTATCAATACTTTATACTAAATAATGAAGCTCGTGGTTCCTTTTTAGAAGCAATGCTCTTTCTAATTCCAAAGAAAGACAAAGATCCCTCATCATGTGCTAATTATCACCCTATTTCTGAAATAAAACAAGATTATAAAATGTTCACAAAAAAATTAGCTCTCTGTATTAATCAGATCATTCCTGATTTGATTGAAATTGAGCAAACTAGGTTTGTTAAGGGTAGGTCTATGCTGATAATTCTAGGGCTTTCTTGAATATAATACATCTCACATCTAAAAGTTTCTCTCCTATTGGTGCCATTACTATAGATGCAGAGAAAGCTTTTAATCAATTAAATTGTCCTTTTATGATGCAGAAACTTAGTTGGCATGGTTTTGGTCCTGGGATTTTGAACCTTATTGGTTTGCTTTATTCTTTTTCCACTACCTCTGTTTTTGCTAATGGTGATCACCAGGGTCACAATTTTTCCCTATCTGGGCGTCTTATTTGACGAACGTGGCACTTGGCTACCGCAATTACATGCTAAGAGGAATGTCCTGGCAAGATCCACATCTGCAGTCTTAGCTTTTGCACGCAAACTAGGGGCAAAACCAATGCAAGCCCTCTTAAAAATATACAGAGCAAAATGTATCTCTATTGCAACTTATGGTTCGGATATTTGGGGTTTTCGTAAGGCAAGTGAGATTCAAGTTGTCGAGAACAAATTCTTTTTTTTTTTTTTTTGTCCTCATCTCACCTTTAAACCTAGGCAGATTTTACAAGCCGAGAATTAAGAAACTGGGCGCCCTTCGACTCACTGCCTTAGTCGCTGCCCCCTTGGGCTTCCCCACGCTGTTGAGGATAGGTGTAATCATTGGACCAGGATTCAGCCTTCATGGCACTAGCGATTAATCAGTTGCAAGCGACCTCCCCACACTAATAGGGGGGACCAGATGTTTCCGTCTACTTCTGTCTTGTCTTCCTGATTCAAACAAGCCATATTCAGCGCGGCTTTTACTCAGTCTTCTCTATTGGGAGGAGTCGGATCCTTCCACCTTAGACATATCTCTCTCCTAGCCAAAATAATTAGATATAATAGTAATCCCTTTTCTAATTGGGACAGTGCTTCCTTTATAGAGTCGTTTGAACCAAAGAATACAAGGTTGACATCAACTTCCAATTCTATATCAAAAATAAGAGTCAAAATATCCCCCACATTCCTCCAAAATGAACACAATTCTATACATTAAAAAAACATATGTATATCATCCGCTTTGTCATATTTACATCTGGGGCAATGTGGAGTCGGGACCGGGGCAAACCTAGCAATTCTGGCGGGAGAATAATAAAGCCTATTCAGCACAAAGAAATGTTTTTTTTTCAGCCTAGCAGGCCTTATATATCTATAGAGTAACTTAAAGGAAGATTCATAACGTGCTTCGATGGGGTGGACTTGAGGGAGAGGGCTCCACACCGATGCTTGGGCCGGGATCTCTCTATCCTCCGCCTCGAGCAGATTTATATACCATTGGGATATTTCTTTTTTCCTTACGTGAGGATCCTGAAATAGAAGCTCCATGTCCCAATTCCCTTTGATTTCACTCACTTCTGCCTCATGCCATGATCTTAACTGAAGGTATTTGAACCTCGAAAGGGTGGAGCCAATCTTGGCCTCTAACAGCTCCCATGGGAGTACCCCCTCTGAGTCTACCAGGTCGGACCATCTCCCCAAACCTGCTTTCTTATAGGGATAGCAAGGCCGTCCTTCAGACACTCTGGGGTCCCTGGTGAATCCCAAATTGGTGCAAAGTGGGAGTAATAGCCTATACCCAGAGTTCGCCTTATTGTGTACCAGTTTAATAAAGCAGTTTTTAGAACTTTAAGGCGTACACGTTTAAAGAATCTGGGGGCCCCGAATTTATACAGAAACCCACTTTGTCCAAAATCCCCCTCTGCTGAAATCATTTCCCCCAACAGCCTGCCCCATCTAGATTCTACCAGAGTTGTGAATAGCATCCTAGTGCCCTTGAACTGGAATGCGATTAGATACCAATTAATATCTGGTAGGGCCAGGCCGCCCTTCAGAAGCTTTCTTCTTAGTTTTTTCCACGAAAGTCTTGCACTCTTCTGCACCCATATGAAACTTCCTATTTTGCCCTGAATTTTACTAATAATTTTTGGTGGAAAAGTGAGGGGGATCGTATTGAAGAGATATGTCAATTTTGGAAGAACTGACATCTTTACTAGGTTTACTCTTCCATATATCGTCATAGGAAGGTTCTTCCACCTAGCAAAGAGATAATCTATGTCCTTTTCAATTTTGGCTATATTTAGGAGAGGTATTTTCTTCAGGTCTTTCACTATTTTTATTCCGAGATATTTAAACTCCCCACTCTCAGAAACTAAGCTATATGTAGTGTTCCAACACATAATTTCAGTCGAGAACAAATTCTTAAGAAACTTGCTAGCGGTACCAAATTCCTCACCCACTTATATAATTCACCAAGAGCTAGGGATTGGTTTTGTAGAGGACCAAATTGCATTAGCACCCCTCTTGAAATGGATTACAACCTGGTTAAACCCTGAATTAGAACTAAACCGGGAGATTTTAAATGATTGTCTGGCTTTAGATCAAGCTAGCCATATTCCATGGATGAGCCATGTTAAAAGCATGTTCATGAAATTGGGTAGGCCAGAGTTATTTAATTCACCAGCCACAATAGTCAAGGGTGATTTGCTGTGGGCTAAGCGTTCTTACCTATATATGGTTACCATGGAGAGAGAAGCAAGGGAGTTGAGAAAATCAACTGTACGTGAGCATCAATTATTAAAAACGTCCCCCGCAATGGAACCATATTTGATAGTGGTATCTAATCCTAACCACCGCTTCCTATTAACAAGATTTAGATTAAATCAGTTACATTTTCTCCTTGCTGAACCACCGGGATGGAGAAAGGTAGAGGACTTGGGTGTGTGTTCATGTGACAACTTCTCTGTACCGGACACAATACATTTTATCTTTTTTTGTGAGCATTTCTTGCACATTCTGAAGCGTTTTATTCTCCCAATTTTAAAAGACAAAGGTTTTTTACAAGTTAAACCGGCACTTATGTATTTACAGTTGCTGTCTAATGTTTTGGAGATTTTTAGTATAGCAAGTTTTCTCACCGCAGCAACTAGGATCAAGAAGAAAAAAATTATTTTAACTGTGTAGATTATGAATTCGGGGGATAAAAACGAGACTGATTTTATGCTACAGTTTAAATTGTTTATCTGTGATTATTCCATGTTGTGTTTTGGTATAAAAAACTCTTGCTGCTAAATAGAAATTTTTAAACAATTTTTAACCTCATGAATAGCATGCTTTTATGGTTTTAAATAACCAAATAAAGTACTTTGACTGACTGGCTAATGGTACTCAATCCTCTTATTTCACTCCTCAGAGGGGTACTTGACAGTGCTGTCCTCTCTCACCCTTACTTTTTATATTATCTTAGGGACCTTTTCTTCATACTTCATACTTTACATCCACTCACCCTTTTTTCATGGTTTTGTTCATAAAAATACTAAAATTAAATTCAAAGCCTATGCTGACAATATTGTACTACATGTTTCAGATCCACAAGTTTCAATACCTGCCTTTACGGATCTCTTATCCACTTATGCTAATGTACCTTGCTATAAATTAAATTTCACAAAATCTGAAGTCCTCCCATTAAATATATATCGTTTAAAAGTGATGTTTGCAGATACTGATTTTAAATGGAACCCTAACCATATTAGCTGTTTTGAGATCAAATACTCCTCCTCTATTGTAAAAACAATACTGCTTAACTCAGAATATGTCTTTCAAAAAGTTCTTCACATGTCAGAGCAATGGCTCCCCTTATATTTATCATGGTGGGGTAGGTTGGGCGCAATCAAAATGGTGATGCTCCCTGTCATTAATTTTTACTTATCCATGCTACCAGTTAAAATTCCTCTGACCTTTTTCAAATCCATTAACAGTTCCCTAGGCCAATTTTTATGGAATAAACGGTAAGCACGTATTTCGTTATCTTCTCTATGTGCGCCCAAAAATGGGGGAGGAGTTAATAAGCCAAACATTCAACAGTATCATTCCTCCTTTCTAATCAGGCAAGTTTTACCTCACATTTGTTCCCCCACTGACACTCCCTTAACAGTTTACCATATATTGAAAGACCTTTTAATTATTTATTTCTCATTTTCACTGCTGGCTCATTTTTCACATCCTTTACAATCCTTTACATCACCTACTATTACACATTCCATATCCGTCATTTACCTGTTTCTCACCAAATCTCTCTCACAATTGCAAGTTTTTCTAGATTCCTCCATACAGCATAATAATTCTAATAAACTACTGAATTGTACCATCTTTTAGAAAGATCGGGCTGCTAAGGGTATAATTCAGGTCAAACAATTACTTAAAGGGATGCACCTTCTTTCGGCCTATCAAATTCAAACTAAATTTAGCCTATCTACTGCTTTCCTCCTTAAATATGAATCCTTACAAACCGTCCTTACTCAACATATATCTTTTCTTTCTCAGGCTCTTTCTCCTTCCCTGGATCCCAGTCTGGCACCACTATCCACCTCTTCCTCCCTCAGGGCCTCTAATATGTATAAACACCTTCATTACTCCCTCCCACTTCCCCTGGGTGCAGCTCAATCAGAGAGTTGGAGTGTGTTGTGCTTGGGAGGAGTGAAGCAGGTATATTCCAAGCATGTGAACTAATCAAAGGTTGCCAGATGAAGGCACATGTAGTGTCAGAATGTGCAATTCTATGTGACAAAAGCTCCAAGGCCATAATGTGCCAGAGGTATGTGAATCATAAAATCATAGGGAAAGCAAAGTCCTGCTTCCAATGGAGGACTATAAGTCGCTTGGCAGCACCCAGCATAAGATGTGCAAGACGCCAATCTGTATACGTCATGGCCTCTAGTTTAAGGGGTCGAACCCCTAAACAACTGTGGTGTAGGAGGCAGGAAGTGGGAAGCCCAGCACACCTTTAATATGGCCTAGGATTTCTTTCGAATATGTGTAAATGACATAGCATGACCACCATATATGTTGGAAATCGCCAGGGGCCGATTTACTGCACCAGCGGAGATTAGATGTGGTGCAATAAATGGTGCCAAGGTATGTCGGTGTATAGTTCCACTGTGTCATCATTTTGTATGCTGTCTCCCGCTGTTGTATACTGCGATAGATCTTGGGGATATCTGGCCAGAGTTTATCCCACTGCTTCTGGGAGATACCATCAGTGGTGTCAGCATGCCACTGTAATTGATATGTATACAGATACGCTTGGCCCGAGTATCGGAGGTGTGGATATCAAAACTATAATGCCATCATAAGCCATGACCAATGTCTCAAACAAGATAAATTGCCTTGTCGCCCCTTGAAAATTCTGTAGTAAGATGTATGTACATGCGAGTAGAACAAATAGTCACGAGTGTCAAGGTGTCTCTTTTGGGTGCTACTGACATCGCCCCCGTGTCCTGGAAGCAGGTAGCAGTGTGGTCTAGCTGAGGGTCCCATACTTAATTCAAGTCTCCACCCATAACTATGTAACCTCTCTCGTTTATCAGCTGTTCCCACAATTGTGTCCTAAGGAAAAGGTATTGTGTCTGATAAGGGGCATAGCCGTTAAAAAGCCTGATTAGGAGTTGACTCCGTTGCATGGTTTCACATAGAGACCGACCATTGGCATCACGCACTGTCTTAATTGTCTTATTTCAGAAACCTACCTCGCACATGATGATCACTCCCGCTGTCTTGGTGGGGTCGTGCCAGTTGAGGTGGTGAGGATCTTTCAAATTAAAACACACAAGGAGTGTCCTCCCTCACTAAATGAGTCTCCTAGAGAAAGATAAAGTAGGGTTCTGCAAAAGAAGATATCACCATATTTGCTGTCTCTTATTAGGGGAATTGAATCCCCTTACATTAAGTGAGAGTAGTTTGTAATGTCATACAATGGTCATTGTGTGGAGGATGAGACATAGTGTTGATATTATCAGGTAGGGATGCAAGAATGAACCTAAAAGGGGTTCGGAGTTGGCTCAATTGAGCTGGGGTGGAGCCATATCAACAGCTCAGGTAACTGGAAGGACCTTGGGGGCTTAAGTGCATCTAGTGATTAGGTATATGCTGAACCTGCTCAGGGACAGTGAAGGAAGCCTTTCCAGCAAGGTAGTCAACCTGAAACAAAGAAAGGTTACAATAAAACAATAAACATCGTGAGGCCAACAGGGCCTAACAACTCCATTCGAGTCCTGTTGTGTCCAGCAAGCAGATATGCAAGACACAATGGAGACGTTACTCTTCAAGAGTGTGAATCAAGGGGGGATGTCCATCAGTGGTGTGCAACCATTGGACAATAGGGAGTACATTCTGCTGCAGAGAAGGTAAGACTGTGTATTAGTAGTGTCCTTCACAGGTTCCAGACCCCCCGCAGACAGCCGGAAACAGAACAAGGATAAATGATGAAGCATATGTGGGCCAGCTGAATGTTCATGGTCCTTCAAGTCCAAAGAGGTGCCCGGGGAGGACAAGCAGAGCTTCAGAGAGGAGAGTGATCCAGTGCAATACATTCGCTCTACTTCTAAGCTGTTGAATGTGAGCCCAGGTGCATGTCGTATGGGCACACATCCCTAAAAGTTCTGAAGCATGCTCATGAAGTGGGGGGCTCACCAGCAAGGTGATTATTTGAGACATTACTCAAGATGAGCCACAATGACACTTAAGACAAAGTCACAGGGAGCCTGTGGCTGAAGGAGCTGGGGAAGGTTTCTTGACCATGTTGCAGAGGTGTTGAATAATGCCTCTTTTTGTTTCCCGAGAGACTGCAGCCTTGTGGTTTTTGTCGGTGCGGCAGGCTGTTACTAGAGACCTGATAGGCTGTAGGGATTCTTTGGAGGGCATCCATGGGGCGGTGCAGCGCCTTCAGGTGGAGTTTGAGAAGTTGTTTGACTTCGGCCAGAGAGCAGATAACTCATCTCCTGCCCTCCCAAGTGAACATGAAAGCAATTGGATGGCCCCATTGGTAATGGATGTTAAGCTCCTGCAATTTGTCCATGTCTGCACAGAAGACCCTGAGGAGACAGAGGGTAACAGGGGAGAGATCCTGAAATAGCTGAATAGTGTGGCCACAGACGATAAGATCCGCCTTGCTCCGTGATGCTGTCAGGGTTGCCTCTTTCTCAACATAAAAATTGACTCATCTCAGGATATCTGGGACAGACTCTGAACTTTACAAAGGAGAGGCCACGGGCTGAGCTCTGTCCAGGACTGGAGGAGAAGTGTCATCGTTACTGCGAATGGTTTGGAGTAGCTCAGCAGTGAAGGCCATAATGTGGCTACCCTCTGCCTCTTTCGGCACACCCCAGATGTGGATGTTGTTCCGTTGGCTTCTATTTTCAAGCTCTTCCTGCTTCATTTGGTGCTCAATGTGCTGATCCTCCAGTGCAGCCACCTTCCACCAAAGTATTTCTTAGTCCTCGGAGCGGGCATCCACTGTGCGTTCCAGATCATCCACTAGTCCTCCTATGTCAGTGACCTCACAGGGGATATCATTTGAGCAGAATTTAAAGTCCATTTTGAGGGAGCCAATTTAAGTACTGATTTCTTGCAGGAAACAGTTCATGTAGGCCTGAGTGATGGGTATTGATGCTGTGTATCCATCCATACCAGACAACGTCTGCGATAGAGACCATGTCTGGCACAGGTGCTTTATTCCAAAGCGAGGTAACGGGATTGTCCCTTGTAAATCCAGTGGGCGTGTCCTTCGCGGTTTTGCCATGAGGCATAGTTTCCACCAGTGGAAGTTGCGGGGATGCAGTTGACAAGGTGGATCAATGCGGCACACGAAGTCTCTGGTGAGAACCTTTACAGGATTTAGGGGGAAGACTAGTATTCAGGTACGCCAAGGAGATAATGTGTTGAGTATCTCTGAAGTATTCAATGAAGCTGCAGCAAGCGGGGAAGCCAGCCAAGGATATCCCAGAACAATCACTCGTTCAGGGGGTATATGGATGGATCCAGGGCTGTTGCATGGAGCCTGGGAGTCATGTGAAGGAAGACTCTGACCCTGATGTGGCCCCAGGCAAGTCCTGGTCCCAACAATATGTCTGAAAAGGGTTAGAGAGCTTCCCATCAACCTCCCATGTGTTGCT
Organism: Triturus cristatus; assembly: GCF_964204655.1. Taxonomy (NCBI): domain Eukaryota; kingdom Metazoa; phylum Chordata; class Amphibia; order Caudata; family Salamandridae; genus Triturus; species Triturus cristatus. The sequence continues at coordinate 139,123,912 of NC_140589.1, read as the reverse complement.
CCATGTTTGGAAGCAGTTAAACAGAGAGGCAGAGAGGACACCCATACCTCTCTAGTTGCTCCATACCTCTTACCCAGGAGAAGCCCACCACATATCAAAACATGAATCAGTCAAGCCAAATAGACATTCCAAGGCCTCTAACACCAGAGCAGGATTCGGGGGCCAGAGCAGTCATAGCAAACAGTCAATTGATGGGTGTCACAGACTGCAGCAGCACCCTCCCTTAAAGACTACCCTGTGTAGAAGATAGCGGTCCCGCAAAGTGGATGGACCACGGAAGTAAGTCAATACCAGTCTCCAGGGCCAATCTCCAGGGCCCCATCCAATCCAGAGGTCCCGATGTGAGCCCTTGTCTGTTTGCCTCAAGCAAGGCAGTGCCCAGAGGACCACAAGTCCCAAGTGCGGCATCTGTGTCACCTCAGGTCCAGTGGGGGCCCGGGGATTAACAGCAAGGGCGCGAGTTAGTGCAAGAAGGCCCACATCAGGCAAAGGGCAGGTTACTGATGCTAGCGAGGGGGGGAGAGAAGCATGTGGTGCATGTAGATTCTCGGATGCCCTGTTCCTAAGTCTATGCCATTAGCAAGCAAGGTCCCAGGGCAAGGTAGCTGAAAGGTGCAAGGATGAGAGGTGGTGGAGAAAAGAGAAGCTGCCAATCTGCAGACTGATTCTCACTCTCCCTGGGGCAGTCATGCCAGTATCCATCAAGCAGAATACAGGGAGTCCCAAACAGGAGGCAGGGGATCTATGCTCAGTCAACGCTCACCGATAAACAACTAACCAGAGGGAACACAGATAGTGAGGTTGCGGCATTCCCAGGCCGAGACGGCAGACTAACCGCAGTCCTCCGCAGCGGAGTATGGTCTGCTAGCAGGGACACCCCTTTTCAGGAGTCACAAGGCACTTGGGTGGAATGAGGCATGGATGGAGGGGCCCCACAAGCAGTGACTTGCCCCAGCACCCTCCAGGTGTTGGGGAGGGCAGGAGGGTGTGCTCAGATGCAGTAGTGGGCTCTCTCAGTTGCATAATGGTGGATCCCCCGGTCAGCCCCCTCCACATGAGAGAAATGCTGCAAGAAAGCCTCAGACACATGAAGGGGTGGAGGGATTCTCATGGGCGAGCCACCCCCTACAATGTAGAGAGCCCTGTTTAGCCCGGTCTCAGCAGGGTCACTCGTAGGGGTAGTCCACGTCCAGGGCAAGACAAGATGGCACAGCCGTGGCCACCACCGTTGGCCCAGGGTTTTGCAATCTACACTGCCCACTCTGTGCCCGATAGCCTCTCCTCATGGACGGTGCGTGGAACACAGATGCCCCCACCATTTCGGTGCCATGCAGTTGTGGTCCCAATGGTTTTAGAATCTTTAGAAGGCTGCAGGAGTCCAGAGCTAAACGGAGCATACCTTACTATGAGCTCTGATCCAGTGGTGAACCAGCCACAGATACTGCAATACCATATACTCACCTGGGCCCATAAACTCACACATTACACACACACTGACCAGTTAAACTGCTGGAGTCAAAGTTTTTGTTGTTTCTTATTACAAGATTAGTTACCTGCCATTCCTAACTAATCTTTCACTGATCAAAAAGTTCTTTCCTTTGGTCAATGGACCATTAGTTGAACTAGTTGATAGTGAAATGACATAAATGTAATTCTCTTTGCAATGAAATAACCACAGACTCTGGAAAGTTTTAAGGCTTTATCTAAATTAAACGCATGTGAAACATTTCAAAGTACAGTACAGTCTCCGTTACTCAAAGGAAGGAAGATTCGATTAGTCAATTAAAACAATCAAATGTATCATACTTTGCAATGACGTTGCGTAGAGAGGAGAGGAGAGAGAGAGAAAAGTACATTTGCACATTCACGAAAATATAATTACCTAGGATGGTGTGAAAACCAACCCCCTGGTCAAGGAGCTGGGTAAGGTCCCCTGGGAAAGATCAGGCGACAAAGGCTTCAGGACAGGATTCAGGACAGGACAGGATAGATGACCTCTCTAACACCGACGCTGGCGTCGCACCCCTCTCTGACACACCCTTGCTCCTCAAGATTCTTCTGCGATCTTCTTCTAATTTAATTAAGTTTAAGTTGATAGTTCTGCAAATCGATTCTTCATCAGCATTCACTCGTTACTCTGACAGCATCCCGAGATCTGTAGCATTCAGCATCTCTCGCACTGGTTCACTCGGGCAGCATTCCAGTCTCATGCATGCTAACTAACTATGGCTACCTCAATTATACCTTCCTATGCTCACGTACCACCCATTAATGTTTCAAAATCATGTAATTTCTAACTCTGATAGGACAGGCAAGGGGGGATGATCATCACACCATGCTTATTTTCCAAATTTGTCTTTCACTTCATTGTTCAATGATCCCACCCCTTAATTTGTATTCATAATTCTTTATTCCCACCCGTATTCACATCTTATTAGAAAGAAAAGTATCAACTTTATGGGTTCCCATTCATTTCTCAGGACTTCGGGGCTGGTTCCCAGGGTATGTATCGTTTTCGTCCTTGGACTGTGTTCAAGAGTCACATCATTTCTTCTGGCTCCCTCATACCACGCATGTGGAGAGGCCACGTGGGTTATAGACCCCGGAATCTCACAAAAGGCCCAAATACGTACTAATAAGAAAGTAAAAAAGACATATTAATTTCTAAATAAAATGGTTTCACTGTATACCACCTATCTCTACTCTAATCCCATTTAAATAGAAATGCTTTCCCCGCGTTAGCATTAGTAAATCAGCTGGGTTTAGTTTCAGCAAAGCAGATGCTTAGCATGTGAGCTTTCATGCAGTCATTTTAAGAGGGTCTACGCAGGTGCAAGAAATTCCCTCCAAGCGACAGCTTGTCATACTTCGTAGATGCAGTTGACACATGCGCAATAAAGTTTCCCGTGTTAGCAGCCATTTTATATCTCACTCGAGTTACTTGTTAGTAAGACACTTGGGCAAGCTTCTTCTTTCTATTATATCGAGTGTGGTGTGTATTATTAATATACACAATTCACAGTTAATACAGGGTTATACGTTATATGAGGGTATTGCTTCCGAGCAAGTCTCCTTTCTACGAGTCCTTGCTCCATCAGGTCCTAGGCCACGCTCCCTTCTTAGGTTTTTTTAAAGAATCCCCAAACACAGGTACCACCCATGGCATACTTCATCATTGGATCATCACCCACCCCACCTGGTGTGAGTAGGTGGGCTCAACGGTATTTGTAAGCAGAACACTTATATAAAGGGAGCTCTAATTAAAATTGTCTTAAGGCTATTGTAATCTATTGTTTAATATAGGTAGCTATGGCAAGTTTAAAAACAGGTATACAAAATTACGTTATTAGAATAGGTTATGACCCAAACATCAGAGGTTGGCATGTCACATACCTGCTCATTGCCCCTCAGGGTCACCGGTCTTTCTTTAAGACCAGAATTTCTTATAATGTGGCACAGCTTATGGAAGACATGGAAACACTAGGTCTGCACCAACAGATTATTGGCCCCACTCACTAAGCAGGTAATTTGTTGGATTTACTGTCTACGAATAATGCGAAAGTCAAATGTGAGGCACCAATGCCTTTAACATGGACATATTATTATATAATCTCCTTTCAATTCCAATCTATTCAAGCTTCCAATATGATGGATAGCAAAGGAAGGGATAAGACAATAAGAAGGGCCTGGGACCTAGTCTTCCCTGACTCTTTTAGTGACTCGTTTCAACCTGCTCTTCCAGCAAGAATCTCTGATGCTAACTCTGCGTTAGGAGACTCCAACACTGCTCCAACTGAGTCTTTGGACAAAACTGCTTTTCTTATGAAGATGAACAAAACAAAATAGAGCCCCTCCGCTTGATTGAAAAAACTGGATGTAAAAACCTGGAGAGAAGGTGGCGTAACACTAAAAATACGCAGAACAAGGAACTCAATTAATTGGTCTGACTAGATAGCATTTAACCATCAAATCTACATGGAAGCGCTTTATTACTAACCTAATCAAACAGGCAGACAATTCACCTACAGTGCTCTTTAAAATCATTTACAACTTTACTAGCCCTCAGGCTTGCTTCTAGCCCTCCTCAGTGTCGCAGGAATTGTGTGATTCTCTTGCCACTTTTTTTCAGGAAACGACCTCTCAAATCTACCTAAACTTCAATACTCTAACCAATTAAGAAATGTGCGGCCTCAGCAGTGCTACCTAAATGGGAGCAGAAGGGGCACCTACACTGAACATGTTCAAACCCCTGTCTCTGGAAGAGGTCCGGAGATCCTTGGGCTTGGCGAAATGGAGCTCTCCCCTTGACATCTGCCCTCCAACAGTAATGGCTTCATTTTATTTTTTTTTTTTTATTTTTTTTTATTTGTTTCCTCATATACCGTTGTGGAATTCTTGAAGGGAGCTTAGGCAACTCAAACTGAAAAGGTCAATCCTACCCGGTCCTGATGTTAAGCGACCAAGTTCAGAAGGAGCCATGCCCGATCCCTCAAGTTGCCACTGCTTTCCCAATCCACTCCTTTTCACGCCGTAACTGGCTCCCTGCGTTACTGGGGAGATTTAGGAACCGACAGGGCCCAGGATAAATCATAGGAACACCAAATTACCTTTACCTGTCTTGCCATACCACCAGGGGCTTCCAAATTTTATCAAAACTTGTGGGATCACATGCCATATCTGACTTACTGGTAAAAATAACATGTTTAAGACATTTTGAAAAGGAAGGAGGTATTGGATCCTTCCAGGCTCTGCATATTTTGCGCCTGGCAAGGAGTATGATGTAAAAAATGAACCTTGTGTTGAGATCATCAGTATTATAAGCTACTCCTAGTCCGGAAAGAATAGTGCTAGTTGTTATTACCATTGGTATCTGGAGAACATCCCCCAGAAAGCCCTGTACTGAATCCCAATAATGTTTTATTTCTGGACAAACAGCCAGCATATGCACACCATCTGCAGCCAGGAGTCTACATCTTGGGCAATGATATTCTAGATTAGCGAATTTCATGAGTTTCTTTGGGGATATATATGCCCTATACATAGTGTACAAATGGTTCCGCTTTAATGTGGCCGGCTTCACCACAGCCTGCAAGATAGTAAATGAATCGATCCAAATATCCACCGAGTCTACACTCTCTGATACTAATATATTATTCCATAGCTTTTGTATCTCTGATTCAGAGATGTTCTCGGCTTCTAGCATAGCTGTGTACCAGTATGAAATTTGATTTTTCCACTTATTCTTCCTGTATACTAGATCAAATTTTGGACTAGGGTTATTGAGATTCCAGGGCTTAGTTAACCACCATCTGGACAGCTGATGATATTTAAACCTAGTAAGTGTACCCCCGGTAAGACCAGATATTGCCTCCCAGCTAAGAAGCTGCGAATCAACCTGGAGATCTCTCCAACACTCAATCCCCGCTGCCCTAAGAGGGCGAGATAGTAGGTCATCGAGGCAGGCCGGTGTTCCTGGAGATTCCCAGATTGGAGCCTGCACTGAGTAATAGGGAATATCAAGCTTCTGCCTCACAAAAACCCAATTTCTAATAGCTGTCCCCAAGATCTTTAGTCTTATTTTTTTTTTTTAATTTGGGTCTCCAAACTTAAAAAGAAAATGTGATTGGCCCTGTGGTACATCCCGTAGCAGCGCTTGAAATAATAAACCTAACGATGTTGCCTCTATCTCCCCCGCCAGGGGTCTAAAGTTTTTTAAATGGAAAGCATGGCAATACACCAATAGATCAGGGAAGGCTAAACCTCCTGTTTTTAAAGTTCTCCTGAGCTTCTTCCATGCTACCCTTGGCGATTTTGAATTCCAGATAAAGGAACCCAGTTTTCCTTGCAACTTTTTGATAGATGCAGTATTAAAAGATAAGGGGATGGAATTAAATAGGAAAGTAAGTTTAGGAAGGATGATCATCTTAATTAGATTGACCCTCCCAAAGATATTTAAGGGGAGTGATGACCATCTTTGCAGTAGAGCACAAACCTCCTTAGATACCTTATCCATGTTAGTTTTAGTGATGTCCTCCATTTTATGGGTCAAAAGGACCCCCAGGTACCTAATTTTTAACTTGGCTCCCACCGTACTAACCTCTTGGTTCCACTCCATGATTTCGGTTTTATCTTTATTAATGGAATAGCCAGAGACCACCCCGAATTCTTCAGCTACAGCTATCATTCTGGGCAAGGCGACCTCTGGGTTTGAAGTGAACATAAGAAGGTCATCTGCATATAATGCAAATTTTAATTCTAAATCAGAAATCCTAAAGGGTTTGAATGCTGAGTCAGATCTAAGTAAACAAACAAAGGGCTCAATATACAAATCAAACAATAAAGGTGACAGCGGACATCCCTGCCTGGTCCCACGAGCAATTGGTACCCAGTTGGTTAAAAGACCGTTGATTAATATCTTTGCCCGTGGGGAGCAGCAAAGAGACCTCATAGCAGTTATGAACTTGTTTGGAAAGCTTAAGGCATCCAGAACTCTGCATAAATATAGCCAATCTACCTGATCGAACGCCTTGGCGGCGTCCATTGCTGCCAGGGTCAAAGGAAGCCTCTTGCTGATGGCGACATCTATCGCTGCGATAACCTGAAATGTCAGTTCATTTAGTTGTCTATCTGGGATGAAGCTCCTTTGATCCTGATGGATGATTGTCTTTACCGTTTTGGCCAGTCTGGCTGCGAGCACACCGGCAAAAACCTTGTAGTCTGTATTTAACAGCGAGACTGGCCTATAGGATTCAATCTTTAGTGGATCCTTATTTGGTTTCAGGATTAAGGTTACAGTAGCCTCTGCCCATGAGTCGGGAGCATTCCCCCCCTCTGCAAAGATTTTATTGCACAGAGTTGTAAGGACAGGCACTATTTGGTCTATAATTATCCTATAAATTTCCACAGGGAGACCGTCGGGCCCAGCTGCCTTACCATTAGCCATTCTCATCAGCTGAGCTCTGACCTCACCTTCCTTTATGTCCGACGCAAGGAAGCTATAGTTCTCTTCAGCCAGACATGGAAGCTGTATCTTACTTAGCCAGTTTTCTAATAGCAGCGGGGATTGGTTTATTTTAGCAGTGTACAGCGTTTTAAAGAAAGATTCAGCCTCCTCCCTAATTTGCTCATCATCGCTTGTAACAATACCCGAGCTTCCCCGGGTTAGACTAGTGATCAAATTTCTATTTCTATCCATCCGAGATTTCCAGGCAAGAAGGCGACCACATTTCTCCCCATATGAAAAATTTTGAAGTTTGCTGGCGTCCCATCTACCTTTGAGGACCTTATCCAAGCCCGCTTGATAGTCTGCTCGCAGGCCATCTAGTTCCTTTTGCAGGAGAGGGTTCATGCTGGATTGATTGGCTGAGGCTACTTGGAGTTCCAGCTCTTTTGATTTGATTTTACGAAGCTCTTCTTCCTTCTTCTCTTTACTCATCCTGTTCCTCATGATTGACAAAGAGGTCAGCATACCACGCAAAAAAGCTTTAAATGTTTCCCAGACCACTTGTTGGGTGGCTGAGCCTGTGTTATTATTAAAGAAGTCCTCAGTCAAAATTATCAGTTCCATTTTTGTCCCATCCTCTAGTAGCATAGATCTATCTAGAGTCCATCTCCTTTGTATTTATTTTACTTTGAAAATAATGATTAACTCCACTGTTGAGTGGTCCGACAGGATAGCTGGGGCATATTCGGTAGTGTCAATGGCCGCAAGTAACACCTGATCAATAAGGAAAAAATCTATTCTGGAATGGTGGCCATGTCTACGGCTATAGAAAGAGAAGTCCCTCTTTGTGCTGTTTCTAACTCTCCAGACATCCATAAGGTTATAATCTTTAACTAAGTTTTTGAGCTCTCTCCGGGATTTCGCTGGGGGTGTAAATTTAACCCTCGATGTTCGATCCAGCTTGTCAACCAAAATCAAATTGAAATCGCCCCCTAAGATAACTGGCCCTGTGTAATCTAAAAGAGTTGTTCTAAGCTTCAGGAGTGCCCCTGGAAGATCTTGATTAGGGCCATAATATACAGCACATACAAAAGGAATACTCTGACATTGTAGAGACGCCACCAGCCACCTTCCTGACTGATCAGTATCATATTTCACAACCTTAATCCCTGCATTAGCTCTGATCAATATTGCTACCCCTCTAGTGCTACCATTCTGGTCTGAACATAGGACTTCTTGTATCCACCTAGCCCTTCCCAGTCTGGACTCACACTCCCTTCTCTCTAAATGGGTTTCTTCCAATAAACAAACCTGAGCCCCTGTCTTAAATAAATATTCCTTAACCCTTAAGAGTTTCCTCCTGTCTCTTAGGCCATTCACATTCCAGCTAATAAACTTAATTTTGTTATTCATATTAACCATTCCACCTACCACCACAAGCCCTGCTCCCTTCCATATCCAGTATATTCATTAATGTGTATATGAGAATTTTTTTCCCTTTTACCCCTGCCACCGTACAATCCACCCGCCCCCCCTGAGGAACCCCTCCCATACCTACTCTGGCGATCTTGTCGCCTGTGGGGGCTCCCATGGTCTGACCTAGATCCCTCCCGTCAGTTGCTTAAAAAAAAAAAAATTTTAAAACGGACTCCTATATATGAGCCGGGTACCTTATCATGTCTTCTCTCTCCCTTCCTTCCCTTTTCTTTTTTTTTTTCCTTTTCTCTTCCCACTTTCTCCCTTCTTTCTTTTTCTTCCTTCTTCCTTCCCATCCTCCCCGTGCAGTGTATATGAAAACAACAAGAAAAGCTATTATATATATATACATATATATATATGGTTTTTTTTCCCTTTTTAATCATTTTTTCCCTTTTTCCTTCTTTTCCTCTTCTTCCTTCCTTCCTATCCCTTTTCTGCTCTCTTCATTTTCCTTTCCCTCCCCTCTCTTATATATATTTTCTATTTTTTATATTTTGAGTACTCCTTATCCTCTGTTTCCCCTCTGTTCCCCCTCCTAAATGCTCCAAGTAGCCATCTGCTGCCCCGTCTCATCAAACTTCCTGCTTCTCTACATTTAGATCTTTTATTTTCGTTTAGTTTCCATTAGGGAGTTCTACTAAGGATTCTCTCTTATTAAAGTTATGAAGGAGTCAACTTCATGTGGGGATAGAAAGTTATGGGTCTTATTCTTCCAAACAACTTTTAGGAATGCAAGGAATTTCATTTGAACCTGGGCGCCCAGGCTCCTCAGGTCGGGCATTCTATTTCCCAGCTCCCACTGCCTTTGTGCTGTGGCCTTTCCTACATCTGACCTAATCAGTTATTTGATAGAGTCTATCTGGAGGGTTGTATCAGATAGTGCTCTACTCAGTATTAGCTCCTTTACTGTATAGGTGAGGAAATTCACCAGGATTTTCCTGGGTGCCTTCCTCTCCTTATGAAGCCTATAAGGGTCTCTGTGAGCTCTTTGAATTTCGGCCTCAAGGTCTATATCCGGCCTGTCTTTTAGTACCCCATCTCTAAGCAGGTTGCAAATAAATAATTTAACATCCCCTTTCTCTACTCCCTCAGGAATCTTTAGAAATTTGAGATTGTTCCTTCTCGAATGTATCTCGAGTCTCTCAATATCCATTTGGAGATTTTTGTTTTGCAGTCTGAGAGCCTCTAGGTCCCTCTCGTGTCGCTGGGAGGCCCCTGTAAGCAGGGACACATCTTCTTCCAATACGCCAGTTCGCTTAGACACTTCATCCAACTTAGCCTCCAAATTAGCACATTGTTCATGAATGCTTTTCTGATTTGCCTCAGAGATTGCAAATTTGGATAACAGATCCTCCCTCATATTTAGTAATAAGGACTCTAATTGAGAGAGCCTGGGACCAACCGAGGTACCCATAGTCGACTGCGGGGCTTCCCCATCTACTGGTGGAACCTCTTGTGTTTCTAAGTCACAATCTAAGACAGAATATCTGTTGTTTAGAGGTAAACCCCCTTGGGCCGTGGCAGCAACAGCAGGGGGTTGTGCAATAGAAATTGAGCCCCTCGATGGTTGGGCCGGGAGTTGTATCACATTCGGAACACCCTTTAATGTTGACTTTGATGTAGACTTAGATAAAGAAGATAGAGGAGGTGAGCTGCCGCCCTTAGAGTCCATGGCCTGCTCCAAAATTTTAAAATAGGATTTCAAGGAGGGGGTCGGTTTACCTCGGAGGGGCAAATTCTTAGGAAGCCTCTGTTTAGGCTCGCCAGCCCCCCCTTTTGAGCTTTTCACCTTCTTTTCCTTCTTCCGCCCCTTAGGTGTGGAAGCGACAGTCCCAGACCCTGTCCCTGTTTCAGACCAGGCGCCTACCGCCTGGAAACCCACCTTATGGAGCTCCGAGTTTGACCTGAGCTGATACCTGTTCCTGGCGCCCCCTGCTCTGAGAGCAGCTAGGGCTTTAGAAGCCAGGGGTTTGGATCCTGATTCCTTGCTGCTTTTCTCTGGTGAAGGAGTGAAATCCCCTAATGATTCAGGGTGAGCTGTAAGTAATGGGTTAGAAAATTGAGAGATGTCCGAGCTCATTCCCTTCCGTGACTCCGGTTGCAGGAAGGCAGGGGCTGGCTTCACGTACGGAGGTTCAATAGATAGTTCAATAGCCAGTTCGCCTAACTGCTGTCCGATATCAGAATAGCCGCCCCCCCCAATCTTAGTGGTCCTTAAAGAACATGCTCCAGAAAACTTGCGGAACCCGACCCTCGCTAGTACCAGCCTGACACCATGCCAGAACTTAGCGCGCCCAAAAAGCCAATTCTCGTGCTTCAATTCAAGCTCCTTTGCATGTACTTGTCCTCGCTGATTTGTTTGTATTTGTTTGTATTTGTAGCTCAGTTCTAACCTAGCAGTGCCGACACCCTCACGAGTACCACAACCCCCCAACACTCTCACCGCTGTTTCAGGGAGCTCGGCGGTTTCCAAAAACACCATCAGAGCTGAATATTCCCAGCGCCTCCCGTAGTCCTAGTGCAATAACATTCACTCCTTCACGCCGGTAGGGAGGCTGGGAGGCAGGCAGGCAGCGCAGGCGGGGCCAGCCGTAGCTTGCAGAACCGGAATTGAGCAGGTCCGTCGTGTGGGGAGGAAGATACGGGAAAAAAGGAAAGGAAAAACGCAAAAAGTTTAGAAAGACGATTGTGCGTTAAAGGGGGGCATAATCACCCGCTCACAGTGTAAGATGCCACTGTCGTCCGCATAAAATCCGCATTTCACCTCGGGAGATCACCGGTCAGATTGGAGCTCCCTGCGGACGGCATCAGCCCCCCGCCATGTTCCTCCTCGTAGATCAGAAGTCCCTCCTTCTGCAATGGCTTCATTTTCTAGTCATCTTGCTCCGCTATTCAATCTATGTTTAATCTAACTGTGGAAACAGGCACTATCCCCTCTGAATGGAAAGCTGCGCAAGTCATACCTATTCTTAAAAAAGCTAATTTGGATCCAGACACCTTATCTAAACACTGCCCCTTATCTTTGTTACCCTTTTGGGGAAAACTGGCAGAAGGCTTAATCAACAAACAATTAACAGCCTATCTCGACCAGAATCAAATTCTAGATCCATCGCAGTTTGGATTTAGACCTTGCCATAGCACGGAAACAGCCATTCTTTCCGTTACTGACTCTTTGAGACTCTCACTGGATGCAGGAACTCCTTCCATGCTCGTGCTTCTGAGTCTTTCTGCAGCCTTTGATATGGTCTCCCACTCAAGGCTGCTACAGAGACTGCATGAGCTGGCATTTAGGGGACAGATCTGAAATGGTTACATAATTTTCTGGAAGACAGATTCCCATTGATCACTCTTGGTCCCTGTACCTCTTGCAAGATGTGTACCAAAGGGTTTGTGTTTGATCCCCACCCTATTTAACATTTATATGGCAACCCTTGCTAAGATTATTGAGCATTTTAGCTTTGGAATAATATCTTATGATGATGATACTCAGATAATGTATACTTTTGATGAAGATCTGGCCACAACTAAAGATCAGTTTGCAAAGGGAATATTAGCCTTCTCCAGTCGTATGGCAGCTAACTGTCTACAGTTGAATGTGGATAAGTCCGAGATCATGCTCTTTGGCAAAGCCAATACTCTGTGGTCTGATGAGTGGTGGCCCCTCAATTGGTCTTAGTCCCAAACCCCAGACAGTCCGTGAAGAATCTTGCCATAAAAATTGATCAAGCATTCTCCATTAAAGAGCACATTTTGGTTACCACTGGATTGTGCTATCACAATATGCGCCTATTACGCACAATCTTTCACTATCTCCCTATTCCCACCAGAAGAACATTAGTCCAAGCCCTGGTAATGAGCCGGTTAGATTACGGAAAAGCTTTACTGGCTGCAGCAAATGGGACACTCATGGCCAAACTACAGATACTTCAAAACACAGTAGCCAGGCTTGTTCTCAATCTTTCACCTGGAACTCCATCGCCCCTGCGTTGAAATCTCTACATAGGCTGCTGGTAAGGAAGAGAAGCATTTTAAGATCTGCAGCCTCACCTATAATGCCTTATGGGCCAAAGTCCCCCGTTATCTCCCACAGAAAATCAAGCGGAATATACCCAACCGAAGTTTAGGATCTAAGGACAAAGCCTTGTTGAGTGTACCCCACATCTGCTTGGCTAGATGCGGTGGGAGAGCCTTTTCCTATCTGGCTCCTTTTTACTGGAACAGACTTCCTGTGCATATTTGTATCTGCACAAACTGCTGCCAATGTAGGAAACTGGTGAAATCATTCCTATTTTAAAATGATCTATTTTCTTGTTGATGCTTGTTTGCTACAGTAGCCAGTGCCGAGATGCCACAGGGTGAATCGTGCTTTATATTTAATGTAATTAACATAACATAACAAAGGGGCAAATGTATCAAAATCCCGTTTAGCGAATCCTAATTTGCGATATTTAGCGATTTGCAAATTGAGATTCGCTAAGCGGGATGTAAAAAATAAATCGCAAATAAATTGCGATTTCTTAAAAATCGCAAATTATTCTCAGACACCCGTTTTGCGATTTCTTAATTGCAAAATTCGCTAATTAAGAAATCGCAAAAACGGGACTCTGCAATCCAGGTGCAGTCTGATGACATCACAAACAGGAAACTGGAGTGATTTCCTGCACCTGCTCACCTGAGCCACACCCAGAGGCTGCTTGGGGAGTGAGAGGAGGCATCCAAGGAGAGTGCAACCAGCAATGGATTCCACCACAGAAAAGCAGGGCAAGGATGCTGAGAAAAGGAAGAGAAAGCATAAGTTCTCTGAAAAGGAGCAGGAGGTCCTCATTGAGGAGATGGTCTGCAGCCATGAGCTCCTCTTCGGCAAGAAGGCACTGCGTGTCCCAGAGGCCAGGAAGAGGAAAATATGGCTTGAAATACAGAACAAGGTGAATGCAGTGGGAGTCACCACACGTACCATTGAAGAGCTGCGCAAGCGGTGGAACGACATGCGCCAGAGGTCCAAGGAGAGGGTGGCAGCCAGACTGAAGGACGCTAATCAGACTGGAGGAGGACCATCCACTGCAGAGCAGCCAACCCCCCATGAGGAGCTCGTGGAGTCTACTCTCCTGCCTGAGAGCGTCGGTGGTGTGGCTGACATAGACAGCTCCGACCCTGCATCCAGCAGTCAAGGTAAGATGCATGCAAAATCAATCTGCACTCCTCCCCATCCCATGCACACTTCCCCAAATGCGCATAGTCAACTCCCAAAATGTCATTCCAGCCCAGGTCTTACAGCACACCCAGCAATGCATCATGGGACTCGTAGTACTGTGTCTGACAGTGTGACCATGAGACAAAGGAAATTAAATGCAACATGTGGGTTGGGGATAAGTGAATGATACAGTGTCAGAGGTTAGCCAAGAAAAACTGTTGGAACTTTATTGATTGCCACATGCAGACAATACCACAAACTCATGTAGTCCCCTTTACATCCACAGCACATTCCAGGGCCCAAGAAGACAGCGCAGAGGGTGAGGAGCCTGCACACCCAGCGGACTCCAGGGATGACACTGAGCAGCAGCCAATCCAGTGCAGGAAGCGCGCACATGTGCCCCCACTGCCTCCATTTGAGGACGAATTACCTGCCACAGGGGATGACACCGACAGGAGAGAGGGGAGTCAGGGTGTGAAACACATGCCCATCCATGAGACACAAAGGCCAAGGAGTACACCGCAGGACACATGCAGATCAATGCCCAGGAGCAGCACTGCGACTGAAGCTGTGGGATCCGTGTTCGCAGGCCTGGAACAGAGCATGCTGCAGGAACAGCGCCTGCAAAGCAAAGCACTGCGGTCAATTAATTGGCAGCTATGCCGCATACACAAGGACCACAAGAGCATGGGGGAGGGCTTTGTGGCCATGGCAGGGGCAATCCATGACCTGTGTGACACTTTGAGGCAAAACCAAGCCGCAAATGACAGGGCTGGCCGACGTGCCAATGCACGCCTACAAAATTACACCAAGGCCGTGAACCGCCTCTGCACCACCACCACCACCCTAACACGCAGAAGCGTAACTATGCAGGTTGAGATGGCACACTGCTGCCAGGATATTGCCCGTGGACTTGCGCAGGTGACCACTGCTGTGGAGCAGCTGCAGACGGCTAATGCTGGTGGCAGCGAACTCATGGCCTCTGCCGAGAGTGAGGACACCTCAAGTCGTAGCAGCATCACTCCCACCTTGCCAGGGGAAAGACGCCGCAGTGCCAGACAGGGTGCAGGCCATGGGGACACCATGGGGGGCACTCAGCCTGGACATCACCGAAGGAGGTGAACATGTGCGGTGACACTCACTGCAACACGGGTGCATTAACCCTAAACTGCTGTATGCACGATTACTTGTGCATTACCTGCACTGTGTGCACAACATGTGCTGGGGACAGCTATAATTTCTTCAATGTGAAGTGTGAATAAACACTTAACACATTATCAGGCTATTTTTGTCTTTTTTCATCATTACTCACCTAGAAGTAGTTTTGTGTGATCTCAGTCCGTCTCTGGCGTCCAGCAGCTGCACCGACTCCTGATGCTGGTCTGGCAGGGAGAGCAGGGCGCTCGTCATCCGATGTGTCTGTATCGGTCACATCAATTGTGGTGCCTTTCCTCATTGCCATGTTATGTAGCATTGCACAGCTTGCCACGATTTTACAGCAGGTCTCAGGGCTGTATTGCAGTGCGCCTCCGCTTTTATGCAGGCACCTGAATCGGCTCTTCAGGATTCCAAAGGTACGCTCAATGACGCAGCGTGTAGATCTGTGTGCCCTGTTGTAGCTCCTCTCACTTGCATTTGCAGGATCCAGATATGGGGTCAGGATGAAGTCTCGCACTGCATAGGCACTGTCACCTGCATGGACAAACACAATAGGTAAGTCAATGTCCCCCCCCTCAAGTGATGTAGTGGATGTATTGATGTGTGCCATGTATTTACCTAGCAGGTACCCCTCCCCAAACTCTCCATCACTCAGACGTCTGTGTATTCCGCTGTGTCTAAAGATGAAGGAGTCATGTGTACTGCCGGGGTATTTGGGTACGATGTCAGTGATTATATATTTTGCGTTGCACACAATCTGTATATTGAGGGAATGGTAGCATTTCCGATTTCTGTAGACATATTCAGTTGCTGATGGGGGTGTGATGGCCACATGGGTACCATCGATGCAGCCAATGACGTGGGGGAAATGTGCAATCTGGTAGAAGTCCAGTTTTGTTTGCTGCAATGCCTGTTGGGTGGAGGGGAAGTATATGTGATGTGGGAGCCTCTGTAGCATTGCATCTAGGAAGGCATGTAAGAAGCGCGAAAGTGCACTCTGTGACACCCCACCGACCTCCGCTATTACCCGTTGAAAACTCCCTGACGCCAGGAGGTGCAGGGAGCACAAGACCTGCACATGTGTGGGAATTGTTTGTGTCCTGCGTGTAGGGTGTTTCAAGTAGGGTTTCAGCTCCTCAGTCAGGTCCATAATGGTATGTGGGTGCAGTCTGTACTTGTCATAGATGTCCTCTTCAGTCTGCTGGAACAGAGTGATGCGCAGCCTGAATATACGCTCCTGTCTCATTCTCCTCTGTGCAAGAGCCCGAATACGCAGCCTCCTGGCTATCACGAACATTCCTGCCATTGTGGGTGGGTCCATTGCATTGTGGGGTGGTTTAAGTACCTTGCACCAGTTTACCACCTGCATGCAATTGGTGTTAATAGCGATTTCAAAATTTGCGAATTTCTCGAATTTGCAAATTGCGATTTTTTTATACATGTGTCAGTGATTTCTTAATTTGCGATTTTTCTTTAGCGAATTTCGCCGTGTTAAGAAATCGCAAGGAAAATCACAGATTTCTTGTTTCGCACACTATGAAATCGCTAATTTAGCGATTTCTTATTTTTCTCTACAGATGTGTGTCATACATATGGATTAGCGAAAAATCAGTCGCAAACGCTGTTTTTTGCGAATCGCAGCGTTTGCGACTAATTTTTCCTTTCATACATATGGGCCTTAGTCCCTATTCTCAGTGGTTTGTTTTACCAATCTACAATATAATATTGCGGTGCGAAATTATCACACTCAGAAACATGCATATATGTACAAATCGCAAAGTGGAAATTTCCCTATGTTTACGAGATACGAGGCTCAGAGGGCACAAAATCGGTATCGTGCAGGACATGAACTCTTGACCAAAGTGTGACTACAGAGTCCGTCCTCCCGAGATCTTGTGGAGCCATAAATCAAACTTGGGCAGTACAAACAGGGAAATTCCCACTTTATGGTTTGTACATATATGCATGCTTCTGAGTGTTTTAACCTTGTCCAGTGCTCTCACAATAAACAATAGATTAGAGAAACCAGCAGGCAATTTTAACAAGCGATCCCTTTATAGTAAGTGCTCCACTCACAACCCGTTTTTTACAAAATCTAAGAGATTCTATGGTCCCACTATCTACCACCCACTGCTTTCAAGGGGTACAAAAGAGAGGATAACCCTCACACTTTGATAGGATTTGTTATTTTTACTCACCAAGTTCTGTATTCTTTTTTTCCCTTCATTTGCAATGAATTAACAATGAACAGCTTAGGGCCTGATTATGGTTTGGAGGTCTCCAGAAGACCGCTGTGCCAGTGGTCTTCCGCCTGCTGTATTAAGATGCATTCAGCCTGAACTGTCGATCCCGTTGAGGGCGTGGTTCCCGTTTGGGCCACGGCAGTCTGTAATGTGATGTGTACACCAATGCCGCCAGAGTCACGGCTTCCCACCGAGCCGATTACGAAAACACAATTGTATTGGCTGTCCCCTAGTGGTGGTTCGTCAGCAGTGGTAGACTGCTGCGGTACGCTCTCTGTAAAGCACCACAACAGTGCCCATTGGATGGATTCAAAAACTACACAGCTGATGACCACTGGCCAAGTGGACACACCTGCAAATCACACTATACAACCCACCTCATCCTAGACAATTATCCTTTGCCTCTATACTGCAGCACATCAAGACAAAACAGGACATTTTGTCACCTAAGGCGTCGTTTTTTCCCTCTATCCCATTTAACACCTCCACACACTTTTTTCAAAAAATTCACAAATATCCATTAGTGTTTTTTGTTAGTCATTTTCACCCACTTTAATTTCTAGTTATGTTACGCACAATAAATCAACACTGTTCAGAGGCTGATTTGTTAGTCATGGCGGATGAAATCATAAGAGTAGAGCCACATTTGTTTGGAGCCCAAGTTGAACGTACTACTCTCAGTAGGAAAAGGGAAATGTGGACAAGGATAGTCGACAAAGTGAATGCTGTAGGTGCCGCCCTGCACACACAGCTGGAAATTAGGAGATGGCACGACTTGAGGGCGAAGGTCCGTTCCCTAGCCTCAGAGCATCACCTGGAGGCCCAGACCAGCGGGGAATAATATTTACTTTGTTTCTCCACCTTGATAGTTATTTTGTGTTTGCATACATTCGTTTTGTTCTATGTAATATTTGTTGAGTAAACCACTGCTTCCCCACCGCTTATGATACTGAACAGAATAGCCCATTGTTTTAAATCGCATTTTCCATTAAACACATTGGAGTTTCTCTAACAGTCTTCATTGAGTGATGTTTTGCACAAAACATGGCTCCTGCCAATTACTTCAGTGTTCGGGCCACTAAGCATACAGCGTTTAGGTTTACCGGTATCCCCTGACCTGTCATTTAATATTGATGTTTCCTAATCTATAAACGCACAATGCTACGTATCAAAGGCCTCATTTATGAAAAGTGACGCATCGCTGTGAAAACAGCAATGCATCACTTTTCATTGCGCCCACCTTGCGGCATGCTATATTTACAGTATGTCACATCATGTCGCAAGGAGTTACAGATACGTCAGTATTTCTGACGTATCTGTAGGTGCAAAAACGACTCATTGCTGGAGTGTGTCACAAAAGTGACACAACTCTAGCAATGGATCATTACACATGGGCAAGCCCCATGTGAAATGTGCCTGCGTCAGTCTTACGCCTGCCATTAGGCAGGCGTAAGATATTGACGCATTCGCATCCTAGAAGTGACACAGTGAAATCTCATAGAATTCACTGCGTCACTTCTACGAGGCTTACTTGCGTCAGAACGCCCACCCTGCATACATTATACCTGGCGCAGGTATAATGTGGAGCAGAGGTTTACAAAGTGACGCATCTACCTAGATGCGTCACTTTGTAAATATGATACAATATGGCGCATTTTTTACCCTGCTGGTGCGTCATTAAAAGTGAGGCACTGGCGGCGCAAAAGTGACGCAAGGGCTCATAAATGAGCCCCCAAGGGGCAGATTTACAAGCCCCTTGCGCCTCATTTACGCCGCCGTTGCGTCACTTTTATGGCGCAGCGGCGGCACAAATCCTGCGCCATGGTGCGGGGTTCTTACAAAGTGACGCATTTGGGAGATGCATCATGTTGTAAAGCCCTGCGCCACATGTAGGCGTTCCTGCGCAGGGGGGGGCGTTCCGGCGCAGGAACGCCTCCTACAAGTGGCTGAGTGAAATCTACAAGATTTCACTCAGTCACATTTAGGCCCATGCTGCGTCAAAACCCTGCACCTGTCTGAAGCAGGCGTAAAGATTAACGCAGCATTAAAAAGATAGGGCCCCCCAGAGCATTGCTGGAGCTGCGTCGCGCTTGCGACGCAACTCCAGCAATGCGCCACTTTTACGGCACAGATGTGTCACGCATCTGTGCCGTTTTTGCCCCATGGTGCGCCGCATTGTAAATGCGGCGCATCCATGGTGGCGGAGCCGTGACGCACAATAACTGGCGCATCCCTGTTGATATGCAGGGATGCGCCAGTTATTGTTAATATGCCCCCAAGTGTTTTAACCTTTGCTGCTGTTTCTGTTGTGCCTTGAGAATTTTGTATTCTCAATTAAAGTTTGTAAGTTTCAGTTTCATCCTAAATTGAGTTTAAGGGGATTTCTTCATCCATTTGTAATACTGTATGTAGACGGTCCATGTGAATCTGTGCTTCCTAAAATATAATATTTACAGTTCACCTATGTTTTCATCAGTGGCAGCTTTGAATGTTCTTCTTGACGCACTGGAGGAGCCGTGCTTATTATTTTTTTTTCTTTTTTGGCAACTGCTCAATTAAAAGTGACAGCCCTTCACGAGCCCTCGGTGAAGTCGTTTGCAGCAAATGGAGTCCTGTCATTTTCCCGCGCTTTACAATACGCCTGCTCTCTAAAGGACAGCTGGCTGTCCCCTGCCGCCTGCTTCTTTCTCCTCGACGAGACGGGGAGACGTCGTTTCATTCACAAAGCTGCGAATTTTCAGCTTGTGCCGGCCAGGCTGCATAAAGATTCCAGTTTGAAAAAAATAAAAAAAATACTTTTATGTTTTGCAGACCGCTTCAGAATTTGTCAAAAAAAGATATTTAACGAGAAGCCATGTTTTCAGCTCGGAAGAAATATCATGAAGTGGTATTGTAAAAAAAAAATAAAAGACGAGGGTTCTTTTTTAAAGTCATCCTAATTAGAAAAGGTTAAATTTGAAGTGTGTTACTATTCTGCTGTACAAAAACATCTTGTGCCTCGCAAAGAAATGTTAAAGCAGAAACCTAGCACACTTACGCATATTTTTCAACAGACGGTGACAATCAGAAGTGTCCCTGTTACCAACCGCTGGCAGTCTCCAGCCATGTCCAGAACTGGGATTACAAGGACCGGCACGCGGAGCAATGAAGGTCACTGGGAAATCATCAGGACATTCCTCACTTGCCTTCCTCCTCTCAGTCCTTACAGCAGGAGGATGTGCTGCACTGACGGCAGGGATGCGTCAGGAGGAGCACTGAAGGACGATTCTGCAGCACTTTGTGACATTATAATACCAGAAAAACATTCAAAGTCCCGCAGAGACCAGGACGTATGATCTAAAACAGGAGAGGGACCCCTGCCGCTGGAGGCCGGGGGCTGTGCCTGCAGGGAGCGAAGGAACAAGAGACTGTTCTGCTCCCCCGCCCCGCTTTTAAGGGGGGGGGGGGGCTCGGGCCAGGTCGGTCTGAACCGGATTGGACCCCAACGCTGGACGCCCGTGTGACTCCGGTTCACGCTCCGCCGAACGCAGTCTATTGGACGCTTATGGGGAGGTGGCAGTGCTCCCACCTCCTCCTTTTCCCCCCGGGGACCGGTCTGACTGCCAAAATGGCGGTGCACGCTATTTAGCGCTCGGCCTTGCCCATTCTACCGCCCTTTGTGACATTTTAATACCAGAAAAACATTCAAAGTCCCGCAGAGACCAGAACGTATGATCTAAAACAGGAGAGGGGCCCCTGCCAACCTGTAATGGCACAAGAAGGTGAGTGAGGGCACCCAGGTGGCAGCATCACAGTGCCCTTTACGGCCCACCCCCTGATGGACCGACCCTGGACACTGCAAAAGACCAGACCTATAAGACTAGCCATAGTAGGAAGACAAACATTACCTAGTAGACCAAAGGCTACCATTAGAGTCAACTTGACAGGTGGAGGTAGTTCTGGCCAAATACATAGAGAACGCTCTCTGCACATATGTAGAAGGTACTGCATCTCATTGGCTGAGAAAGGAAAAGTTGAAAACACAGGTAAAAGCAAATCCTGGGAGCCACAGAAGTCAGCAAAACTTTGGGAAGAAACCCAGACTTTTGATGAAGAACCACGGTATCCATAAAATACAGAAGGACATGTTCGCACTAGGCCAAGGCCCCAGTTTCATTCAGCTAGTTCAGAGGATAAATGGCCACCAAGGAAACCACTTTGATGGATAGAAATGTAAGTCCACTGACTCCGGGTGACACAGTCATGGGGTCGAAGAAGGGGTTGAGGTCGACAGGGGCGTGAATGTGTTTAAGGATCCCCTTAAATATGGCCCCAGTCCTGAAAGTGCTGTCATTACCACTTTTTGAGATTGTGGGGTCCAAAGAACAAGTGGGAACCAAAACCTTGCCTGTCAAGGTGTCCAATAGGTTTTGGGTCTTTTTCAGGCATCCTAATGATGTCCTCCTGCTGAGTGCTAAGAACTTGGCCCTACTGAAGGAGATTTGAAGCAGCAAAATATTCTGCGAGTTGTGCACCTTCCAAGGGAACAGACACATATGGGATTTGACTGACACTGGAGAACCAAATACTGCCATCACAGTGCAGAGGCAATCAAATAACAGGTCAAACTTAAACATGTGGCCAAGCAGTTAGTTCCTTGTTGCATTTCCTCACGAAGGTCTGAGCTCCCTCAGGAGAAACTCAATGAACCTTTAATGCCAATTAGTTATAACTCCATAATTAGAGACCTAATAGGAGGATTGTGCACGAATGTTCACTATCTTTTCCACAGGCGTCACAGAGTGGGATCCTGTGAAATGTTTGTACTCGAAGAGGACAGGCATATCATCAAGGAATCCACCTTGACCACAGAGGAAAACTCATCACTGAATTGGGAAAGATGGTAGCATTTTGTTGAGAAGCAGGGCAAAGAACAGGCCACTTCACCTCTTCTCATTTGTATTTAAGGACCTGGCAAACAGCCTGGTGCAAAGGAAGATCCTTTCATTAAGTTTTCTTATACTGCTGAAGAACACATTCCTGATCCATTGATGCCAGGTTTTGGAAATGTTATCTGACGAGTTCTGATGACAATCTGCCGTACTTCCCAGAGTGTGCCTACGTCTGTACCAAACACCGGAGAAGGGGAATGGGTTAGAGAGATAGACACCCACACCCCTCAAGTCCCGGTCTTCTTTAGCACGGCTATCTCGTGTCTTACGTCTCTGGTTGCAGCATGGGTATACATGGAGGCTCTCTGGTTGAAGAATAGCCCACTAACAAGGAAAGGTACATTCAGAATGTTAGTACTGATGAAAGCACACAATATTCACATTTAGCATGCAGTGTGCATGTATACTCACCCGCTTTGGAAAGTGGCCCCACAATGAACCTAAGCCAAGCGGGAGCAACACCAATACGTCCAAAACTCAGCAAACTGATCAGGGCTCTTCTGAGAAGGGAAGAAAAAAGGCAAAGTGGATCATAATATCCAGGAACCATAAATGTAAAACTAACAATTGGAGGGGATGGGAAGTGGGGAACAAACTAGCCACAGGTGTCATCTTAGCCACCCACAAACCCTGGATATCTTGCTGATTCCTGACAATATGAAGCAGGGCACCTGGGAAAGAATGTTTCTCCCAGAAGTGCTGGAATAGCTCAGTTTAAAGGTGTTTTGTGTGCAATGAATAACAACTTTATTCGGTCAAAACATAACAATTTGAATAACAGATGATGGCAGCTCTCCTCTCCAAGCAACAAATGACTGGGGGGGCGCCCTGGCAGTTTAAACCACACTCTAAAATGCCCCACAGCGCCACCCACTCAAAGGGAGCAAGGACCTAGGGATGCACAAAGGGGACAGTAATACTGTATAAAACTATAAACAAGACTTAAAACATTACTTCTTGGTCGATTTAGGGAAGTTTTAACATGCTGGAAACCTACAGCCTTCAAAAACCCTTCCATAGAAATGAACTGATATATTATCTGTCACAAGTTGCTCTGGAATATCTTCTATATCGAACATAACCAACAAAAACACATTGACAGTGTGAGAACTCTGTAAAAACATAATCTCTGGCTGTTTAAGAGCATATTCAGTCAGTACAATGACATACTTGGGAGTTCTTTGAGCTGGCACCACCTTTGGGTGGTAGTCCCCCAAACATTTTGCCTGAACCCCATCTATTTTGCTTAGTTTCTTTTTGTTGGCTTTAGGACTATGTGCACTTTACCCCTGCTAACCAGTGGTAAAATGCTTGCGCTCTCTCTAAAACATGGCACAATTGACCTACACTTAATTGGCACATGTAGTTGACCTGTAGGTCCCAAGTAAATGCTACTACGCTCATTTAGGGCATGTAAGTTATGTGCTACTGGTGTACCTGCAGCACTCGTACCACCCAATAAAGTAGCCTTTTAAAATGTCTTAGGCATGCCAGTGCAACCTGTAGTGCCGTGTTAAAAGTGCCATTTTGACCTGGCAAAACAGACCTTTTGTCAGGCCTAAACCTTCCTTTTCATTATTAACCCTGGGCGCAGTTCGCGGAGTAGCGCTACGCGTAGCTACGCGAAGTGCACTTCGCACTACGCGAGATACATGTAGCACTACGTGACCTGTGTAGTGCGCTATTTGCGATGATTGCACAGTGCCGGATGCTTGTCCGCACTGTGCAATCATTGAAAACGGCATCTTGCATAGTGCGAGCTGTCGTTTTCTGCCACTCGAGTAGATTTTTACTTGAGCGGCAGCTTTCTCAACGCGGACTAGTAGTTTCTCATCATGAGCGGTCGCGAGCATACGCGACCACTCACAATAAGAAACATGACCTCCCCGTGTTGAGAATCTCGCCGGGAGGTTTATTTTCCACGCTCGCGATCGGCAACTTGATGTTGCTGATCGAGAATGAGGAAAAAGTCTTGCCGGGATGTCATTTTGCTCGCTCGCGGTCGCCAACTTGACGTTGAGGACCGTGAGCGAGCAAAAAATGACAACTACGCTACGCGATTTTGCACTGTGCTACATGGAATTCGCGTAGCGCAAAGTAGCACAACCTACGCAAACTTTGCAAACGTAGCGTAGTTGTCCGCCCAGGGTTATTACATATAAGTGACCCCACTGATAGGACAGGGTGCATTGTATTAAAAAAAGTATGACATCTTGGTTTAAGTTTTTCATGCCCTAGTAGTGCAAAACTCCTAAAATCATTTTTACCTGTTGCAAGGCCTATCTCTCCCAAAGCATAACATAGGGTTACCTTATTACACTTAATAGGTGATAACACATGTTTTGGACCAATTAAAAAAAAGATGTTGGCACTCAAATAAATTGTAATTTAAAATACTCTTTGCCGGTAAAGTTGGATTTTAAGTCACAATTCTGAAAATGCCACTTTTAGGAAGTTGGCATTTTCTTGTCCTAATTATTTGGTGTCTGCAGTTTGTGGCCTGGGCCACATGACTGTGAATAGATTGGTAGTTGCCCTTTGTGTCCTCCACCCTGACAGGAGACAAAGGTGTTGACAGGATGGTTGGGGCAGAGCTATTTCCTGCCCACTTACAAAGGAACCTCACACCAGTCTTTTGTAACCCCAAACTACTTGAAACTTTGGCAGTGGAAGGAAAGAACTTTCCAGACCCAGATGTGGGGGTAGTATAGGGAACGCCGCTAGTTCAAAAAGGGGCACCAGGTATAATTATTGCACCTCCTGGGCCACTCATCAGATCATTTCTGGACCTGTGGACTGCTCAGAAGGACGTCGCTGCTGGAAAGACTGCCCTGCTGCCTGAGAAAATAAACCTGGACCTGCTCCTTGAACCAAGGAATACCAAAATCACTCCAGGGGCTAGCTGACTGGCCTCCTGTGTGAGCTATAGGGACATAACAAGCTTCAGAGACCTGTCCTGCATCTGATCAGACCTGCTACTGGACCTGCCTGTGCCTTGCTGGCCTCTGCTAGAACCTGCTCCCCAAGAGGTACCTCCTGAGGTCCTGGACCTTTGACTGGCATCAGAGTGCACTCCTCTGGAAAGAAGGGTGAAATTCTGAATTTTTGGGCTCTTCATGAATTGTGAACAAGACTGTTCGCTCTGAGACTCTGCCACCTACAATGACTACCAATATGGAGCTCCGGTGAATCTGACTCTTCGCCCTCCAGCGACTGTCAGCTATGACGGCAACACCAAATCTGCATATTGCTCTACAACACCAGTGTGCAGTGACCAGCAATGCGAAGCTCCAGCAACGACCACACATAATGCCAGACCGGATCATCACACTACAGTGACGACCGTTTGTGATGCCAGGCCTGCTCTTCACACTATAGCGACGAACATCTGCGATGCTCTCCTTGCTTCTTACCGGCCTCCTCCACCTCGAACTGAACTCTTCACATCCAAGTTTGAGAAGGTAACTCCTTGAGCAGGACTAACGTTGTCCCTGTATCCAGCCCGCTTTACCTCGCGGTCTGCCTCAACTTGTGACTCTAGAATGACCCAGTACAGCCAGATGACCGTGTTTTTAGGTGCTATACTGGTACCATTTTATTTATTAAAATTGTCTCTAATTTTCTAAATTGGTGTGGGGTTTTTCTTTTGCAGTGTTTTCACTTTGATACTGTTTATATGCAGCATAAATACTTTACACATTGCTTCTAAGTTAAGCCTGACTGCTTTGTGCCAAGCTACTAGAGGGTTAGGCACAGGTTCATTTGGTGACTTTTGTGGTTCACCCTGACAAGAATTGTGGTTGTTGCTTGGGTAGGGCTTCCACCCTCCTCAGTCAATAACCCATTCCTTACAGGAGTACATCCTAAAATACCAAAGGACCCTAAAATATCCAATGCCAATCCATGCCGTGGCAACATAGCAACATCAGATGCCTTCACTGGTGTCTTAAAAGTAACTTGTGATTTGCCATTCAACACACACTCACTGCAATCTCTTACACAATGTTGCATCTCTCTGTCCATACCAGGCTACTAGAAATGCCCCCTGCAGGGCCGGCTCTAGGGCGGTGCGATCAGTGCCATCGCACCGGGCGCTGACTTGGGGTGGGGTCGTCATTTTTACAAGTTTCTTATCATTTTAGAAGAACCTGCTGCCGCGTTCCTGGACTCTATGAATTTTCTAGACATCAATTAAAATGTTAAGATCACTCGGTGATTAATCGTCTTTCTGGAAAGAGACCAGAGGTTTGTTTAGTGGAAGTTTTGACTAATCCTAAGGTAGTGCAGAGGGTTAAAATGCCTGCTGCTAAGAACGTGTACCTTGCAGCTAACAAACTTCATATAATGTTTTTTTACTTGTTGTGTATAAGTCAAAATCCTAATATAGAACATTGAGCTATTAATTGTCATCCAAGAGCTGCATGCAAACTGCAAGGAATACTTTAGCACTATATATTTATTTGCCCAGTCTTTCATCATCCTAATCTTGTGAAAATGGTTCCTTTAGGTAGAAAGCAATTCTTATTATTAAAGAGAACCCCTAACAATGATTTTACATTTTAAATTCTGAATTTGCGCTTTTAAAAAAAAAAGGACTTAACGTATATTGCCTAAGAGTATCGATGACATGTCAATCCTACTCTACCCCTTGAAGTCCTGGCTGATGTAACATTTCCTATACACTGATTTATAAAAAAACAATTGTCTCTGTGCAATGTGTGCGTGATGTAAAGTGCTCTGACACCTTACACTGGTATGAATGGTGCTATAAAACTAAATGAATCTGAGAGACAGTGGTTATAGAGACTTGAGGGGCACTGTTAAAGGGTGCTAGTGAGGGAATCCGTCACAGAGGTGGTCATTGGGGGGCACCAAAAGACATTGTCGCACAGGGCACCACCAGTGCTAAAGCTGGCCCTGGCCCCCTGTGAGGCAACTGTATGCCCAACCTACACATACCTGGTGGCACCACTAATAAGCTAGCTCATCTCACAAACCCATTGTCAACAGACAACTCATTTGCTTATAGGCAACCATCTCATCATACATACATTTGATACTGGCCACCCGATTCTAGCATACTCCATGACCTACTTTATATTCTCAACCACAGTCAACTCACTCAAACATTCAGCCTTTTACAACACTCCCCAAGCACATCACTCACAATGCTAACATGACCAACAACTGATAGCTTATTATTCTCATTCATTCCTTCCTTAAAGCAAATGACAGCAGCAACATTTTCCAAGCTTCCAGACCTGATACATAGGTCAGGACATGTTGGTATTCCTGTGATTGAAATTACCACTTGGCTAAACTTGGTGTGGTTCATCCTCCACTCCTTCTGCTGAACAAGTTCACTAATGGCTTGTGATCACTTTGGGGTTTGAAAACAGTTCACACAAAATTTTCTACAGGGTTGTAACACATATAGAATTTAGGGGGTTTCTCGGTTGCTATCCAATGAGTACCATTCTTTTAGCCATACATTAATCTACAGGTTCTCATGTAAATTGTGTATGTTGTAGGAACTGTATCTTGTATTACATTCCTTCTCAGAAATGTTGTCCAATGTTTCTAAAATAGTGGCGTACCCAACCACAACCATTATGGCTGCCCCATTTTGCATGACTGCTATTTGATTTGACGCCTCTTCCAAGGGTAGTGTTTTTAAAACACTTCTCCTTTAAGGACCAAGATTGTGAACTTAAAGTGATTTTTCTTTTTGATGCAAAAATATCTCCATCAGTGGCTTCTAAATAGGCTTCAAAAGCCTCCTTCAGTAGTTATCAATTCAATGGAGGAATGCCACGTACCTTATTATTATTAGCAGAGTTTTATATATCGCAAACTTGACCCAAATCTGGTATCAGAGCGCTTTACATAGCACCAGTTGCATTACATGAGGACACATTCATTTTTGTTAGGCACGGGGAGATTAAGTGATTTGCCCAGAATGTTCAGCGTCATTGCCGAGACTCAAACCCAGTTCCCCAGATTTGAAGTCGACCGCCCTAGCCGTTAGGCCAACTCCTCTCCCCAAACCTGTAGGAAAGGAGCAGGAGACATAAATTCTTCCATAGTGCAGGAGCATGGCTTCCTATCAACCGGAATAGTTGCCAACAATACACAAAGGAGCATATTTACAAACCCCTATCGTCATCACAACGTCACTTTTTCTGATGCTGTGGTGGCTATAGAAGCTTTGCTTCATTCACAACGTGGCGTTAAGCCACTTAATGTGGCTTAACGCCACCTTGTGAATAAGGCTCCCTTTCCAGCTACACTGAGCGTGAAAGGGGTGGGCAATGGGTGTTGCGGTGGACGTTCCACTGCCACACCCATTGATTCTGACACTGCCCCATATTTACAAGGGTGGCATGAATATGGGGCAGCGCCAAGATTAAAACCAGGATAAACCTGGTCTTAAACAAGCGCAACGAGGATAAAAGTTTAATTTCTCCTCGGTTTTGCTGTTTCTATGTGTGCTGCTTTGTGCCTGCTGTCTCCACCCCAGCAACACAGTTGGGGTTGGAGACAGCATTAGTGCTCATGACGGTTTGGCCGGTCTGAGATGGCTGGCCAAACTATCATGTGCACTGAAAACAGAGCCTAACACCCGCAGCCTGACATCCCCCATGGCCCCACCACCAAAGACTCGGCAGGAAAGGATAAATAAGACAATAACAAAACATGTTCATTATCATTTTATTTTTCCTTTCCTGTCATTTTTAGGCATTTTCAGGCAGCTGGCGAGGGGCAAAGTAGGAACACAATAATGTTAGATCATCGAGGCGTGTTGGATTGTGGTGCCTGCCTGCTGCTCGACGTGAATGTGCAAATGATCAACATTTTGTTGGTGTTTGACACTTACTGTGCAACTGCAGCAGGGTTCAGGTTGTGAGAATCCAATTCCGAGCCTGGGAGTTTGTTTTTACGGAGACTCTGTTTTCTTTGTGCACAGTCACCAATCTACACAACATTGATCGTCGAGGACGTGCTAGCAGAATAGCAGTAAGCTCACTCTAGCTCGTTGCCTATGTAAGTGTTTCGTGTGCAAGAAAATTAACTTTATTAATCCAATAACAGATGATCCCACTCTACTCCAGGCAACATCTGGGACAGAAAGAACCCTGACAGCTTAAACCAGAAATCAGTGATGTGGTAATATACCAAGGGTACAATGATGTTATATTAAACTATACACAATCCTTATGACATTATACACAACAGACAGCCAACTCAGGACTCTGCACATAACATAGTCTTTGATCCACTCTTTCCTTGATCCTGCTTCACCTGTTCTAATCTGAGTTGTTTGGGAGTCTGGGACCCTCTCAAGACTGCTGGGCAAATGCAAGAGTCTATCAATCAAATGCTGCAAAATGTCAGACGGGGAAAGCACATCAAGTGTTTCAGGCATCACAGCCTCCTGCTATGAGACAGTAGAAACAAGGCAGTGGGATCGACTTGTGCATTGTCCTGTGTCTCATGTTATCTATGGGTTCCAAACAATATAGCGCTCTGAAGTCTAAGAAGATCACTGCCATTTTGAAAGTCAGGCACTCATAATGGGTATGTGGCCATGGAGAGCTGAGTGGACAGAAGTTGGACAACCTAAAAAACATGTGCTTGCCCCTCCCCCAGCCCCACAGCAGAGTAAGTCAGCCTGCCCTCACAGATAGTTGCCCACCGCCACCGCCTGGCTCCATACGACCCAGTTTTCCTCACTCAACACCCTTCCCTTGAGATCTTGGTGGTCCAAGCCTCTTCGTCCAAAGGGCGGATTCCCTTCTGCTCCCCAGATAGAGAATCCAAGAAGCTGGATCACCTTGTGAAGGGCATGTTCTCTTCCTCCAGCTTAGCACTGTGGGCTGTGAATACGGTATGGCTCTTGGGCTGATACTCCCATACCATCTGGTGCTCGGTTGCGCAGGTGCTACCTCAGTGCCCGGAGGAGGCCCGAGGTATTCTCTCCCAGGCAGTGGCAGATGGGAGCGATGCAGCCAAATTCACAATAAGATGTGGACTGGATACCACCAACTCACTAGGCAGAACAATTGCCACGTCGGTAGCCCTTCGGCGCTACTTCTGGTTGACAATGTCTGACTTTTCATGGATGTCTAGTCAGCTTTGTTGGACATGCCCTTCGATGGCCGTCGCCTTTTCGTTGACAAAGCAGACTAGGCGCTGGAGCGCTCTAAGGATTCTCGAGCTATGGCCAGATCCTTGGGCCTCTCACGTCGTCCTGTCCTCCTCAGTCTGCTTTTCGCCCCTTTCATGGCTACGGAAGGAGCACCCACCGCTCCTGACCCAGTCCAGCCAGCGGTTTACGCAAGCTGCAGAGCCTCTGCGTAGCCGTGGATGTGGGACCCAGCGACATGGGTCTGGGAGCCAGTGGGCGGGCCAGTCTACCCTTTCCCCAATGCAGCAGCCTTCCAATCCTTCCTCGTCTGACCTTCAGGGCCACCAAATGTATTTTAAATTACATTCTTGTTTTTCACATTTTTATCTATAGGGGCCTGTCATTGCCCGTTTGGAATTTAAATATGGCTGCTGTTCCCACAAGAGACTCTAAAGTAAGTCGAAGTCGAATTCAGGACAGGGGAGGATGGTTTACACTGTCATATCAGACATGTATTTTGTAATGTCGCCATATATTTTTAAATTTTGTAGGGTGACATGCACCTCTGAATACCGGATTAAGGAATTACGAGATTCTAATAGGGGCAAGCACATTTTGGAACTTGTCCTTTGGGCTTTGGAAAACGTACTACATGCACAATATCTGATATACAAATATATCCAGTAAGTCTGTGGGGAAAGATCGTCGCCATACGGATAGCTATGGGATGGTATGTTTGATCTAACTTGTACTCTCCCTTTTTTTCCGCCTACTAGGGATCCACGGTATACATTTTCGGAATGACTTGTTAGGTAGATTTCCGGAATTCTAATTTGTGAGATAGGCAGACATCGCCTTTTTAACTAGGAAGTGAGTATATATAGGACATCATTGTGAAATAATGACATTAGGAATGTGGACGCACATGATTTTCATGAAAACTCTTGTGTGCTGTGATTATTTTTCTCAGAATACCGGTCGTATCGTGGCCGTGTCCTGCTAATTACTCTGAAGAAACAGGATTTGTTAGTCATAGAAAAAATCTTTTTTGGACAGGTTAGTGACTCAAAATTTCACTCACTAGGGACTCTAACTACAATGGTGGTCATGGAATGGTCACTTTGGACTTGTTGCACAGTTAGGTATTGAGTCTTTGTTCTTCTCTTTCTTTCTTTTACTTTTTGATATGGTTGGCACATTTTGGTTTACTTTTTTGAACAAAATGTTTTTTCTTTGATCTTGGATCACCTCTTTCTTGTTCTTGATTCACACACGTTTTTGTGTTAAGACTTTTAGCAAGCTCTATGGTGGAAGTGAGCCCCTAAAAATGGGGTTATTTCATATACAAATATGAACAGTATACATGAGACTATGTTATTGTTTTCACAGCCTTGAGGAAGTCACTGGATGTGATGAAACACGTGACGGCTGTTGCGCATCTGGACCAAGACTGTATAGCTTTGAACACCCTTTATAAATAGTTTCCCCATTGTTATCCTTTTGTAGGGAAAAAGAGGTCTTCATGGTCTTGTTTGAAAATTGTGATGTCTTTTATAATGTCTGTTTATATTAAAAAGAACATCTTTTGTATGAATCCATCTTTGATTGTCGCCAGTGATACATTGACACAATTGGATGAAGTTTGCTTATAAAGGTTATATATAAGATAAAGGTATCACTCTTGAGTGCCGGGGTACTTGTATATTACCTTGGCTAGATCTGTTTGCCACCGGAGAGAACGTGCAAAGCCAGCAATTCTGCGTGCTGGAGTTTCCAATGCAGCACACGCTCAGTGACGCTTTTCATGTCGAGTGGAACTGCAGCCTCCTATACGCCTTTCCGCCTGTACCACTTCTGCTCAGAGTGCTGAAGAAGATCAAGGGCAACTGGGCCCAAGTTATTCTTGCGGCTCCAGACTGGGCACGAAGAGTCTGGTGCCCAGAGCTCCTGAGCATGACCATCGATACTCCACTCTGACTGCCCCTTCGGGAGGATCTTCTGTCACAGCAGCAAGGGAGAGTTCTTCCCCCGAATATGTCCAGCCTCCACCTCCTTGCGTGGAGATTGACAGCTTTTGACCTTCCGCCCGAAGTCTGTAATATCATCTTGGCAGCCAGGCGTCCCTCAACTAGAACAGTATATGCCTGTCTATGGAATAAGTTTGGGGCATGGTGCACAGCAAAGGCTGTCGATCCCCTTTCTGTCCTTCTTTCAGAGGTCCTTATGTTCATACTTTCTTTGGCCAAGCAGGGCTCTGCCCTGGGCACTCCTAAAGGCTATCTTGTGGCCATCTCTGCTTTCCTTTGGCTACCAGATCAGCCAACTTTGCTCAAGTCCCTATTGTAAATAGATTTGTTAAGGGCATTACTCATCTCTTTCCTCCATCTCCTTTCGTAATGCCCCAGTGGGACTTGAACCTTGTCTTAACTTATCTTATGTGCACTCCCTTCGAGACTCTTCACAACTGTTCTCTCAGGCTCCTCACCATGAAAACTGCCTTCCTTGTTGCTATCACTTCTGCTCACAGGATGAGTGAGCTTTAAGCTCTTTCTTTTAATCCCCCTTTCTTCTCTCTGCATCCAGACAAAGTGGTGCTTTGAACAAGACCCTTGTTCCTTCCACAAGTAGTTACACATTTTCAAAATGGACAGACCATTACTTTGCCCACCTTCTTCCCACCTCTGCACCATTCCAAGGAGGAGGAGCGACTCCACCGTTTGGACCAAAAACGTGCGTTGTCATTCTACCTTGATGGCACAAAGGATTTCAGGGTGGATTATCAATTCTTCGTTGGCTATGTTGGGCTGTTCAAAAACATACCATCTCTAGATGTGTTGTCCTTTGTATTAAAGCCTGTTATGCTTTGGCAAAAAAAGAACCTCTAGTGGGGCTCCAAGCTCATTCCACTAGTGCTACAGCGGCTACCACTGCCCTTGCACGTGGAGTTCCACTCATTGACATTTGTCAGGCAACAACATGGGTATCCTTGCACACGGTCACTAGACATTACTGCCTGGACAGCCAAGTCCAGAGGGACAGTTATTTGCCCGTTCTGTCCTCCAGGACTTTCTGGTGTGAACTAGGTTCGCAGACCCTCCTCTGGGGTTGGTATTGCTGGGGTATCTATTCTAAGGTAAGGAATATATAAATAACTGCCTTTTTCAGATGAACAAGTTACTTACCTTCGGTAACAATGTATCTATAAGAGACATAGGTTAGTTATATATTCCTTACCATCCCACCCATCCTCCCCACTCTGCAAACTGACTTCTAGAGACAGGGACTCCCTTGCAGGACCCTAGGTTTAGGACACCAGTGGTCAGTGTATTGCAGGTCTTTGCACTTCTGGCGTGGAAAGTCCTGTCAGAACTGACGTCAGGTGGGACGAAACCCTTATAAGATTCTGATCTTGCTTGTTTTGGTAGATTGCCTACTGTCTTTGACCACGGTAGACCACAAGATAAAAATCACACTATTGTACCCCATGAAAGGGGCATTAGAAGAAATGGCAAACTGTTTCAGTTCCATTGTTGAAAACAGGTCCCAACTAATGGTGAGAGGAACTTATGGAGTTTCACTCTGCAGAATTCTGCGGAGTCACATGAAAATTCCACGAGATTCTGTGGAGCTCCGCAAACTGGCATAATTAGGCATGTCACTCTGATTTTTGCCCTGGGAGCTCGTTCTGTGTTGAAAAATTAGTGCAAGCAACACCATGTCGCGCACCAGAGGGCGCTGTTTCCCAGGTTGATTTTGCTGCCGCTCGAGTGACAGCTTTCTGACTGTGAACAGTCGCCACCGCCTGCATTGGGGAAATCTTATCAGATACCCTCCAAGCAACTAAAAATGTTGCTAGCGGATGCAAATCTCACTGGCGCTCACTAACCTATCGTTGACGAGAGAGATAAAACTCCTTCACACTGCAATTGGCAGAATTTAGCCAGAGCAATAGCCAAAACTCTGCCAGATCCGCTGGCAGAGCCAAATTTATTACCCACCCCTAGACCCAACAGGTAAAAATGGGTCCCTCACCTCCATGATCTCAGCTCTTAATTGTGAGCTGCTGCTGGATTCACCAGCTCATTTTAATGCTTATCTTGTCCTTCTCTTTGTTCTCTTTAGGGTCATATAGTTATCCTCTAAGTCATATGCAGACGCCATCCACGTCTATATTCACTTGACTCAGACTTTATCTGTGTTACAGACTAATTACATGGCTGGTGGCAGGTTGATAAATACAGAAAAATGTTTATTGTAAAAGGTGATGTGTATATTCAGGATATGTAGTTCACATACAAGAGATATTTCAACACTAGGACATTAGTGCTACTTGCACTATCATGAGGCATCTCACTGTCAAACTGAAGAATCCTGGGATGAACATTAGTTTTATTAGGCTTGATGTTTAGTGATACGACAGCGTAGGAAAAAGAGGACATCAGTCACCATCAGACAAACACAAGTCACAACAAGTCACAATAGTCCCTTTGTAGATATCTGGAGAAGCAGTTGTTTATTCTGGATGATAACCATCTCCTTGCAGCTCAATAGCTAAAAACATAGGGCATCATTCTAGCTCCTTATGAACAGGCCAAAACTGACAGCCCTCAAACCTTCAAAACGTTTTCCCAATTTCAAGGGTCAGATAATGTAAAACATCTAGTAGGTAAGATTTTTGACTCTGCGGCAACACTCTCCCCAACACCCAGCAGTTGGAAACTATGACACATCCTTATTTTCTTATCCAACAAAATTGTGGCCTGGTGATTGGGGCAGCATTTAACTCTTGTTTAATTATTTCAGCTCCCTTTTATGAGACTTACTGAAAGAGACATCATGAGATTTCTAAGAATTCAAAACGTCAAGTGATAGGCAATTGCGGAACTTTGTGGAACTCATTTACTTTTAAAGTGGCCTGTCTAACCTAGAAATGTATTCCCCATGTCACTCCTTAGCACCTGATCTCTACTTACATGCCCACCTTCTGGACTCTACAGAGCCAGAGCCTTCTCAATAGCCCTCACTTGAATCTTAGCACCAAGGGTGGCTGCTCTAGTCTTGAACAGGCCCTCAGAGTCTGGAGGGCCCTCCCACTGGAAGGAAGGCTCTCCTCTTATGTGACAGTATTTAGAAAGAAATTCAAAACCGTTCTGTTTGTGCCCATAAGTAGCCTCTGTAGAGTAGCTGCAGTTTACAAATGCAGCAAGTCAGTCAGTCATTCAGCACCAATGTTTGTCTCTTCAGATTTTTCGAGAGCTACAAAGGAGAAGAGGAACCTAAAGAGGTTCTCAGGTTTGGATTGAATCTTCACTAAGTATGGATAAATCAAACAATTTGGCTTCAGGAAACAGACATGGTACGTCCAGCTAATATCCCAAACTGTTTTATTTTGGCATTTAATTTATTACAGCTAGTGCATCACAGCAGCGTGAAGTGGCCTACGCGTTTCAGCAGTAGCCTTCCACAGGACCATGGAGACATGCATACAGAGTGTATATTTAAAGAAGCTCTAGGCTCCACATCAACACCATGTTAAAAACGTTTCTCATTTCATTAAAGAGACATGACCTATCCCGGGGATGACTGGGGGGGGGGGGGTGGTCATGGGTGAGGCAAGGGGGGGGAACACTCTGTGTACAACTATTCAAGCTGCCACTGTTCTGAGTTTCTCTTTTTGACCTGTTTGTGATTAATTTGTTCTCAATGTGTAAGATGCTTGGGTGGCTCACACTGGCATGTATGGCTAGGAGCTGGTATGTGGTGGCTGCTGCCCCTCTTTAAGAGACGACACTGGAACTGCTGAGGCACATGCACCCGACTGCCGGGCAGGTTGCAGTTGGTACATTTCTTGACTGTGGGGCTGTCTAGCGGATCAGTGACTCGCATGTGTTTATATACTTCTGTGTGTAATGTATCCTGCCGCACCATGTATTCTTTATTCATTATACCTTTTGAAAAAAGCAATAAAAACAGATTTGCAAAAAAAAAATTAAAGAGACATGACCTATTTTCCAATTGCACAGCTCAGTTTTCTACTGAGTGCCATTCTTTGGGCTGTAGCTCAAATATTTGACATAACATTTTTTCAAAATTGCATGTTCAATATAATGCATATTTTTTATTATTATATAATGTTTGGATCATAAATGGGTAATATGACTTTCTATTACCTTAGTCAATATAATGTATTTTTGTGTTTACATCTTGGTATACAAACCATCTTTGAATTTATTTTTTACAATTTAGATTGTCATAAACTCCATATTATGTTATTAGTTACATAATTCATGCACAATCACATTTTCTGGAGGCAAACAAGTAAGAATATTCTAATATTTAGTCTCCTGATCTTCTAGTTGTGCTAAGGATAAAGGTGGATGGAGTGTTCAGTAAAGAACCTTACTGTCCTCTCCCTTGGTCCGTTAATGCCTTATCCTTCCTTATTACGCCTATGTTGTAGTCCATGAATCAATGACAATCTTTTAACAGTTCAAAACCATTGTTCTTGGTATACATTAATTTCTGAGGAAACAAAACCCCAACTTATCACCTTCCCTGAAGTTTCCACCACTGTTAGAAGTCCTATACATAATATCTTTAACCTAAAGTGCTAGGTGCTCATCTGTTATATTCGGGGTGCCCTACGAAAACAGCCCCCAATGTATTACTCTCCCTGAGTACTGTTCAAATTCATATAAAGTGCAAACATAGATTTATCGAATGTCTTCATATGCCTGATCTAAAGTGCTCAGTGTTAGCTTCTCTTTTTGATGAGATGTTGACTTGATACGAGTTCCTCACAAACCAAATAAGTCAAACAGATACTTTTCTCCATAGTGTTTGTGTATCATTCTAATGGAATTTACATAAATCTGAAACAGCTCTAAAGTGCATCATGCTAGTTTATCTGCTGATCAGGTCCTTGATCAATATTATCTATGAGGAGCACTAAATATTTCCATAATCTGCATAGCAAATTTGGAGTGCATCATGCTTGCTTATATATTGATCAGTTTCTAGATTTATAAAGATGCTGTCTAAAGTTCTAAATACCTATCTAAAATGGGATTTAGGTCTTTCGTAGATTCAAAGTGCATTGTGCCGACTGAGCTGTTAATTAAGTACTAGCTCTGCTGAAACTCTCTAAGATGTTTAGAGTTACCAAAATCTACGTAGCAAACATAAAGTGCATTGTGTTAGCTTCTTTACTGATTAATTACCAGCTCCTTACGAACATTATATAAAAGTGCTAGATGCATACTACAAATTAAAGTCGTCATTATTACACAGTATGTGACATGATTATGCTTTACAGAACCTCTTTCTCTGGAGTTTGTCTTTTTCAAATTCATTGGCATTCATACACTGAAACCCCAATCAGTACAGCACCTAATTTAAAAAGAATCAATGCAATGTCCCATCATGTTTTGTTATATCCTTAGATAGAAATTTATAACTACAGCTCAGGATTAATGTTCAATATTCTTTGTATAGTTCTTGACAACCAGTCACAGTTAGAGGTGTATGTGAAGTTCAGCATTTGTGTGCAATCCCCATGGACTCTCAGTGTCCATTGATAAGATCCAACTGGATTCTGATCTCCGTAGATTTAATTCTCTATTACCCCCTCCTGACTTTGATATGATTTGTTCAATTCCATAGAATACAAATGTACTCATGTCTCCATTGTGATTATCCCAGATGTGTTTGGCGATAACATATGAATAGTCCTTCTTCGAGATCACCCATAGGTGCTTTAAGATCCAAAGCTTTCATTTTTTGATAGTACTGCCTATGTATGTCTTTCCACACTCAAATTCTAGTGCATAAATCACATGGGTACTTTAACAGTTTATATGTCCTTTTATGTTTTTGATTCTTCCATCAACTTATCTGACTGCTGTCCTGTTAGCTCCCCATTTACAGGCTTTACATTCAACACACACATACACAAACACACACACACCCACATATTTATATATATATATATATATATATATATATATTACCTACTGGCGGTCGCCAGTAGGTAGTTATAGTTAGGACCCCTTTTCCATAGGAAATCCGCAACATTCTATTTTGAATAACTTTGGCGCCGGTCGACGAATCCTCGCGAATTTCTCAAAATAGGTGGGGCGCTACGCTCCGCTCCTACCCTGAAAGTCTCGGGAGGATTCGTCAAGCGGGGGCTGAGATAAAAGGGGGGTCCCAAAACGCGTTTTTCCCATGCATTTTTCCATAGGACCTTTAGACAGGGCTACAGCCCGAACGGCTGAACAGAATTACTTGAAATTTGGCAGAGAGGTAGTCCTCAGGTCAAGGAAGTGCCTTTTGTAGGTTTGGTGTAAATCTGTTCAGTAGATTCTGAGAAAATAGCCTTTAAATCAATATATATATCTGAGCCAGCTTACGGTACGCTTACCGTAAGCTTATCGTACGCGTACGGTGGCGTGCGCGAGCGCGATTCTGATTGGCTCTTAGATCTTAGTAAACATTCGAATCGGCCGAAACCAGGAAGCGGCGGCCGCCATTTTCTCTCTCGCACTGAGAGTTAGGTTGTTAAATAAAACCAATACACATGTAAAGGAGCTGTTTTGACAGCTCACACACACATAGCTATGATGAGAGAGTCCCCCAAGACCCCCCAAGGCCAAAAATGCCATTTTTATTTTTTCTCTAATTTCGCCGATTACGCTTACCGTACGCGTACGGTAAAAAAAGTAAAAAAAATAACACTATCCACACTCTCCACACCCCCTGTGCTTTTGGTGGCCGCAGGCCATCAAATGTACAGGGCTTATCAGTTTAGTGAAAAACCACAATAATTTTAACAAAAATAATAAAAGAAAAAATTATCCACACTCTCTCCACCCCGTGTGCAAATGGTGCCCGAAGGGCACCATTTGTGCATGGCTTATAAGCACCGTAAGCACAGTAAGCACCGCGTGCTTACTGTGCACGCACGGTGCGGAACGAACTGCGTTAAGTGGGCGCGCACGAATGGCGTAAAGTAACTTAGCATTTAAAAAACCGTACAAATTCACTGAAAAAACCATAGGTTTCACACACGTTATAGTTAGGAATTAGCATTTAAAAAACCTTGCAAATTCACTGAAAAAACCATAGGTTTCACACATGTTATAGTTAGCGGAAATTTTACTGATAAAAAACCAGTGAAATTCCCCCGTTATAGTTAGTGCAGGCAACTATAACTCACGCGACCGCAATCTTCTGCTGATGACATATGTGTCTTTATGAAAAAAAAATATTTGTAATATATGTATAGCTAAAAATGTATGGAAGAAGACATGGGCAAATAAGTGTCTAAATACAGTATTAGCATCAGCAGAGGATTGCGGTCGCGTGAGTTATAGTTGCCTGCACTAACTATAACGGGGGAATTTCACTGGTTTTTTATCAGTAAAATTTCCGCTAACTATAACATGTGTGAAACCTATGGTTTTTTCAGTGAATTTGCAAGGTTTTTTAAATGCTAATTCCTAACTATAACGTGTGTGAAACCTATGGTTTTTTCAGTGAATATATATATATATATATATATATATATATATATATAAAGCTACAAGGACTTCACTCGAAGAATGAAGGAGACCGCACTCAGCAAGGTTTCTCGATGCGATTATTTATTGCATTGTTTCGAGATAGCAGCAGTAACACCAGGACGCGTTTCGGCGTTCGCGCCTTTTTCGACTGAGTTACAACGTGCAGGTTACGTGAGCAGTATTATACCCGGTTCACATAATCTAGTTCCGGTTCACTTAAACATAAACATAGTGAAAAGACTGTAAATGCAGTTTAAATCGGACTTTTGTTCACTTGAGAAAAATAATATATATTTTGCATCATGAGTAAATAGTTCTGAAGTTCATTATTACAAGTGAAAAAAGCACTTTGGAACCATTAGAGTAAATACATAGATAGGCGGTCAATTTTAGGCGAATTGTTACCCTAAATGAGTCAAGTCAGCCTACAGTGATTAATAATTCAAAATTCTGCATTCAACAAAAAGTAAGTATTTACATATAATTCATTTCAAACTCTCTAAACATAATTGAGCCCTGTATGGGCATAAAGTGACAGTAATATATTCATCACAGTGAAGCAGAAAAAACACTCTACCATCTTGGTCCCCAAATATCAAAAAAATATATTATTTCAGCGTTTACCTAGATGACATGACAGTTCCTCCTCTGTATTCAAACCATAAGGTGTTGTGGTTTGGAGGTCAATAATAAAGCGAGATTCTAATCTCCTCAACCTCAATTCCCGATTTCCCATTCGGTCACTGACTGGGACATGATCAAGGCAGAAAAACGACAATAGATTTCTGTCACTATTGTGGTATTGTGCGAAATGTCTCGCTACAGGGTATGAGGAGTCTTGCTTTTCAATTGCTCTGGCATGTTCTAGGATGCGCTTTTTTGTGGGGTGGATCGTGCTGCCAATATATTGCTTTGGGCAAGGACATGTAAGACAGTAAACGCAGAATGGCGTATTACAAGTCATCAGTTTGTTAATTGGTCTCGGTTTTTTCATACCAGGGACATTGTATGAAGATACCTTTTTACTGTTCCTACACGCCTTACATTTCAGACAGGGGAAGAAACCAGAAACTTTACTGATAGGTTGGACAAAAGGAATAGGTTCATAGCGGCTGTTAACCAATTTGTCTTTTAAGGATCTACATCTTCTGAAGGTTATTTGTGGATAGGGTGGTAAGATGTCACCTATTATTACATCTGTTTTCAGAATATGCCAATTCCGGCAAAGGATCTTTCTCAGGGTATTTGTCTCATTAGAGAAAGTTGTGATAAATCTGCAAATATCTGATTTGGTTCTAGCATTAGCACGGTTTGTGTCTAATAGGGATTGTCTTGAGATTTTGTTGACCTTACTTAAAGTTTTCATTAGTAGGTTAGGACAGTAGCCACGTAATCGAAATCTTTCAATGGCAGTTGATGCTTCATATTGAAAGTCCACCTCACGGGAACAGTTTCTTTTTAGGCGTAGTAATTCACCGTAAGGGATGCTGTTTTTTAAAGATTTTTGATGGCTACTCTGTGCTTCTAGTACTGAATTCCCTGCAGTCTCTTTTCTGAAGAGAGTGGTACATATACTCCCGTCTTGGACAAAGACTTTAAGATCCAAGAAGGGGACTTGTTGCGTGCTAATTTGTCCAGATAAATGAAGATTCAAGGTATTTGTGTTGAGTGCTGAAATATATTTTTCAGCTTCGTCCTTAGGTCCCTTCCACAAAATAAACAGGTCATCTATGTACCTATACCATAAAATAATATTTTTAGTCCAATGTTCATATGTATCAGCCCAGGCCACCTGCCTCTCCCACCAGCCTACGAATAGGTTCGCGTAACTGGGGGCGAAGCAGGTGCCCATGGCTGTACCCTGGATCTGACGATAGTGTTGTTTGTCAAACAAAAAGATGTTGTTATTGAGGCAGAACAGAATAAATTCAGTGAGCATGATATTGTGCTCAGCGAATTGGAGAGATCTCTCCTTTAAAAAATATTCTACTGCCTTCACACCATGCTCATGTTTAATGATTGTGTAGAGGCTTGTAATGTCCAAGACAATCATGAGCATGTCAGGCTCCCAAGGTGTATTAGCAATATTACAAATGAAATGCGTCGTGTCTTTGATGTAAGAAGATAATGTTACCACAAACTCCCTCAAGAAAAAATCAATGTACTGAGACATGTGTTCTGTTAATGACCCAATGGATGACACGATAGGACGACCTGGCGGTCTGTCCAAGTTTTTATGGATTTTGGGTAGATGATAGAAAGTAGCTGTAGTGGGATATGGGCATGTTAGATATTTAAATTCATCAAAATTGAGGCATATGTCGATCAAACCATTTCTGAATCAATATATGATATTCATTGATACTTGCAATATACTCAGATTTAACAATTGGAGAGTAACATGATCTGTCTGAGAGTAATCTCATTGCCTCCTCCACATAGAACTTTCTTGTCATTAATACCACGTTCCCTCCTTTGTCGGAGGGTTTGCAAATTATATTTGGGTCATCCATTAATTGTGAAAGAGCAGTCCTTTCTTTCACAGTAAGGTTGTTAGATAAGTTCGTAGATTCTGAGAGTCTCAATTCCATGAGATCTTTCTTCACTGATTCCTCAAAGATATCTATAGAGTCGTAAGGAGTGACTAGAACAAAGGTTGATATTTGCTTGAAATGAGTTTTTGGAGCAACTTGTTCAATACCAAAGCTTTGGATACAGGAAACATCTTTAGTTGCACCTGGTCCCATTGTTTCTTGACTGGAAAGTGCACATAATGTTTCAAGGTCATCCCCTGTAAGGGTTGTTATTGGATCAGGGACGGAAATCTGCTGAGGTGCATCACTGATATTTCCTTGCACGTTTTTGGATTTGAAAAATTTCATCAATTTTAACTTCCTGGAAAAAAGATATAGATCGATCCGTGTTTGAGTATATATATATATATATATATATATATATATATATATATTATATACTTGAAGATGAAGGATCACAAGAAAACAACAGCCAGCCAGGGCAAAAATCTGGATCCCAAAGGATACAATGAGTCACAAAGAAATAAAATATCCAAGAAAGAAGTGACTCAAACAGATAGATTCACCAAAGAACAGAAATATATTTCCACTACAACGTTTCAGCTTCCGCCTTCCTCAGGTAGTACAAGATGGTTTGCTCTGTGGCTGCACAGATGACAGCTGAATTTTCAAAAAGCATCATGAGTGAAGATTCCATTTGGAATGTGGAATCAATGCAGTCCTGAGAGCTCTTAAGATATGCAGTAATCAGGTTGTGTTGTCAGTAATGTTCAGTCCATCTGGATGCAGTGATTTTAAACGGTACATCCAGAAGTTTTCCCTGGAGTCCAGTAGTTCTTCCTTTGAAACATGTTCCACGGGGAAAATCTTCAAATCTGATAGTGAATGATCCACAAGGTTAAAATGATTGGCTACAGGCTGGTCAATTTTCTTATTAAATATTGCAGATTTGTGGTTCCTGAATCGTGTACGGAGGTCATTCACTGTTTGGCCTACATAATGCTTTTTACAGCTTTGCCGTTGGCACTGAATCACATAAATAATGCATGTTGAGCGACATGTAAGATGCTGCCTTATTGCACAGGTCCTTCTCATAACAGAACTAGTTACAGATGATGTTTGGAACATGTTTCAAAGGAAGAACTACTGGACTCCAGGGAAAACTTCTGGATGTACCGTTTAAAATCACTGCATCCAGATGGACTGAACATTACTGACAACACAACCTGATTACTGCATATCTTAAGAGCACTCAGGACTGCATTGATTCCACATTCCAAATGGAATCTTCACTCATGATGCTTTTTGAAAATTCAGCTGTCATCTGTGCAGCCACAGAGCAAACCATCTTGTACTACCTGAGGAAGGCAGAAGCTGAAACGTTGTAGTGGAAATATATTTTTGTTCTTTGGTGAATCTATCTGTTTGAGTCACTTCTTTCTTGGATATATATATTATATATACATATATATATGTGATTCACTGATGCACTTTTAAATACGCTGCTTTTTGGCGCGCGCAATGAGAACATTCGACTAAGGCATAGCCGAAACGCGTCATGTTTTTCATGCTTGCAACGCAATAAAGAATTTGAATATTGCAGGAGTTTCCCGTAGAGTGCTTTCCGAGTCTTGAAGTGATTGGGAACGAGCGCGTACATGTAAACGCGGATGCACCTCCGCGTTCAAAGCACCCGTCCAGGGAGTGCGCTGTCACAAGGTGCAGTTGGAGCAGTGATACAAATTTGCAGCAGCACCGCTAAGGAGGAGGGAGACTATTCGGTCTGGAGTAAAAGCGGCATTGGAGAGTCGGAGGACGCCCGTGACGCATTAACTAGGACCGGTAAGCGAGACACCAACGTATTTGCTCGCTAATTCCCTAAATCCACGTAGCAGGACGAGGGACCCTGCATTTACTCTATAAAGAACATTTTTGCAAACGCAAGCATGTTTAATGTATCGGAACGCCGCGAAGCGGCTCAGGACATGTTTAAAAAGAGCGCAGTAACTGACACAATGCAACGAGGTAACAAATAATCTCCCACAATTACGAATTTAACGACTAAGTTCACCGCATTAGAAAGGCTATATGAATGGGAACAACGTAAATGGTGGGAAGCGACCTCCTTGCAAAGCTACATTGATGTGGACCGTGTCCCAAGAGG
This sequence comes from Triturus cristatus, assembly GCF_964204655.1. Classification (NCBI taxonomy): domain Eukaryota; kingdom Metazoa; phylum Chordata; class Amphibia; order Caudata; family Salamandridae; genus Triturus; species Triturus cristatus. The sequence continues at coordinate 139,079,578 of NC_140589.1, read as the reverse complement.
TCTACGTATTTACACCATCCCAGCTTATGAAAACCCGGACCCTAAACTCTTGGATGAATGGGCAGCGCACACTGCAGAGTCAAGCAAGGGCATGTTGACTATATAAGTTAAATTCGCCTGGAGTGACAGGGATAAAGCCTTGCTTGAGATAGAGAAAATGGAGAATGAAATAGAGAAAGAAGAGGATAAAAAGAGAATTGAAGATTTAAAAGAACAGATGAAGAAAAGACTTGTGAAGTATGAGGCCAAAATCCAACAGAGAAAACAAGAGAAATTTGAACGGGATAAGCGGGACTACGCCTTGGGCAGAGTTCTAACGTTCGCTAAAAAGTTTGAGGGCCCACGAAAAGAATTAAGGGCGGGGCAACATGAACCCGAAGTAACAAGGATTGAAACCTCGGAATCTGATCTTACCGGCGGTGAGTCTTCGGATGAAACAGCAGGCCAGCCAAGATCGATCCAGACTCCTTTTCAGGAGGAGTTTCGTATAATGAGACAGACGTGGCTGAGAGGCGGCAAAAGCAGACCACAAGAGGGGGAAAAAGAATAAGACAAACAAGGCGGGGCGGCTGGAAACGAAGGATCAAAAGCCCCCACCAGAGCATCACGCAACAGGAGGGGGAAAAAATGGAATTAGACAATCTTACCATTATAAATTTAACAGCTAAGATTCTCACACCTATGGAAGAGGAAGTATTGAAACTGGGTCTGACTTTCTGCCCCTCTAACAGAATGGAATACACACAGACACGCATTGATCTTTTTAAACTTATACGGAAATTTAAACTTCACAAATATTTCAAAATGAAGCCCAATTCTCTAAAATCTAAGAAACATCCAGGTGTACTTAGGGTAACGTATACTTTGACTGGTGAAGACTTGGCTGCCCTTGAAACAATGGAATCACTCCGTTTGGATAATCCAATTGGTGAACAGGATAGGAGTATCCATGAATGCGATCAAACGCATAGAGCTACACGATTGGGATTTGACCAAGTGAAGGATGAAAGTGGTTTTAAACCTACTTCACAGTTTTTACCGCAATTACCAACAGTTGCCATCGACGTATTTGCGGAGGCGGTCAATAAAGATCTTCTAGCCCTAAGAGAAAAACTTACACGCTCTAACTATAAGCAGGATGTAACCAAAGAACAACGTTCAGCCATTGATGATCTGGGGAATGACTACATGATAGTCTGTAAACCTTCGGACAAAGGAGGTAATGTGGTTTTGCAAACCAGGGAAGCTATAAGGCAGAAGCCATTAGACAACTATCGGATGGTGAGAGCTATCAGAAAATCTCTAAGGAGACATATTTGGACAGCATCATAAGATACCACAATATGATCAAATCATGGCTTGACAAATCTATGTTGAGCATTGAGGAGTATTTGTTTCTTCGCTGTTTAAATCCAGTGGTGCCCACGTTTTATCACATCCCCAAAATTCATAAGAATAAAGATAATCCTCCGGGGAGACCCATTGTCTCTTCTCAGGGTGGACTAACAGAACACTTATCTATTTTCATTGATTCTTTCCTCTTTCCGTTAGTAAAGACCTTACCTGCATATATTAAGGACTCACAGGACTTTTTAATGCAAATTGAGAAACAACAATGGGATCCTGGTTACAAACTTATTGTATTGAATATTACTAGTCTATACACCAGGATAAGGCATGAACACGGTTTGGAAGCTGTATCTCATTTTTGGAAAAAAAAGCCATTAAAATTCACGGAACACAACAAAATGATTCTCCAATTTACAGAATTTTGTTTAAATAACAACATTTTTGTTTTTGGCGATGAATTTTACCACCAGAGGTCAGGTACAGCGATGGGCACCTGCTTCGCCCCCAGTTACGCGAACCTGTTCGTGGGCTGGTGGGAGGAGCAGGTGTCCAGAACGCCTGGAGAGATTGAAATGAGTAAGGTAATTAGTTGGTATAGATATATCGATGACCTTTGTTTAATCTAGAATGGGTCTTTTGAATCGGCATCCATCTTTATCAATAACCTGAACAAGAATGTTGTAAATCTGGAATTTAGTGGGGAAGTAAGTTCAGAAACAATCAACTTCCTAGATCTTAAAATCAGAGTGGAGTGTAATCAGTTACTTGTGTCTCTGTACCGTAAACCTACGGCTGGCAATTTGACTCTGCATGCTGCAAGTAATCATCTCCCTGGGCTGGTCAGGAATATCCCCTATGGGGAATTTCTTCGACTGAAGCGTAACAGTACAAGGGAGGAGGATTTTGAAAATGCGTCCCAAGATAGTGTCAGTAGATGCCTGGTAAGAGGATATAATAAAGAGTATCTTGACACAACCCTTTGCAGAGTCAGGAGTATATCTAGAGGTACCCTACTAAACAGTGATCAAAATACAAACAAAAAGGAAAAAGGAAGGAAGAGAGGGAAGACTAATGAAACAGGTGAAAATAAATTCAGGATGGTGACAACTTTCTCAAGTGACGCCAATGAATTAAGGAAGATCTTGAGAAATAATTGGCATATCTTAAAAACCGACAACATCATAGGCCATGATATTCCCTCTGTCCCCTTGGTAACGTTTAGGAAAGCCAGATCATTAAGGGATAGTCTGGTCCAAAGTCATTTTCCTTCGAAACCCAAAGCAGCTGGAACCCTAAGGGATCTTAAGGGTTTTTTCCCTTGTGGAAAATGTAAAGCTTGTGTGGGCAGCAAGAGGACATCCACGTATATGGTTACTGGCCTAAAGAAACCCCGGCCCATCAAGAAGTTTCTCACATGTAACACCAATTATGTGGTATATTGTCTGGAGTGCCCATGTGGCTTACGCTACATTAGAAGCCCCATCCATTGCGTCAAGATACGTATTTTGGAACACATGCGTGCCATAACTAAGGGGGATACCACCTTCCCCGTGGCAAGGCACTATTCTGAGAAACATAACAGTAACAGGGAGCTGTTACGTTATTATGGGTTGGATCATGTCCCAATGAACATAAGGGGAGGTGACAGAATTAAAAAACTTTGCAGGTTAGAATCTAGATATATTATAGATCTGGGAACTAAAAACCCTTTTGGGATGAATATAGGAGAAGAACTAGCAGTCCACCTGGGAGATTAGTCCTAATAAAATATACAGTCAAACTTGCGGAGTTGTATATGCTAATGTGAATTGTGCGATCTAAGAGAATGATGTCACCTAATCTTACTAATGAATTTTGTCAGTTATGTGCTCTATTTTGAACTATTCCTTTTAAATTTGTTTTTGTGCATCTTATATGAATCAGGAAACTGTTGTGATTTCATTAATTATGATGAAATTCAAGCCGATACACGGCGTAATAATTGATAGCCTAGCAGGTCATCGATAAGGCCGATACACGGCGTGATCTATTTACAATTCTTTGTAAATATAAATGAATTGATGACAATGTAAAAGGTTTAATGACATTTTGCCAAATTATTTTTATATTGAAATCAATGGTTTATTGCGAGGACATTAATAATGTGTAAGCAGTAGCCGATTTACGGTGTTACAAGAATTAATGCAGCATGCACATCGAGAATGCCGATATACGGCGGTATGGCTTCACGGGTTTCCTCGTAAATGAGGAACGTGGAAATGAGGAAACTTTTGAAAGAAGTTGATGAAATGTTGTCCCAGAAGTATTGGGTTTGTGCATTTGAGCATGTTATAATCACACTCCAATATGGCGCTGCATTCTGCGAGGAAATTGTCCTTTGTTTATCTTTTATGCTTCACTTTGTCACGTGAATCACTGATGCACTTTTAAATACGCTGCTTTTTGACGCGCGCAACATTCGACTTAGGCATAGCCGAAACGCGTCATGTTTTTCATGCTTGCAACGCTATAAAGAATTTGAATATTGCAGGAGTTTCCTGTAGAGTGCTTTCCGAGTCTTGAAGTGATTGGGAACGAGCGCGTACATGTAAACGCGGATGCACCTCCGCGTTCAAAGCACCCGTCCAGGGAGTGCGCTGTCACAAGGTGCAGTTGGAGCAGTGATATATATATATATATACATATATATATATATATATATATATATATATATATATATATATATATATATATTCACTGAAAAAACCATAGGTTTCACACATGTTATAGTTAGCGGAAATTTTACTGATAAAAAACCAGTGAAATTCCCCCGTTATAGTTAGCGCAGGCAACTATAACTCACGCGACCGCAATCCTCTGCTGATGCTAATACTGTATTTAGACACTTATTTGCCCATGTCTTCTTCCATACATTTTTAGCTATACATATATTACAAATATTTTTTTTTCATAAAGACACATATGTCATCAGCAGAAGATTGCAGTCGCGTGAGTTATAGTTGCCTGCGCTAACTATAACGGGGGAATTTCACTGGTTTTTTATCAGTAAAATTTCCGCTAACTATAACATGTGTGAAACCTATGGTTTTTTCAGTGAATTTGCAAGGTTTTTTAAATGCTAATTCCTAACTATAACGTGTGTGAAACCTATGGTTTTTTCAGTGAATTAGTACGGTTTTTTAAATGCTAAGTTTTTTTCCCTTATAATAAGCCCTGTACATTTGGTGGCCTTCGGCCACCAAAAGCACAGGGGGTGGGGTAAGTGTGGATAGTGTTTTTTGCCCTTAACATAAGCCCTGTAAATTTGGTGGCCTTCGGCCACCAAAAGCACAGGGGGTGGGGTAAGTGTGGATAGTGTTTTTTTTATTTTTATTTTTTTACCGTACGCTTACCGTAAGCGTACGGTAAGCGTACCCCGCGAAATTGCCGAAAAAAAAATAAAACCGTTTTTGCACTTGGGGGATGTTTGGGGACTCCCTCAACATGACTATGTGGGAGGGAGTTGTCAAAACAGCCCCTTTACATGTTTTTGGGCTTGTTATTTTAAAAATCACTCTCAGTGCGAGAGACAAAATGGCGGCCGCCGCTTCCTGGTTTCGGCCGATTCGAATGTTTACTAAGATCTAAGAGCCAATCAGAATCGCGCTCGCGCACGCCACCGTACGCTTACCGTAAGCGTACGGTAAGCGTACCGTAAGCTGGCTCAGATATATATATATTGATTTAAAGGCTATTTTCTCAGAATCTACTGAACAGATTTACACCAAACCTACAAAAGGCACTTCCTTGACCTAGGGACTACCTCTCTGCCAAATTTTGAGTAATTCTGTTCAGCCGTTCGGGCTGTAGCTCGTTCTAAAGGTCCTATGGAAAAATGCATGGGAAAAACGCGTTTTGGGACCCCCCTTTTATCTCAGCCCCCGCTTGACGGATCCCCCCGAGACTTTCAGGGTAGGAGCGGAGCGTAGCGCCCCACCTATTTTGAAAAATTTGCGAGGATTCGTCGACCGGCGCCAAAGTTATTCAAAATAGAATGTTGAGGTTTTCCTATGGAAACGTGGTCCTAACTATAACTACCTACTGGCTATCGCCAGTAGGTAATATATATGTATATATAAATATGTATATATTTACATGTATATATACATATATATGTATATATATATACATATGTATATAGCTAGCCTCAGTAAATGTCTTTACATGTTTTACTGTAATTACTGTATTTTAACTGAACTTCTGTGTTTCAATGTGTTTTCCTGAAGCTTAATCAAATTTACACTAAACCCTAAAAATACCCTTGCCACCCGAATACCCTTATCCACCTTGAACTCCCAAAATACCCTTCCCACCCAAAACCCACTAACCATCCTAACTCCTAAAAATACTATTGCTACCCAAACACCTTTAACAACCCTAAACCCTAAAAATACCCTCAGGGTGGCAAGTGCAAAAAGAACAATTGCTGGACGGAATGCCAAACAATGTCAAACATTCACCCCCGTATCGAGATCTGGGTCTAAATCCATTGTTCTTTTGCCCACCATGCCATGGCAGTTTGAACCCAGCCATGTGCAAATCAGTCTTGACTCTGATCTCCATGGGAACAGTCCAGCCCAAACTGACAGGCCAGGTCCTCCCTGAGATGGTAGCAAGCATCCAGGGACTTGATTCAGGGTATTACCCCTCATCCACCAGCCTAGCTTGAATCCAGTGAGCACGGGACCCACGTCTGGAAATACCTGCTCCTCTCGGGTGACAAATGCAAAAAGAACAATTGATGGACGGAATGCTGAACAATGTCAAACATTCACCCCCAGTACAGAGATCTGGGCCTAAATCCATAGTTTTTTTGCCTACCATGCCATTACAATTTAAACCCAGACATATGCAAATCATTCTTGACCTTGTTCCCCATGGGAACAGCCCAGCCCAAACTTCGAGGCCAGGTCCTCCCTGAACCGGAAACAAGCATCCTGGGACTAGTTTCGGGGTATCACACCTAATGAGCCAGGCTAGCTTGAATCCAGTGGCATGGTGAGCACGGGACCCACGTCTGGACATACCTGTTCCACTCAGGTGACAAATGCAAAAAGAACAATTGATGGAGGAATTGTTGAATAATGTCAAACATTCACGCCCAGTACAGAGATCTGGGCCTAAATCCATCGTTCTTTTGCCCACCATGCCATTCCAGTTTAAACTAAGCTGTATGCAAATAATTCTTGACTATGCTCTCCATGGGAACAGTCCAGCCCAAACTGACAGGCCAGGTCCTCCCTGAGATGATAGCTAGCATCCAGGGACTTGTTTCAGGGTATCACCCCTCATCCACCAGCCTAGCTTGAATCCAGTGGCATGGTGAGCACGGGACCCACGTCTGGAAATACCTGCTCCTCTCGGGTGACAAATGCAAAAAGAACAATTGATGAACGGAATGCTGAACAATGTCAAACATTCACCCCCAGTACAGAGATTTGGGCCTAAATCGATTGTTCTTTTGCCTACCATGCCATTACAATTTAAACCCAGACATATCCAAATCATTCTTGACCTTGTTCCCCATGGGAACAGCCCAGCCCAAACTTCCAGGCCAGGTCCTCCCTGAACCGGAAACAAGCATCCTGGGACTAGTTTTGGGGTATCACACCTAATGAGCCAGGCTAGCTTGAATTCAGTGGCATGGTGAGCACGGGACCCACGTCTGGACATACCTGTTCCACTCAGGTGACAAATGCAAAAAGAACAATTGATGGACAGAATGCTGACCAATGTCAAACATTCACCCCAGTACAGAGATCTGGGCCTACATCCATCGTTCTTTTGCCCACTATGCCAATACAATTTAAACCCAGACATATGCAAATCATTCTTGACTGTGTTCCCCATGGGAACAGCCCAGCCCAAACTTCCAGGCCAGGTCCTCCCTGAACTGGAAACAAGCATCTGGGACTGGTTTCGGGGTATCACACCTAATGAGCCAGGCTAGCTTGAACCCAGTGGCATGGTGAGCACGGGACCCACGTCTGGACATACCTGTTCCACTCGGGTGACAAATGCAAAAAGAACAATTGATGGACGGAATGTTGAATAATATAGCCTTATAGCCCGCCGTAGCGGGCTATACCGGCTGTTAAAGGCCCGCTGCAGCGTTAAAGGCCTGAGCCGAAGGTGAGGGACTTTAACAAAGCAGAGGGACTTTAAAAGCCGGTATAGCCCTGCTACGAAGGGCTATAAGGCTATTAGAACATTCTGCCACTAGAGGGCAGAATGTTCTAACAAAACAAAGCCTTCAGGGAGCGCGAGGGGATTGAAATCCCCTCAGGCTCCCTGAAGCCTTTGTTCACAGCCAGAGCTGTGAACAAAGACACATTGGAATGTTGGTGCTCCGGGCTTATACCAGCCATTATAAGCCCGGAGCACCCCATTGTTTTCAATGGAGCTTCCAACATTCCAATGTTCTAATGTCAAACATTCACCACCAGTTCAGAGGTCTAGGCCTCAATGCATATTTTTTTTGCCCACCATGCCATTACAATTTAAACCCAGCCATATGCAAATCAGTCTTGGCCCTGCTCCCCATGGGAACAGTCCAGCCCGAACTGCCGGGCCTGGTCCTCCCTGGACTGGAAACAAGCATCCTGGGACTTGTTTCAGGGTATCACTCCCTCATCAGCCAGCCTAACTTGAATCTAGTGGTATGGTGAGCACATGACCCACGTCTGGGCATACCTGTCCCACTCGGGGTGACAAATGCAAAAAGAACAATTGAGGGATGGAATGCTGAACAATGTCAAACATTCACCCCCAGTACAGAGATCTGGGCCTAAGTCCATTGTTTTTTTTACCACCATGCCATTCCAGTTAACCCAGCCATATGCAAATCAGGTTTGACCTTGCTCTCCATGGGAACAGTCCAGTTCGAACTGACAGGCCAGGTCCTCCCTGGGATGGTAACAAGCATCCTGGGAGTTGTTTCAGGGGATCACCCCTTATCAGCCAGCCTAACTTGAAACCAGTGGCATGGTGAGCACTGGACCCACGCCTGTGCATACCTGTCCCACTTGTAGAGACAAATACAAAAAGAACAATTGAGGGACGGAATGCTGAACAATGTCAAACATTCACCCCCATGAGGAGATCTGGGCCTAAGTCTTGTTTATTTGGCCACCATGCCATTCCAGTTCAAACCCAGCCATATGCAAATCAGTCTTGACCCTGCTCCACATGGGAACAGTCCAGCACAAACTTCCAGTCCAGTTCCTCTCTATAGTCTGTACCAGAAACAATCAACCTGGGACCGAATTCGGGGTATCACCCCTCATGAGCCAGACTAGCTTGAATCCAGTGGCATGGTGAGCACCGGACCCACGTCTGGACATACCTGTTCCACTCGGGTGACAAATGCAAAAAGAACAATTGATAGACGGAATGCTGAACAATGTCAAACATTCACCCCCAGTTCAAATTTCTGGGTCCAAATGCAAAGTTTTTTTGCCCACAATGCCATCCTGGTTTAAACCCAGCCATATGCAAATCAGTCTTGCCCCTGCTCCCCATGGGTACAGTCCAGCCCAAACTACCAACCCAGGTCCTCCCTGGACTGGAAATAAGTATCCTGGGACTTGTTTCAGGGTATCACACCTCATCAGCCATCCTAACTTGAATCAAGAGGCATGGTGAGCACGGGACCCACGTCTGGGCATACCCGTCCCACTCTGGGTGACAATTGCTAAAAGAACATTTGAGGGATGTAATGCTGAACATGTCCAACATTCACCGTCAGTGCAGTGATCTGGACCTAAGTTCATAGTTTTTTGCCCACCATGCCATTTCAGTTTAAACTCAGCCATATGCAAATCAGTCTTCACTCCACTCCCCATGGGAACTGCCAGGCCAGGTCCTCCCTGGACAGGAAACAAGCATCCTGAGACCGGTTTCGGGGTATTGACCCACATCAGACAGGCAAGCTTGAATCTAAAAATACCCCTGCCATCCAAATATCCCTATCCCACCCTAAACCCTAACAATACCCTTACCACCTACCCACTCTAAACCATACAAAATACCCTTGCCACACAAATACCCATACCCACCCTAAAACCTAAAAATACCCCTGGGCACCCAAATACACATACCCACCCTAAACCCTAAAAATACCATTGCCACCCAAATAACCTTCCAACACAAAACCCTAAAAATATTTTTCCATATTGGAGGGCAACCTTTTATCTGTTTGTAAATCACATAGTCGAGGCTTCTATTTATTCATAGCTGTAATCACTTTTGTTCCAAGTAATCTTGTATGAAGTCTTTCTTTCTGTTATCAATCAATCATACAACGTGTATATTTTCAAGGAGGTATCCCAGTCCAACTACAGACAGCCTAAGCTTACAACACTATCCGTGTGATAGGGGTTGTATACAACCATATTTTTCTAGCTTTTAGGAAACAGGGGTGTGAGAAATCTTTCTTATAGAATGAGATAGAGAGTTCAAGATCTTGGGGGATTGATAACTGAAGTACCAACCCCACAGTGAGCATAGGATCTATGGAGTGATCAAGACATTGGCAGCCAAAGAGCAGTGGGCACAAGTGACATAGATGAACACAGTGTCATTCGGAAGTCTGGCCTTATGACAGATATAAAGGATCTTAAACGTAGCATGATTATTGACTGAGAACCAATGAAGAGATGTTAAGTGGTGAGGCATTCTTTCAGTGAGAGAAAGACAAAAATCCAGTCAGCAGGCATGCTGTGGATGCATTAAAGCTGATAGATCACAGATCAAGGAAGGCCAAAGTAGACTGCATTACAATATTCTAATCTGAAAGAAATTAATGTCAGGACCAAAGGCTTATGGCAGATCACCTGTAGGCAGCAAAGTATGCTGAAGGAATAATCCAGATTTAGGATGTGTGCCTGAAAAAGACAGCTGTAGTTGTATTATACATGTGCTCCTGGGATGTGACATGTATGTGCACCTCCTTTCTGTACCCCCATTGTGCTTTGGTGCTACAGAAGAGGCCGCAGACACTTGAGTGGCCCCTTCTATAATATGGCTTATGTCAGCACTAAATGTATGTCTTTATTTTTTGTCGAAGTTTAATATAGCGCAAACTAGATCCGAAGGTTTTGGGTATCAGAGTGCTTTACATGAGCACCTGTTTCATTACAGACGGACACATTAATTTTTGTTAGGCATGGGGAGATTAAGTGATTTGCCTAGAATGATAGGATGTTGAGGGTCTTTGCCGAGACTCGAACCCAGTTACCCAGATTTGAGGTCAACCGCCCTAGCCATTAGGCTACATCCTCTCCCTGTGTGCTGTTCAATCTCCAGGAGGTGTTCCCTCATTTGTATGGGGGCATGTCCTATGTAAATGAGGCATTGTGTGCCTTTGCACCTGTGCCCTAGTACAGACAAGGGCACAGAGATATGGTCATCAGGAGATGCACTGATTCTACAGCATAAAGTGTCCATCAATTGGGAAGGATCACAATGGCCCCATTGACCCCCCCAGGCATTACACCACAGGCCTATACAGTGACTCACTGCAACCACCTTCAGCAGGATCTATGCCCCCACTTTGAGCGGGGCAAAAACCCTACTTGTCAGGGTGAAGTCTCAGCCAAACCCTAAATTAACCTGTGCTAAACCCCTTGGTAGCTTGGAACAGAGCAGTCAGAATTAACTTAGAGGTAATGTGTAAAGTATTTGTGAAACGCTTCAAACAGAAATGCCCCACAAAAGAATTAGAAAAATAGATTATACATTAATAGATAAAACAAGAACAAAATGACAAAAATCCAATCAGTAGACCGGAGATATGCGATTTGAAAGATTTCAATGAAAATAGTGTCAAAAAGCACAAAGTGTCAACTGTGGATATCTGGGCGCGCAGGACCAGGACAAAGTCACAAGTTCAGCCCAAAGTGATGGAGTGGGGCCGGCTACAAGGACCCAGTGAGGACCACTGAACAAGAGTACCTTAAATCCTGGTTTGCGGAGTGATGCGAGGTCCCTTGACAAGGATACGTCGCACAACCAGAGTGATGTGTTGGTAGCGAGCAGCTGCAAAGCTATAATGCGGGGTCCTGAGTCATCATCAAGGATTCTGTCAAAGTGGGCTTGCAATGCGAAGACCAGCATCGAGGATGTATTGCACAGTCAAGGTGATGCGTTGGTTTCAAAGAGCTGCGAGACTGTGAGGCTACATCATGCGTTGTCAAGGCTTCCGTCAGTGAGAGATTTGTGATGCAAGGTGTTGTTTTGGCAAAGCCTCACAAAGTGATGGATCTGATGTTGCTTGCAAGGTCAATGCGGAGTCCTTTGAGTCGGAAGAACCCTTGCAGCGGAGGCGATGCGTCGGTTCTGCTTTTGACTGCGCTACACAACAGAGGAGATGAGTTGGATCTGCTGGGTTTACAGATGAGCTGGCACAGCACCTTTAGGCCCACTTCCAAGGGTTGAGGACTGGGGGAACCACTTGGCAGGGTAGGACTCACAGATGGCTTAATCCAGGTGCTGGGATCAAGGTTATTGGAGCCTTTGGTCCCTAAAAAAGGCATCTAATGAGCCCTTTGAGTCACTTGGTGGGAAGGATTCAACAGGATGCAGGTCCAGGTATAAGGGCAACAGGCAGCAGGTCAGCACAGCAGGGCAGCAGTTCCTTCAGAGCAGCAGTTCCTGCAGAGAGACCGATCTTTCAGCAGCACAGTAGTCCTTCTTCCTGGCAGAGGAGCCACAGGTCCAGAAGTAAACTGAAAGGTGTCTGAAGTTTAATATTTATACCTGGTATCTTTCCTCTGAAAGGGTGGAGAAGCTTTTAGAAATTCTGTATGAATTGCATAGGCTTGCTGCCTTCCCAGCCCTGGCTCCAGACTAACTATAAGGAGTATGCAGTCCTTTGTGTGGCGGTATGACACAGCCTATTCAAGTGTAAGTAGAGCTGCTCCCAGCTCCACCCTCCAATCCTGCCAGTGATAGCCCATCCAGGCACACGTAAGTTTTCAATTGTGTGTGGCTATTTGAGAGAAATACACAAAACCCAATTGTCAGCAGCCCCCAGGCATGTGACATCTTGGGAGCTAGAGCCACTAAATAGTGATGCCAGGAAGATGACAACTTTTTAATGGTGGCATATTCAAAATTGTAATTTAAAATCCTACATTACCACGAGAGAGGATTTTTCTCTACAATTCTAAAGATACCAAACATAAACTGGTTACCTGTTCCCATTTGGAAATTACAGCTAATTAAATGCAATAAGGTACCTCTAATGTTATCCTATGGGAAACGTAGTCCTTGAAATTGTGAAGAACAAATTTTAGAGTTTTTCAGTATCATGACAAGTGGAACTCAAAAGGACATGTCCTGCTTTTTAAATTCACTGCACGCTGCTCTCAGGGTAGTCCAGGACCTTCCCTTGGAGTGATATATGAATTCAAAAGGAAGGTTTGGGCCTGGCAAAAGGTTTATTTTGCAAGGTCGAAATGGCATTTTAAAACAGCACACACAGGCTGCAGACCTGAGACATGTTTAAAGGGCTACTTGAGTGGGTGGCACATTCAATGCTGCAAGCCCACAAGTAACATTTAATTTATAGGCCCTATGTATGCGTGGACCATTTTACTAGGGACTTACAAGCAAACAAAATATGCTAATTGGGGAAAAGCCAATGTTACCATGTTTTAAGGCGTGGGCACATGCCCTTTAGCACTGGTCAGAAGTGGCAAAGAGTCTTAAGGCCAGCAAAAAAATTAGAACAGCAAAATAAGAGGAGGAAGGCAAAATTTTGGGGGAAGACCTCTCTAAGGCTGACAGATCCAACAGACACTCATAAAGGATTGCTGCCTGGAGTGAAAGGCAGACCGGCAGTTTCAAACAGATGCACTTTGAACAGCACATAGGTGCACGGTGCTAATTTACAACCAGTGCACTCTTTTTAGGGTGCCAGCCGGTACAGAGCGGGGCAAGGTGCCTGATGTGTAATGTAGTTCTAAATTGGAAGCATGGGTGACTAGTGTTGGTGAAGAGTGCATTCTAAATGGCCTCCAAGTTTGAATGCTGCGGGATAACTTCTAAAAGAAGATGGCTTGTTTTGTAAATACTGAGCTTAAGTTTGTTGTTCCACATTCAGGTGTGAATATCTGTGGGAGACTGTGTTAAGTGGTTACAGGGGGAATGGGCGCCTGGTTGCAGAAGGAGAGAACCAAATGGGAATCATTGGCGTAGCAATAGATGCGTACCTCATTGTTTGTGATCAGGAGCGATAATGGAAGCAGGTAGATGTTAAAAACATGTAGTGCTCAGTGCTGAGCCTTGATGGACACCACAAGGATCAGGGTAGAATGTAGAATGAAAAGGGTAAAGGGCTACTGTTTGAGTATGCCTGTGTAGAAAAGATTAAAGCTTTTTGAAGGCCTTGTTTTCCATGCTACCTCCGGGGTTGAAAAGGGGCAGGGTGGGAAACAACACCGACTGCTGAGAAAATATCAAGGAGAAAAAGCCCATCTTGTTCACTTTTATCAAGGAATGTATGGAGATCATCAAGAGCCACAAGCAGAATGAATTTGTTCAGTTCCAAGATGGGATCTGTAATCCGCTTGTGCTATATCCAAGAGGCAGTTGTTTTCCAAAAATGAGAAATTACTCATTCACCATTGCTTCCAATATTTCAATATGGGAGCATGATGACTTGCTTCCATGCCAATGGCACATGACTAAGAGAAGAATTGCAAATATCTTTAATAGTATGAGCACAAATATTTTAAAGTCTGTAGGAATCTAGGCGCCCTTTTCACAAAGGTAAACTTAGATGTTTGGTCTAATCTTAGGCCAAACATCTGAATTTACAACTTTGTGAATTCACAAAGGGTATTTATGAATACTATCTTTATGTAGTCACTTGGGGTGAACAAAGGCCCTGTGTAGTGTAGGTTGGTCACCTGTGGAGGGCTGGGTGCAGGCCAAGTGCCTGACATATAAAAATACATTTTAGGGCAAAAGGCACCAAGAAAACTTAAAACACTAATTAGGATTGACCAAGACCTAGGCATGATTTCAGGCTGACTCTAATGGAGCAGAGATGAGATCCACCAAGTTGGATGACCCGGTAAAGTTTTTAACTTCTGACTTAATCTACTTATTGGAAGTTGAAATGCTCCAGATGGACAAGGTTAAAAGCTGTATAAGACAAGGTCCACTCAGAGTCAGAAACTCATTGGCAGAGGTCTCACTGAAGTCATTGGTTTTAAAAGGAAAACTCCTGGGGCGGGGGTGAAGATGTTGTGCCCATCAAAGTCTTAATATACACCGGACACTTTTCGTGCCTTAGACCAGTCAGAATTTCTGCTTTGGGACTAACGCTCTTTTTTAGAGAGTGGAAAGATGGAGCGGGACAAGCGTGGAAGCTCTAGCCAGACTGGTTACACACAAACTTAGCCACAAAGGTCAGCTAAAATGTCTTTCAAGTATGAGTAGGACTTATCAGATTTCCTTGCCTGTGGAGGTGTCCCAAGTTGGGTGGATAGCCTTGGTGGTTGTCCATGTCCTCCAGAGGAAAATAAAATAAAAGCGGATCTAGGACTTTACATCTTTAGGACTTTCGATTCAGGTTAGAGACACAAACTACTTTCTCTTCTGTTTATCTACAGATTCAGAGGTGTTCTAGTGAGCTGAGGGTGAGGTGCCACTTTTGTAAAAAAAAACTAGGTAGTGGGTAGTCGTCAGTCTCCCTACCCAAATGGCACAAATTTCAAGGGGCAAACTCTCCCTCCATTGCAGCACATCATATATATACCTTACTACAAACTAGCTCAGTGCGCAATTCTTACTGAAATTCAACATGACAGAACATTTCTGCCCCTGGAGGAGGCTGTGGAGCACCGATGGCTATGTCTAGGGTAATGAGCAGCCCCATCCCACTCATTCACTCCAAATTGGTTTTGGGGCCAGCTCCCTCTCCAATGAGACTAATGCCATTAGGGTTAGTGTATCCTGGAATCAAAAGACCCTTCTTCTTTAGGCATCCCTTACTACTAAACTACATAAGAACATCCTCCTATGTTTCTTTTAATGTTAGTGAAGTTCCTAAATCATTCCTATCTGCCCTTCCTGGGTAAGCTGGGTCACATACCTCAACTGGGCAACTCTGCCATGCCCAAGCCATTGTCTCCACTCTGGGGGCAGCATTTCACACCTCATCAAAAGGAACCACTGACAGTGCCAGCCATTGGGTCCTCTAGAGTCTAACTTTCCAAAAGTTATCATTGCTGTATATGTACTAGGGGTGGGCGGAATTTGCGAAATCCACTTTCGCAAATTATCGCGAAAATGTTAAAAATTATCGCAAACACGCGGTAATATCGCGAAGATGCGGAACTTTTATTCCCGCATGTTCGTGAGATTTTCTGCATGGTTGCGGCTCGCCAACTTACCCATGTGGTTGCTCGCGGGCGCGGCCATCTTGTTTTCAGTTGTCTCGCGGTGCATGATCGCGATAAGAAAGACGTGATCGCATGACGTCACTGCGGGCGCGAACTGTCGCGAGACAGCGCAAATGGCTTAAAACAATACAACATCTCATGGAGAACGCGACCGGATCAAGAAAACTTGTCGGCGAACGCAGGGATTCAGGTAAGGCGATCGCACGCGCGCGAGAATGTATTATTTTACAGCACGAGCAAGAAACAAATTATCGCCAAGCTGCGGAATGCGGAAATTTTGACATTTTCGCGCTTTCCGCGGAACGCGAAAATGTCAAATTATCGCATTTTCCGCGAACGGAGCGAAATTTTAGCCCCGGCCTAATATGTACCTAAAATTCCACTTCACCATTGAATTGGGTTTTAATAAATATTCAAAACAGTGGTTAAATTGAATTAGTTGCTTGTTCTGAACCAAAGTACAGAAAACAGTATTTTACTTGTACTTTATCTTTTCTTTTGGAACAAGCCACAGGTCTATACCATGAAAATAGATTTTGTCCGCTACCTATGCACTGTAGCAACATTTAAACCCCAGTCTCCTACATGTTACCCCTTTTAAACATGGGGTACCCCACCTTAGGACTGACTTACTTAATATAAAAGAGAAGGGTTACCTCCTGTGCAAAGAGGTTATTTTGACAAGTCTGTCTGCAGGTTTAAAAGATGCAGCAGTCAGGATATACACGTAGGCCTGAAGCCATGTTTTCTTGCTAGCCTAGTGGATGGCACAGTATGTGCTCCAGTCCACAGGTGGCATTTAAATTCCATGCCCCTGGTGTATTTTCTCAGAATATGCCTGCACAATATAGAAAGTTAAATAAGGCAAATCAGTAATTAGCCAATTTTACCTTGTTTTAACGATCAGAGTATAAGCCCTGGGGATCAGATCACAGTGCCCCAGTGTTCAGAGTTAAAAAACTAGCAACAGAAGTTTCCAAAAAATTGGAGTGACCCTTCAAAATATAGGCATTTTCCAACACACACAAAGCAAAAAAACACTAGATAAGTGGCACTAGTGGTTTCACAAAAAAGGGATGGGGTAAAACTAAGGGAATTGAAGAAAATATATATATTTTTTTATTTTGCTTATGAAGTAGTACCTGATTGAGGTGAGCATTCCTATTCTGCTCTCCACAACTTATCACTTTGCTGCACTGTCTGGCTCCAGCCCTTTGCCAATTCCTCCTCAGGCTGTCAACCCCTGCTGCATGTGAGCATGCCAACATACAGGTGTGCGTGTATGTATAGTTCAGTAGGGCAGCCAGAAGATTAAACCATATTCAATATTTGAATGCAAAAATGTCTTTCTATTGAAAATGCAATAGAGTTCAACCAGGATTGACAGGAAGCAACTTGGAGGAACTGGCATTATATTACCCAGACAGGGAGATTAACTGTTTTTTCCAGAATCATACAATTTTCAGTCGAGTGCAAAAGCTGGGATCAAAAACCAGAGGCCCGCAGTACTATTCCCATCCGCAAACTAGGGATGTGCAATTTGCACACAGTATGGTGTGAGAACAGAATACAGTTTACGATGCAAATTATGTACTAATAGGCCGCAGTGGGAGCTGCTACCAAACGGGCGTGGTGGGTCAGGGTGAAGGAATGAAAAAAAAATATAGCACTCACCTGGGTATGGCCGCCACCTCTCCTCCATCCTCTTCACTTTTGACTCCAGGCAGCACGGAGCGCACAGGCTCCCAGACTCCCCTTGCCAATGACGACGCTGCTGTCACCAGCATTACAGCAGCATCATGATTGGTCTGAGTGGCCTGGTTCGGTGCTCAGACAGGGAGTGGGAGCCTGTGCATGTTCTCCACCCAGCTGTGCAATACAGCCGGGTGGAGAAATGCTAAGTGTGCATGACTCTTTGGCTGCCCCAAGAGGACCGGCCAAACCATCATGCACA
This sequence comes from Triturus cristatus, assembly GCF_964204655.1. NCBI lineage: Eukaryota > Metazoa > Chordata > Amphibia > Caudata > Salamandridae > Triturus > Triturus cristatus. The sequence continues at coordinate 139,061,821 of NC_140589.1, read as the reverse complement.
CCTGGAGAGTGCCAACCACTCCTCACCCTGCTCTGGCCAGCCCTGCCCCACGCTGGCCCACACCTAGAATGTAAACTAACTGAGCCTGTACGCAAAAATAAAATGATAATAACATTGCGTTATCAATTTGAACTGCTCCAAGAGCAGTAGTGCGACGCTCCTCCACCTTAGTGGAGGAGCTGCCGCTGATAGGTCAATTCTCCAATTGTGCATTCACAGGGAGTTGCAAAATAGCCTGCCCAATAAAAAATGATCAGGCAGGCCATAGTTTGCAACCCCTGTGGTTGGCTACAAACACGTGGATGTGACTTTCAAGAGACAGCAGACCACCATCAATATGTTTGAATTAAAAAAATGTAATTCGCAAAGTATCTGGTGCAGCTTAAATAAGAAGTTTCCTTTTTGGGAAAGAATCAGGAGTGTTGCCTAACAGGATTCACAAAGATAATGTCTCATGGTTACCGTCTCCTTTGAGGTGTTGGTGATTCACTAATGGTTCACAACTGCAAATACTGTCACAAACTATTCATAAATACAGACTGATTTCTAACCCCCTTCCTAATTGTAATTTGGAATGTACAACAAAATACAACACATTTTGCAAGACAGACACTCAAAATGTGTTTAGTGCATAGAAAAAAGTCAATGTTTCAGTTATAGGGTTTGCCATCTACAAATGTCTTTATACATTATGCCTCAATTTTGCAACTTAGCTGGCAGACCGCATCTCCTGTTCATATTATTCAAAACAGTACAGTCACAAGAGGCTAAAATGTGTAAGGTTGCTGTCAATTGCCATATATTTCAAAGCATATCAGCAATATGAATAGAATAAATGTCAGAACAATATTTTAATAAGCTAAAGTATAAGGATTGTTTGGTGCCTTACTCGTAATTTAGAAAGTCTATGTTATATATATATATATATATATAAATGAATTTTTTAGTGGAGGAAAGGAGAGCCACCTTACACCCAAGGACTCAACAGAACGCCAGAGGAAGAGGCGGAACCACAAACGAAGGCAGAGGAGAAAGGTCAACAGAATGGCCATCAAACAACAAAAAGACGAGAGGGAGAGGGAGAGGCTGGTGGAAGCACAACTAAACACTAATGCAACTAAAACTGTCATCAACCTCACTGACATCACCCTCTCAAAAGCTGAAGAACAAATCTTATCTTTGGGACTCTCATTCTGCCCCGAATCGAACTTCAATTATGCCAACACAAGAATGGATGTCTATAGATTTATAAGGAAACTGAAACTGAAAAAACATCATGAACTCAGTACGAAACCTTCAAAAGAAAAAGCGGATCAGCATCAGAAAAACCAAAAAAATGAAAAAATGAAAAACCAAACAAATACGGCAGAATCCATCTCCAATGAACCTTCGCAAATGCCTGAAGATTCTCTCCTTGAAACCCTTATGGAGCTACAGAATGACAAGTACAATATGGGAGCAGCAGCGAACAATACCCAATTGTCAACGTTAGAGGCATCAATCACGAGTTCCCCGTCTTTTGCAGCATTACCGGAGCATAGAAAGAACACACCTTTCAAACGAAAGTCAAAGTTCAATCCCATAATGCCAAGAGACAGTATCGATATTTTCAACGATCAAGTGATTAACAAAATCAAAAAATTAAATTACAAGATCATGCAAAGCAAATTGAAATGGCATCCCAAAGACAGGAAACTCAAACAACTACTGACAAAAATACAAAGCAATAAAAATGTGATTGTAAGAAGTGCGGACAAAGGAGGCAACATTGTCTTATGGGGCAGGACACAATATATGAAGGAGGCATTATCACATCTAAATGACAGAACCTGCTATAAAACCAGCAATTGGGGCGCCCTCAAAGCAATACAAAAGGATTTCTATACAAAATTATTGGCCTTTAAAAGTGCGGGAACACTAACCATGGATGAATACAAATTTATGTATAAAGAAAATCCTACTATACCTAATATATATTTCATCCCCAAAATTCATAAGGATGCCAAGAACCCACCTGGTCGACCTATTATTTCGGCTCAGAACAGTCTATTGGAAAATGCAAGTCAATACATAGATTTTTTTCTGTAGGAACTGGTACAGGCATTGCCTACGTATATAAGGGATACCAGCAATTTCTTGCAAAAAATCAACAATTTCATATGGCAAGACAGTTATCTGCTTATGACTTTGGACGTGGTATCCCTATACACGAGTATAAAACACAGGGATGGTTTAAGAGCACTAGAACATTTCCTCAGTAAAGGGAAGCCAAGCCTTTCCGCATATAGTATGATGCTAAGTGATTTGACTCAATTCTGTCTGAATAACAATGTTTTTCTATTTGATAAAACTGTCTACCAGCAGACGCGTGGTGTTGCGATGGGGGCCAGCTTCTCTCCCAGCTATGCATGTTTACACATGGGTTGGTGGGAGGAGCTGGTCCTCGGGGTGACGCACAGCTTGATGGTGGAAAAACATGTAAAATTGTTTTATAGATACATTGATGATATTTTTTTAGTTTGGGATGGCCTTTCAGAGGATGCTTATGATTTTGCTAAAAGTTTAAACACCAATGAGATCAACTTAAGCTTTACAGCAACAATAGACAAATTAAAGATTAATTTCCTAGATGTAGAGCTGTTTGTTATGAATGGCAGACTGGAAACAAAACTTTTCAGAAAACCAACGGCAGGAAATTCACTATTACATTGGTCAAGTTTCCATCCACGACATTTGATTAATAGCATTCCCTACAGGGAAATGCTAAGAATCAAACAAATTTGTAGTTGTGCTCTTGATCTGCAAAAGGCTCAATCAGAATGCAAAACAAGATTTTTAGCGAGAGGGTATAAGGAAAAAATCCTCGATTCAGCAATCGCTAAAACATTGAATCTAGAAAGAGGGCCACTTTTAGATACGAAACCCAAAAACGAATCAATCTATGACTTGCGACTTATCACCACATACAACCTACAACACAAAACCATTAGAAACATAGTGCAACGGAACTGGGCAATAGTACTTGATGATCCAGTAATAGGATCACTATTGCCTAAAAGTTTGGGCTTAACCTTTAGAAGGGCTCCATCAGTTAGCAATAGTCTGGTAACCAGTAGCCCTGAAGTACAGGACTCTGGTAATTGGCTCTCTCAGAGAAAGGGATTTACAACATGCAAAAACTGCAAAGCATGCATTCATGGAACAAGCAGGAAAACGTATAAAATGCCATTTAGCGATAAAGAAGTGGAAATAAAGCACCTTAAATATGTAGGCAGCACGAAACTCCCGGCAAATAAAAGAATCCTACAACACCTCAGAGCCATCACCAATAGGGACCCCTCTTACCCTGTCGCTAGACATTTTCAGGAAATTCACAATAGCGACACCAAGTACCTATCCTATTACCTTATTGATATGGTACCTAAAAACAGAAGAGGAGGGGACAGAGAAGGTGCATTACGCAAACTGGAGACCCGCTACATTTTAAATCTTGATAGCAAGATACCAGGAGGTCTGAACGCCACCGAGGACCTTTACACCTGCATCTAACTGGTTAAGGCAGATCAAATAAGTATGACCATTGCATTACATTTCTGCCCAAAGCAAATAAGCAATCCAGATCCAGACAATATGATTCTCCTGGTCTTTAGTAAATCAAACTAAAATATAGACAGGTATCTAATGGGACCAATTATTTGCTGCAACTTGAAGCCCGGTGCTTTTATGAATCCTTTTGGGGAAAAAAAAGATTTTTATAAAGATTTTAAAGTTTTTATAGGATTTTTTACAAACCTTGGATATTGCCTACAAAAGAAAAACCAGCTAAAATAGGCTACATGCACGAGCACTTTAATTAATTTTCTACAGGTCCATATATACATATATATTTCTTCATTCTTTGGTCATTATAGCTAACAGGTGTGTTACATTGCACCATTTAGATTAGCATCAATGAATAGTTGAGCAACATTTCCCAGTTTACGCTCTCATGCAAAGTACAAGGTATTGAACTTAGAACAAAGTCATCATGCATTTATGCAATTATGTTTGAAATTCGGCAATACTGTACGGGACACGCCAGTATAATTAATGTGTATTATATATCTTTGTTGCATTAGGTAAAAATTGCTTAGGGCTATTGAAGCACATTCGAATTTTATGCACCTTCATGCGATTATTCATTTATGTGGTTTTAAATGCTTTAAATGATATTAGGCATTAGTCTTTTATTATAGCAAAGCCTGATTCTAGAATAATTTATACTAGGTCTAGCGAAATAACAAAGTATATTAACACATTTTACTGTTCAAACATTTTAGTATTGTTTAAGTATTTTTTTACTGTTTATGATAAAACGAGGATTTCGTTGCTCTCTATTGCGTTGTTTGCACTTGCACTTGCACTTTGAATTACTATAAAATGGCGGCTGAAGCCAAGAAGCGTTGTCATGTGATCAAGGTCCAGGAGGGACCGAAACGCGTCATGGCCGACTAGCGAAAAATAAAATTATCTGCACAGACAGTGGTCCGTGCCTGCTTTGCTATCTCGAGGATTGGGGAGCGAAGGGAGCAGCAAAACTGGATATATATATATATATATATATATATATATATATATATATATATATATATATTCACTGAAAAAACCATAGGTTTCACACACGTTATAGTTAGGAATTAGCATTTAAAAAACCTTGCAAATTCACTGAAAAAACCATAGGTTTCACATATGTTATAGTTAGCTGGACATTTCACTCGTACAAAACCATTGAAATTCCCCCGTTATAGTTAGTTCAGCTAACTATAACTCGCGCGCCCGCAATCCACTGCTGATGACGTCACATATTACATCACTCATGACATGGTCAGTGACATCACTCATGACATCACTGATGACATCTCAAATGACATCACTGATGACATCATCCAGTGAATGTGTGTCTTTCTGAAAAATATTTTTTTTTTATATATGTATATCTAAAGGTTAATGGAAGAAAAAATGGGTAAATAAGTGTCTAAATGGATGTTTTTTTTTGGTAAAATTAATTGTATAACTGACTTATTAACAGTATCTTAGTGAATACAAGAATTAGTGAGTAATGTTTAAATATTTAAATATCTGTATCAGCGTCTTGCTTTGTGTATAAGTGGCTGCATGGGTTGGTGAGTAGCGACATGAGTGTGTATATGGGTTATTAGTTTGTTTTTAGAGTATCAGTATGAGTGTCTGTATGGTTCATTGGGGGATGTTACTTAGCGTATGGATGCATGAATGAGTGACTCACTGTTTGTATGTATTTTGAAGACAGTATGTGAGCATGACAGTATGGGTGGATGAGTGTGTGTATGGGTGAGTAAGAGAGTGAATGACTGTCTCAATAGTGTCTTTATGAGTAAGTCCATATGTTTTGAACTAGTATATGTGAGTATTGATGTATATAAGTGAGGATATATGAGAGTGAAAGATTGGAAGAGTTCCTGTATAAATAAGTATGTGTTTCTATAAGTGATTGTTTTAGAGAGTAAGTATGTGTACGTTTCTGTAGAAGTAAGTGTACTGGTGTGTGTATAGATGTACATGCAAGTAAATGGATGTTTATTTGCATGTGTGAGTATGTGTGTGAGTAACTCTATGTATGAGTGTAGGTGTGTAACAGGATGTATAGGTGTATGAGTACATATGATGACTGAGTACATGTATGAGTGACTATATAGAAGTGTTGATGAAGGAGTGGATGCGCACGTAGATTTTGGAATTACTGAATAGGTTGTTCTAACTGGTATTGGTATCTCTATAGTATTCAAAACCTTACTTTGTATTTTTCAATGTGTGTATCAAAGTTTATATTCGGATAAGAGGAGGTCTGCCACTCTTACACAAGGATGATGTCATCAGTGATGTCATCAGTGATGTCATTTGAGATGTCATGAGTGATGTCATGAGTGATGTCACTGACCATGTCATGAGTGATGTAATATGTGACGTCATCAGCAGTGGATTGCAGGCGCGCGAGTTATAGTTAGCTGAAGTAACTATAACGGGGGAATTTCAATGTCCAGCTAACTATAACATGTGTGAAACCTATGGTTTTTCAGTGAATTTGCAAGGTTTTTTAAATGCTAATTCCTAACTATAACATGTGTGAAATCTATGGTTTTTTCAGTGAATTTGCAAGGTTTTTTACTGCTAATTCCTAACTATAACGTGTGTGAAACCTATGGTTTTTTAAGTGAATTTGCAAGGTTTTTTAAATGCTAATTTAAGAATGTATTATTATATTTTTTAAATATTTATTTTACAATAAGCTACCTATGTATATAGTTATAGATTGACTGTATCCTGTAATATGGAATGGCTCAGCTCTTTTTTTTTTATTTGGATAAAGTTGAACAGCATAGTTAATATCTTCTATAAACTTATAAACACTTTGGGCCTGATTCACAGAATTAGCTTAAGACAAAATCCTAAACTTACTACTTTGGTATTCACAGAATGCACTTACTACTTTTGGTATTCACAGAATGGATTTACGACTACTAACTTTACGTCCGGCCCGGAAATTCCGGCCCGGAGGCGGAGCTTCTGGCCCGGAGGCGGAGCTTCCAGCCTGGAGGTGGGGATTCCGGCCAGTGGCGGAGATTTAGCCATGGCCAAAATCTCCACCTCTAGGCCGGAAGCTCCGACTCTGGCCCGGAAGCCCCGCCTCCGGCCCGGAAGCCCCGGCCCGGAAGCCCTGCCTCCGGCCCGGAAGCCCCGCCTACGGGCCGGAATTTCCGGCCCGAGTGCGGACGTAAAGTTAGTAGTCGTAAATCCATTCTGTGAATACCAAAAGTAGTAAGTGAATTCTGTGAATACCAAAAGCAGTAAGTGCATTCTGTGAATACCAAAATGGTAGTAAGTTTAGGATTTTGTCTTAAGTTAGTTCTGTGAATCGGGCCCTTTAAATGATAAATTTTTTTTTTTTAAGGGTTTTTGACCGTACGTGCTCCGTGTGCGCATGCGTACGTGCTCCACGTGCGCATGCGTACGTTGTGCGTGCTCCGTATGCGCATGCACGCGTGCTCCAAACGCGCATGCGCGCGTGCTCCGTACGCGCATGCAGCGTGCTCCGTATGCGCGTGCTCCGTACACGCGAGCACGCGGGCTCCGTGCGAGCACGGCAAGTCATGTGATTAAGAAACAACACTTTTCATTGGTTTATAGTAGTTTCAGTTCCAGAAACTTCCAACTCCACACCCACTCCCCTCATTATTTCTTCTGATTCACTGGGAGAAGGAGCTGAGCAGCTTTTCCAGTACTTGAGAATGGCAGAGCAGCAGTCATCTTCTGGGAGTGAGCAGGAGACCCTTGTGCTACAGAGACAGAGGAAACAGAAAGACTCTTTTATATGGCAGTTTTTTACATTTCCAGAGGGGCAGAAGAAGGTGAATGCTCCAAAAGTCACCTGCACTATTTCTGGTGTTGTCTTATCAAGAGGAGATCCTAAAAGGAAATACTCTTTTAGTATTTTCACTATGATCAGGCACGTTAAAGGAGTACATCCTGTGGCTTTTGCTCGAGCTGCTAGAGACAACCTTCCAGCAGCTCAGCCGAGCACATCCGCAGCAGCTCAGCTGAGCACATCATCGGCAGCTCAGCCGAGCACTTCATCTGCGGCGGCAGCTTCACCTGCTTCTGTTCCTCTGGATATACACCCTCTGTTCAAGAGGGTGCATATACGGTGCAATGCGTGCAATGCTCTTCTCTCTTATGGTGACACCAGCATTCCCCTAATAGAGAGCAAGATACAGCAGCACACATGCGGCACCCCATAATTTTTTTCATTTTTTTGTTCCTCTGTTCCTCAATTAACACAAAGGCTCTTTTTAGAGCCACCTAACATCTAAACACTTAAATTTGATTTTTAATTCTATTTTTTTAATGATTTTTTCCCACCGTGCGCGCACCGTGCGCACACCTCGCGACGGTGTGCGCACGGTGCGCGCACTTCGCGATTTAAAATAAAAAAAATATGTTATATGTTTTTTTACCCTTCGGGGTCCTTCAGGGACCCCCTGACAAAGGCTAGGGGGTCAGGAACTCTGTACCCTGCCCCCTTTTCACGTTCTCCACCTTTCTTTTTCACTGTCACACACAAAATGGCGGACGAAACTTCCTGATTTCGACCGATTCGAATGTTGACTGACATGTAACCACCAATCACAATTACGCTCGCGCACGTCCCGGTGCGCGCACGGTGCGCGCTTATAGATATTTATGTACTTTTAACTGCAATTTTCTCAGGAACTACTGAACAGATTGACACCATATATGCAAAAGGCACATCCCTGACCTGAGGACTACATCTTTGCCAAATTTCAAGTAATTCTGTTCAGCCGTTCGGGCTGTACCTTCGATTAAAGGTCCCATGGGAAAATGCATGGGGAAAACGCGTTTTGGGACCCCCTTTTTTCTCAGCCCCCGCTTGACAAATCGCCCGGAGACTTTCAGGGTAGGAGCTGAGCGGAGCGCCCCATTAGTTTTGAAACTTTTGCGAGGATCCGTCAACCGGCGCCAAAGTTATTCAAAATAGAATTTTCAGATTTCCTATGGAAACACGGTCCTAACTATAACTATCTACTGGCGACCGCCAGTAGATAATATATATATATACGGTACGCGCACGGTGAAAAACCTTAAAAAAAAATAATAAATAAATACATAAATTAGCATTTAAAAAAACGTAAAAATTCACTGAAAAAAACATAGGTTTCACACACGTTATAGTTAGGAATTAGCATTTAAAAACCCTTGCAAATTCACTTAAAAAACCATAGGTTTCACACATGTTATAGTTAGCTGGACATTTGACTCGTGAAAAACCATTGAAATTCCCCCGTTATAGTTATTGCAGGCAACTATAACTCACGCGACCGCAATCCTCTGCTGATGACGTCAGATATTACATCACTGATGACATATGTGTCATTCTGAAAAAAAAATATTTGTAATATATGTATAGCTAAAAATGAATGGAAGAAGACATGGGTAAATAAGTGTCTAAATACAGTGGTGTAATATCTGACGTCATCAGCAGAGGATTGCGGTCGCGTGAGTTATAGTTGCCTGCACTAACTATAACGGGGGAATTTCAATGGTTTTTCACGAGTGAAATGTCCAGCTAACTATAACATGTGTGAAACCTATGGTTTTTAAAGTGAATTTGCAAGGTTTTTTAAATGCTAATTCCTAACTATAACGTGTGTGAAACCTATGGTTTTTTCAGTGAATATATATATATATATATATATATATATATATATATATATATATATATATATATATATATATATATATATATTCTCCAAACTTTAGAAAAGCAATCGACGCCGTGTCTGTGCAGAAAGTTCTTTATTGCCAGCTGAAAAAGCTAGACGCGTTTCGCCTGACCTGCAGGCTTGTTCACTAGCCAGGTCAGGCGAAACGCGTCTAGCTTTTTCAGCTGGCAATAAAGAACTTTCTGCACAGACACGGCGTCGATTGCTTTTCTAAAGTTTGGAGAATATTTTGTGACCGCGTTTGGGAGGTCTCTTCTTCGATGCGCCCTTTGTTCTGGAGGCAACGGGTGTTCCCATCCACCTGTGGATTGTGTTTTATATATATATATATATATATATTCACTAAATGCATCATATCACTGATTACATCATCCAATAAGTGGGTTCGTTTTTTTTATAGTTGACATAGTAGCCGGTAACTACCATATTACTTTTCAATCTACTTTTCTACAGCCTGTGTCCAGCTAATCAGTATAAGTGTTTATGAAACCCATGTGCTCCCAGTCCCAATGCACCATAGGTGTGGAGAAGTATTGAACACATTATTCATTTTTGTAGTGAAGAGTAACTCTTTGTGCAGGTGACAGCTGACTAGTGTTCATTATGTTTCACACAAGTTTTTTTAAACATTTCCAGCAAATTTAGAGTGTCCACAGTTCTTAGAAGATACTTTTTAATAGTCTGTGCTATAATTCTCATGAGCGTTTCACTGTCTGCAAACAGTGTGGTGCAGAGTAAACTCTCTCCATAGAGTTAACAGTACCCACATTTTTCCTCGTATTCATTTCATTTCACAACGAAGGTTAGGTGACTGTCAGGGGTTTGATACAGATAAAGACTGTCTATAGTAAAGCATTAGTTATATTACAGCGCTTGAGTATCTGGAGGAACTTGGTTGTCCCTGAACAGTTGTATACAGATTGAACACTGTGTGTAGGATAGGTTACCCTTTCATCTATGTTTAATAGTCAACATGAAGTCGGCTACTGATGATGTGTATGGTTAATGCTGCAAATAATCCAAGCTTGCTTTATCTATGATGGGTGAACGTATGACAGCAGTGAAGACGCTTTATATTCTTCTAGGCTATTTTGAACTTACTTTCATAGCTCTAATGGTATGCACGTTTATAGAGCAATGTGTACAAAAGAAGCTTGGATGATGTCATCAGTGATGCCATCAGTGATGTCACCAATGATGTAATTAGAGACGTCATCAGTGATGTCATAAATGATATCATAGGACATGGTGATGTTCTTTGTGATGTCATAAGTAGTGCATTGCGGCGGTGCAAGTTATAGTTAGCGCTGCTAACTATATCTGGTGAATTTCTGTGTGCTTTAAAAAAAAGTTAATGTGGTCATTGACAAATGCACCTAACCATAACGATACTTTAACCTTTGGCTTTTTCAACGTAAAGTAATACTTAGGGCCTAATTATAATGGCTATCGGACTACAACCGATGGCGCCTGACGAGATGGCACTGGAAATCCCTCTGGTGCGGGCACCAGAGGGATTCCTCAGCTCTAGAGGCTGTTCTGATTGTTTCATTGAAATGACTTGTTGACTGCATTTCACTGAAACCGAAACTGAAATGAGCCGATAGAATCGTTTCAGTTTCACTGCCTACATGCTCGTGGGGCTATCTCAGCCCCCGGGCATGTGAGCAGATGGAAGCTGTATCATTAGAAAGGGGAGAATTGCCAATGTCCAATGGTCACTGCTCGTGGATCAGGGATCCACCACTAGGCACCAGGGAGGGGGGAGCAGCCCCTTGGGCAAAGGCTTTTGCTCCCCCCCAACATTTTGGTCAAAATTCAGTCTTTCTGCCCTCCCGGGAGACAGATAGGGCAATAGTCCCAATATATGCCCCCGGGGGGCCAGAAAGCACACTAGGCACCAGGGATTTATTTCATTTATTGTATTTATTGTATATAGGGGTGGGAGCTGCCCAAAAGTGGCATGCCAATGCCTCACCCACCAAAAAATGCCAGTCTTTCTACACCCCCCGGGAGGCAGATGGGGACCATAGACCCTGATATGAACCCTGGGGGGAAGAAAGCACACTAGACACCAGGGATTATACTTTTTTCTTATTCGTAGGGATGGGAACTGCCCAGAATGGGCATGCCATTGCCCCCCCCCCAAAGACAATTTTCAGTCTTTAGGCCCCCACAGAGGCAGATAGAGCAGTAGTCCCTAATCTTTCCCCCCCCCCCCCCGGGGGAGGTGGAAAACCCAATAGGCACCAAGGATTGTTTTTTTTTATACATAAGGGTAGGGGATGCCCAGAATGGGCACCCCCAAAAAAATGTTGGCACGGTCTTTCTGCCCCCCACCGGGAGGCAGAGGCAGGCAACAGCCCCTTGTCTGCCTCAACAGGGTGCAGAAAACCCACTAGGCACCAGGGATTATGCTTTTATTATAAGTAGGGGGCAGCCACGAATGGGTATGCCAATTCCCCCACAGCCCAAAACATTTAGCCACAGTATTTCCACATGGCTGGCAGTGCAGGTGGATGGCGCATGGCTGGCGTTGTGCGTGGATGGTGCTTGGCTGGCAATGTGCACAGATAAGCTTGGCTGTGGTGTGCGTGGATGGTGGTGTGTGTGGACTGACTCTTGACTGGCAGTGTGCATGGACTGTCGCTTGGCTGGCGGTGTGGCTTGCATGGATTCCACAAGGATCACAACGCAGGCAAAGATTTCCTACCACCCAGCGTTCCCCTTGGTCTCCTGAGGAAATGATGTCTTGGTGTGTGGTCTGCCTAAAAACGTGTAAACAAACTGCCCTTTTGTGGCTGCTTTGGGTCCGCCTCAATCTCTACACGTTTTTGGCCCTTCCATGTCACTGGCACTTGGTTCATCCACACAAGTGAGGTATCATTTTTATCTGGAAACATGGGGGAATGCTGGGGGGGTGGGTTGATGTTTGTGGCTCCCCACTGGAACCAGAACTTCACAGAAATGTGAGGAAAATTTGTTTTTCTGACAAAGTTTGATGTTTGCAAGGTATTTTGGATAACAGAACCTGGGGGCATATCAACAACAACCAGCGATAATTATCGCTGAGCGCACTTAGCGCTCGGATAATTATCGCCGGCTAGCGCCGATTTTTATCGCTTAGATAGCGTGCTATTAGCAACGCTTATCTCATCAGCGATACAAATCCTAGCGCTAACTGGCTAACGTGAGATTATCGCTGGAAACCCAGCAATAATCTCACGTTAGCTTGTTGATAGGGACTCACAAACTTAGCCATGATATCCTCCTTCCATAGGATATCATGGCTAAGTCAGTCCTGAAGCAGGTGTTAGGAAAGTAGCGATAACAGGTGTTTTCGCTACTTTTCCTGACGCTATGCTTCATAGCGTGGGGCTTGATGATAGGATAAATGTCGCTTAGCGACATTTCTCCTGTCATGCCAGGTCAGGAACGCCCACTTTGCATCTCATTAGAGATGCAAAGCTGGGCGTTAGGAATCCTGACGCTAAAGCAAGGTTTCACGCGTTAGCGTGGCCTTGCTGATTAGGCGATAAAATTATCACCGCTTTTCGGCCGAAAACGGCCGCAAAAGCGGCGATAATTTTTTATCGCCTGCTTGTTGATATGCCCCTTGGTGAGAGCCACACAAGTCACCCCATCCTGAATTCCCCTGAATGTCTAGTTTTTAAAACATGTACGGGTTTGCTAGGTTTCCCTCAGTGCCGGCTGAGCTGGAGTCCAAAATCCACAGCTAGGCACATTGTGAAAAAAGGGTCCTTTTTCACTGGAAAAATGTGATGTGGCCACATTGGTTTTCGGGCCGTTTCCTGTCGCAGTCTACCCACACAGGTGAGGTACCATTTTTATCAGCAGACTTAGCGGAACACAGAATTGTAGAACAAGTGTTATTACCAATTGACTATCTACTATATTTTTGCCTTCCAAATGTAAGACAATGTGTAAAAAAAAGAAGTCATTTTGAAAAATGTCCTCTAATTCACATGCCAGTATGGGTACCCACAATTTTGGAGATGTGCAAATAACTACTACTCTGAACTCTAAATTTTGTTCCCATTTCGGAAATACATAGGTGTCCTTGATACCTATATTTCACTCTTTATATTTTACCAAAGGAATTGCTATATACCCGGCACACAATGAAAAACCATTGCAAGGTGCAGCTCAGTTATTGGCTCTTGGTACTTCGGGTTTTTGGTGAACCTAAAGTCTTATATATCCCCACAACCAGGAGAATCCAGCATACGTAACAGTATATTGTTTTTAAAAATCTGCCGTACTTAGAAGCAGTTACAGGTGAAAACGTTGGCACAAATGTCTGTTTTTTGTTTTACTCCATGTCAATATTTTTATTTCAACTGTTAGGTGCATATGTACAAGGAAGTGGTGGAGTGAGGCATTAGCCATCATGCCTTAACACTCCGCCACTTCATAAATGCAAGGCTGCACCATATTTACAAGATTATGGTGCAGCCTTGCATTTACCCCGGCGCTGATGCTACACTTAGTAGTATGCACTAACACAGGCACCCTTGCACCATAGTGCAAGAGTTTCTCCGTGCAGGGGATGATTATTTATGTGTTGAAAGGTGTACCTTCCTGCACATAAACATTGCTGAAATGCCATGTTGTCACTTCCATGTTTTTTTTACAGATTGTTTATGTGCAGCTAGGGTCACCTTCCTACACATAAACAATCCAAGGCGTTTTGCTTTTTCCATGTGTGCTGCACAATGCAGCACACATGGAAAAAGCAAAGACGAGGAGAAATAAAGCATTTCTCCTCGATTCACCAACTTAAGACCAGGTTTTTTCTGGTCTTAATTTTGGCACTGCTTCCTATTCACGCTGCCCTTGTAAATAGAGGGCAGCATCAAAATCAATGGGTGTTGAGGTGGAACGCCCACCGCAACACCCACTGCCCACCCCTTTCACGCTAAGCATAACATGAAAGAGGGGCTCATTTACATGGCAGCGTTAAACCACATTAAGTGGCTTAACGCTGCCTTGTAAATAAGGCGAGGCCCTTATTGCCTCCACAACGTAACTGAAAGTGGTGTTGTGATGGCGATAGGGGCTTGTACATATACCCCTTAGTTTCTATAGGAAAACCTTGAAGGATCTACACAAATGACCCCTTGCTGAATTCAGAATTATGTATAATTTTCAGAAATGTATAGCTTTCTGGGATCCAATATTGCTTTTGTACCCATTTGTACCATGAACTGGAAGGAGGTTGAAGGCACCAAAATAGGAACAATGGGCTTTGTCCCAGTAAAATGCCAAAACTGAGTAGAAAATTTTGGTGTTCTGACAAAGTCTAAGGGGTATATTCACAAGAACCTGTGATAACTACCGCAAGGGTAGCGTAACGCAACTTTCAATATCGCAGCCCATCGCTGGAAACTATCCCTGTGACAATGTGGGATTCACAGCAAGGCGGTAGCATGCGATAGTCACCAAATAACACGCCAAATGTCCGCGTCAAAATCAATGCCACCCCGCAGAAATGCGATATGAGGACGCCAAAAAACATGCGATGAGGCCAACCACAACACAAAAAGTAGCGAGAAACAGCCACAGGCCTGCAAATCCCACGCGTCTGGCGGAACAATGCACTATAAAAACCACAGAAAAAATACACCAAATCCAATCCAAAGTGCGTAGCAACATGGCTGCACCCTGACACAGCGCAGGGGCCAACCCGAACCCCACAAACCCCACACACTACCAGCAAGGAACAACTGGGTCGGGCAAGGCCAAAGAGAAGAGGGAGAGGAAGACGGGGTGCAGACCCCAGGAAAACAAGACCAGCATAACGGAGGTGACAGGACACTACCAGCAACTGACCCACTAGCAGGAGGCTAATCCAGGAGGCCAATAGGCAATGGAATGACGTGACTACCTAAACCAGGCACAAACCCACTGCCAACAGGAAGGCAGCAACGGTGACGGGAGGTGGGAGTCTAGCTCAACCGGAGGAGCTGAAGGAAACCCAGGCCACAGTCATCAGTGTGTAGACGGTGCAAGGAGTAGGGAGTACGGACACAGCTCGAGAGGACCTGACACAACATCAACAGGGACTGGGGGGATGGGGGGAGTGGGCACAATGGCACACATGCACAATGAGGTGTAGCACACTGCACACCCACAATCACCCAGGTCCATGGGCCGGCTCCCCTTGGCACCCTTCAGCACACACACATAGCACGAACAGCACACCCACATTGACGACAACAAGGGGCAACGCACATAGCCGACACTGCACAACAGAGGAAACAACTGGCTCCGCACATGCACAAAACATGCCTACTACATCTGACGGAGCCAGAAACTGTGAAATGGAAATGTACGCGTACGACATCACATCCGTCATGTAGAGCAAATCTACACTGTCCCTCAGAAGAATCCAACACCCCACAAACAGTCACAATGTACATTGCCATACAGTCTGCATGCAAACATGCACAATGCGCCAACATATATGTCAATCCAAAGTAAATACGCACCTCCCCTTCACTTCACAGAGGGGCACACAACACCTTCAGCAGAGCACAGAATACAAATCGTCAGTGATGCCGGAGAGGACCACCACACCATCGACACCGTTGCACTACAACAGCACATGGATATCCCACTCAACCCCCCACCAGGACCCGGACAGCCAAGCTACTCAGAGGAGAACACCCAGCCAGCAACAAACCACACAGCAGGAAGCACCCGCAAGCACAGCTGGCCCACAACACTTCACCCACCCACACATCGCACCCCAATGCCATGTTCCTGCACGCCAAAAGGAGGGGGCCCAACAGGTGTGGGTGGTGGCCGAACTCATGGAATGCGAACGAGGACACATACATAGGTGTCCATTACCCCTCAGGGGCCACCAACACACCACTAAGGAGACCCATACTGCCATAGAGACACATGCAGTTGCACATTCACAGTACCGAACCACGGGCAGGGGCGCTCAAATTTCAGTCACACACCCATGTTGGCTCTGCGTACGATGGCCCTGGCCACTCCCCTTACGAAATGAGTGGGTGATGACAAAGCTTCTTGTCCAAGCTCCAACCCGCTGCCTGTGGTGACACATCTGCATGCGATGTACACAGCACAATGTAATGGCGTAGGGCCCAGGGCCCTCATGCATACAACAAGACCACAGGGACACACGCAGATACCATGTTGAACTGGCTACGGGCACATGCGCCCGGCCCCTTTATTGGCAGGGACACATGTTCAGTGACGCTTGTGCTGGATGTGTGTGGGGTGAGTGTAAGCCAGCACGCACGGAATGTCTGGTGCTGGCAACCACTTGAACATTGGACACAAGTGCAACAGAAACAGAAAACACATGCATAAAAGAGTCAACTGCTGAGCAACATGGAGGGAGCCGGAGAAAGTCCAGAGGACAGCCAACATGCAAACAGAAGTGCCCGTGAGTTGAAGTGCACTGTGGATGGGACACTAAAGATGAGCGCACCCATGTGAAGAAAAAGACTAGGATCATGTCCCTCCGACAAACACCTGATGCAGATGCAGTGGGGTGTGTCATACCTGCATCATCTTCCACTTCAACGTCTCAGATCCCCCACACTGTTTGGGGTGACATAGCTGCGCAACCCCTCCACAGCTCATAACTCAATCAGTAACAGAGAATGGCTTGCGGTGCACTGAGTCACTGGCACCTGGAGTGCTGAGCAGGGTATCAGGACGATGATGGCATCCACGACAGGTCTGGGCAACTCCGTAAGCCAATCAGGAACACCGTTTCGACTCTGGCAGATGGCTGTTGGAGGTGGTCCCTGCAGTGGTGGTGTGTGCCTCCTGCGGTGATGCCACGTTCGGGCCGGTCAGGACTCGATTTGGTGTGTGAGCCATGGTGGGACGCTGTTGGGCCCGGAGGCTGCGTACAGCGCAGGGCCACAGAGAAATGGCGTTGATGACCCCCGGGCCAACGCTTCAGGGGCCATCCAATATCTCAGAAGGGGTCCCGGACCTCACCAGCACAGAGTTAGTGGCCCTGGATGCACAGCAGCCGGCACAGCCACCCAGCCACGGGACGGTGACTTGCGGTGCAGTCAGATGGGCCATGCGACCTGAGCGGGTCACCATCAATGTCCGAGGTGTTTGTTGCGAAGGGTACCATGGGACAGTGGAAGGCGTCCTCCAGGGCATGACGCCGAAAGGTTTGATTTTATCTGGAAGCAGCAAATGGAGGAGTGGAATGCGACAGCCTCTTTGCCACCACCAATTAGGTATCAGCTACATGAGGATGAAAACTGCCCCCTAGTCCATAGGCTCGGACACCACAAAAGTTCGAGCAGAGAGTGTCGATGATTGTCGGGGAACAGACTTAGAGGCACCGGGGCTGAGAGGTGATGCTGTCTGCGATGATGCCGGTACGCTGATATGAACTCAGCCATTGCAAATTGAAGACTCTGTGCCCTACTGGACCACAGTGTAGGCCGGAGGCAGTGGTCAGCAGTGGCCCACAGCCACGTGTCGTTGGCTGGCAAGGCACAGAGTTAGTTATACAAGGGCAGTTGTCAGTAGTGTCCAATCACCTCCGTAACGATGATCTTGTTCCCTCCGGACTGCAAAGCGACATCCTCTTACGCCTCTCTGTGCGTGTGATGACATGTATTCTGCCGTTTGAATGACTGATGTTCAGTTCCAAATGTGTGACCTGAGAATTGCAAACAAAGAGCCTCTTTCTAGACTTATATTTCTTTAGAATTGACCTAATAAGGTTCCACCCCGCCACACAGGATCAAAAAAACTCAAGGACCTCAAACCCTTTCAAATAAGTACAAAAACAATTATAAACTCATTTTTTAAATTATTATTATGGATACATTTTTGACCAAGATAAAGAATTAATTTTGTGGAGTGGTCCCTGGAGATATAATATAATCTGAAACAGTTTACATCTGCTTCCATAATAATAATAATTAAAAAAATGAGTTTATAATTGTTTTTGTACTTATTTGAAAGGGTTTGGGGACCTTGATTTTTTTGATCTTGTGTGGCGGGGTGGAACCTTATTAGGTCAATTCTAAAGAAATATATGTCTAGAAAGAGGCTCTTTGTTTGCAATTCTCCTGTTTTTTCCCCCTTCCTCTTGGACCTTAAAGTATCTGTAGGGGGGTCCTTCTTTATCACAGCCAAATGTGTGACCTACCTGACCGTGGTGTAGGCCTGAGGCAGCGGTCAGCACGGCCCATTCACCGAGTGTCGCCGGTAGAGGTTGGATGGCCCCACTGGCCTGCGTAGTTCAGGTTCAGTGGCACCACGTGTTGGGACACCTCCATGTATGTAACCCGGGTTTCGTCCGGACTGAGCCGCATCTTCCTCTTATTCCTCTCTGTGCGACCACTGGTGTGGACTCTGCCATTCGTGATTTGCGCCTATGTGATGGATGTGGGACCTACTAGTCCACAGGGTAGTCCTGGTCCCTCATCTACGTATCGCCGGCTTGCGTTCAACAGGGTTAGTGGCACAACGTGTCGCCGGCTGGCATTGAATAGGGTTAGTGGCACCACGTGTCGCCGGCTGCCGTTGAACAGTTAGTGGCACCACCTGTCTCCGACTGGCATTGAACAGAGTTAGTGGCACCACGTGTCGCAGGCTGGCGTTGAACAGGGTTAGTGGCACCATGTGTCACAAGACGTCCATATGGAACTATGCCTCACTGATCGAAGGGAGTCTGGGGCTGTTGCCGGTGGCCCGGATTTGGGGTCACTGCCATTCATGACTCAGGACACTGTTTCATACTGGGCTGAGCAGTAGGCCAGAGGCGGCAGTACAGTACGTCAACAAAAAAGGACTAAAGCGGGCCCATGTCGTGGAGGCCGTGATGGTCTGAGGAGCCTGTGTAGGTCGCGGGACCCAGGCTTAGAGCTTGAGCCAGGCTGTGGTGGGCCCTCCTTGACACACGCCAGTGTCGACAGGTGATCAGTGAGGCCTGGCTGCGCAGGGGCGGGCCAGATGGGTTCGTGGACCGGCAGGCACACAGCGTCGCAGGCAACTCTGCTCTAGAGGACGGCGTTGGCCTCGTGGCGGGGTGAGAGGCGCCGCCCTCGCAGAGACGTTGGGCTTTCTGGAAGAGGACCACGCCCAGGGCGATGTGCTACTTATTCACACCCCTATGCTGGCGTGGCGTACGCCGGGCCATCCCACTCCGGTCATGCTTAGGGGGGGGGGCATAACAGGCAAGATTTCTGCGAGGTCCCCCACTGGCTGTGGTGACATGGTTGCATCCACTGTCCACTACACTCCATACACCAGAGGTGTATGTCACCATGGATATGGGTGTGTGCTGCATACTGCGGTCTGTCCAGCACATCTCCGCCACTTTTGGCATTGTGTACTTTCCCAATCATGATACTACTGCCTCCTTCACACATGCCTGTTTGCCACCTGTCCACACAATCGGCTGTTGTGTGGCTGAGGTGCCATGCCGTTGATGGATCATGTTCACGGATTGGCCAGGTAACCATTGTGATTTGTTCTTTCGTGTCTGGTGTGTGGTCATGTTGTTGTGCATGTTGGTAGTGATTTTGTGACGTGTGCATTGCCAGAGTTGTGATTTGCATGGTTTTGGAGTTGAGGTGAGTAGGGTGCCCATTTGAAACTTGCCATGGGGCTGTGCATTTCCATTGTTGCCATCATGGGTAGACTGGTTGCTGATGGACTGTCGGAGGGTGAAGGAATCGTGCAGAGGGGCAGGGTATTTGGAGGCGACATTGTTGGAGGTTTCACAGTGTTCTGTTGTTACCTGCACATGGATGTGAGACGTGTGCTTCCTGTTGCGGTGATTATGTGCTGTGTCACCAGGGGGCACAGGTGGGACATGTGTGCTGTGGATTGCCCCAACACAGGTGTGCATCCTGCTATGGAGTATGGTCCTTGCTTGGTCTCCAGCGGATCCTGTGCGTTGTGTTGGACGTATGGGGACTGGTGTACCAGGGTGATGGTGATGTCCAGGACAGGTGTGGGAGACTTGGATGTGGCTGGCTGTAAGACTCCTCCAACTCTGGCGGGTGTTGTTGGGGGGGTGCCAGGGGCCAACAGGTGCAGCCAATCCAGCAGCTTGGTGTGGGGTGGGATGTTGGTTGTCCGCTGTGTTGGTGCCGTAGGCCTGTTAGGCGATGATGGTCAGGATGTGTAGGATGGTTGTCCCTTTCAGCCTGTAGTGGACGGTGACATTATCAGATGTTGGGTCTGTGAGGCTGGTGCGTTTCCTGGGGGTCCGCTGTCTTTGTCTGCGCTGCCTCTGTGGTTGTCCGGGGGGGGTCTTCTGGGTGTGGGGTGGGGTCCTGGGGTGGTGTCAGTGTGTGTTGTTATGTTATTTAGAATTTCTAACGCGCACAGATACTGCAAGAGTACCCCGGCGCGAACCTTGAGAGAGAGACGAAACGCCAAGAGCCAAGAACAAATGTGTTTTCAGCTTCTTCTTGAAAAGAATCGGGTCCTGAATGCCTCAGAGCGCAAAGGGCAGATCGTTCCAGGCCAGAACGGCCTTCACAGCTAGAGAGCTGCCGCCTGACCTTAACAGGCAGAAATGAGGGATTTGTGTCAGGAGTTGGGTGGAAGAACGCAGCTCTCTTGCAGGGGTGTAAGAGGAAAACCGTTTCTGAAGGTAGCCAGGCCCAGTAGCATAAAGAGCATGGTGGGCAATAACAAGGATCTTAAATCTGACCCTCTCTGCCATGGGCAACCAGTGTAAGGCGCGAAGGTGTAGTCTCACGCTACATCTGGCGGAAACGTTCACGAACATCCTCGCCGCCGCGCTCTGCACCACTTGCAATTTATTTAATAGGTAGCTTGGGATGCCAGCATATAGAACATTGACGTAGTCTAGCCGAGAAAGAATTAGGGCTCGAATCACTGACTCCTTAGCCACCTGGGAAGAAGGGGAAGAAACTTCCTGAGGGACTTTAGGAGACCGAGGCAGGTCCCTGCCAGCTTCTTGACCTGGGTTGAGAATCGGAGATTCTCATCGAACCAAACCCCTAAGTTCTTAACTGGGTGCCCTGAGGACGAAGGCAATGCAGAGTCAGAGGGCCAAAGTGATTCCCTAAACCGGGCAGGAAAGTTGCCGAATAAGAGGATTTCCGATTTCTCCTCATTACAATTCAGCCCCTTCCAGCCAGCGGAAGACTGTGGACAGACAGCGTTTGACGGCCGAAGTAGAGACATCGTTTTTCCTCCACGTCAACAGGAGCTGTGTGTCATCGGCATCAGCGATTAGCTTTGTTCCCAAGTCCTCCGCCAACTGGACCAGAGGGGTAATGTAAATATTAAAAAGTGGCCCTATTGGGTGTCCGGGCCGCTTGAGGAGTGGCTCCTTGGCATCTGTTGCACTTCCGATGTGGCCCTGGGCTGTGCTCCCTTTTGTGGTGCTGGCTGCCGTCCGACTTAACACCAGGTCAGAGCAGGTGTAGATCTCCTGGTGCTAACTCGCCTTATCGCCTGTTTTGTGTTTTTATCGCCGATCTGTCTGGTTGTTGAGAATGGTGAGGAGTGGTGTGGTCGTTGCTTTTGGTACGGAAACACCCACTCTGCATCTCATTAGCGATAGTTACGGGGGTCATCTGTGGCGATGTTTTCTGTGGCTGCTATCGCGGGTAAACTGTTGCTGTGGGCTGTTAGCACCAGCTTGTGAATGGGGAGGTAAATTTATCACGACTTTGGCTGCGATAAAGTGCCGTTAATACGGCAATAGCTCCTTGTGAATATGGCCCTAACTGTGCCTGAAAGCTAGAAAGATGGAGATTTTAGCACCACAAACTCTTTGTTGATAACATATGCAGGGAAAAAACCAGATGCTTGCTTCTGCAGCATTTTAGCCCATTTTCCCCCCAAAAACCAAAATGTAGCTGTATTTTAGCTAATTTCTCGGTCCCCTCCAGAGGAATCCACAAACCCTGGGAACCTTTAGAATCCTCACGATGTTGGAAGAAGAAAAGGACTCAAATTTGACATGTATACCTTTTGTGGACAAAAAGTTACAGGGGCCTAAGCACAAACTACCCCAAATAGCCAAAGGAAGGCTTAGCGGGGGGGGGGGGGGGAGAGGGAGGGAGAACACCTAACAGCAAAGTTGTTAATGCTACACAGATTACTTTGTTATTCCTCAACTTTATTACCTGGATTAAACTCAATTCAAGCCACTTCTCATCCAGTAACTTTCAGACCAATTTATGTTATCAAACTACAAACAGGATAACTCTTCTACAAATTCTCACAATGGACATTTAAAAAAAAAGCAAAGTTCAGAATGGAATTGTACTTTTCTATCTTCAAAACTAGTTTAATGTCACTTTTTCCGAAAATAGATTTTTAAATTCGAAAGGTCAAGAAGAACACCAAGGGAAAAAAAATAACACCCCATGGATGCTGAGAAGGCAATCTGGTTTGAATGTGTACAGAGTTGTTTTAATAAACGTATATATCCCATAGTATTATTTTGTTTCACATTGTAAGTCAGGACCTATTCCCAGTGGAATCGTTTTGGCTTGTTTTTTATATGTGGCAGTACAGTGCTCTGGGATATTGGAAATACTTTCTATTGAAAATGTTTCTGGGAAGGAATCCAAACATGGCTTATTGATGAGGAGAATGTATCTTCTCACCCAGGTGAAGGCTCCTAGCCGCAGGGCAATGTGAGGTTTAATGAAATCATTTCAACGCACTGAGCTTGAGGCCTCCCCTAAAGGTCACTGTCTCTCATGTTTAAAGGTCGCAATACACCCACTGACATCAGCACACAATAAGAAGGCACATGGATGAGATTTTTATTTTCACAATTTGAAAAACCTCGATTGAAAAGAAAAACAATAGTTACATTTTTGCTGCATGTTCCATGCTCCAAATACACCTTGCGAGAAAAAAAACGGAATGGTATTTGCATACCAATCAGCCTTCTCGTCGGTGTACATACCACAGTTATTTAACACATCCTATTAGCTTTCCTTTTTGGGCTGGATTTGGTCACATAGATTTGCATCGCAAGAACCCTTTGCTGATCGAGCATAAAAAGGGAAAGCTTCATCGCTTAATTTGAGCCGGTGGTTGACATTGCGGCCCACATGCAGTAACCTTTGGCAGACCGCGAGCAAGAAATAGAAAACCCTCACAAGATAAAGAAGGAAAAACGGCCACAGGGACTGGAAGTGTGAGATAAAGGGGCAGGGAGTGCCTAGTAAAACTACGCAGCCTTGGTATTCGGCGCACTGATTTTTTAGTACCGCTGGAGCAGAGTTTTGGTCACTGGCACTCATTCTTTTACAAATTCTGCACTGGAAACCATCGTCAAATAAAAAGTGGCCTGTTCACGAAGAGAAGAGTAAAAGTTCTGGCAGAGGTCTAGTTATGCACAATTTCACGCAATTTTGCCAACATTTCACATGAATACATGAAATCAAATTATACACATTTTGCGAACCCCTAGGGCCTCATTTATGAGACTCCATGCGCCTCCGGAACGTCACATTTTGTGATGTTCCGTGGCGCAGAAGCCTGCGTGATATTTATCAGGCTGCACTAAGCCACTTTTTTTGGCTTAATGCTGCCTGATAAATATCAGTCCCTTTAACGCAGTGTTCTGCGTTAAAGGGGCGTGCAATGGGTGTTGCTGGGGGCGGTCCCAGCAACATCCATGGCCTTTTGACACTGCCCCAGATTTATGAGAAATCATAATTCTGAGGCAGCGCCGAAAGCATATGCCTCCCCAGGCGTAAAGGGGGCACAACGAGGAGAAATATCTTAATTTCTCCTCGTTCTTCCTTTTCTACGTGTGCTGCATTCTGCAGCTCACATAGAAAGAGGAAAAAGCCTCTTTGAGTATTTTTGTACAGAAAGGTTTCCCTTCCTGTACAAAAATATTCATGCCCGCAACGCAGGCACCCTTGCACCATGGTGCAAAGGTGCCTGCATTGGCGCCCGGCAGCCCATTGTGCGCCCGCGCAGGGGAAAAGGACAGGAATGAGCTGTATCTTTCAGATAGGGCACATTCCTGCCCTTTTCTTTTGCCGTAGGGAAGCGCAGCAGGAAGCCCTGCTGCGCTGCCCTACGGCAAAACCTCATAAATGAGCTCCCTAGTTTTCAGGAGTACTACAGCACCTGTCATGCAATGCTTTTTTACATCGTCCCTAGAGAGAGTCAAAGTTCCTAAAATGGAGGTAAGAAAGAAGGAGGAAGTGTTGTTCTTATAAAGGAGTCGGTGAGACCTTTACTTGATGCCCTCACACACCCCGAAAGATGTCATGCTTCATCATAGGGCCGTGCTCCTCGTCTGGCCGGTGCTGCAATGCCCTATGGCTCCCCCGAAGGATCACTTTGTCGGAGATCTTTTTAGTGAACTAGCCGTTAGGTATGTGCGGGTCTGAGTGCAAAGGTGTTTGAAGTGTGATTGTTAAAAAGTGACTAGAGGGAAGCTAAGGTAGATTAATCTAATGAAAAGGATCCCTCTGTCATCATTCAAAGACCAAAAGGTTGTGTGCTGCTTGAGGGTTATTATGACTCTCAGCAGCTAGACGAGTGCAGAGTTTGTTTAAAACGGGGAAAGGGCTCAAAGCTGGCGAGAGGTCGGGTAGGTTCAAGAACCTGTTTTCACCAATGCAATTATTGGGACGGCCAATACCTCTCCCATGACCTATGGGACTCTATGCCCAAGCTGAATAGATAGGACCACTACATGGGTCCATTGAGTGTCACTACTGTACTCAACTAGGCCACCGCACAACCCCACCACTTATTTCACTTCCCCTTGGTCCTGAAGAAGCGCGAAGGATCTTCTCCACACCACAGCTCAAAACATGTCGACCCCTTCCCCGTTTTAAGCAAACTCTGCACTCGTGGGTCTCTAGCTCACTACACCACTGGATTCAAGCTAGCCTGGCTGATGAAGGGTGATGCCCTAAAACTAGTCTGTGGATGCTTGTTTCTGGTCTAGGGAGGACCTGGCTTGGCAGTTCGGGCTCAACTGTTCCCACCAGGAACAGAGTCAACACTGATTTGCATATGGCTGGGTCCAAACTGGGGTGGTGTGGTGAGCAAAAGAATGATGGATTTAACCCAGATCCTTTTGACTGGGGGTGAATGTTTGTATTGGCCAGCATTCCGTCCATCAATTGTTTCTTTTGCACTAGTGGGCCTGCAGCACTCCTTGGGCTGCCCACTTAAAGAATCACTTTAAAAAACCTGTCTCAGGCCAGCCATTCCAGCCTGCAGTGCAGTTTTAACCTGTTGCTAGGCTTAATCATTCCTTGTTAATACTTTTAAGTGACCCCTGATGTAGGCCCTAAAGGTTCCTAGACAGGGGGGAACAACCTTTACAACGCAACTGTTACAACGCACTACACTTACAACGCATTTTTTACAACGCATAATCCATTACAACGCACTACACTTACAACGCATGACACTACAATGCATTTTTAAAAACTACCTTTACAACACATTCCATTACAACGCCTACCATTACAACGCATAATATTACACTACACTATCCAACACTTACTCTACTGTTGCACCCCCTGGAGTTAGAATAGTAATTTTTACCCCTACACTATCCAACACTTACTCTACTGTTGCACCCCCTGGAGTTAGAATAGTAATTTTTACCCCTATACTATCCAACACTTACCCTACTGTTGCACCCCCTGGAGTTAGAATAGTAATTGTTACCCCTATACTATCCAACACTTACCCTACTGTTGCACCCCCTGGAGTTAGAATAGTAATTTTTACCCCTATACTATCCAACACTTACCCTACTGTTGCACCCCCTGGAGTTAGAATAGTAATTTTTACCCCTATACTATCCAACACTTACCCTACTGTTGCACCCCCTGGAGTTAGAATAGTAATTTTTACCCCTATACTATTCAAGACTTACCCTACTGTTGCATCCCCTGGAGTTAGAATAGTAATTTTTACCCCTATACTATCCAACACTTACCCTACTGTTGCACCCCCTGGAGTTAGAATAGTAATTTTTACCCCTATACTATCCAACACTTACCCTACTGTTGCACCCCCTGGAGTTAGAATAGTAATTTTTACCCCTATACTATCCAACACTTACCCTACTGTTGCACCCCCTGGAGTTAGAATAGTAATTTTTACCCCTATACTATCCAACACTTACCCTACTGTTGCACCCCCTGGAGTTAGAATAGCAATTTTTACCCCTATACTATCCAACACTTACCCTACTGTTGCACCCCCTGGAGTTAGAATAGCAATTTTTACCCCTATACTATCCAACACTTACCCTACTGTTGCACCCCCTGGAGTTAGAATAGTAATTTTTACCCCTATACTATCCAACACTTACCCTACTGTTGCACCCCCTGGAGTTAGAATAGCAATTTTTACCCCTATACTATCCAACACTTACCCTACTGTTGCACCCCCTGGAGTTAGAAAAGTAGTTTTTACCCCTATACTATCTAATACTTACCTTAAATGCAATTTAATATTATGCGTTGTAATGGTATGCGTTGTAAAGGTAGTTTTTAAAAATGCGTTGTAGTGTCATGCGTTGTAAGTGTAGTGCGTTGTAATGGATTATGCGTTGTAAAAAATGCGTTGTAAGTGCATGCGTTGTAAAAGTGTGCGTTGTAACGTCATACATCCCTAGACAGGGTGCATTGTATTAAAAATGTAGGACATGTGTACTTACATTTGATGTATCCTGACACCAAAGTCACTTTCACTGTTATAGGGCCTGTCTCTCGCTTTGACTAACATGATGTTACTTTATTACACTTAATAAGTGTTAACCTTGGATTGGAAGAAGGTAGAGATATGTTGCTTTAACTCAAATGAATTGTAATATAAATTCCTCTTTAAGAGTAAAGTTGGATTTTTAGTTAGAATTCTGAAAATACCTTCTGCCAGTGTCCTGGTCCCAAGACTGTGAATGGCTCCCTGTTGGGGTTTGTTAATTGATCCCAGATAGCGAGACAAGGGGGGGCCTTAGGTGTGGACAGGATTGCCCATCCTGCCAGGATGACAGGCGGGGGAGCTGTACCCAGCCTCACTGACACTACAAATGGCTTTGCTTCCTATAAACACAAAATAATCTGACACCAGGCCTACCCTGTCTTTTGTCACCCCAGACAGTTTGGAACCTTACAAGGGAAAGGGAAGAACTTTCCTGAACTAGATGCAGGGTCATGACAGGGAGGTCCCCCACACAAAGGCTGGCACTAGGTAAAATATTGGACCTGCAAAGCCCCTCTTGAGAACATTCCTGGATCTGTGAAAGTTACAGAAGGACTCCCTGCTGCCAGAGGACTGTCATGCTGCTTGAGGACTGCCATGTTGTCTAAGAAGGAAGACTGGACCTGCTTTCCTTCATCCCAGGCAAACCAGATTGATTCCAAGGGTTAGTTGGCTGACCTCCTGTGTAAGCTGCAGGTCCATAACAAGCTTTAGAGGCTTCTCTACAACTGCCCAGCTGACTTGCTACAAACGGACTTGCCTGGACCTGCCTGAGCCCGGCTGGCCTCTGCTGGCATGAGTCCCTGATTCCCAAGAGGTGCCTCCTCGAGTCCTGGATCCTTGGCTGACAACAGAATGTTTTCCTCTGCAAAAAAAGATGTAAAAGATGTTAGCATCAACATGAAGCTATAGCAAAGATCATTTGAGACGCCTGAATGGCTCTTTGTGATACAACAATGACAGCCTATGACTCCTGACCTACTATTTGTGCTACAGTGATGACCATTAGCGGCGCTCTATGTGCTCCTCACAACCTCCTTCACCACAAATAGAATTGTTTACGTCGGACTCAGAAGATAACTCTTCAGTGGGACTAACCTGGCTCCTGCATCCAACTCACACTCCACCGTGGGCAGCCTGTACTTGTGCCTAGATGACTACGAGAGGAGTTTTGTGCTTTTAGGTGCTATTTTTACCTAACAATTTTGAATTGTATACCTCCGGTTCCACTGATTGGATTTTTGTCATTCTGGTATCATTTTAAATATTAACATTTACTCTATTTTTGTAAATTGGTATGGAATTTTTATTGTGTTGGGTTTTCACGTTATTACTGTTTGTGTGCTGCATTAATACTTTACACGTGTGCCTCATAGTTAAGCCATGCTACCATAGGGTTAAGCCCATGGTAATTTAGTGACTTCTCGTGGTTCACCACTCTCAACTATTAACTCACTTTCTTACAGTTCTGTGCTGCCAAAACACAGCCAAATGTGCAGAAGCACATTTACTTTCTACTTTTTGTTCTCCACAGGGGAATCATTTTTTGGCAATAAATGGCTAGGTAAAAATGGAAAACCTATCCTTTGAAAGGACCAGCCCACTCCAGTGGAGGCAATTTCTCAGCTGCAGGTAAAAATATCTGTCCGCTTCACCTTGCAGAGCACTGTGAGCCTATTTGTTGCACTATAGTGCATGCTTATGGCATCTTCTGTTAGCAACGTGAGGCAGCCGTCTACTGTGGCTTCAATATTGCATCTGCGCTAGGTTCAGCACAAAAGTTCATGAGTAGATGGCAGTTGCTCTTCATTTGCCCTCAGGCACATCAAAAGTGGCTTCTGGACATTTGGAAAGGGCAGACCTATGTTTAGAAATATACTGATGTTTAGGAGCCAAGGAATAGACTGGAAAACTCTAAACTGCTGCTTAAATATCCCTGTGCATGTGTGGACTGTACAACGCCTGCTATAGCTATATGCCTGCAGAGGAGTGAGGCAAGGAGAGGGTTAGCACCAGTCAGAAGTTTTCAGTGTTACTTAAACTCTAGCAACTCTAGGGCAAGACTGGATTACCTTTGCTCTAGATCTGGTTTAAAATACTTCCCACAGAGACTTGCAATCAAAAGTCCCTTGGTACATGACTAAATCGACTCCTACGATAAAATCCTGAAACAAATGACTGAAAGCTTGCAGTACACTGCCTCCCAGATTGCCTCTAAAACCTTGTACCTACAGGTCCTCAAGCTGTACAGAATCCTGATTTAGAATGCCAAAGATATTAAAATCAAAACCATATCTTGTCAGTGTCAAATATCACCAAATACGTTTTCAATATCATTGAATAGTGAGCGGAGGGACTGTCTTCATTCTCTTGCACTCCTCCCTGAGTGTCTTTTTACGAAATAATGTCCCTGCACTATATATATTACAATATAATTTTACCATATATAGAGACACATAAATAATTCATTTACTTTAAAAAACACCTTTGAGATTCACTGAAAAGAACAAAGGTAAAAGTAATGTTATAGTTAGGTGTAATAAAAATATGAGTTTACAATTAAAAGAACCTTAGAAATTCCCTTGAAAAACAAAAGGTTAAAGTAACATTATAGTTAGGGGAATTCCCCAGTGACAATGTTAATGATTGCTAAAAAAACACAAAAAATCTGGAAGTTATAGTTAGAAGCACTAACTATATCTTGTGCTCCTACCATGCACTGCTTATGACCTCACATATAAAATCTCTCATGACATCTTTTATGACATAACTTTTGACATCACTGATGATATCTCAGATGACATCAATGCCTGAACTACTGTTTCATAAAACCTGGTGCAAAGTAGTGGGAGCATTTTCCTGAGAATGTTCAGATAGCGGAAACAGCCGGAGGACAGTTCACAGACCTCTGCCTTAAGAGAGAGGACATTTTGAAATCCTAAACTGCACACTAAGTGCTAGATTTACGAAGATGCCAGGCAACGCAGCACAGCAACGAACGATATGTTACTCTCCTCCTTTCTCCCTAGCGCAGCGCTCAATCGGGATACCGAGTGCCGCACACATACCTCTGAACCGTAGTGCAAGTGTGTCTGTGTGAGCCTAGCATATATTTTGTACTGGAAGGGTACCATTCCTGTACAAAGTTTAATACTTAGACTAACTTAAGAACTTTACTCACTTTGTTTGTATTCTGTACAGTGCAGCACACATGCAAAGCCAGAAAATAAAGGAGAAATAAAAGTATTTCTCCTTTTAGCAGCTGCTTTAACTGATGCTGTTTTGTGGTGCAAAACACTGTCTACTATTGTTCATAGATAGGGCTTTGCATCAAAAAGCATGTGTGGTAGCACAGAAATGCCACACTACAACCATTGCAACGCCCTTCTACAGGTGTACAAATGCCTGACTATAATAAAGATGTAATTGTGTGTTCTGTAGTGAAAGCGATGGTTTCTCCCTCTGTGCTTTCACAGACCCATGTCATAGAAAAACTATTTTGCATATTTCTCCACCACTCTTGTCCCTGTAGCTGCAGTGTTGTCAGGTTTGCCTAAAGGCTGTGGCCGCAGTTGTTGTCAGCTTTCATCAGTGTGCAGAAATAGTTATGGGATATCCCCTAAGGTTTATGGATCCCCATTCTGTTCAGAGTTAGCTCACCCGCACAAAAACACAGCACATGACATATAGCAAGCTCACCAAGTATGGACAGCTCATTCTTGCCGAAGATAATATCACTCTGGAGAGATTTACTAGTCTCAACTCTTCAACATTGTTGCCTTTGCCTGTGACTGATGAAAATGATGATGGTGTTGACCACGACTGCCTGGATGTTTCAGAATTGTACCATGCCAAGACCCGTGTTTCGAGACGTCCTTTTGAAGAGCCCAGTTGTATGTTGTTTGTGGATGGCTCTTGTTTAAGAGATATATAAGGGGTTTTGGAAGTAGCATATTCCATCTGCAACGTAGAAAGTTGTTGTAATCTCTCTCCTTTTCCCCTGGTACTCTCCTCTGTGGTGTTCTTCTCTTTTCTTTCCCCAGTGGTAGCTTCCTCCCCCTCCCCCGCCCCTCCTCCCTCTTGGAACGTTCCGCCAGAGTTCACCATGGAATGTTGACAGGCTGTCAGTTGCGGAGAGTGGATGACAGAATAAAGACGCTTGAACTTACGTGCCTCAGCTTTGGTCTTTATTATAACAAAAGTGTAGTGGATTCTTCTTGTTTGTGCAAAGTAACCTCTGCACAGGTGCCCAAACTGATCACACTTACTAGAGCCTGTTGTGTCTCTAATAATGTAAGAGTCAACATCTATACTGATAGCAAGTAAAAGTTTGGTGTGGTCCATGTTTTCAGACAGCTTTAGTCCCAGAGGACTTCCATGACTTCCTCTGGCTCCCCCATCTGAAACACAAATTATGTCATGAACCTGCTTGAGGCTCTACAGTTGCCCACTGAAATAGCGGTTGTAAAATATGTGGCAACCATGAGTGTATGTAATTTTGTGACTGCTGTCAACTGCTTTGCGGACAAGCTGCACAATTTGCATATCAAATAGAGACCATTCAAATTATTCTGAAACTGAGGTTGCTGCTTGCTTGTCTTTTTTTGACTGTTGCTGATACGTAGGAAGAGATCAAGTGTTTGCAGGAAGACATCAAAGGAAGTGAACTAGATGGGGGAGAGGAGTTGGCCTAATGGCTAGGGCGGTTGACCTTGAATCTGGCGAACTGGGTTCAAGTCTCGGCAATGACACTGAACATCCTGTTATTCTGGGAAAATCACTTAATCTCCCCGTGCCTAACAAAAATGAATGTGCCCTCATGTAATGCAACTGGTGCTCTGATACCCGACACCTTCGGGTCAAGTTCGCGCTATATAAAACTCCATAAAATAAAAAAAATAAATAAATAAAAAAAATGGATGGTTCAGAACAGGGTGTCCAAAGAATCAGGATGGGATCTGGGTTTCAACAGATGGGAGACCTGTTTTGCCAGATACTATGCTGTATGCTATGACTGAACATTTTCATGGCCCGATCCATATAGGTAGGGAAACAACGGTGTGCCTGTTGCAGACCCACTGGTTCAATGCTTGTTTCCGTGTCATTGCAGAGAATCTGTGTCATTGCTGTGTCGCCTGCCGGCAGTTAAATACAGGGGGCCCGATTCACAGAACTAACTTAAGACAAAATCCTAAACTTACTACTTTTGGTATTCACAGAAGTTAGGATTTTGTCTTAAGTTTGTCTTAAGACAAACTTAAGACAGTCTTAAAACAGACTTAAGACAGTATGTATGTATGTATGTATTGAGTTCTTATTAAGCGCTACTGCCACCCCAAGGGTATCCTGGCGCTTGACCTTCAATGAGTCATCAGATCTAATACACTACATTACTTTGGAAAGAGATAGGTCTTCAACTCTTTTTTAAAGGAGGAGATTTCTTGCTTACTCCTTAGCAACAGAGGGAGGGTATTCCACAGCTTAGCTGCTGTAAAACCAAAAGCACGACCACCCATCCTCACTCTAACAAATTTAGGGACTGTGATCAAAAAAGCCGAGGAGGATCTTAAGGGTCTAGCAGCCTGGTACCACGAGAAAAGATGTTGGAGTGGCAGCGGTCCCAGCCCATGCAGCGCTCTAAACACAATACAGGCAGCTTTGAAGAAAATACGCTGCTGGACAGGCAGCCAATGGAGGTCAGATCATGCTTCTGAAGGTGACGCGGAGCGAGGTCGGGCTAAAGCCAGTTTGGCCGCCATGTTTTGAACCCTCTGCAGCCTACCTACTAAAGACTTAGGTGCCCCCAGTCTAAATTTAGGACTACTAAATTGAGAAAAATCCTAATTTTAAGACTTTCGGTATTCACAGAAGGCATTTAGGAGTCCTAAAGTTAGGAGTCCTAACTATACTACTACTAAACTGAGAAAAATCCTAATTT
Organism: Triturus cristatus; assembly: GCF_964204655.1. Lineage (NCBI taxonomy): Eukaryota > Metazoa > Chordata > Amphibia > Caudata > Salamandridae > Triturus > Triturus cristatus. Next base: position 139,028,821 of record NC_140589.1, on the reverse strand, counting down.
TAAGACTTTCGGTATTCACAGAAGGCATTTAGGAGTCCTTAAGTTAGGACTCCTAACTTCTGTGAATACCGAAATGAGTAAGTGCCTTCTGTGAATACCAAAATGAGTAAGTGCCTTCTGTGAATACCAAAATGGTAGTAAGTTTAGGATTTTGTCTTAAGTTAGTTCTGTGAATCGGGCCCTCACTGTGGCCAAGCTGTTTTTGAGGGAGTTGGTTCCTTGTTTTGGCTTACCCAGGAGTGGCCAGTGCAGGTAAGAGTGGTGAGGCAGTGCCTAGAAATATCTTTATTTCTCCTCGTTCTTCCTTTTTCTACGTGTGCTGCATTCTGGTGTGCCTGTTGTGAAGGGTGAGGGGGAGTTGACAGACGACACGGAGGGCAAGGTAAGTGATTTTCTTTTTTTAAAATTTCCTCTCATCGTTGACCTCCCCTCCACTGCCACACTGCTCTTACCTGCACTGGCCGCTCCTGGGCTTACCATTTGTTTCTGAGTCACATTGTGGGAGACATTTCAGTAATGGGATTATGTACATAATGTGTGTAGCCCTGCAAGTGGACCAAAGGTTTCATTGTAGTTATCGGTCACAGGCATCTGGGATTGTCAAAGTGATCATGGGAGGTTAAAGTCCAGACTTACCATATGTCAATCCACTTCTCTCAAGTGGCATGGTGCCCTTTCCTTGGTATTGATGAGTCTTCCCAGTACTCCTGATCGGAGGACAGGATTGTCCACCTGATAAATCCTTATGGGGAGAGCCTTGGGACATCCTGCTGTGCCTGCAGCTGCACTTATTATTACAGATGATGGTTCTTGAGTACTGCAAAGGACTGGCTGATGTGGTACGTTCTGTCTATCATCAGTTTTAGACAGAAACTTCCCTTCCGAACCATGAGCAGTGCCTAGGAGACTAGGTCCTAGTGAAGAAACACTTCAGGACATATTGTCAGAGGAGCGAATCCAGAGACAGTCAATAAAGAAACAGAGACAAATGAGCAAATTGATAGTGAGGATGAACAGACAGTAGTTAGGAGATCCAAGAAAACACACCTAGTTGAAGGTACTCAGCTTAGAATTAGCCTGAATGGAGAATACATGAAATTGATGATCAACAAAACATGCAGGAAAAACCTCCATGAATAGGGATACCACATTAACGATTGAATCCAAGTGAGCTGTATAAAACAACTAAGAACGTTGCTGAAATGTATTAAACTTCTTAAGGCTCAGGCTCCAGTAAAAGGGTAGGGTTGTCATTTTAGAAGAAGCTGATGTAGGGTTAGGGATAACTTCTGAAGGTAACTAGACATATACTCATCTCTGAAGTGATCAAAGTTTTGTCAATTTGCATAAGTAGAAGACAACAAATACAATGTGTTTTTGTGTTCCGTGATATCTGACTCTGAAGAAACAATGATATTTAATTCACAAAACAAGTATAGGGTGATACTAGCTGACCTGCCAGTTGTCCTGGTTTTTTTATGAGTGCTATATTAGAGGGTTAACTTCTCTTGTTAAGCATGCTTCCACCATAGCTAAGCCTACTTCAACTCACTTAGATGATCATCTTATTCTCAAAACACCTTGTTTTATGTGGACCTTATATGTACACTTTTATGATTGCAATTCTTCATTGGACCCATAACAATTTTAGCAACAAACATGGTCTCCTTGAAAATTTTGTAAATGGCCGATTTTTTGCTATTAAATAGTATTTAAGACTACCTCTTGTTCTAGCTTTAATGATGAGGGATTGGACTTTTGTTTTGCTTACAATATTACACACCCAGTCCTTCTTAGGTTTACAGGGAGCTCCTTTTGTAGATACTTCTACTTTTATATATTAACATACTGGCCCGTGGGCTTAGAAGACACTCTTTAGGGGTAGCATCTGAATATATAAAAATAGGAGTTTCCCATATGACAAAAACACTTTTCCCTGCCATGTATCACTGCAGTTCTTTAAACTGCAGACCAGCCACTGTACAGTGGCGCTCCTGGCAGAAATAGGTTTTGCCATATATGTTGGTGGTATAAATGCACATGGTAGGCCACTTATGACACTTAACTTGACCGTCATAGATGTGTTTCCCTATCCACAATGGTCTTCTAAGACTGTTAAATAGAATAGTTAATAAAAAACCAATTTAACGATACCACATTTATGGCCACAGTACACAGAGTGCAAGGGTGTCTGCGTGCAGGGGAGGATTGTTTATGTGTAGGAAGGTGTCCCTTGCTGCACATAAACAATCCTAGAAATGCCATTCTGTCACTTTCATGTGTGCTGCTTCTTGCAGCACACATGAAATTGACAAAATGGCATTTTAAAAAAAGGATTGTTTATATACAGGAAGGGACACCTTCCTGTACATAAACAAACCATGGCATTTCGCTTTTTCCATGTGTGCTGCACAAGGCAGCACACATTGAAAAAGCAAAAATGAGGAGAAATAATGCATTTCTCCTCATTTCGCCATCTTAAGACCAGTTTTTACCCGGTCTTAATTCTGGTGCTGCCTCCTATGTATGCCACCTTTGTACATAGGGGGCAGTGTCAAAATGAATGGGTGCTGCGGTGGAACTCCCACCGCAACACCCACTGCCCACCCCTTCTACACTAACCATAGCGTGAATGGGGGACTTATGTACAAGGCAGCGTTAAGCCATGTTAGGTGACATTTAGGTGACGTTGTGGTGGTGATAGGGCCTTGTACATATGCCCCTAAATTTTGCCGTATACGACAGGTTAAAAAAACGGAGTGATTCCTATGCCGCCTGCCATGGTTGCCGATATACTCGATTGCTCCCAATATATGGATTCAGTGTGGACCATAGCATTGAGTTACCTAAATACTTGAAGATTTTAAAATGGCACTCCAGGTCTCAATTTAGTGTAGATTTGTTCATCCAATATGGCCTCTATAGTTGATGTTTCAATCATAGCACACTGCATGTTGCGCCTATACGTAGTTAAAAACAGAGATGTGTCCAGGCAATTTCCCTATGCTACCAGTAGGCACAATGTTAGCCAACTGCTCCCGCTAGATTGAATCAATGGAGGTAAGAGTGCAACCATTCCTTAGTCTCCCCATGCATATACATTAGTTATTGGTACAACTGACTTGTAACCGGTTGAAACTGTGATGTGTTTCTCAAATTAACTTTCATATATCAGTAATGTAGGTGAGTGAGACGAATCTTCACCAAGATTTTTTTGATAAACATTTTCTTTTAATTAATGTAAATAAAATACTTCTAGCTCATAAATATCTGTATTAAGCTGATCTGTGCTAATCACATGTGAGAATGTCTTCAAAGTGACTGTTAAACTGTTGATATGATTATTTAACATAATGTGTTTACTCTTAGTGAGTTTAGTCTGAAGTGAGTCCTAAACAGGTACGGTCTCAGCTTCTTCATTACCCAGACCACAGAAGAGGCATCTCTTTCAATCACACTCCACCTTTGTTCCACTGGAAATAAGTTCCTACTAATGAAGCCAACCGGTTGGTCTAGGCCCTCCTCATTTAACTGTTCTAAGACAGCCCCCATGACATGCTCTGAAGCGCCTTTCTGCACTATGAATTCCTTAGAGAAGATAGGAGCCTTGAGTATTGGTGCTGTGCTCATGGCCTCCTTGTGGATATCAAAGGCTTTCTGGCAGGATTCTGTCCCGATCACCTGCTTGGCTCCATCTCTGAAGTCAGCTTTGTTAAGGTGGTAACAATGGTGCCATATCACTTAACACCCCTCCTATAGCATCCTTTAAGGCCCAGGAGGACCCTCACCACATTCTGTTTTTAGTAGGTTGCCAGGCCAGGATAGTCTCAGTCTTGGCCTGGAGGGACTGCACCTGGCTCCCGCCACCATGTGGTCCAGATAAACCATGGAACCCTGCCCCATCTGGTACTTACTGGCCTTGAAAGTCAGGCCTGCCTGCTGCTGGGCCTGCCTCCTTCCCAGCCAGGACCCTGTTGACCAACCTCTGAAAGATGGCAGGGGAATTCTTCAAACCAAGGGGCATCACCCTAAACTGGAAGTGGCCCTCTGGGGTTGAGAATGCAGAACTCTCTTTTGTCCATGTCAGAGCGATCTGCCAGTACCCTGATGTTAAGTAAAATGTATTGAGAAATTTGGCAGCCCCCCAGTCAGACAATGAGCTCATCAGCTCAGGAGATGGGGGTGTGCCTCAGTCTTCGTGGTGGAATTCAGAGCCATGTAGTCCATGCAGGCCCTAAGTTCTGGAGTGGCACCGGGTGGGACAGCCTTGGGTACCAGCGCCACAGGGCTGCACCAGGGTCTGTTGGAGGACTCAACCACCCCTATTACCAGCATCTAAGAGATATCCTTTTGGTATTGGCTCTCAACTTGTCTGACAACCTGTAAATCTTATTTTTAGAGAGGTGAACTTTCTCCAGTGTCTATGTCATAGACGGTCAGGTGTGTGAGTCCAGGGGTAAGGGAGAAAAGAGAGGCAAACTGCCCCAGTAACTGGTGAAAGTCACTATGCTGTTATGAGGTCACAGTAGGGAAGATGTTGACACACTCCACTGACCCATTGTGCTCCCGGACCGACTTGAGGTCAGGGAGAGGCTCACTCTCCTCTTTCACTTCATCACCTTTCATCAGGAGCATGGTCATTTTTAACCTCTCAAAGTGTGGTTTGAGGTGGTTCACATGGAACACCCTTAAAGGGGCTTTAGGGATCTTGTGATCCACCAAGTGGTGGGACTCATCCTTCACTCCTTCACCTCATATGGGCCTGCTTAGTGATCCTGGAGAGCTCAGGGCTCCACAGGCTCCATTACCTACACCTTCTGGTTAGGTTGCAACTCTGGTCATAACAGAGCTTCATAACTTCTGAAATGGCCTCAAGATTGTTTTGGTCTTCTGATTGGGAGGGCCAGCATGTAGATCACCACATTCTGAGGGGGCTTCTTGGAAGTCTGCTCCCAACGTTCTCTTACAAAGCTAACAGATCCCCAAAAAGGATGGCCATAGAGGAGTTAAAGGCGCTAAACCCAACCTCCTTCTGTAGCACCTTCCTGAAGGCAAAGATAAGGCAGGAGGATATCCTACTTACACCACATGGGCTCAGGTAGGCCCATTATCATGTCCTTCAGGGTCTTGTTGAATGTCTTTACAAGACTGTTGGTTTGGGGGCGATGGGGTGTGGAGAATTTATGTTATTTCAACTCATCCCACATGGACTTCATGTATGCTGACATGAAGTCAGTGCCTCTGTTAGACACTACCTCTTTGGGAACCCCACATGGTTAAAAATCTCTATCAGGGCGCTGTCCACTGCAAATGTTATGTTATAGGGAATTTGTTGAGCGGACTTACAACAAAGGTCTCTTGGCGCTGAGTTGGAAGCCACCTCAAAAGTAGAGTCTAGCAATTGGCTGGAGTGAAAAGCCAAGTTTTCAGTTTGTTTCTGAAGCACATGTAATCCATCGTATGCCTCATCTCAATCGGTAAGGAGTTCCAGAATTAGGGCCCTAGTATAGAAAATGCGAGCCACCCATTCTTTTGCACTTAAATCTTGGAATCGTAAGCAGGTTCATTTGTGCTGATCTGAGGTTCTGTTTAGAGAGGTATGGATGGATCTTCATAGAGATACATTTGGGGCCCCTGTCGTGAATTGCTTTGAAGATCATGAAGCCTGTCTTAAACATGAACCGCTGGGCCACGGGAAGCCAGTGGAGCTGCTTCATCAATGGCTTAGTATGGCAGTGTCTCAGTTGTTGGTAAACAACTCTGGCAGGTTGATTCTGTATCAACTGAAGCTTGTAGATTTGATTAGTGGGGTAGCCTAGGTAGATAGCATTGGCATAGTCTAACCTAGACAAAATCATAGCCCTCATAATACCATGCTTGCTTCCCGAGTAAAAAATCTCCTAATCTTTTTGAAGTTCCTCAGCTGATAATAGCAAGATGACATGACTATCTTAATCTGCGATTGCATAGATAGGTTAGCGTCATTTTGAATGCCAAGGTTCTTTACAGAATTCTTAGGGATAGGTGGAGTACCTAATGTATCCGGAGAGTGTGTTGGAGTCCAATGGTGTAGTCTGTTGTTGGAAACGACTATCTTTGTTTTATCAGTGTTTTGAAAAAATGCCTTGGAGTCCTCTGTCTCGTCAATTGGAAAAATCAATTGCATATCATCTGCATAGTTGTAGATCTTAACCTTCCTATGGTGGAGGGAGTGGATCAAGTGGCAAATATAGAGGTTGAACAGATGGGGGGACAGGGAAGAGCCCTGTGGTACCCCACAGGTGGTAGTGACACTGGCTGAGTTATAGGGTGCTAGCCTGACTGACTGGATGCAATCCCTCAGAAAGGAGTTCACCCAGTATAAGGCCATTTCTCTCTGACCTGCCACTGCCATTCTATCCATTACTATCATATGATCCATGGTATCGAATGCCGCCAACAGGTCGAGCAGGACCAGTGCCTGCGTGCACACCCTGTCTGCCCCCTCCTTCAGGTCGTACACCACGCTTAGGATGACTGATTCAGTCGATTGATATGGTCAAAAACATGCTTGATGGAAGTCTAAAAATGGTGTGTCTTCAACGAAGGCACATAGACGTTTAGCTACATGTGCCTCAAGGATTTTTGCTGGATATGGGAGAAGCAAGATGGGTCTGTAGTTGCTCAATTGTCGGGGATCCACACCGGCTTTCTTTTGAAGCGGGATTAGAACTGCGTCTTTGAAAGCCCAGGGAACCATACCTTGCTCATGTGAAAGATTGAGCAGAGAATTGGCGGTATTTAGGAAGCTGGTGAGAATGTCTTTTTGTATTACATGGAGGCAAGGGTCTTTAGGTAAGCCAGACTTTACTTTATTTGTTAATTCTGTGAGACAATCTAAATTTATGTTCTGGAAGGTAGAGAGTATTAATGGATTGGTGTGTTGCTGGTGTAATTTCCAGTCCTGTAAACGAGGGGTAATGGAGTCTTGTATTATCTTAATTTTGTTCACGAAAAAATAATTCAAGTCGTCGCATAAGACCTGAGAGGGAGTGATCGCAGGTGTTATACGTCCTAGTTGGATAGTTCCAACCACGCCCTTTCATAGCAAACTGCAATGTCCCGGGGGTGGCCACCCCGGGACATTGCTGAAGCCGGCCCTGGGGGGGGTGGATATCACTGACCATGTCATGAGTGATGTAATATGTGACGTCATCAGCAGTGCATTGGGGGGGCGCGAGTTATAGTTAGCTGAACTAACTATAACAGGGGAATTTCTAGGGTTTTGTACGAGGGAAATGTCCAGCTAACTATAACGCCCCTGAAACCTATGTTTTTTTCAGTGAATTTCTAAGGTTTTTTAAATGCAAATTCCTAACTATAACGTGCCTGAAACCTATGGTTTTTTCAGTGAATTTCAAAGTTTTTTAAATGCCAATTCCTAACTATAACGTGCATGAAACCTATGGTGTTTTCAGTGAATTTCAAAGGTTTTTTAAATGCTAATTCCTATCTATAACTTATCTCTGAAGATATCATGTTTAATGATTTTGATTGGATTTCAATATTTTTCAAATTCATTGTGTCATTTCATTAATTACATTTTTTTTAAATACTTTTTTATCACCATTTTTAAATGTATTTTTTCAATTAATTCTTTTAAAAATTAAAAAATATTATTTGAACTTAATGGGTTTTTCAAACATATTTTTCAAAATATTTTTTTAACTATATGTGCAAAACTTTATTTTATATATTTTTTTTCCATGTTTTTGGATCCGCGAACCCACCGCAAGAGGATCCGTGCATCCAATGCGATAGAATGCGCACACCATGCGCGCATTTTGACGTTTTTTTTTTTAATAAGGGGGGCCCCAGGAGGTCCTTCGGGGATCCCCTAAGCACCTCTAGAGGGTCAGAGTATTTCCACTCTGCCCCCTTTATATGTTTTACACACTTATTCCCCTTGCTTCTTCAGCCTCGCTTCTACTGAGGCAGAAAATGGCCACCAACAGTTCCTGGTTTCAAATGTAGAGAGACACTCGACAGCCAATTAGCATTCAGCACGCGATCGGGACGGTGCACGCTCAGTTCGGGGAGGGTGCGCGTACGGTGCGGGTAGGCTCCGCGGATCCTCCCCGGCCATAGATATCACTAACTTTTTTGCCCTAATTTTCTCGTGAACTACTGAACAGATTCACACCATTTATGCAAAAGGCACGAGTCTGAACTGAGGACTACCTCTTTGCCAAATTTGGTGTCATTCCGTTCAGCGGTTCGGGCTGTAGCTGCGACAACAGATCCTATGGGAAATTGCATGGGGGAAACGAGTTTTGGGACCCTCCTTTTTTCTCGACCCCCGCTTGACAAATCACCACAAAACTTTCAGGGTAGGAGCGGGGCGGAGCTGGCCAAAAGTTTGAAAAATTTCGCGAAGATTCGTCAATCGGCGCCAGACTCATTGGGAATAGAATGTTGCGGATTTCCTATGGAAAATGGGTCCTAACTATAACTATCTACTGGCGACTGCCAGTAGATAAAATATATATATAAATATATATATATATATATATATATATATATATATATATATATATATATATATATATATAGATATGTAGTTATAATTAGGACCTAGTTTCCTTAAGAAAAACGTTTTTTGTTTCACAAAATGTTCAAAACCAATGGCCTGCTCCAGTCATCTAGTGCCTTGAAAGTTTTGGGGAGATTCGTCAAGTCTGAATATGGTTTTATATTTATAGATTTATATTTATATTAATAACCTTTTATTATTGTGCATATGATCTGCAAATAGTAAGTTTAAGATTGTATAGACGTCTAGATGACCTACAAGAAATTCATGAAGATACTACCCTTTCATCTAATGTGTCGCGTAACATTTAGAAAAACATGTCTGAGGATAAGAACAATCGTATAAATTACATATGTATTCTATATTTTGATGATCGTATTGTTGAGCAAACAACAATAATTGTTTTAGATAAGAAAAACCTCACTGCTGCTAGCACAATAACACCTTTTATTTACATTTTTTTTTCACATTTAGCACTTTCCACTTAATTTAGGGTTTTTAGAGTTAGTAAGTGACATAACTCGCATTGATGTATATATGGATTTTGTGGACTTCAATTGTTAACCGGTATTTAACTGCAATTGCATTTTGTCATCAATGGATAATTCCTTATTTTAAAATGCATTCTAATCATCTAAATTCAATGATGATAACATACATTTATGTATATATTTAATTCATGAATCAGTGGCATTCTAATGCGTGTTTTAAAAAGCTAAACAAATTAGATTGTATTCATTTTTAGATGAGGGTACAAAAAACACATATTTATTAATTTGGTTACCGATAATATCCTTTTAGAAATGATGACGCGTAGTCTGTTTTCCACATCGATTAAGGAATATGTGTGCACATGTCACATTAAAAATGGGTGATCTGTATGAGCAGTTTGTCATGTGATCAAGGCCGAAGGCGGCCGCAACACGTAATGGCAGACAGCTCCTGTCAATAAACTGAGCAAGCACAGATCTGGTGGTCTGTGTCCATTTCTCTGTAAAAAAGAGGTGGAAGCGGATGTTTGGGATATATATGTATATATATATACAGTAAACTCCGTCTCACCGTCAATTCAACAGAAAAACGGATACGGACCGCAGTAGGTGCTTTGAATTTTTATTTGTGCACAGCCATAACTCGTTTTAACTCTCTACGAACCTTGATCACATGATCATATATATATATATATATATACGAACTGCGGCATTTGAAAAAGGCTTGACGCCGAAACCGGTCATGCCGACTTTTCTTTTAATAAATGTCCCAAACGTACCCCGCTGTGTCCCTTCCTTCTTTCAACCGAGAGAGGATTCCTGGCATAATTCAAGTGCACTCCTGTGGCACTTTTTGAAGGAACCCTTCCTGCTTGGGCTGTGATAACTACAGGACGTTAGGTAACTAACTTGGACTTCAATGAGGTATTGTATAATCACAGCCCGCCTGCATACCTGTGTTGTCAAGGAGTTGCTGCCAGATGGTGGTCTGGGACTTCCCGGGAGAGGCGTCTGCATTGTCCTACGCTTCCAGCCTTGGTGACATCGGTTATGGGGGCTAGGGAGTAGGGGACCCAAGGACATTTGTTTCCAGCATTTTCGTGGGTCACTTTCCGCTGCGGCTCATTGAATACCAACAAGGTGCATGATGGTATCGGCAGTCCGTGGCAGAGGCTGCTGGGACGTCAGCACAATAATGCACTGCAGCTGGGCCTTTCATCACTGCATGGGAGGAGCTCGATATCAACCTGACAGAAACACCTTTTACGAACTGCGGCATTTGAAAAAGGCTTAACGCCGAAACCGGTCATGCCGACTTTTCTTTTAATAAATGTCCCAAACGTACCCCGCTGTGTCCCTTCCTTCTTTCAACCGAGAGAGGATTCCTGGCATAATTCAAGTGCACTCCTGTGGCACTTTTTGAAGGGACCCTTCCTGCTTGGGCTGTGATAACTACAGGACGTTAGGGAACTAACTTGGACTTCAATGAGGTATTGTATAATCACAGCCCGCCTGCATACCTGTGTTGTCAAGGAGTTGCTGCCAGATGGTGGTCTGGGACTTCCCGGGAGAGGCGTCTGCATTGTCTTATGCTTCCAGCTTTGGTGACATCGGTTATGGGGGCTAGGGAGTAGGGGACCCAAGGACATTTGTTTCCAGCATTTTCGTGGGTCACTTTCCGCTGCGGCTCATTGGATACCAACAAGGTGCATGATGGTATCGGCAGTCCGTGGCAGAGGCTGCTGGGACGTCAGCACAATAATGCACTGCAGCTGGGCCTTTCATCACTGCATGGGAGGAGCTCGATATCAACCTGACGGAAACACCTTTTACGAACTGCGGCATTTGAAAAAGGCTTGACGCCGAAACCGGTCATGCCGACTTTTCTTTTAATAAATGTCCCAAACGTACCCCGCTGTGTCCCTTCCTTCTTTCAACCAAGAGAGGATTCCTGGCATAATTCAAGTGCACTCCTGTGGCACTTTTTGAAGGGACCCTTCCTGCTTGGGCTGTGATAACTACAGGACGTTAGGTAACTAACTTGGACTTCAATGAGGTATCGTATAATCACAGCCCGCCTGCATACCTGTGTTGTCAAGGAGTTGCTGCCAGATGGTGGTCTGGGACTTCCCGGGAGAGGCGTCTGCATTGTCCTACGCTTCCAGCCTTGGTGACATCGGTTATGGGGGCTAGGGAGTAGGGGACCCAAGGACCTTTGTTTCCAGCATTTTCGTGGGTCACTTTCCGCTGCGGCTCATTGGATACCAACAAGGTGCATGATGGTATCGGCAGTCCGTGGCAGAGGCTGCTGGGACGTCAGCACAATAATGCACTGCAGCTGGGCCTTTCATCACTGCATGGGAGGAGCTCGATATCAACCTGACGAAAACACCTTTTACGAACTGTGGCATTTGAAAAAGGCTTGACTCCAAAACCGGTCATGCCGACTTTTCTTTTAATAAATGTCCCAAACGTACCCCGCTGTGTCCCTTCCTTCTTTCAACCGAGAGAGGATCCCTGTCACAGATATTTAACATCGTCCCGCCAAGAGCCTCATTTCGAACTATCTGGCTGTCAACCGGCATTGATAAAGGCATCCGCCGAAACGCGTCTGCCAGGAGCAGTCTCTGAGGACATTGTTTTCTCTTTATTGTGCGTACTGGTGGCATTAAACTTACCACTGAGCAACTCCAGCATGTGTCTGACCCGTTTTTGATGTAAAGCGGGACTGGTGGTGTATTTGTAGCGGAAGTCGGCTCAGCTTTCAGGCACGCCTCTCGTTCTGGAGCTCCACGTATTACCGACAAAACTCTGTGGATTAGTGTATGAACTACACAACGTGGCGCCCCCCCAGCCTGGACTGTGTTAAAGGTACTGGGGAGAGAGCAGCAGATGGTCTGCTGATAGAGTCGCTCAGCGGTGATGGAATCCGCCAAGGATCATGCTGATATGAGGGGGCAAACACTTCAAATAGCTGACGAGGTCAGGGCATAACTGTATGCACGGGCGGGTTATTATACCTTGCTCGCAAAGTTGGATGTGCGTGTCCCTTTCTGTCGGATCGTTGCACAGGGCGGAGTGAGGGGAACCTTGGACGGACACATTGAGAGAGGAACAGTACTTACTGAATGGAATTCTCTTTGTCCTCTCTCGATGACTACATCAGTCATCCAATAGGGTTCCCTGCCACAGATATTTAACATCGTCCCGCCAAGAGCCTCATTTCGAACTATCTGGCTGTCAACCGGCATTGATAAAGGCATCCGCCGAAACGCGTCTGCCAGGAGCAGTCTCTGAGGACATTGTTTTCTCTTTATTGTGCGTACTGGTGGCATTAAACTTACCGCTGAGCAACTCCAGCATGTGTCTGACCCGTTTTTGATGTAAAGCGGGACTGGTGGTGTATTTGTAGCGGAAGTCGGCACCGCTTTCAGGCACGCCTCTCGTTCTGGAGCTCCACGTATTACCGACAAAACTCTGTGGATTAGTGTATGAACTACACAACGTGGCGCCCCCCCAGCCTGGACTGTGTTAAAGGTACTGGGGAGAGAGCAGCAGATGGTCTGCTGATAGAGTCGCTCAGCGGTGATGGAATCCGCCAAGGATCATGCTGATATGAGGGGGCAAACACTTCAAATAGCTGACGAGGTCAGGGCATAACTGTATGCACGGGCGGGTTATTATACCTTGCTCGCAAAGTTGGATGTGCGTGTCCCTTTCTGTCGGATCGTTGCACAGGGCGGAGTGAGGGGAACCTTGGACGGACACATTGAGAGAGGAACAGTACTTACTGAATGGAATTCTCTTTGTCCTCTCTCGATGACTACATCAGTCATCCAATAGGGTTCCCTGCCACAGATATTTAACATCGTCCCGCCAAGAGCCTCATTTCGAACTATCTGGCTGTCAACCGGCATTGATAAAGGCATCCGCCGAAACGCGTCTGCCAGGAGCAGTCTCTGAGGACATTGTTTTCTCTTTATTGTGCGTACTGGTGGCATTAAACTTACCGCTGAGCAACTCCAGCATGTGTCTGACCCGTTTTTGATGTAAAGCGGGACTGGTGGTATATATATATATATATATATATATATTTATATATATACTCTTTTTTCTTTGTATCTAATATCCAGGTACCTCATGTTATTGTTTGCTGTGCTCACAGTGTAAAGCGTTTTTATACGTTTGGGTCATGTTCGCGCTATACGAAACTCTAAGTAAATAAATGAAGTCTGGTGAAGGTATTTTCTTGCCCCAGATGTCCTACCAGGGGTATGTCATAGGCCAAATGCAGTAGGAGGTCTCTGTAACACTGGAAGACCACTAGCACACAAGCTGCCCCAGATCCACGAGCCATTTGGCTTGCTATATAGGAGGTAATTTTCCAATTATCATGTGAACTCTAGAGGTGTCACCTACTGCCACAGCCTCAGCTTGCTGCATCAAGCCCTCTAGAGTGGGACACTCCTTCTGCAATTAGCAGAATTCCTTCCTGTCCGGCCCGCCCTCAACTTGCCAACCAGCAAGCCCAGGCAGGTCACCCAGGGCTGCAATGTCCACCTTGGTTGGCTGAGAGGCATCCTCCTCCTCAGGTGCCACATCAACCAGAAGTTTGGTATCACCATAGCTGGTTTCCCCACGCATCTTGCTCCCACGATTCTTGCATGCTGCCTGGACCATTGCTCCTGGCTTTGGGTGCCTTTAACTCCCTTTCCGGGTAGCCATGGACATGACCCAATCAGGAAATCCCAACATTTTCAAGCATGATCTGTGCTCTTCCTCTCTCCAGATAGTGTTCTCTAGGTCGTTTCCCAACAGAAAATCTATAGGCAAGGAAGGGCTCACAGCTACTTTTCAAAACCCCGAGGACCCCCCACTCAAAGGCAACCATAAAATCCTGTGGATGACGATCATGATTGTCGGTGACAATGACTTGATGGAATGTGCTACGGAGGACCTGCTTGTAGGGTACCAGATGACACTTCACAGTAGTCATGCTGTTTCCTGTGTCTCTAAGAGCCTCCACTCGATATCCATTGATGGTGACCCACTGCCTGTACTTAGAAGTATTGATAGGCATATGGACCTTTGGCACCATCTCCTTATCCCCCAGGAACTAGATTCCCCTCTGTTTGCTCCCCAAAGCTTACTGGAAATGCCTCCTCCACAAGTGCTGCACTCGCCAACCCAGGTGTCTGTCCACCTGTGGGGGAGCTGTGTTCTCTTGGGACGTTTGAAGTCATCCTTGGAGTGCCCATACTTGTTGCACTCTGCCCATTGGAGTACACACCTTCCTGTCTGCTCATCAAGAACCCCTTCATTTTAGGCTCAGACTGGTATTGGTTACCACTATTCCTTTGGGAATTATTTTGTGAGCCTTTTGAGAACTCCTTGTTTTTAAGTTTATCCTTCCTTCCTTGTGGTGGGACCATTGACCATCTTGTGGGAGTTCCCCCAGATGGCTTTTTGGACACTCTGGTGCTGGTCCAGCGGTATGCCTCTGCCTCCTCTGGACTGGGGACCGCCTCCTCCACCTGGGCTCAGTCAGCTTGCTGTCAACTAGGTGCTGGCACAGCTCTGGATTGAGAAAATATATACTGAGCAAGTACGCTCTCAAAATTATACTGTACAACCCATTGCAGTCATTAACTTTGCTACCCTGCCTTGCTAGAGTAGTCCACAAAATACATCCACGGCTGGTTGGGGAACATCTGACTGTCCTTGGACCTCTGGTGGTCTTTTTCAGGGGCCAGTTCAAACTTAGCGATTAAAATGGCTTTTATGGGGGATTACCTGGTTTTGTCCTCCCCTTTAATGTAAGAAGTGGGTCCCGTTCCACTGTAGACATGTGTTTCCACAAGCCACCCCAATACTATTCTGGGATCTTGTGAACACTCAAGGCTACCTCATAGGCAGAAAACCACTAATCAATGTCATCTCTCATCACATATATGGACACCCGATCTTTGGTGATACAGACATTTTTGCCTCCTTCAGACACTGTAGATTGATGCCAACATCACAGCTGGACTCTGCATGCCAGGCCTTGAGATTCAGCTCAGAAAAACTCAGTTAAGGAGCCAGCAATAACTTTTTCTTCTTGAAGGCCCTCTCAGACGTCTTTTCCTCCATTCTGAACCTAGCTATTTCCAGATTGAAATCTCTCTCCTCCCTCCTTCCCGCCAGCTCCCTGTCTGGGGACTCCACTTCAGGAGTTACATCATCCTCTCACTTGAAGGCTGCATCTCAGGGAAGTCCTCTCCTAGTCATTCCATCCCATCATCCCCTTCTGTGGCTTCAACCAGTGATTGATGGACATCTGTCCTCAGCGCCGTTTGCAACTCCGTGTTCCTGGTGCGCTCTTGGCAGGAAGTGCACTCTGCATGCAGAACACCTTGAGCTGGGCCACAGTGTTGACATCCATGTTGGCCAGCTCGAATGTCATCCTTGCAGGTGTGGCTTCAGACCAAGAGGAAGAATTTAGAATGAACAAAAAGAAGCCAATCAAGGAGAATTTAAACCCAAATTGGTCTTAGATTATTTATGTGTGGGGGGTAGTGTAACACAAGTAACACATAAGGCACTGCACTCCCCCTGCTGCCACCAGTTTAAGGTTGCTGCATTTTGTGATGTTCGTCAGTAAAGCGCATGGTAATTTACAGATCTTGGTCTACAATGTAACCCCTAATATCTCCAAAGCGTCTGAACTGATTCATGCCAGTTTACAGAAGAGGGCTTTGTGGACTAGCACCCACCCTTCTGCCAAATCTGGTGTAATTCCATTCAGCAGTTCAGGCTGCAGCCATGTCTAGAATTCCTATGGGAATTAACATATGAAAAACATGTTTTTGGACCCCCCCTTTTTTCGGCCCTGCTGGATGGATCACCCTAAAATTTTCAATGCAGAACAAGATTCACTAGCACATTTTTTTGGGGAAGATTTTGTGAAGATATGTCAAACGGTGCAAAAAATATAGGCAAGTCAATGGCAACATGGTCCTAACTGTTGCGAAAAACCTAGGTTGCATATCCAGGAAATCCTGAACTTCATCGTTTATTTGTACAAATGTCAAATGTTTCTCAGAATTAAGACTTCACTACTTCTTTGTGCCGTAATTGTCCCAAGCTGTTTATTTTTATGGGTTCAGTATTATTGTGCGTAATACATAAGTGAAATACCGATTGTTGTAACCAATGCTTGTTGGTAGTATGCTTTTCCTTTTGACAAAACGGAGGCTTTGGTAATTATCTGTACACGTTCTACAGACATCTGGTATCCGCTCCGTTGAAAATGTGTATGTAAATCAAAACGTTTCAGGGCACGTTTCAACTGTTTGTTTAAACGCGTGCCTGGTACCTATTTAAGCCCCCACCCGACAACTCTCAGTGCTTCGCTTTATGTTAAAGTGTTACCTACCTGTCTCCGCGTTGTGACCAGCCCCATTTGTTCCATGCTCCAGGGGAAGACTTCCGGCTGGCTTCTCTGCTCACCCGGCGTTCTTCTCCCTGGTTTCAGTTTCCAGATTTCAGTTTCCCAGGAGCTTCTTCGCTGCAGGACTTCCGGCCAGATCCTCTTCCGCTCGCCCAGCTTCCTGCAAAACAAAACAGAAAGAAATCAACAAAGACGGTTGCTTAGCAACCCTTCATGAAGTTTAGCGGTAACATTTACTTCACTGCTTTTGAAGAACCGGTAAGAACAAACTTTGATTTAATGTTTATTTGCTTTGGAACCTTTTAAAAAAAAAGACATCGCAGAGCTCCTGAAGAAGCGAAAAGGAGAAAATATCTTCAAGAAGGAACAGAACATACATTGTATTGTTTATTGCAAGTTGATTTTTCTGAGGCGTTTGAAGGACTATAAAAGACTGTGGTCACAAGACATTTTATACGAACTTGGTGCACCTATAGCAAAACGGAGCTTATTATTGTTTGTTGCATATAGTTTTGTTTTTCTTTCTTGACCCCCTTTTTAGAACCAAAGTCTGGTGCTAGCAAGGTATAAGAAATTCTAGACAATTTCATTTTGATAATACAACTACTACAAAAACTATAGACTCAATCATAATAATGATTGTTTATTGCTTGTTTATTTCTCTGAAAGGTCAAGTAAGTTTTCTTGAAAACTCATTCACAGAATTACAAAATAGGAAGTGTCAAAATCCAGATTCCACAATTAAGGGTATGTCTACATGTAGAATTTAATAGCGTATAAAAGTTGAATGCTATTTATTTGTTAGAAAGGCACACGAATCATTACATGTGTATATGTGCTATTTCTTTTAGGACATTCCTCCAATACTTTGGCCAAAGCAAGAACCAGCGATCCCCTAGAATCAT
The DNA here is from genome assembly GCF_964204655.1 of Triturus cristatus. Classification (NCBI taxonomy): domain Eukaryota; kingdom Metazoa; phylum Chordata; class Amphibia; order Caudata; family Salamandridae; genus Triturus; species Triturus cristatus. The sequence goes on along the minus strand of NC_140589.1, from coordinate 139,011,421 downwards.
TTCCCCGAGAGACACACGCTAGAAATCGTTCCTGAAACCGACACAAAGTTGGGAGTGTTTTGTCTCTCTCTCTCTCTCTCTCTCTCCCATTCCCCCCTTCCCCGGGGATCAGACAGAATTGCAAGCGCAATACTACCTTGCTGTTCTGGCTGGTTTCAGGTGGAGTTGGGAACCAGCAGCATCAGGAAAGGAACAAACCGGAGCTCATGTGGGTATCTTTGCGACAATAACTACCTACTGATGACAGTATTTCATCTTGAAATGGGACATCCATTGCCGAGCAGAAAAATAAATCTACAGTCCTGACAATCAGGGCTAGGAGCAGGACCAGCAGAAGGCCTCTAAAAATGCTTCAGTGCACAGAGTGTATGAATGATGGAATGACTCCGAAGACTATCTAGAAGGTGCTAACCAAACCAGAGATGATGCTTCTAAAAAAGCACCAACTCTCCAAAATTCTGTGGGAAATTAGTCATGAGTAGTGACCGTATCTATGAAGAGAACCTTGCAACTTGAACTTGAAGATCAAACGTCTCCTTTGCAGATATTAAGGCCACATCTTTCTGAAACAGTAAGGCTTTCAGTCTGATCAAGTTGTCAATGTGCATGTTCGAAAGTCATATTGAAGGCCAAAGTGTTGTCTCCCTTACTGTATCAGCAGGTGGATACAGTACTTGAGTACAACAAGTTTCAACAGAAGAAACCGTGACCAGATAGGCTGTTCCCGGCTCATACCATAGCAACCTTGATCGTTCAACATCAAATAACTCCCATTAGAGAACTATCTGAAACCTGGTCGAACCACTGGGGAACCTTTCAAGTATTAAGATAAGTTTGCTATGGACGCATTATAATTCCTGTGAATTGTAACCTCTTTGTAAACTAAGGAACCACTTAAGGCATTCCCGCAGCCAGAACCACTGAGAAAAAATTCAGTTTCCTTATTCCAACAGAATTTAAAAGGCAATTCCCAATACTCATATACATACCCTTTCCCTAATGCTTTATATCTGCCCACTTGATGGTGTTGTAGACAGTATTGAAAATGGAATGTCGAAATAGGCAGAGTAACGAACCTGTGGATTATCCAATTCAATGAAGGCGTATCAGCAACAGTGAAAGGTAATTTCTCGAACTTAAAGGTGGTATCATGAACAGGCTTGTGGTATTAATATGTCACCATGGCAGGAGGCATGAAGAGCAGGGTCTGATGATTCCAACTCAACAGCATGATTGACCTAAGCTGTAACTGTCCATGTCGTAATGTTGGTATTTCATGCAGTATATTGTCCATTCCAGCCGACACTATGTCACCCAGGAGTACATTCTAGATGAAACGTTGTCATACAATTCTCTACCACTGCTCGAGCCTTTTCTAAACTAGCCCTGTCAATCTCGCACAGTCTCTCAGCAGCTTCCTGTTGAGAAACTTTCCATATTTCATTGTATATTGCATACACGAAGCATCTTTGACGTGGTTTCCGAGGAACCAACAAGAAGTCTTGTAGTTCCAGGTCATCCTTCAGAAAGGACGAGTGCTTCACCTGGGACATTGTTGAGGTTTTCAGCCAATCAGGACACTACTTCCCAACACTGTAAGTTGTCACCACCACAGAGTGTTCTGTCTGCATGTAACGCAGGTCAGGCCTGCTGCTCTTGAAACCCTTGATGTTGCCCAGGAACCGTGATTGACATCCGTTAGTATCTAACAGGCAAACTAACCATCCCCTCCAATTGGTGTTGGATGAACTGTACATGCCATTGCGCCGCATGTTGTTTCCTCCTTGTACTTTGTAAACTGCTGCCAGTTTTCAAAATGTGAAAATGTGGGAATGCATGGTGTGTTCAAATCCTTCATTTCAGCTAAACCAAGACATGATGTTTGTTGCACAGATGTGTTCAGAAAAAACATCTGTTGTGGTATAAAGCATGCTATGAACAAACCCTGGTTCCCTGAACCTACCAATCTTTTGTCCCTCAAATTGACTTTACATCAATAGTGTCCCTCCAAAAGTCAAACCCATGTGTGGACAGCTGGGACAAGAAAGAATCAGAGTATATCCGCTTGGTGTTTGTCAGCATATTTTTCTTTGCAGGTGATGGTGCAAGCTTATATTAAGTAAGACACTAGGTCAAATGCATCATAACCAGAAAAATAAGCAATTTTCTGGCAAATGTTTTTGAAGTATCTCGTGGTGGTGTAGGGCAATGTTCCCATTCTGCGTAATTTAAAACAACACGTGGAATACTTGCTTTATACAAGAAATGAAGACCAGAATGTTGGAATCAAAACATTTCATCATAGTTAAAGGTAAATGTTAAAAGATTTATAAAGCGTATAGCTACCCAGGGGCTTCCCACCGCTGAGAGTGGGTTGCGGTACTGAGAGAGTAGGGAGAATTTGTGGTGGTACTGCTGGAAGATCCATGTCTTCAGCTTTTTTCTGAAACTAGATTCAGCTTCCAGGAATCTTAGTTCATAGTTAGATGTGCCTTCAGACAGTTCATCAGACGAAAATACAGTAGAATCATCAAGATCATCTAGCATTTTGTGCACGGAATCAATATTCCAATCATCAGAGACAGTACTAGGGGGTGATGATGTAATTCGATGATAATTTAAACAAATGAGTACTTTGTAAAAGTTCTGTACGGCCATACACATCATACGATACCCTATCCCAAACAATACCATCAGGAACTGGGACAGCTGAAATGTTCACCAGAGAAAGGTGTGTTTGTGCTTTATGTTTTGACGAAGGAGGTCTCAAAACCAATTCAAAGGGCCAGGAAAAGTAACATAATTGTAATTCAAAGATGTAGCCATGGAGGAAGAAAATATGCCTTTTTCAGCCAAAGATAGAAAACACGCAGTCTCAGCAGAAATGGTAAAGGTGGAGGTGCTAGTAGACCAGATGAATCAGACGAAAAGTCATCAGAGTTGATGAAGTAGCCAGAGGCAGTCCAATCTATTTTTGGCTGCTCTGCAGATTTGGTAGAACTGGGAGATGACTCAGTCTTTGGTACATTGACGTAAACAGTATTCGTGGCTGGATTCTAAATTAAAATCTGTGTTTCTGTACCAGTTTTTTGTATAGTATTTGTTGTAGTAATAGGTAGAAGAGATGCTTCAAGGTTAGTTACTGCTATCTCTCATTGGGGGGGATGATGCTTCATCAGTAAGGAAAGCTTCCATTGGAACTTCCTACATGGTAGCAAGAGGAGGCAGGTAACTATCCAAGAGTCCACACGACCTACTGCTCAGAATCGGCCACATAGTGTGGTTTGATCAAATCAATAGAGACAAATATCTTGTTTCTGCAGTCAGCAAGAGGTGGAAGAAGTACAGTTCTGGTACCTTCAACAGCCAGGACAGGTACAGGTGTTCGGTAGGATGGCCTGAATTCTTACTTCTCCACAATTTTCTCCCTAGCGAGATTCCCAATCTTTGGGTTCCAACCAGCAGTTGCTGGCACTTCCTTCCGTTCATCAGTGGTGGTGCATTTTACTTGGACGTTGCTTTTTCCAACCCAGATGCTGTTCAATTCCTATAAACCAACAAGAGGTTCATTTATGTCAAAACGTGTTTCAGCGCCACTGTGATGGGACTGTCGTGGTATGGTACCCACATTTGTGCACTAAACAGGATCTCAAAGGGAGTCCGACCACCAAGGGATTTTCTAGGCAGATTATTCAGTGCCCTCTGGACCTCATATAGATGATGGACAGAACTGCAACATGAGCCTAGTACCCTAGCTTTTAAAGACTGCTTTAAGTTCAGTTTTTTCTCTCCATGACCAAATTTCCCTCGGGATTGTACAGAGAGGAATAATGCAGGGTCACAAACAAACTTCCCATGGCATCTTTGTAAGCCCTGGAAGCAAACGCCGGGCCTAGGTTGGAATTCAGTGTGCCAACTGCATATGTCCCGATAAAGACTTGCAGATCTTGTATAACAGTTCGGGCGTCAGCTGACCTGTGTGGCCATACCCATATGAATTGAGAGCAGAACCCACTGCAAACCAGATATACTTGGAAGACCCATCTGATGACAAAGGGCCACCATGGTCCAGATAAACACAAGCCAGAGGTTTGTTTGAAACCAGTAAGGGTGATTGTGGTAGACTTGCCATGGTGGAGCCTTTCATCTGCTGGCAGATGTCACATTTAAAAACAAAGTCCTTAGCCTGTTTATAGAGACCTGGCTACCAGTAGCGTTGCTGCAATTGTAAAATTGTAGCAGCCACCCCTGCATGTAGAGATGCTAGCAGTGGCGGACGGTGACATTTGAAAGTGGTGAGGCGTGAAATGATTGTCATACTTCAGCATAGCGAGCGAGCGTAGCGAGCGAGCCCGAACAACCTAAGGGGAGTTCGGGGGGGTTCTCCCCCCGAGAAAATTTTGAAAAAGAGTGGAAAAATGGTGCATTTTCAAGCAACTTTGAGAAAGCAGAAAGGTTAATAAAGCAATTAAGAAAGTGCAGTTATTACAGTAATAAAGAGATCATGTCATATAACATAGGTAGCTGCTTATTCAGTATAACCACAGAGCTTCATAACAGACTTTGAGATATAATGCATTTCTGAGTACCTCACAGGTGTTTTTTATTTAACAAACAACTAAACAGGTGGTCGGAAACTAGCAGCATTCAACATATGTTTACTTTTTGTATTTAAAATCAGCACGTCTGTCTTTAAGAGCAGCAAACTTTTCAATTACTTGAACGTTAAAGTCTGAGATATTTTGAACTAACTTGCTCTCTATAGAGAGCATTGCCAAAGCATTTAGTCTTTCTTGAAGCATGGTGTTCCTTAGGAAAGTCTTAATCCTCTTTAAGGCGGAAAAAGATCGTTCTGCCTCTGCTGTTGTCATAGGAGTGGTTATGACAATTTTAAGTAAAGCCACTGTCTCTGTAAATGTCTTTTCCATATTAAGTTTATGAATTAAAGCCAGCAAAGACCTGCCATCTCTGGCCTTTCGGTACACAGGCATTGAGTACAGTACAGTCAACTCACTTTTGAGGTCCTCTTGGTTGAGCATAGGATAAGCTTCCACAGCCTCATGCAGAGCATGCTCAGGGAAGGATTCACCATATTTTGACTTTCCAATAATGCGGCACTCACCAAATGTTTTGTGAAAGTAAAACGTTCTTGTGCATGCACAATTACAATGTCACATATCTCCTTTGCATTTCGGACCAGAGTGGTGATGTTTTTCCTATAGTTTGAAAAAGTTGAAGCCTCTGGTAGTTTGCTGTCTAAATTGTCAACCTCATTTCTCACTATGCTTATGTGCTCGACAAACATAGCGGTATTTCTTTTCACAGAGACAGTATCGATCTCTCGTGCTTGTAACTGATTGTATACATTTTTTACAGCTGACATTATGTCTTGAAATAAAAACAGAAAGAACTGAAACTCTCTATCTTCTAGCAAAGCCACGGGCTTCACTGAAATCAAAGGTTTGATTGACTTCGATAGTTTGAAAACATTTCACAAGGTCCTCCCTATATTGATATATTAGTTGGACTGTACGTATGTTAAAGTTCCAACGAGATGAGGATCCCCTTGGAACCCTTTTGTCCAAAATCTCCTGAAGTGCTTCCGTTCTTTTTGGGGAACGTGAGAAGAATGCTGCCATGCCTCCTACATCCTGATAGAAAAATTGTGTCTCGGAGATCTTTGATACTGCCTGCTGCATAATAAGATTAAGTTGGTGGGCGTAACAGTGCACGTAATGAGCATAAGGGTACACATCTCTAATTATTTTCTGTACTCCACCAAGGCTTCCACTCATTACGGACGCACCATCATAGCTTTGTGCAATAAGTTTTTTTTTTTGGTGCACCTCTGGAAAAATGAAGTTCAGTTGACGCAGTATAGCTGCAGTAATGGTTTCTGCAGTAGAGTCTCTTGAATGAGTGAAACCATAGAACCTCTCCACAACATTATTGTCACTGTCCAGGTACCGAAAGACTAATACGGACTGTGTTTGTGTGGCCACATCAGTGTTGTCATCAGCCTGAATAGCCACAAAGTCTGTGTTTTGCAACTCTTGGACAATATGGCTTCTCATAATTTTGAGCATACACTCAAGGAGTTCATTTTGTATAGTTTTAGAGGTGCCCTTAAAGACTGTAGCAGTTGCTAAATGTGCTTCCATTTCCTTGTCTATGCTTGCTATTAAATCCACAAGGCCTTTGAATATTCCTGGATTTGTGGAATCTTCTGATTCATCATGGCCTCGCAATGCCAAAATGAATGCAATCAATAATTTTTGATAGTATGTGCTTATTCCTATCAACTGCTTCATTGTGTTTCTGTATTGTTTGGCGGTATGCACTGTTTATGTGCTGCTCAATCGGTGTGTCTCCCAACATTTTCAGTCTTGTCACGTTTTCCATATGCTTTCTTGTGTGTGCATGCTTCTTGATTTTTTCAGACAGATGCTTCAAGTCTATCACCCCTTCTCTTGTCCAAGGAAAATCACCATTAAACAGCAAGCAGGGAAAGCAGAACAGTTTGTTTCTTGACGGACACCCTGTAAGCCAATCAGCTTTTGTGTACCAGGTGTTTGAGAATGTACGTGTGTAAGATTTTCCTCTGTCCTGGGTAACTTGTTGTGGTTGTAGGTCTTGCCGATCAGGTCCTAATCTCTTTATATGTAGTTTATCTTCTAGTGGCCGTGCATGGAATGACCGTGCAATTATTTGTTCTACTGTATTCATCATGGATGTCGATGCTGTCCTTACCAATATGAAAGAAGCCTGTCAATAGTCAAAGTACAACGTATAAGATTTGGTGCAATAATATCAAATTTCAGTATAAATACATCTATCATGTGCATTATCGCAATATATCTCCAAAGCTCCCCTTTGGACAACAGGACTGCTAAAAATACAGCCTTGCTGCTTTCTGCCTCTGTGTGCCATAGTGGTTGCTGAAGACACTGCAAAAGAGACTGTTTGAGGGCCTTGAACAAGGCAAGGAAGGAATAGATAGTGCCTTTAACAACCGTTATTGCCCAAAGCACAGGGCTAAGGCTCAGTATTAGTAAATGCTATCCACTGAGAGAACAATCTTCAGAATGTGCACCCACCCCAACCACCATCTAGAGTGACCAGTGACCACAAACATAGCCCTAATTCCAATCCAAAAAAAGATATCATCAGTTTCCTTACCTTTAACACTGTTGTTTGCTGGGTCGTAGACGGGATGAAAGAGCAGCAAAGGAGGTTGGGTCCTCCTGTTCTCTGTCCAGAAATTGCCCAAAAATTAGGTAGTGGTTCTTCAGTTAATGTTTCAGGCTTTACCAGGTGCTGAAAATAAAAATATAACAATTTATTTTTGAAACATTAGGGTAATCAAACAAAGACTGGGGGGGAAAAAACATAACGCTACAATTTTTACCTGCTTGCAGTTTGCATGCAGCTCTTAGATGACAGTTAATAATAGCTCACTGTTGTATGTTAGGATTACAACTTACAAACTGCAAGTAACAAAATGATCTCTCTGACAAATGCAGTGACTCACTGACCTATTTACATCATGTGCATTTTGTGATCTGCATCAGGTACATGTTCTTTGCAGCAGGCACATTAACCTTCGGAAGTTCTGCGCTACCTTTCCATGAGTCAAAACTTCCATTACACAAAACTCTGATCTCTCTCTAGGAAAAACATTAACAATATCCTCACAATATGCTCCTGACATAAAATAATTATAACTCATTTAGGGAAATTAGAAAAGGAGCAATTAAAGGACTCCCATGGTGAAGCTTTGCTGTGGGGAATGGATGATCTATCTATAGAATATTCTTTGAGAAAATAATTTTTGAGAGAAATAAGATGTCTGAGTGATTGATTTTTCTATGCTAAAACTTTTGAAAAGGCCCAAGTTTCCAAAGTTTGTAAACTTCTTCTCAGTAGATTTTGAACTTCCTCTACACGAATTTCTCCTTCTATTATTTCTGCAGGGATTAAAACGAGCGAGCTTTTTCCATATTTGTAATGCTAAACAACATAGTGACATTATAGAGGTACGTATCTGATTCAAAAAACACAATTGCAAATTTGTAGTTTAATAAACCTTTTGACTCACTTATACTTCAACATTAGCACACAATTGTGCTTACATAATCTGCTATCTCATAAGGTTACACTGTGCACAGTGGGCCATAATACAGGAGGCACGTGTACGTGTACAGTAGCATTTTATTATTTTAGTAGCTTTGTACAAGCGATTGCTACTCGTTTTCCTGTTAAAAACACACAGAGACGTGTCACCTCTGACAGACGTGAGCGGTTGAAAAGAAATGAACGGCACTCTCGAGAGACGGGTTTTCTGTCACTTAAGAAGTTTACATTTACAATTAAATTTCACATTTTTTGCAGTTTTTTCGAGTTGTGATCACAAGGGAACCCAATGTTAGCTCGGGGTCATTTAGGCTGTGTTCAAATTCAAGGCCCCCTCTGGCGCGAGCCGCCATCAATAAAAGTAAAAGATAAGGCGCGTGCCTCCAGTTTTACCAGTGGCAAACTGCTCATTATAGCTGGGCCCTGGGGCCACAACACGTCACTAATGGAACCAGGGGGGGAACGGGGAACCTGCGTAGCCGTGCGTGCTTCCAGTTTTACAGCAGGAAAAACTTACATTCACTTCAAGCATTCAATTGAGTCAAAATGTACAAATCCCTAAGCCGCTGGGAGCATTTCTCGTATGAATAACCGCTGATCAGCAGCGTCTCGGTTCACAGAGACACACGTGACACGCACACAATAGCTCCGACCTCCAGAGATATCTGTGTTTTGTTATTTTATAGTTTAACAAGATCACAATCAAGGCGGTTCGCAAACCGAGAGAACCGTCTGGCCCAAACCCCAGAACAGCGAAATCAAAGACTGCCAGAACCGGGCACGGAACCGCGAGCGCGTCCCAGAACCTCAGGAGCGCTCCCCGCTTCTAGGAGACCCCGACTCACCTAGGGGAAGCCGCAATGCTGCTCCCGCTTCCCACAATGTATTGCTAATTATTATCCCATGAAAGGTTAAGATCTTGTAGCGGGAGATGCTCCCGGCGCTTGGCACTGTGTCACGCCGATGCCACTGAGCACTTTTATGGAGCACTACTTATGTCACCCTAATTGCACAAAGGCTGCTCCACCAGGCCCCCTCCCTCCCTTGCAGGATAATTCTAGGAGAAACTAAATAAACGCAATCCGTAAAACTTTGAGTCTGATGTTACTGGCCACACATTAATAAAAACTTACATTATATGGAAAGAAAGATGAATGGATAATGGGAGAACGATTGCCTGACTGAGCTTCCTCTCTCTGCTCTGACTTTCAGTCTCACTCTCTCTCTCGACGACTCATGCTCGTGACTCACTGCCTGACTGGTGACTCTCTGACAGTCTGATCTGACTCTTCGTGTCGCGTGTCGTCTCGTGTCGACTCGTGTGGCAGCAGTCGCACTGGCGCGGTGACGTGGTGCGCCGACAGCGTAGGAATGGCCAATCACTATTGCAGGGCTTCACATTGCCGCAGTGTGATTGGCCATACGCGGCACCATGAGTCATCATGATGACCATGCTGCTGCACTGCGCGCTGCGCGGTGAAAGACTCAGCCAATCCTGGCGCTGCATTACCAGTGCCACTGCGCCAGCAGCGCCAGGATTGGCTTAAGAGCAGGGTTACTCCCTGCCCATAATGAGACCCGGAGGGCTGCGTTATGAGAAGCACCCTCGGGTCCCAGTCGCCACTGAAGTCGATGGTGCTATAGCACTACAGCACACACACGTGTGCGCATGTTCGGGCCAGGATTCAACAATAATAGCCCAAAACGTGACATGCGCACTGAATGTCTGCTGCGCTATTCCCACGTCAGCGGCAGCCCCGCCCCCACACACACCCACAGACTGCGAGTGAGTGCGCGGCGCGCGCTTGTCACTTGACGGTCACTCTACTAGTGCGCTGCGCTGGCATTTATTGCAAATATAATTGGGGAATTATAATTTATTATTTTTGTGTGACTGGTCGTCGTAGTGGGGCAACGCCCCAATGCCCCCAATGGATGCACCGCCGCTGGATGCTAGCCCCTGGTGTGCAGCTAGAATTAAACCTAACCTGCGGTCTTAATTTGTTATTACTCTTTCCCCCACTCCAGGAATATAAGCAAATGGCACATTTTGTACTTGAGTGGAAAGCTTTGCGGCAGGTGTTTGTCATTGTGCAAAGCATTGGCAGCCATCATGTTGTCTCTGTCTATTCTTGTACTTGAACAAATATTTACAGCAACTTCTGCAGTTTGCTCCGTGCTTTTGCAGCTTCATCAGCCATGGAATTACCTGCAATGTGTACGCCAACACGTTGGTGACTCAATGCGTGGATTACATGAGTCCATGGCAATCAATCATTCAGCTTTGCCAACTTTTCCTAAAGCATCTTGTGCTTTATTGTGCACCCTTTCGAATCTCTACATCCATTCTGGCTCCAGTAGTGTAAATATTCATTGTAGGATTGGACACAAAAATACGAATCACACACTATCAGTGTGGGGAATCCGTGATCTGTATTCTCTAGTGCCAGAATTAGAGCTCTAGGTTTTGCCAACTGTGCAGTGCAGTCACCAAGTGACTGCGTGAAGGTTTTCTCAGGATGGAATTCTCCATCCTGCAAGCGCCCTTTACAGCAGCACACGCTGCTGAGTATTGGTACTTTGTCTCTGCATCTGGCTGGGCAGTACCATCAGTATATATAATGTAATTGTACTGAACTAGAGGCATTATTTTGTTAGGCAGAGGATATTCATGTTAAAATTGAAGAAAGGCTTGTGTTTGTAGTGTAGAGTGGAATCTATAGTCTACATCTTTTGCATTGAGTGAATTAGCCCATTGTATTCATCTCCCTCACGACAGCCGCCTGTACCACTGTCGGTATTTATTCGGTGCAAAGCATATTTTGGCATTTTATGTATAAATGATATGTATATGCAATTGGTACAGTATCACGTTCATTGAATGAAACAAAGGTGTACCCTGATGCCCCCACAATTCTGCCGACCATCAAGTTTGTTGTGTTTACATGTGTGTCTAAGTGTTTTGAAGCAAGCATGTCAGCTTGTACTGAATATAGTATATTTCTATGTTCAGTGGTCCAGTGTGTGCTTGGGAAATCTATATGAATCAGGTTGTAGAACTGTTTAACACATACTGCGAAATCTGGAATGTATGTTCTGCCAAAATCTAAAAATCCCAATATGGATTGTAACCTCTTCAATGTAGTAGGACATTGTAATAGCACACAATTCTTCAAGAGATGTGTCGCAAAGCTTTTGCCTTCACTTGAGAGCTCATTTCTCAAAACAGGACATTGAAGTGGCCAATCTTTGATTTTTATAAAGTTAAATTTGTAGCCCATGTGAGCATGTCCCAGAATGTTGCAATCTACTCTTGTCAAGTGTACTGAAAGGTCATCATCCATCAAATACATCTCCTTGAAATAAGACAAAGCCTGCTCGTCAAATTTAGTAAAAGTTCTGTTACTCTAGCTGAAAACAGCCTGGGGTTATTCTTATTCTCTTGAGGCAATCAACAGATTTGCCTCTGAGAGCCTAGTGCAGAAAATGTTTTGGCAGAAAAATCCATTAGAAATATCTAATGTTCTTTTTCCTCACTATGTTGCTCATTGGTGTGGCGCTGTGTGTGTTTCGTACTGTCAATGTGCGAGTAGCTGTGTTCAAGTGTCAGTAATCCAATACTAGACGTATGAATGATCGGGTTTCATCACGGGAATCAGAGGATTATTCATTGATGAGGTGCAATTTTCAATTACACCCTGGTATTCAAGTTGTTTTTTATCCTCATTTATAATGGGATTTTGTCTTTGAAGTTGTGAGATCAATCTCAATGGTACTTCATGATAAGATGAAGCATCATTCCACCCCACAGGATTGCAGTATAATGAAGCTTACTCTAATGGCCCACTCTTTTGCAAATGAATGCTTTATGTGTTCTGGAACGAGGTTGGTGAAGGCAAGTTAAATTATTGTTTTTCCATTTGTGCAGTCCATGACGAATTCTGGTGCCCAATCCTTTTCGACCAAGAGAATGTCATATCCAAATGACAGGTTCTCCCAAAAGAGAACTTTAATGGGTCTTTGTATGTCCCCCTCTATCTTGAGTTGCATCTCCCATAGGCGATGAGGAACACTTACTCCTGTATCCGGTGTTTCCACCCGGATATAATCACTCAGCGCTACTGCCGCCAGAAAATCCATCAGGTTCTAGTGAACTATCATGACCTTTGATATAATGTCCTGCATGGTCAGAGCCCACTCCCCTCCCAGAAGCAGTGTCCTCAATATCCTTGACTTGACCTTAAGTCTAGCTACCTTCTTCTTTTTGAATTGAGCTTTGGATAATTTAGGTTTGTCTTCCTGTTCAATTATGTAGCCAGATGAGCATTGTGAGTCCTTCTTCGGTTTCATGCACTCCTCCAATCTGCGCTCTGACCATCCACCTGTCACTGAACGTTTTCAGTGACTCCTGAAAGAAACGAGCCAAATGTGCATCAGTATCCTGATACCTGTTAGGTAGTTCAGTATTATCACAGTTCCGGCAAAACAGCTAATGAAGGGGCACCATGAGTTCTTGTGTACTTTGCAGCACAAACTGTACCGCACGTGGTGCAGTCTTCCACTGGGAAAGCCATCCCCATTGGCAAGTATATAGTTAAAATCCTGTGTTTTTCCCAGTGTCCCACATGAGGAAACACTGCTTCAAGGTGACTCGTTTTTTGTGCAATCCAGAACTGAATCTTCTCCCGTCTGATGGCAAACTTACCCATGACTGCATTTAGTGTTTGTGGGCTGATGTCCGGTGTAGCCAATTGTGGTTGTGCAGCTTGAGCAGTCCTTGCAGGATTTAATGTCAATGTTCGCATAACGAACTGTCTCAAACATCTGTATATTGTTGCTAAATTTGTATATAATCTACACACCTGTGCTGTTGTCAAATTAATGACATCAGGATGCAGTGTGTATCCTGTTAAGAAAGGCCATGTTTCTCCCTCATTGCTAAGGGGTCCTATCTAACATTTTCTGTTGTGTGTGGTAGGGAATCTTCAAACCAATTTCTGTGATATTGGTATGTTAATGATATTTCTATTTCTTCATATGGTGTGTTGTTTAGAACTTCAGTTGGTGTGCAGTTGTGAAACAGTCTTGTCATGTTTTCTGCTGCTGGGAATGTAACCCATGAATGGAATACCTCTGTCCTACATGCTTTGTGAGCCTCAACCACAAAGGTAAAATCCCCATCCATAAATGCATGACCATGTTGTAGCAATTTCTGAGTAACCACATGTCTGCAGTTCTCAGTAATGTTAAGTTTTTCTGTTTCTGACTTAATAAAAAATTGAATTTATAGGGGGTAACACAAAGGGAAAATCCTTTGAATGGCCCAAGCTTGAACAACCTGCAGCCAATACATAGGGGTTACCTAATCAGCTGAGTAGGATAGTCCCTACCATCACGGACGTCTCTGGTTAGGAGGTGTGTTAGGGTCTCTGGGTATGCAAAAGAGAACTACTCAGTCATCCATTAAATAAGAACACAATCCACCAAAGTTGGCGATGCCATGTCGTATGGTTTCAACTTTCTCAGTAGCAACTGTTCACTTGTTAGACATCATAAACGCTGGGATGGTGGTAGACTGATTCCATGTACCCCCTTAGGATATGTTGGCCTATAGTCCTACTAGCTCACAGCGCCCCATGAATGCCCCTAAATCTAGTAAGGGTAACAATGATTTGGGCAACCTCAGAACATGACAAGCCTGACTCCCCAGAGAATCATGGTAACAGATCTAGAACCTTTTCGCTCAGTCACTCTTGTTTATCCAGAAATATACACAAGAAATACACAAAGGAGCATTTCAATATTTATTGAATCATTGTGATTCTTGTCTGGGATATATGCACTGCAATGATTAATATACAGAAGCAGATGAAAGTGATTAACAATATAAAAACAGTGGAAAGGATAAACAATTCCACCATTGTGCTAAAACAATGTATATATGTTAGCATATAAATACTGTGTATAGTGACCTCCTGGAGCGCTCCTTAACCTAGATGCCAAGGGCAGGTGTTTTACCAAGAATCCCCTACTAGATGATCTAACTCCCCATTACCTGAAGGTAAGTGTATGCAGGTTCCCTCTAGTCCTGACCCCTTAATATACCTTTGTAAAAAAAATTGTAGTCCAGAGATTTTCCTTTTTGATTTGTGTTTTTGTATTACTAGAGAAGTAATTTAGCTCAGTAGAAATTGCTAATCGGGGCCGAATTTTTCTAATCAACATTTTGAAAAATGGCAGATGTGTTGCAGTGATGATATAATATTTCAGGAGCCATGAGATCTATATACTTCATTTTGGTGTCAAAACAAAGGTTTTGGGGGACCCATGTTAATATCTATAGGAAAATTTAGACACGGATACAGCCCAAACCGTGAACGAAAGGACACCAAATTTGGCAGAAAGGTAGCTCTTGGTCCAGAAAGCACTTGTTTTTTATAAATGGTGTAAATTCATTCAGTAGTTGCTGAGGAATTTAAAGATTTCTCAGACATACAACTGATGCCGCAGTAGATTTGCAACCCCTCCCGAGGTCGAGCCCGAGATCTGATTGGCTTCCAAAAGACACACAATTGATGGACGGAATGCAGAACAAATCAAACACTTTCACCCCCAGTCAAGAGATCTGGGTTAAATCCATCATTCTTTTGCTCACCATGCCACCCCAGTTTAGACCTGGCTATTTGCAAATCAGTCTTGACCGTGTGCCTCATGGGAATAGTCCAGCCACTGGAATCAAGCTATCCTGGCTGAAGCCCCGAACCGGTCCTAGGATGCTTGGTTCCAGTCCAGGGAGGACCTGGCTTGGCAGTTCGGGCTGGACTGTTCCCATGAGGCACAGGGTCAAGACTGATTTGCATATGGCTGGGTTCAAACTGGAATGGCATGGTGAGCAAAAAAACGATGGATTTAGGCCCAGATCTCTGTACTGGGTGAATGTATGACATTGTTCTGCATTCTGTCCATCAATTGTTGTTTTTGCATTTGTCACCCCGAGTGGGACGGGTATGCTCAGACGTGAGTCCCGTGCTCTCCATGCCACTGGAATCAAGCTATCCTGGCTGAAGAGGGGTGAAACCCCGAAACCGGTCCTAGGATGCTTGGTTCCAGTCCAGGGAGGACCTGGCTTGGCAGTTCGGGCTGGACTGTTCCCATGAGGCACAGGGTCAAGACTAATTTGCATATGGCTGGGTTCAAACTGGAATGGCATAGTGAGCAAAACAACGATGGATTTAGGTCCAGATCTCTGTACTGGGGTGAATGTATGGCATTGTTCTGCATTCTGTCCATCAATTGTTGTTTTTGCATGAGATCTGATTGGCTTCCAACATTCCAAACCAGGAAGTGTTGGCAGCCATCTTGTGACTCGGTTGAATCGAGTTCCAAGACAAAAAGTTAAAAAAAGATAAAAGAGCAGGGTAGAAACAGCCTGACCCCCTAGGCCTCTTGAGGGGGTCCCACAGGGACCCTCCAGGATCAAAAAGCATTAGAAAAAATTTGGTGGCAGTCACATTAGATCGGTGACTCCCGTGAAAAATGTTTTGTGAAAAAGAAGCGCGGTCTCCCGTGTTTCATTAAATAAAGGCCCCCGGGGGGCAGTTTATGAGTTAATGTGGGGATGTCTATGTGACACCCCTGCCCTCTGGGGACTGCCACCTCACTGGGGCAAACATAATTAAAGAGGTGTGGGGAGCTTGCACAGCCCCCCCAGCCCAGGGGAACACCACCTCCCCTGGGCTAATTGTTAAAAAAAAAGGTATGGGGAGGCTGTATGGCCACCCCCGCAACCCCAGGTACTGCCACCACCGTGGGGCTAATGTGATACTTGAGGACCCCCCGGCCCCTGGGTCCATCACCTTCCAGGGCTTTAACATTTTTATGTGGGAGAGCCTCACGGAGTCCCCCCGGAGACCACCACCTCCCCAGGGCTAAACTCTATTTCAGAAATGGGAGTGGGTTGGTGTGGCCCCCCTCCCAGGCCATTCTGGGCCCCAGGGACTGCCAACTTTCTGGGCAGGCCCCTATACAAGGAAGGAGGGGGCACAACCCCCTACAGGAGTCCTAGATGGCCCTGGGGACCGCCACCCCCAAGGGCCGACTCCAGCACTGCTCCCGCCATGTCAGAGCAAAACAGTGCTCTGGTTTCAGAAAGCGAGAGCATTTTGCTCTTGCCTGCTGACAGCGGAGCACTTTGCTTTTTACACACAGGGAGCTGCATGTGAGCAGCTCCCTGTGTGTAAAAAGCAATGCTGGCTCCCGCAGGAGGTGGGGAGGCGGCCGGCACTGTGGGTGACTTCAGGCTCCCCCCATGGTCTCCAATGAGGTGGCCTGGCCCCGGGGGATGAGGTCCTCGTGGCTGAAAATGGCCCAAGGAAGGGGGACCACGTGGCCCCCATCCTTTATTTAAAAAAAAAAAATGGAAGGTTAGGCCCCTGGAGATGGGATCCCTGGGGCCAAAATCAGCTCAGGAGGGGGGCGTGCGGCCCCCCTCTCTTTTTATTTTATTAAAAAATGGGTCAGGCCCCAGGGGAGGGGGTTTCCAGGGCTCAACATGTTCCAGGGAAGAGGGGCCACACAGCCCCCCTTCCCAGAACATATATTTTATTTTGAAAGCTGCCAACACATCAGAGGTCCCATTCTTTTTGCCACTACTCTGCAAATGTGCCTCCTGGCACCCTACTGGTTGGAGGATGAAGTCCCCTTGGCTGCTGATGGGCTAAAGGGGCCAACAAGCCCACCTATGGCCTCCATTGAGCCCCACACAGTGGGATTGCTGAGAGGTCATCAGAGGCCACGCACCTTTCTGCACCATTCTGCAAACGTGCCTTCAGGTGCACTGCTGGTGGGGAATGAGGTCCACTGGCCTCCTGAGGGCCTCAGGACTCATGTGGACTTCTTTCCCCTAGCAGCAGTGTGCCAGAAGGTACGTTTGCAGAGTGATGGGGAAAGAGGGCATGGCCTCTGACCACCTCTCAGCAATCCAGCTGTGTGGGTCTTACTGGAAGTAACAGGAGAGCTAGTTGGCCACCAAGGACCCACAAGAGCCAAAGGGACTTCATCCCCCAACAAGTAGTAGGCCAAGAGGTGGTAGAGAAAGGGTGCATGGCCTCGTCCCAGGTCTTAGCAATCCTGCTGTGTTGGACTTATTAGAGGTAACAGGAGGGGTAGTTGCCCCCAAGGACATCCTTGCGGGCCAACTACCCCTCCTGTTATATTCCATAAGTCCCACACAGCGGGATTGCTAAGAGGTCTTCAGAGGCCATGCCTCCTTTCTCCATCACTCTGCAAACGCGGCTCATGGTGCACTACTGCTTGGGTATGACGTCCACTTTACTGCTGAGGGACCGGGTACCTCCTATATGTCCTACACAGCTGGATTTCTGAGAGCTGGTTGGGTGCCCAGCCCCCCTTTCTCCACCTCTCTGCAAACGAGCTAAAAAAGTAGAAATTCACTGAAAAATACAAAGGTTACAGGGACATTATCGTTAGGGTCAGATTTCACTCATAAAAAAACAGTTACATTTAGCAGCTATAGTTAGCTGCGCTAACTATAACGCGCGCCCCCGCAATTCACTGCTTATGACCTCACATACTACATCACTCATGACATGGTCATTAATATCACTGATGACATCTCAAATGACATCACCGATATCAACATTTAGTGACTGGGAGTGTTTTTAAAGGTTTGTGAGTATTAAATATACATACCAAGGTGTATTGTTCAATAAATGGGTGTATGATTGCCTGTATGGCTCATTCAGTAGGTGCCTGACTGACTGTATAGGTGAGTGATTATGTGTCTCAGTGAATGTATGGGTGAGTGACTGGCTGTGTGAATGTTTGTATCAGTCTGGTAGTTGATGTCTAAGTGGCTGTACCAGTGTGTGAGTGGATTTGTGAGTGGCTATATGGGTGATTGATTGGTTATCTGAGTACCTGTATGGATTTCTGACTGTCTGTGTGGGTGGGTGAGGGTGTGTGCGACTGTATGGGAGAGTGAAAGGGTCAGTCAGTGGCTGTATGGATTAGTGAGTGTGTGTGTGAGTGGCTGTATGGGTGAGTGAAAGGGTGAGTCAGTGGCTGTATGGATTAGTGAGTGTGTGTGTGAGGGGCTGTATTTGTGAGTGAGTGTGTGTATGGCTTTGTGGATGAAGGGATTTTGTCAGTGGTATATAGCTGAATAACGTGGTATGTGAAAGACAGCATAGGTGAGTGTTGGGGTATATGAGTGACTGTATGGGTGAGTGAGTAAATGTGAGTGGCTGTATAGGTGAATGAATGCTTGTATCAGTGACTGTATAGGAGAGTGAGTACCTGTTAGTATCTATATGAGTAAGTAAGTGGGTATGTGTGTGTAACTGTTGGGTGAGTACGTTGCTGTGTGATTGACTCTATGGGTGAGTGAATAGGTGTGTGAGTAGCTCTATGGGTGACTGACTCAGTGTGTGAATGGCTGTGTGGGTGTATATACTTACATATACTATGGATGTGTATAAAGCTTCTCAGTGCTGAAAATTCTTTATTCACTGTATGGTCATAAAAATAAAAAAAAGATAAAACTAAAAAATTTACTTCGTCTGTACAAAGCACAATATTGGCAGTTGTCGCTGGCTGAGATGCACTGAGATTGTGCATTGCTCTGGGAAACAGGATTACCTCCCAGACATAACATCTTCTATTTTCTTCCTGTGTCATCAATATATGAGCATTACATTTACATCAGCATCTGTTTAGTCCTAGTCACTGGATGCAAATAAAACAGAGAAAGAATGCCCCTGCCCTTGTGCCACTCTGCTTTTTATTACTGCAGTAACATCTGCCTAATAGTTGCCACACTGTATGCAAATTGCTCAAGGTAGAACAACTTTACCCCTGTGACACTATAAACTCTTTAGAAGAGTACAAGAAAATACAAAATTAATGTATCATTTAAACAACTAGTACATTGTATTAAGAAATGAGCTGAATTCCAAGTTAACCAAGGATATTTAAAGGGCTTTATACTATGATTCTTATAATGAGAGTCGCAAAGCTCACAATGTGGTAACACCACAATTGTGCAGGTTGTGTTAATTTCTGGGTGTGGAATTACTACGCCATAGTGAGATTGTCCTTATGAAATGGGGAATTACAGTAAAAATGTTACAGCTAGTGAAATGAGTGTGTGAAACGTGTATTACCGGGCAAATTAGTATAATACCGCCCTAAATTACATTCTGACAAGAATTTATTAAGCTAAAAACACAATATTGAAAAATCCTCACAAGAGACCTAGAATCAAAATAAACATTTTAGAATATAAAAATAGGACTGAAAAATAAAAGAAAGCAAGTGGGGCTTATTTCGAGTCCCAATGTCTTTGATGAAGTAAAGGAAACAGCCTTTACAACACAGACATTACCACACAATGCCTTTACCACACATCGTTTACAACACAATGCCTTTACCATGCATGTTTTTACAATGCATATGCTTAACCGCGCCTGCCTTTGCAACAAAATGTATGTATATTCAAGGTAAGTGCATGTGTGTGCCATACACGTGGAGCTTAAAAATTACAAAGCCTTTCTAACTCGTTGTGGACGGCACTGCGCTAATGCTATGCTTAAAAACTCTGCTAGAAAAAAAGACATTTGTGGTGAGCAGATTCAGAGTGTTGCTGGTGTTGTAGGGAGCTCCATATAAAGGAGCTGCTCTCCGCTCAAATTTGTGAACTATCCAGAGAACCCTGCTTCCTCTTTTGCATCATTTATGCACCACTCTAAGCCTGAACAAGTATTATCTTTATATACATATATATCTAAAAGCGAATCCCAAAAGTAGATGCTCATTCAGGTGGACTTGGAAAAGCTTTACTTTCAACAAGACGTGTTTTGGCCATTGCTGTGGCCCTGCTCATATGCTTCACTCATTTTGCTATTCTGTCTGAGGCCTCTTCTCCATACTTGAATCCATGTACTTGGACGTCCATTCTCATCCACACAGCCAGCAGCTTCATTGCCAGAGTAAAATGTAGAGGAGACAAGGGGCATCCCTGCCTGGATTGGAAAGGGGTTGGATCGGGCACCATCAACATGCACCTTCACCACCAGGCCCGTGTATAGTAGTTTAACACCTGAGAAAAACTTGGGGCCAAAATATAGGCAGCTGAGAAGGGCAAACAAGTACTGCCAATTCACTGAGTCAAACGCCGTATCGATGTCTACAAGGAGGACCTCGAATGGTCCCCGCAATCCACCTGCCAGAGCCAACACATTACAGAGGCGCCTGACATTATGCTGGGTAGCCCTGTGTGGCATAATCCCAGCCTGATCAGTGTGTACTAGGCTAGGGTCCAACCATACTAAATGATCTGCCAATGCTTTCACCAGTACTTTCACTTCTAAGTTTAAGAAAGAAATCGGACAGGTCGAGGAATAGTCCTCTGCTTAAGAATTACAACTATCTCCACATGTTGCCAGTCCGAGGGCAGAGCTTAGTGGTTAACAACATAACGGACCACAGACAACATGTGTTCCAGGAGTTTGGGCATTTATGATAGAAAGACCTTCCAGGTGTGGCAGGTAAGGGCCCAGTAAGCAGATGCGATGCTTACTGGCCAACCACACACACACACACAACCACACAAACACACCCACAACCACACACACACAACCACACACACAACCACACATACAACCACACACACACAACTATCCACACACACACAACCACCCGCACATACACACCCACACCCACAACCACACACACACAACCACACACACACAACCACCCACAACCATACACACAACAACCACACAACCACACACACACAACCACACGCACACAACCACACACACAACCACACGCAACCACACACACACCACCACACACACACAACCACACACACAAACACAACCACATACACAACCATACACACACAACCACACACACACAACTAAAACCACACACACAACCACACCCGACCACACAACCACATGCACAAACACAACCACACACACAACCACACACACAACCACACACAACCACACCCAACCACACACACACCCAACCACACACACACAACCACACATACACGATCACACACAAACAACCACACCCACAACCACACATAACCACACACACAACACACAACCACACACACACAACCACACACACACAACCACACACAAAACCACACACAGCCACACACACAACCACACACAACCACACACACACAACCACCTACACAACCACACACAAGCACACACACAACCACACACACAACCACACATACACACACACACAAACAGCCACACACACAACCACACACACACATAACCACACACACAACCATACCCACACAACCACACACACACACAACCACACACAACCACACACACACAACCATACACACACAACCACACACACAACCACACACACACAACCATACACACACACACACAACCACACACATACAAATGCACACAACCCCACACACAACCACACACACACAACCACACACACACAACCACACACACACACACAACCACACAACCACAAACACACACACAGCCACACACAACCACACATCCACAACCACACCTGCCCCCACAACCACACCCACAACCGCACCCACACACAACCACAACCACACACACAACCACACACAACCACACACACAACCACACACACACAACCACACACAAAACCACACACAGCCACACACACAACCACACACAACCACACACACACAACCACCTACACAACCACACACAAGCACACACACAAGCACACACACAACCACACATACACACACACACATACAACCACACACACAACCACAACCACACACACAACCACACACACACATAACCACACACACAACCATACCCACACAACCACACACAACCACACACAACCACACACACACAACCACACACACACAACCACACACAACCATACACACACTCACACAACCACACACATACAAACGCACACAACCCCACACACAACCACACACACACAACCACACACACACAACCACACACACACACACAACCACACACAACCACAACCACACACACAACCACACACAACCACACATCCACAACCACACCTGCACCCACAACCACACCCACAACCGCACCCACACACAACCACAACCACACACACAACCACACACAACCACACACACAACCACAACCACACATACAACCACACACAAAAGCACACACACAACCACACATACAACCACATACACACAACCATCCACACACACACAACCACCCACACACCCACACCCACACCCACACCCACACACACAACCACACACACAACAACCACACAACCACACACACACAACCACATGCACACAACCACACACACAACCACACACACACAACCACACACAACCACACACACAAACACAACCACACACACAACCACACACACAATCACAACCACACACACAACCACACCCGACCACACAACCACACGCACAAACACAACCACACACACACAACCACACACACAACCACACCCAACCACACACACACCCAACCACACACACAACCACACATACACAACCACACACACAACCACACACACCCACACAAACACAACCACACACACAACCACAACCACACAACCACACACACAATGACACTTAGCCACTCACACAACACACAACCACACACACACAACCACACATACAACCACACATACATAACCACACACACACAACCACACACAAAACCACACACAACCACACACACAACCACACATAACCACACACACACAACCACCCACACAACCACACACAACCGCACACATAACCACACACAACCACACACACATAACCACACATACAACCACACACACAACCACACACACACAACCACACACACAACCACAACCACACACACAACCACACCCACAACCATACCCACACAACCACACACACACATACAACCACAACCACACACACAACCAACCACACACAACCACAACCACACACACAACCACACACACACACACACAATCACACACACAAACAACCACACACACACACACAACCACACACACACAACCACACACAACCCCACACACAACCCCACACACACAACCACACACACACAACCACACACACACAACCACAACCACACACACAACCACACACAACCACACACAACCACACATCCACGCACACACCCACAAACAAACCCATACCCACACCCGCAAGCACACCCACAACCACACCCACATACAACCACAACCACAAACAACCACAACCACACACACAACCACACACAAAAGCACACACAACCACACACACAACCACACACAACCACACACAACCACACACATAAACACACACAACCACACACCCAACCATACACCCTCAACCACACACCCATAACCACACACACACATCACACACACACAATCACATACACACAACCACACACAACCATGTCCACACCCAACCACACCCACAACCACACACAACCACACACGCAACCACACCCAACCACACCCAACCACACATCCACAAACACACACCCACAACCACATACACAGCCGCACCCACAACTGCACCCACACAACCACAACCACGCACACAACCACAACCACACCTGTCCCCACAACGCACCCACACACAACAACAACCACACACTACCACACCACAACCACACACATAGGCACAACCACACATACACAACCACACACAAAAGCACACACAACTATACAACCACACACAACCACACAACCACACACACACAACCACAACCACAAACTCACAACCACAACCACATGCACACACAACCACACACACAACCAAACACACAACCACAACCACACACAAAACCACACACACAACCACACAACCACAACCACACACAAACCACACACACACAACCACAACCACACACACAACCACACACAACACACACACAACACCACACACACAGCCACACACACAACCACAAACACAGAACCACACACACAACCCAAAACCACACACACCCACAACCACACCCGCACCCACAACCGCACCCACAACCGCTTCCACACACAACCACACCCACAAACAACCACACACACACAACCACACACACAACCACACACAGAACCACACAACCACACACACAACCACAACCACACACACAACCACACACACAACCACACACAACAATATACACAACCACACACACAACCACACACACAACCACAACCACACACAACCACACACACACAACCACAAACACACACACAACCACACACAACCACACACACAACCACGCACACACAACCACACGCACACAACCACACACACACCCACATCCACACACACACAACCCTAACCACACATACACATCCACAACCACACACACAACCACCGCCACAACCACACACAACCACACACAACCACAACCACACACACAACTACAACCACAAACACAACCATAACCATACACACACAAACACACATACAACCAAACACACAACCACACACACACAACCACATACACACAACCACACACACAACCACAACCACACACATAACCACACACAACCACACACACAACCACACACACAACCACAACCACACACACAACCACACGCAACAATACACACAGACAACCACAACCACACACACAACCACACACACACAACCACAACCACACACAACCACACACACAACCACACACACACAACCACACACACAACCACACAAACAACCACACACACAACCACACACACACAACCACACACACAACCACACACACAACCACAACCACACACAACCACACACACACAACCACACACACAACCACAACCACACACACACAACCACACACACAACCACACAAACAACCACACACACACACACCCACACACAGCCACACACACACAACCACACACACAACCGCACACACACACAACCACACACAACCCCACACACAACCACACACAACCACACACACAACCACAACCACACACACAACCACACACACAACCACACACACAACCACACACACACAACCACACACACACAACCACACACACAACCACACACACACACAACCACACACAACCCCACACACAACCACACACAACCACACACAACCACACACACAACCACACACACATAAGCACAACCACACACAACCACACACACAACCACACACAACCATACATACAACCACAGACAATCACACACACAACCACACACACAGCCACAACCACACATACAACCACACATACAACCACACACACAACCACACACCACACATACAACCACACACACAACCACACACCCTCACACATACAACCACACACACACAACCACACACACACAACCACACACACAACCACACACACAATCACAACCATACACACAACCACACACAACCCCACACACACAACCACACACACACAACCACACACAACCACAACCACACATACAACCACACACACAACCACACATACAACCACACACACAACCCCACACACAACCACAAATACAACCACACAAACCACACACCCTCACACACACAATCACACACACATCAACACACACACACAACCACAAACACACAACCACACACACAACCACAGAACCACACACACACAACCACATACACCACACACACACAACTACACACAACCACACACACAACCCCACACACAACACACACAACCACACACACAACCACACACACAACCACACACACACACACACGCACACATACACACACAACCACACACACACAACCAACCACACATCCACACATCCACCCACAACCACACCTGCACCCACACCCACAACCACAACCACACACACAACCACACACACAACCACACACACAACCATATACACACAAACAACCACACACACAACTACACACACAACCACACCAAGCATTGGCATAGCCAATAGGTCTCGTCTTTGGGACCTTATAAGTGTTTAGCCACACAACAGTTGACGTGGTTGCACCAAGGATATTGTGCTGCATAACTAAATACTTCGAAGGTCCCAAAAGCGAGACCTATTGGCTATGCCAATGCTTGTCTCCTGTGGTAGTGAGCAAAATTTCCCATGAAAGTTAAAAGCACACACATAACCACACACAAAAGCACACATACAACCACACACACAACCACACACAACCACACCCAACCACACACACAAACACACACAGCCACACACCCAACCACACACCCACAACCACACACCCTCAACCACACACCCACAACCACACACACACATCCACAATCACACACACACACACACAACCACACACACAACCATACCCACACCTAACCACACCCACAATCACACACAACCACACACACACAACTACAACCACACACACACACACAACCACAACCACACAGACAACACACACACACAACCACACACACACGCACAACCACAAACACACACACAACCACAAACACACACACACCCACAACCACACACACAGCCGCACCCACAACTGCACCCACACACAACCACAACCACACACAACCACAACCACACCCGTACCCACAACACACCCACACCCACACACACAGGCACAGCCACCCACACACAACCACACACAAAAGCACACTCAACCAAACAACCACACCCAGCCACACAACCACACACACACAACCACAACCACACACTCACAACCACAACCACATGCACACACAACCACACACAACCACACACAAAACCACACACACAACCACACAACCACAACCACACACACACAACCACAACCACACACAACCACACACAACACACACACAACACACACAACCACACACACAATCACACACACAGCCATACACACAACCACACACACACAACCACACACACAACCCCCAACCACACACCCACACACCCACAACCACACCCGTAACCACACCCGTACCCACAACTGCACCCACAACTGCACCCACACACAACCACACACACACAACCACACACACAACACCACACACAACCACACACACACAACTAAACACACAACCACACACAACCACACACACAACCACACACAACCACACATACAACCACACACACAACCACACACACAACCACAACCACACACACAGCCACAACCACATACACAACCGTACACACAACCACACACACAGCCATACACACACAACCACACACACCCACAACCACATACACACAACCATAACCACACACACACATCCACAACCACACACACACAACCACAGCCACAACCACACACAACCCCACACAACCACAACCACACACACAACTGCAACCACACACACAACCACAACCATACACACAACCACACATACAACCAAACACACAACCACACACACAACCACATACACACAACCACACACACAACCACAACCACACACATAACCACACACAACCACACCCACAACCGCTCCCACACACAACCGCACCCACAAACAACCACAACCACACACACACAACCACACACACAACCACACACAGAACCACACACACACAACCACACACACACAACCACAACCACACACACAACCACACACACAACCACACACAACAACACACACAACCACACACACAACCACACACATAACCACAACCACACACACACAACCACAACCACACACACAACCACACACACAACCACACACACACAACCACACACACACAACCACACACACACCCACAACCACACACACACACAACCATACCACACACACACATCCACAACCACACACACAACCACAGCCACAACCACACACAACCACAACCACACACACAACTACAATCACACACACAACCACAACCATACACACACAACCACACATACAACCAAACACACAACCACACACACAACCACATACACATCAACACACACAACCACAACCACACACACAACCACACACACACACAACCACATGCAACAATACACACAGACAACCACAACCACAAACACAACCACACACACAACCACAACCACACACAACCATACACACAACCACACACACAACCAGAACCACATACAACCACACACACACAACCACACACACAGCCACACAAACAACCACACTCACAACCACACACACACAACCACACATACAACCACACCCACGACCACAACCACACACAACCACACACACACACAACCACACACACAACCACAACCACACACACACAACCACACACACAACCACACACACAACCACACACACACACAACCACACACACAACCGCACACACACAACCACACACAACCCCACACACAACCACACACAACCACACACAACCACACACACAACCACACACACATAAGCACAACCAAACACTCAACCACACACACAACCACTCACAACCACACATACAACCACACACAATCACACACACAACCACACACACAACCACAACCACACATACAACCACACATACAACCACACACACAACCACAAACCACACATACAACCACATATACAACCACACACCCTCACACATACAACCACACACACACAACCACACACACAATCACAACCATAGACACAACCACACACAACCCCCCACACACAACCACACACACACACAACCACACACAACCACACATACAACCACACACACAACCACACATACAACCACACATACAACCCCACACACAACCACAAATACAACCACACACAACCACACACCCTCACACACACAATCACACACACATCAACACACACACACACAACCACAAACACACAACCACCCACACAACCACACAACCACACACACAACCACACACACACAACCACACACACACCCACATCCACACACACACAACCCTAACCACACACACACATCCACAACCACACACACAACCACCGCCACAACCACACACAACCACACACAACCACAACCACACACACAACTACAACCACAAACACAACCATAACCATACACACACAAACACACATACAACCAAACACACAACCACACACACACAACCACATACACACAACCACACACACAACCACAACCACACACATAACCACACACAACCACACACACAACCACAACCACACACACAACCACAACCACACACACAACCACACGCAACAATACACACAGACAACCACAACCACACACACAACCACACACACACAACCACAACCACACACAACCACACACACAACCACACACACAACCAGAACCACACACAACCACACACACACAACCACACACACAACCACACAAACAACCACACACACAACCACACACACACAACCACACACACAACCACACACACAACCACAACCACACACAACCACACACACACAACCACACACACAACCACAACCACACACACACAACCACACACACAACCACACAAACAACCACACACACACACACCCACGCACAGCCACACACACACAACCACACACACAACCGCACACACACACAACCACACACAACCCCACACACAACCACACACAACCACAACCACACACACAACCACACACACAACCACAACCACACACACAACCACACACACACACAACCACACACACACAACCACACACACAACCACACACACACACAACCACACACAACCCCACACACAACCACACACAACCACACACAACCACACACACAACCACACACACATAAGCACAACCACACACAACCACACACACAACCACACACAACCATACATACAACCACAGACAATCACACACACAACCACACACACAGCCACAACCACACATACAACCACACATACAACCACACACACAACCACAAACCACACATACAACCACACACACAACCACACACCCTCACACATACAACCACACACACACAACCACACACACACAACCACACACACAACCACACACACAATCACAACCATACACACAACCACACACAACCCCACACACACAACCACACACACACAACCACACACAACCACAACCACACATACAACCACACACACAACCACACATACAACCACACATACAACCCCACACACAACCACAAATACAACCACACAAACCACACACCCTCACACACACAATCACACACACATCCACACACACACAACCACAAACACACAACCACACACACAACCACAGAACCACACACACACAACCACATACACCACACACACAACCACACACAACCACACACACAACCCCACACACAACACACACAACCACACACACAACCACACACACAACCACACACGCACACACACACACACACACATACACACAACCACACACACACAACCAACCACACATCCACACATCCACCCACAACCACACCTGCACCCACACCCACAACCACAACCACACACACAACCACACACACAACCACACACACAACCATATACACACAAACAACCACACACACAACTACACACACAACCACACCAAGCATTGGCATAGCCAATAGGTCTCGTCTTTGGGACCTTATAAGTGTTTAGCCACACAACAGTTGACGTGGTTGCACCAAGGATATTGTGCTGCATAACTAAATACTTCGAAGGTCCCAAAAGCGAGACCTATTGGCTATGCCAATGCTTGTCTCCTGTGGTAGTGAGCAAAATTTCCCATGAAAGTTAAAAGCACACACATAACCACACACAAAAGCACACATACAACCACACACACAACCACACACAACCACACCCAACCACACACACAAACACACACAGCCACACACCCAACCACACACCCACAACCACACACCCTCAACCACACACCCACAACCACACACACACATCCACAATCACACACACACACACAACCACACACACAACCATACCCACACCCAACCACACCCACAATCACACACAACCACACACACACAACTACAACCACACACACACACACAACCACAACCACACAGACAACACACACACACAACCACACACACACACGCACAACCACAAACACACACACAACCACAAACACACACACACCCACAACCACACACACAGCCGCACCCACAACTGCACCCACACACAACCACAACCACACACAACCACAACCACACCCGTACCCACAACACACCCACACCCACACACACAGGCACAGCCACCCACACACAACCACACACAAAAGCACACTCAACCAAACAACCACACCCAGCCACACAACCACACACACACAACCACAACCACACACTCACAACCACAACCACATGCACACACAACCACACACAACCACAACCACACACAAAACCACACACACAACCACACAACCACAACCACACACACAACCACACACACACAACCACAACCACACACAACCACACACAACACACACACAACACACACAACCACACACACAATCACACACACAGCCATACACACAACCACACACACACAACCACACGCACAACCCCCAACCACACACCCACACACCCACAACCACACCCATAACCACACCCGTACCCACAACTGCACCCACAACCGCACCCACACACAACCACACACACACAACCACACACACAACACCACACACAACCACACACACACAACTAAACACACAACCACACACAACCACACACACAACCACACACAACCACACATACAACCACACACACAACCACACACACAACCACAACCACACACACAGCCACAACCACACACACAACCGTACACACAACCACACACACAGCCATACACACACAACCACACACACCCACAACCACATACACACAACCATAACCACACACACACATCCACAACCACACACACACAACCACAGCCACAACCACACACAACCCCACACAACCACAACCACACACACAACTGCAACCACACACACAACCCACAACCACAACCATACACACAACCACACATACAACCAAACACACAACCACACACACAACCACATACACACAACCACACACACAACCACAACCACACACATAACCACACACAACCACACCCACAACCGCTCCCACACAACCGCACCCACAAACAACCACAACCACACACACACAACCACACACACAACCACACACAGAACCACCCACACACAACCACACACACACAACCACAACCACACACACAACCACACACACAACCACACACAACAACACACACAACCACACACACAACCACACACATAACCACAACCACACACACACAACCACAACCACACACACAACCACACACACACAACCACACACACACAACCACACCCACACCCACAACCACACACACACAACCATACCACACACACACATCCACAACCACACACACAACCACAGCCACAACCACACACAACCACAACCACACACACAACTACAACCACACACACAACCACAACCATACACACACAACCACACATACAACCAAACACACAACCACACACCCAACCACATACACATCAACACACACAACCACAACCACACACACAACCACACACACACACAAAAACATGCAACAATACACACAGACAACCACAACCACAAACACAACCACACACACAACCACAACCACACACAACCATACACACAACCACACACACAACCAGAACCACATACAACCACACACACACAACCACACACACAGCCACACAAACAACCACACTCACAACCACACACACACAACCACACATACAACCACACACACAACCACAACCACACACAACCACACACACACACAACCACACACACAACCACAACCACACACACACAACCACACACACAACCACACACACAACCACACACACACACAACCACACACACAACCGCACACACACACAACCACACACAACCCCACACACAACCACACACAACCACACACAACCACACACACAACCACACACACATAAGCACAACCAAACACTCAACCACACACACAACCACTCACAACCACACATACAACCACACACACAACCACACACACAACCACAACCACACATACAACCACACATACAACCACACACACAACCACAAACCACACATACAACCACATATACAACCACACACCCTCACACATACAACCACACACATACAACCACACACACAATCACAACCATAGACACAACCACACACAACCCCCACACACAACCACACACACACACAACCGCACACAACCACACATACAACCACACACACAACCACACATACAACCACACATACAACCCCACACACAACCTCAAATACAACCACACACAACCACACACCCTCACACACACAATCACACACACATCAACACACACACACACA
This sequence comes from Triturus cristatus, assembly GCF_964204655.1. Classification (NCBI taxonomy): domain Eukaryota; kingdom Metazoa; phylum Chordata; class Amphibia; order Caudata; family Salamandridae; genus Triturus; species Triturus cristatus. Next base: position 138,978,072 of record NC_140589.1, on the reverse strand, counting down.
ACCACAAACACACAACCACCCACACAACCACACACACAACCACACACACCACACACACACAACCACACACAACCACACACAACCCCACACACAACACACACAACCACACACACAACCACACACACACACACAACCATACACACACAACCACACACACACAACCAACCACACATCCACACATCCACCCACAACCGCACCTGCACCCACACCCACAACCACAACCACACACACAACCACACACACAACCACACAACCACACACACAACCACATACACACAAACAACCACACACACAACTACACACACAACCACACCAAGCATTGGCATAGCCAATAGGTCTCGTCTTTGGGACCTTATAAGTGTTTAGCCACACAACAGTTGACGAGGTTGCACCAAGGATATTGTGCTGCATAACTAAATACTTCGAAGGTCCCAAAAGCGAGACCTATTGGCTATGCCAATGCTTGTTTCCTGTGGTATTGAGCAAAATTTCCCATGAAAGTTAAAACCACACACATAACCACACACAAAAGCACACACACAACCACACACACAACCACACACAACCACACACAACCACACACACAAACACACACAACCACACACCCAACCACACACACACAACCACACACCCTCAACCACACACCCACAACCACACACACACATCACCACACACACAATCACACACACACAACCATACACACAACCACACACACAACCATACCCACACCCAACCACACCCACAACCACACACAACCACACACACACAATCACACACACAACTACAACCACACACACAACCACAACCACACAGACAACACACACACACAACCACACACACAACCACAACACACACGCACAACCACAAACACACACACAACCACGCACACACACAACCACAACCACACACACAACCACACACACACACCCACAACCATACACACAACCACACACAACCACACACACAACCACACCCAACCACACCCAACCACACATCCACACACACACCCACAACCACACACAAAGCCGCACCCACAACTGCACCCACATATAACCATAACCACACACACAACCACAACCACACCCGTACCCACAACGCACCCACACACACAGGCACAACCACACACACAACCACACACAAAAGCACACTCAACCACAGAACCACACACAACCACACAACCACACACACACAATCACAACCACACACTCACAACCACACACACAACCACAACCACACACAAAACCACACACACAACCACAACCACACACACAACCACACACAACCACACACAACCACACACAACACACACACAACACACACAACCACACACACAACCACACACACAGCAACACACACAACCACACACACAGAACCACAAACACAACCCCCAACCACACACCCACACACCCACAACCACACCCACAACCACACCCGCACCCACAACTGCACCCACAACCACACCCACACACAACCACACACACACACACAACCATACACACAACCACACACACAACCACACACACACAACTACACACACAACCACAACCACACACACAACCACACACACAACCACACACAACCACACACACAACCATACACACAACCACACACACAACCACAACCAGACACAACCACACACACAACCACAACCATACACACAACCACACACACAACCACACACACAGCCACACACACACAACCACACACACACACAACCACACACACACACACAACCACACACACACACAACCATAACCACACACACACATCCATAACTGTTAGACGGACCGGGAGGGTCGGCCGAGGACAAGGGGAGAGGTCTCCGGGGAGAGCCGTCTCCAGCGATCGTACAGACGAGTAACTTCCCCCCCACAGATGTACACCACACAAGGATAAGGTTTAACGTTCTTTACAAGCGATCTCTTAGGTACGATAGAATGGTACAAGGAGGTCTGGACTCAGGGGTCCCCTCGATTCTAGTCTCTTGGTTGGGAAAGGGGGTAGCGGGACAGTCTTGTTACCAATCTGGTAGATGCGATGATATGATGAATAGCTCACAATCCTCGAGCTCGGTGTTCTAGATGGACGGGCCGCGGCAGCGCCAGCAGGTCCCGGTGAAGGTGGTCGTTACAACGGTCCGCGGCAGTGCCAGCAGGACCCGGTGAAGGTGGTCGTTACAACGGTCCGCGGCAGCGCCAGCAGGTCCCGACGAAGGTGGTAGTCACAACGGTCCGCGGCAGCGCCAGCAGGTCCCGACGAGGATGGAGGATGCAGAAGGCCGCGGCCGCGCCAGCAGGCAGGACGGTAGTTCACAAGGCAGGGCTACGGCAGGGCCGGTAGTCCGTCAAGGATGAGTTCTTCACGGTGTCTCTCGACTCCAGGATACAACTGCCTTCCTGCTCTGGAGCTACCCCAGTTATAGGTCTGGCGCCCCTTTGATGTCCGGACCCTCGCGCTTGGAGGTCGGGAGGTCCGGGATGAGGGAGTCCAGACACCCAGCAGGGGGGTGGAGCCAGCGCCCGGGGGAGCTGGGGGGTGATCGGCACCTGGCGGGGGAGAGCCATCGACACTTCTTCCTCCCATCGACCTGCCAAGTGGTCCGTTCACCTCCTGGGTGGATGGTGGTGCCGGGATGTCGGGGCCTGGCCAGGCCCAGGGTTAGGGTCGAGCTGAGGCCACGCGGCCTCGTGGGGCAGTGTCCAAGATGGCGGCCGGGCCGGGCGAGTGAGCCGGTAGTGGTTCGGCCCCATGATACAGAGATGTCCGGGGGCAGGGGTCCCGTCTGGAGACGGGGTGCGGGTTGTTTCTGTGGGTAACACCTGGAGGGCCGGGGCTCGGGCCCTGTCCTGCGGGGAGGGAGCAAGCCCTTCATGTGGCCTGTCCAACATGCGTCCCCCCCAGCTGAAGGCGGGGAGAGTCACCCATCCTCTTGGGGACTCTCCTCGTCGAGGCGGAAAAAGCGTGACAGGCCATCTGCGTTGGCGTGGTCTTGGCCCGGTCGATGTTCCACAGTGAAGTCCATCCCCTGCAGGGAGATGGACCAACGCAATAGTTTGGGGTTTTCCCCCCGCATCTGCATTAGCCACTGCAGGGGTCGATGATCTGTTTGCACCCGGAAGTGGGTACCGAAGAGATAGGGCCAGAGCTTTTTGAGGGCCCACACCACTGCGAAGGCCTCCCTCTCGATGGTGCTCCAGCGCTGTTCTCGGGCCAGGAGGCGTCTGCTGATGAAGGCCACCGGTTGGTCAAGTCCCTCGGAGTTCAGCTGGGAGAGGACCGCCCCGATGCCATGGTCGGAGGCATCTGTTTGCACGATGAATTCCCGACTGTAGTCGGGGGCCTGGAGCACAGGGGCAGTGCACATGGCGGCTTTCAGCTTCTCGAAGGCCGCTTGACAGTCTGGGGTCCAGTTGATCTTCTTCGGGTGGTTTTTGGATGTGAGTCCCGTGAGGGGCCCCACAATGCTGCCATAGTCCCTCACGAACCGCCGGTAGTAGCCGGTGAGCCCCAGGAAGGCTCGGACCTCGGTCTGCGTGACTGGGGGCTGCCAGGACTGGATGGCAGCGATTTTGAGTTGCAGAGGGGCCACCAGACCGCTTCCCACCTGGTGTCCGAGGTAGGTCACGGACCCCTGACCAATTTGGCACTTGCTGGCCTTGATTGTGAGGCCGGCCCGTTGGAGGGCCTGCAGGACCTCTCGGAGGTGGTGGAGGTGGTCGGACCAATGGCGGCTGTACACAGCGATATCGTCCAGGTAGGCGGCGCTAAACTCCTCGAGCCCCGCCAAGACCTGGTTCACCAGTCGTTGAAAAGTAGCTGGGGCATTCTTCACGCCGAAGGGCATGACCTTGAAGTGGTAGTGGCCATCGGGGGTAGAAAAGGCGGATCGTTCTTGGGCCCTGGGTGTGAGACCGATCTGCCAGTAGCCCGCTGTCAGGTCGAAGATGCTGAGGTAGCGGGCAGCCCCCATGCGGTCGATCAATTCATCCGCTCGGGGGATGGGATGAGCGTCGGTTCTGGTGACAGCATTCAAGCCCCGATAGTCGACGCAGAATCGGAGCTCCGGAGTGGTGCCGGGGGCAGCAGCTTTGGGGACCAGCACGACCGGGCTGGCCCAGGGGCTGTCCGAGGGCTCGATGACCCTGAGCGTGAGCATCTTTGATACCTCCTCTTGGATGCAGGCCCGTACCCGATCTGGTACGCGGTACGCCCGGTGTCCCTGGGGTGAGGGAAAACAAGGTAGCAAACTGCAGCAGGAGGTCCCGGCAGCCTTGCCGCTGTTCTGGGGTGAGGGCATCGGAGAGCCGGACCCCGTCCACGGAACCATCTTTCTCCCAAGTCTTCAGGAGATCAGGGAGAGGCTCGGAGTCTTCTTCCGCTCCACTGTCTGTAGCCATCAGGAGGCTGAGCTCTGAGCGCACAAAGCGGGGTTTGAGTCTGTTGGTGTGGAGGACCCGGAGGGGGTTCCGTGGAGATTCCATATCGATGAGATAGGTGACGGGGCTCTTGCGTTCGACCACTTTGAAGGGCCCCGTCCACTTGTCCTGCAAGGCACATGGTTCGGTGGGGGACATCACCCACACTTGTTGGCCAGGTTCGAATTCGATGGAGGAGGCATTTTGATTGTACCATTTTTTCATGTCCTCCTGACTGGCCTCAAGGTTCGCTTTTGCCATTTCTCTGAATCGCCTGGTCTGATTGCGTAGGGTCAGGAGGTACTTGAAGACGTCTGGAGGGGTCTTCAGGGGGGCCATCTCCCAACCTTCTTTGACTAGGCTGAGGGGCCCTCGCACAGGGTGCCCGTACAAGAGTTCGAAAGGGCTAAAGCCGAGGGACTTCTGGGGAACTTCTCGATAGGCGAAGAGGAGGCACGGAAGTAGTACATCCCACTGGCGACGGAGGGGCTCTTCCAACCCCCCAATCATTCCCTTGAGCGTGCGGTTGAACCGCTCGACTAGTCCGTTTCCTTGAGGGTGATAGGGGGTCGTGAATCGGTAGGTGACCCTGCACTGTTGCCAGAGGGACTTCATATACTTTGAAATAAAGTTTGTGCCTCTGTCGCTGACGACTTCTCGGGGGAAGCCCACCCGGGAGAAGATCCCCATTAAGGCCCGGCCGACCACCGGGGCTGTTACAGTTCGCAGGGGCACAGCCTCGGGGTAGCGGGTGGCGTGGTCCACCAGTACCAGGATGTACCGATGTCCTTGTGCTGTACGGGGGTCCAGGGGCCCCACAATGTCTATTCCCACCCTCTCGAACGGGGTGGTGACAACTGGGAAGGGTTGCAGAGGTGCTTTGAGTTTGCGGCCGCTCTTCCCGCTGGCCTGGCACGTGGGGCAGGACCGGCAGTGGTTGAGGACGTCGTTTCTCATCTTTGGCCAGAAAAAGTGGGTCACCAGGCGACTGTAGGTTTTGTCCTGGCCCAGGTGTCCAGCCAGAGGGACATCGTGGGCCAAATTTAACAGGAAGTCTCTAAAACGGAGGGGCACCACCAGCACTCGACTGGCCCCTAACTCCGCGATTCTCTGTTCACTGTACAATAGGTCGTTGTCCCAATAGATCCAATGGGCTCCGGTGGTGTCCCCTGCGCTCTGGGCGAGGGCTTGCTGGCGGAGTCCCTCGAGGGAGGGACAGGTCTTCTGTTCTTGACGGAACTGTTCCTGGGTGGGCCCCCCTTCTTGACACCACTGAGCCAGGTTGGGAAGGTCCTGGGGCTGAGCGAGCCCTTCGGGGGTTTGCTCTGGGGGGTCGGTATGGTCGGTGTCCTCTACTGGAGCGATCGGGGGAGGAGGTGCTGGCCATTCTGGTTCTTCTGGTCGGGGGATGGCACGGGCGGCCATGGACCGGGTGGTTACTCACGCCCAGTCCGGGAGGCCCAACATCCCCAGGTGCTCTCTTCTTTCTACGGCGGCCCACGGGGAACTCTCAAGATCATTCCCCAGGAGACAGTCCACGGGGGCATCATCTCGGACCGTCACCTTCAACATGCCGGAGACTCCTCCCCATTCGAAGGGGACGCAGGCCATCCGACATAGACTCTCCGAATTGTCGGCTGAACGGACGGGGCAGAGAATGTTCGGCAGGATCTGCTCTGGTTTTACCAGGTGACAGCGGACGGCCGTCACACTGGCCCCCGTGTCACGTAGTGCTTCGGCCCGGCGTCCATTAATGTTCACCCACTGACTATATTTTCTGGTGTTGGCGGGTAGGGGAGCCCGCGGGACCATGTCTCTTCCCCCTAGGCACGCTAGAACCATGGCGGCCGGTTCCCACTCTTGTTGTTCCTGCTCGTATTCTTCCTGTTCTTCGGAGATTTGTTCTCCCCCCAGGGCGGCGGCAGCTACCTGGCGGGGTCTCGGAGTTTGGTTCTGTGGACAGTTCGGGTCATTGGCGTAGTGGCCGACTCGCTGGCATCGGTGACACGTGACATTGGCTCGGAACCCCGGGCGCATCGGGGGGTTGCCCCGGCTGGCTGGGGGCGGGGTGCTGGCAGCGGGAGCGGCCGGGACGGTGTCTCTTCCTCGTCCCTGGCCTCCTCCTCCTCCTCGGGGACGGTGCTGACCTTGGTTGTTCCGGTTCTGTTCGTGCGGCCCTCTCCGGCCCACTCGGGTGCTTTCCCACCGGTCAGCTTCGGCGGCGAGTTGCCGTGGGTCAGTCAATTTACTGTCGAGGAGGTGCTGCCTGAGCTCGACGAAGCAGTTGTTAGAGAGGTGCTCCCACACCATGAGATTAAAAAGTTGCTCGTAGGTCGTTACGTGGTTTCCCTTGATCCAACCCTCGAAGGCTCGGCTGAAATAGTTGACATATTCCACCCAAGTTGTACCCGGGATCCGGTTGCAGTCTCGGAACCTCTGGCGGTACATTTCGGGTGTGAGCCCATATCGGGTGAGGAGGGCAGCCTTCATGTGGTCATAGGATGACATCTGATGGTCTGGGAGCTGTAACAGGGCATCGCGGCCTTCATTGACGAACCTCCCCCATAGACCGGCTCCCCAGTCACTTCGATCGATCCGGTGGGAGGTCATGGCGATCTCGTAGGCCTTGAACCACTGTTGTATGTCGTCCTCTCGGACATACTCTCGAACGACATCCTTGGGGATGTGGACTTTCTTTTCTGTCGCTCCCGGGGTGCGCGGTCGCTCGGGCACCTCCAGTTCTTTGTTCTGCTTCCGTAGGTCTATTTCTGCCAGTTTGCGCTCGTGTTCGTATGTTAATCTCTTTTCTTCGAGCTCTCTCTGCCTCTGTTTTTCTTCCCGTTCTTCTCGGAGTCGCAGATGCTCTAGGTTCAGTTTTTGTTCGGCTAATTTTAGTTCACCGTCCATTTTGAGCCGTGCCATTTCTAACTCATGTAGTCTGTTTTTTTCTCTCTCTTGGATTTCTTCCTGCGAGAGGCCCGTTCTTCGCTCTTCGGGAGCCGTGGTGTTCCTCTCTGATGCTGCAATGTTTTGGTCCGGGGATCTGGCGGCCCCGGTTTCTGCCCACGACTCAATGGCGTGCTTGAAATCGTCTTTGGTACTCAGGCCGGTGGTAGCAATGCCTAGTTCAATGCAGAATTGTTTCAATTCACGATGGCTGTACTCTTCCAATTTCTCCATCTGGAATTTCTCGGTGGATCCGCTCTCTTTGGTTGACATTGTGGTTTCGTCGTGGGGTGAGCTACTCTCTGTACGATTACGCGTTGATTCGGATCGCGCCGCTGGCCACCAATGTTAGACGGACCGGGAGGGTCGGCCGAGGACAAGGGGAGAGGTCTCCGGGGAGAGCCGTCTCCAGCGATCGTACAGACGAGTAACTTCCCTCCACAGATGTACACCACACAAGGATAAGGTTTAACGTTCTTTATAAGCGATCTCTTAGGTACGATAGAATGGTACAAGGAGGTCTGGACTCAGGGGTCCCCTCGATTCTAGTCTCTTGGTTGAGAAAGGGGGTAGCGGGACAGTCTTGTTACCAATCTGGTAGATGCGATGATATGATGAATAGCTCACAATCCTCGAGCTCGGTGTTCTAGATGGACGGGCCGCGGCAGCGCCAGCAGGTCCCGGTGAAGGTGGTCGTTACAACGGTCCGCGGCAGCGCCAGCAGGACCCGGTGAAGGTGGTCGTTACAACGGTCCGCGGCAGCGCCAGCAGGTCCCGACGAAGGTGGTAGTCACAACGGTCCGCGGCAGCGCCAGCAGGTCCTGACGAGGATGGAGGATGCAGAAGGCCGCGGCCGCGCCAGCAGGCAGGACGGTAGTTCACAAGGCAGGGCTACGGCAGCGCCGGTAGTCCGTCAAGGATGAGTTCTTCACGGTGTCTCTCGACTCCAGGATACAACTGCCTTCCTGCTCTGGAGCTACCCCAGTTATAGGTCTGGCGCCCCTTTGATGTCCGGACCCTCGCGCTTGGAGGTCGGGAGGTCCGGGATGAGGGAGTCCAGACACCCAGCAGGGGGGTGGAGCCAGCGCCCGGGGGAGCTGGGGGGCGATCGGCACCTGGTGGGGGAGAGCCATCGACACTTCTTTCTCCCATCGACCTGCCAAGTGGTCCGTTCACCTCCTGGGTGGATGGTGGTGCCGGGATGTCGGGGCCTGGCCAGGCCCAGGGTTAGGGTCGAGCTGAGGCCACGCGGCCTCATAGGGCAGTGTCCAAGATGGCGGCCGGGCCGGGCGAGTGAGCCGGTAGTGGTTCGGCCCCATGATACAGAGATGTCCGGGGGCAGGGGTCCCGTCTGGAGACGGGGTGCGGGTTGTTTCTGTGGGTAACACCTGGAGGGCCGGGGCTCGGGCCCTGTCCTGCGGGGAGGGAGCAAGCCCTTCATGTGGCCTGTCCAACAATAACCACACACACACAACCACAGCCACAACCACACACAACCCCACGAAACCACAACCACACACACAACTACAACCACACACACAACCACAACCATACACACACAACCACACATACAACCAAACACACAACCACACACACAACCACATACACACAACCACACACACAACCACAACCACACACATAACCACACACAACCACACACACAACCACACACACAACCACAACCACACACACAACCACAGCCATACACACAACCACACACACAACCATACACACAGACAACCACAACCACACACACAACCACACAACCACAACCACACACAACCACACACACAACCACACACACAACCAGAACCACATACAACCACACACACAACCACACACACAACCACACAAACAACCACACACACACAACCACACACACAACCACACACACAACCACACACACAACCACACACAACCACACACACACAACCACACACACAACCACACACACACAACCACACACACAACCCCACACATACACAACCACACACAACCCCACATACAACCACACACAGCCACACACACAACCACACACACACACAAGCACACACACACACACACACAACCACACATAAAACCACACACAATCACACACACAACCACACACACAACCACAACCACACATACAGCCACACATACAACCACACACACAACCACAAACCACACATACAACCACACACACAACCACACACCCTCACACATACAACCACACAAACAACCACACACACACAACCACACACTCAACCACAACCACACACACAACCACACACAACCCCACACACACAACCACACACACACAACCACATACAACCACACACACAACCACACATACAACCACACACACAACCACAAATACAACCAAACACCCTCACACACACAACCACACACACATCACCACACACACACAACCAAAAACACACAACCACCCACACAACCACACAACCACACACACAACCACACACAACCACACACAACACACACAACCACACACACAACCACACACACAACCACACACACACACACAACCATATACACACAACCACACACACAACCAACCACACATCCACACATCCACCCACAACCGCACCTGCACCCACAACCTCAACCACACACACAACCACACAACCACACACACAACCACACACATACAAACAACCACACACACAACTACACACACAACCACACCAAGCATTGGCATAGCCAATAGGTCTCGTCTTTGGGACCTTATAAGTGTTTAGCCACACAACAGTTGACGTGGTTGCACCAAGGATATTGTGCTGCATAACTAAATACTTAGAAGGTCCCAAAAGCGAGACCTATTGGCTATGCCAATGCTTTTTTTCTGTGGTATTGAGCAAAATTTCTCTGAAAGTTAAAACCTTAAGTCTTTTTTTCTTTAATCTTCCCTCCTAACTTTTTTCAATGGACAAAACTGCTTGAAATTTTCTGTTCCAGGTCTTTTCTGCATAATCTAAGTGAGTGCAACATTTAGGGCCTCATTACGATGTTGGTCGGAAAAGCTCTGGACGGCTGTTGGATTTTCCTAACCCGTGTCGAAACCTATGTTTCCGACTGACTTGGAAACATTTCTGACCGACCGATTACGATGGAAAGTTAACCATTCGGTCATTCCGAATCATTTCCGACTGGCATTTGGAGACTCTGAGTCGATTGGAGCCGAATCGTACAGTTCTTCGGACTGCGTTTCCAACCGACGTATTATGATGTCAGATTCGGACCGCCTTTCCGAATCGGTTTGTCCGACACGGAAAGGCTGTCGGAAACTGACTTTGGGGGCCCGTAGCAGGCCCCCTTCACCCTGAGGTCTCCGGTTTGCGGCCTTGGGGGTACCCATGGGACCCCTCTTTCAAACCATGCTGTGTAGTCAGCACCATGGGGTGCAGGGTTCTCAGCAACCACCCCTTTTTTTAGTGGGAGCCTGAGTAATCGGTCGAAACATAGGCTCCTATTGAAGTCAATGGGAGACTTTTCGAACGGTGTTTGGAACCATCGTAATCGGTTGGTCGAAGTCGCCGAACCTGAGTCGGTCGGAACCGATTCCAGCAATGAGTCGGTTGAATTGCTTTCCGACCGACATCGTGATGAGGCCCTCAGTGTAAATCCATCTATTAGGACCAAAGTTTAAAAAAACATAAAAACCTGCCATTTCGATTGAAAGTTTGGTAGGACCATAGCTAAATAGCAGTGATGTCAACAATTATGTAATTTGACATGTCTTCAGCGATCTACTATGTGTGGTCATGCGCTGTGCATTGCTGCGGTGAGAGTTACGGTTAGCTAACCTTACCATACTGGCAACTTTCAGTGGTTTTTACGTTTTGTTTGGTAATCATAACTGCAATTTAACTGGCTTTTTTCCAGTGTATTCCGAGGGTTTTTTTAAAAGTCCAAATGATTATATACGTGTACTTTTATATAACTAACTGTACTTTGACTGGTCTTTAAGGCCCTGATCACGACTTTTGTTGGAGCGGTGGTGCCAAAAGTCATCTCCTGCCAGTTTGCGACTTTTAAGTGGTATGGTGGGCGGGCGGCGTGGCGGTCCTGCTGCAGTGCCTCTGAAAAAGGCACCACAATGGCACTGCACATTAAGGTTCCTGCAGGGCATAGATTTTTAAAGTCCATGCCTTGCAGGAACCTATGTGAATGCACACAGGGGTGCACATGTTATGCCACCCTGTGTGTATCCACATGTGGTAGAGGTCCCCTTTGTTTCCTCTCTACCAGGGTTTTTCATTAAGGTGGGACCACCATGAAAACCCTGGTGGTTAGGAGACTCATAATATGCTTGGCGGGACCACAGCAGTCCCGCCAAGCATATTGCAGCCCACCATGCTACCTGCGGGGAATGGCAGTTCCCTGGCGGTGGCAGAGATCACAGGGCGGTCCGAACACCCAAGTCGTAATCAGGCGATTGGACCAACGATGCAGCGGTGGCTGGACCGCCACCTCAAGCCTTGCGGTCCTCGGACTGCCAGAATCTTAATCGGACCCTAAGTGAATTATCCAGGCAAGTGCTTAGTGGTAGGACATTTGTGCCGTCACAATTCCAGACAGAAATGTGAGGAAAATTTGATTATTTTAGCTAAATTTGAGATTTGCAGGGGATTCTGGCTATGAACACTTAGGGGGATTGTTGGAAAGCGTTCCCCGGGGAGGCTGCGGAATACGTTCCTGACCACCCGGAGGCCCACCGTTCCCAGAGTTAGGCCGAGCAAGAGCAGGGAGGCCCTTCCTGGAAGGGTCTCGTACCTAGGATCGCACACGCTGCACTTACTCTCTTCAGATAGAGGGACACCACACAGTAATTCTTTGCGAGATAATAGATTTTATCGTAGGTTGTCAGGGATCTTTATGATCCGGAAGGCAGGAGCAGAATTAGTGCCACAAGCGGCAGCGATCTCGTGATGAGGGGTAAGGGGTAGTGGGACAGTCTTTAAATCAGTGTCTCTGCGGAGTATCCGGTGCACAGCTCTCAATCCTCGAGCTGAGGGGATGTTGCTTCTCTCGGCAATCTCTGCCGATTCTCTTGGAGGAGCGGGCCGCGAGTCACTCAGCAGGCACCGGAGGTTCGTAGTTCGAGGAGCCGCGACGGCGTCAGCAGGGCTCAGATGGTTCAGAGTTCGGGGAGCCGCGACAGCCTCAGCAGGGCTCAGATGGTTCGGAGTTCGGGGAGCCGCGACAGCGTCAGCAGGGCTCAGATGGTTCAGAGTTCGGGGAGCCGCGACAGCGTCAGCAGGGCTCAGATGGTTCAGAGTTCTTCGGTTCGGGGAGCGATCGAGCCGCGACCAGGTCAGCAGGCTCTCGTCAGTCCAGGTCTTCTCTGTCTCCCGTCCCTTCAGCACCCCTTGTTATACTCCCCCTCCTCTTTGAAGTCCGGAGTCCTCGCGGAGAGGGGTCTGGTGCCTGGGGGCTGTGTGTCGGCATCTCCTGTCGCTCGGCCCTTTGATCTGTTCAGGTGGGTCCGGGAGGGACTCCAGACACCCAGCAGGCGAGGCGCCTGCTCACCGGGAGCCTGGTGGTCGATCGAAACCTCCCTCGGGGAAGAGACCAGAGGTGTGACAGGATCGGCGCCTCTCGGTCGGGTTTTGGGGGGGTTTCGCTCTCCCTCGGCCGGGCATGCGTGTTGGGGATCTGGCCGGCCCTCGGGATGTTGGCCCACGGGGGCCGGGAGGCTGTAACATCGAGGTTCGGCGTGGTTGCAGGGTAGCTTGCTGGTTGGGAGGGCCCACGCCACGAGGCCGGTCTCACACGTGCCCCCCCAGCTGAAAGGCGGGGAGAACTACCCATCCACTTGGGGGTTCTCCTCGCTGAAGCTGAAGAGTCGGGACAGGCCATCCGCGTTGGCGTGGTCCGTACCGGGGCGATTTTCCACAGTGAAATCCATCCCCTGGAGGGAGATGGACCAGCGTAGCAGCTTGGGGTTTTCCCCTCGCATCTGCATCAACCACCGCAAGGGTCGGTGATCCGTTTGTACTCGGAAGTGTGTTCCGAACAGGTAGGGCCGTAGCTTTTTGAGGGCCCAGACTACTGCGGAGGTCTCTCTTTCAATGGTGCTCCACGGCTGTTCTCGGGGCAGCAACCTTCGGCTGATGAAGGCTATGGGCCGATCTATGCCTTTGTCGTCGAACTGAGAGAGGACTGCCCCAATGCCGTGTTCCGAGGCGTCCGTCTGGACCACAAACTCCTGGGCATAGTCGGGTGCTTTAAGCACCGGGGCCGCACACATGGCGGCTTTTAGGGTGTCGAACGCCTTCTGGCAGGAGGGAGTCCATTGTACTTTCTTGGGGTGTTTTTTGGAGGTTAGTTCTGTGAGGGGGCCTGCGATGCTGCCATAGTTCTTAATAAACCTCCGGTAGTAACCGGTGAGGCCCAGGAAGGCCAGGACTTCCGTTTGGGTCGTGGGGCGTTCCCAGGACAAGATGACGTCGATCTTCGGCTGGAGGGGGGCGACCTGCCCGCTTCCCACCTGGTGCCCCAGATAGGTTACGGAGCCGTGCCCAATTTGACATTTGCTGGCTTTGATGGTGAGTCCAGCCTGGCGCAGAGCCAGCAGGACTTGTCGGAGGTGCTGGAGGTGCTCGGTCCATTGGGAGCTGAATACCGCTATATCGTCGAGGTATGCTGCGCTGAACCCCTCTAGTCCGGACAGGACCCTGTTCACCAGCCGCTGGAAGGTGGCCGGGGCATTCTTCATTCCAAACGGCATCACCCTAAAGCGGTAGTGCCCATCCAGGGTGGAGAAGGCGGAGCGCTCCTTGGCTCCCTCGGTGAGGGCAATCTGCCAGTATCCACTAGTTAGGTCGAAGGTGCTGAGGTAGCGAGCGGCCCCGAGGCGGTCAATGAGCTCGCCGGCAAGGGGGATAGGGTGAGCGTCCGCTTGGGTGACCGCATTGAGCCCTCGGTAGTCCACGCAAAACCTCAGCTCGGGGGCGACACCCGGGGTAGCCGCTTTTGGAACCAGGACTACCGGGCTGGCCCAGGGGCTGTCGGAGGGTTCAATCACCCCGAGGGCCAGCATCTTCGCTACCTCGGTCTGGATGCAGGTTCAGACCCGATCAGGGATCCGGTAGGCCCGGTGTCTCACTGGCGGGCTGTCGCCGGTGTTCACGTCGTGGACACACCAGCTGGTGACCCCAGGGGTTAGGGAGAAGAGGTCCGCGAACTGCCTTAGTAGCTGGCGGCAGTCGTCGGACTGTTGGGCTGTGAGGGTGGTTGATAGTCTCACCCCCTCCACGGAACCATCGGTCTCTTTCGCCCCCAGGGGGTCTGGAAGGGGCTCGGTGTCTTCTTCGGCCCCATCGTCGGTGGCCAGGAGTAAACTCAACTCCGTCCTTACAAAGTGGGGTTTGAGGCGGTTCACGTGGAGAACCCGGAGGGGGTTCCGCGGGGACTGCACATCGATGAGATAGGTGACTTGGCTCTTCCGCTCGACCACCTTGAAGGGTCCAGTCCATTTATCTTGGAGGGCGCATGGTTTCACCTGGGCCATGACCCAGACTTGTTGGCCCGGCTGAAACTCGACCAGCGTAGCATTCTGGTCATACCAGCGCTTCATCTCTTCTCGGCTAGCCTCGAGGTTCGCCTCTGCGAGTTCTCGGAATTTCCGGGTCTGGTTGCGGAGCGCCAAGATGTATCGGAACACATCCGGAGGGGTCCCCCGGAGAGTCGTTTCCCAACCTTCCTTGACCAGGCTCAGGGGTCCCCGGACGGGGTGTCCATATAGCAGTTCGAATGGGCTGAACCCCAGGGATTTTTGTGGAACCTCCCGGTAGGCGAACAGGAGGCATGGGAGGAGGACGTCCCATCTCCGGCGTAGGGGTTCCTCGAGGCCCATGATCATTCCTTTCAGTGTCTTGTTAAAGCGCTCGACTAGGCCGTTCCCTTGGGGGTGGTACGGGGTGGTGAACTTGTACGATACTCCGCACTGCTGCCAGAGGGACCTCATGTATCTGGAGATAAAGTTCGTACCCCGCTCACTCACGACTTCGCGGGGGAACCCCACGCAGGAGAAGATCCCCATCAGGGCCCGGCCTACCACGGGGGCCGTCACAGTGCGGATAGGGATGGCTTCGGGGTAACGGGTGGCATGGTCCACCAGGACGAGGATGAACCGGTGGCCCTGGGCGGTCTTGGAGTCCAGTGGTCCCACGATGTCGATTCCTACCCGCTCAAAAGGGGTACTGACGACTGGGAAGGGTTGTAGCGGAGCCTTGCGCTTCCCCCCACTCTTTCCGCTGGCCTGGCACGTGGGGCAGGACTTGCAGTGGGCCTCCACATTTGCTCGCATCTTGGGCCAATAGAAGTGGGTGACGAGTTGCTGGTAGGTCTTATCTTGGCCTAAGTGTCCGGCCAGGGGTACATCATGGGCCAGGCCCAGGAGGAGCCTTCGGAAGCGCAGGGGTACCACTAGTACTCGGGCCGATCCCAACTCGGCCGACTTCTGTTCGCTGTACAGGAGGCCGTTTTCCCAGTATACCCAGTGGGTGCCGGTCCGGTCGCCTGCTGCTTGTGCCTCGGCCTGTTGTCGGGGTCCAATGAGAGAAGGGCAGGTGGATTGTTCTTGGCAGAATTCTTCTCGGGAGGGGCCTCCGTTGCAGTACCACTGGGCCATTTCTGGCAGGTCCCCGAGCTCGGTCAGGGGTTCGGGGTCGGAAGGCACGGACCCCTCGTCGGGAACGGTCGCTTCATCCGGAAGGGGGTCGTTGGCCTCGGGTGGCGCATCCGGGACCTCGGGGATGGTGGTGGTGCTCCGCGGCATGGTCTCCCCCCCCCTCGGAGGAAGGCATTCTGAGGGTCATCGAGCGCGTGGTGGCGCATACCCATTCGGGTAGGCCCATCATCTCGAGATGGGCTCTTCGTTCCACTTGTCCCCACAGGGAATTCTCAAGATCGTTGACCAGGAGGCAGTCTATGGGCTGGGAGGTTCGTACCGCCACTTTTAACTTGCCGGTGACTCCCCCCCATTCGAAGGGAACTAGAGCCATCCGGCAGAGGCTCTCGGAATTGTCTGATGATATGACGGGGCAAAAGGCGCCGGGCAGGGTCTGATCTTCGGAGACCAGGTGACAATGAACCGCCGTGACACTCGCCCTCGTGTCCCGGAGGCCCTCGACGCTGTGACCGTTGACCGTCACCTGCTGTCGGTACTTGTTCGTGTTAGCGGGCAGGGACGTTCCGGGGACCATCTCCCAGTCCCCTAGGGAGACCAAGGCCATGGCGGCTGGTTCCCATTCTTCGGAGTCTTCCATCTTTGTTGTTGTGGCGGTTCGCTGGCACATGGGACATTGAGGGTCGCTGGCATAGTGTCCGGTCTGTTGGCAGCGGAAACAGGTGATCCTCACGTGAGGCCCCGGCCTCCCCGGTGGCCCGGTGCTGGCTGGAGGTGGAGCTGGAAAGGATGGAGGTTGTCCTCTGGGGGGCTGAGTGGGGGTCCCCCCGGAAGTTCCCTTGGCTGGCCTTGATTCCCTCCGCCCCTCTGGCGGGGGGGTCCCTGACTGTGGTGACCGTAGTCTCCCACGGGACCCCGGGAGGCCCGGGTGTTTACCCACCGGTCAGCCTCGATGGCCAGTTTTCGAGGGTCTGTGAGTTTGCTGTCCAGGAGGTGCTGGCGCAGCTCTATAAAGCAATTAGCGGACAAGTGTTCCCATGCGATTAGGTCGAAAAGCTCCTCAAAGGTGGAGACCTTGCTGCCCTTGATCCACCCGTCCAAGGCCCGGCTGTAAAAGTTTACGTACTCCACCCAGGTGGTACCGGGTATCTTCTTGCAGTCTCTAAACCGTTGCCGGTACATTTCAGGGGTGAGCCCATATCTGGCTACTAGGGCCTCTTTCATGTGACTGTAGGAGTTCATCACCATGGAGGGCAGGTCCAGCAGGGTATCTCTCCCCTCGCTCAGGAACCGGCCCCACAGCCCAGCCCCCCAGTCTTTCTGTGGGACTCTGTGGGAGGTCATGGCGACTTCGTAGGCCTTGAACCATTGCTGGATGTCGTCGTTCTTATAGTATTCCTTCACCACATCTTTGGGGATGTGGACCTTTGGTTCCACGTTGGCGGAGAGGGGTCGGGTTTCCGAGGGTCTGGCCTCCGCATTCTTAGCCTTGAGCTCGATCTCCTTCAGGCTACGTTCGTGCTCCAGTTGGAGTTTTCTTTCTTCGTGTTCTCTCTGTCGTTTCTTTTCCTCGAGTTCTCCTTGTAGGCGTAACTGTTCTACCGCCAGCTTCTTTTCGGCCAGCTTTAGCTCTCCTTCGATTTTCAATTTTGCTAGTTCTAGTTCGTGGTTGCGACCTCTTTCTCGGTCCGCTAGTTCCTCTGGGGATAGGCCCCCCTCGGGGATGCCGTTTCTCCCCGGGGTGCTTCGTGGTTCGTTAGGAGGCTCTCCTTCTGTTTGTGTCCGGGGAGTTCCCGCCTCGACCCAGGTTTTTAATGCTCCCTGGAAGTCCTCTTTCGTGCTTAGTCCGGTGGTAGCGATTCCAAGGTCTTTGCAAAATTGTTTCAGTTCTCAGTGCGTATAAGATTCCAACTGGTCCTCTCGGAATGTCGTGCTCGGGTTGGTGCCTGCGGCACCTAGGGAAGTTTCTCCTTCCATTTCTTCTGGGTAGTGCGTTAGCCGTCTACTGCACGATCTCTACGTGATGGCTCGGATCCCGTCGCCTGCCACCAAATGTTGGAAAGCGTTCCCTGGGGAGGCTGCGGAATACGTTCCTGACCACCCGGAGGCCCACCGTTCCCAGAGTTAGGCCAAGCAAGAGCGGGGAGGCCCTTCCTGGAAGGGTCTCGTACCTAGGATCGCACACACTGCACTTACTCTCTTCAGATAGAGGGACACCACACAGTAATTCTTTGCGAGATAATAGATTTTATCGTAGGTTGTCAGGGATCTTTATGATCCGGAAGGCAGGAGCAGAATTAGTGCCACAAGCGGCAGCAATCTCGTGATGAGGGGTAAGGGGTAGCGGGACAGTCTTTAAATCAGTGTCTCTGCGGAGTATCCGGCGCACAGCTCTCAATCCTCGAGCTGAGGGGATGTTGCTTCTCTCGGCAATCTCTGCCGATTCTCTTGGAGGAGCGGGCTGCGAGCCACTCAGCAGGCACCGGAGGTTCGTAGTTCGAGGAGCCGCGACGGCGTCTGCAGGGCTCAGATGGTTCAGAGTTCGGGGAGCCGCGACAGCGTCAGCAGGGCTCAGATCGTTCGGAGTTTGGGGAGCCGCGACAGCGTCAGCAGGGCTCAGATGGTTCAGAGTTCGGGGAGCCGCGACAGCGTCAGCAGGGCTCAGATGGTTCAGAGTTCTTCGGTTCGGGGAGCGATCGAGCCGCGACCAGGTCAGCAGGCTCTCGTCAGTCCAGGTCTTCTCTGTCACCCGTCCCTTCAGCACCCCTTGTTATACTCCCCCTCCTCTTTGAAGTCCGGAGTCCTCGCGGAGAGGGGTCTGGTGCCTAGGGGCGGTGTGTCGGGATTTCCTGTCGCTCGGCCCTTTGATCTGTTCAGGTGGGTCTGGGAGGGACTCCAGACACCCAGCAGACGAGGCGCCTGCTCACCGGGAGCCTGGTGGTCGATCGAAACCTCCCTTGGGAAAGAGACCAGAGGTGTGACAGGATCGGCGCCTCTCGGTCGGGTTTTGGGGGGGTTTCGCTCTCCCTCGGCCGGGCATGCGTGTTGGGGATCTGGCCGGCCCTCGGGATGTTGGCCCACGGGGGCCGGGAGGCTGTAACATCGAGGTTCGGCGTGGTTGCAGGGTAGCTTGCTGGTCGGGAGGGCCCACGCCACGAGGCCGGTCTCACAGGGATCCACGCAAGTTGCACCTACCTGGACTCTCCTGGGTGTCTAGTTTTCAGAAATGTGTGGGTTTGGTAGATTTCACTAGATGGCCGCCAAGTCCAGGAAGAAAAACGCAGCTGACCCCCTTTCAAAACCAGGCCATTTTGTGATAGATAATTTTGATGTTTCCACAATACGTTTTGGGCCCTTCCCTGATGCGGGTACTTGGCCCACCCACAGAAGTGATGTACCATTTTTATATGGAGACCTGGGGGAACACTGGGTGGTAGGAAATTTGTGTCTGCCCTGTGATCCCACAATTTCTCCAAAAAGAAATGTTAGAAAATGTTGATTGTTTTCAGCTAAATTTGAGGTTTGCAGGGGATTCTGGATAGGAAAACATTGGGGGATCCACGCAAGTCACACTTCCCTGGACTTTCCCAGGTGTCTTGTTTTCAGAAATGTATGGGTTTGGTAGGTTTCCCTACATGGCCGCCAAGCCCGGGACCAAAAACATAGATGACCACCCTCCAAAACCAGGTAATTTTGTGATAGATGATTTTGATGTCTCCACAATACGTTTTAGGCCCTTCCCTGCCACAGGTACTTAGCCCACCCACTCAAGTGAGGTACTATTCTTATCTAGTATTCAGAAATGTCTGGGTTTGGTAGGTTTCCCTAGATGACCGCCGAGCCCGGGACCAAAAACCGCAGATGCCCCCTATCTATAACAAAACAACGTGGTTTTCCAAGGGGGTACCTGCATTTTAGGTACCAGGTTCGGCGGCCGTATAGGTAAACCTACCAATCCCAGACAGTTCTGAAAATTAGACACCCGGGAGAGCCCAGGGAGTTGTGGCTTGCATGGATCCCCAATGTTTTCTTACCCAGAGTCTCCTCCAAACCTTAAATTAGGCACAAAAAAATCAAATTTTCCTCACATTTCTGTCTGGGATTACCATGCCAGCACAACAAACCTACCAACCAGCATTCCCCTTGGTCTCCTGAGTAAAATGATACCTCACTTGTGTAGGTGGGCCAAGGGCCTACGGCTGGGAAGGGCCAAAAATAGAGGGATTGAGGGGATAGCACAGCGAGCGCTAAGCCCAACATTTTCTTTATGTGCATTTTTAGGCTAACTCTGCATTAGACACCCACACAAGTGAGGTATAATCAGGAGACCAAGGGGAATGCTGGGTGGTAGGGCATTTGCGCCGGTGCGCTAATGCCAGTCAGAACTAAATGTGAGGAAAATGTGATTTATTTAGCTTAATTTGAGGTTTGCAGAGTATTCTGGGTAGGAAAACATTGGGGGATCCATGTAAGCATTACCTCCCTGAACTCCCCCGGGTCTCTAGTTTTCAGAAATGGCTAGCTTTGGTAGGTTTCCCTAGATGGCCTTTGAGCCCGGTACAAAAAACGCAGGTGGCCCCCTTGCAAAATCAGGTCATTTTGTGATAGATCATTTTGATGTCCCCCCAATACGTTTTAGGACCTTCCCTGCCGCTGGAACTTGGCCCACACACACAAGTGAGGTACCATTTTTATCAGTTGACCTGGGGTAATGCTGGCTGGTAGGACATTTGTGCCGGCACAGTGATCCTAGGCAGAAATGTACAGAAGATTTGAATTTTTTCAACTGAATTTGAGGTTTGCAGGGGATTCAGAGTAGGAAAACGTTTAGGGATCCACGCAAGCCACACCTCCCTGGACTCTTCAGGGTGTCTAGTTTTTAGAAATGTCACTCCATCCTGGCTTCCCCTGGGTGTCTAGTTTGCAAAAAGGCACAGGGTTATTAGTTTTCCCTAGGTTCCTCTTTAGACTAGGGTTAAAAATACACAGCTAGGCACATTGCGAAAAAAGGTTTCATTTTCATTGGAAAAATGTGATGTGTCCATGTTGCGTTTTGGGACGTTTCCTGTCACAGGCCCTAGGCCTACCCACACAAGTGAAGTACCATTTTTATCAGGAGAATTGGGGGAATGCTTGATTGGTGAAAAATTGTGGCTGTCCGCAGATTCCAGAATTTTACATCACAGAAATGTGAGTAAAATGTTTTTTTTTTTTTACAAAGTTTGAAGTTTACAAGGGATTCTGGGTAACAGAACCTGGTGTAAGGCACAAAAGTCACCCCATCCTGGAGTCCCCTGGGTGTCTAGTTTTAAAACATGCACAGGTTTGCTGGGACTCCCTTGGTGCCGCCTGTGCTAGGGCCCGAAATTCAGAGCTAGGCACATTGCAAAAAAAAGATCAGTTCCTAGTGGGCCTTCTGCCACCATGGGTGGGGGGGGGTCAGAACTAAATGTGAGGAAAATGTGATTTATTTAGCTTAATTTGAGGTTTGCAGAGTATTCTGGGTAGGAAAACATTGGGTGATTGTGAGAAGTTGGCCTGGTATATGATGCTCACTAGTTAAAGTGATCACCTTGTACCATGCCAAGCAACCCTTATGGTGTGGTTGTAAGTCAACCTTTTCGGACTAGCTGCCCTAGTGGTAGCGTAGGCTAAGCAGTCTTTGAGGCTAAACTCGTGAAGCGTGTTAAGCCAGCTGTTTTACCAAATGCAACCCCCTTTTATACCAATGAAAGGACACCACACAGATATATATTCAAAATATATATGTATTTATTTCTCAAAGTAACCCCTAGTCTCTTTATGAGCACAGGAGCACAAATCGTCAAACAAGATTATCACAGAATACACAGAAGTTGCACGTTATATGGATAGGCCCTGGTGGCCACTCAAACCATATACTAAAATAGTGGTATAAGTACCACGAACAGAAAAGGGAAAAGGCCTAGGGCCTCTAGAATCGCTGGGCCTACAAGGAGCTAACGTCAGTTAGTGACCAGGAGGTCCACGGGTGGCGTGTGCAGAGCAAATAGTCACACGCGTGCTCCCATAGGTTTCAATGGGTGCGTAAAAAGTACAAAGTTACTGCAAAAGGAATCTTCCGGATGACCTAGGAACTTAAGATTTGGAACACAGGCACTAGAGATGTATTACTACACATGGGCACCGGAGTACCAGCTTTACCTCACCCACAGGAAGCGGGTGCATAGGCCTCAAAGTGCGTCGGGTTTCTTCTATCTGTTCCGTTGAGCCTGGGACAAAGATGCTGCAGGCGGTCGGTCGGGAAGAGATGCAGTGGATCCAAGAGTGGATCGGAGATGTTGAAGACCTGTAAGCAGAGGGGACAGTGTTCACAGTCACTAGCCAGTGACCAGCGTGGCACCAGATGGGTACCAGGCGATGTCGGGTGCAAACAGGTGATGAGGGGTAGCTTGTCTCCGCAGCCACGTGGTCCCTGAAGGTCGACGACGTCCAGGAGTCGGCTCACGAGCTGTCCCACGCAGGCTCTCGCTGTCGGCGGTGTCGGCGACTTGATCGAAGCAAACAAGCCTTGGCAAAAGCAATTGTAGGAGGATTCGGAAATCAGCTGTTGGTTCTGACCAGCAAGGTCAGAGGGATTGCTCCTTTGGAGGGGAGCAAGGGCCAGTCTGGAGCAACCAGACCAGCGGTGTTTGTCGTAGATTTCGTCGCCAAGATGGCCACTAGCCAGCGGGCCAGCAACCGGTTAGGCGCGTCGAGTGGCAAAATGCAGAAGGGCCCCACGCAGATCGTGGAGATGCTGGAGGGCTCACCTTTGGTGCAGATGCTGCTCGAGGGTTGGGCTTCTCAGGACCCAAAGCACAACTTGGAGGGAGCCTCGGTTGTTGCACTTGTCAGCTTGTCGTAGTCGTTCCAAGATGGCTGGCTCCACGGGTCTCGGTGCCTCCACGGGTCTCTTCTTTGCAGGGACTGTGGATCGGGCGGTGAGAGGTCTGGAGGTCCAGGTCTTGTCAGTCTCTGGGCTCGGGCTCCGGCGGGAGGCGGCGGCAAAGCAGACGGTGATTCGCTGGATGGTGCTTGCGTTAGCAAGGTGGTCACTCCCTGACCACAGGGGAGATTTTCTTCAGTCTTCTGTGCAGCAGAATGTCGAAGTTCCCGTCTTCTTCTTAGTTTCAAGTTGATTCCAGGATGTCTGAAGTCTTAGGACACAGCTCCTACCTTTAAGCGGATTCTAGGGGCCGGACTACCTGCTAGGTCCCTCCCTATGGGTGGGACCAGGAAGGGGGGTGGTTACACCCCCAATCCTTTGTCCAGCTCGCCCCAGGCCCGGGACTGGTGTGCCCCAGGACCGGTTTGAACTGGCATATGCACCGAGGCTCCTTGTGAGCCACAGGCATGTCTGGTTTCTTTCAAGCCTTACCTGACCAATACACAAAATCCTGTCTGGGGTGGTGCACGCACCTCCCCTGGCAGGAAACCCTTTGTCCACACCTCCCAAGCTGGAAGGACTCCCAGCAGCAGGAGGGCAGACTTGTGTCTGTGGTGGCAGCATCCATTTTGTGGAGCTGAGGCTATGTCTGATTTTACCCGGGTTTCAGGTACTGTACATGTCGTGTCCCTCTAGAAGGGTGGAATGCTAACCCCGTCGCCAGAATTGGCGAGGGGTTAGTATTCCAATTCGTATGACACCTTACTCGACATGTTTTGATAAAGCCAAACCAAAGATAGCATTTAACCGCGAGGTTCATAATGCACTTAAGAGTATATGGTATGACGATATCTGGAAACAGTAGAAGGAAGTTGTTCCGACCACTGCAGACAGGCTCAGCTCATGCCAGAGCACCATCTCACATGGAACCAAGCACTCTGCCTTCAGGATTGTTAAGGCCTGCCATAGGAGTGACTTAGAGGTTACCAGGTGTCCCATTTAAGGTTAGGTATAGGTATACTACACCTAAGTAAGAGGTGATTACACCAACTTACCCCAGCTGAGTGATCAGCCAGTTGTGTCAGATTGTTAGGCCAAGCCTGGGGTGGCATAATACATGCTGCAGCCCCTGGCAGGCCTTGGGTACACCAATGCCCTGGGTACCTAGTGTACACTGGTACAGGGGCTGACAGGGTGATCCACTTCCAATTGGTTATGCACCTAGGGTGCATAGTTTTAATTTAGTAGAGAGAACAGCAGGCTGGGGGTCTGATTGGCAGGCCCACAGCCTCAATATGTCAAAAACCAGTGAAGCAAAAAGCAAAAATTTGGGGTGACCATAGGATAGCAGACCCTACTCTCCTACACAACCCCCCCCCCAAACGCTGGGACATTAAACTAGCCTTGACCAGTCTCGTCTTCATGTCCTAAGTGGAAGTACCTGGAGAGACCATCTGCATTCCCATGGTCAGTACCTGGCCGGTGCTCCACTGTAAAGTCCATCCCCTGTAGGGAAATGGACCACCTAAGCAGTTTGGGGTTTTCACCCTTCATCTGATTTAGCCACAAGAGGGGCTTATGGTCGGTCTGAATCTTGAAGTGAGTGCCAAACAAGTATGGCCTCAGCTTCTTCAGGGCCCACACCACAGCAAAGGCCTCCCTCTCAATAGCTGACCAATTCTTCTCTCTGGGGGTCAACCTTCTGCTAATAAAAGCAATGGGTTGGTCTTGACCATCTACATTAAGTTGTGACAGCACAGCTCCCACACCCAACTCAGAAGCATCTGTTTGGACAATAAACTCTTTGGAGTAGTCAGGACTTTTCAGGATAGGTGCAGAGCACATGGCCTCCTTCAGGTCATCAAATGCCTTTTGACAGCTTACTGTCCACTGAACCTTTTTGGGCATCTTCTTGGATGTCAGATCATTAAGAGGAGTCACAATGGACCCATAGTTCTTAACAAACTTCCTGTAGTACCCAGTCAAGCCCAAGAAAGCTCGAACTTGAGTCTGGGTGGTTGGAGGGGACCAGTCCTTGATGGATTGTATCTTACTCTCCAGTGGTTGAACTTGGCCTCCACCTACAAGGTGGCCCAAATATACAACCTTACTCTGCCCTATCTGGCACTTAGTAGCCTTGATAGTGAGGCCTGCCCTCTGCAGGGCCTCAAGAGCCTTCTTCAGGTGGATCAGGTGATCCTCCCAGGTGGAGCTAAAGACAGCAATGTCATCAAGATATGCTGCACAAAAGTCATCCAACCCAGTAAGGACTTGGTTCACCAGCCTTTGGAAGGTGGCAGGTGCATTCTTCAGACCAAAGGGCATCACCACAAACTGATAATGCCCACCTGGGGTTGAGAATGCTGTTTTGGCCTTAGACTCCTCAGCTAATCTGATTTGCCAATAGCCAGCTGTTAAGTCAAATGTGCTCAAAAACTTTGCAGAAGCTAGTTTGTCTATGAGCTCATCTGCCCTTGGAATAGGGTGTGCATCTGTCCTGGTGACAGCATTGAGTCCTCTGTAATCCACACAGAACCTCATCTCTCTCTTGCCATCTTTGGTGTGAGGTTTGGGGACCAGAACCACTGGGCTAGCCCAGGGGCTCTCTGAGGGTTCAATGACACCTAATTCCAGCATTTTATGTACCTCAGCCTTTATACAGTCCCTGACGTGGTCAGGTTGTCTGTAAAGTTTGTTCTTTACAGGCAGACTGTCACCAGTGTCCACAACATGGGTACACCAGTCAGTTTGACTAGGTATCAAGGAAAACATATGTGAAAATGATTGTAGAACCTGTCTACATTCAGTCTGCTGATGGGCAGTGAGGTTGCCTCCAAGGGTCACTCCTTCAACTGAGCCATCTTCAGGGTTCTGAGACAACAGGTCTGGGAGAGGGTCACTCTCTTCCTCCTGTCCCTCATCTGTAGCCATGAGCAAGCCCATGTCTGCCCTGTCAACATATGCTTTAAGCCTGTTAACATGGAGTACCCTGTGGGGACTCCTGGGAGTTCCTAGGTCCACCAAGTAGGTGACCTCTCCCTTCTTTTCCAGGATTGTATGGGGTCCAGACCATTTGTCTTGGAGTGCTGCTGGGGCCACTGGCTCCAACACCCATACCTTCTGTCCTGGCTGATACTCAACCAAGACAGCCTTTTGGTCATGCCAAGCTTTCTGTAAGGCCTGGCTTGCCTCAAGGTTTTTAGATGCCTTCTCCATATACTCAGCCATCCTGGAGCGGAGACCAAGTACATAGTCCACTATGTCTAGCTTAGGCTTTTTGAGAGGTAACTCCCATCCTTCCTTCACCAAACACAGTGGGCCTCTCACAGGGTGCCCAAACAACAATTCAAAGGGGCTGTAGCCAACTCCTTTTTGTGGGACCTCTCTGTAAGCAAACAGAAGGCAGGGTAGAAGGATATCCCATCTTCGCCTGAGCTTTTCAGGTAATCCTTTGATCATACCCTTTAGGGTCTTGTTGAATCTCTCAACAAGCCCATTGCATTGTGGGTGATAAGGGGTGGTGAACTTGTAGTTGACACCACATTCCTTCCACATAGCTGTCAAGTATCCTGACATAAAGTTGGTACCTCTGTCAGATACTACCTCCTTAGGAAACCCCACTCTGGAGAATACTCCCAGCAGGGCCCTGGCCACAACAGGAGCTGTAGTGGTCCTAAGGGGAATTGCCTCTGGATACCTGGTGGCATGATCCACTACCACCAGTATAAATCTGTGCCCAGATGCAGTGGGAGGATCCATGGGACCCACTATGTCTATTCCCACTCTTTCAAAGGGGACCCCCACCACAGGTAGTGGTATTAGGGGGGCCTTTGTTGTGCCACCTGATTTGCCACTGGCTTGGCAGGTAACACAGGAGCGACAAAACTCCTTTGTATCTTCATTCATATGAGGCCAGTGAAAGTGAGGGACAAGTCTGTCCCAGGTCTTGTTCTGGCCTAGGTGTCCTGCTAAAGGAATATCATGGGCCAAGGTAAGAAGGAAGCCCCTAAATTGCAGAGGTATAACCAACCTCCTGGTTGCACCAGGCTTGGGGTCTCTAGCCTCTGAATAAAGGAGCCCTTCATCCCAATACACTTTATGGGTACCTTGAGCATTCCCAGCAGCCTCAGCAGCAGCCAGCTGTCTGAGGGGTTCAAGAGAGGGACAGGATAACTGAGCCTGCCTCAAGTCAGCCCTTGAAGGTCCCCCTGTCCCCAGAAACTCAACCTGATCAGGTTCAAGCTCTTCAGGGACAGTTCCTTCAGGGTCCTCTAGGTCAGCTTCCTGGGAAGGCTGATCATCACTCTGAGGCAGGGGGGAAGGCACAGCCTTGACCCTCCTGTTCTTCTTCTTGGTAGGTACTTGGTCCATTGTTCCAGGATCCAAGACCTGTGGTTCAGTGAGGCACTTTTTGGCCTGTGACCTGGTCACAGCAAGGACATGTGATGATATACCTAACATCTCTGCATGAGTCCTGTACTCCACTTCTGACCATAGAGAACTCTCTAGGTCATTGCCCAACAAACATTCTACTGGGAGGTCTGCACTAACCACAACCCTTTTGAGGCCAGTTACCCCTCCCCATGAGAAGTTAACAACTGCCACACTGTGTGAAGTAGTGGCATTGCTGGCATTGGTCACCAGGTAGTTCTCACCTGGTATGTACTGTCCAGGGTCCACAAAGCCTGGTGTCACCATAGTGACACTGGCACATGTGTCCCTGTAGGCTTGAGCCACTTTGTCATTAATTAAAGGAGTCTGTCTGTACTTGCCCAGGTTACTGGGGCTCACAGTCAGGGACAAATCAATGTCCCCATCACAGATCAAGACTGCCTGTGTAAGGGTTCTGTCTAAGTCAGAATCTCCTTCAGTTCCCATAGTGATTCCCACTACACCCTTTGTCTGGGGACCAACACTGCTAACAGTAGTACTGGGAGCAGGTGCCTTAGGGGCAACAGTGTTGGGGGCTCCACCCTTTTTGCAATCACTAGTCCAGTGAGTTGTATTTTTACAATGATTGCACCAGGGTTTCTTCTGACCTTCTTTCTTCTTTTTGGACTGTTGGGACCCACCCTCCTTAGTAGTAGTTTGGGGCCCTGTTGAAGACTTCTGGTCTTTAGGTTTCTGATCTCCACCCTTTTGGTCTGTTTTCTTCTGATCACCCCCTTGGCCCTGGTTCTGGTTCTTTTGCTTAACCCTGGTTCTGACCCATTTGTCTGCCTTCTTTCCCAATTCTTGGGGAGAGGTCAGATCAGAGTCAACCAAGTGTTGATGCAGTTGCTGGTTTTGACAGTTATTTAAAATCTGCTCTCTCATCATCAAATTATACAATCCTGTAAAATCAGATACCTTACTTCCCAGCAACCAACCCTCCAAAGCCTTAGTGGCACATTCAATGTATTCAGACCAGTCCTGAGTCTGTGTCTTTTGGGTGTCTCTGAACATTAACCTGTACTGTTCAGTGGTTAAGCCTAACCCATCTACCAGAACACTCTTCAGGACTCTGTAGTTTCTGACATCCTCTTCTCTAACAGTGAGGAGTCTGTCTCTGCCTCTTCCTTCAAAGGAGAGCCAGAGGATTGCTGCCCACTGGTCTTCAGGAACCTGCTGTACTTTGCAGGCTCTCTCAAGAGCAGTTATCCATTTGTGGATGTCATCCCCACTTTTGTAGGGGGGCACAACCTTAGACAGGTTCCTATTGTCAAAGACCCTATCTTTGTCCTTAGGGACAATGCTGCCACCAGTGGGTATAGACCCACTCTCTTTATGCTGTCTAGCCTTGCTAAGTTTCTCTTCCATCAGGGCTACTTCTAGCTCCTGCTTCCTGATCCTCAGCTGAGCCTCTTGCATCTTGGCCTCATGTTCCCTCCTCTGAGGGGTGGTCATCCTTCTCCTGGAGTGACCATGAGAGCCTCTAGAGCCATGGGAAGCATTGGAGTCACCTGAGCGATTCCTTTGCCTTCCAAGCCCTGTGTTAAGTCCACTGGGGAGATCCAGTGGGTTGAACCCACTGTCAGTCCCCAATAGCCTTGGTTTAGCTGGGCCAAGTATAATACTTGGCACTGGGCTAGTTCTCCCTTCATCCTCACTACTGTCAGTATCCTTTTCACTCTCATCCTCTGTGGTAGGCATCCCATCTAAGGGGTGACTATTGGGAAGGGGTACTTCAGTGGCATCTTTAGAAGGGGGGCCTCCTGTTCCTGTCCCTAAGGGGGCTAACTGGGAAGCTTTCTTGAGTGCTCTCTGATTCTCATCATTCTGTAAGAGCTCTCTGAGCTCAGCAGAGTTTGGGTTCTTGGGCTGTTTAAGGCCTCTAAGAGTTGCCAAATGCCTGAGCTCATTCTGATTAAGGGTAGCAAAGCTGGATGGTGCCCTCTGGGGGTCACTCTCAACAGAGATGGGTACAGTGGACCCCTCTGCCCCGGCCATTGCTCTTAAGTGTGGGTGGATGTGTTGCAATCTACCTACACTTGGGTTTACCTACTAAACCTATCTAGTAGTTGTAGTCAGGGTGTGCTACTCCCTTTGCTCTACAACAACTAAGTTCAGTAGAACTTAAGTATATCTAATCTTGTTTTATATGTACCTACAGGTACCTATGTGATCTTTCAATTGGTAACCAAGAGATTACAATGGTAAAACACAGCAAGCTCAAATCCAACCGCTGCTCACCAATGTGAGAAGTTGGCCTGGTATATGATGCTCACTAGTTAAAGTGATCACCTTGTACCATGCCAAGCAACCCTTATGGTGTGGTTGTAAGTCAACCTTTTCGGACTAGCTGCCCTAGTGGTAGCGTAGGCTAAGCAGTCTTTGAGGCTAAACTCGTGAAGCGTGTTAAGCCAGCTGTTTTACCAAATGCAACCCCCTTTTATACCAATGAAAGGACACCACACAGATATATATTCAAAATATATATGTATTTATTTCTCAAAGTAACCCCTAGTCTCTTTATGAGCACAGGAGCACAAATCGTCAAACAAGATTATCACAGAATACACAGAAGTTGCACGTTATATGGATAGGCCCTGGTGGCCACTCAAACCATATACTAAAATAGTGGTATAAGTACCACGAACAGAAAAGGGAAAAGGCCTAGGGCCTCTAGAATCGCTGGGCCTACAAGGAGCTAACGTCAGTTAGTGACCAGGAGGTCCACGGGTGGCGTGTGCAGAGCAAATAGTCACACGCGTGCTCCCATAGGTTTCAATGGGTGCGTAAAAAGTACAAAGTTACTGCAAAAGGAATCTTCCGGATGACCTAGGAACTTAAGATTTGGAACACAGGCACTAGAGATGTATTACTACACATGGGCACCGGAGTACCAGCTTTACCTCACCCACAGGAAGCGGGTGCATAGGCCTCAAAGTGCGTCGGGTTTCTTCTATCTGTTCCGTTGAGCCTGGGACAAAGATGCTGCAGGCGGTCGGTCGGGAAGAGATGCAGTGGATCCAAGAGTGGATCGGAGATGTTGAAGACCTGTAAGCAGAGGGGACAGTGTTCACAGTCACTAGCCAGTGACCAGCGTGGCACCAGATGGGTACCAGGCGATGTCGGGTGCAAACAGGTGATGAGGGGTAGCTTGTCTCCGCAGCCACGTGGTCCCTGAAGGTCGACGACGTCCAGGAGTCGGCTCACGAGCTGTCCCACGCAGGCTCTCGCTGTCGGCGGTGTCGGCGACTTGATCGAAGCAAACAAGCCTTGGCAAAAGCAATTGTAGGAGGATTCGGAAATCAGCTGTTGGTTCTGACCAGCAAGGTCAGAGGGATTGCTCCTTTGGAGGGGAGCAAGGGCCAGTCTGGAGCAACCAGACCAGCGGTGTTTGTCGTAGATTTCGTCGCCAAGATGGCCACTAGCCAGCGGGCCAGCAACCGGTTAGGCGCGTCGAGTGGCAAAATGCAGAAGGGCCCCACGCAGATCGTGGAGATGCTGGAGGGCTCACCTTTGGTGCAGATGCTGCTCGAGGGTTGGGCTTCTCAGGACCCAAAGCACAACTTGGAGGGAGCCTCGGTTGTTGCACTTGTCAGCTTGTCGTAGTCGTTCCAAGATGGCTGGCTCCACGGGTCTCGGTGCCTCCACGGGTCTCTTCTTTGCAGGGACTGTGGATCGGGCGGTGAGAGGTCTGGAGGTCCAGGTCTTGTCAGTCTCTGGGCTCGGGCTCCGGCGGGAGGCGGCGGCAAAGCAGACGGTGATTCGCTGGATGGTGCTTGCGTTAGCAAGGTGGTCACTCCCTGACCACAGGGGAGATTTTCTTCAGTCTTCTGTGCAGCAGAATGTCGAAGTTCCCGTCTTCTTCTTAGTTTCAAGTTGATTCCAGGATGTCTGAAGTCTTAGGACACAGCTCCTACCTTTAAGCGGATTCTAGGGGCCGGACTACCTGCTAGGTCCCTCCCTATGGGTGGGACCAGGAAGGGGGGTGGTTACACCCCCAATCCTTTGTCCAGCTCGCCCCAGGCCCGGGACTGGTGTGCCCCAGGACCGGTTTGAACTGGCATATGCACCGAGGCTCCTTGTGAGCCACAGGCATGTCTGGTTTCTTTCAAGCCTTACCTGACCAATACACAAAATCCTGTCTGGGGTGGTGCACGCACCTCCCCTGGCAGGAAACCCTTTGTCCACACCTCCCAAGCTGGAAGGACTCCCAGCAGCAGGAGGGCAGACTTGTGTCTGTGGTGGCAGCATCCATTTTGTGGAGCTGAGGCTATGTCTGATTTTACCCGGGTTTCAGGTACTGTACATGTCGTGTCCCTCTAGAAGGGTGGAATGCTAACCCCGTCGCCAGAATTGGCGAGGGGTTAGTATTCCAATTCGTATGACACCTTACTCGACATGTTTTGATAAAGCCAAACCAAAGATAGCATTTAACCGCGAGGTTCATAATGCACTTAAGAGTATATGGTATGACGATATCTGGAAACAGTAGAAGGAAGTTGTTCCGACCACTGCAGACAGGCTCAGCTCATGCCAGAGCACCATCTCACATGGAACCAAGCACTCTGCCTTCAGGATTGTTAAGGCCTGCCATAGGAGTGACTTAGAGGTTACCAGGTGTCCCATTTAAGGTTAGGTATAGGTATACTACACCTAAGTAAGAGGTGATTACACCAACTTACCCCAGCTGAGTGATCAGCCAGTTGTGTCAGATTGTTAGGCCAAGCCTGGGGTGGCATAATACATGCTGCAGCCCCTGGCAGGCCTTGGGTACACCAATGCCCTGGGTACCTAGTGTACACTGGTACAGGGGCTGACAGGGTGATCCACTTCCAATTGGTTATGCACCTAGGGTGCATAGTTTTAATTTAGTAGAGAGAACAGCAGGCTGGGGGTCTGATTGGCAGGCCCACAGCCTCAATATGTCAAAAACCAGTGAAGCAAAAAGCAAAAATTTGGGGTGACCATAGGATAGCAGACCCTACTCTCCTACAGTGATCCATGTAAGCATTTACCTCCCTGATCTCCCCCGGGTCTCTAGTTTTCAAAAATGGCTAGCTTTGGTAGGTTTCCCTAGATGGCCGTTGGGCCCGGTACAAAAAACGCAGATGGCCCCCTTGCAAAACCAGGTCATTTTGTGATAGATCATTTTGATGTCCCCACAATACGTTTTAGGACCTTCCCTGCTGCTGGAACTTGGCCCACACACACAAGTGAGGTACCATTTTTATCAGTTTACCTGGGGAAATGCTGGGTGGTAGGACATTTGTGCCGGCACGGTGATCCTAGGCAGAAATGTACGGAAGATTTGAATTATTTCAACTGAATTTGATGTTTGCAGGGGATTCAGGGTAGGAAAACGTTTAGGGATCCACGCAAGCCACACCTCCCTGGACTCTGCAGGGTGTCTAGTTTTTAGAAATGTCACTCCATCCTGGCTTCCACTGGGTGTCTAGTTTGCAAAGAGGCACAGGGTTACTAGTTTTCCCTAGGTGCTGGTTAGACTAGGGTTAAAAATACACAGCTAGGCACATTGAGAAAAAAGGTTACGTTTTCATTGGAAAAATGTGATGTGTCCATGTTGCGTTTTGGGACATTTCCTGTCACAGGCACTAGGCCTACCCACACAAGTGAAGTACCATTTTTATCAGGAGAATTGGGGGGATGCTTGATTGGTGGAAGTTTGTGGCTGTCCGCAGATTCCAGAACTTTACATCACAGAAATGTGAGTAAAATGTTTTTTTGTTTTTTTTTACAAAGTTTGAAGCTTACAAGGGATTCTGGGTAACAGAACCTGGTGCAAGGCACAAAAGTCACCCCATACTGGAGTCGCCTGGGTGTCTAGTTTTAAAACATGCACAGGTTTGCTGGGATTCCCTTGGTGCCGCCTGTGCTAGGGCCCGAAATTCACAGCTAGGCACATTGCAAAAAAAAGATCAGTGCCTAGTGGGCTTTCTGCCGCCCTGGGTGGGAGGCAGAACGGTGGCTATTGCCCGATATGCCCCAAAAGAGGGCAGAAAGATTGTGGCCATTTTTTTAGGGGGTGGGAACATTGATATGCCCATTCTGAGCAGCCCCTACCCCTACATATAAAAAAAGCATCATCCCTGCCACCTAGTGGGCTCTCTGCCCTTCCGGGTGGGAGCACATCAGGTGCTATTGCCCCCATCTGCCTCCCAGGGAAGGCAGAAAGACTGTGGCTAATTTTTGGTGGGATGAGGGTATTGGCATGCCCGTTCTGGGCAGCCCGCACCCCTATGTACAATATGAAAAAAAATCCCTGGTGCGTAGTGGGCTTTCTGCACCCCGGGGCAGATAAGGGGCTATTACCACCATCTCCCTCCCGAGGGGGGCAGAAAGACTGTGGAAATTTTGGGGGGAGATGGGGGCATCAGCATGCCCATTCTGGGCACACCCCACCCCTATGTATAATAAAAAGAAATCCCTGGTGCCTAGTGGGCTTTCTGCACCCCTGGGGGGCAGATCAGGGGCTATTGCCCCATCTGCCTGCTGGGGGGCAGAAAGACTGTGGAATTGTTTTGAGGGGTGGGGGCATTAGCATGTCCATTTTAGGCTGCCCCCACCCCTATGTATGAAAAAATCTCTAGTGCCTAGAGGGCTTTCTGCCCCCCTGGGGTGGATCAGGGGCTATTGCCCAATCTGCCACCTGGGGGGGGGCGGCAGAAAGACCGTGGCAATTTTTTTGGGGGGGGAGTTTGGGGGCATTGGTATGCACATTCTGGGCAGCCCCCACCCCATAGTATATAAAAAAAAGAATCCCTGGTGTCTTGGGTGCTTTCTGCCACCGGAGGGCAGATTGGGGCTACTGCTTCTCCCCTTTCCAATGATACCTCTCCCATGTGTTTCAGTGCTCGTGGGCTGAGATAGCCCCACAAGCACTGAAACAGTGAAACTGAAACTAAGTTTCAGTTTCATTTTTAACATAAGGATGTCAGCACACCACTGCCATTACATTGAAAACAAAAAAAAAGGCCTCAGGAGGTTGGGGAAGCTCTTCCACACCTCCCAAGGCAAAAAAAAGGAAATCCCTCTGCTGTTTACAGCAGAGGGATTTAGTGCTAGCATGCACATGACGGAATGGTTTCCTCATGAGCACACAAGCACTGGTGCTCATGACAGAATCATTCTGTCATGAGCACCAAAGGGGTTAATTGAGTGTTACATGTTTGTAAGTTTCTATCCCACAGTACCTCCCTGTGTAATCCTTGAAACACTCTGTGTGCTAAAATGGATACTTTGCCACTAGTTTAAGGATCCACAGTGCAGAGACTCCAGAAAACCCAGAAGCAAAAGACCACAGTTGTTACAATTAGAGCACCAACAATTCTGAGTGCCCTGTTGCCCACTGATCTGGATTTCTCTTAGACAGGTTCAGAAATAGGGCATACAGTCAGAAACCCCCTAACCTCGACCTGTCTCCTCTAACTTCCATGATATCCAATCAACAAATCCAAGAGGCACTTGATGCCTCTCATTGTCAACAATCTCCCCCATCGGACCTACTACGTCATCCCACAACTTACGTCTAGCAAAGACCATCTTAAATGTCATTTCCCAAAATCTCTTTCTAGAAAATAATAAGTAGTAAATTACTATGGAAAATAATCAAAATATTTAAACATATATGTTGTAACTGGCGGATACTGAGGGATCACAAAGAGAACAGAGATAACAAAGATAATAAAGTAAATATAGGAAATAAAATGAGGGTAAGCGATGGGTCATATCCCCTTCCTAACAAGTTAACCGACTATGATTGGAACTTGTGAGAGACTATTGGTGGGCCAAATGGCAAACAGGGGCTACTCGACCTCAGCCGTTGGGGCTGGGGTCATTTAACTCTAATGTCCTAGAATGCCTACAAAATCTGGGCCAACTACAACACCTTCATCATTTGACTTTTGGTGGGTGGTATGGCGAGCACTAACAGGTTTTTCAGGGTGCTAGGGTGGGGTACGCAAGTCCAGAACTAAACAATCACTCAGCAGCTCAATAACTATTTGTCCAACCCAGTGCTCTACTGAAGTAAAGGAAAGTACATTAATATGCACACTTAAAACTTAATACTCCACAGACCAGGTAATAGGTACAAATAACACAAAGGCGCACGTACTGCTGTGTCGTGGATTCTGCCCCACCTTGTGCCCTATCTATTGTGTCCTCTTCTTTGGTAATTTGAAGTTGGTCTTCCCCTAGGGTTATCAGTTTCTCTCAAGCACATGGATTAGGTGCAGAGTCGTTTTTAGTTCAGTACATAGCACTACATTAATAAAAAAAACTCCCCTTTCAGCACAGCTACGCCACTGCACAGGCATCAGAACTCTTTCTCTGTGGCCGATTGTGACCTCCAGCGCAGGTCTCTGTTTTCTCCCACTTCTGGGAGTACTGAATGATGAGTACTGAATGGAGTTACAGCCTGTGAGCAGGACCTCAGCAAAACTATAGCAGGCCTTGCCATCCGATGTCCTCATAGAAGGGTGCTTGTCTCTGGATGAGTGGAAGTCTTCAGTGGCCAGTGGATCCACTTCTGAGTGTTTGGGTGGTGCAGCAGATGGACTGACAAGGGTCACAGCATCATGAGGGGAGCCACATATGTGGTTGCAGCTGCTGGGTTCAAACCAGGCACAGTTCTTAGTCAGGGTAGCACAATCTGCCATCAGCATAGTTCTTGATGGCAGAGGCACGGTCAGCCTCAGAAACAATTCTTGATTGAAGCAACATAATGCACCTTGGGCAGAGATCCTGAAAGCGATGGCACAGTCCACCTCGGGTACAGTTTCCTGCTGTTGGCACATTTCACCGCAAGCACAATTCTTGATAACGCAAGTTCAATCTGCCTTGGGCACAGAAAGATGTGTGAGCTCATTGAACCCAGATATCAATGGCCACACTGAACAATGTTCAGGGAAGAGCTAAAAGGCATGCCTCAATTAAGAAGTCCCTTTCACCTTAACAGTAGGAATTGTTTTGAGGGGTGGGGGCATTAGCATGTCCATTCTGGGCAGCCCCCACCCCTATGTATAAAAAAATTCCAAGTGCCTAGAGGGCTTTCTGCCCCCCTGGGGTGGATCAGTGGCTATTGCCCAATAAACCTCCTGTGGGGGCAGTAAGACTGTGACATTTTTTGCGGGGTGGGGGCATTGGCATGCCCGTTCTGTGCAGGCCCCACCCCTGAACTTTGAAAAAAAAATCCATGATACCTGTGGGCTTTCTGCACCCCCAGGGGGACATATAAGGGGCTAATGCCCCGTCTGCCTCCGGGGGGGGGCAGAAAGACTGTGGCAATTTTTTTGGGGGGGGATGGGGCATTGGCATGCACATTCTGGGCAGCCCCCACCCCTAAGTATAAAAAAAAAGAATCCCTGGTGTCTAGGGTGCTTTCTGCCACCGGGGGGCAGATTGGGGGCTACTGCTTCTCCCCTTTCCAATGATACCTCTCCCATGTGTTTCAGTGCTCGGGGGCTGAGATAGCCCCACAAGCCCTGATACAGTGAAACTGAAACTAAGTTTCAGTTTCATTTTCAACATAATGATGTCAGCACACCACTGCCATTTCATTGAAAATAAAAAAAAAGGTCTCAGGAGGTCGGGGAAGCTCTTCCCCACCTCCAAGGCAAAAACAAAAAAGGAAATCCCTCTGCTGTTAACAGCAGAGGGATTTAGTGCTAGCATGCACATGACGGAATGGGTCCTTCATGAGCACTCAAGCACTGGTGCTCATGACAGAATCATTCTGTCATGAGCACCAAAGGGGTTAATTGAGTGTTACATGTTTGTAAGTTTCTATCCCACAGCACCTCCCTGTGTAATCCTTGAACCGCTCTGTGTGCTAAAATGGATACTTTGCCACTGGTTTAAGGATCCACAGTGCAGACTCCAGAAAACCCAGACGCAAAAGGCCACAGTTGTTACAATTGGAGCACCACAGTTTCTGAGTGCCCTGTTGCCCACTGATCTGGATTTCTCAAAGACAGGTTTGGAAATGGGGCATACAGTCAGAAACCCCCTAACCTGGACCTGTCTCCTCTAACTTCCATGATATCCGAACAACAAATCCAACAGGCACGTGATGCCTCTCATCGTCAACAATCTCCCCCATTGGACCTACTACGTCATCCCACAACTTACGTCTAGCAAAGACCATCTTAAAGGTCATTTCCCAAAATCTCTTTCTAGAAAATAGTAAATAGTAAATTCCTATGGACAATAATCAAAATATTTAAACATATATGTTGTAACTGGCGGATACTGAGGGATCACAAGCAGAACAGAGATAAGAAAGATAATAAAGTAAATATAGGAAATAAAATGAGGGTAAGCGATGGGTCATATCCCCTTCCTAACAAGTTACCCGACTATGATTGGAACTTTTGAGAGACTATTCGTCGGCCAAAGGGCAAACAGGGGCTACTGGACCTCAGCCGTTGGGGCTGGGGTCATTTAACTCTAATGTCCTAGAATGCCTACAAAATCTGGGCCAACTACCACACCTTCATCATTTGACTTTTGGTGGGTGGGATGGCGAGCACTAACAGGTTTTTCAGGGTGCTAGGGTGAGGTACGCAAGTCCAGAACTAAACAATCACTCAGCAGTTCAATAACTATTTGTCCAACCCAGTGCTCTACTGAAGTAAAGGAAAGTACATTAATATGCACACTTAAAACGTAATACTCCACAGACCAGGTAATAGGTACAAATAACACAAAGGCGCACGTACTGCTGTGTCGTGGATTCTGCCCCACCTTGTGCCCTATCTATTGTGTCCTCTTCTTTGGTAATTTGAAGTTGGTCTTCCCCTAGGGTTATCAGTTTCGCTCAAGCACATGGATTAGGTGCAGAGTCGTTTTTAGTTCAGTACATAGCACTACATTAATAAAAAAAACTCCCCTTTCAGCACAGCTACGCCACTGCACAGGCATCAGAACTCTTTCTCTGTGGCCGATTGTGACCTCCAGCGCAGGTCTCTGTTTTCTCCCACTTCTGGGAGTACTGAATGATGAGTACTGAATGGAGTTACAGCCTGTGAGCAGGACCTCAGCAAAACTATAGCAGGCCTTGCCATCCGATGTCCTCATAGAAGGGTGCTTGTCTCTGGATGAGTGGAAGTCTTCAGCGGCCAGTGGATCCACTTCTGAGTGTTTGGGTGGTGCAGCAGATGGACTGACAAGGGTCACAGCATCATGAGGGGAGCCACATATGTGGTTGTAGCTGCTGGGTTCAAACCAGGCACAGTTCTTAGTCAGGGTAGCACAATCTGCCATCAGCATAGTTCTTGATGGCAGAGGCACGGTCAGCCTCAGAAACAATTCTTGATTGAAGCAACATAATGCACCTTGGGCAGAGATCCTGAAAGCGATGGC
Source organism: Triturus cristatus (assembly GCF_964204655.1). Taxonomy (NCBI): domain Eukaryota; kingdom Metazoa; phylum Chordata; class Amphibia; order Caudata; family Salamandridae; genus Triturus; species Triturus cristatus. The sequence goes on along the minus strand of NC_140589.1, from coordinate 138,939,356 downwards.
ACAGTCCACCTCGGGTACAGTTTCCTGCTGTTGGCACATTTCACCGCAAGCACAATTCTTGATAACGCAAGTGCAATCTGCCTTGGGCACAGAAAGATGTGTGAGCTCATTGAACCCAGATATCAATGGCCACACTGAACAATGTTCAGGGAAGAGCTAAAAGGCATGCCTCAATTAAGAAGTCCCTTTCACCTTAACAGTAGGAATTGTTTTGAGGGGTGGGGGCATTAGCATGTCCATTCTGGGCAGCCCCCACTCCTATGTATAAAAAAATTCCAAGTGCCTAGAGGGCTTTCTGCCCCCCTGGGGTGGATCAGTGGCTATTGCCCAATAAACCTCCTGTGGGGGCAGTAAGACTGTGACATTTTTTGCGGGGTGGGGGCATTGGCATGCCCGTTCTGTGCAGGCCCCACCCCTGAACTTTGAAAAAAAAATCCATGATACCTGTGGGCTTTCTGCACCCCCAGGGGGACATATAAGGGGCTAATGCCCCGTCTGCCTCCGGGGGGGGGGGCAGAAAGACTGTGGCAATTTTTTTTGGGGGGGATGGGGCATTGGCATGCACATTCTGGGCAGCCCCCACCCCTAAGTATATAAAAAAAGAATCCCTGGTGTCTAGGGTGCTTTCTGCCACCGGGGGGCAGATTGGGGGCTACTTCTTCTTCCCTTTCCAATGATACCTCTCCCATGTGTTTCAGTGCTCGGGGGCTGAGATAGCCCCACAAGCCCTGATACAGTGAAACTGAAACTAAGTTTCAGTTTCATTTTCAACATAATGATGTCAGCACACCACTGCCATTTCATTGAAAATAAAAAAAAAGGTCTCAGGAGGTCGGGGAAGCTCTTCCCCACCTCCAAGGCAAAAACAAAAAAGGAAATCCCTCTGCTGTTAACAGCAGAGGGATTTAGTGCTAGCATGCACATGACGGAATGGGTCCTTCATGAGCACTCAAGCACTGGTGCTCATGACAGAATCATTCTGTCATGAGCACCAAAGGGGTTAATTGAGTGTTACATGTTTGTAAGTTTCTATCCCACAGCACCTCCCTGTGTAATCCTTGAACCGCTCTGTGTGCTAAAATGGATACTTTGCCACTGGTTTAAGGATCCACAGTGCAGACTCCAGAAAACCCAGACGCAAAAGACCACAGTTGTTACAATTGGAGCACCACAGTTTCTGAGTGCCCTGTTGCCCACTGATCTGGATTTCTCAAAGACAGGTTTGGAAATGGGGCATACAGTCAGAAACCCCCTAACCTCGACCTGTCTCCTCTAACTTCCATGATATCCAATCAACAAATCCAAGAGGCACGTGATGCCTCTCATCGTCAACAATCTCCCCCATTGGACCTACTACGTCATCCCACAACTTACGTCTAGCAAACACCATCTTAAATGTCATTTCCCAAAATCTCTTTCTAGAAAATAGTAAATAGTAAATTACTATGGACGATAATCAAAATATTTAAACATATATGTTGTAACTGGCGGATACTGAGGGATCACAAGCAGAACAGAGATAAGAAAGATAATAAAGTAAATATAGGAAATAAAATGAGGGTAAGCGATGGGTCATATCCCCTTCCTAACAAGTTACCCGACTATGATTGGAACTTTTGAGAGACTATTCGTGGGCCAAAGGGCAAACAGGGGCTACTGGACCTCAGCCGTTGGGGCTGGGGTCATTTAACTCTAATGTCCTAGAATGCCTACAAAATCTGGGCCAACTACCACACCTTCATCATTTGACTTTTGGTGGGTGGGATGGCGAGCACTAACAGGTTTTTCAGGGTGCTAGGGTGAGGTACGCAAGTCCAGAACTAAACAATCACTCAGCAGCTCAATAACTATTTGTCCAACCCAGTGCTCTACTGAAGTAAAGGAAAGTACATTAATATGCACACTTAAAACGTAATACTCCACAGACCAGGTAATAGGTACAAATAACACAAAGGCGCACGTACTGCTGTGTCGTGGATTCTGCCCCACCTTGTGCCCTATCTATTGTGTCCTCTTCTTTGGTAATTTGAAGTTGGTCTTCCCCTATGGTTATCAGTTTCTCTCAAGCACATGGATTAGGTGCAGAGTCGTTTTTAGTTCAGTACATAGCACTAAATTAATCAAAAACTCCCCTTTCAGCACAGCTTCACCACTGCACAGGCATCAGAACTCTTTCTCTGTGGCGGATGGTGACCTCCAGCGCATGTCTCTGTTTTCTCCCACTTCTGGGAGTACTGAGTACTGAATGGAGTTACAGCCTGTGAGCAGGACCTCAGCAAAACTACAGCAGGTCTTGCCATCCGATGTCCTCAGAGAGGGGTGCTCGTCTCTGGATGAGTGGAGGTCTCCAGCGGTCAGTGGATCCACTTCTGAGTGTTTGGGTGGTGCAGCAGAGGGACTGACAAGGGTCACAGCATCATGAGGGGAGCCACATATTTGGTTGCAGCTGCTGGGTTCAAACCAGGCACAGTTCTTAGCCAGGGTAGCACAATCTGCCTTCAGCATAGTTCTTGATGGCAGAGGCACGGTCAGCCTCAGAAACAATTCTTGATTGCAGCAACATAATCCACCTTGGGCAGAGTTCCTGATAGCGATGGCACAATTCACCTCGGGTACAGTTTCCTGCTGTTGGCACATTTCACTGCAAGCACAATTCTTGATAACGCAGGTGCAATCTGCCTTGTGCACAGAAAGATGTGTGAGCTCGTTGAACCCAGATATCAATGGCCACACTGAACAATGTTCAGGGAAGTGTCAAAAGGCATGCCTCAATTAAGGGGTCCCTTTCCCCTTAACAGTAGAGTCCTTCACCCACCATCTACAAATGCAGTGCCACAGGAAGACTAATTAACAGCCCCTTTCAGGAATACGAATAATTGCATTTTCAAAGGAGCCTTGTTTGCTTTGTCCACACTTCCTTGTCTAGATCTCCTCCTTCCGTCTTCAGGAATGTCAGCAATACACTTCCACTGTCTTTGGAAACAACCTCAACTCAATCTTGTACAGTGGTATAGGCCAGTGAGTTCCAAAATTGAATTCACAGGCCTCTATTTTTCTGGCTCCCTCATTCACACCATGCAGTTACTATACCGGCCACATACACAAACACGCATCACATAGTTTAGGGTAGTGCACGTTGGATAGTGCACAGAAGGGGAACTTAACATGAGTGGGCCAGTAGGCCTCCACAAAAGATAAATAGATAAATAGGTCTGATCACAACTATGGTTTCAAAACATCCTAAACCCAGGACATCGACAATGGTTCACTGTCAGTTAAATAAGGGCATGCTTGGTGTACACCTTTAGGTTACAGGACAGGTCCAGGACCTCGCGCAAGTGAAAGAACAAAACTAGGCCTGTGTGAGACTAGGGCCAAAATAAAAAAACAGGATATGAGATACTCACACTAGGCCATTTATCAAAGAAAAACGCAATTGTACACCTTGCAGGAAAAATTCCCATCGCAACAGGGCAGTTATAACAGGGCTCTAAACATGGTACCACCACACCTCCTTTATGTAGGTCATCATGAAGCAAGGTGTTTTTTTCAGCTGTAACTTGGAAAAGATGCTTCTTCCATTCAACATTAGTCTGCAGATTAATTTTTGACTTGGAATAGTGGCCTGATCCTTCAGTTGATCATTTTGAAGTGTGGCCGGTCTCTTAATGACACGTCTTGTGCACATTCTTATGTTGGAGGAATTAACCAGTGCATTGCTGTGCCTAAAAGAGAAGAAGTGACAGGAACATCCAGGTATGTTTTTGTACTGGTAGAAGAAGAGATGAAGATAAATGGAATTGCAGGAGATATGAAGAATGGAAAGGAAAAATTAAAATAGAATCCAGAGAATGAGAACGAAGTTGGATGGATTAAGGGCCTTATCACAACTCACAGTCGCAAAGGCGGTCAAACCGCCACAAACCACTGGTACTGCTGGGATTTAGGATCCCGCTGGGCCAGCGGCCTTTCACAGGGAAGAATATGCTGATGGTGCCACTTTCAGCACCGCCAAGCATCTTTTGAGTTGCCTCACTGCCCTCCTTTTCATGGCGGTGGGCCCCCTGTTCCCTCTGTGGATGGGGTACATGCAGGGGGGCACATGGTGTGCCTTCCTGTATATCTGCACCCCCTGTTCCAGCAGGGAAAGAAATGCATGACATGGTTCATTTGTTTCCATGCTGGAGCATGCTGTGGCGGTCCCATGGCGCTGCCTTTTTAAGGCTCTCATATTAGAAAGGCACCGCCGTGGGACTGCCAAAGAACCGCCCACCAGAGCAGGATGTAAATCCTAATCTGGTGGGCGGAGTGACTATGGATTTGTTGGTCTCACAGCGGGGCGCTGGCATGGCAGCCCGCTGCGAGTCGCCAAACTTGTAATAAGGGCCTAAAAAAATGAAGAGAAACAAGGAGAAGAAGGAATAAGACAATTGAATATATGGTAGAGTAAAAGGAAAAGCAAGACAGGAAAGTGAGAATGATGCTACAGGAAGTGAGTGTTTAATATGGATAGATATGAGAGGGAGAGAAAGATAATGACAAGGTAGAGAGTATAAAAGAAGTGAAATAAGGTGGGTTTTGAGAACAAAGGCTAAAAAGAAGAGAATAGTGAGGAGTAGGAGATGAAGAGCAGGAGTGGGAAATTTGTTGGAAAGACCGATGGATGGATGGATGGATGGATATTTTGCCACTAACGCCTATGGTTTGTTTGTTGAATACATTAGGGTTCCTTGAACTTTTACTATGCCGTTGTGGTCCTGCACTTAAACTGCTGCAGGTTTTTCAAATGCACCGATTCCAGAAGGGAAGATCACTGCTAGAACTTTCTTTCTGTGTGTCTGTTTTTCTGCGATTGAGGGGCTGAGTGAGTGAGTGAGTGTGTGTGTGTGTGTGTGTGTGTGCGTGTGTAAGGACGTATACCACTACTACCAGTGTGTGTGTTTGTTTTTGAGAGATGCTTGCACTATTGCTTCCCCTGGTCTAACATATCCATATGTGTGAAGAGCAAGTATCCTGAGTTTGCTAAACTGTACCAGAGTTTTCTGTGTCTCTTTTGTGTGTACACTGGAAGATTGCACTCCTGCAGTTCGGCCTCCAGGGGCTCTGTGTTGGAGAGAGGCTTGTAGAGCTGCTATTCATGCCGTACCTATTGTTTGTGGGTGCGTGTATTGTACATGTTCATGACTGCTGCTGCCAATGCGCTACCTTTATCATGTTTAGGTAACTTGCTGACATTTGTGGTGTACTTGTTATGTGTCGGAGTGCCGCTGTGCTGTATTCCCTTGCAATGGTTTGTTTGAACCACATGATGTTTTAATTTACTGTTATGAGCATGGGCCATATTATGTATAGTGCCCCGGAGGTGCAAAGGGCATGTGCGCCCATTTTATGCACGATGGGGCACTGTAGTATTACTCTTGTGTGGCTACTTCTGTAACATAGATAGCATGTAGCACCAGCGCTATGCCAAAGGGGGGGGGGGGGTTCAAATGAGAGAAACACTTTGCCCCTTCGTCTGCAGCTTATTACTGATGCAGAGGTTCTCAGGAGGCACAGTAACTGTGCACCACAAATAGGAGTTGCAGATTTAGTGAACCCCGAGGACGCCTCAGGAGGAGAGATCCCCCACAAGCAGGCGGGTGCAGCCACTCCCTGCACTCTCTTGCTGGGTGATCTCTGCCCACCATGAAAATACAGGCCTGGTGAAAGGCAGACTGGCTGTTTCAATCAGTCAGTCCATTTGTCAATAATGTGCTTCTCTGGAGAAGCACAAGTTTGTAGATGCTTGGGGCAGCACATTGTCAGATATATAAGTGCACTGTCACTGTTTGTGCCCCTTGCACCAAATGAAAGGTGTGCCACATTGCAAACAGGTACCGTGAACTCTATCTATAATACAGGCCCAGGTGTCCTGGTGCCAAATAAGAAACATTGCAAGACATATAAGGCATGAATCCCTAGCCCGTCATATATCAAGATTCGTAGAATAGACAGTCCTGGCGCCCCAACCCTTATTATGTTTTTCGGAGCTACCTCTTCACTAGTGGACATATTGACATAGTAGCACAGTAGTCCATATCTGTAGTCCAGGCCCTCACATCAGGTGCCTGCTCTACCCTCCAATATCGGACGATGTCCTTTTTAGCAAGATGGAGGCCCGTGGCTGCCAGGAGCCTGGTGTATCTACTGCCCCCCTATTCATCTATCAAACCTAGTAACATATTTTTGGGCTCCAGTATCATAGGCCTCTCCATCACAGGGAACAAAATGTTGCACACTCAATGCCTGTGTTTTCGTATCACTGGCTATTCCCATACTGTGTGGAACAATGTTTCTATTTATATTTCCACCTTAGGCAGTTTGGCCCTAGGTCATGTTTAATTTTCTATAACTGTGAGGGGCTCTTGTACACCAGATGGCGATATGTAAGTTGAATCAACCTCAGTCTCATGGAGATAGCTAGTATTCTGGGGTCATTTTCGCATCTACCCAGACCTCTTCCTCCAAGGCTCCTTAGTCACATTTCCGGTGCTCACTCAGTGTTTTCATGGATCAGTTTATTATTTGATAGTGTTTGATGTATCTTCGAGATCCCATTCCACCCCATTGGGGCTATTGTAATGCCTGCCTCTATGGGGTTGTGATCTGAGAGGGCCTGCAGGTTCTCGCAGTGTTGCCTAAGTGCATATCTTATTTGGGGGGTAACTCTAAAACTGTAACTAGTGCATTTCATATGTGTCTTTGAGATATTGAAATGTGAGTATTGAAATGCACTATGACATGTTTCCAAGCTTGGAAATTCCAATAGTGTCCCAGTTTTGAAAGCCTTTTAAAGTAGGAATGTGTTACAGCGGTGCATGGACAGAATATTGGAAAAAAATGATTGTGATACAAAAATATTGCATCAAGAATAGTTGTTAGAAATGGGGGTCTCTAGTTGGTAGAGGTAGGTACCTTTGTCCAAATAGGGACCCTTGCTTCTAGTCGAGGTAAGGGGGATACACTTCTAAAATAACCCTTGCTCACCCCCTTGGTACCTTGGCACAAGCAGACAGACTTATCTCAGAGGCAGTGTGTAAAGCATGTGTGAACACATACAGTGCTACAGTGAAAACACTACAAATGGACACTACACCAGTTTAGAAAAATGAGTAATCTTTATCTAAACTAAAACAAGACCAAATGACAAAAATCCAAAACACAGTAATAAAAATAATACTTTCAAATGGTAGAAATAGTTCAGTTCAAAGCAAATTGCAGATGCAACACTTTTCACACAAAGTATCCTGGATGCGTCGTGCCCACACACAAAAAAGGCTGCATGGAAGGTGATGACTCAGTTCCTTACTCAGGGAAGGTGATGCGTGTGTTCCTTGCTCCGGGGGAGGTGTTGCATGGGTTCCTTACTGTTGAGCAGGGGAGGTGATGCGTCAGTTCCTTACCGTAGAGGAAGTGATGCGTCAGTTTCTTACTGCATGGGGAGGTGATGCATTAGTTTCTTACTGCGTCCCCCAACTATGTGGCAGACTTGGCGCCTCAATGCAACGCGGTGATCCGGGACGATGCATGGATTCTTGAAGTTGCACAGCAGGGATTGCGTCGGAATTGGTGTGGTGATCTCAGACTTCAGAGATCGTTGCACTCGATGCGGCGTGTGGAGATTTCTCGAGCCGCGACAGGCGCTGCGATAGTTTCTTCGGTGATGCATCGGAAACAGGTACAGATGTGTCACGCTTCTCGTGTTGCGTTGATTTTCCGGCTCCCAGTGGACAACAGTCTCTAGAGGTCCAAAACAACAGCAGGTACCTCTTTGCAGGTCAGAACTCCCAGCAAGGAAGTTCAGGGGATATGGTGGTGAAGTCTTTGTGTCCCTGAGATTTCAGAACAGGAGGCAAGCTTAGTTTCAAGCCCTTGGAGATCTTCCTTAAGCAGGGCACACAGCAAACAGCAAACAGCAAAGTCCTTTCTCCTTTCCTTGGCTGCAAGGAGCCACTGCAGGCCAACCCCAGACAGCAAACAGCACAGGGGCAGTATTCCTCCTCAGATTATCCGACTCTTCTCCTTGGCCAATGTTAGAAGGCGACCTCAGAGGGTCCCGGAGGGGGCCCTGACTACCCTGAGACCCACCCTCGAGGTATCGTAGCCGGGCACTGGCGGGAGACTCCTCAGGGGAGGAACCTCGTATCTAGGATCGCACACTCGGCACCACACGACAGAGAGACACCACACGAGGAGTTCTTAAGACCAAATCTTTATCAGATCGGAGTGGTAGGATCTTTATGATCAGCAAGGCAAAATATATACAAGTAGAGCGCGGGCTCACCAAGTCTTGGAGGGGGGATAGGAGGTAGCGGGACAGTCTTTGGGGATATGGATCAAATGCAGGAGCGTACCCGGCGCACAGCTCACAATCCTCGAGCTGGGGGATACGCTTGTCGTCGTGGGGTCCGGCGGGACCAAGAGAGTCTGTGGGAGCCGCGAGTTACTCAGCAGGGCTCGAGCACCAGTTCGGAGGTCTTACGATCTTCAGGGAGCCGCGAGTCACTCAGCAGGGCTCAAGCACGAGTTCGGAGGTCTTACGATCTTCAGGGAGCCGCGAGTCACTCAGCAGGGCTCAAGCACAAGTTCGGGGGTCTTACGATCTTCAGGGAGCCGCGAGTCACTCAGCAGGGCTCAGGCACAAGTTCGGAGGTCTTACGATCAGCAGGGCTCAGGTGTTTCCAAGGCGAATCCGCCGGACAGTCCCAGAGCACCCCTTGTTATAGGGCGACTCCTCTTTGATGTCCGGAGTCTGTGCAGGCAGGGGTCTTGTCACCTGGGGGTCGCTTGTTGGGGGTTTCCTGCCATTGTCCTTTGATCCTTTCAGGGCCGGGTCGGGAGGAGCCCCAGACACCCAGCAGGCGTGGAGCCAGCCCTCGGGGAGGCCGGCGGGTCGATCGAAACCCACCTTCCCAGGGAAGCGCAGAGGTGTGATGGAAAGTGCTCCTCCCTTTCTCATCCCAAGGGGAGCGCGATGTCCTCCAGCCGGAGTGGCGCCTATAGGCTAGGGTCGCGCTGGGGCCGGGCGGCCATCTTGGTGCATGAAGTGGGCACGCAGGCCCTGGGTGGCCGAAGGAGGAAGGCCACGGACGGGGGAAGTCCGGGTCGGGTGTGTGTGTTCTGGTGGGAAGTAGTTTCTTGAGGGCCCAGACTACGGCGAACGCCTCGCGCTCGATGGTACTCCATCTCTGTTCCCGGGGCAACAGCCTTCGGCTGGTCTAGACCCTGGTCATTTACCTGGGAGAGGACTGCCCCGATGCCATGCTCGGAGGCATCAGTTTGTACCACAAACTCTTTGGAGTAGTCGGGGGCTTTGAGGACGGGGGCCGTACACATGGCCGTTTTCAGGGCATTGCACGCCTCTTGGCAGGCAGGGGACCACTGCACCTTCTTGGGCTGCTTCTTGGACGTGAGTCCCGTGAGGGGACCGACCAGGCTGCCGTAATTCCGGATGAATCTCCGGTAGTAGCCCGTGAGGCCCAGAAAGGCTCGGACCTCTGTTTGGGTAGTGGGGGGTTCCCAGGCTAGGATGGCGTCGATTTTGGGCTGTAGAGGGGCGACCTGCCCACTCCCGACCTGGTGCCCCAGGTAGGTTACCGAAACTTGCCCAATCTGGCATTTTCTGGCTTTCACGGTGAGGCCCGCCTGGCGTAGGGTGGTTAGCACCCTCCGGAGGTGCTGGAGGTGCTCACTCCATTCGGAACTAAAAACTGCAATATCGTCGAGATATGCAGCGCTGAATTTTTCCAGCCCGGCCAGGACTCTATTTACCAGTCGCTGGAAGGTGGCCGGGGCATTTTTCATCCCGAAGGGCATCACGCGAAAGCGATAGTGCCCATCCGGGGTGGAGAAGGCGGACCGCTCCTTGGCTCCCTCTGTGAGCGCAATTTGCCAGTAGCCGCAGGTGAGATCGAAGGTGCTGAGGAACCGAGCAGCCCCGAGCCGGTCAATGAGCTCGTCGGCTCGGGGAAGGGGGTGGGCATCGGCTCGGGTGACTTCATTGAGTCCCCGGTAGTCCACGCAGAAGCGGAGTTCCGGGGCGACCCCGGGGGCAGCTGCTTTTGGGACCAGGACCACGGGGCTGGCCCAGGGGCTGTCTGAGGGTTCGATCACGCCTAGGGACAACATTTTCGAGACTTCGGCTTGGATACAGGACCGGACCCGATCAGGGACTCGGTAGGCTCGGTGTCTCACTGGTGGGCTGTCCCCGGTATCCACATCATGGACACACCAGTCGGTGACCTTGGGGACCAGGGAGAAAAGGTCCGGAAATTGCCCTAGGAGCTGGCGGCAATCCTCACGTTGTTGGGACGAGTGAGAGACGGAGAGAGGTTCACTCCCTCTACGGAGCCGTCCTTCTCCTTGGTGCACAGAAGATCAGGGGGAGGATCTGACTCTTCGGACCCGTCATCAGTGGCCAGTAGGAGGCTCAGCTCCGTCCGCACAAAGTGGGGCTTGAGGCGGTTCACGTGGAGGACCCGGAGGGGGTCCCGGGGTGACTGGACGTCTACCAAGTACGTGACCGGGCTCTTCCGCTCAACTACTTTGAAGGGCCCGGTCCATTTATCCTGGAGAGCGCAGGGTTTCACGGGGGCCATGACCCACACCAGCTGGCCCGGCTGAAACTCGACCAGCGCGGCGTTCTGGTCGTACCAGCGCTTCATCTCCTCCTGACTCGCCTCCAGGTTGGCCTCTGCCATCTCCCGGAATCTCCTAGTCTGATTTCGGAGAGTCAGGATGTAACGGAACACATCTCAGGGGGGGGCCTCGGGGCGCCGCCTCCCACTCTTCCTTGACCAGGCTGAGGGGCCCCCTGACGGGGTGCCCGTAGAGTAACTCAAAGGGGCTGAAACCCAAGGATTTCTGGGGAACTTCTCGGTATGCGAATAGGAGGCAGGGGAGCAGGATGTCCCACTTACGCCGGAGGGGCTCTTCCAGGCCCGCGATCATCCCCTTCAGAGTCCGGTTAAACTGCTCTACCAGGCCGTTTCCTTGGGGGTGGTACGGGGTGGTGAACTTATAGGACACCCCGCACTGTTGCCATAAGGACCTCATGTATCGGGAGATAAAGTTGGTACCGCGATCGCTCACGACCTCGCGGGGAAAACCCATGCGGGAGAAGATCCCCATCAACGCCCGGCCCACCACTGGGGCCGTGACGGTGCGCAGGGGGATGGCCTCAGGGTAACGGGTGGCATGGTCCACCAGGACGAGGATGAACCGGTGCCCCTGGGAAGTTGGGGGGTCCAGAGGTCCTACAATGTCGATCCCGACCCGCTCAAAAGGGGTACTGACGACAGGGAAGGGCTGGAGGGGAGCCTTGCGCTTCCCTCCACTCTTCCCACTGGCCTGGCACGTGGGACAGGACTTGCAGTGGGCTTCCACATCCGCTTTCATTCTGGGCCAGTAGAAGTGAGTCACGAGGCGACTGTATGTTTTGTCCTGACCCAAGTGGCCTGCGAGGGGAACGTCGTGGGCCAAGCCCAGGAGGAGGTTTCGGAAGCGTAGGGGTACCACCAGCACCCGGCCGGACCCTAGCTCCACCGACTTCTGTTCGCTGTACAAAAGGTCATTCTCCCAATACACCCGGTGCGTCCCCGTCTGGTCGCCTGCGGCCTGGGCCTCTGCCTGTTGCCGGGGCCCGACCAGGGAGGGACAGGTAGCCTGCTCTCGGCAGAACTCCTCTCGAGAGGGGCCCCCCTCGTGGCGCCACTGGGCTAATTCGGGCAGATCGCTTAACTCGGTGACTGGGGTGGAGTCGGAAGGCGGGGGTTCGTCACTGGCGATCGACTCTTCTGGTGGGGGGATGGGGGGACCCTCGTCCGGGACCATCCTATCTTCAGGGGTCGGGGCGTCGTCGACTTCCTTCAGGGGGGTCAGTCGAGCCGCCATGGATCGAGTGGTGGCACACACCCACTCAGGGAGACCCATCATCCCTAGGTGGGTCTTGCGCTCAACTTGTCCCCAGGGGGAACTTTCCAGGTCGTTCCCCAGGAGACAGTCGACGGGCTGGGAGGTTCTCACTGCAACCTTCAGTTTACCGACCACCCCTCCCCACTCAAAGGGCACCAGGGCTACCTTACATAGGCTTTCTGTGTTGTCGGCTGAAATGACAGGGCAAAATACGTTGGGGAGGACCTGGTCTTCGTGGACTAAATGGCTGAGGACACCGGTGATGCTGGCCCCGGTGTCACGGAGGGCTTCTACTTGGTGGCCATTGATCATTACTAGCTGCCCATATTTCTTTGTGTTAGAGGGCAGGAGGCTCCCAGGGACCATCTCTCTATCTCCTAAGGATACTAGGGCCATAGCGGCGGGTTCCCACTCCTCGGCCTCCTCAACCTCCTCCCCCAGGGCTACATTGGCTATCTGTCTAGCAGGGGGTGCTGCCTGGGTGGTGCGTGGGGCCATGGGGCATTCAGGGTCGTTGGCGTAATGCCCGGGCTTCTGGCAACGGAAACAAGTGATGGTAACCCGGTGCCCCCGTCTAAGGGGGGGTCGGATACAGCTGGTGGGGGTGCCGGGAAAGGTGGAGGTTGGGACTTCAAGGGACTAGCCTGGGACTCTCTCTGCCCTCCCTGGTTTCCCCCCCCCTCTCTGGCGGGGTGGTCCCTGACTGGCTCGGGGGTACTCTCCTACAGGGCCCCGGGCCCCGGGTGTTGGTCCAGAGATCCGCCTCGACAGCCAGCTTTCTTGGGTCCGTGAGCTTGCTGTCGAGCAGATGCTGGCGTTGTTCCACAAAGCAGTTGGCAGCCAGGTGTTCCCACAACATAAGGTCGGTTAGTTCTTCCAGGGTGGTTACCTTGCTGCCCTTGATCCACCCATCGAAGGCGCGGCTGAAGAAATTCACATATTCCACCCAGGTGGTACCCGGGATCTTCCTGCAGTCCCGGAACCGCTGGCGGTACATCTCCGGGGTGAGGCCGTACCTTGTGAGGAGGGCCGCTTTCATGTGTTCATAGGAGGTCTGCATGGAGGTGGGTAGGTCGAGCAGGGTGTCTCTCCCTTCGCTCAGGAATCGTCGACATAACCCAGCCCCCAATCCTTCTGCAGGACCCGATGGGAGGTCATGGCGACCTCGTAGGCCCGGAACCACTGCTGAATGTCATCATTTTTGTAATATTCTTTGACCACATCCTTGGGGATGTGGACCTTCTGCTCCGTCGGGGCGGCCGCCTCCCGGTTCCCCGGGGGCCGCGCTTCTTCGCTTCTTGCTTTCAGTTCTATTTCCTTCAGGCTGCGTTCATGTTCCAGTTGAAGTCTCCTTCCCTCGTGTTCTCGTTGGAGTTTCTTCTCTTCTAGTTCTCCTTGTACTCGCAACTGTTCTACTGCTAGCTTTTTCTCAGCTAATTTCAACTCGCCCTCAATTTTGAGTTTGGCTAATTCGAGCTCGTGGTGGCGACTTTTTTCTCTGTCTGCGAGTTCCTCCGGGGATAGGCCCCCGTCTGGTACGAAGCCTCGCACCTGGTTGCTGCTGCGTTCTCCTTGGGAGGGTCCAGCTTCGTCGTGGGGTTCCCCCGCTCCATCTGGGCGTGAGGCTCCAGAATCCACCCAAGCTTTCAGTGCCTTTTGCATATCTTCTTTGGTGTTGAGACCAGTGGTAGCGATTCTGAGTTCCTTACAGAATTGCTTTAGTTCTTTGTGAGTGTACTCTTCCAGCTGTTCCACCTGGAACACGGTACTGGCGTCGTTTTCTATGAGAACCACGGTGTTTCCTTCTGCCATCTTTGTCGGTAGTGCGTCAGCCGTTCACGGTACGATCTCTAGATTATGGGCCCGAATCCCGTCGCTTGCCACCAATGTTAGAAGGCGACCTCAGAGGGGCCCGGAGGGGGCCCTGACTACCCTGAGACCCACCCTCGAGGTATCATAGCCGGGCACTGGCGGGAGACTCCTCAGGGGAGGAACCTCTTATCTATGATCGCACACTCGGCACCACACGACAGAGAGACACCACACGAGGAGTTCTTAAGAGCAAATCTTTATCAGATCGGAGTGGTAGGATCTTTTTGATCAGCAAGGCAAAATATATACAAGTAGAGCGCGGGCTCACCAAGTCTTGGAGGGGGGATAGGAGGTAGCGGGACAGTCTTTGGGGATATGGATCAAATGCAGGAGCGTACCCGGCGCACAGCTCACAATCCTCGAGCTGGGGGATACGCTTGTCGTCGTGGGGTCCGGCGGGACCAAGAGAGTCTGTGGGAGCCGCGAGTTAGTCAGTTACTCAGCAGGGCTCGAGCACCAGTTCGGAGGTCTTACGATCTTCAGGGAGCCGCGAGTCACTCAGCAGGGCTCAAGCACGAGTTCGGAGGTCTTACGATCTTCAGGGAGCCGCGAGTCACTCAGCAGGGCTCAAGCACAAGTTCGGGGGTCTTACGATCTTCAGGGAGCCGCGAGTCACCCAGCAGGGCTCAGGCACAAGTTCGGAGGTCTTACGATCTTCAGGGAGCCGCGAGTCACTCAGCAGGGCTCAGGTGTTTCCAAGGCGAATCCGCCGGACAGTCCCAGAGCACCCCTTGTTATAGGGCGACTCCTCTTTGATGTCTGTGCAGGCAGGGGTCTTGTCACCTGGGGGTCGCTTGTTGGGGGTTTCCTGCCATTGTCCTTTGATCCTTTCAGGGCCGGGTCGGGAGGAGCCCCAGACACCCAGCAGGCGTGGAGCCAGCCCTCGGGGAGGCCGGCGGGTCGATCGAAACCCACCTTCCCAGGGAAGCGCAGAGGTGTGATGGAAACTGCTCCTCCCTTTCTCATCCCAAGGGGAGCGCGATGTCCTCCAGCCGGAGTGGCGCCTATAGGCTAGGGTCGCGCTGAGGCCGGGCGGCCATCTTGGTGCATGAAGTGGGCACGCGGGCCCGGGGTGGCCGAAGGAGGAAGGCCAGGGATGGGGGAAGTCCGGGTCGGGGGTGTGTGTTCTGGTGGGAAGGATCGGCTAGGCCGTGGGCTCGGGGCTAGTGTGAGGTGCAGGGGTCAGGTCTGACTATGTTCCGAGGGCGGGGTCTAACAGCCAAGGATTCTCTTGAGTCCCAGAAGTGATCTAAAGTTCTGGGGTCTGCCCCCCAATATTTATTCTACTAAATCCTTTGTCCTCTGGTGGTAGAGAAGCCCTGTGCTCAGGTGAAAGAAAATCTCCTCCCCCTACTCTAAATGTAGCCCAGGTCTATTCAGCCCAGCCCTGACTCATCAGACTCTCTTGAGCCCCTGCTCCCCCCCCAGCCATTGTCATTCCAAAGCCAGATATGCAATACACAAACCTAGCGGAGGCACACTGGATGGCTAAGCAAGAAAATACCTACTTTCTAAAAGTGGTATTTTCAAAAACGGAATGTAAATATCACCCTCATTAAAAGATGCATTGCAACATTCTGAGTTCAGGCATACTAAACTTTATTTCCCTACCTTGTTCCCATGGGTAGTTATGTTTATAAGATGTTATAAGTAAACTCCCCATTCTATCATATGGGAACAGGTAGCCTTGCAATAGTGTAAAACAAAATTGGCAGTAATTCACTATCAGGGCATGCCACACACATCAGGGCATGTCCTATGTTTTACATACATTACACCCTGCCCACATTGGTACCTTGGGCCTACCTTAGGGATGACTAACATGTAAGAAAAGGGAAGCTTAGGGCCTGGCAAGTAGGTGCACTTGCCAGGTCGACTGGCAGTACCAGACTGAACACAGGCTCTGCAATGGCAGGCCTGAGTTACATTTACAGGCTGCTTATGCGTTTGGCACAATCAGTGCTGCAGCCCACTATCAGCATTTGATTTACAGGCCTTGGCACACACAGTGCACTGTACTAGGAACTGACTAGTAAATCAAACAGGCCAATCATGGAAACACCAATCCATAATAATTTACAAACGGAGCACTTGCCCTTTGGCACTGAACAGCAGTGGCAAAGTGCCCAAAGCATCTAGACCAGCAAAACGGAGTCCAACACAGAGCAAAAACCTAGGCGGTCAAGGCAAAAATACAGGGAAAACCCACGCCAATGATGCTAGGTCTAGCCAGTGTTCCTTCCAGCTGAAATGCGGGGAGAAATACCCACCCTCTTGGGAGTTCTCTTCACTAAGGCGGAAAGATCTGGACAGACCATCAGCATTGGCATGTTCTGTACCAGGGCGGTGTTCTTTGGTGGAGTCCATTGCCTGTAGAGAAATGGACCACCTCAACAGCTTTGGATTTTCACCCCTCATCTGCATAAGTCATCTAAGGGGCCTGTGGTCGGTTGAACCCGGAAGTGAGTCCCAAACAAGTAGGGCCTCAGCTTCTTCAGTGCCCAGACCACAGCAAATGCCTTATGCTCAATCGCACTCCACCTGTACTAGGGAAAGTAACCTCCTACTAATGAAGGCTACAGGTTGGCCTAGGCCCTCCTCATTTAGCTGTGAGAGCACAGCCCCCACACCATGCTCTGAAGCTTCTGTCTGCACAATTAATTCTCTTGAGAAGTTGGGTGGCGTGCACATGGCAGATTTCAGGGCATCAAAAGCTCTCTGCCAGGCATCAGTCCAGTTCACCTTCCTGGGCTGCTTCCTGGAAGTCAGCTCTGTCAAGGGGGCAACAATGGTGCCATACCCCTTGACAAATCTCCTGTAATACCCAGGGAGCCCTAAGAAGGCTCTCACCTCTGACTGGGTCTTGGATGGTCCCCAAGCCAGAATGGTATAATATTTGGGCTGTTGGGGTGCAACCTGGCCACTCCCCACCTGGTGCCCCAAGTACACCACAGAACCCTGCCCGATCTGGCACTTGCTTGCCTTGATCGTGAGGCCTGCCCTCTGAAGAGCCTTCAACACTTCCCCGAGGTGGTGCAAATGTTCCTCCCAAGTGACACTGAACACTGCGATGTCATCCAGGTAGGCGACAATGAAATCCTCCAGTCCAGCCAACACCAGGTTGACCAACCTCTGAAAGGTGGCAGGGGCATTCTTCATCCCAAAGGTCATCACCCGGAATTGAGAGTGCCCCTCTGGCGTGGAGAATGCTGACCACTCCTTTGCCCAGTGAGTCAAGACCCAGGCGTTAAGTTAAATGTACTGAGATACCAAGCAGCTCCCAACCGATCTTTCAGCTCTTAAGCTCTGGGGATGGGGTGCGCATCAGTCCTGGTGACTGAATTGAGCCATCAGTAGTCCACACAGAACTGGAGTTCTGGCGTGGCACCTGGTGTGGCAGCCTTTGGGACCAAGACCAGTGGGATGGTCCAAGGTCTGTTTGAGGGCTCAATCACACTGTCATCTTGGAGACCTCTTCCTTGATGCAAGACTTGAACCTGTCAGTCACTCTACATTTTATGCTTCACAGGAGGACTGTCACCAGTGTCCACATCATGGACACACCACTGAATGACACCAGGGGTCAGGGAGAACAGAGCAGAAAACTGCCCCAACAATTGGCGGCAGTCACTCTACTGTTCAGGAGTCAGGGCGGGAGCTGACCCCACTGACCCACTGTGTTCCTTCGCCGACAGGAGCTAAAGAAGAGGCTCAGTATCCTCCTCCATTCCAGCATCTGTTGCTAGGAGCATGCCCACTTCGGACCTCCCCAAGTGGGGCTTTAGGCAGTCCACATGCAGGACCACAAAGGGTTCCTTGGAGACTGCAAGTCCACCCAGTAGGTGACTTTACTCTTGCGCTCCACCACCTCAAAAGGCCTGGTCCACTTATCCTGGAGCGCACAAGACCCCACTGGGGCCATCACCCACACTTTCTGTCCAGGATGAAACTCCATCAGAGTGGCATTCTGATCATACCAAAGTTTCATCTCCTCCTGACTGGCTTCCAGATTCGCCTGAACGAGCTGTCTGAAGCGCTTAATCTGGTTTCTGAAGGCCAGCATGTAGCTATATACATCATGGGGAGGTATACTGGGAGCTTTCTCCCAGCCTTCTTTGACCATACTTAGAGGTTCTCTCACAGGGTGCCCATACAAATGTTCAAAGGGACTAAACCCTGAGGATGTTTGCAGTACCTCCCTGTAAGCAAACAAAGGCATGGTAAGAGGACGTCCAACTTATGCCTCATGGGTTCACCAAGACCCATAATCATGCTGTTGGACTTGGCTTTTTTTGCAAGGTCATTCCAGAACTTTTTGCCCTCCTCCCGTATTTTTTCTGACCTATTGTTGGTGGTTTTAGGACTCTGGCCACTTTATCACTGCTGTTCAGTGCTAACGTGCATGTGGAATGGAATGGAATGGAAAGACATTTGTAGAGCGCGTGGCTACCCATGAGCGTCCCAGCGCTAAGAACCAACATGGAGGAAGCAGAAGAGCTAGGGAAAAGGAACAGTGTTCAGTTGTTTACGGAAAGCCAGATGATTGGGGACTGTGCAAAGATGTAGTGGCAGAGAGTTCCAGAGTTTGGAGGCATTATAAGAAAAGAGCCGACCGCCACATCTAGACTTTTTGATCCTAGGGACCTCAGCAAGGTGCAGGTCATCTGACCGCAGTTTCCTATTTGATTTATAAGGGCGTATCATGGCTGAGTTAATAGGAGGCCCGATCCCCATCATCGACTTATGTGCCAGGCATAAAGCCTTGAATCTAATACGTTCCTGCACTGGGAGCTAGTGAAGGGAACGGAATGCAGGTTTTGCTGATTGTCTGTTGGCGGATCCAGTCAGAAGTCTGGCAGCGCTGTTTTGAACGGACTGCAGTTTAGAGACTACTGAAGTGGGGGCGCCCAGCTATAGCGCATTCCCGTAGTCCAGTCGAGAAAGTATGAGTGATTGGACCAGTTTTTTTTTTTGCTTGGGAGGGAAGAATGGGCAGAGCTTTGTTGGCCACTCTAAGCAGAGGGCTGTCGTCTTCCTGGCCGGTGTCCTAAAACTCAGGTCCTGGTCCAACGATATGCCCAGGCTCCTAATTTCTGACTTCGGGACCGGGGGTGGACCCATGCCAGAAGGCCACATGGAACTGGAATTAAAACTAAGGGGGTTGCCCAATATCATAATCTCGGTTTTACTACCATTAAGCTTGAGCTGCGACGCATCCATCCAGTTTGAGATGTCCTCTAGACAAGTATAGAGGGCACTGTTTTTTTGATCTGCTTGGTTTAACCCAACCACGAGTAGCGCGTCATTGGCATAGGTAACCATACGGATTCCAGAGGGGGCTACAATGGCTGCCAGAGGGACAATAAAAACATTGAAAAGGGTGGGGCTAAGTGACGAGCCCTGTGGGACTCCGCTCAGCAGAGAGGAAGGTTTGGATGCAATATTCTCCTCAAATACCTGAAAGGTTCTACCCTCCAGAAAAGAGCACAGTCATTGAAGCACTATGCCAGTTACTCCTATACTCCTGAGACGCTGGGCCAGAATCATATGGTTCACTGTGTCAAACGCTGCGCTCAGGTCGAGGGGTAAGATGGCTGACGAACCTCCTGAGTCAAGAATTTTCCTACTTTCCTCCACCACTGCTAGCAGAGCCGTTTCGGTACTCTGGCGCGGTCAGAACCCTGTTTGAGAGGAGTGGAGCAGGCTGTGGGTTTCGAGGAATCTGGAGAGGGTTTGATTAACATATTTCTCTACTATCTTACCTATTCCAGGCAGAAGGGAGATAAGGCGGTAGTTGCCCAGATCTGCTGGGTCCAGATTGGGTTTCTTAAGTAGGGCTTTCACCATGGCCCCTTTCCAGTTAGAGGGAACTATTCCTGTGGACAGTGTGGCATTGATCAGATCCGTAATGTGGGGGATATAATTGAGGCAACCTGTTTCAGAATATTAAGTGGTGCTCTCCATGGTAAACTTGGTAAGATTAGTCTACATCTGTTTGGCATATTTAATTTACCTATCAGTCCTTTGTACAGTGGTATCTCATATACCCAGGGCCAGTAAATTAAATGCTACTGGTGGGCTTGCAGAGCTGCTTGTGCCACCCACCAAAGTAGCCTTTCAAACCTGTCTCAGGCCTCTGCCACTGCAGGGCCTGCACACGCAATTTACTGCCGCAGTGATGTGGCACATAAAGTGGTTGCCACGTCTGTGACAACCCTTTTACTACATATCATTCACCACTAAATTAGGCCCTAGCTAGCCCTATGGGCAGGGTGCAGTGTAGGTAAAAGGTAGGACCTGTGCCTTAACTGTGTGGCATGTCCGGGTAGTGACGAACAGCCTATTTGGTTTCTCATTTCTGTGAGGCTGCCCTCTCATAGGAATGCATTGGGGATTCCATGATATAAAATAAATAAATAAATCCAGTACTTGTATAGCACACGAATCACCCCTGAAGGGGTCTCTCGGCGCTGGGGGCCGTTGGGAAGATTAAGCGAGCTATTGCCCAGAGTCACATGGTGCTGGGCAGACCCCTGCCGCCGGAGCCAGGGATCGAACCGTGATCCCCAGCGTCCAGCATCAGTCACCCGGGCCATGGTGCCACACCTCTCCCCATGTGCTTCAGCGGTAATTCCTGACATGAGAGGGGTAGCGTGATCAAGTATGGTATGTTTGGAACAGTTGTGATAAATGCTGCGTACTGGTGTTCACAGATTTATTATCACTATTTAAGAAATGCCACTTTTAGAAGTAGGCATTTCTGAGTGCTAAGTGTCTTTGTGCCTGCCTGTTGTGCATTGACTGCCTGGCCTTGGAGTGACAGGGTCTGGGGAGGTGTAGTGGCCCCAGAGAGTCTGGGCGAGTCAGCACTAGGCTAAATAGGCCTGATCTGCATTTGGAGTGGTGGGAGGCGTAGCACCTGCACCTGAATAGGGCTGTGCCTACCTTCCACAATGATGGCTCCGCTCCCTGTTGTGTGTCTGGGGCCAGAGTCTACACTGACAATGGGGAGTGTTGTAGACTTGTCAAGTGCCCCCAGAACTGGTTTGGTCCAGGGCCCTGTTCCGGGGCAGAACAAAGACTTGGGGCACTATACGTATTGGGGCTGTGACCCCATGTTTTTGGTGCTTACTTGGAACTTGGAGAGGAGATACTGCCAGAGGACTGCAGTGTGCCAGGAGATACCGCCGCCTGGGACTACCTGCTGCCTGCTGGGTGGCTGAGAAGACTGCCCCTCTGCTAGGGGACCCTGCGAGTGGGCCTACCTGGGCCCTGTCCTCTGCCCCCTGCCCCAGGGATCTCTCAGGGCTGGGGAGCCTGCCCTACAATGCTTAGGCAACTTAGCGCTAAGTAAGCCCTGGATTCAAGTGAGGAAGCTCCTGTTGAAGGACTGCAGTTACGTGAGCAGAGAGAGAAATTGTGATGTGGCGAGAACTCTGTGTCACCTTCCTCCGTGGTTGTGGAGAGGGGTGGGCCGCCTGCTGCAGGTGAGCACGTGGAGCGCTTCATGTTTCTTTTTGTGCCAGGTATATTTGAGCCACTGGCATGGGCTTGTGTTGCGGTGCCGTACGTGGTGAGTGGTCTCCACTTTAAGCTCACGCCGCCACCAGAAGCCAGGCAGAGGCTAAGCCCGGTTGTGGGCATGGCCTGGCAGCGAAAGGGAGCTGCTGAGGAGACCGCTAGACAAGAATCCACAGGAAGCGTTGCCCAGCAACCTAGCAGTTCAGGGAAACCAGTCAGGAGGAAAGAGGCGCGTGGCCGAGCCTGTGTTGAGGGAGGGGCCACCACCCATGAGCAAAGCCACCGGAGGCTTCACTCCGCGTAGTGACCAGGGAGGCCCTAGCCCAGCCGAGGCTTCTTGTCAGGCAAAACTCGCAAAGGCACACGGAGGCAGGGTGGGTCTATGCGAGGAGACTGGCTGGAGGCTGGTTACAGGAAGGAGAAGCGACAGAGGAAAGGAGGACGGAGACGGCACCCATGTCAACCCAGCCCCACAGGGCTGGATCGGAGCACTGCCATTTACCGCCTTCCGCTTGGAGCCCAGGACTGCTGGTCACCAGTTGCACCTATCTCACTCAGCCCCCAAGGAGTGGTAAGTGAGGCTGAACTTCTTTGTTATTAGACTGGGCCTCGTGATGACGGCGCCCACAATTCTAACATTGTGCAGCTGCGCCGCATGGTCGTGGGCACCCTTACCATGTGTTGGGAGCATTTCTCTTTTCTTGCCATTCCAGGGCAAGCCCAGCAGGGGCCCGGATTTGAAAGTTGTCGCTGAGGGGGAGCTGCACTGGACCTGAGTGTGAGGTCAGGGCGAGACCTCGGTCAGAGGCCTTGGTGCTCCACGCTGTGTGTGTGGAAAATCATTGTATCACGGGCAATGGGCTATGTTATGCCCTGAGGTGCACTGCTGAGGGGATTTCATGGCTATGCATCACTCTAATGGCCACATATGCATGCCCTGACATTATGATGTGCTGTTGAGGCTCATATCTTGCAATTGTCAGGAAGGGGCACCTTGCTGTGCAGTGATGGTACCTATGCTGTTGTAGTAATGTGTGCACCCTATTAGCAATTACGTTTATGCCTGAGAGGTGCTCATGAGATGTGTACTGTGGCCAGTGTTGACTATGGTGCACTATTGATGATTATGTTTTGCATAATATAATGGGCTAAGTGCAATAGTACCAGTGGTTACTGACCAACCTAATGGTAATGTTATGACAGTGGCCCGATTCACCCTGTGGTGTATATTATCACTGTAAAGTCATGACAAATGCCAGGTGGCACAGTGTATATATGTCATTGTGTTCTAATGTGTTTTATGGATAATACAAAGGCTATTTTTACATAACCTTGTGTGGTTTCTTTTGTGGTGTGCCTAGTGTATCAATGCTGTGTGAATGTGTTGCGCAAATGCTTTACACATTGCCTCTGGGATAAGCCTGACTGTTCTGCCAAGCTACCAAGGTGGTGAGCAGGGGTTATCTTCAGTATGTCACTCCTTTCCCCTGACTAGACTAGGCGCATGCCCTAGCCAAGCGGAAATCCCATTTCTAACACATGCCCTTCAGGGTCCGGTTGAATCTCTCAACCAGCCCATTACCTTGGGGGTGGTAAGCAGCGGTGAATTTGTAGGTAACACTGCACTCCTGCCACAGGGACTTCATATACTTAGATATGAAGTTGGTACCCGGTTGGACACCACCTCTCTGGGGTGTCATGGTCCCCAAGACCAGGAGAAACCTGTTGCACATGGCTGTCTTGGGATCCAGAGGCCCCAAAATGTCAATAGCCACCCAAAGGGAGTGCTGACCACAGGGAAAGCTTGGAGAGGAGCCTTACACTTCCTCCCACTCTTACCACTTGCCTGGCAAGTCTGGCAAGACCTACAATGAGTATCAGAACTCTTACGCATTTGGAGCCAGTAAAAGTGGGTGACAAGCCTTTCAAAGGTCTTGTCTTGCCCCAAATATCCTTCCAAAGTCACGTTATGAGTCAGACCCAGTAGGAAGGCTCTGAAGCGCTGGGTTACCACCAGCACATGGGCTGACCCAGGCTCAGCAACCTTAGGCTCGCTATACAAGAGACCATTCTCCCAGTAAATCCTATTTGATCCAGACTGATCACCTGCCACCTGGTTTGCAGCCTGCTTCATCAAACCAACAAGAGAAGGGCACTTCTGCTGTTCCTGGCAGAATTCATCCCCAAGGTTTGTCTCCTCCTGGACAGTGGGAACTTTGGGTGCCGGTTTACCGCGCCCCCTGCCTCTTCCCTTTCTGACAAGCACCAGGGCCACTCTTTCAGGCTCCAGGTCATGCCCTTACCAGCTGCCATAGACCGAGTGGTCACACACGCCCACTCAGACAGACCTAACATCTCTAAATGAGACCTCCACTCAACCTTTGCCCAAAGGGTGCTCTCCAAATCGTTGCCTAGCAGTCAACAGGCATGGCTGGCCTCACAGCTACTTTCAATGTACCTGAAACACCCCCACCCCACTCAAAGGGAACCTGTGCCACTTTGCAGAGGCACTCTGAGTTGTCAGCTACAACTACTGGGTAGAATGTGTTGGGAACCACCTGATCCTCAAACACCAGCTGACAACTGACACACTGGCTCCAGTGTCTCTCAGAGCCTCCACACTATGGACATTGATGGTCACCAACTGCCTGTACTTCTTAATGTTATCAGGCAGATGAGCTCTTGTGACCATCTCAAAGAGACCAGGGACATTTCTGTGGGACCCAACACCTCTTGGGTACCTGACTCCTCCCCCACAGCTACACTAGCCATTTCCCGGACGGTCCACCTGTGGGTGTGGTGGTAACCTTCTTGGGACACCTAGGATCCCCTTGGAAGTTGCCCACCTGACCACAACCACAACATGCCCTGGGACCCCTATGAACAGGCTTACCTGTCAGAACCCATGGCTTCTTTCCACTGGGAGGCTGAGAACCCTTACCTTGGTTCCCTTGAGAATTACTTTGGGACCGTTTTTGGAACTCCTTCTGTTTACTCTTGTCCCCCTCCCTACTCTTCTGCTGGGGACCCTGCCCACCTTTTCTGGAGTCTCCCACACAAACTTTTTGGACCCTGGTTCTGACCCCGGCAGTCCTCCTCCACAGCAAGCTTCCTGGGGTGAGTCAGCATACTGTCATTCAAGTGCTGGCATAACTCTGGAAACAATTATCTGACAAGTGCTCCCATGCAACCAAATCATAGAGCCCTTGCAAATCATTCACCTTGCTACCCTTCACCCAACCATCCAGTGCTCTGCAAAAATAGGACACATACTCTACCCAAGTACTTGACTCCAGCTTCTTACAGTTTCTAAATTTCTGCCTGTACAGCTCTGGGGTCAACCCATACCTTGTTACTAAGGCTTCCTTAATGGGGGCATAGGGCATCTTATCCTTGGTGGGCAAGGCTAGAAATGTTTCCCTTCCTTCACTGATAAAGCAGCCCCACAACCCCACCTCCACAATCTCTTTCAGGGACTCTGTGGGACCTCATTGCTACCTCATAGGCCTTGAACCATTGACCAATGTTCTCATGCTTCATGAAATCCTTAATAACCTCCTTGGGATGTATATCTTCCCTTCTCCAGGCACTGATGGTGTGCTGACACCATTGGGATTGGTCTCTAGACTTTTGGCATTCAGATCCAACTCCCTCAATCCTTTTTCATGCTCAAAGAGCAACTTCTTCTCTTCTATGGCCAATGTATGCTTCTCTAACTCCAATTTCTTACCCTCCATGTCACACTCCTTCCCCAGCCTGAGCTTTGTAAGCTCTAACTCATGCACTCTGCTTCTCTCCCTCTCCTCCAACTCCTCTGGAGACAGACCCTTTGAAAACACGCTGCTGCACCCCCGGAAGGCAACTTCCATCCAGTCAGGCCCAATAGCCCATCCTGCTGGCCATCTAAATTCTCTCCCTCCACCATGGGCTCGTCGGTATGCTCACTGGTATTCCTTGATTCCAACCAGGCCCTCAGTGCCTTTTGGTATTCCTCCTTTCTGGTGAGGCATCTTACAGAGAATTTAAATTTTCTGCAGACAGCTTTAAGTTGTGGCACAGTGTAGGTATCAACCCTCTCCTCTTCAAATTCAATATCCACAGATGCAAGTGATGCTGTTTTACTCATGGTGAAAATTGGCAGTTCTTAAGTTGAAAAGAATTCCAAGGAAAAGGTTCTACCAAATGTATGTGGTCACGTAATGGTCTGCACTATACTAGTAGTGTACATCAATCACTGTATGTAAGACACAAATGCAAGTCCAGATCCTCACCGCTGCCCACCAATGTTAGAAATGGGGTCTCTAGTTGGCAGAGGTAGATACCTTTGTCCACATAGGGGCCCTTGCTTCTAGTCAGGGTAATGGGATACACTTCTAAAATAACCCCTGCTCACCCCCTTGGTAGCTTGGCATGAGCAGACAGACTTATCTCAGGGGCAGTGTGTAAAGCATTTGTGAACACATACAGTAATACAGTGAAAACACTACAAATGGACACCACACCAGTTTAGAAAAATAAGTAATCTTTATCTAAACCAAAACAAGACCAAACAACAAAAACCCACAATAAAGTAATACAAATGTAACTTTCAAATGGTAGAAATAGTTCAGTTCAAAGCAAATTGCAGATGCAACACTTTTCACACAAAGTACCCTGGATGCGTCGCACACACAAACAAAAAGGGCAGCAGGGAAGGTGATGCGTCAGTTCCATACACTCAGGGAAGGTGATGCGTCGGTTCCTTGCTCCAGGGGAGGAGATGCGTCGGTTCCTTACTGCTGCGCAGAGGAGGTGATGCGTCTGTTCCTTATCGGAGAGGAGGTGATGCGTTGGTTTTTACTGCTTGGGGAAGTGATGCGTTGGTTTTTTACTGTGTCACCCAATGATGCAACAGACTTGGTGCCTCAATGGAATGCGACGATCCGGGACGATGCGTGGATTCTTGCAGCCGCACAGCAGGGCTTGCGTCGGAATCAGAGCGGTGATCTCAGACTTCAGAGATCACTGCACTTGATGCTGCGTGTGGCAAGTTCTCAAGCCGTGACAGGCGCTGCGATGGTTTTTTCGGCAATGCATCGGAAACAGGTACGGATGCATCACGCTCCTCGGTGTTGCGTTGATTTTCCATCTCCCAGCAGAAAACAGTCTCTAGAGGTCCAAAACAACAGCAGGCACCTCTTGGCAGGTCAGAACTCAAACCAAGGAAGTTCAGGGGAGCTGGTGGTGAAGTCTTTGAGTCCCTGAGACTTCGGAACAGGAGGCAAACTCAGTTTGAAGTCCTTGGAGATCTCCCTCAAGCAGGGGACACGGCAAACAGCAAAGTCCTTTCTCCTTTCCTTGGCAGCAAGTAGCCAATGCAGGCAAACCCCAGACAGCAAACAGCACAGGGGCGGTATTCCTCCTTAGCTTCTCCAGCTCTTCTCCTTGGCAAAGGTTCCTCTTGATTCCCAGAAGTAATCTAAAGTTCTGGGGTCTGGGCCCCGATATTTATACTACAAAATCCTGTGTTCTCCGGTGGCAGAAAAGTCCTGTGCTCAGTCGAAACCAGTTCTGTCCTCTCTGGTACAGCTTCCTGGCAGGAGGTGGAGACAGCATCGTGGAAGGCAGACCAGGCCCATAGAGGTGAAGGGAAATCTCCACCGTCTACTCTAAATGCAGTACATTTCTATCCAGCCCTGCCCTGACTCATCATACTCTCTGGAGGCCCAGCTCATCCAAAGCCAGACATATGCAATACACAAACCTAGCAGAGGCACACTGGATAGCCAAGCAAGAAAATACCTACTTTCTAAAAGTGGTATTTTCAAACACAAAATGTAAAAATCACCCTCACTAAAAGATGCATTTTAACATTCTGAGTTCAGGCATACTAAACCTTATTTTCCTACATTGTTCCCAGGGGTAGTTATGTTTATAAGATGTTATAAGCAAACTCCCCATTCTATCCTATGGGAAAAGGTAGCCTTGCAATAGTGACATTCGAAATTGGCAGTAATTCACTAGCAGGACATGCCACACACATCAGGGAATATCCTACCTTTTACATACATTGCACCCTACCCACAGGGGTACCTTGGGCCAACCTTAGAGCTGACTACCATTTAAGAAAAGGGAAGGTTAGGGCCTGGCAAGTGGGTGCGCTTGTCAGGTCGACATGGCAGTACCAGACTGCACACAGGCTCTGCAATGGCAGGCCTGAGTTACATTTACAGGCTGCTTATGTGGGTGGCACAATCAGAGCTGAAGCCCACTAGCAGCATTTGATTTACAGTCCCTGAGCACACACAGGGCACTGTACCAGGGAGTGACTAGTAAATCAAACACGCCAATCATGGAAACACCAATCCATAATAATAATTTACAAAGGGAGCACTTGCACTTTGGCACTGAACAGCAGTGGCAAAGTGCCCAAAGCATCTATACCAGCATAAACAGAGTCCGACACACAGCAAAAACATAGGAGGTGAAGGCAAGAATACAGGGGAAAGCCGCGCCAATGATGACAGGTCTAACAATAGTCAACAAGAATATCTAAGGTAAAAATATATATATTTATATTTTTAATTTATTTTATAAATCCATGAAGGTCAGAGTTATAAAACATTTGGTACATTTCAATTATATAATCAATAGTTCAAATAAACATCACTTTTATCAGAATAAAAACATCCACATGATCCTTAAAAACACCGAATACTATCAAAAACAGATATTAGACAAAAACAGACATAATAGTTAGCATATTCATCACTAACAGTTTATCGAATATTATCGCAGCTCTAAAGTGCAAGGTGCAACGTGCAAAATACATCAAGTATTGCTTTTAGCCCAAAATTGCAGAGTGCAATATAGACAGCATATCATAGTCCCATAAAGTGCAAGTGCTTAATTTGCCGAATACCACATCACTCATCCATATAGGAGACCACCGGCCCCTAAATGTCCCTGGCTAATTTCCCCTTACGAGCCCCCTTTAGTGCATATAGACTGTGTTCTAGATTAAAGATGGTAAAAAATCTTGCCTTCCATAGCTCAAATGTCGGGGCGTCTTTATGAAGCCACATTGAGGCAACACACAGCCTAGCTATAGCCATAGCCACAAAGATCAGATATCGATATCTATATGCCAGCTGGTCACATCCATCATCTTCCACTACCCCCAGCAAAAACATAAGATGCAGCTAATTTTATTGGGCCCACAAGCAGTTCCGCTAGAACTTTTTCTAGGTCCCTCCAAAATTTACTTAAGTGTCCACATGAAAAGAAAATGTGCACAATTTCTGCATCATCAACTCCACAGCACAAACACTTGCAGTCATTAACCCCGCCCCATTTTAACAACCTAGCTGGGGTGTAATAGAGATTAAAAATGGTCTTGTAATTCTGTTCGCAAAGATTAGCTGACATCAATAATCTCCCTGCCAGTTCAATAGAATATTCCATCTGTGTACCTTGACACCCCAGCCTGTTGTCTCACTTAGTATTGTGCTTGTCTAAATCCCCACCCTTAGTCTCTAATAATAAATTATATAACAAGCCAATGCGTACATCTCTCCTTACACCCTCAACTACAGGATTTAGATCAATCTTCCATTGGTTTTTACATAGGTAATCACGGATTTGTAAATATTAAAAAAATTCCGCATTAGGGAGGAGAAATTTCTCGACCAACATCTCAAAAGACATCAAGCCCCCATTATCATATAAGTCCCCGATATATTGAATACCTCTTGTCCGCCATCTGTCTACCGTCCTATACCAAAATATCGGGGGCAAAAGTATAGTAGCAGCAAACCGGGTATACTGGGAGACCCTCTCGAATCTGTAACATTTTCGCACCACTTTCCACACCTTATAGGCAGCATTCAAAACCTTGAACCTGTTTTTTTCGTAGTAGCTAGGTTCCAAGTTAACAAACAACCAATTTCTCGCATCACTGCCCAACAACATTTGATGTATCGAGGGTGATTCGGCAATATTAAGAGGTTCTTTCCCCGTTAATAGGAAATTCATACGCTGCAACATACACACCAAATAATATAGAGTAAAATCAGGTACTGCCCATCCACCTTTCTCCCGCTGTAAAATCATATAGCCCATTGCTCTTTGGGGTTTCCCTTGTGCCCATAAAAACCTAACACATATCGACTGTAATACAGCCAATTGGACACAAGAAATTTCTAACGGAAGAGATCTAAAAACATATAAAACCTTGGGTAAAATTAACATTTTAAGAACGTTGCACCGTCCAACAAGTGTCAGATGTAAACATTCACCCCGGTCTAGCTGCTTCCGTACCGAAGTTAGAATATTACCCCAATTGACCTCAACTAATGATTTTAGACATGTCCTTATTATAACCCCTAAATATGATACATCAGTTAAAACCCATTCATCATTAAAGCCGTCTTGGTTTGAACACAAGATTTGTGTTTTAGACACATTCAGCTTATATCCTGACGTGGCTCCAAATTCTAATGCTAGTTGTTCTATCTTGGAAATAGCCCCCCTAGGATTAGGGGTGACCACTGCCACATCGTCAGCATATGCAAAAACTCGATAATATTCTTGTTTCCAGATTACCGGTTCTATTCCTGCACTTTGCTCCAATATCATTAAAAAGCGGTTAATAAATAATGAAAACAACAAATGAGAGCAAGGGCACCCCTGTCTTGTACCTCATGCTATATTTACCGAGTCTGACTCAAGACCCTTGATACATATCTTAGCAGTTGGGTGTCTATATAAAACTTGGATGGCTAAAAGAAAGTTTTTCTGAAAGCCTGCCTGTCGTAATACTGCCTATAAAAATTCCCACGTGACCCGGTCGAATGCTTTTTCAGCGTCTAGTAGAATCAAACAACATTTTTTCCCCATAGTATCAGCTATACCTTACAAGGTTACCACCCGACTAATATGATTAGTCATCCCCCTCTTAGGTGTTAACCCATGTTGCCGAGTTGACACTAACGGGGTAATAACATCGGCTAACCAGGTCGCGAGAATTTTGGCATACATTTTACCATCTACATTTAATAATGATATTGGCCGATACGAACCTGGTTGTTCGGCAGGTTTATCTTTTTTTTAAAAAAACTATTATACTAGCTTCATCCCAAGACGGAGAGGGTGCTCCTACTTGTGCCTGAAGTATCGGTTTTAAGCTCATTGAAAAAAGTTGTATATATTTCCAATGGTAACTTATCAGGCCCTGCTGCTTTATCAGAGGCTAAACTGTTAATAGCTCCTTCTAGTTCTTCCATCGGGATAGGTTCCTCAAGTCTTTCTAAATCTAATGGATCTAGTTTTTTACAGTTAAGGCCCTGTAGCAGCTTTTCCCCGGCCTGTGTATCAGAGGATTCCCCAGTATACAGTGCCTCGTAGTAACCGTGGAACACCTTTAAGATCCCTTCATCTGTACCTACCATTTTCCCCTCAGCATCTACTACTGGTCCAATTCTTTGGGCCGCTTCCCTTGATCGCAGCCTTTGTGCCAAACAGCGTCCAGTTGCCTCCCCGTATTCGTAACTTTGGTTCCTGTTGATAGAGTGTTTCTTGGCTATTTCTTTACTCCAGTGTAAATTTATTTTAGCCTTACACCTGGCTACGTGCATCTGTACTCAGAGATCTCAAGTCCAGCCTGAATGCCCTGCATGAGTTTTCCTTCCGCTATTGCCAGGTTGCCACATAATTCCTGCACAGCCGCTTGTATCTGCTTCTGTTTATGTAGCCCAAAACGAAGGGTTTCATCCCTGAAACCCACTTTTAGAGCATACCACACTGATCCAATCCGAGCCGTGTTGCAGTTTATAGCTAAAAATTGCTCAATCCACACCTTCATATGTGCCACATAATCACTATCAAGAAGCAGCTTTCTATCAAAAGAGAATGTTTGAGGCCTGACTCCAGTCTTGAACATGCCAAGATTCAATACTAGAGGACCATGGTCCGAAGAGATCCGCGGATGGACCTGAATGTTAGCACCCGACAATACAGCCCGGATACAAAAAAATAAT
This sequence comes from Triturus cristatus, assembly GCF_964204655.1. Lineage (NCBI taxonomy): Eukaryota > Metazoa > Chordata > Amphibia > Caudata > Salamandridae > Triturus > Triturus cristatus. The sequence continues at coordinate 138,907,995 of NC_140589.1, read as the reverse complement.
CCAGTCTTACCAATTTCTGATGTGGGTGTGAGAAAAAGGTATACCCGGGCTCAGACTCCCTCAGTGTTGCCCATGCATCCACCAAACCATGATCTGCCACTAAAGACTGCAATGCCTTAAAAACTTTTGGTTTCCTCCCCCTATAAGATTTACTATCATCCTGTAGCAACCCTGTCTCAAGATGTATGTTTATGTCCCCACATAAAATCAGCGGGGTGGGCCATAATGCTAATTCCACATTAAGCCCTTCTAATACTGCGGTCTCATCGAAATTCGACCCATAGATTGAGCAGATAGTGCATTTTAGATTACCAATCATACATTCCGCAATGGCCCACCTCCCTGCTTTATCTGCTAATACTCTTCCAGTCCCCTGTATATGTTTTTTACCAATATCGCTACCCCCCGGATAGTAGTGGGTTGCTCTGTGCATACCAACACATTAAACCCCAGTTCCGCCAATAATTTTCTTTTGCTCCATGGGATGTGGGTTTTTTGAACACATACCAGATCTGGTTGAAGCAACCTCAATTCTGCCAAGACCTGTTGTCTCTTATTATAATTATGATACAATCAGAGTAGGGAAAGAGAAGCTGTGATCCGACCGTCTTCCGGCTAGTCATAAATAATCAAAGGAGGAGTGATCCCTCCTCCTCTTATTATAATTATTCAATCCACAAACATTTAGGGAGCAGAGCCGAATGCCTGCACTTTTACGCATATCCCCCATTTATATTCCCACAATTTTAAGCATAAGGACCATATGTCTAAAACCACTGAATTTCTTAATTGATCTCACTGCACCTTCATGGATTCTTTTTACCCGTGACCCCCCTCACCTCCTCCCCCCACCTTTTCCCTGCACGGCTTCAGCCGAGGTCATGTCCCCCCCCACACCTTTCCCCAGAAAAGAGGCTAGGAGACACAAGGCCTCTGAGACGTAACAAGCTTTAGCCCTCCCAGACCTACCTGCTCCACCACTTACAAACCCGTGTTTTCCTTTCACACCAATACACCACACACAATCACCACAGAAAAGATAAAGACACTTCCTCACAAATCTGAAATCTTAGTGTGATCCATGCATATCTCACCTATTTAATTACATAAATAATCTATAATCCGTACCGCTTTGCCTAAATTTTACTGCATTCAAGTTACTCTTTTTTTTAGCACTTTTACAGCGAATGAAGATACTCCTTAGCCACCGATTCTGTTGTAAAAAACCGCACTTGCTCATTATAAATAACCTTAAGCTTGGCGAGGTTCAACAGAAAAGCTTGCGCCTTTTTATCTCGAAAAGGAGTATTAAGTTGACCCAATTGCCATCTCTTTTCTAAAGTAAGGGGACAGTAATCAGAGCGCACAAAGAACTCAATCCACTTACCTCTTCCCCCTTTTTTTTCGATCCGGTCTTGCCAGGTCATACACTGCCTCTCTCGCCAAAAAATTGTTGACTGATATCAAAATTGCCCTTGGTCTATTAGTATTCTGACCAGCTCTATTACGCAGTGTGAAGGGGAACCTATGTGCTCGCTGAATCTCCTGAACCCAATCCCATTGGGTCAACCCAGGAAAGGCCTCAGAGAACAGCTCGATAACAAATTTCCGTGCATCCTGCCCCTCCGTCCCCTATGGAATATCCAAAATACGAAAATTATTACGTCGCAGATGATTCTCCAAGTCCGTGATCTTCCAGAGGGTGTCATTCTTCGCAGTACTGAGCGCCTCAGTTGTTGCTTTCTGTGCAGCGAGCTCATCTTCTAGGTTCGAAATATGTGTCTCTGCCTCATTGAACCTCTCGATGAACTCAGAGCATGATTTTGCCACCCTTAACACTGAATTCTGGAGTTTATGACACGCTCCCTGGGTGCGCAGGCTCTCAGTGCGAGTCTCCTCCCTATGAGCCATGATACTCTGGTAAATGAGAGCCAGGGAAATATCTTCAGGGTTGTCCATCATATTTGAATTAGATTGTATCCCACTAACCGCTCCGTTAACCCCAGTCTCAGCCATAAATGAATAATCCCACTTGAAGGAATCTGTGCTTTCCGCCATCGGAAGACTTGCACCCACCCCCTGGGTCGCCCCTCGCACGCACTGTACTATGAAGATCATCCCTCTGTTTGGATTGAGTGCTCAAGTCTGTCTCATCCCCTGAAGTTTCAGAAGGGTCTGACATTGAAAAAAATGGATAGTCCCCTGAATCACTCTCCTTTGCAACGTCCTGATTACCAGTCTTGTTTCCAATTGCCCCCAGCTCTGCACTCTCCGCGGGCGTTTCTACTCTTTTCCCATATTTTTCCCCTTCTTTCACTGTCTCTCTGGGTTTATCCCCCGCTGTACTCCCCTTATCAGGTGTTTGATCGTCAAGAGAATTCTCCTCAGCAGGCTGGTTTCAGGACTTTGTGCTTTCATAATCATCATAGGTATGAGGGGGTAATGATTTCTTTACCTTTTCAGAGAGAAACAGAGCCGGAACAGATTTCTTACCGCTCTCCACGCGGGTTTTCTCAGCATTTGGATCAGGTTTCTTCCTCTCAGTCTCCCGCGCTGGCCCGCTCTCACCCGTCTCCATGATATTCCTCGCCTTTCCCCGTCCTGCCTTCGGTGGCATAGCAGCGTTGCGCGTTCTAGTCTTTGAAGCAGCGTCGGGTCTCGTCAGCGCTCCACGCACACCGAGTCCACCATGCGTATACCTGGAAGACCGCCCAGCGAGGATCAGCAGCTGCCAAACAATCATGCAAGGAGCCCGGTAAGCATTGCACCAAGTCGCAAACTCCGGGCCAGCCACTAAGGTCTCCTCTCAATCCTGCATGATGACCGACAACATCAAAAAGCCACCATCAGCAATGCGGTAAGTCAGGCAAGGGGGAGAGCTTCGGGAGCTTTGAGCTCACACGACCGCACTCACGGCTGCCATCTTGCCTCCTGTTTCTAAAAAAAGATTATTTTTAGTGTTGTTTTTAAAATTTTTGTAAAAAATATCGATGAAGAAAATATTGTATTAGCATGTAATTTATCGTAGTGTTCTTCACTGCATCTGTTTACTATTTTTTAATTTCAGTTTTTAGTAACATCATTTTTAATTACTAAATTATTGAAATTTGTATCTTTAATTGTAATGATGTATACAAAAAATGATGTAATACGTTTTTACAGTAGGTGGATATTGGGTTTTTAAGGTATAAGGGTGGGAGATTTTTTTTAAAACTGTATATTTGAAATTAAATCTTATGATAATCATTTTGAAGATATGCAAATGAATACATTTGAATTTTATAAAAAAAATTATTACATTAATATTTGAATACATTTTAATTCCATATCAATTAAGATACATTAATGATATTCAATAACAAATGTGTTTAAAGAATAATTTATAATTGGAAAATATATAACAGAGTTTTTATTACAGTCATTTTTGTAAAAATGTATTTCAAATTGTCGAATTTCTTCAATATTTTTGTTTCAAAATTGTAATTTTATATTGAAAATGTATTTTAAATTGATAAAAATATAAAATGTATTTAAATATTTGTACATAATATAATTGTTAACTTTGAAAAAATTGTTTATTTGTTATTTTATGGTATAACATTTAGGAATGGAAGAAAAAAATGCAACAATATTTTAACTATTAATAGTAATTCAAATATGTTTTCTGATTTAATCTTTATATGTAGGTTTGTAGTTTAGGTTAGGTTGTTTTTAGATCAAATTTTATATTATATTGTAATATAAAAATGTATATAAAAATGGAATATTGATTCTGTATTTAAATTGTTGAATTTATATTACTTTGTTTAAAATGTTTTATATTGGAATGGATATTGTTTATTTCGCCTCTTTATCAGGCCTGGGCGGTAAATTCCATTCCGCTCGCGGAATTTACGGAATTTTGCGTTCCGCAGACAAACGCAGATTTGCCCAAAATTCTGTGCAAAAACCAAAGGAAATGATGGACGGAGTGTTGAACATTGCAAACACTCACCCCCAGTCAACTGATCTGGGTTTAATCCATCACCGTTCTTTAGCCCACTCTGCCACCCCAGTTCATACATGGCCATATGCAAATCAGTCTGACCCTGTGCCTCATGGGAACAGTCCAGCCCGAACTGCCAAGCCATGTCTTCCCTGGTCCGGAAACAAGCTTCCTAGGACCGGTTTCTGGCATTTCAGCCGTCTTCAGCCAGGCTTGCTTGAATCCAGTGGCAAAGTGAGCAAGGGACTCACGTTTGAGCATACCCTGCCAACTTATGGCGAACAAAGCAAAAACCAAAGGAAATGATGGACGGAGTGTTGAAAATTGAAAACACTCACCCCCAGTCAACTGATCTGGGTTTAATCCATCACCGTTCTTTAGCCCATTCTGCCACCCCAGTTCAGACATGGCCATATGCAAATCAGTCTGACCCTGTGCCTCATGGGAACAGTCCAGCCCGAACTGCCAAGCCATGTCTTCCCTGGACCGGAAACAAGCTTCCTAGGACCGGTTTCTGGCATTCCAGCCGTCTTCAGCCAGGCTTGCTTGAATCCAGTGGCAAAGTAAACAAGGGACTCACGTCTGAGCATACCCTGCCGACTTATGGCGAACAAAGCAAAAACCAAAGGAAATGATGGACGGAGTGTTGAACATTGCAAACACTCACCCCAGTCAACTGATCTGGGTTTAATCCATCACCGTTCTTTAGCCCACTCTGCCACCCCAGTTCAGACATGGCCATATGCAAATCAGTCTGACCCTGTGCCTCATGGGAACAGTCCAGCCCGAACTGCCAAGCCATGTCTTCCCTGGACCGGAAACAAGCTTCCTAGGACCGGTTTCTGGCATTTCAGCCGTCTTCAGCCAGGCTTGCTTGAATCCAGTGGCAAAGTGAGCAAGGGACTCACGTCTGAGCATACCCTGCCAACTTATGGAGAACAAAGCAAAAACCGAAGGAAATGATGGACGGAGTGTTGAACATTGAAAACACTCACCCCCAGTCAACTGATCTGGGTTTAATCCATCACCGTTCTTTAGCCCACTCTGCCACCCCTGTTCAGACATGGCCATATGCAAATCAGTCTGACCCTGTGCCTCATGGAAACAGTCCAGCCCGAACTGCCAAGCCATGTCTTCCCTGGACCGGAAACAAGCTTCCTAGGACCGGTTTCTGGCATTTCAGCCGTCTTCAGCCAGGCTTGCTTGAATCCAGTGGCAAAGTGAGCAAGGGACTCACGTCTGAGCATACCCTGCCAATTTATGGCGAACAAAGCAAAAACCAAAGGAAATGATGGACAGAGTGTTGAACATTGCAAACACTCACCCCCAGTCAACTGATTTTTCTGGGTTGGGTATGCTCAGACGTGAGTCCCGTGCTCTCCATGCCACTGGAATCAAGCTATCCTGGCTGACGAGGGCTTAAAGCCCGAAACCGGTCCGAGGATGCTTGTTTCCGGTCCAGGGAGGACCTAGCTTGGCAGTTCGGGCTGGACTGTTCCCATGGGGCACAGGGTCAAGACTGATTTGCATATGGCTGGGTTCAAACTGGAATGGCATGGTGAGTAAAAAACCGATGGATTTAGGCCCAGATCTCTGTACTGGGGTGAATGTATGACATTGTTCTGCATTCTGTCCATCAATTGTTGTTTTTGCAATTGTCACCCCGAGTGGGAAGGGTATGCTCAGACGTGAGTCCCGTGCTCTCCATGCCACTGGAATCAAGCTATCCTGGCTGACGAGGGCTGAAAGCCCGAAACCAGTCCTAGGATGCTTGTTTCCAGTCCAGGGAGGACCTGGCTTGGCAGTTCGGGCTGGACTGTTCCCATGGGGCACAGGGTCAAGACTGATTTGCATATGGCTGGGTTCAAACTGGAATGGCATGGTGAGCAAAAAAACGATGGATTTAGGCCCAGATCTCTGTACTGGGGTGAATGTATAACATTGTTCTGCATTCTGTACATCAATTGTTGTTTTTGTAATTGTCACCCGAGTGGGAAGGGTATGCTCAGACGTGAGTCCCGTGCTCTCCATGCCACTGGAATCAAGCTATCCTGGCTGACAAGGGCTGAAAGCCCGAAACCGTTCCTAGGATGCTTGTTTCCAGTCCAGGAAGGACCTGGCTTGGCAGTTCGGCCTGGACTGTTCCCATGGGGCACAGGGTCAAGACTGATTTGCATATGGCTGGGTTCAAACTGGAATGGCATGGTGAGCAAAAAACCGATGGATTTTGGCCCAGATCTCTGTACTGGGGTGAATGTATGACATTGTTCTGCATTCTGTCCATCAATTGTTTTTGCAATTGTCACCCTGAGTGGGAAGGGTATGCTCAGACGTGAGTCCCGTGCTCTCCATGCCACTGGAATCAAGCTATCCTGGCTGACGAGGGCTGAAAGCCGAAACCGGTCCTAGGATGCTTGATGCTTGTTTCCAGTCCAGGGAGGACCTGGCTTGGCAGTTCGGGCTAGACTGTTCCCATGGGGCACAGGGTCAAGACTGATTTGCATATGAGTGGGTTCAAACTGGAATGGCATGGTGAGCAAAAAACCGATGGATTTAGGCCCAGATCTCTGTACTGGGGTGAATGTATGACATTGTTCTGCATTCTGTCCATCAATTGTTGTTTTTGCAATTGTCACCCCGAGTGGGAAGGGTATGCTCAGACGTGAGTCCCGTGCTCTCCATGCCACTGGAATCAAGCTATCCTGTCTGACGAGGGCTGAAAGCCCGAAACCGGTCCTAGGATGCTTGTTTCCAGTCCAGGGAGGACCTGGCTTGGCAGCTCGGGCTGGTCTGTTCCCATGGGGCTCAGGGTCAAGACTGATTTGCATATGGCTGGGTCCAAACTGGAATGGCATGGTGAGCAAAAAACCGATGGATTTAGGCCCAGATCTCTGTACTGGGGTGAATGTATGACATTGTTCTGCATTCTGTCCATCAATTGTTGTTTTTGCAAAATTCTGCGGTCAGCGGCTTCGCTGAATTTTTTGCTTGTTTGTGTTCTCAAAATGCATGTTCGCAAGATATTTCCCCCCGAGCACGCAAAAACAGCGATCGCGAACAGGAAAAAAGCATCGCGAACAAGCAATTCCGCATCTTCACGGAATTTCTGTGTTTTCGCAGAGACTTTTTACAGTTTCGCGGAGCTGTGCGTAGCGCGACTACGCAAATTCCGCCCACCCCTACTCTTTATCCAACAATGCCTTTTCCAAATAGCCATATATTGTAGTGAGAATATTGAATGTCACCTCTGTAGTGTCCAACACCTTCCCCAATATGATTGGAGTGGGATTAATAAATGGCACCCTTTTAGTGCCCAACACCATCCCCAAATAGGTTTAGATTGGAGTGGGAGAAGTAAATGTTATCCCTTTAATATTCGACACCCTCCCAAAATTGGTTTAGATTGTGGTTAGAATAGTAAATGCCATCACTTTAGTATCAAACACCTTCCTCAAATATGATCAAATTGGAGGGGGAATAGTTAATGTCACCCCTTAGTGTTTAACACCTTCCCCCAATATGGTTGGATTGGACTGGGAATAGTAAATGTCACCCCTTTTGTGTCCAACTCCTTCCCCAAATTAGTGTAGTTTGGAGTGAGAATAATAAATGTCGTCACATTAGGGTTCAACAACTTTCCCGAATTGGCTTAGATTGGAGTGGGAATAGTAAATGTCACCTCTTTAGTGTCCAACATTTTTCCCAAATTGGTTTAGAGTGAGAATGATAAATGTCAACCGTTTATTGTCCATCACCTTCCCCAAATTAGTTTATAATAGAGTGGGGTTAGTAAATGTCACCCCTTTAGTGTCCAACAACTTCCCCCAATATGGTTCTACTAGAGTGGGAATAGTAAATGTCATCTCTTTAGTGTCCAGCACCTTTCCCAAATTGGTTTAGATTGGAGTTAGAATACAAATTTCAATATTTTAGTGTCCAACACCTTCTCCCAATATGGTTAGATTGGAGTGGTAATAATAAGTGTAACCCTCTTAGTGCCCAACACCATCCCCCAATACGGTTGGATAGAAGTGAGAATAATAAATGTCGCTCCTTTAGTACCCAACGTCTTCAACAAATTTGTTTTGATTATAGTAAAAATAGTAAATGTCACTCCTTTAGTGTCAAACAGCTCCCCCCAAAATGGTCAGATTCGGGTGAGAATAGTAAATGTCACCCCTTTAGTGTTTAACACCTTTGATTGGATTGGTGTATGAATAGTAATAGTGTCCGCCTTCCCAAATTGGTTTAGATTGGAGTGGGAATAGTAAATACCATCCCTTTAGAGTCCAACACCTTCCCCAAATTGGTTTAGATTGGAGTGGGAACAGTAGATGTCACCCTATTAAGTCCAACACGTTCCCCGAATATAGTTAGAATGGAGTGGGAATAGTAAATATCACTCCTTTAGTGTCCAACACCTACCCCAAATTGGTTTAGATTGGAGTAGGAACAGTAAATGTCTCTCCTATAGTATTTAACATCTTTTTAAAATGATTTATGTTGGAGTGTGATTATTTAATTATATTCTGTAATCTTTAATTTTCCTTTTATTTGTATGTAGTTGAAATACTTCATTACAATGACAGTCGGACGAGCAACTGACCGCCATCGTAGCACGATGGAGGCTGCCTGACAAGTTGTCAGTGGCTCAACCCACCATATTATGATGTGAGTGCTGTGTGAGCAGTCAGAACATGCCTTTTACTCTTACAGCTTGTGCTGCGGTGCAGAAAAAGGCCTTTAGGACTCCTAAATGCCTTCTGTGAATACCGAAAGTCTTAAAGTGAGGATTTTTCTCAGCTTAGAAGTAGTAAAGTTAGGACTCCTAACTTTAGGACTCCTAAATGCCTTCTGTGAATACCGAAAGTCTTAAAGTTAAGATTTTTCTCAGTTTATGAGTAGTAAAGTTAGGACTCCTAACTTTAGGACTCCTAAATGCCTTCTTTGAATACCGAAAGTCTTAAAGTTAGGTTTAATGAAAAATCCTAACTTTAAGACTTTCGGTATTCACAGAAGGCATTTAGGAGTCCTAAAGTTAGGACTCCTAACTTCTGTGAATACCAAAATGAGTAAGTGCCTTCTGTGAATACCAAAGGGATTAAGTGCCTTCTGTGAATACCAAAATGGTAGTAAGTTTAGGATTTTGTCTTAAGTTACTTCTGTGAATCGGGCCCATAATTTTTGGTTCATAATAAACCAATGTGAAGTATTCTTCATTTTAAATGAAACAGGTACTCTGGTATGCAGTTGTAAGAGGTTTATTCCATAAAAGAAGATCCCATCCATCAGCCAGCAGTTCTTCAAGTAACTGAACATTTACAGAACATTTCTATTTACAACAGTCCATGGCATCAGAGATTCCAACATGACATGGTCTTAGCACATGGCACCTAGCAAATGGCACCTAGCAACATCTCACAGTGTGGAATACCACACATCTCCCCTCCTTATAAGGGAACATATTTGTACGTAACAGTGATATAAACAAATTGAGAAAGTTAAATAAGTAAAATTGATGATAACCTCAGGATAATTTTAACATAACATAACCTTGGTGCCTAACACCTAATAAACTACCCTCAGTGCAAAATACCACACATCATCACCCTTCGTTAAAAGAGAACCACAATTACAAATATTAAATCAAACAAAATCAGCAAGGTAACTTGGTTTTTTAACCATCCTTGAAGATGTTCTTTGAGAATTCAACTTCTTGTCCTCAACATCCTTATTTTGATGAGAATAAGAACATCTTTCAGCAGAAACCAACCCCTTGCTTTTAATCTGCATACCATTACACAATATTACTCTATTTAAATTCCAAATACGATGGTCCTGCGTTTGAATAGCATTATTGAACATTTTAATTACTCTAATGGGCTTCATGAATTTTGACGAAGAACTTCCCAACAAACCAGGACATCTAATTCTGACCCAATCACCAACATTTACTTTAGTTTTCTTTACAGCATGTTTCACATCAAAGTATGCTTTTCTTGATTTTGCCTTCTCTTCTTTCACTCTCAGCATACATTCCCCATCACACGCTCTCTCCTTGCCTTTTGCTAGTTCATACCTGTTAACCCAAAATGGTTCAACACAAGTATTGGGCACCCTACCACGAAACAACAAAAAAGGAGTCTTCCCAGTTGTTGCATGTGGAACTAATCTGTACTCTTCAATTTTCTCAATAACCTCCTTTTTCCAATCCAAATCCACTCCTTTAGCCAATGCAATGTTCTCTTTAATAACCTTATTAAATCTCTCCACCATCCCATTGGCTTCCGGATGATAAAGAGCAGACGTCTTGTGAACAATACCTCTAGTAGATAAAAATCGTTCCATTTCCCTAGAAACAAGTTGAACACCATTGTCAGACAATATTGATATTGGCAGGCCTTCTCTAGCAAATAGACTCTTCAAACACTCAATCACCTTACAAGTATTAATTGTTGATAGAAAGAAAACCTCAGGCCACCTTGAGAACATGTCTATAACCACCAAAATGTAAATCTGCGATACTTTCTCTTGTATAGGACCAACAATATCCAAAGCTATTTCCTGCCATGGACCATTAGGGTGTTTCCTCAAAACCATAGGTTGCACATGAGCACACTTATTCCTATCACTAACTGCACAAGCAACACAGTGTCTTATAATTCGCTCTATCATTCTGTCCATTCCAGGCCACCAATATGACATGTAAAGTCTTTCTTTACTTTTCGACAAACCTGAATGAGCCGCATGCACTAAATCAATTAATTCTTTTCTAAGACTAGTAGGAGGAATCAATCTTGTCCCTCTAGACAGCAACTTATTGTCTACTGATAATTCATTACGTACAGCCTAAACAAATCTTGTACCTTCTGACCCATCTTTACTAGTGATCCACCCTTTCTTTACCAAAGATGCCACTTCACTCAACGTCGCATAACCCTCCAATTCCTTCAACCATCTTTCTTCTGAAATGATGTCCTGATCTACAAAACAAACTATTTCATCATCCTCATCATCATCTGAACTGTCTTCATGCACACTGCTGCTTGGAACTAGGCGTTAAAGAACATCTGCAACTCCATTTTCAATCCCAGGAATATATTTTATATCAAAACTATATTCCTGTAACCCAATTATCCATTTGGTTATTCTTCCAGAAATAAGGTCTAATCCTTTTTTGCTAAATATTTCAATCAGGGGTTTATGGTCTGTATGGACCTCAAAATCCAAACCCCACAAAAATTTCTTTAACTTCTTCACAGCCCAAGATACCGCTAGAGCTTCCCTTTCCACAACTGAATATCGTGTCTCTGGATCTCTGAGACTTCTTGACAAAAACATGATTGTACGCATGCCATCAACCCCACGTTGCTTCAAAACAGCTCCAAGGCCTTTCTCACTCGCATCTGTCACCAAGATGGATTTACTTGCAGGATTAAAACTTTTTAATGAAGGAGCCTGACTAAGCTTCTTCTTAATAGCCACAAATTCATTCTCACACAGATCTGACCATACAAATTCTTCACCTTTACGCAATAGCTGTCTCATGTTCACTGTTGCTACCGCAAAACCCATCACAAATTTGGCGTAATATTCTATCATGCCTAAAAATTTCATCAATTCATTTTCGTCAGTAGGGGAACACATCCTCGTAATGGTCTCAATTAAATCAGATTTAGGTTTCACACCTTCACCAGAAATACAATGTCCCAGATAATTGACGGTGTTTGATCTGAACTTGCACTCCTCCACCTTAACCGTAAGATTATGTTTACACAAATTCCTCAGAACAGATTTCAACCTAATGTCATGTTCCATGTCATCTTTTGCAAACACCAAGATGTCATCCTGGTATACACATACCCCTGGAAGATCTTTTAACACCCTTTCCATCACCCTTTGGAATACTGAAGAGGCAGACACCAATCCAAAAGGCATTCTTCTGAACCTAAAGGTGCCAAAAGGCGTGATAAAGGATGTGTAGTCCCGAGATGATTAATCTAGCTCTATTTGATGATACGCCGATGTAAGATCTATTGTGCTAAAAACCTTAGCCCCATCAAGTAGCGTCAACAATTCAGTTATGTTCGGCAATGAATACCTATCCACTACCACACATTTGTTAAGTTGCCTTAAGTCGATGCATAAACACAAATTCCCATTGGGTTTGCGTGCTCCCACGACCGGGGCCAACCATTCAGATCCCTCAATTTCCTCTATAATTCCACAACCGCTTAACTTTTGTATTTCCATTTTCATGTCTTCCCTAACAGACAATGGAACACTTCTTACTTTACAACACACGGGAATCGCATCTCCTTTTAATTGAATCTTATGTTGATACCCCTTTAAGCAGCCTAAAGTTTCTTTAAATACATTTGGAAACTCCATCTTCAAGTTGTGCACATACTCATCACCCACGTTTCTATCCACTGATTGGATTCTATCTCTTAACTGTATGAAAGGATTAGCATTGGGATCAAGAAATACCCCTAGATCACCCTGATGGATCCAGCTAATAATACTATCTCCACGCTTTGACACATACATTTTTCCAGATACCATCCTATCTTTATATTCAATCAATCCCACAAAATATCCATGTAGTTTTATTGGATCTCCTCTATATGCCAAAGGAATGATATCCGGTTTCATTAAGGTAATCTTTCCTTTGAGCTTTGAGTTGTAGAACTCATTAGAGATGATGGTAATCTTTGCTCCTGAATCGAATAGTACCCTAGTTTGTTCTCCTTCTACTAAAATTTCATCATAAGGACAAGATTTATTAGTACCTTTGTTTTCAACCTGTATTACTATCTGCCCACAAACATGATCTTCCGAATTAGATTGTCCTAACCCCCCTTGATATATTTCAATTTCTTTCACCTTGGGTTTAGATTTTGTTTTGCATAAAGCCGTGAAATGTCCCTTTAATTTACATTTGGAGCATGTTTGATTGAGGGCTGGACACCTTTTGTCATTAGCAAGGTGTCCCACCTTACCACATCTATAACATTTTCTTTCAGGCCACCCCTTTTCAGGATTACTTTTCGCTTCAATATTGCGATTTTCTGACTTAACTTTGACTATCTCAACATTAGACCCTTTTTCCGAGTCCTTCTTTATAACAGCAACACATTTTAACGAGTGCTCAATACGTTTGGCCACCGTTAAAACTTCTTCAAGCGTTGGTTCATCTTTTAACCACAATTCCTCCCTAATTTTCTCTATGGTGCAACCAAACATGAACTGATCCCTAATGCGTTCATCAGCTAAATTCTCATATTTGCACGAGGAAGCCAGTTTTCTTAATTGGGTTATATAATCCTCAATTGTTTCATCAGCAGATTGCATCCTTTTTGCAAATTGATATCTTTCTAAGATTGTGCTGACTTTAGGGAGGTAATGCTTGTCGAGTTTCTTAATGCATACCTCATAATCATTTAGTCTACCCGCCTCTGAAGCTGAAAGCTCTGGCAAATGATCAAATACATCCTGACCTTCAGAGCCTAAACAGTGCAGTAGCAGAGATTACTTTCTTTCCGCACTCAAAAAGGGTCCACAGACTCTGGCATACCTCTCAAAAACCACCTTCCATTTTTTCCATTTAATGGGAGGTGATCCAGGACACGACAAAAAAAATGGAGCTGCAGTAACATTTTGCATGTCTACAAATTGTAAATGTTAAATAAAGGAAGTTAGCTTCTTTACCTAAACATCATTTTTTTTATTTATTTTTTTAAATAAGAATATATATTTCAACTATTTTGTTGTAATGTATCCAATTCTTTAAAAAACTGTCGAATTTATTTCTGAGCAAAATAACCTTGAATCTTATATCTTAAACTGTTTTTTAAAAAGGAAAAACGCAAGAAAAATAAATTTTTACTGTTCAATTTTCCGTGCTACCCTTGTGTTGAGCACCCAGACTTCCTTCGCTTGCTTTATTATCCACAAAAACAAAGATGACAATGACAATGGCTCCGTGTGCGCTGTTTCTTGTGCGCGCACGATGAACTTTGGTCGTTGCTACGATACTGTAAACAAGATGGCCACCACGCACGCTTGAACGACAGCGTGATACGTGATGACAAGTTCCGGTGCGATCGGAGCAATGATGACGATGACTAAGAAGCAGAGCGTCGATTCGTTGCAGGCTGAGATTCGCGGTTCCAGATAGGCAAATTCCACTTCTCCTTGGCAACCAAAGAAGCAGAGCATCGATCTCTAGCAGGCTGAAGTTCGAGGTTCCAGGTGAGCAGATGCCACTTCTCCTTGGTAACACATGTTTATTTACGAAGAATTTTTAATGTACTCACACGCGAGGAAACGACAACGATGAGGAGATGCTCTCAACTTTCACGGCAACTCCACACATCCAAATGTCAATAACAATCCCTCATACGCGTTCAGCGATTAAACCAAGCAGTACACAGAAAACATTTAAACATGCATGGCGATGGCAACACGTTATCCGTAGCAACCCGGGCCAATCCACTATCAATTACAGATACATGCCATGAGAAATACCATAAAAAGGCACAGCAGAACTTACACGTCTTGTATGCCAATGCGGTGAAACTCGCAGCAAGAAATGATGTAATGATAACAAAGACGCCAGTTAGAGATTTCCTCCAGGTTCTAGCCACTCCGTAGACAAATCAAAATCTAGAAATGTGCTCCTGCTTCACTAATCTCGTGAATAGCATCAGATTTTAAATATTGTCCTTTAGGAGTGGTAAAGAGTCAGGTTACTTCTCTTCTTGTAAATAAAATATAAAAAGCCACAAAATCCAGCAAATTTTTGTTGAGATCTTCTTTTGGAGACTCCTGAGCCGACTACGCCAGTGAAGTATTCTTCATTTTAAATGAAACAGGTACTCTGGTATGCAGTTGTAAGAGGTTTATTCCATAAAAGAAGATCCCATCCATCAGCCAGCAGTTCTTCAAGTGAACATTTACAGAACATTTCTATTTACAACAGTCCATGACATCAGAGATTTCAACATGACATGGTCTTAGCACATGGCACCTAGCAACATCTCACAGTGTGGAATACCACACAATGCTTTTTACTTTGATTTCCTTTTTTTGGTTTCCCTGAAGCGTTTATGTTTGTTGAAACAATTTTTCAGTTTTTTTTAATAGTTTCTTGATGCTTTGGATTGAATTGAGAGATTTCTATTGGATTGATGTTTTGATCATTTTATTTCTTTTGGGTGGGAAATGTAATTTAATATTGTTTGTGTAAATGTAATGGAATTGTTATGTGGAATTGTTTAGTTTATGTGTTGTAATTAATTTTTGTAATGGATTGAGTTAATTTTTTACTTTTTTGGTTGGTGACAATTACATTTTTTAAATTATTTATATATAGTTTTATCATATCATTCTTCATTAACATTCGAATTTTAATACATTTTTTGACAGATGAAATAAAATATTATACTCGTTATTTAAAATGAAAAAGATTTGGTATGTCGGTTTAGAATTTATTGTAATTTCTTTGGACTTTTGGTAGGTTACTATTTATTTTTTAATATGCTTTTGGTTATCATTTCTAAGTAATATGCTCCTTTATTATTTATGAAGAATTTGACTTTAAATTGTAGCATATCATACAATCCTTTGGTTTGTTTGTTAGGTTTATGGTTAATTTGGCTAACAGATTGCTCTATTCTTAGTTGTTGGTAGCTTTGCTCTTTTTGTAATGCTTCCAAATTATATGTACAGTGTAGGTTGGTTACTGCTTGTGTGGATTGGAAGGCATTGTGCCATCCTTGTACTGCATTGTTTGTTTTGGCTTCCTGTGCCAGGGTGGTGTCATAGACATTCAACCATGGCATTTGCAATTTGGGTTTTCATCTGTACACTGAGCGATGCAGTCTACCAGCCCAAGTGTCTCAAATAGTCCATTAGAGAGCTAAGTTTCTTTTCATTTTGTAGGTAGAAAGAGCTTTCACTTAGTAAATTGTAGTGGTTGGCTAGCTCCGTGACAGGGACATAGGCTAGTGGTATAATTTTTGGGGTTTCAAAGACAAACTGGCTTTTTGTAGAATATTTTACACTTAGGGCCTGATTACGAGTTTGGCGATCCATCAGACCGCCAAACCTGTGGTGGTCGTCCTGCAACTGCCACACTGTAGAACCATGCGCTGCATTACGAGTGTGGTCGGACTGCCACAGGACTGCTGCAACCATTGGGAGGTTGATCCCCCGGCAGTGGCGTAGCGGTCAGGCAGAGTAATATGCTGGCGGTGCCACTGCAGCACCACCAAGTATATTACGAATTGCCTTTTTGACAGCCTTTCCAAGGCGTTGAACCCGCCATGGAAACGGTAGCAGAGAGGCAACTCAAGGGTCCGTTACAGGGCATCCTACTGCCTCTCGACAAGGGGATGCATGACGGGAGGTACATGGTGTCCCTCCCTGGTATTGCACCCCCAAGTTCCTGCCTGGGAAGAAATGCATGACATGGTGTATTTCTTCCCATGCAAGAACGTGCTGCAGCACTCCCATAGTAGAGCTCTCCTTTGAGCCTTAGAAAGGCACCGCCGTGGGACCACCGCAGCACCGTTCATCCGATCTGGATTCCAGTTGGAATCTTGTGGGTGGTCTCACAGTGGGTTTGGCAGTCATCCTGAAGAGCGCTGGCGTGGCGCTCTGTGGGGGACTGCCAAACTCATAATCAGGCCCTTAGTGCAGACTTTTAGAGGTGCCTCTACATACTTTGAATGAAATGATAGTAACAGCCGGGATACAAGGCACCGCCCTCGACTGGATCCGATCGTTCTTCACCGGCAGAAGCCAAAGGATCAGACTGCCAACTTTACTGTCCGCATCCATGGAAATCACTCAGCCCAACCCTCTTCAACATCTACATGGCTCCCCTCACTGCCATCATACAACAGCACGGCCTCAGCATAGTCTCCTATGCCAACGACACCCAGCTCATCCTCTCTCTCACCAAGGATCCCACCACTACCAGACTCAACTTCCAGGAAGGAATGTAGGACGACGCAGCCTGGATGAGCAACAGCTGCCTGAAACTCAACTCGGAGAAGACAGAATTCCTCGTCCTTGAAACCACCCCATCGGCATGGAACAACACCTGGTGGCCCACTGCCCTCGGCAGCCCCTGACCCCCATGGACCACGCCAAAAAACTTGTCATGGTACTCGACTCCTCCCTCTCCATGAACCGACAGGTCAACGCCATAGCCTCTAGCTGCTGCAACATCCTTTGCATCCTCCGTAAGACTTTCAAATAGCTCCCCCCAAGGCAAGGAAGACTGTCACCCATGCACTCATTACCAGCAGGCTGGATTACGGAAACGCCCTCTACGCTGACATCAACAAGTATCTACCCCGCAAGCTCCAGATGATACAGAACACCGCCACCAGACTCATCCACGGTACCCCTAGACACGAACACATCAGCCAACACCTACGCAAGCTCAATTGGCTCCCCATAGAGAAAAGAGTCACCTTCAAGATACTCATCCATGCCTACAAAGGCCTACACAACATTGGACCCCAATACCTCAATGACAGGATCACCCTCCACGTACCCAAAAGAAACCTCCGTCCTACCAACCTCCTCCTCGCCGAGACCCCACGCATCCACAGAGCCAGAGCAGGGGGAAGATCCACCAAGACCTGGAACGAGCTCCCCACCAACATCAGACGCACACCTTTCCTGAACACCTTCAGGAAGGCTCTGAAGACCTGGCTCTTTGACTGAACTGGTCTGCTACCCCCCACACACCCCTCCAGCACCTTGAGACCCTCACGGGTGAGTAGTGCACTTATAATTCCCCTGATTGCTTGATTGATTGAGCCTTGTATGGCTGTGTGAGGTAAATGTTTAGAATGTTTGAATAATGCGTGCTCAAAGTCTATCATATGTTTTGGTAGTATTAAATATTTATTTTATGTTTCATATGGTTTAAGAGGTCATAGTAAGTGCTGCTTTGCTTATTTGGTTGTAGGGCACATCTAAAAGGGATATTTGTATTTTGATATCCCCCATGTATGGTGTATATCTGACTGATTGGCTTGGAACTCCTTTTGAAGGTCCAAGCCATCATCCATGTTTCACATTGGCTACGTTTTAGTACATTATCTGCTGTAGGGATTATTAGGATTCACTTTTGTTATTTAACTTGTCATGTAAAAGGAAAGGTTCCGCATGTACAATTCTTAAATGTTTAGGTAAGTGTATGTCTTGGTATCTTTTAGGGACAGGTGGGGTATCACTGGTGGCTTTTTAAGTTTGTGCAATTAAACGTTTGAAAGTGGGTGTAGGTGGTAGTTGGCTTGTAATATGTTCTGGGACTTTACATAGAATATCTTTAAGGGTTTTGCTTGTGGGTTCCTGGGAGCTAGTGCTTGCCTCTCATATAATCTGAAATATCTCCCTTACTTCTATTTCTGTTATATTTGGGGGATAGTTGTGCGCTCTTACATGAATTACAACATCATCAATAGCATGCATTAGACTAATGTATAGTACATTTCCGGTTTATATTTTCTGTTGATGCACTTTCTTGGCTGTAGGTGTAGCCCATGTAATTTAGTAACTGCTTCCCTATCTGTGAAGTGATATACTTTACAGCCTCATTCATTTTATCTGAAAGTGGTGTAATAGTATAAATATATATAATATTTGAAAGTTTGTACATTTCTTATTTACATGTAAAAATATGCAACTACTTCTATTTTGTATACTTACATGTACGTTCTGTTTATATATTTCACATGGTTTTTGCATCTTTTTCTTTGGGGCTGTTCTAATGTGGAACAAGTTCTTCCTTTCTGTTGGATGAAAAAAAAAGTATGTTTCATTTTAAATGTTAATTTGTTGGTAGTTTGTAGAGGTTGAGGTCATTAGGTTTATTTTGCTCGCTATTTGGGTGCTTTTAAGGTTTTGTAATAATTTATGCATACTTATTTTATTATATCTTTTCGTTGGTTTCTTATAGCTGTTATTTTCTGGTTGTAGGGCTTTTCTTAGGAAGTCTATGTAAATAGATAGAAGTTGGGGAGTATTGTATTAATTGTTTTTTTAAGTTTTTAAGATTAATAACAATTACGTTTTCGTTTAAATATAAGTTTTACTTTCTTGGTTGGGTAGTTGTTGAAATGTATTATTTCTTCTTTAATAGTCTGAAGAATAAATCTGGCAAGGTTTCCTAATCTTGCATTTTTTAAATAGTTCTTAAAATTAGTGTGCCATTTATATTGTTGATTTAATGCTTGTTTGATTTTATTGGTTAAAGTTTTTTATAGTTTTATTTTATTGGTTGAATTGGTTTTAGTTTGCATTTATATTACTAGTTTAGTCCTTCAATAGTTAAAGGTATTGTAGGCTATACTCCATGTAAGGTGCGCGCAGGCGCACCTTACACTTTCACAGCGTCCAGCACCTCTGCAGGAGCGCACATCAGATCACAGGCACGAAGAGAAATACTTCCCCAGCTGCTCATTTGAAAAAAATGCAGCAGCATGGAAGCAAGTTTTTTCTTTATGGGCTCGCTGGAAAAGGGGATTCCAGTTAAAAATAGATCCTGCTGGGGTCCCATCAGTATTCATCGGGGCTCCTCAGGCTAGCAGTGTGATGAGGCAGTTCTCAAATAAATAAATTAAATATGCTAATCTGTTTAACACCTTACAAGCCCTTTTACTCTGTCCCTCAATCAGTTTTGCATAAACCGAATAAAGTAAATTTGATTGATTGATAATCTGTCCCTTTGTTTGAAAGGACATGACGAGGTGTTAAATGCAATAACATATCAACAGGCTGCAGGGCAGACACAAGTTCACGGGTCTGTAGGGCGATCAGTCTGGTCCTTCAGACCTTTATGTTTAGTTGTTTGTGCCCTGTTTTATGGACCAGTGGGCAGTTTTTTTCTATTGATTTCTCTGATATTATCACAAGCACTTTTTTCAGTAAACACAAATGCATGGAGTTTTCCATACCTTGAAAAAACAGTGTCTCTTTACACATTCGAAACTGCCCTCTATTGCGAATGTGGGACACTTTTTTAGCTGTCTCAATCACTAATGGAGGCCACTTGCTTCCCAGTCCACACCTGAAGGCATATGCATGGCTACAGTAACAAGCATTGGCAAAGCCAATAGTTTTAATCTATGCAAAATCTGTTGGCTTTGTCAATTTTTTATTAAAGATGTGCTGCACAGCATCACAGACTTAAAGTAAAGAAAAAAAGTGCTATGACGCAGCCAGGCTTGACTGCATCTCAGTGCTTTTTTTCCTTTTTGTGCGGTGTTGTATAGCATATACGGTATATCTAAAAAAGCACTGACAAATCCAAATAAATCCTGGGTATGCAAGTGCTGCTTGGCTTTGTTTGAATGCTATTTTGGCGAACAGAGGTTGGAGGGGACATAACAGAGGGAAACAGACTGTACCATGCATCATTTGCCATGCACACCATTACTACACATACACTTTTACCATACAAGGTAAGTGTAGTTAAGGTGACTGTTATATTCTCTTTCAGATGCCATTGTTCCACTCAACGCGCGGCCAAGATTCCAAGAGCGCTGTCCCTCTATGCGTCGCGCGCTCCTTCTTGTTCTCTGCCAAATGAGCGCGCGAGGTTGAGTGTGCATTGAATGTGCGTGCCACAGATTCGCCCGGATTGGCAGATAAGTGAGCTGTCATTCGCTTTCATTTTTAACTCCTTATTGAGGATTGGGAGTTATTTAAAGAAAGTAGTGTGTTTTCATTCGCTGTTTGTTGCGAAGTCCACATCGGGAAGCTTGTTCATTCTGTCAGAACTAACAAAGGAGTACTCAAGAGCTACGTTATACTGCTGACATCCATAAGTACATTGATCATAAGCCTAAGATTCCTGGTACTGTTGGATCACTTTTATCTGTGTTTTGTGGATTAGTAATCTCATTTTTTTTTAAGATTGATATTTAACAAAGTTT
Source organism: Triturus cristatus (assembly GCF_964204655.1). Classification (NCBI taxonomy): domain Eukaryota; kingdom Metazoa; phylum Chordata; class Amphibia; order Caudata; family Salamandridae; genus Triturus; species Triturus cristatus. The sequence goes on along the minus strand of NC_140589.1, from coordinate 138,887,049 downwards.
ATAACCATGCAGTTTGATCCTCCAAGGAAATTCTTACCCAATAAAGGGGAACCAGTTATGCCTTGGGTGAGATGGAAAGAAGAATGTATTACATATATGACTGCCATTGAAGGTCAAAGAATGGGATCAGGAAGGAAAAAGAGCATTTTGTTACACTGCCTTGGATCAGAAGGCCAGGTAGTGTTTAGGATTCTACCTCAAATTGAACAAGAAGATTTAGATGTGTACAAGGAAGCGTTACTTAGGATGGAACTCAGGTGGTTTAAACCATCCACCAGCATTGCACTTAACAGATTTAAGTTCTACACCAGGGCGCAAAAGGAGAACGAATCCTTTGATCAATTCTTAACAGCATTGAGAGGTCTTTCTATGTCTTGCAACTTTAGACAAATGACTGATGAAATGATAGGAGACCAAATCATAGTTCATGTTAAGAGTAAAAAGATACAAGAGCAGTTATGGGGCGTAGGAGATCCTAAATTACAGGACGCCATTTCTATTGCTAAGGCCTTGGAGCAATCAGAAAAGTGGGTGTCTGTAGTAAGCAAAAAGGATTCTGGTTACGAGGAAGTATGCTCTGTTAATGCTGGGGAGGGAAATTTGTGTGCTGTATCCAATGGACTTGAATATAAGAAAAGGATGATGGGAGGAATACAATATGTTACAGGTTTGGAAGTAGTAATAACATAGCTTCCTTTGCCCATTGTCCTGCTATTGGAAAAGAATGTGTGAAATGTGGACGCAGTGGGCATTTTGCTTGCATGTGTACGGACATGAGAAGGAGAAATAGTAGCAATAGTACTCAGAGAGGTAAAATGTAATCTATTAACGATATAGGGAGACATGACATTAAATGTGAGTGTGCAAATGTAGCAGTACGCACCAAAGGGATTGTACTTTCCATTAAAGACACCATGGATGGAGAAGTAGGGGTAAAAGGTCCACCTAAATGCATTGTCAGAGTTTTAGGTGCGCAGTTGGAGCTCATGGCTAATTCAGGGTACCCATGGACAATCATTACCAAAAAATATTTCAAGGAGAATGGTGGAAGCCATTTAGACTTAGACAAATTGAAACCTTCGGATATTGTTGCAGAAAGATTTGATGCTACTGTTATTGATGTGATTGGTTACAACCCTGTAGATTTAGAATTCAAAGGAAGGAAAGCTGAGGTTAAGCTGTATGTGGCTGTGAAAGGTGTAAATGTGCTTGGGTGGAAGGACCAGTAGAAACTGGGTATTATATTAAACCCCAGAAATAGTGAACCAGTTTTAGTTATGGCCGACCAATGTGATGAAGAGATTATTTTTCAACAATTTCCATGTTTTTCCTGGGCAAATTAACAAGTTATTCACAAAAAATAAAGGTGAAGAGAAGAGCAATCCCAGTGAGACAAAATCTAAGGAATGTTCCCATAAATATCAGACAAGAGTTGAAAACTATGCTGGAGGATTTAGTCAGAGAAGACATAATTGAGGAGATAGAGTCATCAGAATGGGTTTCTCCCATAGTTTTGGAGAGAAAAAGCGATGTTGAGACTATGTGTGGACTTAAGAGCTTTAAATAGCAATGTAATACCTGATTGTCATCCACTTCCTAACATAAATGAGGTGGTGAGCATGCTGGAAGGTGCTGCGGTGTTGTCTACTCTAGACTGCAATGTTTTTGTCAAATGTTTTCAATATGATATTCTTATATTCTCAAAAGATCACCAAGACCATTTAACTCATCTGGGGGATGTGTGTAAAAGATTAGAAGACCATGGTCTAACAAAACAAAAAAACAACTAAATTTAAATTATTCCGCTCTTCTATAGAATACTTGGGTCAGACCTTATCTGGTGAAGGTGTTGTACCAAATACATCTTTAGTTGATGCTATTGTGAAGGTACCTGCACCTGACACCAGAGAAAAATGACTTTCCTTCGTCGGGATGTGCGAATATTGAGAATTTTGCTACCAAAATAGAACTGTTGTGTGTCGTAACTAGAAAGGACGTGAAATTTGAATGGTCTGACCAGCAAGAATGTGCATTTCAACAGATCAAGAGTGATATTCTAGAAGCTCCCACTCTCAAAACGTTTTGTGTTGGTCAGGAATGTGTGATTATTGTAGATGCTAGCATATATGGTTTAGGTAGTGTGCTGTCCCAGAGATGTGGAAAAGGTGTGGCTCTTGCATCAAGAATAGTGAATGAAGCTGAAAGGAATTATGTCGTAATAGAAAAAGAACTACTTGGGTGTGTGTGGGCCATAGAGCATCTCTGCAATTATGTTTGGGGAAGCCATTTCATACTCAGGACAGACCACAAACCACTCGTCCATATTTTGTCACCTGGTGGTGGTAGGAATGCCACTGCTCGCATTGCTAGATTGATGTCTCAACTACAAGAGTATAGTTTTAAGGAGGAATATGTACCTGGAAAAAACAATGTCATATGTGACTGTTTTTCCAGGTTGCCTTGCAATGATTCAGAGGAAGATGTTACAAGGCATCAAGAAGACATAGTTGCATCCATTGGTGAATTCATGGAGAAGGATTTTGAGGGTATCAATGAGGAACTTTGGACAAAAAATTGTCAGAAATATGAATTGTGGAATAAAGTCAAAGAGTATGTATTGAAGGGATGGCCCAGGAAGAACATGTTATCACCTGAGGAACTACCTTTCTTAAAAGTTCTATATGAATTAGAACTTGAAGGAAAGTTACTGCCAATTTAAGTACAACATCTTTCAAGATGTTCAAGAGTGGAAAATGTATTCCCCCAGCGGGAATGCAAGATGTTGTACTTAAATGGGCACACAGACAGCATCTTTGCATGTCTTCTATGAAAAGGCTCATCAGAACTAGTTCTTGGTGACCTGGTTAAGACGGGATGGTAGATCGTATTGTAAGGGAATGTCAGGATTGTGTGAGCAGTGAAAGAGGTCTTAGGGTAGTACCTGCACCCAAAACCCATAGTCTGGCCTGAATTTCCTTGGCAGAAAGTTGTATGGATATTTCAAGACCGTTCTATTCATCATTACCACAAGATGCCAGGTTTGCTCTTGTGGTTATTGTTGGACTTGGCCCTTTTGGCAGGTTCACCCCTAAACTTTTTGCCTTCTCCTAGCCTTTTCTGTGACATGGTATTGGTGGTTTTAGGCCTCTGGGCACTTTAGCACTGTGGTCCAGTGTAAAGTGTGTGCGCTCTCAGTGTACATTTGGTAAGGTTGGCCTGCCCTCCCATAGGGATGCATTGGGGATTCCCTGATCAGTGTGTCAGTGGTAATTCCTGGAATGAGAGGAGCAGTGTGGTTGAGTTTAGTATGTATGAAATTGTAAGAATAAATGCTGCACGATACCCCAATACCCCCATCACGAAACCACCACCGCTTGTGGCATTGATTTAACAACTGCACCTCGGATCATAAAGATCCCCTGAACCTATCGATAAAGTATACTGTCTTACGAAGAACTACTGTGTGGTGTCCCTCTGTCAGATAGTGTAAGTTCAGCGTGTGCGATCCTAGGAACGAGACCCTTCCAGGAAGGGCCTCCCCGCCTGTGCTCGGCCTAACTCTGGGAGATGTGGGTCAAAGGGTGGTCAGGAACGTATTCCGAAGCCCCCGGAGAACACCTTTCCAACATTTGGTGGCAGACGACGGGAACCGAGCCGACACCTAGAGATCGTGCAGTAAACGGCTGACGCACTACCGAAAAAAGATGGAAGGAGAAACCTCCCTAGGGGCCGCAGGAACCAACACAAGCCCGACATTCCGAGAGGACCAGTTGGAATATTATACGCATCGAGAACTAAAGCAGTTCTGCAAAGACCTTGGAATTGCTACCACCGGATTAGCACGAAAGAAGATTTCCAGGGGGCATTGAAGACCTGGGTCGAGGCAGGAGCTTCCCTGGCCCAAACAGAAGGAGAGCCGCCAAATGAGCCACGAAGCATCCCGGTAAGGAGCAGCGCCCCAGAGGGGGGCCTATCCCCGGAGGAGCTAGCGGACCGAGAGAGGGTCCGCAACCACGAACTAGAACTAGCGAAACTGAAAATAGAGGGAGAGCTAAAACTGGCCGAGAAAAAGTTAGCCGTAGAACAATTACACCTACAAGGAGAACTCGAGGAAAAGAAACGCCAGAGAGAACACGAAGAAAGAAAACTTCAACTAGAACACGAACGCAGCTTGAAAGAGATCAAACTCAAGGCCAAAAGTGAGGAGTCCAGAACCTCGGGAAATCAACCACCCTCCTCCGCCGTGGAACCAAAGGTCCACATCCCCAAGGATGTGGTGAAGGAATACTACAAGAACGACGACATCCAGCAGTGGTTCAAGGCCTAGGAAGTCGCCATGACCTCCCACCGAGTTCCGCAGAATGATTGGGGGGCTGGTTTGTGGGGCCGGTTCCTGAGCGAGGGGAGAGATACCCTGCTGGACCTGCCCTCCACGGTGCTGAACTCCTACAGTCACATGAAAGAGGCCCTAGTAGCCAGATATGGGCTCACCCCCGAAATGTACCGGCAACGGTTTCGAGACTGCAAAAAGATACCCGGTACTACATGGGTAGAATACATGAACTTTTACAGCCGGGCTTTGGACGGGTGGATCAAGGGCAGCAAGGTCTCCACCTTTGAGGAACTGTTTGACCTAATAGAATGGGAACACTTGTCCGCAAATTGCTTTGTGGAGTTATGCCAGCACCTCCTGGACAGCAAGCTCACTGACCCTCGGAAACTGGCAGTCGAAGCTGAATGATGGGTGAACACCTGGGCCCCCCGGGGTCCCGTGCGAGACTACGGTCGCCACAGTCAGGGACCCCCCGCCAGAGGGGCGGAGGGAACCAAGGCCGACCGAGAGAATCCCAGGTGGGCTCCCAGCACAGCCCCCCCAGAGGCCAACCTCTGCACTTTCCAGCCCCACCTCCAGCCAGCACCGGGCCCCCGGGGAGGCCGGGACCCCGAGTCAAGATCACCTGTTTCCGCTGTCAACAGACCGGACACTATGCCAGTGACCCCCAGTGTCCCATGTACCAACGACCCGCAGCGGCGGCCCCTCCGGCCCAACAGATGGCCTCTGTAGCCCTAGGAGAAGAGATGGAAGACTCCGAAGAGTGGGAACCAGCCGCCATGGCCCTGGTCTCCCTAGGGGACCGAGAGATGGTCCCCGGAACACCCCTACCCACCAACAAGAAAAAGTACCGACAGCAAGTGACGGTCAACGGTCACCGAGTCGAGGGCCTCCGCAACACCGGGGCGAGTGTCACAGCGGTCCACTGCCACCTGATCTCCGAAGACCAGATCCTGCCCGATGCTTTCTGTCCAGTCATATCTTCGGACAATTCCGAGAGCCTCTGCCGGATGGCCCTGGTACCCTTCGAATGGGGGGGGAGTCACCGCTAAATTGAGAGTGGCAGTCCGAACCTCCCAACCAGTAGACTGCCTCCTGGGCAACGACCTCGAGAGCTCCCCGTGGGGACAAGTGGTACGAAGAGCCCATCTGGAGATGATGGGCCTACCCGAATGGGTATGCGCCACCACGCGCTCCATGACTACCCGATCGCCTTCCTCCGAGGGAGTTGAGGCCTTACCCCTGAACCCAGTCGCCGTCCCCGAAGACCGGGACGCGCTGCCCGAGCACGACAACCCTCTTCCGGAAGAAGAAACCGTTCTCGATGACGGGTCAGTGCATCCAGATCCCGAGCAACTACCGAGCTCGGGGACCTGCCCGAGATGGCCCAGTGGCACTGCGAGGGAGGTCCCTCCCGAGAAGAATTCTGCAGGGAACAGGCCACCTGCCCTTCCCTAATTGGACCCCGACAGCAGGCCGAAGCCCAGGCAGCAGGTGACCAGTCCGGAACCCACTGGGTATATTGGGAAAACAGCCTCCTGTACAGCGAAGTGGTACCCCTGCGCTTCCGAAGTTTCCTCCTGGGCCTAGCCCATGATGTACCCCTGGCAGGACACTTAGGCCAAGACAAAACCTATCATCGACTAGTTACCCACTTCTATTGGCCCAAAATGCGAGCTAATGTGGAGGCCCACTGCAAGTCATGTCTCACGTGCCAGGCCAGCGGAAAAAGTGGTGGCAAGGCTCCGCTACAACCCTTCCCCGTTGTTAGTACCCCTTTTGAGCGGGTGTGAATCGACATCGTGGGACCCCTGGATCCCAAGACCGCCCAGGGCCACCGATTCATCCTCATCCTGGTGGACCATGCCACCCGCTACCCAGAGGCCATTCCCCTCCGCACCGTGACGGCCCCTGTGGTAGGCCGGGCCTTGATGGGGATCTTCTCCCGCGTGGGGTTCCCTCGGGAAGTCGTGAGTGATGGTGGCACAAACTTTATCTCCAAGTACATGAGGTCCCTATGGCAACAATGCGGGGTATCATACAAATTCACCACCCCATACCACCCCCAAGGAAATGGCCTAGTCGAGCGATTTAACCGGACCCTGAAAGAGATGATCATGGGCATCGAAGAACCCCTACGCCGGAAATGGGACGTCCTCCTCCCTTGCCTCCTGTTCGCCTACCGGGAGGTTCCCCAAAAATCTCTGGGGTTCAGCCCGTTCGAATTACTCTACGGACACCCCGTCCGGGGACCCCTGAGCCTGGTCAAAGAGGGCTGGGAAACGGCTCTCCGAGGAACCCCTCCTGATGTATTCCGCTATATCCTGGTGCTCCGCAACCAGACCCGGAAGTTCCGAGAGCTCGCCGAGGCAAACCTCGAGGCTAGCCAAGAAGAGATAAAGCGCTGGTATGACCAGAATGCCACGCTGGTCGAGTTTCAGCCGGGCCAGCAGGTCTGGGTAATGGCCCCGGTGAAACCCTGCGCCCTCCAAGACAAATGGACTGGTCCCTTCAAAGTGGTCGAGCGGAAGAGTCAAGTCACGTATCTAGTTGATGTTCAGTCTCCTCGGAACCCCCTCCGGGTCCTCCACGTGAACCGCCTCAAACCCCACTTTGTGAGGACGGAGTTGAGTTTGCTCCTGGCCACCGACGATAGGACTGAAGAAGACACAGAGCCCCTTCCGAACCCCCTGTGTGCTAAAGAGAAAGATGGCCCCATAGAGGGGGTGAGGCTGTCGTCCACCCTCACCCCCCAACAGTCCGACGACTGCCGCCAGCAATTGAGACAATTCACAGACCTCTTCTCCCTCACCCGTAGGGTCACCGACTGGTGTGTCCACGACATAGACACCGGAGACAGCCCGCCGATAAGACACTGAGCCTACCGAGTCCCTGACCGGGTCCGGACCTGCATCCAGACCGAAGTAGCCAAGATGTTAGCCCTCAGGGTGATTGAACCCTCCGACAGTCCATGGGCCAGCCCGGCAGCCCCTGGTGTCGCCCCCGAGCTGAGATTCTGTGTGGACTACCGGGGACTCAATGCGGTCCCCCGAGCGGACGCTCACCCTATTCCCCGCGCAGACGAGCTCATCGACCGCCTCGGGCCGCTCGCTACCTCAGCACCTTCGACCTAACCTGCGGATACTGGCAGATTGCGCTCACTGAGGGAGCCAAGGAGCGGTCCGCCTTCTCCACCCCGGATGGGCACTACCGCTTCAGAGTTATGCCTTTTGGGATGAAAAATGCCCCAGCCACCTTCCAGCGACTGGTGAACAGGGTCCTGGCCGGGCTAGAGGGGTTCAGCGCAGCGTACCTAGACGACATAGCGGTATTCAGCTCCCAATGGACAGAACACCTCCAGCACCTCCGACAAGTACTGATGGCCCTGCGCCAAGCCGGCCTAACCATCGAGGCCAGCAAGTGCCGAATGGGACAGGGCTCAGTGATCTATCTGGGGCACCAGGTGGGGAGCGGGCAGGTCGCCCCCCTCCAGCCAAAGATCGACGCCATCTTGTCCTGAGAACCCCCCACGACCCAAACGGAAGTCCGGGCCTTCCTGGGCCTCACCGGTTACTACCGGAGGTTTATTAGAAACTATGGCAGCATCGCAGGCCCCCTCACAGAGTTAACCTCCAAAAAGCACCCGAAGAAAGTACAGTGGACTCCCCCGTGCCAAAAAGCGTTTGACGCCTTGAAAGCCGCTATATGTACTGCTCCAGTTCTCAAAGCCCCCGACTACTCTCAGGAGTTTGTGGTACAAACGGACGCTTCCGAGCATGGCATCGGGGCAGTCCTCTCACAGTTCAACGACCAAGGCATAGATCAGCCCATAGCCTTCATCAGCCGAAGGTTACTACCTCGGGAGCAACGGTGGAGAACCATTGAAAGAGAGACCTTCGCAGTAATCTGGGCCCTCAAAAAGCTGCGGCCCTACTTGTTCGGAACACACTTCCGAGTTCAAACGGATCATCGACCCTTGCGGTGGCTGATGCAAATGAGAGGAGAGAACCCCAAGCTGTTACGATGGTCAATCTCCCTCCAGGGGATGGACTTCTCTGTGGAACATCGCCCTGGGACTGACCACGCAAACGCTGACGGCCTGTCCCGATTCTTCCGCTTCAGCGAGGAGAACCCCCAAGTGGATGGGTAGTTCTCCCCACCTTTCAGCTGGGGGGGGCACGTGTGAGACCGGCCTTGTGGCGTGGACCCTCCCGACCAGTAGGCAACCCTGCAACCACACCTGATCCCCGGTATCACAGACTTCCGGCCACCATGGCCCAACAAACTTGATGGCCGGCCGGGGCCCCAGCCAAACCCAAGACACTACCACGCATGCCCAGCCGAGGGAGAGAGAAACCCCCAAGCCAGCCTGGGGGACGCCACCTCTGTCACACCCCTGATCTCCACCCCACGGAGGGTTTCGATCGACCACCAGGCCCCCGGTGGGCGGGCGCCTCGCATGCTGGGCGTCTGGAGTCCCTCCCAGACCCACCTGAGCAGATCAAAGGGCCGAGCGACAGGAAATCCCGACACACTGCCCCCAGGCATGAGGACCCCTCTCGGCGAGGACTCCGGACTTCAAAGAGGAGGGGGAGTATAACAAGGGGTGCGGAAGGGACAGGCGGCAGAGAAGACCTGGACCTACGAGAGCCCTGCTGACCTGGTCGCGGCTCGATCGACCTCTGAAACCAAGGACGCTACCTGACCCTCTGAACCATCTGAGCCCTGCTGACGCTGTCGCGGCTCCCCGAACTCTGAACCATCTGAGCCCTGCTGACGCTGTCGCGGCTCCCTGACGCTGAAACCACCTGTGCTGAGTGACTCGCGGCGCTCCCCTCCAGGAGAATCGGCAGAGCTTGCCGAGAGAAACCACATCCCCCAGCTCGAGGATTGAGAGCGGTGTGACGGATACTCCGCAGAGACACTGAACTCAAAGACTGTCCCGCTACCCCAATACCCCCATCACGAAACCACCGCCGCTTGTGGCATTGATTTAACAACTGCACCTCGGATCATAAAGATCCCCTGAACCTATCGATAAAGTATACTGTCTTACGAAGAACTACTGTGTGGTGTCCCTCTGTCAGATAGTGTAAGTTCAGCGTGTGCGATCCTAGGAACGAGACCCTTCCAGGAAGGGCCTCCCCGCCTGTGCTCGGTCTAACTCTGGGAGAGGTGGGTCAAAGGGTGGTCAGGAACGTATTCCGAAGCCCCCCGGAGAACGCCTTTCCAACAATGTGGTTACAGAGTCCCAGTTGGGACCCACTCTCAGGGGATTGTGGTGCCAGGGCCTTTATTGGATTCACAGCTGCACGGCAATTAGTGTCAGCTGCAACGTTTAGGCCAACATTTCTTTGGGGGCATTTTTGTATGAGATAGGAGTGAGATACACTCTTTTGCCCCAGCACAATTGCGCACGTGGATTCTGCTGCATTGGCATCCGCCCTGACATTTGGACATAGGGCATTTGAGCCCCTTTGAGAAGGCCATTTGGCCTGGGGGACTGTTAGGTTGATAGGGCGCCAGGCCCTAATGTGGATTCTGTGGTGCTATTTATTGATTGTATGTTATTAAAAGGGGAGATGTTTAATATTCTCTTGCTATCACTTTGTTTTATGTTTTAAATACTGCTTCGCTGTTGCTATGCATGGTTCGAATGGAGAACATCTTTGAGTCAGTTTACTTTGGCTGCTTGTAGACGCTGGATGTTTGAGGCTGTGCTGCAAATAAAGACGCATCATTTATATTTAAAAGCCTCCGGATTTAATTTTTAACAGTAAATATATATATATTCACTGAAAAAACCATAGGTTTCAGGGGCGTTATAGTTAGCTGGACATTTCCCTCGTACAAAACCCTAGAAATTCCCCTGTTATAGTTAGTTCAGCTAACTATAACTCGCGCCCCTGCAATGCACTGCTGATGACGTCACATATTACATCACTCATGACATGGTCAGTGACATCACTGATGACATCACTGATGACATCTGAAATGACATCACTGATGACATCACTGATGACGTCATCCATGTGATAAATTAGTGCATCTTCTCACACACTTTGATATACTCAATCAAAATTTCCGACGTCCATTCTCAAAACCATTTTTTTTTTTTTATTTTGGGGAGGGGGGCCGCGTGGCCCCACTCCCGGGCCACTTATGGCCCCGGGGACCCCAACCCCTGGGGCCTGGCCTCCGTTGGGGGCCGTGGGGGGGTCCACAATCCCTCCACGGCCCCGACCCCGAACATGCTGCTCCCCGTGTGGAAAAGCAATCCTCTTTGGTATTTGGAAGAGAGAGGAGGTTTCCTGCTCTCTCTTCCAAATACCAAAGCAGTTTGCCATGGCAGGTTGGGAGCCGCGAGGCTCCCACCCTGCCATAGCAAACAGCAGTGTCCCGGGGGTGGGCACCCCGGGACACTGCAGGAGCCGGCCCTGGAGGGTGGCGGTCCCCAGGGCCATCATTGGCTCCAGGGGGGGCCGCACAGCCCCCCCACTTAAGCTAAAGCCCCGGGGGGTGGTGGTCCCCGGGGCTTGGGGGTCCGTAACGGACCCCCTATTTTACATATTCAGTGCCCCGGGGAGGTGGCGGTCCCCGGGGCGTGTGGGCGGGATCAAGCCCCCCCACACAGGGTTGTTTTTTTTGTTGTTTTTTTTAAAAATCCCCAGGGGTGGCGGTCCCCGGGGCTGCGGGGGGCCCATGAGCCGCCCCGCATACATGATCATAAGCCCCGGGGGGTGGCGGTCCCCGGGGCTAAATCTAAACGAAACGCGGGAGCCCGAGCTTCGGGTTTTTTTTCGTTAGCGGGATGCGCGGACCCTACGCGCATCCCGCGATTGGGGGCCATGGGGGTCCTTGTGGGACCCCCTGAGCAGGCCTAGGGGGTCAGGGTGTTTCTACCCTGCCCCCTTGTCGCGTTTTGCATCTTTGTTTTTGTGGTTTCTTGTGCCTCGGTTCTACCGAGGCACAAGATGGCTGCCAACACTTCCTGATTCAGAGTGTTGGCAGCCAATTAGCATTCAGCTCGTGCTCGGGAGGGTTCGGGGAGGGTGCGGGGAGGATCTGCGGATCCTCCCCGGCCATAGATATATATGTACTTTTAACTCTAATTTTCTCAGGAACTACTGAACGGATTTACACCATTTAAGCAAAAGGTACGAGTCCGAACTGAGGACTACCTCTTTGCCAAATTTGGTTTCATTCCGTTCAGCGGTTCGGGCTGTAGCTGCGACAACAGATCCTATGGGAAATTGCATGGGGAAAACGCGTTTTGGGACCTCCCTTTTTTCTCGGCCCCCGCTTGACGGATCACTGCAAAACTTTCAGGGTAGGAGCTGAGTTTGGAAAATTTCGCGAAGATTCGTCAACCGGCGCCAACGTTATTCCCAATAGAATGTTGCGGATTTCCTATGGAAAATATGTCCTAACTATAACTATCTACTGGCGACCGCCAGTAGATAATATATATATATATATTCACTTAAAAAACCATAGGTTTCACACATGTTATAGTTAGCTGGACATTTCACTCGTGAAAAACCATTGAAATTCCCCCGTTATAGTTAGTGCAGGCAACTATAACTCACGCGACCGCAATCCTCTGCTGATGACGTCAGATATTACATCACTGTAATTAGACACTTATTTACCCATGTCTTCTTCCATCAATTTTTAGCTATACATATATTACAATTTTTTTTTTTTCAGAAAGACACATATGTCATCAGTGATGTAATATCTGACGTCATCAGCAGAGGATTGCGGTTGCGTGAGTTATAGTTGCATGCACTAACTATAACGGGGGAATTTCAATGGTTTTTCACGAGTGAAATGTCCAGCTAACTATAACATGTGTGAAACCTATGGTTTTTTAAGTGAATTTGCAAGGTTTTTTAAATGCTAATTCCTAACTATAACGTGTGTGAAACCTATGGTTTTTTCAGTGAATTTGTACGGTTTTTGAAATGCTAAGTTATGTATTTTTTTAAGGTTTTTCACTGTGCGCGTACCGTGCGCGTACCGTACGCGCACGGTGCGCTTTGCGCACCGTGCGCCCACGTTACACAGTTCGCGGAATTTTTCCGTTTCTACCGTACGCGCACGCCACGCGCACTCGGCGATTTTTCGCAAAAAAATTAAAGGAAATTTTGGCCCTTGGGGGTCCTTCTGGGACTCCCTCACAAAGGCTAGGGGGTCAGAAACTGTCCACCCTGCCCCCTTTTCACATTCTCCACCTTTCTTTTTCACCCCCTCAGACTGCGAGAGACAAAATGGCGGCCAACACTTCCTGGTTTTGACCGATTCGAATGTTTACTAAGATCTAACAACCAATCAGAATCGCACGGAGCGCGCTTATAGATATATATATGCTTTTAAATGCTATTTTCTCAGGAAATACTGAACAGATTTACAACAGACCTGCAAAAGGCACATCCCTGACCTGAGGACTACCTCTCTGCCAAATTTCAAGTAATTCTGTTCAGCCGTTCGGGCTGTAGCTTGGACTAAAGGTCCTATGGAAAAATGCATGGGGAAAACGCATTTTGGGACCCCCCCCTTTTTCTCAGCCCCCGCTTAACGAATCCCCCCGAGACTTTCAGGGAAGGAGCGGAGCAGAGCGCCCCACCTATTTTGAAAAATTCGCGAGGATTCGTCAATCGGCGCCAAAGTTATTCCAAATAGAATGTTGCGGATTTCCTAAGGAAACACGATCCTAACTATAACTATCTACTGGCGACCGCCAGTAGATAATATACATATCCAAACACTTCGTCCACAATTTCTCCAGGAAAAGAACGAACGTAGACCACTTTGATTTCAGTTGAATAATTTATTCTTCCTCGCCTGCCATAACGCATTTCGGCCGTCCAAGCGGCCTTGATCAAATGACATTGCTCAGATTTTTTTCATAGTTATTTAAAGTGCCAGTGCATAGAAAACCTCCAATTACGTGTTCATGGGCATAGAAGACAGATTCCACTTTTATATTAAATAAATGGCAAAATTAAATTTCGATTTTGAACATAAGTTGAAGCATAATTAATAACGGTATAATACCCAGCTTCTACCAATGCTGTGGCATCTTTGATTAGAACTGAACACTTCATTTAAAACAAAAGAAATTATGATGTATACGTATAATACTTAGATAATTAGAACAACTGTCTGATGTTGAGTCCCTGAGCACAACAAAGAATATATAAACCATACTCCTTATTTGCTTTTCATGTCTAGAATATGATAAAATGAGTCTTACAGGTTGTGCAGTGACTGTGGCATCTGATTGTGTTGTATTGGCCTTATATGTTAGAAAATCCTCTCTTGCCTTTGTACGTGACCTTCTAATCGCCGCATCTACAATCTCTGTTTTGTACCCTCTAGCTAAAAATCTAGCACGGCTTTCCGCATCCTCCTTATTGCTGCAAATTCTTTGAATGCGGAGCATCTCCCTATATGGTATACTTTTAATTAAATGAGGAGGATGGGCACTAGATGCATGTAAAACAGTGTTTCCAGCAGTGGGCTTTCTAAAAAGAGTTGTAGTTAAAATATTGTTGTCCACTAGAACCTGCACATCCTGAAAAGTCACTGTGTGTTTGCTGATGGTGGAGGTGAACTTTAAATTACCGTCATTCTGATTGATCTCTTCGATTAATTTAGTAGCACTTGCTTCATTCCCTTTCCATACAATGAACAGATCATCTATAAAGCATAGCCAGCAGATCACATTGTTGTTATAGGCTTGTTCAAATTGGCGCATGAAGACCAGTTCCTCCCACCAGCCCATAAAAATACAGGCATAGCTGGGAGAAAAACTGGCCCCCATGGCTACTCCCTGAGTTTGTTGGTACATTTGGCCATTAAAGAGGAAAAGAGTATTTTCCAGAAAGAATAATAACATGTCTAGTAACATTCTGGTATGTTGGGCATACATAATAGGTCTACTGCAAAGAAAATATTCGACCGCCCTCAATCCATCTTTGTTGCAAATACATGTATACAATGAGCAAACATCCAATGTTATCAAGAGATAGTCAGAACTCCAATTCAAATTGTTAATTCTTCATATAAGGCTGCAAGGAATAATCAATATATCTTGAGAGGTTTTCTAATGGCCCATCACAGGCTGCAATGATAGGTCTGCCCGGTGGCCTTATATATACATATATATATATATAAATATATATATATATATATATATATATATATATACATATATATATATATATACATATATATATATATATATATAAATATATATATATATATATATATATTACCTACTGGCGGTCGCCAGTAGGTAGTTATAGTCAGGACCACGTTTCCATAGGAAATCCGCAACATTCTATTTTGAATAACTTTGGCGCCGGTTGACGAATCCTCGCGAATTTTTCAAAATAGGTGGGGCGCTACGCTCCGCTCCTACCCTGAAAGTCTCGGGGGGATTCGTCAAGCGGGGGCTGAGATAAAAGGGGGGTCCCAAAACGCGTTTTTCCCATGCATATTTCCATAGGACCTTTAGACACAGCTACAGCCCGAACGGCTGAACAGAATTACTTGAAATTTGGCAGAGAGGTAGTCCTCAGGTCAAGGAAGTGCCTTTTGTAGGTTTGGTGTAAATCTGTTCAGTAGATTCTGAGAAAATAGCCTTTAAATCAATATATATATCTGAGCCAGCTTACGGTGCGCTTACGGTGCGCTTACCGTATGCGTACGGTGGCGTGCGCGAGCGCGATTCTGATTGGCCCTTAGATCTTAGTAAACATTCGAATCGGTCGAAACCAGGAAGCGGCGGCCGCCATTTTCTCTCTCGCACTCTGACAGGGGGTTGAAAAACAAAGTGCAAATCATGTAAAGGGGCTGTTTACACAGCTCCCAAGCACCTAGCCATGTCGAGGGAGTCCCCAACGATCCCCCAAGTGAAAAAAGGCAATTTAAATTTTTTCGAAAATTTCGCCGATTACGCTTACCGTACGCGTACGGTAAGAAATAATAAAAAATAAAAAAAAATATCCACATTCTCCCCACCCCGTGTGCAAAAGGTGCCCGAAGTGCACCTTTTGTGCATGGCTCATCAGAGCTAGACAAAACCTATATTTTACCTGTCACAACGATGCTCATCATATGACCTCCATGTGCGCACGGTGCGCGAAGCGCATCGTGCGTTCATGGCCCATCTGGAGTAACGTGGGCACGCGGTGCGCGCACAGTGCGCGCACGGTGCGCGCGTATAGATATTGATATGCTTTTAAATGCTATTTTCTCAGGAAATACTGAACAGATTTACACCAGACCTGCAAAAGGCACTTCCTTGACCTTATGGCTACCTCTCTGCCAAATTTCAAGTAATTCTGTTAAGCCGTTCGGGCTGTAGCTGCGTTTTGGGACCCCCTTTTTTCTCGGCCCCCGCTTCACGAATCACCCCGAGACTTTCAGAGTAGGAGCTGAGCAGAGCGCCCCATTAGTTTTGAAAATTTCACGAAGATAAGTCAACCGGCGGCAAAGTTATTCAAAATAGAACTTTCAGATTTCCTATGGGAACTCGGTACTAACTATAACTATCTTCTGGCGACCGCCAGTAGATAATATATATATATATATATATATTATCTACTGGCGGTCGCCAGTAGATAGTTATAGTTAGGACCTATTTTCCATAAGGAAATCCGCAACATTTTATTCCCAATAAGTCTGGCGGCAATTGACGGATCTTCGCGTAATTTCTAAACATTTGGCCAGCTCCGCTCCGCTCCGCTCCTACCCTGAAAGTTTCGTGGCGATTCGTCAAGCAGGGGCCGAGAAAAAAAGGGGATCCCAAAACTCGTTTTCCCCATGCAATTTCCCATAGGATCTGTTGTCGCAGCTACAGCCCGAACTGCTGAACGGAATTACACCAAATTTGGCAAAGAGGTAGTTCTCAGTGAAAATTAGGGTAAAAAAGTTAGAGATATCTAGGGCCGGGGAGGATCCGCGCACCCTCCCCGCACCCAGCGCGCACCCTGCCGTGCACGAGCTGTATTCTAATTGGCTGCCAACACTCCAGATCAGGAAGTGTTGGCAGCCATCTTGTACCTCGGTAGAACCGAGGCACAAGAAACCTATAAAACAAACGCGCAAAATGTGACAAGGGGGCAGGGTAGAAACACCCTGACCCCCTAGGCCTGCTCAGGGTGTCCCACAAGGACCCCCAGGGACAAAAAAGAATTAAAAAAAAAAAAAATCGGCGAGATTCGCGCACCCAGCGCGAATTTTGGCCGAAAATTTTAAAAAAATTCAGCGCGGTCTCCCGTGCTCAATATTCTAATTTGCCCCCGGGGGCTTAATTAAAAAAAAACGTGTGTGGGGGGGTCCCAATCCCCCCCACACTGCCCCGGGGACCTCCACCCCCTGGGGCTCCAAGATTGTATATGCAGGGGGCTCACGGCCCCCCCGCAGCCCCGGGGACCGCCACCCCCGGGGCTTTGTTATCATAGGTGGGATCGGAAAACTAAAGGTCTACGAGACACACCACTTGGTGTTCGACAGCCCTTCACTTTACGGGTTGCCGCTTGGACTCTATTGACCAGCATGCCTCTGGTCCCATCTTGGATGCTGGATGCACTACAGCTGCGAGTAGGGGGCGGAACAAACACAGAGCCAATGAGAGCGTTACAAGACTCATAACACACCCCCAAGCCAGAGACTCTGCGTGGAAACTGAAACCTGCACTGATGAAAGCAGGAATGCTGAAACGCGTCTGCCTGGGGTTTCCAGAACCCTTTTGGACTCTCTGCATGCCTTGTGCCTCCGTGAATATGGAATAAATCCTGGTGTTGCCCTAGCATATGTCGGGCTCATTCTTTTCCCTGAGAGGGGGTTGGACTGTATGTTTTGCCGGCTTGGCACCGGCTACCGGCATGCCCTCTCGGTCTGGTGTGACACGCGAGCCAGCACCTTTGGACGTTGTATGTTTCTACAGCGTGTCGCCCCGCCTAAGCGGCTTCTAAAAGATTTGTTTCGATGCGCCGCATAAGGGGAGAGAGGATGCAGTATTCTACTGCAGGGGCAACACTGGGTTCCAGTTAGTACATCGACAAAGGTGGGATCGGAAAACTAAAGGTCTACAAGACACACCACTTGGTGTTCGACAGCCCTTCACTTTACGGGTTGCCGCTTGGACTCTATTGACCAGCATGCCTCTGGTCCCATCTTGGATGCTGGATGCACTACAGCTGCGAGTAGGGGGCGGAACAAACACAGAGCCAATGAGAGCGTTACAAGACTCATAACACACCCCCAAGCCAGAGACTCTGCGTAGAAACTGAAACCAGCACTGATGAAAGCAGGAATGCTGAAACGTGTCTGCCTGGCGTTTCCAGAACCCTTTTGGACTCTCTGCATGCCTTGTGCCTCCGTGAATATGGAATAAATCCTGGTGTTGCCCTAGCATATGTCGGGCTCATTCTTTTCCCTGAGTGGGCGTTGGACTGTATATATATATATATATATATATATATATATATATATATATATATATATATATATATATATATACAGAAGAACAGCACTCAGCAGGGTTTTGAAGTCAACTGGAAGTAGTTTATTCCACCAGTATCAATAAAAGCGTCAATATATATATATATATATATATATTACCTACTGGCGGTCGCCAGTAGGTAGTTATAGTTAGGACCCTGTTTCCATAGGAAAACCGCAACATTCTATTTTGAATAACTTTGGCGCCGGTCGACGAATCCTCACGAAATTTTCAAAATAGGTGGGGCGCTACGCTCCGCTCCTACCCTGAAAGTCTCGGGGGGATTCGTCAAGCGGGGGCTGAGATAAAAGGCGGGTCCCAAAACACATTTTTCCCATGCATTTTTCCATAGGACCTTTAGACACAGCTACAGCCCGAACGGCTGAACAGAGTTCCTTGAAATTTGGCAGAGAGGTAGTCTACAGGTCAAGGAAGTGCCTTTTGTAGGTTTGGTGTAAATCTGTTCAGTAGATTCTGAGAAAATAGCCTTTAAATCAATATATATATCTGAGCCAGCTTACGGTGCGCTTACGGTGCGCTTACCGTACGCGTACGGTGACGTGCGCGAGCGCGATTCTGATTGGCTGTTAGATCTTAGTAAACATTCGAATCGGTCAAAACCAGGAAGCGGCGGCCGCCATTTTCTCTCTCGCACTCTGAGTGGGGATTAAAAAACAAAGGACAAAAACATGTAAAGGGGCTGTTTAGACAGCTCCTAAGCACCTAGCCATGTTGGGGGAGTCCCCAAAGATCCCCCAAGGCCAAAAACGGAATTTTAATTTATTCGATAATTTCGCCGATTACGCTTACCATACGCGTACGGTAAAAAGTTTTTTTTAAAAAAAATGATCCATTCTCTCCCCACCCCATGTGTAAATGGTGCCCGGAGGGCACCATTTATGCATGGCATATCCCAGATGTGAAAAATTAAAATATTACCTTTCACAAGGAAGCGCATCATATGTCCTCCATGTGCGCACGGTGCGCGAAGCGCATCGTGCGTACATGGCCCATCTAGCGTAACGTGGGCACGCGGTGCGCGTAGTGCACCGCGTGCCCACCGTGCGTGCACGGCACTAACTGCGTAAAGTGGGCGCGCGGTGCGCAAAGTGCACCGCGTGCTCACTGTGCGCACACGGTGTGCGAAGCGCACCGTGCGCGCACGGAACGAACTGCGTTAAGTGGGCGCGCACGCCACGAATGGCGTAAAGTAACTTAGCATTTAAAAACCCGTACAAATTCACTGAAAAAACCATAGGTTTCACACACGTTATAGTTAGGAATTAGCATTTAAAAAACCTTGCAAATAACCATAGGTTTCACACATGGTATAGTTAGCGGAAATTTTACTGATAAAAAACCAATGAAATTCCCCCGTTATAGTTAGTGCAGGCAACTATAACTCATGCGACCGCAATCTTCTGCTGATGACATATGTGTCT
Organism: Triturus cristatus; assembly: GCF_964204655.1. Taxonomy (NCBI): domain Eukaryota; kingdom Metazoa; phylum Chordata; class Amphibia; order Caudata; family Salamandridae; genus Triturus; species Triturus cristatus. The sequence continues at coordinate 138,867,755 of NC_140589.1, read as the reverse complement.
TTATGAAAAAAAAATATTTGTAATATATGTATAGCTAAAAATTTATGGAAGAAGGCATGGGCAAATAAGTGTCTAAATACAGTATTAGCATCAGCAGAGGATTGCGGTCGCGTGAGTTATAGTTGCCTGCACTAACTATAACGGGGGAATTTCATTGGTTTTTTATCAGTAAAATTTCCGCTAACTATAACATGTGTGAAACCTATGGTTTTTTTAGTGAATATATATATATATATATCAAGCTCAATGGGGAGTGACCAACAGGTAAGTCACACTCGGACAAAGGAAAGCTTTCCCCAAAACAGCCTTTATTATGGATCAAACAGCTCCGCTTGCCAGCAAGTTATTAGCATGAGACTGCAATCCTGACGCGTTTCGAGAAGTCCTCTTTTTCAAAGGATAGTGCAGTCAGAAAGCGCATGATTGGCTCACCTTCACTTTTCAAACGAAATTGCATGCCCCTGATTGGCTGCTCTCATTCAGAGCAGCCCATTAGGGGGCGTGCTATATGAGGAATAAGGATGTGAGTGAACCCAGCCGGTGCTCTTTTCATTTTCCACACAAGCCTCTGAGGAAGAATGTATTGAAACGCGTCAGGCAGTGGGAATCTGACTGTGAAAAGCGGGCAACCAGACGCTTCTTTACCTGTTATTAAAGGCTTATGCTTGAAGCCTTGTGTGTGTGTCCGAGTGCCTTTCAAACCAACGGAACAAGCACGAGCATGATACATATATATATATATATAAGGTTGCCCCAAATGGAACAAAAGTCCTTTTCCAATATCTTTCGCTAATCTGACGCATTTCGTGTTCCGCTCTTCTTCATGGATAGCCTTTAAAGAAGACACAGCAGACACAGTCAGAACACCAGTACTTTCCTTCTTTTATTTCCATCAAGCAATGTCCATGTGAGCAATACTGATATATTATGGTACTGGTGGTGACACAATAATCCCCATGTGGGTCGCTGCTGCAAGACCAAGTTAACCAACTCCCAGGAAAGCTCACAATGTTTGCCTCAGTTGCTTTCCCCTTTCAACAGGCACCTCCTGTTCCGTCAATTACCGTCCCATGGAACAGAGGTGGACCCGCTACAGTTTATGCGGTGGTGCCATTCCGTGGCCGGGCATATATATATGGGAGTGCTATCTGAGGGGGTTTGCGCCATATTATTTTTTTTAGTACCACATTTGGTTGTTCCAATACAATTGATGAAATTGTTATACATCTCTTGTGCTAAAGGAAAATATATTTTTTTTAAATAAATTGTATATGTATATATTTTTAATAGGTTACTTATGCATTATAATCATAGGCACCTCTCAATGCACAATGCATTCTTTGTATATATCCTTGTTCAAGAATACGTCAATTTCCACTATGTATATATCGATTGGATTGCACTTTTAATGTATTTTTTTGCATGTGTTATCTCACATCATGTGACTAATATTTATTCTATGTTTATGATTGGGACACAGTATATATGTTAAAGTAAAATGGCGCTCACCAGAATGAGAAAGGCTGCTGTATCAGCCGAAATGCGTCTCTCCTTTCTGCTGGGTCAGAGGAGGCTCATTACAATAAAAAAGGCCCTAATCCAGATATATATATATATATATATATATCACTGAAAAAACCATAGGTTTCAGGGGTGTTATAGTTAGCTGGACCTTTCACTTGTACAAAACCATTGAAATTCCCCCGTTATAGTTAGTTCAGCTAACTATAACTCGCGCGCCCGGTGATGTCATGAGTGATGTCACTGACCATGTCATGAGTGATGTAATATGTGACGTCATCAGCAGTGCATTGCGGGCGCGCGAGTTATAGTTAGCTGAACTAACTATAACGGGGGAATTTCAATGGTTTTGTACAAGTGAAAGGTCCAGCTAACTATAACACCCCTGAAACCTATGGTTTTTTCAGTGAATTTCTGAGGTTTTTTAAATGCTAATTCCTAACTATAACGTGCCTGAAACCTATGGTTTTTTCTGTGAATTTCAAAGGTTTTTTAAATGCTAATTTCTAACTATGCCTACAGAGATAGGACATGTGAAGAAAGAAGCAACAGAAGTCCTCAAATACGAAGATAAGTGCAGGAAGAAGGATAACGTGCAGAAAGAACAAAAAGAAGAGCAGAAAGAAGCCTTGTTGCAAAATCATCCTGTACCCTCAACTTTTTCAGACGGATACTGGTGGTAACTGAGTCTGACTAACCAGTCCTAGAGCCAGTGCTATGTTAAAAGACACTTAGAATACAGTGAAAACACCTACATACACTAGGGAACATTATGCGTTGGGGTCCCCCTGTGATTAGCATGACCTCCTCTGTAAGCCCCTAGTGTATAATAGGGCATGGGGATTAAAACTACCTCTTAAAACAGGCCACAGGGCGTTTTTGCACACGTTAACTCAGGCCCCGTCCCCTCCCTTCACCACTGTGTAAACACGCCCTGTGTCCATTTTTAGTTGGGAGATTAAGTTCATTTGAATCCTGAGGGTCCCTAGGGTCCAACTAGCCCACTAGGTACCTCCAGTAAGTGCCACAGAGCTGCGTTGCAGAGAGGTGTAAAAAGTGGCACGGCCTGGACCACCTCTCTGCAATGCAGCTCAGTGGCGCTTACTGGAAGCACTTGGTGGGCTAGTTAGCCCCCAGGGGCCCTCAGTATTGAAGGGAAATTATATCCCCAATTTAAAACGTGCCATAGTGCGTGGTTGCACACGTCACCTCAGGCCCCGTCCCCTCCCTTCACCACTGTGTAAACGCGCCCTGTGGCTGTTCTAAGTTGAGAGATTAAGTCCCCCTGAATCCAAAGGGTCCCTAGGGTCAAACTAGACCACTAGGTACCTCCAGTAAGCGCCACAGAGCTGTGTTGCAGAGAGGTGTAAAAAGGGGCTTGGCCTCAGAACACCTGGCTGCAGCGCAGCTCCCTGGCGCATACTGGAGATGCCTGTTGGGGGCGCGTTTGCAGAGTGCTGCACGGAGGGGGCATGGCCTCCGGCACGATGCCAGTCTTTTATTTATTTTAGTTTTTTAAGAAGGGGGGCTGTTTGGTTCCCCTTCTTATTCTAATTTATTGGCCCTGATGACCCCATCCCCCAGGGCCAGTCTCCTAATTATATTTTTTTGACCCCAATCCCCAGGGCCGGCCACTGTTTTTTATTATTTTAAAAAAATATATATTTATAGACACACCTAGGACATGCTGGACAAACCGTACGTACCTATCACCATGACGATTTGCGTGATATTCATTAAAAGGCGACTATGCATGCAATGAATCCACGTGGAATGTATTTACACCACTAGTGAAGCTCTGACATGTCTGATGCCCTACCGTGCCTAATCCTGGTAGACACCCTTGTCGTTTATTTATACAAACATGGGTAGCTATTGACGGGCACATTTAATACACATGCACACCAAGCCATTCAAAGGGGATTCGACAAAAATTCGACCAAAACTATGCAAGAAACCCCCCTCACGGTTAATAAAACACACATCCACTGCCGGATGTGTAATACTTTTTATTTTACTCTCTGGAAAGGGGACGAACATCACTTGAGAGTCACAGCGTGCTCCTGACAGAGCCCAATGCTGTGTTACACCCACCATTGCCTGCCGAGTGCCACACACCTCTGTGTTGTATTCCACTAGCTAGTGCATATGCTATGACACTCTCTAGCCCATGTGCACTGTAACACCACCCCGTGAATATGTCATGCCACACTTGTCTTCGCACGGGTTATATTGCCCCATCTAACGTGCCTTTCTCGATGCCTATGTTATAACGCACAGTACTATGCCATACATATTACAATCTGGGATCCATATCTTTGTCACAGTGCATATGCAACGTTACACTCCCCAGCACATATTTTATATTTCAACTTTAGAGACTAGTTAGGTTACACAACACTGCCCTGTGCATATTACACTCCAAGGCGCATATCGCATAGCACGCGCTAGTGCCTGTGCTATCTCGCGCTCTCCAATGAATCTGTCATTGCGCACAATGTATTGCATATTATATTTCACGCCCGTTCATCTTATATCACACTTTTTGGTGCATAGTTTATACCATACACTATATCTAGTTTTCATTTTCAATCGTGCTCTCAGGACTATGTTCTATATAACACTGTGTTCACCTACCCTTTTCACGGGCATTACATTTTGCGATAGGGGGTGGAGGGTCAGGGGGTGTTTCTGCCAAGTGAGCCCGGAGTCACAGTCACAAACGTCCTCTTCTTCCTGAATAAAAGTGAGATTATGCTGCATACTTGTTCATATTTTAAGTAGTTCGCACAGACACAATGTTTTAAAAACAATAAAGTTCCTAATACCCGCCTTCTCTGAACAGTTAGCTTGCTGCCCCATCCCCTTCCTCCCTATCCTCTGTTGTGTGAATCCATGGACTAGCCTCCTCCCTCCTGCCATGCATGGTCTGATGTGCTGCCACTGCCCTCAATTTAGTATGATGTACCAGTCCACTCCTCCTGCCCTCCATTGCCCAATTCTATGCCCCATCATTGACCTCCTGCTTAAACTCTGTGCTTAGCTTGCTGCCCCTATTCTCCTCCCCCCTGCCCTCCGATGTCTTTGGGCATGCCCCTGCTCCATCCTTTTTGCCCACCATGTCCCATGGACCTGCCACTCCTATCTACTCTGAGTGTTCTGTTGAGCTGCCACTCCCCTCCCACCTGCCTAGCATTGTCAGATGACTGTAACCTGTCCCTGCCACCTCCACCCTGCCTGTCCACATGCCATGCCCCTATCCTCTTCCTCCTGTCCTACATGGTCCATTGTACTGCCACACCCTTCTGCCCTCCCTGGTCTGTTGTGCTGCAACTGCTCCTCCTGCCTGCCCCATGTGGTCTGTTGTGAGGTCCCTTCCCCTGAACTTTCTTGTCTGTGCACAGGTCCTGACCCTCCCTTCTATCCTCCATCGTCCTTTGTGCATGCCCCTCCACCCTCCTTCTTGCCCATCATAGCCATTGTGCTGCCACTAACCCTCCCACTTGCCATGCATGGTCTTCTGTGCTGCCATGGCCCCTCCCACCTTCCCTGTGTGGTCAGTTAGCTGCCCCTGACCCCCTCCCACCTTCCCTCCATGGTCTGTGTGTATGCCATCACAGTCTCACTGTTGCTCTTCATGGTGTGTCTTGCTTCTAGTGCCCATCCTGCCTGACCTCCATGGCTATCTTGCTGCTCCTGCCCTGCCCCCTTGCCTCCAGCCCTACTCCCTCCCTCCTGGCTTGTCTGTTCCATTGTAATGCCCCTGATCCGTCCCTCCTGCCCTTTATGGTCTGTTATGCTGCAGCTTTCTCTCCTGTCTGTCCATTATGGTCAGCTAGCTACCATTGCCTCTTGCCCCTCTGTTCTCTGTTGTCCATGTGCATGGTCCTGTCCCCTCCCTCTTGCTTTCTATGGATTGTTGTGCTGCACTCCCGTCCTGCATGCCCTGTGTGGTGTATTGTGCTGCTGCAAACCCTGATGCCTGCCCTGCAGGGTCAGTTTGGTGCACCTCTCCATGTCCCTCCTGTCCTCTGTTATCCAAGTCCATGTCCCTATCCCATTTCCTTCCATGATCCAATGTACCATACTTGCGAACATTTTGAACTTGGTAAGAGGGAGATTTTGAACAAAAACTGGGGTATTGATTTTCCCCTTTGAGTTACATTGAAAAAGAGGATATTGTAGACAGGAGACAGATCAAATAAAGCCCATTTGAGCTTAAAAACATTGGACGTTTCCTGGCTGAATCGGGTCTGTTGGCATGTATGGTTGTACTACCATTCCTTCTGCCCACAATGGTCTATTACATTGCCACAGCCTTGAAGGAGGGTAGATTTTGTATCACAGGGGGCCCCTGGCCCGTTCTGTCCACACCTGAAGTATGAGACCCTTGTCCTTGCCCTGCCAGCTGCATTTGTAGGCCGTATTAAATTGACCAGCGGGTCCTGTGTTGCTATATAATTATCCTGAGACATCCTTACCACTCAGCCAGCATAAAACCCCTGTGTAGGCCCTTCTGTTCAATATGTAGGCCTCTTTGTTAAATTGACCATAGCTCTGCAATTTTAGTGTATAGCAGTCTGAAGGCAGGTCTGCGAGGCCTTCTGATCCAAAATAGTAGTCCCCACCCTACCCGAGTGCTCCGTGCTCGGTATCAAAGTTCAACATCCCCCTGAAGCTGTCGACATACAGTAGGCTGCATCCTGGACTGGTACTTGCTTCCTGGGCAGGTTTCCCGCTTTTAAGGAAGTGGCAACCGCAGAGCGTCAAGTTAGGAGAACTGAGGAGATTTTATACATGAATATATTGAATTCCCGTACAATACCCATTATTTTCTGCTTGCTCTATGGAACTTACGATAAGCGATTGGCCTGAGAGACTGACCTTTTCACCCAGTCCATTGTCAGCATTAAGTGGGTAAATGACGAAATGTCTGGTAAAATCTGCAGACGAAGCTTTTGGGTAGCATACGTAGGTAGATGTAGCGTGCAAAGGAGCCCACAAAATGATATAAAAAGGGAGCACCCACAGATATCGACGGACTACCTCGCCGTCTGTATGTAGGTTAACAGGCAGTGCAGGTTTTCCCCAAGAGCTGGGAGCTCTTGTCTTCCTTTGCTTAAAATGTCTTGCTCTGCTTTGCTTGAAGTATCTTATTCTATTTTACCTATATGAAATGTCATGTTATGTTTAACCATTGTTCTCTTTACTTTTGCATTTAAAAGATTTTGTATTGTAATTGCAGGAATGCTTGCTCTAAGAGTAAACGTGAGTGTTCCTAGGTAACATTTTCCTTGGTGTAACTTGTTTCTCATGATGCATTTATAGATGTGTTTTCTCTCTCTCTCTGTCAGTACATTAATTGAGATACAGAGAATATTATGACAGCTGTATGATTATCTGGATTCTGTATTTTGTACTTTATGTCTCTATTCTGCGGTTTCTTTGAAGTTGCATCCTCTCATTAAACTGCCATTGTATTCTGCCTCCAATTCCATGTCTCATATGTCTGTTTTCTTCATTTTTGGAGCAAGCGTTCCTAGGCACCCCGGCTCAAATTAAGGTGCCCCTTTTGTCCCTGACTCACTCTCCTGCTCAGTTCTGTGGTGGCTCCCGGGGATCTGGGGACCGCCCCTAGCTTCCTTGACCCGTAATAGATCTTCCCTCCAACAGCCTCTCTTGCAAGTCCTGTATTGTTGGTTTGTTGCCCCTGCCCCCCTTTCCACTGCCCTCCATAGTCTGTTGTGCTTCCACGGCCCTTCCTGCCTGCTCAGTGTGGTTAAATTGTTGCCTTTGCACCCTCCTACCTGCCTTCAATTTTCAGAGTCCGTGCCCCTGGCCTCTGCCTCTCAACAGTATCCTAATGAACAACTAGATTGCTAACATTCTATATTTATTACAAAAGTGTGGAACGCCTGACATCATCTTGATGTAATCAAAACTGTAATACCTAGAGCATTTCCTTTAGAAATTACATATATGAGAGGGTCTTATTGGCATCAAAATTATGGTTAGTGCTCTAAAAGACTAAAATAAGGACATATTTTCTGAGTTTTCAAATAGCGACAAAGCACTTTTAAATTATTTGTTATCTTTATGTTTTTTTATCCAGTTGACCACTTGATTAAATGTTGCACTTAGGGGAGAGGATGTGGTGTTACTTCCAGAACTGCAGACTTTGCAACTGGGGAACCAGGTTGAAGTTTCTGCTTCAACTCGACATTCTGTGATTCTGGTCAAATCACTTAGTCTCCCCATGTCTACAACCAAAATGAATTTGTTCTTGTGTGATGTAACCAATGCTCATGTAAAGCACTCCAATACCTGACAAGTCTGCACTATATAACACTGCAAAAACACAAAATAATAAGTGTTTTGCACACTTCTGTCATTGGGCTATATTTGGGCTACATCTGGGTGATTTTGGGCTACATTTGGGCTCTTTTGTCTCCGGTGGCCATCTTGGGAGATTTATTTGTTATGAAGTTTCCTAATTTCCTCATGTACTGCAGTCTCCTCAGTAGGAAATGCTTTCAGTTTTTTACTTTGATTCCATCATGAAGGTATTCAGATATGTCACACATTTGCCATAAATTCTGAATGTTAGCACTCTAGTTGCTCATTAGATCACTGTAGTAAAACTACTGCACCATGGAAGTCTGCTCCTGGTATTAAAAGTGCATGTTTCAGTCTGCATGTCAGAATTTTTTAATGAAATAGAAGAGGATTTGAGAAGTCACTCAAAATGTGCCCTCATTTTCTTTCTTCAGCATTAATCATAATTTCTATGGCAAAATGAACCTCCTCATTGTGTTCCTTTTTAAATTAAATATTTTAAGTTTTACCAGTTTATTCCAATCAAGATGGCTTCAGGTGTGCCATACTTTTGTCATAATGAAGACAGTAAGCGCTCTAGTTATTTTTAAGAACATTCTGGGACATTCTGTCATTGGGCTATACTTGGGCTACATCTGGGTGATATTTGGGCTACATTTGGGCTCTTTTGTCTCTGGTGGCCATCTTGGGAGACCTATTTGTTATGAAGTTTCCTAATTTCCTCATTTACTGCAGTCTCCTCAGTAGGAAATACTTTCAGTTTTTTACTTTGATTCCATCAAGAAGGCATTCAGATGTGTCACACATTTGCCATAAATTCAGAATGTTAGCACTCTTTTTGCTCATTAGATCACTGTAGTAAAGCTACTGCTCACCAGGGAAAACTGCTGCTGGTATTGAAAGTGCATGTTTCAGTCTGCATGTCAGAATTTTTTAATGAAATAGAAGAGGATTTGAGAAGTCACTCAAAATGTGCCCTAATTTTTCTTTCTGCAGCACTAATCATACTTTTTATGGAAAAATGAACCCCCTCATTTTGTTCATTTTTAAATTAAATGTTTTAAGAGTTACCACTTTAATCCAAGCAAGATGGCTTCAGGTGTGCCAAACGTTTATCATAAGTAGGACTGTTAGCGCTCTAGTAGTTCTTTGGAACACTCTGGGAAGCTGCAGTAGAACACAAAGGAATCAACTGACAGTCTCTGCCCTTGTTGGATGTACATGTTTTACTGAGAATGTCAGACTTCATTCTCACATGACTGAGAAAGATAATGTGAATTTACAGAAAATAAGCTCTCAGTTTAGCCTATAGATCACCTTCCAAACCTCTGTGGTAAAAGCATGAGAAAATATTTTTCTCTCAATCATGATATCCCAGCAGAAGGCTTTTTCACATGGTGAAATCACCTTAGAACATACCACAATTCCTAAAATGAGTATGGTACCATCAACAAATGATTTATAATGTAACTAAAGTCTTAAAACCTTCTATTAACTGCAATGCTTTTTAATGAGGTGCTATCATGTATATTGGTCCCAAGATGGCTGCCAACACTTCTTGGATGAAGTGCTGACAGCCAATCAGATCTCAGGATGAGATGTGTGGTTAGGCTCCGCCCACATATATATGCTTTTAAATGCTATTTTCTCAGGAAATACTGAACAGATTTACACCAGACCTGCAAAAGGCACTTCCTTGACCTTATGGCTACCTCTCTGCCAAATTTCAAGTAATTCTGTTCAGCCGTTCGGGCTGTAGCTGTGTCTAAAGGTCCTATGGAAAAATGCATGGGGAAAACGCGTTTTGGGACCCCCCTTTTTTCTCGGCCCCTGCTTGACGAATCCCCCCGAGACTTTTAGGGTAGGAGCGGAGCGTAGCGCCCCACCTATTTTGAAAATTTCGCGAGGATTCGTCGACCGGCGCCAAAGTTATTCCAAATAGAATGTTGCGGATTTCCTATGGAAACAGGGTCCTAACTATAACTACCTACTGGCGACCGCCAGTAGGTAATATATATATATATATATATATATATATATATATATATATATTCACTGAAAAAACCATAGGTTTCATGCACGTTATAGTTAGGAATTGGCATTTAAAAAACCTTAGAAATTCACTAAAAAACCCATAGGTTTCAGGGGCGTTATAGTTAGCTGGACACAACCCTAGAAATTCCCCCGTTATAGTTAGTTCAGCTGACTATAACGCACGCCCCCGCAATGCACTGCTAAGGATGTCACATATTACGTCACTCATGACATGGTCAGTGACATCACTGATGACATCACTGATGACATCTCAAATGACATCACTGATGACATCACTGATAACATCATCCAGTGAGCCTGTGTTTCTGTAAAGTTTAAATATATTTAATATATATAGGGAAAGGCCTATGGAAGAATGAGTGGGTGTATAAGTGTGTGAATGGATGATTTTGTAGGTGCGTGACTGACTCTATAAGTGAGTCATTAATCGTTTTTTGTGTGCAGACTAGTGACTAAACTGTGTGAATGTCTGTATCTGTCTGTTTGTTGGTGTATAAGTGGCTGCATGGTTTTGTGAATAGCTAAATGGGTGTCTATATGGGTTATTGATTGGTTGTCTGAGTATCTGTATGGGTGCCTGAGTGTTTGTGTGGATGGGGTGTGTGTGACTCTGTGCATAGATGTGTGAGTGGGTGATTCTATGGGTGCATGGTTTTAAGAGTGCATCTGTAATGGACAGTATGGTTGGGTGAGTGTACGTATGGGTGTGTTAGTGATTGAATGTATATCTCAGTGGTACATGTGTGAGTAACTACATATGTGAAAGGCAGTATATATGTGTGTAAAAGTATATAACTGGCTATATGTGAGAGTGTGTGATTGTGAGAGTGGCTGTATGGATGAGTGTGTGCTTGTATCAGTAATTGTATAAGAGCGTAAGAATGTGGTACTATTTTTATGAGTAAGTGAACTTGTGTGTGTTTAATTGTATAGGTGAGTAAATGGGAGTGTGATTAATTATTTGCATGACTGACTAGGTGTGTGAGTACCTCTATGGATGATTAGCAGTGTGTGAGTGTCTACATAGGTGTATACATGCATATGATAGTCCTGTACTTAGTGACTGTAAGTATGAGTGACTGTACAGGTGAGTGAGTGGATGTGTGTGTAGACCTAAGAGTCAATGAGTGGGTATGTAGTTATTGGTATTGGAGTATCTATGGTTTTGAGAATGACCGTCTGAAATTTTGAGTTGGTGTATCAAAGGTTATATTAGGGTGTGAGAAGATGCACTAATTTATCACATGGATGACGTCATCAGTGATGTCATCAGTGATGTCATTTGAGATGTCATCAGTGATGTCATCAGTGATGTCACTGACGATATCATGAGTGATGTAATATGTGATGTCATCAGCAGTGCATTGCGGGGGCGCGAGTTATAGTTAGCTGAACTAAGTAAAATGGGGGAATTTCTAGGGTTTTGTACGAGGGAAATGTCCAGCTAACTATAACGCCCCTGAAACCTATGGTTTTTTTAGTGAATTTCTAAGGTTTTTTAAATGCCAATTCCTAACTATAACGTGCATGAAAACTATGGTTTTTTCAGTGAATTTGAATGGATTTTTAAATGCCAATTCCTAACTATAACGTGCATGAAACCTATGGTTTTTTCATTGAATTTCAAAGGTTTTTTAAATGCTAATTCCTATCTATACCTTATCTCTAAAGCTATGATGTTTAATGATTTTCATTGGATTTCTAAATGTTTCTATTTCAGTGTGTCAATTCCTTTAATTGTGTTTTTTTTTAAATTGTATCACCATTTTTTAAACTTATTTTTTCAATTAATTCTTTTAAAAACTAAAAAATATTAATTGTTTTTATTGTTTTTTTTAAAAAAAATGTTTACATTTTTGTAAAAATATTTTTTTATATTTTTTAAAATATTTTGTAAACTATATTTTCAAAACTTTATTTTTAGTTTTTTTTTCCATTTTTTGGGGGATTAGTGTGCGAAAGCATCCGAGTACGGTATGCGTTGGGTACGTTTTGGTGCGAGACCGGTACAAAACTTCAAGCCTATACGCGACATGTACGATGCACGTTACGCGACGCTTGCGCGCTTCCGCTATACGTCATATGCGTGTATGACGCGGTGGGTGCGCGAATCCCGGGAAATATTTTACATTTAAAATCTCCCAAAAAGTTCCGTTTTTTTCCCTTGGAGTCGCGCACCCAACACGTTAGGAACCGCGCACCCTATGCGAGAGAAATCGTGCACCCATTGCATTAGGATGCGTGACTCCTAATTTTACCGTAAAAAAAAAAATAGCCCCTATCACTAATTTTTATTATCCCCGGGGACCCCATCCCCCGGGGCTTATAGAAAAACATTGGAGACCGTGGGGGGAGCCCCAATGCCCCCACGGTCCCTGCCGGCTCCCCGCGTCCTTCGGGAGCCGGCATTGCTTTTCCACATGGGGAGCTGCTGACATGCAGCTCCCCATGTGGAAAAGCAATATCGTTCGGATTTTGAAAGAGAGAGCAGGTTTCCCTGCTCTCTCTTTCAAAATCCTAACAAAGTTTGCTATGGGAGGGCGGGAGACTCCCGCCCTCTCATAGCAAACATCAGTGTCCTGGGGGTGGGCACCCCAGGACACTGTAGGAGCCAGCCCTGGGGGGTGGCGGTCCCCAGGGCCCTCGAGGGCTCCAGGAGGGAGGCCACGCAGCCCCCCTCCCCCATTAATTTATAAAGATTTTGCCCCCGGGATTTGGCCCACCCGGGGGCTAATTATTAACGAAGCGCGGAAGCCCACGCTTCGGGGTTTGTTTTTTTTTGTCTGGATCTGCGCACCCTGCGCGCATTTCGCTGTTTAAAAAAAAAAGGGGGGCCCCAAGGGGTCCTTCTGGGACCCCCTAAGCAACACTAGAGGGTCAGAGTATTTCTACCCTGCCCTCTTTACATCTTTCACACACTTATTTCCCTTACTTAATCAGCCTCGCTTCTACTGAGGCACAAAATGGCTGCCAACAGTTCCTGGTTTCGAATGTAGACAGACACTTGACAGCCAATTAGCATTCAGCGCGTGATCGGGAGGGTGCGCGCTCGGTTCGCAGAGGGTGCGCTTAGGTTGCGCATAGGGTGCGCGGATCCTCCGAGGCCATAGATATATCAATCTTTTTTACTCTATTTTCTCAGGAACTAGTGAAGTGATCTACACCATTTATGCAAAAGGCACGCGTCTGAACTTAGGACTACCTCTTTGCCAAATTTGGTGTAACTCCGTTCAGCAGTTCGGGCTGTAGCTGCGTCAACAGGTCCTATGGGAAATTGCATGGGGAAAACATGTTTGGGACCCCCCTTTTTTCTCAGTCCCCGCTTGACGAATCACCACGAAACGTTCAGGATAGGAGCGGACCGGAGCTGGCCAAAAGTTTGGAAATTTCACGAAGATTCGTCAACCGGCGCCAGACTTATTGGGAATAGAATGTTGCGGATTTCCTATGGAAAATAGGTCCTAACTATAATATATATATATATATATATATATATATATATATATATATATATATATATATATATATATATATATATATATGGGTATTTATTGGGTGAAGGTGTGGGTTAGGTCATAGGATGGTAAGGATATTTTTAGGGTTAGAGGTGGGTAGGGGTATAGGGTGGTAAGGGTGTTTTAGGCTATGGGGTAAGTAGGGGCATAGGATGGTAAGGGTATTTTTAGGGTTTAGGGGTGGGAAGGGCACAGGATGGTAAGGGTATTTTTATGGTTAGGGGTGGGAAGGGGTATAGGGTGGTAAGGGTGTTTTTAGGCTTTAAGGGTGAGTAGAGGTGTAGTGTGGTAAGGGCATTTTATGATTATGGGTAGGTAAGGTTAAGGGTCTTAAGATTATTTGTAGGGTTTAGGGTTTGATATGGGTGCTAAGGGTATTTTTAGGGCTTAGGGGCTTTAGAGTTCAGGAGTAGGTAAGGTTATGGGATAGTAAAGGTAATTAGAAAAAGGGGGATGTGGGGTTTCCCTCCCATTAAGATTAAAAAAAATATAATTCATAAATAAAACTTAGGGTGTTGGGAGGAGGTCGCCCCTAAATACGAAAAATAAATAAACCTAATTTGAAACTATATATATATTTATATATCGATTAATATTTAGGTTACAGTTTAAATGTTTGTAGTAAATGCTAATATTTTTCAGGGTTGTATGGGTATAATTTTAGTTCTATAATTCTTTAGGGGTGAATAGTAATGGTTAAGCTGATGTGATTTTTAAATTTAATTTAAGTGTGGGTATTTGATGTTTTGCGTTTAGTTGACGTAATTGTTTTATGTAAAAAGTGTTTTTAGATACTTATTAATAATCATTTAAATATTTTGCAATAATATTGCAATCAATATTGTGTGTCTTTTTTAAAATAATATATTTTAAGTTAATGGTAACAATAGTTTTGTATTCAAGATTTTTGTTTTTTATATAGCTAACAATCAATATTTGTAATAATATCCGTGTTCTTGATAGTTGTGGTTTTACTAGTCAATTATAGGAAGTCGACATTTTTGTTAGCGATATTTTATTTCAGATATTTTTCCATTTTGCTATTGTATTCATCGATAATATGTCATTGATCCACTTCAGCCAGTTTTCAGTATATAGTGGTGATTCCCTAGTAGGCCTGGGCAAAAATTTCGTTCCGTTCGCGGAAATTGCGATAATTTGACATTTTTGCGTTCCGCGGAGAGCGCGAAAATGTCAAAAATTCCGGTTTCCGCAGCTTGGCGATAATTTGTTTCTTGCTCGCGCTGTAAAATGATACATTCTCGCGCGCGCGCGATCGCCTTACCTGAATCCCTGCGTTCGCCGACAAGTTTTCTTGATCCGGTCGCGTTCTCCATGAGATGTTGTATTGTTTTTAGCCATTTGCGCTGTCTCGCGACAGTTCGCGCCCGCAGTGACGTCATGCGTCGCGCGATCACGTCTTTCTTCTCGCGATCATGCACCGCGAGAACAACTCAAAACAAGATGGCCGCGCCCGCAAGCAACCACATGGGTAAGTTGGCGACCCGCAACCATGCAGAAAATCTCGCGAACATGCCGGAAAAAAACTTCCGCATCTTCGCGATATTTCTGCTTGTTTGCGATAATTTTAAACATTCTCGCGATAATTTGCGAAGGTTAATTCCGCAAATTACGCCCACCCCTATTCCCTAGTTGGTACAACATGCCATTCAATCCACCGCAACACCTTGTACCTGCAGGTTAGTGATGTTAGGGTTGCTGGGGGAAGGATAGTCCATTTGAGGGGACCATAGTGGAGGTCGAATACATTGTGTTGTTTGAGGGCTCATCGTTCTACAGCGATTGCAGGTTCTGCATGATCTGCAATTAGCCAGTCATTGATCGGGGTATATCATAGGGATAGTTTTGTATGCTATATAGCAGTCGAGGGTGGGAATCCATTTTAAGTAGGTCTTCCCTGCCTACTATGTTGAGGGGCAGATTTTCCCAAGTGTACCTATCTCATTTCACATGGGAGATTAGAGGTGCAGCATTCATTTTACAGTCTCTCTGCCTGGTATGCAAACCAATATATTTAAAGTGCTGGTCTGCCTATAAAAGATTACTGATTGCAGTTATGTCATTTTGTACTCAGGTTAGATGGATATAAGTGGACTCAATTGGGCAGTTTACTGTAAGGCCTGATGCGTTTGCCTAAATTTGCAACATTTGCATCAGACGGGGTAAGGAGATCTCGGGGTCCCTCATATAGACTAGGACATTGTCTATGTGGAGCAAGATCCAGTCCTCTATTCACCAGGGCCGCCTGAATACACTTAGTTGAGCATCCCACCAGATCCATTCAGCCTGTGGTTCCATGACCAAATGAAGGGGAGGTGCCAGAGGAGGCATCCATATTGCTTCCACTGTTTGCTCCCAAACACGGGAGAGAGTTCTCCATTTACCTTAACTCTTGCTTATGGTTTAGAGTAATGCACCGCTACATCTCGTTAGAGCCAAGGGCTAAAGTTCATGCATTCTAGAAGTCAAAACTTAAAGTCCAATCATACTGAGTTGAAGGCTTTCTCATAATCTATGGACACCTATGGCCTGCGGTCCCTTGTCTTAGTAGACAGGGCCAAAGCCATGTGAAGGTGTCGTAGACAATATTAGGTGCCACGTTCTGGCATGAATCCATTTTGATCTGGGTGTACCTCCCTTCTGATTACCTACAACAATCTATTTTCCAATATTTTTACCATAAGCTTTGAATACAGGTTAATGAGTTGGAAGGGTTTTTATGATGTACAGTGGTTAGCCAGTTTCCAGGGTTTCAGAACTACCGAGATAATAGCTCTGCGTACATTATGTGGTAGTTCACCGGATATGAAGCCCTGAGTATATATTCCCATC
Organism: Triturus cristatus; assembly: GCF_964204655.1. Taxonomy (NCBI): domain Eukaryota; kingdom Metazoa; phylum Chordata; class Amphibia; order Caudata; family Salamandridae; genus Triturus; species Triturus cristatus. The sequence goes on along the minus strand of NC_140589.1, from coordinate 138,851,475 downwards.
AGCAGCGACATTAAGTGGGATGCCTAGTACTTAAACAGTTCCAGTGGGCACCTGTTTGGGTCAGGAGTTTTTCATATGGTGAGCAATTAGATGACGATTCTGAGTTCTTCTTTGATCAGTATTTCCTCTAGTTCCTGCCTATTACAATTAAGTGGTCTCTTTAGTCTGGAGTCAGGAGTTGTGCTGCATGAAAACAAGCATAGTAAAATGCAAGTTCCTGAACTATCAGTGCAGGGTCTGTTATTGTAACATCCATCGATGAAGTTATGTTCGGGACTAAGTGGAGTTCTAGCTCTCTGTTCACAGGCCAATACAGTAACATCCCTGCTTTGTTTCTGATCTCGTATATCTTATATTGCATTGCCGTGTGAGGGAGGGATGCGGAGTTCAGCAGTATTATCCCTATCTTCTGCTGGTAGTCTTTGTCTCTGGATCCCTCACCTCCCTCCTCTATATGGGGGATCGCTTCATCAAGCTATCCAAGTTCATGGTATTTCCATTGTTTTTCAGCTGTTTCATAAGAAATTGACTATCACTGTGGACTGCCTGTGGTGCCTCCCAAATCACTGCATGCGAGTTCACTGAGCCCTTGTTGAGTTCTATATAGTCAGTGATCTGCTGTCTAAGGAAGTCAGTAAAGACAAAGTCCTGTAGCCACTAGGTGCTTAGGCGCCACAGTCCAGACCCCTGAACCATAGGTGATATTAATGTTATCATTGTGGGGGCATGGTCAGTCAACGCACGAGATAGAATCTGTTCCTGAATTACCATTGCGGCATCAACATAAATGTAGGAAGAAATAGTCGATCTTGAAGGAGGAGCTGTATGGATGGGAGTAGAACGTGCATTCTTTGTGCCAGGGGGAATATGCGTCATACGTCAGTAAGGGCTACGGAACAGGCTCACGCACTGAGAATGGTGGTTTTGGGAGGTTGGGTTCTATTTTTGTCATGGGTAGAATTCATAATAGCATTAAAGTCCCAGCTCACCAATGTTTGCCCAGTTAGGGATAGTAGTAGAATGTGTATGAGTAAAAGGAGTGTATCGTCTACCAGGGTGGGGTGTCGTAGACTGCTGCAATGGTCCAGTGCCTGTCACTCTTCACTCCCTTCTATTACAGTAAATCTGCCCAGGCTGACGATAGACTTTGTGAATTACAACAGGAATTGTTTCTGTAGGAGGATAGTCATCCCGCCTGAGACAGTGGTATTGCCGGGGGTATACTTTGGCGCAGCTACCTTGGCATAGAATGTTATGTTATGTTAACATAGCCTAAAATGTGCACGAATCACCCCGGAAGGGGTTTTCGGGCAAAAACAGCTTATGAGCAAGGTAGCAGGATGAATCAATCCTGAAATAACGCAGTTTTAGGGAACTTCCTAAAATTAACATAAATTTCTCATTGGTGTATGTAAAGTGGAAGTTTGTACCAAAAAAAAGGGAGCCAAATAAGAATAACGTCAACCCCCAGAACGGGAGTTGAAAATACGTGGAACGGAAAGCAAGTTTGTCACTGGACATCAAAACTCTACTAGGACAATAGTGGATGTGCTTCTCTGAAAGATAGCACAGGGCCTTGCCCTGCAAGGCCTCGTGAGTCAGGCAGCAGACCTTAAAGATGATATGAATCGGTAACCAATGTAGCATACACAGCAGAGGGGTGGAAGCCATCCCAGCTGGGAGATTATAAATGAGACGTGTTGAAGTGTTTTGAACTACTTGCAATTTGCTTAACCTCTTCAGTGCCCATGACGAGATAGTCTCGTCATGGAGCACGGTTGCGCTGTGCCCCTGACGAGACTATCTCGTCATGAACCCCACCCACTAGTGCAACGCCCGGCACAGGAGGGGGAAAGGGCGTGGCACTGAAGGGGTTAAGGCCGTCTCATTTATTGCAGCCAAAAGAGCATTACAGTAATCCAGGCGTCTGATAACCAGTGCCTGGAGTAACGTCTTCCTCTCTGAATATGGAAGGAGAGGGAAAATTATCCGTAGTAATCGTAGCATGTGAAAACATGAGCCAGTAGTGGCTGCAACCTGTTGTTTCAGAGTAAGTGCCTGGTCTAGGCGCACACCCAGTTTCTTTACCACCAACTTGGGAGTTAGAGATGGACCAAGTTCAGAGGGACGCCAATCAGAGATCCAAAGCTGCTAGGCCTTGCTAAACTGCATGATTTCTGCTTTATTTGCATTCAGTTGGAGACAATTCTCTCTCCATTTATGCAACAGCTAACATTCCTGCGGAGAAAGGGGCTTTATCATTATTTAAATCTTAATCAAGAGTAAATGTCAGCTGCGTATCATTAGCATATGACACAAGACGGAAGCCAAACTTTCAGTCAAGATTAGAAAGGGGGTCACATATATGTTGAAGAGCGTGGGGCTCAAGCCGGAGCCCTGTGACATACCTTTCTCAAGTTTCAGGGAAAGTGACTTAAATGAATCCAGAGTAACAGTTTGGGTGTGGTCAGTTGGAAAGTCCCACGAATACCAGACTCCTGCAGTCCCAGCAGCATTCTATAATGGAAGACAGTATTGAATGCTGCTGAGAGGCCCAGCAGCAAAAGTAATGATGGAATGTTGTTATCGAGGCAGCATCTGATATGGTCTGTCACTGCGACCAAAGAGGTCACAACACATTGATGTTTTCCAGTCTAAAGGAAATTTGCCCTATGTGATAGATAAATGGAATAGTGAACCAATAGCAGGGGCTTACTAAAGGGATAACAAAGCAACCATATAAGGTAGACAAAAGTCCAAAGAGGACCCTGATTTTGCCCTTGCTAAGACTTTCTAGATAACATCTGGCTGCAGAGGCTTAAATTCTTTCAGAATGGGGCTATCAGTAGGGGGTGCAGAACAGAGCTTAAGCTTCGCATTGTCTTGCTCACTTGTATTAGGAAAGTTCTGATAAATTTAATTAATTTTACCTTCAAAATGATGTGCAAGGGAATCACATAAAGATTGTAAAGGCTCAGTCTCAGAAGAGCAGGCTAGTGGTTTAAGAAAAGAATTGAAAACTGTAAAAGGCATCTGTTGGACTTGGCCCTTCTGGCAGGTTCACCCCTGAACTTTTTTGCTTTTTACTGGTGACTTGGTGTGGTAATTGTTTGGTTCCTGCGCACTTTCCCTGTGTCCCAGGGTAAAGTGCGTGCGTGCTCTGAGTGCATGTGGTGAGATAGGCCTGCCCTCCCATAGGAATGCATGGGGAATGTATGTGTCCCTAGTAGTTCCTGATGCGTGGGGTGTGCAGGCCCGAGTTTGGTATGTGCGGACTCGTGGGAGTGAATGCTGCGCGATGATGTGTGCGGCGTGTATGTACCTAGTGTGGAAGTGCCACTTCTAGAAGTGGGCACTTCTGTGTGCAGTGTGTCTGTCGCGTGATTGGCTGGTCATGTCATGTGACGGGCTAGGGATTCCCCAGTGTCAGGATGAGTCACCCAGTGGTGAATGGGGAGATCAGCAGCTAGATGGGTGGGAGGAGTCCACCTGGGTCCTGAATAGGACAGGGTTTTCCAAACACAATGCTGGCCCCGCCCCCTGTGGTGCGACTGACGACCCTAGCCCTTCCAGTGAATAGAGTGAGGGGCTGAGCACATCAAGGGTGCTCCCCAACCAGCTGCGACTGGTTTTCCCCCTCACCCTGAACCCAGAACAAAGGGTTTGCCTGTATAAAAATGGGGCTGTGTCCCCACAGAAACTGTTCTCTTCCAGGATCCTGCCTGAGGGGGCTGCTGCTATTGCTGGGCCAGAGGACCGCCACTTGGACTCCCTCCCTGCCTGGAGGCCCAGTGAGCTGGCTCTGGGCCCAGCCTTGCCCCCCTGCCTTGCTGCATACAGGGGAGAACTTTGCTGGACTTTTGTATTCTCCTCTGGAGCGCCTAGAAGGGCTTTTGTTTGACTTATAGCGCTGGGAGCGCTTTATTTGGGACTTTGCTGAAGCCTCCAGCGCCTGGAAGCGCTGGACTTGCCTTTGGCGCACAGAGCGCTTTCCCCCTGTGCCCTCGGCGCCAGGAGCGCTTTGTTTCTGATAGCGGATGCCACCCCGCTTATTGCCGTGGTTTGAAGGCGGGAGCCCACCCCGCATACTGGTACCATCGCGGGTGCCTACCCCGCTTTATTAGGGAATACGTATCCCTAGCGGGTGCCCACCCCGCCAGGGACCTGGCCGCAGTCTTTGTTAAATTATCGGGTGCCCACCCCTTGTTTCCCGCGGTCGCCGGGAACCCTGGTCCGCCGCGCTACCCGCGGCGAACTGGAAGGGAATCCCTGCAGCCTTAGAGGGGGCGGGGCCTGACCCGGAAGACGAGTCCAGGCGGGAGCCCACCCCGCGCTGGACGGCACCCGGAAGGAGCGAGAAGTGAGGACGGACGGCGGCTTCACCAGCGGGGCTCCCGTGTGTGGTGAGAGCCCCGCGGGTGTGTGCAGAGTCCGGAAGAGTCCCCCGCCGCGAGGAGGCCCGCGTCGGTCCGGTGAGTGGGGCTCTTGTCGGGAGGGTGCACGGAGCAGCCTGGTCGGTTTCAGAGCGCTGGTGCGCTCCAACGGGGCCCGCATTATTTTCCCTGAGCGCTGGTGCGCTCCAACGGCCCGCATTGTGTTCTTGAGAGCCTGCGAGGCTCCCACGCACGGGGGCATTATTCTTTTCGAGCCCCGTGAGGCTCCAGCAACTCGGGGGCATTCTTGTTTTCAGAGCCCCAGAGGCTCCGTAAAGGCGCATGGTCCTAGAGCCCACCAGGCTCCAACGTTGGGGGCAACATTGTTCAGAGTCCAGACGGACTCCAAAGGGGGCATATTGGTTGTAGAGCCCTGTGAGGCTCCCACGTCTGCCCCCCCCTCGTTTCTGTAAGAGCCCAGAGGGGCTCCACGCAGGTGATATGATCGTGAGAAAGCACAGTGGTGCCCCAGCATTTCTCCAGCTGCCCAGCACTTAGTGGGCAGCTGCATCGTTTAGGTTGTGCCCCTGTACATTGTGCGCCTGGCTTGCGCAGCCTGCGCAGTCGCGCCGTGACATTATTGGATTGGTCATTTCTGCACCCCTGAGAGGCCAGTTGGCCTGGGGGACAGTTTTTTTCTGTATTGTGCCCTCCCCTAGGGTACCTGGTGAATTTTATATATGTACCTTGGCGCCTGCGCAATATCTTTATGATATTCTCCTTCCTAAACTGTGTTTATGCATTGGAGATTGTTTTACTAGTAGTAATTATACTGGTGTGTTCTTGTTTCCTTTCCTGCACCTCTGAATGTGTTTATGCGTCATGTGCTTTACACCTCTAAATGTATTTTATGCATCCTGTGTTTATGTGCTTAGACCCCTACAGGTAGAGTGATACTTAGGTGGTTGTTTTCTCCTTAGTACAGGTGGTACTAGTGAGGTCCTAGTTCCCTGCGTGGTATTCCTAAAGGTGGTTAGGGTTGCGTAGGTGGTACGTTCTGATACCAGTAGTTACTGGTTGTGTGCTACATGTTCTATTTTTAGTGCTACAGTGATTGTGTGCTATGTTCTCAAATATTATTCCTACGTCCTTGTGTGGAGTTTCCTTTGTGGTTGGCCTTGGGTGTTGTTGCTGGGTGCGCGCGCAAACGCTTTACACATCGCCTCAGGGATAAGCCTGTCTGCTCGTGCCAAGCTACCAAGGGGGTGAGCAGGGGTTATCTTTGGCGTGTAACTCCCCAGCCCTGACTAGAGTGGTGGTTTCTGTCTGGCATTGGCGCAAGCCCTAGCCAACCAGAAATCCCATTTCTAACATTGGTGATCAGCGGTGGGATTTGGACTTGCGTTTGCGCTGTACCACAGCGGCAACTGGCCGCACTACAAAACTCTGCATTTAGATAAATCACATGGTATAGGGATTATTGTTTTAAAATTGTTTTTAATTGTCATTTCCTTGGAAATGTGTTTTTGTGCACTGTGAGTTAGGTGTCCCTAGCTCGGGAGGGTAGATCATCCCCCTTAGTGCATTGTGTTTTCTGGATTCACCAGAGGGTGGGATCCAGTGGTGGCAGCGTAATAGTGTCCTGTACATTTGTCCCCCGCCCTGCGCCCAGAGTTGGTACCTGTGTCACGTGGTGGTCAGGTTGAGGAATCAGGGGTGGTAGAAACTGCCTTACCAGTCCGAGGGGAGGGTTGTGTGTGGATGAGTGGTGAGTGGCACTAGGCAAGTGAGTGTGAGTTCTCTGGGTTAGAGAGCTTGCTGAATCTTTTTGTGAATTGTGTACTCCTGTTAAACTCATACCCCTAGGTTCCCTGTGTGATCTTTTCTCTAGAACGTCTGCCAGAATGGAGCCTGCTTTTGATCTCAGTGATCTAGTTTATTACAGTATGCAGGAGTTGGAAAGGTTCTGTAGAGAAAGAAACATAGGGGTGAGAGAGTCAGACACTGTGTACGAATTGAGGAACTACATGATTGGATGGCAAGCAGATGAATGGAAACGTGAGCGCACTGAGGAAGAAAGGGCCCGGGCCTCACACCTGGAGGGTGGTGGGTCTGTGGGGAGCCCTGAAGACTCAGAAGAAGATGACAGTACCTGGACGCCAGTAGAGAGTGAGGACCCCGTAGGTAGGGAGTCCCTTGCTGGGTCCAGCGTAGAAGATAGCGCCTCACCCCTTTCCCTGTCCCCTGAGCGCAGTGGTAGTTTTCTGGATTCCCCAGTGAGGGTGGAGTCCAGGGGGGGCAGCAATATAAAGTGCAGTATAGAGAGTCCCAGTCCCAGTTCCCCGAGTGTGGTACCTTGTTCCCGAGAGGAGGAATGTAGGTTGAAGTTCAGGGGCAGTAAGAAGCTGTCTCACCAGTCTTGGGAGGAGGCTGTGGAGGAATGTCATGATGCCCTGGTGGACTGGTTGGTGTTTAACCCGGAGCAGGATTTGGATGGAGTACTAAATATGATTATCAAGGAGCAGATGCTCAGTAGTTGTTCTCCAGGGTTGCGCCAACACCTGTTGAGGTATAACTCTTTTTGTCCATTTGAACTTGCAGAGGAAGCAGAGCGCTGGGAAAGGGCCAGAGGTTCTCTAGTGTCATTAGTGAGTGATTCCAACAATAGTGGGTCAGAGATCCTCCAGCCCAGCGTGGTGGAGGAGGCTCAGTGTAGCCCAGCTAGGTCCCAGGATAGCGAGGAGGGTGTAGGGGCTCGCTGCCTGGCTCAGTGGAGCAGGAGTGAGGGGGTGACCGAGGGTCCCCAGACGCCCGAAACCCTGCCTCAGGACTTGGATGGTTTCATGAGGGAACACCAAGTTGGGGACCTAGGCTGTCCTGTTAGTCCACTTGAGGAAGATCTCTTAGTGAGTGGAGGACCTGGGGCACCTGTAACCAGGGCTCCTGTGGTTCTGGAGTCTGGCGGTACCGCTCCGGTAGGGACGGTACAGGAGTCCAGCGTGAGTGATTGGGAATGAGTTCCCCAGTGGAAGAGCCGGTGGGTCAGGGACTTCCCAGTTGGGCTAGGTTCCCGTGTAGTGACCAGGGTGACACCACTTCTGTTCTGGGGGATCTCCGCGCACTGTCAGGTGGACAGGGGACGGGAGATCAGCGCCAGACAGACAGTCGCTCGACATACGTGTCATTTGATAGCCTCAGGGGGATGGAGTGGAGATCCCCAGAAGTCCTGGAGTGCCAGGCAATTATTCCACCAAAGGTTCTAGGCCGGAGGTTGGAAGGCCAGGTTCGGGATCAGCCTGACCTGAAGGGTCGGACGTCTGTAACCAGCGTCCCGACCAGTTCTTCTTCCAGAGGTACCGCCCCAGTTGGTAGGGAGCAGGGCTCTGGAAGGGGGTGCAGAGGGTGGGAGAGCCCACCTCTGCCCCCGGTACAACCTGAGGGGTTAAACCCTGGGTTGGAATGGCGTTCTAGGTGTACCCCTCGCCAGAGGAGGAGGAACCCTAGGAGAAGAGGTAGGGGGAGGAGAGCCTTCCCTGAGACTCCTGGTCCGCCTGAGGGTGTAGACCCTAGGCTGGAGAACCAGTGGCAGTCTAGTCCTGTCTTTCAGAGAGGAAGAGTGGAGAATGGCCGCTATGTGCCAGGGGTTACTACCCCCCACTCTGTGGTTAGGCAAAGACCAGTGGCACCTGGGTGGCCTAGGGCCTGGTCTTGGCCGCGGACAGCTTGGGAGTACCAGTGGGGTAGCCCAGTTGGTCCAGACAGTGGTGTTAGAAAGAATTCCATGGGTTCACCGTGGCGTAGAACCGGAGGGTGTCCCTGCAGTTGCGGGCCCGCGTCCGTGTTCTATCGCCCCAAGCAGGGAAGTCCATCACGGTGGTGATTGGGCTGCCCTGCGTTTTGGCTGGAAGGGGGTTGTGTTGGACTTGGCCCTTCTGGCAGGTTCACCCCTGAATTTTTTTGCTTTTTACTGGTGACTTGGTGTGGTAATTGTTTGGTTCCTGCGCACTTTCCCTGTGTCCCAGGGTAAAGTGCGTGCGTGCTCTGAGTGCATGTGGTGAGATAGGCCTGCCCTCCCATAGGAATGCATGGGGAATGTATGTGTCCCTAGTAGTTCCTGATGCGTGGGGTGTGCAGGCCCGAGTTTGGTATGTGCGGACTCGTGGGAGTGAATGCTGCGCGATGATGTGTGCGGCGTGTATGTACCTAGTGTGGAAGTGCCACTTCTAGAAGTGGGCACTTCTGTGTGCAGTGTGTCTGTCGCGTGATTGGCTGGTCATGTCATGTGACGGGCTAGGGATTCCCCAGTGTCAGGATGAGTCACCCAGTGGTGAATGGGGAGATCAGCAGCTAGATGGGTGGGAGGAGTCCACCTGGGTCCTGAATAGGACAGGGTTTTCCAAACACAATGCTGGCCCCGCCCCCTGTGGTGCGACTGACGACCCTAGCCCTTCCAGTGAATAGAGTGAGGGGCTGAGCACATCAAGGGTGCTCCCCAACCAGCTGCGACTGGTTTTCCCCCTCACCCTGAACCCAGAACAAAGGGTTTGCCTGTATAAAAATGGGGCTGTGTCCCCACAGAAACTGTTCTCTTCCAGGATCCTGCCTGAGGGGGCTGCTGCTATTGCTGGGCCAGAGGACCGCCACTTGGACTCCCTCCCTGCCTGGAGGCCCAGTGAGCTGGCTCTGGGCCCAGCCTTGCCCCCCTGCCTTGCTGCATACAGGGGAGAACTTTGCTGGACTTTTGTATTCTCCTCTGGAGCGCCTAGAAGGGCTTTTGTTTGACTTATAGCGCTGGGAGCGCTTTATTTGGGACTTTGCTGAAGCCTCCAGCGCCTGGAAGCGCTGGACTTGCCTTTGGCGCACAGAGCGCTTTCCCCCTGTGCCCTCGGCGCCAGGAGCGCTTTGTTTCTGATAGCGGGTGCCACCCCGCTTATTGCCGTGGTTTGAAGGCGGGAGCCCACCCCGCATACTGGTACCATCGCGGGTGCCTACCCCGCTTTATTAGGGAATACGTATCCCTAGCGGGTGCCCACCCCGCCAGGGACCTGGCCGCAGTCTTTGTTAAATTATCGGGTGCCCACCCCTTGTTTCCCGCGGTCGCCGGGAACCCTGGTCCGCCGCGCTACCCGCGGCGAACTGGAAGGGAATCCCTGCAGCCTTAGAGGGGGCGGGGCCTGACCCGGAAGACGAGTCCAGGCGGGAGCCCACCCCGCGCTGGACGGCACCCGGAAGGAGCGAGAAGTGAGGACGGACGGCGGCTTCACCAGCGGGGCTCCCGTGTGTGGTGAGAGCCCCGCGGGTGTGTGCAGAGTCCGGAAGAGTCCCCCGCCGCGAGGAGGCCCGCGTCGGTCCGGTGAGTGGGGCTCTTGTCGGGAGGGTGCACGGAGCAGCCTGGTCGGTTTCAGAGCGCTGGTGCGCTCCAACGGGGCCCGCATTATTTTCCCTGAGCGCTGGTGCGCTCCAACGGCCCGCATTGTGTTCTTGAGAGCCTGCGAGGCTCCCACGCACGGGGGCATTATTCTTTTCGAGCCCCGTGAGGCTCCAGCAACTCGGGGGCATTCTTGTTTTCAGAGCCCCAGAGGCACCGTAAAGGCGCATGGTCCTAGAGCCCACCAGGCTCCAACGTTGGGGGCAACATTGTTCAGAGTCCAGACGGACTCCAAAGGGGGCATATTGGTTGTAGAGCCCTGTGAGGCTCCCACGTCTGCCCCCCCCTCGTTTCTGTAAGAGCCCAGAGGGGCTCCACGCAGGTGATATGATCGTGAGAAAGCACAGTGGTGCCCCAGCATTTCTCCAGCTGCCCAGCACTTAGTGGGCAGCTGCATCGTTTAGGTTGTGCCCCTGTACATTGTGCGCCTGGCTTGCGCAGCCTGCGCAGTCGCGCCGTGACATTATTGGATTGGTCATTTCTGCACCCCTGAGAGGCCAGTTGGCCTGGGGGACAGTTTTTTTCTGTATTGTGCCCTCCCCTAGGGTACCTGGTGATTTTTATATATGTACCTTGGCGCCTGCGCAATATCTTTATGATATTCTCCTTCCTAAACTGTGTTTATGCATTGGAGATTGTTTTACTAGTAGTAATTATACTGGTGTGTTCTTGTTTCCTTTCCTGCACCTCTGAATGTGTTTATGCGTCATGTGCTTTACACCTCTAAATGTATTTTATGCATCCTGTGTTTATGTGCTTAGACCCCTACAGGTAGAGTGATACTTAGGTGGTTGTTTTCTCCTTAGTACAGGTGGTACTAGTGAGGTCCTAGTTCCCTGCGTGGTATTCCTAAAGGTGGTTAGGGTTGCGTAGGTGGTACGTTCTGATACCAGTAGTTACTGGTTGTGTGCTACATGTTCTATTTTTAGTGCTACAGTGATTGTGTGCTATGTTCTCAAATATTATTCCTACGTTCTAAGTGCTATTCCTACAAAGTGCTAATTCCTGACAGTGGTCCATGTGGCCCTGTCCCCTGTATATATAATCCCTTGTAAATTCTGCCCGTGCCTGTTGGCACATTGTAAAGTGTGTGTTTTTATCTAATGTGTTGTGTATAATACAAAGGTTATTTTTATATAATACCTTGTGTGGAGTTTCCTTTGTGGTGGGCCTTGGGTGTTGTTGCTGGGTGCGCGCGCAAACGCTTTACACATCGCCTCAGGGATAAGCCTGTCTGCTCGTGCCAAGCTACCAAGGGGGTGAGCAGGGGTTATCTTTGGCGTGTAACTCCCCAGCCCTGACTAGAGTGGTGGTTTCTGTCTGGCTTTGGCGCAAGCCCTAGCCAACCAGAAATCCCATTTCTAACAGCATCTTAGAAGTATTCCCTTCCTAATTAATTCGGTCACAGGTAAATGTCTTGCGGGCTTTTTTTATATTTCGATGGTACTTCATTAAGGCTAGTCAATAAACCTCTTTATCAACAAGATTATTGGAACGGCGCCAGCATCTCTCAAGCTTTATACACAAGGTTTTTTCAATTCCTCATTTCCAAGGAGTTCCATAGAGCACAACGGCGGCTGCTTTCTTTGGGCATTGGAGTGCTTTATGTGCCACCAGCTTTATCTGTCACCCACATTGGCAATTAAATAATCACATTACATGTTGTGCATTATGATTATTTATTTATCAGTGTAGCTGGTACATTAAACAGGAAAATGTAACTGGCAGACACCTGGTGCCTTGTTACTAGTTGTATCTTCCCTCAGTGCTGGGGGTCATATTCTGACCCTCACGTTATTCGAGGGTCAGGAAGCAGGGCAGGCATTTCCCCTGATACATGCGCTATTGCGCATGTGCTAGACATTGTGCTTGCTCGAGGGCTTACTTCATTGCATTCCTGGCCACACTTATCTGTTCTCTTTGGGGTCCCACCCACATATGACGTGCACCAGCGTCTCTTTTGCAGCAGCACCGGGTGGCATGAGCATCAACCCGGAGGTGGCTGCATGCTAATTATAAATGCCTTCCCACCACCCTGATCCCAACCTTTCCTAATTCGTCATAGGGTGGGGTGGGGTCACCAAGCATCACATGCCCCACCCCACCCTATGACCCTATGACACCCTATGACAAGTTAGAGAAGGGTGGGGTTACCTTACCATCACAGCCTCCACAAGGTCTCGAGTTGTGGCCACTTGAAAAGCATTAACCATTGAAGCCCAACTTTCAGCCATCATCGAGCACCACCTCTCTGCTTCATGCTGCCCTGCTAGAGCGGCTAACTTTGAAGCTGGAGAACAGAGGTCGAGTGTCGGCAGGGAGCGTGCAAAATCGCGTGATTCATTCTGTGAAAATCACACGTCTCTCCATGCCTAAAACTGAATGCGTCCTCGTCTATCTGTAATGCAACTGATGTTCATGTAAAAGTACTCCGATTCCTTCCGGTTGAGTTTGTGCTATATAAAATCGCCCAAAAAATCCAATTGAAGAACATTTTGGAACGCAAGAGCATGGAGAGCAATAAATTCCATAAGACGCTGACTAAAATCTTTTTTTGGACCTGGAGGGCGATACGCAAGAGCACCTCTCCAACAGTCGTTAGGAGGAGATTTCCACTCTAAATACACAAGTCTCTGCCCAGTCTGCTAGCAAAGTACCAATTAGTGAAATTTTACTGTCTTTAAAAATGATGGCTATTCCTCCACCTAGTCTGGACACTCCGTCTAATCTGAGCATCTGGTAATTATCAGGGAATGCTAATTAAATGGCAGGAAAGGTAGAAGAATTTGATATCAAGTCCCAAATTCCAACTGCATGCTTTGGAAGGGATCTGATATTTAGACAAAGCCAGAATTACAGTAGGAGGTAGAGAGGAGTGATAAACATCGTGGATGTGCCAGGGACTTATTACTAAATGGACTAGTGAAATTACTGCATGAGGGACACTATACACTTTAGCCTTCCCCGCTCCTAGTGGCTATTTCTTGAATGTCTTGCTCTAATGTGCTAATGATGCATGCATTAGCACATTAAACCCACACCCTAATGTCTTTGCCAATGCTTATTTTAGGTGTGTCTTCAAATTCTAAAATCGTTTGGTCAAGAAACTTCAGGTGACCCCAAACTTTCCTGTAAGTTTGTCTCTACATCCTATTCAGTTTTGTAACTGATCTAATGTGTATATGGTAATTTGAAAAGATCATTTTTAGGCGAAGCCCCTTGTAAAACAATGTTTTAATGAATATCCAAGATTTATCACTGCTGCACACCCACATAGGGGCATATTCACAAGGATTTATCTCCGAATTATCTCCACCTTAACACATCAAAAGTGGAGATAGATCTAACACCCCATTCACAAGCTGGTGCAAACTGCAGACATCGGCAGTATTCCCACGATAACTGCCCCAAAAAATATCACGACGGCGGACACCACCAACTAACCCTAATGAGATGCAGAGTAGGCGTTCCCGTGCAAAAACACACGAAAAAAACACAACACCACTTTCACAACGAACAGAACTGCGAAACGAACCGAAAACAGGCGGTAGGTATTTAAGACCTGCCTCAAGCAGGTGTAAAGACGGACGACTACCTGCAGTAGGCAATGAAGCCCCGCACATAGCCACACCTGAAGAACAACCGACGCCATGGAGCTACTCATCATGCAGCACAGAGCCCCAACAGGGCCACAACACTGTTGGCCTCTGGTACCTTCCAAACAACAACTGCCAGAGTCGGAGGGGTCTCACAGCCAGCCCTATCAAAGTTCATCACACCTGTCGTGGATGCCATCCTCAGCTTCATACCCCAGTACCTTCACTTCCCCAACACTGCAGGGTCAGCTGGAGACAAAGCAAGGCTTCTACGCCATAGCCGGATTCCCGGCCGTGTTGGGGGCAATCGACTGCACACATGTCCCACTTGTGCCCCCTGAGGATTCTGCACACCACTACCGAAACTGAAAGCATCAGCATTCCATCAATGTGCAGGCAATAGTGGACCACCGGGGACTCTTCACCAATGTCGTCGCCAACTACCCAGGCAGTGTGCATGATTCCTTCATCTTCCGAAAGTCCATCATCAACCAGCGCTTCCAGGATGGCACCTATGGAACGGGACTGCTCATTGGTAAGTGCCAAATCAACACATCACAGACCCCAAAGCCATCAACACACAACGCACAACTGTGGGAATGCACACGTGAGCAAACCACATACAACATGTCAAACTACAAGACCACCTACCAGACATGATTACACCACTCCATGGTCATCCTGGGCTACCCCTGCACCTAATACAGACATTACATGGCACCACAGCCACACAACAGCTGAACGTGTGGAGATGCGGAATGCGAATGTGCGAGGATGCAATTGACCCGTGAGTGGGAATATACACAATGAGAAGTGAGGCGCGGATGTGCAGGACAGACATGGGAATGCAAACAACTTATATGTCCATGCAGACCACAACTGTTGGTGACTGGAGAATAGTGAGCAGTGGACGCAACCATGTCACCCCAGGGCGTAGGACAGATAGCGGAAGTGTCGCACGCTGTGTCGCCCCCTGTGTGCGTGAGCAAAGTGGGTTGGCCCTGAGTTCGCCAGGGCTGCGCAGGGGTGTGGACAAAAACCCCATTGCGCAGAGCGTGATTCACTCACGGGAAGGCTAACGTCACTGACAGTGAGGCGCCTCGCAGCCTGCCATGAGCCCGACGCCGTGAGTAGCGGGGCGTGTGACCCTGTGAGTCCTGAATGGCAGTGACCCCAAATCCGTGGCAACGGACACAGCACAAGACTCCCTTCGTTCAGTGAGGCGTGATCCCATATCGCAGGCCTGCACGCAACATGATGCCACTGACCCTGTGCGCCATGAGTGACCGTCATCCTCCGGAGGTACATCGTTGGTGTCTGATCCTGTAGGCTGGGGGTTGTCATCAGCAACGGACAGGTATGGATTTGGTATCTGGCCTGGGTCTGTGTCATTCATATCCGCCATGTTGCCGGACACAGCTGGCATGTACCCTCTGCATCATGCCCTGGAGGTAGGCCTCCCATTCTCCCCCGTGACACTACGTGGAAGGCAGGTCAGCGTCCCGTGGCGGTGGGCCCATGTCGGCCGCTGTGCATCCGGGGCCACTAGCCCTATGCGACTCGGGTCAATCCCCCTTGTAGTTCTGACATTGCAATTCTGAGTGCCTGATGACTGTTGGAGTTGTTGCCAGCACCAGCTACTCCCTGAGGGCTGGCTTACACTCACACCACACACAGCCAGCACAGGCATCACTGTATTAGTGGGCATGCCATCAGATCCTGCCGAACCAAGTATTGACTTTTTTTCTCCCTGCACTGTCACAGGTGATCAAGGATATACACTCTGCCCTTGGATGATGACACCCCTCCGAGACCCGAACACACCCGCCCAGAGGCAGTACAATGCGGCCCACATACACACCAGGGGCATCTTTGAACGCACATTTGGCATGTTGAAGTCACATTTTAGGTGCCTGGACGTCACAGGTGGAAAGCTCCTGTTCAGCCCGGACATCGTGTGCAAGATGATCGTTGCATGTTGTGTGTTGCACAACATCTGTGTTCGCACCAATGCCCCATGGATCCCAGTTCCAGAGGTTCCGGATGAAGATGGTGACGATGGGGCAGGTGTCCCACATCCCACTGCAGCTGCAGCAGGAATGGCCTATAGGAACACCATCATTGACACTTACTTCTCATGAGCACGTCACATTGTGGCCGTCCATGGCAATCATGGGACAATAGTAGATATCCAATTGCACTGCATGTGTGATTAAAACATATTTGCAGGTTACAGGTTGTACTTGTACATTGTCATGTTACATTTACCTGCGGTTACAGATGTGATTTGCCATGTTGTGCACATTTGCGAAACCAGTTGTGTCCTGTGTTCTGTTGGTTGTGGAGGTGTTGCTGTTTGTATCGAGATGTTGCCAATGTCGAGGAGGCACTTATGCTTATGTGCGTATGCTGCATGGTGGGCGAGTCGCTCCTGCGGCTCTGATTTGTCTACCACTGCTCTCTTTCATGCGGTGTGGCTGTCGGTTCTGTTCTTCCATGGTGCTCGGATGTTGTGGTGTACATGTTGTCCTCTGCAGTCGGTCAGGGTCCATCCGTGGTACTCCGCTGTTGATGTATTTTGGTCTGTGGCACTTTCCGTATGCTGTTCTTGTGCTTTTTCCCGTATTACGCATGGGTATTGCTGCCCTCACGCTGGTTGTCAATGTTTTCTTATCGCGCTTTGGTCCATTGCAAGTTTTTTAGCATCGGGGTTTGTGCTTTTATCTCCATCGAGGTGGTTGTATCGCGGGCATTGGCCGTGGTTTCAGTAAACTATCGCATGGGGCCACCTTGTTGTGAATTCCACGTTGACATGGGGTTATTTCCCCGCGATGGGCTGCGATGTGTAAAGTTGCGCTACCATTTTTTGGTGATGTTTATCACACGTTCTTGTGAATATACCCCATAGTTTTTTAACACTTTCACAATGAATTTTCCCAGAAATCCTTGTTTCAGAGCTAGAGAAGTGTAAACAGGGTGGGCGAGGTGGTGGTAACGGAGAGCACCTGGATGGGATACTGACTTAACGTTCTGACCTGGACCCAGCAAATGTTTCGAAGGCCCTCTAAACGAGTTAGACAATGATAGCGATTTAGATGGAGGCAAGAATTTCCATCTGATGCAGCAGGTAAAACAAAATGTTCAATAGCTCCTCTAATTTGCATGAAATTAATTACGTAATTATTCTAAATCTAACTCATACTAATTGGTTTGAAGTTAAATTTACTAACCAACTTTTACACCTTGATAAACAGCAGATACACGTGGGACTAAAATGCTAATTGCATGGCAGAACAATTAATTCATTAACTATGGTACGCAAACTAACTTTAGATTTGTGGTGAAATAGAAAATTGAATGATTTATGTTGCTTTGTGATGGTTTGTGCTTCCGGTACTACAGAATGGTGAGTATTATTGCTTTAAATGTTGGTACAAGCTAGATGAATACTAACATACATTGGTATTAGTGTGGGTTTAAACATTAGAATCTCCATTTCTTTATTTTAGTTATCGTTATGTCTGTTTTTGCTTAAGTTGGCATTCGAGCCTACTAAGCCGCAATACCTAAGATGGAGTCCTTACCAAGCCGCCGTCATGTGAGCACAATGACTTCTGCGCAGAATCGGATGGCTCTGGAGATCTCCAAGTGACCTCAGCTTTGTGACACCGTGTTCCTTGTCAAGGATATGTGCGTGGTGGCTTGCCAACTGATGAACGGTGTGAACAGCAAAGGAGACAATGCAGAACCTGTACTGAGATGCTTTCTCTTCCTCCAAACGTTACTTTCGAAACTTTCGCCTGTGAACCGAATGAATAGTATAAAATTTGCGCTTTGCCACGCCTAGTCTCATGGAGAACCAGTTTGCCCTGGGAAACTTTTATAAAATTACAAGATGATCCCGGACTGTCCAATCAGAACATTTCTCTACCCCTAGAATGTTGCATGTTAAAATGAAGTAAGAGGGAAAAAGGGTATTGTTAGAATCCGGGTTCTCTGGTTGGCACAGGTAGGTACTTGTGACAAGCAGGGAACCTTTCCTCTAGTCAGGGTAAGGGGTTACACTCCTAAAATAACCCCTTCTCACCCTCTAGGTAGCTTGGCGCGAGCAGACAAGGCTTATCTCAGAGCGTTATAGGTTAAGCATTTGTGAACACATACAGTAACCAAGTGACAACACTACAAATGGACACCACACAGGTTTTATATTAAAAATAAGGATTCTTTATATAGAGTTACCACAAGACCATTAAACGACAAAAATACACAATACTGTTACTTTAGATGGTAGAAGTTTGCTTAGTTCTCTTAAGTTCTTAAATGCGACACTTTAAAGCAATGTACTTTAGATGCGACACGCAGGACAACGAAAGTGTTGCAACGATGCTGATGCGATGAAGTTTTTGGTGCAAAGAAATAAAGACGTGAAGATCTTCCAGATGCGTTACGCTTCTCCGATGTTGCGAGAAGGCTCGACTCGATGCGTCAGCTACAGCGGCGTCACCCTTTACGCGATGCGACGACAGCGGCCCTGGCAGCGGCACTCTTCTCCGACATTTGCGAGACGC
Organism: Triturus cristatus; assembly: GCF_964204655.1. Lineage (NCBI taxonomy): Eukaryota > Metazoa > Chordata > Amphibia > Caudata > Salamandridae > Triturus > Triturus cristatus. The sequence goes on along the minus strand of NC_140589.1, from coordinate 138,833,510 downwards.
TTCCGCTTGATGCGATGTTGCAGCGGCGACACCCCTTTACGCGATGCAACGACAGCAGCTCCGACGGTGGCACGCTTCTCCGTGGATGCGAGGCGCTTTTCTTGATGCGGTGCAATGCGGCAGCTACGATGGCTGCGATGGCGACACGCTTCTTCCTCGATGCAAGACTCTTCTCTTGATGCGGTGCGATGCGTCAGCTACGATGGCTGCGATGGCGACACGCTTCTTCGGCGTTGCGAGACACTTCTTGGATGATGCGAGACGCAACCTCTCGATGTGATGCTGCAGCGGCGACACCCTTTACGTGATGCGACGACAGCAGTTCCGCCGGCGGCACACTTCTCCTTCTTGAGTCGCGCTTCCAGCTCCTTGCGACACGCAGTCCCTCAGAAGGCCCAACAACAGCAGCAGGCACTTTCAAAGAACTTTGGGGAGCTGGGGGGTGAAGTCTGTTGTTCCTGAGACTTCAGCAGGAGGCAAGCTCTATTCCAAGCCCTTGGAGATCTTTTGAAGCACAAGTTGAAATAAAGTCTTTGTAGTCTTTCTCCTCTCCTTTCAGCAGCAAGGCCACCACTGCAGGCCAATCCCCCAGGTCAGGGACAGTACTCCTCCTTACAGCTTTCCCGGTTCCTTCTCCTCAGGCAGAGGTTCTTCTTGTCAAGCAGGATCTAATTTCTTGGGAGCAGGGTCCCAATCCTTATACCCCTAATTCCTTTGTTCCTCTGGGGTAGAGGGGCCTTTGCCCAGTCCAAACCAGTTCTTGAGCACTTTGTTGACATGACTCTGCCTTTCTATTCAGGGTGCAGGGCAGAGACATCAGCCGCTCCACAGGAGGTGGAGCCAGCATTGTGGTGGCAGAGCATAGCCCTATTCAGAGTCCAGGTGCACTCCTCCCACCCATCTGGATGTCAATCTCTCTATTTACCACTAGGCTACCTAGCCCTGCCCCTCTGGGTTTCCCCAGCCCTGTCATTCACACAAACCAGACAGGCAGATACACATCATAGCAGAGGCGGGCTGAAATGGTTAGGCAAGCAAATGCCAAATTTCTAAAAGTGGTATTTGAAAACCCAGAATATTAAAATAAACTTTACTAAAAGATGTATTTTATTATTCTGAGTTCAGGCATACTAAACTCGATGTTCTACCATGTTCCCTGGGTCTGTTAGGATCATAGGATGTAACAATTCTAACAGCCCATTCTGGCCTATGGGAACAGGTAGCCTTGCAATAGTGAAACACGAAAATGGCTGTAATTCACTATTAGGACATGCCACACACATCAGGGCTTGTCCTACCTTATGCTCACAATGCACCCTGCCCTGGGGCCTACCATAGGGGTGACTAATATGAAGTTAAGGGAAGGTTTAGGGACTGGCAAGTGGGTGCACTTGCCTAGTCAGCATGACAGTACCAGACTGCACGCAGGTTCTGCAATGGCAGACCTTAGACACATTTTACTAGGCCGCTTCTGTGGGTGGCAAGCCCACCAGCAGCATTTGTATTTACAAGCCCTGGGCACTCCTGGTGCACTTTACTGGGGTCTGACAGTAAACCAAATAAGCCAATCATGGAATCCAACCAACATATACATTTTAAATAGGGAACACTTGCACTGTGGCACTGGTTGGCAGTGGCACAGTGCTCTGAGCAGCTAACACCAGCAAAACACATGAGGCACAGCGACAAAAAGTGGAAGGGAGACTCACGCCAAGGTGCCAGGTCTAACACGTGTCCCCGCCAGCTGAAAAGTGGGGAGAACTACCCTACCCCAGGGAGTTCCTCATCACTAAGGCGGAAAAATCTGGACAGACCGTCAGCATTGGCGTGATCTTTACCAGGGCGATGTTCCACCGTGAAATCCATACCCTGTAGGGAAATGGAGCACCTCAACAGCTTTGGATTCTCACCCCTCATATGCATCAACCATCTGAGGGGCCTGTGTTCTGTCTGAACCCGGAAGTGAGACCCAAACAGGTAGGGTCTTAGCTTCTTCAGCGCCCAGACCACAGCAAATGCCTTACGCTCAATAGCACTCCATCTCTGTTCCCATGGAAGTAACCTCCTGCTAAGGAAGGCTACAGGTTGATCTAGGCCCTCTTCATTAATCTGTGAAAGAACAGCCCCCACACCATGCTCTGAAGCGTCTGTCGGAACGATAAACTCTTTGGAGAAGTTGGGAGCCAAGAGCACGGGCACCGTGCACATAGCAGCTTTCAGGGCCTCAAAAGCTTTCTGACAGGTGTCAGTCCAAATCACTTTCCTGGGCTGCTTCCTAGAAGTCAGCGCTGTCAAGGGCGCAACAATGTTGCCATACCCCTTGGCAAACCTCCTGTAGTACCCGGTGAGACCTAGGAAGGCTCTCACCTCTGTCTGGGTTTTGGGCGACTCCCAATTCAGGATGATTTCTATCTTGGGTTGAAGGGGCTCCACCTGGCTGCTTCCAACCTGATGCCCAAAGTACACCACGGAACCCTGCCCGATCTGGCACTTACTCGCCTTGATCGTGAGGCCTGCCCTCCGCAGCACCATCAACACTTCCCAGAGGTGGCGCAGGTGTTCCTCCCACGTGGAGCTGAACACTGCGATGTCATACAGGTAGGCGGCACTGAACGAATCCAGTCCAACCAACACCTGGTTGACCAACCTCTGGAAGGTGGCAGGGGCATTCTTCATCCCAAAGGGCATAACCCGGAACTGGTATTGCCCATGTGGGGTGGAAAATGCTAACCTCTCTTTGGCCCCCTCGGTCAAGGCGATCTGCCAGTACCCAGACATTAAATCTAACGTGCTGAGGTAGTTGGCAGTCCCTAGCCGATCTATGAGCTCATCAGCTCTGGGGATGGGGTGTGCGTCCGTCCTGGTGACTGAATTGAGTCCTCTGTAGTCCACTCAAAACCGGAGTTCGGGTGTGGCTCCCGGCGCTACAGCCTTTCGGACCAAGACCACTGGGCTGGGCCAATGACTGCTGGAGGACTCAATTACCCCGAGTGCAAACATCTTGGAGACCTCCTCCTTGATGCATGCCCTCACCCTGTCAGTCACCCTGTAGGCCTTGTGCCTCACAGGTGGACTATCCCCAGTGTCCACATCATGGATGCACCAATCCGTGACACCGGGAACCAGGGAAAACAGATCAGAATATTGTCCCAGCAGCTGGCGACAATCATTCTGTTGCTCAGGGGTCAGGGCGGAAGAGAGGATGACACCATCCACAGACCCATCTTGCTCCTGGGCTGACAGGAGGTCCGGAAGAGGCTCGGTCTCCTCTTCCATCCCAGCATCTGTTGCCAAGAGCATGCCCACTTGGGACCTCTCCAAGTGGGGCTTGAGGCGGTTGACATGAAGGACCCTTAAGGGGTTCCTTGGAGACCGCAAGTCCACCAAATAGGTAACAGGACACTTGCGCTCCACAACCTCAAAGGGACTGGTCCACTTATCCTGGAGCGCAAATGGCTCCACGGGGACCAAGACCCACACCTTTTGTCCAGGCTGAAGCTCTACCAGAGTGGCATTCTGGTCGTACCACCGCTTCATCTCCTCCTGGCTGGCTTCCAGATTTGCCTCAGCAAGTTGCCTGAATCGCCTAGTCTGATTCCTGAAGGCCAGCATGTAGCTATATACATTCTGGGGAGGTAACCTGGGAGTTTGCTCCCAGCCTTCCTTGACCAGACTTAAAGGTCCTCTCACTGGGTGGCCATACAGGAGCTCAAAGGGGCTGAACCCTAGAGACTTCTGTGGCACCTCACGGTACGCAAAGAGAAGGCATGGCAATAGGCCGCTCTACAGGAGGTGGAGCCAGCATTGTGGTGGCAGAGCACAGCCCTATTCAGAGTCCAGGTGCACTCCTCTCACCCATCTGGATGTCAATCTCTCTATTCACCACCAGGCTACCTAGCCCTGCCCCTCTGGGTTTTCCCATCCCTGTCACTCACACAAACCAGACAGGCAGATACACATCATAGCAGAGGCGGGCTGAAATGGTTAGGCAAGCAAATGCCAACTTTCTAAAAGTGGTATTTGCAAACCCAGAATATTAAAATAAACTTTACTAAAAGATGTATTTTATTATTCTGAGTTCAGGCATACTAAACTCGATTTTCTACCAAGTTCCCTGGGTCTGTTAGGATCATAGGATGTAACAATTCTAACAGCCCATTCTAGCCTATGGGAACAGGTAGCCTTGCAATAGTGAAAACCGAAAATGGCTGTAATTCACTATTAGGACATGCCACACACATCAGGGCTTGTCCTACCTTATGCTTACAATGCACCCTGCCCTGGGGCCTACCATAGGGGTGACTAATATGAAGTTAAGGGAAGGTTTAGGGATTGGCAAGTGGGTGCACTTGCCCAGTCAGCATGACAGTACCAGACTGCACGCAGGTTCTGCAATGGCAGACCTTAGACACATTTTACTAGGCCGCTTCTGTGGGTGGCACAACCAGTGCTGCAAGCCCACCAGCAGCATTTGTATTTACAAGCCCTGGGCACTCCTGGTGCACTTTACTGGGGTCTGACAGTAAACGAAATAAGCCAATCATGGAATCCAACCAACATATACATTTTAAATAGGGAGCACTTGCACTATGGCACTGGTTGGCAGTGGCACAGTGCTCTGAGCAGCTAACACCAGCAAAACACATGAGGCACAGCGACAAAAAGTGGAAGAGAGACTCACGCCAAGGTGCCAGGTCTAACAGGTATAAAATACCCTCATTCGCCAAAGGGGGGTGGTTCATTGGGTGGATCTTTCATGGCGTTGGGTCTTTCTTGAGCTGGTGAAGATTTCCATGGTTTGCCTTGGGTTTCTTTGATTTTTGGGAAGTTATTTCACCTGATGGTTTCATCTTTGCTGTGGGTCGAACATTTATCTCGGAGATTGTACCAGAGAATGCGGATAATTCTTTGTTTGCTCAGAGGGTCGCCAACATTTAACATTTGGTAATTAATAAATGCGCCTTCTAAATCTATGCTTATTTAATAGATGTTCGATTTCTCTTTAAAATAAACCAAATTTATACTATGACCTGTAGTGCATAAATGCTAATGCGTAGACAATTATTATTAGATAAACAAATTTTGAATTAACAAGAAAAGAGTTTGTGGTTCTTTAATTGGTTACAGAAAATAATTTATTGTTTCCAAGGCTTTAATTGTGTTTTAGCTGGTTCTAATTCACCATCAACCAGTCCAACTAATTTGTCCATCGACCAAGTGGTGGAGTGCCTTGATGCTAAAGTCAGGATTCTATAGGTGCACGTGTATATAATGTAAAGAAATGTAATCTTGATAGGTAATAAGGTACCCACATGTCCAGCGCTTTTTCTCTTATGTACGGATTCGAATGAGTCGAGTGCGTGTTGGTGTTATGGGCCCCACCAATGAAGGAATGTATGAATGCGTTGTTGTGATTACGAATCTGTGACATAGGGAGAATATGTAAATGTGTCCCTTCGCGCTGGATCACATCCAAATTGATACTGCAAGCAGCGTGGTCATTTCGTAGGGGCATTAATGGTTGTTTCCTGGGGATGTATGCTGCTGGGTCAAACCTAGGGCAATTGTACTGGGAAATATACCAAAAATGTATAAAATAACCTGATTGCCCTGGTCATTGAAATCCCATTTCCACTGGTGAAAATCTCGGAATACGACGGTAATTTCGCATCCCACTATTACCGAGCCCTTCAATGTTTGGAGTTTTTTTTCTTGAGGCAAAATTATCACATTATGAATTTCAAGGACTTGAGCAGATAAGAAGACATTTAATCTATTGCTGTAATCAGCCTGAACGCAGCTCATCTTCTGTTTACTTTTCCATTTACCGAAAATCGATGTCCTTAGAGTGTAACACACTTGAAGCAGACACCAATTCCGCGCCTTTGCGATCCATTCAGCCACAATGGCGGCCTCGAAGTGTCAAACCCCTGCCAGAAACCGGAAGCGCTCGCATGCGCGAGAAGCAGACAGCGCGAGCGTTCTAACTGGAGTCCCATGGTCGCTGTTTGTGCCGTGGGCCGCCATTGTCAACTCACTGGAGGCTCGGTGTAATGTTGTCGCACTGTTACTTATAAATACATTTTTTGGCTGCGCTCCCATTGTTGGTGTAATGTGATTTAGCTGCGCAGATAGTGTAACTAAATCACAGCCCGCTTCTCTGCCTTTTCGTGATGAATAATGTTAATTATAATGCTATTGATGTGAGGGTAATTTGCAGCTCCGTTGGGATTCTCCTTCCATTCAGAAAGCATTAGTGTCTACTTCACAATTAGTTTCCAGTGTGTTTAGCATCTGTCACTTACAGGAACTGCTGTTTATCGTCTGACCCTCTCTAGGGAAGTAGTTCTGTGAGCCCTCTTGATAAGCCGTGGGGGGCTCTAGTCACGGTGGAGCCGATTTATGAAGGTAGCCATAACAAATTGTAGGAGTGTGTGTGCATTTATACAATTGTGCATTAAGAATGTGTAGAATTGTAATTTGCACTCAAATGTACATCTATACACTTATATGATGTTATTGCCTTTGAAATGACCTTTAAAGTAAACTTTCTGTGCTTATGCTAATGAGGCCTCAGCTAGGCCTCAATACAATCTAGCTCAAAATGGATGTTTCACCCTGATTGTTCACTATTATTTTTGCTGCACACTGTCAAGCAAAGCCATGTGTGTATATTTTCGAATGACATTCTTTGTGAAGAAGAACTTTTCAACATGGGTTCAGTAATGTTTCAACTTCAGGGTTTCTTTTGCTGTAGTGCTTAATTCACAATATTCTGCTGTTGTTTTGTAAATTGTTTGGTCTGCCCTGTCCGAATGACATTAGCATTGAGGGAGCTGAATCAATATCCATCTAGTGGAATAGTGTTTAAGAGATAAGGCGATGTGGTACTATATGACGCCTTTAATTTCAATGTTCTAATTTGTCGAAATTGTGGCCCAGATTTACTAAGCCTTAGTGTTGTCCTAGTGTCATGCAAGGCGAAGCAAGTACAACTCAAAGGCTTCAGTAACATTTTCATAGCCACGCAAGGGTCAAATTTTTTTTTCTGCAGAGTTTTATATAGCGCAAACTTGACCCGAATCCAATCAGAGCGCTTTACATAGCACCAGTTACGTTACATGAGGACACAGATTCATTTTTGTTAGCCACGGGAGATTAAGTGATTTGCCCAGAATCACAGGATGTTTTAGCATCATTACCGAGACTGGAGCCCAGTTCCCCCAGGTCGAGCGCCCTAGCCATTAGGCCAACTCCTCTCCACTACCTTGTGTGACTTTGTAAAGAAATGTAACAAACTTCAGTGGTTTGCGCTTTGGTATGTTACGTTTGGAACCGATAGGCGTTCCATTAGTGGAGCTTGGGCATTCCTGTGTATCCACCCATGGATTTTACATGTTTCCAGATTTACAAAAGTTTGTAATCCTGCGATTCCGTCAAATTGGTACGCCTGCCAGAGGATGGTGTAACAAGGGTACACATCTTTTTTACTCCTCATCATCCTACCCTGTACAAAAAAATCCTGACAAAAAAATCCTGTACTTTTCATTCTCTGTATTGTTTCCTCTAAATTTTTGTAATAAACCTCAACAATTTTCTAATTCCGATCTCCACCTAACCTATTGAGTCTGTCTTGCTTTATTTGACTGCATGTTTTGATGTACTGTTTTGACCATATCTTGGGACACATTGCCTCAATAAATTGAGATTTAAACTGGTCCCTGATCGCCCCACCCATGGGCGCATTGTCAAGGTGTCAATTTAGGGGTTCCGCATGCCCACAGAATTGTGGTAGCAGAGGATGGATCGAAATAAAGGCAAGCCTTGCCTTTAGAAATTTATTTGTGCCCTTTCCATAAACTAGTTTTCTGTCGACATTCCCAAATCCACTACTTTCGATTGTTTGCTGAGCTCTTGACACTGGAATGCTGCTCCGGGGCAAAAGGAGTGTAAATATTAGCAGGGTGGGACAATTCTTGAGGTTTAGTGTGATCAGTATGATAGCAATGCATTCTGGGAGTTGCAGTTGATTGAGTGATTTGTGATGTTTGATAATCTGGTATGCTGCAAGTGAGATTTTTGGTTATGCATCATTGATTCATGGTTGAATTGGTGGTTTGATTACTGTGATTTTTGTGTACTTGTGATGAAGACGTTTTGGTTTTGTTATTGGTTGATTAGGTAATCAGATTTGTAGTAATCCAAGATCACGCGGTATTGTTGTTGAACTCGTCTGCAAAAGTAGTGTAATTTGCAATGTGTTGCATTCACACAGATAGGGATTTTTCTGAATTAATGAGATTCCTTTGCAGGGTTTTGTGTGAGTAATAGGTTGGTGTAATTTGCTTCTCAGTGCACAGGACTGAGTAGACTAATTAAAGGCGGATTGTCATAAAACAGGAGTCCACTTGGTGTGAGTCGAGTTTGAAAAGTGCAGCAAAGGTACTGGTCTTGTTTCTATTGAATGCGGAAATTCTTTGATCCTGACCCGTTGATTTTTTCCTATTCAGTTTGACCAGAAAATATTTGTTTTGTTTATTTGTGTGTATTCGCTGACAGAGAGGTCTGTACATTGTTTTGGATTTAAAATAAATGAAAATAATGGATGAAGTGTTCAAAACACTTACAGCCCCTAGCCTACCGCTATGGAGGGACGGAAGATTCCTCTGGAGGACTCCCCTGCGTGAGATTTGTTTTGCCTTTTCTTCATCTTAAAATGTATTAGAAGACAAACTTATAACTGATATGAACAGTGTTTACATTGTCCACCATATTAAATGATTTCGTAATACACCATGTGATAATTAGTATTGATGTTTTCTTGTTCTAAATAAAGAATTGTGAGCTTTACACCAATAGACAGTGAGTGCTCCGAGAGACTTCTCACCACGTTGTACCTAAGCAAGGACATCCACATTGGAATACATTTTGAGAGTGACTGAACTCAATGTAATAGTATTATGAGAGTATCTTCAAATGTATTCTGTAGAAAAAGTTTCTTCTTGCTTGCTCCTTGTTGGCGCATCTCCTGAGAACCCTGTACTTGTGCAATAATTTATGAAAACCTTGGTCTAAAGCCTTATAAAACTACGTATCCTCCCCTGTACTATGGACCGCTATTCCTCACTTTGTAAGGTGAATCTATGCAGGATTTTGCATTGAACTTTACTGAGTTCTCTGTACTTATGATCTATATTCTCTATTTTTAACCACGCCCATGCAAGATTTCATGTATTTTTCTTAATAATTCTTTTTATAACCTCCTTAAAATCTTGACCTGTGTCTATCATTCTTGCAGTGATTGCGCCAGTTCTGATTCTTGATTTGGGTTTATCAGAGGGAGAGACGGGCTCAATCAGGGAGCGCCAATGTCCTTACAGGAAATACACTGATCCTGGTTCGAACCGATGGCGCACACGTGGTAAGATTGTATGAAAAAATGGTTAGCACGCTCACAGATCTGGTAGAAGAGCTGATAGTTCCAATTGGATCCAATCAATATTAGTCAAATCCAATTGGCTATAGAACCAACTACTGCACCTTCATGATTCACTTGCCCCCCCCGCGATTCAAATTGACCCCAGTCCCAACCTGATCCTGGTTCCTGAAGACGAGGTAGCCGAAGAAGCTTGGGGATTTGCACTCACTTGAAGGATGAATGAGAAGTGAACAGCATGGCAGTATATGTCGGAAATTGTAGTGTGTTTTGTGATGGAAAGCTGTGGACGGACTTTGATAATTAATATGTGACCTTAGCTCTTGGATTTGTGGTAATAATAGCCATTGTGTTTTTGATAATATTCTTTGATTTTTGAACTTGAGAGGTACCTCAAGTTAAATGTATTGAACTGTTGAACTTTTCCGCTAAGGTGAGGTGTACTGTGAGGCACTATCAGTCACACAAAGACAGGGACGTAACTTTCTCTTGTACAAGTGTAATAATTGAACTCAGTGATGATTCATTCCTTGGTGCATGGAGGTGAGTGTGCTGATTACAGTAATTTCCGCTGGTCAAGAGTCTATGGTTGTGTGAAAGTAAGAGGTATTATTTCCGTTTTAGAGATTTCTGTTTAGACAAGACAGACAAACGAATAATTGTACCAAAGAGGGGTTCAGAAATTCTGGCAGTGTTCCCCCGTTGCGTCATTTTAGTGCCACACAGGGATTGGCTGGTGAACACTGTGATAGGGTGACCTTTGACAGAGACACGCTGGGACTGGTAAGTAGATCATGAATTGACAATTTGCCAGTATGGGAAATCCCTCGTCAAAAAAAGTGAAGGATGAGGAAGAAAAATTTCCCCAGGAAGGTACACCAGTAGGGAGGTGGTGGTGAAGTAAAGGGTACACACATGCATGGGGCTTAGCTAATATTACGAATATACGTCCAAAGATGGAACACTAGAAATCTGACTAAGAGGAACTTTCCATATCACTAGGAGGGAACATTTGAGTCAAAGGATGTATGATTTGAAACATCATCCTATGCCCACACAGTTTGACGCTTTGAATCTTTGAGAGCAGGTGATAATAGAAAAGAAAAGAAAAGGAAAAAATTTGCATTGAGAATCTGTGATTGAGCTCATTCATGGAGAAGTGTGCATGATAATTAGAGGCATAAAAATGGAGGGAAGAAGTAATCAAGACAGTTGGAACCTATCCTTTGATAGAGAGAAAGGAATTAGCAAAGGAAAAGATTTGGGACAAGGGTAAATCTAAAAGTGAGACAGAAGTAGAAAGTGAGGAAGAGGATGCATTCACAGACGAGCTCCAGGTGCACTAAGTGCTACAGCTTTGGTGGTAACTGAGACTAGAATGGACACTGAAAACCGTACAGAAATGTGCGCACTCCTAAGTTATACAGAAACTACCATTTCACTTCCTCTTCATACTTCAGCGTTTTTAGCGATAAGCACACCACCCTTGTTTAGTGCTGCAATCACTCAACTCGCTGACCTAGTTGCTAGTATTCCACTAAGTCAGTCCATTAAAGTGCTCCCCAAAAACGCACACCAAAGCCAGGAGTGATAGCACTAGGACCTCCACAAGAAGAAGGTTTGGCCTGTTCCATGATGGGAAGTCAACTGATTTGTTGCAGTTCCACTAGTTAACCCACCAAGTGCTGGGCACACACCACAGCAACATTATGCCGCTCAGTAGAAAACTGGATTTCGAGAAATTGCTATGGCAATGTGGGGTTGGATTTCTTAAGCCATTACTACAAGAGTTAATTTCTTTACCTGAGCAAAGAAGCAGCAACAGTGATACAAGAGGCACATGCGAAAGTGGCGAAGGTGGGGGATGAATTTGGATCTAATTAACACAGGGAAAGAAGTTGCGGAAGAATGTTAAGTTAATAATGGGTGAAAAGGAACTAAAGTTGCTAAAGCCAAGGAGATTGAGAACCAATGTAAGAGAGTTGATTGAAAACATTAGGGATTGGAGCGAGACCAACAAGCTTAGAGAGGTGTGGTCCAAGAAGGAAACGGTAAAGATGAGATGAAAGAAAGAGGTTGCCAAGGAGGATGAGAAAGAAGCTGTAGCAGGGTCAGTGAAGTAATACCCTTTGAGTTAAGTACGGGGAGGAAAATACATACTTGTCCTGTGGTCCTGGACACTTCACAAATCCTCTTCTGAAGCTAAGAGGAAACCCCAATAAGTGATATACACCGATGGACTGAATTATAACCATTTCGAAAGTCTTGTGGAACTACATGGATGTGTTGCTTGAGGTGGCAATCCCAAAGGATCCTATAGGCAGAATGTAGGAGAGCATTAGAATGGCTGCATAGGAGCCCCCTAGGGTAGCAGGAACAAACACACTTTCACTCCTGGTCAAAACCAAGTAAGAGGAAGTCATAATACATGTAAAGATGAAGGTTCCCCAAGGAGAAATAAATTGGCCCGAGATGTTTCAAACCTCTTACGAACCTAAAGAGTCTGTGTACGCATTTTTCAAGAATTTGCTGCAGGTGTACATGTAGCATAGTGGATCCATTGGTAGATAACATGGGAGGGTTACTTGCCTTTTGTGCAAGAGATAAGACCTGAAATGAGCAATCAGATTGTCCAAGGTGTCCTTTGCTGGCAAAGTAAGCCCCTCGACGAGATCCTGAAGTATGCAAAATATTGCAGTGATATGCTTGAAGCTAAGCAAAATGGGATAAAGGAGAACTACATGATAGCTCAGACTTAATTAGGACAGAATGGAGGAATGAAGGGATCTAAGTTACACCTTCAAGGCCCTGAAATTGACCCCAGTATCAGAATGAACAAGTAAGGAGTGCCTGTGACATATGGAGGGAATGCCCCGGGGATGGGAAGAGGTCAAGGTAGTACTTCGGGTAGCCCATTAAATCCTAGATTGGGGCATTTGGGATATGGATGCTAGTAGCAAATGGGATACTAGCCCCAACAGCTATTCCGCCCCTGAGGTGACCACTTCCTGTAAAGTGGGGCACATTTTCTACCCAGAAGCCTCTATTTTGTCACTTTCAAAATGGCAGAAACCTTCCTTGGCTGTAGAGACCAGGTAGCCCACCCTAGGGGTGTGGCTAGCCTTCTGGGGGTGTACAACTCCTGACTACTAATTTTCCTGCCCGCCTGGTTTGCAAATGCGTCTGGGGCAGGGGCTTGCCTTTTCCTCCTCTGGGAGGACTTTCCTCCAAACACGTCTACAAGTCCTGTCTGGATGAGCATTGAAGAGGCCTTTGTCCAGTGATGTTGGTCACTAACACTGCTGCCAAGTATGCTGGTCTGCCAAACTGGATACATACCTCCCATAGCAAAAGGGTAAGATGAGATGATGAGGAAGCTGAGCCAACATTCACTAATTCTTGGAGTCACCCTAGGTTCAAAATTTCTGAGACTTCAGAAGAACACAAGTTTGAGAGCTCACAGTCTTCCAGAGCAGAGCATCAACAGGAACAAGAGCCAGGTAATGGTTTTGTCCTCCCAGCTACAGCTGTCATACCAACCACAGGATTATGAAAACGTTTTCAAAGAGACAATGAAAACTCATGGAAAGCTGAATCAAACCAGCCTAAGTAAAGATAGCAGGAATAAGAGAGTGGTAAGGCTCAAAGAACTACCACCTCAGGGTGAACCTGAGTCATCAGAGCCAGAAATCTCAAGCACGTCTAAGGGGCATGGCTTAGCTGAGGAAGGCTGGCCAAACGATGCAACAAGCCAGCAAACAGGATAAGGCCAGAGATGATAAGGGAAGTTAGCGAGTCAGAAGAACCAGAACCTGCTGATCAATGTTAGACTGGGGATGAAAGCATAGAATTGCCTAAGTCTCTCTCCCTCTCCTTCTCTCCCTCTCTCTCTCTCAGAGTCAATCGAAAGTACTCAGGTCTGGATTGGACATATCTTGTGAAAAATCAATATTGAATCTGATGATTGCCTGCCCAAAATTGACCAAAATTGACAAACCTCCCTGAGTTTGGAACAAATTGCACAAGGAGTTCATTTGAGAAGTTCACAGGCAATCATCAAAAAGGACAATTAGCAAGCTAGGGTAATGGTCAGAGGACATTAAGAGCCTTAGGCATCCAGATGATGCAGAATAAAAATCATCATAACTTTTGAGATAGGGTAGTGACAAAAGGGTAGGGAACAGAGGACTAAGTTCTTCACTCTGAGATTATGGACATTTCCTTGATTTTGATTTAGGGTAACATGGTGGTTGCCATTTCTGTTTCTATGGTTAGGTGGATGTTGGACATTTGTCCGCTGGGTAGACGTATCTCTCATAACGGATAAACACTATGATCAAGCTTGTTAGTAAACCAGTGTATGAAACAAGTTCCACAGCATGAGAGTCTCTAAAGCAGAGGCCTTCAAACTTTTTGATGCCGAGACCCCCCTGTCAAAATTTGTTAGGCGTAAGGACCCCTTCTGACAAAAAATTCTAGACCCATTACTCCTCATCATTGACAACTATCAACAACATAAACGCCCCCAATTCCCACAGCAAATAACTTTTACGGTGGGGAAATAATATTAAACAGTGTGTAGCAAACCAAAGTTCAGTGAGCGTGAAGTGTACTCAAAGGTGTAGCTAAAAACAAAGGGCCTCATTTATGAAGAATTGGCATAGGGCAGCACCGCAAGTATTCTTGCTGCGCTGCCCTATGCCAATGTGAAAGGGCAGGAATGCACAGTATTTATAAAATAGGGTGCATTCCTGTCCTTTTCCCTTGTGTTGGTGCACAACTTGTTGCCTAGCACCAACATAGGCAGGATTGTTTTTTTACAGGAAGCGGCACGTTCCTTCACAACACAATCCTGAGAGAAGTTTTCCTCTTTCTATGTGAGCTGCAGAATGTAGCACACATGGAAAGAGGAAAATACGAGGAGAACTGAAAACATTTCTCCTTGTTATGCCTCTGCTGGGGAGGCGTCCTTTTTTGGAGCTTCTCCAGGTTTACAAGATTTTGTAAATATGGGGCAGCATCAAAATCCACGGTGTTGCATTGGAACCCCACACAAAACCCATGGAACCCCTCCTTGATGCAGAGTAAGACAGCGCAGTGACTTGTCTTATATCTATGAGGCCATGCAAATCCATGCAGGTGGCTTTGCCCCACATTGCAGGTATGATTGAGACACTTGCGCCGCCGGAGTCTAAAAAAAATAGATGATGTGGCGATGCAAGCCTCTTATAATTAAGCCCCAAGATATTCTGCACCTTTTTTAGGTCTATCATCATCAGATTACAACATATAAAAATATAGGCAGCGTAAATTTTAAAAGTTGTTACTCAGTGGGAAATGCACTGTAGTAGATTATGAAACCTCTATTAGGTAATGCAGTGCAGAGGTCTGTGTGTAACCAGAGAGCCACAGAATTAAATCTTGATTTGCGCAGTGGAGAATAGTGGCGTGTATTTTTAGTGCTATGAGGTTACAGCATGTCAATCTAAAAATCAATAAGGGAATTGTAAGTGCGCTACTCACCTGTGAGGGTCTCGAAGCACTTATGGGGGGGGGGGTCCGCAGATCTGTTAGCCAAAGAGCCAGGTCTTGAGGGTCCTCCTGAAGGTGTTCAGGGAGGGGGCGTATCTGATGTCTGCCGGTAGCTCGTTCCAGGTCTTGGCTGCAATGTGAGAGAAGGCTCTTCTGCCTGCCCTGGCTCTGTGTGACAGAAAGCACTGTGAATATGTAAGTCATTCTTTTATACTTGCATTACACACAGTGTAAGATAGACTACTACAAAATGCACAAAAAGTTTTACGATAAAATGGTGCTTCCGAAATGTAGATTATAGTAATACCAGTGCGTATGGAATTCAATTTTTCTTTTTTTTAGCATTACTGTCCCTTCAACACCTCCTTAGGGATACTAAGGGCTGTATAAATGCAGTTACAATTAAAAGCATGCACATAACAGACAGTTGTTAACTCTTTTCACTAGCACTCAAAAACCCCAAATCTTTGTCATCCCAAAGCTTGGAGTGATTGCATCAATTAAACTCAGTACTCGCTCCCAAGCCCCCTTTACACTTGCAGCTTAACTAATAGCGCACATTTGCATTTCAAGCAGGCAAGCAGGCATCCTGGCATGAAGACTTTTCACATACAAGACACTCAATTGATGAAACTTCAACTGATAATGATCTAAATTAGCCATCCCAGGCCGGCTGTCTTTTTGCAAAAGGAAATTAAACATTTTCAATTGCAGGCAGAAGTGAAGCTGGGAAATGCAGGACCCCCTTGCCAGGACTCCACACTCGCCTGCCAGGACTCCACGACCCCCCTGGGGGTCGCGCCCCAGAGATTGAAGACCTCTGCTCTAAAGCTATAACATGCATTTCCACATGCTAGCTGAGTCTATGAAGGTAATGCAGGTAGAAGATTGTTTTGTGTGTTCCTACCTTCCAGCTCCTGCAGCTGAAGAAAGGGCATTTTATTTATTTGCCTCTGTCCTACTCTTTCTCCTGCTCTGTCTTTCTAAACCTATACTATCAGCAGAATTCTATTAAGCTGTTTTATTCTGATTATGATAAACGTTTAGAAGATGTATCAATTGTGACCAATGCAAATTTGTATTTGTGGGTTACTAAACATATTTTTCATCCTTACAAAGCCTTGATGTCAAGGGACCAGCATGAGTATGTGATGAACTTCTTTACTCCCTTGATTAACATGACCACCACTAAGGAAAGCATGCATAATGTAACCTGCAGAATTAGCAAAGACAAGACAATTTTCATAGATGAGTTGAATGAGAGGATAGAAAAGAGGAAAGGAAAGCTAATTCAGAACACATTATTGGAAAAGGTAAGGAGATTTTAATGGGACCACCCCGAAGGTTGAGCATTGACGGTGCCAAGCAGAGATCCTTATGTGTGATAAGGAGGCAAGAGAAAGAAACTGTCAAGATATTGGGGTGGAGCGAATGCGAGCAGTTTCTTAGTCAAAGGTAAGACCTTTGCCAAATTAGAGATGAGTATCAAAGGCATCTATTTTATACGTGGTAAGTCACTGTTGGACTTGGCCCTTTTTGTAGGGTCATCCCTGAACTTTTTGCCTTCCTCCTGTATTTTGTCTGACCTGTTTTTGTTGGTTTTATGAATCTGGGCATTTTACCACTGCTGATCAGTGCTAAAGTGCATATGCTCTCCCTATGGTAAATTGATGTATGGATTAGTGATTCCATGATTGGCTGATTTGGTTTACTTGTCAGACCCTAGTACAGTGCACTGAGTGTGCCCAGGGCTTGTAAATCAAATGCTTCTGGTGGGCTTGGAGCACTGGTTGTGCCACCCACAGAAGCAGCCTGTAAAAGTGTGTCTCAGGTCTGCCATTGCAGAGCCTGTGTGCAGTCTGGTACTGCCATGCTGACTGGGCAAGTGCACCCACTTGCCAGTCCCTAAACTTTCCCTTTTCTTCGTATCAGACACCCCTATGGTAGGCCCCAGGGCAGGGTGCATTGTAAGTATAAGGTAGGGCAAGCCCTGGTGTGTGTGGCATGCCCTAATAGTGAATTACAGCCATTTTCGTTTTTTACTATTGCAAGGCTACCTGTTCCACATAGGCCAGAATGGGCAGTTTGATTATTACATCTTATAATCCTAACTGACTCAGGGAACATGGTAGAAATTTGAGTTTAGTATGCCTGAACTCAGAATGATAAAATACATCTTTTAGTGAAGTTGGTTTTAACATTCTGTGTTTGAAAATACCACTTTTAGAAAGTAGTTTTTTCTTGTCTAACCATCCAAATCTACCTCTCCTAGGTTGTGTATTCCTTGTCTGCAGTTTGAGTGACAGGGGCTGGGGGATTCCAGGAGACAGGGTGAGTCAGCAGAAGGCTAAATAGAGAGATCTGCATCTAGATGGGTGGGAGGAGTTGCACCTGGGACCTGAATAGGGGTGTGCCTTCCCTCCACAATGCTGGCTCCACCTCCTGTGGTGCGTTTGATGTCTCTGCCATGCACTCTGAAAGGTAAAAAGAAGTCTTGTCAACAAAATGCTCCAGGACTGACCAGAACTGGTTTGGACTAGGCAAAGGCCTCTCTGCCTTCAGAGAACAAAGAGAAACTGAGTATAAATATTGGGACCCAAACCCAAGAACTTTAGATCACTTTTGGGAAACAAGAAGAAACCTTTGCTGAGGAGAGGAACCAGAGAGACTGAGGAGAGACGATCCCTAAGCTTGAGGGATTGGCCTGCAGTGGTTGCCTGACTGCCAAAGAGAGGAGAAAGGAACTTTGTGTGTACTTTATTCAACTTGTGAAGGATATCCAAGGGCTTGAGAAAGAGCTTGCCTCCTGCTGAAGTCTCAGGGACAACAGACTTCAACCACCAGCTCCCCAAGAGTTCTTTGGAAGTGCCTGCAGTTGTGTTGGGCTTTCTGAGGGACTACGTGTCGCAAGGAGCTGGTAGTGCGACTCACGAAGAATAAGCGTGTAGCCGTCGCAGACGCTGTTGTTGCATCACTGAACAAGGGTGTCATCGCTGTAGCTGTCGCATCGCGGAATCGTCTTGCAACACCGAAGAAGCGTGTCGCCGCCGCTGTCGTCGCATCACTGAAGAAGGGTGTCACTGCTGTAGCTTTCGCATTGCATCGCAGAAGCGTCCTGCATCACCGGAGAAGCGTCTCGCCGCCGCAGCCACTGTCGTCACATCACTGAACAAGGGTGTCGCCGCTGTAGCTGTTGCATCGCATAGCAGAAGCGTCTTGCATCACCGGAGAAGAGTGTCACCGCTGTTGTCGCATCACTGAACAAAGGTGTCGCCACTGCCGTTGTAGCATTGCCCCGCCGAAGCGTCTTGCATCACCAGAGAAGCGTGTCGCAGGGCCTGTCGCGGCGCAGAAGAATCGTTGAGTCGCCGTACGGCCATCAGGCGTGCACGCATCGTGTCGCATCAAGAAGAAGACGCCATCTTTGTTTCATTGCACCGGATCTTCATCGCATCACGGCGTTGCGGGCTGCATCGCCGCGGAAGCGCAGTCAGAAACCGACGCATAACCATTCCTACGTATAAGGAACCGACGCATCACCTTCCCTGCAACACTTTCGTTGTATAGCGTTACGCATCCAATGGTACAATGAACTCAATGTTTCGCATTTTAACATCTAAAGAGAACTAAGCTAATTCTACCATTTTAAGTACAGTGTTGTGGATTTTTGTCGTTTGTGGTCTTCTGTTAAATCTATATAGAGAATACTTATTTTTGATATCAAACGTGTGTGGTGTCAATCTGTAGTGTTGTCACTTGGTTACTATATGTGGTCACAAATGCTTTACACGCTGCCTCTGAGATAAGTCTGTCTGCTCGTGCCAAGCTACCAAGGGGGTGAGCAGGGGTTATTTTAGGAGTGCACCCCCTTACCCTGACTAGACGCAAGGGTCCCTATTTGTCAAAGGTACCTACCTCTGCCAACTGGAGACCCCCAAATCTAACAGTCACCTTATTTCCAGTTGCTAAATAAATGGGTAGGTAGTTGTTACGCAGCTTTAGTGTTCCCTGGAATCTATCACACTAACAAGGTTCGAGTCTCGGTAACGACGCTGAACATCCTGTGATTCTGGGCAAATCACGTAATCTCCCTGTGCCTAACAAAAAAAAAAATAATGTGTGTCCTCATGTAACGTAACGTAACTGGTGCTATGTAAAGCACTCTGATACCTGATTGGATTCGGGTCAAGCTCGCGCTATATAAAACTCTGCAAAAAAAAAAAAAAGCTAGATTTTTCTCTTGATCATTACATAAAACAAAGTAAGCAATGCTGTAAGCAGATTATTAGTGATATTTTTGGTGCACTCATACCATTGATAGGAGTTTCATTGAATGATGTTAAGATTGGAAGTCTATCAACTTTAGTAGATCAGCATGCAACTAATACATTAGGAGCTTTAGCAGTCATTAATATGGAATTGCTTGCTATAAGAGCTAAGATTATGCAAAACTGTCTTGAGTTGGATTTGATCCTGGCAAAGGAAGGCGGAGTTTATAAGGCCATTCACACTTGGGAATGCTATGCTTACAACCAGATAATAGATAACCAGCTTGGTAGTTACATTTCTAACATTACAAACACTATGCATGAACCAACCGAACTGAAAGAGCAGTTGTGTGGGAAGGCATAGGCTTTGTATTTGGGTCTATCGGAAGAGGCTATTCTAAGATTGAAGTGTGGCTTGGTAGTATAGATTGCAATGCAAATGTGCTTCTCATACTAAAAGTTCGCAAAGGGATTTCATCAAGCGATGGGATGAACTGTGGGCTAAATAAGATGTCAGCAACAAGAGTAAGAAAAAGAAAGAAACTTGATGTAAAAGGTTGAAGAAATGCAAAGTGATCTCTATGACAAGCTTAAAGACCTGGGAGAATCCAAAGAAAAGAACCCAAAGTTGATGAATGCTGTACTGTAATAAAGATGTAGTCCCTGATTACTAGTTCGGTGGTCCTTGGGATGTTTGTGGTTTTACTACTTAAGTATAAGTATAGGACATCAATATTTTTGTGATCGATATTTAATTTCCGATATTTTTGTGTTTCGCTATTGTATGGATTGATGTTATGTCAGTGATCCCTTGGTACGTTTATGAGAAACTGGTTAGCATGCTCACACCTATGTATGAAATGTTAATGAACGTTGGACTGTATACATATACCTGGATTGGAAACTTGTCATGAATATAGTGCTGATGATAAGAACTTGCAATTTCCTTTAGAGGGCACCTTTAATATTAGAAAGCTCGATGTCTTGAGGCAGACAATAAATGAGCGGAAGCCACTACCTAGACCTACAAAATTTAAAGCGTTAAATAAGTGGCTACAGAGAAAATGAAGAAACAGTATAAGGGTTAACTGAAGGAGTGGCTTGAAAACATGTGGGACATTCAGGAGAGATATTGGAGAGAGTATATAGTAGAAGGAGTGAGTTCCAGCAATAGTGATTTATAAAACAGTCAAAAAGAAAGCTGTTGAGAGTGACAGAGATAAACAAGACAAAAAATAAGATTCATATCAGGAGGCTAACTTTGTTTATGATCGTTTGAATTCTAGATGTCTTCTGTACACATAAGCACAAGTGGTCTCAATGCTCATATCTAACATGGGTGCATCAGGGGAGCCGAGTATGAGTGCACAGGGATTGATGTTGCTTGCACTGAAAAGTGCAAGCAGATTAGCGGGTGCAAGTGCTCCACCTAAGAATACATTGAAAGCTATCCTTTTACTAGTAGACCTATTGCAGCTGCCTTTCGTGCTATTTCTGGTACCATGTCTACTTCTGCTCATACTATTGTCTTTA
This sequence comes from Triturus cristatus, assembly GCF_964204655.1. Classification (NCBI taxonomy): domain Eukaryota; kingdom Metazoa; phylum Chordata; class Amphibia; order Caudata; family Salamandridae; genus Triturus; species Triturus cristatus. Next base: position 138,812,741 of record NC_140589.1, on the reverse strand, counting down.
CTATTTTGCCGAATAATGCTTCCTCTTCTCCCAAACCCATTGTCTACCGCAAAGGAAGGGAAACTAAAATTGCAATTTGAAGATTACACTTGGCGATATTTTACAGGGAATTGTTGATTTGGACAGGCAAATGTCATACAATGATAATCAAGTTAGATATCTGATCAGAGAAGCAGCAAGGTGTGTGAATGAAGCACATGATAAACTTGAGGAATTAGCTGGTGGATATAAGGTTGATATAAGGTTGATATAAGCAGAACAAGAAGTGCACAGAAAAGTTAAGTTCACTTTGTCACTGTTTGAGTGCCACATAAATAGTTAAACAGGTGCCTCTAAGCTAAGCCTCACTGCTTTTCTGCCAAACTGCCAGAGTGTTAAGCACACATCTTACATGTGATTGATAGAGCGCTTACAGCACTCTAAATTGTATGGGTGCATTATACTCATGGTTGAAACGCACTCACATGTATTTTGTCATTTGCAGTGTTTTATAATTATTAAGATGCATTTATTCACGTTCTAGTAGCACTGATTTTGTAGTGTGCGCATTCAAGTAGGATTTTATATGTATTAGAGACATTTATAATTCCTGTATGTGTAATGTGCAGGATGAAATTATACTCATGTAATGTAATTGTGTTTAGTTTAAGTTGCCCAACTGTTGTTGTTAGTTTTGTTTCTCCTTGGTTGCTTAAGAAATAATTAAATGAATCCGTTTTGTGCTCGAAGACAGTATGTTCTCCTCCTACTGCAGGTGCAGGAATGTGGCCTCGTTATTCTTAGATTTAAGGAGATACCCGGAATGTCTTTGAGGAAGTCTGGAAGGTGAGAAGGGAGGACTCCTTTCGTGCCTGGCCTATCTGAAACCCAAGACCACTGGAAGACAAAGACAATTTAATTAAAGCTCCTGTGGAAAGCTACCGAAAACATTGCAATGGAAAGTTTTATCACATCACGTATTAGGGCTGAACTTGGTCTTTTTGTATGATGTATAGGGACAGATTCGAGAGACTTCTGCTAACTTTCGGAGGAGTACGAGCTCTATAGCTTTAAGCTATTAGACCCATTTGACGTGAATACTTCTTAGGAAGTCACACATGCTGACACCTTTGAGGTATGACAAAAGAGAGATTGGTAGGATCCTCATTTAGAGTAGTGTAGGGAAAGATATTTTTGTTTTTGTTTTCCTCCCAGATGAAAGGAGAATTGGACTCAGCTTCTATTCTATGCTGTTTTCTGATTTTGGAGTTCATCACTTTATGCCTTTCATGCCGAATGAATTATATTCATAGACTCGGCTCTGTATTGATTTTCATGTTTATATATACTCTGATATTGAGGTGTGTTTATATTCAATTATTTTTGGCCTTATAATAAATCCACAAAATTGAAATTCAAAGTCTGTGGTCCTTTAGAGTATGACAAAATTGACGGTATAACCTTGAATTGTTTTACTCCCCTCCACCACTATTAGCAAGCAAATAATGACCATCAGTCTTAATTGTAGCAGAGAAAATAGGGAATACAAGTTGGCGTAATCAAATGGTAGCAGAAGATGGTCTGCTTCTAAAAGTTAGGGTAGAAAAGAGAAATTAGATTAGGATCGGAGGAATAAAAGAGCTGTAGACAGAGTAGAAGACGGTGAAGTTGATGGAGGTCGGCGAACGTTGACGGTGTGGCGGAAACAGTGGTAGCGTTAGTACGAATCTGTGTGGTGTGTTAGATTGCAGTGATGAAGTAATTGTGTGATGTCTTGCGGAGTTGGGATGTATGTTGAGTGATTGTGGGTTTATCGGTTTACTGGTCCGGACACGTGCGGATCAGGAAGTTTGGTTAGCGGACTCAAGAGAAGTCCAAGATCCCGGGAAAGTTATGTATTTGTAATTGTCTGATCAAAATTGTGGGTGTCGTGAAGCTCTATCGACGATCCACTGGTGATAGGGAACTTTGTGTGAATGCAGGAGTACGTCGCGGTAGAAAGCCTCAGGTACCGGGGATGGACTACGGCGATCGAATGATCAATGCAGGTTGGGCCTCACAGTGGATGAATGTTCTTGTAAGAGTGTTCTTTCGATCTTTTAGTGGACGGACAATTACTTGTTTTATGTAACTGTCAGTTATTGGGACTGTGTTAGGAGCAGTTACTTGGTTTAATAACTTTGGATATACAGTTACTGGTAGTGTGAATGTGTGAGCGAGTGTATGAGGTGAAATTGTAAAGGCGGGTGAGACGCTGCGAGGAGTAAGCAGTGACGTCAGTGTGTGTCGCGCTGGGATTGGTTGGTTCGTGAAACATTGTGCTGGGATTGGTGGAAGTTCGTCCGAAGTCGAATTCGGTTGCAAATAATTGATTTTCATGATGAGATGTTTTTAAGTGTTGTGAGATTTGTGTAGAGGTGACACAGAGGTGGTGACTCGAGTAGGAGAAGAAGCGCCACAAGAGGACACCCTGGCACAATATATGGCAACAAATGTAGGACTACACACTATAGTGTGGCTTCAAAAGTGGCATAAAATTACAGAGAAGGAGGGAGAATTGGCTTTCCCTCGAAAAGCGATACGCTGCACTGATAGGTTAACCACTTCATCCAATAGCAAAACGCCACTTTAATAAAGCGGTACACGTAGCCTAACGCCATTAGAGCAACGCAATCCCCACACGTTATGCTCTAGAATTGCACCAATTAGAAGGCACCGCTCAAAAAGACGAAAACCAATATATAGACGGGATACACAGAGATACATTGTTTCAACCATCATCCACAGAGCCCGGTCGACATCGAAAACGCGTCTAGCACAAAGGTAAGCCTGCTCGCTATTTAATATAACCTCAAAACTTTGATGATAGATTACGCGACTGATTTACTAAGAGCCAGCTTGACACTGTTAACACTTTAGATATCTACATAAGTCTTCTCCATCTTTATATAATCGTCCACCATCCGCTTTGCGCGTAGATATAATGTGACCGCGTCCTCTTGTAACATTCTAACACAGCATCGTATAACGTTATTCGAAACGACACGGTCTACTTTTCAAGCGTCTCTAATGCTAAAGTAAGCCTGTTTAAATCGATCGATAGACATTCGTACATTTGATGCAACACGACCACGCCCTGCTAACAACTATCAAACGCTGTATGTTCAAACAACTCTATAATGATATCCATCGCGCATACATGAATCACATTAAAACATCTGATTCAAGTATTACCCAAAGAGCGACACTCTTCCCCACACGGCAGACTACTAGCGGCATATATATTTTTTTGTACTAACAACACAGTAATTATTCTGATTCTCACATCTTCCCCCCACATTATAGTTTAACTTCATCCGTGTTACTTCCAACTCCTAGGTTATATCATACCTGCTACGCCTCCACTGCCACTGTTTTATACATCAACCATTTTATCAAGACTCGGCACTTGCAAGAACTTATTATATACCAGGTAATGCGGCAACCACATTAACTACAAACTTAACCTCACAATTTGGTTTAGATATATATAACAGTCATCTGAACATCCCCGTGCTTTCATTTGCTAGGTTTTAACATATATATGAACTGCTTGCAATGAAGTATTAAAGAACTGTCATCCATTTGCAAACTTCCACCGAATAAGGTAACGCAATAACAGCACTAACTAGAAACCCAGCTGTGCTGTTTCATCCACTTTTAAACATCAGCTAGTTATATATTCTCTAATTCCTATCGCCTTAGGTTGTGCTATTTTCATGGATTTATCGGAATGCAGAATATAAAAGAATAGCCATCCCCTCTCAATACCAACTATAATTGAATGAATAAACATCAATCAAGGTATCAATCACCATTATCTAAACTAGAGTAAATAAGATGGCTTCTAATAAAAACAGCTAATCATAACAATATGTTCTACATTAATAGGTATTCACTCACAAGAAAAATAACCTACTTAAATTCCTGGAAACCCCACCTTTGAACCTTGGAGCACAGGTAGACATGTAATGAATTATCCTCTGTCTTAAATTAATGGAGAACACAACTATCTGCTCTATATTTTCTCACTACTCCTTCTTCTTGTAAAAATTACTACTAATTAGCAATATGCTGAAAAGTTAAAGAATGAAATATATTGTTTCAATAGTTCTATTGTATCTGGATGATAGTGACATTACAGATATTGTTCTCTTCTTTATGTGATTGAACTCAGTATTGTTGTAACAAAGTCACAGCTATAATCTTGTGATCGAAGGCATACCATCTGTTTATTAAATCAAATAATTTAGTCAGACTTGAGATATGTTAAACTCAATAATAAGAGAAATTGTAACAAATATATTGGCAGTGACGAAATATGATTTAGAATTTTTATATTTGTTTTTACATTACAGGAATTGTGGCCTTATTTTTCCTGACGAAGGCGTTAACTACGCCGAAACGCGCGTCGAATAACATACAGTTGTGCCACCACATTTGTTTATTCTTCATCCCTATGTAACCCACAATCTATTTTATTATTTGTCATGATTTTTTACTATGTATATAATACATTTGTTTTTAATTGTGAATGTACCAAAAACTTATAATTAAAAAAGAACTACAATTTTCATTTTTCGTCTCACTGCTTAAACTGTTCTGACTACTAGATAGATAAGACTTACAACTGCTACTTACAAGAATTGCCTAGGTTGTTATTTTTCAAACACTTTCCCTCGTTATGGGTCATTTCGTATGGCGGTGCTGTATCAGCTGAGGGGAGTGATGTCTTCTCTGAAACCTCCGCCAAGACGAACACAATTTGAGGCATTAGATGCATGGATGAGAGCAGCAATATCGAAGAGAAGAGAAGCTTCACAGGAAAGAATAAAGAAAACAATGAAGGCATATCAGGATGCCAGATGGGACGCACAGTTGAAGAGATGGAGAGTAGACACCATACAGGGAGAACGACTGTATCCATTCAGGCTGTTAGAAGGAGGGTCAGGAGGAAAAAGTAAGACAGACAAGGAAAGTGATACAGATGACAGCTTTCTTGATAGACTGTTAGCAAAATGTCCTCCACCTTGTGACTCGAGGTCGGAGCCGGAACAGACACAGCGAATAGAGGAAACGTCAGGAGGGGGACAAATGGGTTCAGAGGATCAGACCACCGGAGTAAGAGGGAGGATTTCAGTGGGGACACAAATTCCAGGAGGATCCAGAGGGATAGGGTACCCAGATCATGAGCCAAATTTTTCGAAAGTGCCTAGCTGAGAGTTTGAACCCTAGCTCTGCCGGCACCTAGGGAAACATAGCAAACCTATACATTTTTTAAAACTAAACACACAGGGGAATCCAGGATGGGGTGACTTGTCTGGCTCGCACCAGATTCTGTTACTCAGAATCCCTTGCAAACCTCAAACTTTGTAAAAAAAAAACACATTTTCCTCACATTTCAGCGGTGGAAAGTTCTGCAATCTGCTTGGATCCACAAAGTTCCACCCACAGCCCAATCCCCACAGTATTCAGAGAAAAATGGTACCTCACTTGTGTGGGCAGGCCTAGTGCCCGTGACAGGAAATGGCCTAAAACCCAACGTGGACACACCACATTTTTACAGCGAAAACTGACCCTTTTTTTGCAAAGTGCCTAGCTGAGAGTGTGAACCCTAGCTCTGCCGGCACTTAGGGAAACCTAGCAAACCAATACATTTTTGAAAACTAGACACCCAATGGAATCCAGTATGGGGTTATTTGTCTGGCTCTCACCAGGTTCTGTTGCCCAGAATCCCTTGCAGACCTCAAGCTTTGCTAAAACAAAAACCATTTTTTCTCAAATTTTTGTGTGGGAAAGTTGTAGGATCACCGGGCTAACACACATTTCCCGCCAACCAGCGTTCTCCCAGGTCTCCCGATAAAAATTAGACCTCACGTGTGTGGGTGAGTCAAGTACCCCCAGCAGGCAAGGGCCCTAAATGTATTGAGGAGAGTTCAAAATTACCTATCCCAAAACAACCTGGTTTTACAAGGGGGGTCACCTGGGTTTTTGGCCGCTGGCTCAGCGGCCATCAAAGGAAACCTACCAAACACACACATTTCTGAAAACCAGACACCCTGGGGAGTCTAGTGAGGTATGGCTTGTGTGGCTCCCCTAACATTTCCCTACCCAAAATTCCCTGCAAACCTCACATCTTGCTAAAAAAAATCAAATTTTTCTCAAATTTTTGTATGGGAAAGTTGTAGGATCACCGGGCTGACACAAATTTCCTGGTTTTCACCCTGGAACACCAGTAAAGACCAGGAATGTCGGCTGCACATCAATGTCCTCCTCTAAGACAGTCACTTCAGCTGCACTAAAAGTAGCTTCATCATCCGATGAATCCTCATGGACAGAAAACTCACTGCCAGAATCTTCCACTGCCTCCTCTACCTCAGATGCAGAGTCAGTCTCTGATTAAACATCTAAACCATGGTCAGAGGAAGATTCAACCTGCTGAACAGTAATTCTGAGTCTAGCCAGTCTTCACAAAGAAAGGAGACTTCACAAACAAGTCAACAACAACAAACACTGTGCAAAATAAGTAATAAAAAAAGTGTGGCTTTAGCACAAAGAGCTATATACTCAAAAACAATATGACTCACATGCCAAAGATAGCTACACTCACCAGCACCTACTCTGCAGAGACACAGCAAAAAGCAACAATATCCCACTTGAAAGAAAAAAACAATTACTCATAAGACAACAAAGTACACACTGAGCACTAATGCAAAAAGATTTTTACACTCAAAAAACAGTAGCCAAACATACTTCTATTATTACACAATTTGCAAATAACACATTCATGGGGGGATATTAAACTCATTTAGAGTAAATAGTACAAAAATAATTCTCTTACCAAACACATGCAACTACAGAAACGGCAGAACCATCAGTAAAGAAACCGCAACCTGGAACAGTCTAAAGAGCAAAAGCATTGAACTAGAATACAACGGATAACCGCTGGTGAAAGTGCGCTTTACAAATACTTTTAAACTCAAACTCAAACTCAAATAAAACATTACAATTGCAATTCACAAGAAATGAAACAATTAAAATTATAACACACTATGTCACTACCCAAATGATCAATTTGCCAGATGGGCCTTTAAATAGGGCTGAGAAAAATAAGGATCGGGTGGTGTTTTCTGCCAGGCCAATCTGTCCCCCAGGTGGGGCAGAAAACGGTGGACAGAAATGTGCCCCCCTAGCTAAAAAAATAGATCCCTGGTGCCTAGTAGGGTTTTCTGCCTCCCCCTCCCCCTACGGCAGGAAGGCCAAAAAAAGGGGCAGATATGTCCCCAAGGGGTCAAAAAATACATAAAAATTATTTAACCCCCTTGGTAGCGACCCTTGGCCAAGGGGTCACTTTCATTACATATAAAAGAAAATTCCTGGTATCTAGTGGGATTTTCTGCCCCCCATCCCTGGGGGCAGAAAGGCCAAAAAAAGGCCGATCTACCCCCAGTATGAGGGGGGGAGAGAAAAAACATGCACAAAACATGACCCCCTTTGGAAGCGACCTGTCAAGTTGTGAGACCAGCCACTCACCTGAATTCCAGGAGAGTCTGTGGGGGCGATGCTTGCTCTTCAACCCACCTGGAACAACTCTCAGCGCTACTGATTTACAGGAGCTCTGGCAGTTGCCCCAAAGGGAAGGGGAATTGGAAGAGAGAGAAAACAAGAGAAAATGAGACTGCCACCGTCTGCCACCTGAGCCATCCAGGATCCAAGTTCTTGTGAGCAGGAGTAGCACCTAAATATCAAGAGACTTGATTAACACTCAGTCTATTTCTAAGTAAACAACTTACCTTAACTAAGTACTTGTGACCTTGGAATTACCTCAAAGTATTTAGCAGGGACGAGTGCGGGTATTGCATTTTTCTCTCATAGACTCTGGGAACTGCAGTTTTCTCTCAAAGAATCTGGATAACACAATTATCAAGACAATAAACAATATTTTTTAAACCCTTGTGTACAGTTTCTTTCTTTAACAATTGCCTATTACTTAGAAGCACACTCACCTTAATGATGGCATTAATTTGGCGATGACCTATGACTCTGAATTATTTTAAGCATTTGAAAAGTGAGGATAGAAGTCTAATATCAGCTTAGACTTCTGTACAAATTGTCCCAAAAGAAATAAGCAGCCTTTTTCATTTAAATGCAGAAGCATGAAATTTCAAAGTTTCTCAAAGTCAAAATATATCCTGGTGCGAATTTACAAGTAACTCCAATCAAGGGAAAGGGAGTTGTAATAAACAAGTCACACAGTAATTGAATTTTTGACTTAGCTCTGAACTGTCCGGACGATGTCTTGCTGAAGCCGGCTTTCAGCGGAGAATGAAATTGACACGCTACTTCCTTTTCCTTGTAGCTGACGCATGCAAACAATCAGCTGTTTCAGGAGCGCGTAATGAAGACCGGAGATCAGCTGCTCTCAGAGATACGCCAAGGAGATCCCAACCTCTGCAACAAAGAATCCTCACGAACGCTTCCAGTGGCGGCAACAGAAAGCCAAGCGCCACGTAATGGAGGGTGTGTCTATTTATAGCCTCTGTACGCGTGGTGAGGGAACGTGCAGAAACGTAACATGACAACTACTAGAACACGTGTGGAACATGTGGTGATGACATTCCCCAAGGTGTTTACAAAGCATGCGGGGGGCACAAGGAAATAAATAAAGCATTGGTAAAAGCAAGTATTAATGTACCTAGGAAACACGTGAATTAAACAGTACTTAGGAGAGCAGGAGAACATGATTCAAGCTAATATTTAGAAGGGCAGAAGAACATGATTTATTAATGGACCATTGGGTTGGTTACATATGAAACAGACCATACCGACAGCACCAATATCAGCCCGATTCCTAACAGTCCTCCCCCTCAAAGACCCTACCACTGGCTGTGGTTTAGTGGGATTTCGCAGATGAAACAACCGCACTAACCGGGGAGCATGAACTGAGGATGCAGGTTCCCCTGAGTTTTCTTCAGACCCATAACCTTTACAAGCCAAGAGGTATTGTAAAACCTCCTGTACACGTCTGGAATCAAGTATCCTGGCCACTTCAAATTCCCAAGCGTCATCAATTTTAACTGGGGGTGGTGGGGGTCCATCTTGAGTGGAGGGAGAGTAAGGTTTAATAAAGGAGACATGAAATACCGGATGGATTTTGAAGTCCATAGGGAGTTCTAGTTTAACAGCAATGGATTAATTACTGCCTGAATTGGGAATGGACCAATGTATCGTGGATGCAATTTACGTGACCCACCCAGTCTCAAATTCTTGGTGGAAAGCCAAACCCTATCCCCAATGCAATATACAGGAGCTGGTTGCCTATGTCTGTCTGCCTGCGTTTTCATTTGTTTCTGGTAAGTTGTCAAATATTGCTGAACCTGGGTTTGAATGTGTAGCAACTCTTTATGGTGTTCTTGAACTGCTGGAAGGGAGGTGGTTTCAGCTGTTGTGATTACTGGGAGAATTTGGAGATGATACCCTACTAAACAGATGAAAGGTGAAACTCCTGTCGCGGAATGTTTGGTATTATTATACACAAATTCTACCATGGGTAAGGCCTTATCCCATTTGGAAGACCATGTGGAAAGAAAGCAACGCAAAATTTGTTCCATAGTTTGGTAAAGTCTTTCAGTCTGTGGATGGTAAGCTGAAGAAAAGCGGACATCTATGTTTAATGAGGAACAGAAATGTTGCCAAAATTTAGAAATTAATTGGAGAACTCTATCGGAAACTATGGAGGGTGGAAGACCGTGTGCCCTGACTATGTGTTGGATAAAATACTCAGTCAGCTCCTTAGCTGAGGGCATATGTTTCAACGGAAGAAAATGAGTCATTTTGGTTAAGTAATCAACAACAACCCATATAATCGAAAATCCATTAGATACAGGGAGATCCGTGATGAAGTCCATGCTTAACGTGTGCCAGGGCATGGGTGGTATTGGCATGGGCTGTAAGAGACCAACCGGAGTAACATGAGAGGTTTTTGCTTGTGTACAGGTTGGATAGGACTGGACATATTCTTTTATGTCGGTTACCATGGAGGGCCACCAAAGGTCCCGTTGACATAATTCTAAATTTTTTTTATAACCTGGGTGACCAGCTACGACATTGTCATGAGTCCAATGTAAAATGGTTTCATGTAAAGGTAGTGTGGGGATGTACAAACGGTTATCAAAATATGCTAGGATCTTCTTTCTGATGACGTTTGGAGGTAAGGGTTCGGTTTGTAAGGCTTTTTGTAATTGAATTTCAAAATCCTGGGGAGAACATAAAGCAATGCTTTTTTGTTCAGGAATGATGGAGTCAGAAGGAATGGTAGTTACGTCTGTACCTGGGTAATTTAAACGTGATAATGTGTCTGCTTTTTGTTGGTCTTTCCCAGGTCGGTAGGTGATTATGAAATCAAACTCGTTAAAAAACAAAAGCCAACGAAGTTGGCGTGGTGTTAATGCCTTAACATTCTGATAGAATTGGAGGTTGCGGTGGTTGGAATAAATGGTGACAGTATGGCGAGCCCCCAATAAGTAGTGTTGCCATTCTGTGAAGGCTAGTTTTATGGCTAACAATTCACGTTCTGCCACTGTATAGTGTTGTTCTGCGGGTAGAAGTTTTTTTTAGAAAAATAGGCCACTGGGTGAAGGTTACCCGTATCTGGATCTCTTTGGGAAAGGACCCCTCCGACAGCTACTTGGGAAGCAACTGCTTCTACATAAACTGCCTGTGTAGGATCTGGATGATGAAATATGGGTCCGTTGGTGAAAGTTTGTTTCAAGAGTTGAAAAGCTTGTTCTGCTTCTGGTGACCAATGAAATTTGACCCCCATCTTTAAAAGATAAGTGATGGGGGAGACAATGGACGAGAAATTCGGGATAAACCGCCGATAAAAATTGGCGAAGCCCAGGAACCGTTGAATATCCTTTTGGGATCCTGGGGTTTCCCATTGTAAAACGGCCTGCACTTTCGAATTATCCATAGTAATGCCTTCGGGAGTAATCACATAACCCAAGAACTCGATTTTAGTAGAATGGAAAACACATTTTTCAAGTTTGGCAAACAGATTGTTGTCCCGCATGCGTTGCAACACTGCTCTGACATGACCAATATGTTCTTCTGTGGAGGATGAGTAAATGAGAATGTAGTCGATGTAACAGACAACAAACACATCTAGGAAGTCATGCAGCACTTCAATAATAAAAAATTGGAAGGCTGCGGGTGCATTGCACAACCCGAAGGGCATAACGGTGTATTCAAATAAGCTGAACTTGGTCCGAAAGGCGGTCTTTCATTCGTCTCCGGCTTTTACCCTTATTAAATGGTATGCGCCTCGCAGATCCAGCTTTGTAAAAATAGTGGATTGATGCACTTGGTCAAGAAGGACCGGTATTAATGGGAGGGGGTACCTATTCTTGACTGTGACCTTATTGATGACGCGATAGTCAATGCAAGCGCGCAACTCTTTGTTTTTCTTCGGAACAAAAAAAAGAAGAGAATTTACAGGAGCGGTAGAGTGCCTGATGAATCCTTTGAGCAAAAGGTCATCAAGATATTCTCTTAAATAGTGAGTCTCGATTCCGACAGAGCATATTCTCTACTGCAAGGCAACAAAGCCCCTGGAAGTAAATCGATGCGGCAATCATATGACCTATGGGGGGGTAATTGAGTTGCCTGTTTCTCAGAAAATACATCATGGAAATCTTCATAGATTGTTGGAAGAGTAGGATTTTTGTTAATTGAAGTAGAGGGTTTAGATGACTCATGTGTGGAAGCACAGTATAACAGGGTAACCGGCTGTTGTCTATTAAAATAACAAGAATGCCAGGAAAACGAGGAGTCTAGCGTAACTGTGCGTTTAATCCAATCAATTTTTTGGTTATGCAACTGGAGCCATGGTATACCTAGGATGGCTCCAAAAACAGGGGTGTCAATTAGATCGAATTGAATTACTTCAGGATGCCCATCTGCACACAGCATAGTCAAAGGCGCAGTCTGATGAAGAATCAAACCAGAAAAAAGTTCTGACCCATCCACTGCTCTTACGGGTTCAGGAGTTTCTTTTTTGATGGTGGGATGATTAAGTGTATGTGCTAATGAAATATCCACGAAATTCCCTGTGGCCCCAGAATCCAACAGAATAGGTATAACCTTCCTTACTTGATGTGAAATAATCAAGGTCACAATGAGGGTAAGGTGACGTGGCATTGTTGCAGTGGTGTTTGCCAGGTAATGATAAGAGGCCGAGTCGCCCTGGGTAGGTGATAAAGGGGCCTCGCTCCTTATCGGGCCAAGGAGTTTTCCGAATGAGCAGAGTCGTTATTTATGACTGGCATAGGAGGAGTTGTAAGACTTATCGCCTTACGAGAAGGCATTTTGGCCAAACAATCTCGAGCAATATGTCCTGCCCGGCCACAATAAAGACAAAGGTTTAAACGTCTTCTTCGGTCCTTTTCGTCTTTTGATAGAGGTCCTCTGATACCCCCAATTTGCATTGGCTCAGAGGAGTCAAGGGAGGACGAAACATTAGAAGGTTCCTTTCATCACTCTTTACTATTACCACCCGTGATAAATCTCCACAAGCTTTTTCTCCTCTTCGCTCTCCAAGACGGTGGTCCAGCCGGACCACCAAGTCAATAAACTCAGCACAGTCAGTAGGAGGATCCACAATTTGTGCTATGATATCTTTCAGGTCATCACGAAGACCACGATAGAACAGGGACGTTCTTTTTTCCTCTGGCCATTCTGTTTCAGCGAGATGTCGGTTGAAGGAGGAGATATAAGTCAACAAGTCTTGTTTTCCTTGCCGTAAGTTCAAGAGTTCGTTGTCACTTGCTTGGACAAACTGATGTTTAGCAAAAAGCTTACACATGGTCTCTTTAAATCGACTAAAATCGTGTAAGATAGGATCATTTCGTTCTACAAAGGGGATAGACCAAGTGGCTGCGGTTCCACCCAGATAGGAAAGTATAAATGCTACCCTAGAAGTATCATCTGGAAATGCGGAAGGCCGACACAAAAATTGCAGCTGACATTGATTCATAAAGACGGCATATTTTGTGTGATCTCCAAAAAATCGCTCAGGAGGGGCGAAAGGGACAGGAGTAGGAGTTGTGACGGAAACGGTTTTAGTTTGAGAGCCTGATGTGTCTGTGTTTACTGAAGACAACTGAAAGCGTGGTGGTTGCAGCATTGATTTCGGTTTAACAGTAGTGGTATCCCACGGGGATTCCCTGGGTTTGTATTTATGTAATTTGCATTGTAAAGCATGGTTAGTCTGCTTTAATACTGCTACCTCTTGCTGTAGCCCCTCAAAGGCTTTACTAAGTTCTTGTAAAGAGATGGCTTGTTCTACCTAGGAATCCATCGCCCAGACAGACTTTGATTCTTGTGGCTTGGCTTTATGTCAAGTTGTGAGACCAGCCATTCATCTGAATTCCAGGAGCGTCTGTGGGGGCGATGCTTGCTCCTCAACCCACCTGGAACAACTCTCAGCGCTACTGATTTACAGGAGCTCTGGCAGTTGCCCCAAAGTGAAGGGGAATTGGAAGAGAGAGAAAACAACAGAAAATGAGACTGCCACCGTCTGCCACTTGGGCCAGCCAGGATCCAAGTTCTTGTGAGCAGGAGCAGCACCTAAATATCAAGAGACTTGATTAACACTCAGTCTATTTCTAAGTAAACAACTTATGTACCTTAACTAAGTACTTGTGACCTTGGAATTACCTCAAAGTATTTAGCAAGGACGAGTGCAATCATGTGGGTATTGCAGTTTTCTCTCATAGACTCTGGGAACTGCAGTTTTCTCTCAAAGAATCTGGATAACACAATTATCAAGACAATAAACAATATTTTTTAAACCCTTGTGTACAGTTTCTTTCTTTAACAATTGCCTATTACTCAGAAGCACACTCACCTTAATTATGGCATTAATTTGGCGATGACCTATGAATTATTTTAAACATTTGAAAAGTGAGGATAGAAGTCCATTTAAAAAAAATACCATCCCTGGTGCCTAATGGGGTTTTCTGCCACCCCGGGGGCAGAAAGGCCCGAAAAACGGGCTGATCTGCCCCCAGGAAGGGGCAGGATTTTTTTTTCACAAATTATGACCCTCTTTCGAAGCGACATTTGCCCACGGGGTCACTTCCATTTAAATGAATTAATCCCCGGTGGCTAGTGGTGTTTTCTGTCCCCTGGGGCAAAAGGCCAAAAAGAGGCTGACCTGCCCGGGGTGGGGGGGCAGGGTGAGAAGAAACATCCAAAACATTTTCACCCCTTTGGAAGCTACCCTTGCCCAAGGGGTCGCTTCCATTTAAACAAAATTAATCCCTGGTGTCTAGTGGGGGCATTTCTGCTGCACGATCGCGATGCTGTGAGCGATTGTGAAGCAGATATGCCCTGCAAAGAGTCATCAGGGGAGAGGAAAAACTCTTTCCTCTCCCCTGATGCCTTGATGCATGGAGGAAACCCCCACAGGAACAAGAAAACCTACCTTGTTCGTCTGAAAGCCTGGAAGCAAATTATGTCAGCGTGCGCTATGCGTGCTGACGTTATGGGATTCCCATGGGGGGGTCGGGGGGGCAGTGGAAACTCTTCCACTGTCATCCCTGTTTGTGGGGGCTAGACGGGCTGCCCATGGGGGGAGCGCCAGGGCTTACCCCATGGGTGGGTGCCATGACAGAGCGGTTCCGTCATGAACACACGCCCACCATGGCTCATGACGGAACTACTCCGTCATGAGCATAGAAAGAGTTAAGCCTGCCATCTGGCTGACTTCATAGAGTATGAGGGTAGATGGAACTCGCTATTCCTGCCTGTCCTGTCTTTTCTTTGAAGCCTCATGGTTAATGACCCCTCCTCCGTGCTCTGGCATTCCTCTGTGTTACAGCAAACAAATGATGGACGGAATGCTGACAATGCAAACATTCTCCCCCAGTCAAAAGATCTGGGCTAAATCCATTGTTCTTTTGCCAACACCGCCGCCCCAGTTTGGACCCAGCCATATGCAAGTCAGTCATGACCCTGTGCCCCATGGGAACAGTCCAGACAGAACTGCCATGCCAGGTCCTCCCTGGACTAGAAACAAGTATCCTGGGACCGGTTTCAGTGTATTTCACCCTTGTTCAGCCAGGCTAGCTTGAGTCCAGCGGCAGAGTGAGCAAGGCACCCACGTCTGGGCATACCCACCCCACTTAGGGCGAAAAGTGTTACAGCAAACAAATGATGGACAGAATGCTGATAATGCAAACATTCTCCCCAAGTCAAAAGATCTGGGTTAAATCCATTGTTCTTTTGCCTACTCCGCCACCCCAGTTTGGACCCAGCCATATGCAAATCAGGCTTGACCCTGTGCCCCATGGGAACAGTCGAGACCGAACTGCCAGGCCAGGTCCTCCCTGGACCGGAAACAAGCATCCTGGGACTGGTTTCAGGGTATGTCACTCTTCATCAGCCAGGCTACCTTGAATCCAGTGGCACAGTGAGCAAGGGACCTACGTCTGGGCATACCCACCCCACTTCATCAAAGCAGCCTGGCTAATCCTGTTAACTCTGATCAATGAGGACAGCTGGAAGGCTGAACTTTAGCTTACAGGCAAGAAAGTATTATATAAATGATTTTCTGTATACTTTAAGATAAATTCAACAATAGCATATTGTTGGATTTATCAATACCATTCTCCTAAATCCTTAAATGATATTTTCATGACCTCCTAGTGATAGTTATTCATTAATAAACTATTGCCATGTTAACCTATATGGCTGGGGATCTACAATGGGGATAAGGAAAGGTACAATTTCTCTCACACCAGAGCTTATTCATATCTTTTATAAGGACCCTGAATATAGCTACATGACCCCTAACCCTGGGACACCTAGGGGAGACATTAGAGGTACTGAATATACACAAATAATGTATATACTCACTCTACAGGGCTCTTAGCTCAAAGGTCAATTTAGGAAAGCACTTCACTACAATGGAGGAAGTGAAATGTGCAATTTCTCTATCCTGAGTTATATAAAACATCTTTTATAAGGGTCCTCCTTATAAGTACCTGACCTCCCCACCACTTGGACACCAAGGGGACACCCTGCAGGTACCTAAAATGCCAAAATATTGTAGTTCATCAATTTTGAAGTGCCCCTAACACCCAAGTCGAGTTTGGGCACAATTTACATTTAGAAGCAGTGCTGCAACAGATTGCTGCTTCAAAATGACCTCAGGCTCCCAGCAGTGCACACATGTTACTGCAGAAATAGCTGCTGGCCTCTAAATTGCCATGCCCCATTATATACGAGGTACTTACAGGGTAGGTCATGCCACTCATAGGGGTACTCTATCCCAAAGTGTACCCTAATGTGTGTGATTATTTTCACTTTGTTCTCACTGTATTTTCACTATAGAACTGGCTCTGGGCCTAGTTAGGCAGAGCTCAGGGCCAGTTAGTGTCAGTTACTACGAGTCCCAGTCAGCAGAAAATGGGGGTGCCCAGGGCACAGGATGAAGTTGTAACATGCACCTTAAAAGGCATATAAAATGTTTGTAAATACCCACAAAATTCCGGCATTCATGGAGCGGGAGTCAACATAATTTTCCCAGCTGCACATCCTAGCCATAGCATATTTCTGCATATATTTTTAAACCTACAATTGCCGAAAGGTCGCAATGGGGCATATTTACAAGCCATGTGCGCCTCCAGAATGTCACTTTTGCCACATAAAGCCACCCTGCATGCTTTTTCATGGCTTTGTACAGATGGAGTAAGGCAAGGCCGCACAAGTCGCTGCCTTGCCTTACTCTGCGTGAAAGAGGTGTTCCATGGGTGCTGCTGTGGGCTGTCCTACTCAACACCCATGGAATTAGACACTACCCCAGATTTACAACATCTCGTAAACCTGGCGAAGAGCTAAAACCTTGCACCCCAGTAGAGCAGGCGTAACAAGGAGAAATGTTTACATTGGTGCATGGCTGCTAATTGCGCACTGGCTGAAAGAACAGAAATGCACCGAAACTTGTAAATATGGTGCATTCCTGTTGGTTTGAAATGGTGCAGGGCAGCAGAGCAAAATGACTTGAGGCGCTGCCCTGCACCAATTCTTTGTAAATATGCCCCCATAATCTCGGGTTTTCTCCAGGCGTAAACAGACTCTCAGAATCACTCAGAAGTCCCGACTCCAACTGAATGCAAACTAAGGGGCATTTTTCTCTTGGACTTTATTTCACATATGTGAAATGGTGAATGTCTCATCCTTATTGTTAGATTGTATTTTTTCTACTTTCGTGTGAAGTTTCCAATAAAGAACATGCAATCTTAAAAAAGGTTTCAACAAAACCGATTTGGGATCTCTTACTGCAGGTACAACCTTTAACGCATTTCCCCATAATTACCTTGGCCCAGTTGAGGATGAAAAGTATCTTTACTAGCCGCTGTTCAGTAAAGTGGCATCAGTCTAGTGCACTGAAGTGTCGGTTTTGAAAACTATAAGTGAAACATTTTGCAAAAAGGTTTTGTGAAAGAATTGCCCTGCAAAACTCATCTCTTGAAAGTTAATTCTTTCATTAAAAGTACGTTTTTTTTGTTGTTTTGTAGGGACCTTATTCCATAAAACTTGCATTCGTCAATGTTTTTCCACATCGTTTTCAGTGTTCTCAACATTGCAAATGGATGGAGTTTGCAAACAATTGGTAAAATCTATATTCAGTTGGCAAAGAAAAATGTCCTCGGCTTGGCATAAACCCATTGCCATACTTCACTCGCAGTCTATCCGCAGAGGGCATCTTGAGTATGGCAAGTTTAGTTAGTGATACATTGCATGAGTATGCCATTTGCAGATCTCAGGTTCTATCAGTGCAGGACCATATCAAATCAAATAGTGCTTATAAAGCGCGCAGTTATTCTATAGAGTGTCCTGGCACTACAGCTCTAATAGACCAGATCTTGCCAAAAGAGGGGCAAAATCTAAAAGACATCATTAAAAAGCGAAGTTTTCAAGCTACGTTTAAAAGACCCCACTTTCCTTGTCGCACAACGATGCAAGGGAAGGGCCATTCCAACTTGCTGCCGCTAGCGCCAAGAAAATGCCTCCCCGTCTCCTAAACCTTGTCTTCGGCACAACAGCCAACAAAGTTCCCGCCGAACAAAGGGTTCTGTAAGGATGAGACGCTTAGATAGATACTTAGGGCCTATACCATAGAAAGCTCTATGGGCAAGCACCAATCTCTTAAACTTCACTTTCGCCCGTATGGGAATCCAATATAGCTCCTTAAGATGGCGCTGAACAGATACGTTCCTAAGGATGTTGAGCAGGAGTCTAGCAGCAGCGTTCTGCACCAAATGGAGTCTCTTAAGCTGGTACAAGGGGAGGCCACAGTATAGTGTATTAGATTAGTCCAACCGAGATGTTATTAGGGCATGGACTACCATCTTTCGACAAGAAGCTGGAAGAAGAAACAAGAACTTCCTCAAAAACTGGAAAAGGCTCAAACATATCCCAACGGGGCTCTCCACTTGTGGTTCAAAGGATAGGTTACTCTCTAACTTCACTCTCAGGTTCTGAACCACCATAGCTGGAGTGGGAGAGGGAGCAGAACTAGGCCAGACCTCACCACCCCACAGAGGGGAGGCCGGGGCAGGACCAAAAACCAAGTCAATGTTGTTCCTTGAAGTAAAGGAGCAGAAACACTTCTCTCCTCTCCATGTTGAATAAACAGCATTCACCGGTCTGCAGATGCTCCCAGTCGCGAGATAAGTGCGCAAATAATGGAAAAACAGAATAAAGCTGTCAGATTCCACTGCCCTCTTCGAAAGAACGACACCACAACTGTACAGAAATATGTGTTTTTCATATTAAGCTGCAAGATAAACATTGCCTGCTCTTCACTCTTATCTCTCAGATAAGGGACGCTCAAGGAAGCCCGCGGCGTCGGGACACAAAGGCATTGACTATGTGAATCCCGTTCTTCACCTTTGACACATGTGGAAAATAAACTTCTTTTCTGATCTCGTCCACATCTCGCATCAGGACCAGATGCGCGCAACGCGCGAGAATGTTTGAGTGACAGCTCTTTCAAGAGGAGGGGGTAGAGGTGAGATATTCCACGAGGTTTAGCTGTCATAATCCAGCCAGAAGACAGCCATCATGCTCTACAAAGAACAAAAACAGATTATAGTTTTTAACAATCAGAACAAATGTATTTCCTCCTCAAATGATACACACAGTTTCAACCGAGGAGCACAGTAAACAGATTGACAGGTGTGCTTCATCCGCACAGCATCGGTCGTGTTGCCCCTGCTGCGTTTGAGGTCTGTGAATCCTTTGCTGATCGGGTTGAAAACGATACTCCCGCAGCAGATGGGGAACGCTGACTCCATGTGTGCCAGGAAAGTTTGGGGGAGTTTACGAAGATTCCCAATTTACCCAGTTGAACAGGAAAGACATGCAGAAATGTTCTCTGCAATTTTACCATTTCTACATTTCTGTCCCTGCAAAATGTTACTGCAGAGGAGAACACGGACAAGTAAGTCACCCTCTCAAAGCCGCATTTATTCCTCCTGGGACAGTAAGTAGCCTTTGTCTATTGTTGCTTTCCAACCATCCATGACACTTGTGTCTTTGAAGAAAAGAGCAACTACTGCCTCAGTTATTCAGCCCCACAGTTATCTCATGCATATGATTGGCTGCAGATGGAGTTAAAATTTTACAGCACCACACTTAGGGAGCAGTTCATAATCCGCAAGCCGTGGTGTTATTGAATAGCACTTGTTACAACGCATGCATTTACAACGCATACCATTACAATGCAAGTCGTTACAACGACGCATTGTTACATCACATGCCAATACAACGCAAGTCGTTACAACGACTTGCCGCAGGGGGGGCACTGGAGTTTGGAATAGTATATTTTACTATTCAAACTCTAGTTTGTGCAGCAGTAGGGAAGATGTTGGATTGAAAATCAAACAAATCCAACACCTTCTGCCCCCTAAAGCAAGTCGTCGTAACGGCTTGCGTTGTAATTGCATGCGATGTAACAATGCGCCGTTGTAACGACTTGCGTTGTAATGGCTTGAGTTGTAAACGATGCGTTGTAAACGTTGTTTACAACTGTGATTACTTTAACGTGGATTACTCGAGTAAGGAGAGTGTTTACAAAAAGAAGAGATAATAATTCCTGCTCACTCTACTCCTATCACACATACAATGACTGAGGCAATAGCAAGTACAAATGAAGTTTGTTATGGTGGCACACATAAACAGATTCCAAGCTAAAGTGTAGATCGATGTGACCCTTACAGTAGCATGCAGGCTCATCACCTCGGAGACCAT
This sequence comes from Triturus cristatus, assembly GCF_964204655.1. NCBI lineage: Eukaryota > Metazoa > Chordata > Amphibia > Caudata > Salamandridae > Triturus > Triturus cristatus. Next base: position 138,792,404 of record NC_140589.1, on the reverse strand, counting down.
TCAGAAATACAGAGAACACGTCCTCCCCGTGGTAGGTAATTGCGTTTGTCTCCGAGAGTGTCCCAAAACTGTGTCTGTGGCCTTTCTTCTGTTTCTGTGGGTCAGGCAAAAGTCTGCCCCAACTCCATTTTCAAGGTTGACCCTCCCTGAGTGGAGCTGCCTGACCTCGGGCCTCTTGGGGACCTAGGTAGCAAGATATCTGTAATTTGGGTCACAAACAATGCTAGCCCTGAGATGTGCATGCTTCTTGTAGTGAGTAAATGTGCTTTTCGAACACTGACACATTAACCCCTTCCTTTACAAAACGAGGGTCACTGCCTGTCATTTGCCATTACTTTTACTTTGCTTTGTATTGTTTCAGGTTTCCACAAACACTGAGGTTGGTGACAATAATCATTCCCATCTTGTAAGAAAGTATATCTATGTTGGTTTGTGGGTTGTGAATCATCCATCTTGTAGTATATTCATTATTGGTTGCTTCCGGTGGGGACATGAAGAAGCTACATTGTGTGCTGGTATGAGTTCTGGGACACTTCAGCCAATGCACTACCAACAAGCATTCTCCCCAATCTAATGCAGTGCATGGCACAGTCTGTGCAACCAAACAGGCAATGAAGAAACAGAATTCCCCTTGCTATCCCCAATCAATGCAAAGTCATCAGACTTTTCCATATGTTTCTGCCTATGTGACAATTACAAGAATCTGAGCACCAAAGAGACGACTCTGCTTGCAATTACTATAGGAGAGAGTGATTCTATGTATATATACAAATAGCAGGCAGCAAATACAGTATACATTCTGACGCTCTATGGAAATTCTGGACCAGGGTTTAACCTTCTTTCAACACTCAGCTAAAAAGAAAGTGTACTTCCCTAAGTGGATTCATACATCTAATTCACGAATGAAATGGATACATACCAGTTCAAAGGAAAAAATGAACTACTCTACATGTCATGGCTGATAGTTACAGCTCAAAATAGCTCTTGTGTGGATTGACCCAAAATGTGAGTGGCACTTGCAATACGCATAGACCAAGAGGGCCTGACCCATTGTTCATCTTTTTATTCTCTGTTAAATGCATAACTTCTGGCACACATCAAAAGTCATTTATAGCCAGATCTAAAAATCAGTTTCCACAAAATTGGGAGGGTGATCAGGAACTGAGCTGGCGTTTCATGAAGATGGTGGACTTTTCTAATCTAGGACCCTATTCACCAAAGAATCCATAAATCCCCACTGGTAGGTTTTCATTTACAGTTTAGTGTAGATTTATCAGTTTTGGAAACCTGCTATATTTGGTGCTTTGCTGGAGTGCTCATGTACAGTTCTGTGTAAGCAGTAACAAAGTAGAATTGTACAAGGGAGTAGAGTACACATATATGCTTATCAAAGGTGCGTTTATGGGCCTTCCTTCTCCATACCCACCACAGGAAGGCATTTACTGCTGCGAAAATAGCACTGGAGTAGTTTGGAGGATGGGGTTTTGACGCAATCAGGATGTCGCCTAGAAAGTCTGTGTTATGAGGCAGACTAAGCATGGGCCCTGATCTTTATGCCTAAACATAGGTATTTCCTTAGATAATGGAATAAGTGAGGCCGTGTGTGCAGCCCCAAATTGATCATTGTGTTTACGTTAAGCTTTTTTTATTAGCTGAAATGATTTTAATGATCCCCTTTTGCTGTGCCCTCAATGATTATTCTTAATATCTAAGAGTTTTGATTGATTATATTATTTTAATGCTGTTGTGTCCTCATGACTATTTTACCATTCAAGAGCGCATATTGAGTGTTTAGTATTTAATATGCCTACAAATATCACTTGCAAAATGAACAATTGGTGGACAGAATGCAGAATGATGTCATACATTGGCCCCAGTACAGACATTTGGGCCTAAATCCCTCGTTTTTTTGCTCCCATGCCATTCCAGTTTGAGCCCAGCCATATGCAAATCAGTCTTGACCCTGCACCCAATGGGAACAGTCCTGCCCGAACTACCAGGCCAGGTCCTCCCTGGACTGGAAACAAGCATCCTAGGACCAGTTTTGGGGTTTCACCCCTCATCAGCCAGGATAGCTTGACTCCAGTGGCATGGAGAGCACGGGACCCACGTCTGGGCATACCCGTCCCACTCGGGGTGACAAATGCAAAAAGAACAATTGATGGACAGAATGCAGAACAATGCCATACATTCACCCCAGTACAGAGATCTGGGCCTAAATCCATTGGTTTTTTGTTTCCATGCCATTCCAGTTTGAACCAAGTCATAAGCAAATCAGTCTTCACCCTGCGCCCAATGGGAACAGTCCAGCCCGAACTGCCAGGCCAGGTCCTCCCTGGACTAGAAAAATATCACATGGCATCATGAGGGAAATTTTTAAAGTAATTCCTATATATGTATGTTGTGTATAATTTTAGGTCTATTTTCTATCATATTGTGTTTTTATGCTATTGTAACATTTTATGCTGGCTATGGGCGAGAGTTTTAAAGGTATGCATTAGGTTTGCTGTGATTTTATGGATTTCTTGCTAAAAATCCGAATAAAGTTCATCTTGACTTGCTAAATTTGCGTACGTTTGTGGTTACCCACGAATGCAAAGGTTTGTAGACATTCATAATTTTTCCCTGGCACATCCTTGCAATGCCTTTTCCCAAACCCATAGAGAAGATTTATTCCCAAGTCCCATCTCATCATATTGTTATAGCACTATATGTAAGTGGAAAGATTTCAGAGCATGCATTCATGTTTTGTGAAATACAAACGTGAACTTACACTTAAAAATCATGCTTTTTATGTACAATACTAGATTATGGTTTTCAGAATATTGTCTTTCATTAATATTGTGTTCTGAATTTCGTTTACACAAACAGTGCCTTGTAGGAAAATGGGTTATTAGTTCAGGGGGATGTGAGTCCTCTTCAAGTAATAAGTTCAAAATCCTCTCAGGTTGAACATACGGTTTAAATAATAATCAGTGACATGCATCAAAATGAGAAATTGCGAGTCCTTATTTGCGATTTTTAAGGAATCGCAAATAAAGACTCGCAAAACACGATGCACCATAAAAAATGCGAGAAAATTGCGATTCGCTAAAAATCGCTAATTAAATTGCGATTTCGGCATTTGCGAACTCGCTATTAGCGATTTCGCAATTAGCGAAATCGCTAATACCGAAGTCGCTTTTTGATGCATCCTGATGACATCACAACCAGGAAGTGAGCAGCTCCAGCCTCATTTCCAGTGCACAGTCTCAGGGAGAGGTGGGAGCTGGCTGTGGGAGCTGAACAGGAGTGTGACAGAGACAGTATAACAACTTTTTCTAACAAATGGAAGCCTCACAAACAGCAGAGGAGAGCCAAACAGGCAGGAAACGCAAAATTAAATTTTCAGAAAAAGAAATTGACACCCTCATTGAGGGAGTAGTCCACAGCCATGATAAGCTGTTTGGAAAGGCATCATTAAAAGTGGCAGAGCAGGAGAAAAGGAAAATCTGGCTCCGGATCCAAAACAGGGTCAATGCCATTGGGGTGACACACCGCATCATTGAAGAACTGAAAAAACGATGGTACGACTTGCGCAGTCGGGCTAAGGTGCGCATTGCTGACCGGCTCAAGGAGGCAAAGGAGACAGGAGGGGGAACACCAACAGACACTGGGAACACTCCCATGGAGGACTTGGTTGAATCCACCATCCAGCCAGAAGCTGTTGGTGGTGTGACCCAGCTGGACACATCCGGAGCAGCAAACACATCTGAAGGTAAGATGAATGTATGTTACCTTTTTTTTTAAATGTAAAGGTAGAACATGACCACAGTACAGCCCAAGTGCAGACTTTGAACATCCACTTCACAATGTATTCAGTAGGTGAGGGGCATTATGGGAGATGTAGTCAGGTCAAGCAGTTACAATGTCAAATCTCAGAGTAACAATCCAAAAAAGCTTAATAGAGTATAAATTCATTAACAAAGGCAAAAATGTATTACTGTGAAATTTTTATCACAGACATTAAATAATGCAGTTGTGCACTGTTTCACCTCACAGATGCTCAACGTGTAGAAGCTGTGGATAGCGATTCCCCAGACATGCAGTACACCAGCGCAGGTGAACAGATGGACACAAACGTGGTGCAAATAAATCCCTCACGTCCAACAAAGTCACGCAGGGCTACTGTTCCATCCCTAGTCACCATGGAGTGTGATGATGAGGCTGATGCAACACCAGGTGGCAGCCATGGCCAGACAACTTCCATCCCACAACCACAACCACAGGTCCCCAGAACCAATCATAGAGTCCGGCGTAGGAGAGGAAGAGCACTCAGGACACAGCAGGAGGAGCAACCAAGTGATGTCTGGGGTGGTCTTGAGGGACAGATGCTCCGTATGCAGCGCCTGCAGACAAAAAACACACGTTTAGTACAATTACAAATTGGCAAGATGGCTAGCAACATAGCAGTACTGTCTGAAAGTGTGCAGCAACTGAGCAAGGTGATGCATGAGGGAAATGTATCCCAGAAGAGACAGCATTGTCAACTAATGCTGCACCTGAAAATGTTTGCAAAATCAAACAATAGGTTGGCCACGACAACTGCACTGCTGGCACGTAGGTCTGTGACCATGCAAACTGAAATGTGCCATTGGAGCGGGGATGTGGCTAAAGAACTGGACCAGGTGACCAATGCAGTTGAATTGCTTAATGCCTCCACAATTGCGGCAAACATGTCCACGCCGGAAGGGGGTAGTGAGGGTGGCTCAAGCCTAAGTAGTTTGGCAATTCCAGTCCGCACTGCAGGAAGACGCAACACACGCAGCAGTACCCCCGCCGCTTCCAACATTACGGATGACAATGCTGGGTCTGACAGGCGTCTGGGTGTTCGTGGGAAAAAGGGCTAGACTGGCATGTACAAGTACATTCCACTATGGTGACGTAACCATTTATTTGGATTTGACTTTTCACTGACTGACAAGTAAATTTACATTTGCAAACCACTTATGTCCATTGCACTGGTCAGATTACAAGTGTGCTTGAACACTCATGACATTTTTATTTAATTAAAGAATACTTTGATAGCAATATTCAGTTTCTGTGTCATCATTACTCACCTCAGAAATAATTTTGTGTGATGTCAAATCTTCTCCTACGCCCTTCTGCTGCACTTGCCCCTTGTGCTGCATGGTGGTGTGGCACTTGCTGGTTCCCATCCTCCGATTCGCTGTCAGACACCTCGATTTCCATTCCTCCCCTTGTCGCTATATTGTGCAGCATGGCACATGCTGCTACTATCTTGCAGCATTGTTCAGGGTTGTACTTCAGTGCTCCACCGGTCTTATGTAGACATCTGAATCGGCTCTTCAGCAGCCCAAATGTGCGCTCTATGATGTTCCTTGTCGAAATATGTGCTGCATTGTACCTCTGTTGATTGGCAGTTGTGGGATTCAGGTAAGGCGTCATGAGGTAATTACGCAAGGCGTATGCGCTGTCACCTACATGTAATGGAGCAAAGAGTCAGTGGCAGCTTGACATTGACATACGTACAATGACAGTGATAAACTATTACACATATTTACCAAGCAGATGTCCCTCTCCAAATTCTCCCCTGACAAGACGGGTGTGTATGCCACTTTGCCTGAAGATATAAGAGTCATGTGCACTCCCTGGAAATTGCGCAACAATGTCAGTGATTATGTTTTTGGCATTGCAAACAACCTGAATATTGAGGGAATGGTAACATTTCCTATTTCTATATAAATATTCCTGTGTTGCAGGGGGACATATTGCCACGTGGGTGCAATCAATACAACCCAAAACATGTGGGAAACGAGCTATCTGGTAGAACTCCTGTTTGGTTTTTGCAAGGTCAAGCGCGGTGGTAGGGAACTTGATGTGAGACCCGATCACGGCCATCATGGCATCAAGGAATGCTTTCAATATTCTTGAAAGTGCGCTTTGTGACACACCTCCCGCTACAGCAATGACCCCCTGAAAACTGCCTGACGCCAGGAGGTGTAGGCAACATAGGACCTGCACATGCGTTGGGATGGCATTGGTCCTACGTGTCTGTCGTTGCATTATGGGGTCCAATTCATTGATTAGGTCATGGATCATTGCTGCATTGAGCCTATACTTATCGTATATCTCATCCTCTTGCTGGCCTAGCAAAGTTATGCGGACTCTGAAGATGCGCTCATTTATTCGCCTCCGTCTCTGTGCGGCAGCCTGCAGCCTCATCCTCCTCGCCATCAGGTAAATCCCTGCCATTGTGAACAGTGCTGGCTCATTCTGGCTGTGTTTAAATGGGTTTCAGTTGGTTTTCACCTGTCTCTGATTTGCACTCATGATTACCACCTGGTTGTGATCCTTCTTATTTAGCTATCGCAAAATTGCGATTTTCATGGGAATCGCTATTTGTGATTTTTCATGCATCCATTTAGCGATTCTTTGTTTGCGATTCCCTATTTGGGAGACGCTAATACCGATTCGCTATTTGAATCGCAGAATGTTTTGCGATTCCTTATATTTGCGAAAAGTTAGTTTTTCGCAAATATACAGTTGATGCATTTCTACACTGTCTTTTGCGATCGCAAACGGCCAATTTTTGCGATTCGCACCGTTTGCGATCGCAAAAAGGTTTGATGCATGTGCCTGATAGACTTGGGTTGAGCCGCTTATTGGTGCTGCATGAAGAAAAAACCTTAATTTTGGAAAAGCGCATGAAATATTTAGCAGTAACAAATAACTAAAAAGACAAAACACGCCACAATTAAAATTCCTGAAGCACTTTCTAAAAAAAAAAAAAAAAAGTGATTTCAGGACAACTGTGATGAAGCTGGGTCAGATACACCAAGCAGGTTTTCCCGGTCAAAGGCTTTAACTTCTGACGTCATCTTTTGTATTGAGGTTGCATTCTTCCAGTAGGGTAAGATTGCAGGCTTTACCCGATGAGGTCTACTCGAAGTCAGTTACCCATTGGCCACGGTTCTTCTGAAGCTGTTGGTTTTGGCAGGAAAGGCTCAAAGTAGAAAAAGTCACATTTTGCATCGATCAAAGTCCTCGCAACTTTTAACACCATCTCCTAGTCCAGATTTCTACATTGAGATTTAGAGCCTGATTTAGATTTTGGGTTACTCCATCACAAACGAGATGCATCCTCCTACAAGTGCATTATATCCTATGGCACCTGAGCGCAGTGCGAAAGAGAGAGAGAGCTGAGTTGAGCCGAGCCACGGGGGGTCCACAGGAGCCGCGAGAGCCGCGGAAGCGAAACCAAATCCAGACTCAAACCTGCCAGAGCCGCGGGAGCCACAGGAGCCCCAGGGAGAGCGGTGAGAGCTGCAGGAGGTCTGTGCAGGAGGTCTGTGTTTTTGCCGTTTTTCAGCCTGTTTTCAGCTGAGCCTGAAGCCGTGAACTGTGAAGGGAGGCCCAAGCCTCCAGGTGATCAAGGCGCCTGCTCTCCACTGCCTGGCCATCGGCAGCATGGAGCGGTTGTGAGTGGTGAGAATGTGGTGAAGCGGATGCTGCGAGGTGGGCGCTGTGAGGCTTTCCGAGGCTTCCCGAGTTTTCCCGCGGCCGCTGCCATCTCCTGCTAACCCTGTCAATCCTGCCACCAGCTTTGCAGCGTTTTAACGTTTCACCCCTGGACTTTGTGCCCCTGCGCTCCCCCCCTGCCTACGGAGTGGCGATTGTGGCAAAAAGTTCCCGCAGTGTTCTGCTGGTTCCAGTTCCAGCTGGAGGCGGGGGCTGCCTGCATCCTTCGAGATCTCCTTGCAGCCCTCACCGCGGAATACAGACCGCAGACCGAGCTCCTTGGCACGGCTGGACATCGGCCGGCGCTGACGGTGAGTGGAGCAGAGCAGAGCCAACTTGACTGATCGGCTCAGTTACTCAGCTACTCAGCGACTCACAGAGACTCACAGCGACACAGCGATACAGCGGCTCGCGACTCGCAGCGTAAAGAACCGCAGACCTACAGAAACTGACGGGAGCTGACCGTGAGCTGACCGCAAGACTCCACAAGACGCCACAAGATGCCACAAGACGCCGGAGGTCCACGGCCCGTGATCCTAAGACTAATCTCGGAGGCAATCGTCCTTCTGGAGGAAGTAGAGTATAGGGGAACTTGGTTGCTAACAGAAGACAAAGCAGAAGAAAAGGCAGCACCAAGCATTTAGCACAAGCACCGGCATTGCGCACCCCATCTGCACCTCCTGCCCCCGCCTAGCTCGACCAGGGAGCTGCCGCACGTCATGAGGTCAGGCCGAGTATGGGAGATCGGCCGCCCCAAGACGACAGGGTGGAAAAGAAAGGGCAAGCCAGGCCCTTCTACAGAACAGAACAGTGATGATCCGACATTAATCTTGTCAGTCGGTGATCCAACTGTTGGCGGGTCACCGAGAGGAAATCCCAAAGTACCCCTAGCTCAACGAAAAATCTATACAAAATTCAACTTCATAAAAGATATCGGGGCCGCCCTTTACTCAAGCAACGCCACATTGAAAGGCCTCCAGTCCCCACTTCTACCAGTCCATGCATCAGTACTGGCACCAACTTCAGGGCAGAAAACTCAGCCAGTTTACCAAACCCAGTGGAAACAACAAATCATAGCACAAGTACATACTCAAGCAACGACAAATACTACGGGGATCTCTTCTACACCCCCAACTATTCCCTCATCTTCATCTATATGCATAACCACATCACCACTAGCGGAATGCATAAATGTAGCTTCACAGAACAAAACACCACAGAGTAATTTTAAGAATTACATAACAACGGAACTCTCTCCAATCAATCCTTCAGCCAGCCACAAGGCGCAATATAAGCCACCAAATATGCAGTCCATAGGAGACTTGACACCTCCTGGATTAATCCATTCCTATCCTGGCTCATTATTAGGATTATCAGGACCTCCGAAATCTCAGAAATCTCCGCGAGCAGAAGCCCAGAATTCAACAACAGCAGCTAACTTACTAAATGCATTAACTCCAATAATAACAACAGGAGCACCTCAGAATATGCAAGCATTAGGGATCCTCAAAAGAGGAGCCCAATCTCTGGCAAAGGAAGATAGCCAACAGCCCAACTGGAGCAAGCAGCCCGGGCTAGAGGCTCTTAGCGCTGATGCTATGCCGATCAAACAACATCCTTCTTGGGCAGCTGAAGGATTCACTACTGGATCTCAGAATTCAAATATATCTAACGGTGATATGATTAACTAAGGGTGACCTTAGCTCCATCATCCAGGATAACCAGAAGTTGAAACCCTCGCCAGCCAACTTAAAATCTCCAAAGCTGGAGGAAGGTAGGGCTGCCTTATCCTATTTGGGAACACAGGAATGGGAGGACATGCTGGCAGCATACTCCCCAGACCAACAGACGGGTTCTCCTAAGGAGAAGATGATGCATCTGCACCGGCCCTCATTGGACAATCAGCCTTTGCGAGGAAAGAATGAAGTGGACGCAAAGGAGCAGGGGGTCACAAACCAGCAGTATGGTAGTCCTTGGGCCTCCCTCCTAAAAAACATGCAATTGTCAGTAGAGGCGCTTCAATACCAATCAGACAAGATGGAGATACAGCGCTCATTATTAAACACCCTAGCAGTATTTAGATCAGGGATCGATGAAAAACTGGGGGAACTCACTACACTCATAAGAATGGCACAAAAAGAGTCATACCTCCAATGCGGGTGCAGCCAGATTGTGGATAAGCTGGCAACCCTTCCGTCAATGCTTTCCACCACGCTTCATGAACTGAAGAATAGATCAACCTTCACTGCCAGTACCAGCTGTCCCGCAGAAAATCTAACCGCACACCCGACAGAGGACAGCAACCTACAATTGGACTGCAAAAATACCAAAATCGACCCACAACAAAGTGTGGGCACCACTGCCAGCAGCGGCGACCTTCTAAAGACAGCTTCGGTTATGCTAACCAAGACAAAAACAAATGCCAAACAATGTCGTCTGTTGAAAAGAAAAGGCCGCATTCAGAAGGCATCTCTGCTCAATCAAGCAGCTACTTACCCAATTTTCAGTAAACAACGTCTCAATTCAATCACTGCTCCAAAAGTGGGCGATATGCAAAACAATATGGCTCACATGAAAGAACTTCAAGTCATATCAGCACCCTCTTGTATCCATAAACATGGAGGGCCTCCAACAGGAACAGACAAATGGCCTTTAATGCAAGATGAGGTGGCCCCAGGGCCAGAAAGGAACAAAGTCGTCAACAGCCCAGCCCTTGATCCTCTCCTACAAACCACCAGTTCTAATCTAAAACGGCAACCTGGGCCTGCTGACCACCATAACATCAAGGTTTCAGTAAAAGATAGTATCCAGGAGCATACCCGACAGGAAACTGGGCAACTTTCTTCCATCCACCCAGCGGGAAAAGACGAAATTATAACGAGAACAATTTGCACAACTCAGACAGTGGCATCTTTAACGGAAGGGAAGCAACCGAGGATAGCCCTGGACCAACTACCTCAGGCTTCTCTTCCTTGTCATCAACAGAGCCAACTAAGAAACTTATCTCCAACAATAAATATGGAAAAAGTTTCCAATGCCATTTGCACAGTTGTGCAATCAGATCAATATGAGCCTCTCTGGCCAACACATCAAAACACAGTTGCTAACGGAACAGGGCAACCCAAAACCTTAGCCTCTCCCCCAAATGATCTGTCACTGGCTCCGAGATACATATTGCTCAAACCAGAGTATATTACAAAAGGTCGCCACGATCTGCTGAATCGAGGTAACGTTTTAAAATTACTCCGGGCCATACCTACTCTAGCAGACCTGAATACAACAGATCTACTCGCAATTGAGTTTCTTACTGCAGATAACCCAGCCAACCCAGAAATAACAAGGGCACTATGGAAAACTACTGCTACAGCGCAGAGAGTACTAAAGCACCATCTTACCTTTATAGACTGGGCATCCAAATCAGCCCCTACCAACCTCCAGCCTACCCAGCACCACTGCTAAACCTGAGCCCAAGGCCAGGCACTAAACAATGCTCAAGGCCCTCAACTTCTGTACTAAGAGGGGCTCTTGGCCACTCAACGCCAAGTAGGGCTTTCATTCAAGGCACACAATACGGATCTCCAAGGGCGGATAAGCCACGAGGACGCCACTCCTGGTATGCTGAACCAATCACAAAACCATAACCCTTGAGACAGCAACTCAATAACATACCAATTATACAGATCTCAGTAACAACAGACAAAAGGAACTAGCGATACGTCTCTGCTCATGGAACGTAAACGGCTTAGAGTCAAAAATCGAAGACCTTGAATTCCTGCAATATCTTAATAATTTTGATATCGTTATGCTACAGGAAACTTGGCTCATGGAACCACTATTTATGCAAGGATTCCTCTGCTTTGACCGACCTGCCGTCAAGGGCAGCAAAATGGGACATTCTTCTGGGGGGCTGGCAACTTATATTTCAACATCAACTATAACAACAGCAGTGACTATTGGCCTGGAATCAGATATAGCTTTAGCAGTCAAACTCACTCTTTACTTGGCTGGAGTACAAAACGAAGTAACACTGTTTAATGCATATATCCACCCAAAACGAACAGCAGTGGATTCAGCAAAGATAAAAGACCAAATAACTTCTTACTTAGGCATCGCCGAAACCCCAAATTTAATTCTATCGGGGGACATGAACTTATACCTAATGGGCTCTTCCGAAGCAAAGGCAGTCTCCCTCCAATCGTTAAATTACAATTTACCAACACAGGGTTCCTTTACGCATGGGAGGCCAAACAGGGTAAATGGACTTCTGCTGGAAGAACTAGAACACCTAAACCTTAGGGCCCTCAATGGAAGAACTTACGGTGATTCCCCCCCAGTGGCAAGCTATCATACTGAAACAACAAGCTCACTCTTAGATTACACGTTTGTTAGCCTCTCGTTGTGTCAATACGTAACAGGCTTTAAAATGGGAGACATACGGGACAGTGATCACCGTCCACAAGAGATCACTCTAGCAGCAACTAATGCGATTAGTATTAACCCTGCCCCACATCTAGGCTCAAGCTACACAACGAATTGTAAGAGGATTACGTTTACAACAGAAAGCATAGAGTCCCTAACTGACACTGCAATCAAGCTTTTATTCGCGCAACCGCTCGGAAAGAACCTGATACAAACCTGGGAATGCTTCACAACTAACCTCAGCAACTTGAAGGCAACAGTCACAAAAACAGGGAGTGTTCCGGCGCAGACAAAAGAGAAAAAGCTAACTAAGGACCAAAGAACACAAATAAAGGCAATTAAGAGACTGATAAACGGCTCCATAAGATCTCTACGCCATGAACCAAGCAACGCACTGCTCCTTTTTTCCCTGCGGCTACAAAGAACTCAACTAAAGAGGCTGAAATGGAACATTAATAACAGCAACGAACAGGTTTTCTGGGCAAAACTCCTCCACAATATAAAGCACAACGCCAGTGATCGTTTTTGGAAAACAGTAAACACTATTATACACCCGCATCGGGGGGGCACTCACTTCCTATATACTCGAGGAGACTTGGGCAAGCTATCTAAATTCCCACTTTAATAGTCAAAGCATTCATCAGCCGACACAGGAGCAGAGTAGAGCAGCGACGGTCGCACAAAATAACAACACAGGAAGAAGGGAAAGAGGTAACAACCACTTCCCTGACAGCACCGCTGTCGTTAGCAGCTCCAGGGCAAATGTCACTCTGAATTTTTTTGACACAAGTCATTATGAAGAGGAAAGGCCACCCACCACAGATCAACCAACAATTAGGAAACAGATCAGGAGGGGAAGAAAGGAAGGAGCGCTGGGCCCGAATGGCATTCCACCTGCAGTGTTTAAAGAAAGGCCGGAAGATTGGGCAGACATACTCCATCCACTTTTCCTGGAAGTAAGATGACTGGGCATAATCCAAGACTCATGGAAAGGTTCAACGATCATCCCAATACATAAAAGCGGTAGTAAGCTCCTGCCAGCCAATTATCGTTAGTTGCACTGATCGATAATGAGGCCAAATACTTTGTGGGAACACTGTTGGTGGAACTGACAACTTGGGCTGAAAATAATGAAATAATTCCGCTGAACCAGACAGGATTCTGAAAAAACGCCAGCACGATATCCAATATTATGGCAATATCATTGATAACGGATGTGATGAAACTAAGGAAAACACAGCTGCATGTCTGTTTCATCGACTTCAGCGCCGCGTTTGACAACGTGGTGAGGTCCAAATTGTGGTCAAAGTTAGCCAGATGGGGGATTCCAAACACCCTTTTATCAATGATAATGCTTTTACATATCGACACCTGGGTATAGGCTAAAATAGGCTCAGGTTCCCACCTCTCAAGAAAAATCAAGACAACGAAAGCACTGAACAGGGCTGCGTGCTGGCCCCCATCTTATTCAATTTATTCATGTCAGATTTAACACAGACATTGAACAACTGTAATTCTCATGCGCCTAGAATAGGGGGCTCTGCATTGTGCAATCTACTCTACGCGGACGATGTAGTCCTACTTAGCCATACGGCAGTTGGCTTGCACAATCTTCTTAATGGTCTGCAGGTCTACGTAGAAGAGAACAAACAGCCTTTCAATAAACCTAAACAAAACCAGGACCATGACAATCAACAGCAAACGAAAAAAGAGCCACCTATGGTACCTGGGAGTCTATTTTGACAAAGAAGGATCATTCACGCGTTAACAGGAAGAGATCAAAAGGAAAGGGATGATCCTTGCTCTGTGACTCTGTGCTTTGTGTGACTGCTTGAGCACCTCCTGAGGCGGAAGTCAGGAGGCTGTGTTACTTAGCGTTGTTTCTGATTTTACTTGCTCTTAAATTGTACAAACTGCTAAATCGGCGTTTTATCTACTCTCTTGCAACTCTAAGTAAATTAGCTTGATTTAATAAGCTTTAATCACTCACTTCGTTCCCCTTCTTTCCCGCTGCCCTGGGCCGCTCCCAGCCGAGCATTGACGCTGTGGAGCCGGTCCCGGGCACTGAATAGTGGCGGCCATCTTGTGTGTGGGTGGGATTCACAGCGCTCTAGTTGCGCATAAAAGGGGATGTCCATGCCTTCGCGCAGCGAACACGCACAGCGGGTGCGCCTGACTCGCGCCGGAGCCCTGCCCATCTGTGCCTGTCCGCGACCAGGACGCGGCCGCGTCGAGTCAGATCTCTCATTCACTTTGCCCCTCTACTACCATCTCCTACAACAGGGAAGCCTTACTTCACCTCGACTTAAAATCCTGTTTGTATGCACATACTCCTTCTTCCGATTCCTCATCACTACCCTTTAAACCCTGTAGTGTACAAACTAGAGACAACACCTCTCCGCCTCCATGTCATCTCCTACAGTCTCTCCCCCGACACTCCTCGGCCCCCAAGAAAATTATCATTAAAGCTGGACTGATTAACTGTCGTTCACTTGTGAAACACTCTTTAGATGTAGCTCAATTGTTAGAGGACAACCAGTGGGACCTTCTTTTTCTCACCGAAACCTGGTTAGGAGAAAAATCCAATCCCGCTCTCTGCCTTGCCCTCCCGCCAAATTACAAGATCTTGTGTGCCAACAGACAGAACACCCACCCCGGCGGAGGTGTGGCCATTATCTATAGATCTATCTGGTCCATCTCTTCCTTCTCCTATTCCCAAATAGAGTGTATCGAGGTACTACCTTTTTGTATCAAATTAGCTGCTAACTGCACATACTCAGGTTTATTAGTTTACCGCCCCCCCTAATCTAAAATCTCCCATCTCCCTGCCCTTCTTGAATATGCCCTACAAGCCTCCTTCCGTTACGCTAATTTCACCCTTATTGTGGACTTCAACCTCCACGTCGACAATGCCGATGACCCCATCATCGTTAATTTCCTGTCCACCCTATCAGATGGTGGGCTAAACCAAATAATTTCCGGTCCCACGCATAAGGCAGGACACACCTTGGACCTTATTTGCACTAACCTAACAGATACCTCTAGAAGTGACCCCATCCCTGTAATCTGGTCTGATCACTACGTGATCCCTTTTACCATCTCCTTCTGCCATCAAGATCGATCGAGACCCCTGTCCAACTCAGTGGGCCGTAACTGGAGGATGATTTCCCCTGAGAATTTAGCCCCTCATCGCTCCTTGTCCGCCCCAGAGGAGGCTACAGATTTAGACATCAGACTGTCTAATTTCAACCATTGGATCACTTCTGGTATTGAACTCCTAGCCCCTATCAGACCTATTAAATCCTCACGAGCCACCCCCTCCGCACCGTGGTACTCGGATGAACTCCGCATTTGTAAATCGGCCTGTAAACAGCTTGAGAGAAGTTGGAGACGATCTTACTCCCCAAACAGTAAATTCAAATATAAATCCGCCCTTAAGGAGTACAGGAAGAAAATCATAGATCACAAAAGATCCCATCTAGAGGAGAAAATCTTCCAGGCACAAGGGTCTTCAAGAGTTATTTTCAATACCGTCAGAACCTTCACTGACCCTCTTGCCCTTAAGCGTCAACCCCCGGTGTCCCAGATCCTTTGCGACAGTCTATCTAACTACTTTGAAGACAAGATTGCCACTATTCAAAATTCCTTTCCCAGCAAGATTAATCCTGACAATCTCGAACCATGCACAGTCAGCTCTAATCCCACTCAGGTCTTCTCTAACTTAGAGGTGATTACCCCGGAACACTCGCTGGCAGAATTACTAAAATGCAAATCTGGTTCCCCTCTGGACCCCTGGCCGGCAAAACAGTATAAATCCTTAGCCCCCCTGCTCAATCCCATCTTAAATGAAATTTGGAACGACTCCCTCCAGACAGGAATCTATCCGACTCCTGGAAGCACGCCAGATTGGTTCCCATACTCAAAAAAGCGAATGCAGACCCCACCGAACCTGCTAACTACCATCCCATCTCCCTGCTCCCTGCACCAGCTAAAGTGCTTGAGAAATTCGTACAGCGGCAACTGGCTAGCTTTTTGGAAACCAATGGTGCCTTCCACAATTCACAGCACGGATTTAGGCCCGGATATAGCACCGATTCCGCCCTCATTGAGATGGCTGACGCCATCAGATGGAAGTTGGACGAGGGATCTAGAGCGGTGTTGGTGTTGCTCGACTTGTCAGCAGCATTCAACACCGTCTCCCACCCCGTCCTCCTTGACCATCTGCAGGCAAAAGGCATACAAGGCAAGGCCTTGGAATGGTTTGCCTCCTTTCTGTCCAATCGGACACAGGCAGTATTCACACACCCATTTACCTCGGACTGTCGCCCTCTCAGGTGGGGAGTCCCTCAGGGCTCCTCACTGAGCCCCCTCCTGTTCAATGTTTATTTTTCCCCTCTGGCCGAGATCATCGCTCAATCCGGAATCAAGGCCACTTCTTACGCTGATGATATACAGCTACTGTTCTCATTCGACTCCCCTTCCCAATCTACCTTTGACCCGTTGAAAAACTGCCTCCGCATCATCGCAAGCTGGATGGATAACAATTCCCTCCGGCTTAACGCCGGCAAAACCGAGGTTATATTTTTCCATCAGCCCTCGCCTCTGGACCCCAACCTGTGGTGGCCCCTTGAACTGAGTACACCCCCTTCACCTAAAGACTCAGTTAAAAATCTCGGGGTAATCTGGGATACCAATCTCTCTTTCCAAAAACAAATCCAGACGGTATCCGCGGCCTGTTTCTCTAAGATGAGGATGATGATAAAGTTCGTCAATTTCCTCCCCAGCCAGACTAGGAAAACTATCGTGCAGGCTCTAATCACCTCCTATCTGGATTACGCCAATGGACTGAACCTTGGTCTCCCCTTGGGCCTCCAGCGTCGCCTCCAGACAGTCCAGAATGCTGCTGTTCGCCTGGTCTGTGGTCTCCCACTTCGTGAACGCATCATTCCCCATCGATATAGGCTGCACTGGCTCCCGGTTCATAAAAGGGCGGAATTCAAGGCACTTACCCTAGCTCATCGGGCTATCAAGGGAAAGGGTTCCGCATACTTATCCTCCTGCCTTCGTCCATACAGCAATACCAGACTTCTCCGCTCGAGCTCTGAACATCTCCTTTCCACCCCCAGAGTCAAAAAAGTTCGTTCTGGGGGAAAAACATTCCAAGTCTGTGCTTCCTCCTACTGGAACAAGCTACCCTTGTCCATCCGGACCATCCAGGAGGAACTCCCTTTCCGGAGAGCTCTAAAAACCTTTCTCTTCTGTTGATACTAACTGAGTCAGACACAGCATCAGCTCTCACAGAAGCGCCGGGACACCCCGTTGGGGTATCTGTGTGCTATACAAGATTCCCTAAATAAATAAATAAATAACCATGAAAGGCCTATCAGCCAAACTACTGGGCCCTATGCTGAGTCCTCTCTTGGTGGTAGCACGGGCCAAAATTCTTCCCACTATTACTTATGGCAGTGAAGCATTGCGCGGGAGAGATACCAACCTTTTGGACAAAACGCTTGTAAAAGCATATAGAACTATGTTCAGCCTCCCTACCTAAACCTCTCCGGCACAAATCCGATTGGAGTTCGGCCTTATAAAGCAAACTTGGGCCAGCTACGGAGTATATATTAACTGTTGGAATAAATCAGAACATCAAACCCTAAAACCTTAAACCACCTGCTGTGGCAAGAACTACAACAGAGGGAGAACTCGCCAGCTAGACGTTACTTGCAGGAGGCTCTGGCCAACACTGGCTTATTGCCCCTATGGGATACACACTGTCACCATTCAGCTTTCAAAAAATTAGTATGGAAGGCATTGAAAATACAGTCATTGGTGGAGGACAAAGCTGCCTTTTCTGCCAGAGCGCATGCATGGATGACTTTGAATTCGTATAGGACTCTAGACCCGCAACAGTATTTTAATTTGGGCTATTCAAAAGCACTGAAACTAAAATTCTTAAAGTTACGACTTGGAGTGATGCCATGCACACAGCATCTCCCCCCATGGAAAAGGGACCCGACCTTTACAGTATGCAGTTTATGTAAAAAAGGCCAGGGGGACATTACCCATACCATTTGTTCTTGCACGGAGACACTTCAAGAAAGGAGGCAACTGTTAAAAATTCCCTTTAATCAAAGGGGGATTCGGTCAAGGAGGCAGGCAGTATTGGCCTGCTTTGACCCAGCATCCCCACATTTGAACAATAGATTAGTTAAACTTCTTGAAGCGGCCCAGGCAAAAATGCCAAACTGACACTAAAGTCTTTGGGCACCGCAGCCTTAGCCTACCAGCTTTTGCTGGGGGTGATCCAATTGATGTAGGCGTCTGGGACACTTGCATAGGTGGCCACTGTATGTTTAAATTTGTATTTTAACTTGTAAGATAACAGAAGTGTTTATATTAACAGTGTGACAAAATTTGATTATGGAGGTCGGATATTTTACATATGGTTTTTAATTTCGCATGTATGGCATTGGTTTTAAGTAACTTTGCAAATAAATAAACTTCAAACTTGAAACTATGACACCTGTAATAAGGCGCACATGATATCTGTAGCATTTCTTCTGAAGAAACTAGTCCCTCAAACTCTAAATCAGGCTATAAGTCTCTTTTTTGGAGCTCAGAAACCTCCAGCTGGACAAACCTGGAACCTGTAGCCAGGCAATTCGCAGAATACTTTAGTTGCGAGGGTCCATTGAAGTCTTTTTTTTGAGTTCGCAAAAAGCTACAAGTAAGACCAATCTGGTTTTGTGTCCGCAGAGGATATGCCTGAGCAGATAATCTTGGGTGGTTAGTTCAAGTCCTCCAGAGATTGAAAAGTTCGAGAGTAACTCCTTCTGTTACTTCTAAGGTTTTCAAAACCTCGAGGACAGCACTCAGAGTTTAGGATCAAATCCAATAGAGGCCACTAGCACTGCTGGTCCACCTGCTACTGATCAGCTGGTTGCTCCAAGGAAAGGTCTCTTTTGATGTTCCTATAGCCATGCTGGAGGATTGTCAACTATCCCTCGCAGTCCACTTGTCAGTGCTGGGTACAAGTAGGAACAGGTTCAGCCCTTCATGTCTGCAGACAGGTCTCAGACAGCAGGCATTTTCCTCTTCTGATCTTCCACAGGGGCAGATGTGTTATGATGAGCTGGGGGTGAGGTGCTACATTTTGTAGGCCGCGCATCCTGTTTGTCTTACTGCTAGCTATCGCACAGTAACCTATTCTTAATTAAATCCAAAATGGCAGAGGGCTTCTACCCCAGAGGAGATTGGTGTGTCAGGATACCTGGCCTGATAGCAAGGTGTTATGCCCCTGTGCAGAGGGCAACAGTAGTTGGCAGGGTATTGCTGACTGTAAGAAAAACATCTGGGTTAAAAAAGCACAAGCACCCTAAGGTAATTTACAAGTAGCATTAGGGTGCTCGTATTGCATTATGCTTAAAGACTTCCAAACTCAGGAAATCATGGCACGAGATTTCATGATTTCACAAGGGGTGGTGGCCATCTTGGGCATGGCCATACTATGTAAGCCACACCCAAACCTGTGGCCTTGCTCATTATCCCAGGTCTCTTAGGGTGCAAAAACTCTTGGTGAAAGGCGCATGAGACCTGTGCATTAACTTACCTGTTCCTTCATTCCTCCGCTCCCAGCGGCCGCGGATCTTCATGACAGTGATCTGTGGCCTGACGACAAATGCAAACCAAAAGACAACAAGAAGTAAGAACTGAGCAATTTCCAGAAAAAAGGTAAGGTGCAGGCGTGATATGAAAAATACATTTGAGATTTTTTTGCAATGGAGACAAGTAGGAAGTGCTAAAAGAAAGGAAAAGGTCACAGTTAAAAAAAAACCTTGACATCCGGAAGTAGACATAACTCGTTTCTATAATTGAATATTATTCTCAGTTAATAATGCTCGATCATTCTAGGAAGTCTGGACAGTAGAATTTTGTGACATTGTATACAAACAAATGAGAGAGAGACTTAGGGCCTAATTACGAGTTTCGTGGTCCATAAGACTACCAAACGCGCAGTGGAGGTGCGGTGTCGGTCGGGGACCACTGCATCAGTGGACCGATCGCTGTATTACAACTACGGCAGTCGGACCACCATAGAACAGCTGCAACTGCTAGGGATCTCTGATCCCTGGCGGTGGCGCAGCGGTCTGAGGGCCGCAATATGCTGGCGGAGTGGCTGTTGCCTGCCAAGCATATTATGAGTTTCCTCACAGTCACAGATTTCATGCCAGTGAGCCCGCCATGACACCTGTGGTGGTGAAGAAACTAAGGGTGCCTGCAGGGCCCCTTGTTCCCTCACAGCCTGGTGATGCATGTAAGGGGGCACGTAGTGTGCCTCCATGTCTGCATGCAACCCCTTTTCTGCATGGCATGAACTTTGCACAGTCCATGGCATGCAGGAACTGGCTTTGGCGTTCCCATTGCAGTGCTTTTTTAATAGGCACAGCCATGGGAACACCAAAGGACTGCCCGCCTGACAACAAGCAAACGCTAAACCTGGCGGCGGCGGTCAGGTTTGGCGGTGTGGGTGAGTGCCGTGGCGTGCCGCCCCACACCACCAAACTCATGATCAGACCCAAAATACTTAACACACATGTGAAACTAACATAACTCACCAGAGCATCTTCAGTGAAGCCAGCTTAAGACTCATTTAAAAAGGTAATTTAGAGAAAAAGACGATATCAGCAACACAACTCTTGATGCAAGGAAGTTAACCACAATGCTCATTTTGTTCTGTACTTATTTGCAAATGTGAAGATTATGAGAGAAGATACTCAAGAGACTGAACATATAATGGGGAAAGAGGGTCACTAGCTGCATAGGGATCATGTTACTCTAGGATTAATTGAGTTCTGTGCCATGCTTAGAGAAAGAAACCTCAGCCTAATACATGCTTTGTATTGCAGTGACCACCAAACCCATGTGATCTAACAACTGAAAGCAGAGAACCCTCTGCAGTTGGATAGAAGGGAGCCTTGTAATCAACGACACACTCTTTCTTCTTCTCTCTCATTCAGTCCCAATTACCTCTTCATGACTATCACGTGGTGTGACCAGGCTGACAGAGGAGCTTGGGATCAGCAGCTCAGCTGATTTGTGGCAGTTCCTTAAGAGAAAAGCACCAGGTTAGTGATCTGATTCTTGACGTGGTGGCCTTGCCAGAGATGACTCTAGGGAAATGAGCAGCCCCCTTTTCCTCAACCACACTATATTGGTTCTGAGATGAACTGCACCTCCCATTGGAAGGGAGCCAGGCCGAGTGCAATGCCCCTGGGATCAGGGACCTCTTTTCTTAGGTATCAAGGAAAGTTAACTATGAATGGGCAGATTTAACCCTAGTCCCTTTCAAGTAAATTAATCTCCTGGACTCCCAACTGCCCTTCATGAGAGAGGACGAGTCACATTTCTCACTCAGAGATCTTCCTTAATTTAGGCCTAAATCTTTTGCTCTTAGAGCAGTTTTCATGCCTCATCAAGGGGAAAGCTTTTTAGGGGGCAGCAGTTGGTAGGCTAATGCTAATTGGCTTACAAGGCCTACTTAGGGATGGCTTACTTAATATTTAAAAGTAGAATTCTCTTCCTGTTAAAAATGGTTATTTGAACTAGTTCACATGTAGGTTTAAAAGATGCAAGTCAGGACACACATGTAGGCAAGAAGGCATGTTTTTTTCGTGTCAGCCCAGTAGATGACCTAAAAGGTGCTACTGTCCACAGGTGACATTTAACTTTCTATAGTAAGGTAAAAAAGGTACTGAGTTCCTCTAACAAAGACAAGAAAGAGAAGGGGGAGAAACAATGTCATGTGTCAAGGGAATCACGTGGGCCTGGCTGTCAGTGGAACAGGTCGAAACGAAAAAAGGGGGGGAGTCCCTTGTTGGAACTAGGGCTCTCACACACCCAGCAAGCTAGGTGTCATGCTTCATCATATGAGACTACTACTCTCAGAGCTGTCACTATCTGTTTGCATTGCATTGCATTGATTTATACAACATCTCTCCCGGGGATGAAAGGCTTAGAACAAAACCTCCTGGGTCTCAGGGTATAGAAATTTTAATGCTTTTTGCAGTTCCTTAATGATCTCTGCCGAGTACCTACCAAATTTCGGACAGTGTGTCACAGCAGGTGGGACAATGAGCCTGCTTCCCCAGAGACTCTCCAATAACGACCTTGTTTTTATCTGTCCCGTTCTGCCATCTTGTGTGGTGTTCTGTACCAGTAAACAAGAATCTTATACCCTGTTCCCCTGAGTTTGCAGCTCTGTGTTGATAAATGAGATCTATCATATAATCTGCCCTATTCTTTTCAGTTCCCTTTACCATCTCTTTTGTGGTGGCATTTTATGTTTAATCTGAGTCTCCTGGAAACGATTATATAGGGTCGAAATGGCTTTTGCAGACAATTTCAGTCTTTCTCAAGACAGGGGTAAGCTGTCTTGCACCTCCCTCCTTGATTGTTAGCTGATCAGGGATCATTAACTGAAACAGCCAGTGCCTAACATGAAGATAGGTGTATCTCTCAGATTCCAGGAGGTTTACTTAAGTTCTGCAAATTATTTACTCTTCCCATTTGAGAACAGAGACCCCTCCATCATGCATCCTTTTTCTTTTCACTGCAGAAATTCCTACCCATCTCCGAAATTCTGGATTAAAACACATAGCAAGAAAAGGGGAAGGGAACAATGCAGATCCCCTGCTAACTTCTACCAAATCCCATACCACTAGTATGGCTCATATGATGGGAGAAGAATACAACTTCCAGTTTCTATGAGATCTATGCAGCAATGGTACTGGCCAAAGGGGTAGACTTGGCCGGGGAGACATTTTTATTACATCTGAGTAATTTCAATAATTATGCATTACTCTTGTGATTCAAAATTAGCAAAATTATGCAATTACTCCAACTTGTGTAATTAAGAGTAATTTGGGGCAAAAATCCTACCGCAGGAACGGAGGAACAACAAACTAAAAGAGAGAGTGAGCGGCTTAATTATGATAAATTTTGCAGTAATTACGAGTTATTACACTAGCAAGAATTATGCCAGCTACGCGCACCCATAGTATGGATGCTATTAGGTGGTTGATTCCACATCATTGCTTGGGAGTTTCGGATTTCCCCAACTCTAAAAAATATCTCAGGAAGGCCGCATTAAGATATGTGAGGCACTGCTAACCCTCCTTGAAATCCCAGCCTGAATGTATGTTTTGCTGAAATTCTCTAGGTTTTCTTCATCTAGGTATAGCAGTTTGCTAGAGACTGTATTCGGTCAATAATCTTGTAAGGTAAGGTGAGTGGAAGTGTCTGGAAAAGGAAAGTATCTTAGGTAGAATCCTCATTTTATATATAGAGCTACTCTGACAAGCCAAGAAGAGTACTATGAAGTTTTCAATTCTTTACCAGTTGGAAATAGTTATTTGAGTAATAGAGCGACCTCACTTAACCCCCAAGTATGTTATAGCTTTGGTCTCCCAGCCGATTGGAAGAAATCTTTGAAGATTTTAGCCATAGTCTACTCTATTATTGGTGATAGTCGATAGAGGTGGGCTCACCATGCATCCTGCAGACCAGTTCCTCCTTCTTATTGATTAGTAATCAGTTTAAGCCCTCCACTATGTAGCTCGCTTTTAACCCAACCCCCTTTCCCTTCCTCACCTTGATGCCTAAATGTGTCCCCAACATCAAGCATCCCCAACCACACAAGCTATAATATGTAACGTGCAGGCTTTGATGGCTGAAACACCAAGTGAAAATACCCAGTCAAATTGGGCACAATGAGATGGCATGCCCTCCGTAAATCTCTCACTTGAAGACTTGTGTGTTAAACTAAACAGTGAAAGCTACAACATCCACCACATATAGAATTGTTCTCCTTCACTGTTCTAAGGACATGCATTTTAGTGTCAATTGACAATGTCAGCCTGAAGAAATGACCCCATTGATATGGTGTGGCGTGACTCCGCACGAAGTCTGTTACCACACCGATTTCTTTCCAACTTCTAAGTGTGCTAGAATACAAGGTTTTGAAAAACAGCAATTTAGAGCCTTCAAAGCTAAACAAGTTGGCCTTATGAACTAGCTGCATCATTATCCTCTGTCTCATCAAATAAGTGAATTCTCACTATCAAGTTGGGATGGGGATCTCGGTGGATCTCAGAAGCTGGTACTCTGTGTGCGGTGTTGATTCTAATGGGTAGGCCATTTGGTCTTTTCTGGATGCGATGAAGGAACTGTTGCACATAGGCCAAGGCAGCAGTTCTTAACCTGTGGTCCGGGGACGCATGGTGGTCCGTAAATCTTACTAAAAGGGTCTGCAACATAATCTAGTGTGGACAATGAGGACCCAACCTTTCCAATAAAATTCAAATGTTGATGTTTTGATATTTGTTTGTGAATTTAATACAATATTTCAGCATTTTATCTTTGTTTGTTGAATGCTAGTTTCCATAATTTTGTGTATTATCTGCGGTTAAAACTATCAAAATTGCTTAGGCCAAGGTCCTCGGATTCCAACAACGACTCAATGGGTGTCCCTGCATTCCAATAATGATTCCTTGGTGCCCCGGATTCCAGTAATGATATAGTGAGGGTCCAAAGAAGTCAAAGGGTTCAGAATTACTGGGCTAAGATATCAGATTCTTCGACTCCCTAAAGGAGACCCCCTGATCTGCATACTGCTTCACCTAGAACGATTTTCAAAGTCTTCTTTCTTGAGTACCATTTTTTCATATTGCTCTTTTAGTCTTTATAGCTTGATGCTGATATGGTGGTTGTCCTCCAAGTGTTCATCCACAGTGCATTCCAGATCGCTCACTCTCGTACCCAGTTTGCTAACATTTCCCTGGCTTCCTTCAGATACCTTTAGGTCTCCCCAATAGTGTCCACCTTCTCATTTATTTCTTTTAGGAAATGGTGCAGCAAATCTTGTGAAATACTCTCCATGGGACTTTGCTCTTCATCTCATTCTAGGGCTTGGGGGAAGGGGTATCTCTTCTTTTTCCCGGTTCCCCAACTGTGCTGTAATCAGTTCCTTAATTTTAGTTTTTCATCTAGCTCTACTGGCAGCCATCTCTTGCAGTGCCTGCTTCTATAGAGACTATGTAATAAAATTACCCATCAGGCTTAAGGTGATCCTTCCTATGATTGGGGTTGCACGGTGGCTCTAGCCTCCATGCAGCACTGCTCACCCCTTTACAAGATCACCAGTTACCTTAATAATGTTCACCTCTGGTTGCTGCAATGTCCTTCTTCAGGGTACCTCCAGGTAGCTTAGTGCCTCCCTATTATGCTGTGTGACAGCAGACTCACTGATGAAGCACTCCACACTTTCTGCCATTAGGCACTGCTTCTGATCCCCTTAGTCAAACATCTCGGCTCGCTACATGGCCCCCTCCCACTCTGGGGTGAAAAATTGTTTGTGACCCGGGTATGCCTGCTTGTGATGCCAGCTTCCCCTGCTGGAGTGTGTTATGGATCTGGCCTGTAGCGTGGAAGTTGGCCTCACACCGCCGCTGGGTCCTCTCAGGCAGCTGATTGTTTCCAACAATGTCAGCACACATCTCCTCTCTGATCGGTCTGACAACAAAAGATCTCCGGCACGCTGCCCCCCAGCCCTGGTATCGTCCCTGCGCTCTTCCAAGATGGCGGTCATCACACTAGTCCCATCGCCTCTCTGGCACAGCTCCTCTGCCGCTGTTCTGGCTTCCTCAGCACTCTAAGTAAGCTGTCTCACTCAGGAGCAGAAGATAGGTAGGTTTCTCCTCCCGGGGCCACCCAACACCAACGAGTCCTCTGTTGACTCCAGCCACCAGCAGCATCAGCAGGCCCGTCCAAGATTGCAAGTGCCACACCAGGTCTGACGCCTCGCTATGCTCAGTTCTGCCACCACCATAGGCTTACATGTGTTACACTGTGTTCTGCCACTGCTGTGGTGCTGGCAGGGAGTTACCACCCTTTTGTGGTACCTGGGGATGGACGGAGAGTGCTGATGGACTCTGATGCCATGAGAATGGAGAGGGAGCCTACTGTCTCACATCCACTCCATTTGCTCACTGGCCACGCCCTCTCATTACAGTGGCAGTTCCTCCATGTGAGCAGAGGAGCTTCACCGCTCGCTGCAAAAGCAGCAGAGGTTAAAAATAAAATGATAATAAAGTGAATATATTACTGTTTTATTTTCACAGCTGCTTCCAGCCCGAGTCAAGAGTCAGGAAGGGGCTGGGTCACAGCTACTGTTTTGCAGCAGGGGAGGAGGTGCCCACTCCTGTTTTAAGTGTGCATGTCACTTCGGCTGGCTGTCTTGCGATGGCCAGCCTGACCTGCACACTTTAAACCTCTCAACCTTATTTATTTATTGATTTATAGAGCGCAACATTCATCCATAAATGATATCACGGTGCTAAGGAAAGCATATCCTAGTGAGGAGTCCAGAGGGGGAGGTTCCTTGGTAACAGGTCAAGCCTTAGGGAACAGATGCTTTTAATTTTTTTTCTAAATGCCATGTGGTTGTCGATGAGCCGAAGTTCAAGTCGGAGTTCATTCCAAAGTGTTGCCTGAAAGATGAGAGAAGGAACGATCCCCCATTCTGGACTTCCTGATATGTTTGGTTATAGCCCGTGCCTGGAGGCGCAACCTCAGGTTTCGAGTGGGTACATAGAATTCGACTCTATCTTGAAGGATTCTGGGCCCCAGGTGATGTAGGACCTTATGTGCATGACTCAGCAACTTGAATTTGGCCCTTTGTCTCACTGGGAGCAAGTGGAGTGTCCTCATACACTCAGATGCTGAGCTGTACTTGCTCATGTTGCATACCAATTTGGCAGCCGCATTCTGGACCAGCTGTAGTCGAGAGAAAAGATAGTACCCCGTACCTACAAAAAGAGCATTCCCATAATCCAGCCTACTAATAAGTAGGGCTTGGAGAAGGGTTCTTCTACACTCTGTGAGGATCCCTTGAAAGAGACTTTTTTAACAACTTTAGGGTCGCAAAGCTTTTTCCACAGAGTGCACGTACGTGTTCCTGTATGGTGAGTGCACTGTCAACAAGAATACCCAGATTTTTTGCGACTAGTTTAGGGGCAGGGGCCTTGCCCAGTGAAGAGGGCCACCAAGTTGCATTCCAGACAAGATGTGCTCCGCCAAACAGCAGAATCTCCGACTTGTCTGCATTTAACTTTAGACAGTGGTCGGACATCCATGCTGCCATTTCTGAGAGCCAGCTAGTGAGTCTGATCCTAGTGTCTTCGTGTCCATCAAGATCAATAATCAGTTGGGTATTGTCTGCGTAAGAGCAGATACTCATACCCCATTTCTCACTGATTTTGGCTAATGAGGACACGTAAACGTTAAAGATGGTAGGGCTCAATGAAGCTCCCTGTGGCACACCATGGTTAATTGGTTCTGGAGTTGAAGAAAGTGCGCCTAACTGTATGGTTTGTGTTCTTAGACAGCTGAGTGGAGAGCAAGCACAGGTCTCCTGCTCCCTAAAGGAGAATCGAGCCAGCCTACTCCAGCCAATCCTGATGCTGCTCTCCAGCTGCTGAACATTATCAGCAGCATGAGAGCAGCATCTGGGGAGGTAAAGGGGAGTTGGCTGAGGATCGCAGACTTGCGCTGGTACTTCAGACGACTGAGGACGCATGGGTATAAGTAAATATTTTATTATTATTTACTTTTTGGACCCACTGCCAGGCATTGAGAGAAACTCACACTGCCTTCACCCTCAAGTTCAGAGCTCTCAATCATGGCTCGTTATAAATGAAACACTCTTGACGAGCAACGATTGAGAGCTTTGGCCTCAAGACTAAAGATATTTATCAAAGCGCCTGTTAGTGGGTTAAAATATCCAGTGGTGGTTGGTGGCAAATCACATTGGGGGTATGTAAATAAATATCCACATAACAAATACACATAATACACATTACATATACACATATATACAAAGACATATGCACATATACACATAACACATACATATAACAAATACACAATAATATATCCACATTAACATATATATACATATACAAAAATCACTAACCGTACTCTGCCGCTCGACGTTCTGCAGTACGTCCTTGCTGTTCTGCAGCACGTCCTCCAAGCACAAAGCCCACAGCCGACTCTCTCATCCAATCAAGACGCTGTTTCAAAGCATCTTGATTGGCTGGAGCGGGCTGGCTCCATGCTCCAAAGGAACTGTAGGCCTGTGCCCGCTCTCCAACCCAGCTGTCCAAGACAGTCGAGTTGGAGAGGTTTTAATTGCGCAAATCAGTTTAGCCGTAGCAGGGTAGCCGGCGAAACCAACATGCCACTGCAAACTTAAGTCGTCACTCCTCAGGCAGCAGTGACGCACTTGCCCGTCCCTGCCCTCACACTTCATTTGCTGGCAGAAAATGTCAAAAATAAAATGGTAATACATTTTTGTTATTACCATTTCACTTTTCTTGTTTTCTGCCCAGCAGTGTGGGGGGGGAGACGCTCGTCTGCTCCCACGGAAGCACCGCCGCTAACATCGACTCCGCTGCAGCACCACTCCACAGCTATAGATTACCACCCGCCACTGCCTCATTCTTATCTTCTACATTGCATTTTGCTTTTGTTTGTAATGACATTAGAGTAACACAGAATAAAAGAGCCTCAGTTTTGGATAGTACAATTTACATTTTCTGATCACAAAAGCAGGAGAAAAGTGCCTTTTTTTCCAAGTTAGCAGGAAATCAGCTTTGCCCATCTACTCCACTTAAAGCAGCGGCATGATATCTTTGTCTCATTCTTCAGCCTCGCAATTGCCATCATTCAGTGCATGAGGTGAAAAAACTAGTGTTGCTATTATCAAGTGAAATTCTATATTTCTATACCTCATTACAACTCATTTCGGAGCTATAGAATTACAATGTCTGTTTTTCTATAATACACATACTGCATCTCCTAGTGCGCTGGTTTGATGAATAGGTACCCTGCAGAGCGAAAATAACAAGATTGTTTTGTTTCTAGGTTTGACAACAGAAAGGATTGGCATGCTACATGAAAAGGTAAAGTTAAAACAAGCAGTTGCAATGCAATCGGTCTCGCCTTTGTGACCTTATAAGTGTTTAGCTATGCAGCACATTATCCTAGGTTGTTGTGCCTCCAGGGATTTAATAGCTATGCAATTACTACACCCTGGGTGATGCAGTTATTATTTATGAAAAAAATGTTATTATTCCACATATTTATTATTAACAGGGTTTTTTGTGTGTCCACAGAAGTGGGGAGGGGGAGGGGGGGGGGAGTTAGCAACAGCTCCCAGTGAAAGAGTGGGGTCGATTTAATTTTAGCTTTGTTACCATTTGGTGTGGCTGCTTTTTGGGTTGCAAAAAGAACAATTGATGCACAGAATGCAGAACAATGTCATACATTCACCCCAGTACAGAGATCTAGGCCTAAGTCCTCCCTGGACTGGAAACAAGCATCCTAGGACCATTTTGGGGGTTTCACCCCTCATCAGCCAGGATACATTGACTCCAGTGACATGGAGAGAACGGGACCCATGTCTGGGTATACCTGTCCCACCCGGGGTGACAAATGCAAAAAGAACAATTGATGGACAGAATGCAGAACAATGTCATACATTTACCCCAGTACAGGGATCTGGGCCTAAATCCATTGTGTTTTTTGCTCCCCATTCCATTCCAGTTTGAACCCATCCATATGCAAATCAGTCTTGACCCTGCACCCAATGGGACTAGTCGAGCCTGAACTGCCAGGCCAGGTCCTCCATGGACTGGAAAAATATCACATGGCATCATGAGTGAGATTTTTTAAAGTAATTGCTATATATGTATGTTGTGACTGGGGGTGAATGTTTGCATTGTACAGCATTCCGTCCATCCCGAAACAGGTCCCAGGATGCTTGTTTCTGCTCCAGGGAGGACCTGGCTTGGCATTTCGGGCTGGTCTGTTCCCACATGGAACAGGGTGAAGACTGATTTGCATATGGCTGGGTCCAAACTGGGGTGGTGTGGTGAGCAAAAAATGATGGATTTAACCCAGATCCTTGTGACTGGGGGTGAATGTTTGCATTATCCAGCATTCCCTCCATCAATTGTTTCTTTTGCAAATGTCAGCCTAAGTGGGAAGGGTATGTCTAGATGAGGGTCCCGTGCTCACTACACCACTGGATTCAAGCTAGCCTGGCGGATAAAGGATGATGCCATGAACCGGTCCCAGGATGCTTGTTTATGGTCCAGGGTGGGCCAGGCTTGCCAGTTCCGGCTGGACTGTTCCCTCATGGAACAGGGTCAAGACTGATTTGCATATGGCTGGGTCCAAACTGGGGTGGTGTGGTGAGCAAAAGTATGAGATCCTTGTGACTGTGGGTGAATGTTTGCATTGTCCACCATTCTGTCCATCAATAGTTTCTTTTGCATATGCTTTTTGGTTTGAGAATCAGACTAATTTGTGCTTTCATGTGTTTGTCTTAATTTATATTAATAGTACAAATACTTTATTCAGTTATGAATAACCATGAAAGTGTACACAAACAAATACAATAGTACGAGCACATAAACGCATAAGCACATGATACGTAAACATAATTTGTATCGGTCACATTTAGAGAGAATCTGTTTAGAAGAAGTAGCAATAATCATCACAGTTTCCTACTATAAATTCCATTCATCATCACCTCTTACGAAATTTCTTGAGCAGTATTCCACCAAGGCAGTATAAGATAGTATAAAATGTCCATAAAGTGACAGTGCAAAGTGAAACAAGTACAACTTTTCAAAAAATGAAATAGTCTAAAATGCATATTTCATTAAAAACAGCAAAACAGCAAAAACTAATACAATTGGCTTTAAACATGTTGTTCACTTGACCTAATCAGCATTAAGGGATATGCCATCCACAGGCCACCATACGCAATTTCGTAGAGCAATATCCTCTCATATTAAATCCATAAAGTGACTGTGCTCAGTGCAACATGTACTAATGTATAGAAAACTAGATAGTCTAACATGCGTATCCGTTAAAGCAGCAATACTAAAAACAACTAGCTTTAAATGTAATATTCTTTTGACCTAAGCAGCATTAATGAATTTGCCATCCACAGGCCACTATATTCAATCTCATAGAGCAATATCCTCTTGTGGATGTTAAAAGGTAATACAATAAAACCATAACATATTTGGTTAACAATATTAACACATCATTAAACAATTACCTTTAAAAATGTTGTTCTCTTAAGCCAAACAACTTGTAGAAATTTGCTAACAGCAAATACTAATTTTGTCGATGTATCACTCTTTAAGATCCTAAAAGCTGCCAAGTGACTGTAAGTACCCTTATCATGACAAAGGGGTGCTAACTATTTATGACATGAAAGACGATATTCAGGGTAGAAAAACAATATATGTATTTCGTCTTCGTCGTTCAGACCACATGCGGGACAATTTGTAAGATCTTGGTTTGAACGCCATTGCTTGTAAAAGATCGTAAAGGAGGAGATCCATAAAAAAGCGTATATACATACTCCTAGTTAAGGGCGGAGATATTAGATCTAAAAACTTCTTAAACATAGGGAAATGCTTAAAATCTAGAAACATAGTAGTTAGAGACACACTTGAGCTATTGGTTCTCAATCTCTTATTTACATATACCCAATATCAGGCTTTTATCATCTTAAGGGCATTTTTACAAGTGGTAGTTGGATCGGCCCAAAGACTCTGCAGCCCAAGTTTACCCAGCCAGCCCGAAACAGATTTAACCCATGGGATGTTCCTAGCTCCTGGAGATTTTAGAAGATCTATCAGTGAGTCTTTGTAAACTCCATGGTCCGGTGTCGTCCGAAGTCAAACACAAGAGATTAAGGTTTTTAAAAAGGCCAGATCAGTGACTCACTTCATGCCAACATCAAAATACATAGGAGTGAGAGGTGAGCTGGAAGGTATTCCAAGCAATTTCCTAATGAAATTGTTTTCCGTATTGTCAGCGGTGAGAGTCGGCATAACCCCAGATCTCGGCCCATAGAGCGCTGCACCCTGAGGTGTAGCGCGGTAAGTATCCAGGGTGGGTGAAATTATGTGCGATGTTGTTGTGTTGTAAAACCGTGAGATGGCATTGGATCTATGTTCTATTAATAATGTACTTTTATTCATTTGACTTGTCCACCTTAAATTGTCCATAAGTCTAACACCCAGATAGTCAAAATTAATTATTCTATCGAGAACCTCTCTACCTACTCAGACAGTGCAACTTTTCTTTTTAGTCTACTCAACCACCATGAACTTAGTCTTACTTATATTTAATTCCAGACCCCTAGACTTACAAAAGCTTAAAAATGTATCAATTAAAATTTGAATACCCATAGATGCTTAGAAATAAGGAGAGAGTCATCAGCAAAAAGAAGAGTTGGTATCTTCCTACCTTCAAAACCAGGGAATCATTTCTACATTGCTCTAAGGCTTCTACATCATCGTTTATGTACAAAGAGAACAAAGTAGGTGCCAGGACGCAGCTCTGGCGGACTCCTTTCTCAATAGGGATACAATAGCCTATAGTGTTTTTCTCAAAATTGAGCTAGTTTCTATCACAAACAACAATTTTAGACCTCGTGTTAGTATGCTTCTATGTGTGAAGCTCTTGGGGGAATGGTCACAAGTGCTGCGGTCTAACGACTTGTGTCGGCGTTACCATGCCATAACTCCACAGTATGGTCACTGACCCTCGCCACTGACCTGCTGATTCGTACTGCTTGTCAGCTTCTTTGCCTCAGCCCTGAGATAGCCGAGAAATTATTAGAAACAGTGACTGGAGATGAGATGACAAGTGCGGAACCAGCTTAAGCTGAAGCACTTTGATACTGCTGCCTGTTTTTCTGGGCTCAAGAGTCTGATCCCTGTGCAACCCTACACCGCAGTGCTACTGAGGCAACAGGGCCCCACTTTGCGACCCATATGGACCTGGCGACCACTTCTAAATGCCAAGGTGGGGAGACAA
Organism: Triturus cristatus; assembly: GCF_964204655.1. Classification (NCBI taxonomy): domain Eukaryota; kingdom Metazoa; phylum Chordata; class Amphibia; order Caudata; family Salamandridae; genus Triturus; species Triturus cristatus. Next base: position 138,759,497 of record NC_140589.1, on the reverse strand, counting down.
AATTGCCTGTATGGAGAGAGATAACAGCCACAATGCCAGATTTGGGACAATATTTTATTAACTTAAGCACTGGCTCTCTTACAAATAGGTGCAACTTTTCATATTTTGCTTTCCTTTTTACTAGGATAAGGAAGAGTAGAATGACCTGTATGAAACCTGCCCAGACCTTAGGACAAGTCGCTCAAAAGCATGGCATGAATGCGGGTGCTCATAAAAGTATCAACTCAAATATTAGATGTGGATTTACACATGCACGGAGTATAAAATCAGAAGTGCCAGTAAAGGTACATGATCACAAATAAACAAGGAAGTAATGACCAACATGATAGCGGAACCTAGAACTCAACAGGGGGAGGAGTGTGGAAATTCAACTCTGCTTTCCTGCACAAGCTCCTGTCAGGGGAAGAATAGACTAACTCAAATACAAAAACATGCGACCCCTGGCAATCAGAATACTAGAACACAATAGGCCACTTCCAGCTGGCAAAGATAATGAGGGCACAATGCTTAATAAACACCGGAAGAGATACAGGGGAAAACCAACTCAGTTGCTGCACCCGAGCCAGCACTGGAGAAGGATAGAGAAGTGTGCCAGAAGCAGAATTTGACACTGATTCACAGTCCACTAAAGCAGTCAGCAGCAACACCAATATATTTATGATTTTACTCTCATTGTACCACATCCAATCCCAACTCTAATATTGAAAGAATGGCAGCACCATTCACTTAGTGAGTATCACAGGTCTGTTTGTAAGACACGATGAGCTACTATTAAGGAAAATACTGGTGACATGGATAAACCTCTGGACAAGGAGCAATGCTCACCTCTGAGCCAGGCAGCCAAAGGCCTCAGTGCACACCACGGCTACTACAGTTGTGCTTGGCCTGTGCCTCGGTGAGGGCAGTGCTAAAGAGGAGGAATCATTTGCAGGTCCGGTAGAGCAGCTGCTTATTAGTGTGTTTGCAGGCGTTTACATTAGGGGTTCCCGGGAATGTTGCGGCCTTTGGGAACTGTTGCGGTTACACAGTGGTTTGATTCCTTTCTCACTGAACATGACAGGGAGACACAAACAGCACTCCGCCTCTCCCTGCGAGGCTGAGATGCACCAACACATATCAGGTCACTCAATGGTGCACTGTATCCTGGGTACACTGGAAACTGTAAGCATACCGGACCGGATGGCGGTTGTTATTACCTAGCAGGCAGTGGGGCAGCGGTGCAGAGTTGATAAGTGCTGACAACGAGCAGAGTGAATTGGGGAAGATGAGGGTGCTGCAGTCCGATACACAAAGGGTGCCCCGGCATTAAAGCACTTCACAGCTGCTGGCACTGGATTGGAGTCTAAATACGGCGTAGCGATCGCCTTTCTAAAAACCAGACGTGAGGAGTGGCCATCACACTATTCTCCAGGGACGGAACTAAGGGGCATATGTATGAAAAAGCCGTTTTGCGAGTCCTCAATAGCGATATTTAGCAAATCGCTATTAAGGACTCGCAAAATGCTATGTATGTACGAATCGCACTAATAATAGCGATTCCTACATATTCCTTAATTGCGATTTGCAATTAAGGAATACCTTCCCATTCATTCCTGTGGGCATAGAGGCGCATAGGAATGAATGGGAAGACATTCGCAATTTGCGAGTACCAATTAGGTACTCTCAAATTGCGAATGCAATTTCAAGGGTGCAAGGGTGTCAAAAGGACACCCTGTATCACCCCTGAAATATGTATGTGTGCACATGTGGTGCACAAATATGCCCTAAGGGCATGTATGTGCACCACATGGCACTTTGAAAAATGCAAAAAAGTGCATTTTTCAAAGTAATCGCAAATTAGCACCAACCTGAAGTCAAATTCGCACAACTTGGGTGCTTCCTACATTGCATTTAAGGAATCGCAATTTGTGATTCCTTAAATGCATTCGTAAATAGGGAATCGCAAATTTTGCAATTCCCTATTTTGCGAGGGCCTTTTGGGATGAGACATCCCAAAAGGCTTTTCCTGTTCGCAAACGGGCCGATTCTGAAAATTGGCCCGTTTACGAACGGGAAGGGGCTTGGTACATATGCCCCTAAGAATGCAATGGAGGGGCATTTACACACATGCACCAATACCAAGCCACCATTTCTGAATGCCACAGATAGTCACCAATGGAAATCGTTGGGTTTGCCAAACCCCACAGAAGAGATATAACATGTTGATCGAAGCTCAGCCTAAACAAAATGCCCTTGTAACATGAAGGCACCTAACTGATTTAGGACTATCGTTTGAAACATATTCTTCTTTCCAAAGACAAAGTACTGCAAATTAACACTTTCCGACTTTTTAAATAGGATATTGCAGGTTTTTGTTGACTTCTAAGTAGTTTGAAATGTAAAGCCACTAACGGAGAAAAAAGTGAACACATTTTTTTTGCACTCATTTTGTTTGTTCAGCGATTCCGTACACAGGGCCTGATTGTAAGCGTGCAAGGAATCCCGTTTCAGTTGCAAACTCCCATTTACAACAGAAACAAGATCATAAGTGGGTGCAAATTGTGCCTGAATGCCATTTAGCCAGGTTAAACCCGGTGCAAGCCATTCATGATCATTTGTGCATGATTTCCTATTCCAAGGTGTCAAATAATAAATGAGGTGCAAATTGTGCACTGTTGGAAATGGCCGTCTTTTGCGTGGTAATCCCTAAGATGTTTTGTCTTCACTGTTGTGTTTGCATTAGGACTCGGCAAACTTTACTTCTGCAAACCAGTGGTAAAGTGCTTGTGCTCTCCCTCCCATACATGGTAAAATATTGGTACCTTCAATTTACTTGTAAGTCGGTATATGGTATGCCCAGGGCCTGTGAATGAAATGCTACGAGTGGGCTGCAGCATCCAGTGTGCGAACCACTGACGCAGCAGTGAAAAACATGTCTCAGGCTTGCCATTGCAGTCTGTAGTGCAGTGTAAAACTGACATCCAGACCTGGGAAAATAAACTTTTTGCCAGGCCTAAACCTTCAAATTTTAAAACTTATATGTCACCCCTAAGGTATGCCTTAACTTCTCTTATGACAAGGTGCATGGTATTTCCAAGGTAGGACATGTATATTTAATGTTTTGCATGTCTCAGCAGTGAATACCTTCAAAAGTCATTTTTAGGTCTCGCCTAGGCAGCGCATGCGCTGTCTCGTTGAGACATGCAGTATATGCTTTAGTAGGGGAGTCCCCACCTTCGTTTTCCTATTCGTAATTGAATATGTCTTTTAAAATGTCCTACTTGCTATTAGGTTAGCCAGTTTTATGTCCCTCCTTTTTAGGTCTCGCAAGGCAGCGCGCATGCGCTGTCTCTCCGAGACTTCAAGTAATGTGTATCAGGGGTGAAACTCCGCCTCTTGCCGGGGAATTTCTCCTGCCACTTGCCATTCGTAAAATCTGGCATTGCTTTTCTTAGCGGTCTTATCATTTGCTGTAGATCCGATGTGTCACTTCCGTTATTTACGGAAGCAGCACCGCCCAACTACAGTTTTCGTCCGCTGGCATGGTCGATGTGTTGCTGAGGAGAACTCTTTTATACTATTGTTGGAGCCCAGCATGCTAATTGTTATGCGAGGTTTTGGTGTCAAGCCGCTGGGTCCCTCCGCTGCACCGACCTGATCCAAGCGTGCCATGACTCCGGCTGGTGCCGCTGATTTTCAGCTTTCAGTGATTTAGCTCCAGGCGCTGGGATGCTCGGGGCGAATTTGCATACTGCCAGACAGAGCTGCGTTCGGCGGGGCTAAAGCTACAGTAAATGGCAGCTGCAGGTTTATGCATACACATAGCAGTAGGCTCAATGTTACCCATTCAGAGCTGTCTTTAAAGCTTAGCAATTATTACGTGTTCAGGCGACAGTGTATTTACATGGTGGGGAAATGTACGTAACTGCTCCCTCGCGATGCTGGGCTATGGCTCGGTATTCATTTAAAAATCAACGTTTTGTTGGAGAAACCGTGACCAGCACCTTCTGGGTTGGGCATCATTAAAAGTAGCAACTTTTGCTGTGCCCTCTCCCATGCGCTTCCCAGCGATGTTTTCGGCGCATTTTCTGCTCCAGTCCCCCCAGCACATTGCGCGCAAACACACACTGTAAGCAGCACTGCCGGCGCTGCTACTTTCCCTGTATTCAAGACTTGTGCTTTCTGTGTGTGAGGCAATATTCCGTCCCAGGCTTGCAGTGCACGAGCAGCTGCCACCCCTCCTCCACTGCTCTCCCACTATGCACGCATTTCTTTCCCACAGATTTAGAGATAACTGCAGCTACCTCACACCTCCCCCTCCCTAGCGAAAGCAACCTTTTTTTAATCTCTCCTCCCCGCCCCCTCCGCTCTTTCCGTGAATTATTTCCGTGTATTATTTTAATTCATTCCAGACGCTTAAGTTGGTTTGCCCTGTATAATATGCCTTCTGCACAGTACTCCACTGAGCAATGATAGTGCTTTAATACTTAATGTAATTGTTTATTTTAGCCCATCGATGCGCCCTTCCACACAAACACTGCATTTCCTTGTTTGACGAGAGGTCGCTGCATTCTGCATCACTTTGGTATCCTGCTCTATTTTGAATAATAACTTCCGCTACATTCTCAGGGAATTCTGGATTGACAAACACGGTCGGAGAGCTTGCCTTTGTTTCTCCAGTGTGAATTCCTCGCACCGTGATGCCAGTATGTTTATGATTTGGCCCATCACTGGTCGTTTTGATTCCCCTTCTGCTTCATTATAAGCCCTCCACCCACCATCCTAGCGCACACAACCCCTGCAGCAGTGGGTTTTTATTTGATTTATTTTAGCCCTTTGATGCGCCCTTCCACATAAACGCAGCATTTCCCTATTTGCAGAGAGGCCCCCAAACATGCTGCGTCACTTTGGTATCCTGCTCTATTTTGAATACCAGCTTCCACTACGTGCTCAAGGAATTCTTCATTTACAAATAGGGTACATTTGTAGGGCAATTTGTAGGTTCTTCTCAGCATCGCCAGTGACTGGCATTGGCGTTTAAAGGATTGTGTTTTCCTGCACGTGTGCTGGCTCGAGATAAACCATGCCCACTACAGCGTGAAATATTTTGAAAGGTGCACAATTTCTTCAAAACATCAGCTGCATGCCTCAGCTTAATCTCCTGCTCACTCTTGTGTGTGTAAAATGTATTTCCAGTTGATTTAAACTTCCGGTCTGTGGGCCTTTGTCTGTGCTTAAGAGATTGTTGTGCTCCTTGTAATAAAAGTCATGATATTTCCAAGTTCTAATTCAAAAGTAAGCCTGAAATATTATTTGCTTCTCCTTATTAGTTACTTAGATCTCATAATTTAACCCTAGGAATGCAAATGGCACTGATGGGAAAGGTCACACTAAAGATAGGTAAAGCAGAATAAACCATTTCACCCCTGACCTCCATCTTACATTTTTCTGTTTTCCCATATTCATGGCTGCATAACTCAAGACTCTTTCAGTGTTGTTAGTGATGAGCCATAATAAAGCTGTGCAAGTGCTTGCATTCGTCTTCAGCTCCTAATGAGTTACTAGGTGTTAGTTCAAACATTCAAGGAAGAAACTTGCAAAGTCCCTTTTAGTCCAGCCATTAAAATTACCTGTCATCAATCTTGGAATAGACAAGTGGCAGGAAACTGGGCAAATGTGGATATGAAATCAAGAAACACAAATAGTTGTTAACATTTTAAACAGTACACCTGTCTGGAAAGCTTTACAAGCAGTATGCTGAAACTGTCCGCATTCCTATAATGGATCAGATGGTGCATAGTGGAACATTAGGAGGGCAGGCAATTACATCTGACATCCGTGGTCTGGTATTTCCCTAAATGTTTTGCCTTCATACTGTCAGTTTTGGTGAATTTGTTTTTTGTTGGCTTTAGGACTGTGCACACTTTACCAATGCGAACCACTACTAACGGCTTATGCTCTTTCCTTCAACCATGGTAACATTGCCTTACACCGAATTAGCAAATGTAATTACTTGTAAGTCCTTAGAAAACTGGTACTACTTTTACCCGTGCCCTGCAGCACTCATTGTACCACCCACAAACTTAGCTATCACGAGGCCTGCTGCTGCAGCCTTTATTGCAGTTTTAAACTGCCATTTCAACCTGACAAACTAAACCTTTTGCCAGGTCTAAACCTATCCTTTTTAATGCATATTAGTCACCCTAATGCATGCTCTATAGTCACATAAGGCAGGTTGCATAGCATTTAACAAGCATTTTCAATGCAATAGGTCTTTATTTGTGTTTTCAAAACCTGCAAGTGGTGCGTAAACACACACTTTGTACTTGTAGTCGTTGCTTATGAGAAGCAAAGTTGTCCTTTTTGACTGTTAGCCTTGCTTCTCGAAAGCAAGGACTATAAGTACAAACTGCGTGTTTACGCACCGCTTGCAACTTTTCAAAACATATTAAAGAAGCATTATCATTTACAATGCCAAAAGCTCAAACTCTCGAAAATGCGAGACCTATTGCATTGCAAATGCTTGTTCCCTGTTGGACATGCCTATGGCTATTGGCCCCTTTACTGGTATTAGTGCCTGTTGTTTTTCGTAGATCTCTTTTTAGGTCTCTGCTAGCGTGGCTGCGCACATGTGTAGCTCGCTCGGCGAGATTTAATGTTTTTGAGGACTTTCAGTTAAGGGCTTTAAGCCCCACCCCGATTTTTCCATTGACTGGCGTCACCGTTTATGCTGAAAAGAGCTTTCCATGTTGCCTCCCTTTGGCTTTTTCAGACAGCCCACTTGGACGGGCTCGACTGCTTTCCTCCCGTCGCAAAAGGTTTCTTATCTTTATGGGGCCATGTGTTTCAAACACATGGCCTCATAAAGACAAGCTCCGGCGCGATCCTCTTTCGCTTTCGGGACCGTACTTGTCTTTCATTTCCTTAAGTGTGTTTGAATTTGCTTGTGCGCCAATCAGACCCCATGCAGAGCCTAACCCAGAACTTTCCACACATGCTGCTGATGCCGAGCAGACTCCTACTGGGGGTGAGTGAGGTGGCTATGTGGGCAGGGTTCAGTGGCATGCATCATGGGGTTGTATATTGCTAAACCCCACTCTGGGGGAGGTAGGGTTGGGGCGACTTTGAACGAAGGCCTTTACCTGTGGGGTTATCAAGGTGCAAGTGTGTGAAGGCGGGGGCTGTACACAGTTGTATTGGGTGGCTTCCCATTGCATGGGCATCCTGGAGCAGGTGCAGGAGTAGGTGTGACATAATGCGACGTGACTTTATTGCAGTTTAAATATTGAAGTTGACGAAAGTATTGGGGTGCTTTACATGAGCACCAGTTACATTAGGCACGTTCATTTTTGGTAGGCACGGGAGAAGGAGATTAAGTGATATGCCTAGAATCACAGGGTGCGGAGCTGATGCCGAGACTTGAACCCGGTTTCCCAGTGTTACATCGGCAGCTCTGGTGTTACGCCTCACCCTCTCCCCTAAAATTTCCATTTTAAATGCGCACTTTTCGTTCTTCACATCACTATCATCATCACTACTCGTATTAGGCTAGTTAGAGGCCATTACACGAACAGAAAGGGATGGTCTCCTTTACAAGCATATGGCACACAAGAAGAGGGTGTACTGCTTCAATCATGGGGGGCGAGAGCAGTGCTTTGAATGGGCAGGTACTGAGTACCTAATCTTCTATAATTTGAAAGGAATGGCACTTCAACTTCCTTTCGCACGAGATTTTCAATACTTTCTATGGGAGAGTTCCGGCACTTCACAGTTTGAAGCAGGCACTCTAATAGCATGAGTACCCGTCCTTGTATATTCTCATTTAAAGCCTTGGGAGAGAGCTGCTCGCTTCACAGTGACATGACACAGAGAAAGGGCATTTTTTGCTCCGCCTTAGGATGCTACACTTGGGGAGGCTGAAGGCAGGGGGCGGGGTGTTCCTGTTTTCATGGGCTGGTGGGGACCTTTCCTGACTGATGTCATTTTCACGCAAGGTCGGTACTGATAATAAAAACACCACCAGGGGAAATGACAGTAGCTTCAGAACTCAAGGTAGGTGAGGCGTGCTTTGCATTGTGAGTCTGGTGTCCGTGAGGCTCAGGGGTTCCATGGAGACACAGCCCTCCTCCCCCACGTATGGTGGAAAACAGCCCCCCCTCCACTTACAGAGGACGCAGCCAATGCCTGTGCATGTGACCTGCTGAGACGCTGAGTTTGATTCACTGTTGTCAAAATGCCAGCTTGGACGCTCGCTGGTTAACTATTGAAGTCGACGAAAGTATTGGGGTGCTTTACATGAGCACCAGTTACATTAGGCACGTTCATTTTTGGTAGGCACGGGAAAAGGAGATTAAGTGATATGCCCAGAATCACAGGGTGCGTAGCTGATGCCGAGACTCAAACCCAGTTTCCCAGTTCCACGTCGGCAGTTCTGGTGTTACGCCTCATCCTCTCCCCTAAAAATTTCTGTTTTAAATGCGCACTTTCCGTTCTTCACATCACTATCATCATCACTACTCGTATTAGGCTAGTTAGAGGCCATTACACGAACAGAAAGGGATGGTCTCCTTTACAAGCATATGGCACACAAGAAGAGGGTGTACAGCTTCATTCATATGGGGCGAGAGCAGTGCTTTGAATGGGCAGGTACCGAGTACCGAAAATGATATAATTTGAAAGGAATGGCACTTCAACTTCCTTTCGCACGAGATTTTCAATTCTTTGTATGGGAGAGTTCTGACACTTCACAGTTTGAAGCAGGCACTCTAATAGCATGAGTACCCGCACTTGTATATTCTCATTTAAAGCATTAGGAGAGAGCTGCTCGCTTCACAGCGACATGACACAGAGAAAGGGCATTTTTTGCTCCACCTTAGGATGCTACACTTGGGGACGCTGAAGGCAGGGGGCGGGGTGATCCTGTTTTCGTGGACTGGTGGGGACTGATGTCATTTTCACACAAGGTCGGTAGTGATAAAAACACCACCAGGGGAAATGACAGTAGCTTCAGAACTCAAGGTAGGTGAGGCGTGCTTTGCATTGTGAGTCTGGTGTCCGTGAGGCTCAGGAGTTTCATGGAGACACAGCCCTCCTCCCCCACGTATGGAGGAAACCAGCCCCCCCTCCACTTACGGAGGACGCAGCCAATGCCTGTGCATGTGACCTGCTGAGACGCAGAGTTTGCTTCACTGCTGTCAAAATGTCAGCTTGGACTCTCGCTGGACACCAGGGGAATACATTGTGTATGTCTTCATAAAACAGTCCATGTCCAGACCTCAAGCTAGAGTGTCAGAAATCAGTGGAATAATTGATAGGAGCACAATTTCCCATGCCACCTGTTGGTTCTGTGGGCTTGGGGTTTTATCACTATTAAAATATTCCACCACAGAGTCTTTTGTTTCACAATAAGTTTTCAGTGTAATATAAAGCGCATGCATAGCTACAGCAGTATGGCACAAGTGAGGTGCATTTGGAAAGTTAAAAATAAGAGCGCCCACTCTTATTTACACAAATGGCAAATGCTGAGAGGTGCGTCCGCAGTTTCTTTAAATATGGGCAGCTGGGGCCGAAGTGTTTTCTCGTGAACAGTATGCCGGGATGAATTACATCTGGCACGGTGCACTAGTTAGCATCTGCATAAATGTTTCCAAGAGTTTCTGACCCGTTATACAAAGGTTCCTTAACCTCTGACCTCGACCACAAACCAAAAATTGTTTCGAAACATCCTCTGCCACTTTTTAATTTTAGTAAAAGTAGAAGTGTCAGAACTCTCCCATACAACGAATTGAAAATCACATTGGGAAAGCAGTAACATTGCAGATAAGCCTCATCGAACGTTATCACGCAGCTGCACATGTAGTGGGGCTCTTGTTTTTGAGCTACAGTGTACTATTTATTGCTATAAAAATGTCTACAGCATCAGGTACTGCTTAAATATTTCACAATAACGAATGCTATCATTTAATATCTGCCTAGAGTATTGGAACAGGCAAGAAGAAGTTGCCAGCACTGCAAGGACAAAAAAACTAGAACACATTTTTATATATTCTTTCTTTAATAGGATCGTTCAGTTGTACATAATGTCATCTTGGTTATATTTAAGGTAACAAAAATGCTTATAACACTTTTTAATTATAACTTTTCAACATACTGCACAGTAGCCACACTTCTCTACAACATAGCTTACAGACATTGGCAAAGCCAATAGCTCTACCTAAACACTTATAAGGTCCCAAAGGCTATGCTTTTTGTTAATCTTCCGACAGGGCGAAATTTTGCAATTAGAGAGGCAGAAACATACATTCCTAGGACTCCAACATGGCTTCTCTCGCTCCCCCCCCCCCAAAGTGTCATCTTTATAAAAACACCAGAAAACCTACTTTATAAAAGTCACCCACATTGTTAAAGTGCTTCAGTTCTTTACTAAAGGCTGAAGATTCCATACAAAAGCATAACCAAGGCTGGCTACTTACAATCAAAAGTTGGCAAAGCCCGACTGGGCTTTGCAGATTATTTAGTTTTACTGTGGGTTTTGTAACACTATTGTTGAGGGAGCCGTCGAGGTCGCACCAATATGTATAAAACAGTGGCTAAAAGCTAAAAAAAAAATTGATTTGTTTCAAAAACACACATTGTCATAGTAGTCCATGGCACTAAAGGGAACTACATTTTGTGTGGCTGCGTTCCTTGTGAAAGAGCTAAATGCTTTCACTCATCAGTGAAGTTGACCATTGACATAAATGGAATGTACCATTGATGTTTACTGTAGTGGGCAAAAGAAAATGTTAATCACAACAACAAATCAATGGACAAAGAGGACCCGTTCAAAACCTCAATAAGTATATTATGTATAAATAAGGTTAGTAAAATTAAAGGTTCTTGGCTAACAAAAGAAATAAAAAGCACAACCTAACACACCATAATGTATAAAATTGACACAGGTTTTGCAAAATAGCTAGCTTTAATCTAAAAACTGTCCAACCAAATCCAAAGTTAACATACAACTGCATTCAATATATTATAGATAGCCCATGCTTGGGTTTTCGTTAGACATACAAAAGCACTCTGGTGTCAAAAACACCACAGACCATTATTCTAATCTTACCTGCAAATGGTCATACTCAAATGGCACATGTTATACAGAACCCTTAAAAACAAAAACCACACACATACACACACACCCTACCCGTGTCAAATGTTGGCCAAATCAATAACAACATCAAATCAGTTGGCATAAAAAGCACTATTGTCTGACCAACCAAATGACAAATGATCCCCCCAATTGAGAAACAAGCATAAAACATGCAGTAGGTCTCACCTTTCATTAAGTTAAAGCCATTTGCTTTGCTATACAATACCATTATCAAAGCAAATGGCTTTAACTTAATCAAAGGCGAGACCTATTGCATTTTCAGTGCTTGTTTCACTATGGTAATGGTGGCTTTCCCGTAGAAAAGCAACGAGTTACATTATAACACGCTATAATCATAACTACTGTTTGACACAACACAATGATCCCGCACTCAAATTTCAATCAAAGTATATATAAAGATATTTAAATACAAATATACATTAATGAATCATGTTTCATAAGATCAAATAGTAGTTCAGCAGAATTGTTTGCATTCACAAATAGGATTTCTCCTTTCTAAAACCTCATAAAATCTGAAAGTATCTGAGAATTCGAATATCAGATATGATGATTATTTGTAAATTTGATTGTTGTATTTCACACAACATGGGATTAGTCAATATCAATCATCCTCCATTCCGATTTCCAATTTGTTGTAGAATTTGATCAGCCGGCACGGTAGCGTGGCGTCAGTCAGGTTTACAAATAATCATCATATATGATATTCGAATTCTCAGATACTTTCAGATTTTATGAGGCTTTATAAAGGAGAAATTCTATTTGTGAATGCAATTCAGCACAGACCGCAAGAAAAAAAGTAGTTTTTTGTGCCCTGAAGAAGCCCACGAGGATGAAACGCGTTGGCTACGGACTTTTTATCTTGCTGGAAAGAAGTTTTTGAATAAAGGATCTGATGAAAACAATTCTGCTGAACTACTATTTGATCTTATGAAACATGATTCATTAATTTATATTTGTATTTAAATATCTTTATGTATACTTTGATTGAAATTTGAGTGCTGGACCATTGTGTTGTGTTTATGGTTATTTGAGACAGTCTTGTCTCAGGAGATTTAGGGGTTTTGGATCTCCGGTCCTTAGCACCTGGCTTGTATAGAAAATTTATCTCACTAAGGATAGGTGCAATTGTGTTTTTGCCCCAAACCTCGTTCTTTTGTGTAACAATAAGTACTGTTTGAGACCACCTAGTAAAATGATTCAAATACTCATTGTAAAATGGATTTTAAATGTAACCTAATTGTCAAGTCACATTTAAAATTACAATTTTGAAGATAACATGTTTAGAAAGTAGGCATTTTCCTGCTAAGCCAAATGTGCCTTTTTTCCTGTGTCTAGGGTCACATGACTCTTAATGGCTCTCTTGTGGTGTGATGTGTATTCTTCCCAGAGAGTGGACGAAGGTGGAGTGGGTGTGGAGTACTTCCTGACGTGATGGCTTTGAAGGAGCTGTGCGCCTGCCCTGATTGTGCTGGAGCAGAGTTTTCTGTTTGAAAATTCGTTGGGTTTTGAAGCTCTGGTATGTCTATTTGTCATATTAATTTATTAATAACTAGCAATTAATTATTTGTCTTGTACAAGTGTGTTTATATTAATCAATCCGTTTGTCCTAATAAGAGAGAGTTACACGTGGGTACGCATAAATGTGCTGTTTAACAATAACGTGCGTGTTTTCATGTTTAAACGTTGCTATGTGCTGTTTATTTTTTAGCACAAAACGCTTTCCGAATTAATGCTTTTCTATGTTGCAAGTGCTAGATAGTTACATACACATAAGGGTATTAGTGGGGTTAACACTGTTTAATCACTATGCTGTGGTAACGTTGTTTTTGTTTCTTTTAATTAAGATGGTCTATTGTGGCCTATGGTGGCCTAGTCAAAGATGGCCGATTTTGTAAGCCTGGCCTCGATTTGAAAGTAGAAAACCGTGATGGGAGAGAGCCCTGCTGAATATGGTCCTGAAGTCAGCTGACCACAGTCCTTGCTTGCCTTGCTGAAATTTCCGTGAGGACAGCAGCAGCCTGGGTAATCTTCAAGTGAAATGGAACGTCCTTGGCAGCCTTGGGAAACAAAGGAGCCTTAGAGAAAGACTCTGAATATTGGTCTCATTGCCGAGGAGAAGTAGAACTAACAAGATACATTTGTGATTCTTGGTTCCTGTTCCGTAGTTTTTATTTTGTGATTTTTCCTGAGCGGAGATTTTCAAATGTAGCAATGTTACATCCTTTCCTTCTCGCTCTGCTCAGCGGTCCAGCGGACATTACAACTTTTTTATGTATCTTTCCTTTGTTCGATTTATTATAAAATTGTTAGCCTAGAGAGGGCACTTGCCACTTGCCATTTGCCTTTGCCGCGTACCGAATCTGCGTTGCTGAGGATTGATGCTGAAGGGACTTCGTCTTGAGAGACTTTACCGAGAGACTTGTCCTGACCCGTTCTGACATTTAGCTAGAATAGGTAACTATGAGAAAAATGATTTATTCTGATTGATTTCCATTTTGACTAATTTTAGATAAAGCAATATAATTTGAACATGGTGTTGGATATTATTTCTTGTCAATTATTGTGTATTATATTTTGATTATTGCCGTATAGGTTGTTTAGATTATGTTTAAGGGCAGTCTCAATAACCAGATCTTATCGACCCCGATATAGATGCAGGGTGTTTAGGAGTTTTCTTTCCACAGGTTTATTGCTGGAAGAGTATTTGAGCGTATGTTAGTGAAATGGGCCCTAGCGTATGAGGAATGTATGTGCGTGTAACTGTGAGATTACTCTATCTGTGGTAGTGGGAATATTATACATACCCTGATCTCTATCAATTTCCTGGTAGCAGAGTAGGATGGTTATTGATGATTGTCTTGATCTGATAAGATTGCTTGTACATTAGCTTATCGATTATTGATTATTGGTTGATGTTGGTATATGTACTAATACTATATGTTGGAGTTGTAATGTTGAGTTATATGTAGTGCTTCTGGAACTTGGGAGCTGGTAGCAGTTCCGTAGTAGGGCAGAGGGAAGTATATGCTGCTCTCGGGAAAGACGGAATTGTAAGGAATAACGTGTGACAATTGAAGTTGCGCGTCACATTGTCTGGGTTTGGAATCAGTGACATTGTCGTATGTTACTATTAGATATTTCTGTTATATAAGGAGTGTGTATGATAGTGAAGGTTATCTGTGAAACTCTGGTCTTAAGTCCCAGGGATCCGTAAGGATTACCGTTAAAGCTTATCGCGGGAGAAGTAATAGGTATTCTCTGAGCTTGTTTGAGAAACTGGACAGAAGAAAGCTGTTTAGTTGATGTATGTTATAATTCTGTAGTGGAGCAGATTATTCGCTGTTCTCGGGAAGCAGGATTCTCTGTGTATGTACTATATTTTCTTGTATGAATGTGCGTAAATGTATATACATATTTAATTGACTGTAAGACTCTTTGGACAAGACCTAGAGGAAACAGTTAATGAATGTATGTTAGAAGGGCAGAGTAGAGGGATGTGCTACTGTGTCAACGAGAGGTTTCTTGTGAAATAGACTCTCTTTTACTATTCTGTGGTTAGCGAAGCAGACAATGGAGATGTTTTTATGTTGTAACTAATAGATTTTGTAGAAATTTTGACACGAAGTCTACTGAGAAGATTTTGTAAAGGAGGGGTAGACGAGTGACAGAAGACAGGAGACAAGCGACTGCAGCGACTGTTGACGTCAGAAAGACCGCGCTCTGATTGGATAGTGGATCAGAATAGTGTTCGCGCTAGGATTGGTGCGTTGGTGTGAGCCGCGCAAGGATTGGAAGAGCTATTTAGTGACGTAGACGCTCCAGGATTGGTGCGTTAGTGTGAGTCGCGCTGCTATTGGTTGAAAATTCGTATTGTATATTTATAATACGGAAAGAGTAGAGAGTTTTTGGTAAACGCTAAAATGTATTACCAAGAAGGGAAAAAGAAGAAAACATTTTTTGGTAAAATTAAAAAGTGGTTTAACAAGGATAAAGATGTTAAAACGAGAGAGGGTGAGTTGTTACCTCCAACGAAAACACCTGCATCCTTTATGGCTGCGAAATATGGGTTTCATACCTGTATATGGTTGGAGAATTGGGTTAGGTATACTAAAGAAGATGGTGTTCTAGCATTTCCAGAACATGGTTCATTTAATCTGGCCGTGTTGAGAAATTTACGGGAAAAGATGTTATGTCTAGACCCGAAACCAAGACCTACACAGTTCGAGGCTTTAGTGGAATGGGAAGAGGAAGTACATGAGCGAGAAAAACAGAGATCTGGAGGGTACTACAGATATATGTTTGGGAGGAGACATGATCGTGAGACTCATCATGATCGAATGAAAAGGTGGCGAGATGTTAGTATGTCAGAGGGATTATATCCGATGAGAACAGTTGAAGGAGGAGCAGAAAGGGTTCCTGAGTCAGAAATGAGAAAATATGGAGTTAATGAGTATGAGGATGAGGTCTTGAATGACATGATTTACAAGAGACCACCTCCATATAGACCAGAACCGGATAAGAGTACACCAGTTGTTTCTCCGATAAGAGATACAGTTTGTGTCAGTGAGACAGAAAATGAGACACCTGAGTTAAGAAGTGATCACTACCTTGATGAGAATGCCAGACAATTAGCCAGAACTACAACAGAGTTGACTGAGAAGATTAGGGAGTTAACGAAGAATCTGGAAGCTGTTACGGTGCCTGTAACAATAGGTCCGGTTATGCCTGTGTTTGACAAACAGAGGACAGGTGAAAATGGACTGGTGATTCCATATGTTGGGAATAATTTGACAAATTCAGTTGGTCCTTCAGGAGATTCAGGCAAAAGAGCAGAAAGAAGTGACCTGAGACAATCAAGACATGACACATGTAGTGAAATATTAGATGCTAGTGAAGCTAGTTGTTCAGGGATGCCAATTTTAGAACCGCAAAAGAGAGTGGTTCCAGTGAGAAAA
This sequence comes from Triturus cristatus, assembly GCF_964204655.1. Lineage (NCBI taxonomy): Eukaryota > Metazoa > Chordata > Amphibia > Caudata > Salamandridae > Triturus > Triturus cristatus. The sequence continues at coordinate 138,743,411 of NC_140589.1, read as the reverse complement.
ACTGCTGAAATAACAGTTGAAGATTTGAATGATTGGATGAAAGTTCTACAGAAAAAGGATAAAGATTCACAAGTAATTGACGTGGCTAGGTTACGTGTAGAACTAGAGGAGCTTGTTACAGGAACAGTTCCAACAGAAATTCTGAAGAGTCATCATGATGGTGAGCTAATGTTTATGTGCAAGAACATTACCTGGAGAGCAAGAAATACACATGACAGGCTAAGAGCAATAGCGAATGAGCAGGGAGTTGACATTGATAAAGTGAAAACTTTACAAAACACCTACAGGATGGATTTTACAGAGAAGGATTTTGAAAATTTGAATGCTACTGGTAGAACAGGACAGATTAAGGAAATGGTAGCATTATTGCGAAGATGGGGTGATGTAGAAAAGTGGAAGGATAGGTGGTATAAGAAAAGAGATGAAGCTGAAGATAGAACAACTTATTCAGCATTTCCAGTGAGAGAAAAAGAGAAACCAGTGGATAATTATCCTATGAGAGAAATACCTGGAGGAGGATATGTACATGTTCCATGGACCAGACAAGATATTTTATCATTCACGAATGATTTCCCTCGATTGAGAGAAAAGCCCGTCGAGTGGTATAGGCAGGTAGATAGGTTTGTGAAATTGTCAAAAGTGCTGTGGGTTGACCTGAATAGTCTGTTTGATATAATTGTTCCAGCAGACTTGTGGACTGAGTGTAAAATAGTTGTGAGTTGGCCTACTGAGGAATATCCAAGAGACCCAAGAACAGGGGCACCAGATCCAGAGGTAATGAGAAAGTATGATCAGGTGATGGTATACCTGAAGAGTAAAGTTCCTGCAAAAGAGACAGACTGGGTAAAGATAGATCGAACACAACAGGAAGCGAAAGAATCAGTGCATGCTTTTTACGAGAGGCTGATACTAGCATTTAAACAATTCAGTGGAGATGAACACCTGGGTGACAAAGATTTGAGTCATTTTGTATACAGATTTGTATATGGCCTTAGACCTGAAATTGGTGAGAGAATTCGTGAGCATACAGTGGATTGGCAGAGTAAGAAAGTAGATGAGATTCTGAGACATGCGAAATACTTCAGTGATGAAATTGAAGCGAAACAAAGAAAGCTGAAAGAAAAAGCAATGTGGGCACAAGTGAAAGTTGCGGAAAGACAGGAAGCACAGTTAGTGGAACAGGCGAATAATCCAGGAAACAATGCAGGGAATAGACCTAGATATGCAGGGAAAGGAAAAGGAAGTCTTGATGAAGCGAAAAAAAAAGTTTCCTTGTCACAACTGTGGCCAATTGGGGCATTGGAGATCGGAGTGTCCTAATCCACCATTAGTGAGTAATGAGAATAAATCCTTAAATCAACAGGTGCAGAATGAAGGAAATAATCAACAGCAGCAACAACAGAAAGTTGTGAGACAGCAGAGTCAAGAGCCAAAACCGCCCTTGCCGCAGAATAAAGGGTTACAAAAGTATAATCAGGATTCAGGATTCTACAATGATGAACAGGTAAACAAACCAAGACGTTCAAACAAGGTACAACAGTACTTGTTAAAGAGTGAAGGGAGTGAATCTGAGGGTGATTATTGACGGTGCCGAGGAGAGGAAGAAGAGTGCATACTTGGTGCAACTCTAGAAATAGACCAGGCAGGACCATTTGTGGATGGGAAAATAAATGAGGAGAGTGTTACTTTTTTGGTAGACACAGGTGCGACAAGATCAACTGTCAGGTCAACAGATGTTAGAAATCTTCCTCTCTCGGATGAAGCAATCCAAGTAGTTGGTGTAGCCAATACGCAAATCAGAACACGTCTTACTGAACCAGTAAGAGTACAGATAGGGAAATTTTCAGACATGCACAGATTCATTGTCTGTGACACGAGTCCAGTGAACCTGTTAGGTAGGGACTTGTTGTGCAAGATGAACTGCACAATTTTTTGTACACCGGATGGAATAGCCTTTGAGACACCAGATGAGGATGTTTTGTACCGAGTGACTCTAGAAAATAGAGAAAGTGAGTTAATTGGTGCATTTGCTGTGTTTAATCCGGAGGATTTGCCTCGAGAGCTGAGAGACACAGTGAAAAGGACAGTTTGGGATTTTACTGGAGAAGATGTGGGATTGATGAATAATGTAGATCCAGTGAAAATTGCAGTAAAAGAGGGAATTACATATCCTAACATTCCTCAATACAAAATGACACCAGAAATAATTGAAGGAATAACTCCTATAATTGAGAAAATGATTCAGCAGGGAGTCCTGAGAGAACTACTGAGTAGTCCGTGTAATTCACCGATAATGGGACTAAAAAAGCCTAATGGGAAATTTAGGATCGTACAGGATTTGAGAAAAGTTAATCAAATTGTGGTGGCATGTTGTCGTATTGTGCCAAATCCATCAGTGATCCTGTATCAAATTCCACATGATGCCGAGTGGTATACAGTAATTGATTTGTGTCATGCGTTCTTTTCAATTCCATTACATCATGATAGCCAGCCGATTTTTGCATTTAGGTTTGGCCAGCATATCTTAGCATGGTGTCGTATCCCACAGGGGTATACGGAGAGTCCTTCGATATTCAATCAGTTATTGAAGAAATCGTTGGAAAGTTTGATCATGCCTGAGAGCTCAGTACTAGTGCAGTATATTGATGACCTACTTGTGGCATCAAAGACACGTGAAGCTTGTGAAGTAGATACCATAGCTTTACTGAATCATCTGGCAGATGGAGGGTTAAAGGTATCTCCAGCCAAATTGCAATTTTGCAAGAAAGAGGTGCATTATCTTGGACACAATATTGAAAAGGGTCTGAGAAAAGTGACGGATGACAGGATCAGAATAATCAGAGAAATGAAAGCCCCAAAAACTCAGAGGGAAGTGAGAATGTTCCTGGGTATGGTGGGTTATTGTCGTCAGTGGATAATTAATTTTTCCTTGATAGCAAAGCCACTGATTAAACTGACAAAAAGTGAGATGACAGATCCATTGGATCTAGATGCAGAACAAATGGCAGCATTTGAAGAGCTCAAAAGTAAAATGTGTGAGGCTCCAGCTTTGGGTATGCCTGACTATGAAAAGGAGTTTGAGTTGTACTGCAGTGAGAGAAATGGATGTGCACTTTCAGTGTTAATTCAGAAGCATGGATTACTGAGAAGGCCTATTGCGTACTTCTCATCGACACTTGACCCTGTAGCTGTGGGTTTACCAGGTTGTCTGAAATCTGTGGCTGCAACATGCAGAAGTCTGGAACAAAGTGAGGGAATCATAATGGGATATCCTGTAAGGGTATTCGTACCTCACAATGTGGCAATTCTTTTGACAAGAAGCAGAACCCAGTATATGTCACATAGTCGGTTGACTAAATATGAAAAAGTGATTCTGGGAGCATCAAATGTGACTCTTGAAAGATGTGTGAATGTGAATCCAGCGACACTCTTGCCGGATATTGAAAACGTGGGTGTAAAGATGGAAGATGATCATGATTGTTTGGATGTGCTTGAGTACTGTACAAAACCGAGACCAGACATAAGGGATCTTCCCTTGCATGAGAGTGATCATGTGTTGTTTGTGGATGGATCATGCCTGAGAAATGATGATGGTGTGTTATGTGCAGCATATGCGGTGTGCAAAGTTTCAGAAGTCATGGAAGCATCACCATTGAAAGGAGTGAAATCTGCGCAAGTTGCTGAATTGATAGCATTGACAAAAGCTTGCGAAATTGGGAAAGATTTGAGGACGACTGTGATGACTGATAGTCAGTATGGATTTGGAGTTGTGCATGACTTTGGCCAGCTTTGGCTACAAAGAGGTTTCTTGACATCGAGTGGAACTCCGATAAAGAATGCTGAAATGATTGGTAAATTGCTTGAGGCGATACAGCTGCCTAAGGAGTTAGCAGTTGTAAAATGTGCTGCCCATGGACAGGGAGAAGATTTTATCACGGTTGGAAACCGTTACGCAAATGATGTTGCGCAATACTGTGCCAAAACAAATCAGTCTATTAATCGGGACGGAGAGGGGGAAATGTCTTTTCTCTCTGTGATGTTTACTAATGTCTTAGAAACCTGGGATGAAGTGAAACAGTTGCAGGATGAGGCAGGAGAGGAAGAGAAAAAAGATTGGATTAAGGCAGGATGTGCTCCAAGAGAAACAGACCATGTTTGGGTCTACAGAGATGGCAGACCAGTAATGCCTAACTCCATTTTGTCGTCAATGGCAAGAATGTATCATGGCCAGGGACATTTGGGGAGGGATGCGATGGTTAGGTCATTTAAACAAACCTGGTACAATGCAAAGTTCAGGACAATTGCAGAAAGCATCTGTCAAAGGTGTTTGGTTTATCAGCAATTTAACACCGGGAAAAAGACAGTGGTGAGTCTGGGGACAATAGGCAGAGAAGGAGGTCCTTTTACAAGAATGCAGATTGATTTCATTGAAATGCCCCAAGTAAACAGACTGAGGTATGTTCTAGTGGTAGTCTGTTTGTTTTCAAGGTGGGTGGAAGCTTACCCGACTAGAAGAAATGATGGAATAACAGTGGCAAAGTTACTGTTAAGGGAGTTGATTCCTAGGTACGGGTTCCCAGTAACAGTTGAGTCTGATAGAGGTGGACACTTTCAAAATGAACTCATGGGTTTGATTTGTGAAGCATTGAAAATACAGCAGAAGCTACATTGTGCATACCGACCAGAGGCTTCTGGTGTGGTTGAGCAGATTAATGGCACAATCAAGAACAGGATTGGAAAAATGTGCTTAGCCACTGGCATGAAATGGCCAGATGTTTTACCTCTAGTGCTGATGACTATTAGATCTACTCCAGATAGAACTACTGGCTTGAGTCCGCACGAAATAATCATGGGACGTGCAATGCGCCATGCATGTGTGCCTGTCAATAAGTTGGTGACAATAACTGATGACATGATTTTGGATTACTGTAAAGGCCTGGCTGACGCAGTTCATTCTGTGTTTCACCAGGTTGGAGAAGAAGCTACCACACTTGAGAAGAAGCAAGCCCATGATCTGAGTCCAGGAGACTGGGTGAGGATTAAGGTACACAGAAGAAGAAATTGCTTGGTTCCAAGGTGGGGAAGGCCGAGACAAGTTATTCTGACTACGACAACTGCAGTAAAGTGTGCTGGAGTGAGACACTGGGTACATGCAAGTCATACTCTGAGAGTTCCAAACCCAAAAGAAGGGACTGGTAAAGAGTATTTTGAAGAGTCAGATTCCAGTGATGATGAAGATACAGAATCAGTGGGGAAAGAAGTAGGAAAAGCTTCGAATGAACCACTGCGAGTATCAGAGAAAAGATCAGATTCTGTGAGAGAGCCTGAAGTTTCAAAAAGCAGTGAAGGAAAAAGAAAAGAAAAGAGAAATTTCACAGAGACTACTCCTGAATCAGAAGAGGAGGAGATTGAGGAACCACTTGAGATTATACTTGAAGAAGTAGGGTCAGAAGAAGATAGAGAGGGAAAGATTGCGGAAGACCCCCGAGGAGGTGTAGGGAACATTCTTGATGAGCTAGGTGAAGGGACAAGTAGACAGCAGAAGATTGCGTGTCGGAGACTCGAGGAGGGACAGAAGTAGGGAAATCTCAAACAGTGGTGAAAGAATCTGTGGAAAAGAGGAAGACTGCTAGAAAACGAAAACAGAAGGCACTTGAAGCAGAATTGGATGATGAGAATGAACAAACAGAGGGTCGAGTTCTGAGAAAGAGAACTTGGATTGGAGAAAGAAGTAATAAAGAAATGAAGCCGAAAAAGGTGATAAAAGGAGATCGTTGGCCTAACAACAGAGTTAAAAGGCTGAGATACAAAATAATAAGAGCAAATACATCAAAAGCTGAACAAGTGAATGAAGTATCGAGTCAAAGTTCAAAGGCTGAAGGAGAAGAATCAAAGGAATCAAAAGAACCAGTAGAAATAAAAAGAGTAAGAAGACCCAACCAAAAGTACAGATCACCGGAATGGTCTTATGTGGCACTGTCTGAAGAAGGAAAAGAAGAAACAGTGACTCGAGATAATCCGGAAGAGATCTTGAGAGAAGTGGTTGAGGAAGATACTGGTGAAATTCTGAAAGTACTCTTGACTGACATTGGAGAAGAGTCAAGTACTGAGGATTTTGATGTTGGAGATCTAATACAATTTGATGTTGAAGAAATTGAAGTGAAGAATGACAAGTATCCAAACTGAATAAAGAAAGGATTCACTTGGATTAAGTGAACGAAAGGATCATTTGGAAAAACTGAAAGACTGAAGAAAAAATTTGAAAAGAATTGTTGAAGAATTTAAGAGTTCCAATTTCAGTAGTGGAGTAGTAGAGGCTAAATTAAAGTAGTAAAATGGCTAACATAGAGGATAATCGAAATAGATGTGCCTTCTTTAAAAGGTGGTGTAGAATGTGCTGCTGCTGTACTGGATTATTAATGCTTCTATGGGGTGTTTTAGTTTTATTAGTTACTTTCAAAGTTGAGTTTGAGATGCATACAGAGAATGTGACAAATGTAGAGAAGAATTCGCAAAAAGTAGTTCCGATTAGGATTAGTAATACTTACATACACAAAGATAGGTCAATTAATAACTTTTCTAGTAATGTTTTTTCAAAATTGTTATATGAATATGTGAAAACAATGGAAGTGAGGGATTGCTACGTTTGTATGCAATTACCTGCATCTATTTCAGAGGGTGTTACTTATCATCATTTACCAGCTACATATGGTATTTCTTGTAGTATTTTAAGTAGTGTTTTTTATTTGTTAGGGAAAGTAGATTATAAGATGTCTAACAGAGATAGTATTTTTGGGCATTTGCCAATGAACAAAGAGCTGAATCCAGCTAAAGAAGCTAACACTTTTGGTGAAATTTTTATTGAAGAAAAAGGATTAACATTAGAATACATTTTTAAGAATAATTTAACTTACAGTCTGAAAGGAGAGGAGAAAGCTTTCCTGGATATGGTAGAGGAAAGGAGATTGAACATGCAGGAGAAAGCAGGGAAATATAAAGTGAGTGAGACAATTTGGGACATTGAGATGGGAAAAGAGTTGAAGAATGGGGCTAGTCCAACTTTAGCTTTAGATGCACCACAGAAGGGTAAACTTTGCATTACAAGAAGGAAATCCCAATATGATACATACTTTGTTGGGACTAGTGAGTGCCATGATACATACTTCATTGCAATAGGTTGGGGTTTCAGAGGTGGAGAAGATACAATTTTTCCAGGAGTATACTATGTTTGTGGGAACAAGGCTTATTACAAGTTGCCTGACCATTGGTATGGCACGTGTTATGTGGGCCTGGTTTTTCCAAAGATTTTTCATATAGATAAAATAACAGATGTAGAACATATTAATTTACTAATGCGTTTTAAGAGAGAAACTTGGTCTGAAATAGTGGGTGATATTTTTGGAGTTTTGATTCCAGCAGTGGGAATTTCTTTGAATGCTTATGGAATTCGGAAACTGTCCACAGTGGTTGATCGCTTATCGACAAATACCGCTGGAGGGTTTCTTTTGGTGAATATGGAATTAAGTGCCGTACGTGCCATGTCTATGCAAAATCGACTTGCCCTTGATATTCTATTGGCCAAGGAGGGTGGAGTCTGTGGAATGCTGAAAGTTCAACATTGTTGCACTTACATTCCAGACGAAAGCAAAGACCTGAAGGTCTATATCAAAAATATTACTGATTTGCATGAAGAATTAGTACCACTTGAAGCTGAGAATTTATGGACTAAAATAGCTAATAAAATGATAGCTGTTAAGGATTTTATTGCAAAAATAGGTAGTACTATTATAGGTAGAATATTGTTTCCTTTAACTTGTATAATTGTTGCTTTATTGATAATAAGATTAGTGTGTGTGTGTTGTAAAAACAGGGGAGGGAAGAAGAAAGTGAATAAAGAGAAGAAAAACAAGAGGTTGAAAAGAGAACCGCAAGAAATTGAATTGGAAGAATTGAGGGAGAGTGTTTACTTAGAGACAAAAAGGGATGATGAAAGAGTGACTGGTGTGTAATGTTGTGTAAGGGGAAAAAGACATTTCCGATTTCTCCTAAAATGGGACTAAATTTTCACTATTTTTTTTTTGGGTTTATTTGGTGATAAAATCACCAAAGGGGGGATTGCTGGAGCAGAGTTTTCTGTTTGAAAATTCGTTGGGTTTTGAAGCTCTGGTATGTCTATTTGTCATATTAATTTATTAATAACTAGCAATTAATTATTTGTCTTGTGCAAGTGTGTTTATATTAATCAATCCGTTTGTCCTAATAAGAGAGAGTTACACGTGGGTACGCATAAATGTGCTGTTTAACAATAACGTGCGTGTTTTCATGTTTAAACGTTGCTATGTGCTGTTTATTTTTGAGCACAAAACGCTTTCCGAATTAATGCTTTTCTATGTTGCAAGTGCTAGATAGTTACATACACATAAGGGTATTAGTGGGGTTAACACTGTTTAATCACTATGCTGTAGTAACGTTGTTTTTGTTTCTTTTAATTAAGATGGTCTATTGTGGCCTATGGTGGCCTAGTCAAAGATGGCCGATTTTGTAAGCCTGGCCTCGATTTGAAAGTAGAAAACCGTGATGGGAGAGAGCCCTGCTGAATATGGTCCTGAAGTCAGCTGACCACAGTCCTTGCTTGCCTTGCTGAAATTTCCGTGAGGACAGCAGCAGCCTGGGTAATCTTCAAGTGAAATGGAACGTCCTTGGCAGCCTTGGGAAACAAAGGAGCCTTAGAGAAAGACTCTGAATATTGGTCTCATTGCCGAGGAGAAGTAGAACTAACAAGATACATTTGTGATTCTTGGTTCCTGTTCCGTAGTTTTTATTTTGTGATTTTTCCTGAGCGGAGATTTTCAAATGTAGCAATGTTACATCCTTTCCTTCTCGCTCTGCTCAGCGGTCCAGCGGACATTACAACTTTTTTATGTATCTTTCCTTTGTTCGATTTATTATAAAATTGTTAGCCTAGAGAGGGCACTTGCCACTTGCCATTTGCCTTTGCCGCGTACCGAATCTGCGTTGCTGAGGATTGATGCTGAAGGGACTTCGTCTTGAGAGACTTTACCGAGAGACTTGTCCTGACCCGTTCTGACATTTAGCTAGAATAGGTAACTATGAGAAAAATGATTTATTCTGATTGATTTCCATTTTGACTAATTTTAGATAAAGCAATATAATTTGAACATGGTGTTGGATATTATTTCTTGTCAATTATTGTGTATTATATTTTGATTATTGCCGTATAGGTTGTTTAGATTATGTTTAAGGGCAGTCTCAATAACCAGATCTTATCGACCCCGATATAGATGCAGGGTGTTTAGGAGTTTTCTTTCCACAGGTTTATTGCTGGAAGAGTATTTGAGCGTATGTTAGTGAAATGGGCCCTAGTGTATGATGAATGTATGTGCGTGTAACTGTGAGATTACTCTATCTGTGGTAGTGGGAATATTATACATACCCTGATCTCTATCAATTGCACTTCAAATGGTAGCCTGGGGAGCTGTAAACTAGCCCCTACTGACTTCACAAGACCAGCCTGTCCTTTTTTCACTAACCAGGCTGGAGCCAAACCCAGGGGAAAGATATTAACTGACCAGATTCAGTTAAACAAAAGGGTGTCACCCACCCGTAAGCTGGCACTGGACATAAAAGTGATACACTCAGAACCTGAAACCAGAATACTCCTGGACCAGAGACGATCCAGAAGAAGGGCTGCACTGCTGTCTAAAGACAAGCGGGCCTGATTGCTTGAACCCAGGACCCCAGAAGGGACTACAAGGGGACATTGGCTGACCTCTTGTTTGAGTTACAGGGGCACAATAAGCTTCCAGAGGCCTGGCCAGCTTTCCAAGTCTCCATACCCAACTGGACCTGACCTGGTCCCTCCGCTTGCCTTTGCGGGAGTGAGTTCTGACCCCAAAGTACAGCCTTGAATACCCTGGACCCTTGGCTGGAGTCAGAGTGTACTTCTCCCTGCTTAACTGAAGCATTCACCAGATCCGATGCAGGGTGATGCTGAGCAACACAGGGCCACATATCGCAGTACCATGCAGATCCTGTCGGCGGCTTCACCTGATCTGATGCAGACCAACACAGATCCTTGCAATGCAGAACCGCGTAGAACCTACATCAAGTATAGAAGGTATAACTCCCAGGGGACTGAACCTCGTCCTGTACCCTGCCCGTGCTCCATCGTGGTCGGCCTGAACTTGTAATTATTTACCCTATCCGGCGCGACCAGATACCCTCAGTTGCTACTTTGCCCCTTATTGTCCTATTTTGTAACCTTAGGCTTTAAAAACTCATAACTCGTGTTCTACTGGTTGAATTGTTTTTATGTCATTTTCTTTAATCTAAATTACTCTATTTTACAATATTCGTTTGGGATTTTTCTTTGTGTATTCACTTTATTACAGTTTGAGTACTGCATAAATACTCTACACATTGCCTCTAAGTTAAGCCTGACTGAGTGTGTACAAAGCTACCAAGGGGGTTAAGCACAGGTTTAATTAGTGACTTTTGTGGTTCACCCTGACAAGTATTGTGATTATTCATTGATGTGGAACCACTTCATCAAATATTCCTGTTTCTTACATGCACCTGCTGATTACCACACACCAAACAGAAGGGAATTAGTGGGTGTGCAATTTGCATCCACCATGGTATTCCTAAGCACTTCTTTTGCAATCAGTTATCAACAGCATGGAGCGTGTGGTAAATATAATTGTAAAAATCAAAGCAAGTGCAATTTTAATAGCACTTGCGCACAGTTCTAAATGATAATCCTTGTATATGTAGACTTTTGAATCTGCTGTGTTTTTTCTGCAAACATAAAGATGGGCTACAATTGTATGGTTGCATGTCTTTAGGCCACAAATCCTATTTGCTGCAACATTAACCCATTGAATTAACACAATGAACATGCGGGTTGTATAAATTAAATTCAATTTTACCTTTCCTAAAAAAACTCAAAGCATATACCCTTGATGTTTTTTTAACTTCATTTGAAATAGTAGAATTTCAGTACATATTATTTGGCTGTTCGCTGAATGGAAGTAGAAGGATAAGGTTTAGGAACCTTCAACTCAAGACACTCTACTGTTTATCTCTAAGGCCAACTTATATGTCCTAAAATGGAGTACAATTTTCACACTAGTAATTTTTCACGGCTACTAGGATTGTGGAGAAGGACAGTTGGTAACACAGTTCCCAAGTAACCATGCAGTGAACCAAATATTTGCCAAGGAGCAGGTTAGATGATACCACAACGTAATTAGAAAGCAATTGTGCACTTCAATATTTAAAAATGTTTGTGGAGTGGGACAATGTTATTGAAACCTGTAATTGCGGCCTTATGTTTGTGGATGGCTGCACCAATAATAAGCCATACAATTGCAACCACAGTGCACAAACTTTGAGTCTTTCTTGAGTTTGGGATCCAACTTTGCTAGAGCTGATGGCAAGAATATTTGTAAAGGACAAGAAGATCTCCAGAGCTGAATGACTCCTTCATTCCAAATCATCATCAGCAATCTTCGAAATCTAAGTCCAGTCAATTCACTCTCATTAATTATCAGTATCACGACAAATTACCTGGAATCTTTTGGCACTCCAGCCCATTAAGTCAACAATGTGAGAACATTTGCCTATGCCGATGTCAAAGATTATCATCTGAAGACCTCTGCACACTCTGTGTTTGCCTGTGCCTAGCAGTTCAAGTTTTCACTGGGAAACCAGAGGGGCACTCCTTGGCGTCAGTGATCATTGTTGTTATTGCTAGTCCAGATTTGGCAAGAAAGAACCAGGAATAGATTGTTTATACGAAAGTGTGATGCACTGATGAAGACTTGGAATTGACGATAAGGCCCAAACTGTATATATATATGTCTTTCACACTCTGGAGCACAGAGTGCGTCCATGGTGCAAAGTATTGATACCTACTCATGTGGGTAGGTTCTCATAAATCATCACTGTGTAAATTATTTGACTATATTATTATATTATTTTTCAAAAATGCATAACTATTTCAACTCACATGGAGTGTTTCTAAAGCAACAACAGCTTGTCATATATGAAAGAGTCCAGTAGAGAATTAATTAAACAAAGTAGAATTTAACAAATAAATTGGGTGGAAACAAGTATTTGGAGTTTATTGAACAATTCATCATACATTTTGATTTTTTCATTATCCATATTCACATAATAATTAACATGTTATCAGTATGAGACACTGGATAGAGAGGCAACTGGTTGTTTTAGTCAAGTGTAAGGAGTAGAATGTACATCTCCCAGTTCTAATGAGACTGCATCACCGCCCCATGTTTTGTTGTGAAATAATCATTGTTACCATTTCACTGCATATAAAATGATTAAAGAATCATGATGAACATTTCCATTGACTGATTAAATACTGAGCAGACATTTCCATTGGGAAAATATTCAATATATGAAATAAAAGCTAATGAATTATTAAAAAAAGACTAATCAATTGCCAGGGCTGGGGATCAGAAAATGTCTTCTCCTTATATGCACAAACCAAAATGGATAGAAAGTTTCTGATATTGAAAAAAAGATTCTTACTGCTTCATTCAATCTGTTGAAGGAGTAAAAAAACATTTACACACCAAAACATGTCTGCTAGAAAGTGTGTTATGAGGAAGGGCAGGTTATTTAACACAGTCCAGAAATTTGACTTTTCATCAGACACTCATGAACCATAAACAACTTCCAGGGATTTTCTGCAATCACTGCTGATCATGAAAATCAGGAGACCTTGCATTCCTTTTTGACCTTCTTTGGCACCTTGACCAACTGGGAGCATTTTTAGCCACTGTACTCACATATGTATCCTGTGCTTAATTTGTAAAAAATGAATTGCAGTTGCCCAAGGTATTTCAGGCGGGTCCACCACAGCTGGCAATGCTTTTTAAAGTACACTAAAGAGTTAAATGCACCACTAATGAACTCTGTTACAAATTAAATACCCTGCACCACCATGTTGTGGAGTCTCATAAGCAGAGCCCAGAGTTTACAAATAAGTACTGTGCCGATCACCGACAAACACTGACAGAAATTAAGCACCAATGTACCCACAAACTACAGATAAAGCGGTACTTTAGTGACTGCAAAACATTTAATTGTGAAGAGGTTTTTGAACTGTAAGCCCAGCTTAGACTGAGCACCTGCTAGGATCTAATCTAGTCCATGTTGGCACTTCTGGCTTGGCCCATTAAACAGTTCTGTCCAAACAGGGTCGTTTTCTGGAGATATTTCCACCACTACAGTTTACAACTTTATTGTACAACTTGATTCTGCAATATTGCAATTTACCACTTTGATGCCATTGAAATTATTATTAGGTTTTTTTTTCTTACACTATGCCGGGTCCCTTCTCATTAGGAGAATCTTGATATATTTTAATTTCCCTTGCCTAAACGTTATCGGAGTAGGAAAAAAAGTGATAATTACAATCCAGTCCCAAGTTGGTACGCAACCGCTAAAACCCACCATTAGTATGCACTTAGGCATAGCTTTGTTAAAATCACTAAAATAAGATAGCGAATATAATACTTTGGGAATTGGGCCTATTTACAAACTGCCTATTGTAGTATGTTTTGTTATGCCACTATAGTACTACAAAATGCTATTCTTAAACCTGTGTTAGGAGTTTCCGTCTCTGCCTCTCCTATATTTTTTTGTGCAGAGACTACTAACCTGAATTCAGGGTTGTAGCATATGTAAGTATACGGGGGCAGATTTACGAGGAAGTGCCCCAGCGCAGCAACGCAAGCCCTTTGGCTGCGCCACGCTGTAGCACTTCCAAAGCACAGGGATGCAACATATTTACAATAAGATGTCGCATTCCTGTGCTCTCCCATGCGCTGGCCAACAAACAGCTGCCATGCGCCGGCGCAGGCACCCTTGCACCAAGGTGCAAGGATGCCCTTGTCATGGGGCGATTGTTTTTGTGCAGGAAGGGGCACCTTTCTGCACAAAAATAATCACTAGAGGCATTTTCCTCTTTCAATGCGTGCTGTAGAATGCAGCACACAATGAAAGAGGATGAAAGAGCAGAAATGAAAACATTTCTCCTCGTTGCGCCTCCCTATGCCTTCCCTAGGGAGGCGTAGCATTCACACGCATTTGCAGATTTAGGATTCCTCGTAAATCTAGAAATGGGTCTTGTTCCATGGGTGTTGCGTGGGAACACCCACAGCAACACCCATGGAATGCCCCTTTCACAAAAAGTGCTTTTAAAGGGGCCATATTTACAAGGACAGGAAAAGCCACGCAGGGTGGCTTTTCCAGTCCTTGGGGCAGAGAAATACGCCACCAGTACGTCACAAAAGTGACGTAATGGTGGCGCAAGGGGCTTATAAATCTGCCCTATGGTTTTCTCGTAAATGCGAGAGGGATGAAGAGTGGTTGGGCAAATGTCAATACTACTACTAAAAAGGGTAGGTGTTCAGTGAGAGGTAAGAGAGGTTAAGGAAGAGCTAGAAAGTGATCTAGGAAGGGACGTGTGCCCACACACAAAGAGTATGCCCATCACTATTCATTAACCGTCCTGCTAAAGTTAGTAAAGCCAAGAAGGGAAGCAAAACAGCAGGCAATTAGTCCAGCTCAAAACTGAAGTAAGTCTAGCAGCACACATGGCCAACCTCTGGTTCTGCAACATCCGCTCATAGAAATCAATAGAGGTACAGATTTAAAAACAACCCCAAAGGAAATAATAATAAATCAATTCAAATTATTATAAAAAGTTAAAAAAGAAATATACATAATTTAATGAAAGGAATATATACAAATAATATATACATATATTATTAATTATAAAATATCTTAACCTCTGTTGCATTAAAAAGTAATGTAAGAATATATTTTACTAAAATATAGTTACACTTCTTTTAATTATATTTTTACTTTAGGTGTTTTAATTTAAACTTGATAAAAAATAAATTAAATGTAGTAAATGTATGTTTATGTAATTGTTAATTCAAACTTAAGTTAATAGGGCCATTGCATATTTTCCTTTCGTTCTACATTTAAAATACATATATAACATGATTTTACTTTAAAATGTAAAATACAAATATTTCACTAATGTTTTCCATGTTTAATAAACTTTTCAACTTTTTCCTATACTTTACCATCAGGAGATTCTGCAGTCCTGGCATTAATAATTATTAAAAGTGGTGTGTAGAATAAATCAAAAGATATGTAATTATATTTTAATAGAAATTATTATTACAATAATGTTTACACTCAAAAAAGGTTATTAAAATATTATATAGCTAAATAATAATAATGTGCAATTTCTAATTATTTAAAATAAATCAATATCATCATTTATATTTTTGAAATTTGGAAATATTTAAATAATGTTACATTTTCCCACGAGGTTTAAATTAAAGTCCCTGCCTCCATTATTTTGTATGGGGCAGTGTTGCAGTACCAGTTGTTGGCCCTGTGTGATGCTGAATTTACTACTGTCTTTTGTTCAGTAGTAACTTAGGGCTTGATTACAAGTTTGGTGCAACAGCGCCGGCTCAACTGCGCCAAATCTGGTCATGGACCGCCGACCCTATCACGAGTTGTAAAAGTACAACTCGTAATACGATCGGTGATCCTCTGGCCTTTAAATTACACATGCGAATTACTCATATGTGTAAGTTAGCTTTGTGAATAGCCCCCTCAGTGTTTTGCAACATTACTTAATTCCAAGTCTGTAATATAGATTTACAAACCATATTTACTATGCATTCACTACTAGCGAATAACTTGCACATAGCCATCAAGTGGAAGCCTGTGGTAACTAGGTTCAGCCTATAAAAAGGGGACCAGAACGCATCAGTTTCCTTTCACAGGGACTGCATTCTAAGCAATGAGGAGAAGTATTTTGGCAGGACATTAGAGCAGAAGAAAGAGCTAGGAGATTTTTTTTAGGGTCAGATATAAATACTTTGATCAAACAGAGGAAGAGATGTAGAGCAAAAACATTGAAATCTGCTTTTGTGGCTTCTGCGATTCCACACACTTTTTTTGCCTAAGAAAAGCATGTTTGCTGTTGTTGAACATAGAATAGATTTCTAAATTGTTTAAAATTACCTACTTGAGCCCAGTCTGTCTCTGGTAATAATTGACCTGGTTCTGATGTTGCTCTATGCTGTGCCAGTAGTCTGCTTCACATTATAAGTCATCTCAAAGGAGAAAGTACTTGTGCAGGGGTAAGGGAAAGGTTGTTGTGTCAGCACATGTAGGGTTGCAAGGTTTAATTCTGGACCCTGATGTATTTTCCGTACTAACTGGTGTAGGTACACTAATGGAGGATTCCATTATTTCTTAATCTTCTGTATCTGTCTGAAATTCTCGTTCCTCTTCCTGACATTCATTGTCCAAAGGCAAATTTGTACAAAATGTCATTTGATTTACTTACTAAGAATTACAATTTGATCTATAAATATTAATATACAAGTAAAATATTTGTATCTTATTCTACTAATCTCATAATTCATTTATTTAAAAACAATTATAACATGTATTACATCTGGAAAAAATACTTTACATTTCATCAAAAAAAAGGATTTGATGTTATAATGATTTTTAATGTGAGGCATTCATTAGAATGTATAATAATGATTACTATTGAAGTGTATTATGGTATTTTTAGTTCTTTATTTGAAACATGTGAATCAACAGCACAAGGACCTAACAGCTTTCCTAATCGCTAGATAATATACAGCATATTTATGAAGATAATTTACATGTTCTTGTAACTATTAATACATACCTTTTTCAAAGTATCATATATTTAACCTGTACTCGATGGTGGGATCTAGCATGAGTTTCACTCGATGATTTTCTCAGCGGGGTTTGCAGGGGGAACAGTAGAGGATCTTACGACTTCACTGCTTCTTAAAGCTTGTTTTCTTTAGTGCATGATCGCAGGTCATTCCAACGCTTATGGAGTTTGTTTATTGTGAGTTGGGTCACACCAACATCATTTATCCTCTCGTATGCCCAGCCACATTTTTATCTAGTTGGACTCAGGTACAGTTAAAGTTTACTTCCGCCAAATTTAATGCCGCCTGTGTTTTCATCACCACCACTCTTTTCATGGTGGTCGTACCGCCATGAAAAATGTGGCAGTGAGGAATCTCGTAATATGCTTGGCGGGCCACCCCCAGACTTGTAATAAAGCCCTAGGTCTGCTCTTGAGAATTTAAACCAGCAATGTGTTCAATAAGCAAATATCCTATTTCTCGTGTCATCAGTAGCAGCTCATTCGACAGTTGCAAATTGCAAAAACAAATTTGATATTTGGGACTGTTATAGATTTGCAAATAGGTGATTGCTAAATTCAAAATGCGAGTCCTAAAATATCACAAAAACGGAACAACTAGGAATAATAAAATAGTTTTGTTATATGGAAATTGTGATTGTGAATTTTTGGGAATTGCTGAATTGCAAAAATACATATTAGTACATTAGACACTAATTTCCTTATCTCTCACAGTACACCAACCATAGCTCAAGTGAAGTATTTTAAAACTAACTTTTAATGCAACACGCATGACACAATAAGACACATTTTCAATTGGAAAAAATGGAGGAAACATTTTAATTCTTGTACTTTTGTAAAATAACATGAAAATGTATGAGTACATCTGGCTCATACACATTTAGCAGCCACGTTATTTCCATAATTGTTCTTGTATTAACGTTTGATAGGACAGTTTAGGCTATCACAAACATTCATGTGGAATTTAATTTGTATCTATCAATTTTATAATGAAGATCCTGGTAGGGCTCTGAAATTTAAATTCTGCCAACAAAGATCTGTGAATTTCACAATATTGAACCTCCATAAATGTATTTGAAAAGATCTATTCAGACCTGTGTATAGTCCGGTTCCATAGTGGGACAGAATGTTAGGCCAAACTGTAACACCTTGATTTAATCTGGTGTCAATACCCTTTTGGATAGATTTATTAGTGTCATTATTTCTTGGGGAGTTATCTTTTCCCTCTCCTCCCCCGACTGCGAGTGACTCTTGGGGTGGGTGCTTCTCCCCCTTCTTTTTTGTCCCCTCCTTGTTTTATATTTTTAGGTTGATGTTGCTCCGGGGGATGGGTTCTCGGTACTGGTCTTTGTCTCGCCTCTTGCATGACCTTGTACTCTAGAAAATACCCAGGCTCACTTGCATTCAGTCTTTTATCCATTCCTGTTGACTGATCGCCTTCCGCGGTCTCCCCCGCTGATTCTGACGTTTCCCTATTCGAATGTGGAACACATCCTTGTTGGCTCAGCTTTTTCCTAGGGACGTCATACTTGCGTGCATACTTGAGTATTCGGCCTGTTGCATAGTTCTGTTCGTCCCTTTGGAACTTTGTTTGTTTCGGCTTTCGAATTACTGCCTCATACTCTTTGAGACGTTTCATCATGCTTTGTTTCAACTCCTCATTTTGTTTCTTGTCCTTGTCTTTGCTAATCATCTCCTCGAGATTTTTAATCTCGATCAGCAGTTCTTCTCTATCGCTCGAGGCATATTTTATTAGGATCCTCACCATGCCTTTGGCTGATTCGGTAGTATGTTCATACCAATCCTTTAATAATGCTGGATCAGGATTCTCATAGGAGGGGACAGTAAAAATACATAGTCCCCGTGGGATTCGTTCAAAGTCTAGATATTTTTGTAGGGAGGTAGACTCCCACCACTTGCGTATTTCTTTTTCTTGGGTTTTTTCTGGTGTCTGGTAAAATATTTTCAGATTACTTGGCGGGGTACTGCTGACACTAGTTCTTTGTGTTGCCGCTTTTCTGTCTAAACAAATGTCCGCTGCTGCTTCCTCGCGCTCAGTGACTGTTGACATGATGTCTTGTGTGCACGTTTGTCGGGGGCCCGCAATCAATTGGTTATTTTTAAACCCTCGGGACTGTTGCTAACATTGCCATGTATACCACAAATTGTGCGCAGTGCATGCCGTCACTCACCAACTTTCCCCGCGGAAAGTCCGTAGTCCACTCCTCCAGCTCCTTCAACTGCAGGCAGTCGATAGTACAGCAGTGGCGGGATGGTTGCATCCCTGCGCGCAGTGAAATGGACGAGGCTACGCTGATGTTGCAGAAGCACTCTCTTCTGTAATAGCAACGGGGCTATATATATATATATAGGTGGCTGATGGCTGTTAGTTTTTAACATAGGTAAAAATTAGGCAGATTTAAGGCTTGGTGGGAAGGAGTGGTTGAAACAAGACAAGAAACAAGTCAGAGCTCCTGCAAATGAGGCTCATGTTTTTCTGGATGACTGCGAAGTAACTGGTTCTGTCAAACCTTGAGGATGCTCATAGTTTCTGAGAAGCTGAAATAATCTGCCTCTCTCCCTTAGACAGTGGACCCTCAGTGTGAAGAGTAACACCTGAAAAGGATGTTTGATGTTACAACGCATGCTGTTACAACGAAACTGTTACAACGCAAGTGGATTTATAACGCATGCCATTACAACGCAAGTCTTTACATCGACTTGCGCTAGATGGCGTGCTAACATTAGAAAAGTGTAATTTACTATTCCAACTCCAGTCCACTTAACAGTAGGGAAGGTGTTGGGATAGTAAACTACACTATTTGTAATGTTAGCACGCCATCTAGCGCAAGTCGATGTAAAGACTTGCGTTGTAATGGCATGCGTTGTAAATCCACTTGCGTTGTAACAGTTTCGTTGTAATGGTAGTGCGTTGTAAAAGTTGCGTTGTAAAGGTTGTTCCCCCCTGAAAATAATGCTACCCTGGGGAAAAGAGTGTTCGGAGGAGAAAGAGAGAGACATGTGCTGTCCTAATGACGATGCAGCACAGCATGTCCTAGGTATTCACAATGACCCACAAGATGTTTGTGTGTGAACACTGATAACACAGAACACATTAAAAAAGAAATCTATAATAACCATTCATTTCTCTAAGGCCCAAAACCCAAGGTGGTGCTTACCAGGATCTGATAGGTGAATCACTGTAACTGGCCATGTAGCTACCAGAATAGAGCCATAGAACCAAAAAGGTAGGAAGAGGCAATGAAGCGGCGCTCTGGTCTTTGGATTTTCAATAAATGAGCCAAAACAATGGATGGATGCCAAATGGTGAATAGGGTAGCACTGATGAAGGCAAAATAAAATATAGGTGAGGAAATGCCAAACTGTACAAACTGTGATGGAAGCAAATGAAGCCCAACAACCACTGTTCCCAAACACAGTATTCCATGATTGCTGTCCATTTAACTGGAAGTGAAACCAGTTCCAGACCCCAGTTGATTGAGCTTCGTATCCTCCTGAGTCGTAATGGGCTATACAAATTTCCACCTTCCCACCATCCAGAGTTTTTAGGCCTGTGTATGTTCATCCCACTGCTAAACACAACTATATCTTGCTAGGATCCTTGGAAAACTATGTCATAACTATCTGGGAATGCTTTTCTGTAGACCTGATTCTGGGAGACTAACACGTCTGAGAAAGTGGCTCTATCAAATGCTTTGACTAGCGTAGGAGCAATTACATATAAAGATGGTTCCTAGGATTGTTCAGAAGCGTCATAGCCCTCACATGCCACTAAATATTGCATCTGGTTCTAAACTCATCAGAAATCCAGCAACCCATCTACTTCAAATTCAAGGGACCCATCAATCATGACTGGGGGTGCTGGTGTTAAGGCTGATGAAGCTAGAAATGGGGGTGTGAACAAGGGACAAGGGAACCCTGTAAGTCAGGAGGGACCAAGGGTAGCAGTATATTATAAGAGACAGAGGTCCCTATCAAGGAAAATACAAAACCACAACCACAAAACTACAATCAGAGTTGGGTATATTTCTGTGCAAATGGAAGGTATTATATTTATTTACATATTCAATAAACATGAAGCAACATATAACATCCTTAAGTGAGCAAGAAGTGACGGGGTTCTGGAAATCAACAGATTTCCTGACCTCAGGCATATAACTGCAAAGTGACTTTTGGTGATATATAAATCACAGCAGTCACAATGAAAACAACATCTTGTTCTCCACCTCAATCATGAGTAAAGGTTTGGAGTTAAGATGTGGGCATCTTAACTCCAAATGCATGATATACTGCTACCCTTGGTCCCTCGTGACTTACAGGGTTCCCTTGTACTTTGTTCACACAACCATTTCTAGCAAAGGTACTAAGGAAGATCATCAACAAACAACTCATGACACACCTGGAGCAAAACCAGCTACTCAGCGCCTTCCAATCCGTCTTCTGCAGCAATCACAGCACCCAAACTGCCCTGGTCACAGCCACCAACAACATCAGAGCCCTCCTCAACCAAGTAGAAACAGCAGCTTTGATCCTCCTTGACCTCTCAGCAGCCTTCGACAGGGTAGCCTTCAAGACCTCCCTCAACCTATACCGCTGTCTGCTGAGGGCAACAAAGAAGACAGCCCTTGCCACATGCATCAAAACTAGCACCAACAACACCAAGGAACTTTTAAAATTGTTAAGTAATTCTCCAACCCAGCTGCTAGCGAAAACAAAATCACACCATCACAGGAGCTCTGCAACATAGTTGCCCAGTTTTTCCATGACTAGATTGCAACCGTATACAGAAACTTCAAACCCCACTACATATCTACGGACTTCCTCAACAGATACGCCACCACCGTAACCAACATGAACTGCACACTGACCACCTGGAACATCCCGTCCACCCAGGACACCACCTCCACCATGAGTTTAATCCAACCAGGAGCTCCCACAGACCTATGCCCACACCACATCTTCAACCTCGGAAACCATGGATTAGCCAGGAACTCACCACCCTACTCAACACCTCTATAAGCACAGCAACATTTCCCGATGCCTGGAAACATGCCGAAATCAGACAACTACTCAAAAAATCCTCCACTGACACGGGCGAACTAAAAAAATACCAGCCAATCTCCCTGCTCCCATTTCCAGCAAAACCATAACCACAAGACTACAATCAGAGTTGGGTATATTACTGTCCTAATGGAAGGTATTTTGTTTATTTACTTATTCGATAAACATGACGCAACATATAATATCATAAAGTGAGCAAGAAGTGACGGGGTTCTGGAAATCAACAGATTTCCTGACCTCAGGCATATAACTGCAAAGTGACTTTTGGTGATATATAAATTACAGTAGTCACAATTAAAAGAAAATCTTGTACTTCACATCAATCATGAGTAAAAGTTTGGAGTTAGCAGCAGACAGCGGTAGAGGTTGAGGGAGGTTTTGAAGGCTACCCTGTCGGAGGTGTCCTTGCTGGTGCCCCATCTCCTCGCCAACTGTTTGCTGTCTCGTATCGCTGATATGAGTTCTTGGGAGTACCAGGGGCCTTTTTGGAGGATTTTTTTTGGATGTTGCTCTTGATGGAGATGATGCTATTTGCGTAATTACTGATCTAGTTGTTGAAGCTTTTCACTCCCTGTTCGAGGTTGGTGGTGGTAGCAGGGTTGGAGGTGTTGAGGGCGTTAGCCCAGCTCATCTCTGAGATTTTGTTCCACCTTCGGTAGGGGGTGTTGGTCATCTTGGGTTTGGGGTTGCAGGGGTTGGAGATGCTGAAGTGGAAGATGGAGAGTTCGGTCCATGCGGGTTCTGTGACATGGCTGTATTTGACATGGTTGCTGGAGGTGAAAATTGAGTCCAGCAAGTGTCATGCGGTGTGTGGAGGTTCGTTGATGATCTGGGTCCATCCGAGGCTGCTCATACTGTCGAAGAGGTGAGCAGTGTTTTTGTCGTTGGGGTCTGTGATGGTGTTGCAGAAGCTGGAGCATGGGCCTGGGCCTGGGGGTCAGTATGCGAGGGTGCCTCTGATGGTTGTTTTGTCATTTGTGTGGCTCTTTAAGTTGAGATGTTCCATGGGGTGGTGGTATTCTTGGTGGTGGTGGTACACTGTGTGGCTCCTCCCGGCTTGTTGGTGCGTTCCTGGTGAGTGAATTTATAACTGCCAGGAATTGCTGTGGCAATGTCTGCTGCGGTGGTGGGTTTGAGCCATGTCTTAGTGAGGAATACGATGTCAGGTGCGAGGGTGGCGATGAGGTTCCATAATTCAGTGGAATGCTTGCATAGTGAGCGTGTGTTGAGAAGGGTACATGTGACGTTTGTTTTTGTTCAGGAGATGTCTGTGGTGTGTTCGGGGTGGGGCTGGTCGGTGGGCACAAAACTGCCCCAACAGCATACAAGGAGACATCTAATTCTATTATGAAGGGTAAGGATGTGATCAGGGTGTCTTTATATGTGAACTGTAAATATTACAACGCACCTTCACCACGTCATTATGTCTTTGAGAAGGATTGTGAATACAGCCTGTGTGTGATACTCAGACTACTTTAATTGCAGTATCAGTATTTTTTTTTTACATTAGGCAAATGTAATAGCAGGAATACTTGGATTTTGTGCTTCTGCCTGAATTATTCTCTCTTTGTTGGTTCTCTCTGCTCTTGGAGACAAAGATAGAAGCATCACTTTGACCTTAATATAATCAAAATAAACTTTCTGCTATATGGATTGGTTTATAACAGCATATGGGAAGTGGTGTTGTTCCATGCTGTAATCCTTTGTACTGTCTATGATTAATAACAGACCATATATAGCTGTTAGGATTTATTTTTGCATGTTTACAAATCTATACATCTTTAAGGAAGAAATTACACTTGAGCTATTTTACTTTTGGCTTCAACAGCACTTTCCATTGCTCCTGTGCTTAATATCTTTATGGGAAGGCTGAAAAACATCAAATTACCTTTGGCATGCCCCTCTCCCAAATGTGTTAAGAACTCCTCTATTTTCTTTGACCTCCTAAATAGAGGCACTCCTCCACAAGCACTGCTTTGGTCCTTCTACCTTCAATAACTGGGAAAGCATTGTTCAAACGTCTTAAAAAAGAATCACCTTCACCTACAAAAACTCTTCCTATTGTATCTATGGATCTTCTATTGGAAGAAAGTTGCCCTTTACAGCCGTACATGGAGGAGACAAACACCAAGTTGCAACATCCCATCGATAGACGGTCTCAAATGGAGGAAAGACTTTCCAGAACTGAACAACATATCACAACTTTTGGATCTACTACTCTTCAAGTAAATAATCTTCAGGCTCAAGTTTCCTCTCTTCATAAACAAGGTGAGGACCTTGAAAATTAAATTAGGAGAAACAATCTACTTATTTATATACTACTTGAGGGTACTGAAAGTATTGAGCGTCTCACTTTTTTCAAATAATTTTTTACTAGAATATTAAACATATATCGGAAGGAACTTCATTTAATATCCAACGTGCTCACAGATTAGGTCATCAACCTACAGTTCCTTTCATTTCTAGACAACCAAGAGGAGTAATTTTCTATTTTCTGGAATATATTGACCTACTTAGTGTTCTTTCAGCAGCTAAAATGATGAAATGTATCTCATGGTCAGGTAAGGTCCTGTATTTTTCTCAATACTGTGCCAAAAAGTACTGCAGATAGATGCAGATATTTCTTCAAAATGTGACCAGCACTTTGCTCCCATGGTGATAGATTTGGCTTGTTTTATCCTTGTCTATTTAAAATAACTTAGCAAAATAAGACAACCACCTATGAGGATCCCGCCAGTGTGAAAATCTTCATCGACACCTGCAAGATAGAGAACTGCTCCAACTGTTGGTCAGAGCCATTCTGAATGCTTCGAAATGGCCTGTTCGGATTCCTTTCTGACTGACCCATTTTGATGGGGTCGCTCGTAAAGGAATCCGAACCGGATTTCCGAATGGCTTCTGACGGGCTCGGAGAGGCCGGATGTCATTTGGAAATCCCTCTGGCGGCTCTTTCCAGCTCAGGGATTACGATGGAAGATTCCAACAGCCTTTCTGTGCTGGCCTTTCGGACACAGAAAGGCTGTGGGAATCCTACTTTGGGGGCCCCCAGCAATGCCCCCATTGGTGCAAGGTCTCCGGATGGTGGCCTAGGGGGGACCCATGGTGCCCCCTGTTGATCCCGGTGCCTGCCACTGGGTGCAGAAATGAACTGCACCTCTGCTCTTCACAATGAGAGCAAGCATTCAGTTTGGAAAGCATGCTCCCATTGTAAATAATAGTATTGCGACTGAACGGGGTTCGGTTGCCTCCTACATGCTGGGCTTGAACCTACGAAAGGAGGTAGTTCGATTCCAGTTTTCAAAATATGTCGGAAAGACTCTGTTCCTTCCAACATTGTAATCGGCCCCTTAGTTGAAACAGTGTATGAGAAAAATTTGACGACTTACATTTCGAGCATGAGTTTGTTTCTAAGGGTACTCATAGCATGCATATTAACTCAGAGCTTAGAGACAGAGGCGTCAAAAGGATTTGCACAGTTTTTATTGAGTATTTATACTTACAATCCAGGTAAGTGTGCTGCAGCGTGAGAATGGTGAGAGGTGTAGAAGAAAAAAGTTGCAAGACTGTACCTGTGGGGTTGTGTTGTGAGAGTTAGGGCTGATTTTAAAAAAAGACGTTACGTGAGCTTTTCAAGATGCACTAGTTCC
This sequence comes from Triturus cristatus, assembly GCF_964204655.1. Taxonomy (NCBI): domain Eukaryota; kingdom Metazoa; phylum Chordata; class Amphibia; order Caudata; family Salamandridae; genus Triturus; species Triturus cristatus. The sequence goes on along the minus strand of NC_140589.1, from coordinate 138,717,884 downwards.
ATCCCTTTCTTTATAGAACATATACGTTGTAGTTTCAATGGACTGAGTACCGAAACGCTCAGGGGCAACCATGGGTCATGAGACATCAGTTGTAGAGTATACTCCTGCAGGTTAGGCGATAAGCATATGAACGTCTGTGCATTACTGTCCTCTAGGCATGCCGGATAATTGATAATGTGGAGTAGAGGGCATGCTTTTATGCTGTTGGTTAAGCTGTATGCCACCATGGCCAATGATAATTCTCAGTGAAACCTACCCTATATTTTGAAAATTAGATAATATCAAGCAGAGGCCCAGTATCATTCAGGAGTAATAGGGCCTACTCATGTAGGAGGATACCATTGAATGTGGTGGGAAATTCACTTCAGAGAATGACATTGGTGGTAAGGATAAGAGCTCCTGTTCATGCATCTGGGAAGTCAGGAATTGTCTCTTCTTCTGAAATTGCTGTTACAAGCATAGTGGGAGAGTTAAATTACAGCATATCCTGATTGGTAAAATAGGCAAAGATGTTTTTGCCCTGCCATTTAATTTGTCTTCCTGTTGGCTTCCATTTTCCTTAATTTTCTGACTCGCTTCCATAGCTCATTTTTTTACTTTACTCTCATCTATACTACTATGCAGACCACTATCCAAGCCCACGCCGGACTAGAGGTGAGGAAGAGAAATATAAAACAAGCACTGGCAAAGCCAATATGTCTGGCGTTGGCTGCCAGCCTTTTGACTAATCTTTTGTCATATTTCTGCAAAACTTTGTTGTTCAGTAAGCTGCTGGGTCCTCATTAAATCTAAAAAAAAGAAAACATTTGCTATTGGCAAACTTTTTTTTGGTCTTAAGAAACTACATATTGTCATGATACAACTTGTACTGAAGAGAACTACTTTGTGTGTGGATGTTCTCTTTGTGGAAGTGTAGAATGCCATAACGTATAGTGAAGTCAGTCAATGCCCCTTGATATATGCTGAAGTAGGTGAAAGAAGCATGTGAATGACACAGACTAATGGATGAAGTCTGGCTTAAAATTCCTATTAGCAACTATGTTATCCATACTTTTAGTAAAATCAAAAGGTTGTGGCTAACACAGACCAAAAACAAAATTGGTCTGGCATTGGTTGCTAGCCTCGCCTTTGAGATTAGAAGCGAAGGAAGGAATGAAGGGGGGAGGCAAAAAGGAAGGAAAGGCCCAAAAAAAGAAAGAAGGAAATAGCCAAAAAAGATAGAAGGAAAGCATGAAGGAAAGAGGCAAAAATAAGAAGGGCAAAAAGAAAGAAAGAGCTAAAAAAGAAAGGACATAAAGAAGGAACGAGCCAAAAAAGGAAAGGAAAGAAAGAGCAAAAAAGGAAAGGAAGGTAGATAAGACCAAAAACGTAAAAGACGGAAGGAGCAAAAAAGAAAGAAGGAAAAAGCAAAACAGAAAAAAGGAAAGTTATGTTATGTTAATTTACTGGATTTGTAGAGCATGATTAATCACCAGTGAGGGTATCCAGGCGCTAGAAGGGTGTTATCTGAGTCTGGCTGAGGACGATGTAGGAAATAGTGTACTAATGAAAGAGTAGGTCTTCACCTTCTTTTGGAATTCCAGCAGTGACATGAAGGTCCTGATGTGGAGGGGGAGGTCATTCCAGGACTTCGCTGCATGGTGGGAGAAGGATCAACTCCGGCTCTGCATATGCAGGGTGCGTGGTGAGTGAGAGAGAGGCAGAGTGAAGATGCCTGGAGGGTTGGTGGAAGATGAGGCAGTGGTTGAGGTAGGAGAATCCGGTGTTGTGCAGTTTCTTGAATGCTTGTGTGAGGAGCTTGAACTGACATTGTTTCTGACCGGGAGCCAGTGTAGCTGCCTGAGGTGGGGTGTGATGTGGGTGTGACAAGGGACGTCAATGATGAGTCTGGCGGTGGCATTCCGGATGCTCTGGTTTTTTGAGGAGGCTGGAGGGGCTGGTATTCCTAAATAGAGTGTGTTACCGTAATCTCTCATGCTTGAGACAAGGGCATGGATGGCGGTGCACCTTGAGTTCTGAGGGAGCCACTGGGAGATCTTGTGCAGCATCCACAGGATGAAGAAGCAGGAGGAAATGATGGCATTGATCTGTGATGCCATGGAGAGTTTGCTGTCAAGGATGATACCGAGGTTTATGGCGCTCAGTCAGGTTCGGTGTGGGGCCGAGCTCTGAGGGCCACCATGAGAAGTCCCATGGGGAATTCTGACTTCAGAGGATCAGCACCTTTGTCTTGTCGGTGTTGAGATTCAGGCAGTTCTCCTTCATTCAGTCCGCGACTCTGGTCATGCAGTTGTGGAAGCTGTTCAGAGAGGAGGAGGATGAGTTGCGTGTCGTTGGCATAGGATAGGTGTTGAGTCTGTGGGATCTGATGATGTTAGCTAGTGTAGTCTTGTAGGGTCTGAAAAGGGAGGGCTGAGAGGCCATCCCTGTGGGGCTCCATAGAGGATTTCCTTAGTTACTGAGGTGAAAGGAGGCAGGCGTACTCTTGGTTTTTCCTATGAGAAAGGAGATGATCCATTTAAGTGCTGCTCCCCATATTCTGGTGCGGTGGAGTTGGGCGACGAGTGTGTGGCGTAAGATAGTACGAATGCTATGGAGAGGTCGAGGAGGATGAGTACAACTGTCTTGCCTGGGTGGAGTATGGTATGGATGTTGTGTGTGGCTGCGACGAGGGCAATTTCGGTGTTGTGGTTTCTTAGAAACTTGGTTTATGAGCTGTCCAGGATTGGGTGATGTTCCAAGTTTTTGACGAGTAGCTGGTTGATTGCTTTCTCCATGACTTTGGTCGGGAAAGGTAATAGTGAGATGGGTCTTTAGGAAGGCGTTAACCTCTGCATGTTTCCAGTCACCTGGGAAGGTGGTGGTGGAGACTGAGATTGAGACTGTTCCTGGGACAGCAGAGGTTGACGATGTGGTGAGGGAATAGGACAATGTGGGCCCTTAAGGATTTATCTTCATGATGGAGAATGTGTCCTGGAGGACTGGTGTCTTGGCTCCATTTGGTCAGCTGGGTGTCTGTTGTGCTGGTGGTGGGGAGATTGATTAAGTCGGACAGCTTGGGTTGAGGCTTGAAGTTTTGGTAGACCATAGAGAGGGAGTGTTTTCCCTCCCCCGCTTTCAGCTCCATTGGTGCAGAGGCACCGTCCCGGCTCTCCTGTCTCCACTACCGCAGTTCGAGATCCAACCTTGGTGTATGTTCTGTGCATTACGTGTTTTGCCATGAGAAAAGTGTCTTGAAATGCTGTGTGTTACATGTTTTTGCTGGGATTGTGTTGTTTTTCTTGAAACACTGTGACCAGATAGATTTCCTCTGTTTTTTATTTCCCTTTGGGTGTGACTGTTTACACTCTGTTGTGCCTGGACTTGTTTTTGCTCTTCTCGCTCCATTCTGTTGCCTCCAGTTTCTATGGTGTCATTTCCCACCGCCACTCAAACCCCCTGCCCTGCTAGCTCCCGGACAGCCCCTCCCACTTCCCAGGGCTTCATAATGGAGACTGAAGCATGGCTCCAGTGAGTAGCCCTCCACGACTTTGGTCGTGCTTGTCGCTGCCCCGCTTGCAGCTCCATTGGCGCAGAGGCATCGTCCCAGTCCTCCTGCCACTGCTGCTGCACTTCGAGATCTGGTCTGCCTGGTGTATGTTCTGTGCACCCTCTACCACAGCTGGACCAAGGCCGCTCAGCAGCAATGGACCGACGCCCTAAACACTGCTCAGCTCAACATTACTACAGACCTGGCAAGACACTAGAGAATTTCAACACCTGGATCACCAGTGCTGCTGACCAAGTCACCCCATCAAACCAGTCTCAGCGACGCCATCGCCAAATTCATAACCCCGATTGCAGTTCATTACATGTTCCTGTAGACCTCAATTTCCACGTGGATGACCCCACAGACACCACAAACTTACTGGAAAAAGTACACAAAATCGGCCTCAATCAGATTATCACCGACCCCACAAAGAGTGGGACATACACTAGACCCCATCTTCACATCCAGCAACAGAATCAGATACAGCCACAGCTCAGAACTCACCTGGATGGACCACTTCATCATACACCTCACCCTCAACAGTCCGCCGGCCTCCACTCTCAACCAACACAGCACCCCCTACCACAGCTGGACCAAGGCAGCTCAGCAACAATGGACTCACTACCGACCTGGACCAGACATTAGAGAATTTCAACACCTGGATCACCAGCACTGCTGACCAAGTCGCCCCATCAAGCCAGCCAAATCACACAGACCCACGGAACAAGCCAGCTGGTACACGTCAGAACTTAGTGCAACTGAATGCAGATGTAAACAACTGGAAAGAAGATGTGAACCAGCAAGAACGACACAGACGAGCCACCTACAAATCAGCCCTCAGTGACTAACACTGCCAGCTCAAAGCTGCCAAAAAGGAGACCCTGACACTCCAGATCGAAACGAGCACCAACCAAACAAAGGAACTGTTCACCATCGTCAGAGTGTTTACCTGCACAGCAGCCACAGAAAACTCCATCAATCCCTCACAGGAAGTCTGCGACTTCCTCTCCGACCACTTCCACAACAAGATAGCAACCATCTACAGAAACCTCAATCCAGAACCCCCGGACCCCTCCTGCAACCCATAAACCACACCACCAACCACTCACTCACTGAATGGGAACAACTCAGCCGCAAACAACTACTGCCCTGATGAACGCCATCCACTCAGGAGCACCTATCGACCCCTGCCCCACCAACTCTTCAACCTCAGAAGCAGTGAGATCAGCCACTAGCTCACCACCATCCTCAATGCCTCCATAATTACAGCTGCCTTTCCTGATGCATGGAAGCACATGGAGGTTAGACCCCTCCTCAGGAAACCTTCAGCAGACCCCAGAGAGCTCCAGAACTACCTGCCCATCTGTCTCCTCCCATTCTTCACCAAAGACCTGGATATGGTCATCCATCTTAAACTCACTGATCATCTGGAAAGAAACAAGCTGCTCGACCTATCCCAATCATGTTTCAGAGCCAACCACAGCACTGAGACAGCCCTGATCGCAGCAACAGACAACATCGAGTCCTATCCAAAATAGGATTATCGGCCGCCCTCATCCTCCTGGATCTCTCCACAGCCTTCAACACCGTGTCTCAACACACACTCATCAATCGACCCCGCCAGATTGCAATCGCAGATGATGCGCTCAGATGGATAGCTTTCTTCCTCACAGGATGCACCCAGGGAGTCCGCCTCCCTACTTTCACCTCGCAACCCAAGCACACGATCTGAGGAATATACCCCTAAGGCTCATCACCCAGTCCTACCCTCTTTAACTTCTACATGACCTCTCTCACAGTCATCATCCGATCGCACAACATCAACATCATCTCCTACTCCAGCAACACTCAGTTCATCCTCTCACTCTCAAGGAACCCTACCCTGCCAAAAACTAATTACCACAACTGCATGAAGAAGTCGTGAAATGGATGAAAGATAACCGCCTGAAACTCAACACAGAAAATAAAAAAGTACTGATCTTCGGCAGACACATTGCCCTTTGGAATACCTGCTGGCGGCCAGAGGAGCTCAGACCCATCCCCATGCCAAAAGACCATGTCCGTAACATCTGCATCATACAGGACAACAAACTCTCCATGATACAACAGGTCAATGCCATCACCTCAGCCTGCTTCCACACGATCCGCATGCTCTGCAAAATCTTCAGATGGCTCCCTTTCCGCAGCAGAAGAATTTCGGTGTTGTGGTTTCTTAGAAACTTGGTTTATGAGCTGTCCAGGATTGGGTGATGTTCCAAGTTTTTGACGAGTTGCTGGTTATATAATAGAATAAGAATGAGTCCAGCAACAAAGCAAACAAGCAAATGCTAATGATAAAGTCCGTGGTGCCGGGCTGCTTTAAAAAACAAGCATTTGCAATGCAATAGGTCTCGCATTTACGCGAGTTTGAGCTATTGACATTGCAAATGACAATGCCTTTTTTTTTTGTTTTTAAAGCATAAATAAAAGGCATTGTCATTTGCAATGTCAATAGCTCAAACTCGCATAAATGCGAGACCTATTGCATTGCAAATGCTTGTTAAGTAACTAATGAAATTGTGATATTTGTTTATGAAGAGGCATTACTGAATGCCATTATAATTACTGAATTAAACAACAGTCATCCTTGAAAAGTAGAGATGTGTTCTGTAAATATAAATTTATTTCAGTAGTAGTTGCTGACATGAGAACAAATTTCTGAGTGTCCGTATCAAGAAAATATACAATTTATTTCTCATTGAGGAAAGTCTTCGCTCAGGCGAGGTGCCCGGGAACGCACTCAGCAGGCCTGTTTGAATGAGTGGCTTGTGAATAATTGCACTTGCCAGCAAAAGAGCTGGCCTTTTTTGATACAGCCATGCAAGTGCACCTCACACTGGGCGCACCCAGTGCTTCTTCTGCCACTTACGCTAAGTGGTCAGACATCTTCATATCCATGCATGTCTCATCTTTCAAGGGTGAAGGAGAGATGGGAAGACCCATTGGAAACCAAGTGGGGCAGGCAAAGTGAGGTAAAAACTTATCAGAAAAGGTAGAGATGGTAAGAATGACAATTGCTTAATGAAATATGCACATATTTAGCAAAGGTTGCGTGCATTAAGAGCAAGTGCATATATGATAAGCCTTTGATCTTCACAGAGCATCACTTTGTCCAGTCAATCGTGGGCGTGCACTAAAGCAGATCTGATCAAACTGACCATCACAGGACCTTATCTGAATAAAGATTAAATCATCAACATGTACACGTCTATCTAATGGTCCTTGCTTTAGGCCTTGTGATGTCACAACTGTGTAAGGTAGTTATGAAAAACCACTATGAAAGGCAGTATCGAATGCTGGGACTGACGAACCTGATCCTCCTGAACATGTCAATGTGCAGTTTCAAGAGGAAGTTGTCGAGTTCAGTGTAATCCTTTTGCATCATGGGAGCAAGTTGTGCCTTTATCAGGATTGAGGAGCACAGGATTTACGTATGTTACCTATATAAAGTTTGCTTGTGGGTACCGATTAAGTACACTTGGTTTATTGCTATTGTAAGGTTGGCGTTACAAGTAAAACACAATGATAATTTTAAATATTTCTTACACAGATGGTGACTTCTGTGCCCTCTTGTTTTTGCCCAATGCAGCTTTGGTTCATGACAATTGTTTTGTCACGTCAGGCCTCAGTTTTCTTTTGAGTTTAGGCTCATAGAAGTATAGGATTTTTTTTAAGTCTACTGTGAACCCATGTTATAAAGAAGTTGAACAGAAAACATTCAACTGAACCCTGAATGCCACACAATTAATAGCTTGGATACTGTGTTTGACTTTTGCTCTGAATTAAACAAAAAGAGGTTGTAAACTCGATGAGGGGGTATATTGCTGCCTTTGATGAGCAAACACGTTCGTTTATGGAGGGCCTGGGAAAGGGAGCCCAGGGGCACCACCAAGCCAATTTTAACCACCCAAAACTGCAACGCGCAGCAATTCCAGACTGGAAGCAATTTGAATGGTCAAAGCAATTGCTGTCACCCTCAGGTACGAAGAACGCGGCGGAGGCTTTTGTACACAAATGATTACAAATAAAAGCACACATTTTGTCAAAGCGATAGTGAAGACTTAACATATTGACCCCCTGGTGTCGCTTTAACAGAATTAATGTGCAGGGCCAAAGAGATCGAGTCCGCCCTGAGGGGGGCTGTAGGCCAGCTTGTGGAGCGTGCGGAGAGATGGGCTGAGTGGGAGCACTCCGCAGGGAGGCCCGCGAGGCTTGCACATAAGTGAGATTAATCAGCCCCGCCGCCTACATAATGACTCACTTCTGACATCATCAAAGTGCTGCAGTGCGAGGCTGCGCTTGTCAAGCATCGTCTTGAAGGAAGAGCGGCTCGGGAGGGGCGTCGATAACCTGTACCTGCCTTTTCTGCTGCAAGCGGAAGTATACGAGGAGAGTGAGTGACCTGCACTTGTGGGGAGCGGAGGTGAACCCCCAGTAGTGCTGAAGCCAGGTGTCGCCCGGCGGCAGCTGGTAATGCCTGGCCATTATGGGGTAAATAATGAGGCTTCCTGGGAATAATTCACGGGACCCCCCAGGGAGGCCTGCTTTCCTCTATTAAATCATAACGCGGAATACTGAAAATTAAGAAAAATGAGCGCTCGAGGAATGCTCCAGGGAGCCTTTTTTTTCACCTCAGACTGATATCACCCGCAGGAGGAAGAAAAAGCAGAATAAGCTAAAAAAAGAGTTAATTCTTCATAAAAGTAGAGACAACGTTCTGGACGGGAACGTGTTCCATTGCATGCGGTATAGAAACCTGCAACCAACACCAGTGCGTGCTGTTAATGAATGGTATTGGAACAAATGTTGCTGTACCTCTAGTAAAGCATGTTTGAACTCATCCATAACAAACCTATACATAACAATTAACAAGCATTGAAAGCATGCGTCATCACGATCTCGATCGCTCTGAAAGCGAAAGTGATCGCGATGACGCAAGAGTTTTCAAAGTGCTGCTGAAGGCTGGCGGTTCGCGCGTGCACGGTCGCATGAACGCAAGCACTACGCCAGCCAGCAGCACTTTGAAAACTCACCTACAAAATGTCTCTCCGAGCCAGCGCATGCGCTGGGCTCAGCGAGACCTAACAAGCAGGAAAATGATTGCAAGCGAAAGAGAAAGCACGGTAACGTTGGCTTTGGCAGTGATAACTGACTTTCCTCCAGCTCTGCCAACCTCTGTGAATTCTCTAGAAGCATAGGGGCTCTCTAGCAAATCTTCTCAGTGGGCCTTTGCTGTCAAGTGAGTACTTTTGATAAAGGTGCTACATTTTTATATTATTCCCATTCAAGTGAAACCTCAGTAGTTATGCTTTGGGGATTCTTATATCAAAGAGATTTATTTTAAAGTTGCTTTTGACATTGTGGCTTTATACTAACCCATTTGCTAAAAGAATAGAGACACTTCAAAAGCTATTTACCTCCACCTTTCCCTTTATTAATTTTTAATATCATTATTTCAAATGAGAATTGATAACCTTGGTTTGAGTCATAAATGCTTTATTCTTTAATGTTTAGCTGTGTCGTTTCATCTCTATATCCCTACCCGAAAACACTTTTTAAGAGTAAACCTTCAGCCTCATCCGAGGGTACCAAAAGGTGAGACATTGCCTGCTAACACCTTCCCGTTTCTAATAATACTGACACTTGAGTTAGTAGAAAAGCTTAGAACGAAGCATCTTATTTAACAAATACTATTGGGTGTACTGGTAGAAAACACAGCACAGAATTGCCAATGTAATTTTTGTTTCAAACTTGAAATATTTTACTGCACGTACCTCAACATTCCAGAAGCCTTTAAGTCATGAGAATACAAACTCTTACAAGTTACGTCCTAGTAATTAAGCATTATTAATTTGTATCTATTTTTGCAGTTATCATATATCACAAATTTGCCGCAAGATCTTTAGATTGCTTTACTTGAGCACTAAATTACATTACAGAAGGGCAGATTTTTTTTTAAGAACAGGGAGATTTAGTGATTTTTCCAGAATCACAGGATTTTGATGCAACACCGGAACTGGAACCTGTTTCGTCAGTTCCTAAATCTGCCGCATCTCTTAGTAAATGCACCAATCGCACATCGTCGAACATTCAATCCAATTAAAAATTAGGACTTTTAAAATCCAGGATAATAAAAAGCAGTACTTATTATTACCATTTCGGTATCAACTCAATATCCTTGCAGCCAATTGGTATTACGGGCTCTCTGCTGTTTCCTACCGATTCAATCCAGCGCAGTCTGTAAGGCTGTGCTGGACGAGTTCTGTGCATCTGCGAATGCTTGAAAGCCGAGAAAAGCCCGAATGTTCAGTAATGCAGCTTGCGCGCTATCCGTCGTCATCCAAAAGAAACACAAAGAACAGTTGTGTCCTCAAGTGCGGACCAGTTTATCAATTTTGACACTACAAGCTACGCCGCTGTACCCTGCCAGCAGCGCCGAGAAAATTCTGGACTGACAAAAAAGAAGATTGCGTTGCCTTTCCTAAAGTGGGTGTCTGGGCTAAGTTGGAAATTGCTGACAGGACTCCAGTGGTGAGCTCCGCTGCTACCTTGTGTGTTCAAATTCAAACAGGAAAGCAAAAGCCTGCCTCCTCACTCTCCTCCCCACCCCCTGGCCATAGGAGCACAGCCCAGGTGGCCCTCTCGCCAAAAAAACAAACAAAAGACAACAGTTAGCCTCTCCACACACACACTGCCTCTGAAGCCACACTGGGAAAAACTTGTGAACAGAAAGAAAGACAAACACTCGCTATAGCCCAACCACCTGCAGATGCCGGGGGAGGGGGGCAAAGCACAAGTAATTATTTAAATTAAATGCGCGAAATGTGCTTGCATCACCACCTACCTGCCACATCTGAACTGGAACCTGTCAAGAATCACAAGTCCCAGCTGCGCAGGGAAAACCTGTCCCGGAGCAGAAACGCACCTCAAACAGCGGCAGCAGCCAGGATTTTCTCACCCGGAGACGAGATGAAAGAAAACAAGTGCGTGCACCTCGCGCTCAAGATAAAAAAAAGTTTGAGGAGAGGCAGCAGGGGGAGGGGATAGAGGAGGGGGCCTGCGCCTGTTTCCCTTGCGGGAGTGAGCAGGAACCATCTGTCAAAGCTCGCTCCCGCAAGGGAATCGCCAAACGTGCACACGTTGCCATTGAAGGCAATACAAAGCGTGCACGTTTTGGCTGAAAAGGCAAATCAATTGCTAAAGGTCTTCTATGTAGCGCATGCGCGCTGTGTAGGCGAGACCTAAAAATGACAGTGCCATAAGGGAGAGCCTTGGTGCGCTACACTGGTCAGAAAAGGTAAGTAAAAGTGTAGTGTCCAGTCGGAAAGGAGAAGGACCACTCATCCCTTTAACTTCCTGTAACCTTTGTAGCCATGATAAGGTCAAGCACTTTCTCACATTCACACTTCCACAGTCATTTCACAGTCACTATGCTTCTTAAAACACTTCAAATACTCATACCTTCTACTTCAGTGATGTCCACCCTAAGGCTAGGAATGCTGAACCAATGCCAGGTCCTCCAGAAATCCGGAGATTAGCCATGGACGTCATTTAGGAGTCGCCAGGGCTCCCTGTTGCGACCCCTGGCATGCCCCTTGTGACCCCTGGCACTGCCTTTGCAACCCGTAGCGTCAGCCGTGGATAAATCAGTCGAAGGAACAGAAGCAGCTGGGGTAGGACATGGGAAGCAGCCTGCCACTAGGACGTCGGTGGGGGGTTCACTCACCTCGTTTTTGTCATTTTGTTATTATACCAATAGTGAATAACATTACATTATTCGTTATTAGGTTCATACAAATAGCTGGAATATGACTTTCCCTGGCAGCTGAGGTAAGTAAAAAGAATGCTTTTAACTGTATGCCTGTTGTGTGCGTGCTTGCAGTTTTAAGTGCGTTTATGTAAGAGAGAGTGTGTGTATGTGTGAATGTTATGCATGTGTAGGCAGAGTGTGTGTGTGCATGTGTGAGTGTGTGTGAATGTGTGTATTCGTATAAGCATATGTATGTATGAGTGAAAGTGAAGGTCACGTGGCATGCAAAGTCACTTCCGCTGAGGCTACCCAAGGCATTTTGGTAAATTGACGTCAATGAGGTTAGCCTGTAAGTCTGGCAAGGATTCTCCCTCCTGGAGTCATTTAATATTCTCTAATTCCACTGCTTGTTTTGAACAGACTGCAGGACAAAGAAACCTGGTTATTGTTGAAGACCCCCTGGGGAAACATCTGCAGGGCCTAATTGCTGTGTGCAATTTACAGCATGTTGTCTCTGTCGTAAAAGCATCCACGGACACGGGGATAGCCATTAACATGTTTTCTTGCTGGTAGATTCTGGCAGTGTTTTTGCACATTTATGGTTCCAAACTTTAGACCGATCGGGCTAAATGGAATTAAGATAAATGTGGCCAGCACGAAGGATGTGTACAGCAGCGCCATTTCACAACAATGGCCTTCTATCAAGAAACAAAATCAATATCATCCCGCAGACAGTGCATACAGATAAGCCGCTGATTATCAGCAAAATAACGAGCTACATTTATGTGCCCATTTAATAATGTTTATTTATGACTCAGCTGAAAGCCAGGCAACAGGGAGTGCATATTTTATGGCAATTCTTATATTAAAACTAATTGGACTTTGTGAGCCAGGACATCTTCCAACATTCAGCACGCTTGCAAAAAAAAAAAAAAAACATTTTGTGTTCTATGGTTGATTTAATGATAGAAAATTGGAAGGAACAATATTCCCTCTGCAACTAGAAAACTTGCATCGGGAAGAGTTAGCATCCCCACTGTTCATTTTGTAAGCAATCTCCGTTCTTTTTTTAAACTAAAAAACGTGCAAGATGTACTAATGAGATCTTGAATGGCAAGTAACAAACACTGGGCTCCACACAGTCTGTCTTTTTCCTGTATCCGATACATGGATGTCGCTCTGGATGTATGACCTGTGGTGGGGCCTGGGGCACCCACTTCAGGAGCACATGCGCTCTGTAGCTATGGGACGCTTTCATCTCCTGAGTGTAGCCCTCATTACAGGAGGGTCTGTCTGTCACTCACGACTCAGTCAAGATTGGAAGATGCAATGCGCTCCTTCAAACGTCTAATTACCCAACTCCTTGCAAGGCAGTAGTAGTGGCATGGGTGATTTGAAAGTGGTATGGTCTCTGGCATGAAGGATGAAGTCACCCCTGAGGCTTACAGTGGGCTGCACCCTGACTGCTGATGGCATTACAAGAAAATGAACATCACTCTTATTTTTGGAACTTAGCTCTGCTAGATGTACTCAACTTGAAACATATATGCCGCATGGAATCAGTTCTGAATGATGAGCAAACACGCATAACATTTGCATTGTGTAGAATATAGGGCCTGATAGCGAGTTTGTAATATCGCCAATCGCAGCGCTCCCAAGAAGACCGCTGCGGCAGCAGTCTCCCGTCCGCTGCATTACAATGTCACTGCTGGGCCAGCAGCGGTGTTTCTGACGGTGGGGAATATTTTTTCATATGTGTCGATACAGGTGTGTATAGTTTGACTTCACACGTGTTAAATGCATGACTCGTGAAAAAATACCTACTACCAGTACTTTCTCATTGCTGGAGTCTGGACCGTATGTGCCCAGCCCAGTCAATTGGTAAATACTGCAAAACGGAATTACCTGGATTTCGGCCCAAACAGGGTCGTTTTCCTCGGGATCAAGATGCTGCTGTGAAGGGGGGGGGGGCTGGAGGAAGAAATCCACAAGTGAGACTGAATGGAAGAAAAGGAAATGGGTGAGTATGCACCCAAATTCCTTTGATTCCGCTGACTCAAAGCAGGCGGTCTTCCCGCCACGGTCGGCTCGAGGAGAAGCCGACTCAAAATTCCAATGGGAGTAAACTTGTCTGTACATCCCTCAGATAGCTGCTTTCCCCCACCACTGGTACAGTGGTCTGCGAATGGCTGGTGGAGTCAGTGGGAGGGTCTTTCCTTCAACAGACCATCAACATCGTAATTCTACAGCCGGACTGCCAACTGTGCATCAGGGAATTTGACTCCACTTCAACTGCGGTTCCCTGACTGCTCAACTCGTAATCAGGCCCATAGTCTGCTCTTGAATGCAAATGGTTTCATTCCTTAGAAATGTAAATGTTTATAAGTACTGATTGACCTGAGTTACTGAGTTGATTTGTCTGCATTGATTTGGGCATCTAGATCATGATGTTGTTGTCTTCTTGACCTGTGCTTCTTTACATTCGGAGCAAGTGAGGTAGGGAAGGGTAGATGGATGTTTCCGAACAACTGAAAAACACCACTCCCATGAGTTGACCATTGTTCAAACACCTGGGTTTACCCCGCGTGGAAACAGCACACCTTATTTTACCAGCCAGAATATCTGCCTGGTAAAATGACCTTGGGAAAGGGTTGCATTGCAGCCTGAGCAGGTTTCATAGCCCCCTCTCAACCCCTCACAGACAAAGGCAAAGGGGGGCATGTATTGCTAACCCAGGCCTCTCCACCTTGTTCCCTTCCCTCCCTCCTCTACATGCTCGGGGAGGTTGCAAATAATTGTGTTGAAACCTCACAAAAGAGGGAATACCATGCAGAGTACAGCACAGTAAGCCCAAGTCTGCACAGCTACACCTCTGCTTTGGGGTTTAACTCATATTAGAACATTGGAATGTTGGGAGCTCCATTGAAAACAATTGAAAAGTGATCCCGGCTTCAAATGGCCGGTAGAAGCCCAGAGCTCCAAAATCCAATGTTTGATTTTGTTCACAGCTGTTGCTATGAATAAAGGTCTCTCGGAGCCCAAGGAGATTTAAACCCCCTCGGACTTCGAGAGGCATTTGTTTTACTAATTAGAAAATTCTGCCCTCTAGGGGCGGAATATTCTAATAGCCTTAGGAGCTCGCAGTGGTGGGCTCTACCGACCATTAAAGGCCTGCTCCCTTGTTCAGGGCCCTTGCCGTAATGGCCGGTAGAGCCTGCTATGGCGGTCTCTAAGGCTATATTAGAGCTCCCAGTTTTATGGTATTTATTTTTATGACATTTCCATCCGTAAATATCCATAATAAATATTTGTTTTGCTAATGTTATATATATTTACCTGTTTTTAATTTAATTTCAACTGCAATTGGTATAATTCTACTTCATTTAACCACTAAAAGTATCGTGTTAGAATGTCCAGTGGGTTCTGGAACTTTCCAGTACAATTGTCTAAAAACATTTGTATTGTAGACCAGCTCATCAAAAATATGCCCATTTACAGTTATCTAAACTACATTATAACACTGGAATGTTGGGAGCTCCATTGAAAAGTGTTCTGGACTTCTAATGCTTGCTAGGAGCCCGGAGCATCAACATTCCAATGTTTTTCCACAGTTATTTCTGTGAACAAAGGCCACACGGAGCCCGAGGGGATTCTAATCCCCTTGGGCTCCATGAGGCCTTTGTTTTACAAATTAGACAATTCTACCCTCAGTAGCGGGCTCTACCTTCCATTAATGGCCTGCCCCCTTCTTAAAAGCCCTCGCCTTCAGCTCAGGCCTTTAACGTGGGAGTGGGCCTTCAATGGCTGGTGATTTGCCTCATCCCCTTGCAAGGTCAGGAGCCGATCCCTCCTAGCTACTGCAATTATTTAAGGCGCGCTAGGCGAACAGCTAGAGAGCAGAAAAAATGGCAGCTCTAATGGTACAATGCCAAGGAAGAAAATCTTCACTTCCCTCGGCCCCACCTCTGACAACTCCCAACAATTCCCTGCAGCAAAAGTGAGACTGGCTCAAGGACGTTTCAGCCGTTTAGCTGGGGGAGGACATGGGAAAGGGAAGAGGGATAAGAAAGTGGTCTGACCAAGTCAGAGGAAGAGGGACGTGGGCCTGAAGATTCAAGATATTGCTAAAGACCAGGTCAATAGTATGACCTTTATCATGAGACGGTCCTTCCACTAGCTGAAGCAACTGTAGGGAGGCCAAATCATGCAATAACATTTTAGATGAACTATCATGCAGGTCATCCATACGGAGATTAAAATCTCGGAGTAAAGTAAAATTAGGCCTATCCACAGCTAACTCAGCAACGACCTTCGGGGAGATCTTGAAGGAATTCGGTATAGAGACCTGCAGGTCTATATAGGAGGATTCCGGCAAGAGAGAAGATAGGGCCTAAGGTTAGAGAAATGGCTAGGCTCTCACAATTAGAGATGGGGGACAAAGATGAAGTGCATTTAAGTGATTTCCTATACACAATTGCGATTTCACCAGCTACTTTGCCCTTTCTATCCAGCCTTACAATGCAGTACCCCGGGGTTAGAGTTTCAGCGACAAATGGCTGAGAGTCCTCTGACAGCAAAGTCTCCATGAGAAACATTGCGTCCGGAGTAGCCCCAGATAGAAGATCGAATATGTCTAGCTTGTGGGTCTCTAGAGAGTGACAATTCGCTAGATAGAAATGCCAGCCTACTGGGGAGGATATGGGGGATCCCTGGGGATGACACAATCTGGGCTGCGCTAAACCAACTGCAGTAGATGCAAGACCGTGATGGAAGATTAAAGTCAAAGGCATGCATACAGGAAACGGATGGTGGAGTATTAAGTGCTAGTAATTGGCCATGTGTATAAGTTACCTTATCTGACAGGGTAAGGGCAGCATCCCTGGCCCTTAGTCCCAGAAGGGGGCAGACAGGCGCAAACAGTCTTGCCTTGGGACCGCCTTTGGCGCACCAGTGGCGCAGCTGCACCTTGTCCCTCATTTAAGGTGTGCTGGTGGAACAGCTAGAGCGCACAAAAAATTACAGCTCTAATTGCACAATGCCGAGGAAGAAAATCCTCACTTCCCTCGGCTCCACCCTCCGACAATTCCCAACAATTCCCCTCAACAAAATTCAAGCAGCCACATGTTTTAAAAGAATCTCAGTGTTAAAATACACGGCCCCTGTATTCCCCGCAACAGATTTAAACATGCAATTATTTTTTTAATTAAGTTAGCGTTAAAAAGACAGCATGAGACAGAGTCTAACTGAGAAGAAGTGGGAACGGGAAGAAAGAGACAGAAGAAATGGTGGAAGTGATAATGATGAAAAGGTTGAGCTGTCCCGGGGCTGGGTTTAACCTCAAGCTCCCCAAGGGAATAGTACCAAGGTACACATAGGGGGATAACATTGACAAATGACTCACAGCATTTGAGAGGACCCTTGAGATGTGGGGGGCTCGCTCCAAGCACTGGGGTTCACTCTCGTGGGAACTGATTCCAGTAGCTAGGAGGGATTGGCTCCTGACCTTGCAGGGGGATGAGGCAAATTTCTACTTTCACAAGGCAATGCTTAGTTGAGAAATGGTTTGACCCCAAAACAGTGCGGGGTGAAATTCAGGGAAACCCAGCAAGTGAGGTGAAATATGTGGATCTCACAGAGAAGGCACTAGGATGCTGGGTTGATAGTAACCAAGTAGACACATATGAGGGGTTGCTTGATTTGTTTATGAAGGAACATATTTTGACTCATTGTGTGCAAGAGAAGTTACACCAGTACCTAGTGAACTCTAAGCTGACTAATCCTAGGGAACTAGCCAGGACAGCTGATGAGTGGGTGAGAACCCAGGTTTCCAGTCAGCTCCAGGGGGGTGATCAAAAGAAGTGGGGACAACCCCCTAAGGGAAAGCCCCAGGGAAAAAAGGTCAAAAACAGAAGGAGTCCTCCAAGATCAGCAAAACCCTGAACAGGGAGGGGGGGTTCAAGCCAACCTAAATTTAAAGGAAGGGACAACCAGAGAAAGAATGGTACGTTCTTTGACCTCTCAAAGGTGAGAAAGTGCTTAGACTGTAACCAGCCAGGGTACAAGAAGGGAGATGCTTCCTGCACCAAGAAGCCCCCCACTGGTGGGCAGCCCACAGGGGTTGCTGGTGTGAGTTTGGGGGTGGAGAGTGTCCCAGGGAGGGGTAGGAAAGGGAAAGAATCATCCTTAGTGTCCCTGGGAGGGGTGGATAATGCAACCCTGTCTGCCTTACCCCGAATCATGGATAAGTATAAGCAGAGGCCTAAAATCAATGGGGCTGAGGTGGAGGCTCTGAGTGACACAGGGGTTGCTGGTGTAACTATGGGGGTGGGAGTGTCCCAGAGATGGGTAGGACAGGGACAGAGTCATCCTTAGTGTCCCTGGGAGGGGTGGATAATGCAACCCTGTCTAAAGGCCTAAAATCAATGGGGCTGAGGTGGAGGCCCTCAGTGACATAGGTGCCAGTATGACTATGGTTATGGACATACTGATGTCTCAAGAGCAGATCCTACCTGGTCAGTTTCACCAGGTGACCAATGCAGACAGCAGCACCAAGCTCCATCCCCTCGGCAGGTTGGATTTGGGAGATGTCACAGCTTCTGAGAAGGTAGATGTGTCTCCTGTGCTTGCTGGGAAATGGTCTTGAAGCTTTTGAGTGGTCAGAGGTTGTAAGAGGGCTCCATATGAGAATATTGGAGCTCCCTGAGTGGGTATGTGCTGTGACTAGGTCACAGACTATTCAAAAGGGGAATAGGGACGCTTTGACTCTGGAACAAGTGGCCAAGCATCACAGGACAAGGGCAATGGGTCTGGTGAACCAGCCTAGGGAACTCCAAAGGTGCAGCAGGAATCTGACCCTGAGGAGGCAGATCTGGCCTCTGAGGGAGGGACTCCATCCCTTTCAGAGCTGTCAGATTTGGCAGAATTGGCAGGTGGACCCTCGAGAGAGGAGTTTTGTCAGGAACAGAGAGACTGTCCGACTCTTGAGGGCTTGAGGCGGATTGCCTTGAATTAAGAGGAGGGGGATGTGAGTGGATTTCACAGAATCTACTGGGAAGATGGACTGCTCTATACTGAGGCCAGAAACCTAAAGGAAGGGGCAACCAAGAGAGTGGTGGTGCCCCAGAAGTACAAAGAGCTCATCCTGACTTTAAGTCATGACATCCCCTTTGCAGAGTTTTATATAGCGCGAACTTGACCCAAATCCAACCAGGTATCAGAGCGCTTTACATAGCACCAGTTACGTTACATGAGGACACACGTTCATTTTTTTTTTTGTTAGGCACGGGGAGATTAAGGGGCATATGTATCAACATCACCATTTGCGATTCTCAAATAGCGATTTTTAAAGAATCGCTATTTGAGAATTGCAAAACGGGATGTATTTAAAAAATTGCAAACTTTTTGCGATTTCTTAAAATTCCTTAATTGCGATTAGCAAATTGCGAAATCGCAATTAAGGAATACCTGCCCATTCATTTCTATGGGCCAGGATACCCATAGGAATGAATGGGAAGTAAATCTCAAATAGCGAATCGCAATTTGCTAATCGCAATTTGAGAATAATTTCAAAGGTGCAAGGGTGTCATGATGACACCCTGATGCACCCCTGAAATGAGCATGTGTGTGCATATGGCGCACATACATGCCCTAAGGGCATGTATGAGCGCCACGTGGCACTTTGTAAAATTCAAAAAAGTGCATTTTGAAAGGAAATCGCAAATTACCACCAACTGGAAGTTGGTGGTAATTTGCGATTTCTTAAGGATAATTCGCACAACTTGGGTGCTTTTTACATATCATTTAAGAAATCGCAATTTGCGATTTCTTAAATGCTTACGCAAAATTAAGAAATCGCTAAATTAGCAATTCCTTAACTTTGCGATGGGATTTGGCTCATACATCCAGATTACCGATTTTTTAATCGCAAACGCTGTTATTTTGCGAATCGCAGCGTTTGCGATTAAAAAATCGTTTGATACATATGCCCCCAAGTGATTTGCCCAGAATCACAGAATGTTTAGCGTTGTTACTGAGACTCGAACACAGTTTCTCTAGATCCGAGGTCGAGCGCCCTAACCATTAGGCCAAATCCTCTCCCCTGATGTCTGAGAAGGTAAAAGAGTTCTGTAGCTCCTGTGTCACCTGTCAGTCCAGTGGCAAGGCAGGGGACAAGACAACGGCTCCTTTGATACCACTGCCAGTGGTCGGATCCCATATGAGAGGGGGGATTACATTGTTGATCCCCTAGAGACACCCAGTGCATCAGGAAATAAGTATATCTTGATGGTAGTGGACCATGCCACAAGATACCCTGAGGCAATACCCCTCCGAACAGTCACTGCTCCTGCAGTGGCTAGGGCTCTACCGGGGGTGTTCCCAAAAGAGGCTGTTTCAGATAGGGGCACAATCCCCCATGTCTAGCTATCTGAAAATGATGTGGGATGAATGTGGGGAAACCTATGAGTCCACCACTCCAGACTAATGGTCTGTTGGAGAGGCTCAACAAGACCCTGGAGGGCATGATCAATGGGTTGTCTAACAAACTCAGCAGAAGATGGGATGTTGTCCTCCTGTGCCTACTGTTTGCCTACAGGGTGTCTCTTAAAAAGGGGTTGGTTTCAGTCCCTTTGAGGTGTTGTTAGGGTACCCTGTGAGGGGGCTATTGAGCCTGCCAAGAGAGTCTTTGGAGAAGCCTCTCAGGGAAGCTAAGGACAATGTGCTTGACTATGTACTAGGCCTTAGATCTCGCATGGCAGAGTACAGGTACAAGGCATGCAGGAAGCTAGAGGAAAGCCAAGAGCTCATGAAGCACTGGTATGATCACAAGGTTGCAATGCCTGAGTATGCTCCAGGTCAATTGCTATGGGTGTTGGAGCTTGTAGCTCCTAGGGCCTTCCATGACAAGTGGCCTTGGCCCTATCCAACCCTTGCAATGAAGGGTGAGGGTACCTACCTGGTAGATCTTAACACCCCCAGGAAACCTCACAGGGTCCTGCAAATCAACAAATTGAAACCCGAACTTGACAGGGCAGACATTACCATGTTGTTGGTCACCGATGACGGTGGAGAGGAGGAGACTGAGCCAGTGCCTGACCTCCTCTCCATCAGTTTGCAAAATGGGTCAGTGGAGGGACTTGTACTCTCTCCCAAACTGACAGACCAGCAGCACAGAGACCACAAGCAGGTGCTGGGGTAGTTTGCTAGCCTATTCTCTTTGACCCCAGGTTTCACTGATTGGTGTGTACACTAAATTGACAGTGGTGATAGACAACCTGTCAAGAATAAACTGTACAGGTTGTCTGACCATGTCAGAAACAGCACCAAGGCTAAGATGATGGAGCTGAGGGCAATTGACCCTCTGACAGGCTATGGGCCTGCCCAGTGGTGCTGGGACCCAAACCTAATCACCATGGTGTAAAGAAGGAGTTAAGGTTCTTTGTGGACTACGGAGGACTCAATGTTCACCCTATACCTAGAGCTGATGATCTAATTTATAGGTTAGAGGCTGCTAAGTATCTTAGCACATTTGATTTGACTTCAGGCTAATAGCAAATTGCCCTCACTGAAGGAGCAAAGGAGAAGATAGCATTCTACACACCAGAGGGACATTACCAGTTCAAAGTAATGCCCATTGGATTAAAGAATGCCTCCGCCACCTTCCAAAGGCTGGTAAACAGGGTCCCTTGTGGGTGTGAGCCGTTCAGTGCAGCTTACCTGGATGATATAGCTGTTTACAGTTCTACTTGGAAGGATCACTTAAACCACTTGAGGGAAGTACTTCAGGCCATGCAGCTGGCAGGCCAGACTAGGAAGTCCAGCAAGTGCCAAATAGGGTAGCGTTCCATGGTGTACCCTGTAGGTGAAGGCCATGTGCAGCCTCTCCATGCCAAAATGTAAACCATTTTGAATTGGGAAGCTCCCAATACCCAGACACCAGTCATGGCCTTCCTCGGACTGACCGGGTACTATAGAAGGTTTGTGCAGAACTATAGGACTATTGTGGCTCCCCTGAAAGAACTCACTTCTCAAAAGAGGCCAAAGAAAGTTGTGTGGATCACTGGGATCCACACAACTTTCTTTGGCCTCTTTGACACTGGGTCAGAAGACTTTTGACACTCTGAAATATGCTATGTGTATAGCCCCAGTGCTGCTGGCCCCTGACTACACCAAGGAATTTGTCATTCAGACAGTAGCTTCAGAAGAAGGAAATGGCGCAGTGTTGGCACAGGTAAATTAAGAGGGCCTTAATCAGCCAGTTGCCTTTATTAGCAGGTCACTTTTACCCAGAGAAAAAAGATGGAGTGCCATTGAGAGGAAAGCCTTTGCTGTGGTGTAGTCCCTGAAAAAGCTGAGACCATACCTGTTTGGTACTCACTTCAGTGCCCAAACTGACCACAGACCTCTCATGTGGCTTATGCAGATGAGGGTGGAAAATCCCAAGCTATTGAGGTTGTCAATTTTCCTACAGAGAATGGACTTTATAGAGGAACACAGACCTGGGGTTGCCCATGCGGATAGACTTTCCAGGTTTTTCCACTTAGCTGATGAGGACTACCTGGGTGCAGGTTAGTGATCCCTCACATTTCGTTTGGAATAGCCATGTTAGAAAGTCACTCTTTTTGGCCTGATCACCCCCATTTTTTTGGTGCTGAATGTAACTGTAGTAGCTAACTATGGCTGTGTCCCGGGCTATGCTAGTCAGGCCCAGGGCCAGTTCTATGTTAAACACAAATACATACATTGAGGGACACTTATAATTGGAATTGTCCTACCCTACAAGTCCCTAATAGATAATAGGGCTTCAGGATGAAAACTACCCATAAGTGCCTAGTATATAATAGGGCATGGCAGTTTAGAGGCAAGCAGCCTTTGTTGCACTTGCATGTTTGCACTGCTGAGAGATAATTTTAAAAGCAGCCCTATATTTAAACGTAGAATTCACTGCAAACTAAACTTTGGTGGTATGGGTACTTTTAAAGTGTTAATCTGCCTTATTTTTTAATTGTGGGTACTCACAAGGTCTCACCTAGATGATCCAGGGGTGGGTGGGGGGACAAGCAACTTTAAGCAGGGTCCCTACAAAAGAGGTTTTATAAACCCTTGTGATTGGAAACTGCCATTTTATTTCCCCCCAGTAGGACATTCACTACAAAGTCGCCTTAGATGCTGTGGGCACTGTGAAAGGATAACCTAAATTGTTTTTGCACATTAGGTCTCCCCTAGGTGTTCCAGGGGAGGGGAGTCCTGTAATTAGGAGCAGGGACTTTATAAAAGAGGTTTTATAAACACGTCATTTTTTTCCCCTTGAACATAGTTGGCCTCAAACGCTAACATGGCAATATGTTATGGACGCATATATATTGCTAGGAGAGTGTGGAAAATATCACTCAAAGACTGACCTGAATGGTATTAATAAATCCAGCAACTTGGTATTGTTGAATTTATCATAACGTGTGCAGAAAAGAAGTTATAAGAATTTCTTTTCTATAATCCAAAACCCAGCCTCTAGCACTCTCCCCTGATTGTTCAGCCCTCATGGGATTAGGCAGTCTGCCTTGATTAGGTATGAAGTTGCAGGCCGGGCAGAGGCTATCTGATGTAGCGAGCTGGTTGGGGAACAGGAATGCCAGAGCAGGGGATTGGGTCATAAATCATCATCTTCAGGTCAAGCAAGCCTGTCAGCCTGGGTCAACCCCTCTTCCTGCCAGATGGGAGGCTTAGGAAGGAGTTCACAGATGTGAGTGGGGGAGTTCATGGAAATAACCCATACTCTGAGTTCGGTTTAGTTAGCTTTGCTGCTCTGCTGAAATTTCAGCCATGATGGATTTTGAGAGAATACTGCTTGCTGAGACAAGACTATGCCACAATGTAGGAAGTTGTCATGCTTTGGGGTGTTGCCCTGCACCTCAATACACAGGGGTGCTCCCCTGCTTGTCGCCCAAGAACACTGGATGCATATTGGAGAGGTGCAGAGCCTCTCAGTATTTCTGCTGGAAACTATAAGAAATGGGAGGATTGTCCTGCTGGAATCCTGATTTGCACCTAAGGGCCTTTCTGATGAAGACTGTGCCTGCAGCTCTGAGAACTTTGTCTTGCTTCAAGAAGGAGTAAAGAGTGGACTCCCTGCAGCTACAGGTCAACAGAGACTAACTGACCCATCTCTAGCCATACTCCCACTCCTGGAGGGCGTCCAGTGGAGTTTTAAGGGGTTGACAAAGTGCATTGTGGGAAGGGAAGTCCAGGCCTGCCAAGGACATTCTAGGAGTTTCAAGACCCTTGGATTTCTGGACACTTGGAACCCACTAGGAGACCTTCTGGAAGGACCTCCAGGTGTTTGGTAATGTTTGGGACACTTTTTGGAAAAAGATCTGTGAGGTGACGGACCCAACCGCGAGAGCCAAGCCGACCACCTTCAACCGCGACCCGGCCCGGATTCCAGGTTTGTCCCACTGAAGAGCACCAGAGGTCCGACTTCCAGATTTTGGCCCGGAGCTCCCTGAAAGTCAAGCTGACAAACCCTCACCAACTGCGGACTGGCAGAGAGAAGCGAAGGCCCTCAGCTGAAAAAGCTCCGGAAAGGTTTCTAAGTCTACATTGAGAGGCCTACTGCATGGGGTATCCAAGCAGGGCTCCATCGCGGTCGACCTAAACCTTTGACTTTGTCCTGGTCAAGCATGACCAGATGTCCAGAAGTGGTGCTATTGGTTTCTAAGCACTAGAAAGTGTTTATTTAAAAAAAATATATATCTCTGGTTCCCTACTTTGGATTTTCATGGTTTTGGTGTAATTTAAAATATTTTCTATTTTTATAAATTAGTGTGGGATTTTTATTTTGTGTTGTGTCTTACTTATCCACTGCATTGATGTTTTCCAATGTTTTACTTGCCTGTCTCCTAAGTTAAGCCTTATTGCTCGGTTTCAGCCACCAAAGGTTGTGCAAGGAACTAATTTATAGAGACCCTAGGGCCCAGTACTGTGTTGGTGGGCTTGTTACTGGTGTTAGGTGCCTACCTACTACTCCCTATAACCCACCTTTCAAAAAAAGCATAAAACCTTCGTACAAATTACTCAAAAGAAAATACATCAGGCATTAATCAAATCAAATATCTAAGAAAATCAATGAAGAGATTCTGGAGCGAGGTACGGGGTCCTAGTCCTCTTCATGGTTTGGGTTTTCTGAAATAGATAATCAAATAAATGTCCTTCCACAGAATCATGCTCTGTGATTCCACATCATAGATTCTATACCCATTAGCAGCACCCATAAGAACCCATTCATATTTATACGGCATCACCAAGGACAGTATACGAAGGAGATGCGAAATGTGTAACAAGAATGACTCAAATGTTTTACGGGAGGCCATGTTGCTAACAGCAAAGTGGGTCCTGCAGCAATGTTGCCCGTGTAACATGTTAGGTCATCTCGCAAAGGTTTGTGACAATTCAGAATGTATATGAGTAAGAAAGTGAATGTGGAGCAAGATTTTGACACTGCACCAGAGTGTGAGCTGACCAAATCAGCCTAATGCTTTAATGATGCCAAAGAAGATACGATCAAGTATTTATCGAAGCTGGAGATTGGAAGTTCTTGCTGACTCTGGATCATCAATATTTCAGCTACTTGTTTCCTCACATTTTAAAATAAAAATAGAATATAAAGTAAAATGGGATGTAGCTCATGATCATCTGCTTAATTGAGGTTGTAGGTACCAAAACTATTTAAAAAAATGACTCGTAGATCCAGATGCCCAACAACAGATATACTGTCTAATGAATGGTGATTTAGAAGGTTGGATTTTGGAAAACAATATTTATTCACAACGACCTAGGAAAAGCAGAAGGATTTTTATCATGAAAAAACTTAAAAAGTGTGCTATTCCTGTTAAACACTATGACCCAGATTTACTAAGCCTTTGCGTTGTCCTTACATCCACTGTGCCAGCGCTAGTAGAGAAGAAAAATGCGCCATACCTTTGTAGATATGGCGCATTTCTGATCTCTCCTATTCAAGTAACTCAACACAGCAACTTTGCTTGCTGCCCTGCGCTGCATAAAACATTAGGTAATATGCCCATACGAGTGAAATTTACAAAGGTTGTGTGTTACTCACGCTTGTAGTGCTCTTCATGTACTTGAATACGACAGCACTGACTCACAACTAAATATGGCTCAAGATTAGAAAAGTCGCATTGAGTGTGAGGACGTGCCAGTCAGTGATACGTAAATAGATGTGTGATGACAAGGTAATCAAACTAGTTAATTCTTCAGAACATGTTTCTCTTTTAATTACTGTATATTAGAACATTGGAATGTTGGGAGCTCCATTGTAGACAATGGAGTGCTCCATGCTTCTACGGGCCGGTAAAGGCCCGCAGAGCAACATTCCAATGTTTTACAAAAGCCTCTCAAAGCTCGAGGGGATTGAAATCTCCTCGAGCTTCGAGAAGCCTTTGTTTAATTTGTTAGAACATTCTGCCCTCTAGTGGCAGAATGTTCTAATAACCTTATAGCCCTTCGTAGCAGGGCTATACCGCTATTAAAGTCCCGCTGCTTTTGTTAAAGTCCCTCGCCTTCTACTCGGGCCTTTAACGCTGCAGCGGGCCTTTAGTAGCCGGTATAGCCCGCTACGGCGGGCTATAAGGCTATAGTAAAAACTTAGATGATTTGAGATTATGGGCAGGATTCACAAAGATTGTAAATCGGGCAAACTCCCGGATTTCTGTTACTTTATGGCACTGACCTGTTGAGAGTAGTTTTCTTTCCTCGCCAGTGTCAGTCCTGTAGGAATGACAAGAGATTCCAGAAGCTGGTTCTCTTGGCCTCCCACTCACTGACCCCCCTCAAATCTGGTTGATGACTCAAGCCATATCAGTACTCACGGGAAAGTGGAAGTGGATAAAAGAAGAAGGAAACAATGTTCTCTGTTAGAGTGGTAATTCGGTGGATAGGCACTTCTCACTATTCCGACTATTGTTGCTATGACTTGTGTTTGTGTGCATCTAATGACTGAAGAGAGATGGCAAGTGAGAGTACTCTTATACAAAATGTAAAATATTCCAGTTCCTACCCCTAAACTCAGCTT
The DNA here is from genome assembly GCF_964204655.1 of Triturus cristatus. Classification (NCBI taxonomy): domain Eukaryota; kingdom Metazoa; phylum Chordata; class Amphibia; order Caudata; family Salamandridae; genus Triturus; species Triturus cristatus. Next base: position 138,691,484 of record NC_140589.1, on the reverse strand, counting down.
ACTATGTTCTTTCCTCTCTCCTACTTTAGACTTTGATCTTTGGAGTGAAGAATATACGCCTTTATGAATCCTACAAGAACACAACTGAGAAAGTTACTAAATAAATGCAATGTGACTGAGTTATGTGGAGTCTGTTACTTGGACCGTGGGATGCCCGGATCTGTTTTATAAACCGTATCTCCTCACTAAGAGGGATAGAAGAGTAATTGGAGATCAGTTTTTAAAGTATCTAAAGGAACTTAGGGATTTGGAAATGCTGAAAAGGGCGACTGCCAGATCACTTCTGTCCCTCTGAACAGTGGCGAGCCCTGAACCTTATCTTCTCACTGTTACCCACCCGAGGGAAAGATCACTCCTGACTTAAATTGGGTCATCTATTTGTTTTCCCCAGGGACAGTTTGACCGGAATACGTGTAAAATACACTGCCAGTATGCTGTTCTCTTTTACCTGCAGGTGTGTTATCATGATTCTCATTAGCTAGTGAAAGGCTTATTTGTGGGTATTAGATTTTTGATAGTAAGGCCTGGAAGAAGAAAGTTTGCATTAATTGTGAGGAACCAATGACGAGACAAATCTTTCTGTTCAAAGTGTACCAGGACGAAGCCACATTCAAGGTTAACAGCTGCGTACAATGTTTTGGAGATGGGAACTTTGGGAATATGTTGACTCCCATTGAACGAAGTTGCTTGATTGGTTCTCAGTGGTCGGAATAAGATATGGATGTTCTAGAAATTGTTCACCACATTTTTAATTGGTATTTCTTAGTTAGTTAGGGAGGCTTCCTCCTGACTTTGAGAAGGAACAGATCTCTCTCTCCACTGGCCTTCTCTGAGTGCAGGCTTTATGCTGAGCACGCCCTCTATTTTCCTAATTCGACTTCTACTGAAGTTCGAACTCATGCTGACACTTTCTATGCTCCTCAGTAGAAATCTTCATTAGATTTTGTCCTAGCACATGTTGAGACTAGAGAGAGAGAGTTTTTTAATGGAACACCTGACCGCATCAATCTATTTCCTGTGCATTGTGGCTGTTACTATTTTGTATCTCATTTTATTACGACTTAAATTACTAGCACAGTCTGGTCTCGAGACAGTATTGTTAAATCTTTTTAATTTATTTCTGATTTTTATATATACTCGCTGGATAAATGTTGTAAAATAAACCTTCATGGCTTAAATTATTGATTGTTGGTCATTGTTGTGAAGTCACATTGTCTTTACAGAATATACATTTATTTTAGTTGTTAGCTCCCGCACTCGGCTTCAAGTCGACTAACAAAGTTCCATACGACCAATGGGAAAATATATTTGATGATTTTACCGAGAGATTGAGGTTAACATATCCAACCTCCTTCAGTCTCAAGGCATGCATAACTTTCTGGCAGAATGGTAAGAATTTGTCAGGCCATTTCTTGATCTTGCTGTGACATGTTTCCCATTCTGGACAACACATCTATCCTGGCATTATTACTCCATGGATGATAGGAGATTAAACCCATATTGATTAAAGAAGAATCCACCACAATTATTTGACTGATAAGACCTATGCAGAACGTACAAATTTTTTTTAGACAATATCCTTCCAGTGGTGAGCTATGATACATCAGCCTTGACAACAAATGGTGTTTCTGGATTCCAGTGCCTGAAAACCGTTGCTGATGTATACTTACTTTTTTGTGACTGAAAGGTCGTTCTTCTTCCACAGAGCAGTCAAACTGTGCTCTTGGCAAAAGTAATGAGACTGAACGTTACACAATCAGAAAAGTAGGTAATGCACCATTGGCAAAAACTGGCAAAGCCAAAGAATCTCAGCACTTCTTTTACAGATAATGTGGCTGACCACTGCAAAATGTAATTAACTTTACTGGAATCTATTTCAATTCCCCCAGGAAAAATGAAGAAGTGTAATTATTGCACACAGTCTGTATGAAACACTTACATTTCAAGTTTCCAAAGAAATGGTATTGTCAAAGCTTCAGCAAAACAGCTTGGATGTTTAGGGTCTTGGAGTGTATTAAAATGACATTGATAAAGACCTTAAATCTGATGTCTAAAAAGCACTGCAAGACCTCATTTATAAAAAAAAAAATAATAGAAAGCCACTTTGACTTTGCAGAGTCCGAAAGGCATAAACTTTTACTACAAGATGTAAAAATTGATACGAAATGCAGTCTTTCACTCAACCCACTTCCAGACTCTGACAGTATGCTCGACACAAATTGAGGTTTGTATTAATGTTAGTGTCACTAGCCAGGAGCAACAACACTGGGTTCACATGTAGAGGATAGTTATTCTTGATGTTAACTTTATTGATGGCTCTAATAGAAGATCAAAGTTCTCTCATTTTCATTGGCACTAAGGACAATAGGGTTGATACTTCTGTTCAATGCTTTTAGGAACTGTTAGCCAGGAATTCATCTAGATATGCTTTTAGATATTGTGTTTCCTTTTCTCCAGGTGCATATATTCTAGTCCATGATAACCCTGCTTCAAATTTGAGATCAATACAACAGTTAAATTCCCTGTGAGATGGAATAATCCCTGTTTTAACCTTGCCAAAAACATCAGTGAAATCCCAATATTTCTCTGAAAACAGCATGATTTCACAACATGTGACTGTAGCTCCTGATATAGGTTCCACTGGGCCAGGAAAGCCTGGATAACAGGTATCTTGAGAGTAATAGAATTTAGTGTGAATGTATGTATCCTTCAATCTTCCTTGCTGTTCTGCAAACATAAACACGATATCTCCATGATGAAACCATACTGGGTAACATTAATGGGATTCAACCAGACCTGTCTGTGTCACAATTTTAAACAGCGGACTGTGAGTGGCAAAGTCTGCATAGTGATGGACCGGATGTAAGCTTGGAAGGATACACTGCCCTCTCAGGTTCTGCCTTTGGTACTCTAGTGAAACCTAGGGGTTTTGTATAGTTGATATCAAGGGAATTTCCTGTGGCTCCTGAGTCCAGAAGTATGCTTATCTGCATAGAGGCTTTAGAAAATTGCAGGTATAGTCTTGTGTTCAATTGCTACTTGCTAGCACTAAATGTGAGACCAAAGACTGTTGCTTACCCAACATAAACGTCACCGTTACTGTTGAGAAACATTTCCTGATTATTCTGACACTCAGTCTGAAGCCATAATGGTGCCATGTGTTGTCTTGGGCCTGGTAGGGAATTTCCTGATGAAGTTGCCTTCTTCTTCTCTGCAGTATGAACACTGATTTAATGTTTGCTTTCTGTCTTTCTCTTGTTTAGTTGGGGGAGGCTGCCCAAACCAGATCTTCAGAGGTACCATTGTAAGTGCCTTGGCCACAATCACAAAAAACTAAACCAACACCACTTGAGCTTCCACCAATATATAAACATATATATATATATATATTTTGGTTTTTCAAAAAATCTTTATTGAACATCAAGGCATGATACATTGGTGCAGTTGAATAGAATAGCATTACAGCCACACAGGACATGAGCAATTGACCACATCCAAGGGAGAATAAACAGTTAGCATAACATCCTGGTGCATAGTAAGAGACACAACTGAATTGAAGGACTGTATGAAAGCGATATGTAGGGTATTAATAAACTGTTCAGTCGGGGTTGGCAGGAGCATTGTGAGATTCAGGTATGGGTGTCACTTCAGGGGTCTCCCAAGAACTGGCTCCTCGGTGTAAATAAGCAATGAGGGGACCCCATATGTCGAGCGGTCTGTTAGCTGCAGGCATAAAGTCCCAATATTCAACTATATGTGTCTGACAGTGGGCAGCGTCTGCCAACCAGTGTTTGGATTGCGATGCCGGCCTGCTGCCCCAGTGGATTGCCATGTGTCTCCTGGCCAGGACTAGTAGCATTGCAGTCAGTTTTCGATTAGCGTCAGTAACGTGCTTGACGTAGCCTAGCAGGCAGAGGAGTAGATCGGGAGTGACACGTTCTAACGTGATTTCACTGGTAATTGCTCACACTTCCTGCCAGAATTCCGAAAGCTTGGGGCATGAGCAAGCCAGATGCCTGAGAGTCACGTTAGGGGCCGTGCAGCGCATGCGTTTATCACTGTCAGTCAGTCTCATCTTGTGTAGTGCAGTTAAGCTTCCACCAATAATTAAGAGTATTTGCAGAGTTTAGCTGTGGATGGCATCGGGAAGTGAGATTTCGCTACTTACGTGGATTTTGTGGTGGCAATGGCACCCACCAGTCAGGACTCGAAGGAGCAACACTCAACCACTATTCAGCGGAAGGGTTGATTTCCTTCTCTGACTCAGCTGTTACTGTAGCCAGAACCTGAACCTCATCTGCCATGGTAATCCCTTCCTGATACATATCACTTAGGGAATGCGAGGATGTGGATTTGTCTTTCTGTGAAGACTGCCGCTAACTTTCAGATTTGCAGCTTTGCAGAAGCTATGCAAACTCTATTTCACCCATTGTGCCTTCTCCCTGCACACCCGACTCTTACAGATTCAAGGAGAAAGCGTGGAACAAAAGACGAGGCACTCTTCTGAGGATCTCTCTCTGAAGGAACTGTGGTGAGGGCTTTTGTCATTTTTGGACTCGGCTCACTTTCTCGGTACAAGCGTGTCTTAAGCAAGCACAACAATCAAATACCTGTAGACTAAGGGCCTGATTTAGATCTTGGTGGTATGAATAATGGATACTCCATCACACTGCCCGCCTGATTACAGGCATGCCAACCTTTGGTTTAATCATGGTGGATACTACTCCGTCTCCACTGTGATCAAACCTCCTTACTCGGTAGGCCCGTCAGAGGCTGACCTCTAATTCTGCTCACCTAATTTAGATGGACAGAATTAAAGGTCAGTTTTCATTTCCCGTCACATCTGGGAAACCCTGTCAGTAATGGGAGTAAAAACAGCGAAATGCTTCCCTCGCCATGGGAGATACCTCCCATGACAAGGGAAGCATTTTCTTTTGTATTTTCTGAAAGGAAATCCAACTTTAGGATTTTCTTTTTGCAAATTAAAAAGAAACAGTATGATGGATGGCTCTATCATGTTGCCGTAAACTTTCTTTTAATATTACCTCTTGATAACGAATACGCGTCCTTCAAAGCACTGTGATAGAAAATTCTACTGTCAAGCTCAACCATGTTCATAGGCATGAAGGACTGAAATGTGAGTCTGTGGCCTTCATAATAAGCACACTGGAAGGAAGTGCTCACCCCAGTGGGCTAATGCACCAGTTCATAACCAATTTTAAAATATTGAGATGGGGTCACAGGGCACGGGCCCTTACTCACAACATATCAAGCTGCTGTGAAACATTAATAGGTATGCCTATAATTTGTGAAACATTAAGGGAGTCCTGACGTTTTTGTTTGCTGCAATTTGCATTGTGGGATTTGTAGTTTCACATTAATGAGTATAAGAAGAGACTCCAACATACTACGTTATATTGGCAGAAAGGGCTTGGTGTCATATGACAAAGAGGCAGTTGCAATTTAAGCTTTAAATGCATGGTTGTGTATCGTTCTGTTAGGTGCTGTGAAGGAAGTTGTCCACTCCTAACAGCATTTATAGTTTATTGTTAAAATTCCCAGCATGGTAGCATCAATGTCATAAGTATTTAATTTTCCTGGAAAGTGCAGTGTGAAATCTCCTTTTATCGCTGAAACTTGCCGAAAGCCAGAGCCGACTATTAGGAAGCCACAGGGGGTGACTTGGCAGCTGTGTGTTAAAAACAACAACTGCATTATATCAGGGGACACGGGTCAGGTTAAATACAAGCCCCACTACAGCCACCGCCCTAGTGCCTACCAACAACGGACTTAAACAGGGCAGTGTGCTGGGCCCTCTCCTCTTTAACCTCTATACTGCAGAATTGGGAGCCTCCCTGCAAGTCTAGGTACACCAAGGCTGGGAAGAGTGCGTCTCCCCATTTTTAGGTTTCGCATAGGGCAGCACATGCGCTGCCTCTACGAGGCATTAAGTAATCATTATTAGTGGTGAAACTCCACCCATTTCGTTTCTATTTGTTTTGTCCCTTGGCACAGGTTACATCTGGCATTGCTCTTCTTATCTCACTGATTGATTGGCTGGTGGTCCGATACCTCACTTTCGTTTTGCCTCCGTTTTGCAGAAAGCAGCACCGACCAACTACAGGTTAGTTCCGCTGCTGGCTGTTATGTATTCATTTTGGGGACTACTTGTTTGTATGTGATTACGTGATACAGCCCACCCCTGGCTCGAACCCTGTTCTCCAGCTCCAAAGTCGGCAGCGTAATACCTTGAGCCACCTCCCCGTGTCGATTTTCCTTATTTCAGTAGTCGATTAGTGAGTGCTTGGTACTGTACATTTATTCTAACACCCCGTGTCCATAACGGGGCACCTAGGCGATACTCGGAAACGCGCTGCTCTCGTATTTCTATACAGCTGTCCTTCAGTAATACTCAGATATTGTATTTTAATTTTAGTTTGTGAGAACAGGGCGGGGGAGTTTGTCCGCCGTTAACTTCCCCGATCTATTGGGGTTCAGGGGGCAGAGTGTGTGATGCTGGCGTGTTGTGTAGGGACGGAACGGGGGGCTGGGGGCGGATAGCATTCTCGTTGGCTGTGATCAAGTTAATCCGGAGGTAATCCTAATTGCAACAGTGCCCATCCGAAGGGGAGTTTTACGTTCGAACTGCTGAGGGGGCGCCCTGTGCCCCTTTGAGACAGAGTGCCGTGCCACGCCCCCTGTGAGATGTGTGTCTGTTGTACTTTGTGCACTTTGCGTGGATGCTGTTCTGTGCTGCTCAGAAGTGCATGAGTGTGTATAGTGTGTTTGTGTGTGTCTATGCGTGTGCATCTGTATGTGTGTGTGTGTCCCTGAGTGTTTGTATATGTGTGTGTCAGTGTGTGTTACACTGTGTCCACTGGGTGCGCCACTGTGTCCCACTGGGTGCTCAGTTCGAAGAGCCCCATACCGTGGAGTGTTGTGTGCACGTATGTTGTGCTCCTCTGAGGAGAGTGTTGTTATGTCCCTGTGAGGTGTGTGCGGTTGTTCTAGTGACACACTTTCAGTGGGTGTATGTCGCGCCCTCTGGGATTGGCAGATATACTCTGCCTTGAATATGTTAAACTGAGCCCACTTGAGTTTGTGTGTGTGTGTGGGGGGGGTTATTATATGATGTTCCCCTGCGTCTTTGTGTGTGGAGGAGAGTTATGATCAGCCCCCCTAAGCCATTCAGCATCATATCGTCCTGATGGGTGTGTGTGGGCGTGGAAGGCCGGGGTATTGTGTGCAGTGTGATCCTTCGATGCTGGGTGAGTTCTGTCATTGCTTCCATCAGTGTTGTGTACACGGTGCCGCTCTGAGGTGTGTGTGTGTGTTTGGGGGGCAGGGTAGAGAGAGTGTGGTACACATAGGGACTCCTTAAAGCTGAGTGTGTGTGTAATGTGTTACCCTCGGGTGACGCATACCACACCACTCTGAGTTGTGAGTGTTGTACCCCTCAGAGGCCTCGGTGGTATCGCATCATTTCTCCGGCGGGTAAGTTGTACTTTCCTCTGGGCAGTGCACAGCATCGCCCTGAGAGAGGTGTGTGTGTAATAACATTATATAGTGCCTCTGAGGGCGGACTTGTGTTACAATCTGCCTTCTGAGTTGTGGAGTGTGCTCTGTTGTGCCCAGTGAGCCCAGTAGTAGTGCCCCCTCCCTGATGTGGGAAATGTGTCACAATTTACCCCTCCCCCCGCCCCACTTCAGATATCGGTAGTGGGTTATCTTGTACCCCCGGGGGTGGGGGTGTTGCATTGCGCCCCTTTGGCTTGTAGTGTGTCATGTTGTCCCTTCTGAGTTTGGAGGTTGTATTGTGCCCAGTATGAAGCTTAGGAGCGTGGGGGTAGCGGAGGTGGGGTACATGCCTAGCCACCCCCCATAGGTCGAGCTTCGTGTGTAATATTGTGGCCCCAGAGAGGTGTCATTCTGTGTGCAGGGGTGGGGCCTCGCCCGCCCCTCCCATCACAGCTTTACAGGAATAAGCAATTGAAGGTGTCCTCTTTCGTCCCCTAAGCCTGCTACTTTCACTAATGACTTACATAAACCGGGGACCTGACCGGATTATCCGAGCATTTGTCCTGCCTTGTAAATGTTGTCAGATTTGTGTAAGCACAACAATGGACATTTCCTCTGGGACCCCCTCCACGCACTCCACAATCCTTCTCGCACAGACATCAGCCCTCTGTTGTGGTGGATCCGCGCCACCTGCACAGAAAGCAGTAATGTTGTCATGGTGGAAAAAAGCGCTTTCAAGTAGACCTGAGGAGCTTTAAGTAAAAAATGTTTTCAAATGTTATAAAGCGCTTCCTTTCGCCTTCGGGATACTTCAAAGAGGTACTGCAGGGAAGCAATGTCTATGAATATTACTCCCATCAACGTTTACTGAGTAGGAAAGCGCTACCGGCCCATATAAATGGTATCAAGCGCTATACAAGTGGATATAAAACAATCTGTTCATATTTGCCATCCAAAGATAATGGGTGTACCATTTGCGCCTACACAAAACTTCGGCAAGTAAATCTTATATTGTGCTCTAATTAAATAATGTATATGTATTATTATTGTGGGCAACAACAACAACAAAAAACAAGTATTTGCAATGTAATAGGTCTCGCATTTGCTAGAGTTTGAGCTATTGGTATTGTAAATGACAATGCTTTTTATTTATGTGTTGTTTTTCAAAATCGATAAATAAAATGGCATTGATATTTACAAATGCCAATCACCTAAACTTGTACAAATGCGAGACCTATTGCATTGTAAATGCTTGTTCAGTATGCAGATGACACTGATGTCATAGACCACACCAGAGCCGGTTTACAGAGAGCCCTCAGTGCACTCCATCGCTACAAGCAGGAGAACAAACTGCAAGTAAATCAGAGAGTAAAACCAGGGTTGTCGTATTTGGCAGGTATCCCCATAAAAAAATCAAATTCATTTGCACCTGGGAGAGCTACAAATAACGACAGTCCCAGCATACCTTGGAGTCTGGTTCTCAGACGGGGCTAATCCGGCAGTTCCTCTAAGGCACTCCAGATCTAAGTCCACCTGTCTCACCCATACATTGAAGCGCCTAAGCAAGCGCCTACAGAGCTCAACCACCGAACCTATGCTGACAGTTTAGAAAGTGAAACAGATCCCGACTCTCAACTACGGCCGCTTGACCTTTCCTGGTGTCCTCGACAAGTTCCTAATTGACTCCCAGATTAAGGCATACAAAAAAGTTCTGCTTGCCCCGAGGCAAGCCAGGGCAATGAGGCTAAGACTGGAGTTGGAACAACCACTAAATAATAGGGGAACCCCTGAATAAATGTAAGTAGAGCAAAAGGGGAAGAACCAGAGTATCAAATAACAAACAGTCTGCTCTACCTATCTGTTTTGAAGAACGCACTTAAGTAATTAAATCAATGTGCCATACTAGCTAAACCATGCGCTCAACCAGAAACATAAATCAAGTTTTTTTTGTTTTGTTTTCTTTCCAGAGTTTTATATAGCGAGAACTTGACCCGAATCCAATCGGGTATCAGAGCGCTCTACATAGCACCAGTTACGTTACATTAGGACACACATTCATTCTTTGTTAGGCAAGCGGAGATTAAGTGATTTGCCCAGAATCACAGGATGTTCAGCGTCATTACCGAGACTCGAACCCAGTTCCCCAGGTCCAGGTCGAGCGCCCTAGCTGTTAGGCCAACCCCAACTTATTCAAACAACATTTTATTTATGTTTTACTGTTATTCAAAAACAAACAAATATATGCATAGATCATGTGTTTACATAATAAAATATATACAACAATTACTGTGGCCTAAATATGGGTGATTCCCATGGACTACCTTTCATACACAACATCCATACTCAAATAGACTCATTCAAACTGTGAACACACACCTAACATTCATCACAGTTCATATATGATAATAATTCAAGGTCCCTATACATATGCAAAATTGGAGGACTTTTTTTTCCCCCTCTTTTTTTCCGGCAGTCAAATTGCAAGTATTTAATTCAACTTTTGTAGCTTAATAAGTCAAATAATACTAAAAAAAAAAAAAAAAACTTTTTTCAAGAAACACTTTTTTTTAGATGAATTAAAGAAATTAATTGGACCAATATTTGTTCATCTTTACATAAATCAAACAGTGGACTACATATGTGGGGAACAAAAAGATCAAAAAACGCCGACGCGCGTTTCGATGTTCAACCCCTTTCCGGGGTATCACCTTCTTCAGGGCGTGAAGGTACATTCATATCCAAAGTCCATGGGGCCAAAAGGACGTTATTGGCCAGAGAAAGCTGTTCATAAGCGCAAAGGAACAAGCGGAGTGGTAGGGCTGATAAGGGTGCCTAAACAGAAAAGATTTGTATCAGTGTTTTCGTCCACCAGGTGGCATCATTGGCCAGGGAGGAATGTTCGCAGGTCAAACACACAAAGTGTCTGTATGATCGGGACTCCGCAGATAACGCAGTCCTTATGTCATTAGTCAGATAATCATGTGATGGATCTCTCCTTTCTATAATCACTTCATAAGGAAAGACGGAGCAAGAGTCCAACAATTGAGCCAACGTCTAACGTGAGTCTGAATAGTCCGAGCGTCCAATATGGTAGAATCCAGAATTGCGGCTGCTATGTGCGGCAGTCCACGAAAGCCCGCAGGAAGCTTGAAAATCCAGAGCAATGAGGCTAAGACTGGAGTTGCGCCTTGGGAGCCCAGACCTGGTGTGTCAGTGACCTATTAAAATATCATGACAGAGTCCTGTGGGGCCCAGAGACCAGCCTCGAGTACCACCTGAAATCATTTTTGAAGAAGAGGGCTCTCCTTGGCAAACTTGGTTAGTAGCGGCAATCGGCAGCATACATTTGCCCAGTCTGACTAGGGTACTCAGAGTGTTTTCTTGGAAGCATAGGCCCGAGGCCTCCCTGCAGCACCTGACGACGTTTCTGGTAGTTTCATAACCTGCACATGGCTTGCCGACCAAAGAAATTAAATTCTCAGTCTGGAAAAAAGCTGTGAACAGGCAGGTGTTTGAGGGGGACAATCAAAAGACTTCGTGCCAGCCACACTACCAAGACGTCGGGTGCATCTTACAACCCGGGGAAGGCACAGTACAAGCGTCGCTGCTTCTCCCTTTGTTTTGGTCTAACGTCGTCAGGTGCTGCAGGGAGACCTCGGACCTATGCTTCTCTGAAAACCCACTCGGTTCCCTAGCCAGACTGGGCAAATGTATTAACTCTATTAGTCTTTGATTCACTGAAGTCGCTACAGGATGACATTAGCTCTGGGCTGCCCATGGTACGTTCATCACACAGTCTGCAGGAGAGCAGCCAACCAGCATCGACAACTGCAAGGACTACACCCAGCGCTCCCCATGGTGACACAGTCCTGCGCTCTGCAGGTTGCCAGCCGGCCCAGCCCTGCACCTATCAGCCTCTGGCACCATCTTGGCAACCCTCACCTAGTGGGGGCCAGGGCATCTATCTAATACAGATTAAAACATCCTGAAGAGGCCATCTGCAAGCAGCCTGAGCCCCAAGCAGCAGGAGGCCCCACTAGTTTGCAATAGCACTTTATTACTCTCTTCCCTCAAGCCTGGACGCTGTCTTTTATGCTCAAAGGTGTGACAACCATCTGAGCTATCTTTTACCATTGCTTCTAATTTATTTGCTGCAGTCTTTTAAAAGTCTTATTAACAATGTTCTGGTAGTGTTAATTATCGTATTCTTTCACATTTAATTGCAATGCATAGTTTTTAGACATGTAATGATTTTAATTAATTGAACATGAATAGAATTACTTACTTACATTATTGATTTCAAGAATAGACTCCAGCATACTCGTTCTATTGATAAAAACGGCTTGGTGTTATATGACATGGACCCAGTTGCAATTGAAACTGCAAATGCACGGTTGTGTATCGTTCTGTTAGGTGCTGCGAAGGAAGTTGTCCACTCCTAACAGCACTTACAGTTTACTGTTAAAATTAGCGGCCAAAGTCTCATTGTGAAAATTATCCTTTTTAGGGGCTCACTGGTGCAGGGGTTCACCCTTATCTGTCCACTGGTTTTTAAATCAACAAAGAAGAGATTGGCATGCAAGCTGTAATATCAAAGAAATAAGTTTATTAACCTCTCATGAGTGGGACTACGTCAAAACTGTACCCGCAGGCCACTGTAGGAGGTAGTCCATAGAATACAGAAACCAAGGGCCTTTATACCCTATTTGTTGCATAGTCAGCATGGAGACTCAAAGGGGAGGTACAGGCATACACAAGAATAGTTATTGACTAACATGGGCATGGAGAAATTGCTTGGTCAACACAGTGGGAGGGGAGATATTACTGCTTATGTCAGTTGGAATAGCCTGACAGTACACTCTAAGACAGGTGCATTCTAGCAGCTACAGGACTTGCTGAGCATGCGCAGTGCTCTGGCTCAGGACTGAAGGAGTTAACTATAGTTTAACTATAGTTGATGACTCAAGTGAAATAGAAAAGCAGGCAACAGTGAGGACAGAAGAAGCACATGGCTAACACATGGCTAACTAAAATAGATGCCACAAACAAAATGGCTTCAGCTTATGCTAACGGTAATTTCTGCAATTTCCACAGATGGCCCTTTTAGCATTAGCTGAAGACATTCGCAATGAATTAATGGAAACATAGAAGTTGTACCTAGTATGCCCATGCACCTCTTGATCAACAAACAAAGGTTCACTTTCAGTTGGGGACTGGAACTCAGAAGCCTGATGCACAGATCCGAAGCAACCCTTGTTTCAGAGGGGGTCACCTCAGGCAAAACCTCCTTGCTCTTGTTATCGGTACGTGCCTCTCTCAGCTAGGCATAAAAACAAATGGAACAAAGCGAATGATCAGTGCTACATTCTGATTTGTGACCCCATCTTTCACCCAAGAGTCCTATGGCAGTGGCAGGGGTACATGCTTCTTTCGGACTTCCACCTTCACCGCTGTTCTAGTTGCCAGCAACGCCTGTGCTGGTTCCCTTCAACTTGGCTTCAAGCTGGACTGGCGCTGACTCCCCAGGCTGGATCTGATGTCCGGGCCCCTCCTGCAATGGTTGTAAGGCAGCAGATATCTGTTGGTGAACAGAACGGAGTTCTTTAGACAAGGCATACAAATAATCAATCAGAAGAGGATATTCAATCTCAGAAAAATGCCTAGGTCTTGGGACGCCCCACACATTAACTGGGCATCCAAAGACTACTTCATATGGCGATAATCCGGTCCTAAAGTATACTGTCACCCTTATGGACCTATTAGCGAGTATAAAACAAACTTTTAGTGAACTGGCAAGGGTATACTTAATTTTTCTCCCCTAATCCCAAGCAAACCGGGACAGTCTGCATTCATTTACTAAACATACTCTGAATCCTTACATTAGTGTATTCCTATATTATTCATCTGAGGAACCTAGAAAAAAAAAGGAATTTCAAAGCAACCATTGTTTGGTGTTTCTTGTGTTAGCAAGCTTGTGTTCCATAAATCATATAGTTCACAACACTTCCTCTACTTGTGATTTTTTTCACTACTGTACAGGACTGTGGACACTTCTAGAATTATTTTCCTTATGTAAGAACAACCATGTTTTGCGTTTTATGACCATGCTCTCATATTATAGGTGTAGCGGGAAACTCTAAAACTATGAATGTAACAGAGATCCATATTACATGAATAACTAATCAATTAAACATAACTTAGTAGGTACATGAATTTTCCAGCAGAACTTGTTTGTGGCAGACAAGAAAAGAAGCAAAGAACATTTTTCTCTTAAATATGTGTGCTAAGGGCATATGGTCTTCTTTCCTAGCATTGTGACACATGTATCATACTTTTCATGATCTGGGCCATGTAATATCATATTCAGGGGAAAAACCAATTGCCAGCTCTAATAAGGGCTGTCAGCTCAATTACACGGACTAACTGATAAAGGGCTCATGATGCCTCTGCGACTTTGTGCAGTGCTGAAATAACATAAACAATAATTGTGTTGCCACCTGGGAATTTTAGAACAAAAAGTACCCACCTATAATTTCCCTTAAAATTCAAATAAGGGAGCATCAGTCTATTCTACCCATCATTTCATTCTTATCTAATTCCATATTACATCAGTTTACAGATAGGAGGAGCAGTAACATGGCATATTTATTTATTCATTTTGTTAATTCTAACAATTTGTTCAAACAGTATTACTTAATAGCCAATTAGACGTGCACTGGTGAAGTGCTTTGTCTCTATTTATTCAAAAATATATTCACAGCATCTTGTGGAATGAATGACTAAAGCGAGCACAACCAATCGTCTCATAGCCGCTCTTAGACAGCTTAGACAGTCTCGAGAAAGAGAGAGAGAGAAAGAGAGAGAACACAACAACAAGCTGCCCTGCGTACTTTCCACGCAGAATAGCTCACAATAATACACATAATAGGCACAAAAACCAAGAAAAAGGACAATATGTTACTTAATTTGGCTAACCCTTAATTTGCCCAGGAGCTAGTCTCCTACCCCCCTTCGACAGTAGGTAACCTAAGCAGGTGACATCCTGTTGACAATACACACCCCTTATGGCAGCTGGGCACTGTGGAAATGTGGATTTCTCTGGTCAGTTATGTCCCCTATCTTGGACCCCAACGGTTCTATGTGCATGTCACAAGTACATGTATGTTCCCTCCAGTTCCAGTTATGAAGACGCAAATACATGTATGCCCACCGTCAACATGTCCTCTGCCAGATCCGCCATGAATAGGCCGGATATTCCATTCTTAAATATGAAAGGCCACCGGCTTTATATGGTTCACTTATGCCACTTTACAGTCCAGGCAAGTAGGCCCTGATTCTGTCATCTAAACTCCTCTTGCCTTCTGCCTCTGAAAGCTCCAGTCCGAGCCTGCATCTGTGACCATGAACTTTGTCTCATTCTCTGCGCGGCTCACGAAGCCTGACATCAGCCTATTCTCTGCCAAGAACTGTATTTCACCTTCGAATTATCTGCTTCCCCCTCAGCCGATGCATTCCTGCCTAGTAGTTTAAGTAAACATTCCTCCAGTTACCAAGCAAAAAAGGCCCATCTTCTCTGTCCTCATGCAAGTAATTCATAGCCCTGTTACCATGGAATATTCCTACCCCCTCGCATTCAGTGTAGACACTTAGACGCTTGTACACGCACGCACAGTCAGTATAGAATAGATTCTGTCCGAGAGTCCTTCTTTTATGGATAACATAGTTCTTTAAACATAGGATGTTAGATATGATTTGGGATTAGGTTGACTTGACCCCCCAGACTTCTTGTCTCCACATGTAGAGCTAAATGTCAAGTCCCCGTCACCCCCTAGTTACACGTCAATTACACGTCATACTGCTGCGCGCGCATCCATGCCAAGTATTATCTTATAGATCCACCTATACATGACATCACAACCAATTATGTTCCTTTTTACTCATTATTACACCCATTTTCGGTTACGCGGACCACACGTCAATTTCTTTATCAATTGTTACGCCTACTGTATTCACTTCATTATAATGTATGGACTATAAAAGTTACTTCTTGTCAATAAAGTATGTACTTCACTTCCTGAACCCTCGTGGTGACGGAACCTGAAGGCCGCGACTCGAGTCGGCCATTTTGGAATAAAGCCCATTCCGAAACTCTAATATCACGGATTCTGCCTCTCATTTTACTGAGCTATTTTACTATGTTCCTGTATCAAATTCAGTCCCGGTAAAGGAAATTTTATTTACCACATGATGGCGCCCGAACAGGGACACTTTCTCATCTCACGCGCCGGCGGTGCGTTGCAGGCCCGGTCTCCTGCCACAGCTGGACGGACAATAACGCGTACCAGCAGGATTTCCTGTATCTCCCTCCGGTCAAGCGGGGGCGACTGAGACTGCGATCAACACCCAGACGAGGCGGTGAGAAGTGCGAAGTATCCCGACCAGAGCCTAGCTGAGAGAGCAAGATCCGAGGTATACAGAGACCCACCAGTCCGAAGTCGAGCCCAGTGTCCGACGAGTCGAGTCGAGTCGAGTCCGGTCCGGTTCAAGTTCAAGTTACTGAGGCCTTCCGTTTCCGAAGCTACCCGGTGAGTACCATTGCTGGGGAGGCATTTCTGACGTGCACATAGGTTGTGCCGGTCAAGACGGGTTTGGGTACACAAATCCGGTCTGCACTGTTTTAGCAGTGTATCTGTACTGTTTAGCAGTATATCAAGTATTCCGAAGTATTCCGAAGTATCTAGTTATTGTCTAGTTAGTGTCAAGAATTAAGCATGGTGATTTAGTTATGCAGACGATCATCATTGTTGTTTCAGTTAAAGGTTTTAAGGTTTAATGTTTAAAGTGTTTAAGTATGTTCTGTATATCGTGGTATGAATGACTGTTCATTATCGTGTTTATTGTATTAAGTCTGTTCAAATTCAAGTATCAGGTCAAAATCAAGTATAAGGTCAGTTCTCAATATGCCGCTCTTTTCGAAATTAAGACAGATCACTACCAGAAAAGGGGTTCTCGAAGAAGCCGTCCCTATTCCTCCTAGGGACACTCCAGGGCACTTTATGTATCACAAACATGGCTTAGACGCTATATTATTTCTTGATTTATGGGTAGACTATACCAAGGGATTACCAGAAAGTCAGAGGTGGCCCGCAGCGGGAACCTGGGATGCAGAGTGCATCATGAAAGTCGAGGAAGAGTTATGGAAAAGGAAAGTCAGACAGTCACAGAAAGACGCCGTTGAATTATGGCGTAAAGAATCACATAGACGAACAGAAAAAGCACGTAGACAGGAAGAGAAGAGTAAAGAGAATTCCAATAAAGTTCGAAAGAATCTATTAATTGAGGAAGGTATCCGAGTGAAATCAGAACAAGTAGACAGACAAAGAAATGCCCTTATGAATGGTATGTATCCCCTTCTGGCCGAAGGATTACCTAAGGCTACTCCAGAAACACCAAAAGACTTGCCAACCCCATTGTTCCCAATAAAGGTACATCCTAAGGGGCATCCTAGAACCGCAGAAGATGTTTTTCTTTCCTCATATTTAGATGACGCAGCTCCCGAGTATGCTAATTCCGCCTCACGTAGACCGCATACCAGGGAGGTTCAACGCCAAGATCCAGTGCCCGTATCCCTACAGCAACAAATCGAGTCACAAGTTCCGGCAAGCACATCTGTTTCTGTATCCGCTCCTACAGCTACTTCTATGGCTGTGTCCACACCTGTAGTTGCTGTGTCACGTTCAACGAATCCTTTTACACCCGACGCCACAGATGGGGCCGCGGGAGGAGCTACCAATCTCTTTTTTACGCCACCCAGAATAAATAAACTTACCTTTCAAGAGTCAGCGCATTCACGTACACCCAAACTCCTTAGTACCCGTGCGCTTAAGGAACTTCTTATAGATTGTAGATATGACCCGGTGCCTGGAAAAGAGGAAGAAATGACCCTAGCATCATTGCGTATCAGACGAGCCGCAGTGTATTTAGCGAAGTTACCAGGAATGACTGCGCATCTAGATAATATATATCATTTTGTCCAAACGGGGCGAGATCCAGAATGTATTTACAGAGCCATGGAATACCAGAAAGTAGAGATACAGGGGGAACTGTTACGTTTCCTCATAAACTGTGTGATCAGAAATCAAGACCGACCGGGGGTAGACCCGGAAGCAATGAAAATTCTTACAAGATGGAGCCAGAATATATCGGAAGGGAGACATGATAAACAAAACTGTATAATAGCCATGTGCCGAAAGATCCGTAAAGAAATAGAACGCCTACACGAAGAGCAATTAGAGGTAGACGAGTTCGAACAAAACGAGGAAGAAGGGTCAGGACTGCCCACAGGACAGTCGGACACCATAGCCTATGTAGGTAAAGGAAGATCTTGTAATAGGAATCAGACTAGATATCATACTGACTCAATACATCCGATATGTCCAGATAATAACAGGAATTTTCAAATACCTATAATTAATATAAGGTCTAACGAACATTCGTTCCAAACCGCCGACAAACTACTCCGAGAACGAAGGGGTTATCATTTTCTCGATTCTATGGATGAACAAGATTTAGCAAGGGCAGCTGTCCACTGGGTGGACAGTCCCGGAAAATATAGTGATGAGACAGTAGTACGCACATTTTTGAATCTAACCCCAGATGAGCAGAGGTTAGCTGGGATTTATATGATTCAACAACTCATTATACTATATCAGAGTCAGCATTCGGACCCTGGTCCTTTACCTGACATATTAACTGAATTACTTATGAATAAATGGAGAGGTCCAGGTACCAAATTAATTAAAGAAATTCTAGTATCTAGAAAGCAGTATATTCTTTTTGTATGCTCAGAGCATGTCTCATTGCCTGTCAAGGAAAGAACTACATATCACATGGATAGACTGAATCCCTTACGAGAAGTGCACCCAATAAAAGGCGAGGACGATCAGTTTAAACGTGTATTTGTATATACGCCCATATCAAAAATAGAATTGTTAGAAATGAAGAAAGTGGTACCCAGTCATGACAAAGACCCAGCGGGTTTTCACCGAGAAATTAAAGACATGTTACTCATGGGAGAGTATACCTACCCCGACATTATGACAATATTAAAGGTATTGATGCCTGCTGGCATTTATGAGAAACTCAAGGAAAAAGAGTGGGAGGTAGGTGACCAAAAGATAGAATGGTCAGCATTAGAAGCAGAAGAAAGGGCCCGAGGTCCAGGTTCGGGGCTTGGGGACAAAACTAAAGCACTACCAGGTCTACTAGTACAGGTACTGCCACGCTTATTAACTACGAAAAAGGAAGATTGGGGTACAATTTCAGCCTGTAAGCAGAAGCAAGATGAAGACACTAGTGATTACTATGCCCGATTTGAAAAATGTTTTGGTATAAATAGTGGCATAAAAGCAAGTAGCGAATCATACCCGCATCTGTTTGTAACAAAATTAGTGGAAAATGCCCTGCCCCCAGTAAAGAATAGAGTATTAAAATTCGAGAGTACCTGGCAAGGTAACACTCCAACACAAATGTTACAAATGTTACAGTACCACCACAATAGAATTAGGGAGGAACAAGAACATGAACACAGACGCATGAAAGACACGAAAATGAAAATGCTAGTTTCCCAGACAGTTCCAGCTGAAGGACATAAAAAGGGTATGACACATTCCGATTCAGCAGGACCTGTAAAAGGGACATGCAATTATTGTAAAAAGCCAGGCCATTACGTACACGATTGTCCAGTTTTAAAACATAATATCGCCATAGGTAAAACACAAGAAAGATCACGGCCACTTAGACAAGATCAGAATGAACAAGGAGCTACGCAGCATGCCCAGGCCATGCCAGCCGCACAACAGCCAATACAGTTTGTGCCAGCTGCACCACCGTTGCCTGCTGCTGCCACACAGACAACAACACGACAAATGTATCAGACCGCACAGTATGAATATCCCGAGTATCAGCGTTACGCATGAACTAGCCTAGAGAGGGAAGTTGACTTACCCCTTATTGAGATTCCTGTAGATCAAGAAGGACCTTATGTACATAGTGAATTATTAGGTCAAGATAGAAAATTTCTACTCGATACAGGGGCAAGTCGAACCACCATAAAACGTAGTGAAGTTCCAGGGGCACCCCTCTCAGGCTCACAGAATATTTCCCTTGGTTTTTCAGGAAAACCTATAGTTAATGAAGTGTCACAGCCTCTTCCACTTACGATAGGACCTCTGACCCGAACTACAGATTTATTGCTTACTAAATCATGCCCAGAAAATCTGTTAGGAATAAAAACGTTAAAAGCTCTAGGAGCTATAATATGTTGTTCTCCGGAAGGAGTAAGATTGTTTTTACGTGATTTTAAAGGTCACTATGTGTCTAGAGACCTGGATCCCCGATTACAGATTTTACCTACATGTCTATGGGCACAAGGCCCTACTGATGTTGGATGCATGAATATTACACCATATCGAGTCACATTAAAGGCAGGAGTGGTGCTACCACGAATGCGACAATACAAGTTACCACCAGATGCTGTAGTGGCTTTACTACAAATCATTGACGAACTTATTACCCAAGGAGTGGTTGTGGAAACAGACTCCAATGTATGTAATTCACCGATAATTCCGATTCTTAAACGAACAGATCCTACAGCTCCGCCAGTATACCGATTGGTTATTGATCTGCGCGAGTTAAACAAATGCATTGTGCCACAATTTCCTGTGGTTCCAGATATCTCGTCGTTATTGACAGCTATTGATTCCGAAGCAACATTCTTTACTGTAATTGACCTCAAGAATGCCTTCTTCAGCGTCCCAATAGATCCGGAAAGCCAATATTTGTTCGGATTTAGTTTAAATGGGCGTAGCTTTAAATTCTCCCGCGCACCTCAAGGATTTACAGAAAGCCCCAGCATCTATAGCCAAGCACTGAAACGAGAACTTGACAGTATACACATGCCAGTTAACACTGCCTTGCTTCAATATGTCGATGATCTGCTGATCACCGCCCGAAGCGAACCTGAATGTGAAAAAGCATCACTGACAGTTTTACAATTTCTAGCCGAAAAAGGGCACAAGGTGTCCCCTTCTAAGCTGCAATTCTGTGTCCAGCGAGTTGTTTATCTTGGTCACTCGCTGTCCAAGGAGGGAAGGCAGCTTACACCCGACCGCATTCAGTTAATAGCTAACATGCCAATACCCAAGACACAAAAGGAAGTACGGGCTTTCATAGGCCTCACTTCATATTGTAGGCAGTGGATCCCGCAATATGCATTTCTAGCAAAACCACTCATTCAGTTAACCACACAGGAGGCAGCCACATCGACTGTTCTCCCTTGGACTCAGGAACACACACAAGCTTTTGAAAGCCTAAAGAAAGCTTTATGTCAAGCACCTGTTTTAGCAACACCATGTTACAGAAAACAGTTTACACTCTTTGTTACAGAACGCGAAGGTACTGCCTTGTCAGTACTCACCCAGGATCAAGCAGGAGCACACAAACCATGTGCCTATTTCTCTAGTACATTAGATCCCGTAGCTCAGGCTTTGCCTGCGTGCCTGAAATCAGTAGCAGCGACAGCTTTAGCAATCAGACAAAGCGATGCCATAGTGTTAGGACATCCATTGACAGTTCAAGTACCACATGCAGTAGAGGTTCTTGTAAATAGAACGCAAACACAACACTTGACCATAGCACGACTTACAAGATATGAACTTACATTGTTTCAGCCACATATAGAAATCAGACGCTGTAACACATTGAATCCTGCCACACTTCTACCTGTAATCGGAACAGACCCACTAGCCCATGACTGTATTGAAGTTATTACAATAACAACAAAACCCAGACAAGACTTAACCGATGTCCCATTGCCAGATCCAGACCTGACCTTGTATGTAGATGGTTCATGCATGAGAACAAGTACAGGAGAGTTAGTAGCCGCTTACGCAGTCACAACAGATACTGAAGTCATTGAAACTAATCGTATAAACACTTTGTCAGCTCAAGCCGCAGAACTTATCGCTCTGACACAAGCCTGTATTCAAGCCATGAATAAAAAAGTCAACATATACACTGACTCACGTTATGCATTCGGAGTTGTACATGACTTCGGCGTGCTGTGGCGAGAGAGAGGTTATTTAACTTCCCACGGTGCCCACATTCAGCACGGACCCCTCATTCATGCATTATTAGATGCAATACATCTACCCACTAAAATATCAATTATGAAATGTAAGGCCCATACAAAGGTTACTGATATCATTTCCCAAGGCAATGACCTAGCCGACAGAACAGCTAAACTGACTGCTCAAACTCAAACCCCCGATATGACAAAGACAATAGTCCCGACACCGACACATTGTATGACAGTTAAAGATCCTACTCTTGACGTAATTGACATACAGACACATGCTACACCAGACGAAATAAAGATATGGACTGAATTAGGAGGGATCCAAACGGACCAAGGATGGATGATGAAGGAAAAGTCTGTATGGTTCCTTCCTGATTCAATGGTCCAAGTTATAATTAACACTATACATAGTCCAGCACATCTAGGAGAAAAAGCTATGCTAGACAGCATTCAACACATTTGGTTCAATAAACATTTACGAGCAGCAGCAAAACAAAAGGTTCGTACCTGTATGATCTGTTGTCAGTTCAACCCAGGAAAAAGCGTTCCCGTAGAACAGGGTGGATTTCATACTCCTAATCATCCTTTTGAAGTACTCCAGATGGATTATATCCAGATGGAACGATGCAGAGGATTCAAATATGTTCTCGTAGTTGTTTGCGCTCTGTCCCGTTGGACGGAGGCGTACCCGGTTTCAGATTACACTGCCCCGACTACTGCCAAACAGTTGGTTCGAGAATTCTTCCCACGATACGGTTTACCACGTGCTGTTTACTCAGATAACGGCCAGCCGTTCTCATCCGAATTAATGAAACACGTTTCACTTCTGTTAGGATATCAGTGGAAATTCCACTGTGTCCGACACCCCGAGGCAGCAGGTCTCGTAGAAAGACATAACCAGATACTGAAAATTAGAATGTCCAAAATATGCAGAGAGAAAGGTGTCGACTGGGTAGTAGCGTTACCAGTTGCACTCTTTTACATGAGAATGGTAGCACACTCTCGAACAGGGCTATCCCCGTATGAGGTGATCTTCGGTAGACCACCAAATATGTGGGGGACGCCCGTACCACGCAAAATAACTGATATTGACTGTAATATGCTGACAGATTACTTGGCTTCCTTGATGTCTGCACTACAATCTTCTCGTTCACAGGTAGCTGCAGCCTTTCCCGACAACACTGAGGTGAAACCCCATGACGTTGTTCCGGGTAATCTTGTCTTTGTGAGGAATTTCGACCGAAAGACTCAGCTGGAGCCCAGGTGGAAAGCACCCAAGTTGGTCCTGCTGACCACAAGAACAGCCGTGAAGATCGAGGGCCGCAAGGGCTGGATTCATTCAAGCCACATCAAGAAATTTCATGGACTATCTTCGGATATAGACATTGTGCCTTGCACTCCCTCACAGACTGATACAAAACTCCCTTTTGTTGAACCTAACAAATCTGAAAATTACAAACTAAAGCTTAGGCCCAACCAGTCGAGCAATTTGATTGTTTAAGTCCTCTCCAAGGTGAAGCGGTTGAATTGTCTTTGACATGTATCCCTTGGACCTGAGTAGAGAAAATACCCGAAAAATGTTGAAACGACAGGCGTATTGTAAATCACTGCGTAGCCACTGCATAGTGACATTATTAATTTTGTTTTTATTGAGTCTTTTAATAATTATTACAAGTATGTTGTTGCACATATATTACCCTATTTCTAGACATGTTTATAATGTTGCTGCTGAACATTCTTTTAGTGACTTACCTCCGCATGAATTGTCTTATAGACTTGCGCTGCGCAATAACACTTTCATTAGTATGTTACATCATTCCCATCAGACTAGTAATGCTACTAATTGTTGGGTGTGTGGCCGACTCCCTCCCTATCAGAATTATGAAGGAGTCCTGCCTTTCTTTCCACATCCATTCACACATAATGGCTCCTGTGGAGCATGGTTCAGTTTAATCAATTCCATAGACTCAGACACAGCAGTTTACCAAGATCATTGGATATGGGGAAACCTGAACCTAGTTTTACTCGAAGTCTGCTACCCTGACAAGGAGGGTCGCCCCAAAAGAACAGGAACTGATCTAGAAAATGAAGTGTATGGATTAGGTAATTTTACACCTAATCTCATGATTCTAAATGTCGTAGCCGAAGTTGAGCTAGTCTTACCCACCATGTCAGTATTCCCAGCAAAAGGTGAATTGTGTGTAAGAAAGGTTGGTTCCATACATATGGGCCATAGTAAATGCACTACTATAGTAGAATTCAGTGATCAAGGAAAATCTTCATTTAGAGCTTCTCGCCACTCCTACTTTATATGTGGTCAGACTGCATATATGCGTCTACCTCTAGATTGGGATGGTACCTGCTACATTGCATTCCTTTTGCCACCTGTTTTCCTAGCTCCTCCTGATTATTACAGAAATATTCATTTAGTACACAACAGAGAACGGAGAGATCTCCCCATTGTCGATTACACTGAGACGGCATGGGATAAGTATGTAGATTTTAATAAAGGCATCTTTCCCTATATAGGTACTGTTACTAATAGTAAGCTGATACGTAGATTAACTAGAACCCTTGAAGCAGTAGTGAATGAGACTATTTCCGCCCTAGGCAATTTAACGGAAGAGCAGTCTGCTATGCGGATTGTTGTGCTTCAAAATCGTCTTGTCCTTGACGTCATCCTGGCTGATAGGGGCGGAGCTTGTAGGGTCATCGGATCAAGCTGCTGCGTATTCATACCAGAAAATTCGCCATCTGTATATAAAGCCATCACTCGCCTTCATAAGATTGTAAGCCAGATACACCAGAACTCAGGCACTTGGACTTGGTCCAGTTGGTTTTGGAATGCGGTATCAGCCTGGGGATGGAGAGTTCTATCCTTCCTAGGTATTGGCCTTCTCATACTATTCAGTTGCTGTCTATGTCTGCAATGTGGACCAGCGATTTGTGGTCTGTGTGCCACATCATGTATTCCACCACCGAGATTTCATTCAAGATTCCGGAAGAAGAAAGAAGAACAAATGATGCTATATGAACAGATCAATGGATTGATGAAGATTGATATCTCTTGAAGGGCAAGGAGGGGACAAGGAGGGAATGTGGAAATGTGGATTTCTCTGGTCAGTTATGTCCCCTATCTTGGACCCCAACGGTTCTATGTGCATGTCACAAGTACATGTATGTTCCCTCCAGTTCCAGTTATGAAGACGCAAATACATGTATGCCCACCGTCAACATGTCCTCTGCCAGATCCGCCATGAATAGGCCGGATATTCCATTCTTAAATATGAAAGGCCACCGGCTTTATATGGTTCACTTATGCCACTTTACAGTCCAGGCAAGTAGGCCCTGATTCTGTCATCTAAACTCCTCTTGCCTTCTGCCTCTGAAAGCTCCAGTCCGAGCCTGCATCTGTGACCATGAACTTTGTCTCATTCTCTGCGCGGCTCACGAAGCCTGACATCAGCCTATTCTCTGCCAAGAACTGTATTTCACCTTCGAATTATCTGCTTCCCCCTCAGCCGATGCATTCCTGCCTAGTAGTTTAAGTAAACATTCCTCCAGTTACCAAGCAAAAAAGGCCCATCTTCTCTGTCCTCATGCAAGTAATTCATAGCCCTGTTACCATGGAATATTCCTACCCCCTCGCATTCAGTGTAGACACTTAGACGCTTGTACACGCACGCACAGTCAGTATAGAATAGATTCTGTCCGAGAGTCCTTCTTTTATGGATAACATAGTTCTTTAAACATAGGATGTTAGATATGATTTGGGATTAGGTTGACTTGACCCCCCAGACTTCTTGTCTCCACATGTAGAGCTAAATGTCAAGTCCCCGTCACCCCCTAGTTACACGTCAATTACACGTCATACTGCTGCGCGTGCATCCATGCCAAGTATTATCTTATAGATCCACCTATACATGACATCACAACCAATTATGTTCCTTTTTACTCATTATTACACCCATTTTCGGTTACGCGGACCACACGTCAATTTCTTTATCAATTGTTACGCCTACTGTATTCACTTCATTATAATGTATGGACTATAAAAGTTACTTCTTGTCAATAAAGTATGTACTTCACTTCCTGAACCCTCGTGGTGACGGAACCTGAAGGCCGCGACTCGAGTCGGCCATTTTGGAATAAAGCCCATTCCGAAACTCTAATATCACGGATTCTGCCTCTCATTTTACTGAGCTATTTTACTATGTTCCTGTATCAAATTCAGTCCCGGTAAAGGAAATTTTATTTACCACAGCACGGACAGACTTGTAGGAGCTAACTAGAAAACATTAATCCAATAACCAACTACCAATTCCTGTAGCTTATTGAGCTGTCACATAATAGTGCATTAATGCAAACTTTATTTCATGGCCTTTTTATCTGGCCCTATCCCCATCTGCTCCTAACAGAATATGCAATATTTCCTTTAGCTAATGTTACCTAAAACAGATCTGTGGTGTCCAATCGTGTTCCAGGAAGGCTTAATCAAGGCCATAAGTTCATTGAAACAACTGAGTAAAGTCTTCCATTTCTTAAATATAGTTAAATTACTAATGACGATATTCTAAATATTATTAGCATGAATTGAGAATTAATTTGACCCTAATTTTCCTAGGCACATTATAGCCTCAGACATTCATTAGAGCAAAGTTTACATTACCTGTAGTGTTTTATCCTGCAACGTTAGAATCAAGAAAATTAATTAATGCAAAGAAATTAATTTGTTAAACCACTCTTCAAAATTACAAGCATGTATTATATCTATGATTTTCCTATTTAGAACAAGTGGCACTGAAGTGTGTGTTTGCTTAACATGTGTTATTTGCTGTATACCAAAATAGAAGCAAATCTGCTGAAAAGGAATATGTTCCCCATTCAATCAAATACAGCCCTGTTTATTTATTTATTTGTATTATCACTACAAGGGCTATAGACTAAATGTACAACTTGCATTTACACATTTATATATGTACATGTACACATCAAGCTAAATATTATTAAATTTTCGCAGTAGTGTTATTAGACATTATAAAGATCATGATAATGCAAAAACGATTTTAGTGCAATAACTTTTAATAATTTTTTACATGTAGTCAGTTTTTGAATAATGATCACTAACCCTTTTTGTGGTTTCTACATATGAAATGCAAGCCTTATTCCTTTCCTTTTGTCTTTAAATGCATTATAACACTTACAGAATTTCCTATGAAACTAAGCACAGAAGCTTTACTGAAACACAGAAAATTTGTTTCACTTTGTCTTTTAAAAAGCAGTAATTATTTACCATCAGAACCACAGATGTGCTTTTTAGGAAAGCAACAAGAATGAAAATCCTTACTTTTATCCTTTCTCTTTTATCCATATTAATGAAGCTGTATTTTTAACTTTCAAAATTAGTAGTCTTTAATGCACGTGCTTTTAGGCCTTTCTGTACTAGCTTAAAACCTAGTTGCCACAGCATTTATTTGTAGCTTGTGCCCGGGCATAGCCATGTGTTATTTACTCAGCTGTGTTTTACGACCAGCAGGCGTTAGCTTCTGCGCTTTTTCAGGAGAAAAAGGCCTTGCTGTATTCTAATGTACTCACAGAAACCCCAAAAAGTTGATAAACCATTCATTACCTCCGTCTGCTCTGACAGACAGCTTCCTTCGGACAGACAGCTTTGAGCAGCTGTGAAAAGCTCTCTTTCTGGTCCTGGAATGAGCACGGTTCATTCTATTTAAAACCCAGGAATTCCAAGCCAGTCAAAATCTATCGTTTTGCAGTGGTAAAAGGACACTTTTATTTTAGCAGCAACCAATTACTCAGATAATGTGAATGCCTTTTAATATTTAATATAATGTATCTAAGGGTAATGCTGTAACATTTTGTATTGAGTCCTAGTTGTGTAAAACACACAAATTCGTTTTTGTTTCTGTGCGACCTATGTTTTCCTATTGAGTTTTAATTCTAAATTTTTACCATTGTGGCAATATAATAAATGAACGTTCACACACCTTCTATACTTTGTTACTGCTTTTACTCTCTAAAGTAGCGTGCAGCTGTTAACATATTTTATATAATTAATTCTTTGAAATTTTACGTGTAATTCTTCCAATAGCATCTGCAGAACACAGTGACGACAACAAACCAAACTGAGCTAATTCCAGACATATTCAAGAAGGGGGCCACACACTCATAACACACAACACAGATTGCAGAGGCAAGCCACCCTTGCACAACGAGCACAGTCGCTACTCACTCAAACAAGTACTTCACAAGCATCACCACCGGTGTCTGTCAACAATCCTCAGAGACACTCAAACACACACTCAAAGGACAAATCAACACCAGGACAAAAACAAGAGGCAGCCCACAGACTGTACTCAAACCAAACCAATTGTAAATCATATTTACAAACAAAAGATTTCTCAAAAGCAGTCTAGGGACTGCACCAAGACAAGTAAACAGCCCAAAGACTGTTCCATGTTACAAATATCATAAGGCCTTTTTCTCGTATATTCGTTCCACAGTGTACTATACATTATGGAAGAAACCGTATTTAATATTCATAAACCTATCAAGTGTCCCCCCTAGGGGAGCCAGCTGACTATTTTCTAGATCCATATTGGTACCTCCAAGACAGCAACACTTTCTACGAAGTGTGCTAGAAGCAGGCATGCCAGAAATATTATAGTAAATATAATATTGTAACTAAAGTAGTACTTATCCCAAATATAGTACTTATCCCAAATATGTTAAAATTAGAGACAAAACATCTCCTCATTACCTGCCTTTGTACATTGCAATCTACAAATCAAACAAAACCAAAATCTTGGGAAAGCAAATCCACTTAAGCAACCTTAACAAACCAAAGTCTCCAACCTCCACCTGCCAAGCTCTGGGTTAAACTAACGGTCTCTAGAAAAAATGTACAACAAGGGAGATCTCAGTCGGGACCCGCCAACACCTGGAGGGTCAGATCGGGAAAATAGGAAAACACGTTGGTCTGCAAAGACAAAGGGTCACCTCGTGCAGGGTACCTCCTCAGTAGATTCCTGTCTTCCATCAAGACCACTCCCTTAGTTAGCCGCATCTCCGATGAGCCCTACAAGTTGGGTGCAATTTGTGGAAATTAGCCTTTTTAGGGGCTCACTGGTGCAGGGGTTCACCCTTATCTGTCCACTGGTTCTTAAACCAACAAAGAAGAGATTGGCACGGAAGCTGTAATATCAAAGAAATAAGTTTATTAACCTCTCATGAGTGGGACTACGTCAATACAGTACCATCAGGCCACTGTAGGAGGTAGTCCATAGAATACAGAAACCAAGGGCCTTTTATACCCTATTTGTTGCATAGTCAGCATGGAGACTCAAAGGGGAGGTACAGGCGTACACAAGAATAGTTATTGACTAACATGGGCATAGAGAAATTGCTTGGTCAACACAGTGGGAGGGGAGATATTACTGCTTATGTCAGTTGAAATAGCCTGACAGTACACTCTAAGACAGGTGCATTCTAGCAGCTACAGGCCTTTCTGAGCATGCGCAGTGCTCTGGCTCAGGACTGAAGGAGTTAACTATAGTTGATGACTCAAGTGAAATAGAAAAGCAGGCAACAGTGAGGATGGAAGAAGCACATGGCTAACACATGGCTAACTAAAATAGATGCCACAAACACTATGGCTTCAGCTTATGCTAACGGTAATTTCTGCAATTTCCACAGCATCAATGCCATAAGTATTTAGTTCTCCTGTAAAGTGCAGAGTGAAATCTCTTTTTATTGTGCTTTGTGCTTACTCATTACTAATTCACTGCTATTGAAACTAGCCGAAAGCCAGAGCTGGCTATTAGGAAGCCGCAAGGGGTGACTTGGCAGCCCTGTGCTGGAAACATAACAACTGCCTCTACTGTATTGGAAGAGCTGCTGCTAGAAAGGTAGGGTGGAGTAGTTACAGGCGCCTGTCAGAATACTGGAAGCCTGCCTCTGCCTGGTATAAGAAGCAGGGAACTCCACTCTGGGCTCCTCAGTAAAGTGTATCCAACAGCAGTCAGGACATTGCTGCAGAATGTAATTAAGTGCCATTCAAGATGTCACAAATAAGAAATGAATATGTTACCCACTAGCACACTTAAAACGTGGACACACAAGCAAACCTGGCAGCATCCCACATTTTATTTAAAGAATAAAATAATAATAGATAAGGAAATAAAAACGTATCACAAAAACTCCAGCAGAGGTTTCATTTCAAAAGCAACACTCCAAATAACTTATGTAGCACAAGCCCCCAGCAGAGGGCAACAAAGAATAAACACCCTTTGTGCAGTTGTCTAAGAACTGGCTCTCCCAGCTCTTGCTGTCGGTGCCTGAGGAGCAGACATTCAAGGAAAGTTTTGAACAGCTCGTCCAGTGTTCAGTTGATGGAGGAATATCTAGCAAAGCACAAAGGAAATTATTTGTTGTAATTAGAGGGCAAAGTACTTGGGGGTATATTTATGGGATAGTGGTGAGGTTGCGCAGGATTGCGCAGTATTTAAGGCAATCTACGCATTCCTGACTTTTTCCCTTGCACTGGCATCGTTTTGGCAGCCTAGCGCCAGCGCAGGCACATTTGCACCGGGCCCCTTCCTGCACAATATGACTTAGAGGTTTGTGTAACGCATGGGTGGTGCAAGCATGATGCAAAGCTGTCATATATATGCCCCTTGGTGCTTAACACTTTCCTCTGTTGAGGCTCCATAAGCATCACCATCACGTTGCCTCAGCAACAAGTGTTCTGGGTGAGGTCAGCAGAGTTCGAGAGGGGCTGGGTTGGTAGTTACAGGTGAGGAGATCCGTGTAGGCAGCTTTTCTGCAATAAATGTTTTGATGCTTTGTATAAACTGACGTCTTGATCTCCTCAATTCAATATCATTCCTAGTTATGGATAGAATCTGATTCAAACATAGGTAAGAAAATTAGAATGTCATTGAATAGTCATCCTAATCCAAAATCTAAAACATTTCCACACATAGCACAAGGGCAAAGGGCCTTGTGTTAAAAGCTATTTAAAAGCAATCACAAACATGGTGGTCTGCTGACCTCAGCATGCCGCCATCCCTGTGATGGAAGCAATTTATAGTGGGTCGCAATTTACAATCTACATCATGCATATTAATGAGGTAGGTCAAATTGCGCCCCCTATGAACCAGAACTATTTGCAATTTTTTTGTGTGAATCCTTAACATTCCCCATTAGCGAATCGCAAATTGCGGTTCGCTATTAGGGAATGCCTCCCCATTCATTACTATGGGCCTAGAGGGCCATAGGAATGAATGGGAAGGCATTAGCAATTTGCGATTACCAAATAGGTAATTGCAAATTGCGAATGCAATTGAAGGGGTGCCAGGGGGACATAAGCCCCCCTGATGCACCCCCAAAAAAGGTAAGTGTGCACATGTGGCACACACACATGCAGCGCCACATGGCACTTTGAAAAATGCACTTTTGTGCATTTTTCAAAGGAATCGCAAATTACCATCAACTTCAAGTTGATGGTAATTTGCGATCCCTTAATGAAAATTCACATTTAGTGATTGCTTCATGCATTGCACTTAGTAAATCGCATATTGCGATTCCCTAACTGCATTCGCAATTTAGGTAATCGCAAAACAATGCGATTACACATTGCGAATGCCAAAAGGCATTAATTTTAGGATGAAGGTTTAAGAAACCTTTGCGTGTTTCAGCAGTTAGCTTTGAGTAGTCCTGAGAAATTAACATTTTTGTGCCTTTCTATAGTATGTGATTGTGGTTCCTGATGTGGTTCAGGATAAGATCTACATGCTGATGTATTAGTGGTTTGCACACTATGGGTCGAGGACAGGGGCGTAACACAGGCCCCGCATTCCCCGCAGTGCGGGGGGGCCCCCGAGCAGCAGGGGGCCACCTCCACCCAGTACTCATGCCTTAGAGCTCCAGATTAAATCCGGAATGGGGGCCCCTCCGTGTACCTTGCAGGGGGGCCCCCTCAGCTTTTGTTACGCCAGTGGTCGAGAAGCTTTGTGGTTTGGAGATAATCGTACTGGGAGCCTGTGGGCTCTATCACATTCCAATTCGATGTCAAATTTTAAGTTGGTAGCCTGGGTGAAATCCAGCTGCCTTCATACATCTGGCCCTAAGTAGTTATTTGAGAAAGGTGCACCAGCATACTGCCAAACCATTTTTGCTGGTTAGAAATCTCACAGGTGTTGTGTACCTCGGGGCTTCTCTGATTTCATACAGCAAGCCCTGGGAAAGATCTGTGTGGTGATTACTTTCAACTGAATCCTCATTGTTAACTGCTATGAATCACAAATTACAGTCCAGATACACTGATGGATAGAGGGGCAGAGTAGGTGAAAAATGAATTGCAGCCCACATTTTCGCAAAAGGTTCAGATTAACTCAAACGTTTCAGCCATCAATTTGTTGCTTGTCCCACACGCACTGTGCCATAGGACTCAAGCTGCACCTCATGTGGTTCCAGCGCACTAAGGCCACCTTGGGCCTGTCTGAGGTTGTCTCAGGAGAGTTTGAGGCCTGTCACTGTGGACTGCTCTGTACCTATAAGAGCAGGATCAAGACTGGTTTGCACATGACTGGTTACTGTCTAGAGTGGGCCAGTGGGTGAAGACAGACTAAAATGTGTCTCAAGTGACTGCCAGGAGCTGGGTTTAATCTGAGTTTAATTCAAGCATTACTTTGCTGTTTGTTGCAGTAGATGCCCTACTAGTTGCAGAACTTAACAAGAAGACATCAGAATGTCTGTCTAGGCTAGCTGTGGAAAAGAAAAGCAAGGGAACAGATGGGGTGTGTAAATGGGATGCGCTTGCACTAAAACGGAGGGAATAATCACAAAGGAGGAGAAAGTGAATTGAAAAATTCAGCTCTAATGATGAACTTGGGGGCATATCAACAACAACCGGCGATAATTATCGCTCAGCGCTCTTAGCGTGAGGATAATTATCGCCGGCTAGCGTGAATTTTCATCGCTGAGATAGCGTGCTATTAGCAACGCTTATCTCAATAGCGATAAAAATCTACACGCTAACAGGCTAACGTGAGATTATCACTGGAAACCCAGCGATAATCACACGTTACCTTGTTGATAGGGACAGGCAAACTTAGCCATGATATCCTCCTTCCATAGGATATAATGGCTAAGTCTGAAAATTAGCAGACGTAAAAAAGCAGCGTTAACCGCGGTTAGCGCTGCTTTTTTTGTCTCTAACAGGGTTAGCGACATTCTTGATAATAGGAGAAATGTCGCTTAGCGACATTTCTCCTATTATTTTACTCTGGAACGCCTCCTTTGGGGAAGCGTAGAGTAAAAGGGTGCTAACATGCATATTTGCATGTTAGCACCCTGTTGTTGAAAGGGCGCTAGTTTTATCTCTGCTTTTTTGGCTTTTAAAGCCAAAAAAGCAGAGATAAAGCCCTTGTTGATATGCCCCCTAATTTGATAAATGAGTATTTTAAATCAAAGTAGGTGTATAAAAATGGTTAGCAAAAAAAGCGAGTCTAAGCTTACCTTGGCTGGACATGCACAAAGTATCTCTAAACAGATATCTAAGCACTCCTCAACCCTCTGAAATCAGCGTTAACTGATGACTTGTCATGTCAGTGTTTCTCGCGACCTTCTACGAGAGCCTGTCTCCATCCTTTCTCATATCCTCTGTGCCAGTTGTCAAACTGGCCCAGTTCCTCCGGCTATGGAGAAAGGTGCAGTGGTGCCTCTTTATAAATGAAAGACACTTTCCACTTGATGCTCCATTTAACTACAGACCCACTTATTTGGTTCTAACATTTGCTGAATTTGCTAGAAAAGTGACCTCCAGATGGTTACTTAGAGCAGAGAGTTCTAATTTATTTTCCTCTGAGCAGACTAAATTCGGCCGCTTGAGTGGCACATAATGGGTCATAGTGGCAGCCTTACGAGACGTGCCTAAGTACTTATTTGAGAAAGGTGGGACCTCAGATTTAGTCGCAATAGGACTTCAATACAATTAACTACATGACCTTTCTCAACTAATCCCCTCTACTGGTATCCACAAAAACTGTCCTTCAAAAGTCGAACTTCTTCTTGGAAAAGAGAACCCATAATTTCTCTCTAGCTCCCTTCCAATCATTAATTTTCATTATCACCTGTGGGATTCGTGAAAGGCCTTTGCTACCAACCTCATTTATTATTTATTTATGGCCAAATGTTAAAATAATCAGGTAATATGGTTGCATGTTCTTTTGCTACACAGAAGACATCCATCTAGAACAATACTCCATGAGACCCAACCATTATTCAGTATTTGTGGTGAGTCCCAACATTTTGGTTTGAGATGCTAGCCCACTTCCATCTGACCTTGGACCAGCATCATTTCCAGTCTCTTTGACAACAAAACGTGCATCAATCAATTAGATCCGCGAACATGCATCCCAGTGCATAACAAGGAAGGGTGGGAGGGCGGTCCGCCCTGTGCAGGATGGTTTCGGGGCGGCGGCCTTCTCCACCTGCTCTTACCTGCAGCTGTCGCTTGGCAGTAAACGCCTGCACCCCCTGTACTTTCAGGCGGGACAAACCCAGGGACAGCCATGGGTGGCAACAGGCCTAGCTACGCCAATAATGCATCCTCATCCACCAGGTGCTGCTCTAGCGCCCACTGTGCAGCTGAAAGAGCCCGTGAATTATGGTCCTGCACTGCTGAAGTAGTAAAGAACCTGGGGAGAGATATATCAATGTTAACAAAGAATTGAGAATGTGACATAAAAGAGTGCAAACCGTGCAACACTTTGATTACGAAACAGCATAAACAAGGTAGCTGCCCCGCTAGAGATGTAGAGCAGCACAGTGGAGCGCAAAAAGGACTGAGAGCGGCAGCAATCGAGCAGGGCCCTTGGAGTGGCATCTAGGCATTCCTATCAAGCGACACCACAATAAAGCAGGATCACAGCAACTAAGGGGTATATTTACAAGGGGATAGCGCCACCAGAACATCACTTTTAGTGACGTTCTGGTGGCGCTATGCCCATCTCCATATTTACAAAGTGGTGTTAAGCCACTGTTTGTGGCCTAACGCCGCCTTGTAAATACGACCCCTTTACACGCATCACTTAACGCAAAAAGGGCTTGCAATGGGTGTTGCTCTAGGCGTTCCACTGCAACACTCATTGCTTTTTGACGCTGCTCTAGATTGACAAGGATGTGTAAATCTGAGGCAGCGCAGCAAACCTACCGCTATGCAAGAGCAGGCGTTAGAATGGCAAAACGAGGAGAAATATTTGTATTTCTCCTCGTTTTTGCTTTTTTATGTGTGCTGCTAAACAAAATTAATGAATTTTTATGTGCAGGAAGGTGACCCTTCCTGCACATAAACAACCATTAAATAATGACAATTTGCTCTATTCACTATGGTGCAATAGTGCCTGCATTGGCGCTAGGCAGCTAAGTTTAGCTCCATGGCTAGGGAAAACACAAGGGTGTGCCATATTGTTGTAAATATGGTGCTTCCCTGCATTTTGGAAATGTCAGAGTGCAGCGCTGCCAAATTTGGCACAGCTCCAGCTCTGACATTTCATTGGAAATATGCCCTTAAATGTGTGAAGACTCAGTGTAACAGCAGAAAGCCAGGGCCCGAGGAGAAGTGGTGACAGTGGCAGTTTCTGGGGGTGGGCGTAGGGGCTATGCTCTCCTAATTATGTGTAACATCATGGATGTTAAATGCAAAGAGCAATTACCATCCTATTGGCATTATTTTAAAAGCATTTACTCGCACTGCATTGACTGGTCTCCGTCTTCCCAGACCGTTCTTTAAAGTTAATGCCAGGCAGTCAGACAGTTTCTTCAATTGGATACATACGCTACAGCGCATGTGTCAGTAGGCAGCAGTGAACAATAAACAGTGTACGAGTGGACATGCTGCCCGCCCGGTTCTGCACTACTTGGGGATCCTCTAGGACCACCCACTAATGACGCAATAAGCGTCACATTCTGAAGCAGCCCGGGCGTTTACAGTAGCAGCCCTGTACACCTGGGGCTGCTTGTCAGTTATTTAGAGCTGCCTCTCACCCCCCCTCCCTTTCAAAGTCGTCACAGGGTGACGAGTTGCAAATGGGAGGGGTTGCAGCCTTTGGAAGAGGGCCTGACATCACAGAGTCATGAGACTGAATTCTCAATTCAAAAAGTCTTTATTGCGATTATTCATCTTAAAAGACAGAACAGTCAGTACATTTACATATTAAAACAGTGCCTAATACAAGATTAAATATATCGCACGCACAAGACTTTGAACACATCATTAAAAACCATAAAAATACATAATTCCACGTAGTTCGTTCAATACCCCAAGGGAAAATATCTTAGTTATTAGGGTCCCCCATTTTTCATCCGCAACACCCATGCCCAACTCAGGAATTTAGCTACTCCTATTACTGCAATCTCATTATAGCCAGATATCAGCAGCCTATTAGCGGCCATCGCAGAGCTGGTTCATAAGGACCGACATGCTGGTTTTAGCCACAAGCTACGAGCTTTGTGATAGACCGGACATACAAATAGGAGATGGTCAATATCTTCAGTATGATCCGGGCAAAATCGGCACTTATCACCAATTCCTGGTTGCCACTTACTTGTAAACTTCCGGAGTGGCAATGACCCAACTCTGAATTGGTGGTAAAGCTTGCGGTCTGATGGCTTTGATATAAGGTCCCAATAGCTTCATCTTTTAGATCTAAAAAATCTCTAGACAGAATGGGGCTAGTGACAGAGGAGAACTTCCTTATTTTAATTAGCTCCCAATATGCTGCTCGATAGGATTCTTTGGAAGGAAATTCCACTGATTCAGGGCTCTCCCAAAGATCACTCATCCCCATGTCAATAAGGAGAGATTTTATGCAAATCAGCCATGGGATCCTATGCAGGCGATCCAATCCCCTTACTTCGGACAAAGCCCTAGCAAAGAGATGGAGCTCTGGAGTAATCCAGAGACGCCTCCAAAAGGTCAACGGCCTATAAAGGGCAGTATCCTCAATACTATGACAGCCTAAGTCAAACAGCAGTGGAGTACGGGGGGACGATTGGGGCAGGCCCACAACCGATCTCATAAATTTATTCTGGGCTGTGGACAATTGGGTGAGGTTACACAACCCCCAGATTTCAGCACCATATAAAATAGCGGGAATAATTTTAGTCGTGTAAATTTTGACCTCTGGAGCTATTGGCTTAGTTAATGATAGCCTGTGTTCCTTGGTCAATGCTCCCGTTAATTGAGTGTGTTTCAGTGCAAGGATCTTAACTTGGGGATCCCAGCTCAACTTATCGCCAAAGGTGACACCCAAATAGGTGAAGACTTTTGTCTGCTCCAGAGGTTTCCCACCCATAAAGACTCGTGCTTTAACGGGCTTGGACCCGTGGAGCACCATAAACTTAGTCTTCCCTACGTTAACCACAAGCTCATGTTCGCAGCAAAATTCCTCAAAACGAGACAGAGCTAACTGCAACCCCTGTCTCGTCTTGGATAGTATCAGCGTATCATCCGCGAACATGAGCAGGGGCACCTTTTGGCCAGCGAGCATCAGCGCGTCCGTTGTTTGGTCAACAAAATACTGCACTACCCCGTTAATAAATAGAGAAAACAGGGTTGGTGCCAGCACACACCCTTGCCGGACGCCCTTTCCTACCTCAAATTTCTTTGTAACCTCGCCCAGTTTCCCCCAACGAACCTGAGCATACGTTGATTCGTGGAGTCTAACCACGAGGGAGACTAACTCTTTAGGCATCCCCAGTCTCAATAGGACCTCCCATAATTTTGCTCTTGGCACGAGGTCGAAGGCAGATTTTAGATCCACAAAGGCAGCAAAGAGCATTCCCCTACCCAAAAAGACCTCCTTCCAATATATAAGGACAAATCTAAAAGCCTGATCCAAAGTCCCCATATGACACCGGAACCCCACCTGTAAAGGAGATAAAATGTCATTTTCAGACATCCAGCCCTGGATCCTACCCAATATTACACGTGCTGTTATCTTTTGAATAGCGTCAATTAAGCTGATGGGCCTATAATTGGCCGGAGCAGAACGATCACCTTTCTTATAGATAGGGATGATTTCCGCTCCGGACCATGATGCAGCAATTGGGGCTCCACCAGCTATCGAATTAATTAAATTTGTAATATAGGGTATCCATAAATCAAAATCCTGTTTGAATAAATCGGCTGGAATGCAGTCAGGCCCCGGTGCCTTACCACTTGGGATAGATTTAAGAACTATCTCTACCTCTTTCGTGTTAAACAGCAGAAGGGACGTCAATTTGGATATGTGGGACAACCCCTGACCTCTCTGAAACCAGTTGGAATTGTGTTTCGAAGAAGACAACCCATTGCTGCGGTTCGACATTATTATTCGGGATTATTGACCGATGTCCATTTCCCCATTTATTAAGATCCCAGAATTGGGTCATATTCCTGCCTCTACATGCTATCAGCAGACAATGCCAACGATCCTCATCCCATTCTTTCTTGGCGTGTCTGATAGCCGTTTTATAAGTTACTCTACACTGCTTGATAATACCATGGATCCTAGATTTAATGGCTACCACTAGAGCTTTGTGAGCTAGCCTACACGTGTTGTTATACCACGAGTTAGGTTTATACATACTAATCTTTTTAGCAGGTCCAGCGTTTATGAAAAACCTTTTTAGGCCGCTAAAGAGGTCACTATGGATTCCCCCCAACTTGGCATTTAGGACCTCCTGAGAGCCACATTCGGAAAGTTCCCTTAAAGAACCTGACACTAGAGCCCTATTTTCTGCCACGTTCTTTCCATCCATTGCTACCTTGGCCCACCGTACCCTTCTTAAATCATTCTCAATAGTTACTATATTGGGGCAAGTGTCGCCTTCCATCAATACTGGACCACAAAAACTCCTATCATCAAATTTAAGAACCAAGGGGTTGTGGTCACTTTCAGGGCGACATTGCACTTCCATGTCTAAAACTAGTATCCATTTCTCCACATTCACAAGGATATAGTCGATGCGGCTTTTGGATCTACCATTATCAAATGTCACCGCACCCTTGGCATTGGACTTAATCCTACCGTTAACTGCCCTTAGGCCAGGCATAACCCTTTCATTTGAAGTGCGGCCTCAGTCCATTTTCTAATAGGCTCGAGATCCTGTTGCGGGATCTCCCAAAGTGCATCAATCTCTTCACTAAATCTGCCATCTTCTGAATCTAGTGGTTCAACGCAGGTATTGTAATCCCCTGCAATAATTAAATCATCATTGGGGGCCAATTGAGACAAATGATTCTCTAAAGCCATTATGACCTGGGAGCACCTCCCACCAGGTTGACCCCTAGCGTAAACATTATACAAAGTTAAATCAAGGCCGCTCACTAATCTGACCCTTATGGCCAGAATATATTGGGCTATCAATGCTGACCTCCTCCACCCTTATCCCCTCAAATTGTCTCACCCAACAGGTCAGTCCACCAACTGCTCTACCCCTATGACCCCTTATTGCTGGTTTGAAGAAATTCAAATAGCCGACATGAAAGACCCCGTCAATAGACCAAGTTTGCTGGAATGCCCAGATATCTGAGTCTCCTATATAAGTTATCCAATCAGCAGACAAGACTTTTGATTCCAGCCCTGCTATATTCCAAGAGGAAATAGTCATTGAAGTTCTCAACGTTGCCGGGCCACCACACCTAGAAGTTGCCTCAACAGCGTTTATACAGGGATTCAGGACTGGGGGGTCTGGTGACATAGCGGGTCCAGTAGGTAAATACTTCTCCATCTTAGTTCCCATAGGACACCCTACTGTCGGAGGGTCTATATTAGGCCTGGGTGGCAAATTCCGTTCCGCTCGCGGAATTTGCGGAATTTGCGTAATTTCGCGTTCCGCGGAGAACGCGAAATTGCTCAAAAGGCTGCTTTCCGCGATTTCGCGAAATTTTTGCTTGTTCGCGTTCTCAAAATGCATGTTCGCGAGATATTTTTCCTCGAGCACGCAAACAGCAATTGCGAACAGGAAAAAAGCATCGCGAACAAGCAATTCCGCGTGTTCGCGGAATTTCTGCGTGTTCGCGGAGATTTTTTACCGTTTCGCGGAGATTTGCGTA
Organism: Triturus cristatus; assembly: GCF_964204655.1. Classification (NCBI taxonomy): domain Eukaryota; kingdom Metazoa; phylum Chordata; class Amphibia; order Caudata; family Salamandridae; genus Triturus; species Triturus cristatus. The sequence goes on along the minus strand of NC_140589.1, from coordinate 138,651,708 downwards.
ACGCAAATACGCAAATTCCGCCCACCCCTAGTCTATATCACTTCTCATCTCAACCCCTCTAACTAATCCCGGCCGTTCATCCATTCCCAGTCAGTCAATATCTTCGAGTGAGGATAAAACCTCATAACGATTATTGATCTGTATGGGATGGTCATTTCAAATGTCAGAATCCTGTGGTGCCCAAAAATCCCTTTTTCTATGTCTTATGTGCTGTTTATAAAAGAAGCCAAGGGGGAGCAGTCTAATCGCATCTGCAGTAAAAGGTGAGTGCCCAGCTAACTCGAAAATGTGACGAACCAAAGCAGGTGACCTGAAGCTTAGAACCACACAATCGCCTGGCATGGATTTAGTTGAATGTCCGACCCAATTTATGCGTCTAGCCATTTTGAACTCATAAAATAAGTCTTCCCCAATACCAGTTTTCTTACTCAAATAGTGTAGTGCCTTATTTCTAAGGGTGGACCAATGCTCGCGTGCCCCCGGGTTGAGAGGGGAGACGTTCGCTAAAATGACCGAATATGGGGTTGCTTCTGGTGGGAGGTGGAGGAAGCTGGTCTTATCTGACCCGCCATCATTGCTAAGTTCCACCTGCCTCCAATTTCCCTCAGCCCCAGCAGACTGCTGCTGGGGCATAGGCTTAGCGTTGCTAACATCATAGTGAGTTGTGCCTGTAGCCCTCCCTACTGGTTGCACCTTGTCCACTATTATCTGTGCATTCACCATTGTACCCTCTTGTTCCTTATGAATTTCCCCCACTCTGACTGGGACAACCCCTCCTGTTACCCGGGGGTTTAGCTGTACAGGAATCTCTTGGGGGGAACGTAAAAGAGCTTCTTCAATCTTTTTAAGCCTAATATCGATGGAGTCTAGTCTTTCCATTAAAGGGTCGATGAAGGCTACTAATTGTTCCCTTAATAGGGAGCTAACGTCGGATTGGTTCAACAACAGGGTAGTGTTAGCAGTGGTGATGGTATCTACCATATTACTACTTGGATTACCGGATACAAAAGCACCGCTTGATTTGCTAGAACCTGGCAATACCTTTTGCTTGTTTAAACCACGCCCCTTCCTTTTTTTATTTGAAGGTTCCATGCCAGTACGAGCAAGGGCCTTCTTCCCTCTAGTAGTTACCATAGCTGGGCTCCCAACACTACTCTGAGACTGTGGAGAGATCAGGTAAGGACTATTAGGCGACAAACTTAGTGGCCTCAATGGGGACCGCTCATTTGTAGGAACAGTGTCAGAATTGGACTGAAAATTTGGCAACTGGGCATTAGGTAAGGACCCCCCCCTTAGAGAAATCGGTTCAAGTGAAAGTCTACGCTCGGTTGCCTCAATTTCATGAATTAAAACCGATTTGGCTCTTATTAAAAAAGCATCAAGGGTCCCCACCACCCTGTCCCCCACATTCCATTTACTCATTGCAAACAATTAATGTATTAGCCCCCAACAGCCAGCGCTGCAGTCCGATATTAATTTAACGCTTACTGTCCTTATATAAAAATAAAAAATGTCAATAGTGGATCCCTGTCCGGCCTCTTCCGGCCCCGGACTGGGGGATTCCGACGTCCTTTAGTGTGCCACCTGGCGTGGAATTAACGTGGAAGCGACGTCCAGCCGCAAGGGGCCCTGGGAGATGTAGTCTCTCCGCTCAGCGGCCGCGCACATGATTAGATCAGGTAGCGGCGACGGGGGAGACGAACTGTACAGCGTTGCGCGTCCTCACGCCCCGTCAGACCCCCAGAGCGCCTCAAATGGTCCGCTGAGAAGAGAAGTGGTCTGCTTTTTTTCCCACCCTTGTTCAGCCCGTCGCCAACAGGGGAGCACTCCTTCCCCAACAGCCAGCCCATGAAGCAGTCGCTTCACCCTTTTTTAGCCCTCTACAGACCTCTGCAAAACTTTTTTTCCCTTCCGCCAAAGCCTCATAGGATAGACCGGTGGATCCAAACAGCCGTCACGAGCCGTCATGAGCCGGACTCTGTAAGCAGAGCAAACCCAAGGAAAATGGCACAGCTCCCCAGCGCTCCCCGCTCCAACGGCCGGGACTGCCGCCGAGTGAGCAGAACAAAAGCGGGGGCTAAAACCAAGACGGGACCGGAGCAGCTCTCCCGCCTCTCAGCAGCCCGCAGTATCCTGTCTATTCTATTACAGGACCGGAGGCTTCGGATTATGCTATCTCCTTCTTTACTGAGTAAATCACAGCAGCCAGTAAAACATACAATTTAGTAAAACAAACTACATTGTCCATGGTACTTTGCGTCAGCCACGCCTACTTAGCCCTCCATAAGAGCCCTGGTTACTGTCCCAGCATCCTCTTTCTTTGCTGCTCACAGCAAGAGATAAGTACCCCTCAGATTACTTTTGATCGTTGCCTTATTGGTTTGCCCAAGTTTGACGAAGCGCGCTGCGCTTGGCTCTATGGTATTGATTTATATGCGCATTTATCTTTTGACTTGAAGGGGATTTACTTACAGTTGTTGTTTTCGTCAGCATTTGACAGGGCGCTTCGCGCCGCATGAGGGAGCTCTGCTCCGCTTCCCAGCTTGCTATCTTGCACGTTAGTGGCGCGCCTCTCGTGCGATGTACCACAGACCGTTTTCAGTCACAGCGCTTCTGGCGCCAGTGCCTGGGCTCCCCTCATCGCCCATATGCACCGCAAGAGCCGGGTGGTTTCCGGCCACGCGAGCCCATTGGGCTACATTTGGGCTTGTTTTGGGCTCGCGTTGGGCTGCACACGCCGGGATCGGTTCGTTTATCGTTTTTTGAGCGCGTTTCGCTGCAACACGGATGACAGGAAGGACGCCTGACTGGCTGTAATAGTAGTCGCCCTGAAGGAGTGAGCACACGCTCTTAATACAACTTTATTTCGGCTCCTACGCTTTTATAGGCTTCAATAATAACTGAATACAGCTTTGCTGAGGGGGCTTGGTACAGGAAATAACTTGTGTGCACGTGGGCTGGCCCCCCCCTTTACTCCTCCAACCTATATACATATATATCATCTAGCAGTTGGTGTGGCATTGATTAAATTGCCCCACTATAGTACTATCATGGATGAGTGGGTGCACTATGAGGATGAGGAGGATGTCTATTATGAGGGACACCAGGAGACTGTCCTTGAGGATAATATAGTAGAGGCTCTGGACGCCTCTGTCCAATCCTCTGTGAACAGGGCCCTGGAGACTACAGTACCCTCTACTGTACAACAAGCATTGGCAGCTGCATTGAAACCAATCACCAAGCAGCTTGAGAGTTTTGCCAAGCGTCACAGTTTCACTAAAGACAAGCGCAATGTGCGTCCGGATACTGAGGCAGTCAAAGTGCTCCGCTGGCCGCATGCTACGGCCCTGGATTTGCTTCCCCCACCATCAGTTGGTGACCACGAGTACTCCACTGGGGGCAAGGCAAAGAGTAAGCAAAAAGTCTATGTGGACACCGATACCACGAATACCGATACCGATAATACCACAACAGACGATGAGACCCCTCCCAGGAAGAAGGCCAAAAAGGTGGCTTCTTTCCCTTCGGAGACTCCAACTAATACCCCTTTCACCTTCAATCCTAGTGAAATAGTACATCCTAGATCTACTGACTGGGCTCCGGCACCCGAAGTCATTGAATACTTGCATGAGAATATTCGTAAAGGGTTTGATAAGGAAGTCCGGAACCGGCTTAGGTCGGAATGCCCCCGGCCAGACCTACCTGATAAGGTCGCGGAGACTCCCGAGATAGACGTAAGTTTGCTTACGTTTTTAAAGAAATTCACCAGAGATCCCAAAAAAGGGATAGATCGAGCCTGGAGAGAGTGTCAAGACAAGCTCCTTCACATTGTTGGACCCCTCGCAAAAATACTGGAAATGGCCTTAGTGGCCAAAGAAACAGCAACTCTGGTGTTTCTGGATATCCTCGCAGGGTGGACACAGAGGGCCATTTGCCTGCTGGGCAATGCCAACTGTGCCATATCAACAGAGCGAATGGACACTAATCTGACCGATCTGGCAGCCGCTGAACCCGGGCCTCTTGCGGAGGGCAACCTATTTGGAGACCGTTTCGTGAAGGATGTGTCAAAGTACGTGAGGACTTTTACATCCCTTGATAAAGCCCAATCAGGAATAAAAGGAGTATTTACGCAAGGCCTTTTCAACAGGGCCGGACGAGGCAGGGGACACTCGTCAGGCCGTTTCTCCAATCAAGGTCCCCCCAGAGGTGACTATGGTCGCGGAAGAGGTGAATGGGATTCTACTAGAGGGGGAACCTTCTATCCCACTCGTCGCCGATTCAACAAGCGCAGACTCCACGGAGGTGGCAACAGATCAGGCTTCCAAGCACAGAGTTCAACAGGTGAGTGTGCCAGATTTGTCTCTTTTACCGTTGGGGGGGTCGCACTCAATTTTTTCTACACAATTGGCGCAACCTTACCCAGGATGCGTGGGTAATTCAGACAGTTCAAGGATTCCAACTGGAATTTTACGAACCACCCTGTCAGGAAACGTTCCCGAAACCTCTCCATTTTTCCCAACAAGAATGCAATTTTATCGACAAAGAAATAGAAGAATTGCTGCAAAAACACGTAATAGCTTTATGCAACAACAAGCCTCACGGTTTTTGCAGCAATATTTTTCTGGTCCAGAAGAAGGGTGGTGGCCACAGACTGGTCCTGAATTTGAGGGAATTCAACCATTACCTCATTTACAAACATTTAAAAATGGAAGGGATTCACCTTTTGGCGGATCTGTTGAAACCAGGGGATTGGCTGGTCAGATTAGATCTCAAGGATGCCTACCTGTCCATTCCCATTTTTCCGCCACACCGCCGCTTCCGGCAATTTCAATGGATAGGTCGGTGGTTCGAGTATTTGGTCCTTCCTTTCGGGCTTTCCTCGGCTCCTTGGTGTTTCACCAAGGTGATGAAGCCGGTGGTTGCATATTTGCGGGAGCAAAGGGTGCGCATGATTATCTACCTGGACGATATCCTTATCATTGCCCAGAGTCCAGCACTGGTTTCACAGCACCTTCGAATGACGATCTCTCTCTTGCAGAGTCTAGGGTTTGTAATCAACCATGTCAAATCGGCTCTGATACCGTCACAGACGACCGAGTTTCTGGGGTTTGTGATAGACTCCCAAAAGGCTCAATTGCATCTTCCCAAAGCGAAGCTCAGGGACTTGAAGAGAGAAATAGTGGCAATGCTAGGCAAACAGGTGGTTTCACTCAGGGTCATTGCCAGAGTAGTGGGGTTATTGGCATCGTCCATTCAGGCGATTTTCCCGGGACCACTACATTACAGAGCGTTACAGAGACTCAAAATCCAACACCTACAGAAGGGTCTGGCTTACACAGACCTGAAACTCCTTTCACAGGAAGTGAGGGACGAGATGCAATGGTGGCTGGGCCACGTGGAAGCGTGGAATGGAAGAGCCATTTTCGGCTCCCTTCCCGAGGTGGTTATTGAGTCCGACGCCAGTCGTTGGGGTTGGGGAGCGCGTTGCGGCGATATTTCCACAGGCGGAAGGTGGTCTCCACAGGAACTATTACTACACATAAATTTCCTGGAACTCCTAGCGGGTTCCTTTGCGATTCGAACTCTATCCCCCAAGCAGACCTCCTGTTGCATCCTTCTACGGATGGACAACGTGTCGGCAGTGAGATACATAAACAAGTTGGGAGGAACGAGATCATCCCTGTTGGTGGAGATTGCCAATGATTTCTGGCATTACTGCCTGAGTCGCCAGATAACGCTAATAGCGGAATATATTCCGGGACAGTCCAACCTCATAGCGGACTGGAATTCCAGACACCTCAGGGATTACAGCGATTGGAAATTACTGCAGAGCATATTCCATTGGCTGCAGGAAATTTGGGGTCCGTGTCAGACGAACCTATTTGCCTCCAGGCTGAACCGACAAATTCCCAACTTCTTCAGTTAGAAACCGGATCCAGTAGCGAAAGCAACAGATGCGTTCCTTCAGGATTGGTCGGGGTCAGGGAGTTATGCATTCCCACCTTTCCTTCTCATACCGAGAGTGACTTCTCACATTTGCAGACAACAGGCGGAGGGGATTTTAGTGACGCCACAATGGAGATCGCAGCCATGGTTCCCGATATTGTTGGAGATGAGCTGCGATCTTCCAGGAGGCTCCCATGGTCAGAGGCTCTTCTCCTGGGACCTCACGGGGAACGTCACCCTCTGATTCTATCGGCGCGGTTGTCGCTGATGGCATGGCGAATTTCCGGCAGCAGGGATTTTCGGAGACAGCTTCGGATTTCATCAGGCAAGCTTGGGCGCCTTCCACCAGGAAGCGATACTCTTCAGCCTGGACAGACTGGATGGGCTGGTGCGTGGAACGGCACCTGGATCCCGTGGGGGCAGGATTACCCGATATTGTAAATTTTCTTTCAGAGAAGGAAGCAAGCGGTTTGGCTTATCGATCTGTAAATAACTTTAGATCAGCCATTTTGGCGGGGCATAACCTGTTGATATGCACCATATGATTTGTAAGCTTCTTAAAGGCATAAGAATAACGAATCCCCCCAAACCCAAGTATTCAGGTTTATGGGATGTTTCTTTGGTCATATCCCTCTTCAATAGTTGGCCGGTGAATACTCTGTTATCAAGAAAACAGTTGTTTGCAAAGTTGGCAATGCTTCTATGTTTGTCAGCTTGTAGACGTTCATCGGATGTGCGGGCACTGGAAAAGGTAGAGTATTTACTCCGGAAGGAGTTTCTTTTACTATTACAGGCCGTACCAAGACACTTTCCAGACATATAGAGTATAATGCTTTTCCAAGCAATGAGAAATTGTGTGTTGTCCAATGCTTGAAAACTTATGAGGATTGTACTCGATCATTGAGGCCTGAGGTTTCTACTCAACTTTTGATTGCTTTGCAAAAACCTTTTAAACCAGTGTCTGCTGCAACCATAGCCAGATGGCTTTGTTATATCATGAAGGAAGCTGGCGTTGATATCCAAATGTTTGGTGCACATTCTGTGCGTGGTGCCATGGCATCAAAATCATTTATGTTGGGTTCTAGCATTCAGGACATTATGCGTTGTGCTGATTGGTCATCTGAATCAACTTTCAAGCAATTTTATTACAAGCCGGTGGGAGATATAACATCTGTTGTTTTTAATAAGCGTTAAACTAGCATAATCCGAAGCCTCCGGTCCTGTAATAGAATCAAAAATTAGCTAGCATTCGCGCCAAGAATTTTCAAATCTATTAAGGACACGGAGGCGAGGATTATCCCACCCGGCTATGTTACAATATGATTGTTCATGCTTACCCACCCGTTGAAATTGTACTGAATTATGGTACCATGCAGAAATTACGGGTTGTTTATGTTTGGTTTTTCCTAGGTGCAGACAAGAAGTCTGAATAAGAGATGTCTTCAAGTTGAAGCCTTTCGGTGGAATTTGGTTTCCTGTTAACTTCCATGTTGGAGGATGTTCATGAAGTATTATTGATTTAGTGGACTTCTATACAGTTCGAGCAAAGAAAGAGGATGCTGGGACAGGAAACAGGGCTCTTATGGAGGGCTAAGGAGGCGTGGCCGACGCAAAGTACCATGGACAATGTAGTTTGTTTTACTAAATTGTATGTTTTACTGGCTGCTGTGATCTACGCAGTAAAGAAGGAGATAGCATAATCCTCGCCTCCGTGTCCTTAATAGAATTGAAAATTCTTGGCGCGAATGCTAGCTAATTTTTGACTCATGGCTCTGTGAGGCTGGGTCACGCGCTGAGGACTACAGGAGCTGATAGCTTGCCCTCGTGGAAAGAGAGCAACATGGACTGTTTGGTATGCAGTGCTTCCATCTGCGACATTACCACACTACAGGAATACTGACTGGGGTAAGTAGTCTTGACTTTCTTGTCTCTCGATTATGGTCGTGTTCACTTTCCCTCCCTTTTCTCCTTTATTCTCTCCCATCTCCTTCCATTCCCCCACTGCCCTTGTCCGTTCGCCTTCTTCTTTTTCCACGATTTGCTCTCTCTGTCTTTCGCTCTAGTAGCAGCAGCAGCATTGTAACTAACTTCTGTTCAGGCCTAGTAAATAATCCTCATAAGTGTCATGGGAAGATATATTCCAAAATGTACGTGTGCATTCATTTTTTGCTAAAAACCCATGGGGTCTGCTAAACGCTTTTCGTGTGCACGTTTTGGAAAGTTTGGTATAACTTTTGAAACACAGCAATCCAAAACGTTTGCAGCACTTAAACGCAATTGCCGAGTATAACCATATGTATCCCAAGGAACAGAACCGTGATGCACAGATTAGAGGCAGCGGCGTCACTATGGAGGTGCGGGGGGTGCGGACCGCACCGGGTGACACCCTCTCATGGGGTGACACCAACAGGGCTGGTGTGTGTGATGGAGCGGGTACAATAAAAATATTTTGATATACCCAATCCATTTATATAAGTTTTATTATAACGACTAAAGAATACATTCTAATGAATAATAATGTGTGGTAATTGAATTAATCAACCTTATTAAACAAGAGAATACACGTGGGAATGCATTTGCATGGCTAAAATATTAAGTGAACTAAGTTTGTACGCATATTAAAATTTATATGTTTAGCTTAAGCAGTGTTTATGTGATTTGCGCTTAAATAAATCAGCATTTAATGTCGCATATGGCTAGATAAATGCATACACATAAGGGTATTAATGAGGGAATAACATTGTTTTAGTCATTTCTATGTATTAATTACGTTTGTGTTTCTTTTACCTTAAGTTGACTATTTCGGCCTGCTAAAAGATGGCCGCCGACTGAATCCTCACTAAAGTACATGACTTCATGCAATTGACAATGGAGGAAGGCGTCTGCACTGACTACATAGGGTCCTCGCCTTGAACCCCTGAACCAGGTCCATGAAGACTACTCTGGGCGAGATGCCAATGTCCCTGAACACGGAAGAAAATGTTGCAAACTGGGAACCAAAAGCCACCTATTCACAATAGACTATACTTTCCTGACCTGGGAACGATTTTCCCATACGCCTAGTTTAATACATCATCCGTATGAGAACTTTTAAAAATTGTTTCTTTAAATTTGGGACGGGGCTGAATTCAGCCAATGAAAAGCCTAGAAATATGAAATGTATCTGTTATATGTAAATTTCAGTATAAATATTAGTAGTCAAGAGAGGAAAATTAGGTTACCACCCAATGAGCTCGAGACGCACCCTGATCGATGCTACTCTATGCGATTCACCACGCTGACAGCAGAGGACGGGACGGTAGAATCTTTGATGAATATCTGAGGACCAATTCCTGACTTAGAGAACAACAATTAGCCAGACTAGGTAATTATGACAAAAGATACTATTGCATTTGTTTGGATTTTAACCTGCAATTTAAATTAGATAAAGAAAAATTATTGTTTGAAGAACTGTGTCGGGTGGTTATTTCTTGAAATGTTTATTGATTAATGTAAGAATTGAAGTATTACCATCAAATTACTAAAACAACTAAATGATCCGATTGACCTCCGGATGGAGGAATTGTTAGGGTAAAATTTAATAGATATGGTTTCCTCCATCCAAGGAATAGAACTGTAGTTCGGAATAATTTGAAGATCTCTCTGTAGGCACGGATAGATTGATGAGAATGAATGTTGGTGTTATGGGCCCCACCAGCATGTGATGTGTGTATGTGCGTGTGACTGTGGAATCATTCCGTCCGTGGAAGCAGGGGAAGATTTTGTGTTCTGAACTGCACCAGTATTCTTGGTAGCTAGAGATGGTTTTTATTGTTTTAGTTTGATGATTTGGCATGTATATAGCTTATCGATTATTGATTGGTATTGATACATGTACTAACACTATATGTTGACGTTATATTGAGTTTTATGTTGTCTGTACGGCTTCCGGGAGGTAGGAAGTCGGGAATTGGTGACAGTTCCGTAGTAGGACAGAGGTAAGCGCTGTTCTCGGGAAAGACGGGATTGTGGTTGCCCGTAGGTACACGGGGAAAACGCGTAAAATTGAAGTTGCGCGTCGCATTGTCTGGGTTCGTTTCGGTGACATCGCTGTGTGATGCCATTAGGGACAATTTCTGTGTGAGAGAAGTGTATATGATAGCAAAGAGTTATTTGCGAAATTTTGGTCTAAAGTACCAGGAAACCAATTGGTATGCCGATAACGTTTTTTACTGGAAAGGTAACAGGTGTACTCTGAGCTTGTTAGAAGGACAAAGTAGAGGTAAGCGCTGCTTTGTTAACATATGTTATAATTCTGTAGTAGGACAGACTGTTCGCTGTTCTCAGAAAAGCAGGATTCTGTGTGAATGAACGGTACTTCTTTGTGTGAAAGTGCGTGAATGAGATAGCATTTGGGTTAATTGCGGAACTCTGGTTTTATTTCTCAGGAGCATTGCGTTTCCAACTATGTGTTTTATTTCCGGAGAAAACAATTAATTAATGCTTGATAGAAGGGTGAAGTAGAGGGATGCGCTACTTTGCCAGCGGACGTAAAAATTCTGTAGTAGGGCAGAGGTAAGCGCTGCTCTTGGGAAAACAGGATTCTCGTGGGAAAGGTCTTTTGCTATTCTGTGGTTAGCGGAGCAGACAATGGAGATGGTTGTACGTTGTAACTAACAAATATTGTAAATTTGAAACAAAGTCTACCGAGTAGTTTTGTAAAGGAGGGGTGCTGAGGACAGGAGTCAGGAGCAGAAGCTGCTTCAGCGACTGTAGACGTCAGAAGGACCGCACTGGGATTGGACAGCTAGTCAGTGACGTAGATGCTCCAGGATTGGTGCGTTAGTGTGAGTCGCGCAGGGATTGGAAATTGCGACAACGACGTAGACGCTCCAGGATTGGTGCGTTAGTGTGAGTCGCGCAGGGATTGGAAGTTGCGACAACAACGTAGACGCTCCAGGATTGGTGCATTAGTGTGGGTCGCGCAAGGATTGGAAGTTGTGACAGTGACGTAGACGTGCCAGGATTGGTGCGTGAGTAAGAGTCGCGCTACTATTGGATCAGAGACCGTACAGTGGTAGAAAAGACTAAAGAGTTCACAAAAGACAGGGAAATGTATTATCATTCACCCGAGAGAAAGAAAAATTCCGTGCTCAGTAAATTGAAGAATTTGTTTGTCAAGGACAAGAAGATTGTGACTAGGGAAGGACAGTTACTCCCTCCGGCAAAGACCCCCGCATCCTTCATGGTTGCGAAATATGGGTACCATACTTGTATCTGGTTAGACAATTGGGCAAAGTATACAAAGGTAGACGGAGCTCTAGCGTTTCCAGAGGATGGGTCCTTTAATTTGGCAATATTGAGGAGCTTACGGGAGAGGATGATGAGCTTAGATCCGCGACCTAGGCCTACCCAGTTTGAGGCATTAACAGAATGGGAAGATGAGATGCATGAGCGAGAAAAACAGAGAAATGGCAATCGGTAAAGGTACATGTTCGGACGGCCAAATGATCGAGAAACTCATAGTGATAGAATGAGAAGGTGGCGAGATGCCAGTATGACAGAAGGATTATTTCCTCTTAGAACGGAAGGAGAAAGTGGAGGAAGAAAATGCCTAGAAAAGAGAAATCATGTAGAAACCCGGAGGTATGGGGCTAGTGACACTGATGATGATGTTCTAGATGATATGTTTTACAAGAGCCCGCCTCTGTCGTCCACCTGTGATTAGCATCAGGGCTTGACCCGTCATAAAACCCTTTCATTCTATACAATCCCCCGGCTAATCTCTTCCACACCTGCTTGTTCCTGCTTTATGACTTGTTTCCCAAAACAGGAGATGCTCATGTTTATTGGGGGGTCTATTGACATCAAATGTGGGATCTGAACCTTACTGTGTAAATCATTGTGGGCTGGCCGAACTGGAATGTGGGATGGTCATCATGACTCTGCTTTTTCGTTTGTAATGTATACTTATAATGGCCATATCGTAAACCAAGGAATGTGTGCCTGGAGCATGATATTTTGTACTTAAGGAGAAGCCCGTTCCTATGATTTTTTTCAGTGTCCTGAGAACATACACGCTGTTGTACTTCTAGGATACCTGTCATTGGTCTGCAGCCAATAAACGAATCTTTGACTTCACCCAGAAGACTCTGTGTTTCTGTAGGTCTGGAACAGGGTGAACCCAGAAGTCATAGGGTGTGTGCCCCTGCACCGCTGGGTCTAAAATACCCAGTACTTCAGTTTGGCGCCCATAGTGGGGCGATTTCAGCGGTACCAGTCCAAGCCAGAGGTTCATGAGGAGCTTCGTGTGGAAATTCCGGAGGAAGGCCGCCACTTTATCGACCCCTGCATGTCGAAGTGGTCCGAAAGTCTTTTCTGCGAGGTTCTCCGCGTCCCGACGGCTACGAAGGACTGCTGCCCTGATTAATCGACCTGTTTTGGACCCTTGACGAATCTGAGAGAGCGAAACAATTGAGAGAGTCTTCTGGTGACGCCATCGATCAGCAATATTCAGTTAAGTATAAGTGGAGCGTCTCCTATTTGTTTTTGGTATCCTTCGGGATCGTTTGATTTGGTAATTTGGTACTTTGGAGTTTGCAAACGCCAAAGCCAGAGGACTCGTGTATTCACGAGGCTATCGTAATCGATAATCCTTTGACGTTTGGATCTAGACTAGTAAGCAAAGATGCCTGGTTCTGGACTATTTGGTAGATTATTCTGTTTGGGTTGTGGAAAAGATTTCCAGCTAGAGGAATCATGTCCGGTTCCTCCGGTTGGAACTCCAACTTATGAGCTCTATGTAAAACATGGCGTAGGCCCCATTGCATATAACGAAGTATGGATCCACTACACTAGGAAAGATGGTGTTTTAAAATGGCCCCAAAATGGTAGTTTTGATACCGATATTTTAGATAATTTGGAAATTAAATTGTTTAAGAAGAAAGCCCGGCCGGCGATGTTTGACTCTTTCCGCTTATGGCGAAAGGAAGCCAAACAAAAGGAAATTAAGTTAGCGAAAAAGAATAAGAGAGAGAAAGGTATGACAGTAATGCAAGCAGCTGTACAATTTAAAGACAATGAAGAGGAGCAGATGAGTGAGCAATTGCATAGGCAGCGCAAGTTAGGGATTGACAAATGTTACCCAGCTTTACCACATTCTAAGCAGAATGAGTTAGAAGAAAAGGAGAAAGATCCCCTGATGTCACATTTGTTGAGTTCGCCACCCCCGTATGCTCAAAATGCCACGGCGCCTCCCCAGCTTGTAAATATGCCACCTCCAGTGAATATACTGCAAGCCTTGCCGCTACCGCCAGCTGCTTTGCAGCCGGTTCCTATCCCTGTAGCGCAGCCCTCTCAAGCGCCGCCAGTTGTGCTTCCAACTGCCCCCGCACTTCCTGCGACTTTGCCTAATACAGCAGCTGCCTCCCCTGACACTCTTTCTTCCACCACTCCAGTACCTGTCTCTACATCCTCTTTTCTTCCCTCTGTTTTTCCCCCTGTTCTCGCCTCAGCTTCTCCTTCGGCGCGACAGCGCTTAGCTAATGTGGTTACTACATTAATGTCTCGTCTCTTTGAGTCATCTGGTGCGACTCCTGGTTTACAGCGTAAGCAATTGCGTAGCCAATTGCCTAACCCCGATGAGAAAAAGGTGATAGATAATATGGCGCGTAGATGGATTGTTTTTCCTTCACTGTATGATGTGGAATCAGTTGTCAACGTTTTCCATCAATGGGATGCCCCAAAACAGAGATATGTGTTTGAGAAAATGTGCGAAATTCTCTGTGAAGAATTGGAGGATAGTGGTAAAAATCCGAACCCGCAGGAATTGTGTAGAGTGAGGTTCGATTTTGGAACTGGTATAATTGTGGACCATGGAGTAGATAAAGCAGTTGCGGTTGTATTGTCCTTTAGGAATGATGATTGCCAACAATCATTGTTTGAACAAGATGTCCTTGTGGGGAAAAAGGTAAAAGCGCGACAATACCCTATGAGAGAAGTTCCCCCGGTATGGAAGGAAGCGGTTGCAGCTGCCGGTGGTAACCCCGCTGTGGCAGCGCATTTCCAGCGTGTTTGGGTGCATGTTCCATGGAAGCGCTCTGAGGTGTTAGCGCTTAAGCAGTCCTTGCCTGATCCCCGTAAAAACCCAGCAGGTTATTATAAAGAGTTGTCACAGACGGCAGGGTCATGCATTATGAATCTGGCCGACATAGACATGTTGTTTGGTAATGTTGTTCCACAGCCTCTATGGGGATCAATTCGTAATGTAGATCACAATGCAGAACTAGGGGATACATGGGCTAACATTGTTGCTGCTGATGCTAGACAAACTGGTGGTGCGAAACCAGAACCTTTAGTAGCTGAACTGCCTGGTAGAATCATCACGTATATGAAGACAATAATGCCTGCGATGCGCGTAAATTGGGACAAGTTATCTGCATGCAAGCAGAAGAAAGATGAGACAGTGTCAGACTTCTTTACTAGGTTTGAAGAAACGTTTATTGATCACAGTGGGCAGGATATGAGTACTGAGGGTGGCCAACGGTTATTTGTGGATAAGTTTGTGCAGAATCTACTTCCTGACCTGTGTAAAAAGTTAAAAGATTCAGAAAGTTCTTGGGCTGTGTCTTCTTCAGCGCAAATACTGGCTACTGCACAGTATTATGAAAATAGAGATAAAGACGAGAAAGATAGAACAGAAAGGAAAACGAAGGAACTAAAGACAAAGGTCCTTTTACAGCAGGCCTATCCGCCACGTGGAGGTCAGAATAATTATAGGCAACCCCAAGGTGTCTATCACCAACCCCAACAGTTTCAGAACAACCAGCAAATGAACGGGTATTATCAACCACGTGTCCCTGTAGGTCCCAACCAATGTTCATACTGCAAAGAGGAAGGTCATTTTAAATACAGTTGCCCTAAATTGATGCAGCGTAACGGCAATATGTATGGCGCCAGAGGTAGGGGTGGTCAGCAAGCTCCTAGAGGCAGAGGGCGTGGAAGTGTTCCCCAGAACGCGCGTCCTCTGCCGCCTCAAAGTACCATCAATAGCTTTGATCAGCAAGCTAACGCGACTAGTAATACGGCCCAGTATTACAATAATGATTATTATGCAGAGGACGGTGATGCAGAAAGTAATGATTACTAGGACAGCCATAGACAGAGAGAGGGAGTTGTTTCAGTGCCAGTGGATCAGAGTGGACCGTATGTTGAGGTGACTACAGCAAATGTAACGGAGCCTTTTCTGCTAGACACTGGTGCTGCAAAGAGTTCAATCATGCATTCAAAACTCCCTGGCGCACCTTTGTCTGGCGATATAAATGTTTCAGTAGGTTTTTCTGGCGCCCCAGTTAGGAACCCGATTTCTAGTCCCATGTCACTTTCTGTTGGACCTTGCGAGCTGAAAGCACCCCTGATTCTGACAACAGGTTGTGGTGAGAATTTGCTGGGATTAGATTTGCTGAAAAGATTGCATGCTACACTGTATTGTTCTCCTTCAGGAGTACAACTTACATTAGGCAAGAAAGTGATTTCCCCAATGTATTTGTCTAAGAATACAATGCCACCTGAATTGTCATCCCTTCCGGATGCCCTTTGGGCTACTGGTCCCAATGATGTGGGCCTCTTGGAGATACCGCCATATGTGGTGACTTTAAAGGCTGTCAGACTGCCACGTATTCCCCAGTACAAGATCTCTAATGAAGGGCAGAAAGCATTGTTAGACATTGTCAGCTACTTGATTAATAAGGGTGTGATTGAAGAGACAAGAGGCAACGTTTGCAATAGTCCGATTTTACCTGTCTTAAAACGAACGGATCCTTCACAGCCACCTGTTTACAGATTTGTGATTGATCTTAGAGAGGTTAATAAGATTGTTGTGCCACAGTTTCCGGTTGTCCCCGATATAACCGCCTTGTTAACGATGATTCCAGCCTCTGCTGCATGGTTTTCAGTGATTGATTTAAAGAATGCTTTCTTTAGCATCCCAATTGCAGAAGAGAGCAGAGATATTTTTGGTTTTAGTCTGGGAGGCCGAAGCTTCCGCTTCAAACGCGCTCCCCAGGGCTACTGTGAAAGTCCATCAATATATAGTCAAGCTTTGAAAGCGCAGCTTGATGCACTTGTTTTACCTAGTGGCGCTATCCTGATTCAGTACGTGGACGATTTACTGATCGCTGCGGATACTGAAAAGATTTGTAAAGAAGCCACATTGGCACTGTTGCGCCATTTATCCGCTTTTCATCACAAAGTGTCTCTCTCTAAGCTGCAATATTGTCGACAAGAAGTGACCTACTTAGGTCATCTCTTATCGAAGGAGGGAAGGAAACTGACCCCAGAAAGAATTCAAGCCATTGCACAGTTGAGTGTGCCAAAAACACAGAGAGAAGTACGTGCTTTCTTGGGCATCACTTCATACTGTAGGCATTGGATCCCTAGTTTTTCTTTATTGGCAAAACCTTTGTTAGCCTTAACATGCAAAGACACACCGAATCCTATCCCATGGTCTGAAGAGTGCCAGAAAAGTTTTGTGGAATTGCGTAATGCATTATGTTCAGCACCTGTGTTGGGTACCCCTGACTACAGCAAGCCTTTTACATTGTATGTTCACGAGAAAGATGGATGTGCGTTGTCAGTGTTAACACAGCCTTTTGGCGACAGACCGCGCCCATGCGCATATTTTTCATCAACCTTGGACCCTGTAGCAAGGGCATTGCCAAGCTGTCTGAGAGCGACAGCTGCTGCAGCGATGTCGATCCGACAATCTGCTGGTTTGGTAATGGACAATACATTGATTGTTATGGTTCCACACGCTGTAGACACATTATTAAATAGGACCAAGACACAACACTTGACTAGTGCGCGATTATCAGGTTATGAACTTACACTGTTAGCAAATCACATACACATAAAGAGATGCAATACGCTGAATCCAGCCACGTTGTTGCCAATTCCAGCAGACTCAGATGAGATTGAGCAACATGACTGTCTGTTCAGAACAGAAGAAGAGACGAAAGGGAGAGTGGATCTAAAAGATACTCCCCTGACTGAGTGTGATGGCACTTTATGGGTGGATGGTTCCTGTTTCAAGCTCCCTAATGGTGACACGACTGCTGCATATGCTATCACGACTTTACACACGGTCGTGGAAACTGCGCGAGTGCCACATAATTCGGCCCAAGCAGCGGAATTAATCGCCCTCACGAGAGCATGTGTGTTGTCTGAAGGAATGAGAGTGAATATATACACAGATAGCCAGTACGCCTTTGGCGTGGCTCATAATTTTGGGCGACTGTGGAAGGAGCGTGGGTTCCTGACGTCGCATGGAGCTAAAATTCAGAATGGCAAGTTGGTGAATGATCTCCTTGAGTCACTGACCCTACCGTTGCAAGTTGCGATCATGAAATGCAGTGCGCACAGGAAAGTCACAGATGATGTTGGACGTGGGAATGCGTTTGCTGATGAGACCGCGAGAGAAACAGCACAGAATGTGAAGACTAGAATGTATGTTGCAGGCCCCGCAAGATGGGTTAATGATGTGGGAATGTGTGAGAACACAATAGAGAGTGTGAAGTCGCTTCAAGCTGAAGCCACAGAGGAAGAGTTAAGCAAGTGGAGAGAAAGTATGGGTAAGTTGGATGAGAATGGTTGTTGGGTTGATCTGACAGAACATAGGCGATGGTTGTTGTCTGATGCATATGTGCTTCCAGTGGTTACAATGGCACATGGAATGGCACATATCAGTACGAAAGGTATATGCAAGTTGTTGGCTCCAGTATGGCAGAATGCTGGGATTCCCAAGTGTGCAGAGAATGTGGTCAAGAATTGCATAGTATGTTTGAAGTACAACCCTGGTAGGGGAACCCCAACTCCAGCTGGTCACTTTGCACCCCCATCATGTCCATTTGAAGTTTTGCAGCTGGACTTTATTCACATGGAAAGATGCAACAACCTGAAATATGTACTGGTGGTTGTTTGTGCTTTCTCAAAATGGATAGAGGCTTATCCTCTGAAGGATAACACTGCCCTATCCACAGCCAAAGCCCTTGTGAAGGAATTTTTCCCTAGGTTTGGGATGCCAAGAATGGTGTGGTGTGATAATGGAAGTGAGTTTGTGGGTAAAGTGATGAAGAATGTATGTGAAGGGCTAGGGATAAAGCAGAAGTTCCATGCTGCAAATCACCCCCAATCAGCTGGATTAGTAGAACGCTACAATGGAGCCTTAAAGCTCAAGCTGGCCAAAATCCAGGCGAGCACCGGTCTTAAATGGCCTGACGCTCTGCCTCTAGCACTCCTGTCCACCAGAATGACCATACACTCACGAGTGGGACTTAGTCCTTACGAGGTTGTTTTTGGCCGTCCGGCCAACGTATGGGGTGTACCGAGGCCTACGAAGTTCAGTGAGATAGAGCATCCAGTACTGCTCGATTACCTGCATGATTTGACTGTTAAACTGCGTGTTTTGCACCAACAGGTACATGATACTCTTCCCAAAGCTTCTGAACCTCCTGGACACCCTATCAATCCTGGTACGTGGGTGCTAGTCCGAAATTTCCAGCGCAAGAGCAACGACGAGCCTCGCTGGATCGGCCCTCATCTTGTTCTTCTTTCGACAAATCAGCAGTGCGAGTGAAAGGGAAGAAGCACTGGATCCATGGTACCCACTGTAAAGTAGTCCCCTTGCCTCTGCCATATGACCAGTGGGTCAAGGAGGGTATCGCCGACTCTGAGACAGACACTGTACCTCGTTTTGTACCATTCAGTGACGCACGCATAAAAGACACAGTTTCAGACCAAGAGAGTGACAATATTCTGCAGGAAGCTGTGCCACCATCAAATCGACTGGACACCACTGAGCCTGAACTTTTGTTTCAAGACCAAACAGCACCTGGCCGTCTCCGCTATAATTTGAGACCTAGGCCCATGGACAAATAAAGATTTCCTCACTATTCCCTTTTTGCCATTTTTTGCTCTCCCATCTGAAGGACTTTCTTGATTTTTGTTTTTCGAACCACCATCCGGGTTCTGCCGCAGGGTCGCGGTGCCAAGACTTTGGGGTACAGGCCGAAGACGCTAGGTCAACGGTTCTGGTTGGTCTAGGGCGTTTCCCTGGACTGACAGGCGTACTCCTTAGCAGAAGAAACTCATCCACCGCGAGCGGCCCGAGTAGAGGATGGAGTTTTTTAAGATGGAGAGACCGATTGAGGAAATGAACTTTAACGCAAGGATGTGTAGAATTGTAAAAAGTAAATGTTTTGTCTTTTTGTGCCTTTTTACACTGTGTAGCATAATAATGTTTATTGTAGGATTTGTGTTTTTCTCCGCTCAAAAGCCCATTGAACCCACTGAACAGCCTATACCTCTTTCTACTGCCTCCTCTCACTCTTTTCACCCTTTGCCTGAGCACGAACAGACCAGACGATCGGAGTTCGTAAATAACTCGTTTATCCAGCTCTTGCACCAGCACCAACTGGTAATGAATACGACCAATTGCTGGGTATGTGGGTTAATGCCACATACCATTAACAAGGGTATTCCCTACCTGGTGCTGCCGTACAGTTACAATGGATCGTCATGGGCATTCCAAACCATGTTTCTCTATGCTCTAGATACATACTCCCCTCGCCAACCGCGTTCCATCAGACCTATCACCAATAATAAGGCTTTGATAAAAGGAGTTGCCGATATGAGTAGGGATATCGATGCATACTCATCCATTCCCAAAGAAGAGTTGAGACCTTATGTAGGATGGAACGCGACGGGGTATAGTATTAGTCTGGGTGAAAGACAGCGAAAAATCTCATCTCCAATCTGGGTCGTACCCCACATGGGTCGGTTCTGCTTACAGAGTAATGGTCAGAATCCTAGAGCTCAACTGGGAAGAAGTGACTGTACTGAAACGTACACCTTCCCGTCACAGTTTTCCCCTGCGTTTTTGGCTGCCTAGGGCACATATTTCATCTGTAATGACCGAGCATATACATGGCTGCCCCCTGATTTCTCGGGCACATGTTATATTGCGAACTTGCTACCGCCGACATTTACTGCCGCCTCTGACTATCACAAGACCAGAGTTGTGAGAGGTGTGATTAGTAAGGAGGATACTGCGGGTCAGGAAGCAGGAGACTTCTTCTTGGGTTTCCTGCCGTTTTGGGGACCTATGGTCAATAGTAGGAACCTGAGACAGCTGACTCGTGTGGTTGAATCCACTGTCAATGTAACGGCTGGTGCCCTTAGTAATCTGACAGCTGAGCTCCAAGCGGATCGCCTCATGACTCTGCAGAACCGCATGGTTCTAGACGTTATTCTTGCAGACCGCGGTGGGGTATGCAAGGTCATCCAATCCAGTTGCTGCATTTTCATACCAGATAATGCTCCAACAGTGTATCAAGCCATCTCCAAACTCCATAAAATATCTGAATCCATACACGTGGATAAGGGAGATTGGTCACTGGTGGGGTGGTTCTGGGAATTGATATCTGCCTGGGGTTGGAAAGTTCTGATGGTCATTGGAATGATCTTAGCCATTCTTTTCCTGTTCTGTCTGTGCATACAGTGTGCTCCTGCGATATGTGGTCTCTGTGCTACCTTATGTATAAGGAAACCTGTATCGAGGGACGAGCTAAGTAATAGGATGATGCTACAGCAACATCTCCATGACTTTGTGGACATTGACCTAGACTCGGATGAAGATAAGTATAGTGATTGCCTATGTAAGGGCAAAAGGAGGGTCTGTCGTACTTTAATATTCGGGACCGCGTAGGGGACAGGGCCCTACCCCTGCCTATCTTGGTATTAGCAAACCGCAAATGGTAAATGCGGCATGTACGAGTGCTTTATATATCGTTCTAGCTATGAATGCACTGCGTACACGTTATTCTGCTTCACTACGCGGGTTCCATTTTGGAAGCAGTGGCCATCTTGTCATTGCCCTCACATAGGCTATAATGGAGTAAATACGGGCCTCACAGTACATGGGCTTTCCCTCTGACTTCTCTGTGACCTGGGCAGCTGGCTCTGCTGCCCCAGGTCAAACCGGTCTCACGAGCTCCCCTTCCTCCGTCCACCTGTGATTAGCATCAGGGCTTGACCCGTCATAAAACCCTTTCATTCTATACAATCTCCCGGCTAATCTCTTCCACACCTGCTTGTTCCTGCTTTATGACTTGTTTCCCAAAACAGGAGATGCTCATGTTTATTGGGGGGTCTATTGACATCAAATGTGGGATCTGAACCTTACTGTGTAAATCATTGTGGGCTGGCCGAACTGGAATGTGGGATGGTCATCATGACTCTGCTTTTTCGTTTGTAATGTATACTTATAATGGCCATATCGTAAACCAAGGAATGTGTGCCTGGAGCATGATATTTTGTACTTAAGGAGAAGCCCGTTCCTATGATTTTCAGCAGTCTCCTGAGAACATACACGCTGTTGTACTTCTAGGATACCTGTCATTGGTCTGCAGCCAATAAACGAATCTTTGACTTCACCCAGAAGACTCTGTGTTTCTGTAGGTCTGGAACAGGGTGAACCCAGAAGTCATAGGGTGTGTGCCCCTGCACCGCTGGGTCTAAAATACCCAGTACTTCACCTCCGTACAGACAGGAACCAGAAACACCCACCACAGGCACACCAGTAAGGGAGACTCTGAGAATCATTAAAACAGAAGTTATGACCCCAGAAGTAAAAAGAAGAAATTCACTTAAAGAGAAGGGAAATAGGGTCGAGAACGAAAATTCTAGAGAACTTGCAGAAACCACATTGGAGTTGACAGAGAAAATAAGGGAATTGACGAAAAATCTAGAAGCAGTTACAGTCCCTGTGACCATAGGTCCTGTTATGCCTATTTTTGAGAAGCAGAAAAACAGTGAGCATGGGCTAACAGTTCCGTATGTGAACCAAAGACAGGCAGAACAGCCCCTGATGAAAACGAAAGAAAGTTCCTGGGAACATGCTATGGGTAAAGGTGAACTAAATGTGTCAAACAATCCATTCTATTGTTCCGATACTGCTGAGAGAAGCCGAAGGGTAGAGGGATCAATGTTAGAACCACAGAGACTGACAGAACCAGGGAATGCAGAGAAGTCAGTGAGCATAACTACTGAAGATTTGAATGACTGGCTAAAAGGTTTGCAGGATAAAGAAAAAGAATCACATACCATTGATGTTGCAAAATTGAGGATGGTGCTAGAAGAATTGATAGTAGGGACAATTCCCACCGAAAAGCTGAAAAACTACCAAGATGAGGAACTACTGTTCCTCTGTAAGAGTATCACTTGGAGAGCGAAGAATTTACATGACAGACTAGCAGAGATAACCAGTGAAATGGGAATTGACATGGACAAGGTAAAAGCTTTACAGAAGCCATACCGAGTGGATTTTACAGAAAAAGACATTGAGAATCTGAATTCCGCAGGAAGAATAGGGCAGATTAGGGATATAATCACAGTATTAAGGAAATGGGGAGATGTGGACAAATGGAAGAGCAGGTGGTATAGGAAGCGAGATGACATCTCAGACAGAACATTTCCAGCGTTTCCTGTGAGAGAAAAGGAAAAGGTGGTAATGGAGTTCCCTATGAGAGAGATTCCAGGAAAGGGAAAGGGTAACATTGAGGAAGCCAAGAAGAAGTTTCCCTGTCACAACTGTGGCAGGTTAGGGCATTGGAAATCCGAGT
Organism: Triturus cristatus; assembly: GCF_964204655.1. Taxonomy (NCBI): domain Eukaryota; kingdom Metazoa; phylum Chordata; class Amphibia; order Caudata; family Salamandridae; genus Triturus; species Triturus cristatus. The sequence continues at coordinate 138,629,107 of NC_140589.1, read as the reverse complement.
GTAAAAATCCACCTCTTGCTAATGATGAAAATCCGTCATTAAATCCACAGGTGCAGTGTGAGGGGAGTGGCCCATCGCCGCAACAGCAGAAGGCTGTTGGTCTACAGAATCAGGTGCCAAAACCGCCCTTACCACAGAGCCGAAGTACACAGAGATATAGCAAGGAAACGGGATTCTACAATGAAGAACAGGTAAACAAACCGCAACGCGCGAGCGCTATGTCACAATATTGGATGCACAATGACGAAAGTAAGCCAGAAGAAATCTATTGACGGTGCCGAAAAGAGGAAGCAGAGTGCGTACTTGGCGCATCTCTAGAAATAGATCAGACAGGACCATTTGTTGATGGGAAAGTTAATGATGAAAACATTACTTTCTTAGTAGACACTGGAGCTACACGATCCACTGTCAGATCAGCAGATGTGAAAAATCTTCCTCTTTCGGATGAAACAATCCAAGTAGTTGGTGTGTCAAACACCCAGATTAAAACGTACCTTACTGATCCTGTAAAGGTCAGAATAGGGACATTTTCAGACATGCATAGATTCGTGGTGTGTGACACCAGTCCTGTGAATCTATTAGGGAGGGATTTGTTGTGCAAGATGAATTGCACCATATTTTGTACACCAGACAGAATAGCCTTTGAAACACCAGACGAGGATGTCTTGTATAAAATGACCATAGCTAACCGAGAGTGTGAGGTTGCTGGAACCTATGCAGTATTCAATCCAGATGAATTGACCCCAGAATTGAAACAGACAGTGAAAGCAGCGGTCTGGGACTTCACTGGGGAAGATGTAGGCCTGATGAGAAATGTAGACCCAGTGAGAATCGCTGTAAAAGAGGGAGCTGTTTACCCCAACATTCCACAATACAGACTAACCCCAGAAATAATAGCAGAGGTAACCCCTTTGATTAAGAAGATGATCCAGCAAGGAGTGCTGAGGGAAATAATGAGCAGTCCATGTAATTCGCCTATCATGGGACTGAAAAAGCCAAGTGGGAAATTCAGGATTGTGCAAGATTTGAGAAAGATTAACAAGATTGTTGTTTCCTGTTGTCCAATTGTTCCAAATCCCTCAGTTATTTTATATCAAATCCCACATGATGCAGAATGGTACACAGTAATTGATTTGTGTCATGCTTTCTTTTCCATTCCGTTGCATCATGACAGCCAGACACTTTTTGCATTTCGGTTTGGAAACCGTATTTTGGCATGGTGCCGAATCCCACAGGGATACACAGAGAGCCCCTCTATTTTCAATCAGTTGTTAAAGAAATCTCTGGAAAGTCTCACTATGCCTGAGAATTCTGTTTTAGTTCAGTATATTGACGACCTACTGGTGGCATCAAAGACACGTGAGGCTTGTGAAACAGACACCATAGCTTTGCTAAATCATTTGGCAGATGGAGGGCTTAAGGTATCTCCAACAAAATTGCAATACTGTAAGAAGGAAGTGACATACTTAGGTCATAATATTGAGAAAGGCCTGAGAAAAGAAACCATAGACAGAATCCGAATCATTAGAGGAATGAGAGCTCCAATGGCCCAAAGAGAAGTGAGAATGTTCCTAGGAATGGTTGGTTATTGTCGTCAGTGGATAAGTAATTTTTCCCTGATTGCCAAACCATTAGTGAAATTGACAAAAAGTGAGGTAAAAGACCCACTTGAACTGAACAAAGAGGAATTGGCAGCATTCAAACAGCTGAAGAACAGTCTTTGCGAAGCCCCTGCACTGGGTATGCCAGACGATGAAAAGGAGTTTGAGCTATACTGTAGTGAGCGAAATGGGTGTGCACTTTCAGTGTTGATACAGAAACATGGAAGACAAAGGAGGCCAATAGCCTATTTCTCGTCAATGCTAGATCCAGTGGTGATAGGTCTGCCAGGATGTCTGAAAGCTGTAGCGGCTACATGCCGAAGCCTAGAGCAGAGTGAGGGACTAGTGATGGGGTATCCAGTAAGAGTGTTTGTACCCCATAGTGTGGCGATCCTTTTAACAAGGAGTCGAACACAGTTCATGTCACATAGTTGGCTGACTAAGTATGAAAAGGTCATTCTAGGTGCAAACAATGTGAGTCTGGAAAGATGTGTGAATGTGAATCCATCTACACTTTTGCCTGATGCAGAGAGAGTGGAGATAAGAGAAGAAGCTGATCATGATTGTCTGGATGTACTTGATTACTGCATGAAACCTCGTCCTGATATAAGAGATCTACCGCTGCCAGAGAGCGATCATGTGTTTTTTGTGGATGGATCCTGTTTGAGAACGGATGAAGGAGTGTTGAGCGCAGCCTATGCAGTATGCACAGTTTCAGCAGTTATAGAGGCCTCGCCCTTGAAAGGAGTTAGATCTGCTCAAGTAGCAGAAATAGTGGCATTAACCAAAGCCTGCAAGATTGGGAGGAATGCAAGAGTGACAGTGATGACTGATAGCCAGTATGGCTTCGGAGTTGTCCACGATTTCGGCCAATTATGGCTGCAAAGAGGTTTCCTGACCTCAAGTGGAACTCCCATAAGGAATGCAGAAGTGGTTGGAAAATTGCTTGAGGCAATACAAATGCCCAAAGAATTGGCTGTGGTAAAATGTGCTGCTCATGGACAAGGTAGTGATTACATCACTACCGGAAACCGGTTTGCCAATGACATGGCTCAGTATTGTGCCCGAAACAAATATTCGATCAATCGGTCAAAGGAAAAGGAAATGTCTTTTTGCTCCATAATGTTTACTAACGTTGTGGGAACATGGGATGAAGTGAGGCAATTGCAGGATGAAGCAGTAGATGAAGAAATGAGGCAGTGGGTAAAAGCAGGATGTGCACCCAGGGAAAAGGATCATGTGTGGGTCTATCGGGATGGAAGACCAGTAATGCCTGATAACATGATGTCAACCATGGCTCGGATGTATCATGGCCAAGGACATCTGGGAAGGGATACCATGATAAGGGCCTTTAAACAGACCTGGTATAATCCAAAATTCAGGCTGATTGCAGAGAGTCTCTGTCAGAGATGTTTGACATGTCAACAGTACAATCCAGGAAGAAAAACAGTGGTGAATCTGGGTACCATAGATCGGGAGGGAGGACCTTTCACCAGAATGCAAGTAGATTTCATTGAAATGCCCCCTTATAACAAACTGAGGTACGTTTTGGTGGTAGTTTGTCTGTTCTCTAGGTGGGTGGAGGCATACCCGACCAGAAGAAATGATGGAATCACAGTGGCCAAGCTATTGTTGAGGGAATTCATCCCAAGGTACGGGTTCCCAATAACCATTGAATCAGACAGAGGAGGACATTTCTACAATGAGATCATGAAACTAATTTGTGAAGCATTGGGTGTACAACAGAAACTGCATTGTGCCTACCGACCAGAGGCTTCTGGTGTGGTCGAGCAAATGAATGGTACCATCAAAAATAGAATTGGAAAAATGTGTTTGGCCACAGGTTTGAAATGGCCTGATGTCTTGCCTCTGGTTTTGATGACCATTAGGTCTACTCCAGATAGAACCACAGGTTTGAGTCCACACGAGATCATCATGGGACGTGCCATGAGACATGTGTTTGTGCCAGTCAACAAGCTGATGACTATAACTGATGACATGATTTTGGATTACTGTAAAGGCCTGGCTGACGCAGTTCATTCTGTGTTTCACCAGGTTGGAGCGGATGCCACCACACTTGAAAAGAAACCAGCCCATGATTTGAGCCCAGGGGACTGGGTAAGGATAAAAGTATACAGAAGAAGAAATTGCCTGGTTCCAAGGTGGGGAAGGCCAAGACAGGTCATATTGACCACAACAACTACTGTGAAGTGTGCAGGACTGAAAAACTGGATACATGCTAGTCACACTCTGAGAGTTCCAAATCCAGCAGACGGCATTGGGAAAGAATACTTTGACGAATCAGAATCAAGTGATGAGTCAAGCAGTGAAAGCCTAAAAACAAAAGAAAATCCTGAAAGGGGGGAGAATGAGCCAAGACTAGTTCAGACCCCCAGAGAAGACATTTTGAGAAAAAGATTGCAGATTTCAGATACTTCAGATTCTGGAGATGAGCAAAACGCCAGTGGTGAACACAGAAAAAAGAAAAGGAAAGAAAAGAACATCCAGTCAGAAGTACCCTTTGCACCAGATGAAAGAGTAGAAGAAATTCCACCTGAGAAAATACTGGAAGAAGAAGAAGAAGGGACAGTTGCAGAAAGAGAGGGAGAGATTGCGGAAAACCCCCGAGGAGGTGTAGGGAACTGCAACACCCAGATAGGCGAAGGGACAATTAGTCAGCAAGAAGATTGCGTGCCGGAGACCCGAGGAGGGACAGAAGTAGGGCCAACCCAAGAGGTGGAAAAGGAGACTTCTGAAAAAGAAAAATCAAATGAAACGGAATCTGAAGACAGTGAAACAGAGATACCAGAAGGTCGAGTTCTGAGAAAGAGAACTTGGATCGAGGAAAGAAACGGCAAAGACGGCAAACCAAGAAGGAACGCCAAAGGAGACATTTGGCCAAATAAAATTAAGAAACTGAGATACAGATTGATACGAGCTAAACCCTCAGAGGCTGAACAGGTGAATGAAGTAACTAGTCAGCGTCCAGAGAAAGAGGGAGAAACAGAAGTGTCAGAAGCAAAAAAACAAGCAAGAAAGCCAAATCAGAAATATAAGTCACCTGAATGGATGTACGTGGCACTGCCTGAACAAGGAGAAGAGGCAGATAGTCAAGGAAATCCAGAGGAGACTTGGCTGAAACTGATAAAAGAAGAAGAAACTGGGAAAATCCTGAGAGTTATCTTATCCGACATTGGAGAAGAAGCGGAAGATCAGGAAATCCTGCATGTGGATGACGAGAAAGAAGTGAAAGACGACGAAAGGCCAAGCTGAGTCATTTGGGCAATCCTTGTAGGAATACACAGGATTGAATAAGAAAATTGCAATATTTGGACAACCTGATAAGTTTTAGCTTTAAAAGCTATAAGAGGCGGAGTAGAAGAGGCTAAGTCAAAAGACACGGTTAGATCTAACAAGGTGGCTAACATAGATGATAATAAGAGTAGATGTACCTTCGTGAGAAGATGGTGCAAGACATGTTGCTGTTGTACAGGAATATTAATGCTTCTTTGGAGCGTACTCAGTCTTTTGATCTCTTTCAAAGTAACTTTAGATACATTAGCAGGACATACTGAGAATATGACTAATATAGTGAAGGACTCACAAAAAGTAATACCGGTTAGAACAAGCACAGAGCATGTGCATCAAGATAGGTCAATAAATGATTTTTCTAGTAATGTGTTTTCAAAATTGTTGTATGAATATGTTAAAACAATGGAAGTCGGGGATTGCTACGTCTGCATGCAATTACCTGCATCTGTTTCAGAAGGGGTGACCTATCATCACCTCCCAGCAACTTATGGAATAACATGTAGCGTCTTAACTAGTATATTTTATCAAGTAGGAAAATTAGAGTATAATTTGTCTAACATAGATAATATTCTTGGACGATTGCCCATGAATAAAGAATTAAATCCAGCTAAGGAAGCTAATACATTAGGAGAAATTTTTATAGAGACTAAAGGACTAACCTTAGAGTATATTTTTAAGAACAATTTAACTTGTAGTTTGAAACCAGAAGAGAAAACATTCTTGGATATGGTTGAGGAGAGAAGATTGAAAATACACAAGAATGCAGAAGGACATAAAGAAGGGGAAAACATTTGGGCAATAGATGGGAACAGGGAAACGCAAGGTGATGTTAGACCAACAATAGCTATAGATTCACCACAGAAAGGCAAATTAAGCATCATGAGAGAAAGATCCCAGTATGATTACATATACATAGGGACAAGTGAGTGTCATGATACATACTTCATTGCATCCGGATGGGGATTTAGAGGTGGAGAAGACCCAGTTTTTCCTGGATTGTATTATATTTGTGGGAACAAGGCTTATTACAGGCTGCCTGACCATTGGTATGGCACATGTTATGTAGGCCTGGTCTTTCCAAAAATCCTTCACATGGATAGAGTAGAAAACAGTGGACCAAATAACCTACTAATACGTAGCAGAAGAGAAACCTGGTTAGAAATTGTAGGTGATGTTTTTGGAGCCTTGATACCAGCAGTGGGAATATCTTTGAATGCAAATAATATTCGTAAGCTGTCCACCATTGTGGATCGTTTGTCAACAAGCACAGCTGGAGGATTTCTATTGGTAAACACTGAATTAGTTGCCATGCGTGCTATGATTATGCAAAATCGACTTGCCCTTGATATTTTATTGGCAAAAGAGGGTGGAGTCTGTGGAATGCTGAAAGTTCAACATTGTTGCACTTACATTCCTGACGAAAGCAGAGATCTGAAAGTCTATATCAAAAATATTACAGAATTGCATGATGAAATAAAACCACTGGAGGTTGAAAGTATCTGGACTAGAATTAGTAATAAGATGGCTGCTATAAAGACTTTCTTAGGTAAATTAGGTAGTACTATAATAGGGAAAATATTATTTCCATTAACCTGTGTGATTTTCGTATTATTACTACTTAGATTAGGATGCATGTGTTGTAGATATAGAAGAAATAAAAAGAAGGTTAAAAGAGAAATTTACAAAAAGAGAGAAAAGAAACCAGAAAAAGATCTCAATGAAATAGAAATGGAAGAGTGGAAGGAGAGTATGTGTGATAAAACCCAGAGAGAAGATGAAAGGGAAACAGAATTTTAATTAAGCAAAAAGACATTTCAAAATTTCCGAAAAAGGGGAGATAAATTGAAATTTGGTGGGTTGTTTTGGTGGTGATAAAATCACCAAAGGGGGGATTGATGGGGCGGGTAAAATAAAAATATTTTGATATACCCAATCCATTTATATAAGTTTTATTAAAATGACTAAAGAATAAATTCTAATGAATAATATTGTGTGGTAATTGAATTAATCAACCTTATTAAACAAGAGAATACACGTGGGAATGCATTTGCATGGCTAAAATAATAAGTGAATTAAGTTTGTACGCATATTAAAATTTATATGTTTAGCTTAAGCAGTGTTTATGTGATTTGCGCTTAAATAAATCAGCATTAACGGCTTTAAATGTCGCATATGGCTGGATAAATGCATACACATAAGGGTATTAATGAGGGAATAACATTGTTTTAGTCATTTCTATGTATTAATTACGTTTGTGTTTCTTTTACCTTAAGTTGACTATTTCGGCCTGCTAAAAGATGGCCGCCGACTGAATCCTCACTAAAGTACATGACTTCATGCAATTGACAATGGAGGAAGGCGTCTGCACTGACTATGTAGTGTCCTCGCCTTGAACCCCTGAACCAGGTCCATGAAGACTACTCTGGGCGAGATGCCAATGTCCCTGAACACGGAAGAAAATGTTGCAAACTGGGAACCAAAAGCCACCTATTCACAATAGACTGATACTTTCCTGACCTGGGAACGATTTTCCCATACGCCTAGTTTAATACATCATCCGTATGAGAACTTTTATAAATTGTTTCTTTAAATTTGGGACGGGGCTGAATTCAGCCAATGAAAAGCCTAGAAATTATGAAATGTATCTCTTATATGTAAATTTCAGTATAAATATTAGTAGTCCAGAGAGGAAAATTAGGTTACCACCCAATGAGCTCGAGACGCACCCTGATCGATGCTACTCTATGCGATTCACCACGCTGACAGCAGAGGACGGGACGGTAGAATCTTTGATGAATTTCTGAGGACCAATTCCTGACTTAGAGAACGACAATTAGCCAGACTAGGTAATTATGACAAAAGATACTATTGCATTTTTTTGGATTTTAACCTGCAATTTAAATTAGATAAAGAAAAATTATTGTTTGAAGAACTGTGTTGGGTGGTTATTTCTTGAAATGTTTATTGATTAATGTAAGAATTGAAGTATTACCATCAAATTACTAAAACAACTAAATGATCCGATTGACCTCCGGATGGAGGAATTGTTAGGGTGAAATTTAATAGATATGGTTTCCTCCATCCAAGGAATAGAACTGTAGTTCGGAATAATTTGAAGATCTCTCTGTAGGCACGGATAGATTGATGAGAATGAATGTTGGTGTTATGGGCCCCACCAGCGTGTGATGTCTGTATGTGCGTGTGACTGTGGAATCATTCCGTCCGTGGAAGCAGGTGAAGATTTTGTGTTCTGAACTGCACCATGTGCAGTGCAGAGCAACCTAACCTTTCAGGAGGAGGAGGTGCCTGTGCGCAGTGCGCACTGTCTCCTCCTCCGCCGCGACTGCGCGCCTCTCTAGGCAGTGGCGTCACTAGAGACTCTAGGTCGGGTGCAGGCGGCTAATGTCATTCCGAATCCCGCATGCGCATTGGGCCCTAAAAGTGCGTGTGACTGGCCTGCAGCAGCATCACGAGTGACGAGGAAGAGCAGAGGTTGACCACCCATTTCTGGGCCGCCATAATTTAATTTTATTCCAAGGGTAGCCGCCGAGCGACGTAGCCCCCCCCCCCCCTGTCTGCCACCAACACAGCAGGTGAGTTTCTCCGGCAGACCGGCACCAATTGATTAATGGTCATGGGTCAGGTGCGTGGTGGTCAAGCGGTTATGCTGCCTGTGCGATTAATGGTCATGGGTGGGTGGTGGTCAAGCGCAAGCGGTTATGCTGCCTCTGTGATGCAATTAATGGTCATCGGTCAGGTGGTCAAGCGGACCGGTTATGCTTATGCTGCCTGTGCTGTGTGTTGTTGTGAGTGTCGACTTTTGTGACTTCTTGAGCAGGGTGTAGGGCGGAGGCAGTGCGTAGCGAGGTGGCCTGCCTCTCTGATCACTGCCTCTCTGATCACTGATTACATCTTCTTCGAGTTCTGGGCCCATCTTTTGAGCTGTCGGGACTCGGTGCCTGCGAAGATGACTTTCAGGAACAGCAGCTCTGTGTACATGCTGAGGCCTCTCGCCTGCTAGCGGGGCAGTTCTTCTCTGACTCTTACTGAAAACAGTGGCTGCAAGACGAGGTTCTCACTCTCTTTCCTCTCCTTTCTTTTATTTGCACCCCTGTGAAATGGATCCAAAAAAGAAAATCACTTTTGCTGGAAATCAATGTCGTATTTTTCTGACATTTAATTCCAAAGTGCAGCATCGGGAATAAAAGTTGAAAAATATTACAAATAACTAAATAAAGTAAGACAGAGTGGTAGCAAACTGGCCAGATTAATTTTATTCACACCCAAACACATTAGCGCCACGTTTACAGAGTTTGACAGTGAAGCGCTATTTTTGTTGTCTTGGCTTTGTTTTCCCTGGGCTTGGAACTAGTGCACCAATCCTGGAGGTATTGCAATGTGAGGACTGAAAAACAAAATTTGTACTGCTGCTCTGCATCTAGAGATGTTGTCTTTTTTTACCATACTGCTTACGTTTTGTAAGGATTTAAGCAATGGCCATTGAAATGGGTCCATTCAGAGCCCTGTAGTCATGTCCTTAACTTTTCAGGCAAAAGCACTCACTGATTTCTGAACAGTGAGTGTAAAAGTGTTAAGGTAACCATGTTGTTCCTGCTTACATTTCACATGGTTTGCAACATTTTGCATTCCCTATGATTGTTTGCTTTTTCCAGGATGCTGTCACTTATGTTTTGTAAATGTAGGCCACATATTGCTCTTGCCCAGTGTGTAATTTAAATTGAGCCGCATACAGGTGTTTATAGCTGGCAACAATTGGGTTGTAGTTGAAGGCAGTCTGAGTTTTTCTCAGTGGGGCAGTATGGTGTTCAGGGGGGGAGAGGATGTGGCACTATGGCCAGAGCTGCTGAATTTGGAACTGGGGAACCAGGTTCAGCCTTAATAACCAGTCCGCCAGACCACTCTCCTGAGAGAGCACTATCTCATGCTAGACCTTAGAATGCTTCTCAAGACATTAGAAGCCCCGGTGTCGAAGCACCAGCAGTTGGACCCTAGCATGACAAGTGTAGGTTAACCTTCAAGGCTTGTCCACCACTATTCATACTGAAGTTCACCTCCAGTCTTGAGGGCAGGCCTATGAAGCAGCACACCCTAGAACAATAGTGACCCTGTCACTGAGATCACAGGACCCTTGAGAAGGGCCAGCTCTAGGGCGGTGCAACCGGTGTGACCGCACCAGGTGCTGACTTTAGGTGGAGGCATCATTTTTGAAAGTATATTATGGTTTTAAAAGCGCTTGCTGCCTCCTTCCTGGCCTCCAGCAATTTTCGGTAACAATAAAAATGTCATGATGACTGTGGTGATTAATGTTTTTCGTAGAGAGAGATCGGAATTTTGTCTAATGGAAGATTTGACTCATGGAAAGGTAGCTCAGAGGGTTAATGTACTTGCTGCAAAGAACATGTACCATGCAGATCACAAAGTGCACATAATGTAAATAGGCCAGTGGGCTACTGCTTTTGTCAGAGAGATCCTTTTGTTACTTGCAGTTTATAAGTTAAAATCCTAACATAGAACAGTGAGTTATTAACTGTCATCTCCTCCGCAGCAACACAAGTCACATTTTTTATTAACTTTTGATACTTTTGAGCTACAAACAATTTATTAGTTTAAATGGTCAGATCATGCTGCAGATCTTGCATTATGAGGCAAACATAGCAGAGCCATTATTATTTACATTTGCAAACTGGGATTTTTAGCCATTCATGTTTGAACTGCTGTTGTGGAAAAGGGAGAAGTGCTGATGACAGAAACTCCATGGCTCGGAGACAAATGGCTTGTGCTTTTTATCGTATTTGGCGACATTCTGTGATTAGAAGTATATCCCACTTTGTGAATACATTTTACTGTCAATAACTCGTTATAACCTTAAATAATCAATCATGTGTATCCATTGGTTGATAAAACTGGGCAGTGAAACCAAACAAATACAAAAAATTGGGATGTTTGCGCATTCTGGCCACACCTCTGGCTCCGCCCACTGATCCAATCCTTGGGTTATTCCCACCCTCTGATTCTCCGCACACATTTCCCCTACTTTTTTCCCCCACTTCGACCACTGATATATCGTGTTGCCGGATAGTTGGAACACCACACCAGTACAAAGTACCATACCTATGCTATTATAAATTCCAATAAACTGTTGACTAGCAGGTAGCCCACTGTACAACCTGATTAATGAGTCATTATCACATTGTTGTTAACAGGAACAGGGGTCTCTGTCTGCAGAGGCACGGCTGTGCGCTCACTGTCTACACAGATTTGGGTGGTAGAAGAATAAATTGGTTATATTTAAATTCATGTTTCATGCTCGACATTTCATTTTTTAGTGTTCTCTGTAGGAATGTCTGTGATTTATGACTGGGTATCCTGGTGCTCTATAAGGTAATCATTTACTATGCTTTAAAAGTTAATACAATCTAATATGTAATGAAAAAATGTGTTGAAAAATGCTTTGTTTTGGCCTTTCTGTCTCCCAAATTTCCTTGGGGGGGAGAAGTTCAACCCCCCCAAACTCCCCCTAGTAGTGGTTGCTGACTGCGCTTGCTCGCTACATACCATGAGGGGGCTGGTCTCACTTTTACTTTGTTCTCTCTGATTCACTACGTGTGTCTATTTTTGGTGCTCTCTGAAAGAATGTCTATGGGTACATATGACTGGGTGGGTAACCTGATGTTCTTTATGGTCATCATCTACTATTTACTGTGCTTTGAAAGTTGATACAATTTGAATATGTAATGAAAAATGTGCTGTAAAATTCACTATCATGTGACCTGACAGCCATCTGTAATTTGAAATGTGAAGACAACACAAGGGGTGAATCTGTGGCGCTATCATTTTTCAGACCATTTACTTCTGTCACTCCCATCAGAGTACAGGAAGGGGGGCGGGGGCTATATTTGGCTGCCCTCTATTGGGCATTTATGTGCTATTGAACTGAGACCTTTATTTGGAATAGCTTGTAGGAGCACCTCCCTCCGATGTCCAAGCCTGGGTGGAAGGCTCAACTACGGTGTCATTGTCACACGACTCCACCATGGTGGAGAGCTGCCTGGCAGAAACGCATCCACCAGTTAAATCAGGTTAAACCGCCAGGCACGCCCTGAAATGAGGGGGAAGCCGGACTCGGAGCGGAGGAGGTCCATGCGGTAAGTCATGAGGGGGTGACACCATGAGTTACCCGCACTGGGTGACACCAACCGTAGTGACACCACTGCTCAGAGGTAGAGTGCATGTGCAGTTAAAAACCCAAGACAGCAGTCTTTTATTTGAAGCAATTTAAGCATTTGCAGAAAAATAATTCTAAATTCATCCTGCACGAAAACGCTTATTAAAGTAAGTAATCACAGCATACGTTCTGTGTCTACAAAATTTCTAGACATAGAATACATATTTTCTGAGATGTAAGTTATCCTGCATGGACATATGTTTGATGCCTAGAAAGCAAGTTTCCAATTTAAGTGGACAACTTGCTTTTTAGACACAGAAGTATTTGCTAGATCAGAAACATGGGTCTTGTTTGCTTCTGAGCGAGGCAGAATTTAGAATTCTGCCCGCTAATGTGATCTGCACTGTGCACTGTACTGAGAGGCCAAGAACTGGATGACAATGTAGTTAACAGATTTTTGACCCACTGACAATCATACATAATAGGCTTTTGTGAAACTGGTATTTTGAACTCACGTTTGAAAGTGCTTTCATGCATGATAGTGAAGAAAATGGAGTTGTGGTGAAATAAAATAATTGCCTTAGATCACACAATTTAAGTGGGGAAGCTGTGATTTATCCGGGTTTATGGTTTCACTTTGTACAAACCAGCACTAAATAGGTATCTATTGATCTTTCACTATGATAAAGCTTTATTTTGAACCACAATGTACAGTTTTTTTATAGCTCAAACTCCACCCAAAGGCATTGAAACACTTTACATGAGCATCAACTACATTAAACAAGGTCAAATATATTTTTCATAGGCACATGGGAGAGAGATTAAGTGACTTGCCAGAATCACAGGGGTGCTTATTTACAAGCCCCTTGTGCCACTTTTGCGTCATTTTTAACATGGGAAAAGTGACGTATGGGTGGTGCAAGGGCCTTGTAAATTAGCCCCAGGATATTTAGCCAAAGCCAAGAACTGAACCTGGTTCCCCAGTTCCAAAATCGGCAGTTTTGACCTTAACACAACATTGGGGCATATTATCAAGGACAATATCGCCGCTTTTGCGGCACTTTTTGCCAAAAAAGTGGCAATATTTTTATCGCCCTATTAGCAAGCAAGCGCTAACATGCGTTAGCGCAAGCTTTCAGGCACTTTTTCTATTGCCTTGCATGTCAGCGATATTTATTGCTACTGACATGCAAGGTAGGCGTTCCTTACTTAAACTCCATGAAAATAGTCGCAAACTCAACATCGCCCTATTATCAATGCGGCCCCTGACCCGCGATGCGATAATAAAACTCGCGCTAACCGTGGTTATCGCGGAAATTTTATTCCTGTTGAAAACCTGACTTAACCATCTTTCCAATGGGAGGTGGATTGATGGGTTAAGTCTACACTTGCGTATTAGCAAGCTTTTTCTTATCGCTATATTTTTATCGCAGGATTTCTCCCGCTATCGCAGGTTATCACCCCTATTGTTGGATTTTACATCGCCTATTGGCAACGTGTTGATAATACGCCGCTAAGAGGGTTATGTAATCCAACGATAAGAAAAACCTCGAAAAACCTAGAAAAATAATTAAATAAGCGGGGTATGCACCCGCATTTGAAACTAAGGCAACAAGCGGGGTGGGCACCCGCAAAGCTCAGAAGGAGGTGGGAACCCCTACGAGGGGGATTCCCTCAGCCAGGGCTGCAGCACAGCGCTGCCCAGCCCCCAGGCTCTCCCTCTCCTAGGCAAAAGCTCCAGATAAAGTGGTCCCAGGGCGCTGGAAGGCTGTAGCAAGCCTTGGCAAAGTCAAAGGGAAGAAAAAGGTCCAAGAGGTCCCGGAGGCATCAGGGGGCAAAGTAGAGCCCAGGGGCCAGCGCACAGGGCCCTCCAGCAGGGAGGCAGCCCCCATGGCGGTCCCTCCTGGGCCCCGCCAGCAGCAATCCCCCCCCTGTCAGGATCCAAAAGAGAACATTTTACATGGGGTCACAGCCCCTGCTTTTATACAGCATTTTCCTTTGTCTACAACTGTAGGGCAAGGGGAGAACCAGATACAACTGGTTCAGGAGTACTTTGTTTTGCTCAGCTCCCCTCTCTATTCACAGGGCAGACCAGGGACACACCACGGGAGGTGGAGCCAGCATTGTGGAGGGAAGGCCCAGCCCTATTCAGGTCCCAGGTGCAACTCCTCCCTCCCATCTACATGCAGATCTCTCCATTCACCACCGGGCAGACTCACCCTGGCTCTTGGAATTCCCCAGCCCTCTCAGCTCCTGTCAATCACAAGCCAGACATGCACTCCACATCAGGAAGGCAAACACACAGTACACAGAAAGGCCAACTTCTAGAAGTGGCACTTCTCCACTAGTCACCATAAATCTGCGCACACCATTGCGCAGGATTTATCCTTATGAGTCCGCACATACTAAACTCGACCCTGCACTCCACTCACATCAGGAATTACCATGGACAGACATATCCCCCATACATTCCTATGGGAGGGCAGGCCAATCTCACCATACGCACTCAGAGAGCACACGCACTTTACACTGGGCCACAGTGCTTTGGTGCGCAGAGGACAAAAATCACTACCAATATGTCAGAGCTTAAGGCAAAAAGTTCAGGGGTGAACCGGCCAGAAGGGCCAAGTCCAACAGGCCCCCACAGCAACTACAGGCCTACCTTGGATTCAACAGCGACACAATGCAGTACTTACTATATCCAGGTGAGTTCTCGCTTCTGAGTAGAGCTGTTAGGAGTGGGAGAGGAAGGTCCCTTTAACATAACAGTTATCTACGAGTCAGTCTCCATATCACACACCATAAAGATGGCGTCAAGCAAAGCTAAAGCTTGAAAACAGCATCCATAAACAAATGCTTGGCGCCTACAAGATGGACACCCCACCGCTAATCAGACACTGATCCTAAACCACATGCACTTAAAGCATCAAAAGGCACAAATCTTCCAGCCCCACTAACCAAAGAGGATATACAAACTCTTGTGGTAGAATTTCGCAAAGTTACCCCTTCAGTCTGACAAAATTTCAACAAGTCACTTTCAGCGTTGGACAATTTCCTGTAAAACACTGAACTGAGGTTGGACAATAGAGAAAACAATATAGTAGACGAAGCACATGAATACGACGAGCACTATGACCTCCTCCTCGGATTCCTTCACTACCACCCAGCAAAAGCACCCCTCCTCTCTCAATAGTCCCTCTCTCAAATACATTTCATTTCTTTAAAAGAGCTGGGAACTGCTGGCTTTACTTATCCACTCACTTGTCCACATATAATACCGATCTGTTCTTTGCAGCATGCATATTAACCCTCTACGCTACTTTTTGGTGAGTTAAAACTGCCCCTATATAAAACTCCTATCTCTCTCTCTAGCAGGAAAATTATTCACAAGAATGATCATGACATTTTTATTGTTGCCTGAAAGCTGAATGCACAAGCAACTCTGCCGCAGGTGGTTCTAAATAGTATGATATTGCTACACTCAGCGCCCAGTGCAGCTGCACCGGTCGCACCACACTAGTGCCTGCCCTGATTATAGCAAACGTGGAACAACAAAATTGAGTAATGCAAGATAAAATCAATGATCTGGAGAATTGATAACGATGAAATCATATTCGAAACAGTCATCAGTAAGCACTCCTTAAAAAGGACTCTGAAAGCTGTCATACAGGAACTGTGTGTCAAACTGCTTCACTCACCTCTCAACAGGACCGTACGTCTGGACCGGACACATAGGGCCTCATTTATGAAAAGTGATGCATCGCTGCAAGAAAACAGCGATGCGTCACTTTTCATTGCGCCCTCCTTGCGACACCAATGATGCGTCATATTTACAGTATGATGCATCATGTCGCAAGGAGTCCGTATCTGTAGACGCAAAAATGACGCATTGCTGGAGTGTGTCACAAAAGTGACGCAACGCTAGCAGTGGTTCATTACACATGGGGAAGTCCCATGTGAAATGTGCCTGCGTCAGTCTTACGCGTCAGTCTTACGCCTGCGTCACTTCTATGACACTTTCTTGCGTCGAAACGCCCCCCCTACATACATTGTGGCAGATTTACATACCCCCTGCGCAACCAGTACATCACTTTTTGTGACGTATTGGTGGCGCAGGGGGCTCCTCCATATTTACAAGGAGAGGAAAAGCCACCCTGCGTGACTTTTACTCTCCTTGTAATACGGTCCCTTCACACGCAGCACTTTGCGTTCAAGGGGCGTTTCATGGGTGTTGCTGTGGGTGTTCCCACGCAACACCCATGGAACAAGACACATCTCCACATTTATGAAAAATCGTAAATCTGGAGATGCGTGTGAATGGTACGCCACCCTATAGGTGGCGTCATGAGGCTCAACGAGGAGAAATGTTTTAATTTAACCTAGTTTTTTCCTCTTTCAATGTATGCTGCATTCTACAGCACGCATTGAAAGAGAAAAATGCCTCTGGTGATTGTTTTTGTGCAGGAAGGTGCCCCTTCCTGCACAAAAACAATCTCCCCACGACGCAGGCATCCTTACACCATTGGGCAAGGTTGCCTGTGCCAGCGCATGGCTGCAGCTTGTGTGCTGGCGCAGGGGGAAGCACAGAGATGCGACATATTCTTGTAAATATGTTGCATCCCTGTGCTTCGGAAGTGCTGCAGCGTGGTGCAGCCAAAGGGCTTGCGGTGCCAGGCTGCGGCACTTCCTCGTAGATCTGCCCCTACATACCTGGCGCACGTATAATGTGGCGCAGGGGTTTACAAAGTGATGCATCTACCTAAATGCGTCACTTTGTAAATATGGTGCAACAAGGCACATTGTTTGCTCCGCTGGTCGCAAGGGCTCATAAGTAAGCCCCCTAGACTTTACTCATCCTACCAACAAGAACGCAGTTTCCTGCCAGACGTCCACACCCACCTCCACTTCTACCAAGAAAAAGAAAAGATTTTTGCTGAAGCCTGGAAACAAGACCGGGCTCTTTAGCGGCGACACTGTTACTCTCTTCCAGGAAGGCTTCCCATGTACACTGGCATAGCACGAGGAATATAGAGACATCACTTCAGACCCATAGGAGAAAGGCATTCCTTATTGCTAGAGTTATCACTTTTGCTCTCCTTGTAATACGGTCCCTTCACACGCAGCACTTTGCGTTCAAGGGGCGTTTCATGGGTGTTGCTGTGGGTGTTCCCACGCAACACCCATGGAACAAGACACATCTCCACATTTATGAAAAATCGTAAATCTGGAGATGCGTGTGAATGCTACGCCACCCTATAGGTGGCGTCATGAGGCTCAACGAGGAGAAATGTTTTAATTTAACCTAGTTTTTTCCTCTTTCAATGTATGCTGCATTCTACAGCACGCATTGAAAGAGAAAAATGCCTCTGGTGATTGTTTTTGTGCAGGAAGGTGCCCCTTCCTGCACAAAAACAATCTCCCCACGACGCAGGCATCCTTACACCATTGGGCAAGGTTGCCTGTGCCAGCGCATGGCTGCAGCTTGTGTGCTGGCGCAGGGGGAAGCACAGAGATGTGACATATTCTTGTAAATATGTTGCATCCCTGTGCTTCGGAAGTGCTGCAGCGTGGTGCAGCCAAAGGGCTTGCGGTGCCAGGCTGCGGCACTTCCTCGTAGATCTGCCCCTACATACCTGGCGCACGTATAATGTGGCGCAGGGGTTTACAAAGTGATGCATCTACCTAAATGCGTCACTTTGTAAATATGGTGCAACAAGGCACATTGTTTGCTCCGCTGGTCGCAAGGGCTCATAAGTAAGCCCCCTAGACTTTACTCATCCTACCAACAAGAACGCAGTTTCCTGCCAGACGTCCACACCCACCTCCACTTCTACCAAGAAAAAGAAAAGATTTTTGCTGAAGCCTGGAAACAAGACCGGGCTCTTTAGCGGCGACACTGTTACTCTCTTCCAGGAAGGCTTCCCATGTACACTGGCATAGCACGAGGAATATAGAGACATCACTTCAGACCCATAGGAGAAAGGCATTCCTTATTGCTAGAGTTATCACTTTTGCCTCCACCTTACAATAAACACTCAATGCTATATTCATCAGATTGGTCCATGAGACTCAGTCTGCACTAGGCATGAATGCAGCATCTGAAGCGCCTCAACTTGATCAGGATTGGCCGCCGCCAATCACACCAAGACCTCAAAGAGAGCTGTATAAGACAACAACTAGAAAAGGAAATGTGACCACAGTCCTCAGATGAAGATTGATGATTTAGTAATCTACTCCCTTTAAAAGAATGGAACTCTCCAGTTACCACACCAATCTATGTTGACATTTCATGTGGCAGAGTGCCACTACGAGGAGTTCCACGGAGTTGGAAAAAACTTAGTGGAACTCCGCTTCGTTCCCCTCCACCCTCCCTAATTTAATCATAACAAGAAAAAAGGCACTTACCTGCAGCGGCGTCTCCGGTCTGCCCTCCTCCTCGCCGTGGTCTCTCTCTCCTCCTAGTCCACGCAAACCCCTACATTGTTCTTCTCACGCCCGCGCATGCGCACAAGACTTACAGCGTAGGGGTTTGCGTGGACGAGAATGGGGAGGATGTGGAGGAGAGAGAGACCACGGCGAGGAGGACGACAGCCCAGAGACGCCACAGCAGGTAAATGCCTTTTTTTGTTATTGATCCAGCGCGAGACTGGGAATGGAGAATAACATTTACCGATATCCTCCCTGCGTCGCAGACCCGACGTCACACTAGCTCATTTACACACACATTCATTGGTGGGGCCCATAACACCAACACTCATACGTCTCTCTCACTAGTCTGCTTACAGGAGGGATGAGTAATTCAAGCGCTGGACATGTGGGGGGAATACCTTATAACCTATAGGGAGAGAGAAAAGTTATTTTACATAATATACATTAACATCCTTCGCCTATAGATCCCTAGTCTCAAACATCAAGGCACTCCACCCACTTGGTCAACGGACCAATTTAGTTGGATTGGTTGATGGTGATTTAGATGCAGCTAAAACACATTTTAAGACTCAGAATCTGTATTTCCCTTAATGAAACCACTAACTCATATTTCTTGTTAATCAATATTTGTTTATCTAAATTTTCATAATGATTAATATTTGCATTTGCCCTCCCTATTCTACTACCCTTTTTTATAATAAATTAAGTCAAAGAAGATACAATTTTAAACTTTAGAACAGTCGTGAATGGCTGGTTAAGATCGTCCGACTTCCATTCCCAGATTCTTAGTACAGTTCGAGGGGTGAGGTCATTGGTCAGTGAAGTGTCGGCTTTTTCCGGTTTACTGTAAGGTTGATTGTTCCCCTGTCTTGGCGAATGTCCCGTTTCGTATCCTTGACCGGGGACACGCTGTGCAAAGGTCGCTTATGAGGTTTAGGAGATTTCTCGCACATGCGCAGCTGATTCCGCGCCTCATGGGACAGTGGCCACTTCTGCGTGTGGTGACAGCGGCCATATTGGATTTAGGCCCAGATGCCAAATTAAGCGAAACAAACACAAAAGAATAATTAATTCATAGAAATTGAGATTCTAATGTTAACCCCTTGCTAATCCCTCTATGTGCTTCTATTTATCTAGCATATAGCGTATAGCGACATTTAAAGCAATTATATTCACCTTTTTCGATCCTCCTCGAGGGTGCAACATCACAAAGCAACATATATCATGCAGTATTCTATTACCACATATACTATTGTTAATATGCGTACAAATTTTAGTTATAAGATTTATTTAGCCATGCAAATAGCAAATCCCATGTATAGTTTAAGTTTTAATATTGTTGATTAGTATACATGCAATACTTGTTTAATAATATTATAATTAATAGATTATATAATTAGTATTTTCATGCAGAAATAGAGGAGGTATACAAAATTTTGCACTACCTGCTCTATCATTATAATTAAATTAGGGAGGATGGAGGGGCCTGCTAACGGAGTGGGAGTTTTGCCTGAACTCTGTGTTCTCAACGGAGCATGGAGTAGGCAAAACTCCGTAAACTCCACTGGCAGAGCGGAGTTCTCAGCCAGGGGTTAATTTCAAGGCTGGACTTCAGTAACCACCAGTAAGTGAAGCAGGGGGAAGCCCCAGTTTCTTGATGGAGTTTCTGGACCGCCACCTCCGCGCCCCATTAGTCTGGTGGTCCTCAGATCGTCAGACTCGTAATTAGGCCCTTAGTCATTACCACTCTTTAAAATATATAAAATAGATCTTAGATACAGCGGCCAATAATTTGATAGCTACTCCAGAGATCTTAAACACCTTTATTGCCTTTTATTCATCCTTCTTCACGGGCAACCTCTGGATGCACGCAAACAAGATGGATATCTCCAAACCTATTCCCTGCTAGATCCAGATGATTTGGCAGAACTTAAAGAAGAGACCACAATTCAAGAAGTTAGGAGCACCATACAGTGTATGCCAAGATGCAAGGTCCTAGAGCCGGTTGGTTTTATGGCCTCAGTCTATAAAACCTATTCCTCCCTCCTAGCTCATCCTTTTGTAAATGTTTTCAATTTTTTCCCACATATGAAATAGTGTCAGATACCATGTTTCCATCTCGTCTGACACTGCTCCTCAAACCTAATATGGACCTGAGCTTGCAGCGCCTACTGCCCGATCGTCGTATTAAATTGTGATTTTAAAACCTTTACTACTATTTTGGTAGCAAGGCTCCACAATAAGTGGCCCCAACTAATCTCACCTCAACAGGCATTTTTTTCCCTCCAGAATAGACAAGCAGGAGACTATAAAAGGTTAGCAGTGGCCCTGATAAACACGGACGAGCTACAATTGCAACTAATGGTTCTTCTAACACTGGATGCAGAGAACGTCTTTGACATGGTCGACTGGGAATACTTACAAAAAATACTCTACAAAATCCACCTCAGCCCAATAAGGAACACATTTTTTAGAGCTAACTACGAGCATCTCTCAAGCAAAGTTAAGAATAATGGGGAAAACTCTGCTGACATCCCAATTATGAGAGCAACCAGAGAGGGTTTCCCCCTATTTCTTCTGATATTCACGGTCACAATGAAACCTTTAGTTCATCTCTTTGCAAATAACCCCTCCAGTAGGGGTATCAGGGTTACAAATGTGGAGCACACATCAGCACGTGTCGTCAACGATATTTTCTGTTTTATATCTTCCTGTGAAACCTCACTACCAGCACTACAAGAAGAACTCATACAGTTTAAGGAGATATCAGGGTACAAATTAAACCACTCCAAATCATAAGGTTTGGTAATCACAGGCCCCTGATGCGTTCGTTACCCACAGGTCAATTTCGCCATAACCACATCACTATATGACCTCAACGTCCCTTCAATACTTCAAACACTTTGCAAGGACTTGTATAGATGTGGAAAGCTAGAGATTTTGTGGCTGGGCAGGTTAGCTAACCTAAAAATAAACTTTCTACCTAGGCTACTGTATCTATCTCAGACACTGCAGCTCTGATTTTAGAAACCAATATTAATACAAATCCAAAGAAGATGTTAAATTTCGTATGGCGCATTAGGGCTCAAAAGTCCTAAAGGCAACACTGCACAGTGTCACGTCTGAGGGGGGCATGGGCCTTCATAGTATTAAGGCTTACATCCAAGCTTTCTAGATAGAACTGCCTGGCTCTGAAATGGAATTTTAATCCATACAACAAACCGTGGATTGAGGAGTAACAGTCCTAAACTAAAATCCCAATTCAACATTTACTCTGGCCAAAGGCTTCTCCCAGGCCTCAATCCATATCTATTCGACTATTATATTGACAACAAATAAAGAGGTAAAAGGGCTCAACTTCCCACGCATCCCTACTGACAGCATTACTTTGCAACCTTGACTTCACTCCTGGTCTGACCGACCCAGGCTATTGGATTTGGAACTAATCCAAGTTAGCACTCTTGAGAGACCTTTTTCAAGGATGATATCCTCTTAATAAGGGAAGAGATAAGGGAAAACTTGGGAGTCAACGAAATACTTTAATTCTGTCTCACCAGGCCCTATAGAGGGTCAGCAGTGGGAAAATACGATTAGATGGGAGAGGGAGAACACATATAGAGAAACCCCTCTTCACAGGCATTGTACACGGCAAAGGCATTACTTGGTGTTACAGGTATGTTGGACTTGGGCCTTTTTTGCAGGGTTCTCTCCAAACTTTTTGCTTCTTCCGCCTATTTTTTCCTGACCTGTTGTTGTTGGTTTTAGGACTCTGGGCACTTTACCACTACTAATCAGTGCTAAAGTGCATATTCTCCCTGTGTAAATTGTGAACATGATTTGTTATCCATGATTGGCATATTTGATTTACTGGTAAGCTCATAGTAAAGTGTACTGAGAGTGCCAGGGCCTGTCAATCAAATGCTACTTGTGGGCCTGCAGCACTGATTGTGCCACCCACATAAGTAGCTCTGAAAAGGTAACTCAGACCTGCCACTGCAGTGTCTGAGCGCAGTTGTTAACTGCCATGTCGACTTGGCAAGTGTCTTGTTTACAGGCCCTACCCTTCCCTTTTCTTAAATGTTAGTCACCCCTAAGGTAGGCCCAAGGAACTCCTGTGGGCAGGGTGCAGTGTATGTGAAAGGTAGGAAATGTACTGCTGTGTGTGACATGTCCTAATAGTGAAATACTGCCAATTTTGTTTGTCACTATTGAAAGGCTATCTTGCCCCATAGGATAGAATGGGAGTTTATTTATAACATCTTATAAATATAACTTCCTATTAGGACAAGATAGAGAAATAAAGTTTAGGCTCTCTGAACTAATAACACATCTTTTAGTAAAGATGGTTTTTAAATTTTGTGTTTGAAAGTGACACTTAGAAAATAGGCATTTTCTTGTTTAACCATTATGTGTACCTCTGCCTGTTTGTGTATTGACTGTCTGGTTTCGGAGTGACAGGGGCTGGGGAGGTGCATTCTCGCAGACAGCCACAGGGGAAGGAGGGTTGATGTGTGTCCTGCCTTTCCTGAATGAGTCAGGGCTGGGCTGAATAGACCTGGGCTGCATTGAAGTGTAGGGGGAGAAGTTCTCACTAGCAGCTGAATAGGCCCAGTCTGCATTTAGAGTGGTGGTAGGAGATTTCCCTTGCATCTGAATAGACCTGTTTGCCTTACACAAGGCTGTCTCCTCCTTCTGCCGGGCAGCTGCACAAGAGAGAACAGAACTGGTTTGGACTGGGCTCAGATACCCTTGCACAAAGAGAACAAAGGCATTTTGGGGTATACATATTAGACCTAAACACCCTGAAATTTAGATTACTTCTGGAATCAGAAGGAACCTTTACTAAGAAGAAGAGCTGGAGAAACTGGAGAGAAGTACTGCCCCTTTGCTGTGTGTCTGGAGTGGCCTGCAGTAGCCAAGGAAAGGAAATGGACTTTGCTGTGTGCTGTGTCCCCTGCTTGAAGAAGATCTCCAAGGGCTTGAGTAGAGCTTGCTTCCTGTTTTGAAGTCTCAGGGACACAAAGACTTCATCCCCAGCTCCCCTGAACTTCCTCGCTGGACGTTCTGACCTGCCAGGAGGTGCCTGTGACTGTCTTGGGCCTCTGGAGGTTGTTTCTGCTGTTGGGAGCTGGAAATACAACACAACTACAAGAAAATCGACGCATCGCTCTTCTTGTAGCAGTTTTCCCGATGCAGCACTGCGTTGTGAGTAGAATCTCCATGCATCACCGTGCCCCTTCCGAAACCGGTGCAGCGCTTATCGCCGCTGCATGAACCAACGCATCGAGGGATCGCTGTTGAAGAAACTGACGCAGCGCCGCTCGACGCCGCCGCATCGATCGTCGTCGCATCCTCGATTTCCTTGCATCGTACCTGTGCGGCAAGTTTTCCCGGCGCATCACCTGCAGATTAGAGTCACCTCAGAATCGATGCATCGCTTTCCCCCTACAGACCGACCCAACGCACTGCTCTCCTGCGTGCAGAAGAACTGTCGCATTGCATCCTCAAGGTCTCAGGAAACAAAGCATCTCATTGTTTTTCGATACCTCTCATCGCTGCAGCTGTTTGGCCTTGTGAATTTTGTCGCAACAGCAGGTACTTTGAGAGAAATCACTCATCCATAGTTTTCTATGGACCAAGTTGCTTAAAACCTTTTCAAAGTCATTTTAATAATACTTGTATGTTGGATTTTTGTCGTTTTGGTCTTGTTGAGTTTAGATAAAGAGACTTTTTTTTTC
Organism: Triturus cristatus; assembly: GCF_964204655.1. Taxonomy (NCBI): domain Eukaryota; kingdom Metazoa; phylum Chordata; class Amphibia; order Caudata; family Salamandridae; genus Triturus; species Triturus cristatus. The sequence goes on along the minus strand of NC_140589.1, from coordinate 138,604,841 downwards.
CTAAACTGGTGTGGTGTCCATTTGTGGTGTTTTTTGAGTACTAATACTTTACACATTGCCTTTTGGATAAGTTTGTCTGCTCGTGCCAAGCTACCCAGGGGGTGAGCAGGAGTTATCCAAAGTGTGTATCCCCCTTACTCTGATTAGAATCATGGGTCCCTATTTGTACAAAAGTACCTACCTCTGCCAACTAGAGACCCCCATTGCTAACAAGGTACTTTCAGGAACTTAGGCCAAAAGCCGAACATAAATAGGAACTAACTTGAACATGGGATCTCGATACAGAAATTGCAGGTGACACTTGGACATAGAAATGCATCCAAACTGTTAACCAGATGGTACCTTCCCCCAACCAGATAGATTGAAAGCCATGCTTGAGCGCCCAGATCACTGCAGAAAAGTATGTGGGATCACTACTGCATATTTGGTGGTCATGTATTCACATCCAGACCTATTTGCAAGAAACCCTTTCCCACATTAGATCAATAACAGGTGTCTCACTGTCACTGCACCCTTTGATGGTCTTGACTAGGGGACCACAGGGACAGTAACATAAGCCCCCTGACCACCCAAATGGGGAAATCAATCATGCTCTTCCTTCTACCAGCCCGGTGAGCATTGGCTCAAATGTCGATGCAAACAGCAGCCCACTCCATAAGTCAGTTGGGGGCACGAAATGGTTGAAATGTGCTTTGGTAACGATATCAGCATTTAGTGGTGCAGGATTACTTTTTAGAGTGGCGGTGCTGCAATTAGTGTTATATCACTGAAGTGATAGGGCCCGATTCACAGAACTAACTTAAGACAAAATCCTAAACTTACTACCATTTTGGTATTCACAGAATGCACCTAATGCTTTTGGTATTCACAGAATGCACTTACTACTTTTGGTATTCACAGAATGGATTTCCGACTATTAACTTTACGTCCGCACTCGGGCCGAAAATTCTGGCCCGGAGGCGGAGCTTCCGGCCCAGAGGCAGAGCTTCCGGCCCGGAGGCGGGGCTTCCGGGCCAGAGGCGGAGCTTCCGGCCCAGAGGTGGAGATTTTGGCCATGACTAAATCTCCGCCACTGGCCGGAATCCCCAACTCCGGCCCGGAAGCTCCGCCTCTGGCCCGGAAGCCCCGCCTCCGGCCCAGAAGCCCTGCCTCCGGACCAGAAGCTCCACCTCCGGGCCAGAATTTCCGGCCCGAGTGCGGACGTAAAGTTAGTAGTCGTATATCCATTCTGTGAAAAAAGTAGTAAGTGCATTCTGTGAATACCAAATGTAGTAAGCTCATTCTGTGAATACCAAAAGTAGTAAGTTTAGGATTTTGTCTTAAGTTAATTCTGTGAATCGGGCCCAGTGTGTTAGACCTGGCATTCTTGGCTTGGTTCTCTCCTAACGTTTTAACTTTTTGCCTTTAACCCTCCTGTTTTGCTGACTTCATTTTTGCTGGCTTTAGAACTATGCACAATGCTAACCAGTGCTAAAAGTCTTGTGCTCTGTCCTTGAAACATGGTAGAGTTGGCTTATACCCAATTGACATATTTAATTTGCTTGTAAGTCACTAGTAATATGCCATACCTGTGTCCAGGGCCTGTAAATTAAATTCTACTAGTGAGTATGCAGTACTGATTGTGCCACCCACTTAAGAAACCCTTTAAACATGTCTCAGGTCTGCCATTCCAGCCTGTGTGTGCAGTTTTATTTTGCTATTTCCTTCTGGGAAAATAAACCTTTGACCAGCGCCAAACCTTCTTGTTTACTACATATAAGTTACCCCTAGGGTAGGCTCTGGACAGGCCAGAGGACAGGGTGTGGTGTAAAAAAAAGTAGGGCATGTACTTTTAAGTTGGACATGTACTGGTAGTGAAAAACTCTCAGGTTAGCTTTTCACTACTGAAAGACCTGCCTCTCCTATGGGATAACATTGGAAGTACCTTATTACATAAATACGTGATAATTTCCAAATGGGAGCAGGTCATGTTTGGTATCTTTGGATTTGTAATGAAAACTCCTCTCTCATGGTGAATTCGTATTTTAAATTATAATTTTGCAAATGTTTCTTTTAGAAACTTGCCATTTTTCTGTCTTAGCTATTTAGTGCCTGTAGCCTGACTCCTGGTCACATGACTGGGTGTAGCTAACTGTTGGGCTTGGACAGCCAAACACAATAGAGAGTTTAGAAGTGCCAGGATTGGCCATCACTGGCAGGATGGGAGGGTGGAGCTGGGTACAGCCCTACTTAAACAAAGATAAGCTGTGTCCAGTCTCTACACAAAGGGCTGCATACCCCCTGTAGTTAGTCTTGAGCCAGTTCAGGGAAGGTAGGAAACCTGTGGACTCAATAGTGACACCTCTAGAAGCTGCTCTCACTTCAAAGGAACAAAGGAAGGACCAACTATAAATCTTGGACCTCAGACGTCATCTCTTCAGTACACTTCTGGACCTATGGAGACTATGCCAGAAAGAAGAACTGCTGTGCTGCTGAAAGGACTGCCACTCTGCTGGACTGCTGGTCTCCTGCCCTATTGGACTGCTGCCTTGCTTGATTGCTGCCCTGCTGCCCTCCTGCCTGAGTCAGAAGGATTTGGACCTGCACATGAATCCAGTACTCCCAGATTGTTTCTAAGAGCTAGTCTGCTGGCTTTCTGCCCAGAGCAAAGGGACATAACAGGCATATAACCACCTTCCCCAGCACCCAGATGTAGATGGAGCAAGCCCCTGACCCTCAAGTGGTTCCCCTCAAGTCCTGGGCCTGTGGTCTGGCCTTAGAGAGGCTGAATTAAAGGTTATGGTATCTTTGCAACTGCCCGCTGGTGCTGAAACCTTGTCACTTGCAAAACCCGCCAGCGAGAAGTTCTGTCAGCCTGACCCTTTGCGCTATAGCATTGACTGCTCAGGTGTAGCGCCACCGCAAAGCTCCTGCCCGCCTGTTTGCGATGACAATCCGCAGGGCCAGGCCTGCTCTTCACAATACAGAGACAGCTGTCCGCAACACTTTTCTGCTCCTCATGGCCCCCTCCACCGCCAATGGGACGCTTTGCGCTAAAGTAAGACGGTAACTTTTCAGTGCAACTAGCCTGTTCTCTGTATCCGACCTGTGCTCCATCACAGTAAGCCTGAACTTTTGACTTTCTCCCAGTCTCACATGACCAGATAGCCGCTAGTGGCTAGTTGGGATTTTTGGTGTTATTTTCACTTAAATAAAACTGCATATCTCCGGATGTACTGATTGAATTTTTATCATTTTGGTCTTGATGTATTTATAAAAGTTTGATCTATTTGTGTAATTGGTGTGGGATTTTTCTTGTGCTGTGTTTTCATTTTATTACTGTTTGAATTTCTGCATAATTTCTTACCACATTGCCTCTAAGTTAAGCCTGACTGTTCAGTGCCAAGCTACTAAAGGGTTGAGGACCGGTTATTTTGGGGGTTGCTTGTGTCTTACCCTGACAAGGATTATTGTTGCTGCTTGAGTAGGATTGCACCCCCCTCAACCAGTAACCCATTTTCTCACAGATAGGGATTGAGAAAGATCCAAGCATCATACAAACAAACAAGTGTAGCAAATGTGCCACACCCACTCAGTAGGAGAGTGATAAGGATGTATTCAGGGGCTTAGCCACACCGTAATAAATTGATTCGGGTGTATTTCATTGGGTTCCAGGGACCTCCAGTCAGGCTAGCAGTGTCTGTGGTCAAGTTTCCACTCAGATTAGCATCCCTCATAGCACGGACACACACCTCTATGAAACTCTGAAGAGATTGTATACACCGACCCCTCCTCTCACACCAAACAGGCCAAGAATAAAGAAAGGACCGCATGGCTCTTATGTGATGCAGAGAAGCCTTTTACATTTAAGACTATTTTCATCCATTGTGCCATTTCAATGGCAGTGATGGTTAGGAAATCTCTGCTCCACAGCACACCCCTAAATCTAACTGACCAAGCTACGCCCCTGATAGTAGCATAAAGCCAGTAGCGCATTTTGGAGCACTGGTGTAATAGTGCACTGCCATATACAGACAACACATTTTCAGTTGAAATGGCACAAAATTTGCCTTGAAATTGGGAAAGGTTGCAGCAACAATGTTGGACATTTTCCGTTTCCCCCATATTTGGGAAATGTCCCCAAACCATGATTTCGGCAAACTGGCTGCAACAGGGGTGAGGGGACGGAAGCGAGGAAGAAGGCACAGATGAACGCACTAGGGCCCTAATATTAAAAGGTCGCACTTTCCCTGTTTGCGACCTTAAAGCAGGTATGCCAGGCACAAGCAGGGAAAGTGCACCCTATTATGTGGAATGTGCTGCCCCCAGGGCAGCCACGAACTCGGGCTGCCCTGGTGGCAGTGCATTCATGTGAAAAACGGAGCGACTGCTTTGAAGCCACTCTGTGTTTCACAGTGCAGGCGGCCATTTGCCTGCCCTTTTAAGGGGCATTAGAGATCCCGTTGCAGGCTGCTGCAGTAAGTGACTTCACCAGCCTTCAAGGGGATGTCTGGGGGTCCATGGTAGGGCTGCCATCAGTGGGCGCACTGACAGTACTCCACCTTTTTGGTGGCACAATGTCAGTGCGCCTCTTGACAGCTTCTTTGTCTCTGCGCCCACGTCTATAATACGGCATGGGTGCAGAAGCAAAGGGTTTCCCTCATTTGCATGGGGCCACGCCCCCATTCAAATGTGGGAACACCGCGCTTTATGTGCGCCTGCGCTATCGGTATTACAGAAGGGGACCCACAAATGTCTGCAGCCTCTTCTGTAATATCAAAGTGCCCCAGGGGCAGGCAAAGTGGGCGCGAACGCCCATTGCGCCCCAGGCCACTTCCATAATCCGACCTTAGAAAGGTAATTTCCCATTAAATATAGTGGTAATGCCAATTTTAAATGCACCCTTTTTCTTTACTTTCTGCGTCCTGCTTCCCTGTTTACCCATATTTCTTTTAAACAGATTTGCAAACATGTGTCTCTCCCATGTCTGTGCTTTTATATTTCAAAACCTTAAAGTTGTTTAAAAAAAAAATAGAGGAAAGAGATGGCTGGCACAAGCACACGCTTTTGCAATTTTTCTCTCTTTGTTGTACCTTTGCTTAGATTTCAAATCTCCTATGAAAGATTTATCTAAGTATTTATATCAGCGAGGCCCCCACTCTGCTGCATTGACTTTGAAATAATGAGCAGGTTCCCCCGGACTAGTTTCTCATTGTTAGCAGAAGTGATTAATTTGACGAAGCAGCTAATTAAGCATTTTATCAACAGCATTCAGCAGTATTTTAGGGGCGCAGTGACAGCACACTGACAAAATAAATGATGGCTCCGATTCATCTCAAAGGCACACACAGTTCTGTGCATGAACAGTAGGTAGTATACTTTGTAATAATTTACGCATTTCAAAGTTGTTTCTGAAGTTTTCCTTCGAGTATTGACTCCATACGTTCAATACGAAGCACTGCGTTTCATATCAAATATTTTGTATGTGTCATATAATTGCATTTCCTGTTTGCTGAACAGACAAACATTTGCAATGCAATAATTCGCTCATTTGTGAGAGTTTAAGCTATTGGCATTGTAAATGACAATGCCTTTTATTTATCTATTTTGATAATTATCACATAAATAAAAGGCATTGTCATTTACAATGACAATAGCTCAAGCTCTAGTAAATGTGAGACCTATTTCATTTCAAAGTAGCAGCCGCCATTGTCCGGTGCTGCTTGGAAAGTGAAAGCGTGCAGGGCGCACTGAATGTTGCAGGAAAGCATGTCGTGCCTGCAGTATGAGAAACTCATTAAAGAAAATAGGGGGATCTTCACAAGAACGTGTGATAACTATCGCAAGAGTAGCTTAACGCAACTCTCAACATCGCAGCACATCGCTGGAAAATAACCCTGTGTCAACGTGGAATTCACAACAAGGCGGTACCATGCGATAGTCTGCCGAAGCCGTGGACATTGTCCGCGATACAACCACCTCGATGGAGATAAAAACACAAACCACAAACAAAAAAACCTGCGATGGGCCAAAGCGCGATGAGGAAATCAGTGATAAGCAGTGCCAGGCCTGCAACACACACCTGGCAGGCGGGAAAAATCACCATAAAAGTAGAAAAAAACTGCCAAACACAAACTGACCAACACCCAAGTGCTGGAGGCCCATAGGGAGACAGCTGAGCAGGTGCGGTTGGGGTTCGACCTCATGGCCACCAAACTGGACAACATCCATGGCTGTCTAGGCCTGCTCCATGGCCTCTAACGAGCCCTGACTGACATCGCTGGTGCCCTGATGTGGAGAGAAGAACACCTGTCCGCTCAGAGGGGCACCAGCGATAACAGCTGTGAATTGGCACACATACAGAGGCTCACGGAGGGCATGGCGCAGATGGAGGCGGAAACGATGGCAGCCACCGCTGCACATCAGCGAAATGTAGCTGGGATCTACCATGCCCTGCAAACCATCATCATGGCATTGCTGCCACAAGGCGTGGCGATGATGAATGCTGCTGCCCCAACACCATCCACATCTCCGCACCCCTGGTATGTCAGTGCCTCACAGTGCGGCAGGTGTATCCACTCCGGCACCTGATGTGTCACTGCCACACAGTGCCACAGCTGGTACTGTAACACCCACAGGTGGGGCAGAGCACACATCCGGGGACGAGGACGTGGATGGGTTTGTGATCAGGAGGAACTAGCATTAATCTCCACCACCTGGCCTGTTTCTGCTTGGTGCAGCACATGGCCTCATGACCTTCCACTGACCCCCGATACACTCTGATGCACTCACTTTGGACAGCGACATGGACTGCCATATCCTGGCTACCAGACTGCGGACTGTACCCTTCCTCTTCCGCAGGACTTGTCATCCCTGGATGGACTCTGGCTGGCCCTCCACAGGCCCATATTGTGTTGTGTGCTCGGCATTGCCCTGTACCGCCCCAGCTGCAGAACTGCACTGAATGTGCAATAAACATCCAGTGACGCACTGCTGTGTCATGTCTGTCATCATTCATATATGAATGTGTGAATGAATGTAGGGACAGTGATTTCCTTTGCGTCATTGAGGCTCATCCTGTGGGATGCCAGTCAGAGGGTGCTACATTGCATAGTGTGTACCGGGTCCTGTGAATACTACAACAGGGACACACGCATCAGTCACTTCCAGGTCCGGACATGGACTGAACCACGCCCAGAGCCCACAAGTCATTGTTGCAAGCCCTGCACTGGTCCGGTGTACGGCAGGCCAGACCACTCCGCTAACGCTGCGATGGGGGCCCCTCATTGCTGCCCGTCACAGGCGTACTCGCTGGTGGTGTGTGGGTCACTGGTCTATTTGTCAGCATGTCACAGCCACTACCCGAGGGCAGGTTTGTACACACACCACACCCATCCGGCAGAGGCGTCACAGGCTATGTGACTCAGCGAACATTATGGGCCAACTACGTCACATTCCCCTCTGCTGGTGGTGACTGGATGACCGATGCTCCACGGTTCCCAATCATAAAGGGCCCATGAGTTGTTGTGCACAGGGCACCCGAGGCCTTGCACCTGTCACGGGCCTACCACCACGTGGCGCTGACTTGAGCTGCACAGGGTTAGTGGCACCCGAGCATTGCAGCCAGCACAGGCACCCCGCCACGGGACGGTGACTTTGGGTGCACTGAGTTAGTGGCACCTTAAGCTGCTGAGCGGGTGTGCAGCCTGCGATGATGCCCCATCCCAGTGGTCCGGACAGCTCAGGTTTTATATGCCCTGCTGGACCGCAGTGTAGGCCAGAGCCAGTGGGCAGCGCGGGCCTACCGCCACGTTGCTTCGCTTACGGGATACAGAGTAAGTGGCACCCATTGGGCTGAGCGGGTGTGCAGCCTGCGATGATGCCGGGTGCACTGGTATGTCCTATGCCATGAAGTAATCAAGACCCAGCACCAAACGTGAGACTTGGTGGCCTGCCGAGCATGGCTGCATGGTGTGGAGGGTGCCGTGTCCGCGGGCCCCGGGCTTGTGGCTTGCAGCGACACGTGGTGGGACCTCCTGTCTACACGCCGGTGGCGGAAGGTGAGCAGTGAGACCTGGGTGTGATTTGGTGGGCATGCTCCGATGGGCAGCGGGAGGGGTTGGGGTGCCTCTGCCTGGGTGTGCATGGGCGGACATGCTCCGATGGGTGCAGGAGGGGCTGCGGTGCCTCTGCGTGGGTGTGCATGGGCGGGCAGGAGATGTTGTCTTGTGCAAGCGTGTGTACTGTGCCAATCATGTTTCTGGACTCTGTTTCAGATGACGGCTCTTTCTCAGATGTGTTACCTGGTTTACTGCTATACGTACCGGCAAGTGGTTGGAGACACACCGGTGGCAGCAGGTGAGCAGTGTGGCCTGGGTGCGCAGGGGCAGCGCTCTCTCTCTCTCCCTCTCTTCTTCTCTCTCTCTCTTCCCCTCTCTTCTTTGCTCTCTTTCTCTCCCCCTCTCTTGTTCTCTCTCTCTCCCCCTCTCTTCTTCTCTCTCTCTCTCCCCCTCTCTTCTTCTCTCTCTCTCCCCTCTCTTCTTCTCTCTCTCTCTCTCTCTCTCTCTCTCCCCCTCTCTTCTTCTCTCTCTTTCTCTCTCTCCCCCCTCTTCTCTCTCTCTCTCTCTCTCTCTCCCCTCTCTTCCTATCTCTCTCCTCTCTTCCTCTCTCTCTCCTTCGCTCTCTCTCTGTCCTTTGATGTGCGCAGGACACACCTTCTCATCATGATTTTTGTCTTGCAGGCTGTGACCTACGGATTGTACCGAGGGGAGCCGCCATGTGTCTCAATTTAATTTCAGTGTTCCTTTTAATAAAGTTTCATTTGTTGCTTCGAAAGTGAATGTGTGATGCTCATTTATGTGATGACACATGCATGTCACCAGTTGTGATTGTGCGACATCAAGCGGATTATTTTGCACATGTTTAGGTGTAGCTGATGTGGCATGACTTTGGTCGGGGGGCGGTGCCGGGGAGCGGGGGTCGAGGAGGTGGTGGCGGAGGGTGTTGTTGCCCTTTCAGCCCACCGGGCTGCATGTTCAGTTGCCCGGGTGCATCTGTTGTTCTTCAGGTGTGGCTGAGGGCTGTGGTGCAGGTTGCAGTCCGACTTTGCACCAGGTCGGAGGAGGTGTTATTTTCCTGCTGCTAACGTGCATTATCGCCTGTTTTGTGTTCTTATCGCAGTTCTGTCTCATTGTTGTGAATGTTGTGGAGTGGTGTTGTCGCGGGGTTTGGCACGGGAATGCCTACTCTGCATCTCATAAGCGATAGTTGTGGGGGTCATCTGTGGCTATATTTTGTGTGGCTGCTATCACAGGGAAACAAGTGGTATCGGCTGTTAGCACCAGCTTGTGAATAGGGCGATAATTTTATCGCCACTTTGGCTGCGATAAAATGCCGCTAACTCGGCGGTAAGTCCTTATGAATATCCCCCATAGTGTTTACAGACAAAAAAAGACAGACCGTGTAGCAATCGAAGTAAAAGGGCCAGTCCTCATGGGAGGTTACAATTGAAGACAAGGTGGTAAGGAGGGACTGACAAGCATATTAACAAATCAGAAGCCAGCATTTACAAAGGACAATGACACAAGCCAATGAAAAATATTGTCAAAGTAAGTAGATGTGGAATTAAGAATAGTACATCCATACTTTGACCATATATTGATAGTTGATATTGTGGTGTCTATACATGTGCAAGGCAATACTATTGACTTTGATATTATGACATACAACCAAGGGAAGTAGGATTGGTGGGAAGTGAAGTGTGTGTGTGAATGTGGTATAGATCTACAGAACAACAAAAATCCAAAGTTCTTTCGAGTAACCTACAGATGAAGAGTTCACAGTGCTCAGAAGAACAACAACAGACTGTGGATGTGCCTTAGAACATGAGGGTCTGTTGATGTCTAGATCTTTCTTGTAGGTAGTCATACCCTAAACAGGAGAGCTGTGCAGGGTAAAGACAAATGACTGATGATGCCCCTTGTATACTCTGAAAAATAAAAATGGGATGTGCATAAGTGCAGACTAACCATGTCCAGCAGTGATGGGACACAGTCATTTACACAGATGCATATCAAATCTAGCAGGGTGGGCTAGTGGATGGTGGACTGATGGAGACGTTTTCATGTAAACCTGGCTGTAGAGCGAAGGAATTTGAGTGAGGTTTGGTCTTTGAAAATAACTGGAATTCCAGAACATGAATTGAATGATTGAGCAATTCCACTGGGGGACTGGATTGTTCCAGACTAAAGAGAAGACCAGATAGATCTTAGATTAAAGGGCATTTCCATAACAACTCCAGATTTGTGGAGGTATGCTTCTAGGTGGACAGAATACCCTGAGGAAGTCTTAGTATATTGGAAGCTCTCATGACTCAGGACTTCAGTGTAAACTCACTAATTCCAGTGACATACAATAGTCTGCCCCCCGCCCCTTTGGCACCAGGTTATAAAGAGTGACCTTTAATGGTCGAGGTTTAAGGGTGGTCCTTTGAGCTCCAAGACTGCAAGTACAAAGTTGGATCCCCGTGATCCAAGTTCATTGGGTGATCCATGTATTCAAGTTCATGGCTCCAGGATTACTCCCTGTTGGTATATTACAAAGATGGATAAGTGGCTCCAGATTAGAGGGATGGCCAAGTTCAGGGGTTCACTTGTGTCCACAAAAGGATACCTCTTTTTTTTTTTTGTTTAAACATTTTTTTATTATTTTCGTACCAACAACCAATACAATTCACAAAAGAATACCTCTTTGGGGCAAAAAACCATGGCTTCAAAATAAACAAGTGGCCCCATGTCTACATAGTAAAAAGTAACCTAATTTCTCATGGCTTCAAGTAAAAGAAATTACTTCAGTTCCCCAGGTTAAATGGGTAGCTCAGTGATATGTTAAGAGGATCATTCCTGTGCCTGAGATTCTAAGGATGGCCCTTGTTGCTCCTGCTTCAAGAGATGATCCCTGTGCCTCTCTGAAACACCTTTGTTGCCCAGCTTGCCAAATATTATACAGTGTGATGAACTTAAACTGAAAAGGGCTTGAAACCTTCACAGGACTCCAGAACCAGTGTCCTTGCACAGAACCATGAACTAGAGGAGTGAGCAGTGAGTCTCGTTCTAGTAGGCAGATAGTACTGGAGGCATTTCTTTCTAAGTAAAATGAGTGGTTTTAGAATACATAGGAACTGTAAGGGGGTGCATGACACAAATATTGTGGAAACATGAAGCAGCTTTTATGAAAGTAGATGGAAGTGGTGGAAAATACTGTGCTGCATGTTGCCCTTCCAGGCTGTTGCATGGGCATTCAGCTGTTCCTACGTGTTCTATCCCATCTGGTGTATCGCCTTTCTCTTCTAACCAATGTGTGTAGCCCATGCGACGTACATCTCTCCTTCATCCACTCCTCTTGTTGCCCAACCCTGAAAACATATGCATTCAAGATGCTTTAGGGCTAGAGTATTGACCCTTTCACTTCCATATTTATGAAATGCTACTAATAATAAAATACAGTATCTGGACCCTGGGCATCCATAGTAGCCTTGCGTTATCCTGGGTCTACCTTCAGAGGCCATGTCTTCATCCGCCGACTCTGAAATTGTAGGAGCACAAACACTCCAAGCCATGATGGAAGTGGGGCAAAGAGTGGTTTTCAAAGCACTCAGGTAGTTGTGGAGGGAAACTGAGTTAGGCTATAGTAGGAATCTTTGTAAAGAGATGTTTTATTGTTGGGGGTACAGCTCTTAGATAGGATGTGAGAGGAAGAAGTCTATTACATCTAAGAGGCGTGAATTGGAAGAATTACAGGTATGCTGGGAGGAAACATGTACATTCCTGGAAGCAAGCATGAGTAGCATTAGCAGACTAAGGAATAAATCAGCAATACAAGCCAGATCAGACAAGCACCCCAGCATAAAAGGGTCATTCTAGAAGAACACTACAGATCTCTGTGCTACCATGATTTAGTCTCTTAAGTTAAGGGCCTCTCTGTTTTAAAGAGATTCTGTTAAAATGCATAACTCTTTGTATTAAAAAAAGGTTTTGGGGGTTTAGAAGCTTTGCCAGTGGCTGGTGAAGTCCAGAAGGGAGTGCCAAAAACCATTGAGAGCCTCTCATGAGATCACTTCCATCAACTTCAGCAGGCCGAGGAGCAGAATGCCTTTCTCCAACATACGTGGGTCTTTGGTGGCCCGGTCTTCCCTTGTAAAAAAAGATGATTTGTTAGGCTTAAGAGAAGAGAGGAGAAAATAGCCCATCCAAGGGCCAGATGAGAACTGGAAGTGCTGAGCGGCAGCATCTGTTTTCTTGTGTAGCACCAATTGTATACTAAATCAGTATCATCTTAAGGATTTTGGTGCCCTTGAGCAAGAATTAACTTGGGGGGGGCCTGTTGGGAATAGATTTCTATTTAATTTCCCATTTCCTGCTACATCAAGCCTGCATTATTCCAAATGATACTCAATGAACTTTAACAGGATCACAAAAAACTTTTGAAATATGCCCTGTCCAGGTCCCCAAAACTCCTTTAGATGACACTGGGTAGAGAGACAGAGGTAGATGTAGGCAGAGATGGAGAGAGATATATATAGAGAAACGTAATAGACAGAGGTCAAATATAGAGAAAGTTCAGTTTCCCAAGGGGCCTCTGGTAAAGTGGGGGCCCTGGGTGGTTGTCCACTTTGCCCATGCCTTAAAACGTCTCTGACAAATCATAACTTAGGCCTGCAAGAGAGTTTAGGGTTTGGACTTTAGGCTTAGAAAATTATCCTGATAGACGACCCTTGAACTGAAGTAGTATCATTGTTATTTACTTTGTTACCTGTGTTATAACAACATGATTAGATCCAGGTTCAGTGACAGATTTATATAATATTTATTTGCATATTCAAATGACTGTAAGAATGAAGACAATGATGAAAGTAACAATAATAATAGTATTGCCGATAATCGCGATGAAGATAGTAAAAACTTTATAGCGATCATTTGGACAGCAAGGGTTCATGAGTATTCTCAGCGTCCTGTTTTTTATTGAAAAGATGTTAGTAATAGGAGTGATAAAAATAATACTGGTACATTAAAAATCAATTAAACTAGAAATAGTTCTAGGTATCTTAATGATGAACATATTAAGATAACAAGTATGCCACGGAAGATAATATTGATGAATCTTAGAGTGCTAATAATGGTTGTAATGAATACCAGAATTATGATAGTATTGATAATGATGATAAAAGCAGCAGTGGCGACCTTTAGTAATTATAACATGTGGTTATTATAATAATGAAAAGAGGAGTAAAGATTATTATTGGAGTCTATGAAGAGGGTGAGTTGGGTACTTTTCTAGGCCACAGAAGCATTATGAGTGGGAGGGGACCCTCTATGAGTGTGGAGATGGTGAATGTGCTGCAGTCATGAGGATTAAACAGCTAACCAGTGGTATCTGCTCACAACCTACAATGCATTGCTTGAAGAAGTACATCAGTGAATATCTCAGGTCATAGATAAGGCCTTAACTATCCAGAGCTTAACCAGAGTTTCCCAGTTAGGGGGCCAGTTTGCTTACGTACAGGATGCCCCCCTCCTCTGCTGTAACTACTGCTCTTGATTAATAGAGCTCCCCGAGCTGATGCAGCCCAAAATCATATTAACTTGATGTTTGGTCTTGTAAGCTATGGTGGCTCGTGTCGCGGCTCTGGCCCGATAATTCATTCTGATGGCATTGTAATATAAGCATTGGCAATGCCTATTGGTCTTGCCGATGGTAGACCTATTTGCTTTGTCAATGAGGTGGGTAACAGGGCTAGTGAACGCATCATGGAAGCATAAAGAAACTTGGGCACTTTCCACTCAATACTTACATATTGAAGTGATGAAGAAACACAGGCGACAGGGGGGGGACGGCAGTGGCGGGGTGGTGCTGGGAGTGGCTTGATCATAAATGAAAACACAGGAAACAGAGCAGCATTGGCATCCTCATTAACCGGACCACAATGAGGGTTTAAAGCAGTGACAGGGAGGGGATGATTTGTGGCCGGAGCAGGCATAGACGCCTCAGGCAGTATTGTACTGCATTGTAATTGTATTTATATAGTGCTTACTAACCCTGACAAGGCTTCGAAGTGCTTTTTTTCGAGAAGCACACTACTCCGAAACCCAAGAAGGATTAGTGGTGAATTAGTATATGGAGATATGAAATAATTTGAGCAGTGGACATGTGAGTTTGTTATTCGAATTGAAAAGGATAGTGGAGGGATAGAAAAGGGAAGGTTTTGCATCTATATAGCGCTTGCTACCCCTGATGAGGCCTTGAGGTGCTTTTTGGCGGGTAGAATGCTACTCCGGAACCCAAACAGGATTAGAGGGCAATTAGTATAGGAAAATATTAAATTTATTTGATCGGTGGAATGTTAGTCTGTCAGTTAAAGAATAGTGGAGGAATAGAAGAGGGAAGGTTTGGCATTTATATAGCGCTTGCTATCCCTGATGAGGTGTTGAGGCGCTTTTGGCGAACAGCATGCTACTCCAGAACCCAAACAGGATTAGTGGAGTATTCGTATAGGGAAATATGAAATTAATTTGATGGTGGATATGTTTGTTTGTTAGTTGGATTGAAAGGATAGTGGAGGGATAGAAGAGGGAAGGACTAGAAAGATTGTATTTATTTATTTTGGAGCTCATAGCAGTAGGAGGAGGTTTGGGATGAGTAAGTGGAAGTGGAGGGGGAAGAGTCAGAGGAAAGGGTTTAGAGAGGCTTGTTTGGGGGATCTGAATAGGAAAAGATGTATGAGATGATGCAAGGGGGCTAGAAGAGGGAGGAGTCTAGAAAGGGTTATTTTGGGGATCTCAGTAGTAGAATAAGGTTTGAGATGAGTCAGAGTGGAGGTAGAGGGTATATTGAGAGAGGTATAGTGTGGGAAATAGGGTAGTACATTGGATATGCTGAAATAAAGAAACAAAAGTACATGGAAGGTATATGTGTATAAGGAAGGTAATATATGTAGATTTACGTTGTATTTAATAAACTCAGACTTTCAAGTGTTACTGTACTTTAAGTGAATGTACTTGTTTAAATATGTATATATACACACACACACACACACACATATAAATATTTATACACACATACATTTATATACACACATAGATAAATACACATATACATATTTTATTGTTCAACAGTAAAGCAGCTGTTAATAGTCCTGCAAATAGTGAGATTGTTGGACACTCACAAAAACTGTATACAGAATGGCTGCCTGTTCGGAGCGCCTCTGATGGAGTTCACTTGTAGCAGACCCTGAGTTGTCTCCGAATGCACAGAAAGGGGCCACCAATGTACCCCTCCACCACTTCTCAGTGGGAAATGATAACAGTGGAAATGGGAAATTAACGAACAGAAGCTGCAGAGGAGGGAGAGCAGGCAGGAACTTCAGGTGTTACCAAAAGGTGGCCAGTTCCTTTCTCCACAGTGGCTGAGCTGCGCTGATTGCCAGTGTCCCAGGGCAGGTAGGTGTTTAATGTACTAGAAGTGAGCTTAGCCGTGAAGGTGAGAGACCATACCATACTTCCTATACATTAAAAGACAATATCATACTAAACACTTCATAGACATACCATAATAAACTCTACAATGACATACCATACCATACTATACAATGACAGGCCATACTATACCATCCTATACTATACAACATACCATACCATACTATACAATGATAGGTCATCCCATACCATACAATGACAGACCATACCATACCTTACTAAACTCTACAACGACAGGCCATACCATACCATACCATGACAGGCCATAGTATATTATACAACGACAGCCCATTCTATACTATACAATAACAGACCATACCATACCATACAATGACAGCCCATACCTTACCATAAAATGACAGGCCGTACTGTACCATACAATGTCAGGCCATACCATGCTATACAATGATAGCCTAAACAATGGTAGGCCATACCATACCATACTATACTATACAATGACAGATCATGCCATACAATGACAGGCCATACCATACCACGAAATACCATGCCTTACTATACTATAGATTGACAGGCCACACCATACTACACTATGGAATGATAGGGCATTAAATATCACACCACTAAGAAAACATTGACAAAGTCAATACATCCCGCATAGGTGAGACCTGTTGTCTTTGTCAATGCTTGTTTTTAAAGCATTCCTGATTGGAGTTCTATGCTCTTCAGCTCTCAGGCAGAGCCTCCTATTGGTCAGTTCTATAGGTGCACTTTGTAGCCTAAATTTTTTTTTAAAATACATGTTTTTTAATAAAGCTCTATTACAGTTTTAAATGACAATCACTTGTATTAAACATTGAAGTGTATAGATTAAATATAAATGTATTATAATTAACAGCCTGTGAGGAGTTGGACACAAGGCATGGCTGCATCCCAATCTGCGGGTAACCCCACGCTCTGCATGGCCAAAGGCTGTGCTTATGGTGGGATTGGCTGCTTGCAAGGGGTTGGATGTAGGGCCTGGCCGCAGATCAGGCCCTGACGGCGTGCACGGTGTAGGCTTGCTGGCCTGCGAGGGGTAGGATGCAGGGCCCGGACACATAATTCGGCCCTGCAGCCAAGCACACACCACAGATGGCTAACCTTACATCTGGTAATAAAATATTACTTCATGTTAAAAATCCTAGAAATTTACTTAAAAAACGAAAGGTTAGAGTGAGGTTATTGTTAGGTATGGCAATATCTTACTTTGCATTAAAAACAAAAAACAAAGAAACAAAGGTTAAAAGGATATTACAGGTAGGTGAAAATGTACTGTTTTAAACAAACAATTCCTAAGCAGTGCCAAAATACCTTCCTATAGGCTACAGCATTCATCGTGTACACCTTGCATATAAGAAGTTAAGAGGCCTCACTATCATCCATAAGTTGTCCTGGTCCTACACCCTCAACATGAAGTTGCTCACATGCTTTTGTCCGCTCTCTGCAAGTTAGACCACCACCTTTCATCTCATCTACAGGCCTCACAGTTAAAACAAGCACTTACATGATAAAGTTTCAGATCTCCTCAACGCCTCATCGATTTGATATGCTCATACAACCCTCTTGGGCGAGTTCTACCTCCCAGACAGCACAAGCACAAAAACAAAGCAAGAAGCAGCATCTTCAGCCTCATTAATACGCTCAACGTGGCACAGCATGTCACACAGCCAATACACTCCGAAGGCCACATCCTTGATCTTGTCTTCTCACCATCACCAACAATTCAATGCAAACCCCCCACATGCTTAGACTGACCACTTTGACAACCCCATCTCTCCACTCAGCATCCTACCAACAAAACCAGGTCAACACTAAAGAGAAGACCAAACCTTTATATCCTTCAATTACTTCTAGATAAATACCTAAAGTTTGCACTCCTCTCTCACCCTATGAACTCCATGTCCAATGCCAACAGCCTTCTAAATAACTTCAACACTTTTTTGGGAAACTATGTGAACACCCACGCCTAAATTGTAACATGCAAGTCCATGCCAAAGCCTACAGCACCCTTGTGTTTTAAATAACGTACTCACTGTAAAAGAACTGTATCTACTTTAATTCCAGGTCATTCCTAGACGTAACATCGAGATCTGGGAAACCTTAGACAACCTAAACCCAGATCTAGCATTTATTACCGAAACATGTCTAGACGACAACAACACCTCTGACATTGTCTTAGCTCTACCACCAGGTTATAAACTATTAAAACAAGATAGAAAGGGTAAGAAGGGAGGGGGCACAGCCATCCTATTTAAAGAGCACCTTACCTGTATCCCTGAGGCAGTTACCCGAACAGGCACACATGAGATACTAGCTTTCTCTGTGCTCAAAGGTGAATACAAATTATTCGGAGGGGCTATTGTCTACAATCTCACTGGCCATAACCCTGACTTCAGCGCAAACTTGCTATCACAACTTCTCCCTTTCTGCCTAAAAGAGAAACAGTTTTTAGTCATAGGTGACTTCAATATCCACTATGAAAACTCCACCAACCATCTGGAAAATGACAAGGCAATAATACAATTAGTTCAGTGGATCAAAGGACCAACCCATATGGCTGGACGTACACTGGATCTACTGTTTTCCAACATCGAGACTACCAATGTTCCTGACATCAAATCATTGCCTTTGACTGACCACACCCTAATCTCCTTCTCTTTCAGCCTACCAGATAAACCACTCCAGGCAAAAAGAGAGTCAGGGAAAAAAGCCTGGAACTGAATCACCCATGACTTGTTTTCCTCACATTTCTCCCACCATAACCCCGACACGTTTTACACTAATTCCGTTCAAACGGAAGCTGAGCATCTGCAAAAAGAAATCTAGAAAGCACTTGATCAGTGCGCTCCTAAACTAAATAGCAAATTTAGCAATAAAACGCAATCTGAAAAATCGTACTCATTAGAACTAAAACTAATGAAAAGAAAGTGTAGAACCCGGGAGCATAAATGGAGACTGTCAAAAGACAGCAAGGATAGACAGAGCTACCTAGTCAAACTGAAAAGTTACCACTGTGCCCTAAAAAATGGAAAGAAAAACTACTATACAAAAAGGATCGAGGACGATGGTAATTCATCCAAAGAACTCGTCGAGTTTGTCTCAAACTATGGCACCTACAATAGATAACTGTGAGTTACTTAATATCTTTCTACTGATAAAGTGACCAATATCTATGAATCCTTTAACAATCAGCCCGAGGGAGATAATATAGACTGGGAAACCATGACACCCCATCCCCTGGCTAAGGTCCATCTGGCCACTCTGGCCCGCTCTCAGAAGAGCAGGTAGCTAAAGCTATGACTGAGGTTAAGGAAGGATCACCACTCGATTCCTGCCCCCATTTCATCTTCCCCCGACTAGTGTCAGTTTTATTCCCCCATGTTACCAAAATCTTTAATCAATCTTTAGAGCTAGCTTCTTTCCCAACCATATGGAAGGAAACAGTAGATTTTCCTGCTCCCTCCTCCCCTCCCCAGCGCCCTGAGACCCTCACGGGTGAGTAGCATGCTTTACAACCCCTGATTGACACAGGCCTGGAAATTTACAATCCAGCAAACTACCGACCGATCTTGCAGCTACCATACTTATCTAAAATCCTGGAGAGACTGGTTAATAGACAACTCACCAATTTTATTGAAACTAATAACCTACTGGACCCCTCCCAGACTGGTTTTAGAGCCAACAACAGCGCCGAGGCCACTTTACTTGCTGTATCCAATAATATCAGATCCCTTGTGGATCAAGGGGGAGCTGTAGCACTGATCCTCTTGGACCTCACTGCGGCTTTTGATACCGTATCTCATAACTTACTACGAATTCTCCACGGGAAAGGATTACATTCAAAAGCCCTCTCATGGTTCGCATCCTTCCTGAAAAACAGAACCCAAAATATTCAAATGGGCTCTTGCTCTTCAACTCCAGAAAGCATCAAACTTGGAGTCCCACAGGGAGCCACTCTAACCCCTACCCTTTATAATGCGTATGTCTCTTCCCTAGCTGCCATCTGTAGGAAATGGAGCTTTGACATCTGCTCATATACTGATGACACGCAACTACTGATCCCTCTGGATGACAGACTTGCTAATACTGACACTAAAAGCAACCTAAAAACCTGCCTCTCCGAAGTCGCAACTTGAATGGCTGATCACCTTCTAAAGAATTAAAAGATTTTGCTCTTTGGGTGTGCACACTCAATTTGGGACAGCAGCTGGTGGCCCCAAGTGTTGGGAACCGCCCCTGAACCCAAGCGTGTTGCTAAAAATCTGGGCATCCTGTTCGATAATGCTCTATCCATGCAGGACCAAGTATGCACGTTATGTGGAAAACCTTTCGCCATATTGAAACTTTTTCGCAGACTTTTTCCTTGGATCCCTCTGAATTGCAGAAAAACGGTCACTCTTTTTCTGAGTAGACTAGACTACGGAAATGCACTTTACGTGGGCATGCCCGAATACATTTTTTCTCGCCCTTAAGTAGTCCAGAACGAAGCCGCTAGACTGATCTGTAATAAAAACAGATACAGTTCAGCATCTGATAGCATGAAGGAGCTACACTGGTTGCCGGTGCGCCAAAGAGCCAAATTCAAGCTTCTCTGCTATGCTCACAGAACCAGAAAGGCCCACACATTTTGCGAGACAAAATGGCATTCCATGTCCCATCACGGAACCTGAGATCGCGCCTTCAGGCCCTTACAAAGGTCGAACGCACCACCAGAGTCAGGATGGGAGATCGCTCCTTTCCAAGTCTGCTGCTGTTCTGTGGAATGGCCTTCCACTTGACTTATGCCTGACAGATGACTATATGCTTTTTAGAAAGAAGCTTAAAACCTCCCTGTTCCCCAGATACTAAGTCAATGAGCCATTAACTAAGAATAACCTGCGCTGCAATCAAATACCCTCCTTTCCTATACCACATTGTATGCTATCCTAGTGCCGTGATGTTCTTTGGGATGAATGTTGCGCTATACAAATACAAATACAAAAAACAATAAACAAGCCATCTGCGGACAGGAAAGTAAATGCAACCTCTCATCATAGCCAAGCAAAGTATCAATGAACCAACCAACAGAAGCAGAACGCTTTTGAAGACAATCAAGCACTGCAGACCAACCCATGGGATTCACCATTCATTCTCCTCATACTTTTCCAAGCAACAGCGGTTTGTTCACATGGGCACCTCCAGGTGACAAAGGATCCCTATCACCTGCAGAGTCTCCTGTGGTTCTACACGGTCTCCGGTTGTCTTCAACTTTTGCACGGAGCCACTTGATGTTCTACTCAAAGATAACAGCATCAAGATTTACAAATATAATGATAATACACAACTGTACTTGAAAGGGTCATCTGTTTCAAACATCTAACAAGTAAAGCACTGCTTGCATACTATCCAGACTTGGCTGTCCAGTGCCTACCTAAAGCTTACTCCAACCAAGGCAGAACTCCTGTTCATTGTTAAGAGCAAACGAAACATAGTACAAACATGGATCAATGACATGAAAATTAATGAGTTCAAACCACATTTCACCTATTGCCAAGCCACAAAAGTCATTAGGGTTCACCCTGGACATCACACAAAACTCACTGCTTAAAAAAACTGTTTTAAAAGAGAGAGAGTGAGAAGGCCTCGTATTAGCTCTTTCTTTGAAGAGTTTCTTCCAGAAAGCAACTTCAGAACAGCTGTTTAAGCCCTTACATTCTTGTATTTGAATATCAGGATATTGGGAATGTCCTTCTCAATGGCCTTCCAAACTCCACACTGGCTCCAATTAAGGGCATCCTACACGTCACAGAACGTTTCATCGAGGCCTGAAGAAATATGATCACATCTACCCCATCCTGATAGAAATCTATTGACTCCTCTTACTGGCAGGTATCATCTTCAAAACCAGCTGCAGCATTTGCAAAGCTGTCACAACAAGCACTGCCACTTCTACTGGAGACAAGCTTACCATCTCTGGTGATTCTCGGCATACCCGCTGCTAAGACACTATCAGAATGCAGACTGAGAAGTGTAAAATAGAAAAAAACAAGACAGCAGGGATTTTTATTTCAATGCACCCAAGATGTGGAACAATATTCCCGAAACCATCAAGACTTCCCCAAAGCTACTCCAATACCCACCTCTTTTAAAAACACTACATCACAATGCATTAACCACCTACAACCCAGCTTCCTTTCCTATTACTCATTGGCTTAACGCTTGTCTTTAACCATGTACAATGCTCTCTGCTTCTTGGCTAGGTTCACGCTACAGAAATACCAAATATGCCCGACTATTCTTAACTGTTGCTGGAGACAGGACAGCTTGCAAAGTGGAGGCAAGCCACGTTTACGCTTGATCAAAATAAAAATTACAAATCCTCAGATGAATTTCTTTATAAAAAACTAATTCTGTAAAATGTACTATTTATTACATTTCTGTGAAAAATAAATATAAACCTAATCAAAGAACCCTATCCACCAGCGGCGGCTCATCTGTTATGCGGAAGTAGCATCACCTCCCCCCTGCCAGCGGCCTCAAAATGTTAAAAATAAAACAATAATATAACATGTTTATTAGCGTTTTATTTTTCCTTTCCTACCATGTCTTGTGGGTGGGGCCATCGTGTGGAGCAGTCACAGGAAAGAGTGGTGGCACTGCCTCAGTGCGCATGATGGTTTGACCGCCTGTCTCAGGATGGCCAAACTGTCATGCGCATTGACATCTCCCTGACCCAACCTTCATTGCTGAGTAGAGAGAATCAGAGGCGTAGGCTCCCAATCACCATTAGAGTCGAAAACAAGGCCGCTCAGGCCAATCCCAGCACTTCTCTCATGCTGGTATTAGCATGAGAGAAACACTGGGATTGGCTGCAGGGGAGTCTGGGAGCCTCAGCTAGAGGAAGAGTGGCGATCAGCAAGGGAAAGATAAATAATTTTTTCTTTATTTTTGTTGTCTGCTTATCCCCCCAGCTCACACCCCTCATCCCCCCCGCCACTCAGCTGGTAGAGAAGTCGCTACTACTATCTACCCTAAATAAACTATATTATTTTCTTTTAAAGTTCACTTTAAAAGTAAGAAAGAGGTGTGGCGAGGGCGACTGACTCCGGAATCTGGGTATCAAGGTTCGATCCCTGGCGCCGGCGGCAGATTAGCCCAGCACCATGTGACTCTGGGCATTAGCTTGCTTAATCTTCCCAACGGCCCCCAGCACCTGGAGACCCTTACGGGTGATTGTTCGCGCTTTACAAATGTGGATTATTATTATTTTTACTTTGTGAATTGAATTGCTTCTATTTGCTCCAAGTTTTGGCAGATAAAGAAAGTAAGGTACAAGGAGACTAGTGATTTGGCCAGGCAGTCAAGGGGTTTCAAAATTTGAAACTTATCCAAATTACACCTTTCTTGGACTCTCAAGCCATCAGAAAGATATTGCACTCATTTTAATGGAGGGGGGAAATATTTCGACTGGAGCTGCATAACAGGAAGTGAAATGTAACTTTGAAAGACAGTGCCTCTCATAGTCCATGTTGAAGTAGGAGACACCTGCGCCCACCGTGCAACATCTCACAACACACCACATTTAGTGAAACACATTCAGTTTCTTGGAGACGGTCTGCAATGAGCATCATTAACGATTCATTTTGCTACCAGTAACATAGCCGCAATGCGCTGCATGGGCCTTGTCTGGTGGAGGAAATACAAATCCTCTGCTAGATGGCTCCAGTGTACCATGAAGCATTGAGTGAAGATTGACCAGCTCTGGCCTGTTGCTCAAACTCAGCATCCATGCCAGCGTCCCCATGCACCATCTTCATTAAAGTCACTATGCATCATGAAAGAGTCCCCTTGCACCAGCACGGTTACAATACCCTTGCAGTAAGATGCTCTCCCCCCTTACCCCTCTCCCCTATCCTATTGTTCACCCCCCTACAGGCTAACATGTTATTACCAGCAAAGCGGGGTACACCCTAGAGATAGATTTGCAGGTGCAAACTCATGTTGCTATAATTAATACAGCACCCTGTTTATCTTCGGTTCCAGATACGATAAAGGCAGTACAAAGAGTTATCACACGTGATAAAAACTGTTAATAAGAGAGGCAAATGTGCAATTTCCGTTGTTAGTAACTGCTGTAATACATGAAAAATTGTATAACCAATAAAGACATTTAAACAAAGCAAAAAAAAATGGTTAGCATCCCCATTCACCATCAACAACACAATGCACCGTTCACATTTGCAATCCCGACAACCAGCAATCTTATGTGCCATCAATCCAATGCACCAACAATGTCAGCATCTCTGTTCGCCATCAACGTCTACATCCCTCTAGTATACACCAACACGAGCAGGTCCTCCATGTACCATCAACGCCCTAAAAGTGGCATCTTTCTAAAAAATCACCAGCAGTGACAGCAGCCCTAGACACTACAAGTGCTCTGAAATACGTGGGTGGACACATCTAGCCACATTTCAGTTTCTGGTTCAGACCAAATAAAGCAGTCAGTTCTGAGTAGAAATTGCAACCTACTCCTTATTCCAATAACAATTGAGAGAGAATGAAAGCATACACCAAAACCTTATTTAGCAGAAGTACAGAGACACTTGTAAATGGACAGCAAATCACAAGCTTCATGTGCACATATTGGTTACTTCATCCCTGTGCACATGCACTTGTCTAACTCAAGTACAGTACCATGCTCTCACTCACCACCACGAACACACACATAGTATCAAGATACATCGCACACTGTAGCATCCTCGTACATGGGCACTAACCCAACATGGCACCATGCTCAGACGCGCCACCACAAAAGCACACCGTTCCACGCTTGGACCCACAGGAGATCATCCTTGCACACGGCTCCTCGTGCACTGCATGAGAGCACAGAGTTCAATTCTCGCTCTATATGGATCCACGGGGCATATCAGCAAGGGCCGGCGATAATTA
The DNA here is from genome assembly GCF_964204655.1 of Triturus cristatus. Classification (NCBI taxonomy): domain Eukaryota; kingdom Metazoa; phylum Chordata; class Amphibia; order Caudata; family Salamandridae; genus Triturus; species Triturus cristatus. The sequence continues at coordinate 138,580,401 of NC_140589.1, read as the reverse complement.
TCGCTGAGCACGCTTAGCGTGAGGATAAATATCACAGGCTATCGCTGGATTTTATCGCTGAGATAGCGTGCTATCAGCGACGCTTATCTCCAAAGCGATAAAATTCGAAGCGCAAGCTGCCTAATATGCGATTATCGCTGGAAATCCAGCGATAATCGCACAACGTTTGGCGATAGCTTGATTATAGGGCAGGGCAGACTTAGCCATTATATCCACCTTCCTGTGGATATAATGGCTAAGTCAGACTGAAAGCAGGCGTAAGGAAAGTAGCGATAACCGCGGTTAGCGCTACTTTTCTTATCGCTACGTAGGTTAGCGTGCAGCTTGCTGATAGGAGAAATGTCTGTTAGCGACATTTCTCACGTTCTTTTGGGGAGGAATGCCCACTTTGCATCTGATTAGCGATGCAAAGATGGGCGTTGAGGAAACGGGTGCTAAGGCATTTTAACCCGCGGTTGCATGTCTTTGCTGATAGGGTGATAAAATATCGCCGCTTTTCGTCCGTAAACGGACGCTAAGCGGCGATAATTTTAGCGCGGGGCCTTGGTGTTATGCTCCCCATCTCTCCATGGTCTCTTCTCGCTCACGTACAGCACTATGCTATGCTATGCTATGCTACTGAGGTGTGCCATCAGGCTTGCATATAGCACTCTAACTCCTTTTTTAAAGGAATCACATTGACATATGGCCTTCCTGTGGAACACGTCATTCATTTTCTTTTGACGCAGTTTGCACGCACCAGGCCCCCTCTCACTTGCAATATCCACCACATCACTCATGATAGTACTTGGTCAATCGATATCCCTTCTCACCTGCTCATAGCATCCACTTGCTCATCACTGTGCCTACTCACGCCATGATCGATGTTAATAAGACATGGTAGATAAACTACAGATACAAGGAAGACTCCAGGGAAAACAAAAGGGATAAAATAGGACGAAAAAAATATCTTACTGCCTAAAAGCCATGTGGGAACCACGAAATTGTGTGATTTTTAAACTGAAAAATTATATCACCAGCGGGCATACTTACTTTTATGAGCTTCGCAAAGTCTCGAAACTAGATATAAAGAAGCAACGGACCATGGAACAAATATAAACCAAAGCAACAAATTTGCTAAAACTGTAACAGCAAAGAAAAGACCAACTTTCAAGGAGCACATGCTCCAAAGAGTGGATTATTCAATTAATAAACAGAGAAGCCCAGTAATAAGGGAATGGTGACCTCTGGGCAGCAGACCTACACAAAACCCAATTCAGAAAGAAGAAAAGCGGGGCAGCCAAGAAACAGACTTTGCGAACCATGAGCAACATTGGGTATTAGCAAGACACAGCGAGAGGGATGGGAGATGGAAGCCGATGAAAAGTCAATAAGCCAAGAGGAGGAATTATGGCTTCAATCCAGGAGGACATGAAGCCTCACACTGTTAGATTGAAACTCAATGCAGGAAGAACCAGGCTTCGCTTCCAGCCCCACTGAATACCAGTCAATAGCACCAAGAAGCTGCCGCCACCTTCATAATCCTGGAAAACATTGGTAATTGGTGGCATCAACTCTTGAGCACCCACAGCTCTTTATCATGGTTCAGTGGCCTAAGCTGAAAAGTGGTTCAGGAAGAAAGCTCCATATTTCCAGCGCATGGGGCTGGGTGGGTGGCTCAGGAGGTTTAGGACCCTAAGAATGCACCTGCTGACTTTTGTCTTGAAGTCAACCAATTCTGTCAGGACTGGAGGCAAGGATTATGCCTTCTTTCTCCATTTTATTACAATAGCAGCACATTAAAAGATAACAAAACTACGTTTCCCAAACATCCTAGGGAAAAAGTAGTTCAGAAAAAACACATAGCAACAGCCAATCCTGGCAATGCAATACTATCCAATCAGGGGGCTCAAAGCCCAACATAGTCCTCTGTTACTGGCCGTTTGTCCTCTTTCTTTGCTGCTACGCAGCTGAGCTAAGTACCCTCCAGTTTGTTATCTTACCGTTGGTGCTGAAGCTGCGTTTGCTTTCTATTTCTTAGACTTATACCGCTATATTGCGCTTTGTGTTCAGTTTTACTGTTGTATTGTAAGGCTTTTTCTGCCATGCGCGTGCTACCGTGTCATCTTTCACTGACTGATTGAATTTTATTCTGGCAGGGTTGTGCGGCAAGCGCGGCTCGCGCTCTGTTACCTCACTTTTATTTTCTGTGTGAAAAGAATTTGACATCGCGGGAGCGGTCTCCCTCTTATGTGGTGCGCTGGTGCTGGCGCCCGTCCTGTTGGCCTCCCACCGCCAGGGGGCGAGGGAGGAGACACGGAGTGCAGCGCGAGGTTCGAATTCCTTACATTTCTGGAATTTTGATCCTCGCACGCATTCCTGAGCAGCCCCCAGTGGAGAAGGCTTTACGCCCATGTGGGTCTGTATGCGATCGTGCTGTTCAATGAAAAACAGCCAATCACTTGTCAGTTTCATTGAACGCTCTGCTGCCCCGGAAGATTGGGAGCAGAGTCTGTATTTTAGTTATTTGCACACCCGTGTTCTAGGTCTGTACTGGCTTGACAGCCTTGATTTTTGGGACACTGCCCCCTCCGTCCTTCCTTCACAGGGGTTATACCTCCACACTTCAGTGCACCAGCCCATGTCCCAAGGGATTTTAAGCCCATTTAAAAATGAATTACCTGTAGCTCGCTCCCTATCTTAGGCTGACACCCAGCCCTCACTGGTAGGCCCTATTGTGAGGCCTTGTGCTCTGACAACCAAGCACGTCTATTGACCCTGCAGTGTACTATGGAATACCAGGAATTCCAGGAGTATTACCAGAAGGAAGATCCTCTGGCTGTTTTTCACTGGGGGGATGATTTTTATGAAGCTGTGGGCACGTCTATCTACAAGGCGGTGGCAGAGGCCATGACTCCGTTAGAGGAGAGTCTCTCACACCAGATTGCCCAAGCTTCTGACCGTCTAGCACCCCAACCTTCCACTTCGGGATCCCCCCTCCTATACCTGAAGGGCCATCTCAAGGGGATTTGGAGCCCCCTCCGTCTAAAAAATCCTGTGACTCAGGGGTGGATTTGGATGCATTTGCCAGACTGAAGCAGGCCTTCCTTGACAGTCAGCCGGCTCTTCCGGCAGGGACGCCCCCTACTCCTCCGCCGGTAGATACCCCTGGTACGACAGGGGAATTCAGGGGACGACCCAGGCCCTTCCAGACTTTGGCTCCCTTCCTGCCCGTCCCAGCCCTCTAAAGATGCGTCAGTTATGCTGGACCCTGATGAGATTGTCCATCTGCATTCCTCCAAATGGGCCTCGGTCGATAAGGTCGCTACTTATGTAGCGGGGCGAATGTGTAGGCCCCTAGAGAAGGAGGCCCATAATTGCCTTAGGGTGGAATGTCCCGGGCCCTCTCTCGAGGGTAAAGTGGCTCTTACCCCAGATATTGATCCCCGCATGGACACTTTCCTGCAAAAGTTTGTTTGGGATCCCAAGAAAGGGATTGACAGGTCATGGTGGGCTTGTCAAGACAAGCTCCTTGATGTCCTAGGCCCCTTGACGAAGATTTTAGATATGGCGGAGGAGTGCAAAAGTCTCAGGTTCACTAATTTCCCCAGACACTTTGTCAGGATGGGCCCAGAGAGCCATAGTTTTCTTAGGCAACGCTAATTATGCTCTCTCCCCTGAGCGCCGCTGCTCCCTTCTCATGAAGGTTGACCCGAAATTGGGAGATCTGGTAGACTCAGAGGCGGGAGCTGTAGCTAAGGGGGGCTTCTTCGGAGAACCTTTTATCAAAGAACTGGGCAAATTTACATCGCTGGACAAGGCCAGACAACAATCAAGAAAGTGTTCCCCCGTGTTTTTCACAGCATCGGTCGAGGTAGGGGCTGCTTGACCGGCCACCAGTTCCACCAGAACGCGCAAAAAGGACAAGGCTCCAGACAGTACCAGGATCAGTCTCGATTAAGGAACTTTTACCCTACAAGAGGATGGCGTGGCAAGGGCAGAGGCTTCAGAGGAGCAGCAGCCACCTCAAGTCCTGGTGAGTGTTCTCCCTTCTTCCCGCCTGAAAATAGGGGGGCGGCTGGCAAATTGTTTCCCGGCATGGGTTTCTCTCACAAGGGATGCAAGGGTCCTTCAGACAATACAGGGGTTCCGTTTAGATTTTCTGAGGAGACCTGTTCTGAGGTCCAGACCCGACCCATTCAGTTTTCTCTTCAGGAGACCACCCTCGTGGACGAGGAAGTAACATCCCTCCTCAACAAGGGCGCCATCATCCCCGTCGCCCCACACCGCGCAGGTTTTATAAGCAACATATTCTAGGTGGAGAAGACCGATGGCGACAAAAGGCCGGTCATAAACTTGAGCAAATTCAATGAGTGGCTAGTGTACCGCCACTTCAGGATGGAGGGGATTCACCTCCTCAGGGATGTTTTGCTTCCACAGGATTGGATGGTGCATCTCGACCTCAAAGACTCCTACCTGGAAATTGTTCCCTCCGCACAGACGTTTCCTCCAGTTCATCTGGCATCTGCAGACTTTCTAATTCGCCGCTGTTCCATTCGGACTGTCCTCAGTTCCCTGGTGCTTCACCAAGGTACTCAAACCATTGGTGGAGTTCCTGTGAGCTTGAGGCGTGCAAATGATTGTGTATCTGGACCACCTCCTCCTTATGGGAGCTTGCCCGCGCCAGTTATCAGCGCATCTTCAAATGGCAGTGAACCTACTACAAAGTCTGGGTTTCGTGATAAATGAGGAAAAGTCTCTTTTACAGCCCTCTCAGTCCTTCATCTTTTTGGGCTTCATTATAGACTCCACTGTCTCTACTCTGAGCCTCCCGTTAAGGAAGATTTCGAAAATCCAACACAAACTCCGGCGTGTCCTTTCCAGACAACAGGTTTCCCTTCGCCAGTAAGCGTGAGTGGTCAGACTCCTCTCGGCGTCGATTCAAGCAATTTTCCCGGGCCCTCTGCATAACAGGGCCCTGCAACGCCTGAAAGCATACTTCCTTCTAAAAGGGTTTCCTTACTCACAAAAAGTTGTCTTGGCCAGGGAGGCTCGAGAAGAGATTCAGTGGTGGTTACTGTATTACAAGTATACAGTTATCCATACAGTCACTCATACAATCACTGAGTCATATGTATACTTATTTATATACAACAACTGACACATACACTGGCTTTTATTTTTCCAGTTTTTCCAGTTTGTTGGACATGTACCATTGAGACATATATTTGCTCATCGCCACACCCATAAAGATATTCACTCACCCAAACAACTGTTATAACATGTAGTTTTAACTTCATATACCTACTGAATCAACTATTCACACATCTTTGGGCAGTCCCACACCCCCCACCGAACCACACACACATTCACTCTCCCATACAAATACTCAGTTAACTAATCAATAAATAATATAGACTTTCACGTAGCTAGTAACCAACTAGTGCAGCAGTTTACACAACAACTGACAAAGTGATACAGATATTCACATAGTTTTGTCACTATCCAATATATTTAGTGAGACACTATAAATTAGTCAAGTAAACAGTCAATCACACTGCTACTAAATCCGATTTCTATATCCACTCATTCTTCAATGCAAATTGCTAGATATATAATACATATTTAAATAAAGAACCAAACCACATTCAATGGATGATGTCATCAGTGATGTCATTTGAGATGTCATCAGTGCTGTCACTGACCATGTCATGAATGTTGTAATATGTGACATCATCAGCAGTGGATTGCGGGCGCGCGAGATGTAGTTAGTACAACTAACTATATCTGAAGAATTTAAATGGTTTTGTTCGAGTGAAATGTCCAGCTAGCTATAACACCCCTAAACCCTATTGTTTTTTTCAGTGAATTTCGAAGGTTTTTTAAATGCTAATTCCTAACTATATCAGGCCTGAAACCTATGGTTTTTTCAGTGAATATATATATATATATATATATATATATATATATTACCAGTGCTCCTTCCCCTTGATAAATGAAGGTGGGGCACTCAATGCTTTCAGGTGTTTTATTCACAGCTGGGCAAACAACGACAACAACAGTCTCTCAGCATGCGTTTCGGCTTTCGCCTTCATCAACATCTTAATCACCATTCTGCAAAGGACTTTTATTCCCTCATACATCTTGCAGGGCATCAGTAGAGCACAGACAGGGAAAAGTTTTCACAATACTGCCCAAGTGGGCTCAGGAGTTACACAGAATGATAAATGCTAAACCTGTTTTTCCCACTGGTGTGAGAATGCTTGTTATTAAGAATGCAGCATAATACTATAAAGTAAACCAAATAAAGTAAACAATATAAAATAAACAAAATTACAAATGGGCCAAGATGTAACCTTCACAATGTCATCATTATAAATAGCTTCCTCCTAGGCTTGTAAAAATGATACCCCATATTTACATGGGTATAGTAATGGTTTAAGTTCATACCCCATTGGACTATTAGTCTTAATCGCTGCTCTTTGATCTCCAGTGTCCACTCTGAGTACAAAAGCATTCACTCTAACCTGCAAATAGAACAAATAAAATTAGACATTAGTTGTCTGGTCACAAAATAATGAAATTTTAAAAACATTCTAACTATAAAATGGGCGGCATTGAGCCCTTTTGGCTCCTTGCTATCGAATGCCAAGATGTATCTAGGTTCCAGAATCCTAAGTCTTTTTTATCTGTACCCCCCTCTTTCATCTATCTTTATACCATGAATCACACTGTACTTGATGTCCTTCGTATCACCGTCATGAAAGGTATTACAGTGTCGTGCTAGGGCAACTGTGGTCATTGTTCTTAACAGCTCTCAAGTGTTGCAGGATACGTCTGTGTACCTGCAGGGGGGTACTCCCTACAAACAGTTTATCACATCCACATTTCAACACATATACCACATATTCACTTTTACTTACAAGTATAGTGCCCTTTGATTTTCTGGGTTCTGTTGTTTATGGGGAACTCTTTCCGATTTTCCCCGTTTTTGCAAGCTTTGCATTTGCTGCAATGGAAAAAACACCTAGTGGTCATAACCAAGTTTCTTTTTCCACTCTCACATCTCTGTGGACCAGCCGGTCATGGATCAAGTCTGTTCTCTTGAATGTGATCTATGGGTTTTTCAGTATATCCATACCTATGATGGGGTCACTTTTCAGTAGATGCCAATTTTCTGCATTATAGTTCTAAGTTTTTTATGTGCTGTGTTGTAAGTTGCAATGAAACTGTGTTCCAATTTGTTCTGTGTTCTGTGCTTTTTTCTATAAAGGAGAGTTTCTCTAAGTGTTCTCTCTACACTCTCACTCTCTTTTGTTAGGGTGTGTTTGTTGTATCCTCGCTCCTGAAACCTCTGAGTCATTTCTTCTTTCGCTTTTCTAAAACTCCCATCTGAATTACAGTTTATTCAGGCTCTTAGGTACTCGCCATAGGGAATACCTTGTATCTGGCTGCTGGGGTGAAAGCTATGTGCATGCAACAAACTATTCCCTGCGCTCCGTTTTCTGAATAGGGAAGTTACAATTTCATTGTCTACCACTTCAATTTTAACATCTAGGAACTCTGCCACAGTCTTACTTATCAGGCTAGTGAATTTGAGATTCAGTGTATTCTCATTGATTTCACAAACAAATTTCTCCGCAATATCAGTGTTACCTCACCAGATGATAAAAATGTCATCAATGAAACGGAGCCATGTCACAATGTTATTGCTCCATTTCTCTAATTGGGAATTATTCAAGACCTGATCTTCCCACCATCCCATGTGCAGGTTAGCAAAGCTAGGGGCAAAGCACATACCCATGGCTGTCCCTTGCTGTTGCTCAAAGATGTAATTGTTAAAAAAGAAAATGTTGTGCCTAAGACACAAACTCATAATTTCTGTCAACATCACATTATGTTTGCTAAATCTGATATGTCTCTCCTTAAGAAAATAATCTGTACCTCTGATGCCCTCCTCATGTTTGATGCTGGTACATAGTGACTGGATAGCTAGTGTCATGAGTAAAAATTCCTCCTTCCATAGTGTGTCATGCAAATGCCTCAGGACGTCTGTGGTGTCTCTAATATGAAAAGGTAACCCCTCTACAAATGGTCTGAGGAAGGTGTCTATATACTTAGACACATTTTCAAATAGACTCCCCTGTGCTGCAATGATAGGCCTACCCGGTGGTCTAGAGGCATCTTTGTGTATTTGGGGGATGAGTTAGAAAACCGGAAGTTTGGGTTTATCAACTTTCAAGAAGCTCTATTCATCATTGCTAATAAACCCTTCATTTCTCCAGTGCTATAATCTTTCACTGAAACCTTTTTCCACTTCCTTGCAAAGTGCAATAGTAACCTTTTTGTAGCATGCTCGGACCCTCAGATGATTATAAGCTTCAATCATATAAGCCTTTTTAGACCACAGGTCTATATTGGCCCCTTTGTCAGCATTCCTAACTACTACATCACAATTTTCAGTTATTTTCTTAATGGTTTCCCTGAGGCTGCGATTCATATCATATTTCACTACTTTGCTGGAGTTCCTCATTTCTTTGATTTCAACTGGGACCCTTTCAACAAATGTGTCTATGTCATCATTAAGGGTAGGTGGCAGAGCTCTCAATCTCTGTGTTAATGCTGAGCCTCCCTCTTCGGCGACCCAGATACCCTCATTCTCCAGTCTTTCCGCTATCTAGTCATGCTCAGTGGGGCCATGATCAGTACCTTCAAGTTCCCATAACTCCTGCATAACCTCAATATCTCCTACTACCAGATTCTGCTCTGGGATATTCATGGCGGCTGAGGTTACATTTTTGGGGGTATTCATTTTGTATAGTTTAGCTAGTTTAAGTTTCCTAACAAATTTAAAAGTCTCGATTCTGGTCTCTTCATAATCAAATTATTTTTGGTTCACAATATGATAGTCCTAATGTAAAGTTTTTTTGGTCTTCATCTGTAAGTGTCATGTCTGAAAGGTTTATTACCATCAGAGTTTTGTTATTCAATATCTCCTGTTGCTCCTCGTCACTTTGCCACTGCTGTCTTTGATGTTTGCATTATCCTTGGCCACCTCTTACGTTCTTCTTCTTCCTTTGCCTCTTTGTCTTGTGTTTCGTCGCCAGGGTCTGTTGTTTGTTCTCCTATCCATCGTTAAACAATCAAAGTCATCTGGAAGTGAAGTGTGGCTGCCCATTCGTCTGCCTTCTTCATGGTCCATGTCAGATGTACTTGCATCACTTGGTGGGGGCTCTTGCTGTGTTCTCACCACCCATTTCAATCTTTGCCTCCTCAGATTATTGAAGCATTTCGCAAAGGTGTATATTAGGCCGGTTTGATAATCAACTCTGTCTCTATTAAATTTTCATGCCTTTTTTTGCGCTATTTCATCTTCTACTGCATTTATCCTGTCATGCATAGCTTTCATTAGATTTATATATATATATATATGTATATATATATATCCACTTCGTTTACCCACACAGGTTTCCTCGCGCACTCCCAGAAGGACAAACAGCTTCACCAATGATCGTTTTTTATAATTCCTTTACTTTCAGCATGCCAGATACAAAAAGACAAACTCTACGCGTTTCAGTCTCAGCAGAGACCTTGCTCACGAGTCTAGCGGTTGCTCAAAGGTAGTCAGGATTTTTAAACATACAAACAAATCAATTAGTGACATCACTTCCTGAGACAGTGCTGCTTGGCATTCTGGTCATTGTAGTGCCCAATACATTTTCTGACAAAACCCGACATTTTCCAATCCAAATAAAGTTCGTTTTCAACAAAAATAGGAATGAAAAACCCATTCCGTAGGCCTATGCACCTTTCTGTACATTTCAGGTCATTAAAACCATGCAATGTTACCAACCAGCTAAGGGAATTGGAAAAAGAATTAACAACAGTGGAACTGAATGCAGACTTGGCAAAATTTAAGGAAGAACTGAGTCACTACATCGAAAAACATGAAATAACTGTGAGAGCAAGAAACAATCTAAGTTTCAAAGAGACAAAGAGGATTATTTAGAAGGACGCATCTTTACTTATGCTAGAAAGTATGATCGGTTCAAAGAACAAGATAGATGGGATATGGCCACAAACGCCAGCAGCCTTTCCTCATTAACCTCAACGGATGTGAGCGATGTAGAAGGGGAGCCAAGCACTACAAAACCTAAGTGTTCTTTTTTAGGAGAAATGAGGCTGGCTTTACAGCAAAAGAACTGGGAAAAGAACGTGGGAACACCATCAATCAACACCCGGGGAAGGGGCAGAGGACGTGGAGGTGCCCGCAGAAACGCACAAGAAGAGGAAAGCGGAAACACAAATTCAAGCACTACTCGAGTGGGAACAATGACGAGGAGCATGCGACAGAAATGGAATTAACAGACTCACAAGAAGTCGTCGCAAGTGAGAATCAAGAACTACAAGTAATCAACCTCTCCAAAAAGACACTGACCGAAATGGAAATAAAACTTCTCCAACGCGGTTTGAATTTCTGTCCCACCACCGGCATTGATATAGCTGAAACAAGAATTGATCTATATAAATACGTTCGCAAAATTAAACTAGCAAAATTGTTTGTTGAAAACCCTGGTCTGGATAAACATCGAAAGATCACCCAAATACCAGAAATGGAACTGCTGGCACAAGATGCAGAAAACTTTGTTACTCTGATGGAACTAGACAAAAATCCTGAACATGAGAAAGGTGACGTACGAACCTACTGTAACCAATTGGGAGCTGGCTGCAGCAGCAAAAAACCGAAGTCTAAATTCTATCCACAACTACCACAAGGCAACAAAATTGATTTATTTCATGAGTGTGTTATCAAAGACCTTTACAAAATTAACCACTCCAAGAAACTAGACAATCTCTCACATGAAGAACGTAATGCCTTAACTGATCTAAAAAATGATGATACAATTGAAATAAAGATGGCAGATAAAGGAGGTAACGTCATCATCCTACAGAAAGAAGCATATGTTAAAGAAGCATATTCACAATTGGAAAACAAAGAATATTATGAGAAATTGAAAACCAACCCCACCAAAAGATGGAAGGAGGAATTAGATTTGAAATTGGATCTGTGGAGCAAACAAAATCTATTGAATGAGGAAGAAGTAAAATATCTGAAAATGGAACACCCCAAAATGGCTACAATATACTTTCTTCCAAAAATCCACAAACATCCGACGAAACCACCGGGAAGGCCTATAATTTCAGCAAAAGGAGCTCTACTCGAACCAATGGCCAATTTCCTGGATGTTTTCCTACTACCATATGTGAAGGGGTTATCTTCTTACCTACAAGACACAGGAGATTTGTTAAGACACCTACAAAACACCCCATGGCAAGCGTCCTACAAATTAGTAACAATGGATGTAATATCATTGTACTCAAACATTCAGAATGACATTGGATTAAAGGCATGTAAACAATTCCTGGCTGAAAGAAACATACAATTCTCTGACCATAACGAGATGTTATTACAAATGATACAGCTATGCCTTGAACAAAATACATTCATGTTCGGCGAGGAGATCTACCGCCAAGTAAAAGGGACAGCTATGGGTTTTTCATTTAGCCCATCGTATGCCTGTTTGACTATGGGCGTATGGGAAAAAGCATGGGCATGGAGCCAAGAGAACGACACCTATGTGAATAAAACCATAGCTTGGTTTAGGTATATAGACGACCTATTGATCATCTGGGATGGAACAAATAGCGAGTTTGCAGAATATTTCGAAATCTTGAACAACTCCAACTTCAAATTGAAATTCACATACAATATCAGTGACGAAAAAGTGGTGTTTCTGGACACTGTAATTTACATTGTAGACAACACTGTACACACAACTCTACATCGCAAAGACACCGCAACAAATGCAGTACTGCATGCAGAATCCTTCCATCAAAAAAGTCTGATACAAAACATCCCTTATGGGGAATTTCTCAGGATCAAAAGGATATGCTCCAGGGATGAAGAGTGGTTCAAACACCGTAATCAGGCAATAACACGCTTCAAAAGAAGAAATTACAGCTCCAAAACCATCCAGATGTCTTTACAACGAACGGCAACTATCAACAGAACAGATTTGCTAAAGGACAAAGAAGCTAAAACAAATGAAGAAAATCAAATACGATTCATAACTACCCACTCAACAGGAAACCAACAGGTGATGAAAATACTACGCAAAAATTGGCACATCTTACACATGGATCCAACAATGTCATCAATTGTAGGTGATCATCCCAACATTACCTACAGACGAACCAGAAACCTTAGGGATCAATTGATCCACAGCCACTTCAAACAACAGAACAAAAAAGAAACCTGGTTAAAACCTAAAGGATTCTATAAATGTACGAGCTGTAAGGTATGCCCCATTGCTCAGAATACCAAGGAGTTGGTGATGGCTAATAAACGCAAATGGAGAATTCAACAACTAATCAATTGCAAAAGCCAATTCGTCATATACATCATCGAATGTCCCTGCCCCCTAAAGTACGTTGGAAGCACCAAGTGCGAACTGAAAAAACGTATCTTGGAACATGTTCGTGCCACTGTCAACACTGACAGGAGCAATGCTGTCGCAAAGCACATGGAGAAGGAGCATGGAGGAAGATGGAAGGACTTGAAATTCTATGCAGTGGAATCCGTAGGAATACATCCACGGGGAGGAGACCGAGAGAAAACCCTTCGGCAAAAAGAATCTAAACACATTTTGAATTTCAGGACTCTGACTCCTTTTGGTTTAAATCAGGATGAGGAACTTCATTACCATCTTTAATTATGCCATCCAAAATTATCAAGGAAAGGGTCAGAATTGACCAAGGACACTGACATTGGCCCCCTACATTTTTACACTTTTAGGTTTATTACATTAATGTATGTCTCACATTTTTTTGTTCCTTTTTCACGATGAGAGACAGTGCCTTCATATCACAAGTTGTAGAATACTGCCCACTAGAGGGCTTGATTTATGTTCAAAATCAACAGTTCCAATCCTTAATATAAGATCACCAGGGTGTAACATTATGACTCACTTTAATAGAAATCTGTGGTTTACTACTATGTTTAGTAGAAAGTGAATAATCAAATGGTGACCAGACCTTGTCAACATTACCGTAGACTAAGCTATATAAATGTCTATCATAGTTATCATAACATTGCATGGTTTTAATGACCTGAAATGTACAGAAAGGTGCATAGGCCTACGGAATGGGTTTTTCATTCCTATTTTTGTTGAAAACGAACTTTATTTGGATTGGAAAATGTCGGGTTTTGTCAGAAAATGTATTGGGCACTACAATGACCAGAATGCCAAGCAGCACTGTCTCAGGAAGTGATGTCACTAATTGATTTGTTTGTATGTTTAAAAATCCTGACTACCTTTGAGCAACCGCTAGACTCGTGAGCAAGGTCTCTGCTGAGACTGAAACGCGTAGAGTTTGTCTTTTTGTATCTGGCATGCTGAAAGTAAAGGAATTATAAAAAACGATCATTGGTGAAGCTGTTTGTCCTTCTGGGAGTGCGCGAGGAAACCTGTGTGGGTAAACGAAGTGGATATTACAACGGCTTAACCCTGCCGTACCTCGAACGCACCACCGCAGAGCGCCCATGATTCCTGAAGTGGGTTGTGTTGGAAAAGTATATATATATATATATATATATATATATATATATATATATATATATATATACATATATGTATATATATATATATACGAAAATCCTGATTATGCGATGAACAAAACAGGTTATGACGTGCTTTTTTTATTGTTAGATTTAAAAGTCCAATATATATATATTACGTGCTGACAGTTGCCAGTAGGTAGTTATAATACGACCATGTTTCCATAGGAAAAGCAATTTTTGACGTGCCTATATCTTTAGCAACTGTTGACGAATCATTACAAAATTTCCCAAAATAAAGTGCCCAAGGGATTTTTGTTGCACATGGAAAATGTTGGGGTGTTCTGTCAAGCAGGGGCCAAGAAAAAGGGGGGGAGTCAAAAAAGTGTGTTTCGCATAGAGATTTATTCGCGACTACAGCTCGACCCGCTGAATGGAGTTATGCCAAATTTGGCAGAAAGGTAGCTCTGGGTCCAGAAAGAACCCTTTTTGTTATTTGGTGTAAATCCTTTCAGTAGTTCTTGCAAAATAAAAAATAAAAAACCATAGATGTATTAGGCCGAGATTCCTCCGAGCCGCTGATAGTCCCGTCATGAAATGTGACTGGCTGCCAACACTGTAGCCAGGAAGTGTTGGCAGCACATCTTGGGGCTCAGCTCAAAATGCAAAAAAAAGAGAAAGGGGCTGGGTAGAAATACCCTGACCCCCTAGGCCTCTTGGGGGGTACTCTCAGGGACCCTGCCTATGGCAAAAAAGCATTTTATTCAAACATTTTCATGGTCGCCAGTACGTACCTATAGTTAGGACCTAGCTTCCAAAAAGAAAAGTGTTTTTTGACTTGCCTATATCTTTGGCGCTGATTGACGAATCTTAATTACACTAAACAAGGCTCTCTTCAGTACAAACACCAATCAAACATCAATTTTATATTATGTACACCAGAAAAGGCTCATACATTAGTTTTGTTAGAAGAGCCCATTGAACTCATTACTTCTAGTGTCTTCTCCATTTTGACACCATCTCCAAGGGAGAGAGTATCAACACTCTTATTTGACCTGACAACCACCGCAGAACTTACATCCTTCATCTCAACTAACAACTTTTTACAACATTACAATGTCTATCATTTGTCACTATCATGGTAATGGTGTTATTTATAACCTCTTTGTGGCTAAACAAGACAATCTCTGAAACCATACGTATTTTCTGGTCTTCATCAGCTTCCAAAATACTCTGATCTCTTGCTCCTTTGAGCAACAACATTAATCTTTGTTTTCATAATAACAACTCTTCTATTAAGGTCCTCACTGATGACAGCTCCCGCCTCTTCGGGTGCAGCTTTTAGCACCTATGGCCACAAAGTCCTATTGAGATGACGTGTGATAGAATAGTTCTGAAATGGTTTGAATTATATCATTTATATCTTTTTGATCACACTCAGGTAATAAAAATAGGCAAAGCATCTCTGATCCTACTCCTTTTATATGCTGTGCCACTCAGAGTTCAATGCTAGAGCCCATTGTTTTCAATATCCATGTCGAGCCACTGGGTGGTTTACTGTAAGCTCTTGGTATATCCTTTCATTGTACACGAATGACACCAAAGTTGATCTTAAATTGGACTCCCCTGGATCGATCTTCACAATCAAACAATGTCTGCAGCACATTGATAAATGGATGGAACAGTAACACCTAAAATGTAATCCTCTAAAGATGGAATTTCTTCTTCTCATCTCAAAACCCTACCCTGTAGAAAACCATAATTGTCTTAAAAACCATCAAAAACTACTGTATTTCTCCAGAAATGCCATCTACCAAAGTTCCCTATGTATCCTGCTAGATGAAAACCTAAATTTCAAAGAAAACATACAACCAATGTCCAAGTTCATAAGATTCCAACTTCAAAAGCTCAAAAACATGAAACAGATACTTTTGGAACAATATCTGAAAGCAGCAGTTGAATCTAGGTCATTTCATTCAGATCTTACCTGGCTTCCCAAAAACAGGTTTCCACCTATAAGAGCTACCCTTCACCTTGCTGCTAGATTCCTGAGCAGCAGCAAAAAATATGATCCAATCACTTGTACATTTACTGACCATAAATAGCTCCTGACACACATTGCTCAAAAGGGACTTCTTGCCACACAACTAAAAACTCCCAGATATCTAACCCAAAAATGATCTATATCTGGAGGGTCACACAAAATGTGATGAAAAATCAAAAGGTCCCTTTCCATTCCTCTCTTCAAGAAGCACTCTTCTCTGGAAACTCACCCAGAACCTGGAACTTGGATCACTCCTGCTCCTCAAATCAGGAATGCTTCTTTCTTTGTTGTTTTCAAATCAATCCTAAAGAAACTGCTTCTTGAGAAACAAAACCGGTATATACAGTTATTTCGTGTCTCTCTTCAGTGGTGTTTTTTTTATATAAACAAAATCAAGTCTCCCCTGTGTTCTAATACCACCTCCATATTTTGAAGCATCCCTAAATCTACTATGTGAATTAGTTCACAGTTTTTATTCTTATCAGTTATTTGCTATTTAGTCAATTTTATCAGCCATGTTCTGCCACTTGTCCACTTTTTAGACTAGCTCTGCTTCTTGCTTCTGGTGCAAACCTTTAACTAATGTTTGCACCAAGAATTTTCTACTTATAAACACTATTGGATTTCTAACTAATGTACCTGATGTGCTCATCTTTACCTAAGTCAACACCCTACTACTATCTTTTCTACAGAATATTTGACGCTTCTGGGGGACATATTCACGAGAAAATGTCAGAGCACGGAGCTGCACCAAATTTGACATTTTCAAAACACAGGGATGTGCCGTATTCACGAGAATATGGATACCCCTGTGTTTCCCCTAGCGCTGGCTTAAAAAAAGGTGCCTAGCGCCAGCTAAGGAACCCTGCCGCCATGTTGCAAGGGTGCCTGAGCTGCAGGGATGTTTGTTTATGTGCAGGAAGGAACACCTTCCTGTACATAAACAATCAATAATGGTATTTTGCACCCTATGTATGCTGCAGAAAGAGCAAAAAACGAGAAGAAATCAACAATTTCTCCCTGTTGCATCATTTTATCACCTGGTATCCAATGGCGTTTTTGGCACTGCCTCAGCCGTGTAAATCTGGGGCAGTATCAAAAAGCAAAAGGTGTTGCTGTGGAATGCCCATAGCAACACCCATTGCACGCCCCTTTGCTGCAGAGGACTGCAACAGAAAGGGGCATATTTACACGGTGGCGTTAAGCGATCCAAAGGGCCTTAGCGCCACCTTGCACATATGGAAAATGGCGCGGCGCCACCAGAACATCAAAAGAACGGACGCTCCAGTGGCACTGAGTGTCGTAAATATGTCCATTGGTCTTCTATGTCATGCACAATACCCACATGCATTGGCACAACAACTCTCTTTTTCTATAAAACACGCCTCCCTTGCTCTAATATTACTGACCCGCTGTATCACAGGTACGTGCTGTGCTAACTTATATAAAAACGCAATATGCACTCTGAACCCATGTTCATTTATTCTGTTACTTAATATTCCTAGTATACTGAGAAGCTGGCTTTTACCATTGCTAACCATCATTTAAAAGTCTGACAAATGTGCCTGAATATTTTCCACCATCGAAATAGGACTACATTTATTAACAGTGTTCAATGAATAGTACTCTGATATCAACATGGGCCAGGTTTCCCCTATTTTGGAAAATACATGAAATCAAGCAAAACTCTTTCACAAAAAGATCTTATCTTGAATGAAAAATCATGCATGAAGTAAAGCAATCAAACACAATCAAACAACACTCATGTAACATGTACTGATGAATGGAAACCCAAATTAAATTCACCAAATGCACCCATTCAAGTGAATAAATAAATAAAAAAAACCATTTCTCTAGCACACTCAACAAATATGTGACCTTGCGTCCACGGCATCACGCTGATTGAATCAATCTGTCAATGGTAAACAAACCTCTTAATCCTGTGCATCACGTAATGCTAAACTACCTGTAATTTAAACAATGCTCTACTGTGCAGACCAACAACATGCGAACACCAAGCGAATAAATAAATGTGCATAGGTGTCGACGCCCAGTGAGGACCTCAAGCCCCTCCTGCTCCTAAAGTTGGTATCTTAAGTGAAGGTATAGCATGGCATTTTCTCTGCAGGCACTTGTGTCCGACAGTAAGATAGCTTCTAGCTAGAGGCATGACTACTGTAGTGAAATTTGCAACACCAGAGATGAGATTCCTCGCACTTGCTCCATATGCAATACAGGTAGGGGTCTCTCTGCTGCTCTCCCACAACCCCCGTCCTGCACAATGCATAGGCATCTATGCGTTGAAGTAGTGAGCTATGATCCCGTGCACCAGCTGCACAATATGCCCAGGTCGCACTGGGCGGGGAGGGTGGTCTACCACCAACTTCTGTGCGGACCAGTATCACTTGAATAGCCTCAAGTGTAGTATATTGTGTGTTCTCCCTTTTGTCTTCTTCTAAATTGATTTTGTGATATTGTTTGTTTTTAACTGTTATTACATTTTAGCACCATATTGCGAGGAGAGGTCAATACCTGTGTAGTGAACATTTAATACTTTGGGGCCCTTCTCGTTTTGTAATTGTAATCTGTCAAGAACACAATAAGGAAGTTTAATTTTTTTTTGCATAATGATGCATACACGCACTTTTTGAACTCCTGTGTAGGAATTTATGAGAACATTTGACATTGACTTGGTACGCATTCTTGAATGTAGATCTTTGGGGTATGAGTGAGGACTGTGGAGTGATTGTTTAAAGGCAAATAGTTGGTTTCTGTATTTGCATCCTCAAGGGGAAAATTGATTTTACTGAATCACTTAGATGCCTGGAACGGGAGAATGATTTTCTCTGTCAGGCCAGATCTTGTCTTAGAATCCGATGTAAGTTGGACAGGTTGGAGCGCAAGATGTGGCCGTTCTCGACTGGTAGTACATGGTCGTCTTAGAAGTCAAACATGCACATCAAATGTTCAGAGATGCTTGCAGGTCCATTTGCCATCCAGATGTTTGCAATAGACAAGAAAAAATGTACAATTCTTTTAAGAATGGGGAATCTCTCAGCAGTCAGGTATATAAGCCATCTAGGGGGCACAAAATCAAAGCCACTAGCAGATCTGAACACAGTCTATTGGTATTTTGCCTTCAACTGAATCTTTCCATCTGAGCAGAATTGCTTCCGGGCAACTTGAATCTCGTGGTGGATTGGTGCTCCAAACACCTTCAAGATTCCAGTAATTAGTAACCCTGGGCACTGAACTCGAAGTTCCTGCAAAACTTCCGACTTCCAGAAGAGCGGAGTTCAGCCCTCCTGCCTTCCACCCCCGCAATAAATATTTTCTAAATACAATTTACAATTAAAGTAAAATAAAACCGCACTTACCTTATAGCGGTGTCCCAGGCTGCCCTCCTACTCCTTGCCATAATTTCCTACATCAGACATATGTCATGGTAGGACTGCGCATGTGTGATGATTTTCTGAGTGTTAGCACAGGCTCGCAGAGAACAATTGTCTCTAATACTTGTTATCTCCTTTTGGCAGGCTCAACTTTGGCATCCAACTCTTCTGGAACTGTTTTCAGATTATCCAGTACTGATTCCACACCTTCCAAATGTTTTCCTCAATCTACAGGGGACCTGTCACGACCTGATTCTAAATGGTTCACTGTCCCTCATTGCTTGGGATTCATGGAGATCCCCAGGAATTTCCGACAAAGCTGTCCAACTTATCCTGGGCTCTTGCACAACAAAACTATACAAATCATCCTATTTCTTCCAAACATATTAGAGTTGATGGAAGTACACCTTTTTGTCTGTCGCATATTAAAGAGAGTATGATTTTCTAAACCTCCTGTTCCTAAATATAATGTAATGTGAAATTTTAACCCAGTCTTAAATATGCTAATCTCATCTTTCTCTCAAACATATGTCTGCAAAGTTAACAATGCTTTTGTGTTTGATTTCTTTGAAGCATATTTCTGGTGTCAGAGCCCTTGACGTATCTTCTATCCAGTATTCTTCTCTAGGTGTTTCTTTTTATATTCACAGACGCACTAAAACCAATTTAATTTCTGTTCATTCATTATTCTTTTTTCCCTTCTCAACCAAAATTGTGTGTAGAATAGCTTGAAATCTTAAGTTCTAAGGACTGCAGATTTGAGAACGCCCTCTGCCTCTCAATTACTAATTTCTATTAAAAAACATCACAAACCAGTCTCCGCTCCAACCTTGGGGGCATATTAGCAAGAAGATGTGATAATTATCGCCGTCTATCGCTGGATTTCATCGCCGAGATAGCGCGCTATTATCAACTCTTATCTCCAAGGCGATAAAAAATCCAGCGATAGCGGCAAAATGCAGGAATATTGCTGAAAACCCAGCGATATTCCTGCAGCGATAGGGAAAACCTTGATGATAGGGAGATGTGGATTCAGCCATAGAATCCTCCTCCCATTATATGTATAACTAAGTCTGGATTTTTGCAGACGTTAGTTTACGGCGATAATCTCGGGTAGCGCAACTTTTTTTATCGCAATGCGGGCATTGATAATAGGGAGAACTTGTCTTTACAACTTTTTCCATCTACTTTTAGTCAGGAACGCATACTTTGCATGTCATTAGCGATAAATATCGCTGACATGCAAAGCGGCAAAAAAACAGGCGCTATTGCCAGTAAACTGTCGCTAACAGCTGTTAGCGACAGCTTGCTAATTGGCCGATAAAAATATTGCCGCTTTAGCGGCAAAAAGTGGTGCTAAAGCGGCGATATTGCCCTTGATGATATGCCCCTTGGTTCTTTGGGTTAAATGGGTTATGTCTTTAGCGGGTATTAATACTGATATGTTTGGAGCCCATTCTGTCAGGGATGCTTTGGGCTCAAAAGCCTTCTGGGCAGGAGCGGGTTTGCATGACATTCTCGAATCTGCAGATTGGACTAATGTTAATATGTACAGCACATATTATTTCAAACCTATTACTCACTTGTCTAACTCTGTGGTTTCAACGCTTTAAACAAGCATAAAAGTAACCTCCGGTCTTGTGATTAAACTGAGATATTCCTACTCTTGGTGTAAGAAAGGGTATACTTTATTAAAGACACAGAGGGGAGTCTTGTCACGCCATTGCTTTATTAACCCTTTGTCGTTCTTCTTCAGCAGTTCCAGAACCATTAATCACAACTTCTACATCAATGTAACGCCGGTTGCACGTCTCCTTCCTTGGAACTTCCAGGACAGTTTAAAAACCCTTTTCCAGTTATCTGCATTTTGGGGGACTTTACTAAGGACCTTTTTTCGGTTCTGATAACGTTATCTACAGTTTAGGTGATGTATCCTATGTTTTACCCTGAGCGACTAGTTTGCAAAGAAAATAGGGTTAGTTGCTGTCAGTCAGGATATTTATCAGTCTACATGACTTACCATTGGTTAGGTTATTGTGATGTCATGTTAGTGGTTCAATACAGAGATTTTCTGGGTAATTTAATTTTATTCTTCTACTGACTGCTATTTAAGAAAAGAAAACATAATACTTGCTTTGGTGTCTTTAATAAAATCCAGCCTTTTCTACAGGAAAGCTAGGAAAATCTCAAAGAGGCCACATGACACCTTCCTAAGGTCCTCACAGTGTGAAGAGAGATGACGGGGCTCATACAAGGGACCTGCAGCGTGCTTTGTTTTAGAGATTTGAAGCTTTTCAATTGTCACTATTTTTATACACATTTATTTACCAAGAATACTAATGTGTATCTGTGACTGCAGCACAAGCATAAAAGTGAAGCATTTTCACATGAATGTTTTTTGGTAATTTCACTTGTGGAATACACAACTTATTGTGATTTATTCTGTTTGCTTTATATTAATTTGGAGGACCATGTCGTACTCATCATTTATATTTACTAGAACAATAACATTAAATCTATGACATACTGAAGAGCAGACGCACATGTGCACATGCAGCGAGTAGCCATATACCAAAGACAGGAGGAGGAGGGTTGGGTGTTTCAATCTCCTGGGGCTGTATGGAGAATAATCCATAAACATGCAGCCTTCAGAGAATCCATAATAACTCCGGTGTGGAGTGCCTCTCACCCTAATTCTGAAAGGACGCTGTTTAAATATTAAAACATGAGCCTTAGCTCATTCTGCAAGAGATACAGAAGAACAGCTTTACTTAGTCGGGGTAAAAGAGTTGTCTCCTACAAGCACAGAACAAAGCAAGTGTTCTACTATGTGTCCCTGAAAAAACAGTACAGACTACAGAACAACAATGTCAATCTATATTAAATGTGTGCATGGCATTTTCTTGTGTCTGTGAAAAATATGTTCAAACCACCATCTCAAAAAGATGCTGAGTTAAAACGGAAAACTTGAATGGAGACAAAATGTAATCCCTATAACATCCTGTCCTACCTCCCAGGCCAATGGGAGTCAGGGAACAGCTTGAGGCTCCCCTGAACCCATTATCTGTCATTGACAATCCCTTTGAGGCATCGCCATCGTCCACAAGAACACCATCCGCATCACGACCAACTCCGACGACACCCTCACAGCGGCAGAACACCTGCACTTCCAAAAACACACCGACTCCACAAGACCACCCTCAGAGGCACCCTCATCTACAGACCCCCGGGACCACGCACACAATTCAGCGAAGACATCACAGATTTCATCAGCCCGCACGCCCTCCCCTCCGCTGACTACATCCTCCTCGGGGACCTCAACTTCCACCTGGAGAACAACAATGACCGCAACACCACCACCCTGATGGACAACCTCGCCAACCTCGGACTCAAGCAACTGGTGACCACCCCCACCCACTACGCCGGCCACACGCTTGACCCTGTCTTCTCCTCCAGCAAGGACGTCTCCTTCAGCCACGCTACCGGACTCCACTGGAGGGATCACAGCTGCGTCCACTTCAGCTTCAGAAGGACCACGATCCACCACCGCCCACAACAGGTCCCCCGCAGAAGCTGGAACAAGATCACAGCCGACCAGCTCGCCACATCCCTGAACCAGAACCCTCCAGCCAGCTCAACGAACCCCGACCAAGCCGCCAACAACCTCACAAGGTGGATCAGCAACTGCGCAGACGACCTCACCCCACTGAAGACCCCCTCCGCCGGACCCGGCACCAAGAAAGCGTCCTGGTTTACCGACGAACTCAAGAGCTCTGGCGCAGAGACCCTACTACAGACAACATGACTACCCTCAAGCTCGCCACTCGAAAACACCACCAGCTGATCCGCACCACCAAGAAAACCGCATTCAAGGAACGACTAGACAACAACGCCCACAACTGCAAGGAACTCTTCAACATCGTCAAAGAGCTCTTGAACCCCAGCGCCGAAGACAACGACATCACCCCCTCGCAAGACCTCTGCAACTCACTCGCCTCGTTCTTCCACAGCAAGATCGCAGACATACACAACAGTTTCAGCACACAGCCAACACCCCCTACAACCGCACCGACACCGCCCACCACCACCATCCGAGCCTGGACCCCGGTCAACACCGAAGACACCATCCGCACGATGAACTCCATCCACTCCGGATCACCAACCGACCCCTGCCCTCACCACGTCTTCAACAAGGCCGACGCCATCATCGCACCCCACCTGCAGGACATCATCAACTCCTCCTTCAACACCGCCACCTTCCCTGAGAGCTGGAAGCACGCCGAACTCAGCGCCCTACTGAAGAAACCATCAGCGGACCCCACCGAACTCAAAAACTACCGGCCCATCTCGCTCCTTCCTTTTCCTGCCAAAGTCATCGAGAAGACTGTCAACAGACACCTGGCCGCCTTCCTCGAGACGAATGGATCCCTCGACCACTCACAGTCTGGCTTCCGGGCCAACCACAGCACCGAGACCGCCCTCATCGCAGCCACCGACGACATCAGATCCCTACTCGACAACGGAGAAACAGCGGCCCTCATCCTCCTGGACCTCTCCGCGGCGTTCGACGCGGTCTGCCACCGCACCCTAGTACAATGCCTCAGCAACATCGGAATCCAAGAGAAGGCACTGGAGTGGATCATCTCCTTCCTCGCCCGAAGAACCCAGAGAGTCCGCCTCCCTCCGTTCAGATCCGAGGCCACCGAATTCATCTGCGGCGTACCCCAAGGGTCATCCCTCAGCCCCATGCTGTTCAACATCTACATGAGCCCCCTTGCGGCCATCGCACGCCAACACAACCTCAACATCATCTACTACGCCGACGACACCCAGCTGATCCACTCCCTCACCAACGACCCCGCCACCGCCAAAACTAACCTACACGAAGGGATGAAAGACGTAGCCGAGTGGATGATGAACAGCCGCCTGAAACTGAACTCAGATAAGACGGAAGTCCTCATCCTGGGATCCTCACCCTCCGCCTGGGACGACTCCTGGTGGCCCCCTGCCCTGGGCAGCGCACCCAAGCCCACAGACCACGTACGCAACCTGGGCTTCATCCTGGACTCCTCCCTCTCCATGACCAGACAAGTCAATGCCGTCTCCTCATCATGCTTCAACATCCTCCGCATGCTACGTAAGATCTTCCGGTGGATCCCCACCGAAACCAGGAAGACGGTCACCCAGGCCCTCGTCACCAGCCGACTGGACTACGGCAACACCCTCTATGCCGGAACGACAGCCAAACTCCAGAAGAGACTCCAGCGCATCCAGAACGCCTCAGCACGCATCATCCTGGACATCCCCCGACACAGCCACATCTCCGAACACCTGAGAAACCTGCACTGGCTCCCCGTCAGCAAGAGAATCACGTTCCGACTCCTCACCCACGCACACAAAGCGCTCCACAACCAAGGCCCAAGATACCTCAACGACCATCTGACCTTCTACACACCCACCCGCCAGCTACGATCGACCAGCCACGCCCTCGCCGCCGTTCCCCTCATCCGAAGGGTCACAACGGGAGGAAGATCCTTCTCCTACCTGGCTGCCAAGACGTGGAACTCCCTCCCCATCCACCTCCGCCTGACCCAAGACCACCTCTCCTTCAGGAAGCAACTCAAGACCTGGCTGTTCGAGCAGTAGCGGACCCCCTCCCTCAGCGCCTTGAGACCCTACGGGTGAGTAGCGCGCTATACAAATGCTTTGATTGATTGATTGATTGATTGAGAAGGCAGGGATTAACATTATTGGTCCCTGGGACCTCAAGACAATTTTAGAGAACAGTTTCATCCTGGTCTTAGTGGACCATGCCACTCACTACCCAGAGGCCATTCCTCTGGGGTTGGTGACTGCATCTGCAGAGGCTAGAGCCCTGATGGGGATTTTTTTCAAATGTGGGGTTCTCCAATGTGGGGTTCTCCAAATGATGAATACAGGCCCCAGCTAGGCCCGCAGAGTACAAGGGTTCGCTCTCCTATAACAAAGACTAGAAGGAAGTTGGCACGGAAACTGCAAAGTACAAAGACAGAGTTTATTAACCCTTAAGGGTGGTCCTACAACCTATACAACACTCTTCAGTATTGCATAGAGTAGCACAAAGAACTTGCATACACAGTCCCCTTTTATACACAACAGAGGGGCTCATAAGTGGGTGGATACAGCATGAAGCAGAATTCATTACCTTTTATGGTTATTTTCGATACAGAACCAATATGTGGGCGGAGTTAACACACTCCTTAAGCCCGCGAAAACATGGTCAAGCAAGGACTAACTGATAACAGATGTGGTCAAGTCTGGGCATGCGCCAGACGGACAAAGGAGCTATTTATAGACTGTTACTAGGCAGATTACAAGAACAACTAGCGAAAAGGTAGGACTCTTCTCGTGCTGAGCACGTGGAGACACGACAATACAAGATGGAGTCCGGACATTAGTCAACATAAGACAAGAAACATGTTTCAACTAGAGAGAATTCATGTCTTTAGTGAATGCTTAATCATATCGCTGTTTTAGTTTTCAACACAAAGAAGAAGTGTCTGACAGAGGCACTACCTTCATGTCAACGTATATGAAGTCCATGTGGGATGAGTATTTAGTGACATACAAGCTCGTCTGCGCTCGTCCGCGCCGAGTCCGGGCCAGGGGCCACCTCCCCTACATCCTATTCCAAACATCCCATAGCCTACAGTGCGGAGGTCCTCCATGGCCTGAGGTCCTCAGGTCCGGTTTGTGAGCTGCATTGCTACGAGGCAACGTCCCTTCCAACTATTTGTCCACATTGCAACGCCCCTTTTATCCGGTGGCAGACCAAATCACCGAAGCAGAAATACCGCATGTTTTCACTAAACTGCAGATCTCTGCCAAAACATAAGGTGGAAATTTCGTTTCTACTAGAAGATCGTTCGCCGGACGCAGTATTTCTATCTGAAACGTGGCTGACACCCGACTCTGATCCGCCGGTTGTAACCTCCCTCCCCTCAGGCTTTCAAATCATCCGACAAGATCGTTCGGAGGGTAGAGGTGGAGGGTTAGCAATTATAGTCAGAGAACAATATCACTGCAGACTCATCCCTGAAACTATCCCAGATTGTGAGAGCCTTGCTTTCTCACTGGAGTTTTCCCCTAAGCATTGCTTTTCAGGCACATTGATATACTGCCCTCCTGGTCCCCCTAAACAATTTCACAACCTCTTATCAGTAATTATGGCACCACACGTTAGCACTTCCGCCAATTATACTGTGCTAGGTGACCTCAATTTTCACTTTAAGTCACCGCTGGATTCTCTGGCTATCACGTTAACCGATGATCTGGCTGCATTGCAACTTAGCCAACGAGTAAAAGCCCCGACCCATGTGAAGGCTCACATGTTAGACCCAGTGTTCAGTAACTGCGAGGACCTTGTGGCTGGGCCTCCGCTGCCCCTCCCGTGGACTGACCACTTTTTGGTGCCCTTTACTTGGTCTACTCAAAAATCCAGTCCGGTAAAACCATCGATAAGACTCGCCAGATCCTGGGCACGGATACCTACAGAAGAATGGAAAAACTCACTTATGAAAGAATTTCCCCCTAACAATGAGGATCCATGTTTGGCTAACCAGGCCTATGAAAACTGGATCCTGCACTCTCTCGAATCCATCCTCCCCCTTAAGAAATCAACGGTAAAACGCCTCTATAAAACAGCACCGTGGTTTTCGGAGGCACTTAGGAACAAAAAGCGCCAATGCCGGCAAATTGAAAGAAAATGGCGTTTAGACTATTCCATGGAGGAAAAGACTTGATATCGAGAGGAGATAAAAGCCAATAAAAGGGAACTAAAAACTGCCCAAGCAGTGTACTTCTCTGACAAGATTTTAGCTGCAAAATCCAAACCCAGAGAAATTTTTCAAACTTTGCAAAAACTTACTAAACTCCCGTCCCCAACTGTTCTGAAGGAAAAGTCTGCTTCCCAGTGCAATGACTTGGCTGAATTCTTTTCTGCAAAAGTAAATAAAATATATGCCTCCTTTCCCTGCACCTTCACTCCTACCCCTCCGTCAATTCAGGATAAAATCAAGACCCTAGACTCCGCCCTGGCCCCTCCACCTCTGCTCAGTCACTTTCCTTGCATGGATCTCGAAGTAGTGGAATCCATGGCCCGGAAAGTAAAATCTGGATCTCCTTCTGACCCGGCACCCCCTGAAGCTATGATGTTGGTCTTTCAGACTGTCCTACCGATCATTAGGAACCTGCTAAATGCCTCCATTGCCTCGGGCATTGTCCCTTCTGCCTGGAAACGGGCGATGGTCCGAGTGCTGATAAAAAAGCCCAATCTGGAACCATCGGACTTCGGGAACTATCGTCCGATTTCCTTGCTTCCCTGGGTGAGTAAGATCGTGGAGAGGAATGTCAATCTCCAGCTGGTTAGCTTCCTTGAGGATAACCAGCTGCTAGACACCACCCAGACAGGGTTCAGGCCTAAGCATGGAACAGAATCCGCCCTCCTAATGGTCATCGAGGAGTCTAGGAAAATCCTTGATCATGGAGGATCAGTGGCAGTGATCCTCCTTGATCTCAGTGCGGCATTCGACACGGTCAGTCATGCCACCTTACTGAACCGTCTTTCGGATGTCGGCATTGTGGACAAGGCGTGGCTCTGGCTAAAATCTTTTTTGAGCAACAGGTCATTCCAAGTGTTTGATGGACAGACAGTGTCCTCTAGCATTCCTCTGAAGTGCGGAGTCCCGCAGGGCTCCTCATTAAGCCCCGCGCTTTTTAACGTCTATATGAGGCCACTGGCAGAGGTAGTTCGCCCGTATGGAGTCAAGATCATATCCTATGCGGACGATACCCAGCTGGTGGTCTCATTAGCGCATGAGGCTCTTCAATCACGATCAGGGGGACTTACCGAATGTCTGGAGGAGGTGAAGACCTGGATGACTCGGTCATCATTAAAACTCAATGGCGACAAAACGGAGCTTATGCTCCTGGGCCCTGCCGACCCCACGTGTTTCAACTCACTGTGGCCCCCCTGTCTAGGTCTCCCCCCGGCCCCGAAGGATAACATCAAAAGCCTTGGGGTTTGGCTGGACAGGAGTCTCTCACTTAACACCCAGGCCACAAAACTCTCAGCCACCTGCTTTGGAATACTCAGGACACTGAAGAAAGTTCTTCCTCTGCTCCCAATGGAGGCAAAGCAGATAGCCATACAGGGCCTGATACAATCACGGCTGGACTCCAACAACGTCCTATACCTGGGTGCACCAGAGTACACCTTAAAGAGACTACAGCTGGTACAAAACTGTGCCGCGCGTACCCTGCTACAGATTCCTCGCAGATTGTCAGTAAAGGCGGCCCTGATCAATCTTCACTGGCTCCCAGTGCGTAAGCGATTCTCTTTTAAATCAATGTGTATTGCCCACCAGGCTTTCTGGGACTCAGGTCCTCCAATCACCCGTGATCTAGTAAGTCAGTATCACCCAGTTAGAAATCTGCGTTCTAGTCAGGCCTTCATGGCAGCAGTCCCCAGAGTCACAAGGTCTAGATCTGGCGGAAGGTCGTATGCCTTTAATGCCGCCAAGATCTGGAACTCCCTCCCGTTTCATTTGAGATCCAATCCTGATCTTGTTTCCTTCCGTAAACAATTAAAAACACACCTATTCAATTCTGTTTAACTTTTCACTCAGTTTTTTTCTTCTTTTGGCTCTCATCCTCTTTATTCTTCACTGGTTCCAGTGGAGACACGACAATACAAGATGGAGTCCGGACATTAGTCAACATAAGACAAGAAACATGTTTCAACTAGAGAGAATTCATGTCTTTAGTGAATGCTTAATCATATCGCTGTTTTAGTTTTCAACACAAAGAAGAAGTGTCTGACAGAGGCACTACCTTCATGTCAACGTATATGAAGTCCATGTGGGATGAGTATTTAGTGACATACAAGCTCGTCTGCGCTCGTCCGCGCCGAATCCGGGCCAGGGGCCACCTCCCCTACATCCTATTCCAAACATCCCATAGCCTACAGTGCGGAGGTCCTCCATGGCCTGAGGTCCTCAGGTCCGGTTTGTGAGCTGCATTGCTACGAGGCAACGTCCCTTCCAACTATTTGTCCACATTGCAACGCCCCTTTTATCCGGTGGCAGACCAAATCACCGAAGCAGAAATACCGCATGTTTTCACTAAACTGCAGATCTCTGCCAAAACATAAGGTGGAAATTTCGTTTCTACTAGAAGATCGTTCGCCGGACGCAGTATTTCTATCTGAAACGTGGCTGACACCCGACTCTGATCCGCCGGTTGTAACCTCCCTCCCCTCAGGCTTTCAAATCATCCGACAAGATCGTTCGGAGGGTAGAGGTGGAGGGTTAGCAATTATAGTCAGAGAACAATATCACTGCAGACTCATCCCTGAAACTATCCCAGATTGTGAGAGCCTTGCTTTCTCACTGGAGTTTTCCCCTAAGCATTGCTTTTCAGGCACATTGATATACTGCCCTCCTGGTCCCCCTAAACAATTTCACAACCTCTTATCAGTAATTATGGCACCACACGTTAGCACTTCCGCCAATTATACTGTGCTAGGTGACCTCAATTTTCACTTTAAGTCACCGCTGGATTCTCTGGCTATCACGTTAACCGATGATCTGGCTGCATTGCAACTTAGCCAACGAGTAAAAGCCCCGACCCATGTGAAGGGTCACATGTTAGACCCAGTGTTCAGTAACTGCGAGGACCTTGTGGCTGGGCCTCCGCTGCCCCTCCCGTGGACTGACCACTTTTTGGTGCCCTTTACTTGGTCTACTCAAAAATCCAGTCCGGTAAAACCATCGATAAGACTCGCCAGATCCTGGGCACGGATACCTACAGAAGAATGGAAAAACTCACTTATGAAAGAATTTCCCCCTAACAATGAGGATCCATGTTTGGCTAACCAGGCCTATGAAAACTGGATCCTGCACTCTCTCGAATCCATCCTCCCCCTTAAGAAATCAACGGTAAAACGCCTCTATAAAACAGCACCGTGGTTTTCGGAGGCACTTAGGAACAAAAAGCGCCAATGCCGGCAAATTGAAAGAAAATGGCGTTTAGACTATTCCATGGAGGAAAAGACTTGATATCGAGAGGAGATAAAAGCCAATAAAAGGGAACTAAAAACTGCCCAAGCAGTGTACTTCTCTGACAAGATTTTAGCTGCAAAATCCAAACCCAGAGAAATTTTTCAAACTTTGCAAAAACTTACTAAACTCCCGTCCCCAACTGTTCTGAAGGAAAAGTCTGCTTCCCAGTGCAATGACTTGGCTGAATTCTTTTCTGCAAAAGTAAATAAAATATATGCCTCCTTTCCCTGCACCTTCACTCCTACCCCTCCGTCAATTCAGGATAAAATCAAGACCCTAGACTCCGCCCTGGCCCCTCCACCTCTGCTCAGTCACTTTCCTTGCATGGATCTCGAAGTAGTGGAATCCATGGCCCGGAAAGTAAAATCTGGATCTCCTTCTGACCCGGCACCCCCTGAAGCTATGATGTTGGTCTTTCAGACTGTCCTACCGATCATTAGGAACCTGCTAAATGCCTCCATTGCCTCGGGCATTGTCCCTTCTGCCTGGAAACGGGCGATGGTCCGAGTGCTGATAAAAAAGCCCAATCTGGAACCATCGGACTTCGGGAACTATCGTCCGATTTCCTTGCTTCCCTGGGTGAGTAAGATCGTGGAGAGGAATGTCAATCTCCAGCTGGTTAGCTTCCTTGAGGATAACCAGCTGCTAGACACCACCCAGACAGGGTTCAGGCCTAAGCATGGAACAGAATCCACCCTCCTAATGGTCATCGAGGAGTCTAGGAAAATCCTTGATCATGGAGGATCAGTGGCAGTGATCCTCCTTGATCTCAGTGCGGCATTCGACACGGTCAGTCATGCCACCTTACTGAACCGTCTTTCGGATGTCGGCATTGTGGACAAGGCGTGGCTCTGGCTAAAATCTTTTTTGAGCAACAGGTCATTCCAAGTGTTTGATGGACAGACAGTGTCCTCTAGCATTCCTCTGAAGTGCGGAGTCCCGCAGGGCTCCTCATTAAGCCCCGCGCTTTTTAACGTCTATATGAGGCCACTGGCAGAGGTAGTTCGCCCGTATGGAGTCAAGATCATATCCTATGCGGACGATACCCAGCTGGTGGTCTCATTAGCGCATGAGGCTCTTCAATCACGATCAGGGGGACTTACCGAATGTCTGGAGGAGGTGAAGACCTGGATGACTCGTCATCATTAAAACTCAATGGCGACAAAACGGAGCTTATGCTCCTGGGCCCTGCCGACCCCACGTGTTTCAACTCACTGTGGCCCCCCTGTCTAGGTCTCCCCCCGGCCCCGAAGGATAACATCAAAAGCCTTGGGGTTTGGCTGGACAGGAGTCTCTCACTTAACACCCAGGCCACAAAACTCTCAGCCACCTGCTTTGGAATACTCAGGACACTGAAGAAAGTTCTTCCTCTGCTCCCAATGGAGGCAAAGCAGATAGCCATACAGGGCCTGATACAATCACGGCTGGACTCCAACAACGTCCTATACCTGGGTGCACCAGAGTACACCTTAAAGAGACTACAGCTGGTACAAAACTGTGCCGCGCGTACCCTGCTACAGATTCCTCGCAGATTGTCAGTAAAGGCGGCCCTGATCAATCTTCACTGGCTCCCAGTGCGTAAGCGATTCTCTTTTAAATCAATGTGTATTGCCCACCAGGCTTTCTGGGACTCAGGTCCTCCAATCACCCGTGATCTAGTAAGTCAGTATCACCCAGTTAGAAATCTGCGTTCTAGTCAGGCCTTCATGGCAGCAGTCCCCAGAGTCACAAGGTCTAGATCTGGCGGAAGGTCGTATGCCTTTAATGCCGCCAAGATCTGGAACTCCCTCCCGTTTCATTTGAGATCCAATCCTGATCTTGTTTCCTTCCGTAAACAATTAAAAACACACCTATTCAATTCTGTTTAACTTTTCACTCAGTTTTTTTCTTCTTTTGGCTCTCATCCTCTTTATTCTTCACTGGTTCCTTTTTAGCGCTTGGACGCCTCAGGGCAGCAATCGCGCTGTTATAAATTCACTTTCATTCATTCATTCATTCATCCACACACTATCACCCCCAAACAACCAGGCTTGGTGAGAGATTTAGCAAGACCCTCAAAGGAATGATAATGGACCTACCATGAGCCCATGATGTGTATGTGGGACACCCTCCGCCCATGCTTTATGTTTGCCTACTGGGAGGTGCCACAAAAGGGGGTTGAATATAGCCCCTTCAAACTACTCTATGACCACCCTGTTAGGAGACCTCTCAGACTTGTATGAAGGAAACCCCATGAGGATGTAGTTAGCTACATGATGACACTCTACAACCAGATGAATCACTTCTAGAAAAAGTCAAAAAGCAATCTTGAGGTCAGTCAAGAAGTAATGAAACTCTGGTGTGACCAGAAGGCCACTCTGGTAGAGTTTCAACCTGACCAGCAGGTGTGGGTTATGGAACCCATGGACCCCAGAGTTCTCCAGGATCACTTGACAGACCCATATGAGGTGAAGGCGGGGAAGGGGGAATCAACCTACTTAGTTGATCTCAAGACCCCTAGGAACCCATTAAGGGTGCTCGACATAAACTGCCTCAAACTCCACTTAGAGAGGTCTGAAGTCAATAGGTTCCTGATGACATATGAAGGGGTGGAAGAGGAAACTAAACCTCTCCTGACCTCCTTGTATGTCCAAGAGCCGTATGGGTCAGTAGAGGGAGTCAACCTATCCAATTCTCTGACCCCAGAAGAGTGACTGCTGTCCTTTGTTGGAGGGTCCCATCTGGGAAGGAGACATTTTGTGCGACCTACTTGAACGACATTGCTGTCTTCATCTCCAGCTGGTCAGAGCAACTGTATGAACTTTAAGAGGTGCTTGAAGCCCTACAGTAGGCAGACCTGATGGTCAAGGCCAGTAAATGCTAGATTGGGGAGTGTTCCGAGGTATATACTGCCTCATGGTGGGCGGTGGCAAGGTGCCAACCCTCCAGGCCAAGATTGAGCCTATCCTGGCCTGGCAACCCCTGAGAATTCAGAATGAAGTGAGGGCCTTCCTGGGCCTTACAGGATATTGTAGGAAGTTTGTTAAGGTATATGGCACCATTATTACTCCCTTAACAGAGCTGACTTCTAAGAGCAGCCCATAAAGGGGTTCTGGACAGAGGCCTACCAGAAAATCTATGACACCCTTAAGGAAGCTCTGTGTGCAGGACCAGTATTCAAGGCTCATTATATCTCTAAGGATTTTATTGTGCAGACAGACGGGACGCTTCTGACCATGGAATAGGTGCTGTCTTAGGACAGTTAAATGAGGAGGGCCTAGACCAACTTGTAGCCTTCATTAGCAGGAGATTACTTCCCTGGGAACAGAGATGGAGTGTGATTATAAAGGGGGCCTTCACGTGGTCTGGGCATTACCATACATGAATGGTACTTGCTTCTGAGTTCAGACAGAGCACTCAGATGGCTCATGCAAATGAGGGGTAAAAATTCCAAACTGTTGAGGTGGTCTATCTCTCTACAGGGAATTAATGTTATGGTGGAACACCATCCTGGGTCAAACCGCACCAAAGCTAATGGTCTATCCAAGGTATTTTGCCTTAGTGATGAGGACTCGCAAGAGGTTAGGTAGTTCTCCCCACTTTCAGTGGGAGAGACATATTTTAGAACTGCCAGCCTTATGGTAGTATTCCCCCTAAATGTGATGCCTTCCTTCTCCACTTTTGCTAATCGCGTTTTCTGTGGCTTTAGGACCCTGTGCACTTTACCACTGCTAACCAATTCTGTCCATCAACTGTTGTTTTTGCATTTGTCCCCCTGAGTGGGACAGGCATGCCCAGACATGGGTCCGTGCTCTCCATGCCACTGTAATCAAGCTATCCTGGCTGAAGAGGGGTGAAACCCCGAAACCGGTTCTAGGATGCTTGTTTCCAGTCCAGGGAGGACCTGGCTTGGCAGTTCTGTCTGGACTGTTCCCATTAGACACAGAGTCAAGACTGAGTTGCATATGGCTGGGTTCAAACTGGAATGGAATGGTGAGCAAAAAAACTATGGATTTAGACCCAGATCTCTGTTCTGGGGTGAATGTATGACATTGTTCTGCATTCGGTCCATCAACTGTTGTTTTTGCATTTGTCACCCCGAGTGGGACGGGTATGCCCAGAAGTGGGTCCCGTGCTCTCCATGCCATTAGAAGCAAGCTATCCTGGCTGAAGAGGGGTGAAACCCCAAAACCGGTCCTAGGATGCTTGTTTCCAGTCCAGGAAGGATCTGGCTTGGCATTTCGGTCTGGATTGTTCCCATGAGGCACAGGGACAAGACTGATTTGCATATGACTGGGTTCAAACTGGAATGGCATGGTGAGCAAAAAAACGATGGATTTAGGCCCAGATCTCTGTTCTGGGGTGAATGTATGACATTGTTCTGCATTCGGTCCATCAACTGTTGTTTTTGCATTTGTCACCCTGATTGGGATGGGTATGCCCAGATGTGGGTCCTGTGCTCTCCATGCCACTGGAATCAAGCTATCCTGGCTGAAGAGGGGTGAAACCCCGAAACCAGTCCTAGGATGCTTGTTTCCTGTCCAGGGAGGACCTGGCTTGGAAATTCGGGCTGGACTGTTCCCATTAGGCACAGGGTCAAGACTGATTTGCATATGGCTGGGTTCAAACTGGAATGGCATGGTGAGTAAAAAAACGATGGATTTAGGCACAGATCCCTGTATTGGGGTGAATGTATGACATTGTTCTGCATTCTGTCCATCAACTGTTGTTTTTGCAACCAATTCTAAAGAGCATGTGCTTACTCCTTAAAACATGGTAACATTGCTTATCCCCAATTGGCCTATTAATGTTCTTATAAGTCCATAAAGGTCACCTCTAGTGTAGTCCCTGGACAGCCCAGAGGGCAGGGTGCAGTGTATGTAAAAGGTAGGACATGTGATTTTAAGTTTGACATGTCCTGCTAGTGAAAAACGTTTAAATGTGTTCTCCATTACTACAAGGCCTACCTCCCCCACTGGATAACATTGGAGAAACCTTATTACATTAAATAAGCTGTAATTTCCAAATGGGAAAAGGTCACCAGATAATGTTTGGTGTCTGTGGAATTGTAATGAACAATTCTCTCTTAAGGTGAAGTCAGATTTTGAATTACAATTTTGTAAAGGCCACTTTTAGAAAGTTGGTATTTTCCTGCCTTAGCCATTTAGTTTATGTAGCCTGTTTCTGGGTCCCATGACTGGGTGCAGCTGACACTTAGGATTGTGTATGTGTCCTGGGCAGCCACACACGATAGAGAGGATAGATGTGCCATCACTGGCAGGATGGGAGAGATAAGTTGGGACAGCCTTACTCACACATCAATGGGTGGTCTTCCCCCCCCCCCCCCCAAAATGGTTGCATATCCCCTGTAGTTAGTGTGGAGCCAGAAAAAGGGAAGGCAGGAAGCCTGTGAACGTCAAAGGGAAACCTCTAGAAGCTTCTCCCACTTCAAAGGCAGAAATGGGTATAAATATTGGATCTCCGACACCAACTCTTCAGTTCACTTCTGGAACTGTGGGTACTCTGTCAGTAAGTGCAACTGCTGTGCTGCTGGAAGGACTGCCACTCTACTGGACTGACCTGTTGCCCTCTTGTCTGGGTGAGAAGAACTGGACCTGCATCTTGTTATCCCAGGTCCCCAGAGGTATTCCAATTGATAGTTAGCTGGCCTCCTAATCACAACCTCAGCAACAGAAGGTGAGAGGATGTGGCATAAAGGCCAGAGCTGCTGACAATGGAGCTGGGGAACCAGGTTCGAGTCTCAGCATCAGCTCAACATTCTGTGCTTCTGGGCAAATCACTTAATCTCCCAGTGCCTACATAAAATGAATGTGTCCTTCTCTAATGTAACTGGTGTCCATGTAAAGCACTCCAATACATTAGGGCCAAGTTCACACCATATAAAACTGCAAAAAACAATAATAAAATAAATAAAAAGAAGGCTCTATCCACCATGAACCTAGCACCTGGACCCTGCTATCTGTGAGTTCTACCCTGCCAAGTGGTACCACCCCGGTCCTGGATCGTTGGAAGTGGACCTAAAGGTGCTCTGCCAGCCCATATGTGGACCCAACGGAACCAAGGCAAATTCTTTGCTGCGCGGTGCAATTCTGAGCAGAACCAATGCATCACTTCTGCTGTGAGGGTTCTACTGACACATGGACTCCGCATGGACCGCACAGTCCACATCGGAACCGCCATCTGTGGGAAGCTTTCTCGGCAAAGGTCAAATCGCAAATCTCTTGTTGACGGCAGCCACAGCGATGATGCAGGTTCTTGCAACGCAGCCTCACAGCTCTTCAGAACAGAGGCCTGGCCTCGACTGTGCAACGCATCCTCAATGCCAAAATTTGCATCGCAAGCCCTCAACAATGGGATCCTCTACGACGATGCAGGACCACGCATGACATCTTCGTAACCTCTTGAAACCAACGCATCGTCTGGGTTGCAGGTTGCATCCTCGGCGCCAGACCTCACAATGCTCCTCAACCAGGATATAAGGTAGTCTTGTTCAGCATGGACCTGTAAGGCTGATAAACTTTAGGATTGCTCATCGTATGAAGTACTGATGTGCCTTTGCAGTTCTGGCCAAGCGTCTTCTTTTACAGCAAGGCAGGACTGATTTGCATAACTCTAGTTCTCTAGACAAAGAAGAAGTTCAACAACGAAAAAGAGAAGTACAACAAAGTAAAAAAAAAAACAACAACTACCATAGGCACTCACAGTTTTTTAGAAATTAGGGTGATGTATTCCCAAAAGTTTAAAGCTGTTAGCAGTGGTATTACTAGTTTTGTGGAAGCAGGTTGATATTTTCTGCAGTTTCTAAGTGTTAGTGTGAGATATTGCAAATGCCTTAAAAGTCATAGTGTAAGGTATTCTCAGTGGCTTGGAAATGTTAGTGGGACATACATCCAAAGGTTTAAAATGGTTACTGTGTGCATTTCCAGAGGTTTAGAAGTATTAGTGTGATTTGTTGCCAAATGGCTTAGAAGTCCTAGTACAAGCTGGTCCCAGCAATCAAGAAGTGTTGGCGAGAGGGACGCCTTGTGGCGTGGAAGTGTTAGTGTGATGTATTGTCAGTGGTTTATACGTGTTAGAATCAGAATTTCCTTAGTTTTAGAAGTGTTAGATGTAGGTGTTCCTAGTAGCTGAGAGCTGTTACCAGGAGGTATACCCAGTGATTTGAAAGTAATAGTAAGTGGAATTTCCAGTAGTTTAGAAGTGCACATTTGAAGTATTCCCAGTGGTTTAAAAGAGTTAGCACGAGGTATTATCATCAACTGTTCAGAATTAAAAGCACAAAATAGTTCCAGTGGTTTCACTGTGTTAGGAAACATGAGTAATTTCGAATGGTGTATGTGTGTCAGGGATACATATGCAGAATTTTTCGAAGTGTTAGTATGGAGCATTTTCAGTGGTTTAAAATGTTGGTGTGAATTATTACAAGTGCTTTAGAAGTGCTAGTGCAAGGGATCCCTGGGGTTTTAAAGTGCTGGCGTGAGGTACTCTCAGTTGTTTACATGGGGAATTATAAGGTATTCGAAAGATGGGAATACAAATCAGGTGGATTTCAAATAAATATTACCAACCTCATCGAGATTAATGGGGGCAGTTGGAATGACACATGACATATTCACAACCTTGAAGAAGTAATAACTTACCATTCATCTAGAAATGTCAGCTGACAACTTCTCCGCCATATTCCTATATCCCGCCGCAGAGGTAACGCTGACATAAAATACGAGGAAAGCGCTTAGTGATGAAATACCCACCACTGCTAAAGCTTATTACATTGATATTGGTTTCATCTCAAAGCAGAGTACATATTATTCCCTGGTGGAAAATGGTTGCCTTTGCTGTAGACAGATATAGCTTTTACATTTCCAGCATTTGTTGTTAGCAATTACGTTAAATAGAGGTCGTGATGGCTTCTATTATCTGTAAAACACCAGTGAGGTCCATCTGAGAATAAAAAGAGATATTCATGAATCTCGGGGTGCTGGAATCTCAGTGATTTCCTAAATAGGAGCAATTTCATGCAAATAATAGACTGTGATGGAGGCTGCCGCTTTCTTATGAGTTTGGCAAGTTTCAGCAGGGG
Organism: Triturus cristatus; assembly: GCF_964204655.1. Classification (NCBI taxonomy): domain Eukaryota; kingdom Metazoa; phylum Chordata; class Amphibia; order Caudata; family Salamandridae; genus Triturus; species Triturus cristatus. Next base: position 138,542,189 of record NC_140589.1, on the reverse strand, counting down.
ATGGAAACACCTTTGACCGCTTCAAAGTGCCTTCATTCTCTTAAGTGTAGTCATCTTCTTCCTTCCCCACCACATTATGGTAGTTGTAATATGCAACGTCTCGTAGCCAATTGCATCTAAATGACCAAATTATGAAAACTACATAGATATGACTCGCTGTATTTCTGCACTCAGCAGTCAGAGAAGGACTTACCCAGCAGTCATGATAAATTGTCAATGAGTTTGTTTACTTAGACACACATTGGAATAAATAAATAATAGTGCTTAGTGTATGATATATAATGTGTGCTGATTTATTCTGTGGTGGGGGTGGAAAACTGGTTCTGTCCAAGGGTGGGGAGAATATGGTGGCTCACTTTCTAAAATAATTAATTGGGCGAGTTTGGTTTGGTTGAATTTCAGGATTACAGTTTCCGTTCGAAGTACATTGATTTCCATGAATATTTTGTGATGTAGAAGGGTGATTTAGGAAGAACGATAGATCACAGCCATGATGCCATTCATTAATTGTAGTAATAGATCTCTGGTACTAGGAGACTGGAAGTTCCCAAGGACTCAGTCATGTAATAAAGTTAGTTATTATGCCGTACACGGTAACTCATCCACATGTTTTCAATGGATAGTCGTACATCAAATAGCACAACAGGCAATCAATACAAGTGAAGGCATTTTTTCAAAACAACAAAAATAACACTAGGACTAGGTGAAATTTTATTTACGTCAGCGTGATCTTGCATAATTTCCAGCATTTTGCGTTAGAAGTGTTACAAACGCATACGATTACACCAGTAAGCCACAATGCATACATGACACTTTGGGAAAACCCTTTCTCTGTAACATAGGAAGAACACAAATTAACTGAGCACGAGTGGCTGTTGTTTGTGTCATGTGTGACTTTGCACATTTTTGCATAGAATGCATCCTCACGACAAAAAATAGTGCAGAATACAGAAACCGGCATTATATGCAATAATGTGTGATTTTGTGGTCATTTCGCCAAATTTTCTTAAAGGAAATTACACAAATTGAAGTACCAAACAAAAAGCATTTGTTTGCAAAAGTAAAGTATGCAATGTGGTATATAAACAACATTCATGTATTCGATGGTTATCCAAATGCAAATAGCACTGAGATCTCAGTGCACAGAGAAGGAAGGTGAGTAGATGCAAAAGTGTTTAAGTGTGATCGGAATTCAGAGCAATTATTTGTGGAGACGTTCCTAATATTTGAAAAAATATTCAGTCCTTTCAGTAGCTGTCGACCTTTCACCCTTAAGTGGCACAAGTCCCTGGGCCTCATCAGGAGAAGGCAGGTCAGACTACTTACTCTTTAAAAATGAGAGCATGAAAAGGAATGTGCTACCAAAAATGACGAATTGTTTGTCCCGTGAAATATCTGCGTTTGAATAATAAATAACGAAGAAGCAAACAATTTACTGTGTTAAGGACAATTCACTGAGATATGGTGAATAATGTAATTGATGCTTTAGATTCTGTTATGTTTTGTCTATTGATGTGAACGAGTTTATAATGAGAACATCATGTGATAGACACTCTAAGAGTGTATTTAGTAGGGCATCTTCTGTCTAAGGCTCAAGTCTTAGTTTTTCTCTTCATTTTTAGGTCGAGCCTAGGCATTGCACATGCGCTGTCTGCAAGACCGATTGTAGTCTACAAATGGCTTTATTCCCGCCTACCACTTACCTTTCGTTTGCTCCTGCGTTGCTCCTCTTTGCTGCCTCCCAAGTCGTCCACGCAGCTGAAACGTCACTTCCGGTCTAACTAAGCAGCACAGGCCTAGCACAATCTCCTTGCGCTTACTCTCTTTATGTGTGGTTTTACGGAACTTCTTTTTAAAAGGCTATTTTACACCTGGCCTTGCTTCCGCCCTCCCACCACCCTTCAACAAAAACGCGGAGTTTCCCTTAAAGCCCGTCGCTGCTTCCAACCCTCTGACACAAATGCAGTGGAGTCCAAACGTCATGGCATGCCCTCATTTACCAAAGTTATACTGCACACCCATCTCGCGGCCCCCGCTCCTCATAGCACGAGACACCGCCACTAAACATCTGCTGGTAGTTCCGGTGGCAGCTCTACCTTATTCTATTCCCTCCCTCCCTCCCCACGAGCAAGTTCCTGTGTTAGGTCTTAAGTCTTCATACCCCCCCAACCCCCCTTCTAGCATCAGATGGAACATGCTGCACCCCACAACTGCGCAATAACGCATCTCCGACGTTCCTCGCGAAGCACAACATTCAGCTGCAGCTACTCCTGACCTGCAAGGTGTACCGATTGAGGCCCCCTGCCCCCCTTAGCAATGCCCACTGCGCACGCATCATGCCCTAGTCCCGGTCTCTGCCTACCATAAAAATAGTTTAATGTGGAACCACCAGCAAGATTTCAATAAACAAAGAGTAGCTGCTAATATTGTTACCGTCAATGTGCTCTCTCCAGTTTTTGCAAACATATCCAAATACATGTATATACTTCGTTGGCATTGTTATAAAAATATTAATTTCAAATGTTGGTGCCTAACAATGGCGTGAATGCTGTTTAAGAGGTTCACTTCATGAGTAGCCGCGTACTGCTTTGTTTTTTATATCGGTGCCTCCTTGCTCAGTAACTGCGTCCGCAACCAATGGCTGAGCGTGCTACTACTCAAACCAGTGCTTCCCTATAAACTTAACTTATTATTTGAAGTCTGTTCAAATTGAACGTTTGTTGAGCCGCCATGTACAGACATAGGGGCCGAAGGGATTAATTGGACAATGGAGTACGAATTAAGTAACAGGATGTTTGTCAGCTGTGTGAGTTTATGCCACGGCCATCTTGCACTGGTGTATTCTGCCACTGAGCACAATAATAGTTGAAAGGGTGGAATTGTCTGGGTGCCGAAATAATTGACCCAGTACAATGCGTTCTGGCTGTTATGAAACCTTTCAAAAGCATTGTTGCAAAACATTGGCCAAACACTTTAATCTGCTTGCCTAAACAAAAATCATGCACAAGGACATATGTTCTTTATTTACATACAAATCAGCTGTTTAAATGCGTGCTATAACTGTCAAGCCAAAGCGCAGGCACGGCTCACCCCATCTTCCGCAGACACATCCCTTCCCTACATGGTAACGTAATCAGAGGAATGTGGATTGTCAAAACCGAAATTAGAGACGCCAATAAGGATGGAGCACACAGCTAGAAAAGAAGACAAATAAAAGAGTTGTTTATCCATGATCAAAACGCAGAATACAGAAAAAAATGTAAATTGATACTTGTATAGCGCACTACTCACCCGCAAGGGTCTCAAGGCGCTTGTACGAATACCGCTGTGGAACCCATCCTGGCTTTCCCTGTGAGGTGTCCACTCCTGGGCACCCCCAAGGTGGAGGCCAGGCATCCTTAGCGTTGTGGGGGCCGTTGTGGAGATTAAGCAAGCTATTGCCCAGAGTTGCAGAGTGGGACTCCATGATTGGAATAGGCTCCGAGGCGAGAATTGTCAGGTCCGTGGAATTTTGAGCCCAAGACCCGCCGAGGCGGGGAATTGAACCCTGGTCCCCGGCCAGACCTCTGCATCAGGGTCTGCCGCTCTAACCATTGAGCACACTTCTCCAGAAAAGACTACAAAGGAAGATACCAGAATGCTTCTCAGAGTTTAGAGCTTGTGCAAGTGAGGTTATAGCTTACAAATAAGCCTTCTTTTTCTTATATTTCAAGGATGGTGGGTGCAAAGACTGTGTGGTCTTTAGTTATTTGTTTGCAGACAAAGTCACATGCTCGTGGGTGTGCCCTAAACCTATTGTTTTTCTTTTACTGATTAAACTAGGACAGAAGGTTGGTCTGTGTATTTAGCAGCACCACCTTTTTAGGTCTCGCCTTGACAGCACATGCGCTGCATGCGCTGTCTCAGCGAGACCTAAAGTAATCTTTATGTTGGGTTAAATTTCATGTTATTTGTCTTTTCGCTTGCTATTGGCTTAGCTGTGTTAGTGTTGTTGGTATCTCCTTTTCTGTTGGCTGTTGGTGATTTCCTAACTTCCGTGTAGTCCCGATACAGCGGCGCCTAACTACTGTGTTATTTCACTCTGCTTGCACTTCTTTCAGTGCCATCTGTTTCAGTGGCATCTGTTTTGCAGGCTGTAGTCTTCCTTTGTAATTGGAGATTTTCAAGCAGGCTGGATGCACCCACCTCCCTTCTGCTTGATGGGCTCTTTTCTTCGTGGAGCCTGCCCCTTGATACGTCTCGCCTGAGCCACTTTTTATCGATTATAGAAAGCAGCTGCTTACTCGCACGCACCATTGTACCCCCCCCCAAAATCAATACTCTTTGTGTTGCTTGGCCACATTCTTTTATTTATTTTATTTGATTAAGGAACTTCGCGTACTCTTTTCTCCTGCGCCGCGTCGATCAAACACCAAGGGAGCCTGGTGTAGCGTGAAGGCCGGCTGTTGATTGCCGCTTGCCCCGCTGCTCCACCGTTGTTTTCCGTTGTCTTGCCTGGGTGCAGGCTCAGCACACGCTGCCCCCGCAATGCTGCTAATCAAAGTGGTCCACTCCAGGTGAACCGCTGCTGCTTCGGCGGGGGTGTAGGCTCTCTTTACACTGCTCCCGCCGGCTGGTAGCCCTCCAGAAAACGCTGCTTGAGCAGATGGCGAGGGTGGAGGCTCTTCCTATACTGCTCCCACCGGCCCAACGATGGTTACCGCTGCTGGAAGGGGACAAGCGCAGCCTGGTCACAAAGCACGCAAAACCAGCCCTGCCGTATTCCAATTCCTTCCCAGCGTCATCGTTCCTCACACAATAGGGTTTCTCCCTATTCTTCTTCTGCCTCCTTGTGTCTCCATGGGCCTAGAAGCCCCTATTTATCCCCCCCTTCCATTTGGCCCCCGATCCTGGGGCTTACACTTACGGGCTACTTCTTTTCCATAGAGGGGCTTCACGCCCCCGGACGGCGTTTGACCCGGGCCCCTCATGGGTCCGGCTTCGCCTCCCCCAGCCCGGGTTTCATCTTGCTTCTTCATACATTCTGCCATCAATATGCAGCCAAGTAGTGTTACTGAACTTCTCTGTTATCTGCGTGTCCTTAACTACAACACTATGGACTCTCTGTACTGCGATGGTTTGTTTTCACTGTTCCCCATGGAGCAGGCTGCAAGCGCACAACACCACGACTATAATGTCTGGTAGTTCAAAAAGAAAAATATTGGATTTTGCTTTATTGATGCCTTTTTACATGTGTGTGCTTGTGTAAACGTGAGCATGCATGCGAGTGTGTACATGTTTGCGTTTATATGTGTGTGTAAAGTTGGGGGTGTAGTCTGTGTTCTAAATGGTGCAGCACTACAATCTGTACTATATCTGTGAGATGTGTGGGTATGTGTGTTTAGGCCACTTGCACCACTGCCGCCTGTACTGTACCCAGAATATGTAAGTGAGGTTTGCAGTCCTGCTGCTCGACTTGCCCCACGCAGCACCAGTTCTTTATCTAGACAGAAAGATGAACGCCTGTTCGTTACTGTTTTACCTGTTCTGTGTGTGTATGGGAAGCTTCCGCTACTGGTATACAACCTATATGTTTTAGTGTGTGGGAGAAGCCCACACTAATGTTTCCCATGCTGTGTATGTTCTCTAGGGGCGCTTAAATGTGCTGCAGTGTATCTTGTATGTGTATGAGGCACTTGCACTGCTACCACCTGTTCTGTGCCTATTCGGTGGTCGATTGATTGCTTGCTCACCGAGCTGCGGTGTGTTGTAATAAGGTCGATTGGTTTTGCGTTATTTGTAATGTTTGGGATATTCCCGGGTGCTGTCTCCCAAATGAAACATTTGCTTTTATTTACGGACTTTGTTCCACTTTGGCGTTTGTATTAAACACAACCTGTATTGCTGTAACATGTAGAAATACGTGTTTTTTCATACATAACCTATATTTGTAAAGCGCACAGTCACACATAGGTTTCTTGTGGGTGAGTGACAGGTTTTTTGTTTCTTGTTTTACATAGCACTTCTCACCACAAACAGCGTTTGTTGCAATCAATGCATTTTAATGGTACTCATTTTACCTACCTTGCAAGGATGAAATACTAAATCTCATTGCCAGGTTTAAACTTGTGATCGTCAAGCTCGGCGCATTTCTTAACAGCCAGCGACATGGGGCCAGATGCACAAAGCAATTTTGCAGTTGCAGAGGTCAAAGTTGAGCCGTTGCGACTACAAAATAGAATTTTTATGGAATCGCAAGTAGTGTTCCAGGCTCAATACAGATTCAGTATTTGGAAAGGGTGTGCAAAGAGCATACCTTCCAAATACCGATTCCTAAACTTATGTATTGCAACTTACATCCAGTTACAAAACATTAATATTTTACAACCAAATCCAAATTAATGGTAACCATTTACAATAGAGAAGGGATTGTCGATAAACATTTTTAGAAGCTTTGGTCCCTTGGACCACTGCCTGCTTCTAAAACAAGCATTTGCAATGCAATAGGTCTCGCATTTGTGAGAGTTTGAGCTGTTGGCATTGTAAACAACAATGCCTTTTATTTACGTGTTGTTTTTTAAAACATAATGAAAGGAATTTCCATGTGCAATGCCAATAGCTTAATCTCTCGCAAATGTGAGACCTATTGCATTGCAAATGCTTGTTTTGTAAAGCTATCCAGTGTTACTCCCAGGCCCCTGGCCCCACCTCTCTCTAGGTGTCTTATCTGAATACCCTCTCTACTTGTCCGTTCTGCAGTTTAAGTCACCGTCTCTGCAGGTCGCATCACTGTCACAGTGCACTATCAAATTTTCTCCTCAAAATCATAAAATTTAGCGTTAAAGCATTACTGTTTCTTGCTTTCTAAACAATAGTTCTGTCTATGCAAACCAAAAAGTACCACATGTGCACTTGCTGGTATTAAAGCTCTTATTTAACAGATTTACATGTTCATTTTTTATTGTGTCACAGGTCGGCCATAAGCACCCACCTTTCATCTTCTGCTGGCATCCAATGGCAAAGAAACGGTGACGGTGATAGAGTCTAGAACATAGCTATGCCCCATTAGGCACACTTCTCTCTTAACCCTCTTTCACTCTGTCTCTCACACATATATTCTGCTCCAATATCACGCCCTCTCCTGTAGTACATTATCCCTGACCCTTTAAAGCAAATCCTTCCCATTTTTTATAATTCCTTTTTTAATTGGTGTCATTGATTTTTCGCCTCCACTACCTCGTAACCTTTTTCCCAGTTTCTGGTTCTCTGGTGCCATAAAGTCATATGAATGGCAAAAGCTCTATGCAAATATGATCACTCCACTGCAAGCAGAAAAACTAAAGTAAAAAACTTTTTCATTTACAATGCCAAAAGCTCTAACTTTCACAAATGTGAGACCGATTGCATTGCAAATGGTTGTTGAACCAGGTGGTTGGGTAGAACCACCCCAGAGGGTGCACACTATAAATAGTATTGTTTGTTTCTGCTGAATACAGTTTACTTTCTTGTTCAATTGAGCGCAACACAGCTGTTTCTTTGTTTTTCACTTATAGAATGTTGGCATTTCCTTTCCTTAGATATTTGCTGCCTTCAGTTTGTCTTTGACTCTGATCACATGACCGAGTGTAGTTGGCAGTTGGGTTTTTTGTATTCCTCCTTGACAGCCACATACAATGGAAAGCTTAGGCGTGACTGAATAGGGCATCACTGGCAGGATGGGAAGGCAGAGTTGGGCACAGCCCCATTTACACTTGAATAGGCTGTGTCCTACTTCCACACAAAGGGCCTAACCACCCTGCATTGTCACTTCTGCCAACGTAGAGCCAGGGCAGGGGAGGCTGAGAATTCTATGCACTTTAAAGCCACTGTCTAGAAGCTTCTTCACCTTCCAGTATTATGAAAGTGCTGCTGCCTTGCTGTGCTGAGCTGCTGCCTGCTGCCCTCTTGCCTGGGGAAGAAGAACTGAACCTGCAACTTCATCTTGAAACTAGGGCCCCGGAGTGACTCAAAGGGCTAGTCTGCCGGCCTCCTGATCTGAGTCTCCAGTACTTAACAGTCTCTCCACAGTTTCTGGACCTGTCTTCAGCAAGATCCTGAACCTCAACAAGTGCCCCTCAGGTTCTGGACCCTTGGTGTAGTTCTTGAGCTCTTAAATTCAGCTTTTGGGCTGTTCACAACCACAAACAAGCCCATTTGTGCCAGAACTGTGCCACTTGTTCTGAAAATCAGTGCGAGCCACCACAAGTTCATCTCCTCACACAGCAAGTATCTATCGTCCACGTGGACTGCCAACACAAAGCACCAGGTCACCCGTTTGGACAACCGGGGTGCTCCTCGTGCCACACCGACCACTGGCAGCAACGCTATTCTTGCTCCCAGCGATCTACCACATGAACAGGACTATTGGCACCAAACCTGGGAAGGTAAACCTTCAGTGTGACTAATCTGGGACTGTATCCGACCTGTGCTCCATTGCAGTTGGCTTGAACTTTTGAATTTGACCCGGTTTAGCGCTACCAGATATCCCCAGTTGTTGCTTAATGCTTCTAGGTCCTATTTTGCAGTTTATTGTTTAAAAACTCCAGTTCTACAAATTGGATTTTCATTGTTTTGTTCTTGTTTTATTTATTAAATTAAGCTCTATTGTTCAAACGTAGTGTGGGATCTTTCTGTGTGGCGTTTGCACTGTTTTACTGCTCGAAGTGTGGCACAAATACTTCACACATTGCCTCTAAGTTAATCCTGACTGCTCTGTGCCAAACTACCAGGGAGTTAAGTACAGGTTAATTTGGGGTTTGCTTGTGCCTTGCCCTGACTGGGATTGTGGTTTCTGCTTAACCAGGGCTCACACCCGAGTCAACCAGTAACCCAATTAAAAAAAAAAACTATGTACTAATTACTATGTTTATTGCCTCCCTTCTCTGAACATTTTTATTCACAATTGTGGCTGTCATTGGGCCCCCTTTCCTTTGAACCCCAATATATTATGCTGTACTGAATCTTCTCTCTAGTCATTTTGACATCACCACGTTGAACAGGCATAATATTCCGACTTATGCCTACATTTTGCTAAGTGTTGTTTTGTAGTGACGTGTTATGTTTGCCTTACATTCCAGCTCGTGCTGTGTGTTCTAGTCTCCATGGTAATGTCTCTGCTGAGGCAGTTGGAGACTGGGGGACCACTGAGCTGGCAGTGTCTGATGGTGGTGCGTTGGAAAGACAATAAACTTCTTTCAACCTTATCCAGAGTATGCCATTTTGAAATATTGCTTGTGCCATTCAGAGCTACACAGACAGCTTAACACGTCCTGGTCGTGAAGAGAGCAGATTGCAGTTCTCTGTGCATTTCAATGTTAATAATCACAGGGTTTCTTCAACCACATTTGCAAATCATAAAACTAAATTAAAGTCTCAAATCAGCCGTAAATCGTGTATCATCAGCGAGAGCACACTTTGCATTTTTAGCGAAGTACCCAGGGTTTTGAGGGAAGAATTGAAGGCAGGAAAGGTAAACACTTTAATTAAAGGTAAATGTGTCATTAGTCGCATTCTGAACTAAGTTTTTCTTTTGTACAAACAGCAATTGTTCTCCAAAATGCAAATGTAATCTTACCTCTGCAACCAAAAACGTGGAAGCAGCTAGTCAGACTCCTAACAATTAATCAGTGTGAATACCTGTGTTCAACGGCATGTTGTTCTCGTTAAATGGAAATTTGCATATCTAATGATAAAGGCAATCAGAAACGAATCTGAACCCTGCCAACAACACGTTACTATTACAACAGGATTTTAGGAGACTAAAGATTATAGTGTAAATGAGCCAGAAACAGACAGTGTTCAGCATTGTCTGCTAAACTTTCTATTTAATGGAATTTTAATTCAGAAGAGAGGCAGAGAATCAACTGAAAACAGCACAAACTTGAAGGACAGGACATCATGAACTAATTATAAATACTGAGAGCTGCACTCTGTGAAGGTCAATTCAATAATGGACAGCTTCAGGGTTTTGGGGGCCCCTGTTTGTAGATGCTTTGAATTTATAATTCAATTTCAGCTCTTTTATGCCCTCCTTGGCCAGATCACTCCCAGCGAACAGGCAAACTTGTCCAAATTCGAAAGGTGTTTACATCTAATATTGAGGGATAGTGATGTTTTTAATATTGTAATGCTGCAGATCAGGGCATACCAATTCTCCTTACTTCCACGGATAGAGTAATTTCACAGATACACGCACATACACTCATCATACGCTTGGGCCCATTTCACTAACACACGCTCAATTACTCTATTAGCACTGGACATGAGAGAAACTCCTGAAACACCCTGTATCTACAGTAAGGTCAATGCGACCGAATTGATACTGTCCTGAGTCATGATTTAAACAGCAATAATCACATTAGAATATTCAATAAACGACAAGAAATAACCACCAACACTATATTTGAAATAATGATACTTTATCTAAAATTAGTTCAAAAGAAAGTCAATCAAAAGCAAAATCATTATTCTCATAGTTACCTATTCTAGCTAAATGTTATAAATGGGTCAGGACAGGTCTCTCAGTAGAAGTCTCCCGAGTCGCCGTCCTCACAGCATCGATCCTCACCAACACAGGTTTGGGAAGAAGTGGCCTTAGACCCTCGCTAGTCTAACAATATTTATAACAAATCTTTCAAAAATAATGCAACATAAAATGTTCTGAATATCCGTTGAGCCGCTGAGCAGAGCGAGCAGGAAAGGATGTAGCATCGCTACATTTGGAAAACCTCCGCTCAGAAAAATCACAAAAATAAAAAGACGGAAGAAGGAAACTCAAGTTTGCAAATGCTACTTTTGTAAATGCTCTTCCTCGGAACCATAGCGAAGCCACCACTGTAATCACAAAGTTCATTGTGGCTCTCTTTTCCTCCAAGGTTATTTGGACGCTTGCCTGGGGTCACTGTCATCAAGGAAACTTTCAAAACTCCAGCAGAAGCCATAGTCAGGTGACTTTCAACAAGGCCTCTCGTCATCTCATATTCACTCGAGCACAGGCTGTAAACGGCAGCCATTTTATCTTAGGCCAAAACGAACCATCTTAATTGAAAGAAACACAAACAACGTTACTACATCATCGCAATGATTAAACAGTGTTAATTCCCACTAATACCCTTATGTGTATGTAATTAACTAGCCATCTGCAACATAAATAAGCATTAGCACACGTTATTATTTAAAAAACATCAACACAAAACAAATAGCACACTTATATTAAATAACCGCACATTATTATTAAGCAACATATATGCATTCCCACGTGTATTTTCTCTTATCAGTATATTGATTAATCAAAGTCTCTCACAAAACAAATAATTATCGATTATAGATTAGTAATTTAAGTCTCGACATATAGACAAAACTGAAGCTTAAAAACCCAATAAATTTTCAATAGAAAACTCTGCTCCAGCAATCCCCCCTTTGATGAAATCATCACCAAATAAAACAACCCAAAAAAAAAAATGTAGTCCCATTCTAGGAGAAATTGGAAATGTCTTTTTTCTCTTTTCACAACACTACACACCAGACTCCCTCTCATCATCCCTCTTTGTTTCTAAGTAAACACTCTCCCTCAATTCTTCTAATTCTATTTCTTGTGGATCTCTTTTTGACCTTTTATGTTTCTTTTCAATATTTCTTTTGATAAATTTATTTTTCCCTCCCCTGTTTTTACAACACAAACACACCAATCTTAATATCAATAAAGCAACAATTACACATGTCAAAGGAAACAATATCTTACCTATAATAGTACTACCTATTTTTGCAATAAAACTCTTAACAGCAACTATTTTATTAGCTATTTTGGTCCAGATACTTTCAGCTTCCAGTGGTACCAATTCTTCATGCAAATCAGTAATATTTTTAATATAGACCTTCAGGTCCTTGCTTTCGTCAGGAATGTAAGTGAAACAATGTTGAACTTTCAGCATTCCGCAAACTCCACCCTCCTTTGCCAATAGAATATCAAGGGCAAGTCGATTTTGCATAGACATGGCACGTACGGCAATCATCTCCGTATTCACCAAAAGAAACCCTCCCGCGGTACTTGTCGATAAGCGATCCACCACTGTTGACAGTTTCCTAATTCCATATGCATTTAAAGAAATTCCCACTGCTGGAATTAAAGCTCCAAAGATATCACCAACTATTTCTGACCAAGTTTCTCTCTTAAATCGTGTTAGTAAATTAATATCTTCTACATCTTCTATTCTATCTATATGAAAGATCTTTGGAAAAACCAGGCCCACATAACATGTGCCATACCAATGGTCAGGCAACCTGTAATAAGCCTTGTTCCCACAAACATAATAAACTCCTGGGAAAACTGGATCTTCTCCTCCCTTGAAACCCCATCCTGTTGCAATGAAGTATGTATCATGACACTCACTAGTCCCAACAAAATATGTATCATATTGGGATTTCTTTCTTGTAATGCATAGCTTACCCTTCTGTGGTGCATCTAAAGCTAAAGTTGGTCTAGCCCCATTCCTCAACTCTTTCCCCATCTCAATGTCCCAAATTGTCTCACTCACTTTGTATTTCCCTGCCTTTTCATGCATGCTCATTCTCCTTTCCTCTACCGTGTTTAGGAAAGCCTTCTCCTCTTCTTTCATACTGCAAGTTAAATTGTTCTTAAAAATGTAATCTAATGTTAATTCTTCTTTTTCAATAAAAATCTCACCAAAAATGTTAGCTTCTTTCGCTGGATTCAGCTTTTTGTTCATAGGCAATTGCCCAAAAATATTATCTTTGTTAGACATAACGTAATCTATTTTCCCCAACAAATAAAAAACACTACTTAACACACTACATGAAATTCCATACGTGGCTGGTAAATGGTGATAAGTAACACCCTCTGAAACGGATGCAGGTAACTGCATACATACGTAGCAATCCCTTACTTCCATTGTCTTCACGTATTCATATAACAACTTTGAAAAAACATTGCTAGAAAAGTCATTAATTGACCTATCTTTATGTATGTAAGTATTACTAATTCTAGTTGGAACCACTTTTTGTGAATCCTTCTCTACATTAGTGTTCTGCTCGATTTTCCCGGCCTTCTTGTGTGGCACAATGATGGAATGTGACTTCAGTCTCTTATCATTCAAGTCTAAGGGTTAAAGTAGTGAATGGAGCCTATTTACTAGGCACTTCGACATGATTCTGTGCTCTTCCCCATAGATCAGGGCTCGCACACATAGCCTAGGGGATAGATTCGTTAGTATTAGGGATAACCTGTCCTGTAGTGAGGGTATTTCATGGACCTGTGCTGAATTCAGGCCTGGTAGGCCTCAAACGGGAGAGACTCCATCTTTCTTTCTGCTCCGGCAGCTTGGGATGCTTCTAGGTCAAATGTAATGTTTTAGTTATGAGGTGTTATTCGCTTGGAGAGAACCGGTTCAGGCCGGCCCTTATCGAAGGATTGTATTTTTCTTCATGCCGAAGACACTACATCAGGCCGGCCGGCTGGGAACGTGTCCTTGGTACGGGGAGGTACAAGAATTTGGTGGGCGGCAGGTTACGGGCCGGAATTTTCCATGAGGAAACGCACCTCTATATGGGTGAAAGTCTGAGGCAGTTACATGTTCAGTCCGTAGGCGGCATCTAGCCGTTAGCAGAAAAGCTACTACTTATTCCAGGGAAGACAGACGCCATCTTGAAGGCGGAGAAGAACCGAGAGACAGATGCTCTCCTAGCAGAATAGCCAGAGAGGAGAGAGTAGCCGATAAGGAAGAGGTCCCAGTGACTCGGAGAAGGGTGATTCCAGGCGAGCCGAGGCACAGACGAGAAGGGAAACTAGATGACCACTGAGTGCAGGCTACATACTACTAAGGTGATGTCGACCCTTTCTTATTAGAGTGTACAACTTAATCTTTCACTTTTCTTTGCAGGTTATGTGTTATATCGTAATGTTATGTGATTGTGTATGTAATGAGTAATAAAGTACCCAGTTTGTAGTGAACCAACATGTGCTGCGTGTTCTTGTATGAGAGGGTAGCCTATTCTTCTAGTCAGCTGCGGCTACATGAACAGATGTTAACCCTGATCAGGTAAGTGGTAACTGAATAAGGGAAAGAGGAGCCCCTCGAACCTGAGAACAGGCTATGCTTGAACTGGCAATCCTTGTGTGATCTGATGAATAGTGAGACTGATTCCCTTTTTGTATGTTATGGTGATCATAGGATGAACTGTCGTATGAGACTGCCGTCTAGGTAGAGAGGTCTGGATTCGTATAGGATCGCGAGGCCGCCACTTGTGATACTGTCGTATGGGCAGAGAGGTCTGGATTCGTAGGGGATCGCGAAGCCGCCGATTGTGCTGAGACTGCCGTCTGGGTAGAGAGGTCTGGATTCGTGTGGAATCGCGAGGCCGCCACTTGTGATACTGTCGTATGGGCAGAGAGGTCTGGATTCGTAGGGGATCGTGAGGCCGCCGATTGTGCTGAGACTGCCGTCTGGGTAGAGAGGTCTGGATTCGTATGGAATCGCGAGGCCGCCACTTGTGCTGAGACTGCCGTCTGGGTAGAGAGGTCTGGATTCGTGTGGGATCGCGAGGCCGCCACTTGTGATACTGTCGTATGGGCAGAGAGGTCTGGATTCGTAGGGGATCGCGAGGCCGCCGATTGTGCTGAGACTGCCGTCTGGGTAGAGAGGTCTGGATTCGTGTGGGATCGCGAGGCCGCCATTTGTGATACTGTCGTATGGGCAGAGAGGTCTGGATTCGTAGGGGATCGCGAGGCCGCCGATTGTGCTGAGACTGCCGTCTGGGTAGAGAGGTCTGGATTCGTATGGAATCGCGAGGCCGCCACTTGTGATACTGTCGTATGGGCAGAGAGGTCTGGATTCGTATGGGATCGCGAGGCCGCCGATTGTGCTGAGACTGCCGTCTGGGTAGAGAGGTCTGGATTCGTGTGGAATCGCGAGGCCGCCACTTGTGATACTGTCGTATGGGCAGAGAGGTCTGGATCCGTATGGGATCGCGAGGCCGCCGATTATAAGAGGTCTTGGTATGTATAGTAGGAATTCCCTGTCCTTAGGTGGTAGATATATGTGGTTGCACTATTGTAAATAGGTTCTAGGGAGGGGGTAACGTTCTGGCTGGGTTAGTGAGGCTCTGATGAGCGGGTTCTATCTGATCCGAAAACCCAAGCAGAACATTTGGCGTCACGAACCGTTTACGAAACCTGTGTGCGTTGTGGTTGTATCGTGTTTGCTTTCGGCGCATGCGTGGTTTCGTTTGAATATTATTTGTATATAATTGTGTGTAGTTTTCTTTTCTCTTTCTTCTTTTTCTTTTTCTCTTTTTCTTTCTTTTCCAAGATGTTTTCTAGAAAATCGAAATCTACTTTTAAGTTGCCCGTTGATATTCCCGGCTGGGATTCAACGCCTTATGAAGCCTTAGCCCGTGAGTGGGCTGATTCTACTGGTTTGAGTGAGAATTGGAATTCTTTTTTGGAGCTGGCGGAGCCGGCTAATGTGATTACTTGTTTACAGAAGGCGCCGGTATCTAAGGGTGATGAGCTTCCCGTTTTGGGGCGCAGAGGTTGGATTGTTCTGTCTGCGTACAGGATTCTGCATGAAAGGTTGTTGAAGTTACAGACCTTGCATAAGGATTTGGAAGCGAACTTTGTTGAGATTCAGAATGCTCATACTTTGTTGCGATGTCAAAATAAGTTGCTTGCTGATAAACTTGAGACGTACCAAACTATTGCAGAGAGGGCGGCTGTGCGAATTGCTCGTTATAAATACAAGAATCGGCGTGGTCGGGTTTCGACGCGAAAGGTGCGTCTGGTCGTGGCGAAAGCCGGACTGGATTGGAATCCTGATGAATGGGATGGTAATATCTGGAACTCGAGTGATTCTCCTTCCTCGGGTGAGGAGTCTGCCAAGCGCGAGTCCTCTCGCTCCGTTCGTGATTGTAAGTCTGCTTCTTGCGCCTCTGATGGTGCACCCCGTGATTACGCTCGTCCTTCGAGTGGGGTCGATGCTTCTTACACTGATTGTTCCTCTATGTGTACTGGTCGAGCTCCTTGTGATGCTCGTCCCGCGGTCTCGGTGCATCCAGTTTTTCGGCGGAAGTTGCAGCAGGCTCCCGGTGCTCCGAATGGTATTGCTTTAGACTCTTTGGAGGATTTTACTCAACAAGAAATTAGTGATATTTTGCAGCGATTTCGGCAGCGAGCTGGTGAGACCTTACTCACATGGATGGTGCGCCTTTATGAACTGGGCGCTGCTGGTATTATGTTGGATACTAGCGATTGTTTGAAGTTTTGTTCCTTGAGTTCGGATTCTACTGTACAGGATCATTTTCGTAACTTTAATGCTGGTGGTCAAATTTCTTTGCTTCAATTGGCGACTGAGGGTTGTAATCAAAAATATCCTACTGAGTCTGACTGGCCTGTGAATGACAAACCGTGGTATACTTTGCGCGATGCTGCACAACGTCTCAAAGAGGAGGTGATGAAAACGGCAATTTTTCTAAATACTGCTGACAGGTTGCTTGATGGTTTCTTGACATCTTCTGTGCGGAATCGTATTATTCGTTCTTCCCCTGTTGCTTATAAGCAGGTCATGATGACTTTATTGATTAATCAGACTGGTAACATGTTATCTGTGGTGCTGGAATCGGTACGCCAACTCGGTGAGTTGGGTGAGTGGTTTAAACCTGAACGGCAGTCCCGGCCTGACACTCGTACTCCTGGTGACAATAAACTTACTAGACGTGATATGTTTTTTGGTCTTATGGCCGATGGTGTGCGGAAGGAGGACATTGATGGTGAGACTACTTCTCGTTTGTGGGAAATGTTTCGCAAACGTGGCTTGGATCGAAAGGAGGGTGCCCGGCGTGTTCGGACAACTGAGTGTGATCGTGGTTTTTCTGACGGTAGCGGTGATGACGACCGCCGTGGGCGCTCTGATCGTCGTGATGATCGACGTTATGTACGTGATTTGTCCCCCCGTCGTGTGAGAGACAGGGAGAGAGAGGGGGAAAGAGAGAGGGGGAGAGATGATTATGTTAACAGCAGACGTAGAGATGATAGGGATCAATCCCCTGAGTTGAGAAGGAGAGAGGATCGACACATATTGGCCGATCGAAACCCGCAGTACAATGCAGAGAACAGGAATCCATTTCGTAATGGAGATGGATATGAACAGGAGGTATCGATACCTGGGAAACGTGAGAGTCTTTATCCTGATTTATCCTGGTACACAGAACGCAGTAAAGATGACTAGGAAATAGGTCAAGCTCCAGTACACAGATGGGCTCACAGAGATAATAGACCCTATGTAGATATTGATATTTATTGGAGACATCGTAATATCCAAAGGGCCCGAGCATTGGTAGATACAGGAGCGGAGGCCACTCTTATTCATGGAAAATCAAAGAAGTTTAAAGGTCAGCCTTTTACAATTACCGGATTAGGTGGAAAGGAAACTCCCGCAGTTCAAACTTTACTTGAAATGAGAATAGGTAGAATTCCTAGAAAAGAATACTCTGTATTAGTGGTGCCACTCTTAGAATTCATAATTGGAATTGATATTTTGAAAGGAATGACTTTGCACTTAGATGATGGATGTTACCAATTTGGAACTAAACATTATATATCGTCCAGGCCTGTACGGGTTGGTCGTTTAAGAATGCCCCCCATAAAAGTTCCCCAGGCGACAAAAGTGGTTCGTCAGAAACAGTATCGTATTCCAGGTGGTCATGAAGAGATTAGTACCACTATTCAGGAGTTGGTGGATGCAGGAGTTATAACCCCAGTTACTTCTGCTTGGAATAATCCTGTTTGGCCTGTACGTAAGAGTGATAATTCTTGGCGCATGACTGTTGATTATCGAGAATTGAATAGACACACACCCTCTTTGACTGTTGCAGTACCGGATGTTATTACCCTAATTGAAAGAATCCAAAAACATCCAGGTACATGGTATGCGTCCATTGATATTGCTAATGCTTTCTTTTCGATTCCGATTGCCCCTGAGTGTCAGGAACAATTCAGTTTTACGTGGAACGGGCGTCAGATGACGTTTAGAAGTCTTCCCCAGGGCTATGTGCATAGTCCTACGATATGTCACCGGCTGGTGGCAGAGCATTTGGCTGAGGTACCAGTTCATCCGCAAATTCAGATATGTCACTATATTGATGATATTTTGATCCAAGGCGAATCACAAGAGGAAGTTCAGACCCAATTAGATAGAGTCATTGAGTGCTTGCGTGAGAAAGGTTGGGAAATCAACCCGGATAAATTACAAGGTCCGTCCCAGGCTGTGAAATTTTTGGGCATTAATTGGCATGAGGGGCACCGAGAAGTGATCCCTCAGGTTAAACAGAAAATTCTTGATTTTGCAGTTCCGAGGAATAGGAAAGAAGCCAAAAGCTTCATTGGCTTGTTTGGTTTTTGGCGCCAGCATATTCCTCATTTAAGTCAAATATTGGCCCCTTTGTACCAGGTCACTCGTAAAAAGAATGCATTTGAATGGGGTAAACCACAGCAAGATGCGTTTAGTCTGGCAAAAGAAGCAATTCAGCATGCTCTGGATTTATGGCCTGTATGTGATGGTGATGTGGATTTGAATGTGTCTGTACAAGGCCTTTATGCGAATTGGAGTTTGTGGCAGAAACAAGGCAAGAGTAGAGTACCGTTGGTTTCTGGACTAAAAAGTTACCTGATGCTGGTGAGCGTTATACACCTTTTGAGAAACAGTTACTTGCATGTTATTGGGCTCTGGTGGATACCGAGCAATTGACTTTGGGACATGATATAGTTTTGCGACCTGAAATTCCTATCATGCAGTGGGTTATGAGTTCGCCGAAAACTCACCGAATTGGACACGCTCAAGAGGCGAGTGTGATTAAATGGAAATGGTATATACAAGACAGGGCACGTGTGGGACAAAAAGGAGTTGCATCTTTGCATGAGCAGGTGGCGCGGGCGCCATCGACTGAGACTGAGAGTGAATGTTCCGTACCTTTAGTACAGGAGTCTCCTGTTAAGTGGGGTAGACCTTTTGATGATTTGTCCGCAGAGGACAGAAACCATGTCTGGTTTACGGATGGTTCAGCAAGGTTCATAGGGACGAAACGGCATTGGAAGGCAGTGTCCTATAATCCGATCACACAAAAATTGCTGAGTACAACTGGTGAGGGTAAGAGCAGTCAATTTGCTGAACTCTATGCTGTTTATCAAGTTCTGAAACAAGAGTTACCTGGCACATGTCATATTTTTACCGATTCTTGGTCTACTGCCAATGGACTGGCAGTTTGGTTACCGACTTGGCATTCCCATAGTTGGAAAATCCATTCAAAAGAACTATGGGGAAAAGAATTATGGCAGGAGATTTGGGAAATGCTCCCACAGAGTACTGTTACAATCTTCCATGTGGATGCTCATACCCCGATAGACTCTCTTGACAAATTCTTTCATAATATTGCAGATGAGAAATCTAAAATTGCTGAGGCAGTGGTGGACACGCAAGATTCTGATATTGCGGGATTGGCGAAATGGGCCCACCAGAAAGCAGGACACTTTGGAGAGAAAGCCACTAGCAGGTGGGCTGCTGATCGAGGAATTTATATTCCCCTAGATTTAATCAAAAATGTTATTCTACATTGTCCCATTTGTCAGCATATCAGGCAGCGCAAAGTGCCCCGCATTGTTAAAGGTCATTTACATCGCGGGAAATTGCCCGCTCAAATTTGGCAGATTGATTACATTGGTCCACTTCCTATGAGTAGGAATTGTCAATATGTTTGCACCATTGTTGATACGTACAGTGGCCTGTTGGTGGCCCTTCCCTGTAAGCAAGCTACCCAATTGAATACTATTAAAACATTGGAATTGATTATGATGTATTATGGTGTGCCATTCCAAATTCAATCTGATAATGCATCCCATTTTCGTGGAAGATTGGTACAGGAATTCTGTGTGGAAAACAATATTGAATGGGTGTTTCATATACCATATTATCCACAGGCCTCGGGTCTTGTGGAGAGGTTGAATGGCCTGCTAAAAGATCAATTGCGTAAATTAACAGATGACAAGTATAAGAATTGGCGAGACTTTTTGCCTCAAGCGCTATTGATTTTGAATAACCGTCCTTTTCTAAATGCTGAATCCCCACTTATGCGTTTGTTTCCTCCGAATGTTGATGCTAAGCCCAATGAAATCAGAGAGACCGTGATGTACTGGGAGATTACTCCCGGAGCTTTGGCTCCATGTAGAGCGACCCCAGGGTCGGCAGGTTTAGACCTGCATGCCATGGATGACACCGTTATCGAGTCATCATTGAAACTGGTGTTGGTGTTCATATACCAACTGGAAATTTCGGATTAATCGCCCCTAGATCGGGGCTGGCTGTAAAAGGCATTCAGGTGCTTGGAGGAATCATTGATAGTGATTATCAGGGAGAGATTAAGGTGCTCCTGCTGAATAGCAGTGAGGTTGACTTACTGATACATCAAACTGACCGAGTGGCTCAATTGCTAATAATGCCTGTTTTCAGTGGTGAGATCACAAAAGGCACTGCCCCAACGTTGCTAACTGTACGAGGCCAGAAAGGTTTTGGCTCCACAGATAATCCTGGGGCCAGAGTTTGGGTGCAGTCGCCTAAGAATCCCCCTGAACAAGCAGAAGTCATTGCAACCGGTCAAGACAACACCATTTTAGTTATGAGACCAGGGAAAGATAGCTGGGAAGCAGTCCCGGCTGACAAATGTTACTTACGAGAATGAATAATGCCTGTATTTGATTCTCTTTCAGATCATTCTTTGGACTGTTGCTGCAGGATGTGTCGGCGTTGGACTCCTTTTGGGTTGGTACGACGAGAGAGGAGGGATCCCATCAACCCGGGCTGAGTTGAGAACCCGAGTGTCGCGTTCCTTCGCTGCGTGGGATTCGTCGTCGAACTTTTGGATTACATTAGCTAAACAAGTGACTAAAGCCCCTCATTTCTGCTTGACACCGATGAGATCGGTGACGGACATTCTAGCGACTTGTTTAGTTGCTGTCCCTGCTTCATTGGAGACTTTGACTCATATTTTTAATATATCAAATGCTCGCCCCAATGTTCTTCTGGGCGATTTCGCTGCCCATGAGTATTGCCCCTTGTGTACTGTACTGTCAGACCCGATACCGCCCATCCAGTCCCAAATAGTTACCTATAATATCACACAGGGTGATTTATGTTTTTTCCTTACTTGTGATCCTAGTGTGATTTCTGAATGTATGCGTTTAAGATTGAAAGGTGCCACTTCATTCACCGCTCATGAACGAACTTTGTGCCTTCAAAGGACACCGAAAATATGTACTTCTGTTCAGAATAACATGACTTGCAAGAGTATGGTAGTTACCCCCAGTCACTATCGCACGATGTTACTGCCTGCCGGATGGCTTTTCTCATGTGGTAATACTTCCTGGCCATAAATTCCCGCAAATATTTCTGGAGGCCCTTGTGCCATTACTAGACTGAGCTTATTAATGTTTTCATCACATCCGAATGCCAACTCTCGTGTGATTTGAGATACAGTGAGGTTACAGGAGGATTGTGACTCATCTTTGCATTTATATTCCAAGTCTGAATACCTTAGCCTGGCTTTTTCAATTGTTGGTGTTCCTGCTTTGGCAGTTTATAATGCCAAATCTATTGGGAAAATGGCCTGCTGGATGGTAAAATCCATCAATCATACTTCTACAGTCCTGTCTGACATGCTATTAGACGCCCAGGGTGAACGTAGGGCTATCTTGCAAAATCGAGCGGCCATTGATTATCTTTTGCTTAAACATGGACACGATTGTTCTGATTTTGAGGGTCTTTGTTGTTTTAACTTGTCGGATCATACGAAATCCATTCAAGCTCACATTGATAAACTACATGACTTGACAGAAGAAGTTAGAAAACACATTGACCAGGGCTGGTTTGACTGGCTCTTTAATTGGTTACCTGATTTGCATATGTTACGTCAGATATTAGGAGGTATTCTGATTACTATCGGCATTTTGATTTCTATCTGTTGCTTTATTCAGTGTATTCCTTCACTACTTCAATTCTGTACACCTGGTACTAGACATAGATCAGTTAGTCTTGTTTCATATTATTCTTCCACAGATATTAGTTCTGTTTAATGAATGTATAATAGACTGAAGTCAAGGGTGAAATGTTCTGCTCGATTTTCCCGGCCTTCTTGTGTGGCACAATGATGGAATGTGACTTCAGTCTCTTATCATTCAAGTCTAAGGGTTAGAGTAGTGAATGGAGCCTATTTACTAGGCACTTCGACATGATTCTGTGCTCTTCCCCATAGATCAGGGCTCGCACACATAGCCTAGGGGATAGATTTGTTAGTATTAGGGATAACCTGTCCTGTAGTGAGGGTATTTCATGGAGCTGTGCTGAATTCAGGCCTGGTAGGCCTCAAACGGGAGAGACTCCATCTTTCTTTCTGCTCCGGCAGCTTGGGATGCTTCTAGATCAAATGTAATGTTTTAGTTATGAGGTGTTATTCGCTTGGAGAGAACCGGTTCAGGCCGGCCCTTATCGAAGGATTGTATTTTTCTTCATGCCGAAGACACTACATCAGGCCGGCCGGCTGGGAACGTGTCCTTGGTACGGGGAGGTACAAGAATTTGGTGGGCGGCAGGTTACGGGCCGGAATTTTCCATGAGGAAACGCACCTCTATATTAGTGAAAGTCTGAGGCAGTTACATGTTCAGTCCGTAGGCGGCATCTAGCCGTTAGCAGAAAAGCTACTACTTATTCCAGGGAAGACAGACGTCATCTTGAAGGCGGAGAAGAACCGAGAGACAGATGCTCTCCTAGCAGAATAGCCAGAGAGGAGAGAGTAGCCGATAAGGAAGAGGTCCCAGTGACTCGGAGAAGGGTGATTCCAGGCGAGCCGAGGCACAGACGAGAAGGGAACCTAGATGACCACTGAGTGCAGGCTACATACTACTAAGGTGATGTCGACCCTTTCTTATTAGAGTGTACAACTTAATCTTTCACTTTTCTTTGCAGGTTATGTGTTATATCGTAATGTTATGTGATTGTGTATGTAATGAGTAATAAAGTACCCAGTTTGTAGTGAACCAACATGTGCTGCGTGTTCTTGTATGAGAGGGTAGCCTATTCTTCTAGTCAGCTGCGGCTACATGAACAGATGTTAACCCTGATCAGGTAAGTGGTAACTGAATAAGGGAAAGAGGAGCCCCTCGAACCTGAGAACAGGCTATGCTTGAACTGGCAATCCTTGTGTGATCTGATGAATAGTGAGACTGATTCCCTTTTTGTATGTTATGGTGATCATAGGATGAACTGTCGTATGAGACTGCCGTCTAGGTAGAGAGGTCTGGATTCGTATAGGATCGCGAGGCCGCCACTTGTGATACTGTTGTATGGGCAGAGAGGTATGGATTCGTAGGGGATCGCGAGGCCGCCGATTGTGCTGAGACTGCCGTCTGGGTAGAGAGGTCTGGATTCGTGTGGAATCGCGAGGCCGACACTTGTGATACTGTCGTATGGGCAGAGAGGTCTGGATTCGTAGGGGATCGCGAGGCCGCTGATTGTGCTGAGACTGCCGTCTGGGTAGAGAGGTCTGGATTCGTATGGAATCGCGAGGCCGCCACTTGTGCTGAGACTGCCGTCTGGGTAGAGAGGTCTGGATTCGTGTGGGATCGCGAGGCCGCCACTTGTGATACTGTCGTATGGGCAGAGAGGTCTGGATTCGTAGGGGATCGCGAGGCCGCCGATTGTGCTGAGACTGCCGTCTGGGTAGAGAGGTCTGGATTCGTGTGGGATCGCGAGGCCGCCACTTGTGATACTGTCGTATGGGCAGAGAGGTCTGGATTCGTAGGGGATCGCGAGGCCGCCGATTGTGCTGAGACTGCCGTCTGGGTAGAGAGGTCTGGATTCGTATGGAATCGCGAGGCCGCCACTTGTGATACTGTCGTATGGGCAGAGAGGTCTGGATTCGTATGGGATCGCGAGGCCGCCGATTGTGCTGAGACTGCCGTCTGGGTATAGAGGTCTGGATTCGTGTGGAATCGCGAGGCCGCCACTTGTGATACTGTCGTATGGGCAGAGAGGTCTGGATCCGTATGGGATCGCGAGGCCGCCGATTATAAGAGGTCTTGGTATGTATAGTAGGAATTCCCTGTCCTTAGGTGGTAGATATATGTGGTTGCACTATTGTAAATAGGTTCTAGGGAGGGGGTAACGTTCTGGCTGGGTTAGTGAGGCTCTGATGAGCGGGTTCTATCTGATCCGAAAACCCAAGCAGAACAATTAGTCACATTCTCAGTCTGTATTTCAAATGTACCTATTGTAACTATAAAAGTAACTAATAAAGCTAGAACACCCCATAATAGCATTAATAATCCAGTACAGCAACAGCACATTCTACACCATCTTTTCAAGAAAGCACATCTACTTTGATTATTTTCTATGTTAGCCATTTTACTACTTTGACCGTGTCTTTTGACTTAGCCTCTACTACTCCACTACTGGAATTTCTAAAACTCTGGATTACTTCAAACCACTAATTTTCAGACTTTCTTCTTTTCACTTTTCTCCAAGTGACTTCTTCAGTTCACTCAATTTGGATATTCATCACTCTTCACTTCATCTTCTTCAACATCAAATTGTATCAGATCTCCAACGACATCCTCAGTATCCGACTTTTCTCCAATGTCAATCAAGATAACTTTCAGGATTTCACCTGTATCTTCCTCAACCACTTCACGTATGGTCTCCTCTGGATTTCCCTGACTTTCTGCCTCTTCACCTTCAGACAGTGCCACGTACGTCCATTCCGGCGACCTATACTTCTGGTTAGGTTTTCTTATCCTTTTGATCTCCTCTGGTTCTTTCGACTCTTTTCGCTTTTCACCTTTTGTTAGATTCTGACTCGACACCTCATTCACTTGTTCAGCTTTCGATGTATTTGCTCGTGTCAGTCTGTATCTCAGCCTCTTTACTCTGTTGTTTGGCCAAAGATCTCCTCTTATAACCTTTTTTGGTCTTGTTTCTTTATTATTTCTTTCTCCAATCCAAGTTCTCTTTCTCAGAACTCGACCCTCCGATTTCTCATTCTCACTCTCATCCGATTCTGTTTCAAATGCCTCTTGTTCTTCAGCAGTTTTCTTTCGCTCCACAGCCTTTATCACCACTGTTTGAGACTTCCCTATTTCTGTCCCTCCTCGGGTCCCCAACACGCAATCTTCTTGCTGTCTACTTGTCCCTTCACCTAGCTTATCAGGAATGTTCCCTACACCTCCTCGGGGGTCTTCCGCAATCTGTCCCTCTCTATCTTCTTCTGACCCTACTTCTTCAGGTGTAATCTCAAGTGGTCTCTCAACCTCCTCATCTGATTCAGGAGTAGTCTCTGTGAAACTGCTCTTTTCTCTTCTTTCTTCTCCACGGCTTGTTGGAACTTCAGGCTCTCTTACAGAATCTGATCTCCCTTCTGAGACCCTCAATGTTTCTCTTGAAGCTTCTCCTGGAAAGGAAGAATCACCTGACTCTCTTTCTCCTTCAGCTCTTTCAAAATTCTGATTCCTTCTCACTGGTTCAGCTTCTTCTTCATCACTTGAATCTGACTCTTCAAAATACTCCTTGCCAGTTCCTTCTTTTGGATTTGGAACTCTCAGAGTATGACTTGCATGTACCCAATTTTTCACACCAGCACACTTCACTGCAGTCGTTGTAGTCAGAATAACTTGTCTTGGCCTTCCCCACCTTGGAACCAAGCAATTTCTTCTTCTGTGCACTTTAATCCTCACCCAGTCCCCTGGACTCAGATCATGAGCTTGCTTCTTCTCAAGTGTGGTAGCGTCTCCTCCAACCTGGTGAAACACAGAATGAACTGCGTCAGCCAGGCCTTTACAGTAATCCAAAATCATGTCATTAGTTATTGTCATCAACTTATTGACAGGCACAAATGCATGACGCATTGCACGTCCCATCAAGATCTCATGTGGACTCAAACCAATCAATCAATCAATCATAGGCATTTATAAAGCGCACTACTCACCCGGAGGGTCTCAAGGCGCTAGGGGGGGGGGGGTCCGCTACTGCTCGAACATCCAGGTCTTGAGCTTCTTCCTGAAGGAGAGGTGGTCTTGGGTCAGGCGTAGGTCGGTGGGGAGGGCATTCCAAGTCTTGGCGGCCAGGTGGGAGAAGGATCTTCCTCCTGTTGTCGCTCTGTGGATGCGGGGGATGGCTGCGAGGGCGTGACTGGTCGAGCGGAGGTGGCGTTTGGGAGCGTAGAAGTTGAGGCGGCTGTTGAGGTAGGTCGGGCCTTGGTTGTGTAGGGCTTTGTGTGCGTGGGTGAGGAGCCGTAAGGTGATTCTTTTGTTGATCGGGAGCCAGTGCAGGTCTCTCAGGTGTCTGGAGATGTGAGTTCGTCTGGGGACGTCGAGGATGAGTCTCGCCGAGGCGTTCTGGATCCGCTGGAGTCTCTTCTGGAGCTTGGCGGTGGTCCCGGCGTAGAGGGCGTTGCCGTAGTCCAGTCGACTGGTGACGAGGGCCTGGGTGACCGTCTTCCTGGTCTCGGTGGGGATCCACCGGAAGATCTTACGTAGCATGCGCAGGAGTCGTCCCAGGCGGAGGGTGAGGAGCCCAGGATGAGGACTTCCGTCTTGTCTGTGTTCAGTTTCAGGCGGCTGGTCGTCATCCACTCGGCCACGTTTTTCATCCCTTCGTGTAGGTTGGCTCTGGCGGTGGCGGGGTCGTTGGTCAGGGAGAGGATCAGCTGGGTGTCATCGGCGTAGGAGATGATGTTCAGGTTGTGTTGGCGTGCGATGGCCGCAAGGGGGCTCATGTAGACATTGAAGAGGGTGGGGCTGAGCGAGGAGCCCTGAGGGACGCCGCAGATGACTTCCGTGGCTTCTGATCTGAACGGGGGCAGGCGGACTCTCTGTGTCCTTCCGGTGAGGAAGGAGATGATCCATTCCAGTGCCTTCTCCTCGATCCTGACGTTGCTGAGGCGCTGCACTAGGGTGCGGTGGCAGACAGTGTCGAATGCCGCAGAGAGGTCCAGGAGGATGAGGGCCGCTGTTTCTCCGTTGTCCAGCAGGGTTCGGATGACGTCGGTGGCAGCGATGAGGGCGGTCTCGGTGCTGTGGTTGGCCCAGAAGCCTGACTGGGAAGGGTCGAGGGAACCAGTCGTCTCGAGGAAGGCTGCCAGTTGCTTGTTGATGGTCTTCTCGATGACTTTGGCTGGAAACGGGAGGAGCGAGATGGGGCGGTAGTTCTTGAGTTCGGTGGGGTCCGCCGTTGGTTTTTTTAGTAGAGCGCTGAGTTCGGCGTGCTTCCAGCTCTCAGGGAAGGTGGCGGTGTCGAGGGAGGTGTTGATGATGTCCCGCAGGGGGGGTGCGATGACAGCGTCGGCCTTGTTGAAGATGTGGTGAGGGCAGGGGTCGGTTGGGGATCCGGAGTGGATGGAGTTCATCGTGCTGATGGTGTCTTCGAGGTTGATCGGTGTCCAGGCGTTGAGGGTGGTGGTGGGGGGCGTTGGTTTGGTCGTGGGGAGCGTTGGTTGTGTTCTGAAGCTGTTGTGTATGTCAGCGATCTTGTTGTGGAAGTAGGAGGCGAGGGAGTTGCAGAGGTCTTGTGATGGGGTGATGTCGTTGGTTCCGGCGTTGGGGTTGGAGAGCTCTCTGACGATGTTGAAGAGTTCCTTGCTGTTGTGTGCATTGTTGTCCAGCCGGTCCTTGAATGCTGTTTTCTTGGTGGCGTGGATCAGTTGATGGTGCATTCGGGTGGCGAGCTTGAGGGTAGTCATGTTGTCCGGCGTTGGGTCTCTTCTCCAGGCTTTCTCGAGGGCTCGGCAGTTCTTCTTGGAGCTCTTGAGTTCGTCGGTGAACCACGGGGCCTTCTTGCTTCCGGGTCTGCTGGGCGGGGTCCTCAGAGGGGCGAGCTCGTCCGCGCAGGTGGAGATCCATTTCGTGAGGTTGTCGGCGGCTTGGCTGGGGTTCGGTGAGCTGGCGGGAGGGTGCTGGCTCAGGGATGCGGTGAGTTGTTCGGCTGTGATCTTGTTCCAGCTTCTTCGTGCAGCCTGTTGCTGGTGGTGGTGGACCGTGGTTCTTTTGAAGGTGAAGTGGATGCAGCTGTGGTCCGTCCAGTGGAGTCCAGTGGCGTGGCTGAAGGAGATGTCTTTGCTGGACGAGAAGACGGCGTCGAGTGTGTGTCCGGCGAGGTGGGTGGGGGTGGTCACCAGCTGCTTGAGTCCGAGGGTGGCGAGGTTGTCAAGCAGGGTGGTGGTGTTGCGGTCGTTGTTGTTCTCCAGGTGGAAGTTGATGTCCCCGAGGAGGATGTAGTCAGCAGAGGGGAGGGCGTGCGGGCTGATGAAGTCGGCGATGTCTTCGCTGAATTGAGTGCGTGGTCCCGGGGGTCGGTAGATCAGGGTGCCTCTGAGGGTGGTCTTGGGGTCGGTGTGGATCTGGAAGTGCAGGTGTTCGGCGGCTGTCAGGGTGTTGTCGGCGTTGGTCGAGATACGGATGGTGTCCCTGTGGATGATGGCGATGCCTCCTCCAGTCTGGTTGTCGCGGTCTCTCCGGATGATCTTGTAGCCCTCTGGGATGGCGATGGTGATGTCGGGCGCTGAGGAGTCGTTCATCCAGGTTTCCGTGAGGAAGGCAATGTCAGGAGCTGTGGTGTCGAGGATGTTCCAGAGTTGAACGGCGTGTCTGTGGACGGAGCGGGTGTTGAGCAGGATGCACTTGAGGTGGTTGCTGCTGGTGTTCGGCTTGGCGGGTGCTGGTGTGGGGCAGGTCCGGATGCAGGTGAACTTGCAGGTGAGGCAGCTGAAGGGTCCGTGGGTGCGTCTCGGAGTGGCTCGGTAGCACCCGGGGGTTCGGCCGGTGATGAGTGCATTGAGGGTGGCGGCATCGTAAGTCCGGCAGGTGGGGTGGCCTCTGCGGGGGCCAGGGGTTCTGGCGCTGGGCGCGGTCCAGGCGCGGACGGGCGCAGACGGGCTTACCTTTGGCGCACCTTCGGCGCTCATTCGGTGCTCCCGCTGCGCGCGTCCGCTGCGCGGTCGCTCTGGGGGCGTCATAAGAGGGGAGCCGGGAGGGAGGGTCTGCGGGGAGGCGGGGAGCGCGGGACCCAATCGGCGGGCGGGGGGGCGGGGTCTCGTGGGAAGCGGCGGGAACCTGGGGGCTCAGTGGCGGCCCTGTGGCGGCGCTCGGTGGCCCTGTGGCGGCTGGGGCGGCGCTCGGCGGCCCTGTGGTGGCTCAGGCGGCAGGTGGCAGCAGGAGGCCCAGCAGGTAAGGAGCAGGCGGGAGGTGTGGGGTCGACCAGGCCGAGGGCACAGTGGTCACTCCTGGGGCAGAGGAGAGGGTCCCCTTAAGAGGGGAGCCGGGAGGGAGGGTCTGTGGGGAGGCGGGGAGCGCGGGACCCAATCGGCGGGCGGGGGGGCGGGGTCTCGTGGGAAGCGGCGGGAACCTGGGGGCTCGGTGGCGGCCCTGTGGCGGCTGGGGCGGCGCTCGGTGGCCCTGTGGCGGCTGGGGCAGCGCTCGGCGGCCCTGTGGTGGCTCAGGTGGCAGGTGGCAGCAGGAGGTCCAGCAGGTAAGGAGCAGGCGGGAGGTGTGGGGGCGATCAGGCCGAGGGCACAGTGGTCACTCCTGGGGCAGAGGAGAGGGTCCCCTTAAGAGGGGAGCCGGGAGGGAGGGTCTGCGGGGAGGCGGGGAGCGCAGGACCCAATCGGCGGGCGGGGGCGCGGGGTCTCGTGGGAAGCGGCGGGAACCTGGGGGCTCGGTGGCGGCCCTGTGGTGGCTCAGGCGGCAGGTGGCAGCAGGAGGCCCAGCAGGTAAGGAGCAGGCGGGAGGTGTGGGGGCGACCAGGCCGAGGGCACAGTGGTCACTCCTGGGGCAGAGGAGAGGGTCCCCTTAAGAGGGGAGCCGGGAGGGGGGGTCTGCGGGGAGGCGGGGAGCGCGGGACCCAATCGGCGGGCGGGGGGGCGGGGTCTCGTGGGAAGCGGCGGGAACCTGGGGGCTCGGTGGCGGCCCTGTGGCGGCTGGGGCGGCGCTCGGCGGCCCTGTGGCAGCTGGGGCGGCGCTCGGCGGCCCTGTGGTGGCTCAGGCGGCAGGTGGCAGCAGGAGGCCCAGCAGGTAAGGAGCAGGCGGGAGGTGTGGGGGCGACCAGGCCGAGGGCACAGTGGTCACTCCTGGGGCAGAGGAGAGGGTCCCCTTAAGAGGGGAGCCGGGAGGGAGGGTCTGCGGGGAGGCGGGGAGCGTGGGACCCAATCGGCGGGCGGGGGGGTGGGGTCTCGTGGGAAGCGGCGGGAACCTGGGGGCTCGGTGGCGGCCCTGTGGCGGCTGGGGCGGCGCTCGGCGGCCCTGTGGCAGCTGGGGCGGCGCTCGGCGGCCCTGTGGTGGCTCAGGCGGCAGGTGGCAGCAGGAGGCCCAGCAGGTAAGGAGCAGGTGGGAGGTGTGGGGGTGACCAGGCCGAGGGCACAGTGGTCACTCCTGGGGCAGAGGAGAGGGTCCCCTTAAGAGGGGAGCCGGGAGGGAGGGTCTGCGGGGAGGCGGGGAGCGCGGGACCCAATCGGCGGGCGGGGGGGCGGGGTCTCGTGGGAAGCGGCGGGAACCTAGGGGCTCGGTGGCGGCCCTGTGGCGGCTGGGGCGGCGCTCGGCGGCCCTGTGGCGGCTGGGGCGGCGCTCGGCGGCCCTGTGGTGGCTCAGGCGGCAGGTGGCAGCAGGAGGCCCAGCAGGTAAGGAGCAGGCGGGAGGTGTGGGGGCGACCAGGCCGAGGGCACAGTAGTTCTATCTGGAGTAGATCTAATAGTCATTAGCACTAGAGGCAAGACATCAGGCCATTTCATTCCAGTGGCTAAACACATCTTACCAATCCTGTTCTTGATTGTGCCATTCATCTGCTCCACAACGCCAGAAGCCTCTGGTCTGTAAGCACAATGTAGCTTCTGCTGTATGCTCAATGCTTCACAAATCAAACTCATGAGCTCATTATAGAAGTGTCCACCTCTATCAGACTCAATCGTTACTGGAAACCCGTACCTAGGAATCAACTCTCTTAACAGTAATTTTGCCACTGTTATTCCATCATTTCTCCTCGTCGGATAGGCCTCCACCCACCTCGAGAACAAACAGACTACCACTAGAACATACCTCAATCTGTTCACTTGTGGCATTTCAATGAAATCAATCTGCATTCTCGTAAAAGGACCACCTTCTCTGCCTATCGTTCCCAGACTCACCACTGTTTTTTTCCCAGTGTTAAACTGCTGGCAAATCAAACATCTTTGACAGATGCTCTCTGCAATCATCCTGAACTTTGCATTGTACCAAGTCTGTTTAAAAGACCTGATCATCGCATCCCTTCCCAAATGTCCCTGGCCATGATACATCCTTGCCATTGTCGACAGCATAGAGTTAGGCATGACTGGTCTACCATCTCTATAGATCCAGACATGATCTGTCTCTCTTGGGGCACAACCTGCCTTGATCCAGTCTTTCTTTTCTTCATTTCCTGCCTCATCCTGCAACTGTTTCACTTCATCCCACGTTTCTAGGACATTAGTAAACATCACAGAACAAAAAACATTTCCTTTTCTCGTTCCCTATTAATCGAGTGATTATTCTTAGCACAATATTGTGCAATATCGTTTGCAAAACGATTTCCAAGTGTTACAAAATCATCTCCTTGTCCATGAGCAGCACATTTTACAACTGCTAATTCTTTAGGCAGCTGTATCGCCTTAAGCAATTTCCCAATCACTTCAGCATTCTTTATTGGAGTCCCACTCGACGTCAAGAAACCTCTCTGTAGCCAAAGCTGGCCAAAATCATGCACAACTCCAAATCCATACTGACTATCAGTCATCACAGTCACTCTCAGATTCTTCCCAATTTTGCAAGCTTTCGTCAATGCCACCAATTCAGCAACTTGTGCAGACTTCACTCCTTTTAATGGTGAAGCTTCCATAACTTCTGAAACTTTGCACACTGCATATGCTGCACTTAGCACACCATCATCATTCCTCAGACAAGATCCATCCACAAACAGCACATGATCACTCTCAGGCAATGGAAGATCTCTTATGTCTGGTCTCGGTTTTGTACAGTAATCAAGCACATCCAAACAATTGTGATCATCTTCAGTCTTTACACCCACATTTTCATTATCTGGCAATAATGTTGCTGGATTCACATTCACACATCTCTCAAGAGTCACATTTGATGCTCCCAGAATGACTTTCTCATATTTAGTCAGCCGACTATGTGACATGTACTGAGTTCTGCTTCTTGTCAAAAGAATTGCCACATTATGAGGTACGAATACCCTTACATGATATCCCATTATTATTCCCTCACTCTGTTCCAGACTTCTACAAGTTGCAGCTACTGATTTCAGGCAACCTGGTAAACCCACAGCTACAGGGTCAAGTGTTGATGAGAGTACGCAATAGGCCTTCTCAGTTGTCCATGCTTCTGGATTAACACTGAAAGTGCACATCCATTTCTCTCACTGCAATACAGCTCAAACTCTTTTTCATAATCTGGCATACCCAAAGCAGGGGCTTCACACATTCTGCTCTTCAACTCCTCAAATGCTGCCATTTGTTCTCCATCTAGTTCCAATGGGTCTTTCATCTCACTCTTTGTCAACTTAATCAGTGGCTTTGCTATCAGGGAGAAATTACTATTCCACTGACGACAATAACCCACCATTCCCAGAAACATCCCCACTTCTCTCTGGGTCCTTGGGGCTCTCATTCCCCTGATAATTTTGATCCTGTCATCAGTCACCTTTCTCAGACCCTTTTCAATATTGTGTCCAAGATAATGCACCTCTTTCTTGCAAAATTGCAATTTGGCTGGAGATACCTTTAACCCTCCATCAGCCAGATGATTCAGTAAAGCTATGGTATCTACTTCACAAGCTTCACGTGTCTTTGATGCCACAAGTAGGTCATCAATATACTGCACTAGTACTGAGTTTTCAGGCATGATCAAACTCTCCAATGATTTTTTCAATAACTGATTGAATATCGAAGGACTCTCTGTGTACCCCTGTGGGATTCGACACCATGCTAAAATACGCTGGCCAAACCTAAATGCAAAAATCGGCTGGCTGTCATGATGCAATGGAATTGAAAAGAAAGCATGACACAAATCAATCACTGTGTACCACTCAGCATCATGTGGAATCTGATACAAAATCACTGACGGATTTGGCACAATGGGACAACATGCCACCACAATTTTGTTAACTTTTCTCAAATCTTGTACAATCCTGAACTTCCCATTAGGTTTCTTTAGCCCCATTATTGGTGAATTACACGGGCTACTCAGTAATTCTCTCAAAACTCCTTGCTGAATCATTTTCTCAATAATAGGAGTTATTCCTTCAATTATTTCTGGTGTCATTTTGTACTGAGGAATGTTAGGATAAGTAATTCCCTCTTTCACTGAAATTTTCACAGGATCTACATTATTCATCAATCCCACATCTTCTCCAGTAAAATCCCAAACTGTCTTTTTCACTGTGTCTCTCAGCTCTTGAGGCAAATCCTCTGGGTTAAACACAGCATATGCACCAACCATCTCACTCTCTCTATTATCTAGAGTCATTCGGTACAAAACATCCTCATCTGATGTTTCAAAAGCTATTCCATCCGGTGTACAGAAAATTGTACAATTCATCTTGCATAGCAGGTCCCTGCCTAACAAGTTCACTGGACTAGTGTCACAGACCACAAATCTGTGCATGTCTGAAAATTTCCCTATTCTTACCCTTACTGGTTCAGTTAGACGTGTCTTGATTTGTGTATTAGCTACACCAACTACTTGGATTGCTTCATCCGAGAGAGGAAGATTTCTAATATCTGCTGACCTGACAGTTGATCTCGTCGCTCCTGTGTCTACTAAAAAAGTAACACTTTCTTCATTTATTTTCCCATCCACAAATGGTCCTGCCTGGTCTATTTCTAGAGTTGCACCAAGTATGCACTCTTCCTCCTCTCTTCGGCACCGTCAATAATCACCTTCAGACTCACTCCCTTCATTCTTTAACAAATACTGTTGTACCTGGTTAGAACGCCTTGGTTTGTTTACCTGCTCATCATTGTAGAATCCCGAATCCTGATTGTACTTTTGTGACCCTCTATTCTGCGGCAAGGGCGGTTTTGGCTCTTGGCTCTGCTGTCTCACAACCTTCTGTTGTTGCTGCTGTTGATTATTCCCCTCGTTCTGCACCTGTTGATTCAAGGGTTTACTCTCGTTATTCGCTAATGGTGGATTGGTACACTCGGATCTCCAATGTCCCAGTTGGCCACAGTTGTGACAAGGGAATTTTTTCTTCGCCTCCTCTAAATTCCCCTTTCCTTTCCCCACATATCTGGGCCTATTTCCTGGATTATTTGCCTGTTCCACCAACTGTGCTTCTTGTCTCTCCGCAACCTTCACTTGTGCCCACATTGCCTTTTCTTTCAGTTTTCTCTGTTTTGCTTCAATTTCATCACTGAAGTACTTTGCATGT
The DNA here is from genome assembly GCF_964204655.1 of Triturus cristatus. Taxonomy (NCBI): domain Eukaryota; kingdom Metazoa; phylum Chordata; class Amphibia; order Caudata; family Salamandridae; genus Triturus; species Triturus cristatus. Next base: position 138,507,672 of record NC_140589.1, on the reverse strand, counting down.
CTCAGAATCTCATCTATTTTCTTACTCTGCCAGTCCACTGTATGCTCACGAATTCTCTCACTAATCTCAGGTCTCAGGCCATATACAAATCTGTATACAAAATGACTCAAATCCTTGTCACCCAGGTGTTCATCCCCACTGAATTGTTTAAAAGCCAGTATCAGCCTCTCATAAAAAGCATGAACTGATTCTTTTGCTTCCTGGTGTGTTCGATCTATCTTAACCCAGTCTGTCTCTTTTGGAGGTACCTTATTTTTCAGGAATACGATCACCTGATCATATTTTTTCATTACCTCTGGATCTGGTGCTCCTGTTTTCTGATCTCTTGGATATTCCTCAGTAGGCCAACTTACAACTATTATACACTCAGCCCACAAGTCTGCTGGAACAATTATATCAAACAGACTATTCAGGTCAATCCACAGCACTTTTGACAATTTCACAAACCTGTCTACCTGCCTATACCACTCGACGGGCTTTTCTCTCAGTCGAGGGAAATCATTCGTAAATGATAAAATATCCTGTCTGGTCCATGGAACATGTACATATCCTCCTCCAGGTATTTCTCTCATAGGATAATTATCCACTGTTTTTTCTTTTTCTCTCACAGGGAAAGCTGAATAAGTCCTGTCCACCGATTCTTCCCTTTTCTTGTACCATCTATCCTTCCACTTTTCTACATCACCCCATTTTTGCAATAAGGCGATCATTTCCTTAATCTGTCCTGTTCTACCAACACCATTCAGATTTTCAATATCTTTATCCGTAAAATCCATCCTGTAAGACTTCTGCAATGCTTTCACCTTATCAATGTCTACTCCTTGTTCATTCGCTATTGCTCTTAACCTGTCATGTGTACTTTTAGCTCTCCAAGTGATGCTTTTGCACATGAATAACAATTCTCCATCATGATGGTTTTTGAGTATGTCTGTAGGAATCGTCCCTGCAATAAGCTCCTCTAATTCTATGCGCAACCTGGCCACATCAATTGCCTGTGAATCTTTATCCCTCTTTTGAAGAACTCTCATCCAATCATTCAAATCCTCAGCTGTTATTTCAGTAGATTTTTTCACTGCAACCACTTTCTCTGGCATCCTTTGTGGTTCTAAAATTGGCATCCCTGAACAACTAGTTTCACTAGTATCCAATCTCGAATTAGACTGTATCTCTAATCCCCCACTACATGTGTCACGTCTGGATTGTCTCAAATCACTACTTTCTGTCCTTTTCCCTGACTCTCCTGAGGGACCAGCCAAACTTGTTAACTTATTCCCAACATATGGAACCACCAAACCATTTTCACCCGTCCTCTGCTTATCAAAAATAGGCATAACCGGACCTATGGTTACAGGCACCGTAACAGCTTCTAAATTCTTCGTCAGCTCTCTAATCTTTTCAGTCAGTTCAGATGTAGTTCTGGCTAATTCTCTCGTAGTCTCGTCACCACATCTATTCTCTCTCTCTTTTTCTCTGTAAGAGTTACCACTTTTTAAATCAGGTGTCACAACTTCTGTCTCAATGATACGCAAAGTATCTCTTATTGGAGAAGCAACTGGTGTACTCTCTTCTGGTTCTGGTCTATATGGAGGTGGTCTCTTGTAAATCATGTCGTCCAAGACCTCATCCTCATAATCATTAACTCTATATCTTTTCACTTCTGCCTCAGGAACCCCTTTTGTTTCCTTTCTTTCTTCCTTCTCATCAACTGTTCTCATAGGATATAATCCCTCTGACATACTAGCATCTCGCCATCTCCTCATTCGATCATGATGAGTTTCACGATCATATTTCCTCCCAAACATGTACCTATAGTTGCCTCCAGACCTCTGTTTTTCTCGCTCATGTACTTCATCTTCCCATCCCACCAACGCCTCAAACTGTGTCGGCCTAGGTCTCGGGTCAAGACACAACATCTTTTCCCGTAAATTTCTTAACACAGCCATATTAAATGAACCATGTTCTGGGAATGCTAGGACACCATCTTCCTTAGTATACCTAGCCCAGTTCTCCAACCATATACAGGTATGATACCCATATCTCGCAACCATGAAGGATGCAGGCGTTTTCGTTGGAGGTAACAATTCACCTTCTCTTGTTTTAACATCTTTATCCTTGTCAAACCATCTTTTTATTTTACCGAACAAGGATTTCTTCTTTTTCTCTTCTTGGTAATACATTTTATCGTTTACCAAAACTTTCTAATCCCTTCCGTAATACAACTGTACAGTACGATATTTCGTCCAATAACAGCGCGACTCACACCAACGCAACAATCCTGGAGCGCCTACGTCACCCTGTTCTCCTTCCAATCCTTGCGCAGCTCACACCAACGCACCAATCCCAGCGCGAGCACTGTTCTGATCCACTACCCAATCAGAGCGCGGTCTATATGACGTCAGCAGTCGCTGCAGTCGCTCCTGCTCCTGTCTCCTGTCACTCGTCTACCCCTCCTTTACAAAATCTTCTCAGTAGACTTCGTGTCAAATTCTACAAAATCTATTAGTTACAACATATAAACATCTCCATTGTCTGTTTCGCTAACCATAGAATAGTAAAGGAAATCTATTTCACAAGAATCCCGTCTCTCCCTGAAACAGCACTCACTTCTGCTCCACTACGGAATTAATACTCTCGTTGACACAGTAGCACATCCCTCTACTCTGCCCTTCTAACATGCATCCATTAACTGTTTCCTCTAGGACTGCTCCAAAGAGTCTTACAATCATTTAAATGCTCATACATTCACGCACTTTCATACAAGAAAATGTAGTACATACGCACAGAATCCTGCTTTTCCCGAGAACAGCATACAATCTGCCCTACTACAGAATTATAACACACGTTAACCAAACAGTGTTTACCTCTGCTCAGTCCTTCAAACAAGCTCAGAGAATACCTATTACTTCTCTAGCGATAAGCTTTAACGGCAAACCTTACGGATCCCTGGGACTTAAGACCAGAGTTTCACAGATAACCTTCGCTACCATACGCACTCCTTTTATACCGAAAATATATCCCTAATAGTAACACACGACGATGTCACTGATTCCGAACCCAGACAATGTGACGCGCAACTTCAATTGTCACACGTTTTTCCTGCATACGTACAGGACCAACAATCCCGTCTTTCCCGAGAGCAGTACATACTTCCCTCTGCCCTACTACGGAACTGCTACTAGCTCCCAAGTTCCAGAAGCACTACATAAAACTCAATACGACGACTCCAACATATAGTATTAGTACATATACCAACATCAATCAATAATCAATTAATCAAAAAGCCAATGTACAAGCAATCTAATCAGATCAAGACAATAATCAAAACCATTACTCTGCTACCAGGAAATTGCTGCAGATCAGGGCATACCAATTCTCCTTACTTCCACGGATAGAGTAATTTCACAGATACACGCACATACACTCATCATACGCTTGGGCCCATTTCACTAACACACGCTCAATTACTCTATTAGCACTGGACATGAGAGAAACTCCTGAAACACCCTGTATCTACAGTAAGGTCAATGCGACCGAATTGATACTGTCCTGAGTCATGATTTAAACAGCAATAATCACATTAGAATATTCAATAAACGACAAGAAATAACCACCAACACTATATTTGAAATAATGATACTTTATCTAAAATTAGTTCAAAAGAAAGTCAATCAAAAGCAAAATCATTATTCTCATAGTTACCTATTCTAGCTAAATGTCATAAATGGATCAGGACAGGTCTCTCAGTAGAAGTCTCCCGAGTCGCCGTCCTCACAGCATCGATCCTCACCAACACAGGTTTGGGAAGAAGTGGCCTTAGACCCTCTCTAGTCTAACAATATTTATAACAAATCTTTCAAAAATAATGCAACATAAAATGTTCTGAATATCCGTTGAGCCGCTGAGCAGAGCGAGCAGGAAAGGATGTAGCATCGCTACATTTGGAAAACCTCCGCTCAGAAAAATCACAAAAATAAAAAGACGGAAGAAGGAAACTCAAGTTTGCAAATGCTACTTTTGTAAATGCTCTTCCTCGGAACCATAGCGAAGCCACCACTCTAATCACAAAGTTCATTGTGGCTCTCTTTTCCTCCAAGGTTATTTGGACGCTTGCCTGGAGTCACTGTCATCACGGAAACTTTCAAAACTCCAGCAGAAGCCATAGTCAGGTGACTTTCAACAAGGCCTCTCGTCATCTCATATTCACTCGAGCACAGGCTGTAAACGGCAGCCATTTTATCTTAGGCCAAAACGAACCATCTTAATTGAAAGAAACACAAACAACGTTACTACATCATCGCAATGATTAAACAGTGTTAATTCCCACTAATACCCTTATGTGTATGTAATTAACTAGCCATCTGCAACATAATTAAGCATTAGCACACGTTATTATTTAAAAAACATCAACACAAAACAAATAGCACACTTATATTAAATAACCGCACATTATTATTAAGCAACATATATGCATTCCCACGTGTATTTTCTCTTATTAGTATATTGATTAATCAAAGTCTCTCACAAAACAAATAATTATCGATTATAGATTAGTAATTTAAGTCTCGACATATAGACAAAACTGAAGCTTAAAAACCCAATAAATTTTCAATAGAAAACTCTGCTCCAGCAGTAACACAGCAGCTCAATAATATTACTGCAAATAATCTCTGTTACATCCTCCCATTTCTCATATGTGAAGTCCTGTTTTGATCTAAAAGAAACTTTTTAGTGGATGTTGCATGAAACACAAACACAACATTTCTCTGCAAAATGTCTGTAATAGACTCTCACACGCAACCCACATTACAAATTAATGAAAGGAAAATGGTATTTAAAGCAATCTGTTTAATAATTATTCAAGGTCATCAGGGCAGGACTGTGTGGAGAACAGAGCTGATCTGTCAGGGGGCAAAAGCCCACTTTGCCCATGCCTTAAAACGTCTCTGAATAGAGGAAGTGGCATCACACACCCTTTGAGCACCTATGACGACTATTGTTTCTCTCTGTCAGTTTCTTGTATAAGGTAGTGATGTTTTATATCTTTGTGTCTTGTGGAAAGATCAAGGTAATTACATTTCTCGCTATGGTGTGAAGTATATTGAAGATCAGTATTCTGGTTGTTTAATCATTGAATTATGGAACAAAGTGATGATGGCAAGCCACACCATATCATGAAAACATCATCAACACTTTGATAGGGTCGAGGTAAGGGTTTGTGTCAGGGTCAATGGTTCTATTTTCAAAGTTTCATGTAATCTATATGTAAGTTTCTTAACATATAGATCTACTATGTTTGGAGCAAAGCAACCTCCCATAACCACACATTTCTTAATGTTAGTTAATTGACTCAAACCTTCTTCTTCATATCTGTATGCATCTTTGATCACAAGCCCTCCTTTGTCTGCAGGCTAAACTGTTATTTTTAAGGCTGTTGAGGTCAGCGCTCTCAAATCTGGCAATATTATTTGGGACAAGTAGATTCAATCTCTCAGCTTCATCCATCTCATTAACTAAAAGACTGATATAAGAAGGTTTAAAGGTTTGCAAACCGTTTGTAAAATGGTTGGTGACCAACAAGTAGGCCCTCTTTGATCTATCATGAGTGGGAAATATAATTTTCCAAAAATTGCATAGCAAACCAAATATGTACAGTTTTCTTATTGCTTTTTGCACATCTTAAATTGTGACTCTCAATTGCCAATTCACAAATTAAATATACGAGGCATTCGCAATTTGTCAATAGTCATAAAAACAACAAAATGCATGTGCAAATTAAAACCAACATGAATCAGGCGATAACCAAACGCAAGATATGAAAGCACACCCAAAATTCATTACCATCTTTTAAAATGGCAGCATCATATGTGAAGTTGAGGGGGATGCATTCTAGGAGCCATTTAGAGGAAGAGAAGAAGAGCAATGATTTTTAGGCAGAAGGTCTCATATTTAAGGTTTATGTAGCTTCCACCTCTTTGCATCTGGGAGTTATCAGTGCACAGTAGCAGTTGCTGGGGGGAAAATTTAAGAGCACTCTTTCTAGAGTATTATTGGTGGCCTACTCACACGGATTGGTCCCGGGAGCATCAGAGGCTTCTGGATATAGTCTGGGCGCCGTTAAAGGCATGGCTCCCCCGAAAACAACGACAGAGGTACTCGGGCAGCAGGTCGGCTGCTGTTGAATACCTCAAGTATAACAGGTGCTGGGCAGAACAATGAACTTGAGGAGGCAGCAGTGATGCAGCAAAGGGACGCTATTAAAACTGTACCGAAGGGGGCGTGGCTAGCGCCCACGGAAGATGGAGGCGACCTTCTGACTCTCCAGAGTCGGCGGGGAGAATTGCGGCGCAAATGACCTCCTAATGGCAACGTAAAGGCTTCAAGTTACCAGCGTGAACTTCGCCTGCACTGGTGAACGCCCTGATGTAAGCGTTTTCTCGCTCGGCGATCTGCAGCGCAATTATTCTCTTCGCTCACTATTAGGTGGCTCCGCTGCTGTAATGCCCGCCATATTGTCTTCCAGCGGATCTCCTCATAACCGGCTGACGAGAACGGCGTGTTTCTTCTTTTTTTTTTGGTCATAGAATGCTTCTAAGGTGAGAAGCTTTTTGATGCAGCTTTATTTCCCTGCTCATTTTCAAGCCTTCTTTATTTGCACATTTCTTCACCACTCAATGTCTTAATTGACGTATGAAGAGGTGCGCGCCATTTTGAGTGTACCGATAATTATTGGAATAACTGACTGGAAGGCACAGTGCTATATCAGCTGTTTTATGGTCACAGAGCATTTTTGAGATCTTGCTTGCCTCTCTTATAATTCTCTCTGAGGAAGTTTTTTTCCTTATTTCACCTAAAGCTACACTCAATACATAGATCTCCAGACTTGATCCTGGCACATCGAGCTTTCGCACTGAAGGTTCCGCTCTGGTGTTGATCTTTGTCTAAAAATGGTGACGAATGGCAGACTCAATAGATTTATCACCTAAAGGTGCTTCCTCGTCAATCATTAATATGCCTTCTACTGCAAACAAGGTTCCCAGTAAAAGACCAAAGAATGACCCTCCTTCTCCTCCAAAACAATCATCGGTATCCTTAGACCTCCTGCTGGAAGAAATAAGGGCTCTTCGCCCCTTTGTTGAAGAAACAAACTCTAAGATACAAGCTCTAACAGACAACTGGTCACAAATGGAGGAAAGGCTTACGATTGCGGAACAATCCATTCAATCCCTGGGATCTTCTAAAGCTAAAGTAGAGGCTCTTCATTCTCAGGTGCCAGCACTGCAGAGACATGTTCAAAATCTCGAAAACAGAAATAGGAGCGATAATCTTTGCATTTATGGTTTGCCAGAAAAATCAGAAGGATCAGATCCCATCGCCTTTTTCAAGTCCTTCCTTCTGAAGCTTCTTAACTTACCAGATGACTCTCCTCTTAAAATCCAGAGGGCTCATAGATTAGGTCCTCCATCTGATACTACTTCTTCTTCCAACATGAGGAAACCTAGAGGAGTCATTCTTTATTTTCTAGAATATACTGATTTGCTCAAGGTTCTGGTGGCTGCTAGATCCATTTGACGCATTTCTTGGTCAGGCAACACATTATTTTTTTCGCAAGACTATGCAAAATCTACTGCTGACAGACGGAAGGAGTTCCTTGCTCTGAGACCACGTCTTCTTTCTATGGGTGCTCGTTTTGGCCTTTTTCATCCTTGTCTTTTTAAGGTGACATATAATAATACTACTACTACTTATGAAGACCCTTTGAGACTGAAAATTTTCCTCAACTCCTGTGGCGCAGAGACTATGGGCACTACCTCTTCTTCTTCACATTCCTAAGTTGCTTATTTTTATGTTTTCTCAAGTTGACGACTGTGCTCTTATTTATCAAGTTTCTTGTCTCACTATAACTGTTATTGTTGTTCATATTAGAATTTGAAGCTTGATGTTAACCTTTTTCTTCTCTCCTTATAGGTTTTGTTTTCATGTGATCCATTTGTTCTCCCTGTTGAATGTTCTACGGTCTCCCCGTCTTCCCTCATGAAGTCTGGACGTGCCATCCTTCCATGTGGTCTCATCCTCCCTCACCTTTCATTTGATTTGAAGTTTTTGCAGGTACATTATCCCTCCCCTTTATAATGCTTCTTTTCGTATTTGTCTGTCTCTCTTTTCTCTCAATGCATTATTCCTCTTTACCTATTGGTCATCTCTTCCCTTCCTTTCTCCTCTTTTTTCACTTTCTTTGCGTCTATTTGCATTTCATTTCCATTTTAATGGTATTTGTATCAAGATTGTTTCATTTCCTCTTTCATCTTTTTTCATTTTCTTAAATTTTTAATTACTTGCATGTATTTGCATCTCATCTGTTTTTCAAGGGTATTTACATTAAGGTTGGTTCATTGTGCTATTTATTCTATTTCCTTGATCTATGGTTTTAAAGATATTGACATGGAAAGTTAAAGGTTTAAATTCCCTATTAAGAGACAATGGGTATTATCTTATTTGGCTAAACTGGATGCAAAAATTGTTTTATTGCAAGAAACTCATCTTACTGAATCTGAATCTCTAAAACTTAAGAAAAATTGGGTTGGTGAACTTTTCTATTCACCTGGAGACGGCAAACGAAATGGTAACATCACTCTAATTCACAAATCATTGCAGACTTCCCTTTTATTACAAGAGAGACATGAGGAAGGCAGATGTTTGTATACCAAGTTGGCGATTGATGGTGTCTTTCTCTCTCTCTTTAATGTCTATGCCCCTACTTCTGTGGATGCTCCTTTTTGGTACTGTTTAAATAAATTGGTATCCCAACACTTTGACAGCAATGTGATTCTAGCTGGAGACTGCAATCAAGTTTTTGATTCCTTCAAAAGCACATAAAACTTTTAGGTAGACTATAAAACAATTGATTTTATCTGACGCATGGAGATTGTGCAATCCGTCCTTGCAAGAGTATACTTTTTACTCTTCACCGCATCAGAAACAATCATGAATTGATTATTTATTCATGTCACATAATATCACCCAATCTCTTATTTCTGCAGATATAGGTCCTATACTCATTTCTGATCATGCCCCTGTCTCCATTCTGCTAGACCTATTACCTCACTCTGCTCATCCCAAGATGTGGCGCTTTAACACCACTTCCTTTATTTCATTTTTCAATGAATATTTCTTGCTCAATAGCACAGATAGTGTGCCCTTTTATATAATTTGGGACGCCTTTAAAGCTTCTGCTCGTGACTTTATCATTGGATATATTTCTGCTAAATGGAAAACAGCTTGGAGGTTAAATAAGGAACTTCTTTTGAAGATAAAGACTTTAGAACATACTTACTATACTTCTAAGTCGAAAAATTGTTTAAATGATCTCATTAAAGCCAAGATTCAATATAACAAAGATACGACTGATGCTGCCTCTCTGTTTCTCTTAAAGACTAGCGCTAAATTTCATGGTGGCCAGAATAAATCTGGTAAATTGTTAGCCAATTATTTAAAAACCAAACAAAATAAACTTCATATTGAATCCATATTATCGGACACTAACACTTCTAAACACAAAGACACTGATATCTTACAAGAATGTGTCCAATTTTATGAACAACTGTATACTCCTGAATCATATCCTACTGAAGCACTCTATCTATCCTCATTTCACAAGCCTTCATCTACACCTCTACACTTCGACCTCCTTGAATCTGATTTGACTCAGACCGATTTATTTAATGTTCTTAAATCTCTTTAAAAAGATAAGGCCCCTGGACCTGATGGCTTAACTGTCGAATTCTGTTTACATTTTGCCCAAATTTTAGTACCCAAGTTACATTCTCTAATTTCCTCCTTTCTCTCTTCAGGCAAATCCACTGGTACTGTTATGGACGCCTTAATCTGTCTTATTCCAAAGGAGGGGAAAGACTTATGCTATTGCAAAAACTATCGACCCATTTCCCTAGTTAACATAGATTATAATTTTTTTCGAAGTTGTTAGCTTTTCGATTGGAATCTTTTCTGCCCCATCTCTTAGGTAAGGAACAATCGGGTTTTGTCAAAGAGCGATCTATTAATGATAATACACGTTTATTTTTTGACATCATCTATAAATCACCAAACCTCTCCGATCCCCTTGTTGCCATTGCCCTGGATTCCGAAAAGGCGTTCGATAGAGTACATTGGCCTTTTATTTTTCAGACTCTAAAATGGTTTGGTTTTAGCCCAAAAATCATTTCCTTGATCTCTCTCCTTTACTAAAGCTGCCATTTTTGCCAACGGTCTTACCTCTTCCTACTTTTCTCTTCACAGAGGAGTAAGACAAGGTTGTCCCCTATCTCCTTTCCTTTTTAACTTAGCTTTAGAACCCTTTTTGTCTAAAATAAGACAGAATCCGTCCATTACAGGTAACAGCTCTAACTCCTTAAAAATCAAATTAGCTGCGTATGCTGATGATGTTCTTCTATTCCTTTCCCAACCTCAACATTCCTTGCCAGCCTTCTTGAAAGAGGTTAAATCATATTGTTTAGTTTCAGGCTACAAGTTAAACAATGACAAATGTGAAATATTGCCTCTTTCTAAATATACCTTTAAAGAAGATTTTTCCCTCTCCAATTTCACTTGGAACCCCCTTCATACAAAATATCTTGATATATGGTTTACCCGCTCCATTAAATCTTCAATTTCTCTAAATTTCAATAAATGCATTAAGAAGCTTAGTTCCCTCACAACCAAATGGCACCCCTTATATCTCTCTTGGTGGGGACGGCTTGACACAATTAAAATGATGCTAACACCCACTATCTTCTACCTTCTCTCTAATTTTCCACTCTTCATTCCTGTGAAATGGTTCCACAAAATCAACTCCATTCTTATTTCCTTTCTTTGGTTGAACAAAAAACCTAGAATGTCCCTATTAAAGTTTTCCCAAATATCATAAAGCTTTTTTATGAAAACATGTTTCCAAGTGGTTGTTTATCCCTTCTTCAGATTTGCCTCTATGGATTGATTTAGAAAACTCCTTCCTTTCTCCGTTTTCTTTTCAAGAATATTTATCCTTTACACACGCCAATTATTAAATACTCGTGTAATAGTTTAGGTAACCTTCTTCATACTGAGCCACATGATTTTAATACTTTTCTCAATTCCACTATTTGGCACAACAACTTCATTTGCATTAAGAAAAAAATGATTTATTGGAAAACTTGGAGAGACAAAGGCATTTTATGGGTACATCAGTTATTTGACAACTGCACCTTTTTGACTTTCTCCAACGCTCGTTCTCTTTTTTGCTTACCATTATCATTTTCACATAAATGTTCAATTCTACGCTCTGCCATACTAGAGTCTTACTCATATTTTCAATATCTACCTCACTCCCCCTTACCAATTGATCATGCATGGTCAAATATTCGATGCAATTCACCTACAGCCTCCACCCTTTACACTTGTTTATTATCCCAACTTTTACCAAGAGCCACAACAAAGATTGAAATTTCCTGCGAGACTGATTCAGACTTTCATTGGCTCACTTCTTTTTGGGATACAATTTGGTTGAAAATTAGAAAGTCTTCCAGATCAGCTAACACCACACAAACTCTTATCTTTATTTATAATAGGCTACTGTTAACACCAACTTCCCGACATAAAATGCATCCTGACACTTCTAACACGTGTTGGTCCTGTTCATCTACACAGGCATATCTTTGTCACTTACTTTTTTCATGTCCTCATGTTGTGAAAATTTGGGATTCAGTCTGGACTCAAATTAATGTTATTTTTAAGACTAATACCCCTCGTACATCTGTAAATATTTATCTTGGCCGCCTCTCTACTAGCTGCAACATACCTAAAGCACAAACACAGATTATTGACTTGTTAGTCGCCGCTGCTTTTCAACAGATCAAAAAAAATTGGAAAGATGCCTCTAAACTCTCACATTTAGCTTGGTGGTATTCCGTCTGTAACAATCACAGACTTGACACAACCTTTGTATTTCCTATGTCTCTGAAACACAAAAGATTACTTTTATGGTCTCCAGTTACAGCTTTTTTAGATGATAGTGCTAAAAAATCCTTCGCTCCAGTACCATTTTTGTCATTTTCCTAAATTTTACTTGCTGTAATGTAATTTTGTTTTATTTGCATAACCATTATCTTCTGTACCGGTTTTCCTTTCCTTATGCCCTTGTTATGTTTACCATAAACCTTCTCCCCCTATATGGTGATGTGCCTACTTACCATTAACAGTATGCTATGCAATCTTTATTTTTGATGCTCTATTCTTTAATAAACGTACCTTTTGAAACTTAAAACTGTACCGAGACTTGGTAAGCCGCTTTTGTGTCTCTTGCAGTCAGGGAAAGCTGCAGAGTTATTAACTGCAGTTGCAGCGGGGCAGCAACTTACTGGCGAACTAGCAGCGAATATCATGTTGCAAGCGATATCTGTGCAACAAAGTAACCAGGAGAACACTTCAAATTCTCCCGTACGCACTCAAAATGTTTTTCCTGATACACTGGAGGGACTGGTTAATGCTGATAATGCTGATACTGTACAAAATGTTGGCAAGGTTGATAATGTGGATAATGTTGAAAACGGTGTTATATGCACACCTTAGCCAACAGTCAAATTAGTAGTGGCAGCGAATGTTTCAGTGTTAACGGGCACATCGAATGAGAGCAATTTGGAGGGAGATGTGGCAACCAAGCTGCCACAAAATGATTCTATTGAGCATGGCAGTGCTGTTAGCATGGGTAGGAGCAGTAGAGAAAGCTCAGCTATTGACGATTCTTTAGGCTTAATACAAGATCAGGGGGGGATTGACTGTTTTTCTGCTACAATTGCTGCTCCAATGATTGTTCTAACTCTCCCCAACTCGAGCTTTGATAATGCTGGGGACCCGCAGCCTACATCCTCCGCATCAGTAGGTGGTAATGAGTCACGGAAGGGTCAAATTGCACCTGAACTACAAGACTCCCAACAAGTCCCTGGAAAATCTGGCAAACTTCTGGAAAAAAGGGCCTCTCCAGTACTTAATCCCTCTGCTAAAAAGAAAAATACTAAATCAAAAATAGCGAAAGGGGGAAAGAAATCTCATACTGTGCCTGAATTACAGCAATGTTTGACATCAATTATACAGGCTAAAGATGTTCTATCTGATAGCCCCCTGCGTCGTTGGGTTCAAGCGAAAGGAGGAGTTAAGACTATGATATCGCGATTATCAGGTGCTAGCCCAACAGATGATGGATGTGGCAATATGGGGGAGGCAGAAATAGGGTCTGATAGCCCGGAATTAGTCTCAGTAACCTCCTCTGGCCGATTACCTATCCTGTGGCCCTCTTGCCTGCCAATGGCATCTGGGTCTTCTCAAGGGCTGCAACAGGCTGCAGCGGAACATAAAGCGAGAAAAGTTACAGGACCAAGACACGCCGACTCTTGCTTTGATCCTTAAAGCCCTAAAAGATCAGCGATCAGAGGCACAAGAGCATTATGCCCAAGCTAGGGCTGATAATCATAGCATTCGGCAGTTGTTGAAGGAAATGTCACTCAATGTTGGGACATTGGCCACAGAGGTTCTGGAACTACAGCAGAGGGTTGCAATACTGAGGAGATCACTGCTAAAACAGCTAGCTCGCTCCAGCTGCATGATGATCAAATAACAGCTATGCAATCTAAGCTGGAAGATTTGGAGAATTGCTTGCGGCGCCATAATTTAAAGTTGTTTGTAGTTCCAGAGGGGCAAGAGGGCTCGGATCCCAGAGCCTTCATAGTTCAGCTTTTCCAGAGGGCTTTACCAGATCTGGGGGATTGTGATTGGGACTTTCAGCTGCAAAAGCCTCATAGACTTCCAGTAGTACAGCAGAAACAGAGCTCTGGATATCCCAGGCCATTTTTTAACTTCTTTGAAAATTTTTGACCTTCGGCAAGCCGTTTCCCTGAAGGCTCGCCCTAGCTTTCCGGTTACAGTTGATTCTTTTTCCTTCTTTGTTTGTTCGGATCTTTGCTGAAAGTTACTGGGGCGCATGTATTTCTACAGGAGTCCGCTCGCCTGAAGGCTCTCCGGGGGGGGGGGGGGAATCGCATTTTTTCCATACAGAACAAGAAGCAGAAGCAGCTATCGGTAGATGGCGAACTGGTGCTCTGAATAAAGACTGAACTCCTCGCCTTCTTTTTTATTTATTTTTATAAATAACCATGTTTAAATGGCTTGTTTGTGTTGGGTGTGGGCTCGGCTTGGGAGCCGCCGTGGGTTCACTGTCTCCGGGAAGCTGCCAATCCAGCGGCAGCTGTCGAAACAGGATGATTCCTCCGCCAAGTGCGAAGGGGTTGGGGGAGGGTGTTTCGAGGTGCAGAGGGGTGGGGAAAAAGTCAACAAGGGGTTATATAGGAAATGTAGTAGTAAATTTGTAAAAAGAGTATATGAAAAAGAAATGTGCCAAAGAATAGAGGGTTACTTAACGATGGGTAGTATTAAACCAATAGAGAAATCTTTTTGTCATGGATCGAGTTAAGTGTCTTGCCTGGAATGTTGCAGGGCTCAATAGTAAATTCAAGCGCCAACTTGTCTGCGAAGAGTTGAAAATGTATAATCCACAATTAGCTTTACTAACAGATACACATGTTTCATACAAAGATCGCAATCTTCTTAAACAGCTGGGGTACGAAATTATAGTCTGTGCTACACAAGGGACATCAACGAGGTGAACGGCTATATTAAAACATAAACGTTTTTTATGTACAATATATAAAACACTGGCTGATCAGAGAGGGAGCTGGGCAATTGCACAGATGGGAATTAGAAATATGTTTTCTGTTCACTGAATGGTTCCAATATTGATGAGCCTACGGTTATTGATGTGTTGAATATGGAAATATTAAATTGGGATGGGGGAGCGGGTAGAAATGGGGGATTTTAATTGTGTTATGAACTATAGTATAGATATTACTAGACAAAATGTTACCCATAGAATGCGGAAGATCCGTGCAGCGATTGTAGAACTGGGTCGGCTTCAATCAATTAGAGACGTATGGAGATGTTTAAAATCAACCGCCCCAAGGTACACGTATTATTCAGTCCCACATAGGTCGTATTCTAGAATAGATATGGCGTGGGTATCGGACCATGTTATGATGTCATCAGATATAGAAGTGTGCCCACGAGTTACTTTGGATCATAATCCTATATTATTATCATTTAGCTTAGAATCCGAAAGCAAGACACTTAGATCTTTTTCTTTCCCTAGATTCTTGCTTGGTGATAGTGACTATTTGGATAATGTTAGGAAACAACTGGATTTATTTCTTAAGGAGAACATGGGCACAGCTTCATTATTCACAGTTTGGGATACTATGAAGGCAGTGGTTAGAGGTATTACTCAGCAATTTGTTTGGCAACAGAATAAAACAAGCATTTGCAATGCAATCGGTTTCGCATTTATAAGAATTTGAGCTATTGGCATTGTAAATGACAATGGCTTTTATTTATAAGTAGTTGTAAAAAATGATAAATAAAAGGCATTGTCATTTACAATGCCAATAGCTTAAACTCTCGTAAATGCGAGACCTATTGTATTGCAAATGCATTCAGCACCCGTGCTATAAAGATATTTTTTTTAAAAAGCATTAGGAGAGAGCATGCCCTGCCTGCAACAGCAGGCAAGAGAAAGTTATTTGAGAAAATAGTGCCGGGAGTGCAAATTGCTACTGGTGTGCAGTGGAGAGAGGCACTGGCTGAGGACTGCTGTGACGCGAGTTAAAGTCCACTCCCAACCTCTTCACCGATCCGAAACTCCCTACGTTGGACCCTAGAAGGCTGCCCCCATCCTTCAGAGCACAGTTAACGGGGTGCTATTAAATTAGGTAACACTTGACTATTATTAATAGCTCTCAAACTGCATGAGTGTAGTACAAAGGGTTACACCAAAAACAGTGTATACCAGCACATTGTGTGCTCTAATGCATTCCACTCACATACACTTCAGATACCAACCACCACCTAAGACAACTCACCGTTTAGAAACGCAATGTGGCAACACACTAGAACTGACAAACTGGACGGCATGAACGGCATGAATGGGGGGGTAGTTGTGATACAAAAAATTACAGATGGCGGGAGGGAACGAGGAGAGACAGGGAAAGCAAACGGTTTCAGTAGTAAAGGGGCTGATAGCCTCGGAGGGAAAAATGACGCTATGGCAGTCAGCAGGCAGGACTAAGACGCCAAAAACCAATGAAAATGCAGGATTTTTCATTGCAGCCAATCAAATTTATGGCTGGAAAGTGAGCGGAGCTTCCCCCGCTATACTGTATACAGCATCTTTCACCAAGACAGCGCATGCGCTGCCTAGGCGAAACCTAAAAAGGCAAAGCAAAAGGAGAAACACAGAAGAAGCGGAGAAAGGCGAGGAAAAGACTAGAATGAAAACCTGATGTTGAGAACATGAAGGAAAAAAAATACGAAAACGAAATACTAGAAAAAACTAAGGGGCATATTATCAAGACAGGCGATAAAATTATCGCCGTTTTAGCGGCAGAAAACTGCCGCTAAAACGGCGATAATGGGCTTGATAATATGCTCTATGGAATTCCAATTGAAGCCCATGCTAGATGTGAAGGACGCCTAACCTGAGCTTCAATTGGAATTCCATAGAGCATATTATCAAGCCCATTATCGTCGTTTTAGCGGCAGTTTTCTGCCGCTAAAGCGGCGATAATTTTATCGCCTGTCTTGATAATATACCCATAAGGACGAAAGGGGACAGGGAAAGAAAAGTGGAGAAACTGGAAAGAACTTGAGAAAGAACAGACAGATTACATATCCTAAATCCAATATCTTTTTAGAATAAGTCTTTAGGAATAATCGTCTCAACTGTTGGTTTTAAAAGATACATTCGCCGTGATCTGCAGGGCATCTACAAACAAAAGCCCATGTGGATAATTTGGAATGTATTGAATGCGCGTCTATTACCCGCTCGGGGCCGGGCACCTATAATGTAGGTATTTTGGAATGCAAGGCGAAATCGCCACGAGATTATGTCGTGAATGCATACATACAAATCCCTATAAAAAGAACACAAAACACGAGATAAATGTAATCCCCTAAGGAAAGTTACGTGCGGGGAGGGTTGTCGGAAACGCATACAGAACTGACATTTTAGAAACAGGTGGGCTGCAGGAAGGGCCCCGGGCACCTTGTAGAACAGAACCTGCTTGTGATTGTGAACAGTGTGTTGTCGAATCAGCCCTCCTGCGGAAGGAACACGTCACATTGTAAATGTGAGCAGCAGGGGGCGTCATGATTAAAAGAGTGGGCACAATAGCACCGGAATACCGCCTAGGAAGAGGTGGGGGCATCCTGATTCTTTCAGGCAGCCCGCTGCAGGTGCTGCGCAGGGTGTGGCTTGTGCTGCAGACCGGGGAGCTTTGTTGAGTACTGTGCATGTGTGACTACTTTCAGTAATAAGGTTATTCTAGTGTTCGAAGTTCTTTTCACACATTCTCACTCCAAAAATAGAATAAGTGCGGGTCTACACGTACTACATTGCATGGAAAAAGGAGCACCGGTGGACGACATTTTGGATATTTTACTGTAAAAAATATTTCTCCAACGGAACGCGTAGGGCAGTGGCAGCTGCAGTGCAAGCGTCCCTTTCAAAAAACATAATCAAACTCTGCATCAGCTGAGCGTACGTCTACAAGCACACACACAAACACCTTCTCTTCCCGTCTTTATACACACAAACACACAACAGGCGTACACAAGCAAGCAGTACGGGGTTATTTATACACAGTGGAGGTGCAGTGCTGCCTTGATGTATAGTGCAGTAGATAAAGTTGTCCCCTGAGACCTGTGAGCCCGGGTGCGCTGCACCTGCTGCACTACAGATGCCCACACCACTGCTCATGCACACACGATGATACAAACACGAACCGTGCAAGTGTCCTTACACATACAGAAGCAGAAAGCGCAAACACCTTCATGTAATCATCACTCAAGAGCACAACAGGCAAAACACAATCGCCAACAGTTGAGGCGAGTCTCGGCGTCGGCGCAACATCCTGTGATTCTGGGAAAATCATTTAATCTCCCCGAGCCCATGACCAGCGCCCGGATACCTTCACGGGTGATAAGCGGCACTATATAAATAAACTAACAAACAGTGTAAACAGCCCACAGTCAGCCACGCACACCACGCTTTCTGTCCCGTTGTTTTAGGGTGACAACATCCAAGGCCCTAGCTATCAATAGTGGGACCCAGTGGCACGGGAGACCTCCATTGGAAGGAGGCGAGACAGCACGTGAACTTCTGTCCTTGGTTTGATGAGAGGGTCGGTATAAATGTGAGACTGCACAACATTGTGATTAAAGTGCTTGCTCCCACGACCCTCTCTCAAAAAGGTGCACATATATTTATTTTAAGGAAATGTTCCAGAGTCCCGAGACAGTCCTTCAATAACCGGGACTGTCCGGGCAAGTCCAGGACATCTGGCCACCCTATATGGAGGGGATTGCCGCCACTTTGACCATCATCAAGTCCTCTCCCTCAACAAAATCCATAGTCAATTCAATTCAACCTAAACGTATTTATCCCAGCTTAAAAAAAGCCTGATATGACAATAAAATGGAATGTTGCCTTCTCATAACTTCATTGGAAAAATGACTCAATACGGCTAAAAATATGAATTGGATGAGTATAAGGTAGAAAGGTGCATAAAGGTGAGCTGCTTAAACAAACGACTGAACCACTGGCAAACAAGATCTGATAGAAACAAAATGTAGGTAGGTCAGAGGTCGCATGGATGCCACAGCTTGTCTCCACGGCCGCTTTGCAGCGGGAGAAGTCGTAAAACTCACCCCATCCTCGCCAATGGCGAAGTTGCCTCGATTCGCGAATATAGGCCCTCTGCAACTGAACTGTCTAGTAAAACGGTGCTTTGTGATATTTTGTAAACTGGGGGGAGGGAGGGAGTGTCGATGGATCACCAAATATCTTTAGTACCTTAGGGTGACAACTTACTACTAGAGATGCATAACATTACCTGAGGGGGAAAAGTATATAGCCTTGAAGCTGAGTACCACCCCGCGTAGCCCTGGTGTGATGAGATGCTGGTGTGATGTCAGCAACTGCGCCCTTCGCTAACATAGCCCTGTCAGAAGGAACAGAATCGTGAAAAGCTAAACTTGCATGGAAGGCTCCTCACAGTTACTTTACTTTTTGTTTTTTTCTAACCACTGAGAAGAGGCACACCGATAAATAAAAAAAAATAATAAAGACTGTCCCCGACAAGTAGAGCGATTATGGACACAGCTTCCGGGTGAGCCAGGAAATCCACGAACGCACTAACTTTTGGCACATGCATGGAATATAAGGCAGCGTAAGAGTGCTGCGCATGTCATTAGGACAGGCCAGGCAAAATATAGTGCAAGGTCACCAACCAATCACGGCACAAACAAGCATTGAAAATGCAATAGGACTCGGATTTCCCTGAGTCCTATTGCATTTTCAATTGAAGTGCCCGCATCGAAAAAGGCATGAACGGGTGGGGGTGGGGGGGGTAGTTGTGATACAAAAAAAATCAGCTTGCGGGAGGGAACGAGGAGAGACAGGGAAAGAAAACGGTTTAAGTAGTAAAGGGGCTGATAGCCTCGGAAGAGGAAAGATGATGCTATGGCAGTCAGGAGGCAGGGCTAAGACGCCCAAAACCAATGAAAATGCAGGATTTTTCATTGCAGCCAATCAAATTTATGGCTGGAAAGTGGGCGGAGCTTCCCCCCGCTATACTGTATACAGCATCTTTCACCAAGACAGCGCATGCGCTGCCTAGGCGAAACCTAAACAGGGATATATTGAGGAAGGACCCTATTCAAACAATACGTAAAGTTGAAGAGCTCCATGCAGAGATGGTTCTTCTTGGTACTGGTAATCAAGAACAGCTGCTCCTCTCTTTAATGGATGCTAGAGTAGCACTAAGGAAGACATTTAGGGAAAGAATTGTGGCTAGATACATTAAATATCGCTTCATGCAATATGAATATGGAGAACAAATAGGAAAGGTTTTGGCTTATAAGGTTGCAGAGGATAGAGCTAAAACTCAAATAAGAAACATAAAGGGAGCTAATGGTATTATGTATTAAAGTTCACAGGAAATTATGGAACAATTTTTCATGTTTTATAAGACGTTATACACTCTAACTATAGATCCTGAAGAGGAGGATTTTCGACGGTATCTTCAGGGTAAAACTTTCCCCACAGTGAGTGAAGAAGAATCTGTTCTGTTAGAGAATATTACAAAAGAGATCGATTTGGCAATATCTTCTCTACCATCTGGCAAAGCGGCTGGGGAAGATTCTATACACATTGAATTCTGTAAATGAATTAAGGATATCTTGACTCCATTATTTAGATTGGTCATACAAAGTATAGGCACTACTGGAAAGATACCAGAATCCTGGAATATGACATAGATTGTCTTTTTTTAAAAAAAGGCAAACCTCCGGATGACTGAGGCTCCTATTGGCCAATTTCGCTTATTAATGTGGATGCTAACATTTTTGCAAAGATTCTAGCAAATCGTTTATCACCAGTTATGTCTGGGTTGGTATCCTCTCATCAACATGGCTTTATTCAAGATAGGGATACAACAGCCCACGTGAACATGGCAGTGGGGGCTTTCGATATGGCTGAAAGGAGGGCAACTCCCTTAGGTATAAGCCTTTTAGACGCCGAGAATGCTTTTGATAGAGTGGGTTGGGAATTTTTGTGGGCTCTATTAGATATTTTTGGAGTTGAAGGTCAATTTAGGTCCTGGATACAAGCTTTGTATAATAAAACCCAAGCCAAATTATTATACTCTGGCTCACAGTCAACAACTTTCCCCATTCTTTGTGGTACTAGGCAGGGCTGTCCCCATTCCCCTTTATTATTTGCTTTGTATATTGAGCCATTTATATATGCTTTACAATCTGACACTCAAATTATTCCATTAGTGTCAAATGATAACTCACTTAAGACCATCACTTACGCAGATGATATTCCGGTTTTTACAATTGAACCTGCTAAAGCTACTAAGATTATCGAAGATGAAGCAGTTAAGTTTGGCTCTATTTCATGGTATAAATTAAATGGCAAGAAGACACAAATACTACTTAATTTTAAACCGGGATAACCAATCTATGATGTTTGTTCTGAGGTTACTTATTTGGATGTTAGATTATCTGTGCAGATAGATAGGATATTCTCCCTATAGGTATTATTAGGAGCTCTAATATCATAAAGATGAACATTTTGCCCAAATTTTTGTATTTATTTAGATCTATTCCTTTGCGGATTCCAAATTATTTTTATTTAAACTAGAAGGGGTATTGGGTAGTTTCGTTTGGGGCTATAGGAGACCCCGGAGAGCTATTGATCTGTTAAAGCTTCCATATGATCAAGGGGGCGTGACTTTCCGGACTTTAAAAAATATTCCTGGGCTGCTTTCACTGAGCATTTTCGTAGCCTCTTAAATCCTGACTACAACATTTTTTAACATCATTTTTTATTGGGAGAGTATAGCAATATGTACTAATATAAGACCAATGACCCAAATTATTTTAAAAGAGTTAAATTTAAGACCATTAGGGATAACATAACTATATGCCATACTATATCTACCAGATGTAATTTGTCATTTTACCATGATAAACTACCCTTATGGGGTAATCCAATATTTCCGGAAATGTTTCAGGATGCTGCCAGTAAACAACGGGCTTAGTTTGTGGTTACTTGCTTAGGATATCTTTATGATTACAATGGCTTTGCCCCTTTTAAGAATCAACAGAGGCTGTATAAGTTGCCTGACAATATGTTTTTTAAAAATATTTACAGATTAGGGACTACTTGGTGAGGCATTTGCAGTTGGCAACACCATCTAGCTCAGAAATATGGCACTGCCTGTACAGCGGGAAGACAAAATCTATGATTTGTCATATGTATAAATGTATTCAAAATACTAAGAAAAATGATTTGGAAAGACTTGTGGCACGCTGGCAGGAGACTCTGGGGACAGAGGGAACATCTAGTATCATCAAACAAGCACTAAGTATTATAGATGAGTTAGTGCATGCTGTTAATCTGCGCTTGCAGCAATTTTGTACTATTTGCTTGCTTTATTATTATTCGCCTGACAACATTTCTAAATGGTGTAGGGCCGGTCTGGATGGGGATCGGACAAAGTGTCCTAGTTTTTACTTATATGCGGCTAATATTACGCATATGTTTGTAACCTGTACAGAATTACATATTTATTGGCAGAAGATCGGCCAAGTGCTTTCTCAGAGATTGGGGACAGGGACACCATTGACGACTACAGAAATTATTTTGGGTTTTAAACTAGCTAATCACCGACTTGCTCATCTCGTCTCGATATTGTTGGTTGCTGGTAGATTGGCAATTGCTCGGATTTGGATCGCTCCAAAACCGCCTTCCATAAATGAGTGGTGGTTATTGGTTAAGGAAACATATGAGAGGTACTCGCTCTCTGCAGAAACTAGATGCAGTGTGAGGGCTCTTATTTTAGGAATACCTGTTGTTCCTTATTATATATTATATCTTGTTGCATTGAAATTGCTATGCTTTTTTTTGATGATTTTCTGTAAATGGTGTTTATTACTGTCTGCCCTAATTTATTTAATTTTGCTCTGCTGTTGCTTTTTCATTTAGTCTATATTATGTTCTGCTAATTTGTACCCCACTTGTTGACAATAACAAAAAATTTAAAAAAAGGAAATGGATGGTTGCTTAGTAAGGATACATTTATAATTCAACATTCAATTGTCATTGGTAAATTATGATACTTTAGAATATTAAAGATCTTTATATTTGCTTGGGTGACAGTGCATATTCCTTGAATTCTTAGTATTCTTCCATCTTATTTTCAACAGGGTACATCTATAGAGAGGAGGTAAATAATGCATGCAAGCATACATGCTCGGGTATAGACAGGACATTTTGATCACAGAAAGGTAGGTTTTGTTGTGTTCCTATGTCTGGTGGTGCACCAAAGTATGACCCTGCCACATGTTGTAAAATTATTAGTATATGTTCAGAGCCACAGAAAATTGCAGTTATGAGAGGCATACCTTCAGAAATAGTCTCTGATGTGTTTCACAATGAGGAACAAAATGTGATTAGACTTTCAACCCCTTGACAAGATTCTAATAGACCTGCTGGAGGTTGACAATGCAGACTTGATGATTTGACTAACAATTATATTTGAGGTAAAAAAAAACACATTATATGTTCTTGCATTAAATGCTTATCTTTTAATAATATATTTGATATCAAAATGTATGTCTTTTACGATAAAGATGTACACACAATCTGGCTTTTTTTGTGAATACATAAAGAGCCTTTGAACTGATTTTAAAAAAAATCTTTTCTGACAAATGTAAATATTTATGTCTAGTAGCTCTAAAAGTAGAATATTCAACTGGGCGTGATGATCTAGATTCTCCATGCAAAGTTTGACTTCTAGCTGCTCTAGTAGAACAATGCGTGTATGTAACAGAAATACTACTAATTCTAGGTCCTTCTTCAATTGCTTGGTTATTATTGGATTTATGCAATCCTTCAGTTGTTTGTATTTCTTCAAGGGTATGCGCTATTTCTGCCAGACATGTGGCTATATCACTGCTCTGTCATTCCCTTTCTACTTCCATATTAGAGGTGCACCTACACATGGTTTTGGTAAATGCCAACCTTTCAAATGACCAACTGCAAGCCAGTAGACTATCATTCTGTCTATGTCTATGCCTGTCTTCCTGCACCTCTGCTATTATTGCATGATACAGATCCCACACTGTCTGATTAATATCTAAAACACCAGGTCAGTGTAGGTTTTTACACTCAGACATGGTTTTGTTCATTTTGTTAATCCTTCGTCAAAGCTCACACATTATCCTATTTAGTTTTTTCTGACCTGTTAACATTTATGTTTCAAGGACATGAAACTGGGATGCACTTTGAGTCCCTTTTGGTATGTTTTCTACTAATGCAAACCCTGCTTGCCACAAATACCTGCTCTATCTCAATACATACTGATCTCAGTACAGACTGATGTCCAGATCTAACTGTAGCAATTGCTATAGGGAATACATTGGCAACATTAGGTGTATCACTTGCACTCACTACAAATTCATTATTATCAGGCAAGATAGTGGTCATGCACTAAATGGGCATATTTCCCATGTTCGGTAGCACCTAGATTTTCTATTTCAGATGCTTCTTCTGCTGTTTCTCTGTTAAAAGATTTTGTAAACATCAACATGGATTTGTGTTTGTTTTTTTGTTTATATTTTGTAAAAACCTATGTCATTTTTATATTTAAATGGTAAATATTACAGCTATCACGAGACATTCTATGATAATCCCACACGGGGTATACAAGGCCCCTTCACAATCGCCCTTCCACATAGACGCGAGCCCCCATGCATACACATGACTTTTTGTGAAGCCGCAAACCGCCACTATGACCACCAACCACCATGACTGACATACCCGTTCCAAGGGCCTCCCTTCACGTTCTGTCCTGGAACGTTAACGGACTCCTGGACCGACTTAAACGTATGGCTGTCCTACGCTATGCACAACGCCTCGGTATAGAGGTCCTCTTACTTCAAGAGATGCACTTGCTGGGTAACCACTGCCCTTTCCTGGCTCGCTATGGCTATGACAGAGTGTGGCACTCTGGCTTCGCCCGGGGTTCCCATGGGGTGGCTTTCCTGCTGAAATGCACCCTTCCATTTGTGCTTACACAGGTTATTCATGACTCCCAGGGAATGTCGTTGGCCCTCTGTGGCTCGCTGGGTGGTAATCCCCTTAATCTTGTATCTATGTACTCACCCCCCTCGATGCTCACGACGACCCTGCAACATTCCACTGCCTTACTGCCCTCCTTGCCCTTGGGCTCCACTATTCTTGGGGGCGACTTCAACGCCGTCTCCTCTTCGGCATTTGACACGACATGCCCCCCATCCACCACTAGACTTGCTCAAGCTAAGCAATTAACAAACTGGTCCGAGTCTCTGGGCCTCAGTGATGATGGCGTACCTGGCACCCTCACACCAAACAGTTCCCTCATACCTTTGCAGCTCACCACACGCAGGCGTTCATGGATGCGATGTTTGTCCCTTCGACTGACTGCATCACGATTCAAGATGTCCGTATTCTTCCCAGGGGTATCTCCGACCATTTTCCGGTGCTTTTTAGCACGGGGCCCCCTCCCCACCAGCAAGCCCGATGTGGAGAATGAATGCCTGGTTCCTTCAGGATAAAGAATTTAAAAAGGGGGCGAGGATAGAGCTTATGCAGTACTTCCTAACCAATGATGGGTCGGAGTCCTCTCCAGGCAACCTGTGGGAGGCGAGTAAAGCCACCATCCGGGGCTTCGCTAAGGGCCAGCTCAAGCGTCAGCGACAGGCGCAGCTGCAGGAGATCACCTCATGGGAGGCGCAGGCTTTACGCCTTGAGCAATCCCCGCCTGCTGCCGATGACACTTCCTGAGAACGACAACTTGCTCATCTTCAGGCAAAGATCCGGCAACTTTCATTAGATGTCGCCAAGCTCCTCTGGAGATCGTCAGTAGCTAGGGCATATGGCTGGGGCAACAAGAACGGCTCAAGTCTCCACAGACTAGCCACTTATCCTAGGACGAATCGCATTATCCTCGAAATAATAGACATGGACAAGTCGTCACACCGATCCCTGGTGCTGATGGCTCACACCTTTGCCTCCTACTATCGCCAGCTCTATGCTGAAAAGACCTCGGTCCTGTCGCTCTCTGCCCTACTAGATACTGGAGGCGCTCGTCTTCCTCAGCTGAGTTCGGCTGCCCAGGTGGATTTAGCCCACCCTATCTCCCGAGAAGAGATTAGCGCTGCAATAACCCTTACTTCGTTGGGTAAGACCCCGGGTCCTGAAAGCCTCCCCCAGGAATATTATGCCCTCTATCGCGAGACTCTGGTCCCACGCCTTGCTGACCTGTTCGACGAGGCTTTGGAGAAGGGTTACTTCCCTCCCGGGACGGACATGGCCACCATCGTGGTTCTCCCAAAAAATCTCAACCACCATCTCCTCGCTGCGCGGACTACCGTCCCATCTCTCTTATCAACACTGAGGTGAAACTCTATGCCACAATTCTCACCCAGCAGCTGAAGCCCTACCTGTCCATATTAGTTGACCCTGACCAGTCCGGCTTCATGCCCACGCGTGGTACTTGGTACTGTCTATGGAGCCTGCATCTGGCCTTGGCTCCCCGTCACTTGCTCACCCCCTATTTGGCGATCCTTCTGGTAGATTTTGAGAAGGCCTTCGATTCGGTGGATTGGAGTTATCTTGACGATGTGCTGGCCGAGATGGGTTTCGTTCCTCTCCGTCGAGATCTGGTATGCATCCTGTATGCCCAACCCCGGGCGCGAGTCCTAGTCAATGGAGTCTTGTCGGAGGCCTTCCCTATTCAACGGGGAATGAGACAGGGATGCCCCCTTTTGCCCCTGCTATTTGCCATGGCGTTGGAACCCCTGGCGTCCCTGATACGGTCCGAGGGTCATGTTTGAGGATGGGAATGGCCCAACTCGGAGGTAGACAGGATCGCTCTCTACGCGGACGATGTCCTAATTTTTTTAGCTGATCCCGCTTAGTCCGGCCATCAATGCCTCCGGATCCTGCAATCCTTTGGGCAGGCCTCCGGCCTCTGGCTGAATCCCGACACGTTGGTCCTGGTCCCTTTACACTTGTGTAGAGACTGCTACGATTGGCAGTCCACCATACCGATTCAGCGTCAGTCCTTCAAATACCTAGGGATATGACTTGCCCTTCTCCCAGAACTGGGCTGGTCACTTAATGTTACCCCACTGGTGAAGAAAGCCAAGGCAGACCTTCGGAAGTGGCAGACGTTACCTCTGAATCCCCTGGGTAGAGTTGCACTGTTTAAAATGATGACTCTCCCCAGGTTCCTATATGTCCTCCAAAATACCCCCTTTTGCTTTCTGAGGGCCTGGCTTTGAGAGCTAGAAAGTATGGCCACCAAGTTCCTATGGGGGAGGGGGAGGGCATGCTTGGCCCTGACCCTATGCCAGATTCCTCCATTCGATGGGGGCATGGGGATGACACACTTATACTTGTACTACATGACTGGTTTAATGGGGGCTGGTCAGACAGGCTGGAGTTGAACAAACTAGGTCTGTCCAAAATCCAGTCTCTGATGTATGGGGAGTTCATTCCATCCAGCTTACCAGATGTAACTCGTTCTGCGCTGTTGGCCTGGCGGGCAGCACTGCGTCATACTCAATGGACACACAAGCTGACTCAGTGCACGCCTCTCTGGCATGGCACTTGGCTCCGAGAGGTCAGCGGGCTGCAGGGCTTTAGATCACGGGACCTTATAGAAATCTCACAATTAGGGGTTGTGTGGGCGAGCGGCCAAATGCGCACCTTCCAAGACCTCCGAACCCGATACTCCCTGCACCCAACACAATTCTACAAATATTTGCAGCTGCGACATGCCATCCACGTACACATATCGGACGACACAAGGATCCCGGAGTACAGCCCTCCCCGAAGCGCATACTATGCCTGGAGACCTGGGGAAAGGGGGTATTTTCCGCATTTACCAGACACTGGTTAACACACCCCGACCTCACTAGACCAGCTTAGAAGCCAGTGGGAAGAATGGGTGGGTACTCTGGATGAGGAGGACTGGCGCGATGCCCTCATGGAACCCAAGACAGTTACTGCATCAGCCAAACTCCTAGTGGTCCAACTATACTATTTGCATGCTGCCTACCTGACCCCAGTACACTTCCATTGGGCGGGCTTTTACCCGAGCGCTTCCTGTACGAGGTGCGGCCACGACCTGGCCATTTTTTTCCACATGGTGTTGGCATGCCCCCATTTGGCACGGTTCTGGGGTGACATCGAGGACGAGCTCACGGAAATATTGGGTTGAGAAGTCCCTCATGACCCGCGACACTCACTCCTGGGGATTACGGAAGGTCTGGATGGGTCTAGAAATGAAAAATTGTTTTTCAACACGACAATGGTGGTGGCTAGGCGAGATATAGCTGCATCTTGGAAGTGTCCAGATCCGCCTTGTTCTGAGAGGTGGTGGAGGGGGGTGGATTGGTGTGCCACACAAGAACAAACCATGTATGAATCACAAGGCTGTCCCAAAAAGTATCGCAGGGTATGGGGCAAATGGTTGGGTGCTATGGGATAGTCATGTAGTGGGTTTATTTTTTTTTTTTTTATATATTTATTGAGCAAGATTCAGCACAGAAAATACATGAATACATATTCAATCAAGAAAGTCTTGTTATACAATCAGGTACATAATACAGTCGGCAAAAGAAAAAAAG
Source organism: Triturus cristatus (assembly GCF_964204655.1). Classification (NCBI taxonomy): domain Eukaryota; kingdom Metazoa; phylum Chordata; class Amphibia; order Caudata; family Salamandridae; genus Triturus; species Triturus cristatus. The sequence continues at coordinate 138,479,295 of NC_140589.1, read as the reverse complement.
AAAAAAAGAAGAGAAACAAAAAAAAAAAAAAAAAAAAAAAACACCAACCAAATCAGGGGGGGGGGAAATCATTAAGTCTCTGATTTAAGTACCATTGAGAGATAGGAGCCCATATCTGGGTCCCAAGAAGTCTAGATTTATTACCTCTAAAACTATAAATTGAAAGCTCCTGTTTATATATTGCTAAAAAGCGGCTAAGCCACATCTGAAAGGTAGGTGGTTCAGGATCCTTCCATCGAGCCGCAAGAGTAATTCGGAAGATAGCAGTGCCCAAGAAGAGTACCCGTTGTTCTTCAATACTATGGCCAAGAGAATCATCATGACCCATTAAGTACAGAGTTGCTGATTCTTGGATGTCACGTCCAAAAACCTGAGCCCAAAATCCCATAATTGCAGTCTTTAATACAGCTAGTTTAGAACAATCCGCGAGCATGTGTATTAAATTCGCTTGAGGTTGGCTGCATCTAGGGCAGAAATCATTATCCCGGAAACCCCAAGAAAATAACTTTGCAGGGGTAAAATAAAGATTATAAAGAACTTTATAATATTGAGCTTTGAGGTTCGAGGCAATAAAAAGTTTAGAGGAAAGGGCCAGGCATAGGTCGATATCAATGTTTGGGTTAGATAGCCTTATAGCCCAGGCCTGCTCAACCCGCTCTACATCGTCAGCAGCGTTTTGAATAAGCAGTTGGTAGAAAGTACCAATTCTAGAAGAGCGTTTTCCAATAATAGAAAAAATATTGATATTATCCAGTTTAATTCTAGGGGTACAATTGCGAATACTTGTAAGAACCTGGAAGTATTTTAAAAAGTCTGTGTTGGGAATAGAGTATTTCTGCTGCAGCCAACCGAATGACGGAATGGTTTCCTGACCAAGAAAGTCATCCACTGTATTAATGCCCAAAGATTCCCATCTCCGAGAGGTGGAGTCATTAAGAACAATAGAGATAATGGCACTGCGCCATAAGGGAGTATATTTTGTGAATTTTGGAATATCTAAATGTTTAGATACTGATTTCCAAACCTTCCAGGCATCTGTAATTATCTTTAACTTGATTTTTTTGTAATATGAAGGCTCAACCTGCCTTAAAAATAGGCCTTGACATTTAGTCCCAAGGCTCAGCTCATAGATAGATGGGATATAAGATTCCGTAGTGAGTAGAGTAGATGTTTTACAGCTCAGTAAAGGGCCCATCTGATGTAGTAGAGTTGCCCATAAATAAAATGTTAGACTGGGGATAGCTAGCCCACCCCTCTCCTGAGGAAGAGTCAGTAATGGTAGGGCTCTTCTAATTTTTCCAAAACTCCACATAAACTTAGACATGGAGGAATCAATGATCTTGAGGAAACTACCTCCTGGCAAGATCGGAATTGCTCGAAACAGATAGAGTATCCTTGGAAAGATATTCATTTTTAGGTAGTTAGCCCTACCAATTATAGAGAGATGTAAATTATCTACTCTCCTAAGGTCAATCTTTATTTTATTAATCAAGGGCGAGTAATTAATATGGTCAATTTTCCCTATATCAGCAGAGAGGCAGACACCTAGATAAGTAGCTTCCTTCACTTTAAAAGGGCTATCCCAAACCGTGTTACTTGTACAAAGAATCATAGTTTTATCCCTGTTAAGGGAATAGCCTGAAAAGGAGCCAAAGGACTGGGTAATTAATTCAATTTCCTGGACTGCATCAGCAGGATTTGTTGTTAAAACAGCCAAGTCATCGGCATACGCCAAAACTTTGGTTGAATACACTCCAATATCCACTGGTCGGATACGGGGAGAAGAAAGCAATTTTACAATTAAAGGATTGATATAAAGGGCAAATAATAACGGGGAACAGGGGCACCCCTGCCTCGTCCCCCTGTATCTTAATAGAGTCCGACTCAACACCACAAATAGATATCTTTGCCTTAGGATCTACATATAGAGCCTTTATAGCACCTATAAACTTATTTCCAAAGTTATTGGATTCCAAGATACTCCAGAGAAAACTCCAAGAGACACGATCAAATGCCTTCTCGGCATCGAGGAGGATCATCGACATCTGCCCCCCCGTGGATCCCATGATGTCAAATAGGGTAATAACCCTCCGGGTGTGGTCCGTAGTACCCCTACCGGGGATAAACCCGTGCTGCCACGGGGAGACAAGATGCTCGATGATCCGGCTCAGCCGATTGGCTAGGATCTTAGCATAAAGTTTTGAGTCGGAGTTTATTAGACTTATCGGTCTATAAGAAGATGGAAGATGGAGAGGTTTGCCTTTTTTCGCAAAAATTGCTATATTTGTATGTTTCCAGGATTCAGGTGGAATTGAGTGATATTGAACCCCCAGAAACAGATCCAATAAGTAGGGGAGTATTTGTTTGCCTAGCACCTTATACAAATCAAGCGGGATTTTGTCAGGGCCTGCTGCTTTACCGTTTGCAAGATCAGAGAGTGCAATCTCCAACTCAATAATTGAGATTTCCCTCTCGAGATCTTCTTTAATAATCTCATCAATCGATGGAATGAAATCTTGATCCGAAAGCCAGCTATTAAAAAGTGTTTTTATGGCGTCATCGGTATATAAGTTATCGTTATGATATAGCTTCTGGTAATATTTTCGGAATACCTCCATGATGTCGAGTGAGGAGGAGAATTCTTGGCCCTCATATTCAATTCGCTTGATCTTATTCTGAGCTAGTCTTTGGCGTGTACGAAGGGCTAAATATCTACCAACATTCTCTCCTGATTCGTATAGTTTGTTTTTATTAACTTCATATAGTTCAGCGGCTTTTCGGGTTAAAGTGCTATTAATTTCGGCTTTTAGCACTAATATTTTTTGGAGAGTGTCAAGAGTTGGAAGTCCCAGTTGAATTTGTGCAGCATGATGAGTCTCAAGTTTAGACAATGCAAACATTAGATTCCCATTAATATTGTCCTCCGCCTTTTTGTGCCTAGCCACAAATGAAATAGTTTCCCCCCTTAGTGCTGCTTTAAAACAGTCCCATACAATCAGTCTAGGAGCGCTAAACTGATTGTAATCGAAAAACTCCTGAGCCCATGATGTTATATGGGCTATATATTGGGGGTTAACAAGAAGTTTTCTATCAAAGGACCATTGCGCTCTTGGCTTCTCATAGCTTGGTAAGTCAAAGGTAAGGGTAAGTGCGTTATGGTCCGAGATAGTTTTAGGAGACTTAGTTATATCAAGCAGAAACTGTTCCTCTAATGATGACATAACATAATCAATTCAAACATACTTATTATGTGGGTATGAAAAATAAGTGAATCCCTCGTCATTTCTCTTCCTCAACGTCCAAATATCAAATAGATTGTAGCTATCCATCAAATGACAGAGGGCAGTATATACCCTTGGCTTGCGTCCTTTATAGTTTGAGGGTGATTGAGTATCAAAACACCTCCCTACGGAAATATTAAAGTCTCCGCATATAATTAGCGGGCCAAGCCAAGAGGCCAATTCTAACTCAAGATCTACAAACAGTTGGGGGTCATCAATATTTGAGCCGTAAATTACGCAAATTATAAGACCGGAGTTGAATTGAACTATAGCCCATCTTCCGTATTTATCGGCCAATGTACGAGTAGGGTTACCTATTAAAGGCTTTGCAAGAATAGCAACTCCTCGTGTTTTTGAGGTTTGTGATGTGGCTATGATAACGTTGAATCCTGGAATATTTAGCAAATCTTTATCGCAATCTGCGATATGCGTTTCCTGTAAGCAAAGTATATCAACAGGGTCTAGACGCAATAATTGATATAATTGTGCCCTTTTATTTTTATCATTAAGGCCTGCGATATTCCAGCTACGAAGTTTTAGTCTCCCCATCTAGAAAAAAGAATCCTAGTCCTAACCGTCAGAGAACAGTAAAATATATGAAAACAGGAAACAAAACAGGATTCATAATCTAAATCTTTCTTGTTACTACAATACATTATGTACTCCATATAAAAAAAGATCGACATTAACTTATTTGTGCGAACTTGCTCATTTTTATGTTTTTTCAACCCACCCCTCCCCCCTACCCCACCCTCCCCAAACACCAGCCACAAAGGCATTTAGACTCGGAGAGTCTATGATGATGGAGAGATATTCCCTAACCAGTACCAATAAAGAATAAACTTAAACGGTAAAAACCACTGTGACTGAATAGGTGCAAAACCTAGTGAAGCTAGTAAAACCATAACATTAAAGCACCTGGGGAGACCCCTATCAAGGCATGTGCAAAAAGTCAAGCTTTTCCAATGAGTTGAGAAACAGAAAAACAAGAGTGAGCAAAAGAGCAGATAAGGACGTTTCCTAACATTTCCTAGTAAGCAATTAAACAAGAAACATAAAGTTTAAGGTTTCAGGTCAAACTATCCAAAAACTCCTTGGCTTTAATTTCTGATGAAAAAAATTTAGTTTGGCCGCTATGGATAACTTTAAGCTTAGCAGGATTATTAAGATATGCCTGAGCTTTTTTTTCCTGAAAAGGTTTAATCAGTTGGCGAAGACGCCATCTCCTCTCTACTGTGGTGTGGCAAAAATCAGGCCTCACAAAATAAGAAATAGTGTCTCTGCTACGCCGAGCTTCAGGTCTTGCTTTCTCAGCGATGGCCTGACGGAGCAAAAAGTTTCCAAAGTACACCAAAACTGCACGGGGGTACCCCCCTTGTGTTGGGGTCCTTGTAGTGAATGGGATTCTGTGGACACGTTGAATTTCCAGGTCCCAGTTCCAGGATGTAAGCTCAGGGAGTGTGTCCTTGAATAGCTGGATAATAAAAGAGCGTATGTCATTACCTTCAATTTTTTCAGGAATTCCTAGTACACGGAGGTTGTTACGGCGAAGGCGATTTTCCATCTCCTCCAGCTTCCATCTAATATCTTTCAATTCAGCTTCATGGGCTTCCACTTTCTCCTGAGTCACCACAGCTTCCGCTTCATTTATCAGTATTCGATCTTCAACCTCCGTCAGTCTTGAATTAAGTACTGCGACATTTTTGGAGAGTTTTCGGACTACGCCCTGTACCTTATGCAGGGCTAATTGCGCCCTGCGGCCATCCCTTGAGGTCTGATCCCGATGGGAGGCAATAGCCTGCAATACTGTATCCATTACTGAGGTCAGTGTAGTACTTTGCGAAACGGTGGCGGACAGCTCAGGGTGGCCAGTGGAGGCATGATCCTGTGGAATTGAATCTGTTGCTGGTGAATAATCCCAGGTGAGCCCAGTAGCACCGTGCTGGCTCCTTTTCTTCCTGAGGACTGTTCTTCTGCTTTCCCTTAGCTGGTTTGGATCATGATCGCTTTCCGTTAAGCTGGTATCGAAGCCCGTGTTGACTTCTGAGTCCAGGTCGGAGTCTAATGACCACCTCTGGTCTTCCGGACCTTCAGATATCGAATAGAAATCCGATGGGTCTCTATCAGTGTCGAGTGAGTCAGAAGCGGCACGGCGCCTGGAAGCTTTCCCTCTAGGATCCAGAGATCCTTGCAATATAGAACCCGGAGGGATTGACGCGAGATCCTTCAAAGGTAAACTAATAGCATCCCCTGGCTTAGAGGAGGAAAGGAGCACCGGTGGTTGGGTTGTAACTACGGCTGGAGCTTCACCTGCAGACCCATCATTGGCAATATCAGTCGAGCCAAATTCATCCACAGCAGCAAATTGGACAGGCGCTGAGCCATTGTCAATCATATCCAAGTTAGATATCTCCGATAATGCAGATGAAGAACCAGCAGCAGAGGGGGGACATAAACCTTGTACATCCCTACCTTCATTGCCATCCCGATTTTCAGACCTTTGAGCTCTCGGCGCTTGGGGGTGAATGATTTCCTGGGCCCCTGGGCTATCCGATGCACACTCTACCGGTTCACCATCATTGAGCTTCCTCGCTGCCTCCTCTCGCTGAATTTGCTCGTGAGCGCCATCTCCTGGCAGCAACTCCGAATCCGGTGAAGCCGCTTCAGTGGGAGCCGGCGATCGAGCGAGGAAAGGAGCCCTGGGAGTTTTCTGTAAGAGTTCCAACACCGAGGGGGCTGGGGTGGGCGGCAATCTCCTCGACGACCCAGCCAGCACAGGCAGACCATCCACACCACCGAGCCCGTCCAAATCGGGTCCCCCTCCACGCTTAAGCGCCAGCTCCCGATCTCTTAGAGCCTGCTTTGCCGCTCGGGTTTTAGAGACGGCTGTTGCGGCATTCTTAGGTGCCATTGCCTCGCCACACTCTGACCCTGCAGCGTCTGGAGAGAGGGAGGCGCTTCGTACGCTCTCCGCAGCAGCCGGGAGACCGACAGCAACGGAACCAGCAGCAAAGGATCCGGCCAGCCGCGAGCGCCCGAAAGCTCTCAGCACCACGAAGCCGATTAGTGATGCCAAAGCATGCAGGTGAGAGTGAGGGCGACTTATCGGGGCTACAGTTTCAACCTGTGGGGGTGTAATAAGTAACCCAAGCCTCTTCATCTGCTCCTTCATTTGCTCACGATAATCCGCCTTTTCATATTCCGTTTCATACCAGAGAAAAGCACCCTACAGTCCATGAAAGTATCGGTACTGGTCAGGAAAGCGTCTCACAGCGGTCAGGGCACCGCCGCCATCTTGCCTTCCAGATACGCCTTCATGTAGTGGGTTTAATTGACATATCTATTTGTACCTTAGAGGATCCGAACACGTGGAAGGCTCATGTATTTGTCTGTGATCTGCCATATTCAATGTCCAATGCTGATTTGCTGGTGTTGTTTATTATCAAAACAATAAAATTACTTATCAAAAAAAATGTTAAATAATAAAAGTTAATAATGTATTTAACATGTAAATACCTTTAGTTTTCTTCCTTGGTGCAGAAGATTCTTTATTAGAAACTCCTGACAGTACCTCAGGCTGCTGAGCTGACTCAATTAATTGGTCCAAAAATGATGGTGTCTCCTGTGAACTGGGACCTCCACCTGTTGCAACTGCCTCTTGTGTACTGGTGGCTATTTTGTTGTTTGTTGTTGATCTTAGATCGTACTACCTTTTCTTAATGCTTTTCCACACTTCAATTAGTTCCCTCAACAGCATTTATTCTGGTTTGGATACGTCCCCCAATTTGTTTTTTGCTGACTCTGGAACTGTGAGGCAGGACTTTCCAAACAACATTTCATTCTCTGACACACATCCTCCACAGGGATTTCCAATTCATTGTCATTTCATTTTATTTTTCTGACTTCCTCCTGTGGTTCTTGTGTGGACTTTGTCTTCCCTTTCTATGGTACTTCAAGAGTTGCACAGATCTGATCTTCTTCCAAGCTAAGAAGGAATGTTTCTGGAACATTTAGAATAGCCGTTAAATCATCATTTGCAAACACTGCAATTTGCTCAATTTTCAAACCCTGTTTCACTATTTTTCCTTAAAATGAATCATAAATGGGGAATCATAATTTTAAAATAGTGAATATTAAGAAATTGATATCTGGTAACTAGAACGCGTAGTACATCACATTTTGCGATTGGAAAAAAGCAAATTGGTGAAAATCAAGATTTCTGAATTGCAAAACACACATTCTTACATCAGGCTCAAGTTTCTTAAAGGTCAGTATCTCAGAAGACACCAATGTGTGTGTGGAGATTGACTGTTCATTGTGGATGAAGGCCAGTACAGATCCTCACTTTGCCAAAAGGTTTGTTGCTAGAGAAATATCTGAGTCTAGTTTTGTGAATAAACGGGTACATCTCACGCTGGGCTGGAAACAATCAGGTCTTTCTGTAATTGGAAACTGTGTTTGTCATGGTTTAGAGTAATTATTTTGGGGGAAATAGTGTCCTGCATATTGGAGTTATTCACCAACTGTAAAACTGATTGTGTGTCTGGGACGCAAAAATGCAGCGTTCTCAGGATCAGTGGCGCAGCAGGCACTGTTGCAAACAAGGTAAATGAATATTTTGACTGTTTATGGTGTAGTAAAATACAGCAACTATTACTGTTCAATGGGCACCAATGTCACTTTAGCTGCTTCTGCAATGGTAGCTACGCCCCTACTCAGGATCACTGTTTTGGGTTGCCCACGGCTATCAGCTCAATAATATGTGCCAATGGAGTCAATCAATCAGCACTAATAAAGCACAGCTAATCACCCGGATGGATATCCAGGTGCTGTGTGAATTGTGGCGCTAATTTGCCTTTTCTGCATTGCAATACTAGATGTCTCTCCTTTTTCTGGACTCTATATTTGCTTTTTGTCTTTTAATAGGATTCTGTGCCCTAGGACACCCCTGATCAGTGGACCTAAAATGGTAGTGGTACTGGTAAATTTCGTTTCACTCAATTGGATTATTTAACCACCCTGTAACACCATTGTCAATGCACAAAAAATTCACCAGTGATGTCCAAGTTAAATGTCATTTGTGGTCTACAGTGTGTATTTACACCACCCACATATAGCACCAAATGTGTCTGCCAGGGGCACGACTGTGCTCAGGCTGGACTCCAGTTTAAATGTCCTGCCATAATACATGCAAGTGGAAAAGTGCCATAGCGATGTATAAAAAGCCTATTTTTGTATATTTGTGTCACAACCACTAGAAATCCTTCTCAACCACAGGATCGGCTTGTCAGTTAAGATGGCCCAAATTCAAGAACCACCAATTCTGACTCCTAATTCACAGAGTGCCAGAGTAACTTGATGATGAAAAAGGTTTGGAGAAATAGACAGCGGGGAAGGAGACTTTAAAAACAAAGGGCCACTAAAGTGGCCTTCTCTTGGTTTTAAACGTAGCCATTGCACTGACTGAAAGATTAATCACCTTAACAAATTCACTCCCCTGATTAATGTTCTTTTGCAGAGTAAATCTTGATTCTAAAGACATATGCAACAATTATGTATATACAGTATTTTACATTAATAGTTCAACATCTCAAATCACTAACATTTCAAGAAATCAAACAAAACATGAACCTTCAAGGGCATATTATATAAATACTCTGTGTCAAAGATTCTCAGATTCTCTAGATCCAAAAACCTCTTTGTAGTAAGGAGGACCACGAAGGTAGGATGTAATTAAAGATGATTTATTCAAGCAGGTAACATGTTGAATAGTTCCAGACAACAGTTTGTTGAGTTGTGAAGGAGAGACCCACCAGGAGCAGCCTGCCTTCTACTCAGCCCATGCCCAACTGACACTTCGCCCTCTCAGTCTCCCAACATTCCGAGGCACATCATGACACTAACATTCTATTGATCACACAGCACAAACACTGGCTGAGCAAGAGGTGTAAATTACATTACATTAACAAATGCAGGATACTACTTATCCCCTTACCTTACAACAGAAGCACAAGTCCTATATATGAATAAAATGTAACAAGAGTAAACCAAGAAAAGAACACATAGGAAGAACAACAATGAAACAGAATAAACGTCAAGGAAAAGAGCAAGCAAGGCAGAGCGAAGAGATAGGTGGGAGAAGACGAGGAGGAAACAATGGGAAAGAATACAAAAATGGAAAAGACCCATAATCTCCAACAACGAATTACAAAAGAGCAGAAAACAGTATGAAAGCGTAAGAAACAAGTTAGCAGAAAGACGTAGAGGCACCAAAGACTACCCCTGAATGCACCCACTGGCCAAGCAGGCAAGCAAGGAAGGAAGGACAAGGCACGACAGGATCTGAACAGAAGACTACACCCAAACCCACGAAGAAGAGAAGGAAAGAACTCCTCCTGAAGAAGGAAGAGCAAAGAAGAACACTGCAGAAAAGGAAAGACTGAAGACCAAAGAAGAATAACAGCAAAAGTGTAGAGTCCAGATTCCAGGGATGAAATGAAGTTGAACATCACGGGGAAAGCTGAACCGGAGAAAACAGAGAAGAAGCGAAGTAAATATAAACAGTATTACTCATCCTCCCCCATTTTCAAATTGATGATTAATAAAGATAAAAGCATTTCGTTGGATTTACAAATCGACAATGTAACATCGTAACAGGGTACGTGGAGATGGGACAAAGACCCATGACCTACCCTAAGACGTGAGTGAGGTCTGTAATGTAAATGAGACAAAAAACTCATGAAATAAAAGTCTGTGTAGAGACAACCCCCGTGCAGAGGTCAAACACTGTGTAATGTAGTTATGGGACTATGACCCATAAGCAAGTACCCTGGGAGAAGGGTGAAAGCTAAGATAAAATGGGACTATAACACATAAAACACGCCCTGAGTGAGGGTAAAAGTGTAATGGAAAATGGGACTATAACCCATGACCAACCCCGTGACGTAGGTATGTTAGCTAATGTAAATGGGAACGACACCCATGCAACGATGCCCTGTGTAAGAGTGTAAACGGTATGCAGTCCATGTAGGCACGTGTATATTGAGCAAATGGGGCTAGTACCCATTTCCATCCCTGTGTAGGGAAGAATAAAAATGTAAGGTTGTACACATGTGAAATGAACAATGAGCCCCTGTAGGTGAGTGCCCAATATCCAAGAACGTAAAATGATCAGCTCACGAAAACCCAGCAAATAATCTCATGAGGATAAGTGTGAATAGAGACAATTCCTTAATGAAATGTACCAAAAGCCAAAACATGGTTGGATGTTGTGTAATCACAGCCACTCCAACAAAAGGCTTAAATTGCAAAACACAATAACATTGCATAAGCTAAAAGTAAGTGTCAAGGGTGTGCGTGTCACCAAAGTCCTTTAAAACACACTGGAGATCGCATTGTGGCCAGCTTAGCAGAAATGGCAACTAGCTCACAGTTCCTCAAACACCATGAAGCCCAAACTGTGAATACGTGCATATAATCCTGTGGTTTGCTCACACATTGAGTATATTGATGCAGTACAGATGGGCTCGAGGAGGACCACTGAAATGACACACACAAGTTGCACAGAATATCTCCCGAACACATCCGTAAAAGAACATATTCAGATCCTGAGTAATGAAATGCTGCTACAGAGGTATGCCTGCGTAGCGAAATGGAGAAGGTAAAAACTCACATTCGTCGAAGACCTCCATAAAATGAAGACAGGCTGCAGGAGAAAACAGGGCCGCACTGGAGGGCAATTAAAACGAGTGAAAAGCAGATCGGGAAGTTGCGTGCAAGCGCCAACCACAATATGGCATCATGCACGATCCGCTGTGCTGGGTGGCTCCTGGCGCACTCCGGCGCCCACCAGTGTCACACAGCCAGATCTTCAGTGATGTCAGTGCGTGTCGTCACACGGAATTCTCGAGGAGAAACGCGTGGCAAACAAGATGAGGTGAGCTGCGCATGGGCATTTTTATCATAAGAAAACACTGCCAGTACTATAGGAAGGCATTCAATAGAAATTCCCCTGTGAGGGTTAGAGTAATAGTATTGGTCCCAGTATCCTAAATGAGTCTACTCCCAGTTTCAGTACCAGTGAGCAAGATGAACAGCAAGGAAACACGGCCCAGATACTCTTATCAGTGCTGACTAATTAAGGCCTCCTTGTGGCGCACATTAAGTTTCCTGCTTGAAGACTTCCCTTGCTGTTGATGAGCACTCAATCCTTCTTCCAGAAAAGCTTGAGGATACTGAGCAGTGAGATCTAGAGTATGACTTCCTTTCTAGTGGGAGCTGCCCAAGATGACAGGACTGATAGGTTTTGTGGGACATGTATTCCCAATAGCATCTGAAGACTCGAGCAACAATGCTAAAAGTGCTGGGCTCAATTGATTATGTGTGCCTTTTCCCACAAGGTTTCTTGCAAATAAGGTATTTTTCCAGTTCTTGCAAAAGTACTTTATGGTTTGTTGCAAGTGCAGCCTAAGACAATTTATGACAATCCATGTCGACCCTAAGTATAGACTCACAGGGCAGGGTGCTAATTTTCTGCTAACCCAAAGTTAGACTTTTCAGTAAAGAGGCCTAGATAGGATTACAATCTTGATTTCCAATCTCCACCTAGGAAAATGCTGGGAAAATGTTTCAAAGTGTGTTCCTACTTAATATGATTTAATGATGAAATTAGACTTTTGAAACCTTAGTGGGAAGAGTAACTTTGCGAAAATGTACTTTACGCTGCCCAGTGGTGCTAGAACAATTTTTTGAGTGAGGATGCTGGCATTTGGTGACACCACATAAATATCACACAAATACCATAGGAGTTAGTAAATCCAGTATCATTGAGCAAGTGAATAACAAATGGTACTTAAGTCTTTCCAGTGAGTCGTGGGTGGAATAATACTTATTGTCCAGATCCTAGACCATGTTTCCCATATATTGTTTAAAATGTTACAGGGTATATAGTTCTGAAGGAAAGCACATAATTGTATGCAAAACATCCTAATTTTCAGGGACCCTAAAGTGATGGCATCCTGGATTGTCATAAATATGAAAATGGCCTTTAGACCTCTTCTGTGACATTTTGAAACCCTAGAGATAGTTACAAACACCAGGATTAAGGTCATGATTTGGCTGTACACACATTTGGGTAACAGACCTCAGTGCTTCAAGTTTTTACACAATTATGGGGCATATCATCAAGGACCGGCGATAATTATCGTTAAGCGCACTTAGCGCTAGGATAATTATCGCCGGGTAACGTAGAATTTTATCGATGAGATAGCGTGCTATCAGCAACACTTATCTCAAAAGCAATAAAATTCCATGCGCTAACTGCCAAATGTGAGATTATCGCTGGAAATCCAGCGATAATCTCACAAAGTTTGGCGATAGCTTGTTGATAGGGCAGGGCAGACTTAGCCACGATATCCACCTTACATTGGATATAATGGCTAAGTCAAACTATAAGCAGGTGTAAGGAAAGTAGCGATAACCACGGTTAGCGCTACTTTTCTTATCGCTATGCCTGTTAGCTTGCCCACTGATAATTGGAGAAATGTCGGTTAGCGACATTTCTCCAGTTATTTTGGGACGAAACGCCCACTTTGCATCTCATTAGAGATGCAAAGGTGGACGTTACGGGAAAGGGAGCTAATGCAAGGATTCATGCGATGGCGTGACCTTGCTGATAAGGCGATAAACTTATCGCCGCTTTTCGTCCGAAAACGAACGCAAAAGCGGCGATAATTTTATATCGCCCCCTTGATGATATGCCCCTTAGTCTGTCCTGGTGGCTTTTCTCAATAACGTTGTAAATAATATTGATGTTATTTCTTGGTTCCATTCTCTCTTGCACAGCAGACAGGCTTGAAATAAGACTGTAATGTTCTACTGGTTGGCCAAAAGAGCTAATTGAAATGGCTCCTGGTGACGCACAATAGCACAAAATTAATTAAGCTTTTGAATACTGAAATGCCTTAGTTTGCTATGCAACTCAGTGCTCAATATGTTTTGTCCAATATGCTCTAAACGTTTTCATATGATTTTAGCAGGCTTTTAAATCTATTTTCTCACGCTCCAAGAATAAAAAAAAAAGAAATCAGCTGCTTCTCATGAGGCTTTTGAGATAGTGCCTGCTGGCCAAGGAAGCCCCCTGTTAATCTAGAGCTGTATCTTGTGGCTAGGTGCCACCTGGCTGGAATTTTAGAGACATGGCTTGTATTTATAATTGATCAGTAAATTCATTTATTTATTTTTTCTCCTTAAAATAAAACCTCAAAAATCAAATAACACTATAAATCAGGTGTAAATATTTTTTTAACTTTCTAAACTAACTATAAATTACTGTAACTCAAATACATTCGCACAATACAGTATCATTTATGCTAAATTTTATTCAAATACCAGCTACGGACTTATTTCAAAACTCCAAAACATGAAGATGCCCAGCCTGTTTCAAGGAAGAATGTGGCAGCCCCATCTAAGACCCTGATGCACAAGAACATGCATGCCAGCCATTTCAGTTTCAATTGTACATGATCATCAAGGCGAGCAGGGATTTATGTTTTACGTAGTTGTACTGTATTTAACACATATATTTCCATTAAAGACACCTATATTTCTAAAGAGTTCTGATGAGTAAATCAAATTAAAAAAAGAACTGTGGTCCTGAAACTATTTAGCGATTCTACATATGCCATGCACTGATTTTGTTTAATGAAACACCTAATTATTGCACTAAAGAAATTCAGCTGACAAAAAATACATGTCTATCTTGCACCCTCATCAGATCAGAATTAAGACTCCCTTCACACTATTGCTTCATTCTTAGTTCAGAGATTCAGAGAAACACATTGGCTGTTTACAGGCATCAGCAACACTAGTTTGATTGGAAGATAAGTGGTGTTTTTCTTTTAGAAAAATGTGTAAAACAATCAAGGGAGAATTGCAGCAACTCTACTTTCAGCATCCATGGTACTGTCGGAGACAAAACGTTCCTCATACTGGTTCTGCCACGCATCACACTTTCAGAGCGAAATACACATGCTTGGCTGGGAGAGTTTGTGACTTTGGCACAATGTGATATGACAGATGTGAAAATAGACCTGTATAAATTTATGAGGAATCTAAAACTTAAAAAAAATTTTCTTCTAGCAAACTAGATGTGACTGTGATTTGTCAATACGAGACATAAGAGATACAACTCTACTTCAGTCTATTACAGAAGATGAACAAGACCCAATTACCATGCATATGGTATTACAAGATCTGGAGTGTACTACCGACCTAAGTGAAGATAGTGGTCTCAAGCCTAAATCTAAATGGGTACCACACCTCGCCCCAGGGAATAACATTGATGCATTTCATAAAGTGGTTACCAAGGAATTGGATAAATTAGAAACTAACATCAACCACCGGAATCGTTTACCTTATGTGGATAACTTGACATCTAGGGAAAGAGCAGCACTCAAACAACTAATGTTAGATGATACTATCATCATAAGGGAGGCAGACAAAGGAGGGAACATTGTTGTTATGAGTAGAGAATATTATGTTAATGAAATTATGAATCAATTTAACAATGGTTTGTGGTATAAAAAGCTGTCTAGTATCCCAATCCCAGGAATCATGAAAATAATCAATGAACAACTGAATTCGTGGAATAGAGGGGGTTTACTTAATGATGACGAATAGCGTTACTTGTTAATAGCCAGACCAAGATTCCCTTGTCTATATTCAGTACCAAAAATCCACAAGGATGCAAATCCCCCACCAGGGAGGCCGATAGTGTCAAGCATTGGTGGTCCGACAGAGAGAATCTCTGAATTAGTGGACACGATTTTACAATCATACGTGAACAATTTACCATCTACCATTAGAGATACGAAACACATTTTGAATATCATCACTGATATAACTTGGGATGAATCTATGATTTTAGTCACTCTGGATGTGGTGTCCTTATACACCATACACCAATGTCTTACATGAACAAGGTCTGTCAGCACTTCGCCACTTTCTCTATAAGAGACCAGTGGAATTTTTGGAACACTCCGAAATGATCATCATGTCAAAAATGATCCTTGAACACAATGTGTTCCTGTTTGAAGGGGAATGGTACCAGCAGACGTGCGGTACTGCGATAGGTTCCAGATTTGCGCCGTCTTTTGCCCGCCTCTTCATGGGGTGGTTTGAGGTGGCGCATATCTGGGGCCCCTCTTGAGCGGTATGGCAGAACTATATTATGTACTTTGGCCGGTACATTGACGATTGCCTCCTTATCTGGACCGTAAATGTAAGTGAACTACATGAGTTTTTTTACTATCTGAATAACAATATGTACAACATGATCTTCACTATGTCCTACAGTGTTGAAAAAATTGTCTTTTTGGATGTGGAACTGTTTATTGAAAATGATAGCATTAATTGTAGAATGTACAGAAAATAGACTGCTTGTAATTCTGTTTTACATGCAGCTAGTGCTCATCCTAGGACTCAGATTAACATAATCCCTTATGGGGAATTCCATAGAGCACGAAGGAATTGCAGCGAAGATACAGATTTTTATCAAAGTACTTTGGATATAGAACAAAGGTTCACTGATCGGGGATATGATGCAAGAGTGATTGATAAAGCAAAGAGAAGAGTACATTTACTTACGAGAAATTAGACTCTCAAATCTCGCACTACTAACACTTTGTGTACATCAGAACCAGTGAGAATGATCACTTATTACCACCCTTGGTCGCATAAAGTTTTTAACATTCTTAAACACCACTGGAATCTATCAACTACGGACCCGGATCTGAACAAATATTTAACCAAATACCCCAGCCTGACATATCAGAAAGGAGTAACTATTCGTAATGTGGTTAGCCCTAGCTACCCCAAGAAAGAAAGAGGAAATTTTACCTGGCTTCACAAAAGTAACCTGGGATTCCATAAGTGTGAAGATTGTAGCATGTGCAAATATGCTCTGTCAGGAACAAGAGATTTTCAATGTAATGGGTCCAAGAAGTTCTACATCAATCAATATATAAATTGTAACACCAAATTTGTGATTTATGTTATTATATGTAAATGCAAAATGATTTATGTAGGAAGCACGATCAGAAATTTGAAGACACACATTTCTGAACATTTTAGAGCTTTAAAAAACTTGGATGAGAGATATCCAATTGTACATCATGCACTGGAATGCTCTGAACAAGATAAGCATTTGTCTTTTAAATTCCATGCCCTTCAGACTGTTCCAACTAACGTCAGGGGGTGAGAACCGAGAATTGAGATTGCGGCAGGCAGAAGCACGCTGGATTCTCAAACTTCATGCTGTGGATAAGGGAATTAATATTGATAGCGAACTACAATACGTCTTGGTTATTTGATGATCTTGAGTTTGTTTCCTGTTTACACTTTGTTGTTTGAGATACAGTTTATTGCTACAGTTATAAATACATGCATAGGGTAGCATGCTCATATCTAATGTTTCTCTTTGCTGTTATTTACTTTTTCAAATGGACTCTATGGATAGACAGTTACGAATTGTCTTGCAAATTGTAACATTTCTGCCTACTTTTTCTTAACCCTAGTGCCAAATACCTTGGTAAAATCCCTACTTAAGAAAGTTAATTTGGACAAGGACCAACCAAAAAACTACCGCCCCATAGCCAGTCTCCCCTTTTTAGCAAAAGTAGTGGAAAAGGCTATGAACTCACAACTCTCAGAGTTCATAGAAAAACATCAACTACTGGACAACACCCAATTTGGTTTCCGCAAGTTCCACGGAACCGAAACTGCCTTAATAAAAGCTACAGAGGACATAAGAGTGATCCGGGACCAGGGAGGTACAGCAATACTCGTACTGCTCGATTTGTCGGCAGCCTTCGACACAGTCGACCACAAGATCCTGGTCGACCGTGCCGAAAACCTGGGCATCCGCCACATGGCTAGAAATCTGCATTCCTCCTTCTTGGCCGGTAGATCACAGGTGGTCACACTGGGGCCCTTCCAATCGCACAAGCTGTCACTACCGTGTGGGGTTCCCCAAGGCTCATCCCTTAGTCCGACACTATTCAATATCTACGTGTCGGACCTGGCCTCTGTCATCAAGGCCAATGGGATGAGCCTTACTTCGTACGCGGATGACACCCAGCTTGTGTTGGCCATTAACGGGAATGGAGACAAGGTAGCTGAAAACTTTCAAGAGGGCATGCGGGCGATCGGTGAGTGGATGGCCTCTAACTGTCTAAAGTTAAATGCCGAAAAAACGGAGGTCGTCATATTTGGACATCTCTCCCCAGGATGGTCAAACACCTGGTGGCCCCCCACGCACGGAACACCACCTACACCAGCCATCACCGTCAGAAATCTGGGGGTGATTTTTGACGATTAATTACATTTTATGGCCCACTCAAATAAAATAGCAGCAACAGCCCATCACAAACTTAGGTTGATCAAGAAAATCATGCCGTTTTTACCAACCTCAGCAGGTAAGACGCTGGTAAGCGCCCTCGTGCTGTCATCTCTTGACTATTGTAACGGCTTATTCATCAACGCCCAAGCAAGAGTGACCAACAAAATGCAGACCATCCAGAATGCTGCAGCCCGCCTCCTGTCTGGAATCCCTAAGTTCTCACCAATCTCTGAGACTATAAGGGACTTGCATTGGCTCAAGATTCGAAACAGGATCAAGTTTAAAGCGCTGTGCATACTCTATAAAGCATTGCACAACTGTGGTCCACATTTCCTGAAATCCCATCTCAGATACCAGTCCTCCATAAGATCGCTCCGATCTAACAACCTTAAAATCCTTCAAATACCACGAACAAAAACAGTTAACTGGGGCGATAGACGCTTCCTTGTGGCAGCTCCCAGGTTATGGAACTCCTTGCCAGCATCCATCAAAGACAGCCCATCCCTGATGCATTTCCGTAGAAAGATAAAGACCTGGCTGTTTGATCAAGAATAGTTACCGGCTTAACCTCGGGAATACCTTCAAAGTTTCTAGCGCCGAGACGCCTACGGGCAATTGTACGCGCTGTATAAATCTCAAAAATAAATAAATAAATAAATAAATAAATGTACATACTTCTTATATATTGGTTCTACACCTATTCCTTCTTTGACACTTCTCTAGTGTTTTTTTTTCCTCTTTATGTCTTGTTTAATACATTTTCACTAGGTTCGAAATGTATTCACTGGCTACTAGAGGGATAATGGGCTCATTTGGTCCTAATCTGATTAAGAAAAATATTAGTTTTGTTTCATCCTCCTTCCTACTGGGCTTTTTCTTCCTTCATATTGCATTTGGTTACAGAATCAATGGCGATTAACCAAATGTGAAGCCCGCAAGAGAGGTGTCTCTTTGGATACTTTAAATACAGTGACAGTTTTGTATTATACTCTTCGTGCTGATATTACATGAGAGGCTCGGTTTAATTTAGACTTCAGTTTGCGACACTTGTCACGTATTTTTTATTTATATTTATTACTTTGTTTTTTGCGTCTTTTTACAATTATTGTTAGTATCACTAAATGATTGCGATGACTGACCAAATATGGCGCTCAAGTATCTGGCACAATATGGCTTGTACTATAGAATACGTTTTAGACTTCTTTTATATAGTCCGTCGTCGATAACAGCTACTTTGGTTATTTAACCCCACTCCAAGATGGCGCGCGTTGTACACGCCGACGCATATACTCGAGGTTCCGATGGCGGACCTTAGTAGTCAGCTTTAGGTAAGCGCAAGATCAAGGATGTTTGAATTAGGTTTTAACTCTCCTGGTATATAAGATTATTTCAACCATGGATACTAATTGATAATTAGATAGTTGATCTTGTGCTTTTTCTCTTTTGGATACTTTAATGGGTCTTACGACTTTAACTTCTGACTCGAGCCGTAGATAATTATACGTATCACATTTTGTGCGAACTGTGCCAGTATGTATCTTCATTCATTTTTGTACGGATTAGTTTATTTATTCCATGTGAGTCAGTACAAATAGTGTTGTCACTTTAGTTACTAAGGTTAAACGCGGCCGTTATGCTGTTGCTTTATTTCTTTGACAGCATTTATTTGGCCATTTGAAGTTTGCTGCTTATTAATCCTGCTCTTCCGTCTACTCGAATTCTAGAGACCTCATGTTTGTTACCCTCTATAGAGATTGACCAGATGATAATAGGATCTTTGTGACCTTTAGTACCTATATATACATATATATATCTTTCGCTCTCCTTCTTTCGAGTTTAGGATATGTGGCTGACACTGATGAATAATTACTTGCAACATTGCATTATGTATATTTGATCCCACCGAATATTATGAGGACCTTTGAATTGCTACTCCAGGTATGCACTATAGCCTTTGAGTTACACCAGTAACCGCATTTTTGCTACAACTTATTTCAAAATTTGTGATAAAATTCTTTCTTGAATATGTACCAGGTTCAAGTCCTTCTTTGCATTTCAAAATTATGGTGCAAGTATACTTGTTAGATACCCGTACCATTTTAGATTTAAGGTTAGGCACTGTATACTCATACTATTTTGGACAACGACCTTGGGATTGCCATATCAGTATGAGGTATTTAGAGTGTCTCTATAATAACATTTGATTCTTTTAGCATATTGACGCAGCTATTAAAAGATTATTGCACTATTTGGATTTTATGTGTTTGTAGAATTAGTTATATCTCTTGGTTTTGAGACTAAGCTTGGTGTAATTTTAACTTTGTAGGATCTCAGACCAATATGTTCCTTTGAATTCTATCTGGACTATGATTTTGACCTATTGGTAAGTGTTGGCCTTTTAGGAAGCATCTTTTGTGAGGCGCATGGGTATGCTAGTGTTTTTTTCACTTATCACTTATGATCATACTTAGGACAAGTGAATGGTCATCGTTCTGCTTCTTTTACACAAGATCGGTGTACTTCTCAGTATTTTATTTCATTTATTTTTTTCTTTTACACTAAGCACTTCTTTTGATTTTAACTTCACTCATCTAAAACATTTTTTGTCTTCTATATCTGGTGGTGAAAGACTATATATTTTTTCCTGAAGGACGTACATTATTATAAGGTTGCCCTATCTTTCTTTCTCAATTTTTCTTCTTTTTCTAGTTAATATGGTATATTAACCTTTACTTAATTGCCAGGTTTGGCATCAGAATTGTTTAACTTAATGATGTAATTTCATCTTGTCTTTAGCCCTTAGGAAGTCCATGACTAACTGTCTGTTGGACAAAACACGTGTTGGCAAGTTCTGTGGTTTGAAGACATTTGTTTGAAATGCAAGAACAACACTGGATAAGATTTGACAAGCTTGAAATAAATTAAGAAGATCATATTCAAGATTGACATCTGGACTCTAATTATTGCTTAGATTCATATGCCTGGCTCGGACTACCTTTTATCAAATTTTACTTTTAGTGGGCTTCCCCACATTTACAACGTGAGGTGGTCGATGGAGGGTAAACCTGGAGCAGTGGCATTCAGAAGGACATTTTCTTATTAGGATTTTCACTTCTCTGCGCAGAATTTCCCTACCACAGGTTTGCTTTCTGTTAAGAGTTTGTGACTCTGGCTCAGAGGTCAGCAGCCTGCCTCAGTGGTAAGGAAGAGCAGATGGTGGTAACTGTCGCACGCTGATTGCTGAGATAGTAGGGATTATCTATTTGGGAGTGAACAAGGAAAACTGGCAGAACAAAGGGCAACTTTAGCACTACCTCTTTAGATTTGGAGATCCCTCCTAGACAACCTGGCTCCTGTCACAGTACAAAGGAGAACCAGTTTGAACCATGTCAGCTGACATATTCCAAACTTGTGACACTGCTCAAAACATTTGGTGCCTCTGAGTCCCTACGCTGACAGCAAAGTGAAACTTACTGTCAGCTATAGAAAAGCAGGGAAAACAGGGAAGGCGAGAGATGTAAACACTGGCCTGGACTCACTCTCTGGCATCAAAGCAACTCATTTCACAGGTAGTTTGGAATGTTCAAAATTGACACAGCTGTATAACAAGTGAATGTGTAAGTAGCACTGGTCTGAAATAAATGCCAAATACACAGACAACGACTTTAGCTTTGAGTATAAGCCCACCAGGAAATTAGCTGACCACCTCAGGAAACTTATGACACACACTTGTCTTACGGGTAAAAAGACGAAGAGACTAAAGGCTAACTAGAGGAAAGGGAGTGGGTATACTGAGGGAACTGAACAGGAGGACAATAATAAAGGTGAAGGAACAAAGCACAGGTGTGAACTAATACATAATCCAAAAAGCCAAATCAACCAGCAACTCATTAACAAGCAAGGTGCATGGATTCCCTTAGGTCTTGTATAGGACTCTGCAACTGATGACCTGTCACTGACCTCAAAGCCCACAGGTGATTAACTGGAGGGACTGGGGGTAAAAGTCTTGTATTCGGATCTTCTTTGTTTCCATTGATCTATCTTTCACGTCCTCCAGCCCCCCCATAATGTGTCAAGTGTTATTACTGTCTCAATCCATAAATCTGATATCATGTTGGAAGAGAGGTCATCTAAAGAGGGTGTGAGAAATTGGGCTGTCGTTTGGCGGGGGGTTTATCCCTATTTAAGCAGCAACCACAATCCCTTGCAGAGTGAACAACAAAAAGTCACTAAATAAACCTGTGCTTAACCTGGGTAGCTTGGTATAAAAAGCAGTCAGTCTTTACTTAGAGGCAATGTGTAAAGTAGTTATGCAGCACACAAACAGCAATAAAGTAAAAATGCAACACAGGTACACTACCACACAATTTAGAAGTATTTGACACCAAACTGACAAAAATTCAATCAGTACAACCAGAGTTATGATTTTTCTGTTTTCGGTGAAAATGACTGCCTAAAAGATCAAAGTGTCAACCATGGGCATGCAGTCGCGTGAGGCCGGGTCAAAGTCGCAATGGCGCGAGGGTCAGTTACAAGAAGTGAATTGCACCCAATCGGCGCATAAGTTTCAACTTAGAAGAAATTTTGAAGGTACACTTCTGAGAAGGTAAAGTTGAGTGGGAAAAGGCTGCAGGCAGTGTCCAAGGAGGGAACATAGTTCTATAGCTGTCAGGGAGCTGCTAGACGAAGTTACTGTGAAGATTTCTATGTTTGCACTTTTGTTCACTTTTTTGGAAATTGAAAATCTCCAGCGGGACAAAGCAGGAAGATGTAGCCGATGAGAGTTTCTTGTCCAGCATTCCTTGTTTGCCCTGTATGGTCACCTTACCTGTGGCCATGGTTAACACTGAGTTATGTGGCCGATTACTCTGCAATTTGTTGTGACCCGCCAGCCCCTGGAGAGAATCAAGGCAGTGTTAGCAGCGACAGCAGGGCAGTTCAGCAAAGGAAGTTTGCTAGAAGTCTCCAATCCACAGCTGCACCGCACCAAGGTAGGGTCTGCAGCAAGGAAACGCCCTGTTCAGCACCCTCACGCCCGAACAGATGATCCCCATGGGAAGGTGCATGCAAGGGTTCAGACCACAACCATGGGCTCAGCACGCACCACTAGGCCCCCATGTAGAAGTCTGTTCCTCCCTCTTATGAAGGCTCCTCCAGTCAGCAGCATTGGGATTCTCTGGGCCCTGGCTCCTCTCTTGTACTAGGGCTGCTGTTGGCTCATCTCTGGGCCACCCTTGTTAGTATGTCACACAGGCGCCGCCTGCCCCAGCAGCACAGCATACCACATGAAGTCAGTAATCCGTCAAGGGGCCCAGTGCTGTCCCAGGCAGTACCTCCTCCAGCTGTCGTTGCACTCGATCCTCGGTTGCAGGCCAACCTTCCCCAGCCCAGGTAAGCGTACATCATGGGTCGTACCTCCCCCAGCTTTCCCGGCACCCGGATCCATGCTGCCACAGTCAGGGGTCACCAGGAGATCAGCAGTGCCCGATACAGACCAACTCGCCCAGCACTAGTCGGCAGCCGTCATCCCTCCATGCCCAGGGTAAGGCTATATGCCGGGTCATCCAAGGCGCAGCATTCAATGGTATGCATGTTCTCTATGTAGGCCACCTCTGGTCTCTGCCTCTGCAGTGCCTCAGCTGCTCACCAAGCACTGGTCCCTCAGGCAAATCAAGCCCTCTTAAGGTCAAGGTCTGCATCCCACTATAAGACGGGCAGACTCTAGGGGTACTGAGGCAAGATTTTGGAGTATTACTGGTAGGTGGTACGGAGCTTGTTTAGTTTGTGGCTCCCATGTTGGCGTCCAGACCACGCCCCCCCCACTGACAGAAGCTTTAGGAGACCAAATACCCCTTTGGTAAAAGACCACTAAACAGGATTTGCTGCTGCAGAGAATAACATAGCAAAAACCAAAGGAAATGATGGACGGAGTGTTGAACATTGCAAGCACTCACCCCCAGTCAACTGATCTGGGTTTAATCCGTCACCGTTCTTTAGCCCACTCTGCCACCCCAGTTCAGACATGGCCATATGCAAATCAGTCTGACCCTGTGCCTCATGGGAACAGTCCATCCCGAACTGCCAAGCCATGTCTTCCCTGGACCGGAAACAGGCTTCCTAGGACCGGTTTCTGGCATTTCAGCCGTCTTCAGCCAGGCTTGCTTGAATCCAGTGACAAAGTGAGCAAGGGACTCACGTCTGAGCATACCCTGCAAACTTATGGCGAACAAAGCAAAAACCAAAGGAAATGATGGACGGAGTGTTGAACATTGCAAGCACTCACCCCCAGTCAACTGATCTGGGTTTAATCCGTCACCGTTCTTAGGCCCACTCTGCCACCCCAGTTCAGACATGGCCAGATGCAAATCAGTCTGACCCTGTGCCTCATGGGAACAGTCCAGCCCGAACTGCCAAGCCTTGTCTTCCCTGGACCGGAAACAAGCTTCCTAGGACTGGTTTCTGGCATTTCAGCCGTCTTCAGCCAGGCTTGCTTGAATCCAGTGACAAAGTGAGCAAGGGACTCACGTCTGAGCATACCCTGCCAACTTACGGCGAACAAAGCAAAAACCAAAGGAAATGATGGACGGAGTGTTGAACATTGCAAGCACTCACCCCCAGTCAACAGATCTGGGTTTAATCCGTCACCGTTCTTTAGCCCACTCTGCCACCCCAGTTCAGACATGGCCATATGCAAATCATTCTGACACTGTGCATCATGGGAACAGTCCAGCCCGAACTGCCAAGCCATGCCTTCCCTGGACCGGAAACAAGCTTCCTAGGACCGGTTTCTGGTATTTCAGCCGTCTTCAGCCAGGCTTGTTTGAATCCAGTGGCAAAGTGAGCAAGGGACTCACGTCTGAGCATACCCTGCCAACTTATGGCGAACAAAGCGGTACAAAAGGGGGTGGTGATGGACGGAGCATCAGAACCAATCAAACACTCACACCCAGTCAACAGATCTGGGTTTGATCCATCACTGTTCTTTAGCCCACTCTGCCACCCCAGTTCAGACATGGCCATATGCCATATCAGTCTGACACTGTGCATCATGGGAACAGTCCAGACCGAATTGCCAAGTCATGTCTTCCCTGGCTGTTTCCGGTCCAGGGAAGACATGACTTGGCAATTCGGTCTGGACTGTTCCCATGATGCACAGTGTCAGACTGATATGGCATATGGCCATGTCTGAACTGGGGTGGCAGAGTGGGCTAAAGAACAGTGATGGATCAAACCCAGATCTGTTGACTGGGTGTGAGTGTTTGATTGGTTCTGATGCTCCGTCCATCACCACCCCCTTTTGTACCGCTTTGTTCGCCATAAGTTGGCAGGGTATGCTCAGACGTGAGTCCCTTGCTCACTTTGCCACTGGATTCAAACAAGCCTGGCTGAAGACGGCTGAAATACCAGAAACCGGTCCTAGGAAGCTTGTTTCCGGTCCAGGGAAGGCATGGCTTGGCAGTTCGGGCTGGACTGTTCCCATGATGCACAGTGTCAGACTGATTTGCATATGGCCATGTCTGAACTGGGGTGGCAGAGTGGGCTAAAGAACGGTGATGGATCAAACCCAGATCTGTTGACTGGGTGTGAGTGTTTGATTGGTTCTGATGCTCCGTCCATCACCACCCCCTTTTGTACCGCTTTGTTCGCCATAAGTTGGCAGGGTATGCTCAGACGTGAGTCCCTTGCTCACTTTGCCACTGGATTCAAGCAAGCCTGGCTGAAGACGGCTGAAATGCCAGAAACCGGTCCTAGGAAGCTTGTTTCCGGTCCAGGGAAGGCATGGCTTGGCAGTTCGGGCTGGAATGTTCCCATGATGCTCAGTGTCAGACTGATATGCATATGGCCATGTCTGAACTGGGGAGGCAGAGTGGGCTAAAGAACGGTGATGGATCAAACCCAGATCTGTTGACTGGGTGTGAGTGTTTGATTGGTTCTGATGCTCCGTCCATCACCACCCCCTTTTGTACCGCTTTGTTCACCATAAGTTGGCAGGGTATGCTCAGACGTGAGTCCCTTGCTCACTTTGCCACTGTATTCAAGCAAGCCTGGCTGAAGACAGCTGAAATGCCAGAAACCGGTCCTAGGAAGCTTGTTTCCAGTCCAGGGAAGGCATGGCTTGGCAGTTCGGGCTGGACTGTTCCCATGATGCACAGTGTCAGACTGATTTGCATATGGCCATGTCTGAACTGGGGTGGCAGAGTGTGCTAAAGAACGATGATGGATCAAACCCAGATCTGTTGACTGGGTGTGAGTGTTTGATTGGTTCTGATGCTCCGTCCATCACCACCCCCTTTTGTACTGCTTTGTTCGCCATGAGTTGGCAGGGTATGCTCAGACGTGAGTCCCTTGCTCACTTTGCCACTGGATTCAAGCAAGCCTGGCTGAAGACGGCTGAAATGCCAGAAACCGGTCCTAGGAAGCTTGTTTTCAGTCCAGGGAAGGCATGGCTTGGCAGTTCGGGCTGGACTGTTCCCATGATGCACAGTGTCAGACTGATTTGCATATGGCCATGTCTGAACTGGGGTGGCAGAGTGGGCTAAAGAACGGTGATGGATCAAACCCAGATCTGTTGACTGGGTGTGAGTGTTTGATTGGTTCTGATGCTCTGTCCATCACCACCCCCTTTTGTACCGCTTTGTTCGCCATAAGTTGGCAGTGTATGCTCAGACGTGAGTCCCTTGCTCACTTTGCCACTGGATTCAAGCAAGCCTGGCTGAAGACGGCTGAAATGCCAGAAACTGGTCCTAGGAAGCTTGTTTCCGGTCCAGGGAAGGCATGGCTTGGCAGTTCGGGCTGGACTGTTCCCATGATGCACAGTGTCAGACTGATTTGCATATGGCCATGTCTGAACTGGGGTGGCAGAGTGGGCTAAAGAACGGTGATGGATCAAACCCAGATCTGTTGACTGGGTGTGAGTGTTTGATTGGTTCTGATGCTCCGTCCATCACCACCCCCTTTTGTACCGCAGAGAATAACATAGCGGGAGCTGCCGCAAAGTCAGGGCGACCTGTGTTGCACTTGAGCAGATTGACGAGCAGGTCATACCAGTCTACTCTCAGTTCTCAGAGCAGATTTTATAAAAACAGCTTTGGATTTTGGCTATCTGCTATAGCATCATCACCAAGGGGTCGAGGACTGAAGGGGCACCATTTGGTTGGTTAGGATTTATTCAGGCTGGCTCCGGGTGCAGGTTCACAATAATGGGAGCCTGTTATGTCCCTGTGGGTCTGAACAGGAGGCCGGATTACTAGCCCTTGAAGTCACTGTGGATGTCTTGGGTTCAAGTGTGAATCAGAGCACAAGCAGCAGCACTACAAAATGTTTAGCCACACAGACATATGTAGTAAATACAAAATGATCTATTATTGCAACTGTTTATTAATTACAACACTTTTTAAAATATGCTTGTTCATGTACATCATTTTACTGTGTACATGCTAGTTAGTGTGGCCTAGATTTACTAACATTTTGCATCATGATTGCATCACTTTTTTAACGCAGCCGTGACCCAAAATATATTTCTGCAATTACTATGCAATGCAAAGCCAGATTTGTGGGGCTTAGTTAAAAAGATAGTAATGCAGGCATTGCTTTGCATCACAGATACATTCCATGGGTGGAGCATGAATGTTCGCATAAGTCTTAAGGATTGTTTTTGTGCAGGAAATTGACCATTGCCCATGGTGCAAAAGTGTCTGCATTGGCACTAGGCTGCCTGAAGTGCACCAGCACTATGAGAGAGCAGAAGTGCATCATATCATACTAAATATGCTGCATTACTGCTCTTTCCCTTTCACACACTGCAATGCAGCAAGTTGCCTTATTGCGTTGAATTGCATGAAAGGTTTGTAACTCTGGGCTCACGGTTATTGCCAACGTCTCAGGTGCATTTTTACTCACAACATTTATAGCTGACATTGAGTCCCATTTCCTGTGAACCCCAACAAATTTGTCTTGTTGAATGGCCATTGTTTTCCGACTCATGCCTTAATTTGCTGAATACTGTTGAGGCTAGTTTGCAGCAGGGCTCTCAGGGCCACCTGCATGACATGGTTTGTATCACTCTTGCACCACACAATGTGGTGCAAGAGCGACGCAAACCGTAAGTCCTATTTTTGAAGCCAAAAATATAGAGTAATGCAATACAGAGCAGAGATTGCTGCATTGCATTACTTTGCAATGAATAGGCATTGCATGGGTGTTTCCATGCAACTCCCATGGTGTTTGACGCATTCCCAGATTGACAAGACCTTGTAAACCTGGGAATGCGCCAAAAAGATATGCCTCACTAGGAGAAGTGTAACGAGGAGAAATATCTTTATTTCTCCTTGTTTTTTCTGCAGGACACATAGAAAGAGGACAATTCATCTCAGGATTATTTTTGTGCAGGAAGGTGCTCTTTCCTACACAAAAACAGTCTTGCCTACAACATAGGCACCCTTGCACCATGCTGCAAGTGTGCTTTCATTGGCGCTAGGCTGTCAAAACGTTGCCAGAGCAATGGAAAAGGCCAGTAATGCACGGTATTGGATGAATACAGCACATTCCTGCCCTTTCGCTGTGAATCATGGTAACACAGCAAGGTGAATTGCTGCGCTTGCTTGTGCCGCATATGTCATACATATGCCCATAGTATCTTTTGGTTCTTGAGTAAAGCACATTGAATCGTGTTTTACCTCGTGGTTCTTGATATCAAATCAGGTCGTAAATCACGCATCATCAGGAAGGGCACACTTTGCATTAGCAGTGATGTTCCCATGACATTAACCGTAGAAACTGAAGACAGGAAAGTTAAACAGATTAATTATAAGTAGGTATACTTTAGCTGCCTTCTAAACCACGTTTCGCTTTTTGCAAGCAGCATGTTGACTACTAACAGGCAATCAGTGTGAATACTTGTCTTCAATGACTTCTTATTTTTGTTCTACATTTTGCATCGCTAATGATAAAAGCTATGAGGAGTGAATCTGAAGCCTGCAACCAACATGTTAATATTGCATCAGAATTTTAGGAGACTAAAGATTAAACACTAAGGGGTTGATTCCGATCCGGGTCGGACAGCCCTCTGAGAGCTGTCCGTAGCATTAGCTTCTGACCTACCCGTTCCGGAAGCCGGTCCGTCCGGACGAGGAAGTACGATGCACAAATGTGCCCAAATCCTGAACGACACATACGCACCGAAACAAGCAACATTTTCCGTACGAGCCGGAACCAGAAACGCAGAATTGGAGTAGTCCGGAAGTATTTACACCGCAGCTTCCGGCCAGGCAAACACAATGCGAACTTCCTACATGCCGAACAGGTCGCCACTTACAGGACGTTCCAGCATCCGGAACAGCAGTCTCTCCGCGTCGAATTGTGCTACAACACGATCCACGGCTATGAGACGAACAAACCATGTATCCGATCACGCATGTCATCCCTGTACTGTACGTCTATGACCGAAACAACAACAAAAATTGATGCCTACCCTGCAGATGGTAAGTACGACACCCATAGGGGGGAGATAGCTATAACTGCCAGCAGTCTCAACCAATAGGGGGTGGATACCTATCACTACCAGCATTACTCAACCCATTGGGGTGGATGGCTACCACTACCAGCATTGTCCAGCCCAAATAGGGGGAATGGCCATCACTGCCAGCAGTCTCAACGTATAGGGGGTGGATGCATATCACTACCAGCAGCCACAACCCATAGGGGGGGGTGGATGCCTATCACTACCAGCATTACTCAACCCATAGGGGGTGGATGGCTAACACTAACAGCATTGTCCAGCCCATTGTGGGTTTGACAGCTATCACTGCTAGCACTCCCTAATTATAGGGAGGATGTACCATCACTACCATAAGTCCCTACTTCTAGGAAGTGATGCTTAACACCACTAGCATTTCAACCCATAGGGGTTGTAGGCCAAACACCCCCCCCCCCTACCATCATGGCAAAATTGTGTATTGTGTGGGAACTGCCGGTAACAGTGACACTGAAAGGGAACACATACTGTAACTCCCATCACAGTTGTGACCAAACGGTGAATGTGGGGCTCAAACCCCAAGCATGTTGACTAAAATTGTGTCAATGGGGTTCAACCCCTCCGCACTACAGTGACTTAAATGTGAGTCTGGGGCGCAAAACACCAGCCCAACATGTATATTGTGGTAATGGGGTTAACCCCCCCCTCTCCGCAGTGACCAAAAGGTGAATGTGGGGTCAAAGACCCCAGCTAATATGGTACATTGTGGTAATAGTGTTTAACCCCCTTCACTACAGTGACCAAAAGGTGAGTGTGGGGTCCAAAATCACCTGCATCTTTAAACCACCATATATGATTTATGGTTGTAACACCACAAGCAATGGAGTGGCAAAGTAGTGGTTGTATTGCTAACAAACATTGAGCTGCTGACTGAAAGATTTCTGTGTCGACTAAACATCCTCTGCCATGTGCAGAGAAGCATCGCACATGCGGGCTGTCAATGCCTTCAACGGACAATTACACAATGTAAGTAGTGACCATCAAAACGCATACACACATATGCACACAAACAGACACACATACTAATGAATCCTATGTAGACTGCAGCTTTTTGATGATCAAGACCCATACCATGGCAGCAATGGGACACACTAACCATGATGAATGTGCAGAGTGCCACAGAAGCTATACCAATGCATGGGTGCAGATGCACAAACACAACCAGTCAGCCTCACATTGCACATGGAAAACAACTTGTGTGTGTGTGTCTTACTGTACCCAGGCAAGTATGATACACATGATGTGTGGCTGATCTCCAATGATAAATATGTGTACACAGTGCAATTCTTAAGTTTCACAGGAATTGGGTACCTCTTTGTGGGCTCAATGATTGTGGAGAAGTGTGGCTCAATGATTAGAGCGGCAGACCCTGATGCAGAGGTCTAGCCCGGGACCAGGGTTCAATTCCCCGCCTCGGCGGGTCTTGGGCTCTAAAAATCCACAGACCTGATAATTCTCTCCTCGGTGCCTATTCCAATCATGGAGTCCCACTCTGGGCAATAGCTTGCTTAATCTCCACAACGGCCCCCACAATGCTAAGAAGGCCTGGCCTCCACCTTGGGGGTGCCCAGGAGTGGATGCCTCACAGGGAAAGCCAGGATGGGTTCCACAGCGGTATTCGTACAAGCGCCTTGAGACCCTTGCGGGTGAGTAGTGCGCTATACAAGAATCAAATTAATTTTTTTTACATTTTTACATTTGCAATCAGGCATTGTCAGATGAGTGGGTTCACAACAGACTCATGTGACATAAGCTGGCTGGAAGACTAACCAACACAGCAAGAGACAGACCCACTCCTTCAGTACCCACAGGGAACCTACATTGTGGTGACAATAGCCTGTATGATAATTCCTCTGTGATTACTAATTTGGATGTAACCCATACTGTGGAGCACAGTCACATGTGCGCTCCTTGTCATGTTGTGACACACAAAGTTCCATCACAATCACACAGAAAACTCACTGGGCATGGCCTGTAATTTAAGGTCATTATGTAGAGAGGGGCCTAGACAGGAGACGACTCATATATACCCACTCTCAACACCACACACCTTGATCTGCAACTATGTGCATCAGCTAAGCCCACATGGACTGGTGACATTGCACATGCACCTATGACAATCCCAGGGGTGGAGAGAGGATCCAAGGTATACAAACACATCACACATGGACAGTCAACAACCCTTGTGAATGTTTTCCACAATGCATAGTATGAGTTACATGTGCATGACGTGAAACGTATCAGACACATCGGGATCCCTGTCACAGTCCCAGACCAATGAAGATCCCTAGGAGACCCACAAAGAACACATGTTGACAACACACGACATTGAAGTCTAGGATCTGATGAGTGTGAGCAGTCACTCACACATACAAGTGACCTAGTCACAGAAAGACACCACAAAGTGAAAACAACATGATGTCTGAAACACAAATGTGCTGTGGTGAAGCCTGAATATGTCCCATGTGCGTTTGCCCACATTCCAGGGCCTCACATCAAACAGACCCACGGATTACATCAGAAGGACCAGTAGTCTACCATGCACATACGTCACAGAAAACCTACTTTAAAGACGTTGGATAAACACAGGACAAATCAGCAAGCATCACAAACCGGAACATCTGCAGGGAATATAGGCTGTGTAGGAACAGGGAAGGTTACCCACAGACACATGCTCACATAACACACGACATGGCCCCAGTCAATGTCACGGAAGAACACACTGTCATGAGTAGGGCTGGGCGGAATTTGCGTAGTCGCACTACGCAAAGCTCAGCAAAACAGTAAAAAATCTCCGCGAGCATGCAGAGTTCCCCAAACACGCGGAATTGCTTGTTCCACCCGTTCATAATGCTTTTTTCCTGTTCGCGAATGCTGTTTGCGTGCTCGGGGGAAATATCTTGTGAACACGCATTTTGAAAGCGCAAACAAGCATAAAATTCCGCAAAGCCGTGGATCGCGGAATTTTTGGCAATTCCGCGTTCTCCGCGGAACGCAAAATTACCCAAATTCTGCAAATTCTGCAAGTGAAACAGGATTTACCGCCCAGGCCTAGTCATGAGCTGACTCAACTCATGTGTAAGGTCAGCTGTGTCAAACGTTGTCTGTGCAGGGCTAAGTCATGTCAGCATAAAACTTGGTCACTTAGACACCAATTACGACACCCTGAAAGCACTGGTCACATCAACCTGTGTACAGGAGGGACTCTCGTCATCTGCACAACATCAAAACACATGTCTAGCAAGTTACACTGAAGACACACATCACTTGTACAGCATTGATGTGACAATCTGCATGTCCAGTGTAGATGGTCCAACAGTCTGGAAAAAGTACAATGTGCACAAATCGGACTCCAACATATGTGCAACAGTGTAATCCAAAGATGTGAAGTTGTGAAAAGAAGGTGATACTCACGGTGCCAAGTAATTGGGATCATGTGTGTAGGAGAGTAGGATCTGCACTTATGTTGCCCCCACTTTTTTTCTGATGTTAACACTGGTTTCTGGCTATAGTCTGGCTGGGTCCCTGCTAATCAGGGCACCAGTCTCTCTGTTCTCTCTAAACAATTTGGAGTGCATATTAGATGCACTAGTGATTGGATACTGTGGTACCTTATGAGCCCCTAGTATATGGTACCTTAGGTACCAAGGGCATAGGTACTTCACAGGACTACCAGGGGCTGAAGCATGTATTATGCCACCCCTGGGAAGCAGACTAAATCTGACACCACAGGCCTGCTACTGCAGCCTGGGTGAGGTAGTGTTAGCACTCCTCACTGAGGTATAGGTTCCCTATATCTCACTATACACACACATATAAATCTATCAGTCACCCCTAAGGCAGGCCCGATCAACCCTGAGGGCAGGGTGCTTGGTTTACAATGTGAGGGGGGTGCCTCTGCCTGAGCAGGGCCCCTCTGCAGCTGGCAGAGTCTATTCTCTGTGGCTGTTTGTGGATGCGTTTAAACCATATACTCTTAAGTGCATTATAACCTACCGGTAAATGCTATCTTTGGAATGACTGCATCACAAAATGTCGTGTTTGGTGTCAAACAACTTGGAATCATACCCCCACACCAGTAAATGGTGTGGGAGTATGATCCCACCCTTCTAGAGGGGAAGACATGTACCTACTGTGGAAACACAGTAGAAATCTGAAAGAGCCCTGGCATCACAAAATGGATGCCACCAGCACAGACACTGGACTGCCCTCCTGCTGCTGACTGAAACTCGCAGTGGAGGAGGCCCAACAATAGGCATCCTGTCACAGGGAGGTGTAACCACCTTCCAGACAGGATTTAGTGTATTGGGGTTGGGTGGGTGCACTCCTAGAGTGCTTTGAAGTCCTGCACTGGGGGAGCAGTAGGCTCCTCTGTGCATATGCCAGCTCAAACCGGTTCAAGGGCTACCTGCCCTTGCTCTGGCGCGAAACTGGACAAAGGGAAGTGGGTGTACCCACCCACTCCCCTGACCCTCCCGTAGGAGTGGTCATAGAGCTAGTCCCTCTCTTTCCTTTAGTATAAGATAGGGAAACCTTACCATTGCAAATCAGATATCCCTGGACGATGCTCTACAAGAAGAATCCTGGCCCTTCGATGTTCCACTACCTTTGGAAGACTGAAGAATCTCCCTTGGAATCAAGGAGTGACTCCCTGCTTGGCAGGCACCAAAAACTTGAACCAACAGTCGCAAACTTTCCTGCTCCCACCGGAGTCCAAAGTCCCTTCAGCCCCAGAAGTAGATTTCTTGACTTTTCGACGGCCATTGTGAGTCCCCAGCAAACCTGAGGCAAGTGGACCCCACGAGCGATGAGAAACAGCAATACCCGGCTACAGTTCACTATTGTCAAGTGCAACCCCTTCACGACGTTCTACAACCTTGTGCATTGGACCACATGTGGTCCAAGCCTCCAGCAGGATTTACTTTGAAAATCAGAGGCCTACCTCATCCCAAGTGACCGTGGGCTCCTGTGAAGCGAATCCTCATGAGGCATCTTTGCGATCCCTAACCGGCTGGCTTGTGGGTCCCCTGAAGACTTTCTCATCAAACCAAAGAGTTCCCCTGGTTGCTCCAGGCCTGCCCTGACTTACCTTTGCTGGGGGAGTCCCACAGACCTTGCTGGTCTGCACCGCTGACTTTCTTCACTTTCCATGAGACTTGCTGTTGCCAAGGCTTGTTGGCTCCAATCTGGTTGCCAACACCTCAGTAAGCTGCAGACTTTGTAGGATACTCCGAATCCAGCTCCTGGTTGTCGTCAACGCCTCCTGGACCTCGTGGTTGAAGAGTCAAAACACCCTTGATCACCGGAAATCACTGACTTCCGTGGGCATCCATCTTCCTGGCCCCGGGTCACTGGCAAGTGACTGTGAACACTGTCCCTTCTGCTTTCAGGTCTTCTTCATCCTGAATCCAGCCTTGGATTCCACCGGACACTTCTCAAGTCTTCACAAGCAGCAAAACTTCTTCGGCTTCCATCGAGAACGACGACGCGACCCAACACCAAAAGACACCTATGCACCCGGCTTCCCTGGGTGAGGTAATTCATGCACTCCAGTGCTCCTGTGGGTGTTGGCCCTCGAAGTTCTTACCTTGTAAGTGGCTTGCTTGTAGACTTTCTAGAAGTACCCTTAAACTTTAAAAATCCAACCGCGACTTGCTCCATTGAAATCAATAGGGAACCGGCGGCTGTGTTCTCACACTGCACGCGTCTCCCGTGGGTCCTTCACTTACCTTCCTAGGGTGGATTAGTGAGGCTCTATCGATTCTACAGGCCTTGGCCCCTTGCAAGTTGACATTCCTAAACCTCTTTTTTAGTATATTTTCTGGTACGCCCCTAGGGCCCCAGTCATAATTGTGCTTAACTTATTGTGAAATGTTGATATTTGCATATCTTCCTGACTTCTAATCTCATAAAGAGATTAGTAGAGTGTGTCTAGTAATAAATACATATATATTTGATATATATACTTGTGTGGTGTCCTTTCATTTGGTAATTCAAGAGATTATAAGGTAAAACAAGCAGCTTTACATTTGTCTGAGACTTAGCCTGAAGGCTGATCTCCACAGCTACCACTAGGATATCTTTCTATAAAAGGTTGTCTTAAACCTATCTACCATAAGAGTCGAATTGGACTGGTGCAAGGTGGCCACTATAACTTGTGACCAACATATGCCTGGCCAACTTCTCACATTGGTGGGCAGCGTGTGGGATTCCAGCTTGCCATTGTTTTACCAGAAAAGCTCTGTTTGAATTACTAACTGAAAACCACTAAAGGTACTCAAGGTACATATAAAGTCAAGCTTAGTATCAATAAGTTGTACTGAACTTAGAGCTGTTTGTGAAGGGATAGCACACCCTTGCTACAGCTCAAGCTAGCATCAGTAGGCCACAAACGAGTGTAGGTAGTACAACATTGCACAACACTAGAATGTCCTCAAGGGATGGAGCCAGTGGGTCCACCCAGCCTCAGTATAAGGACATGACCTTCTTTGACTTGCAGGCCATGTGTGTTGCAAGACACCTGAAGCTAGGACAGATTCCCTCCACACTAGGCCTGATAGATCTGCTGACAGCAGATGATCTAAGGTTGGCTCTAGGAGCTAACAGATCTGAATCAGGAGTGGGTCAATTACAGTGTCTGGGTCAGATGATGAAAATCAAGATGACCAGGACTCTGTGGTTGAAGGGCCAGACCCACATGGGTCTGAAAAGGACAGAGGAATTCTCCCTAAGAGAACTGACAGAGTGGAGGAGAGGCCTAGGTCCCTTTCTAGGGACTCTAACCACTCATATCACTCTGGCAGAGAATCTGTCCATCAGAGGAGCTCATACTTTAATAGAAGAGAGACCTCCACTGAAAGAATGTACAAACTGCTGCAGTATGAGGACGCAAGGTTTGCCCTTAAGGCCAAGCTGTTGGCATTAGATAACAAAGCCTTTGAGTTCCAGAGAGCTTCTAGAAAAGAGGTGTTATAACCCCCTGGTGGCAGCAACAGTGTCCCTAGAGTCAGAGATTACATTCCAGACCATAGGAACCTGTCCAAGGTTGTTCCTCCCTACCAGAGTGGGGATGATATCCACAAATGGATAACTGCTATGGAGAGGGCCTGTAGAGTGCAACAGGTCCCCCAGAAACAGTGGGCAGCAATCTTGTGGCTCTCCTTTTCAGATAAAGGTAGAGAGAAGCTCCTCACTGTTAGAGAAGAGGATGCTGATGACTATGAAGTCCTGAAAAGTGCATTAATAGATGGGTTTGGCTTAACCACTGAGCAGGACAGGTTGAAGTTCAGAGACACCCAGAAGGCACAGAATCAGGACTGGACATACTTTGTAGATTGTGCAACCAAGGCTCTGGAGGGTTGGCTGGTTGGTAGTAAAGTTACTGATTTTAAGGGATTGTATAATCTTATGATGAGAGAACAGATCCTTAATAATTGCCAAAACCAGTTGTTGCATCAATACTTGGTGGACCCTGATCTGACCTCTCTCCAAGAATTGGGAAAGAAGGCACACAAATGGATCAGAACCAGGGTGAGGCAGAAAACCCAGAACCAAGGGGGTGACACTAAGAAGCAGGATCCTAAAGGCTATGAGAAAGGTGGGGATAAGTAAAAAGACCAGAAGTCTTCACAAGGGCCCCAAACATCTGCATCTGGTGGGGAGTCACAGCCTACAAAGGGAAAAGGCCAAAAGAAGCCCTGGTGCAAATTCTGTAAACAGAAAGGGCACTGGGCTTCTGATTGTACCAAAGTCCAAAGACCAAACCACCACCACTCCTGCCCCTAAGGCAACTGTTCCCCCTAGTGCAGCTACTGGTGGAGGTAGTAATCAGAATAAGGGTGTAGTAGGGTTGACCCTGGGTTCTGTAATGGACTCTGGCCTAGTCAGAGTACCCACTCAGGCATTGCTGATTTGTGATGGAGACATTGATATGTCCTTCCTAGTGAGCCCCAGTAATCTGGGCAAATACAAACAGCAGCCTGTAATAAATATCAAACAGGCTTTGGCATTCAGGGACACAGGTGCTAGTGTCACCATGGTGGCAGAGGATCTTGTGGACCCTGGGCAGATCATCCTGGGTGAAATGTACCAGGTTACCAATGCAAGCAATGTCAGGACCAACCATAGTCTGGCAACCATAGTCTGGCAGTTGTGAATTTCTCCTGGGGAGGGGTAACTGGCCTCAAGAAGGTAGTAGTCAGTGCAGACCTCCCTGTCAAATGTCTATTGGGCAATGATCTAGAGACTTCAGCCTGGTCTGAAGTAGAGTTATGGACTCATGCTGAGATGTTGGGCATACCTGCAGAGGTATTTGCTGTGACCAGGTCACAAGCCAAAATGCATCAAACTGAACCAGCTCTGGATCCTGAAAGTATGGACCAGGTGCTACCCAAGAGGAGGAGCAGTAGGGTTAAGGCAGTGCCTTACCCTCTGTCTCAGATCTCAGATTCCCCTCCTGAGGGAGGAGAAGCAGATCCTGAAGAAGGAACTGCCCCAGAGGGACTTAAGCCTGATCAGGTTGAGTTCTTGGGGGCAGGGGAACTTCCAAGGAAGATCTGAGTAAGGTGCAACAGTGCTGCCCCTCTCTTGCACCCCTCAGACAGCAGGCTGCTGCTGAGGCTTCTGGGAGTGCTGGTGGGTCCCATAAAGTTTATTGGGATGAGGGACTCCTATATTCTGAGGCTAGAGATCCTACCCCTGGAGCCACCAGGAGGTTGGTAATACCTCAGACGTTTAGGGGGTTCCTCTTGACCCTAGCACATGACATCCCTTTAGCAGGACACTTGGGCCAAAACAAGACCTGGGACAGGCTTGTTCCACATTTCCATTGGCCACACATGTCAGAGGACACCAAGGAGTTTTGTCGCTCCTGTGTCACTTGCCAAGCCAGTGGCAAGTCAGGTGGCACAACAGAGGTCCCCCTGATACCACTATCTGTGGTGGGGGTACCCTTTGAAAGGGTAGGGATTGACATTGTTGGTCCCCTTGAGCCTCCAACAGCATCTGGGCACAGGTTTATCCTGGTGGTAGTGGATCATGCCACCAGGTACCCAAAAGCAATTCCCCTCAGGACCACCACAGCCCCTGTGGTGGCAAGAGCCCTCATTGGAGTTTTCTCCAGAGTGGGTTTCCCTAAGGAGGTTATATCTGTGGAAGGAGTGTGGTGTAAACTACAAGTTCAATACTCACAATGCAATGGGTTAGTTAAAAGGTTCAATAAAACACTAAAGGGAATGATTAAAGGCCTCCCAGAAAAGCTTAGGCGAAAATGGGACCTTTTACTTCCCAGCCTTCTGTTTGCATACAGTGAGGTCCCACAGAAGGGGGTTGGCTACAGCCCTTTTGAACTTCTGTTTGTGTATCCTGTAAGAGGTCAATTATGTTTGGTGAAGGAGGGCTGGGAGTTACCTCTCAAACCTCTCAAACGGGATGTGATGGACTATGTACTTGGTCTCCGCTCCAGGATGGCTGAATGCACGAAGAAGGCAACTAAAAACCTGGAGGCAAGCCAAGAGCTAAAAAAAACTTGGCATGACCAAAAGGGTGTGCTGACTGTATACCAGCCAGGACAGAAGGTGTGGGTGTTGGAGCCTGTGGCCCCAGCAGCTCTCCAAGACAAGTGGAGTGGCCCCCATACAATTGTTGAGCAAAATGGAGCGGTCACCGACTTGGTGAATCTTGGAACTCCCCGGAGCCCCCTTAGGGTGCTCCATGTCAACAGATTTAAACCGTATGTTGACAAGGCTGACATGGGCTTGCTCATGGCAACTGATGAGGAACAGGAGGAGGAGAGTGACCCTCTCCCTGACCTGCTCTCACAGAACCCGATGATGGGTTAGTAGATGGTGTTGCTTTGGCAAGCAGCCTCACTGACCATCAGCAAACTGAATGCAGACAAGTTCTGCAGCAGTTCAGACATATGTTTAGCCTGACCCCTAGTCAGACTTCCTGGTGCACCCATGAGGAGGGACACTGGAGAAAGTCTGCCTGTCAAGAGTAAAATCTACAGGCAACCTGACCATGTCAGGGACTGTATCAGGACTGAAGTTCAGAAAATGTTGGAACTAGGTGTAATTGAGCCTTCAGATAGCCCTTGGGCTACTCCAGTAGTCCTTGTGCCTAAACCTCATACCCAGGGTGGTAAGAAAGAAATGAGGTTTTGTGTAGACTACAGATGCCTCAATGCAGTCACCAGGACTGATGCCTATCCAATTCCCAGGGCAGATGAGCTCATTGATACGT
Source organism: Triturus cristatus (assembly GCF_964204655.1). Lineage (NCBI taxonomy): Eukaryota > Metazoa > Chordata > Amphibia > Caudata > Salamandridae > Triturus > Triturus cristatus. The sequence goes on along the minus strand of NC_140589.1, from coordinate 138,439,841 downwards.
TGGCCTCAGCCAAATATCTGAGTACATTTGACCTAACAGCTGGCTACTGGCAAATCAAGTTAGCTGATGATGTCAAGGCCAAAACAGCATTTTCAACCCCTGGTGGGCACTACCACTTTGTGGTGATGTCCTTTGGTTTGAAAAATGCACCTGCCACTTTTCAGAGGTTGGTGAACAAAGTTCTGACAGGTATGGAAACGTATTGCTCAGCTTATCTAGATGATATTGCTGTCTTTAGTTCCACCTGGCAGGATCACCTGGTCCACCTCAGAAATGTTTTGGAGGTCCTGCAAAAAGCAGGCCTCACTATCAAGGCCACTAAGTGCCAGATAGGGCAGAGTCAGGTTGTGTACCTGGGCCACCTTGTAGGTGGAGGCCAGGTTCAACCATTGCAGAGCAAAATCCAGACCATAATGGAATGGGTAGCTCCAACCACCCAGACACAGGTGAGAGCCTTTTTAGGCCTGACTGGGTACTATAGGAGGTTTGTTAAGGGATATGGATCTATAGTTACCCCCTTAAATGATCTTACCTCAAAGAAGATGCCAAAAAGGTTCAGTAGACAGCTAGCTGTCAAAAGGCATTTGAAGACCTAAAGCAGGCAATGTGCACTGCCCCATCTTACAGAGTCCAGACTACACAAAAAAGTTCATTGTTCAAACAGATGCTCCTGAGCTAGGTGTGGGAGCTGTAATGTTTCAACTGAATTATGAAGGTCAAGACCAGCCAGTAGCTTTTAAAAGCAGAATGTGACCCCTAGATAGAAACATTGGTCAGCTATAGAGAGGGAGGCCTTTGCTGTGGTGTGGGTCCTGAAGAAGCTGAGGCCATACTTGTTTGGCACTCACTTCATAGTTCAGACTGACCACAAGCCCCTCCTATGGCTTAAACAGATGAAAGGTGAAAACCCAAAACTGCTCTACAGGGGATGAACTATACAGTGGAACATAGACCTGGGACCCAACATGCCAAAGCAGATGGACTCTCAAGGTATTTCCACTTAGAACACAAAGACTCAACTGGTCAAGGTTAGTTTAGTGTCCCTGCGTTTGGGGGGGGGGTTGAGTAGGATCTGCACTTATGTTGCCCCCACTTTTTTTCTGATGTTAACACTGGTTTCTGGCTATAGTCTGGCTGAGTCCTTGCTAATTAGGGCCCCTGATCTCTAAATAACTTGGAGTGCATATTAGATGCACTAGTGATTGGATACTGTGGTACCTTATGAGCCCCCAGTATATGGTACCTTAGGTACCAAGGGCATACGTACTTAACAGGCCTACCAGGGGCTGAAGCATGTATTATGCCACCCCTGGGAAGCAGACTAAATCTGACACCACAGGTTGCTACTGCAGCCTGGGCGAGGTAGTGTTAGCACTCCTCACTGAGGTATAGGTTCCCTATATCTCACCATACACACACATATAAACCTATCAGTCACCCCTAAGGCAGGCCCAATCAATCCTGAGGGCAGGGTGCTTGGTTTACAATGTGAGGGGGTCCCTCTGCCTGAGCAGGGCTCCTCTGCAGCTGGCAGAGTCTATTCTCTGTGGCTGTTTGTGGATGCGGTTAAACCATATACTCTTAAGTGCATTATAACCTACCGGTAAATGCTAACTTTGGAAAGACTGCATCAAAACATGTTGTGTTTGGTGTCAAACAACTTGGAATCATACCCCCACACCAGTAACTGGTGTGGGAGTATGATCCCACCCTTCTAGAGGGGAAGACATGTACCTACTGTGGAAACACGGTAGAAATCGGAAAGAGTCCTTGCATCACAAAATGGATGCCACCAGCACAGACACTGGGCTGCCCTCCTGCTGCTGACTGAAACTCGCAGTGGAGAAGTCCCAACAATAGGCATCCTGTCACAGGGAGGTGTAACCACCTTCCAGACAGGATTTAGTGTATTGGGGCTGGGTAGGTGCACTCCTGGAGTGCTTTGAAGTCCTGCACTGGGGGAGCAGTAGGCTCCTCTGTGTATATGCCAGCTCAAACCGGTTCAGGGGCTACCTGCCCCTGCTCTGGTGTGAAACTGGACAAAGGGAAGTGGGTGTAAGCACCCACTCCCCTGACCCTCCCATAGGAGTGGTTATAGATCTAGTCCCTCCCTTTCCTTTAGTATAAGATAGGGAAACCTTGCCATTGCAAATCAGATATCCCTGGACGACGCTCTACAAGAAGAATCCTGGCCCTTCGATGTTCCACTACCTTTGCCAACACCTCAGTAAGCTGCAAACTTTGTGGGACACTCCGAATCCAGCTCCTGTTTATCGTCGACACCTCCTGGACCTCGTGGCTGAAGAGTCAAAACACCCTTGATCACCTGAAATCACCCGACTTCCGTGGACATCCATCTTCCTGGCCCGGGTCACTGGCAAGTGACTGTGAACACTGTCCCTTATGCTTTCAGGTCTTCTTCATCCTGAATCCAGCCTTGGATTACACCAGACACTTCTCCAGTCTTCACAAGCAGCAAAACGTCTTTGGCTTCCATTGAAAATGACGAGGCGACCCGACACCAAAAGACACCTATGCACCCGGCTTCCCTGGGTGAGGTAACTCGTGCACTCCGGTGCTCCTGTGGGTGTTGGCCCACGAACTACTTACCTTGTAAGTGGCTTGCTTGTAGACACTCTAGAAGTACCCTTAAACTTTAAAAATCCAACCGCGACTTGCTCCATTGAAATCAATAGGGAACCGGCGGCTGTGTTCTCACACTGCACGCGTCTCCCGTGGGTCCTTTACTTACCTGCCTTGGGTAGATTAGGGAGGCCCCGGCAATTCTACATGCCCTAGGCCTTGTCCCCTTGCAAGTCGACATTCCTTAACCTCTTTTTTAGTATATGGTCTGGTGCGCCCCTAGGGCCCCAGCCATAATTGTGCTTAACTTATTGTGAAACGTTGATATTTGCATATGTTCCTGACTTCTAATCTCATAAAGAGATTAGTAGAGTGTGTCTAGTAATAAATACATATATATTTGATATATATACCTGTGTGGTGTCCTTTCATTTGGAAATTCAAGAGATGATAAGGTAAAACAAGCTGCTTTACATTCCTCTGAGACTTAGCCTGAAGGCTGCTCTCCACAGCTACCACTAGGATAGCTTTCTTTAAAAGGTTGTCTTAAACCTATCTACCATAAGAGTCGAATTGGACTGGTGCAAGGTGGCCACTATAACTAGTGACCAGCATATGCCAGGCCAACTTCTCACAATGACTATCTCAATTTGCAGCAAAGGATCACATGGCTACATATTGTAATGGGACACATATACCATGGACCACATGCAGTCCATCCCATCACCAAATCACTTATTTTCAAAAAACACAATAGCAACAGCAACTTAATGACACTCATCAGCCACACAATGTACATGAAATTCAAAACTAGCAAAAAACAAACTGTAGCTTTATTCAGCTGTCAAAAAATTAAGTTTGATACGATGATCAATCTAAAGGCCAATGGCCAGTCCATTGCAATTGTCTGGTTTTGTGTGACACTCGTCACACATTGCTTGCCTGCACTGCTACAGCCAGGGGAGATCTCCCCTGGAGGGGCATACATAGGGGCAGTCCAGGCGCCACAGGGACAGGATCAGGGGATTGCAGTAGGGGGCAGGGTAGGTGTGGTGGGTGTAGGAGTGTCAGTGGCAACTGCAGTGGATGTGTGTGATACAGTGGGCACCGTCACCACTGCAGTGCCCAAGTCAGACGGAGTGGACGTGTTCTCACTGCAGTGCCAATGTCCATAGGTGTTTTCAGGGTCTCAGATGAAGTGTGAGGGTCAAATGGGGGAACATGGTCTCCACAGCAGTCATAGGAACAGGCTGAGGGGGTGGGGTTGAGGTGGGGTGGCCTACTCAATTTGGGGATGTTGTACCTGTGTGTGGGTGAACCTGGGGCAGGGTGTGGCGTGGGAACCCAAGGAGTGGTGGCCTGGGTGCTAGATGACGGAGACTGTGTGGTGGGATTGCAGGATTGTGGTGGGGTCTTGCTTTTCCTGGGGGATTTGTGGGTGGGGGCCTCTGTGTTCCGGCTCTTGGGAGAGGGTGTACGGGGGCGAGTGGGTCTACCCTCTGGCTGTGTTGGCTTCCTCTTCCCCTTGTGAGTTGGACCTGATATATCTGTGGGGAAGAGGCCAAGCTCACAGAGGAAGAGCTTCTGTGAAGTGGGGGTTGCAGGTGAGTCAAGGGAAGGGGTTTTGGAGAGAGAAGTATCTGAGGACTGCGGAGTGGTTGTGGATGCCTGTCTGTGTGTCTGTACCTTACCCCCTTGTGTGTGCCATCAGTCCCCTGAGTGTGCGTGCTTGTGCATTTTTGCTTTGGTTGACCTTGCCATGTGCTGCTTGTGTCCATTGTTGTGCGTGCAAGTGCCTGTGTGAGTGTGCGTTGGTCCGGTAGGGTAGTGGGGATTGTGGATGGGGCCGAGGTAGGTGGGGTGAGGGATTGTTGGAGGAGGGACACTGCTGCCATCAGTGAGGAGGCCATGGACTGACTGATCTGCTGTTGGGCAGACATGGTTGCTGAGATGTGCTCCATGAATGACACCAATTGTGTCAATAGACCAGTGTGAGCATGCTGTGGAAAACGTGTAATATTTTACTTGGCATAAGCTGCAGCCATTTTGGCTGTGGTGTCCATTTAAGTTCCCTTCGTAATTCTTTCGTCTTTTCACTCTGCTTGTGTTATCTATTTTTGTTGACTTCCTGACTCAGCTAAAAGCAATGTACGTGCTGACAGTTTGTAGTTGCCAGTACACCTGTTAACTGTCAATCATTTACTGCTGCCATAAGCACTCCTGCTCCCCCTCCCACTTTGCTGACCAACTGGTTATTCATCTGCCCTTGTTTGCTGAAAACTATTTCCAAAACGTGGTCCTTCTATTTCTGTTCACGTGCGTACACTGCACAAAACCTGTATAAAAGGGCACTAGTTTGTGAGGCTAGTGTGCTACCTCCTGCAGCACTTGAGAGGGCTGTGTGGACGTGGTCCCACTCATGAGTGATTATTAAACTTATTAATTATTCCTACTCAAGTGCTGATCTCTACTTTGTTGGTTTTTGAACCTGTGGACAAAAGGGTGAACCTGTACCAGTGCACCCCTAAAAAGGTATATTTCCACAACAGAGGACACTGAGCATAGATGTCAGCCCCACATGGATTTGCTTCAGCAAGTCGACAGACTCCACCTTCCGTGCAGCAGGGGAGACAGGGGCAGGGGGTGCAGTGCCTGGACTGAAGGAGACATGCTCCCTAACACGGGAGGCTCCACAGACATAAGGGATGGGAGCAACTCGGAGGGTAGAGATGGTGGTGGTGGCAGGGACAGACTCGCTATCTGTGCTCTGTGGTGTTGTCACACCCGTCTCCACAAGGGAGTCCTCACTGGATCTGGAGTGGTCTTCAGCTGAGGTACTTGATGCTGACTGGCCCTCAGCGTGGCTCCCCTCACCCTCCGTGCCACTGGGTCCCTCTGACTCCTCCACATTGGAACCAGTCTGGCTCTGCTCCTCCTCTCGGTCCGTGGAGCTGTCCCCTACAGTATCTGTCGATGATGCTGTGAACAAGGAGGAGAAATAGAATCACATCAGTCACCTGTATTCACTGGACACATGACATGACCTTAAATGCAAAACATCACTGTGCAAGCCCTGGCATCATTTAAAAGCCACCGCTAAATTGACAACACATATGTGAACCTGGCACTTATCAGTCTGCCAGTAAACCATGCTTCGCATACACATGCTGGCAATGGACCCATCACTCCATAGTATGTATGATGTCAGTCATCACATGGGCAGGCATTCCCTGATTACCCAGTTGTCTGATCTGCAATGATCGTTACTGTCATGTTTTTACACATGTCTTATCTCAGGCCACTGACTCTGCATTTTGGACAGCATTTGTGTGGTCGAACTCATTGTTGAAATGATGAACATACTTCAGTTTCCAGACACCATGATGGCCTCATGTCTTGAATCACAAAGCTACAACAGTGTGGCTGCAGGACAACAGACAAGTTACAATATTACATGCTCCAGATTTTAGTGTGAAACACAAGGCCACAGGCCTGTCTGATCAGTCAGTACTGACTCCTGTCCCAGGGGCAGTGCATGCCGACTCCACAGTCAGCACTGTGCCACACTCATGTTCGCACTGTGAATGGAACTTTGGTAGTGGTCATGTATACATGGTCACCACATGCTACACATATTTGAGGGAATCTGATAATGCCACGTAATAAAAATGACACATTTCAGTATGCAAGTCAACAACTCTAGATACCTGAACACATAAGGGCCTCACAGGAACATAGTAAGGCTGCTTAAACATATCTGTTCAACCAACCATTTTGCACAGTCGAGTGTCTACACACATATGTTTTGCCCTGTGTGCAGATCCACTAGCCACATGTTAGATGTCTGTCCATGACAAACATATAGCAGACTTCTGAACTAAATAAAGCTATGCCAGTCCACCATGACACAGAGTCAGACACATGATAAATACGTTCACAGTGGGCAAAGTGTTGGCTCACACCCAAGATTAGGAGGCCAGAGTGTCTCAGATGATGGAGTAGGCATACCTGTCCATGGGCCATGTGATACATGGGATTACCAGGAGCACTGTGCAGGTGACTATGCATTTGTTACACTCATACACATCCTCAACATTGGTCATGCCTGCTGCATGGGTGTGTAGTCAATACCACACACTCCTATGCTGACCCATAACAGCAATTAGTGCATATATGTGGATCACACACAGAGCACAGGTCATTTATCAGTGAATGTACTGACACATGTAAAACAGTAGCCTTACCCATGATGCTCAATTCAATGCCCCTGTTGCAGATGTGGCTCTCAACATTACCTTGGACAACAGCAAATACACACAACCCAGGTGACACATGTCAAAGAGGGGAAGGGACACACCTGGTCATCAGATGAGAAAGGGGCATCACAAAATTTAGCCACATGGTACTTGTCTGAGCAGACAGACAAACTGTGGGAGTGTAACCAGGCTGAAGGAGTGCAAACTTTAGGTTATACACAATACACCAAAAAGGCATGGACTTACCCCCTCCTTGCTGCTGTCTGGCCTTCAACTGCCAATCCAGGTCTGGGAAGACCACCGCCAGAATCTAGAGCATGTGGGGAGTCAGGGTCCAACGTTCCCCCCCCTCCTGCGAGGAGGCGACAACTTCAGCTGGACTCTTGCAATCCTCCGGGTCCAGCCACGAAGGTCCTACTACCTCTTCTGGCAGTGGCAGATGCGGCGTTTGAAGACCCCCACCTATCTTACTGCCCGGACGATGGGCTGACAAATTAAATTTTTCTGATGGGCAAAAACCTGTGATGACAAAGTGAGACACCATTACTACACATGCACCAGGCTTCTCAAACAGACAGTTGGACATACATGTTGTAATTAGCAGCGCATATGATTTATACAGGTAGTGAAACTATGGTCATGGTCAGTTGTCCTATGTGCAAATCTGCATTAACAACATAAAACAGTGACTGGAAAACCCAAGCATGCAAAAATATACATTATCTTCACTGTACAGTACATGCATCTACACACTCGGAGACTTAAACTTACTCAGTGTGCATGCTTGCCCTTGGTGATCACAAACAATGCTAGTAGTGCCAGTCAGATAACATGTACAATTGAAAAGGCACTGGACTCTACACTCACCTGCTCCCCTGGCTTCCCATACAGCTTGCAGTACTGTGGCAGGAGGCTGTACAGCAGGGCCTGGTTCTCCTCCTCTTTGAATGATGGTGCTATCTCCACAGTACGTGCCATTGCAGGACACAGAGGATGCAGAGACAGCAGCATTGGTGTTTTGAGATCAAATCCTGTAGCATATAGTGCGGGCAAGTGAAGTCTCTGGGGGACAGACAACCTTATATCTGTGCTGCTGAGGCAGAATCTGTTAGATGCGGCCAAAGAGATAGTTCAGAGTTGTTCGCATTATCCGAAATAGCCCAATCCATGCCTTTGAACGCATCGGACACGCCTTCCACGTTGTTCAAATATTCTGCATCATGACACCTTTGACTTTGAAACATTCTTGCAGTGAGCCAACGGAATCTGTGTGCACATGAGTCGTAAACGTACCAAACATGTGTCCGTCTCATTGACAGTCAATTGCCAATGGGTGCTTACGCCTTGGTCCCTATATGTCCGACGCATCGTTTGAAATCACACTCGAGTATGTCTCCATTACATTCAATGTACAATGCGTTTGTACGGCTGGGTCCCTAAGTGTCCGACGCGTCGTTTGAAATCACACCCACATATGTCACCATTACATTCAATGTACAATGCATGCATACGCCTTGGTTTTTAAGTCTGTCCGCATCTTTTGAAATCACACCGAGTATGTCACCATTACATTCAATGCGTGCTTACACCTTGGTCCCTAAGTGTCCGACGCGTCTTTTAAAATCACACCCGCGTATGTCACCATTACATTCAATGTATAATGCGTGCATACGCCTTGGTCCCTAAGTGTCCAACGCGTCTTTTGAACTCACACTCGAGTATGTCACCATTACATTCAATGTACAATGCGTGCTTACACCTTGGTCCCTAAGTGTCCGACGCGTCTTTTGAAATCATACCCACGTATGTCACCATTACATTCAATGTACAATGCGTGCAAACGCCTTGGTTTCTAAGTGTCCGACGCATCGTTTGAAATCACCTCGAGTATGTCTCCATTACATTCAATGTACAATGCATGCATATGCCTTGGTCCCTAAGTGTCCGGCGCGTCTTTTGAAATCACACCCGCGTATGTCTCCATTACATTCAATGTACAATGCGTGCATACGCCTTGGTCCCTCAGTGTCCGAGGTGTCTTTTAAAATCACACCCGCGTATGTCACCATTCCAGTCAATGGCCAAAGGATGCCAACCAAAATATTTTGGCCGGGACTCTGGTGCTCTACAACACACTGACCGCCTGTCACACTGTACATGTAATCACATTTCAGGATTCATTACATGTGTGGGTACATGTCTAAACATGTCATATGTTATGTTGCACATTGTAGCACACACTAGCAGGTGGTGCCATGTTACATGGTGACAAAAAGGCATTCTGTCTGATGCACCTCACTACTGTCAGTAAGTACTTTGCTGATCAACATACGTGGCCTGGCACAGTTACAGGAGCTCATAGTCTCATAACATGTTACATACACCCTAACTAGCACATGATATGTACTGTGTGTTACAGGGTGTTCCTGAGCTAGCAGTGTGAGGTACATCCTGAGTATTTGTGTATAGTGCTACGCACATGGACCTAATTGTATTTGGGAGATTTGAATCCTCTCCAACATCCATCTGATTTGGGCATGTGAATTGCTGTTGTGTCTGTGTGTCACAGACATCCATGTCTGCCCTGCAAACAAGCCTGTTAGCAAATCATGGGTGTTTAATGGTTGTGTTGGTACATGTACATCAGATGTTACTTAATGACTGTGTCCATGTGGCAATACATGATCCCTGTGTGTGTGACTTACAAACACCTGTCATTTTGACAACACATTTTCCTCACAAGTCACTGAGGTGTGTGTTTGGTATGTGACATTAGTTCAGATGTGCTGTGACAGAGCCCATAGATTGCGGGCAACATAGCATAGCACTTGTTTTATCACCATGTGGAGCTGAAATGTTAGGTGAGGGACACATAGCTGGCATATATGTCCATGCTGAATAGCACACACCTTACTCAGCTGTGTCTTGATATGATGTAGCATGTGCCATTTAGCATGGTCATTACCACATATGTACGGGAACTGACAATCTTTCTTTGATTCCCTATATACTGCAGGAGGGTAAATGTCCACAGACCCTTCCCACACCTTGCAACCATGGCTGAACGTGACTGCATCCGACGTTACCGCTTCACAGGGCCCCTGATTGAGGATTTGGCAGAGCTGTTGGCCCCACATTTACAACCTGGACGGGCGTATCCTACTGCGCCGACCCCCAAGGTGAAGGTGATGGCAGCCTTACATTTCTTTGCCACGGGAACCTTCCAATACACTGTGGCTGGTGCTGGTGGGATCTCACAGACCATGTTCAGCCGTGTGCTAAGTGATGTTTTGAAGGCGATGTTGTGTCATCTGAACAGATACGTCAAGTTTCCAAATCCACAACAAATGCCTGCCATAAAGGGTGACTTATATACACTGGGAAGGATGCCAAATGTCATAGGCTCAATTGATGGTACACATGTGGCTTTGGTAGCACCACACGCACATGAGCCGACATACAGAAACAGGAAACATTTCCACTCCATTAATGCCCTGGTGGTATGTTTTCCGGACATGACAATATCACATGTCAGGGCCAGTTTCCCCTGGTTCTGCACACGACGCCTACATCATGAGGAATAGCAGGATCCCACAGATGATGTCACAGCTGCAGAGCCAGCGTGCCTGACTTGTCGGTGTGTAATCTCAGTTTACCTTGTGATTTTGTTGTATTTTGTCATTTGACGCTCTTTCCTGAACCATGACATGTTTGTTTGTGTGTTTGTCTGTAGGTGACTTTGGATACCCCAACATGCCGTGGTTGCTGACACCTCTTAGAATCCCAGTCACACCAGCGCAGCTACATTACAATGAAGCACATGGGCAGACCAGGCGAGTGATAGAGCGGACATTTGGGCTCCTGAAAAGCTGATTCCTATGCCTGGATCGGACAGGAGGGGCCCTCCAATATGCACCTGAAAAGGTGTGCAAGATATTTATTGTGTGTTGCATGCTACACAACATGGCAGTGAGAGAGGGGTTGCCGCTCATCGAAGATGACGGCCATCAACCGCCAGCAGGGGAGGATCCAGGCCTGGGTCATTTTGCGAGTGACGATGAGGGTGAGCGAGATGTCCGGACTCAGCTCATCAACAACTTTTTCTCATGATTGTGAGAATGCAGTGATGAGTTGTGTACGTTTTCCCCTTCCCTGATATGTGTTTTTGTTGTGCAATGTGGGTGCATACCTGTGGCTGGATGCTAATTGCCATTATCATGGCATTAATATGTCCTTCGAGTTAGTATGTTCTCCCAAACAGTGTAGACATGATTCACAGGTTGTTTTCACAACTCTTGGGAATTGTGTATGTAATGTGTATTGTAGATGTATGCAGTTATTTTGTGATTTCAATACTGTTGTATGACTGTCCTTCACAGGGTCCTTTGGCTCTTGTCTGGTGACATGTGACCTCCAAAAAACACAATCCGGTTACAGAGTTCAACCTTTCCTGGAACCCAGATGCATCGTTCCACACACCCCTGTACTGGCATGTCTGGCCCTCTGGGTTACTTTGTGCTCACTGTCATGTGAGGATACCTTGCATCTGTTACTCAGTTCACTTGTGTATGTGTAATAAAGGTGTGCACCACTTTGTGATGTGCTTCTTCTGTATCCACACATCTGACAATCTTTGGCATACTATACCTGTGGCCTGATTTCCACACACTCTGTATTTCTGTGTATTTTCAGATCACAATGTTGGAGGCGATGAGTATGATGGGCATAGTGAATTAGTGTTGTGTTGACCTATTAGTGTCTATCTCTCATATGTCTCACATCAACATGACTCACATGATTGTGTTCACATTGCTGTAGTAGTTTCCATGCACAGTCTTTCTTTAGCATTGCGTCATCACTATGTGACAAACCCAGTTTAGTTTACAACAGAGGCAAGTATTCTGTGATTAAAAATGTATTTATATACATGTGAATGAATGGTATACGTGGTAGAAAGTGCTGTACACTGCAATGGAAATCCAAAGTTCACAGAGGAGTTGGCAGTGTTGGTAGATGATTTATCCTGAGTGCAGTCCACAGTTATTTGATTCATTGTTCTAACTTAGCCCCTCCATCACATGTGGGAGAGTTGGGTGACAGTCAACAGGGTGAAAGGTTTGCACACAATGGGTGATATCAGGAGCTGGTGTTCACTTCCTGGGGGATGTGCATGGCCAGCTGGCTCTCACTTGTCCTTCTTTGGACGACCCCTTTTCTTCTTTTTAGGGGGACACTCAGGTGCAGGCTGCGGCGGTTCTGTGGACTCTCCGCCAGAGTCCTGATCCCTCCCTGTGGCAGTTGCAGATGTTGTGGCAAGAGATGTAGTGGGCACACTGGGAGGTGTGGACATGTTGGTTGCAATGTGGTGGAGGCATGTCAGTATGTCCCTATGCACCTCCGTGACTTCATCCAATTTGTCCATTTTGGACTCCATGCGGGACATGTGTGTCTCCAGCCGGGACATGTGGGAGTCTAATCTGGCATGATGTTCAGCCTGCTGTTGTTTAATGTCCCTGAGGATCCCCACTACCTGGCCAAAGTCTCCGGTGCTTTCCTGATAGGCTTGTATGATGTGTCCCAACTGTGGATCATCTTGCGGTGCAGCACCATGTTCAGGCCGTGGCCTCAGCCTGCCCCCACTCCCACCACCCCTACCCACATGACCACGATCTGCCGTTGTAGGCTAAGATGACACTGGGCCTCCTTCTGTGTTGGCCCTGGTGGTATTGTCCACCACCTCCAGGGTGCCCTGTGATGCTGTGCCCTCGGTGTTATGTTGAGTTGGTGTGTCCATGTTGGTAGGGGTCATCTGGCTGTTCACAGATGTAGCAGGAGTGGTGGCAGGGGGTGCTGATGTAACAACTGCTGGTGCTGCACACTGATCCACACCAGAGTGGCCAGTTCGTTCGTCGTCATCCGAAGAGGACTGAGAGGCAAACACACCGGAAAGCTCGGGGTCAACCAGAGTCTGGGACTGGGATTCTTCTTCTTCTGTACCTGCAGTTTCACCTGCTGCCCCTGTGGGTGGAAGAGACACACTAGGTATGTTGTGGTTCAGCACACATCAACAGATCACACACATTAAAGTTGCTACTGTGCTTCATGATGAATGTATGTGCATTGCATTGTCCTCAATTGTCACAGACTGATGCCAATGTTGGTTTAGAACATTGTCATTAAAGCCTGAGATGTTTTTGTGTGCACCTAGAGCGGTGTGCATGAACGACTCATGTATTGCTTACTTGTTTTACATGGCCATTGCGACACAAGTGCACTCCCGTGCCTGACACAGCTGTGCTGTTTGGTGTTGGTGGGAGGGGTGTGTGTGACAGGGCCTCCTGGTAGATGTAGTCTAAGGTAGCACTCTTCCTCCCCCCTGGACCAGATAGGCCACCATGGCCCATGCTTCCATGACAGTGAGTCAAAGTTCGTGTTAAAGTTGTTTGACAGTGGTGTCCTGTTGTTTGTTGGAGCCCAAGCCCGAGGAGGGCCTTGTGCTCCCCACAGCAGAGGCCACTGTCAGTCATCTTGCCAGTACTTTTCCACTCCCTGTGAGGTGAGCATGGTGCATGGGGGTATTCCTGGGCCATGTGGGATGAGGACTATTGGCTGTGACTTTAACTCCCATCATGCTTTAGGCTACACCCACATTCCAAGCAAACCCAAGCTTCCTTCCTGTGACTCTGCTTCCCTGGGAGTGAGTGATGCAGTGCTGGCAAGATGGCTGACAGTGGTATCCTGGTGTTTGTGTGCACTCAAGTCCCAACAGGGCCTTGTGCTCCCCACAGCAGAGCCCAGTGTCAGCCATCATGCTAGTAATTTTCCAATAACTGTGATGTGAGCATGGTGCATGGGGTATTCCTGGGCCATGGCGGATGAGGACTATTGGCTGTAACTTCAACTCCCATCATGTTTAGGCTACACCCACCTTCCCAGCAAACCCAAGCTTCCTTCCTGTGACTCTGCTTCCCTGGGAGTGAGTGATGCAGTGCTGGCAAGATGGCTGACAGTGGTGTCCTGGTGTTTGTGTGCACACAAGTCCCAACAGGGCCTTGTGCTCCCAACAGCACAGCCCAGTGTCAGCCATCTTGCCAGTACTTTTCCAATCCCTGTGAGGTGAGCATGGTGCATGGGGGTATTTCTGGGCCATGTCGGATGAGGACTATTGGCTGTGACTTAAACTCCCATCATGCTTTAGGCTACACCCACCTTCCCATCAAACCCAAGCTTCCTTCCTGGGACTCTGCTTCCCTGGGAGTGAGTGATGCAGTGCTGGCAAGATGGCTGACAATGGTGTCCTGGTGTTTGTATGTACACAAGTCCCAACATGGCCTTGTGTTCCCCACAGCAGAGCCCAGTGACAGCCATTTTGCCAGTACTTTTCCAATCCCTGTGAGATGGGCATAGTTTAAGGTGTGCTTGATGGACCATGTGGGTGGAGGATTGTTTATTTATTTATTTGCGGTATTTGTAGAGCGCGACACTCATCCCAAGGGATATCACGGCGCTGTGAACAAAGAGAGACTACTGAAGGCATATGCTGGAAGGTTACGTTTTGGGGAAAAGATGTGTTTTCAGTTTGTTCCGGAACTGGAAGTAGTTTATGGTGTGTCTTAGGTCGGTAGGTAGATCATTCCACCTTTTGGCCGCCAGGTAGGAAAAAGCGCGACCGCCTGTTCTGACTTTATAGATTCGTTTGGGTTTGGCCAGGGCTGAATGGCTCGACCGTAGATTCCTATTGGGAACATAGAACTCGATTTTCCCTTGAAGAATTGTAGGGCCAGTTTTATATAAAGCTCTATGCGCATGGCTAAGCAGTTTAAAGGCAGACCTCTGACGCATCGGAAGCCAGTGGAGTTTCTTTAGGCATTCCGGTGCCGAGTCTCGTTTGCCTTTATTACAGACCAGTTTGGCAGCTTGATTTTGCAAGACCTGTAGACGGGAGAATAGTTGTTCATTCATCCCTTCGAATAGTGCGTTGCCTTAGTCCAGGCGGCTGACCTATAGTGCCTGTGTGACTGAGCGTCTACAGTCCAGGGGTATCCGAGGAAACATCCTTGCGAGGAGTTTGGACAGGGCATCGTCCATAATGATTCCCAGATTTCTGGCGTGTTGTTTGGGAATGGGGGCCAATCCCAGTGAAGGTGGCCACCATGTGGCATCCCACACACGTTTGGCTCCACCGAACAGGAGGATCTCAGATTTGCCGGCGTTTAATTTTAAACAATGGTTGTGCATCCATTGGGCCATCTCGGAGAGGCAGTCATGTAGCTTTTTTTTAAGTTATCTCAGGCCCTTCGTTCATAGTCACCATCAGCTGTGTATCATCAGCATTGTTAGCTGACTACGACTCCCATCATGCTTTTGGCTACACCCACCTTCCCATCAAACCCAAGCTGCCTTTCTGTGACTCAGCTTTCCTGGTAGTGAATTTGGGCAAACAAGATGCCTGCTGCATGTGACTGTTGTTTGGATCCCATTGCCTTGCTGTGAGTTTGTGCTGAGTTTCGTGACATTTGTGAATGGTGAGATTTCCTGTTACTTTACAATCTGATTTTACAATCGATCCAGCGTTGTCTACCATTAGGCAACGTCCCTCTGGGCGCTACGTGCATTTGTCGCATTAGCGAGATTTGGGTTTTGTGCGAGATTCAATGAAGGTAAGATCAATCTTGATCCATAGTTTGTAAAAAAAACTTTATTGAATTCATCCAGTTAAACAATGCGTAGCATCATCCTGATGTAGTTGAGTTTCTTTTCAATGAGATCCCAATGCATTTCGGGCTCACTGGGGGGCCTTCATCAGGGGAATCTAAAAAATGAAAATGAACTGGTGTGAAAAATGAGGGAGCACGTCAATGAAAAACATTGTATGGTGTGACTAGTGGGTTAATACGGTGGTATCCAAAGTGAGAACGAGGTGTAAGGAAAAATGCCAGAGAAAAATTAATCACTACACTTAATTCCATGGTGACAAGCAGTTTTCAATGAGGTGAGTAGAGAGAGGTTAATCTCTGTGTACAGCAGTGTATTGAATCCCCATTAGGGGTGTTCAGTCACAATTATGACTGACTTTCGGCGAAGCTCGAAAAAAGATGAGGGAAAACGTGAGGTGCCGTTTAGGAAAACCAAGAGGTATGTGTGGCCAAAATTAGTGGGGGAAATAAACCGTGGGAGTGCCAACCGCGTAAGGATGTGAAACGCGTGCAGTTAAAGCGCTCTCTAAGAAAGCGCCAGCGAAAATGAATAAACAACGGAACAACGTGCGTGGAAGCGTTTATGCCGCGGGTGTAAGCTTGTGCAGCGGAGGTGAGATGCTAGGCTTTCACTGGAGTGCTCACGGTCTTATTTTAACCCCAGATACCACCATGGATTGGTGCTCCTCACCCCAGGGTCCAGCGTCAGGCATTTTAGAAGTCGATTTACGTTGACTCTCAGGTTGGGCTTAGTCCCAGTTGTGGTGTTTGGGGTTGGTGGGAGGGGTGTGTGTGACAGGGCCTGCTGGTAGATGTAGTCTGAGGTAACACTCCTCCTCCCTGCTTCCATGACAGTGAGTCAAAGTTCATGTTCAAGTTGTCTGACAATGGTGTCCTGTTGTTTGTTGGAGCCCAAGCCCTAGCAGGGCCTTGTGCTCCCTACACCAGAGGCCAGTGTCAGCCATCATGCCAATACTTTTGCACTCCCTGTGAGATGAGCATGGTGCATGGGGGTATTCCTGGACCATGTGGAATGAGGACTCTTGGCTGCGACTATGACTCCCATCATGCTTTTGGCTACACCCACCTTCACAGAAAAAACAAACTTAGTTCCTGGGACTCTGCTTCCCTGGGAGTGAGTGTAACTGTGCTAGGAAAATGGCTGACAGTGTGTGTTGCTGTTTAGAGCCAAATCCTTGCTGTGTTTGTAAGTACGTTTGTACATGTATTGGCATAGTTACATGTTACTGAGACATTGCAGCTATTGTGTTGATCTAACTGGCATACACATCACAGGATATTTTGCTTTGGGTTGATGTGGCTTGATGACAGTGAACGGTTTCACTGTCCCCTGGACATTAATGTCTGTGGATGTGGATTGATATTGCCTCACAATTTAGATTAGTTGCTTGTGTACTCACCAGGCTCTGGTATTCCGGATAATCCATGAATGCCCACCGGTGGGAGGATGGCCAGCACCTTCTCCTCCCAGGAAGTGAAATGCACAAGTTTGGCAGGAGGGTCACCGCCAGTACGCTGGCTCAGGGCATGGTCTTTGCCAATGAGCTTCTTGACCCTCCTGCGTATGTCGTACCACCTATTCCTGATGTCGTCCATTGTGCGCAGGCAAGCTGCTTGTGCGTTCACCTTGTCCCTCTCCCACATCTTAATTTTCTGGGACAGGGGGATCTGTTTGACTAATGCACCAAATAACTGGGGCTCGACCATCACTTCCAACTCACTATTAGTGTACTTTGGATTCTTTCGTCCGGGTACTCAGTGTGAGGAAAGGCTGGCAGTCAGGGGTACGGTTTGGCCGACCGGCTCTTTTCATCAACTCGCTTTAGCCATAGCGGTATGGTTAATACCTGGTAAGTTCTGGAAACAGTGACAATGCACTGTGTAGGTCTGGATGATATTCTGTGCGCAAAGAATCACAGCATCTGTATTCCCAAGCTGCGTGAGTCAGCTTCAAGGACGGTACAATGACCTGGTGGTCATTGTACCGTCCTTGAAGCTGACTCACAGAATATCAAAAGAAAAGAAGCCGGTCGGCCAAACCATACCCCTGACTGCCAGCCTTTCCTCACACTGAGTACCCGGACGGGTCCTCTTGTGAGTACTACCCTTTCACTTCTCACTTGTGGCACATCACTAGTTTACAAGGCTGCGCATTAAGCAATCCAGATGTCCCTGCATCACTAGTCCTGAGGAGACCCCGTATTGATAGAGGGTCGAAACGCCGTCGACAAGCTGAAAGAGCGAACCATTGCCCAGCGCGTATTATTATATACAGTTGCTGTTTACAAAGAAATTATACAAGAATTGTCACCTTTTAAGATTTATGGAAACCTTGTATATAAATATACACCCTGTCACTTACGATTAGGTTCCATTTTTCACTTTGGGACACAGTGCACAAATATCTGTTCTATTGAACATGTAAACAATGTATATAATAAGTCTGTTGTGTTTATAAAACAAATCATAATTGTACAAATGTGTTGGTGTTTCCTTGCCCTCTGACATTATTCTACTCTCTTTTTATTGCGATTGTGCAAATTATATTGCTTGAATCATTTTTTATGAGTGCACAGGGACCGTTGTTTCCCCTTATATAACCATTACCCTGGTTCTGTTAGTGAGTAGGGTTCCCCTGTCCATTCTCTTTTGTTACTATCATTGGCAGCGCTGCCAGGGACAACATGTGATGCAAGCTGCAGTGGCCTCCTGACGAGAACCCTAGCACAGGTGACAAGAGTGGGTCCACTTCTTAGAAAAATTGTACAAATGGAAGAACAAACCCATTAATGACCAGCAACAGGACCAGCAGAAGGACAAAGGAAGACATGAGTGTGTTTCTGTGAGAGATAGTTCTGCAAGCCAAGAGCCATCCTAGACGATGTAACCACATGTACCATAGCCCTAAGATAGAGTGAGACACCAGCTTCCACTCGGACCGAAATTGTCTTTAGCTATCAGACTTCTTTTTTAAGGCATGTTATTAAGCAACATCAGAACCTCTAGCTGCAGGTCCTTGGAGTGGAGCGCAATCAGGCATCCCACCCCAACAATACCCAAAAGAAGAGCATGTCATCAATGAGTGTTAGCAGCATTCCTAGATGAGAGAGACCAAGAGAATCCTTGCGCACAGAGACATTTTAAGGCACGGGCAAAGTGGGCAATTGCCCAGAACCCCATCTTCTAAGGCCCCACTGGTAAATGGAGTTGGAGAGTCAAAAATCCTACCATAATACCAGTGCTGATAAAACCTCTTGTTCAGTTGAACATTCTTATCAGAAACATGGGGCCAAATTACTATTTATTTTACGTACCTTTGGTTACTGTGCTAAATGAAAGGGAGATAGCAGGACAGGGCCATATACTAAGATATGATGCTGATACTCTCTTCCCAAGCGCTATCACATAATGTGGTTACCTTGCATGATGAACACACCTGTGTACGTACCATTGTGCAAAAATGTGTGAGTGTCTGGTATAGGTTTTGATCTGGAAGGGCAGCCTTCCAGGACAAAACACTATGTTAGACTAACTTTAAAACTTTACCCACTTTATATGTGTGCTGTACTGTGGAGGTCACATGAAATTTGATATAAAAACATTTTCTTCTAGTTTGTGCCTGCCTTTAGGATTCAATTTTAGCAATAAGCCCTGTTCCCAAATGTTGCTATATTGGGTTTGGGTGAAAAAGGGTGGCAGCATAAGAATAAGCATGCACCCAACCATCGGACGCCGTCTTGACACAAAGTAATGCAAAGCAGTGCATTATGCTACTTTAGGCAATTTTTGAGTGCAAAACAGGTTTTACTCTGGAAAGCAAGTAAAAAGTCGTCACTGTGCACCACTTAGCATCACTTTTGATTACTTTTCACCTGCAAAGTGTTGATAAATCTGTCCCTTAGCATGCTTGCCTGGCCTGCTCACCCTTAACCCTCACACCGTCAGGAATTTGTTAGTAAATACACTGAAAATGATTTGTCTGTGTAATTTCTCTCTCGCCTTATTTCACCTCACCTCTTCTTCCATACCCCTTTCTCTTAAGCACTCTCTCTTTATCTACAGCTCTATGTACCTACACCCTCTTTCTCGATCTCAGCTGTCTTTAAATCACATTTTTCTACCTCACTTCTCTCTCAATACATCTACTATACCTCACTCAATTTAATCTCTCTTCACCACTCACTCGCAACTTTGCCTCTCACTAAGTCCCTATGCCAATCTCTCTAGCTATCACTCTTCATCCCTTCTCTTGACCTCAACTCTCGCTGCACCTCATCCGTTCCTCTGTACCTCACTGCTCATTTTCCATCTGATCTCCTTGTATCTCTCCTCTGTCTAGTTCACTTTTCACACAACCCCATCTCTATCTTTGCCTCACCTCTCTGTCTCATTCTCTCCATATTTCTACTACCATTCCTCTCTCTGCATCTTTCTCAGCTCTTAATCTACCTCAGTACTCCCCCTTCACCTCTCTATGTATCTTCTCTCTCAACCTCACACCTTCCTCACTACCACACGTTTATCACCCAAGAGCACTATCTCTGACTACGTAACTTCTCAATACCTTCACATTCCTTCATCTAATATTTCCTCTGTTCCCTTTCCTTAGCATCTTTAAATAAAGCTGAGTCTGGTGGCTCAGTGGACTAATGCATTTGTCATGGTCACAGGTTAAAATCCTGGCGGGTCCACTTAGCCTTTCAACCTTCTGAGGTCAACAAAATGAGTACCATTGGGTAACAACAACCCTCTGTCATTCAGCACAAAGACACCCTTCTCGGTGAATTTACAGAACTTGTTATCTTTCTGGCTACCTCTATTCCTTTACATCTACCTTTTCTCTATCATCAACTCATTGCTGTCTCTCACACACACACACTAACACATATCTCTCTCTGGACCTATTTTTCCATTTCAACTCATTGCCTCTACTATCTTTCTCTACATACTTCTTTATAGCTATCTCGATCTCACTGTCTCCCCTTCTTACTCTGTCACACAACTCTGTCTATCTCTTCATCAATCTCATCACAACTACAACACCTCTATTTTACTGGTGTCTCTCAACTTTCTATTTACATTTGTCTTGTTTCCCTTCACCCCTTTCTCCACTTTCTCCATTTCTCTTGCTTCCCTCTACTCTTTACCTGACCTATTTTTCTATGCCTCTGCTCATTTTGGTATTTCTCTACATTGTATATGTTTTTTACTCAAGCCTCTCCATCCGGCTACCTCTTCCTTTTACTGCCTTTACTTCTCTTTATTTCACCTATTTTCCTACATAACCTCTCTACCTCACCACTTGCAGTACTGTACTCCTCTAGTTTTCTCTACATTTCTTTCTCCCTACCTTCATCTTTCTCTACGTCTCTACCTCACTCTAAAACTTTTCATTTTTCTCTATCTCTCTACCTACAATTTCCTCTTGCTACCTCTCTTTATCTTTCCTTCTGGCTACCCCACTTCCATTCCTCGCATATCTTTCTTTATCATTTATATATCTACCACCATCTCTTTCTACTTCCCACTACCGCTATAATATTCTCTTTTGTTGCAAGTAAAAAACATATAAATCCAAACTCAAAAAGAAATGGCTTTATTAATGCTTGTTCAAGCATTATTTTGGTACTTTGTGGCTGGCAGACACCAGGCAGCTCAAGCTTTCAAATGTTTTTGCGGTCCCTTGTTTCTGAATGTTTAACACATCATTATTTGCCTGGCATCATGAGGACTTGACTAAGTAAAAATGGGTTAATAAATTCAAAGTTATTCCAATTGGGAACCCCAAAATATATCTTGTCAGGGGCCCTACAATCCATAAGATGCTTGCAAAACTGCAACTAGAGTGTCAGATGCCAGGTGATTGCAGCAAGCCAGTGGCTGCAGGTGAGTCTCATGCTCGTGTACTAGGGCAACAGATGCATCTCTAAACCGTGATACCGGGACAGCAGCCAGGTGATGAAGTAAACTAGAGAGGATTATTATTATTATTATTTATGCATTTTTATAAAGCGCGGGCTTTACCCGAAGGTGTCAGAGCGCTGTACAATAGAAGCAGTTACGTTACATGAGAGAAATGTTGCAAAACAGAACGTACAAAAAATCGCAGAACACAGAATCAAACACAACAGGCAAGAGGAACACAATATCAAACACAGCAAGCAAGGAATGTACAAAAATAAATAAATATAACAAATTTACAATGACTAATGAACTTCCTGGCGGGGTCTGAGAATGAAGGAATTAGTTCTGAAAGTGTCTTTGGAATAGAAGAGATTTGAGGTCCGCTTTGAAGATCCGGATGGATGTGGTGGCACGGAGCAA
Source organism: Triturus cristatus (assembly GCF_964204655.1). Taxonomy (NCBI): domain Eukaryota; kingdom Metazoa; phylum Chordata; class Amphibia; order Caudata; family Salamandridae; genus Triturus; species Triturus cristatus. The sequence continues at coordinate 138,417,961 of NC_140589.1, read as the reverse complement.
AGGAGGAAGGAAGTGTTAAAATGGCACGTCATGCATGGTGTGTGTCTAACCTGGATCCACTCTTTTTTGTGGGAGTAAAGGTACATATCTTTTGTATGATTTAGGATGTAATTGCCCCTTCACATACAGAAAGTCCCTCAATCCTACCTAAAACTAGCAATGTTTTTGGAACTGGCCTTCTTTGCAGGGTCACCCCCAAACGTTTTGCCATCACCTCACAAATTTTCTGAAGCTGTTTTTGCTGGCCTTTAACTAGTGTCACATGTTTGTGCTCTCTCCTTTAAACATGGTACAGTTGGCTTGCACCCAACTGGCACATTTAATTTACGTTCAAGTCCTTAGTAAAGTGGTACTACATGTACCCAGGGCTCAGTAAATTAAATGCACTTGTTGTGCCACCCACCTAAGTAGTCTTTTTATTCATGTCTCAGGTCTGCCATTTCAGCCTGTGTGTGCAGTTTTTAACTGCCATTTTGTCCCGGGAAAACAAATCTTTGTCAGGCCTAAACCTTACTTTTTAATAAATATAAGTCACCCCTAGGGTAGGCCCTAAACAGCCCATAGGAGATGTTGCATTGTATTTAAAAATTAGACATGTGCATTTAAGCTTTACATGTCCTGGTAGTGCAAAAATGTGTTTTTCAACATTGCTGTCTACCTCTGCCATAGGAGAATACTGGGTTATCCTATTATGTTTAATATGTGATAACGTTTGTCTGGGAGCAAGTAGGAAGGTCATGTTTGGTGTCTGAGGAATTGTGTAAACTAAACCCCTCTTTAATGTTAAAGTCAGATTCTAAGTCACAATTCTGAAATGCCACTTATAGAAGGTTGACATTGTCTCATCCTAACTATTTGGTGCCTGCAGCCTGTTCCTGGGTCACATGACTGGGTGCAGTTGGCCTTTGTGTATTTACTCCCAGACAGTATTACAAAGGAGGCTAGGTGTGGGCAGGATAAACCATCTCTGGCAGGATATGGGGTTGGAGCTGTCCTATTCCAGACTTGCAGTTCAAAGGGGTTGCTTCAGCACATACACAAAGGAATTCACACTTGCCTATTGTGCTCCCGGACAAACTGGGACCAGGGCAGGGAAAGCAGAAATCCCAGACTCCACTGTAGGGGGAAACTCCAGAAGCTTCACCACTTCAAAGTGGGCACCAGATATAAAAAGGGGACTATCAGACCCATTCTCCTGCACACTCCCAAACATGCGGATACCACAGAAGAAGGATGCCCTGCTGACTGAAGCCTGTCCTGCTTGCTGACACTGGACGTGCTCAGACTGATCTCCTGTTCAGAGTTATAGGGATATAACAAGCTCTAGAGTCCTCCTTGCATCTACCCAGCTGACCTGCTGCCTGGACCTGCAACTGGAACAATCTGAGGCCTGCTGCCTCTGCAAAAGTGAGTGTCTGATCTTCAAGAGGTGCTACCCCAGCTCTTGGACCCTTGGCCAACATTAGAGTGCACTTCCCTGACTCAAAAGAAGAAATCCTGAACATCAGAGGTCTTCATGACCAGGAACGAGCCAGTGTGTGGCAAAATCTTGCTGCCGAGACTGATCACCATAGCAAAACTCCTGTGAACCCATCTCTTCGAATTACAGCAACTGCCAGTGACAGCTAAATTTATCCCTATATCTGGCCCGCACTCCATCACGATTGGCATGAACTTTTGACTTTCACCGAGTCTCCCACGATTAGATAACTGCGAGTGGTGCTTTGTGCTTTTAGGGGCTACGCTCACCTGAAATCTGAAAGTGCATATCTCTGGTTCTACTGATTGGATTTGTATCATTTAGGTGTCAAATATTTATTAAATATTATTCTAATTTTATAAATTGGTGTGGGATGTTTCTTGTGTTGTATTTTCGCTTTATTACTTAATGACTGCTGCATAAATACTTCACATATTGTCAAGTTAAGCCTGCCTGATATTTTGTGCCAAGCTACCAGAGGGTTAAGAACCAGTTCCTTTAGTTACTATTTGTGGTTCACCTGACCAGGATTGTGGCTGTTGCTTGATTAGGGTTTCATTCCCTCAAACCAACAACTCAGTTTCTCTCAATTACTCAAAGTGAGGCCTACATTAACTATGGCTAACTAAACGTGAACATCACATTTCATACATGCATGTATGTGGTGCAAATTTCTATACAGTAATACAAGAACTCTGCAACGCCCTCTCCGACTAATTCCACTGCAATATCGTCACCATCTACAACAACTTCAACTTCCTACCCACCTCTCTCAGCTACAGCAACCTCAACCACCCAACAGACATCAGACAAATTTTCGCCACCTAGTCTCCACTCACCACTCAGGCCACCACAGCCCTCATGTCATCCATCCACTCCGGGGCAACCACTGACCTCTGCCCCCATCATCTTTTCAACTTCGGAACCAACCTGATCAGCTTGCTGAGCACCAGCATCAACACCTCCATTACCACAGCAACCTTCCTAGAAAAATTGAAACACGCAGAGGTCAGACCCCTACTGAAGAAGCTCTCTGCTGACCCCAGCAACCTCAAAAAGTACTGACCCATCTCCCTGCCGCCCTACCCAGCCAAAGTACTCAAGGAAGCCATCAATCAACAGCTAACTGAATACCTTGAACACAACCACCTCCTCAATGCCTCACAATCAGGATTCCATGCCAACTACAGCACCAAGACCATGCTGATCGCTGCCACAGATGACATCAAAACTCTTCTCGACTGTGAAGAAACTGTGGCCCTGATACTCCTCAACCTCTCTGAGGCATTCAACTCTGTCTTCTACCACACCTTCATTGACAGACTCTAAAACATCATAATACAGCAAAAAGCCCTCAAGTGGATTTTATCCTTCCTTATAGGTTGCACACAGTGCATCCGACTGCCCCCTTTCACCTCCGCATCCAAGGACATCATATACGGCATGCCACAAGGATCATCCTGTAGCCCTACCCTATTCAACAACCCCCTTCGCAGACGTCATCAAAGCCCATGGACTCAACATAACGCAGACTGCACTCAGCTAATCCTGTCACTCACCAAGGACCCCTTCAACGCCAAAATCAACTTCTGCAACGCCATGACCAGCGTATCCAATTGAGAGACAGCCTCAAACTCACCTCTGACAAAACAGAAGTACTCATCTTGTGGCACTCGTGGCCAGCAAGATTAGGCCCCACCCTGACCAACCATGCACGCAACCTCAGCATCATCCTGGACAGCCAATGAAACAACGAGTCAACGCAGTCACTTCCTCTTGCTTCCAAACCCTCTGTATGCTCCACAGAATCTTGAGATGGATCCCAATCAACACCAGAAAAATGTTCACACAAGCCCTCTTCACCAGCCACTTCAACTACGGCAACGCTCTCTATGCCTGAATACCAAGTCAGCTCCTCAGAAGACTCCAGACCATTTAGAACACCACACCCAGACTCATCCTAGAACTCCCCAAATGGACCCACATTACTCCACACCTCAGTAACCTCTACTGGCTCCCCATCCAGAAGAGATGCCAGTTCAAGATCCTCACACATGCCTACAAAGCTCTGCACGACCAAGGACCATCCTACTTCAACCACTGACTGAACTTCCATCAGTCCTCAAGGAACCTGCACTCCACCTAACACTCCCTTGCACACACACACACACACACACAGCAGCAGCACCGGTGGCCACTCCTTCGCCTACATCGCCTGCAAGGCCTGGAACAACCTGCCCCTTCACCTCTGGACAACACCCTCTCTGGTGGACTACAGGAAGAAACTCAAGACCTGGCTTTTCGACTGAGACACAGCAAGCTCAGCACCCAGATACTCTTAGAGGTGACAGTGTTGCGCTTTACAAATGACTGACTGATTGATATAAATGTTATGCAAAACGAAAAATTGTGACAGGGCATCACCAATTGTCTATGGCTCTGGAGCCCTATTAAATCTAAGCACTGATATGGAGTAGGAAAGGGGGAATAGGAGGGGCTGGGTAGTGGCAAGACTTGTAAGTACACTGCGGGCAGGAGTGCTGGCACTTTATTCACATTGCTCTAACAAACTACTTTCAGCCTGTTCACCAAAGTAAAATGTCAATCAGACAAATGTAGACATCTTTGCAATGCTGTTGGCTGGTACCAAAATGTGATGGACAACCATTCATGCCAATGTGTGAAGGGAGCCCACGCAAATATGTTATTGGATTGTCCCAAAAGAGTGAGAGAGAGGATACAATCAAGATGACCAACTAATATGATTCAATATTTCCATCGAGCGGCACTTATGTGGTAAGTTAAATAAATGATTCAGAATCGGTTGTTTCTTTAAAGTTGTTCTTTATTCTTCAGTCTCTTCAACTACAGCATAAAGTGCATCACTGGTCTGGAGTTTGATCTGCAACTGTTGTTGTACATCGAACACAGCACAGACATGCACTCCATGCACAAAATATTCTTTAAAACATTGGGGGAAAGAGTTCATATGTCAGAAAAAAAGGTCAGTGCTAACGAGGTCATGGACAGAGTCAGGGCAAAACAGTTAAGGATGAAGGAGAATTTTGATAGAAAGAGTTATCCAGAGAGTAAGGATATAACAATAGAAAAATAGAAAAAAAGAGTAAAAATGGACGATGCCCTCTCTATGGTACCTCAGGTTCAGTCGGTAGCTGGGACTTGTTTCAGTCTCCTGAAGATGCTCCGGAGGTTTTTATTTTTACTATAAACCTGCATAGAAGAACAGTCATTCAGGCCCTAATCATCTCCAGATTGGACTATGCCAACGTCCTTTATCTGGGCCTCCCGGAGTTTCTACTCAACAGACTGCAGGTGGTGCAGAACGCCGCAGCCAGGGCTGTTCTGACTCTCGGGCCCAGAGACCGGACCTCCCACCATCTAAAGAATCTGCACTGGCTAACTGTCCACAGCAGAATTCGCTTCAAAGCTCTGGTTCTGGCTTTCAAGGCTCTGAATGGTATGGGAGTGAAGTACATCCGCAGAAGAGTCTCTTTTTACGTACCTGGCAGATCCCTTAGATCTGCTCATCAACATCTTATGGTCACCCCTAAGTATCTCAGATCTCGCAAAGGCGGTCGCTCTTTCCAAGTGCAAGTGGCTGGACTTTGGAACAAGCTGCCTCTTCCACTTAGGCAAGTCGCTAACCTGCTTGCATTTAGGAAACAATTGAAAACCTGGCTGTTCCAACAAGCAATATAACTGCGTATTCTTTTCGGGTTCTCTCTCTCTTACTCTCCCTGCATCTATTTTTTCTGTCTCAGCGCCGGGATACTCTATTGAGTAGCTGTGCGCTCTATAAATCTATTTTACCATAACATGACATAACAATAGGTGATTGGGTGATGATAAAAAAAAACTATCAAAGTTAAAAAAGGGGACTCTGTATTTTCAGACCCGGTGCAAGCTAGCAGTGTAAGTAAGGGTGCAGCTTTATTGGATAGGAAAGGATAGTGGAGCAAGAGGTACTTGGTGAAGCTCACAGAAGAGCAAGCTAGGATCATCAAATACAAGAAAAATGCAATAAGTGAGCAGGATCACGGTTGACTCATTGGTTAAAGGGAGAATCTGGAGACGCTGCAATTTTGGAAGGGGCAGGATGCTCTGTTAGTGAGAAGGTTCGGGGGTCCTTGACTTTGTTCTTATCTAATGCTGAGTTTGGTGGTCTGGTTAGAAGAGTTCCGGCTAGATTCAAGGAGTTTGTGAGATATTCATTTGATGATTTGTAGGTAGCAGGGTTCTTCTTGACAAATTTGGGTTCTTTTTGGTCTAATGTGGGTTTAATGCTAGCCTCCGACACTGTGTGACCCAGGTTTCCAGCTCTCACTCCAAACTTGCATTTATCCTCCCTCACTATAAAACCTCTTTCACCCAAAATGGACAAGACCTTCCTCAATAGCTGATTATGCTCCTCAAATCTCTTTGTAATAATCAAAATATCATACAAGTAAGCTTGCACTCCCCTTGTGTTGTTATATAACATGTCCATCAGCCTCTGAAAGATGCTGGCTGCCGACGCCAGGCCAAACGGAAGTCCCAAGAACGTATACACCGCAAAAGCAGTTTCAAATGTCATAAGTTCCTGAGACTTCTTTGCCAAGGATACCTGATGGTAGGCTGATTTCAGATCGATTAAGGAGAACCATCTGCCCCCCCCCCCCAAATTTGCCAAAAGTTTGTGAATCCTGGGAAGAGGATGGCAGTCCACTTCTATGATCACGTTTAGACCCCTGTGGTCTGCACACAACCTGATCTCTCCTGTTTTCTTGCGAGCTACCACGATGGTTGTGAGCCATAGAGATGACTCAGTGGGTTGTATAATACCCTGAGAACATAAATCCTCCAACATGGTTCTCAACTCCTCTCTCACACTCAAAGGTACAGGACTTACATTGTGTACAACCGGTTGTGCTCCTGACAACAACTGAATTTTGTGTTTCACTCCGTTCACCAGACCCACCTGATCACTAAACACTAAATGGAACTCAAATAAAAGCTCCTTACTGTCTATACCAGACTCATTCACGTTGCACATTGACATTTCCTTCACCCTGACTGGATTGTCATCTCCTGGTACCAAATACAGACCCATTCTTGCTAAATGCTTACATCTCACTATGTTCTTTCCTTTGACGGCCACATACACCTTAGTGCAAATTTCTGCCCCATAACTTGAACCTTGCCCATAAAGAACCTCACTATGTCAATGTCCTTCTCTCCGAAGGTTTTGGGGTTTACATCAGTTTTGGACAAGGGAATGTATTTGCCCCACATTTCGAAGAATGTGGAATACCATAGGATAGTTATGGGTCATCCCGAATCCACCATAACCTGCTGCTCAACTCCATCAATGACAGCTGAGCACAAAGGACCTTTTATCTCAATAGCCTTTACCTCATAGTGCAAAGTTAACAACACGTTCTTTAAAGAATCTGAACATAGATCCACTTCCATGTCCACGCTGCCTACTTTTGTCGTTTTTTTCTGATCTCTCCATACTTTTTGGAAATGACCAATCTTTTTGCAATTGGTACAATGTTTACCCAAAGCGGGACACCCTGGAGAGTTACTGAAATGAAATTTAGAGCCACACCTATAAAAAAAATTATCCCCTTTTTTGCAACGGCTTTTGAAACTTGTCTTTAGTGCCTACCGCATACAATCCCTCATCAAAAACCTCCTCCTGAGTAGAGACCAAATTAATTTGGGATGTCAAGCCCAATTGCATTGCCTTCGTTGAAATGGCAGACCTCTCAATACTTAGTGCTATGTCGAATACCTCCGCTAGTGATGGATTTTTTACAACTTAGTAACCTTTCTTTGATTTCATGAGATGCGCAATTGAAAACAAACTGGTCTCTCATATAGTCATCCAATAATGGACCAAAACCACAGGAGGTTGCCAATACCCTCAAAGCCAAAATGTATTCTTCTACTTTATCTTCCTCCAACTGTTTACGTTTGTGAAAATTAGGTCTCTCCAACATTATGTTTGGTGTGTCGGAAAATTGTTTTTTAAATCTGGATATCGCTTCAAGTTTTCAGGTTCAGTAAGCTTTATTCGGATTGTGTAGCAACCATAAAAGCAACAAATATACATATACAGACAAATAAATCCAATTACAGATTCATAAAAGCAACAAATATACATATACAGTGAATTGAATAAAATTATAAAAAATATAATCTCAATTGATAAGTACGTTAAGATTTAAAAAAACATACTTTTTCTCGCATTAATTGATTTTAAAATAAATGTCGCAGCATAAAAACATATCTCGGGCTCTCTTCGTGTAAACAATAGGCTCATAGCAGCATTGGTAGTTATAACATTATATTTCTTGAACAAAGGTTTTAGATAGACAACTCTATAGTTCAGATACAGATGACATAAAAGTAGAAAGTGCATAGTGCTCTGCTTAGAATGCTCATCACAACAGCATGGGGTGACTGGCAGCTTTTTCATTTCGGGGAGCGCAACTAAATGATGAACAAAACCCAATCTCAACCTTGTTAATACAAAACGATGAGAGGGTCTTGTAACTAGTAACAGATAGCTTTGAAAGACATCGATATCTATAAACGATTGGGAAAGCTGGTATGTGGTTTGTTTCCCCACAATTCTCATCCTGCACTCCTTCTAAAAGGACAAAAAAGTGTTCTTTATCTCCTGTTTTGACAGGCCTATCACGTCAATTGGATTTTCTTGGATCATGAGCTTAAATAAATCTCTATTAACATCTGCTATATATTTTAGCCAAGGGATCCTAAAACAATTGTCCAATCGCAGGCAATCCTTGATAATTGATTGAGTGAATATTGTCTCCTCTTTAGACCAGATTGATCTCCAGAGCATTAGGGGTCTCAGTACGGTCACATCTGACAGGTAGTTTAGCCCCACTTCACAATGGATTAGCTCAGAGGATGCTGATGCAGGCAGGCATAGAAGCTTTTAAAAAATATATTTTTTTCTCTAATTGCAGTTCCTGACTGGTATGGAAGCCCCATACCCCTGCACCATATAATGCAATAGAGGTACATCTAGCTTTAGAGATGTATGTCATGTCCTTAATACGGCGGTCCCCTAGATTGGAAGCAAACTGGAAAACACCATGCACACTTTTCGACATCTTAACCTGGACATTAGACATTTCGCGTGACCATTTACCGTTACCAGAGAAGGTTAGCCCCATGTAACAGAAGTTGTCGACAGTTTCCACTCTTGCCCCGTCTATAAAAAAAGGTTTACATTTCCTGGGTTTTATACCACAAACCATTGTATATGTTTTGGCCTTATTTATCAGCAACTTCCTTCCTTTGATAAAATCTGCGAACCCATCTATTAATCGCCATAGGTCTACCGATGTTCTAGATAAAAGCACAGCATCATCTGCATAAAGCAGAACCGGTACAGTCTGGCCCTCAGCTAGGGGAGCATCCGCCTGTATCAGCTTAAGAACTGCGTCAACTTCATTAATAAATAAAGTGAAAAGCAATGGTGCCAAGATGCCACCTAGATGGATGCCACATTTAACCTTAAAATTGGGAGTGCATTCGCCCCATTGACCATACCGGACTCTTGTTGATAATTTCTCGTATAACCTTGCAAGAAAGTAAATAATGGGTTACGGGGCACCAAGGTTAAGTAAAACTGGCCAGAGTATAGCATGGTCCACTAAATCAAAGGCGCTACTAAGATCAGCAAAGCGTAAAAAGATGCCCCCTTGTTTAGCACATGCATATTTTCCAATTAAAAGCTCTAAATTAATGCACTGTTCTAATGTACCCAGCCCCTTCCTAAAACCATATTGAACCTGTGATAAAATCCCATTCTCTGCTGCCCACTCTTCCAACCTTACTAATAAAACTCTACTCATCACCTTTACTGATGGGTCTAAAAGGGAAATCGGCCGATAATTCTTGGCTTCTGATTTATTCCCCTTTTTATAAATGGGGATTATAACTGATCGGCCCCAAGTCAGGGGAACTCCCTCTGTAACTGCAGTGTTAAAGACTCTAGTGAGTATCGGCAACCATAGATCTGGCACCGTTTTATAGACATCAATGGGTACACCATCGGGGCCCGGCGCTTTTCCCCCTTTATTACCTCTAGTTCCAAGCTCAACCTCATCAAGGGTGATATTTAGGGGGATAATGGGCCATTTGCTGGGATTTATAAAAACCTCAATATCTTCATAATGCGGGTTAAAAATGTTAGAAAAATATAACACCCATTCCTCACAGCTAACATGGCACAAAAATTCTGGATAAGATTAATTTTTAAGAAATGTCGAGTTAACAGTTTCCCAGAACAACTTGTTTTTAGACGTACCAGCAGCCAATGAAAGTTTATCCCACGCCTCCTCTTGAAGCTCCCTTTTCCTCTGTTATAGGGCTAGTTTGTAATCTAATCTTAGATTTAGAACTAATGCCTTATTCCTGGGTCTGCTGCAGAGTGCCTGTTTTAACTGGTTCAGCGAGTTGGTACAGTTACGGTTAAACCAACCCCTATTTTGTGTATGGTGGTGCGGTTAATAACTTATCAATGGTATCATTAATTTTACTAGAATTAGTTAATATCGTAGCCGGTTCAACTTCCACTTCAAGACTATCATATATCTCCTTACCACATTCTTAAACAATATTATTTAACATTTTAACTGAGTTAGTGCCTTTCCACCTAATTCTGGAACCGTTTGGTCTACATGGGACAATATTACCAGTAATCGTTTGTTGTATTACAGATTTCTTGCCCCATACAACCATTGGCATGACAATACAATTGTTTCGGCAATCCACGGGGTTGAACATAGATGTACAATATTTGCGGATACTAAAACATGGTCAATCGTGGTATTGGCATTTCTTCCAGTGAAAGTTGGTATCTCCCTACCATACCCATCCTGTGCAAATTGCATTAAATCGAGGTCATATTTCGCCAAAACTGTATTTAAGGTATCTCCATAGATGTTGTGCGGGAAGTGTATACAAGCATCCCCTTCATCACTCCTAAACCCACAAACTTTAGTCACAGACAGTGTACATATTGGAGTGTTAAAATCCCTGACCCATCCAATACCAAGGTTTGTATTCACTGCTGAAACCAGATTACCTATTTCCTTCTCTAGTTCAATAACTACATTGTGGCGAGTTGAGTCAAAAATATTATTGTAAAAATTAATCAATAAAACATCCCAGCCGTCTTTATGATGCAACCACAATATCTGAGAATGGTTACCTATTTTAATCACCCTTTTGACTACCAAAGGCAATTTGTTTGACAGAAGGATTAACAACCCACCCTTCGCTCTGCCAGCGGTAGAGGTTGAAGCTAATAAATCATAGGAGGTAAACCCTTCAAAATAGACATGATCAGTACCCCAGGTTTCTTGTAGACAAATTATGTCATGTTTATTAATAAAATCCGCCCAGTCCAATGTGTCCTTTTTGCTTGACAGTCCGGCTATATTCCAAGTAGCTATGGTATAGCCGTTAACTGGGAAATTCCCTGTATTATCAACAAATTCTTCACTTATACTCATGCTAATGTCTCCCTTGCTAATACGGGGTTTCAATACAGGCGAGTTTATAACAATTTCCGTAGATTTCCCTTTGTTTCCGTCTGAATGAACCCCTGAACTGACGTCTTTCTCCCTATTTAATGAGTGTGAAACAAATGAATTTATAACCTTAGGTAGAAATTTAGGCGTGATTAAATTAGGCTCAACGATGTTAAGTACAATTTCTCCTATTAGCCCTACTCCCGTCAACCTGACTCCATAGAATTCCACCTCTCCCATGGGTAGACGGGCAGTGCTCTGTCAATCATTATCTTCAAGAGTGCTGAGTGATTCAGAGGAACTCTCGTCTACAGACCCCCCAGATCACGGCCACAGTTCAGCGACTCCATCGCCGACTTAGTCAGTACGCACGCGCTTGCCTCCACAGACTGCATCCTCCTCGGGGACCTGAACTTCCACCTCGAGAACAACAACGACACCAACTCCACTACCCTGATTGACAACCTCGCCAACCTCGGACTCAGCTCATCACAACACCCATCCACTCTGCCGGCCACACGCTTGACCCCATCTTCTCGGCAAGCCCCCACGTCTCCTTCAGCCACACCACCGAACTCCAATGGACCGACCATCGCTGCATCCACTTCACCTTCCGGAAACCCACCACAAAAGATCCCTCGCTGCTGCTGGAGCAAAGTCACCGAATAATCAGCTAAACACCACCCTCGCCCGAAGCCCACCCGTCGACCCCACCGACGCCAACAATGCCGCCCGCAACCTCAGAAAACTAGAGAAGAAATGGCACCGCGAACATCCGCAGACACCATCACCTCATCAGATCCGCCAAAAGGGCCTCCTTCAAAGACTACCTAGACAATAACGCACACAACAGCAAAGAGCTCTTAAACATCGTGAAGGAACTCTCCGACCCCAGCTCCAACAGCAACGACATCCCACCATCGCAAGACCTGTGCGACTCCCTTGCCACCTTCTTCCATCGCAAGATCACAGACATCCACGAAAGCTTCAACAACCTGACCACCCCGACAGCCACCGAGACCTCCGACCTCACGACCACCACCCAGATCGATCCCCTGCTCACCTGGACCAACTTAAACGACGACGAGGCTGACCCGAAGGACCTCAAGAACTTTCGACCCATCTCCCTGTTCCCGTTCCCGGTGAAGGTCATCGAAAAGACCGTCAACAGACAGCTGACCTGGTACCTTGAGGAGAACAGCATCCTGGACCCTTCCCAGTCTGGGTTCCGCAGAAACCACAGTACCGAAACTGCCCTCATCACTGCCACCGATGACATCAGGGCCCTGCTTGACAACGGTGAAACCGCGGCCCTCATCCTTCTGGACCTATTAGCCGCCTTCGACACGGTCTGCCACTGTACCCTACACACACACCTCCACGATACAGGGATCTGAGAAAAGGTGCTGGAATGGACCACCTCCTTCCTCTCCGGCAGAACCCAGAGCATCCGCCTCCCTCCTTTCCGATCCGAAGCCACCGAGATCATCTGCGGCATACCCCAAGGATCATCCATCAGCCCGGCACTGTTCAACATCTACATGGCGCCGCTCGCCCATGTCGCCCGACTTCACAACCTCAACATCATCTCTTACGCCGACGACACCCAGCTTATCCTCTCCCTCACCAAGGACCCCCTCACCGCCAAAACCAACCTCCACGAAGGAATGAAAGCCATCGCTGAATGGATGAAGAACAGCCATCTGAAACTGAACTCGGACAAGACGGAAGTCCCCATCCTCGGCTCCACCCCCTCGGCCTGGGACGACTCCTGGTGGCCGTCCACACTAGGAGCAGCACCAACACCCACCGACCACGCACGCAACCTGGGGTTTATCCTCGACTCAACACTCTCCATGACTAGGCAAGTCAACGCCGTCTCGTCATCCTGCTTCAACACCCTCCGCATGCTCCGCAAGATCTACATGTGGATCCCCACCGAAACAAGAAGAACGGTCAACCAGGCCCTCGTCAGCAGCAGGTTGGACTACGGAAACGCCCTCTATGTAGGAGCCTCAGCCAAACTCCTGAAACGACTACAACGCATACAGAATGCCTCTGCACGCTTGATCCTCGACATCCCTCGCCGCAGCCAAATCACACCCCACCTGAGAGACCTGCACTGGCTTCCCGTCAACAAAAGGATCACCTTCAAGCTCCTCACCCACGTACACAAGGCACTCCACAACACTGGACCAGCATACCTCAACAGACGACTCACCTTCTACACCCTCAAACACCAGCTCCGCTCCGCCCACGTCACCCTTGCCACCATCCCCCGCATCCGAAGAGCGACCTCCGGTGGCAGATCATTCTCCCACCTCGCCGCCAAGACTTGGAACACCCTCCCCACCCTCCTACGGCAGACCCAGGACCTACTAATCTTCGGGAGACTACTCAAGACCTGGCTATTCGAGCAGTAGCACCATCCCTCCCCCCCGCACCTTGAGACCCGCACGGGTGAGTAGTGCGCTTTACAAATGTTCTGATTGATTGATTGATTGAGTGATTGAAATCTATTAGATGTAGGTAATGCATAATATGGCTGTGCTAGCACTGCCGGTTTAGTTCTACATATCTCCTGATCTCCTTCACTATTAGGTGTAGGCCTTAGGTGTCTATAGAAAAAGCTTAAAGGTAGTAGTGATACATTGGAATCATTGTGTGATGGTGCAACCACTCTTTCCAGGGAGGTCCTGGCTCATTTAGTGTTCCTAAAGTTAATAATTACACAATCACCTTGCAATGTCTTTTTTAAGGGCCCAATCCAGTTTACTCTTCTGGTTAAGAGTATCTGGTCAGCGTGACCCACTGGATAGCCACAGTTCTTATTTAACCAGTGCATCACTTTGTTTTTTAGAGTATAATCCATTTCCTTTTGGCCAGAGTCAAGTTGGGGTGCATTAACCAAAACTGCGACATATGGGCAGCATTCTGGAGGTAGGTTTATTGACATACCAGTTCTTCCCTCAGGTACCCCCTTCTCCCTTAGTTTGTTAGGGGCCTGGATCAACTCTGCCCTTTCAATACTATCCCCTCTACTGGGACAGGATTGATTGCTCATGGTCTCTTTCTGTTTAGAGCCTGTTGAAATCATGTTGGCACCTGTTTTGGATGCTTCCAGTTTGCTTCCTTGGCCCCCAGTCCCTATTATCCCTACTATTAGTGCTTAGGGTACTAGTTACTGAGTTAGCAGCAGTTGTTCCTTGTTGTAGTTGTTCATATGGTCCCCCCAGTGGCCCATTCACATTCTCCCTTGGGTTTTCACTAATAAGTTTTAATATACCAATACGTTTAACAACTTCTCCGTTAAGTTTGTCTAATTGATCGTGGAGTGGTTTTATTGATGCTTCTAGCTTTTGGATTAAAAGGGCTACGATATGATTAATTTGCACATCCGGCAGAGGCCCTATGTCAGGGGTTTTTTCCGGTGCGTTGACAATAGTATTCGGTAGTGGGCCTTTTTTACTTTAACTAATGGTCCATTTTCACCTGACTTTTTTACAGCCCCTTTTCCGTTTTTGGTGTAGGTGAACCACTAGGTGAATGCAGTCGTGGCGCATCAGATAATGTTATGTTATGTTATGTTATTTTAATTTATTAAGCGCACAGCTACTCGGAAGTGTCCCGGCGCTAACAACAGAAAAGGCGGCCAGGCCACAGATATCCATCAAAACAGCAATGTCTTCAGGGACTTTCTGAACAGGTGCGGATCACAGATGGCCCTCAGAGTCAGGGGAAGAGAGTTCCAGGCAAGGCAGGCTCTGCGGGCGAACGAGTTACCCCCAATCGTTCACGCTTGAATTTGGGGGTCTGCATAAGCAGCAGTGATGATGACCACAACTGTCTCCTGGGAATGTAGAAGGAAAATCTGTCCTGCAAATACTTGGGGCCGAGACCATAAAGGGCCCGCTGGACGATAGACAACATTTTAAATTTAAGGCGTGATTCCACGGGAAGCCAATGAAGAGACCGAAGTTGAGCCCGAGCACTATGCCAGGTGGACAAGCCGCCCAGAAGTCTGGCAGCCGAATTTTGGACCACCTGCAATTTCCTTACAAGGTGGCCCGAGCATCCTACCAAGAGGGCATTAGCGTAGTCTAATCGGGAGAGAAGCAGAGCACACACCACCGTCTCTCTGTCCCTGTCTGGCAGCAGGGATAGAAACTTCTTGAGACTCCTCAACAGCCCAAAGCATGTGCCAGCAAGTTTTTTTATATGTGAAGCAAAGTTCAGGTTTTCATCAAACCATACGCCGAGATTTTTAACGGCTCCAGTTATCGCTGGGGGGCAGGGAAAGCCCGAAGGCCAAAGTCTTGTTCTAAAATCAGAGGAAAAAGAGCCGAACAACAGGACTTCCGACTTTGCCTCATTGCATTTCAGCTGTGCATTGGCCAACCACTGAAAGACGGAGGACAAACACTGATGAGGTCTGGCCACCGAGTCGTCTTCTTTATTCCAAGTGAACAGCAGTTGGGTGTCATCCGCGTAGGCCATCACTTTAGCCCCCAAAGACTCCGCCAGAAAAAACAGCGGAGTCACATAGATGTTAAAAAGCAGAGGGCTAAGTGACGACCCCTGCGGTACCCCTGTAGTAACCCTCAAGGGGACCGAGGCGCAAGGAGGAAGCCAAACCTGCTGCATCCTTCCCTCAAGAAAGGAGCTGATCCAAAGCAAAGCTTTCCCCGACACTCCAATATCCGAGAGGCGGTCAAGGAGCATGGCGTGAGGCACCGTGTCGCACGCCGCCGAGAGATCAAGCAATATTAGTGCCGCTTTCCCGCCGGCGTCCAGACACTCCCGAATCGACTCCGAAACCTCCAACAGGGCAGACTCGGTACTGTAGGAGGCACGGAATCCAGACTGCGCCTGATGGAGAACCCCAGCATCCTCGACAAAATTAGTCAGTTTGATCGTGACCGCCTTCTCGCAAACTTTAGCCAAACTAGGTAGAAGCGAGATAGGTCGATAATTTTCAGGGAGCAGAGGATCAAGGGATGGCTTTTTAAGAAGTGGCAAAATTAAAGCATGTTTCCATGCCATGGGCACATGTGCTTCCCTTAGTGAATGGTTAACCAAGTAATTGACCTCAGAATTGATGGTATCTGCCACATCCGAGAGTAATCTGGCAGCGCATGGATCGTTTGGCGAGCCAGACTTGAGGGCTTTAAGAATTCTAAGGGTGCCGGGCAGGTCAATCGGATAGAACTCCGAGAAACTGGAGAACGGAAAAGCCCTAGATAAGGGGGGAACCTGCTCAGGACTGGCCGACTTCATTGAAGGCCGAAATGTCTGTTGGATGCTAATAATCTTATCCTTAAAGAAAGATGCCAACGTATTACACCAGGTGTCCGAGACAGGGGCCACAGCTACTTGAGCACTAGGAGCTAGGAAGCTCTGCACTATGGCGAAGATCTCTTTAGCGTTGTTATTTGCTCGTTCAATATGGGCAGCATAGTACAGGCCCTTGGCCTCCCTAATCGCTCTATAATAGAGTTTTTGTTTAGATCTGAGAAGCACTTTGTCATAGTGCTGGTATCCACCGGAACGCCAGGACCTCTCTGCGGCTTTGCAGATGTGCTTAAGACTTCGCAGCGAGGGAGTAAACCATGGCTTAGAGGGGGCCTCTCTTCTCAGCCTGGGCAGCCCAGCAGCTGACACGGAAGCCACTGCGCCTGTGATCCACTCATCAAATTGGTTGACATTAACCTCCATATCTGTACCAAAGGTGGGCCGAGAGACATCAAGCGCAAGGCTGAGCTGAGTAGGAACCACCTTCTTGGAGAGGGGCTGGCGTTTACTGTTGGACGGACTCCAAGAGTCTTGTAACGCCCAAGAAAAAAAGATAGGAAAATGATCCGACCATGCCACAGGGCGCGGCTTCATAACTGAGGTAGGAAAATTAGAACAAATCACATCAAAGGTATGACCACCCTGATGAGTTGGGAACAAGACCATTTGAGATAGGTTTACAAGATGTAAAGAGTCTAGGAAGGCAACCGAATCTGTCTCCTCGCTGCAATCAAGGTGGATGTTAGCATCCCCAAGGAGAACACACTTCGAAAATCTC
Source organism: Triturus cristatus (assembly GCF_964204655.1). NCBI lineage: Eukaryota > Metazoa > Chordata > Amphibia > Caudata > Salamandridae > Triturus > Triturus cristatus. Next base: position 138,400,833 of record NC_140589.1, on the reverse strand, counting down.
AAAGCTCGCTCTGCTAAAGCTTCGCCACAGGATGCTAAAAAGTTCGCAGCTGTACCTGGGGGGCGATAAATTAGAGAGCCACCAAGAGTGAATTGGGCCGACAGTTGCAGGTTAAAATGCAAGGCCTCACAGTCGCCCCAGAGGGTAGAAATTTCACTCCGAAAAAGTCCACTTGTCCCTACACCAGATGGCCAAGCCACCACCTCTGCCTGAGGAGCGATCCACCCAATGAACTTTAAATCCCATGGGTGTAGCCATGGTCACTAAGGGATTAGAAGAAGCATCAAGCCAGGTCTCAGTCACAAACAAGATTTCCAGTTTGTTATCTAAGATCAAGTCAAATACATCCACATAGTGCTTTTTCACGGAACGCGCAGTAATGAGACAGGCGCTGATGGTGACAGATCTTAAAGAGACATCAGCTGAGCCACGTGGTGTAAGCTCTGGCGAAAAACGAAATGCACAGCTACCACAAACAAAGTCTGAGAAAGGGAGGTTGGGGCAGACTTTATCGATAGGGCACCGAGGTGGCTGCAGAGATTTGAGCCGCTCAGCCGACAGGATAAGTGGGGCGAAGGGCACAGAGGTAGGACGGGCAGAATGACATGCCCTATGCCCTAACAGTGCGCTAACGGGCGCAGACGGGCTTGCCTTAGGCGCGCCTTCGGCGCGCTGTCGGCACGCCCGCTGCGCTCGTCCGCTGCGCTTCCTGTCAGGCATCCTAGTTAAAGGGCGTGGCTGGGCCTGGGGAACAGCGTGCAACAACTAGAGAGCTGACCGCGAAAAATGCGCGTCGCCCTCAAGATGGCCGCAGGATAGAAAAAACGTCCCCCAGACGAAAGCCTGATGTACGAGGCTCGTTTCACAAAATTTACACAAAAGCAAATTCACACAATAAAAATTCAGCCCCCACAGTTTCCCTCAATTTAGCATACGATTAGACAAAAGCAATTTTAAAATGGATAGCCGGCATAACGCAGCCTTACTGAAGCGCCGCGCCGCCGGACTGACCAGCTTAAAAGGATTAGCCTGGGCCCGGGGAACAGCGTGCAACAACTAGAGAGATGACCGCGAAAAACGCGCGTCGCCCTCAAGATGGCCGCAGGATAGAAAAAACGTCCCCCAGACGAAAGCCTGATGTACGAGGCTCGTTTCACAAAATTTACACAAAAGCAAATTCACACAATAAAAATTCAGCCCCCACAGTTTCCCTCAATTTAACATACGATTAGACAAAAGCAATTTTAAAACGGATAGCCGGCATAATGCAGCATTACTGAAGCCAGAAGATAATGTAAGTGAATCTGTATCAAGGATCCCAGTCCTCACTACTATCAGGGGGGTACCTTCTTGCTCATTACAAGGAACAATTTCTGCTTCATGCTGTTGAATCCTACATTCCATCCCAGCTATTTCTTCCATCACCGTGCCTGCACCTAGTGAAACATTAATTGCGCTGGCCGCCCGTACTAAGTAGGAATCCATGGTGGTGCATGAGGGGTCAACTGCAAGTTTATGGGTTTTTTGTGGTTTGCGTTTCAACATCCTAATAATTTCTACAGTGTCACCGTGTCCTTAGAATAAAAGGTGCACAGGACAAGATGCAAAAGATGCGCAGTACAAGACGTGCAGTGTGCAAAACTGCAAAGTGCAAGAGATGTAAAGCCCAAAAAGTGCCCAAAAACTGCAGGGTGCAAAGTACACGTGTTAGAAATGGGATTTCTGGTTGGCTAAGGCTTGCGCCAAAGTCAGGCAGAAACCACCACTCTAGTCAGGGCAAGGAAGTTACACGCCAAAGATAACCCCTGCTCACCCCCTTGGTAGCTTGGCACGAGCAGACAGGCTTATCCCTGAGGCGATGTGTAAAGCGTTTGCGCGCGCACCCAGCAACAACACCCAAGGCCCACCACAAAGGAAACTCCACACAAGGTATTATATAAAAATAACCTTTGTATTATACACAACACATTAGATAAAAATACACACTTTACAATGTGCCGACAGGCACGGGCAGAATTTACAAGGGATTATATATACAGGGGACAGGGCCACATGGACCACTGTCAGGAATTAGCACTTTGTAGAAATAGCACTTAGAACGTAGGAATAATACTTTAGAACATAGGAATAAAATCACTGTAGCACTAAAAATAGAACATATAGCACACAACCAGTAACTACTGGTAACCAGAAAGTACCACCTACGCAACCCTAACCACCTTTAGGAATATCACGCAGGGAACTAGGACCTTACTAGTACCACCTGTACTAAGGAGAAAACAACCACCTAATTATCACTCTACCTGTAGGGGTCTAAGCACATAAACACAGGATGCATAAAATACATTTAGAGGTGTAAAGCAAAGCACATGACGCATAAACACATTCAGAGGTGCAGAAAAGGTACAATGGCGCCAAAACTCACATTAGCCACTACTGTGGCAGTCCCTGGGCCAACTGGCCTTGAAGGGGCAAGGACGCCCGGCGTCCAACAAAGTCAGGGCGCGCCGGCTGCGCAAGCCAGAACACCGAGGCCACAACCTAAACGTTGCAGTTGCCCACTAAGTGCTGGGCAACTGGAGAGATGCGGTGGCACCACTGTGCCTTGTTAAACAAATCTGGTGGGGGGTTGGAGCCTCTCCTGGGCTCTAACCACGCAAAATGCCCCCTAGAGCCTCGCAGGCTCCAAACAACTCTGTGGGGCAAGGTGGGACCTCCTCGCTATCCTGGGACCTAACTGGGCTACACTGAGCCTCCTCCACCACGCTGGGCTGGAGGATCTCTGACCCACTATTGTTGGAATCACTCACTAATGACACTAGAGAACCTCTGGCCCTTTCCCAGCGGTCTGCTTCCTCTGCAAGTTCAAATGGACAAAAAGAGTTATACCTCAACAGGTGTTGGCGCAACCCTGGAGAACAACTACTGAGCATCTGCTCCTTGATAATCATATTTAGTACTCCATCCAAATCCTGCTCCGGGTTAAACACCAACCAGTCCACCAGGGCATCATGACATTCCTCCACAGCCTCCTCCCAAGACTGGTGAGACAGCTTCTTACTGCCCCTGAACTTCAACCTACATTCCTCCTCTCGGGAACAAGGTACCACACTCGGGGAACTGGGACTGGGACTCTCTATACTGCACTTTATATTGCTGCCCCCCCTGGACTCCACCCTCACTGGGGAATCCAGAAAACTACCACTGCGCTCAGGGGACAGGGAAAGGGGTGAGGCGCTATCTTCTACGCTGGACCCAGCAAGGGACTCCCTACCTACGGGGTCCTCACTCTCTACTGGCGTCCAGGTACTGTCATCTTCTTCTGAGTCTTCAGGGCTCCCCACAGACCCACCACCCTCCAGGTGTGAGGCCCGGGCCCTTTCTTCCTCACTGCGCTCACGTTTCCATTCATCTGCTTGCCATCCAATCATGTAGTTCCTCAATTCGTACACAGTGTCTGACTCTCTCACCCCTATGTTTCTTTCTCTACAGAACCTTTCCAACTCCTGCATACTGTAATAAACTAGATCACTGAGATCAAAAGCAGGCTCCATTCTGGCAGACGTTCTAGAGAAAAGATCACACAGGGAACCTAGGGGTCTGAGTTTAACAGGAGTACACAATTCACAAAAAGATTCAGCAAGCTCTCTAACCCAGAGAACTCACACTCACTTGCCTAGTGCCACTCACCACTCATCCACACACAACCCTCCCCTCGGACTGGTAAGGCAGTTTCTACCACCCCTGATTCCTCAACCTGACCACCACGTGACACAGGTACCAACTCTGGGCGCAGGGCGGGGGACAAATGTACAGGACACTATTACGCTGCCACCACTGGATCCCACCCTCTGGTGAATCCAGAAAACACAATGCACTAAGGGGGATGATCTACCCTCCCGAGCTAGGGACACCTAACTCACAGTGCACAAAAACACATTTCCAAAGAAATGACAATTTAAAAACAATTTTAAAACAATAATCCCTATACCATGTGATTTATCTAAATGCAGAGTTTTGTAGTGCGGCCAGTTGCCGCTGCGGTACAGCGCAAACGCAAGTCCAAATCCCACCGCTGATCACCAATGTTAGAAATGGGATTTCTGGTTGGCTAAGGCTTGCGCCAAAGTCAGGCAGAAACCACCACTCTAGTCAGGGCAAGGAAGTTACACGCCAAAGATAACCCCTGCTCACCCCCTTGGTAGCTTGGCACGAGCAGACAGGCTTATCCCTGAGGCGATGTGTAAAGCGTTTGCGCGCGCACCCAGCAACAACACCCAAGGCCCACCACAAAGGAAACTCCACACAAGGTATTATATAAAAATAACCTTTGTATTATACACAACACATTAGATAAAAATACACACTTTACAATGTGCCGACAGGCACGGGCAGAATTTACAAGGGATTATATATACAGGGGACAGGGCCACATGGACCACTGTCAGGAATTAGCACTTTGCAGAAATAGCACTTAGAACGTAGGAATAATACTTTAGAACATAGGAATAAAATCACTGTAGCACTAAAAATAGAACATATAGCACACAACCAGTAACTACTGGTAACCAGAAAGTACCACCTACGCAACCCTAACCACCTTTAGGAATATTACGCAGGGAACTAGGACCTTACTAGTACCACCTGTACTAAGGAGAAAACAACCACCTAATTATCACTCTACCTGTAGGGGTCTAAGCACATAAACACAGGATGCATAAAATACATTTAGAGGTGTAAAGCAAAGCACATGACGCATAAACACATTCAGAGGTGCAGAAAAGGTACAATGGCGCCAAAACTCACATTAGCCACTACTGTGGCAGTCCCTGGGCCAACTGGCCTTGAAGGGGCAAGGACGCCCGGCGTCCAACAAAGTCAGGGCGCGCCGGCGCAGGCTGCGCAAGCCAGAACACCGAGGCCACAACCTAAACGTTGCAGTTGCCCACTAAGTGCTGGGCAACTGGAGAGATGCGGTGGCACCACTGTGCCTTGTTAAACAAATCTGGTGGGGGGTTGGAGCCTCTCCTGGGCTCTAACCACGCAAAATGCCCCCTAGAGCCTCGCAGGCTCCAAACAACTCTGTGGGGCAAGGTGGGAGTGGCCCGCTGCCATCTGGGGCCACTCAATCACGAGAGAAATGCCCCCGTCGTTGGAGCGCCCTGAGCGCTCTGAACATTCATGCCCCCTGAGCCTTCGTGGCTCAAAACACAGTGCCTTTCTTGTGGAGCCTTCCGGCTCTAGATCCAATATGCTCCCCCTCGCGTTGGAGCGGCCCGCTGCCTGCCGGGGCCGCTCGTAGCACCAGAATGGTGCCCTCGTGGGGGGAATCCCTCGGGACTCGGTACCAGTGTGCCCCGTCGTGGGAGCGGACCGGCACTTCTAGCACGCGCATGGAGCCCCCCCCCAGCTCTGCTCAACTCACCGGCTGTGGCTCTGGGGGCTCCCGCGTCGTGCCCGCTCTCCGCTCTCTGTTCAGGGACCGGCAGCACTGACGCTGCTTGGACGTCTCCGGTGGCGGCGGCGTTTCTCTACTCGGCGCGGGGCTTCCCTCGATCCGGAAGTCCCGCCCACGGAGTCCCTGCCTTCCGGGTCGAGCTGGGCAGCGGCCCGGAGGGAATCCTACGCGCTGCTGGGGCCGCGGCGGTGATTCCCTGGCCGTGAGAGGGGTAGGCTCCCTCGTAATCACCACCACTAAGCGGGGTGGGCACCCGCCGGCTAAACAAACAAATAAGCGGGGTAGGCACCCGCCAACGAGCACATAATGCGGGGTGGGCTCCCGCCTTAAAACCGGCAAAAGCAGGGGAATCCCTATGTCGGGGTTCCCTCGCAGCTGATCGTAGCGCCGCGCTACGGGCCAAAACGACGGCGCTCTTTCAGGGAAAGCGCCTCTCAATGCTGGGGCCACAACCCAAGCGCTCCTAGCGCTATAAGTGAAACAAGAGCGCTTCCAGGCGCTCTAGGGGCGAAATAGAGTCCAGCAAAGTTTTAGGAAGGTGGGCAAGGGGCCAGGCTGGGCCCAGAGCCAGCTCACTGGGCCTCCAGGCAGGGAGGTAGTCCAAGTGGCGGTCCTCTGGCCCAGCGACAGCAGCAGCCCCCTCAGGTAGGATCCTGGAAGAGAACAGTTTCTGTGGGGACACAGCCCCATTTTTATACAGCAAACCCCTTTGTTCTGGGTTCAGGGTGAGGGGGAAAACCAGTCGCAGCTGGTTGGGGAGCACCCTTGATGTGCTCAGCCCCTCACTCTATTCATTGGCAGGGCTAGGGTCGTCAGTCGCACCACAGGGGGCGGGGCCAGCATTGTGTGTGGAAAACCCTGTCCTATTCAGGACCCAGGTGTACTCCTCCCACCCATCTAGCTGCTGATCCCCCCATTCACCACTGGGTGACTCATCCTGACTCGGGGGAATCCCTAGCCCGTCACATGACATGACCAGCCAATCACGCGACAGACACACTGCACACAGAAGTGCCCACTTCTAGAAGTGGCACTTCCACACTAGGTACATGCACGCCGCACACATCATCGCGCAGCATTCACTCCCACGAGTCCGCACATACCAAACTCGGGCCTGCACACCCCACGCATCAGGAACTACTAGGGACACATACATTCCCCATGCATTCCTATGGGAGGGCAGGCCTATCTCACCACATGCACTCAGAGCACGCACGCACTTTACCCTGGGACACAGGGAAAGTGCGCAGGAAACCAAAAAATCACCACACCAAGTCATCGGTAAAAAGCAAAAAAGTTCAGGGGTGAACCTGCCAGAAGGGCCAAGTCCAACAACAAGTAACACAGAACTGGGTATAATAAAAAGGGCTAGGCACAATACAACAATATACCAAGGGAGGTTAGCTAAAAAAGATAGAATCAATAAAATCAGGTTAAAAGACCCATTAATTGATGCTGATCGCTGGAAAAAAAAAATATTTGTAAACATTCGATACACAAAAATAGAATATATAATATACTACACAAACCCTAGCTAAACCTTTTAGCTGTCTTACTTACAGATTTGTTTTAAATTAAAATCATTAAGTATCACATAGTCTATAGAGGGAGGAGTGGCACTGCCAGATTAAGAGGGATATGCTCCTTCACTAATTATCTCACCGCCTATTTGCTCTTCAAAGTTATTGGGAGAAATTGTGCAGCAGGAGTTCAGTCCACTCTACGATTGTTAAGTGTTCCAGCCAATATCCAATTCCTAGGCCGCCAAGTCACAATTTTGAAAAACCAAATGGGGTGGCCCTGCCCTGCCACGGTCTGGCGCAGACGGGCGCAGATGGGCCCGCCCTTGGCCTGGGATTTGCCCGGGCATGCCCACGCGCGTCCCGTGCTGCGGGAGTCCTGAGCTGGCTTTAAGCGCCTCCTGGGGCGTCCCGGTTGCAGAGTAGCGTGCCTGGCGCTGGGCTTGCTGGGAGATGTAGTCACCTACCTCCCAGCAGCGTCGGTAGTGGCAAGAACTGCGGCGTGAAGGGGACGAGCACACGGGCTCCGCTGTCTCCCCTGTGGCTCCCGTGCGGTATGAGGCGATGATGGACTCCCACGCTTCTGGAGCCCTGAGCTGGCTTTAAGCGCCTCCTAGCGCATCCCGGTTGCAGCGCGGAATTCCTGGCGCTGGGCTTGCTGGGAAATGCAGTCACCTACCTCTCAGCAGTGTCGGTAGTGGCAAGAACGGAGGCATGAAGGGGACGAGCGCACGGGCTCCGCTGTCTCCCCTGTGGCTCCCCTGCGGTTTGAGGCGATAATGGACTGGATATCGCTTCTATATAGATATTCCACTGTCTGTCTCCTGAGTGCCCCGCAGGTGGAGGTGTCGGGGGAAGACTGCAACATTGTAGGTTTTCCAGGTTTCCCCAGAAACAGAGGTATTTGTGTGATCTAATGCGGGGTTGAATTTCTTTTCTTTTATATATTGACAAACTAATTCCAGTAGATGATAATCCACGTGCCACAAAAACAAAAATTCTTCTCAACCCCCACAAAATGTCAGCACTAATGCAGAGATCCAATAAAAATTGGCAGAAGACAAAGCAAAACAAAGTCCCTTACTTATTGCCAGCAGCCTGTCCGTTGATGAGTGCCACTTTGTTGCTCCTCTGACAGTCGATAACCTTATCTGTTGTTGCTTCCAGCACGCCGATGCACAATGCGAGAGAACGCGTCTTGACTGTGCGCTCTTCTACATGTGCCCAAATCCCTCAAATCAATGATTGACTGGGCATGTGCGCCTCCAGGGTCCTGCAGGCTAGTCGCGTGCCTGCGTGTGAACCATCCAGTCAGCGCCAGTGCTTGTCGCTTGGAGCGTTCACGGAACGTGAAGTGAACGCCTGAATGGGCTGCTTAAGCTAAAGCATGCACAGAAGCGCGAGGCTTAACCTAGAGTGTGCGAGGACTCCACTCATTGCACGGCCCTCATAGGCCTATCACGCCTGAATCTTGAACTCTTGATACCTGTAGCTTGAAGCCTTGGACTCCCATCAGCCTCCATGGACATGGAGTATATTCGGGAACCCACCGATGGTCCCTGTATAGTCCCAGCCTTGATGTTTCCGTGTCAGTGTGTCCACAAGCCGTCAGCCTTGTGGTACCAGACCTAGTTCCAACGCTGTGACGTGAAGAGCAGACTGCATGGGATCGTCAGCTGTGGGTGAAGAAGAAGATCCCATCCTCGTCGCCAAATGTAGCAAGTTAAATAAATGCTTCAGAATCCGTAGTTTCTCTGAAGTTGTTATTTATTCTTCAGTCTCTTCAACCACAGCATGAAGCACGTCGCTGGTCTGGAGTTCTATCTGCAACTGGATTGTCCCAAAAGAGTGGGAGAGAGGGTACAATCAAGATGACCAAGTAATATGATTCAATATTTCCATCGAGCGGCGCTTATTAATACAAAGATCATTTTTTATGTAGAAATTTCCATTTTCCCTATAAACCATGAACATATGCAATTGTTTGATACAGATTTCCGCTTTAAATACACTTGTATAACAATCTTATTTTAAAAATAAGCTTTAGCTAAAAGTTTAAACTTTTGAATCTTCACGCAGGTCCCATTTTGTCACTCCTTTCCTAATCTCACAACCAATGAAATCCCAACTACAATGGAATTATTCGACTCTAACCAACAGCCCTAGGTTCCATTAGTGACTACAAATATCCCTTAGACCTGTGATAGCAAATGGTCCTGCTACATTACTGAGGATAGATTTGCCAACAGTTGGAATCTGAGACGAAATGAAGTGAGTCCATGTAATTCCATCATGACGCTGTTTGTGCTGGTGCTCTGAGATACAGAAATAAATTGATGTGATAATTTTGCTGAGAATTAACATAAGTACAACACCCACACTGTGCCCCCTCCAGGATGACATGCAGACTTTCTTACAGATGTATTACCAAAAGACAGCCAACACGAGTTGTAGTTTTTGTGGTCCTTGTTGGTTGCAGTTTTATTACCATTATGCATACTCATTTTGCAATCCCCTGGGCATAATTTTGGCCATGGTCATAAATCATTACCATGGGAATACAAAGATCATCCCAGCTACAATGGAATCATACAGCTCTAACCGACAGCCCTAGGTTCCATCGGGGACCACAAATACCCCTTAAACCTGGTTCCGTGGACTACGGCCTGTCATTTGTGGTAATACAATCGGTCCTTTCATAGCAAATGGGCCTGACTCATTACCGAGGATAGATTTGCCAACAGTTGGAATCTGAGACGAAATGAACCGCGTTCATGTAATTCCATCATGACGCTGTTTGTGCAGGTGCTCTGAGATACAGAAACAAATTGATGTGATAATTTTACAGAGAATTAAGAAAAGTAAACCAATCGCTTATCGTAGCCTTATGCAACATGCCCGGGTGACCCGCGGACGCCATTCCGCGTCATTAAAAAATTTCAGACAAATTGCTTCGGCATGAATATTCATCGTTAAACGCAGCCCAGGTGTTCGCCCATAATTATTCAGACACAGGTTTTGTGAGGAAGCACACATCTACGTGTTCTAGCTATGAGTCCTGCTTTGCCCAGACGCCTCATGAATATTCTTTGCCTAAGTAGCCGGATTTCGTGTTTAGGAATTGTCTCGTTTTTAATGTCTCTGGCTAATGACTGTTTCCTGAACCCGAAGACATTTGTTTGTGATATAATCTATCACAGATTCGGTAATTTTAATTGCTCTTTTCAAAAGGCATCATCTTCATGAGAAAATAAACAACGCTGTTTGTATCGTGTTCCTCGCTTTGTACAATAAAGCTCTTGTCATGGACGTTAGTTCTGCAAAATGCCGGAGGGAACGGAAGTGTTATCATGTGACCTTTGACATCCATGACGATAAGACAGGAGGTGATCGCAGGAACTGATGTCACATTCGCGTTGACCTCAGTGACATCACAATGCATGACGTGCTGTGAAAATACGCAATGAAAACATTACAACATGTTTTGTAATTCACAGCACTTGAGAGTTAAAATCGAACTCTGGTGCTCCTAATAAATATTGCCCCCCTCCCCGCTGCAATCACCAAATTATTAATAAAAACAACTTTTGTGTTCATAGCATCAGCATTAATCAGTGCACGTTTTCACAACGCAAAATTTGAATCTCAAAAAAGCAAGGAAACTGTAAATAATCGCGTTAAAATGTTTAAAGAATAAAAAATCAAAATACATTTTTCTAATTAAATCGCAGTCGGGTTTTGAAATTCTGGTAAGAGGAGTTAGAAGAAACAGTATCAGACAAGCAACTAATTCTGCAACTTGATCCTGTGTGCAGTTGCATGATGTCCACGGCTGGCACAATGCAACTAGGCAAATTCTTGATTAGAAGGCCTTACTGTGCAAGTCTATTCCTACTGCTATGCACTGCTACGCTTGCTGCTATGCCTCTTCCTCGGACACGTCTTCCGGAGCCCGCATGGGAGCTTGCTCAGCTGCTTGTCTCCAGACCGTAAAGCAGCAGTTGATCTCATGCAGAAGTGGCCATGATGGTGACACTCATCTACTTTGACAATGGAAGACAGGCGTAGTGTTGGGGAACTCCATTTAGGCACTAAATCAGTAGGTGGGGTCCTCAAGGCGCTCTGGCTTCATTGACTTTTGAGCAGTAACTTGTATGTTGACAGTGCTATTAGCTGCAGCTGGGTATCCCGAGCAATTTCGAAATGTAGCTGACTGGCCTGCATGATCCTTGGCACATCTTTGGAGGCGAAGAGGCTATGCCCCTCTATAGCTCAGCTGTGGCCATCTTCACTGTTACGGCCACATAAATCTTACAGAGTTGGCATTAAGGAAAGACCTGGGGCCAAATGTACTAACATTAAGAATAGTGATTAACTAATTCCAGTTTTTTGTGAATCGCAATTAAGAAATTGCTATTCCTAATGTATGAACGTTTTAAATTATATTTAGCGATCCCTAGTTGGTTGCAAATCGGCCTACCCCATGAATATTAATGAGGTAGGTGACAGTTTCTGACCAACTAGGAATAATAGCCATCACAGGGATTGTGTCATTCTGGGGTCAGCAGCCCACCATCACTGTGACTGTTTTATTTGAAATGCAAAAAAACGGGCTGTCTTCAAAAGAAAAAAAAATAGGCTTTAAATATAATTTTTGTAAAGTAGGCATTGGTCTGTGGGGCCACTGCCTGCTCTCCAAAAATATTTGTTTTTACATTCTTAAAGGAGAAGTGGGTCCCATAGGCAACCCTTTCCATTTGCGATTGATTACCACTACGTTTCAATAGTCAGTAAAAACTGTATGTTTTGCAACCGTAATTTGGTAAAAAAAGATTAATACATAATAATGCAAGTCAGTATTTGGAAGGGATGCCCTAAACACACCATATCTAAATACAGAATCGCGAATCCAAATTGCTATTTGGTAACAAGTTACCGAATCGCATTTCAACTTTTGTACATTGGAGAATGTGGTTTTGCGGTTGCAAAGGCCCCTATTCTGGCAATCGGGTTGTTTGCAACCTCCAAAGGCTTTGTACATAAGACCTAAGGACCTATTTCATGCTCAGGGGAGCTTTGCTGCATGTTCCAAAAACAGCAATGTGCCAACAACAGCAATCCACTATCTCCAATGTCTTCCCAATGACTCTCCAATGTGTCCCCAAAGAGTTGTGTACATTGAGTAAAAACAAATGAGCACTCCCGAGAGTGTCTAACCCACACTAGAACAAAAGAGGTGTTACTCACTTAATTGATTCTGACCCTCTCCCAGGCAGAGGACGAGCCCGCGAAAAAATTTAAATCTTGCTTGGTGGATCTGGCCTCATGGATGGCTAACAGCTGTTCGCACTCAACGCCAATAAAACAGAGATCTTTATTGTGGGTAACGCTCCATCCATCTGGTCATGGGCCTGGTTGCCTGATGCCGTAGGCCAGAGTTCTGAACCCAAGCCCTAAGTCGAGAACTTAGGGGTGTGGTTGATTCCAAACTAACCTTTGAAAACCTGATTGGCAGCATAGCAGGGAAATGCTTTGCAATTATTAAAACTTTAAGAAAAATCCTGGATGTTCTCCCGATAGAGTCACGGAAAACCACTGTTTATGCTCTGGTAGCGTCACAGTTAGATTACTGTAGCGTTTTGTAACTGGGAGCAACCAAAGATAGTCTGACAAAAAGTCCAAATACTCCAAAATGGGGCAGCCCACCTGTTCCTCAATCTCCCCAGAAGGGCATCGGTGGCCCTTGCTGCCATCCACTGGCTCCTGCTGGAGAAAAGAATCAGTTTTAAAGCCATGTGCTTCTGCCATAGAACCCTCTTCCAGAAAGGCCCCAAATATTTGCGCACTATGATACAGCCTTAATCACCACCGCACAATCTTTGATCCTCAACGGCCAATTTAGTACTAGTTCCCTGGGTCTTTAGGGCCAGATTAGGGGCATGCTCTTTGTCCCTTCTGGCCGCCAAAGCCTGGAATTCTTTACCGGCACAGCTGATAGCAGAATCTTCTGAATAGACGTTTAGGAATGAATTTAAAACTTGGTTTCTGATGGTGCTATTTCTGATATAAATTATTTTGTTCTTTAGCTTAGATAGATCAGGTCTCAGCACAATGATACACCATATGGTGTAACCATGCGCTTTACAAATCATTATTATTTGCATTATTATTATTATTATTGTTAAAGGAACACTCGAGGACCAAATACTGAGGGCCTCCCACCTTCAGCGCATCCCTCTTGATTCTCTCTCCTATGGCAGCTCCCAGCCTAGTCTCCATGATAGTCTCTGGCATATGCAGATTAACCATGGGCACAAAACTCTGCTCCACTCACGGAGTTTGCGGATTTTTGGCTACTCCGCTTTCTGATTAGAAAGGGGAGTTACCAAAAATTCTGCTGTTCGCACCGGAGCAGAGTTTTTTTTTAGTTTGCGTGCTCAAAATACATTTTTGCATTTGTGGGAGTGACTTACCAGGGATCCTGCGATCACCGATGAGATTTCCCATCCGATCACGACGCCACAAGATTTGGTAGCCGCCCGCACGGTCCCACAAGAGTGTGCGATTGCGAACACGACATTCGGGTGCCCCATCGGACTTCTGGCGGAAGTTTTGTGAAGATCGCGATCCCGAACACACAGAATTTGCAATCTGGAGAAGAATCTCTCTCGAGCAGCATCAAAACCTTCTCAAAATGATGATTTTGATTAAAAAAACTCCTCAGATTGACATTTGGCTGTACTTCTTTGTGCAAGGAGTCCTTTTTCTTTTTTACTTTTTTTTTAAGAGGAAGGAAGTGCCCCAGTGTGTCCAACTTCCTGTTCCTGTCCAGCAGGCTCCTTCCAGTGCTTTGTCTATCTCCTGTTCACTTTTCATTTGGATTTTGAGCTGGAAGGATCCCTCTTTGTCTCTGCTGCATCATACATCATTGTATTTGAGGACTTTTTAATAAGAGATTTCAAAAGTAAGTTGGAAAATTGGTGTTGGGTGTTTGATTGTGGCATTGCACCTACATTTATTTGTACTTTTCATCATTTTTTTTACCTTCATTGTGGTGGGTGGCCTGTAGTTTCAATAGGGGCCTAATTGTTTCTTTGTAAGTAATTGTTCTTCTTTTATAAAGGGAACATGCTGCAAATACCACTACATTTTCTCCAACTTTTAAAATCAATTTGCAATATTTATTTAATGCACTAGTCCAGTAGTCTGCTAGTAGGCCTTTCAGCCAGCAGGTCCAGAGCTACTCAGGGGTGCATGAAACAACTGTTTCTGTGGTGTCTGTTGAATCTAAACATCATTTAGGGCATGGATGGCATTGGATTGAAATGCAAAATGTGGTTTTTGGGGTATTTCACTTTTTTATGTATGTTAAATAAATGCCTTTGTTGGATTTGTGTGGTTGTAACTTGCACATCTTTTTTAGCCCTGTGGATTTTCATTTTTGCCATTGTTGCATTAAAGCTGTGTTGTTTAGCATGCCTCCTTTGTCTTGCCAGTGTGTGAATGTGCTTGTAATAGTGGGCCAGCATTTGCCTTGGCTGAGCCTCCCACCATTTTGTAAAGTCTGTGTCCATATAGACCTGCTTGAGTTCATTGTTTTCCAGGCTTCCTGCTTGTTGTTGTTGCTTGTGAGTGACCATGTGGATGATGGCCATTTTGTGGTGGTGGCAGTTAGTGTGCTTGCTTTTTCCAAAGGCCTGCATGTCTTCTTTCGTTTGTTCCTCTTGGCTTATTGTTCTTGGTTGTCTGGCCATGTGGCTGCAAGCCATTTTGTGAATGCAGCCAGTGTGCTTTTGCCATAGACCTGCATTGTCTGTCTTCCCTTTCTTGTTGTTGTGGCCTGACTATGTAGCTGGCGGCCCTTTTGTGAAGGCAGCCAGTGTGCTTTTGCCATAGGACTACATTGTCTGTCTTCCCTTTCTTGTTGTTGTGGCATGGCCATGTGGTTGGTGGCCATTTTTTAGGGCAGCCAGTGTGCTTTTGCCATAGGACTACATTGTCTGTCTTCACATTCTTGTTATTGTGGCCTGCCTGGCCATGTGGCTGTCGGCCATTTTGTGAAGGCAGCCAGTGTGCTTTTAACATAGGCCTGCATTGTCTGTCTTCCCTTTCTTGTTGTTGTGGCCTGGCTAGGAGGCTGGCGGAAATTTTGTGTACAGGGTCCGTTACATTTGTATTTTTGTTGTTGTTCTTCTTCTTTTGTACAGTACACCAGGAAAGCCCTTGTAGTCAACGTTTTTAATAACTGAGGAAATACATTTAATAATATTAATAATAACACTAACAAGTGTGACCACACACTAAGTTATTTATTATATCTGTTTGTTTGTACTACTAGTAATTGTACCACAACAATGAACACCACGTTTCACTGATGTTCTTCTTGCTTCTTTGCTATTAGGTGCACAAAAGAGGAGGAGACAACATCAGCTATTGTACTGACAGACAGAAGTCATGCTGCGCACAACGTCATGTGACATGTGACCACAGACATCTCATTCAACTTGTGCCATTGCATGCTGCTGAGATCTTGAAGATTTCCCCTAAGAAAGGTGCAAGGCACAGTAGTACCAAGAAAGTAGCCAGTGACTGTTGGGAAGAAGGCACTGCCAATTATTACCAAGAAGACCGGTTTGTCGCCCAAGACCTTTTTGGGAAAACAAAAATTGCACCTGGAGCAGCGGGGTCCAGGGAGCAAGCTGGGAGCAGCACCCCCGCATCAACAGACCCACCACACCAACCTAGGCCCAAGCCTTTGTCTATCGTAGAGGCAGCCAGTCTAATCACGAGTCCAACACCGATGAGCAGTGATATTGAAATTAACTCATCGCAAAGTAGTACCCAATCAATGCAGGAGACTCAGATAAGTGGGCAACCACAGCCGCATCAACAGCCGCAACCATCGCCCCCAATAGTAGTTGTTCCTCCCTAAGAGGGGGCAGTTCAGGAAATCGAGCTTTCTGCTGAGCAAGAAGAGCAAGCCACTCTTTCAGAAGATCTGTTGTCTTCCATATCCCCAGCAAGGAAAAGGAGGGTTAGTTCATTGACTTCTTCTGCAAGGCCCCTTCTGAATTATCTAAACACCACTTGGAAGCTACTAGCTTGGTCTGAGAGTGAGACATGCCACGAGACAAGGCTAGGGAAAAGGAAGGTTCCAGAAAGCCTTAGAGTTATGGAGGTACATGTAGAGGAGGAGGATGATGACGAGCCAGTCATCATGGACAATAGTCCTGCCCCAGTAGAGTCCGACATTACCCCATCCCATATTGCTGTGAGGGATGTGGCACAGATACCACCAACACAGATCATACCACCAAACCCCCTCCAGCTTCCATATTTCGCCGGCAGCTACCTACATCCACCACAACCACATCAGAACTAGGTACTGTAGAGATCAAACTTCACACCTACCTACCAGTTCATCCGGCATTGCAAGTGGTGATGGAGCGGGAAAAATAAGATTTTTTAGTATACCCAATCCATTTATATAAGTTTATATTAAAATGACTAAATAATTAATTCTAATAATTAATTGAGTGGTGTAATGGTACTAACCAACATGATTAATAAAGAGAATACACGTGGGAAAGCATTTGCATGGCTAAAAATAATAAGTGAACTAAGTTGTATGCATATTAAAACGATAAGTGTTGCTTGAGCAGTGTTAATGTAATTTGCCCTTAAATAAACATGTATTAATGGCTTTAAATGTTGCATATGGCTAGATAAATGCACGCACATATGGGAATTAGCAGGGAAATAACACTGTTTTGATTATTTCAATGTTTTAATTACGTTTTGTGTTTTCTTCCCTTAAGTTGTCTTTTCTGGCCTACCCAAAGATGGCTGCCGAAAGAAGCCTAAAATAAAGTTCATAAATACATCATCTAAACCATGGAGAAAGGCGCCTGCACTGACTACGTCATGCCTTCTCCTTGAACTTCTGAACCAGGTCTATGAAGACTACTCTGGGCGAAATGCCAATGTCCCTGAACATGGACCAAATGTTGCCATCCGGGAACCAAAAGTCATCTATGAACAATAGACTGATACTTCCCCGACCTGAGAACATCCTTTCCCATGCGCCTAGTTTATACATCATCTGTATGTGAAAATTTGAAGATGTTTCTCAATGTATTTAGACGTGACTGAATTCATCCAATCAATGACCTGGAAATATTGAAATTGTTACTTGTATATGTAAATTTTGGCATAAATATTAGAAGTCTAGAGAGGGAAAAGAAGGTTATCAGATGAGAGCTTGAGACGCACCCTGATCGATGCTACTCTATGCGGCACTCCATGCTGACAGCAGAGGACGGGACGGTAGAACTCTGATGAATTTCTGTGGACCAGTTTTCCTGACTTAGAGAACGACAATTAGCCAGAATAGGTAACTATGACAAAAGATAATATTTCATTGTTAGGATTTTAACTGAAAATGTAATTAGATAAAGAAAAATCATTGTTTGAAGAACTGTGTCGGGTGGTTATTTCTGGTAATGTGTATTTGCTATAAATGAATGTTGAAGTGATTTCCATCAAAACCTATCTTAACTAAATGATCTAGTCGACCATCTGGATGGAGGAACTAGTAGGGTAAAATCGATAGATGTGGTTCTCCTCTATCCAGAGTGTATAAAAGGTGTAGTTCGTGGGAGATTGTAAATCTCCTCTGTTAGGCACAGATAGTGTGATGAGAATGTATGTTGGTGTTATGGGCCCCACCAGCGTGTGATGTGTGTCTGTGTGTGTGACTGTGAAATCATTCCGTCCGTGGAAGCAGGGGAAGATTTTATGCTCTGAACTGCACCAGTTTCTTTCTGGTAGCAAGATGATGGTTTTTATTATTTAGGTTTGATGATTCGCGTGTATATATATCTATCAGTATTTTTGGTAGCTAGAAATGAGTTTTATTGTGTTGGTTTGATGATATTGGCATGTATATAGCTTATCGATTTTTGAATGGTATTGATATATGTACTAACACTATATGTTGAAGTCGTATTGAGTTCTATGTCGTCTGTACGGCTTCTGGGATGTAAGAAGTCGGTGACAGTTCCGTAGTAGGGCAGAGGTAAGTGCTGCTCTCGGGAAAGATGGAATTGTGGTTGCCCGTAGGTACACGGGAAAGAACGTGTGACAATTGAAGTTGCGCGTCACATTGTCTGGGTTCGGTTCGGTGACAACGTCGTGTGTTGCCATTAGAGACATTTTTTTCTGTGTGTGAGAAGTACGTATGATAGCAAATGGGTTACCTGTGAAATTTTGGTCCTAGGTACCAGGAAACCAAATTGGTATGCCAAGAAAGCTTATCACTGAAAAGGTAGCAGGTGTTCTCTGAGCTTGTAAGAAGGACAAAGTAGTGGTAAGCGCTGCTTTGTTAACGTATATTATAATTCTGTAGTAGGACAAACTGTTCGCTGTTCTCGGAAAGACAGGATTCTGTGTGAATGAACAGCATTTCCTTGTGTGAAAGTGCGTGAATGAAAATAGCATTTGGATTAATTGTGGAACTTTGGTTTTATCTCTCAGGAGCATTGCGTTTCCACCTATGTGTTTTAAATCCGGAGAAAACAGTTAATTGATGCTTGATAGAAGGGTGAAGTAGAGGGATGTGCTACTTTACTAACGGACGTAATTATTCTGTAGTAGGGCAGAGGTAAGCGCTGGTCTCGGGAAGCAGAATTCTCGTGGGAAAGGTCTTTTTGCTATGCTGTGGTTAGCGGAGCAGACAATGGAGATGTTTATACGTTGTAACTAACAAGTATCGTATATTGAAACAAAAGTCTACCAAGTAGTTTTGTAAAGGAGGGGTAGACTGGAGACAAGAGTCAGGAGCAAGAGCAGCTGCAGCGACTGTTGACGTCAGTAGGACTGCGCTGGGATTGGACAGCTAGTCAGTGACGTAAACGCTCCAGGATTGGTGCGTTGGTGTGGGTCGCTCAGGGATTGGAAATTGTGCTAGCGACCCAAGCGCTTCAGGATTGGTGCGTTGGTGTGAGTCGCGCAGGGATTGGAGAACGGGACAGTGACGTAGGGATGCTAGGATTGGTGCGCGAGTAAGAGTCGTGTTGCTATTGGACTAAAGATCGTACTGTGCAGGAAAGACTAAAGGGTTTACGAAAGAAAGGAGAATGTATTATCATTCACCTGAAAAGAAGAAAAAATCTCTATTTGGGAAGATGAAAGGGTGGTTTGTGAAAGACAAAAAGATCGTGACTAGGGAAGGACAGTTACTTCCCCCAGCGAAAATCCCTGCATCCTTTATGGTTGCGAAATATGGGTACCATACCTGTATTTGGTTAGACAATTGGGCAAAATATACAAAGGAAGACGGAGTTCTAGCATTTCCAGAGGATGGGTCCTTTAATTTGGCAATATTGAGGAACTTGCGAGAGAGGATGATGAGCTTAGATCCGCGACCCAGGCCTACACAGTTGAAACATTGACAGAGTGGGAAGATGAGATGCATGAGCGAGAAAAGCAGAGAAATGGGAACCGTTACAGGCACATGTTTGGGCGGCCAAACGATCGTGAAACTCATAATGATCGGATGAGAAGGTGGCGAGATGCTAGCATGACTGAAGGATTGTTTCCCCTTAGAACAGATGGAGAAAGTGAAGGAAGGAAATGCCTAGAAAAGAGAAATCATGTAGATACCCGGAGGTATGGGGCTAATGAGACAGATGATGATGTCTTAGATGATATGTTTTACAAAAATCCACCTCCATACAGGCAGGAACCAGAAACGCCAACCTCAGGTACACCAGTGAGGGACACTCTGAGAATCATTAAGACAGAAGTTGTGACCCCAGAAGTAAGAAGAAGAAATTCTCTTAAGGAAAGGGGAAAGGAAAATAGAGCTGAGAGTGAAAATTCCAAGGAACTAGCAAAAACCACATTAGAACTGACGGAGAAAATAAGAGAATTGACGAAAAATCTAGAGGCAGTCACAGTCCCTGTGACCATAGGTCCTGTTATGCCTATTTTTGAGAAGCAGAAAGGCAGTGAGCACGGACTAACGGTTCCATATGTGAATCCAAGACAGGCAGAACAGCCCCTGATGAGAGCGAAAGAGAGTTCCTGGGAACATACTATGGGAAAAGGTGAATTACATGTGTCAAAGAATCCATTTTATTGTCCAGACACTGATGAAAGAAGCAGAATGGTAGATGGAACAATGCTAGAACCACAGCAACTGACAGAACCAGGGAATATAGAGAAGTCAGTTAGCATAACTACGGAAGACTTGAATGACTGGTTAAAAGTCCTGCAGGATAAAGAAAAGGAATCTCATACTGTTGATGTAGCAAGATTACGGATGATGTTAGAAGAGTTGATTATAGGGACTATTCCCACAGAAAAACTGAAAAATTTCCAAGATGAGGAACTACTGTTACTTTGTAAGAGTGTCACCTGGAGAGCAAGGAATTTACATGACAGACTAGCGGAAATAGCGAGCGAAATGGGAATTGACATGGACAAAGTAAAAGCTTTACAGAAACCATACCGAGTGGACTTTACAGAATTAAATCAAGATTTGGCCCAGGAAAAGGAAAGGGTAACATTGAGGAAGCCAAGAAGAAGTTTCCCTGTCACAACTGTGGCAGGCTAGGGCCTTGGAAATCCGAGTGTAAAAATCCACCTCTTGCTAATGATGAAAATCCGTCATTAAATCCACAGGTGCAGTGTGAGGGGAGTGGCCCATCGCCGCAACAGCAGAAGGCTGTCGGTCTGCAGAATCAGGTGCCAAAACCACCCTTACCACAGAGCCGAAGTACACAGAGGTATAGCAAGGAAACGGGATTCTACAATGAAGAACAGGTAAACAAACCGCAACACGCGAGCGCTGTGCCACAATATTGGATGCACAATGACGAAAGTGAGCCAGAAGAAATTTATTGACGGTGCCGAAAAGAGGAAGCAGAGTGCGTACTTGGCGCATCTCTAGAAATAGATCAGACAGGACCATTTGTAGATGGGAAAGTTAATGATGAAAACATTACTTTCTTAGTAGACACTGAAGCTACACGATCCACTGTCAGATCAGCAGATGTGAAAAATCTTCCTCTTTCGGATGAAACAATCCAAGTAGTTGGTGTGTCAAACACCCAGATTAAAACGTACCTTACTGATCCTGTAAAGGTCAGAATAGGGAAATTTTCAGACATGCATAGATTCGTGGTGTGTGACACCAGTCCTGTGAATCTATTAGGGAGGGATTTGTTGGTCAAAATGAATTGCACCATATTCTGTACACCAGATGGTATAGCTTTTGAAAGACCAGATGAAGATGTTCTGTATAAAATGACCATAGCTAACCGAGAGTGTGAGGTTGCTGGAACCTATGCAGTGTTCAATCCAGATGAATTACCCCCAGAATTGAGACAGACAGTGAAGGCAGCAGTCTGGGATTTCACTGGAGAAGATGTAGGCCTGATGAGAAATGTAGACCGAGTAAGAATAGCTGTAAAGGAAGGAGCAGTTTACCCGAATATTCCACAATACAGATTGACCCCTGAAATAATAGCAGGAGTAACCCATTTGATTGAGAAAATGATCCAGCAAGGAGTGTTAAGGGAGATAATGAGCAGTCCATGTAATTCGCCTATCATGGGACTGAAAAAGCCAAGTGGGAAATTCAGGATAGTACAAGATTCGAGAAAAATTAACAAGATTGTTGTTCCCTGTTGTCCAATTGTTCCAAACCCATCAGTGATTTTGTATCAGATCCCACATGATGCAGAATGGTACACAGTAATTGATTTGTGTCATGCTTTCTTTTCCATTCCATTGCATCATGACAGCCAGCCACTTTTTGCATTTCGGTTCGGAAACCGTATTTTGGCATGGTGCCGAATCCCACAGGGGTACACCGAGAGCCCCTCCATTTTCAATCAGTTATTAAAGAAATCCCTGGAAAGTCTTACTATGCCTGAGAGCTCAGTTTTAGTCCAGTATATTGACGACCTATTGGTGGCGTCAAAGACACGTGAGGCCTGCGAAATAGACACCATAGCTTTGTTAAATCATTTGGCAGATGGAGGACTAAAGGTATCGCCAACAAAATTGCAGTACTGTAAAAAGGAAGTGACATACTTGGGTCATAATATTGAGAAAGGCCTGAGAAAAGTAACCATAGACAGAATCAGAATCATTAAAGGAATGAGAGTCCGATGACCCAGAGAGAAGTGAGAATGTTCTTAGGAATGGTTGGCTACTGTCGTCAGTGGATAAGTAATTTTTCCCTGATTGCCAAACCATTGGTGAAACTGACAAAAAGTGAGGTAAAAGACCCCCTTGAGCTGAACAAAGAAGAATTGGCAACTTTTAAACATTTGAAGAACAGTCTGTGTGAAGCCCCTGCACTGGGTATGCCAGACTATGAAAAGGAGTTTGAGCTATACTGTAGTGAGCGAAATGGATGTGCACTCTCAGTGTTAATACAGAAACATGGAAGACAAAGGAGACCAGTGGCCTATTTTTCGTCAATGCTAGATCCAGTGTCGATAGGCCTGCCAGGATGTTTGAAAGCTGTTGCGACTACATGTCGAAGTCTGGAGCAGAGTGAGGGAATTGTGATGGGATATCCAGTAAGAGTGTTTGTACCTCACAGTGTGGCGATCCTTTTAACAAGGAGTCGAACACAGTTCATGTCACATAGTCGGCTGACTAAGTATGAAAAAGTCATTCTAGGTGCAAACAATGTGAGTCTGGAAAGATGTGTGAATGTGAATCCAGCTACACTTTTGCCTGATGCAGAGAGAGTGGAAATAAGAGAAGAAGTTGATCATGATTGTCTGGATGTGCTTGACTACTGCACAAAACCTCAACCTGACATAAGAGATCTGCCACTGCCAGAAAGTGATCATGTGTTATTTGTGGATGGATCCTGTTTGAGAACGGATGAAGGAGTATTGAGCGCAGCTTATGCAGTATGCACAGTCTCGGGATTTGTAGAGGCATCACCCTTGAAAGGAGTTAGATCCGCTCAAGTAGCAGAAATAGAGGCATTAACCAAGGCCTGCAAGATTGGGAGAAATGCGAGAGTGACTGTGATAACTGATAGCCAGTATGGCTTCGGGGTTGTCCACGATTTTGGCCAACTTTGGCTGCAAAGAGGTTTCCTGACCTCAAGTGGAACTCCCATAAGGAATGCAGAAGTGGTTGGAAAATTGCTTGAGGCAATACAAATGCCCAAAGAATTGGCTGTTGTGAAATGTGCTGCTCATGGACAGGGTAGTGATTACATTACTACCGGCAACCGTTTTGCCAATGACATGGCTCAGTATTGTGCCCGAAATAAATATTCAATTAATCGGTCAAAAGAGAAGGAAAAGTCTTCTTGCTCCATAATGTTTACTAACGTTGTGGGGACATGGGATGAAGTGAGGCAGTTGCAGGATGAGGCAATTGATGAGGAAATGAGGCAATGGGTAAAAGCAGGACGTGCACCTAGGGAAAAGGATCATGTGTGGGTCTATCGGGATGGAAGACCAGTAATGCCTGACAGCATGATGTCAACCATGGCACGGATGTATCATGGCCAAGGACATCTGGGAAGGGATGCCATGATAAGGGCCTTTAAACAGACCTGGTATAATCCAAAATTCAGGCTGATTGCAGAGAGTCTCTGTCAGAGATGTTTGACATGTCAACAGTACAATCCTGGAAGGAAAACTGTGGTGAGTCTAGGTACCATAGGCCGGGATGGAGGACCTTTCACCAGAATGCAAATAGACTTCATTGAGATACCTCCTTATAACAAGCTGAGGTATGTTTTAGTGGTAGTTTGTCTGTTCTCTCGATGGGTAGAGGCATACCCAACCAGAAGAAATGATGGAATCACAGAGGCCAAGCTCTTATTGAGGGAATTCATCTCAAGGTACGGGTTCCCAATAACCATTGAATCAGACAGAGGAGGACACTTCTACAATGAGATCATGAAACTAATTTGTGAAGCATTAGGTGTACAACAGAAACTGCATTGTGCTTACCGACCAGAGGCTTCTGGTGTAGTTGAGCAGATGAATGGTACAATCAAAAATAGGATAGGCAAAATGTGTTTGGCCACAGGTTTGAAATGGCCTGATGTTTTGCCTCTGGTTTTGATGACCATTAGGTCTACTCCAGACAGAACTACAGGCTTAAGTCCACATGAGATCATCATGGGACGCGCCATGAGACATGTGTTTGTACCAGTCAACAAGCTGATGACTATAACTGATGATATGATTTTGGATTACTGTAAAGGCCTGGCTGACGCAGTTCATTCTGTGTTTCACCAGGTTGGAGCGGATGCCACCACACTTGAAAAGAAACCAGCCCATGATTTAAGCCCAGGGGATTGGGTGAGGATAAAAGTCCACAGAAGAAGAAATTGCCTGGTTCCAAGGTGGGGAAGGCCAAGACAGGTCAACTTGACCACAACAACTGTTGTGAAGTGTGCTGGACTGAAAAATTGGATACATGCCAGTCACACTCTGAGAGTTCCAAATCCAGCAGACGGCATTGGAAAAGAATACTTTGACGAATCAGAATCAAGTGATGAGTCAAGTAATGAGAATATAAATTCAAAAGAAAATCCTGAAAGGGGGGAAAATGAGCCAAGACTAGTTCAGACCCCCAGAGGAGAAATTCTGAGGAAAAGATTGCAGATTTCAGATACTTCAGATTCTGGAGATGAGCAAAACGTTAATGGTGAACACAGAAAGAAGAAAAGAAAAGAAAAGAACATCCAGTCAGAAGTAACTCCTACACCAGATGGGAAAATAGGAGAAATTCCACCTGAGAAAATACTGGAAGATACACCAGATGAGAGAATAGGAGAAATTCCACCTGAGACAATATTGGAAGAAGAAGAAGGGACAGTCATAGAAAGACAGGGACAGATTACGGAAAAACCCCGAGGAGGTGTAGGGAACTGCAACACCCAGCTAGGTGAAGGGACACATAGTCAGCAGGAAGATTGCGTGCCGGAGATCCGAGGAGGGATAGAAGTAGGGCTAACCCAAGAGGTGGAAAAAGAGACTTCTGAACGGGAAAAATCGAATGAGACAGAATCTGAGGACAGTGAAACTGAAATACCAGAGGGTCGAGTTCTGAGAAAGAGAACTTGGATTGAGGAAAGAAAGGGCAAACCAAGAAGAAATGCTAAAGGTGATCTTTGGCCAAACAAAATTAAGAAGCTGAGATATCGATTGATACGAGCTAAACCCTTAGAGGCTGAACAAGTGAATGAAGTAACTAGTCAGCATCCAGAGAAAGAGGGAGAAGCAGAAGTATCAGAAGCAAACAAACGAACAAGAAAACCAAACCAGAAGTATAAGTCACCTGAATGGACGTACGTGGCACTGCCTGAACAAAGGGAAGAGGCAGAAGAGGCAGATAGTCAAGGAAATCCAGAGGAGACTTTGCTGAGATTTATAAAAGAAGAAGAAACAGGGGAGATCCTGAGAGTTATCTTATCTGACATTGGAGAAGAAGCGGAAGATCAGGAAATCCTGCATGTGGATGACGAAAAAGAAGTGAAAAACGATGAAAGGCCGAGCTGAGTGAAAAATTGATCCTTGTAGGAATACACAGGATTAAATAAGAAAATTGAAATAGTTGAATCACCTGATAAGATCTTAAATCTTGTAGGAAAGCTACAAGAGGTGGAGTAGAAGAGGCTAAATCAAAAGACACAGTTATTTCTGACAAGATGGCTAACATAGATGCAGTTTGAAACCAGAAGAGAAAACATTTTTGGATATGGTTGAAGAGAGAAGATTGAAAATACACAAGAATGCAGAGGGACATAAGGAAGGGAAAAACATTTGGGAAATAGATGGGAAAAAGGAAACACCGGGTGGAGTTCAACCGACAATAGCTATAGACTCACCCCAGAAAGGCAAATTATGCATCACGTGAGAAAAATCCCAAAATGATTATATCTATATAGGGACAAGTGAGTGTCATGATACATATTTCATTGCATCTGGATTTAGAGGTGGAGAAGACCGAGTTTTTCCTGGATTGTATTATATTTGTGGGAATAAGGCTTACTACAGGTTGCTCAACCATTGGTATGGCACATGTTATGTTGGCCTGGTCTTTCCAAAGATCTTTCACATAGATAGAGTAGAAAATAGTGGACCAAATAACCTACTAATGCGTAGCAGAAGAGAAACTTGGTTAGAAATTGTAGGTGATATTTTTGGAGCCTTGATACCAGCAGTGGGAATATCTTGGAATGCAAATAATATTCGGAAATTGTCAACCATAGTGTACGCTTGTCAACAAACACCGCTGGAGGTTTCCTTTTGGTAAACACTGAAATGGTTGCCATGCGTGCTATGATTATGCAAAATCGACTTGCCCTTGATATTTTATTGGCTAAAGAGGGTGGAGTCTGTGGAATGCTGAAAGTTCAACATTGTTGCACTTACATTCCTGACAAAAGCAAAGATCTAAAAGTATTTATTAAGAACATTACAGAATTGCATGATGAAATAAAACCACTGGAGGCTGAAAGTATCTGGACTAGAATTAGTAATAAGATGGCTGCTATTAAAGCTTTCTTAGGTAAATTAGGTAGTAAAATAATAGGGAAAATATTATTTCCATTAACCTGTGTGATTTTTGTATTATTGATATTTAGATTAGGATGTATGTGTTGTAGACATAGAAGAAATAAAAAGAAGGCTAAATGAGAAATTTACAAAAAGAGAGAAAAGAAACCAGAAAAAAGATTTCAATGAAATAGAAATGGAAGAATGGAAGGAGAGCATGTATGATAAAACTATAAGAGACAATGAAAGGGAAACAGAATTTTAATTGAGCAAGAAGACATTTCAAATTTCTTTAAAAGGGGAAATAAATTGATTATTTGTGGGTTTTGTTTGGTGATAAAATCACCAAAGGGGGGATTGATGGAGCGGGAAAAATAAGATTTTTTAGTATACCCAATCCATTTATATAAGTTTATATTAAAATGACTAAATAATTAATTCTAATAATTAATTGAGTGGTGTAATGGTACTAACCAACATGATTAATAAAGAGAATACACGTGGGAAAGCATTTGCATGGCTAAAAATAATAAGTGAACTAAGTTGTATGCATATTAAAACGATAAGTGTTGCTTGAGCAGTGTTAATGTAATTTGCGCTTAAATAAACATGTATTAATGGCTTTAAATGTTGCATATGGCTAGATAAATGCACGCACATATGGGAACTAGCAGGGAAATAACACTGTTTTGATTATTTCAATGTTTTAATTACGTTTTGTGTTTTCTTCACTTAAGTTGTCTTTTCTGGCCTACCCAAAGATGGCTGCCGAAAGAAGCCTAAAATAAAGTTCATAAATACATCATCTAAACCATGGAGAAAGGCGCCTGCACTGACTACGTCATGCCTTCTCCTTGAACTTCTGAACCAGGCCTATGAAGACTACTCTGGGCGAAATGCCAATGTCCCTGAACATGGACCAAATGTTGCCATCCGGGA
This sequence comes from Triturus cristatus, assembly GCF_964204655.1. Lineage (NCBI taxonomy): Eukaryota > Metazoa > Chordata > Amphibia > Caudata > Salamandridae > Triturus > Triturus cristatus. Next base: position 138,373,360 of record NC_140589.1, on the reverse strand, counting down.
ACCAAAAGTTATCTATGAACAATAGACTGATACTTCCCCGACCTGAGAACATCCTTTCTCATGCGCCTAGTTTATACATCATCCGTATGTGAAAATTTGAAGATGTTTCTCAATGTATTTAGACGTGACTGAATTCATCCAATCAATGACCTGGAAATATTGTAATTGTTACTTGTATATGTAAATTTTGGTATAAATATTAGTAGTCTAGAGAGGGAAAAGAAGGTTACCAGATAAGAGCTTGAGACGCACCCTGATCGATGCTACTCTATGCGGCACTCCATGCTGACAGCAGAGGACGGGATGGTAGAACTCTGATGAATTTCTGAGGACCAGTTTTCCTGACTTAGAGAACGACAATTAGCCAGAATAGGTAACTATGACAAAAGATAATATTTCATTGTTAGGATTTTAACTGAAAATGTAATTAGATAAAGAAAAATCATTGTTTGAAGAACTGTGTCGGGTGGTTATTTCTGGTAATGTGTATTTGCTTTAAATGAATGTTGAAGTGATTTCCATCAAAACCTATCTTAACTAAATGATCTAGTCGACCATCTGGATGGAGGAACTAGTAGGGTAAAATCGATAGATGTGGTTCTCCTCTACCCAGAGTGTATAAAAGGTGTAGTTCGTGGGAGATTGTAAATCTCCTCTGTTAGGCACGGATAGTGTGATGAGAATGGATGTTGGTGTTATGGGCCCCACCAGCGTGTGATGTGTGTCTGTGTGTGTGACTGTGAAATCATTCCGTCCGTGGAAGCAGGGGAAGATTTTATGCTCTGAACTGCACCAGTGGCACCAGCAGCACCAGAAAGTTGACCTCCCCAGTTTGGGACTTCTTTTTGGTTAGCAGGATGGAGGTGAACATTGCTATATGCTCCATTTGTGGACAAGGTGTTAGTCGGGGTAATCTTGGTAAAAATTATGGTACCGGAGACCAAACAACACACTGAAAAAACACCACTTGATCCAGTAGGAGGCGCACCTTAGCAGCCAAAAAAATGCACCCATTGTTGTTGGTGGGGATGAAGAAATAGAAGTGGTGGATGGTGAACAAGAGGAAGGCATTTCCTCTGGTACACAAAGTAGTCCTGTCCCCAGCAGTGCTGTGGTACCCCCCACATCGTCCCAAGCAACATCACAGTGGCACAAGACTAAGAGTCAGGCTGAGACACCAAGGCGTCCCAGGCAAGAGAGTAACGGAACAAAAAAACTTGATTGAGCCTAACAACATCTGGCGTCAAGAAAACACCTGCATCAGTGGCACCAGAAAAGAAAAAAATCTAGGCTACCATTCTTAGCATGTTTAGGTCAGAGGGTCAGTGCGATCGCAACCACCCAACAGCATGCTTGTACAAAGCAAAGCTGGCTAAAATGTTGGTGCTAGGCCTCCTCCCTTTTCTTTTATGGAAGGGGTGGGTTTTCTTGAATTTGTGACAGCCATCTGCCCAAAATGGAAGGTTCCCAGCCGGTCCTATTTTGCATGAGTTGCTGTTCAAGCACTACATCACACATTTCAGCCATTCTTGTAAAGCCTGGAAGCAGCTGAGGATCATTCAACATGAGCAGAGTATGCAGTTAAAGCACTCATTCAGGAGGTGCCAACATGCTGGAACTCAACTTATTAAATGCTTGAACATCTGTTTGAGCAGTACAGACCAATTAATGAATATGCCATGTAAAGAGGGGATGCTACTGTAAAAGAGAACGAACACTGAGATGGACCAATGGGGCCTAGTTAAATGCATGACAAGGATGCTACTTCCTTTCGGGCTCTTCACACTTGAAGTCAGAAAGGAGCACTGTACTATGGGCCATGCTAGCCCATTGTTGCACATGCTACAGGAACAGCTTAAGGGGGTGTCTGCAATGTACGCAGGTGTGGAGGAAAAAAAGAAGCATATGAGTTTGTGGAGACCTTAACTCTTTGCTTATCTGCAAATACAAGGGTGCAAAGAGGCATTGTGTCATCCAACCATAACATGTGTGCCACCATTCTGGATCCATGGTACAAACCAGTACTGAACACATTGATTCCTTTTTCAGAAGGGGATGTTGCCAACTGCACAACTTGGATAGCTGCAGAAGGCAGTCGCTTCGGAAAAAAAAAAACAGGAATTAGAGGTCCGCCAGTCCAGGCCTCAGCAAATACTGCAGGGCAGCCAGCATCAAGTTGAACTTCAGAGCCTGTAGGCAGTACGGTTGGCTAACAGCAGCCAAACTACCAACAACACCAAGAACAACATCAACAACAACAAGAACAAGAGCCTCAGCCCCACCAAAATCGGCACAGGAATGGTTTCTATAGCAAGGGCTTGCTAGATCCAGTGAGGCAAAGGCAAAAGAGGCCAAGCAAGGCGGAGCACCCCTAAGCATTGAGCAGATGGTCCAGGCCTCTCTGGATTACCCAATAGAGGTCTTCATTGATCAAAACCGATTGCTGTATTGGTATGGGAAAAGACGCCAATGGCCAGTGCTCAGCAGGCTGGCAATAAACTATCTGGCTTGCCCTGTCACAAGTGTCTCTTCTGAGCATGTTTTTAGTGCTGCTGGTGATGCTCTGACAGTGAGAAGGACCAGTCTCTCACCCCAAAACGTGGAGAGGTTAACAATGATAAAAATTAATCAGCACTTCATACCACTGGATTACACCATACCTGAAGTAGCACAGCAGGAAGATGATGACGGCGACTTAGGTCACGATAGAAGTAGTATGTTAGATGACCTACTTCTGGGTGAACCACCAGATTTGAGGACAAGCTCTACTTCCCTGACAACAACTAGGCTTTTGACATGTTATTTTCTTTCTTGCTTTGACGCCCCAATAAAAGCCCCCCAAAAAGATACAGCTAAGGAATATTATTTACTTTTATTATTTGTGTGTGCCACTGTCTTTCTGGTTCTTACTCTTTTATTCACATCTTTGAGTCCTGCTTCAGTCCTGACTCCCCTAAATCCATTTCCCTCAAGCCAGACATTGGATGGAGAATAGTACAAGAAATGTGAAATGTGTGCCTGCCGCATTGAGTCCCTCCAAAGAACTTGACTATAGCTATCCTCCTTTCTGAGCCTAGAGGGACTGCCCCGTAAGAACAGGTAAATGATGGCATGCATAGGACGCTGTCTCTGAGTGACTGGTGTTTGTGTTGTTGTTGTGCATGATGTCTAGTCTACTAGTATTTATTCTCCACACAAAAAAGTGACTCAAGTCAATGTTTCCATTGTTATTTAGTAACAAAATGTTACTACTGCAGGCCGATCCATTGCATTTTTGATTCAGGATTCACTAGGTACACTATAGAGTTGGACACCATGATGACCATACCATACTCACAGTCAGTCAGTAGGATCGGAGATGATTGATGGAATAACTCAGGGCACTTCATGAAGTGGCCTAAAAGGTAAACAAGTCAACAACAACAACACCAGACCTACATTTCTTTGTAGTGGTGGAGGTGAGTGTAGTGGTATGACTGATAGCGGTGCATTGATTTAGTTACTTAATTTGGAAAATGCTATGTTGCTGTGTATGTGTGTGTGCTCAGTGCAGTCTGGCTCAAAATCTAAGCTAAGTGGAGGTTGGGTGAGCGCAGCGGGCCTGCTCCTGTTATTGTAGGTTAATGCTGTAAACAGAGTAGACATGATTGAGCCATGCCACCTCTGAAAGCTTTCTTGTTGCACTCCTCCTTAATTTATGCAGTTTAGCTTTACTTTTCTCCTAGATATTTCAATATCCCTTTTGTTTTTCCATCTAAACTTACAGGCCGGTCTTTACCCTCTGCTACCTTACCAATCTGTTTCGCCAGGCAGGCACCCAAGATTGACAGAGGGAGCGTTCATGGTAGGAAGGACCAAGAGGAATGCCGACTGCCGAGATGCAACTCCCAATTTGACCATAATATAGTTATAGTATCATATTCTTTTCATTTGATTCAATTTTTCTCTTCAATTATCACACCTGTGTGTTTTGTTGTTATTATGTTTGCTTATATTTGACTCCTACAGATATTTTTTAATTTTCTTTGGTAGCTTTAAAAGGAAGCCCAGTACAACAGAACACAAAATATATGTAACTTGGGTCTCTCTGGGGGCAGACAGGCAAGGCAATTGCATAATAATAATTAATAATATAATGCTGCCCTGTACTGCTACTAGTCTAGTACTACTCATCATCATCAAGTCATCATCATGCATGCATTTCCTTTTTCTCCCTTAACAGATTTATGATGGTCGTCTTCCAAGATTGTGTGTTGTCCATTTGTAGTGCTTACCTTTGTCAAACCTTTCCCTCAAATACCCCAACCATTCATCAAACCCTAACCCTCTCCCCCCCGGCTTTCTGATTTATATTGAGGTGTGACTAAATTATACATTTACACCAATAATTGATCACACACTTGTAGGGGCGGATTTGGTGAAAGCAACACTAACTCAAGGCAGGGTGAGGAACTTCCTCTGCTCTAAGTATATAGCCCACACTGGCAACATATAGATTAGGTCGCCCACCCATGCTTAGTATTTGCTATTCAATTTATTTTTACAGAGGAACATAATCCATCATAATTATTAATTGCCGGCATCGATTTATCATCCTTCCAGCACTAAAGGTTACGCTTGTCCACTTCATAGGTCAGGTCAACTTCAGTTTGTAACTTGTACTAGGCTATCCCTTCCGCCATTATTTACTTTAGCATTGCTTATCATCATCATCGGTTCTTGTTTCGCAGTCTTCTTCTTGTGTACTGTATTTCTACTACTCGTTACCTAGCCTCCCTCAGGTGACTGACTGTCTCATTTTCTTTTTTTGCAAATGCAACTGTCTACTACTGCTACCACCACCCACCATGGCACCTTGGGAAACCAAACCATCACCATGCAGCCATCACTTTGCCTAAACATCAGTCACAGGTAAGAGAAGAAGTGTTGAGGAGGAAATAATGCATACAGTATCGAAATTAATTTATTCACACACCCACATCCTTCAGAGTACATAATACATAGGAATTTTAGTTTCAGAATGCATAGACTAGGAGGGGAGACTGACAGTAGTAGGACAAGTGAGGGTACAGTATCGCATCTATCTGTTGGTGTGTTACACTATTGGCAGATTTCAAATACTGGCTGCGGCCCTGCAGAAAAGATTTACATCATATGTATTGTAAAACCATAAATAATTTATTACCCTAAAAAATAAACTAGAAGAACCCACAACACCTGACCCACCCCTCTCTCTAACCCCAACCAATGTCCAATAAATGTCCATGTCCAAATGTCCATAAAAAAACAACACCCACATTTTTCCCAACCCCCAACATTGCCACCCTCTTCCCAATAAAACCCACCCACCAAAAAAAAGATTAAAAAAGGAGCAAGGGTCAAGATTAGGACTGAGATCTAGCGGCAGGCGTGCCGGCTAGTGCGCTCCAGGACCTCCTCCAGCCTGGCCTCTAGGTGTGCCATCCGGAGAAACATGCGGTGCCGAAAGTTCCTGCAGGAACAACAGGGTAGGCAGCAGTGGCTGATGATGAGGTGCCACGGGCAGCTGACAGAACACAGCGCTGTACTGCCGGAGGCAAAGGGGACCTGGCTGGTGCCCGGGGCATTGGAGGAACCTGCAGCTGCTGCCTCCTCCTCCTTCGCTAGGACAACCAGCCGGCGATATTCATCCCGGATGGCCTCCAGCTTGCATTGCCGTGCCCTTGATGCTAACTCCTGCCTGTTGGGTTGGGAAAGAGTAGCTATATCAAGAAAGAAAAAAAACAATTGTAACCAATACTTTTTGAAAAACAGTTACACAAAATTATACACATAATGGCACAGTAGCACTAGCAGTACATAACATTTGTGGTATACTCACTTCCTTGGCCCCTAATATTTGGATGTGATGATTGATGATTAGACTTTCAGGCATTAGGCACTATAGAGTAGACAAGTATTTTTCTCTCTCTTGTTTAGCACAATTAATCTTGTAGGCATGCCAGCTCAGTCAGCTTGTGCCCTGGACAGACATACTTGTGTCACAGACTCACATTACTTTACGACTGTCTGCATGTGGGGCAGCTACACTAGACAATTTTGATCTATTTTTCCATTACGGCCATACTCTGTTAAAACAATGGCAAATGCTCAATTTCACTTTCACCCTGACTACTACAATAAGGTACATGATATATGCTTAATATGAATGATGATGATATACGGCACGATGTCACGTCACTCATGTGATTATGATGATGACATACTGATTTGTAAGTAGTTAACAATGCAGCCGATAGGGCACCCATGGCTGACACGGTCAAAATGTTATGGGTAGGGAATGGAGCGGAAGTGGGTCTCGGAATTGGAGGGAGGCGGTTGATGATGGTTGGGTAGGGTACATAATAGATAGTCATGCACAGTATATATGTTGTGCTTGCAAACTACTGTGAGTCAAGGGAGTATTCCATTCTGAAATACAACCTCAAACCTTTGAATCAAAAACTTTGGGAAAAAAGGCCTTGTTTGTTCTTTCTAGGGCTTTTTTAATTTATCATTGCATTGCTCTTCTACCATTATATTATTCTTTGGCCTTGGCTTTGATACTCTGCCACGGTTTAATTTTCTTTTACATTCTCTTCATCCAGTCTGACTCTTCACCTACTATGATACCATCCAGGCATCCATCAATCCAAACATGGCTATCATAAACCTTTCACCGACAACATATATTTTTCATTTAACCACCACCCATGCGTTCTTGCTTGCCTTTGAGTTTGACCCCCCAAATCCCCTGAAGGATTCCTTTCACCCATACAGTCTCCCCCACCCATGCAGGCATCCTTTCTGCTTTCTTTCACATTTCACCCATCCTTCAACCACCTATGCATCCCATCACCCACCTATATGCATCCCAGGGCCCCTTCCTTCACCCAAGCATCCTTCTATGCCAGTCATAAATGACATGTCGTCTGACTCTTTGTCTTCATGATAAAACTTTCTCTACTGAGTTTAAGATAGAATAGAATAGACCATTAGTTACTCAGCCCCAGCTAATGCTAATGTTAAGTAAATGGTGTTTTCTTCAACTGTTCAGTGTTCACCACAAGTTAGTCTCAGCAGAAGTACAGTGTACTGAGTGAGTGTACACTGGCACCCTTGCAGCTAGTGTATTCATCAGTCTGAATAAGTAAGGAATATGACTTACCACCGCCCGCCACTGCTGCTGGCTCACCCCCTGCATTTGTGGCATCTGCTCCCCCGAAGTGGCATGGCCCTCGCCGCTGGCCCCGGCACTAGTGGTCAGTACTCCTTTAAAAAACATTTCATATTTTTTAGATGCCTTATACGCCTCCCCAATTTATTATTTTCATTAGCAAGATTGAAAATAGTGTCATACACCACACACATCACTATCTACAATTCGGATACTAGGAGTAGAGTAAACAGTATGTCCTATCAAAAATAAAAAAATATCCGGTTGAACATTTTGTTGGCAATTTTTGAAAAGCCTTTCAAGAAAAGAACAGCCCAAAGGACTCAACTCAGTGGCTAGAGCTATTGGTGCATCTCATTTTTGAAAAGAAGAAAGAGGTCTATCTTATTTGAAAAATAATGGTGCTGTTCTCCTCCTCATACTTCCTTCCTGCCATGGTGCATGGTAATCAGTTGTTCAGTGTTCACCATCAACTGCTGCTAATGAAAAAAGTACTAGGCCTGGATTAGAAAAAGTAAAATACACCACTTTGGGGTGTCCAACGTGAGTGACCACCATTTACTGACTGAGCATGAGACAGTAAAAGAAAGCCTTCTCCTCTCAACAAACCTGCGCAGAATACCTTACTTGGTCATGCAATCTGCACAGCAGATTAGTGCTACTAGTACTAGTAGTAGTAAGGTGTCCTTACTACTACTAGTAGTAGCCTATGACCAATGGGTTCACTGAGTCTTACAGTACCACTACTAGGCAATCCACAAAATATACGAGTGGAGAGGGAAAGCTGAGTGGAAAACCAGAAGAAAGCAATCTACAGACAGATTAATACAGAGTCAAAGGCAGTTTGATTTGATGTAAAAAAAAAAAACAGACCCTAGAAACAATGTTAGTAGTACTAGTAGGTAATGGAGCAAAAACAAGAATTTAGAAACATATAGATTGAAGAGGATTTGGGAAAAATTAAAATTAGGAAATGGAAATAATAGAGCGGTAGGGAAATATTGATATGACAACACAAGGGCCAGCAGAGCCATCTGCGCCTGAGGCTGCTTCCTGCTGCTCCTGGGAGACTCCTCTGGCTCCCACAACCGCCTCCCCAGACCCAGTCTTTGTCTTCTTGCCACTGGATGCTGACCATGTAAGACTGAATTAAAGAGACAAAAAGTGATTTGTTTTAAATAAATAGATATTAAATAATCGCTCCAAAAATATTTTTAGACAGAAAACGGCCATTGCAATAACATTAACCTATCCTAATTCAGATTGACTAGTAGTAGACTAGTATTGCAGACTAGTCGCGCACATCCTATCTTTTATTATTCCACAGTTCCATTCCAATTCCTGAATCCTAAACATATAGAGCCTGCCTATTTCAGACTTTGGAATGAATTACAAAAAAATTATGTTAGCTTCTAAGTTCCGATCTCATTCCCAATTATCTCTCAGTCTCAACTCCAACTCCCTTTGACGGGCCAATTACTAAGCCTTCTTAAATGCATAGACGGATGCATGCATATTGCATACACCAAATTAGTTGGTTGCTATTCACTCACTATACGAACTAAAAAGGTTCTACTAGGACTGAAGTCATGAGAGAGGACGTGTCACCCAGGCCGCTTAATTACCAAATAATACTAACTAACTAATTACTACCACTATCATAGTGACAGGACAGCCTGACAGGACATAGGAAAGGTCTGGAGTCTTTCCTATCTGCATTACCTTACTTAAATTCTCTAACCTCTCTTACATAACCAGCCCAAGAGAGCGCAAAGTTGCAAACAAGTACGATTAGTTAGTAGCGCCGAGCACCTGTTTGGAGAATAACAATCAAATAATATTAGATTTTTAAACATAAGTTACCTGCATGTAAGCAGCAGCAGCATGTCAGCTATTTGCGAAAGAAATAATATTCGCAATAACACATAACAGAAGAACACAATAGTAATATAATTAGTTAATAATACTGATATTTGGAAAGCGCGAACAGCTACCTCACGAGGAGGTGTCCCGGCGCTATAGACCGCTGGGGAACCCGTCCTGGCTATCCCTGTGAGATGGTCCCTTTCTGGGTATCTCCAAGGTGAAACCAGGCATCCCCAGCATCTGTGGGGGGCCGTTGTAGAGATGAGGCAAGCTTAATGCCCAGAGTTGCCGAGTGTGTTCCTGGTTAGAGTAGGTACCGAGGCGAGAATTATCGAGTCTGTTTTGACCCTGGTCCACGACCCAGCCGCGTCGGGAATTGAACCCTGGTCCCTGGCCAATTCTCTGCTTACGGGTCTGCCGCCTCTAACCAGTGAGCCACACCTCTCTACAGTTACCCACCAAGACCCTGGATCTCAACACCTAGCAGGTCCAGCAGGTCCTGCTCCGGGTCCAGGACGTCGGACCACTGGTGCAACAGTTGGTTATGGCTGCGCTGGACCCCAGAGCAGCGAAACACTGCTCGGCGCACCCTCTCCCACCGCCGGTGCCGCTCACGGAGCCCATACCCAGGCCTGCCGCCTGATGCCAGGGTTAAGGTGAGGCGCTGGACAAAAAGAACCAGTGCGGCCACCTCAGAAAACAAGTCCTCGGCCTGCACCTCTTTCCGGGCGACGCCTTCCACACGGAGGGCGGTCACGGTTCTCGCTCCTCCTCTTCCCCTGGTCCTTACTCTTCTTCAGACTTGATTCTGAGGTGTGAGAAAATTTAGGAAGTAAGAAAGGAAGTGAAAAAAATTTAAAAGCAAGTAATGGAAAACAGTGAAAAAAACACAAAAAAACACACAAAAAGTAGAAAAGAACCGCAAAATATTCAATCAGGAATAAAGAGGGATAGATAAATAAAAAAGATCAGAATTTTTTTTTTAGAAACAAAGGATTGAAAAGATATAGGGAGGATGGAAAAACAGGCCCAGAACCATAGCAAACATGAAAAACAAGATGGCCGGGCCCATCCGTGACTGAGTGGTGAAGTTTGTGCGATATTTCCCCCCGAGCACGCAAAATGCGTTTCCGAACACGCAATCCGCATTCCCGAAAGTAAAAAACACATCGCAAATGGGCAGTACAAGCAACATCGTGCGCTTGCTGAGTTTTTTGTGCAACTTCGCAGAATTTTTCGTAGCGCGGCTCCGCGAGCTCCGCCCAGGGTTAATGCAGACTCATATGTCTACAATAGAAGCAATACTCCATACCACATGACAGTTACAACAACCAATGGCTGTAAAGTAGGCTGAGCAACAGGTGAATAAAACAACAAACAATCACTGATGAGTACTGAGCTTTGTTCCTTCTCAGAGAGCGCACAACACTGTATAAGGGGAAAGGACATTTTAAATCTTGAACATCTGATTTTTCATCTTACCAAGAAGCCAACAGATGGCTTGTTACCTCCCTTTCTTAAGTTCCTAAAAACTTAAATGGATTTAAGCAAAAATAACCGAACAGAAAACATATTCTCTGATGAATAATTGAGTAATCTCCAAGTGAGACCAGTATTAGCATATAATCAGCACTGTCATCATGCAGTTGTGCCAGATTGAAACAAAATGATTGCATCCTGCATGAAACAAATACTGATGCTAAACGAGACTTCATAGCAGAGACATTTTAAGGCATAGGCAAAGTGGGCACAGGCCCAGGACCCCAACTTTCAACGGAAACACTTGTTAGGCTTTTGTGACAGTCCAAGACTATACAGAGTTTTAAAATTACCAGTTTGTTTACTTACTTATTTATTATAATCAACAAGGGGGGCGTGGCCAAGCAGGCTACCATGGCGGTTGTGGCTTGCTGAGGCTCCGCGATCGGGCCCGCAAACTGCCCGCTTCCAGGCATTGCTCGTATCCAAAAACGCAGCTTCAGGCACCGGAACGGGTCCGGAGTCCATCGGAGCGGTGATCAGGCGTACACCAGGGGAGACAAGCAGCGGCGGCGGTGCAAGTGCCGGACCGGGGCTCTTGGCCGCAAGATGGCAGTTGGCAGTCTCGGAGGACCGAACTAGACGGCGCACGTGAGGACCATGATGCCGGCGCCGCCCGCGGCCCCTCAGAGAGTACACTCGGAGGGACGGAAACGTCAGCCCGCGGGCTTGCAGAAGCGGAGCTCCCTAAGATCCCTGAGCGTGCACCCATTGCCAGACTTGGGTCGACGCGAAGGCAGAGGGCGACCATCTTGGAACTGGTACGGACCCTCCACCGGAGACGGGCTCAAGAATACACGTCGCGCTGCGGTGCTGACCAGGGGTGGCACCTCTTCCATGCAGAGCCCTGAGGCCACAGAGACAGCTGTGCTATTACAGCTTGGTGGTGGGCCCTGGTGCACCCCTCTTCGTGGTCGGTGCGCCTGACCTCAAGATGGCGCCCGACATGCAGCAGAACTGACGGGGCATGGAGCAGGCGACTTGGGGAGAAATATGCTAGCGACAGTGAGGTGAGCTGCACCCCCATATCCTTATACCCGGAAAGCCCCTCCAGCTGAGTGGCCCAGCGCATAAACAGCGCAGGATTGGGCAGATGCCTGACGTTGACATGGTGGCATGACCCCTGACGCCGCGAGAGACAGCTCCCCCCCTGTTTGAAGAGGAGAGACGCACAGCGGGGAACCCTTCAACCCTGGGACACTCTGCAGAGGGGCACTGAGGCGCCTAGGGAGGGTGCCTGACTCCGGTGACAACGAGACCATTGAAGGAGTGGCCCCCCCTCCCCCTTTGGGGTGAATTGCCCGCAGTACCGGTGGACGATCTCGGCACACTGCATTACCCCGGTTGCCGCAATGGGGAAATCAAGAGCGACCCAACATACGGCGGTGCCCGAGACGGCTCCAGAGAATATGCCAAAGAGCAGGATGTGGGTGAATGCAGAAGCACCACAGGCCGATCCGTCGATCTCAGCCAAACTGGATCAGGTTCTTGCGGCCATCGAGCTCTCCAGAGTCTCCATGGAGGAGAGGCTCGGGACATTGGCAACGGACATCAGCCTCATCCGCGACGATCACCGCAAATTGGCGGACAGAGTGAAAGACAGGGAAAAGACGATGGCTGACCTGCAACCCACGATCGAGACGCACCAGAAGACGCTACAAGAGGTTCTACACCGCCTAACCATTATGGAGGAACGTACAGACGACTTAGAAGGACGCTCGAGACGCTGTAACATCCGCGTGTTGGGTTTGCTAGAAGGAATTGAAGGCACGAACCCTCTGCACTACATGGAAACATGGGTGAAATCCTTCACTCCAGAGAAGGACCGATCTGCATTCTTTTCTATGGAACGTGCTCACAGGGTCCCGGCCCGCAGACCGCCACCAGGGGCGACCCCAAGGCCGATGTTGGTGAAGTTCCTGAACTTTCGGGACAGGGACGCGGTGCTGCGGGCGGCGCGTGTGTTGGGTGCCCTGCAGGTTGACAATAAGCGGATCATGGTGTTCCCGGACTATGCGAGAGCAGTGCAGCAACAACGGTCTTCATTTCTGAACGTGAAACGCCGACTCCGTGAGAACAATATCCAATACTCCTTGCTCTTTCCGGCTCGCCTCAGGGTAATTCATAACGGCTCCACTGTCTTTTTCACTACCGCCACGGAAACGCAGGATTGGGCGGATCAGCACTGCACACGGCAGTCCAGAGCAGAAACCACAAGAGATCCGAGCCCTAAACTGTCACGACCCAGGAGGCGTACCCAGAGGCACCCACCTGGTGGTACGGGTGGTGGGACCAGACCACGTACCCAGGACTCTCCCGATCTGGAACAGATTGTGAAAGAACGGAGGGAGGCCCTGCAAGCAGTGATCGATCTGCAGGCGTCCCCCCAGCTGTACGACATAGACCGACCTCCGCATATTTTTTCATCCGAGGGAGAGAACGAAAGTGATGGAACAATGTCGGGCGGAGACTCTGTGACGCCCCCTCTAGTCACTCCTCAGACGGCGGACCTCATCCTAGATGAACAATCAAGAACTCTTGTGACGTAAGATGGGATTGCTGGGAACAGAATGAGGATAACTACACTCACACTTCACACACTGACTATAGACACCTTTGCCAACATCCGACACGTTATGAGCAACGCCCATTGATCCTACTAAGGCCCGATTCGCGTTTAGCCCTGCACACCCACACCGCCGCCCCCATCATACATTGTTGCACCCCCCTTAATAGGGAGCGCAGGTTTGGATGCATTGCTTCTGGCGATGGGTCCTTGGCATTGGGAATGTTTCCCGACCCCAGTTATACAGTTGGTTTTTCCAGTTCAGCAATATCCCATCCCCCCTCATGGAATCACGCAGATGCGGACGCTCACAACACGTGGCCAAACAGTGTCGTGGGGTACGGGCACCCTCACTCAGTTGGGTCGGCCTTGCTTAATACACCCCGACAGACACAGTCCCCGATCATCGCACACAGATACTGAGACATGGCAATAAATACACCACATACTGATGTTACCATCCTCACCCTTAACGTTAGGGGGCTCCACACTCCGAGCAAGCGATATGCAGTATACTCATATGCAAAGCGCCACAATGCTCGGATAACTTTCCTACAGGAGACGCATCTCATTGCGAAGGAGGTGGGGAAACTACAGGCAAAATGGCGGGGTACCATATGCGCCACGACCTATTCCGCGTATGCACGCGGGGCACTGATCTGGGTTCGTCTGGGAACCCCCTTCCAGGAACTCAGGAGGGTGGTAGATAAAGACGGCAGATATACGCTACTAAAGGGCCTCTTAGACGGGCAGGCAGTACTTCTTGGTAGCATATATGCCCCCAATGTAGAACAGGACAAATTTTGGGATCGCCTCGCTGGGATCCTAGCCCCTTTTGCCTCAATTCCCTGGATTCTGGGTGGAGACTATAATTGCACGCTCGACCTAAACCTAGACCGCTCTCGCCCCCCTCCAGTGCACTCTCCGGCCCACAGGCAAACCGACAGATTTCGGGCCTGGCTCGCACACTGGGCACTTACCAACGCGTGGTGAATGCGCCACCCACAGACCCGGTTGTACTCCTTCCACTCCATCCCGCATAATCTACGTATCCGTCTCGACCGATTCTTATGCTCAGCAGCAATACTGCCCAAAATTACCCACACAGACTACATGGGCAGGGTCATTTCTGATCACGATGCCCACATCCTCCGACTAAACTGGCGAACCCCACACCCCCCCGTCCCTACCTGGCGCCTGCCACGGGATTGTCTCTCGGACCAAGTCTTAAGGCATGAGCAGGAGCGTAGCATCCAAGACTATTTTACACACAATGCAGGTACAGCTTCCTCAACTTCAGTGGAATGGGACCCATTTAAAGTAGTGGTCCAGGGAGAATGCATGAAACAAATAACAGGGGTCAAGCGCGTGTTGGAACAAGCGCTTACCAAGGCTGAGCAACAACTCGCCGCTATCACTAAGCGGGACACCACATCCAAGGAAGAGACGCAGCGCTTAGCCAAAGCAAAAACAGATTATCAAGTCGCCTGCGCAGATCTCCGCCGGTACAATTTTAGATCGTACGCTACTCAAATGCATAAAGAAAGGGACAAAACAGGCACAATATTGGCGTGGCTGGCCAAGCAAGACACTGATATCAAACCCATCACCGAAATACTGGACTCCCAGGGTATACTGGTGCGCTCCCAAGCCGAGATTCTTGGGGCTTTTTACGGCTACTACGCGGAGATATACAATGACCCAGCCTCAACTCCACAAGCTGTAGTGGATCGTTTTCTCGATCCCCTGACTATACCAAAAATCACAAGGACAGATAAGGAGGCCCTGGAAACGAGGATAACAGCGACGGATGTGACCCGCGCCTTACATGCCCTAGCCTGTAATAAGGCGCTGGGATTAGATGGGTTCCCTCTAGAATATTACACGACTTTTTCTGTACAACTGGTCCCTCGATTGGTAGAGATGCTCGCGACTGCGCTTGAGAAGGGAGAACTACCGAATCTATAAGAGAGTCAGTACTCGTGACTTTCTTAAAACCGCATCGGGATCCGCAGCAAATGACCTCCTATCGCCCCATATCGCTACTCTCCGCTGACTGCAAACTCCTCGGGAAGATACTAGCAGATAGATACGCACAAATTATACGTCCCCTGGTCCATCCGGACCAGTGTGGATTTATCCCCAGTAGACACACATCCCAGAACATACGCCGCATTTTCCACGTCCAAGACCAGGTGCAAGGGATATATCCCCGGTCGGCCTGCCTCATCCTAGACCTCGAGAAGGCATTTGATTCCCTCACTTGGCAGTACCTTTTCACGGTCCTACAGCGAGCCGACATTGGCCCCACCCTCATCGCATATACACAACTTTTGTACACTAAACTTACCTCACGGTGCGCCTGGGACGCTATATCTCGGCGGAATTCGCGGTTCGGAGGGGCACGAGGCAGGGATGTCTGCTGTCCCCCTTACTTTTTGCCCTGGCAGTCGAGCCACTGGCCATACGGCTTCGCCAGGAGGGAGCGCGCTGGGGCATTCCCATAGCAGGCACCGTGCACAGTGTCTCTATGTACGCTGACGACCTGTTAATATACGTGTGAGACATCACAGAAGACTTGACCCCCCTTTGGGTGACATTGACAGAATTCGCAGCAGCCTCTGGACTGAGGGTGAATTGGGATAAATCCACGATATACCTGCTGCATCCGGACCTACCCCCCCAGGAGGTTAGACTGGGTAGTCAACGAATGCCTTGGAGCGCGGAGGCACCTCGGTACCTCGGGATCCGCCTATATCATTCCTCAACCGATATTTTTGAGGGTAACCACAGTAGGGCATTGGCGGGCATTAGAGCTGTAGTCGGATTTTGGAAAAACCTTCCGCTAGCGCCAATAGGCCGAGTGGCTTTAGCCAAAATGATAATGGTTCCACGATTATTATACTACTTTACCAATCTACCAGTGATCCCACCTAGAACCTTTTTTCGGGATTTGGACTCTTTCCTCAGCGCGTTAATTTGGGGCTCTACCAGACATAGAATAGCACAGAAAAAACTACAATTACCCACTACACAGGGTGGCCTGGGCGCTCCCTCATTCGAAGCCTACTTCTTGGCGGCACAACTACAGTGGCTCTCCCACTGGACGGCAGACAGGTACACGGAGGAAACGCACACCATAACGGGTCGGGTATCCGTTCCGGAGATCCGTCGTCTACTGCTCCCTGGCACCAAACCGAAACATACATATCCCCCACAGGTGGCAGTGGCATGAAGGTGCATGCAAAGAATACACCGCATGTCCTCAGAGACACCCTTGTATTCCCCTCTACTCCCTTTGATTGGGTGGCCCAAGCGGGGACACTATTACACATACAATATGCTCACCACATGGACATCCTGTGGCATCACTGATATGGAGTCCCTTTTTGAGGACGGACAGCTTAGACCATTCCGAAGTCTTATGGACGACTATGATCTTCCCCCAGGGCAATTCCTGCTTCACCGCCAACTACTAGATAGTTACCGGCCGTACCAGGACCTCTCGAGGGGGGAACCACACACACATCCAGTTATTCACACGATTTTACACATAGGGGCAGGTCGACATCTAACTACATGGCTCTATAAGGCCATATGAGAGCTAAACAATAAACCGCTAGTGACCCTACGCGCCTTATGGGAGGCTGAAATTGGGCGCGCGCTTCACGAAAAGGAATGGGAGAGGGCCCTGGAGTACCCCAAGAAGGTATCCAGAAATGCACTCTTTAAAAACATACAATTTTACATACTCCATAGAGCTTACTTGACACCGGCACGCCTTCAACGATTCTACCCGGACACGCAGTTCCTTTGCCCCAGATGCAGTGCACAGGAAGCAGATTTCCAACACATGTTCTGGAGTTGCTCCATAATCTGAACTTTTTGGCAGCACATCCATACTGCTCTAGGGGACCTCACAGGGATCACATGCATGAACACGTGGGAAGCCAGCGCCCTAGGTATCTTCCGCACACACAAACAACACAAGGTGCAGACTCGCTTTCTCTCCCTAGCGGTGTTGTTAGCCAAACGGAGCATCGCCATGCACTGGCGTTCCCCCACCGGTCCCCCACTCGCGGCTTGGGTGGGAGCTACACACAAATGGGCGGCAGCGGAGGAGGAAACGTTGCGGGAGGAGGAGGTGAGAGGGATCTGCAAGCACCCCATATCAATGGATTGGGCCATGTTGTTACATCGCTTTAAGCAACTAACCCCCGGCGAAGACCCAAACGGCGACACACCTACACTACCAGCCCTGCAAATGCAGTCTTAAATCCTGACCGCCCAACCCCTTCATATGCTGGGGACATGATCACATTCAAAGCAGCGCTATAGCGCATACTGCCACACTTGCCGGTCGAGCCTAAGAGTCGGTGCAATCGCAAATACTCGGGGCGCCACACCCACACGACTGTCCGAGCATTAGTCTGAGAGGCCCGGACGTGAAATTCCATACCCATCCCCTAGTTTTTCCTGTGTTAAACCCCAGTTCAAGTGACATATTCACCATCAGGGTCCATAGGGTTCACACATTTATTTATTTATTTTTTTAATTATCCTTCTGTCTTCGAAAATGATATGTGATACCGGATACTGTAATATACGGTCCAATTGATTGAAAGATCTGTATGCTGTACAGCACAATAAACCTGAAATTGTCAATAAAAATATGTTACAAAAAAAAAAATCAACAAGGGGGGAGAAAGAAGGATTCGTGATCCATTCAGCTTCTTTACTTGTACTCAAAATATCAAATGGGGAATGGATCACTTGACCTGAGTAACCAGGGTTTGCGATATTCGTATAGTATACCGATAAAAAACCCTCATTCACGTACGCAAGTCGAGAAAGCGGTATATCTTGATTCTCCGCTCTGTTATTAGTTATGTGACAGCATCATCATAGGGTTAGTTTCATGCTAACTCCACCAGGAGGTTGAACCACTGGTTATTGCAGTAGTGATCAAGAGATAGGTGATGGTGTTTAAGTGAAGTGAAGAGAAGTGATATTAAAATCTCGTACATCCAGATACGTATTTTAATCAAACTGGATTCAAGATATTTAAAAAGTCTTGTTGTGCACTGGAAGACTAATTATGGTCTAGTGCACTTTAGGGTGTCCATAAAAAGGTTGACATGTTTCAGCCCTTACGGTTTCCCCTGTGGTTCAGGTGGGCTTTCTTCAGGACCTAAAAAGTTAAAGAAAGGGAGGCCATATCCTGTTAAGGTCTCAGGGGAATGGGGTATATTGACCCGGTTGACATATGTTCAATTAGAACCTGTATTGGTAAAAAAAAGGAAAGAGAAGAAGAACAGTAAGTACTTCTTTTCAGGTATGCTGTCTCTCTTCGGAAGAATGGAAATAAATGCATGTAACTAATAAAAAATTGCAATTCTTTAGACAATCATGTTCATCATGATATGGCAAATGTACCTTCATTTTGCAAGATAAGATTTGAGTCTCATAGCAATGGTCAAATACCACATGCTTAGTCCATTTTGTCATATAAATACTGATATTCGTTGGTTAACAGTAATGCTTTTTCAACTCTATTGCTAACTATTAGTATTCATCATTGAAATTATTGGGGGAAAACCAAAACCAAAACAACGGGTACCCATTTTTCATGGCGATTCAGTTTGCAAATGCTCAGGACTTGCATTCGTCATTTAACTAAAACGGCCTCGATTGTAGTCAGCGTGCCGTTTATTACGGTAATGTGTCCTTAAAGTAACTAATGGTGTAGTAGATGAATACCGGCTTGTCATGTAAGCTGGGAATTGTAGCAGTATGTCAATATGTCACGCTCAATCCCATAGCTACAAGCTTTAAAATTATAGACATATCTACACAGTAGCAGCACTAGCATTGGTGTTACGCTATGAATTGTAAACATAGTGCAGTGATAACGCTGGTGTAAAAATATAAACATTCTGTATGGGTAGTTACTTGTTACTCATATATGCTAGTGTAATGGTCCTGTGCACTAAACAAATATGTCCATATTTGATTAATAGGATATGTCAACAGGGGGGCACCGGCATTGACTTGGTGCCGTCGCTGTAGAATATGCAGAAAAACAGACAGGCATTTTAATATGAGTAGTTACGTAACTTGGATATCACTATTGGTTTGAACTGCTAAATGGACAGTAATATCTGCCTGCGGTTTGTGAAGTGTCCGGCGTTTAATCTGGCAGAAGAGTTTATTCATGGCGCGCAGTGAATGAAAAAAGTTACTGTGGTGTGATCAATGCGGCGTGCACCGTGTATTCAAACTTCACGTTTAATCTATTTTGGGCACGTGAGTATAGTCATACCTTGAATCCCAAAGTGCGGGCTTCATCGGGCGTTCAGAGAGCTGTGCCTGCTTGAAAAAGACAAGTATGTACACTCGTAAGCTTAGTGCAAAGTAATACGTTACGGTTTTGGCGTCCTCGTGTTTTTCTTCTCATACCTCTTTTGCAGTTCAACACGACATGTGCTGGCTCTTCCTCTATCGGCCCGGTTGTATTTGACTACAGGCTTGTGGGATTAAGTAGGAGTATATAGAAAGCGAGGAAAGACTATGCATGAAAGTGTAAATTGTACTTTGCTAAATCGCTGAATGAAGCAAAATTGTGAATTAGGAATTGAAAATAAAGATTAAAGAAAATGTATATTGTCATGAATTTAAAATTTAAAATTTTGCATGTATCCAGTGATTTTCTGCCTCTCATGTACAAGTGAGATGAATCCTTTTTTGGGTATATAGGAGTTCAGCGTCTAATGTTCAACCAAGAGATGTTATCTTTCAATCCTTGTACATTCGGTTTGAGACAGTGAACCCATCTCCGCTCTTTTTCAAAAAGTACCTGTTCTGCTTTTTGATTTTTTGTTTGTAGGGTCTCTAGAATCACCCATTTCAAATCATTAATGGTATGTCCCATTTCTATGAAGTGGCTGCTCATTTTTGTAGTATTCTTTTTGCACTTCACATTACTCTTATGTTCGCATATTCTCTGTTTGGCTTTGCGACAAGTCATCCCTATGTAACGTAGTGTACAGGGACATGTGATCATGTAGATTACATGTGTAGTATTGCAATTTGTATGGTATCTGATGGTCCATTTTAAGTTTGGCAAAAGTTGTATGGTTTTCGTTACAGTTGTTAAGTGGCAAACAGAGCACGAACCACATGGGTTATGTCCGATCACAGGTGGGTTTTCCATAATTTTGGTAGTGGTTCATTTCATGTTTGTGGTAGTGGTCTAGTATGTACCAGCATGTCTTTCAAATTTCTAGTTCTCCTATTGGCGAATCTGGGTTTGGACCAATTTAAGGATCCAGAGGTCAAGATACGCCAGTTTTTATTTATAATCTTTTTGATGTTGTTTGAGGCTGTGTTGTAAGTGCTTACACAGAGAAGATGTGGTCACCTGTGTTAACACTTACAACACAGCCTCAAACAACATCAAAAAGATTATAAATAAAACCTGGCGTATCTTGACCTCTGGATCATTAAAATTGGCCCAAACCCAGATTCGCCAATAGGAGAACTAGAAATTTGAAAGACATGCTGGTACATACTAGACCACTACCACAAACACGAAATGAACCGCCACCGAAATTATGGAATAACCCACCTGTGATCGGACATTACCCATGCGGTTCCTGCTCTGTTTGCCACTTAACAACTGTAACGAAAACCATACAACTTTTGCCACAATTCTTTGGGGCAACACGCTGATAGGACTAGCAGAGTGCGGCCAATCGGATTTTTGTTTATATTCAGGCTCCCTTGAGCCGGTGGGGCTGACGAGCCCATGGCTACGCACCTGCGCGCCTTAAGTGGTACTTTACCTGAGAATATTTTTTGGCGGCCTACGCAGCAACCCCACACACATACCTACTCCCTGCTGACAAGAGGCAACTACCTCGAAACACGTGTCCAGGGATGGCTAACGCGACACTCATTTTCATTTTAAACTTTTGGCATAGGCGTACCCGCTGACGCTACTTCATGGACCACAATTCTTTGGGGCAACACGCTGATAGGACTAGCAGAGTGCGGCCAATCGGATTTTTGTTTATATTCAGGCTCCCTTGAGCCGGTGGGGCTAACAAGCCCATGGCTACGCACCTGCGCGCCTTGAGTGGTACTTTACCTGAGAATATTTTTTGGCAGCCTACGCAGCAACCCCACACACATTCCTACTCCCTGCTGACGAGAGGCAACTACCTCGAGAAACACGTGTCCAGGGATGGCTAACGCGGCACTCATTTTCATTTTAAACTTTTGGCATAGGCGTACCCGCCGACGCTACTTCATGGACCACAATTCTTTGGGGTAACACGCTGATAGGACTAGCAGAGTGCGGCCAATCGGATTTTTGTTTATAGTCAGGCTCCCTTGAGCCGGTGGGGCTGACGAGCCCATGGCTACGCACCTGCGCACCTTGAGTGGTACTTTACCTGAGAATATTTTTTGGCAGCCTACGCAGCAACCCCACACACATACCTACTCCCTGCTGACGAGAGGCAACTACCTCGAAACACGTGTCCAGGGATGGCTAACGCGACACTCATTTTCATTTTAAACTTTTGGCATAGGCGTACCCGCCGACGCTACTTCATGGACCACAATTCTTTGGGGCAACACGCTGATAGGACTAGCAGAGTGCGGCCAATCGGATATTTCCAACTGACTCAGAATCCCTGTTTCTCACACAGCAGGGACTGAAGTGCATTAAATAAAAATACACCCTCATATACACGGGCCCAAATGATGAGGCACCAGTCCACTGCACCACATGCAGTGTGTTTATTCAAGCCACTAGTCCTTGTGCTCCTCTGGTGCTGACCAGCCAGTGAGAAACTGTTTGTTGTAGGGTTGTGACCAGATGTAGGCTGGCCAAGGAAGAGGGTTGGCAATGATCCCACCATAGGTGCTGAGAACATGAATGTACTGAAAATGTGTAATGAATTCCAGATTGTTCTGAGTGGGGGTCCCCAAATTTTGTTTGGCCCATAGCCCCCAAAATCCTGAAGATGTCTCTGCTGGGCAGCTCGTGTAATTGCCACTGTTTATGGTATGATTTGTCTTGTTTCCAGGAGTTGGTTCCTCACACTTGAGGTGTCAGATTGACTTGTGTGAACGCATTGCTGCCTAAACAGAAAGCAGGAGAGACTCCATCAAATTCAGGAGTTAGTAAGCCTTGCTCCTCTTCTCGAGCTGTATCTTTCCATCGCTATGAGCGAGCCCTCCTTTGTCACTTATTTCCTCCTGTTTCCTCTGCCCCTCTGCTGACACCCATGATGCCCATGATGTCAAGTACTGAGCCAGGCATCGGAAAAGGCAGTTACCAAGGTTGATTTCTTCTCCCCTGTGTGTTTCTTTATCCATTTTTATCAACTGATTTAAAGTGGAACTACAACTCACAGAATGCATTTGATGGTT
The DNA here is from genome assembly GCF_964204655.1 of Triturus cristatus. NCBI lineage: Eukaryota > Metazoa > Chordata > Amphibia > Caudata > Salamandridae > Triturus > Triturus cristatus. The sequence goes on along the minus strand of NC_140589.1, from coordinate 138,350,753 downwards.
AAATGAAAACCCACGTTTCCAGCACCGCGTCCTAGATGTTATATGCTCACCTTGCCCATAATCCCCTCCATTTCAGGTAGGATATGGATCCTTTTGATTATTTTCACCCTAGTGGTAGTAGGGGGATTGACACTGACTAAAAGAGTAAATTAAACATTTAGAGGCCCATGCTCTGGGCCCATGTACATGATGTATCATATGGTAAAGCACACACCTTTTTCAGTTAAGCACCTGAGACTTACACTATGAATGTGCACTGACATTATAAGGCCTACTCCAGGTCAGCTCCAATCTCTGAAGGGTCCATTATGCAACATGCTATCTGTGCATAGATACTGGGTGAGCTGAACAGTAGTTGCACACCCTTAGCTCACACACATGTACCCCGATGTGTGCGCACATGTTCACTTGCAGCCAAATCATGGTCTCTTACCCCAGCTGCGCAGCTGCGGCCATTGTTTCAGAAGGCGGACACAGGCGACTAGCACTCTCAACACATTTTAACAGCGTTTAGTGGATAGCCTGAGTGTGAAGATTAACATCTCCAACTATTTGTGCAGCTGGTTCACCCATGCCATGTTTTCATTGTCATCAACCTTAATATTCATTTTCTGCTTTTAGGCTCTAGTTTAGGTTCCCCTAATCCTAAGTGCCCATGGTGTAACCTAAGACTTTAGAGACCCTAAATTGGTCTACTCACGTATGGTCTTAACAAGGCCTAGGTGTAATTTTTGTTATGATGTCATAACTTTTGTATAATTTATCATTATTTTGCGAATTTCACATTGCAAAAGTTACTCACAATGTCTGAGATTACACCTTTGCATCACATTGTGTAAACAAAATGTCCATTCTAGTATTGCAGGAGCACACCAACAACGTGATTGAAGCGTGACAACTACACAATTGAACCAAACACTAGCACCATTGCTTTAATGCAGGCACTGATAAAATACTTTGAAAAGCCATATTCCATGAACTCTTCTTACCCAGGCAGACAGTTCCCATTAATTTTCAGCATGAATTGCATAATTTTTAGGTTTTGTTTTGTCATTATTTTCGGTTTACACAGATTAAGAGCCATAGGGAGTGAGGCTAATGGTTGGTCAGTATCAACTTTCTCTTCTTGTCCTGAAGACTTCTTCCTGTGCTTTGTCCAGCCCTTGGTCATTTTGGATTTGAATTTTTGAGGAAAATCATCACTCTTCCTTTGTCAGCCATATATTTTGCATAATCTAACCTTGGAATTTAGGAATTTTAATTTTTGGGGAAATCCAAATAAGTTTAGTGCAGATTTTTCCAAAATCTTTGTGTTATCAAACACCTCTGTTTTTTTCTGTTTATATTTTTTTCATTTAGTTCTTTGCTGATGCCCTGTAGTTTCAGTTAGGTTGTGTGCAGGCAGACCTATGTGATATTATGTGATAATGGACACTTCTGCATGGTGGAGGCCTGGGATTGATAATATTTGAGCATTTTCCTTCAGTGTTTGTGACTTGTATATAAATGTTGTTTCTTCAAACTGTGTTGTTTAACTTTTTGTGGGCCAGTCTGCTGGAAGCATTGGAGGTTTTTGCAATGCGTTTTTCATATTCTCACTGCTTCTGTACGAGAGAATAATAACTATTATTTTAGGGGCTTGTAGGTGGCTTTGTATTTATGTCAACATTTTCTTTTTTGTGTCTACATGTGCCTGTTGGTGGCTAGGATCAAGGTACCTCAAGGAGTCCAGGACCAGACATTTTCCTTTGTTCCTGCCGACCATTTTTGCATGTGTTTGCATAAAGTGGATAACTTTTTTAAGCAATTTGCAGCCGTAGTTTGTTGCCTTGTGCTGTTTATGTTTGGGGAATTCATAACGTTTATTTCGATCTTTTCTCATTGTTTTTATTTTGTTGTGCTGGTGTTTTTTTAATGTTATTGGTGCTGCTTAACTAGTGGTGTAGTAAAGTCCACGGAAAGGCCCAGCCATAATTTGCATGTGTGTGTGTGTATGTGTGTGTGTCATTGGTGGCCATTTTGTATTTGTTCTCCATTCTTCCTTCTTTGCTGGACATGCAGCAATGGTCATTTGGTGGAGCCAGTGTGTGTGTGTGTGTCATAGGTGATCATCTGGCCCTGGGAGAGCAGCAACTATTCATTAAATCATTTATATGATGTGTACCTGACCCCACCCCCCAGGTCCTCTTTGGAGCCCCGTGGGGCTTGGCTGAATACCAACTATTTATTAATTCATTTTTTAGATTTTTGTGTGCCTTCTTCTGCCTTCCATAAAGGACCCATTAGTTCCAAAGAACTGGGGGCCGAATGACATATACGAAATATTGACATGCAATCGTGTTGGGACAATCACCTCCGAAAGATAGCTGCTGGATTGAGAGGAGAAGAAGTTGAACTGATAGAAATAAGTAGTAGAGAGGAGAAAATAGAGGTCATGTTGCAAAACAACCCTGTGACTGTCACTCATAGTGTGCAATCATCAAGAAGGGTATGCAAAACCCGAGTAATTTGCTTTTGCTTAATTACAAAACAAATTAGCAAAATTATGCATTGTAATGCATAATTACGTGAAATTCAAATCTGTGAGTTCACGCTATATTTAATTGCAAAATGTGTTGTGTCATCAGTTTTGACGTGACACATTTCACAAGTGAAAAATAGTGCAAAAACAACACTAACATCCAGCTCATGTTCTATGGTACCCGTGTATTTGTGGTCAGTTTTAACAGTGAATGGAGCCTCATTACTTGAAGTGGCATAATTGCGTAATTTCTGCAGTTTTGCTCATCAACCATAACATGAAATTATGGGAATCACGCCGCTATAAGAGAAATTTCTCTGAGGTCTGGTCATCACCTACAGCAATCTTAGCACTGCACAATGTAAAGAGAGATGCAGTCACCATATAGCATCCAAGCAGGTTACCTCCTACCCATAGATCACTTTTAGAGGTATCCTCATAAAGAAAACATTCAGAAGAATCCACTGTCAAGTTTATGTTTAGCAAGGAGTTGCCATACCACCAAACCCATGTGAATGTCCGTTTAAGCAATGAGAAACTGTCAAAATGTTAGCAATTGACCTCCTGCCTTTTTCTTTAGTGGGGGAAGAGGGGTTTGTAGAATTTGTGAATACCCTCTTTCCAAAATGGAAGGACCTATTTTTCCACTGTTGCTAGGCCAAGGCTGTATCTAGTACTGCAATTGGTTGACGAAGCAATGAAGGAGAGCACTGTTCAGTCCATCCACCTCATGACAGATATATGGACCATTTGTCAAGTAACATACTAAATATGCATCACAGTACACTAGTTCTCCTTCAAGGGGGTTAAGCAAAGGCTAACTACTGGGCTCACCATTGAGGATGCTTTTTGAGATCATAGAGAAATCACATACAGTTGTCAACATCATAATGTAATACCAACGTCCATGAATAATTGTGATGCAGAGTTCCCAGCATTACATTTGTCGCTATTGACAATGGCAGTAATATAGTCAACGCTATGAATGATGGAGCATACCTTAGAGTGCTATGTTTAGCACATTGCATTAACCGAATTGTGCAGCATGTCCTCATAAGAGGAGTAGTAGTCAACCCCTTACTGGTCACCTGCAGGAATTGTACTCATTTCAGTCATTCTTTCAATGCACGGAAGCAGTCGAGGGCAATTCATCTTGCTAATCGAATGCCTATGAAAGCCTTCATACTGTAAGTACCAACCCATTGGGACTTTGCCTTCTACATGCTACAATGTCTGTTTGAGCAGTGCAGATCTATCAATTATTACATACTGCAAAGGAGGAGGATGCAACTGGTAAATCCATGATGATAGAGATTGAAAACTGGGGACCACTGGAGTGTCCAATCCAAACGCTAATGCATTTTGAGATTTGGACAAGGAAATTCCACAAGGAGGACAGTACCATGGGCCAAGGGATCCTGTTGTTGCACATGCTGCAGAAACATTTGCAAAAGGTGGAATACGCATTTGCCAATGTCAGTGAAGAAGCAGCTGCTTTGGTCAACACTTTAATTCTTGTGAACATAAATCATAGGCTGTAAAAGGGATGACCTTTTTCATTCCTTTTTCAACAGTGGATGTCTCAATTAACAAGAATTGGATTGTCTAGAAATCAAAATGAACAATTGCAAATTTAAGGCCATGGCAGATCTGAAGTGCTTCCTTCAACCTCTGGAGTCCGCAGTGTTAGGCCAGAATCTAGAGACTTGTTACAACTACAGCAGCACCCTCCTATGGTGATGCAATCACCTGCTACTAAACCTACAGCTTCACTTCCAACATCTGATATGAGTTGGTTAATGGATAGTGCACAGGTGCAGGCATGCAGAAACAAGTGTCGACACCAATGACAATTGAGAAGATAGTACAGAACTACTTGGATGACCACACAGGTGTTTACCTAGATCATTACCCATTGACCTTTTGGCATTATAAGAAGCATTAGTGGTAAGAACTCAGCAGTGCTGGAGTATTTCAGGCTGCCTTACGTCAACACACAAACCTTCTGTCAAGGTATTGTCCTGGAAAGGAACCTTCCAGTAAAAAAAAAACATGCTTTACTTCTTTTTCCATCTTTATGGGTGCTGCACAGTGCATCATACATGCAAAATTGGAAGAATGTGGGGGCATATTTACTAGGGCTTTCTCCCCGTTTTTATGGCTTACAAAGCCAAAAAAGCGGAGATAAAACCAGCGCCCTATTTACAAGAAGGTGCTAACATGCATAATCGTATGCATCTTTTTTCACAACGCCACATTTTGCATCTCCAATGAGATGCAAAGTGGGCGTTACTGGGCGTACCCAAGATGGACTACCTTGCAAATATCGCTGATGTTTACATCGCGATATTTACAAGGCAGCCCACATGATTTTAGCACACATTAGATTTTGGCGAAAACGGCCGTTTTCGCCAAAACCTAACGTCTGCTAAAATCCTGACTTAGCCATCCCTAACATAGGGGGTGGATTATGCTGATACGACCCTGTGGGTCGTATCATCAAGGTTATCGCCCTTTTGCAGGGAACATCGCTGGAAAACCAGCGATGTTCCCTGCAAAAGGGCGATAACCTCGCTATCTCTGGAATTTTTATCGCCCTGGAGTAACACGTTGTTAATAACATGCTACCAGGGCGAGAAATATCAGAGATAGCCTGCAATAATATAATTATCGCTAAGCACGGCCAGCGATAATTATCGCTGGCCGTTGTTAATATGCCCCGTGGAGACTTTTTAAACTTGCTCAGCCATTACACCTGCTTCCAGGAGGCATAATATTTTTTGTTCGAATTCCTGTCTACTAATGTTAGTAGATAATGATTTGCATCCAAACCCAGGCGTGGTTACAAGAGAAAGCCCAATGTGCCATGCTTGGAATGACCCCTTGAAGCACAGTAGCGTAAATTAGATATGGGCTACTTTTGTTCACTTTGGAAGAGGTGTGGCGCAGCGGCCAGGGCGACTGACTACGGAATCTGGGGATCGCGGTTCGATCCTCAGCGCCGGCGGCAGATTAGCCCAGCGCCATGTGACTCTGGGCAATAGCTTGCTTAATCTTCCTGACGGCCCCCAGCGCCTAGAGACCCTTACGGGTGATTGTTCGCGCTTTACAAATGTGGATTATTATTATTACTTTCAGCACCTTTTCAATGCAAATGATGATTTGCATTGGAAAGTAAATTTAAAACAAAACCTTGGGCAGGGTTTCAGTCATTTTTGTAATATAAAATGTGTACAAAGTATGAGTAAATTTGCCCCTGAGATTCCACTGTGTTAGAACCTTATTCCTTCCTCTGCCCACCAATACGTCCCTACATTTAGATACAGTGTTATTGTAAGTAGCAATGGTCAAAGTTGCAAGTTTTTTTGCAACATTTGCAAATTGCACAGAAAAAGTTTCAACTTTTCAAATGTTGTGAAGATGTGCTGTAATTTATGTGAAAATTTTCTTTTTTTAAACAAAATGCTTCTGCCTAATTTCATTTGAAAATGTTTGAACTAAAACAGCACATATCACTCTATTCTTTCTCTTGACCAAATACACGAAAAATTGACAAAAACCTCATGGATTGTCTGCCAGCATTAAAATTCAAGAGACTGATGGATTGATCGTTAAACCTTAGAGCCCCGGTACTTAAATCCAACAGCTGTCTAAGAGCTTAAAGGACAAATAAGTGTGTTGTGAAAATGCAGTGGGCTGGTGAAGAGCCAGATGTTTAGAGGATATGAGAAAAAGAGCATCCACCGATGCCGACACGCATGATGCTCGGAACCAGCTTTAATGCATGAGGTACAGAACCAAGACTGCAATGAGGAGTCTGAAAAATGAGTTCTCCTGCAAAGATATATAGGTCCTGCTCATGATTGGCCCACTGTGCCATAGAGATAGGGCCCGATTCACAAGGGTAAACTGAGACGAAAGTCTAACGTTACGGCTTTCGGTATTCACAAAAAGCATTTAAGAGTAGGAAAGTTAGACTTTTGTCTCAGTTAAACTTACATTTTGGTCTTAAGTTGAACTGAGACCGAATGTTTTTTGTGTCTCAGTTAAACTTAAGACTAAAATCTAAGTTTAACTGAGACAAAAGTCTAACTTTACTAATGCTGGTATTCCTTCCAGCAAATTAAATGCACTTCAACAGCTTCATAAACATAAAACATATAATTATTTATTATCATTCTAGATCTCATCAGGGCAAACCATGATGAATGATATATAAAGTTCTGCGCTATAACCATTTGGTGATGATGAGGAAGGCAGCTTGAAAAATTCCATCTTTAATGGTAAATGGAAATAAAATATTCATTCATCAAGACTTTGCTAAGGAAACTGTTCAGCTGGTTTCAAATATGGTCTCTTTGATCCTTCTACAATGAGAATTTGGAAAGCCGGTGTTTCGAAGTCCTTTCAACGACCGAAAGAGCTACGTACAATTTTAGACCAACAATTCCCATGTCAATGCATACAAATGCTACTGATTCTTGTTTTTTTCAGTTTTGGTTTTCAGTCTAATTTGCCCATCCTCTAAGATTAGCTATGTGTGGCATTTTCTTGGAAGTTTGCTGTTGGTTATGCGTGTTGCTGCAATTTTATTTATGTTTTGTATTTTATTTATTTATATTTGTCCTTGTCTTGCCTCCTATCCAAGTTTTTTTAATTATATCTGAAGCTACTTTTGGTATATTATCTTTCTTTTTTTCTGTCCTTTTCAATTGACTTTCCTCTCACAATATGGCCAATATGAACAATATTAAAATTGTTTCTTTGAATGTTAAAGGTGTAAGACATCCTGTTAAACATCTCAAACATTTAAACTATTTAGCAAGTCACAAAGCTTATCTTTGTTTATTATAGGAGATACATATTGATGATATGGTTCTTGCATATATGCAGAAAAAATGGGTTGGTACTATGGTTTCTTTACCTGACTGGCTATTCTTTTTGCAAAGAGACCACATTTTAAAATATTGAGCAAATTTTCAGATATAGAAGGTCGTTATATTATTATCAAAATTCAATTGGATAATACGCCTATTTAGTTAATGTCTAAGGGGCAAGAAATGATGACCCCAAATTTTGGGTCCTCTTTACGACAGATGTGCTCAAATTAGGTAATGTTCCACTCATTATTGGGGGAGATTTTAATTTAATATGTGGTCCTCTGTTAGACATATCATCACAATCTAAATATTATCTGCCTAAAGCTTTTTTTTACCATGAAGTCGTTTTTTAAAACAACTGAGGGACATATTCACAAGGAACTATCGCCGAGTTAACAGCACTTTATCGCAGCCAAAGGAGCGATACATTTATCGTCCCATTCACAAGCTGGTGTTAACAGCCCACAGCACCAGTTTATCTGTGATAGCAGCCTCAAAAAACATCGCCACGGATGACCCCCGCAACTATCGCAAAAGAGATGCAGAGTAAGCGTTCCCGTGCCAAAAGCCACGACAACACAACTCCACAATATTCACAATGAGCAGCTAGAACTGCGATAAGAACACAAAACAGGCGTGTTAGCAGCAGGAAAATAACACCTGCTCTGACTTGGTGCCAGCACCACAAAAGAGAGCACAGCCCACAGCCACACGGAAGGGCAGCAGATGCCATGGAGCCACTGGTCATGCTGCCCGGACAGCCAAGAGGGCCACAACACCCACCGCCACCACCCCAGGACCCCATACAGCACCTGGAACACCCCCCCGACCACCACCCAGGCAGCGCTGACAAAGACAGCGGACCCCCAGAAAACTCACCAGCCTCACAAACCCAACACCTGACAATGTCATTGTCCAATACAGGCTCAAAAGGACAATCATCGCACGCATCATGACCAACAACGCCCAACAGGCTGACGGCACCAACACAGCAGACAACCAACATCCCACCCCACACAAAACTGCTGGCTGTGCTGCACCAGGTGCCCCCCAACCAACACCCGCCACAGTCGGAGGAGTCACACAGCCAGCCACATCCAAGTCACTCACACCTGTCCTGGACATTACCACAGCCTAGTACCCCAGTCCCCATACGCCAAACATAATGCACAGGATCCGCTTGAGACCAAGCAAGGACCATACGCCATAGCTGGATGCATGCACGTGTTGTGGGAAATCCACAGCACACATGTCATACCTGTGCCCCCTGCCGACACAGCACACAATCTCCGCAACAGAAAGCACATTTCTCACATCAATGTGCAGGCAACAACTGAACACCGTGGAACCTCCACCAATCTCGCCCCCAAATACCCAATACTGTGCACGATTCCTCCATCCTCCGACAGTCCAGCAGCAACCAGTGTCCCCAGGATGGCACCAAGGGAAATGCACAGCCCCCTGGCAAGTTCAAAATGAACACCGACTCACCTCAACTCCACAACCATGCAACTCACAAGTTTGGCAATGCACACGTGACAAAAACAAAAACAAAATGCAAAACAACATGCCCACCCATCAGACACGACAGGACAACTCTCAATGGAAACCTGGGCAAGCCGTGAACATGAGCCATCAACGGCAGGGCACCTCAGCCACACACTAGCCAACTGTGGTGAGAGGTGACAACCAGGCATGTCTGAAGGATGCAGGAGAACCGTGATTGGGAAACTACACAATGCCAAGAATGGCGGAGATGTGCTGGACAGACCGCAGTATGCAGAACACACCCATATCCATGGCGACATACACCTCTGGTGTATGGAGTGAAGTGGACAGTGGACGCAACCATGTCACCCCGGCCAGTGGGGGAGTTTGTGGAAATGTTGCCTGTTATGCCCCCCCCCCGTAAGCGTGAGCGGAGTGGGATGGCCCGGCGTACGCCAGGCCAGCGTAGGGGTGTGAATAAAAAGCATGTAGCCCTGGGCGTGGTCCTCTTCCAGAAAGCCCAACGTCTCTGCCAGGGTGGCGCCGCTCATCAAGCCACGAGGCCGACGCCGTCCATGGAAGTGGAGTTGCCTGCGATCCTGTGTGCATGCCGTACACCGGACTGCTGGACCCTGAACCCGTCAGGCCCGCCCCTGTGCCGCCAGGCCACACTGATCACCTGCCGACACCGGCGTGTGTCACAGAGGGCCCACCACGTGCAGGCGCAAACACCAAGCCCGAGGCCCGTGACCATGGCAGCCTCCTCAGACCATCACGGGCTCCAAGACAGAGGCCCGCTTTAGTCCTTTCTCATTGATGTACTCTACTGCCGCCTCCGGCCTACACCACGGTCAAGTAGGTCACACATTTGGAACTGAGTCTTGATTACACCATGGCAGTGAACATTATCTAAGGCAGAGTTCATGTCACTATACTTCCTATAGCATTACAACCAATACGTGTCTGTTGGCCTTTGCGGACTATTGCCCTCGGCCTACGCTGTGCACGAGTAGGTCACAGAACTGGAACTGAACATTGATTGTTCAACGGCAGATTACATATCTACGCTTGCAAGGAGAGGCGTGAGAGGATGACGTGTTGCAGCCCGGAGGGAATAGGTTCATCGTCATGGAGATGATCGAACACTACAGACAACTGCCCTGTTGCCACTAACTCTGTGCATCGTGAGCCAACGACAACTGGCTGTGGGCCCTTGCTGATCGTTGCCCCCGGCCTACGCTGCGGTCGAATAGGTCACACACACCTTCGAATTCAGCCTCGGTATGTCTATGGAAGACTTCATGTCATTGTACAGGTCTCATCGCAGACTGCATCCCCTTTCAGCCCCGGTGCCAAGATGTCTATTCCCCGAGACCCATGGTCACTTTCTGGTTGGACTTTTGGGGCTACTGAGTCCATGGACTTGCACTTGTCATCGCCATCATGGAGGTGATACTGACTTTGTGGCAAAAACGAGGCTGTGGCATTCCAGCCCACCATTTGTTGCTTCCGGATAACATCAGACCTTTCGCCTCATGCCCTGGAGGACACCTTCCACTGTCCTCGGCAACACTCTGCAACATACACCTCGGACATTGATGAGGACCCGCTCAGTTCGCATGGCCCATCTGACTGCACTGCAAGTCACTGTCTCGTGGCAGGGTGCCTGTGCCGGCCGCTGTGCATCCGGGGCCACTAACTCTGTGCAGGTCTTGTCAGGGACCCTGTCTGATTGAATATTGGAGGACCTCTGTGACGGTGGTCCTGGGGTCATTGACGCCATGTGCATGTGGCCCTGTGCAGTCCGCTGCCTCCGTCCTCAACTGCAGACCACCAGGGCTCACACATCAAATCGAGTCCTGACCGGCCCGAAAATCGCATCACCGCAGGAGGCACACTCCACCTCCGACAGGACAACCTCCAACAGCCATCTGCCAGAGTTGAAACGGTGGTCCTGACAAACCTACGGAGTTGATAAAGACCTGTCGTCGATGCCATCATCAGACTGATACCCTGCTAGGCACTCCAGGTGCCACTGACTCAGTGCCCTGTAAGCCATCGTCCGTTACTGATTGTGTTTTGTGCTGTGGAGAGGCTGTGCAGGAATATCATCTCAAGCAGTGTGGGAGACCTGGGACGTTGTTGAGGAAGCTGATGCAGGTCTCACACACCACATGCATCTGCATCAGGAATATCTCGAACGGACACAATCCGAGACTTTTTCTTCACATGACCGTGCTCATTTCTAGTGCCTCAACCACACATGGATGCTTCTGTTTGCATGTTGTGTGTCCCCTGGACTTTCTCCGTCTCCCTCCATGTTGCTCAGCAGTTGACTGTTATGCAGGTGTTTCAGTTTCTCTTACACTGGTGTCCACTGTTCAAGTGGTTGCCAGAACCAAGCACTCCGTGCGGGCTGGCTTACACTCACCAAACACACATCCAGCACATGCGTGACTGTACATGTGGCCCTGCCAATAAAGGGGCCAGGCGCACGTGCCCATAGCCAGTGCAACAGGATGTCTACGTGTGTCCCTGTGGTCTTGTTGCATGCATGAGGGCCCTGTGCCCTTCGACATTACATTGTGCTGTGGACATTGGATGCAGACATGTCACCGCAGGCAGCAGTTTTACCTTGGACATGTAGCTTTGTCATCACCCACTCAATTTGTATGGGGAGTGGCCAGGGCCGTTGTACGCAGGGCCAACATGGGTGTGTGACTGCTATTTGCGTACCCCTGGGCGTGGTTCTTTACTGTGAATGTGCATCTGCACGTGTCTCTATGGCAGTGTGGGCCTCCTTTGTGGGGTGTGGGTGGTCCCTGAGGGTGATAGACACCAACGTATGTGTTCTAGTTCACCTTCCATGGTTTCGGCACCCACCCACACCTGTTGGGCCACCTCCTTTTGGCGTGCTGACACCTGGCATTGGGGTGCCATGTGTGGGTGGGTGAGATGTCGTGAGCCAGCTGTGCTTGCGGTTGCTTCCTGCTGTGTGGTCTGTTGCAGGCTTTGTGTTCTCCTCTGAGTAGCTTGTCTGTCCTGGTCCTGGTGGTGGGTTGCGTGGGATATCCAGGGGCTGTTGTAGGGCGTCGGTGTCAACGGTGAGGTGGTCTTCTCCAGCATCACAGATGTGTTGTCTGGACTGCTCTGCTGGAGGTGTTGTGTGACCCTCTGCAATGTGAAGGAGAGATTCATGTTGACATTGTGTTGACATATGTGTTGGCGCATTGTTCTAGTTTACATGCAGACTGTATGGCAATGTACATTGTGACGTGCTGGATTTTTCTGAAGGACAGTGTACATTTGGACTACATGACGGATGCGAGGTCATACGTGTACATTTCCATTTCACAGTTTCAAGCTCTGTCAGATGTAGTAGGCATGTTTCTGTGCATGTACAGAGCCAGTTGTGTCCTCTGTTCTGCAGTGTCGGCTATGCGCATTGTACCACGTTGTTGTCAATGTGGGTGTGCTGTTCTTGCTATGTGTGTGTGTGCTGCAGTGTGCCAAGGGGATGAGGGACTTGATCCTGGGTAATTTTGGGTGTGCCATGTGCTACACCTCATTGTGCCTGTGTGCCATTGTGCACATCTCCACCCGTCCCCCAGTCCCTGTTCGTTACTCGCCCTGTTGATGTTGTCAGGTCCTCTCGAGCTGTGTCCGTACTCCCTTTGCCTTGCACCGTCTCCACACTGATAGCTGTGGCCTCGGTTTCCTCCAGCTCCTCCTGTGTTACTGGACTGCCACCTCCTGTCGCCGTTGCTGCCTTCTTGTTGGCAGCGAGTTTGTGCATGGTTTCAGTTGTCATGTCATGCCTGCGCCTCTTGGCCTCCTGGATTGGCCTCCTCTGCACTCTGACTGCATTCCAGGTGGTCTGCTTGTGGGGCAGTTGCTGGTAGTGTTCTGTCACCTCCGTGAAGCTGGTCTTGTTTTCCTTCGGTCTGCACCCTGTCTTCCTGTCCCTCTTCTCCTTGGCCTTCCCCGAGCCCGTTGTTCCTTGCTGGTGGTCTGTGGGGGTTGTGGAGTTCGCGTTGGCCTCTGCGCTGGGTCAATTTGCATCCATGTTGCTACGTGCTTTGGCTTATTTCTCGTGTGTTGTTTCTGGCTTTTTGTGGTGCATTTGCTCGCCAGACGCATGGTATTTGCAGGCCTGTGGCTGGTTTTTGTGGATTTTTGTACCGCGTTGGCCACGTCGATTTTTTTGTGTTTGCGTTTCGCATTTTTGCAGCGTGGCGTTGGATTTTGCGCAGCCAGTTGACACATTATATGGTGACTATCGCAGGGTACTGCTGCATTGTGAATACTTGGTTGGCACGGCGTAATTTTCCCGCGTTGGGCTGCGATGTTTGAAGTTGCGTTAGGCTACTCTTGCGGTAGTTATCTCAAGTACTTGTGAATATACCCGAGTTGGTTGATATTTGGCAGTTACATTATCCAAATGAAAATTATTTTACTTTTTTCTCAAAATCCTCATCATTCTTATTAATAACTTGATTATTTATTAGTTCCCCGACAATTAATTAATTCAATTTCTACTCTATTAATGCGTAATATATATATTTATGATATTGCACTTATTTCAGCTGTTTTTTCAATTCACTCCTACACTTTCTATGCAATCCAGATGGCATATTAATACTCATACAGTTGTCAATGAACTTAATAAACCAAAACTTTTATCTACACTTCACTCATGAAATCAAACCGTTTAATGCTCCAATAAAGATTAGGACAAACAAATTGTGAAGTTAGAGAGGATATTTATCTCATCTAATGATCTCAAATATAAATTGCAATTACAAAAATTCCATATTTAGTAAACAAGCAGGTATATAACTCTCCAATAATAGGGCCAACATTTATTTTAATGCTAATAGATCAGGTAGATTTTTGGCAAAGTACTTCCTTATTGAAAAATATAAAACTCGATTTACTGCAATTCATGGTGTCAATGTGTTAGAAGGTGGTTCTGACACTATGGGCCACCAGAATTTTTTGCTTTTTGAGCACCTAATTGTTGAGTTTTTACTGTGGGGTAGCCTTATAAGTTGGGACTCACCCAGAGTGAACTCAGGATACAAGAGACTGCATGGCGATTTTACTGATGTCCCCCTGGCTTGACCAGGCCACTGCGCAGCAGCTGGAGTAAGGGAGACCGGGCTGGTTACATGCAGACATATGTGTACATGCGTGTGCACATGTGTAGGGGCTGTGCAGGGGAGATTCCTAGCGTGCGCAGCCAAGGATCAGGTGCAGATAGACTGGTGTGGCAGGACTTATGCAGAATGGGGTGGTGACATGGAATAGGCTTTATACAGTGGGAAGAAAGAGGCCAGGGAAAGTCAGTGTGCTTTACAGTGTGTATTCCATTGTTCTCTTATGGGGATAGGGCGCACATGTGCTAGTTTTACTTTCCTAAGGCCTACAGATTCCAGACACGCACTAAAGTCCACTGTAGCGGATGTGAAAATAAGTATTCTGCAGAGTCCAAAGTCATATTTGTACTGCTTATGGGTCATCCAGAAATGTCACATTTCTCTGAGTCAGTGATAGCCAGGGCCTGGCTGAGGGCTGACCTCAGCTGGATGGATTGATAACCTTTCTTCCACAAGCTAAGGCCTCCTGTCCACGAAGAGAAGATGGGTAGGGCTAAAGGCTCATCCATCAGTAGCTATCCCTGGGTGCCAGGCACCAGACTGCACCAAGGAGTGAAGGCAGCGAGGGGATAAGGGACTTTTTTTTTCAGAGACCATGTGTCCAGAGACCCTGGACAACGCCATTTTGACCAAACCCAGAGGCTGGACAAGAAGAAGGGAGCAGAGGCAGGGAAATGATGTGTCGCTGGTTGATATGACCAAAAGAGACTTCCTGACAGCCCCCTACTCAATTTTTAAAAAGTGCTTGCACAGGAAGAGAAGCTCTCTCTGGGGTGTGGTCTGCTGAGGCGGAAGGTGTTGGAGCCTGGCAATGGGCAGTTGGAAGGAGAGACCAACTGACTGCCACCCAGGGCCCTAACAGCACCAGAAGAAGAGCCCAGGACCGGTGCGCAGAAGCAGGGGCCTCTGCGCATGGAGAAGAGAGCCCCAGGAGGAGAGCCAGGTGAAAGGCTGGCGCAGGGAGACAGTGAAGACTGCTCCCTGCAGAATGCACCCTCTTGGAGACACGGAAGACGAAGGAGAGTGCTCCCAGTGGCAGGGGGGCACGACCAGGAGCCAGAAGATGCAAAAATGGGGCAGATCGGACCCCCAGGGGCTGAGATATGGCCCCCGGAAGGTAGGTGACCTTTGACCCGTAAGAAGACCGACGACGAAGCACGTGGGGCTCCACTGCCGGTCTCAGAGATGCCCCCGGGGTGGGTCAGGTCCCGGGGGCTGCCCCCCAAAGAGGAGTCAAGCCGGGGGGCGCCATCGCGCTCCCCCCTGAAGGTGACCAGAGGGGCCTGGGATCCCATCCCATCCCAGCACATCCCTGGGCCCTGCAGAAATCGGGATGCGCAATTGCGCACCCTGCGAAAATCTGCCAAAAGGGGGCCCGGGATCCCATCCCCAGGCCCTGAAGCAAAGTCGTTGCGCTCCCCGTGAAGATATTCCCCCACGGGGGCCAGGAGCCCACCCTGGCCCCCACCAACAAAGAGCCGCCGGGGAGCAAGAGGAGGAGGGGCCCGGGATTTTAAATAGTGTTATCTTTTTCAGGTGGGTTTAAATTAGATAATAACACAAAGACTCCTCGGGTCTACGCTAGCACGAAAACAGATTGAGAAATGAAGGACTGGTGTCTCACATAATCTCCAAAGGGCAGAGATCCCTTTTAGGACGAATACCCTCACCCACCATAGGTGACATGCTTCATCATTTGGGTTTCTCCTCCCAGTGGTAATGCCTAGTCCCACTGAGGGATACAACTCCCTCACTGTGTGCTAGGAGCTCTGGGATGTTTTTTGTAAAATATTGAAACACTTTTAAGGATGTTAAAATCCCATATGCGAGTTTCTGATGTAGTGAGCATGCAGCGCAAAGAGATAAAGAAGTGAGTTAAAAATTGGTGAAATTAAAACTACCTAGTGGGGACAAAAAAATCTTTATTCACTTGCTCGCACTGGTAGGATTAAAAAGCAGTGCAATAAGCAGTATGGATATAAACTACTAGGTATCAGAAAGGGTCGACATGTTTCACCCTGTGCGATCTAAACAAGTATCTAGGCTCTCTTCAGGATCAGAGAAGGAATAAAGCTGCTGCTAGTGCAAAGTGAAGGAAAAGAAACACAAACAAATGATACAAAACCAGTAATCCTATGTTTTGTTGTTGGATATTACTGGAACTATCTATAAAAGTGAGACAAAAAAAAACAGATCAAACATGTCAAACAAAAATCAATCCGTCATTTTCATTATGATACGTGCTACTTGAAAAAGGATTATTAATATATCCTTACAAGCCCAACTTGGTGCTCAAACGTACTTAGATAAATACACTTACCCAAAAATTAGGCCTGTTCAACCTGCAGTGTTGAAGAGGAACTGAAAAGTGTGGTTTGGGCCAATCTGCAGCCAAAGAGATTGTGAGCTGAGCAGCAGCTCTTTCTCCATAAGCACACCAGTTGCAAGCTAAGTGACCTAGCTAGGCCCAGAGTCACCAGAGCAGACCTTGCTCCTCCCTTTCCACTTTGAACAGCCCCTTAAGTTTAGGGTCACCCGATCTATAGAGGTAGGATTTCTATTGTAAGGAATCAAATCTTGCCCCTGTTTTGCTGCTAGCGCTTGGATGCCTTAGCGTAGCTATGCGCTTAATATATAATAAATGCTTGTTAATAATAACAATAAAATTGGATTTAGGCTTAGACCTTGGGTTCCTAATGGTTCAAAGGGCTATGACTAGTATTGGCTGTAGAACGTATAGCTTGACCTCGTATTGGCTCCCATGGTTAGGTTTACTATTGGCTCTGGGGCTCAGGGCTTGGGTTCCTATTGGCTTCTATGATTTGGGCCACTTGTGGATTTCCACAGTTAGGGTTTCTATCATCTCTAGGGCTTAGTGCTTGGTCTCCTATTGGCTCCAAGGGCTTGGGTTTTAATTGGCATAGGTCACCTGATTAGGGTTTAAGTCATCCAGATAAAGGGTTTCAGGCAAGGATTGATGTCTGTTTGGGTCTGTAAGGCCTTGAAAGGACCTCAGGCTAGAATCTCCGCTTATCCACCTTCAAAACTACAGGTAAGCAATCAAACATTTACACAATCTATATCTATCATTTTGATAGACTCATTAAATACTATCTATCCTAAATACACACCCATCACATCCATTAACAAGATGAACATAACTGCTGCTGAAACATCCACATCACCCATATAATATCTTCAATAACGAAACCAACTTCGGCCTAAGGTTGATGTCTGTTAGGTCCTGGAAAGGGCATCAGGCCAAACACTCTGCTTCTCCATCTTTAAAACTAAGCAATATAACATTTACACAATCTATATCTATCATTTTGATAGACTCCAAAAGGACCACCTATCTTAAATAAACACCCCTCATATCCATTAACAGTATGAACATAACTACTGCTGAACTGGCCACATCTACCCTTTAACTTCTTCAGTGTTAAAACCAACCTGCACATCTACAATATACAACCTACTAAAACAAGACGCTAACTATAAACCCACATCTCAAACAACTGACAAAAACACAATATCAATTGTCAATAGAAAACGAAGGGGCATATTTTCTAATATTTGGTGCCTTGCAGCAAGACAACTTGCTGTGCTGTGTCAAATGGAGAGGGCAGGAATTTGCTATATATAGTTAGATATGGCACGTTCCTGCTCTCCCTCTGAGAAGCGCATGTAGTTGAGGAGAAACAAACATATATATCTTTGTTATGCCTTCCCTGGGATGGCATGCCATTTGACACATTCCCAGGTTTACTAGTATCAGTAAATCTAGGAATGCACAGAAAACCATGAGTGGATGCATAAGAATACCCACGCTCCACCCAAGGAACACCTTCCCAGGGAGGAGTAACACAAGGTAGAGACTTGCACTGCCTTGTGTTTCTCCAGATTTACTATGCCATTCAGAGCCAAGGAAGGTGGCTCTGCATGTAATAGTAAATCTCACTGAAGGCTTGCGTTGCCCTTGTGTCAGCTTGTGTGATGCAAGCCCTTGATAAATCTGTCCCTAAGAAGGTTCAAACATATGATTATTATGTCCCTGTTTTCCTCTCACACTACACCACACATCTCTTTCAAAGCACCATGACAAGAAGAGGAAAGAAACACAACATCAGTGCTTACTCTTCAACATAAGATACATGAACAAAAACCTTTTAACATTTTTGACTTACTCTCAGAAACCACACCAGACTTCACTTTCATTAGAAAAACATGGCTCAGCGAAGACTTTGCACCCAGATTCCACAAAGCCATCTTACCTGAATTTAGCAACAACCAAAATCCTATTAGCAAAATTTGAGGAGGGCTAATAACACACATCAAAAACCAGACCATGTACGAGTTTGAATCCTTAATGAAAATATATCACCCCGCTGCAATCAGCACTTATTCCTTCCTCTTAATATATAGACCACCACCCAGCAATGCAAATGTTAAAGATGTCTCATTAGATGCTGTGACCAAGACCCATCATAACCACCAAATCTCTCAATTGTAGGAGACCTCAGCATATGGTTTCACAAGAAGAATCCAACCACAACTATCGCAAGCAACCTTGGGGCCTTCAATCTCCAACAAATTGTTTCCAGCCCAACTCAGTCCACTGAACACACACTGGATATTGTATTTGCCCCTTTGGGACAGGCAATGGTTACAAACAACTTCCCAGTAAGTCGGAGCAACCACAACATCATCACCTTCCAAATGAGCACACCTATCAATGAAAAACTTCAAAGACATCAAAAACCAACAACAACAAACATTCATACAGGCAATGAAAAGATCAACATTTCCACAAAATCAACTCCCTTCTTGAAATGACCCCAATGAATAAGTGACCTCAAGACATGCACGCCTTCTACAACTGTCCACTGTACCGAACAAACTGAATAACCAATAAAAACCACATTCAGGGTTGACCAGAAAAAAGAACACCACATGGATAATGACAACATTAATACAATTAAAAAAACATGACTCAACCTACTACAATGAGAGTGGAGAGAATCAAGGATGGAAAAAAACTAAATCACACTATGCCGCAATTAATTAAGACTAAAGAAGAGCCATCAGAACCACACAAAGACAACACTACTCCACACATATAGCTAAAGCTGACTGTCCTCCCAAGGAACGCCACACAATTCTAGTAAAATTCCACAATCCTGAGTGCAAAAACACAGAAACACTAAAATAGCAAAACAGAATTCCATGGAATTGATCTAAAAAACTAGAATATTACCTCAAAGAAAACACAGACAACACCACTCTAATACAGACCCAACCAAATTTGAAAGAGGCGAAAGCAACCTTCAATTGTTATATATTTTCAATACCCTCTCATAAAAGATCATCATTATCATCACAAGCAGACAATCCGGATCACCTTCAGACCCAACCCCTCCAAAAATATTTAAATATATCCTTTACACAACCTTTGCAGTAGAGGTAGCTAAATGCTTACTCACCAAGTCCTTGGAACTAAGTTCATTCCCATCTGCGCTAAATACCTTCTGTCTTCTGCTTTAGACCACTTCTGAAAAAGAAAAATCTTGACCTATGTAATCCAGCAAACTACATGCCTATATCAAATAGACTGCTCTTATGAAAAATATTACAAAGAGCTGTATTTATCCAACTTTCAAAATTTGTAGAATAAAAAGAGTGACTTAATGTTAGACCAACCAGCATGGCTTCAAACCAGTTAGAGGCACAGAGTCAACCATCATATCCATTTGGGAAGACTTAAAACTCACAATCTTGGGTTGCTTGTAGCTGACCTATTACGTCTGGATTCATCAGCTGCATTTGACACCCTCCACCACCACACTCTACTCTAAAGACTTCATCATCTGAGAGTATGTGAAAATGCTTTAAATGGATTGCTTCTTTCTACAGAGGCAGAAACAGTGTAGTTTACCGAACACATTTCACATCAGCTCCTTACACCCAAAAGTTTTGGTTTCCTTAAGGGTCCATCATATCCCCTCTATTGTTTAACATTAACCTAAACCTCTTTCCAAATCTGACTAAATAATTCAACTTCAACAGTTGCAAGTGTGCAAATTACACCCTAATCATTCTAATACTGGATGTCCTGGAAGAGTTCTAAAACTCAAAACTTGAAAACAGTTTTCAAGCCAAAAATACATGGATGATCAGTAACCATCTAAGTTCAACACCACAGACAGAGATTATCACCTGAGTACAATAGCAAAAATTCCAACCTACCATCATATGGTCCAAGGAACTTGAGGCACCTCCAATGACCCACACACAAAAGGCAATGAGAGAAATGCTTGCAATTTGTCTAACCACAGGCAATCACTTGGGGTAGCATTCCAACTCATTGTTATTTTGCGCACAATAAGACCTCAGATTCGACCCAGCTCTATGCAAATTAGTCCAGCCTGAAATGCCAAGTAAGTAGGGGTGGGCGGAGTTTTACTCCACTGAATTGGGCAGTTACATTAAAACTCCGCAAGCTTCCATGGAGTTCTGGGACTGGGCGGAAATTGGCACATCGCGCTGCTCATTCTAATTTTTAGAGGTTGAAGCTTATACTGTGCAGCAAAATCAGCGTGAACAGCACCACGCAGTGTGCCAAAGATAGCTGCATCTTTGCTGCTGCTCGAGTAGATTTTCTAATTAAACAGCAGCTTTTTCACCGCAATCAGTAATGACTGCCTGCATTGAGAAAATCTCACCGGGTGCCCTCCTAGTGCCTGAAAATGTCACTAGGGAACGCCAATTCATGCTCACCCACTTACCATTGGCAAGCTGCATGTGAGAAAAACTCCATCATGCAGTGGCTGGCAGAGTGTGTCCAGAACTCCACGTTAAGAGAGTAACACGGAGTGGCCAAAACTCCAGGAACTCCGCTGGCGGAGCAAAATTTATCTCCCACCCCTACAAGTAAGATCCACTTTGAACCGGAACACAAGCAGCCCAAGTCCAGCTTCAGCCTGATTGGGCCTCTTCTGTCGGGTGCAGCTTGGTTTCAGTAGGACAGTGAGCAAGGGACCAAAATCTGGGCATACCCCTGTACCCACTTAGAGAGTTACAAATAACACGCAAAAAGTGAGGTGGAATGGTGTGCAGAAGAAAGATAGTTTGAATTGCTACCCCAACCAAATTTCAGTTCTTAGAATTATTGTAGGCATTCCTCTAATCACAATTTGTGTGTTTGATATAACCCCCTTTCAAAACCAGCAAGAGAGGTCTGGACCCTAAGGATAACAATGAATTCATACCTGTGCTGGATACCACACATCAACAACATTTACATTTAAGTAATCCAGACAAAACAGGGCACTGCGCTCCAGGCATGCACCAAAAATTGTGCCAGCTTACCACAAGAAACCTGCTCCTGCTTTTTCAGTACATGCCGCCGAGCTCTTGAATTCACTACTAGTCAAGATTTGAAGCTTCAAGAAGTATTTTCACTTCTGAAGACATTTGAAAACATGCCTATTTCCAAGACAACTACATCATCCCACAAGCCAGAAATAGAACCCAGAAAGACAATTGCTCCTTCAAGTTCCATCTACATTTCACAGCCCACAGATAGGAAACACCCCAGCCAGAAAAGTACTTTCTATATCCAGGTAAGTTAAGAAGGGCTGAAATATAGTTTGCATGGGTATCATATGGTAATGGTGATTCATATGAAACCCTTCTGGCCCACACCAACATCATAATGCTCAGAAGTTGGGAGACTACTGTAGCTTAATCCTCTATCACTCACAAAAGACATATCTGCTACAGGTCTTGGCCATCACCTACTACTGTACTAGCTAATGAACTAGAAATCAGCAACTAAACAGGCATGGGATAATCGAAGACTTCTGTCACATACTGCTGGTTAATCTAGTGCACCAAGCGGGTCCCAAATAGATACAATCTTTTTTACATCTCCCAATTACAGTCAAATAGGGGATGACAGCAACAAACTCCATTCCCGCAGATCTTCCCACCATTTCTCCATCTAACCTTGCCTGCTCTGGGCTACAAACTTTAAATAAAATATCATATTGAATAAGTCAGTGCAGTAACCAGCTAAGTGGACTATGACAATAAATATCATAAAAGTACCTGCATAGCTGGTCAAAGCTGCCAGCTTACTAAAATTAAACTGTTAGCCTATCTCTCACACCCCTTCATCGATTACACTGCTAAGTCATGTGTCCGATAACAAGATAACAACACCTTTGTAGTTGTCTATCATAACATGGAAACACTTTCCACTAGAATCAAAATCAAAGACAATCAGCCTTATTTAGTGTAGCTTGCTGTCCATGTTGGCAAGAGCTTCAGTGACCCACATAGGGGTAGCAGGCACTATATAAATGCTGCATTACAATGCAATACAACTGTTTTGCCCATTCACCTTTGTTGCCTGTGTGTTGAATGCAGATGAAGTCTTATTTGAGATTGTGTCCCAGTTCACCTACCTGTTCTGTACTGTGGTATTTTGACATATATTGCTGGTCTGGTGCAGTGCTGGAGGTGATCTTGATGTGTCTCTGCTTTGGTCATTCCTCATGGGGTTGCAATGTTTCTTGTGGGAGTTTCTTTTTTGCTAAGCATTCTTCCCTATCTGTGCATGTCTTGTGAGCTTTACGTTTATTCTAAATTGCTGGTGAACTTGGCATCAGCCATGCACTCCTCAGGGGTTTATTTCATGAGTCATGAATATACTGGTTGTTGACTGCAACAAATGTCTTTTGTTAGACTGAGGCATGATTGAAACTATGGTGAAACAGGAGTTGTCTTCTTAATAAAACCAGACATTCTGTTTGTTTCTGCAGTCCTCCTTGAATTACTCAGGTGGGGGAGTTGGGGCGTTGCTGAACATGATCTTGTTTAACAGACTATGTGATCATAATAATCAGATGTATATTCACTTGAGAGTGATATGGTGTGATGTCTGGATGCTCCGGCTGGTAGTCTTTTGAGATTCAAAACTAATGGCAGGAGTTATCCTCCAAACTGCACCAGATCATATACCCAAAATTCCTGCATCTCTTGTGCCTGCTCCTAGGGTTTCGACTGCCCGCAAAACTCATCTATAATAATCCAAGTACTTTTTAGTAAGAGAGCAATACATTATTTATTACCTTCTGCATATATCTGTTTTTCTCGCATATAGTTGTAATCACTTCTGATCCAAAGTTCATTAGCACAGTCTTTTATTTCTGTTGGGAATTATTCTCTAGGATTTTAAAATTTTCTCTTTTATAGGCCAATTTTCAATCATTTCTTTTGGAGGTTGGATGAATGAATGAGGAAGCTCACAAATACAGAAAATAATGTGCACATACAAGTTCATGTCCTACCACATAGAGGTTTTCCTTGAACCCCTGGATTCTTAAGGGTGCACCACGGCTAGTTGCTTAACGTACTAATGTGTGAATTGTTTATCTTCTCTTGTGTCTTTCTGGAATATTCTGGTTGCAACCTCCTGCACCCACACCTCTCACCAGTACTCTAAATCTTCCTGTTTTTGTGTGACTGTGACTTTTTTATTTTGTTTTGTTTAGAATTTGTTGATTTTATTTGGTGGCTGTTATTCTGGCCTTCAGTGCCAAACATTTAGGTCTGTGACATGAATCAGCTGTGTCATTTTATGGGCACATCAATGGTGTATTGGCATGCCTGCGCTAAATGTGTCTGCTTAATTTTGTAGGGTTTCTTTTGTGCTGCTATAATTTATTTTCCTTTTGCATCTGTTGGGCATAGCTTGTTTTGGGGCAGAGTTTCTCTGTGTGCATGCACATTGCATTTTGTCCATGGATGCTGACGCAAACCCAGATTTACTAAAGGCAATAAACCTGGGTTTGCTCCAAAACGGGGCACCGCCCTGAGGCTGGCATAACAAGGGAAATATCCTCATTACTCCTTGTTACTTCCTCTTTCTCCATCTTGCAGCACACATAGAAAGATAGATCCATTCCTGCACAAAACAATCCTGCCATAACACAGGCACCTTTGCACCATGGTACTAGGCTGCCTGAAGGACAGAGAACAGTAATGCGCGTCTTAGTAAAATTGGACTATGTCTGTTCACTCCCTTTCACGCAATGCAGCGCAGAAAGTTGACTTACTGTGTTGCCCTGCTTGAAAGTTAGTAAATTATAAAAATTATTAATTGTTACTGATTGATTTAAAAATTGTATTGGAGGACTGAGCTATGAATTGCGGCCAATATTGTTTTACTAAGTTTTAGTAAATTTCATAAGTATTGATATATGGATTGTTTTTAGCTGATCTGTTTTATGGATGTTTCATAAGAAATAAACATTCTTTGATGATGATTAGTAAATTTGGCCGATGTTTTTTGCTCATGCCTCGGGTGAATTTGTATTCACCATATTTATAGCTGACATTGAGTCCCCATTCCTCTGAACCCTTATAAATTACCCTACGATGACTGTGTGATCGGGTTGTTTTGACGTTGCCATGTTGAATGTGTAGGTCACTTGCAGCTGGACTCTCATGGGCATATTTACAAAGAAGTGACGGAGCATGGTGTTAGCCTTCTTGGCTTAAGGCCATGCTCAGCCACTTCTGAAAGGCAGGGCTGCACTGCATTTACAACAATACGGTGCAGCCCTGTGTTACCCCCTGCGCTGGTGCTAATTTTAGCTGCCTCGCACAAATGCAGGCACCCTTGCACTACAGTGCAAGGGTGCCTGAATTGTGGGGAATGAGTGTTTATGTGGAGGCAGGGACAGCTTCCTGCACATAAACAATCTGAAATGGCGATTTGAAACTCCTAAGTGTGCACAATGCAGCACACATAAAAACAGTAAAAGGGAGGAGAAATAAAGCATTTCTCCTCCTTTAAGCCCTGTTAAGACTAAGTTTTTCCTGGTCTTAATTTTGACGCTGCCCCATATTTACGCCACCCTAGTAAATATGGGGCAGCATCAAAATCAATGGGTTTTGCAGCAGAACACCCACTGCAACACCCATTGCCCACCCCTTTCACACTTAGGGTTCGAATACGATCCCGTTCGACGGGCTCCAAATCGGGTTTGGATTTGCCGAATCCGATTCAGAACCCTTGTTTCTGACCGAATCGTACACAGTTCCCAACAACCGATTATGATGCCTGTAAACCGGCAGGGCTTTTGGACAGCTTGCATCTTCCAGAGCCGAATTGTACAGCCCTATGGACTCGGCTTATGATCGCGAGATTACAATGACCGATCAGGACAGCCGTTCTG
Organism: Triturus cristatus; assembly: GCF_964204655.1. NCBI lineage: Eukaryota > Metazoa > Chordata > Amphibia > Caudata > Salamandridae > Triturus > Triturus cristatus. Next base: position 138,325,459 of record NC_140589.1, on the reverse strand, counting down.
ATTCGGTTTCTCCGGAACAAATCAGCTGCCGGAATCTGTCTATGGGGACCCGTAGCAGGCCCCTCTTCACCTGGGGCCCACCGAATCAGGTTTGTTGGGATACCCAAGGGTCCCCCCTTTCCACCCATGCACAGTGTGATAGGCACCAAGGGGTGCCCGCCACAGGGTGCAAGGATTTCCCCAGCCACCCCTTTCTTCAATGGAAGCCTGTGTTCTCTTTCGGAACATTGGCTCCCATTGAAATCAATGGGAGTCCGACCCAAACGTATCGGGAAGCATCCGGATACATCCAAATCGCACGGTCGGACTCACCTGATCCGAGTTGTCCAGAAAGCATCCCAGGACCGATTCGGTAGGAATGCTTTCCGGACGAGATCGTAATCAGCACCTAAATATAGTGTCAAAGGGTGTCTTATTTACAAGGCGGCGTTAGGCCACGTTAAGTGGCTTAACTTTGCCTTGTAAATAAGTAGAAGCCCGTATCGGCACTATAACGTCAAAAAAAGTGATGGTCTGGTGGCAAAAAGTGCCTGTAAATAGCCCCCTCAGTTTCTTTCTGTTCTTGAGCATAGCACATTATATCGTTTTTCACTTCGTTGTTCTTGCTGTTGCATTTCTTTGTTATTCATCGCAGGGTTTTCTTTTACCACATTTGCAATTCACAAATCTGCATAAAAGTGTCAAATCAGGTCGTAAATCACGCATCATCAGCAAGGGCACGCTTTGCATTAGCAGTGATGTTCCCATGGCATTAACCGTAGAACTGAAGACAGGAAAGGTAAACACCTTAATTATAGGTAAGTATACATTAGCTGCATTCTAAAATGTTTCGCTTTTTTGCAAGCAGCAGGTTGACTCCTAACAGTCAGTCAGAGTGAATACTTGTCTTCAATGATTTCTTCTTTTTATTTTACATTTTGCATGGCTAATGATAAAAGCAATAAGGAGTCAATCTGAAACCTGCAAACAACATGTTACTATTGCATCAGGATTTTAGGAGACTAAAGATGATGTACTAAACGTGCCAGAAGCAGATTGTGTTCAACACTGTCTGCTAAATTATCTGTTTTATGGGATTTTAATTCAGAAGCCAGGCAGTGAATTCACTGAGATGAAAATTTCTGCAGTGATGTAACGAAAAATGATGCGTCCGCCCCCTGCAGACCGTGAAGAGGGGTCCCTGAGTCTCCCATATCTCAGAGATACTCATTGGTCTAGGACAGAATGGAGCCCCGCTGAAGGGTTTTGAGTCTCCTGAAGGGATTGGGGGGGAGGGGGGCACCCTTCAGTGGGTTAAGGGGTGGGTGTTACTTCCCTGAGTTTCTGCTGTGAGAGAGAACGAACTTTATGGATAGCAAAACCTGATCAATTCACCAAGGAGTAGTGGAGGTGATATCACACACCGGTTGCCAAAATTACATCATATGGTTGAGGCATTGTCACACCATTAGCCTCTTAATAGCTTATTTGTTGCTGATGTGCTGGGGAAAGTGGAATTGGTGGAAACTACAGTAAATCAACAGAGCCCTGAGTGCAGCGTTAACAATGGGGGAGCCAATGAGAGCAGCTGATAGTCCTTCTTGCTGCTAATCGATATTCAGTAACCTCTGCATATCCTTCCATTCATTGTTTTTAGCTCATTACTACAACAGTACATAATTTGAGCTGGTGGCTTCGGGTACTTAATAGTCAACACCGGTGATTGTGACAATCTGCCACAAGGTGAAGCTGTCTGGCTAATTTAGAGATGACCACAACAACAGTTAATTGTTTATTCAATATACATAAAAAAATGACTATTACCTGTCGCCAACGCCATTCTTTTAGCTTTGGGGGCCTGGAATAGTCCAAATTGTTACGCTTGTAGGAGTTTGATGGTTAGTAGTCCTGTAGGTACTGTTGTTGGCAGCGCTGGCTGGGGCAATGTGTAGCCTCCTGATGACATCCCTGGCACTTATTGTTTTTTACAAATTAAGCACTGACAGGTGACAAGAGTGGGTCCACTTCTTAGACACAATTGTACCAATGGAAAAACAAAACCCAAAAATGACCAGCAGGTGAACCAACAGAAGTAAAAAGGGAAACATGAGTGGGTTACTGTGAGAGATAGTTCTGCAAGCCAAGAGCCAGCCTAGATGAGGTACCCAGCGGCACCATAGATAGCTCTGGGATAGAGTGAGACACCAGCTCCCACCGGGACTGAAATTGTCAGACTTCATTTTTTAGGGATGTTTTAAGCAACTTCAGAACCTCGAGCTGCAGGTCCTTGAAGTGCTATTAGGCATCACACTCCGACAATCCCCCCAAAAAGGATCAATCAATCAATCAAGGGTTTATAAAGCGCACTACTCACCCGTGAGGGTCTCAAGGCGCTGGGGAGGGGGGTGAAGCTCCGGTTCAGTCGAAGAGCCAGGTCATCAATAAATGCTTGTAGCATTCCTAGATGCAAGAGACCAAGAGAACCTTTGCAAACAGAGACATTTTAAGCCCTGGCCAAAGTGGGCAATTACCCAGAGCCCCCATCTTCCAAGGCCCTCCCTAGTAAAGTGAGTGGGCGAGTCAGAATTCCTGCCATAATACCAGTGCTGATAGAACCTCTTGTTCAGCTGAGCCAGCTTAACAGAAACATGTGGTCAAATTACTATTATTTCATGTAACTTTGGCTGCTGTGCTGCATGAAAGGGAGAGCACGGGACAGTGCTATATCTACTAAGATATGATTCAGCTGCACTATTCCCAGGCGCTCACATATAATTTAGCTGTCTCGGACGATAAACATACAATTGTACCACTGTGCAAATATGTGTGAGAGTCTAGTTTAGGTTTTGTTTCGGAAGGGCAGTCTTCCAGTACACTATGCGTAGACAAACTTTGAAACTTTACCCACTTGTGTAATGAAACTTGAGGGGGCCACCATGCAAGGTACGCAGAGGGGCCTCCTCCAGACTAAGGTGCCGATCACAATCCGGTAAAAAATTCCCCCGTGCGACTCGTATCGGGTCTTTTTACCGTACGAATCGTACAAGTGCCGTACGAACTGGCAATCACGATTCGCATGGTAAAAAGTCCATACGAACCGCACTGGGAATCATTCCCCACACGTCCTCGGGTCGGAAAATGTGTCCGACACGTCCTCGGACGATTTACCTTACAAACGTGAAAAGCCAAGTCCGACCGAGGAATCACGATCCATCCCGTGCGTCCGAGCGTACAACCGTATGGAAAAAACACCGTCCGCACCGAACACCCATAGCAACCATGGAGACATGTGCCCGCATACGCGCCCAACACTCCCCCCAGCCCCCGTACGTCCGACACGTACCCCCCGTGTATGTATACCCCCACCCGTCTAGGTACACCCCAGTACGTTCCAGTCGAACCCCCACCCCAGTACGTGTCATACCCCCGTCAATGTACACCCCCCCACCCCTGTACGTGTCGTACCCCCGTGTACCCCCACCCCAGTACGTTCCAGTCGTACCCCCACCCCTGGACGTGTCGTACCCCCCGTGTACCTACACCCAAGTACGTTCCAGTCGTACCCCCACCCCAGGACGTGTCGTACCACCGTCAATGTACACCCCCCCACCCCTGTACGTGTCGTACCACCGTCTATGTACACCCCAGTACATTCCAGTCGTACCCCCACCCCAGTACGTGTCATACCCCCCGTGTACCTACACCCCAGTACGTTCCAGTCGTACCCCCACCCCAGTACGTGTCGTACCACCGTCAATGTACACCCCCCACCCCTGTACGTGTCGTACCCCCCGTGTACCTACACCCCAGTACGTTCCAGTCGTACCCCCACCCCAGTACGTGTCGTACCACCGTCAATGTACACCCCCCACCCCTGTACGTGTCGTACCCCCCGTGTACCTACACCCCAGTACGTTCCAGTCGTACCCCCACCCCTGGACGTGTCGTACCCCCCGTGTACCTACACCCAAGTACGTTCCAGTCGTACCCCCACCCCAGGACGTGTCGTACCACCGTCAATGTACACCCCCCCCACCCCAGTACGTGTCGTACCACCGTCAATGTACACCCCCCCACCCCAGTACGTGTCGTACCCCCCGTGTACCTACACCCAAGTACGTTCGAGTCGTACCCCCACCCCAGGACGTGTCGTACCCCCCCGTGTACCTACACCCAAGTACGTTCCAGTCGTACCCCCACCCCTGGACGTGTCGTACCCCCCGTGTACCTACACCCAAGTACGTTCCAGTCGTACCCCCACCCCAGGACGTGTCGTACCACCGTCAATGTACACCCCCCCACCCCAGTACGTGTCGTACCACCGTCAATGTACACCCCCCCACCCCAGTACGTGTCGTACCCCCCGTGTACCTACACCCAAGTACGTTCGAGTCGTACCCCCACCCCAGGACGTGTCGTACCCCCCCGTGTACCTACACCCAAGTACGTTCCAGTCGTACCCCCACCCCTGGACGTGTCGTACCCCCCGTGTACCGACACCCCAGTACGTTCCAGTCGTACCCCCACACCAGTACGTGTCGTACCACCGTCAATGTACACCCCCCACCCCTGTACGTGTCGTACCCCCCGTGTACCTACACCCCAGTACGTTCCAGTCGTACCCCCACCCCAGTACGTGTCGTACCACCGTCAATGTACACCCCCCACCCCTGCACGTGTCGTACCCCCCGTGTACCTACACCCCAGTACGTTCCAGTCGTACCCCCACCCCAGTACGTGTCGTACCACCGTCAATGTACACCCCCCACCCCTGTACGTGTCGTACCCCCCGTGTACCTACACCCAAGTACGTTCCAGTCGTACCCCCACCCCAGTACGTTCCTGGCGCACCCCCAACACAACCTCCTAAGTACGGAGCGCACCCCATGCCCCAACATCACAACCGCATGTACGAGTCTTACAAAGCCACACACAAGGACAAAATCGTACAACCAAATGGCCCATGTACACACCGTACACACGCTCAAAACGCACGTACACAACCAGAACAAAATAAAACAACACAAGAATACACCAGTCGAAAGGCACACAGCCACTAAACATGGCCAACAACCACTTAAATAACACAATCACTGACCTGCAACTGCCAAAAACAAACAGAGGCCCAATACACCACCACTCCTTATAACACACCCACCCAAAATTCAAAAACTGCCACACCCACCCATGGACCAATAAAAAGGGCCCACACACACAAACCATGAGCCTTTCCAACAGACTCACTGCTGCCAGACACCACAGAACCAGACTACAAGCTACACCACACCTTACACTTGCACACCTTCAAACGACCACCCTCACAAACACCCTCTCATCACATTCACACACACACACAACCATCCACACCCCCCCCCCAACATCCACACCCCCCCCCACACCCACACCATCCCCACCCACACCCCTCACCATGCCCACTACCAAGAATCCAAAGTTCAGTCACCGAGAGTTGGAGGTCCTTGTTGATCAAATCCTCAGAGTCGAGCCACAGATCTTTGGAACATTGGTCAGAAGCACCAGCCAGGCAGCCAAAACAGCCATGTGGCAGACCATCGTCGATGCTGTGAATGCTGTTGCGGACACCAGGAGGACCAAGCAGGATTGCCAGAACAGGTGGTACGATCTGCGGAGGAGGGTCAGAGCCAAGAGGCAGGAGGAACACGACCAGGCCAACGCCACCGGAGGAGGGCCCTCCCGCAGAGCCGTACAGTACCATCCCTGGGAGGAGAGGGTGATGGCCATACTGCCGGTGGAGGCAGTTGAAGGAGTAGAAGGACTCCGAGACCCGGGTGAGTACACAAACAACGCACCTCACATGGGGGGAACTGCAACCACAACCAAAATTAATAACAGGCACGCAACCACCACAAGCCATCGCATTACTCAACCACACTCCATGAGCAGGCACATGCCACTGCTGCCACCATGCCCCATGCACCCAGCTGGACAATGTCAAGTCACAGGCCACAGAAGACAACAACACATGACACGGTAACCCGGATGGCGGGAGGCTGGGCACCAAGAATCACATAGTGCGACTCCAAAGCAGACAACAATGCCCTCTGCCCATATGGCCTAGGTCACAGCCAGACAAACACTGTGTCCCAACACAGGAATGACTTGCCAGCAAATGGCGGACGCCTTGCATCAACACATGGGGGTGAAGGCACTGTTTTGCACATGCCAGCAGCTAATGAACAGCCAACAGTGTGAAAGAGTGGCAGCACACACCACCACAGCAGCAGCGCACAGACACACAGCAGACAAAATGGGTGCCTGGAGATCAGAAACAAACTCACATCAACAGGCCAAGGGCCACTCAAAGATCTGCTAACAGTGTGTGCCCAGGAAGCTGGGCCAAGGTGACAGAGGGTGACACACGGAGGGAGGGAGAGGGGGACACAGAGGGAGGGAGAGGGGGACAGAGAGGGAGGGAGAGGGGGACTGAGAGGGAGGGAGACGGACAGAGGGAGGAGGCTGACACACGGAGGGAGGGAGAGGGGGACACAGAGGGTGGGAGAGGGGGACAGGGAGGGAGGGAGAGGGGGACTGAGAGGGAGGGAGACGGACAGAGGGAGGAGGCTGACACACGGAGGGAGGGAGAGGGGGACACAGAGGGAGGGAGAGGGGGACAGAGAGGGAGGGAGAGGGGGACTGAGAGGGAGGGAGACGGACAGAGGGAGGAGGCTGACACACGGAGGGAGGGAGAGGGGGACACAGAGGGTGGGAGAGGGGGACAGGGAGGGAGGGAGAGGGGGACTGAGAGGGAGGGAGACGGACAGAGGGAGGAGGCTGACACACGGAGGGAGGGAGAGGGGGACACAGAGGGAGGGAGAGGGGGACAGAGAGGGAGGGAGAGGGGGACTGAGAGGGAGGGAGACGGACAGAGGGAGGAGGCTGACACACGGAGGGAGGGAGAGGGGGACACAGAGGGTGGGAGAGGGGGACAGGGAGGGAGGGAGAGGGGGACTGAGAGGGAGGGAGACGGACAGAGGGAGGAGGCTGACACACGGAGGGAGGGAGAGGGGGACACAGAGGGAGGGAGAGGGGGACAGAGAGGGAGGGAGAGGGGGACTGAGAGGGAGGGAGACGGACAGAGGGAGGAGGCTGACACACGGAGGGAGGGAGAGGGGGACACAGAGGGAGGGAGAGGGGGACAGAGAGGGAGGGAGAGGGGGACAGAGAGGGAGGGAGAGGGGGACACAGAGGGAGGGAGAGGGGGACAGAGAGGGAGGGAGAGGGGGACAGAGAGGGAGGGAGAGGGGGACTGAGAGGGAGGGAGACGGACAGAGGGAGGAGGCTGACACACGGAGGGAGGGAGAGGGGGACAGAGAGGGAGGGAGAGGGGGACAGAGAAGGAGGGAGACACAGGGAGAGCAAATCAGTCCTTTGGTGTGTGGGAATGTCTGCTCGTCAGCAGGTGGACTGCGTGCATGTAGACAAGGGTGCCCAGTGCCAGAACCCCCCCTCTTCATCATGGCAAAACGCAGGGCCATGTTACAACCTGTACACGAGCACAAGGACAGCCACCTGCATCATATGAGTGTGTGGATCCACTCCATGTGCACATGTACAGTGCTACAAGGAAGGCGCAAACGCATAGCTCGGCACACATGCACACTCCACTGCTGACTGCAGTCACACTTGACGCAGCAAGTAAGACTGTGCCACACATAGTTAAAGGGGCCAAATTGGTGCCCAAGGGACACACACATGCACAAGTGCACTGTGAGTGGAATGCAAGACAGATCCTAATTCCAAGAGGAAATGTGCCAACTTTGTAACGGATGAAACATGGATGTTGCATGGATCAAAATTAACATTGTCTCTCTCACACACAGGTCAACGTCGTGCTGCACCCCCCAACACTGGGGGGGAACACTCACAGGACCCGGATCTGCAGGAGACCGATCCCACCGGCAGCGACCACTCTCACCACTCTGCGGACGACCCCGACCGACCTGGCCCCTCTGGTGTCCAACCACCTGCAGCACCTGCGTCAGGTACAACCGTGCCAACCACCACCCCCACTCCTGCCACATCCCAGGAGACACCCAGGATCCCTGCCCCAACACCACAATGCAGCCAGGCTCGCCAGGAGGGACACGGTGTCCCGGGCACCCAGGAGGAGGCAGGCGACAACGCCAATGCCACCCCTCAGGGGTCCCGGAGACCCCATGTGCCCACAAGTGCAGGCCAGACGCAAGTGGGCAGGGGTGGTGGGAGTGGAGAGCGGCGGAGGCGCGAGCCTGACCAGTTGGCTGGGGATCCGGTATTTTCCCATGTCCGTAACATCCTGGACTCATACCGGCAGGACACCACGGGCATGGCCCAGGTTGTGTCCGTCCTCGAGGGGATCAAGGTCCAGCAGGCCCAGCAACATGCGGAGCTAATAGCCTGTCTACAGCTACACCAACGGAGGATGGAGGACAGACAGGCTCAGCAAGTGACGGCGTCCCAGGGGATTCACGCTGAACTCCGTCGGATGGCCGACACCATGGCCGACCCTCCCTGTGCCAGAAGGCGGAGAACATCACCACCCACAGGGAGGGATCATGAGGAGGAGGAGGAAACATCCGACGGAGCATCCCAGACGTCGTCACGGCCTGCTGCTGAGGTTCCCCGCAGGAAGCCGGGTCGTCCACGGAAAGGACCGTGAGGGTGGCTGCTACATCACCATCTCCCAGGACACCTGGCCTGGCACCTGGCCCACTGGAGCAACAGCATCACAGCATCAAGAGACATTCTCTGCCACATGGCCCTGCTGGTCACTGGCTGACCAATGTTGACAAAGACTGTGGCATGGACTCTGAGGATTTCCAATGGCAAGGACACCAACTCCCCTACTGAACTTTGGATTCCCTAATCCCGGAAAGGCCCTCACTTGGCCCCCCCCCCCAATAATAAATCACACTATTAAGAGTAGATGCCTGCTGGTAGCATTATTACCTAACATGTGTCTTGTACAGTCTAAACATGCCTGAGTCATCTGTTCACTTCAACCATCCACACCCTGGGGCCTGAGTCTGGCACAGGACACATGGGTCACAGTTTTCTAGGCAAGACAGACATGGAGCACCATACACACCCGTGATGGTCAGAACCAGCTGAGGGGGTGGCCGAACAACCGTGCTGACAGACACATTGAGTACAGCAACAGTCATGCGCAGAGGTCAGGGATCCTGGCCCGTGTCCTGGGGGGCACCCAGGTACGTGTAGACAGGTGGCAGAACCATGTCCTGCAAGCTTGAGTCCGGTGGATGCAGAGAATGGGGTCATGGACAACGTTGGATGCATGGGGATGGCACATGTCACAATACCCACACAGTCATGGACATCATGCCCATTACACAGTCTCAGCACACACACACAGCTTGCATCTTGCCACTCGACACATTGACACATAGCCACAATCAGGGAATACCATGCCAGACATGCAGGATGCACCGTGCCAACACACCAGCATTGACTGAGAAGAGGCACCTTGGAGGCATAGGGACACCTTTAATAGTCATGTGTTTGGGATTGCAGAGGCAACTTGAAGTACACATGAACACATCATGTGGAGTAACATGTGGCTCCAACACTGGCACCCCCCTTCTGCAGCACAAATGCGTGATAGCCATGGAACTGGCACACAAGTGTCGGATAATAGCTAAATACCCACAGCTGCTCACGGAGAGACTGCCATACACCATACATCCGCTGATGTGGAAGTCCCACGCCATGTCAAGACAATGTTAACCGTATGTGTCCGAGGGCAGTGTCACACACATTGATGCCTTCATCACAATCCACCATCCCATCACTGATGACTGACAACCAGGCAGCCCATCTATTCAGGTGTACCCAGCTGCATGTCGTGTCCCATGGGGATGCCACATGTCTGCAGAGGACCCAAACCCCGACCGGGGCAGTGTGCACACATCGTGAACAACTGCCACACCCAATACACCCCAGATGCATCCCTTACCCCATGGAGACTTCCAAACGTGTCCGTGCCTGTAACGCTGAGTCAGCCCACGATGCCATGTCCATGAGGAATAGCAGTGCCACAACAATGCAACCAGCAAACGGCATGCGCAGGTACCTGGGGAAGAGAGACACACAAGAAGTCAGCCACAAGAAGCACAGCCACTTGCATGTGCATTTACTCGACACATGTATGTATGACAACATGCTAGGTCACAATTATGCCTGGGGAAATACTACCATCACTGCCACCATCACTCCAGTGACACACCCACACACACCTCTGACCCACGTGCCATACATGCAGGTGGAGACACACATCACAACGCATGCCACACGGGGACCAATGCGTGCACACTCAGACCCTGGTACTCACCACTAAGCAAAGAAGTCGCGTATGAGCCGAGTCCGGATGTCCTCTTGCGGCTCCACATCCTCCACATCACTAGCCCCATTGCCAAGCCCTTCGTCCTCCACGGGTGGATGGTCCTCGTCATCTTGATCCAGGATGAGGGGCACAGCTCTTTCAACTGCCATGTTGTGCAGCATGCAGCAGACCATGAAGATCTTGCAGACCTTCGCCGGGGCATATGGGAGTGCGCCGCCGGTCTTGTGGAGGCACCGGAATCGGCTCTTCAGCATGCCAAACGTCCTCTCTATCACTCGCCTTGTCCGGCCATGGGCGGTGTTGTAGCGGAGCTGGGCCGGCGTGATGGGGTTGCGGAGAGGTGTCAGCAGCCAAGGCATGTTGGGATAGCCAGTGTCCCCTAAATGGAAAGCACATGGATATCGTTAGAACTGGCGAAGCGGTAGTGCTGCTCGGCCAAACAGAATACAGGACAGACAGACTGTACCCACCAACAACACATGCACGTTCGTTGCGCAGCTGCATCATCATATCAGGCATCCCGCTACGCCTCATGATGTAGGCATCGTGTGCTGATCCTGGAAAACGAGCACAGACATGTGAAATCACCATGTTGGACAGACACACCACAAGGGCATTGATGGAGTGGTAGTGCTTCCGATTGCGGTACGCCACCTCCCGTGCGTGTGGTGGTACCAAACCTACATGTGTCCCATCTATGGACCCAATGACATGGGGCATCCCTCCCAGGGCATAGAAACCACGCTTGACCTCAGTCATCTGTTCAGGGGTTGGGAACTTGATGAAGTCATCCAGGTGAATCAACATGGCCTCCAAGAAATCATGCAGCACACCGCTGAACATGCTCTGGGACATGCCACCAACATGAGCTATGATATATTGGAAGGTACCCGTGGCAAGGAAATGTAGGGCAGCCATTACCTTCAGCTGGGGTGTCAGTGCCGTAGGATACCTGTGCTGCGGTTGCAGGTGTGGTGCCAGTCTCGCCGTCAGCTCCAGAATCAACGGTTGGGTGAAGCGGTAGAGCCGGATCCTGTCATTCTCCTGCATGGTGGCCAAGTCTGGAATTCTTCGGGCAACAGGAGGCGCTCTGCAGTAATTTGGAAGTGACAAGGAAGAGTGAGTGCACTACGAGAACAACTCATGTCTACTGAGCACATGTAAATCTGCCAATACACACATGCCACATAGGGAGTCAGGCATGTGCTACATGCCCAGGACACGTATGGATGCAAGGTGACACTCCTTCCAAGACCCAGCTACACACGGTGATTGAGAACCTCCCCATGCCACGCCATGGGAATAGCTGTGTCCCAGTGCAAGTGCACTGCCCGACGCAAGACAGGAGTGACATACACCCACACATCAGCAGAAGTGTGATGCTGATTGCAGAGACTGGCAGCGGAACACTTGAGCCACAGGTCACATGACATTACACTAGTCCAGCCCACACACCTTGCCATGAAGGTGCACATGTCATGACTCCCCACACATTCCTTGTGAGTTTGCTGACATGGCCTTGTCACGCTACTCCGTGTCCCTTGCATACATGTGCACCTCACATCCGGTAACACATGTGGCATGGTGTTGGGAACAGTGTGCAATGACAATCTACACACAGCCACATGTTGGTTGCTGCAACGGCTGCAGCTTTTGAGGGTGCTACAACATCAACCCGATGTAAATCCCGGACACATATATGGCATAGTCACATTGTGCACTGTGGGTAGTGATGAGTCATGTGTCATGACCCCTGTACCGGGCATCATGGGACACTTCCGTGTGTTGGTGTCCGTGCCATGCCAGTGACGCTCACCCCAAGTGCGCAGTCCCACATGCACACATGTCAAAGGAGTCAAGGGCATGCCTGGCACACATTGCACCCTCACACAGTACACATGTACACATCTCATCATACATCTGGTGCCTTCTCCACTCAGGAGGCATGTTCCACATCACAGCCTGTGACACCTGTGCCCAACACATGTGGTAATGCACAGACGATGCCTTGGTGTCCATTCCTGGACAAGTATGTCCATCCATGGACAAGTATGTCCGCCCTATTCCGACATGTGTGTCGCCTATCACCACAGTGATGTGTAAAATCCGCCGTACTGCTGCTGAGAGGGCCTGTGCATGTTCCCAAATCACTGTGGGAGTGCTGCCGTATGTGTACCCATCGTGATGGCGAGCGTAGATGCGAGTGTACGGTCCGTACCACTACGGGTACGCATACGCGTGCAGACCCATAGTGATAGTGAGCGTAGATGCGAGTGTACGGTCCGTACCACTACGGGTACGCATACGCGTGCAGACCCATAGTGATAGTGAGCGTAGATGCGAGTGTACGGTCCGTACCACTACGGGTACGCATACGCGTGCAGACCCATAGTGATAGTGAGCGTAGATGCGAGTGTACGGTCCGTACCACTACGGGTACGCATACGCGTGCAGACCCATAGTGATAGTGAGCGTAGATGCGAGTGTACGGTCCGTACCACTATGGGTCTGCATGCGTACCCGTAGTGGTACGGACCGTACACTCGCATCTACGCTCACTATCACTATGGGTCTGCACGCGTATGCGTACCCGTAGTGGTACGGACCGTACACTCGCATCTACGCTCACTATCACTATGGGTCTGCACGCGTATGCGTACCCGTAGTGGTACGGACCGTACACTCGCATCTACGCTCACTATCACTATGGGTCTGCACGCGTATGCGTACCCGTAGTGGTACGGACCGTACACTCGCATCTACGCTCACTATCACTATGGGTCTGCACGCGTATGCGTACCCGTAGTGGTACGGACCGTACACTCGCATCTACGCTCACTATCACTATGGGTCTGCACGCGTATGCGTACCCGTAGTGGTACGGACCGTACACTCGCATCTACGCTCACTATCACTATGGGTCTGCACGCGTATGCGTACCCGTAGTGATAGTGAGCGTAGATGCGAGTGTTCGGTCCGTACCACTACGAGTACGCATACGCGTGCAGACCAAAAGTGATGGAGAGCGTAGGCATGCATGTACGGGCCGTTGCCATGCATTTGGGGTGCCCTAGGGCCCCCACACGCACCGTACCTGTGTGTGATGCTCCAAATTACATGGGGGACAAGTATTAAGGCCTACATGCATGCTGGTTGTCATGGAGACCAAGTTCAAAATTGGAAATTGTTCTGGAAGGTGCACAGCAGAAGTCAGTTGGGATTTGTCTACTTTGTTGCAATGTGTTTGTGGGGCTGACATCATGCAGGAGAATGAAACTGATAGAGAACCCACAGACTGCTAGGTTTGAAGGGATTGGTGGAAACATAGGATGCAAATGTGAGTGACCAATCTCTCTGTACTCCTGTGCATGAGACTGGGCAGAAGGGCACATATAAGGCAGCCAGGTCCCATGAGGGAGCACTTGCCTGCACATCTTTGCATTCGTCGACCCAGCTGCTGCTACTGATTCCCTGGAACCATGTCAAGGGCTGTGGAGAGGACACAGCCATTCACCCTGGAGGAGAACATGGCTCTGCTGGATGTGATCCTCCCACAGTACTCCATGCTGTATGGGCGACCAGGTTATCAGGTGAGTGCATAGGCCACTGCCACAGACTGTCCCTATGTGGTGACTGTGACTTCTGCCATTGCGTCCAGGTGTAACACACATGCCATGTACTGTCGGGGGGGTCCCAGGGGGGGGGTGCCTGATGTCTCCCAGCAGTGCCCTGAGACAGGAGGGGTGGGGGCCTATCACTCACAGCAGTGCCCTGAGACAGGAGGGGTGTGTGCAGAGTCCTCACAGCAGTGCCCTGAGACAGGAGGGGTGGGTGCAGAGTCCTCCCAGCAGTGCCCAGAGACAGGAGGGGTGGGTGCAGAGTCCTCCCAGCAGTGCCCTGAGACAGGAGGGGTGGGTGCAGAGTCCTCCCAGCAGTGCCCTGAGACAGGAGGGGTGGGTGCGGAGTCCTCACAGCAGTGCCCTGAGACAGGAGGGGTGGGTGCAGAGTCCTCCCAGCAGTGCCCTGAGACAGGAGGGGTGGGTGCAGAGTCCTCCCAGCAGTGCCCTGAGACAGGAGGGGTGGGTGCAGAGTCCTCCCAGCAGTGCCCTGAGACAGGAGGGGTGGGTGTGGAGTCCTCCCAGCAGTGCCCTGAGACAGGAGGGGTGGGTGTGGAGTCCTCACAGCAGTGCCCAGAGACAGGAGGGGTGTGTGCAGAGTCCTCCCAGCAGTGCCCTGAGACAGGAGGGGTGGGTGCAGAGTCCTCCCAGCAGTGCCCTGAGACAGGAGGGGTGGGTGCAGAGTCCTCCCAGCAGTGCCCTGAGACAGGAGGGGTGGGTGTGGAGTCCTCCCAGCAGTGCCCTGAGACAGGAGGGGTGGGTGTGGAGTCCTCACAGCAGTGCCCTGACACAGGAGGGGTGGGTGTGGAGTCCTCACAGCAGTGCCCTGACACAGGAGGGGTGGGTGTGGAGTCCTCACAGCAGTGCCCTGAGACAGGAGGGGTGGGTGCAGAGTCCTCCCAGCAGTGCCCTGAGACAGGAGGGGTGGGTGCAGAGTCCTCCCAGCAGTGCCCAGAGACAGGAGGGGTGGGTGCAGAGTCCTCCCAGCAGTGCCCTGAGACAGGAGGGGTGGGTGCAGAGTCCTCCCAGCAGTGCCCTGAGACAGGAGGGGTGGGTGTGGAGTCCTCACAGCAGTGCCCTGAGACAGGAGGGGTGGGTGCAGAGTCCTCCCAGCAGTGCCCTGAGACAGGAGGGGTGTGTGCAGAGTCCTCCCAGCAGTGCCCAGAGACAGGAGGGGTGTGTGCAGAGTTCTCCCAGCAGTGCCCTGAGACAGGAGGGGTGGGTGTGGAGTCCTCACAGCAGTGCCCTGACACAGGAGGGGTGGGTGTGGAGTCCTCACAGCAGTGCCCTGACACAGGAGGGGTGGGTGTGGAGTCCTCACAGCAGTGCCCTGAGACAGGAGGGGTGGGTGTGATGCACAGTGTGAGCCTAGATCATTGATTGTGACATTGCCATCATTCCACCTGTGTACCCACTGTGGCACGTACTGCTTTTTCCCTCACCAGGGGATGATGTCCCTATGACAAAGGTGCAATGCGTTGGCTGCATGACATGCCTTGTTGTTACCAGCTAATTTGTACCCATATGTCTCTCTGTGACATGTGGCTGGTGTATTGATGTGGTGTCACTTGTTCCTCCTCACAGGTAGGCGCCACTGCCAAGGAGCAGATCTGGCTGACCGCCGTCAGTGCCGTGAGGGGTGTGGATGGTCGGAGGCGGCGCCTGGCCCAGGTGAGGAAACGCTGGCAGGATATCCGGTGCTGGACGCGGAGGATTGCACGGCTCCTGCTGGGGGACTCACCTGAGAGCCACAAGAACCGCGGCCGCCGCCGTCTGAGCCACCTCCACAGGCGTGTGCTGCCGGTGGTCTTTCCAGACCTGGAGAGGCGCTTACAGGCGATGCAGCAGCCGGAAGGGGGTAGGTACATGTGTGTTTGTTGTGTGTCACCGGCATTTGTAAGGGCACAGTAGCATGAATCCACTGGCAGGGTTTAAAGGTGCTGTGCAGATCCTGTTTGCCCCAGTATAGCGCTGTGCCCCTGCCACCCTTCCCCTCCTTGCAATGTGTTCCCTGGTCTGTGTGTAGTCACTCCTTCCCAGGGTGATGTAGGCTGGCGCTTTGTCCACGGGAACAATGTCTGTAGCATCATGTGTGGGGGTGGTGTGTAACAGGTTGTGGGACCTTGCCTGTGCACTGTCAAGTTCACTGCATGTGGGTTCCATGTCAGTTGGCACTGATGCTGACTCCAGACATGGGAGTTGGTCTCTCATGTGTCATGCCTTACAGCGCGCATGTCCTATGTAGTGGCCTGTGACATGATGTGCATGACTGTGCGATACACATAGTGCAGGGATGGTGACGTGTGTTGCTGTCATTACCATTCAGTAGCATGTAGTTGCGTGCCCACTACTGTCCCCTGGGGCACCTTTTCCTCAGTGGTGTATGTGTCATCATGAACGTGGCCACTGTCAGTGTCTACAGCGTAAGTTGTGCTCTGTGCCATTGTCCCCTGTCACCATGTATATAGACGTGCTAATTTGTACAGGTGTCCACTGTGCAGCCTGACCTGATTGTCCTTCTTCATACTCACAGTTGCCAGTGCCTGTGTGTCTTGTTATACTCATCTGAGGATGGGCACTGGTACCTCATTATTTGTACAGGCGCACCTTGGCTGTTTGGCGTCCAATCTTGCTTTTTGCCTGCCCCTGTGTGTATCACCCAGACCATGAGATGTTGGTGCCACCTGTGTCTCCACAATTTGCCTCGTGTAGGGTCTTGTTGGGGCGGGCAATGCCTATGTGTTAAATCCTGATTACCACTTGCTGGGTCTGGGCAGTGTGTGATGTGCCTGGACACACACGCAATGTGCAGTGACCGAGTCATGTTGTGCATGTTTTCAGCATTACCTATGCAGCATGTGTCTCAAGTTCATGGATATGGTCCCTGGTCATCGGTATTTTCGCAAACGCTGTGTGGTGCAGATGCAGTGCTGGATTGTCCCCAGGACCTGGGTGCTATGTCAGACTCCTTTTCCTGTGTTTAGCTATTGTCTCATGCTCTCCATGGTATTTCAGTGGCATGGTGGCTCAACCAACTATGTGTTGCATGCCCTACATCGGTACCCTGTTCAGTAGATGTTAGGGATCTTCCTTTTCAGGCCATGCAATGTTACCTATGTAGATTGGACTCATGTGACAGATGTGTACAGGTGTCTGAATAATTTCTGTCTCTCCACCCTGCCCACAGCATCGTCGGGGGACACAGAGGGAGACATGGACACAGACCAGGCGGAGGGACCGAGCACCAG
This sequence comes from Triturus cristatus, assembly GCF_964204655.1. NCBI lineage: Eukaryota > Metazoa > Chordata > Amphibia > Caudata > Salamandridae > Triturus > Triturus cristatus. The sequence continues at coordinate 138,308,237 of NC_140589.1, read as the reverse complement.
TGCCAGCCGTGACATCGGGTCTGGCACATCGAGTGGGACAGAGGCGGAGGAGAGTGTGGCCGAGGACCTGTCGACTGGCACATCAGACTACGAAGCTGACAGGTCCGGGGACGATGTCGCAGAGTGGGCGGAGGCTGCACCAGCAGCTGACAGCGGAACAACACCTCGCACCGCCCCCTCAGTTTCCACCAGCCGCCTCCCACTTGCTCGTGTCCCTTCCCAGCGTGCCCGGTCACAGCATGTCTCCTTCCTGCCAGGCACCGCGCCCCCTGCCCCTGTCTCCACTGCTGCCGCCAATGCAGAGTCTGTGGACATCCAGCGGCAACTGCAGGTTGGTCAGGCTGCGATCCTTAATGTCCTCCATGCCCACGGCAAAACCCTCACCAACATCGAGGCTTTCTTGGAGGGCATTCATTCATCGCAGGCTGACCAACGCAACTTGCTGAGGTCCATCGACTCCACACTGACTGCAGCAGTGGGTCTCCTGCAGCGCGACCTCCCCCCACCTACCCCTGCCCCATCCACACTTCCCACTCCCATGCCTGTCACACGTACACCCAGAAGTCGGCATGCACCCACATCAACGGACACGGGCACCACACCAGCAGGGAAGGTCCACCGCACTCCTCCTGACACGCACACACAGGGTGAGGTAGGCACACCCACTGGGTCGGGGGGCAAACGTGTGACACGCAGCCATAGTGGGAGTCCGCATTCCACCCAGTCCACTCCCTCCAAATCCCCTCCCCTCAGCTCTCCTGGCCACATCTCCCCCAAGGACTCCTTCATGGCCGCTCTGTCCCTGAGCCCCACAGTTACACCACCACGCAAGCGGTCACGGAGGTCCCCGGTCAGGGTGGTTGAGTCTCCCCCCCTGTCTCCACCCTCCCCCGGTGGCGCTGCGACCCATCCCTCTGACCCCCCCCCCTCCTTGGGGCCTGAGGTCCCTTCGGGTGCAGGGGACTCCCTGGATGACCTTGCAAAGGTGTGTAGTGCCATCCTGGCCTCCGCCTTTGGCACTGACCCACCCCCTGTGGTGGACTCCTCCATCCCTGCACCCACAACGCCGCCCCTTTGCCCTGATGTCCCTGCGGTGCCTGTTGCTCCCCCCCCCCCCTGATGCCCTCACCAGTGTGGAAGACGATGCCATTTGACTGTGCAGGCAAGGTAGGGGACACGCATCCCACTGTGTCCCCCATCCAGCTGAGAATCATTGACTGCCCTATGGGCTTTGTGAAGATTGAACTGCCTGCGATCCACGGACATTGTGCTCCTGCTGAATAAAGCTTAATTTTGTTTTCATTATCACACTACTGCTATGCTGGTATTGGTGTTGGTGGGGCTGCTACATGGTTTTGGGTGGTGTGTAAGGGTTTGGGTGTGTGGGATATGTAGTAGTGTACTGCTCATTGGTGGGACCCTGTGATCTGTGTGCCATCACAAGGTGTTGGCTAACTTTCTTTGTTCATGTAGGCAGTTACTGCATGGTGCACTTGTCCAAGGGTGTATTCCTTCCTCTGTGTACCCAGCTTTCTTCCCTGCAGGGTGTTCCCAATGTTTAGCGCAGAGCTGTGTCTACATGAGCTGTGTGTGTGACGGAGCCCTTCTACTTTGGCCATGCATGCAGGGCCATGTCTCCACCTGCGACAATCGTGGCATCCTTGGTGATCACTGTACTTGTGTGTGGAGTCTGTTGACATGAGTTCATGGGGACATGTTCCCTTGTAGCCAGTATGCATGTGGATAATTCTGGCCTCACACACATGTGTTACACCCCTCCAGTCTCAGGGCACTGCTGGGAGGACTCTGCACCCACCCCTCCTGTCTCAGGGCACTGCTGGGAGGACTCCACACCCACACCTCCTGTCTCAGGGCACTGCTGGGAGGACTCCACACCCACCCCTCCTGTGTCAGGGCACTGCTGGGAGGACTCCACACCCACACCTCCTGTCTCAGGGCACTGCTGGGAGGACTCTGCACCCACCCCTCCTGTCTCAGGGCACTGCTGGGAGGACTCCACACCCACCCCTCCTGTGTCTGGGCACTGCTGGGAGGACTCTGCACCCACCCCTCCTGTGTCAGGGCACTGCTGGGAGGACTCTGCACCCACCCCTCCTGTCTCAGGGCACTGCTGGGAGGACTCCACACCCACCCCTCCTGTGTCTGGGCACTGCTGGGAGGACTCTGCACCCACCCCTCCTGTGTCAGGGCACTGCTGGGAGGACTCTGCACCCACCCCTCCTGTGTCAGGGCACTGCTGGGAGGACTCTGCACCCACCCCTCCTGTGTCAGGGCACTGCTGGGAGGACTCCACACCCACACCTCCTGTCTCAGGGCACTGCTGGGAGGACTCCACACCCACCCCTCCTGTGTCAGGGCACTGCTGGGAGGACTCCACACCCACCCCTCCTGTGTCAGGGCACTGCTGGGAGGACTCTGCACCCACCCCTCCTGTCTCAGGGCACTGCTGGGTGGACTCTGCACCCACCCCTCCTGTGTCAGGGCACTGCTGGGAGGACTCTGCACCCACCCCTCCTGTCTCAGGGCACTGCTGGGAGGACTCTGCACCCACCCCTCCTGTGTCAGGGCACTGCTGGGAGGACTCTGCACCCACCCCTCCTGTGTTAGGGCACTGCTGGGAGGACTCCACACCCACACCTCCTGTCTCAGGGCACTGCTGGGAGGACTCCACACCCACCCCTCCTGTGTCAGGGCACTGCTGGGAGGACTCCACACCCACCCCTCCTGTGTCAGGGCACTGCTGGGAGGACTCTGCACCCACCCCTCCTGTCTCAGGGCACTGCTGGGTGGACTCTGCACCCACCCCTCCTGTGTCAGGGCACTGCTGGGAGGACTCTGCACACACCCCTCCTGTCTCTGGGCACTGCTGGGAGGACTCTGCACCCACCCCTCCTGTCTCAGGGCACTGCTGGGAGGACTCTGCACACACCCCTCCTGTCTCTGGGCACTGCTGGGAGTGATGGGCACCCACCCCTCCTGTCTCAGGGCACTGCTGGGAGGACTCTGCACCCACCCTTCCTGTCTCAGGGCACTGCTGGGAGGACTCTGCACACACCCCTCCTGTCTCTGGGCACTGCTGGGAGTGATGGGCACCCACCCCTCCTGTCTCAGGGCACTGCTGGGAGGACTCCACACCCACCACTCCTGTCTCAGGGCACTGCTGGGTGGACTCTGCACACACACCTCCGATTTCTGGATATGTGCGCTTGGCACATACACGGTGGGGTTACGCACACTGCATTAGAGGTGAGGGTACGAGTCTACTGACACTGGTGTGGTGGGGGTACGCTCCGTACGTCCGCGGGTGTGGGTACGGGTCGTACTTACACTGTTGGCATGGGGGGTACGCTCCATGCATACGCGGGTGGGGGTACGGGTCGTACTTACACTGTTGGGCTGGGGGTACGCTCCGTACGTCCGCGGGTGGGGGTACGGGTCGTACTTACACTGTTGGGCTGGGGGTACGCTCCGTACGTCCGCGGGTGGGGGTACGGGTCGTACTTACACTGTTGGGCTGGGGGTACGCTCCGTACGTCCGCGGGTGGGGGTACGGGTCGTACTTACACTGTTGGGCTGGGGGTACGCTCCGTACGTCCGCGGGTGGGGGTACGGGTCGTACTTACACTGTTGGGCTGGGGGTACGCTCCGTACGTCCGCGGGTGGGGGTACGGGTCGTACTTCCACTGTTGGGCTGGGGGTACGCTCCGTACGTCCGCGGGTGGGGGTACGGGTCGTACTTACACTGTTGGGCTGGGGGTACGCTCCGTACGTCCGCGGGTGTGGGTACGGGTCGTACTTACACTGTTGGGCAGGGGGGTACGCTCCTTGCATTCGCGGGTGGGGGTACGGGTCGTACTTACACTGTTGGGGTGGGGGGTACGCTCCTTGCATTCGTGGGTGGGGGTACGGGTCGTACTTACACTGTTGGGCTGGGGGGTACGCTCCTTGCATTCGTGGGTGGGGGTTCGAGTCGTACTTACACTGTTGGCATGGGGGGTACGCTCCATGCATTCGTGGGTGGGGGTACGGGTCGTACTTACACTGTTGGGCAGGGGGGTACGCTCCTTGCATACGCGGGTGGGGGTACGGGTCGTACTTTCACTGTTGGGGTGGGGGGTACGCTCCTTGCATACGGGGTGGGGGTAGGGTCCGTACATATCCGTCCCCACGCTATGTGATGTTTGTGCGGCCCGTACCCAGGCCTTTGCCACGTGGGTGCGATCCGTCCCGCCATTGTTGGGGTGACGTGTGTGGGCGTGGTCCGACTCGTACCCACGCTCTTCAGGCGTGGGTACGGGACGTACCTGTCTGGTTGTGTTGCCGGTTCGCGTGGTGACGGACTTCCGTTGTGGCGGTCGCTGGATTATCAGGACACGCCCCCACCCCCTCGTGGTGACCAGGGCATGGGAGTCAGGTATGTCCAGGCCATGTGTAGTGTGTCACTCATGTGGTTGTTTTGTGGCCTGCCCTGGTAGTGCCACCCCCACCCCACCCCACTTTCCCCCCTCCCTTAGTTATTCTGACCTTCTGCGGCGTCTGCGTCGTAACCTGTAGAGGAGGTGGACTGCTATGAGGGCAGGGATGACTCGTAGGTTCGGGTCCATGTCTGTCCGTCACGTACTGGTCCTCCTTGTTCGCGTCGTCGTCTGTCCGTCGCGTACTGGTGGTCCTTGTTCGCGTCGTCCTGATTTCCCGGCAGTTTTTGGCTGCCGCAAAATATTCACCGTGCGGGGTGACGTCGGTGCGAATCGTGATTCCTGGGTCGTGAATGGCTGGCTGCGTGCGTCCCGACGTCAGGTCGGCGCTTTCCCGGATCGCATTGGTAGGTGTTTTTTGTTCGGTCGGGCTTTTTTACGATTCGTACGGTAATGGTGTACCCGTGCGAATCGTAATTCCATGTTTGTATATTTTGACGACCGGGTACGCGTCGGACGGAGAATATGCTCCGTCCGACGGTTCGTACCCGGTTTTTACCGGATTGTGATCGGCACCTATATCGGGAGCTCTCCGGCCACAGTTCTGTGCTGAAGGGGGGGCCCTGAGGCTTAGGGACCTCCTCGCAATGCTTGGGCCTGTGTTATGCTACTGACTTTACCCACTTTATATGCGTGCTGTACTTTGTAGCACACAAGCAATTTGAGAGAAAAAAAACCTTTTCTTTTAGTTTGGACCTGCCATTAACATGCTTATTTTTTTGCATTATGCATGGGCTACAAATGTTGCTTGATTGGGCTTTGCGTAAAAAAGGGTGGCCGTGTGAAAATGAGCATGTACCCAACCATTAGACATCATCTTGACATAAAGCAGTACATTATGCTACTTTGTGTTACTTTTAGGCAATTTCCAATTGCAAAACAGTTTTACTCTACAAAGTAAGTCAAGAATCAGCACTTTGCACCTGTTTGTATCCCAATGAGTGACGTTTCACCTGCTCAAAGTGTTGATAAATCTGGCCCTTAGCGTGCATGCCTGGCCTGCCTATCCTTAACACTCACACTCACAAGCATTTGGTGGTAACTGAATTGAAAAACTATCTTTCTCTGTCATTTCTCTCTCCTTATTTCACTTCACCTCTTCTACCATACCCCTCTCTCTTAAGCACTCTTTCTTTGTGTAGCTACATCCTTTCTCTTGATCTCAGCTCTCTTTAACTTACCTGTGTCTAGATCACCTCTCTCTCAATATACCCACTAAACTTCATTCAATTTCATCTCTCTTCAAAGCTCACTCATAACTTTTTTTTCTCTCTCAATCTCTGTGCTGACCTCTATATCTGTCTCTCTCAATCCCTCTCTCGACCTCAACTCTCTCTGTACCTCATTCCTCCCTTCGTACCTCAATGCTCATTTTGCATCTGATCTCCTTGTGTTTCTCCTCCGTATACTTCACTTCTCAAACACCCCATCTGTATCTTTGTCTCATGTCTGTCTCTTTCTCCATATATCTACTACTTTACCTCTCTCTGCCTCTTAGCCCTTTCTCAACCTCACTACTCACCCTTCACCTCTCCATCTTGCTTCACTCTGTACCTCACATCTTCCTCACTACCTCACTTTCTCCACCTCGCAGCACCATCTCTGACTACCTAACCTCTTAGTCCCTTCACATCCACGTTATCTCATTCTTCCTCTTTACCCATTCCTTAGCCTCTTTAAATATCTTACTCCTTTCTTGCTACCTCTATTTCTCTACTATCAACTCATCTCTGTCTCACACAAACACATATCTCTCTCTGGACCTCTTTTTTCAATTTCAGCTCATCACCTCTACTGTCTTTTTCTACATCCTTCTTTATAGCTATCTCTACCTCACTGTCTCTCCTTCTTTTTCTATCATACACCTCTGTCTATCTTTTTATCAACCTCTCCGCATCATGTCTATTTCACATATGTCTCTCAACTTTCTGTTAACATTTCACCTGCTTCCCTTCACCCCTTTATCTACTTTCTCCATTCTGGAATACTGTCTTCTTCTAGTTCTCTTTACATTTCCTTCTCCCTACCTCCATATTTCTCTGCGTCTCTACCTTATTTTGAATCCTTTCATTTTTATCTATCTCACTCTACCTACATCTTTCTCTTTCTACCTTTCTTTATCTTTCCGTCTGGCTACCCCAGCTCCTGTGCTCACATATCTTTCTTTATTGTCTCTATCTCTACCACCATCTCTCTCTACTTCCCATTTATCTCTGTAATATTCTCTTTTGTTGCACCTAAACAAAATATAGATCCAAACTCAAAAAGAAATGGCTTTATCAATGTTTGTTCACGCATTCTTTTGGTACTCTGTGCCTGGCACACACCAGGCACATGGAGCTTTCATCTGTTTTTGCAGGCCCTCGTTTCTGAAGGTTTAACATATAATTCATTGCTAATCATCATGAGGGCTTGACTGAGCCAAACAGGGCTACTAAATTCAAAGTTATTCCAATTGGGAGCCCCAAAATATATTTTTTGCCCGGGGCCCGACAAATACTTACTGGAAATACAGTGCCAGATGCCCCAACATGGCACAGCTCTGGAGGGCGAGGCTCAACAGCGGACTCCAGTGGCCGCATCTCTTAGCTACGTTCCCGTTGTTAGTAATGATGAAATCACAATTTGGTGTGCACAAACTGCTCCTGCACCTGCTGTTGAGAGGTGGAAACTGCCAAGCAGCTATATAGAAATTGGGAACAAATGGAGTGGTGCACTACCACAATCAACTGTTTCAGTAACAACAAACTGTATGTTTTCTGTTTTTTAGGTGCAATAAGCCTCAGCCAACGCGTTTCGTTCAAAAGAATTGAACTTCGTCAGGGCTGAAAAGAGGTGTAACATGAATAGTATAAATATACATTTATAACCACATAGGCACAAGTGAAAACCGAGGACTTACGTTAAGACAAACAGAATCTAAGTGGATTTGTAGATTGCAGTCAGTCGACAGAGGACACAATACAGATCATGAATTTCACTATTTTCTAACGTGAATCCTGATGGCCCTGGAGGATTTAGCACCCAGACTATGTGTTTGGGGACACACTCCTAGCTTCATTTGTACCCACCCATTGATTGACCATTATATCATGAAGCCCAGATGTGCCCCTTCCACTCTCTTCCCTCGGGTGCCTATTATTTATTTACCTGACCCTGCACTGGCCGGCTGCCCCGACGCTTGGGGTATTTCCTCCAAAGAATTAGCTGGCCTGACCCAGGGTAGTTCGCCTTCAAAGTTGTGTGCAGTACTGAGCCGAGTCTGAAATGGCAGGTTCCACAGTCACAATCTGATCAGAGGTTTTTTGGCCCGCACTGCAGCTACCATTTTTCTCTGAGCTGGCACGAGGCCGGAGCGGGTGCCAAACCATTTACACAGATTTATTTTTCTTTCTCTCATTTTCTCAGACCCCTCCTTCCCACTTCCTCACATGCAGGCGCAGGGTTTTGGTGCATCAGTGTTGGGAAAGTGACTCAGTCAAATCTTATAGAGTTGACTGAGTCACTTTTCAGGGGCGTTCCTGCGACGGAACACCCCCCCCTCTGTCGACACGCCCACGTGAAACCTGACGCAGGTTTTACGTGGCGCAGGGCTTTACATCGTGACGCATCTCCATAGATGCGTCACGATGTAAATATGGCGCAACGTGGCGCAGGGTTTACACCGCCGCTGCATCACAAAAGTGACGCAACGGCGGCGTAAAAGTGGCGCAACTCCAATATAGATCTGCCCATATATATATATTGTCCCGCCTCCTCGCCAATGGATTCCACATTATCCAAAGGCGGTACGAGGAAGGAGCACAGGTTGCTCTCGGCTCCAGGTAAGCGGGATGCCTCCGGTTCTACGCTACACCCATCTGGGAGTAGGTTGCCTTTCTAGCCGGCTTCTCGCTGCACGACTATCTTCCGTTTTACCCTCCTCCTTGCTTTCTCTCTTTTCCTAAACAGATCTTTTGACTTTTTAGTCTCCAGCTCTCATTGCCCTTGAGAATGGGGAACTGTTCGTGGGCCAGACCTTTATATTCTCTCTGCTCACTCATCTTTACATTTTCCGCCGCGCATTCACTTTGAGGGGTACTGTACCAGGGGTTCTCGCACACATGCTGGGGCATGAGCCTCATACTTTTCTCTAGTCTGACTGTCAGCACATTATGTCCTTGACTTTCACGCTGTACTATCATGGTCCCTTGTCATATTTCTGAATTCCATACCGCTGCATGGTGGCCCGCACTTCTCAGGGTCTCTGACAGCCAGCCGTGCACGCGTGTGTTTTTAATTACTTCCTTTCTGATGTCAGTTCTTTTTACTGTATTATTCTATGATCGCACCTGTATCTAGAATCACCTTTGCGCTTGCAAGAACACATTCCGGTTGCTTGCTTTTTAATGCCTGTTATGCATTATCCATTTACATCTTGTTCTTTCCTTATGGCAGATGCATCACTTGGCCCCTTATCAAGAAGGCTCTTCATTGCCTTGGAGTCGCCATTATATTTGTGCCCTACCCGCTACTCAGACATGGTCCAGTCCCACAAGGAGACCATTTCTACTTCGGATTTCATCACCAACTCTTGATACAAACAAACTGTATCACAGGATTTTTAGACACTAGTTGTGGTCATTTATGTTGTGATCACTCTATTTCCAACCTCAGATGGCAAAATATGCGGATTGTATCGTGACTCACGCCCACCTGCCACACCCATATTTCACTAGCAACATTTTGCCTGCTCCCCAGGTATTTTTCTGTACTTCTGGACGCCCCATCGCTTGCGTTTCCCCTGACTTTGCCCATCTTCTACATGCCTGACAGCCATACTGGGTGTTTTTTACTTAGTTCTAACCCAACCTAGGATTCTGATTGCACACAGACGCCGCTTACACACAGCCATCATTGTTTTGTCCCCTCCCCGCCACCCCGGGCATATTTTAAGCGCAACCACCACAGTGCATGCCGATTATTCTATCCTTTCCTTGTGTCCTAGGTAGTTTTCGGGCATTGGATGCTTTTCTTACATGTAGATATTTTCAACACCATGGCTTGCCAATCCGCTTGTTCCGCCTATTTGTGGCACGCCTAGTTTTTATCCAACTCAGGATTCCGATTGCACATAGAGGTCACATACACACGGCCTACACTGGTTGTCCCTTCCCCGCCATCCCTGGCATTTTGTCTAGTTCATTAACCCCAGTACACACAGACAACCCCATTTTCAGATATGCTTTTGGTCCTCGGACCACTCAACACTTGCCATACCACATCCTTCATGGACATTAGTTGCACTACACGCGCCCCGGTTTAAATATGTCTTATAATTCTCTTATACATTAGCCATGACGCATTAACTGGAAGATTAGCTCTGGGGGACCACACAAATTTCTTGCATGGTTTTCTGTAGTTGTATCATCATGTGATAGCATTAACGTATGTGAGTTTCTGTAATTTTGTGGGTGTTTTGTGTTAGTGTTTAAGTTGTTGAGTCTTGTTTTCTGTGTACGCACTCACACCACATGGGATGCGTAGTCAGCGTTTGTATCTCATGTGGTAATTAATGCACATCTTTTAACAATTGTGTAGTATTAACATTGTCAAGGAGTTTTATTCTTGTGCCTATGTGGTTATATATGTATATTTATACTATTCATGTTACACCTCTTTTCAGTCCTGACGAAGTTCAATTCCATTGAACCAAACACGTTGGCTGAGGCTTATTGCACCTATTTGTTAAATCACAGAATGAAGAACATTTAAAAAAAAAAAAAAAATGACGATTCGTTGTTACTGAAACAGTCGATTGGGGTAGTGCACCACTCCATTTGTTCAAAATGGCACAGCTCTGGCTCAGTCTCATAGTTGGTGAGTCCCATGCTTGTGTACAAGGACATCATATGCATCTCTAGACCGTGATGCTGGGACGGCAGAAGGTGATTGAGTGTAACTGGAGAGGATGTGGAAAGTGAGTGCTAAAATAGTACCTTGTGCATGGAGGGTATCTAATCTGGATCTGACCTTTTTTGTGGCTGTATGGAAGCATATCTTCTGCATGATTTAGGATGTAATTGCCCCATAACATGCAGAAGGTCTCTTAATCCTGCAAAAGGGTATGCATAATGGCCCCCGTTTATTGAGTATCAGTGATCAATCCTTTAGGAAACTGATAAGCCCTTCACAGGGTTCAGGAGTTCTCAATGCTAGGTTGGCTCAGGGACCTTATCGGTAAGAAGTATGTGAGGTGCACGCTACAAAATTGCCCCAAAGTAGCAGATTGGAAATTAATAAATAAGGTGATGATACTAGTGTCAAATCCAGTCAAACATATTGAATTTATCAATGCTTGTTTATCTTTGTTTGTGATGACTAACAATGAAAATTTTTTGAAGGATGCCTAACCCAAGAACTAAAGTTGCTTATCATTATAAATGGTTTGAAAACATGACCGTATTGAAGATTCACTGGATTCAGATATATCCTGTTACAAAAGACCCATTATGCCATGTCCTGAAACACCATATAATCTCAGGCTAGGTAGTGCAGCAGAAGAACACCTTAAAAGAACATGCTTTAATTATCAGAATGCAGAAATCTTCCTGAACTGAGGTGTTAGAAAATGGCCCTCTCTGAAAAGTCGCCCCAAACTTTTAGCCTTCCTCCTCCTCTTTTTCTGACCTTGTTTTTGTTGGCTTTAGGACTCTAAGCACTTTACCACTGCTATCTAGTGCTAAAGTGCATGTGCTTTCTCCTCTAAATATGGTAACATGGTAACATTGGCTCATACCCAATTGGCATATTTAATTTACTTATAATTCCCTTGCAAAGTACACAACATGTGCCTAGGTCCTGTAAAATAAATGCTACTAGTGCACTGCTTGTGCCACCCACTCAAGTAGCCCTTAAACATGTCTCAGGCCTGTCACTGCAAAATCTATATGTGCAGTTTACACTGCCATGTTGGCTTGGCATTTAAAACCCCCTGCCATGTCTTAAACCCCCGTTTCATTACATATATGTCACGCCAAGGTAGGCCCTAGTTAGCCCATGCGGCAGGGTGCTATGTAATCAAAAGGTAGGACATGTACTTTTAAGTTTCCTATGTCCTGATAGCAAAAAACACTCAAATATGTTTTTCACCACTGTAAGGCCTAGCTTTCTCAGGTTAACATTGGGAATTCCTTACTACACTTTATAAGCTATAGTTCATTATTGAGAAGGAGGAGATCTGCATGTTTCATATTACTGGAAAAGTAATTATAAATCCTCTTTACTGGTAAAGTCAAATTTATCATAACCATTCAAAAATGCCACTTTTAGAAAGAACAAACGATGGACAGAATACTGAGCAATGCAAACGTTCACCCCCAGTCACAAAGATCAGGGTTTAATCCATCGGTCTTTTGCTCAGCACCCCACCCCAGTTTGGACCCAGCCATATGCAAATCAGTCTCCCTCATGGAAGCAGTCCAGCCCGAACTTCCAATGCAGGTCTTCCCTGGACTGGCATCACCCCTCATCAACCAGGCTAGCTTGAATCCAGAGGCTCAGCGAGAACGGGCCTCACGTCTGGGCATACCCTTTCCACTTAGGGCGACAAAAGCAAAATGAACAAATGATGGACAGAATGCTAAACAATGCAAACATTCACCCCCCAGGCACAAAGATCTGGGTTTAATCCATTGTTCGTTTGCTCACCACTCCAGTTTGGACCCAGCCATTTGCAAATCAGTCTTGACCCTGTTCTCATGAGAACAGTCCAGCCCGAACTGCCAAGCCAGGTCCTTCTTGGACCACAAACAAGCATCCTAGGACAGGTTTCAGCCAGGCTAGCTTGAATCCAGTGGCACAGTAAGCGCAGGACCGACATCTGGGAACACCCTTACCACTCAGGGTGACAAAAGCAAAATAAACAAATGATGGACGGAATGCTGAACTATTCAAACATTCACTACCCGTCTCAAAGATCTGGGTTTAATCCATCGTTCTTTTGCTCACCACGCCACCCCAGTTTGGACCCAGTCATATACAAATCAGTCTTGACCCTGTTCCTCATGGGAACAGCTCAGCCGGAACTGCCAAGCCAGGCCCTCCCTGGATTAGAAACAAGCATCCTGGGACAGGTTTTTGGGCATCATCCCTCATAAGCCAGGCTAGTTTGAATCTAGTGGCACAGTGAGCACGGAACCCACATTTGAGAATACCCTTCCACTTAGGGTGACAAAAGCTAAATAAACAAATGATGGACTGCATTGTTCAGCTTTCCGTCCATCATTTATTCCTTTTACTTTTAGGAAGATGGCATTTTTCTGCTCTTAGCCCTTTGTGCCTGCAGCTTGTCTCCAATACACAACTGGGTAGGTGACAGCTGGACTTTTTGCATTCTTCTAGACAGCCAAACTCAAAGGGGGCTTAAGTGTGACTGTGTGGCCATCCATATCCTGATGGGCCAGCCTGGGCAGAATGGGAGAAAGGAATATTTTTACTAGCACAGCGCACTTTACTCCCCGAAGGGGAGCAGCAGGGTGGGTCTCTGAAAGACTTCAAGTGGAAGTCCCCCCAGGGAGTCTTTCTTCTTTTATCTATAATTAACTTTGAGCACTAGCAAAGGGTGAGCGGGGAGTCTGTCACTGATTCAAGAACAAAGTCACTGGGGGTGAGGATGGGGGTAGGGGAGGAACTGTTTTGAACATTTTTTTACTGTAATGATGTTCCTAATTGAGCAGTCAATACATATACAGGGAGGGAGGAACTGACACATCTGAATAGGCTGTGTCCTGTCTCCACACAAAGGGCTACATACCCCCCTATAGCGAGCCTGGAGCCAGAGAAAGAGGGAGGACCTCTGTGCACGTCAAAGACCCTGTTTGAAGTCATCTTCACTTCAAAAGCACAGCTGGGTATAAGTCTCTAACCCCACCAAATCAGAGACTACTGGACCTTTGAAGAACTCTGCCAGGAGGAAGGACTGCTGTGCTGCTACAAGGACTGCCACTTTGCTGGACTGCTGATCTGGAAGAACTGCTTTTCCGCTGTGCTGCCCTGCTGCCTGTTACCCTCCGCCTTGCTGAGGAAGGACTGGACCCATCTAACTAGAACCCAGAGTGACTCCAAGGGCATGCTGGTTTGCCCCTTATTCTAAGCTTTGGAGAAATCTAAGACTTTCCATCACCCTGCAACAACACCTGGACTTTGCTTGCTGCAAGTCTTGCCCTACCAAATGGTGCCAATCTAGTCCTGGGCCCTTGGAAGTGGGTATAAAGTGCTGCAACTACTAAATATCCATGCATCAACAATGTTGTGCCGTTCGGGACCTGTGCATTTCCCTGAAAGCCGATGCATCGCCGCTGCTGCATGCACCACGGATATCGCATTGCGTGGCACATCGTTTCCATTTTTTTATGCATTTCTGACCTTGCGACCTATGATTCAGCAGTTCAACACAAAGGAATTGCATTGGATCTAGTAGTTTGACACCAATGCATCGCATCTTTGCTTCAAGCACCTTGACTCCTGTCAATGATGCATCCCAGGTACATTTCAGCGGGATAAGGCACCATGGTCGGCCTTAACTTTTGGATTTACCCCAATCTAGCACAACCAGATATCCAGCGTTGGTGCCTCAAACTTTTATGGGCTACATTTTCATTTATTCTTTGAAAATTCATAACTCCGGTTAAACTGATTGGATTTTTGTCTTTTTGGTCTTGTGTTGTTCATACAAATATAAGATATTTTTCTAAACTGGTGTGGAGACTTTTGTGGTGTTTTCACTGTGTTACTGTTTGAAATGTTGCATAAATCCTTTACATATTGCCTCTTAAGTTAAGCCTGCCTGCTCTGTGCCAAGCTACCAGAGGGTGAGCACAGGCTACTTTGTGGTGTACATCTGACTTACCCTGACAAGAATTGCGGTTCCTGCTTGGACAGTGTGCATACCTCTGCCAATCAGAAACCCAGTTTCTAACAATGAGTTGCTCAAACTAAGGTCTACAATAACTATGGATAACTTAAATTGAACATCACACTATATACGTGGGCATGCTATGCAAATTAATATAAATGTTATTACAAAAAAAAAATAGTGACAGGGTGTCACCAGTTGTCCATGCCTCTTGAGACCTGTTAAGTGGGAGCACTGATATAGAGAGGGCCAGGGGCAACCTGGTGGGGCTGGGGACTGACAAACCTGGTGGTAAGGGTCAGCAACAGTAGCGGCCCGTGGAGGGAGCTCCGTGGGGCGGTGGGACAGGGCGGGGGAGGGGCAGGGTGAGGGGTAGCAAACACCGGAATATGCATGAACGGAGGTAAGTAAACAATTAAATAAATAAAACAAATTTCTTTGCGCATGCTGCATCGCAAAATGCGGTGCAGTGCGCGCAACGAAATTCGTTTGATTTATTTATTTGTTTACTTACCTCCGTTCATCCATACTCCGGTGTTTACTACCTCCCACCTTGCTTCTCCTCAGCCCCGCCTCACCACCCCACGGAACTCCCCCCATGGGCAGCTACTGGTCAGTGATGACAGAGAAACGTAAGAGTGTGCCATGTGATGTCACCGGCTGCTATAGCGCCTGCAATGGCTGCTCGCTCCAAACATAAAAATGGGACTTATGTTTAAAGCAACAGTGTTAAGTATCTTCCCAAAATGTATGGAAAATGGTTGCCATCTTACAGAGTTTGTATTTCAATCATTGGAAAACTGCATACCAAGATATATGCCATTTAGACATGTATTGCTATACATACAGTAAACAGACATAATATCGAATAAAAAATATCAACAGGACAGAATATCGAGTTTTTAATATAGAATGGACAGAATATCGAATTGCCAAAATATAGTGGTGAAGAATATCGAAAATCAGGTAAGAAATATCGATTTAAATAATATAGAAGTAAGTAATATCGACAGTCATAATATAGGTGTTAAAAATATCATTTTTTTTTATAGTGTTTTAAGTGTTAGTATATGTGTTAAAAGTATGTATTAATTTTGGAATGTACGTTTGAATATTTTTAAAGTAATGAATTTTATGTTATTTAATTTTTGTGTAATTTAATTCCGTAGCGGGTTGTGGGTTTATAGGGGATTAGGGTGGGAAGTAATTTAATTATATTACATTAAATAATAATTTTTACGAATTATTAATTATTTTTAATTTAATTTTGCGTTTTACTTCTGTAGCGGGTTGTGGGTTTATAGGGGAATAGGTGGGAAGTAATTTAATTGTTATTAGGTAATTATTAATTGGTATTGAAAATTAATTGGTTGTTGGTTATTTATTAATTGGTAAATAATTTGTATTAATTGGTAATTAATTTGTATTAATTGTTTAATTGATAATTATGTTAATTGTATTAATTTATTATTTGTAGCGGGTTGTGGGTTTATAGGGGAATATGGTGGGAATTAATTTAATGGTAAATAACTAATTATGCAAATAGTTTCTGTATATTGCTAATTAATTTATTATTAAATAATTATTAATTGGAATTATTAGTATTTATTAATTTTTGGTATTGAAAATTAATTGGTTGTTAATTAATTAATAATAGGTTATTAATTAAAAAAATATTGGTATTTATAATTAATTAATTATTAAATATTGTGTGATTGGTACCTTTTTTGGGTATTAATTATTTATTTATTTTTAATAAAATATTACATTATTATTTTCCCTACTATTTCACTCACTGGAGTGGGAATAGTCATTTTTACCCCTACGCTATCCAACGCTTTCCCTACTATTGCACTCACTGGAGTGGGAATAATAATTTTTACCCCTACGCTATCCAACGCTTTCCCTACTGTTGCACTCTTTGGAGTGGGAATAGTAATTTTTACCCCTATGCTATCCAACGCTTTCCCTACAGTTGCACTCACTGGAGTGGGAATAGTAAATTTTACCCTCCCGCTATCCAATGCTTTCCCTACTGCTGCACTCTCTGGAGTGGGAATAGTAATTTTTACCCCTACGCTATCCAACGCTTTCCCTACTGTTGCACTCTTTGGAGTGGGAATAGTAATTTTTACCCCTACGCCATCTGACGTTTTCCCTACTGTTGCACTCACTGGAGTGGGAATAGTAAATTCTGCCCTCCCGCTATTCAACGCTTTCCCTACTGTTGCACTCTCTGCAGTGGGAATAGAAATGTTTACCCCTACGCTAGCCAACGCTTTCCCTACTGTTGCACTCTCTGGAGTGGGAATAGTAATTTTTAGCCCTACGCTATCCAGCGCTTTCCCTACTGTTGCACTCTCTGGAGTGGGAATAGTAATTTTTAGCCCTACTCTATCCAATGCTTTCCCTATTATTGCACTCTCTAGAGTGGGAATAGTAATTTTTACCCCTACGCTATCCAACGCTTTCCCTACTGTTGCACTCACTGGACTGGGAATAGTAAATTTTACCCTCCCGCTATCCAACGCTTTCCCTACTGTTGCACTCTCTGGAGTGGGAATAGTAATTTTTACCCCTACGCTATCCAATGCTTTCCCTAATATTGCACACTCTGGAGAGGGAATAGTAATTTTTACCCTCCCGCTATCCAACGCTTTCCCTACTGTTGCACTCTCTGGAGTGGGAATAGTAATTTTTACCCTCCCGCTATCCAACGCTTTCCCTACTGTTGCACTTACTGGACTGGCAATAGTAAATTTTACCCGCCCGCTATCCTACGCAAAAAATATTGAATATTTTTAAATAATATTACGTTAATATATATGTACTAATAATTTGTTTTACTTACATCAATTATTTATTAATTTTAAAGTTATTTAAGTATTTTTAAGTATGTTTCAGTTAATGATATATATTATTTCATTAATTTTACATAACTTTTAAGACATTTAAAAAATTCGATATTTTGACTAACTATATTTTTTACAACGATATTGTGGATTCTATATTTTTGTACTTACCTGTTTGGAGATAGGGCTTCGATATTTTGGCATTCTATATTTTTTCCTCGATATTTTTGTAGGTCGATATTCTCCTTCTCGATTTTTTGTCAGTGATCCATACATACATCAGAGATAGACAGCCTGCCACCAACAGTAGCATTTGCATTTAAAATGCTATCCTGCAATGCCCCAAAATCCTGGGCACCCAGGACACTGCAGGGCAGGAGCACTTCCCCTTTATTTGCATGCCTCCAAGAAACTACTTTTAGTCAAATCACCAAAGTAAAAAATAGAGAGAGAGAGAGAAAGAGACAAAGAGAGAGAGAGAGAGGGGTGACTATATAATATGGTCCAATATTGTCATCGAGTGGTGCTTATACATACAAAATTCCCTTTTTTGCATAAACCATGAAAATATGCGGTTGCTTGAGACAGGTTTCTGCCTTAAATACACATTTACTGCAATCTTATTTTGGAATTGCTTTGTGCACAAATAGAAAAAAGAAAAATGTTTCGGAAAGCTTTAGCTGAAAGTTCAAACTTTTGAATGTTTGCTCAGGTCACATTTTCTCACTCTTTTCCTAAACTCATTACCATTGAAATCCCAGCTTCGCTGCATACATAATACAGCTGTAACCGACAGCCCTAGTTTCTACCAGGGACCATAAATGTCCCTTAAACCTGGTTCTGTGGTAAATTATCTGACATTTATGGTAATTCTGTCCTTTCATAACAAATGGGTCTATTAGCTTACTCAGAATAGTTTTGACAACAGTTTGAAGTTGAGCCAAAAATGCACAGTGTCTCTTAGAAATGTGGTCTCTAGTTGGCAGAGGATTGCACCCTGTCCAAGTAGGGCGCCCCAGTCCGAGTCAGGGTAAGCTAGATACACAGTAAAAGATAACCTGTTCTTGCCTGTTGGAAGCTTGGCACAGAACAATCAGGCTTATCTAAAGAGGCAATGTGTAAAGTGTGCAACACGCACACACACACACTCTCACACACACACACAGAGTAACACAATGAACAACCCAAAAATAGACTCCAGACAGGTTTAGAAAATTGAGAATATTGTCTGAGTAAATCAAGACCAAAACAACAAAAATCCAATACGTGGAACCGAAGTTATGAATTTTTAAAGAATAAACCAAACATAGTGCATAGAATTCAATAGAGCTAAGGGGGTTACTTGAGGTCAAGCTAGACCGGGGTACATCCAAAGTTCAGGCTGACCGTGATTGAGGGCAGACCGGCTTCAGGACTCAGACAGGTCCCGCAAACAAAGATCCTAGTTTAGAGAAGGGAGCACACGTTCAGCATGGGTAAAGCGCTCAGAGTGCTAAGGCCAGCAAAAAGAAGGTCTGAAAAATAGGAGGAGGAATGCAAAAAGTTTGGGGTAATCTTTCAGAGAGAGCCATTTTTCAATGCGATCACCCCAGCCTAAAGCCACGGAAGCCTAATCAATACCTTGATGGACTTCCCTGCTTAGACCTATACCCTGATTTCTGGAGTTCCTCAGGGTTCTGCATTAAGACCCTTATTATTTAACCTTTCTGTGCGTCCATTGGCATATGTGGTGGAGAGTTGTGGTCTCACACTCTATTCGTATGTTAATGACACTCAAATCACTTTCTCATTGACTTCCCATCACAAACACCATGCTGAGTCAATTAACTATGGTCTCAAGCAGATAGCCGTATGGATGGATGGCAATCTGCTTAAACTGAAAGGGGACAAAACTGAGGTTCTGATCATGGGAAAAATCCACAACTATGGGATCCAGAGCACTGGCCGGCCTCCTTAGGCTCTGGTCCCGCCCCTTTCCCAAAATTAAAACCCTGGGCTTTTGGCTAGATGAAGATATGTCTATGTGTCCACAAGCTGCCATAGTTGCTTCATCCTGCTTTGCAATCATGAAGTGGGTGAAAAATAAATAGTTGGATCATTCTTCATTTAGCAATGAGGGCGCTAATTCAGGCTCTCATTCTTTCCAGATTGGACTATGGTAATGTTTTGGATCTAGGTGTGGACAAGGCAGCTATCTGTCACCTTCTAGTGGTACAAAATGCCACGGCTAGGCTTCTTACTCACTCTTCAAAAAGGACTGCGGCCTTCCCCATTCTGTGGGAGATACATTGGTTATGGATCAACAAAAGAAAACAATTTTTTCACCCTCTGCTTTATGTTTAAAGCTAAGGCAGGGCTTGGCCCTAAATATTTACAAGAGCTGGTCTCATTGTATATTCCTTCTCGAAACTTGTGATCCGCTAACCAGGGACAATACTGTGTACCGAGAATACAAAGGGTACGATCAGGCGGTCGCACTTTTGTGTATTTGGGTCCAAAACTGTGGACTGCCTCGCCTCAGTATTTGAGGAGTTGTACTTCACTAATGCAGTTAAGCCAATTCTTAAAAACATGGCTTTTATAATGGTAGTGGCTTCAGTAATGCCACCTTAGTGCTTAGCGCCGGGAAACCCTATGGGAAGCTGCGAGCTTTGCAAACGGCAAATAATAATAGGGAGATAGAACATGGACAATGTCCCAGTACTGCAAGGGTACGTGCCAGTTCTATGCCTCCCTGAACTCACTTGGATCCCTCTGTCTATACTCTCAGGGGCCACTAAGATAACCCATAGGGACTCCTTCTCCTCACTGGTGAACCCCATCTGTGCAGCACCTAACCCTACCTTGTTAACAAATACATCCCAGTAAGTAGGCAGAACCACCATGGCCAACAAAGTAAAGAGGCCCATTCCACCCCTTGGGTCTGACTTCTGTCCCCAACCCAAGGAAAACTCTGTCCACAGGGACAGCAACCAACAAAGGCCACTTATAGCTGTCAATGTCAAGAGCCAGACCCCAGGCAATCCAGGGGCCTCTGTCCACTGTGGTTTCTCAGAGTGGGGGACTGTACTCCCAAGTGCCTTACATTCGTTCTCGACTCCACCTCCCACCAGTTCAGGAGAGGTAACCTGCAACTTCTACTCCAACCCATGGTCTGTACACTTGGGCTCCACAGGAATCAGGAGTGAGCCATTCCTCCCCTCCCCCTGCCCCTACATCTGGGGTTCTGTACCCTCCATTTGGTACCATCAACAAACTGAATTGTCAGGGCACCTGTGGTGGCCGCCCCTCCTAGTTCTTCTGACACTGGGGGTAACTCATTCCCCAGAATGCAGTTAATGGGCATTTGGGAATAACTATGACCCTTTTCTGGGTCACCCCCTCACTTCACTCAAGGGACACCAGGGCCATAGGGAACAAAATGCTGTGTCCATGAGCTGGAGTCACTCTCCACATCTCACTGGTGTACTGATGTGGGGTCCTGCTGACCCCAGTATCCCTCAGAGCAGTGGTTGGGACCCCATTCACTCCCACCTGATAGAAGTGATGACTTCCTCCTTAAAGGGATCACCAACTTACCCTCTGAGTCTATTTCCCAGTTGTGGGAGACCATGGCATGTTGCTATGACTGCCCCTGGGGAGTACCTTCCCCTAAGGCCACATGGACCACCCCTGTATGATTCCCACCAGTGGATAGTTTCTTCGAAAGAAAGAGTCCCCCTGCTTGTGTCCTACCTGGAAACAAGCAGTGAGGTTGGAAATGGGGCACCGTGGGCCGCCGCCTACCAGTACCACCATCCTTCTTCTCAATAGGGATATAGGAACTCTTTCCTTCCCCCTTACCCTGGGACCTGTCTGGGTCTCTCTTGACCCCCTCAATCTCTTAGGGGGGGCCTGAACCACTCTTCTTGGTGTCACTCCCAAGTACCCATCTGGACACTCAGGTGCTGACACAGATGTCTGCCTCCTCTGCAGGTTTCCTGGGGTCAGATAACTTGCTATTGACTAAGTCTTGACGCAGCACTGGAAAACAAATATCAAGCATGTGTTCCTTCAAAATCAAGTTGTACAGCCCTGAATAATCATCAACCTTGCTGCCCCACTCAGTCCTTTCAATTCCATGCTGGCATAATCCAAGAAATTAATCTAGGTTTGCGATGAGATCTTGTGGCAGCCCCTGAATCTGAGCCTATACACCTCAGGGGTCTGTCCAAAATTGCTGACTAGGGAGGCCTTCATTGCAGCATAGCATGTCTGGTCCTCTACTGCTAGTTTAAGGAGTGCGTCCCTCCTAGTTTAAGGAGTGTGTCCCTCCCCACCTTGGGCATATACCTCCACAAACTACCACCCCAGAACTCCTCTGGGACCCTGTGCACTCTGTGTACTCTCAGAGACACTAAGGTGCCGATCACGATCCGGTAAAAAAATTCCCCGTACGACTCGTATCCGGTCTTCTTTTTACCGTACGAATCGCACAAGTGCCGTACAAACTGCCAATTATGATTCGCATGGTAAAAAGTCCATACGAATCGCATTGGGAAGTATTCCCCACATGTCCTCGGGTCGGAAAATGTGTCCGACACGTCCACGGACGATTTACCGTACAAATGTGAAAAGTGAAGTCCGACCGAGGAATTACGATCCATCCCGTGCGTCCGATGTTACAACCGTATGGAAAAAACACCGTCCGCACCGAACTCCCATAGCAACCATGGAGACATGTGCCCGCATACGCGCCGACCCCCCCCAGCCCCGGTACGTTCGAGTCGTACCCCCCCAGCCCCCGTACATTCGAGTCGTACCCCCCTGTGTATGTACACCCGTGTACGTGTCGAACCCCCCGTGTATGTACACCCTTGTACGTGTCGAACCCCCCGTGTATGTACACCCGTGTACGTGTCGAACCCCCCGTGTATGTACACCCGTGTACGTTCGAGTCGTACCCCCTCAGCCCCCGTACATTCATGTCGTACCCCCCCGTGTATGTACACCCGTGTACGTGTCGAACCCCCCGTGTATGTACACCCTTGTACGTGTCGAACCCCCGTGTATGTACACCCGTGTACGTGTCGAACCCCCCCGTGTATGTACACCCGTGTACGTGTCGAACCCCCCGTGTATGTACACCTGTGCACGTTCGAGTCGTACCCCCCGTGTATGTACATCCGTGTACGTGTCGAACCCCCGTGTATGTACACCCTTGTACGTGTCGAACCCCCCGTGTATGTACACCCATGTACGTGTCGAACCCCCCGTGTATGTACGTAGCGCTGGGGGTACGCACCGTACATACACGGGTGGGGGTACGACTCGAACGTACACGGGTGTACATACACCGGGGTTCGACACGTACACGGGTGTACATACACAGGGGGGGTTTGACACGTCCACGGGTGTACATACACGGGGGGTTCGACACGTACACGGGTGTACATACACGGGGGGTTCGACACGTACACGGGTGTACATACACAGGGGGGTTCGACACGTACACGGGTGTACATACACGGGGGGGTTCGACACGTACACGGGTGTACATACACGGGGGGTTCGACATGTACACAGGTGTACATACACGGGGGGTTCCACACGTACACGGGTGTACATACACGGGGGTTCGACACGTACACGGGTGTACATACACGGGGGGTTCGACACGTACACGGGTGTACATACACGGGGGGTTCGACACGTACACGGGTGTACATACACGGGGGTACGACTCGAACGTACGGGGGCTAGGGGGGGTCAGCGCGTATGTACGGGGGCTGGGGGGCGGCGCGTACGTACGGGGGCTGAGGGGGGGCTGGGGGGGTCGGCACATACGTACGGGGGCTGGGGGGGTAAGGCGCGTACCGGGCCACCTACTCTGGTCGTTTCGTGACGTACTTCGCTTTTCCGGCACTTTTTTGGTGCCGTGAAAATATTGCCGTCCGGACTGCTGTCGGTTCGAATCGTGGTTCCTGGGTCGTGAAACGCTGCCTGACAGCGTCCCGACGTCACGTCGCAGCATTCCCGGAGCACATTCGTATGTATATTTTCGTCGGTTGGTGTTTTTTACGATTCGTACGGAAATGGTGTTTCCGTGCGATTCGTAATTCCATGTTTGTGAAGTTTTACGACCGGGTACGAGTCGGACGGAGAAAACGCTCCGACCGACGGTTCGTACCCGGTTTTTGCCGGATCGTAATCGGCACCCAGATAGGGGACATTTTCCAACAGAGTCCTTGAAGATTCCTTTCACAACGATTTTTCTGCAGGTGCTCTGAGATGTGAATTCATACAATGACATATGCAGGGAATGCATTTAGAGGTCTTGCCACAAAATGGCTACATCAAAATAATACTCTGTGTGATCATACAACAGAAGAGACCCAAAAATAAGACGTTAGACAATATGTGGGTAGATTAAACTATTGCATGCCCTAAGTCACTATACCACAGTCTCCTTCCAGAGAGTCATCAAAGGTACAGTTGCCATTTTCCAATGTTATGCCTGTAAGGTAATTTGGCAAGTTCCATTTGCATGCAGGCACTGTGTGGCATGCTATTTCAGTCTCAATAGTACAACACACAGAACAAGACATACCCCATTGCAGTTGAAGCCATTTACAATGTGCCCCTCGGAATCAATGTGTCTTATAGCTACCTTTCTGGCTAGATCACCCTAGATGGACATAACCTTAAATCTACAGTCACTCTGCAATTCCCACCGTTGCTTCCAAATGTTTCTCTGGGTTACAGCATGATGATGCCATTCTGCATAAAATCAAACCGGTTAGGACAGTTTTATATACAAATTCAGTGACTGTGTCCTGCTTGACAGAATGTTGAACAATAGCAGTGCATTTAACTTTTTGCCACACCTGCAAAGACATATGACCCTACCCTCTTCCAAAAGGTGCATACACATCATTTGAGGATGTCATTGATAATATCTAACCATACATAGCGGTAATTAACAGGGCATATGTGACCATAGTATCTACCACGGTGGGAGCCACTAGTGTGCACACAAATCCCTAATATATTTGAATCAAGGGATATGGAGGATCCATAGGTAGGCAGAACAGGGCATTTGCAGATGACTCCAAATCTTGGATGGCCACCGCAAGCCATATTCATAACTACTACCCCAAGTACTGAGGCAATAGATGGCCAGGTGGACACAAGTAAAAAACTGTACTGGTAGTTCCAGAACCTATGTCTTCAGAGGACTGCTAGGCCGGGGATGCGTGGCTAAAGTATATATAGTTTATTATCTTGTATTAACCTATATTTCTTAACAGAGCACAGGGAGTGGTAGGATCCACAGCGGCCATGTGGCTCTTAAAGCCATGTGTTCCACCTTGACCAAGACAGTGCACCTGTCACCCAGTGACCTATGCTTGGTGAAGTAGGAGGCACCAGGATCAAAGAAGAATCTAGACTTTAAATGAAATACAGAAAGCACAAAAAAATGCTGGCAGACTGTATTTCCACCTCTAGGCTGAGGTGTTGTTGATTGCCTGCTAGATGTATCACGACAAGCTGAAGCAGAGAGAGGTAGGCTGGACAACGATAGGGGCAGGTCTATTTGTTTCCTATCCCCCTATCTGTTTCACAAGTGTGCCTGTCAACCATGAAGCGCTACCACACTAATTTAGTTTGTAAGCCCAAATACAGAGACTGATCTGATCTGTCCATTAGCATACTAGTGGGCGATCAAGAGGTGTTAATTGATCTGTAAGAGATGTGCACTGCTGTTTACTCTTAATGTAGGATTGGGTGATCTTTACCTGCAGTAGAATTCTACTTAGTTGCACCATCACACAACCATTTTTGGCAGCCGTGCTCCTAGCTTGAATTTTGAAAGAGTTTCTATATTGTATCTGAATGGCAGAGTGACTCAATGCCTCCCACATGAATCGTTGTTCAATCCTGATGCACAATGTAGTGGGGCAGTGTTTGGATGGGGTACTTGTGTCACTCTCTGTGTCATCAACAGTACTGGTGACAGAAGTCAACTGCAGTGCCTATGAATGTACATTTTTAGAAGGATGTAGAACATGTTCAGGTTTGATATGATCTAGACAAGCAGTCTCCTTCCATTTTTTGTTGCTGTGTTTATTATGATTATTGTTTGAAATTGAGGTGTCTGATTGGCAGAGTATGCATCCTATCCAAGCAGGAGCCACAATCCTAGTCAGGGTAAGTTAGATATATAACCTCCATTAACCTGTGCTCACCTTCTGGTAGCTTGCCGCAAAGCAGCCAGGCTTAACTTAAGAGGTGATGTGTAACGTATTTGTGCAATACTTAAGTTCAATAACACATTGAACACACCACAAAAAACCTAAAACCGGTATTCAATATTTATCTGAGTAATACAAGACCAAAAAAACAAATATCCGATAAGTAGAACTCGCGATATGTAGTTTGAATGATCAAAAGTGAAAGAAGTTCTTAAAAGTTACTAGCACTCAAAAGGTTACTTGAGGACATGAGGCACTGGTAAAAATCTGAAAGTTCAAGCCGACCAAGATGGAGGGAAGATTGGCTACAGAGCCCATGCATGGGCAGCTGAAAAAGTACCTTGTACGGAGTAAGAGTCTACGTCGAAGGCTTCACTGCATCGGTTCTGAATCATGCAGTCGGGCTGATGTGTCAGAGTTGAGCCTCGTAGTCGATGTCAAAGGATTGGTGGTGCATTGATGTCAAGCCTCGAAGTCAGTGTCAAAGGATCAGCACTACATCTTTGTCAGACCTCGCATACAGGACGTGTGTCGGTGTCAAAGGGGCACTGCTTTGATGTCAGAGGAAACTGCATCGGTTCCGATCAGTGCAAAGGTATCACTGCATCGATTTTTGTAGAAAACAGCTCTGGAACTCCCTTCTGAGGCTGAGGATCAGAGGGGGGCACCTCAGGCAAGGGTAGGACTCACAGATGTCAGAGTCCAGCTGTACTAGCGGAGTTGCAAGAAGTCTTTAGTATCCCTTAGACTTCTGAAAACAGGAGACAAACCAGCAAGCCCTTGGAGAATCTTGGGTGAAGGATGTAGAAAGCAGGTCCAGTGCCTCTCACTCACAGGCAAGAAGCAGCAGGTCAAAACAGCAGAGGGAGATGCAAAGTGGAAGTCTCTCCTGTAGCACATCAATGAGCAGGCAGCAGGTCAAGGTAGCAAAGTGGCAGTCCCTCTTACAGCACAGCATCCCTTCCTCCAGGCAGAATGCCCTTGGTTCCAGTAGAGTTCTGATTTGGTTGTGTCAGGGGTCCCGTACATATACCCAAATGTGTTTTTGAAGGGGGAGGGGCATCAAAGAAGCCTTTGAAAATCACAGGGCCCTGCCTTTCCTAATCTGGCTCTAGACACACTATGGGGGGTATACAGCTTTTTGTTTGGGGACAGGCACAGCCCTATTCAGGCGCATATGTCACCCCCTCCCTCCCAATCTACCTCAGGGAGGCCCATCAGCCTGGTGATGGGCCACCAAGATGCACATGCCCCACCCCTTCTACCTTTGTGTGACTGTCTAAATTTGAAAACCCAGACGTGTATCCAGAGACAGACAGAGGTACAGGATGGTTAACGTGAGAAAATGTAAACTTTCTAAAAGTGGCATTTCAGACTTAAAATGTAAACTCTGAACTCACCATAAGTTGTGATTTTGGATTGTGAGTCCAGAGTCACAAAACTCCTAATTCCTGCCTGCCCCCAATTGGAAATTGCAGTTAAAATGTTTTTAAGCCAATACCACTGTTAACCTATGGGAATGATAGGCCATCCCATAGTGAAAAATGAATTTAAGAGTATTTCACTTCCAGGAAATGCAAAACTTAAAAGTACATGTCCTACCTTTTTAATACACTGCACCCTGTCCATGGGGCCGCTTGGGGTCTGCCTCACGGGTGACTTACATATAATAAAAGGAAGGTTTGGTCCTGGCAAATAGGTTAACTTGCCAGGTTGAAATAGCCGTTTAAAATGCACAAACAGGCTCTGCAATGACAGGCCTGAGCCATGTTTAAAGGGTGACTGAGTGGATGGCACATTTAGTGCTACAAGCTCACTATTAGCATTTAATTTACCAACCCTGGACAAATATAGTGCACTTTACTACAGACTTACAAGTAAAGTAAATATGCCAATTGTGGATACGCTAATGTCATCATGTTTAGAGAACAGAGCATATGCATTTTAGCAATGGTTAGCAGTGGTAAGGTGCCCAGAATCCTAAAGCAAGCAAAATTGAAGTCAGCAAAATAGGCAGTCAGAAGACAAGTCAGGGGAACCACGCCAAGGATGCCATATCTAACAATTAGCATCTGTTCCGATAGCTAAATCACGTAAAGTACATCTCTTCCTGCAGAAAAGCAAGATTAATCAAATATACTCTTGTCTTGCAAGTGCTGCCATCTGGGTCTGTTTTCAACTCCTCCTCATGTGTGTCCTGGAGCAAGGGAAACAACAGGCCTGCCAATGTCCTGCATTGTCTGCATCAGAAGATAAAATCCTGGTAACATAATTGAGTTTTCCCACTGCAACACTAAAATGTGACAACCAAGGACAAGGCATATAAATTATGTCAAGGTGATGGACAAAATGCAGAGGTGATGCAGTCATTGCATTGCCTTATATGGCTGAAAGTACCTGTCTGCATGCTGGCAACCACACACAGGGGAGGGGAGTGCTGGGCTTCTTAAAGGACGATGTTGTGACAAAGGAGGTATGACAGGTGGGTTGGAGAGGTGTGTTTAACAATCATTATAAAGTTTTATGTTCATGATTTTTCACTCAGAAGTCGTCATTCATGCCTAACTGCAACTCTTGCTATAGAATTAATCCTCATCTTTCTACTCCAACTAGAGAGTTGGTGTGCTAGTGAATAGGACTTGACAGGCTCTGCTCACAAAGACCCAAATTGCGAGTGACCCCTCATCATTTTACCCGCTGGGCTCAGTGTGGTGAATGCGGATGAAGTCTCTTTTCAGACCAGGATTGACAGTGTTCCAGTTCACCTAACTCATCTGTACTGTGGCCTTCTGATGTATATTGCTGGTGTGGTGCACTGCTGGAGGTGATCTTGATGTATCTCTGCTTTGCCCATTCCCAGTGGGGTTGTTGTGTTCTTCGTGGCAGTTTCTGTTTTGCTAAGCATACCTCCCTGGTATATGCCTGTCTTGTGAGTATTACATTTATTTGAACTTGCTGATGGAGTTGGCATAGGCAATTTAATCCTTCTAAGAAGTTTATTTCATATGTCATGAACATATTGATTGTTGTCTGCTACAAGTGTCTGGAGTTAGGCCAAGGACCTTGTTATGAGTTTGGCGTTGTGGGAGCAGGACCACCCCACTCCTCCACCAACAAACCAGTGTAGGAACTGGCTACCAGATCAGGAGTTTTCTCCTGGTCTGCTGGCGGTTCTTTGGAGTTCCCTGGTGTGAGAAAGTGCCATCTTTCTTGCATGGTATGCCCCCACTTTTTGCTGAATTGCTGAATGTACTTTGACTGAGTGTGCCCTGGACTCCTGCCAATCAGGTGCCCAGGGCCTATGTTCCTTCCCTAAAACAAACAAAACCCAAATTGGCAAACCCTGGCCACATGTCAGCCCCAGGTAAATGGTACCCTAGGTACCCAGGGCCTTGTGACCAGGGAAGGCCTCTAAGGGCTGCAGCACTCATTGTGCCACCCTTAGAGGCCCTGTACCCTTACACACACACACTGCCCTTTCAGGCTGAGTGTTTGGGTGCAAGACAAAAACAAAGTCGACATGACACACATCCCTGTGTGCCATGCCCATCACCTACACTGCCATGGCATACATCAGCCACCCCTCTAGCTGGGTGCCTTATGCCAATGGTGTGGGCACAGGAGCAGGAGCCCTGTGACCCTACAGTACCCAGGTCCATTCCTGAGCACTGTAAGTGCAGTGCTGCCATTTAAGAGTACATGGTGCTGAGAGCTCGTCAAACACGAACTCCACAGCACCATAATGGCAACACTGAAGACTGAGAATTTTGGTATCAAACTTCTCAGCACATTAAACCCACACTGATGCCAGTGTGGGATTTAATGTACCAAGCACCCCAGAGGGCATCTTAGAGATGCCCCCTTAAACCTAACCTACAATCCACGTCTGCTCTGAGGCTGCCTAGGCTGCCACACAGCAGACATCCTGCTGGACCCCTGAGTGGGAGAGCCCCTGCTCTCCTGGGCCTACAACAATGCACATCCTGGGCGAGGTGCTAAATCTCCTCCCCCAGGATGGGCAGAGGAAGCTTCAAAGGCATGCCGCCTCTGTGAGCTTCCCCAGGCCACTGCAACCCCCCACTCTGGCGGGAAGCTTTGGCCAGAAACCCCAAATAAGGACAGGGGATGTGCCAGCCTGCCAACCCCACCCCTCAGGTGGGGGAGGCAAGGTGAAGCACATCTCCGGGCTCTTGCCATCTTGAAGATGGGAAGCCCTACCCTATCAGGACTAGGCTACTGCCCCCCTCCCACAGGAGAGAGGCAGGAGGTCCCAGTGCAGCCCGACCGCCCAAGTCGTAATAGGGTGGTCAGGAGAGCACCACCGTGAGTCTGGCAGTCCGTGGACCACCAGACTCCTAATAAGGCCCTAAGGCAGGCAGTCAATGATTGATGTTATGGTGACACAGCGTTGTCTTCTCATTAAAAGCAGACATTCCGCTTGTTTCTGCTGTGCTCCTTCAATTACTCAGGTGGGTGAGTTGGGGCATGGCTGAGCATTATCTTAATTTTTTTGCAGGTTATGTGATCATAATTATCATATGTATGTTCAATAGAGTGTGATGTGATGGCTAGAAGCTCCAGCTGGCCCTCCATGGAGATTGGGTGCAGAAATGTGGAAGGTCAGAAAGGCAGAAAATATTGTGCACATAAGAGTTTGTGTCCTGCGGAGTCGCAACACATGAGGTTTTCCTTGCAACCCTTGATTATTGAGGGTGGACCATGTCTAGTTTCTCAAGCTAGTGATTGTACCTAATCCTCGTGCTTTAATAGTTTATCTTCTATTGTTTTTTATGGAATATTCTGGTTTATGTCTCCTATGCCTATAGTCTCTCTCCAATACTCTAAAGTTTCCTGTCCTTGTGTGGCTGTGAATGCTTTTTTTTGCAAGTGAGAATGTGCTTAGGTCTGCTCTATACATCAGATGTGTAATTTTAAGGATACGTCAATGGCATCCTTGTATGCCTGCATTATAGGTGTGTGCTTCATTTTAAAGGGGTTTTGTCTGTAGTGCTATAATTTGTTTCCCTTTTGCATCAGTGCGGTAGAGTTTATTTTGTGGCTGGGTTTGCTTGTGTGCATGCACATTGCATTTTGCCCATGGTCGGTTTTTGTTTTTGTTGTAGTTGTCTTCAGATTGCATGATATCATGTGAAATGATTCACCAAGTATTTTCTGTGAGCATTTCATTTCATACCCATAAATGTTTCTCTTGATCATGATTGTCAATCAAGGCAATGATTGATTGACTCCCCTCACGTTTGTTGCTGTAGAAATGAGTATCTAAGGCCTATGTTAATGGAAGTGTGCTTGGACTGGTGCCTTTGTTCCACAATCACATGTATGTGAAAGTGCTATGGGGGAGATGTATCATTGCAGCAGATTGCGAGTCCTTAATAGCGATATTTAGAGAATCGCTATTAAGGACTCGCAAAATGCTATGCAGGTAGGAATCACAATAATTTTTGCGATTCCTACACATTCCTTATTTGCAACACGCAAATTGCAAGTCGCAAATAAAGAATAGCTTCCCATCCATTACTATGGGACAAGAGGCCCATAGGAATGAATGGGAATTGCATGCGCAATTTGCAAGTACCCAATAGGTACTCGCAGATTGCGCACTCAATTTCAAGGGTGCAAGGGTTCCTAAAGGACACCCTGTTGCACCCATGAAATGTGCATGTGTGCACGTGTGGCGCACATTCATGCCCTAAGGGCATGTATGTGCGCCACATGGCACATTGAAAAATGCAAAAAAGTGCATTTTTCAAGATAATCGCAAATTACCACCAACTTGAAGTTGGTGGTAATTTGCGATTCCTTACAGCAATATCGCAATTTGAGATGGCTACTAGAATAGCATTTAGGGAATCGCAAATTGCGATTCTCTAAATGATTGTGCAAAATAGGGAATCGCAAATTTTGCGATTCCTTATTTTGCCAGTAGGGTTAGCACAAAGCTAAATTGCAAATCACAGCATTTGCGATCGCAATTTAGCTTGATACATCTGGCCCTATATTTGTTATCATTCATTCAGAATTTGCTTCAATTTCTTTTTCTCATGGACAAAGGCAAAGTTCTTAACTTCTCCATTAGTGCAATTTTTTGTAATGACATCCTTACTTTGACATCTTCTTTTTGACTAGATGTATGCACCTTATTCAACCTTACACCTAAAATTCTTTCCAAAGTTTCAAAATGTTGTCTAACCAAGATCTGCCGTTATTTACATGCTAGGTACGAATCCTTCTAATAGCCAAATTAGTTCATATATTTTTATAAGGGTTAGCTGAAGATAAAAGGTTAATTCAAGTCAAACATTTCATTCTGCTTAACATTGTGTTCAACACTTTATTTTATGAAAGCTAATTGGTTTCTATACAGTAAGTTCGACTTAATTACACATGCAACACGACCTTTTTTTTAAAAATCAGTGTGCCCAGTGCCATTCATAGATGTTGTTATGTTTCATCAGAAGAGTTTTGCATTGCATGTCATGAAGCAAGTCGAGGCTATTTCATATGTGTCCCATGGGGCTTCTGGAGCTAGTAACTCATAGGCGATGTCATGATTTTAGGCAGCTGTGGCTCAAGGATTTCCAGACTCCCCAGGTCAATTGATACATGATGTCTGTACAGTCCCTTTCCCCTAGCAACATATGATCATTTGCTGCAATCGTGTGCCTCATTTGGTCATTTAAGGTGCAGTTGTAAGGCAGCTGCTCACAGTGGCCTAACTTTCAGCCATTATGTGCCCATCAGACTCCTTTGAAAAGTTTGTATAGAAAGGAAAATCATCAACTGGTCCCAAAAAATATATGGTCCAGTCTGAAGTATGTTGATGGGATTTTCAGAGACTGAGCACAACTTCATCCACACAGCACTATACTTAATGGCACAACTTATGATTATGCACCACTATTTTGATCTTGAGAGCCAAAGTGTTTAGATATCTGACAAACTTACTTACAGGCCAGTTTTCAACATCTTAAGTGTGGAATGCGCTGGTGTGACATGGGAATTTCAAATCCCAAATATCGATGGGTCAAAATATTTGTAAAGGGATAAAATATTAAAAGGTAAGTTTCTATACATCTTCTATACCTAACCTCATTTACACATACCTTACACGTACCTCAGTGATATATATCCCATCAAGGTACGTAGATGTTGAGTTAAGAGTATATATCCTTACCTCCAGCGGTGGGTCCCCTGATATGGCGGAGGAGCATCGCCCCCCCTGCTGAGTGCCAGGCAGCAGACAGGAACGGGAAAAATGATAATGAAACCATTTTATTATCATTATTATATTGTTGATAATAAAATGGTTTCATTATCATTGTTTTTTTGTTTTGCTGCAGGCAGCCAAGTCTGGGTAGGGCGGGGCCATGAGAGTGCAAGGGGAGGAGTAGTGCACACTGTAAAGCTTTAACAAGCTCCCTCAGGCCTATCCTGGCGCTGCTCGCCTGAGAGCTGCGTCTTGATTGGCTTCTAGGAGCCTGCGCAGTGTGCAGGGTCCCCGGTCAGAAGAATCCTGAACCAGCGGCCAGCAGCGCAGTAGCAGGTAAGTGTTTTTTTTGTATGTATCCCCCGTACCCCCCACACATCCCTCGCATCCCCCCGCCCCACCACTTGTCATGAAATGGAGCAGCAACTGCTTACCTCCCTCTGTGCACTTAACTTTTCTTTATTTTGTCCCTCCACATTATTGTCACAATACTGTGACCCGTCGACATTTAGGATTCAATATTCCCTACTACAATTGAATACAGTGTCTACACTTTAGTTTCTGTTCTTTCTGATAGGCAGGAAAGTGTTTTCACTGCACAACACCTTTCGCATTAATTCAACAAGATTTTGAGTTTTAGATATCGAGTTACACAAATATGGGACATAAAATATTGTGACACAAAACTATCATCATGCAGAAATATCATTGTCAAGAATGTCGAATTTTCCGGGTAAGTAATATCGTCCTCAAGTATATCATTGCGGTTAATAACGTTTTCAATAATATAGTTGTAAAAAAAAGCTTTTGTTATTATCTGTATGCATTTTAGTTTACATATTTATTCTATGTGTTACTATTGTTTATATAATTGTTAATAATATTTTTAAATATAGCTTGTAATTTTAAATGATTTCTAGTTTTTTATTTAATTGCTAAACTATTTATAGTGTTGTAGCTGGTTGCTAGCTTTGTATGGGTATAGAGTGGGAAGTTAATGCAGAATAATTACTTAACAATAGACAAATAATTTATTATTAATTATTTAATTGAAAGTTCATCATATAAAGTGTGTAACAATTATATTTTTTTAAATCATATATTAGGGTGCCGATTCCGATCCGGTAAAAAAAATTCCCGTATGAATCGTATCTGTATTTTTTTACGTACGAATCGTTCAAGTCCCGTACAAACGGCCAAGTACGATTCGTACGTGGAAAATACATACGAATGACATCGGGAAAAGTCTACGACACATCCCCGGACAGTTTTACATACGATTTGTAAAACTGAAGTCCGACCGCACAAGTACGATCCGTACTGTCCGTCCGAATATACAAACGCATGTCAAACGCTCCGTCCGAATACACAACCGCATGTAAAACGTCCCGTACGGAGCGAACTGTGTACCACCCCTACCCCGGGCACACCTGGCCGAGGGGTACGAGTCGAACGGCCCCCCCAGCTCCCCACCCCTCCCGTGTACATCACCACCGTACCCCCAGCCCCCCCATGTACGCACCGTACCCCAGCACCCATACGTGTGCGCGCCGTACCCCACCTCCGTACCACAGCCCCGTACCTGTATGCACCGTACCCCCACCCCCGTATGTACGGTGCGTACCTCCACCCCCATATGTATGGTGCGTACCCCCACCCCATGTGTACGGTGCGTACCCCCACCCCCGTGTGTACGGTGCCTACCCCCCGTATGTACGGTGCGTACCCCCAGCACGTAGCGCTGGGGGTACGCACCGTACATACGGGGGTGGGGGGTACGCACCGTACATACGGGGTGGGGGTACGCACTGTACATACGGGGGTGGGGGTACGCACCGTACATACAGGGGTGGGGGTACGGTGCGTACACGTATGGGTGCTGGGGTACGGTGCGTACATGGGGGGGCTGGGGGTACAGTGCGGACGTGTAGGGATGGGGGTACGGTGCGTACCGGGCCCCCTTTTCGTCGTGCATCGCGGCATACTTAGCTTTTCCGGCACTTTTTGGGTCCCGTAAAAATATTGCCGTGCGAAGTGCTGTGGATACGAATCGTCCTTGCTGATCCGTAAAACGCTGCCTGACTCCGTGCAAATGTCGCGTACGCGGTGTCCCGGATCGGAATTGTGGGTATATGTTAGCCGGTCGGTGTTTTTTACGATTCGTACGGAAATGGTGTTTCTGTACGAATCGTACTTGCGGGTTTGTAAGGTGGTTTTCCCGGGTACGAGTCAGACGGAGAAAACGCTCCATCCGACGGTTCGTACCCGGGTTTTACCGGATCGGAATCGGCCCCTAGGTGCGGGCTGCTGGGTTTGTAGGGGTATACGATGGGAAGTTTATTAAGTAATAATTGCCAATTCATTATTAATGTATTACTAATTTTGTAATCACATATTCGTTATATGCATTCCTTGTTAATTAAAGTTTTAGTAATATATTAGGGGCAGGCTAAATAATTAACTAATAATTAATAATGGTTTATTAATTATTTAATTGATTATTATTGTTCTAAATTGTGTAATAATATTTTTAAGTTATATATGAGGTGCAGGCTGCTGGGTTTGTCGGGGTATAGGGTGAGAAGTTAATTAAGTAATATTGAATTAACAATTAATAATGTATTAATACATGATTAATTGATTATTAATTACGGCAAATGTGTTATACCTAATTATTTGAGTAATATTTTAAGGTTGGGCTGCTAGGTTTGTGGGGGAATAGTGTGGGAAGTTAATTAAGTAATAAAACAAATTAAAAACAAACACATTGATAGATAATTATTCAATTGTTTAATAATCATGCACATTGTTTAGTTGCTCTATATATATATGTAGAATTGTTGGGGGTTAATTAGTAGTTGTACATTAATACAGTTACTTTAATATGTTATGTGTTTGAAGTGAAGTGCTGAGAGAAGTCAGGACCTGTTTGCAGTGGTTCCCCACTGTTTGCTCCCATTTTGACTATTAGGTGCTAGTTTTGCTAACCAGGCCTATGGTCAGTAATATATAAAAAAGGTATATGGTAATTAGGTGTAATTTCAATCGCTACTGACCACCTACTTGGAAGTCCCTACTATAGGGTACGGCATGTAGGTTTTGAGGCCCAGCAGATTTAATGCACTTAAGTGTGCACTGCTGTGTTGCCTGCTGTCATTTTAAAAGTCAGGCCTGCCTTGCAAGCTGCCTTTGAATGGAAATTATATGAACATTCGACTTTGCATTTAAAAGTACTTCCAGAGACTTACACTACCTTATTTTGAGATATAAGTCACACTAACCTCTACCACAGGTGCCCCCCGGGTAGGATGCCATGTAAAAGCAAGCAGGGACCTGTTAAAAGATGTTTTATATGCCCTGGTGAGGCAAAATCTACCAGTTTAGTGTTCCCCCTTGCAGCATTTTAGCTCCTTAGGCTAACATAGAATTACTGTAATAAACTATAACTATTGACAGGAGTGAGCTTCTGAGGAGCAACTCAGAGACTCTGGAACCTTGAATCTGTGTTTTGGACATGTGGGACACTCAAGAGGAACTTCAGGAAGAAGTTCCAGAAGTTTCGAGAAGTGTGAAGCAAATTTGGGAAAAAGTTCCATAAAGTGACAGATCCAACGTCGAGAGTTGAGCCGACTATGTCGAAATGCAACCCGCCATGGATTTCAGGATCGTCCTGCTGAAAGTTACGGTGCTCAAGGCTTCTAGGAGTTGACCAGGGGCTCCCGCTCAACAAAGCCGACAATCCGAAAATCCAGCCTGCCAGAGAGACCTGCTCGACTTTGAAAGAAAATCCTCCAGAATAGTTTTTAAGTGCAAACATAAATTTACTCCAGTTTAGGGTATCCAACCAGGGCTCTATCTTGGTCGAATTTAAACTTTGACTTTGTAGCGGTCAAGTGTGCCCAGATGCCCGAATTTGGCAGTATTGGTTTTTAAACACTAGAAAGTTTTAATCTTTACAAATTCATATCTCCGGTTGCCTACATTGGATTTTTGTCATTTTGGTGTCATTTATATGGTGTCATTTATATTTTATTATTTTTTATTTATTTATTTATTTTGAGAATTTGTAAAGCGCAAACTGACACCTTGCAGGCTTCCTGGCGCTGGAAATTACTCTGTTAACGGTGAACCGGAAGAACAGACAGACGGGCAGTTTATTTGGGGAAGAGCCATGTCTTAATGCGTCTCCTGAAGGGAAGAAGCTGTGATGTTTGACGTATGTCAGTGGGTAGGCTGTTCCACAGCTTGGCCGCAGCTACACTGAATGATCTGCCCCATGTTCTAGTTCTGTTGAATCTGGGTACCTTTACCAGACAAGCCGAAGATGAACGTAGGTCTCTGGCAGGAGTGTACCACCGGAACAGGGCTCGCAGAGGTTTAGGTCCAAGTCCGTGCAGAGCCTTAAAGACAATGCAGAGGGACTTGAATGCCACTCTTTGTTTTAGGGGTAGCCAGTGTAGCTCAGCCAGAGCTACTGTGGCTGAGGCCCTTCTCGTCCAGCCAAGAGCCAGCTTGGCGGCGGCAGATTGAATTCGCTGTAGTCGGTCCAGTGTCGTGACTGGAGACTCCAGGAGCAGGGCGTTGCAATAGTCAAGGCGACTGAGTATCGTGCACCTGACTATCGACGCCCTGGCTTGTGCCGGGAGAAGAGGCATGATTTTCCGCAGTGATCGAAGCAGGGCAGTGCAGATCCCCACGGTTTTTGTCACCTGGGTCTCCATACTTAATGTGTTGTTCAGCATGGCTCCCAGGTTGCGCACCGAAGGAACTGGCAGAGGTTTGTCTCTGAACTCCGGGGGCCAGAATTCGTTCGGAAACTGACGGGGTATCTTAGTGCCTGAACAGAACAGGACCTCCGTTTTTGCGGAGTTGAACTGGAGGGAATTACTATGTAGCCATCCAGCCGTCTCTCTTAAACAGTCGTGGAAGGTTGAGAAAGGAATGGCATCTTCACCTTCCCATGAGAGAATAAGCTGTGTATCATCCGCGTAATTTATTGTTTTGACCCCAAAGGATTGGATCAATTTGATTAGCGGGATGAGATACACATTAAAGAGGATGGGACTGATGGAGGAGCCCTGAGGGACTCCCTGGGGTACTGTTGCAAAGGCGGATTGAAAAGGGGGAAGAGAGACAGCCTGTCTTCTGTCCCGAAGATAGGAATGAAACCAAAGCAATGCAGTGCCTTCCACTCCCACTTCCCTAAGTCTCTGCAGCAGCCTAGCATGGTTGACCGTGTCGAATGCGGCAGACAGGTCCAGCAGTATCAATGCCACTGGCTGGCCCCTGTCTGCACGCATTCGAAGATCCTCCATGGCAGTTAAAACTGCTGTTTCTGTGCCGTGGGCAGGACGGAACCCGAACTGGTGATCGTCAAGAAGGTTATTTTGTTCCAGGTGGGTGGACAGGCATGAACTGACCCAGCGCTCGGCGACCTTCACTGGGAACGGCAGCAGAGAGATGGGTCGGTAATTGGAAAGACAGTCTGGGCTCAGGGAGGGTTTCTTTAAAAGAGGAGTGATTAGTGCCTGTTTCCAAGGGGTTGGAACAAAGCCACTCTGCAAGGACTGATTGCATATTAGGCGCATGGTGTCAAAAAGTTCCATACCAAAATTTTTCCATATTTTTGGAGGTAGGGGGTCAAGTGGGGAACCCGAGGTGATACCAAGCGCAAGTCTTTCAAACTCGACGGCCGGGATCGGAGGGAATTCCCCCAGTCTAGCCAGAAGGACAGAGCCAGGGAGCGGCAAGTTCCGCGGGCTGGTGTCTGGTCTCGGTAAGTTAGAAGTTTCTGAGGAGGGTGGTGTTTTCAGGTTGTGAATAATGGTGTTTATTTTATTGATAAAAAACACTGCAAGATTGTCGCAGAGGGCTTGGGTGGGAGGCTGTGTAGAGGTAACACAGTCCGGGTTGGTCAGATTTTTGAGTATTTGAAAAATACTCTTTGAACTGTTCGTGGCATTAGTTATGATGGAGCAATAATGTTTGGCTTTGTTTAGGGCGATGGCAGTTTTATACTCCCGGAGGTGTGTTTTCCAGAGGGTTTTATGAGTGTCAGAGTAACCCTGCCTCCATTTTCTCTCAGCATGTCTGCATGCTAGTTTGAGAGCTCTTAGGGAGTCATCAAACCATGGGGCCGGTGCTCGTCTCTGGGGTTTACCCTTTTTCAGAGGGACGAGGCGTTCCGAGGTGCTGGTGTTGGATTTTTATTGCGTGTTGTGTCTTGCTTATTTAATGTAATGGTGTTTTTAAATGCTTCACAAACCTGTTTCCTAAGTTAAGCCTGCCTGCTTGTTGCCAGCTACCAAGGGTTAAGCATGGGAATAATTTATTGAGACATTGTCTGGGCCTTATATTATGCTGCTTGCTTTATTGCTAGTGACAGGTGCATACATACCTGTACTAATAATCCACCTTTCAACAAGTACCTTCTCAACTGTTGCACAGACTGGAATGGGAACAGTAAATTTAACTCCTCCAAAATCCGTTTTCACTATTGTTGCACAGACTGAAGTGGGGATGGTAAATGTAAACCCTCTGAAGTCCAACACTTTCCCTACTATTGCACAGACTGGAGATGTAATGATACATGTAACCCCTCCGAAGTCCAACGTTTTCCCTACTGATGCACAGGCGTGGAAATAGCAAAATTTACCCCTCCGATTTTTATATTAGTAAAGTTACAAAAACACAAAAGTAATATAATATTAGATATATATTCTTAGTAATAGTTTCATTATATACATGTGTATATATATATATATATGTATACAAACATACATAAAAACATATGTGTGTGTTTATATAAGTATATATATATATATATATATATCACAAAAACACCTCCTGTTGCTGGAGCCTCCGACCCTTCAGGGCGGCCTCTGTACAATGGGCACGGAGCAGCCCATCAATTAACATCACACACACGAAAAGAGGCCCAATACTTGCAAAACTCTCGTTTATTCAGCATCCAGCACGGCAGTATCCTTCCAATACCTAACGTTTCAGCCACACTGGCCTTGCTCACAGGTGGAAGGAGGACAAACTTTCAAATGCTGATTGCGCTCTGCTGCGTGCCTTTAAGTTCTTTTAGACTCACGTGACCTGGTCTGAAATACTGGTCCCAGAGTGCACCACCAATGTCATTATATTCACAACAGGAAGTCCGCATTAATATTCATCATTTGTAGGATTAATGTCTTAATTGTGGTGCCACTCATCCACGGAAAATACTTCAAAGGACAGGTGAGTGCATATTCATTTGCAAATTGCTTTTAAAATGCACCCATGACGTGAAATCACAAAGGTTCAGCAAGCACGATCGTTGGTGAAGGTCATTCACCCCGAATCCCTTCCATAAACGCGTTCCCTTTTACCACATTGGCATCTCCTAAGTAGGCTGGGGCGCGTTTCGTGGGTCATGCTCCTCGATAGAAATCACAAAAACACCTCCTGTTGCTGGAGCCTCCGACCCTTCAGGGCGGCCTCTGTACAATGGGCATGGAGCAGCCCATCAATTAACATCACACACATGAAAGAGGCCCAATACTTGCAAAACTCTCGTTTATTCAGCGTCCAGCACGGCAGTATCCTTCCAATACCTAACGTTTCAGCCACACTGGCCTTGCTCACAGGTGGAAGGAGGACAAACTTTCAAATGCTGATTGATATAATATATATGTATATATATATATATATATATATATATATCTACTGGCGGTCGCCAGTTGATAGTTATAGCTAGGACCTATTTTCCATAGGAAATCCGCAACCTTCTATTGGGAATATCTTTGGCGCCGGTTGACGAATCCTCACGAAATTTTCCGAACTTTTGCCCATCTCCGCTCCGCTCCTACCCTGAAAGTTTCGTGATTATCCGTCAAGCGGGGGCCGAGAAAAAAGGGGGGTCCCAAAACACGTTTTCCCCATGCAATTTCCCATAGGATCTGTTGTCGCAGCTACAGCCCGAACCGCTGAACGGAATGACACCAAATTTGGCAAAGAGGTAGTCCTCAGTTTGGACCCGTGCCTTTTGCATATATGGTGTGAATTTGTTCAGTAGTTCCTGAGAAAATTAAGGTAAAAAAGTTAGTGATATCTATGGCCGGGGAGGATCCGCGGACCGTACACGCACCGTACGCGCACCCTCCCCAAACCGAGCGCGCACCCTCCCGATCGCGTGCTGAATGCTAATTGGCTGTCGAGTGTCTCTCTACATTCGAAACCAGGAACTGTTGGTGGCCATTTTCTGCCTCGGTAGAAGCGAGGCTGAAGAAGCAAGGGGAATAAGGGGAATAACTGTGTAAAACATATAAAGGGGGGAGTGGAAATACTCTGACCCTCTAGAGGTGCTTAGGGGGTCCCAGAAGGACCCCCTGGGGCCCCCTTTTAAAAAAAAAAAACGGCGAAATGCGCGCAGGGTGCACGCATCCTAACGCTTTGGGTGCATGGATTCTCTCGCATTGGGTGCGCGGATCCAAAAACATGGAAAACAAATATATAAAATAAAGTTTTGCACATATAGTTAAAAAAATATTTTGAAAAATATAAAAAAATATGTTTGAAAAACCCATTAAGTTCAAATATTATTTTTTAATTTTTAAAAGAATTAATTGAAAAAATACATTTAAAAATGGTGATAAAAAAGTATTTAAAAAAAATTTAACTAATGAAATGACACACTGAATTTGAAAAATATAGAAATCCAATCAAAATCATTAAACATGATATCTTCAGAGATAAGTTATAGATAGGAATTAGCATTTAAAAAACCTTTAAAATTCACTGAAAAAACCATAGGTTTCATGCACGTTATAGTTAGGAATTGGCATTTAAAAAACCTTTGAAATTCACTGAAATAACCAAAGGTTTCAGGGGCGTTATAGTTAGGAATTGGCATTTAAAAAACCTTAGAAATTCACTGAAAAAAGCATAGGTTTCAGGGGCGTTATAGTTAGCTGGACATTTCCCTCATACAAAACCCTAGAAATTCCCCTGTTATAATTAGTTCAGCTAACTATAACTCGCGCCCCCGCAATGCACTGCTGATGACGTCACATATTACATCACTCATGACATGGTCAGTGACATCACTGATGACATCACTGATGACATCTCAAATGACATCACTGATGACATCACTGATCTGCGTTCCATCCTAGACGAAGGTCAAACAGCGGCACTCGTATTACTTGATCTAAGTGCCGAGTTTGATACGGTCTCCCATCCGATCCTTCTGCGTCGGCTAGAAGAAGTAGGAGTTAAAGAGCTTGCTCTTGAATGGTTCCACTCCTTCTTGTCAGACAGATCTTTTCAGGTTTTTGCTCCACCTTTTGCTTCTTCCATCAAACCCATTGAGCAGGGGGTTCCACAGGGCTCGGCTTTAAGTCAAGCTCTGTTCAACCTTTATGTTCAGCCCCTGGCAGCAGTCGCTCGCTCTCATGGTCTCTCCTTGGTTTCCTATGCGGACGACACTCATCTGACAGTGGCTCTTTCGGATGACCATGTCAACGATGCCTCCCAATTTCAGACAGGCCTCGAGGCGGTTGCGGGCTGGTTGACGGAAAATTGTCTTCAGTTAAATGCCAGCAAATCCGAGGTCTTATTGGTGGGAAGGGATAGGGGGCTTTGGAACACTCAATGGTGGCCGTCGTCC
This sequence comes from Triturus cristatus, assembly GCF_964204655.1. NCBI lineage: Eukaryota > Metazoa > Chordata > Amphibia > Caudata > Salamandridae > Triturus > Triturus cristatus. The sequence goes on along the minus strand of NC_140589.1, from coordinate 138,265,877 downwards.
CTGGGTCCTGCCCCCTCCCCCAAGCTGGTGGTTAAGAATCTCGGGTGTCTATTCGATTCTACCCTGAGTTTTCAAGCACATACCAAGAAAATTGCAGGCACCTGCTTCGGTCTTTTACGTGGCTTGAAGGCCTATCCTCCGGTTCTTCGATTCTACCACGCGCCAACTTATAGTTCAGGCTACTATCCTCTCCAGACTTGATTATGCTAATTCCTTGCTGTTGGGCGCTAATAAAGCGGAACTTAACCGTCTACAGCGCGTTCAGAATACAGCGGCACGTGCCATACTTGGTCTTTCAAGATCCTGTTCTGGAGCTGGGGCTGTTCGCCGCCTTCATTGGCTCCCTATTTCTAAAAGGGTTGACTTAAAGTCCCTATGTCTTACCTTCAAAGTTCTTAAGCTCTGTACACCTGAGATTCTGTTGGGCCTGATCACCCCTTACATCCCCAGCCGCATGCTGCGCTCTTCTGAATTGATTCTGGTTTCGGTCCCCAGAGTCAATCGATCTAGAGCTGGCGGCAAGTCCTTTTTTCTCCTCGCAGCCAAGCTGTGGAATTCACTTCCTTTGAAAATCCGCAGCTTAGAGTGTCTGATATCTTTCCGTAAAGCTCTCAAAACTTTTCTCTTTTCCACAGCCTAACCGTATCTCGCCTGGAAACTGCCTCTAGCGCCGGGACGCCCCTTCGTTGGGGCAGCTGCGCTCTCTATAAATGGTTTTAACAAAACATAACATAACTGATGACGTCATCCATGTGATAAATTAGTGCATCTTCTCACACCCTAATATAACCTTTGATACACCGACTCAAAATTTCAGACTTCCATTCTCAAAACCATAGATACTGCAACACCAATAACTACATACACACTAATTGACTCTTAGGTCTACACACACCTCCACTCACTCACCTGTAGAGTCACTCATACTTACAGTCACTCAGTACAGGACTATCATATGCATTTATATACCTATATAGACACTCAGACACCGCCAATCATCCATAGAAATACTCACACACCTAGTCAGTCATACAAATAATTAATCACACTCCCATTTACTCACCTATGCAGTTATACACACACAAGTTCACATACTCATAAAAATAGTACCACATTCTTACGCTCTTATACAATCACTGATACAAGCACACACTCATCCATATAGCCACTCTCACAATCACACACTCTCACATATACCCACTTATATACTCTTACACACATATATACTGCCTTTCACATATGTAGTTACTCACACATGTACCACTAAGATATACATTTAATCACTAACACACCCATACATACACTCACCCAACCATACAGTCCATCACAGATACACTCTTAAAAACATGCACCCACTGAATCACCCACTCACACATCTAGTCACAGAGTCACACACACCCTACACACACAAACACTCAGGCACCCATACAGATACTCAGACAACCAATCAATAACCCATATAGACACTCATATAGCTATTCACAAAACCATGCAGCCACTTATACACCAACACACAGACACATACAGACATTCACACAGTTTAGTCACTAGTCTGCAGTAAGATACATTTAATGACTCACTTATAGACTCAGTTACGCACCTAGAAAATCATCCATTCACACACTTGTACACCCACTTATTTTTCAACAGGCCTTTCCCTATATATATTAAACATAATAAAACTGTTCAGAAACACATACTCAATTGATGACGTCATCAGTGATGTCATCAGTGATGGCATTTGAGATGTCATCTGTGATGTCATCAGTGATGTCACTGACCATGTCATGAGTGATGTAATATGTGACGTCATCAGCAGTGCATTGCGGGGGCGCGAGTTATAGTTAGCTGAACTAACTATAACAGGGAATTTCTAGGGTTTTGTACGAGGGAAATATCCAACTAACTATAACGCCCCTGAAACCTATGTTTTTTTTCAGTGAATTTCTAAGGTTTTTTAAATGCCAATTCCTAACTATAACACCCCTGAAACCTTTGGTTTTTTCAGTGAATATATATATATACAAAGTGGCTCGTGCTTGCAGAAAGAAGGTACTTGCGAGCTTTTGGTGGATATATATATATATATATATAGACAAAGAAGAGGTGGCAAGACCCAAAAAAGGAAGAGGAAGGCAAAGCAAAACTGAAAAGAGATCTACAAAAAACTAATCTGATTGTCAACATCTCTAATAAAATCTTGAGTAAAGCACAAATCTCACTGCTTAATAAAGGACTTACATTCTGCCCTAATAAAGACATGGATCTGGCAAACGTACGCATTGACCTTTACAAATTCTGCCGAAAAGTCAAACTTAAGAAGTATTTCGAAGAAAAAAAGTCTAAACAATTACCAATACCTAAAAGTCAAGAAACTCCATCTCTGAGTATAAAAGATATTCCAGCTCTCAGAACAGCAACCTCACTACATACTGCGTTGAAAACACATAGAGAAATGAGCGAATCCTCCCAAGTATCTGATCTACAATTTTGCCAAACAATGGGATATGAAACCAACAGAAGTGGAAATAGTGGTCTCAAAATTCGATCAACCTTTTGCCCACAACTTCCCCCAGGAAACAAAATAGACCTATTCCAGGAGATCATGGTGGAGGAAATTAATAAAATGTCAATAAACCACCCCACGTCAATTCCAAAGGAAAATAAATAAATAAATAAATAAACAAGAAAAAGACATGGAATCTTACACCAGAAGAACATAAGGCATTGCGAGAACTAAGAGAAGATCAGAATATAATAATAAAGGCCTCAGACAAAGGCGGGAATATTGTTGTCCAAACCAGTGATAACTATATTAAAGAAGCCTATAGACAACTTAACATTGAGGAACATTATGAGAAGCTCAAAACAAATCCCATCACGAACTGGACGGAGGAATATCATCATAAACTTCTGGTATGGAAAGAAAGAAACTTAATTGACTTGGAAGAATATCTGTATTTGAAAACGGATCATCCTATCACGGCAACCATCTATTTTCTTCCGAAGATACACAAATCTACCATCAACCCACCAGGCAGACCCATTGTTAGTTCCATCGGTTCTCTGGAATCAACATCCCGATTCATTGACATTTTCCTGATGAATTACGTCACAGCTCTACCATCTTACTTGAGGGACACAATGGACTTCCTGAAAAAAATTGAAAAAATGGTTTGGAAAGAAAACTACATTAAGGCCTCAATTGACGTTTCATCTCTCTACACCTCCATCCATCACTCTGACGGCATAGCAGTGGTCAAACAATTCTTGGATACCAGACCAATCTGCCTTTTGGAACATACAGATATGCTATTACAAATGCTCACATACTGTCTGACACACAATGTTTTCCTTTTCAGAGGGGATCTCTTCTTGCAAAAGCAAGGGACTGCAATGGGGACATCGTTTGCCCCAACGTAAGCCAATCTATTCATGGCCATATGGGAGACAGAGGTCTTTAAAGAAGAGAAATCAAGGAACAGAAGATCTTGGTCTAGATACATCGATGCCCTTTTCATCATTTGGGAAGGCAACAATGATAGCCTCACAAACTTCCTTGACTCTCCCAACATCAACAAGTACAAATTAACCTTCACTTCCACGATAAGTGCCACAAACATCATATTTTTGGATGTCGAAGTTTTCATAACACATGGAAAAATCTGCACTAGAATGCATAGAAAGCCAACTGCCATTAATAGTATCTTACAGGCAAATAGCGGACATCCACAAAACTTGAAATGGAGCATCCCCTACGGGGAAATGCTGCGAGCAAGAAGAAACTGTTCCGAACTCTCTGATTTTAAATTACAACTACAAGAAATGAGTGAACGTTTCCTACAACGAGGATATCCCTTGGACGTCATCACTACTGCTGTAAACAGAGTCAGTTCTAAGAAAAGACCCGACCTTCTACAAACCAATCTAGAAAGCCATAGATCAAACAACAGAGAAACTGAGACAACAACCAGGCTGATCGTCGATTTTAACAACCAGAGTAATGACTTCCAAAGAATCGTACGGAAACATTGAGAAATATTGTTGTTAGATGAAACCGTCCAAAAAGTTTTATCCTCAAGACCTAGGATTACTTACAGAAAAACTGCATCTTTGGGCGATCTACTAACACACAGTCACTTTGAACTTAAACCAGAAACAACCACATCCTGGCTGAATACTCCGGGATTCTGGCAGTGCTCGAAGTGTAAAGCGTGTGAACATGGTAAAAACACAACTACATATCAACTACAAAATGGCCACGATGAAGGAATCAAAGATCACATAACCTGCGAATCAAAATTTGTCATCTATATCCTGGAATGTCCATGTAAAAAATTATACGTAGGGAGCACCATCAATAAACTCAAACTTCGCATTTTACAACATCTACGTGCCATTAAAAACAAAGACTTTACATATCCTATGGCAAAACACTTCTTTGAACTACACTCCTGTGATTGTAACCAACTGAAATATTTTGGCATAAAAATCGTCAAACAAAAAGAGAGGGGTGGTAATAGAGTTCTTGATTTAAGAAGAGCGGAGTCAAGAATAATTTTATCGATAGGTACAGAAAACCCATGGGGTCACAACTTGGACGCTGAATTACATGTTCATCTATAAACAAAAAAAAACCCAGAGAAAAGAAGAAGAAGGATGAAAAGGAATGACGATATTCGCAAGGTTTGATTTTACAACTCATTGTGAATCAACCTTGAATCGTGAACTCTCTTTGGCCTGAACCTTGAACTGTACACTACTGCTATTTTTATACTTAGTCTCTGTGAAAGATCATCATCAATTATTTGCATTTTTGTTTATATAAGGGAGGAAGGTAGTTAGATAATGAAATCCCCTTCATTCAAGAACGATATGTGTCACTTTTACCCCACATTAGTGAAATACATCATGTACTTTCCCATGACACCAATGACACACACATCTTGCGAGAACCGGAACCTCAATCAAATGTATTATCTTTTCATCTCTGTTGACAACAGACGTGTTTTTCAACTTGGCTGATTTAGACATAGATAAAAGAGTGTTCCGCTCCTCGATCATCAGGTGTGGATGTAAGTTATGTGTAGGCCTGGGCGAAAATTTCGTTCCGTTCGCGGAAATTGCGATAATTTGACATTTTCGCGTTCCGCGGAGAGCGCGAAAATGTCAAAAATTCCGGTTTCCGCAGCTTGGCGATAATTTGTTTCTTGCTCGCGCTGTAAAATAATACATTCTCGCGCGCGCGCGATCGCCTTACCTGAATCCCTGCGTTCGCCGACAAGTTTTCTTGATCCGGTCGCGTTCTCCATGAGATGTTGTATTGTTTTTAGCCATTTGCGCTGTCTCGCGACAGTTCGCGCCCGCAGTGACGTCATGCGTCGCGCGATCACGTCTATCTTCTCGCGATCATGCACCGCGAGAACAACTCAAAACAAGATGGCCGCGCCCGCAAGCAACCACATGGGTAAGTTGGCGACCCGCAACCATGCAGAAAATCTCGCGAACATGCCGGAAAAAAACTTCCGCATCTTCGCGATATTTCTGCTTGTTTGCGATAATTTTAAACATTTTCGCGATAATTTGCGAAGGTTAATTCCGCAAATTCCGCCCACCCCTAGTTATGTGTACCAACACATTCATCATTAAATATGGAAGAAATTGCACTTACTTACAGTATGAGGGGAAGTGACCACAATCGATTGGGAGACACTTTAAACCGATCATGTCCTCTATCCCTCCCAAGAAAACATTGGTACTTTACCATGACTTTCAGTTCAATTTTGTACTAATCGTGTACCACAAATTGCAATATGTAATTACTTGTTTCCTTTCTTAAAACAATGGCCTTAAAAAAATGGATTAATTTCAAGTATAATTTGAGGCAAATCCAGCTTTACTTTAAATATCCTTGTCGTTGCATTTAAATGTCCAGTATGTCTTCACTGTTTATTCAAAAATATTTGCACTGGCACTTTAAATAGACACTCTGGGCTTTGTGACTCTATGGTCCAGTCGAAGGCCAAGTGCCAAAACGCGTGGACCGTCTCTTTTGTGTGCGACGCCTTGTTCTCTTTTGAAAAGAATAAACATCATTTTGAGTGTCCTTCGTGGTGCTGTGATCCTTACCTGCGACGAACCTTTGAGAAACCGAGGGAGAAGCAAGAGGAATTTTGTGATATACATATATATATATATATATATTCCATAAATAGTATTTAATTAACATTATATTAATGTTATACATTAAGGTTTGCTATTTTAAACTATATATATTTAAAACAATTATATTTTTGTGTGTTTTTTAACAATATTATTGTGAAATTATATTTTGTTCAGATAGTTTTGTACATACCAATATAAGTACAGGGAAACAATATTTTTGTATTTGTAATTTTTGACACAATATTTCTGTATCTCGATATTGTTGTTTTTGATATTGTGTCAGTGATACCGTTTCAGTCCAGTGCTTTGATTTCATGACTAACTTGGATTCTTTATTCAGTTGTTTCTGTGTGATTATAGAGGGTGTGTGAATTTGATGAAGTTGTAATTGTACAAATATGGATTACCTGCCTTAATCTGCACTATGTTTAGAATGTCACAATGTTGGTAAAGAATAAAACTGTAGATGAAAAACACCTAAAAGTTAATTGCATAAAACAATTGCAGTAAAAACCCTCCTTTGATCACAATTTCACTGACACCTGTATTTCGATGAAATTTGCACAACTTTGCAGGTGGAAGTTTAATTTTGCAGATCCTTTGTAATATTGTCTTTGGTTTTCCTGGGTATTTCATTTGATTGTACCTAGTGTGCACCACATTGCTATAACCATCGAGGATTGTTCACCTTTTAGAGTAAATATGAAAGATTATTGAGCAGCATGAGATGGTGGTCATATCTTATTTTGAGGTCATGGTGGGTAGTGTGTTGTTAATCAGTGCTCCTTGTGTTGGCCACGTTCGCTTGTTCCTGGGTACTGCCATAGCTGGTGCCCATGAGATTCTTAATTCGATTTGGAAGAGGGGAGGTTCCATCCATGAAAATGTATGACTTTATCCTTTACAGACATAGCCAAATCTCTCTCTCTCTATCTCTCTCTCTCACACACAATTCTACTTGCAACTTAAACCAGCTACGTTATTCCTTTCATACCTTCATTCGTCTATTATCCAAAAGTACATTAGAATTAATGTATATCCTCATTGACCAAAAATGGTATTTTGGCCAAACAGTTCTCCTTTGCTTTAGTCTTGTGTTCTGATTTGGCAGGGTATCTGTTCTCTGTAACCCCTGTGCTATTTGTCTATTTGAGAGTGGTCTGCGTACATGCCAAATTAGCTAATGATGGCTTCTAATGATGTTAATTATAAACATAAGCATTTGGCAAAGCCAAAGCATCTGGTTTGCCTGTAATATACAAATTAGGCTTTTCATGCCTCCATTATTCCACGGATGTAACATTGGAAAAGCTGAAAGTCTGTAACCTCTACAGATGCAGCATGTTTTCTATGGCATGATGTAAACAGTCACAATATGCTGTGCTTCTGGAAGGATGGGACTCGTTAGCACTGCCAGAAGACACCTACAGCTGTCTGTTGACAGATGCTGAAAAAGACTTCATGCTAATTCTCCCAGAGAAACATACCAGTCTAGGATGATCTGAACGGGTAAATATTGAATTTGAAGTCAACTAATTTTTCTCAATGCATTGCTTCTATTCAATGTATTTATATTGTATCCTTAGAGTAAACCAAACTGATTACTTCCCTGCTTTATTCCTAAGTTTCTTGTAAAATATCTATTTTGATTAAAATTAGACTGTGTTCCATTAGTCACATCAAGTCATCTTTTATTGTGAGATTAATTAAAATCATTAAAATGTGTAAATTGAAAAAAAGTCAGCGTAATAAGCAGAGTGTAGTTTCAAAAAGGAACAATAAATGATTGTAAGATTGTTGCATTGAGCAGAAGATACAGCTTGTTAAAACAATGGGCTTCAGTTAAAAACAGTGGGGTTAAGATAAAAGCTTTACAATAAATACAAAGTCAATATGTTAGAAAGAGGATAGTTTGATTTGTGTTCAGGTGGTATTTTACTGTCTGGGAGATTGTTTTCTAGTCTGCTGAGTTGAGGCAGGCCAATATGTCTTGTTGGCAGTAGTGCACTCCTAACTGGTTCCAAAGAGGGTGCAACCCTGTGGGGCCCCCAACACTGGCCTGCACAAATGGGTAAGCTCCCCGTACCATCTAAAACAGCTCGTAATCTGGGCATCACTTTCGACGATCAACTCTCCATGAAACATCATGTAGTAAAAATCTCCTCCACCTGCATTACCATCATCAAGTGGCTTCGTAAGATCATCGGGATGCTCCCTCAGGAGACCCAGAAAACCATAGTCCAGGCCTTAATCACCTGTAGACTGGACTACGGTAATATTCTTCTCCTGGGGGCGTGCAAAGAGGTAACCCGTAAATTGCAGACAGTCCAAAACATGGCGGCTCGGCTGCTCTGTAAATTACCTAACATATCTCCTACTTCCAACTCACTTCGTAAACTGCATTGGTTACGTATCCAAAACCGCACGAAATTTAAGGCCCTCTGCTATATGCAAAGGATAAACACAGGCCATGCCCCTCCATACCTCAGTACCTTAGTGCATCGATACAGCCCTGCCCGTACCCTTCGATCCTCTAACCAGCATAGGTTCCAAGTTCCTAGAGTCAAGAGAGCCAGGATGGGAGGTCGCTCTTTTTCCGTCCTGGCTCCATCCCTCTGGAACTCTCTTTCTTTATCTCTCCGCACAGAACCTTGTTATCTTAAATTTCGTAAAGAAGTTAAGACCTGGTTATTTAACCAATAATGTAACTCTAGCCTCCAATCTGTCTTCCCCTCATTCTTTTTGGTCTTTAGCGCCGGGAAACCTCCGGGTAGCTGCGCGCTTTATAAGCTTAAATATAATAATAATAACCATTGTCGATGTAGGCTTAAAATAGAATTACAGAGACAAATGGTGTTTACCAAGTCTTTAGTCTCAAGGCCACATAGTCGGCAGCTCACTTCCCCTTCTGCCCCCAGCCAGGGCATGCTATGTGTGTTGAAGGGTATGATCCAGATTTCAGATCTTTTTTTGTTCTACAGATTAGAACTCCTCCCAGGGATTGCTGTGGTTTCAGATTCTTGTAGCGGTTTAATATTGTCCAGACATGGGAGCTTTTTTCTAGAGTTGCCCTGTCTTCTTGTGAAGATAATGTTTTGGTTGTTAAGTGTCATGGCTCATTGCTGCCTCCATAGTTCTGCTAGCCCAAACAGGTCAATCATTTTGTCAAGATAATATCGTGCTTTTAAGTGTGATTATTTAAAAATGTCCTTCCATATGTGATAGTTAATCGAATTTTTCTCAGAGGATTTAAGCTTATGGCAAAAGCTGCATGCCTGGCATAAGACTGATTTGTTAGCTCAAACTACAGCCTGACCAAAGCTGCTGAGGTATAACGGGGGAGCTGGAAGATTTGCCTATATATTCTTATGATAGTTGTGTCCATAGGTATTGTGGCAATCCCTTAACTTTTGATTTCCTCCTTGTGCCGTTTAAAAGGGTTGTTGCATTGTATAAGAGGCCAAGGTATTTGTATTCTTTTGTTTCCCCAATCTTGTTCCCGTCAGATACTATCTGTCCTTTCCTTTGGGCTTGCTCCTGGAGAGGATCATAATTTTTGTCTTTTTGCAGTTTATTTTTAAACTGTTCACCAATGAATATGCTTAGGTGGCTCCCAGAAGATGCTGCATGCCAAATCTGGTTTGGCTGAGTAACACCAGGTCATCTGCATAGAGAAGGTTTAATAGTTGTATTGGAGCATGCAAATTTATGGAAAACAAGGCTGGGACAGGTTTGCCAGGAATAGATTGAATAATGTGGGTGCCCCGACTCACCCTGTTTGAGTCCGCTTTTTGTTGGTATGGCCCTCAAAAGGTTGGCTCCACTCGCTAACATGATTCTAACCCATGTGTTAGAGTAAAGGTTTTCGATTGCTGTTAGGAGGACAGGGGGGAGGATCCAGTTTCTTAGTTTCCTCCAGGGCCTATTGCGATTTACAAAATTAAACACAGCTTGATAATCAATGTTACAGAGATTAGGGGGAAATTGAGTACTTTTAGAGAAATCAAAAATATAGTGATAGAGCCATCGTGTTTGTCGAAGTTCCAGTTTTCCTTGTGAAGCTTATTTGAATAATTGGGATAATTGAGTTAGAGATGGCGCAATTGCGGAATTGTTCAAATAGGATTCCGGCGCAATAGTTAGCCTCATTATCAATGAGGGCTATTAACCTGTGGCTGCATTGTTCAAGTTTGTTGCCCCCTTTGAAAATAGGGGAGATAATTGAGCCGCTCAATGAGGATGGAATCATTGCTAGTGTTAGAGCGTAGTTGAAGAGTGAAGCCATTGCTTCAGTACATTTTGTCAAGTCTTGTAGATTTCTTGGAGGATACCATTTGGGCCTGGAGCTTCTGTGTTGTGGCTCTTTACTATCTGCCGGAGTGCTTTATTGTCAGATATGGTGAGCATGCTCACTAGGATCAGTGGTGGTTCCGCAGCCAAACCAACTCCCTGAGGCAGGTTGGCCACTGAGTCTTGTGGGGTTGCTCTTGTGCTGATTTGTGTATTGAAATGGGCATGTAAGTGGGCAGCCCAAACTTCTTCTGAGATGCTGGATTCCAGACAGAGATGGGCCGGGTTTTTTAGACCATTCACCATTTTCCAGGACATCTTAGAGTCATGTTGCTTGAGGTCCCATTTAAGTTTGGCCCAGAAAGTCTCTGTATTTGGCCTCTTGATGGCCCATATTGCTCTTCTAAATTCCAATTTAGCTGCCCTTAGGTTGGCGATATGTATTTTGTTGAGCAGGGACCAGCGGACTGCTCAAAGGGCCTTGTTAATTTTCCATTTTAATTGTTTCAGTGTTCCAGGCTTGTGTCATTTTTGACTGTTCGGGGGGGGGGGGGAGAGAGTACAGGTTGGGTCGTGGTTGGATTTACTCTAGTGGTGAACTGTTTGGAGAAAGTATAGATGAATGCTTCCTATTGTTCTCTAGCTGAGCTTTTTAATTGTTGAGTATTTAGTCACTGCCTGTTCCTTCCCACTATTTTCTAACATCAGATGGGATATTTTCAAGATTTGTTTTTAGTTCCTTGCTCTTAAGTTTATTTGCTGTTCACAGGTATATTGTTAAGCTACCAATTAAGCCGAATTTAGCTTTTTCAGCAACCAGAACTGTGTTGTAGGAGGACCCCAAGATTGAGACTGATTGCTTGGCCCATGTTTCCTGCAAAACTATCATTGCAAAGGATTAGAGGTACCTTAAAAGTTCCAGGTTTCTGGCATTTCCCTCAGGCCATGTATATGCCATGAACAAAGTCTAAAGTAGGATGTTCTGTGGTCCGGACCTCCTTCTTTGATATATGTTCACTTTGATGGAGGCTGTTGGTTAATGGTTATCGTGATCCACCCTCGTTTGTTCCTTGAGGTCTCCCTTCTGCCGTGAGTAATTGAGTAGATGTTTGGGTCCAGGCCTGTGGCTTTGTGTGCTTTTGGTGGCACTGCCCCACTTGCATTCCTGAGAACTGAGTAGGGCATAGATGAGTGTGCTGTGCTCTCCATCTGAGCATCTTTGAGCCTCCTAAGAGGGTGCGGGTACCCTGGTTCATGAAAGGTTTCCACTACTGTCCCCCAGTCCATAAATAGTTTCCTCTCATTTAGGACCTCCTGGGCTGTTTCTGGTGATCTCCTGCAATCCGATGATGTTCCCTCAATTTAAAATGTATTCGTTTTTCCATTAAGATGGATTTTGGGTGGACCAGGATTACGCTTGATTCCCTTTTTTGGGGATTCGCTGATGTACCTAACTGCCGGCATAAAATAGGTTGTGGCTCCCTGGACCTGGTGCCCATTGGATTCAAGTAGTCCTTGTGTGGTCTTATTTTGGGAGGATCTATTTCGAGGAAGTTTTCTGTGGGCACTTTGAACTGAGCCAGGCGTAAGAGACACTGCGTTGCCTCCCATGACAACAGGGCTCTCATCAGTTCTTTTTTCCTGCTTTCACGTGTTTGACACCCCTTGATCCTGGGGCATTTGAGAAAGGCCACACCTTGCCATAGTGTTTAAAACTATCCTTTTTAAAGAGCGAGTGCTTTCAGGGTTATTTATTTCCAGGGGTTGGTGAAGAAAAAGTTGGCATTTCAGAATTTATATTGCCCCGGTGTGTCACAGCAGAAGCCCCCGGGCTAGGGGTTTATGCTTTCCTGTGCTGTTCACCCTTTGGATCAGGTTGACATTTGACAGTTTCGAGGAGGCCAACTTCAGAATTGTGCAATGTGTGTGTGCAAGTCTCAGGGACTTAGTACAGGAGCAGAATGGGCCTCAATGGTTGGGTCTGATAACTTCAATACTTGATTTGCATTAATGACTTGTTCTGGTGTTGCCTCACTGAATGGCGGGGAATCATTTACTCCTGTGCAGTGGTAAATTTCTCATTCTTCCCAACCTAATAGTTAACAATGGCTGTTGTTATAAGTGATAACACCGAGATACAGTGCTGCGGTGGTGGTGGTGCGGGTTTGATTTACCCTATTCTGTGGGGTTCTGATATACTGAATCGGTCTTCAACTGTTCACTATAGCAAGCTTTGTAGCAGGCATTGTTTGGCCTGGCCCTGGTGGTTCCTTGTGATTTCTTGTGGAACCCTTGCCTAATGTTCCATGAAGTTTGCCTTCTTGCCGTGATTGCTTCAATATCAAAGCCTTTTGGGTTTCCCAGAGCTCCAGTGATGTTGGGTCAACTGATGGTTTGGCTTTTTCTAGGAGTGTTGTCTCACCCCTCCCCCATTCTGGTCCTCCTTGTGTTTTGCTTTGCTGTCTTTTGCCGGGGTGGGCACAAGCATGCTTCGATGAAGGATAACTGCTCAGGATCCCGATTTGATGTAAGGTGGTTAGATAGAGGGGAGCAAGACAGCACCAAGTTGCAGTCCATGTTGCGGGGGGTAGCGCTCCGAGGCGGCAAGCTGCACTGAATCCTAGTTGTGCCGCTTCCCGAGCCTGGGACTCTACCAATGAGAGGGCCAGCAGAGAAGGGTAGGTCTCAGGCAAATATCCCGCTTGGATCCTTTTTCTTTGTTCGCAGCAAAGTTGCGAAACTCTGCCTCACCTACGGGGCAATTCTCCCTTGAATTTTGGGTGGAATCAGCCTCACTGCATCACAGCAGGTGCAGTATGCACTGTTTAAGTAGATATCCAATACTCAGCTGTGAGCCCCCCTTCTATATAATATAGGGTAGGCAATATTCCGGTGCTGGTGAAATGCCAATTGACCCTTCTGGCAGTCAAGGCATGAAACATGTTGACCCTACTAAATTCATATTTCAATCCCGCCCCTAACTTGAGGAACTGCTCTCTCGGTGTGTATTGTGCTGCCTTCCTTATGGGAAGCTAGGACTGCTAGGAATGCTGATTGCTGTTGTGGATGAAGCGTGAGCGAGGCATAGAGGGTCAGGTGGGAGTGCCTCCCGTGCTCCCTGTGTGGATTGTGGTGTATATCAGAGTGTGTCTGGCTGGGATCTCTTCTCTCCAGCTGGGTCTTGTCGGTCCATCCGAACAGTGATCCCCCTCTGCGCAGAAGGTGAGAAACGATCAGGAATAGGGCAGAGGCAGAGCTGGTGGACATGTGTGTCCAATACCAGAAGTACGGGGCTTTGCTTGCCCCCTCTTTGGCCTTTTTTCTGTCCCCCGGGCCTATCTGCAGTTCTTGAAGTGTCTCTTTGGGTGGATTGCAAAGATTTTTGCAGCACACATTTGTGTTAGTTTAGAATCCCGCCATGGGCATTGTGTAGTCTTGAATTTACCATAGACAGTTACATTAAATTGTGATAAATTGTGATAATTTTGCAATCAGTTTGTTCTACTATTGCAGCCTTTGCACAATTACTGTGTAATGGTGCAATAAATCAAACTATTCAACTTAGTTCACCAAGTGGTATAACTCAATATGGATGCAAAGAGACTGTAACACTGGATGACATGACACTATTACAATCCAACAAAGGAAGTACACATAATTATTTCTAAAAAGTACTTCTAGAGCCACTTGTCATTGGTAGTGGTAGCACACTTGGTTGGTCCCTAATTCCACTCTGGCACCAGGGGTAGGTGTAGGTGGGTTGAATCTTTCTCCAAAGATCCTGTGTTGTCAGTCTACAGTTATGGAAAGTGACTAATGAGGATGAGGAAAGGAAATTGAGCAAAGGGGCTTGACAGATGAAGGAGGTGGAAGTAGGAAATAGTCATGCCTGTAAGTACTGCTAGATATATAGCATCTTTTAGCACAATGCTTTTGAATGTGATGTTGCACTGAATAGGAGTCTGGATGATAGTTTATGTATCTATGTCCATGTATGTGGATATTCAAGTATACATGACATTAACCAGACCTAGGTATTTAAGAAAGGTAGGGTAGAAAGTGTTCAATATACTGGTTAAATATTTGTCATAGCTTAGAAAAAAGCTTTGCATTTATAATACCCATACTGCATTTTTCTTTTGTTTAAGTTTATGTTCCTAGATCGGTATAGTCAAATGTGCTTATGTATGTTATGTTATTTAAGTCTTTGTTTGGCGCATGACTCATCCCTGAAGGGACATTACGAAGCTTGGTCGGCAGGGAATTGGAGAAGAGGCAGCAATAGAACAGCCTGGTTTTATGGTGTTTTTTAAAATCAGATAGACTTGAACACGCAAGGATGAACAGATGAAGTTTGTTCCACTGGAGTGGGCCAAGATAAAAAAAGGCTCTGCCCCCATGTTTAGCGGTGCAAATGCTTATGTAGTGATGGTATTCAAGGCATGTCCACCATATTCCATGAAAAACCATAACCTAATGTTGGATTCTATAAATCATTCATGTGTGCATAACTAATCTGAGTAATTCTGAGCCCATTCCGTTTGGGATGGCACATTGGCTGTACACCAGTGCCTAAGGATACACAGTTCTGCTGTGGTGAGTGCTGTGACCATCCAATTATGTTAATTGTGTAAATATTTTTTATTACATATTATGAGTGTGTTGTGTGCTTTTTGGGGATTTATTCTGGGAAGTATTTTAATTATAATTAATTATTAATTAATATTTAATTAATGACAGTTTGTTGATGAATATTCATATTAGTGTAATTTTCTTTTTTTACGTGCAGTTTGTGAATTTTGTGGTGTTATAGGGTGGGAAGTAACTAAACTAAATCTATGTAATAATTAATGTTTTAACATTTGAGCATCTAAGTGGTAGTCCTGAGATGACCATGCCCACAATACACGTATGTCAATAGGAAAACGACAATAACTCGCAAGAGCATGAAGAGAAGACACAGAGCAATGGTAATAAAGAATACAAAAGTAGACCGCCTTACAAAGATCTCATGATCAACATATCACACATACTAGATGTAATACAAACACCTCAATGTTTCATCAATATGTTGTGCTACCACAATATTGAGTACGATATATCGTCCTGCTAAAATACTGTGCCATGAAAATCAAATACCACTATAATGTCAAGTTCAGCATATACGTTCCTTGAAGATACATAAATGTGGAATAAAGAACACCAAATTTACACTTGGCTAAATATACATACCTCAATTATATAGTGGTTGTTCAAATATCACGTTCGATATTTTTGCAAGACGATATTTTGTCACTTGATATTATGAAATACTTTCCATGACAATAAATAGAGCATATGGTAGAGGTGGTATAAACAGAAGATCAGGCAACTTAGAGTTCACAAAGCAGCAATAACTATAATATCAGAGGAACGAAATTCATTCAATTACAATAATGTCACACAGTGAAGCTCAGCAAGTCACCCTGCTGTGCTGTACTAGGTGACAGTTAAAGGGCAGGAATGCACCTGAAAGCAAGAAGCCACATTCCTGCCTTTTCCCCTGCGCTGGCGCCCTTTTGTTAGCCTAGCACCAACGCAGGCATCCTTACACCTGTGTTACATGCAGGATTGGTTTTGTGCAAGGAGGGGCACCTGCCTGCACAAAACCAAGCCTGGGAGGCATATTCCTCTTTCTATGTGTGCTGCAGAATGCAGCACACATAGAAAAGAGGAAGTAACTAGAAGAAATAAAGATATTTCTCCATGTTATGCCTCACCTGAGAAAGCGTATCTTTTTGATGCATTCCCAGGTCTACCAGTTCTGGTAAACCTGGGGCTGCTTCAAAAACCACGGGAGTTGCCTGGGAGCACCCGCGCAACGCCCAAGGAACGCCTTCCCAGGGCAAGGTAAAGCACATCAGCAATTTGCTCTGCGTTGCCTTACTCCAGATTTATGGAGCCACTCAGGGCCACGCAAAGTGGCCTAGCGTGGCTTCATAAATAACTTGCAAGGTTTGCTTTGCTCTTGCACCACTCTGCATGGTTCAAGAGAGACGCAAAGCGGCTAATAAATAGGCCCCACAGTGCCAAAATGAATAAGGAAGCCTACAACTTTAGATCTCTTAAAAACATTCTTCTGGGCAACCCGGAAAACTTGCATTCCATTACATCTCAAATATGGAAGCTTTGATGAAAAATAATTAAAAGTAATGATAGGAAAGACTAACAATAGGTTATAAACAATTCCATAAAACAAGTAACATAAGATTGCTCTGACAGATGTTACTCTAGGGACTATGGCAAAAAAATCAACTATGCAATTAACAATGGTCCCGATGTTCACAAACCTTAATAATTACATAGGTTTGAGGATAGTTAGCACAGTTAATACAAAACCACTTCAGAGAATCTACTAGCTCCTCAATGTAGATCAGACTGACAATACAATGAAAAATGCTAAACTGAGGTAGGTAGGTACTTTCCTAAAACAAAGAATTGAAAAATAGCATGACACAAAGTAGTTCCTGTATACACTGCTGAGAAAAATGCAGAAATATTTTGTTGAAATAAGTGGATAGAAGCTAACAGCCTCGTAGTCCACATGTTGTTGTATGGTAACAGCTGTTAATTGCCTTACTCTGTATGTGAACTCAGGGTGTTTGCTCAGGTCAATAATTGTGCAGTGGGCAATTAACAGTTGTCAACTCTCTCTGGACGCCTGTGCCACTTAACCACTTCCTGACATTTGAACTGCACAGAAATACAAAATTCATTCACAGTTAATTTATTATGTAGGTCACTGTTTTAACATGAATCGCACATATATTGATGTGAGTGTTTTCAAACAAATGTAATTAAAGGAGGATTACCACACAACCCACTGTGGTGAGAGAACTAAGTCTGAGTGGAAAACTTTGCTCCGCTCACCGAGTTTGTGGAATTCGGGCACCCCGAGCTCCACGGAATTCTTGAATTCCACCATTCTGGCGCAAAGTGGAGTTTGTTTTCCGTTTGCGTGCTCAAATTTTCTTTTGACTCTCAAACGCGAGTGCCAAGACTCCCATGACACTTCGTGCTCACCCAGACGGCTTCTGGCCACAACGGCATCAATCTAGCATCCTTAGTGCCGATTGCGGTTGACCAGCTTTTCTGCTGGAGAATGCAGCTGAGTGGCATTTGGAGTGGATTTTCTTCTCAAACTTGCTGTTGGAGTTGTTTTTTGTACAAGAGCCATTTTGTAAAACATTTTTTTTTCAAACCAGAAGGAAATGCCTCAGATACTCCAACTTCCTGTTTCTGTTCAGCAGGCTCCTCCCAGTGCTTTGTCGCTCTCCGGGTCAGTTTTCATAGGGATTTGGAGGAGGAAGGATCACTCTCCTTGGCTGCTGCATATATACCATTAGATTTTAGGACTGTATTTTTGAGCTATCACAAGTAAGTTGAAAAACTGGTGCATAAGGAGGTTGTTTGTTTGATTGGGAGCATGCACCTGGATTTATTTGTACTTTTATTCAAGTTTTAAAATGTATTGTAGTGGGTGGCCAGCAGTTGCAGTAGGGGTCTACTTTTTTTTGCATTTCATTTTTCTTTTTTTGTGAAGGAAAAATGTTGAACAGTTTACTACTTTTTCTACCAGTTTTAAAATAAATATGCAATATACATTTAATTCACTTTGTGGCCTAATCTGCTAATGCCTGACAGCCATTTTGTGTATCCAGCCAGTGTGCATTCCCCATAGACCTGCATGTCTTCTTTGTTTGTGGCCGTGCCTTCTTGCTGGTAGTTGTTGTTGTGACCAGGTGGCTGGCGGTCATTTTATGTAGCCTGCCAGTGTGCTTTTGCTATAGGCCTGTATGTCTTCCCTGTTTGTGATCTTGCCTCATTGCTGGTTCTCTTTGTTGTGACCATGTGGCAGGTGGCCATTTTTTGTAGCCAGCCAGTGTGGTTTTGCCATAGGCCTGCACGTCTACTCTGTTTGTGACCATGCCTCCTTGCTGGTTGTTGTTGTTCTCCGACCATGTAGCGGGCAGCCATTTTGTGTAGCCAGCCAGTGTACTTTCCCCATAGGCCTGTATGTCTTCTTTGGTTGTGGCCATGCTTTCTTGCTAGTTGTTGCAGTTTTGACCATTTGGCTGCCGGACATTTTGTGTAGCCGGCCAGTGTGCTTTCCCCATAGGCCTACGTCTTCTCTGAAATTGTGACCATGCGTCTTTGCTCATTGTTAGTTGTTGTTGATGATCCTGTTGCACTGGCTGGCAGTCATTTTGTACATCCAGCCAGTGTGGCCCTTTGCGATAGGCTTACATGGATGGTTGACAGTGATAGATTAATAAGCTTGCGGATATTTTTATTTTCATTTGTTATTTTTTATTTCCATTTTTTGAATTTTTGTTTTAATTTAAAAAAAAGTTTTCTTTTTTTCTTTACATTTTTTAATTTCATTTTTTTTTAAATATATTATATAAATGTTTAAAATGTATTTTGAGTATTTTTTTAACTTAAAAAAAATCTTCAGAATTTATTTAATTTTTTTAATTTACATTTTTTAATGTAAATGTTTTATATCTAAAAAATCTTTTTCCATTTTCCTAACATTTGGCATCATCCCCATGACTGAAATAGCAACATTCATTGTCACGTGCACCTCCCTGAGTGTCACATCCCAACGTGTTGCACATAAAGCAAAAATGTACATCTGTATGTTGTTGTTGCTCTTTCTGATCCTTCCTGAGTGTACTGCACACATTGAAAGTGTGTTGGTGTGGTTTTATGAATGGATAGTTAGACTGTATTATTGCTAAGTAACCACACTAAATGATATTGTTTGTATGTACTACTACTTGAACTGCAACAATACCACGTTTCACTGATGTTTTTCATGCTTGTTTGCTTTTAGGTGCACAAGAGAAGAAACATCGCCCACAGTACTGCCAGACAGAAGGACTGTGCACGATGTGACGTGTGGCTGACTAAGCAACACAGTCATCTCTTCAGCTTGTTTAGAAGCTATGTGACACTGCCAACTGACAGCTTCAAGATAGTCCTAAAGGAAGGTGCTGCCAAGAAAGTGGCTAGTGGGGAGCAGAAGAAGCAGATTTCCACCACTGGTGTGCTGACTGCAGTCTTTTTCAGGAAAGTTGTGCCTGTCGTACAGGCCTCTGGCAAGCAAGCTGAGAGCAGAACTCCTGCAGAAACAGCACAGCCCCCCAAACCTAAGCCCAGGACCATGTCTGAAGGTGAGGCATCCATCGCAATCATGTTGACGCCGATTAGTAGTGATGTTAAATTGGATTTGTCCCTTTCGCAAAGTAGTACACAATCAGTTCAGGAAACACAGCAAAGTGGACAGCAGCCGCAGCCAGCATTAGTAAATTTGTCTAATGTTGGAGCATAACAGGAGGTTGAGCTTCCTTCCAAGCAAGAAGTTAAAGCTCCTCTTTTAGAATCATTGGCTCTGAGATCTCCAGCAAGGAAAAGGAAGGGTACTACTGCACCATCTTCTCCAAACACCACTTCTGATGATGATGATAAGGACATGGAGTGGACCCCAACAGAGACCAGGAGACAACAGGAGAGGCAAGGGAAAAGCAAGAAATACTTAGACTTATGGAAGGGGATGAAGAGGAGGATGACAATGACAAGGAAGTCATGGTGGAAGGAAACGTGGAGGAATCTGACATTGCTATTCAACCAGCTCCGAGGGATGTAGCACAGGTAGCACCGCCACTAGCTCCCTTATTTGCAAAGCCCCAGCTGAGACCTGCTCGAACCCCTGCCTCAGGGAAAGCAGAGAGGCAATCAACGACATGCCCACCTACCTTTTTTACAATTAGCAAAGCGGGGGAGCACATTGAGTATGCACCATTTGTCACACAAATGTTTGCCGAGGTAAGCCTCATACACATTATGGTACTGGAGGCCAGGTGACCCATATGAAAAAACACCACACAAGCAAGTGGGAGGAGCACCTTAGAAACATTACTGAACTCAGTCGTGGTGGTGGGGAGAGCCGGGGAACATCAGCTACAAGTCCAATAACTGTAGAAGGTGATGATGAGGAAGAAGAGGGTGACATTGTCACGCAAAACAGCCATATCCCCAGCAGTGTGTCTGCTTTACCCATCATAACAACTTCACAATGGCTCAAGAAGACTCAGAGTGAGATGGAGACACCAAGGCATACAGTGACTGCCCCAACACCACGACGTAAATCGAGTTTACTTCTCAAAAGACACCTGTGTTAGTGCCCCAAGAAAAGTAGAAAATCCATGCTACTATTACGGGCAGGAGGGGCCCAACGAGCGAAACCACCCAATTGCACATTTGTACAATTTATACAATGTAAAGCTGGCAAAATTGTTAATGCTGGACCTCTTCCCTTTTTCTTTTGTGGAAGGAGCGGGGTTCTTAGAATTTGTGGCAGCCATCTGCCCAAAATGGAAGGTACCAAGTAGGACCTATTTTGCCACAGTGGCTGTTCCAGTACTGCATCACTATGTGCTACAGTTGGTTGGACAAGCTTTGCAGCAAAGTGTTGTTCACCCCATCTACCTAACAACAGGCATGTGGACCAGTTGTCAGGCGAGTGATTACATGTGCATCACTGCACACTGGATCTCTTTTGCAGGGATAAGCAAAAGATATGTTTAGGTCTTGGCTTAAAAGAAAGTTTTAAGAGCGTTCAGCGACATGCAACAGTGGCCATATTCGCAATGGAGAAATCACATACAGCTGTAAATATCTTGAAGGAATTTAACAGCAAGGTGTATGAATGGCTGCGACCTAGAGGTCTGAGAATTGGATTTGTTGCCATGGACAATGGCAGCATCATTGTTAAGGCCATGTCAGACGGAGGCTATTTCAGTGTTCTGTGTTTGGCCCATTGCATCAGCCTGGTGGTGCAAGACTTCCTTCAAAAAGGAAGACTTAGTCAGCAACATACTGACCACCTTCAGAAGAATCTGCACTAATTTCAGCCATTCTTTTAAAGGCCGGAAGCAGCTGCGGATTATTCAGCGTAATAATAGAGCACCAGTTAAAGTCCTGATACAGGAGGTGCCAACACATTGGATTCTACCTTTTACATGCTGCAACATCTGTTTAAGCAGTACCAACAGATCAATGACTATGCCATTCTAAGAGGACTTTACATTCATTTAGGCTTAAATGAATTGTTTTATGCTGCTATCAAAATTGTAAGTTGCACAGCACTATTTTGCACTTTTTTGTCATATTTTGCACAATTTCACTATATTGCAGACTGGCTATGGCACCTTTATCTAATAGTTATATGGCTATAAGGCGTTCGGGACTATATTATTTGCTCTCTAAGTAATTACTTCAATTTACTAGTAGCAGGACTTTGTACATTTTGTTGCACTTACATTGAACACTCGTTTTTTACTGTGCATTTCAAGACTACAAGATATATTGAATGTCAGGATTCATTTACATTGATTTACCATTTTTGAAGAAGTCTATATCGAAGTCTTTGTTTACATTGAATACTTTGCTGCTACTGAGTGATTTCCCAGTCTGTTTTCCGTGTTTATGAACTTGGTATCATTGTTTCAACAGTCACTTGTGCACGTTTTGGGTATTTTAAATGTGTTTCCTAGGAACTGAGGCGCATCATGTGATCAAGCTCTCTTTGAAGAGCGAAACGCATCATGGCAGGCACTATGCCTGTGTAATCCTGTGGTTTAATGCATTAAACTACAGTGCCTTTTCCACAAGACTTTGTCTTGATGTCCGTTTATGAGTGTGGCTGAGGTCCGTGCCTACTGGTTCTGCCGAGGAATGGCAGAGTACAACTTTTACGAGATATATATACATATATATAATGAAATGAAAAAAAGACTCAAAAAAGAGGAGGATATTATAAGGGAACGCAAAGCTTCAAATTCCATCGCTGCGACTCTGAATGTGGGAGGGTATTCACATTTGCCCGTAAATATGAAACCCTAAAGTCAGACAAATCCGGCATGAAACAATCAACAAAAAATACCTTACAAACCACTATTACCAGCATGCAACCTGATTTGACATCAGCATCGGACCTTAGTTCGGCAGCTTACAGTGAACCAGAACTTGATTCACAAAGGAAGTCTAAAAACCAAGGCGCTATAAAATTCTCACTAACAGAGGAGGTGGATTTTTTATGCCAGGAGCGCCTGCAATCTTTACGCCCATGAAAACAGCTGGGCAATCATGTGTCAAAAGAAGCAGGAAACGGAGGGAGAGGCGCAAGGCAAGCAGACTTCGAAAACGACAACAAATCGTCGAAGCGCAATCAGAGGAAACATTGGCGCAAGTAGAAAATGGGGCTACCCATATGGACAGTCATTAATCTAAATGATATGGTACTTAACAAGGCAGAAGAACAACTCCTTGCATTGGGACTTTCATAGTGCCCGGAAAGATCTTTCAATTACGCCACTACGAGGGTTGACATCTACAAAAGTGTGCGTAAATTGAAATTACAAAAATACTTTAAACAATCGAAATGGTCAAAATCTGGGGCTCCAAATAAATGTGATGATGATTCCAATAATCTGACACAAGAACATGAGAGGAGCTTGCACAATAATGATTCTGAGGGGCAATTGGTATCAGTATTACAAGATATACTAAATGAGGGGGATACCTCCAGCATAAGTCAAGTGACACCAAAATCACCCTCAATATTCAACAAATAAGTCCAACACCATTCAAGCCGCCATCTACCTTCTACCCGTTGATGTTGAAAGACACAATAGACAGTTTTCAAGAACAGATCGTAATCGATCTAAAAAAATTTAATCGCAAAAGTTTGAGTACTAAAGTCTCTGGCAAGCAAAGAAAAAATACAAAGGAGCTCCAATATCATCAGCTTATGTTGAAATTGAAAAGCAATAACGAAATAGTCATCAGAAATGCCGACAAGGGCGGCAACGTGGTTCTATGGAAACAAACTGACTATACAAAGGAAGCAATGAACCAACTCAATGATATTACCTGTTATTGTCGCTGCAACAAACAAACTTTGAATGCCATACATGGAACTTATAATCTTAACCTGGCCGCCTGGAAAAATACAGGTTTATTATCTATGGATGAATACATGTATCTAAGGAACAATAATCCAGTGACACCGATACTGTATTTCATCCCTAAGATTCACAAAGATGCAAGCAAACCACCAGGTAGGCCAATAATATGCGCCAGAAACAGTATTTTTGAAAATACATCAATTTACATTGACTTTTTTCTCCAAAATCATGTTCAGTCATTGGAATCCTATATCAGGGACACTGGGGACTTTTTGGATAAAATGTTTGATTTCAAATGGAATGATGAATATTTACTTATCACCCTTGATGTAACTTCTCTGTATACATCGATCAAACACAGAGATGGGCTCAGAGCGATACAATATTACCTTGCATGCAGAGGTCCAGGGTATACCGAACACAACAACATGTTATTCAATATGATAGAAAGCTGCTTGACTAATAACATCTTTTTATTTCAAAACACTTACTTCCAACAGGCAAGAGGAGTTGCTATGGGAGCCAGCTTCTCTCCCAGCTATGCATGCTTGCACAAGGGCTGGTGGGAGGAGCTGGTTCTCAAGCAAGAATATAAGGAAACCATGAGCAGACATGTGAAAACATGGTGGAGGTTCATTGACGACCTCTTTCTAATATGGAATGGCACTCACAGTGAAGCTGAGAATTTTGTTGCTCAAATCAACAAGAACCAACTTAATCTAAACTTCAGTGCCTGTTTAAGTGACAAAACTGTTAACTTTTTAGATATGGAAGTTTACATTGAAAAAGGAAAAATTGAAACACGACTCCATGGAAAGCTTACAGCTGGCAATGCAATCCTAAATGCTAGTAGTGCCCACCCTGGGCACTTGATTCAGAGCATACCCTATGGGGAACTTACTGCGTTTGAAACGCATATGCAGCAATGAACGGGACCTACTGCAAGCACAAGGGGAATGTATAAAATGGTTTTGGGAGAGGGGATACAGTAAGAAATGTCTAGACAATGCCCTCATGAAAAGTAACCGGGAATCCAGGGAAGCCCTTGTAAAAACGAAACTCAAGAGGTCTAAGACAACTGAGACACAGGATACATTCAGATTTATTTTGAAATGTAATCAACAGGAAGGGGCAGTACGAAAAATAATCAAAAGAAATTGGCATTTGATCAGACAAGATCCTGTTATTGGCCCCACTGTTCCTCAACAACCTGCAATCACATATTGTCGAGGAAAGTCCATGAAAGATTGTTTAGTAAAAAATGACCCATTTGAATCCCCAGTTCAGAACACATGGCTATCGCAACGTGTGGGATTCCATAAATGCAAAATCTGCAAGGCCTCTTAACATGGTATATCTAAAACCAGTTACAAGTCGGCATTCAGTGACAAAGAAATTTCTATAAATAAGGTGCTGAATTGCAAAACGGATCATGTAATCTATGTGCTGGAGTGCCCCTGTAAACTAAGGTATGTGGGTAGCACTGTCCTACAAAGTCATAAACGTGTACTCCAGCACATACGAGCAATCAAAAATAATGATCCAGCATACCCAGTGGCCCGCCATTTTAATGAAAAACACGGCGGCAACCCCAAGGAACTACAGTATTACTTAGTTGATACCATTCCAATAACCAAGAGGGGAGGTGATCGTGAAAAAGCATTACGCAAATTGGAGATGATCAATATTTTAAATCTCGACACCAAACAACCCAGGGGTCTTAATGCCACTGAAGAACTCCATTCGAGTCTATGTCTATACAAATAAATTGTGGGCCTTTCTATAATCAACAAACATTATATGTGAGTCCATTAAAACTTTTCAGATACTTATATAGTTATACATATACATACTTCTAAACTTTTATATGATTCATAGATAGCAATTGTGTTATTTTATTAATTTATTATGCAATGACTACATTTTCTGACTGACATTCTTTTCATTCCATTTTCTTCGCTATAAATGTCCTCAACATCACAGGTAATAAAATAGTATATCTACAACACAGCTGCCTAAAACCTGCCATGTACATATTGGTTCCTTTTCTCTTTTTTATTCACAGGGTTATGCACAGTTGGGAGATAAAGTAGATAAACAGCTGTACTGCTCGATTTCCCCGGCCTTTTCGTGTTAAGGGGGGCCTAATGTGACTTCAGTCTCTTTCCATTCAAGTCTAAGGGTTAGAGTAGTGTATAGAGCCTATTTATTAGGCACTTCAACATGATCCTGTGTTCTTCCCCATAGATCAGGGTTTGCATACATATCCTAGGGGATAGATTCGTTAGCATTAGGGGTAATCTGTTCTGTAGTGAGGGTATCTAATGGAGCTGTGCTGCATTCAGGCCTGGTAGGCCTTAAACGGGAGAGACTCCATCTTTCCTCCTGCTCTGGCAGCTTGGGAAGTTTCTAGGTCATAGGCAGTGTTTTAGTTAGGAGGTGTTATTCGCTTGGAGAGAACCGGTTCAGGCCGGCCCTTATCGAAGGATTGTATTCTCCTTCATGCCGAAGACACTACATCAGGCCGGCCGGCTGGGAACGTGTCCTTGGCACGGGGAGGTACAGGAATTTGGTGGGCGGCAGGTTTCGAGCTGGAAATTTCCATGAGAGAATGCACATCTATATTAGTGAAAGTCTGAGGCAGACACTGGCACTTGCTTCTAGTCCGTAGGCGGCACCTGGCCATTAGCAGAAAAGCTACTACTTGTTTCAGGGGAGACAGATGATGAATTTGAAGGAGAAGAAAACCTAAGAATCTAAAGAGGAGAGAGTAGCCGATGAGGAAGAGATCCCAGTGACTCGGAGAAAAGAGAAGGGAGTAGATCTGTGACTGCAGAGGTGTGACTTCCAGGCGAAGCCGAGGCGCAGACGGGAAGGGAACCTAGATGACCTTTGAGTACAGGCTACATATGACCAAGGTGACGTCGACCCCTTTCTATTGAAGTGTGTAACTTAACCTTTTACTTTCCTTGCAGGTTATATATATGATGTATTCTGTGAATGTGCATGTGGCATTTAAATAAAGTATTTAGCTTGTCGTGAGTTAGCATGTGTTGTGTATCTTTGTATAGGAGGATAGCCTATTCTTTTAGTCAGAGTTAACTTGACATGAACAGAGGTTAATCCTGGTCAGGTAAGTGGTAACTGGATGAGGGTAAAGGAGCCCCTCGAACTAAAGAACAGGTTGTGCTCAACTAATAGTCTTTGTGTGATCTGATATATAGTAATCCCGATTCCCCTGTCATGTACTACGGTAATAATAGGATGAGCTTGTGCTAAGGCTGCCGTCTGGTAGGAGATTCTGGGTCTGTCTGAGGCCGCGAGACTATGGGTGTTGCTGCCGTCTGGTAGGAGATTCTGGGTCTGCCTGGGGCCGCGAGACTATGTGTGTTGCTGCCGTCTGGTAGGAGATTCTGGGTCTGCCTGAGGCCGCGAGACTATGTGTGTTGCTGCCGTCTGGTAGGAGATTCTGGGTCTGCCTGAGGCCGCGAGACTATGTGTGTTGCTGCCGTCTGGTAGGAGATTCTGGGTTTGCCTGAGGCCGCGAGACTATGTGTGTTGCTGCCGTCTGGTAGGAGATTCTGGGTCTGCCTGAGGCCGCGAGACTATGTGTGTTGCTGCCGTCTGGTAGGAGATTCTGGGTCTGCCTGAGGCCGCGAGACTATGGGTGTTGCTGCCGTCTGGTAGGAGATTCTGGGTCTGCCTGAGGCCGCGAGACTATGTGTGTTGCTGCCGTCTGGTAGGAGATTCTGGGTCTGCCTGAGGCCGCGAGACTATGTGTGTTGCTGCCGTCTGGTAGGAGATTCTGGGTCTGCCTGAGGCCGCGAGACTATGTGTGTTGCTGCCGTCTGGTAGGAGATTCTGGGTCTGCTTGAGGCCGCGAGACTATGTGTGTTGCTGCCGTCTGGTAGGAGATTCTGGGTCTGCCTGAGGCCGCGAGACTATGTGTGTTGCTGCCGTCTGGTAGGAGATTCTGGGTCTGCCTGAGGCCGCGAGACTATGTGTGTTGCTGCCGTCTGGTAGGAGATTCTGGGTCTGCCTGAGGCCGCGAGACTATGTGTGTTGCTGCCGTCTGGTAGGAGATTCTGGGTCTGCCTGAGGCCGCGAGACTGTGATTGCTGAGATTGCGAGGCTGTGAGGTCTTGATATATATATATATAATAGGAATTCCCTGTCCTTAGGTGGTACATATATATGTGGTTATTTAGGTGTAAAAAGGCCCTAGGGAGGGGGTAACGTTCTGGTTTGGGTCAGAAGGGCTCTGTGGAGCGGGTTCTATCTGGAGGGAAAACCAAAGCAGAACATTTGGCGTCGTGAACCGTTTACGTATTCTGTGTGCGTTGTGTTGTCCCGTGTTTGCTGCCGGCGTGTGCGTGACTTTGTTTGTATGTTCTTTGTGATATACTGGTGTGTCTAGCCTTTCTTCTTCTTTCTTTTCTTTCTCTTCTTCTCTCTTTTTCACGATCTGTTCTAGACAATGTTAATCTACTTTTAAGTTGCCCGTTGATATTCCCGGCTGGGATTCAATGCCTTGTGAAGCCTTAGCCCGTGAGTGGGCTGAGTATTTGGAAGCAGACTGTTACATATCACTTGATTTATTTGCATGGGGGCAGACCGTATGATGTGCTGGCTCGTGAAGTGAGCTACCTGTGCTGATTTAGAATTGGTATGTGTGTGTTTCAGCGTGTCTTGTAAGGAGTGCTTATAAATAGCTTGCTACGTGAGGCAGAGAGGGCTGGATCCCTTTCAAGTGTTAGTTAAGAAATGCATATCTAATGTTTTCAGTTGCAAAGTGCATGTAAGATCTCAGAGCATGACTCTGAAACGTGGGACTCCCTTGAAATTCCAGTCTCCGTAGTTGCAATGAAGGGTGTTATTCAGCAGGTGATTAATGACATTTTGGAGAGAGACAGCGGTGTTATTTTCAAGTGTTGGTTAACATGCATTACACATGTGGGCATTTGCACTAAGAACGTAGTGAGTTGAAAAAAGAGCTGGTTGATGCCCAGTTTGCTAATATATCTTTGAAGACAAAATTAAACGTGTACCAGGCTGTGAAGTTGTTCACTTTGCCATGCCAGAATGATTCAGGTGTGATAAGTGTAACAGAGAATGCAGGCAGGCTATGAGCTACACGGACGGTTTTAGTTAATTCCTCTGAGGAGCTTTCTCAGCCTGAATGGAATGTGCATGAAAGTAAACAGACTAATGTTTTGGGCTTCACGATCACCGGTTGCGGACATAAATTAGACATGACAGTGTATGATACATTTTGCTTTAAAAGAGAATTGCAACAACGTGATTTTGGATGTGAACAGCTGATTGTGTACAATAAGTCTGATATGTGGCCACTTCATTAACATGAACATTTATTTCGTGAGTTACTTCTAGAGCAATGTGCCCTTTTTAGTTACAGGAAAGTGCAGGGAAATAATAGGTCGCTTTTGAATTCAGATTGCTGTCTGGGAGTCTTGCAGTGAGATCATCCAGCAACGCTGGGCAGGGCTCGGGCTTTCTGTGAAGTCCGAGAAGGAATTCCTACGGGAGGGGTCGTCTCATCTCAGCTCCTCTCCTCCGTAGGCAGGGACAGCTTCCTGGACATAGATGTCTGGGAGGCTTGCACAGGCGCAGGCCCCCCCCCATGAGGAGAGTCGCAGACAGTCCAAGAAAGTTGGCAGGCGTGCAGTTCTCTCCGACCTTGAAGGAGATAAGGTGTGAGCTACGGACAGCCGGAGAAGCCTCTGCTTGTTATATTTGGCAAGGGGCCATTTAGTGTCCGCGGAGATTTGTGAAGGGAGGCAGCACCTGTGAGGGGTGCAGTGAGAGAAGTGAGAGAAGGAGACTGCCCCAGCCCTTCTTGCTGTGTATTGAAACAGAGGGATTTTATCAAGACTTTAGAGGCTAAAGCGTTAGTAGTATTACACGATTCCCCAGAGCTGGAGGAGACCTATATAGACAGAAATTAAACTATTGTACTTTTGAAAATGTTCTTTGCAAGAAGAGTGATGCTTGTTTCTTTTTCAGATTCGCCCAGTTCTCCGCGTGTGAGTGGGACTCCCTTCTCCCGTGTGAGTGGGGCCCTCCCTTTCCACCCCCCCCCCTCCCCCCTTCCCTTCCCTCCCCCCCCCAAGCCTGGAGTGATCACCAGACGAGACGGTGGCGGCTGATGCCGGTGGCTATCCAGACTGGATGGGGTCCTCCCTTATCAAGAAGATACAGCTGCTGATGTATACCGGAGAGCATGATGGCCTGCTTCTTTCCAAGCGAAATGGGATCAGCAAAGTGTGGAACTGTCTCCTTCACGTGAGGCCAACTTTATTTGCATGAAGGCTGTGTGCCTTTCACACAAGGTGACTGCTTGTGTGACGGTGAGAACAAACGACATAAGAGGAGATTACAGGATGTGCTTTGCCAGAACTGTCTTCTCGACGTGGAGTTCGGAGGCCTTGGAAGGCGGCTGTGTGTTTTTTCATACTGAAGGACTGTTTTTTTTTTTTT
This sequence comes from Triturus cristatus, assembly GCF_964204655.1. Classification (NCBI taxonomy): domain Eukaryota; kingdom Metazoa; phylum Chordata; class Amphibia; order Caudata; family Salamandridae; genus Triturus; species Triturus cristatus. The sequence goes on along the minus strand of NC_140589.1, from coordinate 138,235,911 downwards.
TTTTTTTAGGGATGGAGGTCAATAGAGACGCTTTGCAGCGCTCAGAGTAGATATTTTCTAAGTTACTGAACAGTAATAACTTGTAGCTGTTGCTACTATATCTGAGTTTGACAGTGGAGTCTCCAGTTTAATCATTAGAAGCATTAGGAGCGTTCAAAAGCTTGATTGATTTATTTTCTGTATCCATTCAACATGTATCCGGATGTCTATGAGCTATTTTTAGATGCACCTGAGTGGTGGCTACTACATGTGTTTGGAGAATGCGGACTTTATTTGCTCTACAGTGATTATCACATACCTTTGATGAGTTTTTTACTTTTTAGTCATGATTTGTTTTGAATTATGTATTTTTGTGTAGCAACTTCAAAATATGAGTTGCTGTTTCAACATGTGCTTTTTAGTACTTGTGACTTTTAATTTAGACATGTGGTTTTCAATGGTTTTTGCTTTCAATTGCGATATGCAGTACTTTCATGATAGTTTTGCTTTTCAGTTATGTAATACAGTTGCTATTTGCTAGATTTTGTTTTTGACATATGTGAATGGTGATGATCGAGGGTCATGGGGTGCGATGTAGTGAGTCGGCCACTTGTGGTCTGACACCCTATGGTGACCCTCAACCACCACCATTCTGTACTGACTTAAGTGTGTTCTGCCTTTTAGTGGAATAGTCTTTCCAAGAATAGAAGGTATGGTATGTTGAGGTGCAGTCTTGTGGGTGGTGGTGCACACATGTGCTCAATGTTGTATACTGAGGGATTTAGCGTATAATGTTATTTGGGTTAGGTGAATTATGATTTTGACCTATTGGCTTTGACGTGGTCTAATGTGATTCTGCCTTTTGACTCTACCTTGCTTCAAACTTCTCTGTGAGCACAGGGGTGCTTGTAAGTTGTGTGGGTGAGAATTATTGGTGTTCCTGCTTTGGCAGTCTATAATGCCAAATCTATTGAGAAAATGGCCTGCTGGATGGTGAAATCCATTAATAATACTTCTACAGTCCTGTCTGACATGCTATTGGACGCCCAGGGTGAACGTAGGGCCATTTTGCAAAATCGAGCGGCCATTGATTATCTTTTGCTTAAACATGGACACGATTGTTAGGTATTCTGATTATTATCGGCATTTTGATTTCTATTTGTTGCTTTATTCAAGTGTATTCCTTCAATGCTTCAATTCTGCACACTTGGTACTAGACATAGATCAGTTCGTTTTGTTTCATATTAGGTATAATAGACTGAAGTCAAGGGTGGAAAGTACTGCTCGATCTTTCCGGCCTTATTGTGTTGTACTGCTATTGATGTGACTTCAGTCTCTTTCCATTCAAGTCTAGGGGTTAGAGTAGTGTATAGAGCCTAGTTATTAGGCACTTCGACATGATCCTGTGTTTTGTATAATAGACTGAAGTCAAGGGTGGAATGTACTGCTCGATCTTTCCGGCCTTATTGTGTTGTACTGCTATTGATGTGACTTCAGTCTCTTTCCATTCAAGTCTAGGGGTTAGAGTAGTGTATAGAGCCTAGTTATCAGGTACTTCGACATGATCCTGTGTTCTTCCCCATAGATCAGGGTTTGCATACATATCCTAGGGGATAGATTCGTTAGCATTAGGGGTAATCTGTTCTGTAGTAAGGGTATTTCATGGAGCTGAATTCAGGCCTGGTAGGCCTTAAACGGGAGAGATATTATTCTTCCACCGATGTTAGTCCTGTTTAATGAATGTATAATAGACTGAAGTCAAGGGTGGAATGTACTGCTCGATTTCCCCGGCCTTTTCGTGTTAAGGGGGGCCTAATGTGACTTCAGTCTCTTTCCATTCAAGTCTAAGGGTTAGAGTAGTGTATAGAGCCTATTTATTAGGCACTTCAACATGATCCTGTGTTCTTCCCCATAGATCAGGGTTTGCATACATATCCTAGGGGATAGATTCGTTAGCATTAGGGGTAATCTGTTCTGTAGTGAGGGTATCTAATGGAGCTGTGCTGCATTCAGGCCTGGTAGGCCTTAAACGGGAGAGACTCCATCTTTCCTCCTGCTCTGGCAGCTTGGGAAGTTTCTAGGTCATAGGCAGTGTTTTAGTTAGGAGGTGTTATTCGCTTGGAGAGAACCGGTTCAGGCCGGCCCTTATCGAAGGATTATATTCTCCTTCATGCCGAAGACACTACATCAGGCCGGCCGGCTGGGAACGTGTCCTTGGCACGGGGAGGTACAGGAATTTGGTGGGCGGCAGGTTTCGAGCTGGAAATTTCCATGAGAGAATGCACATCTATATTAGTGAAAGTCTGAGGCAGACACTGGCACTTGCTTCTAGTCCGTAGGCGGCACCTGGCCGTTAGCAGAAAAGCTACTACTTGTTTCAGGGGAGACAGATGATGAATTTGAAGGAGAAGAAAACCTAAGAATCTAAAGAGGAGAGAGTAGCCGATGAGGAAGAGATCCCAGTGACTCGGAGAAAAGAGAAGGGAGTAGATCTGTGACTGCGGAGGTGTGACTTCCAGGCGAAGCCGAGGCGCAGACGGGAAGGGAACCTAGATGACCTTTGAGTACAGGCTACATATGACCAAGGTGACGTCGACCCCTTTCTATTGAAGTGTGTAACTTAACCTTTTACTTTCCTTGCAGGTTATATATATGATGTATTCTGTGAATGTGCATGTGGCATTTAAATAAAGTATTTAGCTTGTCGTGAGTTAGCATGTGTTGTGTATCTTTGTATAGGAGGATAGCCTATTCTTTTAGTCAGAGTTAACTCGACATGAACAGAGGTTAATCCTGGTCAGGTAAGTGGTAACTGGATGAGGGGAAAGGAGCCCCTCGAACTAAAGAACAGGTTGTGCTCAACTAATAGTCTTTGTGTGATCTGATATATAGTAATCCCGATTCCCCTGTCATGTACTACGGTAATAATAGGATGAGCTCGTGCTAAGGCTGCCGTCTGGTAGGAGATTCTGGGTCTGTCTGAGGCCGCGAGACTATGGGTGTTGCTGCCGTCTGGTAGGAGATTCTGGGTCTGCCTGGGGCCGCGAGACTATGTGTGTTGCTGCCGTCTGGTAGGAGATTCTGGGTCTGCCTGAGGCCGCGAGACTATGTGTGTTGCTGCCGTCTGGTAGGAGATTCTGGGTCTGCCTGAGGCCGCGAGACTATGTGTGTTGCTGCCGTCTGGTAGGAGATTCTGGGTCTGCCTGAGGCCGCGAGACTATGTGTGTTGCTGCCGTCTGGTAGGAGATTCTGGGTCTGCCTGAGGCCGCGAGACTATGTGTGTTGCTGCCGTCTGGTAGGAGATTCTGGGTCTGCCTGAGGCCGCGAGACTATGGGTGTTGCTGCCGTCTGGTAGGAGATTCTGGGTCTGCCTGAGGCCGCGAGACTATGTGTGTTGCTGCCGTCTGGTAGGAGATTCTGGGTCTGCCTGAGGCCGCGAGACTATGTGTGTTGCTGCCGTCTGGTAGGAGATTCTGGGTCTGCCTGAGGCCGCGAGACTATGTGTGTTGCTGCCGTCTGGTAGGAGATTCTGGGTCTGCCTGAGGCCGCGAGACTATGTGTGTTGCTGCCGTCTGGTAGGAGATTCTGGGTCTGCCTGAGGCCGCGAGACTGTGATTGCTGAGATTGCGAGGCTGTGAGGTCTTGATATATATATATATAATAGGAATTCCCTGTCCTTAGGTGGTACATATATATGTGGTTATTTAGGTGTAAAAAGGCCCTAGGGAGGGGGTAACGTTCTGGTTTGGGTCAGAAGGGCTCTGTGGAGCGGGTTCTATCTGGAGGGAAAACCAAAGCAGAACAACAGCACTAAACAGGGCTTACATATATTATGATTGGTTTTTTTTAATGTAATTTCAATGAATAATAATAAAAAAAATATATATAAAAAATATTTTAAATTATAGGTATTAGTAACATTTAGTATAGTAAGGTTTCAAATTGGACAGATGTTCCAGTAATATCCAAACATGTAAATACAGTTTTAAATTGGCCAAAACAATAGGGATCATACAAAAGTTGAGGTATTTAAACCAGGACATAAGCCAATGACATAAAGAGGGAAATTAATTAGATCAAAAACAACAGAACTGAACACATATAGTGGAAATATTTTTAGATGCAAGATTGATCTTTTAAAATAATTGATTATGCATTTATTTATATATTTATATATTTATATTTATTTAATGCTCTTTTTGTATACTTTTTAACATCAAAATATATGTATTTAATTATATATTTTCAAGTACCTGTTGATTGTAAGTGAATGGCAATTATGCATTTTGAATATGAACCTATGGTATCTTAAAACATAACCACAACGTCTATTTCCTACTTATTACCTATTTTTGCACTGTCACTTTAAGGTGTAGTCACATGACATATAGCTCTAAAAAAACTCAAAAGTATTTAAACAACTGGTATGGCCAACAGCGCGTCATGTGATCAAGTCCCCTGCGAGGGACGAAACGCGTCATGGCTGCTGCAACATTTGAAGAGTTCAAATAAAATACAGCTGAAGAGCCACGGTGGTCCATGCTCTTTCTTTTGCCCAAGGGAGACTGGTGAAACGGGAAGGAGTCTAATTGTATATATATATATATATATATATTACCTACTGGCGATAGCCAGTAGGTAGTTATAGTTAGGACCACGTTTCCATAGGAAAACCTCAACATTCTATTTTGAATAACTTTGGCGCCGGTCGACGAATCCTCGCAAATTTTTCAAAATAGGTGGGGCGCTACGCTCCGCTCCTACCCTGAAAGTCTCGGGGGGATCCGTCTAGCGGGGGCTGAGATAAAAGGGGGGTCCCAAAACGCGTTTTTCCCATGCATTTTTCCATAGGACCTTTAGAACGAGCTACAGCCCGAACGGCTGAACAGAATTACTCAAAATTTGGCAGAGAGGTAGTCCCTAGGTCAAGGAAGTGCCTTTTGTAGGTTTGGTGTAAATCTGTTCAGTAGATTCTGAGAAAATAGCCTTTAAATCAATATATATATCTGAGCCAGCTTACGGTACGCTTACCGTACGCTTACGGTAAGCGTACGGTGGCGTGCGCGAGCGCGATTCTGATTGGCTCTTAGATCTTAGTAAACATTCGAATCGGCCGAAACCAGGAAGCGGCGGCCGCCATTTTGTCTCTCGCACTGAGAGTGATTTTTAAAATATCAAGCCCAAAAACATGTAAAGGGGCTGTTTTGACAACTCCCTCCCACATAGTCATGTTGAGGGAGTCCCCAAACATCCCCCAAGTGCAAAAACGGTTTTATTTTTTTTTCGGCAATTTCGCGGGGTACGCTTACCGTACGCTTACCGTAAGCGTACGGTAAAAAAATAAAAATAAAAAAAACACTATCCACACTTACCCCACCCCCTGTGCTTTTGGTGGCCGAAGGCCACCAAATGTACAGGGCTTATTATAAGGGAAAAAAACTTAGCATTTAAAAAACCTTGCAAATTCACTGAAAAAACCATAGGTTTCACACATGTTATAGTTAGCGGAAATTTTACTGATAAAAAACCAGTGAAATTCCCCCGTTATAGTTAGCGCAGGCAACTATAACTCACGCGACTGCAATCTTCTGCTGATGACATATGTGTCTTTATGAAAAAAAAATATTTGTAATATATGTATAGCTAAAAATGTATGGAAGAAGACATGGGCAAATAAGTGTCTAAATACAGTATTAGCATCAGCAGAGGATTGCGGTCGCGTGAGTTATAGTTGCCTGCGCTAACTATAACGGGGGAATTTCACTGGTTTTTTATCAGTAAAATTTCCGCTAACTATAACATGTGTGAAACCTATGGTTTTTTCAGTGAATATATATATATATATATATATATTATCTGCTGGCGGTCGCCAGTAGATAGTTATAGTTAGGACCGAGTTTCCATAGGAAATCTCAAAATTCTATTTTGAATAACTTTGGCGCCGATTGACGAATCCTCGCGAAATTTTCAAAACTAATGGGGCACTCCGCTCCGCTCCTACCCTGAAAGTCTCGGGGTGATTTGTCAAGCGGGGGCCGAGAAAAAGGGGGGGTCCCAAAACGCGTTTTCCCCATGGATTTTTCCATAGGGACTTTAGTCGCAGCTACAGCCCGAACGGCTGAACAGAATTACGTGAAATTTGGCAGAGAGGTAGCCATAAGGTCCATGAAGTGCCTTTTGCAGGTTTGGTGTAAATCTGCTCAGTATTTCCAGAGAAAATAGCATTTAAATCAATATATATATATCTGTACGCGCGCAGCGTGCGCGCTGGGTGCGCGCACCTTGCCGTGCGCGAGCGCAATTCTGATTGGTTGTTAGATCTTAGTAAACATTCAAATCGGTCAAAACCAGGAAGTGTCGGCCGCCATTTTGTCTCTCGCACTCTGAGGGGGTGAAAAACAAATGTGGAGAACGTGAAAAGGGGGCAGGGTGGACAGTTCCTGACCCCCTAGCCGTGGTCAGGGGGTCCCAGAATGTATTTTTTTTTCAAAAAATCGCCGAGTGCGCGCACCCTGCGCGCACCACCTAAACGGAAGTTTGCGCAGCGTGCGCGCACTCCGCGATTTTTCGAAAAAAAAAAAATGTATTTGGCCCTTGGGGGTGAAGCACTCCATGCCCACCGCGTGCGCACGGTGCGTGAAGCGCTCCATGCGTGCACGGCACAAACTGCTTAAAGTGTGCGCGCCCGGTGCGCGAAGCGCCACGTGCACGCACGGCACGAACTGCGTAAAGTGGTGCCCACCACGCGCGCACGGTGCGCGAAGGGCACCGTGCGCGCGCCGTGAAAAAGTTTTGTTTAAAAAAATATATTAATAAATACATAACTTAGCATTTAAAAAACCATACAAATTCACTGAAAAAACCATAGGTTTCACACACGTTATAGTTAGGAATTAGCATTTAAAAAACCTTGCAAATTCACTTAAAAAACCATAGGTTTCACACATGTTATAGTTAGCTGGGCATTTCCCTCGTAAAAAACCAATGAAATTCCCCCGTTATAGTTAGTGCAGGCAACTATAAGTCACGCGACCGCAATACGCTGCTGATGACGTCAGATATTATATCACTGATGACATATGTGGCTTTCTGAAAAAAAAAAATGAAATATATGTATAGCTAAAGATGAATGGAAGTAGACATGGTTAAATAAGTGTCTAAATACAGTGATGTAATATCTGACGTCATCAGCAGCGTATTGCGGTCACGTGAGTTATAGTTGCCTGCACTAACTATAACGGGGGAATTTCATTGGTTTTTTACGAGGGAAATGCCCAGCTAACTATAACATGTGTGAAACCTATGGTTTTTTAAGTGAATATATATTCACCGTGCGCGCAAAAATTAAAAATAAATACATAACTTAGCATTTAAAAAAACGTACAAATTCACTGAAAAAACCATAGGTTTCACACACGTTATAGTTAGGAATTAGCATTTAAAAAACCTTGCAAATTCACTTAAAAAACCATAGGTTTCACACAAGTTATAGTTAGCTGTATATTTCACTCGTAAAAAACCAATGAAATTCCACGTTATAGTTAGATCAGGTAACTATAACTTGCGCGACCGCAATGCACAATGTGTCATTTCAGATGTCATCATTGATGTCATGAGTGATGTCACTGACCATGTCATAAGTGATGTAATATGTGACGTCATCAGCAGTGCATTGCGGTCGCGCAAGTTATAGTTACCTGATCTAACTATAACGTGGAATTTCATTGGTTTTTTACGAGTGAAATGTACAGCTAACTATAACTTGTGTGAAACCTATGGTTTTTTAAGTGAATTTGCAAGGTTTTTTAAATGCTAATTCCTAACTATAACGTGTGTGAAACCTATGTTTTTTTCAGTGAATAAATATATATATATAAGCCTTGGGCATTTTTGTTGGAAATATATATATATATATATATATATTTATATATACATATACTATGGGAACTACAAGAATGCCTGCCAATACCAAATTCCAATGTGATTCCTGCATCAAAGATGATTGCATGACTACCTGATCTACCCGTGCTTGGATTTGATAAGGTAACTTCAACTATTGCAACGGTGAGTGACTGATTGCATGAGTGATGATTTAAGTTGATTGATAATTCATGTGAGGGAGGGTGTGTGTTGAACTGTAATATGGGGCATTTCTTGAGATGATTATTGATTTACATTGTTTGAGGCTTGAGTGATAGTCTTTTCTATGTAGGTGATCAGCCCTTTCACACTATGCCCGATTTAATTGCGGGGTGTTCTCCTTTTTTATGGTTCTTCAGAAACCATAACAGTCACTTTAGTTAACAAATAAAATCCTATGCAAAATACTGCAATTCTTGTTCTTCAACAGCAGTGCACTCCACGTACATCTTGCTCGGGTCATGGTGATTCATGATGATGATGATGACTGGTCTTGGACGGTGTTACTTGGAATCAGGACTGGAGGAGTATCATTGAAGAACTCAGGGCCGAAGCTGTAGGACTACCTCATCAACTGCTAGAAGCAAGAAGTTATTGAGTAAAGTGAATTTTTTTTTATTGAATCAATTAACAAAAATTGTTACAAAAAGTTTCCTATAAAATATCCTCAAAACTTGCTTACTACAGTTACAATTATTAACTGCTTTACAAATTTGTTGCACTGCATCCGCTAATAAAAATCCTGCGATGCAGGTCATAGACAATAAAGACAATAAAACCCATAGATCAATTGTGAAAAGAAAAGAAAAGTAAAAGAAAAGAATGAGTGCATACATTTTTTTTAAAAGCAAGGAACTTTCCCCTGTGTGCAAACTTAAAGAATCGGGCAAAATCATTTAAAATTTCCAGATAAAAATGCATTTAAGGCAGACCTATTTTGGAACAAAAATTTCAATAAAAATGCAGAGTACATAAATCGAGTGATGACGTGGAAATCAGAGTCTGGGCATACCAAATGAGCAGTCCTGAAGTTCTAATGTGCAATGTACATTACTTAAACGTTCTTTAACTTTATGTGCAAATTTGACGAACCTAGCCAGTTCCATCAGGATCTCGAGGCTAAACAAAAGTTTCATAGCACCATTGCAAGTACGCGTCCCATATTTTAAAAACAATGGCCTCAGTAAAGTGCGACGTGCATGTATCAAGCAATGGCATATGCAGACCAAGTGAACCATGGATTCCTCATGCTGAGGACATAATCTGCAAGTGGTGATCGACTCTAAGGATTTCCAGCGCATGTTAATATCTTTTATCGGCAACGCCATAAGCCTCACTGTTAACATTTGCTTTAAAATGATCCTATTTAACGCAGCATCAAGTTATTGAGTATCAACTTCAGTTCAAAGGGGAAAACAAGTCTGAGGCCTAGTACTCAGCTGTGTGAAATAGAGAGAGGTGCTTTTGTAAAATGCTACTCTGTGTGTTGGACTTGTGGCAAAAGTGATACTCTGAGCCCCCCTTTTGTTTTTTTTGCTCTTCCTCTCAGTCTTCTTGATACACTCCTCATGAAGCTTACCTTCCTTCTCCTTGACTCTAAAATACAGTTTCTCTTCTACAATCCACAGGCCTTCTTCTGGTCTCCTTCACGAACGAAAGGCGGAAGCTAGCTGAGCTCAACAACACTCCTGCTTACCTACCGGACCAGTTCAGACAGACCCTAAAGAGTGGACATTCCGAAGGAGAATGTAGACGCACCAACCAATTTTGCAATACAGTATAATATTTCTTTTAACAATCATATAACTAAAAGAAGCGGGTGGTAGATTCACTCCCCAACATGGAAAACAGAACATTTAAATATATGATAATTTGGGTCTCGGGGGCAGAAGGACACTTTGCAATGCATTTACCTGTACTCTGTCATACTCATTCCTTTGTTTCCTTCTAGCAATAGATTGATGGTTAATGATGTGCTGCTGCTCATTACCCAGGTGAATATTGGCCTTGTGTTGTTTGTCTTTGTCAAACTTTTCCCCAAATCCCATTACCCATCCATTCATCAAACCCTAACCCTCATCCCCCGAGCTGTGTGATTATTGAGGTGTGGCTTAAATTACACCATCGTTGAATCACACCCTTAGTGCGGCGGATGTGGTGAAAGCAACACAAACTTACAGTAGAATCTTCTAAGCAGTGGCCTACACCAGTCCATTACCAACCCATGCATAAAAACCACTCACGTTTAAATAAGAAGACATTATGTTCTAGAATCATGTGAGACATCGTAATCAGCGTTTCCGAATGTTCAAACAACTCAACTCAATCTAGCTTCCAACATTAGAGACACAAAACAAATCTTGAACATCCTTACTGACATCAATTGGGATCCATCCATGACCTTAGTGACACTATATGTAGTGTCACTGTTTACTAACATCAAACATGACCAAGGCCTTCAAGCACTCGAACACTTTTTATATAAAAGACCGGTGGAGTTGTTTGTTGCTCTTCGGCAAATTTAGTTCCCTTTCTACCCTGTCTCCAAAGAGGCAGATGAATATTAAATAGGATACTACATCAGTCGCACACCTCATGTATGAAATGCGGATATTAATGTATTATCCTATATGTCGTAAGTCGACGTTGAGGAAAATGAATCTAATGGACTGCACTACAGGTAAAGGAACGGACTACATAGATTTTATTTGGCACATTTGTCGCTGTGTATCCCATATGCCAAATTTGACATCAAATCATACACTTACTCCCACTTTATTCTGTGGCCTCACCCACCACCATGTATATCTAACAAATTCATTTGCTAGGCAGTAACCAAGGAAAGGAATCTTGATTTTCTCTACTGCAGGGGGTAGGGTAGAGGGATTAGACAGGTAGGGTAGAGCTTTTTTTATATATAAGAGAGGGGCCACTACACTGATCATCGATTCATCATCTTTGGCTTATTCCGTCATGGTACAATTTGAAAGGGAAAAATATGAACAAGTATAAATTAAATCTGTTATGGAACACCATGAAATATGCTCTGGAATCACTTCACGTGGGTATCGCACCAAATGTGGCACATGCCACAAATTGATTTTCCAATTTGGTAGGCTGCAACGGCAGAACTTAGGAAAAATGAAAGGAGTGACGTACTAAGAGGTGACTGAGTGGGCAAAGGGACAACAAAGAACACACCATGTGTGTTCAGTTTGCAATGTATTGAAAACATTGTAAACGGTGCATTAACTGAAGTAGACGCACATTACACAGCCAAGTCTGCAGTCATGAATGGATTGACCCATACTGCACTTCGGTCATAGTTGGCAAAAATGCCATGGGCAGGGAGGGGGGATGATGAATGATAGGTAGGATAGATATGGCTCACTTAACAAATACAGCAAGTCAAGGGAGTAGAACAAAGAATAAAAATAATTAAATAACCCCCACTTAGAATTATAGCTGTGAATTGTAGTGAATGATAACACTACATAAACCAAGTAAGCAGAATAGGTGAGCAGCAGCATCCTCCTCAAGAGAAGAAGAGCTGCCTTGCTTATTCATCCAAACAATCCAAATATTCATTCATCCTTTTATTTTAATTCACCCATAGCCACGATGATTAAGCTTATCTTTCTCCTAACTAGTCTTTCACCAAAAATTCTGATTCATTAAACACCCAGTCAATAGCAAACCGTTCTTCAAACCATCCTATCATCCCTTTACTTACCCACGCACCCTTTCACCCACCCACCCATTAACTCATATACCATTTCCTTTCTTTTAAGTTACCTTCTGTTCTTTCATGTCTCTGTGAGATTTTGCTGTGTTGCAGATAGAAGATGCCCTAATAACAACTACTGCTGTGGCTGGTAAAGCTGGGGGTGGCGGGCTTCACCCCACAGTCATTTTGTATGACAACGAGCGATGCCATGGCCATAGCTAGTGAAGATATTAATTGCAAGTTATTATGTGACTTACCAGTGCCTGTCCCTGCTGCCGCTTCTCCATCTCCAACTGACGCGTCTCCACCTGCAGTGGCACTGGAGTCAGCATCACCCATGTTCTGTGTGGCTAGAATAAAACATTACACATAATTTAGATTCCAGTGATGCAACCCCAAATACAACTGCAATGCAGCACTACATCTCAGTTAGCACGCCAATATCTTCCAAATATCACTCTAGGCATTTGATTCATTGGTTCACAAAGTTAGACAAGCCAGGCATGGAATAATGGTCAATGAAAGACATATGGCGTTGGATGACAAATGCAATGGGAGTGGAACCTCATGTTTTTTTCCCGTATTGCTGCACTGTCATGGGATACTGCTGGTATACTGTAACTATAAAGGAATGGCTTTGCACTGCAGCATACTATGTTGGTGTTGTGGGGTGTGGTCCATGAAGACCATGGACACTCCCTCGTGAACAGAACTGTGTTAGAGCTAGGAATAAGCAGGAAAAGGAAAGTCTTCTCAACAAACATACATAATGCTTTTTATTTAAAATTCTCGCTTACTTGGGCCTTCTATCCTAATCTTCACGATAGACAGCACAAACATTCTAGTACCCCAAGATTGTACCCTAAGAAGTCCACAACAATCAAAAAAGGACTTACTGGGATAGGCAGAGCCCTCTGCTGCGGCACTGGTGGTCGACGTCAGCTGACCAGCTTCTCACGGACCCTCAGAAAAGTCCCTCTTCTTGCCTTTGGGTGCTGATGAAATAAATTAAGAAGATAAATAAATTTAGATTAGTGATTCTGTTAATAATCTCGACAAAATGTGTTATAAAAAGCAAATGCAGTCGCTAAAATAGATCACCTATAGTACTATTAGTTTCGACTCAAGTTTATTGACTGTTGTTTAATCCACATTCCAAATCTCCTTAACAAAAGCTACATTTGGAACTAATGCATTACAGTAAATGATCTTTGATTCTATCTATTCACATTTCTCAACACCCTTGGTGAGCCTACTCAGTCTCCCTTTTTTGCAATGCATAGATGCATACTTCACATCACTGTGAATTCAATTAAATAACCTCAAACTGTACGAGCTACATAAACAAAGTCACAGAGTGAACGTGCTATTCAGTGATTCACTAGTCTGCAATGGCTTTTTAATTATTCAGCCAAAGCGAGCGCCTGATGACTGCGACTAGGTAGCGGCACCTGCCTTTCAGGAACTAGAAACGGGATCACACAATAATATACCAGTGTAAAGTAAACATATCTTACCTTCCAGTGTGAGCAGCGTGCTATTCAGAATTTTTTTTTGCATTTTAGAACACAAACACAACAAATAATTAATACTCACCCCAAGAGCTTGATGCCTAGCAGGTCGAACAGGGACTGGTCCATAATGTCCACCCAATGGTGCTTCAGCTGCTGGGTGGTGCGTCAAACCTGGCTGGTGTACCACACACACCGGCACCCAATCCCCCAGAACCACCAATGCTCCCGCATGGGGTAGCTGCTACTGGGCATGCCGTCTGCTGCCAGAACAGAGGGGAGGTGGCGCTGCACAAAATAAATAGTGCTGCCAACTCCTCCTCAACAAAGATCGCCTGGGGCTGCACAACTGGGTGGCAGCGCCACCCCCAAGGAAGTTGCCCCTCTGCCATGGTGCTGGGTGGGGAAGTAATAAGAAGGAAAAGGAAGGAAAAGTAAAAAAGAAAGAAATAGGATAAGAAGGGGAAAAAAAGTCAATAAGTCACAAAAATAATTACACAAAAAAGTAAAATACACAAACCTAAAGTCACACACTATTTTAAAAAATAAAAATTAAGGGTAGAACAGTAATGAAGAAGGAGGATTATAAAGCAGAAATGTAGGCCCAGCACCATAACAGAGAGCAGAAAAACAAGATGGGTGCACCCATGCAGACCGTGCGGTACCGTTTGCTCGCACTTTAGAATGCAAAAACACACTTGAGAACCATGTAGTGCCATCCATGAGCTGTTTTGGAGTGCGTGGACGTATTCTGCATTCCCAACGCAACGCGAACGGGCGTAACTGCAAACTGCAAACTGCACCTGTAAGCGGAACTCCGTATAGCACGGATGAGGTTTTTTCGACTTCGAGGAATTCCTTGTAGTAAGACTCCGCCTACTCCGCCCACCTGTACAGAGAACCTAGACACACACTTAGGTTCTACTCACTTACAGAATTTTAGACATTTCAATATATAGGTGCTGATGAAATGCCAAGTGATAGTTTTTCGACACAATTGAGCCATGAAACAAGTTGACCACAGAGTAAGATCTAGGTATATCGATTAGTTTTTCTATCACTAAGTATACCATCTACATTGTCTCATAGTCTCTCACTGCGCTTTTAACCTCGACATTGACTCAAAGCCCTATTCATAGCCCCACAAGGTCTATCGTTGATTTTAGTTCACATTTCTCCAATCTTCTTATCCACCGACTGGAAACACACTCAAATCCCCAATCACCCACTGGTGAGTAAAAGATCTAATTTAAAGCGCCTTCTCATGGGGGAACACTAGGCATTGCAGAGCCAGCCCAAAGAGGAGCAGGTCCAATGATGAAGCATGCCACTGTTGGCTGGGTGGGGGCACTTTGTTTATATGAGTGCACACTCCCAGTGACTACATACAGACAAGAGAGTAGCAGGCAGCAGGTCAGCAAAGCAAATCAGGAGTCTAGCAAAGTAGCAGTCCAGCAGAGTGGCAGTCATTTAGCAGCACAGCAGTCCTTCTTCCTGGCAGTGCATCCACAGGTCCTGAAGTGTACTAAAGTGGTGGTGTCTGAGGTCCTTCTTTTATACACAGTTGTGCCTTTGAAGTGGGCAGGAACCTCTAGAGACATGCATTTGAAATGCACAGATGCCCTGCCCTGCCAGCCTTGGCTCAATCAATCAATCAATCAGGGGTTTATATAGTGCACTTCTTACCCATGAAGGCGCTGGTGGGGGGAGCTCCGGATCAGTCGAAGAGCCAGGTCTTGATGTCCTTCCTGAATGTGTGCAGTATTGGGGAGCATCTGATGTTCACGGGGAGCTCATTCCAGGTCTGGGCTGCGATGTGGGAGAAGGCTCTCCCACCTGTTCTGTTTCTGCGGATGCGGGTAACCTCTGCCAGGGCGAGGTCGGTGGAGTGGAGATTTCTCTTGGGTACGTAGAAGGATAATCTATCGTTGAGGTATTTGGGTCCAATGTTGTTGAGGGATTTGTAGGCGTGGGTGAGGAGTTTGAAGGTAACCCTCTTCTCCACAGGGAGCCAGTGGAGGTCTCGTAGGTGTTGGGTCATGTGTTCGTGGCATGGAGTCCTGAGGATGAGTCTGGAAGCAGCATTCTGGATGGTCTGGAGTCTGTGTAGGAGAGAACTGTTGATTCCGGTGTATAGGGCATTGCCGTAGCTCAGTCTGCTGCTTATGAGCGCGTGGGTGACTGTCTTTCTGCAGTCGAGGGGGATCCA
Source organism: Triturus cristatus (assembly GCF_964204655.1). Lineage (NCBI taxonomy): Eukaryota > Metazoa > Chordata > Amphibia > Caudata > Salamandridae > Triturus > Triturus cristatus. Next base: position 138,220,565 of record NC_140589.1, on the reverse strand, counting down.
TTTGAAGGTCTTGTGGAGGATGCACAGGCATTTGAAGCTAGTGAAGGCGACAGCATTGATCTGGCGTTTCATGGAGAGGGAAGAGTAGAGGATGATGCCGAGGTTGCGTGCATGGTCTGGAGGAGTGGGTGGGTTCCCGAAGGCGGAGGGCCACCAGGAGATGTCCCAGGCAGAGATGCAGGGACTGAGGATGAGAACCTTGGTTTTCTCTGAGTAGAGCTCCACTAAGAAGGGGGACCCCTGAAAACTGATACGGGCAGGTATACCAGGGGAATAAACAAGTACCAAGGAAAACAGAGTACCTGCCACAAATAAATAGTAAGTACGGCCCTACGAGGGGTCCGGATACTTAAGAGCTTCAACCAACGGGCAAAACCAGGGCACAAGACGACCAAGCAGACAGAGTCTAAACAGGTTAGGATATTTTTAGAATAGAATCTTTTTAAAAAGCACCAATAGGTACGTTTACAATAACAAAAAATGTGGTGACAGAGTGCCGACGCGCGTTTCGGTGAACAAGCCCCAGCAGGGGCTGCACCTTCATCAGGGCGAAGGAGGGCGGGGATGGTAGGACAAGCACACCTATAAATAAAAATATAGAACAATAAGGGGAGAGTTATAACAGGGATAACCGGTGCGTGTTATCTATACATCTAGGGCTCCAGTTACAAAAAACATTAGCAATTACATTGGCATACATAATACAATGTAAAACTCTAAACAAAGGTTTGTAAAGAATTAATCTTATCAAAATAATTTTTTGTTATTGTAAACGTACCTATTGGTGCTTTTTAGCTGCATGGGCTGCAGAAAGTCCATTCCTTCTAACTAGATATGTTAAAATGATTATCTCTATTTTGTACATGTTTTTAATCTACATGCATTTTTGTTGTCTGGTGTTTGTTGAGACTGTTGGATGTGAGAGAATCTGAGTGTAAGGTTGCATGAAGGAGTGGTTCGTGGGACTGTTAATGATTTGCTAATTGGAAATTGTATTATCCTAATTATCCTCTTTACTTCTTTGTTGAATTTACTTTGTTAACCTTCTTTAACCCTCTCTACAAACTCTCTCCAAAAAAATGAATTCTATATGCACACAACGAATTATGATGAAATAAAAAGATTCTATTCTAAAAATATCCTAACCTGTTTAGACTCTGTCTGCTTGGTCGTCTTGTGCCCTGGTTTTGCCCGTTGGTTGAAGCTCTTAAGTATCCGGACCCCTCGTAGGGCCGTACTTACTATTTATTTGTGGCAGGTACTCTGTTTTCCTTGGTTTCTCTGAGTAGAGCTTCAGGCAGCTGTCTTTCATCCAGGTTGCCACGTTCCTCATTCCCTCCTGGAATCAGAGTCTGGTGTCTTCGGGATTCTTCATGAGTGAGAGGATGAGCTGGATGTCGTCCGCGTAGGATACAATGCTGAGTCCATGCTGTCTGACGATGGCGGAGAGGAGGGCCATGTAGATGTTGAAGAGCGTGGGGCTGAGTGATGAGCCTTGGGGCACTCCGCAGTTGATGTCGTTGGGTTTGGAGAGGAAGGGAGGGAGTCTGATCCTCTGGGTTCTACCGAAGAGAAAGGATCGAATCCAGTAAAGGGCGGTGCCTTGTATCCCTGCGTCGTGAAGTCTGGCTGCAAGGGTACGATGAGAGATGGTGTTGAAGGCTGAAGAGAGGTCTAGAAGGATGAGGGCCTCGGCGTGTCCCTGGTCAAGTAGCATGCAGATGTCATCTGTGGCAGTGAGGAGAGCGGTCTCGGTGCTGTGGTTACTGCGGAATCCGGACTGGGAGACGTCTAGGATGGAGTTCTCTTCCATGAAGGTGGTCAGCTGAACGTTCACGAGTCTCTCTGTGACTTTGGCTGTGAAGGAGAGTAGAGAGATGGGCCAGTAGTTTTTCAGGTCTGTTGGGTCGGCCGTGGGCTTCTTGAGGAGGGGTTTAACCTCTGCCTGCTTCCAGTCATCTGGGAAGATGCCGGACGTGATGGAGGATTAGATGGTCAGTCCAAGTTCGGTTGCGATGGTGGCCCTGTGGAATATGTGCAGTGGGCAGGGGTCCGTTGGGGCTCCTGGGTGGGTTTTAAGCATGGTTGCGGCGATGTGTTTGACGGTAGCGGGCTTCCAGGTCGAGATGGTTGGCTGATCGGCTGCGAGGGGGGGTGAAGGTGATGTCCAGCGTCGGCTCGCTGAAATTGTCGTAGAGGTACTTGATCTTATGGTGGAAGTATGAGCTGAGCTTGTTGCAGAGTTGCTGGGAAGGTGTGACGTCTGTCGCTTCGCTGGGAGGTTTTGTGAGCTGCTGTATGATGCTGAACAGTTCCTTGGTGTTAGTCGCGTTGGTCTGGACTTTGTCTCTTATGAAGGTCCGTTTGGTGTCCCTTATGCGCTGGTGGTATTCCTTCAGGGCGCTCCTGTGGTTGTTCCATGCTCCTGTGGTTTTCTGGTTTCACCAGGTTTTCTCTAGGCATCTGCAAAAGCGTATGGCTTCCTATAGTTCTGTGGTGAACCAGGGGGCCTTCAACGGGCGTTGCTTGGCGGGGTGCCGGAGGGGTGCGTGTATGTTGGCGCTGTGGGCTATCCAGCTGTGGTGTTCTGTGGCTGCGGAGTTAGTGTTGGTCGTGGCACTGGGGGGGTCTTGGCGTCGGGTGGTGTTGAGGAGTTAATCTGTGACCTTGCTCCAGTTTCTTTGTGGCGGTCGCGAGCGGGCTTGGGTGCGGTGGTGGTGTTGAAGGTGAAATGGATGTAGTGGTGGTCCGTCCAGGGCGGCTGGGTGGTGTGGCTGAACCAGATGTTTGCTCCTCCCATGAAGATAGGGTCCAGAGTGTGTCCAGCTCTGTGCATGGGTGTGTTGACCAGTTACTTCAGTCCGAGGTTGGCGAGACTGTCGAGGAGAGTGATGGGGTGTTTGTCGAGGTGGAAATTCAGGTTCCTGAGAAGGATGCAGAGCTTGCCACAGATCCTTCACCATCGACAATGGCCCCACCACCGAAGGCTGCAGGCACCAAATGGCTAAAGCAAGAAAATGCCAACTTTATAAGAGTGGCATTTTCTGAATTGTAACTTAAAATCTGACTTCACCATGAGTTAGGATTTTAAATTAGGATTCAAGAGACTCCAGTTGTATCTTCCCATTTGGAAATGACGCTTATAAAATGTAATACAGTAATCCCAATGTTATCTTATGGGAGATATAGGTCTTACAGAAGAGAAAATCAAATGTAAGAATTTCTAACTACCAAGACATGGAAAACTTAAAAGTACATGTCCTGCTTTTTAAACACCTTGCCCTCTGGGCTGTTGGGGTCCAACTTTAGGTGTATGGGATATGTAATAAATAAGGAAGGCTTGGGCCTGGCAAAAGGATGAGCTTGCCAGGTCGGCATTGCAGTTTAAAACTGCACACACAGGTTCTGCAATGGTCATTTCAATGCCTCTGACAGGGACACATTCACCTTTAGCAAATGTTCTGGAGGATTTCTCACCACTCTTGTGCAGCCTCCTTCAGTAGGCTGGATCCACTTAGAACTCCTTCCTGAAGTTCTTTTTGCGAGTCCCAAAGTATCCAACACACAATCCAAGGTTCTGAAATCTCAAAGAGGGTCCTTGAAAGTGTGAGACTTCAATTCCCGCAATCCACTTGAACAAAACCCTTACAAATCCACTGGTAGTACTCCAGGTTGGGGATTCTTTGTGGGGATGTCCAGGTGAGCTCTGTTAATCTGTAGCTTGCAGGGAGTCCACTCTCTAGTCCTTCTGAAGCAGGTTTGATCCACAGGGCTGTAGTTTCAAATGCCACTGGAAATCAAGCAAGCCTGGCTGAAGACGGCTGAAATGCCAGAAACCGGTCCTAGGATGCTTGTTTCCAGTCCAGGGAGGACCTGGCTTGGCAGTTCGGTCTGGACTGTTCCCATGTGGCACAGGGTCAAGACTGATTTGCATATGGCTGGGTTCAAACTGGAACGGCATGGTGAGCAAAAAAACGATGGATTTAGGCCCAGATCTCTGTACTGGGGTGAATGTATGACATTGTTCTGCATTCTGTCCATCAATTGTTGTTTTTGCATTGTCACCCCGAGTGGGAAGGGTATGCCCAGACGTGGGTCCCTTGCTCTCCTTGCCACTGGAAATCAAGCAAGCCTGGCTGAAGACGGCTGAAATGCCAGAAACCGGTCCTAGGATGCTTGTTTCCAGTCCAGGGAGGACCTGGCTTGGCAGTTCGGTCTGGACTGTTCCCATGTGGCACAGGGTCAAGACTGATTTGCATATGGCTGGGTTCAAACTGGAACGGCATGGTGAGCAAAAAAACGATGGATTTAGGCCCAGATCTCTGTACTGGGGTGAATGTATGACATTGTTCTGCATTCTGTCCATCAATTGTTGTTTTTGCAACTTTATAAGAGTGGCATTTTCTGAATTGTAACTTAAAATCTGAATTCACCATGAGTTAGGATTTTAAATTAGGATTCAAGAGACTCCAGTTGTATCTTCCCATTTGGAAATGACGCTTATAAAATGTAATACAGTAATCCCAATGTTATCTTATGGGAGATATAGGTCTTACAGAAGAGAAAATCAAATGTAAGAATTTCTAACTACCAAGACATGGAAAACTTAAAAGTACATGTCCTGCTTTTTAAACACCTTGCCCTCTGGGCTGTTGGGGTCCAACCTTAGGTGTATGGGATATGTAATAAATAAGGAAGGCTTGGGCCTGGCAAAAGGATGAGCTTGCCAGGTCGGCATTGCAGTTTAAAACTGCACACACAGGTTCTGCAATGGTCATTTCAATGCCTCTGACAGGGACACATTCACCTTTAGCAAATGTTCTGGAGGATTTCTCACCACTCTTGTGCAGCCTCCTTCAGTAGGCTGGATCCACTTAGAACTCCTTCCTGAAGTTCTTTTTGCGAGTCCCAAAGTATCCAACACACAATCCAAGGTTCTGAAATCTCAAAGAGGGTCCTTGAAAGTGTGAGACTTCAATTCCCGCAATCCACTTGAACAAAACCCTTACAAATCCACTGGTAGTACTCCAGGTTGGGGATTCTTTGTGGGGATGTCCAGGTGAGCTCTGTTAATCTGTAGCTTGCAGGGAGTCCACTCTTTAGTCCTTCTGAAGCAGGTTTGATCCACAGGGCTGTAGTTTCAAATGATGCAAAAAGGAGCGATCTAAGGCGTCCTGGCCTTTGGAAATGCACATCAAAATAGTCAGCAGAGACCCTTCTGATTCTCTTAAGTTTCAAGCAGCAGTTCTGAAGGGCTCTGCCCCTCTCAGATACTTATTCCAAGTTCTCTGGGTCAGCAGGAGGTCACTCCTGACCAATGGGAGCAGGGTAACTCCCCAAGGGTATGACCACCACCTGTTGTGTGTGGCATTATTTTGTCCCAGAGTGCGCCAAATCCTCCAAATTCATAATGGCTGATTTTCCAGCAGGGAGTTAAGAGCTGGGTAAACAAACCCCTAGGATGGATAATTTCCATAGACTTCCACCCCCTGCATCTGCTCATTTCTTCCTTAATCCTAGCTCTGGCTTGAGGTCAAAAGTGTAGAGTGGTAACTGACACTGAGGCCTTCCCCTTTTCTTTGAAGACCATGGTTTACAACCCCTCTCCCTGCTCTGGCATTGCTGTGTAGCAGCACTCTGCCCTCCCAGCAGAGCTGGTTAACCCCAGGTGCTCTTTATCACCTCTTCAAAGCAGCCAGGCTCACTCACTTAACTCTGACCAATCAGGACAGACCACTGGAAGGGTGAATCTGGACCTACACACAAGAAAGTCTTACAACTTTGTGTCTGTGCATTTTAGGAGAAATGCAACAATATTATATTGTTGGATTCATCACTACCATTCCGGGAAGACTTTGAATGAAAGTTCTATCACTCTCCTATCAGGAGTTATTAGTTAATAACCTCTTGCCATGTTAACCTATGTGGCATGGGATTTGCAAGGGGAATAATGACTTGGGCCATTTGTTTCAGCACCAGGACTTATAAAAACATATTTTACAAGTACTCCGCCTATATCTACAGGATCCCCACCCCATGGAACAACTAGTGGAGACTTTAGGGGTTCTGAATCTGTAGAAATATTGCTGATCCTCCCTCCACAGTGCTCCTAGCATCAAAGTCTAATTTGGGCAGCACTTTATCACAATGTGGGGAGTGAAATGGGAAATTTCACTTAACCCAGGGGATATAAAACTCATTTTATAAGGGTCAACCTTATACATACCTGCCCCCCACCCCTGGGAATCCTAGGGGAGACCCTGGGGGTTCCTGATATGCCAAAACATTGTAGGTTATCCAATTGTAAGTGCCCCAAACACCAAAGTCGAGTTTAGGCGCAATTTACTTTTTAAAAGCAGCCCTGCCACCCAGGCCTGCTTTTAAACTAACCTCAGGCTTCAGCAGTGCACACATGCAGGTACAGAAAAAGCTGCTGGCCTCAAAACTGCCATGCCCTTATGTGGACTAGAGACTTCTAGGTAGTTTTAATCCTCCTGCTCTATTATTTAATAGGGTCTTGTTAGAAGGTGGTTCTGACACTATGGGCCGACCGGATATTTTGCTTTTTGAGCACCTAATTGTTGAGCTTTTACTGTGAGGGAGCCTCATAAGTTGGGACTCACCCACAGTGAACTCACAATGAAAGATACTGCATGGGGATTTTACTGGTGTCCCCCTGGCTTGACTAGGCTGCTGCGCAGCTGCAGGGGGAAGGGGCACCGGGCTAGTTACATGCAGACACATGTGCACATGCGTGTGCACAAGTGTGCGGGCTGCGTAGGGGAGATTCCTGGCGTGCGCAGCCTCAGGGCAGATACAAGGTGAATGGTGTGGCAGGACTTATGCAGAATTGGGTGGTGACATGGAATAGGCTTTATACACTGGGAAGAAACATGCCAGGGAAAGTCAGTGTGCTTTATAGTGTTTATTCCATTATTCTCTTATGGGGATAGGGAGCACATGAGCTAGTTTTACTTTCCTAAGGCCTACAAATTCCAGACACGCACCGAAGTCCACTGTAACCTATGTGAGAAGAGGTATTCTGCAGAGTCCAAAGTCATATTTGTACTGCTTTTGGGTCATCCAGAAATGGTATATTTCTCTGAGTCAGCTCATAACCAGGGCCTGGCTGGGGGCTAACTCTGCCAGGCTAATTTAATGACCTTCCTCTCCAAGCCGTGGCCTCAGAGGCCCAGGCCAGCACAACCAGCATTCCAAGGGCAAGGGCCTCCACTCCAAGAAGAGAAGATGGGTGGAGCTACAGGTTCATCCATCAGTAGCTGGCACCTGGTGCCTGGCACCAGGCCGCTCTGGAGGGAAGGCAGCCTGGGTGGAAGGGGCACTCAGAGACCATGTGGCAGAAGACCCTGGACAACGCCATTTTGAACAAACCCAGAGGCCTGGGCAGGAAGGAGGGAGCTGGGGAAGAGAAGTGATGTGTCGCTGTGTGATAGGGCAAACAGAGACTTCCTGCCAGCACCCTCCCTAACTGTGAGAAGTTGGCCTGATGTATGATGTCACTAGTTATAGTGTACACCTTATATCAGTCCAAATACCCCTATGGTGATTGGTTGTAAAGTCAACCTTATAGACCAGCTATCCTAGTGGTAGCATGGACAAGAGCAGTCTTAGGCTAAACTCTGAATGACATGTGAAGCCAGCTGTGATACCATATATAATCCCTTGAATACCAAATGAAAGGACACCACAACAGATATATATATAAAATAAAGTGTATTTATTCTAAGCAAACCCTCAGCACTCTTTATGAGATTAGAGGTAAGTACAACACAGTCTTATTTAAGCATACATTAAGTCACACAGGTAAGTAATACAGTTAGGCCCTAGGGGCCACGCAAACCATATACTAAGTAAGTGGTATAAGAACCACTGTCACGGAAATAGAATAGGCCTAGGCCTAGGGAATCGCTGGGGCTACACTACACTAGCGTTAGTTAGGAAGTGGGAGGCCCACGGGATTCGTGTGCAGAGTGGAAACACTCACGCGTAATGCGTAAAAGTCAATAGCAATAGTACAGTTTAGAAAACGGTAGATTTAGGACACTTCCGGAGTAGCTAGGAAGTTGAGACTTGAAAACTAGACACTAGGATAGTCACTATCCTGATGAGCACCGGAGTACCCAAGTTACCTAGCCCACAGGCTGCGGGTGCATAGGGGTGAAGATGCGTCGTTTTCGTCGTCGACTCCTATGGATGCCTGAAGAAAGATGCTGACAGGCAGTCAGTGAAGAGTATCCGGTGGATCCCAAGGCTGGGATCAAGAAGAGAAGAAACCTGCAAGCAGAAGGGACAGAGTCAAGGTCACTAGCCAGTGACCACGTGGAACCAGGAAGGAACCAGGCGATGTCGTGAAGATTGCAGGTGAAGGTGAAGCTTGTCGCTGCAGCCAGGAGGACCAGGAAGCGTCGAGGACGACCAGGACCAGGAGGCGAGCTGTCCCACGAAGGCTCTTGCTGTCGGCGGCGTCGAAGTTGGACTAGGACTCACCAAGCCTTGGCAAGCGGAACCCACGAAGAACGAAGGACTTGCTTCTGGTGCAGACCAGGAAGGTCTGGGGTGCTTCTTCTTTGCAGAGAAGCGGGAGCCAGTCTGGAGGAGCCAAACCAGCGCAGAAGATTTCAGGGTGCGTCGTCACAGAGGCCACTAGCCAGCGGGCAAGCAACCGGACAGACGCGGCAAGCAGGAAAATGCTGAAGGGCCCCACGCAGGACTCGTGGAGTGTGGGGGGCTGATCTTCGGTGCAGATGGTGCTTGGGGTTGGGGCTTCTCAATCCCCGGTGCACAACTTCGAGGATACCTCAGAAGCTGCGCTGTAAGTTACTAGCCACTTTTCCCAGGTAGCCGGTCCCACGTCGCTCGTCGCCTCCACGGATCTCAGCTCTGCTGCAGATGTGGATGAGGGTTGGAGAAGTCTGGAAGTCAAGGCTCTGGTTGGGCTCTGCAGTCGGTTCCTCGTAGAACGGTCGCAAAGCAAAGGGTAGTATCTTGGTGGTGCCTGTTTGCACAGGGTAGCCACTCCTTGGCTACAAGGGAGATTCTTCAGTCTTCTTCTTTCGTCGAATGTCGAAGGTCCAGAGTTTCTGTTCAGTTTTGCAGGTTCAGGATAATCTAAAGTCTTGAGGCCCAACTCCCACTCTTATATAATCTGGGGGGGCTGGGATACCTGCTAGGTCACGCCTTATGGGTGGGACCTGGGAGGGGGTGGTTACACCCACTTCCCTTTGTCCAGTTTCGCGCCAGAGCTGGGGCTGGAGTGCCCCAGCGCCGGTTTGAACTGGACTATGCAAGGAACACCTTGTGTGCCCCAGGCATGTCTCATTCCTTTCAGCCCACCCTGCCCCAATACACTAAAGGCTGTCTGGGGAGGTGCTAGCACCTCCCCAAGCAGGAAACCTATTGTCCAGGCCTCCCTGGCTGGGATCACTCCCAGCAGCAGGTAGTCAGACTTGTGTCTGTGGCAGCAGCATCCATTTTGTGATGCTGAGGCTTTGGTTAGAGTTAAACAGCAAAGTAGGATTTTAACATGTCTCTCCCTCTAGAAGGGAGGAATAATATCCTCATCACCAGAAATGGTATGGGGGTATTATTCCAAAGTGTTAGACACCTTACACGACATGTTTTGATAAAGCCAAACCATAGTTACCATAACCGTTTAAGATTATAAGGCACTTTAAGAGTATATGGTAGGCTATATCATAGAACAGCTATAAGGACATGGTTCCGAAAGCTGCAGACAGGCTCAGCTCATGCTAGAGCACCATCTCACATGTTACCAAGCACTCTGCCTCCAGGATTGTTAAGGCCTGCCATAGGAGTGACTGATAGGTACACATGTGTCTATATATAAGGGTAGATATAGGCATACTATATCTAAGCAAGGGGTGATTACACGACCTTGCCCCAGCTGAGTGATCAGCCAGTTGTGTCTGATTGGAAGGCCAGACCAGGGGTGGCATAATACATGCTGCAGCCCCTGGGAGGCCTAGGGTACACCTATGCCCTGGGTACCTAGGGTACACTGTACAGGGTCCAATAAGGTGATCCTTACCAATTGGTTATGTACCTAGGGTACATGGAGTCCATTTTAAAGAGAGAGCAGACAGCCTGAGACCCTGAATGGCAGGATCTCAGGCCAACTAAGTCGAAAAACCAGCTAGACACTAGGCAAAAAGTTGGGGGTAACCATAGTCAGATATCCACCTTCCTACACAACCCCCCCCCAAACGAAAGGAAATAAGGCTGGCCTTGACAAGGTAAGCCTCTATTGCCTAAGTGGCCATATAAGGAAGAACCAGCACTGGCATGGTTACCCCCTGTCTCATGGTCCACTAAGCAATCCCTCATCCTAAAGATATCATAGGGTCTCCACCATAGGGAATCTCTACCTTTGGTGTGTCTTTGCAAAGTAAAAGGCTGGTGTTGAGATGGAGTACTGAAGTGAGTGCCCTCAAAGTGAGGCCTCAGCTTCCTCCAATCATCCTCCACCATGGATGCCTTTCTTTCTCTAACTGAGTTGCACTGTGCTCTCAGGGTCAGCCTCTGGCTACCTAAAGCTGGAGGCTGGGTCCCTTTTGTGGGCTTACTGGAGGGACAGGTCAGGTTTGGGGCCCTAAGGTCCCAGGTTTGCCTGTGCCCAACAGAATCCCTCTGGGGGAGGTCCCTAACTACCTGTAAAGGGGATCCCTCAGGAATGTTTTTACCCATCACCTGGCTAGGGCTACTAGCCAGGCAATCCTCATTCTTTTGATTGGGGGGTTCTTGTGGACAGGGGCCCTCTTGGGGTCCACTGGCCTCCCTGACCTCTGCAGCCCTGGGCTGACTGAGGCAGGGTAGAGAGAGGCAGGCTACCTGCACCAGACTGGGTCCCACCTTGGAAGGGGCCACTGACATCAGAGGCTCTGCCAGGCCAGGCCTGGCTACCTCTGGGGCAGTTCCTTCACAAGGGGTGAGGTCAGATCCCTGAGGAGGCTGACCTTTTCCTAATGTCTGGGGAGAGGGAGACTTTTCTTCCTCCCCACTACTCTCTGTTTGTGTGGAGTGATCCATAGTTTCAGGCTTCACTACACCTATGTCAGTCTGAGTATAGGCTGAGACCATTACAGCCTTGCCAACCTTTTCAGGGAGGCACTCAGTTTGGGTTTGAGCTGTGACTGTCACAGCTCTGCCAGTCTCTACAGGGAAGTCTGTCTTTGCCTGGGCTGTGGCTACCACTGCCCTTCCAACCTTTTCAGGGAGGAAATCTACTTGGACAGGGGTTGTGGCTGGCACAACCCCACTACCCTTTTGTGAAAGGCCTACCATTTTAGAATGGGTGTCTTGTTCAACTCCAGCCCAAGCTGAGAGTTCTAAGTCATTCCCCAGTAAGCAGTCCACAGGCAAGGTTGGAGACACTGCCACCCTTTTAGGGCCAGTGACCCCTCCCCAGCTGAGACATACCTCTGCCATGGGATGACTGTTCTGTTTGCCATCAATGTTAGTTACCTGGTATGAGAACCCAGGCAAAAGCTGCTCAGAGGGAACTAGCCTATGGGCCACCATAGTGATGCTAGCTCCAGTGTCTCTGTAGGCCTCAGCTTTTCTACCATTGATGTAGGGTTCCTGTCTGTACCTACCCAAAGTGTTGGGACAGGCAGTGAAGTTGGCAAACCCCATGCCACCATCACAGACAAGAGTAGCTGCTGCAGGGGAATTGGCTAAGCCAGAGTCCCCCTGTGTTCCCCAAGAAAACCCAACCAAATTTTTGGGGGCACTCCCACCACCTGGGGGATTACTGCTGACAGTAATAGGTGGTGTGACAGGAGTAGTTGGAGGAACAGTTTTGTTTTTAGCCTGTGGACAACTGCTGTCAGTTTTCCAATGCCCAGGTGTTTTACACACATGGCAGTAAGGCTTTTTAACTGTGGTAGAGGAGGGAGCTTGGGACCCACCACCCTGTGTGGAGTTTTGGGGCCCTGAGGAAGATTTCTCTTTTGCTTTATCCCCACCCTTCTCTTGAGGCTTGGTGGTATCTTTCTTTTGGTCACCACCCTGATTTTTAGGCCTAATCCTGGTCCTGACCCATTTATCTGCCCTCTTTCCCAATTCTTGGGGAGAGGTCAAATCTGAGTCTACCAGGTGTTGATGGAGAAGCTGGTTCTGACAATTACTAAGGATCTGCTCCCTCATAATCAAGTTGTACAATCCTGTATAGTCCTGCACCTTGCTGCCATTTAACCAACCTTCCAAAGCCTTAGTGGCACAATCCACAAAATCAGACCAGTCCTGTGTCTGTGTCTTCTGGGTGTCTCTGAACAACAACCTATATTGCTCAGTGGTTAAGCCAAACCCATCTATCAGAGCACTCTTCAGGACTTTGTAATTGTTTGCATCCTCATCACTGACTGTGAGGAGCTTGTCTCTACCTTTGTCAGAAAAGGAGAGCCACAAGATAGCTGCCCACTGACTTTGGGGTACCTGCTGTACTTTGCAGGCCCTCTCCAAAGCAGTCATCCATTTGTGGATGTCATCCCCATTCTGATATGGGGGGACTATCTTGCTTAGGTTTCTATGGTCATAAGACCTATCCCTATCTCTAGGAATGTTGCTGCCACCAGTGGGTTCTGACCCACACAATTTTTGCTCTCTAGCCAGAGCAAGCTTCTCTTTGGCAAGGGCAATTTCTTCCCTCTGAATCCTCAGATTAGCTTCCCTCATTCTGGCTTTATGCTCCTTTCTCTCAGGTGAAGTCATTCCCCTGTGAGAGGAAGCATTAGAGATGCTAGAAACATGGGAGTGGATGGATTCCCTTGAAGGGGATCTGTCCCTCCTGCTTCTCTGTGAAAGCCTACTTGGGGGTCTGTATGGGGGGACCCCATGCAAACTCCCATGTAAACTTAGGTTAGCCTGGCTAAGTCTTCCTACTTGGCCCTGGCTGTCTACCTCTTCATCTGAAGTCTCCTCTGACTCCTCTGTGGTGGGTAGACCCTCCTCTGTGCCTAGGGCACCTGCCTGAGATGCCCTATGAGCATCATACTCCTCTAGGAGTTGTCTTAACTGAAGGAGGGTAGGGTTTGCACCCTGTTTTATTCCTCTGGGGGTACACAAATGTCTCATCTCCTGGAATGTTAAGGTATCATATCTAGAGGGGATCTTTTGCAGACCTGATCCTCCTGAGAGAGCATCTACTTGATCTCCTCTCAGAGACATGATCTAGTGAGGGTGTGGTGTGTGCACCTACCTACACTAGTTGTATCTACTAAACCTCTCTAGTAGTTGTAGTCAGGGTGTGTTACTCCCTTCAACCTACAACTACAAAGTCCAGTAGGACTTAAGTATAATAATCTATGTTATATGTACCTAGACAATATCTGTGTGATCTTTCAATTTAGTATCTCAAGATTACAATGGTATTACAACAGCAAGCTCAGATCCCAACCGCTGCTCACCAATGTGAGAAGTTGGCCTGATGTATGATGTCACTAGTTATAGTGTACACCTTATATCAGTCCAAATACCCCTATGGTGATTGGTTGTAAAGTCAACCTTATAGACCAGCTATCCTAGTGGTAGCATGGACAAGAGCAGTCTTAGGCTAAACTCTGAATGGCATGTGAAGCCAGCTGTGATACCATATATAATCCCTTGAATACCAAATGAAAGGACACCACAACAGATATATATATAAAATAAAGTGTATTTATTCTAAGCAAACCCTCAGCACTCTTTATGAGATTAGAGGTAAGTACAACACAGTCTTATTTAAGCATACATTAAGTCACACAGGTAAGTAATACAGTTAGGCCCTAGGGGCCACGCAAACCATATACTAAGTAAGTGGTATAAGAACCACTGTCACGGAAATAGAATAGGCCTAGGCCTAGGGAATCGCTGGGGCTACACTACACTAGCGTTAGTTAGGAAGTGGGAGGCCCACGGGATTCGTGTGCAGAGTGGAAACACTCACGCGTAATGCGTAAAAGTCAATAGCAATAGTACAGTTTAGAAAACGGTAGATTTAGGACACTTCCGGAGTAGCTAGGAAGTTGAGACTTGAAAACTAGACACTAGGATAGTCACTATCCTGATGAGCACCGGAGTACCCAAGTTACCTAGCCCACAGGCTGCGGGTGCATAGGGGTGAAGATGCGTCGTTTTCGTCGTCGACTCCTATGGATGCCTGAAGAAAGATGCTGACAGGCAGTCAGTGAAGAGTGTCCGGTGGATCCCAAGGCTGGGATCAAGAAGAGAAGAAACCTGCAAGCAGAAGGGACAGAGTCAAGGTCACTAGCCAGTGACCACGTGGAACCAGGAAGGAACCAGGCGATGTCGTGAAGATTGCAGGTGAAGGTGAAGCTTGTCGCTGCAGCCAGGAGGACCAGGAAGCGTCGAGGACGACCAGGACCAGGAGGCGAGCTGTCCCACGAAGGCTCTTGCTGTCGGCGGCGTCGAAGTTGGACTAGGACTCACCAAGCCTTGGCAAGCGGAACCCACGAAGAACGAAGGACTTGCTTCTGGTGCAGACCAGGAAGGTCTGGGGTGCTTCTTCTTTGCAGAGAAGCGGGAGCCAGTCTGGAGGAGCCAAACCAGCGCAGAAGATTTCAGGGTGCGTCGTCACAGAGGCCACTAGCCAGCGGGCAAGCAACCGGACAGACGCGGCAAGCAGGAAAATGCTGAAGGGCCCCACGCAGGACTCGTGGAGTGTGGGGGGCTGATCTTCGGTGCAGATGGTGCTTGGGGTTGGGGCTTCTCAATCCCCGGTGCACAACTTCGAGGATACCTCAGAAGCTGCGCTGTAAGTTACTAGCCACTTTTCCCAGGTAGCCGGCCCCACGTCGCTCGTCGCCTCCACGGATCTCAGCTCTGCTGCAGATGTGGATGAGGGTCGGAGAAGTCTGGAAGTCAAGGCTCTGGTCGGGCTCTGCAGTCGGTTCCTCGTAGAACGGTCGCAAAGCAAAGGGTAGTATCTTGGTGGTGCCTGTTTGCACAGGGTAGCCACTCCTTGGCTACAAGGGAGATTCTTCAGTCTTCTTCTTTCGTCGAATGTCGAAGGTCCAGAGTTTCTGTTCAGTTTTGCAGGTTCAGGATAATCTAAAGTCTTGAGGCCCAACTCCCACTCTTATACTAATCTGGGGGGCTGGGATACCTGCTAGGTCACGCCTTATGGGTGGGACCTGGGAGGGGGTGGTTACACCCACTTCCCTTTGTCCAGTTTCGCGCCAGAGCTGGGGCTGGAGTGCCCCAGCGCCGGTTTGAACTGGACTATGCAAGGAACACCTTGTGTGCCCCAGGCATGTCTCATTCCTTTCAGCCCACCCTGCCCCAATACACTAAAGGCTGTCTGGGGAGGTGCTAGCACCTCCCCAAGCAGGAAACCTATTGTCCAGGCCTCCCTGGCTGGGATCACTCCCAGCAGCAGGAGGTCAGACTTGTGTCTGTGGCAGCAGCATCCATTTTGTGATGCTGAGGCTTTGGTTAGAGTTAAACAGCAAAGTAGGATTTTAACATGTCTCTCCCTCTAGAAGGGAGGAATAATATCCTCATCACCAGAAATGGTATGGGGGTATTATTCCAAAGTGTTAGACACCTTACACGACATGTTTTGATAAAGCCAAACCATAGTTACCATAACCGTTTAAGATTATAAGGCACTTTAAGAGTATATGGTAGGCTATATCATAGAACAGCTATAAGGACATGGTTACGAAAGCTGCAGACAGGCTCAGCTCATGCTAGAGCACCATCTCACATGTTACCAAGCACTCTGCCTCCAGGATTGTTAAGGCCTGCCATAGGAGTGACTGATAGGTACACATGTGTCTATATATAAGGGTAGATATAGGCATACTATATCTAAGCAAGGGGTGATTACACGACCTTGCCCCAGCTGAGTGATCAGCCAGTTGTGTCTGATTGGAAGGCCAGACCAGGGGTGGCATAATACATGCTGCAGCCCCTGGGAGGCCTAGGGTACACCTATGCCCTGGGTACCTAGGGTACACTGTACAGGGTCCAATAAGGTGATCCTTACCAATTGGTTATGTACCTAGGGTACATGGAGTCCATTTTAAAGAGAGAGCAGACAGCCTGAGACCCTGAATGGCAGGATCTCAGGCCAACTAAGTCGAAAAACCAGCTAGACACTAGGCAAAAAGTTGGGGGTAACCATAGTCAGATATCCACCTTCCTACACTAACTTTTTAAAAGAATTTGCACAGGAAGAGGAGCTCTCTCTAGGGTGTGGTCTACAGAGGCAGAATGTGCTAGAGCCTGGTGCAATGGGCAGTTGGAAGGAGGAACCCCCTGACAATCCCAGGATCCTGAACAGTGCCAGGAGAAGAGACCAGGACCAGTGCGCAGAAGCAGGGGCCTCTGCGCACGGAAAAAAGAGGCCCAGGAGGAGAGCCAGGCGAAAGGCTGGTGCAGGGAGCCAGTGAAGACAGCTCCCTGCTGAATCCACCCTCTGTGAGACCCAGAGGGTGAAAGAGAGTGCTCACAGTGGCTGGGGAGCGCCACCAGGAGCAAGAGGAGGCAGAAATGATGCAATTCCACAGCCTGGGGGGCGAGATATGCCCCCAGAAGGTAGGCGACCTTTGACCTCCAAGATGACCGACGACGAAGTGCGTGGGGCTCCGTTGCCTGTCACAGATGTGCCCCCAGGGTGGGTCAGGTCCCCTGGGCTGTCCCCAACAGAAGTTAAGGCGGGGAGCGCCATCGCGATCTCTGTGAAGAGGGTGAAAAGGGGGCCGGGGATCCCAACTCTGGGCTCCGCTGCAGGTGGGCGTGTGCTGTCGTGCACCCACCCCATGAAGATGGAAGTCGGGGAGCGGCATTGCGCTCCCTGTGAAGAGTTTCCCCCACGGAGTGCCAGGAGCCCACCCTGGCCCCTGCCGAAAATGAAGTTGTGGAGCGCCGTTGTACTCCCCATGAAGATGTGGAAGGGGAGGGGCCTGGGATCCCAACTCCGGCCCCCGCCAAAGCCAGGGAGCGCTGGTGCGCATCCCGTGAAAATGTGCCAAAGGGCCCTGGACCCCATCCCCGGGCCCCGAAGAGGGAGACGGCAAGTCAGAGAGCGCCATCGCGCTCCCCGTGAAAATGGCCAATCAGGGCGCCAGGAGCCCACCCTGGTCCCCGAAGACTCCCAAGGGAGGGGAGCGCTGTTGCGCCCCCCTTGAAGATGTCCGGGGGCCCGAGACCCCATCCCTGGACCCCGTGGAGAAGGAGGAGACCGGGGGAGTGAGAACAGGAGAAGTCCAACGCATCTGCCCGCCGGAGCGGGCAGGTCAGAACTGTGTTGCCGGCTCCCGCGGCAGCACACGAGGGTGCTGGCTGGGTGTGGAGCCGGCGGGAGCAGCCGGGGGTGGGCTTTCCGGGCTGCCCTCCAGCATGTGGGCATGCAGGGGTCCCAGGTGGGACAGGAACCCCCAAAAGGAAACGAAGAGGTGCGAGGGGCCCGGGTGGGACAAGGCTCCGAGGAACAGAAAGAACGGCCGAGGGTGGGCTCCCCGAGCCTAAACACTCACCTGGGGGTCCGGGTGGGACCGGACCCTCCAACAAGGGAAGCAGCAGGAGAGCGGGAGAGCGTAATTCCCATAATTCCTTGCAGGCCAGGACCGGCCTGCAAGGGCAAAACAGCATTTCCTCTGCTTGTGGTAGCCCCAGGAGAATGGGGTCACCACCATACGGGTGCAAAGGTGCAGAGGGAGCTGCAGGAGTATCGCAGTCTCCCCCCCACAAAAATGGATGTCCCCCCCTAAGTCTCATGGGGACTTGAAAAGAATAACCCCTCAAGGGCTCAGCCAGCATTTTAACTCCTCTTTGGCTGGAACTTTTGTTCTACAGCTGGAGGAGGATTGAGAAGTGAGCAAAGGGATGAAGGTCTGAGTTGAGGATGTCATGGGAAGGGCATCCCCTGGAGGTGAAGAGGTGTAATTGCACCTGTGGTGCATTTACTAATGTTATTTATTTCAGAGAGACTGAAGGTCACATGTGTAATGTGAATTACCTGTGTAAGGTGATGTCATAAGCAAAGTGGGGTTATGTTGCCAGACTTTCCTGCTAGGGTGTCTGGCTGTATATGCATAATCCTGTGACTTCATTGGTGATGCCTTTAGGGGCTGTAATTGCAATGCATTCTAATGATCCACAAATGTGATGCTTACACATGTATTCTTGCTGCTGCGCTTAGGTGAAGAACACAGACTGCTAGCCCTTAAGATGTAGAGGTGTATACTTCATGATCAGTAGGAAATGCTCAGTCAGGGTTATGTGTCACCAAGGCAGGGTTACCTATTTTAAATGCTTGTTGAGATAATGGGGTGGGTCGCCACTGGGATGGGGACAGTGCGCAGGGCCCTAGCTCCAGGTTATGTTCAACTACCTGCATTGAGGGCAAGATGATGTGCATACATGGGAGTGGTGGTACTAGACCCCACCCCCCCTGCGGGAGGGGTGGAGATGTTATGCAATGTCACAAAGTAATTCCAACAGCTTATGTATATTTGTAAACTGGTGCATAGTATTGAGTGGTGTGTGTGTTTAATAAATGTACTCTTACTTTTATAAAGCAAAGTACAGACTGGACAATCAATTATTGAGTGTTATTTCTGCGCACCTGCAAATGGCGATTACTAGCCCACACCACCTCCCTTGAATAAGCCTCAGACTGCTCTGCAATGCTACCCTCAGAGAGTCAGGTGCTACAATTGGGTGTTTGGTTCCCAGTGAAGGACAAATGTGGTCATGTTATTTGTGCAGGCCTCACAGATGCTGCCTAGTTTTCCAACAGGTCTGATAGGTTAGGTCATGCCAATCACAGGGGTACCCCATACCATAGTGTACCCTAGTGTAAGTAGGTGTTTTCACTGTATTCTAAATGTGTCTCTTTCAGCATAGCACTGGCCCTGGGCCTGGTTAGGCAGAGCCCAGGGTCAGTCAGTTGGAGGGTGCCTACGGCAAAGGATGACTTTGCAACACGTATGTTGTGTTATGTTATGTTGTGTTATGTTATTTTATGCTGTGTTATGCTATGTTAATTGTAATTATCCCCTGATTGTTCAGGCTGGAGTCTTCACAGTGCTTACACAACTGGGCCAGTTGTCAGTTCCATATATTATTGGGTATTTTGTGTTTTTTGTACGAACGATGGCATAACATTAAATGTACTACTTAAAATATTTTCTATTCTCTGTGCAGGTGCAAAATACATCTCAAATATATCAAAACTCTAATTCGCGGGACAACATGCAGTTTTTGTTGAGAATGCTTTAATGTGTTTCGCGGGTTCAGACTCCTGTAATGCAATTTTGCACAAATCCACCAAGTTGGTCCTCGGCCCTGGTATAATGAAACCGAGTTTACTATGGGATTTAAAAAAGAGAAGCAGGCAATATGGCTGGAATTGAAAACCACCTAATTTCAAGCTAATACTGTTTTTTTATGTCTGCATTTCCATGTGTAGTTTATAGCCAGCGTTTGATAACAGGCACATTTCTGATGAGGCTATTACGCGCTGTGTCTGCTGCGCGAGCGAGGATGTATTATTTGTAATGAGAACACCTTATCTTAAAGGTCAGAAACAAGGAACACAACAATAACAACCCTAAAAGCCAAGAAATGTGGATGGCGAGGTGATATTTTAGTGCCCTTTAAGCATGCAACAAAGGCAGGCCACAATGTATTCTTCCCGACAAGTGTCTGACACAGACTTTGTTAAGGGGGAATAAATGAAAACTCAGTAGGTTGCATTATAATAGCATGATAAGGAAAGAAAGGTCAGGGAGAGATGAAATCGCAGTGAATAAACAATGGGTGCCTTTCTTTCCTGCACATTGAACAATTCAAAAAAGGTTGATATGGTCAAACTAAAAAAAGCACAGAGAATTTTCATAAAAGCAAATCTGAAATTGTAACAAGGGGCTATTTTCTAGCAAAGGAAATATAATCTGTATTTTCAGTGAGCGAGAGGGACAGAAGGTCTGATTTAAGTTGCTGTTGTATTTGTAATTATCTCCATTCCAATGTTTAGCATAATAAGGGCCTTCTTTAGAGTTTGGAGGAGAGGATACTCACTCACAATTGTGGGGGGTGCGCCACCTGCTGTCTTTCAAACCCATTACAACCTATGGCACTTCCAATATGGCGGACAGGATATCTGCCACGTTTGTGAGGGAGAACCCCATCTCCCAAACATGGACGTCATTTAGAGTATGGCAGGGTTTGCAGCTGTGACCCCTGGCTTGTCCCTTGCAACCCCTGCTACTGTATTTGGAACCCTTCCCACTTTTAGCAAGGGCCCTCACACACCCAAAGGGGTGTCATGTTTCATCATCGGGCAGCTCCTAATTGGGCTGGTGCTGCAATGCCCAACTGGCCTCTCAAGGGGGCTCTTTGCCTGAGATCTTTTCTTTTACTCCGATAGGAACTTGACATTATAGGGAGGGTGCATTGAGAGAAATGTATGTGATTACATCGCATACCAATACCACGCGTGCCATTACAATGCGGGTATTACAACGCGGGTATTACTACGCGATGTCAATGACAACGACATGCCAACAAATCGCAAACTTTTACCACGAGTTTGCTTTTACCACGCATGCCGTTACAACGCAAAGGCATGCGTGGTAAAGCTATACT
Organism: Triturus cristatus; assembly: GCF_964204655.1. Lineage (NCBI taxonomy): Eukaryota > Metazoa > Chordata > Amphibia > Caudata > Salamandridae > Triturus > Triturus cristatus. The sequence continues at coordinate 138,199,931 of NC_140589.1, read as the reverse complement.
AGTGGTTAAAGTTTGCAAGGTAGGTGACTCTACATTACCCCTGCACAACCCTCCCCCGACCACCAGTCCTCCCCCTAAAATAACACTACACTACCCTGCACAAACCCCCGACACTAACCTAACACACTACGCTACTCAAACACTACAACACTACAATAAACTCTAAAATACTACACTACACAAACACTACAACACTACCCTAAAACCTAAAACACTACACAACTACACTACACAAACACTACAACACTACCCTAAACCCTAAAACACTGCACTACACAAACACTGAAACACTACCCTAAACCCTAAAACACTACACTGCACAAACACTACAACACTACCCTAAACCCTAAAACACTACACAGACACTACAACACTACCCTAAACCCTAAAACACTACACTACACAAACACTACAACACTACCCTAAACCCAAAAATACTACACTACACAAACACTACAACACTACCCTAAACCCTAAAACAATACACAAACACTACAACACTACCCTAAAACACTACACTACACACACACAACATCACTACCCTAAACCCTAAAACACTACACTACACACACTACAACACTACACTAAACCCTAAACCACTACACAACACAAACACTACAACACCACCCCTAGCACGACCCCCTACACTACACAAACAGTACAACACTACCCTAAACCCTAAAACACTACACAGACACTACAACACTACCCTAAACCCTAAAACACTACACTACACAAACACTACAACACTACCCTAAACCCAAAAATACTACACTACATAAACACTACAACACTACCCTAAACCCTAAAACAATACACAAACACTACAACACTACCCTAAAACACTACACTACACACACACAACATCACTACCCTAAACCCTAAAACACTACACTACACACACTACAACACTACACTAAACCCTAAACCACTACACAACACAAACACTACAACACCACCCCTAGCACGACCCCCTACACTACACAAACACCACTACACTACCCTAAATCCTAAAACACTACGACACTACAACACTACCCTAAACCACTACCCACACTACTCCCACCGCTACACTACCCTAAACCCTAAAACACTATGTCACTACAACACTACCCTAAACCACTACCCACACTACTCCCACCCCAAGCACAATCACCCTTACCTCTCTTTCCTCGTGGTTCCTCTCCAGCGTCGCCGTCTCTGCTCCTGGTTCCTGCTTCACGTCGAGGGGCGGTGCACGTCGTTGTGAGGAAACGGAAGAGCTTCTGTTTCCTCACAACGAGGTGGATCGGCATTACATTGCATGCGTTGTAACAGCGCATGCGATGTTATGCTTGCGATGTAATGGCATTGCGGGGAAATAGCCGCGTTGTAATGGCTGTTTCCCATTGAGAGATGATACAATAATGGTTGTGTGAAGGAACAATGCATGCCTGAAACATACAGTCTTAACTATGACTGTGTCTTTACCACACATGCCTTTACCATGCATGCCTTTACTACGCAATTCTGTGTTAAAGACATGATTGGTAAAGGAACATGTGTGGTAAAGTTCACACTCCTGCCCCTCTGCCCTGAGCCCTAAAATGTGGCCCTCCTGTAATCTATTCTACCCACCCCAGCCCTATAAACTACCTCGATCAGCCATCCTGATCCTTAAAACCTGACTCCCTACCCCCAAAAAATGACACGGAACCCAGCCAGCCTCCCTGTGCCCTAAAACCAGCCCCCACCCCCTAAAACCTCCCAACTGCTCCCTCAGCCTGAAAACTGACCCTTTCCTGTCTCCTGTCCTGAGCCCTAAAACACAGCCCCCTAAAAACTACTCCAACCCCAGCCCCTCTCTCTGAGGCCTAAAACCAGCACCCACCCTCTAAAAAATCCCCCCTGCCCTAGCCCAACTGCCCTCTCAACCTGAAAACTGCCCCTTTCCTGTCCCTGAGCCCTAAAACTCAGCCCCCTAAAAACGACTTCAATCCCAGCCCCTCTCCCTGAGCCCTAAAACCCGCCCACCCCCTTAAATCGACCCCCACCTCCCCCCTGCCCCAGCCCAACTGCCCCCTCATCCTGAAAATTGCCCCCTGCCCTGAGCCCTAAAACTCACTTCCCCCAGCCCTGAAAACTACCCCAACCCACCCAGCCCTGAAAACTACCCCAGCCCATACAGACTATAAAAACCCACTTACCTCACCGTGTCACTTCCTCTCCCAAACTTTCCTCTTCCTGCCTCTGCCAGCCAGCATCTAGACCGCGCATATACCTTAACCATGCTTAAGCGTGGTTAAGGCAAGCGTGGTTACGCTTGCAATGTCAGAACACGTGTGGCTGGGGCCGCGGTGTTCCGACTGTTTCCCTACAATAACAGATATGGCACGTATGAATATATTACATTCCATTGTAAATAATTAGGGACGAGGAATATACTTGAAATGCCCAGAATCACACATTTTCAGTCTTGTAGCACGGCAGGGATTTGAACGCAGGTCCCTACTCTCAATGGGAGGGCCAATTAAGCCACTAGGCCTCTCTATGGTCAAGAGAGTGTGCAATGGGCTATGCCTGTCCAAAGCCAATGGATTAAAATGCTGAATAAATTAGTAGCTGAGATGAAACTAATAGGGTCCTCCTGACTTCGTGGCGATAGATGGTAAACTGCTGGAATGAGAGGAGTAGTTTATGCTTGCCGAGGAGTCCCACTGTGAACATGAGCTGTCAAAGCAGCAGCTCTGCAGAAGGGGCAGCTCTGTTGCAGAGCCTGGGAGGACTCAAATGGAAGGAGGAAGACATGAGGATGAACTCAAATGCAAGAGGAAAGACTAGGAGGAAATAAAAATAGAGGAGCAGAGAGAAAAGAGAAGATGAGATGATAGATGGAGGGGATGGTTAAAGACTCCTAAAGTATGGCGGGTAGAGAAAGAAGAGCAGCGATAACATAGGAAAACATGAGACGATAAGGCAGGAAGAAGTGATGAGAATGGAAGAAAGGGTCAGAGGAGAGCGTGGAGAGAGGGGCACAGCCAAAAGGAAGGGCCTGAGCAGGAGGAGTGAAGGAACTGGAAACGAGGGGTGAGGGAGAAAGGCAAGAGGATGGGTCAAAGGGAGGAAGGGGATATACAATAAAGGAAGAGAGCACGAAACATGAGGATTGCGGAATGGAAAGATTGCGGAGAGGCAACAAGCTGGAAAAGGCAAGGCAAAGAGGGAAGAGGCTAGACAGCAGACCAACGGTGGGACAAACAGAGAGCAGAGCAGGAGTGGAGGCAGAGAGAGGGGGCCCCTGCCAAGTGTGGGTGCAGGCTGCTCTCTGCTGGAAGCCTCCTTCCACAAACGTTGGGCCCAGCACTTCTTTTGTTCTAAATGTGGCCCTGACTTACCTAGATTTGTCAGGACCAGGGTTTGCGATATCTTGATTGTCAGTGTGCTTGTTGTTTCCGGTTTAAACCAGCCCCTTTTGTAACCATTTGAACCTGCTCAATGCATTAATTCGGGAGCAATGGAATTCCGTAAATTGTTTTTGGCTGAACTCTGTGAATATTTGGATTTATGTTTTGTGCAAAAAGTAACGGTAAAATGTGTGTATGTTCCAGCACGAGGCAAACGTAGAGACAACTACGACGTTCTTAAAATGCATTACATGAACAATGGTAAGGGGGGGAAGAAATATATTTTCGAAATGGCCGCTTCAGATCATCATCTAGTCTCAGACAGACTTCTGTTCGAAGGCTTTATTTTGTCTGATTTATTCCCTCTATTGCACTGTTGGAATCGCCCTTTGTGCCTTTGAAAATAGCTCAGCACGCGAGAACTCCGCCTTATTTATTCATACCACTAGCCAGTGTGAGTTGTGAGGTAAATTAGCAGAGCAGTGATTAGCATAGGAGGCACACTCGTAATTAAAGACATCTTGCCGTACACCTATCAACCCAGCAGCGGGCGGGCATTACTTCAAAGTGAAAGATGCCATCACAGTCAGGAAATGCTTTCACGAGGAAAGCGATAACAAGTATTGGCATTTAAGGCAATGTAAATCTATTGACTTTGCAAATGCTTTTTGCTGATGCTGTTCGCATCTGAAAAACATGCTTGTCCTCTAATGTTACAAAGCGTTGGCAGCAAAGAAAATAAATCTTAATGGTGTGCACTCGCACATGCATCATCGCACGTACACATACCTGCTCACAATTGGGCGGCCAAGTGTGATGCTTTATAGGCGCCCACGCATCACCACGCATGAACACGCATGCGACATGACACGTCCGTCATTCTGGGTTATTCTCCATCCCCAGTTACAAAATTGCAGAATAAGATGGTAACAATATGCATGTGTTTTTGCAAATACAGAACAAAATAAAGTGCATCATTACGCAAAAAAACTACACGTGTGCCACATGTAATGCATTTGAAATGAGCAATGCTGCACACTGAGGGGAAGATTTACAAGCCCCTTGCGACAACTTTACGCCGCTGTTGCATCACTTCTGTGACGCAGCGGCATCGTAAAAAATGCGCCACGTTGCGACATATTTACAACATGATGCATCTAAGGAGATGCGTCACGTTGTAAAGCCCTTACCTTCGTCAGGTATAATGTATGCAGGGTGGGCATTCCGACGTAAGAAAGCCTCATTGAAGTGACGCAGTGATATTTCACGGAGTCACTTTTACGATGCCACTGCGCCAAAACCTTACGCCTGCTTGAAGCAGGCATAAGAAGTGACGCAGCATAATAGAAATTGGCATTCCGAAGCATTGCTGGAGTTGCGTCATGCTTGCAACACGACTCCAACAATGCGTTGCCTTTACGCCAATAGATGCGTCACGCATCTATCAATCCTTACGCCATGGTGTGCCGCATTGTAAATGCAACGCATCCATGGTGACGCAAGGTTTTTTTTGCGTGACGCAAATTAACTGCCACATCTCCTGATATGCAGAGATGCGTCAGTTCTCGTAAATCTGCCCCTGATTTTGCAAAGATTTGCGCATTTTGAAAGCAGAGTTGTGTTTGTTTAATTCATCCCTCAAAAATGCAAATGCAGCAAACATATAAACTAATCCTGTTAGGCCCGCTTCTTCATGTCCAAAAACCTTTATGTAATAAGTAGTGCGCCATTTAATATTTGCCCCTTTCCTAGTTGCAAAAACAGCAAATAGGTGCTCAAAAATATGCGATTTAGTGCCCACATTACAACTTGACGGCATGGAACCCCTGAGGGGGCATACAGTTCTGGATAACGATTACTTTATCTCTGTGTCTCTGGGCCTGGAATTATCAGATTCGCGCCCACTGGACTCAATAATTTCTGGCCCAGACACATTAGGGCCTCGTGCAGAGGTGCAGGCAGCTGAAGTTTCCAGCCCTGCCCACATACTTCGACACAAGGGGGCCATAAAAAGGATCTCTGCTTGCTTGCCCCCCCACCCGTTGTCCCCCATGCTCAAGAAAAAAGCCCCCAGGCGTTAACCACAAGATACGAACAGTTGGTAGCTATGCGTATTTGGGGGCCATTATTTCTTGCAGAAGGAGGAACCAGTAACAGAATTGGATTTAAGGCCATATTTATCAAATTGTAACACAGCGTAGGATGTATGATGGTACAACGCGTACCATCACAACGCGGTATGTTACATTGCGGTTTTGACAACGCAAGTCGTTACATCGACTTGCGTTGGAGGGCGCTGGATTTAGGAATAGTGTGAATTACTATTCCAACTCCAGTCTACGTACAGTAGGGAAGGTGTTGGAATAGTAATTCACACTATTCCTTATTCTAGAGCGCCCTCCAGTGCAAGTCGGTGTAACGACTTTCATTGTAAAAACCACGATGTAACCATACCGCGTTGTAATGGTTGCGTGGTAAAGGATGTTTCCCCACAGCGTAGCATGACACCTTGCTGCCCTACGTTACAGGGAAAGGGCAGGAATGCACCATGTTTATCACAATATAGCGCACTCCTGCCTTTTCCCAGCGCTGGGTTGCAGTGCGCCTATGCAGTGTCTTGTGCACCATGGTGCAAGTCCCTGTGCAGGAAAGGGGCACCTCCCAGCACAAAAACAATCCCCTGAGCCATTTTCCTCTATGCGTGCTGCAGAATGAGTATCAGTATGGAATTTGTCATTTATCTGTTAGGTTGCTCCTTCTTTATACTCTTACCCAGTCCTGAAGAAGACCCGTTGTTGAGGTGTTTACTGCCCTTTTTCCTCTTCACCAGATCAAAACTGCAACATTATATGAAAGTAAAAGACACACAAATGATTGAGGGAATGCGGAACAAATCAAACACTCACCCCCAGTCAAGAGATTTGGGTTAAATAACTCGTTCTTTAGCTCACCATGCCACCCCAGTTCAGACCCAGCTATATGCAAATCAGTTTGACCCTGGTCCTCATGGGAACAGTCCGGCCCGAATTGCCAAGCCAGGTCCTCCCTGGACCAGAAACAAACATCCTGGGACCGGTTTCGGGGTCTCACTCCTCATCAGCCAGGCTAGCTAGAATCCAGTGGCACAGTGAATCCGGGACCCACGGCTGGGCATGCCTGGCGCATTGAGGGCAAGAAGGCAAAATATACACAAATGATGGATGTAATGCGGAACAAATCAAACATTCACCCCCAGTCACGAGATCTGGATTAAATCCACCATTCTTTGGGTCACCATGCCACCCCAGTTTAGACCCAGACCTATGCAAATCAGTCTTGGCCCTGCTCCTCAAGGGAACACTCCAGCCCGAACTGCCAAGCCAGCTTTAATCCAGTGGCACAGTGGGGAAGGGATCCAGGTCTGGGCATAGCTTTGGCCACTTAGGGCAACCATAGAAAACAATCAACCAATCAGGGGGTTTATGAAGCGCGCTACTCACCGTGAGGGTCTCAAGGCGCTGGGGGGAAGGAGGGTGCAGCTCCGGTTCTTCCTGAAGGTGTGGAGGGCGGGGGAGAATCTGATGTTCACTGGGAGTTCGTTCCATGCTTTGGCTGCGACGTAGGAAGAGGCTCTTCCTCCTGCTCGGGCTCTGCGGATGCGGGGGATCTCTGCGAGGGCGAGGTCTGTGGAGCGAAGGTTCCTCTTGGATATTTGGAAGGAGACTCTCTTGTTGAGGTATTTGGGTCCGATGTTGTGGAGGGATTTGTAGGCATGGATGAGCAGTTTGAAGGTGACTCTTTTCTCGACTGGGAGCCAGTGGAGGGTATGCAGGTGTTGTGTCATGTGATCGTGCCGCAGGGTTCCGAGGACGGGTCTGGCTGCGGCGTTCTGGATGGTCTGAAGCCTGTGTAGGAGATTTCTGTTCATACCGGCGTAGAGGCCGTTGCCATAGTCCAATCTGCTGGTGATGAGTGCATGGGTGACAGTTTTTCTGCATTCTGGGGGTATCCATTTGTAGGTCTTGTGGAGGATCCGAATGCAGTTGAAGCTGGTGGAGGCGATGGAGTTGATCTGGCGGGTCATGGTGAGGGAGGAGTCGAGGATGATGCTGAGGTTCCGTGCGTGGTCTGTTGGGGTGGGTGGACTCCTGAGGGCGGAGGGCCACCAGGTGTTCTCCCACGCGGAGGTGGAGGGTCCAAGGATGAGGACCTCGGTCTTCTCTTGAGTTGAGCTTTAGGCAGCTGCTTTTCATCCAGGCGGCCACGTCTCTCATTCCTTCCTGGAAACAGAGTCTGGTGCCTTCAGGGTTCTTTGTGAGGGAAAGGATGAGCTGAGTGTTGTCGGCATAAGACACTATGCTGAGGCCGTGTTGTGTGACGATGGCTGCGAGGGGGGCCATGTAGATGTTGAAGAGTGGGGCTGAGTGATGATCCTTGGGGAACTCTGCAGTTGATCTGTGTGGGTTCGGAGAGGAAAGTTGGGAGTCTGATCCTCTGGGTTCTTCCACAGAGGAAGGATTGGATCCAGAAGAGGGCGGTTTCTCGTATCCCTGCGACGTGGAGTCTGGCTGAGAGGTTGCGATGAGAGACGGTGTCGAAAGCTGCGGAGAGGTCACCTTCCAAATTCCATCATCTTACAAGAAAACTTTCTCGCAACAAAGAAAGCAAAAACATTGGATAAGAGACACAAAAAACATTGAGTGGAACAACCTGGCTTCCCATTGTGAGAAGGTTCTCACTCACCCTACTAACGTGTCAGACGTCAACGACTTGACTGCTCACTATAACTCCTCAATGATCGAAATCTTTGATCAAGCCGCGCCTCTAAAACTCAAAAGAATTCCAGATAAAGACAAAAACCCATGGCTCAGCGAAGCCTTAAATGAAGAGAGACTCAAACTTAGATCAACGGAATGGAAATGGAGGCAACAGCCTTCCCCCAATCATCTTAAACTGCTCCGTAAATCGAGGCATTCCTACAATAAAAATATCCTACAATCAAAAAAAGACTTTTTCAGATCAGAACTAGACAAGGCCAAAAATAGACCAAAGAAACTTTTCGAAATCCTGAAACAACAATCCAACAAATTAGGCAAATCCTCAATCCTTACATCTAAATCACAGTTGAGCAGTGTAGAGTTTTCGTTATTTTTCACAGCTAAAACTAACTCACTGCAACTCGAACTCAGTGAGGCAGCATCCAACGCAGCCTCGACAAAGAGCAGTCTAGCCATAACTCCTGCACTGCAAGAACTGCCACAACCTAAAAACAACTCTTCCTTGAACTCGTTTAGACTCTATGATCTCAGTGACATCACCAATATCCTAGCAACGACCAAACTCAACAACCACTTTAACAACCCTGTCCCCTCTAATTGTTTACCACACCTCTTCCATATCATCGCACCCCTCTGGACCAAAATCATCAATGCCTCTCTTTCACAAGGTCACATCCCAGACTGCCTAAAATCAGGCCAAGTCACCCCTATCCTGAAAAAACCTACAGCAGATAACTCGGACTCCAACAATTTCCGACCAATAACCAACATTCCCATGCTAGCCAAGGTCCTGGAAAATGTGTGCAGCAACAACTAAACCAGTACATCTCGCACTTCAATCTACTGAACACTCACCAATCGGGTTTCAGACCTGGACATAGCACAGAAACAGCCATCCTACACATAGTAGATGATGCCCTTCAAGCTCTTAACGGCAACAAAACCTGCCTGCTAGTCCTACTTGACCTCTCATCAGCCTTCGATACAGTTAATCATGACAAATTATTAAGAAGACTAGAAAACAGGATGGGTTTTTCGAGTAAAGTCCTTCAGTGGTTCAAATCCTTCCTGGAAAACAGAACACAATCTTACATGATCAACAACAATCTCTCAGGTTCCTCCCTTAACGTTCTGGGAGTTCCTCAGGGGTCCACACTATTTCCCATGTTATTCAACCTATACGTGGAACCACTCACCGAGCTACTACAGCAGGAGAACATCTCCGTCCACATGTACGCGGATGACACCCAACTGTACATCAAGATCACATCTATCGAAGAGATAAAGTCAATGAACCTAGCTCTCGAAAAGACAGTCCAATGGCTATCAACCAACTTTCTCAAGCTTAACTCTAAAAAAACTGAATTTCTCCTAATCTCCCCCCCAAGAACTCCACGGAGACAAAGGAATGGATCAAAATTATCACTGCGTTGAATTGCACGCCAACTGTAGTAGACTCCTCCTTATCACTAGGTATCGCTCTAGATAAGAACCTCAACATGCAACATCACATCAAATCTATGACTAAAAACACTCACTTCCACCTCAGTTATCTCAGAAAAATTAAACCTTTTTTCGAGAATTCCGACCTCAAATCCGCAGTCCAGTCCTTAGTTATTTCAAGGCTTGAATAAGGATGCACCACCCTCGCTGGACTAACCAAAATCTCAACCGCACCGCTAAAAGCCTGTCTCAATGCCGCAGCAAGACTCATAACAGGGTCTAGGAAATTTGACCACATATCACCACATCTGAAAGCTCTCAACTGGTTATCCTACGAAGCCCGAATCCAACTATAAATGGCTTGCATCACACACAAGGCGTTACACCACAACACCCCCCAGTACCTAGCCCAAAAACTCACCTTATCCAGGGGAAACAGACATTCAAGGAGTTCAAACAATCTACTTCTGAAACCCTCACGTTTCAAAAAGTCTAAAACTTCCAACAGAGCTTTCTCCGGCGCTGCACCAAGGATATGGAACTCTCTTCCACCTCACATCAGAAAAATCTCTGTTACACCTCTCTTCCAAAAGTAAGCAAAATTATACCTGATGAGCAAATTCCTACTCTAAATCCGCACAACCACGACCCCTGAACCTCAACCACTAACTACCTCTACTGTGGGTTCCCTGCCCGTAACTGATGACCGTCACGAGCTTGAACTTTATTGCAAGACTCAGAGCATTTCTTCCCCAATGCTGACGCGTGAAGTGTAAACCGACACGTATGTTGAATGTTTTCACTACCTAGAACTAGTCCTTTCATTGTTGTTAAACCTTGTTACTTTCGGAGTATGTCTTTTTATATGCAATGTTATCCTTTTGAATGTGTTCACCATATGCCTTCTGTAAAGCGCTCTGATACCCTAACCGGGTCTGGTTCGCGCTCTATAAAACTTTAAAAATAAATAAATAAATAAAATAAGTAGGATGAGGGTTGCGGTGTGCCCCTGGTCTAGGAGCATGCGGATGTCGTCGGTGGCAGCGAGGAGGGCCGTCTCAGTGATATGGTTGCTGCAGAATCGGACTTGAAGGCGTCTAGGATGGAGTTTTCTTCAAAAAAGGCGGTCAGCTGAGTGTTTACGAGTCTCTCTGTGAATTTGGCGGTGAAGGGGAGGAAAGAGATGGGCTGGTAGATTTTTAGGTCTGTCGGGTCGGCCAGGGGCTTCTTGAGGAGAGGTTTGACCTCCGTCCGCTTCCAGTCGTCGGGAAAGATGCTGGATTCAAAAGAGACGTTGATGGTGCGTCTAAGTTCGGGTGCGATGGAGGCGGCGGCCCTGTGGTAGATGTGCGGTGGGCAGGGTCCGTGGGGGCTCCTGAGTGGGTGTTCTTCATGGTCACGGTGGTGTGTTCGATGGTGGCGGGATTCCAGGTGGTGATGACCAGCTCTTTGTCGGTGGTGGTGGAGCGTGGGGTGGTGTCCGGTGTCAGTTCCCTGAAGTTGTCGTAGAGGGCCTTGATTTTCAGATGGAAGAAGGAGCTGAGATTTTTCCCGGGATGGTGTGATGTCCATGGCTTCGCTAGGGGATTTGGTGAATTGCTGTATGATGTTGAAGAGTTCTTTAGCGTTGGTTGTGTTGGTGTGGATCTTGTTCCTGATGAAAGTCCGCTTGGTGTCTCTTAACCGCTGGTGGTATTCATTCAGGGCGTTTCGGTAGCTGTTCATGTCTTCCGTGGTTTTCCGGCTTCACCAGTTTTTCTCGAGGCGTCTACAGGAGCGCCTGACTGTTTTGAGATCGGTGGTGAACCAAGCTGCTTCAGGTGGCAAGATGATGGACGGAGTGCTGATACTTTTCAACCACTCACTAAGCCTGTGCGTAGTTTGCGGTGTTTTTCTACGCGGAACTCCGCAATGTTACAAAAAAACTCTGTGAAGTTCTGCAGGTGGCGGAGTGTAGTATGAACTGCTGTCTTCCTGCCGCTCGGGTAGAAATTGTACCCAAACGGCAGCTTGCACTCGAGAACTTACCGTTCGCGAGCGAGGAAAAAACTCCACTGCACTAGGTGAAGCGGAGTTTTCTGAACTCCGCAAGCTGCGTGGAGTGCAGAAAACTCTGCAAACTCTGCAAACGGAGCGGAGTTCAATGCCCAGGCCTGCCACTCACCCCCATGAACAAGGTGGTGGCTGCCACAAAGTGTTACTTCAGTGTGAGTTAATTCCAAGCCACAGATCCAAGATAGGAGAAAGTCCTTCTGCAAATTCTCATGCGATGGATCTTACGGATCCTTGCCAGAAGGCAAGGGGCTGCCTGCAAGTTTCTAGAGAGGGACATAGAAACTAATTCTAGCCACAAGATTACCAACACACGAATGGTGCTGTGCTCTACGGACTAGAACTAATGTTTTGAAGATAATTCTCTTCTTCATTGGAAACTAATGGAGGGTCCGCAAGTGTGGGGACACACGTGTTCTTGGCGGCAGTTTGATTAGAATGCGGACTGCTGTATTGTGAACCACTTGAAGAGTGCTAAGCAGATAGTCCAGGATTCCCAAATATAGGGCATTTCTATATTCCAGTCTAGAAGTTATGAGTGCCTGGATGACCACCTTTCTTGCAGGCAGGGAGAAAAAGTGCAGAATTTGTTGTAATGCCCGCAGAAGCCCAAAGGAAGTTCCAAACACCAACATTATCTGTGGCTGAAAAGATAATGTCTAGTCAAATTTAACACCCACGTTTTATCTGTTCCTTCCTTGAGTTCCAGGGTGTGGCATCTTGGGGCCACAGAAACTGCCAATCCGGGGATTGGGACCAGAGAATACTATTTATGTCTTTTCTGCATTGCATTTCATTTGATGTAAGGACATCCAGTGGAAGACAGAAGAAGAGCAGGTTTATTGGACTTTCCCGCAAACTCCTCTCCCTTCCGACTTGTAAACAACAGCTGCGTCTCGTCAGCATATCAAATCATCTTAGCCCCCAGAGCCTTGGCCAACTGTACTAGGGATGAGGTACGCATTAAACAGAGTGGGGCTTAAGGCCGACCCCTGGGGCACTCCTACTGTCAACTCAGATGGTCCAAAGGAGTATGGAGAAATCCACACATCCTGCTTAGCTCTTCACAATCTAGTCAATCCTTTAACATTCTGCCACACAGGGCACTCCGTGACAACGTGGCTTATATTGCATCTGCTATTATGTGCAGTGTGGGAACTATAATGCACTTGTCAACTGGCAAACAGAACACCAACTATGTTTTGACGGCGGATAAAGGTGTCAAGCAGGCCATAAGGAACTCCATGATTTCCTCAAGTAAAGTCACAAAAACAAAACAGTTGCTTGCCTAGTGAAGTAGTGGCAATAGAAAATAGATGTCCATACACAGCCATTGAAAAGGTTACATGACAGCAGCTCCACCTCAGTATTTTTCTCAATAGTTCATTTTTGTATGGTACAATGTAAAACAATCAAGAAATCACAGTGCTGGTTGAGATGGGCACTGGGGACAGTAAATACAACTCTCCTGCCTCTTTCCATGCTTAGAGCAGACTTTAAGACAACAACATCGTCAAGACTTTTTAAATAAAAATAAACCCTCACTTTTGTGGCTTGGCCAAGTGCCTGCAACAGGGAAGAGCCAAAAATGTTTAGAGATTATGAGGGAACCAAAACGTGTCCAAAAGGGCAGGATTTTCAAATATGTTTTTATGCTCACTCTGCTTTGGGCACCCACACAAGTGACGTATAATTTTTATTTGGAGACTGAGGAGAATGCTGGGTGGTAGGAAATTTGTGCCGGTGCGGTGATCCCACAAAGAAATGTAAAGAAAATGTATTTATTTTGCTAAATTTGAAGTTTACAGGGGATTCTGGGAAGGAAAACATTGCGGGATCTACACAAACTACACCTCCCTGGACTTCCCGGGTGTCTAGTTTTCATAATTGTCTGGGTTTGGCAGGTTTTCCTAGATTGCCACTGAGCCTGAGACTAAAAACCGCAGATGCCCCTCTTGCAAAAACAGGTAGTTTTGTGATAGATAATTTTGATGTCTCCACAAAATGTTTTGGGCCTTTTGCTGTCACGGGCACTTGGCCCACCGACACATGTGAGGTAGAATTTTTATCGGGACACCTGGGGAAATGCTGGGTGGTATGAAATTTATGCTGGTCTGGTGATCCCACAAATTTCCCACACAGCTATGTGAGGAAAATTTGATCTTTGTAGCTAAATGTGAGATTTGCAGGGGATTCTGGGAAAGAAAACATTGGGGAAGTCACACAGGCCAAACCTCCATGGACTCCCCTGGGTGTCTAGTTTTATGAAATGTCTGGGTTTCATAGGTTTCCCTAGATGACGGCTGAGCCTGAGACCAAAAGCGCAGGTGACTCCTTGTAAAAACAGGTAGTTTTGTGATATATAATTTTGATGTCTCCACAATACGTTTTGGGCTCTTTCCTGTCATGGGCGATAGGCCTACCCACACAAGTGAAGTACCATTATTATCAGGTGAGATGGGGGAATGCCAGGTGGATGTAAGTTTGTGGGGCATATTATCAAGAAACAGCGTTAAAATTTTCGCCGCTTTAGCAGCAGAAAACTGCCACTAAAGCGGCGATAATGGGCTTGATAATATGCCCTTGAGAACTCCAATAGAAGCCCATGTTCTGGTGTCAACATGGGCTTCTATTGAAATTCTCACCGGCATATTATCAAGCCCATTATCGCCGCTTTAGTGGCAGTTTTCTGCTGCTAAAGCGGCGATAATTTTAACGATGTGCTCGATAATATGCCCCGTGGCTCCCACAGATTCCAGAACATTTCATCACAGAAATGTTAGGAAAATGTGTTTTTTAGTTAGAGTTTGAGGCTTGCATTGGATTCTGGGTAAAAAGAAATGTGGCGAGAGCCACACTAGTCAGCCCACTCTGTGTACCCCAATTGTCTAGTTTAAAAAAATGTACAGGTTGGCTAGGTATCCCTAGATGCTAGCTAGGCTAGGGCCCTGAATCTAGAGCTACCGACATTGGGAAAAAAGGGTATATTTTAGCTGGAAAAATGTGATGTGTCTATTTTGTGTTTTAGGCCATTTCCTGTCATGGGCACTAGGCCTACCCAGAGAAGTGAGGGGCCAATTTATTTCGGAAGAGTTGGGGGAATGCTGGGTAGATAGAAGTTTGTGGCTCCCCACAGATTCCAGAACTTGCCATCATAGAAATGTGAGGTAAAGTTTTGATGTTTGCAAGGGATCTGGGCAAAGCAACGTGGTGAAAGCCATGCAAATCAGTACACCCTGGGTACCTCTAGGTGTCTAGTTTAAAAAAATGTATATATTGGCTAGGTTTCCCTAGGTGCCTGCCAAGCTAGGGTTTAAAATCTAGAGTTTCCCACATTGGAAAAAAGGATCTGTTTTTGGAGGAAAAATACGATGTGTTCATGTTGCGTTTTCAGCCGTTTCCTGTTGCGGCCAGTAGACCTACCCACACCAGTCAGGAACCATTTTTATTTAGAGACTTGGGGAAATGCTGGGTGGACAATAGTTGGTGGTTCCCCATAGATTCCAGAACTTTCCAGCACAGAAATGTGAGGAAAATGTATTTTTTTAGTCAATGTTTCAGGTTTTCAATGGATTTTGGGTAAAAAAAAAACATGGTAAGAGCCACACAAGTCAGCTAACCCTGGATACCAATAGGTGTCAAGTTTACAAAAATGTACAGGTTAACTAGGCTTAAGGTTTGACCTGGCTTGTCCAGTGGGTTTATCCCCAGACGTTTTGCTTTTTGGATTTCTGTTTCTGACCTGTTTTTGTTGGTTTTATGATTAGGTGCACTTTACCACTGCTGATCAGTGCTAAAGTGAATATGCTTTCCATGTAAATTGTTATGATAGATTGGTAATTCCATGATTGGCATATATGATTTAATGGTAAGTCTCTAATACAGTGCACTGTGTGTGCCCAAGGCCTGTAAATCAAATGCTGCTAGTGGGCCTGCAGCTCTGATTGTGCCACTCACATGAGCAGCCTGAGGGAATGTTTCACTCCGGAGGATGGTGTCCCTCCTGAATGTTGCAGAGGAAGAAGGAGCCCATGATGACATTGTAACATTGTAGTAGATCCTTTCCAGGGTTACGGGCAACCTATTTATTCAGTGGCACATGAGGTACCTGTCTTCTTTGTGTCTGGAAACCGAAAGTGAGACAACAGCATTTTAGGCTTATTGATCTTAGTTTGTTTTAGAACATAGTTATCCCTTAATAAATGAGGTAACAGCCTTGAATCTTCATAGTTGTTCGACGCATTACAAGTGGCCTGAACAGGAGATTATGCAGCAAGTGGGTCATTATTTATTAAGACATTATTTTGCAAGCCTTTGTTTGTGCCTTTCACGTGAGAACTGTCTGCTTTTCGTATTCTCTGCTAGTTCCTGGAGTTTAGTCTAAACACGATGTGCAAGGTCGATAAACAATGCCCCCTGTTATTCTGTTCTGGTCAGTCCCTAGCAACTAGACAAAACATGCTAACACAGCTGCTATTGCTGGAAAATCATGCTTTGATATTATGGGGATGCAAGTTGTTCTAACACGCACTTGGAGAGGGACCTTTCCAGCGAGAAGAGCTATGCTGTTCCTCTGATGTAGAAATACCATCTAGGAACTATGGTATGGGGTCTGCTGACAAAACTCAGAGATCTTCTTTTATATGATAAAACTTCTTCTAGCCAAGGGGGGTGGTTAGGTCTTATAGTCATTTATCCACTGTCTGTATACAATGACATCCCCCTTTATAATCTATGGAATTGCAACAATGCTAACTGTTTTAAATTTATGTGTTTTGCTACCGGTAGTAGCTCGTATACTGCATTCTAGAGCACTATAGTTAAAATAAACATTTTGAACTATAACAGTGACTCTGTCAATTCTTATTGTGGACAAGTACGAGTGAGTGAGTGAAAGGGTACGTCTTGCTACAGCGATTCCTGAGAGAGTGGGGAGTGTTGTGTTCTCGGTTGTCTAATCATTTGTAGCTTCGTGATTGTGTAGGAGAACAAATGAGACACTATAGCTAGTCAGTTTGGGGATTTTGGGTACTGAGGTGGTAGGAAGGCTCAGCCCCTACACACCAAGGTCCTTTTTTCCTGCGTATAGTTCTGTGTATGTGCAGAATCCCCGCAACATGGCGCCCAATGTTTGGTCTGGTACTTATCTGCGAGACTCCTGAGTAGTGCTTGTGCTTGTCCACAATCCCCTCACATCTGTTTCCGGAGACAGTTGTGACGGTGTAGCCTCCTATATTGTGAAGTTATATGTTTTTAAAGCTTGAATTCTAAAAGGTTGTTTTTCTTTCTTTTGCCCGTTATTGCGCTGCCGCTCGTAGGTTGTTATTCTCTTACATTCATCATGGCAGTTGCCACTCCAGTCACCACTTATTTGACCCAATATGGGGTCCCTAATGGTGGTGCTGTTCTTATCTTTGTTGTTGAAGCGAATGCTGACCGTCGCTTCGATGTTTTACTCGTGGGTCACCTTTCCGGCAGTGGATGGAACTGATAATTTCTTTCATAAATATACTGCCACCACGCCACCGCTGCATTATTGGCCTCTCTTGAAGTTCTATTAACTGCTTGGCAACACACTATATGGTTTAATGGTGCCCTTCCTCACCCTTTGACAGTGGTCCATCTAGGCCCCTTTTCGACTGCAGGGGGCACGTGGCCTGTTTTGGCTGGCTATACCTCACATCCAAATTATCAAACTGTTACTGTCTCAGAGCTTCTCGTATTAAATACATCGTTAATACGTGTACATAGAGCTGTTATACAGTTCATGTCATGCAACATGCAGGTGGGACCAACTGGAGTTGCTGCTAAGCCACCGGGGCCCGGTGGTGTAGTTATGAGTCCTGTCATGATTAATTCTTTAATGGGCAAGTGCCCACAAAATAAGGACGAGCTTCCTTATTGGCTTGCTTAAAAATCTGGGCAACTTGAAGCTGTTTATTCAAACACAACACCTGTGGAGAAGCACAGGATTCTAACCATGAGCTTACCAAAAGGCCTTGTTCCCGAGTTAGCTGATTGTAACTCTTGGGGTAGAGTATTTGCAGCAGTATATTCGATGTGTTTTGGCACTCCCTCAATGACCCTGCCAGGCTAAAACCTGTTCAGGATGAACATGGGGCCGAAGACCCCCTGGAGTTGGGAATGAGACTGGTGGGGGTGATCGATATTGTTTGTGATATGAGCCTAGCTAATGTGAAGGGTGAAGCAGTAAGCTTACAAGTGGCACAATGCTTGGAGGCTGTTGCTGACGCAGACAAGCTGCGCGAATTGCCAATGATTATTGCTACAGCTTATAAAACCTTATGGCGCAATAGTCTGGGAATTAAGGGCCACATTTATCAAGGTAAATTGCGTTTGCGATCGCAATTCAGCTGTGTGCAAAGCAGGTAAGTAGAAACCCACTCGCAAAATAAGGAATCGCAAAATTTGCGATTCCATATTTTGCGCAAGCATTTAGAGAATCGCAATTTGTGATTCCCTAATGCTATTCTGGGAGACATCACAAATTGCGATTTTGCTGTAAGGAATCGCAAATTACCACCAAATTCAGGTTAATGGTAAATTGCGATTTCCTTTAAAATGCAATGTTATGCATTTTTCAAAGTGCCATGCGGCCCGCATACATGCCCTTTGGGCATCTATGTGCGCCATATGTGCACACCTGCACATTTCAGGGGTGCAACAGGGTGTCCTTTAGGAACCCTTGCAGCCCTGAAATTGCGCACGCTATTCCAATTCATTCCTATGGGCCTCTTGGCCCATAGGAATGAATGGGAAGCCATTTCTTATTTAAGACTCGCAATTTGCAAGTCGCAAATGAGGAATGCGTAGGAATCGCTAAATATTAGCAGATTCCAACCTACATAGAGGTTTGTGAGTCTTTAATAGCGATTCGCAAAAAATCACTAATAAGGACTCGCAAATTGTACTTTGATTCATGTGCCCCTAAGCCTTTTAATCAAACTCAACCTCCACAAAAAGCCCAAACTGATAAGGATGGGCGACCGTTCTTTCCTAAAAAGAAATGGAGAAATAAAAAGCAGGGGCAGCAATAACAGAAGCAAGGTTAGCGTGCTGGTTCACCGACACCTGATTCTTCTGAGCAAACTTATGATTTGCGTGATCACGCGAAAATTAAGACTCCTGATAGATTTCAAGTTCCTGATCGGCGCTCTCCTCATTCTTTACTGGACACATCGGACTCTCAAGTCAGTGGTGGGGAAAGCCAGGATCGCAGCAAAGGTGCGACCAGTCAACAGGGATGCGATCAACATCGACAGTTTAACATAAAAGCCAAACAAGAGGGACTGCCTCGTTTTACCCCCTTATTAAAAGAAGAAGGGTGCCGCTTTAACGTCAAAGTATGCCTCAGACAGTGAGAGCGCTACTCCCAGACTGGACATGGGCAGTGACTCTGCTTGACAGCGCATCGGAGGTTACCATAGTGCAGAAGGCACTGCATCCCTGTCTGGAGGCGAGAGCAACTGATACCTTTATTACATTAGAAACAGCGGATACTCGAGTTGAGCACCCAGTAAGACTCTATGAAGTTATCTTCCAAATTAAGGGTGATATACAGCATACAATTACAGCTGTTTTCTGGGAACAAATCACTTCCTCATATGACATTTTGTTGGCGGAGGCAGATTGGCCTCCACCATTTGTGCTTGCCGCTTACAAAGGGGAGGACGTAATACTTCCTAGTTTTTCATGTTATGTCCCTGAGTGAGCTAAACAGGCTTATGCATCTGAGTGGGTATTTGCCCTTGCCCCAGCGGTGTACCTTAACCAGGTGGGCTGGGATAGAGATTCACCGGCGCATGAGATACCATTACGGTCTATGCCACAGCCACAACCGCAATATCCAATCAGACATGAGGCTAAAGCTACCGTTTGTGACATTCTGACTCAATTGGAATATCAAGGTGTAATTGAATTCTGTGTATCATGACGAATAATCCTCTTTTTCCTGCATCGAATCCAGGTGGGTCATATCATGTTGTATCAGATTATCGAAATTTGAATAGTCATTGTGGTACGTTTGCGGTACAGAACACACACAGCTCTGCGCTAGTGAACAGCCTTGTTCGTAAAAAATACTAGGGGTGGGTGGAATTTGCGTAGTCGCCCTACGCAAAGCTCCGCGATACGGTAAAAAATCTCCGCGAGCAAGCAGAAATTCCGCAAACAGACGAAATTGCTTTTTCACTATGCTTTTTTCCTGTTCGCGAACGCTGTTTACATGCTCGGGAGAAATATCTCGCGAACACGCATTTTGAGAACGCGAACAAGCAAAAAATTCAGCAAAGCCACGGAACGCAGAATTTTGGGCAATACCGCGTTCTCCGCGGACCGTAAAATTACCCAAATTCTGCAAATTCGGTGAGCGGAACGGAATTTACCACCCAGGCCTAAAAAATACAAGAAGACACTGGATATATCCAGTGGTTTCTACAGTCATAACTTGGCTCCGTAGAGCCATGACTTGACAGCATTTAGCGCCGTCGGAAATCAGAAAAGATTTGCGCGCTTGTCTTTGGGTATAATAACAGCTCCAGGGCTTTTGCTGCATGTGTTGTGTCTTTGTTTCACAGCATAGATCCAGATATGTACTCATACGTAGATGATATTTATCTGATGGACGATGATCTTGTCCAAGTCGACCAAATTATTCTGTTGTTTGCCGAGTATGGATACAAATTCAATTTTGCTAAATCTCACATCGCTTGTTTTGCGGTGCTCTTTTTGGGCTACAAGCTCAATAATGAAGTTAGCCCCCACTTTCTGGAGAAATGTGCACAATTGCAACCTCCGTCTACACTGAAGAATCTTCAGTCTTTGCTGGAAGTTTTACATTTCAGGAGGACATACATCCCTGATTATGCCCAGCGTATCAAACTGCTCTATGTGTTGATATACCCTACAAATTCTTCTGCCTGCTGGCTTCCGGAACACACCTCTATTCTCCAATCTTTGCAGTCAGATCTGCTAGCGACTAACTACTTGTTGACGCGTGATAATTCCATGAATCTAGTCATCCGTATTGTATCGGGGGCAGTGGGTTTCACTTACTTGACATTCAACGAAGGAGACACAGTTCCTATTGTATTCAAATCACATTTGAACACAGCAGCGGAAGTGCGATTTTTAAATGTTGAAAAGATTTTGACTGCGGTCCAAATGTTGATTCTGAAAGAACGCTCGCTGGCGAAGGGGAAACGCATTCTTATGGTTTCGTCTATCCCTGCTCTAGAAGTGGTGACTGAGGCAAGTGTACCAGACTCTAAGGCTCTACATCCCCATTGGATACAACGGGCTACTTCCTTTACATCCACTTATGTCACGTTTATCTTTAATCCTGCTCTTTAGACACAGGAGTTTTTACAGTATGAAAATGTTCATCCTCCTCCGTTGTCGTTTCTTCCTTTAGACGAGTACAAATGTATAATTTACGCCGACGGCTTGGCTGAACCGGCCATCAGATTTAAACATACCTATTCAGCAGCTTGCGCCATTGTGGCTGGTTCAATAGTGAATGGTGAATTTAAGTCTTCCATTGTATATACACAGGTACTAGGGGACTGCATGGCGCAATTAGCGGAGCTGCATGCTCTTGTTCTAGCTCACGAGTTTGCTGATCCCAATGTGAATACACTTATTTTGTGCAATTCTTACTACTGTGTTCAGTCTTATAATAACAACTTATTCATTTGGTCTCAGAATGACTATCCAGACTCTAAACGCAGCACAATAAAGCATAAAACGCTTTGGGTTCAAGTGGCAGAGCTTAAAGAACATATGCCACTCACACAGGTTAAAAATACTCTTGGCCATCAGTGTGTGGGAGCACATGCTGTTGGTAATTCTTTGGCTGACGAAGCAGCCAAATCTGCAGTAGCCGCGTGTTCTGTTGCAGCAGTTACAAGATCCATTACTAAAATAGATAATTAAATTTTGGCAGCTATTGCTGCTATGAAGGATGGAACTGCTTACCCGCAGGGCTTCCCTTCAAAGTATTCTTATCATTTATCTCCCGAACAAGTTCCTTTTGCTACAATTCCGCCAGTTGGGGATCGCCTGATTCCCAACATGGACCGCAGGCTTCCTTTGATCATTGCCACACACGAGGGCAGGGCTTCTGCGCATGCAGGGGTGTCTGCGACTGTCTCTATTTTACAGCAGCGTTATTGGTGGCGTAGTTTATATAATCAAACCCGTAATTATGTGCTTTCTAGTGACATTTGTCAGCAGATCAAACCATCTACGGTTTCATGACCACCACAAAAATAGCTATATATCTCAAATCAGCCATTTGGTTGTGTATATCTTGATCACTGTTGTCCATTGGCTTCTGATATTGCCTATAAATATATTCTGTTGCAGTTTATTCGTGCTCTAGATTCCTTTGGGTTTGGCCACAACGCAGTGCTGATGCTCGAAATGTCATTAGAGATTTGTGTGTCTATGTCGGTACATTTGCATGTGGTACCTTCCATTCTGACCAAGGTCCAGCGTTTGCCTCTAAAGCGTACAAGGATGCTATGAGGTCTTTGGGGTTGCTGGTGCAGTTTTTGTCTTCATCCAAGCTAAGGGCAATTCTATATTGGAGCGAATGAACCATGGCTTAAAGCAATCTTTGACAGCTAGAGTCTGCGGTACTGGCAGGAACTGGCTAGCCCAAACATGCACTTAATAATCTCCCAAGAAGATATCTGAGTGGGTGGACCCGACACGAAATGCTTTTTGGCATTAAAATGTTTGTGCAAGACCTTGATGGTCTAGATGTTGTGGTGGCAGCCGCAACATTTGACATAGATAACCAATCTACTATGTTACAGGACCTACAAAAGACCCGTGACAGCTTCGCTACAGAACATTTACCCTCTGCCAATGAAATGTCAAAGCTGATTCCGGTCTCCAGCTGGCTTCCTAAGATTGGAGATCTGGTACGAGCAAAGCTGGAGAACAAAACAAAAGGTGGTCCATCTTATAATGCACCGGTCCCAGTTCTTGGTTTGAAGGGTACTCGTGCCTGGTCGCAAAGAAAACAGACACATTTCAGTCAACAATGTCAAACTACACCATCTGTCCAATTCTGAATAGTGTGACTCCCGGTGTTTCATGCAACACTATTTCTTTGAATCCAATGGCTTCAGCCTCTTCGACTAATGCCCATGTCGTTGAGGGTAAGATGGAGAGTACGATTGACCTTTTGCCTGTTGTGACTTCATCCTCTTCCAACGCAGATGTTGAGTATGCTTATCCTGTGGATGAGTCCCACATTGACGTACATGACGGTCCTTTACAACATCAGGCTGATGCTGCACTGCCACTGTTGACGAACCTGGGTGCACGTGGTTATTTTGGGGACCGTACAAGCTTCTTCTTTGACTCTTCATTCTCGTCCTCCTCTGCAGCACTTCCACCGACAAAAACAAGTATTTTCATCACTTGGTTAAAAAAGACTTACCTGGTCCCACCCTGGGCCTACATCTGGTTGGTGCTTGTCCTGATTTTCCTTTTCATGTCAATTGGATTTGGGACAGTATTTTTCTTGCTCATCAGTGGTGATTATTTTCCAGAACGCTCTGCTGTAAAGTTGGACGACGAAGTTCTTGCTCCACATACATCGTCCCACATTATGAAACGTGATCAAGCCCTTGTGAACTTTCGGCTTTCCCTGTTGCAGATGGCTTAGTTTGGGATAAAGTAGCATGCGAAAGCCATAGTCCGAAGGATGTCCTCAAGATACCATACGTGTTTCGCGTTTCATTAGGAGATGTGATGACATAGGGCATACATTCTGATGATTGGGATGTGCCCGCAGTACATTCGTTATTTTCTGATTTAAAGTATTATGCTGCTTTTGATGCTGCAGATTTGTATTTAAATTCTGCCAATTATGCTGATTTATTCTCTTATCAGCACTATGGCCATCATTACTTACACAAAACAAACACGTTAAGACCTATTTTTAATTACACGCAGTGGATACATTGTCAAACTCCCTTACCGGGGAGTTCTAAAGCACTTAGAATTAAGTTCACCTATTTCACTGATTATAACACGTCCAATACGAAATCCTATTTCTTTAAATTAACATTGCCATCACAATTTAAATGTATTCTCACACACACGTAATTAATCTATTCAAGTTCATTTAGGACTGAATTGACCTTTAAGGGTTTTGATCACTGGAAAGATACCATTGATTTGAAATCAATTTGGGGCACTAAAGCTTGGTAGGTACAGGGAACTGAAGCTTTGCATCGTGCATGTTTAATTCCGACTCAAATATTATTTTTGAATGACACAGTGCACCAAACTACTTTTTTTGGCCTGGCAACAGCCAAAAATCTAAATATCCCATCCATTCCGTCATTAGCTGAGTATGATAATTGGTGTAAATACACAAATTATACCATCGATGTACTACAAGCTCTGTTTCGAAATAACAGTTTCAAAATCTAAGATGTTGACCCCTCAGGATGGTTATTGTGGCAAACCAATTCAAATCCATGTCAACTGCGTTTTTATAATACAACAACCGGTTTCACACAAACTAGACCTGATCCCCATTTCCCACATTCACACACTGTCACCACATATTCAGTGGGAATATTGTGCCAACAATGGCTGGAACGCTCCACTCTGTTGTCAGTAAAACAACACCTGTCCCTCTTTTTGAGCAACATCAATTTGGCTAATTTTATTTTGGGTCCTAAATCCCCACGGTCGGAAAGGTTTATCTATGAGGCTCATAATGAATTATGGAAACTTTCACAGATGGAGGCAGTGTTCCGTCTGCATCAAATTGACCAAGCAAATTTGGAGAAGATTCTTGCGGTTGTCGACAATAGCATAAATGCATTGTCTTCATGCATTTACACCCTAGATAGCATTGTTTAATCTTTTGTTGATATTGTTCAAAGTGACGTATCTGTGTTATACCATGGTCAGAATCAAGTGAGATCTATGATGCAATTTGCACGGACGTTACAAACTCTCAAAATGGGAAAAGTACCATGGGATTATTTAATGCTTCTGCTTTGTTTTTACCATTTAATCTAACTGATAAACATAGATTCATGTCAATGAAAGATGCTACATAGACGCTGTTAAACATTGAACAATTAGAGCACTTGCCATTTTCAGTAGCAGAAGCCGATCCGGCTGTGTGGTTAATTAATGGCTTTATTTCTTTAACTTTCTCGCTATTTCAATTTACCTCTTGCATGAAACAGTTCCTGATAGGCCGCTTTGAACCCCATGAGAGTACATTTATTCACAAAGTGTGGTCCTTGCCTTTTACCTTCAGATGTCAGCGGGAGGATACGGAAATGTTCCTTATAAGGGAGGCGTGCGATTCCACAGTAGGACTTTCCTTAGTTTGTAAACACATTAAGTTACACGCCGCTTGTAGAGTGTCCGTCCCTAATCTGGCTTGATTTTTAAGAGGGATACCTCCACCAGCACCAGCAATAATTCCCACTCTCACTTTGCGTTCTAATAGCAGTTATCTTATTTTGCATAACCACGACTGCTGTGGCTAACGGGCTGGCATCCTGTATATAGTAACGGTTTCACAATGTGTTACTTGTTGTAGCATTTCACTTTTTCCACCCCCGCATGGGATTGTAGATAGTTTCATTTGGCCTTCCATTCCAACTTTGAAAACAGACTTCATTAAGATAAGCAGGCTCAAAGCGCTATAATTTCAAAAAAGAAGTAGCTCTCACTTCGGCTCGAGAGACCTTCAAATTGCAGGTGGCTAGAACATCTAGTGAGATTCAATCTCCCATTTCATCTCGGGAGGTGATCCATCAAATATTTAATGTTTTTGATACAGAGGGCCTTGCTCATTTTTTTACGCTTGTAGGATCAGGCCTTGTGACCTCCTTTCAGACGATCTTTGGAGTAATTCCAGTATTTATCCATTCTATTTTTTCCAGCGTCCTTGGAGGGTTCCCATTAATACTGGCACTAGCGGGTGGAATCCTGATTCTTCAGCTCCTGCTATGCAATGGCTGCCCATAATGTGGAAATGCACAGAACAGTCCGATTGCAACTGTACCGTGACTGAATGCAACAACCTATGGATGCTTGGCATTAGCGACGCTTAGCTTGAGTTATGGACTAACTTTTCGCTTTGCCTACTTCACTTGCGTCCAACGTGTGTTTTACTGTCAGTGGAGCTCTTTCTCTTGGCAATTGGATGTATGCCTCTCAGCACGTCATGCACTGACCCGGATTATGACCGGTTGATGGGTCCATTAACGGCCCATGACCAGGCCTGCTCTCTGGATGGCCGTATGGCACGTCTGGCTGCACTTGGAGTGTTGGCTGAGTGGAATATCTGTGTGGCTGCACAGACCCTCTTACACCAAAGTTTCATCGAATATCAAGCAAGTTGCCCAGATATGCCTTTGGATGCATCGGATTATGAGGAACACGTGTGTTCCTTTCAGCAACTTGATTGGATGGCATCCCGTTTTGCTACAATCAACAGGGATGACCTTTGGAACAAATTGCATTCTTAAGTTCACGTACTTTGATGGAATTTTGGACTCCAAACTAATCCCATTTTCAATGAACGACAATATTCTAAACACATTTTGTGTGTGTAATTTTCTAATTTGGATTTTTCAAGCGGTTCTAAACTCCGCTTAACTTTGAACTCTGTTTGTGTAGTTTGTCTACATACCACGACCTTACCAAGTGGAGGGTGTCATATGGCCGTTAGGGTCATTATTGACATTGCTAAATTAACATGAGCTCTGCTGCCATGATGCTGCTTTTGCCCACGTTACTACAAGAATTTATTTTGCAAGCCTTTGTTTGTGCCTTTCACATGAGAACCGTCTGCTCTCTGCCTATTCCTGGAGTTTAGTCTGAACACGATGTGCAAGTGGCACCTAGACAAAACATGCTAACACAGCTGATATTGCTGGAAAATAGTGTTTTGATATTATGGGGAAAGATGTTGTTCTAACACATACTTGGAGAGGGACCTTTCCAGGGAGAAGAGCTATGCTGTTCCTAAGATGTAGAAATACCATCTAGGCACTAAGGTTATGTGATGTTACCCTGCATGCATTTACCCCGCATGCTTTTACCCCGCAGTTTTTATGCCGCAATATCGTTTAAAACGTAGGGCTTTACAACACAATTCGTTACAACACATTCGACATTCCAACGCAATTACTATTCGAACTCCAGGGGGGCGTTAGTTTGGGGAATGCGTTGTAACAGTTTTTGCGGTGTAAAGCCCTGCATTGTAAAAGTTATTGCGGACTAAAAAATGCGGGGTAAAGCCATGCGGAGTAAAAAAAGCAGGGTAAACGACGTTTCCCAGGCACTAAGGTATGGCATCTTCTGACAAAGCCCTGAGATCTTCTCTTATATATAATAAAACTACTTCTATCCAAGGGGAGGGTGGTTAGGCCTTATAGTCCTTTATCAATCATTCAATCAAACATTTATAAAGTGCACTACTCACCTGTGAGGGTCTCAAGGTGCTGAGGGGGAGGGGTGCTGCTACTGCTCGAATAGACAGGCCTTGAGAAGCGTCCTGAAGGTTAGTAGTTCCTGGGTCTGCCGTAGGAGGATGGGTAGGGTGTTCCAGGTGTTGGCGGAGAGGTGGGAGAACGATCTGCTGCCGGTGGTCGCTCTGCGGATGCGGGGGACGGTTGCGAGGGCGAGGTCAGCGGAGTGGAGCTATCGGTTCGGGTGTAGAAGGTGAGTCGTCTATTGAGGTATGCCGGTCCGGTGTTGTGGAGCGCCTTGTTTGCGTGGATGAGGAGCTTGAAGGTGATCCTCTTGTTGATGGGAAGCCAGTGCAGGTTTCTCAGATGTGGTGTGATGTGGCTGTAGCGAGGGATGTCAAGGATCAGGCGTGCAGAGGTGTTCTGTATGCGTTGTAGTCGTTTCAGAAGTTTGGCTGAGGCTCCTGCATAGAGGGCGCTTCCGTAGTCCAGCCTGCTGCTGAAGAGGGCCTGGGTGACCGTTCTTCTTGTTTCGGTGTGGATCCAATTGTAGATCTTGTGGAGCATGCAGAGGGTGTTGAAGCAGGAGGACAAGACGGCGTTGACTTGCTTGGTCATGGAGAGTGTTGAGTTGAGGATAAACCCCAGGTTGCATGCGTGTTCGGTGGGTGTCAGTGCTGCTCCCAGATCGGAAGGCCACCAGGAGTCATCCCAGGCTGAGGGGGTGGAGCCAAGGATGAGGACCTCTGTCTTGTCTGAGTTCAGCTTCAGACAGCTGTTCTTCATCCACTCGGCGATGGCTTTCATTCCTTTGTGGAGGTTGGTTTTGGCGGTGAGGGGGTCCTTGGTGAGGGAGAGGATCAGTTGGGTGTCGTCGGCGTAGGATATGATGTTGAGGTCGTGTAGTCGGGCGACGTGGGCAAGCGGTGCCATGTAGATGTTGAACAATTTTGGGCTGAGGGATAATCCTTGGGGTACACCGCAGATGATCTTGGAGGCTTCAGAACAGAAAGGGGGGAGGTGGACGCTCTGGGTTCTGCCAGAGAGGAAGGAGGTGGTCCATTCCAGATCCTTGTCTTGCATCCCTGTGTTGTGGAGGCGTGTGCATAGGGTGCGGTGGCAGACAGTGTCGATGACGGCTGATAGGTCCAGGAGGATGAGGGCCGCAGTTTTACCGTTGTTCAGCAGGGCCCTGATGTCATCCACTGTCTGTATATGATGACATCCCCTTTTATAATTTATGGAATTGCAACAACGCTAACTGTTTTAGGTTTATGCGTTTTGCGGCTGGTAGTGGCTTGTATACTACATTCTAGAGCACTATAGTTAAAATAAACATTTTGAACTATAACAGCGGACAAGTACGAGTGAGTGAGCTGAAGGGTACGTCTTGCTACCGCAATTCCTGAGAGAGTCGGGAGTGCTGTGTTCTGGGTTGTATAATCATTTTTGGCTTCGTGATTGTGTAGGAGAACGAATGAGACACTACAGCTAGTCGGTTTTGGGATTTTGGGGTAGGAAGGCTCTGCCCCTACACACCGAGGTCTTGTTTTCCTGTGCATAGTTCTGTGTATTTGCAGAATCCCCGCAACAAGGGGAGGTAGTAGTTCATTCGGAAAAGACTTTGTGAATGAATTTTCAAAAAATGTTGTTAGGGAGTAGTCAATGGTCCATGGGACTGCAGCCAGCACTCAAGCATTTAAAACAAAAGTAAACTTTTCTTTGTAAATGCAGCCCTATTTTCTTTAAGGAAAAGGGGCTTTATTTAAAAATGAAGTGTTTTAAAGGCGATCAAAGACATGGTGGTCTGCTGACCCAAGCACACCACGATGTCTGTGATGGCTGCCAATCAGAGTGAGTTGCAATTTCTGACCTACCTCAATACTTTTCCTGAGGTAGGTCACATTGCAACCCATTCTGAATCGGATTCATTTGCACTGGCCTATTAGTACAAAGGTCAGTTCACAAAATCAAAATTGATTTGCATAATATTGTTGCAAAATTCAACACTGCATTTTGCAAACCAATTCTTAGTACATCTGGCGCAATTCGTAATCTGTCATTTCTATGTTGGACCTTCCTTCTATTACCTGAATTGCTCAAAATTCCTGTGGCTGGGTTGGTCCTCGCTCTCATTTTTGGTGTGCTAGTTTACCTATTTTGCTTAACAGTACATCTAGAGGGATTGGGTTTTTATAAGGTCTTGGAAACATCATATAGTACACTCAGGTTGACTATTGTTCTATTTGTTCTACCCGCTCTGCAACCTTTGTTATGTTATTGTTATTTTGCATAGCAGACAACAATTCGTTCCAACAAATTTTCCAACAACTCCAACAACACTGATTCAACCACAGCTTTTAGAAGTGTGTTGCAGGGATCCTGTTTGGAAACAGAACTGTGCCTGGCATCCCAGGACATCAGAATGTAGGGACTGAGTCACCACACCACATCAGTGCCTATAGGCCCACATCTGACTAGATCACAGGGCTACATTTGTCCTCCTAACCTTCCCAGGGTAGCAGGTGAATTGGCAACCTAGAGCATAACACTCTACTCCCCAAAGGAGCCGTACAAACAGATCATCACAACTTGTTCTCACTCATGCATGTCCATAATAAACAAAAAAATGACATAATGAAAGTTTAAATTTGTTATTGAAACTCCAGTGCCTATTAAGAAGCAACTATGCTGCAATTAGAAATTATATATAACTGAGCAAAGTAATAAACATTATGAGCAAACTGTATCCAATGAAATGCCCTGTCATGGCATACATGTAACCACAGTTTATCCTTGTATGAAGACTCTCAGAATTCTTTTATTTCAAGCAAAAAAAAAGGCAATTTCCATCCAGATAATATTTTCTTGCTAAACGAGTTTCGGAGCAAGCAGCTCCTTGTGAAAAGAAGCATTGGCATAGCCAATAGGTCTCGCCTTTGGGACCTTATAAGTGTTTACCCATGCAACAGTTGATGTTGTTGCACCAAGCATATTGTGCTGCATAACTAAATACTTCTAAGGTCCCAAAGGCGAGACCTATTGGCTATGCCAATGCTTGTTAATTGTAAAGGACATGAATGTAGGACCGATAGGGACCCATTTCAGAGTTTCTAAATCCTGCTGCATCTGAGACCCGGAAGGACCCGGTGCTCTTAAAGCTCTGCAATTGGCACACTGATGTCGACAGAAGGAAGGGCAGGGGCCCAATCAGATCAATGACTGCGACTCTGTCCCCACATCACACGTATCTTCGTGGGCCACTCTGTAATCTCATGCCCAGCCTTAGAGGTGGGCGCACTATTGAAATCTCAAGCCAGATGCCTGGCTTTGGCTATCTCAGGGTCCCCTTGAACCCTCAAGCCCAAAAGAGCTGAAGTTTCATGTACTGCCTGCACCCACAATCTAACCTCTTTCACCAATAACTAACAACAAAGCAGTGATATTTGTTGTAAAATGGACGAGAGAGATACCCATTGGGTAGCTGAAATGCATAAAGTGAAACTAGAAAGTCTGTGGTCAGTCCTGGGTTCTCTGCTAAACAAACTGTGTGATCCAAGGCAAGTATTATAGTTCACCGGGCCCCCTTCTTCTTCATTATCACAAATGAGAGTACCTTTAAATGCGTACGTTTAGGAACTGCACTGTGTAAATATGAGGTACACATGACAGCTGAACTGAATTGCCTCTGATTTCAGTATTGCATCCTGCAGAGCCGCCGCTGCCTGTCACTTACAGTTTGGCTCTCTGCAGTGTTCCCAGTTGTTAGGGTACTTGTGGCCTTCTGCTTTAAGGAGCTCTGCGAAGGGTGTATCTGATAAATTCAGTATTTTCCCAAATCCTTTGTGGCTTTTTCAAAAAAGAAACGCGCGCGCCTCGTGCAAGTAGGGGAGGGGGAGGGGGAGGGAGTGCGGCCGAGAGCAGGCAGAGTTTCCCTGGCGAGAGCGCCATAATTGCTACCATATGGCGGCGCTCGCTCCCGCAAGGAAATCGCTAAACGTGCACGCGTTGCCATTCAAGGCAATGCAACGCGTGCACGTTTTTGCCTTCAAAACCGGACCGATTTCAAAAGGTCTTTTTGCCTATGCAGCGCATGCGCGCTGCGTAGGCTAGACCTAAAAATAGCTTTGCGGTCACTGTCCTTCCTCAAGTAATTTTTGTATTTTTTCCATTTCCTAAGTCTGTTAAAGACAGCACAACAGCTATTTTTTTTTTAAACTTCCCTATGGCAGTCTCAACTGTAGAATACTGACCACTCCTAAAAATAGTCTGGATGCATGTGTCTGCATCTATTTTCACACTCTTTACAAAACATCTTCCTCGGGCACAGTTCTGTGTGCAGCAGCATTTTAAAGCATGTCTTTTCACCTCACCCACTTCAGCCAATGCCTTCCTTAAGCAACATCCTTAAAACCGTACATTCCAAAAGGCCACTCAAGGCTCCAGTGCAGATGTGGGATGTTTGTGCCTCATAGGAGAAGTCAACCACTATGTGAGTGCTACACATAATACAGGGCATTGAGAGTAATAGCAAATTAATAATGCAATTTAAAATACCAAAAACTAAAAAATGATATTGCATAAAATATATCTATTTTAATAAAATCCCACAGTAGTGATTACATCCCATGACACCCATGTAGGAGAGTAGGATCTGCTTCACATGGGTACCCTCACTTTTTGCTGATGTTTCACTGTTTTTCAACCTTAGTCTGGCTGTGGCCCTGCTAATCAGGACCACAGCCTAGCTGCTTCCTCTCTAAAATGGTTTCCATGTACATTAGGTACATATCTAATTGGATTCTGGAGTGCCTTATAAGCCCCTAGTATATGGTGTACTATGTACCTAGGGCATGGGTACCTCAGAGGCCTACCAGGGCCTGAAGCATGTATTATGCCACCCCTGGGAAGCACTCCAAAATGGCACCACAGGTCTGCTAATGTAGCCTGGGTAAGGGTGTGCTTGCACCCCTTACAGTGGTATAGGCTACCTATATCACTACCATTGCACACACATATAAAACCTATAAGTCACTCCTATGGCAGGCCTTAACAATCCTGAAGGCAGAGTGCTTGGTTTTTATGTGAGAGGGTGCCCCTGCATGAGCAGAGCCCCTCTGCAGCATTCGGAGTACCTCCTCTGATGCTGTTTGTGGTGCAGCCTGACCATATACTCAAGTGCATTATAACCCTGCGGTAAATGCTATTGGGATGGCTGCACGGAAACATGTCGTGTTTGGTGTCAAACGCTTTGGAATACTACTTCCCTCCGTAAGTTCTGGTGGCGGGGTTAGCATTCCACCCTTCTAGAGGGAGAGACATGTTCACACTGGTCTAACCCGGTAGGACTTTCTACAGCCCTGGCATCACAAAATGGATGCCTCTGCCACAAACACGGGTCTGGCCTCCTGCTGCTGACCGAAACTCTGGCAGGGGAGGCCTGGACAATAGGTTTCCTGTCCCAGGGAGGTGTAACCACCTCCCCAGACAGGCAGATGTGTATTGGGGCTGGGCAGAAGCACTCTCTGGTGCTTTGAAGTTCTGCACTGGGGGCACACTTGGTGTCCCTGTGCATAGTCCAGTTCAAACCAGTTGCAGGGGCTATCTGCCCCTGCTCTGGCGCAAAACTGGACAAAGGAAATGGGTGTAACCACCCCTCTTTCCAAACCCTCCCATAGGTGGGTCCCTAGAGTATATCCAACCCCCAAACTTAGTATAAGTATGGGAACCCAGTCCTTGTGACTTTAGATTACCCTGGACGAAACTCTGCAACATATATCCTGGACCTTCGACGTTCTACTCTGACTAGAAGACTGAAGAAATCTCCCTTGGGGTTAAGGAGTGACTCCCCTGCTTGGCAGGCACCAAAGAAGCAAATGTCTGGTCTGCAATTCTGAAGCTCCCATTGGATGCCGAAGTCTCTGCATCACCAGAAGTGAGTTTCCTGACTTCCCCGAGGCTACCCTGAGTCCACAGCAAAGCTGAGGCCCGTGGCTATTGTGGGTGACGAGGAACCTTGCCCCCTGGGCACCGCATACTATTGCTGGTACATCAACTTCCTGTTTATCCTTGAAGTTCTGCTTTGGGCTCCGAGTAGCCCCAGCCTTGAGCACTGACTGCACCGAAGATCTCTGGCCTCCACTCCACGAGTGACCCGTGGGCTGGGTTGCAGTGTGACCGCTTGAGGCTCCTTTGCGATCGCTAGCCCGTTGGTTAGTGGGTCCCCACGAAGGCAACTCCTCTTCTACTTGGGCTTCCCTGGTTGCTCCAGACGTGCCCTGACTCACCCTCACTGGGTGAGTCCCTTAGACCTAGCTGGTCTGCACCGACATCCTTCTTCTCGTTCCATGAGATTTGCCGTTGCCAAGGCTTATTGGATCCAATCTGGTCGCCGACACCGCAGCACTCGACATACTTTTTGGGACAGCTCGAATCCGGCTCATGGACTTTGTCGACACCTCCTGGACCTCGTGGCTGAAGAGTCAAGACACCCATCAACTCACCTGAAGCACCCGACATCTGTGGGCATTGGTCCATCCTGCCCTCGGTCACTGGCAAGTGACCCAGACTCTGTCCCCTCTGCTTTTAGGTTCCTTCCATCCTAGATCCAGGCTTGGATCTCTTCGGACACTTCTCCTCTTCACGGCAGCAGCAGTTCTTTGCCAGCTTCCATTGAAATCGACAACGCGACCCGACACCAAAAGACAGCTATGCACCCGGCTTCCCTGGGTGAGGTAACACGAGTTCTCTGGTGCTCCCATGGGTGCTAGCCGTAGAACTTCCTAAGTCCAAAAGGGTTTGGTCGTGACTCGATTCTAAGTGTCCCTAATCTTTAAATTTCCAACCGCGACATTGCCCATAGAAGCTACCGGGTACCCGCGGTTGTGTTTACACACTGCACACAGTCCCCGTGGGTCCCCTGTGTCACTACCTTGGGTGGTTCCTTGGGGTCCCAGCGATTCTACAGGCTCTAGGCCTTGTGTCTAGTTCAGTCATGGTTCTTATACCACTTTATTGGTATATGGTTTGTTACGCCCCTAGAGCCCAAACGTGTATTTGTGCTATTACTGTTGATTGCTAACTTGTAAATTAAGTACTTTGAACTCCAGTCTCATAAAGAGACTAGAGGGGTGTGTTTTATCTTAAATACATACATTTAAAATATATACCTGGTGTGGTTGTCCTTTCATTTGATCATTCAAGAGATGATAGACTGGTAAAACAAGCTGCTTTACATTCCTTCAAGACTTAGCCTGAAAGCTGCTCTCCATAGCTACCACTAGGATAGCTTTCAATAAAGGTTGTCTTTAACCTATTCACCATAAGGGGTTGTTTGGACTGATACAGGGTGCCCACTATAACTAGTGGACAGCATATATCCGGCCAACTTCTCACAACCCACATCACACCTACTTCCTCCCCACAACAAACACCCCCACTCACAATAAAAACACACATACATTCTCCACACCAACCCTGTCTCCCGCATCACCCACACCAACGCACCCACCACTCCCAAATCTCTCAAATACCAACAAGAACAAAACATTAATCTCCTCCCTAAACAAATCAAATCACATACACACCCATCCAACCTCTCCCAACAATCTCTCCCACAACCCAGCCACAGTTTTAGAAGTAAAAATAAGACAGCCAGTGTTTTCGTCAAGTCATCTGGGGCTGCTGCTGTGCTGGTGTTTCATCCTCCAGGGCCTGGCTGGTAATGGCTGCAGGTTCTTATCTTCCTAAGGAGGTAAGCAGTACCCATCAGAGTAGGCAGTGAGCTTGCAAAGTCGCACAGTGCTACCGGTTGAGGACGTTTACAGTATTTTTCTCAAATCCAACATACTAGTATTTTACCAATAGTCTTACAAATATTATCCCTGGTTTAGGGTGAAGTTGACTTTATTGCTTGGATTAGGGGTAAGGTTTGAATAAGTGAAGGTGATATTTTATATGGTTAGGATGGAGTAAAGTTTTAAGAGGGCCAGGTTTTGATAGGGTCTGATTAATGTAGGTGATGATATGAACCCCAGGGAGAAGGTAAGGGGATGGTGACACAGGAGGTGGTACAAATGTACGCCCTCACACATAAATTGATGATAAAAGAGGCATTCACAAGAATTAGTGTTAATGGATGTCTGATAGTAGTACATACACAATTCAGGAATATAGTGGCAAATAAATGCCATCTTTAGTCCTGCAATTATGATTTTGACATCATGACTGCAGGATGCATGACGTGAATGGAAAACAAGCAACCTGATTGTCCCTCTCACTTTCTACTCCCCCAAAACACAGAGATAAACTCATAATACTGTTCCTCTATCTATGTCAGTTATGGAAGCAATTATGTTCTGTAATGCATGCAATGCATGATATACAAACAAAATAGACATGAACATGAACATCCCTACCGCCTCAAGTCTCACAATGGAATATCAGGCTGCAAGGGTATTTTTTCCAAGCTGCTACTCAGGGCTGCGAGTTCCTTAATTCTCTCACTGGGAAAACATCTGGCAATGCAAGTGTCAGATGAGCACAAACAACATACGCCTTACCCATTGCACGCCCGGATCCTGGATTCTCCAGCCCGCTTAGTGCTAGGGACATTTGCGGTTTGTTGGATGGGTTCCCGCATAGTACCCTTGAGATGCAGCTGCTACGCAGGGTTGTTTTGGACATGCGTGGCAAAGACAGCTGTTCTGCTGTTAGTTTATTGTAAAATATTAGAAAATTCCCCATCACTTCAACTGTAAACATTTGAAAAAAAGTTTGAAAAAACATATATGAAGTTGTAAAGTGTGTGGCATTACAACATCAATGGCAGAAGTGTGCAGTAAAAAATAGGTGAAGTTCTACCAGCAAATTTAAATTATACCATGTTTAATAGTTGCAATTAAGAAAGAAGGAAAATAACTTAGCAATCTTCTAAGCAGCCACTTCTCGCTCGTCCACATTCCACAAGTGTTGCTGTGTTGCTACTTGAAATAAGGCTACTTATTAGCAGTATTATCCACATCAGGTACATGTAAGAAAAACACTGGTATCGCATAAGAGTTACTAATTTTAGGCAAGGAGTCCCCCCACAGCTCAAAAAAATCGACTTTGGTCAGGTTAAAACAGTTCTGAAATGAATCTCTGCTCAACTCATAACAGTTGTAGCACAAGCAGCAGGCAATCTTTAGAGAAATGCGAGCTACATTCATGCTGTACAAATAATTTTCAAGGCACAAAAACAAACACAATAAAATTCCAATTTAGAAAAATTGGGAAAAATATAATGACCCAAAAGATACAATGACCATCAAAATAGATTAAGGGGAACCAAAGGTATGACTTTTTTGAGTTTTAGGGCAAAATGCTCCTAGGAAAAGTAAAAGGAAAATCAAAAGTCGCGGTTCGCTGCTGACCCTACTCCTAGGCGTGATTTTGGACTGACACTGATGGAGTGGAACCCGAATACACCAAGAGAGTGGTTTCAATCGAATTTGTTGCATTCTGACTAGGGGCCGCATTTACAGTGTTGTGTACAGGTACTCTATCAAAAATGTGACAGGTACCCTTTTCGCCTCATAACAAGTACCACAGGATATATTACACTTGTAATAAGGCGGATGGGATATTGGTCATGTTTATCATAGATGGCCCCATCCATCTAACACTAAATCAGGCCCTAAGTCTTTTTTATGGAAGTTAACCTCTACCAGTGGAGCAGGGTCCAAAGCTGGGGCAAGCTAGCATCCCCCGGCATCAGGCGCTCCAAGAAGGTAACCTGGATTCTGTAGCAGGTGAGGTCGCTTTGCAGGTTGGATAGATTTGGATAGATTTGCTGCCTCACACTGAACCAAAGTAATACCTTCAGACTACTCACTTTTCAGGAAGTAGAGAGCCTGCTGTAGAGCAAGGCTAGAAGCCATCGCTGAATATATGCCTTCTCCGCATGGTCTGGTTGAACCAGCTTTAAGCATGAAAATAAAACTTCAAGCAGGAAGAATCTGACTTTCTTGCCCACTTCAGGTGTGGCGTCTGTGGGTACACTTCATCTTGGTCTCCCAGAGACTATAAAGTGACTTAGTGACACATTTTCAAAATTCCTTGAATGTTTCTCTTGCTCAGTCCTGCACCCCCACGCTCCTTAGGTCAGGCGTTAGGACCCAGGTCTCTCTCAAGCCAGTCTACTGTAGGATCCAGTTCTCAGTGCTCAACTGAGCCATCTTGGATCAGGAGTCATTCTGCAACAAAAGAGAATGCCAACCACTGCCTCTTGGAGAGCAATTGCAATCCCTAGGTGCCAACAGCAGTTATGAGTCTTTTAGTCCTTGTGTGAGTTTACTTCTTCCAGCAGGAGTCAGGAGTCTTCTTCAAAAGGGGATTCTTGCTCGGAAGTTGCACACTCGTTTCCCAGAATCTTCCTAAGAGGTGCAAGTGGAGGTGCCATATTTTTCCTGTGCACTAGACAGATTTTGGAGAAATTCTACTATCCAACCATAACTACAGCTGGGTCTGGTGGCTTAGTGGACTAATGCGCCCACTGTAGGGGTCTGTGTCCGACTTCATTGTCACAGGTTCAAATTCTGGTAGGTCCACTTGTCCTTTCATCCTTCTGGGGTTGATAAAATGAGTACCGTTGAGTAACAATAAACATCTGTTATTCAACACCAATATACCCTTGGGTGAATGTGTGGTTTACAAATACACATGTTAAAACTATTGCCTTGCTGTCCCCACCTCCTTTTGCAGAACCTCTCTCTCACTTTACTGTGAACTTACCCAATACTTACCAAATACCAAGCTTCCACCGGGCAGGCCTGTCTTCAGCTAATAGCAAAAACCAAAGGAAATGATGGACGGAGTGTTGAACAATGCAAGCACTCACCCCAAGTCAACTAATCTGGGTTTAATCCATCACCGTTCTTTAGCCCACTCTGCCACCCCAGTTCAGACATGGCCATATGCAAATCAGTCTGACCCTGTGCCTCATGGGAACAGTCCATCCCGAACTGCCAAGCCATGTCTTCCCTGGACCAGAAACAAGCTTCCTAGGACTGGTTTCTGGCATTTCAGCCGTCTTCAGCCAGGCTTGCTTGAATCCAGTAGCAAAGTGAGCCAGGGACTCACGTCTGAGCATACCCTGCCAACTTATGGCGAACAAAGCAAAAACCAAAGGACATGATGGACAGAGTGTTCAACATTGCAAGCACTCACCCCCAGTCAACTGATCTGGGTTTAATCCATCACCGTTCTTTAGCCCACTCTGCCACCCCAGTTCAGACATGGCCATATGCAAATCAGACTGACCCTGTGCCTCATGGGAACAGTCCAGCCCGAACTGCCAAGCCATGTCTTCTCTGGACCGGAAACAAGCTTCCTAGGACCGGTTTCTGGCATTTCAGCCGTCTTCAGCCAGGCTTGCTTGAATCCAGTGGCAAAGTGAGCAAGGGACTCACGTCTGAGCATACCCTGCCAACTTATGGCGAACAAAGCAAAAACCAAAGGAAATGATGGACAGAGTGTTGAACATTGCAAGCACTCACCCCCAGGCAGTTCGGGATGGACTGTTCCCATGAGGCACAGGGTCAGACTGATTTGCATATGGCCATGTCTGAACTGGGGTGGCAGAGTGGGCTAAAGAACGGTGATGGATTAAACCCAGATTAGTTGACTTGGGGTGAGTGCTTGCAATGTTCAACACTCAGTCCATCATTTCCTCTGGTTTTTGCTTTGTTCGCCATAAGTTGGCAGGGTATGCTCAGACGTGAGTCCCTTGCTCACTTTGCCACTGGATTCAAGCAAGCCTAGCTGAAGACGGCTGAAATGCCAGAAACCGGTCCTAGGAAGCTTGTTTCTGGTCCAGGGAAGACATGGCTTGGCAGTTCGGGATGGACTGTTCCCATGAGGCACAGGGTCAGACTGATTTGCATATGGCCATGTCTGAACTGGGGTGGCAGAGTGGGCTAAAGAACGGTGATGGATTAAACCCAGATCAGTTGACTGGGGGTGAGTGCTTGCAATCTTCAACACTCCGTCCATCATTTCCTTTGGTTTTTGCTGTGTTCGCCATAAGTTGGCAGGGTATGCTCAGACGTGAGTCCCTTGCTCACTTTGCCACTGGATTCAAGCAAGCCTGGCTGAAGACGGCTGAAATGCCAGAAACCGGTCCTTGGAAGCTTGTTTCCGGTAGGCCTGGGCGGTAAATTCCGTTCCGTTCGCGGAATTTGCGGAATTTGGGTAAAATCTGCGTTCCGCGACTTCGCGAAATTTTTTGCTTGTTCGCGTTCTCAATATGCGTGTTCGCGAGATATTTCACCCCGAGCACGCAAACAGCGATCGCGAACAGGAAAAAAGTATCGCGAACAAGCAATTCCGCGTGTTCGCGGAATTTCTGCGTGTTCGCGGAGATTTTTTACTGTTTCGCGGAGATTTGCGTAACGCGATTACGCAAATTCCGCCCACCCCTAGTTTCCGGTCCAGGGAATACATGGCTTGGCAGTTCGGGATGGACTGTTCCCATGAGGCACAGGGTCAGACTGATTTGCATATGGCCATGTCTGCACTG
This sequence comes from Triturus cristatus, assembly GCF_964204655.1. NCBI lineage: Eukaryota > Metazoa > Chordata > Amphibia > Caudata > Salamandridae > Triturus > Triturus cristatus. The sequence goes on along the minus strand of NC_140589.1, from coordinate 138,160,249 downwards.
GGGTGGCAGAGTGGGCTAAAGAACGGTGATTTATTAAACCCAGATCAGTTGACTGGGGGTGAGTGCTTGCAATGTTCAACACTTCGTCCATCATTTCCTTTGGTTTTTGCTGTCTTCAGCTCCTAAACCACTCCTCTACCTCTCACATGACAGGCCCACAGTTGTCTGGACTGGTATTCGCCTGTTTTCTGTGCACCTGCTCTATGGCTATAGCTTGCAGCAGAATTGGTGGTTGTTGAAATGAGAATTCCCTCATTTCACTGCCTCATCGGATCTGCAGAGAGGCTGGCCTGTCATACTCCTTTGCTTCACTCAGGTCTCTCGATATCTGGGTGAGATGGGAAGACTGGAAATGCGAGTGTTTTTCTTTACAACATCATAGTTGTGAAAACATGAATTTTGCCTTTCACTGCTGTAATATGATAGCCTTGAATAATGTGATTTACAACCCACAGTTCATGCTAGCGAATCGCAGTGGAATCCACACATAGCAATTATATCATTTCTGATAACATTTGAAGAAATGCTTAACATACTTACCAGCTGGTGCCTTCCACTCGATCTTTAGGGTCTGCAGGAGGTCCCTTCCCATCACATGGTGGCGGCCAATCATTGCTGGAACTGGCACCGTGAGCATGCAAATGAGTCTTGTGATACATATAATGAGACACAAAAACAACAGGAACTGGGGGTCTTGTAACAGACAGCACAAAGGTGATGAGTGAAAATGGACTGAAGTGCAACAGACCAAATCAAACCTAGCCACGAGCAGAGCATGGATTGCCATCAATCTTGCTCGAAGTACAGAGCAAATAGTGAGAGAAAGGTAGCTCTCATGATCAGTAATATCATTTGGTGATCCAACTATTTGGCAGAGGTGTGTCCCTTGATCGTGGGGACTACCTCCCTAGTTTGAAGCTCTGTTGTTATCTCAGGCTGGTAAGTGTTAGCCAGCAACACATGAAGTGTGAGAAGTTGTGAAGAACAAGGATCGTGGTCCTATAATGTGCAGTGCAAGAAATAGAAACAGTGAGAATTAAAAAAGGTTGTGTAGAGAGGACAAATCTTGATGTACCGAGTACTCCACACACCTTGATTAAAAGGGTGTAACAAGGTTATGGCAGTACTAGCAAGTGACTGCTATATGAAGGTCAACATGTTTCAGCCATCCGGGTTTGACTCCCCACGGCTTTCGTCAGGACCTATGTTGCACTGAAACAAGCTACTGCAAGAAGTACATTTACTAGGCGTGAAAGAGATCACACTTAACTACATATAAGAGGTTGAATAAGATTATGAAAATACAACCTTCATCGCTCAAAATCCTCAGGAGCGTAGAGTGTAATCATCACCCCACGTGCTCTAGGATTGTACCTCACCTACCCTGGAACCATGCTCGGGTGTAGGAGGCCCCGCTCTATCCGTCGTTGCCCCAGACCTGGTCGAGCACATGTCCAGAGGGATACACCTTTCCCTGACCTGCTGCCTCTAAGCAAAAAATGGGGGAAGTGTTTATACACATTACCAAGCATTGGAAATGCAATAGGTCTCGCATTTATCTTTAGTTGGAGTTATTGGCATTGTAAATGGGAATGTCTTTTACCTACCAAGGGAGGAAGGAGGGAGCGGTAGAGAGACACTGAGGTAAGGGGCTTATGCCTGGAACGCAAGAGAGAGGAGTAGAAAAGTGTTACACCTTGAGCCCCATTTACACCTCAATAGGTCTAGCATTTGCAAGAGTTAGAGCTATTGGTGTTGTAAATGACAATTTCTTTACATGCAGCTTCTGGTCAAGGATTTTGAAGCCGCAGGAAAAGTGAGATTATGTGTGCTTATTTTACTAGAAAAGGGGATTATTTTGTTATATGATATGACACCCTCTTGTGATTTGAGGTGCTGCTGAACTAGAAGCTGCCTGTTTACTTTTCAGATTAATACGAGTTCTGGATGCGGCAAAAGAAAACACGAACAACAAGGCCATGCAGAGTATAAAATATGCACACTCTATGATATTTTAGGCTCAATCTACAAAGGTTGGGCACTAGATAAGTACTGGACGCTCATATAGAGACAATTCCAAAATAAGTGGGGAGTGGATGCGGCATAACGGCCACAGCTGCTGACTACAGAGGTGGGTAAGAGGGTTTCAATCTCGGCATCGGCTCAACATCCTGTGATTCTGGGCAAATCACTTAGGGGCATATTATCAAGGACGGCGTTAAAATTATCGCCGGTTTAGCGGCAGAAAGCTGCCGCTAAAGCGGCGATAATGGGCTTGATAATATGCCCTGGAGAATTCCAAAAGAAGCCCATGTTCACACCAGAACATGGACTTCTATTGGAATTCTCAAGGGCATATTATCAAGCCCATTATCGCCGCTTTAGCGCCAGTTTTCTGCCGCTTAACCGGCGATAATTTTTAACGCCGTCCTTGGTTATATGCCCCTAATCTCCCTGTGCCTACAAAATGGATGTCCTTGTGTGAAGGAACCGGTGCTCATGTAATGTACTCCAATACCTTCTGGAGTACATTGCACCAAAAAAAAAAAAAAAGTACCATCAGCAGGAATAGGGTGAACACTCCTAAATAGACAATCCAGCAGAGCAAGAAGAGGTGAAAGAATTCTAGCCTAACAGACCCAGCCCCATATCATTGAACAAATTACCCTAATAGTGCTAATAGTGTAGTACCCTTCGATTAAATTCAATCCAAAAATACACTATGCGCAAAACACAGAAAAGAACGCAATACCATGCATACTGCATCAAACAGTACGTGTCTCAATGGACATTATGCAGATGTATACGAAGCACATATGCTTCTTCTACCATGATGATGCTCAATAGCAATCTACCTAAGCGACATCTAACAAAACATGCCCCGAAAGACATAGGGCAGATGTGTTAAATGCGTGTTCGCTTTCTCTAACGCAACAATGCGCAACTGATATAGAAATGTTAAATTATCAGGTGCACCACCACAAAAATGTGATATATATGCGGGTCTACATGCGTCTCTTAGTGTCAAGCTACATTGGCCTTCACATTAGGTGGCAGATCCCATAATGCAGTACATGGCGTGAAATATAACTGCATCATAGATAAAGGCACATCGCTTACCTTCAATGAATAAATACCTATGCTAGCTCTAATTCATTTTTTTTAAAGTGCTCAAGCTGGTGGGCACTTCCATCGCCAAATGAAGCATGAGATCAGACCTGGGTAAACTGGCTGAAATTAAATCTGTACTCATGACGTGCAATTACCAGATCGGAGGAAGAAGCCGTTTTCAAACTCCAAGCATAGCAAATGCCCCTTTTTAAAAGATGAATAGAGTGAAATTTGGCGGCCATCTTAGGAGAGTTCAAAGTAATCACCTGGATAGTTTGAAATAGCTAAAAACCGACACCTGTCTCAAGCGGCATGTCACATGAGATCCACAATAAGAGCCCCCGCTACACATCTTGAGCAGGAAGAATGACCTGCTTATGATATCTACAAACTAGGGAACCACTGAACCCTCGCTATAATGATCCCGCATTGTACACACTGCACTTTTCGAACGGCCAACACGGACTGGTTGTTGGAGAGGGAAGGGTGTGGGAGCAAGATGAATCCATGAATGGGCGGGTGTGGGATCCAGATAAAACTGGGGTTTTAAAAAGTGACCCACAATATGCGCACACATAGAAAAAAGCACTCTTAATGAAAAAAGATGGCGGTGCAAAAAACTAAATTAGTGCACAAACACAAAGGGAAAACACCCTTTTGAGCAGGGATACCTGTAATAGGCCAATACTCTAGGGGAGGAGTAAGACACAAGGAGGTGGATCATAGAAAGCAAATACACCGTTGAAAAGCAAGCTTTTGCGAGCGACACTCTCCTTAACCAGTCAGCAGCGGAGCCGGAATGAAAGCCCACATACTGAATACAGCATGTCTTCCAGACAGCGCATGCGCTGCCTAGGCTCGACCTAAAAATAGTTCAGAAACCTTCCCCTCTGAAACAAAACTGTGAGGATTGGAAAAAAGACTGAGGACACCCTGTTGCGGCCTTCTCTCTTCTCGTTCTACGTTTGCTGTTGACAAAGAAAAATGACTAAAAACAGCAAAAAAGAAATAAATAAATGATAATCATAGTAATAAAAGTCAGCACTAGACAAAGCAATTGGGGGGAAAAATTATCACAATAAAAAACAGGCAACACAGAAATAACACAAACACCCAATGGTCTACTCTGGAAAGCAGGAGTCTGTCACTCACAGGTCCCAGAAGTGTGACATCAAGAGAGTCATATGGTGTGAAGCTCAGGCACCGCCATCATTGCTGCAGCAGAGCATCCGATGCTGAACATGGCCACGACCTGGCTCTTTGAATGACCCCAACGAAGCTGCACCCCCACCACCCCCCAGTGCCTTGAGATCCTAACGGGTGAGTAGCACGCTCTACAAAACACTGATTGATTGATTGATAAATAGAAAAGACATGTGGGATGGAAGCGGGTTGAACCTGAGAAGGCTCCCTTAGATATCTGGAGGCTGTAGCTCGGCAAGCGTGTGCGCGGGAAACAGCCTTTACAACGCAGGCATAACAATGCACAACCATTACAACGCAACTTTTAAAACGCATGATCTATTACAACGCAAGCTATTACAACGCATGCTATTACAACGCAGATGCTATTACAACGCAGATGCTATTACAACGCATGCCAATACAACGTAAGTATGGGTAAGTATTTTATTTAAAAAATGACCTTACCCTGTAAGTTTAAAAATTTTAAACTATATACTTACCCTACACAAGCACACACAAAGGAGTAACAATAGTAAATATTATCCCTAAACTATCCAGCACTTAACATATTGAAGCACCCACCCAGGAGTAACAATAGTAATTAGTACCCCAACACTAATTAGTACCCCTACACTATCCAATAATTACCCTACACAAGCACCCACCTAGGAGTAACAATAGTAATTAGTACCCCAATACTAATTAGTTCCCCTACACTAACCAATACTTACCCTACACAAGCACCAACCCAGGAGTAAAAATAGAAATTAATACACCTACACTAACAAGCACTTACCCTACTGATTCATACCCCCAGGAGTAAGAATAGTAATTATTACCCCTACACTATCCAATAATTACCCTACTGATGCACACCCCCTGGAGTAACAATAGAAATTATTACTCCTACACTATCCAAAACTTACCCTACTGATGCACACCCCCTGGAGTAAGAATAGTAATTCTTACCCCTAAACTATCCAGCACTTACCCTACTGATGCACACCCCCTGGAGTAAGAATAGTAATTAGTACCTATACACTATCCAGCACTTACCCTACTGATACACACCCCCTGGAGTAAGAATAGTAATTAGTACCCCTACACTATCCAAAACTTACCCTACTGATGCACACCCCTGGAGTAAGAATAGTAATTACTACCCCTACACTATCCAGCACTTACCCTACTGATGCACACCCCCTGGAGTAAGAATAGTAATTATTACCCATACACTAACAAGCACTTACCCTACTGATACACACCCCCTGGAGTAAGAATAGTAATTATTACAAATACACAATCCAGCACTTACCCTACTGATGCACACCCCCTGGAGTAAGAATAGTAATTAGTACCCCTACACTATCCAGCACTTACTCTACTGATGTACACCCCTGGAGTAAGAATAGTAATTAGTACCCCTACACTATCCAAAACTTACTCTACTGATGCACACCCCCTTGAGTAAGAATAGTAATTAATACCCCTACACTAACAAGCACTTACCCTACTGATACACACCCCCTGGAGTAAGAATAGTAATTATTACCCCTACACTATCCATCACTTACCCTACTGATGCACACCCCCTGGAGTAAGAATAGTAATTAGTACCCCTACACTATCCAAAACTTACCCTACTGATGCACACCCCCTGGAGTAAGAATAGTAATTATTACCCCTAAACTATCCAGCACTTACCCTACTGATGCACACCCCCTGGAGTAAGAATAGTAATTAGTACCTATACACTATCCAGCACTTACCCTACTGATACACACCCCCTGGAGTAAGAATACTAATTAGTACCCCTACACTATCTAAAACTTACCCTACTGATGCACACCCCTGGAGTAAGAATAGTAATTAGTACCCCTACACTATCCAGCACTTACCCTACTGATGCACACCCCCTGGAGTAAGAATAGTAATTATTACAAATACACTATCCAGCACTTACCCTACTGATGCACACCCCCTGGAGTAAGAATAGTAATTAGTACCCCTACACTATACAGCACTTACCCTACTGATGTACACCCCCTGGAGTAAGAATAGTAATTAGTACCCCTACACTCTCCAAAACTTACTCTACTGATGCACACCCCCTGGAGTAAGAATAGTAATTAATACCCCTACACTAACAAGCACTTACCCTACTGATACACACCCCCTGGAGTAAGAATAGTAATTATTACCCCCACACTATCCAGCACTTACCCTACTGATGCACACCCCCTGGAGTAAGAATAGTAATTAGTACCTATACACTATCCAGCACTTACCCTACTGATACACACCGCCTGGAGTAAGAATAGTAATTAGTACCCCTACACTATCCAAAACTTACCCTACTGATGCACACCCCCGGAGTAAGAATAGTAATTATTACCCATACACTATCCAGCACTTACCCTACTGATGCACACCCCCTGGAGTAAGAATAGTAATTATTACCCATACACTATCCAGCCCTTACCCTAAAGATGCACCCACCCTGCAGAAAGAATAGTAATTAGTACCCCTACACTATCCAATACTTGCCATACTGATGCACACCCCCTGGAGTAAGAATAGTAATTAGTACCCCTACACTATCCAAAACTTACCCTACTGATGCACACCCCCTGGAGTAAAAATAGTAAATAATACCCTTTGAGTATACAGCACTAACCATAATAATGTACACTCCTGGAGTTAAATTAGAAATTAATCCATTTTTAAAAATGTTTTAAATTTATTTAAAAAATAATTATACAATCATTTAAAAATGTTTAAATAAATTTAAAAATATAAACAATGTTTTATATATATTTTTAAATTAATGGAAACATTTTAAAAATTAATCAATGTAATTTAGATAAACATCCCCACGCTTTGCCATTAAAGTGAATGGAAAGAATGGTCCTTCTTTTATTTCACTAGTTTACATTGAGACTGCCGCATCAATGAAATTGAAGATCATTTGAAGAGGATTGCGGGAGAGAATCAAAGCAAGAATGAATAGAGAAACGGTAAGTAATTATTTTAATGGATAATGTAATGTAAAAAAAGTAGTAGTTTATTAAAAAGAAATACATTAAAAATTATTCAATAAATGCGAGACCGCGATGTTTATTTAAATATTTATTAATTTTTATAAAAAAATAGTTTTAATAATAAAATTTAAAAAATGCATTTAAAACATAGAAATTAAATAAAATGCATATAATTAATTTAAACAGCAATAATAAATATATAACGATATAACATTGACAAGTCAGTTTTTCGTTTTTGTTGCTCCAGATGACGTTGACGCGAAAACGTGAAACTTGAAGGCAGCCATTTTCAGTAGCGTCGCAGGACATAGCAGAAGCATGGGAGATCTGCGCTCAGGTAAGAAAATTAAAATAACATATATACAAGTAGATGATTGTTTATTATTGCAAGGAAAGTAGAGGGAGGTTTGTAAATGTAATAAATTAATTACTTTGTATAATTGTAACTTGTCACGAAGTATGTTGAAAGAGTATGGCCATGTCGGGTCACGTGTTTACCATCCGAAATTGTTTTTTATTATTAAATAGGCTCAAGAATGGTTTTAGAATTCGAAAAAGAGAAGAAAAGAAAAAAGAGAAAATGTTTAGAAGAAAAAAAGATGGGATGAAAAAAGAACGATTTTCGACATTTGGATTTTTTGCAGATTCCGGATGGACATTGCTTTTTTGGGGGGGGTTTACATCTATGAAGATATACCGAAGGATTTCCACGTTGAAAATCGACCGTTTTACCTTTCGTACAATTTCTATTGGATTATTCCTTGGTGTTACTACTATTTTTCAAAAGCATACATATATTTAAAGAAGGCTTCGTACTTATGAAAAAGTACTTTGCAGAAGAATGATAGTTTGGAAGAAAAAGATATTGTCATTTGTACATTTTTGGGGAAATAAACAAGATGGGATCTTTGCCAGAGGATTTGTGTTGGAAAAAAAATCAAACATGGAGAAAAAAATTTGGACTGCAAAGATGAAGAATAGAAAATAGAAAACATCAAAGGTAAGGTGAACCAACTTAATAATTTTGAAAATGTTTAGAAAAATGCCAATTAAAAGAGGAGAGATATTTTAGGGTAAAACAGGAAAGTAAAAGTCTAGTTTTTATTAGTAATGTAGTATGTGTGCAACATTATCAAGGTAGTCTGAAGCCACACACAACGAAAATTGTTGTAAAGTTCCCAATAGTCTTTCAGACATTTCCTTTGATTTTTTGCTAATACGTGGGTTTAGGCTACCTGTTAATGCTTGTGACATTCTCATTTCTTGGTAACTTTGCTCCTTCCTCAAAGTTTCCAAAAAATGAAAAAAGTTTGGGTGTGATTTGCCAATTGAATGATTGAAGGAGTTGTGCCATCCCTCTATGGCATTATTTGTCTTTGCTCCTCCTTCTAAGCAGGTCGAGTAGCAGTTCCACCACTCCACATGGAAACGTGGCTTCCTCCTGCGACCAGACCTGCTTAGATGCCCAATCCATGTGTCTTCAAAATAATTTAGTAAGGGAGCCAACTTTTCTTCATTTGTGGTATAAAAGTCTGATTCTGTAATTGCAGTGTAGTATTCGTCTACACTATCAGGAGGAACAAAGCAAAGTGCAGTAAGTTTTTTGAGTTCAAATTGAAGTTTGCTATCCGATACGTAATCCACAACTAAGGATGTTTTTTGTATCTTACGCCAAAATGCCTGGGAAAAGTGGAAAAAACATCCTTGAATTTGGGTATCCACGTAAGTTTTGCAAATCACATTAATCATTGCAAATTCGAAATCTATTATAATTTTCCTAGGACTTTTGTTGGATGTTTTTGATTTTACCACTGTTAAAACTTCAGTGTAAGTTGTGGATTGTTTATCAGGTAGCGAAGTGTATACCAAGGGGACTACAGTATTGTTAATTTTAGCATGAATGGTGTATATTTGGGTGAAAGGATGGGGCGTGCTTTTGAACGTGCCATCCATCATCCAAACATCACTATTCTCTAGCTTAACTAGATTACGGGGTGTGCTAAAAATAAGGATTCTTTTCAGAGGGTTTTTGTTGTCATGCAGTAAAAAAGGTTCGTTAGAAACAGAAAGTGAGGATTCAGGAGGAATTAGGATGTCAGAGAAGGTTTGTGGTGTAACTCTTTGTGGGTTACTTGCCTGTTTTTTGCGTTGTATAATTTGTCTCAGATTGGGTATAATGGGCATACTGCTGGCAACATGAGTTGGGACATGTTGTGCAACCTCCATCAAAATGGAACCACAGGAGTCATTGGAGGTGCATGCAATTTCCTTCATTTCATTAATTGTTTCTCTCACCTCAATCTCCATTGCAGAGGCAGAGTGGTTATGGCCTGTGGTTTTTAAGACACAGTTACCCAGAGTAACCGCTCTGCCTGTGCAATGGGTTGAGTAGTATTGCACACACCTCCAATGACACCTTAGTTCTGTTAGTCGCTCCTTGCAATAAATGTACCCTGCATGCTTTAGGAGGCGGTTTCCCTTCCTTGAGTTAATGTAATTTACTGTCTTGTTTGTTGACATTATCTGAAATGAAAAGAAAATATAGGAAAATATTGTAACTTTAAATTTAGTAGTCGAAATTTTTTGATTAAACATTCATTTAAGAAATCTATTCTAAAATCATTTCTAAAAGATCAACTGCTTTGCTTGTTTAAATTTTAACATTTTTTTCTTCCTGTTTTTACATAAAAACAGAAAATAATTTGCTTCTGTAGAAAATACTTTTTCGATTGTTTCAATTTGCTTCAAGTTTGAATTTTTAGAACGTTAAGAAGATATTTGCAATGTTGTTTATTCTAAGCAGAAAGAGAAAAGGAAATAGCTTTGGTATATATTTATTCATTATTTGGTGTGTTGGTCGTTTTGGAAAAAAGAAAGGTTATTTACATTGAATATATCGTTTAAAAAAGAATTTACCTGTACAATTATTTGTTGTCGTTGAGAAGATGCTTTTTCTTTTCTTTGAAGGTCTGGCAAAGCTGGTTTTTTATGGGTTAAGTGTGAGCTCTTTACTGACTGTTGATATCTGTTTAAAGTTAAATGATATAACAGTTAAATTTCTTTTTAAAATAGATATCACATTTAAAATACATATTTCATTTTTTTCACAATGCTATCATTATGCAATTATTTATAGATATTATAGAAAACAATATTTCAGTAAATACATTCGACTTGTGAGTTTTTCATACAGTTTCAGTTTGGTTCTACATTTTAAGATAAATCTTTTCACTATTTTCTCTCTTTGATACAGTATTTACTTTTTAGAGAGAGGGGGACATCTTTAATGTTATGTTTTTCTGCACCATTATCCTATTATGTACTTTGCACATGGTTATGAATTTTTTTTTTTTTTTTTTGAAACCGTTTATTACAAGACTCAAAAAATATACAAATATGGGCCTACAACCTTCCGGCCGGCCGCTAGCAATAAAAGGAGCATACAATATACATTTATAAAACACATGGTGCTGCGGCCGAGCATGCACAGGAGGTAACATCGTTGCGAGCCACACTATCCAGACCCCACTATACGGTTCCATTTTAAACTTAAAGAACAACAAATACAAACAAACCCACAAGGCAATCCTCATTCGGAAATAGCAACACGTGCTCCCCCAGAGGGGGGATCCTAGCCATCCATAGGAATCTCAAGAGGGGGGGGAGAGATCAGAACTAGGGCTGGGTACACCTAATGCCCAGGTACCGGGGGGATGAGTTGGCTAAGGGGACGGGGCCGGCGATGGATCAGGCAATAACGGCGGAGCACAGATTCCCCCGCGGTAGGCGTTCCAGGGGCCCCACACTTTCACCCATGTCCCAGGCTTACCTCTCGCCACATACACCACCTTTTCCCGAAACATGCACCAATCCATATGTTCCTTCCAGGCTGAGACAGTCGGAGGCCTCTGGGATCCCCACAATTGGACAATATCACGCTTGGCAACCATATACCCCAGAGTCACCCACCACGTCTGCGGCACCGAATAGTCGGTAGGCTCCCACACATTCAACAGGCATCTCCTCGCTTCGGGCAACAGCGCCACATGCGTAACCACTCGCAGCACCTCATGCACACCACGCCAGAACCCCTCCACCTCCGGGCACTCCCACAGGATATGCAGAAAAGTCCCCAACGCACCACACCCACGCTTACACAAACCGTCCTCAGCATAGCCCATACGCAGGAGCTTTGGCCCCGTCATGTAGACCCTGTGGAGTATCTTGAGCTGGACGAAACGAAGGCGAGCCGGTATGGCCACCTCTTTCGGGGAGGCCACCGCGGAGGTCCAGTCCTCGTCGTCCAGCTCCAGCCCGTCGGCTACCCAAGCCCCACGAAGGGCAGTCAACAAGTCTGAGCGGTCGTTGATCAGTTTTTTGTAGATCAGTGAGATCGTGCTGTCCGAGATGTGTCCATCCAGCACTCTATCCTCCAGGGGGGAACACTCCGGGATGGAGGCAACGTCCGGAAAGACGGAGCCCAGCGCATGACGGACCTGCAAATACCGAAAGTACTCGCTGCCCTGCAACTGAAATTCCGTCTGCAGCATCTCGAACGTTTTAAATCCTCCCCTCGTCCAGAGATCCCCCACTTTGCTAATGCCTATTAAATCCCACTTCTCAAAGCCCTTCGAGGTCCACAAGGAGCCCAACCGCTCAGATGCGTATAGTGGTGACGCCCGGGTCAAACGGTCCTTCCACCCCATTGCAGCATTGGCCGCGTGCCACACTCGCACCATGACACGCGTGGGGCCCGTTAGGCGAGCGTCGGGCGCGCTAGAGTAGAGCGCTCGATTATGGTCACCACCTGGAAGTAGCATCCTATCCATTTCAAACGCCGGGTTTAAGGCGGGCCCATATAGGCCCTGATTAATCGCAGCTAGCTGGGAGGCCCAATAATACCGTTTAATATCCGGAAGGGCAATCCCCCCGTCATACCAGGGGAGCGTCAGCTTAGCCAGGGCAATACGTGGCCTCCCGTCCCAGAACAGGCAGCGCTGCAAACTCTCCACTTCGCGGAAGTAGCGCGCTGGGACGAGGTCCATAGTGTTCTGCAACGCGTATAGGAAACGCGGTAGCGACATCATTTTAAACAATGCCGCCCGGCCGAGCGGCGAAAGCGGCAAACGCCGCCAGCGCGCGACATCCTCTTTCAGACGCTGGAGGGGGGGAAGCAAGTTCCGATCATACCGAGCCTCCGGGTCCAGAGTAATGAAGACACCCAGGTACCTAAATCCCTGCGGGGCGACCTGGATCGGACAGCCCCGCGGGAGGATAGGAGCCTCCCCAGAGAGAACATACACACACGATTTAGCCCAGTTGATGACCAGACCGGAGTTACGACCGAATGAATGCAAAACATCAACCAGTACTATGAGTGATTTACGTGGGGAAGCTAGGTACAAGAGGATGTCATCAGCGTATAGGGATACGCGGTCTTCATACTCAGGGGTCCAGCGGAGACCACGGATGGAAGGCTCCCACCGCAGCCACTCCGCCAGGGGCTCCAAGGCAAGTGCAAAGAGGAGCGGCGATAAGGGGCAGCCCTGCCGTGTGCCCCGGCCCAGCTCGAACGGAGCCGACACTCTTCCGTTCACCACCACCTGCGCCAATGGGCCCGAATACAGCAATTTAACCCAACTGATGAACCCTGGGCCAAATCCAAACTTCGCAAGCATCGCCCAGATATATGGCCACTCAAGCGTGTCAAACGCCATGGTGGCGTCTAAGGACGCCAAAATGGCCGGCTCCCGTATGAACGGGGCACGTGCGAGCACACCGTGCAAACGCCGCAGATTAAGGGCTGTGTTGCGATGGGGAATAAAGCCAGATTGGTCCTGATGAACCAAATCGCCCACCACGCCGACCAGCCGATTGGCCAATACCTTGGCGAGAATCTTGGGCTCCGCATTCAGTAGCGAAATGGGCCGATAGGATGTAACCCGGTCCCGAGGTCTCCCTTCCTTGTGGATGACCACGATTGTAGCCAGACGCTGGTCCGGTGGGAGGGAGCCCACCGAGTGTGCCGCCAGGAACATAGCCCGGAGGTGGGGTGCCTGCGTATCCGGTCGCAACTTGTACAACTCGATAGGGAGACCATTCGGACCCATGGCCTTGCCGGAAGCGACCGAGCGTATGGCGAGGGCGATCTCGTCGGAGGTGGGAGCGGCGTCCAACGACACCCTGTCCTCCCCGGAAAGGGACGGCAGCGCGATATCACTGAGCAGGGCACGGGAATCCTCTTCCGAGCAGGGAGACACCGGGGAATACACCCCATGGAAATAATCCGCAAAGCAGGAGACAATTTCTTCTGGCTCAGTTACACACACACCATCCGTTTTCTCAATCAGCGGGACCACACGATTCGCTCTCTCTTTTTTGTCCAACCACGCTATAAGTTTACCAGCCTTATCACCCACATCATACAGTCGCCCCTGTTGCTCTCTACTGAGGCCCCTGGCCGCCTCCGTGACGAGGGCCCTGTAGGCCGCTTGCTTGAGTTGGAGGACATGTAATGCAGCATCCGTCACCCCACCTTCTAAATTCCCCTCCAACTCGGCTATTTCAGCCTCCATCCGGGTAACCTCCTCCCGCTCGCGCCTCCGGGCGTGGGAAATAAGGGATAGGGCCTCCCCTCGGAGTACTGTCTTGAAGGCCTCCCATAGCGGTACGGCCGAAGGCACAGACCCCACATTCTCATCAAAATATCGCTGAAGGGATTTAATCAATTCAGCGCGAATGGTGGGGTCGCGCAGGTACCAAGGATTGATTGGGACCACCCTACCCTCACCCCTCGGAAAGACATCAAAGTGCAGTAGGAGCGGGGAGTGGTCCGAAATACCCCGTGGCAAATGGCGCACCTCTCCCACCCTCCCAACATAGGCCGCCGGGACAAGGACATAGTCTAGTCGTGAGAGACTACCATAGGCTCCCGAGTGGAAAGTGTACTGCAGCTGCGTGGGGTGTTTTAAACGCCAGCAGTCCACTAATCCAAATGTATCCAAGAGGCCGGGTAGCCACGCCTGTGCCCGGGGGAGGTCCCTAGGGGGGTGACGATCCAAAGACCCAGATACCACCGCATTAAAATCCCCCCCCACAACTAAAAGCCCCCCCGGAAGGCCAAGGAGAAGGCGCCCAAGGTCCGGAAAGGTGGTCGACTGCAGCCCCGGTGGGATGTATACTGACACAAAGACAACCACTTTGCCCTCCAGTCTTCCCACCAAGACCGTATAACGTCCCCTGTCATCGTGGAGCACCTCATCAATCTCCAACGGGAGCGAGTTCTTCACCATGATGCCCACACCCCGTGAGCCGGACGTGAAGCCCGAGTGAGCCACAAGGCGATAGCCACGCCGATTCATGGCGCAGAAGGAGTTGCCAATGAGGTGTGTCTCCTGCAGAAAGACTACATCGGGCGAGATTCGCTTCAAAAACTGCAGGACCACACCCCGTTTGATCCTGTCCCCCAGTCCATTCACATTCCAAGACAACAAAGTTAGTTCCCTACCCCCCATCATATACAGAAGCCATCATTCGTCCCCCGGAGAGCACTTTAGAACTAACACAATAATACGTTTGCCTTGTGATAAAAACGAACAACACCCCATCCCTACCCACCCCAACAGAACTCCCCCCTCCCTGCACCTCTCCATGAGCCCAAACAGCCCCCCCCAACGTGCAGTGTGCCTGTCGCCCCATATATAGTTAGACTAACTAAACCCCCTAGAGGAGGAGGGAGAACCCCCAATAGACCCAACACAACCTCCATAGGAGGGGAACTTACAAAAACTGACGCGGAATCAAAAGTGGCATCATTTTCGTCCAGAGTGAGGCCCAATATTAGACCCTCAGTCCTGATCCAGCGTGCCGTCTCCCCCCGCCGCCCCCCCCCGCCCCCCCGATCACGATCCCCGGGCAGAGTATCCAGCCAGTCCCCGGCCGCTTCGGGACGATCAAAGAAGTGCGTGCGACCATCCACCTCCACACGCAGCTTGGCCGGGAAAAGCATGGCGTTTTTGAGGTTTAGGTCCCGAAGACGGCGTTTGACGCCTAGGAAGCTCAGTCTCTGCTTCTGGACCGCTGGGGTGAAATCAGGATAAAAATTAACCTTCATATTGTCAAGCTTGACCGGTCCATGCAGTCTGGAGGTTTGCAGGATAGCGTCTCTATCCCGAAAATTAAAAATCCGGGCGATGAGAGGTCTCGGAGGGGCTCCGACCTTCGGCCTTCCCCCGGGAACCCTGTGGGCCCTCTCCACAGCGAAGAATTTGCTCAGCCCCCGTGGCTGGAGATGGGTAGCAATCAGGTCCTCCACAAAGAGATCCGCCGCCGCCTCCCCGCGTCCCTCGTGCACCCCGATAATGCGGATGTTGTTCCTCCGTGCCCGACTCTCGGAGTCCTCCAGGCGTCGATCCATAAGCGCAGTCGCCTGACTAAGCCGGCGCACCTCTGTTTGCAAGGCCGCCACATCTGTCGTTAGGCCCGATGCGGTGTGGGCCAAAGACTCTACTCGGTCGTTGGTTTTGGAAAGATCGGCCCTCACCAGGCCAACATCCACGAGGACCGAGTCAATCTTCTGCGCCAGTGTATCAAACCGCTGGCCCACCGAGGCCTTCATCTCGGCAATGGCGCCCATAACATCTCGCAGAGTCAGATCTGCGGGCAGGTCTGGGGCATCAGGAGGGCTCTCAGGGGACTTGCGCGGTCCATCGGGAGATCCCTTCTGGAGGGTATAGCGGTCCATACTGTTGGCCTGATGGACGGCGCCACGCCGGGTCGATTTGGTCTTTGCCCGGTCTCCATCTTGTTTCGTGGCCATGGCCACCAGTCTCCCAGTCGCACCAGCCACGTCGTGTAGGGCAGGAAAGCAGGGCCACGAGCTCCGGGGGGGCCCCCTCAGAGCAGCGGGGTGGATCACAGCCTGCAGGCAGGCAGGGTCTCCCAGCAAGGCCACACCACACCAACACCAAGGGCTCCGCGACCCAACCTCGCAGAGACGACAAGGTGGTGCGAAAGCGAAAGCGAAAGTGCGGGGTACGCGAGTCGCCAGGCCCTGCCTGCCGCTGTTGTTCACTTTGTCACTGGATCACCCCACAGCGCAAATCCGGGGTCCGGCGAGGGGAAGGCCGCACACCTCAATCGGTGCTCACTCCGGTGTCCGAGGTCCGATTCGGAAGCGGGAAACGGGTGCCACCTCAGCTCAGGTTCACCAACATAGTCCCCTCATCCAGGGCAGGATAATTTCAGGATAATCGTAGGAGGTTGCGGAGATCCTCGGGAGCCTCGCACCTACGCGGCCATCTTGGTTGCGCGCTAGGCTCCTCCTCCGGTTATGAAATTATTGATTTTCAAAGTGGTATCTCTTCTGTATTCTGCATCTAATTTAAGTAAGAAGTACATTCCTTCTTAAAAAAAAAAAATTACTAAGTCATCATTTTGAGAAGACATTTTCCTGCAGAAGAAAAAAGTCTTTAGATTAAGTATTTTCGATTTTAGAATGTTACCTTTTTAAAATAATTTCACTTCCTTCTTCTTCGTATCAAGTGTGGATTTATTCTTTACTTCTCCTGCAGTAATAAAAAAAAAAAATATAAACATTTCAATGGTTTAAAACTATTTTATTTTTCCTCGTAATGATTTTGGATTTAAATGAACTCACCTCTAAAACTTCTGTGGTAAATTGGAGAAGGTTAAATGGATTTTAGATGTTTTTTTTCTCAATAAAATAATTTGTTTTCTGAATTTTTTCTATGAAGGAATAATTATGATTAGAAATGGTTAGGAATTTAATTTAAAACATTTATTTTAAATTAATTCAGTTTTCAACCTCGTTTAAAATTATTTTCCATTGTATGCACCAGTTTAAATTTATATTTCTTATTAGTAAAACAATATCTATCTATTTATGCAAAACAAATATCAGTCAAGTTTAAAAAAACATCACAGTCCTCCTTTACACCCCTATTTTGACAATTTTTTATTTATTAAAAATTAATGCTAAGTAAGACAAGTCTGGTATATCACAGGTTTTCTATTTCTTCAAATAAGTTCAAATTATTTAATAAACACATTTTTATATCGTCATTTTTTCAGTCACTATGTAATTAGTACCCCTACACTATCCAGCACTTACCCTAATGATGCACCCCCACCCGGGAGTAACAATAGTAATTAGTAGCCCTACACTATCCAGCACTTACCCTAAAGAAGCACCCCCCTTGGAGTAAGAATAGTAATTAGTACCCCTAGACTATACAATACTTACCCTAATGATGCACACCCCCTGGAGTAAGTTTACTAATTATTACCCCTACACTATCCATCTCTTATCCTAATGAAACAACCACCCTGGAGTAAGAATAGAAATTATTACTATCAAGCACTTACTCTACTGATGCACAACCCACTTGGAGTAAGAATAGTAATTATTAAACATTTAAATAACATTTTATTTTCTTCACCTCTATATGGATTTTCAAAAGAGGGTGGCTTATTTCAACATTTCATATTATTATAATACATATTTTTACAAACACATCGTTCAATGATTTGGAAATTATTTCAATAAAGTATTTTATTAATTGTCTTACTTTTGTCTTGAGTATGCGAAATCCAATATTTACCACGTTTCAAGACATTCACAAGAAAGGTATTCGAAAAACTGTAAAATAATGAACATTTATTAAATTCATGTTCTCTGGATTAAATAATGTGAGTAAGTTAATCATTTGTTATATTTGAAGTTACTTACTTGCTTGATTGGAGAGGCTGTTATGTGATGTCAAACTGGAATTGACTTTGAGACAGAGTGAGGCAGTGAAAAAAGCGTGTGCTCTCGCTGGTAGTCAGTCGACAACTGTTTGCAAAATGGTGGACGTCTTCTTTTTATACTTTTTTTGATGTACCACCATTTTTTTCGAAAAAATATGTATTGTGATTATCTGTTTTTTCTTGTTTTGTTCATGTGGAAACATATATTTTAAAAATCAATTTAATTTATGCCCGTTTATATGGATTGTGTCTGTTTTAAACTCCATTTTGTTTGCTTGACGCTGTAGTTTATGTCATTGAAACTGTTGTAGGACTTGTGTTCGAGATAACAGATAAGGACATAAAATGGTGGTCCGCTTGTTTTCTTTTCACTCGACTTGATTTTAAACTGTGTTAATTTTGTAATTATAGTTTTAAAATTATATCAATATAATTCACAATTGTTCCGTTTAAAAAAAATATTTGTAATATTTTTAAATTGCTTGCATTATTTTAATACCCGAGAAATACTCGAGTATTAAAATTAATACCTGAGTATTAATTTTGTAATAGAGTATTTACACCAAAATATGTGTACATTTTTGCTCCACATTTTAATACACTTACCCACCCAAAACCCCTATTTTCCCTGCATCCCGTGCCAGGTTTTATCTTACAAATTTAAAAAATATATATTTTTGCGTTGTAATGGTATGCGTTGTATTGTCTTGCTAAGTTATGGCTCTTTTAATGTATTTAATACATTATGCGTTGTAAAGGTTCTCGTTGTAAAAACATTCGTTGTAACAGACTATGCGTTGTAAAAAATGCGTTGTAAAAGCATGCGTTGTAATAGCATGCGTTGTATCATCATACATCCATGTGCGCATCTTGGCAGCTAACCCACCAAGTGAATTGTAAAGGAAATACTTTCAATTTTCCTCTTGGCATAACCAGTTAATTTTCTTTTGTACTAGTGGTGTTCGGATATGCAAATGGTCATATTACCTACAAACAAACATCGATCTAAAAATACGAAATTGAACCTGGGTGAATAATAACAGAGAAAGGACAAACAGGACCCAATTCTCAAGAAATGAAAAAGTATCTTTGTGGATTTACAATCCCTCTTGAATTAACTTTTTCTTTTTTTGAGTTTTAACAAACCTTTCCAGGAGTATTCCTGGAAAACTGCACCAGTCCTAGGTTTTCCCTTTGGGAAAGTTGAGAATTTATGGCTTTGCCATTTCCACAATTCAGAATTGCAGGCACTGGACAATTTGGAATTGTGAGCGTAAAAGTACTGAAAATGGCTTTGTGAGCCAAGCCCATGGGCTACAGCTCAGCAAATGATATCTCTGGGAATATGAGGCGGTGATTGGAGTATTGTTCTTGTGCAAGGCCTCGCAGGTGAGTCTGCACCTGGGCGTATGGAGGAGTCACTTAGGGCCACATGGATCAAAATAGCATTTTGCAAATTATCAAATAGCAATTTTTAACGAATCGCTATTTGGTAATCGTAAAATGTGATGTATGTAAGGAATCACTAAAGATTTAGAAATTCCTTTAAATGACCAAATAGCGATTTGGTAAATAGGTAATTGCTATTAGATAATACTGCTACCAATAAGGAAAAGGTCCCTTTTGTGTCATCAACTTTTCTCACACCCCTTATTCATCAATACTCTTTCGTCCTACAAATCCTACGATGAGACCTGTTAATTGCAAAGATATCTATGCCTTTTATTAAAAATAGTTGTTTAGTCTTCCAATAAAAGCATCGAACTGTCATCAAGAAAAAGGGTTTATCAACACCTATTACATATGGACAAATCCCTAATGTCTTATGACTGTAGTCCTTCAATTTTATCATTTATGACGGTTTCATCGTGAAAGTAAAACATTATTTTAAACACATGAGATATTCTCCTCCAAAATCAAGACTTCTAAATCTTCTCTTAAAAATCTACAAAAACATAATCAATTAACAGAAAATCAAAAAACTATTTATAAAATTAACAAGTTGTCAATGCGACGTTTCAGTGGATCACAGTTGGTCTACTACACCTTCTTCAGGACCACACTTTAAAAACATTGATGTTCTCTATAAAAATAGAAACAAATAAAAAGCATTTTGCAACCATAAGGATTAATTTAAGGTCAGTTATGTTTATAAAAAACAATCTCAACTTAATTGACATGAATTACTAAAACCCATCTAAAGACATTCATGCATCCTACACCAAGCCACTCACTCACAAAACCTTATCTGTTGTGTCTTGTCTTTACTATCAACAGATTATGTGGGTACATCACAATATCCCATAAAGGGATATGCATTTGGTCACCCCTCCCACAATCTATATGATTTCCGCACCTTTAATTTTTGAGAGAGAAATGTCTCTTAAAAATATTTTTTCTCTTTATTGTTATGTTTAGAAAGTGGCCCCACTAGCAAATATACCCTTCACCTGTTGTTTATAAGGCCCTTGTGTAATACTTTTATTAGTCATATACTATCATTCTCTATTTTGATCACATAGACTTACTTTTAAAATCTTTTCCTAATAGTAAGGCGTCAATTAGGGAGATTAATAGTAGATCAGTTGCTTGATGTTGTTAATCCTTCCTTTCATTAAGATACGTATTCAACTTCATATCTACAAAACAGTAGGGTGCCGATCACGATCCTGTAAAAAAATTCCCCGTACGACTCGCATCCGGTCTTTTTACCGTACGAATCGTACAAGTGCCGTACAAACTGCCAATCACGATTCGCATGGTAAAAAGTCCATACGAACCGCATTGGGAATTATTCCCCACACGTCCTCGGGTCGGGAAATGTGTCCGACACGTCCTCAGACGATTTACCGTACAAATGTGAAAAGTGAAGTCCGACCGCGGAATCACGATCCATCCCGTGCGTCCGATGTTACAACTGTATGGAAAAAACACCGTCCGCACCGAACTCCCATAGTAACCATGGAGACATGTGCCCACATACGCGCCCAACACCCCCCCAGCCCTCCTATGTACGAGTCGAATCCCCACCCGTGTATGTACACCCGTGTATGTACGAGACGTACCCCCACCCCAACCGTGTATGTACGACCCGTACCCTCACCCGCGTACGTATGGAACATATCCCCACCACACCGGTGTATGTACGACCCGTACCCCCACCCCAACCGTGTATGTACGACCCGTACCCTCACCCGCGTACGTATGGTGCGTACCCCCACCCCAACCGTGTATGTACGACCCGTACCCCCACCCCAACCGTGTATGTACGACCCGTACCCTCACCCGCGTACGTATGGAGCGTACCCCCACCCCAACCGTGTATGTACGACCCGTACCCTCACCCGCGTACGTATGGAGCCTACCCCCACCCCAACCGTGTATGTACGGACCGTACCCCCACCCCAACCGTGTATGTACGACCCGTACCCTCACCCGCGTACATATGGAGCGTACCCCCACCCCAACCGTGTATGTACGACCCGTACCCCCACCCCAACCGTGTATGTACGACCCGTACCCTCACCCACGTACGTATGGAGCGTACCCCCACCCCAACCGTGTATGTACGACACATACCCCCACCCCAACCGTGTATGTACGACCCGTACCCTCACCCGCGTACGTATGGAGCGTACCCCCACCCCAACCGTGTATGTATGACCCGTCCCCCCACCCCACCCGTGTATGTACGACCCGTACCCCCACCCCAACCGTGTATGTACGACCCGTACCCTCACCTGCGTACGTATGGAGGGTACCCCCACCACAACCGTGTATGTACGACCCGTACCCCCACCCCAACCGTGTATGTACGACCCGTACCCTCACCCGCGTACGTATGGAGCGTACCCCCACCCCAACCGTGTAAGTACGACCCGTACCCTCACCCGCGTACGTATGGAGCATACCTCCACCCCAACCGTGTATGTACCGACCGTACCCCCACCCCAACTGTGTATGTACGGCCCATACCCTCACCCGCGTACGTATGGAGCGTACCCCCACCCCAACATTCTAAGTACGGAGCGCACCCCAGGCCCCAACACCAGCACCTTCACACAACATCGCGCATGTACGAGTCGTACCAAGCCAGACACAAGGACAGCACTGTACAACAAAATGCCCGAAGTACACACCGTACACACGTTAAAAACGCACGTACACAACCAGGACAAAGCAAAACAACACAAGAATACACCATTCGAATGGCACAAAGCAACAAAACATGTCCAACAAGCACAAAAACAACACATTCACTGACCTGCAACTGCCAAAATCCCAAACAGAGGCCCAAAACACAACCACTCCTTATAACACACCCACCCAAACTTCAAACACAGCCACACCCACCAATGGACCAATAAAAAGGGCCCACACACACAAACCATGAGCCTTTGCAACAGACTCACTGCTGCCAGACCCCACAGACAACCTACAGCACCATACTAGAACCTCTACGACACCTTACACTTGCACACCTTCACACAACCACCTTCACAAACACCCCCTCATCACATTCACACACACACCTGCACAACCACACCCACACACCCACAACCATCCACACTCCCCCCCACCATCCACACCCACACCCCTCACCATGCCCACTAACAAGAATCCAAAGTTCACTAGCCGAGAGTTGGAGGTCCTTGTCGATGAAATCCTCAGAGTCGAGCCACACCTCTTTGGAACATTGGTCAGACAGACCAGCATTTCTGAAAAAACAGCCATGTGGCAGACGATTGTCGATGCTGTGAATGCTGTTGCGGACACCAGAAGGACCAGGCATGAATGCCAAGCCAGGTGGTACGATCTGCGGAGGAGGGTCCGAGCAAAAATGACCGATGACCACAACCAGGCCAACGTCAGTGGAGGAGGGCCACCCCGCAGACCCGTACACTACCATCCCTGGGAGGAGAGGGTGATGGCCATACTGCTGGTGGTGGCAGTGGACGGATTAGAAGGACTCCGAGACCCGGGTGAGTACACAAACAACTCACCTCACATGGGGGGAACGTCATCCACAACCAAACTCACAAACAGGCACGCAACCACCCCAAGCTATCGCATGACTCAACCACACTCTATGAACACGCACATGCCACTGGCGCCACCATGCCCCATGCACCCAGCTGGACAATGCCAAGTCACAGGCCACAGAAAACACCGACACAAGACACGGTAAGCCGGATGGCGGGAGTGTGGGCCCCAAAAATCACATAGTGCAACTCAGAAGCAGACAACAATGCCCCCTGCCCATATGGCCTAGGTCACAGCCAGACAAACAGTGTGTCCCCACACAGGAAAGATTTGCCAGCAAATGGCGGATGCCTTGCATTAACACATGGGGGTGACGGCACGTTCGTGCACATGACAGCAGCTAATGAACAGCCAACACTGTGAAAGAGTGGCAGCACACACCACCACAGCAGCAGCGCAGACACAGACACTACACCCAATGGGTGCCTGGAGATCAGAAACAAACTCACATCAACAATCCAAGGGCCATTCAAAGATCTGCTAACAGTGTGTGCCCAGGAAGATGGGCTGAGGTGAAAGAGGGTGACACACAGAGGGAGGGAGAGGGGGACAGAGAGGGAGGGAGACACAGGGAGACAGACAGAGGGAGGAGGCTGACACACAGAGGGAGGGAGAGGGGGACAGAGAGGGAGCGAGAAAGGGACACACAGGGAGAGCAAATCAGCCTTGTGGGGTGTGGGAATGTCTGCTCGTCAGCAGGTGGACTGCGTGCATGTAGACAAGGGTGGCCAGTGCCAGAACCCCCCCTCTTCTCCATGGCAAAACACAGGGCCATGTCACAACCTGTGCACGAGCACAACAACAGCTACCTGCATTATCTAAGTGTGTGGAACCACTCCATGTGCCCACGTACAGTGCAACACGGAAGGCGCCAATGCATGGCTCGCCACACCTGCCCACTCCACTGCTGACTGCAGTCACAATTGACACAGCAAGTAAGACTGTGCCACACATAGGTAAAGTCGCAAAAGCTGTGGCCAAGGGACATACCCATGCACAAGTGCACTGTGAGTGGAATGCAAGACATATCCAAATTCCCAGAGGAAATGTGCCATCTTAGAAACCAATGAAACATGGATGTTGCATGGAACAAAATTAACATTGTCTCTCTCACACACAGGTCAACGTCGTGGATCAACCCCCAACACTGGGGGGGAAGACTCACAGGACCCGGCTCGGCGGGATGATGGAGCCACCGGCAGCGACGACTCTCACCACTCTGTGGACGAACCCGACCCCGACCAACCTGGCCCCTCTGGTGTCCAACGACCTGCAGCACCTGCGTCAGGTACAACTGGGCCAACCACCACCCCCACTCCTGCCACATCCCAGGAGACACCCAGGATCCCTGCCCCACCACCACAATGCAGCCAGGCTTGCCAGGAGGGACACGGTGTACCGGGCACCCAGGAGGAGGCAGGCGACAACCCCAATGCCACCCCTCAGGGGTCCCGGAGACCCGATGTGCCCACAAGGGCAGGCCAGGTGCAAGTGGGCAGGGGTGGTGGGAGTGGAGGACGGCGGAGGCACGAGCCTGACCTGTTGGCTGGGGAACCGGTATATTCCCATGTCCGAAACATCCTGGACACATACCGGCAGGACACCACGGGCATGGCCCAGGTTGTGTCCATCCTCGAGGAGATCAAGACCCAGCAGGCCCAGCAACATGCGGAGCAACATGCCTGCCTACTGCGACACCAACGGCGGATGGAGGACAGACAGGCTGAGCTCGTGACGGTGTTCACGGGAATTCACAGTACACTCCGTCGGATGGCCGACAACATGGGCAACCCTCCCTGTGCCACCAGGCGTAGAACATCACCACCCACAGGGAGGGATGAGGAGGAGGAGGAGACATCCGACGGAGCATCCCAAACATCGTCACGGCCTGCTTCTGAGGGTCTCCGAAGGAGGGCGGGTCGTCCACGGAAAATACCGTGAGGGTCGGCGCAACAGCACCATCTCCCAGGACACCTGGCCTGGCACCTGGCCCACTGGAGCAACAGCAGCATAGCAGCAAAAGACATTCTCTGCCACATGGACTTGCTGGTCACTGTCTGACCAATGTTGACAAAGACTGTGGCATGGACTCTGAGGATTTCAAATGGCAAGGACACCAACTCCCCTAGTGAACTTTGGATTCCACACACCCGGAAAGCCCCTCATGTCATACCCCCCCCCCTGTACCCCAACCAAAATAAAAAGTTACACCATAAAGAGAAGATGCCTATATTTTGCATTATTACCTTACATGTGTCTTGTAAAGTCTAACCATGCCTGAGTTCTCATTTGACTTCAACCATCCACACCCTGGGGCCTGAGTCTGGCACAGGACACACATGAGTCACATTGTATTAGCCAAGACAGACATGGAGCACCATACACACCCGTGATGGGCCCAACCAGCTGAGGGGGTGGCCGCACAACCGTGCCGACAGACATATTGAGTACAGCGACAGCCATGCGCAGAGGTCAGGGATCATTTGGCTTGTCCTGGGGGGCACCCAGGTATGTGTGGCCAGGTGGCAGAACCATGTCCTGCAAGCTTGAGTCAGATGGATGCAGAGAATGGTGGCCTGGCCAACGTTGGATGCATGGGGATGGCACATGTCACAATACCCACACAGTCATGGACATCATGCACAATACACAGTATAATCCCACACAAACAGCTTGCATCTTGCCACTCTACACATAGACACATAGCCACTATCACGGAAAATCATGCCAGACATGCCGGATGCACCGTGGCAACACACCAGCATTGACTGAGAATAGGCACCTTGGAGGCATAGGGACACCTTTATTAGTCATGTATTCGGGATTGCAGAGGCAACTCGGAGTACACATGAACGGGTCATGTGGAGTAACATGTGGGTCCAACACTGGAACCCCCCTTCTGCAGCACAAATGCGTGATAGCCATGGAACTGGCACACAACTGTCGGCTAACAGCTAAACACCCCCTGCTGCTCACGGAGAGACTGCCATACACCATTGATCCGCTGATGTGGAAGTCCCACACCATGTCAAGCCAATGCAAACCGTATGTGTCCGAGGGCAGTGTAACACACATTGATGCCATCATCACATTCCACAATCCCATCACTGATGACTGTCAACAAGTCTGACCATCTATTCAGGTGTACCCAGCTGCATGTCATGTGTACCATGGTGATGCGACATGTCTGCAGAGGAACCAAACATCGACAGGGGCAGTGTGCATACATCGTAAACAACTGCCACACCCAATACACCCCTGATGCATCTCTTACCCTAAGGAGACTTCCAAACTTGTCCGTGCGTGTAACGCTGAGTCAGCACACGATGACGTGTCCATGAGGAATAGCAGTGCCACAACAATGCAAGCAGCAGACGGCATGCGCAAGTACCTGGGGAAGAGAGACACACAAGAAGTCAGCCACAAAAAGCACAGCCACTTGCATGTGCATGTACTCGACACATGTATGGATGACAACATGCTAGGTCACAATTATGACTGGGGAAATACACATCACTGGCACCATCACTCCAGTGACACATCCACACACACCTCAGACTCACGTGCCATACATGCAGATGGACACACACATCGCAACACATGCCACACGGGGACCAATGCGTGCACACACAGACACTGGTACTCACCACTAAGCAAAGAAGTCGCGTATGAGCCGAGTCCGGATGTCCTCTTGCGGAACCACATCCTCCACATCACTAGCCCCATTGCCAAGACCTTCGTCCTCCACGGGTGGATGGTCCTGATCATCTTGATCCAGGATGAGTGGCACAGCTTTCTCAACTGCCATGTTGTGCAGCATGCAGCAGACCATGAAGATTTTGCAGACCTTCGCCGGGGCATATGGGAGGGCGCCGCCTGTCTTGTGGAGGCATCGGAATCGGCTCTTCAGGAGGCCAAATGTCCTCTCTATCACTCGCCTTGTCCGGCCATGGGCGGTGTTGTAGCGGAGCTGGGCCGGCGTGATGGGGTTGCGGAGAGGTGTGATCAGCCATGGCATGTTGGGATAGCCAGCGTCCCCTACATGGAAAGCACATGGACATAAGTAGGACAGTAGAAGCGGTCGTGCTGGAAGTCTACGCAAAATACAGGACAGACAGAGTGTACCCACCAACAACACATGCTCGTTCGTTGCGCAGCTGCGTCATCATTTCAGGCACCCTGCTACGCCTCATGATGTAGGCATTGTGTGCTGATCCTGGAAAACGAGCACAGACATGTGAAATCACCATGTTGGACAGACACACCACAAGGGCATTGATGGAGTGCTAGTGCTTGTGATTCCTGTACGCTACCTCCTGTGCCTGTGGTGGTACCAAAGCCACATGTGTCCCATCTATGGACCCAATGACATGGGGCATCCCTCCCAGGGCATAGAATCCACGCTTGACACCAGTCAACATTTCAGGGGTTGGGAAATGGATGAACTCATCCAGGTGAAGCAACATGGCCTCTAAGAAATCATGCAGCACACGGCAGAACATGCTCTGGGACATGCCACCAACATGAGCAATGGTATTTTGAAAGGTACCCGTGGCAAGAAAATGTAGGGCTGCCATTACCTTCAGCTTGGGAGTCAGTGCCGTAGGATACCTGTGCAGCGGTTGCAGGTGTGGTGCCAGCCTCGCCGTCAACTCCAGAATCAACGGTTGGGGGAAGCGGTAGCACCGGATACAGTCATTCTCCCGCATGTCAGCCAAGTCCGGAATTGCTCGGGGAACAGGCGGCGCTCTGCAGTAATTTGGAAGTAACAAGGAAGAGTGAGTGCACTACTACAACAATTTTTGGGTGCTGAGTACATGTTAATCTGTCAATACACATATGCGACATACGGAGTGAGGTATGTGCCACATGCCCTGGACACGTATGGCTGCCAGGTGACACTCCTACCAAGACCCAGCTACACACGGAGATTGTGAACCTCCACATGCCATGGCATGGGATTAGCTGTGTCCCAGTGTAAGTGAACAGCCAGACGCAACACAGGAGTGACATACATCAACACATCAGCAGAAGTAGGATGTCAATTTCAGAGACTGGTAGCGGAACACTGGAGCCACAGGTCACATGACATTACACTAGGACAGCCCACACACCTTGCCAATAAGATGTACATGTAATGACTCACCACACATTCATAGAGAGGATGCAGACATGTCCTTGTTACGCTACTCCGTGTCCCATGCATACATACGCACCTCACATCCGATAACACATGTGGCCTGGTGTGCGTAACAGTGTGCCATGTCCATCTACACACAGACACATGTTGGTTGCTGCAACAGCTGATGTTTTTGAGGGAGCTCCAACATCAAGCAAATGGCCACCCCCCACACATAGTCACATCGTGCACCGTGGTTAGTCACATTTCTGGTGTGGTAACCCCAGTAGCGGACATCAGGGGACACTTGCGTGTGTTGTTGACTGTGCCATGCCAGTGACGCTCATCCCAAGTGTGCAGTACGACATGCACACATGTCAAAGGAGTTAAGGCCATGCCTGGCACACATTGCACCGTCACACATAACATCTGTACACATCTCATCATACATCTGGTGCCTTCTCGACTCAGGAGTAATGTGCCACATCACAGCCTTTCACACCTGTGCCCCCCACATGTAGTACTGCCCAGACAAGGCCTCGGTGTCCATCCATGGACAAGTATGTCAGCCCTATTCCTTCCTGTGTGCTGCCTGTCACCACTGTGATGTGTGAAAGGCACCGTACTTTCGCTCAGGCGGCCTGTGTACGTTCCCTATCACCATGGGAGTGCTGCCGTATGTGTACCCATAGTGATAGTGAGCGTACAGGTGTGTGTACGGTCCGTCTCACTATGGGTGTTCTTGCGTATGCGTACTCATATTGGTACGGACCGTACACACGCCTGTACGATCACTATCACTATGAGTACGCATACACGAGAACACCCATAGTGATAGTGAGCGTACATGCGTGTGTACGGTCGTCTCACTATGGGTGTGCTCGCGTATGCGTACTCATAGTGATAGTGAGCGTACAGGCGTGTGTACGGTCTGTACCACTATGAGTACGCATACGCGAGAACACCCATAGTGATAGTGAGCGTACATGCGTGTGTACGCTCGTCTCACTATGGGTGTGCTCGCGTATGCGTACTCATAGTGATAGTGAGCGTACCGGCGTGTGTACGGTCCGTACCACTATGAGTACGCATACGCGAGAACACCCATTGTGATACGGACCGTACACACGCCTGTACGCTCACTATCACTATGGGTGTTCTCGCGTATGCATACTCATAGTGATAGTGAGCGTACAGGCGTGTGTACGGTCCGTACCACTATGAGTACGCATACGCGAGAACACCCATAGTGAGATGGACCGTACACACGCCTGTACGCTCACTATCACTATGGGTGTTCTCGCGTATGCGTACTCATAGTGGTACGGACCGTACACACGCCTGTACGCTCACTATCACTATGAGTATGCATACGCGAGCACACCCATAGTGATAGTGAGCGTACAGGCGTGTGTACGGTCCGTACCACTATGAGTACGCAAACGCGAGAACACCCATGGTGATAAGGACCGTACACACGCGCGTACGCTCACTATCACTATGGGTGTGCTCGCGTATGCGTACCCATAGTGGTACGGACCGTACACACGCCTGTACGGGCCGTTGCTCTGCATTTGTGGTGCCCTAGGGCCCCGGTACGCACCGTACCTGTGTGTGAAACTCCAAATTACATAGGGGACACATGAGGGACAAGTATAAAGGCCTACATGCATGCTGGTTGTCATGGAGACCAAGTTTAAAGTTTGAATTTTTTTCTGCAGGTGCACAGCAGTAGTCAGTTTGAATGAATCTACTTTGTTGCAATGTGGTTCTGGAGTTGACATCATGCTCAAGAAAAAAACACAATAAGAACCCACTGACTGTGCTAGGTTTGAAGGGATTGGAGGAAACATAGGATGCAAATGTGAGTGACCAATCACTCTGTACTCCTGTGCATGAAACAGGCCAGCAAGGCAGATATAAGGCAGCCAGGTCCCATGAGGGAGCACTTGCCTGCACATCTTTGTATTCGACGACCCAGCTGCTGCTACTGATTCCCTGGAACCATGTCAAGGTCTGTGGAGAGGTCACAGCCTTTCACCCTGGAGGAAAACCTGGCTTTGCTGGATGTGATCCTCCCACAGTACCCCCTGCTGTATGGCCGACCAGGGTATCAGGTGAGTGCAGAGTCTACTAGCACAGACTGTGTCCCTTGTTTGTGACTGTGACTTCTGGCATTGTGTCCAGGTGTGGCACACATGCTATGTACTGTAGGGGGGGTCCGGGGGGGGAATGCCTGATGTCTCCCAGCCAGTGCATGCTGTGGTGCATGTCTGCCGTCCTCACTTGCATTGTGTTTACTGTGACAATCACTGCATGGTGCATGCCACATTCTGCCTGTCTTGTCCTCCTGGGAATGTAGCCTCTACAGTCCTCATTTTATGATGTGGTCAGGCCAGTGTGACAGGTGACTGTACCCACAGATGTGTGTTAGTTCTGTGTACCTGTGCTGAGAGTGTCCACATGATGTGTTCGTACCCTGGACATCGGTGTGTGTGTAAGTCACCTGTCATGTGGGTGGGTGCATATGTGGAGTGTGGCACCCGGGCTGCATGAGGGATGGATATACCCTGCCCATGTGATGTGAGCAGGGAGCAGTGCTGTGTGTCTGATGTGCAGGGCCAGCCCCACACCTGTGAGCCCCCCCGTCTAGTAGCACATGTGCAGAGTGAGGTTTGTCGCTGCATTTGGCAATGGCAGGTGCATGTCCTGTGCCTGTGTGTGTCTGTGTACTCTGCTGCGGTAGCGTCAGTGGCCTGTGGCATGTGACTGCTTAGAGGTGCTGCACATTATCCTGGTGTAGCTTGTGATGCACAGTGTGAGCCTGGTACATTGATTGTGTCGTTGCCCTCATTCCACCTGTGTACTTTCAATGGCACGTACTGCTTTTGCCCTTCCCCAGAGGATCATGTCCCTATGACAAAGGTGCAATGCGTTGGATGCATACTATGCCTTGTTGTAAACAGCAAATTTGTTCCAATATGTCTCTCTGTGACATGTGCCTGGTGTATTGATGTAGTGTCACTTGTTCATCCTCACAGGTAGGCGCCTCTGCCAAGAAGCAGATATGGTTGACCGCCGTCAGTGCCGTGAGGAGTGCGGATGGTCGCAAGCGGCGCCTGGCCCAGGTGAGGAAACGCTGTTAGGATATCCGGTGCTGGACGCGGAGGATCGCACGGGTCCTGCTGGGGGACTCACCTGAGACCCATAAGAACCGCAGGCGCCGCCGTCTGACCCACATCCACAAGCGTGTGCTGGCGGTGGTATTTCCAGACTTGGACAGGCGCTTACAGGAGAAGCAGCAGCAGGAAGGGGGTAGGTACATGTGTGTTTGTTGTGTGTCACCAGCATTTGTAAGTGCACAGTTGCATGGATACACTGCCAGGGTTTAAAGGTGCTGTGCAGATCCAGTTACCCACAGTATAGCGGTGCTCTCCTGCCTCCCTTGGCCTCCTTGCAATGTGTTCCCTGGTCTGTGTGTAGTCACTCCTTCACAAGGTAATGTAGGCAGGCGCTTTCTCCACGTGAACTATGCCTGTAGCATCATGTGTGGGGGTGGTGTGTAATAGGTTTTGGGACCTTGCCTGTGCCCTGTCCAGTTCAGTACATGTGGGTTCCATGTCAGTTGGCACTGATGCTGAGTCCAGACATGGGAGTTAGTCTCTCAAGTGTCATGCCTCACAGCACGCATGTCCTATGTTGTGGCCTGTGACATGATGTGCATGAGTGTGCGATACGCATAGTGCAGGGATGGTGGCGTGTGTTGCAGTCATTCCCATTCAGGACCATGGAGTTGTGTGGCCACTACTGTCCCCTGGGGCATGTTTTCATAGGTGTCATGTGTGTCATCACAAAACGTGGACACTCTCAGTGTCTACAGCATAGGTTGTGCTCTGTGCCATTGTCCCCTGGCACCATGTATATTGACGTAAAATGTAGTACAAGTGTCCACTGTACAGCCTGACCTGATTTTCCTTGTTCATACTCACGGTTTCCAGTGCCTGTGTGTCTTGTTACAATCATCTGATGATGGCCATTTGTACATGATTATTTGGACAGGTGCTCCTTGGGTATTTGGCGTCCAATCTTGCATTTATGCAGCCCCTGTGTATTTCACCCAGACTAAGAGATGTAAGTGCCACCTGTGTCTCAACAAATTGTCTCATGTAGGGGGTGGTTGGTGCGGGCAAAGCCTACATGTCAAAACCTGATATCTCCTTGCTAGGTCTGGCCAGTGTGTGATGTTTGCCTGAACATACACTCAAGGTGCAGTGAGCCAGTCATGGTGGGCATGTTTTCAGTATTACCTATGCAGCATGTGCCTCAAGTCCAAGGATATGGTCCCTGCTCATCCCTATTTTCGGGAACGCTGTGTGGTGCAGATGCAGTGCTGGATTGTCCACAGGGCCTGGCTCCTATGTCAAACTCCATTTCATTTCATTTTCTAGTGTGTCATGCTCTCCATGGATTTTCAGTGGCATGGTGGGTCAACCAACTGTGTGTTGCATGCCCTACATCTGTACCTTGTTTTGTAGATGTTACTGATCTTTCTTTTCAGGCAATGCACTGTAACCTATGTAGATTGGACTCATGTGACATATGTATACAGGTGTGTGATTAATTGCTGTCTCTTCACCTTGCCCACAGCATCGTCGGGGGACACGGAGGGAGACATGAGCACAGACGGAGCGGAGGGACCGAGCACCAGTGCCAGCGTTGACATCGTGGCTGGCACATTGAGTGGAACTGAGGCGGAGGAGAGTGAGGCCGAGGACCTGTCCACTGGCACGACAGAATATGAAGCTGACGGGTCCGAGGATGATCTCTCCGAGTGGGCGGAGGCTGCACCAGCAGCTGACAGCGGCACTACATCTCACCCCGCCCCCTCCATTGCCACCAGCTGCCTCCCACTTGCTCGTGTCCCTTCCCAGCATGCCCGGTCACCACATGTCTCCTTCCTGCCAGGCACCGCACCCCCTGCCCCTGTCTCCACTGCTGCCGCCAATGCCGAGTCTGTGGACATCCAGCGGCAGTTGCAGGTTGGTCAGGCTGCGATGCTTAAGGTCCTCCATGGCCACAGCCAAGTGCTGAACAACATGGAGGCATACTTGGAGGGCATTTTTTCATCGCAGGCTGACCAACGCAACTTGCTGAGGTCCATTGACTCGACACTGACTGCAGCAGTGGGTCTCCTGCAGCGCTACGTCCAACCCCCTACCCCTGCCCCATCCACACTTCCCACTCCCATGCCTGTCCCACGTGTACCCAGACGTCAGCATGTACCCACCACAACAGACACAGGCACCACACCAACAGGGAAGGTCACACGCACACCTCCTGGCACGCACACACAGGGTGAAGTAGGCACACCCACTGGGTCGGGGGGCAAAAGTAAGTCACGCAGCCAGAGTGGGAGTCCGCATTCCACCAAATCCACTCCCTCCAAATCCCCTCCCCTCAGCTCTCCTGGCCACATATCCGGCAAGGACTCCTCAATGGCTGCTCTGTCCCTGAGCCCCACTGTGACACCACCCCGCAAGCGGTCAAGGGAGTCCCCAGTCAGGGTGGTTGAGTCCCCCCCCCTGTCCACACCCTCCCCCAGTCGCGCTGCGACCCATCCCTCTGACCCCCCCCTCCTTGGGGCCTGTGGTTCCTTCGGGTGCAGGGGAGACGCTGGAGGACCTTGCTAAGGTGTGCAGCGACATCCTGGCCTCCGCCTTTGGCCCTGCCCCACCCCCTGTGGTGGAGTCCTCCATCCCTGCACCCACAACGCCTACCCTTCGCCCTCATGTCCCTGCGGTGCCTGGTCCTTCCCCCCCACATGATGCCCTCCCCGCTGTGGAAGACGAAGGGGTCTGACTGTGCAGGCAAGCTAGGGGACACGCGTCCCACTGTGTCCCCCATCCAGCTGTGACTCATGGACTGCCCTATGGGCTTTGTAAATATTGAACTTTATCCACACACACTTTATTTGAAAATGCTGAATAAAGCCTTTCTTTTTTTCCTTAGAACACTACTGCTTTTGTGGTTTTGCTGTTGGTGGGGCTGCTACATGATTTTGGGTGGTGATCATGTGTTGGGTATGTGGGAAATGTAGTAGTGTGCTGGTCATAGGCGGTACCCTGGTATCTGTGTACCATTACAAGGTGTTAGCTAGGTTTCTCCGTTCATGTAAGCAGTTCCTGCATGGTGAAATTGTCCCAAGGTGTGTTCCTTCCTCTGTGTACCCTGACATCTTCCCTGCAGGGTGTTCCCAATATTTAGCGCTGAGCTGTGTCTACATTAGCTGGGTGTGTGACGGACCCCTTCAACTTTGGCCATGCATGCAGAGCGATGTCTCCACCTGCATCATTCGTGGCATCCTTGGTGATCACTGTACTTGTGTATGTAGTCTGTTGACATGACTTCATGTGGACATGTTCCCTTTTAGGCTGTAGGCATGTGTGTACTCCCAGCCTCGCACACATGTGTTACATGTACTGCAGGGTCTTTGTGCACCTGACTGACAATTGTGGCAATTGGATCTGTGGGTACTCCACCCTTTTTTTCCCATGGGCACTGCTGGGGGCCTCTGCACCCACCCCTCCTGTCTCTGGGCACTGCTGGGAGGACTCTGCACACACCCCTCCTGTGTCTGGGCACTGCTGGGAGGACTCTGCACCCACCCCTCCTGTCTCTGGGCACTGCTGGGAGTGATAGGCACACACCCCTCCTGTCTATGGGCACTGCTGGGAGTGATAGGCACACACCCCTCCTGTGTCTGGGCACTGCTGGGAGGACTCTGCACACACCCCTCCTGTCACTGGGCACTGCTGGGAGGACTCTGCACACACCCCTCCTGTCTCTGGGCACTGCTGGGAGTGATAGGCACACACCCCTCCTGTGTCTGGGCACTGCTGGGAGGACTCTGCACACACCCCTCATGTCTCTGGGCACTGCTGGGAGTGATAGGCACACACCCCTCCTGTGTCTGGGCACTGCTGGGAGGACTCTGCACCCACCCCTCCTGTCTCTGGGCACTGCTGGGAGGGATAGGCACACACCCCTCCTGTCTCTGGGCACTGCTGGGAGTGATAGGCACACACCCCTCCTGACTCTGGGCACTGCTGGGAGTGATAGGCACACACCCCTCCTGTGTCTGGGCACTGCTGGGAGGACTCTGCACACACCCCTCCTGTCACTGGGCACTGCTGGGAGGACTCTGCACACACCCCTCCTATTTCAGGATATGTACGCTTCAAACATACACGGGTGTGGGTTCGCTCCATGCATACGAGGTGGGGGTAGGGTCCGTACATACACTGTTGGGGTGGGGGTACGCTCCATACATACGCGGGTGTGGGTACGGGCCGTACATACACAGTTGGGGTGGGGGTAGGGTCCGTACTTACACTGTCGGGTGGGGGTACGCTCCATACGTACACGGGTGAGGGTACGGGTCGTACATACACTGTTGGGGTGGGGGTACGCTCCATACATACGCGGGTGAGGGTACGGGTCGTACATACACTGTTGGGGTGGGGGTACGGGTCGTACATACACGGTTGGGGTGGGGGTAGGGTCCGTACTTACACTGTTGGGGTGGGGGGTACGCTCCATGCTTACGCGGGTGATGGTACGGGTCGTACTTACACTGTTGGGGTGGGGGTACGCTCCATACGTACACGGGTGAGGGTACGGGTCGTACTTACACTGTTGGGGTGGGGGTACGGGTCGTACATACACGGTTGGGGTGGGGGTACGCTCCATACGTACGCGGGTGAGGGTACGGGTCGTACATACACTGTTGGGGTGGGGGTACGGGTCGTACTTACACTGTTGCGGTTGGGGGTACGCTCCATGCATACGGGGGTGGGGGTACGGTCCGTACATATGCGTCCCCACGCTATGTGATGCTTGTGCGGCCCGTACCCAGGCCTTTGCCACGTGGGTATAGCCGTCCCGCCATTGTTGGAATGACGTAGGTGTGGGCGGGACGTACCTGTATTGTTGTGTTGCCGGTTCGCGTCGTCAAGCACTTCCGTTGTGGCGGACGCTGGCTTTGCTGGACACACCCCCACCCCCTCATAATGACCAGGGCCTGGGGGTCAGGTATGTCCAGGGCATGTGCGCTGTGTGACTTTGGTGGGGGTTTTGTGGCCTGCCCCTGCTCCTGCCCCCCCCCTTTCCCCCCTCCCTTTGTTGTTCTGACCTTCTGCGGCGTCTGCGTCGTAACCTGTGGAGGAGGTCGACTGCTATGAGGGCCGGGATGACACGTAGGTTCGGGTCCATGTCTGTCCGTTGCGTACAGGTACTCCTTGTTCGCGTCGTCCTGATTTCCCGGCAGTTTTTGGCTGCCGGAAAATATTCACCGTGCGGGATGACATCGGTGCGAATCGTGATTCCTGGTTCGTGAATGGCAGGCTGCGTGCGTCCCTCCGTCACGTCGGCGCTTTCCCGGATCACATTTGTATGTTTATTTTCATCGGTCGGGGTTTTGTACGATTCGTACGGAAATGGTGTTTCCGTGCGAATCGTAATTCCATGTTTGTATATTTTTTCGACCGGCTACGCGTCGGACGGAGAATACGCTCCGTCCGACGGTTCGTACCCGGTTTTTACCGGATCGTGATCGGCACCTAAGTATTAATTTAATACTAGCTAATATCACCACTTTAACCAACCTTGAACTCACAATTTCTCTGCTTACCCCCTTTAAACTTGTTAGAAATTGGGTTTCTGGTTGGCTAGTGCATGCGCCTGAGCCAGGTAGATCCCACCACTCTAGTCAGGGCAAGGGAGCTACACACTGAAGATAACCCCTGCTCACCCCCTTGATAGTTTGGCAGAGCAGTCAGGCTTATCCCAGAGGCAATGTGCAAAGCGTTTGCGCAACACACTCACACAGCAGTGACACACTAGGCACACCACAAAAGAAACTCCACACAAGGTTATATATTAATGGCCTCTGTATTATGCATAAAACCACATTAGAACTCCATCACATATATCACTGTGCCACTAGGCACTTGTCATGATGTCACAGGGATGACATAAATCACTTGGCCAATCGGGCCATTGTCATATTCACATAAATCACAGTTAGTTATGGCGACCAGTAACTACTGGCAAGGTGCACTTAACACAAAGCATTAGGTTTAAACATAATACCGGCATCTCACATAGCACAATCTGCATATCATTATCAGTGTACCTTAGTACACACTTACAGCTGTGCACAAATCATGGAATATCATAAGCATATCATGCCCCTCTTGGGCGCAAACTGCACAGTATGACACACTGTGCATAGATACCATAGTACATAGATGCCACTTCCTGGCACTACAATGGGCAGCCTGATACTGTTAGGCAAAAATGATGTCCCAACCTGGGAGCATGGGCTGCCCCACCACAGATGTTGCATGTGACACTGGAATCACCCACGTGGTGTCAGCGGCAATAACCACCACATAATATGACACAGTGCCCCTGCACCTATCTGCCTGGTGCTTCCAATCTGTTCAGCTGGACCGGGACTTCCGTGGAGGCCTCCCTTCAAACCGGACCACTGAGCAAAATAAAAGGATCGCCCAAGGCAGCAGCCTGCAACCAGGCGGGTTTGCTGCCTAACAAATGGAGCGAAGCAAAGCAGCAGCAAATCGGGAAAGTCATGTTGGAAATTTGACAAGGACGATTGTGAGTGGGGGGCCGCCTGCAGGTTCAAGCACGCATGCGGATCCTGCAGGGGAAACCACCCTGCCATACGCTACAAGCAGGCCCAGGGGACAGGGCTCAGCAAGGAGAAGGGAGGCCCAAAAAAGTAAGGAGCAGGCGCACCCATAAAGGGGTGAGGGTGGGTGCGGGCGGGGGCCATCCACTACCCACCTCCATAAAAACAAGTAGACGGTTATATTTATTAGGACATTATCCCAAGGCATCAGACAGACACAGGTTAGCAGAAGGTTTCACGAAAGGTTTCCCCATCCCTTACAAAGGACTTAAGGGGACCCGGGAAAGGCGGAACCTGAAGTCAATAGGAGACAACCCGGGGGTGGCAAGGCAGAAGGTGGAAAAGGAAGTTCAGCTAAGGAGTGTAGCTGGTCCGTTCGTTTCCCCCAGCTGGAGGATTTGGTAATATCTCCTCTGGGTGTGGTGCCTAAGAAGGAGGGAGGCAAGTTCAGGTTAATACACCATCTGTCGCACCCCCACAGGGACTCCATCAACGACTGGCTGGATCAAGTGAGTTGCTTAGTAGCATATGCATCAGAGGATGACACAGTAGACCTAATAAGACAAGCAGGGAGGGGGTACCCTGTTGGCAAAACAGACATAGATTCGGCCTTTGCACCCAGATAGCTAACACTTGCTAGGTTTTTAGCTAGATGGCCAATACTACTATAACAAATGCCTGCAATGGGTTGCTCCATATCCTGTGCATACTTCGAGGCCTTTAGTGGATTCTTGGAGTGGGAGCTGAGAACACGTTCCCTGGTGGGTGGAAGGGTCCACTACTTGGATGATTTTCTCTTCATCGGTGGGGCAGATACAGGGGAATGTGCAAACCTCCTCCACAGTTTTATAGACTTGGCTCAGGAATTGGGGGTGCCCCTAGCTCAAGACAAGACAGAGGGCCCAACCACAAAACTGTCCTTCCTCAGGATTGAACTGGACTCGGTGGCCGGGACATGCAAACTGCCGCCCTAAAAGGTGGCTGAGCTAAGTCAGATCATTGTCAGGCTGAGGCAACAAAAAAAGGCGACACTAGGCGAAGAGCAACAGCTGCTGGGGAAGTTAAATTTCGCCACCAGGATAGTCACCGTCGGGTGCTCTTCCACCAGACGCTTAGCCTGGATGACTAGGGGCATGACACAGAAGGACCACGGGGTCCGCCTGACACAGGAGGTGAAGGAAGACTTGGGGCAGTGGGAAACTTTCCTGACTGATTTCAATGGCACCCTCATGTGGCTTGACTCATGGGTGCAGACTGACGAACTTGATCTTTAAACGGACTTGGTTGGAGGGTACAGCTTTGGGGCCATGCTAGGTAGAGCATGGACAGAAGGGGCTTGGCCGGCAAGCTGGTAAAAGACAGGGGTCACCGCCAACATCTCCCTGCTGGATTTATTCCCCATTGTGGTAGCATTCCACATTTGTTCCCGACGACTGGCAAACAGACAAATAATTCTATGGTCTGACAGCCATGCAGTAGTGCAGGCGATAAACACAGGAACTGCAAAATGTCCGGCAGTGGTCAATCTGCTGCGGAAACTAGTCCACTGCCAGTTAAGAGCAAACATCGCGCTTAGGGCATGACACATCCCAGGGGTACAGTACAAGAGAAAATAGCCCCAGTGGATACAAACTTTAAAGTGACATTTAGATATCAATAACACCTGTTTGAGTCAAATACTGACAGTAGTGAT
This sequence comes from Triturus cristatus, assembly GCF_964204655.1. Taxonomy (NCBI): domain Eukaryota; kingdom Metazoa; phylum Chordata; class Amphibia; order Caudata; family Salamandridae; genus Triturus; species Triturus cristatus. The sequence goes on along the minus strand of NC_140589.1, from coordinate 138,120,575 downwards.
CATATTTAAACATTTTATTTCATGTTGAACATTAGATTCTTATCTTCAAAATCAACACATTTATTGAATACAATCATGAGGAGGTGCCCCTGAGGGGAGGAAGGGGGAAAGTGCAGCAATGTGCAAGTGTGAAGGTAAGTGAGAGAGGGAGGGCAGTGAACAATATCTACATCCAAATCATGGAAGACCAATCCAGCTTTATCAAACGCTAACCTATTTACAAAACTTTAACATAAGAGAACACAGTGAATCTATCACTGTTGTCCAAAAAGGTTCACACAAAATAAAGCCGTCAACGTTTTGACCCAGGGTTAATGGTAGGCAAGTGGGGTCCTTACAGTAGGGTCTTCATCAGGACCAAAGAGGTCTTAAGCTTCATAGAATGGGCATTTATGACAGGAAAAACGAAATCCTGGGCCAAGGCCCACTTTAAGGCTGCAGCATACTACACAAAGGTGGCATCGGGGGAGGATCCGACAAGGTCTTTCCGATATAGAATGGCATTGAGAGGCTGGGGTAGATTGCAATAAACAAAGAGGGATAGTAGGCCGCCCATTCACTTTGCAATACTACAGCAAATAATAGGGACACTGGGTGAAATATGCACCACTGAGCTCGAGGCTACACTCTTTAGGGCAGCGTTCGTGCTGGCGTTCTTTGGGGGTCAGCAAATTAGTGGCCCCCACAATAGACAACCCAGGAGCTGCCTGTATACGCCGGGCTGACAGAACTAGGGGAGGGACACATGAACATCCTCCTGTGGCAGTCGAAAACAGACTAGGCAGGCAGAGGGAAGTGGACCAGGATAAATTGCATCAGTGTGCTTAGTTCGGAGGTACATGCAACCTGGGCCCCACAAACGGGGGCCGCTGCCAACGCATGGGAGTCACACTTGAGCCTGTTCCAATTCATAGCAGTGATGAGGAAGGCGCTGGATAAGGTAGGGCTCCCGGCTAAGGCGTTCGGGTCCCACTCCTTCCGCATTGGGGCAGCCACCACGGCAGCAGAGCTAGGTTTGGGAACAGAACAGATCAAAGGGATAGGGCGATGGGCATCGGGCGTGTTTAAACATTACATACACCCCACGATGTACTGAGTCCGGTTTCTCCCCTCACTCCCCCGTTTAGGTCCGGCCAAGTGGCGCAAGAGAGTCTGGATCGTAGGTCACTCCTACATAACGCAAGCACAACAGTGGACTGCGGCCAGGCGCGAGTTAGGCTGAATCTGGCTTTGGGTACACTGAAGTAATCTTGTTGGAGCGATCAGGGATGAAATGGGACCAACTGCTTCCCGCAGAACAGGAAGCTATGGAGCAAGGTGGCAGACCGGATGCGGTGATGGTCCACCTAGGAGGAAACAACCTGGCAACAATAGGAAGGAGGGGCCTCCTGAAGAAAATGCAGGAACGCCTCACATCCATAGTAAGACTGGCGCGCCCAGCCGAAGAAATTTAGAGATAATAGTGCGCAGAGCATGGAGAGGGGCCTTAGATATGGGGGCGGTGGAGAAGACAAGACGTAAACTGAATATCACCATGAAAAAAATATGTATGGTCAACGGCTGGGTGTTCGTGAGACACAGTTTCATCAACTGATCCCCGGGTTATCATCTGGAGGACGGTGTACACTTGATGGGGGTGGGGATGGATATGTTCCTGCCGAACATCGTGGGGGTACTAGAGCAAATGGGTGTCTCATAAAGAGGGAAGGTAAGGCAGAGCGGGGGAGCTCCCTCCGATCGTGAAATCGTAGGTAGAGTGGCGGAAGAAACCCAGGTAAGATATACAAAAGAGAGAAGAATTACTAGAGGTAGATGTAAGGCTCACACAGTGTCCTTGGGATGCCTCAAGGCAGGGGCACTGAGGGAGCTAAGGATGTCACACAGCCACAGAGTAGATGTGATGCTCCCACAGGGCCCTTGGGATGTCTCACGGCAGTGGTACTGAGGAAGCTAAATGTCAGGACACAGCCACAGGCAGTATAGATGTAATGCTCACACAGGGTCCTTGAGATGCCACACGGCAGGAGCCTTGAGGAGCAGGCGATGGACCAACAAGGGGTCCAGGGCAAGCGGAATGGCCCTTGCAGCCTGGGCAGGTCCTGACGGACACCAACCAAATTCGGTAGCAATTTGAAGCCTGGAACCGCTGACACAGAGGCCCGGACGAATTGAGCCCCCCACAAATAGACTGTCTGGGAGCGCATAACAACAAGGAATGTCAAAGATAATTACAAAGACAATGAAAGTATGCAATAACATGGATGTTTATGAATGACCAAATAAAATTGCGAAATGTACAACCATGTTATGTTTGAATAAACTGCGACCTTTTAAGGCACCAAAGTATGTTGTCAGTGGTGTAATTTAAAGGTAAATAGACGCAGTTTAAATTAAGGGAGGGGGAGGAGGACTAGCCCCTTGGGAGGGGTTGAAGCCCAGGCTAGGGAAGGCAAAGCCGGAACCGAGGGGGACCCAGGACAAACGCCACCCGGAGGCGGGTAGCCCCCCGTCGCAGAAGGCCACGAGAAAGGGGCGACCAGGATTGGTCGCCCGAGGGTAGGCCACGGCACCCCCAATCCGGGGGAAAGTTGGCGAGCAGCGGGGTGGGAGTTAAATAAGGGTGAAGGGCCCTGTGTAAGCACATAACCCCCCGCCAAAGGACAAGAGTGAATCCAACCCACCCTCACCAAAAGGACGCAGGCGTCACAGCTGCAAAGGTAGAGGTGAGGTGGAAGAAACCCAGAAAACATATACAAAAGAGAGAACAATTACTAGAGGTAGATGGAAGGCTCACACAGTGTCCTAGGGATGCCTGATGACAGGGGCACTGAGGGAGCTAAGGATGGCACACAGCCACAGACAGAGTAGATGCTCCCACAGGGCCCTTGGGATGCCTCATGGCAGGGGTACTGTGGGAGTGCAATGTCAGGCCACAGCCTCAGGAAGAATGGATAAAATGCTCACACAGGGTCATTGGGATGCCACACAGCAGGGGCCCTGGGCAGCAGGTGAGGGGCCATCAAGGTGTCCAGGGCAAGCGGAACGGCACTTGCAGCCCGGGCAGGTACTGACGGACACCCACCAAATTCAAAAGCAAGTTGAAGCCTGGAACCGCAGACACAGAGACGTATGGGCCCCACCCCCCCCCCGCAAATTGACTGTCTGGGAGCGCATAACAAGAAGGAATGTACAAAGATAATTACAAAGACAATGTAAGTATGCGATAACATGGATGTTTATTATTGACCAATAAAACTGTAAAATGTACAACCATGTTACCATGTTATGCTTGAATAAACTGAAACCTTTTAGGGCATCAAAGCACGTTGTCAGTGGTGTAATTTAAAGGTAAATGGATGCAGTTTAATTTGAGGGAGGGGGAGGAGGACTCGCCCCCTGGGAGGGATTTGGGTACATACAACATGAACACATACACACACACACGTGAACACACACATAAATTGCGCGCCGCTCATAAACACATAACACACAGACTGCTTTGGGCAGTCAAGCTATTTCCTCGCCTACTGTTTTAATCCAAATTAATTATTCGACACGGCAGCACCGCCGACGCAGGGTCACTGCCACCGTTTCCTCTTCATTTACGTCAGCTGCTATCGAGGCCCCGCACCCTTGTCCTTTTAGCCTCATCTCAGCACGGCTGGCAGAGACAGATCTGCGCCAGCTTCATTTCTCATGTTCTGCCCTCCAGAGGAAATCTGCATTTAATCAAATTCCAGCCAAATAAACGAAGCAATATTAATTAAAGAGTGGCCCATATGGTGCCCTGTACGCGTGCACAGTAGCTGCAGATTAAAATAAATGGTAATGCACGCGCAGTGAAGCAACAAGATGCATTTATCCAATTAAGGAGAAGCAGGCAGGTTACAGAAGTGTGTAGAATGATTCAGATGGGAAGCAAAACAGGCTGTGTGTGTTTATAGACAAAGCCATCATTTGGGGAATACAAAAGGAGAGATGTCTTCCCCTAGTGATTACAGGATGAACGATGCAAATATCCAGGAAATATTACTAAGAACATAAAGAAAATTAATCTGCTTATTCTATATTGTACAACCTGGTCAGCCATGCATGTATTTCTAGCTGAACACGTTATTACTTCCAAATATAAGGTCAATGGAGGAAGCACTGTGATGAGGGGTGTAAAGCTGCAGGGGTGTAATATGAGGAAAGATGATATTTAGCTACACATGGCCCTATCTTGACCCCCAATGGAAATGAGTCCCAAAAAGCCTATGTTCAAAGCTGTGAATTTATTTGTTGCCACCTGATAGGAACCAACAGGCAAAAGTCCTCAAGACGAAATTTGTAAATCATGGCTAGAGCCATAGTGATGTGTATTTTTCCAACTTGGGACATTTAACACTGTTGCCTGTTTCACCCTTTAGCAAGTTCCCTCTTGTTACATAGCCACTAATGTGAAATGAAGACATAATTTGCTGCAAAAATGGATGAAGAGTATTAGAGCTGGGATCCTTGACGTGGTTTTCCCCTAACTTTTTTCTTCCGACCTCCTGTTTTTGCTGACTTTGTTTTTGCTGTCATTAGGACTCTGCACACTTTGCCACTGCTAACCAGTGCTAAAGTGCTTGTACTGTCTGCTTAAAACATGGTGTCAGTGGCTTAACCCGGTTGGCACATTTAATGTACTGATAATTCGCTAGTCACATGCACTACATGTGCCCAGGGCCTGTAAATTAAATGCTACTAGTGGGCATTCAGTGCTGATTGTGCCACCTACATAACTAGCACTGTAAACATGTCTCAGGCCTGCCAGTGCAGCCTGTGTATGTGCAGCTTTAAACTTCAATTCTGCCCTGGCAAAGTAAACCTTGTGTCAAGCTCAAACGTTTCTTTTTAATTCATATACGTCACCCCTAAAGTAAGCCCTGGTAAGTAAGCCCCAGAGTGCAATATATTTAAAAAGTTGAACATTTACTTTTGAGTTACACATGTCCTGTTAGTGAAAAACTCTGAAATTCGTTTTTCACTACTGCAAGGCCTACCTCTCCCATGGGATAACATTGGAATTACCTCATTATGTTTTATGAGTTTCATTTCCAAATGGGAAAAGGTAACTAGTTCACGTTTGGTGTCTCTGAAATCCTAATTTAAAATCCAAATTTATGGTGAAGTCGGATTTTAAATTACAGTTCTGAAAATGCCACTTTTAGAAAGTTGGCATTTTCTTGCCTGTGTATTCCTCCTAGACAGCCACAAACAATGGGGAGCTTGGTGTGATTGAATGGGCATTCATGGGCAGGATGGGAGGGAGGAGTGCAGCACAGCCCCACCTACACTTGAATAGGGTATGCCCTGCCTCCACACAAAGGGCTGCATCACCCCTTTAGTTAGTCTAGAGCCAGGGCCAGGAAGGCAGAGTATTGGGTCTGTTATACTTAGGGTGGTCTTTCCCCAGACCAATGTTGCTGATTTTTTTTTTGTTGGCCTTAGGACTCAGCACTTTACCACTGCTGACCACTGCTAAAGTGCATGTGCTTCTCCCCTAAACATGATGACATAGGTGTATACCTGATTGGCATATCTGTTGTACTGGTAAGTCCCTTGTAAAATGGTATATGATATATCCAGGCCTGTAAATGCAACTAGTGGCCTGCCAGACTGATTGTGCCATCCACAGTAGTAGCCTTTCAAAGCTTTATCAGGCCTGCCATTGCAGTGCCTGTGTGTGCAGTTTACTGCTACTTTAACTTGGCATTTCAAACTACTTTCGAGGCCTTAAACTTAAACAGGCCATTGCAGTGCCTGTGTGTGCAGTTTACTGCTTCTTTAACTTGGCATTTCAAACTACTTTCTAGGCCTTAAACTTTCCTTTTTCTTGGAGTTTGCGTAGGGCGTGGAGTTCTGGAAACCTCCACTCTGTGAGGTTTTCCTCACTCACACTCGCCAACATTAGGTTGGCGAGCGCGAGCGCGGAAAATCTTACTCCAGGCCACCTTCCAGCAAGATTTCTCAATGCGGACGATCGCAGATGACTGCTACCACTCGCGTTGAGAAACCTTCTGTTCATGTTGAGGAAGCTCCTTTTCAAATATAACATCTACTCGTGCGTCAGAAAGAAGCAGCGCCCTCTTGTGCTGAACATGCTGGCTTGCCTGCTGATATTCTGGTGCGGGACAAACACCCGAGCTGAAAATCAGCGCAAACGGCATGACCTTGCACACTCCGCCGCTTGAGGAACTCCACGTAGTGTGGCAGAGTTTTTTGGTCACTTTGCGAACTCCCCCAGGCCTATATAAGAAACCCCTAAGGTAGACCTTAAGTAACCCTAAGAGCAGGGTGCCATTTAAGTAAAAGGTAGGAAATGTACTTTTATGTTTTACATATGCTGGTAGTGACAAACTGCCAATTTCGCTTTTCACTACTGTGTGGCCTACCCCTCTCATAGGCCGCATTGGGAATTCCTTAATACTCTTTTAAGCTGTAATTCCTGTTTAGAGAGAAGTAGCTTTTTCATGTTTGATATATTTGGAATGGTAATGATACATCCTCCTTCCTGGTGAAGTTAGATTTAACATTGATGTTTAGTCGAAATGCCACTTTTAGAAAGTGTTAATCAAAGGAGGCTTGGTTCCTTGCGAAAGCTAGATTGGACTACTTCTATTGTGTAAACTAACAAGGTATCTAGTTGCCATATTTATTGATTTATTCAAAAATAAAGGTACCAATGTTCTGATTTCATTAGCCCTGTGGTTTATTTCACTTTTCTTTTTTTTTCTCTTTCAAAAATATTTTTTTTCATTAAGGCATGTCTCAAGGGCAACACTTAGTTTTGAGAACACAAAATACAAACAAACATAGCACAATTGATATATTTATGAATTACCAAACAACATATAATGACCTACTAACATATTCATATACATAAACAACATCAAATATTTCTTTGACCTGTCCGTCATTAACACATTAACACTAGGCGGATTGTTCACTTTATGTTATATATAGTGCGTCCTGCCAATGTGCCACGTAAGTTGCATCATTAGTGTCTGAGAGGGATCTAAAATTGTAGCTACTCTCTCCTTGACAACATAAAAAATTAGCGACCCTCAGGCAATACACTTTGGCAGGACACATTAGATATAACATAAAGTGAACAATCTGCCTAGTGCTAATGTGGAAACTGCACCCCCTGTTGCTGTTTTCCTCCCTGAAAAATCCCGAGCACTGCTGCACGAGATACTGAACACATGTGACTGGTCAATGAAAGGAGAGCGTATTCAACTCCTTCGTGTGACAGGTTAGCAGTCCTGTCCTTCTCCCGGTCTGATGTCGGAAGTGTAGCACCCCTACGCTCGGGCCAGGCGTGGCCCGAGGAGATAAATAAAGCAGGGTAAGACCTCTTGTGGTCATTGGCCCTCCAAACATAGCATTGACTGTGTGTGTGGTTATTTGCCATCGCTACCAGTCTCCTCAGGCCTGCCCACACCCCTCTCACCTCATAAAAATGGTGACAAGGCAGGGATGGGCCCACCGGCCAACAAATGCGGAGGTCACCACCCGGTGGCATCTACCAGTCAGCAACATCGGGGAAGCCGCCTGAGTCCTGCACCCGATGACAGTGCTGTCGACAGCCGGAGACGTTGTCACCACGTGACCAGCAGTCACTCCAGCTCCAGAGCAGGTAGGATCGGCTTACACGTGCCGGTCACCAGCCCATGATGCTGTATCCCCAGAAGCTGCCTGTCAAACGCACGCTCCTCCAGAGTGCCCCGGCCCAACAAGGGCAGCCGGCCTAGCATGGACCGAGACACCCGGCAGTGCGCCACACCCCCACATGCGCGTGAACATGAGGCGCTGCAAGGCCCTGCGCGGGGAGGAGGCCCAGCGCCTACAAAAGGCAGAAGAGGCCTATGCTGAAAAGGAAAAGAAAGCACAAAACAAATCAAAAAAGCAATCATTGGACAGTACAAGTGCAGAAATTCAAAAAACAAGCAAACAAAAGAGTAGTAAAATAAAAACAACACAAGGAAAAGCCTAAACTCCAAAAAGGAGAAGGGTGTGACTAAACCCACAAAGGCTGGGGGAAAAAAACTGCCAAGAGAAAAGAAAAGCACTCAAAAGCAGAGGGCAGAGGGAAACAAATAAATAAAGCACACAATATACAGGGGAGGGTGTTGCCGCCCACAAAGGTCCATACTCCTAAGACATCGTGGAGGAAGAGAATGCAGCCCAGCAACCCAGCCGCATTGTAAAGCAGCATGCCCTTACTGGCGTACTACCCCCATTCAATGAGCTTGCCTACCCCACCACAGCATCCCCACGGTGAAAGACGTGGTTAGGACAACTGGAGAATTACTTCGTGGCAACAAGGGAGACAGAAGGAGCGGTCAAACGGCTGTTACTCCTTCATTATGCAGGAGAAGAAATGTACCTCCTGTTTAAAAATCTCCCAAACACAGGAGCACCCACTGATTATGATGCACTGTAGCGAAGATAGCGGGGTCAGACGTGAAGGTCGTCATCGACACAGGGGTTTCCGTAAACGTCATGGGGGTCCAGCAACACAACCGATATCACCCCAAACCCATACTAGTACCCTGCAAGACAAAAATCATCGCCTACGGCTGTCAATCACCTCTGCCCCTACAAGGGAAGATGACTGTACCGATCCAGTCGGAAGACCACGAAATTGTCGCAACCATCCATGTCATCAACCAAGTGGCTGACACACTACTTAGCAGTCATGAAGCAGAAGACCTAGGCCTGGTGACGTTTGCAAGGAGGGTGCGAGTCGACCAAACAGATGAACTACTGGAACAATTTGCAAGCCTCTTCGAGGGCCGAGGGTGTATCAAACAACCTCATGTGAAGCTACATATTTATCCCTTGGTGACACTGTCGACTCTCTGCCACAGGCGAGTCCCGTTCCACCTCCAGCCACTGGTGGAGCAGGAATTACAGAAGCTTGTACACCAAAGTGTTGGGCCAACCCCTTGGGTGTCCCCTATGGTCATCGCAGAGAATACCTCAACAACCGGGAAAAATCAGACTATGCATAGACATGCGTCTCACCAACAAGTCCATCTGGAGGAAGTGCCACATAACCCCACGATGGATGACATAGTGACTGACGTCAATGGATCCCGGTGGTTTTTAAAGCTGGACCTAAATGCAGGGTACCACCTACTAGTCCTGGGCTAAGAGAGCATATACATTGCAATGTTCAGCACCCATCTGGGGCTTTGATGCTACAAGCGCCTCAACTTTGGGATATCCTCAGCTGCAGAGGTGTTCCAGGACTACATACAGGAAATCCTGAAGGGACTGCCATGCGTATTAAACTAAAAATGATATGCTCATTCACTCCCCCACGGCCGATGAGCACTATCGGCATGTCCGAGGCACCCTCAAACGCCTCCAAGACCATGGGATCACTCTACACCATGAGATGAGCCTATTCTTCCAACGAGAAATAGAGTTCTTTGGATATCTCTTCAACCAGAAGGGAATCCAGGTGGACCCGCGAAAATCTCAAGCCATAAAAGACGGGCCACCCCCCACAGCAGTGTGGGAAGGGCAGAGCTTCCTGGGAATGGCCATGTACTGTGGCTGTTTCATCCCTGACCACGCCACCATCACAGAGCCACTAAGGAATCTCACACGAGAAGACACTAAGTAGAAATGGTAACAATCAAAGGAATCGGCATTCCGGAGTATCAATAGTGCTCTCCTTGACAACACCACCCTGGTATAGTTCGACTCCACCAAGCACACAGAACTCTTTGTAAATGCCAGCCCAGTGTGTCTAGGCGCGGAATTGGCACAGGAACAAGAACCAGAAAGATGGGCCGCCCTGGCATTCACCAGCAAGTCTCTCTCACCTGCCGAAGCAAGCTATGCCCAGATAGAGAGGGAGGCTGTAGCCATACAGTGGGCGTGCAGGTACTTCCACCTTTACGTCTGTGGAAAACCCTTCAAGGTCATCACAGTGGGCGTGCAGGTACTTCCACCTTTACATTTGTGGAAAACCCTTCAATGTCATCACAAACCACCAGCCGCTGGTATCCTTCTTCAGAGGATCAGCGCCTCATCCACCCCTTCGCATCGAGCGCTGGGCCATTGGTATGCAGCAGTACCAGATGAAGGTGATCTATCGACCAGGTGCAGAGAATCCGGTAGACTTCCACTCCTGAAACCCAACCCCCCAGGAGGACCCAGAAAGGCTACTGGAAGTCAAAGCAATGGAGGCGCACATCAACATGATCCATGCGGCTGCATGCCCTAATGCCCCAACCCTAGAGGACATTACACAAGACGCAGAAGCTGACCCTGCCATAGGTAAGGTGCGTAACGCTGTTCAAGGGGGAGAGCGACAACACTTCCTAAGGAATGCCAATGACTGGTCAGGACAGGAGAAAGAACATCTCACCAAGATGTGGAGGATACGGAATGAGCTAAGTGTAACTCAGGAGGGAATCTTGCTGAAGGGTCCTGCATTGTAGTCCCAGCAAACCTACATTATCACGCCACCCAACTGGCTCACGGAGGACACCAAGGGGCTATGAAGATGAAAGCCAGAATAAGAGGAAAGGACTGTGTGAGAAGGTGGCCTGGTATATACTGTCCACTAATTAAAGTGGGCACCCTGTACCAGTCCAAACAACCCCTTATGGTGATAGGTTAAAGACAACCTTTATTGAAAGCTATCCTAAGTGGTAGCTATGAAGAGCAGCCTTCAGGCTAAGACATGAAGGAATGTAAAGCAGCTTGTTTTACCAGTCTATAATCTCTTGAATGACCAAATGAAAGGACAACCACACCAGGTATATATTCAAAATATATGTATTTAAGATAAAACACACCCCTCTAGTCTCTTTATGAGGCTGGAGTTCGAAGTACTTAAGTTACAAGTCAGTATTCAACAGTAAAAGCACAAATACACGTTTGGGCCCTAGGAGCCTACCAAACCATATACCAATAAAGTGGTATAAGAACCACGACTGAACTAGACACAGAGCCTAGAGCCTTTAGAAGTGCTTGAGCCTCAAGGAACCACCCAAGATAGTGACGGAGGGGACCCACGGGGGACACGTGCAGTTTTAGAACACAGGCGCGAATCGACGTTAACGTCTTTGGGGAAAGTCGCGGTTGGAAAATTACAAGTTAAGGACACTTAGAGGATGACTACAAGCAAACCCTTTTGGACATAGAGGTGTCTAGGGCCAACACCAATGGGAGCACTGGAGTACTCCTGTTACCTTACCCTGGGGAGCCGGGTGCATAGGTGTCTTTTGGTGTCGGGTCGCGGCGTCATTTTCAATGGAAGCTGGCAAAGAAGTGCTGCTGTTGTGAAGAGGAGAAGTGTCCGAAGAGAGCCAAGCCTGGATCGAGGATGGAAGGAACCTGAAAGCAGAGGGGACAGAGTCTGGGTCACTTACCAGTGACCAGGTGCACGATAGCCCAATGCCCACAGACATCGGGTTCTTCAGGTGAGTTGACGGGTGTCTTGACTCTTCAGCCACAATGTCCAGGAGGTATCGATGATGACCAGGAGCTAGATTCAAGCAGTCCCACAAAGTCTGTCGAGTGCTGCGGTGTGAGCGACCAGAATGGACCCAACAAACCTTGGCAACAGCAAGTCAAGTGGAAATAGAAAAAAGACGTCAGTGCAGACCAGCAAGGTCTGCGTGACTCACCCAGTGAGGGTAAGTCAGGGCACATCTGGAGCAACCAGGAAAGCCCAAACAGAAAAGGAGATGCCTTTGTGTGGATCCACTAGCCAACGGGCTAGCGAGCGCGAAGGAGCCTCGAGCAATCGCACTGGAAACTGGCCCACGGGTCACTCCAGGAGAGGAGGCCATAGATCTTCGGTGTAGTTGGTGCTCAAGGCTGGGGCTACTTGGAAACCAAAGCACAACTTCGAGGAAGACCAGGAAGATGATGTACCGTCAAAAGTTCACGGTGTCCAGGGGTCATGGTTCCACATCACCCACGAGAGCCACGGGCCTCAGGTTTGCTGTGGACTCAGGACAGCCTCGGGGAAGTCTGGAAATCCACCTCCGGTGATGCAAAGACTTCGGCGTCCGGCGGGAGCTTCAGAGTTGCAGACCGGACAGTTGCTTCTTTGGTGCCTGCCAAGCAGGGGAGTCACTCCTTGACCCCAAGGGAGATTTCTTCAGTCTTCTAGTCGAAATAGAAAGTCGAAGGTCCAGGATATATGTTGCAGAGTTTCGTCCAGGGTAAACTAAAGTCTCAAGGACTGGGTTCCTATACTTATACTAAGATAGGGGGTTGGACATACTCTGGGGACCCACCTATGGGAGGGTTTGGAAAGAGGGGTGGTTTCACCCATTTCCTTTGTCCAGTTTCGCGACAGAGCAGGGGCAGGTAGCCCTTGCAACCGGTTTGAACTGGACTATGCACAGGGACACCAAGTGTGCCCCCAGTGCAGGACTTCAAGGCACCAGAGAGTGCTCCCGCCCAGCCCCAATACACATCTGCCTGTCTGGGGAAGTGGTTACACCTCTCTGTGACAGGAAACCTATTGTCCAGGCCTCCCCTGCCGGAGTTTCGGTCAGCAGCAGGAGGCCAGACCCGTGTCTGTGGCAGTGGCATCCATTTTGTGATGCCAGGACTCTAGAAAGTCTTTACCGGTTAGACCGGTGGGTGCATGTCTCTCCCTCTAGAAGGGTGGAATGCTACCCCCGCTGCTAGAACTGGCGGGGAGGTAGTATTCCAAAGTGTTTGACACCAAACATGACATGTTTCCGTGCAGCCAGTCCAAAGTTAGTGTTAGACCTGGCACATTGGCGTGGGTCTCCCTTCCATTTTTCGCTGCTGCCTCATGTATTTTTGCTAGTGTTAGTTGCTCAGGGCACTGTGCCACTGCTGTCCAGTGCCACAGTGCAAGTGCTCCCTATGGTAAATTCATGTATGATTTGTGATTACATGATTGTCTGGTTTGGTTTACCTGTCAGACCCTAGTACAGTGCACCAGGAGTGCCCATGGTTTGTAATCCAAATACTGCTGGTGGGCTTGCAGCACTGGTTGTGCCACCCACAGAAGCAGCCTGTAAAAATGTGTCTAAGGTCTGCCATTGCAGAGCCTATGTGCAGTCTTGTACTGTCATGCTGACTGGCCAAGTGCACCCACTTGCCAGTCCCTAAACCTTCCCTTTTCTTCATATTAGACACCCCTATGGTAGGCCCAAGGGCAGGGTGCATTGTAAGTATAAGGTAGGACATGCCCTGGAGTGTGTGGCATGTCCTAAAAGTGAATTACAGTCATTTTCGTTTTTCACTTTTGCAAGGCTACCTGTTCTCCGTAGGCCAGAATGGGCAGTTTGGTTATTACATTTTATAATCCTAACTGTCTCCGAGAACATGGAAGAAATACGAATTTAGTATGCCTGAGCTCAGGATGATAAAATACATCTTTTAGTGAAGTTGGTTTTAACATTCTGTGTTTGAAAATGCCACTTTTAGAAAGTAGCGGTACAAAAGGGGGTGGTGATGGACGTGCCAGAAACCGGTCCTAGGAAGCTTGTTTCCGGTCCAGGGAAGACATGGCTTGGCAGTTCAGGCTGGACTGTTCCCATGAGGCACAGGGTCAGACTGATTTGCATATGGCCATGTCTGAACTGGGGTGGCAGAGTGGGCTAAAGAACGGTGATGGATCAAACCCAGATCTGTTGACTGGGTGTGAGTGTTTGATTGGTTCTCATGCTCCGTCCATCACCACCCCCATTTGTACCGCTTTGTTCGCCATAAGTTGGCAGGGTATGCTCAGACGTGAGTCCCTTGCTCACTTTGCCACTGGATTCAAGCAAGCCTGGCTGAAGACGGCTGAAATGCCAGAAACCGGTCCTAGGAAGGTTGTTTCCGGTCCAGGGAAGACATGGCTTGGCAGTTCGGGCTGGACTGTTCCCATGAGGCACAGGGTCAGACTGATTTGCATATGGCCATGTCTGAACTGGTGTGGCAGAGTGGGCTAAAGAACGGTGATGGATCAAACCCAGATCTGTTGACTGGGTGTGAGTGTTTGATTGGTTCTGATGCTCCGTCCATCACCACCCCCTTTTGTACCGCTTTGTTCGCCATAAGTTGGCAGGGTATGCTCAGACGTGAGTCCCTTGCTCACTTTGCCACTGGATTCAAGCAAGCCTGGCTGAAAACGGCTGAAATGCCAGAAACCGGTCCTAGGAAGCTTGTTTCCGGTCCAGGGAAGACATGGCTTGGCAGTTCGGGCTGGACTGTTCCCATGAGGCAAAGGGTCAGACTGATTTGCATATGGCCATGTCTGAACTGGGGTGGCAGAGTGAGCTAAAGAACGGTGATGGATCAAACCCAGATCTGTTGACTGGGTGTGAGTGTTTGATTGGCTCTGATGCTCCGTCCATCACCACCCCCTTTAGTACCGCTTTGTTCGCCATAAGTTGGCAGGGTATGCTCAGACGTGAGTCCCTTGCTCACTTTGCCACTGGATTCAAGCAAGCCTGGCTGAAGACGGCTGAAATGCCAGAAACCAGTCCTAGGAAGCTTGTTTCTGGTCCAGGGAAGACATGGCTTGGCAGTTCAGGCCGGACTGTTCCCATGAGGCAAAGGGTCAGACTGATTTGCATATGGCCATGTCTGAACTGGGGTGGCAGAGTGGGCTAAAGAACGGTGATGGATCAAACCCAGATCTGTTGACTGGGTGTGAGTGTTTGATTGGTTCTGAGGCTCCGTCCATCACCACCCCCTTTTGTACCGCTTTGTTCGCCATAAGTTGGCAGGGTATGCTCAGACGTGAGTCCCTTGCTCATTTGCCACTGGATTCAAGCAAGCCTGGCTGAAGACGGCTGAAATGCCAGAAACCGGTCCTAGGAAGCTTGTTTCCGGTCCAGGGAAGACATGGCTTGGCAGTTCGGGCTGGACTGTTCCCATGAGGCACAGGGTCAGACTGATTTGCATATGGCCATGTCTGAACTGGGGTGGCAGAGTGGGCTAAAGAACGGTGATGGATCAAACCCAGATCTGTTGACTGGGTGTGAGTGTTTGATTGGCTCTGATGCTCCGTCCATCACCACCCCCTTTTGTACCACTTTTAGAAAGTAGGCATTTTCTTGTCTAACCATTCAAACCTGCCTCTGCTAGGCTGTGTAATCCTTTGTCTGGTTTCTGTGAGTGACAGGGCTGGGGAATTCCAGGAGACAGGGTGAGGCGTCCCAGTGGTGAATAGAGAGCTCTGCATCTAGATGGGTGGGAGGAGTTGCACCTGGGACCTGAATAGGGCTGTACCTTCCCTCCACAATGCTGGCTCCACCTCCTGGGAAGCGGCTGATGTCTCTGCCCTGCACAGAGAATGAAGAGAAGGAATCCTGTTAACAAAGTGCTCCAGGGCTGTACTTGCCTTGCACAATGCTGGCTCCACCTCCTGTGGGGCGTCTAATGTTTCTGCCCTACACTGTAAAAGGAAAGGAGAAGTCTGGTAAACAGAGTGCTCAGGAACTGGTTTGGACTGGGCAAAGGCCCCTCTGCGGACAAAGGATTTTAGGGTATAAGTATTCGGACCCTGATCCCAAGAATTTAGATCAGTTTGGGAAATCAAGAAGAACCTCTGCTGAGGGAGGAACCAGAAGAAGCTGAGGAGGAAACTATTCCTAAACCTGGGGGATTGGCCTGCAGTGGTTGCCTTACTGCCAAAGAGAGGAGAAAGGAACTTTGTGTGTACTTTTGCTCAACTTGTGAAGGATCTCCAAGGGCTTGGAAAAGAGCTTGCCTCCTGCTGAAGTCTTAGGAACAACAGACTTCGCCCCCCAGCTCCCCGGAGTTCTTTGGAAGTGCCTGCTGCTGTTGTTGGGCCTTCTGAGGGACTGCGTGTCGCAAGGAGCTGGAAGCGCGACTCAAGAAGGAGAAGCGTGCAGCCGTCGGAGCTGTTGTCATTGCATCTCGTAAAGTGTGTCGCTGCTGCAGCATCGCATCGAGCGGAAGCGTCTCGCATCATCCAGGAAGTGTCTTGCAACGCCGAAGAAGCGTGTCGCCATCGCAACCATCGTAGCTGATGCATTGCACCGCATCAAGAGAAGAGTCTCGCATCGAGGAAGAAGCGTGTCGCCATCGCAGCCATCGTAGTGGTCGCATTGCACCGCATCAAGAAAAGCGACTCGCATCCATGGAGAAGCGTGCCGCCATTGGCGCTGCTGTCGTCGCATCGCGTAAAGGAGTGTCGCCGTTGCAACATCGCATCGAGCGGAAGCGTCTCGCAAACGTCGGAGAATCGTGTCGCTGCGAAGGCCGCTGTTGTCGCATCGCGTAAAGTGTGTCGCCGCTGCAGCTGAAGCATCGAGTCGAGTCTTCTCGCAACATCGGAGAAGCATGTCGCATCTAGACGATCTTCACGTCTTTATTTCTTTGCACCAAAATCTTCAATGCATCAACATCGTTGCAACACTTTTGTTGCCCTGCGTGTCACATCTAAAAGGTACATTGACTTGAAGTGTCGCATCTAAGAACTTAGGAGAACTAAGCAAAATTCTACCATCTAAAGTAACAGTATTGTGCATTTTTGTCGTTTAATGGTCTTGTGGTAAGTCTATATAAAGAATACTTATTTTTGATATACAACCTGTGTGGTGTCCATTTGTAGTGTTGTCACTTGAATACTGTATGTGTTCACAAATGCTTTACACCCTGCCTCTGAGATAAGCCTGTCTGCTCGTGCCAAGCTACCAAGGGGGTGAGCAGGTGTTATTTTAGGAGTGTACCCCCTTACCCTGACTAGAGGAGAGGGTCCCTATCTGTCACAAGTGCATACCTGTGCCAACTAGAGACCCCCAAGTCTAACATTGGTGGTCAGTGGTGAGGATTCTGGACTTGCATTTGTGACTCATGTACAGTGATTGGTGAACACTACTTAGTGAGTGCAGACCATAATGCAACCAATACTTGTTGGTAGATTTGTTTTTGGGACTTTCTATTTTTAAGTACTGCCAAGCTTAACTATGGCTAGCATCCATAGTCTCTGTTGATAATAAATGGGAATGGGAAGAAGAGAAACTGGACAGCTACCCAGTAAAACAACTTAAGTTCTTCTGCAAGAAATTGAATGTTTCTACTACTGGATGCAAAAATAAGGCAGAGTTCTACAAGGCACTGAGGGCCTGGGTAGAAGCAAGGAATGCCACTGATGATGATAAGAAACTACAGTTTGAACATGAAAAGGTTTTGAGGGAGTTGGAGTTAAAAGCCCAGAGCTTAGGGAGTACTCCCTCTGGTGGCAGCACACTGTCAATGCCTGTGGAATCTAGAGTGTACATCCCTGAAGATGTAGTAGAAGGAATTTTTAAAAAAATGATGATATTGGGCAGTGGTTCAAGGCCTATGAGGTAACCATGTCTTCCCACCGGGTCCCTGAGAAGGATTGGGGAGCGGGGTTGTGGGGGCGGTTCCTTAGTGAGGGGCGGGACACACTGCTAGACTTGCCTTCTGATGTCTCTAATTCCTATCCCCACATGAAAGATGCATTGATGTCTAGATATGGTTTGACCCCTGAGATGTACAGACAGAGGTTCAGGGGTTGCACAAAGATAACAAACAGTACCTATGTTGAATATGTCACTTTTTTCTGCAGAGCATTGAATCGTTGGATGAAGGGTAGCAAAGTTGATGATTTTCAGGGACTTCTTGATTTAATTGCATGGGAGCACTTGTCAAGTAACTGTTTTCCTGAGCTACGCCAGCACCTGATTGATAGTAGGCTGACTAATCCTAGGAAGCTTGCTGAGGAGGCAGACGGCTGGCTCAGCACCAGGGTCCACAAAGGTCATTTGGGAGACTCCACCAAGAGTGGGCAGGGTCCCCAGCAGAAGAGTGGGGGGGGACAATGGTAAGCAGAGGGAGTTCCATGGGAGGCCCCAAAGTAATCCCCAAGGGAACCAAGGGAAAGGTTCTCAGCCTTCCCCCCAGAAACCGTCAGGGGCCCGACAGGTCCAACTGTTCAAAGAGGGCCCCCGAATTACTACAAATGTGGATAACTGGGTCATTTTGCCAATGATCCCAAGTGTCGCCTGTTTGGAAAACCAGCACCCACTGATGCAGCCCCCCGGCAGATGGCTAGTGTAGCCCTGGGTGAGGAGATGGGTGCCCAAGGTAGGTGGGGTCCCGCAGAGATGTCCCTTGTCTCATTAGGAGACTGTGAGGTGGTCCCCAGGACCCAGCTGCCTGATAACACTAAAAAATACAGGCAGTGGGTGACCATCAATGGCCATAGAGTGGAGGATCTTAGAGACACAGGGGCCAGTGTGACAGCTGTCAAGTGTCACCTGGTGTTTCAAGAGCAGGTTGTCCCTGGAGCATTCTACCCAGTTCTTGCCGCTGACAACACAGAGAGTCACTGCAAGGTGGATCAGGTTCCCTTTGAGTGGGGGGGGGGTCTCTGGTACTCTTCAGGTAGCTGTGAGGCCTGCCATGCCTGTTGACTGTTTGTTAGGGAACAACTTGGAGAGCTCACCTTGGGCAAAGGTGGAGTGGAATGCACATTTAGAAATGTTGGGTATGCCTGACTGGGCGTGTGTGACCACCCAGTCAATGACAGCGAGTAAAGGTGCTCAAGAGGACCTGGAGTCTGAGAGGGAGGCCCAGGTACCTGTCGTCAAGAGTAGAGTCAGGGGGCGCGGGAAACCGGCCCCCGAAGTTCCCACAGTCCAGGAGGGAGCAGACCCTGAGGGGGATGCCCTGGAGCCTACAGGGGAACAGGTAACCGAACTGGGGGACCTTCCTGAGCTGACCTATTGGCAGCAAGAAGGAGGACCCTCCAGGGAGGAGTTCTGCAAGGAGCAGAAAGAATCTCCTTCTCTTGTGGGTCTGCGGAAACAGGCTGCAGATCAGGCAGCAGGTGATCAGTCTGGATCACATTGGATCTACTGGGAGAATGACCTCCTATATACTGAGCCGAAGGTTGCTGAGCCTGGGTCAGCCCGTGTGCTGGTGGTACCCCAGCGCTTCAGAGACTTCCTACTGGGGCTGGCTCATGATGTTCCATTGGCAGGACATTTGGGGCAGGACAAGACCTTTGAAAAGCTTGTCACCCATTTTTATTGGCCCCAAATTCGCAGGAGTTCAGAAACTCACTGCAGGACATGCAAACTTGCCAGGCAAGTGGTAAGAGTGGGAGGAAGCGCAAGGCTCCTCTCCAGCCCTTCCCTGTAGTCACCACCCCCTTTGAACGGGTGGGTTTGACATTGTGGGGCCACTGGACCCCAAGACAGCCATGGGCAACAGGTTCATCCTGGTCTTGGTGGACCATGCCACCCGGTACCCGGAAGCCATACCTCTGAGGACAGTGATGGCCCCCGTGGTGGGATGAGCACTGATGGGAATTTTCTCCAGAGTGGGATTCCCTCGCGAGGTAGTGTTTGACCGAGGCACCAACTTCATATCCAAGTATATGAAGTCCTGTGGCAGGAGTGTGGTGTAACCTATAAGTTCACCACTCCTTACCACCCCCAAGGAAATGGGTTGGCCGAGAGATTCAACCGAACCCTTAAATGCATGGTATAATGGGTCTTGAGGAACCCATGAGGAGTAAGTGGGACGTCCTCTTACCATGCCTACTCTTTGCTTACCGTGAGGTGCCACAGAAATCTCTAGGGTTCAGTCCCTTTGAGCTTCTCTATGGACACCCCGTGAGAGGACCTCTAAGTCTGGTCAAAGAAGGCTGGGAGCAATCTCCCAGGAAACCTCCCCAGGATGTATATGGCTACATGCTGGCCTTCGGGAACAAGACTAGGCGTTTCAGGCAACTCGCTGAGGCGAATCTGGAAGCCAGCCAGGAGGAGATGAAGCGGTGGTACGACCAGAATGCCACTCTGGTTCAGCTTCAGCCTGGACAGAAGGTGTGGGTCATAGCCCCAGTGGAGCCCTGTGCACTCCAGGATAAGTGGACTGGTCCCTATGAGGTTGTGGAGCGCAAGAGTCCGGTTACCTACTTGGTGGACATGCGGTCTCCCAGGAACCCCTTGAGGGTCCTGCATGTCAACCGCTTGAAGCCCCACTTGGAGAGGTCTCAAGTGGGCATGCTCTTGGCAACAGATGCTGGGATGGAAGAGGAGACCGAGCCTCTTCCTGACCTCCTGTCAGTCAGAGAGCAAGATGGGTCAGTGGATGGTGTCAACCTCTCTTCCACCCTGACCCCTGAGCAACAGGATGACTGCCACCAGTTGCTGGGACAGTTTTCTGTTCTGTTCTCCCTGGTTCCTGGTGTCACTGATTGGTGCTCCCATGAGGTGGACACTGGGGGCAGTACACCTGTGAGGCACAAGGCCTACAGAGTGACTGACAGGGTAAGGGCTTGCATCAAGGAGGAGGTCTCCAAGATGCTCACGCTAGGGGTAATTGAGTCCTCTAGAAGTCCTTGGGCCAGCCCAGTGGTCTTGGTCCCAAAGGCTGCCGCGCCGGGTGCCACACCCGAAATCCGTTTCTGTGTGGACTACCGAGGGCTCAATGCAGTCACCAGGACTGATGCACACCCCATCCCCAGAGCAGATGAGCTCATATATCGGCTAGGGGCTGCACGGTACCTCAGCACGTTTGACTTAACGTCTGGGTACTGGCAGACCGCCTTGACCGACGGGGCAAGGGAGAGGTCAGCATTCTCCACACCAGATGGGCACTACCAGTTCCGGGTGATGCCCTTTGGGATGAAGAATGCCCCTGCCACCTTTCAGAGGTTGGTCAACCAGGTGTTGGCTGGACTGGACTCGTTCGGTGCCGCCTACCTGGAAGACATCGCAGTGTTCAGCGCCAGTTGGGAAGGACATCTGCGCCACCTCTGGGAAGTGTTGATGGCGCTGCGGAGGGCAGGCACCACGATCAAGGCGAGTAAGTGCCAGATCGGGCAGGGTTCCGTGGCGTACTTGGGACACCAGGTAGGGAGCAGCCAGGTGGCGCCCCTACAGCCCAAGATTGAAACCATTCTGGCTTGGGAGCCGCCCAAAACCCAGACAGAGGTGAGAGCCTTTTTAGGACTCACGGGTTACTGCAGGAGGTTTTTCAAGGGGTATGGCAACATTGTTGCACCCTTGCCAGCGCTGACTTCCAGGAAGCAGCCCAAGAAAGTGATTTGGACTGACACCTGTCAGGAAGCTTTTGAGGCCTTAAAAACTGCTATGTGCACAGCGCCCGTGCTCTTGGCACCCAACTTCTCCAAGGAGTTCATAATCCAAACAGACGCTTCAGAGCATGGTGTGGGGGCTGTTCTATCACAGATGAATGAGGACGGCCTAGATCAACCTGTAGCCTTTATCAGTAGGAGGTTACTTCCATGGGAACAGAGGTGGCGTGCTATTGAGCGTGATTCTTTTGCTGTGGTTTGGGCACTGAAGAAGCTGAGACCCTACCTGTTTGGAAATCACTTCCGGGTTCAAAGTTTCAAACAGACCACAGGCTCCTCAGATGGTTGCTGCAGATGAGGGGTGAGAATCCAAAGCTGTTAAGGTGGTCCATTTCCCTACAGGGTATGGATTTCATGGTGGAACATCGACCCGGTACAGAACACGCCAATGCTGATGGTCTGTCCAGATTTTTCCGCCTTAGTGATGAGAACTCCCAGGACGTAGGGTAGTTCTCCCCACATTGCAGCTGGAGGGGACACGTGTTAGACCTGGCACATTGGCGTGGGTCTCACTTCCATTTTTCGCTGTTGCCTCATTCATTTTTGCTGGTGTTAGTTGCTCAGGGCACTGTGCCATTGCTGTCAAGTGCCACAGTACAAGTGCTCCCTATTGTAAATTCATGTATGATTTGTGATTCCATGATTGGCTGGTTTGGTTTACCTGTCAGACCCTAGTACAGTGTACCAGGAGTGCCCAGGGCTTGTAATCCAAATACTGCTGGTGGGCTTGCAGCACTGGTTGTGCCACCCACAGAAGCAGCCTGTAAAAATGTGTCTAAGGTCTGCGATTACAGAGCCTGCATGCAGTCTGGTACTGTCATGCTGACTGGCCAAGTGCACCCACTTGCCAGTCTCTAAACCTTCCCTTTTCTTCATATCAGGCACCCCTATGGTAGGCCCAAGGGCAGGGTGCATTGTAAGTATAAGGTAGGATGTGCCCTGGTGTGTGTGGCATGTTCTAATAGTGAATTACAGCCATTTTCGTTTTTCACTATTGCAAGCCTAACTGTTCTCCATAGGCCAGAATGGGCAGTTTGGTTATTACATTTAATAATCCTAACTGACTCAGAGAACATGGTAGAAATTCGAATTTAGCATGCCTGAGCTCAGGATGATAAAATACATCTTTTAGTGAAGTTGGTTTTAACATTCTGTGTGTGAAAATGCCACTTTTAGAAAGTAGGCATTTTCTTGTCTAAACTTTCAAACCTGCCTCAGCTAAGCTGTGTATTGCTTTGTCTGGTTTCTGTGATTGACAGGCCTGGGGAATTCCAGGAGACAGGGTGAGGTGTCCCAGTGGTGAATAGAGAGATCTGCATCTAGATGGGTGGGAGGAGTTGCACCTGGGACTGAATAGGGCTGTGCCTTCCCTCCACAATGCTGGCTCCACCTCCTGGGGAGCGGCTGATGTCTCTGCCCTGCACAGTGAATGTAGAGAAGGAATCCTGTCAACAAAGTGCTCCAGGGCTGTACTTGCCTTCCACAATGCTGGCTCCACCTCCTGTGGGGCGTTTAATGTTTCTGCCCTACACTGTGAATGGAAAGGAGTAGTCTGGTAAACAGAGTGCTAAGGAACTGGTTTGGACTGGGCAAAGGCCCCTCTGCCCTCAGAGGACAAAGGATTTTGGGGTATAAGTATTGGGACCCTGATCCCAAGAATTTAGATCACTTTGGGAAAACAAGAAGAATCTCTGCTGAGGGAGGAACCAGAAGAAGCTGAGAAGGAAACTATCCCTGAACCCGGGGGATTGGCCTGCAGTGGTTGCCTTACTGCCAAAGAGAGGAGAAAGGAACTTTGTGTGTACTTTTGCTCAACTTGTGAAGGATCTCCAAGGGCTTGGAAAAGAGCTTGCCTCCTGCTAAAGTCTCAGGAGAACAGACTTCACCCACCAGCTCCCCAGAGTTCTTTGGAAGTGCCTGCTGCTGTTGTTGGGCCATCTGAGGGACTGCGTGTCACAAGGAGCTGGAAGCGCGACTCAAGAAGGAGAAGCGTGCCGCCGTTGGAGCTGTTGTCGTCGCATCTCGTAAAGTGTGTCGCTGCTGCAGCATCGCATCGAGCGGAAGCGTCTCGCATCATCCAGGAAGTGTCTTGCAACGTCGAAGAAGCGTGTCGCCATCGCAGCCATCGTAGCTGACGCATTGCACCGCATCAAGAGAAGAGTCTTGCATCGAGGAAGAAGCATGTCACCATCGCAGCCATCGTAGTTGTCGCATTGCACCGCATCAAGAAAAGCACCTCGCATCCACGGAGAAGCGTGCCGCCGTCAGAGCTGTTGTCACATCGCGTAAAGGGGAGTCGCCACTGCAACATCGCATCGAGCGGAAGCGTCTCGCAAACGTCAGAGAAGAGTGTCGCTGCCAAGGCAGCTGTCGTCGCATCGCGTAAAGTGTGTCGCCGCTGCAGCTGAAGCATCGAGTCGGGTCTTCTCGCAACATCGGAGAAGCATGTCGCATCCAGACGATCTTCACGTCTTTATTTCTTTGCACCAAAATCTTTAACGCATCAACATCGTTGCAACACTTTCGTTGCCCTGCGTGTCGCATCTAAAAGGTACATTGACTTGAAGTGTCGCATCTATGAACTTAGGAGAACTAAGCAAAATTCCACCATCTAAAGTAACAGTATTGTGTATTTTTGTCGTTTATTGGTCTTGTGGTAAGTCTATATAAAGAATACTTCTTTTTTATATAAAACCAGCGTGGTGTCCATTTGTAGTGTTGTCACTTGATTACTGTATCTGTTCACAAATGCTTTACACACTGCCTCTGAGATAAGCCTGTCTGCTCGTGCCAAGCTGCCAAGGGGTGAGCAGGGGTTATTTTAGGAGTGTACCCCCATACCATGACTAGAGGAGAGGGTCCCTATTTGTCACAAGTGCATACCTGTGCCAACTAGAGACCCACAAGTCTAACAGTTAGCATTTACCGTGAGGTTATAATGCACTTAAGAGTATATGGTCAGGCAGCACCACAAATAGAATCAGAGGAGGTACTCCGAACTCTGCAGAGGTGCTCTGCTCATGCAGGGGCACCCTCTCACATAAAAAACAAGCACTCTGCCTTCAGGATTGTTAAAGCCTGCCATAGGAGTGACTTATAGGTTTTATATGTGTGTGCAATGGTAGCCTATACCACAGTAAGTGGTGCATGCACCACCTTACCCAGGCTGCAGTAGCAGTCCTGTGGTGTCATTTTGGAGTGCTTCCCAGGGGTGGCATAATAAATGCTTCAGCCCCTGGTAGGCCTCTGAGGTACCTATGGCCTGGGTACATAGTATACCACATACTACGGACTTATAAGGCTCTCCAGAATCCAATTAGAGATGTCCCTCGCTTACTGTAAAATGGCGCTATGCCAGGCACTGTGATTGAAAGTCTAATGCAATGTTCCTTATGTAATGGAACGAACTGAGGCTATGCTGAGAGGTCAGAATGGAAAACCTGATTTCAACCTAAACGGTCAGAATTGAAAGTCTGATTTCAATGTTCCTTAGGCAAATGCAACTGGTGCTATGCTAGGCGCACGTAATTGGTAATATGATTTTCAATGTTCCTCACTTAATGCAAATGGCGCTATGCTAGGCACTCTCATGGTAAGTCACGTGCGATGTTCCTTATGTAATGGAACTGAGGCTATGCTAAGCGTCCGGAAGTGAATGCTTGATGTCAATATAAAGTTTTAAAAGCCCTGGCAGCTCGCAGCCCGGTTAGCTCACTCTAATTTCATTGCCAAAACTTTGCCTCTGTTTGGTCACTTACATACAGTATCAGTACTCTTGATGTCATTACATCCCAGGCCTACGTTGTCACACCTTCGAGAGGCACGCCTGGGTTTTTTCAAATATGAAGATGAATTAGGAGTTTGTTGTCAAGTTGCATCTATGCACCCATCGCAAGTACACGTATGCATTGGAAGCTGGTTATGTCACACTTTAGCTCTGCACCTATGTGCTGGTACACGTTCGCAACATATGCCTGTGGTTTGTCACACAATACCTATGCACCCTTGTACTCATACACTGATGAAGACTTATGTATTGTATCACACAGTATCTCGGCACCCTTGTGCCTGAACACTTAAGAATTGGTATGTCCGTGCCGTATCACACGGTACCTATGCAACCTTTGTGCTTGTGCAATCAAGCTTTATATGCCTGGGGTTTGTCACCCACTTTGTGGTCATACACTTATACAATTAGGTACTGTTTCACATGGTTCCTAAGCGCCCTTTTGCCCGAACACTTATGCAGTGGTTGTCCGTGTTTGTGTCACGGTACCTACGCTTGGGCGCATTCTGGCATTAGATGCCTAGGTCGTATCATACAATACCTACGCACCCTGTGTTTTTACACTTTTCGCACTAGATACGTAGGTGGTGGCACACATTACCTATGCAGCCGTTTTACTTGCACATTCGATGTCCGCATTGTCACACCGTACCTCTGCAACCTGGGCTGAAGGTGGGAAAAGGCGTAAGGGACCAAAAGGGTACAGTCTCACGAGGTAATCGATGGGCCTGGCATGCAAACCGCATCTCTTATCCAAAGGCTATGAGCACTAATCATTTCTGTTTTATGTTCCTTTATGTATGGTGGATCCATGAAGGTGACACCTGTGAAGTGACCCATACCGCAATGAGGCCGAGCTGTCAGGGCCACTTCTGCTACGTGGCGATGGGTCACGCATCACTATCTTTCAGTTCATGAGTCATGGGTTTCGCCATCCAAGACGCCGGTTTGGATTCGGCTGACTTGCTGCAGCTCATTGGTCCTGTTTCATATGTATTGCAAGATGCTTTATCCTGTGACTCAGGGAGCAGTTTTTGCATCAATACACTGTTACATAGTATCATGTGCAGTAGTGTAGGTTTTAGCCTGCCAGTGGGCCAATACATTGGCAGATGTTCTATTTTCATGTTTGCCTGCAGTTTCATGAGGCCAGGGTGCTTAAGTTAGGAACAAGAATAGAGTTTCAGGGATAGGGCAGACTGGGGCAATGCAGAGGACTGGGGAGCCACGCTCTGAATAGAAAGTAAGGGACCACCAGCAACCCGGATCTTGCTCCTAGGGGGTAACGACCCGGCTCGCCTGTGACAAAGGGTTTTAGCTGAGTCCGGGGGAAGGCGAGTTTACAGGGCATGACCTTCCTAGTGGGCTGAGGGGGGTGAGAGTTAATCGGGCAACTATGCTGTCCTGTGGCGGTAAGGTCATAATTGGTAAGCATGGTCTTCGGTCCTTAGCGGTCAGAACCATGTAACTCCAGGGGCAGTGAGAGCGGGTAGGTAGGCAGTCAGGGTGCAGGGGCCGGGGGAGACACTCTTCCCAGTGGGCCTGTGGCCACCCTCGCACGCGCATGCGCATCAGGGCGCAAGTATGCAGAATTTTGCAGCCCCTGTTTATGTACATGGAAACCATTTTAGAGAGGAAGCAGCGAGGCTAGGATCCTGATTAGCAGGGCCACAGCCAGACTAAGGTCGAAAAACAGTGAAACCCCAGCAAAAAGTGGGGGTACCTATGTGAAGCAACTAGTTGAAGAGATGGTTAAACAGTGTCCAGCATACCAACTGGCCAGAGCCGCCAGAGCGCCCGGCATCCATTCAGACAGAAGAGCCTACGAAAACACCATGGGAGAAAATAAGCATAGTTTTCAGGAGTTTTCCAGATGGCAGGATGACGTTAGTGTTTTGTTGGACAGTTATTCAAAATAGCATGTGGTCGAAGTCATCAGCTCCACCACGTTCTCCCGAATAGCCCCCGTGTTGGAAAAGGTATTTGCAATGTTCGGATGCCCCGATAAAGTCAAGAGCGACAATGGACCCCCTTTTCAAGGAGGGGAGTTTTTGAGAGTTTATGTTACTTCATGGAGTACGACACCATCGGTTCACCCCCCAGTGGCCGCAAGCAAATGGAGAAATTGAAAGGTTCATGCAGCCATTCAATAAAACGCTGCATATTGCATTTGCCGAACGCACAGACCCAGAAAGCCAATTACAGCGGTTTCTGCGGGATTACAAAAGCACACCCCACAGCACCACCCAATAAGCGCCATGGACGTTAATGTTCAATGCACCGCGGAGAGATACCATCCCTGTGTGCCCTGGCTAAACATACCCCACGTATAACACGAAGGAAGCCCAAGAGCAGTGAGAGTGGTAGAATTGGACAGCCAGCCACAAGAGAAGAGCCAGACACCGCAGTTTGCAGCCAGGGGATTGAGTAATCATTAAGGACAGGAGGCAAAGGGGAAAGTTCCGAACCCCATACGAACTCGATCACTGGACAGTGAGAGATGTAAAAGGGACCATGGTGACCACAGAGAAAGATTGGGAAACGGTGACCAGGAACGCCTCCTGATTCAAAGAAGTGGAAGGAGAGCTGTTGACTCCAGCTAGAGAAAACAACACAGCAGTGAGGGAGGGTGAACCAGGGGTCGATGAAAGTGGCCGGTGGGGTGAACAGGTAGGTGGTCAACCCCCACCATTTGTTAAGGCCACCCCAATGCCAAAAATGAGGGACCCTGAGGCAGCTGAGTGCCCAGATGGCTGAGGTCAGCGCCTCAAGCACCGCCTGCGAAAAAATACCCGCCCAAGCTCTAGCCTGAGAGATTTTCGATCCAACTCCACGAGACACTGTCCGAAGATAAGGAAAAGAGACTGAGTTGAGATGGGATGTGACTGGTTAGCTGTGCTGTTGTTCTCCCGACATGAGGCCAGAAGTGTCGCACACCTATGCTCGGGCCAGGTGAGGCCCGAGGAGATAAATAAAGCAGGGTATGACTACTAGTGGTCATCGGCCCACCAACCCTAGTATTGATTGTGTGTGTGGTTATTTGCCATCACTACCCACATCCCCAGGCTTGCCCCACACCCCTCTCACCTCACAACACTTTGGAACGTATCACACAGACAATTTATGCAACACCCAGAGCACGTCTGCAATGCTCAACATGCAGTCGTTCCAAGTTCCTGCCTTCATAGGGATGATTAATGGAAACAAAACATTGTCTGTTCACTGTGTAGAAACGTATTTAACTGTGTAGCAAATGCATCTTTTAATTTTGAATCTAATAAAGAATCAAGAACTAGATAATCTAAAGTATTATGTGGTTTGTTTCTCAATTTACATTGTCATCTAAGAGCAGTCATTGCTTGCTCAACCTCATTTTGCCCCAGAAAGTTAACGCCTAAAAAGGAGGAATTTGGTCCCAGAAGTGTCTAGCTCCTGTGATCCCTGACATAACAGAAAATACTTAGGTATAGGTTTATTTTATTTGTAAAGCACTCCTATACCCTGAAAGGATTCCTTGCCGTTAAAGTTGAAGTAAATTGCTCACCCGAGGAGCACACAGAGTAATCAGACTTCCTGAGAGTCTGACCAGGGCTCATTTTGCATAGGGTCTCCCGGTCTCTCTGGAAAGTCTATGTACATCCGTAAATTGCCAGAGGCAGGCTGGATCTTCCATGCTTGTGTAGTGGCACAGGTCGGTGCTGCATCTGCCTTACTGTGTGTATCAATGCATGTTGGGCCTGCATTTGCCGAGCCATATGTACAGGCTGAGGTCGAACTGAAACTGCATACCTTTGTGCGTACTGACTGGAGGTGGGCTGCAACTGTCTCAACATACACATTAGCCCTGGTTGTGGCCACAAACACCATGATGAGCATCTGTATCAACCCAGAAGTTTGCTGCAATTGACAAAAGTGCCTGCACAGTAGTGCTAGTGGCTGACAGGCGACACTAGTACTTCCAGGAGAGCTGAGCTCGGAGAAATTATGAGCTGTGCCTAACTCCATTGGGGACCGCTGTGAAGCTGAATATGATTACTGCGGGTGGGACTGAGTTGCTAAGCTTGCGCTGTAGGAAGAACAAAGGACTAAAGATTACCTGGCACATGCATCAAAGCTTTTTGCGATCGCAAACCGTGCGATTAGCAAAAATCGGCCGTTTGCGATCGCAAAATTAGCTTTTGCGATGCATCAAGGGTCAAGGCCCTCGCAATTTGAGAATTCGCAATTAATTGCGAGTTCTCAAAGTACGATTGCATTTAAGGAATCGCATTTTGCGATTCTTTAAATGCAATGCAAAAAACACTTTGAAGTAGCGATTTCGCTACTCGGGGCGCAAGTTGAACTTCATGGTAATTTACAAAAACTTTGAAAAATGCACTAAAGTGCATATTTCAAAGTTGTAGGTTACACACACACACACATGTCCTTGGGACATGTGTGTGTGCGCAACATTTGTGCACAGATCAATTTCAGGGGTGCAACAGGGTGTCCTTTTGACACCCTTGCACCCTTGCACCTTGTCGCTATTTGCAAGTCGCAAATAAGGAATATGTAGGAATCGCTATTATTATAGCGAGTCCTACATGCATAGGATTTTGCAAGTCCGTAATTGCGAATCATTAATATTCGCAATTAAGGACTCGCAAAATCCTAGCTTGATGCATGTGCCTGCAAGTTCCTACCCAGTGTGTAGGAGGCAAGCTTGGTTTATGGTGTACACTCAAAGGAGTGATGCACCTTGCCCTAACCCAGGCAACCCATATGGTGATCTTGGTGGTCTTCGATAACCATAGAAAGCTCTCAAAGTGGTAGCTGTAGAGAGCAGCCTTCAAGATTATCTTGAAGGAGTGTAAAGCAGCGTTATTTATCACATTTAATCAACTGTGTAGATTAGATGAAAAAGAATCACACAGTGTTTATAGAAATAAGTCAATCTATTACCCAACACAATCACTAACACATTGGTATATCTCCTAGCCGGAGATATCAATAGTACACATGAAAATACTCAAAAGAAATCAGTAAAGTAGCACAAATAAACACTGGTTTCCAGGGAAATACCAAACCATATAACAAGAAAGTGGAATGCAAACTGCATGGAGGAACGGGACTTGGACCAGAAGATTCAGAAAAGCTGGGAGAACAAGGAACCACCCAATTTAAGTACCTAGGAACCCCACAGAGGCTATGTGCAGAGTGAAACACAGCCACATGCCCAATGGAAGTCTATGGAGAAGTCGCAGTTTCAATTTAAAGAAAAAGGACCTTTCGCAAAGGATTCTGAATAAACCCTTTGGAGGACGAAAGGTTGGAGAGTCACCCCACCAGTGGATGCCCCAGGAACTAAGTTTCCCGAACCAGGAAGCTGGGTGCATTGGGAGGAAGTGGCGTGGGAACCTGGTGTCGATGAAAATGAAAGAGTTTGGAGGAAAGGCCTCTGGAGAAGTCAATGATGAAGTCCAGTGTAATCCAAGGATGGATTCTTGAAGAGGAGAACCTGCAAGCAGAGGGGACAGAGTCCATGCTAGTCAGCGATGACCAGGGGGCACAGAAGCAGAATGCACACCCTTGGCAGGGAACTCAGGAGAGTTGACAAGTACCATGTCACTGCATCTGTGGGGACCAGGCGATGCTGAGTAATACCAGGAGCTGTGCGCAAGCTGTCCCACGTTGGATGTCAGTGTCTAGGTGGTCGGTGTCTGGCAAGAGCACCAGAAAGCCTTGGTAGCCGCAAAGGGCGTGGAGAACGAAAAGGTACAATCATTTGGACCAGCAATGTCTAAGGGACTCACCAAGTGCAGGAGAGTAGGGGCAGGTCCTGGGCAAGCAGGGGAGCCCACCAAAGCAGAAGAGGACCCTCAAAAGGACCCACACGCTGGAGGCACAGGAGTCGCAAGAGGACCTCAGGCGGCTCACCTAAGATGAAGGCCCACGATGCAAGGGATGCAGTGAGGATGCTGATCTTCGAGGGATGAGGTGATGGAGGCTGGAGCTTTTTGTAGCCCAAAGATGTCTGGAGTGCAGAGCCAGCAAGCCTTGGCAATGGCAAGTTGACCGGTGCACAGGGATTTTGTCCCAGCGGCTCTGTCGAGGGAAACTGTCCTCCAAATTGCAGGGAAGGCAGGTCAGGCATCTGGACAGCCACAGGACCACCAGCTGTGTTGCTGAGCATCGGGAAATCCATAGGACAAAAAGAGCAGAAGACCGGTCAGCATCCATGTGGTGCCTGCAGATGCAGGGGAGTGACTCCTTCACTCCCAGGGAGATTTTGTCAGGTGTTCTTAATGCCCACAGGTCTTCTGGAGAACCTGAGCAAAGCACAGACCAGGAGCAGCAGGAGTCTTCCTTGATGCAGTTTTGGATCCAGTCGAAGTCCAACGAAGTCCAAGTGTCCAGATGGTTGAAGAGTGTCTCGGTTTCACAGGTGAGTCTTGTTTCATGAGGAATATGAGGACCTACCCACTCGGGAGCCCTTGAATACTCAAGGAAAGAGATGGAACGACTTGGTGATCCCTCCCAGAGGAGGGGCTGGACAGTGGGGAGGATACTGCCCTGTCCTTTGTCAAATTCCGCACCAGAGTTGGCTCCAACCGGAGTATGCAAGGAGGGCACCAAATGTGCCCTTCAAAGCAGTCTGAAGGGCTGGAAAGTGCCCACACCCAAGCCCAATACACTAATTTTTGTCTG
Source organism: Triturus cristatus (assembly GCF_964204655.1). Taxonomy (NCBI): domain Eukaryota; kingdom Metazoa; phylum Chordata; class Amphibia; order Caudata; family Salamandridae; genus Triturus; species Triturus cristatus. Next base: position 138,088,965 of record NC_140589.1, on the reverse strand, counting down.
GGAGATTGTCACACCTCCCTGTGACAGGAAACCTATTGTTCTACCTTCCCCTGCTTAAGCTCATCTCAGCATCAGGAGGGCAGAACAGTGTCTGTGGTTGGCGGCAGTACTAGCTTGCTGATATACCCTGTAAGATAGTAACCAAGAGTACAGGGGGCTCCTCAAAGGGGGCCTCTCAGTACATGGGATCATACCACCAACACCGGAATCAGTGTTGGGGTATGATTAAAACATATTTGATACCAAACATGACCAGGTTCGGCACAGCCAATAAATAGTTAGATATCTCGTAATGAGTGATGTCCACTACTTGTCTTGAAATGGCTGACCGCACTTACAAAGCCAGTAAAATCAACTTTTTGCAGAGGTATCCTGCTCATTACAGGGCACTCTCTCACTTAGAACCAAGCACCCTGCCCTCAGGACTGAAGGGCCTGCCATAGGGGTGACATAGGTTTTAAGTGTAGTGACCTCAGATATAAGGAACCGTATATCTGTCGTGAGAGGTGCAAGCACCATCTCACACAGGGTGCAAGGGCAGGCCTGTAGTCAGAGTTTAAGCGGACTACCATGGGTGGCACAATACATGCTGCAGCCCATGGGAGACACCTGGTGTACCTATGACCCGGGTACCTTAGTATCATATACTGGGGACTTATAAGGATACACCAGTAGCCAATTGTGGAGGTATAAAAGTACCTACCAAAGCCATTTTGGGAGAGAGAGAACAGATTAGCAGGATCCCAGCAAACTACAGTCAAAACACACTGACACTAGGCATAAAGTAGGGGTAATCATGAAAGCAGATCCTACTTTCCTACACACTGCAAGACGGGGGAGAAAAAGCTGAGTAAAAGTCTAGCTACGCATTTGACTTATTGGAACACCTAAACTGGACCTGAGCCTTATTCATTCTACAGTAGAGTTGATGGGTGACAGATCTAAGTAGGCGCACCCAGGTTACCGAGAGCAAATCGAGCAGCTTTAGGGATGTAATGGTAACTAAAGGGTACCATCCTGTTTGCTTGGTTGAACTGTGAAGTGTTGAGTACTGTTGTGAAATTAAAAAATAGTTTATTTTTTCAAAAGATCAAAGGAAAAGCACTGGGCAGGACATGAAAGTTATTGTGTATTTTGGTTCATTGTTAATTTCTGAGCTCTTACCCCCACATTACAACCCTGAGAAGCTTGTGGCTGATCAGTTGAGCTCCCTGAGCCTTAAGTGCAAAAGGGTTTGTATGTGGACCAGTTTCAAGAGTCAGAGTAGAAAGGACCCATGCATACCAGTGGCAAACGAACTCAACCACTACACTTGGTTTTCAGTAGCAATTGCCTGCCCTGTGGCCTCCCTAATGGGGACTGACAACCACGATATGTATATATCAATGTATGTATATGGTATTTCTACAGAGCAAACCAAACCAAAAAGCAGCAGAGTGCTGTATATGGTTAACTGCAAGCTTACATTCAGTGAGTAATATGAGAGGAAGCTGAATTGTGGACTGTTAATGCATTGTGGTATAGTTTTCTTTAAAGAATGTGAGTATATTTTACCCCAACTCTATGAGACTTGTAGGCAAAAGTATAACAAGTATGGCTAGGCATAGCACACAAACACACACAACACTGTGACACAAAAATAACCTGCAGACCCCATCAGTCAAGCCATCCCTGACTAGCACACAGCTACAGTTCACAAATAGTAATGGATACCTTGCTTCTTGCAGGCTCTGGGATTGCATATTACTCCATCTTTCCTACCCTCTCTACCAACTTCAAACAAATATCGCACACCCTGGCAAAAACATTTGAAAGATGTGTGCAGTTCCCACCCCGCCACAGTATGCTGCCTTATCCTACACAAATTGCAACAAGTTATTTGAACTTAGCTATTTTTCCAAAATAAAAACGAGTAGGGAACTTCTGGGGAGCAAACTTTAGCACTCAAGTACTCAAAAAATAAAAGTTGAATATTGAGTGCCACCACAGTCCTCCACAGCCATCATGTCTCATGTCACCAACTGCACTAAATATGTGACTGAAAGTTAATAAAATATCGTTGCATCCCCATGCTACCACGACCACCAAGTTTTCCACCATTCTCCCGGAAGTACAGCGAAAAATGAGTCAGTCAAACCGTATTGCTTATCTGCCTCAAAAGACATCACTGAGACAAGAAAGCGCAAACAGGCATTTGCTGCAGACAGCAGATCATAGCAGATGATTTTTTGTCTCTGCGTTTCTAAATAGAAGGAACTAGTCATTAGTTTTCAGTTTATCCAGTAAAAAAATGCAAATTGTTAACACAATTGCTGTAAAGGAGGGGTTGCCAGCCCTTTGCTTCTTCTCTTGGATAGAAAGGAGAGCTTCTTATCAGAGGACGGTAGTACGTTTCCAGACTGATATTGCTAAATTTAGATAATCTGGAGCATTAGCATAGATACTTGCATGTGCTATCATGAGAGTTCAACTAAAACCTTCAAGATCCCCGTGAACCAGTGTAATCCGTGCACCGGAGTCATGGGTATGTTTGATTATTGCTCTTGCTGCACAATTTTACACAGGTTAGATTTGAAGTTGCCTTTACATAGAACATTGTTGTAGTTCAGCTTAGTCCCAACTACAGATCTGGGCGCCTATGTCCTATATTGTCCATCCAATTGTTATATAGTCCTTCTAAGTAGTTTGAAATTATAACTAGAAGAATTGATAGCTCTGTCGATATGACTTTCCATAGGTACCTGGGCCTCCAAAGTGACTTCTAAAGATTTATCTTTATCTTTAAATTCAATTTCCGGTGATACTACTTTAAATCAGGCGTATCATTCTTACCTTTACCTCAGTCTTCTCTTTTACAATAACCAGGAACTTAGCTTACTTTAGTCGAAGCAAGTTGCTTTCCAATCCTAATGTATTTTTTAGAACACTTCCCTAATATGATTATGATCCTCAGATGACCTCTGAGTATCATCAACAAATTTTGGAAGATCAGTCTTGAACAACAAATGGCGTACTGGTTGCACATATATATTAAATAACAAGGGAGCCTGGCATGATATCTGAGGTGCTTCTTATTATACTGCAGAAATCTAGGATTTTGTTTTATAGAAAGAGACCCAAAACCTCCGACAGGACAGAGGCAACCCGTCCCCAGGTGACCTCAGGCACCCTCTCCACCGCCTCTAGCCATTTCAAAGAGTAAGGTGGATGAGAGATCAAGTAACATCAGCCTGGCTTTGTTGCTGCTGTCAACAATGTCTAGGATGGCCACATTAATGACTACAATTACTGGCTTAATCCCTCTTTAGGACGAAACCTGGAGTGCCCTTCACCCACCACACAGTTGTAATCTAGGAATTTCTGCAGCTGTGGGGAAGCTCTTCATTAATGATTTTGGAAACTAGCATACATTGTTTATCAGATGGCAGATCTTTGGGTGCATAGGGATTGAAGAGAGGTGTTTCAGAAAGGGGGAATAATCAAGCCTGCGTAAACCGAAAGTTTTATTACGTAATCATTTATGTATGGGGCTCGGTTCGGTTCGGTTTGTAAAAAGGAGGTGGTTTCTTGCAAAGTAATTCTTGTAGGTTGAATGTTATAAGATCTTCAACACCCTCTCTCTTCATTGAGGACATTCCCTTGCCTGGAGAGACAATAGAAGCCCTATTTTGATCAACCTTATCTTGAAAAATATTTTGTGCAACACTGCAATATTCAGTGGGTAGTTCTGACACAAAGTTGGGGGGGCATGGATCAACCTGTAATACGAAAAAACATCAATATTCACTTCGATTAAAGGCTTGATTTAGATCTCGGTGGACGGGTTACTCCATCACAACAGTGACGGATAGCCCTTCAACCGAAATATGAATCCCATAGGATATGATGGGATTTACATTTCTTCGGATGGGAGTAACCCATTAGCCAAGATCTTAATCAGGCCCTAAGTAGTTAGAAGTGATTACTGACATAAAAGTACACGTGTATAATGGGAAACAGCGTTTACAACGCTGCTGTTACCACGCAGGAAGGTAACAACGCGGTCGTTACAACGACCGCGTTGTTATCACGCGTGGCTTTACATCGCAAGTCGTTTCTACGACTTGCGCTAGGTGGCATGCAACACCAGAGAATGTGTTGGATTTTGAATCCAACACATTCCCTTCTGTTACACTAACTGGAGTAGGAATAGTAATTTATACTATTTCTAAGTCCAGCGCGCCACCTAGCGCAACTCGTAGAAACGACTTGCGATGTAAAGCCACGTGTGGTAACAACGTAGTCGTTGTAACGACCGCATTTTTACCTACTGCGTGGTAATGGCACGCGTAGTAACGTGCTATATTCGTGTATATTATGCCGCACCAAATTGTACCTGCTTTCCACATAGGCTTCACATTGCAGGAGGAGGGAGCCTAGGCAATAAGGTAAAGGAGTGTGCTTTGTTATGCCTCATAAGGAAGCACTAAAGGCTCTCTGAGAGAGGCTTCACATAGCAGTGCACCAGGCCCTCACAGAGGGGCCATGCTTTGCTGCTCCACACGCCCTCACACCGGGGTCCCGCAGCAGTGCTGCAGGCCCTCACAGAAGAGCCACAAATATTGGTGCTACGGGCGATCTAAGAGACGTCTCGCACAGCAGAGCTACAAGCCTCACACGTAAGACCTCACAAACCTGCCTGGCCAGCTCCAACACGCTGGGGGTTAAACAGGTAAATAATTATAAGGAATAATGTACCCCCAGCTACACATTACATGAAGGTAAGGCGACTCATCTTGGAGCTCCATGCCATCACAAAGGCGCAGTGCTTCTTTATAGTCATGCAACACCTTGGCGAATTGCAATATATTTATGATACATAATTTGGGGTATATTATTCAGCAGAATATAGAATATTAACTAGAAGAAGAATACGAAGAAGGAGAAGAAAAAATATAGAGATAACCTACTGCAATAGACTGCCTATGCGTACAGTTTCAATCTCCCTAAATATTATTTATTCTGAATGTTCGAAATTTGATCTTGGCCTCACTTGAACTCAAAACCCTCAACACGCACCTTTCAGCTGCCAGGACCAGACCCTCGCTCCTTCCCACTCTCCTCCCGGATCTGATTCCGCAGAGAGGGCTTCTCATCTGCAGTTAATATCTCTGGCGTTCCATTACGTGCTGCAGTGTTTGTTTGACAAATGAATTTTGCTCCTAAGAGCAACACAATTAACTTTAGTCATTTATATTTATCATAGAAGGAAAACATGACTAGCTGGGTAATATCTCAGTGTCTAAGTCTTGGTGCTCACTGAACAGCACTGATTTGATTTATGGATTGCAAGATAGGAGACAAGCCAGGGGAATGTTAAGTGATGCGCTACATCGCAATGTAGAGCCCACAGGCCAAACTTTTATTTGTAAGTTTTGTTACTAAAACAGGATCCTCTGCATCAGATGTTCAGCTTGTAGGCCGTGTGTGTCGCTGTTTTGAATCTTTATATGTCTTCCTTTGCGTAGTTTTGGTGTATTTCTCCATCACTTCCTATTGGACTTGTGTTTGCAGGATGCCTTCGGCCAAAACAGAATGCAAACATTGGCAGGTTGTTGCACACATCACAACGAGAACAGAAAAACATTTGCCAGTGTCATTCTCTGTGGCAGAGCAAAACTAAGCAGCATGGGGAAAACAAAACAAATCGACAAAACCCCACCACCAACTCCCTAAAAATCAAAATGGGGTATAAAAATATAGCTGCGTTTTTTGGCAAATGAGTACAGCACAACTATAAAGCATCCTTTGTTCAATATTTAAACATAGTTTATCCATAACTGCATAACTTCATATGTTTAAAAGAATGTCCAGTTACTGTAACACAGTCCCCAAAAGCAGTGGCACCAGCTGCCGGCACACTAAGATAGTCCACTGAGCAATTGGACAGGTCAACAAAGGGTTCTGAAAAGGACTCTGCAACTATCTGCTGCTAAAGTGAATCAACAGCGAATGTTGCTCCTTACACCACTACCTTTGCCCGCTGAATACGAATGCTGAATATTGAACTGTGGGGGATATTCTCAACACTCGGCGAAAACTATTGCTAACCTCAGTTAGCGTGCGTTTTCTTATCGTCGTGTACCGCGTGAAATTATCGCTGTGTTAGCGACGTATTCACAACATGCCGCAAACAGGCGATAGTTTCAGGGAACAGCGGTGAAAACGGCCACTAACATCAGTGCAATGGCGATAGGAAATTAGGCATTAGCGGGCGAAAACTACTGATAGGCCCATTAGCGTCAAAAAAACTCACGTTAATCAGCCCAACGTGTGTTTTTTTTGTCTCTAATGCAAAAAATAGCCTATCAGTCAACATCCAATAAAAAATAGGTATAAAAACAAAATGAATGCAGAATGAAGCAGCCTGGGCCAAGTGCAGCACACATCAACAACCCCTGCAAGCCACCCAACATCCAGGATGACCAGGATGAGAGCCAGGATGCCTCGCTGGACCTGCCTTTGGAGCCTGGATGCCTCGCTGCACCTGCGTCTGGAGCCTGAATGCCTCGCTGGACCTGCATCTGGAGCCTGGATGCCTTGCTGGACCTGCGTCCGGAGCCTGGATGCCTTGCTGGACCTGCGTCTAGAGCCTGGATGCCTCGCAGGACCTGCGTCAGGAGCCTGGATGCCTTGCTAGACCTGTGCCTGGAGTGGGATGCAGAGGAGCTGTGGAGTCAATGAACAGTAGCAGTAGACATTGAGGTGCGACTAACGCCCGTACCTGGTTGTGAAGTCTGGCAGGTCGCATGGAGACACGTTGCTGACCTGTGTAAGAAGACCGCCTTGTGCACCTTGGAGCTGTTAATAGTAGAGGCGCTCCTGCACCCCACCATAGGGAGGTCTGCACTGCATACTATGATCCACCACTACACCAGGGTGCACGGAGGGGATTACCAATGGTGGGTGCCGCCTCTCTGCATCGGATGATGTTGGGCTAGCCGGAAGCTGTGGAGGGTGAGGCCCTTGAGCTGCGCCAAATTTGTGTGGCGATAGCGCTGCAACTTCACGCCTAAGTGGGCCCTGCTGCATCAACTGCATTGGGAGGTTCACCAACTGACTTGGCGGCGACTGCTGTACCCAGGCTTGTGAAATCCCACCTGGCTGAGGCTCCTGCTGGCTGAGTCACAGATTTGTAGCGAGTGCAGCAGATTGACCGTGTCAATGTCCAGGTAAGGAAAAGGTGGGACGCGTTGCGCAGGACGCCTGGGGGTCAAGTTGCCCATGCCCAGCACACATACATGACGCATCCCAAGTGGCGGCTCATCTGCTTTGGCGGAAGAGCATCGCCCAACTGCTTTCAAGCAGTGCAGAGGGGGAACAATTACAGCCTGCATGGAGAACATGCCCACCCCTCCACCCCCTGGCTGCATGCCTTGTCCCGTTGCCAATTACCAATTCCACCGCCGCATTGCAGCGTTGTGATTGGCTATGGGGAGGAAGCCTGGCTGGCTACTTCCTGTTCCTGGAAGCAGACGCAGGGGAACAGGAGCAATGAAGACACGAGACCCGGCTTCGATGTAAGACTTCCCTTATTAAAATATTTACAACACCCGCTCACACACACCTCCCCTCATCCACGCCACATCCAATGTTCTTTCCAGCGTTTACCACCTCACAGCTGTCCAGCCCCCCAGCTCTTCTCAATGGCGGCCGCTGTGCGCCGATGCACATTGGGCATACCACTCCTGTGCCAAAGCCACATGCGTGGTTGCGACGCATGCCATAACATTGCATTCCATTCCAATGCATACTAATACTAGGCACATTGCAACAGTAGAGTAGGTGTTGCATAGCTGAGACATTAATATCACTATTCCCACTTCAGTGAGTGCAACCCAAAACTAACCTTTGCACCCCAAACCCAACGTGAACCCTGGAATTACTTTTTGAGCCCCCATAACACACACAAAATTCAAATTTGACCCAAATGCACACCCCAATTTTCATATTTTACCCAAAAACACACCCCAATTTTTATATTTTACCCCAAAACACACCCCAATTTTAATATTTTACATCCAAAACCCATACCCACCCGAAAAACTTTAAATTACCCCTTTACTGACCTCACAATGCATTGTAATCAAATGCAATGTAAAGGCACATGCGTTGTCGAAGTTGTGTTGTTAACGATGTACTGCCTGCATTGTAATGGTCGTCTCCCGTGTCAAAGGCAACCCATAGGCTACGCCGTTTGTGTCCATCTGTCGCTGGACCGCACTCAGCAGCAAGAAGCCTTCCTCTTGGACACTACACCGCTACGACGCCAGCACCCTCCTCGCCATCAACCCTGGACGCCACCGCGCCTGCCAGGACCAACCTCTGCTCCGGACCGGACATCGCCATCGCCATCACTGTAGTATCACCCGCAAGGAGCACTCCAACCATCAAGGAGGAGGCATTGCCATCACCTTCAGAAGCACACTCCGACTGACCACGCACTCTAATGACCCAAGGTTGACCATGGGCCACCTAAACTCCCAGATCTGGACTAAGCCCAAGCACATCCTCTGGGGCACCCTCATGTGCAGGCCCCCTGGGCCATGGCTCCACATTCCCCAATACCATTGTAGACCTCATTGCACCCCAGGGTTTCCCGTCCACTGACGACATTCTACTCGGTGAACTCAAGTTTCACCTGGACAACCCAAGTGACCAGGACACCCCCCCCCCCCTCCTGGGGAAGGTCCCCTACATCAGACGCAAGCAGCAAGTCACCTCACCAAGCCACATAGCAGGACACAAGGTTGAGCATGTCACATCCGCCAGCTGGAACTTCAACTACAGCCGCAACACCGGACTCTCCTGGACAGACCATCATTGGTAACATCACGTCTTCACCTTGCCCACCGGACGCCACCGCCATCGCACCCCCTCGCAGCTGGATCAAGGCCACAGAAGAACGTCTCGTCAACTCCCTCCGCACCAACACTCCAGCAATGCTTCCAAATGATGACACCGCAGCACGCAACCACCACAGAAGGATCCCCAACAGCGCCGACATTCGGGCACCACTCATGGACAGCACTGCATCAGTACCTTCCGCCTGCCTGATAGCAGGCATGAGGTTGAAGCAGTGCCACAGGGATAGGCTGGCCCCATGCATTGATGGAGTTGCGTCATGGTTGTGACATGACTGTAGCAATGCGTGACTTTAGCGCAGACAGATACGTCAGGATTCCTGACGTATCTGTCATTACTTGCGTCATGGAGCGCTGTCTAGTGAATACAGCGCATCCACGCTGTCGCAAGAAGGGCATAGTGAGTAGCGTTGCAACACTGTCTTGTCACAGCGCTGCAACACTTTTCATGACTGGGGCCCTGGAATGCGCACTATCTTATTGATAGTGCACATTCCTGCACTGTAGTTTTGTCGCCATGCAGCGCAGCAACATTGCTTGCAGCACTGTCCAGCACCAAAACCTGCTGAGATGAGGTCCCATTTTTAAGACCAGCTATTTTCTGGTCTTTAGTAACTGGCTCTAACTGCACTTAGAGACAGTTTTTTGGGGCTTCAGGACTTCAAGAATCCCCTTGTGAATATGGAGTAGTGGGTTTTGCGACCGTTTTTGCACGGGAACGCCTCTACTGCATATAATTAATGCTAACAGAAGTAGCGATCTTTATTTTGAACGTTTTCACATAAAAACTGTTGCTAATAGCTGTTAGCGACAGCTTGAGAATACGGCAATAAAAATATTGCCACATTAGTGGCAGAAAAGTGCAGCTAACGCGGCGATATCACCTTGAGAATATGCCCCTGTGTTTCTTCTTTGCAGCATGCCTTCTTCTTGACAAGCTTGTCTTTTCTCAACAGCATGGAAACAAACAAAAACCTCTGTTAAGCCAATGAGCATCCGAAGCTAATCTGAGGCTTGGTTCTGAAATGAGGTGTCAGCCCATAGGCTGCAGACACACGTTAGGTAGCAGACTATAGAAGGTCTACAGTTTGCAGAGATGGTCCACAGTCATGCCATGACGATTGGGCCTTCATGGTCTCTAACTTGGGAGCAGAGTATTTGTCATGACCACCTGCAGCTCACACTGGACACTGCACTCACATGAGGGAACTGGCCGAAAGCGTGGCGGCATGGAGGAGGCCCAATTCACAAACATGTCTGGAAGGAATTTAGGGGCATATTATCAAGGAAGGGGTTAAAAATTATCGCCGGTTTAGCGGCAGAAAACTGCCGCTAAAGCGGCGATAATGGGCTTGATAATATGCCGCAGAGAATTCCAATAAGAATGTTTGACCTTCACTTTGACATCACTCCGAGGCAGGAATGATAGTGATGCCAAAAGTGAGAGAATGAATGCGAAGGTTTTGAAATGCTTAGAACTTTATTGTTTCCTCCTTGGGGGCATTTACCTTGAGCTTTGTAGGCCATAAAAGAACAATTTAGGGAGTCTGGAACATTCTAGAACATTTGGAACGTTCTAGAACATTGAAAACATTTTTCGTGAGTTCCGCGGCCATTTTGACACCAGTCCTATAAAAGGCAGGCCCTACAGCCACACCCTGGTAGGCAATCACCATGAACCCTGAAGCTGCCTCCTGCCATATCATTACCTTACCTGGAATGCGACCCGTTCTTTTTTTTTTTTTTTTTTTTTTTTTTTTTAAGACCTTTATTGTGCAAAGGAATGGTTACACTGCGTCACGCCAACAACCCGGAGGCAGGCCGCGATATCAACAAATGGTTTCAATGAAGGTGTACCATATTAGGAGTCGTAAACAGTGTCAGTATCCTACCATTCAGGGAGATACACACCCTCAACCCTGGTGAGGAGTACAAAGGTATAACCAGTGCAGAGTGGATGGTCTTACATTTTTGGGTGCCGTGAACTGGAAGCGAATCCTAGGCACGCGGTCTCGTCCAGTCACTCCAGCGAGTACTAGGACCGCAGCTCATGGAAAAGGTAATGCATAGGCAAATCGTTCACTACCACCTTTTCTCCCAACCCCCCCGCAACAATCGGAGGGAAACAACAAACTTCGGTGCAGAGCTATTTCAAAAAACCAACAGACCTCACAACTCGCATACGCAGGGGCTCGCGTACAAGGGCCCGTCTGTCATAGAGGGACGACTACAAACAGCATGGGTGGCTGCAGGAGGAACGCAAGGCAGCAGCCATGGGGCGGGGGCGGGGGAGGGGGGGGAAGGGACGCGGCCGGACAGAACAGCGGGGCGCTTGGACGGGAAGGGGGGCAACACGTCAAACCCGACAGGCATGCAGCAGGCACGGGATCCGACAAGAGCAACACATTCCACAACTCTCAGGCGCGTCCACCAAGCATGTATCCATCTATCCCAACAAAATGCACACAGGGCTCAAAGGTTCACCCCATGTCATCCGAAACACCCGTCCCAGGGGAGTCCACCCCGGCATCCGAACCCGCCCGCTCTCTAGTCCACTGCAGGAAGGGTTCCCAGATGTCGTTGGGCCTAGATGCGGTGGGCATCGTCTCCCAGTAGTTCGTGAGCTGTGTCTGACCATATGTAACGTCTCGAACCCATGCGGCGAACGTAGGCAAGGCTCCACGGCCCCAGTGTATCGCCACCTGGCGTTTAGCGTACAGCAGCAGCATCGCGTGCAGTTTCCTGTCCACGGGTTCGGTGTCTTTAACGTATCCCAGGAGCCCTAAAAGCGGAGTGGGTTCATCTGACCTATGTAAAATGTGATTGATGGCCTCAAAGATGCTCGACCAGTACTCATCTAGCTTTGGGCAGCTCCACGCCACATGGAGGAAGGACGCGTCGGCTCCACCACACTTCCAGCATGAAGCGTCAGTGCGGATTCCCATGCGGTGTAACAGCACTCGTGTGCGATAGTACCGGTGCAAGAATTTAAAATGGACCAGTCGTAGCCTATAGTTCGGTGACAGCGCCGTGAGCTGCTTACAGCAGTATTCCCACACGTCATCTGTCAGGGTCCCGTCCAGGTCTGCGGCCCAAGCCTGTCTGGCCATAGGCACGGTGAGCGGGGCCTGCTCCTGCATGCAGTTGTACAGTCTAGATACCAGTTTCGCGGGGGAGGGTCGTGACAGCAAGTTTTGAAGGGCATCCAGTTGTGGAGGTTCCTCGGGGAATTGAGGCCACATCTTCCTGCAGGACTCCCGGAGTGAGTGATACAGAAGCGCGTCCGAGAATGAGGTAGGCTGGCCGTCCTCACGGACACCCAACGCTCCAAACGTTCCATCAGGGTAGATGTCTGCGAAAGTGGTCACCCGTCTCCCCTGGAGCGTGATGGTATCTCCCCTAGCACAAAGGCAGGGCAGCATCGTATTGCTTCGCAGTGGAATGGCCGGCGCATAGAGCAAGGGAAGGCCCGCCCTCTGACTTAACTCCTTCCAGGACCAGCGGATCATCTCAACGGTGTCCACCTCCTTCGAGGGGCGGGAAACCCTGCCATATAACGCCACCCAAAGTGGCAACGGGGCAACCGCGGCCAATTCCACCGCCACGTGCGGCTGGTAGGGGGTGGGGAATACCCAGAAGTGCAAGAATTGAGCCTGAGCGCACAGCGAGTATAGCTTTAGGTCAGGCGCCCCGAGGCCCCCCTGTCGCAGCGGGAGTGTAAGCAGAGCCCAAGAGGTCCTCGCCTGCCGCCCAGCCCACACCAGAGATACAAGTAAGGAGCGGACTCGTGCATGGAAGCATGCAGTCATGGGTAACGGAAGATTAAAGAACAGATATAGAAATTTTGGGAGAACTACCATTTTCGCCAGTGCGACCCTCGCAACCAGGGACAGGGGAAGTTTGTTCCAGACCTCCACCCTCCGCTCCAGCCAGTCGACCGCTCTGCCGAAGTTGAGAGACCATAGTTCCTGAGTGTCCCGACTAATCCAAATACCTAAGTATTTGACCGCGTCAGTCTCCCAACGCAGGGGGTAGTCCGAAGGAGGTTGAGCTGTCTCGCCAGTTAGAGGGAACGCAACTGACTTGGACCAATTTATAGACACGCCCGCCAGACCCTCGAAACGTACAAATTCTCGGAGCAGTGGATTCAAATTCTCTGCGGGGTTGGTAACATACAGAGTGACGTCGTCTGCATAAAGAGAGATCAGCAGACTACGAGAGCTGAAGCTTATCCCTCTCGCCGTGTGGTGTTGGCGTATTCTGGCCGCCAGTGGCTCCATCGCAATAGCAAAGAGGAGGGGCGACAGTGGGCACCCCTGTCTAGTCCCCCTGGAGATGGGAAAGGGCTCGGACACCAGGCCATTCACTCGCACCCGAGCTCGAGGTCTGTCATACAGCAATTTGATGAGGGAAATAAAATTACGACTGAAGCCCATCCTGCCCAAGACACGAAACAGGTACGGCCACTCTAATGTATCGAACGCCTTAGTCGCGTCTAGGAACACGACTGCGGCCTGGACGGAGGGGTGGAGATAATGTAGGATGGAGAAAAGTGTCCTGAGGTTGTGCGAGGTGGCACGGCCAGGGATGAATCCTGACTGGTCCGGGAGAGCGATGATTGGCAGCATCGGCTGTAATTTGTCTGCAATGACCTTGGCAAAAATTTTAGCGTCCACATTTATGAGAGAAAGGGGACGATAGGAGTCCAGGTATAATTCGTCTTTGTCGGGTTTTAATAGGGTGACAATGAGTGCCTCATGCATGGAGTCTGGGAGGGCATTCAGCTCCAGCGCCTCTACAAATACTGAGTGCAGTTTCGGGGCAAGTTCTTCAGCATACGTCTTGTAAAACAGTGTGGTTAGGCCATCTGGGCCGGGAGCTTTATTAGCTGGCATGCTCTTGATAACCTGAGCTATGTCTTGGACCGAGACAGGCAGGTCCATGTATTGTCTATGGTTGTCATTGAACCAGACAAGGGCTATAGAGTCAAGAAAACCTTCCAGGGAAGTCGAAGCAGCGGAGTGTTTGGACGTGTAAAGGGAAGCATAGAAATCGGCAAAGGCCTTCAGCACCGCCTCTTGTCCCGTGACCCGTGTCCCCTCGCTATTATTGATAGTATGTATATAGTGCGCCTGAGCTTGGGGAGCAATCAATCTAGCTAGTGTCCTGCTCGGTCTATCACCTTCCCCATATCTGCGGGCTTCGGCCTGTTTCCCTAAGAACTTCACCTCCCTCTGCGCCTCCTCGTTGAAGTCCAACAGTTTTGCCTTAAGACTACCTGCAATGGCCAACGTCGGGTCTCGGCAGAAGGCCAGGTCCAGATCCTTGAGTTCTTGCTCTAGCTGAGCCAGTGTCCGACGTATGGTATGTAGCACCCCTGCCTGCCGAGCTATACACTGGCCCCGTATTACCGCCTTAAAAGCGTCCCACACCACGGCCTCAGAGGAGGCCGAGCCCTCGTTGTCCGCAAAATACTTGATAATGTCGTCCCTAATTTCTTCCGTGAACACCTGGTCTGTAAGGGCGTGGGGTGGCAGCCGCCATGAAAACGCCCTAGGGGCCACGGTGGGTATCCGCAGCTCTAGCATGCAAGGGGCGTGGTCCGAAAGCGACCTAGCTTGAATATCCACCTCCCTCACCCATGTAGCCACCTCAGGGGACAGCAGCCAAAAGTCTAGGCGGGACCAAGCGTCATGATGACACGTGATACAGGTCCCCGTTCTCTCCCCAGGGTGACGAAGTCTCCACACATCAGTCAGTCTCCCCTCCTCCATCACATCTAGCAACGCCTGCCTCGCCCTCGCATGCGTAGGTCTACTAGCACCCCTTCTGTCCCAATCATCGTCCAACACTACATTGAAATCCCCCCCCACCAATATCAGGTTACAATCGAGCAACACAATTTGCGCCCAAACATTGCGAAAAAAGTCAGGATCGTCCACATTTGGCCCATATATAGCGGCCAGAACCAGCGGCCTGCCCTGCAATGAGCCATGCACCAGTACATAACGACCCTCCTTATCCAGTACACAATTATGTTCTCTCCAATCCAACCCTTTCCGTATGAGGACAGCCACCCCCCGGGCATAGTTAGAGTATATAGCTGAATATACATGCGACCACCTGTGATGTTTCAGCCTGGGCGATGGGGTCGAATTGATGTGAGATTCTTGCAACAAACAGATGTCTACATTGTGTCTGGTCAACATATTATGCATCAATCTGGCTTTTTTATAGTCCCCAAGGCCACGAATGTTCCAAGTCCACAGTTTAACCCCCCCCATACCTGCGGCATATCCAGGGTGACCAGGCCGCCGCCCCGCTCCCCCCCCCACACAAACAGGCCCAGACCGCCGCACACCCCCGCGCAGTACAGTCGCGAGAAGATAGATTGCAGCTCGCTCCACCAGCACCGATAACCAAACACTCAACATTCCCCCCCCACCCCCACCCACGCCAACCCCCCAATCAGGTTGCGCTAGAATCCCATTCGTGCTCTGAATCGCACTTGAGTCAACTGAGAACAAAAACAACGGGAGATACCCCATGGGGCGAGGTGCTCCTAGCTGACACCCCTGAATTCACAGGGTGGCTGCACACTGAAGGTTATCCGCGACACCCGAGGGGTGCCCAGCAGCATGGATCAATCAGAACTGGAGTTGTATGCCTGCCAATACGCCTCAGACCTGTGACACAGTCAACAACCAAGACCCCCCCAGCAGGAGCAGGCCAGTTCCAGCAGTACCAGCAGTGTCCTCCATTCCACGTCGCGAGGGAATCGAACAAGCCAGCAAATGTCAGCTTTCGTTAAAAGGGGCAGCACAGACCCCATTACCCACAGTCCCTCAATCATTGTCGCTCATGCGGGCCGCGTCCTCCTCCAACCGCGGCGACTTGCGTCTGGCACCGGGGCCGCTGATATGTTTAGCAAACTTTAAGGCTGACTCAGCGTCAGTGAAGAAGTGAGCCGTTCGTTCATGGAAGATTTTCAATTTGGCTGGGTATAACAAGGAGTATTGGACTCCAGCCTGCATCAGGAGTTTCTTCGCAGGCATGAACTCTTTTCTGGCAGCCTGGACGAGGGGGGTGAAATCAGGGTAAAATGAGATATGATTCCCTTTGTGGATGATCTTGCCTTTTTCACGGGCCATCTGTAGGATGCGGTCCCTGTCCTGAAAATTGAGCAGCTTGGCTAATATAGGGCGTGGGGCGGCGCCTGGTGGTGGTTTCTTGCCCAGTGTCCTGTGCGCCCTCTCCACCGTGAATACCTGGGATAGGTCTGGGTCAAACAGCTCATGTAGCAGATCAGTCACAAAGACCTCCATCTTTCCGGTGTTGTCTGTCTCCGGAATGCCCGTGATTCTGACGTTGGACCTCCTGGAGCGCGCTTCTAAGTCATCCGCCTTGGCTCGCATGGACTCCAGTTCGCGCTCAATATTGGTTATGTGGTTTTTCGCCTGCTGCTGGAACTCGGCACATTCGGTATGTCTATTTTCTAGGCAGTCTAGCCTCGTTTCGTGTACGTCCACTTTGGACTTGACCGCCTCTAGCTGTGTGGCCATAGCATCCAGCTTTGCGTCGATGCTCTTCAAGCTAGATCTGACCTCCATCATTAAAGCGCCAAAATCGATGTCAGCTGCAGGGCTCTTGGAAGGAGACGACGCGGCTCCCGTTTCCGCTGTGTGTTGCTTGGCCTTCTGCTTGTGGTCAAATGTAAGTTTGGGCTGTTTTGCATCCTTCGTGCCCCCCATCGCGGACACGCGTGGGACGCGGTGTGCAGGCTGTGGTAGGAAGCACTCACCGGCGCCCCGCGTAGGCCGCTAGGACCGGCAGGCACAGTACGAGTCGTCGCGAGTGGGAACTGGGGGGTCAGCAGCCCCTAATCACGGTGGGCTGCCCAGTGGCCTTTGGTGACCCTTCCAAGTTCCCCCCACAATCTCCGAGTGGAGGACAGAGCACGGGCAAGGCCCTGGCAGGAGCGGGCTGAGGATTGTAGAACGTTTCGGTGCCCGGGAGCGGAGCCCCTAGTATCAGGGCAAGATCGACATCTGCACGCCAATCGGCGATCTGCAGGGGCCCAGGGGCACGCCAAGCAAGGGGCTCTCACAGTGTAGGCTGTAGTGCGCCACGGGTCCTCGGTTTCTCCTCCACCGACCCGGCCGCACCGCAAAATGGCGGCGTCGCGCTTCTGCCTCAGCCCCGACCTTCCCCCGATCCGTTACCTCTGTCCAATGGCCGCTCCGCTCCCGTCCTCCGTCCACAATTGTCTCCTCGTAGCGGCCGCCGGCAGCTCCCAGCCCCGCGCCAAGGGCGCCCGAGCAGCCCCCTCTCCGCCGATCTCCTTCGGCCCAGCAATCCCCGAGGTCCGGCCAGACGTCACCGCCGCCTCGGGCTCCACGGCAGTAGGCAGGCTCTAGTATGCGGGCCGGCGCCACCCGCGGCCGCCAGGTCTCGTCGTGCAGTCACCCGCGAGCAGCAAGGATTTAGTCGATCGTGCCTCCGGACCTCCGCAACAATTACACACGGAAGCCGGGCCCCTCGGTAGCGCTTTGTAGGATTATCAAGGATTTATTCATGTGCAGCCGGCGGAGCTCACTCAAAGAGCGGCCATCTCGCTGCTCGGTTAGCCACGCCCCCCCGGAATGCGACCCGTTCTTCGTCATCGAGCAGAGAGTGTTCCAGAGAACCTCAACCCAGCGTCCTCGCCGAAGTATCCTAACAGGAAAAATACATGAATTATGGACAACAAACAAAGTGCAGATGATTATGAACCAACTTGGCACGCGCACATAGCTAACAAGAGTATATCTTACACATACTGACCATCACAGGAAGCGTGTTTTGAGTCTTAGAGCACACTAACCAGGTTTACCAAAGTTTCTTCAGCTAAAACAAGGCAACCCCTAAGTTGTTTTCAAGTGAAGAACATTAAAACAGTCAGAAACTACGTCAAAGACGTGTGAATAGAACATTTGGATTCTCATCATCTGAACTTGAGAAAAACAAGCAATTCAAGGGTTGCAAATGTGCGGGTATAGTTGAGATCACGAAAGAATGTTGTGGTGAATAATCAATGTTTTACTGCTTTAGGAAAAACGTGGCATGGACGAACTATTCTGTATTTGAGTGATTCAAGATATCCGGGTAGTAACGGAGGACAAGAAGGGCAAAAAGCATAGTGTGTGCAAAAGTGTGAAGGAACACACTAACCCCCACGCGTCACCAGTCTTCACTCACCCCTCCGGTTTCGTCCCTTCCCCTCAGCGCTGTCCAGGACTGAGTGTGAATTACACTCGCCTCTGAAAGCATGGTTGGGCACAGGCATATGTAATATTGCATATTGCTTGTGTATATTTGTGAATATGACCCACTTACATTGCGAAGTAATTCATTCGTTGTTGGAATGTGTTGGGCTAAGGTCCTAGCAGTGGCAGGGGGAGAAAGAAAACAGCTACAGCAGGTGCACAACATAGGCATACTCCGATCTCAAAAAGATGACTTCAGACATGTTCATAACCCGGAAGCACTAGGAAAAGCAAGAGACAGCCTTCGGGCCTTGCTTAATCACACGATGTTAAGTGAAAACGCTTTCTGGAAGTATTGTTAAAAACTCTCAGTTTATTTTAAAAAAAGCAACAAAGCACATATATGTGTCCGCGATCTGTCCGCTCCCCATCCTGGAACCCCTAGGGTACGAACGAGAGACCCTCGAAATGCATAGGGGTGTTGAAGACAGTGGCTTCTCCAAGCGGAAGATTTTTTCTTATTTGGGTAATGAAAGAAAATGAAAACTATGAAAGGGGATTAGGGTCAAGTCTCAAGTGAAATGCGTTCCTGCACAGGCGTGTGATGCTGTCCCTGCTTGGCAGTGCCAGATACACGTGAGGCGATGGGTACAAGTCAGTCCAGCAGGAATGGATGGTCAGTGAGGTTTGAAACAGGAACACTGGGACTTTCAGTCCAGACAAGCGAACGCCTGCAGGGCTGTCATTTAATTAACTTTAGTTTAGAAAATACATATCAAATAGGTATAGAAAATGCAATGAAATATAAAAATCCTTCTGTGAAATGTAGGGCATGATACAGGTTTTCAAGCAGATAGACAGCGCTTATTCTACTGGCATGCACATAAATTCAACCATTCTGCAGAAATTGACCGGTATTTGTATTAAGAACATCGGATTTTTATGTTGGTGTACATGTTTTTGTGAAAACGATGAAGGGGAATATAAATAATGGCAACCTTGGACATTAGTTTTGGGGCACATTCGTACAAAAACACAACTTCGGGTCATATATATGAAACCTGCAAAATTGAATAGCACTATAACATTTGTCATGTCTGACAATCCAGTAATCAGGTCTGTCAAGGGGTGTGATGTATGTTTAGAATCAGAGCCAGTAAGGCGACGGAAAGAGTGGTGGGGCCCTACACACATACATCAAAAGGCGGAATGCAGAAAGCAGACATTGCAGCTCCTGACCGTATTGGTGGAATTTAGATCTTTTTGCAGCATTTGCTGACTGTATATGGCGCATTGAATTAGATTCTGAAGCTTCATGCATGCTTGTGAGACTGTATGGAAATTTATGGCTCTCAAACGTGCTCTTTCTGGTACACTTTACATCGCACAACCTTGAGAAAACAAGCATTGTCAATGCCAATAGTTTTGGCTCATAAATGAAATTCAAAACACAGAAAGAAACCCTTGGGTCTATGTACATTAATAATAGCCTAGCTGGAAAACTGCCCACCAAGGAGTATCCCTTTTATATAGTGATGGCTGCCTCTGAACGGGTGTGGCGGGTGAAAACATAGTAAAAAAGAAACTTACCTTCTCCGTTCGCCACTCCTCTGTCTGCTGGCAGCACTGGAAGCACCCAGGCTTCTGGACTCTGCCAGCTAATCCCAACACTGCCTGAGCAGGATCGTGATTGAACTGAGGGGCCTGTTTGGCCGCTCCGGCAGTGAATGGGGAGGCTGGGCATGTTTTCTACGAGGCTGTGCAACACAGCCCAATGGAGTACATGCCAAGTGTGCATGACGGTTTGGCCGGCCCTAGAGGTCCGGTCAACCGTCATGCGCACGTAGGAAAAGAGGGAGTGCAAACCACTTCTGCTCCCTCTGTGGTGAGCCAGCCCTGCCCCCCCAACCAGGCTGGAGCAAATAAAAATAAAATAGTAATAACTTCTTGTTATTATCATTTTCTTTTTCTTTTTCACTGCTCAAGGAGCAGTGGGACTACACTCCTAGCAGAGGAGCCCCCGCTGCATTTATAGGGTAGACTCCCTCACCCACCATAGGTGGCATGCTCCATCATTAGATAACCTCCTTGTATCATGATGCCTAGCCATGATACGGGCTACAACCCCCTCACTGTGAGGGAGGAGGTAAGGGATGTTTTCGTGCTAAGAAAGGTATTTACTAAATCCCTAATTTTGGAGCAAGGGGTGGTGAGGGCAATACAGCAAGTGAAAAAAGTGATTAAAACTAACTGCAGGGTTCACAAACAACTTTATTGGGGAAAACCTGGGCTAGGATTAAAAACAGCATGGCACTGCGGGAATAATTAAACCTGCTCATGTGTAAACAGAGGTCGACATGTTTCACCCTATGACCCAAAAGTTGTTCGGGCTTTCTTCAGGACCTACTAGTGCTGCTGCTCAAATGTGCTCAAAGCAAGAAAGCATAAATTGTATCAGTCGCTTTACGGTGAGGAAGAGGAGGCTTTAGAACAAATCATCCCCAGTTGTCTGGCCAGGTTCTCGCCTCTATCTGTGCCTAAGATCTAGACTAGGTCCGGGCGGATTTGCACTATGTGGAACTCCGCGAAGTTCCCAAAAAACTGCATTGCACTACACAGAGTTCCTCTAGCGGGCAGAGTTTTGATTAGCGGACATGATTAGTGCTGAAGAAAGAAAAATTAGGGCACATTTTGAGTGACTTCTCAAATCCTCTTCTATTTCATTAAAAAATTCTGATATGCCGACTGAAACATGCACTTTTAATACCAGCAACAGACTTCCGTGGTGAGCAGTAGCTTTACTACAGTGATCTAATGAGCAACTAGAGTGCTAACATTCAGAATTTATGGCAAATGTGTGACATATCTGAATACCTTCTTGGTGGAATCAAAGTAAAAAACTGAAAGCATTTCCTACTGAGGAGACTGCAGTAAATGAGGAAATTAGGAAACTTCATAACAAATAAATATCCCAAGATGGCCACCAGAGACAAAAGAGCCCAAATGCAGCACAAATATCACCCAGATGTAGTCCACATGTAGCCCAATGACAGAAGTGTGCAAAGCACTTATTTTTTGTGTATTTGCAGTTTTATATAGTGCAGACTTGTCAGGCATTGGAGTGCTTTACATGAGCATTGGTTACATCACACAAGATCAAATTCATTTTGATTGTAGACATGGGGAGATTAAGTGATTTGACCAGAATCACAGAATGTTGACCTGAAGCAGAAACTCTAACCTGGTTCCCCAGTTGCAAAGTCTGCAGCTCTGGAAGTAACACCAAATCCACTCCCATAGGTGAAACATTTAATCAAGTGGTCAACTGGATACAAAAACATAAAGATTACAAATAATTTAAAAGTTCTTTGTCGCTATTTGAAATCTCAGAAAATATGTCCTCATTTTAGTTGTGTAGAGCACTAACCATCATTTTGATGCAAATAAGACCTTCTCATATATGTAATTTCTAAAGGAAATGCTCTAGGTATTACAGTTTTGATTACATCAAGATAACGTCAGGCGTTCCACACTTTTGTAATAAATATAGAATGTTAGCAATCTAGTTGTTCATTGGGATACTGTTGAGAGGCAGAGGCCAGGGGCACGGACTCTGAAAATTGAAGGCAGGTAGGAGAGTGCAGAGGCAACAATTTGACCACACTGGGCAGGCAGGAAGGGCAGTGGCAGCACAGCAGACTATGGAGGGCAGTGGAAAGGGGGGCAGGGGCAACAAACCAACAATATAGGACTGGCAAGAGAGGCTGTGGCAATCTAATAGACCATTGTGGGCAGAAGGAAGAGGCAGTGGTAGTACAACCATACATGCCAACAGACCCGTTTCAGCCAGGAAACGTCCAATGTTTTTAAGCTCAAATGGGCTTTATTTGATCTGTCTCCTGTCTACAATCTCCTCTTTTTCAATGTAACTCAAAGGGAAAAATCAATACCCCAGTTTTTTTTCAAAATCTCCCTCTTACCAAGTTCAAAATGTTAGCAAGTATGGTACATTGGATCATGGTAGACAGGAGGAATTGGGGTAGGGACATGGACTTGGATAACAGAGGACAGGAGGGACATGGAGAGGTGCACCAAACTGACCCTACAGGGCAGGCATCAGGCTTTGCAGCAGCACAACACACCACACAGGGCATGCGGGATGGGAGTGCAGCACAACAATTCATAGAAAGCAATAGGGAGGGGACAGGACCATGCACATGGACAACAGAGAACAGAGGGGAAAGAGGCAATGGTAGCTAGCTCACCATAATGGACAGACCGGAGAGAAAGCTGCAGCATAACAGACCATAAAGGGCAGGAGGGACGGATCAGGGGCATTACAATGGAACATACAAGCCAGGAGGGAGGGAATAGGGGTCTGCACATGGAAACAGAGGGCTGGGGGCAAGGCGGCAGGAGCAGCAAGATGACCATGGAGGTCAGGCAGGATGGGCACTAGAAACAAGACACACCATGGAGAGCAACAGTGAGACTATGATGGCATACACACAGACCATGGAGGGAAGGTGGGAGGGGGTCAGGGGCAGCTAGCTGACCGCACAGGGAAGGTGAGAGGGGCCATGGCAGCACAGAAGACCATGCATGGCAAGCGGGAGGGTTAGTGGCAGCACAATGACTATGATGGGCAAGAAGGAGGGTGCAGGGGCATGCACAAAGGACCATGGAGGATAGAAGGGAGGGTCAGGACCTGGGCACAGACAAAGAGAGTTCAGGGTAAGGGGCCTCACAACAGACCGCGCGGGGCAGGCAGGAGGAGCAGTTGCAGCACAACAGACCAGGGAGGGCAGAAGGGTGTGGCAGTAAAATGGACCATGGGGGACAGGAGGAAGGGGATAGGGGCATGGCATGTGGACAGGCAGGGTGGAGGTGGCAGGGACAGGTTACAGTCATCTGACCATGCTAGGTAGGTGGGAGGGGAGTGGCAGCTCAACAGAACACTCAAAGTAGATAGGAGTGGCAGGTACATGGAACATGGTGGGCGAAAAGGATGGAGCAGGGGCATGCACATAGACATCGGAGAGCCGGGGGATGGAGAATAGGGGCAGCAAGCTAAGCACAGAGGCTAAGTAGGAGGTTAATGAAGGGCCATAGAATTGGGCAATGGAGGGCAGGAGGAGTGGACTGGTACATCATGCTAAATGGAGGGCAGTGGCAGCACATCAGACCATGCATGGCAGGAGGGAGGAGGCTAGTCCATGGATTCAGACAACAGAGGATAGGGAGGAGGTGGATGGGGCAGCAAGCTAACTGTTCAGAGAAGGTGGGTATTAGGAACTTTATTGTTTTTAAAATGTGTGTCTGTGCGAACTACTTAAAGTATGCAGCATAATCTCACTTTTATTCAGGAAGAAGAGGACGTTTGTGACTGTGACTCCGGGCTCACTTGGCAGAAACACCCCTTGACCCTCCACCCCCCATCGCAAAATGTAATGCCCGTGAAAAGGGTAGGTGGACGCAGTGTTATATAGAACATAGTCCTGAGAGCACGATTGAAAATAAAAACTAGATATAGTATATGGTATAAACTATGCACCAAAAAGTGTGATATAAGATGAACCGGAGCGTGAAATATAATATGCAATACATTGTGCGCAATGACAGATTCAGCGCGAGATAGCACAGGCACTAGCGCGTGCTATGCGATATGCGCCTTGGAGTGAATTATGCACAGGGCAGTGTTGTGTAACCTAACTAGTCTCTAAAGTTGTAATATAAAATATGTTCTGGGGAGTGTAACGTTGCATATGCACTGTGACAAAGATATGGATCCCAGAATATGTATGGCATAGCGCTGTGCGTTATAACATAGGCATCGAGGAAGGCACGTTAGATGGGGCAATATAACCCATGCGAAGGCAAGTGTGGCATGACATATTCACGGGGTGGTGTTACAGTGCACATGTGCTAGAGAGTGTCATAGAATACGCACTAGCTGGTGGAATACAACACAGAGGTGTGTGGCACTCGGCGGGCACTGGTGGGTGTAACAAAGCATTGGGCTCAGCCAGGAGCACGCTGTGACTCCCAAGTGAGGTTTGTCTCCTTTCCAGAGAGTAAAATAAAAAGTATTACACATCCGGCGGTGGATGTGTGTTTTATTAACCGTGAGGGGGGTTTCTTGCATAGTTTGGTCGAATCCCCTTTGAATGGCTTGGTGTGCGTGTCTATTAAATGTGCCCGTCAATAGCTACCCATGTTTGTATAAATAAACAACAAGGGTGTCTACTTGGAGAGTACCCACCGGCGGGGGTGCCGGGATTAGGCATGGTAGGGCGTCAGACACGTCAGAGCTTCACTAGTGGTGTAAATACATTCCACGTCGATTCATTGTATGCATGGTCGCCTTTTAATGAATATCACGCAAATCGTCATGGTGATAGGTACATACGGTTTGTCCAGCATGTCCTAGGTGTTTCTATAAATATATTTAATTAAAAACAAAGGCCAGCCCCGGGGGATGGGGTCCCCGGGGCCATAAGTGGCCTGAAGAGGAGGGCAACGCAGCCCCCCTCCTAAAGAATAAAAATTAAAAAAAGTCCATGACCCGGAGGTTGAGGTTCCCGGGGCCGATTAAGGCCTTGGGAGGGGGCCACATGGACCCCTTCCAAATTAATTTTTTTCCACTAAAAAAATTAGGGTACAGGCCCTGGGGGATGGGGTCCCCAGGGCCAATACATTAGAAAAAGAAGGGGGGGGCATACAGCCCTCCTTCTTAAAAAAATAAAATAAATAAAAGACCGGCATCGCGCCAGAGGCCACACCCCCTCCTTGCAGCACTCTGCAAACGCGCCCCCTGGCCAGTTGTAAGTTGGGGAAATAATTCCCCTTCAATCCTGAGGGCCCCTGGGGGCTTACTAGTAGGGGTGGGCGGAATTTGCGTAATCGCGTTACGCAAATCTCCGCGAAGCGGTAAAAAATCTCCGCGAACATGCAGAAATTCCGCGAACACGCGGAATTGCTTGTTCGCGATGCTTTTTCCCTGTTCACGGTTGCTGTTTGCGTGCTCAGGGAGAAATATCTCGCGAACACGCATTTGAGAACGCGAACAAGAAAAAATTTCGCGAAGTCGCGAAAACCAGAATTTTGGGCAATTTTGCGTTCTCCGCGGAACGCGAAATTACCGAAATTCCGCAAATTCCGCGAGCGGAACGGAATTTGCTGCCCAGGCCTACTTACTAGCCTACTAGGTGCTTCCAGTAAGTGCCACTGAGCTGCGTTACAGAGGTGGTCCAGGCCGTGCCACTTTTTACACCTCTCTGCAACGCAGCTCTGTGGCGCTTACTGGAGGTACCTAGTGGGCTAGTTGGACCCTAGGGACCCTTAGGATTCAAATGAACTTAATCTCCCAACTAAAAACAGCCACAGGGCATGTTTACACAGTGTTGAAGGGAGGGGACGGGGCCTGAGTTAACGTGTGCAAACACGCACTGTGGCGCGTTTTAAGTTGGCGAAATAATTCCCCTTCAATCCTGAGGGACCCTGGGGGCCAACTAGCCCACCAGGTGCTTCCAGTAAGCGCCACTGCGCTGCGTTGCAGAGAGGTGGTCTAGGCCGTGCCCCTTTTTACATCTCTCTGTAGCGCAGCTCAGTGGCACTTACTGGAGGTACCTAGTGGTCTAGTTGGACCCTAGGGACCCTAAGGACCCTCAGGATTCAAGGGGACTTAATCTCCCAACTTAAAATGGCCACAGGGCGTGTTTACACAGTGGGGAAGGGAGGGGACGGGGCCTGAGGTGACGTGTGCAAACACACCCTGTGGCGCGTTTTAAGAGGTAGTTTTAATCCCCTGCCCTATTATATACTAGGGGCTTACAGAGGAGGTCATGCTAATCACAGGGGGACCCCAAAGCATAGTGTTCCATAGTGTATTTAGGTGTTTTCACAGTATTCTGAGTGTCTTTTAACATAGCACTGGCTCTAGGACTGGTTAGTCAGACGCAGTTACCACCAGTATCCATCTGAAAAAGTTGAGGGTACAGGATGATTTTGCAACAAGGCTTCTTTCTGCTCTTCTGTTTGTTCTTTCTGCATGTTATCCTTCTTCCTGCACTTTTCTTCGTCTTTGAGGACTTCTGTTGCTTCTTTCTGCATTTCTTTTTTTTCTTTCTGTGCGTTTTTTCTTCTTTCTTCACATGTCCTATTTCTGTAGGCATAGTTAGAAATTAGAATTTAAAAAACCTTTGAAATTCACTGAAAAAACCATAGATTTCAGGCACGTCATAGTTATGAATTAGCATTTAAAAAACCTTAAAAATTCACTGAAAAAAACATAGATTTCAGGGTCGTTATAGTTAGCTGGACTTTTCACTCGTACAAAACCATTGAAATTCCCCTGTTATAGTTAGTTCAGCTAACTATAACTCGCGCGCCGGTAATGCACTGCTGATGACGTCACATATTACATCACTCATGACATCATTGATGACATCTCAAATGACATCACTGATGACATCATCCTTGTGATAGAGTGGCAGACCTCCTCTCCCCCTAATATAACCTTTGATACACACATTCAAAAATGACAAGGAAAGATATTCTCTTTAATAAGAGCAACACCAAAAAGAAAAAAGAAAATATAACCAAAAATGACTGCAGGATGGTAACAACTTATAATACGCAGCACAAGAAAGTAAGGAACATCTTGTCTAAACTGTTGGACCCGGCCTCGCAGAACGGCCCTCCGTGCACCCACACCACCGAAACCTGGTACCTGCCGCCCCAACCACCCGGCCCGGCCGGTCCTTCCTACCAGAACACCCGCACCCGGCCCGGACATCCTCGTCCACGGCCACCCTCCTTTCGGCCACCCCGGGCCCGCATGCCCACTTCATGCGTCAAGATGGCCGCCCGGCCCCAGCGCGACCCTGGCCTAGAGGCGCCACTCCGGCTGGAGGACATCACACTTCCAGGGGGATGAGAGAGGGAGGAGCAGTTTCTATCGCACCTCTGGACTCCCCTGGGACGATGGGTTTCGATCGGCCCTCCGGCCTCCCTGAGAGCTGGCTCCACGCCTGCTGGGTGTCTGGGACTCCTCCCGCCCCGGCCCTGAACGAGATCAAAAGACAATAGCAGAAAACCCCGACAAGCGACCCCCAGGTGACAAGACCCCTGCCTCCACCGACCCCGGACATCAAAGAGGGGTCGACCTATAACAAGGGGTGCTCTGGGTCGGTCCGGCAGATTCGACGCTGGAACAACGTAAGCCTGCTGAGTGACTCGCGGCTCCTGGAAGATCGTAACACCTCTGAACTTGTGCCTAAGCCTGCTGAGTGACTCGCGGCTCCTGAAAGATCGTAACACCTCTGAACTTGCGCCTAAGCCTGCTGAGTGACTCGCGGCTCCTGGAAGATCGTAACACCTCTGAACTTGTGCCTAAGCCTGCTGAGTGACTCGCGGCTCCTGGAAGATCGTAACACCTCCGACTTTGCGCCTAAGCCTGCTGAGTGACTCGCGGCTCCTGGAAGATCGTAACATCTCCGAACTTGTGCCTAAGCCTGCTGAGAGACTCGCGGCTCCTTGAAGATCGTACACCTCTGAACCTGTACCTGAGCCCGCTGAGTGACTCGCGGCTCCCCCAGACTCTCACGGTCCCGCCGGACCCCGACTACGACCCCGTATCCCCCGGCTCGAGGATTGTGAGCTGTGCGCCGGATACGTCCCTGCTTGAACTTTTGCCAAAGACTGTCCCGCTACCCCCCTACCTTTCCGAGACTCTTGAACCCGTGCACACCTTGTACATATTTGCCGTGATAACCTACTTGATAAAGATTGTTTCTGAGAATAACCGGTGTGATTACTCTGTGTCGTGTGGTGCCAGAAGTACGATCCTAGCTGCGAGATTCCTCCCCCTGGGGAGTCTCCCGCCAGTGCCCGGCACGATACTTTGAGGGTGGGTCTCAGGGTAGTCAGGACCCCCTTTCCGGGCTCCTCTGAGGTCGCCGTCTAACATTGGTGGCAAGCGACGGGATTCGGGCCCATCACCTAGAGATCGTACCGTGAACAACGGACGCACCACCGACAAGGATGGCAGAAGGAAGCGCCATGAGCCCCGCAGAAACCAACGCCAACAGGGTGTTCCAGGTGGAGCATCTAGAAGAATATACACACAAGGAGCTGAAGCAATTTTGCAAAGAACTTAAAATCGCTACCACTGGTCTCAACACGAAGGAAGATTTGCAGAAAGCACTGAAAACTTGGGTGGAGACCGGGGCCTCCCGCCCGGAAGGCACGGGGGAGCGCCCCGACGAAACCGAACCTCCCCAAAGTGAAAGCAGCAGCAATCAGGTGCGAGGAGGCGTACCAGACGGGGGCTTCTCCCCAGAAGAACTCGCGGACAGAGAGAGAAGCCGCAATCATGAACTAGAGCTGGCCAAACTCAAAATTGAGGGCGAATTGAAGTTAGCGGAAAAAAAGCTAGCGGTAGAACAAATGCGTGTACAAGGCGAACTGGAGGAGAAAAAGCTCCAACGGGAGCACGAAGGAAGGAAGCTCCAGCTGGAGCACGAACGCAGCTTAAAGGAACTCGAGCTCAAGGCCCGAAACGAGGAAGGGAGGCCCCCAGGAAACCGAGAGACGGTCTCCCCAGCGGAACAGAAGGTCCACATCCCGAAGGATGTGGTCAAGGAATATTATAAAAACGATGACATTCAGCAATGGTTTCGGGCCTACGAGGTCGCCATGACCTCCCATCGGATCCCGGAGAAGGACTGGGGGGCGGGGTTGTGGGGGCGGTTTCTGAGCGAAGGAAGGGACACCCTGCTCGACCTACCCCTCTCCCTGCAGACCTCCTACAGCCACATGAAAGAGGCTCTACTCACAAGATACGGCCTCACCCCAGAAATGTACCGTCAACGGTTCCGGGACTGCAGGAAGATCCCGGGCACCACATGGGTGGAATATGTAAACTTTTTCAGTCGGGCCTTCGATGGGTGGACCAAGGGCAGCAAGGTCACCACCCTGGCCGAACTCACTGATCTCATGTTGTGGGAACATCTAGCTGCGAACTGCTTTGTAGAACTACGTCAGCATCTGCTGGACAGTAAGCTCACAGATCCCCGGAAGCTGGCTGTGGAGGCCGACCGCTGGACCAACACCCGGGTCTCCCGGGGCATGGTAGGAGAGTACCCCCGAACCAGTCAGGGACCACCCCGCCAGAGAGGAGGAGGGAACCAGGGAGGGCCGAGAGAGTCCCAGCCTAGCCCCCCGAAGACACCACCTCCACCTTTCCCGGCGCCCCCTCCACCAGTAACCGGGCCCCCTGGGAAACGGGGACACCGGGTGACCGTCACATGTTTTCGCTGCCAGAAACCCGGGCACTACGCCAATGACCCAGAGTGCCCCATGGCCCTCCAAGTCCCCCCGACGAGACAGATAGCCAACGTAGCCCTGGGGGAGGGGGTGGAGGAAGCCGAAGAGTGGGAACCCGCAGCAATGGCCCTAGTATCCCTGGGAGATAGGGAGATGATCCCTGGTAGCCTCCTCCCCACCAACACCCAGAAGTATGGGCAGCTTGTCAAAATCAATGGCCACCAGGTAGAGGCCCTGCGAGACACCGGGGCCAGTATCACCGGTGTCCTCAGGCACCTAGTCCCCGAAGAGCAGATCCTCCCCAACGTCTTTTGCCCTGTAATATCCGCAGACAATAGAGAGAGCATGTGCCAGGTAGCCCTGGTGCCATTTGAGTGGGGAGGGGTGATAGGCAAACTCAAGGTGGCCGTAAGAACCTCCCAGCCGGTCGACTGCCTTTTAGGGAACGACCTAGAGAGTTCCCCATGGAAGCACGTAGAGCGTAAGGCCCACCTGGGAATGATCGGACTCCCCGAGTGGGTGTGCGCCACCACCCGATCTATGTCCGCCCGACTCACTCCCCAGAGGGAGGTCGAGAGCACCCCGATCGAAGAGATCAGAACAGTCCCCGCCGAGGGTCCTTCCGTCCCCCCATCAGAAGGGTCCGTCGCTAGCGATGAACCCACACCATCCGACCCTGACCCAGTCCCTGAGTTAGGCGATCTACCCGAGTTGGCCCAATGGCGCCACGAGGGCGGACCCACTCGGGAGGAGTTTTGCAGGGAGCAAGCCACTTGTCCTTCCCTGGTCGGGCTGCGGCGCCAAGCCGAGGGCCAAGCCGCAGGTGACCAGACCGGGACGCACCGAATCTATTGGGAGAATAGCATCCTGTACAGTGAGCAGAAGTCGGTGGAGCTGGGATCTGGACGGGTACTGGTGGTACCCCTCCGCTTCCGAGATTTCCTCCTGGGTTTAGCCCACGACGTCCCCCTCGCCGGTCACCTGGGACAGGACAAGACTTACAACCGTCTTGTGACCCATTTTTACTGGCCTAAGATGAGAGCAGCGGTAGAGGCCCATTGCAAGTCCTGCCCCACGTGCCAGGCTAGTGGAAAGAGTGGAGGGAAACTCAAGGCTCCCCTCCAACCCTTCCCGGTCGTCAGTACCCCCTTCGAACGAGTCGGGATCGACATCGTGGGACCACTGGACCCCCCCACCTCCCAAGGCCACCGTTTTATCTTGGTCCTAGTGGACCACGCCACCCGCTACCCAGAGGCTATCCCCCTGCGCACCATTACGGCCCCTGTGGTGGGCCGGGCCCTGATGGGGATCTTTTCCAGGGTGGGGTTTCCCCGCGAGGTCGTGAGCGATCGCGGCACTAATTTTATCTCAAAGTATATGACGTCCCTGTGGCAACAATGTGGGGTGTCCTATAAGTTCACCACCCCGTACCATCCCCAAGGAAACGGCCTAGTAGAAAGATTTAATAGGACTTTGAAAGGGATGATCGCTGGCCTAGAAGAACCCCTCCGGCGGAAGTGGGACGTCCTGCTCCCTTGCCTATTGTTCGCGTATAGAGAGGTCCCCCAGAAGTCCCTAGGATTCAGCCCGTTTGAGTTACTCTATGGGCACCCCGTCCGAGGTCCCCTCAGTTTGGTAAAGGAAGAGTGGGAGGCGGCACCCCAGACCACCCCCCGAGATGTGTTCCAATACGTCCTGGCCCTCCGGAACCAGACCAGGAAGTTCCGAGAACTGGCCGAGGCCAACCTGGAGGCGAGTCAAGAAGAGATGAAACGCTGGTACGACCAGAATGCCACTCTGGTTGAGTTCCAGCCGGGCCAGCAGGTGTGGGTCATGGCCCCCGTGAAGCCTGGCGCCCTCCAGGACCGATGGACTGGGCCTTACAAGGTGGTTGAGCGAAAGAGTCCAGTTACGTACTTGGTGGACGTCCAGTCGCCCCGGGACCCCCTCCGGGTCCTGCATGTGAACCGACTCAAGCCTCACTTCGTGCGGACAGAACTGAGCCTCCTGCTGGCCACCGATGACGGGGCCGAAGATGAGTCGGATCCCCTCCCGGACCTCCTGGGTGTCAAGGAGCAGGATGGCTCCGTGGAAGGAGTGAACCTCTCCCCAGCCCTCACTGCCCAGCAACAAGCGGACTGCCGCCAGCTCCTAAGACAATTTGCCGACCTCTTCTCTCTGACCCCCCGGGTCACCAACTGGTGTGTTCATGACGTGGACACCGGGGACAGCCCGCCGGTGAGACACCGAGCCTACCGGGTTCCTGACCGGGTCCGGTCCTGCATTCAAGATGAAGTCTCGAAGATGCTGACCCTGGGGGTGATTGAGCCCTCTGACAGTCCCTGGGCCAGCCCCGTGGTTCTGGTCCCGAAGGCAGCGGCCCCCGGTGTCGCCCCCGAGCTCCGATTCTGCGTGGATTACCGGGGGCTCAATGACGTTACCCGAGCCGATGCCCACCCCATTCCACGAGCCGACGAACTCATTGACCGACTAGGGGCAGCCCGGTTCCTCAGCACATTCGACCTCACCTGCGGATACTGGCAGATTGCGCTCACCGAAGGGGCCAAGGAGCGGTCCGCTTTCTCCACCCCCGACGGGCACTACCGCTTCCGCGTGATGCCCTTCGGGATGAAAAATGCCCCGGCCACTTTCCAGCGACTGGTGAATAAGGTCCTGGCCGGGTTGGAACAGTTCAGCGCGGCATATCTAGACGATATCGCCGTCTTCAGTTCAGAGTGGAGTGAGCACCTCCAGCACCTCCGGAGGGTGCTAGCCGCCCTGCGCCAGGCCGGCCTCACAGTAAAAGCTAGCAAGTGCCAGATCGGGCAAGGCTCCGTAGTCTACCTGGGGCACCGGGTCGGGAGCGGCCAGGTAGCCCCTCTACAGCCAAAGATCGACGCCATCCTGGCCTGGGAACCACCCATCACCCAGACGGAGGTCCGAGCCTTCCTGGGACTCACAGGATACTACCGACGCTTCCTTCGGGGATATGGCAGCCTGGTCGGCCCGCTCACCGAACTCACATCTAAAAAACAGCCAAAGAAGGTGCAGTGGACGGCTGCCTGCCAGGAGGCTTTCGATGCTCTAAAAAAGGCCATGTGCACTGCTCCCGTCCTCCAGGCTCCCGACTATGCCAAGGAGTTCCTAGTCCAGACCGATGCCTCCGAACATGGCATTGGGGCCGTCCTGTCCCAAGTGAATGACCAAGGCCTAGACCAGCCCGTCGCCTTCCTCAGTCGGCGGCTGCTGCCCCGAGAGCAGAGGTGGAGCACCATAGAGCGCGAAGCCTTTGCCGTGGTCTGGGCACTCAAAAAGCTACGACCCTACCTGTTCGGCACGCATTTCAGAGTCCAAACTGACCATCGGCCCTTGCGGTGGCTCATGCAGATGCGAGGGGAAAACCCCAAGCTACTGCGGTGGTCAATCTCCCTCCAGGGGATGGATTTCACCGTAGAACACCGCCCTGGTACGGACCACGCCAACGCTGACGGCCTCTCCCGGTTCTTCCGCCTCAGCGAAGAGAACCCCCCAAGATGATGGGCAGTTCTCTCCGGCTTTCAGCTGGGGGGGACGTGTGTTGGACCCGGCCTCGCAGAACGGCCCTCCGTGCACCCACACCACCGAAACCTGGTACCTGCCGCCCCAACCACCCGGCCCGGCCGGTCCTTCCTACCAGAACACCCGCACCCGGCCCGGACATCCTCGTCCACGGCCACCCTCCTTTCGGCCACCCCGGGCCCGCATGCCCACTTCATGCGTCAAGATGGCCGCCCGGCCCCAGCGCGACCCTGGCCTAGAGGCGCCACTCCGGCTGGAGGACATCACACTTCCAGGGGGATGAGAGAGGGAGGAGCAGTTTCTATCGCACCTCTGGACTCCCCTGGGACGATGGGTTTCGATCGGCCCTCCGGCCTCCCTGAGAGCTGGCTCCACGCCTGCTGGGTGTCTGGGACTCCTCCCGCCCCGGCCCTGAACGAGATCAAAAGACAATAGCAGAAAACCCCGACAAGCGACCCCCAGGTGACAAGACCCCTGCCTCCACCGACCCCGGACATCAAAGAGGGGTCGACCTATAACAAGGGGTGCTCTGGGTCGGTCCGGCAGATTCGACGCTGGAACAACGTAAGCCTGCTGAGTGACTCGCGGCTCCTGGAAGATCGTAACACCTCTGAACTTGTGCCTAAGCCTGCTGAGTGACTCGCGGCTCCTGAAAGATCGTAACACCTCTGAACTTGCGCCTAAGCCTGCTGAGTGACTCGCGGCTCCTGGAAGATCGTAACACCTCTGAACTTGTGCCTAAGCCTGCTGAGTGACTCGCGGCTCCTGGAAGATCGTAACACCTCCGACTTTGCGCCTAAGCCTGCTGAGTGACTCGCGGCTCCTGGAAGATCGTAACATCTCCGAACTTGTGCCTAAGCCTGCTGAGAGACTCGCGGCTCCTTGAAGATCGTACACCTCTGAACCTGTACCTGAGCCCGCTGAGTGACTCGCGGCTCCCCCAGACTCTCACGGTCCCGCCGGACCCCGACTACGACCCCGTATCCCCCGGCTCGAGGATTGTGAGCTGTGCGCCGGATACGTCCCTGCTTGAACTTTTGCCAAAGACTGTCCCGCTACCCCCCTACCTTTCCGAGACTCTTGAACCCGTGCACACCTTGTACATATTTGCCGTGATAACCTACTTGATAAAGATTGTTTCTGAGAATAACCGGTGTGATTACTCTGTGTCGTGTGGTGCCAGAAGTACGATCCTAGCTGCGAGATTCCTCCCCCTGGGGAGTCTCCCGCCAGTGCCCGGCACGATACTTTGAGGGTGGGTCTCAGGGTAGTCAGGACCCCCTTTCCGGGCTCCTCTGAGGTCGCCGTCTAACATAAACATTGGCATCTGATACGTAGTGATCCGACTTTGGGCAAGATTGTCCAAAAAAAGCTGCAAATAACTTTCAGACGAGCAAGGATTTTTAAGCAAATGCTGGTCAGAAATGTGTTGAAAACCCCGCGTATAAAGGCAGCCACCACAATGTGGCTAGCAAAGAGAGAAAGGTTTGTGAAATGCACTAAGTGCAAAGCATGTGCACATGGAATCAACACCACCGTGTACACATTAGGTTTTTCCAATTGACAATTTAAAATTATAGCCCACTATACATGCAAAACGGATTTTGCTGTGTACGTGCTTCAGTGCCCTTGTGGCCTGAGGTACGTGGGCAGCACTATCCCACCTGTACATAAATGTGTGTTACAGCATTTAAGGGCCATCATAAATGGCGATAAAACCTATCCGGTGGCACGCCATTTCAAACGGTATCACCCAAAGAGCACAGAAGGGTTGACTTACTTTGTAATAGATGCAGTCAAATCAAATGTGAGAGGTGGTAACCGGGAGAAACATTTGAGAAGATTAGAATCTTCATACATAATCAAATTAAATTGTAAAATTCTGGCAGGTTTGAATATGAGGAAGATCTGCATACTCACTTGTGAAAATTTAGATGAATTTGCTCTTCTTTCCCTTTCTGAATGTTTTTAAAGCATTACATGTATTTAATATTTTGTTTATTTAATAACTTTTCCACACTTTAGTTGAGCATTTGCAGGTGAAAAAGACACATAGTTCGTAATTGCAATACTCTTCGTATTGATTGTTGGCCCATTTGGGCGTAATAGAGAATGATTCTAACTGCAAATCCATACAATGAAACTGAACATAGAGTTACAATGTTTCATCTACAATTTTGTATAGTGATGTGAATATACGAGTTGCTCTTTTGCAGATCTATTATTAGGCAGCAATGTTGCAATATTAAGGGCACTTGCCCATAATAACAACTTTATTTTCAATTGTAACTTAAGTTTGACGATTTCAGCTTGAGTTTTAATTTAAAAAATCATGTATGAACATGCAGTTTGGAAAATATATATTTATTAGCAATTCAATTTCTGCTAAATACGCGGGTCGAAATGTTTATTTTTATCACGATATTGTGTTTTCGAAATGAGAACTACTAGTCTGTCTTTCAATACACTGCAATGATAGTTTTGCACATGTGACACAGCAATTGGGGCTTTAAAAAATGGTGGAAAACTTTACTGCAAACTGTTGGTGAACAAGCCTGCAGGACAGGCGAAACGCGTCCAGCAGCTGACTATTAAAAAATGCATATTGGAGCAAGACATGGTGTCGTCATCCTTTACTTCGGTAATGGCAGTTCTGTAAATTCATTACGGATCGAGCTTGGATGATCCGGTCGGACGACGCGCCCTTTGTTCAGGAGCAGCGGCGGTTATGACCAAGCAAGAGCGTTTAAATACATATATATATATATATATACATATATATTTATATATATATTAGACACAGTCCTTTTGCCCCCCGTGAGACGGATGGGGGTAATTAACTTTGATCTGCCCCACTGAGCGGTAGATAGCCCATTACACACCAGGGTATACTTTAAAAATAAACATAGGAGCGAGGCTGCCCACAATTTTTGGCATGGCCATTCCCCCACCCCCATGCCCCAAAACACTATGGTGACAGTCTTTCTGCTGGGCCTTGGAGGGGGCAGATGGAGGTAACTGACCCCCCGGGGGGCAAAAAGCCCACTAGACACTAAGGAATTATATATATATACATATAGGGGCGGGGATGCCCGCCATGGCCATGACCCATCCCAATAAGAGAAACATTCTTTCTGCTCCCCCTGGGAGGTGGCTAGGGGTAATTACCTCTGATCTGCCCCCCAGGGGTAGGAAGCCCACAAGACACCAAGGTAGATTTTAAAGATAAATATAGGATTGGGGCTGCCCACTATAAAAATGACCATGCCCCTACCCCCAAAAAACTATGATGACAGTTTTTCTGCCCCCCCATGGAGGGTAGATGGGGTGATTACCCCCGATCTGCCCCCTCGGGCAGTCAAAAAGCCTATTAGACACCAGGGTAATTTTTGAAAATAAATATAGGGGTGGGGGCTTCCCACTATGGGGATGGCCATGCCCCCACTCCATCAAGGAACCAGACAAACTTTCTGCCCCCCTCAAGTGGATTGGGGCAATTACCCCAATTTGCCCTCCTGGGGCAAAAAGCCCACTAGATGCTGGGGACTACATTTATGCAGTATTTCTTTTTGGAGGGGTCCCTGGTTATGGGCCCATGCTCTGCCTGACATTGAGGCCCAAAAGAATTTGCTGCCACTCTGGGTGGTGGATAGGGGTATTCATCCCCAAACTGCCCCCAGAGGGCAGAAATCCCACTAAACACCTGGCACTTCAAAAAGTAGCCAAAACAAACAAAAGGAAGGAGCGGCCTACCCTGGCATAGATCCATACCCTCTCCCCAGAAGGGGCAATAATACCTTTCTGCCCTCCTGGGGAAGGTGGGATGTTCATACTAATTGGGGAGATCACCCCAAATATGCCCCCATTGGTGGGTAGGAAGACATTTTGCCTTTGTGGCAAAAGAAAGTGGCACAGGTGTTGCACTTTGTTATTAGCCACAACCCAACTCCCACAAAAGGAACAAGCCAGTCTTCTTTGCCCACCCACCCCCTACAGCATACTAGAGGTTTGCCCCAGTTTGTTCTTGGTGGCCAGAAAGTGCCATGGGTCTGGCTGTCCTCACATCCACACCACTCTCACCCCTAAAGCCTCAAGAGTCTTTCTGATCCCCTGCAGACTAAGAAATCAACCTGGTGGCAAACAAGAAGACATTTGATTCCTTTGAGTGCTGTTTTAACATATGGGCCAGGAGAGTTTTGCTAACTCCTAATATCATCCCACTTGCAATGGTGAATGGCTGCACTTGTTGGACTTGGATAGGCTTCCACCTGGGAAACCTACCAGACTCAGACAGACAGATTTAGAAAGCCGGAGGAGTCCAGGGTGGTGTGCTTCACATGAATCCCACAACATTTTCTTACCCACAATGTCCTGTAAACTGCAAACTTTGCCTAAAAACACACACTTTCCTCACATGTCTTTGAGAAAAACTTCTGGAATCAGCGGGAAGCCACAAATTTCCTACCACCCAGCATTCCTCAAATCTTCAGATAGCAATGGTACTGTACTTGTGTGGGGGGGCCAAGAGGCCTTGACACAAACTGCACTAAAGCGCTACATGGAGAGATCAGCAATAGGGGTAGCTGCAGGAATTAGGGCCATGCTTAGCCACCATCCATGGAAACCTGCAAACCACAAAAAGGGGCTCCCATTGACCTCAGTTTGATCCCTTCTTGTAGCCGTCCCTAGTCCCAGCCACACAAGCAGTACAGCGCTTTTATCAGCACAAGAGGGGTGATGACCGATGGTAGGATTCTTGTAGATTCCTGTGGATTTCCTGAACTTTCAGTTACAGAAATTGTTATACCCTACTTAATTGTATAACATGTAGTCCAGCCCTGCTGCCACTAGCTGCTCAGCCAGAGCGTGAGATGGTCATAGAATGTTGGTGTGCCTGTGATGCATGGAATGCCTGGGTGTCTGAGTGGATGAGTGTTGGCAGTTGAAGATGGGCTGAGCAGCTAGGGAGGCTGCTCCTGGTGGGGCTGGTACCACACCAAGCTGGCTGGAGTAGAGACAGTTGTAACCTGAACTGGAAGACTGATAATACATACTGGCTCCAGTTGTCTTTCTACAGAGATTATAACATTCATTTTTTACTGGCTCCAGTTGTCTTTCTACAGAGATTATAACAGAAACGTAAGGAAAATATGTTATTTCAGGCATAGTTTGAAGTTTGCATGGCATTCTGGGTAGGAAAAAATCATGGGATCCATGCAAGGCACATCACCCTGAAATCCCCTGGTTGTCTATTTTTCAAAAATGTCTGTGGCTCATAGGTTTGCATGGTTGGCACCATAGCATGGTCCCAAATACAGCAGCTACCCTGATTGCTTATATCTCAATACAGCGCTTTAGAGACTTTTTATGTTGTGATCTTGTTGAAAGTGGGCTACAGTTCTCATCAGGGAACAAGTGTGAACTTAGAGTGGTAGGTAATATGTGGCTACCCGCAGATTCCAGAACTTTCTGTCACAGAAATGTGAGGAACATGTGTGTTTTGACAAAATGAAGAAAAGGGGTAGTACGCGCACTTCCTAAAATTTCATAGAGTTTTCAAAGTTGTGCCGTGCTCACGGGGTATCACTCTCCGAGATGGAGTGAAAATAAGAACATTGAAAAGCACCCCCAATAATATGGGGTGTGTCCCCCAGGCACTGGCTGATGCCGCAGGTGCGGTTCTTAATTTGTTAGGCGAAGATAGTTCATCACAAGTTGAAATATTTTCAAGGTAAAGTTTTTATTGTTTTCTATTCATTCATAGAAAAACGGACAGCATGTTTACTCCTTGACTGACGAAAGTTCCGTTGTAAATCACAATGAACATGATCATTCCCATAATTGTTCCCAAAGCATTTCGGCAGAGTTTGCCTTCATCAGGGGAGATCTACAAGCAATTATATACATAGTGAATATACAATATACGACATTCATACAAAACGAGGATGTAATGCAATGTATATGACTGGAAGAATAAACAGAGAAAGGTAAAGCGTGGGTTGTTAGAAAAGCGTCGAGTGACGATAGAAATATGATATGAAGAGATGGTAACGGTGAAGCTGAGTGATTTATGTAATGGTTGTGAAAAAGTATAAACGAGTGCCCGTGAGTAAACGGTAAAAGGTAACAAAAATGGGGTGTAACTAGCGCGTTTGTGGTGTTAACAAATAACAAAGAGAGTAAAGTGCCTTAGGTTGTGAATTCAAAATTATCGCGTCGTTGCAGGTTGTGCCGGTACTGATAATGAGGTGTCGTGCGGTTAATGCGAAGCTGTTAGAGTTAACGTATGGAAACAATGTTGCTAAACGTGCGAGAAATTAGATTACGTTTTCCGCCAGTGGTTAAATGCGTATTCTCCTGCCGAGTGTGCCGGTAGAGTAACCGCGTATAACAATGTTGCTAAACATGCAAGAAAGTTACATTGTGCGCCGATGTTTAAATGCGTATTCTCTTACCGCGTATACGGGATTCAGAAGCGTGGATTCAATGGTGAAGTGGTGATCTGGATTGGTGCGTAAGTTTTTAAAAAACGAAGACGTGATCACGTGATACAGGTTAATGGGTCAAAGAGTGAAAACAGACTATAAGTTGGTGATAAATGGTGAAGTGATCTAGAAGAAGGACTAAGAACGTAATGTGGAGATTGAAATATGTGTACAAATTAATGTGGTCATTAAAATTGAAAAGTGGTAATTAGAACGAGGTAACATGCAAATAGAAAAGGATTAAAGTGAGTTTGTATCATGAATAGGTTTTGGAAAGATGTAAGGGGGTTGAGAGTGAAAAGGTGAAAACAAAGAAGGAGATTGAATGAAGAAAAAACGTAACGTGTTTGAGGGCAGTGACAACATTTTAGAACAGAGCATGGTTTGGGTAAAACAATGTTACTCTGGATGCTGACATGTTAAAGGTAACAAGAAAATTCTGTGCGATCATTCATTCCTTTAGGCTTCATAGAGTTCAATAGGTAAATCCAATGGTTTTCTCGTTGTAGAAGGAAGTTATGGTTATCTCTCCCTTCTTTTTTCTCGATAGTTTCCAGAATGCAAAATTTTAATTGGCTTATTGAGTGTTTGGCTTCGGTGAAATGTTGGGCAACTGTAGACTTCATTTGTTTGTTTCTTATGTTGGACTTGTGTTCGTTTAGTCTGACTTTGATTTTTCGTTCGGTTTGACCAACATAAACCATGCCGCATGGGCATTTAAGCATGTATATGACGTTGTTGGTGTCACAAGTGGCTGTTGTTCTGATTTTGATTTTGTGTCCTTTCAGGGGATGTGTTATATAGGTGCCTTTGATGATATTATGACAATTGTTGCAGTTTAGGCATGGAATTGTGCCTTTTGCTGTTTGTTGGATGGTTGGTTGCGTTTGTTGTAGAAGTTCCCCTAAGTTCTTGTTCCTAGTAAAAGCGAATATGGGAGTTTCATCAAATATGTGATTGAAGTCTTGTTCCAATGTGAGGAGTTGCCAATGTTTGCGAATAATTCGTTTGTATGAATTACTCAGAGTTGAATATTTGGAAACTATGGTGATTTGGTTTTTTGGGTCTTTGATTTGAGGCTTCAAGAGTTCACTGCGGGTCTTCGTGGATGATCGTTTTCGTGCTTCATGCAATACCTGATCAGGGTATCCTCGAGATCTGAATCTATTCATTAGGGTGTCCGTTTGTATGTTGGATCTGATTGGGTTGGAAACGATTCTTTTGATCCTGAGCATTTGTGAGTATGGAAGGTGTTGTTTGAGCGGTAGGGGGTGGAAGCTGTGAAAGTGAAGGGTATTGTTCCTGTCTGTGGGTTTACGGAAGAGATCTGTTTCAAAGTTAGTGGAAGTTCTGGTGATGTTAACATCCAAAAAGGTTATAGAATGGGTGCTGGTGTGGAAGGTGAACTGTATGCGCTGGTCGATGTGGTTAAGCTGTTTCAGTTGGTTTTCAAGGATGTCATTAGGGCCGTTCCATATTATGAATATGTCGTCTATGAATCTTAGGTAGAGTTTCAGGTGATCCGTCCAGGTTTTTGTGCTCAGGATGTGATCTTCTTCAAACCGATTCATAAAGATATTGGCGTACGCCGGGGCTGCGCAATTGCCCATAGAAGTGCCCGTTAGTTGCTGAAACCACTCATTATTGTATTGGAAATAGCTATGTAGAAGAGTGAATTGCATCAATTCCATTAGAAAAACTTGTAGGTCCAGTGGATAGTTGGTTTGTAATAATGCGTGTTCTATTGCTTCCAGACCAGATGAGTGGGGGATAGATGTGTACAGGGAATTCACGTCTACTGTACATAAGATGATGTTCTCATCACTGTTGATAATTGTTTGATGCAATTTGGTTAGGAAATCAGTTGTATCCTTGATGAAGGATCTCATGTTGTAGACGCTGGGTTGTAAGTGGCGGTCGAGGTACTTGCCCACTGGTTCATGAATGCTTCCTCGTGTGGTTACAATGGGTCGACAAGGTGGTTGAGTTGGGTGTTTGTGAATTTTAGGTACCAAAAATATAGTTGGACTTTTTGGGTTAGGTTGTATGAGGTATTTTTTGACTTTCTCATTGATAGTACCCATTTCAAAGGCTTTTTCGATCAAAGATTGTAGAATTCCCATGAAAGATGTTGTGGGGTTGAATGCCAGTTTTCTTTGTTTTCTATGAATGAATAGAAAACAATAAAAACTTTACCTTGAAAATATTTCAACTTGTGATGAACTATCTTCGCCTAACAAATTAAGAACCGCACCTGCGGCATCAGCCAGTGCCTGGGGGACACACCCCATATTATTGGGGGTGCTTTTCAATGTTTTGACAAAATAACATAGTGCGAATCATCCTATCCTGGATCTTCCGCAGGTATCTACTTTTCAAAAACTTGCAGGTTTGCTAGGTTTCCCTAAGTGCCGGCTGATGTAGGACCCCAAAATCCACAGCTATCCACTTTACAAAAAAAGGTCAGTTTTGAGTGGAAAAAATGTGATGTATCCTTGTTGCGGTTTGGGCTGTTTGCTGTTGTGGGCACTTGGCCTACCCATACAAGTCGAGAAACTTGGGAAATACTGGGTGCCTCCCCACAGATAAAAGAACTTTCCATCACAGAAATATGAAGGAAATGTGTTTTGTTAGTCAAAGCTTGAAGTTTGCAAGGGATTCTGGGTAAGAAAAACATTGAGAGCCCTGCAAGACACCTCACCCTGGATTTCCCCAGGTGTCTAGTTTAAACAAATTAGCAAGTTACCTAGGTTTCCCTAGGTACCGACTGAACTTGGGCCCAAAATTCACGGTTACCCCCTTTGCAAAAAATGGGGCAGTTTTAAGTGGATAAATGTGATGTAGCCATATCTCATTTCAGGCAATTTCCTGTTGCATGCATTAGGCATACTTACCCAAGTGAAGTGACATTTTTGACAGAATATTTGGTGGAAGGCTGGGCGGAAGGAAGTTTGAAGCTCCCCAAAGATTCTAGAACTTTCCAACACAGAAATATGAGGAAAATGTGTTTTTTAGTCACAGTTTGAGGTTTGCAAAGGACTGTGGGTAAAGAAAGTGTGAGAGACCACCCTGGATTCCCCCAAATGTCTAGTTTTCAAAAACGTGCAAGTTTGGTAGGTTTCTCTGGGTGCCAGCTTAGTTAGGGCCCAAAATCCACAGCTACACAGTTTTCAGAAAAAGGGTCAGTTTTGAGTGGACAAATTTGGTGAATCCATGTTGCATTTTGGTCCGTTTCCTGTTGCGAGCACTAGGCATAGCCATACAAGTGAGGTACCTTTTATGTCTGGAGACCTGGTGAAAAGTTGGGTGAAATTAACTGTGTGGCTCCCAAGCTGATTCCAGAACTTTCCATCACAGAAATGAGAGGAAAATATGTTTTTCCATCAAAGTATGCAAGTAATTTGGGATAAAAAAACAGGTGAGAGCCATGCAAGGGACCCCACCCTTGATTCCTCCAGGTGTCTAGTTTTAAAAATAAATGTGCAAGTTTGCTATGTTTCTTTAAGTGCCAGCTGAGCTAGGGCCCAAAATCCACAGCTGCACACTTTACAAAAAAAGGGTCTGAAATCCACAGCTACAAAAAAGGGTCTGCTATGAGTCGAAAAATTAGATGTATCCATGTTGCGTTTTTGGCCATTTCCTGTTGCAGACACTAGGCCTTCGCGCACAAGTGAGGTACCATTTTAACAGCAGACATGTGGGAGCATAGAATAGTAGTACATTTATTATTACCAATTGGAATTTGCAGCATTTGTGCCTTCCAAATGTAAGCCAGTGTATAAAAAAGAAGACATTTTGTAAAATACCCTCTAAATCATATGCTAGTACAGGGACCCAAATAATTCATAGATGTACATATAATCACTGCTCCTAAACTCCATATCATGTGCCCATTTCAGAAATACATCGGTTTCCTTGAAACTCATTTTCAGTCTACATATTTGACTATATGAATTGGTCTATATTCCGTAAACAATGAAAAACCATTGTACAGTGCAGCTCAGTTGTTGGCTCTGGGCAGTGCTTAATTTGAGCTGGTGGTTTCCAGTGCTTGGCACGGGCACGTAATTGCCAGAACCTGCACTTATGACAGCTACCACA
The DNA here is from genome assembly GCF_964204655.1 of Triturus cristatus. Lineage (NCBI taxonomy): Eukaryota > Metazoa > Chordata > Amphibia > Caudata > Salamandridae > Triturus > Triturus cristatus. The sequence goes on along the minus strand of NC_140589.1, from coordinate 138,045,345 downwards.
TGGTGGCACTATTTGTGTAATTTAAGGATAGGCAGAAAAACAGTTGTTTGTTAATTCAATATACATTTACACCTAATACCTGACACCCAAGCCATTCTTAAAGCTTTGGCGGCCTCAAACAGTCTGAATTGTCCCACTTGTAGCAGTGTGATGGTTAGTGGATGTGTAAGTACAATGGCAAAGTGTGGTGCAGACTGGCTGATAAGCGCCTCTGCACTTATTTTTTTCACAAATTAAGCACTGCTCTGGGTACATTGGGTTCTTCGGGAACCTACAAAACCTATATATCCCCACAAACGAACCATAGCTGACTTAATGGTATATTGGTTATGTAAAATCAGGCATTGTGACAAAAGTTTCAGATGAAAAACTTTGTCACAAATGGCTATTTTTTCCTTCTTATTTTCAATATTTCATTATTCCAACAGTTTTGTTGGGAAAACGTAGAAGGGATCTACACCTATTACCTCTTGCTGAATTCAAAATGTTGTCTACTTTTCAAAAATCTATAGCTGTTCTGGATCACCCAGATAGATGTAAAAACCGTGGCAAATAAAAAAAGAAATCCATTTAGCTCTGCATGTTTTTGAAACCTTGGAAGATGGTGACTTTAGCACAGCAAATCATTTGTTGATGTCATTTTTGGGAAAGAAAACATACACTTTTATCCAGAGCACTTTTTACCTATACTTCCCCTCCAAAAAACCTCACGATTCAGCTATATTACCTCTCTCTTTTTTCTGTTTTTTTTTTTTAAAATAAGCAGCAGTGGCTTAACATATGGTGTTGAACACTATAATTATGATTGTTGTCTCTTGCACATGGGAGTTTAAAAAATATAGATATACGTATGGTTATTAATTATTCTAGCAATTACATTAACCTGTCACCTAAACAAATTGTATAGATATACCATACTTCATGAGCATACCATGATAATCTTGAATATTATTACATGAATAATTGCTATGAGAATGTCTGCAGGTTAATCTTGAATTAATAATCAATAATCTTGAATATAAATACAGCTAGCTATGAGAATGTCTGCATTTTAGCCCATTAGAACGCTATGTTCGGTCGTGACTTTGCTTGATTACGCCTGTCATCAAATCATATATATGTTACATTGAAGAATATTGTTGTTGCTATAAATGAGATGTGGTGATGTAACTAACCCATGTATTTGCTATTTTATGTTCATAATGTAAATTTTTTCTATTCGTCTCTTTCTATTCCCGTTTCGATCTTTTACTTTTCTCTCCAATCTAACCCTGGGCGTAGTTTGCGTAGTCGCGCTATGCAAGCTACGCGAACAGGTCATTGAACTACGCGAGCTATGCGTAGCTACGAGAGCGTGCGTAGTTGCTTGGGGCACCCGTTCGCGATGCATTTTTCTTGTTTGGGAGTGCGTTGTGCATGTTCGGGGTGCTGTTTGCATGCTTGGGGGATAGTATCTCACGAACTTACCCATGCGGTCACCTATGGGCACGGCCATCTTGTTTTTCAATTGTCTCGCCCGCTCGCGATGCCTTATTTCCTGTTCCGGGTCGCGTATAGCGTGTTCGCGATGCGCATGTCATGTTCGGGAGCGCGTTTTACTTGTTCGCGACGACTATTACGTGTTCACAGGGAAATATCGCGCAAACTTACCCACGCGGTCGCGATGTTTTTGTTTTTCACTCTATGCTATTGTTCTGGGCCTACTTTTCTATCCTCCTTTAATCTTTGCAATCCTTAGATTTTTACACGGCTTTTCTGACTTTTTTTTATTTATCACCTATCTCTCTCTGTCCCTAAGTTTATATTTTGCATTTTATTTCTACTTTTACTGTGTTTTTTTTACTTTTCTACTGTTTTATATTACTTCTTTCTTTAAGCTACTACTTCTTCCCCCAACTTTATTTTTTCCTTCTAACTTTTCTTCCGCCTCCCACACACCCCAGAACCATGGCCAAGGGTAGCACTACCGGCTCAAAGGGCAAGGCGTCTGCGCCCAAGAGCCGCCTGCCTTGCGGCAGAATGCGCCCTGCAGGGGTGCAGGCCCAGCAGCTTTTTGGCGAGGCGGAGGTGGCCGCCCTTGTTTTTTTATCCAGCGCCACCTCCCCTTGACCTCGGCAGCAGGCGGCAGGCCCGGCTCTGGGTACCCTACCCAGGAGTGTCACCATTGGTGGGCGAAGGTGCGCCGGGCAGTGTTTTGCTGCTCAGGGGTCCGGCGCACCCATAACCAGCTGGCCCACCTGTGGTCAGACATCCTGGACCGGGAGCAGGACCTGTTGGACCTACTAGGTGTCGAGGTCGTGGGGCTTGGTGAGTAGCTAATATATAGTAGTATAAGTATTGTGTATAATTTTTTGACGAATAACACGATTACTACTGCTTACATTGCAGGTAAATTACGTTTCAAAATCTTCTGTGATTGTAGGACACAGGTGCTCGGCGCTACTCTTACTTGTTTGCAACTTTGCGCTAGCTTGGGCTGATTAATGCAAGAGTTTACTTTAGAGAACTGAAGTTAGGTAATGCTATTGCTAGAGAGACTCTAGTCCTTCCATTGTCCTCCTGTGAAATAGTGGTGGATGGATACTAGGTTTAGTTAGTATTAGTTCATAATTTTTTTACGGTCTGCGTGACGCCTCCTCTGTCACTGAGTGCTGCTTACCCCAGTCCTCCGTAGAACCTTTTGTAGTTTGTTTAGTGAGTGATAGGCTTAGCAGTGTCAGTCAGTAGCAGAACAACATCAGACGCAACCAACCCACAATTTGATGTATGCACAAATTTATGCATGTGTCCTCCATCTCATCTATGCATTTTTGAAGGCTAAAAAAAATGGACATGCAGACTTAGTGAACAATTGGCCCGTCTGGAATACGTGGTCTAGGTCAGGTGGTACTTAGGCTTCGTTAGTATTCTGGAATCAGAATGATTATGGAACACTGGAGTGTTCATAAATAAGTTGACGGTCCTTGAATCCTGCAAGCAGTCCAGTAGTCGATCTAATTAGATAGGTCAATTTTAATACAATTGTTGTTTCCTAAAAAAAATGTTAGCGTTATTTTAAATGATTTATTTGTTTCAGAGCACTCCTTAATGTTTGTCTCTTTCTTTATTATATCTTACATGATCATCAGCACCACCCAGGGGCAAGAAGACGGGGTCCGAGTCGGCGTGACAACCAGAGGACCGCTCCTCTACCGAGGGCCCTGCTGCTGGCCCCAGTAAGTCCTCCAGTGGTTAATATTAACAATTATATTTCCCTAACTTTTACTGCACCTATTTTTTTCCGAACTATTAATTATGGTTCCACTTCCTAATTCTATTTTTTACAAAAGCTTCTTTGACCTTGACTGTTTCCAAATTCTGGTTATCCCTGCCTCTAAGTTCCTTCTAACTGCCTCTGCTATGACTCTCTGTACTACTACTATTATTAGTCTGTCTGTAGCTAAGCTTGCCCAGTTGGCCACTCTTTATTGAAGGTTTTCTTTGGAATAAAACTCAGATTGACCAATAGCTCTAGCCACTGGGTCCTGTCCTTTGGGTTGTCCTCTTCTAGTCTTCTTAATCTTGAGGCTTTGACAATTCCCACCAACAAAATGCCCAACCAGATATCTGACTAGTATTTTTAATAGGATAGTACATACTACTACTGTTGTGGGGATTCTGCACAGCCACATACAGAACTATGCACAAGGAAATAGGATGTTGGTGATGGGAGGTTGGACCTTACTCACACCTCAATCAGAACCCACAATCCCCTGACAGACTAGCTATAGTATCTCATTAGGCCCCGAACCCCCACACAAAGATAGCCAATGATGACACAACCCAGAACATAACACCCTTTCGCTCACTCACTTGTGTAAGTCCACCCCACCACACCAAATACCACAGAGTCTATGTGTAAGTTCAAAAGGTTTATTTTCAAATAACAAGCTCTGTACGTTGTTCTATGAATTTACTACAGCCAGCTCCAACAGCAAAATGCATAAAATTAAAACAGTAAACATTTACAACAGTGCATGATAGAAGACAAAAGATCTGTGTGAATTCTGGAAGACCCCTCAGCGTAGAACGTAGAAATACTGGTTACATGCATCATAAGCTCTGCAAATCTCTGGTTTGTAGAAGGGAATCTTCCACCTATTATGAGAAAAATGGTGCGCATTAGATAGTATAATGCAATTATGGAAGCATTTCTCAGTCATGCCAAAAAGTGTAATATGTTATGGCTAAGCAATACGGACTAACCGAACTCCATAACAAAGTGGCTTGTTTTTCGACCTCTTCACTTGTACGCAACACTCATGTGGCCTCAAAGGCGTCTACTGCACAACAAGCTGCGAGGTACTATGCGCAAAAGAGTAGACATGATTAATCTAAAATGGTTACATTTCTCAGGCTAACTTTCCAAAGAGTAGAGTAGGACTAGATGACCCTAGGGACCATAACACTACTAGTGTCTGTCTTAACTTTTTTTTCAATCTTCCTAGTGAAAACTAATAAAATAGCTGGAGGTGTACAGGCATCTAAAAATGTGTAATGTTTTTTCTAGGCGTACTACCAACCACCAGTGCCGGCGGGGCCAGCGGCGATGCAGCCATTCCGGAGGGGGCAGGAGAACATGCGGCACTTGCAGAAGCTACAGGGGGGGAGCCAGCAACAGTGGTGGTAAGTTATATTCATTACTTATTGACATTACTACTAGCTGGAAGGGTGTTCACTTCACTGTGAGACTTATTAAGTTGTAGTGAACATTATACAACGGTTGAAGAAGACACCCTTTACTTAGCAATAGCAATGCATTAGCAATAGCATTAGCAGCGTGAGTTGAGTAACCAATGGCCTCTTCTATCTGACTCGAACTCAGCTTTGAAAGTTTTATGGAGAAGACTAAAGGTCAGATCAGATGACCTTGATAGATGTGTTGAACAAAGAGGGAAAGTAGGGTGGAAGGAGGAAGGACGGGCGAGATGTAATATGACTGGCAGAGAAGGATATGTTGGAAGCATGCATAGGTGGCTGATAGGAATCGGATCAGATACATGGGTTGTTGAAGGATGGGTGGAAGGTGAAAGAAGATGCCTGCCTGGGTGGGCGACACAGTATGGGTGGAAACTAGATAGCAAGAATCATCAGCGGTGTTTGGGTCAAACTCAAAGCCAAGGCAAGCAAGGAAGGAGCGGACGCATGGGTGGTTGTTGGTGAAAACAACTAAGGTTTGTTAAGAGATATATAAAAAAGAATGATAGACATTTATTTTTAAATGGATGGATGCCTGGATGTACTATTCATCATAGACAGCATAGGTGGAGACTGTCACTGGAGAGTCTTACTTTGAAGAGAATGTAAAAGAATCTGCGCCAGAGTAGCAAGGCGGAGGGGGAATATATAAGTAGTATTTTCAGAATACAGTTGACTCACAGTAGCTTGCAAGCACTTCATATATATATATATATATATATATGTATATATATATATATATATATTATCAAGCGCCTTCCTCCGACTCCGAGGACCACTCACTACCTATGTTAATTTATTTCCGGTTGTGTCAGCCAGCCTGCAAAGGGTGGCCTATCTGTTGGTTACACAATCAATGAAAACAAAGTACCTTATGCAGTAAACTATGTATTATGGCCAAATACAGGTAGGTAAACATAAAAATAAATAAAACAAATTTCATTGTGCACATTGCACCGCCAAATGCGATGCAGTGCACGCAACAAAATTTGTTTTATTTATTTATATGTATTGATTACTTACCTGTAATTGTCCGTAATCCATAGTGTACTAACCCCCACCCTGCCCCTCCCCACATCACCCGGCAGCACTCCCACCACCGACCGCTATTGACCTTATGTCGTGTTCTCATATATAAGCAATGATTTTGGATCAGATAAATAATCTGCCTTTTTGTAGTACCCAGGGCAGAGTGAAAGTGAAATTGAGCAACTGCCCTCATGTAACAGAGAGAGTATGGCTAGTGCCACCCGTAATACAAAAATATGAGCTTCCCCACCTGCAGACAGTAGTAGTAAATAAAACTAACGTGAGTCTGCATCATGTGACTTGTATCTGTTTCTCTTGGGTGCAAGCTTAGCTGACTGAGCTGGCATGCCGGCTACAACAAGGTTATGTAATTTCGCTAAACTAGAGATAAGAAGAAGACGACTGGTGTGTACTGGATTCCATAGTGCTAGTATAATGTTTGAAACTCCCACAAATGTTAGAGTCCGAGGAAGTGGGAGGATTGCTATTTACTACAAATGTTATGTACTGTGCTTGCTAGTGATACTGTGCCACTATGTGTTGAATTAATTTTGTGTTACTGTTTTGCTAAGAGTATTGGTTACAATATTCTTTTTCTTTCTTGATATAGATCCTCCTTCCCAAGAAAAACCCACACGGAAGGAGTTGGCAGCCAGGGCCCGGCCCCATAAACTGGAGGCCATCTGTGAAGAGTACCGGCGGCTGGTGGCTCAGGCGGAGGAGGAGGAGGAGGCGGCTGCAGCTGAAGCCTCATCCAATGCCCCGGGCCCCAGCCAGGCCCCGCCTCTAGTGTTACGGCGCTGTGGTCAGGCAGCCGTCCGCCGCTGTGCTTCGATAGCATCTAGCACTGCTGCCCCCCACCCTGGATGCAACTGCAGGGCATTTCGCCACCAGATGCTCCTCCGGATGGCACGCTTGGAGGAGCACCTAGAGGAGCGGGTCAAGATCTTCGTTGATAAACATCTCAAAGCCCGCCGAATTTAGGACCGTTTGAATTGCCCCTTTTTAATTCCTTTTGTTGGTGGGTGGGTTTTGGGCGTTGGGGTTTATGGACATTTTGGACTTTTGGGTTTTGAACATTGGTTGGGGTTAGGGAGAGGGGTGGGTCAGGTCAGAGTGGGATAGTTTCTTTTTGTTAGGGTAATACATTTTATTTACTTAAACATACGATGGTAATGTTTTGTGGGTGGGTTACTGTTTTACGAATTCACGTCACATGGTTTCCTTGCTGCTGCAGGCCCACAGCCAGTGTTTGATTTAAAATATCTGCCGATTTTGAAAAACATAAACAGATAGATGCGGTACCCCTCACTGAGTTATTTTATTTGTCCTACTAGTACTGTCAGTCTCTCCTCCCAGTCCATTATACCTCCCACCGAACTTATCTTACCTGTGATTGATGATGATTAAGTTCAGCACAGCGATGGCTGCATGGTTTCCCAAGAGAATGGAGAATATGCCATGGTTGTGGTGGTAGTAGTAGACACTGGCACTAGCATTTGAAAAACAAAAAAAAGAGAGAGAGACTGTGGGAGGAGTAGTAGAACGAAGTAAAGTACAGCATGGGTGTGCAAGCAGAAGAAGATCCTTGCCCTGCCTTGAAATTGAATTAGTGTTGCTTTCACCACATCTACCCCGGCAAACGTGTGATCAATTGTTGGTGTACATTTAATGTAGTCACATCACATCTCAGTATAAATCACAGAGCCCGGGGGAAGAGGGTTAGGGATTGATGAATGGATGGGAAGGGGGTTGGGGGAAAGGTTTGACAATGAAAAACAGTACGCATGGACACAACAAAAGTAAAACACAATCTTGGAAGTCGACCATGATCCATTATCCAATAAATCTATAAAGGGAGAAAAAGGAAATGCATGCATGATGATGAAGATAACTTGATGGTTAATGAGTAGTACTTACAACTACTACTACACAATTAGACAGTACAGGGCAGCAGTATAATTATTAATATGAAATTTGCCTTGCCTGTACGCCCTCAGAGAGATCCAAATTACATGCTTACTTTTAAAGCTAGCAAAGAAAATTACTAAATAGTTGTGGGGATCAATTACCAAACAAACCACAACACACAGTCATAATGATTGAAGAGAAAAAAGGAATCAAATAAATTAAAAGATGAATGATGAATGATACTAAAGTTACTGTATTATCCTGGTCCGATTGTGGAGTTGCATCTCGTCATTCATCTTGGTCCTCCCTTCCATGTACACTCCGCACATCAATCTTGGGTACCACTGCCTGCCTGATGCGGATTGGTAAGGTAAGTGTGAGTTGTTTCTCTGAGTATAGCACAGGGTAAAGGCCGGCCTGTAAGTATAGATGGAAAAACAAAAGGGGTATTGAAAAATAACTGAATTAAAAAATAGCATCAATTACGGTGGAGTGCAAGAAGAGAAGACAAGACTCTTGAGAGAACACTTTCAGACTGAGGCGGTTTGGATACATCGTGTCTACTCTACAGCATTAAGCTACAACAACAACAGGACAGGAGCCAGCACAGAACAGGCCTACAGGACCGGGCCGGCCCTGACCCAACCTCCATTTACCTTAAATTTTGACAGAGCCAGACAAAAGGCATATACAGCAACTTAGCATTTCCCAAATCAAGTGACTAAATCAATGCGCCACTGTCACTCATACCACTACACTCTACTCCAGTCCACACCACTACACGGACATGTAGCCTAGGCTGCTGTGGTTCTTGTTGAATTGTTGTGTTTACCTTTTATGCCAGTTCATGAAACGCAGGTATTCCATCAATTATCTCCGATCCAACTGACTGACTGCGTGCAAAGATAGTATGGTCATCATCATGACCGTGTGGTACGTGTTGTCCAACACCAACTCAGTCTGTAGTGACTCCGATTAAGTTTTTATTCCATATTAAAAAATTGCAATGGATATTGGCCTGCACCTGCAGTAGTAGGAGTACAATGTTGTTATTAAACAACAAGGAAACATTGACTGTCACTTGAGTCACTCTTACTTTGTAGATAAACTAGTATAGTTCGACTTCATGCACATTCACTCGGAGTCAGCAAGCATCCAATGCAATGCATGCCATCATTCATTAATCATTACCTGTCTTGTTCTTCTCTTTGGCTGTCAGATCAGATGCCTAGCCTTCTGACAGTGACGAGTTTCGGCTCGGAAACAAAACGGAAGATAGCTGTAGTCACGTTTCACTTCTTATGGAGGGACTGTTAGAGGCAACATTTATTGTACTATTCTCCATCTCCATCCAATGTCTGGCTTGCTGGAAATGTCTTTAGGGTGAGTCAGGAAGATGGAGCAGGACTCTGAGGAGTGGAATGGACAGTTATGCACAGACGTGCAACTCCAATAGGGAAATAAAAAGAGGAGACGTGGTGATGGATTTGTTGTGATTAGATTTGAACCAGAAAAACAGATACACACCCAAACAAGCATTTACAATGCAACGGTCTCGGCATTGTTAAAGTTAGAGCTATTGGCATTGCTCATGACATTATTTTTGTTTATGTTTTTGTTTTTAAAACATGTAAAGAAACGGCATTGTTATTTACAATGTCAATAGCTTAACCCCTTCCATGCCCATGACGGAACGGTTCCGTCATGAGCATCGGTTGCGCTGTGCTCATGACGGAACCGTTCCGTCATGGCCCCGCCCGCGCTCGAACCCTTCAGCACCGCGGGGGAATTCCCGCCACGCTGAAGGGGTTAATCAGTGTGTGTGTGTAGGTTGCTCTGTGTGTGGGTGCAAATGCAATAGGTCTCGCATTTGAGAGTGATTAAGCTATTGACATTGTAAATAACAATGCTGTTTCTTTAAATGTTTTAAAAACAAAAACATAAACAAAAATGTCATGAGCAATGCCAATAGCTCTAACTTTACCAATGCCGAGACCATTGCATTGTAAATGCTTGTTTCTCCTTTTTTGTGTAGTGCAGATTGGGAAGATAAAAAAAAATCACAGGGCTTTTTTTTTTGGTTTGCGGCTGTCTCTCGCTCTCTCTCAATCCCCTCCTCCTGGCTGCAGTTTACCCTCCCCCTGGGTGAACACGACATCGAGAGGGACTGACCACGGCCTGGCATAAACACAAACCACACACTGCTAGAGGAGGAAGAGGAGGAAAAGAGGCGGACCCTGCTTTCTGTGTCAGCTAGAGCGGCATCCAGTGCTCTCTCGCCCCCTCCTCCTTCTTCCATCCCCTCCTGCTTTTTTGCTCCCTTCCAATCTCTGTCCTCCTCCCTCCCCTTCATAAGAGGGAAGGAAAGAGTTTTAATTGAAAAAAGATTAGAGTTTGCAGAGGGTAATTAAAAGTGTCTCTGGGCTTTCTTCGCTGCTCTCTCTTCCTCCCTCGATCAGCACAATTAACATAAAATAGAAACCGAAAGTAGAAAGTCATCACGTGGGACATTTTTGGTGCGGTGAGGGGCGGGGGCGTATGGTTGCTAAACAAACAAGTGAACCAATGCCACAGTCTAAAGAATGGGTGTTGGGTAAAGTAGGTGCAACGCATTAAACTGAAATACATGTAGCGGTTACATCTAAATAAATATGCCATGCGGCAACGCGCTTTTGAATATATAAGAAAGGGTGGGAGCAACAGGTGTACTTTTCCTAGAACAAATACAATCAGATTATGGCAGCGGGCAAGGGCAGTCCTGCTGTGCGCCAGCAGGCAGCGTGCCCGAGGAAAGCCGCGGACACCTTCTAGCGCTGCATGCCCCTTCAGGGAGCTTGAGGGATGCTCTGCGTGGGGATGGAACGGACCCCTTGCTGACTTAATGGCTCGAGCAGGGGAACATTGGGCAGGCTACGGCAGCCCCTTACCTCTCGGTCTTTGGTTCCCTTCGTCTTAGCAGTCCCCCTGCTTCCCTCGCAGTCTCCCATGCTCCATGGCGGCTCAGCTCACACAGGCAGCCGGAGGGCTGGAGGCACCCCCTCAGCACCACGCTGGCAAGCTGCTGTCGTCCGCCTCCTTCTGGAGCACAGTCCCGCCGCCGTTCCCTGTCCCCAACCCGCAGCCAACGCACGGAGCAGCGGCTCGCCAACGCACGGAGCAGCGGCTCACGGAGAGACGCGCACTTCAGAGGAGGAGGAAGGAGCCGGCGTCACTAGAGGAGGAGTGGGGGCAGAGGAAGACAAGGGTGAGGGGCCGGAGGAGTGCAGGGATTTTTTGGAACGAGGGAGGGAGCATTTTTGACGCGCACTGCCCATGGAAAATCCTCTTAGTGGAAATCCTCTATTTTTCTGCGCATTGACCCAGGTAAAGGTTTCTTTTGCCGCGCACTGCACGATACAATGCATTCCACGGGACAAGACGATTGCTGACCACCTAAAGAAATCAGTCCCAGCGCTGCCACCTTTCTCCGAGGTCAAGCAGAAATGCCTCGGAGAAACGCAGCGTCGTTTTGGGATTCGGGGGCGTGTTTTTCTTTCTCAAACACGCCCAGAGAAAGAATCGGAAAAAACACGCCCCCGAATCGCAAAAGGACGGGGCTTGTTTGGAGAGACAAACCTCTTCTCCAATGGCTGACCAGCATTTCAGAGGCCAGCCAATGGAGAAGAGGAGAGAAGAGGGGCGGGTTAAAGCCCCACTACTCCAAGTCATTAAATGTCGCGAGCGAGACTGGGCAAGCGCAGCCTTCGCTAGCCGAGACCTAATAAAGGAAGGAAGAAAGTAACAATTTGAAACCCTAGTTGTCAGGGAAGAGGAGCTCGTCCTCAAACTCTGGTGGTTCGGACAGAAGTAGGTCATGTAACCCACTACTTATGTCATCGAAGTCGCTCTCCTCTTCCAGCTGTGATTCACGTATTTTATACTCCGGTGGTATAAAGTGGTGATTCATTTTGATAATGGTTAACCTCTCCACGCTTTTGGGCGAGAGACTGGTCCTTTTCACAGTTACAATGGCACCAGCAGCACTGAAAACATGCTCAGAAGAGACACTTGCAACAGGGTAAGCCAGATACTTTATCGCCAGCCTGCTGAACACTGGCCATTGGCTTCTTTTCCCATACAAATACACCAATGGGCTTTGCTCCATGAAGACCTCTGTTGTGTCATCCAGATAGGCCTGGACCATCCGCTCAATGTTCAGGGGTGCTCCGATTTGCTTGGCCTCTTTTGCCTCTGCATCAGCAATGGACGTACAAAACCCTTTCTGTAGACACCAATCACTTGCCGTTTTTTTGATGTGGCTGATGATCCTGTTGGTGCTGTTGTTGATGTTATTGCTGGTAGTGTTGGTGACTGCTGGGAGGTAAACTCACTGCTCTCAGGCTCTGAAGTAGAACTTGACTCTAGGTGCCCTGTAGTACTTGTTCTGGCCTGGGGTGGCAGGCCTCTAATTAAGAGCCATTCATTTTCGAAGTCAGTGGCTTCCTCAGCTATCAAAGTTTTGTACTTGGCAATATCCACTTCTGAAAAAGGAATTACTGCATCACTGTTCAGAAATAATTTGTACCGTGCATCCAAAATTGAGACAGTAATGTAATGTCGATGTGACACAATGTTATTTTGATCCCTTGTATTTTCAGATAAGTGAACGGCTAAGGTGTACGTCAAATAATATGCGTCTACTTTGTCATGAACACCTGCGTACGTTTCAGACACCTCCTTCAGCTCTTGCTCTAGCATGTACAACAATGGGATAGCTTGGCCCATAGTACAGTCCTCCCTGCTGACTTCACATGTGAAGACCTCAAAAGGAAGTAGCATCTCTGTCAGGCATATAATGAGGTCCCATTGGGCCATCTCAACGGTCATGCCTTTCACAGTAGGATCCCCTGACCTTTTCATGACATAAGCATTGAGTGGTATGTACTGCTAAAACAGACGAACAAGCATGTAATAAGTTGAGTTCCAACGTGTTGGCACCTCCTGGATGAGTGCTTTGACTGGCATTTTATGCTCACGTTGAATGACCCTCAGCTGCTTCCGGGCTTTAAAAGAATGGTTAAAATGTGTGCATATTCTTCTGCAGGTGGTCAGTAAGTTGCTGACTTTGCTTTCATTTTTCAGAAAGTCTTGAACAACAATGTTAATGCAGTGTGCCAAACACGAGACCCTGAAATAGCCACCATCTTTCATGGCCCTAACTACATTACTGCCATTGTCTGTGGCAACAAAACCAATGTTAAGCCCCTTGGTCGCAGCCACTCAAAGACCTTGCTGTTAAACTCATCCAAAATATTTGCAGCAGTATGAGATTTCTCCATAGCAAACATGGCTACAGTTGCATGTTTGCGAGTGGCATTAAAAATCTCATCAGTGTCAACACCTGCAGATATCTTATCTCTAACACCTGAAAAAGAGACCCACTGTGCAGTGATGCACATGTAATCAGTGGCTTGGCAACTGGTCCACATGTCTGTTGTCAGGTGGATACTCTGAACAGCACTCTGTTTTAAGGCTTTTCTAAGCAATTCCAGCACGTCGTGATGTAGTGCTGGAACAGCAACTCTGGCGAAATAGTAGCGACTGGGAACCTTCCATTTTGGGCAGATGGTTGTCACAAATACCAGAAAACCCATCCCTTCAACAAACGAAAAAGGGAGAAGGTCCAATGCTAACATTTTAGCCAGCTTCGCATTGTACGAACGTGCTATTGGGTGGTTGCGTTCGTACTGCCCCTCCGGCCTAGTAAACATGCTAAGGATGGTAGGCTGCTTGGTATTCCTTCCTGTTATGCTCAACGTCGCACTTTTTTTCAATGCAGTACTCCTTGGTGTCTCAGGCTGACTCTTACTCTTGTGCCACTGAGATGTTGCTGAGGATGTGGGCGGTACCACTGCAGTGCTGGGGACAGGGCTACTTTGTGCACCACTACCGCAGAGAATGCCTCCCTCTTCTTCTTCCTGTTCAACCGTGAGCGGACCTTCTTCTACTCGTTTATCCCCACCAACAGCAATGGTTCCAGTTTTTATGCGACAAAGGTGGTCCTCCCAGTTGATTCCGTGGTGTTTTTTCAGATGGGTCATTTGGCCTCTGGTACCATAGTTTGTACCAAGCTTACCCCGACTAACAGATGTATGACAAATGAAGCATATAGCAATGTTCTCCTCCTTTTCGCTAACCGTAAAGAAGTCCCACACTGGGGAGCGTAACTTTTGTCTCTTGCTGGAGGTGCCACTTCCAATGCTGGATGAACTGGAGGGTGTGCGTTGAATTTGACTCTGTGCAGTACCACTACCTACTTCTGCTGAGGTGGTGCTTGTGCTGGATGTAGGACGCTGCCGGCCCTTTGCTAATGTAAATATGGAAGCTGGAGGTCGTGTTGGTGTTACCTGTGTTGGAGGTATGCGTGCTACATCCCTCGCAGCCATTTTGGATAGGGTAATAATGTTAGTCTCCATCTCTTCTGGACCAGGAATGATGTTCATGATGACTGGCTCATCATCATCGGCATCCTGCTGTTCTACATCAACCTCCATAAGTGTAAGACTTTCAGGAACCTTCCTTTTCCCTAGCCTGGTCTTGGGACGTGTCTCCCTCTCAGACTCAGTTTGTGGCTTCCAAGTGGCATCTAGATCATCAGAAGGGGGGCTTGGTGAAGACCTTGATGGACTAACCCTCCTTTTCCTTGCTGGGGATTTGGAAGACAATGGAACTTCTGAATGAGTGGCTTCCTCTTCTTCCTCTGCATGAGGCTCAATTTCCTGAACTGCCCCAACTTTGGGAGGAACAACAACTACTACTGCGGGCGGTGGTTGCGGCTGTTGTTGTTGACCATTTATCTGCTGTGTTCCCTCCTGCGTTGATTGTGTACTACTTTGAGATAGCGATAAGTTTAGGTCAGGCTCAGCATCACTGCTTTCCACCATTAGGCTGGCTACCTCTTCCGCACTCATCTGCTTGGGCCTGGGTTGGGGGGTTGGGCCCACTGATGCGGAGGTGCTGCCCCCAGCTTGGCCCCTGGACACCACTGCTGGAGGTGTCATTTTTGGTGTCTCAAAAAAGGTTTTGGGCGGCACACCAGACTTAAGTGACACTTCCTTCTTCTTCTGTTCCTTCTTCTCAATGGCAACTTTCTTGGTACTGGAGGACCTGCTACCTGCTTTCTTTGGGGGCATCTTCTTCAGATGTCAGCAGCACTCAGTTGCACAAGTTGCAGAGATGGTTGGTCAGCAGCAGGACGTCGGTCTGGCACCACAAAGGGCGATGATGACACACCTCCTCCTCAGTCTTTTGTGCACCTAAAAGCAAAGAAGCCGGAAGAACATCAGTCAAAAGATAGTACAATCAAACTAATATAATATATAAATTCTTAGTGTGTGGTCACAATTATTTAAGTTTAGTAAGTCAGTGAACAGTCAGTGAACACCAACAGTGTAGCCATTTATGAGACTTTGAAAACAAGGCCAGGGCTCCTGGTGTACTGTACTGTGTACACTCAGGAAGAATAAGAATAGCAAAGAACAAAAACATAAATGTAGTGGAGCCTGTTTGCCCTAAATTTGTGCATCACATGGGATGGATGCAGCATCAGGGAGCAAAAACAACGAACAAATACACATAAAAAAGGCATTTATTTAACACACCCAAAAAGTGAAATATACCCCAGAAAAAAGTAAAACCCACATTTTGCAATTCAATCCAAAGCCATCCATGCCATACATGATGTTATAATTCAACAGACAACACAAAAACAGTTGTTTAACTTTCATGCACCCATGATGATTGATGAGTAGTACCCCTGGGCCTACTGGCAGACTAGGCCACAAGCTTGGAGACCTAAGGCAAAAGCACAGTGGCTGGTCCCACAAAATGACCGCCACCACATGGCCAGGCCACTCACAAAAACAAGAAAAGGAATAGAAGACATACAATGCAGGCCTATGGCAAAAGCACAACGCCTGGCTTCAAATAATGGCCGTCACCCACATGGTCAGGCCAACCACCACAATTGTCAATAACAAGAAAGTGAAAACAAAGGACAGGAACAGGAAGCTGGAGTCTCTGTGGAACTTACTTCCTCTTTTAAAAAATTGCAAAAATTTTTAGCAAAATGCACAAAATCATCATTTTCGAGAAGGTTTTATGTTGCTCGCGAGATATTGTTTGCCAGATTGCAAATTCTGCGTGTTCGGCATCGCGAACTGTACAAAAAGTCGTTATCGCGTGCAAGAACACGCATATTGAGCATGCGTAGAAGACAAAAACTGTAAGTCCGCGTTGTCGCGCTGGGTAGAGTTGCCAAAAGTATGCGAGCTGAACTCCTAGGGTTACCTACTGCCTGAAAAGCCCTATTTCATTAACACACATCCAAAAACTGAAATTCCACTTCAAAAACCACATTTTGCAATTCAATCCAATGCCATCCATGGTGTTAAAATTCAACAGACAACACAAACAGTGTTTATGCACTTATGATTTGATGATGACTACCTCTGGGCCTACTGGCAGACTAGGCCACAAGCTTGGAACTGAATGGATTAAGCAAGTACACTGCCTGGATGGCTCCACAAAATGGCTGCTATCCACCCACAACAAAAAGAAATGGAAGACAGACATTGCAAGCCTATGCCAAAAGCACACTGCCAATCTTCACACAATGGCCGCCACCCAAATGGTCAGGCCACAACAACAACAAGCTTAAGCCAAGGGGAACAAAGAAAAGACATGCAGGCCTATATGGAAAAAGAAGCACACAACTAAACTG
This sequence comes from Triturus cristatus, assembly GCF_964204655.1. Classification (NCBI taxonomy): domain Eukaryota; kingdom Metazoa; phylum Chordata; class Amphibia; order Caudata; family Salamandridae; genus Triturus; species Triturus cristatus. The sequence goes on along the minus strand of NC_140589.1, from coordinate 138,028,907 downwards.
CCACCACAAAATGGCCCCAAGCCACATGGTCACTCACAGTCACAACAGGCCATGGAAAACAATGAACTGAAGCAGGCCTATATATGACCAGACAAAGTAGGCCTGCTAAACAACACAGCTTTAATACAAAAATGAAAATCAACAGGGCTACGAAAGGATTGGAAAGTTACACATCAAGCACACACACACATCCAACAAAGGTATTTAACACACACATCCAAATAGTGAAGTACACCACAACCACATTTAGCAATTCAATCCTACGCCATCCATGCCCTACATGATGTTTAAATTCAACAGACACCACAGAAACATGGACCCATGGGTACCTCTGTGCCTACTGGCTGAAATTTAAAAAAAAAAACAACTAGGCCCCTATGGAAAGTACAGGCCACCCACAACAATAATTTTTAAAAACATTGAAAATCCCAGAAAAATGTAGGTACAAACAAGCCCCAATTAAACAAACCTGTACACCAATTCTCCAACTTACTTGTAAAATTAAATCTCAAATCCAAAAGTCCTCAAATAAATCCAATCCAATGATATGATGCAGCAGACAGTCACAAAAAGTGATCCTTCCAGCTCCAAATTCAAATTAAAGTGAACAGCACATGGACAAAGCACTGAGAGGAGCCTGCTGGACAGGAACAGGAAGTTGGAGACTCAGGGTCACTTCCTTCCTCTTGAAAAAAAGTTTTAAAAAAAAGACTCCTTACACAAAAGACTACAGCCAAATCACAAACTGAGGAGTTTTTCTGAGCAAAATGATCATTTTCAAGAAGGTTTTATGGTACTCAAGAGATATTCTTCGCCAGATTGTCGTTTTTGGCGTGTTCGGGATCGCGATCTTACCAAGACTGCCGCCGGAAGTCAGCTCGCGCGTCCGTATGACGTGTTCGTGTTTGCACACTCTCGCGGGATCGGGCGGCCATATTACAAATCTCGTGGCGCACGCGAACGGATAGAAAATCGAATCGGCGAACATAGAATCATGGTAAGACGTTACCACGTGCGCAAGAACGCATATTGAGCGCGCGAGAAAGAAAAACAACAACGCAACGCTGTAGATTCCGTAGTATTCGCCAACTTCGCGCTCTACGCGAACCGCAAAGTTACCGAAACTTCGCAAACTCCGCGAGCGGAGCGTAGTTCACCGCCCAGGCTTACTCCAATCCCCTTTTTTCCTACAACATGTTCTACTCCTGACCTCGGGTACTTCCCCGTTTACCCTTACTTGCACTTCCTGTGCTTTTCTATGACTGTTTTCTAAGTTTTTCTACGTTTTTCTACCTTTATTCTTTCTACTCCTGTATTTTAATGCCCTTGCACCATTCATTATGACATAATAATGTTACTGATAAGCCTTGAGAAAGTCCTTGGTGGGATAGCCAGAAGGGCGAAACACGTGTCGGCTTTTCATTCTCTACGCTATTTTGATTATGTGTTTCCAAAACCAATAAAATAATGAACCACTAATACATTGATGTCGGAAATTGGAGAATTTATTACAGGAATTAATGTATATACTGCACAAGCTGTCCCATCTTTGACAATTACATATATTCAGGACCTACAGTCGTGAATTAGATTAAAGTACTATGATTGACCTGCAGTGTGTGACAGATCTCTTCAGTTATTCCATGCCTGTTCATTTGGAGATGGCTGGTTTATTAGCTGCACAGTACTGGAGATAAACAACCTTTGTAGTAGATATTTCTAATATCAATGTAAGAGGTGTAAGTTGCAGTTGGCTGCCGACCACTGAGTGTTACGATGTTAATATTCATGTGGGCCAGAATTGTTATATATTTAGTAATATAACTATATACTACCTCAGCGAATCATAGGTCAGTCCTCCTAAAATATTGAAAGTAGTTTGATGGTGGGTTCTTTCTAATCTTTGGATTGTAAGCTGAAGATTGAGCTTGAGGGTGTGATTGTCTCTCAGGGATCTGTTACCAGAATGTGTGGTTGTGTAGTTGTCTTTGAAACAGTCATGTTTACAAGTGTTTTCTGGAGTGCATGCTCCTAGATGCTTTGCATGCTGACTGGTAGTGAGTTCCAGAGCTTCGTGGTTTGTACTGAAAAAGCAGTGCCTCCTACTGATTGCTTATGGTAATACGGAATGATGGTGAGTTGTGCACGTCTGGAACGCCGTGAACTGTATAGTTTGTCTTGCTCAAATTTTGCTTGCTTGTAGGTATAGCGGTCCTTTTCCTGGTAGGCTCTTTCGACAATGCAAAGCCCCTTCAACATTGCTCTTCTAGCTATAGGTAGCCTGTGGACTAATTGCAAGACTGGAGTGAAGTGTTCTCCAGGGTGAAGGTGGAGAAGTTGTCTTGCAGTAGTATTCTTGATGACTTGTATTTTGTGTGAGCTGAATGTGGGTGTGCTGAGGTATAGGCTAGTGACATACTCAAGCTTGGAGATCACAAGTGTGAGGATGGTTTGCAGTTTCCGTTTGTATCCAAGGAATGGGAGGATACCACTCGCATTGCGAAACCTTAATCTCGTTTTGAGGAAGCTGCCGCAAGAGTAGAACATCTACTCAAGCAGCAGAAAGAAGTAGCTCCCTCTTGCATTGCATGTGGTGCCTTTCGTGCTGATTTTACAGCACAGGACAAACTTCCGGTGCTAAAAATCAGCTTGACGTATTGCACTCTGCTACTTGCGGTCTCTATGTAGCATGGCAGAGTTTTATTGTCACTTTACAGAGTTCCGCGTAAGGCCTAATATATAGCCATATTAGACTCAACCAGAAACTTCTACTCGTCCACAAGGAACTAAAATCCCACTTCAAAATGTATCTACCTAAGTAACATTATTAATAATAACAATTTTCACTTCCCATCACTCGCATCAATGTAAATTATATGTATTCTTCTCCTAGTTTTATGTAAAGACTTCAGCTGCACTAGTGACTAGGTTCATATGAAAGAAAGAAAGAAAGAAAGAAAGAAAGAAAGAAAGAAAGAAAGAAAGAAAGAAAGAAAGAAAGAAAGAAAGAAAGAAAGAAAGAAAGAAACTAACAAACAAACAAACAAACAAACAAACAAACAAAGGAAGATGATAGTTGTCATATAGTTAATAGAAAGTCGAAAGTGAAATATCAATATGTGCATCACTCACCAACAGATTCGGCTATCACATCTACTCCATCAGCACCTTCTACTGTCTTTATTTTCATTACTTCAAAAATCTTACTTCATAGGGACTTCATTCCAGATCTAGCGGTGTTCCACATAGGTATGATGTCTCTATTATGTTACTTTTATCATTCTGTTTAGGTTATTACATATCTTCCTAAAGTCCTCTTTACTGATTCTCACTGAGACAAAAGCATTTTTCCTTGTTAGATCTGTCATCCTCAGGGTGGTCTTCCCCCAAAGTTTTTGCCTGCTTACCTCCTATTTTTGTTGATTCTTTTTGTTGTCCATGGGACTCTGCACACTTTACCACTGCTGAAACGTGCTAAAGTTCCTGTGAGTCTCCTCTAAAATTATAACATTGGTGTATACACGATTGGCATATTTAGTTAACTTGTGAGTCTCTTGTAAAGTGGTATAACAGATACCCAGGACCTGTACCCTAAATGCTACTAGTGGGCATGCAGCACTTATTCTGCCACCCACAAAAGTAGCTTTTCAAACCTGTCTCAGGAATGCCACTTCAACTTAACATTTAAAACTACTTGCCAAGCCTTAAACTCCCCTTTTATTACACATAACCCCTAAGGTAGGCTCTAGATAGCCCATAGGGCATTGTGCTCTGTACGTAAAAGGTAGAAAATGCACTGTTTTGCATGTCCTGGTAGTACCATCACCCCAATTCGTTTTTCACTACTGTGAGGCCTGTGAGGTCCCCCCGTCAATTGCCCTCTTCCTATTCCACCAAGGACACACACGATCTCGGACAATGTTGATGGTTCATTAAATAGTCCCGGAGTGCAAGAATCACAGGGCCTGACCAGCTGTTTGGTGGGTCAGCACTTACCTCTTTCACCATCTATTGTGGTCGATAATCCTAGGGGGGACGAAGTATCCCCAACACAGAAGCGTGTGGTTGGCAGCCCTGTTAAGCAATTAATATCCTCCGGATTTGCCACGCAAGGGAGAACAGGAGGAGTAGAGACGGGCAGTCATGGATTAGGTACGAAAATAAAGGGCAAAATGTCTGGGAGGAAAGGCCAAAAGGCCGAGAGCTGGGGTGACATGCCAGAAGTTCCCAATTGCTCAACTAATTAAAAAGACAGACATGGCGAGTATGCTAGAATCCTTTCAGGGATTACTAAATGTTATACTGGATTTAAAACTGGTTTCATTATTTCAACATCTGACTTCAATTGAAAAGGGACTTTCTGGCCTCAAATGTTGTATAACTTCGAGGGGGGAGGCTGTTTCTTCGGGTCATCTGACAACCGAAGGATCTAATCTGGCAGCTTCTCATTTAAACACCAGGAAGCATCCATCTCCCCCGTCAAAGCGACCAATGGGTTTTGCCATCAATTGCCCACAGAACCCACGGTCCCTGTCTTCCTTACAGAACCACATGGTCTTAAAGTCTGGTTTTTAAGTTTAGAACCTGTGGAAAGGGTGTCCACACTGGATGAAACCATCCCTGAGAGTAATAGAGTAGGAGAGTCATCTCTGTGGAGATAGGGGCGGTCCCGATCAGAGTGTTGGTGACATATATCTCCCACCTTAATCAAAGCCGTATGTTGTGATCCTGGGAAATGTGCCACCTCTTGCCCAGGGTGTTAAGGAAGACTATTTCCAATTGAAGAACAAAGTCCTACATTGGCTGTTTTGTAATACTGCCTTAGGTACAAGTGTGGAAAAAAACATCAACATGGTGTGAAGGGTCAATTGGGTAGGCAGCTCCAATAAGTCCTGCAAGGGAGACTGTGTCATTATTAATTTCAATAGACTTCATAGTGCAGAAAGGATTCTGGCTACAGCCTCGATTACCCTCCCTGCGCTAAAACAATCCTTAGAGGATTTTCCTCTTTCTGTTTGTGCTGCAAAATGCAACGCATATAGAAAGAGGAAGTAACAAGGAGAAAAAAAGATATTTCTCCTTGTTACCCCTGAGTCAAGGAGGTGCAGCATTGTAGCACAATCCCAGGTTTACTGACCATAGTAAACTGGGATTGGGTTAAAATCTATGGGTTGATACATGTGAACAAGCGGCTGCGTTGTTTTGCATTTCATTACAAAGCACGCAAAGCCACACGAATCGGCCCTTATGCGACTCTGTAAATCTCAGTTAAGGACTAGGGTCACGCAAGGACAACGCAAGTCCTTAGTAGATCTGGGTCTAAGTTTCTACATTTTTAAATAATCCACAAATATTCACTTTCACTCTTCTAAAGTACTTTTAATTTCCAAACAAACTGAAGCTTTTCACAAATAAAACCATGAATATTGACACTAAGCGCCAGAGCACCTTCTTCTGTCGTTAGCCCGGGCTGCCAGCCACATGTCTCAGGAGAAGACACTCAAAGTGTTCTTTTGAAAATAAAATTCAACTTTTTAGTAAAATTACATTAGTTTAAAAAAATTACCACTATAAACCTCAAAATTAAGCTAGCCATTCGCAAGAAAATGTTGCACAGCCATGCTTCCACCAAGGGTAAATTTAGCAAAAGCAATCTTATAGGGAGGGGCCGGGGGGCAGAATGGAACACTTTATGAAATTATGTAACGTATTTCTTCACTTGAAAAAACAACAATCGGACCTCAATTTAGCGTGATCTGAAGGAGTAGAATGCCTACAGCCAGGGAGTAACAAAGGAGCTTAAGCTGGATGGCAGCCTTATTAAAAACCATCTATGCTGTGGAAAGAAAAGCGTGACCAGCTCCCTCTACAAGTCATTATCTGCTTGGTTTTCAGTCCTGAAGTTTTGTGCGATTATTTAATGCATTCTGGGTATTGCAGTATCAGTTGATAACTTTATTGCGGTCAAAAGACCATAAAAGTGCAAATACAAAAACAGCACATATAAATAATACATTAAATAGACATAGAACATTAGAAGAAGATTAAACTAAGAGTTATCAACCACGAAAGAATTTAAGATCAAAATAATTTCATAACACAAATATCAGGTTAGAAATGATTGTCTCCTACGCCACATACCTATAAGATAACGAGATACTGCAAATACAATAGGGGGGTGGGTATCATAGGTTAATGTTCTGGAGGCTTGGGAAAAATTGAGAAATTTAAGGTTCTTGCAGATTGGAGTCAGCCAGCATTTTCTGATCACTGAATAAGCAGGACAAAAGAACAAGACATGAGATATGTTCTCAGTTTTATAGTCGCAGGCAGGGCAAATTTCATTATTAGTCCTTGCCCATTTATTGGTAAATGACCTAATAGGCAAAGTGCCATGCCTTAACTGGAGATACAACTTCCTGGCCAACGGGGGTTCAATTGCGTCCATTGTAGTATCGCTTTGCTTCCATTGAACTAATGGGACTAATACTCTGGAAAGCAACATTTTGCAGGTAGATGTTTCAGGTCTGGAGACAGTATTCGTAATGACCGGGAGTGAAGAGGTCGCCCTAAGAACTTGTGATCCCTGAATGATAGGTCTTTCATTAATTTTTGGGACCCTGATATGGCACTACCTCCTCATATGTTTTCATCAACATTAATTATGTAATGAGTACATAGCGTCTCACAGATGCACCCCTACAAAGAGATAAATTGCCCATCCTACCCTCTATACCTCCTGTTTTTTTTTGTGCCTCAAGAGACACTCCTAGGTTGCCATGGAGCTGTGACTACAGCGTATATTTATTTGGATTTGACCATATGGTACCAGAAGGCTGCGTGTTCCTCTCCCCCTGCTGGCACGGACATCATTTGGAGGTAGTCAGGGGTCGCAGCTGTGGTCTCTAGCTTGCTCCCTGCTACTCCTGGCACTTCCTTTGCAACCCCTGGCCTCAGAAGAGGCAAACGTTTTGCCCCTTATGAAGTCAGTGGTCACACAGGAAGTGCCAGCCAGGAGTCGCAGGGAGCAAGCTAGAGGTCACAGCTGCGACCCTTGACTACTTCCAAATGAAGTCCATGCCCGCTCGCCTTGTAATTATCAAAACATACAAAAGAAAGCCCTGTTGGTACCAACAGCAATTTTAGGCAACCGCTATATCTTTAAGAAGCCCAAAGAACATAATTCAATTCATGTTGAAAAGGAAAACTTGAGAATACGAAAAAGAAGAAAGACACATAGCCCGGATAACATTTTCGGCACACAGCATGTATTAAGTTCAAGGTACAAGAAACAATCCATGTACATGTCAATGATGATTGCACCAATATGTGCAGAGGTGTGACACAAGTGCTCGTGTAGAGTGACATGGAAAAGGAAGTGACTAAAGATTAAAAAAACACAGAGAAATGTTCAGCCCCATGGGGGTTGGAAAAGAAGCATTTCTGAAGCAGTTTGACGCAGGTGAGAGCCGTCGGTGTTTGCTGCCTGCTGAGGCCGCGCTCCTATTGCTCGGCCTGCTGGGCCCCGGCGAGGAGTCGCGAGGCGGCCATCCCTGAGCCTGCTGAAGCTCCTTCCGGGGGCGAGCACTTCCGCTTGAGGGCACGCGGGCCTCAAGCTTCCGAGGCGACGAAGGAAACGAACCTGAGAGCAGGTTTCCCCCGGGCTGGTGGAGCGCCTGGGGAGATGTCAGCTCACACATATGGGCATAGAGGTCGCGAGGCGATTCAGTTGGTTCAATTATGGAGTTAATTAACTGTGGTGAAAACGTATTCGGAGTAATGCAATTACCAAATGTAATTGAATAATTTTCTATTAATCTAGACCATTCCACCTGACAGGCCCTAGCCAAAGCACAACTGAATGCAGGAATGCAAACCGTTTCAAAACATATTCATTAACAATCTGTTCATTGCCTGTGTTTGGTTATCTTACTTTTTTGAATGTGGCATGTCAAGTAGCTTCCAAAGCCATTACCTCTACGTCCCTCGTCCTCGACCCAGTCATCACTAATGAGGTATTCCACAAGACAGGAAACAAAACAGGAAACGCTTTTGTAGGCTCCACCCACCCTCCCGTCAGGGGCTATAAGAAACCAGCCAACCAAAAGCACATCCTGTTTTGTTTCCTGTCAGTGGACCTGACGGGGACGCTGGGGTAGGTGCCGGGCACTTACCTGCTTCTAGTTGCTGTTGTCCTGTGGTGTCCTCCTCTGCTGGGCTTTGGGGGCGCTGCTGGACCTCCGTGGGACTTCGTTGAGTCGGGATGCGGGGCTTCCTGGATTCTCCAGGTTCCTGGTTGCTGGTCCTGCTGGGCTGTGCTGGCTTCCTGGGTGCCTGTTCCGCTGGTCACGTGAGTTTCTCCTTGCCTTTGCGGCATGGTGGTGGGTTTGGAGCTCCCGGGTTTGTGGGGCCGGGCGCTCCGTCTGCTTCCTTCCCTGCCTTCTGTGTGTGGCGCCCGGGGTGGGGTCCGGGCGCTCCATTCTCCGCTGCTATTCTGGAGCACTCGGGTTGGGGTGCAGAGTGCTCCGATTTTCTGTTGCGGTGCTGGCTGCGCCCGGGTTGGCTCCGGTGGCGCTGCTTCTCCTGGTCCTGGGAGCACTCGGGTTGGGGAACCGAGTGCTCCTTTGTTGTCAGTCACTGTCGACGGCGCCCGGGTGGGCTCCGGTTGCGCTGCTCGTTTCCGGCCGCGGAGCGCTCGGGTTGGGGGCCGAGTGCTCCTTCATTTCAGGCGGTGTGGTCAGCGCCCGGGTGGGCTCCGGTTGCGCAGTTGCAGTTCGTGGGTTTCTGCCTTCGGCGGCCGCGCGCTGCCTTGTTTTCTGGTTCCGTTTTTTGGCCACGCCCCCTTTTGCCTCAGTTTCAGATCTCTGCCGGGTTGTTGGGGGCGGAGTTTTTCTCGGTTCCTTTTCTTGAAAAGGAGGCTGGTTGTCTGCTGGGCTGCTTTTCATTCTCGGTCTACGCTGCTCCGTGTTGCTCTTACTGTAGCTCTTCTGGTTACTTTGTCTGCTGCTTTGATGGGGAAGCATCATAAGAAGAGGAGGCATGTGTCTCCTGTGTCTTCTTCCTCTTCTCCTCTGGACAGTGCGGATCCTGTTCCCCCTGGGAAGCGTCCAAAGCTGGATGATGACCATTTGAAACGTCTTATTTTGGAGACCTTGTCTGACCTGCAGTCCTCCAAAAAGTCTGCTGGGGGTCGTTCTGGTGGGAACGCGGTCCTTTATTCTGACATTTCCTCTTCGGGATCCTCTGATGATGCTTCCTTGGATGCGGTGGATCTAAAGGGAAAGTATATCTCCAGGGAACTGTTGCCAGACTTACTTTCTCATGTGCGTGAGAACATGGGGTTCCCGGATGACGCTGTGGCCAGTACTTCTTCGGATGCTGTTCTACCGCAATTTAGGAAGCCGGTTTCGTCTTCGCTTCCTGTGCATCCGTTTGTGATGGATGTACTCTTGAATGAGTGGAAGGACCCTGATCATATTATGTTGCCGCGCTTCATGTCAAAGCTTTACCCGTTGCAGGGCATGGAGGATTCTTTTCCTGAGTCTGTGCAGGTGGACTCCATTGTCGCTAGTTTGGTTGGCCGTCCTTCCATGGCTGATGATAACATTCTTCGAGATGGGGTGGATAAGAAGATTGACTCTGCTTTGCGTAAATCCTATGCTGGTTCTCACCTTGCCATACGTTCCGGTATCTACGGTGCTTATGTGGCTCAATCACTCCTGACTGACTTTAAGACTTTGTTTTCAACTATGCAGGAGGGTGGCTGCTGTCCTGATTTGCTGGAATCTATGGAGCGTCAGACTGAATTCCTTTCGGATATTGCTTTTGATTCTGTGCGTGCTTCTGCTCTGTCTTGTGGTTCCTCTATCGCTGCCCGTAGGAATCTACTGTTGAAGGGTTGGAATACTGATGCCGCCCAGAGGTCCATGGCCTTACGTTTACCTTTTACTGGCCCTCGTCTCTTTGGGGATGCCTTGGAAGACAAACTGCATAAAGTGTTTAAAGAACGTAAACATTCCCTTTCCTTCCGGAGGCAACCTTCCCGTAAAGATTTTTCCTCTTCGCAGGCCAAGTCTTTTCGTCAACCTTCCCGGTTTCAGCAATCCTCCTTTAAAGGTTCTCGTGGAGCCGGTCGTGGTTTCCCTCGGAAGTTCCAGAAGAAGCCTCCTCGAGATGCTGGTCCTGGACCGCAGCGTTCCTGACTATGCCCCTCCGTTCGTGGATCCCACTGGAGTGACGCCCGTGGTTGGTGGGAGATTGAGGTTGTTCCTTCCAGCCTGGCGTCTGTCGACCTCGGATCAGTGGGTGCTGGATGTCCTGGACCGGGGGTATCGGATCGAGTTCCTGTCCCCTCCGCCTCCCTCGGGTGTAGTGCGGACTCCGACTCCCTTGTGCCGCTTCCGTCGCCAATCCTTGAGGGACGGTGTTCAGGGCCTGTTTTTCAAGAACGCTATTGTTCCCGTCCCCAGATTGGAGTGGGGTCTGGGGACCTATTCGATTGTTTTCCTGGTGCCGAAGGTCACGGGGGGATTCAGGCTTGTCATCAATCTCCGGAGTCTGAACCTATTTGTGAAGAAGATCCCGTTCAAGATGGAGACCTTGCAACGAGTGGTCCCGCTGATTCAGGCCGGATGGGTGTTTACTACTCTGGATCTCCAGGACGCCTACCTTCATGTACCGGTGGCCCGGGAGGATCAGATGTTCCTGCGTTTCTGCCTGGAGGGTCATCATTGGCAGTTCTGTGTCCTTCCGTTTGGTCTCCGGTCCGCTCCCCGAGTGTTCACCAAGGTGGTTGCTCCTTTGGTGGCCCTGCTTCACCTCCGGGGGGTGTCTGTGTTCCCCTACCTGGACGATTGGCTGCTCCAGGCTCCCTCCCCAGAGGTCATGTCTCAGCACCTTTCATTGACCATCCTTACGCTAGAAAGTCATGGTTTTCTAGTGAACTTTCCAAAGTGCCAGCTTCTTCCTGCCACTCGACGGACTTTCATTGGGGCCATCTTCGACTCCGTCCTGGGCAAGGTGTTCCTGCCGGATTCTCGGATTCAACGTCTTCAGTCCCTGTTGCGGATCTTGTTGTCCCAGGCTGCGGCCCCCCTTCTTCAGTGGCTCGAGGTTCAGGGTCATATGGCCGCTACTGTCTTCACGGTGCCCTGGGCCAGAGTTCATCTGCGGCCTCTGCTGTGGCATGTTCAGCGTTGGGTGCCGTTTCCAGTTCGGGACTATGCTCTGTCTGTGCCTGTGTCCTTGGGGGTGGTGTCGGATCTCCAGTGGTGGCTAGATTCCGCAAATCTCTCGAAGGGGATGTGGATTCACCTGCCGCCCCCTTTGGTGTTGACGACGGATGCCAGTGCGGCCGGTTGGGGGGCCACGTTGGGGCAGTGGTCTGTTCAGGCTCGCTGGCTCCGGATGGAATCCCGTCGCTCGTCCAATTGGAGGGAACTGTCGGCTGTGGCCAGGGCTCTTCGTTTCTTCCATTCCCGTCTGCTGGGGTGCAATGTCCTGGTGAGGTCAGACAACACCGTGACTGTGGCTTACATCAACCACCAGGGCAGTACTCGCAGCCCTTCCTTGAATTTGGTGGCTTGTGCGATTGCGGGTTGGGCGGAGCGTCATCTTCTGGCTCTCTCGGCTCAGCATATCCGGGGGGTGGACAATGTGGTGGCGGACGCATTGAGTCGCAGGTTTCCATCTTCCCTCTCCCTGTGTCTCTCCCCCAGGGTGTTCCGGTTGATCTGTCGGAGGTTCGGGACTCCCCTGCTGGACTTGTTTGCATCCCGGGCGAATGCTCAACTCCCCCTGTTTTGTTCTCGGACCCCGGAGTTGGGTGCTTGGGGGGTGGAGGCGTTGTCTCTTCAGTGGCCCCCTTGGTTGCTGTACGCCTTCCCCCCCTTCCCCCTGATTCCTGCCTTTTTGCTGAAGGTCCAGCGGTTGGGTGCCCAGGTGGTAGCGGTCTTACCTCACTGGCCGCGGAGGTCCTGGTTCCCTTTGTTGTTGAGCCTGGCGGTGGGCCCTCCTTGGATTCTGCCACGTTATCCGTCTCCCCTGAGGTCCCCCTCCCCTTCTCTCCTGGTCCCTCTCACCTTGGCGGTTTGGAGGTTGAACGGCTGTCGCTTGGAGTCCGGGGTTTGCCTGATCACCTCATCACTGTGATGCAAGGTTCTCGTAGGGGTTCCACTTTGTCCTCCTACTCTAAACATTGGGCTTCTTTCTCCTCTTGGTGTGCGGGGCTTGGTCTCTCTCCTGTCTCTTGTCCTATCGCTTCCGTTCTGCAGTTTTTCTTGGAGGGTTTTCAGAAGAAATATGCCTTGTCTACTCTGAGGGGCCAGTGGGCTGCTCTTCGGGCTTTCCGGGATCCGGCTTCTCTTCCTCCTGAGGATGGTTTGTTGGTTTCCCGTTTGTTCCGGAGTTTCTCTCTGTCATCTCCTTCTTCTCGCTCTCCGGTTCCTCCTTGGGATCTCTCTTTGGTCTTGGGTGCTCTGCAGACTGCTCCTTTTGAGCCATTGGAGTCGGTGGACCTTAAGTTTCTCTCTTTTAAAGTGGCGTTTTTGGTTGCTGTGACTTCTGCCAGACGATTGGGTGAACTCACTGCTTTACGTTGTTCTCCTCCCTTTTTGCGTTTCTTGGATGACGCGGTGGTCCTTTCTTTGGATCCTGGTTTTGTTCCCAAGATTCGTTCTAAGTTTCATTGCTCTCAGGAGTTGATTCTTCCTTCTTTCTGTCCTTCTCCTTCTTCCCCTGCTGAGTTGTTGCTTCACTCTTTGGATGTGCGGCGGGCTTTGTCCCTTTATGTTGCACGGTCTGCGGGGTTCCGTTCCTCGGACTCCCTTTTTGTGACTTTTGGTTTGGCTGGTCAGGGTAAAGCTGCGTCTCGGCTTACTCTTGGTCGCTGGATTAAGTCTGTTATTTCTTTGGCTTATCAGGGATCTGGTTTGCCTTGTCCTTCTGGTGTTCAGGCCCGTTCCACTAGGGGTGTTTCTGCTTCCTGGGCTGCTTTTCATGGGGTTTCCCTTGATGAAATCTGTCGGGCTGGGACGTGGGCCTCTGAGTCTACTTTTGTGAGGCACTATCGTTTGAATTGTGCTCTGTCTGACCGACCCAATTTCGGTAGTGGTGTGTTGCGTGCTGTGGAGGTTGTTCCGCCTCCCTGATTCTGTGTTTTTTCATTAAAACTATTTTTGCTGCACGCCTCTTTGTGTTCGGTCTCTGTTTTCTGTGTGGTTTGCCAAAGGCCTGTTGTTGGGGGTGCTTTGGTATGCCTCATTAGTGATGACTGGGTCGAGGACGAGGGACGTAGAGGTAATGCTATGATTACTTACCGGTAATCCCCATTACTCTTAGTCCTACTCGTCCTCGACCCAGTCATACTTCCCGCCCGCCCTCCCTTTCCAGGCCTTTGTTGCTTGGTATGTCAGGATGTGCTTTTGGTTGGCTGGTTTCTTATAGCCCCTGACGGGAGGGTGGGTGGAGCCTACAAAAGCGTTTCCTGTTTTGTTTCCTGTCTTGTGGAATACCTCATTAGTGATGACTGGGTCGAGGACGAGTAGGACTAAGAGTAATGGGGATTACCGGTAAGTAATCATAGCATTAACTCGCCTCACTCAGCCCAGTGATGTGTGTAAATGTCCTGAAGCAATTCAGCTGCTGAGTGGATTAAGAGTTGATTTACATCGCTGCTTGGAAATCCCACATAAACAAGCAGCCTGAAGAGGGATGGCAAAGAGCAGAATTTGCACCTTCTATTTTGTGCACCAATTTTTACTCTATCAACAGTTTTAGGGCCTGCAGTAATGTGTTGCTGGATGGAATTGTCAGTTTTTGCAGTACTGTAATTTTATCTAAAGGCATACAGCTACAAATCATTGTAAAAGGAGCCAGGTAAGGCTGATTACATAGTCATATATTGGGAAAATGAAAAGTTATTCACACGAAGGGGAAATATAATGTTGTATGTGCATGTGTGCAACAATTATTTCACCTATTAGTTATGTTTACTTACTCTTACGGCTCTTTGCTTGTGACCAGCAGAACTGTAATTTTCCTTGTTGCTTTACAGGTTGATGTTGCTAGTAAACAGATTTTAAGAACCTGCGAGCACTGCCTATTGAATTTCTTGGGTGACTGTGTGGCCTAAGCCACTCTGGTGCAGAAAATTAAGCAAAATCTTTATGCAACATGGTCCTTTCACAGATGGTTTAGAGAACATTATAGGAACATACAGGACTACAGTTAAATACTGAGCCAACTGAATTGACTTCATGTAATTATCAATTATTAGTAAGCAATTTTGAACTGAAATATCATCAAAGCGAATTGTAGAACTTGGTACAAAAACTATACTTTGATGATATATTAGTGGGAGCCCATTGATGTGAATTACAGCGCCTCGAGACCCTCACAGGTGAAGCAGCCCTGCTCTACAAATCCTGATTGATTGATAAATGCTAACTGTTTTGCAAAAATGACCCCTTTTTGGGTGGTCACCCCCCAGTTTTTCCACTTTTTTGGGACTCACCTGTTGATAATCTTAAACTGTAACACTGGGACACTGCTATTCAGCACCCAGTGTATGTACCTCCCACACCCTTAATGTTGATGTTGCCTTAAAACTTGACTTGCATATTTAACTTTCCTATAAGGGCAATAGTATATGGTACGGAAATACACCCATGGCATGGAAACTTAAATGCTACTTTTGGACCGGAGCGCCTATTGTTCCATCCACTACAGTGGTACTGAAAACATGGCTCCAGGCCTCCCTTGTTTAGCCTGCCATCTGCAGTGTAAAATGTGCAGTGCAACCTCTCAATGTCTCAGTGTTTCATTTGTGCAGGTGGTAGCCAGCACTCATTTTTGGGGACGACCACTTATTTTTCCTCAGCAGATATTGAGCACGAGCAATAGTGAGAGAGATAAACACAAACGGCAAAGTAGGAGGAAGAGAAAAATGGAAAAAGAGACACAGGGACTGTCAAGAGTGAAATAAAGGGGCAGGGAGTCCCTAGTAGCGCACTAAAGAGGCCTGAGGTGAATTCAATAATTCGCAACCCTGGTATGTGGCATGATGATTTTTAATGGCACCACTGGAGCTGAGCTTTGGGCACCAGCACTCATTCTCTTACAAAGTAAGCATTGCTCTTTTTTGACAGGTGAAGACCTCCCTTTTAATATTAATAAGTAACTCCTATGAAGGCCATGTAGCTCAAAGGCAGGATGCATGTATTTAAAAGTAAAACATGTAGAAAATAATGCTAACATGTCCCTGCAGGGACAAGGCCCCAAAAGCTGTTTTCAGTGTGGCAGGCCGGATGTCTGCTGGAATATCGATTGCTAAAAATATTGTGCGGACAGGATATTGTGTCAGAAATATTGAGGACCAAAATATCAAGAAGTTAAGTGCAAATAGGTAAGTATAGAATTACTATTCTTAACTCCACATCTACGTACCATGAAGATATAGATATCTTCATGGTACGTAGATGTGGAGTTAAGTCTAGTAAAACTTTGCTTTACCTTAGAAACTTTCTTACACTATATTTTTTATCCTCTAATAATATTGACACAATATTTCGTCCACACAAAATTTCTTCCTCAATATTTTGTCCAAACACCAGCAGGCCTACGTGTCCTACGCGGAAAATTAGAGTGTAGAATAAAATAACAACACTGCTATCTCGGGAATAGGACCAGCTGGAAAAATGATGACACCACTATTTTTTAATATGTAATAAAAATCTAATTCAATGGTGAAGTTGGATGTTAAATACATATTACAGAAAAGTAAGTTACAATGTTCCTGTCTGAACCTTCGAGGACTAACTAAAATTAGTCTCTTACAGCCACTCAGCCTGTTCTTGGTCTGAATTAGTTCTGAAAGAGTTATGAAAACTGCTCCAAGAGGAGAATTTTGAATTTGAATTTGAATATGGATTTCTAAAGCGCATAGCTGCCCTTGGGCGTCCCAGCGCTGATACTATCTAAAACACCAGTAGGAACGGAAGGGGGAGAGGGTTATGCTGGAAAGAGCCAGGTTTTGAGCTGCCTACGGAAAGCAAGCAGGTTGGATTCTGACCTTATGGAGAGTGGTAGGGAGTTCCACAGCTTGGCAGCATTGTAAGAGAACAGTCTCCCTCCTGAGCGGGACCTATTCACTCTGGGGATGGCTGCAAGATGAAGAGAGTCTGATCTGAGTTGTCGGTTTGCTCGGTATGGATTGATGATGGATTTCAGGATAGGGGGGCCTTTGCCTTGCAGTATTTTGTGGGAGATGCATAAGGCTTTGAAGGAGCCAATGTAGGCTTTTGATGGCCGGTTTGGCTGAGCATCTCGTTTTTGTTCCGGTCAGTACTCTTGCTGCTGCGTTTTGGGCGCATTGTAGTCTGTCGATGACATAGGCAGGGGCTCCCAGGTAGAGGGCATTGCCATAGTCTAACCTCACGTTCACCAGGCCTTGCATGAACAGTTTCCTGGACTGGAAGGGAATAAGGTGAAGGATCTTCCGTGCTGTTTTTATTAGACCAAAGCAGATACCTGTCGTTTTCCTGGCCTGTATTTTAAAGTTGAGGTCTTGGTCCAGCCATATGCCCAGACTCTTGACTTCGGGTTTAGGGGTGGGTGGCGAACCCATGCAGGGGGGCCATGATAGAGTTTGGGGGCGTTTGTGTGGATTACCAAGGAGGAAGATCTCTAATTTTTCTCCGTTCAGTTTTAAGCGGGATTCGCACATCCAGTGATAGATGTCTTCTAGGCAAGCTGCCAGATTGTCCAGGCTTTTACTTGACTGGTGGATAGACACCACCAGTTGGGTGTCGTCAGCGTACATGACCGTTTTAATGCCAAATGGGGCGGTAATGTCCTCCAACGGGGACATATACACATTAAAAAGTGTGGGGCTGAGGGAAGATCCCTGGGGGACCCCACACTGAAGCGGGTGGCTCTAGATGTGGCTAGGCCATCGGTCACCTGGTAGGTTCTGCCTTCCAGGAACGATTTAATCCAGGAGAGGGCGGTCCCTGTTACTCCTGTCAGTTTAAGCCGGTGGATTAGTATGTCGTGATCCACAGTGTCGAAGGCTGCGCTTAGATCGAGGAGGATCACTGCCACTGATCCTCCTGCGTCTAAGATAGATCTTGCCTCTTTGACCACGGCTAGAAGTGCAGTGTCTGTTCCCTGCCTCGGTCTGAACCCCGTTTGGGATTGTCTTAGGAGCTCGTTGGTTTCCAGGAACAGGGATAGTTGCTGGTTTACCATTCGCTCGGCCACTTTGCTTATGGCCGGGAGTAGGGAAATGGGTCTGTAATTGGAGAGGTCAGAGGGGTCGAGATGTGGTTTTTTGAGGAGCGCCTTTACCATGGCTTTTTTCCAGTTGGTTGGGACCGTGCCTAGTCTGATGGAGTCGTTGATTGAGCGGGTAAGTGGCTCGGCTATAGTCGGTATGACTAGCTTGAGTTGGCTCATTGGGGCAGGGTCTAATGGAGAGCCACTCTTAACCGCTTGTATAGTAGATAGGAATTGTTCTGTGGTTATCTGTGCGAAAGCGTCAAGACGTGGGATGTCTGGGTCGGGGAGGGGGGTCTCAGGGGATTGAGGTGTAGGGGGCGGTGGGAGGGAGTTGAGGATTTTACTGATTTTGGTGGCGAAAAGCTCCGCTAGTTGGTTGCATCTATTGCCCGATGGGTCTGGTGTGGGAGGGGGCTCGGGGGTTTTGGTGAGGAGACGTACGATACGGTACGTTTCTTTGGCAGAATTGGCTGCGTTCTGTAGAGACAATGGTCTGAGAGTGGAAAGGTGTTTCCTTCACCTGACAGGGTCCCAAGAAACTAAATTTCTTCAAAGGGCATTTACTGTCACAAGAAACGTTATGTGACACCAGGAAATGACCCAGACATTGTTCCCATAGTCAGGCTGTCAACAAACCCAGTGTAAGAACCAGTTTTGAGTGACCTCAGAGGATGAAGCTCTGCATTACCCTGGCCACTCCTCTGGGTGCGCACACAGACTCTGCATAATGGCAGAAGGGTTTCCCTATCTTGGATTTTGAGAGTGAAGGGCAATTTGATATTGCTTGCAGTAGAAAAAACAGGAACAGCTGAAAAAGTGGGTGGGGTTGCCTCGGGGAACTTCCCCCATTGGTTAAGGGGTGCCCAAGAGTGACCACAACCCACTAGTTGCTGCCTGGAATAAATGTGGCACCCCAAGGCACCATCCTCAGAACACTTTCTGGACTGTTGAAAAATCAGAGGAGGATTGGGCCTTCTGTCTATGACCTCAGATGAACCCTGAAGGACTGGACCTGCTCTCCATTGTACCCAGGACAAGAAATAGACTCACGGGTCAGCCTGCTGACCTCCTGTGTGTCTACAGGGACGCAACAAGCTGCAAGAGGCATTTTTCCTGAAGTACCCCACTGACCAGTGGACTTTGCTGTTGGCCTCTGCCTGTCACCTGAGAGTCTCTAAGAGCCTCCCTCAAGGTCCTCCTCGAGACCTTTGAAATGTACTCCTGTGTGAACGTTTACAAACATTTGAAATCTTTCCATCAAAGGTGCAGTGGCTCTGCGGAATCCACCAGAAAAAGTATCTGGATGGCTGATTCACGGCGTCGGACTGAAATTCAGGATCCACTATCATATGCAAATAAATTTGAGTCTCCTGAAAACAGCTATATGCAAGCTTTGATTGCTACTAAACAAGAACATCCATATTTATTTTTTGGTCTGAGAAAAATGACTGTGTGTTTGCCACAAGAGATACATTTTACTCAGATGACCATGCCTCAGATCGAGAAAGCTGAAAAGGAACAACCCCAAGAAACCACTTTCATATTCAGCAACTAGTAACAGTACTGTTCTCCTGTTCCTCGGCCTAAAGGCATTTAGACAATTTTGGAGTACATCAGTATGAGCTAGGAGAGCAAATATTTTGTACAGTCTTCCGAAGGCTCACATCTAACCCTGTAGACTTTAAGAACGAATTATAAATGACATTCATCAATATGAATAATGCTACTGACCACTAGAGCAGGACATTTACAATGCTCTGTTTTAAGCTCTGTCTTGTCTGTGTGTGTTTTTGTATGGTTAATTTGCTTCACTATAAATACATTTCTTTCTGTTTATAATTGTGGATGTTCTCTTTAGTGAACTCTTTGTTCATTGTACCATGCAATTACCTGTGAGTATCTTGATAGCTTTGCTTCTGTTGCCTTATCTGAATTCTACTGTGGATGACATGTTCCTAGCTGCATCTTGAAGCTAGACCAATGGCACTGTCTGTGAAATAAAAATAATAAACAAACAAGTGTGTGTAGCTGTTTTTGTCATGCAGAAGAATCATTACTTTTCTTTAATGCCTCTTTAGCTTGGAAAATGGCTTCTCTTTTCTGCTCAATATAGTCCCTTCTTGAGAGCTAGCATGGTGATTTCACGTTGGTGAAGCTCTTTAGTGGGCTAACGAGGTGATATAACGTTAGTGATGCTCTTCAGAGGGCTAACAAGGTGATATCATGTTCGGAAGTTCTTCAGTAGGCTAATAAGGTGATATCATGTTGATGAAGCTCTTCTGAGGGCTAACAAGGTGATATCACGTTGATGAAGCTCGTCGGCGGGCTAACAAGGTGATATCATGTTGGTGAAGAACTTCAGTGAGCTAACAAGGTGATATCACATTGGTGAAGCTCTTCAGCGGGCTAACAAGGTGATATCACGTTGATAAAGGTCTTCAGTAGGCTGCTTAATTCATCCTTTATTGCTAGCATTGGTCACTAGACAATTTCTATTGGCCGGACATCTTTTTGCAGTGTACTGGATTGCACGCGTCTTGGCCCTGATTTCAATCTGTGCTAAGCAAAGTCCAGGCCCAGCACTAGATTTAATGTAGATTACTGCAAGTGCAGAAAAGCCTCATCCTTAACTTTCCCTGTAAGACCACTGTTGCTTCAATGTTGCTTTGCCTTATACAAGTCTGCTATACCTAGATTTATTAATTCAACCATGGCCTGGCTGATGACTGGGACAGCGTTTCAGCCTTCAGTACGGCTTTATTTAGATGGCGCTCTCAGCTCAATGGAGTGAGAGAGTTTGCCCAGCTAGACAGAGTTTCATACTATTTCAAGCATGTCTAGGCCAAGGTAGATTTCTTTTCTTCATGTTTGTATGTATATGTAAATGTATGTCTCAGATCTAAATACAAAGAACAAAGGGTCAGATGTATGAAATTATTTAGTGACTGCGAACCATGAGAGTCACAAAATCACTGGGTTTGCGACCATAAAATACCTCTGGCTAATGTACAAATCCCATTGCCATAAGTCAGAGACATTTTTCTGACTCATAAAATTGGTTTTTGAGGCCTATACTAAATAGCAGTTTGGAAAGGGCATGAAAGGGGTGTGAACGGGCGGGAAAGGGGAGTTGCTTCTAAACTACGATTCAGTATGGAATGCTTTTATGGAATGCCACTGCAATTCTGGTCATAAACTCCTGAACAGTTACCTACACCTCAAATGAGGTGTTAACTGATTGACAAAGGGGAGAGGGTGCCCTTCTTGGAAACCCTTCTGCTTTGGGAATTGTGTTGGCAGCGTCAGGGGGAAAGGCAGTGGTGATGAGTACCACTCCCTGATACCTCTGATGCGTTCCTAAATGGAAAACGTTTATTTTCTCATTTGAATAACACATAGTTTGTTTGCTTTTATTCAATACAATGAATTTCCTTTTCCAGAATTGTTATTGTTATTATGATAACATTTTCACTGTACTACACAATGGTCATCTTAATAGGCCTGTTCCAACATCATTATATTGAACCGACTGTCCATGGAAGTTCATATCCGCTGTAGCTATGGGCTTGTCTTAATGTTAGTAAGTGCACGAGAATCACAAAGTTTTGATTTGGTTCTTTCCAACATTGTGAAACAGAGAAGCATGAATTTTGTAATTACCCTACGAGAGCGGAAACAGGGACACAGCCCAGAAGGGCCTGCAAATATCGTATCATCCTCTGGCCAGGCGTTGCCAGAGGATATAAATAAAGGGGCGAAGATCGCTCCTGGTCTTCCGTCCCTACCACTCATGTAGAGTGTCCTTTTGTCCTTAATGTTATTAGGCCTAGGCCAACCCTCTATCACCTTAGCCCCATTACACTGGCAGCGAGGGTGTCTTCAACCCCGCGGCACCTCCCTCTGTGGCAGCAAGTGCGAACCTCTGCTTGGCGCAGAGACTGCTACGCGGCAGGCCCGCTGACAAGCATGGCAGATGCTGCGATCCGCTGTTGTGCCTGGCCCCACCGTGTGGCTACGGATGTGGGCCTACCCTTGGCGCTGGGATCGATGCGCAGTAGGCCAACTTGGACTCTCCTGAGTCACGGTGCTTAGCTGCCGCTTCCGCCCCTACCGCTGGTGCATGAGGCCGCCACCGCGATCGCACCCGCTGAGATGATCCGGAGCACGGCAGTGCCCCTGCAGAGAACACATGTGAGTACAGCTGACCACGAACATGCTCAGACAAGCACGAGGACACATATTTCCTCCTGGAAATACCTGCAGAGCATTCTCAGTGTCCCACGGGGCTGCACGGGCCGAAGCTCACCATACCACATGAGGAGCCTAGAGCTCACCACACCAGCAGCCAGGCCTCAAATGTATTAACTCCTGCTGCACTTGGAATTTCAGCAGGCTAGCTAGAAGAGGGCAGATGGAGAGTGACAGAGAGAAAAAAAAGGAAGGAAGAGAAGTAACAAAAGAGAGACGGCTCAGTACCCCTCGGCGGCCCCGTTGTACCAACCACACAACACGCACAAGTCAGCGCGCTACCATTGTTCAGTGAGCTTGGAAAATATGGATCAGCCACCTAGACAAGTATTTCATTGCAACAAGAGAGACAGATAGCACCATCAAACGGTCACTGCTATTGCACTTTGCAGGAGAGGAAATATATCAACTCTGCCAAACACTGGAGCTGCTAACGACTCCGATGCAGCAGTCAGGGCTCTGAACGTGCACTTCAACCCACAACTTAACCCAGACTTTGAAAGATTCAAGCCTTGCCAAGTCTGCCAAAGAGAAGGGGAGTCTATGGATGCGTTCCACGTGCGCCTAAGAGAACTGGCCAGCACATGCACGGCTGACGACCAAGCCAAAGAGGTGAGAGCACAGGTCATACAAGGGTGCGGAAACAAGATCCTCAGGAGCCTCGTCCTTCACCAGCTGAGGGTCCAGGTGGAGGATATACTTGTCATGGCATGGTCCCATACCTGTCAACGCCAGAGCAACGGAGATGGACACAGCCATCATTCAGCAACCGGAAAAAACCTGTCACAATACATACAGAATGAGCAGGCGCAGTTAAAATGCAAGAAATAGGAGGCAGCGGCAGGCAGCCAGAGAAAGCCACACCCGGCTCGTGATGTGGATACTGCAGACAAGAAGAGCACACCCCAGAGGAATGAAAGGCACAAGAGCAGACATGCTCAAACTGCAGCACCCTCAACCACTTCGCCACCACATGCAGAGGAGGGCCAAGGAACAGAGACGCGTAAGGAAGGAAGCCACCATCAAAGTCCATGAGGCAGCTATCCCTCAAGGACCCAGAGATCCCCAAAACAGTCAAAAGCCAACACCGACAGCCGTACCACCTGGAAGACTTGTCCACCGAAGTTGAAAGTGAATGTTTCCTCATCTCATTTCCAGTGACTTAAAACGCAGGATACGCCCACAGCCCACATGTGTCATAGAAATCGCAGGATCCTGGGTCACAGCTCTAATCGACACCGGTGCATCCATTAACGTGATGAGCAGCCAACAGTACAAACAACTACATCCACACCCCCAGCTAGCACAATCCAACGTCAAGATATTCATGTACAGAAGCCATACACTGCTACCTCTGAAAAGCAAGATGACCGTGCAGGTGAGAGCGGAGAACCAAGATTTCACAACGACATTCCACGTAGTCGATAGGGAGGCCGACATACTAGCGGGGAGCCACACCACATAAGACCTTGGCCTAGTCACTTTCACCCGTTCGGTCAAGACATTTAAGACAGATGAAACATTTGAGTTATTCCACACCTCTTCACTGGGCTGGGGTGCATGAAGATATGGCCTGTCAAACTCCACATCGACAAATCGATCAAACCTGTAGCGCTCCATCACAGGCACATCCCGTTTCACCTACGGCCGTTGGTCAAGCAGAAACTCCATAACTTGGAACGACACGGAGAGATTGAAAAGGTCACTGGCCTGACACCCTGGGTCTCGCCCATGGTGATAGCGGAAAAAACAAAACAACTGGGAAAAATATGGCTGCGCATTGATATGCGCATGCCCAAACAGGCGATCAAAAGGGAGAGGCACATAACACCAACAATGGACGACATCATTGCCGATCTTAACAGGTCCCGATGGTTCTCCAAGCCAGACCTCAACGCAGGATACCATCAGCTAAGGCTAGCAGAAAAGAGCCGATACATAACACCCTTCTCAACACACATCAAACTGCGCCGATATAAATGGCTGAACTTTGACACATCATCTGCCTCCGGGACACTCCTTCCGGCCTATAAGGAGTGCTCAATGTCAGTGACGACATTCTAATCCTTCGCCATCCATTGAAGAGCACCACAAACACCTCCGAGCAGCCCTACAAAGGCTGTCAGATCACGGTATAACACTCCACAAAGCCGAGTGCTCGTTCTTTCAGAACTCCATTGAGTTCTTCAGATACTTCTTCAATCAGGAAGGAGTAGTGTGGCTCACTGGTTAGAGGCGGCAGACCCGGAAGCAGAGGACGGCCCGGGACCAGGGTTCAATTCCCGACGCGGCAGGGTCGTGGACCAGGGCCAGCGGACTCGATAATTCTCGCCACGGTGCCTACTCTAACCAGGGATCACACTCGGCAACTCTGGGCATTAGCTTGCCTCATCTCCACAAACGTCCCCCCACATTCGCCGGGGATGCCTGGTTTCACCTTGGAGATACCCAGGAGGGACCGTCTCACAGGGATAGCCAGGACGGGTTCCCCAGCGGTCTACAGCACCACGACGCCTCGGCAGCAGTGCGCTTTACAAAAAACACATACATACATACGGGTGGACCCACAAAAATCGCACGCAATGCAACAAGGACAAGAGCCGACCGGTATTGGAGGTGCGAAGTTTTCTAGAGATGGCCACGTACTGCGGGCGTTTCATCCCCAACCTAGCTGCAATAGATAAACCCCTCCGAGCATTAACAAAAAAAGACGCCTTCATGGAAGTGGAGCCGCAAGGAAGAAGACGAATTTCGACATGTCAAAGAAGCACTGCTCAGCAAAACAACCATGGCATACTTCGATGCCACCTGGAACATAGAGTTGTTAGTAGACACCAGTCCCGTAGGCCTGGGGACATTCATCACACAAGAAGTGGAACCTGGCAAGTGGGCTCCCCTTGTATTCGCAAGCAAAGTCCTCACACCCAGAGAAGTGCGGTACTCCCAAATCGAAAGAGACGTGCTGGCAATTAAGTGGACATGCAGCCACTTCCATCTCTACATCAGAGGACACCCCTTGCAAGTAGTCACCGACAACCAACCAATTCTTCCACTGTTCCGGGGAATGGCCCCACATCCTCTGTTACAAATGTAAAGGTGGGCGATTCAACTGCAACACTACCAGATGGACCTAGTGTATCTCCCCAGTTCAAAGTATCCCGCAGATTTTCTCTCCCGGCATCCTCCAGACCCAGAAGAAGAAGACACAGACAGCAACACAGAAACGGAAGAATACATCGACATGGTGTCCCAAGGATCATGTCCCCGTGCCCTCACCACCGAGGAAATCAGGTCAGCAACCATGGGCGACCCTGTCCTAGCCAAAGGTGTGGACTGCCTACTCAAGGGTCATGGGAGAACTTTCTGCACAATGCCTACAACTGGTGCGTCCCAAACAAAGAGTGCCTCTGGAAAAATATGGAGGGTGCGGGACGAGCTAAGCATGACCGCTGAAGGACTGGTGCTAAGAGGCTCCTGAATCGTAATCCCAGAGAGCCTACAAGAGAGATTGACAATCCTTGCACACGGGGGTCACCAAGGCAGAGTGTGGATGAAATCACGTATGAGGGAGAAGGTGGGTTTCTCAGGATTTGAGGCCGCGGTGGACAACCTGGTACATAACTGCCATTCCTGCCAGATCACAAGCAACCAGAAACCCCCGGCGCCAATATTCAACAAGGAGCTCGCCTCCGCGCCGTTGTTTCGAGTCAGCCTCGACTTTGGAAGCATCCCAGATGGAGAGTAACAGCTATCCAAATACCCAATAGTCGAAGTAGTGGACTCCATTGGGTTCACCCACATTGCAACGGTCCTAGAAAAGACGTTTGCTTTGTTTGGTCTGCCCCAGGAATTGAAGACAGAAAATGGTTCACCTTTTCCAAGAGGAGAATTTAAGGAACTGCTTACTTCCATGGGCATACGACATCACCATATCATATCACCCCTCAATGGCCTCAAGTCAATGGCAAAGTAGAGTGTTTCATGCTCGGGCTGAAAAAGTCCTGCGCATCGCCATGGCAGAACAGACCAACCCAGAGGCAGCGCTACCACAATTCCTGTGAGAATACAGCAGCATGCTGCATTGCACCACACAGAGATCTCCATGGTCCCTATGCTCTCCGAACACAGATGGGACACCATCCCTGTGTAGCCATGGCAGAACAGACCAACCCAGAGTCAGCGCTACATCAATTCCTGTGAGAATGCTGAAGCACGCTGCATTGCACCACACAGAGATCTCCATGGTCCCTAATGCTCGCCGGATACGGATGGGACACCATCCCTGTGTCAGAACGCTGGACCCCAGCACCATATGGGCGAGCCAACGCTCAAACTCGACGGGCCCAAAGAACAAGCGGGCCAGTTGGAGGCAAAGAGCCAAACATCGAATCATTGTGCCAGGGAGCCTGGTGCTGATCGGAAACCATTGTGCAGTAGAGAAGTTCAAGACACCCTATGAACCAGGGACCTGGACCGTATTGCGGATAAACGGAACAGCCATCACAGCCAAACGTGGCAGTGAAGTGGTCACTAGGAGCATATTATGGTTCCAGAAGGTAGAACAAGCGGATCGAGGAGGCGTCCGTCCAGAAGGCACAGAGACAGAAGCTGACTGGGCCGAAGGAACATCCCAACCTAGCACTGGAAGACCAAACCTGGCCAGTCCTTCGAGCCCTATGGCAAACCTGCCTGGGGAGAGCGAAGAGTCGAGTGTCACATCTCCACCAGGCCCTAGTACCCAGAGTACAAGTCATTGATCCAGCTCCCAGAGTATAATCTCAGGCCAAATCCACCACCCAGTCAGAGACTCAAAGATTTTGTTTGCTGAACATTGTTGATTCAAGTTTATACCAAGTTGGGGAGGAATGTATTGACCCTAGACCTGCGAGAGCAGAACCCGGGGCATGGCCCAGAAGGACCTGCAAACATTATATCACTCTCTGGCCAGGCGTGGCCAGAGGATATAAATAAAGGGGCGAAGATCACTTGTGGTCTTCCGCCCATACCACTCATCTAGTATGCCTCTGTGTCCTTAATGTTATTAGGCCTAGGCCAACCCTCTATCACCTTAGCCCCTTTACAAATTTCTTCTGGTCGGCTAAAGACTGTTACACATTGCATTTATGCCATGTACTTGCTGTGTCAGTCGCTATTCGCGTATGACATCAGAGGCAACTGCCAAGCAATAGCGGAAGTGGTGGTCTGCACTTTGTTGCTGAAAAAAAAATAATAGAATTGCACGTATATGCTGGTAGAGGAAAAGCAGGCCGTAGGCTGAAAAACCATACCATATGCTGAGGTGAGCTGGGGTACTGTCACTAAGACTTGCCCAGGCATCCCCTTGCAAGCGGGTGCAGTCACTGACTGCACCCACCTGCAAGGGGATCTCTAAACCCCTTTGAAAGTGCAGGCAGGTGCCGCCTGCGCTGCAAAAATACGGAGCGTCTGCTCTGTGTTTTCACATAAATGCGCTGCCTTGAGTTCGCGTTTTCCTTGGGGGCAGTGCATATGCCATAAAGGGGCGCATTATAACTGTTTGCGCCCGGCGCACCCTTTGTAAGGTGCGCCAGGCGCAAACACTGATAATGTGTATATACGGCCCCTGATGTAATTCTGCCTTGTCTTATCCCGGTTAACAGGGTCTCACCATAGGGAGGCATCACTGCTCTTCCTCTATGGGGCAAGTGTCCCTACAATTAGGGTAAGGTAGGGCTATTGCTTCACTCTGCCCTTTTTAGATGTGTATTACACTTTGTTTGCATTTGCAGTGCATCACTATGGTGCAATATTTGTGCAATATTTGTGAGATTGGGATAATGACTTCCAACCCTTGGACACAATGTTCTCTTTTGTTAGGTGACATGTTTATGTTCTCTTTTGTTAGGTGACATGTTTATGTTCTCTTTTATCTATCAACAGGATTGCTTGACTGATGGAGTAATTGCAAGTATAACCTTTTTCAACCTGGTTTTCTGCCATCCATCAACACGCACTACACAT
This sequence comes from Triturus cristatus, assembly GCF_964204655.1. Taxonomy (NCBI): domain Eukaryota; kingdom Metazoa; phylum Chordata; class Amphibia; order Caudata; family Salamandridae; genus Triturus; species Triturus cristatus. Next base: position 138,001,382 of record NC_140589.1, on the reverse strand, counting down.
TACTATCAGGGACAACACTAGGGAAGCGGGTTCCTGAACAAGGCCGCTGACACCAAGTTGGCTTAGACGATGGCCCAAAATATCCAGAGCTAGTGTTTAGATGTAGGAATAATAATAATTCCTAACATCCTTTCTTAGGGCCTGATTTAGAATTTGGCGCATTGCGTACTCCGCATCAAACATGATTGGTATCCCATCCGATGTATTACAAGTGTCATGGCATATAATGCCCAATTAATATGGCACACTGGATATTTGTCACATCTGTGTCAGAGTATCCCATACGCCAAACTCAAAGTAACACCTTTATTTTATTAATCTCATTAGTGGTACATATTAACATTCCAGTGATGTAGCACTAGATCATTTTTACAGTGTTCATTTAGGATCCCATCCTATACAAAAACATCTTTCCAGAAAGATCTCCTATTTTGGAGACCATGCAGGCATGGTACCTATCTAGAATAAGGAGGGGATCCGAGGATGAAGCAAGCCACAATTGGCGAGTGAGGGTCCTTTGCCGAATAAGATATGGTAAGATAACGTAACATGACATAAGACAACATAAGTCAACCTAAGATAAGATTCAATCCGTTTTGCGAATTCCTGTGTGTACGCGGCAAATAATGGTTCACAGAAGCTGCTTTGAGCTGCACATCCTAGTATACTACAAACTCACAATATCTGGGGGTTGTGGGCTCAGCTGAGCCTGGTTCACAGAGGTCTGGTGCACACATTGCTTGTGGATGGCTCTGCATGGAGTTCAGAGGTTCCTTGGTGCCCTCCTTGATGGCGGAAACATGTGAAGTAAGTGCGTATGAGGGTGAGGCGTGGGCTGGATGGGATCTGAATGAATAATATTAAGTTCGTGTAGCTCCTAACATTATTGGCACCGTCTTAGTTGCTGATGGATTAACTTCCTTTCTTTAAAAAAAAGAAAAAGTAACTGGAGGCAGCTCCTATAATTAAAACATCAGCCACTCGTAATGTCAGGAAAGCTATTAAATGGGAAATTCAAAAATGTGTGCGCTAATTGCATTACTAATGGGAGCTTTTAAGTAATTGAAATCCAATGAACCAATGCAGTCCCTTTTCCCTCGCTCAGTCCCAGTGTGACAGACGAGGCGCCGGGGAGCGGAGCAGAAAGAAACGGATCCGCGCGCCGTGGCTTGAAGTATTATTATTTTTGGGGGGTTTCTTTTCATAAATCCTTCTCTCCAACATCCTCATCGAGCGGCCACACAGCGGATTGACACCAGCAGTACTGAAAACAGTAGAATTGCATTTACTGGAACAAAAAGTGACGGTCAGAGTTCCACAGGCAGGGAGATAGTTAGCCAGTCATGAAAATGTGCAGTTTGCTGCCCACGTGAATAGGTCTGCACTATGATCATATCCATTAATAAAGAAAAATATATTCCTCCAGTTCGCATTCTTTCACAAATATACAACGCCAAGTATTCTATCAAACTGCTAGAATTAGTAACAATAAAATGGCATTCCTCGCTCCCACCTCAGAGCTTGCGTCTGATGTGCTAGTCCTTACCCTTGTAGTATCCCCGTGGACAGAAAGAGACACGGACACATGGTTCTTGCTGGTCAGCTCCTTTATTATGTCTATCCTCTTCCAGGGCTACGGCTAATTGCCGTCCCTAGCCCTCCGCTCCTCCCTTTCCGCCCGCCCTGGTCCCCACTCAGGCCGGTCCTAGTGCCTGAACTGTTTGGTCATTGTGCACTATTACATCGGCGCCATTACATCTCCCCCCTCTGTAAATAAGAAAACAGAATATGACCAACACAGCAGCTGTCTCTTTAAAGTTCCTCAATAAGGCGAGACGGTTTTGTGATGACCCGTCTGGGGCGTGCCTGGAGTTCAGGATTGTCACGCTCGTTCTCGTCAGCCATTTCCATCAATGCCTGACTGTGGTGCGGAAGTGTCTCTGGTTCTCTCTTCTCTATTTTCAGTTCAGTCAGTAGTTCCTTAATGTTGGGTCCGCACTTCTTAAAATACGTCACGTTCCTGGTGAGTCTTCTTCCGTCGGTCTCTGCAGTAATCATAGTTCCTTTTTGTTGTATCACTTTCAGCGGAACCTCATGATACTTGCTATCAGTCTTCCGGGGCTGCTCTTGTCGTGCCAGCACCCAGTCTCCTTCTTGTATTTGAGGGGATGTAGCACGTCACCGTTCATCCGCATATTCCTTCATCTTTTCTTTCTTTATCTTGTCTCTGGCTGCCATCTCCTCATGGTCAGAGTCGGGATACTGTTCGTTCGCTGCCATCGTCATCATCGGTAGTCTGGTGCGCACTGGGCGTCCCAGCATGAGAGTGGCAGGACATTTGCCTGTGGTGGAATGAGGCGTGTTTCGGTATGCTCGCAGTACCTTGTTGAGTGCCATCTGAAAGCTCTTTCCGGTGAGTTCTGCTTGCTGAATGGCTTTCTTGATTGTGGACATGAAGCGTTCAATCCGTTGGCCTGAGGCCATAATGGTGTGATCCTGCGGTGCTTGAAGTTGAGGTGTTGAGCAAAAGCAGCAAAGTCGTGGCTGTTGAATGGAGGCCCGTTATCTGACTTCACCACTAGGGGAATGCCCCATGCGGCAAAGACTTCCTCTAGTATCGGTATAGTACTCGATGCTTTCGTGGATGAGCACAGTTGTGCGATGGGGAATCTGGAGTACTCGTCCATGATGACCAGGACATATTGGCCTGATTTTATTGGCCCAAAGAAGTCGATGGCAATGTGTTGCCAGACACCCTCCGGTAGTGGAGACATTTGTAGCGGTGCAGGAGGATCCGGGCGGCTCACCAGTTGACATTGCGGGCAATCTTTCAGGGTTGTCTCTACCATCAGATCTAGTGTTGGAAACCAGACTCTTTCACGGAGTGCTCTTTTTGTGGCTACTATGCCCCGGTGCCCTTCATGCGCTAAATTAATGACCCCTTTTCTGAGTTGTCGTGGGATCACTATTCTGGTGTCTCGTAAAACGAGACCATTTGTTGCTATTGACAGTTCGTCGTGGACATGTTTGTATGCCGCCATTTCTTGGTCGTTTTGTTCACTGCTTTGAGTGTGTCTCCACCTGTTGGTTTGAATCCGACGTTTCACCTCTTGCAGGGTGGCATCTGTTTGCGTCGCTTCACAAATGGCTTCCAGTGGAACAGCCAGAGGTCTCGCTTGGTCTACTACGAAGTGAATGTATTCATCCGCGATTGATTTTTCTAATTTGCTGGATCTGATGGGGTGCCGGGACATGTAGTCTGCGGGGTTTTCTGCTTTTCCTGGCTTGTGAATGATGGCGTAGGTGTATTCCTGGAGTCGGAGGCCCCATCTCTCTATTCTTGGTGGCATTGTTGCTCGCGGGTTTCCAAAAATTGTGGTCAAGGCTTGATGGTCAGTCACTAGTGTAAAGTGTTTCCCAAAGATGAAGATGTGAAAGTGTTCACACGCCCAGACAACGGGCAGGCTTTCTTTTTCTGGCTGTGAATACGCTCTCTCCGTGTCTGTTAGACTTCTGCTGGCGTACGCTACTATGTGTCGCTGATCTTCTTCTCTCTCATATTGTGCTAGGATGGCTCCTAGTCCTACGGGGCTGGCGTCCACTGTTATCTCTGTTTTCTTTTTCGGATTGAAGTAAGCCACATTTTTAGGCCGACTCTACAGTTCTTTTGATCTCTCTGAACGCCCCTTCACATTGGGTGGACCATTGAAAAGGTTGTCCTTGCTTGGTGAGCATCCTCAGAGGGTAACTTAACGTGGCGTAGTCAGATATATATCTGGAACAGTAGCTGGCCATGCCTAGGAACGATCGTACATTGCCCACGTCGTCTGGGCTTGGTGTGTCGTTTAGCGCCGCTACCTTTTCTGGGTCTGGTTTCATGCCACTTCCAGAGAATATGTGGCCGAAAAATTTCAGCGTCGGTTTGTGAAATTCACACTTGTCTCTGTTGAGTGTGAGGTTGGCTCCAATGAGTGCATGACAGACCTGATCTAGTGCTTTGTCGTGTTCTTGAGTCGTTGCTCTATATACAAGGATGTCATCGCTGTAGTTTAGGACATGTGGAATGTGATGTATTGTTCTCCTGATTGCCTCTTGGAATATTTCCGCTGCTGATGACACTCCGAAACGTTGTCTTTTATACCTGAATAGCCCGAGGTGTGTCAAGAATGTCGTGATATATCTTGAACTTTCATGCAATTCTAGCTGGTGGTATACTTTGTTGAGGTCTAGTTTTGAAAATATCTTGGCTCCGTTGAGTGACGTGATCATGTCACTGATGTGAGGGCCTGGATGTCTCTCTCTCTCTATCGCCATGTTGGGCGCCCTCATATCCACACATAGGCGGACTCGGCTGGTTTCCCCTTTCTTCAGGACTACCACCACCGGGGAGACCCATGGCGTTGGTCCATCTGTTCTTTCTATGGTATCTGCTTCCAGTAGATCTTGGAGCGCCTTCTCCACGGCTTCTTGCAGGTGAAACGGGATTTTCCAGTGATGCTGTGCTACCGGTGTGACTTGTTCATTTATGTGTAGTCTTATTTGGCAGTCCTTCATTTTTCCCAGGCCTTGAAAGAGCTTGGGGAATTTTTGGATGATAGCTGGTTTGTCAGCCACTCGGTATAAGATGTCAACCAGTTTCAGTCGTTCTGCGGTGGCCAGGCTCAGGAGGCAGTCGGTGTGAGAAGTTGGCCTGGTATATGATGCTCACTAGTTAAAGTGATCACCTTGTACCATGCCAAGCAACCCTTATGGTGTGGTTGTAAGTCAACCTTTTCGGACTAGCTGCCCTAGTGGTAGCGTAGGCTAAGCAGTCTTTGAGGCTAAACTCGTGAAGCGTGTTAAGCCAGCTGTTTTACCAAATGCAACCCCCCTTTATACCAATGAAAGGACACCACACAGATATATATTCAAAATATATATGTATTTATTTCTCAAAGTAACCCCTAGTCTCTTTATGAGCACAGGAGCACAAATCGTCAAACAAGATTACAGTAGAATACACAGAAGTTGCACTTTATATGGATAGTCCCTGGTGGCCACTCAAACCATATACTAAAATAGTGGTATAAGTACCACGAACAGAAAAGGGAAAAGGCCTAGGGCCTCTAGAATCGCTGGGCCTACAAGGAGCTAACTTCAGTTAGTGACCAGGAGGTCCACGGGTGGCGTGTGCAGAGCAAATAGTCACACGCGTGCTCCCATAGGTTTCAATGGGTGCGTAAAAAGTACAAAGTTACTGCAAAGAGGATCTTCCGGATGGACTAGAAACTCAAGATTTGGAACACAGGCACTAGAGATGTAATACTACACTTGGGCACAGGTGTGCCAGCTTTACCTCACCCACAGGAAGCGGGTGCATAGGCCTCGAAGTGCGTCGGGTTTCTTCTATCTGTTCCGTGGAGCTTGTAGACAAAGATGCTGCAGGCGGTCGGTCCGGGAGAGATGCAGTGGATCCAAGAGTGGATCGGAGATGTTGAAGACCTGTAAGCAGAGGGGACAGTGTTCACAGTCACTAGCCAGTGACCAGCGTGGCACCAGGTGGATACCAGGCAATGTCGGGTGCAAACAGGAAGAAAGGTGTAGCTTGTCTCTGCAGCCACGTGGTCCCTGGAGGTCGACGACGTCCAGGAGTCCGTTCACGAGCTGTCCCACGCAGGCTCTTGCTGTCGGCGGTGTCGGCGACTTGATCGAAGCAAACAAGCCTTGGCAAAAGCAATTGTTGTAGGAGATGAAATAAGCTGATGGTTCTGACCAGCAAGGTCAGAAGGACTGCTCCTTTGGAGGGGAGCAAGGGCCAGTCTGGAGCAACCAGACCAGCGGTGTATTTTGTAGAGTTCGTCGCCAAGATGGCTACTAGCCAGCGGGCCAGCAACCGGTTAGGTGCGTCGAGTGGCAAAATGCAGAAGGGCCCCACGGAGATTGTGGAGATGCTGGAGGGCTCACCTTTGGTGCAGATGCTGCTCGGGTGTTGGGCTTCTCAGATCCCAAAGCACAACTTGGAGGGAGCCTCGGTTGTTGCACTTGTCAGCTTGTCGTGGTCGTTTCAAGATGGCTGGCTCCACGTGTCTCGGTGCCTCCACGGGTCTCCTCTTTTCAGGGACTGTGAGTCGGGCGGTGAGAGGTCTGGAGGTCCAGGTCTTGTCAGTCTCTGGGCTCGGGCTCCGGCGGGAGGCGGCGGCAAAGCAGACATTGATTCGCTTGATGGTGCTTGCGTTAGCAAGGTGGTCACTCCCTGACCACAGGGGAGATTGGCTTCAGTCCTCTGTGCAGCAGAGCGTCGAAGTTCCCGTCTTCTTCTTAGTGTTAAGTTGATTCCAGGATGTCTGAAGTCTTAGGACACAGCTCCTACCTTTAAGCGGATTCTAGGGGCCGGACTACCTGCTAGGTCCCTCCCTATGGGTGGGACCAGGAAGGGGGGTGGTTACACCCCCAATCCTTTGTCCAGCTCGCCCCAGGCCCGGGACTGGTGTGCCCCAGGACCGGTTTGAACTGGCATATGCACCGAGGCTCCTTGTGAGCCACAGGCATGTCTGGTTTCTTTCAAGCCCTACCTGACCAATACACAAAATCCTGTCTGGGGTGGTGCACGCACCTCCCCTGGCAGGAAACCCTTTGTCCACACCTCCCAAGCTGGAAGGACTCCCAGCAGCAGGAGGGCAGACTTGTGTCTGTGGTGGCAGCATCCATTTTGTGGAGCTGAGGCTATGTCTGATTTTACCCGGGTTTCAGGTACTGTACATGTCGTGTCCCTCTAGAAGGGTGGAATGCTAACCCCGTCGCCAGAATTGGCGAGGGGTTAGTATTCCAATTCGTATGACACCTTACTCGACATGTTTTGATAAAGCCAAACCAAAGATATCATTTAACCGCGAGGTTCATAATGCACTTAAGAGTATATGGTATGACGATATCTGGAAACAGTAGAAGGAAGTTGGTCCGACCACTGCAGACAGGCTCAGCTCATGCCAGAGCACCATCTCACATGGAACCAAGCACTCTGCCTTCAGGATTGTTAAGGCCTGCCATAGGAGTGACTTATAGGTTACCAGGTGTCCCATTTAAGGTTAGGTATAGGTATACTACACCTAAGTAAGAGGTGATTACACCAACTTACCCCAGCTGAGTGATCAGCCAGTTGTGTCAAATTGTTAGGCCAAGCCTGGGGTGGCATAATACATGCTTCAGCCCTTGGCAGGCCTTGGGTACACCAATGCCCTGGGTACCTAGTGTACACTGGTACAGGGGCTGACAGGGTGATCCACTTCCAATTGGTTATGCACCTAGGGTGCATAGTTTTAATTTAGTAGAGAGAACAGCAGGCTGGGGGTCTGATTGGCAGGCCCACAGCCTCAATATGTCAAAAACCAGTGAAGCAAAAAGCAAAAATTTGGGGTTACCATAGGATAGCAGACCCTACTCTCCTACACAACCCCCCCCCCAAACGCTGGGACATTAAACTAGCCTTGACCAGTCTCGTCTTCATGTCCTAAGTGGAAGTACCTGGAGAGACCATCTGCATTCCCATGGTCAGTACCTGGCCGGTGCTCCACTGTAAAGTCCATCCCCTGTAGGGAAATGGACCACCTAAGCAGTTTGGGGTTTTCACCCTTCATCTGATTTAGCCACAAGAGGGGCTTATGGTCGGTCTGAATCTTGAAGTGAGTGCCAAACAAGTATGGCCTCAGCTTCTTCAGGGCCCACACCACAGCAAAGGCCTCCCTCTCAATAGCTGACCAATTCTTCTCTCTGGGGGTCAACCTTCTGCTAATAAAAGCAATGGGTTGGTCTTGACCATCTACATTAAGTTGTGACAGCACAGCTCCCACACCCAACTCAGAAGCATCTGTTTGGACAATAAACTCTTTGGAGTAGTCAGGACTTTTCAGGATAGGTGCAGAGCACATGGCCTCCTTCAGGTCATCAAATGCCTTTTGACAGCTTACTGTCCACTGAACCTTTTTGGGCATCTTCTTGGATGTCAGATCATTAAGAGGAGTCACAATGGACCCATAGTTCTTAACAAACTTCCTGTAGTACCCAGTCAAGCCCAAGAAAGCTCGAACTTGAGTCTGGGTGGTTGGAGGGGACCAGTCCTTGATGGATTGTATCTTACTCTCCAGTGGTTGAACTTGGCCTCCACCTACAAGGTGGCCCAAATATACAACCTTACTCTGCCCTATCTGGCACTTTGTAGCCTTGATAGTGAGGCCTGCCCTTTGCAGAGCCTCAAGAGCCTTCTTCAGGTGGATCAGGTGATCCTCCCAGGTGGAGCTAAAGACAGCAATGTCATCCAGATATGCTGCGCAAAAGTCATCCAACCCAGTAAGGACTTGGTTCACCAGCCTTTGGAAGGTGGCAGGTGCATTCTTCAGACCAAAGGGCATCACCACAAACTGGTAGTGCCCACCTGGGGTTGAGAATGCTGTTTTGGCCTTAGACTCCTCAGCTAATCTGATTTGCCAATAGCCAGCTGTTAAGTCAAATGTGCTCAAAAACTTTGCAGAAGCTAGTTTGTCTATGAGCTCATCTGCCCTTGGAATAGGGTGTGCATCTGTCCTGGTGACAGCATTGAGACCCCTGTAGTCCACACAGAACCTCATCTCTCTCTTGCCATCTTTGGTGTGAGGTTTGGGGACCAGAACCACTGGGCTAGCCCAGGGGCTCTCTGAGGGTTCAATGACACCTAATTCCAGCATTTTATGTACCTCAGTCTTTATACAGTCCCTGACGTGGTCAGGTTGTCTGTAAAGCTTGTTCTTTACAGGCAGACTGTCACCAGTGTCCACCACATGGGTACACCAGTCAGTTTGACTAGGTATCAAGGAAAACATATGTGAAAATGATTGTAGAACCTGTCTACATTCAGTCTGCTGATGGGCAGTGAGGTTGCCTCCAAGGGTCACTCCTTCAACTGAGCCATCTTCAGGGTTCTGAGACAACAGGTCAGGGAGAGGGTCACTCTCTTCCTCCTGTCCCTCATCTGTAGCCATGAGCAAGCCCATGTCTGCCCTGTCAACATATGCTTTAAGCCTGTTAACATGGAGTACCCTGTGGGGACTCCTGGGAGTTCCTAGGTCGACCAAGTAGGTGACCTCTCCCTTCTTTTCCAGGATTGTATGGGGTCCAGACCATTTGTCTTGGAGTGCTGCTGGGGCCACTGGCTCCAACACCCATACCTTCTGTCCTGGCTGAAACTCAACCAAGACAGCCTTTTGGTCATGCCAAGCTTTCTGTAAGGCCTGGCTTGCCTCAAGGTTTTTGGATGCCTTCTCCATATACTCAGCCATCCTGGAGCGGAGACCAAGTACATAGTCCACTATGTCTAGCTTAGGCTTTTTGAGAGGTAACTCCCATCCTTCCTTCACCAAACACAGTGGGCCTCTCACAGGGTGCCCAAACAACAATTCAAAGGGGCTGTAGCCAACTCCTTTTTGTGGGACCTCTCTGTAAGCAAACAGAAGGCAGGGTAGAAGGATGTCCCATCTTCGCCTGAGCTTTTCAGGTAATCCTTTGATCATACCCTTTAGGGTCTTGTTGAATCTCTCAACAAGCCCATTGCATTGTGGGTGATAAGGGGTGGTGAACTTGTAGTTGACACCACATTCCTTCCACATAGCTGTCAAGTATCCTGACATAAAGTTGGTACCTCTGTCAGATACTACCTCCTTAGGAAACCCCACTCTGGAGAATACTCCCAGCAGGGCCCTGGCCACAACAGGTGCTGTAGTGGTCCTAAGGGGAATTGCCTCTGGATACCTGGTGGCATGATCCACTACCACCAGTATAAATCTGTGCCCAGATGCAGTGGGAGGATCCATGGGACCCACTATGTCTATTCCCACTCTTTCAAAGGGGACCCCCACCACAGGTAGTGGTATTAGGGGGGCCTTTGTTGTGCCACCTGATTTGCCACTGGCTTGGCAGGTAACACAGGAGCGACAAAACTCCTTTGTATCTTCATTCATGTGAGGCCAGTGAAAGTGAGGGAAAAGCCTGTCCCAAGTCTTGTTCTGGCCTAAGTGTCCTGCTAAAGGAATGTCATGGGCCAAGGTAAGAAGGAAGCCCCTAAATTGCAGAGGTATAACCAACCTCCTGGTAGCACCAGGCTTGGGGTCTCTAGCCTCTGAATAAAGGAGCCCTTCATCCCAATACACTTTATGGGTACCTTGAGCATTCCCAGCAGCCTCAGCAGCAGCCAGCTGTCTGAGGGGTTCAAGAGAGGGACAGGATAACTGAGCCTGCCTCAAGTCAGCCCTTGAAGGTCCCCCTGTCCCCAGAAACTCAACCTGATCAGGTTCAAGCTCTTCAGGGACAGTTCCTTCAGGGTCCTCTAGATCAGCTTCCTGGGAAGGCTGATCATCACTCTGAGGCAGGGGGGAAGGCACAGCCTTGACCCTCCTGTTCTTCTTCTTGGTAGGTGCTTGGTCCATTGTTCCAGGATCCAAGACCTGAGGTTCAGTGAGGCACTTTTTGGCCTGTGACCTGGTCACAGCAAGGACATGTGATGATATACCTAACATCTCTGCATGAGTCCTGTACTCCACTTCTGACCATAGAGAACTCTCTAGGTCATTGCCCAACAAACATTCTACTGGGAGGTCTGCACTAACCACAACCCTTTTGAGGCCAGTTACCCCTCCCCATGAGAAGTTAACAACTGCCACACTATGTGAAGTAGTGGCATTGCTGGCATTGGTCACCAGGTAGTTCTCACCTGGTATGTACTGTCCATGGTGCACAAAGCCTGGTGTCACCATAGTGACACTGGCACATGTGTCCCTGTAGGCTTGAGCCACTTTGTCATTAATTAAAGGAGTCTGTCTGTACTTGCCCAGGTTACTGGGGCTCACAGTCAGGGACAAATCAATGTCCCCATCACAGATCAAGACTGCCTGTGTCAGGGTTCTGTCTAAGTCAGAATCTCCTTCAGTTCCCATAGTGATTCCCACTACACCCTTTGTCTGGGGACCAACACTGCTAACAGTAGTACTGGGAGCAGGTGCCTTAGGGGCAACAGTGTTGGGGGCTCCACCCTTTTTGCAATCACTAGTCCAGTGAGTTGTATTTTTGCAATGATTGCACCAGGGTTTCTTTTGACCTTCTTTCTTCTTTTTGGACTGTTGTTGGGACCCACCCTCCTTAGCAGTAGTTTGGGGCCCTGTTGAAGACTTCTGGTCTTTAGATTTCTGATCTCCACCCTTTTGGTCTGTTTTCTTCTGATCACCCCCTTGGCCCTGGTTCTGGTTCTTTTGCTTAACCCTGGTTCTGACCCATTTGTCTGTCTTCTTTCCCAATTCTTGGGGAGAGGTCAGATCAGAGTCAACCAAGTGTTGATGCAGTTGCTGGTTTTGACAGTTATTTAAAATCTGTTCTCTCATCATCAAATTATACAATCCTGTAAAATCAGATACCTTACTTCCCAGCAACCAACCCTCCAAAGCCTTAGTGGCACATTCAACATATTCAGACCAGTCCCGAGTCTGTGTCTTTTGGGTGTCTCTGAACATTAACCTGTACTGTTCAGTGGTTAAGCCTAACCCATCTACCAGAACACTCTTCAGGACTCTGTAATTTCTGACATCCTCTTCTCTAACAGTGAGGAGTCTGTCTCTGCCTCTTCCTTCAAAGGAGAGCCAGAGGATTGCTGCCCACTGGTCTTCAGGAACCTGCTGTACTTTGCAGGCTCTCTCAAGAGCAGTTATCCATTTGTGGATGTCATCCCCACTTTTGTAGGGGGGCACAACCTTAGACAGGTTCCTATTATCAAAGACCCTATCTTTGTCCTTAGGGACAATGCTGCCACCAGTGGGTATAGACCCACTCTCTCTAGGTTGCCTAGCCTTGTTCAGTTTTTCTTCCATCAGGGCTACTTCTAGCTCCTGCTTCCTGATCCTCAGCTGGGCTTCCTGCATTCTGGCCTCATGTTCCCTCCTCTGAGGGGTGGTCATCCTTTTCCTGGAGTGACCTTGAGAGCCTCTAGAGCCATGAGAAGCATTGGAGTCACCTGAGCGATTCCTTTGCCTCCCAAGCCCTGTGTTAAGTCCACTGGGGAGATCCAATGGGGTAAACCCATTGTAAGTCCCCAATAGCCTTAGTTTAGCTGGGCCAAGTATAATACTTGGCACTGGGCTAGTTCTCCCTTCATCATCACTACTTTCTGTATCCTCACCACTTTCCTCCCCTGTAGTATGATTCTCATCTAAGGGATGGCTATTGGAACTGGGTACCTCTGTAGCATCTTCAGAAGGGGGGCCTCCTGTTCCTGACCCTAAGGGGGCTAACTGGGAAGCTTTCTTGAGTTCTCTCTGATTCTCATCATTCTGTAAGAGTTCTCTGAGCTCAGCAGAGGTAGGGTTCTTGGGCTGTTTAAGGCCTCTAATAGTTGCCAAATGCCTGAGCTCATTCTGATTAAGGGTAGCAAAGCTGGATGGTGCCCTCTGGGGGTCACTCTCAACAGAGATGGGTACAGTGGACCCCTCTGCCCCGGCCATTGCTCTTAAGTGTGGGTGGATGTGTTGCAATCTACCTACACTTGGGTTTACCTACTAAACCTATCTAGTAGTTGTAGTCAGGGTGTGCTACTCCCTTTGCTCTACAACAACTAAGTTCAGTAGAACTTATGTATATCTAATCTTGTTTTATATGTACCTACAGGTACCTATGTGATCTTTCAATTGGTAACCAAGAGATTACAATGGTAAAACACAGCAAGCTCAAATCCCACCGCTGCTCACCAATGTGAGAAGTTGGCCTGGTATATGATGCTCACTAGTTAAAGTGATCACCTTGTACCATGCCAAGCAACCCTTATGGTGTGGTTGTAAGTCAACCTTTTCGGACTAGCTGCCCTAGTGGTAGCGTAGGCTAAGCAGTCTTTGAGGCTAAACTCGTGAAGCGTGTTAAGCCAGCTGTTTTACCAAATGCAACCCCCCTTTATACCAATGAAAGGACACCACACAGATATATATTCAAAATATATATGTATTTATTTCTCAAAGTAACCCCTAGTCTCTTTATGAGCACAGGAGCACAAATCGTCAAACAAGATTACAGTAGAATACACAGAAGTTGCACTTTATATGGATAGGCCCTGGTGGCCACTCAAACCATATACTAAAATAGTGGTATAAGTACCACGAACAGAAAAGGGAAAAGGCCTAGGGCCTCTAGAATCGCTGGGCCTACAAGGAGCTAACTTCAGTTAGTGACCAGGAGGTCCACGGGTGGCGTGTGCAGAGCAAATAGTCACACACGTGCTCCCATAGGATTCAATGGGTGCGTAAAAAGTACAAAGTTACTGCAAAGAGGATCTTCCGGATGGACTAGGAACTCAAGATTTGGAACACAGGCACTAGAGATGTAATACTACACTTGGGCACAGGTGTGCCAGCTTTACCTCACCCACAGGAAGCGGGTGCATAGGCCTCGAAGTGCGTCGGGTTTCTTCTATCTGTTCCGTGGAGCTTGTAGACAAAGATGCTGCAGGCGGTCGGTCCGGGAGAGATGCAGTGGATCCAAGAGTGGATCGGAGATGTTGAAGACCTGTAAGCAGAGGGGACAGTGTTCACAGTCACTAGCCAGTGACCAGCGTGGCACCAGGTGGGTACCAGGCAATGTCGGGTGCAAACAGGAAGAAAGGTGTAGCTTGTCTCTGCAGCCACGTGGTCCCTGGAGGTCAACGACGTCCAGGAGTCCGTTCACGAGCTGTCCCACGCAGGCTCTCGCTGTCGGCGGTGTCGGCGACTTGATCGAAGCAAACAAGCCTTGGCAAAAGCAATTGTTGTAGGAGATGAAATAAGCTGATGGTTCTGACCAGCAAGGTCAGAAGGACTGCTCCTTTGGAGGGGTGCAAGGGCCAGTCTGGAGCAACCAGACCAGTGGTGTATTTTGTAGAGTTCTTCGCCAACATGGCTACTAGCCAGCGGGCCAGCAACCGGTTAGGCGCGTCGAGTGGCAAAATGCAGAAGGGCCCCACGCAGATCGTGGAGATGCTGGAGGGCTCACCTTTGGTGCACATGCTGCTCGGGTGTTGGGCTTCTCAGATCCCAAAGCACAACTTGGAGGGAGCCTCGGTTGTTGCACTTGTCAGCTTGTCGTGGTCGTTTCAAGATGGCTGGCTCCACGTGTCTCGGTGCCTCCACGGGTCTCCTCTTTTCAGGGACTGTGGATCGGGCGGTGAGAGGTCTGGAGGTCCAGGTCTTGTCAGTCTCTGGGCTCGGGCTCCGGCGGGAGGCGGCGGCAAAGCAGACGTTGATTCGCTGGATGGTGCTTGCGTTAGCAAGGTGGTCACTCCCTGACCACAGGGGAGATTGGCTTCAGTCCTCTGTGCAGCAGAGCGTCGAAGTTCCCGTCTTCTTCTTAGTGTTAAGTTGATTCCAGGATGTCGGAAGTCTTAGGACACAGCTCCTACCTTTAAGCGGATTCTAGGGGCCGGACTACCTGCTAGGTCCCTCCCTATGGGTGGGACCAGGAAGGGGGGTGGTTACACCCCCAATCCTTTGTCCAGCTCGCCCCAGGCCCGGGACTGGTGTGCCCCAGGACCGGTTTGAACTGGCATATGCACCGAGGCTCCTTGTGAGCCACAGGCATGTCTGGTTTCTTTCAAGCCCTACCTGACCAATACACAAAATCCTGTCTGGGGTGGTGCACGCACCTCCCCTGGCAGGAAACCCTTTGTCCACACCTCCCAAGCTGGAAGGACTCCCAGCAGCAGGAGGGCAGACTTGTGTCTGTGGTGGCAGCATCCATTTTGTGGAGCTGAGGCTATGTCTGATTTTACCCGGGTTTCAGGTACTGTACATGTCGTGTCCCTCTAGAAGGGTGGAATGCTAACCCCGTCGCCAGAATTGGCGAGGGGTTAGTATTCCAATTCGTATGACACCTTACTCGACATGTTTTGATAAAGCCAAACCAAAGATAGCATTTAACCGCGAGGTTCATAATGCACTTAAGAGTATATGGTATGACTATATCTGGAAACAGTAGAAGGAAGTTGTTCAGACCACTGCAGACAGGCTCAGCTCATGCCAGAGCACCATCTCACATGGAACTAAGCACTCTGCCTTCAGGATTGTTAAGGCCTGCCATAGGAGTGACTTATAGGTTACCAGGTGTCCCATTTAAGGTTAGGTATAGGTATACTACACCTAAGTAAGAGGTGATTACACCAACTTACCCCAGCTGAGTGATCAGCCAGTTGTGTCAAATTGTTAGGCCAAGCCTGGGGTGGCATAATACATGCTTCAGCCCTTGGCAGGCCTTGGGTACACCAATGCCCTGGGTACCTAGTGTACACTGGTACAGGGGCTGACAGGGTGATCCACTTCCAATTGGTTATGCACCTAGGGTGCATAGTTTTAATTTAGTAGAGAGAACAGCAGGCTGGGGGTCTGATTGGCAGGCCCACAGCCTCAATATGTCAAAAACCAGTGAAGCAAAAAGCAAAAATTTGGGGTGACCATAGGATAGCAGACCCTACTCTCCTACAGTCGGCCTCAGGCCCCTCGATGACATGGATGTAGGCTGATATTGTGCGATCTTGGTACGACAGTTCGGTTGCAAATTTCCCAAGACACGTTAGTGGCTTTTTGGACATCCACGTGTATACTCGTACATGTGCGTTGTCCAGCTTGGGAGGTGACTTCATTCATTGGTATTTCATTATGGGCAAGTAGTTGAGTGATACCCCACTGTCTAGCACGAACTTTGTGGGGTGAGTACCAATTCTGATGTCCAATCGCGGGTACTCTTTCAGCCCATCAGGGTCGGCTACACAATAAATATATTCCTTTCTGTCTTGAGAGATGGGTGATGTGGATCGGGATTCTCTTGATGACGACCGTCGAGATTGATATGTCCTGCACGAGTGGCAGCTGGATTGTGACGACCCAGTGGATGAGTCTTGTCTATCCTGGACTGCTCTGACATGGTGACGACTGCTTGAAGGCTGATGTTGCCGGTGCCTTCCCTGTTGATCACCTTTGGGTATCGCCCCGCACATGCTTTCTAAGTGGTTGTCTCTACCACACTTTCGGCATTGTTGTCCTAGTGCTGGGCATGCGTCGGCATGTGGGAAGTCGTAGCTGCATCTGTAGCATTTGAGTTGTCTGTCTGATCGTTCCCTGGTGTGGGTTCTGCCTTTGTGTCCTTTGTTTGACTGGTGGTGATGTTTCTTGGATCTGGAGGAACGCACCTGTGGTGGGGATCTTCCATGCATTTGCCGAGACTGCATCCTGAATGCTTGTTCCCATCTCTCACCCTTCCCAGCTTCTATTATCTTCATGTTCATCTACTCTTGTCATCTCTTCAATCTCTTCCAGCGAGTAGCTTCTCTTGAGCAATTTGCATCTCAGTGGTTCCGAGAGGCAACCTTCTATGACTCTTAGCCGAAGGGCGTCTTCGGTTGAGAACTTGTCAAAATCACGGTATCTTGCCAGTCGTCTCAGACGTGTGACGAACACCCCCATTTGCTCACCTTTCTCTTGCGCGGCCAGATTGAATGTGTACCGCTCATAGTCAACGTTCCTTTTGTGTAGGAACTTGCGATTTAGTGCTTCGCTGACTTTGTCATAGGTACCAGAGGACTCAGCCGGCAGTTCCTTTATGATTCGTCCAACTTCCTTGCCAATCAGGTTCTTGAGAGCAAACAGTTGTTCGTCAAGGTCCGTCACCTTGGACGCTTTCATGAAGTCCTCGAAATCTTCTATCCATTCTTGCCATCGCGGACCCATGCCCCCACCAGATTCAAGAACGAGGGTCTCGGGGCGGCGCAGGAATGAGGCTCCAAACATGCTTGTGGGAGCTGGGTCGGGCATTGTTCGACTGTTATTGCTGATTGCTTTTACAGACTTTGTTTGCTCTCCGTTACACTCGCCAGTGTTTGTTAGTTTTTGTTGCACTCGCCAGTGCATGTTTGTTACTTCTGTTGCTTTCGCCAAAGCTTGTTTGCTACTTCTATTGCATTTGCCAATGCTTGTTTGTTGCTTCTGTTGCAATTTACCAATGTTTGTTTGTTACTTCTGTTTGTTTTGCCTATGCTTATTTGTTACTTCTGTTGCATTTACCAATGCTTGTTTGTTGCTTCTAGTGCATTTACCAATGCTTGTTTGTTACTTCCGTGTCATTTATCAATGTTTGTTTGCTGTTTGGCTCAGCTGCCTGACTTAAAAATGGCCGCCGATGGTCCCTGACAGGGGGATCGGGCAAATCTTGCACCTGACCTCAAAATGGCTGCCGCGAGAATCTCGTGTGCAGCGAGATATTGCCTTTTGAATCACCGGAGACACCGCGCTCATCAGCGCTTGATTTCACTCACTGGGGCTCCGCTTTTGGACACCACTACCATGCCAGGTGAGGTTATTTTCTTCTCTCTTGGGCACTTTTCACCATTGCCGCCGGGGTGGACTCCCGGTAGGCTCTTCAGTTATCGCGCTCCAGCCCCACACGCAGGGCGAGCAGCTCCGGGCCAGTCGCCGCCGGGGTGGGCTCCCGGTTGGCTCTTTGGGCTTCGCTCTAGCCTCCACACGCGGGGCGAGCTCCAGATTTGTTGCCGCCGGGGTGGATTCCCGGTGGGCACTTCTGTCGTCGCGCTCCCAGCCCCACACGCGGAACGAGCTGTCGTGTCTCGTCGATAGCTTCACTCACACGTGGGAAGCTCGAAACCTTCGTCGCCAGTTGTAGTATCCCCGTGGACAGAAAGAGACACGGACACAGGGTTCTTGCTGGTCAGCTCCTTTATTATGTCTATCCTCTTCCAGGGCTAACGGCTAACTGCCATCCCTAGCCCTCCGCTCCTCCCGTTCCGCCTGCCCTGGTCCCCACTCAGGCCGGTCCTAGTGCCTGACCTGTTTGGTCATTGTGCACTATTACATCGGCGCCATTACATCCCTGAGGAGTTCGATTCTCCTCATCATTTCCACCGTGGGCCAGTGAAGAGTTACGTGAATGGGGAGGAGCCAAGAGACACGAGAGCATGTGATTGGGTGGTATATTTATAGAACAAATATGAATGCACAGTGTGCCTCTCCTTAGCTGTGATTCACCGACGAACACTGCCTATTAGTGTTCTAAGTACTCACACACATTTGAATATGCTCTTTTAAAAAATGAAGACAAACGCTAGTTTTGCTTTTACACCGCAATAATATTGTTTGAATATATTGTATAAATGTATACGACAAAAAATGCAAAAGCCAAGGGATATTCTGACGCTTGTCCTCCTGCGCTAGAGGGTACCTTATTGTTAATTCAAATGGCAGAACAAGTGTCTTGTCAAGAACTGGTTTAGTTCTTCAGAACTGTACGATTCCTCACAGCACTTTAATTTTAACTTATGTATTTTTTCACATGTCAAAGTTCACTACTTGCTTTGTGGAAATGTGGATTTTCCTGATCAGTTATGTCCCCTATCTTGGACCCCAACGGTTCTATATGCATGTTACAAGTACATGTATGTTCCCTCCAGTTCCAGTTTCCAAGACGCAAACATATGTGCGTCCACCGTCAACATGTTCTCTGTCAGATCCGCCATCAATGGGCCGGATATTCGATTCCTAAGTATGAAAGGCCACCGAATTTATATGGCTAAGTTACTCCATTTTTACAGTTCAGGCAGAATAGGCCCGATTCTGTCCTCAAAGCCTTTCCCTGCTCTCTGTCTCTGACAGCTTCAGCTTGAGCTCGCATCTGTATCCATGAACTTTGTCCTACTCCCTGTGCAGCTAACGGTGCCTGCCTCGGCCAGTTTCGCCTGCCTGCCAAGAAGCTGTATTTCACCTTCGAATTATCTACTTTGCTTTTCAGCCGATGCATTCCTGTCTAGTGATTTAGGTAAACATTTCCTTTAGCTCCCAAGCAAAGGACTCGGCCTTTCCGTCCTCATGCAAGTAATTCATAGCCCTGTCACCATGGAATATTCTCATCCTCTCGCATTCAGTGTAGACACTTAGACGCTTGTACACACACGCACAGTCAGTATAGAATAGATTCTGTCCGAGAGTCCTTCCTTGTGGATAACATAGTTCTCTAAACATAGGATGTTAGATATGATTTGGGATTAGGTTGACTTGACCCCCCAGACTTCTCGTCTCCACATGTAGAGCTAAATGTCAAGTCCCCTTCACCCCCTAGTTGCACGTCAATTACACGTCATGCTGCTGCGCGCGCATCTATGTTAAGTATTATCTTATAGATCCACCTATGTATGATAATTAGAGCCAATCATGTTTCTTTTTGCTCCTTATTACGCCTAGTTTCGATTACGTATTTAATATGTCATTTCTCTTATCAATTGTTACGCCTTCTACATTCGTTTCATTGTAATGTATGACCTATAAAAGTTACTTCTTGTCAATAAAGTATTGTACTTCACTTCCTGAACCCTCGTGGTGACGGAACCTGAAGGCCGCCACTCGAGTCGGCCATTTTGGAATAAAGCCCATTCAGAAAACCTCTTATACCACGGATTCTGCCTCTTATTATTCTGAGCTATTTTACTTTATTTTAGATTCCGTATGAAATTCAGTCTAGGTAAAAGAATATTTACCACATAATGGCGCCCGAATAGGGACACTTTCTCATCTCACGCGCCGGCGGTGCGTTGCAGGCCCGGTCCCCTGCCACAGCTGGACGGACCATAACGCGTACCAGCAGGATTTCCTGTAGCTCCCTCCGGTCAAGCGGGGGCGACTGAGGCTGCGATCAACCCAGACGAGGCGGTGAGAAGTGCGAAGTATCCCGACCAGAGCCTAGCTGAGAGAGCAAGATCCGAGGTATACAGAGGCCCACCAGGTTTTCGAAATCCCGATGTCCAGAGGGTCCGCTGTCCGCAGTCATCGAGTCCCGTCTATTCTCTGAGGCCTTCCGTTTCAAGGAGCTACTCGGTGAGTACCATCGCCGGGGAGGCGTGTTGACGCGCACATAGGTTGTGCCGGTCAAGACGGATTTGGGTACACAAATCCGGTCTGCACTGTTTAGCAGTGTATATGTACTGTTTAGCAGTATATCAAGTATTCCGAAGTATTCAGTTATTGTCAAGAATTCAGCTTGGTGATTAGTTATGCAGACTGTCATCATTGTCGGTCATTTTTAAAATGTTTAATGTTTAATGTTTAAAGTGTTCAAATGTCTTGCATATTGTGGTATGAATGATTGTTCATTGTTCACTGTTCATTATTGTGTTTTTTCGTATTAAGTGAGTTCAAGAGTAAGTATCAGATCAGTTGTCAATATGCCGCTCTTCTCGAAGTTAAGACAGATTACTACCAGAAAAGGGGTGCTTGAAGAAGCAGTTCCTATTCCTCCTAGGGACACTCCAGGGCATTTTATGTATCACAAGCATGGCTTAGATGCCATATTATTTCTTGATTTATGGGTAGATTATACCAAGGGATTGCCAGAAAGTCAAAGGTGGCCCGCAGCGGGAACCTGGGATGCAGAGTGCATCATGAAAGTGGAGGAAGAGTTATGGAAAAGAAAAGTCAGACAGTCACAGAAAGACGCTGTTGAGTTATGGCGTAAAGAATCTCATAGACGTACAGAAAAAGCACGTAGACAAGAAGAGAGGAGTAAAGAAAGTTCAAAGGAAGTTCAAGAAAATCTATTAATTGAGGAAGGTATCCGAGTGAAATCAGAACAAGTAGATAGACAAAGAAATGCTCTTATGAATGGTATGTATCCCCTTCTAGCCGAAGGACTACCTAAGGCTGTTCCAGAGATGCCAAAAGACTTGCCACCCCCATTATTTCCAATTAAGGTACATCCTAAAGGGCATCCCAGAACCGCAGAAGATGTTTTTCTTTCCTCATATCTAGATGACGCAGCTCCCGAGTATGCTAACCCCGCACCACATAGACCGTCTGGCGGAGGGGTTCAACGTCAGGATCAGGTATCTGTCCCCGTGCAACAGCAAGTCCTGACACAAGCTCCGGCAAGCACATCTGTTTCCGCATCTGTCTCCGCAATCGATTCTACAGTGGTATCGACACCTATAGTTGCTGTGTCACGTTCGACGAATCCATTCACACCCGACGCCCCAGATGGGGCCACGGGAGGTGCTAGCAATACTTTTACGCCACCTAGAATAAATAAACTTGTTTTTCAAGAGTCAGCGCATTCACGTACACCCAAATTCGTAAGTGAACGTGCGCTTAAGGAACTCCTTATAGATTGTAGATATGACCCGGTGGTCGGTAAAGAGGACGAAATGGTCCTGGCATCATTACGTATCAGACGAGCCGCAGAGTATTTAGCGAGGTTACCAGGAATGACTACGCATCTAGATAAAATATATCATTTTGTTCAAACAGGGCGAGATCCAGAATGTATTAACAGAGCTATGGAATTCCAGAAAGTAGAGATACAGGGGGAACTGTTACGTTTCCTCATAAACTGTATGATCAGAAATCAAGACCGACCGGGGGTAGACCCGAATGCAATGCTTATTCTTACAAGATGGAGCCAGAATATATCAGAAGGGAGACACGATAAGCAAAACTGTATAATAGCCATGTGCCGAAAAATCCGTAAAGAAATAGAACGTATTCATGAAGAAAGATTGGAAACAGACGAGTTCGAGCAAGATGAAGTGTCCGAATCAGGGAATTCCGCAAGACAGCCAGAGACCATAGCCTACGTAGGCAGAGGAAGATCCTGTAATAATACTAGATGCTTTTCTGATCCCATACACTCTGTATGTCCAAATAATAGCAGAACGTATCCGACGCCTGTAATAAATCTGAAGTCTCCTGAACATTTGTTTCAAGCCGCAGATAAAATACTACGAGAACGAAGGGGTTACCACCTCCTCGATTCCATGGATGAGCAAGAATTAGCCAGATCAGCCGTTCACTGGATTGACAGTCCTGAAAAATACGGTGATGAGACCGTAGCACACACGTTTTTTAACCTCAGTGCAGATGAACAACGTTTAGCTGGAATCTATATGATTCAGCAACTCCTTATATTATATAAGAGCCAACATGCTGACCCTGGTCCTTTACCTGATATATTAACGGAACTACTCGCGAACAGATGGAGAGGTTCTAGTAACAAGTTAATTAAAGAAATATTAGTGTCACGTAAACAGTATGTCCTTTTTGTAAGTTCGGATTCTTTTTCGCTGCCCCGCAAAGAAAGAACGCCGTATTATATGGATAGGCAAAATCCCTTACGAGAAGTGCACCCAATAAAAGGCGAAGACAATCAGTTTCACCGTGTATTTGTATACACACCCATAACAAAAATTGAATTGTTAGAAATGAAGAAAGTAGTACCCAGTCATGACAAAGACCCAGCGGGTTTCCACCGAGAAATTAAGGACATGTTACTGATGGGAGAGTATACCTATCCTGATATTATGACGATATTAAAGGTGCTCTTGCCTGCTGGCATTTATGAAAAACTGAAAGAAAAAGAGTGGGAAGTGGGAGACCAAAAGATAGATTGGACAGCATTAGAAACGGAAGAAAAGGCCCGAACTGCAGGTTCAGGGCTCGGGGATAAAGTTAAAGCATTACCAGGTTTACTAGTACAAGTACTGCCACGTTTATTAACTACGAAAAAGGAAGATTGGGGTGCAATCTCAGCCTGTAAACAAAAGCATGATGAAGACACAAGTGATTATTATGCCCGATTTGAAAAATGTTTTGGAATAAATAGTTGTATAAAAACAAGTAGTGAGTCGTATCCACATTTATTTGTGACAAAATTAGTAGAAAATGCATTACCTCCAGTAAAGAATAGAATATTGAAATTCGAGAGTACCTGGCAAAGTAACACTCCGTCACAAATGCTACAAATGTTACAGTATCATCACAATAGAATTAGAGATGAACAAGAGCACGAACAAAGACGTATGAAAGATACAAAAATGAAAATGCTAGTGTCTCAGACAGTACCAGCTGAAGGACATAAAAAGGGTATGACACATTCCGATTCAGCAGGACCGGTAAAAGGGACATGCAATTATTGCAAAAAGCCAGGTCATTACGTACACGATTGTCCAGTTTTAAAACATAATATCGCTATAGGTAAAACACAAGAAAGACTACGGCCACTCAGACAAGATCAGAATGAACAAGGAGCTATGCAGCATGCCCAGGCCATGCCAGCCGCACAACAACCCATACAGTTTGTGCCAGCTGCACCACCGTTGCCTGCTACTGCCACACAAACCACAACACGACAAATGTATCAGACCGCACAGTATGAATACCCTGAGTATCAGCGTTACGCATGAACCAGCCTAGAGAGGGAAGTTGACTTACCCCTTATCGAGATTCCTGTAGATCAAGAAGGACCTTATGTACATAGTGAATTATTAGGTCAAGATAGAAAATTCTTACTCGATACAGGGGCAAGTCGAACAACTATAAAACGTAGTGAAGTTCCAGGGGCACCCCTCTCAGGCTCTCAAAATGTTTCCCTTGGTTTTTCAGGAAAGCCTATCGTTAATGAAGTATCACAGCCACTTCCACTTACGATTGGTCCCCTGACACGAACTACAGATTTATTACTTACTAAATCATGCCCAGAAAATCTGTTAGGAATTAAAACTCTGAAAGCCCTAGGAGCCATAATATGTTGTTCTCCGGAAGGAGTAAGGTTGTTTTTACGTGATTTTAAAGGTCACTATATATCAAGAGACATGGATCGCCGATTACAGACTTTACCAGCGCATCTATGGGCACAAGGCCCTACTGATGTTGGTTGCATGAACATTACACCATACCGAGTCACATTGAAAGCAGGAGTGGTACTACCACGAATGTGACAATACAAGTTACCGCAAGATGCTGTAGTGGCTTTGCTGAAAATCATTGATGAGCTAATTGTCCAAGGAGTAGTTGTAGAAACAGACTCCAATGTATGTAATTCACCGATAATTCCGATTCTTAAACGAACTGATCCTACTGCTCCGCCAGTATACCGATTGGTTATTGATTTGCGTGAACTAAACAAGTGCATTGTGCCACAATTTCCTGTGGTCCCCGATATATCATCATTATTGACAGCAATTGATTCCGAAGCAACATTCTTTACTGTAATTGATCTCAAGAATGCCTTTTTCAGCGTCCCCATAGATCCGGAAAGCCAATATTTGTTCGGATTCAGTTTAAATGGGCGCAGTTTTAAATTCTCACGCGCTCCCCAAGGATTCACAGAAAGCCCCAGCATCTACAGCCAAGCACTGAAACGAGAACTTGACAGTATCCACATGCCAGTCAATACTGCACTGCTTCAATATGTCGATGATCTGCTGATCACCGCGAGAAGCGAACCCGAATGTGAAAAGGCTTCTCTGACAGTTTTACATTTTCTAGCCGACAAGGGGCACAAGGTGTCTCCTTCTAAGCTGCAATTCTGTGTCCAGCGAGTTATTTATCTTGGTCACTCGCTGTCCAAGGAGGGAAGGCAGCTTACACCAGATCGCATCCAGTTAATTGCTAACATGTCAATACCCCAGACACAAAAGGAGGTGCGGGCTTTCATAGGCCTCACTTCATATTGTAGGCAGTGGATCCCTCAGTACGCATTTCTAGCAAAACCACTCATTCAGTTAACCACACAGGAGGCAGCCACATCAACTGTCCTCCCTTGGACTCAGGAACATACACAAGCTTTTGAAAGCTTAAAGAAAGCTTTATGTCAAGCACCTGTTTTAGCAACACCATGTTATAGCAAACATTTTACACTCTTTGTTACAGAACGCGAAGGTACTGCCTTGTCAGTACTCACTCAGGAACAAGCAGGATCACGCAAGCCATGTGCTTATTTTTCCAGTACATTAGATCCCGTAGCTCAGGCTTTGCCTGCGTGCCTGAAATCAGTGGCAGCAACAGCTTTAGCAATCAGACAAAGCGATGCCATAGTGTTAGGACATCCATTGACAGTACAAGTACCACATGCAGTAGAAGTTCTTGTGAACCGAACGCAAACACAACACTTGACCATAGCAAGACTTACCGGTTATGAACTGACATTGTTTCAGCCACACATAGAGATCCGACGTTGTAATACATTGAATCCTGCTACACTGTTACCTGTAATTGGAACAGACCCACTAGCTCATGATTGTGTTGAAATTATTGAAATAAAGACGAAACCTAGACAAGACTTGACAGACGTTCCATTGTTAGATCCAGACCTGACGTTGTATGTAGACGGATCATGCATAAGAACAAGTACAGGAGATTTAGTGGCCGCGTATGCAGTCACAACAGACACTGAAGTTATTGAGACAAACTGTATAGATACTTTGTCAGCCCAAGCAGCAGAACTTATTGCTCTAACACAAGCCTGTATTCAAGCCACAAATAAGAAAGTTAATGTATACACTGACTCACGTTATGCATTCGGAGTTGTACACGACTTCGGCGTGCTGTGGCGAGAGAGAGGTTATTTAACTTCCCATGGTGCCCACATTCAGCACGGACCCCTCATTCATGCCTTGTTAGACGCAATACATCTACCCACTGCTATATCGATTATGAAATGTAAAGCACACACGAAGGTTACTGATATCATTTCTCAAGGCAATGATTTAGCTGACAGAACAGCTAAACAGACTGCTCAGACTCGCACATTAGACATGACAAAGCCAATAGTTCAGACACCAACACAGTGTATGACAATTAAGGATCCCGCACTTGACGTAATTGACATACAGACACATGCTACTGCAGAAGAATTAAAGAAATGGACTGAACTAGGAGGGATCCAGACAGATCAGGGATGGATGACGAAGGAGAAATCTGTATGGTTTCTTCCTGACTCTATGGTCCAAGCCGTTATAGCTACAATTCACAGTCCGGCGCATTTAGGGGAGAAAGCTATGCTAGATAGCATTCAACACATTTGGTTCAATAAACATTTACGAGCAGCAGCTAAACAAAAAGTCCGTACCTGTATGATATGTTGTCAGTTCAACCCAGGAAAAAGTGTTCCCGTAGAACAGGGTGGATTTCAGACTCCTGATCATCCTTTTGAAGTGCTCCAAATGGATTATATCCAGATGGAACGATGTCGAGGATTCAAATATGTTCTTGTAGTTGTCTGCGCTCTCTCCCGATGGACTGAGGCGTACCCAGTATCAGATTACACGGCCCCGACTACTGCCAAACAGTTAGTTCGAGAATTCTTCCCACGGTACGGTTTACCACGTGTTATATATTCAGATAACGGCCAGCCTTTCTCATCCGAATTAATGAAACATGTCTCACTTTTGTTGGGATATCAGTGGAAATTCCACTGTGTCCGACACCCCGAGGCAGCAGGTCTCGTGGAACGACATAATCAAATTTTGAAAATCAGATTGTCTAAAATATGTAAGGAGAAAGGTGTTGACTGGATAGTAGCCTTACCAGTTGCACTATTTTACATAAGAATGGTAGCACACTCTCGAACAGGGCTATCCCCGTATGAGGTGATCTTCGGAAGACCACCAAATATGTGGGGGACGCCTATACCACGTAAAATAACTGATGTAAATTGTAATATGCTGACAGATTACTTGGCTTCCTTGATGTCTGCACTACAATCTTGTCGTTCACAGGTAGCTGCAGCCTTTCCTGACAACACTGAGGTGAAACCCCATGACGTTGCTCCGGGTGATCTGGTGTTTGTGAGGAATTTCGACCGCAAGACCCAGTTGGAGCCCAGGTGGAAAGCACCCAAGCTAGTCCTGTTGACCACAAGAACAGCCGTGAAAGTTGAGGGCCGCAAGGGCTGGATACATTCCAGCCACATCAAGAAATTTCATGGACTATCCTCGGATATAGACACTGTGCCCTGCACTCCCTCACAGACTGATTCAAAACTTCCCTTTGTTGAACAGAATGACTCTCAGAACTATAAATTAAAGCTTAGGCCCAAACAGTCGAGCAATTTGATTGTTTAAGTCCTCTCCAAGGTGAAGCGGTTGAATTGTCTCTGACATGTATCCCTTGGACCTGAGTAGAGAAAATACCCGAGAAATGTTGAAACGACAGGCGTATTGTAAATCACTGCGTAGCTACTGTATGAGGACATTATTAATTCTGTTTTTATTGAGTCTTTTAATAATTATTACGAGTGTGATTTTGCACATATATCATCCTATTTCTAGACATGTTTATAATGTTGCTGCTGAACATTCTTTTAGTGACCTACCGCCACATGAATTATCTTATAGACTTGCGCTGCGCAATAACACTTTCATTAGTATGTTACATCATTCCCATCAGACTAGTAATGCCACCAATTGTTGGGTGTGTGGCCGACTCCCTCCCTATCAGAATAACAAAGGAGTTCTGCCTTTCTTTCCACATCCGTTCACACATAATGGCTCCTGTGGAGCATGGTTTAGTTTACTAAATTCCATAGACCCAGACACAGCAGTTTATCAACAACATTGGATATGGGGAAATCTGAATCTAGTTTTATTCAAAGTCTGTCACCCTAATAAGGAGGGTCACCCCAGTAGAACAGGAACTGATCTAGAAAATGAAGTGTATAAATTAGGTAATTTTACACCTAATCTTATGATTCTGAATGTCAAATCCGAAGTTGAACTAATTCTGCCCACTATGTCAGTATTTCCAGTTAAGGGTGAATTATGTGTAAGAAAAGTTGGTTCCATACATATGGGCCATAGCAAATGCGTTACTACAGTAGAATATAGTGATCAAGGTAAATCTTCATTTAGAGCTTCTCGCCATTCTTACTTTATATGTGGTCAGACGGCATATATGCGTCTGCCTCTAGATTGGGATGGTACCTGTTACATAGCATTCCTTTTGCCACCTGTTTTCCTAGCTCCTCCTGATTATTATCGAAATGTTCATTTAGTACACAATAGAGAGCGAAGAGATCTCCCAGTTGTCGATTATACTGAGACGGCATGGGACAAGTATGTAGATTTCAATAAAGGTATCTTTCCCTATATAGGTACAATATCAAATAGTAAGCTGATACGTAGACTAACCAAGGCTCTTGAAGCTGTAGTAAACGAGACTATAGCCGCCCTAGGCAATCTGACAGAGGAACAATCAGTGATGAGAATTGTTGTTCTTCAGAATCGTCTTGTCCTTGACGTCATCCTGGCCGATAGGGGCGGAGCTTGCAGGGTCATCGGATCCAGCTGCTGCATATTCATACCAGAAAATTCGCCATCTGTATATAAAGCTATAACACGCCTTCATAAGATTGTGAGCCAGATACACGAGAATCCAGGCACTTGGACGTGGTCCGGGTGGTTTTGGAGTGTGATATCAGCCTGGGGATGGAGAGTTCTATCCTTCCTAGGTATTGGCCTTCTTATGCTCTTCAGTTGCTGTTTATGCCTGCAATGTGGACCAGCGATTTGTGGTCTGTGTGCCACATCGTGCATTCCATATCAAGGTTCTCGTTCAAAATGCCGGAAGAAGAAGGAAGAAGAAATGATGCTCCATGAGCAAATCGATGGAATAATGAAGATTGATATCTCTTGAAGGGCAAGTAGGGGACAAGGAGGGAATGTGGAAATGTGGATTTTCCTGATCAGTTATGTCCCCTATCTTGGACCCCAACGGTTCTATATGCATGTTACAAGTACATGTATGTTCCCTCCAGTTCCAGTTTCCAAGACGCAAACATATGTGCGTCCACCGTCAACATGTTCTCTGTCAGATCCGCCATCAATGGGCCGGATATTCGATTCCTAAGTATGAAAGGCCACCGACTTTATATGGCTAAGTTACTCCATTTTTACAGTTCAGGCAGAATAGGCCCGATTCTGTCCTCAAAGCCTTTCCCTGCTCTCTGTCTCTGACAGCTTCAGCTTGAGCTCGCATCTGTATCCATGAACTTTGTCCTACTCCCTGTGCAGCTAACGGTGCCTGCCTCGGCCAGTTTCGCCTGTCTGCCAAGAAGCTGTATTTCACCTTCGAATTATCTACTTTGCTTTTCAGCCGATGCATTCCTGTCTAGTGATTTAGGTAAACATTTCCTTTAGCTCCCAAGCAAAGGACTCGGCCTTTCCGTCCTCATGCAAGTAATTCATAGCCCTGTCACCATGGAATATTCTCATCCTCTCGCATTCAGTGTAGACACTTAGACGCTTGTACACACACGCACAGTCAGTATAGAATAGATTCTGTCCGAGAGTCCTTCCTTGTGGATAACATAGTTCTCTAAACATAGGATGTTAGATATGATTTGGGATTAGGTTGACTTGACCCCCCAGACTTCTCGTCTCCACATGTAGAGCTAAATGTCAAGTCCCCTTCACCCCCTAGTTGCACGTCAATTACACGTCATGCTGCTGCGCGCGCATCTATGTTAAGTATTATCTTATAGATCCACCTATGTATGATAATTAGAGCCAATCATGTTTCTTTTTGCTCCTTATTACGCCTAGTTTCGATTACGTATTTAATATGTCATTTCTCTTATCAATTGTTACGCCTTCTACATTCGTTTCATTGTAATGTATGACCTATAAAAGTTACTTCTTGTCAATAAAGTATTGTACTTCACTTCCTGAACCCTCGTGGTGACGGAACCTGAAGGCCGCCACTCGAGTCGGCCATTTTGGAATAAAGCCCATTCAGAAAACCTCTTATACCACGGATTCTGCCTCTTATTATTCTGAGCTATTTTACTTTATTTTAGATTCCGTATGAAATTCAGTCTAGGTAAAAGAATATTTACCACAGCTTCCGGGGCACTGTGAGAACTCTTTCTATGTCTCAGGATAGGCAATGTTGAGAGGTGGGCCGATGCCACAGCTGCCTGGAAGTCAATTCACCAAAACACAAGGGGTATCAGAAGTGGTATCACACACCATTTGACCTCAATGACGCCACAGCAAGTGGCCTTTGACCCTGACTCCTCCCACAAAGTGATGTCAGAGGACCTTAACCTTGACAACATCACAATAATTAACATCACAAAAATTCCAAAATGACTGCTTGATTATTTCAACACAAGACATACAAATCCTCATTTTAATGCAACCAATATTTTAAATAAGGCGCTGACATTATGAGCCAATGGAATATTAACCATTTCTCTTTGCCTTTCATGGTAAATTATAAACTCTTCTTTTGTTTGCAGAGGAGGATACAGGGTCACACAACACAAAACTACAACAGGAACCTAAATTATTTGTATTACAAACAGTCATGATTTATTTGGTTCCCCCAGTGTACACCTCATTGAGAAATGTAATTATAAATGATAGGGAGACGCAAAACAATTATTTAAAAAAACAATAGTACTTATGTCCACCTATATTCATTGATTTGAACTATTGGGCCTATCGACATAGGCAAATTCAGTTGCAAACATAATATAATGAGTAAATGTACCTCACTTACACCGGCCGGGAATTCAGAAAGGGATTCTTGGCAGATGTTAGAGCTTTGACAGATATGAGATCCCTGTCAAAAGTGC
Organism: Triturus cristatus; assembly: GCF_964204655.1. NCBI lineage: Eukaryota > Metazoa > Chordata > Amphibia > Caudata > Salamandridae > Triturus > Triturus cristatus. The sequence goes on along the minus strand of NC_140589.1, from coordinate 137,970,971 downwards.
AGAGATTTCCGTGCCAGGGAACCACACTTGGAGGTTGTTACTTGGCCTTCCAAGTTGTGGTTTGCCTTAGATGTTTGAGAACAGCTAAACTACTAGTAAGTTTGTGGGATTCACCAACTCCAATCATTCCCCTTTGCAGTCTGAAAAGAGTCATGTGTTTACTCCAGCCAAATGCTGATGCAAACCATTCCACCTTGGGAGATTCTCTGCCATGGAGTCCTCTCTACTGGGAAAATGCATTCAATGATTTTCCAAGGAATTCTGCACCAGGTGGAGCTTTACGTGCAGATTCCAAACAGAATTGTGAAATCCCAAAAAGTAGTCAAACTGCACTTGCAAGATCAGAGTGTAGTTTTACTACTTTGATTGTGAATCGGCACACATAAATGTAGAGCAAAGGGCAGTAGTTCTTGATGGGGCAAGTGCAGAGTCAGTTCATCAATGATGACACAGGTGGTGTAATTTTCGCATTTAGCATTGAAGTAACCATGAAGGTGTAAGCCAGCACATTGTGACTACCATTCAAAGTGAATTGGAATTATAGGGATGCCTTTTTTGGAGCCCGTTAGTCCACAAGAACACACGAAGAAAGGTTCCTGTCCTACTTATGCTGGTCCAGGACCACTAAGAAACAGTTTGTCTTTGCAGACGGAACATCTGTTTCAGTAATGGGCATTGGGTTTCATCCAGTTAATTTTTTCCAGCTCACCACATAACCTCTCCAGTAGTAGCCATGCAAAAATTAACTTGCAGGCAGATCAGGTAGATGGGAGGACTGGGAGCACGACTTAGAAAGGACCTTGCCATGTGGGCTGGGGTGATGAATTTTGCTGGTGGATCCTGATATGTATCCAGCCACATACATGTAGATAATGGAAGACCTCTTTTGGTTGGGCTAGTGGGCGGTGCAGTTTGAACTTGAACATGGAAGATGTAGAGAAAGTGGATGAGTTGTTTGCAGAATTGTAAAGTACTCATCAGACAAGTGCAAATCATATAAAGCTGTAGATACTGGATGGGAGAATGGACGAGTCAAGAGTCTGCCTATGATGATATCATGAGGGGTTAGTTCAATCTTTTGAATAGAAATGGCCCCAAAAGATATCAGCGCTAAGGGTAGGATATCAAGCCATTTAAGTCCAGTCTCCTCACATGCCATCCAAATTAAATTTTTCAAAGTTCTATTCAACCTTTCCATTTTTCCCAAGGATTCAGGGAGATGTGCACAATGAAAACATTAGCAGAACCCCTACAGCTCTGCATAATTTCTGCACTACAAATGACACATGGGATCAGATGTATGAAGCATTTTTGCAATCACAAAAATTACTTTTTCTTATGTACAAAGCACAAATTGTGATTAGTAAGGTTGACAGTGGTAAGAATGCAATTCCACATAAAGAGAAGTTGGGAGAAATTAGATGGGTTCAGCACAAGACATTGAACTAGGCTAACCTGTGAGGTAGAGAGCAACAATATTTTATACTTGGCCAATCTGAACATTGAAAGAGGTTGGCTCTCCGCCATCGGAAGGCCCTTACCCACCCGCCACATTACGATGGCTGGCGGTTCCATGGCAGTCGGAATCACTAACTGGTGCTGCGGAGGGCCTCCCAATCCCTGCATTGGTGATGGTGCCTACCAGGCACCGCTGTAGGGATAAGGATGTCCCTCCCCGCCAGCCTTTTCATGGCAGTTTACCCGCCATGTGAAGGCTGGCGGGATGGACATTGTGGCCCGTAGGTGAGCCCCCTTCCCCCCGGCACATTTCTTTGGGTGTTGGAGGAAACCTATGGTGCCCCCCACATATGCCTGCACAATGTGGCAGACACAGCATGGTGCCTGACACGTAGTTCAGGGATATGTAAAATGTCCCGTTTTTACATTGCGGCGGGTGCTACAGCAAGCAGCACCCTGGGCATTTGCCACCGCCGTGGTGGCAGTTGCATTGTAATTGGCCCTGTGGGACTGCCACCTTGTAGGTGGGAGGTCCCTTTCCCAATACGATGGCGGACAAACTGAAGTCCGTCCGCAGTCGTAATGACCCTCAATGTTTTCAGACACTTCAGTAAGGTGATTGACTGCACCAAGAAAATGAAAATAAGGAGTAAGGCCTACTGCCATGGGATCAGGATCTTGAGGAATAACCTTGACCTTGGTGAATCCTGAGGAGGGCAGAAGATAATGGGCCTGAATCACAAAGGGCCTCCACACTCATTGTGGAGCCCTGTCGTCATGGGGGAGTCTCCGCACTCGTGGCGGAATCTCTGCAATAAGAAGTCTCATCACGGAGAGTCCGCCATGAGTGCGGATATTCCTCCAGGACTGCAAGGCCCCCGCCGCGAGTGTGGAGGCCCTTTGTGAATCAGGCCCAGTTCATTGTTCAAGGATACAAAGCCTTGTTCTGTTATCCTTCACCAAGGCAAAGGCTCTGGGTTATCCTTTTTTTTTTTTTTAGCAAACTCTTGCAATGGGTTTACAATACCAGCATCACCCCAATATTCGTTGCCTAGTGTACTCATCCATTGCCAAAAAAGTGCATACCTGAGAGATGGTGACAAGTGGGGTAAGTTACAAACAAATTCACTTGATAATAGATGGCATAGTTTGCACTCACTGAGGGAATCAGGTAATGCTTAATGTGTAAAACAGTAAGTGCCAGGGCCCTCGCCTGGAGGCCACGGCAGCTTGCACCACCAATTGCCACTGCCTGGACTGCCAATGACGGTACCTACACACCTACTAACAATCATACTGCTACAAGTGAGAAAATTCAGACTGTTCAAGGCTTCGAAAGCTATCAGAATGGCTTGTACGACAGCTATTAGATGTTTTTAATGTATTTTGAATTAATAAATGTTAGAATTAGGGGTCTCTAGTTGGCAAGGGAGTTACACTTCTAAAATAACCCCTGCTCACCCCCTTGGTAGCTTGACACGAGCAGTCAGGCTTATCTTAGAGGCAGTGCATAAAGCATTTGCACATAACCAACAGTAATACAGTGAAAACACTACAGAAGGACACCACGCCAGTTTTAGAAAAATATCCAATATTTTATATACTTAAAACAAGACCAAAACATTAAAAAGTACTTGAAAAGAATACTTGAAAAACACAGTTCGTACAAGTCGGTAGCTCCGTCCGGGGCTACCGCGATGCAGAAAACAACAGAGTCTAACAGTTCCAGCTGACTGCGACAGTACGGGCCAGTGAAAGCGTGAAGAGACTCTGTAACAGTACCTTTCTCGTGGCGGCTGACACTGTAGTGCGAGCCGGTCATGGCAACGAGACGGTGCTCGATGCAGTGCTGGTAGGTTGCAGTGCAGGCAAGAGAGCCGGTTAGCGAGAGCTGGCATCGGTGGGCCCGGAAGGCTGTGTGGGACGAGGCGGTGCATCGTGAAACTTACGAGCAGTGCCCCCAGCCACGATGCAGTCACAGGTGTCAAAGTCAGCAGCAGCAACCGCGTCGGTAAGACCAGGATGGCGAAGTGAAGCAAGGCATTGCGGACTGCGGTGCCCACAGGTTACAGTGCAAGCAGCGGCTCAGTGGCGGCAGAGGTCGTTGTTGTCGGTGAGACCAGAGTTGAGGTGCGAGATGCGGAGGGTGCAGTCTGCGGTGTCTTAAGGACACAGAGCCAGCGATGGAGCCGGTGACGGAGTCGCTTGCGTTTCCCTTCTCTGTGGCAGCTGAAACAGCGGTTCCAGAAGCGGTACCCAGAGGTTGGTGAAGTCTTTGCAGTCGCAGAGACTTCAGAACAGGAGGCAATAAAGAAGTTGCAGAAAGTTCAGTCCAGCCCTTTTACTGCCCAAGACAGAAGCAGCCACTGCAGGCCAACACAGCAAAGCACTCAGCAAAGTGGTAGTTCCTCTTCACAACTTCTCGAGCTCTTCTTGGCAGTTTTCTTGGTCCAAAAGAGTTATAAAGTTCTGGGGTCTGGGCTGGTCTGGTATGGGCCCCAATATTTATACCAAACAATCCTTTGTTTCTCTGGAGGCAGAGAGTGTCTTTGCCCAGCCAGAATCAGTTCTGTCACCTCTGGTGCAGCTTCCTGGCAGGAGGTGGAGACCGCATTGTCAGAGGCAGACCAGGCCCATTCAGGTGAAAAGAAATCTCCTCCCCCTACTCTAAATGCAGCCCAGGTCTATTCAGCCCATCCCTGACCCATCTAGACTCTCTGGAGCCACTGCTCCTCCCCAGCCCCTGTCATCCCAAAACCAGTCAATCCACAAACCCAGTAGAGGCACCCATGATGGCTGAGCAAGAAAATACATACTTTCTAAAAGTGGTATTTTCGAACACAGAATGTAAAAATCACCCTTACTAAAAGATGCATATTTAGATTCTGAGTTCAGGCATGCTAAACTTTATTTCTCTACCTTGTTCCCAGGGGTAGTTATATTTATAAGATGTATAAGGGGAGAGGAGTTGGCCTATTGGCTAGGGCGGACAACCTCGAATCTGGGGAACTGGGTTCGAATCTCGGCAATGATGTTGAACATCCTGTGATTCTGGGCAAATCATTTAATCTCCCGTGCCTAACAAAATTGAATGTGTGTCCTCATGTAACGTAACTGGTGCTATGTAAGGCGCTCTGATACCCGATACCTTCGTGTCAAGTTCGCGCTATATAAAACTCTGTAAAATAAAATTAAAAAAAATAAAAAAGTCCCCATTCCGTCCTATGGGAACAGGTAGCCTTGCAATAGTGAAAAACGAAATTGGCAGTATTTCACTATCAGGACATGCCACACACCAGGGCATGTCCTACCTTTCACATACACTGCACCCTGCCCACAGAAGTACCTTGGGCCTACCTTAGGGGTGACTACTATGTAAGAAAAGAGAAGGGTTGCACCTGGCAAGTGGGTGCACTTGCCAAGTCGACATGGCAGTACTAAACTGCAGTACTAAACTGCACACAGATACTGCGGTGGCAGATCTGAGTTACCTACTTAGGTGGGTGGCACAATCAGTGCTGCAGGCCCACTTAGTAGCATTTGACTTACAGGCCCTGGCACACTCAGTGCACTTTACTAGGGGCTGACTAGAAAATCAAATATGCCAATCATGGAAACACCAATCCATAGTAACAATTTACAACAAGAGCACATGCACTTTAACATTGAACTGCAGTGAGAAAGTGCACCAAGACACCAAACCAGCAAAATCAGAGTTAAAACCAGGAGGTCAGAAAGCAAAAAGACAGGGGAAACACGTCAAAAGATTCCAAGTCTAACAATAAACAACAGTGGTTCTGCTCATCTCTAAGTTATACTAACAGCACCACTATGTGGCAGCTGTCATAAGTGCCGGTGTTGACAATTAAGTGCAGATGCTGAGCACCAGAAACAAGCAGTTCACAGTAAGCACTGGAAACAGCAACTAATAAATCATCAACACTTCTGAAACAAGATGGAACCATTGGGGAAGACCAGGGAGTCAAAGTCTTTCTTATGTGGAAATTAGAGCGACAAAAGTAAATTACCTGGCAGTGGGTGGAATACATGATAGAATAGTAGCAGACTTTGACACAACCAGAAAGCTTGGTACCACAACAACATTAATAGCATGTTGATCCCACACAAAAACTATGTGTTTCTTTACCAGGTTCCTGATAGACCATATGGGGGTGATGCAGATGCTAACATTGTGAAACAAAAACGTTGTTACAACAGAGTTGCAATAACTGAGCAGATTCCTGCGTTGATTAAGGGCTTAGCGGATATTGTCATATGAAGAGACTTTTTTTATTGGGTTCAACCTAATCTTGAAGGGGTTGGGAATTAAAATACAGCCTACACTTCTAGAAACCACAAGGAGGATAGAACTTGCTCTAAAGCATCAATAATGTTCTAAAGTGAAACATCTACAGGAAAATGGACGTACTTGGTGCATAATTTTTTTCACAATAGCATTCTTATTTTCAAATGTGACATGCAAATAAACATGAACATAAGTGCAATATCAGCACAGTTCAGTACACAGCAGTAACCCCCCCCCCCCCACCCCCCAGAAGGTTCACCAGAGAGGCAGCACACCAAAGCAAAGGACTGCAATCGAACCCAAAGAATATGCACTGAATTAGAATGGGGTGACACATTACACATAAGGCTTGTTTGGCTTATAGGAATCAAAGTATGTACAGAGCAGGCAGCTCTCCTATGACTACTCGGAAATTATGGGTGCATGTTAGGAGCAGGAGGAAACAGAGGTTATTTGGACAGGTCATGAGAATTGTGTAGTAGAGTCAGACACTCTTGTTGGCAATGCTCAAACTGACCACTACTGAACTGAATCATTAGAAGTTACCAAGTAGGGCAGACTCATCCTTTCCTTGCCGATGGCCCATCCTCTCATTTCATTACCCTGATTACTCTGTCCTGATCTCCTCTCTTTTGCCCTCTGACAGTTGAAAGGATTGAATTTGTAAAGGTATTTGTGAAGATACTATTCATCTCCAAAATCATTGAAAAAGCAATCTATAATTATCTAGAAGATCACATCAATGATAACCATCTCCTGCACGACTACCATTCTGGCTTCGGGTCATGATGCAGCGGGCAGACAGCTACCTTGTACATTGTTCATGATGCCCTCTTGACCACAGATGAAGGTGACCCCTGCCTCTTGATATTCCTGGACCTATCTGCTGCATTTGACACAGTCTACCATCCTACCCTCATATGCTCCCTGGAGTCTGCAGTGGACCTCCCAGGCAATATTCTTCACTAGTTCTCCTCCTACCTTTCCAACCATTACCAGTTTGTTCACATGGACACATCCATGTCACAAAAGATCACTATCATCAGGGTTGCATGCTGTCGCCTGTCATTTTCAACCATAACATAGAGCCATTTGGTGCTCTGCTCCCAGATAACAGCATCAATATTGACCCATATGCTGATGATACACAACTATACTTGAAAGTGTCCTTTGATTCAATCTTCCACACCTCAAACACTGTACATCGCCCAGTACTGGATGGCCAGGCCTACCTAAAGCTCAACCCAAAGAATGCAGAATTCCTGTTATTTGCTAAGAACAAGAAACAAGAAACAGCACAAACATGGCTCAATGACATGAACTTTGATGGCTTCAAATGCCTTGGAATCACCCTGGACTCCAATTGTATCCTCAAGGAACACATTGCCTGGCTCCATCTCTCTCTTCTAAAGAAAGTCAAACCGTTTGTTTCAGAAGGCGAATAAAGAACTGCTGTTCAAGCCCTTGTACTTCAGCATCTGGATGGGGTTATTGTCATGCTTCATGGCCACCCAGACCCCTTCAGACCGTTCTACACACCATAGCATGCCTCCTCCAGGTCCTAAAGATATATGATCACATGACCCCCATTCTATTGCAACTCTCTCCATTGCTTCCACATGCCAGCCCGCATCATCTTCAAAACAGGCTGCATCATTTACAAAGTCATCACAACTAGCACTGCTCCTTATCTTGCAGACAAGTTCACCTTCCCTGGTGGGTCTTAGAACATCTGCAGCCAGTAGCCCTTTGAAATCTATGCAGGCGGGATTTGGAACAACATCTCTGTTGTTTCAGGATCAACATCTCATCATCTCAGGAATTCCCAAACTCTGCTGCAGTTTAGGAAAGACTGGAAGACTCACCTTTTTAAAGAACACTAAATTCACTGTGTTAACTGTTCACAACTCAATTTCCTTTCCTATTACTCATTGACTGTATGCTTGTCTTTGACTATGTAATAATGCTCTGCTGCCTTTTGGCTAGATATGCGCAATATAGCAATACCATATACATGCATATATACACACCCACAAAGATACATAAATACATATATATTTGGTAGATTATTTTTCTCAAACTCTTGAATTGCACACAATGGTTTGCTACCAGAGCCATTTCAGTCAAGTTTTTGTTCTATCAACCAATACATATACGTCTCTATTTCTCTTGCACCTTTGGAAAAAAGCATTGAAACGAGACAGCCATGAGGCCTGCTAGGCAATTTCAGCCACAAATACAATACTAGAGAGAATAAAAAAATATTTTCCAAGTGGTCTAAGAAATCAATATGTGCTTCCTCACTGTTTAGAGTACAATTGATAATTTTGGTGCAATCAGTTTTAGAAGTCCATACTTCAGTTATGGCATTCAACACAACATATTTATAATCTAAAGCAAGATTTTCCACAGGTGTTTCTGGTGGCCATTTGGTCTTTGATGTCAACTGGTATGTTACCTCTCCATACATAAAAACATGCAACAATTGATTCACATCAATCCAGTTAGGAGTATAGCATTTAAAAACAGTTTTCAGTTCTTCCCTGAAATTCTGTAGATTCTCTCACATCTTAGAGAGTTGTCTAGTACTATTCAAGAGGTTAGACGGGGACAAAGGGACACAAAGGGTGACTCAACCTCATAGTCCGTGGCCGCGACACTGTTGTAAGAGTAGAAGGGTGTTAAGCTGAATATGACATAGGTTGTGAGAGTTGAGCCTTGGGCCTGTCTCTCAGTGCTTGCTCTCAAACTATCCCAGTGCCCTCTGCTTGAATATTTGGGTTTATGGCAGTAGTGGTTGTAACTAGGGCGTCATAGTGTCATCTTCTTGTCTGGTCTTCTCACTTGACATGCTTCTGTCAATTGCGCCAGCACTTGCCCTGTCGTCTGCCTCTGTGTCTACTGCACTCAGTGTTTTCACTTGCAGGGTCCCTGGGTGTGATGCCCCAACTGCACTACTACAGCCTATCAGATTGCACGGTACCACTTCTAGGTGGACCTGCTGAAGACCCCCATTACATCTCCCACTAGAATCGGAAAGATCAAGACACTTAACATTTCCTCCTCCCTCTCTTCAGTTTCTTCCAGGCTAAGGTAAGTCATTGGGGTAAAAGGTATAGAGGAGGCAGTGTGGGGTGGCTGCAAGCTTGCATTCTATCCCTCATGAAGCTAATTTGGTAAGTCAGTTTGCCTTGGTTGTCCTTAAAATCTCTGACCTATTGTCATATGGTAGATTCCTTCTTCCAAATTAGGGGAGCCAACTATTGCTTTGGTGTGGATTGAAGATCAGGATGCTAAAATCTTTTCTTAAGGCGTGTTAAGGACTTCATATCCATAGTACCTTTTTCAGGAAATAACTTGTTTTTCTCTCCTATTGTGCACTTTGCCCATTTTCTATAAACCTATACATACTAGGGCAGATTTACAAGCCTCTTGCACCACCAGTGCGTCACTTTTGGTGACGCTCCGGCAGCGCATTTCACTGCCCCATATTTACAAGGACAGGGAATGCCATCCAGCGTGACTTTTCCTGTCCTCGTAAATACGGCCCCTTTACATGCAAAACTTTGCGCGAAAGGGGCATTCCATGGGTGTTGCTATGGGCGTTCCCACGCAACACCCATGGAACCTAAGACATTTCCAGATTTACGAGGAATCGTAAACCTGGAAATGCGTCAGTATGCTAGGCCACCCTAGGGGAGGCGTAGCGTGGTGCAACGAGGAGAAATTTGTAATTTCCCCTGTTTTTTTTCCTCTTTCAATGCATGCTGCATTCTACAGCACGCACTGAAAGAGGAAAATGCCGTAGTGATTGTTTTTGTGAAGGAAGGTGCCCTGGCGCATGTCAGCTGTGCGCCAGCACAGGGGAGAGCACAGGAATGCGACATATCATTGAAAATATATCACATTCCTGTGCTTTGAAAGTGCTGCAGCGTGGGGCAGCCAAAGGGCTTGTGGTGCCGCGCTGCGGCACTTTCTTGGAAATCTGCCCCATTGTTTCTGTACTGGTGGCAAATAACATAGAAAGGAATCTCTTTTGTGGGATTCTATTCTTAGGTTCCCATTTTTCCATACTCCACCTCCACATATATATCTTTTAACCATATCCTGAGCCGCCAATATTAAAGTCTAAAGGCAAGGATTCTCAGAGATATTTTTAACATAATCAATTCACGTCAATTCACGTCACATCACATATCTGCACCACACCAGCTCCGCTGTAACCAGGCGTCATAGAACAACCGGGGGGCACTCGGCAACCCGGTTGGGACCCCAATGATGAAGCATGACACCAACTAGATTGGTGTGTGAGGGGTCTTTTAAGTACACCGAATGGGTCCATGTACTTACCACACATAGTGATTGCAACACATAAGCATAGTGGGTTCCTCCACATTGTTTAAGTCTAATCTTTATCTAAACCAAACACGACCAAAGCAACAAAAATACAGAATACAGTAATAAGAATATGACTTTCAAAAGGTAAAAAAATTTCTGGCCTAAGCAAATTGCAGATGCAACTCTTTTCACACAAAGTACCTTGGATGCATCGCGCACACAAACAAAAATTGTCGTCGGGAAGGTTCCTTACACCCAGGGAAGGTGATGTGACGGTTCCTTACTTCAGGGGAGGTGATGCGTTGGTGCCCTAATGCTACGCAGGGGCGGAGATGCATCAGTTCCTTACTGAAAGGGAGGTAATGCATCGGTTTCTTACTGTGTGGGGAGGTGATGTGTCCGTTTCTTACTGTAACCCCGGTGTTCTTGCCGGTGTGGCACCCAGATGCAATGCGTGAGGATCGGGAATGCGTTGGTTCTCGATGTGGTGGCAGCAACAGCGTTTGTGTTGGTTTCTTCAGCCACTGTCTCACAATGCGTTGGTTCTTGCAGCCGCACACCAGGGCCTGCTTCTGAATCGGTGCAGTGATCTCAGCCTTCGTAGATAGGTGCACTCGTTGCAGCATGCAGCGATTTCTCAAGCCGTGGGCAGGCACTGCGTCAGTTTTTTCGGCGATGCGTCGTAAAACAGGTACGGATGCATTGCGCATCTCAAAGTTGCATTACTTTTCCAGCCCCCAGCGACAAACAGCCTCCAGAGGTCCAAAACAGCAGCAGGCACCTCTATACAGGTAAGAACTCCCAGCAAGGAAGTTCAGTGAGCTGGTGGTGAAGTCTTTGTGTCTCTGAGACTTCAGAACAGGGGGCAACCTGTATTTGAAGCCATTCGAGATCTTCCTCAAGCAGGGGACACAGCACACAGCAGAGTCCTTGTCCTTTCCTTGGCAGAAACAGCCACTGCAGGCCAGCCCCAGACAGCAAAGAGCAAAGGGGCAGTACTCCTCCTCAGTTTCTCCAGCTCTTCTCCTTGGCAAAGGTTCCTCTTGATTCCCAGAAGTGATCTAAAAGTCTGGGGTCTGGGCCCCTCTTTGTATAATACAAACTCCTTTGTTCTCTGTGGCAGAGAAGCTCTTGCCCGGTCAAAACCAGTTCTGTCATCTCTGGTTCAGCTTCCTGGCAGGAGGTGGAGACAGCATTGTCTAAGGCAGACCAGGCCTATTCAGGTGTGAAAGAAATCTCCTCCCCCTACTCTGAATGCAGCCCAGGTCCAGTCAGCCCAGCCCTGACTCACCTTAGAAAGGCAGGACACACCTAACCCCCTCAAGTAACTGTCTGAACAGAATCCATATCCCCAGCCCCTGTCACTCAAAAGCCAGACAGCCAATACACAACCTAGCAGAGGCACACAGGATGGCTAAGCAAGAAAATACCTACTTTGTGGTATTTTCAAACACAGAATATAAAAATCATCCTCACTAAAAGATGCATCTTTACATTCTGAGTTCAGCCATACTAAACTGTACTTTCTGATCTTGTCCCAATGGTAAGTTATATTTATAAGAGGTTATAAATGAACTCCAATTCTATCCTATGGGACAGATAGCCTTTCAATAGCGAAAAACGAAATAGGCAGTATTTCACTATCAGGACATGTTACACACATCACAACATGTCTTACCTTTCACAGACACTGCACCCTGCCCACAGGGGTATCTTGGGCCTACCTTAAGGGTGACTCCATGTAAGAAAAGGGAAGGTTAGGGTCTGGCAAGTTGTTGCACTTGCCAGGTTGACATGGCAGTACCAAACCGCGCACAGACACTGCAGTGGCACGTCTGAGTTACATTTACAGGCTGCTTTTGTGGGTGGCACAAGCAGTGCTGCAGGCCCACTAGAGGCATTTGATTTACAGGCCCTGGATTGACTAGTAAATCAAATATGCCAATCATGGAATCACTAATACAAAACAACAATTTACAGGGACACATGCACCTTAGCACTGAACAGCAGTCCCAAAGTGCCCAAAGCATCTAGACCAGCAAAATAACAGGAGGCAAAGGCAGAAATACAGAGGAATCCCACACCACTGATGCCAGGTCTAACAAGGGGGATAAGAGTTCCGGGCTCCCATGGCCAGAGAGCTTCGGACTGGGTCGGAATCGTGAGTCGTGGTGGGCCCCCTGCATGGACTTTGCAGGGGGCCCCCTTAAGTTTTGTTACACCACTGCCTCCATCTCAATCCTTCACATTGAGAATTCCCCGTAGAAGGATATTGTTACAGCTGCTGAGCTCCTGACTCCTCCATACCTGCAGTGCTCTCCTTGGCTTCTTTCTTAAACACTGGGCCAGCAAGGCTAAGTACATTTGGACCTCTTTTGAAGGATGGTTGGGTGCAACATGTGCCTGTTTATATTTTAATACCTGATTCTCTGCAAGTATTTTCAAGACCTTACCGGGCTTGCATTACTTTTGTTTCTAAGTGTATGTAGTCCAAAATCAAAGGCATATTTGTGTGGAAACTAACTGTTATTTGATTCAAAGAACTAAACATTTTTGCAAATGGCAACCTTGTTAACTCAGTGATAATTACGGTGTGCAGTGCCCATGGGGTTCTTTAATCTTTATCCACTCTAGTGTTATTAGTACAGCGAAAGCCTCTGTGAGTTAACAAACACACTGATCTACCCTTAAGATGTTTCCCGTTGCTATTTCAGGATAGGGGTAAATTGATTTTCACTCCTCAGGTCAACTGTACAATGAATAGTCCAGGACGTAGGGGCTTACAGTTGTAGACCCATCATCATTTCTGTCAGGTACATTTGGGGGGAGTAGGAGCGATTGTGAGGTGGTAGAGGATTCAACGACAAAATCTTGTACTGGTTAGTAATTAACTGCTTGCCGGTGGTCAGGTGGCCACAAGGGACTCTTGGTTCATGCTGCTTGAGAGATGTTGTGGAGAAAAGACTGCGTCCCAAAAGTAGTTCTGATTCTAATCAAATGTCTGTCGAGGAGAAAATCAACTTAGGGCCATCACCAAAGGCCCTCTGATTTTGATAATTACATTAGCTCGAGACACAACTAATGCTGTTTCTAGCCAGACCTAAAATATGAAAAAGAAATTAGGTACATGCATAGACCTATTAACTCACACGGTGCAAGCATGAGAGGAAGGTGAATTGGAAACCCCTACACTAAATGGGTTACCAGCTTGTCTCGGAAGACTCCAAGCAGTCAGTGTCCACTAAGGGATGTGAAAACACCGCAAGACATTAGTGGCAGACACAGCAAGCATTTATTTACATATTTTTGGAGGGGGGAGGTTGGTGGGAGCAGGGCCTACCAGTACCTCTCAGGCAGTTGTCAGCATAAAACCTTCCCCTCCTATGCCCCACTCCTTCCTCACAAGTTTATTTTTTTTAAGTTGGCAGTTCAGTGGTGCTATGCGATGTACATACTATGATGGTAGTGTGAGGCAGGGTCAATGACTCTAGCAGCCGTGTGTGGTACCGTCACACCACCACAGCCTGCATGCCCAGAGCATTAACCTTTGATGCCTTCAGTAGCTGTATGCTCAACAGGCAGCTGTATGCTCAATTTTCTTTGAGCCCATTTGTTGAAAATTGAAATAGCGGTGTGAGTAAGCATTTACTGAAGACATGAATTCCCCTTATATGACCGAGTTTCTCTCGTTATGTTGACTAAAGTCTGGACTCCATTTTGTATTGTCATGCCTCCACGTGTGTAGCACGAGAAGAGTCCTATCTTCGTGTTAGTTGCTCTTGCAATCTGCCTAGTAACAGTCTATAAATAGCTCCTTTGTCTGTCTGGCACATACCCAGACTTGACCACATCTGTTATCAGTTAGTCCCTGCTTGACCATGTTTTCGCGGGCTCAAGGAGTGTGTCAGCTCCGCCCATATATTGATTCTGTATCGAAAATGACCATAAAAGGTAATATTCTTTGCCTCATGTTGTATCCACCCACTTATGAGCCCCTCTTTGTGTATAAAAGGGGACCGTGTACGCAAGTTCTTTGTGCTACTCTATGCAATACTGAAGGGTGTTGTATGGATTGTAGGACCACCCTTAAGGGTTAATAAACTTTGTCTTTGTACTTTGCAGTTTCCGTGCCAACTTCCTTATAGATTCCATTGCAGAAGAGCGAACCCTTGTGTCCTGCGGGCCTAGCTGGGGCCTGTATTCATCAATTGGCGCCCGTCACGTGGGGCTCATCGGCGACTCGGATGCTCGAAGGATTGGTCGTGACGAAGGTGAGGAATTTGGCCGGGGATGTGATCACTGCCAGAGGCACTTTAGTCCTGGCATCCCGAGGTTTTCTTCCTTCCCTTCCGAGCTGACCATCTGGGTGGCGCCGGTCCTCGACTGAGACCTCTTCTGTCGGTCCTGCCGTGACAGCCGTTTGGGCGAATTTTGGAGCTTAGCAGTTGGAATCTGGACTCTTGATTGGTAAGAACCATTGTACGGTACTTGCTCCGAGTTTTTGAAGCCTGGTTTGGCTATTTGAGTTTGATTTGTGATGACCGGTCATATCTTGTATTGATTATTGTGAGAATATATGCGTTGCAACACATATAGGCAGGTAATGTGGAGATATTTCTCCGGAACTGTGTAACTTTGAACGGCACAACGTTTAAGTGCCATTTTTTTGATAATACTGCATATTTTGCATTATTTTTGAGCATGCCTGCTTTTAGCGCACTCCGTAAGTGGTGCTGCTGCTTTGGAAACCGGTTAAACCTCGAGGAATCTGCTCCAGCTCCCCCAGAGGGGACTCCTAATAGGGATATGTATGTGAAGCATGGTCTTTCTTCCATAATGTACAGCACAATATGGAGGAAATATACCAGAAAGGATCCTGAGTTACGATGGCCTTTGTATGGATCGTTTGATATGCGTAAGATTGAGTATGTGGAACAGTGTATGTGTAAACGGTGTGCTCGTCAAGACATGTTTGAATGTGTGCGATTATGGGTGAAGGAAGTGCGTGAGCGAGAGAAACGTGAGAAAGCGCTGTTTGATAAAGAGCAACGGAAGAATGATCATGTGCGAGCACAGGAAGCGAAGCGTCGGGAGGAAAGAGAACAGACGGAGAGACAAGAGAAAGAGCGTAGGTTGCAAGTCTCGGGTCAATATGCTGTCCGTCAGTCACTTTATCCTGTCCTTAATAATCCTGACGATGATTTTTATTTACTAGATCGCTCTCCGCCCCCTTATGTTGGCGCGTCTGCCCCGGGGCCACCGGATTCTGGATCGGTGTCGGGTAAGGTAGACACGCGGTCCATGTTATCGGTTGACCGAATGGGTGAGCTTCGGCAAGTTTCCTATCGTGCACTTAAGGGCAAGTTATCCCTTGCTGAGTTGTTGAATTCTTGGGAGAAGTGGCAGGATAGAGAGAAGTTGTATTTTTTGGACCACTTTTCTGATGAAGTGATTGCTGCTTTCCGGAAATATTCCAGCGTCTTTGAGCCTGATGATGTGGTATCAGATGCTAAAGCATTGCGTAATGGTGTTTTCTCTCCCTCTAAGGCGCCTGATGCGGTTCGACGGCTGTTTGCATTACGGGACGCGGTGAGTGACCTTAAAGAGAAAGCGCGCCAGAAAGCTGAAGAGGAAAAGCAGTCGGCTTCACGTGTCAGTGATGACCAATCATCTACCTCCCACTCAGATAAGAGCGACCTAGTGCATGCTAAACCAATGCGAGAGGCGGCACCTTTGTATGTTCCTCCTAAAGGAGCGGGAACTAGTTCGGATATTACCTCCGCCGATGCTAAGGGATATTTTGTGTACAATTGGGTTTATACTCCCTGGCATAGGGCTGACGTCATGGCATTAAAGAATGCGTTGCCTGATCCCCGCAAGAATCCAGCGGCCTTTTACGAAGAAGTCGAGGGGGCCTTGAATTCTTGTACTATGACCTTAGCAGATATAGATCTGTTCTTTGGGCTTATTTTACCACCGGATATGTGGCGATCCGTACGGAAGGTGGACGATGTTGCCGCTTTTAAGGCTCGGTGGTCTGAGCTTGAGGATGAGGATAGGGAGAGGAAGCCCGCGCAGAAACCACCTCAAAATATTTTAGATCTCCCTGCTGCTATTCTTACTAAGTTGAAAACAATCATTCCCCCTAAAAAGATTGACTGGAACATGTTAGCCTCGTGTAAGCAGAAAGCCGATGAATCAGTTGCAGATTTCTTTACGCGCTTTGAGGAGACGTTTCATGATTTTAGTGGTCAGTCTCTTACAGATGATACGGGTCGGCACCTTTTTGCTGATAAATATGTGGCAAATTTATTACCGGCAATAGCGGCCCGCCTAAAGGCGAGTGAAAGTTCTTGGTCCACGGCGTCTCCGACAGCCCTCCTGACTATAGCTCAGTATTATGAGCGTCAGGAGCAAGAACCGAAGGGGCAGGAGGAGAAGAAGTCGAAAGATTTAAAAACGAAGGTGATGTTAGCGCAAGTCTATGGTCCGCCCCGTCGGGGTGTCAATAGAGGAAGGGGAGGATTTTATGGTCCTCCCTCGGGCCGATCTGATTTGAATAGGAATCAATGTGCGTATTGTAAACAAGTGGGACACTGGGCCAGAGATTGCCCGGCGTTGCATGCTTCGCGGCAGGGACATACCCAGGGTGGCCATAGAGGTAGAGGGAGTTTCTCAAATCTTAGGGGGAATTCTACCGATCACGCTCGTTTTGACCCTGCCGGGCAGCACCGAGATAGACCTAATGTCTTTGATCGGCAAAACCAGTATCAAGTGTCAGGGATTGACCGCTCTGGGTACCATGATTCTCAGCATGCATAGGAATGAGTTGGATGGGGGTTAGAATCAGTTGAGGTGCCGGTTGATCAGAAGGGTCCTTATGTATCAGCTGAGGTTTTGGGTTCTACTGATCAGTTCCTAGTAGATACAGGAGCGACTCGTAGTGCGCTGTCTAAACAATTGGTTCCGAGGGCTCCCCCATCTGGCTTAATGGTTACATCGGTAGGGTTTGATGGTACACTCTCCCGAAGCCCTCTTTCTCGGCCCCTCACATTACAGGTTGATTCTTTTTCTGCACCCTGTCCGTTTTTGCTTGCCCCGAACACGCCGGACAACATTATGGGTCTTGATATGCTAAAGCACTTCAGAGCTACGATCCGCTGCTCCCCCGCTGGTGTGCGTGTGATATTAAATGATAATCACCCTTTGTCTGAACGGATGTGTGTGGTTGCAGAGGATACCGTGTTAGCAACTCTCCCCCGTACTTTGTGGGCCGTTTCGGATACCGATGTAGGACAGATGGTGATTCCGCCTGTCCATATTAGTGTCAAGGAGGGGGCGGTGTTACCACGCCTCCCGAAGTATCGGATTTCCCAGGAGGGGGAGGAGGCCCTTATACAGATTGTGCAGGATTTGATTAAGGTGGGAGTAGTGGAGGAGGTTCCCTACAACGTCTGTAACAGTCCGATTCTACCCATTTTGAAAAAGGATACGGATGCCAAAGTTTATCAGTTTATCATTGATTTGAGAGAAGTGAACAAGATCGTGATACCTCAATATCCAGTGGTTTCTGATATCACGACGTTGCTTACTTTGGTCCCGCCTACGGCGACGACGTTTTCAGTCATTGATTTGAAAAATGCTTTCTTTTCGAATCCTATTCATCCCGATAGTCGATACCTTTTTGGTTTCACTCTGAATAATAGGTCTTATCGATTTTGTAGAGTTCCTCAGGGCTACACAGAAAGCCCTAGCATTTACAGTCAAGCTTTGAAAAGACAATTGGACTCCTTTGTTCTGCCCGAGGGTGTCGCCCTCATTCAATATGTCGATGACATCTTGTTGGCGGCTGACACTCCGGAGTTGTGTGAGAAGAGTACGTTGTCCTTGCTTTCCTTTTTGGCATCCCACAATCACAAAGTATCCCGGAAGAAATTGCAGTACTGTAGACCAAAGGTGACTTATCTGGGCCACCTTTTGTCTAAGGAGGGGCGTGCACTCACACCAGATCGTATCCAAGTAATTTTGGACACGCCAGCGCCTTCCACGCAGAAGGACGTGCGTGCATTTTTGGGTCTTGTTTCTTTTTGTAGGCAATGGATATTAGGGTTCTCACACATAGCCAAGCCATTATTAGCCCTTTTGACAAAAGACACACCTATTCCGCTTCCTTGGTCAAATGAGTGTGACGCTGCTTTCCAGCAATTACGACAGGCCCTTTGCTCAGCACCAGTGTTAGGGACCCCTGATTATACAAAACCTTTTTCGCTGTATGTGCATGAGAAAGATGGATGTGCATTATCAGTTTTAGTGCAGATGCACGGCGACAAGCAGCGCCCTTGTGCATATTTTTCGGCTGTACTTGATCCTGTTGCCCGAGCATTGCCTGGTTGTTTTCGCTCAGTTGCGGCGACAGCTGTGTCAATACGCCAGAGCGAGGGAATTGTGTTATCTCATAAGCTGTTGGTATTAGTCCCCCATGCTGTTGATGCCCTGCTTAATCAGACAAAGACGCAGCATTTGACCAGTGCCCGTTTAACGGGATATGAGCTGACGCTTTTGGCTCCTCATATTACGTTAAAGAGGTGCCTAACGTTAAATCCGGCCACATTGCTGCCGTTCCCCGAGACTCAGTCTGGAGCGCGGAAAGCACATGATTGTATTCTTGTGACTGAGGAACAAACAAAGGGTCGTATTGATCTCCAGGATACGCCCTTTCCAGATGTAGATGGAGAACTGTGGGTGGACGGATCATGCCTGAAGCTACCAGACGGTACGACTTCAGCAGCGTATGCAATTACCACACTGCAAACAATAGTGGCGACAGCACGCATACCACAGAAATCAGCTCAAGCAGCGGAACTGATAGCATTAACACGAGCATGTGAGCTCAGTACAGGATTGTGTGTGAATGTTTATACAGACAGCCGCTATGCTTTCGGAGTAGCGCACGATTTCGGCCTACTCTGGAAGGAGAGAGGGTTTCTAACGTCGCATGGAGTACAAATAATGCATGGAGAGTTAGTTCACAACCTTTTGACTGCATTGACATATCCGAGGAAAATTGCTATCATTAAATGTAGTGCCCATAAGAAAGTAGTTGATAAAGTTGGAGAAGGGAATGCGTTAGCAGACCGGGTGGCACGGGAGACTGCGATGCAGCCCGGTGCTACTGCCATGTATGTAGTGAAGTCGCAGGTAGAAAGATGGCACGATGCGAAGGAAGAAGTGCGGGAAATACAGAGGACCGCTTCTGATAAAGAACGGGAGCAATGGTCCAGTGAGGGAGAATTGGATGATGAGGGTTGTTGGAGAAATAAGCAGATGGATAGATGGAAGCTACCCACAGCTTTTGTACAACCTATGGTTCAGATGGCACATGGGCTAGCACATGTTGGAGCTTCCGCAATTGTAAAATTGCTTACACAAGTCTGGGAGCATCCAGAGATTGCTAGCGCGGCAAAGAGGGTGGTGCAGACCTGTATGATTTGCCTGATGTACAACCCAGGAAAGGGTACTCGAACTCCAGCAGGAGGATTTGCGACACCTACTGCACCCTTTGAGGTTTTGCAGATGGATTACATCCAGCTTGAGCGCTGTAACAATTTGAAGTATGTTCTAGTAGTGGTATGTGCCTTTAGTAAATGGGTCGAGACATACCCTACGAAAGACAATACTGCAATGACTACAGCCAAGATGCTATTGAAGGAGTTCTTCCCTCGATATGGCGTTTGTAGACTTCTGTGGAGTGATAACGGACCCCACTTTATAGCGGATGTTATAAAGTATGTTCTGAAGGGTCTGGGCATCACCCAGAAGTTTCACGCAGTGTTTCACCCTCAGTCTGCAGGACTAGTCGAGAAGTATAATGGTACACTGAAGCTCAAGATCGCTAAAATCCAAGCTTCGACATCTTTGACTTGGCCAGATGCTTTACCACTGGCATTATTGTCAATTAGATCGATACCGCACTCTCGAACCGGTCTTACACCGTACGAGATTATTTTCGGACGCCCAATGAATATTTGGGGTCCACCAAGACCTAAGACTGTGTATGATGTACCTTGTGTAATGATGAATGATTATCTGGCGCAGTTAACGGATAACTTGGTTTCTATTCATCAACAGGTCCGGGAGGCGCTCCCTGATCGGTCCACCGGCGAAGGACATAGTCTCCGGCCTGGAGACTATGTTATGGTGAAGATTTTTGAAAGGACGAACAGCTTGGAGCCGAGATGGGTTGGTCCTGAGCAGGTCCTACTTGCAACGAGGACGGCTGTGCGGGTTTCCAACAGAAAGAATTGGATCCATTCCCTGCACTGTCGCAAAGTACCGCCCGGATTGGTGGAGCCTGCTGTATTGACCGATCAACGAGAGGTTCTGACTGCAGAGAAAGGCCGTGCTGTGGAACCGAACGACACTGAGGAGCTCTTCCCAGACCACGCGACTCCTGGAGGAAAGCGATATCATCTCAGGCCAAGGAAGTGAATTCTTCAGTATTAGGACATGTTGTCAGAACGGCCCTTGGGTTAGTGAAACGGAGAGCCAATGAGGCAAGGGGGGGGGATCAGCCCTGCATTAGTGTAGCGACACCCGTCTTGGCCCGCTGGTGAAGAAATCGACCGCTGCCCAAGGGGAAGAGTTCTAACAAACCTTTTAGTTTCAGGAAGATATTGATTCTTTATTCTGACATGGAGAAAAAGAAAATCCTTTGTGCAACAGGTTTTATGCTTACAGTAGCTATTGTTGGGATAGCCACATGGTTTGTGGAGGATGTGACTCCTGCTCGAAAGTTACTTGTGTTGACTACTCCAGTGCCTGAGGAGCACTACTTTTATACCCTTCCGTATCAAGAATTGAAGCATCGTCAGTCTTATTTGAATAACACTTTCATCCAGATGTTGCATCATACCCACGTTGCTACGAATGCTACGAACTGTTGGATATGTGGTATGATGCCAGCTCATCAGAAGAAAGGAGGAACGCCATTCATACCTCTTCCTTTCTCTCATAATGGCTCTTGTAGAGCATGGTACACTTTGCTTTTTGCCACCCGGAAACCTACAGTGGGACGATTACTCTTCAGACTTAATAGGGAATGTCATCAGGATAAAGATGGATACCCGCAAGCGAATGGGACAATTTGGGAATGGGAAGAGTATCGACCAGACAATGAATCGATTCCTTATATTTTCACGAACACCAGAGACACTGTGGGGAAAGACCGATTTGTGATTCAAGTGGCACAAGCTCAAGCGGACCTGTGTGTCCAGAGTGTGGGTTATATTCCTGTTGGTGTTAGTGATTGCATCACTATTCTAAATATCGACGGATTGAATAACAGTACCTTCTTAGCATCTCATAATACATACTTTGTATGTGGAAATAAAGGTTATTGCCGGTTGGTCTGGAGTATGTTATGTAGCATTCCTATTACCCCCTGTATTCTTGGCGCCTGCATCTTATCATAAAGATTTGAAGTTGTTGAATAATGTGAATGTAAATAGGTATAAACGTACTCTATCGATTGATGACGTGGACCAGACTGACACCAGTCTGCAGCAGTATATTGATTTTAATTTAGGATTGTTTTTCTTTGTTGGAGCTGCCCTAAATAGTAGGAAAGTTCGAAGGTTAACAAGAGTGGTAGAGGCTGTGACAAATCAAACTGCTGCTGCTCTTGGGAATCTTACGGAAGAATTACAGATTACTAGAATTGTTGCATTGCAGAACCGCATGGTGTTAGATGTTATGTTAGCTGACCGAGGTGGAGCTTGTAAAGTTATCGGAAGTAGTTGTTGCGTGTTTATTCCTGACCACACGCCATCAGTTTATAATGCTATCAATAAACTGCATAAAATTGCAGCTGAAATCCATACAGAAAATGGTACTTGGACCTTTTCTGGATGGTTTTGGGCATTGATCACCACATGGGGGTGGAAGGTCCTAACTGGTCTCTGTATCATTGTGGCAGTTTTGTTTTCTTGTTGCATTTGTATTCAATGTGGTCCTTTACTCTGTTCCCTATGCGTGTCACTCTGCATTCCTGATAAGAAAGCTATTGCCAATGTCACTTACCAGAAACATCTGACTAAAGAAATAGAAGAAATGATGAAGATTGACATATACGATGATTATCCTAACAAACCGGATGTCTTCAGTAAATGCTGAAAGGGTCGTCTGTTGAAAATTGAAATAGCGGTGTGAGTAAGCATTTACTGAAGACATGAATTCCCCTTATATGACCGAGTTTCTCTCGTTATGTTGACTAAAGTCTGGACTCCATTTTGTATTGTCATGCCTCCACGTGTGTAGCACGAGAAGAGTCCTATCTTCGTGTTAGTTGCTCTTGCAATCTGCCTAGTAACAGTCTATAAATAGCTCCTTTGTCTGTCTGGCACATACCCAGACTTGACCACATCTGTTATCAGTTAGTCCCTGCTTGACCATATTTTCGCGGGCTCAAGGAGTGTGTCAGCTCCGCCCATATATTGATTCTGTATCGAAAATGACCATAAAAGGTAATATTCTTTGCCTCATGTTGTATCCACCCACTTATGAGCCCCTCTTTGTGTATAAAAGGGGACCGTGTACGCAAGTTCTTTGTGCTACTCTATGCAATACTGAAGGGTGTTGTATGGATTGTAGGACCACCCTTAAGGGTTAATAAACTTTGTCTTTGTACTTTGCAGTTTCCGTGCCAACTTCCTTATAGATTCCATTGCAGAAGAGCGAACCCTTGTGTCCTGCGGGCCTAGCTGGGGCCTGTATTCATCACATTGTGAGACCTTGCACCTAACTCAACATTCTTACATGACCTCCCAGCTTTGCTCAGAGCCCTGGTATAGTAAAGATTATGGAGCCAGGAATCTGCTCCTATCAAACGGAGTGCTAAAAGCAGACCAGGGTTGAACTGGCCACAGCGGGCTGAAGGGTGGAGGCTGGTTTTGCAAAGGTGCGGCTGGTTTTGTTTCTGTGGGCCAGTTTTGCAGCGGTGTTGCAATATAGGTCACCAGGAAGAAAAGCAGTAGTTCTTCACACTTGCAATCCCTCCCACCACGGACTGGTCCAACAAAATTGCCTGGGCTGCTTTGGGTACCCACCTTGGGAGGCAGATCTTCCCCAAGAAACGTGCTCTCTAGTACAGTGTGACTATGTTGTTCTGGGTGCCAGGCATTGTCTGCAGTGAGGAGATGTGTTATAGTAATGGGTGCATGTAGTTCCCAGGAGTATTCTGGTGCATTTTTGACTCTGCTCTTTTCCTTTGAAGGGGCTCAAGATGCCGTAGATTGTTTTCTGCTTACCCGCTTGTTTTTTACTATTACTTGAGCATTAATTGCAGAAAGTAAGGTGGTGGGGCTGTTGGAGGTTGTTCAGTACCCCTTTCATATAACCCCAAATGTGGTGGGAAATGGCACAGCAACCCCAGGTTTCAGATCAAATGTGAAAAGGATAGAGGTGGACCCCCTCGTTTCAATCTTCTGAGGGAATAGCGTTTAAAAAAATCAAATACATCTACATATATGAACGAGTAAACTACAGATATGCGATATTTCAGTGGGTAGAGCAATTAGGGTGACAAAGTGGTACTATATGTGTATGCCGATGATATATGTGTTGGTTATGATGGTATAAGAGGTCTATAGGCCATCAAAAACATTTACTTGCCACCAGCTGTGGTTACTATTTCAGTTAATCAAATAAAAGGTGTCTATTAAGCTGTTGCATGTCCACTCATTTTTGTGTATTTGTATGCCATAAAATACTAATGTAAATAAACTTAACAGATGTGTATTCATATTGTACCAACCATTATGAAAGTTTTGTTGAAGCGGCAGTGTAGAGATAAAAAGATCTCTCTTTACCTAGTTCTGCATCTCTATGAATCACCAACAGTAGGCATCCTAGATTGTTATTTGATGATGTCACCTGGTTTTGGTGATGTATTGGGCATCATTTAATGGATGCCCGCTTTAATTTCCTTCCTATAGCATGAGGAGTATACCTCTGAAGTACATGTGGTTTAATCGCTAGGGCTGCCGCCTTTGGAAATGGTGAACCAGGCTCCAGTTCCAGCATCTTAACACCCTGTGATTTTGGGCAAATCACTTAGGGGCCGATTCCGATCCTGGAGAAACCGGGTACGAACCGTCGGACGGAGCATTTTCTCCGTCCGACTCGTACCCGGTTAAAAAACATTACAAACATGCAAGTACGATTCGCACAGAAACACCATTCCCGTACGAATCGTAAAAAACACTGACCGACGAAAAAATACATACCAATGTGATCCGAGACAGCGCCGACGTGACGTCGGGACGCATTCAGCCTGCGGTCCACGAACCAGGAAGTACGATCCGCACCGACGTCACCCCGCACAGATTATATTTTCCGGCTGCCAAAAACTGCCGGAAAATCAGGACGACACGCACAAGGAGCACCTGTACGCGACGGACAGCCATGGATCCGAACCTACGTGTCATCCTGGCCCTCATAGCAGTCCACCTGCTCTACAGGTACCGACGCAGACGCCGCAGAAGGTCAGAACCACACCCAGGGGCAAGGGGGGGGGGGCAGGGGCAGGAAACCAAACCCCCACCCATGTCACAAGTCATACATGCCCTGCACATACCTGACCTCCAGGGCCTGGTCACCTCGAGGGGTGGGGGCGTGTCCAGCAATGCCAGCGTCCGCCACAACGGAAGTGGGTGATGACGCGAACCGCCAACACAACAAATCCGGTACGTACCGTACACATGCCTTAAGAGCGTGGGTACAGGCCGTACCACTCACACACCTACGTCACCCCAACAATGTCGGTACGACCCGTACCCACGTTCGAAAGGCCTGGGTATGGGCCGTACCAGCATTGTTGGGGTGATGTAGGGGTACGCGTGGTCCGACCCGTACCCACGCCCAGAAGGCCTGGGTACGGTGCGCACCCCTACGGCACCCCATTGGGGGTCCGCACCGTACCCATGCTTTAAGAGCGTGGGTACGGTGCGGACCCCCAATGTTGGGGTGTCGTAGGGGTCTGCACCGTACCCATGCTTGAAGAGCGTGGGTACGGTGCGGACCCCCAATGTTGGGGTGCCGTAGGGATCCGCGCCGTACCCAGGCCTTCAGAGTGTGGGCACGGGTCGGACCACGCGTACCCCTACATCACCCCAACAATGCTGGTACGGCCTGTACCCAGGCCTTCCGAACGTGGGTACGGGTCGTACCGTCATTGTTGGGGTGATGTAGGTGTGTGCGTGGTACGGCCCGTACCCACGCTCTGAAGTGCTGGGTACGGCGCGGACCCCTACGGCACGCCAACATTGGGGGTCTGCACCGTACCCATGTTCCAAAGGCATGGGTACGGCCCGTACCCAGGCCAGCAGAGCGTGGGTATGGGTATGTATGAAGCGTACCCCCACACGTGTATGAATGGAGCGTACTGCCATCCCACCAGTGTATGTCTGGAGCGTACCCCCACCCGTGTATGTATGGAGCGTACCCCCACCCGTGTATGCATGGAGCGTACATGGCCAGACATAGGAGGGGTGGTTGCCTATAACTCCCAGCAGTGCCCAGACACAGGAGGGGTGGGTGCCTATCACTCCCAGCAGTGCCCAGACACAGGAGGGATGGGTGAGAGTCCTCCCAGCAGTGCCCAGACATAGGAGGGGTGGGTGCAGAGTCCTCCCAGCAGTGCCCAGACATAGGAGGGGTGGGTGCCTATCACTCCCAGCAGTGGCCAGACATAGGAGGGGTGGGTGCAGAGTCCCCCCAGCAGTGCCCAGACATAGGAGGGGTGGGTGCAGAGTCCCCCCAGCAGTGCCCAGACACAGGAGGGGTGGGTGCAGAGTCCCCCCAGCAGTGCCCAGACACAGGAGGGGTGGGTGCAGAGTCCCCCCAGCAGTGCCCAGACACAGGAGGGGTGGGTGCAGAGTCCCCCCAGCAGTGCCCAGACATAGGAGGGGTGGGTGCCTATCACTCCCAGCAGTGCCCAGACACAGGAGGGGTGGGTGAGAGTCCTCCCAGCAGTGCCCAGACATAGGCGGGGTGTGTGCAGAGTCCTCCCAGCAGTGCCCAGACATAGGAGGGGTGGGTGCCTATCACTCCCAGCAGTGCCCAGACATAGGAGGGGTGGGTGCAGAGTCCTCCCAGCAGTGCCCAGACATAGGAGGGGTGGGTGCAGAGTCCCTCCAGCAGGGCCCAGACATAGGAGGGGTGGGTGCAGAGTCCCCCCAGCAGTGCCCAGACACAGGAGGGGTGGGTGCAGAGTCCCCCCAGCAGTGCCCAGACACAGGAGAGGTGGGTGCAGAGTCCCCCCAGCAGTGACCAGACACAGGAGGGGTGGGTGCAGAGTCCCCCCAGCAGTGCCCAGACATAGGAGGGGTGGGTGCAGAGTCCTCCCAGCTGTGCCCATGGAAAGAAAGGGGTGGAGTACCCACAGATACAATGCCCACAATTGTCAGTCAGGTGCTC
The DNA here is from genome assembly GCF_964204655.1 of Triturus cristatus. Taxonomy (NCBI): domain Eukaryota; kingdom Metazoa; phylum Chordata; class Amphibia; order Caudata; family Salamandridae; genus Triturus; species Triturus cristatus. The sequence goes on along the minus strand of NC_140589.1, from coordinate 137,944,396 downwards.
AAAGACCCAGCAGAACACGAAACACATGTGTGCGAGGCTGGGAGTACACACATGCATAGTGCCGAAAAGGTAACATGTACACATGAAGTCATGTCAATATACTCCAGTCACAAGTACAGTGACCCCCAAGGATGCCACAAATGATGCAGGTGGAGACCTTGCCCAGCATGCATGGCCAAAGTTGAAGGGGTCCGTCACACACCCAGCAAATGTAGACACAGCACTGCACAAATGTCTTCACAACACCCTGCAGGGAAGATGTCAGGGTCCACAAAGGAAGGTACACACCTTGGGACAATGTCACCATGCAGCAACAGCTTACATGAGCAAAGTTTGATAGCAAATACCCTGTGATGGCACACAGATAACAGGGTCCACCCCACGACCAGCACACTACAACATATCCCAGACACCTAACACATTATCGCCACCCCAAATCATGGAGCAGCACCACCAACAGCAATGCCAGAAAAGCAGTAGTGTGCCAAGGAAATAAAATAGCTTTATTCAGCAATGTTCTAAAATGTATTGTATGAAAAGTTCCATATGCACAAGGCCCATAGGGCAGTCCATAGTTCCAATCCAGGTGGGGGACACATTGGGATGCGTGTCCCCTAGCTTGCCTGCACAGTTCAGACTACCTTGTCATCCACAGGGGGGGGGCATCATGTGGGGGGAAGGACCAGGCACCGCAGGGACAGGAGGGGCAAGGGTAGGTGTTGTGGGTGCAGGGACGGACGACTCCAACACAGGGGGTGGGGCAGCGCCAAAGGTGGATTCGAGCACGGCGCTGCACACTACTGCCAGGTCGCCCAGCGTCTCCCCTGCACCCGAAGGAGCCACAGGCCCCAAGGAGGTGGGGGGTCGGAGGGATGGGTCGCAGCGCTACTGGTGGAGGGTGTGGACAGGGGGGGGACTCAACTCCCCTGCCGGTGTCCTGCCTCCACCGCTTGCGGGGTGGTGCCACACTGGGGCTGATGGACACACTGGGCAGGACTGACCCTGTGTCCAACTCTTGGCCAGGAGAGCTGAGGGGAGTGGATTTGGAGGGTGGTGGTCGTGAGGAATGTGGACTCTGGCTGCGTGTCTTCCGTTTCCCCCCCGACCCAGTGGGTGTGCCTACTTCACCCTGTGTGTGCGTGCCAGGAGGTGTGCGCTTTGCCTTCCCTGGTGGTGTGGTGCCTGTGTCTGGTGGGGTGCGTGCATGGGGACGTCTGGGTGTGCTTTGGACAGGCATGGGAGTGGGAAGTGTAGTCCCTGCAACACACAGTTTGTTGACCCACCATGCCACTGTTAAAATATGGAGAGCATGACACAATAGCAAATAACTTAATATCAAATTGTACAGAGGAGCCAGGCTCTGGGGACAATCTAGCACAGCATCTGCGACACATAGCGTAGCCAAGAAAGGGATGAGCAGGAACCATGTCTATCAACTCTTGGGACATGCTGCAAAGGTAATACTGAAAACCATGGCCAACATGACTGGGTCACTGCACCTTGAGTGTTTGTCCACACAAACATCACACACTGGCCAGACCGAGCAAGGAGACTTCAGGTTTGGACATGTAGGCCTTGCCCGCACCAACCCCCCCCCCCCCCCTACCTGAGACAATGTGATTGAGACAGAGGAAGTACTTACACCTCTTAGTCTGGGATGAAAACACATGGCCTGCAATAAATCCTGATCGTACACAAACTACCCCTGGTGCGCCTGTCCACATATATCACTGACAAACAACCATCATCAGATAGTTGTACCAAGACACACAGGCACTGGCCCCTGTGAGTATGCACCAGCTAAATTAGGTCACCCTGTACAGTGGACACATGTAGCACAGTATACATGAATACAAATGAGGCCAGGGTACTATGCCACAGGGCCCAAACTATGCTGAAGACACAGAGAATGTCCACATTGTCTGATGACACACATGATACCTAGGAAAAGGTGCCCCAGGGGACTGTAGTGGCCACACTACTCCATGGCCCTGGATGGATATGACTGGAACACAAGCCACCATCCCTGCACTATGCATATCTCACACTCAAGCACATCATGTCAGAGGGCACAACATTCGACATGCAGACAGTAAGGCAGTACACATGAAACACACACTCCCATGTCGGGATTCAGCATCAGTGCCAACTAACATGGACCCCACAATGACAGAACTGGCCAGGGCACAGGCAGCGTCCAAAAACCTGTTACACACCACCCCCACACATGATGCTGCAAGCATTGGGCACTTGGATTAACTGCCAGCCTAGATAACCTTGTGCAAGAGTGACTACACACAGACCAGGGAACACATGGCAAGGAGGGGAAGGGAGGAAGAACAGCACCGCTTTACTTTGGGGAACAGGATATGCACTGCGCATTTAAACCCTGGCAGTGTATCCATGCAACTGCGCACTTCCAAAAGCTGGTCACACACAACAAACACACATGTACCTACCCCCTTCCTGGTGCTGCTTCTCCAGTAAGCGCCTGTCCAATTCGGGGAAGACCACCGCCAGCACACGCTTCTGGATGTGGGTCAGACGCCGGCGCCCACGGTTTTTGTGGCTCTCAGATGAGTCCTGAGGTTCCGTGTGAGACGGGACGCCACTTTTTGAGTGGTGACGAATATGGCTGAGTTTGGTATCTGCGAACCGCAAATGACGAGTATAGTGGGTGTACGAAGTTTCGCTATGCAGCCACGTATGGTTCGTCTCATTTTTGGGTTTGTTCATCCGAACCCTCGGGTTCCATTTTAGATACAGCATCCATTTTGTTTCTTGCCCTCAGGTAGCCAGCGAATGGGCTTCTTGTCCGCTTCGTGACCCTGGGACTCTCAAGCTAGTACGAAGGACACGTGTTTCTTTGAGGTGACTTTTATGATGAGGGAAATGACACGAGTGAGGCAGATGGCCCCGCTCAAGGCCCATCTTGCCGCTCCGGTCTATTGTTTCAGCCACGCATACATTAGACACGAGGTCTTTGACCCCTCTCCTCTATCGAGTTTCCTTTATTGCCCCCAACACTCTTTTCTAACCTGTTGTGCATCCTTGTCTTTTCCTTGCATCTGTTTTTCGTCCTTCCTTTTAATGCGTTTATGGTTAGGATGGAATGTGTTTATTGCGGAGGGGATATGTTTTTACAGTTGGGAACCGGCAGGACTGTTGTAATTATGTTCCGGCCTCCTGAAACATGAACGCGACCCTTTTGAAGTTTATTGTGGGAACTGAGTTGTAACCTTTGTTCACCATACTGTGCTATGGCCAAAACCTGTATAAAAGGAGTGACCCACTTCTACGAATTTGAAGCAGTCTCCGAGAACCTACACGTTGTGTACTTCTTGTGACCTCTGTATCCCTGCAGTAAATAAACGATCTCTGACGTCGCTGGAAGTGTCCCGTGTCTCTGTGTTTGGTACGCCAGAACAGGTAACCCACGAAGGTTTCAGGTGTTGTTCCCTGGCACCGCTGGGTCTTAAGAATAACCCAGTCCTTCAGTTGGCGCCCAACATGGGGCGACATCAACGGTACCGGTCCAAAGCCCGACGATCGTGAGGAACTTCGTGTGAAATCTCCGAGGGAAGGTGCACCCCGCTTCATCGATCCAGTTGTCGAAATAAGTGGCCCGACGTCTTTTCCCGCGAAGATCCCCGCCTCCTGACGGCTGCGACGGACCGATGCCCTGACTGTCGACCTGTTTTGGCGCCTGGCGTAGTCCTTTGTACGGCGAGACGATCAACGGGCCTTCCTGGTGACGCCATTGTTCTCTCAGTTAAGTATTTGTGGGTCGCTCCCAGTGTTGCTTTGTTGTTTGCATGGTTCCATAGCATTCGTGGTTCTTAGTTGTTGGGTTTTATTTGACGATTGCAATTGCCAAAAACCGAGGGTCTCGCATTTTTGCGAGGACATCGTAATTCGATAGCCCTTGAAGTTTGTATACTCGGTTAGTGTGCACGATGCCTGGCCGTAGTACTTTGTTTGGGTTTCTTAAATGTTGCAGCATGGATTCCCGGCTGGAGGATTCATGTCCGATACCTCCGGCTGGAACTCCGCTTTACGAGCTCTATAGTCGTCATGGCGTGGGTCCTATCGTATATAATGAATATTGGGTTCGTTACACTAAAAAGGATGGCGTCCTTAGTTGGCCACCTCATGGTAGTTTCGAGACTGCCATTTTAGATAACTTGGAAGCTAAATTATTTAAAAGGAAAGCTAGGCCGGCCATGTTTGATTCCTTCCGGTTATGGCGGAAAGAGGCCAAGCAGAAAGAAATCAAACAGAATAAGAAAAGTAAACGAGAAGGTGTTATTACGGTGATGCGCAATGCAGAACAATATCAGTTGGATAAAGATGAGAAAGAGCAGGAAGTTAGTGCTCGGCTTCATCATATGGCAGTGGACAAATGTTATCCGGCGCTACCTTCTACGATCGATAAGACAGGAGAAGAATCGATGGAGGATTCGCTTTTGTCTTATCTGATGAAATCGCCACCTCCCTATGCTCCCGATGTTATGGGTCCCGTTCGTCCACCTCTTCCTCAACCCGCTGTTTTGGCGGCTGCTGGTCAGCCCGCCGTTCCTCCCGTACTCCCGAATCCCCTTGGGCCACAGATCGTACATCCTCTTGTTCCGGCTTCTCTCCCTACTGCGCCTTTCCAAGTCCCTCCTCAGCCTGTCGTTCCCGCTACTCCTGCTGCTGCGTCTACTTCTACTGTTTCCACCCCTATGGCTGCTACGCCTGCATCTTCTTCCTCTTCTCCTTCTGTTCGTAGTCGTCTCTTGACTGCTGTTGCTTCTCTTTATTCTCCGCTCTTTGGGCCGATACTTGGTTCGACTCTTTCAGATGTTGCTCAAAGACGCAGCCAGCTTCCTGATGGTAGGGAACGTGAATCGTTGGTGAAAACGGCACGTAGATGGATTCGTAACCCTGTTAAATACACCCCACGTATAGTGTTTGAAACGTTTTCTCAGTTTAATGTGCCCACGCAACGATTTGTGTTCGAAGAATTGTGTAAGTCATTGAAAGAGGAGTGGGACGATGATATAGCTGATGATATACCACCTGAGGTTTCCGAGCTACAGCTTCGGTTTGCCACGGGTGTCATTGTAGGTGATAAAGTTCGAGAGGCTCTGGAACGCTTGTTATCCTTTCGATGTACAGTGCAACCACGTGCACTGTTTAAGGACGCGACCGCGGAATGGATGGCACAACCTGGTCAATATCCTATGCGGGAAGTTCCCCCGGTATGGATGCCAGGTGATCAGGCTGCTAACCCTCCTGTCCCAGGCCATTTCCAGAGAGTGTGGATACACCTCCCTTGGAAACGATCGGAAGTGTTGCAAGTAAAGCAATCCTTACCTGATCCCCGTAAGAATCCTGCGGGTTATTATAAGGAGCTGTCCCAATTGGTGGATGCTACTGTTATGAACCTAGCCGATATTGATATGTTGTTTGGCAATGTGGTGCCTCAGCCGATTTGGGCGAAAATTCGTCACGAGAATCACGTAGCCGAGTTAGGCGGTGACTGGGCTGCCCTTACAGCGGCAGATGCCCGGCAGGTCGGTGGGGCTAAACCTGAACAGATTATTGTGGCTTTGCCCCAGAGGATAATTACCCTCATGAAAACGCTTATGCCAGCGATGCGCGTCAATTGGGACAAATTATCAGCGTGCAAGCAAAAGAGGGATGAAAGTGTTTCTGATTTCTTTACGAGATTTGAGGAAGCGTTCATTGACCATAGTGGTCAGGACATGGGTTCCGAGGGTGGTCAGCGGCTGTTCGTTGATAAGTTTGTATCAAATTTGTTGCCCGACCTTAGCAACAAGTTGAAGAATTCTGAGAGTGCGTGGGCTGTTTCTACCACTGCCCAAATATTGGCTACGGCCCAATATTACGAAAATAGAGAAAAAGAGGAAAGTGAGCGTGCAGAAAAGAAAACGAAGGATCTCAAAACTAAGGTCTTGTTGCAGCAAGCCTATCCACCGCGTTCGAATTTCAGTGATACACAGCAGCCAAACAGATCGCAATCACAGTTTTCCAGATCGCAGACGCGAAATGCTTCGCCTGCGCCTCGCTTGGTGCTGGGATATAATCAATGCGCATATTGTCGTGGGGAAGGCCATCTGAAGTTCGATTGTCCGGTTCTCCGTGATAGGACCAATGGTGTGTCGGCTCGAGGAGGACGTAGTGGTCCTCAACAGGTTTCTCGTGGTAGAGGTCGCGGAGTTACCCAGAATCAGGCCGAACGCTTTGCGACGTCTTCGGATTCGCAAAATTGTTTCGATCGGCGCGAACCATCGTCCGGTCGGTCTGCACAGTATCATGTGGATGATTGTTATGTTGAATGTGATGGTGATGCGGATGGTATCTACTAGGACAGCCATAGACAAAGGAAGGGAGAAGTATCAGTTCCGGTTGATCAGAGAGGGCCTTATGTTGCAGTAGCCACTTTGGGCGTTGTTGAGCCTTTTCTGTTGGACACTGGTGCAGCAAAAAGTTCCATCATGCATTCAAAACTCCCTGGCGCGCCTTTGTCTGGCTTAACGAATGTTTCCGTTGGATTTTCTGGCGCCCCCGTTAGCAATCCAGTTTCTAGCCCTTTGCCCCTTACAATTGGGTCTCATGAGCTGGAAGCTCCTTTGATTTTGACTACTGGTTGTGGTGAGAATCTTTTGGGCTTAGATTTGTTGAAAAGGTTACATGCGACTTTGTACTGTTCTCCTACGGGTGTGGAGCTTACGTTGGGTAAGAGTGTGGTTTCCCCTATGTATTTATCGATCGACAAACTCCCATCGGAATTGAGATCTCTTCCAGACTCCTTGTGGGCGACAGGTCCCAATGACGTGGGCCTGTTGGATATACCGCCTTATGTTGTCCAACTAAAAGTTGGTGCGCGTTTGCCACGTATACCTCAGTATCGTATTTCCCTTGATGGTGAAAGGGCACTGTTAGCGATTATTTACGATCTGATCGGCAAAGATGTTATTGAGGAGACACGAGGTAATGTGTGCAATAGTCCCGTGTTGCCTATTCTGAAACGAACGGATCCCTCCAAGCCTCCCGTGTATCGTCTAGTTATCGACTTACGGGAGGTAAATAAAGTCGTTGTTCCGCAGTTTCCTGTGGTGCCAGACATTACAGCTTTACTGACTCTGATTCCAGCCACTGCATCATGGTTCTCGGTGATCGATCTGAAGAATGCGTTCTTTAGCATTCCGATTGCTGAGGAAAGCAGAGACTTGTTCGGTTTCTCATTAGGTGGTCGCAGCTTCAGATTCAAACGCGCTCCACAGGGCTACTGTGAGAGTCCATCAATCTACAGCCAAGCTCTTAAGAGTCAACTTGATGCGTTTGTGTTACCGGCCGGTGCAGCCTTGATTCAGTACGTTGATGATCTGTTGGTTGCTGCTGACACTGAACAGCTCTGTAGAGCCGCTACAGTGTCTTTGTTACAGCATCTCTGTGCTTTACATCATAAAGTGTCACCTTCCAAACTACAATATTGTTGTCAAGAAGTTACCTATCTCGGTCACTTATTGTCAAAGGCGGGAAGAAGGTTGACCCCTGAACGAATTGCAGCAATTGCTCGAATGCCTGTGCCAGCAACTCAGAGAGATGTGCGTGCCTTTTTAGGTATCACGTCATACTGCAGACAGTGGATCCCGAACTTTTCACTGTTAGCGAAGCCATTGGTAGCTCTCACGTGCAAGGACGTTTCGACTCCTTTGCCTTGGACGGAGGAATGTCAGAAAAGTTTTTCTGAACTACGTGATGCGCTGTGTTCGGCTCCTGTGTTAGGTACTCCTGATTACAGCAAGCCTTTCACATTATACGTCCATGAGAGGGACGGTTGTGCGTTGAGTGTTCTAACGCAACAATTTGGTGATAAGCAGCGTCCGTGTGCATATTTTTCCTCGACCTTAGACCCGGTGGCTAGAGCGTTGCCAAGTTGCTTGAGGGCGACAGCGGCAGCTGCGGCGTCTATTCGGCAGTCCGCAGGTCTGGTCATGGACAATATGCTCATAGTAATGGTTCCGCATGCAGTTGATACGCTCTTGAATCGGACAAAGACTCAACATCTGACGAGTGCAAGGTTGTCTGGTTACGAGCTGACCCTCTTGGCAAGTCATATACAGATCAAGCGTTGTAATGTACTGAATCCGGCGACATTGTTGCCGATTAATATGGAATCAGATGATGTGCTGCCCCATGATTGTTATTTACGGACTGAGGAAGAAACAAAAGGTCGTGTGGACCTGAAAAACACTCCCTTGTCAGATCCCGATGGTACTTTGTATGTGGATGGCTCTTGCTTCAAATTGCCGAATGGCGATGTGACGACTGCGTATGCTGTGGTGACGTTGAGCACGGTGGTGGAAACTGCGAGATTGAACCAGAATTCTGCGCAAGCGGCAGAGTTAATTGCATTGACAAGAGCGTGTGTTCTGTCGAAGGGAAAGCGAGTGAATGTGTTCACTGACAGTCAATATGCATTTGGTGTTGCGCATAACTTTGGACGATTGTGGAGAGAAAGAGGATTTATGACATCGCATGGTACGAAGATCCAACACGGGCATCTCGTGAATGATCTTTTGGATGCACTTACGTTGCCTAAACAAGTGGCGATCGTCAAGTGTAGTGCACATCGAAAAGTGACGGATGATGTTGGTCGTGGTAATGCATTTGCGGATGAGATTGCTAAGGAAACGGCTAAGAATATTGCGACTCGAATGTATGTTACGAGTTCAGTAAGGTGGCCGACGGAGACTGGTATGTGTGAAAATACTGTTGAAAGTGTGAAAGCAATTCAGAACGAAGCTACTGAAGCCGAAAAGACCAAGTGGAAAGAAAGTACAGGGAAATTGGATATGCATGGATGTTGGGTTGACCTGACGGAATGTCAGAGGTGGATGTTACCAGACGCGTATGTATTAGCTGTTGTGACGATGGCTCATGGGTTGTCACATATTAGTGCGAAAGGAATATGTAAGTTCTTGTCTCCTGTATGGAGGAATGATGGTATCGCTAAGTGTGCCGAAAGAGTGGTTAAGAATTGTATGGTGTGTTTGATGCACAATCCCGGAAAAGGCACCCCCACTCCACCTGGTAATTTCGCTCCTCCTGCCTGTCCCTTTGAGGTTATCCAGCTGGACTTCATCCATATGGAGAGATGCAATAATCTGAAGTATGTTTTGGTTGTGGTTTGCGCGTTCTCCAGATGGATTGAGGCCTATCCTTTTAAGGATAATACTGCCCTGTCCACAGCAAAAATCCTGCTGAAGGAGTACTTTCCTAGGTACGGAATGCCGCGGATTGTGTGGTCGGATAATGGAAGTGAGTTTGTGGGAAGTGTAATGCAGAGTGTGTGTAAGGGCCTTGGAATTCGACAGAAATTCCACAGTGCTAATCATCCTCAGGCAGCGGGTCTGGTTGAAGGGTACAATGGTACCCTGAAGCTGAAACTCGCTAAGATTCAAGCTACGACTAGTCTGTCATGGCCTGATGCCTTGCCTCTGGCTCTCCTATCGACCAGAGCAACCGTACACTCTCGAGTAGGGCTCAGCCCATATGAGATTGTGTTCGGTCGCCCTGCGAATATTTGGGGAGTCCCGAGGCCTAGGGCTTTTGATAGTCTTGAATATCCAATGTTGATTGATTACTTGCATGATTTGACCACTAAACTACGGTTAATTCATCAACAGGTCTTTGAAGCTCTACCAGCGCAGACAGAGGGTCCTGGACACCAGCTCCGGCCAGGAGACTGGGTGGTTACCCGAAATTTTGGTCGAAAGCGTAATTTGGAGCCAAGATTCGTCGGACCCCACCAAGTCTTGTTGACGACGAGGACAGCGGTTCGATTGGAGGGCCGGAAAAATTGGGTGCATGCCAGCCACACAAAGAAGGTACCGATCCCCTTACCAACCGACGGTTGGGTGAGAACTGGGATTTCGGCCGCAGAAACTGAGACTCCTTTGCGCTTTGTGCCATTTAGCGACGCTCAACTTGTGGAGGAGGATTTGTCATTTCCAGATCCACAAGTGGAGTCATCAGTAGCAGAGAACCCAAGGTCCGACTCGTCATCCACTTCATTGAACACTGTTGCGCCAGCTGAACAATTGTTCGTAGAGCAAACTCGACCTGGAAGAAGTCGATACTTTCTTCGTTCAAGGACTAATAAAAATTAACAGTATAGTGGTTTTTAACGTTACGAATATTATGAACAATTACATCCTTTCTTTCTGAGTTTTTTGTGCTTTCCACTGCTAAGAGACTTGTAATAAATTTGAACGTTTCGAGGAAACCTCGCCATCCGGGTCACCGTAGGGCCGTGCGGGTACTTCTTTCTGTTTAGCAGGTTTCTGACGCTAGGTTGGTTACTTTTGTCGATCTCTGGGAACTCCTGGGGATTGATAATCGCTACTCAGAACGAAGTGCGTCAAGTACGTCACGGACGGTTTGTAGAGGATGGCATTCTCTAAGCTGGTGGAAGAAGAAAGGGTGTTGGCACAGAGATCAGAGTTATGGAGGGTTGTACGAACAAAATGTTTTCTGTTTCAGGTGTTTCTATTGTTCCTAACTGTATCTATGTTATTGGTGGGTGGAGTGTATTTCGGAGTATCGTTGTTCTTGCCTTCTGTTTCACCTACCTCTTCTCTTAACCTAAGTTCCCTCACCACTGTCTCCCCACATTCCTTTCATCCTTTGCCTCAACATGAGCAGGTTAGACGTGCGGAATTCATGAATAATTCCTTTGTTCAACTCCTACATCAGCATCAGTTGGTGGTGAATACTACCAATTGTTGGGTATGTGGGTTAATGCCACACACCATGGATAGGGGTATTCCGTATTTGGTCCTTCCATACAGTTCCCAGGGTTCAGCTCGAGCATTCCAAACTATGTTCCGCAGTGCACTAGATTCCTACCCCAGTCGAGAGCCACGGTCTGTCAACTTTGGTCCTGGGCCGTACCACAAGCCTTTGGCGATAGCCATAGCAGATCTGGATAGAGATGTTTTTGATGCATCACTCATTCCAGATGAAGAAGTACAGGCCTATAAGGACCTGAGTGAGACTGAGTATAGTACATCAGTGGGTGATAGACAGCTTAAGAGCTCGTCCCCAATATGGATTGTACCGCACCTTGGAAATTTCTGCTTGCAGGGTTTGGGTCGAAATCCGAGAGCACAACTTGGGAACAGTGCTTGCACTGAAACGTATGTCCTACCGATGCTCTCTTCCCCTGTTTTTCTGACTGCTAAGGGCACCTATTTTGTATGTTATGAACGCGCATATACATGGTTACCCCGCGACTTTTCGGGTACCTGTTATATTGCGAATCTTTTACCTCCGACTTTCACAGTTGCTTCGGACTACCACAAAACTAGAGTCGTGAGAGGCGTCATTAGCAAAGAGGATACTGCTGGTCAAGAAGCAGGAGACTTCTTTAAGGGTTTCTTGCCGTTTTGGGGACCTATGGTTAATAGTAGGAACCTAAGACAGTTGACCCGTGTGGTAGAGTCGACTGCTAATATTACTGCAAATGCCCTTGGTAATCTAACAGCTGAACTACAGGCGGATAGACTCATGACGTTGCAGAACCGTATGGTTCTAGACGTTGTTCTTGCAGATAGAGGGGGTGTGTGTAAAATTATCCATTCGAGTTGTTGCATTTTTATTCCTGACAATGCTCCAACTGTTTACCAAGCCATCTCGAAGTTGCACAAGATTTCCGAGTCCATACACGTGGACGAAGGTAATTGGACGCTCCTAGGATGGTTTTGGGGCCTGATGTCAACCTGGGGTTGGAAGATTCTAATGATCGTAGGGGCTGTTGTAGCGTTTCTGTTCACGTGTTGTCTTTGTGTACAGTGTGGTCCTGCCTTATGTGGCCTATGTGCTGCGACGTGTATAAGGCGGCCATCTGTTACTAAGGAGACATTGATGGATAGAATGATGTTCCAGCAGCAGCTGAACGATCTGATGAATATTGATATAGATTCCGATCTTGACTAGTGCTTGCCTACATGAGGGCAAAAGGAGCGTCTGAGGTTCCGTGTGAGACGGGACGCCACTTTTTGAGTGGTGACGAATATGGCTGAGTTTGGTATCTGCGAACCGCAAATGACGAGTATAGTGGGTGTACGAAGTTTCGCTATGCAGCCACGTATGGTTCGTCTCATTTTTGGGTTTGTTCATCCGAACCCTCGGGTTCCATTTTAGATACAGCATCCATTTTGTTTCTTGCCCTCAGGTAGCCAGCGAACGGGCTTCTTGTCCGCTTCGTGACCCTGGGACTCTCAAGCTAGTACGAAGGACACGTGTTTCTTTGAGGTGACTTTTATGATGAGGGAAATGACACGAGTGAGGCAGATGGCCCCGCTCAAGGCCCATCTTGCCGCTCCGGTCTATTGTTTCAGCCACGCATACATTAGACACGAGGTCTTTGACCCCTCTCCTCTATCGAGTTTCCTTTATTGCCCCCAACACTCTTTTCTAACCTGTTGTGCATCCTTGTCTTTTCCTTGCATCTGTTTTTCGTCCTTCCTTTTAATGCGTTTATGGTTAGGATGGAATGTGTTTATTGCGGAGGGGATATGTTTTTACAGTTGGGAACCGGCAGGACTGTTGTAATTATGTTCCGGCCTCCTGAAACATGAACGCGACCCTTTTGAAGTTTATTGTGGGAACTGAGTTGTAACCTTTGTTCACCATACTGTGCTATGGCCAAAACCTGTATAAAAGGAGTGACCCACTTCTACGAATTTGAAGCAGTCTCCGAGAACCTACACGTTGTGTACTTCTTGTGACCTCTGTATCCCTGCAGTAAATAAACGATCTCTGACGTCGCTGGAAGTGTCCCGTGTCTCTGTGTTTGGTACGCCAGAACAGGTAACCCACGAAGGTTTCAGGTGTTGTTCCCTGGCACCGCTGGGTCTTAAGAATAACCCAGTCCTTCAGTCCCCCAGCAGGACCCGTGCGATCCTCCGCGTCCAGCACCGGATATCCTGCCAGCGTTTCCTCACCTGGGCTAGGCACCGCTTCCGACCCTCCGTCCTCCTCACGGCACTAACGGCTTGCTTCCAGATCTCCCCCTTGGTACAGACGCCTACCTGTGAGGATGCAAAAGTGACAATACATCAATTCACCTTATCAATGATACAGAGACACACATATTACAAATTATGCATGTTTGAACTGGCCATAGTATGCAGCCAACTCATTGCACCTTTGACATAGTCACATCATCCTCCTGGGAATGGGCAAATGCAGTAGGTGCCATTGAAAGTACACAGGTGGCATGAGGGGTGAAACACAATCAATGATGCAGGCTCACACTGTGCATCCCAAGCTACACCAGGAATCTGAACAGTACCCCTAAGCAGTCACATGCCCCAGCCCACTTACGCTACCTCAGCAGAGTACACAGACACACACAGGCACTGAACAATCACCTGGCATTGGCAACTGCCGCGACAAACCTCACTCTGCACATGTCACAATGTCAGAAGTCACAGTCACAAAAAGGGGCACAGTTTAAGCTAGTGGAGTCTGCACTCACCTGCTCCCCAGGTCGACCATACGGCATGGTGTACTTTGGGAGGATCACATCCACCAACGCCATATTCTCCTCCATGGTGAATGGCTGGGCCCTCTCCACAGACCTGGACATGGTGCCAGAGGAATCACAAGCAGCAGCAGTGTTGTGGAATGAAAGGATGTGCAGGCAAGTGCTCTCTCAAGGGACCTGGCTGCCTTATATCTTCCTTGCTGGCCTGTTTCATTTACAGGAGTACAGAGTGATTGGCTCAGTCACATTTGCATCCTACGTGTCCTCCAATCACTTTAAAACTACCCTAGTGACAGGCTTTGCATGGTTTAAAAATTGAGCATGATGTAATGTCAACAACCACATTGCAACAAAGTATATTGTCTCCAACCGACTTCTGCTGGCCACATGATGCAAAATTCAAACATGAAACTCGGTCTCCATGACAACCAGCATGCATTTAGGCCCCTATACTTGTCCCTCATGTATCCCCTATGTCAATCCTATGTTAAAACACAGGTACAGTGCGTTCCACAGCCCTAGGGCACCCCAAATGCATTGCAACGGACCGTACACGCGTGTGTACGGTCCCCATCGCTATGGGAGTGCTCGCGTATGCGTACGCCACAGTGATACGGACCGTACACGCGTGTGTAGGGTCCCTATCACTATGGGAGTGCTGGCGTATGCGTACGCCATAGTGATACGGACCGACCCTACACACGCGTGTGTACGGTCCAAACTTCTATGGCGTACACGTACGCGAGCACCCCCATAGTGATCGGGACCGTACACACGCGTGTGTACGGTCCGAACTACTATGGCGTACACGTACGCGAGCACCCCCATAGTGATAGGGACCGTACACACGCGTGTGTACGGTCCGAACTACTATGGCGTACACGGACGCGAGCACCACCATAGTGATAGGGACCGTACACACGCGTGTGTACGGTCCGAACTACTATGGCGTACACATACGCGAGCACCCCCATAGTGATAGGGACCGAACACACGCGTGTGTATGGTCCGAACTACTATGGCGTACACGTACGCCAGCACTCCCATAGTGATAGGGACCCTACACACGCGTGTACGGTCCATATCACTATGGCGTACGCATACGCCAGCACTCCCATAGTGATAGGGACCCAACACACGCCCTCAGAGCGTATGTACGGTGCGTTTCACACCTGACAGTGGTGACAGGCGGCACACAGGAAGGAATTGAGCTGTCATACTTGGCCAAGGCTGGACATCAAGGCATTGTCTGTGCAGTACTACATGTGTCGGGCACAGGTGGGTCAGGCTGTGATGTGGCACCATACTCCTGAGGTGTGAAGCTAATTCAAGTATGATGAGCTGTGTACACATGTCATGTGTGATGGTGCCCTATGTGCCACACATCCTCTTCACTCCTTTGACATGTGTGCATGTAGTACAGACTTGGTGAGCCATGCGTCACTGGCATGGCACAGTCACCGACACCCGCAAATGTCCCCTGATGCCAGGTACACGGAATGTTACCCCTGACAAGTGAATGCCCGCGTTGCACGCTGTAACTATGTCATGTGTGTGTCATGTGTTCCCATAGGTGTGCTGTAGGTGTTTGGTCAAATGCATCTGCAGTTGCTGCAACCAACATGTGTCTGTATGTAGGTGGGCATGGCACACTGTTACGCACACCAGCACACATGTGTAATCTGACGTAAGGTGTGTATGTATGCATCGACACGGAGTTTCAAAACAAGGACATATCTGCATACTCTCAATGTATGTGTGATCAGTCTTGACATGTAATCCTTCATGGCAAGGTGTGTGGTCTGTCCTCTTTCTATGACATGTGACCTGTGCCTCTAGTGTTCCGCAACCTGTCTGTACAATAAACATCCTTCTTCTGCACATATTTGGATGTCTGTAACTCCCGTAATGCGTCTGCCTGCTCACTTACACTGACCCACAGCTAGTTCCATGGCATGGCATATTGAGGTTGAGAATCAACGTTTGTAGCTGGCTCTTGATAGGAGTGTCACATGCCTGGCATACGTGTCCAGGGCATATTGCACAGACCGGACTCTGTATGAAGCATATGTGTATTGCCTGTTGAGCATGTGCTCAGTACATTGACATTGGTGGTGTACTGTACTCACTCTTCGTTGTCCCTTCTAATTCACTGCAGGGCTCCACCTCTCCCTCGAGCAATTCCGGACTTGGCTGACCTGAGGGAACATGACTGTATACGCCGCTACCGCTTCCCACAACGTTTGATTGAGGAGTTGACGACACGGCTGGCACCACACCACCAACCGCTACACAGGTTTCCTACTGCACTGACACCCAAGATGAAGGTGATGGCAGCCCTACATTTCTTTGCCACGGGTACCTTTCAACATACCATTGCCCATGTCGGTGGCATGTCCCAAACCATGTTCAGCCGTGTTCTGCATGATTTTTTAGAGGCCATGTTGGATCACCTGGATGAGTTCATAAAATTCCCAACTCCTGAGCAATTGACAGGTGTCAAGCGTGAGTTCTGTGCCCTGGGAGGGATGCCCCATGTCATTGGGTCCATAGATGGAACACATGTGGCTTTGGTACCACCACAGGCACAGGAGGTAGCGTATAGGAACCGCAAGCATTACCACTCCATTAATGCCCTTGTGGCGTGTCTTGCCAACATGGTGATTTCACATGTCTGTGCTCATTTTCCAGGATCGTTACAACAAACAAATGATGGACGGAATGCTGACAATGCAGACATTCTCCCCCAGTCAAGAGATCTGGGTTAAATCCATCGTTCTTTTGCCCACTACGCCACCCCAGTTCAAACATGGCCATATGCAAATAAGTCTTGACCCTGTGCCTCATGGGAACAGTCCAGCCCGAACTGCCAAGCCATGTCTTCCCTGGACCGGAATCAAGCATCCTAGGACCGGTTTCTGGCTATCAGCCGTCATCAGCCAGGATAGCTTGACTCCAGTGGCGTAGTGAGCACGGGTCCCACGTCTGGGAATACCCATCCCACTTAGGGCGAAAAGCGTTACAACAAACAAATGATGGACGGAATGCTGACAATGCAGACATTCTCCCCCAGTCAAGGGATCTGGGTTAAATCCATCGTTCTTTTGCCCACTACGCCACCCCAGTTCAAACATGGCCATATGCAAATCAGTCTTGACCCTGTGCCTCATGGGAACAGTCCAGCCCGAACTGCCAAGCCATGTCTTCCCTGGACCGGAATCAAGCATCCTAGGACCGGTTTCTGGCTATCAGCCGTCATCAGCCAGGATAGCTTGACTCCAGTGGCGTAGTGAGCACGGGTCCCACGTCTGGGAATACCCATCCCACTTAGGGCGAAAAGCGTTACAACAAACAAATGATGGACGGAATGCTGACAATGCAGACATTCTCCCCCAGTCAAGAGATCTGGGTTAAATCCATCGTTCTTTTGCCCACTACGCCACCCCAGTTCAAACATGCCCATATGCAAATCAGTCTTGACCCTGTGCCTCATGGGAACAGTCCAGCCCGAACTGCCAAGCCATGTCTTCCCTGGACCGGAATCAAGCATCCTAGGACCGGTTTCTGGCTATCAGCCGTCATCAGCCAGGATAGCTTGACTCCAGTGGCGTAGTGAGCACGGGTCCCACGTCTGGGAATACCCATCCCACTTAGGGCGAAAAGCGTTACAACAAACAAATGATGGACGGAATGCTGACAATGCAGACATTCTCCCCCAGTCAAGAGATCTGGGTTAAATCCATCGTTCTTTTGCCCACTACGCCACCCCCGTTCAAACATGGCCATATGCAAATCAGTCTTGACCCTGTGCCTCATGGGAACAGTCCAGCCCGAACTGCCAAGCCATGTCTTCCCTGGACCGGAATCAAGCCTCCTAGGACCGGTTTCTGGCTATCAGCCGTCATCAGCCAGGATAGCTTGACTCCAGTGGCGTAGTGAGCACGGGTCCCACGTCTGGGAATACCCATCCCACTTAGGGCGAAAAGCGTTACAACAAACAAATGATGGACGGAATGCTGACAATGCCCACATTCTCCCCCAGTCAAGAGATCTGGGTTAAATCCATTGTTCTTTTGCCCACTACACCACCCCAGTTTAGACATGGCCATATGCAAATCAGTCTTGACCCTGTGCCTCATGGGAACAGTCCAGCCCGAACTGCCAAGCCATGTCTTCCCTGGACCGGAATCAAGCATCCTAGGACCGGTTTCTGGCTATCAGCCGTCATCAGCTAGAATAGCTTGACTCCAGTGGCGTAGTGAGCACGGGTCCCACGTCTGGGAATACCCATCCCACTTAGGGCGAAAAGCGTTACAACAAACAAATGATGGACGGAATGCTGACAATGCACACATTCTCCCCCAGTCAAGAGATCTGGGTTAAATCCATCATTCTTTTGCCCACTACACCACCCCAGTTTAGACATGGTCATATGCAAATCAGTCTTGACCCTGTGCCTCATGGGAACAGTCCAGCCCGAACTGCCAAGCCATGTCTTCCCTGGACCGGAATCAAGCATCCTAGGACCGGTTTCTGGCTATCAGCCGTCATCAGCCAGGATAGCTTGACTCCAGTGGCGTAGTGAGCACGGGTCCCACGTCTGGGAATACCCATCCCACTTAGGGCGAAAAGCGTTACAACAAACAAATGATGGACGGAATGCTGACAATGCACACATTCTCCCCCAGTCAAGGGATCTGGGTTAAATCCATCGTTCTTTTGCCCACTACACCACCCCAGTTTAGACATGGCCATATGCAAATCAGTCTTGACCCTGTGCCTCATGGGAACAGTCCAGCCCGAACTGCCAAGCCATGTCTTCCCTGGACCGGAATCAAGCATCCTAGGACCGGTTTCTGGCTATCAGCCGTCATCAGCCAGGATAGCTTGACTCCAGTGGCGTAGTGAGCACTGGTCCCACGTCTGGGAATACCCATCCCACTTAGGGCGAAAAGCGTTACAACAAACAAATGATGGACGGAATGCTGACAATGCAGACATTCTCCCCCAGTCAAGAGATCTGGGTTAAATCCATTGTTCTTTTGCCCACTACGCCACCCCAGTTCAAACATGCCCATATGCAAATCAGTCTTGACCCTGTGCCTCATGGGAACAGTCCAGCCCGAACTGCCAAGCCATGTCTTCCCTGGACCGGAATCAAGCATCCTAGGACCGGTTTCTGGCTATCAGCCGTCATCAGCCAGGATAGCTTGACTCCAGTGGCGTAGTGAGCACGGGTCCCACGTCTGGGAATACCCATCCCACTTAGGGCGAAAAGCGTTACAACAAACAAATGATGGACGGAATGCTGACAATGCAGACATTCTCCCCCAGTCAAGAGATCTGGGTTAAATCCATCGTTCTTTTGCCCACTACGCCACCCCAGTTCAAACATGGCCATATGAAAATCAGTCTTGACCCTGTGCCTCATGGGAACAGTCCAGCCCGAACTGCCAAGCCATGTCTTCCCTGGACCAGAATCAAGCATCCTAGGACCGGTTTCTGGCTATCAGCCGTCATCAGCCAGGATAGCTTGACTCCAGTGGCGTAGTGAGCACGGGTCCCACGTCTGGGAATACCCATCCCACTTAGGGCGAAAAGCGTTACAACAAACAAATGATGGACGGAATGCTGACAATGCAGACATTCTCCCCCAGTCAAGAGATCTGGGTTAAATCCATCGTTCTTTTGCCCACTACGCCACCCCCGTTCAAACATGGCCATATGCAAATCAGTCTTGACCCTGTGCCTCATGGGAACAGTCCAGCCCGAACTGCCAAGCCATGTCTTCCCTGCACCGGAATCAAGCATCCTAGGACCGGTTTCTGGCTATCAGCCGTCATCAGCCAGGATAGCTTGACTCCAGTGGCGTAGTGAGCACGGGTCCCACGTCTGGGAATACCCATCCCACTTAGGGCAAAAAGCGTTACAACAAACAAATGATGGACGGAATGCTGACAATGCAGACATTCTCCCCCAGTCAAGAGATCTGAGTTAAATCCATCGTTCTTTTGCCCACTACGCCACCCCAGTTCAAACATGGCCATATGCAAATCAGTCTTGACCCTGTGCCTCATGGGAACAGTCCAGCCCGAACTGCCAAGCCATGTCTTCCCTGGACCGGAATCAAGCATCCTAGGACCAGTTTCTGGCTATCAGCCGTCATCAGCCAGGATAGCTTGACTCCAGTGGCGTAGTGAGCACGGGTCCCAAGTCTGGGAATACCCATCCCACTTAGGGCGAAAAGCGTTACAACAAACAAATGATGGACGGAATGCTGACAATGCAGACATTCTCCCCCAGTCAAGAGATCTGGATTAAATCCATCGTTCTTTTGCCCACTACGCCACCCCAGTTCAAACATGGCCATATGCAAATCAGTCTTGACCCTGTGCCTCATGGGAACAGTCCAGCCCGAACTGCCAAGCCATGTCTTCCCTGGACCGGAATCAAGCATCCTAGGACCGGTTTCTGGCTATCAGCCGTCATCAGCCAGGATAGCTTGACTCTAGTGGCGTAGTGAGCACGGGTCCCACGTCTGGGAATACCCATCCCACTTAGGGCGAAAAGCATTACAACAAACAAATGATGGACGGAATGCTGACAATGCAGACATTCTCCCCCAGTCAAGAGATCTGGGTTAAATCCATCGTTCTTTTGCCCACTACGCCACCCCAGTTCAAACATGGCCATATGCAAATCAGTCTTGACCCTGTGCCTCATGGGAACAGTCCAGCCCGAACTGCCAAGCCATGTCTTCCCTGGACCGGAATCAAGCATCCTAGGACCGGTTTCTGGCTATCAGCCGTCATCAGCCAGGATAGCTTGACTCCAGTGGCGTAGTGAGCACGGGTCCCACGTCTGGGAATACCCATCCCACTTAGGGCGAAAAGCGTTACAACAAACAAATGATGGACGGAATTCTGACAATGCAGACATTCTCCCCCAGTCAAGAGATCTGGGTTAAATCCATCGTTCTTTTGCCCACTACGCCACCCCAGTTCAAACATGGGTATTCCCAGACGTGGGACCCGTGCTCACTACGCCACTGGAGTCAAGCTATCCTGGCTGATGACGGCTGATAGCCAGAAACCGGTCCTAGGATGCTTGATTCCGGTCCAGGGAAGACATGGCTTGGCAGTTCGGGCTGGACTGTTCCCATGAGGCACAGGGTCAAGACTGATTTGCATATGGCCATGTCTAAACTGGGGTGGTGTAGTGGGCAAAAGAACGATGGATTTAACCCAGATCTCTTGACTGGGGGAGAATGTGTGCATTGTCAGCATTCCGTCCATCATTTGTTTGTTGTAACGCTTTTCGCCCTAAGTGGGATGGGTATTCCCATACGTGGGACCCGTGCTCACTACGCCACTGGAGTCAAGCTATCCTGGCTGATGACGGCTGATAGCCAGAAACCGGTCCTAGGATGCTTGATTCCGGTCCAGGGAAGACATGGCTTGGCAGTTCGGGCTGGACTGTTCCCATGAGGCACAGGGTCAAGACTGATTTGCATATGGCCATGTCTAAACTGGGGTGGTGTAGTGGGCAAAAGAACGATGGATTTAACCCAGATCTCTTGACTGGGGGAGAATGTGGGCATTGTCAGCATTCCGTCCATCATTTGTTTGTTGTAACGCTTTTCGCCCTAAGTGGGATGGGTATTCCCAGACGTGGGACCCGTGCTCACTACGCCACTGGAGTCAAGCTATCCTGGCTGATGACGGCTGATAGCCAGAAACCAGTCCTAGGATGCTTGATTCCGGTCCAGGGAAGACATGGCTTGGCAGTTCGGGCTGGACTGTTCCCATGAGGCACAGGGTCAAGACTGATTTGCATATGGCCATGTCTAAACTGGGGTGGTGTAGTGGGCAAAAGAACAATGGATTTAACCCAGATCTCTTGACTGGGGGAGAATGTGTGCATTGTCAGCATTCCGTCCATCATTTGTTTGTTGTAACGCTTTTCGCCCTAAGTGGGATGGGTATTCCCAGACGTGGGACCCGTGCTCACTACGCCACTGGAGTCAAGCTATCCTGGCTGATGACGGCTGATAGCCAGAAACCGGTCCTAGGATGCTTGATTCCGGTACAGGGAAGACATGGCTTGGCAGTTCGGGCTGGACTGTTCCCATGAGGCACAGGGTCAAGACTGATTTGCATATGGCCATGTCTAAACTGGGGTGGTGTAGTGGGCAAAAGAACGATGGATTTAACCCAGATCTCTTGACTGGGGGAGAATGTGTGCATTGTCAGCATTCCGTCCATCATTTGTTTGTTGTAACGCTTTTCGCCCTAAGTGGGATGGGTATTTCCAGACGTGGGACCCGTGCTCACTACGCCACTGGAGTCAAGCTATCCTGGCTGATGACGGCTGATAGCCAAAAACCGGTCCTAGGATGCTTGATTCCGGTCCAGGGAAGACATGGCTTGGCAGTTCGGGCTGGACTGTTCCCATGAGGCACTGGGTCAAGACTGATTTGCATATGGCCATGTCTAAACTGGGGTGGTGTAGTGGGCAAAAGAACGATGGATTTAACCCAGATCTCTTGACTGGGGGAGAATGTGTGCATTGTCAGCATTCCGTCCATCATTTGTTTGTTGTAACGCTTTTCGCTCTAAGTGGGATGGGTATTCCCAGACGTGGGACCCGTGCTCACTACGCCACTGGAGTCAAGCTATCCTGGCTGATGACGGCTGATAGCCAGAAACCGGTCCTAGGATGCTCGATTCCGATCCAGGGAAGACATGGCTTGGCAGTTCGGGCTGGACTGTTCCCATGAGGCACAGGGTCAAGACTGATTTGCATATGGCCATGTCTAAACTGGGGTGGTGTAGTGGGCAAAAGAACGATGGATTTAACCCAGATCTCTTAACTGGGGGAGAAT
The DNA here is from genome assembly GCF_964204655.1 of Triturus cristatus. Lineage (NCBI taxonomy): Eukaryota > Metazoa > Chordata > Amphibia > Caudata > Salamandridae > Triturus > Triturus cristatus. The sequence goes on along the minus strand of NC_140589.1, from coordinate 137,921,945 downwards.
GTGTGCATTGTCAGCATTCCATCCATCATTTGTTTGTTGTAACGCTTTTCGCCCTAAGTGGGATGGGTATTCCCAGACGTGGGACCCGTGCTCACTACGCCACTGGAGTCAAGCTATCCTGGCTGATGACGGCTGATAGCCAGAAACCGGTCCTAGGATGCTTGATTCCGGTCCAGGGAAGACATGGCTTGGCAGTTCGGGCTGGACTGTTCCCATGAGGCACAGGGTCAAGACTGATTTGCATATGGCCATGTCTAAACTGGGGTGGTGTAGTGGGCAAAAGAACGATGGATTTAACCCAGATCTCTTGACTGGGGGAGAATGTGTGCATTGTCAGCATTCCGTCCATCATTTGTTTGTTGTAACGTTTTCCAGGATCAGCACACGATGCCTACATCAAGAGGCGTAGCAGGGTGCCTGAAATGATGCTGCAGTTGCGCAATGAACGAGCATGTATTGTTGGTGGGTATACTCTGGCAGTCCTGTATTTAACGTAATCTTCCTGTCTTACTGCTTCTCCTGACCCACTCTTGTCCATGATGTTTCCATGTAGGGGACGCTGGCTATCCCAACATGCCATGGCTGATCACGCCTCTCCGCAACCCCAGCACGGCTGCCGATCACTGCTACAACAACGCCCATGGGCGGACCAGGCGAGTGATAGAGAGGACGTTTGGCCTCCTGAAGAGCCGATTCCGTTGCCTCCACAAGACCGGTGGCGCACTCCCATATGCACCGGTGAAGGTCTGCAAGATATTCCTCGTTTGCTGCATGCTGCACAACATGGCAGTGGAGAAAGCTGTGCCACTCATCCTGGATCCAGATGAGCAGGACCATCCACCCGTGGAGGATGAAGGGCTTGGTCATGAAGCAAGTGATGTGGAGGAGGAGGAGGCGGTAGAGGACATGCGGAGTCGGCTCATACGCAACTTCTTTGCTTAGTGGTGAGTTCCAGTGTCTGAGTCTGCACGCATTGGGCCGTGTGTGGCAAGTGTTGCAATGTGTGTGTCCTTCTGCATGTCTGCCAAGTGAGTCAGAGGTGTGTTTGGATGTGTCACTCGAGTGATGGTGCAATAGAAGAATGCTTTTCCAGAGTCATCATTGTCACCTAGCATGTTGACAACCTTATACGCGTCGAGTACATGCACATGCATGCGGATGTGCTTCTTTTGGCTGACTTCTGGTGTGTCTCCCATCCACAGGTACTTGCGCATGCTGTCTGCTGGTGGCATTGTTGTGCTCCTGCTATTCCTCATGAACACAGCAACATGTGCTGAATCAGCGTTACATGCACGGACAAGTTCGAAAATCTCCTTCGGGTAAGGGATGCAGCACGGCTTTTTGGGAGTGGTATTTGTTTTGAATGTGTGTGCACTGCTCCTGTTCATGTTTGGATACTTTACATACATGTAGAATCACCATGGGGCACATGACATGGGGCTGAATTCACCTGAATTGATGGTCAGACTTGGTGACAGTCATCTGTAATGGGATTGTGGATTGTGATGGAGCCATCAATGTGTGTAACACTGCCCTTGGAAACATACGGTTTGCACCGGGTTGACATGGTGTGTGAATTCCCCATTAGGGGCTCAATGGTGTATAGCAGCCTCTCCGTGAGCAGCAGGGGGTGTTTAGCTGTAACCCGTCACTTGTGTGCCAGTGCCATGGATTTCCAGCATCTGTGGTGGTAAGGGGGGTGCCAGTGTTGGTCCCACGTGTTCATCCACATGACCTGTGTATGTGTGGACAGAGTTGCATTAGCATTCCGACACACATGAGTAATAAATGTGTCCCTCTGCCTCCAAGGTGCCTCATCTCTGTCAATGGTGGTCTGTTGCCACTGTGCATGCGGCATGTCTGGCATTGTTCTCAGAGATGGTGCATATGAGTCTATGTGTAGAGTAGCAAGATGCAAGCTGTTTGTCAGGGATTAGATTCTGTATTGTGCATGATGTCCATGGCTGTGTAGGTATTGTGGCATGTCAGTCTCCACGACGGCCACTGTGCTGCATGTGAATCTATTGTGTGTGTGTGTGCCATGTTGAACCAGACATTCCTTCCTTGACATATACCTTTTGCATAGTTCCTTCCTGAGATCTTTGTCTTTGTGTGCTACTTGTGGCATTGTTTTCTTGACATGGAGCATGCTGCTGCAGGCCCTGCAGCAAGGGCACCCAGTGTCCACGCAAACGAGCTGGTGTTCATCATGGATTGCTTGCTGACATGTGCTATGCTGATCAGCAGCATCTGTGCCTCATGCGGCAGCACACTCTGCATTATGCACAAGATCCCCAGTTCCATCAACCTCAAGGCAAGAGGGAGACCATCCCCCAGGTCAACTGCGACATTCGTGTCTAATCCTACCCTGCACTCTACGGATATGTGCGTTAGAAATCCCATGATACTTGTCCACATCCAGGGTGCATCTGCACAGCTCTGCTACTACGTCCGGCGACCAGGCCACATCAACGTCCAACAGAGATGGGGGGAGTGGATCACTGCCAGCTGCAGGATGACCTTCTCAATCCACGCACACACTCAGGATGCAGCCCACAACCACAACACAACCTTGTGGCACTGTGATCCAACACCCAATTGTGCCATCTCCATGCATCCAACCTTGGCTGGCTCACCATTCTCCACATCCACCTGACTCAAGCATGCAGGACATGGTTCTGCCACATGTCTACACATACCTGGGACTCCCACCCCAGGACACTCCACATGATCCCTGACCTCTGCGCATGACTGTTGCTCTTCTAAATAGGTCTCTAGGCACAGTTGTGCGGGCACCCCCTCAGCTGGTTGGGCCCATCACAGGTGAGTATGGTGCTCCATGTCTGTCTTGGATGGTACATTGTGACCCATGTGTGTCCTGTGCCAGACGCAGACCCCAGGGTATGGATGTTTGGAGTTACTTCTGAAATCAGGCATGGTTTGACTTTACAACACACACATGTAGTGGAATAATGCAAACTGACGGCATCATCTTGTGATTGTGATGAATTTTATTGGTGCTGGGGTACTTTTTTGGGGGGTGACAAGAGTTGCTTGGCGGGAGTGTAGAATCCAAAGTTCACAGGGGGAGTTGGTATCCTGCCATTGAAAGTCATCAGAGTCTGTGCCACAGTCTTTGTCAACATTGGTCAGACAGTGACCAGCAAGGCCATGTGGCAGAGAATGTCAGTTGCTGCTGTGCTGCTGTTGGGCCAGAGGGCCAGGTGCCAGGCCAGGTGACCTGGGAGATGGTGATGTTCCGCTGAATCTCACGGTCTTTTGCGTGGACGACCCACCTGCCTGCGGGCACCCTCAGAAGCAGGCCTTGACAATGCTAGGGACGCTCCGTCAGATGAATCCTCCTCCTCCTCCCTCCCTGTTTCTGGTGCTGGTCTACGCCTGGTGGCACAGGGAGGGTTTGCCAGGCTTTGGGCGATCTGACGGAGTGATTGGCTCACGTCCCTGTGCACCGCCAGGAACTCAGCCAGTCTTGCCTCCATCCGTCCATGGTGTTGTAGATGACTGGCATGATGCTCGACCTGCAGGGTCTTCATCTCATTGAGGGTCTCCACTACCTGGTCGATGCCTCTGGAGTCACGCCGGTATGCGTCCAGGATGTTGTGGACGTGTGACATTACCGGTTCCTGAGCCAACTGGTTAGGTTTGCGCCTCCGCCGTCCTCCACTCCCACCACCCCTGCCCACTTGCGCCTGGCCAGCCGTTGTGGGCACAGCGGGTCTCCGGGACCCCTGAGGGATGGCATTTGCGGTGTCGCCTGCCTCCTCCTGGGTGCCCGGAGCACCTTGTCCCTCCTGGACAGACTGGCTGTGTTGTTGTGTGCGGGCAGGGCTCCTGGGTGTCTCCTGGGATGTGGCAGGAATGGGGGTGGTGGTTGGCACAGTTGTACCTGATGCAGGTGCTGCAGGTGGTTGGACACCAGAGGGGCCAGGTTGGTCTGGGTCATCCACGGAGTGGTGAGAGTCGTCGCTGCCGGTGGGGTCCTCTTCACACAGAGCCTGGTCCTGTGAGTCTTCCCCCCCAGTGTTGGGGGGAGATCGACGACGTTGACCTGTGTGTGAGAGAGAAAGTGTTAATTGTGTTACATGCGACATCCATGTTCATTCATTTTTGATTAGGCACAGTTCCTCTGAGTGGTTGGATTTGGCGAGCATTCCTCTCACAGTGCACTTGTGCATGGGTTTGTCCCTTGGCCACAGCTTTCGACACTTTACATATGTGTGACACAATCTTACTTGATGCATCTTTTGTGAACGCAGTCAGCAGTGTAGTGAGCGGGCGTAGCAAGCCATGCAGAGCTGCCTTACGTGTTGCACTGTACGTGGCCAAATGGTGTTTTTTCCATGCTATTTGAGAATGCAGGTAGGTAACTTAACAATTTGTGACAGGGTTCTGACAAACACAGTGGGTGGGTATACTGGGTGTAAGGTTCTGTTTGTGCCTGCAGCACGGATGTACTCGTGCACAGATTGACACATGGCCCAGTGTTTATCAAAGGTTGAAGGGGGGGTTCACGCAGTGCCAATCCTTGTCTACATGCACACAGTCCACCTGCTGACGAGCGGACATGGCCACACCACCCAAGGGTGATTTGGTCTCCCTCTGTCTCCCTTTCTCCCTCCCTCTGTCCGTCTCCCTCTGTCTCCCTTTCTACCTCCCTCTGTCAGCCTCCTCCCTCTGTCCATCTCCCTTTCTCCCTCCCTCTGTCAGCCTCCTCCCTCTGTCCGTCTCCCTCCCTCTGTCAGCCTCCTCCCTCTGTCCGTCTCCCTTTCTCCCTCCCTCTGTCAGCCTCCTCCCTCTGTCCGTCTCCCTTTCTCCCTCCCTCTGTCAGCCTCCTCCCTCTGTCCGTCTCCCTTTCTCCCTCCCTCTGTCAGCCTCCTCCCTCTGTCCGTCTCCCCTTCTCCCCTTCTCCCTTCCTCTGTCAGCCTCCTCCCTCCCTTTGTCTGTCTCCCTGTGTCCACCTCTGTCTCTGTCCCTCTCTCTGCCCCTCTCCCTCCCTCTGTGTGTCACCCTCTGTCACCTCAGCCCAGCTTCCTGGGCACACACAGTTTGCAGGTCTTTCAAAGGCCATTGGCTTGTTCATGTGGGTTTGTTTCTTCTCTGCCGGCACCCATTGGGCGGAGTGTCTGAGTCCGCGCTGCTGCTGTGGCGGTGTGTGCTGACACTCTTTCAGTGTGATGCGTCTTCATTAGCTGCTGTTATGTGCAAATTGTGCCTTCATACCCATGTCGTCCTGCAACGCGGCCACCATTAGCAGGCAACACAGTACTGTGTGGGGACACACTGTTTGTATGGCTGTGCCCTAAGTCATATGGGCTGAGGGCATTGTTGTGTGCTTCAGAGTTGCTCTATGTTAGTTTTGAGGCCCACCCTCCCGGCATCGGGGACATCCTGTCTTGTGTTGGTGTTTTGTGTGGCCTGTGACTTGGCATGGCCTTGCTTGGGGCATGGAGGCGCTAGTGGCATGTGTGTGTTTTTGGAGTGTGGTTGTGTACGGTGCTGGCTTTGGGGGGGTTGCGTGCATGATTGGTATTTGGGTTGTATATGGCGTTCCCCCCATGTGAGGTGAGTTGTTTGTGTACTCACCAGGCTCTCGGACTCCTTCTAGTCTGTCTTCTCCCACAGGCGGCAGCGTGGCCATCACCTTCTCCTCCCAGGGATGGTAGTGTACCGGTCTGCGGGACGGACCTCCTCCAGTGATGTTGGCCTGGTTGTGGTCGTCCGTCATTTTGCGGCGGACCGTCCTCCGCAGATCGTACCACCTGGCTTGGCACTCATGCCTGGTCCTTCTGGTGGCCCCAACAGCATTCACGGAATTGACTATCCTCTCCCACATGGCAGATTTTTCGGATATGCTGGTCCGTCTGACCAATGTTCCAAAGAGCTGTGGTTCGACTCTGACGATTTCGTCGACAAGGACTTCCAGCTCCTCCTTTGTGAACTTTGGATTCTTGTTAGTGAGCATGGTGTGGGGTGTGGGTGTGGATGGTTGTGGGGGTGTGGGTGTGGATGGTTGTGGGTGTGTGAGTGTGGTTGTGCAGGTGTGTGTGTGTGAATGTGATGAGGGTGTGTTTGTGATGCTGGTTGTGTGAAGGAGTGCAAGTGTAAGGTGTATTGATGTATGTAGTATGGTGCAGTGCGTTGTCTCTGTGGTCTGGCAGTAGGAGATCTGTTGCAAAGTATCATGGTTTGTGTGTGCTGGGCCTTTTTATTGGTCCATTTGTGGGTGTGGCTGTGTTTGAACTTTGGGTGGGTGTGTTATAAGGAGTGGTAGTGGTTTGGGCCTCTGTTTATCTGTTTGTCAGTTGCAGGTCAGTGTATAGGATGTATTTGGCCTTGTTGGATGTTTTGTGGTGTTGTGTGCCTCGAATTGACTCTCCTTGTGTTTTTTTGGTTTGTCCTGGTTCAGTACGAGTGTTTTTTGCGTCTGTACGGTGCGTACATGGGCCATGTTGTTGTACAGTGCTGTCCTTTGCTATGGCTTAGTACGACTCGTACATGCGCGATGCTGGGTGAGGGTGCTGGTGTGTGGGCCTGGGGTAGGGTGCGTACGAACACGGGCAGAGTGTTGGTCCGCACCGTCCATCGGTGGTGGTGTTTCGCACTGTACATACAGGGGGTGCTGGGTGTAGGGTCCGTACATACACGGGTGGGGAGTTGGTACGCTCCATGCATACACGGGTGGGGGTACGGTCCGTACATACACAGGTGGTGTGGGGGTACGGTCCGTACATACACGAGTGGGGTGTGGGTACGGTCCGTACATACACTGGTGGGGTGGGGGTACGGTCCGTACATACACGGGTGGGGAGTTGGTACACTCCATGCATACACGGGTGGGGGTACGGTCCGTACATACACGGGTGGGGGTATGGTCCGTACATACACTGGTGGGGTGGGGGTACGGTCCGTACATACATGGGTGGGGTACGGTCCGTACATACACGGGTGGGGAGTTGGTACGCTCCATGCATACACGGGTGGGGGTACGGTTCATACATACACGGGCGGGGAGTTGGTACGCTCCATGCATACACGGGTGGGGGTACGGTCCGTACATACACGGGTGGGGGTACGGTCCATACATACACTGGTGGGGTGGGGGTACGGTCCGTACATACACAGTGGGGGTACGGTCCGTACATACACTGGTGGGGTGGGGGTACGGTCCGTACATACACGGTGGGGTACGGTCCGTACATACACGGGTGGGGAGTTGGTACGCTCCATGCATACACGGGTGGGGGTATGGTCCGTACATACATGGGTGGGGTGGGGGTACGGTCCATACATACACGGGTGGGGTGTGGGTACGGTCTGTACATACACTGGTGGGGTGGGGGTACGGTCCGCACATACACGGGTGGGGAGTTGGTATGCTCCATGCATACACGGGTGGGGGTACGGTCCGTACATACACGGGTGAGGGTATGGTCCGTACATACACTGGTGGGGTGGGGGTACGGTCCGTACATACACGGGTGGGGGTACGGTCTGTACATACACGGGTGGGGTGGGGGTACGGTCCGTACATACACTGGTGGGGTGGGGGTACGGTCCGTACATACACGGGTGGGGGTACGGTCCGTACATACACTGGTGGGGTGGGGGTACGGTCCGTACATACACGGTGGGGGTACGGTCCGTACATACACGGGTGGGGAGTTGGAACGCTCCATGCATACACGGGTGGGGGTACGGTCCGTACATACATGGGTGGGGTGGGGGTACGGTCCATACATACACTGGTGGGGTGGGGGTACGGTCCGTACATACACAGTGGGGGTACGGTCCGTACATACACTGGTGGGGTGGGGGTACGGTCCGTACATACACGGTGGGGGTACGGTCCGTACATACACGGGTGGGGAGTTGGTACGCTCCATGCATACACGGGTGGGGGTATGGTCCGTACATACATGGGTGGGGTGGGGGTACGGTCCATACATACACGGGTGGGGTGTGGGTACGGTCTGTACATACACTGGTGGGGTGGGGGTACGGTCCGCACATACACGGGTGGGGAGTTGGTATGCTCCATGCATACACGGGTGGGGGTACGGTCCGTACATACACGGGTGAGGGTATGGTCCGTACATACACTGGTGGGGTGGGGGTACGGTCCGTACATACACGGGTGGGGGTACGGTCTGTACATACACGGGTGGGGTGGGGGTACGGTCCGTACATACACTGGTGGGGTGGGGGTACGGTCCGTACATACACGGGTGGGGGTACGGTCCGTACATACACTGGTGGGGTGGGGGTACGGTCCGTACATACACGGTGGGGGTACGGTCCGTACATACACGGGTGGGGAGTTGGAACGCTCCATGCATACACGGGTGGGGGTACGGTCCGTACATACATGGGTGGGGTGGGGGTACGGTCCATACATACACGGGTGGGGTGTGGGTACGGTCTGTACATACACTGGTGGGGTGGGGGTACGGTCCGCACATACACGGGTGGGGAGTTGGTATGCTCCATGCATACACGGGTGGGGGTACGGTCCGTACATACACGGGTGGGGGTACGGTCCGTACATACACTGGTGGGGTGGGGGTACGGTCCGTACATACACGGGTGGGGGTACGGTCTGTACATACACGGGTGGGGTGGGGGTACGGTCCGTACATACACGGGTGGGGTGGGGGTATGGTCCGTACATACACGGGTGGGGGTACGGTCGGTACATACACGGGTGGGGTGTGGGTACGGTCCGTACATACACGGGTGGTGTGGGGGTACGGTCCGTACATACACGGGTGGGGGTACGGTCCGTACATACACGAGTGGGGTGTGGGTACGGTCCGTACATACACGGGTAGGGTGGGGGTACGGTCTGTACATACACGGGTGGGGGTACGGTCCGTACATACACAGGTGGGGTGTGGGTACGGTCCGTACATACACGGGTGGGGAGTTGGTACGCTCCATGCATACATGGGTGGGGGTACGCTCCATGCATACACTGGTGGGGGTTCGGCGCGTACATCCGCGGCCGGGGGGCGTTTTGCGCGTTCATGCGGGGTCTGTGGTGGGGTGTTCGGCGCGTATGCGGGCACATGTCTCCATGGTTGCTATGGGAGTTCGGTCCGTACGGTGTTTTTTCCATACAGTTGTGAAATCGAAAGGACGGTAGTGATCGTACTTGCGCGGTCGGACTTCATTTTTCCGATTTGTACGGTAAATCGTCCGGGGATGTGTCGGACACAATTTCCGACCCGAGGACGTGTGGGGAAATTTTCCCGGTGTCATTCGTATGAAGTTTTTCCCATGCGAATCGTACTTGGCAGTTTGTACGCTACTTGTACGATTCGTACGGAAAAAAATCCGGATACAATTCGGACGGGGGAAATTTTTCCAGGATCGGAATCGGCCCCATAGTCTCCCCATGCCTAAAAAGAAAATGAAACTGTCCGTGTGTAATGTTTCTGATGCTCATGTCAAGCGCATATGAACATAAATAGGTTACATTAATTGCCCACTTACAAATTTCACTTTAAGTCCCTGATTACGAGCTCCTTCTAATATTTCGACTCACGAGGAAACTTCTGTTTACACATAGGTAGGGGTGGGCGGAATTTGCGAAATTCACTTTTGCAAATTATCGCGAAAATGTTAAAAATCTCCGCAAACACGCGGAAATATCGCGAAGATGCAGAAGTTTTTTTCCCGCCCGTTCGAGGTATTTTCTGCGTGGTCGCGGCTCGCCAACTTACCCATGTGGTTGCTCGCCGGCGCGGCCATCTTGTTTTCACTTGTCTCGCGGTGCATGATCGCGAGAAGAAAGACGTGATCGCGCGATGAATGACGTTACTGTGGGTACGAACTGTCGCGAGGCAGCGCAAATAGCTACCAACAATCCAACATCTCGTGGAGAACGCAACCGGATCAGGAAAACTTGTTGGCGAACGTGGGGATTCAGGTAAGGCGATCGTGCGCACGCGAGAATGTATTATTTTACAGCACGAGCAAGCAAAACATTTCCGGTAAAATGGGGATTGCAGAAATTTTGACATTTTTGCGCTCTCCGCGGAATGCGAAAATGTCAAATTATCGCAATTTCCGCGAGTGGAACGGAATTTTAGCCCAGGCCTACACATAGGTCAGAATTACGAAATTGAAGGTATTTAAAGCGGTGAATAACCTAAATATCGATTCCAAAATATAGAATGGACAGAATATCGACTCCAAAATATAGAATGGACAGAATATCGAAAATCAAAATATAGATAGGTCAGAATATCGAAATTGGGGTACAAAATATCGATTTCCATAATATAGAATGTAAAAATATAGAATTCCATAATATCGACTTTAAAGATATAGAATCCCATAATATCGATTTTTTTTTAGTGTTATGTATGGCAGTATATGTGTGTATTATTTTACAGCACGAGCAAGCAAAACATTTCCGGTAAAATGGGGATTGCAGAAATTTTGACATTTTTGCGCTCTCCGCGGAATGCGAAAATGTCAAATTATCGCAATTTCCGCGAGTGGAACGGAATTTTAGCCCAGGCCTACACATAGGTCAGAATTACGAAATTGAAGGTATTTAAAGCGGTGAATAACCTAAATATCGATTCCAAAATATAGAATGGACAGAATATCGACTCCAAAATATAGAATGGACAGAATATCGAAAATCAAAATATAGATAGGTCAGAATATCGAAATTGGGGTACAAAATATCGATTTCCATAATATAGAATGTAAAAATATAGAATTCCATAATATCGACTTTAAAGATATAGAATCCCATAATATCGATTTTTTTTTAGTGTTATGTATGGTAGTATATGTGTTAAAACTATGTATTATTTTTGTAATGTATGTTTAATTTTTTTAAACTAATGAATGTTATGTAATTTAATTTTTGCGTAATTTAATTCCGTAGCGGGTTGTGGGTTTATAGGGGAATAGGGTGGAAAGTAAGTTAATTATGGTAAATTCAATATTAATTATATTTATATGTTTTGATAATTAGTTGATTGACAATTAATTATTAATTGGTCATTAATTTTTATTAATTGATAATTAATTTATATTAATTGATTAATTGATAATGTTAATTGTATTTTTTATTATTGGGAGTGGGTTGTGGGTTTATAGGGGAATTGGGTGGGAAGTAATTTAATTGTAATAAAGTAAATATTAATTATTTAATTTATTTGTATTGATAATTAATTGATAATTAATTATTAATTGTAATTAATTTTTATTAATTGGTAATTATTTTGTTTAACAATGGTGATTAATTTTTAATAATTGTAATTAATTTTAATTGACTTTTTATTGGTATTGATAATGAATGTAATCTTATTTTAAAATTAAAGCATTACTTTCCCTACTGTTGCACTCTCAGGAGTGGGAATAGTTTTTTTTACCCTCCCTCTATCCAACTCTTTCCCTACTGTTGCAGTCACTTGAGTGGGAATAGTAATTTTTACCCTCCTGCTATCCAACACTTTCCCTACTGTTGCACTCTCTGGAGTGGGAATAGTAATTTTTACTCTCCCGCTATCCAATGCTTTTCCTACTATTGCACTCTTTGGAGTGAGAATAGTAATTTTTACCCCTACGCTATCCAACTTTTTCCCTACTCTTGCACTCTCAGGAGTGGGAATAGTATTTTTTACTCTCCCGCTATACAACTCTTTCCCTACTGTTGCAGTCACTGGAGTGGGAATAGTAATTTTTACCCTCCCGCTTTCCAACACTTTCCTTACTGTTGCACTCACTGGAGTGAGAATAGTAAATTTTACCTTCCCGCTATCCAATGCTTTCCCTACTGTTGCACTCTCTGGAGTGGGAATAGTAACTTTTACCCTCCCGCTATCCAACGCTTTTCCTACTGTTGCACTCACTGGAGTGGGAATAATAATTTTTACCCTCCGGCTATCCAACGCTTTTCCTACTGTTGCACTCACTGGAGTGGGAATAGTAATTTTTACCCTCCCGCTATCCAACGCTTTCCCTACTGTTACACTCTTTGGAGTGGGAATAGTAATTTTTCCCCCTACACTATCCAACGCTTTCCCTACTGTTGCACTCTCTGGAGTGGGCATAGTAATTTTTACCCTACCGCTATCCAACGCTTTCCCTACTGTTGCACTCACTGTAGTGGGAATAATAATTTTTACTCTCCCGCTATCCAACGCTTTCCCTACTGTTGCACTCTTTGGAGTGGGAATAGTAATTTTTACCCCTACGCTATCCAATGTTTTCCCTGCTGTTGCACTCTGAGGAGTGGGAATTGTATTTTGTATCCTCCCGCTATCCAACTCTTTCCCTACTGTTGCAGTCACTGGAGTGGGCATAGTAATTTTTACCCTCCCGCTATCCCTCACTTTCCCTACTGTTGCACTCACTGGAGTGAGAATAGTAATTTTTACCTTCCCGCTATCCAATGCTTTCCCTACTGTTGCACTCTCTGGAGTGGGAATAGTAACTTTTACCCTACCGCTATCCAACGCTTTCCCTACTGTTGCACTCACTGTAGTGGGAATAATAATTTTTACTCTCCCGCTATCCAACGTTTTCCCTACTGTTGCACTCATTTGAGTGGGAATAGTAATTTTTACCCTCCCGCTACTCAAAGCTTTCCCTACTGTTACACTCTTTGGAGTGGTAATAGTAATTTTTCCACCTACACTATCCAACGTTTTCCCTACTGTTGCACTGTCTAGAGTGGGAAAAGTAATGTTTACCCTCCCGCTATCCAACGCTTTGCCTACTGTTGCACACTTTGGAGTGGGAATAGTAATTTTTACCCCTACGCTATCCAACGCTTTCTCTACTGTTGCACTCATTAGAGTGGTAATCGTAATCTTTCTCTTCCCGTTATACAATGCTTTACGTACTGTTGCACTCTCTGGAGTGGGAATAGTAATTTTTACCCCTACGCTATCCAATGCTTTCCCTACAGTTGGAGTCACTGGAGTGGGAATAGTAATTTTTCCCTTCCTGCTATCCAACGATTTCCCTACTGTTGCACTCTCTGGAGTGGGAATAGTAGTTTTTACTCTCCCGCTATTCAATGCTTTCCCTACTGTTGCACTCTTTGGACTGGGAATAGTAATGTTTACCCCTACGCTATCCAACGTTTTCCCTACTGTTGCACTCACTGGAGTGGGAATAGTAATTTTTCCCCCTACACTATCCAACGCTTTCCCTACTGTTGCACTCTCTGGAGTGGGAATAGTAATTTTTACCCTCCCGCTATCCAACGCTTTCCCTACTGTTGCACTCTTTGGAGTGGGAATAGTAATTTTTACCCCTACGCTATCCAATGTTTTCCCTGCTGTTGCACTCTGAGGAGTGGGAATTGTATTTTGTATCCTCCCACCTATCCAACTCTTTCCCTACTGTTGCAGTCACTGGAGTGGGAATAGTAATTTTTACCCTCCCGCTATCCCTCACTTTCCCTACTATTGCACTCACTGGAGTGAGAATAGTAATTTTTACCTTCCTGCTATCCAATGCTTTCCCTACTGTTGCACTCTCTGGAGTGGGAATAGTAACTTTTACCCTACCGCTATCCAACGCTTTCCCTACTGTTGCACTCACTGTAGTGGGAATAATAATTTTTACTCTCCCGCTATCCAACGCATTCCCTACTGTTGCACTCATTCGAGTGGGAATAGTAATTTTTACCCTCCCGCTATACAAAGCTTTCCCTACTGTTACACTCTTTGGAGTGGGAATAGTAATTTTTCCACCTACACTATCCAACGTTTTCCCTACTGTTGCACTGTCTAGAGTGGGAATAGTAATGTTTACCCTCCCGCTATCCAACTCTTTGCCTACTGTTGCACACTTTAGAGTGGGAATAGTAATTTTTACCCCTACACTATCCAACGTTTTCCCTACTGTGGCACTCACTGGAGTGGGAATAGTAATTTTTATCCTTACGCTATCCAACGCTTTCTCTACTGTTGCACTCATTGAAGTGGTAATCGTAATCTTTCTCTTCCCGTTATACAATGCTTTACGTACTGTTGCACTCTCTGGAGTGGGAATAGTAATTTTTACCCCTAGGCTATCCAATGCTTTCCCTACTGTTGGAGTCACTGGAGTGGGAATAGTAATTTTTCCCTTCCCGCTATTCAATGCTTTCCCTACTGTTGCACTCTTTGGACTGGGAATAGTAATGTTTACCCCTACGCTATCCAACGTTTTCCCTACTGTTGCACTCACTGGAGTGGGAATAGTAATTTTTACCCCTACGCTATCCAACGCTTTCCCTACTGTTGCACTCACTCAAGTGGGAATAGTAATTTTTACCTTCCCGCTATCCAACGCTTTCCCTACTGTTGCACTCTTTGGAGTGGGAATAGTCATTTTTACCCCTACGCTATCCAACGTTTTCCCTACTGTTGCAATTACTGGAGTGGGAATAGTAATTTTTACGCTCTCACTATCCAACAAAATCTCTACTTTTTTTAACTTTTTTTTATTATGTTTACATTTTAAGCTTTTTTATATTATATTATGTATGTTTTATTTAATTGTTTTTAAAATGTAAATAATTTTATATTATTTTTAATACAGTTAAAAAATTCGATATTTTGGCTAACTATATTTTAACATTCTATATTTTGGAATCGATATTTTAGTACTTACCTGTTTGTAGATAGGGAGTCGATATTCTGTCCTTCTATATTTTGGTGTCGATATTTTGTGCATTCGATATTGTGTCCCTCGATATTTAGTCAGTGAACCATTTAAAGCATCTGGTAATTATCGGATGCATTGAATACCTCAACCTATGTTGAATTTCAGCAGGTCAAACCTGTCAAAATTTAACAGGGAAAAACATAGGGAGCATATTTACCAGAATTGTGGCGCAGGGCAGCGCAGCAAGGTACCTTGCGTCACAGGGAAAGGGCAGGAATAGGCCATATTCCTTTAATACGGTGCATTCCTGTCAATTCCCCCTGCGCTGATGCCATTTTGGCAGCTTAGCCCCAATGAAAGCACCCTTGGACCATGGTGCAAGGGTGCCTGTGTTGTAGGCAGGAATGTTTTTGTGCAGGAAGGAGCATCTTCCTGCGCAAAAAAACTCCATAGAGGCATTTTCCTAATACAGCACACGTAGAATGAGGAAAAACAAGGAGAAATAAAGATATTTCTCCTCATTACGCCTCCCCTGGGGAGGTATCTCTTTTTTGGTGCATCAAAAACCATAGGATTTGCGTGGGAACACCCACCTCAAAGCCCATGAAACACCTCCCTTGAGCAGTAATGCAACACAGAGGTTTGCGCTACGCTGCATACTCCACATTTTTAAAGCCATTCAAAGCGACGCAAAGTGGTTTTGCGTGGCTTCATAAATATGATTTAAAGCTTTGCATCGTGCTTGTACAACATTGCGTGGTGCAAGCATGACCCAAAACTCTCAAAAATATGCCCATGGTATTTACATTATTTCGCTGAATTTGGTGCATTAAACTAAAAAATCGGCATGTTATTCCCTATGATCTTGTAATAGGTGATATTTATTGCACCCGATATAGAACATGCCCTGTGGTATCGTTATTTATCATGGGCGATAAATTGCGGCCAAGGTCGTAATCAGGCCCATAGTCTCATGGAATTTAATAGCAGATTTTGAAAGGATTCTTCAAATATTGTGTTTTTTGGATTTTTTTATTATTTTTTTGCCTTCTTTTATGCAGTGGTGAATCCTGCTGCATGTGTCCCCCCCCCTTCCCCCCCCCCCCCCCACTCTTGTCTGCGTTTTAAGCACTGGATTTCCTCTTCGCAGCTGGTGCCTGAGACAATATCATTAGCAGCTACAGAGCAGGAGTTAGCACTTCTTGATGTTTGACTTTCAAAGGCATTGCACATCAGTGCCTGCAGCATTTCCATGCCTTTGAGCAGACACAGTAGAAAACAATTCTGAAGGAAACAGATTAAACAGTAAGCAAAATAAAATGAGCGCACGTCTTCAGCTTCGGAAAAACAATAAACACATTCGAATTCCAGATTATATTTGAAATTAAAACAGCATATATTGTTTTTTCTTACTAATTTATATTGCTCTGCTCACACAAATGCTGCTAGGTTTCAAACAGTTTCATAATCAGGTGTTAGAATGTGGCACAAACTTAACTTAAAATATTTGACAGCACAATACAAGGACATAATCAGTCAGATAGGAAAAAGAAAATGAGGTGCTTGTTTAGAGTAGGGCGTTAATGGGGAATCCTCTGAGTGCCCTGGAGGCGGCGGGCTGGCCCATCGGTCAGGGTTATCACCAGGCCGGTGTTTTAGTAACATGGCCTCATAGAAAACAAATTAGAAAATTAGCAAAATGCATTATTCAATTTTCAAAAACAAACTTAAAGCAGCAGTTTTCGAGAGCAGTGTAAAGTATTCCTACATTATTTTTCAAACTAGGAAGAATTGACGTTAGACAAATTCTAATTCAAGTAACAGTACCCTCTTCTTACATTTTCAAAAAACATACACAAATGGCAGGTGGTTTCCTCTGAAAAAGGTGGTAACCCTAGGCTCTGGCCTCTGCTTACCTGACATAAGACAATCAACACATTTAGAGTTCCAAATTAAACAGGTGGGGATCTCTGTGCCTTTTGTGGCGCTGTCGTTGTGTCTGTGACTGCTCCATTGGTGGCACTGAACTTTGTTTAGCGGGCATCATTTTCCTTCTGCCCATGCCGCACCCAAAGCTGGATTTGTTTTTTGAAAAGAACAATACAATGGACCTCATGCACACAATGGCCATCATCTACAGAAAAATATAAAGATATAAGGCCCACCTTAAACAAGACAGGGCGACCATCACTATAATCATGGATGCCATTTAGGGGTCACCAGGGGTCGCAGTTGAGACCCCTCACCCTGGCTTGCCCCTTGCTAGCCCTGGCACTGCCCTGGCCTCAGAGGTTGCAAAATCAATGCCTGGAATACAGTGACAGCTCGTCCTTGTGGAAGTCGGTTGGGGCTGCACTCTCTTTGTATTATGTCAATTATATTATTACACTTATAATGGATTATATATACATATGTATCTCTATATATCTATATAGAGACAGATAGATAGATACATACATATATATGTATATATATATATACTATATATATATATGTAATATATATATATATAGATATTATAATATATATATAGAGATATAAATATAGATATAATATTGTTCACTAATAAGTGTTGTAAAAATAGAGTTCAATTAGCTGAAATATGATTCTGGCAAATGAGGTATGTAAAAATGCTTTAAAATAAATGTTACGTGCGTACTTGCAGGTAACTATGTTCATGTGAGAGTGTGTGTGTAAGTGTGAATGTGTGTATACATGTAAGCTTGTGTGTGTGTGAGTGAAAGTGAAGGTCAAAGGGCGTGTGATGTCACTCCCACTACCTCTGGCATTTTGTTGAATTGACATCCATGACTATAACCTGGTGGCCCGGTGCCATACACCCTGCCAGATCAATGGTTCCTGTTGGTAGACCTGGCTGGGGTTCAGTCAGCGGAAACCCACTGATTCACCGATCTGTAAATGGGGTAGCAGAGCTGCGGGTTTGCCAGGCAGAAGGGGAACCGATTTACAATGGTGCTCCTGGCCACCAAACTCTAAATGACCTCCTTAGTTTCACTCCATAAATTATCACTTTTTTGTCATTTCAACCCAACCGATACTACATTAGGCCCTGGGTGATCAAGACAATTTATTTAAAATTAGAACCATTAAATAGGTATGTTACAAAATGAAAGAATACGATCAAGGTAGAAACTTAAAGTGAAGTAAAATGAAACTAAATCAATGAACATGGACTACATTGAGAAGTTATTCATTCACATTTAAAGAATCATACATTTCGTACAGAGTGTGCAATAGCCTGATTACTTCATGTTGGGATGGGAATGACCCCTGCATGGTATATAGGAGGTGTACCCCTGCCCTGAGCGCGTGCCTGCATGTGAAACTGGAATCCTGATTTTATGTAGGTCCAGCCAGCACTCTAATTAAGTGTGTGTGCCCTGATCCTGGTGTCTCTCCTGGCTAAAGCCAAGCTACAGAACCCATTCTGTGACCTAGGAACAATGCTTAATTTGAACCGGTGGTTTCCGGTGCTCAGCAGCGGCACTTAATTGTTAAAACCGGCACTTAGTCAAACAGCGCCACCATGTGGAAGTGAAGAACCAGAACCTTTTGGGTCTGGCGGCGCAGGGTACAACCAAGGTCTCCGGAGTTCTCCTGCTTCGCTACACAGAGACACGGGACACTCTGTCGGCGTTAGAAGATTGGATTTATTTAGCTGCAGCTAGTACAGTTATCCTAGAAGTACACAAAGTAGGTTCTCAGGAGACTGCCACTTCACTCTGTGGCGCATCATGTTAAATACTATACAATGATACAATTATTGACGAAATACACTCCCAGAGCATACAAGAAAGAGCCAATAAGAAAAGTTGGAAAACAAGGCGGAACCAATAGGAAAGGTTTGAAAACAGAAATATCAGATGACTCGAAGAGACCTCTCCTCTAACTGTGTTTGTCACCCCACCCTCAAGTTAATACATTAACAGATTCATAACTAACTTGCAGGTGGCGAGATACGTTTGTGTGTGTTGGAGGACAGTTGTGAAACGAGAGAATGCTAGCAGGGGACAGTGAAGGCCAGTCGATAAGATAAAGTCAGGAAAGAATAGTGTGAGCCAACAGATAGTTGAGACGTGGATTAGAAAAGCCAGACAGTGTACTCGGCTAGTTCTAACACCAGCTTTGCAAACAGAGGCCAAGGGCGTATTTCGACACCGGGTTACAGAAAAAGCAGAATAGACGTTGTTCGCCGTGCTGCCTGAGTGATGGCAACACAAAATGGCGGCGGGCCCAAAATGGCGGGTCGATTTGATCGTGATCGAAAATCGAAGTTCCTCAGACGCTCCTTTTGCCAGAACTCAGGCAAGATAGACTCATGTTAATCTGAGTCCACGTCAATAGCCATGAGGTCATCGAGCTGTTGCTGTAACATCATTCTTATGTTTTCTGTTACTTGTGGTTTGGGTTTTGGGATGCACATAGTAGCACAAAGATCACAGATAGCGGGACCACAGTGCATACAAAGGCAACAGTAAAATATAATGGTCAGGATTATACCAAGGAACGTTAATGCTTTCCAACCCCATTTGGACAGTAATCCCAAAAAACCATTCCGTTAAAGACCAATGTCCTTCGTCCTGATGAATAGACTCGGAGATTATGTGCAATTTGGAGATAGCTTGGTATACTGTCGGAGCGTCATTAGGTATGAAAATACAGCAACTTGACCCGATCAATTTGCATACTCCACCACGATCAGCAAGGACAAAGTCTAAGGCAATTCGATTTTGCAATGTCATAAGACGATCCGCCTGTAGTTCTGCCGTGATGTTACTTAAGGCTCCTACAGTGATGTCTATTGTAGTCTCTACGACACGGACCAATTGCCTTATATTTCTGCTGTTAGCCATTGGACCCCAGAAGGGAAGAAAACCTTTAAGGGAATCTCCTCCCTCTTGTCCTGCTGTGTCTTTTGAATTGATAATCCCTCTGCCGTATCGGGTTCGGTGATGATTTGCGGAAGTGGTGTAAGTAGGGGGAAGAAGAAAGGCTATATAACAAGTACCAGAGAAACCCGTTGGTAACCAAGTGTAAGCTCTATTATAGCAGATGAAATAGGTGCCTTGAGACGGCACTAGAGGAGGCGAGTTTTGAGAGGAATAAACGTAAGTGTAGGAGCAGTTATTCCTTTGTGTAGTGAAAGAAGGGCGATCATTTATCTGTAAGCAGAAGTTACCCTGATGTGGTACAGTCCAAATCGGTGAGGACTGTTCTTTTCCAACCTTTGTACTGAGACTAGACATATATTGGGTGACGTTCAAATTAGTGTATGCTTTTCTTTCGTCAATGGGGATTTTACTATTCTCCATGATTTTAGCCATAACTACCATACCTTTAATCAAAGAACTATGACTAAAATCCGGATAAATCATTTGTGAACTAACAGATCGTCTGAATTTGCTTTGATAAGCATTAGAGAAAATAACAAAGTAAGCCTAAGCAGAACCCTCATAAGAAAAAGGAAGAACTAGATATGGCATTCCTTTCTCTGTGGTATGTGGCATAAGACCACACACCCAACAATCAGTCGTATTAACCACTAATTGGTGCTGATGTAATAGCTGGATAAAGGAATTATTATAATACTCAGTTCTTCTGACGAGTTCATGTGAAGGAAGAGTATGAAAGTGGTGTGGAGAGATAGTAGAAGAAGGCAAAGAGGAAGAAAGGGAGGCATCTTTTGACTGCAAAGCATAAATTATCCAACTAATAATCGCCAAAATAATACATAATGATATAATAACACATAAAGTTATACTAAAACGACTGTACATTATTTTACAGGATGCTTTCTTCATTTCATCTCTTCTTTCTTTATTACTTAGTGTAGTTTCCATCTTACTAATGGATGCTCACGACAATCTTCCTCAATCACTCAAGTCACGATGTACTACCGTCCTATGACACTGAAGATCCTGCAGGCCTATTGCCACTACTCAGGTCGTGACCTAGACTCCTACCGTGACCCTGCAACCGGGACAGAAAACTACACAAGAGAGAAAAGAGTCTTAAATGTTCTTTGGTCTAGGTCTTAAATAATATCGTTCTTTCCCTGGAATATTCTGATCTTGGAACAATGTTCGTGGTTCAGTCGTATCCAAGCGATGATGCGATGGAATTGCTTCCTGTAAAATGTCGTCGACCTCTTTCTCAGACAGTGTCCCACTCAGGTGTGCATCGCTGAAGGGTACAAATCGTGGAACTCTTTCGCCTTCACAGTCACCAACACCTCTGCGTACCCATTGATCGTAAGGCAAAGACAAAGGCACTTTCTTACAATGCACACCGTGAATCCAATTTTTCTCTCCTTCGACTTTAACTGCTGTTCTCGTTGTAAGGAGGACCATTCGAGGCTCCCGCCACCTGGGTTCCAAATTGCTGGACCTCTGAAAATTCTTCACGCATACCCAGTCACCTGGTCGGATGGAATGACCTGGGTCTGTGGAAGCCTCCGGCAGAGCACTCTGAACCTGTTGATGGAGAACACGCAATTTAGTCGTAAGGTCATGCAAATAATCAATCAACATTGGAAATGGCAAGTCTGAGAATTTCTTAGGGCGAGGGATTCCCCATACATTAGCCGGACGGCCAAACACCACCTCGTATGGGCTAACTCCCAAACGAGAGTGTACGGCAGTTCTGTTGGATAGCAGAGCCAACAGCAAAGCATCAGGCCAATTGAGTCCTGTACTTGCTTGAACCTTTGCTAACTTTAATTTCAAGGTTCCGTTGTAACATTCTACTAAACCCGCTGACTGTGGGTGATTTGCCGCGTGGAACTTTTGCTTGATACCAAGACCCGCACAAACTTTCTGCATGACTTGGCCAACAAATTCGCTCCCATTGTCCCTCCAGATGATGCGCGGCAGACCAAACCTGGGGAAGAATTCTTTTAGAAGGATTTTAGCTGTGGATAGGGCTGTGTTATCTTTTAGAGGGTATGCTTCTATCCATCTCGAAAAGGCGCATACTACCACCAGAACATATTTGAGGTTGTTGCATCGCTCCATATGAATGTAATCAATTTGCAACACCTCAAATGGATATGTCGGAGGAGCAAAGTGACCCGCTGGAGTTGGGGTTCCCTTTCCCGGGTTGTACATTAAACAAACAATACAGTGCTTTACTACATTGTCTGCACATTTTGGGATACCCTCATTCTGCCACACTGGAGCCAGAAGTTTACAAATGCCTTTTGCACTTAAGTGGGCTGGACCATGTGCCATAGTAACCACTGGGAGAACATAGGCATCTGGTAACAGCCAACGTTGATGTTCAGATAGTTCCACCCAACAACCCATCTCATCTAACATTCCCGTGCTTTCTTTCCACTTGCTCATCTCCCTCTCTGAAGCCTCTTTCTGAATCGCTTTTACACTTTCCACTGTATTCTCACACATTCCTCTCTCTCTGACCCAATTCGCAGGACCTGCCACATACATTCGACTCGTTAAATCTCTCGCTGTTTTCTTTGCTATATCGTCTGCAAATGCATTTCCTCGACCAACATCATCCGTAATCTTTTTGTGTGCACTACATTTCACTACCGCTATTTGGGTGGGTAAGGCAAGTGATTCGAGGAGATCAGTCACCAACTGACCATCTTGTATTTTGGTGCCATGTGAAGTGAGAAAACCCCTCTCCTTCCAGAGACGCCCAAAATTGAACGCTACACCAAAAGCGTATTGGCTGTCAGTGTATACGTTCACTCTTTTCCCTTTCGATAATACACAAGCTCTCGTTAATGCTATCAATTCTGCTGCTTGCGCTGAATTGTGTCTAATGTGTGCAGTTTCCACAATTGTATGAAAAGTAGTTACAGCATAGGCTGAAACCGTATCTCCATTAGGCATTTTAAAGCAAGAACCATCTACCCATAGAGTTCCATCCGGATTCTCTAGCGGTGTGTCTCTCAGGTCAATTCTTCCTTTTGTCTCTTCCTCAGTACGGAAGAAACAATCATGCTGGTCCTCAACATTCTCCTCATTCGGAAGGGGCAACAAAGTAGCTGGGTTTAGGGTATTACATCGTTTGATGTGTATGTGACTAGCCAACAGCGTCAGCTCGTATCCAGTTAGACGAGCGCTCGTAAGATGCTGTGTTTTCATTCTGTTTAGCAAAGTATCCACTGCATGCGGCACCATGACAATGAGAGTGTTATCCAACACCACTCCAGCAGACTGTCGAATAGAAATTGCTGCTGCTGCTGTCGCTTTGAGACAACTGGGCAATGCTTTAGCTACAGGATCCAAAGTAGCCGAAAAATAAGCACATGGCCGCTGTTTGTCTCCAAATTGTTGTGCTAAAACTGATAATGCACAACCTTCTCTCTCATGCACATAAAGCGTAAAAGGCTTAGTGTAATCTGGAGTGCCTAGTACAGGAGCAGAACACAGAGCGGTACGCAAGTCAGTGAAACTCTTTTGGCACTCATCAGTCCATGGAAGGGGCTGAGGCGTACCTTTTAAAGTGAGTGCCAGCAAAGGTTTGGCAATTAGAGAGAAGTTAGGGATCCACTGCCTACAATAAGAAGTGATACCCAGAAAGGCACGTACTTCCCTTTGTGTGGATGGTACAGACATTCGCGAAATCGCCTGAATTCGTTCTGGTGTCAATCGCCGTCCCTCCTTTGATAGGAGATGACCCAAGTAGGTAACCTCTCGACAAACATATTGTAGTTTGGAAGGTGAAACCTTGTGATTCAGTTTAAACAAGTGGCGTAACAAAGCAACAGTGACATCTTTGCAGATATCTTCTGAATCAGCGGCGACTAATAAGTCATCCATGTATTGGATAAGAGCAGCACCAGACGGCAAGTGAAAAGTATCAAGATGACTTTTTAAAGCTTGGCTGTAAATAGAGGGACTTTCATAATAGCCCTGAGGTGCGCGCTTAAACCAGAAACTTCGGCCTCCAAGAGAGAAGCCAAAAATGTCCCTACTCTCTTCTGCAATGGGAATACTAAAGAAGGCATTCTTTAGATCAATAGCAGAGAACCAAGTCGCTGTGGAAGGTATCATTGTCAACAAAGCAGTGATATCTGGAACAACAGGAAATCGTGGAATCACAATCTTGTTTACTTCTCGCAGATCAATTACAAAACGGTACACGGGAGGCTGAGAAGGATCAGTGCGTTTAAGACCATGAAGAATAGGACTATTGCATGTATACCTCTTGTTTCTTCAACCACACCCTTCCGAATCAAGTCATGAATGATTCCCAAAAGCGCTTTCTCACCTTCTGCAGAAATTCTATATTGTGGGATGCGGGGTAATTCAACATTGGGCTTGAGAGTGACAACATAAGGCGAAATCTCAAGACAACCCACATCGTTCGGACCCGTGGCCCAAAGTGCTGTTGGAAGAGAAAGTAATTCAGGTGGAAACTGATCTTTGGACAAATACGTTGGGGAGACCAATTTCTGTCCTAGAGTAAGATGTACGCCACAAGGAGAACAATATATGGTAGCATGCATTCTTTTCAATAGGTCTAGACCCAACAGATTCTCACCGCAACCATTCGTCAACAGAAGTGGAGCTTCCAAATCATAAGGACCAACTGAAATAGGCAAAGGGCAAGAAACTGGATTGGGAACAGGGGCACCAGAAAATCCTACGGAAACATTCGTTAAGCCAGACAAAGGTGCTCCAGGGAGTTTAGAATGAATGATAGAACTTCTCATTGCTCCAGTATCCAGAAGAAATGGCTCTGAAACACCCATTGTAGTGACGTTAACATAAGGTCCATTTTGATCTACTGGGATTGGCACAACTCCCTTACTTTGTCCATGGCTGTCCTAGTTAGCATGAAGACTCTCATTCTCACCCTCAACATAATGGTCTTCATTGTAATACTGTGTAGATCTCACAGTTTGTTGATCAAAGTGGTTCACAGAATTGGGAGAAGGAAGGGCACGCTGTTCTTGAGTCGACACACCCCGACCTCTACCTCTGTTTGCTGACTGGAGGCCAGCACGACCTCGTGGAGCAGATAACGCTCCATTGCGCTGCAATAAAATCGGACAACTATTCTTAAAATAACCTTCCTCTCTACAATAGGCACATTGATTAGGACCTAACAAAAGTCGCGGATTGTTTGGCTCAGGTTTTTGATACAACCTCTGAGACTGCGGGGGCTGCTGAATTTGAGGCTGAGCATAACGTGGCGGATAAGCCTGTTGCAAGAGAACCTTCGTCTTTAAATCTTTCGTCTTTTTCGCTTGCTTTTCTTTTTCTTCTTTGTCCCTATTCTCATAATATTGCGCAGTAGCCAATATCTGAGCAGAAGAAGAAACAGCCCATGAACTTTCTGAATCTTTCAATTTGTAGGACAGCTCGGGAAGCAAATTAAATACAAATTTGTCCACGAATAATCGCTGTCCACCCTCTGTAGCCATATCTTGACCACTGTGGTCGATAAATGTCTCCTCGAAACGAGTAAAGAAGTCAGAGACACTTTCATCTTTATTTTGTTTGCATGCTGCTAGTTTATCTCAATTAACTCTCAGTGCAGGCATCATAGTTTTCATGAACGTAATGATTCTGGCAGGGAGTTCCGAGATCAGAGCGTCAGGCTTTGCGCCACCCACTTGGTCTCTATCTGTATTAGCTATAACATCCCAAGTAGCACCTAGTTCCTGTGCGTGATCCTCTCTACGAATCTTAGCCCATATTGTCTGTGGAACTACATTACCCATTAGCATATCAATATCTGCCAGGTTCATAATACAAGCATCAACTGTCTGTGATAGCTCTTTGTAGTAACCTGCAGGGTTCTTACGAGGATCTGGTAGAATCTGCTTAAGGGCCAAAACTTCAGATCTCTTCCAAGGGACATGTACCCATATACATTGGAAATGAGCAGGAATAGGTGCATTACCACCTACTCCTGGAACCTCTTCTTTCCACACTGGAGGAACCTCTCTCATAGGATAATTTTTCGACGTCAGTTTAACCGACGGATCGGAATCAAGGAGAATCTGAGAATACAATAAGGATCTATAAGAGATAAGTGTCCTTACAGCTTCCTCAACTTTAGAACCCACAATAAATCCTTTTTCAAAATCAGTCTGAACATTTAACAGATCTTGTGAGACCGGACTCGAACTCACATCTTCCCATTCCTTAATGAGAATGTCGCACATTACATTGAAAGCATACCTTTGCGTAGGCGCATTCTATTGCAAAAAGGTAGGCATAATATCAAGCACACTGTATTGTGGACCCTTCTTGATCCATTTTCGTGCCAGAGAGTCTAACTTTTCTCGTTCCTCAAAATCTGGGAACTGACTACGAGATTGTCTTCAAACAAAAGCCGGAGACACATTTAAAGCTCCAAAGAAAGGAGATAGAATACTAGTGACAGAGTCTGTGAGACACTTACGCACAGACGGAGAATTAGACATAAGAATTGGAGACAGAGTATTAGGGGAACTAACAGGAGAAGAATGGATAACTGCAGGAGGAGCAGAAGGCAAAGGAGATCTAAGATCAGGAGATGAGGGCAAAAAAGTTGAGACTATCGGTAAAACCGGCAAGGGCGGTAATACTGGAGGAGGCAAATGCGGAGGAGCCGGAACAGGGGGAAGTACCACTGGCGGCTGAACAGGCTGTAACGGCTGAGGTATATTGGCACTTTGCGCATAGGGCGGAGGCAACCTTAATAAATGGGACATTAGGGGATCTTCTTCTATATCTTTCTTATTATCAGAAGAAGAAACAGGCAACACCGGATAGCATTTATCTATCACCATACGATGTTGTCTTTCTGAAATTTCAGCCGCATTATCAACTTCATCATTTTTAAACTGTTGGGCAGCCTGCATAATTGTCATACCCTGTGCTTTCCTATTTCGTTTAGCTTGTTTAATTTCTTTCTGTTTGGCTTCCTTACGCCAAAGGCGGAAAGAGTCAAACATTGCCGGCCGGGCTTTTCTTTTGAACAAAACTGCTTCCAAATTGTCTAGCACATCAGGATCAAAACTACCATTTTCTGGCCATTTGAGAACACCATCTTTCTTCGTGTATCGAGTCCATGTCTCGTTAAAGGCAATGGGGCCGATACCATGTTTTGAATAGAGCTCATATGTGGGAGTTCCAACCGAAGGAATCGGACAAGAGTCCTCAAGTCGGGAATCCCTATTACAACCAAGACAACAAATTCTTCCAAACTTAGTCAGACCAGGCATCTCGAGATGTCTCTTGTCTGTTCACAAACTTCAAGGGAGTAAAACTCAGTTTACGCAGCACAAATGCACTTACCCTCGGCTTTAACTTTTGCAAAGGTTAAATCTAAGAACCCAAGGAAATTATTCAAAGAACAAAAATTGTGGGCGCGACCCACGAAAATACTTAACTAAGGACGTCTTCTTCCACCAACAGAGGCCCGTCTATCGTCTCGCCTTACCATACATCATCAAAGGAAGGCCAAAGCAGGGCGGCAGTCAGGGCAGCGGTCGTCAGTAGCCGTCAGGAAGGAGTAACCGCGCTGCAAAAGACCTTCGGACCACTTTCGACATACAGGGGTCGCTTAGTGTGGTTCGCGAACAATCTGGAATTTTCTTGCGGGGTTCCTCACGACCTTCGAGCAGAACCGGTACCACTGAAGCCGCCCCATGTTGGGCGCCAGTTGAAGAACCAGAACCTTTTGGGTCTGACGGCGCAGGGTACGCCCAAGGTCTCCGGAGTTCTCCTGCTTCGCTACACAGAGACACGGGACACTCTGTCGGCGTTAGAAGATTGGATTTATTTAGCTGCAGCTAGTACAGTTATCCTAGAAGTACACAAAGTAGGTTCTCAGGAGACTGCCACTTCACTCTGTGGTGCATCATGTTAAATACTATACAATGATACAATTATTGAAGAAATACACTCCCAGAGCATACAAGAAAGAGCCAATAAGAACAGTTGGAAAACAAGGAGGAACCAATAGGAAAGGTTTGAAAACAGAAATATCAGATGACTCGAAGAGACCTCTCCTCTAACTGTGTTTGTCACCCCACCCTCAAGTTAATACATTAACAGATTCATAACTAACTTGCAGGTGGCGAGATACGTTTGTGTGTGTTGGAGGACAGTTGTGAAACGAGAGAATGCTAGCAGGGGACAGAGAAGGCCAGTCGATAAGATAAAGTCAGGAAAGAATAGTGTGAGCCAACAGATAGTTGAGACGTGGATTAGAAAAGCCAGACAGGGATTAGTGTACTCGGCTAGTTCTAACACCAGCTTTGCAAATAGAGGCAGAGGGCGTATTTCGACACCGGGCTACAAAAAAAGCAGAATAGACTTTGTTCGCTGTGCTGCCTGAGTGATGGCAACACAAAATGGCGGCGGGCCACAAAATGGCGGGTCGATTTGATCGTGATCGAAAATCGAAGTTCCTCAGAAGACTGCCTTCATTTAGAGATCAGCACAGCAATATTTGTTTATTCATTTGATTTACATTAGAAATGTCTAAAACCTATTGTGCAAGACATTCTTGTAGCTATGGGGGCCTAGAATAGTCTGAATTGTCACACTGCTAGGTGTGTGGTGGTTAGTAGTTGTGTTGGCACCGTTATTGACAGCGCTGGTAGTGGCAATGGCTGGTGCAAGCAGCAGTGATCTCCAGACGAGGGCACTGGCACTTATTGCTTTACAAACTAAGCACTGCCTAGGAGGGTGCACAAACCATACTCTCTTTAGTGATCACTGTCCGTGTCTTCGGTTGTTGACATATCACGGTGGTGGCAGTGTGTTGAGTTTTTGAAGATTAATAGTTCTGGATGGAGCTTTTCTATCTGACTCAGAGGAGCGCATCCTATCCACCCACTCATTTGAATTTCCATTGTGATGTGACAAGTCAGCCCTTGCACTGAAGTCATATGTGTCAAGAATGTGTGTAGAATAGATATATACACATGTGTTACAGTATAACTTCATAAGTAGTGGAAGCATGGTTTCTGTGACCTGTTTAACATGGCACACCATGATACACTCTATTGAAGAGCTCAGAATTTCTATGAGAGAGTGGAATGAGCTGACTGGACTACAGAAACGCCCTCTACACTGGAATCGCTACAATCCTCCAATAGAGACTTCAGACTATACAAAACGCCACAGCCAGACTCATCCTCAGCCTTCCCCAAGGAACCCACATCGCACCCCACTTCTGGAAAATCCACTGGCACCCCATACAGAAGAAACGCCAATTCAAGCTGCTAACCACACACACAAGGCTCTACACAACCAAGACATTAACCACCGCCTACAATTCCACCAACCATCGAGAAGACTATGCTCCGTCTTCCTTGCACTTGCCCATACTCACTGCATCTACCGAAGCAGAAGTGGAGGACGCTCCTTCTCCCATATCACAGCAAAGACCTGGAACAGCCTCGCCATGCAACTCCGGTTCATCACCTCACTTACGGAATTCCAGATGGCCCTCAAGACTTGGCTGTTCAATAAGCCTTCGGGACTTGCAAGCGCGTGGATACCCTATCAGGTAATTAGCTGCACTTTGTAAATCCTAATTGATTGAGCTATTTCTTTGCAGATAATACAGTAATGGCCCTAGGAATAAATTATGCTACCTATGAAAGACCAACTCCAACATTACCAGAAATGAAAAAGTTTGTCACCCCATTCATTCTACATCCAGTATTGACACTGATAAAGGAAGGGATCCACTGATCTATGCCTCACCTTCCTCGGGGAATAGCTTCAGTATGAGACTTTGTCTGACCTAAAGAAATCCTTCTGTGACATCTGCAGAACAGTTTCAGCATTGGATGAAACATTGGTATAGAGATGTGCATGAGTAGAGGCCACAGAAATGCTTCATAGTCTGACCAGGGTGGACTGGACCCCCAACACCCTGCCTCGGTTGCCCTTGAGACATTTTCTTTGCTCCAGTGACACAATGGTGATAATGGCACAGACCCTAAAAGACTTCTGACCTAGCAGTGCACTTGGACTGGGGCCTGACTGGGTCAGAAATACAGCCCCAGGTACTGAAATGAATGCGGCCTGCATTAGGCCCTTTTAGGGCCTGTGCTACCATCACCATTGTGTCTTTGGAGGTAAAAGGCAGATGATTCAGAGAACACCGCAAGTGCCAACGGAGAAAGGGTGTTAGAGGTCCAGTGTCCCCCTGGAGATGTGGGGGTGAAGACAGCACTACTAGAATATTTCAGAACAGAGGTATTTTAGTGTACTCTTCCCATTTTACGTGACCTAAACAGTGGAAGTAAAATCTTCACCAGAAGACTGGCTGCTGTGAACAGACTGGGCAGCATAATTGTGGACTTAGGCACTACAGACAGTGAGGGTATCTAATGATAGCTGAGTCCAGGAAGAAGATACTAACCCTGTGTGGCAACAAGGTGTACATTTCCCAGACTTAAGTCATGCAATGCAGCTCAGCACTCAAGAGTTCCAAATAATGAAGAAAAACATCATCTCCATGGTACGATGTCCTCAAATTGGTACCCAACATGTGACCCTTCTTAAAGTGGTCTGGCTATTTATTCCTGAACTCTATAGAGTGAAAATCAAACTGGGTGAGCAGATGATGGTCATCTTGTTATGAACTATGCCTCAGGTTTTGGGCAAGGAAAACTTTGACGCAGGCCCTCATCACCAACTACAGCAATGCAATCTATGCAGGCATCTCCACTGAACTCTTGCAAAGACTCCAGACAATCCAGGCTGCAGCAGGCAGACTGATCCTCAACCTACCAAAGAGGACACACATCACCCAGCACCTGAAAGACCTCCACTGGCTCCCCATCCAGATGAGATGCCAGTTAAAAGTCCTGACCCATGCTTACAGAGCCTTCCACAACCAAGGACCAGGCTACATGAATCACTGCCTGATCTTCCACCAACCCTCCCGAAACCACCAATCTGCACACCTCACCCTGGCCCAGACACTACGTATCCGCAGTATATGCTCCAGAAAATGCTCCTTTTCCCCCCTCGCCGCCAAAGCCTGGAACACCACTCTACCTCCAAACTTCTCCCTCGCTGAGCCTCTTCAGGAAGAGACTCAAGACCTGACTTTTCAACTGATACCTGCGTCACAGCACCTGGATACCCGCCGGGCCGATTAGCTGTGTTTTACAAATCAAATACTTGATACTTGCACTACCCCTAGGCTCTGCGAATCCTTCCACCTTTCTTTATTCAATTTCCGAGCACAGTTTAGGCACAGGAAATAGAGCCTACTGCAATTCACAAAAACAGCGTTTGCAACTTGTAAATTACCTTACTACGATGTACCAATGCCGTTTTGTGAGTGGGAAAAAAGTCTCTCCATCTCCCAATCTGACACATTCTAAAGTTCAAATAGTGCTTTGTCCCTCCTATTTGAGATTCACAGTGCTTTTTAATTTTAGTTATGGTCACAAGCCATGGATTAAATTTGGATACCCAAGTTGGCATGGTAAATAATTTGCAAAATACCAGCTGTCATATGCAGTACTTCTCCTCTGAGGACAAGTGGTCCAGCGGACCATTGCATGATACCCTGAAGTCATCCCTGGATGACAACTGTTTTATAAGCAGAAAGCAGCATCTTTCCCTTTAAAGGGCATAGATAGGGTTTAACAAATGGAATGCAGATTCAGGGACAGACGACTGCTGCATCTCGTACTTCTACATCTCTGCATTTGCAACCATTCATGGGGTATCGCAAATTGCATCCTGACTCATTAATATTCTTGAAGCACAAACCTTTGCAAATTTGTGTTGATATCCATTTTGTGATGCTACCAATTAGAACATGAGTCGCATTGCAAAATGAGCAGTTCGCAAACCAGTCAGTGTGCAGTTTATACATCATGGTTTTTAACTTCCTTTAGCACATCAGGCCCATGGCACACTGAGGGGCATATGTACAAGTGAAGTGGCAGAGTGAGGCGTTAGCCTTCCTGGCATAAAGCCTCACTCCGCCACTTCAGAAACGCAGGGCTGCACCATATTTACAAGAATGTGGTTCAGTCCTGTTTTTTTCCCTGCGCTGGCGCTACACTTCACAGCCTAGCGCCACCACAGGCACCCTTGCACCATAGTGCAAGGGTGTCTGCGTGCAGGGAAAGATTGTTTATGTGCAGGAAGGTCTCTCTTCCTGCACATAAGCAATCGTAAAATGCCGCTTTGGAACTTCTATGTGTGCTGCTTAAGGCAGCATACACAGAAGTTGCAAAACAGCAGTTTAAAAAAATGATTGTTTGGCCTTGTGCTGTTTTCATGTGTGCTGCACAACGCAACGAACACGGATGCAGCAAAAACGAGGAGAAATGAAACATTTCTCCTTGTTGCGCCAGGGTAAGACCAGGTTTTCCCTGGTCTAAATTCTGGTGCTGGCTCCTATTTACGCTCCCCTTGTGAATAGGAGGCAGCGTCGGAATCAATGGGTGTTGCGGTGGAACGCCAACAGCAACACCCATCGCCCTCCCCTTTCACGCTAAGTGTAGTGTGAAAGGGGGTCTTATTTGCAAGGTAGCGCTTGCGCAAATGGGTTTTAGACCTGTTTGTGCACCCAATAAACCTGTGGCCCATGTACTAACCCTATTTAGCGAGTCGCTAATTAAATAGCGACTCGCAAAATAGGGTTAGGGACACGCTATTAGGAAGGGGCGTTCCAAGGGCGTCCCTTCCTAATAGCGAGTCCAACACCTATGTAAGAATGTTTTGCGACCACAATTGTGGTCGCAAAACACTCGCAGTTTACCACTCTCTTCAAGAGGGTGGTATACCATTCGCAAATGGCAAAGGGTACCCAGGGGACCCGTTCTTCTTTATGAATGGGTGAAAAAAAAAATTTCAGAGCAGCCAGTGGTCCCAGGGACCACTACCTGCCCTTTAAAAATGAAAGAAAAATGTTTCATTTTTTTTTAAAAAATGCATCCCGTGTTCCTTTAAGGAAAACGGGCTGCAATAAAAAAAACTGCTTCATTTAAAAGCAGTCCCAGACATGGAGGTCTGCTGACCCCAGCAGGCCACCATCCCTGGGAGTGCCAGCCATACCCAATGGAGTCGCAAATTGCAACAGCCTCATTAATATGCACGAGATATGCAATTTGCGACCCCATTGAGAATCGCAAATAGTGTCTCAGACACTGTTGTGCATCCCAATTAGCGAGTCGCAAATTGCGAGTTAAAATGTGACACAATTTGCGACTCACTAATTGGCAGGTCGTACATCTGGCCCAATATGCCTATAGCACGGCCTCCTTAGCAGAGGCCCAGGAGTCATTCAGAGTGCCACCAGACAATGTTGTCAATGTGTTAGAAAGCCTAAAATAACCATGTTATCAAACAATACTCTGTAGATGGATTGTGCCTCAGCCCCCTCATCCTCTTCCTGTCTTTAGGACCCTGGCGAGGCCAAGATGGCCGCTGATGTCGGCCCTGGCAGTGTTTATGGACGTCTTTTAGGGGTCGCTAGGAGTCGTTGCTGCGACCTCTGGCATGCCCTTTGTGACCCCTGCCACTGCCTTAGCTCCCTCTAGCATCAGCAGTGGCAAAATCAGTGCCAGGAACAGAAGCCTTATGGACATCTTTGGGGCCTTCACGCTTCTTGCCTTTTGTCAAATGTTTATGATACTGATAGTGAATAATATTACATTATTCACTATTAGTTTAATAAAAAATGGAGTACAAATAGCTGGAATATAACTCTCCCTGGCAGCTGAGGTAAATACAAAAAATGCTTTAAAATGTATGTATGTTGTGTGTTGCAGTTTTGAGTGTGTTTATGTAAGAGAGAACGTGTGTGTCTGAGTGTGTGTGTGTGTGAGTGGGTGTACATGTGTGAGTGTGTGTGTATGTGTGAGTGCGTGTGAATACGTGTTTATGTGTAAGTATGCGTGAGTGAAAGTGAAGGTCTAGGGGCTTGTGAAGTCACTTCCGCTACCCCTGGCATTTTTCTGAATTGACGTCCATGGCAGTGTTAATAAAAAGATGAAAGTCATGTTTTTGTGAACATTGTTAAATTAAATAAATAGCCGTACAGAGGCTTCGGGCTTTTATGCGATGGCTCCGTGGGGCAGGGCTCTGCCCATTTGCCCCTGCTGATGCGCCACTGGTTTCTATACTGGACAGGTGTGCCAGTGACTCGTTTACCTTCCAATGAATCGATATATGAAACCCATGGCTGAGACCATTTCTTCTCGAACCAGTATCCTGCCTATATAAAGTGTGAGTTTGTAATGCAGGTGACTCCCTGCCTTCAATTTTCTTGGCAAATAACACCAAATGTGTTTTGCTAAATTTTGCATAATTTCA
Source organism: Triturus cristatus (assembly GCF_964204655.1). Classification (NCBI taxonomy): domain Eukaryota; kingdom Metazoa; phylum Chordata; class Amphibia; order Caudata; family Salamandridae; genus Triturus; species Triturus cristatus. The sequence continues at coordinate 137,888,004 of NC_140589.1, read as the reverse complement.
AGTAATTTTGGGCAAAATCCCTCCTCAGGTTAAATAAGTTGGGAAACTTAACCTGCCTGAATGGTCTCTGGGCTGTCAATTCTTTTCACCGAGGTTTAGCCCGATCAGCTGGATTGAAGCAGCAGGCCCGCATACTCCACTTCTGTTGCACCGCTGCTGCCTGTGTCTACAGTTTCATAAATTAGTCAATCATTCACATGCCCAGATGCACGCGCTGAGTTACAATGACATGCCATTTTTAATTAAGCGCCTCGTCCTTCTTTGAGGTTTTTCCCTCGGAGAACCATTTTTTGCAAAGGTGATTGCTGCTGCGGCGCAAGGGAAGCATTAACCCAAAATGCTGAGCTAACCGTGCTTGCATCGGTTTTAATCAGCAGTAATTTCAGATGTGATTTGGCTCTCCGGGGAGCATAATATATTCCTGCCATAGCCAGAAGATCAGGCAAATGACATTGCTTTATTTTTAGCGACATCTCCCCGCATCAGCACCCCATGCCTTTTACTCTAAGCACACGCATGGCCAATGGTGCCAAAAATGGGAGATTCGATCGAGGCAACCAGTTACATTACACCGTTAATAAAAAAAAACCTATGCATAAAAAACACCACAAAAGACGACACATCTCACAATGCATGTCAAAACAGTAGGATTACTGGATCAAAGGAGCGTGGGTTTCCAAACAGTGTTTTTAACATTCAGAGCAGGATGTTCTTTGATGGGGGCAAAAAGCGATTTTATTTAACCTGAGGAGGGATTTTGCCCAAAATTACTTGAAATTATGCAAAATTTAGCAAAACACATTTGGTGTTATTTGCCAAGAAAATTGAAGGCAGGGAGTCACCTGCATTACAAACCCACACTTTATATAGGCAGGATACTGGTTCGAGAAGAAATGGTCTCAGCCATGGGTTTCATATATCGATTCATTGGAAGGTAAACGAGTCACTGGCACACCTGTCCAGTATAGAAACCAGTGGCGCATCAGCAGGGGCAAATGGGCAGAGCCCTGCCCCACGGAGCCATCGCATAAAAGCCCGAAGCCTCTGTACGGCTATTTATTTAATTTAACAATGTTCACAAAACATGACTTTCATCTTTTTATTAACACTGCCATGGACGTCAATTCAGAAAAATGCCAGGGGTAGCGGAAGTGACTTCACAAGCCCCTAGACCTTCACTTTCACTCACGCATACTTACACATAAACACGTATTCACACGCACTCACACATACACACACACTCACACATGTACACCCACTCACACACACACACACACACTCAGACACACACACGTTCTCTCTTACATAAACACACTCAAAACTGCAACACACAACATACATACATTTTAAAGCATTTTTTTAAAAAGTTTTAATCTTAATTTGCTAAGTGACACACATGCATAAATGGATCGTGGAGGGATGCTGCCGGCAAGTAGTGCCGCATAGGTGGCACAGGTTCTAATGCTTAAAAGGAGATTGGGCCCCAGCCCCTGGTCCGATGGTAAAAAAAATAGTCATTAACTGGGGTGACGTAGACCTTTCATATTCATGGGCCTGGTGCAATTCAATCAATCAATCAATCAGGTTCTTGTAGAGTGCGGCTACTCACCCGTAAGTGTCTCAAGGTGCTGTGCGGGTGGGGGAAGGTGGTCTGCGGTTCAGTCAAAGAGCCAGGTCTTGCGGTCCTTTCTGAATTGAGGCAGTTCTGTTGCACCTGCTGCATTAATAATGGCTACGGACGTGGCTACAGGAAACCTTGTGGGATCAAAAACTCTTTGGTGGGACCAAGGAGGTGAAACATCAAAGTGGATGGTCCAGTCCTATTCATCCGATTAGACTGCAATGCAATGTGATAGGTGTTAGGACAGACATGGTAACACAGCCAACCACTCAGAAGCAGAAATGGGTGGCTCTTCATATGCAGCCTTGAAAAGAAGGGTCTTCCATGCTCTCGGCTACTTCAGGCCCTCCTTTTAGAGTCTGAGATTTACAAGGCATTCTGTTACATAGGCTGATGCCCAAGAAATTATCCTATTTCTTACTAGTAATCTTCATTACCCTGTGTCCAAGTGATTTTCATCTCAATCCTTACATTCTGAGTCTGCCCCGCTCCCAGGCCCTGTTGCAAAGATGTTGTTTTTTAACTCGCATATGGGTAGTCCCTTTTCATAAGTAGGGAGGGAAGGTGGGATACAGACTGGGGCAAGGAGAACTTGGACTCAGGGTAATGAATAGTTCCAGTAAGTAATAGGATCATTACCCCTTAGTCCGTGCTCCTCCTCCTAATCTTAATAATATGAGTATATACAAAATAATATAACGGGCACTAACCATAAGCCTAATTTCCTGCAAGAGTTTATTTAACAATATAGCATATGATGCAGTTACCTCATTGTAGCTTGGAAAATACTAGAAGCAACATTAACAGACTCATCACTACTTAGGGTTTGATTACTGAAAGGCTCCGGACGGCATTCGATTAGTTCGATTGCGATTTGGAAGCCTTGTCTCCGGCCGACTCGGAAACATTACCAAACGACCTATTAAGATGTTTGGAAACCATTCGGACTCTCCGACTCGGTTCCACATGGCATTCGGAGTAACAGAGTCGATCGGAGCCAAATCGTAAAGGTCTACAGACCGCCTTTTGAACCGAGCGATTAAGATGTCAGATTTGGACAGCCTTTCTGAATTGGTTGTTCGGATCGGCTGTAGGAATCCAACTCTGAGGGCCCATAGCAGGCCCCACTTCACCGGAGGTTCTCAGAATTGGGCCTGTGGGGGGGCTACCCATGGGACCCCTCTTTCCAACCATGCACAGTGTGGCAGGCACCATGGGGTGCCTGCTACAGGGTGCATGATTTTCCCCACGCCCGCCATTTTTCAATGGGAGCCTGTATAGTTGGTCAGAACACAGGCTCCCATTGAAGACTATGTTAGTCCAACCAAACAATGTTCGGAAGCATCGTAATGAGTCGGTCAGACTCGCACAACCTGATTCGGTCGGAAATGATTCCAAAACCGATTCGTTCAGAAGAGTTTCTGAACGACATCGTAATCGGCCCCGTAGTCTGTGATGTTTAACAAAAGTATGCATCAAGAACCAATTGCCCACTCGTCCCAACTCCTGTAAAGCGACCCCAGCCAGCCATCCCCACCAAAGAGATGGATACCGTTCTTGTTGATCAATCATGCACAGAATTCAGAATGTTGTGACCTGCTGACAGACATGCCTGTGTTATAATATGTAGGACTCTCCTGCTCGAAGTGGATGTAGAAACGTTTTTTTCTTTGTTTGTCCTTCCTATAAGGCACAAAAAGGGTATTCAAAGATTACAAATATTTAGTTATTTGTAGCTGGATGAATAATGTCCTCTTAATAGGCAAAGAAACAGGAACCACACACGAAGGCTCCTCATCAAACGACAGACAAAATATCTCTTTGGATAAATGATATTGTTTCTGAATTTCTGGTTTGAATTTTGGGTCCTGTCTAACAGTCTAAATGCTCCCTTATCAGGAAAAAGTTGTAGACTTCATAGGAAATTACCACTGCTCCTAGCTCACCTGTCATTATGGCAAATGACATGCTTTAAGGAATGCCACTTTTCCTGAAAGCCATGAGAAAGGGGCCTCCTTCAGGTTGTTTCTCTTGAAAACCCTCCAAGGCAATTGATAATTCCCCGAGAACATACTGGATTGGTGATCATCGGTGTCCGCAATCTGAAACTCTTCAGCAACCTACAGGCTAATGGAAGCACTTGAGAAAAATCACATACTGAGTCCCGGGAGCCCCCATTTGCAGTCCCTTAGCAGACATTGTGGCTTGAGCATGTCCCTGCAAGAAAACCTTTCCTTATAAAATCAAGAGTTTTAAACAGATCGCAGGATTTTGGGTTTAACGCACTGCTTTACACTACCCGCCAAAATTCTTCTGAGCAATGTTTGGTGTAAGGAGCACGTGTTGGAAGGAAAGGAACTGGAGAAACGGCATGCAGACTACCCTGGGGTAGAGGGATTGCTTTAGCATCCAAAACCCATGCCTGATGACGCACTATCTCTAAAAAATATTGTGGAAGAAGAGCATTGTGCGAAAATGCAAACAAGTCCAGCCACGGACTACCCAACATCCGTAATTTGTCAGAACAGGTCTTGATTGAGATGGAATGTCCCAGAGAATGGGATGTTCCGACTGAGTCTGTGTGCCTGAATGCTCTCCCTCACAGTGTTGTACAATTCTTTCAATGATAGAATATGACACTTCCTCCAGGCATTAAAGGACATTCCTAGCTACCCTAGGGCTTGGGGTCCTGCTACCCCTTTGTCTGGTGATATAGCTCTTTTCCACCTTATTGTCGGTCCTGATCAGCACTGACTTTTCCTCCAGGTATTGATCAAATATCTGCAGCGCATGGCTTTCATCTCTCTCCAATTCAAGGAGAGCACTTTCTCTGGTTGGGAGCACTTCTATGTCACTTCATAGCTCCCTAACCTCCATAGCTGGAATCTATTGTCACTATTGAAAGAATTGGATAGTCAAAACACCCTCCCTGCTGCAAGTTTCCTTTCCCCAACCACCACTGATGGTGTTGAATTACAGTGTCTGTGACCAAAATCAAATCCTCATAACCCAGGGACATCGGCGGCCAATGTCTTGAAGTACTAGAGGCTTTAATTGATAACGAGATCAAGGAACTACAACTCGAGTTGCTGCCACCAGCCCTTGCACTCATAGCCAAATCCTGACTGATGCCTGTGGAAGGTAACAAGTCTCTGAGATGAGACGGCAAACTCTGAATTATCGACTCCGGTGGAAGACCCTTCACTGCTTTGTGTCAAACGGGGCCCCTAGGAATGTCGGCGGAGACTGAAATCGAGTGACTTCCAACATCTCCAAACCTCTCCTACACTGGGTTTGGCCTTTGGAATAGAACCACAAATCAGCAAGTCATGAAGGTAAGGGACACTGTGTATGCCTTGCAGCTGCAATGAAGCAACTACTGGAGTCAATACCTTAGTAAATATCCTTGGGGAGGTCAAGAGACCAAATGGGATGACTCTGAATTGTAAATTATTTTCTTCTGTTGTGAATCTAAGATATAGTTCCCCTTCTGCTATCAAAGAATTATTGTTGGCAGAGTCCCCATTCTGAATTAAGTGGAGCTGGCTAACTTGTTCACATTCTGTAGATCCTTCACTGGTCTGTCACTTCTATCCTGCTTTGGCACTAAGACGATTGCAGAATTCAAACCATGTCCTCTCTGCGACTGCAGTTCCAGAAATATGGATGCTTTTTCCAACGAAGTCTGAATTCCTTATTACATTGCCTGACTTTTGAGTGCAGTCTTTGGAAGAGGGGTTTCTCTGAAAAAAGAGTTGCTTCCACACTCCTTTCAACTGCATCCGGAAGAAATGCTTCTTCAGGAGCCAGAGGCGAAAATAATGTCATACTGGCTAAGAAAATAGAATGAACTATGGATGTTTGGGGAATCTGCTCCTCAAAGCAAATCTTCAACCGCCTTCAATGTTTATTGGGCAACAAATTCATCCACTTCATGCTGAGGTGTCGCTTGAATGTTGAGCACTTCTCTGATAGTCTTCAGCAATTCTTGAAATTGTTGCCTTTGCAGATATTTGCCTCATGGGCCATCCACTTGGCCCCTTAATCTCTGTCTTGTATCTAGGGCTCACCCGGAGCGAAGTTTACAACTTCTTTAATGATGCTTTTACATCAGATCTGGAGAGCGAAATGATTTCTTTCAACTTCCTCAATGTTTTTTCATTAATCCAAGTACATTTCAGGCTTCAAACCAAACCATGCTAAAGCAGTGGTCTTGTTCACAGATGTCTTCATTGCAACAAATTACTATCTTGCAAGATGAGAATTCCCACTGAGAGATGCTGTGCAGCCACCCGCGCTGCTACCCACAACGTCTAAGCTTCCCGCCCCAGCACATGAATAGGGAGTATGTCCACAAGGATGCAACACTCACAGATCCCTGCTGAACTAAGGCTGTGTAAGTCATAACATGTTTACAAACAGTTACGTAACACAAGAAGGCACAGCAACAGTAACCAGCAGGCCACCAGGTTGGGAGGAGGAGTTTGTGGAGGAAGGGGGTAGAAATGGAAAAGAGACTAACCCCTTTGCATGTTTAACAAAAAAAGAGGGAAAAAGCTTGCAAGAGTGAGAGTCAAAGAAAAATAATTTCAATAAGCACATGCCAGGTTGGAACAGCTTAGTGGAAACATATTATGTTTATAAACAGAAGTATACTTCACTACCTAGTTACTTAATAGTAAAGGCACAATACACGTGACAGATATTCCCTCAAATCTCTTTCTGCGCTACAGGGTGCTGTAACAATTCATAAATTAGGTGTTGCTTCCTTTAAGTTTTGTTAAATGATCAAGTTGCCGAAGTTGCTAAAACCTTATCTTATTTCTGTTTAAAAAGAGGCAAGTGAAAATCATTTAAACAGAGTTTCTTTTGGCTAGGTGGTATAGACACAGCATACATTTTCGCAGACAAATACGAAATACAATCAAAGAAACCTTTTTTATTGAGAGTAGGCTTGGCCATAGCAATAATGCTATGTTATGTGGTAAATAAAATAAATATTACCGGACTGAATTTCATGCGGAATCTTAAATTAAAGTAAAATAGCTCAAAATAACGAGAGGCAGAATCCGTGGTATAAGAGGTTTCTAATGGGCTTTATTCCATTCAAAATGGCCGACTCGAGTCGCGGCCCTCAGGTTCCGTCACCACGAAGGTTCAGGAAGTGAAGTACAATAATTCATTAACAGACATGTATTTTTATAATAAGTTCATTACAATGAAACGAATGTAGAAGGCGTAACATTTGATAAGAAAAATGACGTAACAGTGACATAATCGAAACTAGGCGTAATAAGGAATAAAAGAAACATGATTGGTTAGAATTATCAGACATAGGTGGATCTATAAGATAATACTTGGCATAGATGCGCGCGCGGCAGCATGACGTGTAATTGACGTGCAACTAGGGGGTGAAGGGGACTTGACATTTAGCTCTACATGTGGAGACGAGAAGTCTGGGGTCAAGTCATCCTAATCCCAAATCATATCTAACATCCTATGTTTAAAGAACTATGTTATCCACAAGGAAGGACTCTCGGACAGAATCTATTCTATACTGACTGTGTGCGTTGTACAAGCGTCTAAGTGTCTATATGAGATGCGAGGGATAGAAAACTTTCCATGGCAACAGGGCTATGAATCACTTGCAGGAGGACGGAAAGGCTGAGTCCTTTGCTTGTGAGCTAAAGGAAATGTTTACCTAAATCACTGGACAGGAATGCATCGGCTGGAGAGCAAAATAGATAATTCGAAGGTGAAATACAACTTCTTGGCAGACAGGCGAAAACTGGCCGAGGCAGGCACCGTTAGCTGCACAGGGAGTAGGACAAAGTTCATGGATACAGATGCGAGCTCAAGCTGAAGCTGTCAGAGACAGAGAGCAGGGAAAGGCTTTGAGGACAGAATCGGGCCTACTCGCCTGAACTGTAAAAATGGAGTAACTTAGCCATATAAAGTCGGTGGCCTTTCATACTTAGGAATCGAATATCCAGCCCATTGATGGCGGATCTGACAGAGAACATGTTGACAGTAGACACACATATGTTTGCGTCTTAGAAACTGGAACTGGAGGGAACATACATGTACTTGTAACATGCATATAAAACCGTTGGGGTCCAAGATAGGGGACATAACTGATCAGGAAAATCCACATTTCCACATTCCCTCCTTGTCCCCTTCTTGCCCTTCACGAGACATCAATCTTCATCATTCCTTCGATTTGCTCATGGAGCATCATTTCTTCTTCTTTCTTCTTCCGGGATCTTGAGCGAAAACCTTGATGTGGAATACACGATGTGGCACACAGACCACAAATCGCTGGTCCACATTGCAGGCATAGACAACAACTGAAGAGCATAAGAAGGCCAATACCTAGGAAGGATAGAACTCTCCATCCCCAGGCTGATATCACACTCCAAAACCACCCGGACCACGTCCAAGTGCCTGGATTCTCGTGTATCTGGCTTACAATCTTATGAAGGCGTGTTATAGCTTTATATACAGATGGCGAATTTTCTGGTATGAATATACAGCAGCTGGATCCGATGACCCTACAAGCTCCGCCCCTATCGGCCAGGATGACGTCAAGGACAAGACGATTCTGGAGAACAACAATTCTCATCACTGATTGTTCCTCTGTCAGATTGCCTAGGGCGGCTATAGTCTCGTTTACTACAGCTTCAAGAGTCTTGGTGAGTCTGCGTATCAGCTTACTATTTGATATAGTACCTATATAGGGAAAGATACCTTTATTGAAATCTACATACTTGTCCCATGCTGTCTCAGTATAATCGACAACTGGGAGATCTCTTTTCTCTCTATTGTGTACTAAATGAACATTTCGATAATAATCAGGGGGGGCTAGGAAAACAGGTGGCAGAAGGAATGCTATGTAACAGGTACCATCCCAATCTAGAGGTAGACGCATATATGCAGTCTGACCACATATGAAGTAGGAATGGCGAGAAGCTCTAAATGACGATTTACCTTGATCACTATATTCTACTGTAGTAACGCATTGGCTATGGCCCATATGTATGGAACCAACTTTTCTTACACATAATTCACCCTTAACTGGAAATACTGACATAGTGGGCAGAATTAGTTCAACTTCGGATTTGACATTCAGAATCATAAGATTAGGTGTAAAATTACCTAATTTATACACTTCATTTTCTAAATCAGTTCCTGTTCTACTGGGGTGACCCTCCTTATTAGGGTGACAGACTTTGAATAAAACTAGATTCAGATTTCCCCATATCCAATGTTGTTGATAAACTGCTGTGTCTGGGTCTATGGAATTTAATAAACTAAACCATGCTCCACAGGAGCCATTGTGTGTGAATGGATGTGGAAAGAAAGGCAGAACTCCTTTGTTATTCTGATAGGGAGGAAGTCGGCCACACACCCAACAATTGGTCGCATTACTAGTCTGATGGGAATGATGTAACATACTAATGAATGTGTTATTGCGCAGCGCAAGTCTATAAGATAATTCATGTGGCGGTAGGTCACTAAAAGAATGTTCATCAGTTATATTGAAAACACGTTTAGAAACAGGATGATATATGTGCAAAATCATACTCGTAATAATTACTAAAATACTCAATAAAAACAAAATTAATAATGTCACAATACAGTGGTTACGCAGTAATTTACAATAAGCATGTCGTTTCATTATGATTCTGGACTCTACATGATTCAGACCTAAAGGGTACATGTCGGGACAGATTCAACCGCTTCACCTTGGAGAGGACTTAAACAATCAAATCGTCCGACAGTTTAGATCTGGACCTGAGTTTCTGTTTATAGCACTGAGAGTCATTTTGTTCAACAAAAGGAAGTTTTGAATCAGTCTGTGAGGGAGTGCAGGGCACAGTGTCTATATCTGAAGGTAGTCCATGAAATTTTTTTACGTGACTGGAATGAATCCACCCCTTTCGTCCCTCGATCTTCACGGCTGTTCTTGTGGTCAACAGGACCAACTTGGGTGCTTTCCACCTGGGCTCCAATTGACTCTTCCTGTCGAAATTTCTCACAAAGACAAGATTACCCGGAACAACGTCATGGGGTTTCGCCTCAGTGTTGTCGGGAAAGGCTGCAGCTACCTGTGAACGAGAAGATTGTAGTGCAGACATCAAGGAAGCCAGGTAATCTGTCAGCATATTACAGTCAACATCAGTTATTTTACGTGGTATAGGCGTCCCCCACATATTCGGTGGTCTACCAAAGATCACCTCATACGGGGATAGCCCTGTTCTAGAGTGTGCTACCATTCTCATGTAAAAGAGTGCAACTGGTAATGCTACTATCCAGTCGACACCTTTCTCTCTACATATTTTGGACAGTCTGATTTTCAGTGTCTGGTTATGTCTTTCTACGAGACCTGCTGCCTCGGGGTGTCGGACACAGTGGAATTTCCACTGATATCCCAACAAGAGTGAGACATGTTTCATTAATTCGGATGAGAAAGGCTGACCGTTATCTGAATATACAACACGTGGTAGACCGTACCGTGGGAAGAATTCTCGAACTAGCTGCTTGGCAGTAGTCGGGGCAGTGTAATCTGATACGGGATACGCCTCTGTCCAACGGGAGAGAGCGCAGACAACTACGAGGACATATTTGAATCCTCGACAACGTTCCATCTGAATATAATCCATCTGGAGGACTTCAAAAGGATGGTCAGGAGGCTGAAATCCACCCTGCTCTACGGGAACACTCTTTCCTGGATTAAACTGACAACATATCATACAGGTACGAACTTTTTGTTTAGCTGCTGCTCGTAAATGTTTGTTGAACCAAATGTGCTGAATGCTGTCTAGCATAGCCTTCTCTCCTAAATGTGCTGGACTGTGAACTGTAGCTATAATGGCTTGAACCATGGAATCAGGGAGGAACCATACAGATTTCTCCTTCGTCATCCATCCTTGATCTGTCTGGATCCCTCCTAGTTCAGTCCATTTCTTTATTTCTTCTGCTGTGGCATGTGTCTGTATGTCAATTACGTCAAGTGTGGGATCCTTAATTGCCATACACTGTGTTGGTGTCTGAACTATTGGCTTTGTCATGTCTAATGTGCGATTCTGAGCAGTCTGTTTAGCTGTTCTGTCAGCTAAATCATTGCCTTGAGAAATGGTATCAGTAACCTTCGTGTGTGCTTTACATTTCATAATCGATATAGCAGTGGGTAAATGTATTGCGTCTAACAAGGCATGAATGAGGGGCCCGTGCTGAATGTGGGCACCATGGGACGTTAAATAACCTCTCTCTCGCCATAGCACGCCGAAGTCGTGTACAACTCCGAATGCATAACGTGAGTCAGTGTATACATTAACTTTCTTATTTGTGGCTTGAATACAGGCTTGCGTTAGAGCAATAAGTTCTGCTGCTTGGGCTGACAAAATATCTATACAATGTGTCTCAATAACTTCAGTGTCTGTTGTGACCGCATACGCGGCCACTAAATCTCCTTTACTTGTTCTCATGCATGATCCGTCTACATACAACGTCAGGTCTGGATCTAACAATGGAACGTCTGTCAAGTCTTGTCTAGGTTTCGTCTTTATTTCAATGATTTCAACACAATCATGAGCTAGTGGGTCTGTTCCAATTACAGGTAATAGTGTAGCAGGATTCAATGTATTACACCGTCGGATCTCTATGTGTGGTTGAAACAATGTCAGTTCATAACCGGTAAGTCTTGCTATGGTCAAGTGTTGTGTTTGTGTTCGGTTCACAAGAACCTCTACTGCATGTGGTACTTGAACTGTCAATGGGTGTCCTAATACTATGGCATCGCTTTGTCTGATTGCTAAAGCTGTCGCTGCCACTGATTTCAGGCATGCAGGCAAAGCCTGAGCTACGGGATCTAATGTACTGGAAAAATAAGCACATGGCTTGCGTGATCCTGCTTGATCCTGAGTGAGTACTGACAAGGCAGTACCTTCGCGTTCTGTAACAAAGAGTGTAAAAGGTTTGCTATAACATGGTGTTGCTAAAACAGGTGCTTGACATAAAGCTTCCTTTAAGCTTTCAAAAGCTTGTGTATGTTCCTGAGTCCAAGGGAGAACAGTCGATGTGGCTGCCTCCTGTGTGGTTAACTGAATGAGTGGTTTTGCTAGAAATGCGTACTGAGGGATCCACTGCCTACAATATGAAGTGAGGCCTATGAAAGCCCGCACCTCCTTTTGTGTCTGGGGTATTGACATGTTAGCAATTAACTGGATGCGATCTGGTGTAAGCTGCCTTCCCTCCTTGGACAGCGAGTGACCAAGATAAATAACTCGCTGAACACAGAATTGCAGCTTAGAAGGGGATACCTTGTGCCCCTTGTCGGCTAGGAAATGTAAAACTGTCAGAGAAGCTTTTTCACATTCTGGCTCGCTTCTCGCGGTGATCAGCAGATCATCGACATATTGAAGCAGTGCTGTATTGACTGGCATGTGGATACCGTCAAGTTCTCGTTTCAGTGCTTGGCTGTAGATGCTGGGGCTTTCTGTAAATCCTTGGGGAGCGCGTGAGAATTTAAAGCTGCGCCCATTTAAACTGAATCCGAACAAGTATTGGCTTTCCGGATCTATTGGGACGCTGAAAAAGGCATTCTTGAGATCAATTACAGTAAAGAATGTTGCTTCGGAATCAATTGCTGTCAACAATGATGATATATCAGGGACCACAGGGAATTGTGGTACAATACACTTGTTTAGTTCACGCAAATCAATAACCAATCGGTACACTGGTGGAGCAGTAGGATCAGTTCGTTTAAGAATCGGAATTATCGGTGAATTACATACATTGGAGTCTGTTTCTACAACTACTCCCTGGGCAATTAGCTCATCAATGATTTTCAACAAAGCCACTACAGCATCATGCGGTAACTTGTATTGTCGCATTCGTGGTAGTACCACTCCTGCTTTCAATGTAACTCGATAGGGTGTAATGTTCATGCAGCCAACATCCGTAGGGCCTTGTGCCCATAGATGTACTGGTAAAGTCTGTAGTCGGGGATCCATGTCTCTAGACACATAGTGACCTTTAAAATCACGCAAAAACAACCTTACTCCTTCCGGAGAACAACATATTATGGCTCCTAGTGCTTTCAGAGTTTTAATTCCTAACAAATTTTCTGGGCATGATTTAGTAAGCAATAAATCTGTAGTTCGTGTCAAAGGTCCTATCGTAAGTGGTAGAGGCTGTGATACTTCATTAACAATAGGTTTTCCTGAAAAACCAAGGGAAACATTTTGAGAGCCTGAGAGGGGTGCCCCTGGAACTTCACTACGTTTTATGGTTGTTCGACTTGCCCCTGTATCGAGTAAGAATTTTCTATCTTGACCCAATAATTCACTATGTACATAAGGTCCTTCTTGATCTACCGGAATCTCGATAAGCGGTAAGTCAACTTCCCTCTCTAGGCTGGTTCATGCGTAACGCTGATACTCAGGGTATTCATACTGTGCAGTCTGATACATTTGTTGTGTTGTGGTTTGTGTGGCAGTAGCAGGCAACGGTGGTGCAGCTGGCACAAACTGTATGGGTTGCTGTGAGGCTGGCATAGACTGTTGCTGAACTGGCATGGACTGTCCATGCTGCATAGCTCCTTTTTCATTCTGATCTTGTCTAACTAATCGTGGTCTCTCCTTTGCAATACCTGTTGCTATATTTCGTTTCAGGACTTGACAATCATGTACATAATGGCCTAGTTGTTTACAGTAATTGCAGGTTCCTTTTACAGGAACTGCAGAATCACCAGAATGTGTCACACCCTGTTTGTGACCATCTGCTGGTACTGTCTGAGAAACTAGCATTTTCATTTTTGTATCCTTCATGCGTTTATGCTCGTGTTCTTGTTCATCCCTAATTCTATTGTGATGATACTGTAACATTTGTAGCATTTGCGACGGAGTGTTACTTTGCCAGGTACTCTCGAATTTCAATATTCTATTCTTCACTGGAGGCAATGCATTTTCCACTAATTTTGTCACAAATAGATGTGGATATGAGTCACTACTTGCTTTTATACCACTATTTATACCAAAACATTTTTCAAATCGAGCATAATAATCACTTGTGTCTTCATCTTGCTTTTGTTTACAGGCTGTGATTGCACCCCAATCTTCCTTCTTTGTAGTTAATAAACGTGGCAGTACCTGTACTAGTAAACCTGGTAATAGTTTAACTTTATCCCCGAGCCCTGAACCTGCAGTTCGGCCCCTTTCTTCCTCTGCTAATGCTGTCCAGTCTATCTTTTGGTCTCCCACTTCCCACTCTTTTTCTTTCAGTTTTTCATAAATGCCAGCAGGCAAAAGCACCTTTAATATCGTCATAATATCAGGAAAGGTGTACTCTCCCATCAGTAACATGTCTTTAATTTCTCGGTGGAAACCCGCTGGGTCTTTGTCATGACTAGGTACTACTTTCTTCATTTCTAATAATTCCATTTTTGATATGGGTGTGTAAACAAATACACGGTGAAACTCATTGTCTTCGCCTTTTATTGGGTGCACTTCCCGTAAAGGATTTTGTCTATCCATGTAGTACGGTGCTCTTTCTCTGGGGGCCAGCGAGAGAGAATCCGGACTTACAAAAAGAACGTACTGCTTACGTGACACTAATATCTCTTTAATTAGCTTGTTACTAGAACCTCTCCATCTGTTCGTGAGTAGTTCCGTTAATATATCAGGTAAAGGACCAGGGTCAGCATGTTGGCTCTTATATAATATGAGGAGTTGCTGAATCATATAGATTCCAGCTAAACGTTGTTCATCTGTACTGAGGTTGAGAAACGTGTGTGCTACGGTCTCATCACCGTATTTTTCAGGACTAACAATCCAATGAACGGCTGATCTGGCTAATTCTTGCTCATCCATGGAATCGAGGAGGTGGTAACCTCTTCGTTCTCGTAGTATTTTATCTGCGGCTTGAAACGAATGTTCAGGAGACTTCAGATTTATTACAGGCGTCGGATACGTTCTGCTATTATTTGGACATACAGAGTGTATTGGATCAGAAAAACATCTAGTATTTTCACAAGATCTTCCTCTGCCTACATAGGCTATGGTCTCTGACTGTCTTGCAGAATTCCCTGCTTCGGACATTTCATCTTGCTCAAACTCGTCTGTTCCCAATCTCTCTTCATGAATACGCTCTATTTCTTTACGTATTTTTCGGCACATGGCTATTATACAATTTTGCTTATCGTGTCTCCCTTCTGATATATTCTGACTCCATCTTGTAAGAATAAGCATTGCATTCCGGTCTACCCCCGGACGATCTTGATTTCTGATCACACAGTTTATGAGGAAACGTAACAGTTCCCCCTGTATCTCTACTTTCTGGAATTCCATAGCTCTGTTAATACATCCTGGATCTCGTCCTGTTTGAACAAAATGGTATATGTTATCTAGATGCGTAGTCATCCCTGGTAACCTTGCTAAATACTCTGCGGCTCGTCTGATACGTAATGATGCCAGGACCATTTCGTCCTCTTTACCAACCACTGGGTCATATCTACAATTTACAAGGAGTTCCTTAAGCGTACGTTCATTTACGAACTTAGGTGTACGTGAATGTGTTGACTCTTGAAAAACAAGTTTATTTATTCTAGGTGGTGTGAAAGTACTGCTAGCACCTCCCGTGGCCCCATCTGGGGCGTCGGGTGTGAATGGATTCGTTGAACGTGATACAGCAACTATGGGTGTCGATACCCCTGTAGAGTCGACTGCGGAGACAGATGCGGAAACAGATGTACTTGCCAAAGCTTGTATCGGGACTTGCTGTTGCACGGGGACAGATACCTGATCCTGACGTTGAACCCCTCCGCCAGACGGTCTATGTGGTATGGCGTTAGCATACTCGGGAGCTGCGTCATCTAGATATGAGGAAAGAAAAACATCCTCTGCGGTTCTGGGATGCCCCTTTGGATGTACCTTAATTGGAAATAATGGGGGTGGCAAGTCTTTTGGCACCTCCGTAACAGCCTTAGGTAGTCCTTCGGCTAGAAGGGGATACATACCATTCATAAGAGCATTTCTTTGTCTATTTACTTGTTCTGATTTCACTCGGATACCTTCCTCAATTAATAGATTTTCTTGAACTTTATTTGAACTCTCTTTACTCCTCTCTTCTTGTCTACGTGCTTTTTCTGTTCGTCTATGAGATTCTTTACGCCATAACTCAACAGAGTCTTTCTGTGACTGTCTGACCTTTCTTTTCCATAACTCTTCCTCCACTTTCATGATGCATTCTGCATCCCAGGTTCCCGCTATGGGCCACCTTTGACTTTCTGGTAATCCTTTGGTATAATCTACCCATAGATCAAGAAACAATATGGCATCTAAGCCATGTTTATGGTACATGAAATGTCCTGGAGTGTCTCTAGGAGGAATAGGAACTGCTTCTTCAAGCACCCCTTTTCTAGTAGTAATCTGTCTTAACTTCGAGAAGAGCGGCATATTGACAACTGACCTGATACTTACTCTTGAACTTACTTAATACGAGAAACACAATAATGAACAGTGAACAATGAACAGTCATTCATACCACAATATGCAAGACATTTTCTGAATACTTTAAACATTAAACATTAAACATTATAACAATGGTCGACAATGATGACAGTCTGCTTAACTAATCACCACGCTGAATTCTTGACAATAACTGAATACTTCGGAATACTTGATATACTGCTAAACAGTACATATACACTGCTAAACAGTGCAGACCGGATTTGTGTACCCAAATCCGTCTTGACCGGCACAAACTATGTGCGCGTCAACATGCCTCCCCGGCGATGGTACTCACCGAGTAGCTCCTTGAAACGGAAGGCCTCAGAGAATGGACAGGACTCGATAACTGCGGACATCGGACCCTCTGGACGTCGGAATTTCGGAAAACCTGGTGGGCCTCTGTATACCTCGGATCTTGCTCTCTCAGCTAGGCTCTGGTCGGGATACTTCGCACTTCTCACCGCCTCGTCTGGGTTGATCGCAGCCTCAGTCGCCCCCGCTTGACCGGAGGGAGCTTACAGGAAATCCTGCTGGTACGCGTTTATGGTCCGTCCAGCTGTGGCAGGAGACCGGGCCTGCAACGCACCGCCGGCGCGTGAGATGAGAAAGTGTCCCTGTTCGGGCGCCATTATGTGGTAAATAAAATAAATATTACCGGACTGAATTTCATGCGGAATCTTAAATTAAAGTAAAATAGCTCAAAATAACGAGAGGCAGAATCCGTGGTATAAGAGGTTTCTAATGGGCTTTATTCCATTCAAAATGGCCGACTCGAGTCGCGGCCCTCAGGTTCCGTCACCACGAAGGTTCAGGAAGTGAAGTACAATAATTCATTAACAGACATGTATTTTTATAATAAGTTCATTACAATGAAACGAATGTAGAAGGCGTAACATTTGATAAGAAAAATGACGTAACAGTGACATAATCGAAACTAGGCGTAATAAGGAATAAAAGAAACATGATTGGTTAGAATTATCAGACATAGGTGGATCTATAAGATAATACTTGGCATAGATGCGCGCGCGGCAGCATGACGTGTAATTGACGTGCAACTAGGGGGTGAAGGGGACTTGACATTTAGCTCTACATGTGGAGACGAGAAGTCTGGGGTCAAGTCATCCTAATCCCAAATCATATCTAACATCCTATGTTTAAAGAACTATGTTATCCACAAGGAAGGACTCTCGGACAGAATCTATTCTATACTGACTGTGTGCGTTGTACAAGCGTCTAAGTGTCTATATGAGATGCGAGGGATAGAAAACTTTCCATGGCAACAGGGCTATGAATCACTTGCAGGAGGACGGAAAGGCTGAGTCCTTTGCTTGTGAGCTAAAGGAAATGTTTACCTAAATCACTGGACAGGAATGCATCGGCTGGAGAGCAAAATAGATAATTCGAAGGTGAAATACAACTTCTTGGCAGACAGGCGAAAACTGGCCGAGGCAGGCACCGTTAGCTGCACAGGGAGTAGGACAAAGTTCATGGATACAGATGCGAGCTCAAGCTGAAGCTGTCAGAGACAGAGAGCAGGGAAAGGCTTTGAGGACAGAATCGGGCCTACTCGCCTGAACTGTAAAAATGGAGTAACTTAGCCATATAAAGTCGGTGGCCTTTCATACTTAGGAATCGAATATCCAGCCCATTGATGGCGGATCTGACAGAGAACATGTTGACAGTAGACACACATATGTTTGCGTCTTAGAAACTGGAACTGGAGGGAACATACATGTACTTGTAACATGCATATAAAACCGTTGGGGTCCAAGATAGGGGACATAACTGATCAGGAAAATCCACATTTCCACAGAGAGTAGGCTTGGCCATAGCAATAATGCCCTGGCCACAGGAGTAGAGAGGTGGCATTTGCACTGGCACCTGTGATTCTGTGAATATAGTTACCAGGGAGCTGAGCAGGGCCGTAGCCAGGGGGTGAGGCCTGGTAGGGCAGGGTGACCACATGCCAATGCTTGCCCCATTCAATGCAAAAGTGCCATGGAGAGCTGTCCGGTCAAGAGATTGCTTTCACAGCAAAAGCTTAGCTCATGTTCACACTTCCTTCATCTCTGAATAAGCTCAGCATCCAAGATAACACTCAGACCTGCACTCTATTGTGAAACAAATTTCAACTCCGTTTTTTTTTCTCCAAATGATCAATGATACTGTACCGTCAAATCCATCTACAAAAATTAGCGTGACTTGGGGATCAACGTAATGCGGAATGAGTCGCTGTGCTATATGCGTAAGCGAAATGCATGATTCACCTCGGCATATCTGCCCTTTTAAAAAAAGTGTGTTTCTAACAAAAAATATTAATTCACATTTTTTATTCAAGTTATCCTTTCTAAAACATTCATCATCCCCGACCCATATTTTAGGTCACAGGGAGCAGTATGGTACACATTTACATGAGGAACAGAAAAGAATAATATAGGAGGAACACTGATTATGCTCCACTTTGAAGGTGGCAGAACAGGAGTCCTGGGAACCCCAAAGGAATCCCCCTGAAGGTAGGTTCAGTCTCTTACTCCACCTACCTGCGGGGAGATCCATGCACCTTCAAATCAGTAAAAGGCAGAGCTGCAGCTTGAATAGCCTATCCAGATCCCAATAATGCTCTGTTTACAGAGCATGGATACCCAGCAGGACTAAACCCATAGACCCGGTTGAGACCTGGGCTAGGAAGCGTAAAAGAACAACAATGTCTCAACTGGTATTATTGACAAAATTAGTTAATAAGCTTGTACAAGACAATGCAAAAAGAACGGTAGGGGGACTCATAATTTGTTTAACTGTGCCCAAGGCATCATGGGCCTCATTTATGAGGTTTTGCCGTAGGGAAGCGCAGCAGGCCTTCCTGCTGCGCTTCCCTACGGCAAAAGAAAAGGGCAGGGATGCGCCGTATCTATGAAATGCAGCGCATTCCTGTCCTTTTCTCCTGCACCGGCGCACAATGGGCTGCCTGCGCCAACGCAGGCACCTCTGCACCATGGTGCAAGGGTGCCTGCGTTGCGGGGATGAATATTTTTGTACAGGAAGGGAAACCTTTCTGTACAAAAATAATCACAAGAGGTTTTTCCTCTTTGTATGGGTGCTGCAGAATGCAGCACACATAGAAAAAGGAAAAACAAAGAGAAATAAAGATATTTCTCCCCGTTGCGCCTCCCGTACGCCTCCCCTGGGGAGGCGGAAGCTTTTGGCGCTGCCTCAGATTTACGATTTCTCATAAATCTGGGGCAGTGTCAAAAGGCCATGGATGTTGCTGGGAACGCCCCCAGCAACACCCATTGCACGCCCCTTTAACGCAGAACACTGCGTTAAAGGGACTGATATTTATGAGGCAGCATTAAGCCACAAAAAGTGGCTCAGTGCTGCCTGATAAATATCACGCAGGCTTCTGCACCACGGAACGTCACAAAAAGTGACGTTCCGATGGCGCAACGGGCCTCATAAATGTGCCCCCATATGTTTAAAGGTGTGGAAGGCATTTGGAAAGAAATTTGGAACTATTGTATCAGCACTGTATGCAATTAATACATTGATAACCAGTAAACTTCGTGCACACAAGTGCTTGTGACACTCAAGGGTGGACGGCGCAGGTGACAAGTGAAAAAACAGCGGCGGCGCAAGGTGAAAAAGTGACATATATACAAAAAAGAGACTTATAGTTCACAGTCAGTTATTTAAAGTTTTATGTGCACCACAGTAAAATGCGCCGGAAGCTGCACTGGTATATCGACGGTGTTTCGATCCTAGTGATTTAGGATCATCATCAGGACCGGGTTGTTGAAATTAGGTGCTGAATGTTTGGTTGGGAAAAGGAAGAGGTGAAAGCCGGGTCAGCCGGGCTTGATCCCACAACAGGAATGAAGCGAGAATAAAATAATAAAATATTTCGGTTGCCCTGTAGCGTGAGGTGGGGCCTGGAGGGTCGCCGGGTATGCTGAGGAAGTAGAACGGTATCAAGTGGAGGGTGAAACAACCTTTTCACAGCAGGTCCAGTTCGGGTAGGAATCAGGAGGCGAAACCGGAGCGGAATTGTCTGAGAGGTGCAGTACCTCAGGAGACCCGGGTCGGAGCCCCGATCCTCGAGGGTTTGTCCCGGGGAGCTGGTAACAATTTGTAATTCGTGCTTGAGCCCGTTATGAGGTAGAGGCAGCCAGAGCTCATTGGCCGGGGGACAGTAACTTTGCCGATCACTCTGTGACGGCCACCTGTGGATCGGGGCTCCGACCCAGGCACAGCACCAGGATTCCAACCCGAGCGTGGGCTCTGGCTGCCTCTACCCCATCACGAGCTCAAGCACGAATTACAAGGTGTCTTACCCATGTTTACCCTCAGCCCCCTGGGATCTTCCATCCTCCTAGGGCTTATACGTAGTTTATTTTCAAAACCAACATAATATGGAGCATTAAGGTCCTGATTCAGAGATTTGGCGGACTGTTACCACGTCACAAACGTGATGGATCGCCTGCCCACCTTATTAGATGTACCTTACAATGTAATGCACTTGTATTGAGGCGGATGGGATTTCTATCACATTTGTGGCAGAATAACAATATGCCAAACTCTAAATCAGCCTCTGAGGCTGATGCAGTGACACTATCAACCAACACAGGTGCACCAACAATGACACAGGAGCACCAACAAACAGGCACCAACACTGTCAGTGGCTGACACGCTGCTGTCAGACACCAACACTGACATGGCGATATTTTCATGGTTACAGTGACTAGTGAGCGCAGATACGAGGTCACTATGTGGACACACTTACACCAGGACGGCAACATGGACACTTTAACTATGAAACTGGCACAGGAAAATCAGCACGGACAATAGGACACTGGCATTAATGACATTGAAACAGGTATCCCAGTACTGACCCAAAGGAAATTGGTAGGGGGGTGCTAGGTCACAAGGATACTGACACTGAGAGAGTGATTATATATTATGAACGAGAAAAATGTAAATGAAAAGAAAAAGAAACTGATCTTCCTAATAAAAAAAGGACAAACACAAAATCAATTCTGCTGAAATAGGGGTTGGATCTCAAAATGTCTCTTTTGCACTTGATAGGGAGGAACGTGCAATAATATGTGTGTCACTGAATATGATAAATGAAAGAAAAGCCAATGCTCATTCCTTCTAACTTGACTGTTTTTCAATAGAAAGCAAAGAATATTGTTTCTTGCCCAGTCAAATTGGAAGAACATTTGCCATATGGCAATATATCCAGTCAAGAGGAAATATATATTTTAAAAGAGGACGTATTTGGTCCCTGCTAACTGGGATTACTAGCCATGACGTTTAGTATTACAACAGAGCATCCCATATTAAGAGAATTCCTAATTTTGTTTAAAGGTTTGGGAAAACTAAAAGGAAAGTCTATTACCCTGCATATAAATGAAGCAGTTACACCTGTAGCGCAAGTGCACAAGGGGAAACAAGCTTTACAACACAGTCATTACACCGCGATACCTTTCCAACACGGTTGTTACAATGACCGCGCTGTTACAATGCAGTACCATTACAACGCAAGTCGTTACAACTTCTTGCTCTAGATGGCGCTCTAAACTAAAAAATAGTATATTTTACTATTCCAACACCTTCCCTACTGTTGCATTCACTGGAGTTAGAATAGTAAATTATACTATTCGTAAGTCCAGCACGCCATCCAGAGCAAATCATAGTAACGACTTGCGTTGTAATGGTACTGCATTGTAAAAGCACACAATGTAATGACGTGCATTGTAAAGAGACATATTCATGTACAAGCCTTAGCAGTAGAGGAAATAAATGCACTGCTACAACAGGATATTATTCAGGTGGCAACTGGTCCCACACCTTGGATATCTTCAATAGTAATAGTTTCCAAGAAATATACAGATAAAATCAGAATATTTGTGGATTTGCGAATGCCGAATATGGCAGTTGAGAGAGAGAGACATCCTGGACATCATCTGAAAGATATGATCAGCAATCTCAAGGGAGCAACTGTATTTTCAAAATTGTATTTTGCTAACAGGTATCATCAATTAGAAACTGAGGAACAATCAAGGTATATAACCACACTTTTCACCTATTTAGGCTTTTTCCATTGTAAACATTTTTTTTTTCTAGAAGTCATAAAAATTTTGATGAGACCAATAAAAGATTCAATGAACTAAGTGATGTTATGTTTGGAAAGATGCAAGATAAACATGATCAAGCTTTAAGGGAAGTTTGTCAAAAACCGGTGGATGCTGGACTCATTAAATGCAGAAAAATGTGAGATTAATAAAAATGAAATTACATTTTTATGGACACAAATTTTCAAAAGAAGGAATGTTGCCAGATCCAACTAAAGTATCAACTTTAAATTCCACAGATAGCCCTAAAGATATATCTGAATTACGCTTGTTTCTAGGAATGGCCAGTTGTTGCTCTCGTTACAATCAAGATTATGGTACTATTAGTTCACCCCTATGAATTTAACAAAGAAATGACAAATATTTTCTTGGGATGTAATATATATGAGCATGCATTTAAAAAGATTACGAAGACACGACATTAGTAGCAAATTTGAAATATATAGATCCAGGGTAATGTACTGAATTAACAGCGGATGCAAGCCCTGTCGGCTTAGGTGTCATTCTCGTACAAAATAAAGTGGGAAGAGAACCACTTTGGTTTGTAATATCTCATGCCAGTAGAAGTTTAAGTGATGTAAAAAAGAAATACTCCCAGCCAAAAAAGGAAAGTTTGACTGTGGTTTGGGCATGTGAGCATTATCATGACTCTTTATGTGGTAAACTTTTTGTGATAATTAAAGATCATCAAGCACTGACAAATATTTTTGTTACTCTGAAAGCGAAGATGCCTCCTAGAATCGAAAGTTGGGGCATGAGACGGGTGGATTACAATTTTAAAGTTGTTCAGGCGCCAGGGATCACTTATGCAGACATCCAGCAGTCATTGGGCCAAGCCAAGAACCGGTAGCTGAACAAAATATACAATATAGAATTATATCAGCAGTCCCCGAAAAAATCTTGGAAAAATAGCCACTAGTTCAACAATGAAAGTTGAATTGAATAAAGAAGTAAAGCAAATAATGTTAGCAAAAAGATGGAAGTATATAAATAATGCAATCCGTTTTCAGTCTGGAATAAAAATAAGATATTCTTGCTTTCAAAAATGTGCATACAGAAATGTCTATGACTCCCTCTGGAATTCTCTTGAAAGGTAATTGGATAGTTATAAAATGTCTTTTAAAGAAACACATAATTGGCGTAGCACATGTAAGTCATAGAAGAGTATCATCAACAAAGCATTTGCTTCAGGAACAAGTGTGGTTCCCAAGGCTTCAAAGATAAGTTGTATGAATTGTGCAAAATGTTATTTATATCAGTGTACCACTAGAGAAAGAAATAGTGAAGAACTGCATATATCCAAGCTTCCAGATTCAGTATGATCCACTTTGGCAGCAAATTTGTATGGACTGTTAGATTCTGGGCAATATATACTTGTTATAATGGATGAATGGGTGAGACCTTGATCTCCGGGCCTAGGCCAGCACTCTCCCCAGCAGCTCCACCTCACCAGGACTCTCCCCAGCTGCTCTGCCACCAGGACTGAGACCTATGCTGTGCAGGGTTCGAGTCAGCTACCCGGCACTACGCGACAGGCCTGCCCGGCTGCCTCCTGGTAACCTCACTGCCTCCCTTCTGTTGCTGATAGCCTCTGGTGCTGTTTAATGTAATTACTGTACTGTGTTTTTATTTTAATTCTTGTGCTGTGTTGTGTTTTTCCCCACTTGGTTGCCCTTTGCTCGCCCATTTCCCGCCGCTGCTGAACCTGCGGACCGCCCCCCGTTCCAGATGCTCCCGCCTCCCTGCCTCTGTACACGCCCCCTCCCCTTCATATGGCGACCGCTGCGAGGGGGGGTGAGCATGAGACCTTGACTTCCGGGCCAAGGCAAGAGGCAAGGAGAGCCCCAGCAGCTCCGCCTCACCAGGACTCTCCCCAGCTGCTCTGCCGCCGGGACTGAGACCTACACTGTGCAGGGTTCGAGTCAGCTACCTGCCACTACACGCCTGGCCTGCCCGGCCTGCCCGGCTGCCTCCTGGTAGCCCCACTGTGGCCCCGCCCCCGTTCCAGCAGCTCCCACCTCCCTGCCTCTGCGCCGCCCCCCTCCCCTTCATATGGCGACCGCTGTGCGGTCGTGCCTAAGGCAAGCCCGTCTGCACCCATCCGCGCCTGCACCGCGCCCAGCGCCAGAACCTCTGGCCCCTGCGAACGCCACGACACCCGTCTTTGCTATGACTCCAGCACCCTCCAAGCACTCAACGCCGGACGATCACATACCTGCTGCCTGGCTGCCCCGAAGTGCAGCCAAGGCCCCTTCTCCTGCAGGAACTGCAGCTTCACCAGCATCCGGCCCGCCAACCCACCGACCAGGAAAGAACCCAACTACCTCAGATGCATTCTCCTCAACACCGGCTTCGCCCGCAAACACGCCATTGAACTCTGGGACCTTCTCGACTTAACCTCCCGAGACGTCGCCTTTCTGACGGAGACCTGGCTGAAAACCTCCTCGGCACCCGACATCGCCATAGCCATCCTGGAAGGCTACAAGTTCACCCGCAGGGACCGCACCAATGGAGTAGGAGGCGGAATCGCCATTGTCCACAGGCACACTCTCAGAGTCTCGACCAACACCGACGACACCCTCAGCACCGCCAAACACCTGCACTTCCAGATCCACACCGATTCCAACACCACCCTTAGAGGAACCCCCGTCTACAGACCCCCCAGACCCTGACCACAGTTTAGCGACTCCATCGCCGATGTCGTCAGCACACACGCCCTCGCCTCCACAGACTACATCCTCCTTGGAGACCTGAACTTCCACCTCGAAAACAACAATGACACTAACTCCACCACCCTGATCGACAACCTCCGCAACTTCGGACTCAGGCAACTCGTCACAACACCCACCCACTCCGCCAGCCACATGCTTGACCCCATCTTCTCCGCAAGCACCCACGTCTCCTTCAACCACACCACCGAACTCCACTGGACCGACCATCGCTGCATACACTTCACCTTCCGGAAACCCACCATGAACCACTGCACCCAACAGATCCCTTACCGCTGCTAGAGCAAAGTCACCGAAGACCAGCTAACCACCACCCTCGCCCGAAGCCCGCACGTCGACCCCATCAACCCCGACACCGCTGCCCGCAACCTTAGACAGTGAATCAATGACTGTGCCAACACCCTCGCCCTGGTCAAGAAACCCTCCAACAGCCACACCAGCAAGAAAGCCAGCAGATTCACTGAAGACCTCCAGGCCTCCAAGCAAACCTGCCGAAAGCTAGAGAAGAACTGGCACCGTGAACGAAAAAAACGGACAGCTACGCAGCCCACAAGAACGCCACCCGCAGACACCATCACCTCATCAGATTCACCAAAAGGGCCTCCTTCAAAGACCGCCTAGACAACAACGCACACAACAACAAAGAGCTCTTCAACATCGTGAAAAAACTCTCCAACCCCAGCTCCAACACCAACGACATCCCACCTTCGCAAGACCTGTGCGACTCGCTGGCCACCTTCTTCCATCGCAAGATCGCAGACATCCACGACAGCTTCAACGCCACAACCGCCCGACAACCACTGAGACCCCCACCCCTACGACCACCATCCGCACCAACTGCCTGCTCTCCTGGACCAACATAAACTACGACGACACCATCAAGATCATGAACACCATCAACTCTGGATCTCCGTCAGACCCATGCCCACACCACATTTCAACAAAGCCAGAACCGCCATCGCACCCCATCTCCGTAATGCCATCAACATTTCCTTCGAGACAGCAACCTTCCTGGAGAGCTGGAAGCATGCCGAGATTAACGTCTTACTCAAGAAACCCAAGGCGGACCCCAAGGACCTCAAGAACTTCCGGCCCCATCTCCCTGCTCCCGTTCCCGGCGAAGGTCATCGAGAAGACCGTCAACAAACAACTGACCCGCTACCTCGAGGAGAACAGCATCCTGGACCCGTCCCAGTCCGGGTTCCGCAGCAACCACAGCACCGAAACTGCCCTCATCGCCGCCACTGATGACATCAGAACCCTGCTTGACAACGGAGAAACTGCGGCCCTCATCCTCCTGGACCTATTAGCCGCCTTCGACACGGTCTGCCACAGCACACTACGCACACGCCTCCATGATGCCGGTATCCAAGAG
Organism: Triturus cristatus; assembly: GCF_964204655.1. Classification (NCBI taxonomy): domain Eukaryota; kingdom Metazoa; phylum Chordata; class Amphibia; order Caudata; family Salamandridae; genus Triturus; species Triturus cristatus. The sequence goes on along the minus strand of NC_140589.1, from coordinate 137,861,638 downwards.
AAGGCCCTGGACTGGACCACCTCCTTCCTCTCCGGCAGAACACAGAGTGCCCACCTCCTCCCCTTCCACTCCGAAGCCACCGAGATCATCTGCGGCGTACCCCAGGGCTCATCCCTCAGCCCAACGCTGTTTAACATCTACATGGCACCGCCCGCCCACGTCGCCCGACTGCATGACCTCAACATCATCTCCTACGCCGATGACACCCAGCTGATCCTCTCCCTCACCAAGGACCCCCACACCGCCAACACCAACCTCCACAAAGGAATGAAGGCCGTCGCCGAATGGATGAGGAACAGCCGACTGAAGCTGAACTTGGACAAGACGGAGGTCCTCATCCTCGGATCCACCCCCTCGGCCTGGGATGACTCCTGGTGGCCGACCGCACTGGGAACAGCTCCTACACCCACCAACCATGCATGTAACCTAGGGGTCATCCTCGACTTCACCCTCTCCATGACTAAGCAGGTCAACGCCGTCTCTTCCTCCTGCTTCAACACCCTCCGCATGCTCCGCAAGATCTACAAGTGGATCCCCACCGAAACGAGAAGAACGTTCACCCAGGCCCTAGTCAGCAGCAGGTAGGACTACGGAAACGCCCTCTAAGCAGGAGCCTCGGCCAAACTCCTGAAATGACTTCAACGCAGCATCCAGAACGCCTCTGCACACCTGATCCTCGACATCCCTCGCGGCAGCCTCATCACACCCCACCTGAGAGACCTGCACTGGCTCCCCGTCAACAAGAGGATAACCTTCAATCTCCTCACCCACGCACACAAGGCACTCCACAACACCGGACCATCGTACCTCAATGGCTGACTCAGCTTCTACAAACCCACCCGCCAGCTCCGCTCCGCCGACCTCGCCCTCGCCACAATCCCCCGCATCCGAAGAGCGACCTCCGGTGGCAGATCGTGCTCCCACCTCGCCGCCAAGACCTGGAACACCCTCCCCATCCACCTACGGCAGACCCAAGACCTGCTGACCTTCAGAAGACTCCTCAAGACCTGGCTTTTCGAGCAGTAGCAGCATTCCCCCCCCCCCCAGCGCCTTGAGACCCTCACGGGTAAGTAGTGCACTTTACAAATGCTATGATTGATTGATTGAATAGTCTAGTTTTCTAGTTGTAACAATGGTACCATTGTTATATGGCTCTTAGGGACATTGTCAACATTGCTAAGTTAGCATGAGCTTTGCTGCCATGATGCTGCTTTTGCCTCGTTACTACTTGACTTTGTTTTTTGCAAGACCCTGTTTGTGCCATTCACATGAGAACGGTCTGCTTTTGACATTCTCTGCTAAGTTCCTGGAGTTTAGTTTGAATCCGATGTGCAAGGACGATAAACAATGCCCCTTGTTGTTCTGTTCAGTCCCTAGCACCTAGACATAACATGCTAATACAGCTGCAATGCTGGAGACTCGTGTTTTGATATTATGGGGACACTTGGAGAAAGCCTTTCCATGGAGAAGAGCTATGCTGTTCCTATGATGTAAACCACATATCCAGGCTTTAAGGTATGGGGTCTGCTGTCAAAGCCCAGAGATCTTCCTTTATATAAATAAACGTTTTCCAGTCAAGGGGAGGGCTGTCAGGCCTTATAGTCCTTTTTCCACTGTCTTTATATAATGACTTCCCCCTTTGTACTCTATGGAATTGTAACAATGCTAACTGTTTTGAGGTTATGCAGTTTGCTGCTGGTAGTGGCTTGTATACTGTAATGTAGAGCATGATACTTAAAATAAATATTTTGTACTATTACGGTGACTCTGCCAATTCTTATTGTGGACAAGTACGAGTGAGTGAGCGAAAGGGTATGTCTTGCTACCGCGATTCCTGAGAGAATCGGGAGTGTTGTGTTCTGGGTTGTCTAATCATTTGTAGCTTCGTGATTTTTGGAGGAGAACGAATGAGACACTATAGCTAGTCGGTTTTGGGATTTTGGGTACTATGGTGATAGGTTGGTACACCCCTATACGCTGAGGTCCAGTTTTCCTGCGCATAGTTCTGTGTAGGTGCAGAATCCCCGCAACACCAACTACCTCAACCGCAGTAGTACTTCCCTTTTTGTATGACATTTTTTTGACTTTGGGCATTCCAGAGATGTTAAAAACAGATAATGGTCCACCTTTTAATCGAAGTGAATATCAAAATTTTTTGACTACATGGGAGTGGTTCACAAAAGAATTACTCGTTTATGGCCAGAAGCGAATGAAGTAGTGGCGAGGATGATGGCTACAATTAGGAAATCTATCCAAAGGACAAAACGATCACAAATATCTGTGAATCAAGCTCAGTGTCAAGTGCGTCGGGATTACCGGTGCACACCTCAATGATCAACAGGAAAATATTTTTCAGAAATGTTGTTTGGACAGACTCAACTAACAAGATTACCATACTAAGCTTCGGATCCTCCAAGAGAACATAACCAAATTGTAAGAAAGGATAAGGAAATAAAAGAAAGGATGAAATATGCAGAACATATTGAAGGACAAATATATCAAATAGGGAATCTAGTAAAATGATGTAGTGTCCTGGGGGCATATTAACAAGCCAGGCGATAAAATTATCGCCGCTTTAGCGGCAGAAAACTGCCGCTAAAACGGCGATAATGGGCTTGATAATATGCTCTATGGAATTCCAATTGAAGCCCATGTTAGACGTCCTTCACATTTAGCATGGGCTTCAATTAGAATTCCATAGAGCATATTATCAAGCCCATTATCGCCGTTTTAGCGGCAGTTTTCTGCCGCTAAAGCGGCGATAATTTTATCGCCTGGCTTGTTAATATGCCCCAAAGTCACCTTTGAGAATAACAAAAGTACAATGTTCAACAGTTACGGCAGAGGATGAGAGCAGAGCAATACCTAGAAATAAAACTTATTTAAAAAAAATTGTAACTAAAATTCGAGAAAAAGACACAACAAAGACAGAATCAACAAGATGTAGTTTCTCAAGATGAAAATTAATTTAGTGGACAAAATTCTTCTTCTTTGCTGAGAGGAACAATGACAGTAAGTAAAAAAACACCAAGACTTATTGAACACTGCTAATTTTTGTATTCGTTTATTATTTATTTACGTGTTTTATTCATTTTTTAATTGAATTGTTCTCTAGTTGTTTTTAAAAAAAGTGTGGGAGAGAACTGTAGCAATGTGATTATGGTGTGAATGATGTCAGTCATTTTTACATCAAGAGTGGAATGTTGATCTTCAAGGGAGTGGCAGTTTTGTTAGGATGTAGATCAATGGGCTGCAGGCAGATTTAATAAATGCAGAGTGCACCCATGACACTAGCCTTGGCTACGGGACAGGGGCAGAGCAGGTACCAATACACCTCTTCACTCTGCAGAAGAAAATTCACAACTTGGCTCTGGCTTTCATTGCACATGCTCGCACCAATCCAGCAGCTCAGTCACAGGTGTGTAGTGTGCACCAGCTAGACTGTTGCACGCTACTCTCAGCTCTGGGGAGAGAAATAATATATGCCACATGCATCAATGCCAACAGACCCGATTCAGGCAGAAGGCTCTCGATTTTTTAAGCCAAAAACATCCTTATTTTATGTCTTCCATCCGAATTTACCTCTGCTTCAGTGAAAGTCCATAGGGAAAATATATCTTTTTGTTTAGAGCTCCTTCTTTCTGATTTTAAAATGTTGCCATGTTTGCACATGCCATGCTGGTCTGTGGCATCTGGGCTCTGTCTGAAAATGCCAGACTAGGCGCCAACCCCTTCTGCTCTGAACAATGACAGGAGCACAGTTTCCAGAACAAATTGAGAAACAATGCGTGACTGGGCAACAAGATAAGTGCTGTGAAGTTTGATCTACTGCTGAGGACTGGTTTTATTGATTAATCAATTTGCCATAATTATTCACAACAGTATGCTACACAGCGAGTTCATAAATTCTCAAAAGCTAAATTGTAAATACTTTCTTTTTCTTTTCTGATACATACTGATGAGGACATTGTGAACAAAGATGCTGGTACCTTGAATGCACTTTGTATGTGAAAAAGTTTTTTGTGAGGGGCTGGTTAAGCCATGCTGTTACAGTGGTATTTTGGGGAAACACTAGTGCAGATGTAAGAATGATTATTGAGTATATTTCTGAGGTGGGAAAACATCCTTGGGGCTTTATTACAAATAGGGTGCCCTGTCCTCGTTTGAATCAATAAATGCTCACCTTCAAATTGGTATTCTGGTTGCAAAATGGGACAAGCGCCTGCTACATTAGGCAGAATTGACGCATCGCCACTGTTGTGGGAACAGAACTGGTGCATCGCCCTTGGAACCAGTGCATTGCCTTTGGAACCACGGCATCACCTCCGCTGCAGGAGCCAATCAACGCATCCCCTCGACTGCGTGGAGAACAGTGGCGCATCACACTCCGCACCAATGCATTTCGGAACCAGCGCTCCATCTTCAGAACCGCAGTACAATAAACAATTAGGCACAGTAGAAACAATTTACCAATACAAAAGAAATAGCGGCATTCACAACACCAATTTTGAATAACCTGCAGTGAATGCAATGTATTTTCAAAACATTCATTACTTTAGTTAGGCAACACAGTTGCTCTTGCATCGAGAATCATAAATATATTTGTAACAAAGGTGTTCTAGTGTTGGGAAAGGAAGGGTAGGGGCCATGGTGGAACGGAACAAAATCAAAAGTTCGGGCTGACTGGGATGGAGTGCGGGGCGGTTACAGCTGAGTGATGCATTAGTGTCAATCAAGCAGTTGACATACATCGATTTTCTCCATGCAATGAAGGCAATGTGCTGGTTCCGAAGATGGTTAAGTATCAATGGGGTTACCTGAAATGCTACCAGACTCGGGTCAAAATTGCAGTACAATAAACAATTAGTCACAGTAGTAACAATATGAAAGAAATAGCGGCATTCACGACACCAATTTTGCATAATCTGCAGTGAATGCAATTTATTTTCAAAACATTCATCACTTTAGTTAGGCAACACAGTTGAGCTTGCATCTAGAATCATAAACATATTTGTAACAAAGGTGCTCTAGTGTTGGGAAAGGAAGGGTAGGGGTGTTCTGGACCAAAGTGAGTGTAATTGACAAGGGAGAGGTAGTGTGACATATATACTTCAAATTTACATAGTGATACCTTCCCGGCCTACCACAGGTCAACTGTTCCAGTAAATACACATGCATTAGAAGACACCGATAATGAATGTCAGTCGTCAGGCTTGTATAATAGTTAGTAGTAGTCAACGTTTCGACCCCTTAGAAGTTCAAGGTGATTCAATCCTTAGAGTGGGGTCTTCATCATAACTGTGTGAAAGGAGCACCTAATCTGGCCAACAGCACATAGAATCAAGCTGTGCAGTCAAGGAGAGTGGGTTCAACGGAGCTCTAATATACGGGAACCAGTACGGCCAAGAGTGCACGCACAAACATCCATAGTTAAACTGTGGGTCACTAGATCCCTCACAGTAATATGACAAATCTCAAACGGCAACCTTCTGGCTCCATCCCTCAGTGTCTTCTAATGCTATGTGTATTTACTGGAACAGTTGACCTGTGAAAGTCCATCACCACGCCCTTTTGTACCGCTTTGTTCGCCATAAGTTGGCAGGGTATGCTCAGACGTGAGTCCCTTGCTCACTTTGCCACTGGATTCAAACAAGCCTGGCTGAAGACGGTTGAAATGCCAGAAACCGGTCCTAGGAAGCTTGTTTCCGGTCCAGGGAAGGCATGGCATGGCAGTTCGGGCTGGACTGTTCCCATGAGGCACAGGGTCAGACTGATTTGCATATGGCCATGTCTGAACTGGGGTGGCAGAGTGGGCTAAAGAACGGTGATGGATCAAACCCAGATCTGTTGACTGGGTGTGAGTGTTTGATTGGTTCTGATGCTCTGACCATCACCACCCCCTTTTGTACCGCTTTGTTCGCCATAAGTTGGCAGGGTATGCTCAGACGTGAGTCCCTTGCTCACTTTGCCACTTGATTCAAGCAAGCCTGGCTGAAGACGGTTGAAATGCCAGAAACCGGTCCTAGGAAGCTTGTTTCTGGTCCAGGGAATGCATGGCATGGCAGTTCGGGCTGGACTGTTCCCATGAGGCACAGGGTCAGACTGATTTGCATATGGCCAAGTCTGAACTGGGGTGGCAGAGTGGGCTAAAGAACGGTGATGGATCAAACCCAGATCTGTTGACTGGGTGTGAGTCTTTGATTGGCTCTGATGCTCTGTCCATCACCACCCCCTTTTGTACCGCTTTGTTCGCCATAAGTTGGCAGGGTATGCTCAGACGTGAGTCCCTTGCTCACTTTGCCACTGGATTCAAGCAAGCCTGGCTGAAGACGGCTGAAATGCCAGAAACCGGTCCTAGGAAGCTTGTTTCCGGTCCAGGGAAGGCATGGCTTGGCAGTTCGGGCTGCATCTGGGCATACCCATCCCACTTAGGGTGAAAAGTGCTACGCAAACAAATGAAGCCCAAAACCAGTCCTAGGATGCATGTTTCCAGTCCAGGGAGGACCTGGCCTGGCAGTTCGGGCTAGACTGTTCCCATTGGGCGCAGGGTCAAGACTGATTTGTATATGGCTGGGTCCAAACTGGAATGGCATAGTGAGCAAAAAAACGATGGATTTAGGCCCAGATCTCTGTACTGGGGTGAATGTATGACATTGTTCTGCATTCTGTCCATCAATTGTTCTTTTTGCATTTGTCACTTCGTGTGTGACGGGTATGCCCAGACGTGGGTCCTGTGCTCTCCATGCCACTGGAGTGAAGCTATCCTGGCTGATGAGGGCTGAAAGCCCGAAACCGGTCCTAGAATGCTTGTTTCCAGTCCAGGGAGGACCTGGCCTGGCAGTTCGGGCTGGACTGTTCCCATTGGGCGCAGGGTCAAGACTGATTTACATATGGCTGGGTCCAAACTGGAATGGCATGGTGAGCAAAAAACGATAGATTTAGGCCCAGATCTCTGTACTGGGGTGAATGTATGACATTGTTCTGCATTCTGTCCATCAATTGTTCTTTTTTGCAGCTGCCCCAAATTAGACACTTTTAGGAGGCTATTGTTGAAGCAGATTTTTTGGCCCAAGGAATACGTACGTGCCAGGAAGCATATACGCTCTACTTTATTTACTCTGTTCCATAGGTCTTGTCGAGATATGGGAAATGTGTCGATGAAATCTGGGACCTCTTTCGCCCGCAATCCAACGGCATGCCCAACAAAAAGAAAGTCCGAAGCTGATGACTCAGTACTTCAAGTAATTGGGACTGATCAATCGCATTGTGGCTGATGGGGAAAAGCAAACTGTAAAAGGTTGTGCCCAAAGAAACACACAATTTTGTCCTGTACTCTGAGCAGAAGTGGACAACATGTAGCCTGGCCTGAATGTTCTGGGTCAGTATTAGATTACTGACACATGCAAGTACTGGTATGGCTGTTAGAATAGAATACACAAACACCACTCCTATCCCACCTAGCTTAAGGTCAATAGCTAATAGAAAGCCACTTTTAGTTCAGTAAAACATTATGGGGCACATTATCAAGAAACGGCGTAAAACTGCCGCTAAAGCGGCGATAATGGGCTTGATAATATGCCCTTGAGAATTCCCATAGAAGCCCATGTTCTGGTGTGAACCTGGGCTTCTATGGGAATTCTCTGTGGCATATTATCAAGCCCATTATCGCCGGCAGTTTTCTGCCCCTAAATCGGCGATAATTTTAACGCAGTGCTTGATAATATGCACCTATGTTTTAAATAACCTCACTGAAATAGGTCAAACCCTTTTAAAAAGGGCCTAACTGCGATGTTGGTTCAGTCCTTAATATGTTAGGTATGGGTTTTAGTAACAGTGCCTATCTTGATAACGCAATTTGATAACATATTCTTTTTTTAGTACCTCTTAGAGGAAAATCGATTCTGTTTTAGCAAGGTTCCCTTTAAGCACCACTGCACTTTATCATTGAGAGATCTCAGTTTTTTGTGTTACAAAACTGACACTGCTTCCCATCTGAATATCAGTGGAACAGAGGCTAAGCACTGGAATGAATTTTACCAATGCACCTGAAAACATACATTATTAATGTTTTTAAAGGTACATTGTTCGAAGTTTTGGGAAGGCAATTTTATTTTTCCTAATGTGTGTATTCTATTGCACAACTCTGTATGATTGTTATGGTTTTTATTGACTAAGCAATAGAGAAGTCCAAGCCTAAGTCTACTTTGACACAGTGACCAACTAGCCTGGTGACTACTAAAGAGGAGATATTAGAAGTAGTGAATTGAATGCTGTAGTGAGTCATAAAAATCAGCAAAGTAGTACTTATCTGTCAGGTTGGAAGCCATAACAGTGAGTTCAAGAGTATGGTCAGCCAAATGAGTGACCACAGATTTTGTCTGTCTGTCAGTTTTAAGGTTGCCGATTAAAATACATGTTGAAGAGAGTAATGGTCATCAACCCAGATATTAAAGTTGCCAAATTTAAAGAATAGAGAGAGAGGAGAATAACTTCTCCGGCTAGGTCAAAAAATGCTTTTGAGCTGAGAGGTCTTCATTTCAAGATGAAAATAAATAACTAAGAGGCAGAGAGGGAGCGTAGTAAAAGGCCAAGAGTTTATACACAGAGTTGTGTCATATCAGCATATGGAGTTCCGAAAAGTGGTCCTTTTGTGAGGTAGGTTCACAACAATGCTCTCTTTAAGCTCTGGTTGATGAGAGCCTATAAGGAGGAGCAGAAGAATCTATGAAGGTGAAGCAACCTTTTAATGGAAGACCTACATGAGGTATACACCTTCAGGTGAACCTTCTTAATGAAGATTCACCTTTTCTGAGTAGGAGTAGATCCTCATATCTGTAGATCTAACAGTTGACAAATATTCCTGGCCCATTGCTGCATCCATGAACAATGGAGTACAAGCAGGCCATGGGTGTAGTCATGCCATCAGCCCGTATATCTGCAGACTGGTGGTTACATCAAGTTCATCAATTGAATCAGACAAGAAAGCCCCGGCAGGGCTGTGGGATCTGAAATCAGTCAATCTCACAACTCCAGTCCACATTATAAACGGCATGAAAACACCAGTGGGAAAGAGAGCCAGATGGACAATGAAATTAAACGAAAAAAACATTTATATAGCGCGATAGCTACCCTGAGGCATCCCAGCGCTGCATAGGAACGCGGACAGAAGAGAAGAACTCAGCGGTTTAGGAGCAGTTGTTAAAAAGCAGGGTTTTTAAAAGTTTGCGGAAGGGTAGGAGATTGGGCTCCGTCCGCAGGCACGGTGGAAGAGCATTCCATAGCTTGGCGGAGTTATAGAAGAAGGAGCCTCCACCACATCTCGCTCTCTTTATTCTAGGGAGTAGGGCGAGGGAAGAGGATGCTGAGCGGAGGTGTCTACTAGGTTGGTAGGGAGTTATCATGGATCGGCCGACTGCAGTTCCATTCTTCCAGAAGGCCTTGTGCGCCTTGTGCGCAATGCACATGGCTTTGAATTGGATTCTCTCCTTGACCGGCAGACAGTGAAGGCTCCTCAGTGCAGGGGTTGCTGATTGTCGATGAGGGGTCTGGAGGAGCGTGCGAGTTGCGCAGTTTTGGATTATCTGGACCTTGCGAGTGGTGGATTGAGGGGCCCCTAGATACAGGGCGTTCCCATAGTCCAGGCAGGATAGAATAAGACCTTGGACCATGATTTTTTTTGCCTGAAATGGGCGAAGGGGAAGTATTTTACGTAACATCCTCTGCAAAGTTTTGCCGCTTGGTAGTTAAAACTAAGGGAGCGGTCTAGCCAGTTGCCAAGGCTTTTCATCTGGTCTTTAGGGACTGGAGCAGGGCCAAGGCATTTCGGCCAAAGTAGCTCTGAGTTAAAAGAGGGGGAGTTCCCGAGAAGCATAAGCTCGGTTTTGTCCCCATTTAGCTTTGGACAAGAGAGTTCCATCCATTTGGCTACCTCCTCTAGGCAACTTCGTAGGTTGCTTGGTGACTTCTCTGCGTGGTTTAATGCCACCACGAGCTGAGTGTCATCAGCGTAGGTAATGATTTTTATACCAAATGGACGGACAATCTCTGCCAGGGAACTCATGTAGATATTAAATAGTGTGGGGCTTAGGGAGGAGCCCTGAGGCACACCACAGCTGAGGGGCATACGTTTGGAGACAACATCGACTTCAAAGACCTGGAAAGATCGTTCAACTAGGAAGGATTGTATCCAGGCGATGGCACTGCCTAACACTCCCAGGTTCCCAAGTCTAAGAATGAGCGAGTCATGGTTTACAGTGTCAAATGCGGCACTGAGGTCAAGAAGGATGATTGCCGCAGAACCCCCTTGATCCAAGATCCTCCTAGCCTCCTCCGTTACTGCACGGAGGTCGGTTTTGGTCCCATGTTGGGGGCGGAAGCCGGTCTGTGAAAGATGGAGTAGATTATTGGTTTCTAGAAACTCTACCAGCACAGAGTTGACGTGTTTTTCTAAAATTTTACCCAGCCAAGGAAGGAGGGAGATAGGGCTGTAGTTGCTCAGGTTGTATTGGTCCAGGTTGGGCTTTTTAAGAAAGCCTTTACCATAGCACATTTCCATGCCGGGGGGACCACTCCAGAGCAAATGGAAGCGTTCAGCAGGTCGAGAACTGTTGGAAGGATGTTTGCTATGACTGGTGACAGGGCACGGGGGGTGCAGGGTCTGAGGGGGAACCGGATTTCACCCGGTGCATGATGGGGTCTAAAGTTATGAGGTCCGGGGGGAAGAGAAGTTCCAATGTAGCTTGCGCTCCATATCCTAAGCTGGTGGTGGGGGCCGGAGTTAGTTCAGACTGGATAGGAGGAAAGGTTGTTATGGCGGGACTGGGCATCGTCCGGGATTGGTTGTTTCTGGGGCAGTTTCGAAAAAGTTTTGGCAATCCAAAAGATTTCCTTAGGAGAATTAGAAGCTGCATTTATTTTTTCCTCATAGAAGGCAGCTTGAGCGGCTTTGATTTCGCCTTTATAGATTTTTATTGCCTCCCTATATTCTGATTTGCTGGAGACTGCATAGTTCTTTCTCCATTTCCTCAACAACAGCAGTGCCAATGATTGCAATCAAGTAGTATCCGGTCACACCGATAAACCGGAAACTATAAAGCACATCAGCATTCTTTTCTTTTAATCTAGTGTACTTTGATTTCTAGTTTGTAGGATTCTTGCCAGGTCTCTCAAAGGAAACCTCAACTGTGTTTATTTTCTCTGTTCATCGATTCAATACTCCGGTTCTAGAAGCACGCTCGGTAAAGATTCCTCTCTCTAGGACAGAATGCTTGACTCCATAATGCTACATTATGTGATCAAAAATCAGTCGGATTTTTCATATGTCAAAAGTACTACTTAACATGAAATAGAAGTAATTGGAAATTACTTCAACTCCTTTTTTACCCTGTGATATCATCAAAGGAAATTGCATTACACGTGGCCTCAATTTCTGGTACATGCTGATGGGCAGATTGGCTAGTAACAGATGCATTTCTGGCAGGAGTGAGCAGTGCAGAGGCCCTTAATGAATACCTATAATCCCTGGTTGCACAGTTGACCCTCATAGCAACCAAAGGACTTAAATGAAAAATATTATTAGTCTGTGGCCCTCACTAGTAGCTTTGCCGATGTGTCTCAATCTGACCTGCAGGCTTCGGTGCATACTCATTAGGATCAGCCTATTTCATTTATGTTGTTTTGCAGATCATTGGTATAAAGAGTGTTAGTAAAGTTTAAGGAGATCAAGCCTACAGATCCTAGAATTAAGATATTAAATAAAAGTTCCAGGATTGGAATCCATGGTCCCAGCTAGCATGAAGTCTGGTCCCATTCTATTGCTATAGCACAGCCGTCAGAAGAAGCTCAAACAATAGGATTCAATCCTGAACTCCAGCACAATCCCTTTGCTGATCCACAGAGAGGACTATTACATTAAAATCTGCCAGCACGCCTCAATCCTGACCTGCTTCATCATCATTCTGCATTTCAGATGCTAGTTCTCTTATGAGCAGGTGCACCAATGCGCATCAATCCTGAACTGGAGGACCATTACTCTGCTGTTCCAGAATCATGGCCTTTACAAGTGGCTCTGCAATGTCCCTCGATAATGACCTGCAGCATGATCACCCTGTTACGTGCGCATTTGCTGAGTTTGTAGCTGGCCCTTACTTCTGTGCAACTTCTCTAAAAGAATTAGCACACCCTTTCCCTCAAACAACCAAACTGTCCATACACACCCTCTTTCCCTAATCCTCCCCTATTCTCACAACTTTCCCCTTCCAACCCTCCTTTCCTTCTTGACCCTTATTTCTCCACCCTCTCTGTCCTTACACATCTTGTTTTCTGTTATAAATCTTATTTCCCTACAATCCTCAATTTTCTTCTGACCCTCCATTCCTCTCCATCCAATGTAAGCCTTTTCTTAACACCAATCCAGTCCTGCTACTATCGCCCCATTCTCCAATTTGATCAGCCAGGGGACATTTAAAGATTTTGAGGACTTTACTTCCTTTCCCCTGAGGAGTTGCAAATTGGGTTGCAACCTTTCTTAAAGAAAATATAACTGCCATTTTATCATGCTGTGGCAATCGGAAAGGACCAGGAGATTGTACATAAATAAGAGAGGGCCCAATTCACAAAGGTAAACTTAGACCTGAAGTCTAGCTTTAGACCTGAAGTCTAAGTTTATACCTGAAGTCTAAATTTAGACCTGAATTGCTTAAAGGGCAGCTGATGCTGATGAGCTTCTAGGCCATTTTAATACTAATCAAGTGGCTGCAAGTTGCACCATCTGTAATTTGTTTAAGAGCGACTTATTGGTTCCTGCAAAGAGGCTGTTGCAGTAATCGAGTCTAGATGTGATTAGGGCCACTGAAATTATCTTTCTAGGCATGCAGGGGAGAAGATCGAAGAATGTTTTAAGTGATTTTATCAAAAGAAAGCATGTCCCAGCCACCACTAGGGATTGTTCACGAAAGGAACGTGCTGAATTGAATTTCACCCCCAGGTTCTTTACTACCTTCACTGTGTATGGAGGGGGCTGTGGTATCTGTGGGCCACCATAAGCTGGGGGAGAAGGTATTAGATTTCCCTTGTGGCATGATTTCTGTTTTTTCTGAGTTACATTTTAAATGATTTGCTTTCATCCAACGAAAGAACTTAGAAAAACACTGTCGGAGATTCTCTTCAGCATGTGTGGTGTTTTAATCTAATGCCAGAATTAATTGACGATCAACTGCTTACGAGATTGTCTCAATGTTAAAAGACAATATTAGACTAATGAGGGGGGCATATAGGTGTTAAAGAGCACTGTGCTAAGAATGGACCCCTGTGGAACCCCGAAGAGCAAGTGTTTTTCTGCTGACTGATATTGGCCAAGAGTAACTACTTGGCTTCGATTTTGTAGAAAGGATTTTACCCAAGCCAAGGCAAGACGAGAAATGTCATATGATTTGAGGCAGTCTAGTAAGATGTCATGTGAGACCATGTCAAAATTGGCCGATAAGTCTAATGAGACCAGCACAGCATTTTTCCCGGGTCTAATGAAGATTTAAGGGCTTCAGCAGTATACAGAAGCACTGAATCCGTTGAGTGATGAGTCCTGAAACCTGATTGATTGGGATGTAGAATGTTTGCCTCTTCTAAGTATGTCATAAGTTGGGTATTAACTCTTTTTTCAGTGATTTTACTAAGGCATGGAGGCAGGGAAATGGGAAGAAGATTAGCAAGAGTGGTGGGATCTGCAAGTTGTTTTTTCTGGAGCCGTTTGACTGCTGCAATTTTCCATTCATTGGGAACTTCTGCACAAAGAAGAGAGGCGTTTATTATGTTATTAATGCCTGGGTTAATAATGTCTATTATAGCATGGATAATCTGAGGGGGAAATGGATCAAAAGGAGATCTTGATTAGTATGGCCTGGCAGGATTGCTCTAGGCTAGTAACTTGAAAGACTTGAAGGGAAAATGTATCATCTCCTAAATTAGAGGGCACCTCTATGGGTGGAGCAAGGTGTGCTCTGAAATCTTTTTGTAGCGATTGGACTTTCTGTTAAAAAAAAGTCAGCAATGCGATTGTAAAGAGACTGTGATGAGGGATCTCTTGTTGAAGGATTATAGGGTTGGTGAAGGAATTTACTATCTTAAAGATAGTTTTTTGATCTGGAGCGGCCAAATTGAGTAGGTTGGTGAAATAGGAATACAAACTGTTACTGTGTTTTCTTCAGGCCTGGATCAGTGCAGCTCCAGAGAGCATGTTGAACACAGCACATCAAGCCACATTCAAATGCACACAAGCTCACAAGGGACCCCTTCAGGGCTGGGAAACATGAGGCCCCTGTGCTGCACACCTGTGGGGGTCTGTGCTATGCCCCTGGTACTTCCCCTGCAGAAGCCCCCAGTTTGTCCAGGTGTGTGTGTGTGTGTAAATATATATAGTCACTGAAAAAATATAGGTTTCAGAGACGTTAGAGTTAGAAATGAGCATTTAAAAAACCTTAGAAATGTACTGAAAAAAACACAGGTTTCAGGGATGCTATAGTTAGTTGGACATTTCACTCGTACAAAACCAGAGAAAATCAGCTGGTATAGTTAGTTGAGCTCACTATAACTCGCGCCCCCGCAATTCACTGCTGATGACGGCACATATTACATCACTCATGACATGGTCAGTGATATCACTGATGACATCACTGATGACATCTCAAATGACATCAATGATGATATCACTGATGACATCATCCAGAAACTGGGTGATTTTTAAAAGTTTAAGAATGTTAATTATAGATACGCAAAGGTGTATTGAAGAATGGGTAGGTGTATGAGTGTCTGAATGGATGATTTAGTGGGTGCGTGGCTGACTGTTTAAGTGAGAGATTAAACGTGTCTTAGTGAATGCATGGGTGAATGACAAATGTGTGAATGTCTGTATCAGTCTGTCAGCTGGTGTGTAAGTGACTGCATGGGTTGGTGAGTAGCTACATGAGTGTCTATATGGGTTAATGATTGGTAGTCTGATTACCTATATGGGTGTCTGAGTGTCTGTGTGGGTGATTGGGGGGGTATGTGACTCCCTCCATGGATGTGTGAGTGGGTGATTTAGTGGGTGTATGGGTTCATGAGTGCATCTGCGAGGGGTTGTATGGGTGAGTGAGTGTGCGAATGGCTGTGTTAGTGAGTGAATGGATGTCTCAGTGGTATATGGATGAGTAACTGCAAATGTGAAAAGTGGTATGAAAAGTGTGAGTGTTGGAGTATATAAGTGACTGTATGTTTAGTGAGTGATTGTGAGAGTAGCTGTATGGGTGAATGTGTGCTTATGTCAGTGACTGTATAGGAGAGTAAGTATGTGTTAGTATCTGTATGAATAAGTGAGGTTGTGTGTGTATAACTGTATAGGCGAGTAAGTGGCAGTGTCATTGACTCTTTGGGGGAGTGACTAGGTGTGTGAGTAGCTCTCTGGGTGACTAACGGTTTGTGAGTGTCTATATTGGTGGATGAATGGATATATCAGTGGCTGCATTGGTGAGTGAGTTGGTTTATGAGTGGCTGTATTGGTGAGTGAGTGGATGTGTGTGTAGACCTATGAATCAGTGAGTGGATATGTATTGGTATTGGTGTGTCAATTTTTCAAGAATGGTAGTCTGAAATTTGGAGTGGGTGTATGAAAGGTTATATTGGGGTGTGATTAGGTGCATCAGAGATTATGTGGATGATGTCATGAGTGATGTCATTTGAGATGTCATCAATGATGTCACTGACCATGTCATGAGTGATGTAATATGTGACGCCATCAGCAGTGCATTGCTGGGACGCGAGTAATAGTTAGCTCAGCTAGTGGCTTAATTTCACATGTTTTGTACAAGCGAAATGTCAGCCTAACTATAACTTTCCAGTAACATGGTTTTTTTTAGTGAATTTCTAAGGTTTTTTAAATGCTACTTCCTAACTATAACGTCACTGTAACATTTGGTCTTTTCAGTGAATTTCACTGTGTATGGAGGGTGTATCTGTGGGCCACCATAAGGTGGGGGAGAAGGTATTAGATATCCCTAGTGGCATGATTTCCGTTTTTTCTGAATTACATTTTTAATGATTTGCTTTCATCCAGCGAAGACTTCAGAAAGACACTGTCGGAGATTTTCTTCAGCAGGTGTGGTACTTTCATCTAATACCAGAATTAACTGAGTATCATCTGCGTATGAGATTGTCTGAGTGTTAAAAGACGATATCAGACTAATGATTGGGTCCATATAGGCGTCAAAGAGCACTGGGCTAAGAATGGACACCTGTGGAACCCCAAAGGTAACAGGAGGGGTCAGCTCCCTGAGGGTAAAAAGGAAAGTGTGCTTGCTTTGACCAAGCAAGAGCAAAGTGCTCTTGGTCAAAGAGAGCACATTTGTTTGCTATGGGATGGAGGTAGCAGTGCTCCCGCCATCCCATAGCAAACTGCAATGTATGGGGGGAGGGCATCCTGGAACATTGCTAGAGCCGGCTCTGGGGGGTGGCGGTCCCCCTGGCCATTAACGGCTCCAGGACGGGAGTCACATGGCCCACCTCCTATTTCAAAACTAGCCCCGGGGAGGTGGTGGTCCCCAGGGCTGTGTGGGGGGACTGGAACCCACCACACAATATTTTTAAACATAGTCCTGGGGAGGTGGCATCCCTGTGGCTGTGTGGGGGGGGTCAGAAGGCCTCCATTCATTACTGTATACAGAGCCCCGGCGAGGTGGTGGTCCCCGGGTATGCGGGGGGCCACATGGCTCCCCTGCATTTCGCATACTTGGTTCCGGAGCGGTGGTGGTCCCCGGGGCTGCATATGGGGGCTAGACCCCCCCACACATTTGTTGTAAATATAGCCCTGGGGAGGTGGTGGTCCATGGAGCTGTGGGGGCCCGTATGGGCCCACGCATCACTACTTGTCACTGCCCTGGAACGTGACCCACGGGGGCCAAAAGGAAACGAAGTGCGGGAGCCTGAAAATTTTAAAACGAATAACCCAAAATTTTAACACAGCAATATTTTTTATTTTTTATTTTTTTTATTCAAGTTTTTATATTTTGATAAACAGCACAAACTTATATAACATATTTAGCCGTGAGTTTACAACCAGGCTTTTTTAGCAGTCAAAACAGAAGATAGGCATTTAATTCATCCCACTCACATATTCCATCAAAAATTAACAGTGACACATCCTACTCCAAAATAGAGTTAAGGGAGAGTTCAGCCATATATCAATTCATGCGACAAACAGCAAAATTTACAACATTTACTAACAGTTGTCACACCGAATAGGTTCTCCTATCCCTCTCTGCGTATAATTTAGGGATTGTTAGCCTACTATGACTCCTTCCATCTCATTAAAGGAGCCCAGATGCGTCGCCCCAAAAGTCTTGCTCTTTTACCCTTTCTCTCGTATATAGCTCTTTCCAGACTGAACATTGAGAGTAACCGCGACAGCCACTGCTGAAATGTTGGGGGCACCGGATCAAGTCAGGCAGAGGCAATACTTATCCGTACTACGGCCAAAGCTAGAAAAAGAAATTGATAAGATGAATCTTGCACCTCATTATTGCAGACACCGAGAAGTATCAAAGCAGGGGTTAGTATAATTTTCAGCCCTAATTTCAAATTAAAAAACTTTGTGATGGAGTCTAACAGGTTTTCAAGGCGTGACTAATTCAGCATATATTAACCTGATGACGCACTTCCTGATGTCTCTGATAATATCAATAACTTTAATTTTACTAAACCCATTCAACCCGCCCACCTTCTTACTAAAAAATCTTCGGAGCTGCAAGAACTTAAAAAATTACATCTCTCCAGCCCATACTCCATCTGAATATCACAAAACTGGGGAAAGCCTTCCCTCTGTATTAGATTCCCGACCTTCCGGACCCCCTGCTCTGCCCAATCCACCATGATCCCATCAGAAAATATTTTAGGAAACATGGGGTTTTTATAAAGCTGGTTATAATAATTGATCCTCCCAAGACCAATCTTTTTTTTAAGTACCGCCCAGACTTTAAAGGCAGACAGTAATGTCTTAAACTTCGTCTTCTTATAATAACTGGGCTCACTAAATTTTATATAACAATTCACAGCTTGATCCCCGAGCAGGAGCTTATTTACATCAGGGAGCCCTACTTCTTCCGCGGAATCGCCAGGGGTGCACCAAATAATATACTTGTATACTGGAGAGCCGCTGCCCAATAATAAGTTTTAAAATCAGGAACAGCAAAGCCCCCTCTTTCCCGTGGGAGTGACATAAACCTAAGGGCCCTCCTAGTTTTCCCATGCGCCCATATGAAGTGGTTAACTATGTTCTCCAGTGTTACAAACCAGTGTTTTTCAAATTCTATCGGTATTGCCCTAAACAAGTAAAGTATTTTTGGTAAGAACATCATCTTAACCACATTGCAGCGGCCCACCAATGACATGTGTAGATTATTAAATCTATCAAAATCAATTCTCGCCTTCCTGATTACCGGCTCAATATTCCTGGCGACCACACTCCCCAGCTCCGGCATAATAGTGATACCTAGATACACTGCTGATTCAGTCACTCGCGGGTCAGCAATAATAGCATGCCTGTTCTTAATAATCTGAGTTTTTGCTTTGTTTAGTGCATAGCCTGAAAATCTACCAAAATCACGTCCAACTGTCTCCACCACCGTAAGTGCCGTTGAAGGATTTGCAGTGACGATGGCAACATCGTCCGCGTAGGCCAGTACTTTAGATTCCAGACCCTGACACACAATAGGCTTAATTCCGCTATTGGCCTCCAATAGTCGTATTAGGGGATCTATATATATATAGCAAATAAAAGGGGTGAGCATGGGCATCCCTGCCTTGTTCCATGCTCAATAAAAAAGGTGCAGTATAGCCCCCATCCAATCTTAAGCGAGCTATAGGTGCTCTATACCACACCTGAATGGCTTTAATAAATCCATCTCCTAAACCAAACCATTTCAGAGTCTCCCATAAGAACTCCCAGAAGACCCTATCGAATGTCTTCTCGGCATCCAACAGCAGCGCAACCATAGGGTCCCCAGAGATCTCTGTTGCATCAAAAAGTGTTATTACTCGGCGGACATGCTGCGTTGTTCCCCGACCAATTATAAACTTGTGCTGGCAGGGATGGATTGTTTTCCTCATAATGCCATCTAACCTTGTTGCCATAGCCTTAGAATTTTTTTACATCACTATTTAAAAGGGTTATTGGCCTATATGAGCCTGGCTCCCTCGGTGGTTTGTCTTTAAAAAAAAAAATTTACAATATCTACCCCTGCCCATGACTCCGGAGCAGATCCACCCCTATGAGCTTGCCGGATAACCTTAGTCAGATCAGGTCCAATGATATCTGCAAAGGTTTTTATAAAACTCCAATGGATTCAGGTCTGGACCGGCAGCCTTACCAGATGGTAAACTTTGCAAAGCAGCCATTATCTCCTCTTGTGTCAAGACAGCCTTGTTTGCCTCCTTATCTATTACATCAACCTGCTGCAGGGGTATCTTATCTAAATAGTCTTGGATTATATTCGGCGCCCTTAGGGATTCATTGGTATAAAGTCGTTGATAAATTGCAGAAAAGCCTCCCGGATCCCCGAGGCATCAGCTACTATGCTCCCATTAGCATCCAAGATTTCAGATATCTCTCCTGCAGTGGTCTTTTGTCTTAGTCTGACTGCCAGAGTGTGCCCCACCCGCTTGCTAAACTCATGGCAATGCTCTCTTTTTGCCAAAAAGATTTCCGCAGCTTTAACAGCAATCTGCTCTCCAGCATCAGCCTTACTTGCGGCCAGCTGTAATAATATATCCTCAGTAGGTCTGCCCATATTGATAGCAATGGCCAGATCTTCTTCTATCTTAATAAAGTTTTTTCTAATTGCTTCCTCTTGCTGTGCCGCCTTCTTTTGCTGATACATACTATAGCTCATTGTTTCACCTCTAACCCCCGTGTTAAAAGCATCCCACACTATCCCTGTGCATGTGCTCTCCCTAATTAAAATCCCCAAATTCCTTAATCCACCCCTTCATATGAGACACATATTCTGGATCATGTAAATGCCCCCCGTTCGAACGTCCAGCCCCGTTCTTGTCTTACCCCCCCAGTGAAAGTGGCTGTTAGAACTAGTAAATTATGGTCAGAAAGTATCCGAGGGTATTTCTCTATCCTAAGTTTTGAGATAAGATGGTGTGAAAAAAAAAAAAGATCAAGTCGTGAGATAACCTTATGCGGTACTGAAAAGAAGGTGCTACCGGGGTCTTCGGGTTTCAAATAAGCCTATGCATCAGTAAGACCGTTATTCCTAATTAAATTCATAAGAGCTGCAGAGACCCTTCTTTTCCTACCTTAATATCCACCCCCCAAAGTACCCCAATGCACCCCCAACCCATTAATGTTAGTTAAAATCCCCACAAACTATCACCGGCATGGGCCATAATGCAAGTTCAGCATCCAAAAATTCGAGAACCTCAGGGTCATCACCAGTCGACCCATAAACAGAGCAAATTGTAAATATTTTACCACCCACCGAGCGTTCAGCCATGGCCCAACGACCCCATGTTTGGTATTCACCCTTAGCTTATATCCTAGCTGTTCCAGGATACTGCCTCTAGCACCTTCTATGTGAGTTTCTTGAGCACATAGTATATCGATTCGTAAAGATTTAAACAAAATTGCCGCCATTTGCTTTGCTTGTTTAACCCGCAGACATTAACTGAAGCTATTCACAGACTCATCATAATATGCTTTGCCAGTTCCTAAACAAAGCCTGCAAAATCCCCTTCATACCATCACTTTTCAAAACTTAATCTTACAAAACTCATTCTCCTCTTACTTTTATTCCCATAACTCATCTCCATACCTTCCCTCACATGTTGTGCTATGCAGTGATGTGCTGTGCTCTTATCCGTCCCCCCCTCTGACTCCCTCCCCCTTGAGAAGAACAGACCTCACCCCCCCAACAATCCTTACAGGCAGATAGGTCAAGCATGACCTATGTATGGCGGCCGTTCTCACATCTCGAGCCGCGTCCACCCTGCCACCCCCCGAGGTCCCCCAAACCTGTGTGAACTCACCCCCAAATGCCTTCCAAAATCAGTGAAAAAACCCAAACACCAAATCTACAAGATATTGGACCCAAGACAAATATGTACTTTGAGACCTTTGAGTCCCAAGAACCTACATCAACATCAATGATTAGTCAGCAGTTGAACCCCCTTGTGTGATACGAACCGTTCCGCTCCCCCTTGCCTCCTTAAGCTCAGTGAGATATTCTTGTGCCTTGATTTTGAAAAGAACATTCTCACCCTCTCATTCGAGATAACCTAGAGCCGGGTGGGAAATAACAAAAAGGCCTCACAACCCAGCCCCTGAAAGGGAGTTATCAACTGCCGGAGTCTCCACCTCCGCTCGACTGTAGTATGGCAAAAGTCAGGCCGAGCAAAGAAAGTATGACTCTCATGAGACTGTTTCGAATCTGGTCTGGCCCGATCTAGTATGGCCTGCCTTAAAAGAAAGTTCCCAACATAAATCAAAACTGCTCTAGGTCGCTCCCCCTTGCTGTTAGCATAAGTCCCCCTAGATAGTGGGAAGTGGTGAGCCCGCTGAATCCCCATCTCCCAGTTCAAATGGTCAAGGTCAGGCGAAGCACCTTTCAGCAAAGAGACCACAAAGGCCATGATGTTCTCCCCCTCCAAATTTTCTGCCAGTCCAGGTGGCCGTACATTATTTCGGCATTGCCTGTTTTCGAAATCTTCCAGCTTCCAGTACATATCCATAGACTGCTTTTCCTGTGATTCCTTAAATGTCTGGAGCTTGTCAACTTCTACCTCCAAGGCAACAGTTCTTTCTTCCACCTGGGTTACCCGTTCAGACATATCGGTGCACAGCTTGTTAACTTTGCGGATAGCCCCTTGCAGCTTTTTAGTGGCCTGGAGTGATCTTCGGCTCTCTTGTCTGGCTTCCCCCTGCATCTGCTTAAGGGTAGCATACAACAGCTCTAAAGTAGGTGAGGAAGATGCAGATTCAAAGTTATTAGGGCCATTAGAACTACCTTGCACAATATTCGCTGGATTGGATCCGTAAACCATGCTCGTAGTCACTGTTGTTGCAGAGTAATCCCATTCAAGTTTACTAGCTGTGACTGAGTCTGATTTCGAGCTTTAGCCCTTACCTGTCGCTTTGAGTTGGAGGATCTGCTGCGATGAGTTTTTTGCGTAGCGGATGAGTCCCCCAAGACGGTCTCATCAGATGTATCGAACTCACTGAGCCCAGATGATTTGGAGTCATCATTTAAAGAATAAAACGTATCTCCCTCTGGGGGCAATAAGGGTGCGCTAGACCACTATGGCATCGCAGTCTGACCAGTCAGCCCAGTTAGGTCACAGGTGACATTATCCCTAGCATTATCCACCATTACAGGCTGTGCATTAAGCTGCGTATCTGGTTGTGCATCCGGTGAGACAACTGATGAATTATCGGGACATACCAAAGTGCCATTGCTATTCTGACCTCCGTCCTGTAGATGGAGGCTCGCTGCCCACTATCTTGCCAGCCAATGTACTAATATTAACCGGAGAGGAGCATCCCCCGGCTTCCAGAGGTCTTTCCTCCCCATTCAAAGTCTCACCCAGCTCCCCAGAATAACGCTGTAATTGTAGACCCACCCCAGAAACTTACAGCATTCTCAGTTGCGTTCTCTTCGATCTCCTGATTGCGAGCACCACATGACTCCGACCCAGGTTTTGCGGCCAGCCCATCAGCAAGCTGAGGTGAGGGAGTATGCTGACCCAAACTCGTAACCCCGAGGGCTGCATCAACTACCACATTGGCTGCCGAATCACCACTGATGCCCTCCACAGTACCCTCCGTGATACTGGGTTTTTTCTGAGCCCCTGAGGCAGCAGATATAGTGTTGGGGGCCGTTACCAATCTAAATGCCTCAGCTACTGTCGGCTGCCGTAGGGAGCCTTCTACGGTAGCTACAGCAGCCCGGAGACGAGTGCCTCCCGCCACACCAACTTCTTTCAACTTCATGACACTGTCATCGCCCTTCTTTGTTTGGCCCCCTCGCTGCCCCTGGCTTGAGCCTCGCACCGCATCTGATAAAAAAATCCTTCACAGCCTCTTTGGCCTCTTTGGCCGTTTTGTTTGACTTGGGAGCCATTGTTTGCTGACAGTGCCTGCACAGCCTCAGATGCAGCAGAGCAAGCAGTCTGAGGGTCAGTCCAAGCCTCTTTGACCGTAACAGCAAGCGTCCGCGGTTCCCGGGTCCCAGCACTCATGTATCCAAACCTAGCAGGTGAGTCAAAACCATATTATGCCATTCGTCTGCACATCTTTAGGTACCTCAGGAGGAGTGAAAGCTGACACAGCTCTCACTGAGGTCAGTCGGCGGCCATCTTGCCTAGTTTTGATCTTATCATTAGAGTTGTTAAAAAAACAGGTTTTTTTTAACAACTCTACTGATAAGATCAAAATATTTTTCATATTTGTACTGTTTTTCATATCTGCATTGATTATATTAAATATTGCACTGATTTTATTGTTTTAATATCTGTATTCATTACATCAAGTATAGGACAGTTCTTCTTCTTTTTTAAAATGTTTTATGAAGTGACATTTAGATTGTAACCTATAACAGGAGGAATAGCAAGGCACTTTCCTAACACAAAGTGGCTTAGAATGAACTTGTTTATCTTTTGAATAAATGGTATTGTGACATCTTTCATATATTTGTAGCTCTTTGCTTACTTTGTTCTTACTAACTATGTAACAATAGATAGTTGTTTCCTGGAGAGCACTTTTCCTCCTTTGTGTAAGAAAACGATAGGGACTTCTTTTTTGCTTAGTAGTATCTTTGGGCTAATGCATCAGTTAAGATGTGTTTTGGTTCTTGTGATGTAAGTAATCTTGAACTCTTGCTGACTAAAGAAGTAAACCCAAAGGCACTGTTCATTGTGATGGTCAGTTCTGATTTCAATAGTCTCTTGCGCACCAATTAAATAGTGTCTCGATTCAGTACAGGCAAATTCCATGGCTAATAATTCTCGATCTAAGACTGAATAGTGTCTTTCAAAATCTATCAAAATGTGGGATAAGTAGAAAATTGGATGTACTAAACTATCATCAATTTGTTCTTGTAAGAGTACAGCTCTAACAGCTAGGTTTGAGGAATAGGTTTCCACAATAAATCCTTTAGTTGAGTGTGGGTGACACAGATTTGGATCCGGGATGAAGGCTTCCTTCAATTTACATAAGGCTTGTTCAGCTCTATAGTCCCAACAACAACCTTCTCTGAGGTGTTATTTTTTCAGAATCCATGTTATGTCACTTGTTAGCTGAGCAACCATAAAAATATCAAAGCTGTTCCTTAAGTGAGTGAGACGGACCATGTGGTGTTCAAAAAGTTTGTTTGGATATAGGAACCCTCACACAACCATCAGGATGTCGTGCTTCACGCACCCATCAGGATGTAATGCTTCATCATCGGGCTGCTCCATGTCGAGTCGGCTGGTGCAATACCCGACGGGCTCTTTGTTAGGGAGCGCTCTTATGGAGATCTTTTTATCCAATACAGCCGTTAGGTGAGGTGGGAGTGAGGGGCTCTATTGTAATGTAGATGAAGGAAAGTAGTTGCTAGTTAAAATAGGGAAGGGAGTGCTTTCTCAATCAGTTTATTATTTTGAACACCACATGGTCCGTCTCACTCACTTAAGGAACAGCTTTGATATTTTTATGGTTGTATATTTCAGGGCCTCCTTAGCTGGACCTCCTTTCCAAAGCCCTGTTCCCCCCCTAGAATTTTGTTGATATAACTTGTTTGCTGAGCAAATGAAAGAATACATTGGGGCAGATTTACAATAACTGACGCATCCCTGCGTATCAGAAAGGATGTGCCAGTTATTGTGCGTCACGGCTCCGCCACCATGGATGTATCACATTTACAATGCGGAGCACCATGGGGCACAAAACGGACAGATGCGTGACGCATCTGTGCCGTAAAGGCAGCGCATTGCTGGAGTTGCGTCGCAAGCGCGACGCAGCTCCAGCAAGGCTCTGGGGTGCCCTATCTTCACAATGCTACATCAATTCTTACGCCTGCTTCAAGCAGGTGCAGGGTTTTGATGCAGCATGGGCGCAAAAGTGACTGAGTGAAATCTTGTAGATTTCACTCAGCCACTTTCAAGAGGAGTTCCTGCGACGGAACACCCCCCGTGCAGGAACGCCTACTTCTGGCGCAGGGCTTTACAACGTGACGCATCTCCCAGATGCGTCACGTTGTAAATACCCCGCAGCATGGCGCTGGTTTTGCGCCGCCGCTGCATCACAAAGTGATGCAACGGCGGCATAAAAGAGGCGCAGGGGGCTTGTAAATCTGCCCCATTGTCGGCAGACATTTGCCAATCCAAGGAAACATTGAGTTTCCTTAATATTTGTTGGGGATGGTCACTTGACAATTGCAGAATTTTTTTTAGGGCCCATGGAAGGTGCTGCAAATTCAGATGATACTCCCAAATACTCAAGTTTAAAATATAAGGCTTGATTCACAAAGTTAAACTTACACTAGTAGGTTTAAATTTTTTCTGGTATTGACAAACTCAGAGTTCATAATAAGTTTACTACAGAGGAGAGTCTGCAGTCTGGGCAGAAAACTCCCCACATAAAAAGAACGACTTGTCCTATCTTTTTATATGCAGGATTCTCTGCTTCGACTGCACAGTCTCTAGAGTCAAAAACTTACTATTACTATTACCTCATAGTTTTTGAATACCAAAAAATGTAAAATTACATATAACTGTAAAGTTACCTTTGTGAATCAGGCCCATAGTTCTCTCTAATTTGGGAACACATAATCCACAAATCTTTGAAATATAGCTGGGGCGTTGCATAACCCGAAAGGCATGACTCTGAAATGGAGTTTGGAAGTCTGTTTTCCAACCATCACCAGCCTTAATTAACAGTAGGTGATAAGCGCCATGAAGATCCAGTTTGTGAACAAGTTTGCTCCTATCAGTAGGTAACTATCCTTGATGATCACATGTATCAATCAACCCTCTGTACTCAATGCAGGGTCTCAGACCTTTTGACTTTTGGGTGCAAAGAATAAAGATGCTCCAGCTAGGGGAGTCAAACTAGTGAACAATCCATACTGTAGGTTCTCCTGTAAATACTCTTTCAAGGACCTACTTTCGGATTCACTTAATAAATATATTCTGGAAGAGGGAACCGATATCAGTATATCCATGGTATTTCTCAGGGAGAGATGACAGATTATTGATAATCCTATCAATGACAATATATTCTGATTTAACTTACTGTGTTGACTAACAGTCATAAAAGGAATACATATAGTCATTACAAAACTGTGAAGAAAACAATAACGTTTTAGTGACCCAGTTGATGTAATGATGTCAAAAGATGCTAATGCTATCTCTTTATAGTTTCCAGTAGTAATAATCAAGAAACCTGTACTGTCTTTCAATTCAATTCAATTCAAATGATCTTTATTCGGATATTTTAAAACATCCATAAAAGTACATACAAATTGCAACATTCATCCCTATACACAATAAAAGTTACATCATCAATAATAACTAAGATATGTGCAAAACCGCCAAAAAAGTGCAAATAACAATGTACACATAGTACAAATACTTCTGGATCTAACAGGCCATATCCGTTTTGTTCGACATCAAGGAATAAAAAGCTAAAATTGACAACTCTATAAAATACATCCATTTAAATATGTATAAAACATAAAAATCATCCCAATGAACAAGGATAAAACAGATCTTATTAATCAAAGCACATCTAGGGGAACGCCCATTGTACAAAAATGCAATGTGCAAATAGTGATGCAAACTGTCAGGCCAGGTTCGTTATGGTATATAAACACCCATTATGCAAAAGATGCAATGTGCAAATGGTGCGAGATGGTAAACAACCTATCAGGCCGTGTTCATTGAGGCGCGAGAACGAACAGCAATTTTGAGAAAATGGCTAACTCTGGAGATTACATCGTCAGTGCTTAGTATCCGTAAAGTTCTGAAAGCCTCGTTAAAATCCGTCAAAGCACTAACTCTAAAATAGGGAATTAGGAAGTGTTTGGTATACTTTGCATAAAAGCCACAAAACAATGTAAAATGCAGCAAACTTTGCTTCCCACCTTGGTTACATGGACAATCTAAATTTCCCAAATTATGGGTATAACCCAAGGGGAAACAAAGTAAATTTACCACACTTCCATCCTTAAACCTAAATAGCAAGCTCCTGTTCCATCTGCCCAATTTCTTGCGCAAATAACCTTGGGGCATATTATGTGGCCTAACACAAGGTTCTTGAATCGAAATATACCTGAGGATTGCTGGCTTTGCGAGTTCAATATTTTCTCGATTCACTCGGTACAGATCGAATAAGGCCCTTCTTACTATATTCTTATGCGAAGAGTCTATTGTTTCAGGGGCTAAGAAAAGGTGCCCCATTTCTACACTTGCTAAACTCTTCTGTACCGCATTAAGCCAGGGAATGTAATTGGCCCGCTCGCTTTTTAGGCAGTCTGAAATGATATCACGGGTCAACGAGGCAGCGGGGTTACGCCAAATTTTTAACCAAAACAAAGCGGGTCTTGATTTTATAAAATCCTCTATATAGGGGAGATTCAATTCTCTATGGCACACATAGGAGGGTGCCAAAATAACCCCCCCCCCCCCCCCCAGGACCTTCCTGCAGAATTATTTTTTTTCTGTCTGAATATTGGTGCAATTCGAGTAACCCCAAACCTCGGCACCGTAAGTTCCTGTAGGGACGCACTGGGTCTTATAAATTTGTAAAAGGGATGGGATGACCTCGACGTGCTTTGGTTGGCGTAGGGTAATTATAGAATTGATGGCTTTACCCAGTTTGATCCTCCCTCTGGCAACATGAGGTTGCCAGGATCCAAAATCAGAAAACAACAAGCCTAAATAAGGGAAGGTACAAATGCTGTTTAAAACATTATTCCCTGACATAATATGGCGAATTTTGTGTTTCTTTGGCCCGCAAGACATTATGTAGGATTTTTTAAAATTTGTACATAAGTCAAGATCAGCCATATAAGAAACGAAGCCTGAGATTAAAGTGCGCAGTGCATTGGGTGTACGACCTATAAGTACCGCATCGTCGGCATAAAGAAGTGCGGGGAGAGGGTTGCCATTGACGAGCGGAACATCGGTGGTTAGTTTACCCAAAGATGTGCTTAATTCATTTATATATAAAATAAAAAGCAGGGGAGCCAGGACACAACCTTGTCTTACTCCCCTGCCAATTAAAATCTCGCCCGAAACCTCACCATCGTCATTAATGCGGACACAGGCTTTTAAATCACTGTGTAGATGGGCCAAAAATTGAACCAACGGTTCATCCAAACCGTATCTCAGCAAGGCTGTCCATAAACGAGAGTGGTTAACAAAATCAAAAGCAGAACTTAAATCCATAAAACCCAAATAAAGTGGGGATTTTTTAGCTATGGTATATTTATCTAAAACTAAATTTAAGTTTAAGCACTGCTCCACCGTCCCTATATTACTTCTAAAACCTAACTGACATGGGTGTAAAATTTTATTTTCTTCAGCCCAAGTACTAATCTTATTAAAAATGACCCTACCCAAGATCTTCAATGTATTATCAATTAGTGATATTGGGCGATAACTGCCAGGGTCAAGTCTATTACCTTTTTTGAAAATAGGTACGATGGTGCTGTTAGACCAGGAATCGGGCAATGAAGTAATAGATAAATTATTAAAAACATTACACAATAATGGTGACCAAAAGTCAGGCTCTGATTTTATTAAATCAATGGATAATCCATCAGGCCCCGGCGCTTTATTTCCTGCGCTTTGAAAAATTGCGTCCTCCACCTCCATTATAGAAATATTCGGAAACTTAAAAGTTTGGGAATTTACCACGGAAGGAATCGGTACCGTGTAAATATTTGTAAAATGCTCCACCCATACATCCCCTAGTATGCTACAGTTTATGGGAGTAATGTTGGAGCCAAACGATTTCAGGTTCTTAACCTCGCTCCAAAACCCAGCAACATCCTTCGTTGCTGCTGTGCGTACAAGGGATTCCTAATGGGTTTTTAAGAGCTCTTCGGAGTTTGTTTTTAAAGTGCGTTTATAACTAGACCTCAGAGACCTCACCAGTAACTGATCAGGTGGGTCAGCTTTTAGGGCAATTCTCAGTTCTCTATTTGCTTTAGAGCAGGAGTTATCAAACCATCTCGGATTAGTATTAGTGTTAATTAAAGCTGGCTTAGATATCTCCTTTTTTATGGTCTTGCACAGCTCCGAAAATGCTTCCACAATCGCGTGTCCGGGGCAGTCGGAGGATAGACAGGTGGATACTAATCGGGGGTTAGACTTTATAACACGAACTAACACCCCCTTATTGTCAATCCTCTTTCAGACCACCCTGAGTTTGTCTGTCGACGCGACTATGTTTTTAGCCCCTATTTCTGTCCGTTTCACCTTTTTGTTAACAGATTTGAAACTAGATAATATCGGGTAGTGGTCGCTATGTGCCGTCCTAGCGACTATGGCCTCTAATAAAAGATCCACAAGTGGGGAGGTTATGAATACGTAATCAATTGTAGATGCACACCCATGCCCAACATAAGTAGCCACAGGACATTTATTTTCATTAGTATTTGCCTTTTCCATGACATTAATTAAGTCCCTTGTGGCCAGATGGTTAGACGGTTCTTTACCTCTTTTACAAGGAGGGGTTTGACGGTGAATGTGTGCATTAAAAACTCCTCCTAAACATATCCCATCAAGTTTACCACACTTTTGTCCTTCTGTAATGTCATCAATAAAATTAAACAACTTTATAAAATTCATATTAGGATGTGTTTTAAAATCATTATTATAAAAATGTATTAAACATATTCTTATTCTACTGATGTAAAGCAGTGCCTGAAAGCTCCTGTCATGTGTTTCCAGCTGTTCAACTTTAACATCTGCACTAATTTTGACCCAGATGGAAAGTCCCCCGCTGGGTCTACCCAAAACTGGGATTGGTGCGGTTTGGTTAAAACAACTGTATCCATCTAAAAATAGGGAAGTAGTGCACCAAGTTTCTTGAAACATCAAGATGTCAAATTTGGAAACCCAATCCACCCAGTCCCCATTTGTTACTTTAGCGTTGAGACCTGCTATATTCCAACTCAGGATTGTCAAATTATTAATCGATGTTACCAAGGTAGAAACATGACTGTTGCCCTTAGGTGCCTTGGCATCATTAGCAGTCACTGTAGTCGGATCAATAGTTAGATCCCCCGCTGGGCCAGATATATTAGGATAATTCCTGCTTACTAGATCTGGGAGAGTAGTTGGTAGTCAGTCCAAGGTGCCCAAATCAGACAGAGCACTGAACCTGTTGTGCAGGGGAAAAGATGGTAAAGCAGGGCTAGGTGGTCTATAGTGGGGTCTGTAGAAATAACCCAATGGCAGAGAGGTTATGACAGTGGAGGGGGAAAAACACGTATTAGTACTACCAAGAATAAATTTAACTGTAGAGGGATTTCTAAAATTAATAACGATACAGTCCCCTTCTATATTCTTAGGTAGTGGCCCAACCCAGCTCACCCGTCAAACAGTCAAAATTTCTCTCATAATATTAGGGCCTACCCCTTTGTGTTTAGATAACCAGTCTATACACTTGTTGTTTAGCTGCATCCATGACTCACTTTGTCCCTCCCTTAACTGAGGTACGCCTGCCAGGATTATTACATAAGGGCAGGCGTCAGGGGGCAGATGGAGAACAGACCCTGGGTGTGTTGTTGGCCTTGTAGCGGTAGTTTGGCCCTTATCTAATCCAATGGTGGTAGGTACCTCCCTCCTTGTAGCTGGCAGGGTGGGAACATCCTTTAACATATTAGTGGCCGTACTAGTAAGGTGTAATGGTTCCGTTGCTCCTATCAGAGTGTGCTGGGTGGTTTTTACAATGTGACTTCTCCCTTCATTAACACCGTTGGATGCAGTATTAGAGGTAGTTGCGCCACTAAAAGCATTTGGCCCTTCACTCATAGCGCCCCTATTAGCGATTTCTAGCTCCTTCAAAAGGCGCTCTCCCCTTATTAAATCAAGGCTGATAGCCCCCTTCCTTTTGACATCTTCATTCTTTATCAGAGTTTCAATTCGGTCTAATCTTTTAAAAATATTATTAAACTGCTTGATCATTTGACATTCTAACTGTTTAAAAATGGTGTCCACAATGGTTTCCATAAAATTCACGTTAGACTTCTTTGATGTGATGCTTTCACTAACAAAATCGGTCTGTGTGCATGTGCAATTATAACCACTTCTTGGAGGGGTAGTATCCAAGGGTCCTTCAACGAATTGTGACTGTTCGGTCATAACGCTACTACCCCCAGTTGTTTTTTGCTTCCCTCTGGTCCACATACTCTGTGGTGTGGGTTGGTCCTTATTACATATAGCTTGTTTCTTTTTATTAGTTAATGATTTTGGAGGGCCTCTTTTCCTTTTTCCTCCAACAGGTTTGGTTTTCGGGGTTACAAGAGGGATAGAAACATGTGCAGTGGCATCAAGCTGGGAGTCCAGGATAATAGTGTCACTTTCCCCCCCAGGGGTATCAGATGGTAAATGAGATGAATTGGGTTTGTTAACTATAACAATTGGGGATAAAGATACGATATGTTCTATACTTAAATCCCGGGGCTCAGAGTGTGCACGTAAGAGCTCTAATGACATCCGTCTCTCTGCGCTCGCAATTTCATTAGCAACCATGTTAAAAGCATTGTCCAGCATACTTTCTAGGGATAACGATGTTATGGGGTCGGTCACTGTCGGTTTACCAATAGGATTTGTGGAGCGTTTCCCCCTGATGGACATGTCGCCTCTCTCACCTGACTTCTCGACTTAGTGGAGTGGCCCGCCCGACCACTGATGACCTCTGAGGGCCTCAGAGGGCCCGCCCTTTGCCCGGGCTTAGACCGCGCGCGGTCCCGCGTCGCGGGGGCTGGCTGTTAATTTATGCGCCGCTGTGCGCAATGCTGGTGATGTTGGCGGGCTTCCGCCGCAAAGAGTCCTGGGGACTGTAGTCCCGCCTGCACACTGCGGCCGCTATGAAGTCTGGCTGCGGCGGCGGCAGGGGGACGAGGAAGGCTGCCCGATGGTGAAACGAATCCGGGAACAGAACCAAGGCACAGGTAAGGAAAGATGTCCACAACAGACAGAGTACGCCCGCTCTGCCGAGGCTGGCTTTTAATTTATGCGCCGCTGTGCGCAATGCTGGTGACGTTGGCGGGCTTCCGCCGCGAAGAGTCCTGGGGACTGTCTTTGACTAGCCCCTAGGCCAGTAGAGTGCCATCAACGGTTTGAACTTGATCTGAGAGTTTCTTGGACCTCTTGAAAATTCAACAAGGAGACCACAATCTAACAAGGCAGAGAGTTGAAATTCTGAAACTCCTGCATGGTGATTTTGATAGGAAGAACTGGACAAGAACAGACAAAATGCTTATAAAACCTGCAGCACTTACAAAGTCTGGAGAGACCATGTACACTGGCGCCTAGATGCCCCAGGGTTGACAGTGCTGCGCTCTACATTTGCTGATTGATTGATTGACTGATTGATACATGATTTGATGTTCCCTTTCAAACTCGTGACTGCCCCTTGGGCTGTTCTATTCTGCATTAGTTCTTATGTGGAGTTGCTTGGAGCTTGAGAAAATGAGACCTCAGGCTTCTTATAGAAAAGGTTCGACCAGTTTCATAGGACACTGAAAATCAGTGTTTATACCTCTATGTCCATCGCTCTCTAAAGCGATGTTCTAATAGCAATGATGAATCAATTAATTCAGAAAAAGTTGTTCACAGTGGAGAATAGACAAGATCATCTTTAAACTCGTCTCTTAAACCATGATGAAACAAGGTCATCAGTGTCTGATTAACCCAGGTAATCTCTGCAGCAAGTTGATGAAAGTTGGTAATTTAAGACAAAACATCCATGGTTCCCTGTTAAATTCTTCAGCTGAGAACTCCAAATCGGTCCTCTCTCAACCATCTTTTAAAAAATGGAGAGGAAATCTGCATAGATTGACAGACTCGTGTCATTTTGATGTAACCATGGGCATAGGCCAGAAAAGAGCTTGTCCAATAAGAAAGCGAATTAAGTAACCCACGTCATCACAATTTTGGGCAACTTGCACTGGTCGACAGGTGAAATCCAAAAACTCCTTTAATTTAGTAGGGTCCCCAGAAAATTGAAGGCAGTTGAAAGCACCTGGCTGTCAAGTATAATCTTAATGTGAGATTTACATCTCAAAATGATTACAGTTCCAGATGTTGCTGTTGTAAAATGGATGTGAACTAAGGCTTGACCTGGATCTGTCCAAATTCATCTTAAAATCATGTGCCTTGACTTGCTGATGTTACAACCTTGGAAAGGATGGATCCAGGATCCTTGAGTCTTTCTTCTTCCACCAAGGTAAAGTGAGGCATGGGCGACTCTTTCCAGTGGCCACGGTGCAGTCCAACCTCACTAGGCAACTGGTGCCTTCCAGAATGAGCCTCAAAAAGGAAAAGACTTCAGGGCAGAAAAAGCCTTCTGAAGACAATGGAGCGGAAGATCGTGCACATGGATACAGGAAACTAGGAGAATGAAGAACAGCCAATCAAGTGTATAGAAGAAACTGCTGTGCAATCCAGAAAAGTCAGAAGCAGGAAATGATAGAGGTGGTGCAGGGAATGCAACAAAATAACTCTGAAGGTGTTGCAACAAATCTTCCTCCAAGCCAAAACCGCTTAAATACTCTCCAGACAGGACGCTATTCCAAAACTCCTCTCTGTCTCCATCTTGGATTAGGATGACAGGAAGGAAGGCAAGTGGAGATAGCTATCTTGGAAAGGTTAATAGAAATGGACTCCTCATCTCTTCCTGTAAAGAATGACGGGAAGGAGAAGACGAACACATTGATGTTGAATAACCACAAGAGAAAGTTAAGAATCCAGGGCCAGTAACAGAAATGCTGGCAGCAGACCTGCTGGAGAGGAGCGTGATCTGTAGCAGAACTGCTGGAGAGTCTGGTTCCACGGTTGAGTACCGCAGAATCCATGAGTCTCAGATGCACTTTTAGACTGTGACCCGTGTGTCATTTAAGGGTAGGCATGACATTAGCAGAGTATTCTTCTGAAGATTGACAGGGAAATGCCAAGCACTAGTCCTACTGTCTGCTGTATGATGCTTGTTGAAAAGACTTCTAGAGCTGCTAGCCTTTTAAGTAAGTGGGGGGTAGCAGTGGATCCCTATGTTGGGCTCCAGGGCATCAGCAATGAGGAAAATCTGTTTTGCATAGTGCCCATATAGAGGCGGTATTTTCACTTGTTCTCAAGCTGACTCATATTTATGGGTTTCAGTGGTACTGTTAATCCTGGCTCTCATCCTCCGTTGGTGCGGTGGCTTTTATCTCAGAGGAATGAACAGAAAGATTTTTGGAAACATTCTATTGATCCAGATACAAGTTGACGTTATGCGCCCCGACCTGGCACTCCATAGACTTACTGTCCAAAATTATCCCAAGATTCTTGGCCTTTTTAGTTGGAACAGGTAACATACCCAATATGTCAGGCCACCAGTTGTTCCAGACAGAGGCTTGAGATCCAAAAAGCAGCACCTCAGCCTTTTCCCCATTAAGCTTGTGGAAGTTTCTGTCCATCCACGCTGGAGATTAAAGTTGACCGCAGTATCTGCTGTATGCTTGGGAATCAACACAATGACCTGGGTGTCTTCAGCAAATAACACCATTTGTAGCCCATAGGAGTGGATGATCGTGGCAAGTGGGGAAACATAAAGGTTAAAGAGCATAGGGTTCAGATTTGAAACTGTGGTACCCCTTGGGTGCAGAATACCAGATCATCCCACAACTGGTCCTTAGGAGTGTATGGGAACCCGTGTCCCTGGTCTTGGAGAGGCCCACTGATCCTGTGGTCAACTGTAGGCAGAGTCCTTTGTCCATTAGAGCATCAAGGGGCTTGTCCTTCCAGTTGTCCATGGTGTTGTCGCCATCCAATTTCAGTGTCCAACTCTAGCAACAACTCTCTCCTCCTTGTGCAAGAGTTTTTAAATGGAGGTGGAAAGTTTTAGAAGGCAGGCACCCCTGGCCAGGTCTTAGGTGCCACCTCACTTTTTATTCCTGTCCTTGACCTCCTTCATATATGCTGGGGCATTTCCAGATGGTGCCGTCAAGAAGCCAATTGTCACATCTTCTCTGGGGGCCTCAGCTTCAGCATTAGCTGACATCAGTGCGAGTACATTTACCACGGAACCTCAAAGGGGAGCCCCCGTCTGTGTTGGCATCAGAGTTCAGGGCTTCCTGCTTTGTCTAGTGGTCGTGGGCTGGCCTAGCCTTGGTGCAGTGTGAAAAATAATTAACAGTTGCAGATTTTCTTCTGCACCCTTTCCTCCTCAGGAACTGAGTGAAGCAAAATGACTCCATTTGAGTGAGGATGACTTTGTTTCCTCTGCTGGTAAGCAGTGCAATTAATGTGGCCCAGCAGAGAGACTAAAGGCTTAGATTCTGATCCTGAACTGAGCCACAGAAATATGAAAATTCTAGATGACCCAAAAGGCCTACATGTATGATCTGGGACCTGCATATTCGAACTGGCGCGGGTTTCATTCCAGTTTCATACCTTGCAGGTCTTTGAAGGAAGTGATATTGCACTCTAGGGCAGATTTCCCCATGTGCCTATTACATTGTCACCAAAGACGAAACAGTTAACCATACTGACTTTACCTATGACTGCCCATTAATATTCTAAGATCTATCCCCGGTCAATATCCAAACTTGCAAAGTCCCCTCTGCTCCAGGCTACCTGTGCACAGTTACAGGACTGCGCACAGTGGTAGCCTCACATATGTACTCCGCACTTGTGTGTACATGTGTATGCACATTGTTCACGTGTAACCAGCCAAGTACACCATACCATAGCTGCTTTGCGGCAGCCTTATCTTAAAAAGCAGACACTGGCTGCAAACAAGTAGTGAGACTCACCCACAATGAAAAATCTGGACGTACTAAATTGGTGGAACCCATTTGCAAAGTGTCTGTTACCCTTTTCTGGAAATGTCCTCATCTGAAAATCAAATGGTTTACTACTCACTGTAACATCAAGTACCCTCACTGTATATAAAGAAAAATATGCAGATAGACTACAGATAACACTGCAGAACCTGAACAATTCACCCAGGGACTTTGGCTGCAACGAGCAGCCTATATGACTGGATACAATTCCAGGGAGAAACGAGGAATTTGATCATGTTTTCAAGATTCCCCCAATAATTCCTCATTTCACACAAAACCCTTCTCCCTTATTGCCTCCCCATTCACCCCCCATAAAATGTTGCTGATACTCTGGTATCGGTGAACACTGTTAGTACTTGTTCTCTTCACTTGGAACAGGTTGTGCAATCAATCTTAGAGCCAATATATGGGCCTGGATATATGACTCCTCCTTTTAAGCCTGCAGGCAGAAACACTGTGGTTTCAGGCAGCACAGACACTGGCACATCAGAAACAGCACCCAGATTTGCTGCACCCATGAAGAGTACACTTTCTTCATTGTTCAGCCCAAGTACTGTCAACGTAACTCAGGCTGCTCTTTGGTGCATCAGGCTGACTGTGCCATCATCACAACTCACCAAACTATTAGCTTTTGTGCTAAACAAACAAGCTTGGCTTTGTGGATTAGACTGACAGATCATGTTGTGACTGCCACATGCTGTTGCCAATCGCAAGCGAGGAAACACACTTTGCATTGATTTATAAGCTGGCGCATGCGAGGCACTCCATCACTCCCGGTGTAACAGATAATGGCAAGCAGCATGCAGTGCTTTCAATTCGGAACACAATTTAATTTTGACCCTGTTTTCCTTTTTCTTTTACCAAACAGCAAGGAGAGAAATATGACATGCTACTGCAGGCAAGGAGCTTAAGCTTGCATTTTCATTAAGCCTAAAACCGTGTGATTCTATGCAGTGTATTTGGGATTAAGGCTAATGTTTATTTATATTATTATGATTTTTTTTTTAAGATCTGGTTGTCTGCCTGCTGCAGTCTGTTCTGCAGCAGGCCTTGGAAGTAATTTGTAATGTATTTTCTATATTCTCAATGCAAAATGTTGGTTTTTTGTCTGTATGTGCCTGTTGGTGGCTAGAGTTGAGTTGGCTCCTGGAGTCCAGGCCCGTGTAGCTAGGCACTTCCTTTGTTCTCAGCTACCTTCTTCCCCATGTGATTGCCCACCATTTTTTGTGAGTTTTGTGTATCTGTGACTGGTTGATATTGCGTTTTACTTTTTGTCTGTAACTTTTAGGGGTATTTTGGAGGGATACTTGATGTTGTCTTAGGCTGTTTGTGGTTTGGGCATTTTTAAATTGTATTCATTTTCTTTCTGACATTGCTGATTTACTGGTAGTTGGTGAAAGGCAGTGGACCGGACACATTTTGTGTAAATAATATATACCTGGCAATCCTCACACTGCAATGCAACATGATTATTTTATTGGGGTTTTTGGGTGTGGGGACTCCAGAAAGGCTAGGGCAACCATGTTCTTTGTTCCCCATTTCTCATTTTTTTGCTAGCCATGCAACAGTATGCATTTTTATGTAGCAAGTGTGTGCATTTGTCACAGGCTGCCATTTTTTATTTATTCTCCACTGCCTCCTTCTTTGCTGGCCTAGCTGCAGTAGACATTGTGCATAGCCAGTGTGTGTTCATACCAGCCATGTTGTCTTTCTTCTCCATGCCTCCTTCTTTGCTGGCCATGCAGCAGCCACCATTTTACAGCTCTGCTGTGTATGTGTGTGTTTGTCGGGTGGCTATTTTGCCTTTGATTTCCATGTCTCCTTCTTTGCTGGTCAGGTGCTGAGCTAGCAACCACCTTTTACTGCAGTCAGTGCATGTTTCAATAATTGTAGTCCACTTATGAAAGCCATTTTCTAGGAACATTGTTAGAAGCCCAATACATTTATTTTTGTTTCTTCCTGATAAATGTATTTGTGCTTGTGGCTGATTTTAGAACACCGTTTTTGATTCATGTATTAGAATTTTGACTGCCTCCTTTAGAGGTCCCCTGGGTGCTGGAGTGACACTAGCAATTACTCGCCTTAGGTGTTTGCCTGTCCCCGTTCTTACCTCCTATAGCGGTCCCCTAGGCCCTGGAAGAACACAAGCAATTATTTAATTCATTTATTAAATGTTTGCCTCCCACCTACACCTCCATAGGTGTCTCCTTGGCCCGCGAGGGACACCAGCAATCACTTAATTCATTTATTTGATTTTTGCCTGCCCTCTCCTACCTACCATAGGGGTCCCCTGGGCCCGCGAGGTACACCAGCAGTTATTTAAATTATATATTCATTTTCTCGCCTTACCCCAGCCTCCCATAGGAGCCCTATCGGCCCTGGAGTGACACCAAGTTAGCGTTTCATGTGTAATCTCTAGCAAGGGGTAGGAGGTGGAGAAAATCCACAGAGGGAGGACCAGTGGTTCAGGGGTTATGCATTTTGAGAGACTGACCCTGGTGGAACCACTTCTGATCTGGACGTGCTATCTGTGCTGTCACAGAGACAGAAGACAGGTGTACTGCACTAGGCAGACCCTTTCAAGACACAGGGTGTCACCTTTGAGGGTGGTGGTGATTACCTACTAAACGTCCTGGCTTACCTGGGACCTGTTCAACATCAGGGGGCAGGCCCTGGGCAGAGCGGCCAGTATCCGGACACCACTCCTGAGGTGGAGGGAGGGAGAGGGGAAGTAGAGCGCCTATCACCCAGGGTTGTTGCCTCTGCTCTGAGAAAGTTAAGAGGCCAGAGGGATCTTAGGAGCAAGTGGGAGACTCCTTGCCAGGCGGACAGCTGGAAGTATTTTCCTGCCCAAGACCCCAGGTTGGAGCCTTCACCTGGCATTGATTGGCCAGGGACCTGGGTCTTGACACTGAAAACTGTCAGTGGCCTCTGTTAATTGTTGTCCTTCTGTTGGGGATAGAGGCTTGACTTAAAGGGCCACATTGTCTTGTTGCCCATGGTGATACTGTTTGCCTACTGGGATGCATCTGTGGGCAAGTTAATGTGAAGTGCCTCACAGATGGGGTCTGCAGATGAGAACAAGGGTTCCCCCTGTGCCAACCCATTGGCCAAGGAAGGTGGTGGCAGAGGGGTTAGATTGGTTCAAAGGGGCATGGAATACACAATTGCCACTGCAGAGGAGGCATATTGTCTGTGTTCTATCACCTGAGCAGGGAAGCCCATCAATGTATTGATTATTCTACCCACATTTTTGGCTGGGGGCATGTGTTCGAAATTTGCCATTCCTGCAGAGTTATGCCTTCTCACAGAACCCTATTTTTGTTGGAACTAGCACTCTGTGTACTTTACCCCTGCAGATCAGCTGTAAAGTGCTTGTGCTCGCCCTTTCAAACATGGTAAAGTTGGCATACACATTATTCGCATATTTCATTTACTGTAATTTCCCTAGTATATGGTACTACATTTATCATTGTGCCACCCACTAATGCAGCTCTGTAAAGCATGTCTCCAGACCTCCCACTGCAGCCTGGATGTGCAGTTTTAAATTGTCATTTTGACCTGCATAATCTTCATTTTTGATACTCGGGAGTGACCTCTAAGACAGGCCTTAAATGCCCACAGGGCAGAGTGCAGCTTATTTAAAAGGTACAGCATGTCCATTTAATATTTTACATGCTCTGGCATTGAAAATCATTTTTCACTGTGGCTAGGCTGGCTCTCCCATTGGTTAACACAGGTTTACAATATTACATTTGATAAGTGCTAACTCCACTTAGAGAGTAGGTGCAAAAATGGTTTATGGGCTCATCTTATTAGTTATTCAAATTCAATCTTAACGGTAAAGCTGGATTTTATATTACTATTTTGGAAATGACACTTGTAGAAAGGGTCTTTCCTACCGGTGTCCAGCTGTCCCATGATTCTGGATGGCTTCCCATTGGTAAGGTGTGTATTGCTCCCAGATAGTGGACAAAGTGCTCTGGGTGTGGAGAGGAGGACTCCTCCCTTGGCAGGGTGGCCTGTGAGCTGTCTCCAGCTCCTTCCTGAGCTTCAATGGTTAGCTACCTTGTTACTAGCAGATGAAGGTCACACCTGGGCCAGCCTCACTTTTGCCTCTCAAGTCCGGCTGGCTCCACAACCTGATGAGGGTGTAACTAACCTGAACTGGTTCATAAGGGTGGACAGAGGCTTGCCCTCCATCCCTAGGCTGGCACTGGGCATACAAGTGAACCTCATAGACCTCAACTCAGAACTCTCCTGGACATTTGAAGAATCAGAAGAAGGATTGCCCTGCTGTCTGAAGAACCTGAAAGAACACTGGATGTGCTTGGCTTGAAACCAGGACCCCAGAAGTGACACCAGGGATCAGTTGGTTGAACTCTTGTGTGAAGTACACAATATACTTTGAGACCTCTCTCCCTGCAGCTGCCTAGCTGACTTGTTCTAACTGGGCCTGCCTTGGACCCTGCTGCTGGCCTCTGTTAAAGTGAGTCCTAACCCCCAAATGGTGGCCCCAGGTCCTGACTCCTTGGCTGGTGTTAGAGTATACTCCTGTTCGCAAACTGCAAGAAGTGCGACTTAGTAATGTTTTGCCAACTTTCTGCCTGGAGAACTGATGCAGACCATGATTGCTGTTAAAGCCGCCACCATCGGCAACAAACACAGGTAGGCCTCAGCTTGCTGGTTTGCCCGGCTGAAGGCGATCTGACTTCCAGAAAAGATTCTAAGTCCCACTTCCAAGGGCTTAATCGGGATAAGGTCGAGCAGCATCCAATTGACATTGAGGCCTTCCAGGGCATGAACTGCGGAATTCGCCCGCCCGGATCGTTCCCACCTTAATTGTTGACTGCATCAAGCTGGACCTGTTTTTCCACAGTTGATGTATCTGCGCTGCACCTGCAATGCTGCAATTAGTTGGTGTAGCTATAATGGAAGGTGCTGTTCAGTCCATCCACCTCACAATGTACATGTTGGTCAGTTGTCAAGCAACAGATTACATGTGCATCACTACACACTGATCACCTTCAAGGGAGTGTAGGCAGGCTAACTACTGGTCCCACCCTGAAAAGGCTTTTAGGGGAAATCAGTGGCATGTCGTGTTGTTCACCATGGAGAAATTGCATACAGCTGCCAACATCTTGGACTCATTTACTGCTCAATTCTACAAATAGCTTCGACGCAGAAGTCTCAACATTAGACAATAGCAGTAATATTGTCAATAGCAGTAATATTGTTAAAAGGATGTCTGATGAAGGATTCTTTGGAGTACGGTGTTTAGTGCATTACATAAACCTAATTGAACAGGAATTCTTCAATAAAGAAAATGCAGTCGACAACGTACTGGTCACCTGTTGAAGAATTTGTACTAATTTTTGTGATTCCCTCAAAGCCCGAAAGCAGTTGAGGATCATTGCTATATGCATACGACACCGTACTGATAGCCAGGTCTGGTCTAGCATTACAAAGGCTCATTGATAACTATGTGTCCTATATGGCTTCATTAGACCTTTGGGTTAATGAAGCTAAAACTTACATTTTAATAACGGGGAAACAACCTAAAAGATTACCTGCTTTTAATATTGCTTCCCGCAGGGTCGAAATCACAAAGATTTTTTTTATATTTCGGTGTTTTGTTTAACAGTTCAGGTACATGGTCAAACATGATAATGAATAGAGGTAATACATTAGAAAAGAGCATCATGGCTATATTTATTTTCACGAAAAAATTAGGTACTAAGCCCCTGGAACCAATCAAAAATATAAATGCTGCAAAAGCTATTGCATCCGCTACATATGGGGTAGGGATTTGGAGATTAACAAAGGCGGATGTATTACAAAGGTTAGAAGGTGGTTTTTATAAGAAAGTTTTGTCTCTTCTCAAAAGCTGCTTAACATGCATAAAGAATTTAATGTTCCATATATTTCAGATTTGATATCCCTTGCCCCGACACTACTATGGCCTTCTATTCGGCAGCGGGACACGGCTGGATTAACCCTAAACATCGTTAGGTCTGGTTTAACCCTTGAACAGGCCCATAAGGTATCATGGCTACAATATGTTAAAGAAACACTGTCAATATTGGGCTTAGAATCCCTCTATAGTCATCCATTCATGTGTCAGTCAATTTCTAAAGCTGAAATTAAATCTCGCCATAGTTTGCACTGGGAAAATAAAAGATATGCACAAAATTGTGTCAAAACCACGGTAGCTAAATATGTTATGTTATGTTATGTTAACCCCTTGCATGCCCGCCCCTTTCCCCGCCCAGTGCCGCGCTTTGCATTTGCGGGCGGAGTTCATGACGAGCTGGACTCGTCATGGGCACAGCGCCGCCGCAGCCCATGACGAGTCCAGCTCGTCATGGGCACTGAAGGGGTTAAATACAATTTATAATGCGCACAGCTACCCAAAAAGGGTTTCCCAGCGCAAACCTGGTGGAACCATAAAGTGTAAAAAGTGTAGATTATTGATTAAACAGCCATGTTTTTAGTAGCTTGCGAAAATTAGAGTTTCTTTGCGGATCATTATGGGGAGAGAGTTCCACAAGAGTGAGCCGAGATAAGAAAAAGAACGGCCACCCATTCTTGTGAGCTTGATCCTAGGAATCACAAATTTTTCCTGAGTCGAGGAACATAACAGGCGGGAAGGCTGATAGAGGCGGTCTAGATTTTGTAGGTACTGAGGAGCAGTGCCAGTCTTCATCTTGAACATATAGTTCAGAGCTTTAAATTTCGTCCGATTTTCCACTCTAAGTCAATGCAGCATCTCAAGGCATTAGAAGTAGAAGTCATTCTTGGGATTCTACAAAGCTGTCTAGAGGCCGAGTTCTGCACCACCTGGAGCTTACGTAACACA
This sequence comes from Triturus cristatus, assembly GCF_964204655.1. Classification (NCBI taxonomy): domain Eukaryota; kingdom Metazoa; phylum Chordata; class Amphibia; order Caudata; family Salamandridae; genus Triturus; species Triturus cristatus. The sequence goes on along the minus strand of NC_140589.1, from coordinate 137,818,714 downwards.
TCCCTATTAGCTCCCAAAAAAAGAATATTTCCATAGTCCAGTCTAGATGTTACAAGTGCCTGGACTACAGTCTTTTGGGTAGCAATCGGGAGCACCCAGATGATTTTCTTCAACCATTTTAAAATGGTGAAGCAGGTGACTGCAGTTTTTACCGCATGTTGCTTCATAGATAATTTGCTGTCAATGATGAATCCTAGATTGCGGACTTGAGAGGTGGGCAGGGGTAAAGGCCCCATTGCAGTGGGCCACTGTTGGGAACCCCAAAGGTCTATATTTTTCCCAAAGATAAGGACCTCTGTTTTTTCACCGTTGAGCTTGAGTAGGTTAGATTGCATCCAAGATGCAGTGTTATTCAAGCCCACTTGACTGGTTGAAGGTCCTGGCAGCTTTTCCGCAGAAAGGGAAAAAATGATTTGGGTGTCGTCGGCATAGGAAAAAAGTGACAACCCCGCCTCTTCTGCAATTGCTGCCAAAGGTTGAACATATACATTGAACAGAAGAGGACTTAAAATCGACCCTTGTGGTACCCCATAAGGAGAAGAGTGGATTTCAGAAGTAGCCTTAGATGAAAAAGCTTGAAAGGTCTGCTTAGATAAAAAAGAAGACAGCCAACCAAGTGCTGTCCTGGTAATGCCAGGAGCCTGCAAGGATTTAATTGACACGGTATGAGAAACCGTGTCAAAAGCGGCACTCAAATCTAATAATATGAGGGCCACTGTGTAACCTGCATCTAAGCGTTGTCGTAACATTTCGGTAACACCAAGGAGAGTTGTCTCGGTTGAAAAACCCGCTCTGAAGCCGGACTGAGAGGGATGTAAGAAATTAGAGGATTCAATATACTTGGTTAGTTGTAGATTTACATGTTTTTCCAAAATTTGGGAAAAAATAGGAAGTAACGAATTGGGCATAAAGTTGGATGGCTGGGTAGGATCAGCATTCGCCTTTTTCAACAAAGGGAGGACCATGGCGTGCTTCCAATCAGGTGGAACCAAGGCTTCTTGGAGCGAGGCGTTAAGTAATTCCATAACGATTTTCAAGGAAGGCTGTTCAAATTGCAGGAGTACAGAAGCAGGGAGAGGATCAGAGGGAGATCCAGATTTAATGCTGCCTAAGATTTTTTTTAAAGAGTTAATATTAAGAGGCGCCCATGTTTTCAAATTTATAAAAGGTTCAGCAGCAACAGTAGGCTCAGAGGAAAGAGTTGACTGAATAGACGCCGTTGAACTGGTTTTATATTATGTCAAATAAATTTGCTCCACTCTATTTATAAAACGATTAGCAATGGTGTTGCATTGTAATTCATCCAGAATAGGAGAAATGGGCTGCGTGTCCGAGCCCGCTAATTTCTTGACCATAGTAAACAGGACTTCCCATAATTCCTGATGAAGCAAATTCATATCTGTCTTTCGTAACATATATCTGGCATCAATATGTACTGGTGTGATGTAGGTTAAATCTTATCCCGTGCATGCTGGGTTTTCCGGCGGGTGTGTATTCAATTAATGATCCCTCACTTTGTTCATGTGATGCTACCTTCCCTTAATCAAATTTGCGCTTTATATCCTTTTGTAAATTTTATATGTATGAACATAAAAAGTATATTTGTCCCTTCTTGAGGAAATATAGCTTCGAACAATGTTGCCCAGCTCTAACTTTTATACAAATGCTCTCTGACCCTTATGTATGCTTCTTTCTTACATCCTACTTATGTATGGCTTTATCAACTAGGAGATCGATTGCCTTCTAACTCTATTTTGAATGGACTTGGTGTTTTTTAACATTATATTGTGATCTTGATGAATTTAGTATGGTGTAAAAGAGGGTTTTTTAGCTTCAGTTTTTTTTACCTATGGTTTACCTGTTTTTAAATCTATTTGGAACTGTAATGTATGATTTAATATGTATTTTATGATGCATTGTACTTATATTGACTGACTGACTGACTGACACTGACTATTTGAGAAGGACAGCTATTACGTGACTCAGTGGAAAGAGGATGCAAAGCAATGACAGTGGAGGTGGTCAGATGGGGGTTAGGGAAGTGTCTGCTCCAAATACTACTCCATTTTGAGATTATGACACAGGAAGTCAGCAAGGAGGAGAGTACAATAAGCCAAGTTATCTTGTTGTTACACCTGCAGCAGCAACATTTGCAAAATTTAGCAATGTCAATGAACAAGCAGCTGCCCAGGTCAACAGCTTAAACCTTCACTTGAACACTAATCAGAGGCTGTAAAAAGAGACTGTGTCCTCCCAGGAGAACATCTGTTTCACAATACTGGATCCACGGAACAAAAGAGTGCAGTGACTTTCATTCCTTTCTCATCATTGGATGTCCCAATTTACAAGACTTGGATTATCAGGAATATGGGTGATCCAGAAGACGAACAACTGAAAATTCAAGGCCAATCCAGAACTGAAGCACAGCATTTAAGCTTCAGAGAGGATGGTACTGTTGGTTCTCAGTCTCTGCAGCAGCAATCAATACCATTGCCAGCTACTACCAAATCCACAGCAACAACAGCTTCAAGTTCACTGCCAACGTCTGCAATGGATTGGTTTCATACACCAGTACTTAAATCAGGTGCACCCGCTCAGGCACTGCAAGTGGAAGGGCCAATGACAATTAAGAAGATGGTCCAAGCCTATCTGGATGACACAAAAAACAGAGGTCAGGAAAGGGCACTGTCCATTTTTCCCCACATCAAATGGTAAAATTATATACTTTCTCTTCCTGTGTGAGGCAACATATGGATGTGGCTGTACATATTCACTCACCTTTCAATCTAGTTCCAACAGGAGCGATAGGTGCTCCACACATCTCCAAACCCCCTGTCAATCACATAATAATATGTAGGTTAGAAGTAGAGCCAGGAAAAAGTGTATGAATTAACGAAAAGATTTCTAAAGTGCACAGCTACTCTGGAGAGTGTCCTGGCACTACACCAGTACAAGTGAATTGGAAAAGAGAGAGAAACAGAGATACTGGACATCATCATGCTGCCTAGTTATGCAGCTGGGTTTGATCTGCACTGCATTCATATCTAAAGACAAGAGATACTTTTATTGTTGCTATGCTATTGATGTTGGCATGCATCTTCTGATATTGTATACAATATATCTGCCAGCGATCTTTGTATTTCCAGTTGTCTATGATGGAATGAAACTCAGTATTTTTCCAGAGCTGAAAATTCAATTAGAGTTGATATAATAATTATGAATAACACTCTTTTCTATTACGTGTTGTGTGGTAAATAGAGCTGACTTCAAGATTATATGTGGTAACATTCTGTGGTTTTGATTGCAGTTAACGTAATAGCTTGATAACTGTAAAATGTAAAACGTTTATTGATGTTATATAGTTCACCTAAACAACCAACAAACGTGCTCAATCAAAACAATACCTCAATACTGTAAGTGTTTTTTTTTTTTTTTTTTTTTTTAAAAACCTTTATTCGGATATTTCAGATACACAGCTATTCAGCCGACAACCCGGAGGTTCGGCAGCTCGTCAATCAACATATGTAGTCTTCTACAGCTGTCATGCAGGAGAGAAAAAAGGTTTCAATTTTTAAAGAAAAACATAACAAGCAAGGCAATATACATCATGTGTTCGCGCCAGATCCCACCGATGAGGCGGCCCCATATCCACCATCAGATCAGCCCTCAAGTGTGGAGGGGAGGGAGAGGCAGAGGCACAACTTTCTATCAGATTTCATCCGCAACACTCAAGTCGGAAGTGGGGCTAGGGGGAAAGGTGCTCCTCTGGTGGGTCAGTGGCAGGAGGCAGGCAGATGTACCCCCTATACTGGTTCCACCCCCCCCCACACCTTGTGCCATTTCTTGGGCCTCCCCCGTGCACAATACACTGTTTTCTCCCGAAACATGCACCAGTCCATGTTATCCTTCCATGCATCTAGGGTGGGCGGGCTAGGGGATCCCCACAATCGTGCAATATCCCGCTTGGCCACCATATTACCAAGGGTCACCCATTGAGTCTGCGCAGCATCGTAGTCTGTAGGGCCCCACACGTTCAAGAGACAGCGCCGCGCCTCTGAGTGCAACACAATACCCGTGACCTCCTGCATCACAACATGAATCTGCTTCCACAATTCCGCAATCACACCACACTCCCATATAATGTGCAGAAAGGTGCCCACCATCCCGCAGCCCCTCTTACACAGCCCGTCCTCGGAGAAACCCATGTGGACCAACCGAGGACCAGTGACATAGACTCTGTGGAGTATCTTGAGCTGGACCAGCCGCAGCCTGGCGGGGATGGCAACCTCTTTCGGGGAGGAGACAGCGCACTGCCAGTCCTCATCGTCCAGCTCAAGACCGTCTCTAGTCCACTGGTCCCGCACCCCCAGGAGGAGATCGGTACGGACGTTCACCAGCTTCTTGTAAATGAGAGAGATTGTGCTCTCCGGCACATGGCCGTCCAAGATCCGGTCCTCCAACGGAGAGGATTCAGGCACCTTCTCCCCCTCAACGAGGACCGACCGCAGCGCATGACGTACCTGCGCGTACCGGAAGTATTCCGTGCCCTCAAGCGCATATTCCGTCTGCAGCTCTGTAAACGACTTAATCCGCCCCTTGGCCAGCATGTCCCCCACCCTGGAGATACCAATCAGGTCCCATTTGTCGAAACCCTTAGAGTTCCAGAGTTTCCCCAGCATGTCCGAGTCAAACAGCGGAGTGGCCAGTGTGAGCCTATCCTTCCACCCCAGGGAGTTCGTGACTGCCTTCCACACGTGCACCGCCACCCCGGTCGGCCCCGTGAGGGATCCAGCCGGAGCCCTTGAATAAAGTGCTCTATAGTAGCCACCACCCCGCAACAACCACCGGTCCATAGCGAAGCCGGGGCTAAGCGCAGGACCGTAGACTCCGTGGTTGACTGCGCTCAGTTGGGAGGCCCAATAGTATCTCCGGATGTCGGGAAGCGCGATACCACCGTCGTACCAAGGGAGAGTTAGTTTTGCTATCGCTATACGCGGGCGGCCGTCCCACAGCAGCGAACGCTGTAGACTCTCAACCTCCCGAAAGTAACTGGCCGGGACCAGCTCCTGGGTGTTCTGCAGGGCGTAGAGAAAGCGGGGAAGCGACATCATTTTAAAGAGCGCCGCACGACCGAGGAGGGAAAGCGGCAGCCGCCTCCAGCCCGCCACGTCCCTCCGCAGGCGCGCCAACGGAGGGAGCAGGTTTCGCTCATACCGTACCGTGGGGTCGGCTGAAATATAGATCCCAAGATACTGAAAGCCCTCCCGGGCGATCTGGATCGGGCAATTCCGCGGGGGAACCGGAGCGTCTCCACACAGGGCGTACAGATATGACTTACCCCAGTTGATGGTGAGCCCCGAGTTCCTCCCGAAGGAAGTCAAGATGTCGCAGACAACAATAAGAGACTTCCGGGGTGAGGTAAGATAGAGCAGAATGTCGTCGGCATAGAGGGAAATGCGGTCCTCGTGGTCGGGGGACCAGCGAATCCCCCTCACGTCTGGGTGCCACCGTATCCATGCCGCTAGCGGCTCAAGGGCGAGAGCGAACAACAGCGGCGAGAGGGGACAACCCTGCCTGGTACCCCTTCCCAAGTCGAAGGGATTGGAGGCCCTCCCGTTAACCGCAACTTTGGCGAGAGGTCCTTCGTATAAGAGCCTCACCCAGCCCACAAATCCGGGCCCGAAGCCGAACTTCGCGAGCGCGGCCCACAAATATGCCCACTCAACCGTGTCGAATGCCATCGTTGCGTCGAGCGCCGCCACCACGGCCGGTTCCCGCATCGTCCCGACCCTTGCGTTCACACCATGAATGCGCCTAAGATTCAACGCAGTATTCCGATGTGGGATGAATCCAGATTGGTCGGGGTGGATCAGGTCACCGATCACCCTGACTAGCCGGTTTGCGAGGATTTTAGCAAGGATCTTAGGCTCAGCGTTAAGGAGCGAGATCGGCCGGTATGAACTGCACCTGTCTCTAGGCTTGCCATCTTTATGGATGACCACGATCGTTGCCAGGCGCTGGTCGAGCGGGAGGGAACCCGTCGCCCGCGCCTCCACAAACATGGCTCGTAGATGCGGAGCGATCTTGTCCGGCTGGAGTTTGTAGAGCTCAATGGGCAGGCCATTCGGACCCGAGGCCTTGCCCGGACGCAAAGAACGGATCGCCCCCGCGATCTCATCGACCGTGATGTCGCCATCAAGGTCGTCCCTGTCCACGTCGGAGAGGCAAGGCAGGGCGAGATCGCGCAGGAGTGCACATGAGTCCTCCACAGGCCTGTCCGACACGGATGTATAGACCGTGCGGAAGTAATCCGCAAAGCACTGGACTATGTCCTCCGGCTCAGTGACCAGGACGCCAGCCTCCGTCACTAGGTCCGGCACCACTCGATTGACCCTCTCCTTCTTGTCCAGCCACGCGATCAATTTCCCGGCCTTGTCCCCGACGTCGTACAGACGGCCCCGCTGTTCCCTACTCAGAGCCTTGGCTGCGTCAGTCACGAGGGCCTTGTACTCCGATTGCTTAAGGCTCAATTCGTGCAGCGCCTCCTCCGTGACCTCACCCTCCAGGGCCAGCCCTAGGTCTGCGATCTCCGCCTCAAGCTGGGCGACCTCCGCGTCCCTCCGACGCTTGGCCGCTGTAATCAAGGAGAGGGCCTCACCCCGAATCACGGTTTTGAATGCTTCCCACAAGGACACCGCCGACGTGACCGAACCGAGGTTTTCTTGAAAATAACGGTCGATCGCCTTAAGTACCGCACTACGAGTCACAGGGTCTCTGAGGTGCCACGGGTTAATTGGGGCCACCCTACCACCCACTCCTCTGGCAACATCCATACAGATCCACACCGGAGAATGGTCAGAAATACCTCGTGCCATGTGCCTGGCCTCAGAGACACTAGAGGCGTGTGCAGCCAAAGTAAGGACATAATCAATTCTGGAGAGACTGCCATGCGCACCTGAATGGAAAGTGTACTGCCGTTGTGTGGGATGCAACATTCTCCAACAATCGACCAGCCCTAGGGTATCTATGAAATCAGGAAGCCACTTCTGAGCCCCTCCCGAAATCCTCTGCGGGTGCCTGTCAAGCAGGCCTGAGCCGACCGCATTAAAGTCACCACCCACCACCAACACGCCCTCTGGGAGACCCAGTAATGTCCTCTCTAAGTCCGCTAGGGTAGTGGGCTGCAATGCAGGGGGGACATAAACCGACACCAGGACCAGCGTCCTGCCCTCCCACCGTCCCGCTACTGCCGCGAAGCGCCCCCTATCGTCTACAGTAGTAGAGTCAACCTCAAATGGGAGAAAGGACCTGACTAGTATTCCCGCCCCTCTGGAACCCGAGGTGAACCCGGAATGCGCAACAAACTTATAGCCTTTACGATTGAGTGCATGGCACGTGTTGCCAATCAAGTGCGTCTCTTGCAAGAGGACAATATCAGGGGCACATCTCTTCAGAAATTGTAGTACAATCCCACGCTTAATACGATCCCCCAGGCCATTCACATTCCAACTGAGTATTTTGAGGCCCCTACCCCCCATCCCAGCATGTAAGGAGACCACCACCACCCACGTGGAACCCGACCCGAACCACAGGAGCTTGCATCATGACGCCTTGCAGAACCAAAAACAACAACAACCCCAACAACAAACCCCACCCACCCCCCACCCTGCACCCCTGCGTAAGCTCTAAAATGCCCCCCAACTTGCAGTGTGCCTGTCGCCCCTTATAAAACTAGTCTACGGAAAGAACCCCAGAGGAGGAAAAGCTCCCCTACTGCCCCCACCACCCCCCGGACTATCAACCTCCCGGAGGGATCGGAGTCGTGGTACTTAAGTCCCGGGTCAATGTTCGTCACCGGCACCATCTGCGCCACCAGAGCGTTCCACGCCATGCCGCCCTTGGGGCAGAGTGTCCAACCAGTCTCCGACCATGTCGGGTGCCTCTAAAAAGAAAGTTCGCTCTTCGAACACCACCCGCAACCTTGCAGGAAAGAGCATGGCGTATTTTAGTCCCATCTCACGCAGTCTTCTCTTGACCGCCATGAAGCCTTGCCGCTGCTTTTGCACCATCTGAGTGAAGTCCGGATAAAAGCTTACAGTAGTGTTCTGGAATGGCAGCGGGCCGGCCATCCGCGATGCTAGTAGTATGGCATCTCGATCCCTGAAATTAAAGATCCGGGCGACAATCGGCCTTGGTGGGGCCCCCACCTTGGGCCTCCCGCCAGGAACTCTATGGGCCCGTTCGACGGTAAAGAACTTGCTAAGGCCTTTGGGTGCCAGATGGTTCACCACCAGGTCCTCCACGAACAGGTCCACCGACTGCTCCTCCGAATTTTCCGGGACCCCAATGATGCGGACGTTGTTGCGCCGAGCACGGCCTTCGAAGTCCTCCAACCGGCGGGCGAAGTGATCATTTGCTGCCCGGAGAGTACGGACTTCCTGCTGGAGGCCGGAGACATCGCCCAGGAGGCCGGCAGTCTTGAGGTCCAAGGACTGAACCCGCTCATTAGTTTTGCCGAGGTCGGCCCGAACCAGGTTGACATCTATCGATATGGCATCTACTTTTTGTGCCAGGGTCTCAAATTGCTGCCCAATCGAGGACTTCATCCCTTCGATGGCCCCCATGATGTCCTGCAGGGTCAATTCTGTGGAGGGGGACGCCGCGTCCGTCGGGCCCGATTCGCCCGGGGACCCCTTCTGATGGGCATAGCGGTCCATGGTATTAGTCTGGGTGGAGGTGCCCCGCCTGGTGTTCTTGGGCTTCTGCTTTTCGGCGTCCGACCTGGTCGACATCTCAATCTGCCGTGTAGACAATCTCCTGGCCCGTACAGGGTAAATGGGCATGCAACCAGTGGCTGGCGCCGCGCACGCCCCGTCCCGGGCGCCCTGGAGACTGGAAGGCGAAATCGAAAGCGAAAGTGAAATCCCCTCCACCTCCGACGACTCCTCCCCGACCAGGCCGCTGTTGTTCAATTAGGGCACGGGCACTGTGCCAACGCAAGTCCCGGGCACCGTGCGGGGATTAGGCCCCAAACTTCCAGGCAGTATAACTTCGGTCTCCGGTGGGCGATTTCGACCCGGACAACGGTTCCCGCCTCAGCAGCAGATCCTCTCCAATAGTCCGGGCATCAAGTGCAGGATAATAGACAGGATAAATGCCGGAGGGAGCGAGGGTCTCGGGAGCTCTAGGCTCACGCGGCCATCTTGATCACGCGCTAAGCTCCTCCCAATACTGTAAGTGTTTAATGAGGATATAAAATCTGTGCATGATGAGGTTCGTGTAACTCCTCTTGCAGAAACAACTGAAATGCAGTATAGAGTTTGTAATCATGAAGGATAATTTGTGTAACCCAGCAAGTGTAAGATACAGTTCATAATCTTAATAGATGCCTTCTGGTGAAATAAAATTCAAATAAGAACTCAAGAGTCCTTAATGACGAAATTCTGATATAATGTTCAAGTGCCAAATCTATTTCCTTTTTGGCAAGTGTTATGTTAGAATGCTTCTGTGGCTCCAGGTATGTCTTTCGTCAACTTCCAAGAATATCAGATTGTGTGGATTTCGAACTTCTAAACAAAAAGTCCTGGCTGCAACAACTATGTATTATGACTGCCTAACAAGGAAGCCATGGACCACAAAGAACTTATACGCAAAGCATACAAAATGGCTGCCACCATTGCACTTCTTGTAAGAGTCCTCTGGCTCTATTGAACCTGAACTCCTTATTGTCTTCACTCAGGTGTTTAGCATAGTGCCTCCATAAGACACACAAAGTCTTTTTCCAGGACGTGATTACACTCTTTGGCATCTGAAGACGTGAATGTCTGTAAGATTTTGAGTAGTGTGTCTCCATACTGACCGGACACTCTTAGGTTGTTTGTATTTATGTGCTCTATATTGCTATTGCTGTATGGTATGATTGTGCTTACGTGTGGACAATTTCCAATTTCCCCCATTCAAATTTGAAACTCTGACAACAGGATATGGTATGATACCTGAATATCTAAAAAATATTGTTTATTTATTTATTTGGCAGACTTATAATACATATAAACATAAGGGTCCACGGGTCCAAAAAAAGAAAAAAGAAAAAAGGATAATGAAAACTGTGTGAAAGAACACTAAGACTACTGTCTAGATGCAAGAGTCCTCATAAAGAGGACCTAATCCCATCACCCACCGAAGTGGCATGCTTGATCATATGGGATCTCCTCTCAACCGCAACCTAGTGCGATTGAGGAGCTACAACTCCCAGCCTTCGTCAAATGGAGGAGCTCACGGATGTTTTAGCCATGCTATGAGGACTAGATCTCCTAAAGATCGATGAAGCCAACCATTGGTGTGGTGAAAAAATAAGTGTTGCAGTGTAAATAAAAATAAAATTGACTACGAGGAGGGAAAAAACTGTTTAGTAAGTAACTCCAAGTGCCAATGTTAAAAATGTCAGTGAAGGCCCAGTCCTTAACCAGTTTTCGGACACGCGTCTAGTGGTCTACATGTTTCAGCCATCAACGATCTAAAACTGCGATCTTGGCTTTCTTCAGGACCAGTACAAATAACTACTGTTATATGTAGAATAGAGAGGATGTAGCTCACGCTTTCTGATTTCCTGACGTTATGCTGACGGAGAGGATGGTGACACTGCAGGACAGGTGTTTCCCTGAATCTTTGACGGACTGATTGGATGCCCAATTCCCTGATGAACGGAACTTTTGCATTACATGGGCATAAAGTGACAGAACAACTGAATTGACTTAGAGGACGATAATTAGCCAGAATAGGTAAATATGATGGCCAGCTGCTTGATTGACTAATAATTTTATTTGCATAATTTAGATAAAAATTAAATTAATCAATTACTAAATGAGTTGGGTTGTTTATTGATAGAAAATGTTTAGATTTAAAAGGTGAATAGAGAATTAGAAATTATCAAAACCAGCAACTAGCAGATTCATGGCCAACCCATGAGAGGAATACCAAAGGTGGAATTTAGGGCCTAATGAGATAAAGAAGGTTAGGTAGATCTGTTGCTCATTGGGGTCAAAAGGTATTTCCTTTCATGTCAGCGTTTGGAAGATAATCACCTCCCGAGAAACACAGATTAATGGTGAGTGAATGTTGGTGTTATGGGCCCCACCAGCGAATGTTGTGATTGAGTGTGTTTGTGAGATCTTTTGGTTTGTGACGAAGGAAGGGATTTTGTATTCCACGCTGCAGCAGTATTTCTGGTAGCAGGATGATGGTTTGTTATTGTTTTGGTTTGATGATTATTGCTTGTATATAGCTTATTGATTATTGATTGGTATTGATTTATGTACTAACACTCTATGTTGAGTTGCGTCGAGTTTAATGTTGTTGGTACGGCTTCTGGGATGTAGGAAGTCGGAAGTTTGTAACGGTTCCGTAGTAGAGCAGAGGTAAGCGCTGCTCTCGGGAAAGACGGAATTGTTGTTGCCCTGTAGGTACACAGGGAAAACGTTTAACGATTGAAGTTGCACAACGCATTGTCTGGGTTCGATTTGGTGACATCGCCGTGTGTTGCCATTAGAAGACATTTTCTGTGTGAGAGAAGTGTGTATGATAGCGAAGGTTACCTGTGAAATTCTGGTCTTAGGTACTAGGGATCCAAATGGCATTCCGATAACGCTTATCACTAGAAAGGTAATAGGTATTCTCTGAGCTTGCTAGAAGGACAAAGTAGAGGGAAGCGCTGCTTTGTTAATGTATGTCATAATTCTGTAGTGGGACAGACTGTTCGCTGTTCTCGGGAAAGACAGGATTCTGTGTGAATGTACTACAGTTTTCCATATAACAGTGTGTGTATGAAAAAGCATTCCGATTAATGGCGAAACTCTAGTTTTATTTCTCAGGAACATTGGGTCTCCAACTAGTTGTCTTAATTCTAGAGAAGCGGTTGGTTGATGCTTGCTAGAAGGGTAAGGTAGAGAGATGTGCTACTTTATCAACGGAAGTAACGATTCCGTAGTAGGGCAGAGGTAAGCGCTGCTCTCGGGAAAGACGGAATTCTCGTGAGAAAGGTCTTTACTATTCTTTGGTTAGCGAAGCGGACAATGGAGACGTTTCTATGTTGTTACTAACAGAATTGTAGAAATTGAAACAAAAACTTACTGAGCGGTTTTGTAAAGGAGGGGTCAGTAGCAGGAGCAGGTGCTGCCGCAGCGGCTACTGACGTCAGAACGACCACGCTGGGATTGGACAGTCGGTCAGAACTGTAAAACGCTCTGCGCTAGGAGTGGAGAAATACAGGGTGATGTAGACGTCCCTTATTGGTACGATAGTGCGAGTCGCGCTGTGATTTGAGGATTGTGACAGTGACGTGGACACACTAGATTGGTGCGTTAGTGTGAGTCGCGCTGCAATTGGACAGAATAGTGGTACATTTGTAAAGAGAGACTAGCGACACACAAAAGATAGGGAAAATGTACTATGATCCACCAGAAAAGGAGAAAAAGACCTGGTTTAGCAAAATTAAGATATCATACCTGTATCTGGTTAGATAATTGGGTAAAATATACTAGGGACGATGGAGTATTAGCTTTTCCAGAACATGGTTCATTTAATTTGGCTGTTTTGAGAAATTTGAGAGAGAAAATGATGAAATTAGGACCAAGACCTAGACCGACACAGTTTGAGGCTCTGACGGAGTGGGAAGATGAAATGCATGAACGAGAGAGACAAAGAAATGGTAGAGGATATAGGTACATGTCTGATAGATCATAGGGGTATGAAACGCATGATGATCGAATGAGAAGATGGCGCGAAGCAAGTATGACTGAAGGGCTGTTCCCCGTAAGAACTACAGGAGAGAATAAAGGGCGAAAGTGTGTAGAAAAGAGACATAATGTTGAGTCGAGAAGGTGCGGAGTGAATGAATCGGAAGATGATGTTCTTGATGACATGTTCTATAAAAATCCACCACCTTATCGACCAGAACCAGAAACATTAACACCAAGTGCCCCAATGAGAGAAACATTATGAATTATTAAGACAGAACCAATGTCGCAAGATTTAAAGAAGGGTAACTCTATTAAAGAAGCAGGAAATAGAACAAATGGCGAAAATTCTGTAGATTTGGCAAAAACTACATTAGAATTGACAGAGAAAATAAGGGAACTGACTAAAAATCTATAAGCTGAAACAGTTCCAGTGACAATAGGTCCAGTAATGCCCATTTTCGAAAAACAAAAAGATAGCGAACATTGCTTAACGGTTCCTTATACAAGTCATAAACAGGTTGAACAGCCACAACTGAGCCAAAATGAGAATCCATAGAGACAGACAATGAGTATGATTGAACCAAGTATTTCAAACAATCCATTTATAAATCAGAACACCCCGGAAAGGAGTAGAATGACAGCGGAATCATTTTTAGAACCACAAAAGATTTCAGATCAAGGTAGTATAGAGAAACCAGTAGGACCATCTACAGAAGAACTAAGTGAGTGGTTAAGAGGCTTGCAGAGAAAAGAAAAGGAATCCCAATCAATTGATGTGGCCAAGTTACGAATGGTATTGGAAGAATTAATAGTAGGGACTATCCCCACAGGAAAATTGAAAAATTACCAGGATGAGGAATTACTATTCTTATGCAAAAGTGCGACATGGAGAGCGAAAAACCTACATGAAAGGTTAGAAGAAGTAGCAGATGAAATGGGAATAGACATTGAAAAGGTAAAAGCTTTGCAAAAACCCTATCGAATTGATTTCACTGAAAAAGATATTGAAAATCTGAATACAACAGGACAGATTAAGGACATAATTGTTCTATTGAGAAAATGGGGAGATGTGGATAAATGGAGAAGCAGGTGGTATAGAAAATGTGATGATGCTTCAGAAAAGACATTTTCAGCATTCCCTGTAAGAGAAAAAGAAAAGGTAGTGACAGACTACCCTATGAGAGAGATTCCTGGAGGAGGATATGTGCATGTCCCATGGACAAGACAGGATATTTTGTCTTTTACAAATTATTTCCCTTGACTGCGTGAGAAGCCCGTCGAGTGGTACAGGCAGGTAGACAGATTTGTGAAATTGTCTAAAGTATTATGGATTGATTTGAATAGCCTATTTGACATAATAGTACCAGCAGACTTGTGGACAGAGTGTAAGTTGATGATCAACTGGCCAACTCAGAAATATCCTAGGGATCCTAAAACAAGAGCTCCAGACCCTGAGGTAATGAAGAAATATGAACAGGTTATGGCATTTTTTAAAAATAAGGTACCGCCTAAAGAGACAGACTGGGTAAAAATTGACCGAACACATCAAGAAAGTTAGGAGTCAGTACATGCATACTATGAAAGGCTGATTTTAGCTTTTAAACAGTTCAGTGGAGACGAGAACCTGAGTGAAAAGGATTTGAGTCATTTTGTATCCAGATTTGTATATGGCTTACGGCCAGAAATTGGTGACATGATTAAACAGCATACTGTTGATTGGCAAAATAAGAAAATAGATGAAGTACTAAGACATGCTAAATACTTTAGCGATGAGGCAAAACAGTGAAAATTGAAAGAAAAGGCTATGTGGGCACAGGTAAAAGTAGCGGAAAAGCAGGAGGCTCAATTAGTAGAACAAACAAATAATACAGGGATGAGACAGAAATTCGGTCCAGGAAAAGGAAAAGAGAATTTTAATATAGAAGAAGCTAAAAAGAAGTTCTCATGCCATAATTGCGGTAGGATAGGGCATTGGAAATCCGAGTGTAAATTTCCCCCGAGTACTAACAATGAAAATCCATCATTGAATCCACAGGTGCAGAATAAGGTGAGTGGTCAACTGCAGCAACAGCAGCAGGTTGTTACCCCACAGAATCAGGTGCCAAAACCGCCTTTTCCGCAGAGCAGAAACTCTCAGAAGTATAGTAATGAATCGGGATTCTACAATGAAGAACAGGTAAATAAGCTGCCACTTGCTCGCGCTGTTTCGCAGTATTGGCTGCAACGCGATGAAAGTGACTCAGAAGAAAGCTATTGACGGTGCCGAAGGGAGGAAGAGGAGAGCGTACTTGGCGCAACTCTAGAAGTAGACCAGACAGGACCATTTGTAGATGGGAAGGTTAATGACGAAAATATTACTTTCCTAGTCGATACTGGTGCTACTCCATCAACTGTTAGATCAGCTGATGTTAAGAATCTTCCTCTCTCGGATGAAACGATCCAAGTAGTTGGTGTATCCAACAGACAGATTAAAACTTACCTTACAGAACCAGTGAAAGTTAGCATAGGGAAATTTACGGAAATGCACCGCTTTGTCGTGTGCGACACCAGTCCTGTGAATTTATTAGGAAGGGACCTGTTGTGCAAAATGAATTGCACTATATTCTGTACTCCAGATGGAATAGCATTTGAAACACCAGATGATGATGTACTGTATAAAATGACCATAGCTAACAGAGAAAATGAGGTTACTGAAACATATGCTGTATTCAACCCTGATGAATTATCTAAAGAATTGAAACAGTCTGTAAAGGCGGAAGTTTGGGATTTCACTGGAGAAGATGTAGGACTAATGAGAAATGTAGATCCAATAAAAATAACCATAAAGGAAGGAGTAATATACCCAAATGTCCCACAATATAAATTGACACCCGAAATAATTGAAGGAGTAACTCCCGTAATAGAGAAAATGATCAGACAAGGGATCTTGAGAGAAATAATGAGTAGTCCATGTAATTCACCAATAATGGGACTGAAAAAGCCTAATGGGAAATTCAGAATAGTGCAAGACTTGATAAAAGTGAATAAAATTGTGATATCATGTTGTCCCATTGTCCTAAATCCATCTGTGATTTTATATCAGAATCCCCATAATGCGGAATGGTATACATTAATTGATCTGTGCCATGCTTTCTTTTCTATCCCGTTGCACCATGACAGTCAGCAAATTTTTGCATTTCAATTCGGCGAGCGTATTTTGGCATGGTGCCGAATCCCACAGGGGTATACAGAAAGCCCCTCAATCTTTAATCAGCTATTGAAGAAGTCTCTGGAAAGTCTAGAAATGCCTGAAAGTTCAGTACTAGTCCAGTACATCGACGACCTCCTTGTGGCGTCAAAAACACGTGAAGCTTGTGAGGTAGACACCATAGCATTGCTAAATCATTTGGCAGACGGAGGATTAAAGGTGTCACCAGCGAAATTACAGTTTTGCAAAAAGGAAGTACAGTACCTAGGACACAACATTGAGAAAGGGCTGAGTAAAATAACAATAGACAGAATAAGAATCATAAAAGGAATGAGAGCTCCCATGACTCAGAGAGAGGTGAGAATGTTCTTGGGAATGGTTGGGTATTGTCGTCAGTGGATAGGTAATTTTCCTTGATTGCAAAACCTTTGGTACGACTGACAAGAAGTGATGTAAGAGATCCCATTGAATTAAATAAGGAAAAATTGGCAGCATTCAAGAAATTGAGATATGGGTTGTGTGAAGCACCTGCATTAGGTATGCCTGACTATGAGAAAGAGTTTGAGTTGTATTTCAGTGAGAGAAATGGATGTGCACTCTCTGTGTTAATACAGAAGCATGGAAAGATGAGGAGACCAATTGCGTATTTTTCATCAATGCTTGATCCAGTAGCTGTAGCTTTACCTGGATGTTTAAAAGCGGTAGCTGCAACATGCCGAAGTTTGGAGCAGAGTGAAGGAATTGTGATGGGATATCCATTGAAAGTGTTTGTACCTCATGATGTGGTGATTCTCTTAACAAGGAGTCGTACTCAGTATATGACACACAGTCGGCTGACTAAGTATGAAAAGGTCATATTAGGTGCAACCAATGTAAGTCTTGCGAGATGTCAAAATGTGAATCCTGCAACATTGTTGCCTGATGCTGAGAATGTGGAAGTAAGGGATGAAGCAGATCATGATTGTCTGGATGTACTTGATTTTTGTACAAAGCCACGTCCAGATATAAAAGATGTTCCATTGCCAGAAAGTGATTTTGTGATGTTCGTTGATGGGTCATGGTTGAGAACAGAAGAAGGAGTGCTGAGTGCAGCATATGCAGTGTGCACAGTCGCAGCAGTACTAGAAGCATCCTATTTGAAAGGAGTAAAATCAGCTCAAGTAGCAGAACTAGTGGCCCTAACTAGAGCATGCAAAATTGGGAAAAATGTGAGAGTGACTGTGATAACTGACAGCCAGTATGGCTTCAGAGTGGTTCATGACTTCGGCCAACTCTGGCTACAAAGAGGTTTCCTGACCTCAAGTGGAACTCCTATTAAGAATGCTGAAGTGGTTGGAAAATTGCTTGAGGCGATACAGCTGCCTAGACAATTGGCTGTGGTGCAATGTGCTGCCCATAGTCAAGGTAGTGATTATATCACTACCGGAAATCGATACGCAAATGACATGGCACAATATTGTGCACGCAATCAGAATTCTGTCAATCGGGCTAAGGAAAGGGAAATGTTTTCTTGCTCCTTGATGTTCACTAACATTGTGGGAACTTGGGAAGAAGTGAGACAATTGCAGGAAGAGGCAGGTGAGTGATGAGGAAATGAAACAGTGGATAAAAGCAGGATGTGCACCAAGAGAGAAGGATCATGTGTGGCTCTATCGAGAGGGAAGACCAGTTATGCCTGATAGCATGATGTCTACCATGGCACGGATGTATCATGGCCAAGGACACATAGGGAGAGATGCTATGATCAGGTCATTTAGGCAGACCTGGTACAATCCAAAATTCAGAGTTGTAGCAGAAAGTCTATGTCAGAAATGCCTAATATGTCAGCAGTACAATCCTGGCAGGAAGACAGTAGTGAGTCTTGGAACAATAGGCCGGGAAGGAGGGCCTTTTACCAGGATGCAGGTAGATTTCATTGAGATACCGCCTTATAACAGATCGAGGTATGTTTTGGTTATAGTCTGCCTATTCTCTAGGTGGGTGGAAGCATTTCCAACAAGGAGAAATGATGGGATGACAGTAGCAAAACTACTTTTAAGAGAATTCATCCCCAGGTTCGGGTTTCCAGTGACCCTTGAATCAGACAAAGGAGGACATTTTCATAATGAAATTGGAAAATTAATTTGTTAAGCATTGAATGTACAACAAAAGCTACATTGTGCCTACCAACCAGAGGCTTCTGGTGTGGTTGAACAAATGAATGTTACTATCAAAAAAAGAATTAGGAAAATGTGTTTGGCCACAGGTATGAAATGGCCTGATGTCTTGCCTCTAGTACTCATGACTATTAGATCAATTCCAGACAGAACTACAGGGTTAAGTCCCATGAAATAATCATGGGACGCGCCATGAGGCACGTGATTATACCAGTCAACAAGCTGATGACTATAACTGATAACATGATATTGGAATACTGTAAAAACCTGGCTGACGCAGTTCATTCTGTGTTTCATCAGGTTGGAGCGGATGCCACCACCCTCGAAAAGAAGCCAGCCCATGATCTAAGCCCAGGAGACTGGGTAAGGATAAAAGTCCAGAGAAGAAGAAACTGTTTGGTTCCAAGGTGGGGAAAACCAAGACAAGTCATTCTGACCACGACAACAGCTGTGAAGTGTGCTGGACTGAAGAACTGGATCCATGCCAGTCATACTTTGAGAATACCAAATCCAGTGGACAGCACAGAAAAGGAATATTATGATGAATCAGAGTCAAGTACTGATTCAGATAACGAAGAGCCAAGACCACAAGAAAACTCTGAAAGGGGGGAAACAGAACCAAATCTAGAATTAGTCCCCAGAAGTAGCTCTCTGAGAAGAAGGTTGCAGATTTCTGATACCAGTTCAGATTCTGAAAACGAATAAGGGACACAAGGTCCTAGAAAAGAACATAGAAAGAAGAAAGGAAAAGATAATGAAGAAGCAGTGAAAGAAGTTCAGGAAAAAGAAGCTCCAGATGAAAGACTGAGAGAAATTCCACCTGAAATAACAGATTTAAGTGAACAAGGGACAGGTACAGAGAGAGAGAGAGACAGATTATTGCGGATGACCCCCGAGGAGGTGTAGGGAACTGCAACATCCAGTTAGGTGAAGGGACAAGTAGTCAGCAGGAATATTGCATGTCGGAGACCCGAGGAGGGACAGAAGTAGGGAAAACAGAACCAGTGGTGGAAAAGGAAATTATTGAAAAGAAAAAGCAAGTTGAGACAGCGTCTGATGAAAGCGAAAATGAAATACCTGAAGGTCGAGTTCTAAGAAAAAGAGCTTGGAGAGATGAAAAGAACCATAAAGGAGGTAAATTGAAAAGAGTTGCAAAGGATGATGTGTGGCCAAATAAAATACAGAAATTAAGATATCGACTGACACGAGTAAATTCACCGAGAGCCGAACAGGTGAATGAAGTGACAAGTCAAGAAAAATCGAAAGAAGAAGAAACAATTGAAAATAAAGAAGGTAAAAGAACGAGGAAACCTAACCAGAAGTATAAGTCACCGGAAAAGACGTACGTGGCTCTGCCTGAAAAGGGAGAAGAGGCAGATAGTCAAGGAAGTCCAGAGGAGGCTATACTGAGAGCGGTTAAAGAAGAAGAAGAATCAGAAATCCTGAGAGTTATCTTGTCCGACACTGGAGAAGAAGAAACGGAAGTTCTGGAAATTCTGTATTTGGATAATGAGAGGGAAGTGAAAAAAGATGAGATGCCAAACTGAATAAATCTTGGAAGCTGTTGATGGTAAATTAATAAATTAAGTCGAAAAATAGATACTGGTAGAACCAAGTAGGAGCTTAGAGCTCTGGGTTAGAAAACTAGTTGTGAAGTAGAAGAGGCTAAGTCAAAAGACACGGTCCATTTCAACGAAGATGGCTAACATAGATAGTAGCAAAGGTAGATGTACATTCATGAAAAGATGGTGTAAAATGTGTTGTTGTTGTACAGGATTACTAATGCTTCTATGGAGCATACTTGCTCTTCTGATTTCTTTTAAGGTTACCATAGACACGCTAGAAGGACACACTGAAAACATAACTAATATAGGGAAGATTCCAAAGGTAGTTCTGACTACAATAGATAATAATTATTTACATAAAGATAGGTCAATTAATGATTTTTCTAATAATGTGTTTTCGAAATTATTGTATGAATATGTAAAGACCATGGACGTAAGGGACTGCTACGTATGCATGCAGTTACCTGCATCTGTGTCAGAAGGAGTGAATTATCATCACCTTCCAGCAACGTATGGAATAACATGTAGTGTAATAGCTAGTTTATTTTATCAGATAGGTAAATTAGAATATTATTTTTCAGATGTAGATAACATTTTTGCGCAAGTGCCTGCTAATAACAAACTAAATAAGGTAAAACCTGCTAAGGTGAATTTTTCTTAGAAACTAAAGAACTAACATTAGAGTATATATTTAAAAACAATTTGACTTGCAGTTTAAAGAAAGAGGAAAATATATTCTTAGACATGGTTGAAGAAAGGAGACTGAAAATGCAAAGAAAGACTTCAGAAGGAAAAGTAGAGAAAACTGTTTGGGATGTAGAAATGGAAAAACATTTGAAGGGTGAAACCAATCCAACTTTGGCTTTAGATTGGCCTCAGAAAGGGAAATTGTGCATTAGAAGGAATCAAACTGCATATGATAATTATTTTGTAGGTAATAGGGAGTGCCATGATACATACCGAATCATGGGTGGATGGGGATTTAAAGGTGGAAGAGATCCAGTTTTCCCTGGACTATATTTTATCTGTGGGAACAGGGCATATTATTGTTTGCCAGACCATTGGTATGGCACATGTTACGTAGGCCTGGTTTTTCCAAAAATCTTTCACATGGATAGAGGAGAAGATGGTGTACATAGCTTGAGTAATCATTTAGTACGTAGTAAGAGAGAATCTTGGGCAGAAATTGTGGGTGACATTTTTGGAGCATTGATACCAGCAGTGGGAATATCTTTGAATGCAAACAAAATTAGAAGATTATCAACAGTAGTGGATCGCTTGTCAACAAGCCCCGCTGGAGGATTCTTATTGGTGAATACGGAAATGGTTGCCATGCGTACTATGGTAATGCAAAATCGGCTTGCCCTTGATATATTATTGGCAAAAGAGGGTGGAGTCTGTGGAATGCTGAAAGTTCAACATTGTTGCACTTACATTCCTGATGAAAGTAAAGATCTGAAAATTTACATTAGAAATATTACTGAATTGCATGATGAAATAGTACCACTGGAGGTTGAAGGTGTATGGGAAAAGATTGGAAAGAAAATAGCTGCTATTAAAAACTTCTTAGTAAAGATAGGTAGTACCTTTATAGGTAAAATATTGTTTCCACTAACGTGTGATTTTCATATTATTAGTAATAAGATTAGGTTGTATCTGTTGTAGAAATAATAAGAACAAGAAAAGACTAAAAAGAGAAAAATTGAGAAGAAATGATAAGAAAGAAGAAAGAGATTTTGAAGAGATAGAATTGGAAGAGTGGAAGGAAAGTATGTATAAAACAGCAAAAAGAGATTAATTGGGAGAAACTGAACTATGAATAAGAGCAAGAACACATTTTGAAAATTCCGTATAAGAGAACAGAATTTTTTTTATGTTGTTTGTGGTGATAAAATCACCAAAGGGGGG
Source organism: Triturus cristatus (assembly GCF_964204655.1). NCBI lineage: Eukaryota > Metazoa > Chordata > Amphibia > Caudata > Salamandridae > Triturus > Triturus cristatus. Next base: position 137,797,161 of record NC_140589.1, on the reverse strand, counting down.
ATTGCTGGAGCGGGTAATTCAAAAAAATGTTGTATACCCTCTTCATTTTGCATGTTTATATTTAATGATTAATTAACTAATAGTAATTTACTGATCATTTTGCTGTGGATATTAACCAACATTATTAGTAATGAATTACACGTGGGATTTGCATTTGCATGGACTAATTAATACGTAAACTAAAATATATACGCATATTAATAGTAGAGAAAATAGAATATGGCATGAAATATGTTGCTTTTGTGATGTATTTGTGATTTGTGCTATATAAAGTGAGTATAACTCGCATTGAGTGTTGCTTTTGCTAGATAAATGCACACACATATGGGTATTAGTGAGGGAATAACATTTTATTAATCATTTCTGTGTATTAATTACGTTTTTGTGTTTCTTTGCTTAAGTTGTCCATTCGGGCCAATTGTAAAATGGCCGCTCTGTGTATCCGAGATGACGTGAGCCGCTCCATGAGGTTCTGGGTGAAGTGCGCCTGCACTAACATCAGCAACAGTGACCTCGGAGTGACCCTAACCAGACTGTACCCATCAAGGACATCCTGGGAGACAAGCCAATTCTCCAAAAAGAACAATAGTGTAATTTTCAAAACCGGAATGATGAAGACCAATGAGCTAAGAGACATTACTTTGGTGGGAACCTGTAATCCCATATTGGACTGACCAATCAGGAGTTGTGAAAACTTATATTGGATACAAAATGATGTCAATTTTCCTTATCAAAACATGTAGAATAGAGAGGATGTAGCGCGCGCTTTCTGATTTCCTGAAGTTATGCTGACGGAGAGGACGGTGACACTGCAGGACAGCTGTTTCCGTGAATCTTTGACGGACTGATTGGATGCCCAATTCCCTGATGAACGGAACTTTTGCATTACATGGGTATAAAGTGACAGAACGACTGAATTGACTTAGAGGACGATAATTAGCCAGAATAGGTCAATATGATGGGCAGCTGCTTCATTGACTAATAATTTTATTTGCATAATTTAGATAAAAATTGAATTGATAGATTACCAAATGAGTTGGGTTGTTTATTCATAGAAAATGTTTAGATTTAAAAGGTGAATAGAGAATTAGAAATGATCAAAACCAGCAAATAGCAGATCCATGGCCAACCCATGAGAGGAATACCAAAGGTGGAATTTAGGGCCTAATGAGATAAAGAAGGTTAGGTAGATCTGTTGATCATTGGGGTCAAAAGGTATTTCCTTTCATGTCAGCGTTTGGAAGATAATCACCTCCCGAGAAACACAGATTAATGGTGAGTGAATGTTGGTGTTATGGGCCCCACCAGCGGATGTTGTGATTGAGTGTGTTTGTGAGATCTTTTGGTTTGTGACAAAGGGAGGGATTTTGTATTCCACGCTGCAGCACAGTTCCTGGAGAAGAGGCGAGGCAGGGGCATGTCTTGGTAAATGAAAAATTAGCCGGGCAGCAGCATACTGAATGATCTGGAGGCTTCTAAGCGTTTTACCGAAATGTTATGGGCATTATTATACTGTACCTTCAAAATATCATGAACTTAATATCAAAGGGAAGTTTATCATTTGTTTTTGCTGTCAAAAATATTGATGTTAAAAATCAAAGGACCGATTCACAAAGGAATTCATGAATATAATGAAGTAGAAATCCTGTAGTACTCTTATATGGAATTTTTGCTTTTGTTAAATGGCCTCAAAACATTTAAAATGAGAAAATGTTGGGATTGTTTGTATACTGTTAGTACAAATTGAAAGGATTATGCATACTTTGCCCTTTTACTCATAGAGGGTTAGATGTTTAGGGGCAAATTTCCAAAGGCACACAGAAGTGAGTAAAATACTCTGAGAGTAATATTATTTTTTCTCAAACATGCTTTTCCAAATCAGACCTGTAATTTATTAAATATAGTTCTTAATGCATTTTTTAATTGGCCTCAATTGGAATAATACATTCAACTGTGCATGTGTAAACTATTTGTATTGAAATGTTTATCTAAGGTATGTTTTAAATACTGATTTAACATTTTTGATATATGGGGTAGATTTATAAAAGCATGTATGATTACTAGAAGAACTACTATAGTAGTACTCTTTCACACACTCTTTTATGCCTTTGGGACTGAGCATAAAAGGTCCAAATCCCTGGGGCTTATTATCAAAGTCATTTTGAAATGCATAAAATAGTAATCATGCAATAATATTTTATAGACTCTTACATACCGTTGTGTGTTAGTACAAACACATCTAAAATGGAAATAAAATGGGACTATTCATGGAATATTCATATATAATTAGAATGAACAGAAATGACTTTCCCCTCTTTGTATTTTTACTAATAGGGTGTTAGGTTGTTTTGGTTGATCCACAAAGTTGTGTAAGAGTATTCCCATATTACTGTTCCCTGTACTCATAAACGCTTTTGTGAAACGGTCTCTCTATTAGTGAAGGTGTGAAAAGTGCACCATGCTATTTGAACTGACTGTATATGAATATTTGCTGAATATTCCAATTGTATTCATATTTTAGACATTTTAGAGGTAAATCACAAAGGCAAATAATACTATCATAAAGAGTACTGAAGGAGTACAACTTTACATACTACAAAATGCTTTTGTGAGTAAGCCTCATTATTATTTTGATTGCTGTGAAAAAGTACTTTTACTTTTGACTTCTTCATTTATGTTGTTTTAGAATCATGTTATAGATATGTACATATTTTATGTGTAATAGTTGTTTTATTAAATTAAATTACATATAAGCATTTGCTTTGGTAATTATATAGTAGATTTTGTGGTGTGTATTTTGCATGCTGGGACTTGTAGGTTTAATTTAAAACAAAAGACAAGCTGGAGAACATGTGTTAAATTGTATTTCTTAACCCCTTAATTGCTGAGGCTTTTCCATCCCTGTGCTGAGTCATTTTTTTACAGTTTTTCTTTGTTTAAATTTGTTTATTTGGATTTAGCATTTCATGTTACAAGTTAACATAATACCGTTATAATATATTGACATGCGCCTGTAGGCGGTTGAAAGATAACTGTGGAGAGCAGAATTTACAACATTACTGCATATAAAACACATTAGACAAGGCACAGTAAACTCTGTTTCTGTACTAGTATTCTTGCTAGAACCTGGCTGGTTGAGTTCACTATGATCGTGGATCGTTGTTTTATCCCCACATTTACCTTTTTGTGCTATCACCTATAATATTTAATGAATGCGTTCCCGTTTGAAAGTCATTGGTTTCGGAACTGCCGATGAATTTTTTACAGTTTCGGTACTTTGCTCTTACTCCTCCATAACTGTTTTCCACATAAGGTATCAATGCTAAATTAGCATCCTTTTTTCCCAACGTCATGGGATTCTTTAGATACTCAGAATTTATGGATTTCCTTGGAGGAGACTGAAAAAAATTGAAAAAATATAGCTAAAGGTATTTTCCGTAAAACTGGTAACAAGTGCTCCATAAAAAAGAGCATTTTTTTTCTTAAAAATTACGTCAGCAAAAGGGGGTCCATTTCGATGGCGGGCGGACCGTAACGGTACACGGGACCAACTGCCAGAGGTGCGGCGGCCCTGACATGGCAATTAGGATGCCACCAAACCAAACGAGGACGCGGAGCACAAGAGAGAGGAGGAGAACGTAATAGATCGCGAGACGCGGAAGAAAAGATATCGCCAGGACAGAGGATAAAATGAAAAAGACTGATCATGAATAGAACAAAAAGATAAGAGCGATAAGATCTGATCCCTCCCTTGAAGACAGAAAAGAAGGTGTAATCCTCTGCCATATATATTTTTTATTGGAAGTCATTTTGATATCCAGAAAAGTACATTTTGAGCAAAGTAGAAATATCATATATTATCTTCCCAAAGAAGAATACAATCTGGGTTCAACTCACCAACCGAGGTTAAGAACGAGAACAGTCAATGGAAAAAGGTGTAAAACTCAGAGCGGGTTCCTGACGAAGGCCTAGCCGAAACGCGTTGTGTCAATCGACCGCCTATGTGCTCATTTATCATCAATAGAGTAAAAATCTGATAAAAATATGTTTTCACCGCTTTTTGAATATTGTTACTGTCTATTGAATGTTTAAGGAAAGATAATCATAGTATAAGAAATGAGAAATTGTTGAGATATCACAAGCAGGCAATGCAAATTTATCATGAAAAACTAATCATAGTTTAATTAGAACCCACATACAGTATATTAAAATTAACTTGTATGTTTATTAGTAAACATGATGACATATTGATATATTGCTGTACACAAATATATATGTTGATACAAAGAAAATAATTCACTGTAAAAAATTGAAAACGAAAACCAAAAAAAATATATTTATATTTTGTATTAATTAAAGAGATATATCATGAACTTATTAGCCTGTTTGTTTTTCCATATGTAGGTATATGTGTGTTAGGCATGTATGTTAACTTTTAGTAGAATTGGAGATAGCTTTGTCCAATTGGGAGTCAATTTGCAACTAGAGTTTATCTGACACTGTGCCCGGTGTTCACCTTTTTCCCTTATTAATTAGGATGCCACCACCACCCTGGCTGTGGCATCCCGCATATATTACATTGCGGCGGGCAGTACTGTAAGTAGCACCCGCCACAATGCAAAATATGCATATTGTGCATTGGCATGCACAACGTGATAGGCACCGCGGGGTGCCTGCCACCTTGTGTATGCCAATGTTGGGGGGGTACCATGGGTACCCCCAAGTGCAGCCCACTGGGGGCCCGCAAAGGGCCCCCACAGTGACCTCCGCATGCCTTTCCATGGCGGAGTCTCCGCCATGGAAATTCCCTACAAATGGCACATCCTAATATGGATGGCGGTGCCTGCAAGGCACTGCCACCATATTGATGGCCTTTTACGCCCACCCGGGATTCCGACCGGCGGAAAAGCGGCGGATGGTCTTTCCGTTCACCATGGTGCCCCTCGCCATGCTAATATGGCGGGGGTCAAGATGGGTTATTTGGCCGGCCCGGCGGTGGCGATCCGCCCGCTATGCTAATAGACCCCAAGGTTTGCTGTGCTAAAATCATCATCTTTCCATCGCTTTAACAAACATGCACAGCTGTATCAAACCTCAATTTTTATACCACGGTGTTGGCATTTATCTAGGAGGTAGTCCATTTTTCCTTATTTTTGTGGTTTCAACCAACTTCCAGTTTGTGGTGGAAACTGGTGTGAAACCCATGGGCAATGACATAAAGCTATACAGTTCTGAAAAGTAGACAAGTCTGAACTAAGCAAGGGGTCATTTGTGTAGATCCTTCAAGGTTTTCCTAAAGAAACTAACTTTTGAAATAATAAATATTAAAAATGAGTAGGAAAACAGCCATTTTTGACAACATTTTCATCTGTTACTTCTTGTCACAAAGGTTGATTTACAAAAGCAAAATACTGTTACGTCTACCAAACCCTTTTAATCATGGGGATATATAAGGTTTATAGGCTCTCTAAAACCCAAAATTCACAGAGCCATCAACGGAGCTGCATCTGGCAATGGTTTTTCATTGTGTACCGTGTATAGAGTAATTCATATGGCAAAATATTACAGAGAAAAATGGGTCTCATTAAAACCTATATATTTCTGAAATTTATACCAGATACTGAGTTTAGGAGCAGAGGTAATTTGTACATCTCTGAGTGCATGGGTACCAATACTAGCATGAGATTCAGAGGGTATTTTACATTTGGAAGGCACATATGCAGAGACATTGAATTGGTAATAACAGATGTTCTACTATTCTGTGCTCCCACACTTCTCCAGGTGAAAATGGTACCTCACTTCTGTGGCTGGACATAACCCCTGTGACACATTACACACCAAAACACTACCCGGCTCATATTGTACCCAGCAGAATCCATGCTTGTTTTTCGTGGGTTAATGACGGATCTTGGGCCCTAGCTCAGCCACCACCCAGGAAGACCTTCCATACCAAGACATTTTTACACAGAAACACTTACAAACCTCAAGCTGAGCCTAGAAGCACACATTTGCCTCACATTTCCAATAAGGGCAAGTTCTGCAATCTGTGGGAAGCTACAAATGTCCTACCACCCAGCATTCCCCTAAGTCTACTGATGAAAATGGTACCTCACTTGTGTGGGCCTAGTGTTCACAACAGGAAAAGGCCCAAAACACAACATAGACAGATCAAAGTTTTCCATGTAAAAATCAACCCTTTTCTGCAATGCTGGTGCTGGTTGAATCTGGGCTCTCGAAGAGCTTGCCCCCAGGTAAACATACTAAACCTGTACCTTTCTGAAAACTAGACACCCTGGGAAGTCCTTGGTGGCAAAATTTGTGTGGCTCTCACCAGGTTTATTTCTCCCAGCAGCACTTGCAATCCTCAAACTTTGACTGAAGCACATATATTACCCTCACATTTCTGTGACAAAAGCTCTAGAATCTGTGAAGAGCCACAAAGTTCCTACCACCCAGCATTCCCCGAAGTTATCTGATAAATATGGTACCTTGTGGGTTAGGGCCTAGTGCCTACAACAGGAAAAGGCTCAAAACCCAACATAGACAGATCAAATTTTCCTACCCAAAAACTGACCCTTCTCTGCAATGTTGGGGGCTTCACCCAGGGAAGCCTACCACACCTGCACATTTTTTTAAATTTGGACACCCCAGGATGTTCAGGGTGGTTGGCCTTCCATGACTCTCACCAGCGATTTTTTTACCCAGAAGCCCTTTCAAATCTCAAACATTGTCAAAAACATATATGTTCCTCATATTTCTGTGACAGAAAGTCCTTGAATATGTGCCGACCCACAGATTTCCTACCACCCAGCATTGCCTGAAGTCTCCATATAAAAATGGTACCTCACTTGTGTGGGTGGGCTGAGTGCTCACAACAGAAAAAGGCCCAAAATGCAACATGGACAGATCACATTTTTCCATCCAAAAACCAACCCTTTTCTGAAATGTTGGTGGCTGCAGAATTTGACTCTCCCTCAGTCGGTACCCATGGAAACCTACCAAACCTGCACATTTCTGAAAACTAGACATCCAGTGTTTCCAAGATGGTGAGACTTGCATGGCTCTCACCAGATTATTTTACCTAGAAACCCTTGCAAACCACAAACATTGACATTTATGTGATAAAAATAATTCTGGAATCTTTCTTAAGACCCAGGTTTCCTCTAAGTCTCTTGATATAAATTGTGCCTTACTTGTGTGGGTGGGTCAAAAGCCCACAACAGGAAAGGGACCAAATTGAAATGTGGAGACATCCACATTTCATGGGAAAAAATATGTGATTTGGCAATGGGGGTACCGTTCGCATGATCAGACCCCTCCCCCCCCCCCCCATTTTCGACTGATACTGCTGGTTTTCCAGTGTGTTGCACTGTGGCCTTCGTAACCAGGCCCCTATGAAATGTGTTATCCCCTAAAATAAGTAGACAATTTGCTAATCCCTGATTGACATAATTAACTTACCTTTAAGTCCCTAGTATATGGTACTCTGCGTACCCAGGGCCTGTAAGTTAAAAAGTTAAATGCCACAAGTGGACTGCAGCACCCATTGTGCCACCAATAAAGTGACAAAGAAAAGTATGTCTTCAGGCCTGCTCCTGCAGCCACAGTGTGCAGCTTCAAAATTTTAAATTCCACCTGGAAAAGAAACGTTTTCCTAGGCCTAAACCTTTCTTTCTGATACTGGTAACTCACCGCTACGGTAGGCCCTCTAAGCCCATAGGGCAGGGTGGATGGAATTTAAAAAATAGGACACGTGCTTAAGTTTTACATATCCTGCTAGTGAAAAAAAATCAAAGTTGTTTTTCACTCTAACAAGGTTTTCTCTTCCATAGAAAACTGCTGGGTTACATTATAACACCTTATAATGAATACCTTCAGTTTGGGAGTACATAGAAGAGTGGTTAATGCTAATTTAAAATCCAATATGATGGTCAATTCAGATTTTAAATTATTTTTTTTTAAAGGACCCAAATGGTAGTAAATTACTCGAGTTGAAGTAAGTCCAGCAACACACATAGCCAACCACTCTTGCAGAGAAAATAAAGATTTTTTTTTTAAAGGACGCTTTTAGGAACTTGTCACTTTCCTGCCTACAGCCTCTAGTACTATTTTCAGAGCCGGAAAAGGGAACAAAAGGGCCTTGTCTAGGAGAAGCTGTAACCTCCTTCTGACAGATTGGCCTGGTGGGGTGTGCCAGCCTACTGTACAAGCGTTAAAGAGGATGCCTCGTTCGCTCGGCAACAGGCAGATGCAACTCACACATACCCTAGCCGTTGTCCAAGTAGCAAGAATGGCACCAATCCGGGGGGGGGGGGGAGGGAATCAATACCAGAACTGGTTTTGCAGGAGGGAGTTCCTTATTTTCCTAGATTCATCTCAGAGGTGTGCCCAGAGCTCTGACCAAGGGAAGAAAGGGTCTTCAATGTTGGATTATGGCATAGCTGGGCACTGGGATAACTGAGGGCTGAACCCCAGGAAATGACGCCAAAGTGAGCATAGGTACCCCAGATAACTTTTTCACTCTTGATTAGCGAGTCTCCCCCACCCTCAAGCTAGTGTCAAGCATACATGTGGCACCCTTTTGGGTGCTTTCTTTAGAACACCTTTGGACCTGTGGAAGGCAGAAGAAGGATTGCACCCGATGAACCCTACCATTCAGAAAGAGCACTACACCTACTGCAACCTGTGTAGAGACACCCCAAGGGCTGGGCCAGCTCCAACTTGTACCTAGGACTAAAGAGTAGTCTCCAAGGGCTAGTTGTCCATCATCCCACAGAAGGTAATCTTCCGAACAGACCAAACCTGATACCTATATCTCACCCACTTTTCATCACGGTCAGCCTTAACTTTTGACTTTGACTCTGTCTAGTGCAACCAGATACCTGAAGTTGGGACTTTGCGCTTTTAGGTGATAAAACATCTAAAATTTGTAAACTTGTGTCTTTGGTTCCCTACATTCAATTTTTGTCATTTTTATTTGCTCATTAGAATTTTTGCTATTTTATTATTTGGAGTGGGATTTTTATTGTGTTGTGTTTTTTACTTTTTAACTGTTTAGGTTATGATAAATGCCTTAGACATTTCTCCTAATTTAAGCCTATTTGCACTGTGCTACAGTTACCAAGGGTTGAGCTCAGGTTTAAATTATTGATCTTCATATCTACACCGGAAAAGCGCAAACAATGTCTGTGTCATATATGTGTTCAAGTAGGAAGTAACTGTAACAACTTCTGCTTCCTTTCAACTTGCTACATTTGATGCCGGATGGCCTTGTAGTTTGTCATTATCACATAGTTCTCCGGATACCAGCTGAGAGGAAGTTTCCACTCTGCTGTGTTTCTGGTGTTCTTTTTAGCATGACTATTATCAACCTGCTGCTAAAATAAGATGGTAAACTTGTAAACTCTGTTAGCTAGGATCACAATTCAGAATACTAGCTTCCCAGACCAGAAGCCTTACGCATACAACATTTAATTATTGATGCCCCTCATGTTGACATGCAATCAGTCCTCATTTGTATGTAACATGTATGCATTACCATGAAAGCCCCACCATCCATGACAGAACTGCTGGTAGTTGGCCCATTCTTAGGGCATATTCTTTGGACACATTGGGGCACCTTTACATTCTTGCAATATATTTCTTATTTATAATTATGCCTTTGAAGGCAGGTGTATATGATCTCTTACATTTCCCATGATATAGATCATATTGGTGTCCCTCTCCTAACATCCGTTTGAGGAATATTTGGTTGCACTTTCAATGTGTGAGCTTGTTTGTTTTGTTTTTCTTGCTATATGTACATGCCAAATATGTTAAAATTAGTTTGCCTTCTTGATAAAGCTGTGCTCTGTAGACATTTGGAATCCTTAGGTGATATAAAATAAACAGAATATATTTGTTTTAAAATTAGGAGGATTAGTATTTAAATGAATGTGATGTTTCAAATACACTTTAAAATTTAAACCTACTTGTCACTTTTGTTCTGTTTTGTGTTTTTAAATGTTCAATTAACGTTGTCATCTTCCTTCATTTGGGTAGAAATTGTGATTTGTTAAGTGTTTTTTAAAATAAATATATTTTAATTATTTCCTATTAGGTAAATGATTGTTTATCAATCATATATGTTTTTTTTTTTGCCTATTTCATTTTAAAAAATATTTTTTTTAAAGTATCATTTTCTTTGAGTGGGAATTCTTTTTTTAACTTAACTGTGAGAAATGTTTTAATGTAGTTAAATATATTTAAAATAAATATATAAGATTAATTTACATTAATTTTTGAACATGCAGATATTTTAACTATCTTTTTCCAAGTTGAATAAACTTTTTTACTTTTCTCTATACTTTATTATGTGGAGATGTCCGCCATCGAGGTGGAACTCTCTCTGTGGTAAAGTATGGGGAACTTTTCCCTACACTTGTGTAGAACTAAGAAGAAAATGATATAGCACTATACATTACATTTAGATTTTTTTTCTTTAAACTACTTTAAATTACATTAAATGATTATTTTTAATTACATTAAAAAAGAAATTCTACCTAAAGTAAAAACATGATTTTGTTTACTAAATATCAAAAGGGTTGTATCGAAATATTTAAATGTAATTTAAATATGTTTAATAAAATGTATTGTTATATTAATTCTTAAGAGCAAAAAATATTAAACTATGTTATAATTTCATTAAAAATATGCACAATTTTATATGTTTCAACATTAACTTATATTTATTTATCTTTTAAACTATTTAATTTAATTGAAATCAATAGCATTTCCTATGGGGTTTTATTTTAATTCGCTAACTTCATTATTTTCAGTATTTAATCTGCGAGTGGTTGGCTATGTGTGTTGCTGGACTTACTTCAACTCGAGTAATTTACTACCATTTGGGTCCTTTTTTCACTTGGCACAGATAAATCCATACAGAAAAAGATAGGAGAGGCAGAGGCCTAAATTCCACATGTAGGTTTGTGAGTAGAATTTTGGAGTACATTTTTTAGAACTACAGAATGTAGTCGAAAATGCAGTTTGTGAATAGGCCCCTCTATGTAGGCTTTGTGAATATCATGTGTTCGGAAAATAACGTGCAGTAATAAACATACTTGTATGTGCGTGGACATTTGCAAACTTAGATTTCCACTTGTGAATGCTCCCCTGGGTCTTTTATTCCTCTTCCAGACATAGGTTTAGAAGTGTATGGAAATTTTGGGTGTCATTATGTAATTGCAGTGGCCACCCTAGAAACTCTCTATGATAGACTCACTTTCCATTGGGAATACATATGTAGCTTAACTTTTACATTTGTATCAAACATCTCTGCACAGAAAATACTGCAGATCATGATTTTGTAAATCAGGATTTTACTCACTGGGCTAGATTCACAAATGTTTAGCTGTGACATACTCCTGGAGTACTGATGACTTATTCCATTTACTAGTACTGCAAGAGTAAGGGCCTGATTACGAATATGGCAGGCCATAGGACCGCCACACTTGTTGTGGAGTGATGGGAACAGCCACAATGGCAGTCCGACTGCCGCATTATGAGTGTGACGGTCCCACCTCCACAAGACCGCCGCAACTGCCAGGGATCCGCAAGAGTCAGAGGCTCCAATATGCTTGGCGGTGTCGCTGCGGCACCGGCAAGCATATTTGGAGTTTCCTCACCCCAACATTTTTCATGGCCATGAGGCCGCCATGAAAACTGCAGTGGTGAGTAAACAAAGCGGGCTTTACAGGGCCTCCTGTTGCCTCCTCAGGGCCATGGGGTGCCTGCAGGGGAGTACATTTGTTCCCCCGTGTGCATTCACCTCCTGTTCCAGCGCGGCATGGACTTTGCTGTCCATGCCGTGCTGAAACGCAATGTGGTTGTCCCATGGCGCTGCCTTTCTAAGGCTCTCCTATGAGCCTTTGAAAGGCAGTGCCGTGTGCCAGCCGCCACAGGACTGCCCGCCCAGATTACAACTTGTAATCAGGTGGGCGGTCAGCGGAGGAGTTTGGTGGTGTAGGAGCGAGATGGTGGTGTACCGCCCTGCTCCCATAATCAGGTCGTAAATCACATCAGATTAGAATAAAATATGGTAGATGCTATTTTCTTGAGATACCACTGTTTGTTCCTTACATTTTTGTTATATAAATTCCCAATAACTCCAATAAATACTAAAACATCTTTGTGTATTTAATGATACGAAAATTTGACTAGATACCTTTTTGCCAGCCATGAAGGCAGGTTTTTTAATGCGTAGATACAATCTCGATAAAATGCATTAAAAAGTGATCATGTGTCCTTGCTTGCCACAGGAAAGTTTCACGCCTCTTTGATGATATCAATTATTTTCAAAGATGGGCATTGAGCACTAGGAGAAAATAAGTTTCTACTTTTATTGATGTGTTGCCTTGCAAAAATATAATTACCTCACTGCAATAAACAAACATGTGTAATCACTTACATGGTTTTGATCAATTTGTTCCCTGGAAGAAATTGTTTAATGTACTAAACTCTTAAAAAATAGCCTGAATATGTTTAATAGCCAAGGGACGATGCTCAATTTATTTAGCTTTGGCCCTAGTAACACAGGATAATAAATGACATTATAAAAGACTAAAAACAGATTTGGCTATTGCTTGAAAGCCCTCATTGACAAAGAGCATTAGAACATTGTCACTTTTTCCTCTCTAACTTTATTTGCAGAAGGCTTCAGATTACTAGTCACTAAGGACCAAGGGGCATATTTATGATTTGTGAGGTGCAGCACAGCAAGTGACTTTGCTGTGCTTCCCTGCATCACAGGGAAAAGGTAGGAATGTGGCACATTTATCCAATACGGTGCATTCCTGCCCTTTCCCTTGCTATGGAGCTGTTTTGGCCACCTAGCGCCAATGCAGACACCCCTGCACCATGAAGCAAGGGTGCCTCTGTTGTAGGCAGGATTGTTTTGGTGCAGGAAGAGGCACCTTCCTGCACAAAAACAATCCTGAGAGGCCTTTCCTCAGCATTTTGCAGCACACATAGAAAGAGGAGGAAATGAGGAGAAATAACGATATTTCTCCTCCTTACATCTCTCCTGAGGAGGCATATTATTTTGGCACATTCCCAGTTTTAGCAGGTTTGGTAAATCCGGAAATATGTAAAAAACCATGGGGCTTGCGTGGGAACACTCACCGCAACAGTCATGGAACGCCTCCCTTGCGCAGAGTAATGCAATGCAACGCTCCATATTTTTGAAGCCATTCAAAGTGGCTTTGCGTGGCTTCAAAAATATGACTTAGAGGTTTGCGTCACGCATGTACCATGTTGTGTGGGGCAAGCAGTACGCAAAGCTCCCATAAATATGCGCCCTAATTCACAAACACATTTGCCCATCCAAGTATTACTTACTTCCAAAAATGGCTGAGATTGCGAATGCAAAGAATTCGTAAAAGAAGTCCTAGCATTTGGAAACACTTTTAATCCAATATTATATTTCCACATGACTGTATACTATTTTATAGGGTTGATACCGCTCAAGGGCTGAAGAATTGCTATTTCAAGGTGTAATTTAACTCATGGGAATGATTTACTAAGATTTGGCACAAGGTAATGCACCAAGACAACTTGCTACGCTGCATCAAACAGTGAAGGCAGGAATGTGCCATATTTACATACATACGGCACATTCCTGCTCTCTCTCTCTGTACTGGCAGACTTGTGACTGCCGAGCACTAACCCAAGCAGCATTGTGCCATGGTGCAAAGGTGTCTGAGCTACTGGCAGAATTGTTTTTGTGCAGGAAGGAGACCTTCCTACACAAAAACTCTGAGGCATTTTCCTCTTTCTATGTGTGGTGCAGAAATAAACATTTCTCCTTGTTATGCCTCACCTGGGAAGGTGTAGCTTTTGACGTGTCCCAGGTTTACTAGCCTTAGTAAATCTAGGAATGCACCAGAACATCATGGGTTGATTTGTGGGAACACCTACACTCCACTCCTAGAATACCTTCCCAGCACAGAGTAGCGCAAGGTAGTGACTTGCGCTGCCTTGCATCACTCCAGATTTACTATGCCAAGCATAACCATGCAAGGTGGCTCTGCATGGCCTAGTAAACCTGACTTAAGGGCTTTTGTCACCTTGCATCGCCTTGCATGATGCATTCCTGCCACAGTGATTCGGAATCTCGGAGTGAAGTCCGACAACAATCTGTCCTTCAAACCACAGGGGGAAACTGTAGTTGGGACCTATTTCTTCGGTTCTTCGGTTTCTGAGGAAGTTTTTGTTCCTACTTCCCTTTCTGTGTCAGAAGGTGGTAACCCATGTCCTCTTAACATCTCGGCTGGACTATGCCCATGCTTTATACAGATGTCTCCCTCTCTAACTACACAAGAGACTCCAGTTGGTGCAGAATGCTGCAGCCTGGCTCTTGCTTAACTGCCCGAGGAACACCTCAATACATAGCCATGTCAAGGAGCTGCACTGGATGCCTATTAGGCCTAGCTCCCAGCTACTTAACTAAGAGATATTCACACTATCATCCATCTAGATAGTTACGCTCTGCGGACGTATTGTTGCAGGTAGTGCCTAATACTAAGAGGAAGAGATGGGAAGGCACCTCCTTCACTGTGTTGGCTGCTACATGCTGGAACGCCCTTTCCCTAAACTTCCGTGCTACTAAGGATGTTGACTCCTTTAAAATGGTTTAAAAACTGATATTTAACTGTGCCTTTAAAGTAATGTTCCACATGCGAGATCAATGGTCGATGAACCTGTAGAGCCGGGACACTCTATAGAGGAGCCACACACTTTATAAGTGCCATTTGATTGACTGATTGGAACCATTAGTAAATCTGCCTTACTGCCTTCACAATTTCTTCACCCACCCTTTCCTAGAACTGGTTATGGTTGAAGATGCCTGTCATTGGAATGTGTAAATCACTTTCCCAGGTGGGAGGGGAAAGAAAACACGTACAGACTTGATGGGAGTGTAAAAATATTTTCTCCCTGCAGAAAAAATTAGCCATTGCACAAAGGCTCTGGCTAATGTATTTGATATCCAAGAACTAAACAAAACCACACAGTACAATCTAGCATCATCTCATTCCCCTATGTCACATCAACTCTTGAGAGTACAGTCTATGACCTTTCTCAAGTCTTGATCATCTCACTACTCCTTGTCAAACCCTACCTCAGTCTCATACCCTATCAAGTATTTCAACCTAACTTGCTTTAACTAGGGCAGTGATAAACAGGTCACCCTGAAGGTGGAAAACCTAATGAACATAAGTGCCTCCCGTGAACAAGTCTTGGACTGCTCTGCTTTGCTACCCTTAGATAGTCAAGTGCTGCATTAGGGTACTTGGTTTCCAGTAAAGAAACGTTGTGGAATTAATATTTGTGAATGACTCACATCCTTTGCAACTAATAACCTATTTTTGCCGTGCACATTCCCAATACTAGATTACAGCACTACAACAAAATAATTATCATTGAGTCTTGGTCATGCTTTGACTGTATAACCAGGGGCGGCTGGTGACATTTGAAAGTGGTGAGGTGTAAAATGATTTTCATACTGCCTCGCAGCGAGCAAGCGTTGCAAGCGAGCCCGAACCCAAATTTGAGAAAGCAGGAAGGTTAATAAAGCAATTGTGAAAGTGCAGTTATTACATTAATAAAGATATGTCATATAACATAGGTAGCTGCTTATTCAAGCTTTCTTTCACCCCATAGTCCAGCAGGGTCTTGATACAAGACAGATAAGAGAAAAAGCAGTGTGGTCCTCGACCAGGAAGACACTCATATTTCATTGGTAAGAAGTCAAAAGATTGATCAAATCGAAAACCTGAAATGCAATACGCAATCCAACAATTTGTAAGTACATCTCATCTATGTTCAACAAGCCATGTTTTACCTGTGATTGGAATTGTGAATCACCAAATAAACTGAGTCACTGCAATCAAAATCAACCAAAACTGTGGCTCAAGGTTACATATTGGCAGAAAAAGTATAAAACAGAAACACGGTCTAAATAACTATGAAAGTGGCACATAAATATTGACCATGCAACTCAAACTCAGAAATTCCATGTTCAATTCACTGCAAAAGCAGGCCTCCAGAACACGAGAACACCGGATCAACATAGACAGGGCCTACCCTGGGGTCAGCTGCGACCACGCCACTCTGATGTGATGTCTAGTTGGGGTGATGGTGTGTAAATAAACGTGGGGAAATGCAAATCTTGTCAATGCCAAACAGAGCAGCTCAAGCATTTAAAGAGTGTCTGAGTCAGCCGAGCCACTGTAATTTACATTTCAGTCATGTATTTATATATTTTTTTAATTCTGCAGACACCTGTTTGTTTACGGAATTGGCCGCCTACTACGAAGCAAAGTTAATATACCAAGGAAGTGTGTGCATTTAACTAAGGTTTAAAATGTTGATGCACACAAACATGGCGCGACCAAGACTGATTGTTATTCAATAGCAGAACACGAGTCAGGACGTACAGTCTTGCCAGCTTATCACAGCTCCTCTCATTCACATTACAGATATTAGATTCTGGACAAGTGCCTTTTGGGGTTTTATGGAGAAATCCTTTGGAAAAAATGTAACTCCCAAATGCCTAAAAAACATAAAAAACGTTCCAACGAAGCTTCAGTTTGATATCTGATACTGCATCAGCACAAAAAATATCCGAACCTCTTCTAGTCAAGCGGTGTCCAACATAATTCCAGAAGGGTCGACTCATGCCTGCTTTTTAGGATAACCGTTGTCTTTGTAAATGAGCTGCTTTCAGATTTAAAATACACACATGACCTCCTTTGGTTATCCTTCAAATCTTACCTTGATCCAGCTTTCCTGAACCATGCACTGCCCTGATCTAGTCAGATGAACTCTCAACATATTAGAAAATGGCCAGTGATGGGTCTTTGTCTGATTGGATAGCTCCACTTGGATCTCTCCACTTTCGTGGCAACCAGAGAGGGGTGCATGGAAACACTTCAAATAATCTGTGCATTTCTTCAGCTTACATTCATGTCTATGTGCTTTGGATCGTCTGTGACAGTAAATGTGACACACTGCTACAGTGTGTGTCTGTGCCGGGGGTCTGCGACAATCTATGTGTGTGTATTTGTACTGAGTGTCATATGTGCGTCTGTCTGTGTGTGTGTGCTTGTACCACGTGTGTGCGTCCATGTGTGTGCTTGTACCGCATGTGTGCTCCCTCTGTGTGTCTGTGCTTGTACCACATGTGTGCGCCCCTCTATGTGTGTGCGTGTGCTTGTTCTGCGTGTGTGCACCCATCCGTCTGTGTTTGCCACGTTGAGTGTGTGTGTGCACCTGTTTCCGCCATCGTGTGTGTGCGCCTGCGTCTGCCACTGTGTGTTTGCATGTGCACCTGTCTGCCTGTGTGTTTGCGTGTGTGCACCTGTATCTGCCTCTGTGTGTCTGTGTTTCTGCCACTGAGGTTCCGCGTGTGCCACTTTGTGTTTTTGCGCTTCCTTGCCTGTCACTACGTGTTTGTGTCGTGTGCATGCGTCTGTCACTGTGTGCGCAAGCAGCTGTATTTGCCACTGTGTTTCCGTGTGTGCGTGCACGTGTGCCACTGTGTCTGCCACTGCCTGTGTTTGCGCTTCCGTGTCACTCAATGTTTGTGTCGCGTGTGTGCGTCTGTCCGCCCGTGTGTGTGTTTGTGTGTGTGCCCCTGTGTGTTTGTTCTGTGTGTGCGGGCCTGTGCTTGCTACTCTGTGTGTGCATGTCTGTGCTCCTGTTTTTGTGAGTGTGCACCTGTGTCGTCCACTCTGTATGTTTGTGTGCGCCTTTGTCTGTCACTGTGTGTACAGATGCATTAAAGTATTGCAGATATGTAATATGTAAAAATGGTCATATCCGCTTTTTTAATTGTCACGCTGAACATGGCTCCGTGACAGAAGACAACTGTATACACCCCACACTGAATGAAAATCTAACTACACTGACTCAAAATACCCTGGCATTGGGTGCAGTCAGTGTAACTGCCACGGATCCTAATTCCCTGGCATTGGGTACCTTAAGTGTAACTGCCATGGCTGCTAATACCCTGCATGAGTACATTCAGTGCAACTGCCTGGCTCCGAATACCCTGGCATGGGTACATTCAGTGTAACTGCCCTGGCTCCAAATTCCCTGGCATGGGTACATTCAGTGCAACTGCCCTGGCACATCTGATTTTTAAGACATATGAATGACCCCGGAGCGGCTTGGAGCCGGGCCGAGGTTCCTTTCGTTGTTTTGTAAAGAGGGGGCCTTCTGTGGTGTGCATGGTACAGCCACAGCACAAACGGACCCACCGCAGCACACACCGCACACAGGGTGCAGCCGCAGCACACACTACACACATGGTACAGCCACAGCACACACCACACGCACCACACACACACAGTGCAGCCACAACACACACTGAACACACGGTCTAGCCACAGCACACACCGCCCACAGATCCCGTTTCTGTTCGGTATGAGCCCGCGTGGATTCGATCGCCAACTCAAAGGGAGGTGTTACTCTCCAAAACTGTGAAACATCTCCTCTGGACTAAAAGTCTCCCTGAGGCGGGATATAGCTGAGGTGTAAACTGTCAACGAAAACACTTAAGGCAGGTGGTGGAACAACAAACGACACACATAGAAATCAAATCACTTAACATAAATGTTAGAACCACAAACGAACAGTCGCAGGGGGGGGATTTTACGGAGGGGGGGTCACGCAGGAGTGGGGTCGGGGGGAGTTTTAAAATAAAATAAAAATCCCTACCTGACCAGGTCCGCGCTGCCTCGGGTCGTTGGCGCCTACAGTACAACAGCCGCATCACTGCTGGCAAGTTCCAAACCCTCTCAGCCAATCCTGGCGCTCCAGCAGCGCCAGGACTGACTTAGGGCACGGTTACTCTCCGCCCGCCTGCCCATTAGGAGACCGAGGTTTGAGCCTTTGCTCAACCCTCACTCTCCTAATGGGCATGCGCCAGCCACAGCAGACACTAGTGCGCATGACTGGGCACGGCGGAAAAATTTGCCGACCGTCCCCACTCATGCGCACTTGTGCTACTGCCTGCTGCCCCTGGTCTGACAATCATGTCAGTCAACATGACGCCAGACCGCCCATCACCTTCAGACTCTGAAGGGGGTGGGCGGGCTGACGTCATGCTGACTGACATGATTGTCAGTTCTCCCTCCGCATCTCTGAACTTAAGTAAACTGAGAGTTTACTTAAGTTCAGAGACGCCGAGGGAGCTGCGGGTGCCGGCGGCTTGTGGGGCACTGCTCCTGTGTATAACATAGCACAGGGACCAGTTAGTGTCTGCACTTGATATTGGTCCTGGTGTGAAAGAATCATCTGGGTGAATACTAATTTGTATTAGAATTTCCATCTGGTGTCAGTCCTCTGGTCCCTTCCTTGTTCTGATTTCATGTCTTGTCATGGCTCTGTGTGTACCTCAGTAGTCTGTGTATGTATGTTAGGACCAGGAGAAGCCAGCAGCGACTGAGCTGATAAAATTATGCTCCTAGTAGTACATTAGCTCACCTACCTGAGTTTCTAACGTTGCACTTTTCTACATTATAAGAAATATTCCCTCATATGTTCCTGCATGCTTCCACTGATCTGTACCTGTATCTGCCATATTTTCTAATGTAACACTGGTGATGACTCGATGTTAAAGAACCCTGGGACCAAGAGGCCTAAGGAGGAAGTGAAGAGTGATATGAGCAGTGGTCATCCGGCTGTGCCTAAGGCAATCAGGGTCTGCTGTGGCTAAATGGTCAGATGGAGCAATACATAATAAGGAGAGGCTGTATTTAAGGAAGATGTTTTCAGCCCTGTGGAGATGTCTAGGCCACCAAAAGCACACCGTTGAGAGGCTGTCCCTATTGGAGTACTGTGCAATATGTCCAGCCTCAGGAAGACTATTATCAAATATTGAGAGGTACCCTTACACAAGTAGAGGACAGGGTGCACTACAATATAAACCAGGGGATGTCCCCTACAGAACAATATCTAATTCTGATCCTTACATTCATGCATCATTTACAAACTCCCATAAACTCGCTGTTCTGAGACACCTTTATATTGTACAACCTTTCAAAATAGTATTTGTGATATCTCTATGAGACATTTTGTTTATTCTTTCTCGCTCATTTGCACTTTGAAAAAGTCATAAGCCTTTTTCAAAGAAAATTGATTGTTTTGTATGTTGCTGTATAACACTGTATCAATATATGGATATAAAAAAGGGGGAAATAGGAGATCATCTGCATAGTGAAACTCAATCGCATGATTTTTTTAAAGATTTTTTAACGTTTTTAATTGTTTTTGTACATGTACATTGGATCACTACAATTAATATCAGACATTTTTTGCATATATTTGGGTTCATTGTGATGAGAACAGCGAGTTTATGGGTGTTTGTAAATGATGCATAAATGTATGGATCAGAATTAGATATTGTTCTGCAGTGGATATCCTCTTGTTTATACAGCCTCAGGAAGACACAGCATGGAAAGACTATAAAGAGATTGTAAAAGAGGTCAGTCTATAGAGGTTACAATGAAGAAGCATGAGCTGTGTATGCTTTATTTGTTTCTGATTTCATGAGCTGTCCTGCTGCCGCTTTCAGGAAGATTAGAGTATTAGTTACATGCATTGTTATCACAGGGTCATGTGATGCTGTGAGAAGCAAGGCTACACCAGTAGAATACAAGGATGCAACTTTGGGTCGAAATGGTTTTACAAGATGTTCTTGTAGTAATGAGAAGTTATATATGAGACAATCATGGAATGACATAGAATGAAGATGTGTGATCCTCTGCCAAAACTCTACTTAGAGTACACAGTGTTAATCCTGATGAGGGTTTAGCATGCCTGTTGCACGTCTGTGTTGTTTGTTCCCAGTCTTTTTTCTACTGCATCACTGCATGATTGGTGCACTAGATGCTCTGTGCAGTTGTCTTTTACGTCTTTATTTATGTGAGCAGCTGTACTTATCATCTCCATTGGGATGTTTTGTTGGGTTGAAAAGTCACTGTCTCTTCTGTATAAGTTTATCTTATCCTGTTTAGGGTTCTTTGCATCATTGTCTTCCATTGAATTGTGGTACCTTGTGCTTGGTGCCTGCGTTGTAAAGTGTCTGTCTATGCAATGGCTAAGGAAAGTGAGCATGCCTGAAGAGTCAGTTGTAAATGTGCCATCATCATACTGGTATCATTTACAGAGGATGAATGTTGAGTATCAGTTTTATTGGCTAGTGTAAGACGTGAGCATTGGTTAATAAGTCAGTTTGGACATATTCAGGGTAGGGTTTAAGTTTGGTAAATTTTTCTTGAATGGATTCATTAATTTTTGGCCCTCAGGCAGAGGCCATTTCCAAGTGTGTCTATGTTCTGCTGCACTACGTGAGGGGTAGTGTGGCTACACAAGGGAGTAGCCAGAAAATGTAAATACCACCCACTTTGAAGCAAAGCTCTGATGGCACCAAGCAAGTGAAGCAAGTGAGCCCGGCACTCCTTAAAAGAAGTCCCTTGTCTCTTCCATCCAAATATAGATTCATTCAACCTTTCACATTTCCATCCACCCACCAATATCCCATGTTTTACCTTTACCTTCAGCCATCCCATCTGTTAAAGTGCGATGCAGGGTGCAGTTGTCTGACAAAGAAGCAGAGCATTCCTAATTAATAATAACTTGTTGTTAGAAAGTGGGTTATTAGTAGTGGTAAATATGCATCTACCACTGGCAATAAGGGCTCAGTATAGGTTTCAATAAATGATTCCCATGCTCAACCCTTGATAACTTGGCTGTGAGCAGGCAGGCTTAACTTAGGAGACAGGTATGTAAAGCATTTAAACACACCAATTCAGTAAATAATTAAGTCACAACACACTATTAAAATCTCACACCACTTCAGTTGAATAGGAAATATTTTTATCTTAAAAATGACATCAAAACAACAAGAATCCAATGAAGGGAACTGGAGCTATGAATTTGTAAAGAATAAACACTCTCTGGTGCTTAGAAACAAATAGCACCTCTTCTGGACATCTGGTCCCATTTGACAGGCACAAAGCCAAAGTTTGATTCTTTTAGGGAGCTCCTGGTCAAACTCTGCAAGTCGGACCGCTGAAGCTCTTCAGCGGGACGAACATGGAATCCAGGCCACGTTGCAGTTGAAGAAGGCCGGCTTGGGTCTCTCATTTAAGTCGGTCTCCTTATAGAGCTTTTTTCCAAAGTTGCTCCAAACTTCTACACTGTCTGGAACTTCTTCCTGAAATTCCTCTTGAGGGTCCAAAGGGTCCAAAACACAACCCTAGGGTTTGGAAGCTCCAAGATGGTCCTTGAAAGCTTTGGACCATAATTCCCACAATGCACATGCAAGAAATCCTTAAAAGACCGTTGGGCGCACTCCAGGCAGGGTACCCTTGGTGGTGATGGTGCAGGTTAGCTCTGTTAACATGTAGCTTGCAGGGAGTCTACTCTTTAGTCCTTTTGAAGCAAGGCACATCCACAGGGCTGTAGTTCCAGATAGTGCGGCAGGCATAGTCAGTCAGAATGTAGGGCCTGGTGGTGCAAATCAAGTTTTCAGCATGGGAATTCTTCTTCTTCTCTTAGTTTCAAGCACCAGATCTGAGAGGCTCCGCACCGCGCTCACATATTTATTCAGTGTTCTCTGGGGTCAAGCAGGAAAGCACTTCTGTCCAAAATACATGATGGCTGAAATCTCAGCAGAGGAGCAAGAACTAGCTAAACCAACCCACAATGTGGCCCATTTCTCATAGCTCTCCTCCCCCTAACATCTGCAGATTTCTTCCTTAAGGCTGCTGGCTGGCTGGGTCAGAGAGGATGGGGTAGGTAGGGCTGGCATTCCCTGGCTGTCCTGTTCCTCCTTTGCAGCCTCATGCTTTATGACCCCTCCTCCCTGCTCTGTCATTCCTGTTCAGCAGAGCCCTTTCCAGCAGATAGCCTCTCCCCTGGTGAACCACTTATCACTTCATCTAAGCAGCCTGGCTAATCCTGTTAGCTCTGACTAATCAGTGAAGACTGCAGGAATGCTTAATTTTGGCCTAATTATAACTTCTTTTCTGTACAATTTAGGATGAATTCAGCAATGGCATATTCCTAGATTTTTCAATATCATTCTTCTAAGTCTCTGAATGATATTTATTCAATTCCTAGCAGTATTTATGCATTCATAAACTTTTGCCATGTTATCCTATGTGGCTCGATATCTACAATGGGGAAAATGAAATGTGCAATTTCTCCATCACCAGGGCATATAAAACATATTTGATTAAGGTGATTAAGGCCCTGCTTATAGTTACATGACTTCCTACTCCTGGGATACTTAGGGGAGACCTTGAGGGTCTTGAATATCTAAAAATAATGTGGATCCTCATCCCACAGTGCTCATAGCAACAAAGTCAATATTTGAAAGGACTTTACTACAATGGGGAAAGTGAAATGTACAATTTCTCTATCCCCCAGGGCAAATAAAGCATCTTTTATAAGGACCCTGCTTATAATTAAAATTACATTGCCCCTACCACTAAAATCGAGTTTGGGCACAATGTACATTTAAAATCAGTGCTCCAGAGCAGGACTGCTTTTAAAATGACCTCAGGGATCTTAGGGACTGAGCAATACACACATGCATGGGCAGCAAAGGCTGCTGGCCTCTAAACCTCTATGCCCTATAATGTACTAGTGTCTTATAGGTAGTTTCAATCCATCTGCCCTATTATGTACCAATGACTTATAGGGCAGGTCATGCCAATTATAGGTGTACCCTAACACATAGTGTACCCTAATGCATGTGTGTGCTTTCACTGTGTTTTCAGCATAGCACTGGCCTGAGCCTGTCAACAGAGGCCTGTAACAGTCAGAGTCAGCTACCACCAGTATCCGACAGCAAATAATGGGGGTGCACAGGGCACACATGATGGCTTTGCAGCACTTCCTTTTTGTATACAGTGCTTAATACTGCATTTCTGTTACTTCTAACACTTTAAATAAAACATAACTATTGCCCACTCATGATAGACAATTTACTGACCTTCAGAAAGATTAAAGGCAGAGTTAGCCTTCCCAGATCACTGCTTTGTTCCTGCAGTGAACATTCAGCTCATTGAGTTGTCTCTCCCCGAGAAGGGTTTGATTGTGGCAATTTGTGCAACAGCATTTGGTCTATATTGGTTTTAATGGTTGTTTGAGTAGGGGCATGTCTTGTTGTCAAGAGCAGGGTGTGTTGTTTTCTAGTTGTTGTTAAAGGGGGAGATGCCTCCTGACAAACACTTGGTTGCTGTCATTTGATTCCCCAAGATTCTGTGTGTCAGTTGGAACCAGGGAAGTTACAGGGAGACTGAGCAGAAAACGTCACATGTTTGGTGTGGTGCTCATTCAGATACTTGACTACTTAACGACTGTACAGATCTACATGACAATAAATGTTTCAAAGTAGCTACTTGGCAGTCTACAGTAATATGTACCAGTAAGTGTCATATTTACAACTGTAACAAAAAAGGTCCCACAAAACACAGGCCCATATTTATCAAGGTTTTGCGTCGCCCTTGCCCCACACAAGGGGATGCAAGGGCTAAGCAAAAGCTAAAGTAGACTTACCAAGCCACACAAGTCCGCCTTGTGTGACCCTGCATGACTTGATAAGTAACGCAAAGCAGCACAAATATCTGCCTTGTGTTGCTCTGTGGCAGGGAGGCATGCCATGGGTAGAGTGTGGATGTTCCCACGCATCCACCCATGCATTCTGACACATTCCCAGATTTAGCAACACAGATAGACCTGGGAATGCTTCAGAACTGTACGCCTACCCACCACAGGCACAAGGAGGAGCAAGGAAGACAAATATCTTTATTTCTCCTTGTTGTTTCCTCTTTTTAAGTGTGCTGCATTCTGCAGCACACTTAGGAAGAGGAGAATGCCTCTGAGGATTGTTTTTGTGCAGGAAGGGTCTATCTCCATGGGTGTCTGCCTACAAGGCAGACACCCTTGCACCATTGTGCAAGGTTGCCTGCGTTGGCCTTTGGCAGCAGTTTGTGTGCCATCAGAGCTGGAATGCAATGTATAATGTTAAATACGGCGCAGTCCTGCCTTCTCCCTTTCTCACAGTGAGCAGGATGCCTTGTTGCATTGGGTAAAACATTGATAATTATGGGCCATAGTTTTTTAAAATGTGTTATATAGTTTCATTTCCAATCATATAATAATAATCAGGGGTTCTCTTTTTAAGCAGTAATGCACAGTTAGCGAGAAATTGGATCAACTCTCTCCAACGTAAAAGCAAACAACATTATTTGTCTTTAGATGTATCACATACAGGACAAAAAAGCAGCCATTATCGTCTTACAACCTGAAACTACTGGCTGATGAGTAAGTGTTCCATCAAGATGTCAAGCTGATTGTGTCTAGCACTCACCTCCTCAACATTACTGGCAAAAAAGGAACTTTTGGGATTCCATGCCAGTCAAACTACAGTGAGTGATCAATAACGTATTCCGAAAGTTGGTGAAAACATGGTTTCACACTCAGCAGTTCTAGAATGATGATGAATTAATTTGCTGCAATGTTTATTGCCATTAATATATGTGGTCGGCAGTAGTGCCCTTTACAAAATAAATACATCAATAAATATAAAACTAAAATGTGTTCTTTCATTAATAAAGCAGTGTTGGTTTGGATACTGTTGGAACAGGCACTTTCTGGTTGGCTGTGGCAATGCCCTAGCCATGCGGAAACTACCACTCCCATCAGGGGTGGGTGAGTTCACTCACTGTGTAACCTGTGCTCACCCTTGGGTAGCTTGGCACTGAGCAGTCAGGCTTACCACACTGGCACAGCACTCTCACACAATAAATTCACTGAGCGTCAAAAAAGAGACTTCACACATAGTGTATGTAAATAGAGTTTGTATTTAACACACACATTAATTAACTCAACATGAACATCATGTATTTCTGGTTATAAATCACATTTGGAAATATCACTAGCAGTACTAGGCCCAATCGTGTTAAAATGACATCAATAGTTTGCCCACTTGGGAAAGATCCTACTTTACCCCCCAGCACCCTTATGCAGTGTGAAACGTTGTCAGAACAAGGCCCACCCTGGAAATTATCACATTTCAATACCACACATTTATAGGGTACACCCCAGGTCACAACGATATGAAAAATGTGTAAACACAGATAACATATTAAACAGCACCGTGGGCCAATGTTGCATGGGTAAAAACCAATGTCAAAAGTAGTATTCTTTTGGCAAGGAATTAATGTGTAAAGAAACACCGCCGTGCAGAGTAATTAATAACAGGCGTTTCTCATGCAGTTACTTCCATACACTATACGCGGTGCCACCGATATCAGGCAGGTCAGTTGATAATACAAATGCAGACCAAGCCCTCTTCCACCTTTTAGCTAACGCTGACTGCTCTATGCTCACGGGTTTGAGATAAACAACCCTCCTCCTGACACTAGGCTGATTGCGGTTGGAGTCACACTTTGTCAGGGTCCCGGGGAAGAAAGTGGGGTAGGTAGCAAGGGTATTTAGGAGGAAGTTGACAAATGGGGGTTTGACCACCACTCGGGGAGTTCACCCATGGGAATGTGGAGCAGAAGGGGGCTGAGGGCAATAATCGTTCAATCAAAGGTTTGCACAATGTGCCTTCCAGCACCAGCCCAGTTCTGTGAAGCACAAGTCGTGTCACATAGTCTCTTGACCCATTTCCGATCGCTCCCAGAAGCATTCCTTAGCTCAGTAAATTACTCTCACCACCCAGGCCCAATCCGGGCAATACTACCTGCCAACATGAAGTCATCGGGCTGAGTGAGGAGAGGGCAGTTGATCTGCTGCACTGAGAGCACAAAAGGAACAATCGATGAATGGGGCGATGAATTAGGGTAGACTCTTGGAAGAAGGAGGCACCCTGTCAGGCACATGTCGATCAAAGTAGAACCCATGCAATCCGGGCACAACGGAACACGAATCTGCTCCTCAGTACCTCCCTGTAAATAAGGCACAATGTCTGGTGCACGTTGATCTGAGTATCGCCAGACAGCTCTGGTAACACATAATGAAGGGTCCCTGGAAAGGAGGCACAATGTCTGATGCACGTTGATATGGGAAGCACCAGACAATTCTGGTCACACATACAGGAGCATATTAAGTAGTGCTGCATGAGGTCCAATGAGGCAATTCTATGGGTATGCCATCCATCTGAGGGTTGTATCCGGTGAATCGGACACTGCACACAATGAGCATGCAGTCAGCGTGTTACAGGAGTGAGATGTGGAGCAATCGACGATGCAGGCAATGCTGCATCCCGCAACTGGTGAATCATCTCACCACCAACAAGACACGTATGCATGTTGAGGCCCCCCTAATGCAGTGGGCCAAACTCCTTAGGTGTGGGCAGTACTTTTGGGGCTCCTCACAAGCGAATCCGGTCTCCAGGCCTGCAATGGCAGGTTTGAGACATGTTTAGAAACATCATAGGTGCAGGTGTGCACACACTGGCCGGCAATGGCAGGCTTGAAACATGTTTTAAACCAACAGGTAAGCACCACTTCCTAACGGGTGCAGGAAGGGCGTGAACACTTACACACTGCTTTTTACATTGGGAAAGTGCCCAGAGCCCTATGGCCACATGCGGAGAATAAGCAAAAACCCAGGAGGAAAAAGTAAAAGGTTGAGGCAAACGCTACCTTAAGCATATCAGCTCTAACAAAAACCTTGTGCGTAAACTAATTGGAATCACCAAACAACAGATTTAGGGACTTACTCGAAGTTGAATGTAACCAAACATCTGGCAACATTTTACGGACGTCCTATAAACCAACGATCTTCAACTTCATTACAAGCCATGGAACTCAAGGCTTGGGGTACAAAGCCCATCTATTGTCAGAAACCCTACAATTCACAAAATCGTAGGGTTGATGACAGTGAATTGGCTGTTTACAATGTATTAAATCCTCTTCTCTTTCATGATAACAAAGATAAAAAATAGCACAATAAAAATAAATCACAGCAAAAAGATCATGGACAAATTTTTTTACTTTACATACTTACAATATAAAGTTCAGGAATATAGAGTAGAAAAAATAAAGGTTCTAGTTGTGCATGGAAGGTATTGGGTGATCCGTCAAGCGGGGCGGAGAAAAAGAGGGGGTTCAAAAAAAGTGTGTTCCCCATGTTAATTCCCATTAGAGATTTTAGACACGATTTCAGCCCAAACAGCTGAATAGAATTATTCCAAATTTGGCAGAAAGGTAGATCTTGGTCCAGAAAGCAACCTTTTTGTGATGTGGTTGATACTGTGTAGTAGTTTTTGAGATATTAATGAAAATCAAATTTATATATCCAGGGACGCGGATACTCCGGGGAGCCTCTTCGGATCCTCCTTGGATTTGCCAATCCATGCGCCAACAGCAATGCCTGGATTAGCTAGCTGCAACTTAAGAGGAAAGTTGTGCCTGCCATTATGTTCATCGGCACCCAGTTCCCAGTGGGAAAAATAAAGTAAAAAACTTATGGAAGGGGTCAAGGTAGAGGCACCCTGAGGTATCCTGGGACTAATGGAGGGGTCTGTGAGGAACCCCTCATGGGTGAGAAATTGTCCCAAACCCTTTTGTTAACCACATGAGGATCCACGGATCCTCCCTGGATCCTCCCTTGATCCGTGGAACCAGACCCCAATTTAAAAAAACATACACTCATTCACACACCCCCTTTTACAACCACACAACCACCAACACACCCATTCACAGGCTATAAAAACTACTCACATGCCCACTCACAGACCCACCCAGCTTTCAAACACCCACTCACATACCCACAGAACTACTCACACACCCTTTCAGCCACTCACAAACCCACTCACAGACACTCAAATCCATGCACACACCCACACAGCCCCTCACACATCCACGTACACACCCACACAACCACTCACACACTCACTCAAACATCCCCTCACACACCCAGGTTCCAGGGACATTATAGTTAGGAAATAGCATTAACAAAACATAAATATTCACTGAAAAAGCCAAAGGTTACAAGGACGTTATAGTTAGGAAATAAACATTTTAAAAACCTTAAAAATGTACTGAAAAAAAACAAAGCTTACAGGGACGTTATAGTTAGGTTCAGATTTTGAACACAAAACCATAGAAATTCAGCAGTTATAGTTATAGTTATCTCTAGTAACTATAAATTGTGCCCTAAGGTAACCATAACTCGTGCCCTAAGTGTTGGTGCACTGTTGAAACAAAAGAGTCTAATACCTACAGATTTCTTTTTAAAACCTCAAATACAGTGCAACCCGAGGCATCATGCTTTATTGCAATACAATATAATAGGCATTTAGACAGCGCATGGCTGACTCTGAGGATACATCCTGATTCTGGCGACAGGACCACAAATACATCAGCACTTATCCTTAGGCCAACAAGCCTTATGCATTAATAAGAGGCGTCTTCAGACTTTTCCTAAAAACAGTTTCCAATGGTGCAAAACGAAGAGCATGGAAGTGAATTCCATATCTTTGGTGTAAGAAACAAAAAGGATCTTCCTCCCTGTCTAGCCCTGCGAGGCCAAGGGGTATACATGGATTTTAAGGAGTTGGACCTCATGGGTCTGCCCTGACAGTAGACCGTAAGTCTGCTTCTATGATACAGCAAGCCCTTTGCTTCAGAGCTCAGTAGGAACAATTTAGAGCCTTGAATTTGATTCATCTAGCAGTCTGAAGTAAATCTATTTGCCGAAGACCAGCCGACACAGCGTGCCCTAAAGGAATTTTAAGATTCAAACATGCAGCCACATTGTAAATAATTTCCAAACATTGAAGTAGGCAGGTAAGCCCAAATATAGACTAATCGCATAGTGTAATTTGGAGATGGCTAAGGCATGGGCAATGGTCTTAAGGGCTGCAACTGGAACCAAGTGCAGCATCCTCCTGAGCGATTTCAAGGTTGCAAGCAGCTAGCAGAGACTGCTTTGACCTGAGGTTCAAAAGACAAGGCAGAATCAAACTTGGCTCAGGGGGCACACCAAGCTCCAAAGGACACCAATTATGAGAATCAGTGTAATGGTTCGTGCCAGCCAAAAAAAGGACTTGCATTTTGTACGAATTCAATTTAAGGCAACTCTTACTCATCTAATCACCCACTGATTTCAAGCACATCCTGAAAGAATTAAAAGCATCAGTCATCTTATCCTGAAAGGACATAATAAGAGGGGTATCATCAGCATAAAAACTCACTTTCAGGCCCCAAGATTCAACAAGGTTTGCTAAGCATGCTAGATATACTTGAAAAAGAGTGGGCCTCAGAGCGGAGCCCTGGGGAACCCCACATTCAAGAGGTTTGGCATTTGATGTAAATGTGGCAAGTGATAGAGATTGAGAACTGGTATGCACATAGAATTTGAGCCAAGTCCATTCTTTCTGTTGAATTCCAATGTTATATAGCCTATTCTGTAAGATGGAATGAGAGACCATGTCAAATGCTGATGACAAGTCTTGGGGCCAGATGTATCAAAGGGTTTTACCCATTCTGTGTCTATGGGAAAATGTGTTCGTACATATGGCCCTTGGAGTGCCACCATTGCCAATTCTCCCTGATCAAGATTAGTCTTAATAAACTGAGTCTGACTCAGTACCGTACCCTGCCTAGAAACTCGTGTGTGTCATGAAGAAGAGAATTGGATTCCAGAAAATAGCAAAGTTGTGTATTAACTGTCTTTTACAGCATTTTGACTATAGCAGGGCCAACTGAGGTAGGTCTGATGTTATTAAGGATCTTGGGATTGGCATTAGCTTTCTTCAGCAAAGGAAGCAGGAGGGTCTGCTTCCATCGCAGCAGGACTACGGCAGACTCCAGAGGGGCATTCATCAGCTTCGTCATAATAGGGTTTAAAGCTGTGGGTCTCATTCAAAATATCAGGAATGCAGCAGTCATGGGGCGAGACAGATTTACAGTTGGCCAACAGCAGTGCCGAGGCCTCCAAGGGGATAATCGTGCTCAGCCAACACCGGGCCTGTGGACCAAATAGTATTAGTGATATCAGCTGACTAGCCCTGCCCTGGTAGCTGATCATAGATTGTTTTAATTAGAAAGGTCTGCATGTTTCTCACATAGGAGAGCATTATCTTTTTAAATAACTTTTCAGGAAGTGGCAATCGAGATATGGGATGATAGCTATTTGGTTCGGTGGGGAACCGAGTTGGCAACTTTATCAGTGGGGATATTGATGCTATCTTCCATTGTCTGGGAAAATAACCAGTTGCAAACATCTGGGTAAACAGAACTGCAAATTGATCAGCAATGATTTCAGGTGTTAGTTTTGCCACGCCCGGTGGACATGGATCCAGGGGTGAACCCGACTTCATAGTTTTAATCAACTGGGTGAACTGTTCAATGATGGGGATTAAGAATTTCAGAAAGGATTCAGACTCAAGGCAGATCCACCAGAGTGTTACAAAATGTTTGGCTGCTGACTGCTAGATTATTACAAGGTATGGAAGTTAGCTTATTGACCGTTAGAAAAAGTTATTTCACCAAGTTTTTAAATCACATTTTGGTATTTCTATGAAGTGTGCTGCTTTTTATTTATGTTCCACAAGGGTTCTTGCATTGATTAAGGCACTTGTGTCTTTTTATTGAATGTTTCTTTTTTAGCGCATTGCACAGGGGTGAGCACTGACTTACAATTGCTGATGTCATGATATATCTCCCTTCTTGATGACAAAAGCGAACCTCTGGCAGACAATAGAAGAGTCACCAATGGAGGCTTTTAAAATCTAAGGATAAAATGATAAGTCTGGTGGCTTAGTGGACTAATGTCGCCACTGTAAGGGACTATGTTCAACCTCATGGCCACAGGTAAAAATCCCGGTGGGTCCACTCAGCCTTTCATCCTTCTCAGGTTGATAGTACCATTGAGTTGGGGAACAATAAACATCTGTTATTCAGCACCAAGATAACCTTGGGTGAATGTGCGCTTTACAAATACACATGTTATGTTAAGGGTAAGCAGCTCATCCTCTCACCTGGGATGTGGAGAGCAGTGAGTTGTTTCTTCATATAGCTTAGTCTATACGGGGGTTGGGACTCAAAACAGGCATGACGTCTGGCGCGATCTAAGCTTGGATGGGTGCAGATGGGCTTGCCTTAGGTGCAAAATTCCCCCTGGTAGAGTTTCACATCGTGAAGAGATCTACACAGAGGTAACAGGATAACCACTGGAAAACCCACATATTAACTTTTCCATGAGAAAAACCTTTATGACTGAATTTATCTCTGTGAATAGGGTCTTTTCTTTTGAACATGAACAGTTAGCTAAAAGCTTTCCTGCTTTAAAATGGCCACAAGGATATTTTGTTTTAATATTGGAAATCAAACCACAAGCACTTTCAGTAGTATAATGGTTGAAGTCCATCTTAGCTTTGAGCAATTGACCCTTAGCATTTAGTGATCTAGAAGCAAATGCATCAACTTCTCAAGCTAGGGGCCTAGATTTAGGAACACTTTGTGTCCAGTTTGTGTTACTTGTTTAACAGAAACCCAATCCAAAGGAATATGTCAAGAATTCCTGTCATACAAGGGAAACACGCCCTTATGTAAACAGGAGAGCTGTTACATAACTCAAGGGAAACACGCCCTTATGTAAACAGGAGAGCTGTTACATAACTCAAGGGAAACACGCCCTTATGTAAACAGGAGAGCTGTTACATAACTCAAGGGAAACACGCCCTTATGTAAACAGGAGAGCTGTTACATAACTGAAGGAAAACACGCCCTATAAAGGGAGGAACCGGGAGGTACAAGGCTGTCGGATATTGTGTTTACACCGACGTACCTGCTTCGTGAAGAGCAGTGTTCCGGAGTGGTGCTCCAGTAAGGCAAGAACGGAGGTAGGTCGAGTCGTTACTCCCTGGGCCGTGTCTTGCCCCATCGTCACCTGTGAAGGACCCGGAAGCTCTACCGGTCAACCATTGAGCTTCGCTTTTTGACTCGGCTGAGTCCAAGCGCAGTGGCGCTTTTGCTGGTTGGAGTCGTAACTCCCAGCCCGACCAGAGACACAGGGACTGCCAGCTGTAACGCACACCAGGAGGTGTTTGCCGCGTTACAGACTCGGAAGTCCACAGGATCGATCGAGCGGCTGCTCTCGGTTCAGTCTTCTTGCTTGTGATTGGGGTATCGGTGACGCATCACCAGGAGGTGACTCCGTGTCCCGGTGCAGTCTGAGGAAGAGGTTGAGCGGCTGCTCCCTTCAGGTAGAGACCCCGGCTGGGTGTTTCCCTGACTCCTCGATTCTCCCCAACACTCTTCGTGCCCCTCACAGCCTACCGATTGGCATTGTCGGCCATTTCATTTCTGCCCTCTGTTGGCATACGCCGGGATCGGCGTATATGCAGAGGACGGTTAGGACCATCCGTGCTGTGGGCTGATAACGTACTTAGCCTGGAGGATTCCAGTGACTATATCTTTTGTTTGTTCTTTGTATTTTATTTGCCTTCATTAAAAGAACTAACCCTTCACAAGTGGTTGCGTCCTCATTGTCGTGTCTGTTAAACGATCCTGAGACGTTCAGGGCGTTACAGAATACAAAACTGCGCAATGCACTACCTAGCATTACTTCGCATGAAGGGGGCGCTCCATTGGTAGCATTGGGAGTTCCCATACTGCCAGGCATGCGTTTTGACGCAATTTCCTATCTACACCTAAATGTACACAAGGATTTGTGGCAAAATCCTGCGTCTCCTCGAGAAGAAGTATTGTTTCATTGTACAGCTCACATACAAAGTGGGGAACACATTCATGCATAGTTTTTGGACGGGAAGGCACCCGTTCCAACACCAAAACTAGTTGCCCTTGCGCTGTGTAGAAAAGGTGCCTGGGTTGGTTACTTGCAGCCAAAAGGGCACAGCACAGGGAGGAAGCAGACCAGCACCACTTCTTAGAAAATATGGTGCTGTTCTGGTCCCTCCAGTTTACATACTGCCCTGTGTTGCATGACTTCTATGTACATCTATGTAAATCGGAGAATTAATGTTTTTTAAATTTACTCTGGCAATATTCACCAAAGCTTTCTTTTTTCTGGTGACAAAGTAGATGATGAAGTCTCGGAAGGCAGCCTTGTACACATCCCATTTTTATGAGCGGAGATATCAGAAGATTTATCAATAAAATAAAAATCTGCAGTAAAACTTTAAATTAAATTCTGCATCTCTCAATAGACAGGGTTTAATCTCCATTTATTGTTTCCTTTTATTGGTGATAAAAGGTTAAATTCAGACAGTACAGGTACATGATCAGATAGAAGAATGGAATAAAATCCTAAAGTAATAAATTAGATTTTTGCAAGAAATTTTTTTACATATCCATTAATGCACACAGTGCTTAAGCTGTAAAGCATTGGGTGTTACCGGCTACATTTTTAACAAGGCTACTTCTGCTACTGGCACGGCCCATAGTCACCACGGAGCCGCCCCACTTCTAACATCCTTTTCATCTACCTCTACTCTGCTCTATGACCCCTGTATGTTTGCTCTACTGGCTACTGTTACTCCTCTCTTCCCCTTTCCTCTCCTTCCTCTGCCATCCCTGGTCTGCAACTTTTTTCTCCCTCTTTCTGGTTTGCCCTCTCACTGCTCTAACCCTGACCATCTGCCCTTCACTCCATTCTCATTTCTCTCCATTTCACCACCACTCTTTTCTGTTTTTCATCTATCCCTCATTGTGAGAAAGTGCCCTCTTTCTGCATGGTTGCCCCCACTTTTTGCTGAATGGCTGAGTGTGCCCTGGGCTCCTGCTAATCAGGTACCCAGGGCCTATGTTCTTTCCCTAAAACTGCATTGAAGCCTAAACCCAATTGGTATCTCTGGCCACAGGTCAGCCCCGGTAAATGGTACCACAGGTACCCAGGGCACTGTGACCAGAGAAGGCCTCTAAGGGCTGCAGCACTAACTGTGCCACCCTTAGAGTGTACCATTACCCTCACACACTGCCTTTGCAGGCTGCTTATTTTGGTGCAGAACAAAGTGAAGTGTCGACATGGCACACATCTCTGTGTGCCATGCCTACAACCCTGGCATAGATCAGTCACCCCTCTAGCAGGGTGCACTATACCAGTGGTGAGGGTACAGGTGCATGAGCCCTGTACCACTACATTGTCTAAGTCCATTCTTCAACATTGTAAGTGCAGTGCTGCCATTAATCAAGTATATGGTGCTGGGAGTTTGTCAATATGAACTCCACAGAACCATAATGGCTACACTGAAAACTGAGAGGTTTGGCATCAAACTTCTCAGCACATTAAAGCCACACTGTTGGCAGTGTGAGATTTAATGAAAAATGCACTCAGAGGGCACCTTAGAGATGCCCCCTGAAAACTAACCCACCACTGGTGTACAGGCTGAGTGGCTGATTTTAACTGCCACCACCAGACATGTTTCTGGACCCATGGCGCGACAACCTGCTGCTCTCTGGAGCCTGAAACAATGCACATCCTGCCGCCTTTGTGAACTTCCTCAGACCACTTGCTGCTTTCAGCAACTGGTCCCCACTGGTTCTGACCCCCACTTTGGGAGGGAGAACAGGCGGGAAAAACAAGTGAGGAAGAGAGGTGTGTCCACCTCTGCCAACTGCACCCCTCAGGTGGGGGAGGTGAGGTGATGCACAACTCTCAGTCCCCACCATCTTGCAGATGGGGGGGCTCAGCCAACAAGGGACAGGCTCATGCCCACCTCCCACTGGAGGGTAGCATATTAGGCGGTGTACCCACCCCAGGGACGGCACCCATTGGTCCCTACCTTTTACCTACCTGTAACAACCATAAATATAGTATTTAGGGGCACCCTGAACCTTGCTTCCTCAGACATGATCCTGCTGGTGTATGGACTGTCACCCTGGCAAATGGGACCATGCTAACCATCTGCAAAGTTAATGAACTGGTCACTAGGGACATATCATGGTTCCGGCAAATGGACTTCCCCAGCTCGTCTGAAGTGGAAGAAGGGGAAAACGATGCAATGTGGGAGAGCTCTACGCGACCTAAAAGTCAAGAGGAAGAAGAAGCAGGCCCCAGTGACAGGACCCCCGACCAAGTCAGTACTGGGACCAATGCTGAGGTCGACTCCCAAAGCAGCCAGGGCCCTGAAGAGGTGAGAGGATGTTCCCAGCAGTAACGGTATCACCTTAGACCTAACTTGCCACTGAGCCAGAGGCTCAGAGACTTTGCATGCTGAGTGTGCCTGCTGAGTTCATTGCCAAGTAGGGAAGGGATATAATGGACACAACTCCTCTCCTGCAGTACGAACCTGCCCGGAAATACACCATGTACATCCTCTGGCCAGGCGTGGCCAGAAGCTATATTATAAATGGGCGGAGAGCGGTCAAGGTCTTCCAGCCCACACCCAGTACTAAGAGCGTGTGTGTCATTTTGTGTCCCACAGCACTTGGCACGTGGGCCCCGCAATCCTGTTCTGCAGCCCCCACCACAACACTGTAATCCACAGACCTATGAATGCAGAGTTCTCATAACTATCAGAGTACTTTTTTACGCACTGAAAAATGCTTTGGTAAATAGGCCCCGCTTTGTTTTATTAAAAAGATTAATGGACAAACAAGATAACAAGTAATATAATATGAACCGGTTACCCAGGATGAAGAGGATATTCAATTAACATTATTAGTGCGATATAAAAATAGAAATGTTATGAAATGTAGCGTGGAACATTATTTTGATGAAATACTTATAATACGCCGCAAAAAAATAATGTTTAATCATAAATAGGAAGGTAATGTATAAAATAATACAATTAAAGCATTACAAAACTCACATGAAAAGGTAAACAAGATGAAATGCTCTAGACAGAACATCTTGGAAAGAGAGAAAGAAAATCTCTGCTCCATTGGCCTGATTACAAGTATATGCGCTATTTATCGCATCTGGTAAATATTGATACCAAGGGTATCAGGTGTGATAAATAACCTTTATAACGAGTTTCTGGGGAATAACATGCAGATTTTAGTTTTTAATGCACCCAAATCCACCTGGTATGGTAAATACTGTATGCTTTTCTCTGTTAAATTTCAGCAGATTTGATCTGCCGAGATTTAACGAATGCTGAAAATTTTGAGGCATCGAATAATTCTGACCTGTGTGTTGACAGGGGTTACACACGGATTGGAATTTACCAGCTCACTGGTAATAAGGGCCACTGATTTCGACTATGAACTTTAGACACCTCAAACGCAAACAAGCATTTGCAATGCAATCGGTCTCGCCTTTGGCACCTTATATCTATTTAGCTATGCAGCACAGTAGTCTGAGTGCTGAAACATGTACTGTTCTTTAACATGGAGGGAAAGCAAGCACCAAACTGCGTGACATGCCTGGTATGGGAACACATGGAGAGAAATATTGTCTTTCAGTGAGAAATGGTATAGTCCAAAACTTTTAATATAAAATCAGAGCCTTTGGTGGTCATATGACTGAAAATACAAGATTTGAAAAAAGTATTATTGTCTATGGGTGCTCATGGAAGACCATTTTTATGGATTGGAATCTAGAGAATGCAAAAGTGATTCTGGTATTTTACTAACCTCTGCTGGTCGTTTTCTATCAAGACAGTTAAATAGAGGCAGTTAAACAGAAAAAAAAGTCCCTGATTTGATTTGATTTGATTAAAAATTTATAAAGCGCACGTGTGCCCATAGGCGTCTTGGCGTAAGAAGACAAGTCCTAGGGCTGATCTCCAGATCTCACAAAGTACATACACATATAAGTATATACTAAAGTATATGAGTATATACTAAAGTATATACAAGAGGACTTGAATGCTCGACCCAAAAAGCATCGAAAATAATATCTATTGTCCTCGATATGCCACATTTTCACACTTTCTACACACATCACTCCAGCTTCTACACACATCACTACACACATACATTCTACATACATACACTACATACATTCTACACACATCACTCCAGCTTCAGAGCCAGCAACCATTGCACACCATCAACATGTTACACCGATGTTGGTACGTACATTTTTGTTCACAAGTGGTATTTATGTGAAATACACGATCGGAAGCATGAGAAAGGTTTTGGAGAGTACAAAGATAAGTAATGAAGGATTCGGATCAAACGCCAGAGAGGCTATTACTAAAACGCACAAAGAAAAAACAACGCTCTTGCAAGACTGGTTTTCCATGTCTTGGGTGCGTTTGCCTCTGCTAGATAAAAGTACGGGAGGAGATGTGCTGATGACATTTGGGAAAGAATGGGACATGTCTGAACCTGTGTTCTGTCTTGTAGAACAGTCTTACAGACGTGAATGTAAACATGAAACGGTGATCTTAAATAGCAAAAGGGAAACACACACATAACATCAAATGGACTAGGAAAATGGCTGTGAAACATGCACAATTGTTTGTTGAGGTGTTTTTCAGTATTGCTGAACCACCAAGTTGTCCCCAGGTATACATTTGCGGCAGAGAAAGAGACGGCACTTTTCATTAGTGTGAAGAGGTGCTGCTAGATTTGCTTAGCTGAGGTGCTGGAGAGAGGACCGAAAACTGGGAGCTTCCTCCACCATTGGAGAATTTTGAAGAATCCATGTTGATATGACAACTGTGGCTTAACATATTGCTTGTAAAAGAGGCGATTTCGGCAACAGCTCTTATTTCCCTTCTCTCTGTGCAATTGTTAATGTTATGAACATACTCAGCGATACCCTCACCGCCGTAAAACCACACCCCTCACTGCCCTCCCTCTCTCATCATGCCCGCAGTAAGGCGGGGTGAATAGACGTCACACAGTTTGTGTGGAGCACGTGTTGTCGCGATTGTATACGATTAATGCTGCAGTTACACCGACAGGCAAAACGGTGGGTCCGTTGCGGGGGCGCACCCTGTTCTTAGGTCCCCCAAAATGTTATGATTATGTGATAAAGCTGTACACAGGCGTCCAATGCTCTTTGCGCTGAAAGGGTCTCAGCACCCCCTTCGTGTTTTGTAGCCAGTGCTTGCTGGCTTCCAGGATGCACCGTTTTCTTATCTGACATGTGCAGGGCTGCGCGGGAGATGGAGCCTCAATGACAGATCATTCAGAGATTGAAGCGCATATAATATGGGAACAGTGACCCTGAGTTCTATGGGGCAAGGTCGAGGAGTTTCACAGGCAGGGTCAGAGATGAGCCAGAAACAACCACGAGCACGACCAGGAGAGGGGCGGGGGGCCCCAAGAAGTCAGGGACTGCTGGGGGTGGGGGTAAGAAAGTAGTCTGTGGAGTAAAGGGGCCAGTGGCCATGGAAGGATACAAATGACTGACATGGCTGTCATGGGGAGGGACTAACAAGCTTAAAACCAATCGGAAGGCAGCATTTATAACCAAAGCCAATGAAAAAGATGGGCCGGAGAGTGGGCGGAGCTTCCACGAAGCTTCCACACTATAGTGTATACTGCACGCCTCGCAAAGCGATGGCAGCGCATTCATGCTGCAACGCTAGGAGAGACCTAAAAAACAGGCACAGGAGTTTGCGCCGAGCAAGCACAGCCCTTCATGATTCATCCCCTGAAATGTGAAAATACTTTGGTACCGAATGCTCTTCATCACCACAGAAATGTAATGGTCAAATGGCTAGCTCAATTCACATAGGGGCAGATCTATGTCGGAGATGCGCCACTTTTACGCCGCCGTTGCGTCACTTTTGTGACGCAGCGGCGGTGTAAACCCTGCGCCACGTTGCGCCATATTTACATCGTGACGCATCTATGGAGATGCGTCACGATGTAAAGCCCTGCGCCACGTAAAACCTGCGTCAGGTTTCACGTGGGCGTGTCGACATAGGGGGGGGCGTTCCGTCGCAGGAACGCCCCTGAAAAGTGACTAAGTCAAATCTATAAGATTTGACTGAGTCACTTTCCCAACGCTGATGCGCCAAAACCCTGCGCCTGCTTGAAGCAGGCGTAAGGCTTGACGCACCATGTTAGGGATAGGGTTGGTTGGAACAGTGCTGGAGTTGCGTCGCGCTTGCGACGCAACTGAAGCACTGCGCCAACCTTACGCCATTGGATGCGTCACGCATCTGTTTATTCCTGCGCCATGATGCGCCGCATTATAAATGATGCGCATCATGTGTGGCGCAAGGGTAAACTTGCGTGACGCATCATTCCTGGCGCATCCTTGCTGATTTGCAGGGATGCGCCAGGCAACATAAATCTGCCCCAAAGTTCGAAGCCTCAACTGTGTTTTTCAGAATGCTTAATACATTTTTTTGCTGAGCTGGCATTTAGAGCTGCATTTTTATATTAACGTGTTCTTCAATAATTTGAAGTAGCAACTATGTTTTGGTTTTGTATTGTGGTTAGATTTTTATAGTGTTTCATAGACCTGGCGAGGCACCGAAGCGCTAGGTGCGTGCTCATTCCCGCTCACCAATTTTGTTTCAGTGCATTTGTGCAGATTTAAGTTATTCTTTGCAGTGATTTGTTTTTAAATCAATTACTTTAGTACTAAATATCACACTGTTCTCAGTTGGCTACAGCAGCCAAAATCTAGTCTATATTTTGGAAATATAATTTGCGCCTCGGATAACTGGACTGGATATACAAAGCTTAGATAGATGTGAGGCGTCATTTTAGGTGAAGTCCCTAAGAAGCCGGCCTTTTTTCATTCACAACTGAGGCGTGAAACGTGGAGTTTGTGTCCCTGATCCTGTAAAGGATGAGTAGCTATGCTAATTTAGCCTCAAGGCACAGCTGTGTTTACTAAGTACACACTCCATCGGATGCGCATTGATGTTTCACGACAAAGGAAGAACACCACAGAGCCATCCATTATGTGTGCTTAGGTATGCACGAGGCCTGCATGCGTCCTTGATACCAATGAGCAGAGGGTCCCAAGACAGACCTTTCAGAGGCATATCAGGGAAAGGCAGATGAGATGGATTCAAGAAGCAGAACACGAGCCAGCTCAGTGAAACCAGAGCAGTGCAAACAGGCAAACAGCAGGAAAAATATCTAGTAAAATTGTCTGACTGTCTGCTATAAAGCTATGGTCATAAAACTAAGCTGGCCCCTCGAGCCATATTTGTTCTAGAAATGCAAGCCACATTCACACAATCCTCAGGAATAAAGACAAATGCTTTCTTCTCTAGTTAGAAACTCAACTAGGTTAGTAAACTACATTGTCTGACTATCACTAGAATGCAAGGTTGGATGTGAGCAGAAAATATGCACGGGCTTCAAAATATAAGTGGCCCCCATTAGTGAATTATATAAAAAAAGAGGCAAATATTCGCAAATTGTGGCAGTTTTGAACTTTTAAAGACATGTATAAGTGTTCTGAAAGATATGGGATTCTGCATGGGTTGGCACTTGCATCAGGTAATGTTTGTTGTATTAGGTAAATCAAAACCAAAGGAAATGTTCTAGTCTTCCCTGGACCGGAAACAAGCTTCCTAGGACCGGTTTCTGGCGTTTCAGCCGTCTTCAGCCAGGCTTGCTTGAATCCAGTGGCAAAGTGAGCAAGGGACTCACGTCTGAGCATACCCTGCCAACGTTTTAGGTAAATCAACAGCAAAACCGGCTCACAAACTGACCTGTCAGACCAGCCCTCCGGGCACTGTCTGGTTGCCCTATCGCATTGGCGAAGCGTGGGTTGCCAGCATCCAGGGCGAGGCAAGTATTGCGCCCCCTAAACCGTGGAACGTGAGCACTTCCTGGCGCAAAATGTTAAAGGAAAAAAAATGAATAGTTAGATTTTTTTTTTCCTTTGAAATTTTGCGCCCCCTAAGAATTTTGAACCTAGAGCCACCACCCCTGTGGCCCCGCCACGCTACGCCACTGCCTTTAGGCCAGTCCGAACTTGCTGGAAAGCACAAACCTAAAAAAATGAACAGGAGAAAAATTACCACCCTATTCATCTGGTCTACAACAGAAGTGGTCGGCTGGCTGAGTTACCTGCCTGAACTGACCTTCAGGTATTCAGGAAGAAGGGGAATGAGGGGTCTGCTGTTGCTTGTTTGAGAGTCCAGTGGACATATGTACAGAGTGCATTTACTTCAAATGTGGCTGTTGCAGCAAATTTCAATTTATTATATTAAATTATAACCTTACTTTAAGGGACAATTGTTAAAGGTGATTCTAATAATGAACTTTGAAGCATTCATTCCCCTCCACCACTGCCCTGATGACAATGCTATTAGTGAACCCAGAGGGTAGTCAGTTGTCTTTTGCCCTCTAAATGTGGCCTAGGTGGTTACTATAGATGGAGTTTTATTTTTGTGCAGTGCACACTCGGGACTGATGTATTTAAAGGTGCTCTCATGCAATGATGAATCAAAAAGAGGCACTGTGAAAATGGTAATTGCCTAGGATCACACACTGTGGTTAAGTGGAAGCCAGGATTGATGCAAGGTTTCCTGGCTTCACATTGTGAATTTCAGTCACTACATGGTTATTTCTTTTTGCATCCCATTTTGAATCAAAGCTTAATGCTTTGTGTTTAATTCTTTTAGGTGTTAAATTAATGCATTGTGTTTAGTGCATCTGGGCTATGCATGTTTCACTAGGATTGGTGGTGGAAGAGTTTGGGGTGGGGGTGGGATATTTTAATGTAGAAGCAAAAATGAAAACCAGACAACTCAAAG
The DNA here is from genome assembly GCF_964204655.1 of Triturus cristatus. Lineage (NCBI taxonomy): Eukaryota > Metazoa > Chordata > Amphibia > Caudata > Salamandridae > Triturus > Triturus cristatus. The sequence goes on along the minus strand of NC_140589.1, from coordinate 137,754,494 downwards.
TCCGGGAAGGACTACATAACCTGAGATTATCTTCAAAAAGGATTTTGAATTCCTCAAGCTAGAAAGTACAACCAGCAGGGCTGGAAGCTGGCAGGGGACTGACTCACATTCACAAAACTCTTCCCAACAGTCCATCACCATTATTCCCCCAACATTCTATTACCAAAACCCCACAGCCCTGAGACCATTTACACCACATAGCTAAAGGTCTTTATTCACTGTCATCTATACAACTACAATGTACTACTCTAGTATGATAAGATATATGTCAATCTATCAATTAAAAAGTCAATTTCATTAAATGTGCATAAATATTCTAATTTCCAACACAATATTCAACGTTGTGTTCAGTTCTTATATCCAGAGTCTTTTATTACATAGTGCTGAGGTGGTGCTGTGCAGAGGCAGTGCTGAACTGATGCTGAGGTGGTGCTGCGTTGCTGCTATGCCGATGCTGAGGTGGTGCTGCACTGATGCTGAGGTGGTTCTGAGTGATACTATGTAGGTGCTGAGGTGATGTTGTCTTGATGCTCAGGTGCTGCTGAGTGATGCTAAGTTGGTGTTGAGTGATGCTGAGGTGGTGCTGAGTGATGCTGAGTTGCTTCTGCGCTGGTGCTGAGGTGATGCTTCACTGGAACTGAGGTGGTGCAGCGCTAATGCTGAAGTGATGCTGTGTTGCTGCTGTGCTGGTGCTGCAGTGGTGCTGCGCTGATACTGTGGTGGGGCAAGCTGGTGCTGAGTGATGCAGCGCTGATAGAGGTGCACTGATGGGGAGGTGGTGAGGCTGCACTAATGCTGAGGCCGTGCTGCACTGGTTGTGAGGTGGTGCTGCAGTGGTGTAGAGGTGGTGCAAGAAGAGAATGGACAATAGACATGGAAATTAAGAAATAGGGAACTATGTAAAACAAGAGATTGGGGCATACAAGAAAAACTGGAAACATGTTAAAAACGGAGAGGAAATAAACTTAAAGAGAGAGTAACAATGACAGAATGGGAAGGACAAGGAAAGAATGAGTAGGAAAAGTGCAGAATGGGAGGAAGAAGGACAGTCATATTCATGCTGAGGCTGCAAGATAGTTACATAGCATGTGTGGGGAATTGGAAAGCCAGCTCTCTTAGGGCCTAATTACGAGTACTACAGTCTTGGAATTGCCGTACCTGTGGATGCCGCCATCGTGTCGGACCTCCCACCGATTAGGATGCTGGCAATGGTATGGCAACAAGACAACTGCCTCTGCCGGTATTCAGGATCCTACAGCGGTGGTGAGAGGGGCTGAAAATGGTGGTGGTGCTGAAGCTGGCATCACCGAGCAGATTACGACCTGCATTTCCACCGCCCATTTCATGGCGGGGACCCCGCCATGAAAAGGGAGGGAGAAAGGCAGGGAAGGGGCTCTAAAAAGGGCCCCAGATGAATCTGCCCATGAGGGTGCACCATCATGTGTGCACTGTGTGGAATGCACAACGTGGTGCATGATGTCATGTCGCTATGCCTGTCTTTACTTTGCCCCACGGTCAGGCATAGCTGTGGGGAGGAAGAGGAGGAGCCACGGGGTGGAAGCGGCAGTTCAGGAATGAAAGGCGAGGAATAAAGGACGTGTTTACTCCCGCATCCTGTGTCCGTGTGTGTCTCCTCCGTGCGGGATAGGAAACTGGCGACGAGGGTGGGATATGAAATCATCCCCTCAATATCCCCGCAAGATTTAAGGAAGCGCGCGCTGCCGCTAATGAGAGCGGAGCGCCCAAGGCAACAGAACAGCGCGAACGACGGACAGCGGGCGTATGCGGCCTACAATTACAGAAATACATCGAAAGGACTAATTCCAAGCCAGGATCAAAAAGAGGCAGCGCGCAAATAGGGGTATGCTCAATAACGATACCCCTCTGGAAATTGGAATTGGAGCATGCCTGCATGAGTCCTCTTTGGCGGCCATTTTAAAGTCAGGCACTCTGCACCAGCCAAGCTTAGTCCTGATGTGGCGGCCATCTTAAAGTCAGGCAGTACACAAAAAGGATCCCTGGAGCCTGCCAAAGCGATACTAAACCCCTGCGAATGTCTCTGAAGCTCATTAGAGTCACTTTCCGCCCCACCATGTTGGACCCTGACTCATCGCAGCAAGCTGCGCCTAGCAGAGCACATGGTGCCCCGCCGCCTGGACCCATGCCCATGGGAGTGTCATACCTGCGCCCCCCTGAACCACTACCACGGACGTCTGGTAGCAGCATGGGCCCGGCGTGGAAAAGTTGGCTTGAGGAGTTTGAGGACTTCATGGAAGGGTCACAAGTCCGTGACTCCAACCAACAACTTATGGCCCTACATAACCTTGTAGGTAAAGACATTGGACAAATCATCAAAGACTTACCTCTGTCCAACGTTGCGTCATATAAAGACATGAGAGAAGCGTTGAACAAGAAGTTCCTTTCCAAGCGGAACCTAGCCTATGAGTGATATACATTCAACCTCACGTCCCAGAAGCGAGACAAACCCATGGGCGATTTCATCTCCCATCTCAAACGTCTAGCTCGCTATTGTGAATTCGACAACTTCAACAAAGAAGATGCGCTACGTCTACGAATCATTTACGGATGTCAATCTGAATCACTATGCCACCGACTACTGAAGAAGCACTACACTCTAGACGAAATAGAAGAACTTACTCGCATTAACAATCAAGCAGAAGAACACGCGAAGAAAATAGAGGCCAGCAAAACAGAGGAAAAAGAACAAGCTCTTCATGTGCAATCTCACACAGAGCCGAGGCACCGTCCAGACCGTCGCACCTCGGGAAGATTTGCAAGATCCCCTCGTACGAAATCACCCCGCTGAGGTACAAAGAGCAGTCACTACCGTAGGCACCCTCCACAGTGTTACCGGTGTGGCCAAGACTACCCGCACACGGGTCAATGTCCTGCCATTGGTCGAAAATGCCACCGATGTGGAAAAGACAACCACTTCAAAGCCGCTTGCCAAGCCAGGCGCACAGAGATGAGACAGACCAAGCAATACACAGGAGCACACCATCACGCAAGGGCTGTACAGGGATGGAGAGACCACTCGTCAAGCTCATCAAGATCCAGTACACAATCACACAGCTCATACCGATCTCAACGGTCAACGTCCAGAGAATCATCCTCTCTTACACCTATTTCACAAGACAGTGATGAATACGTATGCATGGTGGCGGATCCAGATAGACTGAAGAAGTACCTGCAACTATACATCTGAATAGGAAGCCATTCTGCCAAGTTTGTTCTCGACACAGGCGCATCGCTCAACAACATTTGCGCCACTGAATACCAGAGCATGAACCCGAAACCGAAACTAGAGCCAGCCGCAGTACGGGTCTACACGTGGATGTCCAGAGAACCACTACCTTGTTTAGGACAATTACGTACCACGCTGACCTACAAGGACAGGAAAATTCAAGCACAAATTCACTTGATTGAAGGCCTTGAAGCGGCAGACTGTCTCCTCAGCCTGCCAATGGCGGAACACCTAAAGTTAGTCGAGATCCTGTACAAAGAGGATGACTCGCCAGACATTGTTAACAAGTTCCCAAAGCTGTTCAATGGCCTAGGAAAACTAGCTAATTTCAAGGTCAAGTTGCACATAAATGAGCAAGTGACGCCAGTGGCACAGCATCACAGGAAAGTGCCTTTTCATTTACAACAAGCGGTAGATGACGAACTCCAAGATCTACTAAAGGCAGACATCATAGATAGATTAATTGGACCCACTCCATGGGTGTCGCCAGTAGTGGTTGTCCCCAAGAAAGGTCAGGACAACAAAGTACACCTGTGCGTAGACATGCGAGCCCCAAACATGGGCATTGAAAGGGAGAGACACCCAGGCTCGCACATCAGCGACATGATCACGCGCCTGAATGGGGCGACAGCCTTTTTTTCGAAACTAGACCTCAACAAGGGGTATCATCAGCTTGAATTGCAAGAACGATCACGATACATCACCACCTTCACCACACACCAAGGACTTTTCGGGTATAAACGCCTCAACTTCGGGATCTCATCAGCTGCTGAGATTTTCCAGGAGGCTGTTCGGCGAGTCATACAAGACATCCCTAATGCTTTCAACTACAGCAACGACATTTTGGTGTTTGGAGAGACCCAGAAAGATCACGACAAAGCGCTGGACCGAGTGTGCCACACCCTTCTCAACGCCAACCTCACACTCAATCAGGACAAATGTGAATTCCACAAGTCGACTCTCAAATTCTACGGACACATCTTCTCAAAAGAGGGCATGAAACCTGACCCCGAAAAAGTGTCAGCAATATCAGACACTCCACAGACTCACAATGTCAGCGACATCCGCTCGTTCCTGGGTATGGCCAGTTACTGCGCCCGCTCCATCAAAGACTACGCCACCATCAGTTACCCCCTGAGGGAACTAACTCGACAAGGACAAAGTTTCAATGGTCAGCACGTGTGACCGAGCTTTCAACAAAATCAAGGCAGCGGTAAATTCAACCATCAACTTAGCGTATTTCAACCCCAAGCGAATGGTAGAAATCACTGTAGATGCCAGCTCTGTTGGGTTAGGAACGAATCTAGTGCAATATGATGACAAAGCTGACACACGCCACATTGTTGCGTACGTACCAACACCGAAAAGGCATACTTTCAACCAGAAAAGGAAAGCCTGGCAGTTGTATGGGCGTGTGAACATTTTCACCTCTTCGTGTATGGCAAGCACTTCACGCTCATCACCGACCACCAAGTGCTGATAACCATTTTTGGGAACCCCAGGGCAAAGATGCCTCCGCGAATAGAATGATGGGGCATCCGTCTGCAAGGCTACACGTACACCATCATTCACAAACCAGGGAAGGCGGAGAACCCAGCAGACTACTTCTCATGGCATCCCCAAGCCCTGACACGAGCGCGACACTCGGTAGCTGAAGAATATCTCTATTTCGTCATTGATCGAGCCTGCCCACCGGCTGTTCCATTGGAAGCCATCATTGATGCATCTACAAACGATGTCACTATCCAAAACATCATGCATCGTGTTCGCACGGACTCCTGGCGACAGATAGAAGAACCGAAGATGAATTACACCATCAACGCACATGAACTCATGGCGTTCAAACACGTCAAAGACGAACTCTCCATCAGTGACAATGGACTACTACTTAGCGGTCAGAGAATTGTCATTCCCAGCCAGCTGCGACAGGGAATTGTAAATTTAGCACAAGAAGGATATCTAGGGGTGGTAGCAACGAAGAAAGCGCTGCGAGAGTGCTTCTGGTTCCCCTCCCTTGATCAGATGGCGGAGACCACGCTACAAGACTGCCCACACTGTCAACTGGTAGAGCGAGAAGAACCACACGCTCCTCTGCAGATGTCGGACCTACCAGGTAGTATCTGGTAACACATAGACATTGACTTCTTTGGCCCGCTTAAGTCGGGAAAATACATCCTCGTCATTATGGACGAATATTCCCAATTCCCCATCGCTCACCAGATTTCCTCCACCAAAGCGACCACTGTCATACCGGTAATTGACGAAGCGTTTGCCGCATGGGGAATACCCACGGTGGTGAAGTCTGACAATGGCCCACCTTTTAATGGACAAGAATTTACAGAATTCGCGAGACACCTAAACTTCAAGCATTGGAAAATCACTCTCCTGTGGCCCCAGGCAATTGGAATGGTGGAGCGATTTATGGCCACCATCAAAAAGACAGTCCAACAAGCTGAACTAACTCACCGTGATATTCAACCAGCACTAAATGAAGTACTGCGAGCATACAGGACCACGCCACACAGCACCACCAACCAATGTCCCGCCACTCTGATGCTTGGCCGGACCCCTCGCACCCTGATACCAACCACAGACGCCGTCACGCAGTCCAGAATCACAACTTCAGATCACAAGACCCTGGTCGAATTGGATCGGACTAAGAAGGCGAAAATGATGGAATATGCAGACCACCACAGACACGCCAAGACATCTGATATCCGAGAAGGAGACTGGGTGCTGGTGAGACGAGAAAGGAAATCCAAAACAGATAGCCGTTACCACGATCACCCACTACAAGTAGCAAGAAAAAAAGGAACTATGATTACAGCTGAGTCTGGAAGCAAGAGAACGACCAGAAACGTGTTGCACTTCAAAAGATGCAACCCAATAGCCTACACTTGGACTCGGAGACTTGACTGGGACACGGACGTGTCAAGTCAAGAAGAGAACAGTCACGAAGAATCCGTACGGGTATCGGAGACCCGTGATCTGAGAAGAGAACAGCCTCACAGTCAATCACGAACCAGCCGACCACGATGGGATATTTGGAGGCCCATCCGACTCATTGAAGAACTCTGAGAGAGACATTGAACATTTAAAATACAAAGGGGGGAGATGTCATGTCGCTATGCCTGTCTTTACTTTGCCCCAAGGTCAGGCATAGCTGTGGGGAGGAAGAGGAGGAAGCGCGGGGTGGAAGCGGCAGTTCAGGAATGAAAGGCGAGGAATAAAGGACATGCTTACTTCCGCATCCTGTGTCCGTGTGTGTTTCCTCCGTGCGGGATAGGAAACATGCCACGCAGATCACCCAACAAGACAGCTGTCCCACAGTGCTGGCATGACTGCTGGAAGTAATCCTCAGCCAAAGAATGCCACCACCATGGGACTGCCACCGTGGCCAAGCCAGCCCAGATCAAAATCACAATTGGCCGGGTGAGATGCCACAGGCCTGGCGGTCTTCCTTGGACCGCCACGGCAGGGGTCCTGCTGGAAGACCTCCAAAAGCATAATCAGGTTATTTTTCCTTCGTTTTACTTCTATTGCTTAAGATTTTGTTCCTCTTTGATGAGATTAGTAATGAGCTATGCTACAGCTTTTGCCAAATGACTTTTCAAGTGCAGGTGCACTAACACTTTCTTTAATCCAGTAATGTGTGTGTCAAATATATTTACAGACCACAGCAGACAGATGATATTTCCAGTCATCTGTCCAACTAGCAATCAAAGAGTTCGGTATCGCACCTTTCCAACCCTGGACAGGAAAACCCTCAGACACACATTACATACAAGTAGGACACTAAACACATTGTCTACTGCCCCACCGCTCAAGGTAGGCTGAAGTTGGATATATTTAGAATGTGATCCCACTCAAGATTGGGAAAAAACACATATTTTAACTGTGAAGAACATTTGGTGAGAAGATAACATCCTCTGCGACCACTAATTCATATTCAAAACACTTAGGTTGTTGGAGGATGAACAGGATGTCTTAAGGCATTAGTTGTAGGGACTTCAATACTGGGCTCTAAGCTTTCCCACCTTGTGTTTGGATGAGCAATATGTCAAAATCTATACTGGAAATGCAGGGCCTCACACTCAGCCCACCAGCATGGGGCCCCACACCGGTGTTATGTCCTGTTGTTTCCCTGGCAATCCATTTTAAAGAAAGTTGTCTCCTTGCAATAAGGGTCCATGGGAGGAGCCTCCTCCCTGGGACTCTCAGGGATGGTGTCGGGAGGCCTAGGGGAGGGAGACATTTCTCTTTTCCCAATTGCAAGGACACAATTCAGAGACAGTGCGGGATGCTCATTCTCCAGCATTTTAACGCCCCCAATGTTTTAACTTTCAGCCCACAAGCAATTCTCACACCTTCATCCCGATAGGAGCTGTAAAAGAGGTGCTTGTAGGAGGCTGAGAGGAGGAGCTTTGGCCCGGGAGGGGTCTGCACAAAGCAGCTTCCTGAGCTGTGTCACTTATGTACATTAGGGGGGATTCGCACATTCCCTTTTGGCACGGGCCCTGCAAATCCTAGAACCGGCCCTGTGGAAATGCTGCTGTCACAATTGTATTGTGGCAGTTTATTTCAGTGCGTGCGTGCACACACACATGCGCACGCATTCACTCCGTCCATACCACTCCCAAAATAGACTTCTCGAATCACGTTCTAGCCATTTGGTTCACATGTGCCCCTCCCCCTAATTACATGAATTGCACTCTACACCATAAACATAAACAGTTCAGAAGTAAATGTTCTCAAATTAACTTTTGAAAACATTAGCACAGTGCATACTTTCAGTTTCCTTTCACCTCTGTATTAGAGGTTTGGTCAAGGGGTTAAACAGAGCAGAAAGAAACCAGGAAACATCCTTAACATCGCAGTCAGTACACCGGTTACAACGAATGCGATGTTACCACTCTATGCCATTACAACGCAAGTCTTTACATCGACTTGTGCTAGGTGGCGTTCTAACATTACAAATAGTGTTGTATACTATCTCAACACCTTCCCTACTGTTAAGTGGACTGGAGTTGGAATAGTAAATTACACTTTTCTAATGTTAGCATGCCATCTAGCGCAAGTCGATGTAAAGACTTGCGTTGTAATGGCATAGCATGGTAACATCACAGTCGTTGTAACGACCGCGATGTACCGGCACACGTTGTACTGACTCGCGTTGTTACATCATACATCCAAGAAACCACACACCGGATTCTTCCTTCTACCCATCTTGGCGAAATAGTTTGATGCTGGGTAAATAGCTTGCTGAGCTAAATAAATAGCTTGCTGTTTACATCAATAAGGTCTGCTATCCCAGGACAAAATGGTGAACAAAAGGGGTATGGGCCCTGGTGAAAGGAAGAAAAATGTGCCCCCCTAATCTTCTGCTTGGTTATTGCACTACGGCCATAATTTGGGTTCAGTGGACCCCAAGGTCCTTGGGGCCTTGGTGTCACTACACCTGCTGCACTATTTGTAGCCAATCCCCTCTGGCAGGACACCTGCTGAAGGATGAAGCGCTGTCATGTTAATAGGAGGCTAGTGTGTAATTTCCCCTGTTTATGTTGCTCATGACGCTCCTGCCAAAAGTAAACTAACACAAGAATGTACATGAAATTCTACTACCTGGAAGCAGTAATAGTGGCTGGAAAGTTGTACAAACCTTTTACAGAGCTTGACATTTCTGTGGTCCATTAATGGGTTTCTTATATTATCCAGTTCAGACTCTCTTAATGAGGCAGGGTTTGCTAATTTTACCGCAGACATTAATTAAACATTTAAAAGCAGGTCATTTTCTTGTTCTGAAAGCAAAATGCAAATAAAGGAAGCTACTGGTTCTCCAGATTGTATTTTACAAACCTTTTTTCCATTCATAGAGAGTAGAAATAACAATCCTGTGAGTTTAATCACCCGCTGTGATGCTGGCAAGGCACACGAAGAGGAGGTTAGAGGTAAAAAAGTGCAACCAAACAAGCACTGCGGTTTTATCAGCTCGTATAAGCCTTTCTCTCTGCTTTCCCTATTTGAAACAAGTGTAATGTGAGGCAGAGCTGTCCGTTAACACTTTATTTTGCTTTAAACACAGTGACTGGGCATGGAAAGTGAAAGCTGTTTACAATACGCATTTGATATTTTCCTTGTGAACTGCTTTTAATCTACCTTGTTAGACCAGCTGCACCTGCCGACGTTTCAAGTCACGGGTTCCACATATGCACAAACTTTCATTAGTAAATTATGATCCCACTCACTGACATACGCATGCAATGTCTACAGCAAGTAGCTGTTTACAGAAATTAATAAATAAAACTAAACAAAGTGGTGAACGACACCTCCTGAGCTGCCTCCGGAATGGAGTTGTTCAGTCAGCGTTTTGGGATGGGGGAGGGTTTTACTCCGCGGCACCAGTCCGTTCGCACTGTTTGTACAGTCCTTCATCAATGAGCCAGGAGCCCGCTCACGGAAGGAAGGAGAAACCCTGAAACGCAAGCAAGCCCAATTCACATTGAAAAGAAGCCCGGAGTGAGCCTGGGTCACCCAAAAGTAACCCAAAACAAAAACAACCCTAATCTATCTCAAAACAAGGGTCGGTGTGAAGAAAATGACCAAACAAGCCATGTGGAAGAGCTGGGAGGAGGGTTGAGCAACAATGACGGCGACTTGTGATCGTGGCTCTAAATAGGCAACTATCCCTTCAATTTGCCAGGCATGTCGAGCTGATGGGGTTATCGCAGTAGGGCAGCCTGGCATCGGAACTCGGAGTGCCCTCAAAACTGCCCTCTGCGCAGTGCTTTCAGACAAAGGAAAAAGTAGTCCCTTTTACAGTTGTGAAATGAAACAAGTGGAAAGCTACAAGGAGTGAGGATCTGATACTTGGGAGGGAACAAACAACGAAAAAGGAGGGACAAACAGGAAAACAAGCCACTTAGAGCTAAGAATTTTTAAAGGGCACTAAAATGAACAAATTAAAAGCAGTGGGTGGATTGTAAGACCACAAAGTGAATACAGCAAGAGACAGTGCATGTGCTGCCTATGCTCGACCTAAAAATGAATATATATTTAAGTATTACATTATTAAAAAACTAATCTTGAGGATCTGATGCAGGCACAGAGGTATCAATAGTTGATACTCCAGAGATGGCTGCTGGTTGCAAGGTGATTTCTATCATCTCCCTCATTCGGGTGGGTAATGGGTGTTTATTCTTCTCTCCTCCCGTAGCTACTGCATCCTTATTTCGGTTTGCAACCTTCTCCATTGTAGAGGAGTGGAGGTCATACTGCTACCACAGCATCCTGTTTTCACATACAACGCCTGCTGAGAAGAGTTTTTACCCTATTACCTCTCTTCTCAAGGAAAACCCTGCTACAAGCTTTGGTAATTAGCCGCCTCGATTATGGCAACTCACTTTGGGCGTCCATTAATGAGAATTTATTGTCCAAACTCCATGAGGTCCAAAATACGGCATCACGCCTTGTCTGCAGCCTCCCTTCTGTGGTCTTTATACTGGCTTCCAGTGAAAAAAAGAATTATTTTCAAATTATGCTGCCTAACCCATCGTGCATTTCATGGCGAAGGGCCCTCTTTTCTAGCAGCCAAGGTTCGGCCTTACACCCCAGTGAGACTCCTTAGATCTAGTAACAAGGCTTTGCTTAAAGTAGGTTTTAGAAGGCCAGGGCTGGTTGCAGATCTTTCTCATTCCTTGCTCCTCATCTTTGGAATAGTCTGCCCATGCAGCTTCGTCTCTGAAAAAAACATTTTCTTTTTAGGAAGACACTTAAATCTCACCAATTTTAGTCACCCTCAGGCTGTACTCTACACAGGTCTCGACCCGAGATAGCCCTTAGGGGATGATTCGAGCGCGTTATTAAGTTAAAATAACATAACATAACCACTTTGTGTGCATTTCTTCCATTGACCTTTTGCCACTCTAACAGCATGAATTCTCTTCAGAATCCTGTCCAATATATGTTACTTGGTGGATTCTGAAACAGACAGGGAAGCCTTCCCAAAGACCCTGCCCTGCTCCCTGATACACTCTTCCACCAGACTCCCCCAGCTTTGCATCAGTACATTTTCTTTTTTGCTTCCTCAACACCTCCTACTATGGCTCCAGACTTGTCATTTTCAGTAATGAAAGTGCTTGGATGGAAGACAAACAAAGACTGAGCTCTGCTGCTCCCAGGAAATACACTTCCTGAATGGGTGTGGCCCTCATTCACAGCCTCTCCTTCTACACACCCGTTCGACACCTCCGCTCTGCCCGGGTCTGGTGGCTCAGTGGACTAAAGCAGCCACTGCTGGGGCCTGGGTTCGACCTCATGGGCACAGGTTCAAATCCCGGCAGGTCCACTCAGCCTTTCATCCATCTGAGGTCGATAAAATGAGTACCATTGAGTTGGGTAACAATAAACATCTCGGGCCCGATTCACAGAACAAACTTAAGACTAAATCCTAAACTTAGTACCATTCTGGTATTCACAGAATGCACCTAGTACTTCTGCTATTCACAGAATGAATTTAGTACTTTTGCTATTCACAGAATGAACTTAGTACTTTTGCTATTCACAGAATGGATTTACGACTCCTAAACTTACGTCCGCACTCGGGCCGGAAATTCCGGCCCGGAGGCGGAGCTTCCGGCCCGGAGTTGGGGATTCCAGCCGATTTAGCTATGGCCGAAATCCCCACCTCCGGGACGGAAGCTCCGCCTCCGGGCCGGAAGCTCCGCCTCCGGGCCGGAATTTCCGGCCCGAGTGCGGACGTAAGTTTAGGAGTCGTAAATCCATTCTGTGAATAGCAAAAGTACTAAGTTCATTCTGTGAATAGCAAAAGTACTAAGTTCATTCTGTGAATAGCAGAAGTACTAGGTGCATTCTGTGAATACCAGAATGGTACTAAGTTTAGGATTTAGTCTTAAGTTTGTTCTGTGAATCGGGCCCCTCTTATTCAGCGCCAGGACACCTACGGGTAATCGTGCGCTTTACAAATACACCTGTTATGTTATGTTATGTTATCTGGTCCTGGCTACCATCCCACGGATCTGCAAGACATCGGCGGGAGGAAGATCCTTCTACCTCACTATGAAGACCTGGAACATCCTACCCCTGCACCTCAGGCAATCACCATCACTGCATCAATTCAGGAAGGACCTGAAGTCCTGGCTGTTCGACAGAACTGCAGAATCCACCCCCCCCACCCAGTGCTTTGAGACATTTAGAGGTGAGTAGTCGTGCGCTACAAGAACCTTAATTGATTGATTGATTGATTGATCTAATGACTGAAACAAAATAATAAAGGTAGAGGAATGATCATTAATCATGTTTCCTTTTTTGGGAGATGACACTAGGTACAGACTAAGTCATAGGGAATATGGAAATGCCCTGACTCAGTTAGGCCTGTGAAGTATCTGCAAGAGCAGTATCAGTCACAAGCCAGGTATTTAGGACTGCATGCCTGGTACGTGATTTAACTTTTTTTGTCTAATATTTGATGGATTTTCTAGTTTTGCATGTGAACAGGAGTTTATGGATGTGGTCAAATTACCTGACTGTTTCTATGATCCATTATTCTCTGTTTGATATTATCATAGGTTAGTGGCTTACTGTGGATTCAGCAAAAGTCACATGTTTGTGTATCAGTAACATAACTCAGGGGGTGAAACCACTCCCTAAAGATAGAGGTGTGGTGTGGGGCAGAGGGGCTGGTTGTGTGTGCATTGAGGTGATACATCAGCTAAATAAATCTCTCCAGTTTGACCCCATAGAATATAAGAAATGTCATTTTAATGTTGTTTCTTCAGCGCTGTACCTAGTTTTAGCATCATACCCAGTTGAGGTCTTATAAAAGCAGCAGTTAGTGGCTCACCCCACTGGTACTTGTTGTGATGAAAGTTCATGACCTACCGTCGACAATAAATATGGCAAAAATAAGTAAATACTAACCAAGGGAGTTTTAAATATACTCTATGAAGGGATTTCCAATTTTAATCCTGTGAAAGCGAGGTAAGAATATAATGGAACAATCCATTGCAGACCTCACCACACTTTAAACTAAGGTGCTGTTCAGAACCCTGGCCAGCAGGGAAGCATGTGAATATTATTACACCCATTCACAGATATGACTGGATAACTCTGTCTACCAGTAACTGATTGAATCAGTGACACTTCTTACCCTGCTTAACAGCTCCATCAGGAGCCCACTGTGTACCAAACACTTGTTTGTGCTTAGAAGGAACCTAAAGACATAACACAGGATGTGAGTGAGAGTTCTGGTCTGCTTTTTGAGAAACCTTTGATAGGGGTCAGAGCAAAAGAGTAAACAGATTTATAACAGATGTTATCCCTGATCTGAATAAAGTGTGGTCTTCGCTAATATGTTCGTGTGTGATTTAAAAGCACATCTGTCCCTTCATACACCAAAAACTAATGGTGCCATGAGTTGCTAGAAAAAGATGCACTCGTGCACACAGCAGAAAAATGACCTAATCGCCAAGAAATCACTTGGGACCACCAGTCGTATCATCACAGAGTCTAGAGATGGCTACCACAAGAATGTCATCACTGAGGACTCATAACTTCAACAATGACCCACATCCACAACTCCAATACCACCAACCACATTTAAAATACCATGACATAGAAGACATGTCAAAGTCAATAATAATAGGCCCATTTCTGAAATCGTCGCAACGATTCTGAAGTGCCACACCCCCAAATGGCCTGCCTTCCACACCCTTTTTTAGAGAAGGAAAGGAAAATCCACATGAGTCTGTTATGTTTGCCATGTGTGTCCCTGAGAGGACACCATATGTCGTTACGCTTTTCTGTGTCCCTGTGAGGACACCGTACCGCTACCCTTGTCACCAGCTGTCAGTTGTTTTGACAGTTGGACAGCTGATGACAACCTGAGTGGCAGCATTCTTTGCGCTCCGCGTTGCGGAGCCTGTGTTGGTGTACTTACATAAAATAAAGAGTTTGCTTTACTAAGCTCTTGTCAGACAATTTTTTACAAAATTGGCTACGAGCACGAGCACCAACATCAAATGAAGAGAGAAACTGAGAATTAATTGAGTACTGAAAAGAGAAAATTTTGAAGAATAAACGCTGCCAAAGTAAAATGAATAGAGGAAGGATTCAGAACAAAAGAGGTCAGTAATCGATAAAACGAATGCGTGTACATGAAGAGTGAAACACTGAAATAGTCCAACACGAAGTAACAGGAGAAAATGTGAATGATTGTACATGAAACAGAACGGAATGACAGAGAGTCTAATTGTCAACCGTGAATGAAAAAGATAAAGCGGCATAAAGTGTACATCGGCTGGAAATTACTTGTTATTTGGTGAGGAACCAACGAACCTGGTGACAGTTCAACAGAAACAACCGCCGGCTTCAACTGTCAGCTGAGTGCGCCTCAGGATAGGCAGGCGTTTGTAACAGCTGATATAGAAACGTACTGACGTAACGCACCGGTGGACATCTTGAGTTACTAAAATTCAGCATTCCAGTCTATTCGATGACGTTGAGAGACGTAAACGTGCCACCATCTTAGCTTTCAAAAAGAAAACAAAACAGTAAACAACATTACCGGAGCAAGTACAATCCATACGCTTGCAGCTCTTCAGGGACATTCTTTGCAAAACAAATAAACAAAGTCTCAGAACATAAAGCAGAGTTATGCCTATATGTAAAGTGATGTAACATAATACTCAGTAGTGACAAATTCAAATTACACCTTCTCAGGACCTACTTAAAAATTGGTACATACTTATACACAGAGTAACAGTACTCAAGCCAAAACATTTCAATAATACAACATGGCGTCCGGGCATTTGTGGAACTTACCACCCCTCAAGCATTCCTACCCACAGGAGGTGAACCTTTACTCAAGTGGGAGGAATGGAGGGAATATATCTTAAACTATATATCAAATTTTGAGGATGACGAAGACTTCAAAACGAAGAAGAAATACAGAATGTTGCTACACTGTCTAGGTGCTGGTGGAATTAAAGTGTTCAATAAAATAAATAAGAAAGCCAGAGGGGAAAAGGAGGGCAATGTATTTCTAAATGCAATTGACGACCTTAACACCTACTACAAACTGACAGTTTGTGTAGGCGTGGACAGATATAAATTCTTCCACAGGAAGCAAGGATAAGATGAGTCCATCGACGACTATGTGTCAGCTCTAAAAAACCTTGCAATAAACTGTCGTTTTGGAGGCCTGCACGATGAATTCATAAGGGATCAAATTGTCATGCAAGGGTCGAATTCCAACATACAGGACAATTTGTGGGCCAAAGGTGAATACCCCCTACAGAACATCATAGATATTGCAAGAAAAGCAGACCTTACAGGTCGTTGCGCCAAAGCAGTTCTGAACGAAAGCAAAGAGAAGAAGGAGGGGGAAACTGTAACCAAAATAACAGAATTTAAACGAAAGCCTAAACAAACGTGGAGCAACAAGGGAACAAAAGGTACCTGCAACAGACCAGTTGTGGGCAACGTGAGGCGATGCTACAGGTGTGGAAGCACTTCCCATATGGCTGATGACATGAAATGCCCAGCACGCAGCGTAAAGTGTTCATACTGTGGAGTGTTCGGACATTTTCAAAAAGCATGCCGTAAGAAATATGCACGCTCAGTCAAAGTTGTGGAAGAAGATGAGGCAGAATATCAAGACACATCAGAAGAGGATGATGTCAACATGTTTGTGCTGAACATAGAGGAAGATCAGATTGAGAAGGTCAACGACGACGGCGCAGCTAAAAAGAAAAAGCCAGTCTGTAACATGACTATTGGGGGAGTTGAGATCAGTATTGTAGCTGACTAGGGTTCGCCCTACACTATAGTCAACAACAAAGTATGGGAGGAAAAGTTCAAGCACAGCATTGGTGAACAACTCGAAAGACCCGGCATCGTCATCAAGTCCTTCACTGGTGAACCAATTGATGTATGTGGGTTCAGGGAGCTGGATTTCGAGTTCAAAGGAAGGAAATCCACCGGAAAATTGTATGTGTCTGCGGTTGGACCATCAGTGCTAGGGTGGATGGACCAGGGCAACCTGGGTATCATACTCGACCCCAGCAAGTCTGATCCTGTTTTGGTAGTTCAGGACAAGGATGTTTATGGCGAATCCATGCTGCGCAAATACCCAAGGGTTTTTAGCGGTAAGATAGGTGCACTTAAAGGGTATCAACATAGGATCCAAGTGAAACCAGATGCCTATCCAATCGTACACAAAGCAAGAAATCTACCATTTTCTATCAAAGATGAAGTAAAAACTCAACTGGACAAGCTGCTCGAAGAAAGCATCATTGAAATAGTAGAGGCGTCGGAATGGATTGCACCCTTGGTCGTGGCCAAACGCCCCAATGGAAAATTGAGGTTGTGTATCGATCTGCTTGACCTTAACAACAACATAGTCTTCGAACAATTTCCTCTCCCAAAGATAAACGAGATGTTGGCCAACACCAAGGGGGTTATGTGATTTTCTACAGTCGATTTGCAGTCGGCATACCACCAGGTACCCTTCATCGCGACAGCAAAAAGCTCACTACTTTCGTTATGCCCTTTGGATGTTTCAGGTTTACCAGGGTACCATTCGGATTAGCATCAGCAGCAGTGATGTTTCAGAGGATAATGCATCACGCTTTCAAAGAAGTCTCTGGGATTCTTATGTTCCAAGATGATAACCTTATAATGGGTAAGACCAAGGAGGAACATGATACCAAGGTAAAGCAACATCTACATATCCTTGATGCCAAAGGGTTAACAGCAGAGCACAAGAAGTGCAAATTTGCATGCAAATCAGTGAACTATCTCGGTCATGAGATTACAGGTGAGCGTATAAAACCAAAAAAAGAACTCTTACATGCAATTGAGAATTCACCAGTGCCCAGCAACAAGGATGAGTTAAGATCCTTCTTGGGTCTTGTTGAGTTTTATGTGAAGTTTGTAAAAAACTTTTCAAGCAAGACATTTGAATTGAGACAACTTCTTAAACAAAAAAACAAGTTCCAATGGATGGAGGTGAGTCAAAAGGCATTTTCTACATTAAAAGAAGAAATGTGCTCTGCCGTACCATTGCAAGGTTTTGACCCGTTATTAGAGAACTTTGTCACCACAGATGCTAGTTCAAAAGGACTAGGAGCCGTACTCACTCAGAAGGACAAAAAAGGGGTAGAGTGCACAATATCTTTTGCATCGCGCGCCTTGACCACCTCCGAGGATAAATTCTCGGTCATTGAGCGTGAAGCACTTGCATGCGTATGGGCTCTGGAACATTTCAGACAATTTGTGTGGGGAAACAAAGTCACGCTGTGCACTGACCACAAACCCCTAAATAAAGTATTCACAACTAATGGGCTGTACGCGGCTTCACCAAGGCTGGCAAGATTATCAGTACGCCTGTTTGACTACAATTACAACATTCAGTATGTGCCAGGTGTAAAGAATGTTGTAGCAGACTTTTTGAGCAGAATCAGGGGCATAACACAGGCCCCCGAAGACCCTGCGGTGCTGGGGGGCCCGCGCTCCAGTGCTCCCCTCCTCGACCGCGCAGCCAGCCAGCGCATTAAAATATGTGGCTACCAAATACATAGAAACGTGATATTAAGGCCGCCCACACTCACTTTGGTGCGGCCTTAATTTCATTATTGCCAATGCTAACCTTTCAGCAAAGCACAGACACGTTTCTCTGGCAGCTGCAGAGTGTGTCACAGACTGCTCTACTTTGTGCAGTTCACTGCTGCTCTGCCCTGGTACTTAATTTCTTAAGGTTTGAATGAAATGTTATCGGCCAGGCCGGGCTGGGCTCCGTGGCTTTTGAGCTGCAGCGGCAGTCACATGACATCATGACGTCACAGGGCTGCAACATCATGCATTTGCCTGCAGGAACAGGACGGCAGTTAAGATTTCTGAAGTTAAGTTTTGTAGCCTACCGCTGTGTTAGCCACCAGTCATAATCAAGCCCCCCACCTCCTGTGCCACCAGTGCCTCTAATCATGATGACCCTCGTGCTGCCAGTGTCTTGTATCATGATGCACCCTGCCTCCCCCAAAGGACCGGACTGCTGAAGAAGGCTGGTCGTCAACGCGGGCTCAGTTACTTTCAGGTCTGTAATAGCCGTCCTTCTGTCTCTTCCTTACTTCCCAGAGAAGACACAGACAATGTCCTCTTCTTTTCTGTGCTGTCAGCTGCCCCACCCTCTTCCTATTACCTCTCTTTCTATCTTGCTTCTCACTTACTGAAAACCGTAACTTGATGAAACGGTTCACAACCTCTTTCCTTCTTTCATTTAGTTGCTTCCCTGTGAAATGGATCCAAAAAAGAAAAACACTCTTGCGGGAAATGCCCTTTTTCTGACATTTTTCTATTCCAAAGTGCAGCCTCGGGATGGAGATAAATAAAAGGTTTTAAATATGAAAAATAAATACATAACTAAATAAAGCAAGACAGAGTGGGTGCAAAGTGGCCAGATTGGTTTTATTCACATCCAAACACATCAGCCTCACTTTACAGACTTTGCAGTGAAGCACTACTTTTGTTTTCTCGTCTTTCTTTGAACAGCATTGTTGTCCCCAGGTGGGGAAGTGCACCATTCCTGGATGTATTGCCATACCTGGTTGATGAGTGGATTGGAAAATAAAATGTGTACCATGGCTCTGTGTTTATGGATGTGGTCTTTTTAAACCATACTGCTTACGTTTTGTAAGGATATAAGCAATGGACATTGAACCAGTTCCCTTCAGGGCCCTGTAGTCATGTCCTGAACTTTTCCTGTAAAACCACTTGTTGATTTCTGAATAGTGAGTGAGAGATCGTTAAGGTAACCATGTTGTTTCTGCTTATATTTCACATGCTTTACTTAATCTTGCATTCCCTATGAGTGTTTGCTTGTACCTTTTTTAGGCAGCATATTACTCTTATTAGGTGCATAATTTGAATTGAGCCACATACAAGTGTTTATAGCGGGCACAATTAGGTTGTAGCTGAAGGCAGTGCGAGATTCTCTCAGTGGGGCAGTATGGTGTTCAGTGGGGGAGAGGATGTGGCACTATGGCCAGAGCTGTCTAATTTGGAACTGGGGAACCGGGTTCAACCTTCATGACCAGTCCACCAGACCACTCTCCTGAGTGAGCACATTCCCATGCTAGACCTTAGAAGGCCCCACTTGACCTTAGAAGGCCTGATGTCTTAGTACAAGCAGGTGTACCCTAGTGGTGTCAATTGTGGGTTAACCTTGAAGGCCTGTCCACCACAATCCATACTGAAGTTCATCTCCAGTCTTGCGGGCAGGCCTACGGAACAGCACACCCTAGAGCAACAGTGATCTAGTCACTGTGACTCTGTCACTGAGGTCACGTGAACCTTGAGCAGGTTAGGGCGGTGCGAACGGTGTGACCACACTGGGTACCTAGTTCGGGTGGGTGCGTAGTGTTTGAAAGTATATTATGGTTTTAAAAAATCTTGCTGCCTCCTTCCTGGCCTCCAGCAATTTTCAGCAACAATAAAAATGTCATGATAACTTCGGTGATTAATGTTCTTCCTAGAGAGAGATCAGAGTTTTGTCTAGTGGAAGGGTTGACTCCTGGAAAGGTAGCACAGAGGGTTCATGTGCCTGCTGCAAAGAACATGTACCATGCAGATCACAAAGAGCACATAATGTTAACTAGGTTAGTAGGTTACTGCTTTTGTCAGAGAGATCCTTTTGTTACTTGCAGTTTATAAGTTAAAATCCTAACATCGAACAGTGAGCTATTAAACTATACTCCCTACTAGTATGGTTGTCATGTGGCTTCTTCACCTTCTTTTTTTCTTTTTTTTTTGTCCTCATATTCAGCCCATTTGAAGCCACCCAGGCATTGGAGCGAGAAGAAAAGAGTGACACCGCCTCAGTGCACTGGATTTGTAAACTTTATCAACAGACAAGCTTACCGGTGTATCTCCTTCTCAAACACTAGCCAGCGGCGATATACACTAGGGACCCAATTGCTAGGCCCGGAGAGGCAGTAGCAAGGCAGGAAGGGCAATGAAATCATTGGACAGGGGGGAGAAAAAAAAAAAAAAAAAAAAAAAAAAAACCCCGTCACCACTTCATAAGTTTCCAAAATTCCTGCTTCTTCTTACTTCCTGGTCTTATAAGGTCCATCTTGGATATCCTTAGGAGAGAAGTCTGCCAGTCTAAAAATTCCGGAGGCTTGGGATCTTTCCATTTAATACAAATCTCTCTTCTTGCTATTAAGATGGCATAAAATAGCAGATGCTTGGGTGAACCAGTCAGATTGGGTATTAATCCAAAGAAAATCAGAGAAAAGTCAAGGGTAATAGATATCCCCAAAGAGGTACACAGAGCCTTACCCACTTGGTACCAAAAGCTCGATAAGAGAGGGCAAGTCAAGAACATGTGAGCATCAGACGCCGCTTCTTCACCGCATCTAGCACAGCACACAGGAAGATCTTTTGCAAATTTAGTTAGCCTCTGTGGTGAAAAATAGGCTCTATGAATCGTGAAGATATGATTCCTTCTTAACCAAGCAGGCTTTACAATATCCCATAGTGTCTTACACGAATTCCCACCCCCCCCCCCTTTTTAATTTAAATTTCCAACTTGCACATGATTTTCATTTCTGTTTCCCTTATGATAGATGGCTGCTTTCCATACACAACTAGGATATTTTTATCACTCCTCTTGGCCTTCATTTCTCCGTTATTAGCCACAGGTAAGCGCCTTACACCGCGCTTTACTCTACTTTTTGCATTGAATTAGTTGTTCACCCTTACATCTTTTTTCATTATTATTTTAGACATTTGATGACTCCCCTCTATCTGTGACGGACCATAAGTATTTGTTCCACAATTCCCCTGCAATTAACATTGAAGTGGTTTATGACCATGGACACAGGTACTACTATACTTGGACTTGCCCATTACTTTTCATTTTCCGTGTTGTAAGTTGTGTCTTTCCTTCTGGGCCTTTCTATTTATTATCCTCCTTCTTTCTTCTCACACATAGGTATTTAGAATATTGCAATAACCATAGTCCTGATGATGACCTCAACTTAAGGAGGTTGAAACGTCGTCGACCAGACAGCATTATTTACGGCTAACTACAGGGTCCTGTGAGACCTTTATGATTATATGTAAATTACCCATTGTATATAACTCTCCTTGACCTCGAATTTATTTAAATCATTTCGCCGTACCTTGTTGTCACTTTCACACTTTTGTCACTGCGCCGTTCACTTTTTCACTTCCTTGTCAGTGCATATGTGTTAGTTATGGTTATTTTGAATTGTATATACCATTTGTGTATTTAATTATTAAATCTGTTCTTTTTCTATCCTTGGATCTCTCTTTATTTTTTCCCTTCCTTTGATTGAATTATGTGTTGATTGGTCCCCTTATTCATTTTTCCTGTTGAGACATTGTTTTTTGCTATTACACGAATTAAGCCACAACAGCTCAAGATCAACCTGTGGAATGCAGCTATTCCACAATGAAGTTGGGAGTTTAAAGTCACCATCGATCTCTTCAAGAATAGTGCGATACCAAAAACCAACCTCTTTTCTAAATGGAGGTTTCTGTGTAGCCTGTGTCTCCAACTGTGTAACCCTACCTAGAGTGTAATTGCTTCTAATAGCATAATTTGTGGTGGCCCAGCTAGAAAGCTGGAGAAATTTGAATCTGGAGATAGAAAAGCCAGTATTTTCTCGGAGGGCCTCCCAAGGGATCAGTGAGCCCTCCACGAAAAGTTCACCCCACCTCGCTATACCGGCTACCCTCAGTGGTAAGGACAAACTATCCTTTAGGAACTCAGGTGTCCCAGGCGAGTCCCAGATTGGGGCTAGGTTAGAAAAATACCCCATCTTCATTGCAGCTCGCATTTTAACCCAAGTTTTTAACAAACCCCATAAAACCTTTAATCTAACTTTTTTTTAAAACTTGGGATCTCCATATTTAAATAGGAAGCCATTTCGGAAAGGCCACTCACTCTTAACATGGACAGGAACATCAAACCCATACCACTACTTGTTGGAACCTTTAATAGCATCCGTGAATGGGTGAATTGGAAGGCCCAAGCATATATTTGCAGGTCTGGGGCTGCCAGGCCGCCCTTCTCTCTACGTCTTCTTATTTTCTTCCAAGCGATCCTGGACCCTCTAGAAGCCCAAATGAAGGTGTTAAGCTCACTCTGTATTTTTGCTAGAGAAGCACTCTCAAAAAATAAGGGGATACAATCAAAAAGAAAAGTAAACCTTGGTAAAATTGACATTTTGATCAAATTAACCCGACCCAACATTGACAGAGGTAAGTTGGCCCAATTTTTCAATAGTTTTCTGATTTCTTTTGTAATTAATGATAAATTGTGAGAGGGGATCTTATCAATTTCATGTAGGATATGGACACCTAGATATCTTTTATCGGTTTTTAAGGAAGGAAGATGAGAGTCTACATACATATTCCAGGCCATAATTTCCGTCTTCGAGGTGTTTATCTTATAGCCTGAGACAGATCCAAATTTCTGGGCTAGTTCGATAACAGCTGGGAATGCCATATTCAAGTTGTCTGTCAGAATAAGGATGTCATCGGCATATAATGCCACTTTCCTTTCCCACTCCCCGCATTTAAATGGAGACACCCTAATGTCATCTCGCAACATCTGTGCAAAAGGTTCAATATATAAATTAAATAATAAAGGGGAAAGAGGGCATACCTGACGCGTACCCCTTGTTATCGCAAGAGATTTTGTGAGGGAGCCGTTAACCATGATATTCGCCGATGGATTGCAGTATATAAGAGAGATAACTCGTCTAAATTTATCGCCTAGCTTAAATTTGGCCAAGACCTCCGACATGAACAGCCAATTGACCCTGTCGAAGGCCTTCTCCGCGTCCAATGTCATTCCCGCCAAAGGAAGAGACCATGCTGAAGCCATATCAATGGCTCCAATGAAATCATAAGTTAAATCAGACAGGTGACGGCCCTTGACAAAACCCTTTTGGTCTAGATGTAATAGAGCACCTACGACTCCTCCCAATCTATTGGCCATGATGGAAACAAAGATCTTGTAGTCGGTGTTCAAAATTGAGATTGGCCTGTAAGATTCGCAATTTGAAGCTGATTTCCCAGGCTTCAATATTAGTGATATTGTCGCTTTATTCCACGAGGGAGGAAGAGGAATGCCTTCTTGTAAGATTTCATTAAACAAGGTAGTTAGGAAAGGGGTGATCTCTTTTGCCAAGCATATATATATTTCCGAGGGTAAACCATCCGGCCCAACTGCTTTCCCTTTCTTTGAGCTCATCACAGCCCTATATACCTCATCATATGTAATAGGTGCATCTATTTTCGTTTGTTGATCTGGATTTAACCCAGGAAGGTTTATATTGTTTAACAAGGACAGAACTTTAGCGGAGTCATGGTGTCCCTCTTCCTTATATAAGTCTGAAAAAAAAAGAATAGAATTGTGTTTTGATATCCTCATCAGAGGTATACAATATCCCAGATTTAGAAACTAAACTAATATAATTCCTTGCCCGGTCTGATCTAATTTTCCAGGCAAGAAGTTTCCCGGCGCCCTCCCCATATTCAAAATGGGCGATCTTGCTAGCTTCCCATCTTTGTGATAATCTGGAATTAAGGACAGACTCCAGGTCCCCCTTCAGGGTCCGTAGAGTCTCTTGTGCACCCTCTATGCTCTCTCGATTGCCCAGATCAATAACTGCTTGGGTTGCTTTGATTTTACTTTCGATATCCGCGATGTCTGCCTTGTACCTTTTTGACCTATAGGAGGAGATACTTGTTATATGCCCCCTCAAATAGGCCTTAAAAGCTTCCCATATAATAGTGGCTGAAGCAGTTAGGGCATTTCTAGCTAAAAATAATTTAGTTTCCAACTGGAGGCCCACTAATACCTCTTCCTGCATAAGTAGAGTGCGGTCCATTGACCATGTCCTCTCCACTGGGGGCGCCGGTTTATTGATGACTAGGCTGATCGCAGAGTGGTCAGAGAGGTGAGACGGAAGATAGAAAATATCCTCTACCCAGCTTTTTATTGATTGACTCACTAAAATAAAGTCAATCCTAGACTTATGCCCGTATTTGTAGTTGCAAAAAGAGTACTCTCTTTTAGTCCCTGCTTTTATCCTCCATATATCTAAGAAACCCAATTGTTTCATAAAGTCGGTAAGGCATGTTCTAGTTTTGTGAGATGTAAGTGGCCTGTACTGGGAGGTCTTGTCTAACAGGGGGTTCAAGATCAGGTTAAAATCACCTGCCAAAATAACCGGGCTAGAAAACGCTATTAAGGCAGATGCCATGCCATTGAAGGAAAGAGGGTCGTCCTGATTTGGACCATAGTAGCCAGCAATTGTTAATCTTACATCCTTTACTTGACACTCTGCTATGGCCCATCTCCCCCCTGAATCCACGACTTTAGAAAGGAGTGTTGCTTGGGCTGATTTTTTAACCAGTATAGCTACTCCCCTGGTATTAACAGATTGAGTGGTACAAACTACAAAATCCAACCAACCCAACCTCTTAACTAAAATAGATAGTTCTGACTCAGTTAAATGCGTCTCCTGCAGTATAATGACCCGCGCACTACTATCCCGTAAATATTGGAAAATCCGATGCCTCCTTGAATTAGTGCGCAGGCCATTAACATTCCAGGAGAGAATGCCTAAGCTATTCATGATTCTGAGTCATCCCCAAAAAAAAAAAAAAACCCTCTTGGCTACAAATCCCACACACACTTATCATGCTTCTAACTCCCATATAAAAGACAAAATGGACTATAATAGGGAAAATGAGGACTATTTTTTTCTTTTTTCCCAATGCAACACCCACCCTTTTCACCCCCCCGTGCCCTCGTCCCAACCCTGCCACCCCTACCACCCCTAGAGACCCACCCGTGGAAACCCTTGCCCCAAGAATCTGGACCTAGTCCAGAGTTCAGCACCTTCGATGCATAATGCGAAGCACTCAGCAGTAATTAAATTAAGTTCATGCCTATACTATTCTTTTTTTTTTTTTTTTTTAATTTTTATTTTTTTTTTCCCTTTTCTTTTTGCATTATTTTCCCCTGAGTTGTTGAAGAAGCCCATCCGCTGCCTCCACAGATCTAAGATTGTACATTTTGTTATTGTACATTACTCTCAAGGCAGCGGGAAACTTCAGCTGGGCCACAGCACCCAGCTTGCGGAAATCTTCCAGTCTGTTACCTAGCTCCCACTGTCTTTCAAGAGTAATTTTTGAAAGATCTGACCTAATCTGAAAAGAAAAACCTTTAGCTGAAAGTGATTTTTGTTTGAGAGCTAAAGTTAATATCTTCTCCTTAAGGGTATACGTCATAAAGTTGACTAAAATCTTCCTGGGCTTCTGTCTTTGTGGGGATTTACGAAATGGGTCTCTATGGATCCTTTGTATATCTCGCAATAACTCCTCTTCCAATAAGTCTGGACCCAGGGCTTCTATTAGAAGGGAAACAATAAACTGCTTAATATCGCCCCCTTCTCTTTCCTCCGGAACATTAAGAAGACGGAGGTTATTCCTTCTACTGTTGTTTTCCAGGGCCTCCATTCTCTCCGCTTGGTTAGCTTCACTGGCTTTTAAGAGCTCTATTTTATCTTCAGCTTGTCGAAGACTCGAGGTTAAATTTGTAACATTACTTTCTAGCGTTGCCGTTCTGGTATTTAGAAGGTCAATTTTTGTCTCCAGAGACTCACAGAAACTCCTGATCTCCAACTGGTTGGCAGTTGAGGTCTGAAAACTTAATTTGATGTCCTGAGACAATGCTCTCAGCATTTGCCCAACGGAGTACTCTGATTGCTCATCTATTGGAAATAGAGAAGGCTCTCCACCAGGAAGTGGGACAATTGTGTCATCTTGCAATTCTGTGGTAACAGATAGTACCGCTACAGCGCCCCCGGACTGAGACTTAACCCCCTGCTGGAATTGCGAGGGTCCCCCTAAGACCAGGTCATTCTGAGAAAGATTACTTGATAGCTCCGAGGAGCTCATGACTGGAAGCTTCAAGCAATCCTGCATTGAGCCAATACAAGAAGTTGGGCTTTTGGGGAGCGCCAAAATCTGGGGTAACACCTTAAAATAAGATCTCAAGGAAGGTGTGATCTTGAGGCCCCCCCCCAGTTGGCTTTTTCGTTTCTGTTTTAAGGTATAAGCTTTACCTGCCAATGGGGTGGCTGCTGGCTCAAGGGATACAGCAGAAACAGAAGGGACTGCTTCCGTTAGAGAAGCGACGCCTGGAAGAACTACTGGGGTGTCTGTCTGACCAGACGATTTGCTCGTTGAACCCGTCGTCTGCTGTGGTCTCCCAACAATGGCTGTAGTAGTAATAGCAGTGACGATATTTTTGCGGGGTTTAACTATACTCTTTTTGGCCCCCTTCCTTCTGTTTTTAGAATCTTGTTTATCCTGGGCGACTGCCTGGGCGGCTGCCTGTCCGCCCTGGCGCTTGGAACTTCGGGTGGTACAGGCAGTCTGGGCTTGCTTAACATTTACCGTCCCCCCCAGTGGATTTACCACCTCACACACTCCTTCAGTGGTCGGCAGCTGCTCAGCCACCTTCAGAGAGCTTGCTGTGTCACCCTCCAGGGTGATACCTCTCGCAGGAGCCGAGTTGAGCGCCCTATTCCACGTCCAGCCTCGGACAGAGCTCCGCAGTCCGCTCCTCACTCTCCGAAGCTCCCGTGACGCCCGAACCCAGCACGGGACGCCAGAGAGAGTCGAATCCTGCAGCGCAAGCCCGGAAGAGGAACCGCACATTGATGAAGTGCAGGGAGCAAAACAACGGCGAGGTCAGAAACGGACAAGCGGAGACAGACAGAGGCTACGATGGCAGCACCCCCCCCGGGGGCCGAAGGTAAGGAGAAGGAAAGCCCAATCACTTCACGCTCATAGTCGGGGTATAGGCATCGTATTGTCAACTCAGTGATGCTGAGCGCCAAGCATTACAGATCGGGTGCCGCGACCGCTAGCTCACGGCCGCCATGTTTCCTCGATGCCACTCCTTGGCTTCTTCACCTTGTAGTCCTTTGTCTTATGCAACATTTCCTATACAGTGATTTACACACGCTAGGACACCATATGTTGTTACGCTTTTCTGTGTCCCTGCGAGGACACCGTACCGCTACCCTTGTCACCAGCTGTCAGTTGTTTAGACAGTTGGACAGCTGATGACAACCTGAGCGGCAGCATTCCCTGCGCTCCGCGTTGCGGAGCCTGTGTTGGTGTACTTACATAAAATAAAGAGTTTACTTTACTAAGCTCTTGTCAGACAATTCTTTACAGAGTCCATCAAGGCCGCATTATATGATACTAGTTCCATTCTGTAATCAGTAGTCAAGGAGGTACCCCCCACTCTTCCATCAGCACCTCTTCACAAGGAAGCCTCCTGCCTTTGAAGAGTGCCCTCTTGAGTTCTCTCACTGCCATTTCATCACTCTCCCTTTGTTCACCATCAGCTACTCCTGGACTACTCCTGATGATGCTTCAACACACTGAGCCAACATTTACTTACATGTCTGCGTCATGTTTTCACATCCCACCACCTCTTGAGGCGCTGTATTCCCACCTAAACGTTAGTCAGCTCTCCCTTTATTTGCGGATGACTTCAGAACAGCAATGCATTCACTGCCACCGCTAAATATTGTTCAAAGTTTCTTTTCTCCGCAGTAGGCTCATGCTATGTAATTCCAAAAAACACATAACCATGACACGTTAAGACTTCTCACATGCAAATGGATGCTGTTTATTGCAATATTTTAGGTTAGGTATATACCGCATTACATACACTACACTGGTTAAGTCCATCCACTGGTCAGTCAGTGAAAATACTATTTTGAACGTATAAATTAGTGCCAATGATTAGTGGAATATTGCTCTCTGGTATCTGGACATATTGGGGCATAAATGCATCCACCTTGATGCAATCTTTACAATGTAGGTACTGTATCATCTTAAGTCTTTTGTAAATTATAAATGCATTTCCCAACTATATTGGCTACGTCACACAAGTTATAATTCTTACAGAAATACTTGAATTTGTGAGGATGAAAGCAGTCCCTGGTATTTGATTTTA
The DNA here is from genome assembly GCF_964204655.1 of Triturus cristatus. Lineage (NCBI taxonomy): Eukaryota > Metazoa > Chordata > Amphibia > Caudata > Salamandridae > Triturus > Triturus cristatus. The sequence goes on along the minus strand of NC_140589.1, from coordinate 137,726,130 downwards.
TATTTGTGTTTTAAGGCTAGTACCACATTGCATGAAAGATGTAATTTAGAGGTCGCAGCTGCAACCCCTGGCTTGCCCCTTGCGACCCCTGGCACTGCCCGTGCGACCCCGGGCCTCAGAGGTGGCAAATTCAGAACCAGGAACATAGTGGCGGCTCGTCCTTATGGGCATCGGTTGGGGCTGCACTCTTCCTGTTTTCTACACTAATAATGATCATTGCACTAATAGTGAATAATTTTACATCCTTCGCTATTAGTGTAATAAGACATGAAGTACATATAGATGGAATATAACCTTCCCTTGCAGCTGAGGTAACTGAAAAACTGCCTTTTAATGTATGTTGTTGCATGCCTTTGGGTGAGAGTGTGTTTATGTGAGAGAGAGAGAATGTGCGTATGTGTAAATATACATGTATGTGCAAGCATGTGTGTGTGCGTGAAAGTGAAGGTCAAAGGAGTGTGCTGTCACATCCGCTACCCCTGGCATTAAGGTGATTTGACGTGCATGTTTTGCACCAAATAATGTGGCAGATTTATGTTCCCTGGCGCATCCCTGCAAATCAGCATGGATGCGCCAGGGAAGATGCGTCACGCAAGATTGCCCTTGCGCCACCGCAGATGCGCCGCATTTATAATGCGGTGCATCGTGGTGCAAGGACAAGCAGATGCATGACGTATCTGCCGGGGTAAGGTTGGCGCCATGCTGAAGTTGTGTCGCAAGCGCGACGCAACTTCAGCACTGTTCCAACCTACCCCATACCTAACATGGTGCGTCAAGCCTTACGCCTGCTTCAAGCAGGCGCAGGGTTTTGACGCATCAGCGTTGGGAAAGTGACTCAGTGAAATCTTATAGATTTCACTGAGTCACTTTTCAGGGGCGTTCCTGCGACGGAACGCCCCCCCTGCGTGGAAACGCCCACATGAAACCTGACGCAGGTTTCATGTGGCGCAGGGCTTTACACCGTGATGCATCTCCATAGATACGTCACCATGTAAATAGGGCGCAAAGTGGCACAGGGTTTACGCCGCCGCTGCGTCACAAAAGTGACGCAACGGTGGCGTAAAAGTGGCGCAACTGCAACATAGATCTTCCCCAATATATTTTTCATAGTTGCAAGCCGTGTTTCAGGAAATAATAATTTGCACAATAAACTAAAATGCTGCTAACTGCTTTTACCGCCGACAAACAAAAACGCTGCCAGCAGAATCTGTTTACTGATACAGTCAATACTGCCAAGATGTTCAGGTAGCTCTGACGCAAATCTCCACCCAGGACACCATCAATGCCGCCTCCAAATTCAAATACCGCCAACACAAACCTGCTTACTACATATGGCCGATTGATTTTCAGTATGTTACTTCTTGTCCTGTTGTGACAAGAGCTGTTTACATTCTTCCTGCCTCTACTGTGAGATGGTAGAAAGATGCTCCTTGCTCCTGTTCTGTTTTTCCTGTGGTTGCTTCCGGTCACGTGAGCTGCAGAAAGCTTTGAGGTGAGATTAGAGAGAACAAATCGGTAGGGCCAGCAGCACAACTTAATTGAACGCTACAAAATGCACGAGTTGTTCATTGAACAAAAACTGCTGCGGGGCATTGTTAATGTGAAAAAAAACATCTGCTATTCATTTCAGGAAGGAAAACATATTATGAATTATTCCGATTCATACATTTTGAATGAGAGTGTTTGATTGTGGAGCAACAAATTGTTTCTGATGTGCAGAAACGTTGAAACTAGATATGAACTAACAAAAACCGACTCATTGCACGCTGAGTTATTGCAGCTATCTACATGTGAATTGTGGCACCTGTCCTAACTTTCTTTGTGTTTTGCTTCTTTGACCCTCCCAGGTTGCATTTATAGATCCATTCATGGTTGTACACTTGACTATTGATTTATTACCAACTTAAATTGTGTGAAAATGGGAGCTGGTTCATATAATATGGCATGACGAAGGCATCTAAAACAATAGGAAATGGGTAGAATGCTTGCAAATGTATCATCCACTGGCAACCGACCGGGCTACATTCCAGTCCATCGTTTTGCTGCCTACTTGCTGCTACCGCCGAGAAGAACATTTACACAAACTATTAAGTACCCCACAAGTCCAATGATGCACATAATTTGAACAAAGACACAACATACACGTTAATCCAGTGTGCCCCCGTATTTATCACGTTTCTTTTTTCATAAATACTTTTAGTATTTTTATTTCCATCTTATCCATTTGGTACAGACAATACAAATATATACAACAAACACACATTCACAATGGATCAACACATGACAAAACCGATATAAAACGATCAAAGAGGTTATTTGAAAATAGACTATTTACTGAACTTCGGGAGTTATTGTCTGTTGAGTCGAAATTAACTCACACCTATCTTTGTATTGCCCCTAGGGTTCGCTCGGGGTTATAAGGCCAATGTGGTGTCGTGGGCCATGGGCCCGCATGCCGCTAAATTATTGACACAGACACCATTAGTATAGTACTACAACTGGCCTCGAGCACGTGCACCCGGGCCCTTTTATCAGCAGGCTCACGTCACTCGTGAGGCCTGTGAGGGATGCATGTGGGGGTGCAAGTGTGCCCACTCCCATAGGGGAGTGGCTATAAACTCTATGCCTGTCGAGACACTAGAACGTGTCTCGCAGGACATAACATTCCTCCCAAAATTTAATAAAACAAAAGCTCTCTAGTTTAACCCGTAGGGATAAACAGTAACGAAGTATACACCTCAGGGTCCATCAGTTTCTCAGGTCCAGCATCAGGAATACAGCAGACAGGAACTGGTGACTCCGACGGTAGCAGGATGATCTCGGCGGGCACTCATCATTTAACCTGTGTGAATCAGGACATGAACGCTTGCTTACAGATGTCAGCTGCACTCCAGAAACATGCCAGTGGAAGCATGCCCTTTGGTTCCAGGTGGCTTCCTTTCGCTGACATTTAGGATGGTCTGTGTTGATTAACAACAGTTCATTAACCGGGTGCATCACGATCATGGTTGGAGTCCATGGTGAAAGTTCACTGGATTATTTCTGTATTGCCTGAAGTCTCCATTAGGCTGTCTTGCTGTGTCCGGTGACCTGACGGTGGGGCAATGTCTCTTCCAGCTCTCCCGCCTGGGGAGGCCCTTCGTCGGGCTTGCCACGGGACTACTGGTAGGCTGCGATGGGGCTGCGTGTGTGCTGGCTGGGGGCAACTGCGAACCACCGAGGAGCCAGTAGACAGTTTCTTGCACAAACCTCAAGGGTGTATGGGTCTTGGTCAGGACATGCTCTCGCTGCCGCAGTTCAGGTGCAGGCCAGGTTGGCAGGTAGCCTCTGAGTCTTCTTGTTGGCTAGTTTGGCACTCGTGTAGGACTCTACTCAATGTGTATTTGAGATGGTTTTGTATGACAGACTTGACGAGGACTGGCATGATAGCATTGCCAGCCGTGTGGTGAATCGGTACGATGGCGGGTGATGACTTGCCTTGATGGCTGCAGGCTCTTATTCTGGAGTCGATCACCTAAGGTAGGAAGTGGACTTGGGCTTCTTGGGCTCTCAGGACTTTGATGACAGAGTGATGAACATACTGAGAAACGTGAGGCATGAGACTCGGTTCGCGCAGTCTGTGCAGCTTACCCTCGGACTCCCACTGTGTGGTTGCCAGTTCCTTCTTGGGTAATCATCCTCTTCCCTTGCTGTCGCTCTGTCAGGACTCACTCCTGTTGTAGCTTGAGTTCTCTTCATCGTCTGGCCCTGCCAATCACGACTTCCCCTTCTGGCCTCAATTGGTTGTCCGATTCTTGGTGCCGGCCCTCTGGTCACACTTCCACATTTCTTGCTGAGTGCGGTGTCATGTACATGGCACTGATGATGTAGCTGCCATTGGGCCTGGATGACAGGTGGCGATGATTAACTAGGAGAGGAGGTTTCTGGATGGACGTTGTAGTCACGTGACTGCCTCTTCTGAGCCTTCTCTTGCATCACTGGCATTTGCGGCCAGGGGCAGGGATGCCGTTCGACTCCAACTGCTGACACTCTGGGCTGGACGGTCGCATTGTGAAGCGATGGGAGCAACGCAGTTTGCGCTGGCTGCAGCTTACGTGTGGTTCTCCCTTGGTGCTGTCGCCAGGGCCGTCGGTCCGCCTTGGTGGCTGTCTGGTGTCTTTGGAGGTGTTCTTGGCATGTGGTGCTACGAATCCTCGTGCTTCTCCTCTCGTTGTCTTTGACGCACCTGTGTTTGTCCAGCTCTTTTGGGTGACACCATTTCCACTCTTCTTCTGTTTCTCCTCCGGGTGCAGTGACATGCATCATGTTCTAACGAGGCCAACGGGGCCTCTTAACTTCAATGGTCTCCAGACCATACAGGCGAACCTTCAGTCGCTCTTCTCGGCTGTATGGTGAGCAGCCACCCATCTTGGGTACTCCTTCTTCAGGCAGCTTCTTGACGCACCTATTCCGGGCGTTCTCTCTCCAGGGAATGGCTTCCACGGGCAGGGGTGAGCCATGGCGTCTTGACGCTCCTCCTCCGGGTGTTCCCACTCCAGGGAATGGCTTCCACAGGCAGTAGGGAGCGAAGCTCCTACACCGGGTGTTCCCTATCCAGGGAATAGCTTCCACAGGCAGTAGTGAGCTAGTGGTATATGACTCTCCTCTTGTCAGCCTTGGGTCACTGACGACTCCTGCTTGAGGCAGCGTGAGGAAGGACATTGTGCTGCATTTGGCCTCTTCTGGGCTCCGTTGCTGCTTTGGTGATGTATGGGATCTTCCTGCTGATTCGAGCAGTACTTCTTTTCTTTTGGAGAGGTCTCTCTTTCTCCTGGGCGTGCACCAGTGCTGGCGCCCTTCCGGGTGCATTTGTCGTGCACCTCGGACTGCGCATGCTTCACCTTTTCTTGGGCGCCCTCTTCTCACTTGTGGTGAGACAGCCTTTTGGGGACGTGCACAGTGCACGTTCTTCTGGTGAAGTCCATTCATCACTGGGGGCGTGTGGCGCAATCTCCTTGCTTGTGGTGGCGTCAGACAGCCACTGGGGTTTGCACACTCTTGGTTCCTTGACGCTGTACGTCCTTGAATCCAATTGGCCTTTTGGCAGCGTTCTCGGCTGAGGCAGCTTTGGGCTTCCTGTGGGGGTTAACAGTCAACAGTCTCTTCCCCTCCTGCATGATAGGCAGCCACTGTGGGGTTACTCTCCCGGTGCATGTTCTCCTTGCGCCTTTGTGGAGCTTGGCTGATTTCGGTCCTTTTCACCATCTACACATGGAGCTGCCTTTGCTGTCGCAGTCCTGTCCTGGCAGTCTTTGCTGTGTGGTGACAATGGGTTGCAATCTTTTCCTTCGAGGTTCCCCTCAGCGCTCGCTTGGTTCCTTTGTTTCGTCGGGGCATATGTCCCTCCCTTTTGTTGTCACCCTATTCTTGGTAACTTTCATGATGGGGTGTTTTAAGGTTGCACAATGCAAACAGTTGTTTGCTGCAGGCCTTTCCGTGATAATGCTGTAATGCAAAACTGTGGTACCGCAAATGGCCACTAGGTGGCACTGCAGGGCCGCCCGTTTTACTTTCTGGAACTTAAACTGGTTCCGTGGTACTTTTCCTGCCATCCCAGGCATCGTTGGTGCAGAGGACTAGATGGCAACTCGTGGCAGGTGCTACCTTCATTCCAACCCGATGCCCTCAAACTGCAGACACCTCTGTGCCTCAGTGATTGCTGCCTGTGATACATTCACATTGCCAGAGCCTGGATCAGTCTCAGGAGCTCTGCCTATGCGACGGGCCTCGCTTCACCCATCATCGGCGGGGCATCTTCTCCGGTGGCCTCGGCCCGAATCTGCTTTGCTGAATAACTTACAGGCAGCAGGACTTTATAGAGGGACTTTCTCCCCTTCCCAGTAAGTGTTCTTTCTTTCTTAGCGGCCGCGGCCGCACACTGTCGCTTCTCACTGCCCCCCTCGCAGAAGCCTCTCTTGCATCACACGCTGCGCGGGGGTTGGAGCTGCTGCCTGTAGACAGGGTGGCTTTCCTATGGGGCAGCGTTCTTCGTAGGGGTGTGAAGGAGCGGGTCGCCGCTACGCTCTCTGTCTTCCCCTCGTCAGGCTCACCTTCTACCTCATATGCGGTGTGGGCTCCCGCTGGCCACCCAGAGTTTGCAGTCACTCCTCATCTCACCGCATTCCCTCGGCCGGCCTCCAGGCCCACTTCCTGCCGGTCATCACGTCAGACGCTGGTGGGCTCCGCTTCGGCTTGTGCTTCGCTTAGGCCACAGCAGGCTAGTGGCAGGGCATGCCACCAGTTCCTCTCACGTTCATGTGGTCTCGCTTTCGTCGAGTGCCGCCACACACTAACGGACCCACCAGGTGCGGGGTGAGCTCCCGATCACCTCAGGGCTCTGCTCATGCCTCGCAGGCCATCAGGCGTGTCCTGCACCCGCACACGGGCGATGTACTCGATTCAGGCATGTCAGGTGTGGGGTGGGCTCCCGCAGCCTCACCTTCACCCCGGGGCTCATCACACACCCCGCGGACTATTGGGCACGTCTGGGGCGTCCTCGCAGGGGGCGCCCTTGACCAGGGCTGCTGCACACATGGGCACAGCCCCATCGTTTCCAATATGGTGTCGTGGGCCATGGGCCCACATGCCGCTAAATTATTGACATAGACACCATTAGTATAGTACTACAACTGGCCTCGAGCACGTGCACCCGGGCCCTTTTATTAGCAGGCTCACGTCACTTGTGACGCCTGTGAGGGATGCATGTGGGGGTGCAAGGGTGCCCACTCGCATAGGGAAGTGGCTATAAACTCTATGCCTGTCGAGACACTAGAATGTGTCTCGCAGGACATAACAGGTCAATATCATAGTCCCATAATATTTATGCAACAAGAAACAAGATAAATACACTAGATTAACATGTACGTTGCGTCTTTGTTAAAACAATTTGTATCATTGGCCTTGTGGGATACTCATTAATTTGTGTATTTTGCCATTCATCCCTCCCCATGAAGTAGGCCTTTTTGGATGAGACCCTTTGCGTTAAATATATATATATATATATATATATATTACCTACTGGCGGTCGCCAGTAGGTAGTTATAGTTAGGACCACGTTTCCATAGGAAAACCTCAACATTCTATTTTGAATAACTTTGGCGCCGGTCGACGAATCCTCGCGAATTTCTCAAAATAGGTGGGGCGCTACGCTCCGCTCCTACCCTGAAAGTCTCGGGGGGATCCGTCAAGCGGGGGCTGAGATAAAAGGGGGGTCCCAAAACGCGTTTTTCCCATGCATTTTTCCATAGGACCTTTAGAACGAGCTACAGCCCGAACGGCTGAACAGAATTACTCAAAATTTGGCAGAGAGGTAGTCCCTAGGTCAAGGAAGTGCCTTTTGTAGGTTTGGTGTAAATCTGTTCAGTAGATTCTGAGAAAATAGCCTTTAAATCAATATATATATCTGAGCCCGCTTACGGTACGCTTACCGTACGCTTACGGTAAGCGTACGGTGGCGTGCGCGAGCGCGATTCTGATTGGCTCTTAGATCTTAGTAAACATTCGAATCGGCCGAAACCAGGAAGCGGCGGCCGCCATTTTCTGTGTTTCACTCTGAAAAAAAAAGAGTGAAAACAAGAAAAGGGGGCAATGAGGAGAGTTACAGACCCCCTTACATTTGTGAGGGGGTCAAAGAAGGACTGTAAAGTACAAAACAAACATTTATTGATTTTTAAAAAAAATCACGGGGTACGCGTACGGTAAGCTTACGGTAAGCGTACGGAAGAAACCTGGCGTGCGCGAAGGAGATTCTGATTGGCCCATAGATCTTAGTAAACATTCGAATCGGCCGAAACCAGGAAGCGGCGGCCGCCATTTTGTGTGTTTCACTCAGAAAAAAAACAGAGAAAACAAGGAAAGGGAGCAATGAGGAGAGTTACAGACCCCCTAACATTTGTAAGGGGGTCAAAGAAGGACAGAAAAGTACAAAAAAAACATTTATTGATTTTAAAAAAAATCACGGGGTACGCGTACGGTAAGCTTACGGTAAGCGTACGGTAAAAAAAATAAAAATAAATAAATGAAAAGCAGATTTAAGAGTTTAGAAATTAGGGAGCTCTAAAAAGAGCTGTTGTGTTTATGAAGTCATTTTTTTAGTGGTACCTACAAGTAAGTACCGATGCAGAGTCTAAGGTTCAAGAGGAAGACTCTGTTCCCTTCATCATTGAAGTGCACACCATCTCCTCTATAAATGTCTTGCATGTCATAACGCAAGTTGTTGTGGTAAATGGCACCCATACCATAGTCACGGAGGAAAGCAGAAACAGATTTGTTGACGTGCTTTCTTGCTTTGTCAATCTGCGGACAGAAATGATTGGACCAGTTCCATTTTTGCCTTTGGCATATGTTGGAAAACACAAAGGCAGTTTTAGGGAAAAGTGTAAACAGTTGTGCAAAGGTGTCCTTCATAAGCATTTCCAGACCTACCCCAGTCAAAGTGCCTAGGTCATTGCCACCACAGTGCACTATTATGAGGTCAGGGTGTTGGATTTGAATGAAGGATTTCACCAATGGCATCAATTGGTGCCACTTTAACCCTCTCTGACCAATCCATTTAATGTCTACATTTGGCAAAGCAAGGTCTCTCACCATACCTGTTTTCTCTGCAAACTTTTCACTCCAGAAGACATAGCTGTGCCCTACAATCCACACTGTGAACATCTTCAAAGGAGAACTGGATGCAATCAGGAGGTGTCTTTCAGTAGAATGGCAATATGAAAAGAAAGACAGTTTGGAAATGGAGGCATACATATTTTTTTCAAAAAAAAAAGAACTGATTGGCTGTTTCATACCATTCTAGAATAAAAACTAGGCTGTATGTGTAAATTAATAGAAGCATGTTTTGTATTGGTACAAAAAAATGTGTAACCAAAGAACAGTACTATGGATTTGCTGTAAGGTTTGAAAAGTCAAGCACTCTTGCTCTGTGGAATTGAAACATTGTGTGTCGAACTTCTGACCTAACTCTACACAGCAGTGTTCCATAAGCTGTTGCTATGGTAGCAGGCAGAAGTCAAGTTGGGGGAAGGGTACTAGGCAGAAGTCAAGTTGGGGGAAGGGTACTTTTGGAAAAGGGTTGGTTTTCAACCAATAGAAATGTGTGATTACATTTGAAAAAAAGGGGGAAGCACTGAGATTTGAAACTTACATGTATATGTGTGGAAAAATAGAGGGAAAGTTTGCCATTATCTGGTTCTGCTGAGAGGAGAGAGGTGAACACAACAGAGATCCTGGCTCTGATAATCTGCTGTTTGAGTGTCACATTTCTTTCACAACTAACTAATTTTAAAGGTGAGTTTACAGTTTGAGAGGGGATGTATGTGGTAACTTAAGAAATGAATAATAGAAATGGGAATTGTTTTTGTTGTAGTTACACATGGTGGTTTCATAATGTGTCAGTCTGTAAAAGTGATTTACACTTGCCCCGAAAAAAAAAAGAGCAGTAAGTGTGCTTTCAAAATGGCAAAGAAATTTCGTTTTGGGACTAATGTGAAAACATGACTCTGTGTGCATAGAGGAATTATAGGCAGAGATTTATTGCGTCTTGCTCTGGTGATTTCACAGTTGCATTAGATGGAAAGGGGGAGCGAATTTTTGGGGGAAGAAGCAGAGTCTTAGCACACACCCATGTGCTTGCCATGTATAGTCATGCACAGTATTTAGAAGCGAGTGGGGTTTTCAGGTTTAAGTCTGTAATGCAAATACATTCAGCATCACTAAGGCTGGTTGCCCTTGCTGGAGTGTAGGCAGTCACAGAGAATACACATGGTGGTGGTCTGAAAAAACAGCTTGGACATGTGCATTTAAATAAATCAAAAAAAGTGGTTTCATAATGTGTCAGTCTGTAAAAGTGATTTCCAATTGTAAAAAGTGATTTTCACTTGGCCCGAAAAAAAAAGAGCAGTAAGTGTGCTTTCAAAATGGCAAAGAAATTTCGTTTTGGGACTAATGTGAAAACATGACTCTGTGTGCATAGAGGAATTATAGGCAGAGATTTATTGCGTCTTGCTCTGGTGATTTCACAGTTGCATTAGATGGAAAGGGGGGGCGAATTTTTGGGGGAAGAAGCAGAGTCTTAGCACACACCCATGTGCTTGCCATGTATAGTCATGCACAGTATTTACAAGCGAGTGGGGTTTTCAGGTTTAAGTCTGTAATGCAAATACATTCAGCATCACTAAGGCTGGTTGCCCTTGCTGGAGTGTAGGCAGTCACAGAGAATACACATGGTGGTGGTCTGAAAAAACAGCTTGGACATGTGCATTTAAATAAATCAAAAAAAGTGGTTTCATAATGTGTCAGTCTGTAAAAGTGATTTCCAATTGTAAAAAGTGATTTTCACTTGGCCCGAAAAAAAAAGAGCAGTAAGTGTGCTTTCAAAATGGCAAAGAAATTTCGTTTTGGGACTAATGTGAAAACATGACTCTGTGTGCATAGAGGAATTACAGGCAGAGATTTATTGCGTCTTGCTCTGGTGATTTCACAGTTGCATTAGATGGAAAGGGGGGCGAATTTTTGGGGGAAGAAGCAGAGTCTTAGCACACACCCATGTGCTTGCCATGTATAGTCATGCACAGTATTTAGAAGCGAGTGGGGTTTTCAGGTTTAAGTCTGTAATGCAAATACATTCAGCATCACTAAGGCTGGTTGCCCTTGCTGGAGTGTAGGCAGTCACAGAGAATACACATGGTGGTGGTCTGAAAAAACAGCTTGGACATGTGCAATTAAATAAATTAAAAAAAAAGGTTTCATAATGTGTCAGTCTGTAAAAGTGATTTTCACTTGCCCCGAAAAAAAAAGAGCAGTAAGTGTGCTTTAAAAATGGCAAAGAAATTTCGTTTTGGGACTAATGTGAAAACATGACTCTGTGTGCATAGAGGAATTATAGGCAGAGATTTATTGCGTCTTGCTCTGGTGATTTCACAGTTGCATTAGATGGAAAGGGGGAGCGAATTTTTGGGGGAAGAAGCAGAGTCTTAGCACACACCCATGTGCTTGCCATGTATAGTCATGCACAGTATTTAGAAGCGAGTGGGGTTTTCAGGTTTAAGTCTGTAATGCAAATACATTCAGCATCACTAAGGCTGGTTGCCCTTGCTGGAGTGTAGGCAGTCACAGAGAATACACATGGTGGTGGTCTGAAAAAACAGCTTGGACATGTGCATTTAAATAAATCAAAAAAAGTGGTTTTATAATGTGTCAGTCTGTAAAAGTGATTTCCAATTGTAAAAAGTGATTTTCACTTGGCCCGAAAAAAAAAGAGCAGTAAGTGTGCTTTCAAAATGGCAAAGAAATTTCGTTTTGGGACTAATGTGAAAAAATGACTCTGTGTGCATAGAGGAATTATAGGCAGAGATTTATTGCGTCTTGCTCTGGTGATTTCACAGTTGCATTAGATGGAAAGGGGGAGCGAATTTTTGGGGGAAGAAGCAGAGTCTTAGCACACACCCATGTGCTTGCCATGTATAGTCATGCACAGTATTTACAAGCGAGTGGGGTTTTCAGGTTTAAGTCTGTAATGCAAATACATTCAGCATCACTAAGGCTGGTTGCCCTTGCTGGAGTGTAGGCAGTCACCGCGAATACACATGGTGGTGGTCTGAAAAAAACAGCTTGGACAAGTGCAATTAAATAAATTTAAAAAAAAGGTTTCATAATGTGTCAGTCTGTAAAAGTGATTTTCACTTGCCCCGAAAAAAAAAGAGCAGTAAGTGTGCTTTAAAAATGGCAAAGAAATTTCGTTTTGGGACTAATGTGAAAACATGACTCTGTGTGCATAGAGGAATTATAGGCAGAGATTTATTGCGTCTTGCTCTGGTGATTTCACAGTTGCATTAGATGGAAAGGGGGAGTGAATTTTTGGGGGAAGAAGCAGAGTCTTAGCACACACCCATGTGCTTGCCGTGTATAGTCATGCACAGTATTTAGAAGCGAGTGGGGTTTTCAGGTTTCAGTCTGTAATGCAAATACATTGAGCTTCACTAAGGCTGGTTGCCCTTGCTGGAGTGTAGCACTCTGGACATGGGCTTTTTAAAAAATCTGAAAAGTGGTTTCATAATGTGACAGTTTGTAAAAGAGATTTTCACTTGCCCAAAAAAAAGAGCAGTTTGTGTGCATTCAAATTGGCAAAGAAATTTTGTTTTGTGACTATTGTGAAAAGAAATGTAGTAATATATTTAAATACAATAAAGGATTTTTTTTTAGTTTTTTTCAGGTATTGCTGAAGAACAGTGAACAAAATTTAAGATGCCTACAAAATCTCGAGTTCAAAAAACGCTAAAAAAAAAACTATATTTGAAGACAACTGGAGGACCAAAGTTAGTAGAAGATGCTCATGTTGGGAAAAAGAAAAAATCTTCTGGTAAGCAGAAAAAACAATTTCTTAAAAAAATATTCAAAACAAAGAAAAATGTACAAAATGTCTGTCCTGGGAAGAATGTAACAAAACGAAGAGAACAGCAAAAAATTGAGAATTTAGTTAATGCAAATATACCTTCTGCAACTGAAAAGTTTTACATAAACAGAAAAACAGCGTTTAAAGAGATACGTAGAAAAATGTTTCAGAGAAGAGTTATGTCCAATTTGATAAAGGATGTGAAGAAATATAAGCAAAAGGCAAAATATTACAAGAGAAAAAAAGAAATTGAAGCCATTGCAGCAAAAGCATTAGAATTAAAAAGGAAACTATTCATATTAATTTTGAATAGGATGCGTACATTAGATAAAATGGTTAATGTACTGAAATCACAAAGCAAAAGCAAAAGAGTAGTGAACAGAACAAACTTTTGTAAAGTGTTTTTAGGAAAGTGGATGCATAGTTCAAGTAGTGAACGTTTTTTTAATGAAGAGAGCTATTTTCAAAGTAATAGTTTGCTGCATGCAGTTGACACCAGAGGTCGTTCATACGAAGTAAAAAATGGTTGCATAATGGAGAAGGAGATAATGGTTCCAAGAGATGAGGTACAAGTGATGGCAGATGAGGCAATGGGGAGACGTCCTAAAGCCCCAGTGTACACTTGGAATTGTAGTAGTATTTGCACTGTGCGTCAGGAATCTATTGACAGATTTCGAGAGTTTCTAAGAGAATATAGTAAAAAAAGTGTAAAACAGAAGATTAAGGTGCTTCAAAGTCTGGATCCATGCAGAGTGAGAGAGAATACTGGTTTGCAGGGTCATTCTCTGGCTTGTCTATCTAGAAAAGTGTGCAATAGTGTTTTCCATCATTTTAGGATGCTGGCTGTTCATCATACTGAAATGAGAAAGTTTGTGAGACGGTTGTATTTTGCCAAAAGTCCAGCAATAAAGTTAAATGAATTGAATAGGGCTCTGTTCCGAGGAACGGTATCAGATGTAGAGAAGGTTGTTGATGAAATTCAGTTTTGTTACTTTGGTCCTGAACAAAACAGTGCAGAGAAGGACACAGTAAATGAGGAAGAAGTGGAAGAGAATGTAGAACCTTCTGTAAGTAAGACATTTAATGATCACATAACAAAATTTGCAATAGTCTCTAATGAAAGACCAAATGTTACTTGTATTTGTTGCCGCAGAACTCATTATAGAAAACAAACTAGGAATGTTGATCTCTACAGAAAGAGTGAAAATGAAGATAATTATAAGTGGATGGATTTTGCCACATATATATTTCTTGAAAATTGTTTTGAATTGGGTGAAGATCAGCGTATTTGTAAATACTGTTACAACAAGTTAGAGGAAAATAGAATGCCGACCAGAGCTGTACATAATAATTTAGAATTGGATGCTATTCCTGCTGAACTTTCTGAATTAAATACATGTGAGTCTATACTCATTCAATGTGTTCATCCGTTCCAGACCATAGTACGTATGGAGCCCAAAACTGGTAAATTACCTCCTTCAGATTTACTGAGAGGTTTAAAAGGTAGAGTGGTGTATTTGCCCTTGGATTTGAAAAAAAATATGGAAACTATTGATGCGGATACTTTGGAAACTGAACCATTAATTATTCTGGTTAATGGTGTACCTACAAAGAATAAGAAGATTTGGCAGGAGCTGGTAGATGTGCGGAAAGTACAAAGAGCAAATTTGTATTTGAAAAAAAATAACAAATGGTATGAATCAATTTATATAGAAGAAGAAGACGAAGATTTTCAAGAAGACACAGAAACACCAACTGGACAAATTGAAAAAGTGGACAAGACAAAGGAAGAAGAAATTTATGAACATTTTAGCATACATCCTCTTCATTCGAAAGAAGTTATGGGAGACAATATTGATCTCTTTCAGATGAAAAAAGCAAAAGGAACTCCCGTGAGTGTATGGGAGGAGAGCTTGGAAGCTCGATGTTTTCCCCAGCTGTTTCCTACGGGAAAAGGAGGACGATACGATGAACGTCCAGAACAGATTCCAGCTTCAGAGTATCGGACTACAAGACTATATGCTGAAGATCCCAGATTTCGACAAAGTATTCCTTATTTGTTCCATCTTTTATTTGAAAGCGACTTGTCTGCACTGTCTTATGCAGTAAATCACATTTTAAAAAGTGGAGTACATTTACAAAATGTGTCTGCTAAGGATTTTATGGAGAAAGTGCAGCACCGAGATGATCATTTGGAAACACAACTGATCAATCTGATGGCTTGTCAGCGTGGGACAAATGAATATTGGTACTGACGCCATGGTGAACTAAAATGCATGTTGCGCAATTTAGGAACACCAACATGGTTCCTTACCCTAAGCTGTGCCGAGTACGCTTGGGATGATTTACTGGATTTTCTACGAGAGGCCAATTCAAACATTAAAAACATCGAATACAAGACAGCAGGAGAACTGTGCTCATTGGATCCGGTTAATGTTTGCAGATATTTCAATCATAGATTTGAGGCTATGATGTCCTTCATCTGCAATAAAAAAAATCCACCCCTTGGAGAAGTAGTGTATTTCTTTTGGAGAAAAGAGTACCAGGCAAGAGGTGCTCCTCATATTCATATGCTGTTGTGGATCAAGGATGCCCCAAAGTTTGGAACAGATACTGATGAAGCAGTGTTATCTTACATTGAAGAATATGCAACATGTGGTATACCAAAAAATCACAGAAGAGAACAAGTTAAAGGAGCAAGTTTTACGTTTCCAAAGTCATCGGTGTGGAAAATACTGTCGACGGAAATACAAGAGCAAAGAAAAATACTACACTAAATGTCGATTTGGATTTCCTAGACCTGTTCTTTCAAATGGAAGAGTAAACAGTTTTATGTCAGCTGTGAGACATACTATCACAAGAAAATCACCTAAGAATACCTACAACCTTAAAAGAAAAGAAGAATCAAAAAATATAAATGACTACAACTCAGTCATTTTATCCATGTGGAACGCTAACATGGATATACAGTATGTAGCTGACAATTCCATTGCTGTTGCACGATATGTAACGTCTTACATTACGAAATCAGAAAAAACAGAATTGAAGGAAATGTGGGAAGAGATTTCTCACGAGAAGACTGTCAGTAAGAAGCTGTACAGTTTCAGTTTGAAGATGTTATCGCATCGAGAAATTGGATCCTACGAATGTTCAGATAGGTTATCTTCTGCAAGTCTCTACTCGAAGTCAAGAAGAATAATTTGGGCAAGTTTAGGCCTTGCAGCAATGAGAAATCGGGTACTGAAATCTGTTGGAGAAATTGAATATTTGGCCGAGAATGACCCAGAAAGTACAGATATATTGAAAACAAACATGTTGGACACATATTATCCCAAGAGAAGTCATCATCTGGAGAACATGTGTCTCTATGAAGTGTTGCAGAACTACATTTATTCACGGAAAGCTGCAGAAGCCATTAATAATGGAAAATATAAAGTTGTTGGTGAAGAAGGATGTTTGGTGAAGCAAACCAAAGGAAGTTTGATAAATCACCGGAAGCTGAGTTGCGACACTACCGACAAGAAAGAATTTTACTACTTGGCTCTTTTACAGTTGTTTAAACCATGGCGTACAGAGGATGAACTACTGGGAGAATTTCAAAGCTATGAGGATTCATTTAATGCTTGCAAAGACAGCATACAATGCAATACATTCACAACTTATCTGCAAATGTTAAATGAAGAAATTGAACAGGAAACTACAATTGCAGCAGAAATAGCTAGAGACAGTTCTCAGGACAGCCAAAGTTCAGGAACACACAGTCAAGATCCCCTAGGACAACCAATCGTTGAAAATGAAGCATCAATAGCCATGAATGAAGTGGAAACAGCTATGAATCAAGCTCAAGAAGAATTTATAGACTTAGAAAATTTGGAAAGACAACTGAATCAAGAGCAGCAACAAATTTATGAAGAGATCAAAAACAAAATTGATCACGGATTTCTACATGTAAAAAAAGAGTGCTCATGCACATTATTTCATCCAATCAGGATGTATGTAAGCGGACAAGCTGGCACTGGAAAAAGTTTCCTAATTAAAGTCATCAGAAGCTACCTAAAGCAAAAAACGGATTCTACTTTGTCTTGTGTGGTTACTGCTCCAACTGGGTTAGCAGCATATAACATAAAAGGAATCACCTTACATCGTTTGCTAATGTTACCAGTGGAGCATGAGAACAAAATACAATTCAACAAGCTAACTGGAGAAGCATCCTTGGAAGTTTCACGAGTATTGAAGAAGATGCAAGTTCTCATTATTGATGAGGTGAGCATGGTATCAAACTTAATGCTTGCCTTTGTGCATTTAAGAATGCAGCAAATTTTGAAGACAGACTATGACGTGTTATTTGGTGGAAAACACGTCATAGTTTTTGGAGATCTTTTGCAACTTACTCCAGTTAAAGGACAACCAGTGTTTAATACTGTGACACATGAAGACACGAAGAAGTCATTGGGAAGCATCGGTAATACAAATATTTGGTCCTTCTTTGAGTACAAGGAACTTACAACTAATATGAGGCAAGCAAACGATGAAGAATATGGAAGTATTCTGAAAGATATCAGGATTGGACTACTCACAGAAGCTGGCAAAAAAGCATTACAGACTCGGCTGCTACATAATTTATTTCCAAAGGAAGAAATAGTTGCAGAGAAGATATACAAGAACATTGCAGAAAACAAAAGTGTCATCTGCTTAATGCCTACTCTACGTGAATGCTCAATATTCAATGAGGAGCTTTTGAAATTGGAAAAGGAAGAGATCAGGAAATTGGAAGCAGTGGACAAAATTGAGGATGGAAGAATTACTGTCACAGTAACAGGCAAACTGAAAAATAAATTGGACTCACTAGAGAAGAACATCTCCAAAACAGCTGGATTAGAAAAAAATCTATATGTTTGCATGAACTGTAGAGTGTTTTTAAGGAGAAATTTGGATGTTGAGAAAGGTTTAGTTAATGGAGCGATGGGAAGAGTTGTGGGTTTTATTAATTATCAGAAAAAAGAAGGAATTGAATGTTTAAAAATAAAATTTGATCAGATAGATGAAGTTAAAGATATTTGTCGTTGTACAGTTCGTTTTATGCTTGTGAAAGACTTATATGTACGTAGGAAGCAGTTTCCGTTTTCTCTAGCATATGCTGTAACTATTCACAAGTCTCAAGGATTGACTGTAGATTGTGCATTTGTGAACATTGGTTCAACTGTGTTCAAAGAAGGTATGGCATATGTTGCTTTGTCACGAGTCAAAACATTATCAGGTTTATTCATGATAGACTTTGAAGAATCAAAAGTTAGTGCTGATACAAATTGTGTAAAGGAGTATAATAGATTAAGAAGAAGCTATGCTCCTCATTTAGGTCAGTATCCTGTGTTGGAGAAACGTGTAGTTTCTCGTAAAAGAAAAAATGAGAATATCTGTAGTGAAGATGTAGAGAAGAGGAAAAAAAAAGAGGAGTGATGTAATTGCAAGCAAAAAGAAAAAGGAAAATGAAGAACAGGTTGTAGGATGTCATTTTGAAAATAGCTCTGGTGTCAACTGCTACGCAAATGTAGTGCTGAATGTTGCATTTTATCTGGAAAGTTTGCAAGAGCAGATAATAGTAAATCAGGGAAAAAGATTCTGTTCAGAGCTGAGTCTCCTTTTTCAAAAGCTGAGTAAAGATAAAACTCAAATAGAAAGTGCTACTGACATTAGAAAACTTTTAGATGTATGTTCAGGACGAACACAGTTTTCTCAAAATGAACAGCAAGATGCACATGAATTTTTGATGTATTTTCTTCAGGTAGTGGAAGAAGAAGGAGTTCCCATTGACATTTTTTTTGGTCTCTCTTATAAATGGGAACATAGTTGTGATAATTGTTATAATATATGTGGCTCTATTGTTGATAATGAAAGGTTTATTTATTTGACATTGCCAGAGAGTAAAACAGTCACTTTTGCAAAATTAGTTAAAGATGCTAATCATAGCATGAAATGTGGTGAGTGTAATTCTGACATGTTTTCAACATTAATTTTAAAGGAATACGGACAGTATGTAATTTTAATGATGCAACGATGTAGAGCTGATGGTTCAAAATTGGATACTTTAATAAAGAAGTTTACAGGACAGCAATTATCAATTTCAGGAAAAACTTTTGTAACTGTTGCAATAATTTTCCATGATGGACCTACTGTTACTTCTGGACATTACACAGTTTATCTAAAATGTGAAAAAGGCTGGACACTGTGTAATGATTCCCAATTGATTTTCAAACAACGTTTGCCTTTTGATTTAGCAAATTCCTATCTAATCTTCCTGAAACCTAAATTTTAGAGAGACTTGGCAAGATCTGGACAAAATAATTTTACCATTTTACTGGATTACCATTGCAATTTTGTAAAAAAAAGATTTTTAAAATTATCATTTGGCCTAATGGAAAGATAACCAATTGTAATGTGGACTTTTTTAATTTTTAATGCAATTTTGAAAAACCAATAATTTAGAGATTATCGGTAACTTCTGCACATTTTAAATTTTGGAATGTTATTGGACTGCCATTGGAAATTTTTTCAAAAATGATTTAAAAAATTACTATTTGGCCATGTGGAAAAGTAACCAATTCTATTGTGGACTAAATAAATTATTCAAAAAATTTTCGTGAACCAAAATGTTACAGAGAATCGGTGAGATCTGGACAAATTAAACTTTAGAATTTTATTGGATTTCCGTTGGAAATTTATTCCAAAAAAAAAATTAAAATTACTATTTGGCCTAAAGGAAATGAAATCAGATGTATTTTGGAGTAATTTGAGATATAATATTGTGATTATAGTTCTGAAACAAACATATCAGACGGTATTTTAAAGAAATAAGTATTGGTATTAGATGATATTTTTTTACAATATTATGCACTTCTATAATGTTAAGTTTAAGTAAAAAAAGAATCAGGGCTTTTTTTAAACAATCTTTGTGATTGGTATTTTTTTTTGCCCGCTGTAAAATGATGAATGCAATTGCTTTCACAATTTATAGTGAAATGCAATATATTCTGAAAACAGCAAAAATAAGGCAAAAAGATTTTTTGGTAAAAAATGTAAATATGTGTACTGTATTATAAAATGTTTAAAAAATATTAATACTTTTTTCTTTTTTTCCAGATAGATATAGAAAATTTTCGAAAACTACAAACATTTTTAAAACTATTTTTTAAAAAAAGAAATGAATAAATATTTTTTCAGTGAGTATGGTAAGTCAATAATAATAATTGTAGTCTCTCAAGGACAATGTAATGTGATAAATGATTTTTAGTGTTTTTTTTTAAAAATAAAAAAAAAGTACGCGCACCGTACGCGTACGGTAAAAAAAAATAAAAAAAAGTTTTTAAAAACATATGTAAAAAAAAGATGAAAGATAAGGTTGGCTCTTAAAAGAACCGTTGTGTTCATGCAGGGACAGAGGAAAGTAAGCATGGGAAAATTATTCAAAGCGACAAATGTGCTGATCTATTTTGTTGTTCACTAGGGAAACACTGGTCTCCCTATGGCAAATTAGATCTTTACAAAATGTGCAATGAATATCAACCTTCCGAAATCGAGGGTTCATTTCCAGAGGGCCAGCAAAAGGAGATTCTCCCCCCACAGATGAAGGGCTCACCTGACCTGCAGAAGAAGGAGTAAGCCCTGCAGATGATGGTCCAGGCTGAGCTGCTGTGGATGTACTGGCTCGTCTTTCTGAAGAGTTACCTCCAAAAAGATGACCATGTGTCCTTCTGTGTACATCCTGGAGGTGTCTCTTCATGGTGTGATTCCCAAAGGAATACTTCCTGTCAGGATTACCTCTAGAAAGTACACGCTTACACAGCCTGCAAGTAACTAAGGGTGCATTCACCTTTTGCTGGCCTTCTGGAAAAGTAAAATAATCCCAAACATAAGAAGGCTTTTGTTTCCTCGATCTCTGCCTCAAGACAGTGCTGCTAGTGCTAGCCTCACTCTCAGAAGAGCTCTGCTGTTCTGCCATCGTATCCCAAAGACAAACCAGCTCCTTCTCCCAAGGGATCACAAGCAGAAATGAGGGGAATGGGTGTGGTGTAGGAGAGTTCTAGAACTGAAAGTAGTTTCAACCAATCAAAAGTTGTGTTTCAAGATCACATGACCTACCGTACGCTTACGGTACGCTTACGGTACGCTTACGGCAAAAAGTACGCGTGCGCGTAAAAAAGACACGCGCTTGCACGCATGCGCATAACAGTCACTCCCCGGCACTTCCGCGTAACGTGCGCGTGTGGCGTAAGCGCGCACGCGTCCCACGCGCAGTACGCGCGGCTACGCAAAGTGCGTAACTATACGCAAGCAGCGTAGATAGATTACGGACGTTGCGTAAACCGTACGCTTACCGTGAGCTTATGGTACACGTACAAAAAAAAAATAAAAAATAAAAAAAAGAACTGGAAATAAATTTTACATGTTTATTTTAAAAAATATATTAAAAAAAAATATTTAAGGATTTTAAAAATTTAAGCATAGTCTTTATAAAAGGTAAGAAAATTAAATTAAAAATATGTTTGAAAAAATTGAAGAATAAAAAAAAAATTAGCATTTAAAAAACCTTGCAAATTCACTGAAAAAACCATGGGTTTCACACACGTTATAGTTAGGAATTAGCATTTAAAAAACCTTTGAAATTCAGTGAAAAAACCATAGGTTTCACACACGTTATAGTTAGGAATTAGCATTTAAAAAACCTTAGAAATTCAGTGAAAAAACCATAGGTTTCACACATGTTATAGTTAGCTGGACATTTTACTCGTAAAAAATCAATGAAATTGCCCCGTTATAGTTAGTTCAGCTAACTATAACTCGCGCGCCCGCAATGCACTGCTGATGACGTCACATATTACATCACTCATGACATGGTCAGTGACATCACTCATGACATCACTGATGACATCTCAAATGACATCACTGATGACATCACTGATGACATCATCCTTGTGATAGAGTGGCAGACCTCCTCTTCCCCTAATATAACCTTTGACACACACATTCAAAAATAGAAACTACAATGTTCAAAACAATGGACATACCAATACCAGTTACAACAACCTCTTCAGTAATTCTAAGATCCACATACACATCCACTCATTCACCAACAGTCCAATTCAGTCACTCATACATGTACTCACTCATCATATGTACTCATACACCTATACATCCTGTTACACAATGCCACTCATCCATAGAGTTACTCACACACATAGTCACTCATGCTAATAAAGAATCAAACATCCATTTACTTGCATATACAGTTATACACACACCACCACACTTACTTCTACGGAAACTTACACCTACTTAGTCTTTTAAACAATCACTTATAGAAACACATACTTATTCATACATGAACTCTTTCAATCTCTCACTCTCACATATACGCTAAAATTACGCGCAATAACGGTCACGTATACGCGTGTTCAACGTATGCGCGCTAGGTACGCGCATATGACGTATGCACATGCTCTCCTACGCGTTCGCGCATACGTAATCACGAGGTGCGCGCTCGGAGCTTGCGCAGTGCGCGCACCTCGGGTTTATGCATAATAAAACAGCACTTCTTATTGGTTATCATTACTTTCAGTTTCTAATTGTTTCAACACCACACCCAATCCCCTCATGGCAAGTCATGTGATCAAGAATCATCACTTTTGATTGGTTTGAAGTACTTTCAGTTCCAGATTCTTCCCAAACCACACCTACTCCCCTCATTATTAGTTCTGATTCCTTTGGAGAAGGAGCTATTCTGTTGTTGAGAGACAATGGCTGAACAGCAACCATCTTCAGACAGTGACCAGGACACTCTTGAGAGGCAGAGGAACAGGAAGCAGAAAGACAGCTTTATATGGCAGTTTTTCACTTTTCCAGAGGGACAAAAAAAGGTAAATGCACCTAAAGTTACATGTGTACTTTGTGATAAAGTCTTATCACGGCGGAATCCTAACAAGAAATATTCTTTTAGCATTCACACTATGTTGAGACATGTTAACAAAATGCATCCAGTAACTTTTCGTCGAGCTTCTGGAGCAAACCCTCCACCTGCTCTACCGACGACATCTGCAGCAGCTCAGCCGAGCACATCTTCGGCAGCTCAGCCGAGCACTTCTTTTGCAGTGGTGCCTTTGCCTTCTTCCACACCTCGTTTTGGACCACCTTGTTTTGCTAGGTTGTCCACACGCTGCACTGATTGCGGTAAACTTATTTCTGTGTGTGAGACCAGTCTTGATCTCATTCAGAGAAAATTTGATGCCCATGAGTGCAGTAGGCCATAGATGTTTTTTCTTTTTTTTCGTTTTTCTCTTCCTGTTTCCCTCCATTAACTCAAGGGCTCTTTTAAGAGCCACTTATAAACTTAACCCCAAAAATTTTTTTTGAGGGATTTTTTTTTATTTATTTTTTTTGAGGTGCGCGCACCCTGCGCGCACCCAAGGTTTTTTTTAATTTTTTTTTTTTTTTTTTTAAATTTAATGTACAAAAAGAGGTGAAGAAATGGAAGCATGAAAAGGGAGGATTGAGTAATACTAATATTTTTCACTTATTTTGAAAAAAAAAAAAATATTTCAAAAAAAACATTTTTTAAAGTATTTTGCAAGGGAACAGATTTATTTTTTGATTTTTTCTTTCCAGTTCTGCAAAAAAAGAAAATAAGTATTAATATTCAATCATACATTACAAAAAGCATTACATGTTTTTACATATTTTACAAAGCAATTTTTTGCCCTTTTTTTGCTGTTTTCAGAATTTTTTATTTTTCACCTAAAATAGTGAAAACAATTGTATTCATCATTTAACAGCGGGCAAAAAAAAACAATCTAAAAGATTGCTTAAAAAAAGCCCTTAAACTTTCCTCACTAAAATATACCTTGTTAGAAATATTACATATATATTACAACTACTTCTCTAGATGAATAAAATTTTTCTAGACAAACCGTCTTTAAACCTTGTCGCAAAAGCACACATGCCAAAATAATTTCTGTCAAAGGAGTCCACAATTGTTTTTATTACTTTTCCTTTAGGCCAAATAGTAATTTCAAAATCCTTTTTAAGTGATATCTTCAATTATAATCCTTTAAAATTACAAAAAATGCTTCCTTCAGATGCAGTTTTTAGTTTTCAAAATTTAGGTTTCAGAAAAATTAAGTAAGAATTGGGTAAATCATAAGGCAAACGTTGCTTGAAAATCAATTGGGAATCATTACACAGTGTCCAGCCTTTTTCACATTTAAGATAAACTGTGTAATGTCCAGAAGTTACAGTAGGTCCTTCATGAAAAATTATTGCAACTGTAACAAAAGTTTTTCCAGAAATTGATAATTGCTGTCCTGTAAACTTCTTTATTAAAGTATCCAATTTTGAACCATCAGCTCTACAACGTTGCATCATTAAAATTACATACTGACCATATTTCTGTAAAAATAACGTGGAAAACATGTCAGATTTACATTCAGAACATTCCATGTTGTGATTGGCATCTTTAACTAATTTACTAAAAGTCACTGATTTACTTTGTGGTAATGGTAAAAATATGAACCTTTCTGAATCAACATTACTACTACATGTGTTCATACAGTTTTCACAGCAATGTTCCAATTTGTAAGAGACACCAAATAAGTTTTCTACTTCTACTCCTTCATCTTCTAGTACACTCAAAATATATATTAAGAATTCCTGAGCATCTTGCTGGACATTTTCTTTAAACTGTGTAGAACCACAACATACATCTAAAAGATTTCTAACATCAGTAGCACTTTCTATTTCAGTTTTATCAGTACTCAGCTTCTCAAAAAGGAGACTCAGCAGAGAACACAATCTTTTTCCATGATTTACTATTATCTGTTCTAGCAACTTTTCAAGATAAAATACAACATTCAGCATTACATTTGCATAGCAGTTGACACCAGAGCTATTTTCAAAATGGCAACCAACAACCTCTTCAACACTGTCCTTTTTCTTTTTCCTTGCTATCACATCACTGTCCTTTTTTTTTTTGTTCTGTTCATCCACATTACAGATATTCTCAAATCTCCTTTTCCGACAAACAACATGTTTTTCAATCACAGGATACTGACCTAAATGAGGAGCATAGGTTCTTCTTAATCTGTTATACTCCTTTACACAGTTTGCATCAGCACTAACTTTTGAGTCATCAAAGTCTATCATAAATAAACCAGATAATGTTTTCACTCGTGACAAAGCAACATATGCCATACCTTCTTTGAACACAGTAGAACCAATGTTTACAAAAGCACTATCTACAGTCAATCCTTGAGACTTGTGAATAGTTACAGCATATGCTAGAGAAAATGGAAACTGCTTCCTACGTACATATAAGTCTTTCACAAGCATGAAACGAACTGAACAACGACAAATGTCTTTAACTTCTTCTATCTGATCAAATTTTATTTTTAAACATTCAATTCCATCTTTTTCTGGTAATTAATAAAACCCACAACTCTTCCCATAGCTCCATTCACGAAACCTTTTTCTACATCCAAATTTCTCCTTAAAATCACTCGACAATTCATGCAAACATATAGATTTTTTTCTAATCCAGCTGTTTTGGAAATATTCTTCTCTAGTGAATCCAATTTATTTTTCAGTTTGCCTGTTAATGTAAAAGTAATTCTTTCATGCTGAATTTTGTCCTCTGCTTCCATTTTCTTAATCTCTTCGTTTTCCAATTTCAAAAGTTCCTCATTGAATATTGAGCACTCACGTAGTGTTGGCATTAAGCAGATTACAGTATTTTTTTCTGCAATGTTCTGGTATATTTTCTCTGCAACTATTTCTTCATTTGGAAATAAGTTATGTAGCAACCGACTCTGTAATGCTTTTTTGCCAACTTCTGTGAGTAGTCCAATTCTGATATCTTTCAGAATACTTGCATAATCTTCGTCGTTTGCTTGTCTCATATTGGTAGTGTGTTCTTTGTACTCAAAGAACGACCAAATATTCGCATTACCAATGCTTCCTAATGACTTCTTCGTGTCTTCATGTGTCACAGTATTAAACACTGGTTGTCCTTTAACTGGAGTGAGCTGCAGAAGATCCCCAAAAACTATGACGTGTTTACCTCCAAATAACACGTCATAGTCTCTCTTAAGTATTTGTTGCATTCTTAAATGCACAAAGGCAAGCATTAAATTTGAAACCATGATCACCTCATCAATAATGAGAACTTGCATCTTCTTCAACACTCTTGAAACTTCGAGGCATGCTTCTCCAGTTAGCTTGTGGTATTCTATTTTGTTCTCATGCTCCACTGGTAACATTAGCAAGCGATGTAAGGTAATTCCTTTTATGTTATAGGCTGCTAACCCAGTTGGAGCAGTTACCACACAAGACAAATTTGAAGCTGTTTTTTGCAGTAGGTAGCTTCTGATGACTTTTATTAAGAAACTTTTACCAGTTCCAGCTTGTCCACTCACATACATCCTGATTGGTTCAAATGATGTGCATGAGCACTCTTTCTTTTCATGTAGTAATCCATGATCAATTTTTTTGATGACTTCTTCATAAATTTCTTTTTGTTCTTCATTCAGTTGTTCTTCCAGATTTAGTAAGTCGATTGAATCTTCCTGTGCTTGATTCATAGCCGTTTCTACTTCAGTCATGGCTACTGCAGCTTCATTTTCTATGATCGGTTGTCCTAGGGGATCTTGACTAAGTGTTACTGAACTTTGGCTGTCTTGAGAACTGTCTCTAGCTACTTCAGCTGCAATTTTTGCTTCCTGTTCATTTTCTTCATTTAACATTTGGACATAAGTTGTGAAAGTACTGCATTCTATGCTGTCTTTGCTAGCATTAAAAGAATATTCATAGTTTTGAAATTCTCCCAGTAGTTCGTCCTCTGAAGGCCATGGTTTAAACAGCTGTAAAAGAGCCAAGTAGTAAAGTTCCTTTTTGTCAGTAGTTTCGCAACTGAGCTTCCTGTGATTTATCAAACTTCCTTTTGTTTGCTTCACCAAACATCCTTCCTCACCAATGACTTTATATTTTCCATTGTTGATGTCTTCTGTGGCTTTCCGTGAATAAATGTAGTTCTGCAGCACTTCATAGAGACACATGTTCTCAAGATGATGACTTCTGTTTGGGTAATATGTGTCCAACATGTTTGATTTCAAAATATCTGTACTTTCTGGGTCATTCTCGGCCAAATATTCAATTTCTCCAACAGATTTCAGTACCCGGTTTCTCATTCCTGCAAGGCCTAAGCTTACCCAAATTATTCTTCTGGATTTCGAGTAAAGACTTGCAGATGATAACCTATCTGAGCATTCGTAGGATCCAATTTCTCGATGCGATAACATCTTTAAACTGAAACTGTACAGCTTCTTACTGACAGTCTTCTCGTGAGAAATCTCTTCCCACATTTCCTTCAATTCTGTTTTCTCAGATTTAGTGATGTAAGATGTCACATACCGAGAAACAGCAATAGAATTGTCTGCCACATACTGAATATCCATGTTAGCATTCCACATGGATAAAATCACTGGGTTGAAGTCATTTATAAATTTTGACTCTTCATTTCTTTTTAGGTTGTAGGTATATTTGGGAGATTTTCTGGTTATAGTATGTCGCACAGCTGACATAAAACTGTTGACTCTTCCTTTTGAAAGAACAGGTCTAGGAAATCCAAATCGACACTTTGTGTAGAATTTATCTTTCGTCTTGTACTTCCGTCGACAGTATTATCCACACCGATGACTTTGGAAACGTAAAACTTGCTCTTTTAACTTTTTCTCTTCTGTGCTTTTAGGTATAGCACATGTTGCATATTCTTCAATGAAAGATAACACTGCTTCATCAGTATCTGTTCCAAACTTTGGGGCATCCTTGATCCACAACAGCATATGAATATGAGGAGCACCTCTTGCCTGGTACTCTTTTCTCCAAAAGAAATCCACTACTTCTCCAAGAGGTGGATTTTTTTTATTGCAGATGAAGGACATCATAGCCTCAAATCTATGATTGAAATATCTGCAAACATTAACTGGATCCAATGAGCACAGTTCTCCAGCTGTCTTGTATTCAATGTTTTTAATGTTTGAATTTGCCTCTCTTAGAAAATCCAGTAAATCATCCCAAGCGTACTCGGCACAGCTTAGGGTTAGAAACCATGTAGGAGTTCCTAAATTCCGTAACATGCATTTTAATTCACCATGGCGTCGGTACCAATATTCATTTGTCCCACGCTGACAAGCCATCAGATTGATCAGTTGTGTTTCAAAATGATCATCTCGGTGCTGCACTTTCTCCATAAAATCCTTAGCAGACACATTTTGTAAATGTACTCCACTTTTTAAAATGTGATTTACTGCATAAGATAATGCAGACAAGTCGCTTTCAAATAAAAGATGGAACAAATAAGGAATACTTTGACGAAATCTTGGATCTTCTGCATATAGTCTTGTAGTCCGATACTCAGAAGCTGGAATCTGTTCTGGACGTTCATCGTATCGTCCTCCTTTTCCTGTAGGAAACAGCTGGGGAAAACATCGAGCTTCCAAGCTCTCCTCCCATACACTCACGGGAGTTCCTTTTGCTTTCTTCATCTGAAACAGATCAATAGTGTCTCCCATAACTTCTTTTGAATGAAGAGGATGTATGCTAAAATGTTCATAAATTTCTTCTTCCTTTGACTTGTCCACTTTTTCAATTTGACCAGTTGGTGTTTCTGTGTCTTCTTGTAAATCTTCTTCTTCTTCTTCTATATAAATTGATTCATACCATTTATTATTTTTTTTCAAATACAAATTTGCTCTTTGTACTTTTCGTACATCCACCAGCTCTTGCCAAATCTTCTTATTCTTTGTAGGTACACCATTAACCAGAATTACTAATGGTTCAGTTTCCAAAGTATCTGCATCAATAGTTTCCATATTTTTTTTCAAATCCAAGGGCAAATACACCACTCTTCCTTTTAAACCTCTCAGTAAATCAGAAGGAAGTAATTTACCAGTTTTGGGCTCCATACGTACTATGGTCTGGAACGGATGAACACATTCAATAAGTATAGACTCATATGTATTTAATTCAGAAAGTTCGGCAGGAATAGCATCCAATTCTAAATTATTATGTACAGCTCTGGTCGGCATTCTATTTTCTTCTAACTTATTATAACAGTATTTACAGATACGCTGATCTTCACCCAATTCAAAACAATTTTCAAGAAATATATATGTTGCAAAATCCTTCCACTTATAATTATCTTCATTTTCACTTTTTTTATACAGATCAACACTCCTTGTTTGAATTTTATAATGACTTCTGCGGCAACAAATACAAGTAATATTTGGTGTTTCATTAGAGGTGATAGTAAATTTTGTCATTTCATCCTCAAAATTTTTAGTAATAATGAGTTCTACATTCTGTTCCTCATTTTCCTCATTTACTGTGTCCTTTTCTGCACTTTCTTGTTCTGGACCAAAGTAACAAAACTGAATCTCATCAGTAACCTTCACTACATCTGATACAGATCCACGGAACAGAGCATTATTCAACTCATTCAACTTTACTGCTGGACTTTTAGCAAAATACAATGTTCTCACAAACTTTCTCATTTCAGTATGATGAACAGCCAGCATCCTAAAATGATGAAAAACACTTTTACACACTTTTCTAGAAAGACTAGCCAGAGAATGTCCCTGCAAACCAGTATTTTGTCTCACTCTGCATGGATCTAGTGTTTGAAGCACCTTCATCTTCTGTTTTACACTCTTTTTACTATATTCTCTTAGAAAGTCACGTAATTTATCAATAGATTCCTGACGCAAAGTACAAATACTACTACAGTTCCAAGTGTATACTGGGGCTTTTGGACGTCTCCCCATAGCCTCAGCAGCCATTACTTCTTCCTCATTTCTAGAGACCATTTTCTCTTTTTGCATCACACAACCATCCTTAACTTCATATGCTCTACCATTGGTGTCAACTGCATGCAACAAACTATTACTTTGAAGATAACTCTCTTCATTAAAAAATGGTTCAGTACTTGAACTGTGTTTCCATTCTCCCAAGAACACTTTACAAAAGTTACTTTTTTTCACTTCTCTTTTCATTTTGCTTTGTGACTTTATTGCATTCACTAATTTTTCTAATCTACGCATCCTATTCAAAATGAGAATACAAAGTTTTCTTTTTATTTCCAAAGCCTTACTTACAATATTTTCTATAAATTTTTTTTTCTTAATAAATTTTGATTTTTTCTTATATTTTTTCACATCCTTTAGCAAATTTAACATCACTCTTCTCTGAAACATTTTTCGACTAATGTTTTTAAAATCTAATTTTCGTGTTAAATCTGTTTGACATACTTCTGATTGTACATTAGCTTTTTTTTTTTGCTGTTGACTGTGTTGTTGCTTTGTACATAAAACTCTCTTTGTTTTACAGTTATTTTTGCCATTTTTTTGTTTTTTGAAAATCTTTTTTAAGAAATCTCTGCTCTGCTTACCAGTAGACTTTTTCTTTTTGCCATCACCAGCTTCTCCTGCTATTTTTTTTTCCCAGTTTTGTCCAGATATACTTGTTGTTGCTTTTCTTTCCTTTTTCTTGTCCTTAAAGGCATTTTTTTTTCACTGTTGCTCAGCAATACCTGCAAGGAACTAAAAAAAAATCCTTTTTGTAATTATAATTCATTTAAATATTTTTTTTTACTTTTCATTTATTTCAAATGTTTTTCCATTTGTCTCTCATTTGTGATTTACTAATTTGTGCACAGTACTAACCACCACAGTTGAAAAAAAACAAGCTGCCCCTTTCCTGCAAGTGCATTTTTTAACAGAACAACTGCAACACAAATTATATCTGTGGCCACAATTTCTGTGCACACACAGCCTCATGGTGTGATTCTAAGCAGAAAACAGAATTTGATTTGCAAATTCAAAGCACATTTACTACTCTGGTAGATCAAGTGATAATTGCTGTTACAGCCTTACACATTTTACCTGGAAAATCACAGAGGCAGAAAAGAGCACATTTCCTAACAGCTACTTCATACCATAAGTATCTGCAACCTGGCTGAGTGTTTAGAGTAGAGCAAAGAAAAAGAGGCCTTGGTGACGTTGAATGTGTTTGCATTACACACAGACCTGAGTAGTACGCATGGGAGTGTTGGAGAAGCTGCTGCGTGTGTCCCAAGAGTGTGTTTCTGCAGACTATGTATTGTCAGCTGCAAGAGACATGAGCAAGGAGATTTCCAGAACTGCATGAAGACTACAGGGATGTACGTAACAGTGCATGTGTGCTAAAGGATAATTTGTGTAAACACAACAGGCTGCCCCTTTCCAGGGACTGCATTTCTTACTGAACAACATCTTCACAAATTAAATCTCTGCCCACAATTCATGTGTGCACACAGACTCATGCCATCTTTTTACGCACATAACACAGGCTGCCCCTTTCCTGGGACTGCATTTCTTACTGAACAACATCTTCACAAATTAAATCTCTGCCCACAATTCCTGTGCGCACACAGACTCATGCTATGTTTTTTGGAACAAAACAGTGTCCCTGAATAGTATCAAATTACTGTTACAGCCTGATACATTTCCCTTATCATTTACAGAAGCAGAAAACAGCACAAGTCCTAACAGCTCCTTAAGACCATGTCCATGTGTTACAGGGTGAGTAATTAGACTAGATCAATTTAAATGAGGCCTTGCTGACGTTGAATGTGTTTGCATTACACAGTGCTATCTGAAACAGCACACAGAGCTGAGTACTACACATGAGAGTGTTGGAGAAGCTGCTGCGTGTGTGCCAAGAGTGTGTTTCTGAACACTGTGTATTGTCTGGTGCAAGACAGATGAGCAAAGAGACTTCCAGAACTGCATGAAGACTGCAGGGATGTATGTAACAGTGCATGTGTGCTAAGGGATAATTTTTGTAAACACAACAGGCTGCCCCTTTCCAGGGACTGCATTTCTTACTAAACAACATCTTCACAAATTAAATCTCTGCCCACAATTCCTGTGTGCACACAGACTCATGCCATCTTTTTACGCACATAACACAGGCTGCCCCTTTCCTGGGACTGCATTTCTTACTGAACAACATCTTCACAAATTAAATCTCTGCCCACAATTCCTGTGCGCACACAGACTCATGCTATGTTTTTTGGAACAAAACAGTGTCCCTGAATAGTACCAAATTACTGTTACAGCCTGATACATTTCCCTTATCATTTACAGAAGCAGAAAACAGCACATGTCCTAACAGCTCCTTAAGACCATGTCCATGTGTTACAGGGTGAGTGATTAGACTAGATCAATTTAAATGAGGCCTTGCTGACGTTGAATGTGTTTGCATTACACAGTGCTATCTGAAACAGCACACAGAGCTGAGTACTACACATGAGAGTGTTGGAGAAGCTGCTGCTTGTGTGCCAAGAGTGTGTTTCTGAACACTGTGTATTGTCTGGTGCAAGACAGATGAGCAAAGAGACTTCCAGAACTGCATGAAGACTGCAGGGATGTATGTAACAGTGCATGTGTGCTAAGGGATAATTTTTGTAAACACAACAGGCTGCCCCTTTTCAGGGACTGCATTTCTTACTAAACAACATCTTCACAAATTAAATCTCTGCCCACAATTCCTGTGTGCACACAGACTCATGCCATCTTTTTACGCACATAACACAGGCTGCCCCTTTCCTGGGACTGCATTTCTTACTGAACAACATCTTCACAAATTAAATCTCTGCCCACAATTCCTGTGCGCACACAGACTCATGCTATGTTTTTTGGAACAAAACAGTGTCCCTGAATAGTACCAAATTACTGTTACAGCCTGATACATTTCCCTTATCATTTACAGAAGCAGAAAACAGCACATGTCCTAACAGCTCCTTAAGACAATGACCATTTGTTACAGGGTGAGTGATTAGACTACATCAATTTAAATGAGGCCTTGCTGACGTTGAATGTGTTTGCATTACACAGTGCTATCTGAAACAGCACACAGAGCTGAGTACTACACATGAGAGTGTTGGAGAAGCTGCTGCGTGTGTCCCAAGAGTGTGTTTCTGAACACTGTGTATTGTCTGGTGCAAGACAGATGAGCAAAGAGACTTCCAGAACTGCATGAAGACTGCAGGGATGTATGTAACAGTGCATGTGTGCTAAGGGATAATTTGTGTAAACACAACAGGCTGCCCCTTTCCACGGACTGCATTTCTTACTGAACAACATCTTCACAAATTAAATCTCTGCCCACAATTCCTGTGTGCACGCAGACTCATGCCATCTTTTTACACACATAACACAGGCTGCCCCTTTCCCGGAACTGCATTTCTTACTGAACAACATCTTCACAAATTAAATCTCTGCCCACAATTCCTGTGCGCACACAGACTCATGCTATGTTTTTTGGAACAAAACAGTGTCCCTGAATAGTACCAAATTACTGTTACAGCCTGATACATTTCCCTTATCATTTACAGAAGCAGAAAACAGCACATGTCCTAACAGCTCCTTAAGACAATGACCATGTGTTACAGGGTGAGTGATTAGACTAGATCAATTTAAATGAGGCCTTGCTGACGTTGAATGTGTTTGCATTACACAGTGCTATCTGAAACAGCACACAGAGCTGAGTACTACACATGAGAGTGTTGGAGAAGCTGCTGTGTGTGTGCCAAGAGTGTGTTTTTGAACACTGTGTATTGTCTGGTGCAAGACAGATGAGCAAAGAGACTTCCAGAACTGCATGAAGACTGCAGGGATGTATGTAATAGTGCATGTGTGCTAAGGGATAATTTGTGTAAACACAACAGGCTGCCCCTTTCCTGGGACTGCATTTCTTACTGAACAACATCTTCACAAATTAAATCTCTGCCCACAATTCCTGTGTGCACACAGACTCATGCGATCTTTTTACGCACATAATACAGGCTGCCCCTTTCCTGGAACTGCATTTCTTACTTAACAACATCTTCACAAATTAAATCTCTGCCCACAATTCCTGTGTGCACACAGACTCATGTCATCATTTTAAGCACATAACACAGGCTGCCCCTTTCCTAGGACTGCATTTCTTACTGAACAACAACTTCACAAATTAAATCTCAGACAACAATTCCTATATAGACACAGACTCATGCTGTGTTGGTAGGCACAAAGCACAGGCTGCCCCTTTCCTGAGTTATCAATTCTTACAGAACTAATGCTTTTTTCAAATGTGCTGCCATTTTCCTCTCTTTTCTTTCAAAGTGATTTCTGCTAAATGCTAACCATCACAATTAAAAAGAAGCTGTCCTTTTCTTTCAACTGCAAGTCTTACTTTTCAACAGCAACACAAATTAAATCTCTGTCAACAATTCTTCTCTGCACACAGACTCATGGTTTGATGGTAGGCACAAAACAGTATTCCTCATTGTTACCAGTACACATTAACTTATGGTGAAAACATACTCCATAATATTTTACATATTCAAAACAGTTAAATATCTCGCAAAACAGAAAATGTAAATCACAACTTTAAACAAATAATCATAATTCTTTTTTTTACATCAAAATTAACCACAAACACCCCCTCTCAAACTCATAACTCACCTTTAAAATTAGTTAGTTGTGAAAGAAATGTGGCAGTCACACAGCAGTTTATCAGACCAGAATCTCTGAGCTGAACACCTCTCTCCTCTCAGCAGAACCAGTTAATGGCACAGTTTCCCTCTCTTTTTTCACACATATACATGTTAATTTCAAATCTCAGTGCTTCCCACATTTTTTCAAATGAAATCACACATTTCTATTGGTTGAAAACTTCAACCCCTTTCCAAATGTACCCTTCCCCCAACTTGACAACTGCCTGCTACCATAGCAACAGGTCATGGAACACAGGTGTGAGCAGAGAGGTCAGAAGTTCAGCAGACAATGTTTCATTTCCAAAGAGCAAGAGTGCTTGACTTTTCAAACCTAACAGCAAATCCAAACTAATGTTCTTTGTTCACACATTTTTCTGAACCAATACAATACATGCTTTTTAACATTTAAACATACAGCCTAGTTTTTAGTGTAGAATGGTTTGAAACAGCCAATGAGTTCTTTTTATAAAAAAAAGTATGTGTGCCCCCATTTTTCAACTGTCTTTCATTTCTTTTTGCCTTTCTACTGAAAGACACCTCCTGAGTGCATCCAGATCTCCTTTGAAGATGTTCACAGTGTGGATTGTAGGTCACAGCTATGTCTTCTGGAGTGAAAAATTTGCAGAAAAAAGAGGTATGGTGAGAGACCTTGCTTTGCCAAATGTAGACATCAAATGGATTGGTCAGAGAGGGTTAAAGTGGCACCAATTAATGCCTTTGGTGAAAACCTTTCTACATCTCCCACAGCCTAACCTTATTATTGTGCACTGTGGTGGAAATGACCTAGGCACTTTAACTGGGGTAGGTCTGAAAATGCTTATTAAGGACACCTTTGTGCAATTGATGTCACTTTTTCCACAAACTGCCTTCGTATATTCTAACATATGCCAAAGGCAAAAGTGGAACTGGTCCAACCAATTTTGTCCGCAGATTGACAAAGCAAGGAAGCACGTCAACAAATCTATTTCTGCTTTCCTCAGAGACTATGGTATGGGTTCTATATACCACAACAACTTGCGTTACAACATGCAAGACATTTATAGAGGAGACGGTGTACACTTCACTGATGAAGGCAACAGAGTCTTCCTCTTGAACTTTAGACTCTGCATCGGTACTTACTTGTAGGTACCAAAAAACAAACAATAAACACAAGGGCTCTTTTTAGAGCCACCTTATATCTAAACACTTAAGTGCGATTTTTTATTATTTTTTTTAAAGTTTTTTTTCGGGTGCGCGCTGGGTGCGCGCACTCGGCGATATTTTTTTTCAAAATATAAATCTTTTTTTTTGCCCTACAAGGTCCTACTGTGACCCCCTTACAATGCCTAGTGGGTCAATATCTCCCCACTCTGCCCCCTTTTCAAGTTCTCCCCCTTTGTTTATCACCCCCTCTTTATGCGAGAGACAAAATGGCGGCCGCCGCTTCCTGATTTCCACCGATTCGAATGTTTACTGACATCTAACAACCAATCAGAAGTGCGCTCGCGCACGGCAAGGTGCGCGCACAGTACTTGCTCAGTGCGCGCACACTGCGCGCTTACAGATATATATATTGATTTAAATGCTAATTTCTCAGGAAATACTGAACAGATTTACACCAAACCTGCAAAAGGCACTTCATGGACCTTATGGCTACCTCTCTGCCAAATTTCACATAATTCTGTTCAGCCGTTCGGGCTGTAGCTGCGACTAAAGTCCCTATGGAAAAATACATGGGGAAAACGCGTTTTGGGACCCCCCTTTTTTCTCAGCCCCTGCTTGACGAATCACCCCGAGACTTTCAGGGTAGGAGCGCCCCATTAGTTTTGAAAATTTCGCGAGGATTCGTCAACCGGCGCCAAAGTTATTCAAAATAGAATTTTGAGATTTCCTATGGAAACACGGTCCTAACTATAACTACCTACTGGCGACCGCCAGAAGGTAATATATATATATATATATATGTATATATATATATATATATACATATATATATATATTTCAATAAACGTATTGAAAAAAGATAGGGACCCTTTTTCTATCATACGCAACACTGGGCCTTTACACGCTACTGAAACATTTTACGTTGGACCTCTGGGGGATATTCACAATGAAGTGGGGGTGAGAGGCGTTAGCCTCCTTGGCTTAACGCCTCTCACTTCCACTTCAGAAACACCAGTCTGCACCCTAGTCATAAGAATGTGGTGCAGACTGGCGTTACCCACATCGACGGCGATAAATCTCACGATTTATCGCCAAAACAGGCACCCTTGCACCAGAGCACAAGCCACATTAAGTAGGTTAACGCTGCCTTGAGAATATGGCGCTGGCCCTATCACCACGGGAACATCAAAAAAAGTGACGTTCCCGTGGCAATAGGGGCTTGTGAATATGCCCCTCTGAGCGCAAATTTTAAAAAAAGGCTAATTTAGAAATGTTACACTTACTTACTATTACAAACAGGTAGGGCCATTTAAACCCTTATCAAGCTTCATATGTAGTTACACTGTTGGGGAACATGCTGACAACAGCATGTCCCTTGAAGATCAGCCACTACTAGTTGAATGTTGATAAATAGATTACGTTTGAAGTATGATATCAGAATGTCATAATATCATCTGAAGTAAATACTGTGTTCTGAATATAGTTTACAAAATTTCATCTGAATAAAAATAGATTTTCTTTTACTAACTCCAATGTGCTGATAGTTTTGAAGGCAACATTTAGTGCAGGAAATTAATGTCAGAAGCTAATCTGACACCGACGTTCTGGTGACACACCCTCTACTTTGTATAGTTGTCGGAAAGAGGATTAATATTTGGGGTGGACAAGTGTCCATCTGAACGGATAAGGCCACAACATGCTAGATGTCACACAAATGAAACAAAAAAACCTGTGCTTAATCCCCCGAAACGTGACACAACGCAATCAGACTAAAATCAAAGGCAATCTGTAAAGAATTAAAGCAGTGAATAAACAGTATAAAAGAGTCACTCGAAACACAATTAAACTCCACAACCAATTTTAAAATAGATAGAAAAATGTAATGAGAAAATAAGAACCAAATAACAAATTCCAATAGGGGTAACTAGAGATATATATTTTTTGAGTATTAAAGAGAAAATGTCGCAAGAAAAATAAAGCACCCCATGTAAGTCAATAGTCGCGGTCCACCAGGACCAACCGCTATTAAAGGTCAACCATGATGGAGCACGGGTCAGAAGCACCAAGTGCATTCGTCCTGGTGAAAGAAAGCAAGCAAGTTTGGAGTCCCACTTCCGAACTTGAATTTCTTCTACGTACTACATACATTTATGTCCTAAAATCGCTTCGTTTTTAAGGCCATGTTGTTTGTCCATAATTCACGAACAAGATGTGTTTATATTTGCTCGTGACTGGTCACTTTATTTTGACCTATTAACATCATAACTTAAATGCCCTCCCTAATTCTGCTATCTTATCCTAGTTTCAAAATGTCAATGTACCACTTTACCATGAACTCTTTGATCCACCTTGCCGTTCCCTCAATAAATGCTGCAATTTTACATTCACAGGCTGTGCTACACTCCTCCTCCCGAACTGATTCAAGTGCCTACAGTTTCCCCTCTATGATACTTGAACATTTCTTTCTTGTTTTATATTTTGATTCATGTGGTGTAAAATACATTCACCTATTTAAAAAGTATGGGGCATATTAACAAGGGCTTTATCTCCGCTTTTTTGGCTTTAAAAGCCAGAGAAGCGAAGATAAAAATATCGCCCTATCAACAACAGGGTGCTAACATGCAAAATCGCATGTTAACACCCTTTTTCACTACGCTTCCCTTTGCATCTCTAATGAGATGCAAAGTGGGCGTTCCAGAGCAAAGTAATAGGAGAAATGTCGCTAAGCGACATTTCTCCTATTATCAAGCTTCACGCTACCCCTGTTAGAGACAAAAAAAGCAGCGCTAACCACGGTTAACGCTGCTTTTTAACGTCTGCTAATTTTCAGACTTAGTCATGTAATCCAATGGGAGGTGGATTACATGGCTAAGTCCACCATGGGCTATCAACAAGGATATCCCTATCCTTGTAGTTTTATCGGCTATCAACAAAGATATCCCTATTCTTGTAGTTTTATCGCTGCATTATTATTATTATTATTATTAATACAGTTTATAGAGCGCACGGCTACCCCAAATAGGGGTGTCCCGGCGCTGAAAGCAGCTGAGTTGCAACCAACGGGGAATAAAAAACTAAAAAAGCCATGTTTTCAAAGTTTTTCTAAAACTAGATTCAATGTTTGCCTTCCGCAGGAGTTCAGGAAGGCTGTTCCACAGTAATGCTGCACCCACTGTGAAAGTCCTCCCCCCCAAACGGGACCTCACAAAGCGAGGGACCTGTAAAAGAGTCTGAGAATTAGATCGTAGCACCCGATTTTGTTTATATATGCTCAGTCTTTGCTTAAGGTAATTAGGACAGTTTCCATTTAAGGCTCGATACGCCAGGATCATGGCCTTGAATTGGATTCGCTTCTCCACCTTCAACCAGTGGAGCTTCTTCAAATACGGAGAGACATGGTGTTTGAAAGGTATTCGTAGCACCAGTCTCGCAGCCGCATTCTGAATCATTTGGAGACGTCCTATAGCATATTTGGGGAGGCTAAGATATAGACTATTGGCATAGTCCAGCCTGGACGTGACTGTAGCATGTACTATGGATTTCCGGCAATCCTCAGGTAAAAAATGGAGGATTCTCCGTAGATTTTTCATTATGCTAAAACAGCCAGACGAAACCTGCTTAATTTGAGCAGAGAAGGAGAGATTTGCTTCCCATTTCACACCCAGATTCCTGGCGCACGAACCCGGTATTGGTGGTGATCCCATCTCTGATGGCCACCACAATACTGGATCTGGAGCTAAGCCACTGCCGAAAAACAGAACTTCGTTTTTTTCGGCATTAAGCTTTAATTTATTAGCATTCATCCAGCGCGCTATATCTTGTAGGCAGCCCTTAAAGTTCATAAAAGTGTCTGCCGACCTATCCTTAAATGGGAAAACCAGCTGGGTGTCATCAGCGTAGGAAATCGCCTTGACACCCCAATTGGCGATCAAAGTAAAGAGCGGAGCAAGGTATACATTAAACAACAGGGGGCTAATGGCTGAGCCCTGAGGGACGCCACGCTTAATTTGCTTAGGTCTGGAGGCATAAGATTGTAGAGCCACTTTCTGGGAGCGCCCACTGAGATAAGATTGTACCCAAGCTAGCACCGTCCCTCCAAGACCCGCATCTTGTAATCTCCGGACCAAGATGACATGGTCTACGGTATCAAAGGCCGCGGATAGATCCAGGAGCACCAGCAAAGCAGATGCTCCTGAATCCAATGACCATTTTATTGACTCTGCCACCTCCAGAAGAGCGGTCTCAGTACTGAAACCTGCTCGAAAGCCCGATTGAGTGTCGTGTAAAGCCCGATTCTGCTCTAAAAAAGAGGTCAGTTGGCGTTGGACCATTTTCTCCGCGAGGGAGGTTATCAGCGATAACCTCCCAAAATGCCGCTATCGCTGGATTTTTTATCGCCTAGGCGGTTAGCGTTGTTAATAACGCGATAACCAGGTGATATTATCCAGCGATAGCGGGCGTTAAAAAATTAATGCTAAGCGCCCTTAGCGTTAATTTTCCCTGTTTCTTGTTAATATGCACCTATGTTTGTGAGAGAGAGAGACAAGATGGGAGAGAGGAGTGGGAAAAGTGACTGAGATGGCGCATGCAAGACATGTGGTTGTCAGAGGTTAGAGACACTCTCTGTGCCTCTAGGACCCAACTCAAACCAATACTTTGCCATGTGACTGGGCCATCTCACCAGCTGTATTTCATTCATCAGCTGTGAATGGTCCGGATTGTGTACTGGTAAGCGGCTCAAGTTGGTAGCCACAATGGGAAGACTGATGGAAAGCAGTAAGCAGCTCCATTGATTGAGAGATAGACATCTGTGGTGAGCTCATGTCATGCTCACTCCATGCATTTGAGTTTCAGTTTTCAGAAGGTAGGCTGAAGCTAAGGGCTCCTGAGTCAGTCTTGAGATGCATCTTGTTCCATTTTTAATATTCACTTTCTTCATCTGAGTTGACAATACATAACATTAAGGTGCTGATTCCGATCGGGTAAAATAATTTCCCGTACGACTCGTATCCGTATGTTTTTACGTACGAATCATACAAGTCCCGTCCCACCGGTGAAGTACGATTCGTACGTGAAAAATACATACGAATCGCTGCGGGAAAAGGTCTACGAGACGTACCCGGACAGTTTTACATACAAATCGTAAAACTGAAGTCCGAGCGCACAAGTACGATCCGTACCGCCCTTCCGAATATACAAGCGTATGTAAAACGTCCCGTACGGAGCGAACTCTGTACCACTCGTATCCCGGGTAAACTTGTGCCTGGGATACGAGTCGTACAGGCCCACCTCCCCCCTGCGTATGTCCGCACGTCCCCCCGTATGTCAGCACCGTACCCCCTGTATGTCAGCACCGTACCCTCCCCATGTCCGCACCGTACCCCAGCCCTGTACTTGTACGCACCGTACCCCAGCACCGTGTCCCAGGCCCGTACTTGGATGCACCATACCCCAGCAGCGTACCCCAGCTCCGGACTTGGACGCACCGTACCCCAGCACCGTACCCCAGCCCCGTACTTGGACACACCGTACCCAAGCCCCGTACTTTTTCACACCGTACCCCAGCACCATACCCCAGCCCCGTACTTGTATGCACCATACCCCAGCACCGTACCCCAGCCCCATACTCGGACACACCGTACCCCAGGCCCGTACTTGTATGCACCATACCCCAGCACCATACCCCAGCCCCGTACTTGTACGCACCGTACCCCAGCACTGTACCCCAGCCCCGTACTTGGACGCACTGTACCCCAGCACCG
Organism: Triturus cristatus; assembly: GCF_964204655.1. NCBI lineage: Eukaryota > Metazoa > Chordata > Amphibia > Caudata > Salamandridae > Triturus > Triturus cristatus. The sequence goes on along the minus strand of NC_140589.1, from coordinate 137,685,179 downwards.
TACCCCAGCCCCGTACTTGGGCGCACCGTACCCAAGCCCCGTACTTGTACGCACCGTACCCCAGCCCCATACTTGGAAGCACCGTACCCCAGCACCGTACTTGTACGCACCGTACCCCAGCACCATCCCCCAGCCCCGTACTTGGACGCACCGTACCCCAGCACCGTACTTGTATGCACCGTACCCCTGAACCGTCCCCCAGCATCGCGTATGTACGGACCTTACAACAACATTGCGGATGCGAGCACGGTACAACAACATCGCGTATGGACGCACCTTACATACGCGAAAAAGGCTCGTACTGAACCAGGACACTGTAAAACAGCACAAGGAGGGTTAATTCGACTCGCACAACACCACAAAACACGTCTATAGTACAAAAAACATCAAAATGACTGAGCTGGCACATCCAAACAGGTAAACAGAGGCCCAAACTCACAACCACCTCTTATAACACACCCACCAACATTTCAAACTCAGGCCCACCCACAAATGGACCAATAAAAAGGGCCCACACACACAAACCATGAACATTTGCAACAGACTCACTGCAGCTACAGAGCACACCCCAACAACTGCACCCATCCACCTTAACATATACACCTTCACACAAACCCCCTCTCCAAATTCCCACACACACCTTCACATTCACACCCACAACCATCCACACCCTCACCCCACACCATGCCCACAGACAAGAATCCAAAGTTCACAAGGGAGGAGCTGGACATCCTTGTCAACAAAGTCATCAGAATCGAGCCACAGCTGTTTGGAACATTGGTCAGACAGACCAGCATAGCCGAAAAATCACGCCTGTGGCAGAGGATCATCGATAGGGTGAATGCTGTTGCGCCCATCAGAAGGACCAGGAATCAATGCCAAGTCAGGTGGTACGATCTGCGGAGGGCAGTCAAGCGCAAAATGAACGAGGACTACGCCCAGAGCAACATCACTGGAGGTGGGCTGCCCCGCAGACCGGTACATTACCATCTCTGGGAGGAGAAGGTGATGGCCCTGCTTCCGCCGGTGGGAGTACACGGAGTCGAAGGAGTTGCAGAGCCTGGTGAGTACACTAACAACTTACGTAACATGGGGTTAATGGCATCCACACCCCAACTACACAAAATGCACGCAACTACCCCCAAGCCCTCACCGGACATCACCACACTCAAAAACAATGCTCATACCACTAACATGTGTATGCCCCATCCACAAAGCAAGGCCATGCAATGTCCCAGGCTACACAAAGCACAAACCCAAGACTGGATGTCCGGGATGCTGGGAGGGTGGGGCTCACAAAACACATTGTTCAACTCTGAATCAGACACCATTGCCCTCAGCCCATATGGCCCAGGTACATACCCATGCACCATGCTCAATGCACAGGGACTGGCAAAGTACTGACAAGGTAGCTGACACTCGGCCCTGCTGTAGCCAGCACAAGGCCCTCCTGTGACCACTGTAAACTCAAACACCAACACCACAAGCTCAGATATCTAGGACAGGATCTCACACTCACTGTCATGCCAGCATGCACCACGAGGGGACAGATACATCACCTGGGAGACCCACAGCCAAATCACACTACACCCACCAGCAGGCCCTGTCACATACACCCCTTACACAAGCCCACACCCCCGGGGCAGGCAAAGGATTTACCCACTCTCACAATGAACATGTGACATAACAAGATCAATCCATAGCCAAAGAAGCATCCAAGCAAAAAATCTACATGTCAAACACTCATGAGAACATATCAATCTGTCCCCCGCAACATACCCATCCACAAGTGAACAGTGAGGGGAATGCTAGGCACATACAACTACCTGGAGCAACTGTGCCAACTTGAATATGTATGAAACATGTATGTCGCATGAAACAGCATTAACATTGTCTCTCTCTCACACACAGGGCAACCTCATGGATCTTCCCCCAACAATGGGGGGAAAAATCACAGTCCCAGGCTCGGGAGGAACCTGATCCCACTGGCAGCGACACCTCTCAACAGTCCGCGGATGACCCCAACCCACCTGGACCCTCTGGTGTCCAAGCCCCTGCAGCACCTGCCTCAGGTACATCTGTGCCAACCACCACCCCCATTCCTGCCACATCCCAGGAGACACCCAGGAGCCCTGCCAGCAGTGAACAACTGAGCCAGTCTGACCTGGAGGGACAAGGTTTGCCGGGCACCCAGGAGGAGGCAGACAACCCCGCAACTGCCATCCCTCAGGGGTCCCGTAGACTCGATGTGCCCACAACGGCAGGCCAGGCTCGTGTGGGCAGGGGTGGTGGGAGTGAAGGCAGGCGGAGGCGAGAACCTGACCAGCCAGCTGAAGGGACCGGTATGTCACACATACGCAACATCATGGACGCATACCGGCGTGACACCAGGGCCATCAGCCAGGTAGTGGAGACCCTCACAGAGATTAAGAACCAGCAGGCCGAGCAACACGCCAGTCAACAACAACACCAAGGACGGATGGAGGCAAGACTGGCTGAGCTCCTGGCGGTGCAAACGGACATAAGCCGTTCACTCCGTCGGATCGCCGACAACATGAGCAACCCTCCCTGTGCCACCAGGCGAAGACCAACACCAGCCACAGGGAGGGAGGAGGAGGAGGATTCGTCTAACGGAGCATTCCAAACCTCGTCAAGGCCTGCATCTGAGGGTCCCCCGAGGAAGGTGGGTCGTCCACGGAAAAGACCGTGAGAGGCAGCGGACCATCCACATCTCCCAGGTCACCTGGCCTGGCACCTGGCCTTCATCTGCAACAGCAGCACCTCATCCACTGATGTTCTCTGCCACATGGACTTGCTGGTCACAGTCTGACCAATGATGACAAACTCTGTGTTCTGGACTCTGATGACTTCAAATGCAAAGGATCCCATCTCCCCCTGTGAACTTTGGATTCTAGCCACACTCTATAGCACCTATTTTCACCCACAATAGACGCCCCCCACCGAGAATAAAACAAACTTTATTTAATTAGATGTTGTAGTCATTTTGCATGAGTCCACAACATATGTGTGGGGAAATGTCAAACTATGCCTGAGTGTTGAACGAACTCCAGCCATCCATACCCTAGGATCTGAGTACGGTACATGACACACATGGGTCACAATGTATCATCCAATACAGACATGGAGCACAATACTCACCCTTGATGGCCTCAAGCTGCTGAGGGGGGGCTTACAATACTGTGCAGACAGACCAATTTGGAAGAGCATCATTAAGGTGTAGAGGTCATGGCTCATGTGGAGGTGCCCGGGGAGGGAGTCCCAGGTATGTGTAGCCAGGTGGGAGAACTATGTCTTGCATGCTGGAGTTCGGTGGATGTGAAGAATGTTGGCCAGGGCAAGGTTGGATGCACGGAGTTGGCCCAATGGGGTCTTGGATGACAGACGTCCAAAGTTGGTTTGGGGTCTGGGGTTGTGGACTGCCTCCTGAGTGTGGGTGAGGAGTGTGAAGGTCATCCTGCAGCAGACAGTGATCCATTGCAGCTATCTCAGGTGGACGGTGATGTGGCTGGGGCGGGGGATGTTGAAGCTGAGGTGTGCAGATGCACCCTGGATGTGGACAAGTTTTCCGGGAGTTTGGCTGTACTTGCTCTGTAGAGGGCGGGGCTGTAGTTGACAGGGCTGGTGTCGTGGATCTGGGGGACGGTCTATCTTGCCTTGGAGTGGATCTATCTGTGGGTCATGTGCATCATGCAGAGGGTGTTGCAGCATGAGATACAGATGCTGGTGAGTTGCATGGCAATTGTGAGCAACGAGTCCATGATGCACACCATCTTGTGTGCGTGGCCACTGGGTGCTGGTGCAATGCCCTGGCGGGTGGGACACAAGGAGTTGACCCAGCTGTATGGGAACAATCCTCAGATGATTACCTCAGTCTTGTACAAGTCCAGCCTCAGGTGACTGATGTTCAGCCATTCATCAACGGACCTCATGCCTGCCTGATGGTTGGAACTGGCAATGGCTGTGTCTTTGGTGAGGGTGAGGAGCAGCTGGCTGTCAATGGCATACGAGATGATGATGAGGTTGTGTGCGAATGTGATGGTGGAGAGGGGGGTCATGGACACATTGAAGATTGACACGCTGAGAGATGAGCCATGGGCTATGTGCCAGATGACGCCACTGTACTACATGCTGAAGGCGTGAGTCCCACTCCCATGGCCTTGCTGGTGAGCCACTTGGTGATTTCATCCTGGTCCATCCCCTGGATACCAGTGTTGGAGATGTGTGAGCTGACAGTGTGTGAGCACATCGTGCATAATGCTGTGGAGAGGTCAAGGGGGGTGTCCTCACCATTGTTGAGCAGGGCAAGTTGTCGGTGTTGGTGGCAATGATGACGGTTGCAGTGGGGTGATTACTGTGGAAGACGGTCTTGTGCAGGTTGCCTGGAGCTCTTTGCGTGGAGGAAGTTTGTCATTTGCTCGTTGACTGTCTTCCTGATGACATTTGCTGGCTAGGGAAGCACGTTGAGGTTCCTTGAGAGCCAGCGTTCCTGCCATCCATTGTCTAAGAAGGGCCTGGGTCACTGCATGCCTCTATCTACCATGGAATGTGGCTAACTCCAAAGATACATACATGACGTGCTGGACGGGGGCTACAAGGATGGGGAATGATGTGGTTGAGATGTTGTGTGGGAAGGGGCCTGATGGAGTTTCCCAGGGGATGTTGCACATGAGCCGGGTGTTGTATCTGCTGATGATGGAAGTCCAAAACCTGAGGGTGGTTTGTCCCGCGTATAATCGTGCGTTCTGCCTCTGCGTGACAAGGCTTGCGTGTATGTCCATGAGCTTGCAGTGGTAGAAAGTTGCAAGGGATTGACTCAGCCTTGCAAGGGTGGAGTGTCTTTTGGATGGAGAGCTGATGTCAGTGCACTCACGATGCTGATGAGCTCCTTGATGTCGTGCTGTTTTTTGTCCTCGTCCCCATCTGAAGGATCTCCAATTATCCTTGCTGATGATATGGTGATGGCTGTGTGTGCCGCTTTCCAGGGTTGTTAGGCCACTGATGGTTATTTGTGTTGCAAGCTGTGCACAAGAGTCCTGCTAGATGTGTATGAGTCCAGTAGGTCTGCCTTGTCCCAGGTGGCTTAATTGGTGATGTGCGTCGCAGGAAAGTCCGTCAACGTGGCTAGATTGTTGGATCAGTTGCTGATCCAGTGTGTGAGGTTGCAGGGTGTGGCGGTGGTGTTGGCTCCAGTGTCCCACACAGCATGTCTGTGTTGACTTACATCAAGCATCTTTGGGGGATTGGTAGTGGGGTGTGTGGCAGTGTGTTGCCTGTCGGAGACGTGGATGCTAATGTGGATGGACCAATGATGGATGCTGGTGTTGTTCTCATCCAGCCAGAAGTTCCTGACCCACAGCCACATGTATCCTGTGGATGGGAGGGCATGCATGACGATGGACGTGTTGATGGCTTAGTGGAATTGTGGATGTAGGGCTGGAGATCTGTAGATGAGTGTTACTCTGATGGTTTGCAGGGGGTTTGTACCAAACCGTATTTGTGACCCTGATTGCGTACTTGGGAATAGATATCAATTCATCCTCCGGGATTGTTAGTGCCGTCCCTGCGTGTGATCTTGTATCCGTCTGACATGGCAATGAAGAAGTTGTGTGCTGAGGATACTTTCATCCAGGTCACTGTCATGATGGTGATGTGTGGGCCTGTTGTGTTGAGGAGGTAACAGAGTTCAATGGTGTGCTGTTGGACGGAGCCGGTGTGGAGTTGAAGGGACATGACCTGGTTGGTGTGACAGGGCCTGGAAGGCGGGGCAGCACTGTGTAGGCAGTTGGAGTTGCACACTCAGCATGCGAAGGTGTGGTGTGTGCGCTTAGGGTATGCCTGAGAGCAGGCGGTTGATTTTCGCTTGGACATTGCTTGGAGCGTGGCTGCAACATGAGACTGTTGTGTGATGTGGGTCATGCAAGGACATGAGGGTCGTGCAATATGCACGTTGCATGCGCTGACAGTCCTGCCTTTGGCACCGCCTGGCCGCAACAGTGGCACAGACAAGCTGATGACAGTCTAATGAATGGGTGGAGGGAGGAAGGGAGGAGCATCTTGGAGGTGTGTGGGTTGCAGAATCGGGGAACTTGGTGGGCCCTTGCCGCAGGGCACCCAGCAACAGGCGGCATGTACTGGAAACTAGGCCAAAGTAGCACACAAAGACAAGGATGTCAGAAATGACAACTGCAACAGGTGCATGTAAAGGAAGGAGTGTCAGGTTACCCAGAGAAAATGGATGAACAATCACCAAAGATGACTGACACAGGATCAGGAAACAGAAGGCCGAGATGCGCACAGGAGACACACCCTCAGCAGGCGTTGACGGCCTGTTGGTGGAAGCAACCTGACCAAATACATACACAACCATGGACTTCATGCACAATAGAGATTATTATCCATGAAGAACTGCATACATGTTGCCAAACTACACATACACTCATATGCACAATCTTTGACAACTATGCCAGAGATGACGCATGCAAAGTGGCAAGAGTCCTGCATTGACAGAGATGAGGCACTTCGGAGGTTGAGGAACACCTTTATTACTCAAGCTCACACTGAGGGAAATGCATCAATATGAACAGACTCACAGGTCATTTGACTGAACATGTGGGACCTACGCTGGACACCCCCTTCACAACACGGATGTAGTAAATCCAAATGAACTGGCACACAAGTGAAGGGGATGAGCCAAACACCTCCTGCTGCACACGGAGAGGCTGCAATTTCCCATTGAGCCCGTCATGGGGATGTCCCACACTATGTCCACCCGTAGCATCCCGTATGTTTCAGAGGGAAGTTTTACACACTTTGATGCCTTCATCAGAATTCAAAAACCATTACAGATGACTGTCACGAAGGGTGACTGTCAATTCATGGGAGTCATGCTACATGTAATGTGCCCCAAGATGAGTCAACATGTATGCATGGTAACACAACATGCACAGAAGCAGTCCCCACCAATTCCAAACACGTACCACCCCCAAAATGCCTTGCTGCAATCCTTACCCAAAATGAAAATTCCCCATGTCCGTGCATGGAACGCTGATTCAGCAAACGTTGCAATACTCATGACGAATAGCAGGAGGACAACGATGACACAAGCAGACAACATGCGCAAGAACCTTGGAATGACAGACACACAAGAAGTCAGCTAACAGATTTATCTCCACATACATGGTCATTTACTGAACAGGAACAATGTTGGCCCCATGCAAATTTAAAAGAAAGTGTCCCTGCTAAAATGTGCAGAATGACATCATCACTCGAGTGACACATCAGAACACCCATCTAAGTCACTTAGCATGCAGTCAGCTGGACCCACACATTGCAACACATGCCACCCAAGGCTACAAGCGTGCCCACTCAGACCCAGTGACTCACCATTATGAGAAGAAGTTGCGTATGAGCTGACTCCGGATATCCTCCTCCTCCTCCTCACTTGCCTCGTGACCAAGCCCTTCATCCTCCACGGGTGGATGTTCCTACTCATCCTGCTCCAGGATGAGTGGCACTGCCTTCTCCACTGCCATGTTGTGCAGCATACAGCACAGGAGGAAGATTTTGCAGACCTTCGCCGGTGCATATGGGAGGGACCCACCTGTCTTGTGAAGGCACCGGAATCGGCTCTTCAGGAGGCCAAACGTCCTCTCAATCACTCGCCTGGTCTGCCCGTGTGCATTGTTGTACCGGTGATCTGCAGTTGATCTTGGGTTGCGAAGAGGCGTCATCAGTCATGGCATGTTGGGATAGCCAGAGTCCCCTACATGGAAACATCATGTAAATAAGTGGGTCAGGAGATGCCGTAAGAGCCAGAGATACCGCAACACACAGGACAAACAGAGTATACCCACCAACAAGACATGCTCATTCGTTGTGCAGCCGCAGCATCATTTGTGGCACCCTGCTATGCCTCACGATGTAGGCATCGTGTGCTGACCCTGTAAAACGTGCACAGACATGGGAAATCAGCATGTTAGCAAGACACACCACAAGGGCATTTATATAGTGGTAATGTTTACGGTTGCGATAGGCTACCTGCTATGCCTGTGGTGGTACCAAAGCCACATGTGTCCCATCAATGGACCCAATGACATGGGGCATCCCTCCCAGGGCATAGAAATCACCCTTGACACCTGTCAACTCCTCAGGAGTCGGAAAATGGATGAATTCATCAAGGTGCTCCAACATGGCTGCCAAAACATCACGCAGGACACGGCTGAATATTGTCTGTGACATGCCACCAATATCAGCTATGGTGAATTGAAACGTACCTGTGGCAAAAAAATGTAGGGCTGCCATCACCTTCATCTTGGGGTCAGCGCAGTGGGATACCTTTGTCGTGGTTGGAGGTGTGGTGCCACCTTGGCAGTCAAGTCCTCAATCAACTGTTGAGTGAATCTGTAATGTCGGATGCAGGCACGTTCCCTCATGGCACCCAAGTCTGGCATTGGTCAGGGGACATGCGGTGCCCTGCAGAATATTGTGATGAATGACGAAGATTGAGAGCATAACAACATCAATGTCAATGAACAGAGCACATGCTCAACTGCTACTACACATCTGCTAAATACAGAGTCTGGTGTGTGCAATACATCCAGGACACGTATGCTAGCTTGGTGATACTCCTACGAAAAGCCACCTACACCCGTTGATTGGCAAGTCTACATGACATGCCCAGAAACGAGCTGGGGGCCAGTCTAAGTGAACAGCCAGAGACATCACAGGAGTGATATACATCCACATAGCTGCATTTAAAGGATGTCATCTCATACAGACAGCTGATGGCAAGCTAGACACACAGGTCACATGGAATGTCAAATGTACAGATCACACACATTGCGATGAAGGGGTACACGTGAAAACAGAAAACACAGACATTGAGATGACGCAGATATGTCCTGATGTGAAAATATCATTTCCGATGCATACAGACCCTGCTTACGTGGGAATCCACATGTGGCATGGTGTGCGTAGATGTGTGCCATGCCCATCTCCACACAGACACATGTTGGCTGCAGCAACAGCAGATGTAGTTCACGGAACAGTAACAGCAAGCTCATGGGAACACATGACACACACATGACATAGTCACATCGGGGCACGCTGATTGTGAAATGTCAGTTGTTAGTGTCCCTGTCCCTGGCATCAGGGGACAGTTGCGGGTGGTGGTGACTGTGTCATACCAGTGATGCTGTGCTTGACACGTTTGTACTACAGGCACACATGTGCAAAGTGTGAAGGGGAAGTGTGCCACATAGTGCCCCATCACACATGACATGTGTACACAGGTCATCACACATCAATAGTGCAACTACATGAGGAGATATGTGCAAGATCACTGCCTGACACACCTAGGCCCTGCACATGAAAGTCTGCAATGACTTGATGTACAGCCTTCTGCGAGTTGGAGACCTCCATTCCTTTCGTGTGCGCCTCCTATCACCAGTGTAAGCGTGTGAAACGCACCATACACACGCTCTGAGAGCGTGTGTACGGTCCGTATCACTATTGTAGTGGTGCCGTAGGAGTATGCGTGGTACGGACTGAACACACGCTCTGAGGGCGTGTGTACGGTCCGTACCACGCGTACTCCTACGGCACCACTACAATGGTGATACGGACCGTACACACGCTCTGAGGGCGTGTGCACGGTCCGTACCACGCGTACCCCTACGGCACCAGTACAATGGTGATATGGACCGTACACACGCTCTGGGGGAGGGTGTACGGTCCGTACCACGCGTACCCCCACGGCACCACTGATATAGTGCTACGGACCGTACCCACGCTATGTATGTGTGAGTACGGTGCGTATCACTGTTGTAGTGTTGCTGTAGGGGTAGGCGTACACATCCAATTCCGTTGTTGCGTGACGCAGGGATTGGTGGACACGCCCCCCGGAGTGACGGGACCCTTGAGGTAATGTATGTCCTCAATATTGTAGGTTTTAATTTGGGTAGGGGGTATCTTTCCTGCCCCTCACCCGCCCTTGGCCCCTGGGTGTTGTTCTCACCTTCTGTGGCGTGTGCGTCGGGTTCGGTGCACCAGGTCGTAGGCTAAGAGGGCCGGGATGACACGTAGGATGGGGTCCATGGTTGTCCGTCGCGTACCGGGGCTCCGTTTTTGCGTCGGACTCAGTTTTCCGGCTTTTTTTTGGCTGCCGTAAAAAAAATAGCTGTGCATAGTGACGTAGGGATGAATCGTACTTGCTGTCCAGGATCAGACTCGTAGGTATTTTTTAGCCGTACGGTGTTTTGTACGATTCGTACGGAAATGGTATTTCTGTACGAATCGTACTTGCTGGATTGTACGGTGGATTTCCTGGGTACGAGTCGTATGGAGAACACGCTCCATACGTCAAATCGTACCCGGGTTTTACAGGATCGGAATCGGCACCTAAGTGAAGTGAACCATAAAAAAACCCTGACAACACATTATGCTTTGAAACCTAGTAACCTTCTTGTGGTTTAAAATACATATCAACAGACCTGATCTTTAAAGCCAAAAATTGCTTTAGTTTAGCTGTCTCCCACCTGAAATTCATATAAATTGGAGGCAAGATGGCGGTTTGTCCAAAACCGTAGTGCATACGATCGATCAGAGCTCCTATGGTGAACTAAAATTGTTTGCTTGTTTCGATGGATACTGATACGGATGTCTATGCCTATTTCAGACTAAAAGAATTCTAGAGAGAGCTACGGAAATGATAGAAGACAACGATCTTAAACAGCATGCAGCGGTCGAACTACCATACAACCAAATAACTACTCTTGGGACAGTGATCGGCCTGACCGTCCTTCGATATATGTGGAAAGCGCTGGCAAGAGTAAGAGAAAGAAGGGTCGTTGAATCCTACCTCATTATAGGCCCTACGACTGGGGCCGAGGACAATATGGCTCCTAAGAACGCAGCGATGGTGACGGCTGCGGCTTGGGCCAGAGCTGCGAGAATTGCACAGCGCGAGGTCGCGGAGAGGTCCGGTGGGCCCACAGCAGAAGCCGGACATGAAACTTTTCTCGGTGATGGAACCGGTGGGACGCCGAAGCGCCGAGGCGCCACAGCCGGAAAGGAAATCCGACTGGCCCATCTGTGGTTGAATTGCTCCGTAAAGCTTCAGGAGTGCATCCGGTTCATGCTGGGAAGAATAAACCCGGAAACTCCGAGAGATCTGATGAACATTACAGCGCGGAACTGGAGACAAACACAGCGGGGCTGGCGCTGGGGCACACCCGGGCGCCAAGAATGCTATGCCGGGAGAATTAAAACCTTCAAATGCCCCAGATGTGGCGAATATAGCAATATCGGCAACATCGGCAACCTCGAAAGATAATAGCGGAGGAGCCCAAGTGAGCAAATACAACGCCGGTGCTCCCCCCGAGATTGACGACAGGGAGAATGAAGGTACGCTTACACCCCCTTTGACTTTGACTTTAAATAATAACTCTATCAGTGCTGACACAGGTATAAGTCAAAAAGAAGGAATATCTAACCTAACTGATACTAGAGTAAATATAAATGGATCTAAAAAGTCCCTCCAGACGCAGGCAATATTTAACCTGGCTTCTGATCCTCAAGTACATCAAAAATGTCAATTACAGGCGGGAAGCCTGAACTCAGATATAAGCATTGATAACATGGTGGTAACTGACCTGGAAATGAGGGAAACACTCAATTTTGATGGCCACATAGACCCTGAAAAGGACCCTAGCGATTTTTTCTCTTTCTCTGACGAAGCAGAGTGGTCAGACAATTCTACCTCAGGCGAGACCGATCAGAGTGCTAGCTGTGAGAAATCACAAGTAGCTAGTGGTAGACCCAAAACAATGGTGAAACGGGGGGGAAAAAAAACATTATGACGAGACGGATCTAGCATGGGACCATACCCCTATAAACCAACTCACTAGTCCCTCCTACACAGCTGATCCGACACAAAAATCAAACCACTTAACACCATGTGATATACCAGCTGTAACCCTTGATACTGTCCTTCAAGCAATAGCATAACACCGCGAGGAGACCTCACAAGATGGCCGCAAGGCACAGACAGCCCTACGTAAGATTCATGGGGTAGCCCGAAAACTGACCAAGACCTGCAGTACCTTCGGGGACCGTCTGACCGAGCTGGAATCCAGAATCGTCTCTAACGAGGCAGGAATCACCATGAACCAAGAAAGGGTTGAATCACATGAAGCCGAGCTAGCAGATGTTAGATGGAAGTTGGAAGAATTTGAAAATCGCCAACGCAGAAATAATTTATGCATTCTGGGGGTTCCCGAGTCAGTTGAAGGGGGAGATGTTCACTTATTTGTAGTGAATCTTCTGCGCGAATCACTGCCTGAACTCTCGCACTGGAACTGGGAAACAGACGTTCAGCGTGCCCATCGGATAACCTTCAATTTGAAACTACCAACAAAACCAGGAGCATACCCTCGTGCTATCCTTGTATTTTTCGGCAATTATTTGCTCCGCCTGGCTATTTTTGAGAAAGCTAGGCTTGAGACGAAACGCACTGCAAACGGGATTACATATTTTGTACGCCTAGATTTTTGCCATTCTACCGTCGACGGTGGAGATTGCGCCAGCTAATTAGGCCATTTCAGGACAAGCAAGCGCAGGCATTTCTGAATAATCCTTCACGGCTTAAAATAATTTATAATGGTCAAACCAATTTTTAGACCTCTGAAATAAAAGCTAAAGAATACCTGGAGGGGCTTAACAAAAAGCATTAAGTAGGAATAATAATATGAAGAGAATTGAATGAGGCCAGCAGAATGAGCGGTATAGCATTTTAGAACCTGTGTTCCTAGCGTTAAAGGATTTAGCTCGGTAACAGTATCTAAAATATGGAAATAGATGGAAATGATATAATGTAATTGGGAAGAATATCAAAGTAAGCTCTGATCAATTGTTGCATGCTCATCACAACCAGACTCTTATAGAGTCTGTACGCCTCATATTGGGTGTAGGGAGGGTATGGGGCAGGGAGGGAGCGTTGGTGATGGGAGGGCAGAGGGTTAAAACAAACAAAATAAACAACTCCAATTTGATAATGAATCTAAAAACTGATATAACTAATTTAGTTATACTCATAAAAAAAGCACAAGAAGATCGAAATATTCCCGAAGGGCGATAAAAAGGAAACTAACCAAACTGCTGCGAATACATGTTCTTAAGAGACTGACTAGCAAATTGCAATGGGGAAGATAACAATATGCACATGGAACATAGCAGGGTTGAATGATAGAAATAAACATGCCCGCCTAGCCGAGATTATAAAACTAAATCCTACTGATATTATTTGTTTTCAAGAGACTCACCTGCTTTGGGAGAAAAGAGATTTATTAAAAATGTATGGCTATATCTTACTGGCCTGCATTTCTCAAACATCTAATATCCGAGGTGTAGCCATCATAGCCAAAGTCCCCTTAGGAAAAGTCATACGTAAGGCAGTAGATACTCAAGAGAGATGGGTCATTGTGAAGTTGGCACTGGGAATAACTATCTGTTCAGTGTATGGATCAAATCAAGATGATCCCTATATATTTGAAAATCTGGAATTGGAACTCGCATCATGGCCAAGACCACTTATATTTTGTGGTGATTTTAATGTATCACTAGGGACTGCATTCAGGAAACAAAGACAACAAATATATACAGGACGTAAACCAAGAGTATTCAATTCTATTTGCCAACTTAGGGACAGCTATGACCTATTGGATATATGGGATTTAAAAAATCAACCTGATCCAGGGTATACTTACTTCTCATACCCCCACAATAAATATGTTAAAATAGATTACATATTAACTACAAGAGATCTGTTTAATCAAGCGATAATCCTCAAATGCCCAAAAACAATCTCCGACCATAATGCCCTAATTCTTACAATTGATTTAATGGGGTTCACCAGACAATATTCAAAATGGACTTTCGATAGGAAACTCCTAGTCAATAGAGATTACATAAACTATATCACCAAATGGGCTGAAGGTTATTTTGATACAAACAGATATAGTGCCTCTAGAGGGGTGGTGTGGGATTGTTTTAAAGCTACCCTTAGGGGTGAGACAATTAGCTATGTGGCTAGAATTAAAAAACAGCAAGACAATGAACATCGTTTATTGATGTTAGAGCTAACTAGAGCAGAAGAGGAACATGCTGCATTATTAGCTCGACGGGAGGAGGGGAAGACTACGTTACGCCAAATATTATTACTGAAAATGGACCTTAATAAGGGACTGACACAGAAAGCGACAGAAACCTATCGAATACATCAAAGCAAGATGTATGAAAACGGCAAAAAGATAGGGAAACATCTCGCTTTGCGTACGCGACAGAGGATTTCCTATAATATAATTACTTCTATTAAGTCAGAAGGTCATAACTATACCAAACCTGGAGAGATGGTCAAAATATTTCAACAATACTATCAAAAGCTGTATAAAAGTGATAACATAACTGTCTCAGATAGATTTGAAACATTCTGGAGCGAATTTACAGCTAACACAGGCTGGTATAGTGCCATTGATAGTATAACAAAAGAAGATCTTGAGAAAGAAATTACCATTATAGAACTACAAACTGCCCTGACAACTCTAGCTTCATGGAAGGCGGCAGGCCCTGATAGAATTGCATTGGAGCTATATAAAATCTTGGGAGAACAAATACTACCTTTCCTATTAGATCTCTTTATTGGTATCCAATGGAGCGGGATTCCACCAGACTCCTGGAAGGAGACTAACATAATCATCTTCCATAAAAAAGGTAAACCTACTGATCTACCCTCATCGTATCATCCAATTTCATTGATTAATTCTGACTCAAAACTATACGCCAAGATCTTGGCTAATCGGCTCGGGAGGGTCATCGAACATCTGGTCTCTCCCTGGCAACATGGCTTCATCCCTGGTAGAGGCACCACTGACCATACTCGAAGAGTTATTTCACTTTTCGATATTATGGCTGGTACGGGGGGCCAGATGTCGATGATCCTTCTGGATGCCGAGAAAGCCTTCGACCGGGTGTCGTGGGAATTTCTATGGTGGGTCCTAGAACGGAACAATTTTGGTCCATTCTGGTAAAGGCAATTAGAGCAATGTATCAAAAACCAACTGCGATACTTCAAATAATGGGTATTGAGTCTGGGGGTATTAACATAACATATCGAGAGGAACTAGGCAATGGTGCCCCTGCTCCCCTTTCTTATTTGCAATGTATATCAATCCTCTAATTGTGAAGCTTTTTCAGAGCCAAGTAAGAAAACCAGTAACAGTGGGTCTATATGAAACACAAAGTCTTGCCTATGCGGATGACGTAGCCGTACTAACATCAAATTTATCTGAAACAATGGCAGAAATAGAGGCAATCACACAGTTATTCGGTAAGTATTCTGGATACTCTCTTAATAAAGATTAGACGATTATCTTATGCACCAATAACCTAAACTATATCGACCCTAGAAAAGCAGAAACAGCAACATTCCTTGGGGTATGTATAAGTTCAAAGATCCAAGATATCTGCAAACTAAACTATGATCCATTAGTGAGCATTATAAGAAAGGATCCAACACGAATAAATAGCCTACACCTGTCAATTATCGGCAGAGGAAACTTTATAAAAATTAACATACTTCCTCGGGTACTATACTTATTTCGGGCTATTCCTCTAATGGACAACATCATTAGAACTATAGAATCACAAATTGCTAACTTCATCTGGCAATTTGGAAAAATCAGGAGGTCCTTGAAGTATTTATCGTTGCCTCACGATAGGGGTGGATTGGTAATTCCTAACATGACATTTTATCTATGGGCTGCGCTTCTCCAACAAATGACACCTCTGTTCAATACTTCACCCGATACGGTGTATATAGGAGATATAGAAATACCATCTATCTATGAACTATCAATTGGAAGGAAGGCCAGAGGATTATTATTGAGACAACTAGAGCCTAGTTACTTTAAAAAAACTAAGTTTAAAATTATCAGCAGTGCATGGAAGATATGGAATAAAATCTCTAAACACATGGCAATCCCCAAATTGAACAGATATTCTCCCCTATGGCACTCCTCACTATTACCAGTACAATCCAATGATGCTTTAGCTAGAAATTGGGAAAGCAAGGGGATTAATACCGTATGTGACTTTCAGGGAGAAGATTCAGCTGCCAGCTTTCTAAGATTACATGAAAAATATGAGATCTCTAACAATGATTACTTTAAATTTATTCAAGTTAACACTATTCTGAATCTAAAAACTCCCACTATTACACTGGGGAAAATTCCCTTGCTGGAGACCGTAAAAAAACAAAGAACAAAGATTGGCATAATATATAGTTTTCTTCTTGAAAAGCTGCCAGATGACTGAGAACGAACAGAGGTGTCATGGGCTGGTAAACTTGCTAACCCAAACGTTGACATCGATAAGTGTTTGTTATTAACATCACGACTGCTCTTATCATCGAATCTAAAGGCCCAGCTATATAAAACAATCTATAATTTGTAGTATACCCCTGCTAAGCTTTATGCCTAGGGCAAAAGGATAAACGATGAATGCCCTAGATGCGGAATTGGTCCAGCACTCTAATACATATGTTTTATGAATGTGATAAATTAACATTATTTAAAAAAATGCTTTCAAAATTTTGGGAAGAGGTGTTTGGGCACAAAGTAGCAGAATCATCCACCCTATATAATCTCGGCTATGACAATACTCTTGAACTAAGCCTAGAAGAGGAGTCCTGTCTGTTTATTGGTACGGCAGTTTATAGAATAATACTAGCGGCACACTGGAAAGATGCAGATCCACCAAGCTTTCAAATGTGGCTAACTCGTTTTCTGGGAGTATACAATCAGGAAAAAGCCATTTATGCCATGAGAGGGAGACATTCCAGAGTGCGGGGCAGCAAGATTTGGTCCCCAATAGAACCCTGGAGCATAGACATAAGAACGATTTAAAATAAAAGTGTTCTAATTAAAACCTGTCGACGATGGCTATGATTGCAGTATCTGATCAGAATTGATATAATGAATTGAACTGTACACTTAATGTATTTTCTATTTATCAAATTAATTTCTTGAATCTCCCTTTTCTTTTTTCTCTTGTGTTGGATAACAGCTGTATTTATGTATCTATTTTCAAATGTTTCAATTGGAGTTGTATAAATAAAATTTAAAAAAAAATGAAATTCATATAAATTGAGTGTGCAGTTCTGATATTGCGAAATGTGGTATCACAAGAAAAAGAGAAGTTAAGCTGGTGACCTGAAACCCTTCGGTATCGGAAACCTTGCATACTCATGGAATTGCAAAATTCCTTAATTAGGCACTTGGTGGTTCAGAACAAAAAGGCCAGAGAATGTGGTACTGTAGATTTCGGAACCATGTTGGTAGCATGGTCCTACCCTGCCGATTTTGGTATCAGCGAACCGCAAATGACTAATGCAGTATGTATGAGTATTTTCGTCATGTTTCACCGATGAATTCACTGTGTATACGATACTACATGTCGAACCCTCGGGTCCCCTTTTAAAAGGGTAACCATTTTGTGGTTGCCCTCACATAGGCTGCGCACTGAGGCCATGCCTAGGCCTAAAGGACACGCAATCTTTCTGTGACTCCTTTGTGACCTGTGCAAACTGACTCCGCTGCCCGGGGTCAGTCTTGCCCGGCCGGTTCCTTTTACTGCGGCCTTATGGGATTAGCATCAGGGCCCAACACATCATAAAGTCGTGTATCCCACGCGACTCCTGACTAATCCCTTTCACACCTGACTCTGTTTCCTACTTTATGGCTTGTTTTACGAGTAGGAGGTGTCCGTTTTATTGGGGTCTGCTGATATCTGATGAGGGTTCTGAGCCTCGCTGGGTAAATAATTCTGTGCTGACCGAGCTGAAATGTGGGATTATCATCATGACTGTGCTCTTTCTTTGAAGCAAAAATATGTGAACGACCACTTGTAAAATAGGGGCGGTGTTGCCCAGAGCGTAATATTCTGTATATAAGAAAAGACTGGTTTTTGGTTTGGGGCAGTCTCCTGAGAACATACATCGTGTTGTACTTCTCGGATACCTGTGATTGGTCTGCAGCCAATAAATACGATCTTTGACTTCACCTAGAAGACTCTGTGTTTCTGTGGTCCGAAACAGGAAGAACTCGAAGTCTTCGGGTGTGTCCCCTGGCACCGCTGGGTTGGTTCTGAAAAACCCAGTACTTCAGTTGGCGCCCAACGTAGGGCGATTTCAGCGGTACCGGTCCAAGCCAGAGGTTCGTGAGGAGCTTCGTGTGAAAATTCTGGAGGAAGGCCGCCACTTCATCGACCCCTGCATGTCGACTTGGTCCGAAAGTCTTTACTGCGAGGTTCTCCGCGTCCCGACGGCTACAAAGGACTGCTGCCCTGACTATCACCCTGTTTTGGACCCTTGATGGTTTGGTAGAGCGAAACGATTTAACGAGTCGTCTGGTGACGTCATCGATACCTCAGTTAAGTATAAGTGGAGCGTCCCCCAGTCCTTAGTTTTGTTTGGTATCCCTTCGGGATCGCTTTGATTTGGAACTTGCAAGTGCCAAAGCCGAAGGACTCGTGTATTCACGAGACTATCGTATTCGATAATCCTTTGAAGTTTGAAACTAGACTAGTGAGCGACGATACCTGGTTCTAGTATATTTGGAAATTTGTTTTGTTTGGGTTGTAATAGGGACTCCCGATTAGAGGATTCGTGTCCGGTTCCTCCAATTGGAACTCCAACGTATGAGCTTTATGTGAAACATGGCGTGGGCCCTATTGCGTATAATGAAGTATGGATCCGATACACCAGGAAGGATGGTGTTTTAAAATGGCCCCAAAATAGTAGTTTTGACACAGAAATCCTAGATAACTTAGAAGTTAAATTATTTAAAAAGAAAGCCCGGCCGGCGATGTTTGATTCTTTCCGCCTATGGCGAAAGGAAGCCAAACAGAAAGAAATTAAATTAGCGAAGAAAAATAAAAGAGAGAAAGGTATGTCGATAATGCAAGCAGCCTTACAGTTTAAAGATAATGAGGAAGAACAAATGAATGAGCAGTTGCGCAGGCAACGTCAACTAGTGATTGATAAATGTTACCCAGTTTTGCCGCCCCTTCAGCAGGATGCGTCAGAAGAAAAGGAGAAAGATCCCCTAATGTCACATTTGCTGAGTTCGCCAGCCCCGTATGCGCAGAGCGCTACAGCGCCTCCGCAGCCTTTAAATGTGCGGCCTCTAGTTAATTTGCCGCAAGCTTTCCCGCAGCCGCCAGCTCCTCCTCAGCCGGCTCCTATGCCTACGGTGCAGCCCTCTCAAGGGCTGCCGGTTTCGCTGCCTATCTCTTCTGCGCTTCCTGCAACTTTTCCTAGTACATCAGCTGCCTCCCTCGGCGCTCTTCCTGATACGACCCCTGTACCTGTATCTGCACCCGTTTTTCTTCCCTCTGTCTTTCCCCCTGTTCTCGCCTCAACTTCTCCTTCTACACGACAACGAATAGCTAGTGCGGTCACTAGTTTTATATCGCCTCTCTTTGGGTCATCTAGTACGACCCCTGGTTCACAACGTACGCAGTTGCGTAGTCAGCTGCCAGGTTCTGAAGAGAAGGAAGTATTAGACCGCATGGCATATAAATGGATTGTTTTTCCTTCAAGATATGATGTAGAGTCTGTTGTAAATGTTTTTCATCAATGGGAAGCACCAAAACAGAGATACGTTTTCGAGAAAATGTGTGGATTCCTCTGTGAGGAATTGGAAGATCATGGTTTGGACTTAAGCCCGCAGGAATTGTGTCATGTACGGTTTGAATTTGGAAAGGGTACGATTGTGGGTCCCGATGTTGAGAAAGCAGTTGCGACATTATTGTCTTTTAGGATTGAGGGTCCTTCTCAGTCACTGTTTGAACGTGACTCCTCTGATAAAAAGGTTAGACAATACCATATGAGAGAAGTCCCTCCGGTATGGAAGGACGCGGTTGCGGCTGATGCCGTTAACGGTATTGCCGCTATGCCAGCTCATTTCGAACGTGTTTGGGTACATGTTCCTTGGAAGCGATCAGAAGTTTTAGCCCTTAAGCAGACATTGCCTGACCCCCGTAAAAACCCCGCAGGACATTATAAGGAGTTATCACAGACTGCAGAATCGTGTGTCATGAACCTAGCTGACATAGATATGTTGTTCGGGAATGTCGTTCCGCAGCCTTTATGGGGTTGATTGGTAATGCAGATCATGCTGCAGAACTAGGTGGCACATGGGCTAATATCATTGCTACAGACACTAGACAAGTTGGTGGTGCGAAACCTGAGCCCTTAGTGGCAGAACTCCCTGGTAGAATTATTACCTACATGAAGACTTTAATGCCAGCGATGCGTGTGAATTGGGATAAATTATCCGCATGCAAACAAAAGAAAGACGAAACAGTGTCTGATTTCTTCACCAGGTTTGAAGAAACATTTATCGACCACAGTGGTCAAGACATGAGTACGGAAGGTGGTCAATGGTTATTTGTTGATAAATTTGTGCATAATTTGCTTCCCGAGTTGTGTAAGAAATTAAAAGATTCAGAGAGTTCTTGGGCTGTTTCCTCATCAGCGCAAATACTGGCTGCTGCACAGTATTACGAAAATAGAGATAAAGATGAGAAGGATAGAGCAGACAAGAAAACAAAAGAATTAAAAACTAAGGTTCTTCTACAGCAGGCTTACCCGCCACGTGGAGATCAGAATAACTATAAGCAAGGTCAGAGTAACTATCAACAACCCCAACAGTTTCAGAGTAACTCGCAAAGGTTCGGGTATTCCCAACCGCGTGTTCCTGTGGGTCCCAATCAGTGTTCGTATTGCAAACAAGAAGGTCATTTTAAGTATAGTTGTCCTATATTGTTGCAGCGCACGAATAATGCTTATGGCACGAGAGGTAGAGGTGGTCAGCAAGCTCCTAGAGGTAGAGGGCGTGGGAATGTTCCCCAGAACGCGCGTCCTCTTCCGCCTCAAAATACGATGAACAGTTTTGATCAGCAGGCCAATGTAACTGGTCGGACAGCTCAGTACTATAATAACGACTATTATGCAGAAGATGGAAACGCGGAAGTTGATGATTACTAGGACAGCCATAGACAGAGAGAGGGAGTTGTTTCAGTGCCAGTGGACCAGAGTGGACCGTATGTCAAGGTGACTACAGCGGGTGTATCAGAGCCTTTTCTATTGGATACTGGTGCTGCAAAGAGTTCAATTATGCACTCAAAACTCCCTGGTGCGCCTTTGTCTGGCGAAATGAATGTTTCAGTAGGTTTTTCTGGCGCCTCGGTTAGGAACCCGATCTCTAGTCCTATGCCCCTTTCTGTTGGACCTTGTGAGCTGAAAGCACCCCTTATCCTAACGACAGGTTGTGGTGAAAATCTGTTAGGATTGGATTTGTTAAAGAGATTACATGCGACATTATATTGTTCCCCCTCGGGAGTACAACTTACACTGGGTAGGGAAGTGATTTCTCCAATGTATTTGTCGAAGAATAAACTGCCAGCTGAATTGTGTCTCTTCCGGATGTCCTTTGGGCTACTGGTCCTAACGATGTGGGTCGCTTGGAAATACCGCCATATTTGGTCACTTTGAAAGCCAATGTTAAATTGCCACGCATTCCCCAGTACAGGATCTCTAATGAAGGTGAGAAAGCGTTGTTAGCGATCATCTATGACTTGATTGAAAAGGATGTAATCGAAGAGACAAGAGGCAACATTTGCAATAGTCCTGTTTTGCCTGTTTTAAAACGTACTGACCCTTCTCAGCCACCTGTTTACAGATTTGTGATCGATCTTAGAGAGGTAAATAAGATAGTTGTGCCACAGTTTCCAGTTGTCCCTGACATAACTGCCTTGTTAACTATGATCCCAGCTTCCGCTGCTTGGTTCTCAGTGATTGATTGAAAGAATGCTTTCTTTAGCATTCCGATTGCAGAGGAAAGCAGGGATATTTTTGGTTTTAGTTTAGGAGGTCGCAGCTTCCGCTTTAAACGCGCTCCGCAGGGCTACTGTGAAAGTCCATCAATATACAGTCAGGCTTTAAAAGCGCAGCTTGATACAATTGTTTTACCTAGTGGTGCTACCCTTATTCAGTATGTTGACGATTTACTAATCGCCGCGGATACTGAGGAGATTTGTAAAGAAACTACATTGTCATTGTTGCGTCATTTGTCTGCCTTCCATCACAAAGTGTCTCTCTCAAAACTGCAATATTGTCGACAAGAAGTGACCTACTTAGGTCATCTCTTGTCAAAGGAGGGATGGAAACTGACCCCAGAAAGAATTCAGGCCATTGCACAATTAAGCGTGCCAAGAACACAGAGAGAAGTATGTGCTTTCTTGGGTATTACTTCATACTGTAGGCAGTGGATCCCGAGTTCCTGTGTATACGACCCTGGAAGAATTCTAAAAGAGTATAGGGGTCCCACCAAGTAGATTAGGTATAGGTATGTTTGTTGACAGAGGACTCTCTGTCATGCAAACAGAAGGAGAAAAGATTTCTGGCCTCTGAGGGGCCCATTGGGCATTGCAGCACCCACAGAGTTGGCAATGTGGTGAGCGCAAGGTAAGTGGTTTTAGTTTTTTTAAATGTATGTTTCCCTAGTCGCCGTCTGTCGACTCCCCCCACCCCTCCCCACTGCTCTTACCTGCATGCGCCGTGCATGCAAATGAGGATCACAGCCCAATGATCAAGCATGCCACCTTGGTGTGTGAGGGCTTGTGCATCCTAGAGGGAAGCTCTGTGACCAGTGAAAAGCTCCATGAGCCTTAGGGAGGGTGACTAAGCTTCACATGCTTGTCAGAACTGCACAATCAATTTATACCACATTATTAAAGGAGGATGTTTGCTGGACAGTGATTTCCTCTCAAACCCCTCCTTTACTTTTGAGTCTCACCTGAAATAGCCTCTGCTTCATTAGAAGTAAATAGAGAAAATACATTCCACAGATTGTTTTCCAAAATTTCCCATTTTCCTGTTTAAACATGTTAGCATGTATGGTTATACCATCAAATACTCTTTTATTTTGCTAGTGGTGTGATAGTCCCTGCTTATGCTCACACATAGCCCTAACCAGTGAAATCAGACCATCAGCCAATGTTCTCGGTCTGTACAAGTGAGAGGCATGCACTCAGAAATCACCATGCTGCACAGCTAGCTCAATTGGAGGTTACAAGTGTTGTTCCAGAACAGTTTTTCTATTGCACTCCACAGCAGATCTAGTAAAAGCAAAATGCATTTTTAATTCAGAGTTCTTTGTTTTCCTTACACGTTTCGGAACACAGCTCCTTGATCACAGGCTGCCAGGGTGCATGCAGATATACTGAAAGGCACAACTTCTCAGCACATTTCAATTGACCTTTAGTAGGTTTCACAGGTGAGTTAACTGGTGTTCATGCTGGGATATGTAGTCCCTTTCAGACAGTGTTCTATCTCTTGTAGACTCTGCAGTGTCAATTATAAATGTTCAGTAATTTGTGCTGATGTACTGTGCCAACCAGCTCCGGATTTACAGGCTTTCATGGCCCCAACTCTGGGTGTTGCAGTCTTCACGGCTGGACTGCCATTCAGTTAAATGTTCATCAATGTGTCCCCACAAACACATGTACTCACCTGTGAAGCCCACTAATTAGAATAAATCACATGCTGGGAGTGAACCTTTCAAGCAATACTGCGCAGCCTCAAGAAAATGCCTGTGACCAAGGGGCTGCTGCCCAGAAAAGTGTAAGGCTTTTGAACTTTTTCTGAGATAAAGAATGCCAGTTTGCCTGAATTAATCTGCTTCAGAGTGCTTCTTTAAACCAAGGAAACATTACAAGCATATATATAAATAAATAAATAAAAATTATCTATATGGTACACGTAGTGCGCTGCAGTGTTCCTCAGTAGGTATGCTCTTGTGCCTGTGCTATGAATCAAAGTGTGAATCAGGCACAAGAGCATACCCACTGAGGAACACTGCAGCGCACTACGTGTACCAGAAGGCTTTGAGAAAGGCAACGCCCACTGAGGCAGGTGACATGAATATAAAAGGTGCGTCAGAAACTTTGCTCTTAGTCACTATGCTTTGCCACTGAAGAAGGGAATATTTGACTCCTGAAACGCGTCTGGCACTTTGATTTACTGATGTCTGAAGCCTGTTTTTTGCCTGCCAGCAAGTTTCCAAATTACCGGCATGAACAACTCAGTCTTCGTGTGGTTGAACTCCTTTGGGGCTTTCCTGCTCGTGTGGATGTATATATATATATTTATATATATATATATATATATATATATATATATATATATATATATATATATATATATATATATATATATATATATATATATATATATATATATTATATATATATATAAATATATATATATATCTCACCACCAATCCTGATTACTCTTCAGAAAACAGGTCTGACACAGCTGGGGTCTCGTTTCAGCATGGCTTTAATTTCCGCCATAGAGCATCAAAATAACAGCGTGTTTAGCATCAGTCTCGCGCCTGGGACGCGTTTCGGCAATTGCCTTCTTCCTGCCAGTACTGCATTCGATTGTCAATGATTGCAAATTTAGTGGGGGTTTGTGTTTATCCATCTCGGAGGAATCTCACTGGAGCAGCGTTGTTGGCATAGAAAGAGGAGATAGAAAGTTCATCAAGTAGGTACTTTTCCTCTCTCTTTCCTCCGTTGTACCCCAATGTGCTGATCCTGCTAGTTGAAAATCGCCAATACTTCACATATGTAGGCTTAGTAAGTACCTCGCCCAAGCTTCTAATAAAACTGTGACTTTGTCGTCCCTGTATGATACCAGCTCTTTTCTCCCATGCAGGATTCAGGGCGGAATTGTCCTGCTGTTTGCTGACCCCTTTAGCGGTAATCCGCTACTCTCTCCCCAATGCCTAAACAGGTTTAGACCGGGGGGCGTCACGTTATGCTTCCCAGCATCCAACCAACAGTTTGTCGGCAGCCACGGAGCTCCTGACCGAGAGGCGTGCCAGAAATACGGAGCCGACCTCCGCAAAAACATCACCACCAATGCCGCTTCCTCTTCAGAAAACAGGTCTGACACAGCTGGGATCTGGTTTCAGCAGGGCTTTAATTTCCGCCATACAGCATCAAAATAACATCAGTCTCGCGCCTGGGACGCATTTCGGCAATTGCCTTCTTTCTGCCAGAACTGCGCTCGACTGTCAATGATTGCAAATTTTGCGGGGGTTTGTGTTTATCCATCACGGAGGAATCTCATTGGAGCAGCGATGTTGGCATAGAAAGAGGACATAGAAAGTCCATAAAGTAGGTACTTTTCCTCTTTCTCTCCTCCGTTGTACCCCAATTTGCCGATCCTGCTAGTTGAAAGTCGCAGATACTTCACTTATGTAGGCTAAGTAAGTACCTTGCCCAAGCTTCTACTAAAGCTACGACTTCGTCGTCTCTCTCTCTCTCTCTCTCTCTCTCTCTCTCTCTCTATATATATATATATATATATATATATATATATATATATATATATATATATATATATATATATATATCTGCTGAAAGTCTCCTAGTGACGGGAGCCACAGTCCCTGCAGGGCGGCTTCAAGGCGGGCACATACATACACATATATACATACATACATTATCTACTGGCGGTCGCCTGCAGGCAGTTACTGTTAGGACCTGGTTTCTATTAAAAAGCTGTTTTTCAGTTGCCTATATGTTTGGTGTGAATAGAAGAATCTTCACGAAATTTTCAAAACTAGTTTGACACTCACTTCAGCTGCTATCTTGAACATTTTGGTGTCATCTGTCAAGCAGGAGCTGAGAGAAACTGGGTGTTTTTTTCCCCATGTTAATTGCCGTAGGAAACTTTAAACACGTTTACAGCCCGAACTGCTGAACGGATTTACCCCAAATTTTGCAAAAAGGTAGTTCTTGGTCCAGAAAGCACCCTTGTTATCAAATGGTGTAAATCCGTTCAGCATTTCCTGAGAAATTTAAAGATTTCTCAGATATACAACTGTGGCAGTGGTGCATTCGCAACCCCTTCCGATCTTGTGCCTGAGATATGATTGGCTGTCAACACTTCAAACCAGGAAGTGTTGTCAGTTGTGGAGAGGTGTGGCTCACTGGTTAGAGGTGGCAGACCCGTAAGCAGAGGACGGCCCGGGACCAGGGTTCGATTCCCGACGCGGCAGGGTCGTGGACCAGGGTCAGCGGGCTCGATAATTCTCGCCTCGGTGCCTACTCCAGTCAGGGACCACACTCGGCAACTCTGGGCATTAGCTTGCCTCATCTTCACAACGGCCCCCCCAGACCGCCGGGGATGCTTGGTCGCACCTTAGAGATACCCATTAGGGACCATCTCTCAGGGTGAGCCAGGACGGGTTCCCCAGCGGTCGAAGCGCGGAGATACTCCTCCGGGAGTCGATTCTAGCGCTATATAAACCCACAATTAAATTAAATTTGTGACTTGGTTAAACCAGGTCAAAAGAAAAAAGATTAAAATAAAAGACAGGGGGTCAGGGTAGAAACATCCTGACCCCCTAGGCCTCTAGGGAGGGTCCCAGTTGGACCCCCCACAGCCAAAAAAGTATTTGATAAAAATAAGAAATTTGGTGGGAGTCAAACTGGATCAACGACTCCCGAAGAAATAAAAAACATTGAAGTGCGGTCTCCCGTGCTTTATTAAATAAAGCCCCCCCGGTTGGGCCAGGTCCCGGGGCAGTTAATGAGGGGGGTACCGGGGACCACCACCTCTCCGGGGCAAACATAATTAAAGTGGCCGCATGGCCCCACAGCCCGAGGACCACCACATCACTGGGGCTAATGTAATGGGGCTTTGGGGACCCTCCAGCCCCAGGGACCACTATCTCTGTGGGGGTTTAGCATTTTAACAGTAGGGGCCTCATGAACCACCCTGGCCCTAGGACCACCACCTCCACATGGTTTTAACATTTTAATGAGGGGGCTTCATTGGCCCCCCAGCGGCCACCATCTCCCCGGGGCTTTAACATTTGAATATGGGGGCCTCACAGACCTCCCTGGCCCAGGGCTCTACCTCCCCGGGGCTTTAACAGTTTAATGTGGGGGGCCTCACAGACGCCCTCAGCCCCAGGGACCACCACCTTCCCGGGGCCAAACTCTATCTTTAAGAAATGGGAGGGGGCCACCTCCCTGGGGCAGACCCCTACTCAAGTTAGTAAGTGGGTCTGTGTGCCCCCCTCATGGAGCCATAGATGGCCCTGGGAAATGCCACCCTCCCCAGGGCCAGCTCCAACAATGTCCCGGGATGCTCACACCCTGGACATGGCATTTTGCCATGGCATGGCGAGAGCACCGCTCCCGCCATGCCATAGCAAACAAGTGCTCCGGTTTTAGAAAGCAAGAACATTTTGCTCTCGCTTGCTGAAAGCGGAGCACTTTGCTTTTCCCACACAAGGAGCTGCATGTCAGAAGCTCCATGTGTGTGAAAAGCAATGCCAGCTCTCACAGGAGGTACAGAGCCAACTGGGACCACGGGGGCCTTCTGGCTCCACCGCAGTCCTATTGATGAGTGAGAGCCCTAAAAGCACCCACTTTAAATGGGCAGGCCTCGGTGGATGGGATCCCCGGGGCCTAAAATGGACCAGGAGGGGGCCCGCGTGGCCACCTCCCTTTTTTTAAATGTGGGGAAGAGGTCCCCTGACCTCCTAAGGGCCTCAGGACTAAAGTGGACTTTGTACCCCAAGCAGCAGTGGGCCAGCAAGGGCGTTTGCAGAGTAGTGGGGAAAGTGGCATGGCCTCTGACCACCTCTCAGCAATCCAACTGTTTGGGTCTTGCTGGATGTAACATGAGGGCTGGTTGGCCCTCATGGACCCTCAAGAGCCAAGGAGACTTCCTCCCCCAACTAGTAGCGTGCCAGAGGAGGCGCGCTTGCAGACTGGTAGAGAAAGGGGGGATGTCCTCCTACCAGGTCTTAGCAATCCTTCTTTGTGGGGTTACTAAAGGAAGCAGGAGAGGTAGTTGGCCCCCAAGGCCATCCTTAGAGACCAACTACCCCTCCTGTTATCTCCAATAAGTCCCACACAGCAAGGTTGCCAAAGGTCTTCAGGGGCCACCCCCCCTTTCTCCACCACTCTGCAAATACGGCTCGTGTTGCCACATGGCCCCCCTTACCAGGAACATGTTGGGCCAAGGGGACTCCATCCCGGGAGGTCTGACCCAGTTTTATTTTTTATAAATAATATGGGAACGGCCTCTCGGGCCAATTTTGGCACTGGCCCCCTTTCCTCTGAGGCCCAGCCTTTTTTGATTTTTTTGGAATCCCCAAAGGGAGGGGGGCCAAGCGGTCCCGGGCCATTTTCGGTCCCAGGGACCCCATCCTCCGGGCTTGTTATATATTTTTTTAAAGTGAGGGTGGCCGCGTGGCCCCCGCTTTCCAGGCTGATATCGGCCCCGGGGACCCCATTGCCCACGGCCAGGCCTTCATATTATATGGGGAAAGCTGCCGGCACAGCCCCCCCATCCTGGGCCAACTTCGGCCCCAGAGACCCTCTCTCAATTCAATTATTTTCAATCAGCACTCAGTAAAAAACTGGAACGTGTTCCGGCTGTTTTCACAGCCTTTGTCAACCATAGAATGCATTGATTATTTTCTTTCCTTTAAACCCTTTTACACAGGTGTTGCCACTTGCATAAATATGAAAGAGTTACTCCTACATTCATTATTCTTTCTTGTCAAAACATGTTATCACTTGCATAAACATAAAAGAGTTACTCCTGTGTATATTATTCTTTTGTATTAAAAAGTCCCAATATTTCCGTTTTGGCAATCACATGCTAACCCCTTCAGTGCTAGGCCTCACCCCCTTCCCCCGTGCTAAGCCTTTTTTTGGGCTATTTGGGGTAGTTTGCGCTTAGGCCCCTGTAACTTTTTGACCACATAAGGTATCCAAGCCAAATTTGTGTACTTTTCTTCCAACATCATGGGGATTCTAAAGGTATCCAGGGTTTGTGGACTCCCCTAGAGGGGAACCAGAAATTAGCCAAAATACAGCAACATTTAGTTTTTTCAGGAAAAATTGGAAAAAAGTGCTTCAAATTAAAGCGTCTGTTTTTTTCACTGCAAATGGTATCAACAAAGGATTTGTGGGGCTGAAATCACCATTTTCCCAGCTTTAAGGATCTGACAGACTTTTGTCAGAAAACCACAATTTTTTACACAGTTTTGGCATTTTACTGGGATATAGCCTATTTTTGCTATTTTGTGTGCTTTCAACCTTCTGTCAGTTAATGGTAGAAATGGCTATGAAAGAAATAATGGATCCTGGAAAGCTATACATTTTAGAAAAGTAGACAAAATTCTGAATTTTTTTGTAAGAATTTTCATTGAGCAGAGCTTTCAGGAAAGACAATTCATATTTACACATTAATCAACAAAGAAAAAAAAATGGTGACCCTTGAATGCAGACCGACAAAAATCACTGATTAGTATATCTCTTCTACAGCTTATTAAGCAAAATTCAAGAAGTTTTTTTTTTTTAAAACCTGAACCAAACCTCATGAACCAAACAAATTGCTTTTTATCATTCCTTAGTTTAACATTCAGCAAGATATTTCCAAGTCAAAGAAAATGTTTTGATTGCCCTCACTCGTTTAGCATAAGCTTCTTTGAAATTTTTAGTACGTTTCTTTTTATTTAGCCATTTCTCAAAGGCAGGTACTTCCTGTGATCTCCAATTTTGTAAAATTAGAGAGCGAGCGACCAACATTGAAATAGCAAGAAAAAGCCCCTGAAATTTTGAGAAGATGGCCTCCCGACTGGTTATACCGAACAGGACAGCTTCTGCTATTGGGACGTACGTTTTTGAACCCCCCGACTAAAATAGCCCCAAACAAAAATCCCAAAACACTCCCAGTTTAGGACAGGTGAAAAATGTGTGCCTCCATCCCCCTTCTGATGGGGTAAGACAGCGAAAACAACTGTGTTCAACCCCAGGATAGGTTTTATTTAGGGCCTTTGGAGTGTAGTAGGCCATCCAGTGAGAAAGAAAAGCCATTCTTTTATAGTTGGCTGCTCTTAGGGTCTTGTTTCCTGTACTAGATATTGTTTGCCATTCCTGATAAGAAAAACACATTGCGTTTCAGAGGCAATTTTCTCCAAAAACTTAAGGACCAAAGGAGATTCGTCTTGGGTTCGTATTAAGCGATGCCAATTGCCGACCCCACTCATATTTGAGGAATATAAGGCAGTGGCTGCCTTTGAGGTGGAACTATTAAGTATGAAATTATATTTATTTAAGAAATGAACTATTTAAATGAATTAAAAAAATAAGGGCTTGTTGCAGCCATAACATCTGGCCTGAACTTCTTCCCAGGTGATCATCCTCCCCTGAATAATGAACTGATTAACTGCCCCCAAACCAGAATCATGCCAGGTTTTCAAATGGGTAGAATGAATATGGAGGCCCAGATCTCGACACTCATTTAATTTTAAAGAGTACAAACCAGAAAAACCGCTCTGTTTAAAAACGGAACAAAGTATTTTTGAAAAATCCAAAAGCGTTTTCTACCTAGTTTTTTGGGGAAGTTTAAAACTTTTAATAAATGTGGGGATTTGAGTTCCAGCTTCTTGGAACATCTTGTTTATAAAAAATGTATCTATCCATTTAGTATTAGATAGTAAACAGGCTGTAAAATCAAGAAATGCTGATTCATTATATAAACGAATATTCGGAAGTGCTAAGCCACCCAAGTGGGTATCTAGTTGTAAAACTGAGAGTTTAACTCTAGCGGCCTTTTTGTTCCAAATAAATGACCTAATCATTGAATCGATCCCTTTAAAATAACTAGCATTAATCTTAATTGAGATATTAGAAAAAAGAAATATTAATAAGGGTAATATAGACATCTTGATAAGTGCCACTCGACCTATCAAAGTTAGAGGAAGGCAAGCCCATTTTTTGAGTAGTTTCTGCACCTTAATACTAGTAGCCTCATAATTCAATTTAACAAGCTGGCCGTATTGTCATGTAACAAAAATCCCCAAGTAACGTATAGGATCAGTTTTTAAAGCCTGTTGTTTGAGATTCTCTGGCAAAAACTCAGCCCCAGTATTTAAAATTATAATCTCAGATTTATTTGTCTGAATTCAGCCAGGATCTGCTCTATATTTAGCTTGTCGGGAGAGAGATACACATTGCGTCATTATCAAAGAGTTTTAATTTTACTGTGCCGCCAATCGGGGCCTTAATATCCATGTTAGCTAAAATTTTGATCGCTAGTGGTTCTATAAAAAAAGTGAACAGTAGGGGTGATAGGGAGCAGCCTTGCCTGGTCCCCTGGTTAATATCTACTGACCCTATATGATCCCCATTAATTATTAATTGAGCCTGCGCCCCTTGGTAGATGTTTTGCAACATTGAAATTACTTGAACCGGGATCCTAAACCTTTGAAGCCCAAAAAATAAAGCATCCCAATTGACTTAAATCAAAGGCTTTTTCTGCATCGACCATGCCTTGTTAACGTTAAAATAATCAAGTGCTTGTATCAAATATCTCATATTTGATGACATGATTTGCCCAGCAACAAAGCCCGTTTGATCGACGTGAATAACTTCCTGAGCCAAAGGAGTGAAACGCTGTGCCCAGATGTTCATCAAGATCTTATTGTCGGCGTTTAAGAGGCTAATCGGTCGATATGAATTAAAATTATTAGGTGATTTGCCCTTTTTTGTAAAGCTAACCACGATCGCCCTCTTAAACTCCGATAAAACCAAGCCTCCAGCTTTGATATGGTTAAATAGTTTCTTCAGAAATGGTGTCAGCTCCTTGGCAAAGGCTTTATAAAATTAAATCGGAATTCCATCTTCCCCCCAAGCTCTGATCCTGTTATTTCATTTTGTAACTGAACAGCTGCATTCTATGATATCCTGGGTAGTTGTACTTTAGCAAAATATTCATGGATCGAATCCATGCTGGTCGTATATTTAGTGGTATATAGTTGTTGATAAATAAAGACCCAACAGCTCTATCAGTTACCGTTGCATTAGACTTAGGATCTATTACTTCCAAGATGCAAGCAGATTCCTGTGGAGCTTTTGTTGAGCAGGCTAATATTTGGCCCACCTTCTGGCTTTCTTCATAAACCCTCTGTAGGTAGGTCTGGGAACTATTTATTTCTTCAAGAACAAAATAATCTTTCAATGCCTTCTTTGCTTCTTCTCACTGACCCTGTGATGAAGAATTTAAAGATTTAAAGGCACTTTCAAGAGATCACTGAAGTTCTGCAATTTTTTCTAAACTTTCCCTAGCCTTTCCTGCTGATGCTGCAATCATCTGGCCTCGCAGCTTTAAAGCCGCCCCAAACAGAGAAAATTTCAGCCGTACCTTCATTCATATTAAAATATTCTAAAATCCACTCCCTAAACTTCTCAAGCCACAAAGGATCTTGAAGAAGGAGGCGGTCCATCTGCCACCTGGACCTCCTCCTCCTCCCATCCCCAATTTCTATATCAGCCTGAACATAAGAGTGATCAGAAAAAGCATTTGACCCAATTGCTGCGGCACTAAGCACCAAAGAAAGAGAAATCAATAAAATATCAATTTGTGAGGCTGTTTGAAATTGGCAAGAGAAACAGGTATATTCCCGGCCGGTCTGATTAAGCAATCGCCATACATCGATTAACTGCAAATCCTCTATCAAAGCATCTAAAACTTTTTTTGTCTTGGGCTTCAATTGTTTCTTATTCCTATTTGAGGTATCTGTTCTCAGATCTAGTTCTAGTTAAAATCACCCCCTAACACAATTTGGCCAGAAACCCTGATCAAAAACTTGTATATTGCCAGTAGTGTGGATGCATCATCTGTTACAGGCCCGTAATAATTAATAAAAATTAAGAATCTGCAGGGGGTCATTTGTGTAGATCCTTCAAGGTTTCTTTATAAACAGTTGAATATAGGAAAAATTGAAAATTAGTTGAAAAAAACAGCCATTTGTGCCAACATTTTCGCCTGTAACTTCTTCTAATTATCCCCTTCAGCGCGGTGCGGATTACAGGATGGAGTGACTTGTCTGGCTCTCACCAGGTTCTGTTACCCAAAATCCCTTGCATACCTCACAATTTGTCCCCAAAAAAATTTCCCTCACATTTCTGTGGTGCAAAGTTCTGGAATCCGCGTGGATCAACAAAATTCCACCCACCCCGCATTCCCCAAAGTCTTCAGAGGAAAATGGTGCCTCACATGCGTGGGTATGTTTATGTTTATAGGTTTCTAAAGCGCTCGAATGCCGAGGCGTCTTGGTGCTAAAAGGTACTGTGGCAGGGGAAAGGCGAAGTTTAACGGCCTATTTATACAAAGAGCTTGGTTTTAAGATTTTTTCTAAACATCTGAAGGTTAGATTGAAGCCTCATGGTCTGAGGCAGCTTGTTCCAGAGTTTGGCGGCACATTATGTAATTGTGCGGCCACCCCAGCCTTCTCTTTTAATCTTTGGTGCTCTGACCAAGCCTTGGGTAGCTGATCTAAGGGCGCGCAAAGGAACATATGGTGTGAAGAGGCTTGCAAGATCTTCAGCCGCTCCGCCATAGATTGCCTTGTGCACGTATGTGAGTGCTTTAAAATCTATATGTTGTTTTATAGGCAACCAATGTAAAGAATGTATCCCATCCGAGATGGGTTGCCCTTTGTGTAAACCCAGGGTCAGCCTGGCTGCCACATTTTGCAGGGATTGTAATTTTAACAGTTGGAACTTATTTATCCCCAAGAAGAGGGCATTTGAGTAGTCCAGCTTGGAGAGAAAGAGGGCCACCATTACTGTTTTTTGAAGCTCCTATGTAGGGGAAGATTTTTCTTAACGTCTTCAGGAGAAAGAAACACGAGGACGTCAAGCTGTTAACTTGAGCAGCAAAGTTAACCTTGCTGTCAAAAAGAACCCCCAGGTTTCTGACCTTCTCTACAGGGGACGGACGTTCTCCCGCCTCTGCCAGCCACCATGATTGGTTCCACAAGGGGGGTCCGAACTCCATCACCTCTTTTTTATCGGTGAAACCGTGTTTTCTGACAAGGTCAGCTAGAGGTGTGACATATAAATTAAACAGAGTAGGAGATAGGGCCGACCCCTGTGGCACTCCACAGGGAAGGTGGAAACTGTCGGATCTCATACCTTCCCAGAACAGCCTGTGCTCTCTCCTCTCTAGAAAGGAAGCTAATAGGGCCAAGGCGGTTTCTCCCACTCTCAGGTCCCTCAGCTGCTGCCCCAAGACAGTGTGGTTGATGGTGTCAAACGCAGCCGATAGGTCTAAAAGTACCAGGACCGCCCTCCCACCGCCATCCATTATCCTACGGATCTGTTCTACAGTTTTTACCAGTGCTGATTTAGTCGAATGGCGTGGCCGAAAGCCATGTTGAGAGGAAGCAAGCAAACCGTTAGTATCTAGGTGAGCAGTAAGGGATCTGTTCAGATGTTTTTCTAAGACCTTGGCTGCGAGGGGGAGTCCAGCGATGGGACGATAGTTGTTGGGGTTGCAGGGATCCAGGAGGGGTGATGGCTGACTTTTTCCAGATGGCGGGATATTGTCCAGAGCTCAAGATTTGGTTTAAAATTGGGGTAAGATGTTCAGTAATTGGGCCTACAGCTTGATGCATGATGGTCGGTTGACATGGATCTGTGGGTGCCCCTGACTTTAAAGAGAGGAGAGTAGCATTGACCTCTTCTTTGCTCATCGGCTGAAAGCTGGTCAGCGTACAGCTGGAGTATATAGCAGACCCAGACAGATCCGGAAGCTTCGTGATATGCGAGAAGTTGTTATATATTTTATTTACCTTATCTTGAAAGTGTTCCGCAAGGGAATTACAGAAATGTTGGTCTGGCTTGAAGGTGCTGACCTGCTGGGGTTTTGCCAGCAGGTTGACAGTTTTAAACAGTTCCC
The DNA here is from genome assembly GCF_964204655.1 of Triturus cristatus. Lineage (NCBI taxonomy): Eukaryota > Metazoa > Chordata > Amphibia > Caudata > Salamandridae > Triturus > Triturus cristatus. The sequence continues at coordinate 137,650,255 of NC_140589.1, read as the reverse complement.
TAGTGGAATTTCTTGCGTCCTTGATCTTGACTGTAAAGAAAGGTTTTTTGGCATTTACTATCGCTTCTTTATATATTTTTACAGAGATGCTATAGGCGGTTTTCTTTAGACTATCATAATCTGTCCTCCAATACCTTTCTGCATTTGGTCTTAAGGTCCTTAAGTTCGAGGGTATACCATGGAGCTGATATCTTTGCTCTCTTTATTTTAACTATTTTTATTGGGGCAACCCTGTCGGCTGTTGCCAAAATCCAATCATTAAACTGCTGTACAGCTTTATTGTTGTCATGTTCTGACTTGATAGGACCTTGGTCAAGCGCTAATTTCAATATACCGTCCTTAATTTTACCCCATCGTCTTATTGGACGTTTAACTGAACTTGCTTGTGCTTTGGGCTGGGATTGAGATCTTTTGAGGTTGAAATATATAGCCCTATGGTCAGACCATGGCACATCTAGTAGCTGAGAAAGGCTAATGTCTGGATCATTGGTAAAAATTCCATCCAGCGTATGACCCGCTGTGTGGGTGGGTAGGCCTAGTGCCCGTGACAGGAAACAGCCCAAAATGCAACGTGGACACACCACATTTTCACAGTGAAAACTGACCCTTTTTTTGCAAAGTGCCTAGCTATAGATTTTGAACCCTAGCTCTGCTGGCACCTAGGGAAACCTATACATTTTTGAAAACTAGACACCCGGTGGGATCCCAGCGAGGTGTGGCTTGTCTGGGTCCCCCAACGTTTTCCTACCCAGAATCTCCTGCAAACCTCAAATTTAGCTGAAAAAATCAATTTTTTCTCAAATTTCTGCGTGGGAAAGTTCTGGAATCTGCGTGGAGCCACAAATTTCCTACCACCCACCGTTTCCCCAGGTCTCCCGATATAAATGGTACCTCACTTGCGTGGGTGGGTCAAGTACCCGAGACAGGCAAGGGCCCAAAACCTATTGAGGCGACATCAAAATTACCTATCACAAAACAACCTGGTTTTGCAAGGGGGCTCCCCTTGGTTTTTGGCCCCTGGCTCGGCGGCCATCTAGGGAAGCCTACCAAACTCACACATTTCTGAAAACTAGACACCTGGGGGAGTCCAGGAAGGTATGGCTTGCGTGGATCCCCCACTGTTTCCCTACCCAGAATCCTCTGCAAACCTCAGATTTTGCTGGAAAAGTCATATTATTCTGTGCAGGAAAGTTGTAGGATCACCAGGCAGACAAAACTTTACTACCACCCAGAGTTCCCCCAGGTCTCCCAATAAAAATGGTACCTCACTTGTGTGGGTAGGCATAGTGGTTGAAACAGGAATTGGCCTAAATCGTACTGTGGAGACTTCAAAACTACCTATAACAAAACTACCTGTTTTTTGGGGGGGCACCTGTTTTTTTGGCCACGGGCTCGCCGCCATCTAGGGAAACTTACCAAAACCACATATTTCTGAAAACTAGACACCCTGAGGAGTCCAATGAGGTATGGCCTGCATGGATCCCCCAACAGTTCCCTACCCAGAAATATGTGGGTTTGGTAGGTTTCACTAGATGGCGGCGAGCCCGGGGCTAAAAAACCAGGCCCCCCTCCCAGGAAACCAGTTAGTTTTGTTATAGGTAATTTGGGCCATTATGCCTACCCACACAAGTGAGGTACCATTTTCATCGGGAGACCTGGGGGAACACTGGGTGGTAGGAAATTTGTGTCTGCCCAGTGATCCTACAACTTTCCCACACAGAAATGTGTGAAAAATTTGATTTTTTCAGCAAAATTTGAGGTTGCAGGGGATTCTGGGTAGGGAATCGTTGGGGGATCCACGCAAGCCATGCCTTCCTGGACTACCCTGGGTGCTAGTTTTCAGAAATGTGTGGGTTTGGTAGGTTTCCCTAGATGGCCACAGAGTCCGGGGCCAAAATCACAGGGGACCCCCTTGCAAAACCATGTTTTTCTGAGGTGGGTAATTTTGATGTTGCCTCAATAGGTTTTGGGCCCTTGCCAGTCGCGGGGACTTGACCCACCCATGTGAGTGAAGTACCATTTTTATTGGGAGACCTGGGGTAACGCTGGGTGGTAGGAAATTTGTGGATCCGTGCAGATTCCAGACCTTTCCCACACAGAAATTTGAGAAAAAAGTGATTTTTTTCAGCTACATTTGAGGTTTGCAGGGGATTCTGGGTAGAAAAACGTTAGGGGTTCCATGCAAGCCATACCTCACTGGACTCCCACGGGTGTCTAGTTTTCGCAAATGTGTGGGTTTGGTAGTTTCCCAAGATGGCTGCAGAGCCCGGGGTCAAAAACCCAGGGGACCCCCCATGCAAAACCAGGTTGTTTTGTGATAGGTAATTTTGATGTCACCTCAATAGGTTTTGGGCCCTGGCCTGTTCCGGGTACTTGTCCCACCCACGCGAGTGAGATACCATTTTTATCAGGAGACCTTTGGAAATGCTGGGTGGTAGGAAATTCTTGGATCCAGGCAGATTCCAGAACTTTGCCACACAGAAATTTGAGAAAAAGGTGATTTTTTCAACTAAATTTGAGGTTTGCAGGGGATTCTGGGAAGGAAAACATTGGGGGGGTCCACGCAAGCCATACCTTGCTGGACTCCCTTGGGTGTCTAGTTTTCAGAAATGTGTGGGTTTGGTAGTTTCCTAAGATGGCCGCAGAGCCCGGGCCAAAAACCCAGGGGACCCCCATTGCAATACTAGGTTGTTTTGCGATAGGTCATTTTGATGTCCCCTCAATAGGTTTTGGGCCCTTGCCTGTCGCGGGGACTGGACCCACCCACGCGAGTGAGGTACAATTTGTATCAGGAGACCTGGGGGGAAATGCTGGGTGGTAGGAAAATTGTGGTTTTTCTGACAACAGAATATTATGACACAGTAATGCAAGGAAAATAAGTGACTATAGTCACATTTGGAGATTTGCCTGGTGTTGTGAGTAAAAAAACTTGTTGGAATCCATGAGAGTCGCACTATCCAGCATTCCCCATTTTTTAGTTTACAGAAATATCTAAAGTTGGTAACTTTTCCCCGAGAAACAGATTACACCTTAGCTCAGAAAGACAAATGAGACAAATATGACTGCCTATCCACCTGTTCCTCATGTACACACACATACTGGTTGGAATTGGCACGAGGGTGAGTGAAAGGTTCAAAATGTATATTTTATTAACAAGAGATTTCACAAAAAGGAAATGCACTGTTAATAATTAAAAGGTTAAAAACCTGAACCAATGACTCACAGCTCGTGAGCTGTAAAGCCATGACAAGGCACCAACCTCTTTACAGGCCATTCACGCACCTTTCATATGTGACACACAAGACCATTCACACCACCAGCCGCGGGCCCAGCGCATTACAACATTCACATCAACAGACAGAGCCATTCAAGGGCCCATCACTTTCATACGTCAAAATGACTGACACAGCAATCACACCGGCTGGTGGTTGACATAGTGTCTGCAGTGGTGTTTGACTAGCCAAGCCCCAGCCCACACACACTGCCAGCCAAGCGCCAGCCCACGCACACCACCAGCCAAGCACAAGTCCACGCACACTGCCAGCCAAGCACCAGTCCACGCACACTGCCAGCCAAGTGCCAGCCAAGCACCAGCCCACGCACACTGCCAGCCAAGCACCAGCCCATGCACACCGCCAGCCAAGCGCCAGTCCACAAACACCGCCAGCCAAGTGCCAGTCTATGAACACCCCAGCTAAGCGCCAGTCCACGCACACTGCCAGCCAAGCGCCAGCCCATGCACACCACCAGCCAAGCGCCAGTCCACACACTGCTAGCCAAGCACCAGTCCACGCACACTGCCAGCCAAGCACCAGTCCATGCACACTTCCAGCCAAGCGCCAGCCCATGCACACCACCAGCCGAGCGCCAGTCCACGCACACTGCCAGCCAAGCGCCAGTCCACGCACACCACCAGCCAAGCACCAGTCCACGCACACCGCCAGCCAAGCACCAATCCATGCACAACGTCATTAAAAAAAATTAACAAGAAAGAAAACACAAACCAATTGCAACTAGATACAATGCCTATAACTACAAAAACAACAGCAGTAACTAAAGACATCATTCTATTGCAAAACGTGAGACTGAACAACAACTATATAAAACCATACAGACAAGGCAGTACAATATTAGACTCACTATTGCTCCCAAAAACTCTTTTGAGTGTGATACAATCTGAAACATGTGGGCACACACAGACCAGGATTACAGTGAATATGACTCTCCTTCTGCATACCTCAAGCAGACTCTACATCTCTTACAGGGATTATTTTTTTGGGCGTGGAAGGAATTAAATCAGGAAAGTGGCGATCTTTCAATCTAGCCACATCCTCCACCACTCCAACTCTAGGAACACTTGCTTGTTCCACAACAACAAGGCTGCCTATCACAGACTCCTGAAACTGAACAAAAGTCATCTTTGATGCAGTTGAACACTACTTGAACACAACAAAAGCATTAAAAGCTGCTAAATTGAAGAGATGGATGGCCAACTTCTTATACCAAATGTAAGCCTTACGAACAGCAGTGTGAGGTTCCAACCTCTAATCTACTCTATCGGCACCACCCATGTGCCTATTGTAGTCTACAATGTACACAGGTTTGCAAACTTCAGCAATCTGATCCTAAACAGTCACAGGTGTAGTACTCTCATCATGAATGGTAGTCAGCATGTACACATCCCTACTGTCCACCACAAATTTCACAGCTAGCAGTTCCTCACTGGACAAGGCACTGCACTGTCCTCTCTGAAACCTTTTGCAAACAAGCTCTTTTGGGTAACCTTTATGGGTAGAGGGGATTGTGCCACAAGCAAAAGTGTCCACTTTGAACAATTCCTTAAACAATTGCACAGCAGTGTAGAAGTTATCAAGGTACAAATGGTGACCTCTGTTAAACTGTCCTCTAGCAAGATCCCACACAATTTTCTCTGAAACTCCAAACCAGGGGGGTCAATAGTGGAATCCCTACCAGTGTGCACCCAGAAATTATAGACATATCCTGTCCTACTCTCAGACAACCTATACATCTTAATTTCATAACGTGCCCTCTTGCTAGGAATGTACTAGCTAAAAAACAAACGGCCCTTGAACAGGACCAAAGACTCATCAACAGCTATTTCTTTCCCTGGAGTATAGATCTCTGAAAATCGATCTATGAAATGATCAAGACCATGCCAAATCTTAAAAAGACGGTCACAGTCAGGGTGATCTTGTGGCAACGCCAAAGCATTATCAACAAAATGGAGCATCCGAAGCAAAAGTAATTACCAATCACGAATCATAATTGCAGGAAATATGGCCGTTGCATCAAGGGACTAGTAGACCAATATGAAGCCAGAGACGGCTATCAAGCCCATCATGAAAGTCAAACCCAAAAACCTTTTCATCTCATCCAGATTTGTGGGAGTCCACTGGGTAGCTCTGGAGCTGGCCTAAGTCTGGTACTGTTGTCCCTCAAAAACTGTTCAGCATACAAATTAGTCTGCTCAACAATCTCAGCCAAAAATACACCATCCATGAACAACTGAAAAAACTGTATTGGCAAAAAAATTCAGAATCCACTCTACATCCTGCATCACCACTAAAGGCAGGCAACACCGGCTGCACCATTTTTGGATCAACCCAGAGTCCAGCACTTCCAGTAGAAAGCCTTGCAGCCTTGGGCTGCAATCCCGATGTCTCTTTCTGAACCATTGACACATCAGTGTCCTCCTCTAAAACAGGCACTTCATCCACACTAAGAGTAGCTTCATCTGCACTGAGAGTAGCTTCATCATCAGATGATTCCTCGTGGAAAGAAAACTCACTGCCAGAATCTTGCACTCCCTCCTCTCCCTCAGACGCACTCAGACGCATTAGTCTCATAATCGTGCTCAGAGGAAGATTCAAAAAGCTTACCAACCAACTGCTGGGCAGTAATTATACGGCTAACCATAATCCTAACTAATAAAGGTAAATTGTCAAACAAGTCAACAACAACAAACACTTTGTAAAATAAGCAATAAACAAAATGTGTCTTTATCACAAAGCCCTTTATACTCCAAAACTATACCACTCACTTGCCAGAAGCAGCCAGACTCACCACCACCTACTCTGCGCAGACACAGTAAGGATCAACAATATCCCACTAAAATAGAAAAAGAAAAAAGAAAATTACACATAAGATATGCTCAAAACACTAAATAAATATGCTGCCATTATGACACCACTTACAAAAAAAATCATTCATGCATGACAATAATATTCATTTGGAGTAAACACAACAAAAATGTTTTTCTTACCAAATAAATGCAACTACGCAAAACTGCATAAAACCATTGCCAAAACTGCAAACAAGAATCAAAGATTTACACTAGAATAAAAAGGAGAAAAAAACATTACAATCACATATGCAAATAATGCACCAGTCCACACACAATCCACCAGCCAAGCTAAGGGGTAAAATATTCACCCCCATAAAAGGGGAGCAACCCTTGCCCAAGAGGCCACTCCCCAATACCAAAATTTAAAAAACCCTGGTGTCTAGTGGCTTCTGCTCCCCTTGGGAGTAGATGGGCCTAAAAACATACTGCTGATCTGCCACCCAAAGAGGACAGAAATGGCCACAATCATCCTCCCATAAAGGGGAGCGACCCTTGTCCAAGGGGCCGCTCCCCAACATAAAAAAAATAATCCCTGGTGGGCTAGTGGCCATATAAAAAACAAGCATTTGCAATGCAATCGGTCACGCCTTTGGGACCTTATATGTATTTAGGTATGCAGCACATTAGCCTGGGTGCTGAAACATGTACAGTTTTATAACATGGAGGGAAAGTAAGCACATAAGAGCCTCTTCTAACTTGAATTTTGCAAGAAGTTGGAGACCTGGATTTTTGAGTAGTTCCGCGAGGCCCTAGGTGTGGCTAGACTCACCAGGGAGTGTATTCTTGAGCTGAATATGTGTGATAGTGCGCTCTAGTCAAGTTAAGTCAAGGAGATTTGTTAAGCGCACATATCACCCAGTGGTCTCATGGCACTTGCGTACGACTCTACTGGAGCTGAAGGACAGATAAAGGGATGTTATAGATAATCAAATAGGCAGGTTTTTAGTTCCTTGCGGAATCAATAGTGATCTGTTACGGAAAGTAATTGAACTGCAAGTTTATTCCAGTGAGTGGGTGCAAGAAAAGAGAAAGATCTCCCGCCATTCCTGGCGGTACAAATTTTACATGGGGTGAGAAGAGATTTGGTGCTTGACCTGAGCGTCTTAGTTGGCTGGTACCAGCTGAGTTTTTTTGCGAAGTAGCTTGGCCTGCTTCCGTACATGTTCTTGTGCACTAATTTTGAAATGGATTTGCTTCCTAATGGGGAGCCAGTGAAGATTCTTCAAACTAGGCGCTGATGGAGACCTAGAAGGAAGGTTCAGTACAAGTCTGCCGGCTGTGTTTTGCAGGATGTGAAGCCTAGAATAGAGTTCTTCATTGAGCGAGGCCAACAGGTAATTTCCATAATCAATATGGCTTATGATTAGTCCCTGGACAAGTGGTTTCCTTGATTCTGTTGGAATCCATTGAAATTATTTTCCTAGACTGCACATTATTCCATAACAGGTGTTGATTATATGGTTTATATGATTTTCCATTGACAGTTGGTTGTCAATCATTACTCCAAGGTTCCGTACCACAGGTTTTGGAGAGGAACAGGGACTCAGATTGTTGGCCCACCAGTCATTCGACCAAAATTTGTGTGCCCTACCAAAGAGAACAACCTCTGTCTTGCTACCATTGAGCTGAAGATGGTTGGCACGTATCCAGTTATCAATGTGGGTCATGCAGTTTTTGAAGCAAATCTTTGTGTCGATGGGTACAGGACCTAGGGTAATCAATAGCTGGGTGTCATCAGCATATGACACCACATCAAAACCATAGGACCTCATCACCTTGGCCAGTGGTGTCACATATAGGTTAAAGAGCATAGGGCTTAGGATAGAGCCCTGCGGGACTCCAATCTTTACCGGCCGACTGCGGGAGACCATGGTGCCAATCTGTACAGTGAAAGTTTGGTCAGTTAGATAACTTCTGAGCCAGTCCAGGGCCATACCCCGACACCCATCTGTTCTAAGATGCTGTGGGAGATGGTATCAAAGGCGGCTGACAGATCTAGCAGGATAAGCATGGCTGACTGCCCATTATCCTGGGCTAGTCTGATGTTGTCAATGACCTCCACAGCACTGTTTCGGTGCTGTGGACAGCCCTGAAACGTGACTGTGACAGATCCAATAATCCGTTGCTCTCCAGGTGGGCAGTGAGCTGCTTATTGACCAAGGACTCAACTACCTTTCCAAAATAAGGAAGCAAAGAAATTGGATGATAATTGCCAGGTACCTTGGTGTCAGCAGTGTTTTTTTTTTTTTTTAATGGGCCTCTACAACTATATAACATAACAGAGCAGAAAAGAGGAAAAACAGGTGTTCTAGAGGCCTACAGGAAGACAGTAACACATGTTCACCCACAGAACAAAGGTGTGGAAACATGTAGAACTTCATAGAATTTCACTGCTAAAGGAATGGAATTTTTAAAGCATGAACAGTGACCCTGGGGTGTACCATGGTGTTATGTTACTGAAACAGAAGTGAGCAACTAGAAGGCTTGCTATACAAAGTAGTCTCATTTCCCAGGTATCCCTACCTTGGAACACCTACATCCCATCCCTATGTTACAAAAGACTGGTGTAATATTATCTATGAGTAAACCACTTTGTGCTTGTACATTTGTGTTTTGCCTATCCCACACATGAAAGCCAACTAGTTACACACCCAGGTATACCTTCGGTGCAAAATTGGCTTTGTGACTCGTTCTCTCACCCCTGAAGCCTGTACACCCTACCGACAGCCCCGCACACTCGAGGTTGTATTCTGTTTACTCTTGGTTCTAAGGTCCACCTGTGACATCACAAACTACATGTGTGCCTGGATATATTTTACAGCACTTTGCTCCCTGCGCCCTACTTTACACTGTGTGATCCTGGGCACCCATCTCCATGGCGCTCTGCTCCCTGCCCCACCCAGGACCCTGCGAACCCACTCAGTCTTATTCACAAAGCCAGTCATACCGGGTGACCAGCATTGTACAGCTCGCCCTACAGATGTCACCTAAAGTTAAAAGCATGTGTGCACTGTACCCCGCCGTAGACCCTGAGCTCCCAGAGACCTTCTACAGCACTCTGCTGCCTGCACCCCACTTGATGGTCAGCTCTGTCCTTGGCCCCTCTGCTTACAGCCCCAACCCCACAGCCAGTGGTCCCAGCCGAGCCCTGTTCCCTGCTGGTCTGCAGTACTCACCCCTCCACCACCCCTACGGTTCTGCAGCCCACCACAGACGGAAGAAGATAAAAAATGGAAGTGAGATCATGGCTCTTGTAGTCCTTCTTTAAAGTGATGTAAGACGAGGAAACTGAATCATTCACACTATGTTTAACGGGTTGCCATCTTGGAATAGCTTTCTTTTCCAATTATTTTATAATCAACTTCAATAGTACCTAAAGCTGGTTTGTTATTCTTGCAGTTTACTTTTGGCTTTAAAGACTTTTTTTTTCTTATACTGAGGCAGAAGTGGATTTGTTGTGAGGCCGGTAGACATTTTATGTTTTTTTAAAGTGGGATTACCGTGGACTATCTATCAGATGAAACAAGCATTTGCAACGGGAGTGCGGCGGCTGGGGGGGCGAGAAGGCACGGACTACGGGGGAGGAGGAGGAGTATGCACGTAAGAAAATAGTGCTCACAATTTAAAAACATGCATTTGCAATGCAATATGACTCACATTTACGCGAGACCTATTGTATTGGAAACAGAACTGCGGGCAGGCAAAAAGGCACAAACCAGAGTGGGGGACAGGGGGCTGAGAAGTCACAGACTGCGGGAGAGGAGGGAGGGAGATATGGGAAAGAAAATATTACTTAAAGTGAAGGGGCCAGTAGCTGTGTATGGTCACAAATGATGACATGCTTGTCCTGAGGAGGGACTAACAAGTGTAAACCCAATCGGAAGCCAGCATTTAGGACCTAAGCCCATAAAAAACACGGGCAGAGAGTGGGTGGAGCTTCCACAAAGCTTCCACACCATAGTGTATACTGCATGCCATGCAAAGCAAGCAGCGCATGCGCTGCAACGCTAGGCAAGACCTATAAATCAGCCGATCTGCCCCAAATTAATGCTCCCCAAAGGGGAGCGACCCTTGTCCAAGGGGCCACTCCCCACAAATAAATCCCTAGTGGTCTAGTGGGCCTGATTTTTTTTTTAAATGGCGAGCTCTGCCCCCGGGGGGGCAGACACAGCCAAAAACATTGCCCCCAAAGGGGAGCGACCCTTGCCCAAGGAGCCACTCTCCACAAATGAATCCCTAATGGTTTAGTGGGCCTCTTACAAAAACAAAATGGCGAACATTGCCCCCAAAGGGAAGTGACCCTTGCCCAAGGAGCCACTCTCCACAAATGAATCCCTGGTGGTCTAGTGGGACACTTACAAAAAAAATGGCAAGCTCTGCCCCCCCCAGGGGGTCAGACAGCCAAAAACATTGCCCCCAAAGGGAGCGACCCTTGCCCACGGGGCCACTCTCCACAAATGAATCCCTGGTGGTCTAGTGGGCTACTTTAAAAAATGTTTTCGCTATCTATTCCCTAGGGGGGCAGACACAGCCAAAACATATTGCGCCCAAAAGGAGAGCGACTCTTGCCTAAGGGGCCGCTCCCCGCAAAGAGTTGAACAGATTTTTTCTAAATAAAAAATGCCTGGTGGGCATTTCTGCTGCACGATCACACGATCGTGAAGCAGAAATGCTCAAAAGAGGCATCAGGGGAAAGAAAAACCCTTTCCTCTTTTGTTTAAATATCCCCCTTCCCCGAGGAGAAACTTACCTCCTCTCTCTTGGATGCGCTGGAAGCAATGGCTTTCAGCATGTTCGGAATCTTCTAATGATGACAGTGCGCCTTACGTGCTGACATTATTAGATGAATTGGAGGGGGCCGTGGGAGGCAGGTGAAGGGCTTCCCCTGCCATCCGTGGGGGGCACCTTAAAGGGTGGCCCACAGGGGGAGCGCCAGTACTTCCCCTGTGCGTGGGTGCTAGGAGGGCCATGAGCCGTCTGACACGCATGCCCAATGTGACATCGGACAGCTCCCGGACATCCGACGCACTGAACAGGTTAAGAAGTAAAATTAAAATAATCAATTTTAGTTTCTACTTGTTTCTAGCAGTGTTCTAGGGCTCTGAGCCCAACAAACTAATGATAGCCCGAACACTTTTTAATACAAAAGAATAATAAACACAGGAGTAACTCTTATATATATATATATATATATATATATATATATATATATATATATATATTCACTTAAAAAACCATAGGTTTCACACATGTTATACTTAGGTGGACATTTCACTCGTAAAAAACCAATGAAATTCCCCCGTTATAGTTAGTTGAGATAACTATAACTCACGCGCCCGCAATCCTCTGCTCATGACGTCACATATTACATCATTCATGACATGGTCAGTGACATCACTCATGACATCACTCATGACATCATCCTTTTGATAGAGTGGCGGTCGCGCGAGTTATAGTTATCTCAACTAACTATAACGGGGGAATTTCATTGGTTTTTTACGAGTGAAATATTCACCTAACTATAACATGTGTGAAACCTATGGTTTTTTAAGTGAATTTGCAAGGTTTTTTAAATGCTAATTCCTAACTATAACGTGTGTGAAACCTATGGTTTTTTCAGTGAATTTGTACGTTTTTTTAAATGCTAAGTTATGTATTTATTATTATATTTTTTATATATTTATTTTACAATAAACTCCGTTAAAAAAAAAGAATCTTTTTTTTTTAATGGTTTTTCACGGTGCGCGCACCCCGCGATTTTTTTAAAAAGAAATTAAAATGTTTTTTTCTGCCTTCGGGGTCCTTCAGGGACCCCCTGACAAAGGCTAGGGGGTCAGGAACTCTCTACCCTGCCCCCTTTTCACGTTCGCCACCTTCCTTTTTCAATCTCGCACTCAAAAACAAACAAAATGGCGGCCAACACTTCCTGATTTCGACCGATTCGAACGTTGACTGACATGTAACCACCAATCAGAATTACGCTCGTGCACGTTAGGGTGCGCGCATTCAATTCCGAAAAGCCTCTGAGGAAGAAAGAATAGAATTTCGAAACGCGTCAGGCGGAGGAATTGGCTGTCCTATGTGAGCAGAGAACGGATGTCTTTCCATACCCTGATTAAAGGCTTACCACCTTGTGTTTGTGGTCGAGTGCTGACTCAACGTGTGGGAACCGGTAACTTGGAGCTTTGATGTTTAGCGGCTGCCCAGCTGCCGAGTCGCGCACCGCCCCAAGATGAAAGAGGGACACGCGGCCTGAAATATTTCACGCCGATCTGTGGGCCACACACACGGGATTGAGGGAAGACGCTGTTCGCTGTGGCCCATCTACGGGCTTGAAAAGATGATAGAAATTAGTGCCACCATCGAGGGATGTAAATATCAGGACTTCAGCTCCCATAATGCAGCAGTCATTTGACTGGCCAATCTGTGGGCGTAATGATAGCATTTAAGGGACTGAAACCAGATGCACGCATTCAATTCCGAAAAGCCTCTGAGGAAGAAAGAATAGAATTTCGAAACACGTCAGGCGGAGGAATTGGCTGTCCTATGTGAGCAGAGAACGGATGTCTTTCCATACCCTGATTAAAGGCTTACCACCTTGTGTTTGTGGTCGAGTGCTGACTCAACGTGTGGGAACTGGTAACTTGGAGCTTTGATGTTTGGCGGCTGCCCAGCTGCCGAGTCACGCACCGCCCCAAGATGAAAGAGGGACACGCGGCCTGAAATATTTCACGCCGATCTGTGGGCCACACACACGGGATTGAGGGAAGACGCTGTTCGCTGTGGCCCATCTACGGGCTTGAAAAGATGATAGAAATTAGTGCCACCATCGAGGGATGTAAATATTAGGACTTCAGCTCCCATAATGCAGCAGTCATTTGACTGGCCAATCTGTGGGCGTAATTATAGCCTTTAAGGGACTGAAACCAGATGCACGCATTCAATTCTGAAAAGCGTCTGAGGAAGAAAGAATAGAAGTTCGAAACGCGCCAGGCAGAGGAATTGGCTGTCCTATGTGAGCAGAGAACGGATGTCTTTCCATACCCTGAGTAAAGGTTTACCACCTTGTGTTTGTGGTCGAGTGCTGACTCAACGTGAGGGAACTGGTAACTTGGAGCTTTGATATATATATATATATTCCTCCTTTGTCCCCACAGGGCTTCCTCGCGCACTCACGAGACCAGAGGCAGGTGTGCAGTGAATCAGTTATACTTTTATTTTCATATTCAGCAAGCCAGTTCTCCAAACTCTACGCGTTTCGGTTTCCGTAGAGTTTGGAGAACTGGCTTGCTGAATATGAAAATAAAAGTATAACAGATTCACTGCACACCTGCCTCTGGTCTCGTGAGTGCGCGAGGAAGCCCTGTGGGGACAAAGGAGGAATATGTAACGACTTGGCCCTGTCGTACCTTGAACGCACCGCTTAACGAGCGCCCAGGAGCCTGAAAGTGGGCCGCTTTTGGAAGCATATATATATATATATATATTCACTGAAAAAACCATAGGTTTCACACATGTTATAGTTAGCGGAAATTTTACTGATAAAAAACCAATGAAATTCCCCCGTTATAGTTAGTGCAGGCAACTATAACTCACGCGACCGCAATCCTCTGCTGATGCTAATACTGTATTTAGACACTTATTTGCCCATGTCTTCTTCCATACATTTTTAGCTATACATATATTACAAATATTTTTTTTTCATAAAGACACATATGTCATCAGCAGAAGATTGCGGTCGCGTGAGTTATAGTTGCCTGCACTAACTATAACGGGGGAATTTCATTGGTTTTTTATCAGTAAAATTTCCGCTAACTATAACATGTGTAAAACCTATGGTTTTTTCAGTGAATTTGCAAGGTTTTTTAAATGCTAATTCCTAACTATAACGTGTGTGAAACCTATGGTTTTTTCAGTGAATTTGTACGGTTTTTTACATGCTAAATGCGTGCGCGCCCACTTAACGCAGTTCGTTCCGTACGCGCACCGCGTGCCCACGTTACGCTAGATGGGCCATGTACGCACGATGCGCTTCGCGCACCGTGCGCACATGGAGGACATATGATGCACTTCGTTTTGAAAGGTAATATTTTAATTTTTCGTATATGTTATAAGCCATGCACAAATGGTGCCCTTCCGGCACCATTTGCACACGGGGTGGAGAGAGTGTGGATAATTTTTTTTTTATTATTTTTTTTTTAAATATTTGAGTTTAACTCATCTTTAATAAGCCATGCACAATTGGTGCACTTCGGGCACCAATTGCACACGGGGTGGGGAGAGTGTGGATATATTTTTTTATTTTTTTATAATTGTTTACCGTACGCGTACGGTAAGCGTAATCGGCGAAATTAGCGAAAAAATAAAAATTCCGTTTTTGGCCTTGGGGGATCTTTGGGGACTCCCTCAACATTGCTATGTGTGTGGGAGCTGTCTAAACAGCCCCTTTACATGTTTTTGTGCTTTATATTTTAAACATCACTCTCAGTGTGAGAGAGAAAATGGCGGCCGCCGCTTCCTGGTTTCGGCCGATTCGAATGTTTACTAAGATCTAAGAGCCAATCAGAATCGCGCTCGCGCACGCCACCGTACGCGTACGGTAAGCGTACCGTAAGCGCACCGTAAGCTGGCTCAGATATATATATTGATTTAAAGGCTATTTTCTCAGAATCTACTGAACAGATTTACACCAAACCTACAAAAGGCACTTCCTTGACCTGAGGACTACCTCTCTGCCAAATTTCTAGTAATTCTGTTCAGCCGTTCGGGCTGTAGCCCTGTCTAAAGGTCCTATGGAAAAATGCATGGGAAAAATGCGTTTTGGGACCCCCCTTTTATCTCAGCCCCCGCTTGACGAATCCCCCCGAGACTTTCAGGGTAGGAGCGGAGCGTAGCGCGCCACCTATTTTGAAAAATTCGCGAGGATTCGTCGACCGGCGCCAAAGTTATTCAAAATAGAATGTTGCGGATTTCCTATGGAAACGTGGTCCTAACTATAACTACCTACTGGCGACCGCCAGTAGGTAATATATATATATATATATATATATATATATATATATATATATATATATATACATATATATATATATCATTAATGTATGGGGCTCAGAGCCCTGTACAACTGGAAAAGGCATAGCTACAGTGCGCATTACATGCTCTTCATGTTGTGCACGCTGTAAGCCTGATTTACAAGGGCAACTTCCATTATTGTGAACGTTTACAGGGCGGCACAGACTTGCGGGACTCACGGGATTGGTTCTTTCCTGTTACCGGCTTCTACCAGCTCCAGTTCTACGGAGCACGTGGGGTGGCCGTGGTTCGGATTGAAGGCACTGAAGGCAGCCCCTATTCTATTTGCCTCCTGAGCCTGTGCTTGCCAACAATAGGGAGCTGGGGCTGCAGGGTATCTGGAGCAACTGCTCGCAGTTTGTCTAACCTGCGTGCTTGTGCACGCCACCCTACAGAAGCGGGCTGGAGGCTCCGGAATTGGCCAGCAGCGTCTGGAACTCGCCTCCTTGTTGTGCTTGTCTAGTGTTCTCATCTTTGGGTCCTTGCCGCCACTCATACGGTAAGAAACCTTGACTGTAAACCTCACAATCCACAAATCCGGTCACACCTGAAGTTTCTGGGCTCTCTCTTTTTGTTCTGTTTTTCTCTGTTTCATCTCTGTCCAGCTGCTGCCTCCATCTTCAGCAGGCTGATTGGAGAGAGGAAGTCACGACCGGGGACTATTTTCCAACAAGCAATCGAGATGTCTGCCAAAAAAATTACGCTCGGGCCGTGTACTCTCCTCGTCTTTAAGGCATACAAGTAGATTAAGGAGATCGTATAGTGGGTCCAGACACTAACAGCATCTCTGTTATAAAGCTCAACCAGCTATTACTGGCTACTTCTGCAAAACTCCCCGGTCTGCTCCTGTGGAGGCAATACTGGGTGAAGAAGGCTCGCTCCTCAAGCCCATGCTAATAACATCACCTCATTTGTCCTCGGGGGAAGCACAGAGGATTCCCTGTGGCCTCACGGGGGGTCATACAAGGCATTGCGAAGGGTCTACAACCCAGACGACTCAGACAAATTTAGGACCGGAGGACGACTCAAGTGGGCAGCTATCAGATCCATCTCCAAGTACAAATATGGGCCCCGGCTCTCGCGTCCATCACTCATCTAAAAAGAGCCAGCAGAGCAAACAGCACATTCCTTTAAACCAATCAAACTTTGAGCTCCTTACTGCAGGTTCTTTTACTGCATCGGTTGCTGACTTTTATGCAAAACTGGACCCGGAACATCTCTTTTCTCAGCAGAGTCATCCTAACATTACTGTGAATAGGGGAAAACCTAACAGTATGATTGTGGCTGCATCTGTTGTCTCTTCGGAACAGGATGGCGCTGACAAAGGATCAAGCGTTGATTGTGCACTTGGACATACCAGAGGCCCCCGGGAGGTCTAAGGTGGGGATTTTCTGGTTACGGATGATAAGGCCACTGCATGCAGAAAACTCGATCAAAGGGAAGACTTTACACTCCCAGACATTGACATAGAAGTACAATCAAGGGGTTGGGAAGTCCCTCATGACCAAGTCAACAAAGATGGCTATTCCAAGAGTAGATTCAGGGAGAAGAATACCCCAATAGCAAGCTCTTCCCCTAGACGTCTTTCATTGCCTTTCTTATATTGTAGCTCTAGTCATCTGACTGGTACTTCTGTGGAGTCCGATCGTGTTGCACTTGAAGTACATGATGTTTTCTTACCTTATCCTCAAGTGAAGCCGGGAAATGAAAATGACAAGCATGATGTGCCCTCTGAATATCTGGTCTGCATTGAAATACAACTAGGTCCCATTCTTTCTTTACTGGAGAAATCTGTATTGAGCTCAGACCATATGCTTGAAATGATCTCTGTAATGTTGTTCGAAGTGCAAAAGGTAACAAAAACTGATATGATTAACCATTCGCCTAAGACATGCACACAAACGGGGAAACAGACAGATGCTAGGCCTCCTACTCATGCTCCCCAGAGAGAGCTGAGTGATAAACTCACTCTTCGGGGAGTCCTTAGTGGGCCCTCCTCTGGGAAATGTTACACTAAAACCTTTCCCCTTGTTTATCAAGGGAAAAAAGGGGGGCAGTATGGATAGCAAGAAAGATGTGGATAACAGGAGCTATGTGGGGCAAAACGGTAGGGGAGATATGGATGGGGAGGTCCTACCCCCATCCACCTCCCAGGGTCTACTCCCTACTTCATCACGGAAAGGGGGGTTAAAATCTAGGAAGATGGGAGGTCGCACAATAACTCCTAAAGGGAATAATATGAAAAAGAAACATAAAAAGATAAGACGATTCCCTAAACGTAAAATGGCAAAGTTACATTTCCCACAGAACCTCGATTGTCAGAGTGAACTCCAAATTACAATGGTGGAGGGAGGTCCTAAACTGCCAGTTGAGGAGGGTGTTCCCAGAGACCCGACCACAGTACACTTTGCATTAGTCAGGGGTATGGGGGCAACAGGAATGGCAGATATTCCATCAAGCCCAGTGTTGCAGTCTCCTCAAGTACCCTATCCCCTCCAGACCAGTGAGTTGCCAGCTCCCTTGACTGGGGGATTTGTAAAGGGGGGTGGGGCTGTTATACCTCGGACTCGACCTAGAGCATTGGGGGCCAGAGTGGATGCAAGCTTAATGGTGGGGTCACATGTACTGGGTAACTCATAGATGGGATCTAATAGAACTCTCTCAGGGACAACAACATCGTATAACAGAAAGTCAGATATCCCAATCACCACTACAGTTTCGCATCTAACTACTCAGTTTAATGAGGAGGCACAAGCTGTCAGTTTTGGCGATAGAGTGCCTCTATGGATCCCTCCCAAAGGCGTTGTACAGAAAGATAATGGGGCGCAGAGGGTCTCCTCTTCTATTGTGGATTTTATCTGGCTTTTTGATGGTGAATTATGCCCGGTAAATAGAGGATTCATTCTCAAGCTCTTTTCTGAGATAGAGGCACTAAAGTTGGTGGAAAGTAGGGAAATCTCGTTCGTGAAGATTAACTTGCACAGGGGCTTCTTTTATTCCAGAGTTGTTTTTAGCTCGCTGATTGTGGCAAATTTGGTCCTGCAAAATTGTGAACATTTTTTAAAACGAGAGCTGGATTTAATGCCTGTATTAGATTCCAAGGAACATCACTCTTTGCGCCCTACACTTCAGTACCCGAAAGTACAGAGGCACGATAATCCTGTGATAGACGCTTTGGGTCCTGACTCAGAACTCCCATTGGTTAACAGTCTAAATATTAAGGTGTCATTAGATAAAAGGGGTCGTTCAATAAACTTGGTGTCAGATGCGGTTGGCACCTATCAGGATACAGACATAGATGACGATTTGGCGCAGTGGAGTTGGGTTGCAAAATCCTTGAATACCAACTGTCCGGTGGTAGAAAGAAGTGGTTAATTGAGGTAGCCAGAGGGGGTATTTCTGTCCTGGAATATGGCTGGTTTAGAGCATAGAGATGAGAAACTGAATTTTTTAAATTACTTGAATCCCTCAATAATATACTTACAGGAAACCTGGGCGTGTAAAGATCTCGATTGCGATGGATTTTCTGTTTTTTCTTGCAATGCCAAGCACTCCGAAAGGGGTTACGCTAGTGGGGGCGTATCCATCTTGCTTAACAATACGACAAACTGGAATCAGAAAGTCTTCCGCCATCCAACACATCTGTGTAGCTGTCATTTTTGGGAGAATCCGGGAACCTTATTTTCTTTCTGGTGGCAAATCTATATATCCCTCCAGGGAGAGGCTTTGACCTTTTGTTAAGTACACTTTTCTCATATATTGATGAGATAGCTACCCTGGAAGAATGCCACTCGGTTGTTTTAGTGGGAGATTTGAATGCGAAAATTTCGAATTCTGCGTTGGAGATGTATGCCAATACAGATAAAGAGGAGATTTGGCATATTCCAGATTCTCTCCTACCTCATAAAATAAAAACGGACAAACAGGGTCTACTTCTGCTTGATAGTGTCAGAAGTATGGACTTTGTCATTTTAAATGGCAGGGTTCCGCTTGATAAAATAGCAGATTTTACTTTCAATTCCCATCATACACAAAGCTTATTGGACTACGTGGTTGTCACCTACCAAATGTTTAGGGCCTGTGATAACTTAGAGGTATCGCCGTCAATATGGAGTGACCCCAGTGTATTGGGTTTGACAATTGCCTTTAATTTACCCGCATTGAACAAAGGGAACATGGACCAGGGCACTGTGGTTTTTAATAAAGCTAATGGCTGCTCCTTTTGGACACCTAAAGATACCACCGAGGTAGGTGTGATGATGAAGAAAGGTTATGTAGAATGGCAGGGTTCTGATTCCTTAAACATTCTACAGTTTTTTGAGGCACAAATAAAGGAGATACAAAATTTAAGTACTGACTCAACTGGCCCCCATGTTGTAAACCAGGGTCTGCCACTGCTAAAAGTATTAAATCAAGAAATTAACCGTTAAATTAGAAAACAACATTTACAATTCTCCATCGGTAAACAACAAGAAATCAATCGCCTTAAGTGAGCTAGATAGAAAAAAAGAAAGGAGTCTGATGCCAAATGGACCAGGTTAAGGGAAGCCGCCACAGCCAAAAATTTAAAAAAATACTGCCTATTCCAATCCCAGAAAGGGAGCGGGCGGTTTATATCTCACTATTATATAAAAATAATGGTACAGCACCTTTTTTGGCATCCTCTATAGAGGAGTCTTCCCTGCTGGAATATGGTCCTCCATCAAGGGATGAAGTAGTGGGTTACATAAAGAATAGTAGATCGTCCGGCGCACAAGGGCCGAACGGAACTCCGATCTTGTTAATTAAAAAGGAGCCAGCACTTGGGGAGCTCTTTCAGCACCTTTGTTTGATTTCTGCTTCCGAACTACTAATATCCCCTCCTCCTGGAAGGGTAGCATTATAGTTCCTTTGTATAAAAAGGGCCCAAAGAATCAACCTACTAGTTTAGACAGATTGCGTTGTTGGACGCTACGGGCAAATTATTTGCTAAAAGCATACTCTGCCACCTGCAGCAATGGGCCAATGATCAGAACATCTTACCACCAGAACAGGTGGGCTTTAGAAAGAATCACGGAACCCTGGACAACATTGCAGCTGTCCAGACCATTATTGAGAAATATACTTTATCACGAAGCATGCCAGTTTATACGGCTTTTATTGATTTCTCCACGGCGTTTGATAAAGTGGATCGTCAAATGCTGTGGAGAAAGCTCCATCATCTCGGAATGCCACACCACTTTCAAGGCCTCTTGATAGAATTACATACAGACACTTGGTGTCAAGTGATGATGGGAGGCCAGCAAGGTCTATCTTGCAGGATCAAGACTGATAATGGGCTGAAGCAGGGCTGCCTGTTGGCCCCTTTTCTGTTTTCCCTCTATATATATGATCTTCCAGGCACATTAAATTCAGTGAGGGGGGATGCCCCTAGAATTGGTTCATTGTCTGTAGCTTCCCTACTGTATGTAGACGACGTTGCAATTTTTGATTTAACTCATATTAATATTTCCAAAAGCAAAATCTTAATCTTCCGCAAGAAAGGTCATAGAATAAAGAAAGGGTATAAGTGGTTGTTAGGTCAAGAAGATTTAGAACTGGTCGACTCATATCTGTATCTGGGAAAGGTTTTTGCAAAAAATGGGCGAGACTCAGAACATATTAAATTATGTGTTGGTAAGGCCGCCACTCAGGCTGGAGCTCTGAATAGATGTTATACAATTTGTGGGAGACATCATTTTGGTCATGTCCTGTCAGTATTTAAGGTTAAAATTCCGCCCACATTAATTTATGCTGCAGAAGTATTGGATAACAATTACTGGCTCGCCTTTGACAAGGCTGAAGGCCGGTTCTTCTGCCAAATTTGTAATCTAAATTCTCTGGGTGCCCCACATGTTTTACGCTTGGAATTTGATTTAGTCTCCTCCTTTATTTTAGCACTGTCAGTGGTCCTGAGGTGGGGGAACGCTCTCCTTTGGGGAGATGAGGGTTCCCTCAGGGCTGCCCTGAGAGTGGAAATCTTTGACAAGCTAAAGGATTATTCAGCTTTTTTTTAGATCATTTGCTTATGCAAATAACCTATTTGGGCTCAGCTTAAATAGTAATTCAATTCTGCCAGTCTGCATTAAAGCTATTCATAAAGAAGTCTGCAAGCTCTATTAGCATGGCAAGATATATTGCTCTAAGTAAATCTAAGTCCCAAAATTGGTTAGTTTGTGGTAGTGCCCTGGGGAAAAGGCCACAATTTTATTTAATTTGGAATCATCCACATGGGATTAGAAGACTGATGCTTCTTTTGAGAATTAATCTGTTGCCCTTAAGAGATGTTACTGGCATTTGGGATAAAATCCCGAAAGAGGAGAGAATTTGTGAATTATGTTATACCAAAATCCAGGATCGTAATCATGTTTTATATGTGTGTCCGGAATTACAAAGGGCAAGGCGTCTGTTTTTAACACCATCATTTATCAAATTTAATATTCATTCAACCCAGGAGGCCAGAATATTTGTTTTATCCCCACCAAACGAAATGGTCTGTTATAGGATATTCAATTTTTTTTTACACTTTTTTGGCTATTTATTAGGGTTTATTTAAATAAAGTTGCCATTACTGTATAAAAAGCATATTTACCCTTCTGCCGCACTTTTTAATCTATTGTTGTATTTTAGGAAAAAAGGGAAATGTTCTTTGCATTGTATTTTTAAAAAAAAATTATTGTATTGAATTGATGCACTTTGTGGAACTCCGTAGGAGTTCCTTAACAAATAAAACTTTTGACTTGACTTGTGAAAGTTTACAATTTTTTCAGTATTCACAAACTACAAGTTTAATTTTACTAATAGTAATTTTATGACTTCAAAGTTCCTCAGTCAGGGTGGAGAACTACACACATAAAAAGATAAAAAGGAGCTTCAAAGCATCTGCATGCAGAGGCAAGAGCTGTTGCTCTTTCGTGCGGCATTTTCCCTCGCATTCTTCAGGGCCTACAGTCATTGAACTGGTGGCCCGACCAGATTCAACCCTGGGCTGGCCTGCTTGAGGAGTGACCTGCACATGGGGAACAGCACCATGACCACAGAGCTACGTAAATCAAAGACAGATCAGGAGGACAGGTGCATGCACACACGCCTTCATTGCCTTACGGACAGCGACTACTGTCCCGTTTGCTGAATGCACGATTACTTAAAGAACCCAGCCCAGGGAAAGCAGCCTCTTTTCTGCCATGAGGACGGCTCATACCTTTGCCATTTTCAATTTAACACAGTCCTTAGGATGGCCATTAGGGCAGTGGGGCTCACACCGGAAGGATTTGCTCCACATTCTTTTCGCATATTCGACACCACAAGAGATGTGGGCAGTGGCTCGGAGGCGGAATGCATCAAACAGATAGGCATGTGGGCATTGTGCTCTTTCTGGGCTATATCTGACCTAGCTTCATTTAAGGGTTTCCATCGCAACAGGTTTCCCCGGTCAAGTGCGCAGGGTGTGGATCCGAGGGCACTCGTTATTTGCCAAGGCACAGTGGTGGGGTGCATTACAGAGGACTACCGAAGAAATGTGGCTGTGCAACACAAAGGTCTCATGGATGAGCAGGCCAGGAATACAATGGGAACACCTGCTGTTGACCGTGCAAGATGTAATATAGTGCAGAGGGAAACCTGTCGCAGTAGTGGTGCATCTGGGAGGCAATGACTTAGCTGACCTTGGAAGCAGAGTTTTAATTGGGGCCATAACAGTGGGACTGACCCGACTCATAATACCAGCAGAGCTAGTATGGTCTGAGATCATACCACAAGTCCCTTGGAGGGGAGCCTTGGATAACAGAGCAGTGGAAAGGTGTAGGAAAAAATTAAACATCTCCATGTCCAGATTGTGCAAGGCGAATGAGTGGGGTCTCGTGAGGCATGGCCTTATTATCCTTAGTACCCGAGGATACCATGCGAGGTGCACTCGTCCGAAGTGGGAATGGGACTGTTCCTCCTCAACACTGGAGGGGTCTCAAGTTATTAGGCTTCAGTTAAGGATCATCAGGAGGCGAGCATGTGGGGGAGCTGCCTGAGGTCGTTAAACCACAGGCACCGTGGCAGGAACAGCACAAATGGGCAGCAGAAGGAGCGCAATTGTCAATGGAGGAGACACTGACGCGCGTGCCCTTGGGATGCCTTACAGCAGGGGCACGGGGAGCAGGATATGGGTCAGCATGGGGTCAGCATGGGGTCAGAGGAGAGCGGACACAGCTCTTGCAGCCTGGGTTAGGCACGAGAGCCGCCCACAACACTTGGCAGCAAGGTGTAGCCCAGAAGCCGCAGGAGATGTGCTAGACCCTGACTGGGAAGGGACATTCGCTCAGGGCACTGCCATAAGGTGCTTATATAGACTAAGAACTACTGGTTTTGAGAGCTACAGATTATTTTAAGATGAACAATCAGAGAGACTTTTGTTATCTAGGGTGACCAACGGTCCGTAATTTTCATGGTCAGTCCGTAAATTAGCCTTTAAGTCCGTTGTCCGTGCTGAGTGTCTTCACAGACAGTATTTGTCCGTAATAGCAGACTCTCAGCTGCAGTAAAAAAGTTTATCTACACAATTTAGATTCCCCAGATACAGTGCAAGGGAGTCTCCTGTGCTCATTCGGAGGGCGGGGCCGACGGCTGAAAAGAAATGCGCCCCGGATGTCTGCTTCCCCAAAGAAATGCAAATGTGCCAAAGGCTGCTTGGGAGGTGTTCATTGCTACAATCCTTGGAGCTTCCTGATGACACCAGATTTTGTTTTTGCGAGGTATAGCTAGTAGACAGAGTTCATGAACTCGAGAATCTATCAAGAGCCTAGGACAGAGCACGCTGTGAAAGAGGAGTTCAAGCTATGGAGATAAGCATAAAGCAAACTTGAGAAATAAAAAGGTACAGAGGGGCATATTATCAGGCCAGGCGATAAAATTATCGCCGCTTTAGCGGCAGAAAACTGCAGGTAAAACGGCGATAATGGGCTTGATAATATGCTCTATGGAATTCCAATTGAAGCTCAGGTTAGACACCCTTCACATGTAACATGGGCTTCAATTGGAATTCCATAGAGCATATTATCAAGCCCATTATCGCCGTTTTAGCGGCAGTTTGCTGCTGCTAAAGAGGCAATAATTTTATCGCCTGTCTTGATAATATGCCCCTTATTTTGGTTGTCTATTTACTTACTTAGGGGCATATTTACAAGCAGGCGATAAATAATTATCGCCGCTTTTGCGGCCGTTTTCGGCCGAAAAGCGGCGATAATTTTATCGCCTAATTAGCAAGGCCACGCTAACGCGTGAAACCTTGCTTTAGCGTCAGGATTTCTAACGCCCAGCTTTGCACCTCTAATGAGATGCAAAGTGGGCGTTCCAGACCTAACATGACAAGAGAAATGTCGCTAAGCGACATTTCTCCTATCATCAAGCCCCACGCTATGAAGCATGGCGTCAGGAAATGTAGCGATAACCCCTGTTATCGCTACTTTCCTTACGCCTGCTTCAGGACTGACTTAGCCATGATATCCTATGGAAGGTGGATATCATGGCTAAGTTTGTGAGTCCCTATCAGCAAGCTAACGCCACATTGCGTGAGATTATCACTGGGTTTCCAGCGATAATCTCACGTTAGGCAGTTAGCGTGAGGATTTTTATCGCTAAGAAAATAAGCGTTGCTAATAGCACGCTATCTCAGCGATAAAAATCCACGTTACCCGGCGATAATTATCCTCACGCTAAAAGTGCTGAGCGATAATTATCGCCGGGTGTTGCTGATATGCCCCTTATTGCGCGACCTCCTCTGATGGGTGTAAAACGTACTTTTTGCCCTGAATTTTTGTCCTGAATTTTGACATTCTGTCCTGAATTTTGTCCTCAATTTTGACCCTTTGTCCTGAATGACACTTTATCCTGAATTTTTACACTCACCATCCTGAATTTGCACCCATGCCAGTTGGTCACCCTAGTGTTATCTGTGATAGAAAGTGAAGGTCTGGTGCATGTATCGGCTGGGGAGCTCGAGGGCACTCGCCCCTCTGGGAGAGGTTAGCTGTCCTGCGCATGCTCCTTCCTTCCTGGTTTGTCTCGCATATATGAGATGAGGGGGCCTTGTTTCAAAGTATATGTGCAGGGTTTTGTTGTGTACATGGTTCCTGCTTCAAGTACGATGTGTTCACATGAATATGAGGTGAGGGTGCTTTTTAGGTCGCATTTTATAAACCACGTCACCGCCGGTGCAGTTTTCCTCGTCTTTCGGAAGTGTGCTGGAGAAAAACGGGGGCATATTATCAAGACATGCGATAAAATTATCGCCGCTTTAGT
This sequence comes from Triturus cristatus, assembly GCF_964204655.1. NCBI lineage: Eukaryota > Metazoa > Chordata > Amphibia > Caudata > Salamandridae > Triturus > Triturus cristatus. The sequence goes on along the minus strand of NC_140589.1, from coordinate 137,624,733 downwards.
GGCAGAAAACTGCGATGATGGGCTTGATAATATGCTCTATGAAATTAGAATTGAGGCCCATGTTAGATGTTTTCTGCCGCTAAAGCGGCGATAATTTTATCGCCTGTCTTGATAATATGCCCCACGGTTTGTAGAACCGTCTTTTTCGCCACCCGTCCTCCGCAGTATCCCCACAAAATGACTGCAACTTCTTTAAAAACAACTTGAGCGTTTCTTATACAACAGCGGGGAGAAGATGAAAATAGGAGTAAAAAAGTGCTGAATACAAAACACTTTTTTTTACCTCTTACATTCCCCTCTACACATACGCATTTTTGGGGGGATAGAAAGAATTGGGGCTGTGAGAATATCCGCTTTTATGAGTGGCTACAGTGCTGCAGACGGTCTTTAAATTGACAACATGGACGTGCCATTTCCTGGTTGCTTGTAGGTACTTTTTGTTCAAATTAGTTAGCCTTTGGGCTTATTTTCCTCGGATTTCTGGTTTCTTCTAGAAATAGTGCACCACTAGATGGCAGCAAAGAGATATTTGTGCTCGACCCATGCAGCGCTTTCTTAATTCCTCACCAGTTTGGAAACCCGGGCATAGGAGCCTGGCCAGCATGGCTTGTGACCAAGGGCGCAGTGAACCAGACCATATCAGCTGAAGCTGGGGTGCTACTGAGGCAGATTACAATTGTTGTATGGCCCTTCTTAACATTTATCTTTGGCTCACAGGTGATCTCAAGTCACAAGTTAAAACTAATAAACTCCACAAGACTGAACAATAATAACACAGCTGTGGGGTCCAGATCAAAAGAAAACATTTTTAAAAACAGACTTAAATGGTGACAGAGAGAAAGACAAAGTATTAAAATGACAAAGAAAAAAAGCTGGGGGCAAATGGAGTGAGACAGTGCAATAGAAAGCAAGTAAAATGCAAATAATGAAGGATGGAAAAAGAAATCGTGAAAGAAAAAGGGTACAAATGAACACCGGAAATAAGGGAAAAAGGGGTAAAAGAAAAGGAAGGAAGAGAAGAAAGAATGAAGAGTGGTAAAGAGAAAATGAAAGATCGAGGGAATAAAAATGAAAGAAGGAAATCAGAAAAATATAATGAAGAAATGTGGTATGAAAGGATGGACGATTGAAAGAACGAAGAGAAAGAATGAACAAATGAAAGGAATACAAAAAGAAAAGCTGCAAAGAATGTGTGAAAGAATGTCCTGAGTAGACAATTGATCCCCATTAACAGTAAGTGATCAGGGTATTACCTCCAGGTCCCTTGCTCTCGACCTAGTCATCAGAAAGGAGATATACCAAAGCCTCCATATATCCAAGTGAAGGCCTTTGAAACAAACCATATCTGACCTAGGAAACCTGACACAGCAAGGAAATGCACACTCAATGTGATTTAATGCTATATTAGAAATAACTAGAGAAACAGGGGCCAATTTACAACTTCTGGCGCATCCCTGCAAATCAGCAGGGATGCGCCAAGAAAGATACGTCACGCAAAACTACCCGTGCACCACCATGGATGCGCCGCATTTACAATGTGGCGCGCCCTGGCGCACGGATAGGCAGATGCGTGACGTTTCTGCCGGTGTAAGGTTGGCGCAGTGCAAGTTGAACGAGAGTAACATTTCTCAGACAAATTCAGAAAGAATTGGAGAAAAACAAAAGTATGACAAGTGATAGCAGATAGATTATGAGAGATACACCACATATCAAAATTAGCTCGGTGCTTAGAATAGGCCGGGAGCATAGAACCTTTCCTGGACCCCTGCACCACTGAAGCCACATGAGAGCAAAGGCCTTCCCTCTCTAAAGCTCTTCTCCATTCAAATTCCAAACTACAAGGGTTAGAGGAATTGCACTAGGGTGGTCCAACGACTCCAGCGGAGAAAGGAATCTGGGACAGAATCCACAGAGGCAATACTGCCAGACTTTGCAACAGAAGAAAACCAAGACCTCAGGGGCCAGAAGGGAAGAACTGCCACCACCTGCGCCCCTCCAGCCTGACATTCCCCCCAAACCTCTGGATCAGAGGAAACGGAGGAAAAGCATACAGAGGAAGAGGAGTCCATAACAGTGTCAAAGCATCCACACCTAAAGCCACAGTTTCTTCCCTCTCAAACAGAACAGTGGGAGCAGTGCATCTTCCTTGGAGGCAAACAGATCCACTGCTGGATGACCGAATTTTCTGCAAATCAACCGAAAAGTCCTCGCGGACTGAGCAACGATGGAAACCTGTGACTGAGCACATCTACAGTTGTATTGTCCAAGCCCCTGATATGGATTGCTGATCGCAGAGATGGTTCTCCTCCCACTGAGCCAATGAATATGCCACCATATTTAGGGATTGACTGTGTGTAGATACTGCTCTGATGGTTGGTGTATGCGACCATCACAGCATTGTCCGAGTGGACGATGACATTTAACCTCTACACATGAGGCTGGAAGTAGTGCAGCACTTTCTCCACTGCTGCTAACTCCCTCTACTTGGATGACCTGCTTGCTTCCAATGCCATCCAACGAGCCTGAACAGCAAAGACACCCCAACCCAGAGAACCTGCATCCGTCGTCAGGATCTTGGGAGGAGAAGGGCGCGTAACATCCCCTTCTGGCGGTTGAAAGTATGAAACCACCATTGCTGCTCCTGTTATTGACTGTCTGAGAGATTGGCACATGCATCTTCATGTTGTGAATCTGAAAGATCACAAACAATGTGCAGATGCCAAAGCAATGGACGCAAATGCAACATTGCCCAGGGAACCATAAACACTGTGGCTGCCATATGACCCTGCACTTGCATCCAATCATGTAGACTGATGGATTACTGAGCCAGGAGAGCCTGCAACAGGAGCTGAAGTCAGAGCATTCTGTCCACTGGGAGAAATATCTTGCTTTGAATAGAATTGAAGAAGGCTCCTATGTATTGAATTCGAGGGGAAGGTGTCAATTGCTATTTCGGCAAGTTGAGAAGAAAGCTGTGGTTGTCGAGCATAGACATGGTCTGAAATAAATACAGCTCCATAATCTGGGCAGATGGGCTGTGGATCAACTAATCGTCCAGGTAGGGGATGAGGGATATATCCTGAAGATGGAGGTGAGCTATCTGGGGTGCCACCACTTTGGTGAAAACCCGAGCTGAGGAGCGGAGGCCGAATGGAAGAATGCAATACTGCCAATATTGGCCTTGTACACAAAACCTGAGATACTGCTGAGATTGGTGTACCATCGGGATGTGCAGGTAACCATCCATGAGATCCAGGGTCATCATCAAATACTGAGACTGAATCATTTCATTTTGAATGGAACTTTGCGCACATGCTTGATCAGATCCACCATCACTTTTGGAACTAAGAAAATTATGTGCACTCCGTTCTCCCATTGGTTGGGATGTACTGGAATAATTGCCTTCTTCAAAAGTCAAGAGGGAACACCCTCCAGTAATGCCCTCCGCTTGACCTTGTCCTTCGGAATGGGTTTGTAGATGGTCCCTGAAAGTATTGGAAGGGTGGAGAACTCTATCTGCTAGCTCATCTGGATAATCTCTAGGACCCAATTAACCATTGGCATGTGTTGCCACATTGTTCGAAAGTGTTGAATCCTGCCAAATACCTCTGGCAGTAATCCATTTCCCCCGGCACATGGCATAGTCAGGAGCACAGTTTTGAGGTCTGCAACTCTTGGCTCTTCTTCTTCTGAAATTTGGTATGAAGAGGCTTGCCTTGGAACATTTGACCTGCCCCTCAGAATTCTGCTGCCTTCAGTATGGCTGGTGAAAGAATCTAGAAGAAAAGAAAGAACTCTAATTCTGTTGCTGCTGTTGCTTTCAGAATAAAAAGTAATGTTTCCTTTCTTTATGGATTGTATGAAGTTTATCCTCCAGTTCTTTGCCAAAAAGATGTTGGCCTCTAAATGGAATTTATAGGGCTGCAGTACTCTAGGCAGAATCAGTATTGCATCCTTTAAAATGCAGATTGCGGTGAGCAGCAATGGATGCCCCACATGACACGACAAAAGCTCGAAACAGCAGCAAAAGAAATATAAGGCAACATCTCTGCCTGCTTTTCCATAGATTTCAGGAGTTCAGGGCACCTAACACCCTCCTGCATGGTTCTGAACAGTTCCCTGAAATCTTTAAGGAGTGACTGAGCCACATAACCATAACAAATACCAGATCTCAATGTCAGATGTGATCCAGAATATATTTTAGTGAGATAGGTATCAACTGTCTTGTCTGCATCATCTTTCAACACATTTTCCTCAAACTTGGAAGATCATCCGACTAAACCCACCACCGCTGAATCAACACGCACCACATCTGGCATCATGTCCTTCATATGCTCCAATGGATTCCGCGTTGCCATAAAACATGGAGCAGAAATATGCTCCAGGTCTTTTAATTCATTCAGAATAACACCGTGCACAGACTGATGGATGGGCAATGAGGTGCCTGAAGGCCTCTTGAATTGAAGCAACACTGTATTCTTTCTTAAGGAATAAGAAGATTCTTCCTGTCTTTGAATATATTTTCTCTTATGCTCCAAAGCCACCTGTGATGAGTGATCGGAATCCTCAGAGTCAGAAAAATCAGAGTAAATACTCTCACGGCCAGTAATAGAATGGGAGAGCTCCTTCTTTTTCTTCAATGAGGAAAGAGTCTCCAAAATCATTTTTTTCAATCTGGCCTCATCATCACCAGAATGAGATTTTTTTTGGAGGGGGAAACGAGAAAAGGACTGACTTGAAGATGAGGCACGAGAACAATGCCTCCTTTTAGACAAATGTTTCCCCGTAATCACAAACTGACCCTGCACCTAGGCCAGCAAACAAACAAATGCTCCATTACTTGTTAAGCTCCTCTTATACCCATGATAACTTGCTGGAAAAGAACATCTAAAACCACTTTAGTCTGCTTCTACCCATTTATCCTGACCCATGCTGCATAAACGGCGAATTGGGAAGAATGGAAAACGCCAATGCGCATGCACTCACTTCACGGTAGGCAGAAGGGACCACAAAAAGAGGGAAAGAGCAAGCACACAGTGCAGCTTGCTGGCCGTATTTCAAATACACAGGATCTGGTTGATTCACGTTGAACAACCTGATCCCTTACCTTACAAGTGGATACAAAGGAGGTCAGCATATGTTCCGAGTCCAAAGGATCCCACGTTGCGTGGAGATCTCCCCAAACCCAGCAGAGGAAGAGACTTCCGCTCCGACACTGATGGAGGTAAAAGCCATGTACATTCCTCAGTTCCCCCATTCTCCAAAACAGTCGAAACAGGAAACATGACAGGAAGTGCTCAGGTAAGGCTATGTTCTCATTGCCTTGGCTGGAGGGTGGGGGGGGGGGATTAGTTAAGCGTTTCCTGTTGTTTTCCTGATGCTGATTGGTGACAATCCTCTTTTTTGATGACTGGGTCGAGGACAAGTAATGTGGAGATAATGCCAGGAGCAACATAAGAATAAACAGATACAAAGAAGGATAGAAAGCTAGAAAAAAGGACTGATGGGCCCAGTGGAAAATAGTCAGAAGGAAAGAAAGAATCAAATACTTTTCAAACAAAAAAAGATCATGGAAAGAAAGTAGCATAAAAAGAAAGAAAGAAGGTAGAAAGGATGAATGAGAGAAATAGGTTTATACTGGTAAATTCCTTTAAGAATATGCTATATTATTCATCATTTTCTGCAAATTTTCCCCAGAGGTAAAATTCCTGTGACACTTTTATTAGAAGGGTTGGAATTGCTCACTTTACTAGCCTATTATTGCTATATATGGGTCAAAGCGGAGGTATTTAATTTTTCTGCTTCTCCCTTGCTTCAGACGTGTTTTCAGCGTGATATGCACAGATACTACTTTTAATAAGAGGGCTTGAATGGTACTAAATCTGTTAAGTGTGGTAGCAAATCACATTCCATGACCATCACTGTCTCACTTTAAGGTTTTCTTTTGATGATTTAACCCCTTTAGTGTGTGTGTTGGCCAATGGCTGACACACCCACTACCTCCCTTGTTGCAGGGATTCTGCTCATGCACAGAACTATGCACAAGAAACCAGGACCTCAGTGGATTGTGGTGTACCAAAAACTCACCACAGTACCCAGAACCCCTATCCGACTAGCATCAGTGTCTCATTCGTTCTCCGTATCATCTGGAAGCTACCAATGATTAAACAACCCAGAACAAGAGACTTAGAGTACTCTCAGGAATGGTGGGAATCAGAAACACCTTTTCGTTAATATTCTCATATCAGTCCACAACAAGAATAATCAGAGACACAGTAAAGTTTAGAATGTTTATTTTTAACTATGTGCCCTAAGGTGCAGTACTTTGGCTAACATAAGCAGACAAATGATTAAAAACAAAACCATCAGCATTGTTACAATACCATGAAAAATGAAGGGAGAAATCATATTACAAATGATAGTGGAATACAACCACCCTCCCTTTGCTAGTAAGCTAGTTTTATGAAACTAATAGAAGGTCTCTAGGCTTGAATGGGGAACCCCATACCGTAAATATCAGCTTAGGTGAATTACATCACAGGATCAGCTCTGCTCTGTGTCTGGAAAAGGTTTTCTCCAAAGTGTCTGAATCATGCATACAAATGCAATATTAAAAGCACCCGAGTTTCAGATATTTGCAGCTGTGTGCGTGTTATGGCTAGAGTGTGGGCCGATCAACATGAATTCAAAAGCATACATTGTTATTTGACCTTGACAGCTTCTGCACACAGTGTTCAGACTAAGGTCGTGGTGCACGTCTAGGGATGTGAACAACAGACCGTTCTCATGTGAAGAAAAAGCAAGCAAGCAGTTTTTCTTGTAATAACAGCTACCTGCAGTGTTGTGTGCAAAAGTGGCAAGATGGCGTATTACATCTAAGCCGCTTATGCTAACATAGCAATGTGTGTACATGGAACTCCGTCTCCGCTACACCCCCCCCCCTGATCGGACCACGAACAAAATAGGGAAGCAAAGTAGGAACGCAGAGTTCAAGTTTGATTGAGACAGAACCAAGGTCTTGCATTGCCAATCCATATAATTGGTAGTGACAGTTCGAAAACGTGTTCGAAAAAGCAAAAAATATAAACATCTCGCAGAGGCTTGACAGCCTAATGGGGAGTAAAAAAGAAAAAACTTGGGTTTGGACTTGCGCAAGGACAACTCCCAATCTAATCCATCAACGTGTAAGCACAATAAGTAGCAACTGCCTCTAAGAGGAAGTCATTATAATGTTCTGTAAAAGATTCGGCCATCCAGTCAAGTAAAGTAAATGAACATACATGTTCTTCGATAACTGGAGCCTCTAGCACAATCAGAGGACAACTTGCGTGTCAGAAGCTGCCGCATATATATCCCAATTCCCTAGGACTCCGTGTGCCGCTCCACAGGCCATAATCCCGATGGCAGAACAGTCCAACTCATGAGTCACTAAGGGACTCATTAGTCGATCATAATCCGGGGCAGGAGACGCCGAGTTCGACAGGCACAAATCCAGAGCCCATTCGAATGGACAATCTAAGCAAAGGAAAACAGATTGCACGCAAGTAAAGTAGGAGAACCGGAAGGATAATCTGGTAATGTTCCATAATATTCTAGCATCCGGTAACGCAGTTGAAGCAGCCGGGGCAGGCTGCCGTGTGATACATATCGTGGAGCCATTGGACAGCAAGCAGACCAACAGGAGCACACCAGCAGTGAGGGCGAGAATCAAGGGAAGCCCGCCGAAGACGCTGGAAAAAATAGAATGAAAAAATGCCGGCACCAAATATTGTTTGGAAGGAGGTCACCAGGCCGGAGCCCACAACTTTGAAAAAATGCACTAAGCCAGTTGTTGACGAGGCATAGAATATAGTATGAATCAGAGCACCGAAATAAAGTGGGAGATCCATATTTAAAAGCGCATGCACCTCAGTTCGGGTGTTTGCCACGTGAAGGACGAATGTTTCATGGGAGGAAGTCAGAGCAACTTCTTTTTGAGACAATAGAGCCCTTATTCTGCTCATCTTGTTGAACTCTACTTTCAAGGTTGGGATAGAAGGTCAGCTGGATACATCTAGTCTCCCATGCGGGGGCGGAAAAAGGAAATTTTTACAGCATACTACGGGCTGTGAGACAGTTACAATGTACAGAATTCCCACTAGCATCCCGCAGCATGCCTCATTATTTACAAGCAAATAGCTACCGTTAGCTAATAATGTAAAAGTGGGAGTACTAGCCGGCACAGGAATTCCCTTCAGAATGCAAGCTAAATTCGGACCCTGAACGTTGCAGGCGCCATGCAATTGGATGTGCCTACAGACTACGAAGTGATCAGGTGTTGAAGTGCATTCCTCCCCTTTTAAATAAACTTCTTTACCCTCTCTCATGCACCTATATGTAAATGGGAGTGACCAAACTTCATGCAGGAAAGCAGTACCCAATGGTTCATATCTGCCTAGGGCATAATGTTTCATACATGAACTGAACTTAAACAATGGAAACGGCAAGGTGATTAAACCGTGGATAAGCCACTCAGCTGAGTTCAATTTGGCCACAGAGAAAGGTAAAGGTTCCAACTTTTCAATATGCAATAATGAATATGTCGCATCTTTCATGGACATGAACTGTTGTTTTGCAGTCAGATTAAACAACAGGAATAAAGATGATGTATCCATGTAGTCTCAGGGAACTTTCCCAGCCTTCAATGTTTGTAAAGTCCATGCAAACTGCATTATAGAATGCAATTGATTTTGACCATGGTATAATCAATCAATCATAGTATTTGTAAAGCGCACTACATACCCGTGAGAGTCTCAAGGCGCTGAGGGAAGGGGGGGTGCTGCTACTGCTCGAAGAGCCAGGTCTTGAGAAGTCTTCTGAGGGTGAGCAGGTCCTGGGTCTGCAGCAGGTGGGTAGGGAGGGTGTTCCAGGTCTTGGCGGCAAGGAAGGAGAAGGATCTTCCGCCGGCGGTCGTTCGTTGGATTCGGGGGTCAGCGGCGAGGGCGAGTCTGGCTGAGAGGAGCTGGTGGGTGGGGGTGTAGAAGCTGAGTCGGTCGTTGAGGTATGCTGGTCCGGGGTTGTGGAGGGCCTTGTGGGCGTGTTTGAGTATCTTGAAAGTGATCCTCTTCTCAACGAGGAGCCAGTGTAGGTGTCTCAGGTGGGGGGTGATGTGGCTGCAGCGAGAGACGTTGAGGATCAGTCGGGCGGAGGCGTTTTGGATACGTTGCAGTTGTTGCAGGTGTTTGGTCGGGATACCTGCATAGTGTGCGTTGCTGTGGTCCAACCTGCTGCTGACGAGGGCCTGGGTCACCGTTCTTCTTGTTTCGGTGGGGATCCACTTGTAGATCCTGCGGAGCATGCGGAGGGTGTTGTAGCAGGAGGAGGAGATGGCATTGACCTGCTTCGAAATGGAGAGGGAGGAGTCGAGGATGATACCCAGGTTGCGTGTGTGTTCCGTGGGTGTCGGTGCTGTTCCTAGCGTGGTCGGCCACTAGCTGAGGGGGTGGAACCGAGGATGAGGACCTGTGTCTTGTCCGAGTTCAGCTTCAGTCGGCTGTTCCTCATCCATTCTGCGACAGCCTTCATTCCCTCGTGGAGGTTGGTTTTGGCGGTGTGTGGGTCCTTGGTGAGGGAGAGGATCAGCTGGGTGTCGTCGGCATAGGAGATGATGCTGAGGTCATACTGGCGGGCAACGTGGGCGAGGGGGGCCATGTAGATGTTGAACAGCTTTGGGCTGAGGGAGGATCCTTGGGGTACGCCGCAGATGATGATGGTGGCTTTGGAGCAGAAGGAGGGGGGGGAGGCGGACGCTGTGGGTTCTGCCGGAGAGGAAAGATGTGGTCCATTCCAGGGCCTTCTCTTGGATTCCGGCTTCTTGGAGGCGTGATTTTAGGGTGTGGTGGCAGACCGTGTTGAAGGCGGCTGACAGATCCAGGAGGATGAGGGCCGATGTTTCGCCTTTGTCCAGTTGGGCCCTTATGTCATCTGTGGCGGCAATGAGGGCTGTCTCAGTGCTGTGGTTTCTCCGGAATCCGGACTGGGACGGGTCCAGGATGTTGTTGTCTTCGAGGTATCGGGTCAGTTGCATGTTGACGATTTTCTCGATCACCTTTGCCGGGAACGGGAGCAGGGAGATGAGCCGTAAGTTTTTGAGGTCCTTGGGGTCTGCCTTGGGTTTCTTGAGGAGGGCGTTGATCTCGCCGTGCTTCCAGCTTCCTCGGAACGTGGCTGTCTCGAAGGAGATGTTGACCACTTTCCGAAGTTGGGGTGCGATGGCTGCGTCAGTTTTGTTGAATATGTGGTGAGGACAGGGGTCTGACGGTGATCCTGTGGAGTTCATGGTCTTGCAGGTTTCGTCGTCGTTGACGTTGGTCCAAGAGGTCAGGCTGTGGATATGGGTGGGGTACGTGGGTGCGGTGGGGTCTGGAGTTTTAGGGGTGGTCGGTGTGTTGAAGCTGTTGTGGATGTCGGTGATCTTGTGGTGGAGGAAGGTAGCCAGCGAGTCGCAGAGTTCTTGTGAGGGTGGGATGGCGTTGGCGTTGGCGCTGGCGTTGGAGAGTTCTTTCACGATGCTGAAAAACTCTTTGCTGTCGTGTGCGTTGTTGTCCAGGTGGGTTTTGAAGGCAGATCTCTTGGTGAGTCTAATGAGGTGGTGGTGTCTGCTGGTGGCATCCTTGTGGGCGGCGTGGCTGTCCACTGCTTGTTCATGGATCCACTTCTTCTGCAGTTTCCTGCAGGTGTGTTTGGAGGTCTGGACTTCTTCGGTGAACCAGGTGGCTTTCTTGCTGGTGTGGCTGTTGGAGGGTTTCTTGAGCGGGGCGAAGGTGTTGGCGCAGTCGTTGATCCATTGTCGGAGGTTGCGGGCGGCGGCGTCTGGGTCGGTGGGTTCGGTGGGTGGGTTCAGGGCGAGGGTGGTGGCCAGCTGGCCCTTGGTGACTTTGCTCCCGCAGCGAGGGGGCAGCTGTTGGGCATGGTGGTGCGTTGTGGTCTTGTTGTAGGTGAAGTGGATGCAGCGATGATTGGTCCAGTGGAGTTCGGTGGTGTGGACGAAGGAGACGTGGTTGCTTGTGGAGAAGATGGGGTCAAGCGTGTGGCCAGCGGCGCGGGTGGGATCAGTGACGAGTTGTCTGAAGCCGAGGTTGGCGAGGTTGTCGATCAGGGTGGTGGAGTTGGCGTTGTTGTTGTTCTCAAAGTGGAAGTTCAAGTCCCCAAGGAGTATGTAGTCCGTGGAGGTGAGAGCGTGGGTGTTGACGAGGTCGGCGATGGCGTCGCTGAACTGTGGCCAGGGTCTGGGGGGTCTGTAGACGAGGGTTCCTCTGAGGGTGGTGTTGGGGTCGGTGTGGATCCGGAAGTGCAGGTGTTCGGCGGTGCTGAGGGTTTCGTCTGAGTGGGTGGAGACCTTGAGGGTGGACTTGTGAACGAAGGCTATTTCTCCTCCGATTCCGTTGGTGCGGTCTCTGCGGGTGATTTTGTAGCCGTCCGGGATGGCGATGGCGATGTCGGGAGCCGAGATGTCATTCCACCAGGTCTCGGTCAGAAAGGCGACGTCTGGGGCGGAGGTGTCAAGCAGGTCCCATAGTTCGATGGTGTGTTTGCTTGCGGAGCGGGTGTTGAGGAGTATGCAGTGGAGGTGGTTGGGTTCTGTCCTTGAAGATTTGGTGGCTCTGTCGCAGGTGAAGCTGCAGGTGCGGCAGGAGAAGGGTCCGTGGGTGCGTTTCGGGGCAGCCTGGAAGCAGTTGTGGTCTCGGCCGGTGTTGAGTGCATGGAGGGTGCTGCTTTCGTAGCGGAGTCTGGCATTGTGGCGTTCGCGGGGTCCAGGGGTTCTGGCACTGGGCACGGTCCAGGCGCAGATAGGCTTGCCTCTGGCGTGCCAGTGGTGCGGCCGCGCAGCGGCCACCATAAGTAGGAAGGAGGGAGGGAGGAGCAGCTAGGAGAAGGGTGGGAAAACAGCGAATGAGAGCGGGGGGCGGGGCCGCAGGGAACGCAGCAGCGGGAAACGGCGAGGGAAACAGATGGCAAGGGGGCGGGGCCTCAGGGGAGGCAGCAGCGGAAGAAAAGACGGCGAGAACGGAGCGGAGGGAATGGGCAGTGAAAATACCATGGGGCCGATTCACAGAACTAACTTAGGACAAAATCTTAAACTTACTACTTTTGGTATTCACAGAAGTTAGGATTTTGTCTTAAGTTTGTCTTTGGACAAACTTAAGACAGACTTAAGACAGTCTTAAGACAGACTTAAGACAGTCTTAAGAAAGACTTAAGACAAACTTAAGACAGACTTAAGACAGACTTAAGACAGACTTAAGACAGACTTAAGACAAATTTAAGACAAAATCCTAACTTAAGTCTGTCTTAAGTCTGTCTTAAGTCTGTCTTAAGTTTGTCTTAAGTCTGTCTTAAGACTGTCTTAAGTCTGTCTTAAGTCTGTCTTAAGACTGTCTTAAGTCTGTCTTAAGTTTGTCTTAAGACAAACTTAAGACAAAATCCTAACTTCTGTGAATACCAAAAGCAGTAAGTTTAGGATTTTGTCTTAAGTTAGTTCTGTGAATCGGGCCCAATACAATTAGGGTACAATTACATTAAAATGTAACACAGTCAAAAACAAATACTAGCAACACAGTCAACAACAAATACCAGCGGCAGCCCACAGGGGCCTTGAACACTCGAAATACTCTGCAGCAGCGGGCACGGGAGACGGGCGCAAACAGTTCGAGCTGTGCGGCGTGGGGAGCGACCTGCCTAAACAAGGGTCAAGGGTCTCTCTCACTGCCGCGCAGCGGCCGCCATAAGTAGGGAGGAGGGCGGGAAGAGCAGCTGGGAGGAGGGTGGGAAAACAGTGAATGGGAGCGGGAGGCGGGGCCGCAGGAGAAGGGATGGCGAGAACGGAGCGGAGGGAAAGGGCAGTGAAAATACAATACAATTAGGGTACAATTACATTAAAATGTAACACAGTCAAAAACAAATACCAGCAACACAGTCAACAACAAATGCCAGCGGCAGCCCAGAGGGGCCTTGAACACTCGATATACTCTGCAGCAGCGGGCACGGGAGACGGGCGCAGACAGTTGGAGCTGCGCGGCGTGGGGAGTGACCTGCCTAAACAAGGGTCAAGGGTCATTCTCAGACATATCATCCTGTACAATATAGGGGTGGGCGGAATTTGCGAAAGTGACTTTCGCAAACTATCGCGAAAATGTTGAAAATCTCCGCAAACACGCGGAAATATCGCGAAGATGCGGAAGTTTTTTTCCCGCCCATTCGTGGTATTTTCTGCGTGGTCGCGGCTCGCCAACTTACCCCTGCGGTTGCTCGCGGGCGCGGCCATCTTGTTTTCACTCTTCTCACGGTGCATGATCGCGAGAAGAAAGACGTGATCGCGCGACCAATGACATTACTGCGGGCGCGAACTGTCGCGAGACAGCGCAAATGGCTACCAACAATCCAACATCTCGTGGAAAACGTGACCGGATCGGGAAAACTTGTCGGCGAACGCGGGGATTCAGGTAAGGCGATCGCGCGCGCGCAAGAAGGTATTATTTTACAGCGCGAGCAAGCAACAAATTATCGCTAAGCTGCGGAATGCGGGAATTTTTACATTTTCGAACGCGAAAATGTCAAATTATCGCAATTTCCACGAGCGGAACGGAAATTTAGCCCAGGCCTAGTACAATATCCACAACAGATGAAACAATATTATCTAATGTGTAAATTCTGGAAGAAAGGGTGTTAATGCTATTATCGATGACAGCTAGCACTTTCTCCAAATTTGCTTGATCGATAACTCTCAATCTGGAAGCAGCTTCAATTTGAGATAATTTCTAAACTTCGTTGTAAATAGCATACACCCATCTTTTGGATCTACCACCCATAGGACCCTTAACAAAATCATTAAAATCTACTTTGTCATTTAATTTTGATAAATGAAGTTTAACAGATGCCAAGGTGGAATGTTGCAGCCAGTTCTGACTTAACTTTCCGACAGAATAGGTAGTAACAAAATGGGAAGATTCAAATCGGGGGTCCACTCTAACCTGTGTATAGCCAGGGGATAGACCCAGAAAACGATGTTGACAGGAGTCTGAGCTCTTCTGCCATATCAACCATACTTCAGGATCTAAGTTGGAAATGTTGAAGGATGTATTAGTAATAAATGACTGCAACGCATCAAGGGACAGATCTGTGTGATTATCCCATTTTGGATAAGCACCCAGATCAGGAATAGAGGGGGAATTCATCTTTTTAGAAGTAGCCAATCCAAAGCAGGTGGTTTGAAAAATGGCAGAATTCAAAAACAAAATGTGGTTTGGGATAAGGCAAGCACGATGCAGAGATTCTGTACCTTGTACCTGCCATGCTTTAGAACCCCAAACAAATTTAAGATCAATGGTATCTTTCCACAGCTCATAGCCCCTATAGCTAATTCATCCATAAAGGACTTGGAATACAATAATTTAGTGTGGGTCAGTCTAACTTTGGAAGCTGACTCATCCACCACTTTAAAATAAAAGGCCGCAGGCTCAGATACCCCAAAACCAGTAAAATAAGTAAATTTGCTCACTAGAGTTTTAGAGCTGCCTTTAATGGGCACTGGGCAATGTTCCCATTGCGTATAATTGACAACATTTCTAAATGTATTCGCTTTATGCAGGAAATGATTGCCATAATGTTGGTAGCTAAACAACCCATAATTAGCAGTGTCTAAATACAAATCTTCAGCATCAAAAGCAGCATAATATTTTAAATCAGAAAAAAGAGCCTCTACGGCTTAGACATCCCAATCATCAGAGCGGATGTTTTGTTTAACAACATCCCCGATAGAAACACAAAGCAGATTGGGGACATTAATCACCTCTGTGGGACCATGAATTAGAAATTTAACAGCATCCCATACAATACAATCTAACACAGGCCAGGCAGTAATATTCACAAAAGTCTGGTCCCTCTTAATGATGTGTGACGAGGAGTGGGGTGCCAAAGTTCCATCAATTAATCTAATTGTAGACCTTTCGGTGAGATAGTGTCCATTTACTAGACGAAAAAATACAACCACAAATCCAATTGACATAAACAAAAAAATAGTTATGAGCACCAGCCAAATGTAAGTCCAAGGGGGAATTAAAAAATGTCTTTTAAACAAAGCAGCAAAAACAGAAATTTTGGATGGGGCATTGGAAGTCATAGAGTTAGTGTCAAATGAAAAACGTGACTGGTCAACTGCAGTTGATTGTAAACCAGGCAACAACACATCTGTGGGATAAGTATACTCAGTATCTTCAGTTGGACCACCAGTCGGTGGAGGCAATAAAGGATTAGTAACTGTATGCATCTTGATGGCAATATCAGGACTATTGGTAGTGGCCGGAGCCAAAACAGAATTTCTCAGCATTGTTGGACAAGAGACCGCTGGAGTCATACTAAGAAGAATCGGCCACTCGCTGTAGTTTGACATTGTCAATGGATATGTACCTGTTATCCTTGTGACCAGGAAGTGGAGGTAAAATGACTGTTCGTGTACCCTGCACGCCATGCACTGGTACCGGAGCACGATAAGAGGGGCTGAACTCCTTCTTGTTCTCCACCTTCTCACGGACCAGTTCACCAACTCGAGGTAGCCAGCCAACTACCGGAATCTGAAGTGCAGCATCAGTTGTGGAGGGCAAGTGTTCCTTTGCAAGACTGTCTCATGTAGATTCTGTAATACAGCACAGTGATCATCTACGTCAAAGGATGGGGCCGTCGCCACCATGTCTAGACCATCAAGGTCCGGGACAAACATCTTTATGCCAAAGAGCATTTTGTATGGGGTCCGCCCACCCAGAGACCTTCTAGGGAGATTATTAAGTGCATGTTGAACGCTATACAGATGGGCCAACCAGTTCGTGCCAGTACCTAAAACACTAGCTGTCAGGGATTGCTTTAAGTCAAGGTTCATTCATTCCACAACACTATTGCCCTCAGGCCAGTATGAAGACGAAAATTTGATTTGCACCCCCAAACTTCTCATGGCTTCTTTGTACGCCTTAGAGGTGAACGCAGGACCTTGGTCAGAATGAAGGGTACCACCACATGTGAAAATTCCCACAAAGACACGCAAATCCCTGATGACAGTTCGAGCATCAGCACTCCTTTGTGGCCAGACCCAAAGAAAACGTGTGCACGAATCCACTGCAACTAATATGTACTTATACGCAGTATCAGAGGAGAAAGGACCGCAGTGATCTAAATACATGCACCCAAGTGGTTTATTAAATATGTACAACTGTGTTTGAGGTGGGCGCGCAGCAGTCGAAGGTTTTATCTGCTGGCAGATGTCTCAATTAAGAACATTAGCACAAGTCTGTTTATACAATCCGTGCCACCAGTAACGTTGTTGTAAGAGAGTAACAGTCGCTGGAACGCCGGCATGTGTAGAAGCCATACCTTCGTGAGCCACTGGTATCAACGAAAGCCTGCAATCCGCGTTGGGAATCAATCTGTCACCAACGTCGTTAATTCTCACATAGGGAACTTTATCAGGACTTAAATGATAAGAGTATTTAAGAAGGGAAACCTCTAGGGTAATCACTTCCCTTCTCTGTTGCAGCAATAGCTGCCAAGATGTCATAATCAATCTTACTTTTGGCTCTTGTAACTGCTGCTACTAGATATGTTGCCACTGCTGTTTTGCTGCTTCGTCAGCCAAGCTGTTTCCGCCAGCGTGGACACCTACTCGCTGGTGCCCAAGAGTATGAATTACATTCACGAGAGGCAGACGCTGTTTAAGTTCTGCGACTCGAACCCAAAGCATTTTATGCTTGATTGTGCTACCTTTGGAATCATGATACTCATTTTGAGACCAAAAGAATAAATTGTCGTTGAAAGACTGAACACAGTCAAAAGAGTCCCTCACTATAAGAGTAGTAACTCGAGGATCGGCAAACTCCAGTGCAAGTACCAGAGCACGAAGCTCTGCCTTCTGGGCGGTACAATCACCCAATGACAGCGTGTGCACGACATCAGACTTGAATTTACCATTCATGAAAGTACCAGCCACTATTGCGCAGGCCGCTGAATAAGCATGCTTAGATTCCGTCGCCGGTTGTGCCGAACCGTCAGTGTAAATGAGACAATGGTAATCCTCAAGCAGGCGCAAGGACAGATGAGCCGGATGAACAAATTCATACTGCAAATACTCCTGAGTCTGCAATGAGGCATCAAAGATGTAAGTGACATCCAGCGATGTCAAGGAAGTGGCCCATTGTATCCAACGTGGATGCAACGCTTTAGAATTAGGTACACTGGCTTTCGTTACTGCCTCTAAAGCAGGATATGGTGTGTCAACCAAGATGTGTTTCCCTTGCGACAGTGCTCTCTCTTTCAGAATCGCCATCTGCACTGCAGTCCACACTTTCTCGACAGTGGAAAAGCGCATTTCAGCCGAAGTGTATGTTGGACCCGGCCTCGTAGAATGGCCCTCCGTGCCCCCGCACCACCGAAACCTGGTACCTGCAGCCCAAGCACACGGCCAGCCGACCCTTCCCACCAGGACACCCGCACCAACCCCGGACATCCCCGTCCATGGCCTCTCTTCTTTCGGCCACCCCGGGCCCGCGTGCCCACTCCATGCAACAAGATGACCGCCCGGCCCCAGCGCGACCCGGGCCTCGAGGCGCCACTCCGGCTGGAGGACATCACGCTTCCAGGGGATGAGAGAGGGAGGAGCAGTTTCTATCGCACCTCTAACTCCCCTGGGACGATGGGTTTCGATCGGCCCTCCGGCCTCCCTGCGGGCTGGCTCCGTGCCTGCTGGGTGTCTGGGACTCCTCCCGACCCGGCCCTGAAAGGATCAAAAGACAATAGCAGGAAACCCCGACAAGCGGCCCCCAGGTGACAAGACCCCTGCCTGCACAGACTCCGGACATCAAAGAGGGGTCGACCTATAACAAGGTGTGCTCTGAGACTGTCCGGCAGATTCGACGCTGGAACAACGAGAGCCTGCCGACGCGGTCGCGGCTCCTGGAACTTGAACCTACCTGAGCCCTGCTGAGTGACTCGCTGCTCCCTGAAGATCGTAAGACCTCCGAACTTGTACCTGAGCCCTGCTGAGTGACTCGCGGCTCCCTGAAGATCGTAAGACCTCCGAACTTGTACCTGAGCCCTGCTGAGTGACTCGCGGCTCCCTGAAGATCGTAAGACCTCCGAACTTGTACCTGAGCCCTGCTGAGTGACTCGCGGCTCCTTGAAGATCGTAAGACCTCCGAACCTGTACCTGAGCCCGCTGAGTGACTCGCGGCTCCCCCAGACTCTCACGGTCCCGCCGGACCCCGACTCCGACCACGTATCCCCCAGCTCGAGGATTGTGAGCTGTGCGCCGGATACGTCCCTGCTTTGAACCGTTACCAGAGACAGTCCCGCTACCCCCTACCTTTCCGAGACTCTTGAGCCCGTGCTCACCTTGTACATATTTGCAGTGATACCTATTTGATAAAGCTTGTTTCTGAGAATACCCAGTGTGGTCTCTCTGTGTCGTGTGGTGCCAGAAGTACGATCCTAGTTGCGAGATTCCTCCCCCTGGGGAATCTCCCGCCAGTGCCCGGCTACGATACTACACGGGTGGGACTCAGGGTAGTCAGGACCCCCCTTCCGGGCTCCTCTGAGGTCGCCGTCTAACAGTGTACAAGTGTGATTTGTAAGCAATGGGGACTGTGTCGCCCTCATTGAATGTCAAGTACGTGAAACCCACTGCGCCAGGCACAATTCTTATTACCAGGTTAGTGTGGTTATCACGCGTCAGTAAGTATTTCGAAGCAAGAAGATCAGCCTGCAAAGATTGCAAGATAGCTGAATGTTCAGGCAGCCAGCTCGATTTGGAAAAAGTAGGTTGTACCAAGGCATATAGCGGCTTGATGCGCTGGGCATAATCGGGAATGTAAGTACGTCTGAAATTTAAAAAACCCATCAAAGATTGTAGTTTCGTCAGTGTTGTCGGAGCACGTAAACATGCACACTTCTCCAGGAAGTGAGGAGCTAATCCTCGACCTTCGTTGTTGAGTTCATAGCCCAAAAACATCACTATATACTCTGCAATGTGTGACTTTGCAAAGTTGAATTTGTAACCGAAGTCCGCAAACATGACAATGATGCAGTCAACGCGACAGAGATGTGGCCATAATTCGTCGTCTGTGAGATAGATATCATCAACATACGAGTACGCATCAGGGTCAATGCTCTCTAACAGAGAGACAACACGAGCGGCAAAGACGCCTGGACTGATTTTGTAGCCCATGGTATTGCTTGCCACCGGAAGTAAAAGCTGTCCATTGACTACTAATCGAGGACAGATTATGACTATAAAAGCCATTGGAGATGTCAAGTGTGGTCTTAAACCGTTTTCTCACGAGACTATCAACGAGGGCAGAACTGTGGGTATTCTGTACGGCACAGGTCCGACAGTGAGAGTTTAAATGCCGGTAATCCAAAACTAGGCGTTACAACCCATCAGGTTTAGTTGCAGTGAATAGAGGATTATTCATGGGTGACACACATGTTTCAATAACACCTTGGTATTCCAGTTGTCCAAGGAGATCTAGCTTCGCGGTGCATGGGATATTGGGGTTACGGCTGGGGCATAGACCGTAATGGAATCTCATGGCTTGGTGACAACTTGTCCCACCCAACCTGAGTACGGTACAACGCCGGAGCAAGTACCTGAGCCCACTCTTCTGTGTCTGATCCTTCAGTACAGTGTGCACGAAAGATGGGAGGATTACCTCCTCCCCTCTAGGACTGGCCAAAACGAAAGCTGGGGGCCAGTCTGCCTCTGCTAACAAAATGTCATACGTAGAGATCCGATTTGCCCAAAAAATCCCTTTTATGGTACGTTGTATGTCACCTTCTATTAAAAGGACTATGTCATATAGTCTGTCAGGCGTAGCCACTCTAGTATCAGCAGTTTCTACAGTAATGAATGTGTCAGTTGCTGTCGCCTTTAGATATGGACGCAGTGCTTGCCGCACTACTGTAACCTCCGCTGCGCTGTTGAACAGCGTTAGTGCCCATGTCAGGTTCCGAAGCTACGTTCTCACTATCTGTGGCATACCTCCCTGTTAGTGCAGCAACTTTCTTCTTTTGAAACGGGGGTCTTTGTCGTGTAAACTCGTCCTGCTTGCCTTTACCGTCAGTCTGGTGGGGCTGCTCACGTCCTTGTTGGGCACCCCGACCTTTGCCATGTTCTCCTCCACCGGACTGTGATACCGATGTTTCCTGTGAAGAACGAGGAGAACGTTGTTCAGGAACCTGAAATCTATCAGGAGACCTAATCCTAGTGCAATTGCTTAAATCATATGTGCGCTCAGTAGTCGCTTGGACTGGCGACGCGGGAGGAGACCCCTGTTTCTGTTGCTGCTTTCCCTGTGTTTTAGCTTTCCAATTTTGTTTTGGAAACGCTGGACGTTCATCCTTAGAAGACGTCCCTGTCTTGGTTTGCGGTTGTGTAGTAGTTGTCTGAACAAAAGGCTTAACCCCCAAACTATTGCGGCCAATGGTCTTATAAGCCTCCACATTAATCTTTGGTAACTGCCGGGGTTTACCGACGTCGGCGACGAGGCGCAGCTCATTCGACACTTGAAAGTTAACTGCATCTCCCTTGACGTTAGCAGGGATGAGTGTGGCAACTACGTCAAACACGCCGAGAAGCCTCATTCCTAACTCGACCGCCGCCTCCGGACCGTGTTGATCCTCAACATGTTTGATCACGGAGGGCAGTACAGCCATAGACGGGGTGCCGAAGCACTTCGAGTAGACTGCTGCAAACACTTTACCCACAGTTATCAAAATAAGCTACCTCTGGGACTAAGTCTTTCTGCAAACTAATGGTGAGAATCCTGTGTTTTTCCACAGGAGTAAAATTCGGAAAAACAGCTTCCAGCTGGTCAAATTTCTCAGCAAGCCAATAAGGCATATCGTCATTATTTTGGGGGCGCTTGCCCATTACCGAATTAACCATGACGGGACTAATAGTAATCCCGGCCGGGCCAGCTGGTTGCCCCGCAACCGCAGGTGCCCCTACCTGGACATTGCGTGAAACTTATTGCACTAAAGCCCAATGTACCGCAATCAGGGCGGTATGGAGTTGACATAACTCATCCACCATGGCTTGCAAATAACGTGGATGTGGTGTAAACCCAGCCAATACTGGCCAAGTGGCCCCTGGAATGGACAAGGGACCCAAACAAACCGGTGTAACCGTGTGGGGGAGGGCGCCATTGAACCAAATACGATGCTGCCAAGCGGAGATTGGAATTTCCTGCGTCCTATATGGCGTGTAATTTGCCAGGACTGCCGTAGGAGTGTATTAGTGAAACGTACCATCGTCCACATTCACCTCCGGCAAAGTAACCCAAGAGTAAAACAGCTCATAAGGATGCTATGCATCGGCACTCAATACAAAGATAATAGACATCCCATCGTCAGGCACCCCTAACTGCGTCAAATGACGCCGGAGAGGCGCGCGACTATGCTCTGCAATAGTGACTTCAGCCATAAGGCCACAGAGAAGAAAAACAATCTATATGAACAGTAGCACAAAAAGGGTATCAAATAAAACGAAACCTTTTTAATTGTCAAGCTTGAGAGAACCTATATATTAACTAGTTAGGTAGGTTTAAACCGTCACTCCCGCTAACCGGAAACAAGAGTGAGGGTATTATGGACTAATATAAGCACTACTAAGGCGTCTCAATCATAAGACCAAACGTTAGGTGCGCCATGTTGCAGGGATTCTGCTCAGGCACAGAACTATGCGCAGGAAACCAGGACCTCAGTGAATTGTGGTGTACCAAAAACTCACCTCAGTACCCAGAACCCCTATCCGACTAGCATCAGTGTCTCATTCGTTCTCCGTATCATCTCGAAGCTACCAATGATTAGACAACCCAGAACAAGCGACTTAGAGTACTCTCAGGAATGGTGGGAATCAGAAGCACCTTTTCGTTATTATTCTCATATCAGTCCACAACAGGAATAATCAGAGACACGGTAAAGTTTAAAATGTTTATTTTTAACTACGTGCCCTAAGGTACAGTACTTTGGCTAACATAAGCAGGCAAATGATTAAAAAAAAAACCCTCAGCATTGTTACAATACCATAAAAAATGAAGGGAGAAATCATATTACAAATGATAGAGGAATACAACCACCCTCCCTTCGCTAGTAAGCTAATTTTATTAACCTAATAGAAGGTCTCTAGGCTTGAATGGGGAACCCCATACCGTAAATATCAGCTTAGGTGAATCGCATCACAGGATCAGCTCTGCTCTGTGTCTGGAAAAGGTTTTCTCCAAAGTGTCTGAATCATGCATACAAATGCAATATTAAAGGCACCCGAGTTTCAGATATTTGCAGCTGTGTGCGTGTTATGGCTAGAGTGTGAGCCGATCAACATGAATTCAAAAGCATACATTGTTATTTGACCTTGACGGCTTCTGCACACAGTGTTAAGACTAAGGTCGCGCTGCACGTCTAGGGATGTGAACAACAGACCGTTCTCTTGTGAAGAATAAGCATGCAAGCAGTTTTTCTTGTAATAACAGCTGCCTGCAGTGTCATGTGCAAAAGCAGCAAAAGTGGCAAGATCGCGTTTTACATCTAAGCAGCTTATGCTAACATAGAAATGTGTGTACATGGAACTCTGTCTCCACTACACCCTGGTGCATGGAATGGTCACTGGCTGACACCAGGGAGGGCTTTCTAGAGTCCTTCAGTGCCCAGGGAAGCAATGGAGGCCTGTGACCAAGTCGGGAGTAGATGGGCCCCCATTGGTTCCCTTTTCCGTTGATGCCCTTTTTCAATAATTGTGACTTCTCACCAGGCACAGACCAAGGAACATTTGCCCTGTGGAGACAATCCAGCTGCTGCTGCTCAGCAGGTCACATGGTTGATGAGGAAGGTATTCTGTCTTTTGCTCAGATATGTGATACCTATGCCCTATCAGAGACGTAGAGAATGCACAACATGCAACTCCGTCACTGTTTTATGCACCCAGTTAACTGCACCGGGTCACTAAGATGCCTCACACCCTATGAGAAAAGCCTGGCCACTAAAACCTCCGATAGATGCCTTATCACAGAACTATATGCCCTCCTACATCAACCTGTACAGCCTTTGCCAAAAGCAAGGCAGAAACTATGGGAAATGGAATTGGGTCGGACCCTGACTGTGAAGGAATGGGGGGAGATGTCTTAGAGAGCATGACACTTGGCACGCAAGACTGCTAGCATGGAAACAACCACAAAGATATCCACTTACTGGTATCTAACACCTGTACGCCTACATAAAGGTAACCCAGAGAGGAGCCCAGAGTTTTGGTGCGGATGTGGCGCCCATCACACACTCTTACATTTGCTTTGGGAATGTCCTGAGATACCAGACTACTCTACACAAATCTTAAATGATTTAGATTCACACGCAACTTCCTATATTCCCAGCTTACATTGTTTTAAGATGATCTAATCCACTTACCTCTCTATTAAAGGATAGGCTTGTAAAGCAAATAGAACTGGCTCTTGGGGCTGCACACCAAAACATACTCATGCACTGGGGAACAAACCGCATCCCTACACTTCAGGATGGTTACATTGCTTGTGGCAGATTCTGGGCATGGGAAAAATCTCTCTGTTTCTTGCCTGCTTGGGCGCTTCTTTTGGGCAACTTTGGCGCCCATCCATTGCACCCCTCTTGACAGAATTCCGAGAACTCACTTGCCCCAAGAATCTTCACATACTCCGTCTAACTGAGATCTCACCACCTGTACCCTAAGCAGACACTACCTAGGCAGGTTATAAACTGATCGCAAATAAAAGAGGAGGGGGGACAAGGAGCTAAATAATGGTCCTGTGACTCGTGCTCCTAAAAGTTAGATTTGTATCTCACGAGAGTCACTGTTCCTATAGAGGAGAAGTAGAGAATGGAGTTGTTCTAATACAGTGATATCTGGGGACAGTGTGTCCTGATCCTGGTGCCCTCACACACCCCGAAGGATGTCATGCTTCATCATTGGGCAATGCTCTTCATCGGGTCGGCGCTGCAATGCCTTAAGGTCCCCCGAAGGGTCACTTTTTCAGAGATCTTTTGAAGATAACGCCATAAGGGTGTGTGGGTGTATGAGTGGCAGTGGTGTCCTAACGTGAGGTTAAAAGATGACTGGAGGGGTAACTAGTAAGTTTCATTGAGAAAAGAGACCCTCTGCCATTGATAAAAAACAGAAGGTTGTGCTGCTTGAGTGAGATGATGGCCCTTGGTAGCTAAATGTACAGCATACCCCTAATGGGCATGTTTAGAGGTCGACATGTTTCACGCAATTATTAGTCTCAGAAGGAGATCCCATGCGCTTCTTCAGGACCAGATAGAGTGCAGTGAGTGATAGGAAAGTGCAATGGCCTGCAACAATTAATCTAGTGCCACTGAAATGAGGAAGTCGTATTCTGGAACGACAAAAACAGAGAGAGATAGAGTAAATACATATGAGCCCTACTGTTAGGGTATCTTAAAAAGGGGCTTGGGCCCCCCATTGGTGAACCAAGTGCTCGTGGTATGTAGTCATCTACTGTTAAGGTACAGTAAGTGAGTCTATAGTGGGCTATAGAAATAGAGCAACAAAACTGGATGAACAAACATTTTGGCATAAGTGAAAAATATATGTTTAGCCCATGGCGCAGTATCAAATTGTTGTGACAAGGATAAACAAAACAGATATCACCAAGTAATCAGATTTCGCTGCAAGGTTGCCATGGTAGATGAATTTCACAGAAAACATATTAGACTATACTAGGTTACACCATTGATGGCAAACCTCAGGTCACTGTGTTGATATAGCACAAAAACTGCATTTAATGCGCTTACCCAAATCAACGGGAACAATTCCCCATGAGATGCGGCTGTAGGTATCCTCGAGATAGTTCTTATAGTTTAGAGAGGCCTGTTCACCTACCCGACCTCACGCCGTCTCCGTGTAGGCTGTTGTGTGGCTGCCGCTGTATTTTGGAGTGGTGTGGTGACCGGCTTGGGGGCGTGTCCGTTCCTGGCAGTATCTGATCACGTGTCAGCATGCCTGGGACTATGCATGCGTGCCATGGGTACTGGCTACGCATGTGCGGGTGCCATCTTTGAATGGTAATAACCCGCTGTATGCAGTGGTTGATTACAGGTTGTTCGTGGAAGCGGAGTGGAGTGTATTAACATTTTTACAGTAATGGAGACAGCAGTATTGTGAATATAAATTGTGCACTCCTCGTCTGGCCCCATAGTGGCCTCTGGGTGGTATTGTTGGCGTTAATGTGGACATATGGGTAAAATGGATATTGACAATAGTTTTACTTGGAGAAGGATCGCTAGTAAAGGCAAGTGTTGTAAGAGTCTTTTCAATAGTTGAGAACCCAATGCTCAGTGTGTATATATGTCACATTGGACCATGGGGGGTATTTTTGGGCGATTTTGTGGCCATCCTATTATACGGGTATTGACAGTAGTCTCACTTGTTGGTGAAGGCGAGTGTGGTGAAAGCCTTTTGGATGGTTATAGATCCAATGACAAAAGTATGTATGGGTCGTGTCTACCGCTGTCAAATGGTACAGTTGTTTTAAAGGAGGTATGGAAAAGACGCAAAGCGTTTGTAGGTGGTGTTATCCCCAGACGGTGTCACAGTGTTGTACTAGTGGAAGAAGTGGGCCATCTAGTCATATTAGCCGGAAGTAGTCTCGCGTGAAGCGGTAGTGTGGTAAAACCATTCTGTGAGTATGGCACTGGAACTCAAAAGTCATCATTGGAGTTCTGTCCAAGGGATCTCCTCATTGAGACCCCGTATATTGGAGCGTCATTTGAATACCCATCTCTTTTCTTTCCTGAACAATGTTGCAGTGTTCCATAGGGGGTTGGTTTCCAAGATGGTCTATTGCAGTTGTTCTGTGATATTTTTGTTGCACTGCGATCGCAGCCTATGTTACTTCTATGTTCGTTGATCCTGATTCTAGCCTGTCTTGTGGTCATGCCTACATAGAGAAGGTTACAAGTGCACCTGATGAGGTACACGTAAATCTTAGTGTTGCAGTTTGTATGTTTGCGTTGTGTCCATTTTACTTCGCCTAGCTGGAGTTCCTTTGTATTGGTGGTCAAAGTGCACACATTGCAATTTCCACATGGATAGGCCCCATGAAGTTGCCTGATCAGCAGGCTGTTTGATTTGGGGTCTCGTATGTACTAACAGGTCTTTCAGGTACTGTGTGCACTTGACGGCAAATCTGGGGCATTCCAGGCTAAGGTCCCCCGTGTTGATGATGTGCCAATGTTTCAGCACTATGTTCTTTACTTCGTTGGAAGTAGGTGTGAAGGTGGTTACGCAGGTAATGATGTCTTCCTGTGGATATGTGTGGGTTTCTAGAAGGGCATTGCGATGGGTGTTGAATGCTCTTTTCCTAGCGTTCCTGATTTTTGTCTGGGATAGTTCCTCTTTTCTAGATTCTCATTCAGTTTCTCTGCTTGGAGCTCGTAGACCCGGATAGTGCTACAATTTTTGCTCAATCGGAGAAATTGTCCATAGGGAAGATTTTCCCTGAGTGCCTTAGGATGGTGGCTGTTGAAACGCAAGAGGCTGTTACGATCGGTGGGTTTTCTATACGTATTGGTGGTAAGGTTACCGTTGTCTAGTATGATCAGTAGATCCAAGAAAGGAATCTCTCGCGGGGAAGTTGATAACGTGAACGTCAGAAAAGTGTCACGGTGGTTGATCCAATCATGGAACTCTGTGCATCATTCTTCTGTTCCTGTCCAGAACACCAAAATGTCATCAATGTAACGCTTCCATTCCTTAATCTCCTTGAAGAAAGGGTTAGTCTCTGTTAGTATATGAGATACCTCAAAATGATCACATCTGCTGTAACTGCTATATGTTTCTCCATTGAGTACGGGTGGTGGGTGAAGGGAGGGGGATTTTGCTAGGGGATTGTTTTATTCCTTTTTTTTCACTGTTGGTTCGAATATCTTAGTCTAAAGCAGCATACTGCCACGCTACATTCAATTAAAATTCAATAAAAGGATTTGAGCCATAAATCCGATGAATACCGATGAATATTAGAGGTGGTGATAGAGTCTTGAGACTGCAGAGACTGGAGTCTCGATATATCATCGACTTACAAACTAAGGCACCAAAAGGCCTAAATAGTGGGGAAGAATTGGCTGTACATTTGGGCACTTGATGACCCAGTGAGTCAGTCAATGACGTTTCTGTAAATAATCAAGCCTAACGAAATACTGATTTCTTCTTTTTGAAATAGACATATGACTACAACATTGTTGCCGATACATGGTTTGATGATGAATTTGGGAGGGACAAGAATAGGACGGAGTGGTTAATTTAGGTGGGCTCATGCCTATTGACGGCTTAATATGAGAAATTCCTCTTAGTATTTATGAATGAGTAATTCTGAATGCCTTCCATCATTTGAATACTGTATTTTGTTCCTTATTACCATTTTCTATTCAAATGTCCTGAAGGCGTATGGTATTAAGAAACAATGATTCTGCAACATTTCCGAAGCATGGATTACAATAGTTGCGTGTGCCGATACACGGCGTAATAAGTCATGATGAAATCAATTGTTTGTAAAATGTACAATTGTACTATGCCATGGAAACTAGATCTGTTCTAGATATGATGTATAATCTCATAACATCAGAAAGAATATAACACCCTAATACCACCAACATGGCACCCATAATACGGCAATATGTAAATGGTCCTTTCTCAATGTTGTTGTCGACAATGAAATGGCATTTAAAATGACGCTTCTCAGTGTGGCGTGTAAACACTGAAGAAGGAGTCTTCAGAAACGCGTTTGTTGCGCTGTGAATAAAACATCGATAAACTGCCCCTGAGAGTGCTGTTCTCTTTCTCATAATTGTTGAAGGAGTTTGGAGCAGATAAATATATACATATATATATATTCACTGAAAAAAACACAGATTTCAGTGACGTTATAGGTAGGATGACATTTCACTCGTACAAAAGCAGAGAAATTCAGCCTTTATAGTTAGCTGAGCTAACTATAACTTGCGCCCCCGCAATGCACTGCTGATGAAGTCACATATTACATCAATCATGATATGGTCAGTGATATCACTGATGACATCACTGATGACATCATCATGTGAGTGTGAGTGTTTCTAAAAAGTTTACAAATGTTATATATATATTTATATACATAAATATATATATATCATATATATATCTACACACACACACACCAAGGTGTATTGAAGAGTGAGTGGGTCTATGAGTGTCTGAATGGATGATTTAGTGGGTGCGTGACTGACTGTATCAGTGAGTGATTAAACATGTCTTAATGAATGCATGGGTGAATGACTAATCTGTGTGAATGTCTGTATCAGTCTGTCAGTTGGTGTGTAAGTGG
Organism: Triturus cristatus; assembly: GCF_964204655.1. NCBI lineage: Eukaryota > Metazoa > Chordata > Amphibia > Caudata > Salamandridae > Triturus > Triturus cristatus. Next base: position 137,596,315 of record NC_140589.1, on the reverse strand, counting down.
CTGCATGGGATGGTGAGTAGCTACATGAGTGTCTATAGGGGTTAATGATTGGTTGTCTGTGCACCTGTATGGGTGCCTGAGTGTCTGTTTGGGTGGGTGTGACTCCCTGCATGGATGTGTGAGTGGGTGATTCACTGGGTGTATAGGTTCATGAGTGGATCTGCGAAGGGCTGTATGGGTGAGTGAGTGTAAGTATAGCTGTGTTGGTGAGTGAATGGATGGCTCAGTGGTATATGTGTGAGTAACTACATATGTGAAAGACAGTAAATGTGAGTGTTGGTGTATATAAGTGACTATATGTGAGAGTGAGTGATTGTGACAGTGGCTGTATGCATGAGTATGTGATTGTGTCAGTGATTGTAGAAGAGAGTAAGTATGTGTTAGTATATGTATGAATACGTGAGGTGGTGTGTGTATAACTGTATAGGTAAGTAAGTGGCAGTGTGATTGATTCTTTGGGTGACTGATTAGGTGCTTGAATAACTCTAAGGGTGAGTGGCGGTGTGTAAGTGTTTGTATGGGTATATGATTGCATATATCGGTGGCTGTATTGATGAGTGACTGTGTGAATGAGTGACTGTATGGGTGAGTGAGTGGAAGAGTGTGTAGACCTATGAATCAGTGAGTGCGTATATACTAACTGGTATTGGTGTGTCTATGGTTTCGAGAATGGTAGTCTGTATTTTAGAGTGTGTGTATGAAAGGTTATATTAGGGCGTGAGGAGGTGCATCAGCTAACAAGTGGATGATGTCGTCAGTGATGTCATTTGAGATGTCATCAGTGATGTCATCAGTGATGTCACTGACCATGTCATGAGTGATGTAATATGTGACGTCATCAGCAGTCCTTTGCGGGGGCGCGAGTTATAGTTAGCTCAGCTAATTATAACAGCTGAATTTCTCTGCTTTTGTACGAGTGAAATGTTAGCCTAACTTTAACGTCCCTGAAACCTGTGGGTTTTTTCAGTGAAATGCGATGGTTTTTTAAATGCTAATACTGACTATAACATCCCTGAAACCTATGGTTTTTTCAGTGAATGTCTAAGGTCTTTTAAATGCTAATTTCTAACTATGCCTACATAGGTAGGACATGTACAGAAAGAGGAATCAAGGCACAGAAAGAAGCAAGAGAAGTGCAGAACGAAGCAAGAGGTGAAGAAAAAAGCAACAGAGGTGCAGAAAGAGGCCTACTTCGCATGTACCTTTCCACAGACTCATACAAAGTAGCCTAATCACTAATCCTTCTCCCAAGATATCTTAAACCTCACTTTTCTCTTGAAGGTTCACTATTTATCAACTGCTCAGAATGTTAGGCCTACCAAATGTAAAACAGTAATCCTAACCATATCACTGTTGTAAGTCTGACCACGTTTGTGAAGGTATGCAGGTGTGTGTCTCTGCTTTTACCTAGTGACATGTTACATAAAAATAAACATAGAAATACTTGAATACCTGTGTTTTAAACAGCATACTCTGTAAACTTGTGTACAAAAAGGTAGAAGCAAGAGAAGTGCCGAAAGAAGCAACAGAGATGCAGAAAGAGGGAAGAGGGGTGCAGAAAGAGGCAGGAGAAGTGCAGAAGGAAGCAACAGATATGCAGAAAGAGGTAAGAGAAGGGCAGAGAGGCAGCAGAGGTGCAGAAACAGGCAGGAGAGGTACAGGAAGAGGAAAGAGAGGTGCAGAAAGAGGCAAGAGAGGTGCACAAAGAGGGAATAATGCTACAGAAAGAGTTAAGAGGGGTGCAGAAAGAAGCAAAGGAGATGCGGAAAAAAGCAAGAGAAGTGCAGAAATAACCAACAGATGTGCACAAAGAGACAAGAGGTGTTCAGAAAGAGGCAAGAGAAGTGCAGCAAGAAGCAACAGAGGTGCAGAAAGAGGCAAGAGAACTGCAGAAAGAGGCAAAAGAGGTACAGAAAGATAGAACTGGGGTACAGACAGAGGCAAGAGAGGTACAGAAAGTGGGAAGAGGGGTGCAAAAAGAGGCAAGAGGGGTGTAGAAATTTGCAAGAGAGGTGTGTAAAGAAGCAAGATCAGAGCCGAAAACCAACAGAGGTGCAGAAAGAGTCAAGAGGGTTGCAGAAAGAGGCAACGGAAGTTCAGACAGAAGAAAAAGAGGTGCATAAAGAGGCAAGAGAACTCCAGAAAGAGCAAAGAGAGGTGCACAATGAGGGAAGAAGGGTGCAGAAAGAGGCAAGAGGGGTACAGAAAGAAGCAAGAGAGGTGCAGGAAGAAGCAAGAAAAGTACAGAAAGAAGTAACAGAGGTGCAGAAAGAGGGAAGAGGGGTGCAGAAAGAAGCAGCAGAGGTGCAGGAAGAGGCAAGAGAAGTGCAGTAAGAGGCAGCAGAGTTGCAGAAACAGGCAGGGAAGGTGCAGAAAGAAGGAACAGGGGTACAGAAAGAGGCAGGAGAGGTACAGAAAGAGGCATGAGAGGTACCGAAAGAGGGAAGAGGGGTGAAGAAAGAGACAACAGGGATGCAGCAAGTAGCAAGTGAGGTGCAGAAAAAGGTAACAGTGGCGCAGAAAGAGGCACGACAGGTGTAGAAACAGGCAAGAGAAGTGCAGAAAGAGGCAAAGTAGTGCTGAGAGAAGCAGCAGCGGGGTAAAAAGAGAAATGATGAAAGACACAAGAGAGTTGCAGAAAGAAACCAGAGAGATGCAGAAAAAAAGCAAGCAAAGTGAAGAAAGAGGCAAGTGAGGTGCAGAAAGAGGCAAGAGAAGTACAGAAAGAGGCAAGAGAGGTGCAGAAAGAGGCAAGAGGGGTGCAGAAAAGTGAAGTGCGGGAAGAATGCAAATGATTCTTTAACTAGTAGTCGCGTTTACAGAGTGGTGGAGAAAGGGGGGCATGTCCTCCAAAGACCTCGTAGCAATCCCACTGTGTTGGACTTACTGGAGGTAAGTCCAACACAGGAGGATTGCTAAGTTCTCATAGCAGGCCATGCCCCCTTTTCCCACCACTCAGCAAACGCGCTCCCTGGTGCGCTCTTGGGGCCAACTAGCCTACCTGATACCTCCAGAAAGTCCTGACACAGTGGGATTACTAAGAGGTGGACACAGACCACTCCCCCTTTGTCCACCACTCTGCAAATGCTCATCCTGGCGCGCTCTTGGTTGGGTGATGAAGTCCCCTTGCCTCCTGAGGGTCCCTGGGGGCCAACTAGCCCTCTAGTAAGCCCCACACAGTTGGATTGCTGAGAGTGATCAGAGGCCATGCTCCCTTTTAACACCACTCTGCAAACGGGCCTCCTGGTGCACTGCTGCTTGGGAGATGAAGTCCACTTTAGTCCTGATGTCCTCAGGACACAAGAGGACCTCATCGCCCCAGCAGCAGTGCACCAAGAGGCACTTGTGCAGGGTGGTGTAAAAGAGGCACCATCTCTCAGCAAACCCACTGTGTGGGGCTTACTGGAGGTACCTGGTGGCCTAGTTAGCCCCTAAGGCCCCCTAGGATTAAAGGGGACTTAATACACCAACCAAAAACACGGCAAGAGGCACGTTTGCATAGTGATGCAGGGAGGGGGTGGGGCCTCCGGCGAGTTGCCGGTTTATTTAATTTTTTACATTTTAGTAAGGTGGGATGTGTGGCCCCCCTTCCCTTAACCCTTTTGGGCCCCGGGCACCCCATCCCCCGGGGCCTTAGCCATTAAAAAAACAAATTGTAAAGTGAGAGGGGTGCGTGCTGCTCCCCTCCCAGGTCGATTTCGGCCCCGGGTACTCCATTCCCCGGGACCTGGCAAAGCCTTTTTATGGAAGGGGGCCACTTTTTGCCCTGGGGACCCCATCCCCCGGGCCTGCCTTTTAAAAAAACATTTTGGAGGGGGACGTGTGGCCCCCCTCCTGAGGCCGTTTTCGGCCCCAGGGACCCCATCCCCCGGGGATTTCCTTCTTTTAAAAAAAATATATATTTTATTTTGAGGTAGGGGGGCTGTGTGGCCCCCCCACCCTGGCCCTTTTTGGCCCTTTTTGGCCCCGGGGACCCCATCCCCGGGGCTTGGCAAATCCGTTTTATTTCATTTTTTAAAGAGAGGGGGACCGCGTGGCCCCCCTCCTGAGGCCAATTATGGCCCTGGGGGCCCCATCGCCTGGGGCTTGCCTCACTTTTTTTTAATTAAATAAAATAAAAAGGGAGGGGGCTCCCCTCCAACATGAGTGTAGCCCCAGGGAGGTTGTGGTCCCCAGGGCCTCGAGGAAGTGGTGGTCCCCGGGGCAGTGTGGGGAGGCTCGAGCCCCCCACACCTATTTTTTTAAAGTAGCCCTGGGGAGGTGGTGGTCCTTGGGGCTGCGGGGTGGCCATGTGGCCCCCCACATTTTAAGCAGAGAGCCCTGGGGAGGTGGTGGTACCTTGGGTTTGGGGGGCCCGCAAGGCCCCCTGCCTCAAATAAATGAAAGCCCAGGGGGGTGGTGGGCCCCGGGACATGGGGGGCCCGTGAGCCCCCTGCCCAACAAAAATGAAATCCCCAAGGAGGTGGCGCTCCCCAGGGCAGCTTGGGGGGGCAGGAGCCCCTTCACACATTTTTAAGAAAAACCCCCGGGGAGGTGGGGGTCGCCCAGGGCCTCCGCTACATAAGTATGTAGTGCCCCCGGGACCTGGTCTACCCGGGGGCTTAAACCAAACGAAGCATGGTTTGTTTTTAAAAAGAGTTTCATCCGGATTCATGGGCCCTACCCGAATCCAGCCAATGTTTTTTTTTTAAATTGCTTTTTTAAGGCCCTGGGGGTCCCTATGAGAACCCCTGACCACGCCTAGGGGGTCAGGGTGTTTCTACCCTGCTCCCTTTTCTTGCTTTGAAATGTTTTTTCACCTTTTTTCTTATGACTCGGTTCAACAGAGTCACAAGATGGCTGCCAGCACTTCCTGGTTTCAAGTATTGGAAGCCAATCAGACTAAAGCTCATGCTTGGCAGGGTTTGCGTATCCACCGCAGTCACCAAATACTAATATTTTTTTAGGTATGTATTTCTCAGAACTACTGAACATATTTACACCATTAAAAAAATGTTGCTTTCTGAACTAAGACCTACCTTGTTGCCAAATTTGATGTAATTCCATTGATCAGTCCGGGCTGTAGCCTTGTCTAAAGTTTCCTATTGAAATGAACATGGAGAAAATGTGTTTTGGGACCCCTTTTTTCTTGGCCCACGCTTGACGAATCATCCTGAAACCTTCAAGACAGGAGTTGACCGGAGCGCCCCATTCATTTAGAAAATTTCGGGAAGATTCGTCAAACGGCGCCAAAGATATTGGCAAAAGAGAAAAATGCTTTTTGAATAGAAACTAGGTCCTAACTATAAATACCTACTGGCGACCACCAGTAGGTAAAAATGATTACCCCATCACGCCTCAATTATACCTCCTTCCAAAGATACATAAGAATGCTCAGATTCCTCCTGGCAGGCCAATTATATCTGCAATTGGCAGCCTATTTGAAAACACCAGCAGATTTATAGACTATTTTTTACAACCATTTGTTAAGGAACTTCCAGCCTACATCAGAGACACTGGTGACTTCTTGGCAAAAATTTATGATCTAGCTTGGCACGATGATTATGTGCTCATGACTCTCGACGTACAAAGCCTGTACACGAGTATCAGACACAAAGATGGCCTAAATGCACTCAACCACTACTTAGGCACCAGACACATAGGGTTACATCATCACACACTCATGCTTTTACATATGGCCGAGTGGTGTCTGGAAAATAATATCTTCATTTTTGATAGGCTATTGTACAAACAAGTGCAGGGAACTGCCATGGGTACCTGCTTCGCCCCCAGCTATGCTAATTTGCATATGGGCTGGTGGGAGGAGCAGGTACTCAAGAAGAGACATGAAAGCTTTTTCATGAACAATGTCATTCTAAATAAAAGATATATAGACGACATCTTCATCTTATGGCAAGGCACTGAACAGAGCGCAATTGACTTTGTGTCCGTCATCAATGACAACTCTCTCATCCTGAAGTTTACATGTGCCACCAGTAAAGAGTCCATTTGCTTTTTAGATCTGGAATTGTATATAGAAAATCAAAAGATTCAATCAAGGACGTTTAGGAAACCTACGTCAGGCAATGCTATCCTCCACGCCAGCAGTTTCCATCCCCGTAATCTTATAGACAGCATTCCTTACGCTGAATGCTTAAGGATGAAACGTAATTGCAGCACCCAAGACAGTCTTAACACCTCCACAGACAGTCTCTTTAAACGGTTAAAGAATAGGGGTTACAACACCAAAACATTAAGATTGGCGAAACAGAAATATGACAAATTTAAAAGGGAAGAACTAATCTTTAAGGATAGCAAACAACAAACACAAAAGACAATAGATAACACATCCGACTCATTACTGGTTATAACACCTACCACATGAATCTAAGAAAGATCCTATATAGACACTGGCCCTTAGTGCGCAATGACCCTACAATAGGACCAACATGCTCAAAATTCCCCCAGTTGACTTTCAGAAGAGCAAAGAGTATGCAACAGGAATTGGTAACTAATGCACCTACACTCATCAAGGGGGGTACCTGGCTCAAACCACAGAGAGGTTTTCAGAAGTGTTCAAAATGCAAAGCCTGCAAACACGGTGTGAACACCAGATCCATTTCTCTTCCCCTTAGAAAAACCCCTTTTGAAATCCGGGGAAGTTTTTCTTGCAAAACAGATTTCGCAGTATATGTCCTTCGCTGTACCTGCAACAAAATGTATGTAGGGAGTACGATACATCCTGTACATGTCCGGATATTGCAACATCTAAGGGCCATCACTAATGATGACCCGACATATCCGGTAGCGAGACATATCAACCTACAACATGAGGGCAGAATAGATGAACTATCTTATTTTGTAATTGACAGTATTGCTAAAAATATAAGGGGAGGGAACAGACAATTAAGTCTGAGAAGACTAGAATCCAGATACATTATACTTCTGGACAGCAAGATCCCTAATGGGATGAATGCTGACGAAGCGCTAAATGTACATCTCTAAAAATATTGCAAATGTCTACTAGCTGTGTACGTATCTCGCTCCTGAGTTCCGATCCGTAACATGTGGATCCTTCTCCTTTCACAACACTTTTTATTTTCATGGCACATACACCTCTAATCTTCTCTTTCTTTTTGAACACTTTGCTTATCTGCCCACTTGGGCTTATATAACGAACATCATACCAACATGGCACATTGGATTTTCAAATGGCTGAACAATTGTTAACCAGCGTTTGTAATATATCCAATTGTTGAATTATTTCTATATGTATACATACATTCCCAACCGTGGTACATTTACACACTGGTGTATCACTATAGTTTCTTATGTAGACTTAAATTAATACACGGTTTTATTGTGCCACAATGCATTGATGTTCTCCTATTAGGTTGCAATCATAGTGTTTTTTATTTAATCATTGTATTATAATTACTGTTACTTGGTGTAGACATACCTGATATTTCCTTTATGTCTATGATAAGAGTTGCTGTGACAACTATGGTGGATTGTGACTCGCTTTTGCAATATAAGTAAACACTATAGAGGGACCAGATGGTAGTGAAGAAGACGGTTCTACCCGTCGAAACGCGTCTGGGCGTCCTTTGAAATAAACATTTCTTTGATACATCGTCCCACGGTGTCAGCGCCTGTCTTCGTATGCCAGAAATTCAGGATTGGTTTAATATATATATATATATATATATATATATATATATATATATATATATATATATATATATCAGGAGCTCCGTTTTTTTTTTTTTTTTTTATAAAGTATTTTATTGAGTTTTTCCAACCAACGTACCAATAAATCACTGTTACAGTAGCATCTTATATAAGACCCAACCTTCAATGCGCATATCAAGAGAAACCAGTTCTTCAACATTTACTACCCTACCTCCCCCCCTACCACCCTCTCTACCCCCACCCCCCCTCTGTCAGCGTGCCCGCGTCAACCCCTCTTAGGTTTAGACATTAAGCACCCGGTGTCCGAGACAGCCTAGCTCAAAGCAATAGAAAAGACATCATCAATGTTCTCACAGGACTGGAGGCTCCAATCAGGAACTCCGTTTATATGTATTTATCTTACCTACTGGCGGTTAGAACCTAGTTTCCCTAGGAAAAGCATTTTGATTTGCTAATAACTTTGGCACGAAATTCTACAAAAAAAAAGTCTATCCAGGTCAGCTCCTATACGTAATCAAGCGGGGGCTGAGAAAAAAGGGGGGGTCCCAAAAAGTGTTTTCTCCATGTTAATTTCCGTAGGAAACTTTAGCCAAGGCTACAGCCCGAACTGCTGAACGGAATTACACCAAATTTTGCAAAAAGGTTGCGCTTGATTCACAAAGCGACCTTTTTTTAAAATGGTGTAAATCCAGTCAGTAGTTGCTGAGAAATTAAAAAAATAATAGTCAAAAAATCAATTTCCATTAGGAAACTTTAGCCAAGGCTACAGCCCGAACTGCTCAACGGAATTACACCAATTTTGGACAAAAGATACTGCTTGGTTCAGAAAGTGACCTTTTTAAAAATGGTGTAAATCCATTCAGTAGTTGCTGAGAAATTCCACAAATAAAAATATTGATATCTAGAGGCGCGGTGGATCCACGGACCCTCCCGACCATGAGCTTTATTCTAATTGGCTGTTAACACTCCAAAGCAGGAAGTGTTGGAAGCCATCTTGTGACCTGGTAGAACCGAGTCACAAGAAAAACAGTGAAACAAATGTGAAAAACAAGAAAAGGGGGCAGGGTAGAAACACCCTGACCCCCTAGGCCTGCTCTGGGGTCCCACAAGGACCCCCAGGGCCCCAAAAATATATTTTTTTTAAAGTGTCGCTGAAATTTGCGCTGGGTTCGTGAATCCGGCTGAAATTAAAAGAAAAATGAAGCGTGGGCCCAGGGACCGCCACCTCCTGGGACATGGTTAAAATGAAATGATGTGCGGGAGGGCACTCGGCTCTCCCGCAGCCCCGGGGACCTGGGCGCCCTGGGGGAAGATGGAGAAAGGAAACGTTTTAGAGGCATAGAAAATACATGATTGCAGGCCAGGCTGTGCCTGGCAGCGCTGTCACCCGCGGCAGCACTATGCTTTTGTACTCTGCCTTGCAGACCTGCGATCTCACAGTGAGCGCACGTCCCTGAAGACTCGGGGCCTTCTAAAGACAGATGAATAAATCGATTCAGACATTAAAATATAACAAATGCATCTCAAGTCTTCTAAATAGAGCATGGACTTTAGACTTTAGTTTAAATCACTAGGAGACCCCAAGCGTAGCTATTAAACTCTAATAGATTCCTGAGATCTGCTCAAAATAGCTAAATACATGGCATTTGCCATGCCAGTGACGCTGTAAAGCACATCAGCTCTCCGAGTAGACATTTTAAAGTACAGCTAAATGGCCATTGTGAGTTTAAAGTAGGGAGATACCGTCTGTAGTTAAGGGTTCAATTGCACCCTTTCTGATAACATGGGCGAATCCAAAACATGGCCATTTTTGCATTTAAAGGACTGTTTTATCAAAATCCCATCAACATATATCCAACACGGAGATCCGGGTTGCAAGTCTAATATACACTTGTGAATAGTTAGGTCCTTCAGAGACTTTACATTTGGAGTTTCGTTCTTAGATGTGTGTTACACTATGTTAACGGCAAACCTCTCACAAAGCATCGCTAAAAACTTGCCGTTCAATAACCAGCATTCATCTCCACACAACATGTAGGTAAGCCCCAGACAGACCTTAGAACCCTCGCCTCCTTACATGTAATCAGCGATAGAGTTTGTGGTTCGCAAGAAAACTTGTGAAGAGAAAGTAGTTACTTAGCAAAGTGTTAAACACAGTAACACAGTATAGTTTGTGCTTTAAAACACATGGACGTGGCCTACAAACGTCTAGCGCCCCTTCCATCTTTAGGCACTTTGCGCCGTGTCTGGTGAGCAGTACTGAGTAGTTGAATGCATTTTGGTGTACACATTGTGGTCATCTTTTTTCCAGGGCCATTGCCTGTCGGAGTGCAGTGAAAGGGCTCTGTAGCCGCAATTCCTATCGTAAGATTTCTGCTTTTATTTTCAGTTTATGATTTTAATTTTTATTTTACAAGCCAAACTTGTTTTTTGTTCTGTTCTCTAAATGCCCATTTACAGCAAACCAGAAAGGCCCAGAAGCAGAAGAGAGCCTCGGACAGCCCCGAGTTAAAGGCTGGGGCTGATTTAAGCAGGCCGCGTCTGCGAGGCAGACTCAGGCATTGTACATAAGCCCTTGACGCTTGGCCTGCGACTTCTATGCGGTTCAATGTGATAATGGCCTGCTACAAGCTTCCGCAGACCATTAACAAGGAGCCTAAGAAAATAACGATGGCAGTTCATCCAGAGGGGAGTCAGCACGCGCTCGGGCTGCTTTTAAACGCCAAATTTACATGTAAAGGAACACTCATTCTCATCCGCTCTCCCCGTTGCAATGCAACCTGTAAGGGCTCTTAATTTCCACATTACAATAGCAAGAACACTAAAAAAGCCCTCTTTCACTTTCTATTTTGCCATCAAGGTTGATAATCTTTTTATTTTAAACTTGTAACTGGTGATGGAGCAAGGTTTTGTATAAAATAAACTTGCTTCTATGCAATCCTCTCAAATAACCTATTACCTTGTAACCAACCTGTTCGTGAATACTAATTTTGCAACAACATTCTACATATTGTATCCAGGAGACGCTTTCCTATGTGCCTCACTAATGAATAACCCAAGTGTCCTAAAATGGCCGCCAAAAATGTGGGAACTCTTCAGCGCATTCGTCTACTACATCTACATAGTATGACGTCTTCTGTTGCTTGGGGGGAAATCTTTGCAGATGAGCAATAGCTTTTAATATGGCTTTCTTTAAGTAATGCACTAACACACATGCTGTGCTGAAACTAACCTATGCAAGTTCTACTAAGCTATTAATGCAATGGATTTATTAAGGAATGGGGTTAGAGTAGAAATAAGTGGTATACAGTGAATTAATTTAAGTTTATATTCTAACGTGTTCTTCTTTGACTTTATTAATAGTTCATATTTGGGCCATGGAGGGTGATCGCGTCTCTGGTTCCTTGTGGCTTCTAGGCATGCGCAAAAGGCTGCTTGTCCTAAGGCAACTGAAGTATTGACTGGTTGCCAAACTCTAAGCCCAGCAAGGACATGGGAAGAAAAACTCTTGACCCTACGAGAGGAAGAAGATGCAACATTGTATTACAGACTTATCAATCCACATATGAAATGCTTGTGGGAATAAAGTTTGTGGGTATTAAAATTAAGGGGCGGGGAGTTAGACAATAGACTAAAGAAAATACTACACTTAGTATGGTGTGATGTCCTCATCCCACTGTTTGGCCCAATCAAATTGCGGGTGAACATGGAAATGAAACATTTGGGTGTGGATCATACATTTGAATTGGTATAACAGAGGTAAGTTCTAGATAGTTAGACACACTTGATGCTGAGATGCTGATGCTATGCTGAGATGCTGCCCGATTTTGCTGCAATCTGACTGAAGAATCCAACACTAGGGAAATCCACGGAGCAACTGAGGAGGCACATCTATGAAGGGGTCCCGATGAGCCCGAGCCAGAGAGAGTAGCACCAGAGAGGGGTGTAACGCTGGCGTTACACTAGAAGAGGTCACCTTCCCTGAACCTGTCCTGAATCCTTGACTCTTTAATGTCGAGGTCCTCGCACCATTCTAGGTAAATATAATTGTAGGGTTAATGCTCCATACTTGCTCCCTATTCTTTCTCTCGTCAGGTGCTGTCATTGTAAGAATTTATTAATGCAAACTGATTATAAGCTAACTGTACTATTTTTCCAGATGGAGAATTCTGGCACATCTATGTGTATTCTGATTTGACTCACGAAAATATTAATTCAGATAAACATTTAAAACTCCTTCTGAGTCAATAAAATTGATGACCAGTGGATATTTACTAGCTCATTGAGTGTATGAATGTATATGGGCCCGAATGAGTGATGTGTGTATGAAGGAGTAGAGCTGGTAAACTCCGCTGGATCAGTTTTACTTGGTAGCAGAGGCAGGTCCCTGAAACCACGGCAATTTCGACCAACATGTCACAGAATGCATACAAATAGGCCCCCAACTCTCAAGTCACTCACACACAAGCACTTGAGCGGAGGAACACTCTTTCATTAGCTTTCAGCTGCCCAGATGTTACTGCCACACAAGTCCACAAATTATAAACACCATTCCCCTGTGGTCCACAAATATACACAGGGAGCTATGAAAGAGGGTGCGTGAGTCCAGGGGCACTGAACAGCTACAAACTGTCTCCTTTTCTCAGGTATTAGGAATGAGCCCAAACTCACGGAGCATTTAGCATTCTTTAACCCCGCACCTCTCTTCCTTCAGTTACCGGTTTCTTTCTTTCCTGACCTCTTCAAGTCTCCCCCTAGAAAAGCCCCCTCATCTCTGGCCCTTTTAAGTTTTCTTCTACGAGTTCAGTGGGACTGTTCCCTGTAGAGCCCTCACACTCCAGCGAGCCTTCATCGCCCCATCCCTTTCACGACTGTCCACTTCCTCCTCGTCTGATAGTTTCCCTCTCCTCGAGTTCCTTCTGAAGTACCATCTTTTATGTCCTTCTCATTTCTTTGGCCCTTCCATTCTATTTTTTTGCACACGCCCCCTCCCCCTTTATTGACTATGTCCCAACTCTCCAGCCCTCAGAGCTGCATTGCAGAGAGTGTAAAAAGGGGCGAGGCCTCTGAACACCTCTCTGCAGCGCAGCTCTGTGGCGCTTACTGGAGGTACATGGTGGGCTAGTTTTTACTGTATTCTAAGTGTCTTTTAGCATAGCACTGGCTCCGGTCCTGGTTAGTCAGAGTAAGTTACCACCAGTACCCGTCACTAAAAATGTGGGGGCACAGGAGGACTTTCTGCTCCTCTGTTGGTTCTTTCTGCACATCTCTTGCTTCTTCCTGCACTATTCTTCATCTTTCGGGACGTCTGTTGCCTCTTTCTGCATTTGTCTTGCTTCTTGCTGCGCTTTTCTTCCTCTTTCTTCACATGTCCTAACTTTGTAGGCATAGTTAGAAATTAGCATTTAAAAAATCATTGAAATTCACAGAAAAAAACATAGGTTTCAGGGACGTTATAGTTAGTTGGACATTTCACTCGTACAAAACCATAGAAATTCCCCCGTTATAGTTAGTTCAGCTAACTACTATAACTCGCGCCCCCGCAATGCACTGCTGATGACGTCACATATTACATCATTCATGACATGGTCAGTGATATCACTGATGACATCAGTGATGACATCTCAAATGACAACACAATCAGAATTTGGACAATTGCGCCTGGAGAGACAGCGAGACAGAGACACAGATAGAGAGACAGAGACACAGATAGAGGGACAGAGATGGAGACAGAGAGACAGATACCACAGCACAGAAATCTAGGGTCAAATCAAAAAAGATCAAGCAATTCAAACATGTAAATTGTCTACACATGAAACGTGAATCCCATCAGCCACCAAAATAGCAGCCCACATCATTTGGGATCCGATAGCCCTGTCTGAGCCATCAGAAAGAACAAGGCTGCAAACAGTACGGGCACCTCTCTATACATCTCGAGATGAGGTGTCTATCAAGTGATAGTGTGGCTGACAAACATACATAGTGGTGACAAAAGCGGTGCAAAAAAAAATACATTTTTAAAGAGAGTGATGTTAAAAATGCCCAATGGAAAGAAAAACTATTTATTAATATCTATCCATGTGGCAACAGTTAAAAACAGTGTAGACGCAGTTTTGACAAAATAACTGCATAAGTCCAAAAATTAGGTCAACATGTTTCAGCCGATGGTGACTATTAATCCGGCTTTCGTCAGGACCAAACAGAACTCTTGCTACTGCTATGTGCTGTGGTATTAGTCTTAGAATTAAAGGGATTAGTCTTCTAGTGGTCGGTAAAAAATTCTCCCTTTGACCCTCCTTTGAAATATTCGTATATCTTGTTATATAGTGGACAGAGACACAGAGACACAGATAGAGACAGAGACAGAGAGATAGATACAGCTAGATAGCTAGAGACAGTGTCACAGATAGAGACAGAAACACAGAGACACAGTTAGAGACAGATAGATGAGTCAGATGGATGGAGACAGGCAGATGGATAGAGTCAGATAGATAGAGACAGATAGATAGAGACAGACAGATAGATAGATAGATAGATAGATAGACAGACAGATAGATAGATAGATAGATAGATAGATAGATAGATAGATAGATAGATAGATAGATAGATAGATAGAGACAGCCAGATAGATAGAGACAGACAGATAGATGGATAGAGACAGACAGATAGAGACAATACATAGAGAGACAGAGAGATATAGATAGAGAGATAGAGACAGACAGACAGATAGATAGAGACAGTCAGATGGATGGATAGAGACAGAGAGATGGATAGAGACAGACAGACAGATTGATAGAGACAGATAGATAGATAGAGGGACAGAGATAGATAGATAGATAGATAGATAGATAGATAGATAGATAGATAGATAGATAGATAGATAGATAGATAGATAGATAGATAGATAGATAGATAGATAGATAGATAGATAGATAGATAGATAGATAGATAGATAGATAGATAGATAGATAGATTGATAGATAGATAGATGTGTGTATGCCGGGTCTGGTGGCTCAGTGGACTAATGCGTACGCTGCAGGGGCCTGTGTTAGACCTCATCCCTAGCCCCGCCCCCACTGGCCCCGCCCCCACCGGTGCAGCCCTCGGCCACAAACCACACTGTAAATTTGGCCCCTGAGAGAAAGTTTGTGAGTACCCATGAATCTAAACCATCTAAGGAAGGGTCGGTGCCATAAAAATAATAAAGAAAATTTCACAGTGAAGGATTGCCATGACATCTCTGCATTAAAGAATAATGCATTATTGATCATTAAACCCTTGAATAAAGGGGGGAACATTGTACTGTTGGACTGGGACACATATCTCATGGAGGCAAAGCACCAATTAAACAGTACTGTACACTATAAATGGCTCCCTTAAAATCAGACAGCAAGTATTGTACAGAACTTCCATCAAAAATTGCAGATATGGCACCTAAATGACTTATTAGATTGGGATGAATAGAAAATAGTAAATGCCAAAATAGCGCCACGTATTTCCTCCTTAAAATCTACAAAGATCTGAAGACACCCCTGTGCAGATCGATCATTAGCTCTATAGATTCTACACTAGAAATCCGCTCAAGATATTTAGATCTATTCTTATAGCCCAAGGTTATTAGTCTACCTTCTTATTTAAGAGATTCTACCAATTTACTAAAACATTTGATGGCATAACATGGAAAAATGAATATGTAATGGTAACTCTAGATGTGGTGTCCTTATACACCTCAACAAATCACAGTGATGGTTTCCAAGCATGCAAAAACTTCTTGAGGGATCGAGAATCGAATATTCAGAACACACCTGGATTGTGATCAAACTGTTGAGATTCTGCTTCATAAACAATGTGTTTATATTTAAAAGCAAGTACTATTTGCAACAACAGGGCATGGCTATGGCCACCTCCTTCGCCCCCACCTATGCAAACTTGCTCATGGGTAGGGGTGGGCAGAATTTGCGTAGTCGCATAGCTCCGAGAAACAGTAAAAATCTGCGCGCGCGCAAAAATTCCGCGAACACGTGGAATTGCTTGTTCGCGATGCTTTTTTCCTGTTCGTTAACGCTGTTTGCGTGCTTGGGGGGAAATATCTTGCGAACACGCATTTTGAAAGCGCGAACAAGCAAAAAAGTCCGCAAAGCCGCAGATCACGGAATTTTGGGCAATTTCGAGTTCTCCGCGGAACACGAAATTACCTAAATTCCGCAAATTCCGCGAGCGGAACAGAATTTACCGCCCAGGCCTACTCATGGGGTGAAGGAGGTGGTCTGAGCTGAAGAGCATGATGAACACATGAAAAAGGTTGTGTTATGGACCAGATTTATAGACAATCTGTTTATCATCTGGGATATCACAACTGGAGATGTTCATTACAAAGCTAAATTCCAATCAAGTGAACATTCAACTGACAAGCACATTCAGCAAAATATGTTGTGACTTCTTGGATATCGAACTGGAAATCAAAAACAGAGAACTAAGTACAAGAATACATAGGAAAGCAACAGCCAAAAATTAAATGCTTCATGCCAACAGTATTCACCCTGCATTTTTGAAGTGAAGTATCCTGTACCGTCAAATGCTAAGGACAAAAAGATCTGCTCAATGACAGAGGAATATGATAAAGAGACTAGTTTAATGATTGAAAGGTTTACTCAGCATGGATATACCCCTTTAAAGTAGTGAAAAACACTAAGGAAAGGGTTGGCAATAAGACAAGAGAGCAAGTATTATACCAACAGAAAGGTAACTCCATCAAAACTAGCAACCTATTAAAAAGGCTGCTTGTAAGGTTTTTGGTTCGGCTCAATCCAGCATCAAAAATATATTGTAGAAGAAGTGGAACATACTTGAAAGGGATGAACACATCAAGGAGATCATTGGTACAGGTCCACGAATAACATTCAAGAAGACAAAATCTTTAGGGGATACTCTGATGTTCAGCTTCTGTGATCCCAAAAAAGGAAACAACTGGCTATCCATTAGGAATAATGGAATACTAAAATGCAGATAGCCTGTCAGTATAGACTGATTCAGAAGACTTACAAAATGTCAGAGGGCTGAACAATCACAATTCAGGACCACATAGCATGTGACACTGACCACGTAGTATATATTCTAAGGTGTGACTGCAATAAATTGTACATACATTGGGATTAGGATTAACAAATTTAGGATCAGAATCCTGCAATTTATGAGGCCCATAAGGAATGGGTACAGGAGTTACCCAGTGGCTCTGCATTTTGAGAAGCATCACAATCGGTCACTAACAGGGTTTAAGTTTTACGGAATAAAAGATGTGAAGATCAGAAGTCGACGAGGTGATTGGGAAAAGGAACTAAGGAGAGAAGAATCCAGATTGATTATAGCATTGGACACGGAACCATTCTCGGGCCACAATATGGACGCAAAGCTTTATGTGACCTATGATCTGGCCCTGAGTGGTGGGATGTGTGTTTTTATCCCCAAATTTAGTGATTGTAAAACTGATGCAAAATTTCAGTCTGCTATTACGTGGAATCATTACAACAAACAAATGATGGACGGAATGCTGACAATGCAGACATTCTCCCCCAGTCAAGAGATCTGGGTTACATCCATCGTTCTTTTGCCCACTACACCACCCCAGTTTGGACATGGCCATATGCAAATCAGTCTTGACCCTGTGCCTCATGGGAACAGTCCAGCCCGAACTGCCAAGCCATGTCTTCCCTGGACCGGAATCAAGCATCCTAGGACCGGTTTCTGGCTATCAGCCGTCATCAGCCAGGATAGCTTGACTCCAGTGGCGTAGTGAGCACGGGTCCCACGTCTGGGAATACCCATCCCACTTAGGGCGAAAAGCGTAACAACAAACAAATGATGGACGGAATGCTGACAATGCAGACATTCTCCCCCAGTCAAGAGATCTGGGTTAAATCCATCGTTCTTTTGCCCACTACACCACCCCAGTTTGGACATGGCCATATGCAAATCAGTATTGACCCTGTGCCTCATGGGAACAGTCCAGCCCGAACTGCCAAGCCATGTCTTCCCTGGACCGGAATCAAGCATCCTAGGACCGGTTTCTGGCTATCAGCCGTCATCAGCCAGGATAGCTTGACTCCAGTGGCGTAGTGAGCACGGGTCCCACGTCTGGGAATACCCATCTCACTTAGGACGAAAAGTGTTACAACAAACAAATGATGGACGGAATGCTGACAATGCAGACATTCTCCCCCAGTCAAGAGATCTGGGTTAAATCCATCGTTCTTTTGCCCACTACACCACCCCAGTTTGACCATGGCCATATGCAAATCAGTCTTGACCCTGTGCCTCATGGGAACAGTCCAGCCCGAACTGCCAAGCCATGTCTTCCCTGGACCGGAATCAAGCATCCTAGGACCGGTTTCTGGCTATCAGCCGTCATCAGCCAGGATAGCTTGACTCCAGTGGCGTAGTGAGCACGGGTCCCACGTCTGGGACTACCCATCCCACTTAGGGCGAAAAGCGTTACAACAAACAAATGATGGACGGAATGCTGACAATGCAGACATTCTCCCCCAGTCAAGAGATCTGGGTTAAATCCATCGTTCTTTTGCCCACTACACCACCCCAGTTTGGACATGGCCATATGCAAATCAGTCTTGACCCTGTGCCTCATGGGAACAGTCCAGCCCGAACTGCCAAGCCATGTCTTCCCTGGACCGGAATCAAGCATCCTAGGACGGGTTTCTGGCTATCAGCCGTCATCAGCCAGGATAGCTTGACTCCAGTGGCGTAGTGAGCACGGGTCCCACGTCTGGGAATACCCATCCCACTTAGGGCGAAAAGCGTTACAACAAACAAATGATGGACGGAATGCTGACAATGCAGACATTCTCCCCCAGTCAAGAGATCTGGGTTAAATCCATCGTTCTTTTGCCCACTACACCACCCCAGTTTGGACATGGCCATATGCAAATCAGTCTTGACCCTGTGCCTCATGGGAACAGTCCAGCCCGAACTGCCAAGCCATGTCTTCCCTGGACCGGAATCAAGCATCCTAGGACCGGTTTCTGGCTATCAGCCGTCATCAGCCAGGATAGCTTGACTCCAGTGGCGTAGTGAGCACGGGTCCCACGTATGGGAATACCCATCCCACTTAGGGCGAAAAGCGTTACAACAAACAAATGATGGACGGAATGCTGACAATGCAGACATTCTCCCCCAGTCAAGAGATCTGGGTTAAATCCATCGTTCTTTTGCCCACTACACCACCCCAGTTTGGACATGGCCGGATTTATAGACAATCTGTTTATCATCTGGGATATCACAACTGGAGATGTTCATTACAAAGCTAAATTCCAATCAAGTGAACATTCAACTGACAAGCACATTCAGCAAAATATGTTGTGACTTCTTGGATATCGAACTGGAAATCAAAAACAGAGAACTAAGTACAAGAATACATAGGAAAGCAACAGCCAAAAATTAAATGCTTCATGCCAACAGTATTCACCCTGCATTTTTGAAGTGAAGTATCCTGTACCGTAAAATGCTAAGGACAAAAAGATCTGCTCAATGACAGAGGAATATGATAAAGAGACTAGTTTAATGATTGAAAGGTTTACTCAGCATGGATACCCCTTTAAAGTAGTGAAAAACACTAAGGAAAGGGTTGGCAATAAGACAAGAGAGCAAGTATTATACCAACAGAAAGGTAACTCCATCAAAACTAGCAACCTATTAAAAAGGCTGCTTGTAAGGTTTTTGGTTCGGCTCAATCCAGCATCAAAAATATATTGTAGAAGAAGTGGAACATACTTGAAAGGGATGAACACATCAAGGAGATCATTGGTACAGGTCCACGAATAACATTCAAGAAGACAAAATCTTTAGGGGATACTCTGATGTTCAGCTTCTGTGATCCCAAAAAAGGAAACAACTGGCTATCCAATAGGAATAATGGAATAATAAAATGCAGATAGCCTGTCAGTATAGACTGATTCAGAAGACTTACAAAATGTCAGAGGGCTGAACAATCACAATTCAGGACCACATAGCATGTGACACTGACCACGTTGTATATATTCTAAGGTGTGACTGCAATAAATTGTACATTGGGAGTAGGATTAACAAACTTAGGATCAGAATCCTGCAACTTATGAGGCCCATAAGGAATGGGTACAGGAGTTACCCAGTGGCTCTGCATTTTGAGAAGCATCACAATCGGTCACTAACAGGGTTTAAGTTTTATGGAATAAAAGATGTGAAGATCAGAAGTCGACGGGGTGATTGGGAAAAGGAACTAAGGAGAGAAGAATCCAGATTGATTATAGCATTGGACACGGAACCATTCTCGAGCCACAATATGGACGCAAAGCTTCATGTGACCTATGATCTGGCCCTGAGTGGTGGGATGTGTGTTTTTATCCCCAAATTTAGTGATTGTAAAACTGATGCAAAATTTCAGTCTGCTATTACGTGGAATCATGTCATTGTTTGTAGCTTTATATTCCTGTTTGAACATAGCATATTCTAATTGACATGGCTTTTAAAAACCTTTTGAGGTCACAGGCCAAGTCCAGTACAGAAATCTTGGTGGAATACTGTTTGGCTTACAAATGTAACTATAGGGTTTCCCCTGTTATTGTATAAGTCAGGGATACAGCAACACTTCTATGAAAAGTTACTTGGGCAACAGCATCAAATGGGGGCATTAAAGTATAAATACAAAAAACCAGATCATGAATGGCAATAGAATCTTTTATTCATATCAAAAACTGAGTACAAAATCATCATGATTATGCATTTCAATATATGTATCAAACAAATGAATTCAAAAGGACTTTCATGTTGATATATGATGTAAAAACCCTATCATTCAGTCATACTTATTCATTCAACCTTCAATAATATTATACTGTCCATAGGATTCAGTATTACATGAACGTAAAAATAAAGTCATAGGTCTATTAAATGTTCTAATTTATTTCTCACATGGAGGATGTTTTCTTCTATATTTCTATACTAGTGGTAGCAATGTTTTCTAATAAGATAGCAGATATTCTTGTGAACATACTGGCAATGAAAAAATCTCAGTTGTTTTGTCAACTGTCAAAATTATATTAGAGCTAAATTTTCATCTTCACCATGGCTTATTTGTTCCCATTACATGCTGGGGGTCACGTAACTAGTTAGCATGGAGGAGTCTCGTTCATTATCGGAATTAACCAGACAAATCACTCCCCCAACTAAGAACTGCCATACGCTGTTTGGCTTATACATGATGTATGAAATTCCCGTGTCGGCTTGGGTCTATTGATAGGCGAGCGCCCTCACATATCGAATAACTTTGTACAAGTATCCACTTATGCAGTGACGACTCTATCATTCTACCCTTCGCATCTCTACGTAACGATTGTTGTTGCTATTCCCACTGCTTCAAGCAACATATTACTGCCCAAGCCACTTGATGCACTCCATGGTCCTTCGGGCGATTTAGGATGTAACGCCATCCATGATCGATTTAATCATTACCATGGAATTAGAGTTTGTTGAAAAATTCTGAAACGGCTTACCAAAGTACATACATAGATTCCACAGTGGGACCTCTCAGTCGCAGGCTTCTTCGTGAATCCTAATATCTGGAATACTTGACATCTTTCCTCTATAATAGCAGCATGCCATTTGTATCCTGAGAATATTCTCTTCTCTGCATGTCCATCCTGAACATAGCAGGAATTATTTTGACTTTTTTCCTGAGAAGGCATCTTCATGCCGAAACGCGCGTAGAAAACCACATCTTTCTACAGAAATTACCATCTTCTGTTTTTCCCCCTTTTTTATTTCACAAGCCAATATAAGTGATTCTTTATTGTATTATGTATTTTGTTGGAAACAATGTGTTGTGTCAGTAATGGTTATTTTATATTGTTGCTACATTCAATTGTCTTGTTGTATATATTGCTAGATGTTTTATTTAATATAAATAAAATGATTAAAACTAATTCTTGACCGTAGTGTGAGTACACTGTTTCAATTTACTAGAATTTTGACATTGTTTCATAATTCTATAATTCATGTTTACTGCCTAGATAAGTTATTTTGTTTTTGAACTATTTCCCTGTTCTAGGAGTACCTATTATTTACAGGGGGCCCTTATTTATACATGAAATTCCACGTAACCCATCAAAATTGCTTCATAGAAACATATAACAATGATTCCTTTGGATGGCATGAGTATATGACAGTACAGCTCAACCCGTGAGACCTCGTTCATCTTAGGATCCACACATTACAACTGACTCTAATGTAAAGATTACTTGCTATCCTAGTTGTATAAACTTCAATCCATTAATCACAGTATGCCTAATTTAGGTTTATAAATAGTGTATTGACATCATAACCTGTTAGAAAGACATAACCCATTTTAGAATCAGTTCTAGCACAGGTCACTTTACCTCGAGCCTAAATGCTCATCAACATATTATGGCATAGAGCATGCAACACTTTACCCAGATTAATTGGCAATAATAAACATCAATCACTGTATATCGGGCATGCAGAACCTATTCTGAAATTGTCATCAGCACGTGCCACTTAGCACTTAACCCTCCCAACAAAATGGTGGCACATAGCACGTGGCACTATAAATTGACCAATTGGTCTAAATATGCAGATGTCACTATATATTGCTATGCTACCTTTCCAAATGTGTATTACAGGTTCAGCCTTTGCAACCAAGGAAGCACAGATAATTTTAATTTGAGCCCTTTAACATAGCCTACTTAATGTTTGCACCGTGCGCGCACAGTAAGCACGCGGTGCTTACTGTGCTTACGGGGCTTATAAGCCATGCACAAATGGTGCCCTTCGGGCACCATTTGCACACGGGGTGGAGAGAGTGTGGATAATTTTTTCTTTTATTATTTTTGTTAAAAATATTGTGGTTTTTCACACCACTGATGAGCCCTGCACATTTGGTGGACTACGGCCACCAAAAGCACAGGGGGTGGGGAGAGTGTGGATAGTGTTTTTTTTTTTACATTTTTTACCGTACGCGTACGGTAAGCGTAATCGGCGAAATTAGCGAAAAAATTAAAATGGCATTTTTGGCCTTGGGGGGTCTTGGGGGACTCCCTCATCATGGCTATGTGTGTGTGAGCTGTCAAAACAGCTCCTTTACATGTGTATTGGTTTTATTTAACAACCTAACTCTCAGTGCGAGAGAGAAAATGGCGGCCGCCGCTTCCTGGTTTCGGCCGATTCGAATGTTTACTAAGATCTAAGAGCCAATCAGAATCGCGCTCGCGCACGCCACCGTACGCGTACGGTAAGCTTACGGTAAGCGTACCGTAAGCTGGCTCAGATATATATATTGATTTAAAGGCTATTTTCTCAGAATCAACTGAACAGATTTACACCAAACCTACAAAAGGCACTTCCTTGACCTGAGGACTACCTCTCTGCCAAATTTCAAGTAATTCTGTTCAGCCGTTTGGGCTGTAGCCCTGTCTAAAGGTCCTATGGAAAAATGCATGGGAAAAACGCGTTTTGGGACCCCCCTTTTATCTCAGCCCCCGCTTGACGAATCCTCCCGAGACTTTCAGGGTAGGAGCGGAGCCTAGCGCCCCACCTATTTTGAGAAATTCGCGAGGATTCGTCGACCAGCGCCAAAGTTATTCAAAATAAAATGTTGCGGATTTCCTATGGAAAAGGGGTCCTAACTATAACTACCTACTGGCGACCGCCAGTAGGTAATATATAAATATATATATATATATGAAGATACACGATCCTGACACGCTTCTCTCAGCATTAAGCAGGTACAGACCACAACGTGCCTTTTAAGGTTAAATGTGCAGGTTTATTACATCCACGAACAGCTACATTTCTCACAGCAAGTGCTTGGCATGACGCGTTTCGACAGCAGGACGCTGTCTTGATCACATGATGCCCCCAGGGCCAATCCGCAATAAATACTCATAATGGTGAGGAAAAACAAATTTTTTCTAAAATCAGAGACATAGAAAAAATACTATAGTTGTCCAAATACATTCATGATCACCATATGTTGAATAAAATAACACAATATGTGTAAACATTAAAAAAAAACTGCCAAAACATTAAATCATGATTAACAGATCATATCCTCATTGGCAACCAGTTATTGCAATCATGACTGATAAATCAGTTTGAGAAGTGCCGAATAGATGCTTATATCATTAGTGCAAAAGTTTGACTCAAAATATCTCGAGCATAAAGTGCAAATAGTGTGCTAAAGTGCAAATCGCTGCCAGTCATCACAACTCTATAAATAATTCTTGTCATCACAGTTGAATTTAGATTTGTTGATATGATGATTGCAGATAATGTCAGAATAAAGTGCAAGTGCATGACATTAGAATGACACATAGTATACAAAAGTGCAAATCGCTGCCAGTCATCACATCTCTATAAATAATTCTTATCATCACAATTGAATTTAAAGTTGTTGATATGATGATTGCAGATAGTGTCAGAATAAAGTGCAAGTGCATAACTTTAAAAAGACACAATAAATAACAAACTACACAAGGGTGTGGAAAAGGAGAACCAGTAGATAAAAAGAAGGTAGGTGTTATTAAAAAAGAGAGGAAACTCTAAAACCTGCCCATAAAAAGACCCCCAACAGAGACCAGTAAAAGCCAAATAAAACCAAAGGTAAAAGCCAGAGAATCCTGATAAAACCAATGGTAAAACCCAGCTAAAACCTGACCACACATCGGGAACTAATATGAGGCTAGAGATCAGAGTTAATTCCCTTTTAAAACAACCGAGTCATTAGGTATTAGATAAGAGAGGACACAAATCATGTTCTTACAATAAATCATTCAGTTATAAGAAATTATGTAGGTCCTCCCCTGTATTTAGACCATTAGGCATTTTCGTATCAAGTGTAAGTATATAACTAGACTCCAATTGCCTAAGCTTTTTTTCCCTATTGCCTCCCCTTATTGATTTTGGCACAGAATCAATTACGTAGTAACTCAAATCCTTGAGGTCATTACTATGTACATATTTAAAGTGTCTGGCCACAGGGTAGCTAGGGTCTGAGTTCACTATGGCTCGTATGTGTTGTAATATACGATTGTATACTTGTAGTTTGGTGCTGCCTATGTATTTTAATTTGCAGGAACATTCTAACACATAGACAGCATACTCTGTCCGGCAGGTTAGCAGAGTTTTGATTTTTAATGGTTTAGAATCAAATGCTGTGATTATTTCATGCATATTTTTCCCAAACTTACATTGGTGACAGCTAGTGCTCCTGAGGCGGAAGCCGGGAGCGGGGAATCCTTTTTAACAATTTTAAAGTTGGTTTAATCTTGTTTTAATCTTGTACGTAATAACGTGTAATACCTGAACTTGCATCCCGCGGTGTTGGCGCCATTCCAGGGAAGCCCCTCGCTCCTGGACACGCCCACTGACGCTTGGCCACGCCCCCTCCCACACTATTTAAATCGCGCCGTCGCACAGCGCGTATTGGTGACAGCTAGTGCTCCTGAGGCGGAAGCCGGGAGCGGGGAATCCTTTTTAACAATTTTAAAGTTGGTTTAATCTTGTTTTAATCTTGTACGTAATAAAGTGTAATACCTGAACTTGCATCCCGCGGTGTTGGCGCCTTTCCAGGGAAGCCCCTCGCTCCTGGACACGCCCACTGACGCTCGGCCACGCCCCCTCCCACACTATTTAAATCGCGCCGTCGCACAGCGCGTATTGGTGACAGCTAGTGCTCCTGAGGCGGAAGCCGGGAGCGGGGAATCCTTTTTAACAATTTTAAAGTTGGTTTAATCTTGTTTTAATCTTGTACGTAATAACGTGTAATACCTGAACTTGCATCCCGCGTTGTTGGCGCCATTCCAGGGAAGCCCCTCGCTCCTGGACACGCCCACTGACGCTCGGCCACGCCCCCTCCCACACTATTTAAATCGCGCCGTCGCACAGCGCGTATTGGTGACAGCTAGTGCTCCTGAGGCGGAAGCCGGGAGCGGGGAATCCTTTTTAACAATTTTAAAGTTGGTTTAATCTTGTTTTAATCTTGTACGTAATAACGTGTAATACCTGAACTTGCATCCCGCGGTGTTGGCGCCATTCCAGGGAAGCCCCTCGCTCCTGGACACGCCCACTGACGCTCGGCCACGCCCCCTCCCACACTATTTAAATCGCGCCGTCGCACAGCGCGTATTGGTGACAGCTAGTGCTCCTGAGGCGGAAGCCGGGAGCGGGGAATCCTTTTTAACAATTTTAAAGTTGGTTTAATCTTGTTTTAATCTTGTACGTAATAATGTGTAATACCTGAACTTGCATCCCGCGGTGTTGGCGCCATTCCAGGGAAGCCCCTCGCTCCTGGACACGCCCACTGACGCTCGGCCACGCCCCCTCCCACACTATTTAAATCGCGCCGTCGCACAGAGCGTATTGGTGACAGCTAGTGCTCCTGAGGCGGAAGCCGGGAGCGGGGAATCCTTTTTAACAATTTTAAAGTTGGTTTAATCTTGTTTTAATCTTGTACGTAATAACGTGTAATACCTGAACTTGCATCCCGCGGTGTTGGCGCCATTCCAGGGAAGCCCCTCGCTCCTGGACACGCCCACTGACGCTCGGCAACGCCCCCACTCACTCACCTTAAAGGATGCGTTGCCTCCGACCGCGCAGCGGACGCGCGCAGCAGGCGCGCCGCTGGCGCGCCGAAGGCGCGCCAAAGGCAAGCCCGTCTGCGCCCGTCCGCGCACGATCGGGCCCAGGGCCAGACCCTATGCCTGTCCTTCCAACTACAAAGGTAAGCTACTCTCGTAGAGAGCTACTTAGCCTTAGACCTAGAAAGACCAGCACATGCTACGCTCCGCAAGACCCGAACCTCCCCTACCTCAGCTGCAGCAATTGCAAACCGACGAAGCTACTCCTCCCCAAATCCCCGGTCCCACCGCCTGTCCTCAAGTTGGCGACACTCAATTGCAGATCGCTCCCGAAGCATGCCCTGCATATTAATCATCTCATGGTCGATCTAAACTTGGACATACTCTTCTTGACAGAAACTTGGATCACTGAGCACTCCAATTCCGACATGGTACTGGCTCTCCCCCCCGGCTTTCTCATCTGGTCCCAACCACGCCCTTCAGGTAGAGGTGGTGGTATTGCCATCATTTTCAGGGACCACCTCGCCTGCCGCACCAACACGATTACAACCCCGGACTCAGAGAGCTGTTTCTTCACTTTTCAGCTTACTCCGACCAGCTCCCTGTCAGGCCTTCTGGTGTACCGACCTCCCGGCCACTTCGTCCCCTTCGCAGCTTCCCTCTTGGAAATCGTTTCCTCCTCAGCCCACCTATCATCAAACTTCCTCATAACAGGCGACCTCAACATACACTTTGACGACCCGCTGGATACAGGTGCGGCCGATCTTATCTGCGACCTGGCATCTCATGGCCTTCTCCTTGCCAACACTGGTCCAACACATGTTAAAGGGCACCTTCTTGACCCAGTCTTTGCGAACATCCCCTCCCTCCAAGTTATTAACTCCCAACCACTTCCATGGACGGACCATTTTCTGATCACTTTCCACATTCCTGGGGCCACCAAGAAACCCCACAAAGCCCCCATCTTCACTAAAGATAGATCGTGGGCCAAACTCTCTGCGGTGGACTGGTCCATAGCTCTGGACTCTTCTACCCCGAGCCTTGCGGCTGACCCGTCCGAGGCTGACACCCAAGTAAGAGGCTGGCTCTCCTCCTCCCTCGATAGCCTGATTCCCATAAAAAGTCGGGAGATCAAAGATAGGACAATGGGCCATGCCCTGTGGTACACCCCGGAACTTCGAGACCTCCGCAAGGAATGCAAAAGAGCGGAAAGACTGTGGAGGAAAGACTGGGCACATAATAATAAAGACTCCTACAACATGGCGGTA
The DNA here is from genome assembly GCF_964204655.1 of Triturus cristatus. Lineage (NCBI taxonomy): Eukaryota > Metazoa > Chordata > Amphibia > Caudata > Salamandridae > Triturus > Triturus cristatus. The sequence continues at coordinate 137,568,738 of NC_140589.1, read as the reverse complement.
AGACGCTACAAATTGGCCATTAAACTAGCCAAGACTACCTTCTACGACAACAGAATTAAAAATGCGACCAATTCGGCCAAAGAATCCTTCCTGATAGTTAAGGAACTGCTCAACATCCCCTCATCTCCCGCTGCCTCCCTTCCCCCACCGGACAGATGCAAGGACTTAGCCTCATACTTCGATTCCAAAATCACGCGGATCTTGGAGTCCCTTCCCCCAATCAGCCCCCCCATCCCGGTTGAGGCAGACGCCGGCTCCACCAGCCCACGACTGTCCTCCTTTAGAGGAGTCTCCCTCGATGAGGTCACCACCACGCTGGCCAAAATGAGAAGTGGATCCCCCCTGGACCCGGCGCCCGTCAGATTCTTAAAAACCGTTTCTCCCAGCATTTCACCCACTATTAGGGATCTGATTAACACATCTCTTGCCCAAGGCACAGTGCCCTCCGCTTGGAAGAGCGCAGTTGTCAAGGCCTTGCTGAAAAAGCCCAATTTGAACCCGGACGATATGGCTAATTATAGACCCATCTCGCTCCTCCCCTGCTTCAGCAAGGTGGCGGAGAAAATAGTCAACGTGCAACTCTCCCAATTCCTCGAAACGAATAAAATTCTACGTCAGTCACAAACCGGATTCCGGCCGGGCCACGGCACAGACACCGCACTCCTCTCCGTCATCGAGGAGGCTAGGTGTATCCTGGATTCAGGAGGATCAGTGGCGGTGATCCTCCTGGACCTCAGTGCCGCTTTCGACACGGTGGACCACCATGTCCTCCTCCATCGCCTGGCCAAGGCAGGAATTGTGGGAACGGCTCATGCGTGGATCAAATCCTTCCTCTCGGGTCGCTCATTTCAGGTGTGGGACGGCAACTCCCGCTCAGACCCCCTTCCGCTCACATGTGGTGTGCCCCAGGGGTCTTCGCTTAGTCCCACCCTGTTTAATGTGTACATGGCCCCGTTAGAGGATGTGGTTACCCCCTATGGGATAAAAATAGTCAATTATGCTGACGACACCCAACTCGTCGTCTCTCTTTCCCAGCTGGACAATAACCCTAAAATCCTACTCAACTGCCTTCAAGACATACACACCTGGATGTGTGAATCCTCGCTGAAGTTGAACGGGACAAAAATAGAAATCATGCTTCTGGGCAACAAATGGTCCTCCGTCCCTCCTTCAGTCTGGCCGGATTCCTTCGGTGACATCCCCACGCCTAAGACAGAAATTAAAACACTGGGCTTCTGGTTGGAGCAGGACCTCTCCTTGAAGACCCAGGCAGTCAAGACCGCGGGGACTTGCTTTGGCCTTCTCCGCTCAATTCGTAAGATCCTCCCCCTCCTGCCCCCCTTGTCCAGGAAACTTCTAGTTCAAGGGCTCATTCTAGCACGTCTGGACTACGGCAACGCCGCCTACCTCGGCGCTCCTGAATCCACCCTGGCCAAACTCCAGCGTGCACAAAACGCCGCGGCGAGACTCATTCTCAACCTTCCTCCCAGAGCCCCGACTACACTGGCCCTTAAATCTCTGCACTGGCTGCCGGTCCGCCAGCGAGTTGAGTTTAAGGCCATGTGCATCACGCACAAACTCATCAATGGGGCTGGACCTGCCGCCCTCAAAGATATGATCACACCTTATAAAGCCCACAGAAACCTTCGTTCGGACAACGAACATCTGGCCACAGTGCCAAAATTCAAGAAGTCGCGCACCGGTGGCCGCCGCTTCTCGGTCAAAGCCGCCTCCAACTGGAACGCTCTCCCACGCCTGCTGCGCCTGGAATCTAGCCACGCACTTTTCCGCAAAAAACTCAAAACCCTCCTCTTCCCCAAATAGTTCCTGGTTCCTGGTTTCCGCCTGTCCTGGATTTTACACTCATATAGCGCGGGGATGCCCTCGGGTCACCAGGCGCTCTATAAATCTCAAAATAAATAAATAAATAAATAAGCTCGACACGAGCTACATTTGAAAAAGCCTGTTCTTTTGCTAAGCCAATTAGAAGAAACAGTAGAAACCTCAGGACTAGTTCTCACCAGTGCATCCCTCATTGAGGGTGCATGTCTAAAAGTAAGAGCAGGTAAGTCTGGTACCAATTGGGACATAGTCAAATCAGTTTTGATAATGGGCCAATTTTTGTATATTATTTTCCTGAGCTGTTTCTCTTGGCAACTAAATGTAGTGATAAGTCTAACCATATTGCATCTAGGTTGGTCGATATCATTATTGTTTTTGTTTTTATTTTCATTGAGGATGCTAGAATTCAGAGTTTCAAGTGTTTCATCCTCAAATGTCTGACCGTTTGCTTTCTCCAAGGCCAGATTTAGATCTTTATCCTTGTACCCTCGACTCTTAAATCTTTGAAATGCCTCATGTTGACAGAGTGTGCGGTCGTATTCTGAATTACAGATACGTTTTCTTAAAAACTCCCCATAAGGGATGCTTTTTATTAAATGGTTAGGGTGCAAACTGCTAGCGTGAAGTACTGCATTACTTGCAGTGCTTTTTCCATGCAATTTAGTGTGGATAGTGTCTTGTTTGATATAAATCTCTACATCAAGAAATTGCACAGATTCTTTACTGACTGTAGCAGTAAAATTCAAATTCAAATCATTGATGTTAATTTCCTTGATAAAATCATATGCTGATTCTATTGACCCTTCCCATATAATACAAACATCGTCAATAAAACGCCACCAGTGTTTAACATGTGTGTCGTACAGTGACTTGTGGGTGGTTCTGAGGACGTGCTCCTCCCACCAGCCAACGTGGAGACACGCGTAGCTGGGAGAGAAGCACGCCCCCATCGCCACTCCACGTAACTGTTGATACACCTCTCTGTTAAACAAGAAGTAATTATTGTTTAAGCACATTTTGATCATGTTCAACAGCATTGCATTATGATGATAAAATTCCATGTTGCGTTTAGATAAACAATATTCAACTGCTGTTAATCCATCTGTATGATGTATGCTTGTGTACAGGGAACATATATCCATAACAATCAGAACATAGTTTTCTTTCCACCTGATTCCTTGAATTTTAGATAAAAAATGACCAGTGTCACGTATGTATGATGGTAAAGTTTCAACAAATTCATGAAAAAAAAAATCCACATATTTCAACATGGGTTCTAGTAGTCCCTTCTGTGCAGATATGATAGGCCTTCCAGGTACTGGCATAGTATTTTTATGTACCTTTGGGATAAAATATAACACAGGGGTAGGATAGTCATTTTTGAGGAAACCAAATTAGTTTTTACTGAGGAGTCCTGTTCTTTTCCATTGAAATAGTTCTTTATGGGTGGATTCCTTTATGTTCTTTAGATCAGTAAATGTTGCTTTTCTGTAACACGTTGTATCATTAAGGTGCTTGTTCACTTCATTCATATACATTTCTCGAGGCCAGAGAACTATATTGCCACCTTTGTCCGATTTGTTTATAATGATGTTATCTTTGGACTGTAGTTTACGCATGAGAGCAGAATATTGAATTTCTTTGTATTTTCTTTGCTTATCTTTACGTAAAACAATTTTATTGAATTGTTTCAGATCTTCTACAACACAGTCACTGAAGATGTCGATGGCATCTTTGGGCATCAAAGGTATAAATATTGATGACGGACGAAAAGGGGTTAAGTTGGTTATATTGCTCTGAATGCCCAGTTCTGATAAATCATCCTGAGTTGGATTGATGGTATTATCATTTTCCTGAGCGAGTGTGTGCATAGATCTAAGCACTTGGATATCTGATACTTGTAAATTACTTCCAGATATGTTAGTGGGTTCACTGATGTTGGTCGTATCTTTTTTATTCAGTTTAAAATGTTTTAACAGTTTAAGTTTGCGGATGAATTTAAAAACATCCACTTGTGACTGTGCATATTTGAAATTGTTACTCGGACAGTATGAAAGGCCAAGTGAAAGTAGTTGGAGTTCTGCAATCGACAGTTGGACATCTGATAAATTAATCACCGTTTTATCGGGGGTGGTAATGTCTTTTATTTTGGGGGCCACTTCCTCCCTCTGCCCCCTCTGCCTGCACCTCTGGGTTTTCCACCTTTGCTTTCTGCATATGTTTTTACATCGCCGTTTTTCTTCTCTGGATCGTGAGAACGTAGTGTTTGTCGGCGGTCCTCTATAAGAAAACCCAACTCCTCTGAAGGTGTAAAGTCGGTGGGCAGTTTAGTAAGTTGGTTGTTACTACTGTCGTCAGATTCATAATTGCTACTTATGGAACTGATTTCTGAGCTAGATGGATCGATGGTAACTTGATCTGTGATATTGTTGGTCACTATCTTTGGAACCAAGGCTCGTCTTTTAACATTATCAAACTTTCTTGAGAAAGTAAATATTCTGCCTGTCTCGTAATCGTTTTTATCACGAGCAAATTTCCAAATTTTTCGAGCCTTGATAGTCTCCTCGTGTTTCTTAAGCCTTGTATCAATTTCTTCTCTGCTTTTCTTAACAATATCCTTTTGATCATGAGCTTCTAATTTGGCATTGATTTCATCTATTTCTTTTACAATTTTCACTCTGTCAATTTCGGCATATTTGATTAGGATGGACACCATGTTCATGGAGGCTTCTAAATTATTGTTGGCCCGTTCCTTTAACATTAGTGGGTTTGGTTTTTCAAAAGATGGGGCAATCAGCACTCTAAGCCCCCGCGGTACCCTCCCTACCTCCCTGTATTTCTCCAGACTCTTCTTTTCCCACCATTTGGTTAGTTCAGTCCAGAGCAGTTTTTCCAAACTTTTAAGCATACTTTTCACATCATGATTTGTACTTGTGGTTGCATCGACTTCATTGGACATAACTTTGTTCTCCGATACATTTAGAAATAAAGCATCCGCTACGGCTTCTCGAGCCCGTAGCGCATCTGCCGATGTAGACATTACGCTGCTGGATGCACGTTAGATTTAATATACTGCGTTTGCCGAATTATATCCTCAGTTGTTGATTTCGGCAAAAACTCCTTGAGGCATAATCCCAAATACCCGCAACTATAGCAAAGAGGTGGAATCACTTCCGCTTACCCGTTAGAATAGTAACAGCTCATCTGCGTCCTACGACTCCTATCAGCTGTTGGCAGTTCCGCGGGGCCGCTGAGCGTTCACTATCTCCTCAGATTCCGCTGGCGGGGGGCTGACACAGCAAATACTCCTTTCGGGTTATCGAATAGATCGCATCCGCGATGTCGGCTGCATCCCGGTCCGCCACAAACAAATGGGAGGGTCCGTATGGGCGAAGACAGCCGTACTTCGTCCGAATTGATATGAAGATACACGATCCTGACACGCTTCTCTCAGCATTTAGCAGGTACGGACCACAACGTGCCTTTTAAGGTTAAATGTGCAGGTTTATTACATCCACGAACAGCTACATTTCTCACAGCAAGTGCTCGGCATGACGCGTTTCGACAGCAGGACGCTGTCTTGATCACATGATGCCCCCAGGGCCAATCCGCAATAAATACTCATAATGGAGAGGAAAAACAATTTTTTTCTAAAATCAGAGACATAGAAAAAATACTATAGTTGTCCAAATACATTCATGATCACCATATGTTGAATAAAATAACACAATATGTGTAAACATTAAAAAAAAACTGCCAAAACATTAAATCATGATTAACAGATCATATCCTCATTGGCAACCAGTTATTGCAATCATGACTGATAAATCAGTTTGAGAAGTGCTGAATAGATGCTTATATCATTAGTGCAAAAGTTTGCCTCAAAATATCTCGAGCATAAAGTGCAAATAGTGTGCTAAAGTGCAAATCGCTGCCAGTCATTACAACTCTATAAATAATTCTTGTCATCACAGTTGAATTTAGATTTGTTGATAAGATGATTGCAGATAATGTCAGAATAAATATATATATCCAGTAAACTCCGTTTCACCTCTAATCTCCACAAGGACGGATACGGACCACAGTGAGTACTTGAAAATTATTTTCGTGCACAGCCATAACATGTTTCAATTCTCTTCGAGCCTTGATCACATGTATACATATTACCTACTGGCGGTCGCCAGTAGGTAGATATAGTTAGGACCTATTTTCCATAGGAAATCCGCAACATTCTATTTGGAATAACGTTGGTGCCGATTGACGAATCTTCGCGAAATTTTCCAAACTTTTGGCCAGCTCCGGTCTGCTCCTCTCCTGAAAATTTCACGGTGATTCGTCAAACGGGGGCTGAGAAAAAAGGGGGGTCCCAAAACGCATTTTCCTCACGCATTTTCCCATAGGACCTGTTGACGCAGCTACAGCTCAAACTGACTGAACGGAATTACACCAAATTTGGCAAAGAGGTAGTCCTCAGTTCAGACTCGTGCCTTTTGCTTAAATGGTGTAAAACCGTTCAGTAGTTCCTGAGAAAAATAGAGTTAAAAAGATAGATATATCTATGGCCTCGGAGGATCCGCGCACCCTCCCCGCACCCAGCGCGCACCCAGCCGTGCACGAGCTGAATGCTAATTGGCTGCCAACACTCTGAATCAGGAAGTGTTAACAGCCATCTTATGCCTCGGTAAACCGAAAAAAGGCGCAAAACGCGACAAGGGGGCAGGGTAGAAACACCCTGACCCCCTAGGCCTGCTCATGGGGTCCCACAAGGACCCCCAAGGCCCCAAAAAACATTTTTTTGATTTTTTTTTTTAAATTGCGGGATGCTCCCTTGCACATTCTGGAGGTACCTGGTGGGCTAGTTGGCCCCCAGGGGACCTCAGGATTGAAGAGGAATTAATTCCCCAACTTAAAACGCGCCACAGGGCGTGTTTGCACACGTCACCTCAGGCCCCGCCCCCTTCCTTCACCATTGGAAAAATATTCCTCTAAAATCAGCCGAACTACGAATTCCGATTTACTCACCTGTTATCAGGAGAGAACCCAGTGCTGCATCTTTTAGCCCAGCACTGACCCTGAAAAGTAATTCTAAGCGTACTTACCAGTAACTTGTATTTCCTTCCATAGGAATCCATTGTGTGGTTTTCAGCAGAAAATTTTCTGTGTCCATTTTTGAAACGTACAAATATCCCTCTAAAATCAGCCGAACTACGAATTCCAAATTACTCACCTGTAATCAGGAGAGAACCCAGTGCTGCATTTTTAGACCAGCACTGACCCTGAAAAGTAATTCTAAGCGTACTTACCAGTAACTTGTATTTCCTTCCATAGGAATCCATTGTGTGGTTTTCAGCAGAACATTTTCTAAGTGTCCAATTTTGAAACGTACAAATATTCCTCTAAAATCAGCCGAACTACGAATTCCGATTTACTCACCTGTTATCAGGAGAGAACCCAGGGCTGCATCTTTTAGCCCAGCACTGACTCTGAAAAGTAATTCTAAGCGTACTTACCAGTAAATTGTATTTCCTTCCATAGGAATCCATTGTGTGGTTTTCAGCAGAAAAGTTTCTATGTTTCTATTTTCACAAACTAAAAATATTCCTAAAAAATTGTCTGTATGACTTAAACACATTCTTTCAACTGTTTACAGGAGGTTAGCCTGTGCTGGATCCAGGATCCACCACTGAGTAAGAAAAGTAGCCATAACACTACTTACCTGCTAAGTGAATTTTCTGCCATAGGATAACATTGGTGATTCTATGTGAAAATTTTTATAAGTGTCAACTTTTAAAATACAATAATATTCCTTAAAAATTACTACTGTTGTGGAAATATGGATTTTTCTGGTCAGTTATGTCCCCTATCTTGGACCCCAACGGTTCTATGTGCATGTCACAAGTACATGTATGTTCCCTCCAGTTCCAGTTATGAAGACGCAAATACATGTGCGTCCACCGTCAACATGTCCTCTGTCAGATCCGCCATGAATAGGCCGGATATTCCATTCCTAAATATGAAAGGCCACCGGCTTTATATGGTTCACTTATGCCATTTTACAGTCCAGGCAAGTAGGCCCTGATTCTGTCATCAAACTCCTCTTGCTTTCTGCCTCTGAAACCTCGAGTCTGAGCCTGCATCTGTGACCATGAACTTTGTCTCATTCTCTGCGCGGCTCACGAAGCCTGACATCAGCCTATTCTCTGCCAAGAACTGTATTTCACCTTCGAATTATCTGCTTCACTCCTTAGCCGATGCATTCCTGTCTAGCAGCTTAAGTAAACATTCTTCCAGCTACTGAGCAAAGGCTCGGCTTCTCTGTCCTCATGCAAGTAATTCATAGCCCTGTTACCATGGAATATTCCTACCCCCTCGCATTCAGTGTAGACACTTAGACGCTTGTACACGCACGCACAGTCAGTATAGAATAGATTCTGTCCGAGAGTCCTTCTTTTGTGGATAACATAGTTCTTTAAACATAGGATGTTAGATATGATTTGGGATTAGGTTGACTTGACCCCCCAGACTTTTTGTCTCCACATGTAGAGCTAAATGTCAAGTCCCCTTCACCCCCTAGTTACACGTCAATTACACGTCATGTTGCTGCGCGCGCATCTATGCCAAGTATTATCTTATAGATCCACCTATATGTGACATCATAACCAATTATGTTCCTTTTTACTCCTTATTACACCCATTTTTCGGTTACGTATGTAACTCGTCAATTTCCTTATCAATTGTTACGCCTACTGCATTCGCTTCATTGTAATGTATGTACTATAAAAGTTACTTCTTGTCAATAAAGTATGTACTTCACTTCCTGAACCTCCGTGGTGATGGAACTTGGAGCAACCGATTATAATCGATCATTGGAATAAAGCCCATTCCGAACCTCTAATACCACGGATTCTGCCTCTCATTTTACTGAGCTATTTTATTATGTTTCTGTATCAAATTAAGTCCAGGTAAAGGAATTTTATTTACCACATGAATGGCGCCCGAACAGGGACACTTTCTCATCTCACGCGCCGGCGGTGAGTTGCAGGCCCGGTCTCCTGCCACAGCTGGACGGACAATAACGCGTACCAGCAGGATTTCCTGTATCTCCCTCCGGTCAAGCGGGGGCGACTGAGGCTGCGATCAACACCCAGACGAGGCGGTGAGAAGTGCGAAGTATCCCGACCAGAGCCTAGCTGAGAGAGCAAGATCCGAGGTATACAGAGACCCACCAGTTCAAAGTCGAGCCCAGTTTCCGACGAGTCTAGTCGAGTCCAGTCCGGTTCAAGTTCAAGTTACCGAGGCCTTCCGTTTCCGAAGCTACCCGGTGAGTACCATTACTGGGGAGGCATTTCTGACGTGCACATAGGTTGTGCCGGTCAAGACGGGTTTGGGTACACAAATCCGGTCTGCACTGTTTTAGCAGTGTATCTGTACTGTTTAGCAGTATATCAAGTATTCCGAAGTATCTAGTTATTGTTAAGAATTATCTTGGTGATTAGTTATGCAGACGATCACCATTGTTGTTTATTTTAAAGGTTAAAAATGTGTTTAATGTTTAATGTGTTAAACGTCCTGCATATTGTGGTATGAATGGTTGTTCATTATTGTGCTTTTGTATTAAGTGTGTTCAAGATTAAGTATCGGATCAGTTGTCAATATGCCGCTCTTTTCGAAACTAAGACAGATCACAACAAGAAAAGGGGTACTCGAAGAAGCCGTCCCTATTCCTCCTAGGGACACTCCAGGGCACTTCATGTATCACAAACATGGCTTAGACGCTATATTATTTCTTGATTTATGGGTAGACTACACCAAGGGATTACCAGAAAGTCAGAGGTGGCCCGCAGCGGGGACCTGGGATGCAGAGTGCATCATGAAAGTCGAGGAAGAGTTATGGAAAAGGAAAGTCAGACAGTCACAGAAAGACGCCGTTGAGTTATGGCGTAAAGAATCTCATAGACGTACAGAAAAAGCACGTAGACAGGAAGAGAAGAGTAAAGAGAGTTCAAACAAAGATCGAGAAAATCTATTAATTGAGGAAGGTATCCGAGTGAAATCAGAACAAGTAGATAGGCAAAGAAATGCCCTTATGAATGGTATGTACCCCCTTCTAGCCGAAGGATTACCTAAGGCTACTCCAGAGATACCGAAAGACTTGCCACCTCCATTATTCCCAATCAAGGTACATCCTAAGGGGCATCCTAGAACCGCAGAAGATGTTTTTCTTTCCTCATATTTAGATGACGCAGCTCCCGAGTATGCTAATTCCGCCCCACATAGACCGCATACCAGGGAGGTCCAACGCCAAGATCCAGTACCCGTATCCCTACAGCAACAAATCGAGTCACAAGTTCCGGCAAGCACATCTGTTTCTGCATCCGTCCCTACAGCTACTTCTATAGCTGTGTCCACACCTGTAGTTGCTGTGTCACGTTCGACGAATCCTTTCACACCCGACACCCCAGATGGGGCCACGGGAGGTGCTACCAATATTTTTTCTACGCCACCCAGAATAAATAAACTTACTTTTCAAGAGTCAGCACATTCACGTACACCCAAACTCATAAGTGCCCGTACACTTAAGGAACTTCTTATAGATTGCAGATATGACCCTGTGCCCGGTAAAGAGGACGAAATGACCCTGGCATCATTGCGTATCAGACGAGCCGCAGTGTATTTAGGGAAGTTACCAGGAATGACTGCGCATCTAGATAAAATATATCATTTTGTCCAAACAGGGCGAGATCCAGAATGTATTAACAGAGCTATGGAATACCAGAAAGTAGAGATACAGGGGGAACTGTTACGTTTCCTCATAAATTGTGTGATCAGAAATCAAGACCGACCGGGGGTAGACCCGGAAGCAATGCAAATTCTTACCAGATGGAGCCAGAATATATCAGAAGGGAGACATGATAAGCAAAATTGTATAATAGCCATGTGCCGAAAGATCCGTAAAGAAATAGAACGCCTACACGAAGAAAGATTAGAGGCAGACGAGTTCGAACAAAGCGAGGAAGAAGGGTCAGGACTGCCCGCGGGACAGTCGGACACCATAGCCTATGTAGGTAGAGGAAGATCTTGTAATAGTAATAGATGTCTTACTGACTCGATACGTCCGATATGTCCAGATAATAACAGGAATTTCCAAATACCTATAATTAATATAAGGTCTAACGAGCATTCGTTCCAAACCGCCGACAAACTACTCCAAGAACGAAGGGGTTATCATTTTCTCGATTCTATGGATGAACAAGATTTAGCCAGGGCAGCTGTCCATTGGGTGGACAGTCCCGGAAAATATAGTGATGATACAGTAGTACGCACATTTTTGAATCTCACCCCAGATGAACAGAGGTTAGTTGGGATTTATATGATTCAACAACTCATTATACTATATCGGAGTCAGCGTTCGGACCCTGGTCTCTTACCTGACATATTGACTGAATTGCTTATGAATAAATGGAGAGGTGCAAGTACTAAATTAATTAAAGAAATTCTAGAATCAAGAAAGCAGTATATTCTTTTTGTATGCGCAGAGCATGTCTCATTGCCCGTCAAGGAAAGAACCACGTATCACATGGATAGACAGAATCCCTTACGAGAAGTGCACCCAATAAAAGGCGAGGACAACGAGTTTAAGCGCGTATTTGTATATACGCCCATATCAAAAATAGAATTGTTACAAATGAAGAAAGTGGTACCCAGTCATGACAAAGATCCAGCGGGTTTTCACCGAGAAATTAAAGACATGTTACTCATGGGAGAGTATACCTATCCCGACATTATGACAATATTAAAGGTATTGATGCCTGCTGGCATTTATGAGAAACTCAAGGAAAAAGAGTGGGAGGTAGGAGACCAAAAGATAGAATGGTCAGTGTTAGAAGCGGAAGAAAAGGCCCGAACTGCAGGAGCAGGACTTGGGGATAAAACTAAAGCATTACCAGGTTTATTAGTACAAGTACTGCCACGTTTATTAACTACGAAAAAGGAAGATTGGGGTACAATTTCAGCCTGTAAACAGAAGCAAGATGAAGACACTAGTGATTACTATGCCCGATTCGAAAAATGTTTTGGTATAAATAGTGGCATAAAAGCAAGTAGCGAATCATACCCGCATCTGTTTGTAACAAAATTAGTAGAAAATGCCCTGCCCCCAGTAAAGAATAGAGTATTAAAATTCGAGAGTACCTGGCAAGGTAACGCTCCATCACAAATGTTACAAATGTTACAGTACCATCACAATAGAATTAGAGAGGAACAAGAACATGAACACAGACGCATGAAAGACACGAAAATGAAAATGCTAGTTTCCCAGACAGTTCCAGCTGAAGGACATAAAAAGGGTATGACACATTCCGATTCAGCAGGACCTGTAAAAGGGACATGCAATTATTGTAAAAAGCCAGGTCATTACGTACACGACTGTCCAGTTTTAAAACATAATATCGCCATAGGTAAAACACAAGAAAGATCACGGCCACTCAGACAAGATCAGAATGAACAAGGAGCTCTGCAGCATGCACAGGCCATGCCAGCCGCACAACAGCCAATACAGTTTGTGCCAGCTGCACCACCGTTGCCTGTTGCTGCCACACAGACAACAACACGACAAATGTATCAGACCGCACAGTATGAATATCCTGAGTATCAGCGTTACGCATGAACTAGCCTAGAGAGGGAAGTTGACTTACCCCTTATCGAGATTCCTGTAGATCAAGAAGGACCTTATGTACATAGTGAATTATTAGGCCAAGATAGAAAATTTTTACTCGATACAGGGGCAAGTCGAACAACTATAAAACGTAGTGAAGTTCCAGGGGCACCCCTCTCAGGCTCTCAGAATATTTCCCTTGGTTTTTCAGGAAAACCTATTGTTAATGAAGTATCACAGCCTCTTCCACTTACGATAGGACCTCTGACCCGAACTACAGATTTATTGCTTACTAAATCATGTCCAGAAAACTTGTTAGGAATAAAAACCCTGAAAGCTCTAGGAGCCATAATATGTTGTTCTCCGGAGGGTGTAAGGTTGTTTTTACGTGATTTTAAAGGTCACTATGTGTCTAGAGACATGGATCCCCGACTGCAGACTTTACCTACACATCTATGGGCACAAGGCCCTACTGATGTTGGTTGCATGAATATTACACCATATCGAGTCACACTAAAGGCAGGAGTGGTGCTACCACGAATGCGACAATACAAGTTACCACCAGATGCTGTAGTGGCTTTACTACAAATCATTGACGAGCTCATTGCCCAAGGAGTAGTTGTAGAAACAGACTCCAATGTATGTAATTCACCGATAATTCCGATTCTTAAACGAACAGATCCTAAGGCCCCGCCAGTATATCGATTGGTTATTGATCTGCGCGAGTTAAACAAATGCATTGTGCCACAATTTCCTGTGGTCCCAGATATCTCGTCATTACTGACAGCTATTGATTCCGAAGCGACATTCTTTACTGTAATCGATCTCAAGAATGCCTTTTTCAGCGTCCCAATAGATCCGGAAAGCCAATATTTGTTCGGATTTAGTTTAAATGGGCGTAGCTTTAAATTCTCACGCGCACCTCAAGGATTTACAGAAAGTCCCAGCATCTATAGCCAAGCACTAAAACGAGAACTTGACAGTATCCACATGCCAGTTAACACTGCCCTGCTTCAATATGTCGATGATCTGCTGATCACCGCGAGAAGCGAACCGGAATGTGAAAAAGCATGACTGACAGTTTTACAATTTCTAGCCGAAAAGGGGCACAAGGTGTCCCCTTCTAAGCTGCAATTCTGTGTCCAGCGAGTTGTTTATCTTGGACACTCGCTGTCCAAGGAGGGAAGGCAGCTTACACCGGACCGTATTCAGTTAATAGCTAACATGCCAATACCCAAGACACAAAAGGAGGTGCGGGCTTTCATAGGCCTCACTTCATATTGGAGGCAGTGGATCCCTCAGTATGCATTTCTAGCAAAACCACTCATTCAGTTAACCACACAGGAGGCAGCCACATCGACTGTCCTCCCTTGGACTCAGGAACATACACAAGCTTTTGAAAGCCTAAAGAAAGCTTTATGTCAAGCACCTGTTTTAGCAACGCCATGTTACAGAAAACAGTTTACACTCTTTGTTACAGAACGCGAAGGTACTGCCTTGTCAGTACTCACACAGGAACAAGCAGGAGCACACAAACCATGTGCTTATTTTTCTAGTACATTAGATCCCGTAGCTCAGGCTTTGCCTGCGTGCCTGAAATCAGTGGCAGCGACAGCTTTAGCAATCAGACAAAGCGATGCCATAGTGTTAGGACATCCATTGACAGTTCAAGTACCACACGCAGTAGAGGTTCTTGTAAATAGAACGCAAACACAACACTTGACTATAGCGTGACTTACAGGGTACGAACTTACATTGTTTCAGCCACATATAGAAATCAGACGCTGTAACACATTGAATCCTGCCACACTTTTGCCAGTAACCGGAACAGACCCACTAGCTCATGACTGTATTGAAGTTATTACAATAACGACAAAACCTAGACAAGACTTAACCGATGTCCCATTGTCGGATGTATGACGTTACAACGCACACTTTTACAACGCATGCACTTACAACGCATTTTTTACAACGCATAATCCATTACAACGCATGACATTACAACGCAGGACACTACAACGCATTTTTAAAAAATACCTTTACAACGCATTACCATTACAACGCATACTACCTTTACAACGCATACCATTACAACGCATAATATTAAATTACATTTAAGGTAAGTATTAGATAGTATAGGGGTAAAAATTACTATTCTAACTCCAGGGGGTGCAACAGTAGGGTAAGTGTTGGATAGTGTAGGGGTAAAAATTACTATTCTAACTCCAGGGGGTGCAACAGTAGGGTAAGTGTTGGATAGTGTAGGGGTACAAATTACTATTCTAACTCCAGGGGGTGCAACAGTAGGGTAAGTGTTGGATAGTGTAGGGGTAAAAATTACTATTCTAACTCCAGGGGGTGCATCAGTAGGGTAAGTGTTGGATAGTATAGGGGTAAAAATTACTATTCTAACTCCAGGGGGTGCATCAGTAGGGTAAGTGTTGGATAGTATAGGGGTAAAAATTACTATTCTAACTCCAGGGGGTGCATCAGTAGGGTAAGTGTTGGATAGTATAGGGGTAAAAATTACTATTCTAACTCCAGGGGGTGCATCAGTAGGGTAAGTGTTGGATAGTATAGGGGTAAAAATTACTATTCTAACTCCAGGGGGTGCAACAGTAGGGTAAGTGTTGGATAGTATAGGGGTAAAAATTACTATTCTAACTCCAGGGGGTGCATCAGTAGGGTAAGTGTTGGATAGTGTAGGGGTAAAAATTACTATTCTAACTCCAGGGGGTGCAACAGTAGGGTAAGTGTTGGATAGTGTAGGGGTAAAAATTACTATTCTAACTCCAGGGGGTGCAACAGTAGGGTAAGTGTTGGATAGTGTAGGGGTAAAAATTACTATTCTAACTCCAGGGGGTGCAACAGTAGGGTAAGTGTTGGATAGTGTAGGGGTAAAAATTACTATTCTAACTCCAGGGGGTGCAACAGTAGGGTAAGTGTTGGATAGTGTAGGGGTAAAAATTACTATTCTAACTCCAGGGGGTGCATCAGTAGGGTAAGTGTTGGATAGTATAGTGTAATATTATGCGTTGTAATGGTATGCGTTGTAATGGTAGTATGCGTTGTAATGGAATGCGTTGTAAAGGTAGTTTTTAAAAATGCGTTGTAGTGTCATGCGTTGTAATGTCATGCGTTGTAATGGATTATGCGTTGTAAAAAATGCGTTGTAATGGTAGTGCGTTGTAAAAGTTGCGTTGTAAAGGTTGTTCCCCCCCATTGTCAGATCCAGACCTGACATTGTATGTAGATGGTTCATGTATGAGAACAAGTACAGGAGAGTTAGTGGCCGCTTACGCAGTCACAACAGATACTGAAGTCATTGAAACTAATCGTATAAATACTTTGTCAGCTCAAGCCGCAGAGCTTATCGCTCTGACACAAGCCTGTATTCAAGCCACGAATAAAAAAGTCAACATATACACTGATTCACGTTATGCATTCGGAGTTGTACATGACTTCGGCGTGCTGTGGCGAGAGAGAGGTTATTTAACTTCCCACGGTGCCCACATTCAGCACGGACCCCTCATTCATGCCTTATTAGATGCAATACATCTACCCACTGCAATATCAATTATGAAATGTAAGGTTCATACGAAGGTTACTGATATCATTTCCCAAGGCAATGATCTAGCCGACAGAACAGCTAAACAGACTGCTCAAACTCAAACCCCCGACATGACAAAGACAATAGTCCCGACACCGACACATTGTATGACAGTTAAAGATCCTACTCTTGACGTAATTGACATACAGACACATGCTACACCAGACGAAATAAAGAAATGGACTGAATTAGGAGGGATTCAAACGGACCAAGGATGGATGATGAAGGAAAAGTCTGTATGGTTCCTTCCTGATTCAATGGTCCAAGTTATAATTAACACTATACATAGTCCAGCACATCTAGGAGAAAAAGCCATGCTAGACAGCATTCAACACATTTGGTTCAATAAACATTTACGAGCAGCAGCCAAACAAAAGGTCCGTACCTGTATGATCTGTTGTCAGTTTAACCCAGGAAAAAGCGTTCCCGTAGAACAGGGTGGATTTCATCCTCCTAATCACCCTTTTGAAGCCCTCCAGATGGATTATATCCAGATGGAACGATGTCGAGGATTCAAATATGTTCTTGTAGTTGTCTGCGCTCTGTCCCGTTGGACAGAGGCATACCCGGTTTCAGATTACACTGCCCCGACTACTGCCAAACAGTTGGTTCGAGAATTCTTCCCACGATACGGTTTACCACGTGTTGTTCACTCAGATAACGGCCAGCCGTTCTCATCCGAATTAATGAAACATGTTTCACTTCTGTTAGGATATCAGTGGAAATTCCACTGTGTCCGACACCCCGAGGCAGCAGGTCTCGTAGAAAGACATAATCAGATACTGAAAATCAGATTGTCCAAAATATGCAGAGAGAAAGGTGTCGACTGGGTAGTAGCGTTACCAGTTGCACTCTTTTACATGAGAATGGTAGCACACTCTCGAACAGGGCTATCCCCGTATGAGGTGATCTTTGGCAGACCACCAAATATGTGGGGGACGCCTATACCACGCAAAATAACTGATGTTGACTGTAATATGCTGACAGATTACTTGGCTTCCTTGATGTCTGCACTACAATCTTGTCGTTCACAGGTAGCTGCAGCCTTTCCCGACAACACTGAGGTGAAGCCCCATGACGTAGTTCCGGGGGACCTCATACTTGTGAGGAATTTCGACCGAAAGACTCAGCTGGAGCCCAGGTGGAAGTCGCCCAAGTTGGTCCTGCTGACCACAAGGACAGCCGTGAAGATCGAGGGCAGGAAAGGCTGGATTCATTCAAGTCATATCAAGAAATTTCATGGACTATCCTCGGATATAGACATTGTGCCCTGCACTCCCTCACAGACTGATTCAAAACTTCCTTTGGTTGAAAAGACTAAAACCGAACTCTATAAAGTAAAATTGAGGCCTAGAACGTCAGGCAATTTGATTGTTTAAGTCCTCTCCAAGGTGAAGCGGTTGAATTTGTCTCTGACATGTATCCTCTAGACCTGAATCATGGACAGTCGCGGAAAATGTTGAAACGACAGGCGTATTGTAAATCACTGCGTAGCCACTGCATAGTGACATTATTAATCTTGTTTTTCTTGAGTCTTTTAATAATTACTGCAAGTATATTGTTGCACATATATTACCCTATTTCTAGACATGTTTATAATGTTACTGCTGAACATTCTTTTAGTGACTTACCTCCGCATGAATTGTCTTATAGACTTGCGCTGCGCAATAACACTTTCATTAGTATGTTACATCATTCCCATCAGACTAGTAATGCCACTAATTGTTGGGTGTGTGGCCGACTCCCTCCCTATCAGAATTATGAAGGAGTCCTGCCTTTCTTTCCACACCCATTTACACATAATGGCTCCTGTGGAGCATGGTTCAGTTTAATCAATTCCATAGACTCAGACACAGCAGTTTACCAAGATCATTGGGTATGGGGAAACCTGAACCTAGTTTTACTCAAGGTCTGCTACCCTGACAAGGAGGGTCGCCCCAAAAGAACAGGAACTGATCTAGAAAATGAAGTATATGGATTAGGTAATTTTACACCTAATCTCATGATTCTAAATGTCGTATCCGAAGTTGAACTAGTCTTACCCACCATGTCAGTATTCCCAGCGAAGGGTGAATTGTGTGTAAGAAAGGTTGGTTCCATACATATGGGCCATAGTAAATGCACTACTATAGTAGAATTCAGTGATCAAGGCAAATCTTCATTTAGAGCTTATCGCCACTCCTACTTTATATGTGGTCAGACTGCATATATGCGTCTACCTCTAGATTGGGATGGTACCTGCTACATTGCATTCCTTTTGCCACCTGTTTTCCTAGCTCCTCCTGATTATTACAGAAATATTCATTTAGTACACAACAGAGAGCGGAGAGATCTCCCCATTGTCGATTACACTGAGACGGCATGGGACAAGTATGTAGATTTTAATAAAGGCATCTTTCCCTATATAGGTACTGTTACTAATAGTAAGCTGATACGTAGATTAACTAGAACCCTTGAAGCAGTAGTGAATGAGACTATTTCCGCCTTAGGCAATTTAACAGAAGAGCAGTCTGCTATGCGGATTGTTGTGCTTCAAAATAGTCTTGTCCTTGACGTTATCCTGGCCGATAGGGGCGGAGCTTGTAGGGTCATCAAATCAAGCTGTTGCATTTTTCATACCAGAAAATTCGCCATCTGTATATAAAGCCATAACTCGCCTTCATAAGATTGTAAGCCAGATACACCAGAATCCAGGCACCTGGACTTGGTCCGGTTGGTTTTGGAGTGTATTATCTACCTTTGGATGGAAGGTCCTATCTTTCCTAGGTATTGGCCTTCTCATACTATTCAGTTGCTGTCTATGTCTACAATGTGGACCAGCGATCTGTGGTCTGTGTGCCACATCGTGTATTCCACCACCAAGATTTCATTCGTCACGGAAGAAGAAAGAAGAACAAATGATGTTATATGAACAGATCAATGGATTGATGAAGATTGATATCTCTTAACGGGCAAGTAGGGGACAAGGAGGGAATGTGGAAATATGGATTTTTCTGGTCAGTTATGTCCCCTATCTTGGACCCCAACGGTTCTATGTGCATGTCACAAGTACATGTATGTTCCCTCCAGTTCCAGTTATGAAGACGCAAATACATGTGCGTCCACCGTCAACATGTCCTCTGTCAGATCCGCCATGAATAGGCCGGATATTCCATTCCTAAATATGAAAGGCCACCGGCTTTATATGGTTCACTTATGCCATTTTACAGTCCAGGCAAGTAGGCCCTGATTCTGTCATCAAACTCCTCTTGCTTTCTGCCTCTGAAACCTCGAGTCTGAGCCTGCATCTGTGACCATGAACTTTGTCTCATTCTCTGCGCGGCTCACGAAGCCTGACATCAGCCTATTCTCTGCCAAGAACTGTATTTCACCTTCGAATTATCTGCTTCACTCCTTAGCCGATGCATTCCTGTCTAGCAGCTTAAGTAAACATTCTTCCAGCTACTGAGCAAAGGCTCGGCTTCTCTGTCCTCATGCAAGTAATTCATAGCCCTGTTACCATGGAATATTCCTACCCCCTCGCATTCAGTGTAGACACTTAGACGCTTGTACACGCACGCACAGTCAGTATAGAATAGATTCTGTCCGAGAGTCCTTCTTTTGTGGATAACATAGTTCTTTAAACATAGGATGTTAGATATGATTTGGGATTAGGTTGACTTGACCCCCCAGACTTTTTGTCTCCACATGTAGAGCTAAATGTCAAGTCCCCTTCACCCCCTAGTTACACGTCAATTACACGTCATGTTGCTGCGCGCGCATCTATGCCAAGTATTATCTTATAGATCCACCTATATGTGACATCATAACCAATTATGTTCCTTTTTACTCCTTATTACACCCATTTTTCGGTTACGTATGTAACTCGTCAATTTCCTTATCAATTGTTACGCCTACTGCATTCGCTTCATTGTAATGTATGTACTATAAAAGTTACTTCTTGTCAATAAAGTATGTACTTCACTTCCTGAACCTCCGTGGTGATGGAACTTGGAGCAACCGATTATAATCGATCATTGGAATAAAGCCCATTCCGAACCTCTAATACCACGGATTCTGCCTCTCATTTTACTGAGCTATTTTATTATGTTTCTGTATCAAATTAAGTCCAGGTAAAGGAATTTTATTTACCACACTGTAACCAAAACGCTTTTACTCAACTGTTTACAGGAGATGTCCAAGGACTGATTCTAGGATCCAGTCCTATGGTTAGAAAAGTAATCTATTTGCATTTAACTAGAAATTCACATTGAGCTCAATGTTGCTTTGTGTTTGAAATTGTGTTGCTCATTGCAACAACTATAACTACTGTACTTAAAAGTCTGTTGCCTATTTGCCAAGTATTCAAACTAAAGTAATTCATTCTGAGAAAGTATATTTTGTATTGTAATGTATAATGTAATTATAATGTATTTAAAAAAATTTATCTAAAAATAAATAGTTTAAAAAACTGCAGTAAATCAGTATAAAAAAAATCAGTATAACAATTAATACATTCAAAATTGTCATTTACAAAACCTTTGAAATTCACTGAAAAAACCATAGGTTTCAGGCCTGATATAGTTAGGAATTAGCATTTAAAAAACCTTTGAAATTCACTGATAAAACCATAGGTTTCAGGCCTGATATAGTTAGGGATTAGCATTTAAAAAACCTTTGAAATTCACTGAGAAAACCATAGGTTTCAGGCCTGATATAGTTAGGATATAGCATTTAAAAAACCTTAGAAAGTCACTGAAAAAACAATAGGTTTTAGGGGTGTTATAGTTAGCTGGACATTTCACTCGAACAAAACCATTGAAATTCCTCCGATATAGTTAGTTGTACTAACTACATCTTGCGCGCCTGCAATCCACTGCTGATGATGTCACATATTACATCATTCATGACATGGTCAGTGACATCACTGATGACATCTCAAATGACATCACTGATAACGTCACTGATGGCATCATCCACGTGACAATCAGATACACCTCATCATACACTAGTAAAACCTTTCATCACTCACTGTAAAATACAGAGTGCCAGATTTAAAACCATTGACACACCAATACAAGTTTCTAAACACCCACTCAGTGATTCCTAGATCTATACACACATCTAATCCCTTACCTATAGATTCACTCATACTTGCTGTCAATGATCAATAGAACACTATCACTTATACACCTATATCGACATTACACACCAGCACACATCCTAATCACTTATGAAGTCATCCTACTCACTTATGCAAACAATGGATCATACGTACTTTTACTTACCTATACACTTATAAAAACACCACTTCATCTATTCATATAGATAATAAATCATACTTAGTGTGTTATAAAAACACTATTACAAGTATACAATTATCCATACAGTCACTCATACAATCACTGAGTCATATATATACTTATTTATATACAACAACTGACACATACACTGGCTTTTATTTTCCTAGTTTGTTGGACATGTACCATTGAGACATGTGTTGGCTCATCACCACACCCATAAAGATATTCACTCACCCAAACAACTGATATAACATTTAGTATTAACTTCATATACCTACTGAATCAACTATTCACACATCTTTGTGCAGTCACACACCCCCCACCGAACCACACACACATTCACTCTCCCATACAAATACTCAGTTAACTAATCAATCAATAATATAGACTTTCACATAGCTAGTAACCAACTGGTGCAGCAGTTTACACAACAACTTACAAAGTGATACAGATATTCACACAGTTTAGTCACTATCCAATTTATTTAGTGAGACACTAGAAATTAGTCAAGTAAACAGTCAATCACACTGCTACTAAATCCTCCATCCAGATATTTATATTTATATATCCACTCATTCTTCAATGCAAATTGCTATATATATATAACACATATTTAAATAACGAACCAAACCACATTCACTCGATGATGTCATCAGTGATGTCATCAGTGATGTCATTTGAGATGTCATTAGTGATGTCACTGACCATGTCATGAATGATGTAACATGTGACATCATCAGCAGTGGATTGCGGGTGCGCAAGATGTAGTTAGTACAACTAACTATATCAGAGGAATATCAATTGTTTTGTTCGAGTGAAATGTCCAGCTAACTATAACACCCCTAAAACCTATTGTTTTTTCAGTGAACTTCTAAGGTTTTTTAAATGCTAATTCTTAACTATATCAGGCCTGAAACCTATGGTTTTTTCAGTGAATTTCAAAGGTTTTTTAAATGCTAATTCCTAACTATTTCAGGCCTGAAACCTATAGTTTTTTCAGTGAATATATATATATATCTATATATCTATATATCTATATATCTAAATATGTATATATATATATATAGATAGATATAGATATAGATATATATATATATATACATATACATATACATATATATATAGATAGATAGATATGTATATTACCTACTGGCGATAGCCAGTAGGTAGTTATAGTTAGGACCACGTTTCCATAGGAAAACCTCAACATTCTATTTTGAATAACTTTGGCGCCGGTCGACGAATCCTCGCGAATTTCTCAAAATAGGTGGGGCGCTACGCTCCGCTCCTACCCTGAAAGTCTCGGGGGGATTCGTCAAGCGGGGGCTGAGATAAAAGGGGGGTCCCAAAACGCGTTTTTCCCATGCATTTTTCCATAGGACCTTTAGAACGAGCTACAGCCCGAATGGCTGAACAGAATTACTCAAAATTTGGCAGAGAGGTAGTCCCTAGGTCAAGGAAGTGCCTTTTGTAGGTTTGGTGTAAATCTGTTCAGTAGATTCTGAGAAAATAGCCTTTAAATCAATATATATATCTGAGCCAGCTTACGGTACGCTTACCGTACGCTTACGGTAAGCGTACGGTGGCGTGCGCGAGCGCGATTCTGATTGGCTCTTAGATCTTAGTAAACATTCGAATCGGCCGAAACCAGGAAGCGGCGGCCGGCATTTTGTCTCTCGCACTGAGAGAGATTTTTAAAATCGGAAGCCCAAAAACATGTAAAGGGGCTGTTTTGACAACTCCCTCCCACATAGTCATGTTGAGGGAGTCCCCAAACATCCCCCAAGTGCAAAAACGGTTTGATTTTTTTTTCGGCAATTTCGCGGGG
Organism: Triturus cristatus; assembly: GCF_964204655.1. NCBI lineage: Eukaryota > Metazoa > Chordata > Amphibia > Caudata > Salamandridae > Triturus > Triturus cristatus. The sequence goes on along the minus strand of NC_140589.1, from coordinate 137,545,522 downwards.
TACGCTTACCGTACGCTTACGGTAAGCGTACGGTAAAAAAATAAAAATAAAAAAAACACTATCCACACTTACCCCACCCCCTGTGCTTTTGGTGGCCGAAGGCCACCAAATGTGCTGGGCTTATTACAATGGAAAAAAACACTATCCACACTTACCCCACCCCCTGTGCTTTTGGTGGCCGTAGGCCACCAAATGTACAGGGCTTATTATAAGGGAAAAAAACTTAGCATTTAAAAAACCGTACTAATTCACTGAAAAAACCATAGGTTTCACACACGTTATAGTTAGGAATTAGCATTTAAAAAACCTTGCAAATTCACTGAAAAAACCATAGGTTTCACACATGTTATAGTTAGTGGAAATTTTACTGATAAAAAACCAATGAAATTGCCCCGTTATAGTTAGCGCAGGCAACTATAACTCACGCGACCGCAATCCTCTGCTGATGACATATGTGTCTTTATGAAAAAAAAATATTTGTAATATATGTATAGCTAAAAATGTATGGAAGAAGACATGGGCAAATAATGGTCTAAATACAGTATTAGCATCAGCAGAGGATTGTGGTCGCGTGAGTTATAGTTGCCTGCGCTAACTATAACGGGGCAATTTCATTGGTTTTTTATCAGTAAAATTTCCACTAACTATAACATGTGTGAAACCTATGGTTTTTTCAGTGAATATATAGATATATAGATATAGATATAGATATGTATATCCAAAGAAAAAAAGTGCAGAGCCCAATTCCGGAGTGAAAATCGTGCGTTTATTTCTCAAGTGAAAGTGGCTGCAACCTTATGTCCTCTTATCCTTAGGCGTTTCAGCAGTTAGGCCTTGGTCACAGGTGAGTAAAATTGCAATCACAGGAGAGTGCTTTAGTCCATATCCCACCTGGTTGATGTCATCTTCCTTCAAGTCCCAAGAAGCATCAGTGCTGCCATTTGAATGTCCATACATGCGGTGCCATGTTAATCCTGCTACATGACATCTGAATCACCACAGTAAGTAATACACTATTATTGATGCATCTTGTTTCTATACTAATAAAGTGCTCATGTGCATGTAGATTTAAAATAGCACAATAACTTGTCACGCTAAAAATCCAGAATTGTCCAAGAGAGGCTGTTACCTCTCCCTTCTCCGTTTCTCACCCAGTATCCAGCAATTCCAGCAAATCCATTTCGTCTGGTACGGAGTCAGCGGGTCATGCCCCCGAAAATATGTCACCATATCGTAGCAAAAACTCCATCAAGGTGGCACCCAACCCTGCAGGGCGGCATCTGCTTAGAACAGTTATGGAGATCCTGTCACATTAATCCAAAGAAACAAAGTGCAGAGAATGATTCCGGAGTGAAAATCGTGTGTTTATTTCTCAAGTGAAAGTGGCTGCAACCTTATGTCCTCTTATCCTTACGCGTTTCAGTCGTTGAGCCTTGGTCACAGATGAGTACAATTGCAACCATGGGAGAGTGCTTTAGTCCATATCCCACGTGGTTGATGTCATCTTCCTTCAAGTCCCAAGATACATCAGTGCTGCCATTTGAATGTTCATACATAGATATATAACCACATACATATGTATATATTTATATATATATATATATATCTCCTACTGGTAGTCGCCAGTAGGTAGTTATAGTTAGGATCTAGTTTCCATAGGAAAGCATTTTTTTGACTTGCCTATATCTTTGTCGCCGGTTGATGAATCTTCACAAAATCTTCCACAGTCATTCAACACTCACGTTAGCTTGAGAAGACATCCACACTACACTCAGGAATCACCAATTGGAAATCTGAATATTTTTTGCTATTGAGTGAAGCCCTGAAGAAGTTCGTTAATTGTTTACAAAGGAACGAAACGCGTTGGCTGTCGTTGTGTACTGATATCATCTATGAAATAAAAGTCAAAAAAAGAAAAATAAATACTTTGGACTTTGTATCTCACGTTTAGTGCACCTCTATTTGTATAAAACCCACATTAGCTTGTGTCTGGAAAGTTTCAGGGTGGCCTGTCAAGTGGGGGCTGAGAAAAAGGGGGGTCCTATAATGTGTTTTCCCCATGTTAATTCCCGTAGGACCTTTGAATAAGCATACAATTCAAACTGCTAGACGGAATCACACTGAATTTGGCACAAAGGTAGATTTGGGTATGCAGATCATGTTTTCACTTATTTGGTTTAAATCCATTCAGTAGTTTTAGAGATATTACCTGGAAAACACATTTGTATATATAGGGACGCGGATCCTCCGCGGATCCAACATTTCCCATATTAACACTTCTGATTGGCTGCCAGGAACTTCAAATAGGGACTGTAACATTTTAAGACTCGCCTTGAGCTGAGTCCCACATATAAAAAACCCAAAGGGGGGCAGGGTAGGACTACCCTGACCCCCTAGAAATGAAGGTAGGGTTCCATAGGGACCCCACAGGGGGTTAAAAGCATTTTTTAATTCAGTTTTGCTGCAAATTCACAGGTTGATCTGTTGCAATATTGGAAAAAAAGACGGGTGGTCTCCCGCACTACTTTGTCAGGAAGCCCCCTGGTGGGCCTTTCAAATCACACCAAACGTTCTGTTTTCAGCAAGTGAGAGCAGAGAAATGCATGTTTAACAGCTCTCTCGGTGTCAAAGCAATGCCAGCTCTCGCAGGAGGAGGGGAGCCACCAAGGACTGCAGGGGCATTCATTGTCCCCACATGTCCCCAGTGAAGATGCTGAACCCAAGGGGGGATGGGGTACCCAGGAAAGGAATCAGCCCAGGGAGAGGGTTCGCATGCCCCCTCCTTCACAATGCCCAGGGGATGAGGTCCTCGCCCCTCTGGCCGTAATAAAAGGAAAAAAAGCCGGGCCGGCTAATTGCCGGAGACCCTACCCCCTTTCACCACCGCTCTGAAAATGCACCTAGTGGTACATTAGTAGTTGGGGATGAAGTCCCCTTGGCTCCTGAGGGTCCTTGGGGGCCAGCTACCCCTCCTGTTACCTCCAGTAAGTCCCAAACAGCAGGATTGCTGAGAGGTTATCGGAGGCTGTGCCCCCTTTCTCCACCACTCTGCAAACGTTCCTCCTGGTGCACTACTAGGTGGGTGATGAAATCATTTTGGCTGCTGAGGGTCTATGGGGCCAACAAGCCCTCCTGTGACCTCCAGTAAGTTCCCCACAGTGGAATTTCAGAGTCGTCTTCGGAGGCCAGCTGGTCGGATGCACCACCCCCTATCTTCACCACTATGCAAACGTGACTACTAGTTAAAAAACCATAGAAATTCACTGAAAAAAACAAAGGTTACAGGCACGTTATAGATAATTTAAAAAACGTTGGAAATTAATTTGAGATGTCATCAGTGATGTCATGAGTGATGTCATTGACCATGCCATGAGCGATGTAGTATGTGAGGTCATAAGCAGCCCAGTTCAGGCATAGCTATATGCAAATCAGTCTTGACCCTGTGCCTCATGGGAACAGTCCAGCCCGAACTGCCAAGCCATGTCTTCCCTGGACCGGAAACAAGAATCCTTGGACCGGTTTCTGGGTAACACACCTCATCAGCCAGGCTAGCTTGAATCAAGTGTCAAAGTGAGCAAGGGACCAACGTCTGGGCATACCTTGCCAGCTTAGGGCTAACAAGCAAACACAAAGAGATGGAGCGCCGAAACGTTTCAGACACTCAACCCCAGTCACAGATCTGGGTTTAATCCATCATCGTCCGGGAAGTCCGGAGTAACTGTGAAAACGGAAAATAGGTTTTAGAGATGGTTTTTCTAGAAATACACTAGAAAAACATGGGTTTGAAGTGTACAGTAATAAACCCCTAGTGTATAAAATACTGTAATATGTGTGCATATAGGTGTTTTCACTTAATGGTTAAGCCGCTACTGTCACGGTTAACAACATCATCGCTAGATCCCTGATAACCACAGAAAGAGAAAATAGGTCAGAAAGACAGTTTTTATAGAAACTTAGTAGAAAAATATGCATTTAAACATGCTATGAAAGAAGTATGTATTTAGTAATATGTGTAGGGCAATTGATTTTTTTTAGGGGTGGGCTGAATTTGTGAAATTCACTTTCGCAAATCTTCGCGAAAATGTTAAAAATCTCTGCAAACACGTGGAAATATCGCGAAGATGCGGAAGTTTTTTTCCCGCCCGTTCGCGGTATTTTCTGCGTTGTCGCGGCTCGCCAACTTACCCATACAGTTGCTCACGGGCGCGCCCATCTTGTTTTCACTTGTCTCGCGGTGCATGATCGCGAGAAGAAAGACGTGATCGTGCGACGAATGACGTTACTGCGGGCGCGAACTGTCGCGAGACAGCGCAAATAGCTACCAAGAATCCAACATCTCGTGGAGAACGCGACCGGATCGGGAAAACTTGTCGGCGAACGCGGGGATTCAGGTAAGGCAATCGCGCGCACCCGAGAATGTATTATTTTACAGCGCGAGCAAGCAAAAAATTTCCGGTAAAATGCGGATTGCGGAAATTTGGACATTTTCGCGCTCTCCGCGGAACGAGAAAATGTCAAATTATCGCAATTTCTGCGAGCGGAACGGAATTTTAGCCCAGGCCTAATTTTTTTACATATTTTTTGGGGATGTGTTGGTAGTCATTGATTGTCTGCTTTTGTTTTCCATTCTCGCGACATCCTCTCAGGTATCACAACAACCTTGCAAATATAAAACATTTAAACAAAAAAACAGTGCTTATTAATTCACTGAAGAAAATACAAGCTTATAAAAATACCACTTACAGAGCCATTTTCAGTTAGAAAATGCAATTTCAAAAACCTTAAAAATTCAATTAAAAAATCAGAGGTTACATGGATGTTACAGTTGAGAAATAGAATTTGAAAAACCTTAGAAATTCACTTAAAAAAAAAGGTTACAGGGATGTTATAGTGAGGATTTAGCATGTAAAAAAACCTTAGAAATTCACTGAAGAAAAAAAGCTTACAGGGGTGTTATAGTTAGGCTGATATTTCACTCGTACAAAACCAGAGAAATTCAGCAGTTATAGTTAGCTGAGCTAACTATAACTCACGGCCCCGCAGTGCACTGCTTATGACATCACATATTACATCACTCATGACATGATCAGTGACATAACTGATGTCATCTTAAATAACATCTCTGATGACATCATCCAGTGACTGTGAGTGTTTTTAAAATGTTTATGAGTGTTAAATATATATAACAAGGTGTATTGATGAATCAGTGGCTGTATGCATGCCTGTATGGATGATTCAGTGGGTGTGTGACTGACTGTATAAGTGAGTGATTAGGTGTCTCACTGAATGTATGGGTGAGAACTAGGTTTTGGGAATGTCTGTATCAGTCTGTCAGATGGTGTCTAAGTGGCTGTATGGGTTGATGAGTGGGTAAGTGAGTGGCTGCATGGGTGATTGATTGAGTGTCTGAGTACCTGTATGGGTGTCTGGGTGAGAGGGTGTGTGACTGGCTGCATGGAAGAGTGAGTGGAAGAGTCAGTGTCTGTATGGGTTAGTGAGTGTGTACGTGAAGGGCTATATATGTGACTAAGTGTGTGTATGGTTGTGTTAGTGAGTAAATCAATGGTATTTGGGTGAATAACTGGATATGTGAAAGGCAGTATAGATGAGTGTTGGAGTATAAGAGTGACTATGGGTGAGTGAGGGAATGTGATAGTGGCTGTATGGGTGAGTGTGTACTTTTGTGAGTAACTGCATAGGTGAGTGAGTATGTATTAGTACCTGTATGAATAGCTGTGAGTAGCTCTATGAGTGACAATATGGGTGTATGAGTGGATAGATCAGTGGATGTATTAGTTAGCCAGTTGATATATGAGTGGCTGTATGGGTGACTTAGTGGATGTATGTGTAGACCTATGAATCAGAAAGTGGGTGTTTAAGTACTGGTATGGGTGTGTTAATGGTAGTGTGGAAGTTGGAGTGGGTGTTTGAAAGGTTATATGGGGGTGTGAGTGAGTGCGCCTGAGATTCTGTGGATGAATCCATCAGGGATGTCACTGACCATGTCATGAGTGATGTAGTATGTGAGGTCATAAGCAGTGCATTACGGGCGCGCACGTTATGATGTTAGGATTTTCATTACGATAAATCCTGTCTTTTACTCGGTGAAAGCAGGCGGGTTAGGCTCCTGTTATTAATTCCAAACACCTTGCTCCATGAACACAAGGCTCAGATCCTGGCAGGGCAGTTCAGTGTTACAGGATTAGAGCCTCCTGTAAATACATCCAAACACGATCCTTCTCTCCTGGAAAGAGATACACCGACTCCTGCTGAAAGTAATTTCAAGCGCTTTATTGCATAAAGCGATACGCTCAGGTAGAAAATGACCCAACGCATTTCTGCTCTGACTGAGCCTTGTAATGGGTAAGTGTCTCTGCATTTAAAATGAAGACACTGGATGAATGATTTCACAGAGTGTGCAATTGAAAACAGAAGTGTAACAATCTCATTTACAGAAAGCAGCATGTTTTCACTTTAAAATCCAATGTCTCAAATCCTCCTATCCCTATATTTCAATTCATACTGTTCAATGCGATGTCTTAGTTTGCAAACCTGTTTTGTCACGCTTTTGCATCTTTCATTTGCGTTATACATACTTTCAGCCAGCAAGTGGAAATCCTCCGTCTCTCTTCCATTGCCGGCTTTCACAGCAATATTCATAAGGATAAATCCTGTCTTTTACTCAGCGAAAGCAGGCGGGTCGGGCTCCTGTAATTAATTCTAACCACCTTGTTCCATGAAACCTAGCCTCAGGCCCTGGCAGGGCGGGTTTTTAATTCTATTTGCTATCTATAAAGTCCTTGAACCTTTGTTTGCTTTTTTCAGTGAATTTCTAAGGGTTTTTAAATGCTAAATCCTAACTATAACGCCACTGTAAAAAAAATTTGTGTGAATTTCGAAGGTTTTTTAATTAGCAGTCATGTTTGCAGAGTGGTGGAGAAAGGGGGCTGGGCCTTCGACCAGCTCTCAGGAATTCCACTGTGAAGGACTTCCAGGTGGTACCAGGAGGGCTTCTTGGTTTAGAAGGACCCGCTGGAGCCAAAGGGACTTCATCCGCCTACTAGTAGTGTGTCAGGAGGGGCGTTTCCAGAGTGGTGGAGAAACTAACCCTCCTGTTAACTCCAGCAAATCCCACACATTGGGTTTGCTGAGATGTTTTCAGTGGCCACTACCTCTTTCTCCTTCACTCTACAAACCCGCCTCCTGGCGCACTACTATTTGGGAGATGAAGTCCCCTTATCTCTTGAGGGTCCTTGGGGTCAACTAGCCCTCCTGTTACCTCCAGTAAGGCCCTCAGCAGCCAAGGGAACTTCATCTCCCAATCAAGAGCGTGGCAGAAGGTGTATTTGCAAAGTAGTGGAGAAAGGGGGTGGGGCCTCCTGCAAGTTGTGACTTTTTAAACTTTTTAGGAAGGGGGCCGTGTGGCCCCTCTTCACTGTACCATTTTGGGCCCCAGGGACCCCATCCCTGGAGCCTAATCCTTTTTTTTCAGAAAAACGAGGTGGGGGGCCGCGGCAGCCCCCCTCCTGGGCCGATTTAGGCCCCGGGGACCCCATCCCCCAGGTTCAGGCCATCATTTTTTTTTTAAATGGGGAGGGGGGCCTGTGCGGCCCTCCTCCACAGGCTGTTATTGCCACGGGGACCACATCCCCTGGGACATGCCCATTTAGAAAAATAATTGGGAGGGGAGCCACACTGCCCCCCTTCTGAGGCCGATTTCGGCCCGGGACCCCATCCACTGGGGCCGGACCTTTGTAATTCATTTTTTCTAAAGGTAGGGTGGCCAGCATACCCTCCTCCCCTGGTCGTTATTGCCCCGGTGACCCTATCCCCCAAGGTATGGAGCCCCAGGGAGGTGGCAATCCCGGGGCTGTGGAGAGGACTGGAGTCTCCCTACGCATTATTTAAATATAGCCCCAGGGAGGTGGCAGTCCCCGGGGCTGCGGGGGGGCCACGTGGCTCCCCCACATTTCAGTATATAAGCCCGGGGAGGTTGCGATCCCCAAGGCTGCTTTGGGGGCTGGAGCCCCCCTGCTTATTATTTTGAATATAGCCCCAGGCAGGTGGCGGTCCCCGGGGCTGTGGGGGCCAACTTGGCCATCCGCAATCCAGTATATTAGCCCTGAGTAGGTAGCAGTCCCCGAGACTGCAAGGGGGGGCTGAAGCCTCCCACATATTTTAATATAATATAGCCCCTGGGAGGTGGCATGCCCCCCTTGATTTTTGAGGTATTTAGCCCTGGGGAGGTGGTGGTCCCCGTGGTGGTGGGGGTCTGCGTGGCCCCCCGAATTTCAATCAATTAGCCTCAGGGAGGTGGCATTTCCCAGGGCTATATATATTATATATATATATATACATATTATCTACTGGCGGTCGCCAGTTGATAGTTATAGTTAGGACCGTGTTTCCATAGGAAATCTGAAAATTCTATTTTAAATAACTTTGGCGCCGGTTGACGAATCCTCGCGAATTTTTCAAAATAGGTGGGGCGCTCCGCTTCGCTCCTACCCTGAAAGTCTCGGGGTGATTCATCAAGCGGGGGCTGAGAAAAAAGTGGGGTCCCAAAACGTGTTTTCCCATGCATTTTTCCATTGGGACCTTTAGTCCAAGGTACAGCCCGAACGGCTGAACAGAATTACTTGAAATTTGGCAGAGAGGTAGTCCTCAGGTCAGGGGTGTGCCTTTTGAATATCTGGAGTCAATCTGTTCAGTAGTTCCTGAGAAAATTTTAGTTAAAAGTACATATATATCTATAAGCGTGCACCGTACGCGTACGGTAAGCTTACCGTACGCGTATGCTGCCGTGCGTGAGTTTAATTCTGATTGGTGGTTACATGACAGTAAACATTCCAGTCGGTCAAAATCCGGAAGTGTCGGCCGCCATTTTGTGTGTCTCACACTAAAAATCAAAGGGGAAGAACGTGAAAAGGGGGCAAGGTAGAGAGTTGCAGACCCCCTAGCGTTTGTCAGGGGGTCCAAGAAGGACCAAGAAGTGTAAAAAAAATATATATATTTTTTTTTTAAATCGCGGGGTGCGCGCACAGTGAAAAACCATAAAAAAAAAGAAATTAGCATTTAAAATACCGTACAAATTCACTTAAAAAACCATAGGTTTCAGGCACGTTATAGTTAGGAATTAGCATTTAAAAAACCTTGCAAATTCAGTTAAAAAACCATAGGTTTCACACATGTTATAGTTAGGTGGACATTTCATTCGTAAAAAACCAATGAAATTCCACAGTTATAGTTAGTTCAGATAACTATAACTCGCGCGACCGCCACTCTATCACAAGGATGATGTCATCAGTGATGTCATGAGTGATGCCACTGACCATGTCATGAGTGATGAAATATGTGACGTCATGAGCAATGGATTGCGGGCGCGCGAGTTATAGTTATCTGAACTAACTATAACGGTGGAATTTCATTGGTTTTTTATGAATGAAATGTCCACCTAACTATAACATGTGTGAAACCTATGTTTTTTTAACTGAATTTGCAGGGTTTTTTAAATGCTAATTCCTAACTATAACGTGCCTGAAACCTATGTTTTTTTAAGTGAATATATATATATATATATATACAGAGGGGCTATGGAGAGTTGAGGGGCAATTTTTCTGAGTGGCAGTGAAGGAATCCAAGAAGAAAGTCATGGGAGGTGGGGCCCCAAAAGTGATTCTCGCACTGGGCGCCACCAGCGCTAAAGGCTGTGATGATCGGTATGTGGCAAGGTGAAATAATACTGTGTTTTTTTGGTTTGTCTTTGGAGAGCCTGCTCATTTTGGGAAGAGGACAAGGTAAGGTAACCAGCGTCATTTTCACTGTTGTACGCATCACTCACACACACACACTCGCCAACAGTTTTAGAACAACCTATCGGCCTTCTACATAGGATAGTGTTTTAGAAGGAAGCTTTTAGCCAGTAGCAGATGTGGCGTCTCGGTGGATGACTGCTTCCTAGACCCTAAATCTGGTTCTTGAGTACAGCTCTGAGGCAGGATCAGAGACTTAGACAGCACCTGAGGGAGAAGACAATGGAGCAGAATCTGGAAGTGATTTTTCAATTGGCGCTGTTCCATCCAACAACTTCTCTTCCAGCGATTCTGAGGGACACAATGATTACAGTTGTGCTGTTCCTTTGCAACCACAGTGTGGTGACAACAGTAGCAGGTTACACCAACCCACAGAGCAGGCACGTGCGGTGGCAAGCACAGACCGAGTGCTCTTTTGGAAGCCCCCAAATTTAGTTCAGCTCCAATTTCCACCTTTCACTGGCGACGCTGGATGTAAAGTCAATACGGACAATTTCTTGTCAATTGACTGTATCCATTTCATTTTTGATGTTGACAGTCTTGAGCAAATTGTGCAGTAAACAACTTTGTGTGCCGAACAATTTCTGAGGGAGCATGGAGGCATTCTTGGGCCTCATTCTAGGACACACAAATGGACTCCCATCTCGTATGGGGAGTTAAAAATAAATGTTGGCCTTAAACTCAAAATGGGGGTAGTACTAAAACCAACCTTGCTGTCCTATTGGTCTACTAGCACAGTTTGGTTACCTCCCATCTTCGCACCGTACATGAACAGAGATCGGTTTTTGCTACTGCAGCACATGCTGCATTTCAAAGACAATTCTGCTGCATTGTCCCAAGACCAATCAGACCATGACAGGTTGTTCAAAATTTGGCCTGTCATGGAACATTTGTCTGCCAGGTTCCACAGGTTTGTACTCCTGGAAAGAATATTGCCATTGATGAGTCCTTGATCCTTGTTCAAAGGGAGGCTGGTGTTCAGGCAGTACATTGCAAGCAGAAGAGCTTGCTATGACATTGAGCTGTACATGCTGTTTGAGAGCTCGACTGGCTATGTGTACAGCTTGAGAGTGTATACAGGGAAGGACTCCAGTCTCAACTCTGTAGATTGCTCTCTCACACACAGAGAAGATTGTATGGGAGCTTGTCCAGCCTCTCCTTTACACAGTTTATAACCTTTAGATGGACAATTTCCATACAGGACTATAGCTATTCAGTGAGCTGTACAAAGCTGGCACTGTGGTCCTGTTTGTTGTTGCTGCAAAGGATTCCTGCATGAGCTCGTTTGACTGAGGTGGAACTGCTGTTAAGTGAGCCTTTTATTGGCTGTGCATGGATACCTACCTTCCATAGGCCACTACTTTACTAAGCAAGCTGCTGTAGATTTTTTTCTGCCTCTACTTGAGGAAATTATGGACTTGCTTATTGCCTGCTTAACACCTTTATCCGCAGTCAGAACATGGTTGGTGTTCTGTTCACTGATTCACAAGTGCATTATATTCCACACACTGCACATAGTGGGAGGCAGAACATACGCCACTTTGTCATGGAGTACCCTGTGTGGAAAAATTGTAAAGGCTTGACTAGATTGTGAAGTGCTTTTTAGGGAACTTATGAATACAATGCAGGGACCAGACTAAGTGTAATAAGTCAAAGAAATGTCCAGTGGGACGTATTCACCAACACTTATATTTGCTTTGAAAGTGTAGAAACTCAATTTGTAACTTGTATCATAAACAATGTTATTGAAAACAAATGACCTTGATCTAATGTATGGGCCTTTATTGATGATTAGAAATCATTTTTCCTACAGTTTCTCCCTATAATCATTTTTGTGCAATTTATGTGTTTAATCTATTATAACATTGTATGATAATGCATTGTATTTTGACCATATGTTTGGTTAATTTTAATAAAATATTTTTATAACTGTGAGCACTTGGCCTTTGATGGGTGGTGGTGTTATGTTCTGGTGATATATTGGTCCGCAGGAGTGTGTTTGCCTTGGTGTACTAAGCTGCCCAAAGGGGATCGTCTTGTTACCATGGTCTATTTGGTGCCCTACTCCTTATGTGTTTAAGGGGCCCCTCTCATTGTTTTTGTGCAATATTGTGGAGCTATCAAAATTATCCATCACAAAATGCCCTGTATTTGCAATGGGGACACCTGCGTTTTTGGTCTCTGCCTCGGCGTCCATCTAGGGAAACCCAGACATTTCTGAAAGCTAGAAACATGGGGAGTCCAGAAAGGTGTGGCTTGCGTGGATCCCCCAACGTTTACACCCAGAATCCCATGCTAACCTCAAATTTAGCTAAAATAATTACATGTTCCTCTCATTTCTATGTACCTGCACAAATTTCCCACCACCCAGCATTCCCTTCTGTCTCCCAATAAAAATGATACCTCACTTTCTAGTTTTAAGAAATGTCTAGGTTGGTAGGTTACCCTAGATGGCGCCGAGCCTGGGACTAAAAATGCAGGTGACTCCACTTGCAAAACCAGGTTGTTTTGTGATAGATAATTTAGATGACTCCACAATACATTTTGGGCCCTTCCCTGCCATGGGCATGTGGCCCACCTACACAAGTGAGGTAGCATTTATATCAGGAGATCTGGGGGAACGCTTGGTGGTAAGGATTTGTGCCGGCCCGGTGTCCTACAACTTTCCCACACATAAATGTGAGGAAACTAGTATTTTCTTTGATAAATTTGAGGTTTGCAGGGGATTCTTGGTAAGAAAACATTAGGGGATCCATGCTAGCCACATGTCCCTAGACCACCACAGGTGTCCAGCTTTCAGAACTGTCTAGGTTTGGTAGGTTTTCCTAGTTGGCTGTCGCGTCTGGGAGCAAAAACACAGGTTTCCCCATGCAAAACCAGATTGCTTTGTGATATATAATTGTGATGTCTCCACAGTAGGTTTTGGGACGTTTCCTGTTACGGGCACTAGGCCTACCCACACAAATGTGGTGCCATTTTTATTGGGAGACTTGTGTTTTTTTTAGACAAATTTTGAGGTTTGCAAACGATGCTGGGTACAAAAACGTGGAGATAGCCACTCAAGTCAGCCCATCCTGGATTCCCCTAGGTGTCTAGTATACCAAAATGTGCAGGTTTTGCTAGGTTTCCCTAAATGTTGGCTGAACTAAACCCCAAAATCCACAGCTAGGCACATTCCAAAAAAGGGTCAGTTTTCAGTGGAAAAATATGACGTGTCCATGTCGCGTTTTGGGCCGTTTATTGTTGTGGGCACCAGGCATACCCACACAAGTACCTTTTTTATTGGGAGACTTAGGGAAATGCTGGGTAGGTGGAAGTTTGTGGCTCCCCATAGATTCCAGAACTTTCCATCACAGAAATATGAGGAAAATGTGTTATTTTAGACAAATATTGAGGTTTGCAAGAGATTCTGGGTTAAAAAACATGGAGAATGTCCTGCAAGTCAGCCCATCCTGGATTCCCCTGGGTGTCTAGCTTTTAAAAATGTACAGGTTTGCTAGGTTTCCCTAGATGCCGGCTGAGTTAGGGCGCAGAATCCACAGCCAGGCACATTGCAAAAAAAGGGTCAGTTTTCAGTGAAAAAATGTGATGTGTTCACGTTACGTTTTGGACTGTTTCCTATCATGGGAACTTGGTCTACCCTCACAAGTGTGGTACCATTTTTATCGCGAGACATGGAGGAATGACAGGTGGGAAGACGTTTGTGGCTTCTTGCAGATTCTAGAACTTTCCATCACAGAAAAGTGAGGAAAATGTGTTCTTTAAGCACATTTTAAGGTGAGCAAGGAATTCTGGGTAAGAGAACCTGGTGAAATCCACACAACGTAACCCCATCCAGGATTTCTCTGCATTTCTAGTTCTAAAAAAAAGAACAGGTTTACTAGGTTTCTCTAGGTGCCAGCTGAGGTAGGGTCCAAAATCTCGAGATACCCACATTGGAAAAAAAGGCTCTGTTTTTGGTGGAAAAATGCAATGTGCCCATGTTGCGTTTAGGGCCGATTCCTGCTGCAGCTTCTAGACCTAACCACAGAAGCGAGGCACCATTTTTATCAGGATACTTGGGGAAATGCCAGGTAGATGGAAGTTTGTGGCTCCCCTCATATTCCAGAACTTTCTATCACAGAAATGTGAGGTATGAAGTATTATTTTAGTCAAAGTTTGAGGTTTGCAAGGAAATCTGGGTAAAAGGATGTGGTGAAAGCCATGCAAGTCAGCCCACCCTGGCTACCCCTAGGTGTCTGGTTTTCAAAAATGACAGGTTGGCTAGATTTCCCAAGGTGACAGCTGAGCTAGAGTCTAAAATCTAGAGCGACCCAAATTATATTCAGTTGCAAAATGCTTTGCCTCAATGTTTTGGGCAGTTTCCCGTCACAGGCAGTAGGCTTACCCACACAAGTGAGATAAAAAATGTATTGAGAGACTTGTGAGATTATAGAAAAGTAGAACATTTGTTATTACCAATTGCATTTTGCTGCATTTGTGCTTTTCAAATGTAAGCCAGTTATCGAAAGCATGACTTTTAGAAAAATACCCTCTAAATCCTACACTAGTACAGGAACCCACAGATTCAGAGATGTACAAATAACTACTGCTCCTAAACTCCATAGCTTGTGTCCATTTCAGAAATACATAGGTTCCATATTACCCATTTTTCACCATACAATTTGGTCTATACTCTGTACTCAATACAAAACCATTGCGCAGTGCAGCTCAGTTGTTGTCTTTGAATACCTTGGGTTCTTGGAGGACCTACAAACCCTATATATAACCGCAAGCAGAATGGTCTAGTGGACAAAATGATATATGGCTTTTGTAAATCGGATATCGTGACAAAAAGGTACAGATGAAAATGTTGTCGCAAATTACTGTTTTTCCCTACTCATTTTCAAAATTTCTTTATTTCAACAGTTATTATCCTTGGGAAAGCCATGAGGGATCTACACATATGATCCCTTGCTGAATTTGGAATTTAGCTTCTTTTCAGATATATATAGCTTTTCTGGATCACCCATGGGTTTCACACTGGAAGTAGGTTGAGAACACAAACAATAGGGAAAATAGGCTACTTCTTAGAAAAATGCCAAAACTGTGGTACAAAATTAGGTTTTCTGATTCAGCTCTGGGTGTTCCTGAAAGCTGGGAAGATGGTGACTTTAGTACAGTAAACTGTTTGTGGATGCCATTTTTAGGAAAAAAACAAGACACTTTAATCTGAAGCACTTTTTCCCTATGTTTTTCCCAACACTCTAAGGGGCATATTATCCAGGACGGCGTTAAAATTATCGCCGTTTTAGCGGCAGAAAAACTTCCGCTAAAGTGGCGATAATGGGCTTGATAATATTCCCTGGACAATTCCAATAGAAGCCCATGCTGACACCAGAACATGGGCTTCTATTGGAATTCTCAAGGGCATATTATCAAGCCCATTATCGCCGCTTTAGCGGCAGTTTACTGCCGCTAAACCGCAGATAATTTTTAACGCCGTCCTTGATAATATGCCCCTCAATTTGCTATATTTTGCCCTATTTCTCGGTCCCTTCCAGGGGAATCCACAAAAGCTGGTTACCTTTAGAGTCCATAGGATCTTGGAAAAAAAGATAGCAAATTTGGTGTTTATACCTTATTTTCAAGAGAAGTTATGGAGCCCTTAGCATGAACTACCCCCAAAAAGGGCTCAGCACTGGGAGGGGGGGGGGGCAGCAGTTAAAGTGTTAAGACATATCATCAAGGTGCTTAAACATATCTGAATAGAGACAAAGAGGCACAGTATTATTCTCAGTCGCAAAAGATAGTAAGAAGAGTGGATGACAGAACAATTTGTGGTTTAGATGTTCAAAGAGTAGTGGAGGGAAGGAGGGGAGACAAACAATAAAATCAAACAAGAATTAATAAAACCAAAAGTTCGCATCTTGGAAGATTTGCAATGTTTTTCTTTATTTTAGTTTTTTGCAAATATGCACATATCAATAAAAGTTCAACAATTATTAAAAAAAATTCTGAAGGTGGTGTGAATATGTTTGCATACAAAAAAATGTAAAAACCAACAATTGCAAAAATAAAAATTAACTGCAATCAAAGCAGAGATTGTCCCACCAGCACTAAAACAAAAGTGGGGTTCATTTTAGGTAGATGACCACAGCATTGAGCCAGTGAAAGTGGCCATTGGCTGAAATTAGCTGCCCCATTTCAGGCAAGGTATTGTTAGCTAGCCTACTAAAGCTTCAGGCAGGACATGCATAACTTTAAAAAAAATACTTTCCCTGTATATTTTTAAAAATAAAACCCAACTTCACAGTTTATATGGATTTTTTAAAAATATTAAATTTGAGGGGTGAATGAACGTAGCGGCTTGTTTAAGGGCAAAAACAATGCAAACATGGTATTTACCTGTGCTTGCTTTAACTTTTCCAGTGGAACAAGCCACAACCCTACACAGTGATAATACTTTTGGGGGCTAGTCCCTGTAAGAACATGCCAAACCGAATTCTTTACATACGCCACCTTTAAATGCGAGGCACTACTTTGGAATGACATACATAATGTTTAAGAGTATGATTTTCTTTTCTCAAAAAGGGTTATTTTTACAGGTTTTCCTGCAGGTTTAAAAGCTAAAGCAGTCAGCCTACTCATGCAGACCTGAAGCCATATTTTTCTTGCCAGCCGACTGAATGGCATAATATGTGCTGCAGTCTACAAGTCACGTTTAACTTCCAGGCCATTGGTGTATATTCTGCAAAATATACAATGGCCATACAGGAACATTAAATATGCCATTTGAGTATTAGCCAATTTTATCATGCTTAGTGGGTCAGAGCACATGCACTGGGGACTCAACAGCAGTGTCCCAGTGCACAGAGATAAAAAAAACAGCAATGAGTCCATCACAAATGTGGGTGATCACATGGACATTTTTTACAATGTGGATATATTTATGAATTTTTATAATACTTTTTTTGAAAACATGAGATATGTACAATATTTAAAACTGTTTTTATGCTGATCTAAAAAGAGACACAAAGAATAAAGACAGAAGAAAAATAGACAGATGGAGATAAAGAGTGAGAGAGAGAAAAGGAGAAAGAGCTTAAGAAAGAGATAGTAATAGAGTGACAGGACGGAGAGACTGTGAGAATGAGAGAAAGAAAGAGAGATAGATGAACAGAGTAACACAATAGAGAGAAAAGGTGAGAAACAGAAACCCTTGTCCTTTAGTGCTGGGCGTTGACTCTGAGGTCTCTATGACGTTCCCTTGCAGTCTATGCTGTAATGTAGTAATATCCCAAATTAGTTCAAGAAAAGAGATGCTGCTGGAACTCTTTATTAATGCACCCCATTAAACTGCCTCCTGCACCAGTTCCCCATAGCAACTTGAATCATATCACTGTAATACACCTAATAAAACATCTAAGGCTGTATTGGCAACCTTAAGTATAGAAATACTAACATGTCAACATATCACATCTGCATATAATAAGATGCCATTGTTGCCATTTAAAACCCCTTGGAGGCAAATCAGTATTTAACTGATTTGTGTAGGAGACAGAGGGAGGCAAAAAGTATATTTATCTTTAATACTCATGTGAACATCAGCACTCATGTTGTCTATTGGTTTTTAAGGCTACTTGTTTGAAACAATTTTGAAATTGCAAACCCTCTGATTTTAAAAACCCAGGGTTTGCAACCGCAAAATGGTGTTTTGCCATGTGCAATTCGGTAGAGCCTTTCCAAAGCATGAAATGAGTATAGTGACTTACGCAGAATCAAAATTAGGAAGGGAAATGACAGTCCTCTACCTTCCACTCATCATTACAAATTGCAATGAGATATATCAGTGGCTTTTGACCATAATTGTGGTAGCAAACCATTGAAAATTATTGACTCCTCAAAGCTGTTGTTAGCTATTTGAGGAGGGGAAGCTGTCCTACAAAGGGAAAGCTCTCCTTGTTGGACCAATTTCCGTTTGGAAATTGTGTTGTCTAGGGAACCACTGCCTGCACCTCCCAATGTCATCACAAATGGGAAATGTTTCCAATTTGGGAAAATGGGCTGTTTTAAAAATATTCCATTTGAGAATGCAAACACATGGAAGTTGATCTGCTGTTCCTTGCAGGCCACCATACTAGTGTTGACTGCAAACCTCACGAGCTCTGAAATTATAACCTGTCTAACTATAACTTTGGTTAATTATATTGTTTTGCAACTCTAAGCAATCTGAGATTTTGTGACATGACCTATTAGTACATAGGGTGCATTGCACAATTACAGCAAGATCACAAAACATTTTAGCACAGTTTGCAACCACTATTTGCAACCGATATATTTGTACTTCGGACCCTAAATGTTTTGAAAGTTCATGGTTGTGTTTTTAAATGCATGTCCATAGACAAGAGCATCTTTGTTGTCGTACGTTTTCCACTTTTCATTGGGAACTGTTTGGTTGTTGGACAACATAAATGTTGGGATGGAGACATACTGATTCCGTACACCCCCTCAGGACATGTTGGCCTGCTAGCTCACAGTGTCACCATAAGTACCCCTAAACCTGGCAAGGTAACAAATGCTTTGGCCAACCTCAGAACATGACAACTCTGATCCCCAAGAAATCGTGGTAACGGATCCAGAACCTGTTTGCTCAGTCACACATGCTCACTCAGAGAGATATATCTGAAATACACATAGGGGCATTTTAATATGTATTGAACCATTGTGATTCTTGTATAAAATATATGTGCTGCAGTGATTAATAAACAGAGGCAGATGAAGGTGATTAGCAATATAAGGACAGTGAAAAGAATGAACAATTCTACCATCATGCTAAAACAGCGTATATATAATGGCATGTAAGTACTGTGAATAGTGTACTCCTGCCATGCATTCCCTAACCTACTTGCCTGGGCGGGTGATCTGCCAAGAATCTTTTACTGGATGGGCTAAATCCCTATTACCTGAAGGCCAGGTATGTAGATCCCCATCTTGTTCACATGTTGGACATCCCTCCTTGCAGAGTTTAAACAGGAATCAGCTGTGCTGAAACGCTGACAATACCGATGACCTCGTAATGACAGCAGAGTGCTCTGCTAATTATGTATGGAAATGCATGTGTATTTATAACAACAGCATTCATGGATCCATGTCGAGGCTTCAGCTGAGCTGACATTGTCTATTGTCTCTGTGATAGTGCTGTCGCCTTATGGATGAAAAATTAGATGGCAACATTTGCACGATGTATGTTCAGGTCTTGTACCAAATGTCAAAGGTGTCGTGATAACGTATTTATGAAGTGGAATTGTAAGCAATGTGGATTCAGAGAAACTAATATTGCACTGTCACATAAGCAGATGTGTGTCAAAAGCCATCATGTGGAAAAATAAGACAACTTTAGAAATGCGTACATGTAAAATGACAGTGTTTCGTCCTGGGCCTAACCTATCCGCGTGACATTGTTGCTCTTTAGCTTTTTTGTAACAACTATTGGGAAGACTCTCGAAGTCGGTCCTTTCTCCTTTGCAGCAATTTTCACCTTAAATATTTTTATCAGTTTGTTTACCTACTTATTTTTTGGCAACGCATTTGACTGCATAGTGGGTGAAAGCCAGAAAAGATGTTTTCTATGGAACATGTGGTTAAGCTGAATGCATCTGTGCCAGCTGCAGTTCCTCTGATGTTTGGCAGCTTGAGAAGGTTTCTGCTGCTGTTTATGTGTCTACCACTTTAGCTTCTGGCTCTACCTTGCCATCTGTGGCTTGCCCTTTGAAGCCCTCTCCAGTTGAATCACTTGGAAACCCACATAGGTGTTTTTGTCAAGTTATATTAGGGCAGTAAATAGTTAAATCCCTAGATATATTGCCTGGTACCTTATTGGATTTAATATCTGATCGGGTGATGGCCTTAGTATCCAGGCCAACAATGACAAGCATTGATATACCTGTTTTATAAAACTTGAGTATTCATAAGGTATAAAGCTGTCCAGTAACTTGTGGTTGGTAAAAGGCAGCATTGATAGAAAGTCTTATTGAGGCCTGTTTCTTGATTTCCAATGTACTCTGTATACTAAACGGGATGCTGCACAATGAGTCAGTAGTGTTACATCTTGAAAATGCTCAGGCACAACATCCATGGGGGGCGACACATATGAATGAGTACTTCACAGTACATTAAATAAAATGTAAAAAAAATACTTAAAAAGTACAACTGGTTATTGGAAGCATGAATATGCTTATCTTTTAATTATACACAAAGGTACAAACGGTAATCTATACAAGAACATTAGTTGCTCACTTGAAATTATTTTTTGGCGTAGATGTGTTTCAACATGACTTGTAGTTGTGCATATACTCCCAGGAGCTATATGTTGCTCAGCCATCACTTTGAATATTGCTCCAGTTTTAATGAAATACGTACTTGCATACCTTGAATTTTTACCGGGAACTTTGGGTGTTTTTTTTCTCTTTTTCAGAGTACATCTGTACATTATTGAGATTATACTTTTTTCTTCTGGCCTGTATATAGGATGTTGCAGAAGACCATTCCCGCCTCTGTTCCCATTCCTTACTATTTATCATGTGTGGAAACTAATTTGCACTGGTGTTTTTTTCCGTGTACCTGGCATAACTTTGTGACATGATTTTGTTTTCTTTACACCAAACAGGAGAATCCTTGTGGATGGCTCTTTTGCTAATGTGGTGCCTTTTTGGCACAGTATCCACTATTCGTGCCTTTGAGGAGTTATGGAATTTTGCCTCGTTACTTTCAGCTTTATTCTGTATTCCCAATCAATGCGCTTGTCATTCAATCAGAAAAAGCAGATTCTGCCCTGAGTGTGGGGACTCCACCCGATTTGTATCTTTACTACACTTGAGTTGGCTTCGTGAATTGGGGCCTCACTTTTTTTTATCAGTAGAAATAGTTTTTGCAGCAGGATAATGGATCTTTTACCATCCCAAAGAGATGTTTGCATTAATTTACTCTAGCGCAGTAGTTCTTAACATTTTGACCTCTGTGGACCCCTACTTAATCACTCCTGTAACCTAGGGACCCTCGCTGAATCATTATTGAAAGCGGTGACCTCCATTGAGTCATTACTGGATGCCACAGCTCGCGGCATAAGCATTTTCGATGATTTGAACTGCAAAGCAATACAATAAAAAAATACAGAAACACACATTCTTCAAAAAATACACAAAATATTAAATGTTTTGTTTAATACACAAATATTAAATTATCTAAATTTTAATTTTAATGGGAAGGTTGGAGCTTTTTTAAATTCAATTGCGGCTACTCATCATCCATATTATATCTTGTCTGATGCACTTTCACACATCTCACAAATCTGAGGATACTAACTTAGTTTGTAGCCTCCAATTTTACATTTACTTCTTTATTTATATAGATTTTATTGGTCTGTGCTGTAACACTAGGCCAAACTTACCATTTACCCTTCAATAAATCTTTCTAGGTGCCTGAGAGCAGAAGAGGTAAAGAGGAGTTAGCATCAATTTACAGTGTCGCCATTAAGGACCAGGAATCGGTCTATAAAGTTAACTGAGGTTTATTACAAATTAAGAGTCAAACTGAACTATATGAATCTCAAAGGCATATTGTAAATGTACAAAATTGCCACAGGATAGCCAAAGCATCTAAAGAAATTCAATCAATACAGCATAAGACATACAAGAACTTCAGTGACAGCAATACAAAGACTAGGAAACAAAATCTGATGATCAGTATATGGGTTTCGATCCTCTAGTTTATGAATCGGTAAATCTAAAATCACCTAATTTAGTCTGTTAGAAATGGGGTCTCTAGTTGACAGTGGTCCAAGTAGGAAGAGTCACTCTAGTCTGGGTAAGGGTGTCACACAGCTAAGATAACCCCTGCTGCCCCCCTTGGTAGCTTGGCACGAGCCATCAGGCTTATCTCAGAGGCAATGTACCCACATACACAGAAACACAGTGAAAACACTACAAAACAAGTCCACAACGGTTTAGAAAAACAGACAATCTTTATTTCAATAGAACAAGACGGAAATGACAACATTCCAACAAACACAAGTCAAAAAATCACTTTTCAAAGATTGAGCAAGTTTAGTTCATAGAAATCAATGGATGCAATTGTTTAAGCACAAAGTATCTTAAATGGGTCAGAAATCAAAGAAGATGCAATTCGCAGGGGAGGTGAGGTGCCGGAAAAGCGAAGCAATGCATCGGTTCCTTACTACACAGGGGAGGTGTTGGTTCCATACTGGTAGGAAAGGGGATGCGTCAGTTCCTTACTGCTAGGCAGGACAGGTGATGCGTCTGTTCCTTACTCAGAGGGGAGGGTGATGCTTCAGTTTCTTACTGCAGGGGAGGTGAAGCATTGGTTTCCGGGCATGTGGCCTTGGTTCTAATTGCGGTGTTGATGAAGAGTTGGTGCCGAGGGACGATGCATTGAAAATCCAGAATCCAGATGCACTGCATCAATGTGGCAGCTGCGAATCAGGCGCTGCGTCCATTTTGCAGCCGCGAAGCAGGTGCTGCGTCGATTCTGCAGCCATGAGCAGGTGATGTGTCAGAGCGGGAGCCATGGATGTCGGTGACATTGTGTTCAAAACTCACGCTGCAACATTCTTTTCTGACGTGCTGCAATAACAAGCTGGGGCCTGTGGTAAAAGCTGTGCTCAATGCTTCCAGGAGGAACCATATGCAGTTCAGACATCGGTGGTATGTCAATGTTTTGCAGCGATGTGTCCAGAAAACCAGTTGAAAGCAAAGTCCAGTCTTTTCACTCCCAGGACAGAAGCAGCAAGGAGCAGGCCAGTACAACAAAGCAACAGGCAGAGTGGCAGTCCCTCCTACAGCATCCAGCTCTTCTTCCTGGCAGAAAGTCCTCAGTCCAGAAGTGTTCTGATTTTGGGGTGTCATGGGTTCAATACTTAAACCCCTTTCTGCCTTTGAAGTAGGCAAACCTCAAAGGAAAGTCTGCAGTACACAAGGCCCTGACCTTCGCTGACCTTGTTCCAGACACACTACAGGGGGTTAAGGCAGCTTTATGTGAAGACAAGCACAGCCCCATTCAGGTGTCAGTGACAACTCCTCCAATCACTCTAGCTCAGGAAGGTCCATCAGCCTGGTGGTGGCCCATCAGGATATGCAAGGCATAACTTAGTTCCCTTTGTGTGACTGTCCAGAGTGAATGCAGAAGAGCCCAACTGTCAGCAAACCCAGACATGCATTCTACAGACTGGCAGAGACAAAAAACAGTCAAACAAGAAAATGCCCACTATCTAAAAGTGGCATTTTCAAACACACAATTAAAAACCAACTTTAAGAAAAGATGTTTTATAAATTGTGAGTTTACAGACCCCAAACTCCAAATCTCCATCTTTAACCAATGGGAAATTACACTTAAAAGATATTTCAAGGCAATCCCCATGTTACCCTACGGAAGAGATAGTCCTTGCAATAGTGAAAAACAAAATTATCAGTATTTCACCATTAGGACATGAAAAACACACCAGTACTTGTCCTACAATTTAAATACACTGTAACCTGCCCATGGGGCTGCCTTGGGCTTACCATATGGGTGACTTACATGTAGTAAAAGGGAAGGTTTGAGCCTTTGAGCCTGGCAAGTGGGTGCACTTGCCTGGTCAAAATGGCAGTTTAAAACTGCACTCACACAGACATTGTAGTGGCAGGTCTGATACAAGTTTGTAGGGCTACTCATGTGGTTGGCACAATCAGTGCTGCA
This sequence comes from Triturus cristatus, assembly GCF_964204655.1. Lineage (NCBI taxonomy): Eukaryota > Metazoa > Chordata > Amphibia > Caudata > Salamandridae > Triturus > Triturus cristatus. The sequence continues at coordinate 137,521,979 of NC_140589.1, read as the reverse complement.
GACCCACTAGTAGCATTTGATTTACAGGCCCTGGATGCACCTGTTGCTCTTTACTAGGGACCTACTAGTAAATCAAATATGCCAATCATGGATAAAACCAATCACCAAGGCATTTTAGACAGAAAGCATATGCACTTTAGCACTGGTTAGCAGTGATAAAGTGCCCAGAGTCCTAAGACCAACAAAAACAGGACAGAGAAAAATAGGAGGAAGAAGGCAAAAAGTTTGGGGATAACCTTGTAAAACAGGCCAGGACCAACATAGTCCTAAGCTTAGGTTGGGAAGTTGGGAACCTAGTTAAATCAGGAAGGTGTCAGTATTGAGGCGACTTCAGTAGAAGTGATCTGGATCAGTAAATTGCATAGCATGAAGCCACACAATAAGAGCATTGTAGAAATGTCTGTACCCCTCAGAGTCTCTAGGGAATCTGTTCTAATGACTAAAGTGTGAACACAAGTTAAACCCACAAAATATTCATAGTTTCAATTGATCAAATTCAGTAACTTTTCACCTATGAACGGTAGAAATTGGCATCCTCTATCGTATCTCTTCGTCCCACAGTTAAAACATCAGGATGTTCTTGACTGTCTCCCGTCTCCAGATGGTACATGAGTAGGTGTCCTACCTTAAGGTTCATTAGTGCCTCTCATCCTTGCCAGAAGTTCTCCTCTGGAGCCTCTCTATCTCCAACACAGTACGCCTTCACATGGCTATTTGCACATGCAAAAGAAAAAACATTGCTATCCAAAGAACTTTCAAGTTGAAGGTTAATCACTGAAAACCAAATGCTTAGGGTCTTTGGTTAGACTAACAATAAATAAGTCAATGTGCACCTTAAATACATGACTGTGTGCACATACTATTACAATAACATGTAGGACATTAATGAATACATTGTTACAGGGAAAGTATACTTCAGGTAAATGAAATATAACTCAAACACACAAATGTAAATGCGAATGAGAACTACAAATTGTAACATTATGATTAAGGTATTAGAACACACTATTATATGAATGACTAATTTCTACTGTGAATACTCTCCAATGTTGTGTACATTAATAGGATTTAAACACACAGGGCCCGATTCACAGAAGTAGCTTAAGACAAAATCCTAAACGTACTACTTTTGGTATTCACAGAAGTTAGGATTTTGTCTTAATTTTGTCTTAAGACAAACTTAAGACAGACTTAAGACAGACTTAAGACAAACTTAAGACAGACTTAAGACAGACTTAAGACAGACTTAAGACAAACTTAAGACAGACTTAAGACAGACTTAAGACAGACTTAATTTAGGATTTTGTCTTAAGTTTGTCTTAAGTCTGTCTTAAGTCTGTCTTAAGTTTGTCTTAAGTTTGTCTTAAGTCTGTCTTAAGTTTGTCTTAAGTTTGTCTTAAGTCTGTCTTAAGTTTGTCTTAAGACAAACTTAAGAAAAAATCCCAACTTCTGTGAATACCAAAAGTAGTAAGTTTAGGATTTTGTCTTAAGTTAGTTCTGTGAATCGGCCCCCACAAAATACATTATGCTAATGCATGCATGTAAATATTGTGCTTCTGTGACATATAGGGGCGGAGCTTAGACTGGTGCCTCCAGTCACCCCTCTGATGGCGAATTTAGCCATCACAATCAAGATATACTCTTATCAGATGGACCAATTAAAGCCTTGTAGTTTTCATATCACCATACTATCTACTCTTGTGTCTCTTCGAACTCTACATCAGCTCTCTTTCTTTTCACTTGACGTCTTATTTCCATACACTTCTACCCTTAAAAATCACCACTAGAAATATCACACAAATTGTGATTATCACAAAGGGTTTCAAAAGAACATCCAAATTTCCATTTCCCAGGTTTCCAAACCATTTGCCCGCTGCAGCAAATCCACTCCCAATAGCTTCTCAAGCACCTGTTGCTTCCAACTCTTTCAACTCTCCCTACAGACAAGAAATATTCTTAATATATTTCTGCAAATCCTTACTCTTGCCCGGTAAGTAGGTGCAGCATTGGTGAACCTTTAACATCCGATAGACTCTGCCATCTTTTGTGAGAAGGATGTCCAAAGCAAAATGATTTTGAAAAACTATGGAATTAATAGCTAACATTTCAGTATCTATAACTAATAAAGCTTCTGCTGTATTAGTGGCCAACTGACCCACTATGGTACACAACTTTCTTATATTAAGGTAATTGAGAGCCACTGCCACAGATGTAATTTTTGTGCTGATAAGGTCCCCCACAGTTTACCCGACACTAACTCCTATTTTGGGGCTGGACTTTTGTTCCAAACAGGATCATCAAAATGTTCCACATGGTACATTTTTGTAACGTCTACTCCTAAATAACATACCACATACTATTTCTTGGCCAACTTGAAATATGCATGTTTTCCACAAATTAATAAACTCCAGGAATGACAGTGTTGTTACCTGCTAAAAACAAATCCCAATCTCCCCTAACTTGGAAAGCATGGTTGCATTCACTTTGGCCTCCAAAATGCATGTAGTAATGAGATCTATCCATGAGCACACATTTGTATTTCCTATCTAATGTTAACACTGTCTGATTTCCTGCTAATGGATGTTCAATTTCCTCTTCAGCCCATCTATTTTACTTTTGAATCTTCTTGTCAGATACGGATTTAGATTCCATTTCTCCCCTCCTATCCTCCACCAAATGAATACATTTCTTTTCAACCTCTGTCAAAAGGCAGGTCAAATTATGTCTGTGAGCATAAGCAGTGTCTAGTGTCTTAGTGGGTCTAACGAATGTCTCAATTGTATCGCCCTCTTTGGGCTCAAAATGATGGTTGCACTGTTTAAGTATGGATATCTCTGAAAGGGCCACATCAAACTTTAGAAAGAAATATTGTAAATTATCTCATCTATTGAAAAGTCTCAACACTAAACTATACGTAACACTATAAGTCAATGAAATATGATGGTACATAATGCCTTCCCCAGTTGATGCAGGCAATTGATTACCACCGAGGCAATCTCTTTCCTCCATGGTATCTAAATATTCATAAAGCAATCTATAATAAGCATTCGAGGAAAGATACTCTCTTGATGAATCTGCATGCAGCTCTCTAATATCACATGAGTAAAACTACTATCATCGGGATGAGAAGATTTAGGGTTAACTTTGGGCTTTGATTCAATGAACTAGATGTAGATAAATATTATCCTACAAGAAAAGCAAGTAGTGCAAATACAACTATAAATGTACCTGCTACTTTGTACCTACATCTGCTGATATTAGTATTCATTTTCATAACTTCTGTAAAATCAGACCTTTGGGTGGACTGTAGCAGCAGCAGAATCTTCTCTGGCAATTTTCACTTATGCTAATTGGAAAACCAACATTCAAAGGAAAATGATATGCAGTAGAACTATGTACAAAGGCCTTAGTGAGTCTTCCTTAACCCTACTCAATGATCTTCTAAGGGACAACCTTATGGTCCTTCAACTGCCTAGGGCCTCTGTACTCTTCTTTCTTCTACTCCAAAGCCTATATAAATGTCACCAATAGATGCACAGTTAAACTTAGCAAATGATAACATCCAGGATGAAATGTGTCACTCTGTTTGGTGATAAAGACAATTCAAATACAATTCAAACCGATCTTTCAGTTTAAGGAGGTTCTATTGAATGTGCACCATTGTCCCAAAATTCCTAGAACTCTCTCTGTCTCTTGTAGCAAAATATGTCCAGTCAGGAGATGAATACCTCCGACAGGGCACTCTAACTAATTTTGAGCTCCTTAGTGCAAGTCCTTCACCATCTCCATCACTTAATTCAGAATCCTCAGTATACTCTGGAATGATTTGGATACCGTATTTATTCAGCGTATTCAGTTTCCCTCTCTCTGGCCTCCCCGGCCACTGTCTCCAGCTGCCACTCACAGTTCCACAGTACTAGCCGCTTCATCAGGGTCTGAATCTGGCTCGGTCACCACCACAGGAAGAGACTGTCCTGCTTCAGCTCCAATAGTTGACTCATTGAGACTCCACTCAGGCTGATTAAGTGCTGTTTCATACTCTTGCTGGTTCCCTACAGCTTGACTAACCTGTTCCTGTGGTCTCTGGACCAACACTGGCACATCTGGGAGAGGTGTTGTTTCATCATCAAGGCAACACGGAACTCTGTGAGTGTGGACAGGGTTTATCCAATTGGGAGACCTCTGCACTTCACAGCAGTTGCAGTGACAAAGATTACCTGATTAGGCCCACACCAGTGGGGATCCAGAAAACTCTTCCTCAAATGTTTCTTAACCAACGCCCAGTCGCTGGGACTAGAGTCATGGCATGGATTCTATGGAGGTGGGGCTGTGGCTGCTTCAACCTGATGAGATACAGAATGCACCACGTCAGCCAGTCCTTTGCAATAAGTGAGAATCATATCATCCATAATGATAATAAGTACATTTACAGGTACAGTTGGAAGTCTCATTGCACTGGCCATGATGATTTCATGGGTGGACAATTCTGTTCTCTGGTCAGGAATGCTGCGAAGACTCATCTACACAAGAAGCAGAGCATCAGGCCACTTCAACGATGTAGAAGCACACACTTTTGCTAGTCTGGATTTCAGCGTGCCATTGATCTATTCCACCAGACCTGAAGACTCAGGTCAATAGCTATAATGCAGTCTCTGTTCCACTTGTAAAGCTGCACACAACATTCTCAAGATTTAATTATTGAAGTGGGTTCTTCTGTCCCGCTCCAGAGAAGTTGGAAATCCTAACCACGGTATAAACTCCCTCAACAACAGTTTTGCTACTTTAATACTGTCACATCTGTTGGTCGGGTAAGCCTCAACCCATCGTAAAAAGATACACACAATAACCAGGACATAACCCAACCCATTGCACCAGGCATCTCAATGAAATCCAAATGCATCCTATTGAATTGGACCACTTGATCTCCCTATATGGCTCAGTGTTACTGCAGTTTGTTTCCCTACATTCATCTGTTGGCACACAACACATCTGACACAATGCTTCAGCCATCAATCTAAATTTGGGGTTGAACCACGTCTGCCTAAAGAATCTTACCATGGCATCTCTACCTAAATAAGCAGGATTGTGATAGTACCTAGCCATTGGCGGCAAAAGACTATTCAGCAGCACATGTCTTCCATCTCCTCGAGTTGAAAGTTAAGGTTTCTTTCCTGGGTATGATGTCAGGAGGCAACACTTCTCATAGTGGTAGCTCCCAGCCCCTAGGGGTCCCAGAGAATGCTTCCTAACTTGAGCGCTATGCTTCGCCTCAAATATATCATTATCTCCACTATATACCACATGCTATGTTGTGTAGCAAGATCTGTAATGGGTTTTTTTGCATCAAAAACCCAATAAAAAGTTTTTTTTCAAAAGAAACAAGTCTTCCATCTCCTGAAACCCAAATGTCATTAGTACTCTTGACACTGGCTCTGACCCAACTGTGCTGCTCTGCCTATGACACCTCTTCCTGAAGCCTCTTAACCTCCTCCCATGTATCAGCCATTGTTGAAAAAAGATTGTAATTGGTCTCATCTGTTCCTTCAATTGTAGATTCACCATAGATTGTGCAAGTATTATGAGCACAGTATTTTGCGACTTCATCGACATGCCTGTTGCCAACTGCCATGTAATCATCCCCACTATGGTATGCAGAACACTACATAACAACACCTTGGGCAGGTATTTGTAATGCTTCAAGACGCTTCCTCGCTTCTTTACCATTGCTGATGGGGGAACCCGAAGAAGTCATAAACCCGCTCCGTGACCATAACTGGCTGACTTCAACACCAAAGCATTACTGACTATCAGTAAAGTTTGTCACCTTCAGCTGGTCTGAGACAGCATGCTCTGGTAAAAGCAATGAATTCAGCCACTTGTTCAGAAAACACTCTGAAGCCATGAACTTTCAACAATATCCGAAACTGTACAGTACTAGGCAGCTCTCAAAGTTTATCCATGGTCTTGCAAATACAACCCATCAATGCAAAATCCGATTCAGGCAGTGGCTTATCTTGTATATCTGGCCTTGGCTTGATGCACAGTTCAGTAACATTGAAACAGTCATGTTCTACTTCATTCTCGTCAGTATCATTATTAGGAAAGGGTAACAGATTAGCAAGGTTCAGAGAGGCCCTCCTCTTGAGGGTAATATTGTAGGATCTGCTCATACTCTATGAGGCAGCTCTTGGTCTAGTGCTGTGTTTGGGATCTAGTCAGCAGTATTTCAACAGAATGGGGCACATACACAATTAAAGGATGATCCATAACAATACTTTCACACCTTTCAATACTGACACTCGCAGCAGCTACGGCCTTAAGACATCCGGGCAGCGCTGCAGCTACCTGGTCATGGGTACACAGCAGGTTTTGGAGCACCATCATGAAGTTGTGTGAGCACTGATAGAGTGCAACCCTCCCTCTCAATGTAGAAGAGTGCAAATGCTTTCTTTTAATAAGGCATTCCCAGTGCCGGGGCATGACAGAGACTTTCTATAATCTCTAGGAAGGCAACCAAGCAATCGTTGTCTCAGGATACCGAATCTGATACATCCTTCCGTGTCAGCCTCTGTGAAGGCTTGGTCACTAGGAAAAAGTTGGGTATCCACTAGTGACAGTAGCCCACCATTCCCAAAAACATTTTGACTGTTTTCTGTGTTGTTGGCGGATCCATTTGCAGAATCACTAAGATTCTTTCCTGTGATACCTTCCTTGCTCCCTTCTCAATATGATGTCTAAGATACCGGACTTCCTTTTGGCAATACTGTAACTTACTCAGAGACACTTTATGTCCATTCTCAGCCAAGTATTTTAACAGGGCAATTGTGTCAATCTTACAAGTTATTTGTGTGTTTGACTCCATCAACAGGTCGTCAATATATTGGACAAGGACTGAATTGCAGGACATAACCAAGGACTCAAGATTCTTTTTGTGGATCTGGTTAAAAATTAGGCCCGGGAGAAAATCTCTGCTCATGGAATTTGTGGAATTCCGACACTTCGTGCTCCGTGGCGGGATGCAGTGTTTCTGAATTCCACCTTACAGGCGTGAAACATAGTTTTTTTCTGTTCATGGCTCGAGTTTTGTTTTGGCACTCACTCGCGAGCACTAAGATATACTTGGGCTGCATGCAGCCATGCATGAGACTTCTCACACCACTAGCGAGCTCCCGCAAGACTACGCACTCAATCGCACAGCATCCAGATACAACTGTGCGAATCTAGCGCTGATCGCTAATGGAGCACTCGAGCAGCTTTTGTGCTCGAGATGCAGCTGAGAGGCTTTTAGAGTGGATTTTTTCTCCAACTGGCCGTTGAAGTTGTTTTTTTTGTGCAAGAAGCCTTTTTTTAAACTTTCTTTTCCAACAGGAAGGAAGTGTCCCAGAGACTACAACTTCCTGTCCCTGTCCAGCAGGCTCCTACTAATGCTTTGTCATGCTCCTAGTCACTTTTCATTGGGATTTGGAGCTGGAAGGATCACTCTCCTTGACTGCTGCATATATACCATTGGATTTAAGGACTTTGTATTTGAGATTTCAAAAGTAAGTTAAAACACCTTTTGTATTAGGGTGTTGTTTGTTTGATTGGGGGCATTCACCAGGATTTATTTGTACTTTTATTCTTTTTTTAAATGTATTGTGTTGGGTGGCCTACAGTTTTAGTAGTGGCTGAGTTATTTTTTTGCATTTAATTTTTCTTCTTTTGTAAAGGAAAAATGTTGCACAGTTAAGTACATTTTGTCTATGTTTTTAATAAGTTTGCAATATTCATTTAGGGCCACATGTATCAAAATTGGAAACTGCAATTACCTAATTGCAATTTTCTAAGAATCGTTATTAGGTAATCACAATTTCCAATGTATGAAACTCCATGAATTTCAAATAAGGATTCATAGTGAGTCGCAAACCGGCCTACCTCATAAATATTAATGAGGTAGATTGCAATTTGTGACCCCCTAGGAATCAAAAAATCCCAGGGATGGTGGCCTGTTGAGGTCAGCAGACCACCATGTCTGTGATTGCTTTTAAATAAAGCAATCTTTTTTTGTGAATCAGCCCGTTTTCCCTAAAGGAAAATAGGATGCTTTACAAAAAGAAAAATGAAACGTTATCTTTTCATTTTTTAAGAGCATGCAGAGGTCTGTGGGACAACTGCCTGCTCTTAAAAAATGCTTTTACTAACATTCACAAAGGGGAAGGGGTCCTTTGGGGACCCCTTCCTATTTGAGAATGGGTTACCAACTACTTGAAGTAGGTGGTAAAATGCAAAAGTTTTGCGACCGCATTTCAGTCGAAAAAATTCATACAAACCCATGCGATTCGGTATTAGGACGGGACGCCCTGAACATGCCCCTTCCTAATACCGAATCGCAAAACCCAATTTTCGATTCGGTAACAGATTACTGAATCGCAATTTGGGATTGACGCATGTGAAAAGCCTCTTTTGCGCTTGCAAACAGGCTGATTCGGAGAATCGGCCCATTTGCGAACTCAAGAAGGCTTCATGCATGTGGCCCTTTATTCACTATGTGGCCTAGACTGCCAATGGGCCTTCCGGTCAGTAGGCCCAATACTAGTCATGGGTGTGTGAAACAACTGTTCTGGAATTGCAACATAATTTTGGCCGCAGATGGCATAGGATTACATTACAAAATGTGTTTTTTTTAGGGGTGTTTCACTTTTTTTCTGTAAACAGTATTTAGGTGGGATGATTTATTTGATGCCTTTGGAGGAAGTGGGTTGTTGTAAAATGTCTTAGGCCAGTTCATTTTTGTTTTTGGCATTGCTGAATTAATGATCTTTTTTCTGTGTTACTAATCCAGCCTTTGTCTGGCCAGTGTGTGAGTGTGTTTGCCATAGACCATTATTTCACTTTGTTTCCCATGCCTTGTGGCTAAGGCCCATTGTGTACTGTCAGTGCCCATAGGCCTGCACGTGTTCTTTGTTTGTGGCCTTTCCTCCTTGCTTGCTTTTTCACCATGTGGTCGGTGGCCATTTAGTGTAGGCAGCCAGTGTGCTTTTGCCATAGGCCTGTATGTTTTCTTTGTTCCCCATGTCTTCTTGCTTGTTGTTTTTTTTGACCATGTGTCTGGCAACCATTTTGTGTAGGCAGCCAGTGTACTTTTGCCATAGGCCTGCATGCCTTCTTTGTTGTGGCCATGCCTCCTTGCTGATTGGGCTGATTGGTGTTGTTCATCATGTGGCTGGCAGCCATGTTGTGTAGGCAGCCAGTGTACTTTTGCCATAGGCCTGCAAGTATTCTTTGCTGTGCCCATCTCTCCTTGCTGATTGGGCTGATTGGTGTTGTTCACCATTTGGCTGGTGGCCATTTTGTGTAGGCAGCCAGTGTGCTTTTGCCATATGCTTGCATGCCTTCTTTGTTCCCCATGCCTTCTTGCTCAGTGTTGTTGTTGACCATGTGGCTGGTAGCCATTTTGTGCGTTCAGCCGGTGTGCCCCTTTGCCATAGGCTTGCATGGATGGTTGAGATAGCAGTTTAATAAATTATATGCTTGATGATAATCTCACTTATTTATACATTTTTGTATTTTAATTTTAGGTTTTTTTATTTCAATTTTTATAACTTGTATTTTTTTTAATTACATTTTTTTAACTTAATTTTAATTGTTTCCCCCCCCCCATTTTCCTAACATTCGGCATAAAGTCTGCCATAAGTGCACAACAGTATACATTCCAGAAGGAATCCTGGCTTCACCTTCTGTGCTGTTGCTCCAAACTGAATAAGAAACGTTGGCGCCTTCTTCGCCCAATTTGTATTGTCAATGGGGCAAAGACCTGCAGAGAGGCCTCGGCCTTCTCTCCAAATCAAAAGACAATAAATTTAGCAAGATTGGGGAAATTTACGCTCTCGATCAGGATTGCCTTAAAGGAGTCACAGGAAAGTAACCCCGCTCCTGTAACTGACATGCCAAATCATGCTGGAGGAAGAAGGGTCGGTCCCCGATAGCCACTAAGGGGTGCCACCTTTTTATTCAGAATTATTAAGTCCGAGTATTTTAAAGCTTTGTATCAATTGTTTTTAAGTATAAATGAAATACAAGTAACACTGGGGACTGCACAATGTGCCTAAAGGTAAAGTGAGCCTTCCCAAGCCGATACACTCAAAAGGCCCAAAAGGTTGGGGTGCTATTGAGGAAATGTTTTTCAACAGGATGGCCTACCTCTCCACCATCCGCTCCTTCGCATACTCATACTGAACTATCCACTTATTCGTTATAACTTTCAGACACATGACTCAGCGCCTGCACTACGTATAAAATATAAGAGGCGATCCTTGGCCTCCACTTGTCTATCCCCTATTTTGCCGATGATATGACGTAAAATTAATTACAACACAGAGGGGAACACTTTATCTTTTTGAGGAGGCGCTAAGCATCTCCAACGATGAGCATAAATGATAAAGGGGGAAGAGTTCACTTAAGTAATTATTCTAAACCAGGATGTGAGAGGGTGAACCTGTTACCACATATCCTGGAAGGTACCATCCGGTATAGAGCGGTTTGCAAGCTTTGCATTCAAGGCAAATCGGTAACACTGAGGCGTGCACATTCACAGCACTACTACTAGGAAAAGCGTGTTCAGCATTAGAACCTAGATATCCAGGCTCCATGGCCATCCCTCCCACTGGTCTTTGCTATCTGCGACCCGGAGTTTGCACACGTCACCTTTAGAATACGAAATCGAGACTTTCCCCATTAGGCCATAGTGACTAATCATCACTGAAGCAGCAATCTCTTGTAAAATCAGGCACTACACTCGCGCCCTCACTCATTGAGCCCTTACCTTGCCTCTGCTGCTGCCTCGCGCCGCCCGGTTTGTGCCGAGCGCCTCTTCCTCTTCCACCATTGCCTTGGAGCTGGGGGTCATGCCCATGTCCCTCGACCTCGAGCTTCCGGTCCCCTCCGCCTCTTCCTTAATGCCAACTTTGACCCCGACTTGATTTGAACACGCAACCTTCTGATCTGGAGTCAGAAGCGCTACAGTTGCGCCACAAAGTCACCCCGTCTCCTTGTTCCTCTCATGGTTGCTGGTTCTTTGTTCTCTTTACTCCGTGCTGTTCCCTGGGTCGTGACTGTGCCTTGTCTGGCAAGCCGGTAGACGTGGTGGACAGCAAGGCCATACTAGAAATTCTCGGCGTCGCTCCCCCAGCTCCATGATGCAGAAGTGAGCTGCCCCAAGGGGAGCGTTGCATTATATGCCCCCTTTCCTCTTTTTGCCTTTGCCCTTGGAAAGGGGGGAAGGGAGGCAGTGCCACCCCATTGGGTGATCTGAACCCTCGCCGGGCAGCCTTGCCACACGGCGCTTGCTGGCGGCGCAAACCAGTTCTGTTTTGTTCCTTGTCGGGCTCTGGCAGCCTTTATGGCGCCGGCCCTCGAGGCCCCCTTCGGGAGCAGCCTCTGCTAGACTGATTCTATGAATCCCCTCAGGATATGTTGTCTTATAGGTCAGCTAGCTCACAGTGCCATCATAGGTACCCCTAAACCTAGGAAGATAGCAAATGGTTCTGGCAACCACTGAACTTTACAACCCTGAACCCCCCAGGAATCATGGTAACAGATCTGGAACCCTTTCGCTCAGTCACTCTTGCTCTCTTATTCTCAGAGAAATATACAAAGAATACACAGAGAGACGTTTTCAAATTTTATTGTACCAATGTGATTCTTGTATAGAATATATGTGCTGCACTGATCAATCAACAGAAACAGATGAAAGTTATTAGAAGTACCAAGACAGTGAACATAATAAAAAGACCCACCATTGTGATAAGACAATGTATATATGCAAGCATATAAAACGATATAGAAATTTGGACGTACTCCTACTATGCAGTCCCTAACCTAAATGTCTAGGGCGTGTGTGTATGTTTTCTGCCAAGAATCCTTTTACGGGATGATCCAATCCTGGTTACCTGAACGGAAAGAATGTAAATCTCAGTCTTGGTACTGAGCTGGACACCCTTGCAGAGATATCAGCAGCTGCTGGGCTAAAGCTTCAGCGTGAGAAACCTCGCTAATGAAAGCAACACATTTCTCTAACTAAACCTATGAAAGGTATGTGTGAAAGGAAAGGTAATGTAAGAATCGTCTACATGGTTGAAAATGGCAGCGTTCCCTCATGGGCTTAGCTAACACACTTGACACCTACTCCTTAGACAAAGAGACAAGCAATAAGCTATCTAAAAAATAGAAATGTTGAATAAAAACAGTGGCATAAAAAGTCTATGATATAAAATCACAAACTAATTCTAAAAAGGCAGTCATGTAATTTGAAAGTCTAAGCCACCGGAAAGCGATATGCTAAACATGTATAAAATATATAAAAGTCAATAAAATCTGTTTTTTAAATAACATTTGAGAACATCAGGTGAAATTAATAGTTTCCACCAAATGGGAATATCCAATTCCTCATGTGTCCATAGTGGTAGACAAAACATTTCTGTTCCCAGCAATATACCTCAAAGCAGGTTTATGGAGCAGATGATTTCCCATCCAGCCCTCACAGCAGCCACTTAGGGAGTGACCACAGCCTGTAAACAGTCCACAGAGCCACAATCCATTTCACTAGGAACCGAAGCATCCCAGGATGACTCGAAAAATGTATTCAGCGGCAATGAAATCGCTGGGGGCAACTATACAAACGGGCCTTTAAGGGGTCCACCAGTACATCTCTGTAACCGGCAAGGGGCGGGAGAAGTACAGTCCCGGTACCTTCAACAGCCAGAACGGGTACAGGCCCAAACTCTCTTTTATTCATAATTCTTTCCCTGACCAGATCCCCAACCTTCGGGCCCAGCCAGGTCTCGCCGGCACTAACTTCACTTCTCCAGTGGTGGTGTCTTTTACTTGTACGAAAATGAAAATGAAATGAAATGACGTGTACGTTGCTTTGTTCATCCTGGAAATCATTCAGCTCCTCTAAAACAGCCAAACGTTCATTGATGTCAAATGATGTTTCTGCGGCAACTGTGATGGGGTTTTCAAGGTCAGGCACTGACATCTTTACCTCAAACAGTATTTCATAGGCAGACTGACCACCCAGGGATTTTCTCTGCATGTTGTTGAGTGCCCTTTGGACTCCATATACGTGATGGAACCAACTGTGACCAGATCCTAGAACCCTTGCTTTTACCGACTGCGTTAAGTCACAGTTTTTCCTCTCTACTACCGAATTTCCCTCAAGTTGATAGAGTGAGGAGTAACACAAGGTAGCACCCAATCTTTCCGTGGCCTCTTTGTAAGCCAGAGAGCTAAACGCCAGACCCTGGTAGGAGAGTAATGTGCCACTAGCGCACCTCCAGATAAAGACTTGCAGATCCCTTATAACAGTTCAGTCGTCAGCCGCCGGCTGTGGCCATACCCACAGGAATCAAGAGCAGGAATCCACTGCCACCAACTTATAAGCCCCATCTGATTGTAGGGGGCCACGGTGGTCCAGATAAACACAAGCCAACGGCTTGTTTGAAATTAGTTGAGGTGTCTGTGGTGGACGCTCTACAGTGGTACCCTTTATCTTCTGGGCAAATGTCGCATTTAAGGACAAAGTCCTTGGTCTGTAAAGACCAGGTCACCAATATCACTACTGCAATAATGATATTATAGCAGTCACCCCTCATGTGCAGAGGCCAGACCCTCATGGGCAGCTAGTACAACCCCAGTCTGCGATCAGTGTTTGGTATTACTCTTTGCCCACTCCAGGAATGTGAGCATACAGTATGTTTTGTGCAACTAACTTGTAGGAGTACTTGAGTGGAAAGTCTTTAGGCAATTGGGTGCCATCGTGTTCAGGGATGACAGCCACCATGATGACTCTGTCTATCCTGTGCTAGAGCAAGTGATTGCAGCAATAACAGCAGTGTGAACTGCTACTTTTGCGCTTTCATCAACCAGGGGATTACCTGCAACGTGAATGCCAACTCGTTGATGACTCAATGTGTGTATTACATGAGTCTGTGGCAAGCAGTCTTTCAGCTTTGTCAACTTTTCCCAAACCAACATGTGCTTAATTGTGCAACCCTTTAAATCTCTGAATCCATTCTGGCTCCAATAGTGCAGGTATCCATTATTGGACTGGACACAGTAATACGAATCACACACTATAAGGGTGGGGAATCCATGATCCGTATTTTCTAGTGTCAGAAAGAATTAGAGCCTTTAGTTCACTGTGAAAGGCTAGGCAGACCCATTGGTGTACATAATGAAATCATAATGATCTAGAGTCATTATTTCATTAGGCAGAGGATATTCTTCTTTCTACTGTAGAAAGGCTTGGGTTTGTAGTGTAGAATCAAATCTGTAGTCTACATCTGTTGCAGTGAGTGAGTTAGCCCCTTTATCCATCGTGGATGTAAAGTTTTAGTGTTCGGAGCGCATGCTTTGCCGACGGCCTCTAAGGTCAACACAGGGGTCAAGACAATAATGCATTTACCTTGAGCCAGGGCTCACTCTCTCACTACAGCAGTGTGTACTGCTGTTAGGATATTTTCAGTAGATGCAAAAAACATTTCAGCATTGGTGTATAAATGCAATTTATATGCAATGGGTACTGTGTCACCTTCGTTGAACGTGACATAGAGTACCTTGATGTTCCCATGATGACGTGGATCACCAGGTTCATTGTGTTCACACGTGTGTGTAAATGTACGGAACGCAACATGTTTGTGTGTTCATGTGTCCAATGTGTGCTTGAAAAGTCTGGACATATCAAGTCGTAGAATGGTTTTACCTGTTCTGCATATTCTGGGCTGTATGTTCTGCCAAAATTTAAGGATCCAAATATGGATTGCAGTCCTTTCCATGTTGATGGTGGTTGAAGCAGTGCACATTTCCCTAGGAAGTGTGTTGCAAGGCTTTTTCCGTCACTTGAAAACTCATATACCAGAAAAAGGACATTGATGTGGACAATTTTTTATTTTTTTACAGTTGAATTTGTTGCCCAAGTGACCAAATTTACTCTTGACAAGTGTTCCATAAGGCCATCATCTGTCAGATGAATGTAATCGACATAGGACAATGGCTATTAGTCAGAATTTTGTAGTAGTTTTGTTAGTCTGGCTGAAAACAGCCCTGGGCTATTCTGATACCCCTGATGCAATCAACAGAATTGCTTCCCTCTGAGAGCCTAGCACACTAAATGCGGTCAGATTTCTGCTTACATGGCACTATGTTTTGGCAGAATAATCTATTCAAGATATCTAGTGTTGTTTTGTAATTTTTCTGCACAATGTTGTTCATTAGTCTGCCACTGTCTGCATTCTGTACTACAAATGTGTGAGTAGCTGTGTTTAAATGTATGTAATCTAATACTAGATGATATGAATGGTCTAGTTTCATTACTGGAAACAAAGGATTATTCATGGATGGGGTGCAACTTTCTATTACACATTGTTATTCAATATGTTCTAGGATTTCCCTAACTTGTTTTTTAACTTCATGTTTAATTGGGTATTGTCATTGAGGTTGTGAGATTGTCCTCAATGGGATCTCATGATGAGGCGAACTGTCATCACACTCAACATTGTTGCAGTATAACACAGGAGCTAGTGCTGATGCCCACTACTTGCCTTATGAATGTTTTAGTGATTCTGGAATGAGGTTGGAGAAAACAGGTAAAATTACCATTTGCCTGTATGGCCACTCCATCACAAAATAAGAAGACCAATCCATTTCAGCCAAAAGAATATCATAATCGTAAACTAAGTCCTCCCAAAAAAGAACATTGATGTTTCTAGGTATGTCTGGGTATATCCCCCTCCAATTGGAGTTGTATTTCATTTAAACGAAGGGGAACACTTACCCTAGTGTCCGGTGTTTCCACCGTGATATGCTCACTCAGAGCTATTCCCGCCAGACAATCCATTAGGTTCTGGTGAAATATAGTGACTTCTGTCACACTGTCTAGCATTTTCACTGCCCACATCCTACTCAGAAGCGGAGTCCTCAATATCTAGGGCATCCCTGACTTTTAGTCCAGCTACCTTCTTCTTTTTTGAATTGAGGTTTGGAAGTTTTCTGTTTATCTTCCTGTTTTAATATGTAGTCAGATGAGCGTTTTGAGTCCTTCTTTGGTTTCATGTGCTCCTCCGATCAGCGCTCTGACTGTCCACGTCTCTCTGAACGTTTATTGGATGACTCCCGAAAGGAACGAGATGAGCGCACGTCAGTACCTTGATACTTGTTCAGGGGGTCTAATATTATCACTGTTTCGAAGATGACATCGATTTTCAGTGGATTCCTATCTGAGGAGACCCACACCATGATTTTGTCTTCTCTTCCATATTTTTTTGTTTATTATCATCTGTGTTGAAGAGTCGGGTGCTTGCCTAAAGTTATCCTTTTCAGAATTACTCTATAGTTGTGATTTACCAGGTCTGGTTACCAAATTATCTCTGCTTAACATGCCAAAGGTTTCTTCGATAATTGTAGGTAATTTTGCTCCTGTTGTGCAGGAGTCAAGTCCCTTAGGCTTTGATGTATGGCCAATGCTGCTGGAATATAGCACGTTACTACGCGTGCTATTACCACGCAATAAGTTACAATGCAGTCGTTACAACGACTGCGTTGTTGCCACGCGTGGCTTTACATCGCAAGTCGTTAATATGATTTGCGCAAGGTGGCGAGCTGGAGTTAGGAATAGTATAAATTACTATTCCTACTAAACGACTTGTGATGTAAAGCCACGCGTGGTAACAACGATGTCGTTGTAACAACCACATTGTTACCTACCTGCGTGGTAATAGCAGCGTTGTAAACGCTGCTTCCCATGCTGCTGCTTCCCCCTTCATGTTACTCAACATTATGGAGGATACTAAAGCAAAATTGCCTTTGGTTTTATGTCTAGGGCAGGTGCTGCCCTGTACCCATTCTGAAGCGGTTTCAGTACTTCAAGCAAAACAGCCAGAGAAGGCGTACCATGTGTTCTGGTATACACTGCAGCAAAGACTGTTCCCCTGGTGGTGCAGTCTTCCACACGGGAAACCATCCTCATGGGCAAGCAAATAGTTACTATTCTGTGTTTTTTCTGTGGGCATGTATGGGTAAACACTGCTTCAAGCTGATGTGTTTTTGTGCAATCTAGAACAGAATCTACTCCCAACTGATGGGAACTATTCCCATGACTGCATTTCGCATTTGTGGGCTGATGCCCAGGGTAGCCATTTGTGGATGTGCAGCTTGAGCAGTTCGTGCAGGTCTAATTGTCAATGTTTGCATAACTAACTGTGTAAGACGTCTGTAAATAGTTAGAAAATCTTTGTATAGTGTGTTGTACCTATGCTGCTGGAAAATTATCAACACTAGGAGGAGGTGTGTATCAGGCTAAAACTGGCCATTTCGCTCTGTCATTACTGAGCTAACCGAGTGTAACATTTGCTGTTGTGTGTCAGAGGGTGCCTTTAAACCAATTTATATGTTCTTGTTAAGTGAGAGGAACTTCAATTTCCTCATAAGGAGTGTAGAGGATCAGTATTTTATCCTCAGTGTAGGTGTAAAATAATTGTGTAATGTAGGACGCTGGCTCTCTATATAGTGTACTATAGTGAGATACACTGTATAGAGTCCAGTGGATCCCCAATACACGTGCAAAGGTAAAAACAGATAATTTAAATACTCTTTTTGTGGTAGTATGGGGGAAAAGTTAGGCTTATCAGAGAGTAGTGCTAAGAATTTGCTGTCACATACAGAGGCAATAAATGAGCCACACACTCAAGAATAAATCCGAGACCAATTAGAAAAAATAAAATCTTGTCTTTATTTATATTTTTAGAAACCAAGAACATCATTCAACAGTTAATAAGTAATTTGTATGTCGATTTTTAACCAAATGCAATTCAAGACACAAATGCTTTCAGGTTTTAAGCAACAGCGGTCAATACCGTCAGGAAAAGACTATCGCGGTCAAAGGGAAAAAAGCTTAGGGTTAGATTGTACTGCCAACACATTTACAGTCATGTCAATGAAAGCAACGCTCCGCCACAGAGTTTCGGAGTGACAACGGTCTTCCAGAGTTCAGGGGAAGTTCTACTCCAGGGGAGTCAGAGTTTCAAAACTCCCAGGGCTCGAGCACAAGAGGCTGTCCTGGGTGACCTAGGTCAGAGGTGCTGGAGGCCTTGGGATGCAGAATTGGCTCTTCATCCATGGCGTTCAGCTACTGGTGCGGTGTGGACAGTCCTTCGCGGTCGGGACGGTCGTGCCCAAGTTGGTGCTTTCACGCAGTCGAAGTCACAAGGAGGTAGGTACAGGCTCACAGGAGCAGGGCTGTTTCCAGCGTCGGTCGCAGGTACTGTGAGGATCTCTCAAGTTGGTGGATGCATTCTAGGGGTCGGTTACCGGATTGGTGTCCAACAGGCCCTAGCTGCTGCAATTATGTTTGACGAGGTGAATCACGTCGACACAGTCTGTACCGGTCTTCACCTCGTGGTAGTCTTTTACTGGCAGGGTGCTGGGGACTAGTACTACTAGTCAAAAGGGAGGTTGCAGGCTATTGGTGAAGGCTGGCAGGGCTCCGGGTTTCTTGGAGGCTGCACAGGTCTCAGGTAAGGAAAGCAGACCACAGTTGTTGAGTCCTTTCATAGTTGGCAGGGTTTGGTGCGGGTTTCTTCTACAGCAGAGCTCAGTTTCTAGATCGTCATCACTTCTTCTTCCTTTGTCTTCTTTAGGTCCATGGAATCTGAAGTCAAGGTCTCGGGGAACCACCTAAATATTGAATTTAGGAGCGTTACAAGGGAAAACAGGTAGTAGTCAATGGGCTACATACATTTAGGGGGCCAGATTCACAAAAGTAATCTGAGACAAAATCCTAACTTTACGACTTTCGGTATTCACAAAAGGCATTTCTTAGTAGTAAAGTTAGGAATCCTAACTTTACTACTACTAAATACCTTTTGTGAATACTGAAAGTCGTAAAGTTAGGATTTTGTCTCAGGTTAGAAGTAGTAAAGTTAGGAATCCTACTACTAAATGCCTTTTGTGAGTACTGAAAGTCGCAAAGTTAGGATTTTTGGTCACAGTAGTAAAGTTAGGAATCCTGACTTTACTACTACTAAATGCCCTTTGTGAATACCGAAAGTCATAAGATAGTATTTTGGCTCAGATTATTTTGTGAATCGGGCCCAGGGTGTCTACTAGGGGTGGGCAGAGCTCAGGGAGCTGCACTATGTGGAATTTTGCGTAGTTGCATAGAAACTCAGTGGAATTCTGTGGAGTTCCATGAGTGGGCAGAGTTGCTCCACTTGCCCACCCCTGCGTCACATCTCACCCACATGGCAATGCCCCATAGCGCTTCTGTCTCAGAGACAATACCTCACTCTGTAACGTGCACACAATCATTCACAATCACACACACTGGTGTCTCTTCCTTTTTTGAGACAAACACCCCAAACCAGTCACCACTCACAACAGCCCCCACACTGCACAATGTCCATTGTGTTCCCCCAAAGTACCCCGCACCCACTTCTCCTGCATGCACAACGCACCTGGGCATGAGGATTCTAGCATTGGGTCCGTGGCTCAAGCCTGAGGGGATGGGGCACTGGTCTAGTCGGGTGGGTGCTCCAGTGAGGAGGGTGGAAAGGCTTTCAGTTTGGGACAGAGGCCGAAGAAAAAGGGGCTGAGGATGGGGGTTGTGTGTCCAGCTGGAGATGGTGGAGCAGACAGGGAGGGGAAATATAGTGGGGAGGATCGGTGTTGGGGGCTGAGCTACAGGCTGGGGACAGAGGAGGGTGGCTAAGGGGTAAAGGGGCAGGAGGATGAACCGGGGCTTGGATGGAGGGCACTGGGGGGGTCAGAGATGGAGAGAACTCCAGGGAGTGGGATGGGGGAGCTGGGCTAGGAAGGGAGGGAGGAGGCTGGGCTATATGCAGATAGATGGGCTGGGCATGGATGGAAAGGGCTGGGCGAAGGGAGGAGAGGTGGCATAGGAGGATCCCTTTTTCCGCATTGGCGCGACAGCCATCTCAGCAGTGGCTGTCACTCTAGAACACCTAAAGGTTTCTCCTTTTTCTATTGCTGCAACTCATAAGTCATGTACGAGCCAACACCATGCTAGGAGACCGTTCTGCTGCCAGTTTACAGATTTTAAACAGTGGACTTCCGCCAGAGTGTACTAAAAGTGGCAGACATTAGTGTCAATGTTTCAGAAGAGTGGTGGTACTGGGAAGAAAGTGGATTACTTTCTACTTGTATGTCACAATATTTTTGGAGGCAAATGAAAGGTTGCCTATTATTATTTCTTAATTTTCCACTCCGGAGGGATGGACAGAGATATTTTATGTCATTTTGAATTTCACATATACTTTTTTTCTCAGTTGTTAAATAAAGCACTTAAGCTTAGTTTTGGTGGGTGTGGTAAACTTTGCTAAGTGGTGTTGGTGGAGTTTTTGCCAAACTGCCCTCCAAATAGAGTGTAGAGTGACAAAAACTCTATGAACTCTGCCAGCGGAGTTTACTTCCCACCCATAATGTCTACACCCTGTAGTGACTACTTCCTGTGGGAAGAGGCACTACCCTAGCCCTGCTTGGAGGTTTTCTCACCATCTCAAGATGGTGAAATTTCAGGAGGGGGGTTCATCTCACCTGTCCCACCTTAGGGTTGGTGTGGGGTGAGGGGGTCCCTCCTCCTCATCTCACTAATTTTCCCGCCTTTCCTCCCACCAAAAGTGGAGCAGGAAATGGGGTTTGGCCTCAACCACTATCTGGAGATTCCTGGGTTGGATTTCAAAGGCGGCATTGCCTTTGAATCTTCCCACCTGGGAAGGCCATCTTGTTCTGGAGGAGGTGTGAAACACCCCTGCCCAGAGCAGGTATTGTTTCTGTCCTCTGAGAGTGCTGGGTCTCGCCCCATGAGGTTCAAAACATTTCTGGTGGTGACAGGCTGGTGAACACCGCTTTGGTTAGGTTTTTCAGGGGACCCTCTAAAAGGGTCTTCTGTGTGACTTTATTAATACATCCAATACTTGCAATAGTGAGAATTTATTAAGACAAGATGTTTGGTACCAAACACCTAAGAAATCAGTGAATCCATCATGAAGCTAGGAAAGTATCCAGCCCATGTACTTTTTATGGCTTCCCTGTTCACTTACAATATCACAGAATAGGCTGGACATTGTAAGGCCTATCTTCTCAGGCAGATAGGCCCACACATGGGATATAGTGCACCCTGCCTTAGGACTGAAGGCCTGCAGTAGGGGTGACTTGCCTATACCTTATGCAGTACATGGGAGGCATGGCACACAGGGCTGTGTATGCCATGTCGAATCTTCAGATTTTCCTGCACCAAGACACACAGCCTGCAGTGGCAGAGTGCAAAAGCTTGGTGATGGGACCATGGGGTGGCACAATCAATGTTGCAGCCCCAGAGAACTCTCTTCAGTACCCATGCTCTGGGTACCAGTGGTACATTTACTAGGGACGTATAAGGGTGGATAAAGTTATGCCAATAGTGGTACAGTGTTAGGGAAAGAGATCTTGCATGGACCCAGTGCACTTACAGTTTGAAATCACGTCAGGCAAAAAGTGGGGGCTAACCATGCAAAAAAAGTCACTTTCCTACATGTAACATTGTCTGCAGCTGGGAATGTAACCCAAGAATAGACCACCTCTCCTAAATTCTTCATGTGCCTCAACCACGAAGGTAACATCCACACCCCTGGCTGAGCGACCATGGTGTACTAGTTTCAGAGTAACCGCATGTCTGCAGTTCTCTACAATGTTTCTGCCTGGGGATTTTCATCTCCAGACATGATAGGGAATTAATTACAGAGAGGGTACATGCACTCGGAAGTAAATCCTTTAAAAGTTCAAGCTTGAACAGCTTAAAGCCAATACATAGGGGTTACCTACTCAGCTGAGGAGTATGATTCCTCCTACAATGGACATTTCTGGTTTGGAGGTAAGTAGGGGTCTCTGAGAAGGCAAAATTGAACTACTCAGACAATCCATTAAAATAAGAACCTAACCAACGTTGTCAGTGCCATGTCGTTTAGTTTCCGCCTTATGGTAGGAACTGTGCGTTTGTGGATGGCATTACCATTGGAATGTTGCCTAACTGTTTCTAGGCACCCCCTCAAGATATGTTGTACTATAGGCAGGCTAGCTTGCAGTGCCACCATAAGCACCCCTAAACCTAGGCGTGTAGCAAATGGTTCTGGCAACCACTATCATGACAACCCTGACCCCACCAAGAATCATGGTAGCAGATCTAGCACCCTTTTGCTCAGTCAGTCGTTCTCTCTTATTTTCAGAGAAAGATTTAAGGAATACACAGAGGGACGTTATCAATATTTATTGAACCAACATGATTATTGAATAGATATGTGCTGCAAGGATCAATAGACAGATGCAGATAAAAATGATTACAAGCACCAAGACAGTGAAACAATATAGACAATTGGATGTACTCCTAATATGCAGTCACTAACCTAAATGTTTAGGGTATGTGTGTATGTATTCTGCCAAGAATCCCCCTACTGGATGATACAGCCCTGGTTGCCTGAAGGGATAGAATGTAGGTCCCCATCTTGGTCACGAGCTGGACACCCTTGCAGAAATATCAGCATGCTTCTGGGCCAAAGCTTAAGCGTGAGGACCTCGCCAATGGCAGCAAAGCGCTCCTCTAACTAAACCCGGAAATGCTTGTTTACTTATAATGAAAAGCATCCTTGCAAGTCCTGTGCAATCCAGCATTGCTATGGTCTATAAATAGCCATGTCGCCTTGTGGATGAAAAATAGAACGACATTTTCACAATGTGTAACAAGGCCTTGTACATGGCGTTCAAGGAGTCATGTTAATGTTAAGCATAGTGGAATTTGTAAGCGAAGCAGTTTCAAAGAAACAAATCCAGCATTGTCAAGCATGCAAATGTGTTTAAAAGGTTAATGTGTGAAAGGAAAGGCAATGTAAGAAACGTGTACATGGTAGGAAATTGCAGTGTTCCTTCATGTGCCTAAGACACATGACATTAGGAGGTGGCTTGATCTGATATTCTCCTCAAATTTTCATTAATTCTCAAATTAAATGTACCATAGCATGAAAATGTCAGTGAACCTTCTCTCTTAGGGATCTTGTGCCATTGGTTAAGCTAAATACATGTGT
The DNA here is from genome assembly GCF_964204655.1 of Triturus cristatus. NCBI lineage: Eukaryota > Metazoa > Chordata > Amphibia > Caudata > Salamandridae > Triturus > Triturus cristatus. The sequence goes on along the minus strand of NC_140589.1, from coordinate 137,498,874 downwards.
GAAACCCTACCTTTATAGTGATTTTATAACCTGGGTTACTTCAGGTGGTACTCTTCTCTCTCTGTAATAGATATTGTCACATCTCCTCTGCACAAGACTCGTAAGATTTTAAAGCATTTCATTTTTCAGCAATAATGTCAATAATTGCAACCAGAACTTTGTTTTTCGGACCGGAAAAAAGCTGTTCACCTGCAATCTTCAATCAGCGTCAACAACCAATACGAGCACGGCACCCTATGACATAAACAATCAATACCAATGCGACTCCACACCAACCGACCAATCTCAGTGCAGCACACTGTCACTTCAATCTCACACCTCGCAGAAGTTCACCCTTTACAATTCTCCACAAACTCTCTCTTCTCAGCACTCAGTACGTACGACAAAATGTGAAAGCAATTTCCAAAAAACAACAATTTTGTCTGCTCCCCTAGAGAATCAATAGTATTCATTCACACAAGAAACAGTACATCTAATTCACACTTCGAATAAAACCTCGGCATGCAGGATTTCACCCAGATTAGTATAGCTTCACCCCTGCACAAAAGGATCCACTGTAGCAACCACACCTTACTCTCATGCAAAGATTGATGTCCCTATATCAATTGTGCAATCAACGATGTCTCACGACAAGCACCACTAAACTCAGCAGACAATAAAAATATAGTGTCTTTCACACTTTTATTATTATCTTGGGATCTTGGGCCACGTCGGACCTAATAACAACCTCAACTTCACAAGACATACAGATCTTCAGTGGCAGCAATACAAAGAATAAGAAACACAATCTGGTGATCAGTATATGGGTTTCAATCCTCCAGTCTATGCATGAGTAAATCTAAAATTAGCTAAACTAGTCCTAATCTTAAATTGGGAACCTAGTTAAATCAAGAAGTTGTGAGTACTTAGGAGACTTCATTTGAAGTTCTCTGGATCAGTAAAATGTATAGCATGAAGCCACACAATAGGAGCATTGCAGTGAGGTCTGTACCCCTCAGAGTCTTTAGGGAATCTCATCAAATGACTAACGTGTGAACACAAGTTAAACCCACAGAATATCCTACAGTTTCACGTGGTCAACCCGATCCGCTGGTTGCCAGTGGGGGATACCGGCTCTTATTTTTGGGGACTGGGACTTATTTCACTGCATCATATATTTATCAAGTGCAGGAGAGGGAAAAACAAAGGGGATAATGGAGGAAGTGAAAGACAGCAAACTTTCACAAAGGGAAACAGTAGAAACTTACAAGAGTGAGATAAGAGCAGGGAGTGTCTGGTAGTGAATTAAACACTACCAGCCATGGTATTCGGCATGCCGATGTTTAAACGCACCAGCGCTTCAAGCACTGGCACTCTTTGTTCCACAAATGAAGCACTGGATCTAACTAAGCGGTCGATTAGGATGGCGGAAGGACCACCACTGCCGGGCAGGCGGTAGCGGTCCTTCAGCAATCGCACAGGATTTTCCCACCGCCTAATTAGGATGGCGGTGGGTACCGCGGCGGATGGAAAGTCGGGCCGCCGCCTTTCCACTGGTAGCAATCGTCACAATTGCCCGGCGGAGCGGTCAGCATGCTCACAATGGCGGCGGAGCTTAGCAGGCTCCGCCGGCACAATTATGATGCTGGCGGAAGCCAGCCTTTACGTGGCGGTTGCACCACCATTGAAAGGCTGGCGGAGAATGTCTTTCGGGGCCCGTTGTGGGCCCCTCTTGTGTTGGGGGGAGGTGTGGGTGCACTACATTTCACTGCACCAAGTTGCAGGCACAGTGTAGTGCCTGCCACGTAGTGCAGTGAAATGCACAACATGCTCCTTTCAACATCACGGCGGCGCTGCTTCAGCAGCCACTGCCGCAATGTTAAATGTGGGGAAGCCGACCGCAGTGGTCCCATCATTATTGAATGGGCGGGACCGCCGCACGCATGGCTGTCGGACCCAATCACTGCTACGGTGATGGGCGGATTGAATCTGCCAGCCATCCTAATGAGCCCCCTAGTAACTTTCCACCTACGAACAGTAGGAATTGGCATCCTCTTGTTCCTTCTCTTCCCACAGTTCAAACATCAGGATGTGCTTAAATGTCACCCATCTCCAGATAGGACATGAATAGGTGTCCTCCCTTAAGGTTCATTAGTGCCTCTCGTCCTTGCCAAAAGTTCTTCTCCCAAGCTTCTTTATCTTTAATGCACGCTACGTCTTTCAGTTGCTATGAGATCATGTGAACGCACTTGCAAATGAAAGAACACTGTAATGCAAACAACTTCCACGTTGAAGGTTAATCACTGAAAACCAAACGCCTAGGGCCTTTGGTTAGGCTAACTTAATACAACAGTTAATGTGCACTTTAAATATATGACTATATGTGCGCACGAACAATTACAATAAAATGTAGGATATTAATGAATACATTATTACACAAAAAGTATACTTCAGGTAAATGCAATATAACTCAAAAGACACAGATTTAAATGTGCATGAGAAGTACCAATTGTAACATTATAATGAAGGTATTAGAACACACTCTTGTATGAAGGACGACTTACTACCATGAATACACTAGAGTAATAAGTTGAATGTTTCATTCTACATTAATAGGATTAAGACACATCAAATATATTATGGTAATGCACGTAAATATTGCACTTCTGTGACGTATAGTGGTGGAGCTGAGTAGGCTTCGCGGACCCCTAGGGGTCTCCCGAACACAGATTAAGAACCATTGCTCCAGGGTGTCCCCTTTTGACTGGAAGAGAAGTATCAAAATCAGAAGCATCAACTTGCACTCTTCCTAATCGTGGCTAGTCTTTGCATATGAGTTTTCAGCTGGTTATTGGGATTGCACCCAAGTCTCACAATAGTAAACTCTGAGTCACAAACTAGAGGTTGAATAGAAGTGAAACCACTAATCATCCATTATCTTAGTCGAAATATAGCAGTCACCAGGATCTAACAGCCTCTTTTCTTGCTTCCCAGCCACAAGTTAAGTACTCCATGTCACTACTTCCTGTATTCTATTATTAGAAATGTGTTTGTTATCCTATATCTGATACTGTGGGCTATCTTCTCCACAATTGGGCTCCCCATACTGGAACACTATATTTTATGCACTGAGATTTTGTTTCAACATGACATGACTCGACAATGACCTGCATGCATTGCTACTGTAGAAATGATACATCACTGGGTGACATATACTAATTATAGGTCCCATGACTGCCCGATGCATTTATGGCTTGCACCTGGGGCATGTGTTCATGTCTTTCTGAGAAAGCATTGGTGAAAATACTTCAAGGGGGAATGGTTGATGGCATTGTGCATGTAGAGATCAGATTGTTTGGTGCATGGCATAAACCCTAAAAATAATAATTACAGCTAAAACAAGTGTGGCAATTCCGACTTCTAAAACTTGGATTTTAATACATATTTTTTACAGTTGGTTTTGCATAAATTTGAGATTATGATAGTATTAATGGTTATAAATGGCCTGGTAATTTTCATATGATTCTGAAATTGAAGAGAAAGGGTTGATAAAACATAACCTATGTTATTCCTTAAATAGTTCTGTTTTAAAGGTAATGGCTTAAGATAATGGTTCCTAGCTCTGTGCAATTACTGAAAACCCGACTCTGACCAGACAGTAGAAGTAGGTTGTGAAAAGCCAATTCTGATGGTGCGCATTCTTTTAGTGATTCTGTCTTCAGACTTCAACCAAAAGAGGTAAATGTCCTTTAAATCTAAACTCGAGAATTCTCATGAGGGCCAGGAGCCTTCTATGCAATGAATTAGCGGTTCTCAACAGCCCACAGATAACACCACTGAGTCAATCCAGAAAGTCCAGGAATTCAGTAAACTGTTTTACCTAATTGAGCTAAATGGCCATTTTGCTACAAAGACACAAAGTAATGTGGCTTAAGATACATTACAAGTTTGCAAGTGCGGGTGCATGCTCAGAGACTGTTACAGCACCCCAGGGTTTTCTTTTTCTGTCTACATTTAACAAAGAAAATAAGGATATTGGTCTATGTTTTTCATCACTATGTAGGGCACAGGGCTCTCTAAAGGTGGTCGATTTCAGCAACACCAATGATCCTCCAGCAATATTACAAACTGTGATACCCTTATGAGATCATTACGAGTCAAGTTGGAAATGCAAAATTTCAGTGTGGTGTGGACACACAATTTTAATAACTAAACCTTAAAATGGATGGGCTCACTGCTGCATATAGTACATGTAAGTTACTCTACCCATCTCTGGATTGATGACACACTTGCTACGGTATGTTTCCAGACTTCAATACCACCAGTGAGCTTCTCCACTGGGCTCTTCTTGTTTACAGACCGTCCTATTGTGAGACCGATGTTATTGGAGCCTTTTACATTAACCACTGTACCTTATCAATGCAAGGTTAGTTCTTATTTTTCGAAATATTCACCGCTCAGTCAAAGTGTTCATTTGGTGGCATTTATTGTTTAACCACGATATGGATATGGAGTCTAATAAAAATCCCTTTGCTTCTGTATACTCATGCTTCCTTCCTACTTCTTTATTTTTCTCTCCTCTTCACAAGTTGGATTCTGAAATTTTCTATGGCCAACTGGACTCAATGTATTGAGCACCTAAGGGTATCATAGTGTGTAATATGGCGGGAAATAAGGTCTTTGTTCACCGTACTCACAGTCTCTCCTTTCCAACACAGGTCTAGTAGTTATCTCTCTGGGTACATATACTTATTACAAATTTGTCTCTGTATTTTCATAAAATATGACTGTCTTGTAGTTCTACATAATTTTACAGCCCTGAAGAAGTCACTGTGTGATGAAACACTGCTGGCTGTTATTTAGTAATGAATGTACAGAAGATTACAGAACCTTGTTTCTCTCTGCAATAAACCACACAATTGAAAAATATATGTCAATCCTTACTTTATGGGCTGACTATACTTCTCGGACATCCTTCTGAGTGCTGTGATAACTTCTATGATTCAATATACACGGTGGATATTGTGGTCTAGTTTGTGGTAGCGCCCCAGGTAGTAGGGTGTTGCGTATCGACATAGCACCAACCCCTAATAATTTGATGTGTTTTGAAATAATATTATATCCACATAGGTCCGATTGTAGACCACTACTGCCATTCTACACTTGACTATGCCTTTTACCTTCAGCTGTTTGCCTCATAAAATCTTCCTAAGCCTCGAGTACCATCAATACATACATGAAAGCCTGGCAAGTTTGGAGTTGGTTTGTGTGTTGAAAGGAATCACCATCTCATTTTAACCAATGCCCCTTGATTTGAGAATTTCCTAGCCTTTTTGGTATCTCTAGGCAAGTCTTGTAGGACTATTTATGTCTACAGATCAGTTATTCTGCTGGGCCTGAGATTTTTTGGGGTACATACACATAGGGGAACATTATTTAGTTTATAAATCGATGATGGATATCAGACATTCAATCCTCTAAACTGAGTAATTCCCCAACAGGTACTGAGAAACTAATTCTGTAATTGTTGCAAACATGGCCGGGTAAAGACTCCTTTATAGCAAAACTACCATCAATAATCTTCTTTATTTTCCTTTGAAGGTCTCAAATGACAGGGCTCAATGTGTTGCTACAAGGCATTATCCTCCTTCAGTTGTGTTCTGTTTTGTTATCAGATCACTAAAGAATGCCTCCACTAGTACTGAGCATGCTTATTTTTCTTCTTATCCAAAGATGTGTACAGTGAGGCCTTAAATAATGTGATATACAGTCCAATTAATGATCCTGTATTTTCCCCTACGTTTGCCAGATGGGTTATGACTATGTATTTTGCAGAAGAAAAATACAAAAAACATTTTGGCTCATTCCTCTATAGGAGATAGTGCATCCAGGGTCTTTTGGCTGAAACAAAGTTAGAGGACATCCTTAGTTCTGTTGATTGGTCGAGAGTATTAACATCAGGGCCGGACTGGCCGTAGCGGGCACCGGGCAATCCCCTGGTGGGCCACACGGGTGGGAGCCGGTTTTTGGCCCCTGGGGGCCGTTTTTGCAGCATAGCTGCAAATTCGTCCCTGTAACAAAATCGGCTGACAACTGGCCCTGGCAAAGAGCTCGGCGGCACCCCCAACCCACGGGGGTGGGGCAGCCGAGCACTTTGCCAGGGCCGGTTTTGGTTCTCTGTCCGGCCCTGATTAACAGTCAGGACATTTTACTGCAAACAAGTCGTTCATGACAATTTTATAGTAGTGAATGGACTTTAAACAAGCAAAATATACACCTCAGGTCTTGCAATAGAATGGGGATTGCCAGCTGGAATATTGAATGAAAATCCTGATTTCATTAAAGACACAGAGGCAAATATCATCCCTCTGCTGTCTATCTTGTAAAAGGTTTTATTCCCCTGCCATTCAAATTTCTATACAACTAATGTTCTCGATTCTTTCTTTCAGTTCAATTCCTAAAACTCCTCGCTCTGCCAAAATCGTCATCTCAACAGGACACATATCAAGCATCCATGCGCCTGCATATTCCTGACAACTCGTCTGGAGATTCAGGAGAAGTTGCTGTTACATTTCTTTGGGGTTTATTCTGCAGTTCTTCCATTTCATTCATGGAGTTTATTATGTTACATCAAGAAAAGACAGTTATATCTAAACTAAGATTGTGGCTGATTTGGTGGTTTCACTTCCCTATTATGTGTAATCTATTGCCCAGGGTTTGCTGGAAAGTGTAGTTTTTTTGTAGCTAATGACTGATGTAACAAAAGTAGGAAGTTAAGAAAGTAGAATATTTCCCTCCGTGTCTTTATTAAAACCGGGACTTTTTTGCACTGGTGAAGCACAGGGGCGTAACCCTGGGCGTCGTGCTCCGCTTCGCCCACGGAGTGCACGTAGCTTTGCCTGCTTCGCCGTTTACGAAGTAGGTGAAGCAGGCAGCGCTACGCACACACCGTAGCAAAGCAGAGCTGCCCGCCACCCGCCTCCCGCCCGCCTTAATTTTAAAATAATTAAAAGAAGGTTAAAGGTAAATAAACGACCTTACCTTTAGCGCGGCATCCCGGGGCTCCCTCTTCTTGCTGACGGTAACTTCTTCATGCAAATGTGCATGCACGGACCCCGCGCATGCGCATTTGCGTGAAGAAGTTATCGTCAGCAAGTAGAGGGAGCCTCGGGACGCCGCGCTGAAAGTAAGGCGGTTTATAAATACTTTTAGCTTTCTTTTAATTAATTTAAAATTAGGGCGGGCGGGAGGCGGGCAGCGCGTAGTGGGGCTACGCGGAGCGCGCAAGTGTGTGTAGATTTTGCCTCACTACGCGCTGCTCCACGTAGCCCCACTACGCCCACTATGCCCAGGCTTGGGCGTAACACAGGCCTCCGCAGCCCTCGTGTTGCGGGGGGCCCGAGTTGTAGGGCGCCCCCTCAGCACAGTACTTTCATCGGAGAGCTCGAGTGGGGGGCTGTGAGGAGGGTAGAGTGGGTGGAGACGTCCTGAAATTAGCCTGGTGGAGAAGACGAGAGGCAGAGACAGATCGGGTGTGAAGCCTTGGAGGGGGAGAAAAGGATGGGAAAGTCTGAGAGGGGAGAGGAGGTGATGGTGAAAGAGACAGACTGGGGAGGGTGATCAGTGAACAGAAGGCAGGTAAGAGAGGTCCCGAAGAGCATGAAGGAGTTGATTGACGTAGAACAAGAAGGGAAAGAGAGGCGAGGAGAGAGAGGTGGAGAGGAGACAGCAACGCAGAGAGAGAGAGGGAGCGGCCACCCATTACAGAAGTCACTGTAATTGTATTTATATCGCACTTACTACCCCTGACGAGGCGCCGAAGAAGGAGATCGGGGGAGAGAGAATAAAAATAGATACTTAGGTAAGATGTGCAGAGAAAGTGAAGAGAGTGTTGTTGAAAGGACAGAGAGAGAAATAAAGGTCAACACCCGGGAGCGGATAAAGGAGAAACAGATAGAAGAGATGACACTGATGAGAGAGTGTACAGGAAGAAGAAAGAGATGGGGGAATAAGACTATAGATAGAGGGAATGACATAAAAGACTGCAGGAGCGAGGGCACCGAAGAATTGGGACGGGGAGAGAACAAGGAGAAGTGAGGGACTCAGAAAGAGACGGAGAGGGATGGATAGAGACAAACGGGGAGTGTGAGAGGAAGTGATCGAGAAAAAGTCGAGTGAGTACAGGGAGGGTGGAGGAGACGGACTAGAGGGAGTGATGAACAGAGAGGCAGCAACAGAGAAAGAGAATGATGGGGACTGGAGTCGACATAAGTGATGGAGAAAAGACCTTTGTGTGGTCGAACAGAAGGAAAGAGTTCTAGAGATAAAGATAAAAGGGGAAGGAAACGACAAAGCAAGAAACAGGGAAGAGAGTGAGTGAGTGATAAAAAGGAAGTGATGGAGAGACTCGAAGGAGATGATCTGATGGAGACACACAGGGAGTAGAGTGAGTGATAAAGAGTGAGCGATGAGGGAGACAAAGATGATAATATATGATGGGGACACAGGGAGGAAAGTGATAAAGAGAGAACGACAATATTGTCTGTTGGAGACACGCACAGAGGAGAGTGAGTGATAGATAATGATTGATGTAGAGAGACAGCGAGGATATTTTGTGATGGAGACACACAGGAGAGTGAGTGATAGAGAGGAAGTGATGGAGAGACTCGAAGGGCATCATCTAATGGAGACTCATAGAGAGGAGAGTGAGTGATAGAGAATGAGTGATGAGAGAGACAAAGAGGATATTATATGATGGAGATGCAGGGAGGAGAGAGAGTGAAGAGAGTGAGTGATAGAGCGGAAGTGATGGAGACAGACACAGAGGAGATTGTCTGATGGTGTCACGCAGGGAGGAGAGTGAGTGATAGAACAACAGAGTGATGGAGGGAGAGAGACAATGTGGATCTTGTATGATGGAGACATACAGGGAAGAGAGTGAGTGATAGAGAATGAGTAATGAGGGAGACAAAGAGGATATTACATGATGGAGACACAGGGTGGAGACTGAGTGAAGAGAGGGCGTGGTGACTAAAGATAAGGGCAATATTATATGATGGGGACACACACACAAAGGAGAGTGAGTGATAAAGAATGAGTGATGGAGACAGTGAGGATATTGTGTGATGGAGACACACGCAGAGGAGAGTGAGTGATAGAGAATGAGTGATGAGCGAGACAAAGAGAATATTATATGATTGAGACACAGGGAGGAGAGTGAGTGATAGAGAGGTAGTGATGGAGACAGACACAGAGTAGAATGTCTGGAGACACGCAGGGAGGAGACTGAGTAACGAGAGGGAGTGATGAATAGAGACAACGCCAATATTGTGTGATGGAGACACACAGAGTGAGTGATAGAGAGGAAGATATGGAGAGAGACTTGAAGAAGATCATCTGATGGAGACACACAGGGAGGAGAGTGAGAGATAGAGAGTGATGGGGAGAAAGAGACCACAAGGTTATTGTATGATGGAGACACACACAGAGGAGAGTAATAGAGAATGAGTGATGAAAGATACAAAGTGGATATTATATGATGAAGACACAGGGAGGTGAGTGAAGAGAGAGATAGAGAGGAAGAGTTGGAGATACACACAGATGAGATTGTCTGATGGAGACACGCAGGGAAGAGAGTGAGTGATAGAGCAACAGAGTGAAGGAGGGAGAGAGACAGGTTATTGTGTGATTGAGACACACAGGGAGGAGAGTGAGAGATAGAGAATGAGTGCTGAGGGAGACAAAGAGGACATTATATGATTGAGACACCGGGGGGAGAGGGAGTGATGAATAGAGACAACAACAATATTATAGGATTGAGATGCACACAGAGGAGAGTGAGTGATAGAGAATGAGTGATGGAGAGAGACAGGATATTGTGTGATGGAGACACAAACAGACAAGAGTGAGTGATGGGGCGAAGAGTTGGAGCTACACACAGATGAGATTGTCTGATGGAGACACGCAGGGAGGAGAGTGAGTGATAGAGCAACAGAGTGAAGGAGTAAGAGAGACAGGTTATTGTGTGATTGAGACACACAGGGAGGAGAGTGAGTGATAGAGAATGAGTGCTGAGGGAGACAAAGAGGATATTATATGATTGAAACGCAGGGGGGAGAGAGAGTGATGAATAGAGACAACAACAATATTATATGATTGAGACGCACACAGAGGAGAGTGAGTGATAGAGAGGAAGTCATGGAGAGAGACTCGAAGGACATAATCTGTCACCTGAACCCACAGACCACAACCCTTGAAGAAGCACCGACAGCCTCGGAAGCAGACCTGCGGACAGTGGAGTAGGCAGGCCTACCCCCCCCCCCCCCCCAAGACATGTACCCTGTGGAAGTCCTACATGAAGAGGTCAACCGGAGGGGCCCCTTGACGTATCCTGCAGGGGGGCCCCCTCAAGTTTCGTTACGCCACTGGTGAAGCAAAGTGATCCATTTTGCACCTATGTAAAATGGAGTGGAGCAAACACATCTTGTCTCAGTTCATTTTACAGGAAGTTTTTTTGAACTAGGCCAGAAATTGAGCGTATGGACTGAAGAATTTCTACATGTAGTGCACCTTAATTCGTGTTCGTTAGCGTGTGTCATAGAGATTTTAGAAAAGCAACCCTAGTTCCCATATAAAAATTTAGAAGAAGAAAATGAAGCAAATTGCATCATTTTCACATTTGGGAAGTGGACAAAATGTATTTATTTACATTTCTCATTTTAAGAAGCCAGCACAAACATGGAGAAATCTCTTTATGCCATATTTTACCATAGTCCGAATTCAGTGTGCCCAATCTCATCATGCACAAATATAAAAAAATGTTTTAAAAATACCTTTGCAAAGTTTCCTGAGACTTGTACTTTGCTGAGATGCAAAATCGATCTTCTGCTTTCCTGAGACGAACACAGATTCTGGCACTGCGGTATTTTAAATATATTGTATTTCTTGCAGGAACCCTTTGTTTCTGTAATTTATGTTCCCCTGCGGATGCGAAACTCATTGTCTTTTCACTGTGATGGATGGCCGCTCCTAATCAAATTTATGTCTGTTGCGAGACATCTTTCAACGCCACACCATATTACATCGCATTATAATTGTTGCCCGCGAATAGAATGCTTATCACCCCGAGGCAATGTTCAACGGAAATGACGTTGCTTTCTCAAGTGATGGATTTGCCTAACCTAATCAACAGGAACTCCGGGATCTAATATGAAAGACACACAAAACGCCTATTTTAACCCTCCACCTAGTTATTGGTTTTCCATTTTAAATTTCTGATGGAATATTGTGAAAGCAAATCTGTTTTTATCCGCACAACCACCACCAGCTACAAGTTTGAATACTTTTCAGCTCGTTGTTCTTCTTCTAGCAAAGATGTGAGCAAGATTCTGCAACACTGAATAATTAGTCAAAGAAATGCCTTAACTTGGCAGCGTCAGTTTTTAAAGCTAGAAGCATGGCCACTGCAATTGTATGATTCTGCCACCTCAGTGTTTGTCTCGTACCGCATTTACCACATAAACCGTCACCACATAATTTGCATTTCTGCAACTAATCAATCTGTGTTTAGCTTAAACACATCAAAAGCTTGTTTAAAAAAAGTGCCACACCTGACACAACTGTAAACCCTATGCAATGGTTAATGGACAACGTATAGTAGTGTTAAAGTGGTACTAATGAGGTATAGTTTTTGCCTAGATAGTATTATTGTGTGTTGCAATGGTGTAGTCCTGATGACTGAGTAGGGAATGTCATTCTACCTTAATATCGTAGAATAATATTGAGGACAAACATATTGACGGCTAACTATGTGTAGATTTTCTATACCTAACGTCACATATATGTACCTTAGCAATATACATATCTTCAAGCAACGTAGATGTGGACTCACGAATAGTAATTATATGCTTTTGGGTATGAACTTACTTTTCACTCTTTTTGTCTTCGATAGTTTGACTACAATATTACGGTATAATGGTATTCCCTACTCAATATTCCACACTGCAACTTGTTAACAAACAGTTAAATAATGCTGCCACAGGAAGCAGGATAGTATGCCCTATAAAATACTTTTTCTTGTTGTATAAGGTACTCAATCTTGCTGCATAATTGCCCCTTCAGTGCTACATAAGTTCAGTATCTGTATATATGAATTACTTCAAATAATTCAAAGCACGCTCCCGATCTATACAGATTGCACAACTATTAAAATTTTCATTTAACCATCTTTTGTACTCTTTTTTCAAGAGACACATACTTAGATTCTATGAAATATTTACTGCTTTTTGTGGTCGCAAAACAATTGAACATAGAAGCGCGACTCGCTGTTAAGTAAAGATGCGATTGGCACACCCCTTCCTAATAGCGAGTCGTAATAGGTTACCGACTCGCAAAATTAGGATTGTACATTGCACAGACCTATTTAGTGGTCGCAAACAAGCCGATTTCCCATTTGCGAATGCTAAAAAAGTTCATGCATCTGGCCCTAAGTGTTTTGTTATTCCATCTTCTTGTCTGGCCTCTCAAAGCACCTGCTTTCCATAACATTACTGTTATATTTCATCCTTTACCTGTTGTTATGCATGCCAGGTTATTGTATGTTCTACATTCTGGTTCCACACAGAATCTTTGATTAGAACAGTTTGTATCTGAAGGGTCAGTTGCACTGAGCCTTAATGATGATCAGGCTGCACTATGTTGCTGTGCTGCATTTGATATTAAAATCTTAAATACATTATTCGGGATTGAATACTTTCAACAATTACCTCAAATAGTTTACCACACATCATAATCTAGGTACAGTACCTCATATTCAAGATGCTCCTACTACAGCACTAATTATCAGTAAATCACCCCACTCCATCTTGTAAATTGGTCAGTGCTCTATAAGGTACCAGCACTTCTCTTCAATGAATCAAAACTGTTAGTGGGACAGCACCAGCACTGCTCAGCAGGGCTATTCATAGGGCAATATCGGCACTCCTTTGAGAGTCAATAGGCCAGATGTACGACCATCAGTGTTTGTGACATTCAATTTGCATTTTTATGCGAGTCACAAATTGCGAGTCGCAAACACTGATGTACAACAGTGTCTGAGACCCTGTTTGTGATTCCCTTATGGGTCGCAAAGGACCTGCTTTATAAATACTTATGAGACAGGTCACATTTTGCGATCCATTGGGAATGGCCAGAACTCACAGGGATGGTGGCCTGCTGAGTCAGCGGACCACCATGTCTGTGACTGCTGAAAATGCTTTTTCAACAAAGCAGTTTTTTGTTTCGAAATGCAGCCCATAATCCTTAAAGGAAAATGGGATGTGTTTAAAAAATAAAAAATAAACGTTTCAGTTTAATTTTTTTTAAGAGCAGGCAGTGCTCCGTGGGACCACATCCTGCTCTTAAAAAACATATCCGCTTCCAATCACAAAGGGGAAGGGGTCCCTGGGGACTCCATCCCATTTGCCACTGGCTTACCACCAATTTGAAATTGGTGGTAAATACGATTGTTTTGCGAAACAATCTTACATCTCTATGAAACTTGCTATTAGGGAGGGATGCCCTTGGCACCCACCTTCCAAATAGTGACAAGTTACCGACTGGCAAAATAGGTTTGGTACATGCTACAACCTTTTTTAGTGGTCGCAAACAGGCCAGTTTACTGTTTGTGACCACTAAAAACGGTTGTACATCTGGCTCAATATTCTGTTTATGGGACGCACAGTATCAGCATTCCAGAGAGTGGCCATTCTATTTGTGGGACAGTATCAGCACTTCTCCAAAAAGCCGCTGTTGTATTTGTAAGAGAATACCAGCATTCCTGTGACAACCAAAACCTATTTGTGGGACAGCGCCTTGAGACCCTGATGGGTGAGTAGTCATGCTATATAAACCAGGATTGATTGATTGATTGATTGCACTACCTTTCTTCTGATTGTCCCCATTCGATTTGTGGCACAGTACAAGCAAGCCACTGAAACCTGTCATTCTCTCTGTGGAGCAATCAGCATGTCTGTGTAGTGCAACTTTAAGTGGCACAGAAACAGTAGGAATAACCTTAATGCAAAGTCACAGAACTCTCCTTTGTCAAATGGGATACCATAGTGGTACGCGGGTGTATGCAGGACTTTAGTTTGTGTTGGCAATTGGGTGTACAAGGGTGCATAGAGGGTGCCTGTGATGAGTCGTGATTCACCATCAAACTTACTGGCTTCATTACTATTGTTCGATCCACATAAGAAAAATAATCAACCCCTTTACCTCTGTTTTATAGATTATAAAGCAGCATTTGATTGAGTAGACAGAGGAAAGCTCTGGAGTAATTTGCCAGTTGGAAAATACCTTACCCTCTGTTGCAAGCTCTTATCCTTCTCCATACTGACACATGGGTCAGAATAAGGCTGGGCAATGGCCTGCACCTATCCAGAAAGCTCTGGACCCATCAGGGATTAAGATATGGGTGTGTACTGGCCCCCACACTCTTTAATCTTTTCTTAGCAGATTTTCCCACCAGATTTTCCCCGGTAAATTCACATGCTCCAAAGTTAGGAAGCATACCATTGCCATGTTTAATGCATGGGGATGACTGAGCTCTCCTCAGCCAGACACAAGTTATTCATCCTCCTAGGCAACCCATCCCTGTGCTCCCATCAGTGGGAAAAGGGAAAATAGAGGTGGTATCGGAATGCAAATATCTGGGTGTGCTATTCGGCCAGGCAAGGCTCCTTCAAGCAACATTTGGAGCTTATGTGCCTGAAAGCCAGTTCCTTCAATGTAGCCTTTAAACACCTAAAGGCTGCTATAGCGACATTGACATGTACACCTCTCTTAAAAAAAGATACAAACCAAAGAGGTTCCAACAATAGCCTATGTTAGAAAGCACTGAGAGGCAGAGACACCATTCGCCTGGATGAAATTATCATAAGTCTCTAAGTCGGTCTTTCAGCTTTCATGCCACTCGCCCAACTGCAATTCAAATGTGGGTAAATTTGACAGTGCTGCAACCTCAGCACCCACGTTAGTATTTGTTGTAACCATAACAGTAATGGATATTCATAATTTTGTATACCCAAAAAAACCCTAGCAAGGCAAGTAGGGTTTACAAAACTCTGCCACAAACTAAAGAATACCGATAATCGGTAAACTGAAGCACTATGTCTGAGAAGAAATGAGTAGCAGAGACTATACTCAGGCTAGGTCTCATCTCTCTTCTTCCCAAACTACACTTGGCTTAACTCAAGAATGTGTCGCAACAACCAACTGCTCCCCTGTCAAGGCCATGACCTACAGAGGGATCAGGAGCGCCTCGTTTCTGGCAGACAAAGACGTGTCTTCACAGCGACGGCACGCCTGCTTCACAAGAGCACCTTATGACAAGCTAGCACCCCAACCGTGTCTGGGTATAGCCATCAAGGCCCAGACGAAAAGATCCTTTCTGCAATACCACTTGGGCTGTTTGCCATCACTTTACACCCTCCACCTTGGAAGCGCACCGCCAGCCTAGAGGGCTGTCAACTTTGAGGTCAATTGCCCGAAACTGTAGTGCACCAAATTTGCATTTGTGAAGCAACCCTGGATGATTGGAAAGCTATACTAAGACCAGCGTTCAATGTGAGGGGGTGGACCAGCTGAAGGCCGGCCGTCATTGCCTGCTTCAACCTCTCGGACATCCAGCTCAATTGTAGATTGACGAAATACCTGACAAGACTAGAATGGAGAATTAATCCTTCAGCTGGCTGTATCATATCTAAAATTGATTAGCTATTTTGATCTCTTTTCATGTACAAGTCTACAACACCAACCCCACTTTAGATGAACAAAACTGGACTAGTAAGGCCAATAACCAGTGGTCAGCTGGTAGAAGCGCATGTGGGTTGGACCCGGCACCGCGACCCGCTCTGCACAAGACTCTGATTGCACTCCCACTCTATAGAAAACCCCAACATAGACCTACTCTGGCACTTCACTCATTTTAAGTGGATTAACCGCACCGAGTGGTTAAGAGGGCGGCTCGACCTCCTATATGCAAGACTATGCCCACACTGCCACTTTTTTGCAGTTAAGATTTGTTCAAGACCGTTACTGCTGCCGCATTTTAGTACACCCAAGCAGTTGCACATCATGCACTTTAAACTGATTAATTACCTTTTATGGCCAAAGGGGCAGTCTTTCTATTGTCTATTACCTAGCCAGAGAAGAAACCAACAATGCAGGGTTACATTGTGAAACTTCCACACTGACTCTGCAATTATTAGAACGTTATTTTACTGTTTTACACAGTGTACTGTGCATTAAAATAATTTCTATTTTGAACAATCAGCTCTTTCAGTATTTTAACATTTTGTAATCAAAGTATTTGTTTTAGTATTTTAGTGCACAGCTTTTAATTAACCACACACTCAAATAAATAAACTTGAAACTTGAGTCTTGGATCTTGCAGGCGCTCTTAGGCTTTCTGTCACAGTCATTGAGTTAACACAGTTCCATTGCTCACTCCAGAGGAACTCTCTCCAGAAACCCAAGAAGGTGTGAAAGGGGTGGTTTGCGGGCACCCAACAAGAGGTTAAACTGTGCAGAGATGTATTGCATCAAGCAAAATGGGAAATACGGGAATTCAAAACAAAATAAGTCATTGTGGGATATCAAACAATATATTTCTTACTTTAAAATAAGATATATATTTGTAAAGCGCATGGAGAAATTGTGGTATTATGACGCTTTACGTTAAACCATGAAGTATTTGTGGACTAACATTAAGACATTTTACAAAACATTAAGGGTTATATAGGCATAGGAATAGAATGAGGGTTGACAACACAATAGTGCTTTCTGAAATTGAAACATGGGTTAATGAGGGCTAACTGGTGGGTGTAAAAGATTGTCCAAAAAGATGTGTTGAGCTGGAGGAGCTCCAGAATGGATAGGATGAGCCATCCAAGGAATGATCTTAGATGTCTGGAGATGCTTATAAAGGTGGTGGCGAGGTCAGGTTTTAGAGTTCCATGCTGAAGTGGCAGGCCCAGAGAAGGGTTATTTGTGGCCTGGTTGCTCTTACACGACAGGGAGGAACTTGAACCGCCAAAGATTGTCAGAACGTTAGCTAAGGAATGCAGACTCAGATCATGGATGGCCTTTTGGAATATGCAGCATACATTGAATGGATGTTGATGATAGCATTGTACGGTTTCATGTTAAATTGCAGTAAGAGTTGCAGTCATATTGGTCTAAATTATGGAAACATAGTTCTACATTACAACAAGCATTGCCAACATCAGCATCTTTCTCATGGGCAATTGCAGTAATTTGGGAAATATAGGGTCATCCCTCCAAAAACACAACCTTGCAAAAATCCACAAAAAGTGTAGTATTAGTAGCCTTCCAAAGTCAAATGAGGAAGTCTACAAGTTTTTGGATTTGACAATTGAACCATACTGGACCAAATATACAACTGCGGTACTGCTCCTTGAAGAATTACTGGCTGTACATAATTTTGACATTGCTTTGCTTTTCAATCAGCAAAAAGGAAAAATCGATGCCTTTGACTTTTACACAAGTATGGCAATTTCTTAGTAACTCTTCATCTGTTTGAGCAAAAGCACATTTTCGTTGTTGAAATCTGCAAATTTTACAGCATGAGGTGGAACAGTCTCATGATACTTATGATAAGATTCAATATTAAATACAAAGATTCTGGGCCAGATGCTCATACAACTGAGCACAAAATACTGGTCAAAACTTGCAACCAGTATTATTGCGACCATTGCGGTAATTTGTGAAGTGCCCTATGTCTTAATAGGATGAATTGCAAATTGCTGGTTCATAGTGGATCTCAATTCAACCAACCTCATAAATGTTAAAAAGGTAGGTCACAAATTGGGTTGTTGATTGAGGGTGGTGAAATGAAAAAAGTCACAAAATTAACCTTCTGGTATCTTGGCATTAACCCTGGGCGTAGTTCGTGAAGTAGCACTACACGAAGCTACGCAAAGTGCACTTCGCACTACGTGCGCTACGCGTAGCACTTCGTGAACTGCATAGTACCCTGTTTGCACTTTGCAAGATGCCGTTTTCAATGATTGCACAGTGCGGACAAGCATCCGGCACTGTGCAATCATTGAAAACAGCATCTTGCACAGTGCGAGCTGTAGTTTTCTGCTGCTCGAGTAGATTTTTACTCGAGCGGCAGCTTTCTCAACACGGACTGGTAGTTTCTCATCGCGAGCGGTCGTGAGCATATGCGACCACTCGCAATGAGAAACCTGACCTCCTCGCGTTGAGAATCTTGCCGGGATGTTTATTTTCCATGCTCGCACAAGGAAAAAGTCTCGCCGGGTTGTCATTTTCCTTGCTCGCGGTGGTCGACTTGATGTTGAGGACCGTGATCAAGCAAAAAATGACCGCTGCACTACGCAATGCTACGCTACGCATGTTTGCACTGTGCTACGTGCAATTCGCATAGTGCGAAGTAGCGCAAACTTGGCAAACTACGCGAGCATAGCGTAGTGCTTTGCCCAGGCTTACTTGGCATAAAAGCAGTCAGGCTTAACTTACAGGCAACGTGTAAAGATAATTTTTTTTTTTTAAACATGTTTTTATTTGGGGGCGTGGCTTGACGCAGCAACATGGCGGTCACACTTGAGGAGTGCTCCCGACCCCTTCTACCATCTGCTCACCATCCGATGTCGTCGATGCTCTAAATTCTCGCAATTACCTCTCCTGCAACCTCAGCGCTGCCCGCAGAATCTCCTGACCTGCCGCCCTCCCCCTGGAGTCCCGGGAGAGTGGCTACATCTCCGGTGTGGCGGCCGGCTCTTTGGCGCAAGACGGCGACCCCGCCCGCATCCTGCTAATCTCCCTGGGCCCCTGGCTGCACCCGGCGGACGACCCGCCTGAGAGGTTGAATTCCGGAGTCTCTCCTCTCTGGTGGGTCCTCCTCTAACTCTTGGACTGGACCAGCTGCTCGACATGGCGGGGCTCCTGGCGGTGGGACCCTGAGCGGCTGGTGGCTTCGTTGGCCTGGAGGCGGCCAGCGGCCCCCCCTTGACCACACAGGAGCGGCCCTGCCAATGGGCCCCAGACTACCGCAACTGTCCTGCACCTCCTGGGGTGTCTGACGGGCCCTCCCTGCCTACCGGTGGAAGTGCCAGACGGGAGATCGGTAGCCATTTTCGGGCTGCGCCAGCTGGGGACCTGTGGCTGCGCTCCGGTGGGCCGCGCCATCTTGAGGTGAGCCGGGGCTTGGGGTGGTGGGGCGTTCGGCCGTCAAGTCGGGCGGCTGGGTTCTGGTCATTGGGCCAAGTCCCCCCCCTTTCCACCCAGCGACGGCTACCTGCGCATCCTACGCCCGTCCTGAGTCTCTGCCATAGGGGAGGGATCGGCCATCTGGTCGGGTGGCGGGGGGAGCCGTGGAGAGACCCTGATGCATCGGGCCCCCCCCCTTCAAAGGCGGTGAGCGGTGTGGAGCCGGGGCCCTGGGCTTAGCTGGCCGGCCTGGGTCCCCGAGGCGCGGCAACGATCGGCTGTCTAATCGGGCAGTGCCGTTCTCACCAGCGGCCAGCCCCCCCCAGCAGCCTCTGGGTGCCCGGCGGACCTTGGCCCTTGCCCCCGCCTACAAAACCCTTTGCTCGGGGGTGGCTGCTTGCGGAGATCCGGCCCTCCATCGACACTGGCCCCTCATCTTTACGTCCTCCCCCCAGACGTTGCTAAGAATTAAGGGCCGCCACTCCAGATGCCCCGACGGGCATCCCGTTCTCGACTGGACTCAATTTGGATGTGGGGCCTGGGGCTTGGCACCCTCTGCTAGATCCCGGATCTTCGCTCTCTACAGTGCGCCATTGTGTTGACCCGGGGCCCCGTGGTGCACTTCCATCGGATCTCTGGGGCTGAAGCCCCCCACCGCACATAGTGTCACCCTAGCAGCTGGTGGGGACCTTGAGGCAGGCCATACCCTGTGGGACCCATATTCACACTATACCCACTCTCTGTGGCTGAATAGGCCCCAGGACGTCCCGAAGTTCTACAACTTGGGCCTCCGAAACTGTGGCCTTGGTCTATGATCGTCGCTCCCTGCCCGGGGTTCAGGCCTGCTGCGTGTCTGCCAACTCCACTCCGCTCTGAGATTGGCCCTAGGGGCCCCGATACCGGACCGACAATGGGCAAAGACCATACCACAAAAACGCCTGGCCCCCACACCCAGGCCAAGATTGACCGATATACCACCGCAGAGCATGGCTCCGGAGGGGACAACCCTTCCGGACCGGGGACTGACCTCTCGGCCATCTTACAGGCCATCAGTGCCTCCCAACCTCAGTGGAGGGCAAGATCGGGGAGGTCCGCGTGGACATGGCCCTCAAATGCCAGGATCTCCGCAATGCCACAGCGAGAATCACCGAGGCGGAATCCTGTATTTCCAACGTGGAAGATGAGCTAGCTCAGCTGAAGACCTTGATGTCCGCCCTTCAGAGCCGCACCTCCGAGTTACACCGGCGAGCCGAGGATGCTGAAAATCGCACATGAAGAAATAACCTTCGCATCATTGGCTTTCCCGAAGGAATTGAACAAGCAAAGACGGTGGCCTTCATTGAAACCTGGCTCATATCATGGCTGCCTGCTGACGCCCTCTCCACCTGGTTCTCGGTAAAGCGGGCCCACTGCTCCTTGGCCCCCCGGCTCCCCACCGGTGCCTCACCCCGTCCCATCATCATACGCCTCCTGAACTTCCGAGGCAGAGACACCATCCTTAAAGAGGCGCGACTCCACGGCCCCCTGAAATTTCAAAACCATACCATCATGCTTTTCCCCGACTACACCAGGGAAGTCCAGGCACAGCGCCGCACCTACTCGGAGGTCAAACAAAAGCTCCGCAACCTCGGCCTTTGATACGGCCTCCTTTTCCCGGCTCGTCTCAGAGTGGTCTTCCAAGACAAGACACTATTCTTTGACTCCCCCGAGGCGGCCTGGACATGGCTAACGGAGGCACGACCCCTGAGCATCCAGCCTCCCCCCCTCTCTTTCCGGATGTCCCCCCCTCCACTTCATCCTTCTCTCCCTAAGCCGCAGAGACGGCGTACAAGGTCCTGCAGGAGGAATAACTGCCAAAGAGGACTCTCACACTCACCCTCCCATGGTACAGGGGCCCCGCCGCCCTCTGGATCCTCCCTTCCTCCAGTACTGTGCAGTCGGGCTGACACTCCAGATCCGTCAGAAAGACGGCCCCTTTCACCCGTCTCCTCCCACCCCCACGGGTCTGACTCGGACCTCTCCAGAAGCCCTCTACTGCCTAGCCTGGGAGAATGTGCCGCACTGAACTCTACAGGCTCCGACGGAACTGCTGCCACCTCTGGTTCACTCCACTCCTTGTAAATTCAAGATGCACCGATGACAGTACTTTATCTGCCATATATAGAAGGGGTCGCCTTAGCCACGCATCCCCCAGCTAAATGTTTTAGATTAGCCATTGTTAGTATTTACTCTGTATTGTTAGGGTTATTGATTCTAGGGCGACAGATGCTTCCATTCCAGAAGTGTAGGGAGGGGGGAGTTGGGGAGGGTTGGAAGGGCGTTGGAGTTTTAGCTCCATATTTAGGTCAGCTCACATTTCCGAGCGAGCTACAGTTCATTGTTTTTATTCAGCGCCATGTTGCACATCCAAGTCTTCACCGTCTCCAAGGTACGCAGCACCCAGCGCACGCCCCAGTCTACCTTTGGCCAAACGCATACACAGCGCTCATTAGGGGGGTTATTCCTTCCCTGAGCCCATCCCTCCTGCCGCACACGTAGGCTCCA
Source organism: Triturus cristatus (assembly GCF_964204655.1). Lineage (NCBI taxonomy): Eukaryota > Metazoa > Chordata > Amphibia > Caudata > Salamandridae > Triturus > Triturus cristatus. Next base: position 137,477,115 of record NC_140589.1, on the reverse strand, counting down.
TGGCTAACACATGTGGGTCGGTCCTTGTCCTGTCTTGGAATGTAAATGGTATGCTAGGCCGTGTCAAACGCACCAAGGTCCTCAAATGCGCCCAGCGTCATGCGGCTGACATCCTCTTGCTTCAAGAGACCCGCCTCCTAGGTAATCAATGCCCTTTCCTCGCCCGATATGGCTTTGACAGGGTGTGGCACCCCGGCTTCAGCCACGGTGCTCGGGGTGTAGCTATACTTATATGCAGGGGTCTTCCCTTTACCCCTACACAGATCACTACTGATCCTCAGGGACAATTCGTGGGTGCCTCCGGAACCCTCGAAGGACAAGTCTTTAACTTTGTTTCTGTCTACGTTCCCCCTGCTACCCTCTCTATTACCCAACGCTGCCTCACGGGACTCATCTCCGCTCTACCCCAAGGGCGGACCGTCATTGGGGGCGACTTCAACTCAGTCTTGCGACCGCAGCTTAACTCGACTGGCCCCCCCCTCCTCAGCGTGTTTATCTTAAGCCTCCAAACTATCAGACTGGACAGAAGCCCTCGGGCTGTGTGACGCCTGGCGGACCTGGCAGCCCCGTGACCATCAATTTACCCACACCTCCGCGGCCCATCGTACTCACTCCCGCATAGACTTACTTCTTCTCCCTGCGCTTGACTGTCTCCTCATTTCCCGTATCTCGATTCACCCCCATGGACTCTCTGACCACTCACCTCTATCCCTGCGCATTGGAGAGCCCCATGGGGTCATCCGGACCATATGGCGACTGAACACATGATTTCTCCAAGACGAGCGCCTTAAAGAGGCGCTTGGGCTGGAGCTCCACCATTACTTCCAAACCAATTGCGGATCGGTCCCCTCCCCGGACGTGGTGTGGGAGGCTCTCAATGCAACCCTCCATGGGGTGGCAAGAGGACTAGTACACAAGGGACGGGCAGATCAGACCGCCCGCCTAACTCGCCTCGAGGCGCAGGCTATGAGATTGAAGATGGCCTCGGCGACCGCACTGAATGCCCATTCCTCGAGGCAGCTTATGGTTCTCCGGGACGAAATCCGACACATCTCCCTCGAATCCGCCAAAACGCTGTGGCACTCCTCAGTAGCCTGTGTCTATGGATGGGGAGATAAAAACGGGAAGCTCCTTCACAATCTGGTCTCTTACCTAAGAGCCCACAGAATAATCCCTGAGATCCATGACTGGCACCCCACAACATGTAGCGCGAGCCATTGCACAGACGTTCGCCCTTTACTACTCCGATCTGTACGCGGCTCAACACCCCGTGGCCTCCCTCACGACACTGTTGGAATGTTCTGATGTCCACCTTCCCAGCCTTACCCTCGGACCTGGATCTTCCTTTCACCCCGGAGGAGGTCCATAGCGCGATATCCCGACTGAATACGGGACGGACGCCGGGCCCCGATGGCTTTCCCTTAGAATACTATGCTGCCTTCAGGGACTCCCTCATTTCCCACTTACTGGAGCTCTTCCGTTGCGTGGTCGAGAAGGGTGCCTTTCCCCAGAAATGGACTTAGCCACTGTGGTAGTCATCCCAAAGACCCAGCCACCCTCTCCTTCCTGTGGGGATTACCTCCCGATGTCTCTCATAAATACCGACGTAAAAATTTTCGCCACAGTGCTGGCACAATGCCTGCGCCCCTTTCTCCACAAATTGGTCCACCTGGACCAATGTGGCTTCATGCGGTACTCGGCACTGTATATGACGTTTGCATGTGGCCCTGGCTCACCGCCAACATCTCTCCCCATATCTTGCCTTATTACTCCTCGACTTTGAAAAGGCCTTCAACACGGTCGACTGGTCCTATTTAATGGAGGTTCTTCAACTGATGGGCTGCGGTCCCCTTTTTCTACGAGCTGTTCAGGTCCTTTATTCGAACCCGCGCGTGCTAGAGTCCTTGTCAACGGGGCCCTCTCTGACGTGTTCCCAATTAGAAGAGGCACGCGGCAGGGGTGTCCACTTTCACCCTTGTTGTTTGCGCTGGCTATGGAGCCCCTTGCTTGCCTCATCTGCTCTGACCTGGAGGTCCGGGGCTGGTCCTGGGCCCCCCATCACGAGGATAAAATAGCCCTTTCGCGGATGACGTCCTTCTCTTCTTGGCCGACCCAGAGTGCTCTGGCCCACGCTGTTTGCAAATACTTCGAGACTTCGAGGACGTTTCTGGCCTGCGCCTCAACCCGGCTAAATCCACTCTTGTCCCCCTCCACATATCAAGAGCTTGCTTTGACTGGCAATCCACCATCCCTATCAAAAGACAGTCCTTTCAATACCTAGGAATTTGGATCGCCCTCCTCCCCGACTTGGAGTGGGCCCGGAATCTCACCCCCCTGATCACCAAAACCAAAACGGATCTGAAACGTTGGCAAGCCTTACCGCTAAATCCCCTTGGCCGTAGAGCCCTGGTCAAAATTATGATCCTCCCCCGTTTCCTGTACATTTTGCAAAATACTACCTTCCACCTTCCGGGGAGTTGGTTCCGAGACCTTCACCGGGCCCTTACTTGATTCCTATGGGGACAGGGGAGGCCCTGCATCGCCCTGGCGCATTGTCGGATCCCAACCTATGACGGCGGCATGGGTGTGACCAGCTTACATCTCTACTATCTTGCCACCAGACTCCTTTTGGTCCACGATTGGTACATGGGTGGCTGGTCCGACCCAGCCTACCAGACGGAGCTAGGACACATGAACTTCCCGCAGTTACATGCCTACCTGTACGGTGCCTCCATTCCCCAAGCACTCCCCTCAATAACCAGTTATGTCCTGGTGGCATGGCGCACTGCCCTCAGACACACCCACTGGGACAAGAAACTCACCCGACAAACATCTTTATGGCAGGGCGCGTGGCTCTCCGAGACATCTTCCCTCACGGGCTTCCAGTCCTGGGACCGCATTGGGATTTCGCTCTTGGGGGACATTTGGGCAGGCAATCATATCCGATCCTTTGCCGAGCTACAGGCCCGCTACTCCCTCCACTCCTCCCAGTTTTACCGATATTTGCAACTCCGTCATGCGCTTGCAGCACACATTTCCACTGGGACTTCACTGCCCGACTTTATCCCCCCAGAGGCGCAGGTACTGATGGGGAATCTGGGGAAGGGAGGGGTCTCTAGGATATATTGCTTCCTGGTCAACAACACTCCTACTAATTTAGATGCACTCCGAGCCCGTTGGGAGGGTTGGATAGGTCCCTTGGAGGAGGCGGACTGGCGTGACGCTCTGATGGCCCGAGAACCCTGACAACCTCCTCCAGGCTTCGCCTCATTCAACTCTACTACCTCCACACAGCTTACCTCACCCCGACACGGCTGCACAGAGCTGGTTTGCGCCCTTCCCCTGCATGTGCCCGATGTGGTCTGGCCAAAGCCGACTTCTTCCACTTGGTGTGGACCTGCCCGGTCCTCACCTCCTTCTGGTCCAAGATAGAGTCCGAGCTTACACACACTTTAGGCTGGCAGATCCCCCATGATCCCATGCGCCTGCTACATGGAGTCCTCGATGGCTTGGACGGCTCTCGAGCCGACAAGCTCTTCCTGGGTACGGCCCTTGCTGTAGTCAAGCGCGACATAGCGGCTGCATGGGCAAGCTCCAATCCTCCCTCCCTGTGTAAGTGGCGACGGGGAGTGGATTGGTGTGCTGCTAAAGAGGAACCCTTGTTTGCGGTGAGGGGCTGCCCGAACAAGTTTCAGAAGGTGTGGGGCAAGTGGCTGAATTTAATACCCCCTTGATGAGTCTGCTGTCCTACAAAGATACAGGCAAATGTAATGTAACATCATAAAACATTGATGGTTCTGTAATTTGTTTTGCTCCCTCTTCTGGAGTTGCGATGCTGTGGTTGCTGCTTATGGCGATTATGTACCGATGCTTATGTGCTCTGAATTTTGTTTTGTCCTATTCACAAAATGCCAATAAAAATTTGATTATCAAAAAAAACTAACATTTTTTTATTTATTGAGGGTGCAAACCTTCCGGTTTCATAAAATCTGAACAGAAAAAGAAAGCTTTCACTTCAGATCAATCGTATAAAATAACAATAATGTACTACAAACATTTTTGCCATGTAAATAAGAGTGGAACAGAAAATGTGCATGCAGGAATAATACCGCTTAAACTAGGAGCGCATACTAATCATAAGCATCTGCACCTCTGTACAATGCATATGGCAAGTTTAAATTTCTCAATAAACAAATCGCAAAAACAAAATGTCATAAACAATGCCAACCACCCTCCCCCCTGGTCACACGCATAAAGGAATCTCCGGTCATGCCATAGGTCACTGCACCCCATCGCTCTATACAACTGTGTGATTACTCTACGTTTATTACGGGAGCGTCCGTACACAGCTCCTCTGAGTCATCCTCATTGCAGACTGCTTGTGTGCTCTCCGATCGCTGAGTATCAGAGGTAATTTCCAAAGGGACCTCCAACATCAAAGCATACCAGGTCCTAGCATCCTCTTCCAACTTATCATCCCTCCTGACCCTTTTCATACGGATCCATTACGCTGTTGCCCATTCCCTCAAATCTTTGGCCCAACTTTCCACCTTGGGGGGTTGGGAGCCCATCCAGTGGATCGCTATACGTCTTTTGCCCAGCACTAACCCCAGTTGGAGAAATCTACGTGTATGCTTCCTACCCTTGGGACAGGGGAGTAAACCCAACAGTATCTCTTTAATAGACTGGGTTAGCGTCCCTCCCGTTACTCGGCGCAATCTCTCTAGTATGGAGTCCCAAAAAGAATCCGGTCTCGGGCACTCTAATACCATATGCAAAAATTAGGCAGCATCGCAACCACATCCGGGAAAAACAGGAGGAACATTCTGGATATATTTTATGCAGCACTCGCGGTGTTAAATAGGTTTGATGTACAATATTAAATTGGATGAGTTTAAATCTGGTATTGGAGCTGATTTGTTTTACTCCTTCAGTCATCTTCTTCCATTCATAATTTGTAAGGGACACCTCCAACACTTCGTCCCATCTAGACTGAATCGGAAAGGGTGCGCAGCAAGATCTGCTCGTAATGCTCTATAAATATGAGAGACCAGTCTACGGCCTCCAGCAAGACTCACCAGGGCCTTAAGGGTGGCAGCTATTGGAGGCTCCTCGGGGAACGTCGGCCATATCTCCCATGCTTTTTCATACTAAAGATATTGACCTCTGCCCAGATCAAACACAGTCACTGCTTCCTCCCTGGTCAGAAAATGCTGATTTAAATACAGATCTCCCATCATTCTACAGCCTCCCTCCACCCATCTTGAGACGGACATAACTTAACCGATCTGCCCAAATGGGACAACCACCCATAATGGGGCTTCAGGGACATAAGGTGCCCTTCGTATTGCAACCTTAACTGCAGACTCCCATGTAGAAGCCACATTCCTAATAATATACGGGAGAAGATCAGGCACATGTGAGCCCAACATCAGCAGGTCCGGGAGTGAATTATCCGCGTGAGTACCCCTCAGCAATTGTTTCTCCCAATTATCTTGGTCGTCGAGCCATTGTACAGCATGCTGGAGCTGCAATGCTATATAATAAAATTCCAATTTTGGAATTTCCAGACCACCACATTGCCAAGTTCTCTGCAATGTTTGCCACCCCACTCGTTTCCATTTGTTTCCCCACAGCAGTTCGACTAGCAGGTGGTCTAATCGGAGGAAGCACTCTCGTGGTATCCGATAAAGGGAGTTCTGCATTACATATAAACATCGGGGGAGTACCACCATTTTTATCAGAGCCACACGCCCCATTAGTGATAAGGGTAAGGTACGCCAAAGCTCTACTGACTTACAGACACCCTCTATACATTGTCCCATATTTTATTCTAAATAAGCCTCCTGCGTGTGAGTTAAGCAGACTCCCAAATAACGCAACAAGTCTGTGACCCAGCTAATCTCCACAGTGTGCAGATCACCCTCCACCTTGTCTCTCAGGTTTCCCATAGGAATAGCTAAGACTTTCCCGGGTTAAGGCAAAGGCCCGATACCACCCCAAAAGCTGTAAATTCCCGAAGAAGCTCCGAGACCGACTCCCCGGGATGACGGAGATACACCAAGGTGTTGTCAGCATACAGTGACTACGTGCACTGCTGGGCCTATCATCACCCCCCACCATGCCATCCGGTGTTGCAGTACCGTCGCCAGTTGCTCCATCATCAGTGTGAAAAGGAGTGGTGACAGGGGGCACCCCTGACGAGTACCTCTCTGGAGCTCCAAACCGTCGGATACTTGGTTGCGGAGTCGGATTCGAGCTGTTGGTTGAACATAAAAGAGCTTCACCCAACCTATATATTTGTCGCCCACCCCCATTTTAGCAAGTACTGCCCAAACATAATCCCACTCAACTGTATCAAAGGCTTGTTTAATTTCTAAAAGACATAAGGCCCAATCTTTGCCTAGTAAATGCGCATCATGCCATATATGTTCAAGTCGCCTTAAGTTATACATAGTGTTCCGACCTAGAATTAACCTGGCCTGGTCATGATGGACCAGTTTGACCATATAAGGCTGAATTCTTGCTGCCAAAACTCCACTAAGTATCTTCTCATCCACATTTAAAAGAGATATGGGCCTCTAAGAAGTTGGGAAAAAGGGATCCTTTCCTGGTTTAGGAACCATAGCCACCAGAGCTTCCATCATGGTGGTAGGGAGTGCCCTTCTCTCAAGAGCCTCGTTGTACACTTCTAAGAGATGATCTACCAACTGTGGGGCAAATTGTTTATAAAACTCGGTCGGGAGGCCAACATTACCAGGACATTTTGCGGATTGCATGTTCTTAATTATAGTTAACATCTCCTCTTTAGTAATTGGACCAACTAAGGACTCAGCGTCAGTCTCCGCCAGGGTAGGGAGCGTCACTACGCCTAAATAATCCGACAGGGCCTGCGAGTGGGCCGGGGGGGGGGGGCGCTGTGCATGTCTGCTGTAAGTGATCTGCAAATGCTGCAAGTATTGCTGCTTGTGTGTAACACCTCCCCTTTAGCATTATGAAGTTGTAACACCGGAGTCTGTACAGTTTCAGCGCGGATTAATTGCGCTAGAAGTGCTCCTGATCTGTCACCCTCCATGTAAAGTTGTGTATCTATGCTTCTCCAATCGAGACCAAGCCTCAAACAATTCTCCCTTAACACGTGTCCACTCGGCCATATTTGTCGGGGGTCTTAATAGATTATGGACTCTATATTTTTTGTCGTGTTTCCAAGGAGTCAATATCTGCCTTAAGTTGGTGTTGAACCCCATAGGTAGTCCTCATACAGACTCCCCTGATCACAACTCTTAGCACTTCCCATTCAGTGTCTCTAGTGGAGGTGGAGCCCCAATTTTCCACAATATAATGTTGAATAGCCTCCTTTACTGTGCACATAAGTGGGTCCGTGAGGGCCTCCGCCCGAAGCCTCCAAAGCGGGATGGACTGTCGTCCCGGTCCGCTCAACACAGTCAATAACAGTGGAGCATGATCGGATATATAACGCAGCAAATAGGAAATGCCTTCCGTTACTGCAGAGAGGCCCGCAGAGAGACAACAATGATCAATTTGGGAAAATTTGTCAGCCGCCGGAGTAAAGCAAGAAAACTCCCTTTTAGTGGGATTACGGGCTCTCCATTCGTCCCTTAAATGCATACCCTGGAGTATATCAACTAGGGATGCTACCATATGGGGTTTATTTTGTGCTACAATGGTCCCTAGGGAGGTAGGGATAGGAAGTAACAAATGAATACAGACCCAATCAGTGCTGTATTGGTTAACTTATCCAGCCGGACAGAGGTTCAATATTTAATTCATCAGCAAGTTTTTTGGATATAAACAAACACAAATACTGAAAAGTGGGACACAAGCCTGCATACTACTACACAAACATGCAAACATAAAATAGGGAGAACATTTAAGCGAGGCTCAGGCAACGCTTACGGTTTGTTTTGACAAGTAGTATGAATTTTAAGAAACAAATCGCAAGTAACGTCTCTACACAGTTAATAATGACATCACATTTAGTGCATGAGGCGTTTTATGGTGTCGACGGCATTTCGATCCAAGTGAGCAATGCGTGGATCATCTTCAGGACATTATATTAGCATGCCTGTATATAAGTGCCTAAGATAATTGCGGAAGTCCGAAGGGCCTGCCACGAGACTGTGGGTGTGACAACACCGGATGCGGGAACGTCCGTGCTCGGTAGGGGCTCCGGCCGTCGCAGATATGCGGTACTGGCAGGTCGAGGATCAAAGGGAACTTCAGGGAACACATCAGGAGGGACTGCGTGTAATACGACTTTGCGATGGCAGCGCAATGGCCTCCAGTAAAGAAATTGGAGGGATTCTCGGGAGTGGAGCCACAGGCGTGTGCTCGGACGGCGTAATGACCAATAGTCGATGAATGCGCCGTGTTGCTCAGGGTGTCAGCATCTGGGATAGCATTGTTTGAATTTTGGAAGTTGGTTTATTTGATGGGGAAGTTTACTGGTCACAACATATTATGCCATAGTACATGGATTTGGGCTCCGTCGAGGGGGTGATTTGCTCCGGGAGGTGGTCGATGTCAACTGCTTTTTACAACAACACTATGACAGCACAGACATTACGATTTCTTAGCTGGAATGTCCGGGGTCTAGCTGCCCTAGATAAGCGCCGCAGAATATATGCATTTCTGAAGAGATATAACGTAGCAAAAGCAGGACTGCAAGAAACATATGTATGGGGAAATTCAATACCGAGTCTTCGTAAATGGTGGAGGGGAGTAGTAAAAGTTCGCATGCGCAATGAAGAATCCACATTAAAGACAGTACACACCGCCCCAAACCTCCCCCAACCCCCCATTCCCCCCAATCCTGTAATAGCTGCATGACCCTTCCAGGGCCGAGGCCCAGGGCAGCCTAATTCAACATATCAATATAAACATTTAAATCAAATGCTGTTCAAGAGAACAGGTAATGTAGAGGAGCGAGATTGCTCTCACGCTACCTCAGCGGACCTGGGCTCTAGAGGGGGCGTCATCATTCCGGCGGCCACTCATGTTATAAAATTACAAAATATTCACCTGAATGGCTTCCAACTCATGCATATTAGAGGAAGTAACAGTAGATCAAAAAAGAAACAGTTCAAAACCCAGCTTCCCAGACATCATAATGCAATGTACCTCCTAGGACCACATAATATTGGATACATGAGGACAACTTATCTGGACAGTTCAGGTGTCGATGCACAGTTCAAGAAGAGCGTCATTCACAACCGCTGCCTGGCCCCCCATCGTCTTGCACAAGATCTGGTGTTAGCGCCACAGAGTCCGGAACCACCACAGAATCTGAAGCGTGTAGGGTCCCATCTCGACAGATCGTGACACGGCCTAGACTCATTGTTCTCTTTTTCGGTTTCATGACGAGTGAGCTGTCTACAACTTCCCAGTGTGGACTGTAAGGAGGGAGTCTCCCCAGAACTCGTAGAGGGCACCAACTGTTGTCTTTCTGGGGCCTTTGCATCCAACCAGTCACTCACCTCCTCTGCCAAGAAAAAAAACAGGACACGGCCTTCACTCACCACCCGAAGTTTTGCCGGGAACATAAGACTGTATTTCAAATTCTGACCCCGAAGCTGGTGCTTGATGGCCACGAAGGTCTTCCTCTGCTCCTGAACACGCTGCGTATAATCCGGATACACTGAGATAGAGTGGCCTTCGAAGAAGAATCGTCGTCCACTGCGAGAGAGCTGAAGCAAAAGGTTCCGATCCCTAAAATTAAACAACTTTGCAATGATAGCCCGAGCGGGCGCTTCAGGTCTCGGGAGGGCCGCCAATGCTCGATGTGCTCTCTCCACACTGAAGAACTTCGATACCTATGTAGGGGCCATCTCTCGGGTAATCCAATTCTACAGGAACAGGTCAACTGCAGGACCCTCTTCCTTTCCTGGGAAACCGACAAAGCGCAGATTAGTGATTACCCCATCGGGACCGCCCTTCAGCTTCTTCATTTTGGTCATCTTGCTTAATCACCTGACGTTTTAACTCTACTACTGTGGCGCTAAGGCTTTTCACTTCTTCTTTCAGTGCATCAGTATCTTTCTCTGTGACCGCCACTCTGTCGGAAACCTTCCAAAGGTCACATTGCAGGAGATTAACATCGATAGTCACTGTGTCAATCTTCCGAATCATCTCATCTCTAGTGGACTGGATAGCACGCAGTACATCCATCAGTGTCGGTGCCTCCTCTGCTCCACGCTCCGCAGTACTTCTATCCACTGCTGGGTTCTCAGCAGCTTCATCAGGGCCATGGGAGACCATCTGGGCATTGTTCAGTATTTTATTCGCTTGCGACTTCACTGGCTTGTCCTTCCCCATGGCTCATAGAGTACTATACAGGGACACCCTACAAATAACGCCGCCCACCGGGGGAACAGCCAAAGCGCCTCCACAAGGAGCAACAAGCTCCGCTCAACCATGAGTGGCATTCAACTCCAGCTGGTTATATTCCCCGTGGAATCTCCGTTAAGGCCCGGATCAGTTAAAGCGTAGCTGATCTGCACTTTCTTAGTCTATCATTCATCCAGACCACTGGGCAGCGACCCCAAAGTATTGGCTGAGGAACTCAGACAGAGGGCTCCAGGAGGGTGCTCCTCCGTACGCTTCAATAGTGTCAGGAACTCAAAGCAGGAAAACCAAGGTGCCAATTAGTGTCTAAACCATCACCTGTCTCCGATACACTTCTTAGTGCGATCTTGAGCTGCCACTGGGATCACCTCCGATCAGGGCGTGTCAGACTCACCATGCGGTCCTCACAAGGCTCCCCAGCAACTAAGAACAGTCACATATTCCAATTAGGTCTCAGTGGGATTCCCAACAGTAGAGCACCCAGCCTTTAATAATGAGAATGACCAGCAGAGGGTCCGCTAAATACCAGGTACAGTCCACAGACTTTATCAAAGGTTTTAGAGTGATTAAACAACTTGAATTGCAGGCAAGGTGCGCAAGGATAACGCACCACAGATCACACACACCACCAATACCATAGGGCAGCACCAGGAGAGTTCAAGCAACGAATTGTGGTGCCCTAGGACATAATGGTGCGACTTTGTCCAGCAGTTGACCGGGGCTTCGTGAACGTTACCGGCATCGCAGGCCGTCACACCTCGCACATGGGAGCCACGTACCTCAGTTCACTAGCAGGGTTCAAGCAAATCCGGGCTGAAACTTCTCATACACAGCCCGCCCAGAAGGGACTCCCCTCGCTTTCATCAATGAGTCTGGTTCAGCAAGGGCAACGAGAGTGCTCCTTTCTCTCCGGGTATACCGGGCTCCCACAATCCTCTGACAGCAGTGCGTGCGTCACGGGACAGGCATATAGTCAGGGACTTCACCTCAGAGTCCCGGGCGCGCACATCACAGCATGGTGGGTCTGCCAAACAATCTCCAGGGGTGCCCGGGTTCTCAATACTCTGTCACGGGTCCACGCCTCGGGTTCCACCCAGACAATATGGCGTCACCTCGCAGTCTGGGGCCCGCTTGCAATTTCATACCCCTCAGCTGTACAGTCACCACTGCTGGCCGTATCACTGCCACACAGGATCTGCCACAGCCTCGGACACGATCCAGGTCCAAATGTAAATCAGGAGAAATCAGGATAATCGAGGATATCGGGCCACCACACGGAGTTCACCAGAGATACGTCTAGGCAGCCATGCTGTCAGGCCACGCCCAACATATAAAGTATTCATGCAGTACACAAACATAAATTGAACACATACGAGTAATCACACCAATTTAGAAAAATAAGGTAACATTTAATACATTATTTGCCACTAAAACAACAAAAATTAAATCCGTAGAACCAGAGATATGAGATTTCAAAGGTTTAAGGTACATATAGCACCTAAAGGCACAAAGCACCACTAGCCATTATCTGGTCCTGTGAGACCAAGTTAACATCACAAGTTCAGGCCAACCACGAAGGGCCAGATACAAAAACCAGGTTAGTCCTGCTGAAAAAGTTTCCTTTGCAAAGTCTGGAACGAAGAGGAGGAGGCCACAAGGAGAGCATCACGGATATTCATCCCTGCAGCATGAAGCGCAGTCTGAGCGTCCCAGGCGGGCATCCTTGTAGCGCAAAATTCCTATTCAGTATCGCAGATCGTCATTGCTGGAGTTTCGTGTTAGCAGTCACTGCTGGATGTCGATGCTGTAGCGTGAGGTGCAGACCTCGCACTGCCGTTTGTCACTGGCAATAACTGTAGCATGAAGAGTCATATTCAATGGAGCTTCGTGCTGGCGGTTGGTAGTGGCGGCAAGATATTGGCGCAAACCAGCATGTTCATGGTCCCAAAGAGCCCAAAACTACAACATTTGGCATTTTCTTGTAAGAGGATCTAACTAGCCCTCAGGTAGATGAAGATGAGTAAGCCTAGTCTTCCTTCTCAGACAGCGGTCAGGCCTCAGTACGGCAGTCCTCTGGCAGCAGGGCAGTCCTTCTGTAGTGTCCACAGGTCCAAGAGTGTACTGAAGAGTTGTTCTGAGAGTCCTAATTGTATGATTGGTGCCAGCTTTGAAGTGGAAGAAGCTTCTGAAGATTTCCCTGCAAGAAGTCTCTCGATTTTCCTGCCTCCCTGCCCTGGTCCCAAGATGTTAATGGGCACAATATGTTAGTCTGAAGTTCTTTGGGCATGGGCATGCTGAGGCAGTTACTTTGAAGTGCAAGTGTGACGGATACCTGCTCTGAGGCCCCCATGATGGTCCACCCTACCAACATCCAGTCCCTCTGTTGTGTGGCTTTCTAGAAGGAATACACTAAGGCAAACTACACCTAGTCATGCGACTCAGGAAACAATACTAACTTTCTAAAAGTAACATTTTCAGAATTTTGGCTTAAAATCCAACTTTACCATTAAAGAGATTTTTAAATTACGATCCCTAAGACACCAACCATGACCTGCTCCTAAACAAAAGTTACCACTTATTAAATGTAATAAGGTAGCCCAAGGCTATCCAATGAGAGAGGTAGCCCTTGAAATAGTAAAAAAATATATGTGAGATTTTTTCACTCACTACCAGGACATGTAAAACTTAAAAGTACATGTCCAACTATTTAAATTCAATGCTCCCTGCCCTATGGGGCTCTTTAGGACCTACCCTACTGACTTATATGCATTAAAACTGAAGGCTTAACTGTGACAAAAGTTTTATTTTGCCAGTTGAAACGGCAGTTTAAAACTGCACAAACAGGCTGCAGCGACAGGCCTGAGACATGTTTTTAAGGGCTGCTTCAGTTGGTGGCACAAAATGTGCTGCAGACCCACTAGTAACATATCATTACAGGCTCAGGGTACCTCTAGAGCCATTTTACTTGGGACTTATGAGTAAACTAAATGTGCCAAACTTGGGTAAGCCAATTTTACCATGTTTAGAGGATAGAGCAAACGCACCTCAGCACTGGTGAACAGTGGTATAGTGTGAGGAGTTATAAAGCAAACAAAAACAAATTCAGCAAAGCAAGAGGGATAAAAGCTAAATTTTTTGGGGTGACCCTGTACAGCGGGCCTGGTCCAACAGCCAGCTTTAAGACCATGTAATAATTATTCCTCATTACAATGTTATGACTGTCACAGATGTGTGTACAAGCTATTAAGTTATTCAATGAGCTCTATTGAAGAAAAAAAATTCACTTAGTATTTCTATCTAGAGCTTGAAGCTCTGAGAAGCTTTGTGACACAAACCCCTGAGAATTGAAGGTTTAGCTGCCAGTATTTTTCATTTGCACTACGACCTTCACACTAGCCTATTGTGCTTGCAGACAAACTGGGACCAGGCCAGCGAGGCAGGTAATTCCAGACACTTTTGTGGGGGGAAGTCTCCAGAAGTTTCTCCCACTTCAAAGTGGGTACAAGGTACCATTCTTCAATTCACTTTCCGTACCTGCAGAAGGACTCATAATCAATCAATCAATCAATCAATCAATCAATCAATCAAACAGCATTTGTGAAGCGCAACATTGTCACCCCTAGGGGTATCTGGGCACTGTGTCTCAGACGAAGAGCCAGAACGTAAGCCTCTTTTTGAAGTCTGCCAGCCAGGAGGCTGTGCAGAGCTGGCAGGTCATTCCAGGTCTTGGCAGCGATGTAGGAGATGGAGCGGCCACAACTATGGCTATGATGGATGTGGTGTGTGTGCCCAAGGGTCAGTGAAGAGGGGCGCAGGTGTTTGGAGGGTTGGTGGAAGTTCAGTCGATAGTTGATGTAGGCAGGTCCGAGGCGGTGGAGGGCTTTGCAAGCGTGCGTGAAGATCTTGAACTGGCATCTCTTCTGGATGGAGAGCCAACTGCAATGACTTGTCGCTTCATGGTCAGTTGGCTGTCGAGGATGATGTAGAGGTTGCGTGCATGGGTGGTTGGTGTGTTGGTTTTGGCGCTGAAGGATACTTCAGTGAGCGAGAGGATCAGTTGCGTGTCACCTGCGTAGGAGCTTATTTTGAGTCTGTGGGATCTGACAATGTCTGCAATGGGGTCATGTAGCTGTCAAACAGGGTAGGTTAGAGGGATGATCCTTGTGGAACACCACATCAGAGGACTGTCTGCTGCTGTGGACTACTGAGTCCTTCAAAAGACTCCCTTCCTGCACCAAGAAAGACTGCTGTGCTGCCTGAAGCCTGGTCGATGCCCCCAGAGATCAGCCCTGCTACTTGAGCCCTGCTCTTCTACTTGAACCTAGAACTTCCAGAGTGACTCCAAGGACTAGTTGGCTGGTCTCCTGATCAGAGCCCCTGGGACAAAAAAGGCGCCACACCTGGACCCTGCCTGAGTGAGTCTTGACCCTCCAACTGGTGTCTCTCCAGTGGAAGTGGCGCTTAAGGTGCCCACATATCAACATCCAACACTCAAGACTTAGAACATTTTTTCCCAAAATGTGCACTGAGAATGGAGAGGAGACGGGGACCTACCTGCATATCTATCTGCCCAAGGAACATCACCGGTCGGCCTGACTTTGCTGCAGCTCTTGCTACCTTTTTCTCTGGAGCAGCAAATCCTGTTCATCGGTTCCTCGCAGAAGGAATATCTGCCCTCAGGAAGCCATCATCAGCTACAGCCTGCAGCTGGATCCCACTGGAGATTTTCGACTTCCAAAAAAGAAACTAAGTTTTAACGTAGGACTCTTCACCACAACTTCGTCCAGTGGCTCACTGACTCCTTCTCGGACACCGTCGACTGTCTTTCCCCATTGAACTTTACCATCTCAGTTATTTTTCTCCACAGTTTCTTCCATGTCTGAAGGTAAGCAAAGACCAGGCCCAATCTACCTTGCGTAACTGACTCTTGCTCCCTTGCTGTCACCCATAACTTTCGCGGTCCCGTGTGACTAGATGCCCGCGGTTAGAGCTTTGATCTTTTAGGCAATATTTTCCACTTTAAACGTTAAAAATTCATAACTCCTGTTCTACTCATTGGATTTTTGTTGTTAATAAAATGTACACTATTTTGTTAAATAGTTTTGGGATTTTTCTTGTGTTGTATTTTCACTTTATTACTGTTTGTGTGCTGAAGAAATACTTTAAACTGTGCCCTTAATCTAAGCCTGACTGCTTTTGTGCTAAGCTACCAGAGGGTTAACCACAGGTTAATCTAGCAATTTTTGTTGTTCACCCTGACAAGAATTGTGATAGTTGCTTGAGTAGGGTTTTCACCCACTTCAACCAGAAACCCAATTTCTTGCAACTGCTTTTCACTATATACAGTAAATCTTTCTAATCTACAACATTTGTGGTTTTGCGTTAGCTACAGCAAGCAAATTGAAAACAGCTACATGGGCGCACTTCGGGTTGCCATCTCTGATGTCTGAAGAGGCTCAAAGATGCTGAGGATGCTGAGCCAGTGTTACGGGTCATCCTGTGGCCACCCTGTGGCCCTCGAGCTTGTGGGGTGGTTTTCGCCTCAAGGGTCACCATCCCATGAAGTCCGGGTGATGTCAGTACCAGACCAGTTGCTACTGGTCTAATGGTCTCCGGTTACAGCAAAACCAGCAGTTTCCTTTAGCTGGCATCTCTCTTGGGTCCAGCAGACTCAGGTGAAAATTGAGACTCAGGACTTTGTTCCCTAGGCTGCATCTCAGCGTCCAGCAGAGGTCAGGCTTGTGGTGCTGAGCTCGCTCGGGTGCAGGGTGTATGCCAAGTGACTCTTGTAGACACATCTCTGTCTGGCACTCATGGGGTGACTTTTCCACAAGTTGGGCACCGCAGACACAGTCCTCTCTTTGCTAGCGCATAGGTGGAATAAGTGCAGTCTGGGGATGATGACTTCCTGGGCAGTGTGGCAACTGGCTGTCCTACAATACACTATTCTGCCACTCCCAGCAAAGCGCGACCCTTCTCTCCGTATGAAAGCTCCCCAGCCCAGCCCAGAGTTGTGGGTACCTGGGGGCTACACTCCTTGAAAAACTGGTTTGACAATGGCTTCTCCATCTCTGTCTGTGATGCCAGCCTAGCTGCCTAATCAAAAGAGCAGCCGCTCCTTCGTGTGAGTACCATCTGCCCTTTCAAGGGGGCTTCTCCTTTGAAGATCACCTTTTGGGTTCACACCCACCCTGGCCAGGAGGAGGTTGTACCTCTTTCCTCGGCAGGTCTGCTGCTCCTCTTCCTGATCGTCATTCACACTTTCCCCAGGAGGGCAGAAGACTGTCTACAACCGTGAATAGCTACTGGACACTTTGGGCAAAAAATTGGCAACTTTATAAAGTTGCAATTTGCAAAATACGTTAAATAAATTGGACTAGAGCAACAAGTCAGGTTTAATGCAATGATTCATTTGATACCTTGAAGCACCATATTTAGTAGTTAGCACTTAAGTTATCAGCATGTAACTCCTTATCATACTCGCCAATGGGGCTACTAGCCTTGCTACAGTAAAAACGACAATGCAGAGGTTATCCTGTTAGAACATGTAAAGCTACCAATACACATGTCCTTCTTGTTAATATAATGCACACTGTTGTTAGGGCTTAGTAGGCCTGACTTAGGGGTGATATTAAAAATGTCAAAGTCGAGTTAGCAGTTTAAAAACACTCTGCAAGTCTACAATGGTGGACTGGGAGACATGTTTTGCCTTGTCACACTTGTGGTGGCACAATAAGTTATACAGTCCATGAGGGACACTTACCATATAGGCCCCAAGTACCCCTTGTCTCATATTCAAGGGACTTATATGCAAGTTAGCTCATGCCAATTGTGTGTATACCAATTGGACATATAACTTTTTGCATCAGAGCACTGGCACCGAGGCCTGATTGACAGGACTCATAGCACTTTTAAAGCTTAAAAAACAGCAGCATAAGTCCAAAGGATTGGGGATCAAAAGAGCATTTCCTTACAATCCCAAAGATAGACACAGTGTTGTGTCTGCTCGGAAGGAATCATGTAGACCAGTGACTACTGGATATTTTCTTCATCCAGCGCAATGTGAAATGTTTTGTCTGCGTCTATATAGTTGAAAAAGCCCACTGTTCGGGAGGAGTTAATGCTGTTGCAAAGGAGATCCATGGGCATAAGATATCTGGACCTCATGTTGTGCATGCCTCTGCATGCACAACATGAGGTCATGATAGAACAGAGTTGCATTCCTGGAAAGAGGAACTTTTTTTTTTAATAGTTCAGGGACGGCAGGAGTCAGGCCATATAACAGCTTCTTGTGATATCAGGCTCTGCACAGCCAGAGCGTTTACTCAATCATCAGGTACGCCCTCTAATTTGCATTAGTGGTCATTTAAGCCAGATGCACAAAATCCCACAGATGAAGAACCCACAGGTCCGAAATCCATTGGAGCTGATATGAACTTTTGTGGCATATAAACCATGATTCATGTATATCCAGCCATGATGTATCAACTTTGCACTGGAATACATTTATCATGATAATACAACAAACAGCGAGTCAAAGAATGGACTTTATTGTTAGTGGAGTGTGAAGTCATTTGCTTTTGCGTAATTATGCAGAATGCCAGCAAAATTAAATGAAATTGCGTGTAATTATTTGAAATACAAATCTGTCATTTTGTGCTATATTTTAGTGTGAAATGCGTCCAGAAATCAATTTTTGACACAATGATGCATTTCACACAAAAACATAGCGCAAATTAAACCCACCTTAAACAGCTGCGTTTTGTTGTTCCTTTGCGTTTGTAGTTAATTGTTACAGTGAATGATGTGTTTGTGGTAAATTTCTACTGCAAATGTCACATATTTACATGATATGGCGTAATGGTATAAATTCGGGAATTCGGCGTAGCAAGTGTAACGTGAAATTCCCGAAATTACATGAATTTAAATTGCAGCGTAATTCAAATTTTGCTCAGGCCTATTTATTGGGTAAATAGTAAATGTAAATAAAGAATTGTGCTAAAGACTTAAATAACTGTGGATACATTTTAGCATTGATGTGGTGTGCTGAAGGGCTCAATCAATCAATTAGGAGTTTGAATAAGGCGGCTAATCACCCGTGAGAGTCTCAAGGCGCTGAGGGGGTGGAAGGGGCTGCTTATCTGTCCGGGTGTAGAGGTTCAGTTGAAGGGCCAGGTCTTGAGGGGGGAGGTAGGAGAAGGGTCATTCTGTGGCTCTGGTCTTGTGAATCTGTGGGATGGTGGCCAAGGCAATTTGGGCGGAGCGAAGTTGTCTGGCGGGTCTCTAAACACTGGGGAAGCGCAACATAAAAAATCAAGAACACAAGCGGGCCTTATTGCCATGCTCTGTAGACAACAATTGCCTGTGATAACAAGACAGGAGAGCAGATGTGCTCAGACAGACTTCACGGGTGTGTGATTCTTCCAAGGCAGAGGAGTTCAGCAATTTTGAGAGCCACTTGGTGTGAGGCTACGCATCTGCGACATGCACTATGTGAAAAAAAGTGATTGAATTATGTGCAAAATTGCCCCTTTTCACATGGGCACCCCTACTCTTGCTGAATTTCATTGCTGGTTCATAGACTCTGCACAATGGGGTGCTGCCGTCTAGTGCCCAGAGTATGTGCTCTGACCCCTAAAACATGTGAAAATTGGCTAATCCTTGATTTATATATTAAATTCTCTTGTAAGGCCATTGTACATGGCGTAGAAACTAAGGGACATATTTATGATCCGGTTTATGTGGCTGCAACGTGGTGCAAGAGCGACGCAAACCATAAGTCCGATTTTTCAAGCCATGCAATGCCACTTTGCGTGGCTTTGAGTAGCTCCAGAAATCTGGAATAAAGCAACACGCCTCAAATCGCTGCATTGTCTTACTCAGCCCTGGGTAGGCGTTATGTGGGTGTTACGTGGGTATTCCCACGCAACTCCTATGGATGTTGCCGCATTCCCAGATGTTGCAAAGTCATCCTGTGCCCTGGGCTCCCCCATATTTTTTGCTTACTGGTACTGGTGGTAACTGACTCTAACTGTCCCTGGGCTCTGCCTAACCAGTCCCAGGGCCAGTGCTTTGGTGAAAACACACACACACATTAGGGTACACTATGTGTGGTATCACTATGATTGGCATGACCTACCCCATAAGTCCCTAGCACAGTAAGGTATTGAAAACACTGAAAAATAAAACACCAGAATTTACCCAAAATAGAAACTGAAAACAGGAAAGCCTAATTATACTTGATAAACAATCATTGGATGTGTAATCCATACTTTTACAAATTATTATTTTTTCTACATTCATGATAGGTCCAACAGCCAGAGCAAATGAGCAAACATCTGTGTCTCAGGATATCTCAACTCCAGCCTAGGATCAAGCCTCAAGGGAGGACTCTACTCCTGAACATCCGAATGAAGAGGAGTGACCTGATCCATCTCGTCTGTCTCGGCAGACAGCTCAAGTGACTCTCCCTCAGCCCACACCTACACCTCCCACCCCAGATGTTACAAGACCTCAGCAGACTCATACATCCACTTCCTGTGTCCAAAGCAACATAACAACCATCTTGTGCCCTCCAGTCCTGGATGGTGGTGAGACACCACAACAACCCGCAGTTCAGCCAGGACCCCGTAGCTACAGGTTAGTGGGGGTAGGGGCCATGGGAGAGATCCTGTGGCCTACCATATTGAGGCCACTGGGGTCACTGTTCCCCAGGCCACCATCAACCAAATCTTGGGAGCCCTCCATCAGAGCCAAGACATGATGCGCCAGGTGCTTACAGAGCGCCAGGACATTAAACAGTTACAGAGGAGCACACTGTTCAGATGGAGAATCTGAACTCCAATTTGGGCTCCTTTACTGGGTTGCTGCAGGACATTTTCACCCATATGTGCAGGGCTTTTTCTGCACCATCTTCCCCTTTCTGTGGTTCAACTACATCTGGCCTTACTATATCTGCCTCAGCCCTTGAAAGGGAGGCCCTGTCACAACAGGAAACACATGCACCCACCTCAGTCCCTGTAACTGTGGATCCAACAGCGCCCCCAAGAGCACACATTCATCCAGACCACCTGGAGAGGTTGGCAAGACCATCACCAAGAGACACCAAACATAATTTTCTCCAGCGTGTGACTACCATTCACTATGTGGACTATTTTCAGATCACACTGACCTTTCTGGGGCCAGTTGTAGTTTGGGCATTAGACTTAAAATAATTTTGTCTCGACAATTGTGGTTTCATTCACAATGAGTAACTTTTTCTTATTTTGTTTGGTTTTTGGCTTACATCCATTTTTACTTTATTTGCTTTTGTTTAATAAAAGCAAAACAAAACAAGGTCAAAGACTGGTGTTGTAGTTATTTTCTGCATTCATTCAATTGTTTGTCCTTCCATCATACATTTAATAAAGTAAAAATACAAAGGATTGTGTATTCATAAATGAATTGCAAGTAGGTAATGTTCCTCAATACATTTTACCATGACAACAAAATATAAATACCAAAACCTCATCAACTAGTATTCCATTAAATTTGAAACAAAGTGTTCTGTCAAAGTTCTATTCAACATAACAAACCATACATAACACAAACGCACAATGCCCTTTTTACATTTTCAGTTCCACACTTTGTCACCATGGAAGAAGGGGATATAATGAAAAGAATCAGAATAAAGGGGCAATATATTATTGATTTATGTCATCAGCTAGAGACAGATCTTCGCCTCACAATAGGAATTGCACAACAATAACATCAATAGTTCTGAATCCTGCCAGTCTTATACACTGTTGCAGTATCTATGGGAATGTCACAACCAACCTTAAGTGGTGTGCAACAAGAAGTCCTTTCTACAATGATGATACACATCAACATATTAATACAATTAACAAAAATGTGCACTTGGAAACAACTATGCTTTTGGTTGACTACCACATGTGGTTACAGCAAATCAATCAGCACATATTAGCTTGATTCCAACAATCAACAGAAAACAAGTCAAATGCAATCTTAACAACTTCCATTCCACACTGTGTAAGTTGTCACATTACAAGAAATTTACACACAAAGGGTATGTGTCTCTTCCACAGGAACAAGCAAAGGCCCCTTTGTAGTTTGGAACAGCACCATTTAACTGCAAATGTCACAACTTTAACATGTCCAAATGAACATTGACATGGTGAAGATACCCAATGAAACATGATAAAATTGACACATTACAAAGTCTTTTTGAGGACACATTTCCTAATACTCAATCGAAGATAAACGATCAAAATGAACACAAAAGTCAATGTGTCAGAACTTTGATCATCAAAGACCTGTGTCCTAGATTTCCCTGAACTTGCCCTTCCTAAAAAATGTCCAGCACATACTTTTTTGCTCATTACATCAGAAGTTGGCTTAACAGTTAATGTGATAATATGTAAAGAGATACTTAGATTCAAGTGAAGAAGTTGTCAATGACACCCTGACATAACTCAACTCCTTCCTCCTCACCACTATCATCTTCATTTGGCATTTCAGGATCCTCACCCGGGAGCTCTCTATGGTCTCCATTCTCAGCAATGTAAGGGATGTTCCGTCGCAGGGCTATGTTGTGCAGCATCCACAGGCTATGGTGATACTTCTCATTCCTCCAAAAACTCGCAAACAAAAAGCCCTATCAGGCTCCTTCTCTGGAAATGCGCCCAAAATTTGGAACTCCACACCAGTCCATATCAGGACTAACCCCTCCTTTCCAAAATTCAAAAGCCAGCTCAAAGACCTTTTTCTCAACCTTCCTCTCCCAAATGGATAGCTGACATCCTACATTGTATCTCGCCCAGGGCAGCACACAATCACTTTGTTAAGAGAACCTAGACGTCACCTAACCTTTGTCTTATTCCTTCGTCCCTCCTCCCCGAACTGGATTCGTCAATGTTAGATTTGGGGGTCTCTAGCTGGCAAAGGTAGGTACCTGTGACAAATAGGGACCCTTGCGTCTAGTCAGGGTAAGGGGCTACACTCCCAAAATAACCCCTGCTCACCCCCTTGGTAGCTTGGCACGAGCAGGCAGGCTTAGCTCAGAGGCAGTGTAAAGCATTTGTGTACACATACAGTAATACAGTGACAACACTACAAATGGACACCACACAGGTTGTATTATAAAAATAAGTATTTTTATATAGACTTAACACAAGACCAATCGACAGAAATCCAGGATACTGTACTCAAAAATAGTGTCTCAAATGTTATAAAATAGCTCAGTTCTTTCAAGTTGTAAATGTGACACTTTACCCTCAATGTACCTTAGATGCGTAGCGCAAAGAAAACAAAAGGGCTGCAGGGAAGGTGATGCGTCGGTTCCTTACACACAGGGGAGTGGATGCGTCTGTTCCTTACTGCTGCGCAGGGGAGTTGATGCTCGCTTCCTTAATGTGTGGGGAGTTGACCAAACGACAAAAATCCAGAATACTGTACTCAAAAATAGTCTCTCAAATGTTATAAAATAGCTCAGTTCTCTCAAGTTGTAAATGTGACACTTTACTCTCAATGTACCTTAGATGCGTAGCGCAAAGAAAACAAAAGGGCTGCAGGGAAGGTGATGCATCAGTTCCTTACATGTAGGGGAGTGGATGTGTCTGTTCCTTACTGCTGCACAGGGGAGTTGTTGCTCGCTTCCTTACAGTGTGGGGAGTTGATGCGTAGGTTTTTTGCTGCTTTCCGGTGCGATGCGACACGCTGGCACCTCAATGCGATACTCTTCTCCGGTGCGATGCGACAAAATGGCATCTTGGTTGCGATGTGACAACGTTGGTGTGATGCGTGCACGCCTGACAGCCGTGAGGCGACTCAATGATCTTTGGAGCTGCGACAGGCCCTGTGACGCGCTTCTCCGGTGATGCGACGGTGACCTCTGTGGCAGCGTCCCACTTCTCTGGTGATGCGCCGCGCTTCGGCAATGCGATGATGACAGCAGCAGCGGCGGCTTTCTTCCTCAGCGATGCGATGACAGCGGCTGCGGCGGCAACATTTTTCTCATTGTTACGTCACGCTTCCAGCTCCCAGCAACACGCAGTCTCTCAGAAGGCCCAGCACAACAGCAGGCACTTCAATTGCCAGCAAGGGAATTCAGGGGGGAGCTGGTTGGTGAAATCTTGTATCCCTTAGACTTCAGGCAGGAGGCAAGCTCTAGTTCAAGCCCTTGGAGATTCTTCTTCAAGTTGATAGAAAGCACACTCAGTCCTTTTCTCCTCTCTTTGGTAATGAAGCAACCACTGCACGCCAACCCCCAAACGCACAGCACAGGGGTAGTCTCCTCCTTCAGCTTCCTGGTTCTTCTCCTCAGCAAAGGTTTGTCTTGATTCCCAGAAGTGATCTACAGTTCTTGGGTCTGGGTCCCAATATTTATACTACTTTTCTCTTTGTTCTCTGAAGGCAGAGAGGCCTTTGCCTAGTCCAAACCAGTTCTGGTCAGTACTGGAGCACTTTGTTGACATGTCTCCTGCTTTCCTTTCACAGTGCAGGGCAGGGACATCAGACACACCACAGGAGGTGGAGCCAGCATTGTGGAGGGAAAGCCCAGTCCTTTTCAGGTCCCAGGTGCAACTCCTCCCACCCATCTAGATGCAGATCTCTCTATTCAGCCTTGTGCTGACTCACCCTGTCTCCTGGAATCCCCCAGCCCCTCTCACTCAAACTCCAGACAAGGAAACACAGCCTAGCAGAGGCAGGTTTGGATGGTTAGATAAGAAAATACCTACTTTCTAAAAGTGGTATTTTCAAACACAGAATGTTAAAACCAACTTCACTAAAAGATGTATTTTATCATTCTGAGTTCAGGCATACTAAACTCGAATTTCTACCATGTTCCATGAGTCAGTTAGGATTATAAAA
The DNA here is from genome assembly GCF_964204655.1 of Triturus cristatus. Lineage (NCBI taxonomy): Eukaryota > Metazoa > Chordata > Amphibia > Caudata > Salamandridae > Triturus > Triturus cristatus. The sequence goes on along the minus strand of NC_140589.1, from coordinate 137,452,881 downwards.
TGTAATAATCAAACTGCCCATTCTGGCCTATGGGAAATAGGTAGCCTTGCAATAGTGAAATCGAAAATGGCTGTAATTCACTATCAGGACATGCCACACACATCATGGCATGTCCTACCTTTTACCTACAATGCACCCTGCCCTTGGGCCTACAATAGGGGTGACTAATATGTATAAAAGAGAAGGTTTAGGGACTGGCAAATGGGTGCACTTGCCCAGTCAACATGGCAGTACCAGACTGCACACAGGCTCTGCTATGGCAGACCTGAGACACACTTTACAAGCTGCTCCGGTGGGTGGCACAATCAGTGCTGCAAGCCCACCAGCAACATTGGTTACAAGCCCTGGGCACACGCAGTGCACTGTACTAAGGTCTGACAAGTAAACCAATCAAGCCAATCATGGAGTCACTAATCCATACATCAATTTACCATAGGGAGCACTTGCACTGTGGCACTGAACAGCAGTGGCACAGTACCCTGAGCATCTATAACCAGCAAAAACACATGAGGCAACAGCATAAAATGGAAGGGAGACCCACGCCAATGGTGCCAGGTCTAGCAGTCAAGAACTCAATGTGTTTGTTACTCTTTATGTCTAAACTCTACTCGTCACAAATCAATATGTTCTATTATTGTCACTTGACCTTCTGATACAATGCTGTAAAGCGCTCTGATACCTTCGGGTCTGGATAGCGCTATATAAAACTCTGTAAATAAATAAATAAATACTTTGGCACACCTTATCAGGTGAGTATAGGAGGGCTTCACCAGTCTTGTACAGACAGTGAAATCAGGCCTTTAGGAGACCAAAATCCCACTCAACTGGCCTCCGTATTCTTCCAGGGGCCTCATTGAAGCGGTCATACCCAGGCGTTTTTAGATTCCTCAGTGGTGCCAACAACCATGGTCGGTCAGAATAAGCTGAGTCTCCTAAATGGAACAAAAATAGAAGAGCCAAAATATGTTACACCATTTCAGATGATTCACCTTGAAATTACCCAAACTATATTATGTCAGACAACAAGCCAGGTCCTCTCACGTCCAAGTTGTGACATTTGCAGGGGAATGCTGCTGTTCTGTAGTACAAAGGATTCATGGGCTGAACTGGGAAAATGCGCACAGATGCTTGCAGCCACGGCCCGTATAGGGTGTGTTACCGGGGCGGTGACGTGGGGCGGAGGAGGGGCAGGGTGGGGGGTTGCAAAATGCGGCATACGGCCGATTTCAGGTAAGTTTCGAAAAAAAAAAAAGAATTTCGTTGCGTGCCCTGCATCGCATTTGGTGATGCAGCGCGCACAACAAAATTGTGTTCAGGTATTTGAACATTGTTGCAGGGAGACATCCTTCCCAAAGTATTGGTACCCTGCACTATTTTCACAACAAGAGTCGCACGAAGGATCTTCATTTGTACAGATTTGTTTTAATTAGTTTCAATATGGTATTAGGGCATGGACAATGCAGGGCATGTTATTGCGTTTTGTCATAAAGAAAGGTTCAGTTATAATGTGTATTGCCTATGTTACGTATGATGAACTTGTCACATAAGAATCATTCAGGAGCATTAATTTCCCAAAAATACAAGGCAGTCATTGATAAAGAAACAATTCTTTTAGTGAAGTATTTACTTGCATGTATATTGGAGTTTCAATTTACAACCTAAACTCTAGGAAGTCCAAAATCCCCAATCTCCCACAGGGAGCCAGAGATACAGATATTGTTACAATGTATATTATATGTCATATTAGAATTAGTAAATTGGAATTTAAAAGTCTAAATATTTGAAGGATTAAGGGCCTCATGTAGGTAGCATACCAGTTACCACTTCTTAAATACCGAACGTTACCGAATCGGTATTTAAGAAGTGGTAACTCGTATGTAGGTAATGAGTCGGTAATTTTTACCGATTCGTTACAATTCGGTAATTACCGAATCGGTATATACCGATTCGGTAATGAGGCATACCTTCCCATTGAGGGGAAGGTATGCCTCATTACCGAATCGGTAAATACCGATTCGGTAATGGTGGAGAACATGCAAGGGTGGCAGGGTGTCACATTGACACCCTGTTGCACCCCTGATTCGGCCATGTGTGCACATGTGGCACACATACATGCCCTAAGGGCATGTATGTCTGCCACATTGCACACTGCTAAGCGCTTCAAAATGCTTACACACATCCATTAATTATTTACCACCAACTATTAGTTGGTGGTAAATACCGACTCAAAACATCACCCACACACTCCCCCTACATCTCATTTTTGTATTCGGAAGTTACCGAATCGGTAAAATTACCGATTCGGTAATTTTACCGATTCGGTAAATTACCAAATTCAAAAATGAGCCCCCTACATACCAAAAGCCAAAATACCGGTCGGTAACGGTATAATTACCGAAAATCGGCCGTTACCGACCGGTATTTGGCGACCTACATGAGGCCCTAATTCTTGCTTTGACATTAGAGCTTTTCAAGAGCAGTTTAAACTAATCTCAGTTTCTCTCTTTTAATCTACTCTCCTTTTCCTGGCCTGCTGCTTACCACTATAGTACACATTCCATGCTTGTCATTTAGTTCAGGGAAATAGGGGCTGTCATCGCCCCTATTAAATTCAGATTCTCAGATTAGTGCAGGTAAATGGTTAGGTGATAAACAGTGGCAAAAAAAATTATTACAGGTATCGTATATGCAGATGATTGATGGCACAGCCTTGAATATTAGTCCGTGGATTATGAAGCAACTGAGGAAGGTGTGGAGAAGAGTGGTCAGGATGGTATTAAAAAGATTTCTATTTGCTATGAGCATACCACTGTGGAGCATCCAACTTTTTGAACAAAATCTCTCAAAATACGTCAAGTAGGTGCTGGCACATTGCCATAGGCTGTTTAAGCCCATGAGAACCAATATGACTCGTTACAACGCGAGTTATTACATTGCGTACCATTACAACGACTGCGTTGTTACCATGCAAAGTCATTACAGCGACTTGCAGTAGAATGCGCGCTGACATTAGAAATGTATAATTTACTATTCCAACTCCAGCCTACGTAACAGTAGGGAAGGTGTTGGAATAGTAAACTATACTATTCTTAATGTTAGCATGCCATCTACTGCAAGTCGATGTAATAACTTGCGTAGCAATGGCATTGCGTGGTAACAACGCGGTCGTTTTAACGACCGCAGTGTAATGGCATCGCGATGTCATCCCCCCGTTGTAACGGTCGTTTCCCATGAGAACCAAAACTAGAGAAGTGGATCGGAGATTTATATGAGGGAAGTTATATAAAATCCCTGGGATGTGACAATAGACTGACAGAAAACCTGGAGTACTGGTCCTCAATGATTCAGCTGGTTTCTGATCCTTCAGATACCTGACCACCATCAAACTTTTGGCTGCACTTTGGAAGTAGAATCCCTGGGGCATTATGTCAAAAAGCATTTGATAAGAATACAAGATATGGTTATCATGGACCCTTAAAAAAGAAAGTGATGTCAATTAACACAAAACTCTTCCTCTTGGAGATTATAGGGGAGGGTTACATGAACTGGGGATGGACCAGACTATCGGAGAAACTTATCAGGCCAAAGCGATGTTTCAAGAGAAGATAACAATTTGTAAGTGGGGCATCAACTGCCCTAAAGAGACCTCTGGAAATCAGTTTTGTAGCAACCTTGAATAACATGTGCGTAAGGTAAGGTTATCCTACTAGAAATGCAGCTGTTCTTATTACCGGATGTCTCTAAATCGTGAATCCACAAATGCACTGTGATCACTGTACTGTTTTTTTTCAAAACCCAAAAGAAATCTAATATATATATTTAAAATGAGTTTGATTCACAGCAGTTTATTAGATATCACAAATCTATTTACGGTCAAGCTCAATCCAGTAGAAACCATTTGCAACTGGTGAATCTGAATTTTTCAGAGAGACAATACCTAATTCTCTCTTCCCACAACGGGAAGACGCACCGATGCTGCTGATGGAAAAAACTATAGTTATTCACATTGCAGAAAATGCTTTCAGAGGTATAATTAAAGTGAACTCATGAAGTAATTTCGCTAAAACTCATTGTAATATTCATGAAAAGAGTTGAGAAGTGTATTGGGCTTCTGAAAAATTCAAGGCAACTTTCCAAGCAACATATACGCCAAATGTTCCGCACTTTCAAAGCCTTTTTATAAACCACTTTCCGATCTGCAGTGTACATTAGGAAAACAATCGTTATCGTGCAGGTTGGTGAAGCTTTGTTGTGCTTCCATCAGAAATGCACTCAGAACTAAAGCTTATATTTTATATTGTGACTGGCAGTTTTATGCTTCCTATTCAATTCACCATAAAAAGGTAAAACAAAAACAAGCACAAAAAAGAGAAAACTCTTTCTTGAGATGCTGTCAGCTAGAAATTGTAAGCGGGCCTATAAGTCTGCCATGGCCTTTGAAACAATCCCTGTATCTGCGCCTGCCACCTGCGCTTGGCAATCCCACAAAAATCTTTTTTTTTCAGATTTAGACATAAGCTGAAAAGAGCCTTATTTCTATTGCCATGCGCTTTTCAGTTTGGCTGCAGCAGGACGCCACAGCTGCTAATCAGGAGTGCGCCCACCCCGGAAGATAAGTCTATTTGGCGGGAAGCTGGGGCGTGACCGCCATTTTGGTTGCGTCTCAGCACGCAGGAAGTGCTTCGTGATTGGCTCTGTAGAGCCTGTCTCATTTTATTCCTCAGTATTCCAAAGAATTATCCTTTGCACTTCAGCAAGTCTCCTTTTTTAACGTTTTCATTTACTTTCGCCTGCTCTTAGGTTTCCTACTAAATTTGCATTTCAATTTCCATTGAAGTGTACATGCCGGGTGTAAGCAGAGCGATACACTGCTTTCAGAGCATTGGGTTCATGCAACCTTGCCAGCCCCGGCTGCTGAATATGCTGATCACAGTAAGTGTAGCATATTTGCATAATATGTCCTTTTCATTTTCTGGCCTGGGGGCATAACTTTTCTCTGGACTGATCGAAAATTGGGCGACTTCCGCTAGACTATATGGGATAAAATCCGTCTTTGCAAATTGAAGTGCAGCTTCAGCCGCAAACAATTTCATGAACCAGGTGACGTCACAGAAACTCAGCATCGCTTCTGAAGTGACAAACTTTCCCAAAACGGGGGATGGAGAGAGGAAGAAGAAGGGGAGTATATACTCATGTCACACAGCAGAATGAAAACGAAGATGAATTTTTATGGTGTATTGAAGTATATAAGGAAAGAATAGTGACTGGGACTTCGGAATTCATGTTCAGTGAAGGGAAGAGGGACGTTCACATTTACCATTTTAACAGACCAATTTGCAAGTGATTGTTAATTGGCCAAAGAATGCACCAATGACATTTAACTAACATCTGCTGGGAAAAAAACTTTCAAATGCATTTGCAACATTCAAAAACCAAAGAGGCAGTGGTTGACAAGAATAGAAGGCGGAAGGGTGGATGGATACCTTTGCAATGCTATATAATGTAATACCATAACTGCCAACTCACATGGTGCCACCCGATTTCGACTCCCTTCATACGATCACCAGGTGAGGAGGTGAAATCACACAGTGGCAGAGAAAACGAGCTGAAAACACTTTAAACAATGGATTTCTGGCTCGTTTTCAGAGACTGTAAGCAGCCGATATCTATTAAAAAGTGTGAGAACACCCCAGGACATCAGCAACATCCATCGCAATGAATGACCTTCTCGCCAAAGTGAAGTTCATCCTGCCTCATTTAGAATTGGGCAGAACTGGTAGTATGTAGACGACAGAGAGTACTCCGTCTTTGTTGCCTGAAACCACTGCCAATGGCACGACTGAGTAAGGGCCTCCAGAGGTTTGGCCAGGTGTTCTCCCTCCATGTTTAAGTGGGCAACCACATGGGCAGTTTTCACTGCCCATCACCGCCAAGTAAAATCTAGTGGCAAGGAGCATTGAAAACTGCTAAATGACCCCAAGGGCATGGGAGAAAACTTCCATGGCAAGGGGGTTGTTGTATTCTTATTTAAAAAAAGACTCCGCTTTCAGATTTAGTTCTTGAACATAAAAAAGCATTAAAAGTTTGATGTTCTGCTCTGTCACGGATACAGAGCCATCTGTCAAACTTTCAATGCATTTATAAGAACCGCAAAGATGGCGGTTCCTGTAAATTCAAGAGATATCCGCTGACCCTGCTGACAGCTCTAAATTTGCTGTGCAGAATTTGCAGGAACAAAGTGCTCCGCCATGGTGTGGGTACTAAGACCATTGGTAAAACTCTAAATCAGGCCCTAAGAGTCAAGGACAAAGGATTGAAGACATCAGGATAGCAACGCCTCATGGTTTGCTTTAGCGCAATTTTCCTCTTTTCCCACCTTCACTCTAAACTTTTAATTCCCTTGCTTTCCCTTCTCAATTTCTCTCTTCTCAACCTATCTCCTCCCTCTTGTTCTCATCGTTCTTCCCGCTGTTTTTTTCTTTCTCCTCTCTTTGCTCCTCCTACTGTTGCCATTGTTTTACCTTTTGTTTTTACCATAGACATTATGTACATCATACATTTTTGCTTTAGAGGTAATTTGGATGCCTCGTCTGCCAAATTCATGGTTAACCTACCTCTTTTACAGCTATGCAAAGCAATGGGTTTCTGGCTGCAAGACTTTAGGTGGCTCTGATGGAACAAGGTTTCATAAAGAGGAAACTTGCTCGGATGCAATCCTCTCAAATAACATGCAACACTTTAATCACTGTGTTTTGTAAATACTAATATTGCATTACAAAAAATATATTGTATCTAGGGGATGCTTTCATATGTGTATTACTAGCCAGTAACCCGAGTGTCTTAAAATGGCCGACAAATGCTGGAATTTCATTGCGCATGTGTCTACTGCATCTACGTAGCATGAGGTTTTCTATGCTTGGGGGGAAACTTTTGCAGCTGCGCAATAGCGTTTAAAATGGACGCTTGAAACTCACATGTTAATGTATATGCTTTACGTAAACGAAACCTTGCAAGTTCTACTAATTGCTAATGCAAAAGATATAAATAAGTAAATGGGATTAGAGTAGTGATAAGTGGTATACAGTGAATTCATTTATTTCTGTATTCTAACATGTCTTTCTCTGACTTTATTATTAGTTCATATTTGGGCCTTGGAGGGTGACTGAAATCCCTACCCCACCTGATCTGTGTGCACGCGCACTTAAACCCTGCCCGGAACCGTGATGACACCATTGAAACTCAATACAAAGAATTTCTCACAAAATGTGAAAGTGGAGGAGGGTCCAAAGGACAGTTTAAAGACCGCTACAGCATAAATCCCCTTATCCATATACGTTTTACAACAGATACTGAGGGTCTGACGATCCAAATATACACAACTCTAACACCCTAGACACATGAAACCTCCAAATTGACTACAGTGAGTGACAAAAGAAAGCAATAATTCCCATCACCCACCAGAGGTGGCTTATCATCATCTGGGAATTCAGGACTGAGCTGAGAGGACCAACCACTCTAATGGTAATGGTGGTCACTCAGTTGTCCCAGTAGTGAAACAAATGGTAGGGTGACGGTTGCAGTGCAAAAATTAAACAGAAAGTGCTATTAAAAATGGCTATCCAGATGCTATAAACTTTATTCTGGCGCTATCGTGATGCCATTGATAAAACCTGTGCGTAAACAATGGAACTTCAAGCTCAGAAGACAGAGCGGGGTACCGACGGACAGAGCGGTGCCTCAATATCCTGAGCAGATGCCAGGCGAGGTGAGGTGCATGCCCATAACTATCCGGGTTTCTTACCTGTAACAGTTCCATTGGGACATACAGAACAAACCAGGTTGTATGGTATACTTTACTGGTGGAAATCTTAAACTCTTGTGTTTATATTGTTTATCACATTTTGCAGTAGCGTATTTGGGTCCTGATGAGAGCTTGGACACACAGTCCAGATTGCCGAAACATGTAGACCATCGATCTAACAGTTATTTGTTAAACTGTTTACGCACAGGTTTTATCAATGGCATCACGATAGCGCCAGAATAAAGTTTATAGCATCTGGATAGCCATTTTTAATAGCACTTTCTGTTTAATTTTTGCACTGCAACCGTCACCCTACCATTTGTTTCACTACTGGGACAACTGAGTGACCACCATTACCATTAGAGTGGTTGGTCCTCTCAGCTCAGTCCTGAATTCCCAGATGATGATAAGCCACCTCTGGTGGGTGATGGGAATTATTGCTTTCTTTTGTCACTCACCATTGAAACTCAGCCAAGGACCAGCTGGGGAAAATCTTATGGGAACTTAATCTATCGACCCGGACAAGAGCAACATATTATATAGTTGTATAAATTGAATTAAGCATAATGTGAAAATGCGGTTGGAAATAAAGCTTTGGGAAAATAAATTAAGGGGCGTAAACATAGAACAAAGAAACCTAAGTAAAATATGACATTTAGCATGGTGTGATGAACTCACCTCCTCGCCCTGTCCAATCAGAAATAGGGAAAAACACGATATTGAAACATTTGGGGGTGGTACACGAATACAGAATAGTATAATTGAGTTAAGTTAGTTAGAGATCTGTCAGACCCGTCATTCCGACCTGTCACAGACCAAACACGTATGCTGCCACAGACGCTGTCCGAGACGCTGTCTCAGACCCTGTAGATGCCAGAGACCCTGCTCGAGAGTTCGAAATACTGATCGATAATCCAATCATCTAGAAGGGGAATTGCAGAAGAAAGATAGAGGAGAGTAGTGCCAGAGAGGGGTGTGACGCTGGCGTTGCACTTAGAAGAGGTCACCTTCCCGGTTCTGAACCTGTCCTGATCCTCTCTCTTCCACCTGTGCCGGTGGACTCCATCTGGCCCATCTTCAAGGAGTTGGGTTAATCTATCACCTTAGGTAAATATAATTCTGTGAAACCTGTCTTTGTACCTGCTCTCTCTTTTCCTCTTTACAGGTACTGTCATCACAATATCTTATTGAGACTCATAAAATTATTGAATAGATAAAACTTTTAAAACTCTTTGAGTCTGTGATTATTGGAGAAAATCTTCAATGTTAATGTTTGCCTATAATTCTAGCAACTAGATTCATAGACCAGAGGAAATTTATTGACAAAGAGATTGGAATGGTAAGAATTGGGTAAAGATAACAAAATCTTGCAGGTAAACAAAATTTACTCCGGCGGTATTGCTAGCTATTTGTATGATTGTTTATGGTCCCAGGTGAGTATATCGTGATTGAGTAACCCAAGCTGGTAATCCGCTGGATCAGTTTCAACATTGAATGCCTTTGACTGATCAATCAATCAATCATGGATTTGTTGAGCGCGACTACTCAGGGTCTCAAGGCCTGGGGAGGGGGGAGGTGCAGGATCCAGTCCATCAAGGAAGAGGTCTATCGAAGAGCCATATTTTGAGGTTTCTCGTGAAGATGGGTACTGATGTCGTCTGTCTGAGATGGAGCGGTAAGACATTCCAGGCTCTGGCTAATAGGAAGGAGAAGGAGCGGTTTCCCGCTCTGGACTTCCTGGTGCGGGGGACCACGGCATAGGAGAGCTGGGCTGATCGAAGTGTCCTTTGGTGTGCAAAGAATTTGAGTCCGCTGTGAAGGTATGCTGGTCCGGTGTTGTGGAGGGCTTTCTGTTCGTGGGTGAGAATCTTGAAGATCATTCTAGCCTCGATGGGGAGCCAGTGGTGTGTGTGCAGGTGCTGGGAGATGTGGCAGTGTCTCAGCAGGTTGAGGACCAGTCTTGCGGCGATGTTCTATATGTTTTGTAGCTTGCGGATGAGGTTTTTGTTTATTCTGTCGTAGACTGCTGGTGACGAGAGCGTGAGTGATGGTCTTTCTGTGCTCGAGGGGGATCCATTGAAGGTCTTGTGTAGGAGGCAGAGGGTGTGGAAGAAGGAAGATGCGACAGAGTTGATCTGGCGGTCCATTTGAGTTCAGAGTCCAGGATGATTCTGAGGTTGCATGCGTGGTCCGTGGGGATGGGCAGGCTTCTGAGGGCGGGGGGCTACCAGGTGTCGTTCCAGGCGTCAGGGTGTGGGCCCATGATGGGTACGTCTGTTTTGTCAGTGTTGAGTTGTAGGCAGCTGCTTTTCATCCATTTGCGACTGCTTTTATGCCTTCTTGAAAGTTGTGTTGGCTGCGTTGGGTTCGTTGGATAGGGAGAGGATGAGTTGGGTGTCGTCTGTGTATGAGACATTGTTGAGTCCGTGGGTTTTGATGATGGGGGCGAGCGGAGCCATGTAGACGTTGAACAGCATGGGGCTGAGGGAGGATCCCTGGGGGTCTCCGCAGGTGGTAGGTGTAGGGCCCGAGAGGAAAGGAGGGAGTCTGAATTGCTGCTTTCTGCCGGACAGGAAGGATTGGATCCAGTCGAGGGCCTTGACCCAGATCCCTGCGTCGTGAAGTCTGCGTGCTAGGGTGTCATGAGAGACTGTGTCAAAGGCCACTGAGAGGTCGAGGAGGATGAGGGCTACTGTCTCTCCTCTGTCCAGGAGGGAGCGGATGTCTTCTGTAGCTCGAGGAGGCCGGTTTCCGTCCTGTGGTTTTTTCTGAAGCCGGATTGGGAGGGGTCGAGGTTGTTGTGTTCGTCGACGAAGGTGGCGAGTCGGCTGTTGATGGCTTTCTCAATGATTATCGCTGGGAACGGGAGCAGGGAAATGGGTCTGTAGTTTATGAGGTTGGTGGGGTCCGCTCAGAGTTTCTTTAGTAGGGGCTTGATCTCAGTGTGCTTCCAGTTGTCAGGGAAGGAGGCGTTCGCAAGGCAGCGGTTGATGGTGTGGCAAAGCATGGGTGAGATGGTGTCAACGGCTCTGTTGAAGATGTGGTGGGGACAGGGGTCCGTGGAGGCCCCGGAGTGGATTGTCGTCATCATCTTCAGCGTGTCTTCGGTGGTGCTGGCTGTCCTGCCGTCAATCGTTGACTTCAGGGTCTCGGGGTGGTTGGGGAGGGTTCAGTGTGTTGGCTGTCTTCGTCGAAGTTGTCGTAAATGTTATTGATTTTGTGGTGGAAGAAGGTGCTGAGTTTGTCGCAGAGGTCTTGAGAGGGAGAGATGTCTGTAGACTCGCTGGTGGGGTGGGCATACTACTTGATGATCCTGAAGAGCTCTTTGCTGTTGTGCGCATGTGGAGATTCTGTCTTTGATCACTGTTTTTCTCGTATTTCTGATGAAGTTGGTGGTGGGCGTGGGTGGAGGCTCTGAAGTTGTTGTTGGCTTCTGTGGATTTGGAGTTCCTCCAGGCCTTTTCGAGGCAGCGGCATGTGCGTTTGGACTCTCGAATTTCGGTGGTAAACCATCTGGCTTTCTTGGCGTGTGTGTTGTTTTTCTTATTGAGGGGGGCTATGGTGTTGACGCTGTCGGAGATACATCTTTGCAGAGTTCGGGCTGCGGTGTTGGGGTCGTCGTCTTCTGCGATGGTTGGGGAGGAGTTGCAGAGTGAGGCGGGGAGCTGGTCGTTGGAGATTTTGGTCCAGTTTCTTCATGGGAGTAGGTGCTGGGTTCTGTGGATGGTAGGTGTTCTGAAGGAGAAGTGGACGCATCGATGGTCTGTCCACAGGAGTTCGGTGGAGTGGCTGAAAGTGATGGAAGTTCCTGTTGTGAAGAGGGGGTCAAGGGTGTGTCCTGCTGATTGCGTTGGTTCGGTCATGATCCAGCGGAGTCTAATGTTGTGGAGGTTGTCCAGGAGGGATGTGGTGTTGGGGTCTAGTTGGTTGTCGAGGTGGAGGTTGAGGTCTCCCAGCAAGGTGTAGTTGGTGGATGCAATGGCTTGCAGCGAGATGATGTCCGTGACTGAGTTGGTGAATGGTCTGCGGGATCCAGGGGGTCTGTAGATGAGGGTTCCTCGGAGGGTGGTGAGGGGCTGGCCTGTATCTTGAAGTGTAGGTGTTCCATCAGATCTGTGGGCTCGTCAGGTAGTGTGCTCAGCCGGAGGGTGGATTTGTGGACGATGGCAATTCCCCCCCCAGGGTAGCTGGGGCGGTCCTTACGGGAATGGCGATGTCCGGTCCCGAGGTATTGTTGGTCCAGGGTTTCGGTGAAGAATGCGACGCCCAGGGTGGTGCTGTCGAGGAGGTCCCAGATTTAAGTGGCGTGTTTGTAGTGGGATCGTACGTTGAGGAGATTGCATTGCAGGGTCTTCAGTGCGGTTGTGTTCTTGCGGGCGGGTTGTGCTGGGTCCGTGGTCTATGGCGGTGCTGCAGGTGTGCCGGCAGTGTTGAGAGCTGAAGGGTCCGTGGGTGTCGGCTGATGAGGCTAGCTTGCAGTTGTAGCATTGGCGGTGCGGAGGTCCAGGGTTCCTGACGCTGGTCGCGTTCGGGGCATGGACGGGTGCAGACGGGCTTGCATTTGGCATGCCTTTAGTGTGCCAGCAGCGGGCCCGCTGTGCCGGCCGCACACCGCCCGAGCAGCGGCCCCCATCAAGTAGGGGTCGGGGAGGGCTGGACAGCTGGGAGGCGGGAGCTGGGAGGGGAAACTGGTCGTGCAGGGGGAGGGGCCACGGGGGCAGCAGCGGCGGGAAGAAAACGGGGGCAAAAGTGGGAAAAAGGAAAGTGGAAGAAAGAGAGTGAAAGGGTGAAAATAAAAATAAAGGGTGGAAAACAAGGGAAAAAACTGAGCAGAAAGGTGAGGATAAAGCGGAGCGAGAGAAGGAGTCAGAGGTCCACTGGACCGTCTATCTCCCAAAGGGCTGTCAGTGAATGTATGTCAGAACAACCTGTTATGATGAATGGAGGAGATCCAGTAGCCAAGGTTAGGTTAAAGATTAAATATTTATTGTTCTTAGATGTTAAGATGGTCTTCTAGTAAGTTCTGTAGTTAGCCTGTAGTAAGCCCCACCAGGAGCAGCCTCCCTGCTGCTCAGCTCATATTCCAACTGAAACTCCACATCACAAGCATCCTCACATTTCAATACATCACCATGCACACCAACATTCCACACAGCACATTCACGCTGGCTGAGCAGCAGGGGCAGAGAAAGATGCATTATACATAAACCAGATACAACACATCTTTCCCCTTTACAGGACACTTATAATATTGTGAATACACGCAGGAAGCATAGCAATTACATAAAGAAACTTGCATGTAAAAATGCTGCAATTACAAAATGGAAACACACATTTCAAAAGAGAACACAACACATTTCTAAAGAGAACGTGCATAGGAAATGCTGCAATATACCAGATGGAAACATTGCATATGATGGAACACATCGTGTTTCATAAGAGCACATGCATAAACAATACATAAGATAGAATTCAAAGAAAACATTGCAATATGTAAGATGTAAACATTGTATTATACATACCAAAAGTGACACATATCTCCCCCCTTTGCAGAGCAAGTGAAAATAACAACAAGAAATGCAAGATGGCAAAGATTCTCTTAATTAAAGGTAAATCTTGCAAACTAAAAAGGCTTAGGATGGAACAAAACAGTCCAAAAAATAACATCCAAATAAGGAATGAAACATAAGAAAATAAATATATCCCCTCCACACGCGTACTAATTATAACACACACACCAAGCATACGCATACGAACAAAACCTGACGCTCCAAGTTATCACCAAAACACACCAGATGGCCAGACTAGCATGGAAATGGGATATAACACCAACAATAAAAAGTAAGACACACAACCTCAAAAACAAAACCAGGTACTCCCAAATACAGTACACCACACGGACTCTCCAACTCTCTCACGTGAACAAAAACCACTAAACCTGAAAAGCAATCAATGGGTGGCTTACACCCAACACATCATCCCTCAAGAAGGACATCTAGTGAAAATAAATGAATGGGAGAACTACACCCCACTAGTAAATCGACAAGCAGTAAAAGCAATGAATGGGTGAACTACATCCCACTAGTGTAACAACGTGAACTACCCCCCCTTAGGGTATCAACAAGCAGTAAAAATGAATGGGTGAACTACACCCCACTAGTGAATCAACAAGTAGAAAAAGCAAGCAAGCAAAGAATGGGTGAGCTACACCCCACCAGTGTATTAACACCTCAAATAAGACCAACGTGACAATAAACAAGTGAGGATTCCACGCACAAGAACATGCTTACAGGTGGAAAAGTACACTGTCATTGGATGTCGTATAAAATAGCAGAAAATCCAATCAAATTCTCATGCACCAATAACAAAAACAAACCCATATGACAGTAATAAAAGTGATAATTCCATGCACAAGACTTATGCGCATAGGTAGAAATACACACTGTCACAATGAACCTTTTAAAATAGCAAGTTCACGATAATAACTCACGGGCAACTTGCATACCAACTGTACAAGAAACTACTGAAAAGCATAGAACATTTGAAAATAAGTCCGCATTACCATATTTACTCTCAATGCAGGACACAGTAAACAGTAGGGCATTGAACATTAGAAATTAAATTAAAACAGCATTAAGGAAACTGGTGCTTCACTCTTGTGAGCGACTCCTCATCCGAAGCCCCTCAAAACTCTCAGGTACCTTAAAATGCTTTGCAGTAGCTACTGAAATAAAATGTAGTACCCAGAAGAATCCAATAGTCTTTTCTACAGTGTAGAAGTACAAAGCCAACACAGAGTACACAGCACTGGTGAACTTGACTTCTCATGTTGAAGCAGGAAAGTGTTCAAGCAGTAAGATATTTTAGTGTGAAATTAGATGTTGAAAAGGGGAGAAATTGTAATATCAAACGGTCACCTCACAAACAATCCCACACATAGAATTGGAAAAGCCCAGCTACCACAATCCTGTGCCATATCGCCAGAGCCCTCCTTAAAAGATGCATCGCATCTTCTGAGTGGCTAATTCTAACTTTTTCCATACACTCCCCGGGAACTGGCTGAACAAACTCAAAACCTGTCATTTGGACGGCGTACTGCAAGTGTAGCTTCATACTTGCAAAATGGTGGCATGTATAATGGAAACGTACTGAAAGGCTCTGGGCGCGTACATGCGCTAAATGTCCAAAAGCAGCAGACGACTTCAAACAGCATGAGATATGTTCGTGCAAGGGATCGCAAAAACCATCATTTGAAACAGTGTCAGTAAAATACTGTTACCCCAAATATGCATTACTCACTATGGATCAAATGTGCATAGTACTCCAAAATAAACTCCAGCAACCCTCAACCTTGTGTCTTAAGTAGAAATATAAGATATTGTAGGTGTGCATGCTGTATCCATAAAAAAATACTATAAAGTCAGCTTCCAAGCATCCACATTCAGCTCACATTATCCCACATTAATTGTAGAACACAACCACCTGAGATCCTCTGGAAATAAACAACAAATACATTTCCAACTGTTAGAAATTAATATTGAGGCAGACCCAAACACGTCCTGCTAGTGGGCTGTCTGATAAAACACAACACTGGTGAGGCTACAGGGCAGTCAGTTTGCTTAAGTCCTTTTAGTTAAAATGCACGATTTCTGTACTTTTCTTTTTTTTAAGTTTCTTCCTCCATAGTTCCAACATTCCACACTGGCAGAGCTGCAGGGGCAGAGGAAATAGGAAAGATGCATTATATCATAAACCAGATACAACCCAGCCACTCAATTAAGCATGATTCTTCTGATGTTTATTTTTAGTGTAAGGTTCGCCATTGAAAACCTTGTGTCCTAAACAGAAAACAGCAGAAATGATTCTCACACCGTGGGAGAAAATCCTCAGAGCATCAGGGTCATTGCCTTTTGTTTTTCTATAACAAACTACAGGTTTGGGAGTTTGTAATTGGAATAGGAAAAACTTTACAATCGGAGTGCATCAAACGTGGTGCCTACTCGGCAAAGGATCACTTCCTTAATTGGTTCTGCTATAGCAGTGCGGCACAGAGATCTACTCCAGGCAGGCAGGGATCTCTGAATCTGAAAGGTGGTCCCTTACAGGGAGACTGGAGGACATACCATCTGGTGGCCTGGTAAACCGGATGCTGCACCCAGTCCTTAAATGACCCATTAGTCTTCTTTCTATAATTTAAATAACTTTTCTTTCTTTCTTTCTTTCTTTCTTTCTTTCTTTCTTTCTTTCTTTCTTTCTTTCTTTCTTTCTTTCTTTCTTTCTTTCTTTCTTTCTTTCTTCCTTTCTTCCTTTTTTCTTTATTTTATCCTATGCATTCATGATGTAAATTATGTATGGGGTCCACGGTGATCAAGCAATGAAGTTTATTAAGAAACACAACCCTGTGGTAGTATTATGCAGGTCAACCAGCTTCCGAACAAGCAATGCAGAACCTCCATAGAGAGAACATACACAACCCAACAAGATTTTACCATGCTTTAAGAAAATAATAAATATTCTTTAAACACATTCAATTTCCCTTATATATATTTTTTAAATTTTTGAACAACCCAAACAAAATGAATGCACTGCACGTCTGATTGAAGAGCACTTTGGTACCTGCAGGATTATGATAGCAAGGCCTTCCACATATATAATCATTTTACTACTAGGGAGCTCTCTGTTCCCTAAAGTGATCTGACAAAACCATCCAACACATCTTAGGCGCGTCTTCTCTTTTTCTTTCATTATCTTCTCCCCGATCTTTAGTGTTTGCACACCCTTCTAACTAATTCTCTTTTATTTCACTGTTGGGCATCAATATTAGTTCACTACATTGACCTCCTTCCCCCGTCTTTTTATGCTACCTGACAATTACCTTTTACTGCCTTTACTCTGCAAGGTCCCTTCAATTTAGACAATCATTCTACTTTACCTCGTTTTACATTTATCCAATGACCCTCGCACACCCACCTTCAGGTGAAATTGCACTAATATCAACCACAGCCATCAATACCACCATCTCCATTAGCTACAACAGAATAATTAGTTATGTCTGGTCGTCTTATCCAAACAAACAGAGTGTGGACTGTAGATTAGTTCACAGTGGTTTGGAAAGCTCACACAACAAACATCACCGCCCCTTCAAGTTTTAACCTACTTTTTACTGCCATCGCACATTACCCTTGATTTCCTTTTGGCTTTTTCTAGCATGCAATTAACTTTTGGATTGTACAGAGTAGTTCTAAGTCACTTCTTTTCACAAACATCCAAATGCTATCTCAGAGTACTATTAACTATGCCTGTGAGAAAATTCCTTTCTGTAAAAAATATTAATCAACACCTTTATGGTCTTTCAAGCAATTATCACCCTCATGAACACCAATACAGTTCATTTGGTATGTACAACAACCACCACAGCAGCGTAACATTAAGATTCCAGAAAATACATAATTGGCCCTATGAAATCCAAACATATCTTATTTCATGCGACACTTGAGTCATCGATATCCTGTATCATTCTATTGCCTACCTTTAGTCGCTTCCCTCCTTTCATACATGAGCTGCAGTCCAGTACCCATCTTAACACTTGGTCATCAGACTTGGCCGGCAAAATCTTTCCTTTATCTATTTCTTTTTCATAGTATGACCCAGAGGACCATTGTGCCAGCCCTATCAGTTTGCTACATACCATCATCCACAAGAACAACATCTCCGTAACGGAAACAGAATCCTTCAAATATAACTAATTTGAATATCAAACATCCACCATTAAGACGACGACAACAAAATGCCATACTGCCATCTTCTTTACCATCTGCTAGGAAACACCCCTGCATTTGGAGAACACCTCTCTGACCTGATAACACACTGCTCACTATCGGACTATAACAACATAATACTAGGCGACCTCAACCTTCATTGGAATGATGATAATAACTCCCTGATCCATTCCATGAAGGAACTTCTGTGCAACAACAATCTTAGCCAACACTGCACAGAGCAAACACACAAAGGCTGAATACTAGACGCCATCATAGCACACAAAGAGATAGTCACTATTGACCACATCCTTCCTGTTGACTGGTCAGACCACCACATCATTCTATTTCACATCAACAAAAAGATCCATTGCCTACCACGCACACAGGAACCCCTACACTGGGCGCGAAATCTTAGAAAGATTCCCCTTACCGACCTGGAAGAAAAGATAAGTTCAATCCTTCCCACCACCACATGCATCCTATCTACAACAAAACTTACTTCACACTACAATGTAACTATGAGCCACATACTTGACCAAATAGCCCCCTTAAAACAAAAAAGAATCAGGAGCATTCCATCAAGATCCTGGTTCAACTCAGACCTAAACTCAGAAAGAAGAAGACTAAGAGCTGCAGAAAGACTCTGGAGGAACAACCCGTCCACAAAGCACCTTGACCAACTCAAAACGGAATGCAGGAATTACAAAAAACACATCAACAATGAAAAAACGTCCTTCTTCCAGGGGGCACTAGACAATGCCAAAAACCGCCCCAAAGAGCACTTTAATCTCATTAGGCAACAAACTACCAAGCTCCACTGAACCTCAGTGCAGGCTTCCAAAGAACTATGTGATAACTTTGTCACCTTCTTTAACGATAAAGTCACCAAGATCGAGCTCTCCCTGTATGACCACCTCTGTCCACCCATCGGAAGCCCGCCCCACAGCAAAAAAGAAAACTACCCAACCACACCCCCCCCTACCAACTGGAAATCGTTCAAACTTATCTCTTAAACAGAAATCATTGAAATGATTACCAGATCCAATCCTTCGTCACACTTCGAGGATCACATCCCAGCCCAACTGGCTAAAAAGCTCAAACACACCCTAGCCCCGATCGGGACCAAGATCATAAATAGCTCCTTATACTGGAACCATACCAGACTGTCTCAAAATCAGCCAAGTCATGTCACTTCTAAAAAAACCTGACTCTGACCCAAATGATCTCACCAACTTCAGACCCGTAGCCAATCTCCCATTCCTAGCCAAAATCCTAGAAAGATGTGTTCTCCTCCAACCTACCCAACACTTGGAAAGCAACACCCTTCTAGACTCCCACCAATCGGGCGTCAGAAAAGGTTGCAGCATGGAGACAGCGATCCTGAATGTCATAGACAATGTCCACAAATCACTCAATACAGATCGATGCTGTCTACTCATACTCTTGGACCTATCGGCAGCCTTCGACACGGTTGACCACAAATTGCTCATTAATGTACTCCGAGATAGGGTTGGAGCGGAAGAGGTGGTCTTACAGTGGTATACCTCCTTTCTACAGAACCGCTCCCAAAGAATCAAAATTAAAAACTTCACGTCTGACCTTCTCCCCATAAATAGAGGCGTCCCCCAAGGCTCAACTCTCTCCCCATCACTGTTCAACATCTATATGGAGCCACTCACTACCATACTAAAAAAAGCCAGCATCCCTGTCCACCTATATGCAGACGATACACAGCTCTACCTAGAAACTTCCTCAATTGGTGACATTCAAAGACTAAACAACACTCTAAGAGAAGTCTAACAATGGCTTTCACACAACCACCTCAAACTCAACCAAGATAAGACGTCAATCCTTTTCATTTCCAACAAAGAGCAGACCCCCCTAATCACAGAATGGATTAAAACCATTGATGCTCTAAACTGCAATCTCATCCCGGCTGACTCAGTAAAATCACTGGGATTCTCTCTGGACCCTAACTTGGACATGATCAAACATATCAAGAACACTGCAAAGAGCGCTTTCTTCAACCTAAAACTTCTCAACAAAATAAAGCTCTTCATCCCTCCCAATGAACTCAAACAGGCCACACAATCCCTAGTTCAGTCCAGATTAGGCTACAGAAATGCAATCCTCACAGTCACGGCAAAAGCCCACTTAGCTCCCCTCCGATCAACTCTTAATGCAGCAGCCAGGATGGTCACGGGAGTAAAGAAATACGAACACATCTCTCCCCTTTCTCTAGGAGTTAAAATGGCTCCCAATCGAAATGTGTGCAAGCTTCAGAACTGCCTGTCTCACACACAAAGTTCTGCACACAGGAAAACCTGCCTACCTGGCATCCAAACTCAACAAGGCTGGTCAGAAAAGGAATCTCAGGTGTACGAACACTCTACTTCTCATCCCACCAAAAACTCGTAAACAAAAAACATTATCATGCTCCTTCTCTGGAAATGCACCGAAAATCTGGAACGCCATCCCAGTCCACATCAGGACAAACCCATCCTTCATAAAATTCAAACACCAGCTCAAAGACCTCTACCTCAACGGAACTCCTTCGAAAGGATAGCTGCCGCCTATCACACAAGCCTACCCATTGGAGTATATAATCACGTCGATAATGATGACTCTTACATCACAGTCCTCTTGACTCGCCCCTCTGTCCCCTCTCCCTGATCATTATTCGTCACGTATCATTGTGTTTTCTACTGCTTTTCTCTGTATTAGATTGCACCTTTGTCCCCCTCCCTGAATAAGATTTGCCACAAATCAATATGTTTACTATTGTTCCAGAGTATTTTACTCTGTACTCGACTGTTACATGACTTGAGGCTGTAAAGCGCTACGAATCCTTCGGGTCTGGCTAGCGTTATATAAAACCCTTAAAATAAAAAAAAACTTTCCCTTGAGGCACAAATCTGTCATCCCTAATCACCTCCCCAACTCCACAGGCAGTTGTTTTGTGCAAAATGTTCCTAAAGCGTAATGTATATATATGTAAGCAGAGTCCTTTACATCAGCACCAGATTACAATGTCAGATTCATTTTACTATAAGAACACAAGATTATGGGCCTCATTTATGAGTTTTTGCCGTAGGGCAGTGCCATAGGCCTTCCTGCGGCGCTGCCCTACTATTAAAGAAAAGGGCAGGATTGCATTATATCTATCAGATACAGCGCATTCCTGTCCTTTCCCCTGCGCTAGTGGACAATGGGCTGCCATGCACCAACGCAGGCACCTTTGCACCATGGTGCATGGGTGCCTGTTTTGAGGGGATGATAGTTTTTGTGCAGAAAGGAAAACCTTCCTGCACAAAAACAATCACCAGAGGCTTTTTCCTCTTTTTGTGCTGCAGTATGCAGCACACATACAACAAGCATTTGCAATGCAATAGGTCTCGCAATTGTGAGATTTTGAGCTATTGGCATTGTAAATGACAATGCCTTTTACTTGTGTTTAAAAAACCTGCAATAATAAAAGACATTGTCATTTACTGTTAATAGCTCAAAATCACAGTATAAGACTAAAAACACCTGATACTTTTACACTTTTGTGTTTTTATGATTGTGTGCAACTTTGACGCAAGAAAAGGACTAATCCCCATTAGGTACTACAACATGTAATGTCTCTACCAAGCATAAAATGAAATTTGATGTGAATGTATTTGGAAATAGTGTTTGAGGTGTGGAAGAGGTGTGGCACCGTGGAGTAAGAGGTGTGGCTCCGCGGCCAGGGTGACTGACTCCGGAATCTGGGGATCACGGTTCGATCCCCGGCGCTGGCGGCAGACTAACCCAGCACCATGGGACTCTGGGCAATAGCTTACTTAATTTTCCCGACGGCCCCCAGCGCCTACAGACCCTTACGGGGATTGTTCGCACTTTACAACATGTGGATATATATACAAATGTTGATATGCCTTTCGTTTACATAGAAAAGATGAAGTAAATCTATACTTTACCGGTAAGGTATACATTTACTGGTTGCTTGAAAAGAATACATATTTTATATTATAATAATTTAACTTAAGTTGTGTTTATATTAGAATAGGATTTACATTTTCGCCTATTAACTACGGTTTACAATCTTTAATGCTGCAGTAAAGCTTGAAAATGCTCTCCTAAAATCAAAACTGGTGTGTTGTCCACTTTCAAATAAATACATCAGACATTGATGCATTAAAAACCTGATGCATGTTTGTGGGATACACCAGATTTTACATTGTCTACTCTATTGGACATATTTGAACACTCTGCTGTTTAGCAAGCAGATTTGAAATAATATATGCATAGTCGGGGAAACAAATTGAAACTACTGGAAATCTAGGAGATGCATTTGAAGTATATTTAGTTTAAGAAAACTATTGATCTGTAATTTAGAAAATCTGTTCAGATTGTATTTGCAGTGTACAACGTGTAGAGCCTGTGCAGAGTCTATAATATATTCAAAGGCCAGTGGTGTAGAATGAATTATGGAATCTATG
Source organism: Triturus cristatus (assembly GCF_964204655.1). Taxonomy (NCBI): domain Eukaryota; kingdom Metazoa; phylum Chordata; class Amphibia; order Caudata; family Salamandridae; genus Triturus; species Triturus cristatus. Next base: position 137,430,838 of record NC_140589.1, on the reverse strand, counting down.
ATCTTTAGAAAATCCTTTAAATTCTGCATTTCGTTTAAAAATATCAGCAAAAGTTCAGAAGTAGTCCAAAAATGTGTTTGAAATGTAGGAGTGATTAATGTCATGGAAAATGATGTTCCTGATGCATCTGCCCAAAAGCCAGCACTAGCTTAGGCCTCTTCATTCACAGGGCACGTCACACTATGACGCCCCACCCCTTTCCTACCTGTAACATGTGAACACTAGGAGGGTTGAGTGGAATGATATAAATGTGTGTTACTGCAAAGCGCGCCTTTTTTGGGCCTCTTCCGTTTCACTAAATGCGTCAGTTTAAAACCTTTAAAATGTGCAGGTCGAAACTGCTCTTTCCCCAAAATTATATCAAAGGAATGTTTGGTTATGTCAGCGTAACATGTGGAATTGCAAAAAGTGCGCCATGTCTGATCCACTGATTGCTAAAACAGAGGTCTTTACTGGGCCACTTTATAAGCATTACCATAAAGTCGAACTTGTTTCCAATGTGCAAGCAAACCCAGCCCTTTTCTCCGAAGTAAGTTTGCGGCCTTTAAAATAACAGCAGCTTTGCCCTCTTTCCTAAACTATCATGCCCCTCAAAAGATACCACATGTGAAGTCAGCCTTCCTCTAGATTAAAAAGCTGCATTTCTGCTTTAAACGCCATCGCCGGGTTTCAGTGCAATGAATTTGCTCATGGTCACAGGCAGCGTACATGTCAACATTTTCCACTCCTGCCTGCACAGTTTATATGTTTTTCAGGCCTGCTGAACCTGCCGGTGCCACCTCCCCGCTCCCGCCCTCGCTGCTGCACTCTTGTGTGTAGTCAGTGAGTTGTAGCGAGTTTCTGGGGGCAGGTGTTATGTGGAGTAGTGCCAGTGTGCCGGGTGGCCGCTAAGGCTTCTTTGAGGGCCACCTCGGGTTTAGCTGTGAGGGTGGGGGCGCAGGGGGCATTAGAGCTATATGAGTCAGTTGATAATAGCTTGACCCCTCCACGGGAGACACTCTCCAGTGGTAATGGCACATAGTGTTCAATACTCGCTGAGACAAAGAGTCTTCTCACTCTTATTCGCCACACCCTTGGTGTGTGGAGCTGGCGGCACAGAGGAGCTGGTCTGGGTGCTTCCTCGCACATACCCAGTTACCCACGCCACTGTTTGGGACCAGTCAAGGACAGGGCGTGATTTGGAGGAAAAAAGACGATTGCGCTTTCTGACTATGACTACCGACTTCCATTATGCAAGAGGTGTGTGTTTGTTTTTTGAGGGCGAGTTTATAAACCAATATATATATATTTCGCGCATGATAAACATCATCTAAACAGAGAACGAGCGTTCATGGCAGGTATACAATGCTTATCTGTCCGTATAGACAATAAGTGACTTAAGAGAGATTGGCAACAAAGTGCTACAAGATGTTTACTTATTAGAAAAGCACACGACTGAAAATGTATTAGCAGAGCACAGATAGGTCTAAAAAGTCGAATATCCTTAGAAAAGCAGAATATATCAAGTTAAGCCTAGCTGTTTGAAAAAGTCACAATTTAGACGTGGCGCGCTTGGGCAAACAGAGCTTGCTGTGAAAGTTCTACACTTTCCCGCATTGTACCAGAACTTTGTGCTGATGAGACAATAGTTTTTAACATTCATGTCCCCTTCGCCCTCACAACAATATCGTTGCTGAACTTAGGGGCGAGTCACTTGTCATGTCATGTAGACCATGTGTTTCTAATTAGCGTGAATTAGAAACACATGGCCCCATAAAGATAAGAAAGTGCTTTGCGACAGCAGCAAAGCAGGTGACCCAGTCGGATCGGAGGCAAAAGGGCGTCCGAAAAAAACCCTCATTTCCATTGGCAGGCCACCGTTTAGCATAAATGGTGACACCAGCCAATGGAAATGAAGTCCCTCTCTCAAAAATGTTCTCGCCAGCGAGCAACGCATGCGCTTGAGCACAGGCGAGACCTAAAAAGGAAAAATGAGGAGAAATAAGGATATTTCTCCTGGAGGCGTATGGTTTTGGTGCTGCCCCAGAGTTATAATTCTTTGTAAATCTGCAGCAGTATCAAAAAGCCATGGATGTTGCTGGGAACCCCACCAACAACACCCATTGCACGCCCCTTTAACGCAAATAACTGCATTAAGGGAAGGATATTTAGAAGGCAGCATTAAGCCAAAAGAGTGGCCTAGTGCTGCCTGGTAAATATGGATCAGGAACCTGCACAACTGGAGCGTCACAAAAAGTGACTCACCGGCAGCGCACGGGGCTTATAAATAAGCCCCTCAGTAATTTGACCAGAATCAAAGGATTTTGAACCAATGCCCAATGCAGGACTCAAACATGTTTCACCAGATCCAAAGTCAACAGCTGTGGCTGTTATGACACATCCATATTTTTGAATTTATTTGTCAAAGTCATACGCAAGTGATATGGTTGTGTATGATCTCTGTTGAAATGGCTTTGTAAAGTACAAAACAGAAACAACAACTACTGGAGGGTTCACCCAGAGCCTTGTTTGAGAAAATGTATAAAGGTTTGCTTTAAAACTGGACTTAGAGACATTGTTCAACACCTTTGCACTGGTGCACAAACAGACCTAATTATTTCAAATATTACTTACATACTCAGGACTTTCGCGATCCACCAAAATCGGCTCATATGACTTTTGGACCTGACTATTTTTGCATGGCTGTTCCCAAACATTTTGCCTTTCTCCTGTATTTTTTCTGACCTGTTTTTGTTGGCTTCAGAACTCTGGGCAATTTACCACTGTTGATCAATGCTAAAGTGCATTTGCTCGCTCCTCTAACCTTGATATGATTAGTCTACACCTGTTTGTCATATTTAATTTAACTACAAGTCCCTTGTACAGTGGTCTCCTATATGCCCAGGGCCTATAAATTAAATGCTACTAGCGGGCCTGCAGCACTACTTTTATACCCACAGAAGTAGCTTTTCAAATCAGTCTATGGCCTCTGCCACTGCAGGGCCTGCATTCACAGTTTAGTGCCACGGTTAGTTGGCATTTAATTTTACTTGCCAAGTCTGGAACTCCCGTATATACCACATATAGGTCACCCCTAAGGTAGGTTCTAGGTAGCCATATGGGCAGGGTGCTGTGTGTTAGGAATTACACACAAAGCTTAACCAATTCTGGAACCACAGAATGACAGGAAGCAAGACCTTTGAGTTGAGGTTATGGTCCGACACATACACCTTGAAGTTGTGCCAAACATTAGAAAGTGGACATGTAGTTTAGTTTGTTTTATTTTACGGTCCGACACATATGCCTTGAAGTTGTGCAAAACATTAGAAAGTGGACATGTAGTTTTAAAGAAAATATATATATGCTTAATTACCATTGGTGTATTGGAAGCGTAACTAAAGTCTTGTGTTTAGTAAACAGACTTATTTGCAAGTATGACTAAGACCTTCAAGTTGTCTCCAAATGTGCTGCCACACCCGTTTTCCATGTGCAGCACTCTGTCAGTTGATGATGAGTCATACATCCTGCACAAATAAACCCCACCAGTCCCAGAGCTATAAAAAGGAACATCTCTCTAGCAGAAACGCTTGGACTCGTTTCTTCCGCTTACCTGTATTCCAGTGTGTGAAGGTCTTAGGCTCCTGTCTTCTCCGACTTCAGTTCCTGACATCTTCTTCCCCTCCCGGACGTCTCGAGTTTCTGCCTTCATTAATTTCAGTTGCCTGGACAATCTTCCGGAGTCCCGCATCATTTCCTGTTTCCCTCGAGAGCTGTAAGGAAAAAGAAAAAGGACGAAGTTAAACGAAGGTATTTCTTCTGTATTCACGTCTTGCTGATGCAGTCCCAAGAATAATCAGGTACTTTTTTAACTTAAAATCTTATGCATAAGAGACTTCTGTGAACAAACAATAATCCACGGACCAGAAATATTCTTTTGGCATGTGACGCTTGTCGTCTTTAGAAAACAGGAATTCTGATTGAATCTGAACATTGGTTAAAGACAGTAAGCAATAATATTGAACCCTGTGATACCTAATACATGTGAACGAACTGGTTTTTAGTGTACAAGCTAATTTTTCTTGTTTCTTTCTTTAGTGCATAAGTAAATTAAGAAATCTCATTTAAAGAATAATCCCAATAGTATTTGGAAAAGCAGATACAGTCTATAAGGTTCATAGACTGTTTTGAGAGGTATACAGAAATCATAGACATTGGATGATTAGTGTGTTGTATAATATGATAGGAAATAGAACATATAACTGAACAGTTGTATATCATTTGTTGTTTAGATAAACACACCGTACTGCAAATAGTGCCAGACACTGCTGAAGAATGAAGAAGCTTGTCAGATCATCAGAAGTGCGCCAAACCAGAGATTGCTGTGTTTGTTATCTCTCTTTTTTTATTGTATCCAATTCCCCTTCCCCCTGGGATTCTTTCTTTGTGCAAAGTTTTTTTAATCGCTTTGGTGGAGGTAGGGTCTTGGGAGTATTGGGAGCCAGCGTCTCATCTCCCCAAAGTAACAACTTGGTTTTCAGGTGAGTGGTTTCCTAACACTGTGTAGGTAAAAGGTAGGACATGTGCCTTCATAGTGTCATGTCCTCGTAGTGACAAACAGCCTAATTGGTTTCTCACTGCTGTGACGCCTGCTCCTCTCATAGGTGTGCCTTGGGAATTCCCTGATATATTGTTCAGTGGTCATTTCTGACCTGGAAGTAGTAGCGTTACCATGTTTGGTATGTTTGGAATAGTGGTGATATATCCTGCTTATTGGTGAAGGTGGAATTTTCATTACTATTTTAGAAATGCCACTTTTATAAAGTGGGCATGTCTATGTGCTTATGACTTTTTGTGCCTTGCAGCCTGACTCTAGTCCACGTCTAGGGTAGAGTGACAGCTGGGTGTGTGCATAATTTCCAGACAGCCATTACACAGGAAGGGTTGGGTGTAACAGGGTTGCAACTGCATTCATCGGCATAATACATGGTCTTCCTGGGCTGGGAGAGTGAGGGGCGTTGACACTTTACATTTGTATAGGTTGTGTCCTGCCCTCACACAAAGGGCTCATTTACCCACTACTGATGTCTGGAGCCAGAGCTGGAATTGACTGAAGATGTTGTGCACTTATAAAGTTTGTTTGATTTTACATCCACATCAAAGATATTTTGAGTGTAAGTACAGCGGGTTGTCCTCCACCAGTGAACCCGGGTCCAGAAGTGCATGGGGATCGGCATACTCCTACTTATTTCTTCTACTTCAGTGCCTGATGAGGGTGAGGACACCATGAGGCCATACTCCATCAGGAAGAAGGGGCCTCCTGAGTACCTTCTGTTTTCCCTGCCAGCTCGCGAGCGAGAGAGCCTTCGCAGCACTGGGGAAAGACTAGAAGCATGTGCGACAACAGAGTAGAGGAGCCCCACCTTTGCGTGTATGTCAGTGTGACCTGGCAAAGGCATGCTCGTCTAGCCTAAACTTGGGCTTCTAGAGAATAGGCCTTGGTCCGCAGGCTCTTTTTCCGCCTGTGACACGGTCCGCACTGATTGGTTGGCCTTGCTCAATCAGATGTGAGGCTGGGAGGAGCCAATTGTGCCCCATGTCTTTTCAGGACAGATCAGGCACCAGGCACTCTGTGCATTTGAGACAAATAGATTGGTGTATTCTTATAAAGAACTTCTCCAACTAAGAACCACTTGGGAACCATGTATCAACCCGGCCCGGGGGTCTGTTGATTGCCTGCCTCACTGTAATCACTGCCAGTTCACTGTTAGAAGTGATGGCCATGCCGCTAAACCCCCCTCTCAGACTCTTAATAATAATAACAATAATAATAATAATCTTTATTTAGATATAACACAGATATCTTTAAAAGCATTTACAAAATTCACAGTTAAAAAGAGCACCTACTAGTTTAAAATACGATACACTGTTATATATTACGCTAACTGTAAAAGTGCAGCATGCATATTAAAAACAAGGCAGTGTTCTGTGGAATGGGATTGGGAGTATTGAACTATCAATTTGCAGAGCATGGTAAACATTTCATTTCTTCTCTAAAATTTTTATTAACAAGTCCTGTTTTGCATAAAATAACGATATGCTTGTTGAATAAAAGTTATTAGACCCAGATTTAAGTCTTTATTTTCAGGGTTCAGGGCCTCTATAATGGCTTGCCTACATGTCCGAACGCCCATCCTATTCCACTCTACTTTAAGTTTGGACTTGCGTTGGGGATTAAAAGCTGGGCAAAGACAAACTACATGTAGCAGGGTTTCGGCTGTCTTGCCGCACCCTCTGCAAATTACATTTTCCGCCATGCGCCGCCAGGGGGGCAGATCTTGCAAAAAGCGCCAGTCACCCATCCTGATTGCCATGAAGCTACGTTTTAAATACAGTGAGTATGTGCAAGACAGATAAGTTGCAGGGGCTAACCGTCTGTAAGAATTTACAAGAGCCCAAGCATGACTACGTTTGGTAAAGAGTGCCTTATCCATTGTGAGGGAGCTCATTCTCACACATTTTTTGATGGCAGTTTTGAATGCCACTCGGCTGGGGTTGAGGGCCCATAGCTCACTCGCCGACATTTGATGGATATAGTCCTTGAAGAGACAGCCAAACGTACCTTCAGGGTTTTTCTGGCTGATTTCCAGCCAGACCAGAGATTCTAGCGTGCCTGAGTCCGCTTGTCTCAGTTTGTGGCAAAGATTTAAATATGTGCCAATGTTAGAAGCATTATAATTCAATATCCCCAGCTCAAGTCTTACCTGAGCTGGAGATGCGGAGTTTGGCAAGTGGAGTACCTTTTTGTAAATTTTGGTTGTATGTTGATTTAGGACAGTGTTCAGCTTGCCCCTGAATATCTCTATGCCATATGATAGGGTGGGGCCGATTTTTGCTCTCAAAACTTCTAAAAGTGGTTAAAGAGTTGGACCAGAGATATTTTTTGAGAGTTTTGCTAGTGATACAGCAAGGGTTATGGCTTTTACTGTGAGCTCGTTGCGGTGTTTAGTAAGATTACCCCTAGAGTCCAAATGGACACCTAGGTACTTATATGAATGACCTATGACGAGGCTTGTACTATTATATGACCACCCTCCAACAAAGCGCCGTTTCCGACCAAATGGAACTACTTGTGTTTTCTTTAAATTGACCTCTAGTTGGTTCATGGTCGTATAGGAGTACAGTTTGTCAAGGAGCCTTTGCAGCCCGACCCTAGTGAGGCTAAAGAGAACCAGGTCGTCGGCATATAAAAGATTACTTAATGCCATTCCTCCTACCTTTGGGGGGTGGCTATTAGTATCGTCCAGTGAGGTTGACAAATCCGCTATAAACAGATTGAAAAGCATGGGGGCCAGCACGCATCCCTGCTTCACACCTCTTGATGTCCAGATTTTCCGAGAGAGATGCGTGCCGGACCCCAACTTCACCCTAACCCAGGTTCTGGAGTAAAGTTGTATGATAGCCTCCAGAAGTTTGTCCGGGATCCCCCATTTCCTCAGCTTTTCCCATAAAGCAGCCCTCGGAACCCTATCAAACGCTGCTTTAAAATCGACAAAGCAACAGAACACCGATCTAGATGTGAGGAGTGCTTTATCGACAATAGTTGACAGTGCCAATAGGTTGGTCATTGTCCCAGAATTGGCGATAAAGCCTGTTTGGCTAATTGGTATCAATTTGTGTGCCTTTGCCCATATCCTCAACTCCTCCAGCAGGAGACCCGCATAATGTTTCGCCTCTATGTCCAGGAGTGCAATAAGTCTATAATTGCTGGGGGAGGCACGGGAACCAGATTTATAGATAGGTTGAATTATTGCGCCCCGCCATGAATCTGGGATTGTTGCAGTTCTCAGGGCAAAGTTAAAGAGGTTTGACAATGGGCCTGACCAGAAAGCCACGTCTGATTTAAACAAATTCTGTGGGAGGCCATTTGGGCCCGGAGCTCCATCTGATCTGGCGTTTGACACAGCCTTGGCGACCCTTTCTTGTGACAACTGGAGATCCTCGTTATCTCTAAGGTTGCTCTGCTTTATGTTGTAATCTGTTGCTTTCTCTCTTGCGGGACTTTCACCTGTTGCTCCCGAGCATTCTGGGTGGCTGAAATGGTCAGTAAGGAAGGTAACCCAGTCTGATTCTTGAATGTTGGCAGATCCAAAACCCAATATACTTGAATTGGACTGGTTGATTAGGGCCCAAAATTTTCGTGAGTTTCGGCTCTTGCTTTCATACACTAACTTACACCAAAATTGGTTGTCATGTGTCCGTTTATCTTTTGTGGTCGCCAACCTAAATGACTTTTGAGCTACTTGGTACTGTTTTAAGCATTCGCTGTTCCCTGGAGCTTTTGCCAGCAGTCGTAAGGCTTTATTTCTAGCTTTCTTAAGTTGCTTCGACTGATGTGAAAGCACGAACTGGCGCGGGAGAGATCTTGAAGATTGATGTTTTTTTGGAAAAAGGTTAATCAGATGAACGCAGAGCTTTGACCATGTCACTATCGGGGAGGCTTCCTGGTCACATCCGCCTCTTATCAGCTCCATGCTTACTTGAAGGATCTGCGGGCTGATGTCTTCGCTCCATCTGAGGCGCTTAAGGTTTTCGGAGTATATTCCCCTGCTAGTTGAAGGTGCAGGTTTATGCTTCACCGGATTTGTTTTGAAGGTTATGACCTGAGGCCGATGATCGCTTTCAGTTCGTGGGTGAATGCAAAAGCTGGCCAAACTTTGGAGCAGAGCTGAATTGCAGATGGAATAATCCAGATAGGAACATTTATTTCCATTTGTCCAGGTCCAGTTGGGGGGCGTATCACTCTCTGATCTTCCGTTTATAACCAGGTAGCCTGCGCTGTAAAAACGCATCGCACAGAGATGTCCCAAGCCACAGTAGGCTTGATTTGCCGGTTTGGTTTGTGACTCTGCCTCGTTCAGGGAGAATAGAAAGGGCCCCTCAATTTCTGCTAATTGCCCCTGAAATAGATTGGTGTTAAAATCCCCAGTAACAATACAGTCCGAGTGAGGGTGCTCCACAGCTAGGTCGCTCATAATTTCCGTTAGTTGTACCAGGTGTGATTTTTTTGTGCGTGTATTTGGGTTGATATACACGTTTAAGAGGATGAGTGAGCGTTGTTCCCGCCAAGAATTGATTTTAACCCCAAGCAGCCAGTCTTCATCCAATTTTAATTGTGTTATTGGGCCTTTTAGATTAATTGATATATATATTGACATACCACCTTTTGAGTGACCGTACCTGCTGTCCCTCAGTGCTGGTTTCCATAGCTCGATATAACCTGTGACGGGGTAGCCTTGTGAGGCCCAAGTTTCCTGCAGAGCTATTACAGCGTGCTTACAAATGAAAGCGTACGTTTCTGGGTTCCTAATTTTCTGTTGCAGTCCACTGATGTTCCAGGAGCAAATTAAGAAGGTGGGATCTACTTGCATGTTGTGCCCCATTGCCGATAGGGATGCTTGAGTGGTTATATTTTCCAAAGGTGTGAGAGTTTGACCCATAGGCTCTGCGCCTTGAGGTCATTCTGCTCTTTTTGATGATAAGATGGCAGGGAGCCAACTCCAGCCTTGATGAGAATCGTCGTTAGAAATCGCATTTAAGGTCAGTTTGTTACGTGCTTCAGGTCCCGACGCATTTTTTAGAATCGAGAATGGTCTGAGGCGGGGCTCGGATTGTAAGGTTCCTGCTCTTTTTGGTGGCGTTTGCTGGTTTAATAAGGCTGGGGGATACCCTGGGGTGGAATATGGATAAACACGAATGCCCCAACCCCGCAGGATAGCCTTGTGATCCAGAAATACCCCTGCCCAGTAGGCCGACTTAAAAGCTACCAGTATAACCTCAGATGGTTGAGTGCCTCTTGGTGGAAGGAATTCAATGGATTCTATGTCATCCGAAGCCATGCCTGCAAACCCCGGAGTTCCATCCACTAATTTAATTATATTAGATCTATTGAGGATGTCTTGCCTGCCTTTTGATTTATAGTCTGGGGCTAGTATAATATGAGAAAGTTTGGGGTCGCATTTGTCCTTTTTGCTGCATGAGCTTTGAGTTGACTTATTTGTGTTGTTAAGAGTCGGGCCTGCGTCGAGATCCGGCTCATGTTGCGGCTGGTATTGAGGATTCTTCCTCCAGGACTGGCTATTAGTAGGCAGAGGTGGATTATGGTTGTAGATAGTTTTTGTTAGATTTGAACTAGTCATTGCATTGTCTGACCAGGGTAAAATTGAGGCAGGCACTAATTTAGGATTAGTTGTGGTTGCGGTAAGTTCTGACAAGCTTAGATCGTTGCTTTTCGCCCTTAGCTTTTCTTTAGCTATGCTAAAATCTTCTATTGTTATTACCTCCGATGTGGGCTCTGATGCGCTTGGATCGTTGATTTTCACCCTTAGCTTTTCTTTAGCAGCATTAAAATCGTCAGTCACTATTCCCGTAACTAACTTAGTTGAGTCTTGGTTACTGCTCAGAATCCGTTGGGCGACGGTTTCGGATAGGTCCCCTTTTTGTTCAGTTATGTTTGGGTTTGCTGAGGGTGATGGCGCGTCATGTTCACTAAGAACTTTTTTGTTAGAAGCTATTGCGAAGAGAGGAAAAAAGTTTGTCGTAGCTGCTGTAGTTTTAGTCCTAGTTTTATTTCTGTTTTTGCGCTAGCGTTTGCGCTCTCTCTTGCTGCAGAGTAATAAAGGAGCTGGCTGTGCTTCCGAGGTCAAGGATATCTGGGCTGCCGAGCTAGCCACTGTCTCGTGCTCAATGTGGGCTGCGCAATCTGGGCTGCCACTTGGAGGCCAAGCTTTTTTGATCGTTGCTTCTGTCAGGTCGGCGCCCGTTGTACCTATTTGGTGTTGGTCAGATGTTGACTGCTCATTTGGCTGTTTTGGACGGAGGACTATTTCCTCCCTCAGCTGGGAGCCTTGTTTTGTTATCATCCAAGGATTAGCTTGTTTTTGGGACGTGTTTGGCAATGTTTGCGGTTGTGGGCAAAAAGTTGTTGATGAATTGCCTCCCTTCAACAACTTGACTTCATCTATGACCTTTGATAAGAAGGCTGGAAGCGACGAAAGTGAGTCTATAATTGGGGAACAGCAACAGACCGCCTGGACAAGCTTTGCAGAAGATTGCGCTCCTATTATTAAGTTGTTCAGTTTGTCCAATTTATTGTCAATGCCAGCTGTGAACAGTGCTAGGGTATTCAAAAGGTCTATCTGCACATCCAATTTGTCGGAGTGATAGTTTAGTGCATTAACTGTTTGTTGGAAAGTTTGGAGAAGTTGGGGCCAGATACCAATTGCTGTAGAGTCCTCTGCCTTAAGTTTTGCGTTTGAAGTATGATTAGGAGAATTTTGAGTGTTTTTAAAGAACAATGACAAGTCCGCTAAAAACTGGTCATCTGGTACTGATTTTTTAGGCGATTGTGGTGGAGGAGTCATTAATTCTATTTTAGGTGTAAATGTGGTGTGCTGAGGGCTTGGCGCTTTGAAATGGTCCTTTGGTGTGCTTATAGAGTGAAGCAGTTCAGCTGATCGTAGATTGATATTGCTATGGAGGGTATTTTGCACATGAATTTGAGGAAAAACTAGGTGACTATGAGGAGCCATTGTGGGATCCTTTAATACGACAAGATCTTGACACGGTTGTAGTACTAATGATTCTGTATTCTGAGCTTGGTCAGTAAGGGTACTTGAGTTTTGTAATTGGCTCTGCGGGAGGATGTGCAACAAAGGTACTTCTTGCTTGCTCATGTTCGTTAATGAGGGGGAATGACCTGATTGCGTTTGTGGAGGGTCGTCGAGCTGGAGGTTTTGTTTTAAAGTTATCCCCTCTGGCTGAGTTGAGATTACTTCTTTTTGTGTGGATCCAAAAATAAAGACTTCCGGAAGTTGAGCCAAGATTTTACTGGAAGTATTCTTCTGTAGCTGTTGTGGGGGCGGAGGTTGTGAAGAGAGCGTATTTATTTCGGCCGTTTGGTCCGATGCTCCAAGATTGGTATCCTCCAGCGGTTGCGAATATGTAGAAGTTTTCGCCATGGGTGGAATTTTTTTGAAATAGTCAAGCAGCTTCAAGGTTTTCAAAGTGTTTGGTGTATCCTTGCCCTTGCCGTTACGACCAAGACTGTTATTGTCGTTACCATTTGGCCTCTGTGTTGCCGCCTTTGCTGTAGCGTTAGAAGCCATTGAGGACCCATGGCTACCTTGCTCCGGCTCCTCGTCGGAGGACATCTGTATTGGTTTCCTCCTTTTGGGAGCCACTGCAGATTTCCTAATTTTCCCAGATCTCATAGCTTATAGGTTGAATACTTATTAGAGGTGGGCTGGGACAAGTGCTCTTGTCAGGGGTCACCGGGAAAACACCAGCGTCGCTTCTCTAAACCGTTGAAACGCCGGAGGACTGATAGTCCAGTGATTCCAACTATGCTATCTCCGACAGCCGGGTAGTATGGATGGTGTGAATTTTATCCTGTATTTATGTTATGAACTGTGCTGTCTAACAGATTTAATTTAATTTGTCAGAACTATTGACAAATGTCTTTTTTCGATTTTTTCAGTAAGATCTACGCCCTGATCTGCGCCAGCTTTAGTTGGGACCTTTTTCACCTTTGTCACCTTCGGCGCCTTTGGCGCCTTTGTCGTGGCACCCCCCCGCTCATATGTGCAGCCCAACCCCTACACCTAGCCAGCCCGCCCGCGCCACCTCCTGCCGTGCCACACAGGCAAGAGACCGGAAGTCCAAGCCAGGCCTCACCTCCCCTCGCTTCTGTGCTGTTCCCCTTAAGGGGGGTCGCACTAGAAATGAGACTGGGAGTGGGTCTCTCCGGTCAGTGCTCGCTGTGAGACAGCTAAGCGTGGGGCGTAGGGCGCCAGGGGAGGGGAGGGGAGAGCAGGGGGAGCAACCCCAGAGCTGGACAAAGCTGCCCCGAGCCCCTGCACGCCCGCAGCCAGGCCGGTAGAGAGGGACAGGAGGTGGAGAATGGGCAGGGCGGAGGCACTGAGGGCAGCAAAAGCAAAGAGCTGTGAGAGCGAAGGGCGAGCGGAGGTGAACAGGCCCCGGGGGAGCAGGACCAGGAATATGGATGGAGGACTGGGCAATGTCTAGCAATGGCTAGCAAGCAGCATTGAGCGTCACTGTGAGAGCGTGCGAGCGTGCGGCTCAGGGGGGGGGGGGGTCAAGGCTCAGGCCCAAGGCTTTCGCCACACCAGCTGACCAGCTGACCTGCCAAAAAGCCCCCACACACCCCACCTTCAGTAGAGAGGGCCCTCAAGCCTCCTCTCCCGTACGCCCGTTTTTTTGCCGACTTACCAGCTCCTCAGACGCGCTGCCGATGCTGCCCGCGTCCCTCAAAGGTACCTGCACCTCCAGGTCCGCCGGTAACCCGCAGAGACCCAGAAGGAAGAACCGGCTCTCTCACTCTCCCGCTCCTGCTCCCCCCTGCGTACAGCGCAGCGGTAGCGGTAACTGCTCCGTAGCAGCTCTGCTCTGCTCAGCACAGCCCAACCAGCGGCCGGCGTCCCACTCCACACTCCGCCTCCGCCTACACCTCCAACCGCGCCTCAGCTGATGGCGCGCGAAGCAACAGTGCGCAACTCCTCCGTTAGTGGGGCGCGGCGTCAACTCGATTCAGGTAACACTCAGCACTTAGACTCTTAAAACCCTTAGTCTTAACTGCAGCTCTGTAGTCAAAGACTATGCTGACGTATTGGACTTGATCCAATTGGAAAAAACAGTCCTTCTGTTTCTCACAGAGACTTGGCTCACCCCCACCAGTGTGGTTGAACCACAGCTGGCACTTCCACACGGGTATCTAATAAAAACATTGAACAGAGAGGACGGCAGGGGATGAGGATAGCAATAATTTATAAAATCATTTACACCTGCAGTCTGACAAAAGAGCTAATTACGGACAGTGAAAGTGGTCTTTTCAAAATATCTGTAAATCACAACTTTACCTTGACGGGACTACTTATCTATCACCCTTCCGGACCCTCTATAATGTTTAGGGATTCTCTCATTAACTTGATTTCTATCCTGGCCGCTAAATCCACTGATTTCAATATCATAGGGGATCTCAACCTCCATCTTGAGTACCACCACAACAGTGAGAGTGCTGATCTTTACAGCAGATCTTGCTGTCTGCCAATTAATGCAGTTTGTCTCTGGCTCTACTCACTTGGCAGGGCATCTTCTTGACCCAGTATTCTCTAACATACCTACCCTCAGAGCCCGGCCCCTCCTTCCCATGGCTTGGACTGATCATTTTCTCATCTCTATAGTACTTCCCTACGAGAACCAGCCACCAACCATTTACCCTGAGCCTTTGCTAAAATGTCCTTGGCATAAGCTTAACGCTAATCTTCTCACGGACACCTCTAAGTCTCAAACGCCCCAACTGCCTGATGACGTTGAGGCAGCTGACAGATGTGTCCACGAGTGGCTCTTGCAGGCTCTTGATAAACACATCCCTGCCAAACGTACATCACGGTGCAGAACCCATACCAATCCCTAGTTTAATGAGAAATTATCCCAGATAAAAAAAGACTGCAAAGACCCTGCCCTTAAAACTCAATATCGTTCTGCCATCAAGACCTATCACAAACTGATCCGGAAATCACCAGAACGTGCTCTCCACTCATCACACCAACTACTGGTGTGCACCCCCATGTCAGAAGAGCCCGGGCAGGTGGCTGCTCTTTCTGGGCTCTGGCTGCGTCTCTGTGGAATGCTCTCCCGAGCACCATCAGGAACCTACAAGACCATAGGGTGTTCAGGAAGGCAGTCAAGACTTGCCTCTTCCCTTGATTGCTCTCTTTGTCTTTGTCCCGCCTTTCTGTCATATCTGTGGATGGGACGCCCCGTCACCGGGGCAGCTATGCGCTCCACAAATCCGATAACTGGGCTAAAAAGATCCACTCGCCAGCTCACATTTGCAAGCCAGATTTAATTAGGACGGGTTATTTTTAGGTCCTACTCACCCTTTCTGGTGAGTAGGAGGACAAACTGACTTTTGACCTTTGCCTCTGAAAGCAGAGCAAATGCGACAAGATAGCAAGATTTAAAGGCAACTTTATTGCTCACAAAGTGAATGAGCAATAAAAATGCCTTTATATCTTGTTAACTTGTCACATTTGCTAGGCTTTCAGAGACAGAGGTCAAGTGCATTATAGTTAGGTCAGGTAGGCTTTTTAAGTTAATAGACCTGCAGGTCTACTGACAATTTTATGGTTTTGCGAGCCCTGCTCCAGTAGTGACCCGACGGCCTCCTTGAAGCTCAAAAGGTAGTGTGGGTGTTCAGGGGGAGATCGCGCTGCATACCAACAGCTGAGGAGCCCTCTACTGCATGTGGGGCTGGCCCTGATCAAGGAGTCCCTGGAAGCTTACAACAGTTAAACCCATGCCCCTGAGGTGTACACAAGGCTCGGGAAGGAGAGCTGTACAGCTGCTCCATGCCTCTGGCCCATTTTGTTTCTTGCCCACATTGTGTGCCCCCCCCCCCCCAGTGGACCTACCTGGGGGGCCCTGAATCTTGTGGTTCTGGGGGCAGTTGTCCGAAGGGCCGGATCCCCGACTGCCCAGGTAAACTGTTCTCATGGGAAAGCCCTTTAAATTACCACATTCCGCAGAGTAGGCGGACTGGAGCTTCTGCAGCCTATGAGTTGGACATGAACACATTCCAAGAACCTAAGATAGGGTACAAACCTTCGTCCTGCTATTCAGAGGGCAGGTGTTTCAGGGTCCAAGGTCCCTGATAGTTGCCGAGGTGCTTAGTGAAGTATGTTGTGACTTATGTACCAGTGATGATGCTGGGTGTTACAGGTAGTTGCTGCATTCTGCGTTGAGAACCTGAACTTACAGCATAATACTTAATAGGAGTTCAGGAGCGATGTGTCCTATAGCCTAGTGATGAGGTTGTTGGTATTAATATGTATATCAGAGCTCAGATATGAAGAGCAAGTCATGCCGAAGAGGGAGACACATCACACTACGGACTACATCATTAAACAAGAAAATAAACAAAAGAATTCTAACCCTCAATTTAAAAAGAAAAAGGTAGCCATGATTAAAATTAGAATTGTCCAGGCTACTGAGGACACTGCTTCTGAACGGGGAATGGGCAGTGACGATGCTGAACAGCACAGGCAGAAATCACAATAGCTTATGGATTATCTGGGGGTAGTAGCGCTGAATGAGCATATTACGTTGGAAACATCTGATACAAGGGTGAGTGTCCCATATCGTTGATATAAAATAATGCTCGAAATGTATTGTTGTAAATAGGGGGCAGCCCTGCATTTCAAAAGTGGTGGAGCACAGCATTAAGCCAAAAAGGCTGACGCCGCGCTCCGTCACTTTTCTTGAAAATATGCCCTCTTGTTTCCAATCTCAACTTGGCATTCTTATACACATCTGATATGACCTCTCCTAGTATATCAACATCTACAGGAAGACATTTAAATACATGCTTGACCTCCTTGCCCAATGCACTTAATAACAGTACTCTTCATAGCTTTCTGAATAGTTCATTAACTTAAGGCTATATAATAAAAAATTATCAAGGCACATTCTATGGTAGGTAGGCCTTACTCTCACAACAAACATGGTGGGTTATCCCTGCTGGAGAAACATCCATGATCACACTGGTTGGGTTTTTCCCAGAAGGCAGATTTGAGATGAGAAACAGTATTTATTAACTCATGGAGTGAGTTTACATTTCTGTTGCCATGTATGTGTTTCCTTCATACTTAAGTCTCCTTACTCTGGATACTCAGGATTCATTCCCTCAGTGATCACAGGACGGAAGCCTTTATCCAACACCTCCGACTTACTCTAAATGCCCAGCTCAATTCGAGACATCCATTGCCGCTATCCCGCAGATTATTGTTCCGGGTCCTATTTGCTTGATTTCTATCGGGCCCAGCCTTGGCTGTTTCCCCTCCCTCCCCCTCTTGTCCTGACGAAGACCCTTAGTGACTACCGAAGGGAGCACACCGTGGGTTGAAACGTCGACGATATCATTAGGCACAGATTTACCACAACCATACATATCAAAAGAAGCATTTGTTCAGCCAGTTGGTTGTTAGGTTGTCTTCTCTGGCCTAGCATTTAACAATTGTTCTTTTCCCATGTACATAATTCCTGTCACCTCCTTGTACATATCGCACTGAGTTGAGCACTAAGCACCTTGTCACATGAGCACTATATGTATATCTGTAAACAGCCTTTTTTGTGTATGTTGTGTATATTTAATATATCTGAATGAAGTAATTCTGATTAATACAAAGTTACACACAAACATTGCGACTCTGATTATTTCAGATATTGTTAAACTGTTGGTCAGGTTTATTTTCCATTTGTGTTCCACAAAAGTAATTTTGTTTTCTTGTGACTTATATGCACAAAGTTACACCCGACTAACCCATCTCTGGACAACCATTGCTTGATATCCAGCAAATGATCGGCCTTTCAAGACATTTCTAAGGCCTGCTTAGCCAGCGAAAGGCCTAAATTGAGAAACCTGATGGTCTGCCTATTTGACAGTGAGCGAGGCATCAGTCAGAACATGCCACACGGTGGAGGGATGTTCAGGGGAACACCACATGCAGAGGGACACCTAGGAATTGGGCCCAGGTCACCTCATGCATGCAGCCCTCCTGACTGGGGGAGGTTGAGATTGAGCCATCTACCTGCAACATTCTTCACACTATTCTCACCCAAGCAAAATAGCAGAAAGCCATCAGTCAGAGGTTCCAACCGCAGTATTTAGATGCAACTACATATTGTGCGGTTGCGAACTTCCATTTTTCAATAGGAGAAACCGCCCACAGCTCAAGCTTCCATTGAAAAATGGAAGTTTTCAAACATCCCGGCACCGTGTGGGCAGGCAGTCTTTAGAATTTACCAGAGTCGCAGAGTTACCACAGATCTTGTAATTCTGATGCGCCTAAAAATGCCCATTACAGATCACATTGCAACTAAAGCAGCTGTACTTTATCATGGACCTTGCATTAGAAAAAAGGACTGTCTCAAGGAGGCCTAAGTAAGTACAGAAATGAATAACAATAGATACTTGACCAATTACAACACTAATAATTTTAAAAATCGGGAATATAAATATATGCAGTCAGACTGATGCCAAATATTTCTGCTGTGATGTTCCAGAAACACTTAACTTGGGGATAATGACTTGATGACATAAGAACTTTGTGGTATATTCTCCAGCATTCAGTTACTAACTGCTGGCAGTGCCCAGACTCCACACACGAAGGTCCCCTAATTCAAAAAGTGGTCATGTGTGCTAATGTAAGGTTTAGTGGAGTGCTCAGCAGCAGGGCGGAGCATCACCCATGGCATATTTAAATGTGACATGTACAGCAGATATTTAGTCATTCATTGGACCCAATTACATTTTATAGTATTGTAGATGTATTTATATGGGCATTCATGCCCATCTTGAGACGCCAAAGACCATTTGTGGATGGGTAACATGCTACTCTATAGTATGCTATGTCCTGCATGGACCTATAAGAACATTTGAAGAGAAAAAGTATGGGAGATATGATGCTTTGGCATGAGACATTAGTGTATGGTTGGATAAAACCTGAATGCAGTGTAACCTATTTGCGAAGAGTTTTGGTGGTGTTCAGGTATGGTATAAAATGCTGAAGCTGTGGAACAGCTAGGATGTAGCTGCAAGTATTGGTGGGTGGAGGACTGTAACCCAAAGGGCCAGATGTACCAATCATTTTACCAGTCACAAACGGCCCATCAGTAAAATGCATTTTGCCATGTTCAGAAGTGAAAATAAGACTCGGTATCTTGTTACCAAATCACATTTCACATTTGCGATTCGGTATGAGGAAGTGGAGTGTTTAGGGCGTCCCTTCCTAATACCGAATAACACTGGTATGTATGAATGTTTTGCGACCTGGAAAGCGGTCGCAAAACATTAGTAGTTACCACCAACTTCAAGTTGGTGGTAACCCCTTTCCCTTTGTGAATGTGGGTGTCAAATATTTCACAGCAGGCAGTGATCCCACAGACCACTGCCCACTCTTAAAAAAGGACAAGTTAGCTTTTCATTTTTATTTTTGAAATGCATCCCATTTTCCTTTAAGGGAAATTGCCTGCATTACAAAAAGAAAATATTGCTTTATTTGAAAAGGAAACACAGACATGGTGGTCTGTTGACCCCAGCAGGGCACCATCCCTGTGATTGTAGCCATTCACAATGCGTCACAAATTGTAACCTGCCTCATGAATATTCATGAGGCAGGTCCATTTGCTACCCATTGCAAATCGCGAACAGTGTCAAACACACTGTTGTGCATCGCAGATTGCGATTTCCTAATAGTGAATCACTAAAATTCACTATTAGGAAATCGCAAACACACTATTTTGTACATCTGGCCCAAAGCGTTAGAGAGTCTAAGGGCAGAATGTAGTAATATTAGGAATAGCGATTACCTAATTGCGATTTTCTGCAAATCGCAATTAGGTAATTGCTATTCCTAATGAATAAAACTCATAGAGTATCATTTAGAAATTCCTAAAGGGTCGCAAGTCGACCTACCTCATGAAAATTAATGAGGTAGGTCACAATTTGCGACCCATTAGGGATCGCTAAAATCACAGGGATGGTGGCCTGCTGGAGTCAGAAGACCACCATGTCTGTGATTGCTTTTTTTTGCAATAATTTTTTTTCTAAATGCAACATGTTTTCCTTAAAGGAAAGCGGGTTGCGTTTAGAAAAGAAAAAAGAAAAGTTTTCTTTTAATTTTTTAAGGGCAGACAGTGGTCCGTGGGACCACTGCCTGCTCTTAAAAACGTGTTTTAAAAACATTCACAAAGGGGAAAGGGTCCCTTGGGGACTCCTTCCAGTTAGCAAATGGGTTACCACCTACTTGAAGTATGTGGTAAAAAGCAAATGTTTAGCGACCGCATTTTGATCGATAAACATTCTTACATACCACTGCGATTCAGTATTAGGAAGGGACGCCCTAAACACACCCTTTCCTAATGTCAAATCAGTATGTATTTGCAGTTGCAAACTGCGATTCTGTAAAATGTTACTGAATCGCAATTTGGGAATAATACATACCAAAATGCATTTTCCTGGCTGCACACAGCCTGATACTGCGAATTGGGATGTTTGCAACTGGAAAAATGCTTCATACATCTGGCTCTAAATTCTTCCAGTGCTATTCTAATCCCGGGCAGAATGCAAATCAGGAAAGATAAAGGACCTTTTTCACCATAGTGTTGATTTTGTACACACTGACATACAAGCAGTGCACCAAGGTTTGCATAATATATTGAGAATTGGTATTTCTTTGGCATTCACTTTTCATCCAAAATATGCAATAAAAAATTTAAGACTGCTGTTCTGGTAGGTAGTACTATTTTATCGTAATAACATTCCTTTCTTTTACATAGCAGGTTCCTTAATTGGTATAACACATCATATGTGAAACCTGTTTCGTCCCCTGCCCTGTAAAATCATCCAGGTAGCCTGATGTGTGTTTGGGTGATTATGAGTGCATCTCACAGGTTCCTGGTGATGTGAAGGAGTGGTACTACATGAGTCTAGGGAATACCCCATATCTGATCCCCGCCCATGTCTCATGATCAAAATTCACCTAAAATATAAAATAACCCATTGAAGAGTTCTTCCCAACCAACAAACACTGCACCAACCACTCACCTGGTAAACTCACTGGTCGTGTTGTAGTCATATACCATCCATTACTCAACAGATTCCTATCCTTGATTAGCCTTTCTATGATCATGATGTTTTAAACAAGGCCATAAATGTTCTCCAGCCAACCCAAATGTCCTCACCTCAAGCATCTGTCATCCAAATGTAGTCACTAGATTTCATTCCGGCTTGTTGGACCATATCCAACAAGACCTTACCCAACCATACACTTATCTCCTAGGACTGTTTCATGGCTCTTTCAATGAGCATTTTTACATATGTTAACACTTGCTAACTTTTGCTTTCATATATTGATCACTCACACAAACTGTTGTTAAAGACAGAGGAGCAAGCATTTCATCAGAGAAAGAACTATTGGACACTCAACACACTTGATAACAACACACAGTACTTCAATGCCCATATGTCTGCGCTCAGAATGACTAAATAAGCCTACTTTGAGGGAACTAATTTCTTCCCTTAATCCCAATCCTCACTGTCTATTGCTACACACAACTATAACTTGTTGTTTCTTTAAAAAAATCCCTCTCTTTAGGAACACACTTTCACCACCACACCCACCTACAATCTTACATCCACCACCCTTCTCCACCTACTTCATTGCAATCTAAAATCCCACATGAGAAGTACCCATTTTGTTATAACAGGCAGTTCTTTCTGTGCTAAAACCAACCTTTTAACTCTTTAGACCTCTGAAGTCTCCTCAAAAGCCTACGTGCTTCCACAATTCAGTTATCGCTGCCACCAATCCTCAATATTATAAATTGACAGCAGTCATTCCGCTATTAAAGAGCCTAGAACCCAGCCATCCTTTTCACTTAATCTAAATGTCTCCTATGTCTCTCAATCTACATCTTTATCATCCCTCAGTCTGATTTTAGGTGTTCCACTTTGCTGAGTGAACACATGGCATCCATAAAATGTTAGCACTTCTGCCTTTCATCTCCTCGCATTGTTCTCCCGCATCAGCTTGAAAATTTAGGAGTCCATGCAGCGTTGATGCTCAGTGCTTGCAATGGAGCCCTAATTCTGTAGCGAGAGCCTAGCACATCCCTGCAGCTCCTTCTTTAACTGCAGATCAGGTGGGCCAGGAATAGTGCTTTTGTTGTTGGCTCCAGTTTTGTTCTCAAAAAGGAAGCTGCAAGTTGAGGGCTTTATGAAAAAGAGTGTTATTTTGGCACAGATACAACACAGCAGGTTGGTGAAAGCATTGAAGTAAAGTACTAATTCCCTCAAAGTGAGATTATCTTTTTAAAAATGAAAACAAAGCAATAACCCCCTTGCCACGGGAGCTTTCTTCCATGGTGTAGGGGTCGTTTTAAAGTTTTCACTGCACCTTGCCACCACATGTTTCATGGTGGCAAAGGCAGAGAAAACTGACCATGTGTCCACCCAATATAAATTCATGGACAACCCTTACTCCGTCCCACCATCAGAGGTGTGTGTAGGAGGTAGTGATGGAGTAGTCTCTGCCATCTAAACCAGATGGTCTACTCAACTCCAATTGAGTCGAGCGGACCTTCAGGTTGGAGGGAAGGGTACTCTCTCGCTGTTGCAAAAGTGTAGCCTTACCGCTAACTTCTAAATTAGACCCCAAGACTTACTCTTGTTTGCAAGATTCAGTTCTGATTATTGTTGTATTTTCTGTTGATTCTGCTCCAGCCTCTGAATGTGTACACACCAGTATATATGGGTTTTTACTTAACACCACTGAGACCTTTCTGGATTTTCCCTTGACTTTCTCTTGACATCCTTGATATATTATTTCCTGGTCTGATTCTCTAACTGTTGTCCACTATTATATGTTTCCTATGGAATGGGCTCCTACTTGATTATTGAGACTGTATACTCCATTCCTACATTTGACTCTTACTTTATCCTCAAGCAGGCAATGGGGACTTTATATATACAGTCACAGACCCTAGAAGAAGTTTCCCAGGGGAATCAGAAGCTTGATGGTAAACCATCGAAGGTACATTACCATAGACTAGGTTACTCGGAATGGGGGGGTCAAACAAAGAGCAGTCTGCAGCCCTTGGTGGTATCCCTGGTATGCATTATTTTACTAGTTTCTTTGCTGTTGGTGTTGTTGTTGTTTGCATCCCTGTCCTGTAGGGGGCTACTGCCCTTCTGTTCTGTGTTGCTGGGAGCAAGGATCCCATACTATGCTAGAAAAGCACTTCTTCACATTCAACCTCAGGGTCCAGGCTTTCTCTTTGTCTGAGTCAGACATAAGGGCTGCTATTTTCTCTCAACCCACCACTTGCTGTGGTGGCATTTTTTACCCCTTAGATTATTCATACCATCATCACACAGGATGCGTATTAATAATACCCACCTATTGTACCCACCTCATGGACCACATTACTAATTACTTTTTGTCACTTGTTTGCTCTACCCTCTCTCTTGTTGAACTGTTTTAAAACTGAGTTCACTACCAGTCTCCTCTGAATTCCACCCACGCTATCCCCAGTGCTCTCCTTGAGTCACCTAAAAATATTATGTGTCATATTCAGAAAGAAAAGGCACACCGGCAAGATGTATTTGTAGGCACAGCACTACTGTAAATGTACGATTTTGGTGAAATCACATTTCTATTGGTACGTCTTGGAAGATATGCCAGTCATACATTTTTATGCAGTACTGCTGTCAATGTCATATAACAGCTGCTGTTTCTCCAATGTGGAGTTTTATGTAGGCTATAACTCCACTGTCAGACCTGTCAGCCTTAGGGTGGTCTTCCCCCAACTTTTTTCCTTCCTCCTCCATTTTGTCTGCCCTCGTTTTGCTGACCTTAGGACTGCCTGTGCTAGAGTGCCTGTACTCTCTCCTCTAAACCTGGTAACATTGACTCATACCCAATTGGCATATTTAATTTACATTTAAGTCCCTAGTAAAGTGGTACTATAGGTCGCCAAGGCCTATAAATTAAATGCTGCAGACAGAGGGCCTGCAGCACTGATTGTGCCACCCACTTGAGTAGCCCTTTAAACATGTCTCAGACCTGCTGTTGCAGAGCCTGTGTTCTGTTTAAACTGCCATTTCGATCTAGCGCAATAACATGTTTGCCAGGCCCTAACCTTCCTTTTTAATACATATGTCACCCCTAGGATAGACCCTAGACAGCCCAGAGGGCAGAGTGCATTGTGTTTCAAAAGCAGGACATGTACTTTTAAGTTTTACGTCTCCTAGTAGAGAAAAACCCTTACATTTGTTTTTCACTACTGCAAGGCCTATAGCTCCCAGGATAACATTAGGATTACCTTATTTCATTTCAGAAGTATAATTTTCTAATGGCAAGATATGACTGATTCAGGTTTGGTGTCTCTGGAATCATTTTGTTTTTTTAATCTTAATTTATGATGCATTCAGATTTTAAATTACAGTTCTGAAAATGCCAATTAGAAAGTTGGCATTTTCTTGCCTTAGCCATTTTCTGCCTGCAGCCTGACTCTGGTCCCATGACTGGGTGTAGATGACAGTTGGGCTTTGTGTATTCTTCTTGGACAGCTACATACAGAGGGAGCTTAGGTGTGACTGATTGAGCCATCACTAGCAGGATGGTAGGAAGAAGCTGGGTCCAGACTCACTTGTACCTGAATAGGCTGTGTTTTGTTCCCACAAAAATATGCTGCATACCCCTGTAGTTAGTCTGGAGCCATAGCAGGGAACACAGGGCATCTGTGCACTTCAAAGGCACAACTGTGTATAAATGAAGGACCGCAGACACCACCACTTCAGTACACTCTGCTGCACTGCTGCTCTGCCGTGATGACCTGCTGACCTCTTGCCTGGGTAAGAATGACTGGACCTGCTTCTCTTGAACTCAGAACCCAGAGTGACTCCAAGGGATAGTTAGCTGACCTTCTGATCTGAAGCCTCAGGGACATAACAGGCTTCCAACCTCCTTGCACCTGGACTCTGCCATCTGTGAGTCTACCCTGCCAAGTGGTACCACCCCAGTACTGGACCCTTGGAAGGGGGCTTGAGATGCTTGCCAGTGGAACCAGTGCATCTTCTCTGCTGGGCGAGGCATCACCAAGCAGAACCGATGCATCTCCTCGGCTGAACGGCTTATCCCCGAGCAAAACCATGACATCACCGCTGCTGCATGAATTGGACCCTACGCAAAGACTCGCATCACCCACCACAGTAATTGGAACCAACACATTGCTCTGGTGGTGCTACACAATGCATCTACAGGGCAGGTCCTTGCATCTCTCGTCGTCGGCAACCTCGACAATGATGCCGGATTCCGCATCGCAGCCCCGCAGCTCCTCAAAACTGATGCATTGCCAGCTGCGTTCTGCATCCCCAACATTGCAAGACACATCGACGGGATCCTCAGTGACTACGCATCAGAACTATACACTGCAGCCTCGCCACATCTCAGACCCGATGCATCACTTCAGCTGCTCGCGCATCTTCGACCCGGATCTACGCAATGCCCCGCAAACTAAGATTGAAGGTACTCTGTTCGGTGGGCCTAACTGAGTCCCTGCAGCCGGCCCGCACTCCATCATGGTCGAACTGAACTTGTGACTTTGTCCAGGTCCAGTGCAACTAGATATCCCCAATTGGCGCTTTGTGGTGCTATTTTTACTACTAACATTAAAATTCAACATCTCCAGTTCTATTAATTGGAATTTTGTTATTTTCGTCTTGTTTTATTTTTGTGGTGTGTGTTTACTGTTGTACTGTTTTGAAGTGTTGCACAAATACTATACACGGTGCCTCTAAGTTAAACCTGATTGCTCTGTGCCAAGCTGCCACGGCAGTGAGCACACGTTATTTGGGGTTTGCTTCTGCCTTCTCCTTACAAGGATTGTGATTGCTGCTTGACCAGGGCTCACACCCCAGGTAAGCAACAACCCAATTTCTTTTAACAGCATTGAACAAATAAAGCTTGCTGTTCAAAAGCCCCTTTTTTTCTTGTTTTCCTTCAAAAAGAAAAATCCTTTCCAATCATTTATACTCCCACAAAGTTTGGGTCTTTGTGGGAGTATAAATCCTATTCCCACCCTGGGAAGGGAGTTACAGCAGTTTTTTGCTAAAGTACATTTCTTACAATTTCTATGATGGGACAGGAACTCTTGAGAAGTCACAAACTATTAAGGCATACTATGCGAATCTCCTGTTAGATGCACCTGTGAATTTACAGCTAAACAGTAGAAAACCATTTAGGCCTGCAGGTTACCCTTGTGTGGATTTCTGACAGGTGTAAGTGGCTTAGAACCATAAATAGGTTTGTGCATCTAGGGCCATAACAGGCACACAAGATACAAGGAGGCAGCACAACCCACCATCAGTTTTCCTGTTTGCCCTGAAAGCCCTGTACCTCCATGATGAGGCCCAACATGACTGCCAATGTACAATATTAAACCCGTCACAGGACCTGCCTCCTTAGCACCGGTAATCTACTTAGTTACTTATTCCTACTACCCCTCTTGGGGTATAGGCAGTCAACCAGGACTCTCCAGCCAACTTTATCCTGGGCTTTTCTTTCAATCTGACTCCAGGTGTAACCCATCTACTTGCAGTCAGCCTCGAGGCCTCCATGCCAGGTGTTTCTTGGCTTTCCTTTTTTCCTTTTTCCTTTAGGGTTTCAGGTGAGGGCTTGCCTGGTGGCTGATGCTGGTTTGAGGATGGTGTGATCTATCCAGCCCCATTGTCTTTTCATGATTTCTCCATGAGCAGGGAGTTGGAAAGTCTGCTGCTATAGCTTGTTATTGCTCATGGTGTTTGGCAAGCAGATTTGGAGGATTTTCCTCAAACAGGTGTTGGTAGTGGTCCTTGTTGTACTCCAAGTTTCTGGTCCATACAGAAGGACCTATTTTCGTTGCCATTAAAAAGCCTGATCTTGGTTTGCAGCGTTAGGTCCTTGGAGCTCCAGATCTTCTTTAGCTGAATGAAGGCAGCCCTTGCATTGCTTATGCTTGCAGTGACATTGGTGTCTGTGCTGCCCTGCTTGTTTACGACACTGCCCAGGTTGGTGAAGGACTCAACCTCTTCCAGTGCATCACCTGCATTAGTGACTGCAGTTGTGCTGGCCATGTTAGCCTTCAGGATCTTGTTTTGTTTACTGTGGGTTCTGAGACCAAGTTGTGCTGAAGTGGCTGCCACTTTGTCTGTCTTCTCTTGCATCTGCAGATGGTTATGGGAGAGTAGAACAAAAACCAAAGGAAATGATGGACGGAGTGCTGAACATTGCAAGCACTCACCCCCAGTCAACTGATCTGGGTTTAATCCATCACCGTTCTTTAGCCCACTCTGCCACCCCAGTTCAGACATGGCCATATGCGAATCAGTCTGACTCTGTGCCTCATGGGAACAGTCCAGCCCGAACTGCCAAGCCATGTCTTCCCTGGACCGGAAACAAGCTTCCTAGGACCGGTTTCTGGCATTTCAGCCGTCTTCAGCCAGGCTTGCTTGAATCCAGTGGCAAAGTGAGCAAGGGACTCACGTCTGAGCATACCCTGCCAACTTATGGCGAACAAAGCAAAAACCAAAGGAAATGATGGACGGAGTGTTGAATGACGGCTGAAATGCCAGAAACCGGTAAGTTGGCAGGGTATGCTCAGACGTGAGTCCCTTGCTCACTTTGCCTCTGGATTCAAGCAAGCCTGGCTGAAGACGGCTGTAATGCCAGAAACCTTCCTTTGGCTTTTGCTATGGGAGAGTAGGGCCTGGTTGGCTGCAATGTTTAGGTCGTCGAGCTGCGCCCAAGTTGTTCACTGGATCGCATTTCTTTTCCTTGCTGATGATATCTTCATGATCCAGTCCATGGCCAGCAGGAAGAGAAAGGGTGAGAGCAAACAACTCAACTTGGAAGGCTCCTGTGAGCCTTCTCCTCCATGGACTATCTTGTAGGTCATGTAGAGACAAGGACTCTGTGGGGTTCAACGCATGGGTAGCAACTGCCTTAGAGACGGTGGCACCCCTAATGCCATCAGCCAGGAAAAGAGCTAAACCTTCTGCCCCTTGTTCTCCAAAGAACTAAGAAGGTAGAAGAGTGCTTGCAAGATGTTGGAACGGATGTGGAGAAAGTCCTACAATCAGGCTGACAATGGCCTTTATAAAGCTGGCCTAAAAAAAATTCACAGGCTTAAGGGCTACAACAAGATGAGAAAGTATTTTGCCAAGTGCAGCTAATTCCACGAAGGAAATTTTCAATATCGCGAAACCTTTTATTATCCCTACTGCCTTGGATTGCTCCTTTTCTCCTTCACCGACACTCTGCTCTAATGTGTCAGATTTTTTCAAAACTGAGATTCTTGATTTCTATTCTACATTTCCCTTAGAAGAGGAACACCTCACACCACTACCGCTCTCTGGCTCTCACGCCTCGCTGTCAGATTTTGTACCATTGCCCCTTGAGGAAACACTAGCTGAACTACGGAGATGTAAATCAGGGGCTCCAGGGGACCCTTGCCTTACCCGCTTTTTTAGTGTGTTGGCTTCCAGGTTAAACCCAATACTTAAAAAGATCTGGAACACCTCCCTGAAAGTATGCATCTTCCCTGAGATTTTACTCCTACTTCTTAAGAAACCAGCGGCGGATCCTGAGGTTGGTGCATAACTAACTGGCAACTTACATAGAATCCAATGGCCTCCTCAATACATCCCATCAGGCTTTAGAACAAGCCACAGCACCGAGACAGTGCTATTGGATGTCTCAGAATCTATACGAGTCTCATTGGACCAAGGCTCCTCGGCTATGCTGGTGCAGCTGAACTTATCAGCAGCATTCAATATGGTCTTACATTCAATTTTGCTCAGTAGACTCCTTCAGGCAGGTGTGTGCGGCATGGCATTATCCTGGCTTTGTTCGTTTTTGTTTGGAGAAACGCTCCCAACAGGTGTCCCTTCATCCATTTCACTCAACACAGAAACCTTTGAGGTGTGGGGTGCCGCAGGGTTCGGCACTCAGTATGCTGCTCTTAAACTTCTACCTCGACCCACTGGCAACTCTGATTGAATCTTGGGGTGAGAGTGTGGTGTGTTACGTGAATGACACACAATTGTTTTTTTCTTTTAAAGAACACTCAGTTGAGGCATTTTAAAACTTCAAGGCCTGCCTGAAGACATCTAAGTCTGGATGCATAAAAACTGCCTGAAATTAAACGCGGATAAAATAGAAGTTCTGATTTTTAGCCAAGCATCTCCGTCTCCTCCCAGTTTGTGGTGGCTGTCAGAACTGAATCCACCCAACACTACTCAGAATCGGCCAGGAATATGGGAATTAGGCTAGAAAAAGAGCTCTCCTTCTCTGCCCAGATACAACAAATTTCGTCCACTTGTTTCTGGAAGATGAGAGCTATTTGAAAATTCCTATGCTTTCTGCTGGAGGAACATTGGAAGACAGCAGTCTATTCATTAGTCACGTCTCAAATATCTGTGCCTGTTCCAATCAGAAACAGAATTCCGGAGAGCATTAACCCCTTCGCTGCTAGGCCTTTTCCCCCCCTGTGCTAAGCCTTTTCTTGGGCTATTTGGGGTAGTTCGCTCTTAGGCCCCTTTAATCTTTTGACCACATAAGGTATCCACGCCAAATTTGCGTCCTTTTTTTTCAACATCCTGGGGATTCTAAAGGTACCCAGGGTTTGTGGATTCCCCTGGAGGGGACCCAGAAATTAGCTAAAATAAAGCTTCATTTAGTTTTTTGGGGGAAAAATGGCAAAAGAGGGCTACAGATGAAAGCGTCTGTTTTTTCTTCTGCAAATGGTAGAAAAAAAGGGGTTGTGGTGCTGAAATCACCATCTTCCCAGATTTCAGGGACAAGCAGACTTTTGTCAGAAAATCAAAACATTTCACACAGTTTGGGCATTTTTCTGGGACATAGCCTATTTTTGCTATCTTTTGTGCTTTCAACCTCATTCCAGTTAATGGTAGAAATGGGTATGAAAGCAGTAATGGGTCCTGGAAAGCTAAACATTTTAGAAAAGTAGACTAAATTCTAATTTCAGCAAGGGGTCATTTGTGTAGATCCTTCAATGTTTCTTTATAGAAACTAACAGTTAAATATAGGAAAAAATGAAAATTAGTTGAAAAACAACAGCCGTTTGTGTAAACGTTTCACCTGGAACTTTTTCTAATTATGACAACTGTTTGAAGGCAATATACCGTTACATCTGGTAGACCTTTCTGGTTGTGGCGATATATAGGCCTTGTAGGTTCACCAAGAACCCGACGAACCCAGAGCCAATAACTGAGCAGCGACTTGCAATGATTTTTTATTATATACCGGGTATATAGCTATTATTCTGGGAAAATGTTTACATGAAAAAATCGTTATGAGAGACACCTATGTATTTCTGAAATGGGAACAAAATATAGAGTTTAGAAACAGTAGATATTTGCACATTTCCTAAATTGGGAATACACATACTAGCATGAGAATTATAGGACATTTTTCAAAATGACTTCTTTTTTTACACATTGTCTTTCATTTGGAAGGCAGAAATGCATCAAAAGTCAATAGGTAATAACAGTTGCTCTACAATTCTGTGTTTCCCTAAGTCTCCCAATAAAAATGGTACCTCACTTGTGTGGGTAGGCCTAGTGCTCATGACAGGAAACGGCTCTAAATGCAACATGGACACACCACATTTTCACAATGAAAAGGTACCCTTTTTTTTCAAGGTGCCTAGCTGTAGTTGTTTAACCCTAGCTCTACCGGCACCTATGGAAACCTAGCAAACCTATATATTTTTGAATCCTAGACACCCAGGGAAATGCAGGATGGGGTGACTTGACTGGCTCTCGCCAGGTTCTGTTACCCAGAATCCATTGCAAACTTAAACAATTGTCCAAAAATACATATTTTCCTCACATTTCTATGGTAAAAAGTTCTGAAATCCATGTGGATCCTCAAAATTCCTCCCACCCCACGTTCCCCTAAGTATTTCGAGAATAATGGTACCTCACTTGTGTGGGTAGGCCTAGTGCCCGCTACAGAAACGGCCCAAAACGCAAGGTGGACACACCACATTTTCACAGTGAAAAATTACCCTTTTTTTGCAAAGTGTCTAGCTGTAGTTTTTTAACTAAAGCTATACCGGCACCTAGGGAAACCTAGCAAACCTATACTTTTTTAAAAACTAGACACCCAGGGAAATCCTGGATGGGGTGACTTGACTGGCTCTCACCAGGCTCTGTTACCCAGAATCCCTTGCAAACCTAAAAAATTGTCAAAAAAACAAATGTTCCTCATATTTCTGTGGTGAAAAGTTCTGGAATCTGCGTGGATCCACAAAATTCCACCCACCCTGCATTACCCTAAGTATTTTGAGAAAAATGGTACCTCACTTGTGTGGGTAGGCCTAGTGCCCGCTACAGGAACCAGCCCAAAACGCAAGGTGGACGCACCACAATTTCACTGTGAAAAATGACCCTTTTTTTGCAAAGTGTCTAGCTGTAGTTTTTTAACTAAAGCTATACCGGCACCTAGGGAAACCTAGCAAACCTATACTTTTTTTAAAACTAGACACCCAGGGAAATCCTGGATGGGGTGACTTGACTGGCTCTCACCAGGCTCTGTTACCCAGAATCCCTTGCAAACCTAAAAAATTGTCAAAAAAACAAATGTTCCTCATATTTCTGTGGTGCAAAGTTCTGGAATCTGCGTGGATCCACAAAATTCCACCCACCCTGCATTACCCTAAGTATTTTGAGAAAAATGGTACCTCACTTGTGTGGGTAGGCCTAGTGCCCGCTACAGGAACCAGCCCAAAACGCGAGGTGGACGCACCACAATTTCACTGTGAAAAATTACCCTTTTTTTGCAAAGTGCCTAGCTGTAGTTTTTTAACGCTAGCTTCGCCGGCACCTAGGGAAAACTCGCAAACCTATACATTTTTGAAAACTAGACACCCAGGGAAATTCAGGATGGGGTGACTTGACTGGCTCTCTACAGAATCTGTTACCCAGAATTCCTTGCAAACCTAAAAGATTGTCAAAAAAACAAATTTTCCTCACATTTCTGTGGTGCAAAGTTCTGGAATCCACGTGGATCCACAAAATTCTACCCACCCCGTGTTCCCCATAGACGTCTGAGAAAAATGTTACCTTGCTTGTGTGGGTAGGCTTAGCGTCCGTAGCAGGAAACGGCCCAAAACGCAAAGTGGACAACCACATTTTCACAGTGAAAAATGACCCTTTTTTTGCAAAGTGCCTAGCTGTAGTTTTTTAACCCTAGCTCTGCCGGCACCTAGGGAAACCTACCAAACCCACACATTTCTGAAAACTAGACACCCAGGGGATTCTAGGATCGTGGATCCCCCAATGTTTGCTTACCCAGAATCCCCTGCACACCTCAAATTTAGCTGAAAAAATCACTTTTTACACACATTTTTGTGTGGGAAAGTAGTGGCATCACCGGGCTGACACAAATTTCCTACCATCCATTGTTTCCCCGGGTCTCCCGATAAAAATGGTGTCTCACTCATGTGGGAGGCCCAAGTATCCGTCTAGTTTTTAGAAATGTGTGGGTTTGTTAGGTTTCCCTAGCTGGCCGCCAAGCACGGGGCCAAAAACCAGGTGACCCCCTTGCAAAACCAGGTCGTTTTGTGATAGGCAATTTTGATGTTGCCTCAGTAGGTTTTGGCCCCTTGCCTGTCACGGGTCCTTGACCTACCCACACGAGTGAGGTACCATTTCTATTGGGATACTTTGAGAAAGCCGGGGGGAGGAAATTTGTTGTTTCTTTCTGCAGCGTGAACATTTTGCCACAATAATGCAAGGAAAATGTGACAGACACATTTTGAGGTTTGAAGGACATTGTGGGTAAGATAACTTGTTGGGATCCACAAGAGAGACATCACCATATACTCCCATGGGTGTTTAGTTTACGACAATATCTACAGTTGGTAGGTTATTCTAAGATGTAATATTCACCTTGGCAGAGAGACTAAAAAGACAAAGATTAGTGCACAACCATCTATTCCTCAAGCACACACACATACTAGTTGGATTTGGCACAAGGGTGAGTGATGGTTCAGTATATAAAATGTTATTAATAAGAGATTTCACAAAAATGAAATGCACTGTCAATAATTGAAAGAACAAAAAACTGAACCAGTGACTCGCAGCTTGTGAGCTGTAAAGCCACGTCAATGCCCCAACCGCTTTACAGGCCATTCACACACCTTTCATACGAGATACACACAAGACAATTCACACCACCAGACACGAAACCAACATATTACAACATTCACAAAAAGGGACAAGGTACACCCTGCTTGAGAAAGACAGAAAAGACAAATATTTCTGCACAACCACCTATTCTTCAAGCACACAGACATACTGGTTGGATTTGGCACAAGGGTGAGTGATGGTTCAGTATATACAGTTGTAATAACCAGAGATTTCACCTAAATGAAATGCACTGTTAATAATTGAAAGGACGAGAAACTGAACCATTGACTCACAGCTCATGAGCTGTAAAGCCACGATAAGGCACCAACTGCTTTACAGGCCATTCATACACATTTCTTACGTGTGACACATACAAAACCATTCACACCGCCAGCCGCAGGCCCAGCACATTACAACACTTACACCAGCAGACAGCGCCATTTCAAGGGCCCATAACTTTCACACACCCACATTCCTGACACAGCAACCACACCAGCTCACGGATTGCGTGGAGTGGCGTTTAGCTAGCAGTGTGTGCAGTGACCAGCAGCAAGTCACTACTCACACACCGCCAGTCAAGAGCCCGTCCACGCACACCGCCAGCCAAGAACCAGTCCACACACACCGCAGCGCCAGTCCACACACACCGGCAGCCAAGCACCAGTCCATGCACACCGCCAGCCAAGCGCCAATCCATGCACACTGCCAGCCAAGCGCCAATCCACGCACACCGCCAGCCAAGCGCCAGTCCACTCACTGCCAGCCAAGCACCAGTCCACGCACACCGCCAGCCAAGTGCCAATCCACGCACACAGCCAGCCAAGTGCCAATACTCGCACACCGCCAGCCAAGCGCCAGTCCACGCACACCACCAGCCAAGCGCCAATCCTCACACACCGCCAGCCAAGCGCCAATCCATGAACACCACCAGCCAAGCGCCAGTCCACTCACCGCCAGCCAAGCGCCAGTCCACGCACACCACCAGCCAAGCGTCAGTCCACGCACACCGCCATAAATAATTTTTTAAACAAAGAAAGAAAACACAAACCAATTGCAACTAGATACAAAACTATAACTACAAAAACAACAGCAGTAACTAAAGACATCATTCTATTGCCAAACATGAAAGTGAACAACTATATAAAACCATACAGACCAGGCGGTACACTATTAGACTCACGGTTGCTCCCAAAAACTCTATTGAATGTGATACAATCTGAAAAATGTTGCCAAACACAGCCCAGGATTAGAAGGACAATCGGCACAGTGCATACGACTCTCCTTCCGCATACCTCTTCGCAAGCAGACTTCACATCTCTTACAAGGATTGTTTTTTTTGGGCATGGGAGGAATTAAATCAGGAAAGTGGCGATCTTTCAATCTAGCCACATCCTTCACCACTCCAACTCTAGGAACACTTACTTGTTCCACAACAACAAGGCTGCCTATCACAAACTCCTGAAACTGAACAAAAGTCATCTTTGATGCAGGAGAACACTCCTTGTACACAACAAAAACATTGAAAGTTGCTAAATTGAAGAGATGGATGGCCAACTTCTTATACCAAATGTAAGACTTACGAATTGCAGTGTAAGGTTCCAACCTCTGATATACTCTATCGACACCACCCATGTGCTTATTGTAGTCTACAATGCACACAGGTTTGATCACTTGAGCAGCCTGACCCCAAACAGTCACAGGTGAAGTACTCTCATCATGAATGGTAGTCAGCATGTACACATCCCTCCTAGCCACAAATTTCATAGCTAGCAGTTCTTCACTACGCAAGGCACTGCACTGTCCCCTCTGAAGCTTTTTGCAAACAAGCTCTTTTGGGTAACCTTTACGGTTAGAGTGGATTGTGCCACAAGCAAAAGTGTCCACTTTGAACAATTCCTTAAACAATTGCACAGCAGTGTAGAAGTTATCAGGGTACAAATGGTGGCTCTATTAAATAGTCCTCTAGTAAGATCCCACACAATTTTCTCAGAAACTCCAAAAGTGAACGGACAACCAGGGGGGTCAATAGTGGAATCCTACACCCGGAAATTATAGACATATCCTGTCCTACTCTCAGACAACATATACATCTTAATTCCATAACGTGCCCTCTTGCTAGGAATGTACTGCCTAAAAACCAAACGGCCCTTGAACAGGACCAAAGACTCATCATGAGATATTTCTTTGCCTGGAGTATAGATCTCTGAAAATCGATCTACAAAGTGATCAAGAACAGGCCGAATTTTAAAAAGACGGTCACATTCAGGTTTATCTCGTGGCAACGCCAAAGCATTATCAACAAAATGCAGCATCCGAAGGAAAAGAAAACATCGATCATGACTCATAATTGCAGTAAATATGGCCGTTGCCATCAAGGGACTGGTAGACCAATATGAAGCCAGGGACGGCTTCCTTATCAAGCCCATTAAAGAAGTCAAACCCAAAAACTTCTTCATCTCATCCAGATTTGTGGGAGTCCACCGGGTAGCTCTAGAGCGGGCCTAATTCTGGCACTGTTGTCCCTCAAAAACTGTTCCGCATTCAAATTAGTCTGCTCAACAATCTAACCCAAAAATACATCATTCATGAACAACTGAAAAAACTGTATAGGCAAAAAATGTTCACAATCCACTCTACACCCTGCATCACCACTATAGGCAGGCAGCACCGGCTGCACCATGTTTGGATCAACCCAGAGTCCAGCACTTCCAATAGGAAGCCTAGCAGCCTCAGGCTGCAATCCAGATGCCTCTTGCACCATTGGCACATCAGTGTCCTCCTCTAAAACAGGCACTTCATCCGCACTGAGAGTAACTTCATCCGCACTGAGAGTAGCTTCATCATCCAATGATTCCATGTGGAGAGAAAACTCACTGCCTGAATCTTCCCCTCTCTCCTCTTCCTCCGACGCACTGTCAGTCTCATAATCCTGCTCAGAGGAAGATTCAAGAAGCATACCAACCACCTGCTGAGCAGTAATTCTACGGCTAGCAATAATGCTTACTAATAAAGTTAACTTGCCAAACAAGTCAACAACAACAAACCCTTTGTAAAAAAAGAAATAAACAAAATGTAGCTTTATCACAAAGACCTACATACTCCAACACTATACCACTCACTTGCCAGAAGCAGTTAGACTCGCCACCACCTACCCTACACAGACACAGTAAGGACCAACAGTATCCCACTAAAAAAGAAAAAAAAAGAAAATTACACATAAGACAACGCAAAACACATCGCAAAGAATTTCATGCACAAAGCACTAACTAAATATGCTGCTATTATGACAGCACTTACAAAAAATTCATCCATGCATGAAAATAATACTAATTTGGAGTAAATACAACAAAAATGATTTTCTTACCAAAAAAATGCAAATACGCAAAACTGCAAAACAACCACTGCTGAAACCGCAAACAGGAATCAAAAACTTTACACTAGGAAAAAAAGGAGAAAAAACCATTACAATTACATATGCAAATAATGCACCAGTCCACTCCACACACAATCCACCAGCCAAGCTAAGGGGTAGGTGGGCCTAACAGTATAAATAAAATATTCACCCCGTAAAAGGGGAGCAACCCTTGCCCAAGAGGCCACTCCCCAACACCAAAATTTAAAGAACCCTGGTGTCTAGTGGCTTCTGCCCCCTTGGGGGCAAATGAGCATAAAAACATACTGCTGATCTGCCACCCACAGAGGTTAGAAATGGCCCCAATCATTCTCCCATAAAGGGGAGCGACCTTGTCTAAGGGGCGGCTCCCCAACATAACCAAAAAAAAATCCCTGGTGGCCTAGTGGTCATATAAAAAAGGAAATCCGCCGATCTGCCCCCCAGGGGGACAGAAACGGCCAAATTAATGCTCCCCAAAAAGGAGCGACCCTTGCCTAAGGGGCCACTCCCCACAAATTAATCCCTGGTGTTCTAGTGGGCCACTAAATAAAAAAAATGGTGAGATCTGCACCCCTAGGAGGGGAACGGACAGCCAAAAACATTGCCCCCAAGGGGGAGCGACCCTTGCCCAAGGGGCCACTCCCCACAAAATGATCCCTGGTGGTCTAGTGGGCAACTACATAAAAAAATGGCGACATCTTCCCCGCTAGGGGGATGCAGACAGCCAAAAACAATGCCCACAAGGGGAGCTACCCTTGCCCAACGGGCCACTCGCCATAAATGTATCCCTGATGGTCTAGTGGGCCACTTTAATTTAAAAATAATGGCGCGATCTGCCCCCTAGGGAAGCAGACACAGCCAAAACATATTGCCCCCAAACAGGGGAGCAACCCTTGCCTAAGGGGCCGCTCCCAAAAACACAAAAAGGACATAAAAAAAAATCCCCATACATAAATATAACTTTTGTTTTAGGCGATCTGCCCCCCCCCCCACAAGGGGGGCAGAACAAAGTAAAAACCCTTGCCCTTGCCCAAGTGGCTGCTCCCCAAAATAAAAAAGGGCCATTTACAAAAAATAAAAAATCCCTGGTGGCCTAGTGGGCACATATACATACACGTTTTTTTTCTATATCGATCTGCCCCCCCCAAAGAGGGTCCGGCCGCCGCACCGAAAGGGTTAAAGACCTGGTTCTTCAGGCAGTGACTGCCGACTCACCCAATCCTCTTGTGAGTTAACCACTAGCGCCGGGACACCTCCGCCGAGGTAGCTGTGCGCTTTAGAAACTCTTTATTCATTCATTCATGCCCTCGTAAGAGTTCCTGAAGAATCTTACAAGTTCATCTGCCACACCGTAGTGACGGAGGAGTTTTCAAAGGGTCTCCTTGTCTATACTGTCAAATGCCTTCTCATAGTCGATGAAGTTGACATAGAGGAGAGAGTTCCATTCCATCAACTGCTTATTAATGATGATGTGCGGTGTTGCAATCTGGTCGGTGCAAGGATCTATCTTTGCAAAAGCCAGCATGCTTGTCTCGTTATTGAGCATTGACTTGTTCGTTCATTTAGTTTAGGATGACTCTGTTGAACACTTTGTCAGGGTTTTAAAGAAGAGTTATCTCTCTGTCACAAATCAAAATGTAGCCCTTATTAAATGTAATAAGCCAACTCAGTGTTATCCTATGAGACAGGTAGGCCTCATAGTGAAAAAAAGAATTTAGGAGTTTTTCCCTACCAGGACATGTAAAACTTAAAAGTATATGTCTAACCTTTTAGTTACAATTCTCTCTGCCCTTTGGACTACCTAGGGCCTACCTTAGGAGTGACATATATGTAATAAAAGGGGAGATTAAGGCTTGGCAAGGGGGTTATATTGCTAAGTCGAACAGGCAGTTTAAAACAGCATTCAGGCTACTTCAGTTGGTGGCACAACAAGTGCTGAAGTGCTGCAGGGCCACCAATAGCACATAAATTACAGGCCCTGGTTATTGGTATTCAACTCTACAAGTGACTTATAAGTACATTAAACATGCCAATCAGATGTAAACCGGTTTTACCATGGTTAGAGGAGAGAGCTCAAGCACTTTAGCAGTGGTAAACTGCAGAGTCCTAGGGCCAACAAAAACAAATTTCAGCAAAAATAGGAGGGGGGAAGGCAAAATTATTGTGGATGACCTTCCAGAGGGGGCCAGGTACACCAGTATGGCACCATTACTGGCTACCTTAGCTAATGTTAGTTTTACCAAGATTAATGATTCTCATACTATCAGTTTTCAGGTAGATTATTCAGGATTACAACATATGAATCACAGACCCCAGCAAACATCAGCCCCAAGCATTAACTCACTGAACCATCTTACCAGCAATTATGAGTAAAGTTCTGTCTTCATGCCAAATTATCAACTAATGCTAAAAAGCAAATCAACAATTCTTTAAAATGTAAATACAACAACTTTGGATTTCTCCAAATGCCTTTAAAAGGATGTACCAATTATTTTGCAGATTCATCAAACAATGTTAACGGTATTACCAAAAACAATAAGCCCTACATTTTAGCATTCTGACAGATGTGGTATGTTTTCTTATTCAGCATGCCTATGTCATGAATTTCTACCCAAGTGTTCACCAACCGATTGCTATACTCTGTTGGGTGAAAGGGGTCCACGCAAACGGGTACTTCTTACAAAGGGGTTGAGATAAGACCAGAAGTGGGCTGGCAGAGCACCTTTAGCCCCAATTCTATGGGTCCAGGGCTGGAGGGCGCCACTTTGTGTCGCTGGTGGCGTCCAGTGGCGCCCAGTGCAACAATGTTTTTTGCCCCCCCCATGACCACCTCCGCAATGGATACCCACACTACCACCCATTAACAGTCTTCATTACCACTCTCACTCAGATGCATTTAATTAGTTTTATAGTGTCACTCATTAAAGTGAAGGATGTCATGGCACTTTACATTACACACCCATTACAGAGACAATTAATCAGTTGTGTGTAAATCAATGTATAGGAAACGTTACATAAGGCAGAGGGGTAGGATTTATATGTGATCCATAATGGTAGGCAGTATATTTTAAGGGTGATTGGTCGAGAGAAGCAGAAACTTAACATTTAAAACGTAACACCATGATTGGGGATCATCTTTGATAATCAGAATTGATTTCTACCCAAGTCAACACTTTGTAAAACATTAAGATATTGTAAAGTCTGGTGAAAAAATCAATACGCTCTAATTCTTGAAGTCTGCATTCCAGTTCTTTGATAACAGTTAATAGCTCACTGTTTTTATTAGGATTTTACCTTATAAAATGCAAGTATCAAAAGGAAGTCTCTGACTACAGTAGTAACCCCCTGAACTATTTATGTTATGTTCTCTTTGTGATTTGCATGATACACATTTTTTGCAGCAGGCATATTGACCCTCTGCACCCCCTTACGATGAATCAAAACCTCCACTAAACAAAACGTAGGTCTCTCTCCAGGAAGAACATCAATCACCCGAGTTATTTTGACACTTTTATTATTGAATTAAAATTGGTGGAGGCCAGCAACGCTGCAGCGGGTACTTTTAATAACAATATGAACTAGCAAACAGGCGCCCCCATGCAAAGTCAGCACGCAGTGCGGTGGCACTGGTCGCACCCCCCTAGAGCTGGCCCTGCTTGGGTCCAGGTGCAGGATTCCAGGTGGCTGGGGCCTTTTATATTCCCGAGGCCCTGATCAGAAATACAACTAACTAGCCCTTAAAATCACTCTGTAGGTCCAGTCCTTCTCACTCAGGAAGCAGAGTAGCAGGGCAGCAGGGCAGTCCTTCTTGCAGCATAGCAGCATAGCAGTCCTTCTTCTGACTCTCCCACAGGTCTGGAGGTGTTCTGAAGAGTTGGGTCTGAGGGTCCAATATTTATACCGGGTGCTCACTTTGAAGTGGGAGAAGCTTCTTGAACCCTCTTCCTAGAGAGGTGTCTGGAATTTCCTGTCTCCTTTCCCTGGCCTTAGCTTGTCTGGGGCACAAAAGGTTAGTTGTGACACCCTTTTTGAGTGTGCTGAGGCAAAGTCTTTGTGATGTGCAAGTATGGTAGGTGACAGCTCCACCCCCTATCAAGTCAGAGGTGGCCCATCCTGCCAACACCTATTCCCCCTTAGTCTCACTGTCTAGGAGTAATACATAAAGACCAACTGCCAGCTATAACTAGTCATATGATCCAGGATACAGCCCGCAGGTACCAAATGGTTGGGACAACAAAATGCAAACTTTCTAAAAGTGGCATTTTCAGAATTGTGGCTTGAAATTCAATTGTACCATTAAAGATCGTTTTAAATTATAATTCATTAGAAACCAAACTCAACATTCCTGCCTGCTCCCAATTGAAAGATTTCACTTATTAAATGCAGTAAGGTAGCACAATGTTATACTATGGGCGATGAAGGCCTTGCAGTAGTAAAAATAACGAATTTAAGAGTTTTTCACTACTAGGACATGAAAAAGTTAAAAGTACATGTCATGTCCACCTTTTTTTTTTTTTAGATACCCTATGATCTGTTTAGTGCCTACCCTAGTGGTGACTTGTATGTATTAAAAAGGAAGGTTTTACCTTGCAAAAGGTTTATTTTGCCAGGTTGATATGGCAGTTTAAACCTGCACACACAGGCTTTAATGGCAGGCTTGAGATAAAATTAAAAGGGTGACTCAAGTGGGTGGCACAATAAGTGATGGAGACCAATTAGTAGCATTTAATTTATGGGCCCTACGTACATTTACTGCTACTTGGGACTTATAAGTAAATTAAATGTGTGAATTGGGTGTCAGCCAATTTCACCATGTTTAAAGGAGAGAGTATTTTAGCACTGGCTGGCAGTAGTAAAGTGCATAGAGTCAAAAGGCTAACAAAAATGAACTCAGCAAAAGCAGGAGAAAGCAAAGAAATTAGGGATGATTCTGCAGAGAGAGCCAGGTCTAGCACTCTTCTATTTGCACAGTGTAATGGGTCACAAAACGCCCTTTAAAACTCGGAAATACTTTTATGATTCCTGAAAGTTTCATACATAAAATACCCTAAATGTTTATTGTGCATCTCTTATAACAGGGAACCTGCATCCTATGGAATCTGAATGTTCACAGAGATTTTCCAAGTATATGTCGCAGAGTGCAATTGGGCCTCTGTATAAATCAAGACAGTTTTCCCAGGTTTAGCAGCTCTGTAACATCATGGCATACATTTTGCATCTAAGTTTATACATATCAAATCTGTTATTCAGGTAAATGAGGGTGACATTTGAATTAACACGAATGTGATTCAAATTAAATGTAATAGCTGCTAATGTTATTAATGTTTATGTAAATTCACCCAGGTGGTTCTATTTCTATACACCGTTAAAAGCATGAAGAACTGTGGCATGAGTTTAATTAGTGTTGCTCAAATATGAATTAACCTTGAAAAAACAAAAGACAAGAGGCGTTTGCCAAAACAAGAATAGTTGGTTTAATCTGACTTTATGATGTTTTGGTAATGCACGCACTCCTCCCGCCATGTGTGCTTTATTGAGGCCACTCTCTGGAACATTGTACTTATCTGAGAGGGGGGACCGGAGTTTCCTGTTCGTGCATTTGCCGGCCGGCTGCGTACAACCCACCTGTGATGTGTCCATCAGTAACCTTATATGAGTGATATAACCTCATATGTCGCAGAGCCTGCCTGACCACATATTTCTGAGTCAGGGTTGACCAGTGATTCCCAATATTTTAAAAGCCGCGGTTCCTTTGACCAACTGGCCGTTGGAAGCGGCTTCCAATTACATTACTATTTTTTGGTGGGGGCGGAGAATGTACGGCTGGCCTCTGTAGGACTTCCATTTTATCCCTGAAAATATTAGGGATGAAGTTATGGAGTCCTTATCTTATCATTTTCCTATAATCATTCTCTTTTGAGGTCCTGCTTAACTGACTATATCAAACTTGGTTTACTTAGATTGTTTATAAAAAGAAAGCCAGCAAATGTCTCACGTGGATAAACCGCTTGTTGTGGGATTGATTTTCAAATGCATTTGTGCACCTATTGCAACCTAGGTTTGCAGGCAAATGGATTTTCAAGAGCAAAATTATAATCATGATTCGCAGAATTGCCAGGATTGTACAGTCATAAATAAGATTTAAGAGTCTGTAATTTCTGCAAAATGGTAACATGTCTTTATTCACAAATTTAGGGTTAGGTGTGGGATGCTTGGGAGGTCCTACATGGGTGGGCATCGCAAAGTAGACTTGAATTTCCCTTTTCCCTGCATCTTAACAGGCCCATTTGAATTGAAAGGAGCCTCACCCTGTACCCCGACAGGTCTTATAGGCTTGGATGGAATTTTATTCCTCTTCCCCTATCTCTATAAACAGGAAATTGAGTCTCAAACCTGCACCATGACTGGCCAGATATAGTCTCAAATTGAGTCTGAAATGTCCTCAAGTATCTACAGCAAAGATGAGACTGTGTTCAAATGCATGCTCTATGGAGCAGTTTGGAATGACTAGCAGATGTTTACTTTATATTTGTAAGGGCCTCGAGTGGGGTATTAATCTTGTGATAAACTGAGCAAGAGGTGAACGTTTCATCGAGAGGGCTTGTGAAGTTCTTGAAAATAGTGAAGAGCGGTGGAAGATGGCAGGGGTCAAGAGAAGAGCACACTTGCTCGTGGGTGCACAGGCCCTCTGATCTTGGGCTTCTCAGTTCGGAGAAGGCACTGCATGCTCCTTCGTATGCTGTGAGAGCTAGTGCTTAGAAACTGTTTTAAGTGCTATAAAGGAAACTAAGAAGTATTAGCGTCCCTTTGGCGAGCTGATTTAGTGAACGTGTGTCATACTAATATAGTACTAAGATCAATGGTGGCTTAAAAAGAGGGAAATAGAGACTGCATTCAGTCGCATTTCTAAGTATAAGGATATTCA
Source organism: Triturus cristatus (assembly GCF_964204655.1). Taxonomy (NCBI): domain Eukaryota; kingdom Metazoa; phylum Chordata; class Amphibia; order Caudata; family Salamandridae; genus Triturus; species Triturus cristatus. Next base: position 137,387,707 of record NC_140589.1, on the reverse strand, counting down.
AATACGATACGAAGTCCTGCACCTTGGTGGTAAATATAAGTGACGTCGCTGTCGTCACAGCCGAAGCCCAGGAGGGGACAGACCAAGGGCTATCAAGACTCAAGCACAGAGTCCGACGATGAAGACGAAACGTACCTTGTGTTGTTCACCAAAGCCCTAAAGAGTACCAGACGACCGCAGCCACGGTGCGACATACTCATAGCCGGATCGCAAGTGAATGCCGTGATCGACACAGGCGCGTCCGTAACAGTGATGGGTGTACAGCAGTATAACCGGCTCAGACCAAGGCCTGAGCTCCGACGATCCAAGGCCAAGATATATGCCTACGGGAGTGACATGCCGCTCCCGCTAAAAGGCAAGATGACGGTAGCGGTGCAGTCGGGACAATCAGAAATTGTCATTGACATTCACGTAATCGACCAAGAAGTGGACACATTGCTCAGCGGGCACGCCGCAGAGGATCTAGGGCTCATCACGTTCCTCCGGATGGTCCAGGACAGGCGAGTCAAAGACCTGTTGGAAACATTCCAAGGCCTATTCTCAGGCCTAGGGAAGATCAAGAGGCCGCCGATACGCCTCCACATCGACCCCGCGGTACAACCAACAGCCCTCAGACACAGGGGAATTCCATTCCACCTACGCCCGCTGGTAGAGTAGGAGCTCCAAAGGCTGGAGGAACAAGGAGTGATTGAGAAGGTCACAGGGCCCACACCGTGGGTATCCCCAATGGTGATAGCTGAGAAACCACGACAACCTGGGAAGATCCGGCTGTGTATCGACATGCGCCTCCCTAACAAAGCCATCAAATGGGAGAGGCACATCACTCCGACCATGGATGACATCGAGTCGGATCTAAACGGTGCCCGATGGTTCTCGAAACTAGACCTAAACGCGGGCTACCACCAGCTCACCCTAGCGAAAGAGAGCCGGTACATTACGACATTCAGCACGCACCTAGGGCTGAGACGGTACAAACGCCTAAACTTTGGGATCTCGTCAGCCGCCGAAATTTTCCAAAATACCATTAAAGACATCTTGATCGGCTTACCTGGCGTCCTAAACGTGAGCGATGATATCCTCATCTACTCCAAGACAGTGGAGGAGCACTACAGACATGTCCGTGCCACCCTAGCACGCCTACAGGAGCACGGTGTCACCTTACACCGGGAAAAGTGCCAACTGTTTCAACAGACGATCGAATTCTTCGGATACGTGTTTACTAAAGAAGGCATCCAAGTGGATCCCCGGAAGTCCCACGCCATCAAGGTGGCGGCAGCCACTGCGTCAGTGGCCGAAGTCCGCAGCTTCCTGGGATCTGGCCACCCTGGCCGAACCTCTCAGGCACCTCACCAAGACAGACGTAAGGTGGCAGTGGACCAACACCGATGAGGCAGCGTTTGAGGCGATCAAAGGGGCACTACTGGACCAAACCACACTGGTCTACTTTGACCCGAGGAAAAAGACCGAGATCCTGGTGGATGCGAGTCCTGTGGGGCTAGGGGCGGTCCTAACGCAAGAACAAGAACCAGGCCAGTGGGCAGCTCTAGCGTATGCTAGCAAGGCCCTCACAGATACAGAGAAACGATACTCCCAAATCGAGCGTGAAGCTCTGGCGATCCGATGGAGCTGCCGCCACTTCCATTTGTACGTATGCGGACACCCGTTCACAGTGGTGACAGACCATCAGCCGCTAGTACCACTATTCCGAGGGACAGCGCCACACCCGCCCCCACGAATAGAACGATGGACCATTGGCCTTCAACAGTATCACCTAAGCGTAGTATATCGGCCAGGGGCTAAAAACCCAGCGGACTTCCTGTCCCGACACCCAGAGAGTGGTAGCAATCCCACGCCACTGGACAGTGAAGAGGAGGCGGAAGGTCACCTCGACATGGTGGCTGCGCTGACGTGTCCCCGTGCTTTAACTCTAGAGGAGATTCAAGAGGCCGCCGCCCACGACCCGGTAATGGTCAAAGTCAAAAGCACCATCCTCGAAGGCTCGTGGCAGCACTTCCTACAGACAGCAAATTCATGGTCCAACGAGGACAGAGACGACCTCCAACACATGTGGAGAGTACGCCACGAGCTGAGCATAACCAGAGGAGGACTCATCCTAAGAGGCTCCAGAATTGTCGTCCCAGCTGCCCTCAGGACAAGAGCTACGCAGCTAGCCCACAAAGGACACCAGGGGACAGAGAGAATGAAATCCAGGATGAGGGAGAAAGTCTGGTTCCCGAGCATGGACGAATATGTAGATGACACCGTTCGCAGCTGCCAATCATGCCAGCTAACCAGCGGAGCCCAATCACCAGCTCCCATCATAACCGAAGAGCACGGACGAAGCCCATGGAAGAAAATCAGCGTGGACTTCGGGAGCCTGCCAGACGGGCGAGTCACGTTAGTAATCATCGACAGCTACTCGAAGTACCCGATAGCGGAGGCGTTGCCGTCCACCGCCTTCCTGCACGTGGGACTAGCCCTGGATAAGGTGTTTGGTATGTTCGGATGCCCGGAGGAGCTGCGGAGTGACAATGGGCCCCCGTTTCAAGGACACGAGTTTGAGGAACTCGTAAAATCACATGGCATCCGCCATCGGCGCATCACCCCGCAGTGGCGCAGGCCAATGGGGAGGTAGAGCGGTTCATGCGTACCATCAACAAAATACTGCGCATCGCCGTGTCCGAACAGGTAGACCCGGAGCAAGAACTGCAGCGATTCTTGGGGGAATACCGCAGCACTCCCCATTGTTCCACCCGTCAGGCGCCCTAGGCCCTAATGTTCAACGGAACTCAGAGAGACGGACTACCAATCGCCCCAGGCTGGACAGCACAACCATTCAATGAGGAGAGGGCGTTCCGGAGGCGCCAAGAACGCAATGACCGAGTCAGCAAAGCGCGAAGAGCCGCGCCGCGAGAGATCCACATAGGAGATACGGTGGTTCTAAGAGAGCGACGGCCCGGAGGAAAGTTCAAGACACGGTATGAAAGAGGCTACTGGAGAGTAGTCGACCGGCAGGGGACCATGGTGACGGCGCGCCGGGGAAGAGATCTGATCACCCGGAACATATCATGGTTCAAGGTGGTGAGGAGGCCTGCTGACGACCAGGAGGCTACAGGAGTGGACGAAGACGATGACTCTGGGGCCCTCCCAGCGAGTGTACCCAGCTCCGTCCCACGGTGCAGCCCAGGGACTGATCTGGACAATACCGAACACCCCGGTGGCGAACCAGGACAAGAAGCTGCACCAGCAACCCGAGCCCCGGCCCCTCGGGGGGCCTCAAGGTATGGGCTGAGAGAGAACCCCAGACCAAGCAGCCGGTTGAGAGACTTTGCGTGCCAAGTAAGTGACGCCGCGAATTAGAAGCTGAACTGCCGTCAAGGACTAAAGTTGGAGAGGGATGTTGCAGTTAGCGCTCTAGCCTCCGGCTAGAGCGCGAGGGGGCAATACGCAAGTTGCGCTCACGTCGACGGACGTGAGCGCATGTATATTGAATAAAGGGGCGGGCGAACAGTCAGGCAGTTCGTGCCCAACAGTAATAGCGTGTGGGTCTCCAGTTATTGCGCACCGCGAGCGCGCTAGGCAAGAGACAGGTGCAAGCAGGCGCTGCAGGCCCCCACCCTCTACCACGAGGGGAGAAACAGAACACTCTCCATCAAACCCATGAATATAATCTAGCTGACATAGCTCTTATAAGTTTCAGTTTGAGGCTAGTTAGCCGAAAGTGTGTGATAGATGCATATTTGCTAGCTCAGGGCCAGTACTATTTCTATTTATGGTTATTTCTCAAACCGGAGTTCAGAAACAAATATAATAAAAATATATTATTTGAAAACAAAATGACTGCATACTAATTGTCCAGCCGTATATCCTATACCTGTTTTCAGCTGCTCAGTGCCCGCACTACTCGACCCTTGCACTGCTCTCCTCATGAACTAACAGAAGATATGCTGCTGATCCGCCTCTGATCGGGGCTTGTGGGCAGATGGGCATTCACGTGCGAGTGAGAGATGTTCTGTAATTATCCAGCTAACATTTTTAAAGTGAATAATAGACCACGCAGTGTAATATGTGATCATGCTATAACATAAATAAGACAAGTCGGTTGAAACAAAATGAAGAAGGTCACTTTACCAGGCAATGATGTCACACTCTCGGCTCGCTGGGCTCCACAACTCTTACTGACTTCCGACCTCCCTCCCTCTCAGAGGCAGCAAGTACACGACCTGGTGGGCGCCAGCCTACGTACCAACAGCTGACGTAATTCCTAATGGATTCTTATCAGCAAATACAACCGTGGCACCCCTTGGCTGGTTTTGGTGGGATACCGGGATGCCGCGGCACCCAGTTTGGGAACCACTGGGGTTGATAGAGAGTTCGTGACAGACGAGTTTCTTAATAGTGATATAATTTTGATCGTATATGTGAGTATTTCATTATAAACATTGGCATCGATGTTATCAATAGTAACATTAGTTCCCTAATAAATTGTATTTCAAAACTGAATAAGACAAATGTCAAGTGGAAGCATTTCTTACTAATTCGTCTGCATGCAAATATATCTCAGATTTTGTCATTATTAATGTTCACAACAAGATTTTAGTAGAAATGTTAAATTTACAGGCAATTGTGCAAGTGGCCATTGTTGTTGTGATGTTGATGTACTGTGTCAGGCCTCGAAAAATCTACTGGCCCACTTAGAAGGGCTAAGCTATTTTTAGGACTCACTGGACCCTGCTGGCAAGTAAACTTAACCCCTTGCGTGCGCATGACGGAACCACGCCGTCATGAGTCACGGGCGGCGTGTGCTCATGACGGCGTGGTTCCATCATGCTGCGGCCGCTCCTCCCACGCGGCACTGATTCCCCGCCTGTGCGGGCGAAATAGAGTGGGCGGAGTTGTGACGGAACCACGCCGTCATGAGCACAGCTCGCCCGTGACTCATGACGGCGTGGTTCCGTCACGAGCATGGCGGCGCCGCGCTCACCCCGCACCCCCCCAGCGCCGCGGCGGAATTCGCGCCGCAGCGAAGGGGTTAAACTGGAAGAAAGGTGCTCTGTTTCTTCGGCAAGTGTATGAGCAATTAAGAGGCCTTTAAATCTTGTTTTATCTTGACTCATTTGCAGACTGCTCAAGGATAGAGGTCAAATGTCAGTTGTCTTTTTACTAATTGTTGCTCATGTGTTTCTGGAAAATGGTGTTTACTTTTCTTTCCCTTATTACAGTTAATGCTTTTTGTCAAGTGAGCCATCTGACAAATGTGAAACAAAATGCAGTAAAAGGTCAGTTTTTCCCTCTAAAACAACATTTCAACAGCTTGTAAATGAACAGTGCAAGTAGGAATTATGAAATAACTTTGTTTTTGTAATTCAGAAGTGTCATGCAAACAAAGATTTAAATTAGAGGAACACAAATCAGAACACTTTACTTGGTGCTGTGCAAATGACACATATTTGCAGAAACTTTATTTCCAAACATTGTACACAATATAGTTTTAAAACCACATGTTAGTGAAAAAGTCTGTGGCCATTTCAATGTAAAATCTGCTAATTGCAAATAACAGTGGGCTGCTACTTTATGCTTTAGTTATGTATTTATTAAAAGTGATAGTTTTTAAACATGATCTGAGAGACATTCTTGGCCAAGCCCTGATGACAATGCATTTAATGAACTAAGAGGAGAGTCTGCAGTCAAGTGTATCTTATATTTGGCTAGGTTTGAATTCTATATGGAGCTAATATTTAGTCTATTAAATCAAACAAAAGAGCTTTCTGTACAGCAGTCTTGCTGAACTTGCGTATTTGAAGGTGCTCTCATATGTATAAAGAAGAAAATGGTGCCTCAGTGAATTAAAATACTTGCCCAGGATCACACAATGTGAATTCAGTTTATGGGTCAAGAGCATTATAATTAGGTCAAATAGATTATTTAAGACACTAGACCTGCAGGTCTAGTCACATTTTTGGGATTTTTCAAGGGCTGTGTGTGTATTTGTGTATGAGTTCTTATATGGTATTCATTGCCTCACTGGTATTGTCAATGTGAATCTTCTCTACATGATGTAAGCCAGTGTGATCTACTACCACGAAGGCACTTGAAATATTGCCTAAAAAATGTAATCTTCTTCTCTTTCCTGAATCATAGTTTGAGTACCCTGAGCAGGTAATCGGAAATTATCCCAGATATTCACAGAAAATGGTATCAGTGTGCTTACACCATTTTGTTGCTCTTGCGGTTCGCTGTTAATTATGGCAGACCGGCTATGCCTCAAAGCCCAGGTAAGGGTTTACTATGCGGGAAACAACTCATAGCAGGGAATTTTGGCTCAAAATTGAATACGTGTGGTGCAGCTGCTCAATTACCCTCACTCACATGATCTGGACCCGTCACCGCGCCAATCCTCTATTGTCAGGTGATGGATCTTTGATACCGTATTTTGATCAAAAGAGCTATTACGTAATCACAAACAAATCTCAAATGCAATTACAAATTTTAGTCAATAATGAGAGTTGTAAGTAGTTTTAAAGAGTTTTATTTTGTAATACATTGTTTAGGAATTCTGAGTCTAGATTCATTAGTCAAATATCAATTAGGTTACAGAATTGATCATTGAAAAATTGGGTTACAACAGATCATATTGAAATAATGCATTCAGAATGTTCCATAAAGGAAATAATTACCTATTCTAAGAATGGGGCGCAAATAGTGCCAGTCAGAACCCATGAAGAGTTCAAAGAAAGAGTGAGAATAGAATGAGGCTCAAAATCATAGAGCAAACGAGCCTCAGCAAAAGCCAATTAGTTAAAGCATAAAGCTGTCAAAAGGGCACAGCCTGACTTCTCTCCTCTCCTGTCTCTGCTGATCTGCAATACTCTGAGCTCCCTCTGCTCTGTATACTAAACTGCTCTCATCTGTCATCTCCCGAACTCTGGGGCATATCAGCAAGGAAATTATCGCCGCTTTTGCGGCCGTTTTCGGCCAAAAAGCGGCGATAATTTTATCGCCTAATTAGCAAGCTCACGCTAACGCGTGAAAACTTGCGTTAGCGTAGGAATTCCTAACGCCCAGCTTTGCATCTCTAATGAGATGCAAAGTGGGCATTCCTGACATGACAGGAGAAATGTCGCTAAGCGACATTTCTCCTATCATCAAGCCCCACGCTATGAAGCATAGCGGCAAGAAAAGTAGCGATAACCCCTGTTATCGCTACTTTCCTTACGCCTGCTTCAGGACTGACTTAGCCATGATATCCTATGGAAGGTGGATATCATGGCTAACTTTGTGAGTCCCTATCATCAAGTTAACACCACATTGCGTGAGATTATCGGTGGGTTTCCACCGATAATCTCACGTTAGGCAGTTAGCGTGAGGATTTTCATCGCTTTTGAGATAAGCGTTACTAATAGCACGCTATCTCAGCGATAAAAATCCACGCTAGCCGGCGATAATTATCCTAGCGCTAAGTGCGCTTAGCGATAATTATCGCCGGTTGTTGCTGATATGCCCCTCTGTTCTCCTAATCTAGGAACGTGTTTAAAAAGACAGTACTTCATGTTGCAAAACATGTGGCTGTTCTCTCATCTGCAAGCAATGAATTTCAGAATTCTCCAAAAGTCACATTTCTCCTCGATCACGTCCTTTGTCATCCAGCAGGATGTCTCTTGTATGTTGCAACAATAAATCTCTGTAGTATTTATTCCATGACTCCGCTTCTCTAAACATCTAATAAAGCAAATTGTATTTTAGCTAAACAAATGATCTGTTCAGCAGGAAGTTCATTAGATCAAACATGAAACATGTGTTTTCTGCTTTCCTTCAGCAAATAAAATACAGCTTTTAGCAGCAACAATTCATACAAGCGTCTTCATTATTATCTAAGGCTAAACTGAAGTTATCTTTGTCAAGTGTTCACGTCCTTGTATTTTCTCTAGTCAAGCCATTATTTTAGTAAGCTGTCTAACATTGAAGATTTTTTATTAACAAGTACTACATCTTCTGCACTTTTAAATGCTGTGTTATTCTAATACAAACGGATGTTTAATTATAGTAAATTTAATATAAGCTCATTCTACAGTTAAGACAAAATGTAAGCCAGTCACATTAAGGTCAAACTATCAAATATTTGGGCATGTTTCAGCATCTCCTAAAGAACACTATTTATTAAAAGAAAAATCTAGTTCAGCCTGGCATTGCAAAAAGGTAAGCCTCCTGTGTTCAGCATCAATTGTCTGCGTGTAATTTTAAAGTGCACTTTTCATGGTTAAACCCAAGGCAGATTAGCATTAGTAGTGATTCATTTTTAAAGGACATTTTCTGCTTTAACACTTCCAAAGGTACTCAGAACAATTCCTCAGGAAGCCTTTGAGCTTGGTGCTCCAGAGGGCTTTCTGCACAGATGTACTATGATCACACTTTCCCAGAATACAAACATAGCTTCAATGCTGTCTTTTGTATCTGGGATTTTATGATCTGATTTGTGGCAAGTGTATCACAGCTGGTTTTCAGGTGGTCTAGTCTTTAGATGGTTAAAGCTCTTGTAATGAATTCACAGATCCAAATGGAAAAGGGGAGAATCTGCATGAACGGGCATTGCTGGTGGTTTGTTCTTTTCACCACTGCATAGATTTTTTGAACAAGAGTTCAAAATAAACAATACAGAGGAATAGACCCCCCCCCTTGTTTGATCATAATCAAACTAATCAAAAGTAAGAAAAAAGCTGAGCATGCCAAGCATTAGGGCATAGTGGTTAGCTAAACACTCCGTAGTGTTTTCACCCCTTCACGTCCCTCGAAAATACAAACAAGAGTTATTACTAAATTGCAAATCACTAATTAGAGTAAATTAAAGAAAATGGTAAAGTTTGCAACAGTAAACCAAATAATTCACTGTAATATTAACTTACATGTTGAAACAAAAATGATGCCAACTAAACCAAACACAAGGACATCATAATTTTAATTTAACGAGATAAAGGGTGGTAGTAATGTATCTAATTGATGTCTGTCACTGTCATAGCTGAAATTGCTGGGGTTCCTCCATCTACATCTAAACTAGACTGACTTTAGAAGGTAGCTCATGGTGTACTGCTCATATTGTGGTGTTCGTGGGATGACTTGGGACATGAGTCAAAGTTCAAAATGAAGAGTGGCATGCTTTTAAGCTATCCTCTTAAATATTTGTTTTTGGGGAGTGTTGGAAAGTGAATTATTAGTCGGGGCAAATGTATATCTGCCACTGGCAATAAGGCCACTAACACAGTATAGGGGTCAGAATAGGTCTTAGAAATTTTTTCCTATGCTCAACCCTTGGTAGCGTGGCTGCGAGCAGGCAGGCTTAACTTCAAAGACAGGTATGTAAAGCATTTAAAAACACCAAATCAGTAAATTATAAAGACACCATGCACAATAAAAATCCAACACCAATTTATAAAAATGGGAAATATCCAACACTACCATCCAGTCTCCTGGGTCGAGGGCAGACAGGACCTGAGCCAATGTCAACATTTTCAACTTCTCCTTCCGGAGGAAGTGGTTGATGTTCCTGAGACCCAAGAGAGGAAGCAGGCCTTTTTCCTTCTTGGGCACCAGAAAGTAGTGGAAATAGCAGCCACAACCTACTTCTGGGGCATGAACTCGGTCGATAGCCCCCTTGGCCAAGAGACCCATAATTTCCTGATGGAGAAGGGCCATGTGATCCTCCAACATGCGATGAAATTGAGGTTGCATGGATGGAGGGGTAGCCTTGAAGGGGAGGGAGTGGCCCTGTTGGACTATCTGCAAAACCCACCTGTCTGAAGTGATGTTTTGCCAGTGGGAGAGGTGATGGTGGATCCTGCCTCCCACTGGCAACTGTTGGCCCTGAAAGGATAGATTAGGAGGGTTTGGAGGCTGCTGCGGAGGAGGCGCTGGTGGCCTGGCTGCCCCTGACCCAGGACGCTAAGGGGGCCTGTGGCTCTTGGCGGGAAGTGGTAGGGCACCCCTTCCATAGCGACGAACGGGGCGAAAAGCAGACTGCACTGGGCAAGAGGTGGTATCGAGGCCCAAAGACCTGGCCGTAGCCCTAGAATTCTTAAAGCGCTTGAGCACGTTGTCTGCTTTTTTCGCCAAACAAGTGAAGGCCATGAAAGGGCATGCCCAAAAGAGTTGATTGGACATCATCCGAAAAGCCAGTGGATCTCAACCAGGCATAGTGTCGTGGGGCTACTGACGTTAAAATTGTTCTGCCTAGCAAGTTGGCGGTGTCCAGCCCAGTCCTAATGGTGAACTTCGCTGCATCTCTGCCCTCAGCGACTGCACGGGAGAGAGTAGAAGAAAACATCTTATTCCCAAGATGATCCTGCTTTTTGGATTCCCTATCTGGGGGAGCAGTAGAAAATGCACCCTTAGAATTAGAGGTTTGGACCACCAAGCTCTCAGGGGTAGGGTGGTGGGATTGGAAAAGTGGGTCGCCCGGGCGGTGGTGTCGGGCAATCGTCCTATCCACAGGAGCCCCTGTGCTGGGCTTGGACCAGGTGCCTGGAAGGATGTCAGTAAGAGCCTTATTGAACAGCAGCAGGGGCTCCCAAGAGGCCGCTGCAGTTTGAAGCACCTCGGTCAGGAGGTCAGTCCTGACCGCCACCATAGGAAGATCAAGGTTCAAGGCCTCAGCCACTCTACGCAACACCACTGCATATGAGGCTCCCTCCTCCGTAGCCACGGTAGGGGGAGAAAGCATACCAGGGCTTGGCGAAGTATCCAGACCACTGGCATCACCCAACTCCTCTCTCCAGTCCGGTTCACTCAACTGGTCAGCTAGAGGGTCACCAGACCCCACCCAGTCCTCCCCATCCTCTTCCGACAGTCACTTAGGGCGATAAGGGACGCCAGGATATAACACTGGCACAAAAGTACCACTCGGCGCCGGATCCGGCGTCGGTCCGGCTCCGTGTCCAGGTCAGGATGGAGGCCAGGGTCGCGCAGGCTGGGGACTCAATCAGCATCAGAGGGGGCGGAGGTGTCGTCAGTGGATTCAATGCCGGAGGAGGTGTAGTAAGGTCGACCAGTGCCGATCTGGATCCCCGGGGGCCATGCAGCGCCGGGACTGAAGCTGCTGGCATCGAAGACCTAGAGCCCGCAGCCGAGTCCGCGGGGCCCGAAGGCGTGCTGGCAGAGTCAGGCTGCAAAAAAATTGAGTGAAGGGCTTCGTAAAAACTACAAAGTTGGGCAGGGGTCACTACCGTCTGCATCCCGCTTCACGTCGGCTGACTAACAGGGAGAACGCGAAGAGCGACAATGCTTCTTTGCCTTCTTTTTCTGCTTCAAATTACCCGAAGACGTTTAGTGGTACTGATGGCTCTGCAACCGGTCCTGCGACTTCCTTCTCAACCAAGACCTCGAGTGGCGCAAACAAGCTTTCGGGACCGCTCCCACAAAGACTTCTGGTTTATGGCCCGGCAGTCAGAACATGACTTAGGGCCGTGGTCGCTCTCCAAACACCAAAGGCACACGAGATGCGGGTCCGTAACAACATCAGTTTGCGACAGGAGTCGCAAGCCTTGAAGCTGGTTCGAGGACGGGACATCCCTGCATGCACCAGGAGTCGAATGACTCAAAAAGGTCACGACAAAGGGAAAAAAAAATAGTAGTCAAAAAGTGACTAGAGGTACCGCTCTCTCCAGATCCTCGTTGACTGGCACAGTAGAAGAAATAACTGACATTAGCGTGCGAGGGCAGTGTCTAAGTAGATACCGCGATGTCATGCCGGCAATCCGACGCCAACCACAAATGCTGAGTAGACCGATGCCACCTACCGACGCGCAGGGGTACTGCTACGAAAAAATTTCTCCAGATCTAGTCTGACACCTGGGGGTAATTCTAAGGTAAGGAATCCATAACTAATATATATGTCTCTTACAGATATATTGTTACAGAAGGTAAGTAACTTCTTCTTTATACGTACTCTGCCTATAGCCCCAGGACCCCCACCCCTGGAACACCTAGGGGTTCTAAATATGTAAAGATATTGCAGATCCTCCCTCCACAGTGCTCCTAGTACCAAATTCAATTTTGGGCAACACTTTATCACAATGTGGAGAGTAAAATGTGCAATTTCACTTACCCCAGGGAATATAAAACTCATATTATAAGGGTTCTCCTTAGTAATACCTGACCCCCCATCCCTGGGACACCTAGGGGAGACCCTGGGGGTACCTAATATGCCCAAACATTGTAGGTTATTCAGTTTTATGTGCCCCAAACACCAAAGTTGAGTTTGGGCACAATTTACAAACATAAAAGTCGAGTTTGGGCACAATTTACTTTGTAAAAGCAGTCCTGCACACAGAGCCACTTTTAAACTGACCTCAGGTTTCAGCAGTGCACGCATGCAAGTGCAGAAAGGGCTGCTGGCCTCTAAATGCCATTCCCTAATATATACTAGGGACTGAGAGGTAGTTTTAATCCCCTTGCACTATTATGTACTAGGGCCTTATGGGGTAGGTCATGCCAATCACAGGGGTACCCCAACCCATAGTGTACCATAGTGTATGTAGGTGTTTTCACTGTATTCTAAGTCGCTCTTTCAGCATAGCACTGGCCGTGGGCCTGGTTAGGCAGAGCCTAGGATCAGTCAGAGTCAGTTACCACCAGTACCAGTCAGCAAAAAGTTGGGGGGTGCCCAGGGCACAGGACAATTTTGTAACAGGGAGACATGAACTAGAGCGCCTGTATTAGAAGATATGTATGGCATTAGCTCACTACAAGTTGTCCAAGGAGACAAAATGGAGTCATTCCTCTTTATAAAGCATGCACATGGGGTTATGTAGCCTCTAGGAAACACGTTAATACACTTTCTCTGTTTATGTCACAATTATGTTATTTTATCAATCTTGTGAGAAATTGGGTTGTTGGTTGAGGTGGGTGAAACGCTCAAGCAACAACTAAAATCCTTGTCACCACAAAAAGTCACTTAATTACCCTGGGCTTAACCCTTTAGTAGCTTGGCACAAAAACAGGTATAACTTAGAGGCCATGTGTAAAGTATTTATGCAGCAGTATAACATGAAGTGAAAAGGCAAGAAAAATCCCCAAAAAGTTTAGAACAATAGAGTTAATTTTAAGAAATTATTTGACACCAAACAACAAAAGTACAATTAGTAGAACTGAAGTTATGAATATTTTAAAGATTAAAGTGAAAAATAGTGCCAACCTCGGAAATCTAATCGCACGAGCCTGGGGCAAAGTCAAAAGGTATGGCCAACTATGAAGGAGCGCGGTTCAGATACACAAAGTGGGCTGGGCCCAATCTCCACTAATCTACCTCATGGAAATCCGAAGTTATAGATCCCCTTAAAAAATATGGTGCACACAATGATCCAGCTAACAATCTCCCAATCTCGCTGTTAGATGGCGCTGGGAAGATCTATGGAAAAGTCCTACTCACTAGACTGGAAACCTGGGCCGAGGAAAAGAGGATACTGTCACCCTTTTAGACAGGATTCAGAAAACCCCATAGTATGATCGATCAAGCTACGAGGCTATAGAACATATGTCTAAAATATTCTCATTTGAAAAATATGGCTTTGTACATGGCTTTATCCACCTTAAACTGCTTTTGTCTCAGTCGATCAATGGATCCATCTTGTGGCTAACCCTCCTGGAACTAAGCCTACCATCCACACTTATGACTCCTGTGCAACAACTACAGAACAAAAAAACAGCAGCTATCAGATATGGCTTAAAGGGGAAACTGATGACTGGCTTTGCCATAAAGCAGTGTAAGGCAACCCTGCGTCCTCGACCCCCTACTATTCAACCTCTTTATAAATGGTGTTGGCAACACCCTCTAGAGCTTGAATTTAAACTTTCCTCTCCTTGAAGGAGATAAAGTCCAGATATTGCTTTTCACTGAGCATGTGTTTCTCCTTTCCTGCACAGAGCTGTCCATACAAGCACAAGCTGCTCAATGGTTGTGAGAACTACTGCACCAATAGGAACATTATGATAAAAGTTTCAAAAAACAATTTCTTGATAGGGAGTCATAGGAAACCTTTGAAGTCCACCTTCAAAATGTATGGTCAGGCTGCCAGCAGAGTCCACTCCTGTGATTACCAGGGGATCTGTTTTGACGAAAAGCTGTCCTGGGATGCCCAACTATTTCAAAGTGAAGGGACATTACGATTTTCTAAACGACAACTCTGTACCAGTTCTAAATTTTTGTAGCATGACTGTTAATAAACCATTATATCAAGTTTGCCATGCAACACTCTAAGTGTCAGCCGTGGGTTGGCTAATGACCAGCCACGAGTCTGAGCCATAATATGAGCTATTAAGTCAAGTCAAAATAACTTTATTTCAGCAGCAAGTGCCATAAAAGTTTGAAATATCCAATGCAATTTACATTAGATACGAATAAAGATATGAATAACTAAAAAGCAGTAAAAAAACTATGGCAAACGTCATAATAAATCGCTCATAAAAAAATATTTACTGGCAATTATCACACATTCAAATTACGTCATAACATACATAGATGTAAATTTGTACTTTAAAAGACAAAGAACACTCCAGGTTTATGGAAATTTGCAAATAAAATACAAGATAACACAGACTATTACATCATAAAGTGCAGATGTAGAGGCTTCTCCGTGTGGCCACCCTCAGTTGCTAACAGGATGATAAAGCCAATCTTCTTATGGGACACATTCGACCCAAAAATGTGGAAACCCAACAAGCACTCAACGGACAGGGATCAGATCTTAACATTCTGAGTGCAGTACAATGGCTACGTGTGCAAATAATACATGGGAGACCGATCTGTTAGCAGTATTAGAACATTGGAATGTGGAGCACTCCATTGTAGACAATGGAGTGCACCGTGCTTCTACGGGCCGGTAAAGGCCCGCAGAGCAACATTCCAATGTTTTACAAAAGCCTCTCGAAGCTCGAGGTGATTTAAATCCCCTCGAGCTTTAAGAAGCCTTTGTTTAATTTATTAGAACATTCTGCCCTCTAGTGGCAGAATGTTCTAATAGCCTTATAGCCCTTCGTAGCAGGGCTATACCGCTATTAAAGTCCCGCTGCTTTTGTTAAAGTCCCTCGCCTTCGGCTCGGGCCTTAAACGCTGCAGCGGGCCTTTAATAGCCGGTATAGCCTGCTACGGCGGGCTATAAGGCTATATTAGAACATTGGAATGTTGGTAACTCCACTGAAAACAATGGAGTGTTCCGGGCTTATAATGGCTGGTGTAAGCCCGGAGCGCCAACATTCCAATGTTTCTGTGAACAAAGGCTTCAGGGAGCCGGAGGGGATTTGAATCCCCTGGCGCTCCCTGAAGGCTTTATTTGTTAGAACATTCTGCCCTCTAGTGTCAGAATGTTCTAATAGCCTTATAGCCCTTTGTAGCAGGGCTATACCGGCAATTAAAGTCCTGCTGCTTTGTTAAAGTCCCTCGCCTTCAGCTCCGGCCTTTAACGCTGCAGCGGGCCTTTAATATCCGGTATAGCCCGCTAGGGCGGGCTGTAAGGCTATAGTAAGCCAGTCCTAAATTGGAAGTAAAGCTTCCTATCCATCGGAACATTAATAGCGCCCCAATTTTGCTCTTAGGCCTTGGCACACTTAAAATCTACTAATTCCCAAGTCAATGTACCTTTGGTTGCATTATGGGCGTCATTCAACATTGTCCAAGACCAATATTGTTGTTTTAGGAACTGTGTGGATTGGATAGGATCTCGCGGCAGGTTCTCCCTAAGCTCTGCCATACCGAAAGAAATCCGTAGATTTTTAATGTTTGAAATCCAGATTATGACATTAAATCTATCCACATTGATCACTTCCTGTAAAGCTAATGCATGATGGGTAAGCTCGGGAGTGGACCCTATTCTCCACCAGAACACGAATGGAGATGTACTGAAGTACTGGATAGAAGTAAGGCTATATTTCTTAGAAATGTATCCTCTAACCATCTCATTAATATTAGAAAAACCCCAAAGTTGCACTCCATTAGAAGCATAATCCACAGCTTTTGCTTTGTAGGTGCAATGGGTTTGCTAAATGATGCGCCATACTCTTTAAGGGTAAGATCTACAATTTATTTATCTTTGTTGACTTGAGGCTCCCATGTCATTGTAGTTATCAGCTTTGTACCAAGACAGTCAAACAAATCCACCTTTTCAAGAATCGCTCCCCCTAGTGCTAACCTCCCTTTGTAAGTTTTGTGTTGATTAAATTTCACATATTTAGTCTTCACTGCATCGATTTCCAAACCACAGCTGTGGCAAAACTCATCAAAGGTGTTCAACAATTTCTGGAGCGCGCTAGAGGTCTTGGAGATCAATAGAGTGACATCATTAAAGAGAAGAATAGGTGTTTTCACTTTGGCAAATGGAGAGGTCATCAGTGGGGTGATGAGAGAGAAAGTGCACTGAATCGTTTATATATAAAGAGAACAGTGTTGGAGCCAGGATGCAGCCCTTTCGAACTCCCTTGTTGACAGGAATTTGATCAGTGAGTTGTCCCTACATGCCCATTCGAAGGTTGGCATAATTGCCATCATGCAGACGAATAGCCAATGATGGAATGTCAGGGGGAATTCCCATATCAATGAGTACACTGTATAACTTTTGATGAAGGACCAGGTTATAAGCAGATTTGAGATCAACAAAGACAACATCTAAGTTGCCTCTGCCGATAAACACCTCCTTCGAATACATAAGTAAAAATGTAAAAACCTGATCAATGGTGCTGTATTTTTTTTCTCCAAAAACCCTGCTTGGCAATGTGTTAATATATCGTTATCGTCTATCCAGTCCTGGATTTTGGCCAGAAGTTGACGAGAAAAGACCTTTTGGATACAATCTATTAGACTAATTGGCCAATAATTCACAGGCATATTCCTGTTACCCCATTAATAGATTGGTATCACTTCAGCACCTTTCCACAAACCTGGGATTGGTGACTCCTTTGCAATAGCATTAGCGAGGACAAAGATATATTTTGACCAACTTTGTGTTTCGTTTGTGAAAACAGCCCCGGGGATGCCATCGGGCCCGATGCCACTTGAGATGGCATTGAGGGAAGTAGTAATATCACACAGCTCAAACAATGGAGCTGCATGACCATAAGGTTCAATTACTAGGGACTGCCCATCATTAGATGCTAAAGTGCCATCAGTGTACAAATTCTTAAAATGTACGACCCAGTCTAATGTGGATATATAGTTCATGGGGTGGAGTGCAGAGGCACTGCCCCTCCCCCCTATGTAACCAGGGACCAATATTCGGTAGTGTCATCAGCAGCACATGCTTCTTTTAGCTCCCGCTGCCTCCTTTCATCCCAGTACCTTTTGGCTTTAGACAGAATTAGCTTATAAGCCTTCTTGGAGAGACGGATTCGGACATTATCTTTAGATTTAGTGACCGAGGCCAAGGAGCTTCTAGATTGTTTACAATCCTTATTAAACCAAGAGCTGGGCTTGTGGTTGCACTTATAGGAAAGGGATACAGGAACTATGAAATAAGCCAGAACATGTTCAAATGCATTTTTATTTAGGGCCCTCATTTCTATTGCGTCTCCTTCTCCATTAGGACAAGAGTTCAGCTTGGCAAGAACCACTTGATGGTCAGAGCTAATGGCAGGCATTATGTCACGACGGGCAGCAACCTGACGCCATTTGAGACGATGTGCATCGTTAGTTAACACAAAAAGTGAAAAGGAAGCTTTTCATTTTTCTTTTTTAAATGCATCCCTTTTTCCTATAGGGAAAACAGGCTGTATTAAAAAAAGAGGAATTGCTCTATTTGAAAAACAATCACAGACATGGTGGTCTGCTGACCTCAGCAGACCACCATACCTGTGATTACAGGCCATTCCAAATGGGTCATAAATTGCGACCTGCCTCAGGAATATTGATGAGGCAGGTCAATTGTGACCCCATTGGGAATTGCTAAACCCGTCTGAGACACATTAGTGCATTTCATTTTGCGGGTCCCAATTGTGGTTTGCAAAAAATCACAGTTAGAAATAACAAAATGAAATGGTCATACATCTGGATCTAGGTCCAGCTGAGGGATAGCAATATTGGTGGGAGAGGCACTCACTTAGTTTAAGAACAATTCGACGTTAATCTTTTTTTATCTTGAATCCGTTTGGATTATGCGTGCTGTAGAGGAGGCATGCAACAGTCCAAGAATGCCAATCTATTCATCAATTTCAGGGTCTATGGGACCCAACCTCCATGCACTGTTGCTTTCTGATATCAGATATTTTAGTGGTTCTCAACTTTTGTACATGAGAGTTTTATAAAGTTCAGAAAAAAATTTGAACAATATTTTGTCGTAGATTCATCTCAATTTTATTCATTGGATGTCCAAAAAATGTTCATTGTGTTGATTTTGATTAAAGATCATATAATTCAATACATATAACTGGTTGCCTGATGCATTTCGAGCCTAAACGGCTCTTCTTCAGGGACTCGATCTCTATGACATAAACAACATAAAAATTACAATGATGCGAGAGCGTCATATTGCACGTATAATAAGAATGTACATTCATGGTTTATTTTGTATATAATCTTGTGTGGTCACTAGATAGGAAGAGTGTAACCTGGGAGAACCACACCAAAAAGTGACTTAGCTGAGAGTGAGTATAACGTAGAAGTTGATCTAAAAGGTGAGGTGTAAAACGAACTAAAACCGAGGTAGAATAAAATATAGTACCTTAATCTTGAGTATGAATCGGAATTCAGGTTTAAATGGGTTTCGCTTTCTGAAAGATGAAAACTTCAGTCAGTTTAAAATTAGTCATGGCGCTGTCTCTGTTTAAATTCAAAATAGAGGTAGGCTATCGTGGCGATTTCTAGGTCTTACCATTAGCGAGTCAATACATTTCCCGAACGCTGTTCAAAGTAGTAGCGGAACAAAAAAACGGGAGTCCGTTCAAAGGTATTCGTCAATTTCGAATCCCGGGGAGGAAATGTCTAAAAGGGTTCTAGGTTGACAAACGGGCATACGGATGTCTCGCGATGATGTGGAAAAGGGGAAACTGACGAGGGTTTGTAGTTGAAGACAAGATCACCATCTTGAAATGGGATACTACAATGTAAAAAAATATACTGTTGGAAAGCTTGATCAATAAAGATAAAGTTAGGATGAAATAGAGATGCAATATTCGTATTTCTATCGCAATGTATTAAGGGGTAAAGCTGACGTATTGTGGGGGTCGAAAACCTAGGCGCCTCCGTAAGAGGTGAAAAATTAATAGAGGGAAACTCGAGTAATAAAGAAAAACTTAAGACATTCATGAGAACGGGTGCTCGTTGTGAGTTTCTAATGACTGAACAAGTATGATAAAAAAATTTGAAATATAGTGGTGAGATCCCAGGTGTAAGACATCTTTGGTGATGTTTGCATCTACATGTGAAATAAACCGCGTATCACGTATCATGCAGAATCATATTTTGAAAATGTATGTAGATTTACAAATAACAAGCATAGTCTATCTTATCATTAATTCCCTTGTCAATCAAGGTGTCAAGACGTTTGATCCAATAGGTCTCTCTTTGTAAAAGACTTCTGGTGAAATCTGTGTCTGGGGGTTGTGTCACCCTCTCTAGCACAGAGAACTTGAGCTGGGCGATGCTGTGTTTCTCCTCATTCCAATGTGTAGCTAGACTACTGTTTTTGTTCTGTGTCCTGATTGTGCTTTTATGTTCTGATATTCGCACTTTAATCTTTCGCTCAGTTTTTCCAACATATAGTTTTCCGCAAGGACACTTAATGTAGTAAACTAGTCTGCTGGAGTTGCAATCCGAGTTATGATAAAGTTGAATTTTTTCTCCTGTTAGTGGATGGTGTAGTATGTTTCCTACTATGACGTTGTTACATTGAACGCAGTTCTGACATCTACTCATCCCTTTGTAGTTGGTGAGGCGTTGCTTGATGGGTGTGTTGATAATTTCTTTAATATTTTTAGATCGCTTGTAAGCAAACATGGGTTGATCTTTGAAGATATTGTTGAAATCCGGTTCGTTCTGCAGCATTTCCCAAAGTTTAGTTATAATGTTTTTAACTTGCCCGGAGACTGTGGAGGACTTAGAAACAAATACTTGTCGTGATGTCTGTTTGCGAGGTTGAAGTTGTAGTAGGCTTTCTCTGGTATGTTTTGAAGTGCGTAGTTTGGCTTGTTCTATCACTTCTTCAGAATATCCTCTATTCAAATACATCTGTCGTTGATATGCCATATGTTTATCAGTATCCTCTGGTTTTGAACAAATCCTTTTAATCCGTAGGAATTGTGAAAGTGGTAGATTTTGTTTCAAACTGTTAGTATGAAAGCTCTGAAAATGAAGTGGACTATTGACATCAGTTTCTGTCGATAACAGCTGTTAGCGACAGCTTTCTGGCGAAAGCGACCGTTTTGTTCCCGACCAAAAGACCACGGAAACAGCCACTAACAGACCCAACGCCTATTAGCAATGAGGCCCCGGCCCCAGTTAGCGATGAATAAAGTCGCGCTATTCGTGGTTATCGCAGGAATTTTTACACCTGTTAAAATCCTGGCTTAGCCATTATCCTCAATGGGGGTGGATTCTAAGGCTCAGTCCTTCCCTGCCTATTAGCAAGCTTTACGTTAGCGATAAAAGTTTTATCGCTGTTTTACTTGTGTTTCTGGTGGATTTCGCCGCTATCGCTGCATCTTTTATCGCATTGAAGATATACGTTGGTAATAACGCGCTATCTCCGCGATAGGATCCAGCGATAGACGGCGATAGAAAAATATGCGCTAAGCACGATTTGCGATATTTATCGCACGCCCTTGCTAATATGCCCCGTAGTTTTGCTGGCACAGAAATATTCAGGTACCCTTCTTTAAAGATTAGATCAATGCACTACAATTCTTGTCCCAAAATATATGTTATGTTTGTGAATAAACTCATTCCAATCAGGTAAGGCTATTTTGACTTGTGACCAGCCACATTCCAACAAAGAAGAGTTATCAGTGGTGGTTTGTCAGCTGTTATGACCATATTGGGTGAGTATAGGTCTGCTAAGGGAATGATAGAGCGTGATAGTGTTCTTCAATTTGTAGGGGTGCATTATAATCACAAGTAGTTTGCATCCGCATATATTCTTGTGTTGTGTTAGCCTGTGATCATTAGAACGTGCAAAGTAATAACGTGAAGAGTAATGTGGTAGAGGGGTTTCTTGCAACCTGAAGGAATTAACATTCTAATTGTGCTTTAATGCTCGTTTTATAAATGACTAATGAGAAATTAATTTACTGCAATGTAATGCATCGATTTAAATGTGCATGATTACAATGTTCATGTATATGTGTGTTCAACGAAGATTTATGGCGATTCTTATGTTAGCCGATTTACTGTAGGCCTCATAACTGAAGCATTTGTAATGTTCATGTGTGTGCAGAATCTTTCCTTTCTCAAGTTTCTGTTGCAGGTGTAGAAATGCATCTTTGTTAGAAGAATAATGCTTTTATTTCGAGAGTTAGGCATAGGGAGGAGAGGATAAATTTGAACAAGGAGTGCTGATAATGTGGGACGGTGTTCTTTCTCACTGGAGAAGGCCTGGAAACCAAGGTCATCGAGCCAGAGGCTGGGAGGATCGAAGTCGACTGGAAAGTTACCTACGAGGAGGTGTGCAGCAGAATGGGATGATCTAGTGATGCAAAGATGGGAGTGTCGTAGGATTTTTATGTTGGAATTAGGGACTGTGCCCCAGGGGTTGAGTTAGGAGAGGAGATCTGTTGGAGAGAGAAGGAGCATCTCAGAACGAGGTCTGTGGCTTTATGCCACTTGACCCATTCAACGTGAGTGTACTTCGTAGGAAGTCTTCACGTGCTGACACCTTTTCCTGAACTTGCCTGGGGAAATCCTAAATAGGAATGTCACGCTAGTGGTAGTGTAGGGACAGACTAATGCTTTTTACTTACGGACCTCAAATGAAAAACACTCTTGATGTTGGTGCAGTGATTATCTGCGTCCTGATCGGAGAATTGGTCATTCTTTGCTTGCTTCATAGAATGAACTTTGGCCGTAGGTTCAGCTTTGTATTAGTTCCAATGAATTTTTACACACTCCTTCTGAGTTGTTTGTATGTCCAGTTGTCCTTGGCTTTGTAATTAACTAACTAAACTTAGAACCTGGAGTCGGTGAGTCTTCGGAGTCATAAGTTATTCGGATTGTTGAATCTAATTAGACAAGATATTTCTCCCCTCTACACTTTTAAGCAACAACCAACGGTCTGTCGACCAGGGGTTCCCGAGTAAATCTAGGACATTGAACCCAGGCCCATCAGTTGGTAGCAATGTCGGATGGTTTCCACTTAAAGTGAGGGGAGAATCTAGAAAGTTCCAGAAAAGGTAAAGCCCTATAGAGCTCAAAGGATTCAGAGCGGAGAACGACGGACTATGGCGGAGACTGGCGGAGATTGACGGTGTGGCGAGAACAGCGGTGAACGGTGGAGTAAGTATGAATAGCGATGTTGTGTGCTAGATTGCGGAGATGATTTGATTGTTTGATGTCTTGCAGAGTTGGGATAGGAGTCAACTGAATCCCAGCCTAAGATCCTGGGATAGATTTGTGGTGTAGAAGACACCAATTTGATGTAATTGTCTGACCAATGATTTTTGGGAAGTCGTGAAGCACTATCGACGACGCGCCGGAGTTAGGGAACTTTTATGTTAGTGGATCTGTCAGAGTCGTCTGGGAAGCAGTGTTCACAAAGGTGAACTGTATAGACTCAGAGTGTGAATGTTCTTGATTGACTGGATTCTAAGGATCTTGAAGAGAAGAGACTTGTTTATGTGACTGTCCGGTCAGTTAGTGGACAAACAGTTAATTGAAGAGAGGCAGACAGTTACTTACTTATGTGACAGTCCAGTCGTTTAGAGGACAGACAGTTACTTGTTTCTTGTTTATATGAATGTCCGGTCATTTGTGGACAGACAGCTACTTGTTTTATGATTGAGAAAGTGAATGTGTAAAGAGAGAGTGTGAAGGAGGGGAACCGCTGTAAGGGGGAAGAGTGACGTCGGAGTGTGCCGCCCTGCGATAGGTCAGTTGGTGTAAAGCTGCCCTGGGATTGGTGGGTTGCCATCAGGAAGTTGAAATGAAAACATCTTGTGAGTAAAGAGTTTGATTCAATCATGCGATGCTTTAGAGTATTATGAGATCTTTGTAGGGGAGATAGGGGAGTGGTTACTCAAGTGGGTGAGAAAGCTACCCGAGGATATGCCAGCACACTACATGGCAACAAATGTAGGACTCCATAATATAGTTTGGCTTCAAAATTGGCATAAGATTACTGAAAAGGACCTACTCCTACCCCAACACAGTTTGAGGCATTAGACGCGTGGATGCGAGCAGCACAGGTGAAGAGTTGGGAAAGAAATCAGTGGAGGATGAAAAAACGATGGAGGCATATCAGGATGTGCAATGGGATACACAGTTGTATTAGAGGAGAGTAGAAATCATTGAGGGAGAGAGGTTATACCCTCTGTTGGTGAAAGAGGGAGACACTTTGAACCGGAAGGACGAGGATGATAGTGACACCGATAACAGTCTGTTAGATAGATTGTTAGCAGAGTGTCCTCCACCATACAACCCAGATTCAGAAGAGCAAAGACGAGAATTGGCAAACACAGCGAACATGGAGAGAATACCACAGGCAAACCCTAGTGCAAAGGTGGAATGAAAGATGTCAACTGGAATGGAAGGAGCGGGGACATCAGTGGGAAGCACAGAAACAAGAGGAGTCAATAATTCTATGAGATTACCAGGAGTCCTCACAGTGCCCGTCACCATTGGACCTATAGTGTCAGTGTATGACCTAAGTCAGGGGGAAAGTAGTAGTCCGCTACAGTTAGCGATGGGGAAAAGAGTCAACTTAGGAGGAAATGTTACCGCAAACAGAAGTGATCCATATTTGGTGCCTGTAGAAGCTAGTACCCCATTGCCAGCAACTGCTGATCCTTCTAGGGTGCGTTTTGGGTCTAGCCCAGTACGATCAGTGTCATTGGCAGATTCGCGTTCCAATTTGAGGATATGGGAAGCTCCAGTCAGAAGACCTGTGGGGAGGATGTCAGAAGTAGGAGTTGATCAGGGAGCTTCTGGGGGTCAGCACGTATCACAGAATATACTAACAGGAAATCGCAACAGAAATTGAGGAGTGAAAGGAAAGAACAGGCTAGTATGTCAAGTCTGGGAAGCATCAGAGCTGCAGTATAAACAAAGGTGCTGGATGGAGTTAGGCTAAAGCAGAAGTAGAAGAGATAATCAGTCGGAGTCTGCCCGTGGAGAGGATAGAACTTTATGAACAGGACGAGCTGTTGTTTGTGACAAAGGATGTTACTTACAAGGCAAGGCATTCACATAAGAAATTGACAGAATTGGCACAAAAGTATGATGTGGATTTGGGGGGTGCTAGGTGGCACACATCCAAGATGGCCGCACATCTGTGGAGCTCCGGGGGCTCGGTGAAGAAATCCGTAAAATATCTGTGTATCTACCAGTGATTCGAGACTGTTGATGTAACCTGCCTACAAGCCAGACTCTCCTGCCATGCTGGGCAAAAGATCGTGACTCCTGAGTGACCGGTTGTGCTCTGGCAGGACTGTTTCTGCTGCGGCGTGGAGGCTGGCGCTTAGGCTGGATATCTGTTCGGCTGCTGCCTCTACGCTAGTCCCCTGGTTCCCACATGGGACTAGGCCTGCAGACTCCCGAGATTGGTCTGGGACCTTTTGCGGCATGCCGTTCTCCTGCCCACCCACTGGTACATGCTCTCCACCATCTACGCCTGTGACCATTGACCTGCCGGACGCTGAGGTGTACCGCGTGCCTGTTGCGAGGGCTCCAGATCAGCGGGGACGGCAGACCTGCGCCTTTTCCCCTGGCCCCCCCTCTGTTGACACAGCGCTTCGGCACACCGGGCCGGCCAGCGACGTCTAACTAGTTGAGGCCACGTCACCCCAAGCAGGCGCGACATCTGAATATCCCCTGCACGGACCCATCGCAGCTTGTATATGCGGGCAGGGGTTCCTGCTTTTTCCCATTACCTCTGTACGTCTGCCATACCTCTGACTGACACAGGCACATTGAATCAGTCCACCGTGAAACGCCTGGCACCCGCATGTGTGGACTATCACTACGCCAGGGGGCCCTGCGGTGAGAATCCACCGTTACACGTGCGGTTAGCCAGTAACATCTACTCTGGTGAGGCCCCGCTATTGAGGACTTGCCCGGACCCTGACTGTTCCCTGCACGGGCTTGACCCACCTGGCACACGCAGACCAGCGATCCTACACATTTCTGCCCCATCTACGGAGTTGTTATACCTCGAACTGGTAAGGCCACGCTGTTCCCATCCACCAGGGAGCACCCGGTACCCGCGTGAGTGGCCCACTATTACGCCGCCGGGCCCCATGTCCTGAAATCACCTGCAAGCTGCATTCTGCTCCCTCACGCCTGACGGGGGAAAATTGATCCTTACGTGACATTGCACGCTTGAATATTACTCCCCTTCATTTACCTGGCACCTTAACGGTCGATATCACTGACATAGTATTGGAGTGCTCTCTACTTTCGCAAGGCCTATCCAGGTCCACCATCTGATACCAGCCTGAGGCCCTTGGTCCCCTCCCGCGACTGACAAGCACTGAAATTACCATTAAGCGGCCAGCTCCTGGGGTCCTTCTACTGGTGCGCTGTCGGCTCAGGTGTTTTTCTTGGCACAAATCCCTGCCCAGTCGCACTTCACTCTACCTCTGATACGCCGACTGGTATAGACTCCATATCCTTCCACGTCCTTGTAGTCACTGCCGTCTGCTTGATAGAACTTACTACACGGCGCCGTTACATGCTTCTTGGAAAACCTGGGGGTACTGGACCACGCCACTAATTCCCCACTGTCTGGATGTGTGACGCAACGCCATGGGGAAGCCTGATAACCGGCAGCCCAGACTGACGTTGGAGGCATAAAAAACGCTGTGATGCATTCAACTTCCGTGGACTCTGAATCAGCCGACATGGATCCAAGTCAAACATCCTCTCAACCTCCTGGGGACGACGTCAAGACACTACTTTTGGCTGTCCAGCATAGTCTATCGGATCTTTCTGGGAAGATGGATACGATGAATAATTGCCGTGACCTCCTAGTACACAAAGTTGACAAGCACGATGGGCAGCTTAAGGAGGCTGAACACTCTATCTCTGAGAATGAAGATACCACCTCTCAGTTGCAAGACCAGGTAACACACATGGACAAACTGTTAAAATTCATAGCGGCCAAAAATGAGGACATTGAAGCCCGAAGCAGCCGCAACAACATCCGCTTAATAGGCATTCCAGAAAGCACCAATACAGGACGTATGGAGGACTACGTTGAACGTCTCCTGCAGGGTTCAATTGGTACAGCCTCCTTTTCGACCAATCTTGTTGTGGAGCGCGCGCACCGCTCACTGGAGCCACGCCCCCCACCAGGGCCAACCCCAAGGCCCATTATTGCCAAACTTCTTAATTACAGGGACCGAGACATTGCGCTACAAAAAGCCCGTGAATTAAAACCGCTGCAATTCGAAGGCAATACGTTCTCCATATACCCCAACTTTACCCTTGCAGTTCAGGAGGCACGCCGGAAATTCCTCCATGTAAAGCAGAAACTCCACAAGGCCAACATAGAATATGCTGTTCTATACCCCGCGAAGCTCCAGATTACTCATGAAGACAAACATATAATCTGCACAAATCCACAACAGGTAGAAGACTTTCTGAAAACAGCTCTGAGACATTTGTCGTGGCGAGACCATGCTTCTAGATCCCCCTCGCCACCCGGAAGCTGATTAGCATCGGGATGATACATGGCAGAAAGCTTGTTGCTCTTTCTTTTCTGGGTCCTCAATTGACCATGACAAGGCATCATGAGATGTGAACTCCCTGTTGGACTCTGTTTCTTATGCTGTTGTTCCTTCGTTGATGTATTGCTAGAGGACCCATCGCTACTACCGACTGGTCTTGGACAGATAAGTGCCCTAGTGGCTTTGAACATTGTATATGTTATCGTTGCATATTTGAAATTGCATTTCTGTACAACTGGTAGATGTCTTTGATGCATCACAAATCACAAATATTTCCATTGACCAGTGCTGCCACCCCCTTTGAAACAGATTATCCCATTGTGTGGTGCGAGGACGAGGTTAAATACTTAGTGATACGCGTTACAGCGGACCGGGATGAGCTAATGATTCTTAACTACGGGTATGCGATGGAACACGTCACTGGCTGTATTACTCGTTGGATTGCACTACCCTTAACCATGGCTGGTCGCATATCCCTCATAAAAATGGTTATTCTTCCGAAATTTTTATATTTATTCCTCAACATCCCTTATGACCCCAGCCGCCACTTCTTTAGTATTCTCCTATCAGAACTGATTAGACTGGTATGGGGCGGTAAACAGCCACGTATTCAATGGGACACACTTTTGCGGCCTTATGCGCAGGGAGGCTTTGACATCCCTAATTTTGGATTATATTATATAAGCGCGCAGGCACACTTCGCTCACTACTGGTTTCACTCACCACGTTATACTCCACATGTCGCCACTGAGCACTGGCTTTCGGACCCAATCCCACTGGATGGCGTCTTACTCTCCAGCGTTGAACCTCAGGGACGTAGCCCCACCTCAGTTGATTGCACGATAAAGGCCTGGGCTCGCATCTTGAATCGTACGCCCGAATCCTGCCTCTATTCCCCCCTTCTGCCACTCACCTATCAACCAGATGTGGCATTATTGCAGAAGGGCATATTTAAGAAGATGGCTCGCACACAGAATATTCGATGCTGGGGAGACCTATATGTCGGAGGCAAGTTCCATACTCTCCAGCAAATGTGCCATGACCCCCCGCAATCTACCATGGACACCTTTTTATATGCTTGTCTTCGTCATGGCTTACAGGCTTGTCACTCCACATACCCTTCTGAACCGAACACCTTGACAACATTGCACCAAATCTTGCTCGCAGACTCCGCTTCACACTTGGTGTCCACACTTTATCACACCTTATATGTAGATAATAATTACCCGCCATGCGCATCTCGCGCTAAATGGGTGGCAGAACTAAATCAGTACCTAACCGATGACCAATGGATGTACTGCTGCAAGCAAATGAAGCAGGTCTCCTCCAATAGTAGGCTCTGTGTCATACACTACAGATTAATTCACCGCAGTTATTACACCCCGGTCAGACTTCACAATTATGGCTTGCGTGACTCTGATAGATGCGACAGGTCTCAGGTAGAACATGCTGTCTTTTTACACCTAGCATGGGGATACCCTGGGGTACTTAGCTATTGGTGTCAGGTCCTCACGGCCTTGTACTCTATGACTTCCGCACCAATCTCCAGATCACCACTTATTACACTCCTAGGGTATACTAAACATATTCCTGTTGCGTATCGGAAGTTCGTGTCCTTTTGTCTAGTGTTGGCTAAGCGCCGAGTGGCCTGTAGGTGGGGCTGTGGCCGAGCACCCAAGTTTAAGGAATGGCTAGGCGACATGATCCTTTGGCAAGATCAACTCTGCACATACGCTGAACTACTCCCTCACTGCTCACGGCCCCGTGACATTTGGGGCCCACTGCAGTCATACTTGCAAGAACACCCTACAATTACTACCGATGAGCCGAGAGGCCTACACACTTTGTGCATTTAGACACGACATGTCCCTTTCTGGAGAGAGATCTGCTGTATGTGCCCTCTTCTGCTTTGTCCTCGATATCCCGAGGCCGTCCCCCTCCTGAATCCCCTGTGTACATATTATTATTGCACCAACTGTGCAGGTTACATCGACATTGCTATATAACAGTATTATTACCTGCTTGTAATGTATTTTGGTATCCACTGACGTCCATTTGCTCCAAGTACTATAGCTCTTTATTTGATGAATGTTTCTTGATACTGCTCATAACGTAATTGCATTCTTAATGTAACTGCTGATGTGCTGATTGTAAATTATTGACGGAATTTCAATAAAAAAAAATATATATATGATGTGGATTTGTCCAAAACGGAAATGTTGCAGGGGAGCCACAAGATAAATTACAGTGATCAGGAATTGGGAGAAAAAAGAGTCATAGGTTTGAAAACACTCATTTGAGAATTAGTTGTAGGAATACATGCATGGAGTATTCTTAATAAGTGGGAGGAAAGATAGTCATAGAAGAAGAATGTTAAGAAGGGGATAGGGGATACACCTGTCGTACTTTAATCTTCGGGACCGCGTAGGGGGCAAGGCCCTACCCCTGCCTATCTTGGTATTAGCGAACCGCAAATGGTAAATGCGGCATGTACGAGTGCTTTACTCGTCGTTCTAGCTCTGAATGCACTGCGTACACGTTATTCTGCTGTACTACGCGGGTTCCATTTTGGAAGCAGTGGCCATCTTGTCGTTGCCCTCACATAGGCTATGATGGAGCAAATACGGGCCTCACAGCACATGTGCTTTCCCGTGACTTCTCTGTGACCTGGGCAGCTGGCTCTGCTGCCCCGGGTCAAACTGGTCTCACGAGCTCCCCTTCCTCCGTCCACCTGTGATTAGCATCAGGGCTCGACCCATCATAAAACCCTTCTCATCCTGCACAAACCCCTGGCTAATCTCTTCCACACCTGCTTGTTCCTGCTTTATGACTTGTTTCCCAAAACAGGAGATGCTCATGTTTATTGGGGGGTCTGCTTACATCTAACGTGGGATCTGAACCTTATTGTGTAAATCATTGTGAGTTGGCTGAACTGGAATGTGGGATGGTCATCACGACTCTGCCTTTTCTTTGTAACATATCCCTGTATATTGCCGTTTCATAAAACTCAGGAATGTATGCTTGAGGCCGAAAAAGGCCTATTTAAGACGAAGTCCGTTTCCATGATTTTCAGCAGTCTCCTGAGAACATACACGCTGTTGTACTTCTAGGATACCTGTCATTGGTCTGCAGCCAATAAACGATTCTTTGACTTCACCAGAAGACTCTGTGTTTCTGTAGGTCCGGAACAGGGTGAAACCCCGAAGTCATAGGGTGTGTGCCCCTGCACCGCTGGGTCTAGAATACCCAGTACTTCAGTTTGGCGCCCAACTCGGGCCGATTTCAGCGGTACCAGTCCAAGCCAGAGGTTCGTGAGGAGCTTCGTGTGGAAATTCCGGAGGAAGGCCGCCACTTCATCGACCCCTGCATGTCGACGTGGTCCGAAAGTCTTTTCTGCGAGGTTCTCCGCGTCCCGACGGCTACGAAGGACTGCTGCCCTGATTAATCGACCTGTTTTGGACCCTTGACGAGTTTGAGAGAGCGAAACAATCGAGAGAGTCTTCTGGTGACGTCATCGATCAACAATATTCAGTTAAGTATAAGTGGAGCGTCTCCCATTTGTTTTGGTATCCCTCGGGATCGTTTGGTTTGATTTGGTAATTGGTGATTTGGTGTTTGCAAACCCCAAAGCCAGAGGACTCGTGTATTCACGAGACTATCGTAATCGATAATCCTTTGACGTTTGGATCTAGACTAGTGAGCGAAGATGCCTGGTTCTGGAATATTTGGTAGATTATTCTGTTTGGGTTGTGGAAAAGATTTCCAGCTAGAGGAATCATGTCCGGTTCCTCCGGTTGGAACTCCAACTTATGAGCTCTATGTAAAACATGGCGTAGGCCCCATTGCATATAACGAAGTATGGATCCACTACACTAGGAAAGACGGTGTTTTAAAATGGCCCCAAAATGGTAGTTTCGATACCGATATTTTAGATAATTTGGAAATTAAATTGTTTAAGAAGAAAGCCCGGCCGGCGATGTTTGACTCTTTCCGCTTATGGCGAAAGGAAGCCAAACAGAAAGAAATTAAGTTAGCGAAAAAGAATAAAAGAGAGAGAGGTATGTCAGTAATGCAGGCAGCTGTACAATTTAAAGACAATGAGGAGGAGCAGATGAGCGAGCAATTGCATAGGCAGCGTAAGTTAGGGATTGACAAATGTTACCCGGTTTTACCACACTCTAAGCAGAATGAGTCCGAAGACAAGGAGAAAGATCACCTGATGTCACACTTGTTGAGTTCGCCACCCCCATATGCGCAAAATCCTACGGCGCCTCCTCAGCTTGTGAATATGCCGCCTCCAGTTAATATATTGCAGGCTTTGCCGCAACCACCAGCTGCCGCACAACCGGCTCTTATTAATGTAACGCAGCCCTCTCAAGGGCCGCCAGTTGTGCTTCCAACTGCCCCCGCACTTCCTGCAACTTTGCCTAATTCAGCAGCTGTCTCTCCCAACACTTTTCCTTGCACCACTTCGGTACCTATTTCTACGTCCTCTTTCCTTCCCTCTGTTTTCCCCCCTGTTTCTGCCTTAGCTTCTCCTTCAGCGCGACAGCGTTTAGCTAATGTGGTTACTTCATTAATGTCGCCTCTCTTTGAGTTGTCTGGTGCGACTCCTGGTTTGCAGCGTAAGCAATTGCGTAGTCAGTTGCCTACCCCTGATGAGAAGAACGTAATAGACAGCATGGCGCGCAGATGGATTATTTTCCCTTCATTGTATAATGTGGAATCAGTCGTTAATGTCTTCCATCAGTGGGATGCCCCGAAGCAGAGATATGTGTTTGAGAAAATGTGCGAAATTCTCTGTGAAGAGTTGGATGATAGTGGTAGAAATCCGAGGCCACAGGAATTGTGTAGAGTAAGGTTTGATTTTGGAACTGGTATGATTGTGGACCGCGATATAGATAAAGCAGTTGCGGTTGTATTGTCCTTCAGGAATGATGATTGTCAACAGTCATTGTTCGAACAGGATGTCCTTGTGGGGAAAAAGGAAAAAGCGCGACAATACCCCATGAGAGAAGTGCCCCCGGTATGGAAGGAAGCGGTCGCAGCTGTCGGTGCTAACCCCGCTGTGGCAGCACATTTCCAGCGTGTTTGGGTGCATGTTCCATGGAAGCGTTCTGAGGTGTTAGCGCTTAAGCAGTCTTTACCTGATCCCCGTAAAAACCCAGCGGGTTATTATAAAGAGTTGTCACAAACGGCAGGATCATGTGTTATGAATCTGGCTGACATAGACATGTTGTTTGGTAATGTTGTTCCACAGCCCCTATGGGGGTCAATCCGTAATGCGGATCATGATGCAGAGCTAGGGGATACATGGGCTAACATTATTGCTGCTGATGCAAGACAAACTGGTGGCGCGAAACCGGAGCCTCTAGTAGCTGAACTGCCTGGTAGAATCATCACGTATATGAAGACATTAATGCCAGCGATGCGCGTAAATTGGGACAAGTTATCTGCATGCAAGCAGAAAAAGGATGAGACAGTGTCAGACTTCTTTACTAGGTTTGAGGAAACGTTCATTGATCACAGTGGGCAGGATATGAGTACTGAGGGTGGCCAACGGTTGTTCGTGGATAAATTTGTGCAGAATTTACTCCCTGACCTGTGTAAAAAGTTGAAAGATTCGGAGAGTTCTTGGGCTGTTTCCTCTTCAGCGCAAATATTGGCTACTGCACAGTATTATGAAAACAGGGATAAAGACGAGAAAGATAGAACAGAGAAGAAAACGAAGGAATTGAAGACAAAGGTCCTTTTACAGCAGGCCTATCCACCACGTGGAGGTCAGAACAATTATAGGCAGCCCCCAGGCGTCTATCACCAGCCCCAACAGTTTCAGAACAATCAGCAAATGAATGGGTATTATCAGCCACGTGTCCCTGTAGGTCCCAACCAATGTTCATACTGCAAGGAGGAAGGTCATTTTAAATATAGCTGCCCTAAATTGATGCAGCGGAATGGTAATATGTATGGCGCAAGAGGTAGAGGTGGTCAGCAAGCTCCTAGAGGTAGAGGGCGTGGAAGTGTTCCCCAGAACGCGCGTCCTCTGCCGCCTCAAAATACCATTAATAGCTTTGATCAGCAAGCTAACGCAACTAGTAATACGGCCCAGTATTACTAATGATTATTATGCAGAGGATGGTGATGCAGAAAATAATGATTACTAGGACAGCCGTAGACAGAGAGAGGGAGTTGTTTCAGTGCCAGTGGATCAGAGCGGACCGTATGTTGAGGTGACTACAGCGAATGTAACGGAGCCTTTTCTGCTAGACACTGGTGCTGCAAAGAGTTCAATTATGCATTCCAAACTCCCTGGCGCACCTTTGTCTGGCAATATAAATGTTTCAGTAGGTTTTTCTGGCGCCCCTGTTAGGAATCCGATTTCTAGTCCCATGTCACTTTCTGTTGGACCTTGCGAGCTGAAAGCACCTCTGATTCTGACGACAGGTTGTGGTGAGAATTTGTTGGGATTAGATTTGTTGAAAGGATTGCACGCTACATTGTATTGTTCTCCTTCAGGAGTACAACTTACATTAGGCAAGAAAGTGATTTCCCCGATGTATTTGTCCAAAAATACGATGCCACCTGAACTGTCATCCCTTCCAGATGCCCTTTGGGCTACTGGTCCCAATGATGTGGGACTCTTGAAGATACCGCCATACGTGGTGACTTTAAAGGCTAATGTCAGACTGCCACGTATTCCCCAGTACAAAATCTCTAATGAAGGCCAGAAAGCATTGTTAGACATTGTCCACGACTTCATTAATAAGGGTGTGATTGAAGAAACAAGAGGCAACGTTTGCAATAGCCCGATTTTACCTGTCTTAAAACGAACGGACCCTTCACAGCCTCCTGTTTACAGATTTGTTATTGATCTTAGAGAGGTTAATAAGATTGTTGTGCCACAGTTTCCAGTTGTCCCTGATATAACTGCCTTGTTAACGATGATTCCAGCCTCTGCTGCATGGTTTTCAGTGATCGATTTGAAGAATGCTTTCTTTAGCATCCCAATTGCAGAGGAGAGCAGAGACATTTTTGGGTTCAGTCTGGGAGGCCGAAGCTTCCGCTTCAAACGCGCTCCCCAGGGCTACTTTGAGAGTCCATCCATATACAGTCAAGCTTTGAAAGCGCAGCTTGATGCACTTGTTTTACCTAGTGGCGCTATCCTGATTCAGTACGTGGACGATTTACTAATCGCTGCGGATACTGAAATGATCTGTAAAGAGGCCACATTGTCCCTGTTGCGTCACTTATCTGCTTTTCATCACAAGGTGTCTTTATCTAAGCTGCAATATTGTCGACAAGAAGTGACCTACTTAGGTCATCTCTTATCGAAGGAGGGAAGGAGATTGACCCCAGAAAGAATTCAAGCCATTGCACAGTTGAGTGTGCCAAAGACACAGAGAGAAGTACGTGCTTTCTTGGGCATTACTTCATACTGTAGGCATTGGATCCCTAGCTTTTCCTTGCTGGCGAAACCTTTGTTAGCCTTAACATGCAAGGACACACCGAATCCTATTCCATGGTCTGAAGAGTGCCAGAAAAGTTTTGTGGAACTGCGTAATGCATTGTGTTCGGCTCCTGTGTTGGGTACTCCTGACTATAGCAAGCCTTTTACATTGTATGTCCATGAGAAAGATGGATGTGCGTTGTCAGTGTTAACACAGCCTTTTGGCGACAGGCCGCGCCCGTGCGCATATTTTTCATCCACCTTGGACCCTGTAGCGAGGGCATTACCAAGCTGTCTGAGAGCGACAGCTGCTGCAGCGATGTCTATCCGACAATCTGCTGGTCTGGTAATGGATAACACATTGATCGTTATGGTTCCCCATGCTGTAGACACATTATTGAATAGAACCAAGACACAACACTTGACTAGTGCACGCTTATCGGGCTACGAGCTTACACTGTTAGCGAATCACATACACATAAAAAGATGCAATACGCTGAATCCAGCTACGTTGTTGCCGATTCCAGCAGGCTCAGATGAGATTGAGCAACATGACTGCCTGTTCAGAACGGAAGAGGAGACGAAAGGAAGAGTGGATTTAAAAGATACTCCCCTGACTGAGTGTGATGGTACCTTGTGGGTAGATGGTTCATGCTTTAAGCTCCCTAATGGTGACACGACTGCTGCATATGCTATCACGACTTTACAAACGGTTGTGGAAACTGCACGAGTGCCACATAATTCGGCCCAAGCTGCAGAGTTAATCGCCCTCACGAGAGCATGCGTGTTGTCTGAGGGAATGAGAGTGAATATATATACAGATAGCCAGTACGCCTTTGGCGTGGCTCATAATTTTGGGCGATTATGGAAAGAGCGTGGGTTCCTGACGTCACATGGAGCTAAAATTCAGAATGGCAAGTTGGTGAATGATCTCCTTGAGTCACTGACCCTACCGTTGCAAGTTGCGATCATGAAATGCAGTGCGCACAGGAAAGTTACAGATGATGTTGGTCGTGGGAATGCGTTTGCTGATGAGACCGCGAAAGAAACGGCACAGAATGTGAAGACTAGAATGTATGTTACAGGCCCCGCAAGATGGGTTAGTGATGTAGGAATGTGTGAGAACACCATAGAGAGTGTGAAGTCGCTTCAGGCTGAAGCCACAGAGGAAGAGTTAAGCAAGTGGAGAGAGAGTATGGGTAAGTTGGATGAGAATGGTTGCTGGATTGATCTGACAGAACATAGACGATGGTTGTTGCCTGATGCATATGTGCTTCCAGTAGTTACTATGGCACATGGAATGGCACACATCAGTACGAAAGGTATATGCAAGTTGTTGGCTCCAGTATGGAAGAATGCTGGGATTCCCAAGTGTGCAGAGAATGTGGTCAAGAATTGTATGGTGTGTTTGAAGTACAACCCTGGTAGGGGAACCCCAACTCCAGCCGGTCACTTTGCACCCCCATCATGTCCATTCGAAGTTTTGCAGCTGGACTTTATTCACATGGAAAGATGCAACAACCTGAAATATGTACTAGTGGTTGTTTGTGCTTTCTCAAAATGGATAGAGGCTTATCCTCTAAAAGATAACACTGCCCTGTCCACAGCCAAAGCCCTCGTGAAAGAGTTCTTCCCCAGGTTTGGAATGCCGAGAATGGTATGGTGTGATAATGGGAGTGAGTTTGTGGGTAAAGTGATGAAGAACGTATGTGAAGGATTAGGTATCCAGCAGAAGTTTCATGCTGCAAATCACCCCCAATCAGCTGGATTGGTAGAGCGCTACAATGGAGCCTTAAAGCTCAAGTTGGCCAAAATTCAGGCGAGCACTGGTCTTAAATGGCCTGATGCTCTGCCTCTAGCACTCCTGTCTACCAGAATGACGATACACTCACGAGTGGGACTTAGTCCCTACGAGGTGGTCTTTGGCCGCCCGGCTCATGTATGGGGTGTGCCAAGGCCCACGAAGTTTAGTGAGTTGGAGCATCCAGTGCTGCTCGATTACCTGTATGATTTGACTATTAAACTGCGTGTTTTGCACCAACAGGTTCATGATACTCTCCCTCAAGCCTCTGAAACTCCTGGACACCCTATCAACCCTGGTACATGGGTCCTGGTCCGGAATTTCCAGCGCAAGAGCAACGACGAGCCCCGCTGGATTGGCCCTCATCTTGTTCTACTGTCGACAAGATCAGCAGTGCGAGTAAAAGGGAAGAAGCACTGGATTCATGGTACCCACTGCAAGGTAGTCCCCTTGCCTTTGCCATATGACCAGTGGGTCAAGGAGGGTATCGCCGACTCTGAGACAGACACTGTACCTCGTTTCATACCATTCAGTGACGCACGCCTAAGAGACACAGTTTCAGACCAAGAGAGTGACAATATTTTGCAGGAAGCTGTGCCGCTATCGAATCGATTGGACACCACTCAGCCTGAACTTTTGTTTCGAGACCAAACGGCACCTGGCCGTCTACGTTATAATTTGAGACCTAGGCCCATGGACAAATAAAAATTTCCTTATTATTTCCTTTTTGACATTTTTTACTCTCCCATCTGAAAGACTTTCTTGATTTTTTGTTTTTCGAACCACCATCCGGGTTCTGCCGCAGGGTCGCGGTGTAAAGACTTTGGGGTACAGGCCGAAGACGTTAGGTCGACGGTTCTGGTTGGTCTAGGGCGTTTCCCTGGACTGACAGGCATACTCCTCAGCAGAAGAAACTCACCCGCCGCGAGCGGCCCGAGTAGAGGATGGAGTTTTTTAAGATGGAGAGACCGATTGAGGAAATGAACTTTAAAGCCAGGATGTGTAAAATTGTAAAAAGTAAATGTTTTGTCTTTTTGTGCCTTTTTACACTGTGTAGTATCATGATGTTTATTGTAGGACTTGTGTTTTTCTCCGCTCAAAAGCCCATTGCACCCACTCAACAGCCTACACCTCTTTCTACTGCCTCCTCTCACTCTTTTCACCCTTTGCCTGAGCACGAACAGACCAGAGGATCGGAGTTCGTAAATAACTCGTTTATCCAGCTCTTGCACCAGCACCAGCTAGTAGTGAATACGACCAATTGCTGGGTCTGTGGGTTAATGCCATATACCATTAACAAGGGTATTCCCTACCTGGTGCTGCCGTATAGTTCAAATGGATCATCATGGGCATTCCAGACCATGTTTCTCTATGCTCTAGAGACGTACTCCCCTCGCCAACCGCGTTCCATCAGACCCATCACCAATAATAAGGCTTTGATGAAAGGAGTTGCCGATATGAGTAGGGATATTGATGCATATTCATCCATTCCCAAGGAAGAGCTGAGACCTTATGTAGGATGGAACGCGACGGGGTATAGTATTAGTCTGGGTGAAAGACAGCGACAAATCTCATCTTCAATCTGGGTCGTACCCCACATGGGTCGGTTCTGCTTACAGGGTAATGGTCAGAACCCTAGGGCTCAACTCGGAAGAAGTGACTGTACTGAAACGTACACTTTCCCGTCACAGTTTTCCCCTGCGTTTCTAGCTGCCAAGGGCACATATTTCATCTGTAATGACCGAGCATATACATGATTGCCCCCTGATTTTCCGGGCACATGTTATATTGCGAATCTGCTACCGCCGACATTCACTGCTGCCTCTGATTATCACAAGACGAGAGTTGTGAGAGGTGTGATAAGTAAGGATGACACTGCCGGTCAGGTGAGGAAATATGAATTTTGTGATCAGTTATGTCCCCTATCTTAGACCCCAACGGCTCCATGTATATGCTATAAGTACATGTATGTTCCCTCCAGTTCCAGTTATGAAGACGCAAACACATGTGCGTCCACTGTCAACATGTCCTCTTTCAGATCCGCCATGAATGGGCCGGATATTCCATTCCTAAGTATGAAAGGCCACCGACTTTATATGGTTCATTTACTCCATTTTGTAGTTCAGGCGAGTAGGCCCTGAATTCTGCCATCAAGTCTTTTCCTGCTTTCTACCTCTGACAGCTTCAGTCTGAGCTCGCATCTGTATCCATGAACTTTGTCCTACTCCGTGCGCGGCTAACGGTGCCTGACTCGGCCTGTCTGCCTGCCAAAACTGTATTTCACCTTCAAGATTATCTGCTCCGCTCCTCATCCAATGCATTCCTGTCTAGTAGTTTAGGTAAACATTCTTTCAGCTACCGAGCAAGGGGCCCGGTTTCTCTGTCCTCATGCAAGTAATTCATAGCCTCTGTTACTATGGAAGATTTCTGCCCCCTCGCATCTCATGTAGACACTTAGACGCTTGTACACGCACTCATAGTCAGTATAGAATAGATTTCGTCCGAGAGACCTTTCCTTTTGGATAACACAGTTCTTTAAACATAGGATATTAGATATGATTTGGGAGTAGGTTGACTTGACCCCCCAGACTTCTGTCTCCACATGTAGAGCTAAATGCCAAGTCCCCTTCACCCCCTAGTTGCACGTCAATCACACGTCATGCGGCTGCGCACGCATCTCTGCCAAGTATTTCTGCTGACATTGCAGGATTCTCTTATGGATCCACCCACTTGTGACATCATGTATAATGACGTTTTCTAGTTACGCCTATATGTCCGCCTATTTTAGTTACGCATGCATATTTTTATCTGTCTTATCAGCTGATACGCCTCCTGCATCTGTTTCACTATAATGCCTTTTCTATAAAAATGATTACCTGTCAATAATGTATTGCCTTCCCTTCCTGAACCCCCGTGGTGATGGAATATGATGCCTGCAGTTCGAACTGTAAAGGAATAAAGCCCTTTCAGAACCTCTAATACCACGGATTCTGCCTCTTATTTTACTGAGTTATTCTTACTAGATTTACCGTATCAAAAATAGTATAGGTAATTAAAATATTTACCACATAAATTGGCGCCCGAACAGGGACACTTTCTCATCTCACGTGCCGGAGGTGCGTTGCAGGCCCGGTCTCCTGCCACAGCTGGACGGACAACAACGCGTACCCGCAGGATTTCCTGTATCTCCCTCCTGCCAAGCGGAGGTGACTGAGGCTGCGATCAACACCGAGACGAGGCGGTGAGAAGTGCGAAGTATCCCGACCAGAGCCTAGCTGAGAGAGCAAGATCCGAGGTATACAGAGGCCCACCAGGTTCCGAAGTTCCGCGTCGAGTCGAGTCCAGTCCGGTCTAGTACAGTTCAGTTCAGTTCCGAGGCCTTCCGTTCCGAGCTACCCGGTGAGTACCATTGCCGGGGAGGCATTTACACGTGCACATAGTCTGTGCCGGTCAAGACGGGTTTGGGTACACAAATCCGGTCTGCACTGTTTCAGCAGTGTATCTGTACTGTTTAGCAGTATATCTAGTATGTCTTGTATATAATTCAGTATCATTTAGTGTTAATATTATACCAGTAACTAGTTCCCTATAGTCATCATTGTTCGTTAAATGTCAAATGTTAAATGTTTTAAAACGTTCTACATATTGTGGTGTGAATGACTGTTCCTTATTGTGTTTACTGTATTAAGTGTGTTCAAGACTAAGTAACCAGATCTCGAAATGCCGCTCTTTTCGAAATTAAGACAGATCAAAACTAGAAAAGGGGTACTTGAAGAAGCTGTTCCCATTCCTCCTAGGGACACTCCAGGGTACTTCATGTATCATAAACATGGCCTAGACGCCGTATTATTTCTTGATTTATGGGTGGACTACACCAAGGAATTACCAGAAAGTCAGAGGTGGCCCGCAGCTGGGACCTGGGATGCAGATTGCATCATGAGAGTAGAAGAAGAATTATGGAAAAAGAAAGCCAGACAGTCACAGAAAGATGCCATCGAATTATGGCGTAAAGAATCATATAGACGTACAGAAAAAGCACTCAGACAGGAAGAAAAAAGTAAGGAAAATTCAAATAAAGCCCGAGAAAATATATTAATGGAGGAAGGTACCCGAGTAAAATCAGAACAAGTAGATAGACAAAGAAATACCCTTATGAACGGTATGTACCCTCTTTTGGCCGAAGGGTTACCTAAGGCTACCCCGGAAATACCTAAAGACTTGCCACCTCCATTGCTCCCGATAAAAGCACATCCCAAAGGGCATCCCAAAACCGCAAAAGATGTTTTCCTTTCCTCCTATTTAGATGACGTAGCTCCCGAGTATGTTAATACCGCACCACACAGACCGCTTGTCGATGATGTCCAACGCCAAGATCATCCAACTGTAGTCCCGCAACAACAAACTCCTACGCTCATTTCCGCAGGTCCTTCTGTTTCTACCGCTTTCCCCACATCTACAGTTTCTATCTTACATCCAACAAATCCTTTCGTGCCCAGCACCTCAGACGGTGCCACAGGAGGAACGACAGATATTTTTTCTACGCCACCCCGAGGGAATACATTTTCCCTTAGGGATTTAGCACACCAACGTACACCCAAACTAGCAACTCCCGACATGTTTAAAGAACTCCTAGTGGATTGTAGATATGATCCTGTGCCCGGTAAACGGGATGAAATGCTGCTGTCATCATTACGTATCCGACGAGCTACAATGTATTTAACGATGCTACCAGGAATGACGACACATTTAGAAAATATATATCACTTTGTCCAATCAGGGCGAGGTCCTGAAAGTATTAACAGAGCCATGGAATACCAGAAAGCGGAGGTACAGGTGCAACTGTTACGCTTCTTCATAAACTGTGTGATCAGAAATCAAGACCGGCCTGGGGTAGATCCGGAAGAAATGCAAAAACTTACCACATGGGGTCGGAATATATCAGAAGGGAAACATGATAAACAGTTATGTATAGTAGCCATGAACCGAAAGATCCGTAAAGAAGTAGAACGAATACATAAAGAAAGATTAGAGACAGACGAACCTGAACCAGACAGAGAGGAGGAGGACGAATCAGAAATGCCCGCAGGACAATTAGAAACGATGGCTTATGTAGGTAAAGGAAGACCTCATAATAATAACAGATGTTTTAATGACCCAATACGTCCGATACGTTCAGAAAGTAACAGAAATTTCCAAACCCCTATAATAAATATAAGGTCTCCCGAACATTTATTCCAAGCCGCTGATAATTTACTCCGAGAACGAAGGGGGTATCATATGCTCGATTCTATGGACGAACAAGAATTAGCCAGGTCAGCAGTCCTATGGGCTGACAGTCCCGGAAAATATAGTGATGATGCACTAGCACACACGTTTTTGAACCTTACCCCAGACGAACAGCGTTTAGCTGGTATATACATGATTCAACAACTCCTTATATTATATAAAAGCCAACACTCCGATCCTGGTCCCTTACCTGATATATTGACTGAATTACTCACGAATAGATGGAGAGGTTCAGGTACTGATTTAATTAGAGAAATACTAGAATTCAGGAACCAGTATATTCTTTTTGTATGCCCAGAACATGTCTCACTTCCCATCAAGGAAAGAACGACGTATTACATGGACAGACAGAATCCCTTACGCGAAGTACACCCTATCAAACTGGATGATGACAATTTCAAACGCGTGTTTGTGTACACGCCTATATCTAAAATGGAATTATTAGAAATGAAGAAAGTAGTACCTAGCCATGACAAAGACCCAGCGGGTTTCCATCGTGAGATCAAAGACATGTTACTTATGGGAGAATATACCTACCCCGACATAATGAAAATATTGAAAGTATTAATGCCTGCTGGCATTTACGAAAAACTCAAAGAAAAAGATTGGGAGGTAGGAGACCAAAAGATAGATTGGACAGCATTAGAAACAGAAGAGAAGGCCCGAGCTCCAGGTTCAGGGCTTGGGGACAAGACTAAAACACTACCAGGTTTACTAGTACAGGTACTGCCACGTTTATTAAGTACGAAAAGGGAAGACTGGGGTGCAATCTCAGCCTGTAAACAAAAGCAAGATGAAGACACCAGTGATTTCTATTCCCGATTTGAGAAATGTTTTGGTATAAATAGTGGCATAAAAGCAAGTAGCGAGTCATATCCACATCTGTTTGTGACAAAATTAGTTGAAAATTCCCTGCCCCAAGTTAAGAATAGAGTATTAAAATTCGAGAGTACCTGGCAAGGTAACACCCCGTCACAAATGTTACAAATGTTGCAATATCACCACAATAGAATTAGAGAGGAACAAGAACATGAACAAAGACGTATGAAGGACACGAAAATGAAAATGCTTGTGGCACAGTCAGTTCCAGCTGATGGTCATAAAAAGGGTGATACCACAGGTCCTGCAAAAGGGACATGCAACTATTGTAAACAACCAGGTCATTTCATACACGATTGTGCAGTCTTGAAACATAATATTGCCACAGGTAGAACACAGGAAAGACCACGTCCACCTAGACAGGATCAGAACCAACAACAAATCCCTCAGCATGCACAGTCCATGCCAGTCCCACGATCTATGCCAGCTCCACCACAGACCGTAGGTACAACACAGCAGCAGCCTATTGCTGCCACACAAGCAACAACGCAACAGATGTACCAGTATGCACAAACAGATTATCCCGATTATCAACGATACACATGAAACAGCCTAGAGAGGGAAGTTGGCTTACCCCTTATTGAGGTTCCTGTAGATCAAGAGGGACCTTATGTACATAGTGAACTATTAGGCCAAGACAGAAAGTTTTTACTTGATACAGGGGCAAGCAGAACAACTATACGACGCAGTGAAGTTCCAGGGGCACCTCTCTCAGGCTCACAGAATATTTCCCTTGGATTCTCAGGAAAGCCTATCATTAATGAAGTATCACAACCCCTCCCACTCACGGTTGGTCCATTGACACGAACTACAGATCTACTGCTTACTAAATCATGTCCAGAAAACCTGTTAGGTATAAAAACTTTGAAGGCTCTAGGAGCTATAATATGTTGTTCTCCGGAAGGAGTAAGATTATTTTTACGTGACTTCAAAGGTCACTACGTGTCCAGAGACATGGATCACCGACTACAGAATTTACCTACACATTTATGGGCACAAGGCCCCACTGATGTTGGTTGCATGAACATTACACCATATCGAGTCACATTAAAGGCAGGAGTGGTACTACCACGAATGCGACAATATAAATTACCACCAGATGCTGTAGTGGCTTTACTGCAAATCATTGACGAGCTTATTGCCCAAGGAGTGGTTGTGGAAACCGACTCCAATGTATGTAATTCCCCGATAATTCCGATTCTTAAACGAACTGATCCCAAGGCCCCGCCAGTATATCGATTAGTTATTGATCTGCGTGAATTAAATAAATGCATTGTGCCACAATATCCCGTGGTCCCAGACATCTCTTCATTACTGACAGCCATTGATTCCAAAGCAACGTTCTTTACTGTAATTGATCTCAAGAATGCCTTCTTCAGCGTCCCAATAGATCCGGAGAGCCAATACTTGTTCGGATTCAGTTTAAATGGACGAAGCTTTAAATTCACACGCGCACCTCAAGGATTCACAGAAAGCCCCAGCATCTATAGCCAAGCGCTCAAACGAGAACTTGACAGTATCCACATGCCAGTCAACACTGCCCTGCTTCAATATGTCGATGATCTGCTGATCACCGCTCGAAGCGAGCCTGAATGTGAAAAAGCATCACTGACGGTTTTACAGTTTCTGGCCGAAAAGGGGCACAAGGTGTCCCCTTCTAAGCTGCAATTTTGTGTCCAGCAAGTTGTTTATCTTGGGCATTCGCTGTCCAAGGAGGGAAGACAGCTTACACCCGATCGCATCCAGTTAATAGTTAACATGCCACCACCCAAGACACAAAAGGAGGTGCGAGCTTTTATAGGCCTCACTTCATACTGTAGGCAGTGGATCCCTCAATATGCATTCCTAGCAAAACCACTCATTCAGTTGACAACACAGGAGGCAGCCACACTGACTGTCCTCCCTTGGACTCAAGAACATACACAAGCATTTGAAAGCTTAAAGAAAGCTTTATGTCAAGCACCTGTTTTGGCAACACCATGTTATAGCAAACGTTTCACACTTTTTGTTACAGAACGCGAAGGTACTGCTTTGTCAGTACTCACTCAGGAACAAGCAGGCTCACACAAACCATGTGCTTATTTTTCCAGTACATTAGATCCCGTAGCTCAGGCTCTTCCTGCGTGCCTGAAATCAGTGGCAGCAACAGCTTTAGCAATCAGACAAAGCGATGCCATAGTGTTAGGACATCCATTGACAGTACAAGTACCACATGCAGTAGAGGTTCTCTTGAACCGAACGCAAACACAACACTTTACTATAGCAAGACTTACCGGTTATGAATTGACATTGTTCCAGCCACACATAGAAATCAGACGTTGTAATACATTGAATCCTGCCACACTTTTGCCAGTAAACGGAACAGACCCACTAGCA
This sequence comes from Triturus cristatus, assembly GCF_964204655.1. Classification (NCBI taxonomy): domain Eukaryota; kingdom Metazoa; phylum Chordata; class Amphibia; order Caudata; family Salamandridae; genus Triturus; species Triturus cristatus. The sequence continues at coordinate 137,343,074 of NC_140589.1, read as the reverse complement.
CATGATTGTATTGAAGTCATTACTATTACGACGAAACCCAGACAAGACTTGACAGACGTCCCATTGTTAGAACCAGACCTGACGTTGTATGTAGACGGTTCATGCATGAGAACAAGTACAGGAGAGTTAGTGGCCGCGTATGCAGTCACAACAGACACTGAAGTCATTGAAACAAATTGTATTAACACCTTGTCAGCTCAAGCAGCGGAGCTCATCGCTCTGACACAAGCCTGTATTCAAGCCACAAATAAAAAAGTCAACATATACACAGATTCACGTTATGCATTCGGAGTTGTACATGACTTCGGCGTGCTGTGGCGAGAGAGAGGTTATTTAACTTCTCACGGTGCCCACATTCAACACGGACCCCTCATTCATGCTCTATTAGATGCAATTCATCTACCCACTGCAATATCGATTATGAAATGCAAAGCCCATACGAAAGTTACCGATATCATTTCTCAGGGTAATGACCTAGCTGACAGAACAGCTAAACAGACTGCTCAAACTCACACAGCTGACACGACAAAGACAATAGCTCCGACACCGACACATTGCATGACAGTTAAGGATCCCGCTCTTGATGTAATTGACATACAGACACATGCTACACCAGATGAAATAAAGAAATGGACTGAATTAGGAGGGATCCAAACGGATCAAGGATGGATGACGAAGGAAAAATCTATATGGTTTCTTCCTGACTCTATGGTTCAAGTCATCATTAACACAATACATAGTCCAGCGCACCTAGGAGAAAAAGCTATGCTAGACAGCATTCAACACATTTGGTTCAACAAACATTTGCGAGCAGCTGCTAAACAAAAAGTTCGTACCTGTATGATATGTTGTCAGTTTAACCCAGGTAAAAGCATCCCCGTAGAACAGGGTGGATTTCAGCCTCCTGATCACCCTTTTGAAGTCCTCCAGATGGATTATATCCAGATGGAACGATGTCGAGGATTCAAATATGTTCTCGTAGTTGTCTGTGCTCTTTCCCGTTGGACAGAAGCCTACCCGGTTTCAGATTACACTGCCCCGACTACTGCCAAACAGTTAGTTCGAGAATTCTTCCCACGGTATGGTTTACCACGTGTTGTCTACTCAGATAACGGCCAGCCGTTCTCATCCGAACTGATGAAACACGTTTCACTTTTGTTAGGTTACCAATGGAAATTCCACTGTGTCCGACACCCCGAGGCAGCAGGTCTCGTGGAACGCCATAATCAAACTCTGAAAATTAGATTGTCTAAAATATGTTGAGAGAAAGGTGTCGATTGGGTAGTAGCCTTACCAGTTGCACTCTTTTACATGAGAATGGTAGCACATTCTCGAACAGGGCTATCCCCGTATGAAGTGATCTTCGGTAGACCACCAAATATGTGGGGGACGCCTATACCACGTAAAATAACTGATGTTGACTGTAATATGCTGACAGATTACCTGGCTTCCTTGATGTCTGCACTACAATCTTGTCGTTCACAGGTAGCCGCAGCCTTTCCCGATAACACCTAGGTAAAACCCAATGACGTGGTTCCAGGTGACCTGGTTCTGGTACGGAATTTTGACCGGAAGACCCAGCTGGAGCCTAGGTGGAAATCGCCTCAACTCGTTCTGCTAACAACAAGGACAGCCGTGAAGATCGAGGGCCGTAAAGGGTGGTTACACTCGAGTCATATAAAGAAATTTCATGGACTACCGTCCGATATAAACTCTCAGCCTTGTATTTCTTCACAGACTGATTCAAAGCTCCCCTTGGTTGAACCTACAAACACTGAACTTTATAAACTGAAATTAAGGTCTAGCAAGTCAGACAATTTGATTGTTTAAGTCCTCTCCAAGGTGAATCGGTTGAATTTGTCTCTGACATGTATCCTCTAGACCTGAATAGAGAAAGAAATCGACAGATGCTGCTTAAAAAGCATGCGTATTGTAAATCACTGCGTAGTCATTGCACAGTAACATTATTAATTTTGTTTTTCCTAAGCCTTCTGATTATCCTGACCAGTATATTGCTTCATACATACTACCCTATTTCTAAACGTGCCTACAATGTTACTGCTGAACATTCTTTTAGCGAATTACCCCCGCATGAGTTGTCCTATAGATTTGCGCTGCGCAATAACACTTTCATTAGTATGTTACATCATTCCCATCAGACCAGCAATGCTACCAATTGTTGGATATGTGGCCGACTCCCTCCCTATCAGAACTATAAGGGAGTTCTGCCTCTCTTTCCGTATCCGTTCACACACAATGGCTCCTGTGGAGCATGGTTTAGTTTAATTAATTCCTTAGATTCAAATTCAGTAATTTACCAAGACAATTGGGTATGGGGAAATCTGAACCTAGTTTTGCTTAAAGTCTGCTACCCTAACAAGGAGGGACTTCCCAAAAGAACAGGAACTGATCTAGAAAATGAAGTATATGGATTAGGTAATTTTACACTTAACCTCATGATCCTGAATGTTGAATCCGAAGCTGCACCAATTTTGCCCGCTATGTCAGTATTTCCAGTTAAAGGTGAATTATGTGTAAGAAAGAATGGTTCAATACATATGGGCCATAGTAAATGCACCACTGTAATAGAATTCAGTGATCAAGGCAAGTCTACATTTAGAGCTTCCCGTCATTCCTACTTCGTATGTGGCCAGACTGCATACATACGTTTGCCTTTAGATTGGGATGGTACCTGTTACATCGCATTCCTCTTGCCACCCGTTTTCCTAGCCCCTCCTGATTATCACAGAAATACCCATTTAGTACACAATAGAGAACGGAGAGATCTCCCAATTGTCGATTACACTGAAACGGCATGGGAAAAATATACAGATTTCAATAAAGGTTTCTTTCCCTATATAGGTACAGTCACCAATAGTAAACTGATACGTAGATTAACTAGGACCCTTGAAGCAGTAGTAAATGAAACTACTTCCGCCTTAGGTAACTTAACAGAGGAGCAGTCTGCGATGCGGATTGTTGTTCTTCAAAATCGTCTTGTCCTTGACGTCATTCTGGCCGATAGGGGCGGAGCTTGTAGGGTCATCGGATCAAGTTGTTGCGTATTCATCCCAGAAAACTCGCCCTCTGTATATAAAGCCATAACTCGTCTCCACAAGATTGTAAGCCTGATACACCAGAATCCAGGCACCTGGACTTGGTCCGGTTGGTTCTGGAGCGTGTTGTCAGCCTGGGGATGGAGGATCCTATCCTTCCTAGGTATTGGCTTTCTCATACTGTTCAGTTGCTGCTTATGTCTACAATGTGGGCCAGCGATTTGTGGTCTGTGTGCCACCTCGTGTATTCCACATCCAAGTTTTCGCTCAAGATCCCGGATGAAGAAAGAAGAACAAATGATGCTATATGAACAGATCGATGGATTGATGAAGATTGATATCTCCTGAGGGTCCGTAGGGGACAAGGAGGGAATGAGGAAATATGAATTTTGTGATCAGTTATGTCCCCTATCTTAGACCCCAACGGCTCCATGTATATGCTATAAGTACATGTATGTTCCCTCCAGTTCCAGTTATGAAGACGCAAACACATGTGCGTCCACCGTCAACATGTCCTCTTTCAGATCCGCCATGAATGGGCCGGATATTCCATTCCTAAGTATGAAAGGCCACCGACTTTATATGGTTCATTTACTCCATTTTGTAGTTCAGGCGAGTAGGCCCTGAATTCTGCCATCAAGTCTTTTCCTGCTTTCTACCTCTGACAGCTTCAGTCTGAGCTCGCATCTGTATCCATGAACTTTGTCCTACTCCCTGCGCGGCTAACGGTGCCTGACTCGGCCTGTCTGCCTGCCAAAACTGTATTTCACCTTCAAGATTATCTGCTCCGCTCCTCATCCAATGCATTCCTGTCTAGTAGTTTAGGTAAACATTCTTTCAGCTACCGAGCAAGGGGCCCGGTTTCTCTGTCCTCATGCAAGTAATTCATAGCCTCTGTTACTATGGAAGATTTCTGCCCCCTCGCATCTCATGTAGACACTTAGACGCTTGTACACGCACTCATAGTCAGTATAGAATAGATTTCGTCCGAGAGACCTTTCCTTTTGGATAACACAGTTCTTTAAACATAGGATATTAGATATGATTTGGGAGTAGGTTGACTTGACCCCCCAGACTTCTGTCTCCACATGTAGAGCTAAATGCAAAGTCCCCTTCACCCCCTAGTTGCACGTCAATCACACGTCATGCGGCTGCGCACGCATCTCTGCCAAGTATTTCTGCTGACATTGCAGGATTCTCTTATGGATCCACCCACTTGTGACATCATGTATAATGACGTTTTCTAGTTACGCCTATATGTCCGCCTATTTTAGTTATGCATGCATATTTTTATCTGTCTTATCAGCTGATACGCCTCCTGCATCTGTTTCACTATAATGCCTTTTCTATAAAAATGATTACCTGTCAATAATGTATTGCCTTCCCTTCCTGAACCCCCGTGGTGATGGAATATGATGCCTGCAGTTCGAACTGTAAAGGAATAAAGCCCTTTCAGAACCTCTAATACCACGGATTCTGCCTCTTATTTTACTGAGTTATTCTTACTAGATCTACCGTATCAAAAATAGTATAGGTAATTAAAATATTTACCACACAGGAAGCAGGAGACTTTTTTTTGGGTTTCCTGCCTTTTTGGGGACCTATGGTCAATAGTAGGAACCTGAGACAGCTGACACGTGTGGTTGAATCCACTATAAATGTAACGGCTGGTGCCCTTAGTAATCTGACAGCTGAGCTCCAAGCGGATCGCCTTATGACTTTACAGAACCGCATGGTTCTAGACGTTATTCTTGCAGACCGCGGTGGGGTATGCAAGGTTATCCAATCCAGTTGCTGCATTTTCATACCAGACAACGCTCCAACGGTGTATCAAGCCATCTCCAAACTCCATAAAATATCTGAAGCCATACACGTGGATAAGGGAGATTGGTCACTGATGGGATGGTTCTGGGAACTGATATCTGCCTGGGGTTGGAAAGTTCTGATGGTCATCGGAATGATCTTAGCCATTCTTTTCCTGTTCTGTCTGTGCATACAGTGTGCTCCTGCGATGTGTGGCCTCTGTGCTACCTTGTGTATAAGGAAGCCTGTGTCGAGAGACGAGCTAAGTAATAGGATGATGCTACAGCAACATCTCCATGACTTTGCGGATATTGACCTAGACTCGGATTGAGATGAGTATAGTGATCGCCTATGTAAGGGCAAAAGGAGGGTCTGTCGTACTTTAATCTTCGGGACCGCGTAGGGGGCAAGGCCCTACCCCTGCCTATCTTGGTATTAGCGAACCGCAAATGGTAAATGCGGCATGTACGAGTGCTTTACTCGTCGTTCTAGCTCTGAATGCACTGCGTACACGTTATTCTGCTGTACTACGCGGGTTCCATTTTGGAAGCAGTGGCCATCTTGTCGTTGCCCTCACATAGGCTATGATGGAGCAAATACGGGCCTCACAGCACATGTGCTTTCCTGTGACTTCTCTGTGACCTGGGCAGCTGGCTCTGCTGCCCCGGGTCAAACTGGTCTCACGAGCTCCCCTTCCTCCGTCCACCTGTGATTAGCATCAGGGCTCGACCCATCATAAAACCCTTCTCATCCTGCACAAACCCCCGGCTAATCTCTTCCACACCTGCTTGTTCCTGCTTTATGACTTGTTTCCCAAAACAGGAGATGCTCATGTTTATTGGGGGGTCTGCTTACATCTAACGTGGGATCTGAACCTTATTGTGTAAATCATTGTGAGTTGGCTGAACTGGAATGTGGGATGGTCATCACGACTCTGCCTTTTCTTTGTAACATATCCCTGTATATTGCCGTTTCATAAAACTCAGGAATATATGCTTGAGGCCGAAAAAGGCCTATTTAAGACGAAGTCCGTTTCCATGATTTTCAGCAGTCTCCTGAGAACATACACGCTGTTGTACTTCTAGGATACCTGTCATTGGTCTGCAGCCAATAAACGATTCTTTGACTTCACCAGAAGACTCTGTGTTTCTGTAGGTCCGGAACAGGGTGAAACCCCGAAGTCATAGGGTGTGTGCCCCTGCACCGCTGGGTCTAGAATACCCAGTACTTCACACCACCTCCGGGAGAAGGGGTGGAACAGAAGGAGTAGAGGCTTACCCATTGCAAGAGGTACCGAGCGGAGGGGCTGTGCAGGTGCCTTGGAGCAGGGGAGATTTGGCAGCATTCACAAATGACTTTCCTCTGCTGAGAGAGAAACCTGCTGAATGGTAAAAGCAAGTTGATCGTTTTGTTAAGATCTCATACGTTTTCGAGGATTAATTTGAATACACTGTTTGACATCGTGGTACATAGTGATTTGTGGTCGGATTGTAAAATTGCTGTTGATTGGCCATCTGCTGAACCGGATCCAGACTGCATAGCACATGGTCCTTCACCCTTAATCAAGAAAAAGTTTGAGCAGGTAATCACATGGTTACAGTCTACGATCTCGCCACAAGATATCGATTGGGTTAGGATAGATCGAACCACTCAAGAACCCAAGGATACAGTACGTGCTTATTATTAAATTCTTTTGCAAGCCTTTAAGCAGAATAGTGGGTTGGAGACTCTAGATTCTAAGGACATGGAACAGTTTGTTTCCAAGTTTGCCTTTGGATTGAGACCAGAAATTAGTTTCATGATTCAGCAGCATCTAATTTGCTGGCAGAATAATTCAGCGGGCGAAATTCTGCGATATGTCAGATACTGTAGTGACGAAGTGGATTCTAAGCTTGAGAAAATAAAGGACAAGCTAATGCTAGTCCAGGTGAGGAACGCAGATAGGGTAGAGCAAGTGCAGACAAGCATAGGAACGTTGGGCAGGAAGCAAGGAAATAGTCATGAAGGGAGCCAGAATGTGTCTGCTCACTTGAGTCAGGGAAGAGGAAGACCCATAGATCCCAAGACAGAGATTGAGATTGGTGCCCTGAAGAAAAACACTGTATGGCATTATTGTCACAAAATTGGACATTGGAAGTGCGGGTGTCAATCAAATCCAGCGAACTAGCTTCAAGACGAGGATATTGTAGGTACAAGAGGTTCTCAGTACAGTTACAAAACCCAATTCCATGAACAGAGGGGGCTTGGGTCGACAGACACAGGTTCCGCAACCTCTGAGAATTCCACCGGGAAATCAAGTGTACCACCAGATGCCTTTTATTGAGGCACTGGATGAGTTTAATCCAGACTTGTTACAAAGACAGTGCCTGTACCCTTGGAGCAGTCTTAGAGGTAGACCAGAGAGGGCCGTATGTGGAGGCAGATGTGGACGGTAATCCCCTCACATTCTTGATTGACACTGGTACTAACCGTTCTACTGTGAGGTCCGCAGTAGTTCCACACCTACCCCTCTCGGGACAATCAATCCAAGTTGTAGAAGTTGCCAACAGGAGAATGACAAATCTGTTAACAGATGAGAAACCTGTGAGAATAGGAACATTTCAAGACCAACACCAATTTGTGGTGTGTGCTTCAAATCCAGTCTGTCTATTTGGTCGTGACCTCTTGTGTATATTGAATTGTACTATCTATTGCACTCCCAAAGGAGTAGAGCTGCAAACCAATGATGATGACATTGCATTCAAACTGGCGAACCAGAATCTCTGCATAGACATGTCCCCCTTGCTTACAGTGTAAGATCTGCCATATGATTAGAGGGACGCTGTCGCTCCAGTAGTGTGGGATTTCACAGGAGAAGAGATAGGACTGATTCGAGGGGTGGAGCCAGTTAAGATACAGATCAAGCCAAATGCTGAGCTTCCAAGAACCTCTCAGGACAACCTGACTCCGGAAACGGTGGCAGGATGTGGTATCGTCCTCTTCTCTCAGTCTAGTTCCTTCCCTGTGTTTTGTACTCTGCTGCTCAGCCAGTCTCAGTTATGTCTTGGAATGTTCCCTTTGTGTATCTTTGAGTGTATTTGTCAGTTGATGTATGTAGGCTGAGCAGCAGGGATGCTGCTCCCAGTGGGGCTTATTCATTTGATTTACTTAATACTACTTGTGTTCCTGTCCTGACTGAACTTTGGAATAAAATTATCATCAAGATAAAACAACTCAGTCTACCTCCTTTCATTGAATTTTAGACAGGGATTACACCTGTGATTGAGTCAATGATTGAGCAATGCATTCTGAAGGAAATCATGGTGAGCCCATAAAATTCGTCCATATTGGGATTGCGGAAGCCGAGTGGGAAATACAGGATCGTGCAGGACCTGCAAAAGGTCAACACGATTGTAGTTCCATGTTGTCCTGTGATACCGAATCCATCTGTGATATTGTTCCAAATTCCTTGTGAGGCCGAATGGTTTACTGTGATTTATCTATGACAAGCAGTTTTCTCGAAACCCTTGCACGAGGTAAGCCAATTTTTGTTTGCTTTCCATTTGGAAAATCGTGGGTTAATGTGGTGTCGTATCCCACAAGGGTAAACGGAGAGTCCATCAGTCTTTAATCAGGTCCTGAAGATTATCCTTGGGAGTCTAGTGCTGCAGTGGAGTTCAGTACTCGTGCAGTACATTGACGACCTCCTGATTGCATCGGAAACTGAGCAGGCTTGTAGGATCGATACTGTTGCACTGGTGAACCACCTGGCAGAAAATGGACACAGTGTCCCAGAGCAAACTCCAGTACTGTTTGCCTGAAGTTCAGTATTTGGTTCATCGCATTGAGAAAGGCAAGAGGAAGGTGTCACCAGACCGCATTGAGGCGATCATGAAAATTAATGCACCTACCACGCAGAAGGAAGACATGATGTTCTGGGGAATGGTTAGCTATTGTCGCCAGTGGATTCCCAACTTTTCAATTAAAGCAAAACCTTTGCAGAGGTTAACACACAACGATGTGAGTGATCCGGTAACTTGGGACAATGATTGTTTGGTTGCCTTCTTGGAGTTAAGGGAGAGCCTCTGTCATGCCCTGGCTCTAGGAATGCCTGATTACAACAAAGCATTCTTGTTATTCTGTTGTGAGTGTGAAGAATGTGCACTGTCAGTATTCACCCAGACGCACGGTGGTATCCAAAGCCAGTTGCCTACTTTTCAGCTACATTAGATCCTGTAGCTTCAGCGTTGCCCGGATGTGTCAGATCCGGATAACTGACATAATACCGACGGGCAGTATATCGAGTTGCCAAAATATCGACACCAAAATATCGACGTCAAGAATATTGACTTCCTATCTACATCATGGTAATTACAAAAATATCGAAAAAAATATATCGATGTCAAAATTTAGTTGTAAAACATATAGTTATTTTTAAATATTAAATAAAAAATGTAAGATAAAGTAAATAATACCTTTAATTAAAAGAAACATAGTTAAAAATATTAAACCATGTTTAAAAATAGGAAATAATACATATAATGTTAAAATAACTTAAACATATACATATATAAGATAATATACATATTTAATCCACAGAGTGCAACAGTAGGGAAAGCAGTGGATAGCGTAGGGGTAAAAATTACTATTCCCACTACAGAGAGTACAACAGTAGGGAAAGCGCTGGATAGCGTAGGGGTAAAAATTACGATTCCCACTCCACTGAGTGCAACAGTAGGAAAAGCATTGGATAGCGTAGGGGTAAAAATTACTATTCCCACTCCAGTGAGTGCAACAGTAGGGAAAGTGTTGTAATTAAATAATGATTTATTAATAAATTAACAATAAATAAATTAAAAATACCAATAAATTAAAATGAATAATTACTTTAATAATATTAAATTGCTTCCCACCCTATTCCCCAATAAAAACACAACACCCTCCACATAAAAGGTCACACAATTAATGTAATTTTCACTTAATCAATTAATAAAAATTAATTACCAATTAATAATTAACAATAAATTAATTACCAATACCAATACATAATAATTAATAAACAATTAATAACCAATCAAAAATTAATTAACAATAAATTAATTATCAATACCCCAAAAAAATTAATAATTACTTAATTGCAATTAAATTACTTCCCACCCTATTCCCCATATAAACCCACAACCCACTCCAATACTAAATTAATGCAATTAATATAATTATCAATTAATCAATCATAAAAATGAATTACCAATTAATAATTCATTAACAATAAATGAATTATCAATACCAATAAATACGAATGTATAATTACTTAATTAGAAATTAAATTACTTCCCACCCTATTCCCCTATAAACCCACAACCAACTACAAGACTAAAACCCCAAAAGTTATTAAAAATATTTAATAATTCATAAAAAGTATTATTTAATTTGCTATAATTAAATTACTTCCCACCCTATTCCCATATGAATCACAACCCGCTATGGCACTAAAACGCAAATTTGACTAATTTAAAAAATTTTTATACATATATTTAAAAAAACGGTACAATATTTAACAAAAAATATAGAACACATACATGTAAAATACATACTAAAATACATAACACTAATATAAACATTGATATTATTAACATCAATATTTTTGCTATCGATATTACTAACTTCGATATTAACAACATTGATATTTCTTACCTTCAGTTCAATATTCTGGTAGTCAATATTCTTGATGTCGATATTCTGTCCCTACGATATTTAAAACTCGATATTAATGTAGGTCGATATTAAAAACTCAAAATTATGCCTGTGCACCCTTAGATCCATTGCTGCAACAGGTGTCAGCATTGAAAGGAGTGAAAGCATTGTGATGGGTCATCCTCTTAATGTCTATGTTCCACACTTAGTTAAGTTCCTGATGACGAGAACCAAAACACAACATTTGACGAATAACAGGATCACACGATATGAGCAGGTTATTCTTGCATCCAAAAATATAACTTTGAAGAGATGTTCTGTGTTGAATCCTGCTACACTGATGCCTTTTCCAAACACCAAGGGGAAGATTATGAGGACCATGACTGCCTCAATGTGAATAAACCTTGCATCAAACCGAGACCCGACATTTTTGATGAACCTCTGCCTGAGTCAGACCAAATCCTCTTTGGTGACGGTTCATGTGACGATGCAGGTTATTTGAGAGTAGTGTTTGATGCCTGTACCATTTCTGGTGTAGGGGAAGCTGCTTGTTTACAGGGAGTAGACTCAGCACAAGTAGCTGAAATTATTGATCTGACACGTCCGTGCCTTGTTTCGGATCAAATCTGAGTCACCATCTACACCGATAGCCAGTATGGGTTCGGTGTGGTTCATGACTTCAGACAGGTATGGTCATAGAGGGGGCTCTTAACGTCATCAGGATCTCCCATTAGAAATGGGGAATATGTGAGACCATTTTTGGAGGCTCTGCAATGACCAAAGGAAATAGCTGTGGTTAAGTGTACTGCCCCTGGGAAGGGGGGACTTAGTCACATTGGGTAACAGGCATGCGGATGAAGTGGCACGTTTCTGTGCTGAACAAGGTTGCATTTTAATGGGGATTGTGCAGGAGAGAGCACAGAAAGAACCAAGCTCAGCATGATGTTTGCGCTGCAGACACTGGGGATGAGGTCAAATGTCTGCAGGGGAAGTGTCAGATCAAGAAGGAGCTGATTGGATTGAAGCAGGTTGTGAGAAAAGAGATGATGGCATTTGGGTTTCAGCTGATGGTCGAGCAGTATTGCCGGATCGCTTATTGAGCCCTATGGCCAGACAGATTCATGGAGCAGTTCATATTGGGAGAGATGCCATGGTGCAAGTGTTCAGACAAACATGGTACAATCCACGGTTCTGTGAGTTTGCCGATGAGGTGTGTCACAGATGTGTTACATATCAACAGATGAATGCTGGGAGTCTTTTTAATAGGATCCAACTTGACGTCATTGAGATTCCCAGGTGCAATGGATTGAGATATACTTTATTTGTGGTGTGTGTTTTCTCACGATGGGTGGAAGCATATCGTACTAGAAGGTGTAATAGTCTCAGAGTAGCAAATTTACTGCTTATGGAATTCATACAGCATTTTGGATTTCCAACTTCATTGGAGTTGGATAGAGGAACGCATTTCCAAAGTGAGATTATGAAGCTGTTGTGTACTGCCTCACAAGTTGATCAGAGATTGCACTGTAGTTACAGACCGGATGTGTCTATTCTGGTGGAATGGATAAATGGAACTCTCAAAATGTGAATGGCAAAAGTCTGTTCTTCCGCGTCTTTGAAATGGCCTGATGCATTGCCTTTGGTGCTAATGAGTGTGCATAGCTTACTCGATAGGAAAACAGGACTTTTGCCCCACGAAATCTTAATGCGGAAGATGATGTGATTGCCAGCAGTGCTGTCTACAGCATTGAGAAACATCTCCAATGATTTGATCCTTGATAAGTGCAAAGGACTGGCTGACGTAGTCCGTTCTGTGTCTTACCAGGTTGAAGCTGCGAATGCCATGACCTGTCCCCAGGCGATTGGATACTTGTCCAAAAGCACGGGAGGAAGAACTGTCTTGATGCTCGCTGGAGAGGTTCATACCAAGTGATTCTGGTGGTGAATACAGCTGTGAAGTGAGGGGGCTTGCTGAAATGGATCCACGCCTCCCACACCCGCAGGGTTCAGGACCCACGGAAGAAACCGCTCTTTTCCCTAAGGAAAATCCAGCCGTGGTTGCGAGGCGAGCCAATGGAGAGGGCAAGCCAAGCTGTAAGGGTCACTGACGAGGCTGGTTACCCACCAGAGCAAGCTGAGGGGGGTCCGCTACCCAAGACCCAGGTATTGACTCTGAGGAAGACGGTAATGTTACAAGTGGAACAGTCAGTCTCAGTCGAAGAAACTGGTGTGGCAAGTGGTCAGGTGCAGAAAAAGAAGGTACAAATTGCAAGGGAGTCGTGGCCTGTGAGACAGAAGAGACAGAATCTGAGACTTGCTTCGGAGAGAGACCTTGCCCCTATGTCTGAAACGTCTGAATCGGACTTAAGTGACACAGAGCAAGCACAGGCGGGCATGAGGAGATCAAGGAGAGCAAGAGTGCTGTGCTAGAGATATGCTGCTCAATAGTGGACTTATCTTATAACAGATGCCAGGAGCGGTGGGGACCGGGAGACTGAGGTCTTCACGAGTGACCAGCAGAGTTTGAACCCAGCCATATGCAAATCAGTCTTGACCCTGTGCCCAATGGGAACAGTCCAGCCCGATCTGCCAGGCCAGGTCCTCCCTGGACACAAGCATCCTCAGACCGGTTTCGGGGTTTCACCCCTCATTAGCCGGGATAGCTTGACTCCAGTGGCATGGAGAGCACCGGACCCACATCTGGACATACCCGTCCCACTCGGGGTGACAAACACAGAAAGAACAATTGATGGACAGAATGCAAGACAATGTCATACATTCACCCTAGTACAGAGATCTGGGCCTAAATCTATCCTTTTTTTTGCTCACCATGCCAATCCAGTTTGAATCCAGCCACATGCAAATCAGTCTTGACCCTGAGCTCAATGGGAACAGTCCAGCTCGAACTGCAAGGCCAGGTCCTCCCTGGACACAAGCATCCTAGGACCGGTTTTGGGGTTTTACCCCTCATCAGCCAGGACAGCTTGACTCCAGTGGCATGGAGAGCACGAGAACCACATTGTATTGTATTGTGATGTATAAACTTTTGTATAGCGCAGCTATCACCCAACGGGTATCCTGGCGCTTGGAGACCATGATGACGTGTAACAGCAGAACGGCTGAGCTACTAATCAGGAGTATTGCTACCTGTTCCTGTCAAATAGCCATCTGGGCATACCCGTCCCAATCGGGGTGACAAACGAAAAAAGAACAATTGATGAACAGAATGCAGGACAATGTCATACATTCACCCCAGTACAGAGATCTGGGCCTAAATCTATCGTTTTTCTGCTCACCATGCCATTCCAGTTTGAACCCAGCCATATGCAAATCAGTCTTGACCCTGTGTCCAATGGGAACAGTCCAGCCCGATCTGCCAGGCTAGGTCCTCCCTGGTCAGAAGCATCCTAGGACCGGTTTCGGGGTTTCCGCCCTCATCAGCCAGGACAGCTTGACTCCAGTGGCATGGAGAGCACGAGACCCACATCTGGGCATACCCATCCCACTCGGGGTGACAAACACAAAAAGAACAATTGATGGACAGAATGCAGGACAATGTCATACATTCACCCAGTACAGAGATCTGGGCCTAAATCCATCGTTTTTTGCTCACCATGCCATTCCACTTTGAACCCAGTCATATGCAAATCAGTCTTGACTAACCCTGGGCGTAGTTCGCGAAGTAGCGCTACGAGTAGCTACGCAAAGTGCACTTCGCCCTACGTGAGCTACGCGTAGCACTTGATGAACTGCGTAGTACCCTGTTCGCAGTGTGCAAGATGACGTTTTCAATGATTGCAAAATGCGGAAAAGCATCCGGCACTGTGCAATCATTGAAAACGGCATCTTGCACAGTGCGTGCTGTAGTTTTCTGCCGCTCGAGTAGATTTTTACTCGAGCGTCAGCTTTCTCAACACGGACTGGTAGTTTCTCATCGCGAACACTCGCAATGAGAAACCTGACCTCCCCGCGTTGAGAATCTCGCCGGGAGGTTTATTTTCCACGCTCGCGATCGCCAACTTGATGTTGCTGATCGCGAACGAGGAAAAAGTCTCGCCGGGATGTCATTTTGCTTGCACGCGGTCGCCTACTTGACGTTGAGGACCGCGAGCAAGCAAAAAATTACCGCTGCACTACGCAATGCTACGCTACGCGTGTTTGCACTGTGCTACGTGCAATTTGCGTAGTGCGAAGTAGTGCAAACTTCGCAAACTACGCAAGCGTAGCGTAGTGCTTTGACCAGGCTTAGTCTTGACCCTGTGCCCAATGGGAACAGTGTAGTCCGAACTGCCAGGCCAGGTCCTCCCTGGACACAAGCATCCTATGACCGTTTTCGGGGTTTCACCCCTCATCAGCCAGGATGCCTTGACTCCAGTGGCATGGAGCGCATGGGACCCACATCTGGACATACTCGTCCCACTCGGGGTGACAAACGCAAAAAGAACAATTGATGGACAGAATGCAGGACAATTTCATTCATTCACCCCAGTGCAGGGATCTGGGCTTAAGTCCATCGTTTTCATTGCTTACCATGCCCTTCTGGTTTGAACCCAGCCACATGCAAATAAGTCTTGACCCTATTCCCAATGGGAATGGTCCAAACTGAACTGCCAAGTCAGGTCCTCCCTGGACTGGAAGAACGCATCCTAGGCCCAGTTGGGAGTTTTCACCCCTCATCAGCCAGGAAAGCTTGACTCCAGTGGCATGGAGAGCACAGGACCCACGTCTGGGCATACCCATCCCACTCGGGGTGACAAACGCAAAAAAACAATTGATGGACAGAATGCAGAACAATGCAGTACTTTCTCCTTAGTACAGAGATCTGGGCCTAAATCCATCGTTTTTTTGCTCACCATGCCATTCCAGTTTGAACCCAGCCATATGCAAATCAGTCTTGACCCTGTGGCCAATGGGAATGGTCCAAACCGAACTGCCAGGTCAGGTCCTCCCTGGACTGGAAGCAAGCATCCTAAGCCCAGTTTGGAGTTTTCACCCCTCATCAGCCAGGATATCTTGACTCGAATGGCATGGAGAGCACAGGACCCATGTCTTGGCATACCCATCCCACTCGGGGTGACAAACGCAAAAAAAAAATTCATGGACAGAATGCAGAACAATGCCATACTTTCACCTTAGTACAGAGATCTGGGCCTAAATCCATCGCTTTTTTGCTCACCATGCCATTCCAGGTTGAACCCAGCCATATGAAAATCAGTCTTAACCCTGTGCCCAATGGGAATGGTACAAACCGAACTGCCAGGCCAGATACTCTCTGGACTGGAAACAAGCATCTTAGGACTGGTTTTGGAGTTTCACCCCTCATCAGCCAGGATAGCTTGACTCCGGTGGCATGGAGAGCACAGGACCCATGTCTGGGCATACCCATCCCACTCGGGGTGACAATCACAAAAAGAACAATTGATGGACAGAATGCAGGACAACGTCATGCATTCACCCCAGTAATGAGATCTGGGCCTAAATCTATCCTTTTTTTGCTCACCATGCCATTCAAGTTTGTACCCAGCCATATGCAAATCAGTCTTGATCCTGTGCCCAATGGGAACAGTCCAGCCCGAACTGCCAGGCCCGGTCCTCCCTGGACACAAGCATCCTAGGACCGGTTTCGGGGTTTCACCCCTCATCAGCCAGGACAGCTTGACTCCAGTGGCATGGAGAGCACGAGACCCACATCTGGGCATACCCGTCCCACTCAGGGTAACAAGCGCAAAAAGAACAATTGATGGACAGAATGCAGGACAATGTCATACATTCACCCCAGTACAGAGATCTGGGCCTAAATCTATCGTTTTTCAGCTCACCATGCCATTCCAGTTTGAAACCAGCCATATGCAAATCAGTCTTGACCCTGTGCCCAATGGGAACAGTCCAGCCCGATCTGCCAGGCCAGGTCCTCCCTGGACACAAGCATCCTATGACTGGTTTCGGGTTTTCACCCCTCATCAGCCGGGATACCTAGACTCCAGTGGCATGGAGCGCATTGGACCCACCTCTGGGCATACTCGTCCCACTTGGGGTGACAAACGCAAAAAGAACAAATTATGGACAGAATGTAGGACAATGTCCTAAATTCACCCCAGTACAGAGATCTGAGCCTAAATCTATTGTTGTTCTGCTCACCATGCCATTCCAGTTTGAACCCAGTCATAAGCAAATCAGTCTTGACCAAATGCCCAGTGGGAACAGTTCAGCCCGAACTGCCAGGCCAGGTCCTCCCTAGACTGGAAACAAGCATCCTAGAACCTGTTTTGGGATTTCACCCCTCATCAGCCAGGATAGCTTGACCCAGTGGCATGGAGACCATGGGACCAACGTCTGGACATACCTGTCCCACTCGAGGTGATAAACTCAAAAACAATAATTGATGGACGGAATGCAGAACAATGTCATACATTTACCCCAGTGCAAGGATCTGGGCCTAAATCCATAGTTTTTTTTGCTTACCATGCCATTCCGGTTTTAACCCAGCCATATGCAAATCAGTCTTGACCCTGTGCCCAATGGGAATGACCCAAACTGAACTGCCAGGTCAGGTCCTCCCTGGACTGGAAGAAAGCATCCTAGGCCCAGTTGGGCATTTTCACCCCTCATCAGCCAGGAAAGCTTGACTCCAGTGGCATGGAGAGCACAGGACCCACGTCTGGGCATACCCATCCCACTCGGGGTGACAAATGCAAAAAAACAATTGATGGACAGAATGCAGAACAATGCAATACTTTCACCTTAGTACAGAGATCTGTGCCTAAATCCATCGCTTTTTTGCTCAACATGCCATTCCAGTTTGTACCCAGCCATATGCAAATCAGTCTTGACCCTGTGCCCAATGGGAATAGTACAAATCGAACTGCAGGCCAGGTCCTCCCTGGACTGGAAAAAAGGATTCTAGGCCTAGTTTGGGGGTTTCAACCCTTATCAGCCGGGATAGCTTGACTCGTGGCATGGAGAGCACGGGACCCACATCTGGGCAGACCCGTCCCACTCGGGGTGACAAACACAGAAAGAGCAATTGATTCACAGAATGCAGGACAATGTCATACATTCACCCCAGTACAGAGATCTGGGCCTAAATCTATCCTTTTTTTTGCTCACCATGCCATTCCAGTTTGAACCCAGCCACATGCAAATCAGTCTTGACCCTGTGCTCAATGGGAACAGTCCAGCCCGAACTGCCAGGCCAGGTCCTCCCTGGACACAAGCATCCTAGGAAATGTTTTGCGGTTTCTCCCCTCATCAGCCAGGACAGCTTGACTCCAGTGGCATGGAGAGCACGAGAACCACATTGTATTGTATTGTATTGTATAAACTTTTGTATAGCGCAGCTATCACCCAAAGGGTATCCTGGTGCTTGGAGACCATGATGACGTGTAACAGCAGAACGGCTGAGCTATTAATCAGGAGTATTGCTACCTGTTCCTGTTAAATAGCCACCTGGGCACACCCGGCCCACTCGGGGTGACAAACGCAAAAAGAACAATTGATGGACAGAATGCAGGACAATGTCATACATTCACCCAGTTTGGAGTTTTCACCCCTCATCAGCCAGGATAACTTGACTCCAGTGGCATGGAGAGCACAGGACCCATGTCTTGGCATACCCATCCCACTCGGGGTGACAAACGCAAAAAAAGAAATTCATGGGCAGAATGCAGAACAATGCCATACATTCACCTTAGTACAGAGATCTGGGCCTAAATCCATCGCTTTTTTGCTCACCATGCCGTTCCAGTTTGAACCCAGCCATATGAAAATCAGTCTTGACCCTGTACCCAATGGGAATGGTACAAACCGAACTGCCAGGCCAAGTACTCTCTGGACTGGAAACAAGCATCCTAGGACCGGTTTTGGAGTTTCACCCCTCATCAGCCAGGATAGCTTGACTCCGGTGGCATGGAGAGCACAGGACCCATGTCTGGGCATACCCATCCCACTCGGGGTGACAATCACAAAAAGAACAATTGATGGACAGAATGCAGGACAACGTCATGCACTCACCCCAGTACAGAGATCTGGGCCTAAATCTATCGTTTTTCTGCTCACCATGCCATTCCAGTTCGAACCCAGCCATATGCAAATCAGTCTTGACCCTGTGCCCAATGGGAACAGTCCAGCCCGATCTGCCAGGCCAGGTCCTCCCTGGACACAAGCATCCTATGACTGGTTTCAGGGTTTCACCCCTCAGCAGCCGGGATACCTTGACTCCAGTGGCATGGAGCGCATGGGACCCACCTCTGGGCATACTCGTCCCACTTGGGGTGACAAACGCAAAAAGAACAATTTATGGACAGAATGTAGGACAATGTCGTAAATTCACCCCAGTACAGAGATCTGAGCCTAAATCTATCGTTGTTCTGCTCACCATGCCATTCCAGTTTGAACCCAGTCATAAGCAAATCAGTCTGGACCAAATGCCCAGTGGGAACAGTCCAGACCGAACTGCCAGGCCAGGTCCTCCCTAGGCTGGAAACAAGCATCCTAGAACTGGTTTTGGGATTTCACCCCTCATCAACCAGGATAGCTTGACCCAGTGCCATGGAGACCATGGGACCAACGTCTGGACATACCTGTCCCACTCGGGGTGATAAACTCAAAAAGAATAATTGATGGACGGAATGCAGAACAATGTCATACATTCACCCCAGTGCAGTGATCTGGGCCTAAATCCATAGTTTTTTTTGCTTACCATGCCATTCTGGTTTGAGCCCAGCCATATGCAAATCAGTCTTGACCCTGTGCCCAATGGGAATGACCCAAACTGAACTGCCAGATCAGGTCCTCCCTGGACTGGAAGAAAGCATCCTAGGCCCAGTTGGGCATTTTCACCCCTCATCAGCCAGGAAAGCTTGACTCCAGTGGCATGGAGAGCATAGGACCCACGTCTGGGCATACCCAGCCCACTCGGGGTGACAAACGCAAAAAAACAATTGATGGACAGAATGCAGAACAATGCAATACTTTCACCTTAGTACAGAGATCTGGGCCTAAATCCATCGTTTTTTTGCTCAACATGCCATTCCAGTTTGTACCCAGCAATATGCAAATCAGTCTTGACCCTGTGCCTAATGGGAATGGTACAATCCGAACTGTCATGCCAGGTCCTCCCTGGACTGGAAAAAAGGATCCTAGGCCCAGTTTGGGGGTTTCAACCCTTATCAGCCGGGATAGCTTGACTCCAGTGGCATGGAGAGCACAGGACCCACATCTGGGCAGACCCGTCCCACTCGGGGTGACAAACACAGAAAGAACAATTGATGGACAGAATGCAGGACAATGTCATACATTCACCCCAGTACAGAGATCTGGGCCTAAATCTATCCTTTTTTTTGCTCACCATGCCATTTCAGTTTGAACCCAGCCACATGCAAATCAGTCTTGACCCTGTGCTCAATGGGAACAGTCCAGCCCGAACTGCCAGGCCAGGTCCTGCCTGGACACAAGCATCCTAGGACCTGTTTTGGGGTTTCACCCCTCATCAGCCAGGACAGCTTGACTCCAGTGGCATGGAGAGCACGAGAACCACATTGTATTGTATTGTATTGTATTGTATAAACTTTTGTATAGCACAGCTATCACCCAACGGGTATCCTGGCGCTTGGAGACCATGATGACGTGTAACAGCAGAACGGCTGAGCTACTAATCAGGAGTATTGCTACCTGTTCCTGTCAAATAGCCATCTGGGCATACCCTTCCCAATTGGGGTGACAAACGCAAAAAGAACAATTGATGGACAGAATGCAGGACAATGTCATACATTCACCCCAGTACAGAGATCTGGGCTTAAATCTATCGTTTTTCTGCTCACCATGCCATTCCAGTTTGAACCCAGCCATATGCAAAACAGTTTTGACCCTGTGCCCAATGGGAACAGTCCAGCCCGATCTCCAGGCCAGGTCCTCCCTGGACACAAGCATCCTAGGACCGGTTTCGGGGTTTCGCCCCTCGTCAGCCAGGACAGCTTGACTCCAGTGGCATGGAGAGCACGAAACACACATCTGGGCATACCTGTCCCACTTTGGGTCACAAACACAAAAAGAACAATTGATGGCCAGAATGCAGGACAATATCATACATTCACCCCAGTACAGAGATCTGGGCCTCAATCTATCGTTTTTTTGCTCACCATGCCATTCCAGTTTGAGCCCAGCCATATGCAAATCTGTCTTGACCCTGTGCCCAATGGGAACAGTCCGGCCCAAACTGCCAGGCCAGGTCCTCCTTGGACACAAGCATCCTATGACTGGTTTTGGTGTTTCACCCGTCATCAGCCAGGATACCTTGACTCCAGTGGTATGGAGCGCATGGAACCCACCTCTGGGCATACTCGTCCCACTTGGGGTGACAAACGCAAAAAGAACAATTTATGACAGAATGCAGGACAATGTCATAAATTCACCCCAGTACAGAGATCTGAGCCTAAATCTATCGTTTTTCTGCTCACCATGCCATTCCAGTTTGAACCCAGTCATAAGCAAATCAGCCTTGACCAAATGCCCAGTGGGAACAGTCCAGCCCGAACTGCCAGGCCAGGTCCTCCCTAGACTGGAAACAAGCATCCTAGAACCGGTTTTGGGATTTCACCCCTCAGCCAGGATAGCTTGACCCAGTGGAATGGAGACCATGGGACCAACGTCTGGACATACCTGTCCCACTCGGGGTGACAAACTCAAAAAGAATAATTGATGGACGGAATCCAGAACAATGTCATACATTCACCCCAGTGCAGGGATCTGGGACTAAATCTATAGTTTTTTTTGCTTACCATGCCATTCCGGTTTGAACCCAGCCATATGCAAATCAGTCTTGACCCTGTGCCCAATGGGAATGACCCAAACTGAACTGCCAGGTCAGGTCATCCCTGGACTGGAAACAAGCATTCTAGGGTCGGATTCGGGGTTTCACCCCATATCAGCCAGGAAAGCTTGACTCCAGTGGCATGGAGAGCACAGGACCCACATCTGTGCATACCCATCCCACTCGGGGTGACAAACGCAAAAAAACAATTGATGGATAGAATGCAGAACAATTCAATACTTTCACCTTAGTACAGAGATCTGGGCCTAAATCCATTGCTTTTTTGCTCACCATGCCACTCCAGTTTGTACCCAGCCATATGCAAATCAGTCTTGACCCTGTGCCCAATGGGAATGGTACAAACCGAACTGCCAGGCCAGGTCCTCCCTAGACTGGAAACAGGGATCCTAGGCCCAGTTTGGGGGTTTCAACCCTTATCAGCCGGGATAGCTTGACTCCAGTGGCATGGAGAGCACCGGACCCACATCTGTGCAGACCCGTCCCACTCGGCGTGACAAACACAAAAAGAACAATTGATGGACTGAATGCAGGACAATGTCATACATTCACCCCAGTACAGAGATCTGGGCCTAAATCTATCCTTTTTTTTGCTCACCATGCCATTCCAGTTTGAACCCAGCCACATGCAAATCAGTCTTGACCCTGTGCTCAATGGGAACAGTCCAGCTCGAGCTGCCAGGCCAGGTCCTCCCTGGACACAAGCATCCTAGGACCGGTTTTGGGGTTTCACCCCTCATCAGCCAGGACAGCTTGACTCCAGTAGCATGGAGAGCACGAGAACCACATTGTATTGTATTGTATAGTATAAACTTTTGTATAGCGCAGCTATCACCCAACGGGTATCCTGGCGCTTGGAGACCATGATGACGTGTGACAGCAGAACGGCTGAGCTACTAATCAGGAGTATTGCTACCTGTTCCTGTCAAATAGCCATTTGGGCATACCCGTCACACTCGGGGTGACAAACGCAAAACGAACAATTGATGGACAGAATGCAGGACAATGTCATACATTCACCCCAGTACAGAGATCTGGGCCTAAAGCTATCGTTTTTCTGCTCACCATGCCATTCCAGTTTGAACCCAGCCATATGCAAATCAGTCTTGACGCTTTGTCCAATGGGAACAGTCCAGCCCGATCTGCCAGGCCAGGTCCTCCCTAGACTGGAAACAAGCATCCTAGAACCGGTTTTGGGATTTCACCCCTCATCAGCCAGGATAGCTTGACCCAGTGGCATGGAGACCATGGGACCAACGGCTGGACATACCTGTCCCACTCGGGGTGATAAACTCAAAAAGAATAATTGATGGACGGAATGCAGAACAATGTCATACATTCACCCCAGTGCAGGGATCTGGGACTAAATCCATAGTTCTTTTTTGCTTACCATGCCATTCCGGTTTGAACCCAGCCATATGCAGATCAGTCTTGACCCTGTGCCCAATGGGAATGACACAAACTGAACTGCCAGGTCAGGTCATCCCTGGACTGGAAACAAGCATTCTAGGGCCGGATTTGGGGTTTCACCCCATATCAGCCAGGAAAGCTTGACTCCAGTGGCATGGAGAGCACAGGACCCACGTCTGGGCATACCCATCCCATTCGGGGTGACAAACGCAAAAAAACAATTGATGGACAGAATGCAGAACAATGCAATACTTTCACCTTAGTACAGAGATCTGGGCCTAAATCCATCGCTTTTTTGCTCACCATGCCATTCCAGTTTGTACCCAGCCATATGCTAATCAGTCTTGACCCTGTGCCCAATGGGAATGGTACAAACCGAACTGCCAGGCCAGGTCCTCCCTGGACTGGAAACAAGGATCCTAGGCCCAGTTTGGGGGTTTCAACCCTTATCAGCCGGGATAGCTTGACTCCAGTGGCATGGAGAGCACCGGACCCACATCTGGGCAGACCCGTCCCACTCGAGGTGACAAACACAAAAAGAACAATTGATGGACAGAATGCCGGACAATGTCATACATTCACCCCAGTACAGAGATCTGGGCCTAAATCTATCCTTTTTTTTGCTCACCATGCCATTCTAGTTTGAACCCAGCCACATGCAAATCAGTCTTGACCCTGTGCTCAATGGGAACAGTCCAGCTCGAGCTGCCAGGCCAGGTCCTCCGTGGACACAAGCATCCTAGGACCGGTTTTGGGGTTTCACCCCTCATCAGCCAGGACAGCTTGACTCCAGTGGCATGGAGAGCACGAGAACCACATTGTATTGTATTGTATTGTATAAACTTTTGTATAGCGCAGCTATCACCCAACGGGTATCCTGGCGCTTGGAGACCACGATGACGCGTAACAGCAGAACGGCTGAGCTACTAATCAGGAGTATTGCTACCTGTTCCTGTCAAATAGCCATCTGGGCATACCTGTCCCACTCATGGTGACAAACGCAAAAAGAACAATTGATGGACAGAACGCAGGACAATGTCATACATTCACCCCAGTACAGAGATCTGGGCCTAAATCTATCGTTTTTCTGCTCACCATGTCATTCCAGTTTGAACCCAGCCATATGCAAATCTGTCTTGACCCTGTGCCCAATGGGAACAGTCCAGCCCGAACTGCCAGGCCAGATTCTCCCTGGACAAAAGCATCCTAGGACCGGTTTCGGGGTTTCACCCCTCATCAGCCAGGATAGCGTGACTCCAGTCGCATAGAGAGCATGAGACCCACATCTGGGCATACTCGTCCCACTTGGGGTGACAAACGCAAAAAGAACAATTGATGGACAGAATGCAGGACAATGTCATACATTTACCCCAGTACAGAGATCTGGGCCTAAATCTATCATTTTTTTGCTCACCATGCCATTCCAGTTTGAACCTAGCCATATGCAAATCAGTCTTGACCCTGTGCCCAATTGGAATGGTCCAAGCCGAACTGCCATGTCAGGTCATCCCTGGACTGGAAGCAAGCATCCTAAGCTCAGTTTGGAGTTTTCACCCCTCATTAGCCAGGATAGCTTGACTCCAGTGGGCTGGAGAGCACAGGACCCACATCTTGGCATACCCATCCCACTCAGGGTGACAAACGCAAAAAAAAACTTAATGGACAGAATGCGGAGCAATGCCATACTTTCACCTTAGTACAGAGATCTGGGCCGAAATCCATCGCTTTTTTGTTCACCATGCCATTCCAGTTTGAACCCAGCCATATGAAAATCAGTCTTGACCCTGTGCCCAATGGGAATGGTACAAACCGAACTGCCAGGCCAGGTACTCTCTGGACTGGAAACAAGCATCTTAGGACCGGTTTTGGAGTTTCACCCCTCATCAGCCAGGATAGCTTGACTCCGGTGGCATGGAGAGCACGGTACCCATGTCTGGGCATACCCATCCCACTCAGGGTGACAAACGCAAAAAGAACAATTGATGGACAGAATGCAGAACAATGTCATACATTCACCCAGTACTGAGATCTGAGCCTAAATCTATCGCTTTTTGTTCAACATTCCATTCCAGTTTGAACCCAGCCATATGCAAATCTGTCTTGACCCTGTGCCCAATTGAAACAGTCCAGCCTGAACTGCCAGGCCAGGTCCTCCCTAGACTGTAAACAAGCATCCTAGGACCGGGTCCAGGATTTCACCCCTCATCATCCAGGATAGCTTGACTCCAGTGGCATGAAGAGCACGGGAACCACGTATGGGAATACCCATAAAACGCGGGGTGACAACGCAAAAAGAACAATTGATGGACAGAAGGCAAAACAATGTCATACATTCACCCCAGTACAGAGGTCTGGGCCTAAATCCATTGTTCCTTTGCTCACCATACAATTCTAGTTTGATCCCAGCGATATGCAAATCAGTCTTGACCCTGCGCCTATTGGGAATAGTCCAGCCCGAACTGCCAGACCAGGTCCTCATTGTACTGGAAACAAGCATGCTAGGATCGGATTCGGGGTTTCACCCCTCATCAGCCGGGATAGCTTGACTCCAGTTGCATGGAGAGCACGGGACCCATGTCTGGGAATACCCGTCCCACTGAGGATGACAAACGCAAAGTGAACAATTGATGGACAGAATGCAGAACAATGTCATACATTCACCCCAGTACAGAGATCTGGGCCTAAATCTATCGTTTTTTGGTCACCATTCCATTCCAGTTTGAACCCAGCCATATGCAAATCTGTCTTGACCCTGTGCCCAATTGAAACAGTCCAGCCTGAACTGCCAGGCCAGGTCCTCCGTAGACTGTAAACAAGCATCCTAGGACCGGTTCCAGGATTTCACCCCTCATCATCCAGGATAGCTTGACTCCAGTGGCATGGAGAGCACGGGAACCACGTATGGGAATACCCATAAAACTCGAGGTGACAAACGCAAAAAGAACAATTGATGGACAGAAGGCAAAACAATGTCATACATTCACCCCAGTACAGAGGTCTGGGCCTAAATCCATTGTTCCTTTGCTCACCATACCATTCTAGTTCGATCCCAGCGATATGCAAATCAGTCTTGACCCTGCGCCTAATGAGAACAGTCCAGCCCGAACTGCCAGACCAGGTCGTCATTGTACTGGAAACAAGCATGCTAGGATCGGTTTTGGGGTTTCACCTCTCATCAGCCGGGATAGCTTGACTCCAGTGGCATGGAGAGCACGGGACCCATGTCTGGGCATACCCGTCCCACTGAGGATGACAAACGCAAAGTGAACAATTGATGGACAGAATGCAGAACAATGTCATACATTCAAC
Organism: Triturus cristatus; assembly: GCF_964204655.1. Taxonomy (NCBI): domain Eukaryota; kingdom Metazoa; phylum Chordata; class Amphibia; order Caudata; family Salamandridae; genus Triturus; species Triturus cristatus. The sequence goes on along the minus strand of NC_140589.1, from coordinate 137,316,998 downwards.
CCAGTACAGATATCTGGGCCTAAATCCATCATATTTTTTGCTCACCATGCCATTCCAGTTTGAACCCAGCCATATGCAAATCTGTCTTGACCCTGTGCCCAATAGAAACACTCCAGCCCGCACTGCCAGGCCAGGTCCTCCCTGGCCACAAGCATCATAGGACCGGTTTCAGGGTTTCACCCCTTATCAGCCAGGGTAGCTTGACTCCAGTGGCATGGAGAGCACGGGACCCACATCTGGCCATATCCGTCCCACTAGGGGTGACAAACGCAAAAAGAACAATTGATGGACAGAATGCCGGACAATGTCATACATTCACCCCAGTACAGAGATCTGGGCCTACATCTATCGTTGTTTTGCTCACCATGCGATTCCAAATTGAACCCAGCCATATGCAAATCTGTCTTGAGCCTGTGCCCAATAGAAACACTCCAGCCCGCACTGCCACGCCAGGTCCTCCCTGGCCACAAGCATCATAGGACCGGTTTCAGGGTTTCACCCCTCATCAGCCAGGATAGCTTGACCCAGTGGCATGGAGAGCATGGGACCAACGTCTGGACATACCTGTCCCACTCGGTGTAACAAACTCAAAAAGAATAATTGATGGACAGAATGCAGAACAATGTCATACATTCACACCAGTGCAGGGATCTGGGCCTAAATCCATCGTTTTGTTGCTTACCATGCCATTCCAGTTTGAACCCAGCCATATGCACATCAGTCTTGACCCTGTGCCCAATGGGAATGGTACAAACCGAACTGCCAGGCCAGGTCCTCCCTGGACTGGAAACAAGCATCCTAGGACCGGATTCGTGGTTTCACACCTCATCAGCCAGGATAGCTTGACTCCAGTGGCGTGGAGAGCACAGGACCCACTTCTGGGCATACCCGTCACACTTGAGGTGACAAACTCAAAAAGAACAATTAATGGACAGAATGCAGAACAATGTCATACATTCACCCCAGGAAAGATATCTGGGCCTAAATCCATCGTTTTATTTGCTCACCATGCCATTCCAGTTTGAATCCAGCCATATGCAAATCTAGCTTGACACTGTGCCCAATGGGAACAGTCTAGTCCAAACTGCCAGGCCAGGTCCTCCCTGGACTGTAAACAAGCATCCTAGGACTGGTTTTAGGATTTCACCTCTCATCAGCCAGGATAGCTTCACTCCAGTGGCATGGAAAGCACGGGACCCGCGTATGGGCATACCCATAAAACTCAGGGTGACAAATGCAAAAAGAACAATTGATGGACAGAATGCAAAGCAATGTCATACATTAACTCCAGTACAGAGATCTGGGCCTAAATCCATTGTTTTTTTGCTCACCATACCATTCCAGTTTGAACCCAGCGATATGCAAATCAGTCTTGAACCTGTGCCTAATTTGAACAGTCCAGCCCAAACTGCCAGGTCAGTTCCTCAATGCATTGGAAACAAGCATCCTAGGACTGGTTTTAGGGTTTCACCCCTCATCAACCGGGATAGCTTGACTCCAGTGGCATGGAGAGCACGGGACCCACGTCTGGGCATACCTGTCCCACTTGGGGTGACAAATGCAAAGTGAACAATTGATGGACAGAATGCAGAACAATGTGATACATTCATCCCAGTACAGATATCTGGCCTAAATCCCTAGTTTTTTTTGCTCACCATACCATTCCAGTTTGAACCCAGCCATATGCAAATCTGTCTTGACCCTGTGCCCAATAGAAACACTCCAGCCCGCACTGCCAGGCCAGGTCCTCCCTGGCCACAAGCATCATAGGAAAGGTTTCAGGGTTTCACACCTCATCAGCCAGGATAGCTTGACTCCAGTGGCATGGAGAGCATGGGACCCACATATGGCCATACCCGTCCCACTATGGGTGACAAATGCAAAAAGAACAATTGATGGACAGAATGCCGGACAATGTCATACATTCACCCCAGTACATAGATCTGGGCCTAAATCTATTAATGTTTTTCTCACCATGACATTCCAGTTTGAACCCAGCCGTATGCAAATCAGTCTTGACCCTGTGCCCAGTGGGAACAGTCCAGCCCGAACTGCCAGGGCAGGTCATCCCTAGACTGGAAACAAGCATCCTAGAACCACTTTTGGGTTTTCACCCCTCATCAGCCAGGATAGCTTGACCCAGTGGCATGGAGAGCATGGGACCAATGTCTGGACATACCTGTCCCACTCTGTGTGACAAACTGAAAAAGAATTATTGATGGACAGAATGCAGAACAATGTCATACATTCACCTCAGTGCAGGCATTTGGGCCTAAATCCATCATTTTTTTTTGCTTACCATGCCATTCCGGTTTGAACCCAGCCATATGCAAATCAGTCTTGACCCTGTGCCCAATGGGAATGGTACAAACCAAACTGCCAGGCCAGGTCCTCCCTGGACTGAAACAAGGATCCTAGGCCCAGTTTGGGGGTTTCAACCCTCATCAGCCAGGATAGCTTGACTCCAGTGGCATGGAGAGCACAGGAGCCATGTCTGGGCATACCGATCCTACTCGGGATGACAAACACAAAAAAACAATTCATGGACAGAATGCAGAACAATGTCATACATTCACCTTAGTACAGTGAACTGGGCCTAAATCCATTGTTTTTTTCCTCACCATGTCATTCCAATTTGAACCCAGCCATATGCAAATCAGTCTTGACCCTGTGCCCAAGGGGAACAGTTCAGCCCAAACTTCCAGGCCAGGTCCTCCCTGAAATGGAAACAAGCATCCTAGGATCGGATTCGGGGTTTCACCCCTCATCAGCCAGGATAGCTTGACTCCAGTGGCGTGGAGAGCACAGGACCTACTTCTGGGCATACCCATCCCACTCGGGGTGACAAACTCAAAAAGAACAATTAATGGACAGAATGCAGAACAATGTCATACATTCACTCCAGTACAGATATCTGGGCCTAAATCTATCTTTTTTGTCACCATTCCATTCCTTTTTGAACCCAGCCATATGTAAATCTGTCTTGACCCTGTGCACAATGGGAACAGTCCTGCCTGAACTGCCAGGCCAGGTCCTCCCTGGACTGTAAACAAGCATCCTAGGACTGGTTTCAGGATTTCACCCCTCGTCAGCCAGGATAGCTTCACTCCAGTGGCATGGAAAGTATGGGACCCATGTATGGGCATAGCCTTAAAACTTGGGGTGACAAACGCAAAAAGAACAATTGATGGACAGAATGCAGGACAATGTCATACATTCACCCCAGTACGGAGATCTGGGACTCAATCTATCGTTGTTTTGCTCACCATGCCATTCCAGTTTGAACCCAGCCATATGCAAATCAGTTTTGACCCTGTGCCCAATGGCAACAGTCCAGCCTGATCTGCCAGGCCAGATTCTCCCTGGACACAAGCATCCTTGGACCGGTTTCGGGGTTTCACCCATCATCAGCCAGGATAGCTTGACTCGTGTGGCATGGAGAGCACGGGACAATGTCATACATTCACTCCAGTACAGATATCGGGGCGTAAATCCATCGCTTTGTTTGCTCACCATGCCATACCAGTTTGAATCCAGCCATATGCAAATCTATCTTGACCCTGTGCCCAATGGGAACAGACCTGACCAAACTGCCAGGCCAGGTCCTCCCTGGACTGGAAAGAAGCATCCTAGGACCAGTTTTGGGGGCTCACCCCTCATCCGCCAGAATTGCTTGATTCCGGTAGCATGGAGAGCACGGGACCCATTTCTGGTCATACCCATACCACTCGGGGTGAAAAACGCAAAAAGAACAATTGATGGACAGAATGCAGAAAAATGTCATACAATCACCCCAGTACAGAGATCTGGGCCTAAATCTATCTTTTTTGCTCACCAATCCATTCCAGTTTGAACCACATCTGGGCATACTCGTCCCACTCTGGGTGACAAACACAAAAAGAACAATTGATGGACAGAATGCAGGACAATGTGATACATTCACCCCAGTACCGAGATCTGGGCCTAAATCCATTGTTTTTTTGCTCACCATACCATTCCAGTTTGAACCCAGACATTTGCAAATCAGTCTTGACCCTGTGCCTAATGGGAACAGTCCAGCCCAAACTGCCAGGCCAGGTCCTCCCTAGAATGGAAACAAGTGTCCTGGAACCGTTTTTGGGGTTTCACCCCTCATCGGCCAGGATAGCTTGACTCCAGTGAAATGGACTGCACGGACCAACTTCTGGACATACCTGTCCCACTCAGGGTGACAAACTCAAAAAGAACAATTGATGGATAGAATGCAGAACAATGTCATGCATTCACCCCAGTACAAAGATCTGGGCCATAATCCATCGCTTTTTTTGCTTACCATGCCATTCCGGTTTGAATCCAGCCATATGCAAATCAGTCTTGACCCCCTGCCCAATGGGAATGGTCCAAACTGAACTGCCAGGCCAGGTAATCCCTGGACTGGAAACAAGCATCCTAGAACCGGATTTGGGATTTCTCCCCTCATCAGCCAGGATAGCTTGACTCCGGTGGCATGGAGAGCACGGGAACCATGTCAGGGCATACCCATCCCACTCGGGGTGACAAACGCAAAAAGAACAATTGATGCACAGAATGCAGAACAATGTCATACATTCACCCCAGTACAGAGATCTGGGCCTAAATCTATTGTGTTTTGTTCACCATTCCATTCCATTTTGAACCCTGCCATATGCAAATCTGTCTTGACCCTGTGCCCAATGAGAACAGTCCAGCCCGAACTGCCAGGCCAAGTCCTCCCTGGACTAGAAACAAGAATCCTAGGACCAGTTTTGGAGTTTCACCCCTCATCAGCCAGGATACCTTGACTCCGGTGGCATGGACAGCACGGGACCCATGTCTGGGCATACCCATCCCACTCGGGGTGACAAACGGAAAAAAAACAATTCATGGACAGAATGCAGAAGAATGTCATACATTCACCTTAGTTCAGAGATCTGGGCCTAAATCCATCTTTTTTTGCTCACCATGCCAATTCAGTTTCGACCCAGCCATGTGCAAATCAGTCTTGACCCTGTGCCCAAGGGGAACAGTTCAGCCCAAACTGCCAGGCCAGGTCCTTCCTGGACTGGAAACAAGCATTTTAGGGCCGGATTCTGGGTTCCACCCCTAATCAGCCAGGATAGCTTGACTCCAGTGGCATGGAGAGCACAGGACCCACTTCTGGGCATACCCATCCCACTCGGGGTGACAAACGCAAAGTGAACAATTGATGGACAGAATGCAGAACAATGTCATACATTCACCCCAGTACAGATATCTGGGCCTAAATCCATAGTTTTTTTGCTCACCATGCCATTCCATTTTGAACCCAGCCATATGTAAATCTGACTTGACCCTGTGCCCAATGGGAACAGTCCAGCCCGAACTGCCAGGCCAGGTCCTCCCTGGACTGGAAACAAGCATCCTAGATCTGGTTTGGTGGTTTCACCTCTCATCAGCCAGGAAAGCTTGACTCCGGTGGCATGGAGAGCATGGGAACCATGTCTGGGCATACCCATCCCTTTTGGGGTGACAAACGCAAAGTGAACAATTGATGGACAGAATGCAGAACAATGTCATACATTCACCCCAGTACAGATATCTGGGCCTAAATCCATCGTTTTTTTTGCTCACCATGCCATTCCATTTTGAACCCAGCCATATGTAAATCTGTCTTGACCCTGTGCCCAATTGGAACAGTCCAGCCCGAACTGCCACGCCAGGTCCTCCCTGAACTGGAAACAAGCATCCTAGGACCGGTTTTGGGGTTTCACCCCTCATCAGCCAGTTAAGCTTGACTCAGGTGGCATGGAGCATGGGACCCATGTCTGGCCATACCCATCCCACTTGGGGTGACAAACGCAAAGTGAACAATTGATGTACAGAATGCAGAACAATGTCATACATTCACCCCAGTACAGATATCTGAGCCTAAATCCATCGTTTTTTTTGCTCACCGTGCCATTCCATTTTGAACCCAGCCATATGTAAATCTGTGCCCAGTGGGAACAGTCCAGCCCGAACTACCAGGCCAGGTCCTCCCTGGACTGGAAACAAGCATCCTAGGACCGGTTTTGGGTTTCACCCCTCATCAGCCAGGATAGCTTGACTCCAGTGGCATGGAGAGCACAGGACCCACTTCTGGGCATACCCATACCACTCGGCGTGACAAATTCAAAAAGAACAATTGATGGACAGAATGCAGAACAATGTCATACATTCACCCCAGTACAGATATCTGGGCCTAAATCCATAGTTTTTCTGCTCACCATGCCATTTCATTTTGAACCCAGCCATATGTAAATCTGTCTTGACCCTGTGCCCAATGGGAACAGTCCAGCCCGAACTGCCAGGCCAGGTCCTCCCTGGACTGGAAACAAGAATCCTAGGACCGGTTTTGGGGTTTCACCCCTCATCAGCCAGGAAAGCTTGACTCCGGTGGCATAGAGAGCATGGGACCCATGTCTGGGCATACCCATCCCACTTGAACAATTGATGGACAGAATGCAGAACAATGTCATACATTCACCCCAGTACAGATATCTGGGCCTAAATCCATCGTTTTTTTTGCTCACCATGCCATTCCATTTTGAACCCAGCCATATGTAAATCTGTCTTGACCCTGTGCCCAATGGGAACAGTCCAGCCCGAACTGCCACGCCAGGTCCTCCCTTTACTGGAAACAAGCATCCTAGGACCGGTTTTGGGATTTCACCCCTCATCAGCCAGGAAAGCTTGACTCCGGTGGCATGGAGAGCATGGGACCCATGTCTGGGCATTCCCATCCCACTTGAGGTGACAAACGCAAAGTGAACAATTGATGGACAAAATACAGAACAATGTCATACATTCACCCCAGTACAGATATCTGGGCCTAAATCCATCGGTTTTTTTGCTCACCATGCCATTCCATTTTGAACCCACCCATATGTAAATCTGTCTTGACCCTGTGCCCAATGGGAACAGTCCAGCCCGAACTGCCAGGCCAGGTCCTCCCTGGACTGGAAACAAGCATCCTAGGACCGGTTTTGGGGTTTCACCCCTCATCAGCCCGGAAAGTTTGATTCAGGTGGCATGGAGCATGGGACCCATGTCTGGGCATACCCATCCAACTTGGGGTGACAAACGCAAAGTGAACAATTGATGGACAGAATGCGGGACAATGTCATACATTCACCCCAGTACAGATATCTGGGCCTAAATCCATAGTTTTTTTGCTCACCATGCCATTCCATTTTGAACCCAGCCATATGTAAATCTGTCTTGACCCTGTGCCCAATTGGAACAGTCCAGCCCGAACTGCCACGCCAGGTCCTCCCTGGACTGGAAACAAGCATCCTAGGACCGGTTTTGGGGTTTCACCCCTCATCAGCCAGGAAAGCTTGACTCAGGTGGCATGGAGCATGGGACCCATGTCTGGGCATACCCATCCCACTTGGGGTGACAAACGCAAAGTGAACAATTGATGGACAGAATGCAGAACAATGTCATACATTCACCCCAGTACAGATATCTGGGCCTAAATCCATCGTTTTTTTTGCTCACCATGCCATTCCATTTTGAACCCAGCCATATGTAAATCTGTCTTGACCCTGTGCCCAATGGGAACAGTCCAGCCCGAACTGCCAGGGCAGGTCCTCCCTGGAATGGAAACAAGCATCCTAGGACCGGTTTTGGGTTTCACCCCTCACCAGCCAGGATAGCTTGACTCCAGTGGCGTGGAGAGCACAGGACCCACTTCTGGGCATACCCATCCCACTCTGGGTGACAAACTCAAAAAGAACAATTGATGGACAGAATGCAGAACAATGTCATACATTCACCCCAGTACAGATATCTGGGCCTAAATCCATAGTTTGTTTTGCTCACCATGCCATTCCATTTTGAACCCAGCCAAATGCAAATCTGTCTTGACCCTGTGCCCAATGGGAACAGTCCAGCCTGAACTGCCAGGCCAGGTCCTCCCTGGACTGCAAACAAGTATCCTAGGACCAGTTTCAGGATTTCACTCCTCATCAGCCAGGGTAGCTTGACTCCAGTGGCATGGAGAGCACGGGACCCACGTATGGGCTAACCCATAAAACTCGGGGTGACAAGCGCAAAAAGAAAAATTGATGGACAGAATGCAAAACAATGTCATACATTCACCCCAGGACAGAGATCTGGGCCTAAATCCATTGTTTATTTGCTTACCATACCATTCCAGTTTGAACTCAGCGATATGCAAATCAGTTTTGACCCTGTGCCCAATGGAACAGTCCAGCCCGAACTGCCAGGCCAGGTACTTCCTGAACACAAGCATCCTAGGACCGGTTTCGGGGTTTGACCCCTCATCAGCCAGGATAGCTTGACTCCAGTGGCATGGAGAGCACGGGACCCACATCTGGGCCTAAATCCATTATTTTTTTGCTCACCATGCCATTCCTGTTTGAATCCAGCGATATGCAAATCAGTCTTGACTCCGAAACCCATCTAAGGATGCTTATTTCCGGTCCAGGGAGGACCTGGCTTGGCGGTTTGGAGTGGATTGTTCCCATGAGGCACAGGGTCAACACTGATTTGCATATGGCCAGGTCTAAACTGGGGTGGCATGGTGAGCAACAGAATGATGGATTTAACCCATATCTCTTGACTGGGGGTGAATGTTTTGATTTGTTCTGCATTCCGTCCATCAATTGTGTGTCTTTTGCTTTCTCGCCCTATGTGCGCCAGGTATCCCTAGACGTGGGTCCTGGGCTCACTGTGCCACTGGAATCAAGCTATCCTGGCTGAAAAGGGGTGAAACCCTGAAACTGGTCCTAGGATGCTTGTTTCCAGTCCAGGGAGGACCTGGCTTGGCAGTTCGGGCTGGACTGTTCCCATGAGGCACAGTGTCAAGACTGATTTGCATATGGCCAGGTCTAAACTGGGGTGGTATGGTGAGCAAAAGAATGATGGTTTTAACCCAGTTCTCTTGACTGGGTGTGAATGTTTTGATTTGCTCTGCATTCCGTCCGTCAATTGTGTGTCTTTTGCTTTCTCGCCATAAGTGCGCCAGGTATGCCCAAACGGTGGTCCTGGGCTCACTGTGCCACTGGAATCATGCTATCCTGGCTGAAGAGGGGTGAAACCCCGAAACCGGTCCTAGGATGCTTGTTTCCGGTCCAGGGAGGACCTAGCTTGGCAGTTCGGACTGCACTGTTCCCATGAGGCACAGTGTCAAGACTGATTTGCATATGGCCAGGTCTAAACTGGGGTGTCATGGTGAGGAAAAGAATGATCGATTTAACCCAGATCTCTTGACTGGGGGTGAATGTTTTGATGTGTTCTCCATTCCGTCCATCAGTTGTGTGTCTTTTACTTTCTAAAAGTGGCATTTTCAAACACACAATTTAAAAACCATATTTACTTGTGTTATTAAATTCTGAGTTCAGAGAGCCTAAACTTTATTTCTCTATCTTGGCACTCCTCTCCCTCGCTGGCTCTTCTCCAGTGCGGCGGGGGCAGGCTCTCACCTCAGATTTCACCCGGGCCCCCTCCTGAGACCTGGGACTTCTACATCAGGCTCGCGTGGCAGGACCACGAAGGTGGGGTGGGCTCCCGCTGGACCCACACTCTCCTGCTTGCGGCCACACATGGGGCTCTCCTCGTTCTCCTGGAAGCCCCGCCAACAACAGCCGCACCTCTCTGCTTCCGGTAGGCCCACCCACAGTCAGGCTTCCAGGATTCCTGACTTCCTGTTTCGTGCCGGGCCGTGGCGGTGATTCTCTTTCCAGCGCAGAAGTGCGGGGTAGGCTCTCACTGCCTAAATTAAAGATAATAGCAGGGTGGGCACCCACCACAACAAGTGGCCATGCAGGGTGGGCACCCAGTTTTCCCATGAGCACTATTGCGGCTACAATCGCAGGGTGGGCTCTCGCTTCACTGTTGCAGCGTGGGGTGGGCACCTGCTGTTTAGATGTGTCAAGAGCGGGGTGGGCACCTGTCAATGAAGCATAAATGTGGGGTAGTCACCCACCGTGCTTAAACACCAAAATGCGGGGTGGGCTCCCGCTCTGCAGGCAACACAGGGGAAACCCCTACGCTGGGATTCCCTCTCCAGACTCCTCAACAGCTCGCTGCAAAGCAAGCACACACGTCCTGCCAAAGGGGTAGGAATTTAGTGCTCCTCTTCTCGGGCAAGGCTGAAGTCCTTCCTGGGCCAGCAAATTAAAATAAAAGTGCTCACAGGGCGCAAGAATCTTCCAGGGGCCAGGGGCATAGCTGGGGCCAGGGGCATAGCTGGACCCAGGGAGGTCAGCACACAGGGCCCTCCAGCAGGGAGGCAAGCCCCTATGGCAGTTCCTCCTGGACCCCAGCAGCAGCAAGCCCCCAGCACAGAACAGCACACGACCAAGAACTGAACAACCTCATGGGGTCACAGCCCCTACATTTATACACCATTTCTCTTTGTCAGCAGTGCAGGGCATGGGGGAACCAGATGCAACTGGTTCAGGGGGGATTTGGAGCACTTTGTTTTGCAAGCTCCTCTTCCCCTTTGTCAGGTGGGGGCTTGTCATCAGACACACCACAGGGGGGCGGAGCGAGCATTCACTAGGGCAGGCACTCTCCTATTCGGGACCAGGGACTTCTCCTCCCACTACTCAAAATGTGGATGTCCCATTCAGCCTAGCGCTGACTCACCCTGCCCCTCCTGGAGTCACACACACCTCCCAGCCCCTGTCACTCACAAGCCAGACATGCAATTCACATCAGGCAGGCAGACACATAGCACACAGAAATGCCAACTTTTAAAAGTGGCATTTTTCCCATAGTCATAATAAATCTGCGCACACCATTGCGCAGCATTTATTCTCACCATTTCATACATACTAAACTTGACCACTTAGCTCCTCCCATACCATGAGTTACCTCTGACACACACTGATCACGGAATCCCTAATGTATTCCCATGGAAGGGCAGGCCAATCTCACCACATGTACACAGAGAGCGCACGCACTTTACACTGGACCACAGTGCTAAAGTGCCTAGAGGCCTAAAACCACCAACACCAGGTTACAGACAAGGCAAAAAGTTTAGGGGTGAACTTGCCAAAAAGGGCCAAGTCCAACACGTCGGCACAAAAATCATTGCCATATGTTACTTTTGGGCACAGATGTGTACTGTTTTTAAAACGAGGAAACATTCTACACAAGTGAGATGTAGCCTGAGGAATGTTTACTCCCTATTTTGCAACTGGCCGGAAGTGACATTCCAGCCTTCATTTTGTGTATTCCGGTATTCCCGCATCAGAGGAATTACAAGCATTGCATGCAATAAGAATTTCTGGATGCAAAATCATTGTAGTATTGCATCTTTTGCCCTGTGGAATGGGGAGTTACCGGGAAAATTGGTGTTACCACGCTGATTGCCACAGGTAATTCCTGAACTGTAGGCAGTCTTCCCGGGACAAGTTCCACCAAGTTTCATCTTTCAAAATGTGACCTCAATAAACCAGGATGTGGTGATATAGTATGCAGAGTTACCGTATTATTTCTAATATTGATTCAGACAGAAACAACACTTAGGATATATGTTTATAGAGCGCTCGATTGCCATGCCGTCTTGGCGCTGGTGTATGTGAGAGGAAGTATGGCTTGTGTTACCAGGAGAACTAGATAGAGGTGAACAGCCATGTTTTCAATTCCTTCCTAAAAAGCTGCCGGTTCGTTTAAAATCTCATGGCCATTGGTATTTTATTCCATAGCTTTGCCGCACAGTTTGATAACGTTCTGCCACCCCATCTTGCCCGCCTAATCCTAGCAGTCTGGATAAGGCCTAAATTGGCAGATCTAAGGGCACGAGAGGGGGTGTACAGTGAAAACATTTTTTGAATGTCCTCAGCACCTCCACCGTAGAGTGCTTTATGTACCAGGCACAAGGCCTTAAACTCCACGCACTGCTGGACAGGGAGCCAGTACAGTGACTTAATTCCTGCCGAGGTTGATTGTCCTTTACGTATATTTAGAAGCAACCTTGCTGCAGCATTCTGTAAGGACTGCAGTTTTCTCATCTGGGTCTTATCAATGTCCCAAAACAGGGCATTGCAATAGTCCAGTTTGGAGAGCAAAAGAGCCACCACTGTCTTTTGCAGTTCCTGTGAGATAAAAGGGAAGATTTTTCTCAAGTGTTTAATAACAAGAAGCAAGAGGAGGTCAGGCTATTTTCCTGGGCAGAAAAATTCAACTGATCATCGAAAATGACTCCGAAGTTCCTAACCTTAGGTACCGGGCACGGGCATTCCCCTGCTCCAAAGGGCCACCAGGAATCATTCCACAGGGGTCGGCCCTGGCCAAACTCTATCACCTCTGTATTATCTGTGTTGATTTTCAGGAAGCTATGGTTCATCCAGGTCATGATCTCAGTGAGACATATATGAAACCTGGCGGCTGTGGCCTCAGGTTACTTGGATATCCAGATCACAAGCTGAGAGTTGTCAGCATAAGAGACCAGGGCAAATCCATGCCTCCTAATGAGTCTGGTGAGAGGAGTAACATAGATGTTAAACAATGTCGGGGATAAAGCCGATCCCTGTGGGACAATGTTCCCTCTAATTTTTTTCCTCTGTGCGCTGCAGCCAAGGGTATGTGCGCCAACAACCCAACCGCGCTAGTAGACCAGGGCTTTAAGTGGGATGAAAAAACTGGATGTCTCTCAAAGGGGCGTGACTGATGCAATTAAGGGCGTGGCTTAAAAGCAATTAAGCTAAAAATCTGTGCTTAGTATAGTGTGCCACCCGACTGATATTTTGCTTCTTCTGTCATTGCATCCAGTTAATACAAGTAACATTACACCTACAAAAAGCCAGGACTATTAGCGTTGTTAACGGTTGTTTGTGGCATAAAGTTGTATATAATATTGAAAATGCTTCTGCTCTTGTGGTAGAGGTTGTGGCTTAATGCTTGAGCTGCCGATTTAGGCGATGGGTTTTGAGTCTCGGGTCAGATTAACATCCTGTGATTCTCTGCAAATCAATTAATCTCCCTATGAATACAAATAATTAAACAAATCACGTAAATCGTTCCAATACCTTTTAAAAGAATTTATGTTAAATGCAGCCCATGACGGACGCTGTGATCAGGGGAGCAACTAGACCCAAACGTCTGGAGGGCTAACACTCCCAGCCAAGGCTGGCCCTAGCACTGGTCGCACACTGTGCAACAGTGGCCCACCCTCTCCCATTTCCTTCTACTCCATGAATTCCCTCACCACCACTCACCAACAATGCACCTCATCTCTCTATAGCACCTTGCTGACAAACATTTAATTTTTTAATCGCTCTACTCCTAGTTTACTCACACTCAGTTCTGTGATCTGCATGGTACACGTTTTTTGTAGCAGGCACATTAACACTCTGCGCTGTGTGGGTCCACGGAGAGGGCGAGAGCCGCTTCGAGGAGGTCCCTCACATGGGCCAGCATGTGGAGATAGTTGCACAATAAGTGCCCAGGGACAAACCCTAATCTCTGCTCTGCCAGCAGAGTTTTGCCACTCTACGTTTCTACAAAAACTCTGCCTGCCTCTGCGTAGCTGCATAGCTGAGTTTAGCGGTGTCTACCCCATTTCTAAGCCTATGATATTTTGGATGTATTGTACATTGACCACTAGAGAGAGCACCCAGATTGTAGAAACAATATACACTGCATGGTTTTCAGAAGGACACAGCAGAGCTGCAATGAACGCATTTAGCTGCAGGGTGAGTGACTAAGCGGAGATGACTTCTTGTCTCTGAAGTCCTACCTGTTTCTGAGTAGCCAGCAGGCTGCTGTCTGGCTGGCACCGTGCCGGGCTCAGCTGCCAGGGTTAATTTTCCTATCATGTATTATTTATACAGCTGTGAGGAGCTGATTGAGAAGCCGCTTGTGTGGAAGGATCAAGGGGGGGGGGGTGTTTATGAGAACATAGTCGAGCCCTGTCAGCCACTGACCACCCTGTCGCCAGGCCCCTCGTGATCTAGTAAACTAATGAGGCACCAGCAGGGGGTTATTCTGCACAGCATCACTGTGTGCTGAAGGGGTTAACTTGTGTTTGGTCTTGAAGTAGCCAGGCATTACAGGTTTGAAATGGTGTGAAAACAGCGCCGCTCACCATAAACCCACCTTATTCCTCCTCCACTCACCCCCAGGGACTAATGTACTTGCAGGGGGTTCTCCATCAAAGTCTCCTTGTGTGCTGTAGGGGTTAACTCTTATCCTAAGTGTCCGAGAAAGCAGTGCTTTGCAACAATGGTCACTATTAACCACAGACCATCTTATCACCAGGCCCCCTGGGATTCTAATAACTCTTCATGCACCGGCTGCAGTTTCCCCAGCCCATCTGACATGTGCACTGCAATAAGAGTAGGAGCACATCCGTGGAAATATTGGAGTCTTGTTTATGTGGAACTATGTGTCAACCATCCTAAAGCACTAATCAGCCTTGTAGCCTTGTAGCCAGCTGCCCCCAGAGACTTACTGAACTAGTGATGCTCAAGGGATGCGAGTCTAGACTCACTGTGCTGCTGTCGGGGCTAAATGTTGTCAGGTCGGGAGAGGAAGATGGCAGTGCACTGTACACTTGTGTGTAAATAGATGGGGTGTTTGTGTGGAAACTAGAGCCCTAGGCTTGTGCTGCACCTGCGTCACCCTGCTGGGCAGAGTTTAGCTGCTATGCGGAGGTTAGCTGCAGTTCTAAAAGAACCAGGGCGTCAGTCATGCTCTGCAGACTTTTTGGGAAACAGAGGTAGTGAAAACTAGGCCTCCGGTCTTGCGTTACACTTGCCTCACTCTAGTGTGAAAGGGTTAGCTGCTGCGCAGGGTCTAGCTTTTGTGCAGTGTTTAGCTAAAGAGAGAAGGGCACTAGTTGTGCTCGGTGGACTTGTGTGGAGAAACAAGTGGTGAAAACTAGTGCTCGGTCTTGCGTTGTACCTCTCTCGCTCTGAAGTGCAGAGGTGAGCTGCTGTGCAGGTTTTAGCTGCTGTGCTAATGGGTCCAGGTTGCTAATAGTGCTCTGTAGGCTAGTGAGATACAGAGGTAGTGGAAAGTAGTGCTCCGGCCTTTCACTGCACCTGCCCCAATCTGCTATGCAGTGCATGGGATAGCTGCTGTGCAGGAGTTAGCTGCTGTGCTAAGGAGGCCAGTGCACCAATCATGCTCTGCAGACTTGTGTGGAAACAGAGGTAGTGAAAACTAGTGCTCAGCCTTGTACTCCACCTACCTCGCTTTACTGTGCAGGAGTTAGTTGCTGTGCTATGGGGACCAGGCCACTAGTTGTGCTCACAGACGTTCGTGGAAATAATGAAGAAGTGTTTGTGCGTCAAAAGAGAGGCGCCCAATAACCAACCACTGACCTCCTTATCCCAGCCCTTCCAGTGAACTAGAGTTGCACCTCCATGTTGTGCTACCGAAGGGGTTAAATATTGAAGCGCTTTTAGCCCTATGGGCGTTGCAGCAAGTTTAAAAGCATAACGTGTATTTCAGGATCCAGGATCATCTGAAAGCACACTAATCGTAAAATCATCGTCAATCATAGTGTTTCTCAGTATGTCCTGAGCCACTGACTTATAATCTTGAGTTCCAGTAGCACCACGTGAGGAAGGGTCAATAAATTAGAGCGCAAAGCTCCAAACTTGCTCAAATCACATTACTAACAGCATTACACAGTACAGTAGGGACCTCAGTGCCCAATACTACTCTGTCTGATTCTCCATACCCCCATTGGAAAATGGGACAAAGCAAACACAGACAAGGGTGTTGTGTCAGATCTAAAAACACTGGAGACAACCTTATAATTCTAGATCTCCATACTCCGACCAAGCATCCACTACTTTCTATTATTTGAATATCGCTGAGAGAAAAATAATATGCAATTAATGCATTCTTTCACCTGAGGACAAAAACGGCAGGTCAGATTTAGTTCACTGCCATGGGTTCTCGAGTTGACAGTGTAGATGCATAATGGTAAAGTACTAAGACGAAATTTGACGTACAAGGTTTTTTTCAGTGGGGGTTCAATGGAACCCATATACTCTTATACTCTTATAATAAAACATATTGCACTGAAAATAATATCTGAATTGGAAACACAGCAAAAAGTAATGTCTGTGACGTCGGAGCATCAAAAAATACACCATAAATATCAAGAAAACTAAATAAAGGTGAACAATCCATCTAGAACCGCTCAGACTAGTTCTTCATGCAGCAACACGCTTCGTTTCAGAACCCCAGAAATGTGATCACATCACTCCTATTCTACGTTCCCTTCAATGGTTTTCTACAGAGGCAAGATACCAATTTAAAACAGCCTGCATCACGCACAAAGCTCTACACTCCTCTTCTCCCTTACATCTAACTGAGGATCTAAAAATGTCAGGCGCTAATCAATACTCTAAAATTGCTCAGCCCCTACTTCTGGAGCCCCCCCTCCCTCCCCTCCTCCCCACCTTCAAGAGAGAATTTTATATGTCCAAATCCTTTTATGGTAGTGCCTTAAGATTCTGGAACTTCCTCCCCAGAACATCCGCATGACCTCATTTTACGTGGCCTTCAAAGGGACCACAAAACTTTCTTGCCACTTTTGATAACTTTCCATACTTTCTTACCACCTTCGGAAGCACATCAGCCTTCCCCTGCTCTATTTATTGATGAACGTTACATGATACAGTGTTGGTTGATATTGACTGCTCTTCACTCCACGTTTGTGTTGAATCTATTTTACAGCGCTCTAATGCTCCCAGGCCTAATAAGCGCTATATAAAATCGGAAAACGTAAGAAATAAACATCATATTGTATTACATTCAGTTGATTAGTGCTTAAGAGCGAAAAGAAGAGTTTTACTAGTTCAGCGGTTACATTACCCTCTTCGGCTCGTGCATGACCAGATTTTTAAGCAGCATATTTATTTAGCGCGAACTCAAACCAAAGGAATTGGAGCGCTTTACACGAGCACCGTATTTACATTACACATTCAGGCACGGGGAGATTAAGCAATTTGCCCAGAATCACAGGATGTGGGACCCCGCGGCTCGAACCCTGGTTTCCAGCACCAAAGTCAGCAGTCTAGCCGATGGACCATATCCTCTCCCCAAGTCAAGTAAGTCAAGATGCAAGCATGTGCCGGCATTACCTAATCAGGCAGAGATCTCCCGTCTTGCTTCCTTTAAGAGGTTTTTAGCACTCAGATACCCTCTGCATTTTCATCTAATCCAGATATGGCTGGGCGATACATTCGGATAACTGACAAGTTACAGGAACTCTTCCGGAAGGAACGTGAAGCATTGCTGCCTCATAACTCCTGCGATTGGTGAGGAGGAAAAAAAGAGCCGCCCCGGAAGTGACTGCCACTGCACACCCAGAAGTGCATGACACGCTGTCCATGGAAGGAAGGGTATCTTACATCGGTGTGATCATAGTCTAACTCTGATTAGAGGAAGAATCAATCAGCATCCCTAGCAACGACGCACGTCACGTGACTTATACGTCGGGTCACGGTAACTATTCATGTACGCTTCATGAGCCTGCGTTCCCCCAGTGTGAGGTCGGCTTTGAGTGACTGTTCCGGGATGTGCTGTGTGTGCACGCTTCACACACAGCACTGCGCGCTCTGGAGAACAGAGGTGCGTGGGCGCCCAGGCGCGCACCTTACTGGGAACAGTGCTGTGGGACCCCACATGGAAGATGGAAACTATCTGATTGCAGACCATCCCAATACAGACTCTGCTCCCTCGCATCCAAAAAGGAGGAGAGAAGGGCCAGGCAGTGTCCTTGACTCCCACATCCTTCAGCCGCTGCACTAACACCGTGTGATTCACGGTGTTGAATGCTGCTGACACGTCTAGAAGTACAAGGACTGCTCTGCCTCCTCCATCCACTATTCTCCGGATCTCTTCTGTTGCAGTGATCAGGGCTGATTCGGTAGAGTGACAAGACCGAAAACCATGCTGTGTAGAGTCCAGCAGATTGTTGGCATCTAGATAGTCAGTCAGCACCCTTGTTAACTGACTTCTCCAGAATTTTAGCTACTATCAGTAGGCCAGCAATTGGACGATAGTTCTTTGGTTCAGTAGGGTCCAGGGTCGGCTTTTTGAGAATTGGCCTGATAGCTACTCTTTTCCAGCATGCTGGATAGCTACCCAATTACAAAACTTGGTTGACAAGAGGGGTGAGCTTGTCACAGATTTTTTTATAGCAGCCAGGTGCATAATAGCAGGAGGACAGGGGTCTTTAGGTGAACCGGATTTTATAGAAAGGAGAAACTTTTGTAACTCATCATTTGTGATTGTCTGGAAGCAGGATAGTCTATAGTGGGTTGGTCCAACCTCACCAAGCAAATGACATTGATTGTCTGGAAACACCCGAGTGTTCAAGAGGTCCTTGTAGATCACTTGCACTTTGTTCTGGAAGTATAGAGCCAATTTATTACACATGGCTTGATCTGGTTTGAATGTGTTATCCTGCTGTGGTTTAGCCAGCAGTTTAACAGATTAAAAAAGTTCCTTAGTGGAGTTTCCAGCTTCCTCAATCTTGGTTGTAAAAAATAGCTTTTTGGCAGCAATAATTGCTTCCTTATAATGTTGGAGGGCAAGATTATAGATTGCTTTCTTATCATTGCTATAGTCTTGTCTCCAAAGACGTTCAACTCTCCTGCAGATTACTTTTAGGCATTTGAGCTCAGGGCTATACCAAGGTGACGATGTCTTAGATCTCTTTACCGCCACTAGTTTTTCGGGCGCAACACAGTCGCCCACTGTCAGGAGCCATTCATTAAACTGAGATGCTGCGTCGTTATTGTCCTTCGCTAGCGGGATAGGGAAGTGACTAAGGGCCAACTCTAGGTCGTTGGCTTGAACTTTGTTCCAGCATCGAATTTTTACCTTGGATGATTTAGTTTGAGTATAGTGATTATGCTGCATGATTCTGATGTTAAAATGGATGACCTTATGGTCTGTCCATGGAAGAGCTAATATTTTAGTCAAATTAATATCAGCATTTTTGGAAAAGATGCCATCCAGAGTATGACCCGCCAGATGGGTGGATTTGGTTACTAGTTGATTTAAGCTTAAAGCTGCTAGGTTGTCTAGTAGTCTAACTGTGTCTGAATTGTTTGTTAATTCCAGGTGATAGTTGAAATCACACAGAATTGTGAGGGAATAGGAGTCTGTATAGGATGCCAGAAGCGTCATTAGTGCCTTGGAAAAAGCTGCTCTTGTCCCAGGTGGACGATAAATGAGTAGTTCCTGAAAATTAAAAAGGTTATTTAATTTTATACAAAAATGCAGCACCTCCGCTGGTAGATCTGAGATGGCTTCCACACGTACCTTTAGATGATCTCGGTAGATAATGGCTATGCCCCCCCCTCTAACTTCCTCCCTATCTTGCGAGGTGACTGCCTAGACCTCTGGTAACGCAATGTTCCATTACGGACCTGAGTTATTGTGCGTCCAGGTTTCTGTCACAAAAAATATGTCAGGTGTGGAAAGCTGAATCCGGTTTTCAAGCTGATATTTGTGTATAACCACTGTCCGAACGTTCAGCAAAAGACACTGCATGTGCCGCTCATGAATCACCTTAGGGACCTTGACAAGCCCTTTAGTGATGGTGTTGTTTATCATCGCCCCCATTCCTCTATCTTTCCGAGCATCAGACTTTTCTGCTCCCAAGTCTCTCCTTGCCCTGCTTGTGTGCTCAAGGCGATTAGTAACGCCTGGATTAAGCCGATATGAGCATCTAGAGGATAGGAACTCACCTACGTTCTTATTTTGCAGGAGCATGTAATGCGCCCTACATGTGCCTCTTTCCAGATCAAGCAGCTGGTTTCTGCTATATACTTGGGGCTTTGAACAACCAGGGGTTCTGGCACTGGTCGCGCTCCGGGCGCAGACGGGCTTCGGCTGGAGCGTCAACCCTGGTGCAATGCGGACCCGTCTCAACATCCGGGTAACGCAGGGATCGAACAGGAAGCACACATTCAATGTTAAAACTGAGTTCCAGATCAGACCAGCTAAAAAGTAAGGGGCATATTATCAAGCCAGGCGATGAAATTATCGCCGCTTTAGCGGCAGAAAACTGCCGCTAAAACGGCGATAATGGAATTGATAATATGCTCTATGGAATTCCAATTGAAGCCCATGTTAGACGTCCTTCACATCTAACATGGGCTTCAATTGGAATTCCATAGAGCATATTATAAAGCCCATTATCGCCGTTTTAGCTGCAGTTTTCTGCCGCTAAAGCGGCGATAATTTTAAAGCAGTGCTTGATAATATGCCCCGTAGTGTTTTATGCTACTGGTTTTTTGCTTTCTAAGGACTGTAAAAAGCTTCTTACATTCACCCACCCACCGTAATCATATTCAAGTCACTTTTCCCATGTTAAAAATGGCGCAAAAGTGGCGCAAGGGACTTGTAAATAAGCCCTTCAATGTATTACCATCGGAAGCTTTTCCAGGTTTCGGCCTTGGTCTGTCGGTCTCCGCTTGCATAGCATCTAACATTCAACTCGCTGAGCAGTCCTCATTCGCACTCAAAAGCCGCTGCTCCAAACTTATTACCCAGTTCTGACAGACACCGCCTCCCCAGCCTCTAATCTGGAAACATAAATTCAATTCATAAAAATGGAAATACCAAGAACCGTCTTTATCTCCCTTTCTCAAGCGCTTGAGAGAAATTCATTTCACAGGATCAATAAAGCGCTCCCAGCCTGTTCTTTGTTACGGTGCGAGTGCTGTCACTTTGCAGACATCTGAGGGCTCCCCACCTCTGCCCTTGTAGCAAAGGTGTAATGAGTTCTACAGAACAAACCTGCTCTTTTGCTAAATTAGCAATCATATTGTGCACTGTGCTAAAAACTCAAATGATAGCGGCTTAGCGGGCCTCAAGTTAAACAGCGGCGCTAAGCTCTGATAACGTGTTTGCTGGAGAAGTGTGTACAGAGAGGCTGGCCACGGTTAACCAGCAGGAAATGTTACAGGCCTGCAAGAATGGACAAAGGCTCGGCACAACGCTTTCTCCAAGCCCCCTGTTTTACGGCATGCAATCTGTCGAGGTAATTTTCTGGTCGAAAGGAGCCACTTTAACACGACTATAGAAAACATTTAGCAAGAAAGCCCTTTCAAGCAATGATTTTTACAGTACACCGCTGAAAAAAGAACTAGTCAGTAATTGAGGAAACTCTTTGTCAAAGACGATTTTGCAGGATCACAGCACCTGCAATAAACAGGAGGAAAAGTGAGAGAGACGAGGGCGGAGGAGAAAACACAAATGGAAGACATTTTCTCTAGAGTAATTGAAAAGAAAAAAATTTCACAGGAAGGAGATTTTCCTGGAAAACTAATTTAAGGCATGGATTTAGTGCATGGCACATAACCTAGGTTCATAGCAAATCAAATGAATGCCAGGTGATATCCAAATGTTTGATTTCCGGATTGGCACAACAGGTATATAAATGTTCTCACCCAGTTTGCCTGTATTTCTTCTGCCTTTTCCACTTTTGGAAAGACCAGTTTCCATAGAGGTTATGATATGTATTAGAATGTTATGGCGATTTGTATGGCACACTAATCACCTGTGAGGGTATTCAGACGCTTGAGCAGGTGTGTAGGTGGGTGATCCCTGTAGAAAAAAGCCCCTTTTTGACGTGGCCACCCCACTTTTTGCCCGGTATCTGATGCAATTTTGACAGAAGTGCACTGGGTTCCTGCTAACTAGGTACCAGTGCCAGATCTCTTTCCCTAAAACTGGACAGTTGTTTCCCCAAATTGGCAATACCTTTAGCACCCCTTGCAAGTCCTTAATAAATGCTACCCCTAGTACCTAGGGCAAGGAGACGAAAGAGGATCCCTAAGGGCTGCAGCATGTATTGTGCACCATAAGGGACCTCTCAGCACCAACATACACAATGCTGTTGTAGGTTGCATGCCACAGTGCAGAGAAAAGTAAAGACACAACACAAAACTCCTGTGTGCTGTGCCTATAGGTACTGCTTGCAGTATAGGTAGGCCACCTATACAGCTGGCCATACAGCCCTAAGGAAGGGTGCACTATACTACATGTGCGGACATATCTGCCTAAGCAGATATGCCCCTGTGATATCTAAGTCGATTTTTGGATATTACAAGTGAGCAAGGAAGCCATTTTTAGCACATGTGCTGGACACTGGTGTTAACAAGTTCCCCTGCTACATGATGGATTCACTGAAACTGGAGATGTTTGGTATGAAACATCTCATATTAATGAACCCACACTTATTTCAGTTATGGATTTATTAATACATGCACCCAGAGGGATGCCATTTGAAAACCTACCGACTACTAGTGTGCTGGCTGACTGGTGTAGACAAGCCTGCTACCACCGACAGGTTTCTGACTCCCTGCAGGTGAGAGCCCACACTCTGAGGGCGGAAACAATGCCTGCTCCAGCCGGCGAAGTTGTCACCTCCTCCAAGCAGGATGGCTAAGTAATCAGCATATCAAGGCAGGAGGATTCAAAGGCCTCTACCACCTTGGATATGCAACACAAGGCTTCCCCAGACAGGGGAGATGCCACCCTCTGCCCATGCCCATTTGACACCAGGGCAGGGGGGGAAATTACCTAGTCAGGAGGCGTGTCGCCTTTCAGGCTAGTACTACCACTGAGGTGGGCTGCCTGAAGTGGATTAGACATTTAGAATTCCACCATCTTAGTATTGGTGAAATTAGGCTTCATTGGTCAGGGTAAAGCCAACTTCCCACGGGAAGTGGTCATATAGAGGATGTTGGCTACTACCTGTCACTCCCTGTCACATCCATAAATTGAGTATTTCGGTGGCACCCCTGACACCAGGAACTCAGGTTTGACGCATCGAGAAGAAAAGATCACTGAGAGCTGCAAGAAAGAGCGAGAACTGAAGACTGCTGTGAACTTCTGGCATCAAACTCTGCCTGCCTGCCTGCCTGCACCAAGTCTCAACAATTGTGACCATCAACTCGTCCTGCAGCTGACCAGCTTCCAAGAACTCTGGGAGACAGCCAGCCTTCACAAATAACCAAGTAATCTCCCTTGTAGTAGAAGAGCTACCCCCCTGCAGTCTGCAGGCACCGACAAGCAAAGTCCGGTTCACCGAGTTGCAGCTCACTGGCCAGCCTGACACAGGAAGTGGTACCTGTGCTCCTGCAGGTGAGTTCTGTCCCCCCCCCACCAAGTGAGAGGACATCAAGACCAAGCCGAGCTACACAGGCCCAATGCCTGGGGCAGTAGATCCCTTGCAGCAAGCCAAGAGCGTGAGAGTCCAATCTGAACTCCAACACTGAGCCGCCATAAAGGGACATCAGCACCACAGAAACCTTCTTCAAGAGTAGCCCTGCTGTCCTGATTTTGCACCCTCAACCGGTGAGACCGATGACCGTAAGGCTCTAGGATGCACAGAGCTGAGCCAACCTCTTTGCTCTGCACCTGAGCCACCCAGCCAGGGTACCAACTCATTGGCTGTTCTCCCATGTCAGCTGGATCCTTGTGACCGAACTCCACTTTGAAAGTTCCTGAACTTGTCACCAAGTCCCCCATCTGCAGCCTGCTTCTAGGTGAAGCCTCTTCTTGTTACCTGCGTAGTGCATACAGCTACCAATGCAACCTACATCACTGCCCCCAGACACCCCAGGGCAGGTAACAGTAAACTACTGGTAGTCCTTTGGACCTTGGCCCCCAAGAACTGAAGGAGACCCCCTGAAGCCAACCGTAAATACCTTTATGCTATCTATGATTTTTCTCTCAATCAATCAGGGGGACTTGTAGAGGGTGGCTTGTCACCCTGGGGGGTTCGTTAGACACTGGGGTTCTGTGAGCCTCGATTAGAGGGTAGTGGCGGTCAAAAGGGCCTCATGGAGACCTCTCCCATGCTCAAGTGTTTGTGTCAGGTTTATCACTAGTGCAGATTTAGAGCTGAGCTGATGGTAACCGTGAGAGGAAATCGCTTAAATGTGAAAAGGATGCACACAGAGTGGGCACAAAAATCAGTAGCATATGTTAAATGTGGGTACAGATGTATACTGTTTTTCAAAACGGGGAAATAGTGTACGCAAGTAAGATGTAGCCTGAGGATGTTTATGCCCGATTTTGCTACAGACTGTAAGTGACATTATGGCCTTCATTTTGTGTAATACGGTATTCCCGCATCAGGGGAATTACAAGCATTGTATACAACAAGAATTTCTGGATGCAAAATCGTTGTAGTATTGCAGCTTGAATAGCGTCTAACATCAGGAAGAACCTATAGGCAGAACAGATCACCTAGGATAAACTCTCATGCGGGGTGCATGCTTGGGCTCCCCCTCACTAAGTGGACTTTAACTTCGTTTGACGACGCTGGATCCTCGCTTTCTACTTATGTTGAACTCTGAAGAAATAGTAAGGCTGCACACACTGCTCGACAAAACTCCACAATAAAGGAGTAAATATGGTTGTGTTCTCTTATCGACCGCTCGGCATAGCTAACGAGGAGGAAAAAGCAAAGGATGTGTATTCAGCTCCTTGACAGTTAAGCACAGCCGTAGACGAATGAAGAATTAAGGATATGTGATCTGCTCTGTGCTCAGCCATTGCTGAAGTAAAGGCATGGGGTATACCCTGTGACACTTCAGCATAGCCGTGGGTGCAGGATGAGTAAAGGATGCATGTGTGCTGTAGCCCTCCATAGCTAAAGTAAGGGCATGGGGTATACTCTTTGATAGTTCAGCATAGCCGTAGGTGCAGGAAGAGTAAAGGAGGCATGGCCTGTGCTCTTGTCACCCATAGCTGAAGTAAGGATATGTGGCATTTACCCTCTTACAGTTCAGCATAGCCATAGGTGCAGGAAGTGTGAAGGATGCATGATGCTGTAGCCTGCCATAGCTAAAGTAAGGGCATGGGGTATACTCTTTGATAGTTCAGCATAGCCGTAGGTGCAGTAAGTGTAAAGGATGCATGTGTGCTGTAGCCTGCCATAGCTGAAGTAAGTAAGGGCATGGGGTATACTCTTTGATAGTTCAGCATAGCCGTAGGTGCAGGATGAGTAAAGGATGCATGTGTGCTGTAGTCTGCCATAGCTGAAGTAAAGGCATGGGGTATACTCTTTGATAGTTCAGCATAGCCATAGGTGCAGGATGAGTAAAGGATGCATGTGTGCTGTAGTCTGCCACAGCTAAAGTAAGGGCATGGGGTATACTCTTTGATAGTTCAGCATAGCTGTATGTGCAGGATGAGTAAAGGATGCATGTGTGCTGTAGTCTGCCATAGCTGAAGTAAAGGCATGGTGTATACTCTTTGATAGTTCAGCATAGCCGTAGGTGCAGGAAGAGTAAAGGAGGCATGGCCTGTGCTCTTGTCACCCATAGCTGAAGTAAGGATATGTGGCATTTACCCTCTTACAGTTCAGCATAGCCATAGGTGCAGGAAGTGTGAAGGATGCATGATGCTGTAGCCTGCCATAGCTAAAGTAAGGGCATGGGGTATACTCTTTGATAGTTCAGCATAGCCGTAGGTGCAGGAAGTGTAAAGGATGCATGTGTGCTGTAGCCTGCCATAGCTGAAGTAAGTAAGGGCATGGGGTATACTCTTTGATAGTTCAGCATAACCGTAGGTGCAGGATGAGTAAAGGATGCATGTGTGCTGTAGTCTGCCATAGCTGAAGTAAAGGCATGGGGTATACTCTTTGATAGTTCAGCATAGCCATAGGTGCAGGATGAGTAAAGGATGCATGTGTGCTGTAGTCTGCCACAGCTAAAGTAAGGGTATGGGGTATACTCTTTGATAGTTCAGCATAGCCGTAGGTGCAGGATGAGTAAAGGATGCATGTGTGCTGTAGTCTGCCATAGCTGAAGTAAAGGCATGGTGTATACTCTTTGATAGTTCAGCATAGCCGTAGGTGCAGGAAGAGTAAAGGAGGCATGACCTGTGCTCTGGTCACCCATAGCTGAAGTAAGGATATGTGGCATTTACCCTGTTACAGTTCAGCATAGCCGCAGGTGCAGGAAGTGTGAAGGATGCATGATGCTGTAGCCTGCCATAGCTGAAGTAAGTAAGGGCATGGGGTATACTCTTTGATAGTTCAGCATAGCCGTAGGTGCAGGATGAGTAAAGGATGCATGTGTGCTGTAGCCTGCCATAGCTAAAGTAAGGGCATGGGGTATACTCTTTGATAGTTCAGCATAGCCGTAGGTGCAGGAAGTGTAAAGGATGCATGTGTGCTGTAGCCTGCCATAGCTGAAGTAAGTAAGGGCATGGGGTATACTCTTTGATAGTTCAGCATAGCCGTAGGTGCAGGATGAGTAAAGGATGCATGTGTGCTGTAGTCTGCCACAGCTAAAGTAAGGGCATGGGGTATACTCTTTGATAGTTCAGCATAGCCGTAGGTGCAGGATGAGTAAAGGATGCATATGTGCTGTAGTCTGCCATAGCTGAAGTAAAGGCATGGTGTATACTCTTTGATAGTTCAGCATAGCCGTAGGTGCAGGAAGAGTAAAGGATGCATGTGTGCTGTAGCCTGCCATAGCTAAAGTAAGGGCATGGGGTATACTCTTTGATAGTTCAGCACAGCCGTAGGTGCAGGATGAGTAAAGGATGCATGTGTGCTGTAGTCTGCCATAGCTGAAGTAAAGGCATGGTGTATACTCTTTGATAGTTCAGCATAGCCGTAGGTGCAGGAAGAGTAAAGGAGGCATGTGTGCTGTAGCCTGCCATAGCTAAAGTAAGGGCATGGGGTATACTCTTTGATAGTTCAGCATAGCCGTAGGTGCAGGAAGAGTAAAGGAGGCATGACCTGTGCTCTGGTCACCCATAGCTGAAGTAAGGATATGTGGCATTTACCCTGTTACAGTTCAGCATAGCCGTAGGTGCAGGAAGTGTAAAGGCTTTATGGTCTGTGCTGTGGTCACCCATAGCTGAAGTAAGGGCATGAGGTAAACCCTGATTAGTTCAGCATAGCCATAGAGGCAGGAAGTGTAAAGTATGTGTGGTCTGTGCTGTGGTCTCAGCCATAGCTGAAGTTAGGACTTGTGGCATATGCCCTGTGACAGCTCAGTACTGCCGTAGGCGCAGGAAGAGTAAAGAACGCATGGTTTGTGTTGTGCTATGCTAAGGTCATAGGTCCAGATTTATGAGGCCCTTGCGCCTCATTTACGCCGCCGTTGCGTCACTTTTGTGACGCAGCAGCGGCGCAAATCCTGCGCCATGATGCGGGGTATTTACAACGTGACGCATCTGGGAGATGCGTCACGTTGTAAAGCCCTGCGCCAGCAGTAGGCGTACCTGTGCAGGGGGGGGCGTTCCGTCGCAGGAACGCCTCCTAAAAGTGGCTGAGTGAAATCTACAAGATTTCACTCAGTCACTTTTGAGCCCATGCTGCGTCAAAACCCTGCGCCTGCTTGAAGCAGGCGTAAGGATTGACGCAGCATTGTGAAGATAGGTCCCCCCAAAGCATTGCTGGAGCTGCGTCGCGCTTGCGACGCAAATCCAGCAATGCGCCACTTTTACGGCACAGATGCATGGTGCGCCGCATTGTAAATGCGGCGCATCCATGGTGGCGGAGCTGTGGCGCACAATAACTGGCGCATCCCTGCTGATATGCAGGGATGCGCCAGTTATTATAAATCTGCCCCATAGGGTATACCCTGTGAAAGGTCAGCCTAGCCGTAGGTACAGGAAGATTACAAGATGCATGATCAGGGCAGCCCCTGCAGAAGTAAGGTCATGAGGTATATATACCCTGTGATAGCTCAGCATAGCCAGAGCTGCAGGAAGGGTAGAGGGCATGTGGTCTATTCTGTCACTGCTCAGTATAGCCTGTGATGCAGAAAGAGTACAGGACATGTGGTCTGTTCTGTGACAGCTCAGAAGAGCAATAGATGGAGGATCTGTTTCTAGAAAGTGTATTATTTCTAGAAAGTGGTAGACCGAAGAATATTAATGCCCGTAGATCAAGGTTTATCT
Source organism: Triturus cristatus (assembly GCF_964204655.1). Classification (NCBI taxonomy): domain Eukaryota; kingdom Metazoa; phylum Chordata; class Amphibia; order Caudata; family Salamandridae; genus Triturus; species Triturus cristatus. Next base: position 137,289,092 of record NC_140589.1, on the reverse strand, counting down.
CAAGGCTGAGATCAATTGTCTTGGCATTTTGCTTTAAAATGTGGCAGGGCTATACAGTATTTTATAAATTAACCCAACACTAAACTTAATGAACACTTTTTACATTTCCATTATTTCTGAGCTGAATCTCTATCCTGACTCAATACATAGATCACTAAAAGCTTTTCTGGTCCAACGTAATAAAATGTTTTATTAAAATCCATTAAGTAGTTCTTTTTGTAACAATGTTATTCCGTCGAGAAAGATCAGACACAAAGTATATGCACTTTGCTTTTGATTGGCTAATCTATTCCTTTAGCGAATCTGTGCTTCAATGCTGTTTCTGAAATAGCAACGAGTCATTTGGGCTGCCACTAGACTATTTCGCAGCAAATGTTGCAAAGTAAAGATGTGTATCATGTTGTGTAAAGTGGAAATGGGATTGCAAATAAGCCACATTGACAGCCATTGGGCAGATACTGCAGTAAGCAAAAAAGTGAATGGTAAAATGCTTGAATTAATCTCAGCCACTGGTGATTCCTCATGGCGGCATCCCAGTCTTACACATTTGTGCCCACCAAGCCACCTCAGATTAGACCTAGCTGTATCTAACTCAGACTTGGTCCTGCTCCAATAGAAACTGCCAAGCAGTGTGGGAAATATGGGATGGACTGGAATGCAGCCCGAATAATAACCAGTTGCTGAGATTAATCCAAGAAGTGCACCCATTAGTTTTTTGTTTACTTCGATGCAGTGCCCTCAGTGCGACAGGTTTGTCCATATGTGGCTCCTGCACTCACTGTGCCATTGGAATCAACCTGCAGCTGACTGAACAGTTCCAGCTAGGGCAAAACTGGTCTTAGGTTGATTGTGTTCCGGCTCAGAGAGGACCTGGCTCGGCAGTTTGAGCTGCACTTAGAGCAGGATCAAAACTTATTTGTAAACATCTGCGTCAAAACTCAGGTGGTAATTTAGGCAAAAAAAATGATGGTCTGAGATGCAGCTTTGTGTAATTACCAGTGGTTGAGATTAATTCAAGCAATCCATGTATCACTTTGTTTTTACTTCATGGCCGCAAGTTATGTCATCAGTGACATAACTGCAATCAGCCATGAATTATGAAGCAATACAGGCAATTTTTGACATTTGTAAAACCATACTACAATAAGCAAGGGGTAACAAAATGAATCGTAAATGTAATCTTCTCTCTTTTCTTTAGTTTTTATTCATGTAGGCCTTCACAACAGCTCCCAACAGCCAAAACGTGTTTCGTTCCGTAAAGGAATGTAGTCTCGCGACTTCCTCAAGGCTAATTTCTCCGTGCTAGAATCCTTTAATCTGTGGTGATAATTCCGGACCACAGAGGGTTTCTGTATGGACAGCGTCAATAGCAATGTCTCACTTAAGCTCTCAATAAGTTCAAACAGGCCAGTTTCAATAATGCTCCGTGTTGTTCTCCGTTAATAATCTAAACGCCGCCACATGGTCACGTCCATGCTATCCAAGTGCAGTAGCAGGAAAAGAGATGGAGACAGGGGGTAACCCTGTCTGGTGCCTTGTTGCAGGGTAAAAGACTCTGAGAGCAAACCATTGATCGCAATGCAAGTCAAAAGTGCTAGGTAAAGGGCCATGACCATGTTTATATATGATTACCCCAAGTTAAACGAATACATACATCATTTAAAATAAGACCATGAGACCCTGTCAAAGGCCTTTTCTGTGTCCAGCGTAATTGCTATTGCTAGATCTTGTTTATTCACGGCATTTTCTAAAACATGACATAACAAACAAATGTTGTCATTGGACATACAACTTTTAAGAAAACCGACTTGAGAATTACCTATTAAATGTGGGAGAACAGAATTAAGTCTTGTGGCTAAAATATTTGCATCAATTTTACAATCAACATTGATGAGAGATATTGGCCTATATTTCTTTGGCAGTAAGGAACCCTTCCCTTCTTTAGGTGTAACAATTATGTTAGCTTCTGTCATGGCGTCAGTCGTACAACCTTGTTAAATACTTTCAACAGAGTTGGTTGCAATTGGTCCGAGAAAGTTTTATAGAAAGTGACAGTAAAACCGTCAAGACCCGGAGCCCAACTATCTTTCAAGGCTTTAATTGAATTCGCCACTTCCAATGTGCTGATTGGTTTTCCTAATGCTAGTTTGTCTGTTTCGTTTAATTGGGGCAGGTTCAATCTGTTCAAGTAATTAGTACAATCATCTAAACTAAATCCCTGATCATTTTTATATAAGTCCTCATATAAGGTTTTGAGGGTGTTTAGGATATCTTTTTGTTTTGGGTATGTTTGGTTGTTGACATCTTTGATGGACGAGATAACATTTTGGTTCTGTTTATGCTTAAAATATGAAGCCAGTAATTTACCCGCTTTATTGGCTTCGCAGAGATTAAGGGCTTTAAATTTATTCACCCATACCCCCGCACGTTCACTCAGAATTTTATTATATTCATATTTCTTTCCCCTTAGTAGGTTAAGGATCGTAGTATCTTTTAACGAAGTGGCATGGGAGGACTCCAGGGTTTTAATTTCATGTTCTAGTTTAACTAATTTGGAATTAAGGTTTTTATTGATATTAGTTTTTTTTCAATAATTATCCCCCTGATAGTGGCCTTCAGTGTGTCCCAAAGGGTGTTTATGTTAGTTTCTGCATTATCATTATGCATAAGATAGTCTGTAATTGCTTCTTCAATTTTCTTTTTGTCCTCAGGGTCTGATAAGACATCCTTATTAAAGCGCCATCTTTTGGGTAAAGGTTCATGGTGACTGCCAGCCAATTTAACACTGATACATGAATGATCAGACATTAACTTGGGCGATATATCTGAGTGTTCAATTAAATGTGTGAATGAACCGGAAATAAGAATGTATTCTATTCTAGTATATGAGTTATATGGGGCAGAGTAAAAAGTATAATCTCTAGAATCCGGGTTATGAAGACGCCAGGTATCTTTGAGGTTAAATTTAGAACATACGTTGTGAACTATGCCGTGTGTTCTTCTGGCGTGTTATTTGCATGTAGATTGTCGATCGATTATCGGATCTAACAGGATATTGAAGTCGCCGCCGACTATGATGAGATCATCGTGGGGGAGATTTTCTATAGTGTTCGAAATACCCTCCCAAAAGTCTGGATCATCTATGTTGGGGCCATATATATTCACGACATGTATGAGATCTTCTCCTTTCTTGAGATGCATGACCAGTAATCCAATTTAATCCTGGTAAACCAAATACCGAATATTATTATTTGGTTTACCAGGATTAAATTGGTTATTGGTTAAAACCATTCACCTTTTAAATTTTCACTCACCTTTCATTCAAAACCAGCTCCGCTGTAGTTCAGGCGTTGTAGCACACCAGAGAGGCATTCGGCCTCTCTGGTGGGAACCCGATGATGAAGCATGTCACCAACTAGGTTGGTGAGTGAGGGTTCTTTTAAAACACACTTTTGGTTTTTGTCCACGCTGTCACTCTCAGTTTGCTCCTTACCCTGTTCACTCTTTCGTTGTTGACTTATTTTGTTCAATTTTATTAGCCAGATAAGCCGGGCCCATGCCGTGCAGAGGCTTAAAGACCAGGCAGAGAAGCTTGAAGATGGCTCGTTTCCTCACAGGGAGTACCACAGGGCTCTTGTTTGAGCCCTACCTTGTTTAACATCTATGTTGCTCCCTTTGACAATCTCCTTAGGACTTGTGGCTTTATTCCCATTTCATATGCCGATGACACGCAGCTCTTATTTCCTTTTAGCAAATTCACTTCCTCTGTTCAGTCGACTTTCTCTTCTGGTATGAGGGCCATTTCTAATTGGATTAGATGTAATTTTCACCAATTCAACGTTAGGAAGACTGAGATCAGGCTTTTTGAAGAGGCCCCTTTGCTGTGGAATCCTGAATGGTGGCCGGTGGACCTTGGCACCTCTCCCGTCCCCAAGTCCTTAGTTAAGAACCTGGGCATTCGCATGGACCAGGCTCTCACCTTGAAGGAGCACGCTGCTCACACCGCAGGCTCCTGTTTTCATACGCTGGGTCTCTTACGTCGAGTTTTTCCTCTGCTTCCTGACTCCACTTGGAAAACTGACACAGACACTTATACTGAGTCGTCTGAACTACTGCAATGCCCTACTGGTCTCAGCAAAAGAGTCTTCATTATGTAGATTGCAGGTGGATCAGAACACCGTGGCGCACCTGGTCCTGAATGCCTGCCCAAAATAGCTTCCCACCCTCTCCTTCACCAGCTTCATTGGCTCCCAGTGCGTAAGCGGGTTAATTTTAAAATCTGCTGCACTGTTCATAAAGCCTTACACAACACCGGTCCATCTTATCTTGCTGAGAAATTCCCTCACTATGTGCCCTCCAGGACCCACCGCTCAGGAACTAAATCTCTTCTTGTGGTCCTCCGAGTCAGGAAAGCCAGGTTGGGCGGGAAAGTATTCTCCCACCTGGCTCCTCTCTATTGAAATCAGCTCCCCATTCATTTGAGACTATGTACGGATCATCTCCAATCAGAAGACCATCCTATTTTGATCCCGCACCTCAGCTATTCCTGCAGCCCTGTCCGCAGGGCAGAGATACCCCTTCAGGGATCGATTCAGGCGCTATATAAATAAATAAATATATCCAATAGGATAATAAGAATAAAACAGAAGACAGAAAGAAAGGAAAGAAAGAGAGAAACAGAGAACAACTGAGGGTACCCAAGGCACAAACAACATCACATCCAGTGTCATTCCACAACCCCTGGGCATCTCCTCCCACAATCCCCTCTCCCTCCCCACCCTTCCCTGCAAACCTCAGATGTAGGAGGTGCGACGGCAGGAGCGTCAAACTGTCGGACGGAGTTTAACTTGATCTTGATCTAACATGATACCAACTTCCAGAGTATATCTTACAAACCAAAACGGATTATCTAGTAAAGACAAACTAAGTCTTGGACTTGACTGTTACCAAGGGAAAAAAATAATCCCTACATTCTAAACACATTAGAAAGCAATGAATATATCATCAATAAGCAATCTCTATATTAAAGAGACCCAACAATGTATTAAGAACTGACTTCAAAACACACAATACTCACATGGTATAAGGAAAAATAACCAGCGATTACGGGAGCATTTAGAGCAGTATCCTGTGAAAGAACACGATAACAAACAAATCTTATGAACAAAGATAAATTGAGACATATGAACATCATGGCTTCCTCTTATTGGAAGAGTACTGAGTAAAGTCCATGTCCTGAGTGGGCGGGCCTTCTAGAAAATTTTGATAAGTCTTTAGGGTCCGTATAATAGTGATGCCTACCATTGACTATGATTCTGAATTTAGTCAGACCAACAAAGGAAAACTGAATATATTTATCTCATAGTTTGTCCTGTAGGATGAGAAAGCCCTTCTTGGTGTCCACTGTAGGTTCAGAGTAGTCCTGCATGAAAAATATTTGGTGACCATTCCAAATAAGCTGACGACTTTTATGGACAAAGTTGAGGATAGCTTCAGTTTGTTGAAATCTTAGTGGTCTACAAATGATAGGACGGGTTGATTGCCGTGAAGAAGAGTTAAAAGTCGGAATTCTGTGTGCCCGGTCCAGCTCTAAAGGATTTGAAAATGTTATGCCGGTGAACTGAGGAATCCAAACTTCCAAGAAGGCTAAGCATGATCCCATGGAATCTTCTGAACCTTCCGGAACACCCAGAGCGCAAGCAAATTACATGACCTTGACTGTGTAGTTTGGCCCTTCTAAAGATCAAAGGTAGGTGACCATCTGGAAAGACCACTTCTTCTTAGGTGACTACACTATATGCTCAGTATAACGGTAGGATGTACGAATATTTGGGATCTTATATCTTAGATCCAACTGAAAGGTCCAGAAAATTTGGCTAGTGAAGCCTTTACCAGTAAAACAGAGATGAAGCAATGGCAGGGCAGGAACATGGCATCACCTAACACTGTAGTCCATATTGATTATCGATGGCTCTTTCAAAATGCAGAATGAATGCTGAAAGCCTGATGGAAAAAATAATGTGCCCCCTAATTTGGGGTAACAAAACAGGAGGAAGCTAGGCTCAGTCTTACAGCCTAATAAAACGAGAGATCAAGGATAAAAGGGTGCTGTAATTCCGGGAAGCACTTGGGCTGAGAGACCATCCACAGAGACTAGTCATGGCCACAGGGACCATCGTGCTGCAAAGCGCTTTCAATCAACAGCAGTATCAGGAGCACAAGTACTGATCAGACGCTTGATAAGCTTGGGGAGAGGATGTAGCCTTACGGCTAGAGCGGTCGAACTCGAAGTCAGGGAACCGGGTTCGAGTCTCGGCAATGACGCTGAACATCCTGTGATTCTGGGTGAATCACTTAATCTCCCCGTGCCTAACAAAAATTAATGTGTTCTTCTGTAACGAAACTGGTGCTCATGATACCCAATGTCTCGGGACTAGCTTCCGCTATATAAAAAATAAAAATAAAAAAATAAGCCACACACGCCACCCGCAGTGACCGATCCACGACGTCTTCACACGGCCGCCATAACAGGGTCAGGCTTCGATCAGCTAAAGAACACCAGCAAGCTGAAAGCGGCCCGCTCCATATTACTTCACTCATCCGCCCACACATCAGCCAAATCAGGTGTAATGTATCTACGCTTGCTCTATTTCTCATAGCACAACATCCTCAATATCAGTAAAATGGTCTCCGTGGGGCATTTGGAGCCGCCATTTTAGAGTCTGGCTGCAATATCGAAAGAGCGTCACAAATAGCTCATTTTGGCTGAAAGGTATAGAAAATCTCACCGGAGAATGTGCTCGGTAAACAGTTCATGGATCCGATGTTTGAAGGGGATCCTGGGTCATAGAACTCCAAAACTAGTCTTACCCCTGAGGCGGAAGCTGGGGGCTTAGCAACGTTTTAAATTGTGTGCATTTGGATTTTTAGTTTGTGTTCATTTATCGTACATTTTGCCTGCTTTTAACTTCGGGAGCTGACCTGTATCATAGTCGCTTCACTACACCGCTCCAGCGCAGCAGACTACGTGCTGACGCTGGGAGTAGAGGTGAGTAGCCACCATATTGGGGGAACTAAGGGTGGCGCGCCAGTAGCTGGCTGATTCCCGCCCTCTTCTACACTGGATAAAATGAGCAAGTCATCCCGTCCGCGCCGGACCAGCGCCGAGCGCCATAACCCCTGATACTGCATTACAAGAATGGATTAGATATTCATCGGCAGATCTATTACAGCTGAGACCTTCCAGCGGGATGGCGTGCTCACAGTTTGACCCTGGCGCTACGGCCGGAACGATCAGCACCTGTTGCCTTAGATGTAAGTCCCTTATACCATCTGCCAACTCCAAAGCCTTTCCATTACAAGCCCACAATTCCAAGACTAAGAACATCACTCTCTCACTTATTAATGCACGCTCTTTAGGCAGGCATACGCAGGAGATTGCCGACCTTATTCAGGACAAAAAAATAGACTTACTCTTTGTCACAGAGACATGGATGGACGAGGCGTCCGACCCCGATCTAGTGGTGGCAGTGCCACAGGGCTTTACCATATATCGCCAAGACAGACAAGGGAAAAAAGGTGGGGGCTTGGCAATTATTGTCCGGAATAGCTTTCCGGTCAGAACCTCTCCCATTCTTTCCAAAACATGTCAAGCCCTATATTTTACAATTAAATTCACCCCCTCATATAATCTCAAAGGAGCCCTTATCTACAGACCACCGGGTCCTCGCTCCGAATTTTTGGCCACCTTTATGTCACTTATGGAACCCCTTGCTATTGATGACACTTTTATGGTCCTGGGGGATTTAAATTTCCACCTGGAAAAAACCGAAGATACTGAAACTCAATCTCTCATGGCTGATTTTAGTACTTTAGGACTAACCCAGTTGATAACCGTACCCACACACGAGGCAGGTCATACATTAGACGGTATCTTTTCCAACACCAAAGAGAGGGATATATTGCCTCTTACTTTGTCCGATCATTTCGCCATCTTGAGCAACATCTCAATCACCTTGACCCATACACCAAAACAGCCTCCTCTAACCCAAGAATTTTTTAGAGTCTGGAAGGATGTTGATAATGTGACTCTAAGGGCATACTTAATCAATTCCCGTCCGACTATTTCTGCAGACGCCAATATAGCTGTGCAACAATACTCAGATTGGCTAAGTAACGCTGTGGAAACACTGGTCCCTCTTAAATCGATTTCCAGAAACAGGAAAACGCCGTCCGCACCCTGGTTTTCTGAATCGCTAAGAAAGCAAAAACAAATTTGTAGGAACCACGAAAGAATTTGGCGAAGGTCTTATGACAATGAAAGTAAAATTCTATACAAAGACACTTTGCTCACTTATAAAAGAATGATCAATGAAGCCCAAAAAAATTTCTATGGGGAACAAATCGAAAATGCCAAAAATTCAAGCAGGCAATTGTATGAGGTGGTGAAATCTTTGGCCGGGAAACTACCAGATGTGGTTCCCCTGCCTTCTCAAGAGCTTTGTGACGCACAGGCAAACTTCTTTTTCTCCAAAGTAAATGATATTTACTCCGAGTTTTCAGTGATTGATCAATCAATGTCCCCGGTCCCCAGTTCTCGAAGCAAACACCTTGAATGCTCACTTGACCAATTTAAAGAGATATATGAAGATCAAATAGTTGACACTATTAAATCTATCAAAACAGGCTCGGCCATCGACCCCTGTCCCCCAAAGTTTCTTTCTCCAATAATTGATTTGATTAGCGAAACCATCATGCAAATATGTAATGCAATGTTTAAATCCGGGATTTTTCCAGACAGGCTAAAGAACACGCTACTAAAGCCACTTCTTAAGAAACCCGGTCTGGATAAAGATCTGTTGAAAAACTATAGGCCCATTGCTAGCCTGCCGTCTCTTGCCAAGGTAGCTGAGAAATTAATGAACGATCAACTCTCGGAATACATTGAACAAAACGTGTTGCTGGATGATTCTCAGTTCGGTTTCCGGAAAATGCACAGCACTGAGACTGCGTTAATCAAAGCTGCGGATGATATTAGAACCATTAGAGACCAGGGGGGCACGGCGGTACTGGTTCTGCTGGATTTGTCTGCGGCCTTCGACACGGTCAATCATTCCATCTTGATTGGCCGTGTCGGAGAACTGGGCATTGGCTTTGAAAGCAGTTTCTCCTGAGGCACAGCCGGGAGTAGGAACCTCTGCTCAATTTTAAATTGTGTATAATTTGTGTTTTTACCTCCTTTTTAAAAAAACAAACGATCTTTGGCATCTCTCCTCGCTCAGCGCCCTGACAGCTGACGCGGGCGGGTGACTCTAGCAAAAACAGAAACGCCATTGGCCGATTGAAGGGCACGCCCCCTGCCAATAGCCACGCCCCTCTGCAGTACAAAGCGCGCGCTGAATACGAGCGCTGCGCTTTGAAAGCAGTTTCTCCTGAGGCACAGCCGGGAGTAGGAACCTCTGCTCAATTTTAAATTGTGTATAATTTGTGTTTTTACCTCCTTTTTAAAAAAACAAACGATCTTTGGCATCTCTCCTCGCTCAGCGCCCTGACAGCTGACGCGGGCGGGTGACTCTAGCAAAAACAGAAACGCCATTGGCCGATTGAAGGGCACGCCCCCTGCCAATAGCCACGCCCCTCCATTCACTCTTCACATAAAAGATGTGTCCTTACAGGAAGCGCAGCGGACGAGCGCAGCGGGCGCCCCGAATACGCACCGAAGGCTCGCCAAAGGCGAGCCCGTCTGCGCCCGTCCGCGACAGGCCGGGACCAGGGGCCACAACCCCTGTCTCCCCAACTACAGATAGACCAGGCAACTCTGCGTTGGCATACTCTCGTGGAGAGCTGCTCAATCTTAATACTCCCTTACCATCCTACAATTCCCTTTGTGCTAAAGTTGGACCCTCCCACACCGTGGGCCCCTTTAGCTGTCGTTACTGTAGATGGAATTGTAACTACCCGGAGCCACCCTCACCTGAAGACACACCTACCCAGGACTACACATGTATTTATGTCAATGCAAGGTCCCTCCCCAAACACTCTATCGAAATATGGGACATATTACAGGATAGCAAACCTGATTTTGCTTTTATTACGGAGACTTGGCTCGGCGAGCACAATACCCCGGATATTACTGCAGCCCTACCAAATGGGTACAAAATCATTAATCTCAATCGACCAATTAAGAGAGGAGGTGGAGTGGCCATGATATTTAAAGATAGCTTTTTATGCCGTCAAGAAACAGTCACACAACTAGGCAAACACGAAGTTTTAATTATCTCCATCTCCATCAATACTCAGGTGATCCTCGGATGCGCGATCATCTACAATCCCCCAAATAGCACAATTGACTTTAGCACCCAACTTCTAGAACAAATCCTTCCATTCTGTCTCAACCATAAAAACATTATAGTCATCGGTGACTTCAATGTTCATTTCGATCTATCTGATAATCCCCTAACTAAACGACTGGCCACAGACATGGAAATTATGCAATTAACGCAGAAAATAGCACGCCCCACACATAGAGCGGGGCACATGTTAGATCTTATATTTACTAACATATCGAAGACTAACATTACAAATATAACCCCTTTGACATGGACGGACCATTATAGGATAGATTTTACATTAAACCTACCTATAAAGACTAAAAGACTGTTAGCTCAACCGACTAACTCTACTAAATGTTGGAGTAAATTCTCTTTGGAAAAATTTAAGGAAGATTTCTCTCATATTCTCAACTCTGAAATGACATGCGAAGAAGAAATTTTTCTATTGCGTGGCTACATAGAGAAAACACTAGACCATTGCTCGCGGACTCGCGCAATCAACCGATCCAAACCGAAAACCTCGGAGAAATGGTATGGCCCAGACCTAAAAATTGAAAAAAGAAAATGCACCACACTTGAGCATAAATGGAGAGTGAGTAGAAACCCCGAAGACAGAGCCACTTACAAACATCAACTGAAAATATACCACATCGCCATACGCAAAGCAAAGAAAGACTATCTTTCTCAAAAAATACTAGAGAATAAAAACTCGGCCAAGGAGCTTTTTAAAATAGTAAAAGAACTTTGCAATCCCCCCAGTCTTACATCTAATTTAACGCCATCACAAGAAAATTGCACAAAAATTGGTGACTTTTTTAGCGATAAAATTGACAAAATATATGCCTCTTTTACAAATAACAGCCAGGCCCCTGTGGAGTATCAGATGGACTCCACTTTGCAAGCCAACTGCTCTACCTTTGGCCCATTTTCAGAAGACGAGGTCACCAAAGTCATGTCAGAAATCAAATCAGGCTAGCCATGGGATGTCTGTCCACACTATATTTTCTCTCAACTAACTCCCATAATTGGCCCGGCAGTCACAAAAGTTTTTAACCAGTCCCTGGAGCAAGCTGTTTTCCCAGAAGTTTGGAAAAATTCGGCGGTTATCCCACTACTAAAAAAGGCGGGCGCGGACATAAACGACCCAGCCAATTATCGTCCCATTTCACAGCTCCCCTTCCTATCCAAGGTTTTAGAAAGACTGGTAACAAAACAACTGTCAAGTTATCTGGAAATCAACAATCTACTAGATGTCTCCCAAACCGGTTTTAGATCAAATAACAGCACAGAGACTACGCTCCTGGCTGTAATGGACGATATCCGAATGCAGGTCGATAAAGGCAAAACGGTCGCCCTGATACTCCTTGATTTATCAGCGGCGTTTGATACCGTGTCCCATAAACTGTTAATTCACATGCTTGCCGAAAAAGGAATACAAGGTAAAGCCCTAAATTGGCTGGAGTCCTTTCTATCAAACAGATCCCAGTCCATCTGTTTAGGTAACTTTACCTCTACCCCTCGAAAGATTAAATATGGAGTGCCCCAAGGGGCAGCATTGAGCCCAAAATTGTTCAATGTATACGTCTCCTCATTGGCGTCGATTGGCAAGAAATGGGGCATTAATATCTGCTCCTACGCTGACGATACTCAGCTGATGGTAACCCTAAATGGGGAAAATGACGCCAAAAGTAGACTGCAAAACTGCCTGTCAGAGCTATCCAATTGGATGCATGGTCATTATTTAAAACTAAATGCTGACAAGTCAGAAATTCTCCTCTTCGGTGGGACTAAACAGCTCTGGGATAACACCTGGTGGCCAATTTCCTTAGGTTCTCCACCTAATCCCACATCGTCCGCAAGAAACTTAGGAATTCAGATGGACACCACTCTATCGATGAAATGCCATGTCACCTCAATATGTGGCAAAGGATTTGCCATACTAAAAAGGTTGAAACGGGTCTTCCCCTGGATACCACTGGAATGCAGACAGATCCTAGTCCAGTCGCTACTAGTTAGCAGGCTGGACTATGGCAATTCTCTATTTGTGGGTATGTCGGACTACTTATTTAGAAAACTACAACTGGTCCAGAATGCTGCTGCTAAAGCTGTTTGCAATAAGAGAAAGTATGATTCAGCCACAAGCTGCCTGAGAGCCTTACACTGGCTGCCTATGAGGCAAAGAGCCACGTTCAAAATGCTATGCATCGCCCATAAAACAATATACAATACTGGCCCTTTCATTCTACGGAATAGAATTAAGTTCTATGCTCCAGCACGGAACTTACGTTCACAAGCCTCAGCCAAAGCAGCCACCACACGGATCAAGCTATCCAGGATGGGCGGACGTGCCTTTTCACACATTGCTGCTAAATGTTGGAATGATCTGCCCATCAACCTCCGACTCACGGACTCCTACCCCATTTTTAAGAAAAAACTAAAAACTGCATTATTCCCCATATCAGAATAATCAACAAGTCCCAGGAAACTGCCTTAGGTTTTACTGCTCAATATTGCAGCGCCGTGATATCCTGGTAGGATGAATGTTGCGCTTTAAAAGTACACTTAACAATAACAATAACAATTCATACTAAGGCTGGAGCATTGCTTGCCTCCTTTTTGTCTAGTAGAACCCAGGCCGTAACACTAGGGCCTTTTACATTGGCCGATCTAGCTCTACCTTGTCGGGTTCCTCAGGGCTCATCCCTAAGTCCGACACTTTTTAACATCTATGTGTCGGACTTAGCTAGGGTCATTAAGACCCACCGGATGAGCCTTACTACATACGCCGATGATACCCAGTTGGTGTTATCCATCAACAATGATGGAGAAAGGGTAGCAGCCCAGTTTCAGGAAGGCATGCTGGCAATAAAGGAGTGGATGGCTCGTAATTGCTTAAGGCTGAACTCCGAAAAGACTGAGGTGATCATCTTTGGTAAACTATCTCCCATGTGGTCATCTATTTGGTGGCCCCCATTACTCGGAGCTACACCAACTCCAGTCCAGAAGGCCAGGAATTTAGGCATCATCTTCGATGAGAAACTAAATTTTGTTAATCACGCCAACCAAACAGCTTCCTCAGCATTTTATAAACTCAAACTTCTAAAAAAAATAATTCCATTTCTTCCAGAAAGTGCTAGGAAAACCATTGTGAGCTCACTGATATTATCATCTCTTGATTACTGTAACGGTTTATTTGCAAATGCTCAATGCCGGGTGGTAGCCCAGTTACAACTGGTCCAGAATGCGGCAGCAAGACTGCTATCTGGGACCCCCAAATTCAAACCAATTACGCAAGTAATCAGGAACTACCATTGCTTGACGGTAAAAAATCGGATTAGATTTAAAACACTGTGTTATACGTTCAAAGCCCTCCATCAGCTAGGGCCAGAGTTTCTTAAACAGAATCTCTCTTTCTATTGCCCCACTCGTCAATTAAGATCTAAAAATGTATACCAAATAGTGGTGCCACGGACCAAGACTGTCACCTGGGGAGACAGACGTTTCGTCAACACCGCAGCTAGACTGTGTAATACTCTTCCATTGGTGATTAGATCCACACCTACATTGTTCCAATTTAGGAAATTGCTGAAGACCTGGCTCTTTGACCAGTAGTGCTTTTCTCTGTACCTCATTAGTCTAATTTTTTTTCCTTATTAAGGAGACTTTAGCTGAGTCATAGCGCAAAGACGCCCATGGGCATACGCTGCGCTTTATAAATTTCCAAATAAATAAAATAAATAGATGTCCTTTAGTAAGCTTCGAATATAAGTCGCACGAAAGCCACCCTTTTACGTCCTCGGTTTGCCGATCCCAGCAAAACCATTGACGGTATTTCTTTCACAATCCGCAGCCCTTATTCGTCGGTAACAGCATCCGCAGTAGCAGCGCTCAATCAGGGACAGAAGCCGGTTCCATCAAAACGCCCACGACACGACAGAGCGACGGGATCAGGCAGTCATCGGCTCTGCCATCCAAGCTATGCCCCCTGTGTGTGCAGTTTTAAGCTGCCATTTTGACCTGGCAAAGGAACCCTTTTGCAGGCCTAAACCTTCCTTTTCAATACATATTAGTCAACCCCAAGGCAGGCCATTAACAGCCCACAGCTCAGAGTGCAATCTATCTAAAAAGTTGGACATGTACTTTTGAGATTTACGTGTCCTGGTAGTGAAAAAACTCTTCAATTCATTTCTCACTACTGCAAAGCCTACCTCTCTCACAGGATAACATTTGAGTTACCTTATTACATTTAATAAGCTATAATTTCCAAATGGAACAGGCAACCAGTTCATGTTTGGTGTAGTTAGAATTGTAATTTTACATCCTAACTTATGGTGAAGTTGGGTTTTAAATTAACATTTTGAAAATGACACTTTTAGAAAGTACAATTTTCCTGCCTTAGTCATTTAGTGCCTGCAGTCTGTCTCTGGGTCAAATGACTGGGTGTAGTTGACAGTTAGGCTTTGTGCATTCTTCCTAGACAGCGACACACAATGGGGAGCTTAGGTGCTCCTGGATGGACCATCACTGGCAGTATGGGAGGGAAGAAGTTGGTACAGCCCCACATACATTTGAATTGACTGTGTCCTGCCTCCACACAAAAGGCTGCATAGCCCCTGTAGTTAGTCTGGAGCCAGAGCCAGGAAGGCAGGGCACCTGTGCACTTCAAGGCATGCCTCTAGAAGCTTCTCTCCACTTTAAAGGCACAACTGGGTATACATATTGGATCTCAGACACCAACTCTTCAGTACACTTCTGAGCCTGTGGATACTCTTCCGGGAAGGATGACTGCTGTGCTGCAGAAATAACTGCCTCTTTGCTGGACTGCTGCTCTGCTGTGCTGACTTGCTACCCTCTTGCCTGGGTGAGAAGGACTGGACCTACATCTCTTGAACCCATAACCCCACAGTGACTTCAAAGGCTAATTGTCTGACCACCTGATCTAAACCCTCAGAGACACAACAAGCTTCCAACAACCTTGCACCTACACTTGGACATCTATGAGTCTACCTTGCCAAGTGGTGCCACCCAGTCCTGGACCCTTGGAAGTGGGCCTAAGGTGTTTTGGTAGCCTCTGCAGACCCCTCGGAACCAACACATTTCCTCTGCGGCACAACTTACAGCAGAATTAATGCATTGCTGTTGCTCTGTGGATCAAACCCATTGCAAAGACTGCATCGCAGCCTGCAGTCTCTTCAGAACTGCCACTTTGCAATGCATCCTCAGCGCAGGACCAAGCAACCCTGGTCGATGGCAGCCTCAATGACAACACCGTACTCCCCATCGCAGCCTTGCAGCTCCTTGGAACCGACACAATGCCCCAACTGCTCAATGCATTCTTTATGCCACACGTCATAGTGCAAACCCTCGTCAACTGGATTCTCAATGATGAGGCAGGACCTCGCATTGCTGCCTTGCTTCGTCTCAGAACCAACGCATCGCTTCGGCTGTGCGATGCATCTCCGACACAGATCCCCACAACTCTCCGCAATCCCAGATTTAAGGTACTGTGTTCAGCGGGCCTAACTGGGTCCCTGTAACCACTGATGCTCCACGTGGTCGGCCTAAACTTGTGACTTTCTCCTGGTCCAGCACAACCAGATATCCACAGTTGGCGCTTTGTGCTTTTTTGGTGCTATTTTGACTAAAATATTTAACACCGAATATCTCAGATTCTACTGATTGGATTTATGTTGTTTTAGCGGTGTTTATTTATTAAAAATGACTGTATTTTTTTACTTGCTGTCTACAACAATTTGGCAAATATGGATTTGCTTCTTAGATTTGAAAGCTACCATCAAAGAGTTTTGGGTAATACTTACAGATCAGAAGAAACTGGTCTCAATTTGCTGATTTCTAAACAATATCCACTAGAATTACAAAATGGCAAAAATGGCAAAGGAATATCAATAGAGAAGGCCTTCTAGAAACACATCACAAAGAAGGAAACCAAAAGATGGCCTAACTACATATTCTCCCATTTCAAACTAAAACAAAACAATTATCAATCGGCATAAAGACATTTTGAAAACTGGCAAGAACAACTTAGAAAAAGCAAAGTTTGCATTCAGATGAGGGAAATCATCAGGGCCCATTCAAGAACCATGCCCTGTATGCAGGAGCACAACAATATCCAAAACAATTGACATAGAGCCACAGAGGATCAAAGCAAATTAACAAACAGCAATAGTGAAAATATTCTGTGCATAGTAACATGCCTATTGTGAAAACCTAATTATGTATTCCTATTGTGTTACACTTGTGTTCCTAAACATTACATTATTGTTATTTTTACATATATGACAAAGCATGTTCCAATACTTTATAATCAAATTGGATGATATTTCTCATTGATTCGAAAAATAGCTTTGAGTATGCTTGCAAATTTTCTGAGTCTAGTATTCCCAGAAGATATGTTATTTAAGATTGTACATTAACACATTTCTGAGAAGCATAAACTTACTTTTATAGGTATTTAGATATCTTCTCCCCAAGGACGTCTTACACTTCCTTGAAGAGAGGATCCTGCCAACTGCTCAATAGATATGTTTTTGCTGTTAGTAATAGGTTTCTGTCACAGGGCTATGTTCCATAGACTTGTATTGATGGAAAACATATCTGTGCTGGCCTAAATTGTATGTATTTTGGAATTATGCTTCAACTGATATTTTTCTAAGGAGAGCCCTTGGTCAGCTGAAACAACTGTTGTCTTTTAATTATTTTGCTTTTGCTATTTTGCATTAAATGCTAGTTAAACTTTGACATCGCAATATGTTGTGTCTTATTTGTGGCCCTAGATCCATGGCAATACCCAGGAGACAGATCAAAACTAGAATAATTGATCACAAAAGTAGGATAAAATGTGAAAAGGTAACCCTGAAACTGCTACAACATGCTTAGCTAAACAACATCACAGTGAAGTATAGATAGGGCGATTATTGAAGAGATAAATAGGTGTCAGCACAAGGTGACCCAATCTTTATTGAAAACAGGTCAACAATGGGTTTTTCGTTTAAATACTCGTGAAAATAGTCTGAAATATCTCACCCCTAAGGAACAAATATCTTACAGAAATATAGGTATAATCAAGTGTAATGAATTACTGAGAAGCAATGAAGTCGGTTAGTAATTTCCGTTTTGGGACCACTTTGGCTCTCCCATATTTTAATGTTTTGCACGTTTTAGGCTGCCTTTGCTTTGCACAGCCACACATAACACATTTACTCTATGGCATGATAATATTTTAGAAATACGCAGCACATGTTATTGTTATTCAGTTTTCCTTCTCGGGATTCAGTTCGAACATTTTGTACAAGGTCGAACAGCATGGTGTACTATTTTTCCCGTGCTCGGTTAGCAATATCTCCTAATGTTTTAGAAACAACCTGTGTTTCATTGACTGCGCTGCCCCTTTGAATGGGCACTGGATATTTGACTAGTTCTTCAATTGCAAGTTCCTGTGGTCATGAACCTGTTAATGAGTTTTATAACAACCCATTTTCGGAGTTGTCCCATAGGCTTGCGGCTGCTTTAGGATTCACGATCCAAGCCACTCCCTCTGGGGGAGATGGGTACTTCAGCATCAGGAATGCCAGCTCTAAAAGCACAGATGCAGGACAGCAGCCTACTTCCTCAGCATCGATTGTTAACAAGGATCATTTCTGTTCCCTTAGAGCTCTTAAATTGGGGAATTGTGTAATCATCGTCTGCAGAGACGGAAGTTGTTCTGGATTCAAGAACCATTTAAGTAGTGGAAGAAATCCTGGGTGCTTCGGCCTCACCATAATTTTGCGACACTTTTCTAAATTTACATGTTATTTTCTATATTATGATTATATTTGTTTGTATGCCATTCTTAACTAAGCACTGAGTTTGCTTGGCTTGTGCCTTATATTATTTAGTTAGCTGCGTAGTTACTTTCCCGACCAAAAAGGGGGTGTTAAAGTTAACTTTTGGGCACACTTTGGTGATTCCTTATTTTACCGTATGACTCATTTTAGGATGCCTTTGCTTTGCACATCTTATTGTTATTCAGTTTTTCTTCTCAAGATTCAACCTGAAGATTTTGTATAAGGACGAACAACATGATGTAATGTTTTTCCTGTGCTCAGTCTGCAACATCTCCTCATGTTTGAGACACAAAACTATACAAACCAGAACTTGCTCCTTGGAAAACAGAGGGTGGAATCCCAGCAGAAGGGGGAGGTCTTGGAACAGGATTACATGTTTTACGTAAACTGAGTTTATACCTATTATGAGTACCACCTTACTACAAATGCCAGGAAGAGGGTCCGGTGCTAATCCAGGAGATTACTGATATTTCCCTGTTCTCACATAGTGAGGGTAGGCCTAGACAGATATATAATTTGCCATGGTAGTGTTTTTCATTGTATACAGTTTGCTTGTAATGTTGATTACTTTGCTTAGCTCTTTATGTTTTCTAATCACAGCACAATTGCTTCATAATAGACTTCGGCACTTTCAATAAGTATTTTAAACTTTCCTTGTGTCTTTCTTTTGTTTGTTATGGACATGCATGAGTGAGAAATTAAAGCTGATGACCTGTTTCCATGGTTCCCCTGGGGACTAGAGAGTCATGTTCTAGGTTGCCAATTCACCTGGTACTCTGGGAAAGTGAAGCACTGTGAGCTAATCAGATTTGAGCCCACAGACACTGATGTAGTAAGGAGACTCAGTCCCTACATTCTGACGTCCTGTGGTCCCAAGGCACAGTTTTGTTTGCAACCAGAATCCCTGCAACAGTCGTAAATATCACTTAGCACTATTGCAGATATTTCTGTACCTAATACTGGAATAAACTACACACAAGACCTGCCAAGTGATAAGACCCTGTTCACGGCATACATATGATTGCTAATTTGATGTTTTACTTACACCAGATAACACACTAGTATGCAACAAGACTACAATAAAAATATACCTATTTTCGTCAATATTTTTGATTGCAAATCTATAGCAAAACCACATCTCACAGAATTCACTAGCATTGTCACAATAAAAGACTTTAGATGGGGCTTATAGAGACCAGCTACACAGCACAACCAAGCTAACCACAGACCTCAAAGGAAATAGATGATAGCAGGTCGATGTAGTGATATCCAGTGCTTTAAATGAGCATGTACTGTCTGGTACTGAGCACCTGCACATATTTTATTCAAAAGAGAGTGTACCTGCACTTCTCAGTGTTGCTTTATAATCAAAGAAAAGTGCCGGCACGTGCTGGCACGTTTCAGGAGCACACAGATACTCTGAATAGTGAGCACCTGCACTTCAATATTTCCAATGACAGCACTGGTGATGTCATTGCAGTAAGAAGTTTCCTGACTTAGGGAGGTGAGTATAACAAGTAACCACACCCATGTTAGCACTGAATAAAAAGCATTATTGTTGTGTGAAGGTCGGACACTTGAGCTAACAGCCCTACCTGAGTGGGATTGACGACCGGTGGTTCCTGCAAGGGGTGTCTCCCTCACCCGCTGCCGGACATCGCAGCCGCGAGGGGAGACTACATTTCCCTTGAGCCCCTGCTCCTCACCTCGCTTCCGCGTCCAGTGCGCCCGGAGGCGCTTGAAAAGACGAAGCTCCCTCAGCGTTGCGAGGCACGCGCGCGGGCGGCGCTGGGCTGAGCCCGAGCAGAGGGCGGGCCGTCTGTGGCCGTCCGGGGCCAGCAGTGGCTGGGCTGGGCCCCCCTCTAACAATTTGGCACTGGTGCACCTGCCCCATATCAGGTACTGTTGGTGACGTATGTTGATAATTGCTTAATGTTGTGGACTTGGACTGTGGTTGCGTTTATTGGACTTTATCTGGACATTGTCTGCGGTAGCCGCCCTATTCTCCTTCGCTTGTCTGTGGCTGGGACCCCCTTCTGATATTTGCGTATGTTATATTTTTATTGTATAGTATTCTTTGTAACCTGCTGCTCTATTTTCTGTTAGGGGGTTTGTTTGAATTCACGTAAGGCCTGATCTTGAATTAGTGATGTCAACTCGCTCAGGCAAAAGTCTGAGGGGGAGTGAGGGGGGTATGGCTGGTACTATGGACCAGTTCATTACCCGAGTGGCCAACGTTATCGATAAAGAAATCTCCATGGCCGAGCGGCGGCTATCTCGAAGCCCATTTGGTGATAGACGATCTTCGATGGGCCCGATAGCCTTGATACCCTCCCCGGAGCGAGCACTGGACCCGCTCCTTCCTGCTTCCTCCTCCTTGGATCACCCTCGTGTGGCGGCCTTGAAAGCTAACATAGAAGGGCTGGAGAACTTGACGGCTACGGCACTAAATGCCCAAAATCATGTGGCCCCTGTCCTAGCAGCAACCAAGTCAGCCATTTCTATCTTCCATCTGGCTGACTCCATTATCCACCCAATGCCGCCCTCCCCGGCTGCTTTTGTGTTGCAGGCGGAAATCCATCCAGCTCCCCCAAAGAGGAGAAGACCTACCATTGTACGGAAAAGAAGACTTTCCAAAAACTGTAGATACCAGAGGCGGGCGGGTATCAAGAGGGGTGACTTAAATAAGGTAGTAGGGGGGGACCCTAGCCTAGTGCAGGAGGAGGAAGAAGTGGGCACTACTGAGGGGCTTGTGACCTCTGTTCCCAATAATCAGACTGCTGATAGTGTAGCGTCTCTTTCCTCAGATTCTCACCTAATTACAAAAATGGAGGAACTAATGAAATCTCTACTCCTTCCAGTATTAGATAAAATTAGAGGGCTAACCGAGCGAGTGGACAAAATGGAGCAGTCAACTTTAGATAATTTTTTCTCATTAAAATCATTCATAAAATTGCAGCTAAAAACGAGGGACGATCTAGGGGGTGGACCTGTTAGTAAGGTAACGTCTACTGTTCAGCACAGTCCAGCCACTATAGCTGATAACCCACCGGTTGCATTGGAAGCGACTAATCAGGGTCTGTACCCTACTGCGCTGGCGGTAGGTATTATAAGTAACCCTGCTCACTCTTTGTCTAAGCCTGCAGAGAAACTAAAGTCCCCCAAGACCACCTCTAATATTTTAAGCAAAAAAAAGGCATGCCCCCCCGCCCCGGTCTCTACAGGTGAGGAAAACCTTACTTCTATACCCATCCCCCCAGTAGTCCATAGTGTACTTGAGATCCCAACTTCTAAACCAGCTGAAACTGCAAAGGTCCAAATGTTGCAGTCAGATGAGGGACATTTTCGTGGGAGGGAACATAATATAAATCTCCCCCCTGATTGTCAGCCCTATGTACTTGTGTTGACTGGGGTACCTGTGCTTAGCCCAGGTTAGCGTGAGCCTTATATTGAATTGTTTAACAAGACCTTATTTTGGCTCAAAAAGAACAGACCCTTGCCCGAGTTTTGGGAGGGCCGGATCATTCACGTACGTAGAGTCGGATGGATTGGCACTAGGAAAAAATCTATAAGTGGGGATTGTATTATAGTGAACTTTGAAGATCCAAGGATCGTTAGCTATATATGTAGAGGACCTATGAATGATCATAGTCTAACAGATAGCAGGGGTTCAATTGGCATTTGTGATCTTAGTTATTTTAACCCCCAAATTCCCCCCGCAAGGCAAGTCGCAATCGATATGTGGGAGGGTTGGGACAGTAGAACTTGAGGGTTGTATCTCTAAATTTAGTCTATTCAACAATATCCCGAGTCAGCCACAGGGTCGTTTTTGGCATGGTTGTTGACAGGAAATCTGTCCTGTACGGAAGTCGTATATTGAAGCTTCCGGGGAGTCACAAACTGACAGCTTACCCCCAGGAGAGCAGCAGGTGAGCTCTCCCATTACTACCCTCTCCTCTTTTCTCACCTCAAGGGGATGCTTACAGGTGCTGCCCCAGCTTAGTAGGGACCTGCCTGTTGGAGGCCTTCAAACTCCTCATGCTGCGGCAACATCTGTCGTCGAAATGGACATTGCCATTGATAATACCTCTTCTAATAGGGCCTTAACATTGGGGCAGGGAGGGGTTCCCAGCATGACTCTGAAGGTAGCTAGCTGGAATATAGCCGGTTTAGTTCGGAATATAAGTATCCCTGATTGGAACACATTTATTGAATCCTTTGGGATTTGTTTGTTCCAGGAAACTTGGTGCCTGGAACCACAGCACAAGCTGGGTTATACCACCTACTTTGTACCAGCTGTTCGCCCGAACGGAGGTAAGGGGCGTCCTTCCGGAGGTTTGTTAATTTGGGTAAACATCTCCCTGCGATACTCCATCAAATGTACAGCCACTAACTCACCGGACCTCCCGAGACTATCTATGAGAGGCCCGTGTGGAGGAGGAGTGCTCGGAATATTTAATATATATGTTAGAGGCACTAGGGGCGGTTCATCCTCTCTCTCCTCAACCGGCATTGACGAGGAACTCAAGAGTTGTGGTCCAGGTTCCCTCGTCTTATTAGCTGGGGATTTTAATTGCACATTCGAACCGCTTGCTGCAGACGATGTGCTGGGCACCAGCGATGACGATGTAAGGAGAGGCATCCCGCCATTGTCCATTGCTCCAATCAGGAGATGGACCCAAAATGCAATTGACCTTAATGTCCTCTGTCTGGAGCATAGTCTTAGAGCAACCAACGGCAGATCCAAATCAGATCTAATGGGGGCACATACGTTCAACAGAATAGGCCATTCGTCTAGGATTGACTATATTATGTTGAATTTTCGTTTGTGGCCCTTCCTGGTGGACATGGAGGTCCGCCCATCTATTGACAGTGACCATAACCCTTTATCTCTGTCCTTGTCCCCTTTGTGGAAGGTTAGCTCCCCTCCCCCAATCCCACATGTGTGGAAATCAACACATGAAGTGTGTCCCTCCAACTGTGGCAGGCGCTTGAATTGGAAGAACATCATTGGTAACGAGGCTAAGATGCTGGAGGTACAATCTATTATGGCCAATATCACTCCTCGCATCGATTCCCCATCTTCCAGTGCGCAGGAGGTTTCCGCACTTTTTGCACAAACTACGAAGGCTTTGGGTGAGCTATTCGTTACCCACAACGTGGGAAAAGGGGACAACAAGAGAGGCGGTAGGAAGGGCTCTGCTGGGTGGTTCTCATCTGCATGCAGAGCGGCTAAAGGGGTACTACTAAAGGCAGTAAAATCTAAGAATAGAGTCCTGGTTTGTGCTGCAAGGGGAAACTACAGGAGGGCCCTAACAAAGGCAAAAGCAGAATGGGATGATCAGTTCTGGTGTGACCTGAAGGCCGCTAGCTTCAGGAAGGATGCGAAGGGCTTTTGAGACCTATTAAGAACTAGGGAGAAACCTGTGGACACAATGATTACATGTAACGTACCTGAGCGTGCGTGGGTTGACCACTTCTCCAAACTTTATTCAATGGTCCCGGATGAGGGGGAAAGTTTGATAGTACGACACCCTTATGCATCTTCCCAGTCTAAGGACGAGCTTCTGTTTACATCTAAGGAAGTGGTGGGGGCGATTTATAGTCTTGTACCCAATAAAGCAGCAGGTCCGGACGGCATACCAGGATATTTGCTACGCATTAACCCGGAAGAATGGGGAAAACTTATTTCCACCTTATTGAACTCCAGTCTTGAAGGGGCAACTTTCCCGACCTCATGGAAGGGGGCTGAGGTCGTCCCAATCTTTAAGAAAGGTTGTCGGAATGATCCAGCCAATTACCGCCCAATAAGCCTCTTAGACACCTCACAAAAGGTGGCTGGTAAAGTGGTTTTGGCTAGGATATTGCAGTGGGTAGAGGAAAAGGGCATTCTTTCAGACTTTCAGGCTGGTTTTAGATCAGGCACGGGGACCATAGAGCAATCCTTTCGACTCATGATGTTATACTGGAAAGTGGTTGTTCTGGCCAAGGGCAGTCTGTATCTTGCCTTCATAGACTTGCGGACTGCCTTTGACCTTGTTCCCCGTAGCCAATTATGGAGTGTGCTTGATGAACAGGGTATCCCACCCTATTTGCTAAGCATGTTGATCAAACTCCATGCTGATAATTTTGCGCAGATCAGGTGGGGTAACCAGGGGCAAAAAACAGCACGTATACCTGTAAATAGAGGGGTGCGCCAGGGTTGTGTCCTTGCCCCCACTCTATTCTCATTGTATGTCAATGGAGTGGTGGAGCACCTGCTACAACATCCTGCAGATGCACCAACCCTGGCTGGCAGAAGAATACCTACCCTTCTATTTGCAGATGATACCCTCCTGATCTCTAAAACCCCGGCAGGTCTGCAGAGTCTATTAGCTAACTTTCAGTCTTTTTGCGATGCTAGAGGGTCAGTTATTAACACAGCGAAGACCAAGTATTTGGTCCTTAACCCTCCGAGAAAATTGGCCAAACCGCCGATTCTAGATTCCGTTGCCCTTGAGAGGGTCTCAGAGTTCGACTACCTTAGCATTCGTCTCTGTGACTCCATGAGCTGGAAATGCCACCACCAAAAGATGTTGCTGTCCCACAAGAGGGTGGTGGGTGCCCTCCTTAAGGAACATCGTGCTTCATCCCTTAAACCCATAGCTCCTGTTCTAGACATCTACAGGGCAAGGGGTGTTAGCGCTGCCCTCTATGGGGCTGAACTTTGGGGGGTTTATAGGGTGGACTACCTATCCCGCTCCGAAAGCAAATTTCATAAAGATCTAATGGGTCTCCCCCATAGTACCCCAACCCTCCCACTGCTCTTAGATATGGGTACTCGGCCAATTAGTGACCAGGCTAAGCTCCGCCCTCTTCTCCTATGGGCAAGAATTTGGAGAACACCAGAATTGTCCAGCTATGCGGATGGCCTAACCGATGTGTTGGGGTCACCAGGCTGGTCCAAGATTCATTGGTTGAGGGAAGTCAAGCGTCTTCTCGTCAGCCTTGGTCTCGGTGAGGCCTGGAATAATAGATCTGCACCTCCTAAGTCTGAGCTAAAAAAGATATATTGGAGCTGGGTAGCCAATACCAGAAGTAGCAACGCCAACTTGTGTAGGTCCACTACGGACTTTCTTTTGATTAAGGAAGTGCACTTCTGTGAACCATACCTGGATGTCATCTCAAACCGCAAGGATAGGGCTCTTTATTTCCAATTTAGAATAGGCTTACTTCCTGTTGGAGAATTGACTTCCAGGTGGAAGGCACCGACCCAGACAATTTCTTCTTGCCCATTTTGTGTAAAGAGGTCTGAGTCTGTTCCCCATTTTCTGTTTGAATGCCCGGCCTATGCAGCACCTCGGAGTAGATGGTTAAAGCCACTATGCAGAGAACTTGGAACCAGACACTATTTGGAGGCCCTACGAATATTGAAAAATGACCCACGGCCCCTCTTTGCATGTGGCTTAGCCAAATTCCTAGGGTGGGCATGGCGTATCAGATCAACTAGGCTTTTGTATCTTGTTTAATTTGCTTTTTTAACAAATCACATAATGGTTTTTAGCTAATTTATTGGTACCAGTAGCAGCATGAAATGTTTGTCTATCTCTTTTTGTACTGGTTCCTTTTTACTATTTTATTGTTCATTATTGTATGTTTGCTTTTTAAGATATATTTATATCGAAATAAAGCCTTTTTGACTGACTGACTGAATAAAAAATATGAGTGAGTAAACAGTATAATGAGAGTGGGAAGGGCGCTGGGGGTACGCACCGTACATACACGGGTGGGGGTACGACTCGAACGTACAGGGGTGCACATACACGGGGGAGTATGACACGTACAGGGGTGTACATACACGGGGGAGTATGACACGTACAGGGGTGTACATACACGGGGGAGTACGTCACGTACAGGGGTGTACATACATGGGTGGGGGTATGACTCGAACGTACAGGGGTGTACATACACGGGGGGTTCGACGCGTACAGAGGTGTACATACACGGGTGGGGGTACGACTCGAACGTACGGGGCTGGGGGGGTGTTCGGCGCGTATGCGGGCACATGTCTCCATGTTTGCTATGGGTGTTCGGTGCGGACGGTGTTTTTTCCATACGGTTGTAACATCGGACGCACGGGATGGAGCGTGATTCCGCGGTCGGACTTCACTTTTCACGTTTGTACGGTAAATCGTCCGTGGACGTGTCGGACACATTTTCCGACCCGAGGACGTGTGGGGAATTCTTCCCAATGCGATTCGTATGGTCTTTTTCCCATGCGAATCGTAATTGGCAGTTTGTACGGCACTTGTACGATTCGTACGGTAAAAAGACCGGATACGAGTCGTACGGGGAATTTTTTTATCGGATCGTAATCGGCACCTTGGTGTGAGTTCTAGCACATTGGTACTTAGGAGGCTGAAAATACATTAGGCTCAGAATTGTAGGCTGATTTTGCATCACCCTTCAAAACAACAGGTAATTAGCAATATGCAAATAAATAGCAACACAGCCTGGTGTGATAAAAATACAGAATTCGGAATTTGCACGTTTAGTGTTATAGTGAATCATAGGTACAAGAACCGTGGTAGTTGTACGTACTACATGAATTTTAAGAAAGTCAAATAAAATGAGTTGTGATTCTGGTTTGAAAGGAATGGTAACACCCCGAAAAAAATAATGACATGTTAAAAAAATTTAATTACTGTATGTGTACTTTTATATTTCACTTAATCCAGCCAAAACAGGGCAACAGCACCTGATAGCCTGGGCGGGTTCACAGAATTCCGCTATGCGGAACTCTGCAAAGTGACCAAAAAACTCTATTGACCTAAGCAGAGTTCCACAATCGGCGACGTGCTTGGGGTGGCACCCTTTGCACTGATTTTTAGAGCTGGGTGTTTGTCTCATGCTGGAAAATCAGCTCGAACTGCAGCATGCGCAACACAAGAGGACGCTGCTTCTTTCGGCCACTTGAGTATATTTTCTACTTGAGTGGCAGCTTCCTCAATGCGAATGGAAAGTTTCTCTACACGAGCTGCGTGGAGCAAGGTTTTTCGGAACTTGCCATGCTACACGGAGTGCGGAGTGGGAAAAACTCTGCAAACTCTGTGAGCATAGAGCAATTTGACACCAAGCCCTAATAGGTATCAGTTGCACTAGACCTTATGCCTGCAAAAACACTAAGCAGGACTGAGCAAATCAACTCCTAAACATACCTTAGGGTAGGGATGAAAAAGCAATAAAACTTCTACAGGCCTGAATGGCTGAAACATGCTATATTGTTTAACTGGTAAATTAGTGCCCTGAAACCCCCTATTGCTTTTTATCTTTGGTAATCTTAAGGAAAGTGGAGAAGATGATAGTGGTCCTGCAACCTTCATCCTAAAAAATGTTGGGATATTTTCCAACCAGCATCGTAAAGCCGCCAGTAGGATTGGTGCAGGACAACTCTGAGCCATCCTTCTATCCTTCCAAATACTGAACATGGACACTGCTGCAAGTGATGGGCAGACTTCAGAATTCCCCATTGTCTCCACCGAAGCAAAATTCTATTTAAAAAAATGAGACTTCCTAATGTCGTTTAGTCTATTGATTGTACTCATGTACCACTGGGGGTCCAACATAAAGCAGCTTACTGCAACCATTAATTGGAGCACATTCATTGTGCAAGTGGAGTGTGAAGCAGGCCATTGTATAGTGAACAGCTGTGCTAGACTTTCTGGTTGAACCATGATGCCATGATCCTGCAAGTGAGCAACATTGGTTTTATCTATAGACTCTAGAAACACATCACCCTCATCATCCATGGTTGCTTGGTGAGTAGCTGACAAATCAACCCTTTTTTTATCAACATTACACTGCATTTTGGTTATTAAAATCCAAATCCAACATGTCTGTATCACCTTTAAAGAGTTGGCTGCCCCTATTGCAGCATATATACGGTACAATGTGAATATGTGTACCAAATTACACACGCTGATCTTCACATTGATGACAATTCTCAACCAAGTCAAGTTTGTAACAACTACTTTTACCTCCATTGCAACGTCTGTTGTAGTAGATGTATACCAATATTCCAGTACCCACTTGCCCTACTTACGCCCATGTGTTCTGCCCTATAGGCACTGCCTTGGCTGATGACATCCATACCAAAACCCAGTAGTGTCATTGAGAAAGCTTATAGCAAAGCCCACAGCTTGACGGGGATTCTTAGCCAAACAGGCGTTTTATTCCACCGGGAATTTCCCGAGTGGGCTGGAGCCATTGGAAGCTGGTTTTGAAAGCCCAGGGTCTCACCTGGTGCCTTTGTCAATTTCCCAACGTCCCTGAGGTTAATTGAAGCAGGCAGGGAGTCTTCAAGAGCTTCCGACTTTGGAGCTGGGGAACCAGTTTGGAGTCTCGAGTCGACTCAACATCCTGGGCAAATCACTGAATCTCCCCATGCCTACCAAAAATGAATGTGTCCTTGTGTAATGTAACTGGTGCTCACGTAAAGCACTCTGATACATTCCAGTCAAGTTTGCGCTATATAAAACTGCAAAACAAAAGTGAGGGTAGAGAGAAAACAATCAGAGGAGGAGAAAAGACAGTTGAAAGAGAGGGAATTAATGAATGTTAGAGAGATATGACGCGCGGAGATGAAGGGAGCGGGGTTGGTTTAAGCATTTTTGCCAGGGCTGTTTTTGGTTCCCTCGTCCAGCACTGCTAGGAAAACAACTAAGGGGCCTATTACGATGGCAGGAGGACTTTCCGTAACGGTGAACGGGGCCGTCTGCCAGAGGTGCGGGGGTCCCGTGTGGCCGTGTTTAAGTTTGAACTAGTGATTGGTTTTTTTTCTTCATGTTTGCAAACATGGTCTCTCTTTCATATGAATAAGCTACGCACCAAGGATTTCACGGTTATGGTGTGACTATGAATTATAAGGAATAAAGTACCCCCTGCTGTACATAATAAGGCTATAGCAAGTCATTTCAGAGTTCCATAACCTTCAGCCTTCTTCCTCTATATGTTTATAGAACTCCTTGGTGGCTTGCAATATCGTTATAATGTATCACATTGGGTGCTTTATCCCATACATAATAGTAATGGTAATAGTAACATTAATAGCAATGGTAATATTAATTACAATAGTAATATTATTATTAGTAATGTGATAACATTTTAGTGATAGACTTTAAATTTGCTCTACTACACACTAGAAAGATTGAGTCACACAACATAAGTTGTTTGGAAGGGCACAGGATTCTTCGCGCCTACACCACAACACTACGATAGCCGACACGCATATTATGTGATAGGCCTAAAGGGCCCCTTCACACAGCATCAAATAGAGATAAACCATGACATAAACCTCATTCTCAGACGTATCCATTGGCCGTAAGAAAACATCACCTTAGGAAAAAGTATTGTCGTGCACCAGGAAGATGCTCCTTCGGACAGACTTTCAACCGTAGATGTGTCTGCACTTGCGAACCTAAAGCATCCTAGGGACTGGCGAGTATTGCATTATATCAAGGATGGAATGCTAAATTAACCTTCACTGCCTTCCAGGAAACTGTGCATGTTTGTATCATCAAAATGAATTTACTCAGGCTTCTAATGTTGTGAGCAACCTGCCTCTGTGGCATGTTCCTCTTTCAGTTTTCAAAATCCGCCTTCAGTTGTGCTAAATGTGCTAAAACTGTTTTAAAAAAAATATATATTCCTGAAATTGTCTTCCTGGACACAGCAGTAGCAAGCATTTTTCTGTAATAAATATGAAGGTGTTTCGTTCTGTCTGAAGAGTCCTGAAGGATGGAAGCATCAAATGGGCAGCCAGTTGTGTGGTGAACCTGTAATAGTGAGACCAGACAGCACTAACCCGCCACACTCACCACTGACTCCTGTGCCAGAACTAATGAGCCATTCACTTCCAGAGTCACTCTTTTCATACACACAGATCTGCCTTCCCTCCATCCAGAAACAATGTAGTGGATCCAAGTAGGGAACTAAGCAGGCCCAGATGCTTCTGTTTCTCAGTTCGTGATGCTGAAGCATAAACCGCCATCCCTAAGCATCTTAGAGTGACGGAGAAGCACCTGGCTTTCCGGTGCACCATCAGCACATTGCAAAGTATATTCACACCTTATCTCTGTTTTAGATTACTATTTTAATGCTACTGATCCTTGGTGAAAACATAACATGACATGACATACCATAACATAACATAGCATAACACAACATACCATAACATAACATAATAATAGTTCCCCTAGTCCTTGCAGGGAGCCTTTAAGGTCATTTGTATGGCGCGCGACGTCACAGAACGGGTCCATCTGCGTCACACCCTTCGGGGCTACGTCAAGGGCCAGGCAGAAAGTTTGCCGGTGCAGATTTTTGGATCACAGCTCCTGCCACACTGTCAGTATCCTATAGAAAAGGCATTGTTTCCTCCTGTTTCAAAGGACCGCTCTATGCACCTCTATGAAGACACAATCTGTTGGGCCCCTCTGGGAAACCTGACACACCCTTTACCCTCCTCCCAAAGAGCAACCACGGAGTCAAACTAGGTTTGCACCCTCCCCCATCCCCCAACAGCGCATTTAGTCTATTCCCATTGCTATTTGCACCTCATGCCTCAATCATATGGAGTACGTTTTTAGATGGACCCGGCTCTCCTGTATTTGCCTTCCTCATCACTGGCCTAGCAAATTATCTATGTCCTCACACCTATGCACTGGATGCCCTCAAAAGTTACATCAAATTTAGGTACTACTACTGAGTAACAAGCCTATATATTTTTGGTGCATCACACATAATGCACAGCACATCCCACCAAAGCCATGAAAGCCAAAAAGACAAGTGTCAGGGTTAGAGACCTCCATTCTCTTTCTATTACCCTGTCCTTCTGGAATAGATTACTGTATGTGATATAATCAGTATGTGTAGACTGCACCAGGAAGAATGAATGACATTCCAACACAAAACCCCAAAGGCACGTATCGCTCACATGCACAAGCACTCAGTCGTCTCCCAGCTGCAGTACTTACCCTCAGCAAGACCATGATAGAAGGAGACACCACCAAACAGCAGACACCTTGGACCAGCTCACTGGAAGGCAGAAGGCCACCCTGCTGCAAATGAGGGAACTTGCTGGGCAGAAAAAGTCTGATTCCTCCGCACGTACAATAAGGATAGCTTGAGGTGCATTCTTTAGTGACGTGCTGCTCATAATGTGCTTGTGTAATGTGCTGTCCATTGTGGGAAGTCAGAAAAGGGCAGGATGATGTTCAAGATTTCATTCCCTTTCAGACTCTCTTGCTGTTGGTGTTGTTGAGGATCTTTTTCCTCTGTGCTGTCATCACCACCCTCAATGTTCTCTGGATGTATCATGTGCTGTGTGATGGCAATATTATGAAGCATAACACCTATCACAATGGTGCAGCAATCTTATCAGGTGTGCACTGTGGTGCACCTCTAGTATGGCCAGGTATCTAAACCTCTACTTTTGGGGCCAAGGGGCACACTTAGGGGTCTATTAGGATGGCGGGCGGATCGCCCCTGCTGGTCCGGCGGTAGCCACCGCTGGCCTGGCGGGGGCGATCTGCCTGCCATCCATACCTGAATGACCCCCGTCATATTAGTATGGCTGGGGAGCCCGCAGCGGACAGAAAGACCGTCCGCTGCTTTTCCGCCCGGTGGACTCATCGACCGGACGGAAATGGGGCATGATATGGTGGAGATGTCTGCAAGGCACCGCCATCCATATCATGATGCAGGCAGAGAGCAGCTTTTCTATGGCGGCATTGTTGCCGTGGAAAGACGTGCATTTTTTGCTGTTTGGGGCCCATTGCGGGCCCCCAGAGTGTTGGAGGGGTTACATTGGTGTGGACAAGGTGGCATGCACACAAGGTGCTTGTCACCTTGTGCATGCCAATGCACAACGTGCATCCAAAGCATTGTGAAAAAAATATTATAGCCAGCTTAATACAAGTCAGCTCTTTCAAAAAACATGCTGTAGTGTGGCACAGTAGATTGAAATGTGTATAAACATGCAGAAGGATTCTAACTGTAAAAAATGGGGTTATTAGTTGAGCAGGATGGTGGTCCGTCTCAAATAATAAACACAATCCTTGTCAAGGAGAACCACTGAAGTCACATAATAAACCAGTGCTTAACCCCTTGATAGCTTTGCATAAAAGCAGTCAGGTTTAACTTAGAGGCAACATATAAAGTATTTATGAAGCACTCAAACAATAATAAAGTGAAAACATAACACACAAAAAATCCCAAACCAATTTAGGAAACTAGAGTAAATAATAATATTAAATACAATGACACCAAAAAGACAAAATTCCAATCTGTATAACTGGAGTTATGAATTATTACATTTATGTGTCAAATAGCTCTAAAACTCACAATGTGCCTCTTGTGGTTTTCTGGTCATGCTGGACTGGGACAAAGCCACAAGATCAGGCTGACCGAGATTGAGCGCTGGATAGATACATGGACCAGGTTTGTTCCTGCTGAAGAGTTACTTTCTCAAGTCCACATGAGGAGCTGCTGTCTTTGCTAGTGAGCATCACAAGGAAGAAGGAAGTCGTCAGTGCGAGGAGCAGGGCAGGCAGTGTCATCCTCTCTGTGTAGGCGTGAAGAATACTGCACCCTTCCAAACAACTTATGTTGTGCAAAAGAATATTTGTAGTGTGGAACTGTGTGATAGAGCAAAATGAAAGAGTATCATTGGGGACACCCCAATTCCTTTTGATGGATCTAGCTAATGAGAGAACTGGCTCTTGATGAAACAAACACTTTCCCGGATGTGAACCTCCCACAAAACTCGATATCACCAACAACATAGCCTAAAAGTTGGATAGGTTCACCTCCATAACCCCAGGTTTTATATAAGGCTTAAAAAGTCTGATCTTTCCTTTTATTTCTCTATCATAAAACAGTTGAGGTATGAGAGTGATTTTTGCCACAGAATCGAATAGCATTTTTACCTTACCACCCTCTACACGCACCTAATCCATGGGACCATCCTCACATTTGGCTCCAATTTGCAAAATAATAATGTAACATTCATCCTCCTACTGGTGCTCAATATCTCTCACTCTCCCTTTGTCGTCATACGACCTAAAATTTGTCACAAAGAAGCCTTTTCTACCACATTTTTTATATATACCTTTCCATCCCGGACCATCCTTACTAGTGATCAAATGGGAAGTGCTATTGCAATGAAAATAACGGAGTCGTTTCTTAAACACCTTTAATTATCTTTTTTGCTAAAATCTTTGGGACCATCCTATTTTAGCATTTTGGTCTTCACACTCCTGATTTTGTCTCCATCATCTCTCTCTTGTGACACAGAATCTTTCTTCAAAGGGTCATCATACACCATGGAGTGTTCTAGAGTTTTCGCAAAGGTCAACACTTCATTCAGCGAAGGGTTATCTCTTTGCGGCATGGAGTCCTTTGCTTTGTCAAAGACACAACCCAACATATCCTAACCGTTTTTCGTAATGAAGTAATATGCTCCTCCACACATTCACCTGGTTTCTGCATTGCCTTCCCAAAATGATAACGTTCTAGGACAGTACTAATCTATGGAAGATAATACAAATCAAGTTTTTTCATGCATATTTCAAATTAGTTCAGACCAGATGCATCACTGTCAGACAAATCTAAAAGATGCTGATATACTTCCTGGCCCTCCAGGCCTAAATAATGTAGCAACAGGAATGTTTTCCTTTCAGCACTCAAGGATGTGCGGCAAACCCTGGTTATTAAATACCTTTTTTTATTTTGACCAGTGAAGAGTTGGCTCCCCTGGAGAAGAAAGAAAAAGCCGAGCAGGACTTGCATTCTGCATTGCAATAATATTCTAACTAATATCTAACAAATACAAAGCTATAAATTAAACAAAACAACACCACCACAGTGTAATAAAACTGTGCGCTGGTATACGATTAATACCAGATCTCCAAACCTGTAAGGAAAAAAATGAATGCAAAACAATATAAAATGAATAGTGCATTAAAGCACTTCAAAGCAAAGAATACTTTGTGTAGCAGGTGTGATTCTAGTCACTGCAGAGAATGTCCCCCAATGACCCACTTTAGAACAGAGCAGTCGCAAGTGCAGCTGATCATACAAAGTTTTGAGGGAAGATGAGCCACGTACTGTAGGCAAAATGAAGGGTTACCAGTGCAATACATGCATAATCCAAGATGGCCACTCTGGCTAATGTTGCTGGGCAAGGGGTCACCACAGTGTAATTTATCTGCCATTGTTGTCAAGTTAATTTCAAAGATTGTTGCCAATAAATACAATAGACTATCAGGCACTGTGGTAATGAGCAAGCGTCCAGATTAGAATGTGCTCAGTATAGAATGTGTTCTGAGGTCACCGAGCCCTGCATTCCTATTGTAAGCAGTTGCTGGAGTGCCCCTTCGAAGACGGATGTATCATCTTTTAATAAACCGCTTTTCCTCAATCTACATCTCGGAGTCTTCATTACAAACCTGGCGACGATCTGGGTCATCTACCTTCGACATTGAATATTTCTCAAACAGAAGAAACTACAGTACAGAACAGAAAAAGAAGAAAAAGAAGGGGCCAAGGAGCAATCTCTTGATTTTCGGAGTATTCATTATTCACTCATAAGTGAATAAATGACGTGAGACTTTTCTTCATTTCTACTGCTTTATTGACAAAATCTCTGGATCTAAAGTGTAATTTTTGAAGACTTACACTTTGAACATACGTTGCGGTTATAACTTAGCAACCAACTCTCTTACAAAGCTCGGTGCCCGAATACAGCACGAGCCCTATAGAATTTCATGCACGCAAGCACTGTCCGCGAGCGCTTCTCACAAACAAAGGCACTTTGTTTCGAGTGAGAAACATAATTAAACCAACCATTAGCGCGTCCCACTGAAGGCACCTCGAACTATCAGCGCGTCACCAACATGCAGTAAAACGGCATCCTGCAGTGTTTGCCTATGGTTGACTCCGCGCTTGCCACTTAAAACATTGTGTGCATTTCTAATTAGTGTACAGCCTAATTAATTAACTTACTTCACTCAAATCGATGACCTGACTGATTTAAAGCCCACTGTTCCTGCCGAGGCTTCTCGTGTCATTGTTCAGCTGTCTTCTTCTTTCAGTTTGTCAGGGTTTCCACTCACCCCTTCACAAAAGAAGTACTTTTGTGACAACTTCATTTCATGTTAAAAGCTGACCTCACTATTCTGTCTCCGTTGGTTTGCAGTGGTACTGCACCTTTACATTTTACAATTAAAATGACTTCTTTTGTGCAAGTTTCTTTATCAGCGACCTGCACGCTTTAAACAAAGTGCATTTGCACACTAGGATTTAGTGCAAATTCTTCAGCGTCCAGCATACCTTGAACAAATCTATTTTTTTTTCTTATTATTCAAATACAAATTTTTCAACAAGATTAATTTTTCCGTGATTTGTACACTCAAACTTAGTGCAAATTCTTCAGTGATCTGCACGCTTTGAGCAGATCCATTATTACTATTGCGATATTTTTTCTTCTATTTCTCTCTTTCTTTCCTTTATCTCATTACTTTTCCTTCCATCATGTAGATTATTTCACCACCTGCACCTTTTTTACAAGAGCCAGGTGAACCTTTACTAGAATGGAAACTTTGGATTCGTTTGTTTAACGCATATGTAGTAGCCGTTGATGCTACAAAATTCAAACCGGAGAGAAAAAAAGGTCTAATGTATTATCATTTAGGAGTTGGAGGGCAAAATATTTTCGACCACCTACCTGATTATCCTGATATAGATGAGACTGATCTTGACGAATATGATCTTGCAATTGCTCAACTTGACAAATACTTTACAAAGTCAAAAAATCTTGTTGTCCACAGATTCAAAATGTTTACAAGAGTACAAAAACCCTCAGAGAGCATTGATTCTTATGTCACTGCTCTGAAGGTATTAGCTGCGACTTGTGAATTTGAAGATTTCACTTCGCAGCTAATAAGAGATCAGCTTGTGGTTAGATGTAATTCCCCAAAAATTCAAGAACGTCTTCTCACTTGTAAAAATCCATCTTTGGATAAAGCTGTTGATATAGCTAAGAGTTTTGAGGGGTCCTGTCAAGACGTGAAATTTTCAGAAGAATCTCTTAGCACAACAACCATCTCTGGTACTATCATCAACAAACCCATTGTCAATGTTGACAAAATTGATAATAAAAAGAACAAACGTGTTTTTAAACCTACAACTCAAAATCCACAATCGGCTTTTCAAGCTCGCAAGATCATCTGTTTCAGATGTGGTTCACCCAATTATGTTTCCACCTTTAAATATTGTCCTGCTCATGGACAACAATGCAAGAAATGTGGGAAAGTGGGGCATGTTTCAAAAGCTTGCAGGGGGGGTAGGTTTAACAATTCTGTCCGTTGTGTAGTTACTGAAGATCATAATGTTGATGATGATGACAATGGTGAAGTTTTTCCTAAAGTATTCTCATTAGGTGTGAGATGCGTCAAACAAGAAAAACTTCTTCAGTCACTGATCCAGAAGTTGAAGTTCAGATTAATGGTATTCCTATTAAGCTTTAGTAGACACAGGAGCTTGTATCACTATTATAGATCATTCTAAGTTCTCACAGTATTAGAGTAACCACTCTTTATTGCCTCCATATGTCATGACAGTAGCTTTTGAAGGCAGTAAAGTTGATCTCGTTGGTTATTTTTAGTCGTTCATCAAGTTACTACATTCTTCCACCAAAGGAAAAGTTTATGTAGCACGTAAAGGCATTAATGTACTAGGTCTTATTCATCAGGCTGAATTCAATTTAACCATCCGGCCTGGTTTAAGTAATACTATTACCATTGAAAAACGTAATGTAACAAGTATTGATACTCCTGTTAACCACATGCATAACATTAAATGCATTACTAATTTTGATAATGACAATGATTGGGAAAAAAGATTTCCAAAAGTTTTTCAAGACAGTTTGGGGAAAATGTCAGATTTTGTATATTTGTGAAAGTTAAACGAGATGTAGTACCTGTCAAACACAAACTACCCAACATTCCATTCAGTGTCAGGAAAGAGTTGTCTGATATGTTATCTGACATGTGCATGCAAGCAATCATTGAAAAAGTGGAGGGCACTCTATGGCTATCTCCCATAGTTTTAGCCAAGAAAAAGACAGGCGAATTAAGGATGTGTGTAGATTTAAGAAGTGTTAATGAGGCCATCTGGGTAGACAATTTTCCCTTACCCAGAATAAAAGATCTTATTATGAAAATTGGTCAGTCCAATTGGTTTACTAAATTGGATCTTAGATCAGCTAATAACCAGGTAGAATTGGACAAAGCTTCCCGTCATCTTACTGCCTTTGTCACACCAGATGGCACTTTCCAGTTCTGCAGAATGCCTTTTGGCATAGCTTCAGCGGCAGCTGTCTTTCAAAGATTAATGTCTGAAATGTTTGTTGGTATTTCACAGGTAGCTGTTTTTCAAGACGATATTCTACTTTTTACTAAAGATGAATCTGAACATGATATTTTAATAACTAAAGTTTTCAACATACTTGAATCCAGAGGTGCTACATTGAGGAAAGATAAGTGCATCTTTAAGGCCAATGAGATTGAATATCTGAGTCATGTTTTTTCCGATAAAGGTGTTAGACCCAAGCCTTGCCTAGTAAAGAGTATTATAGATGCACCTGCTCCCAAAAATAAAGAACAGTTGCTTTCTTTTTTAGGTATGTGTGAATTTTATGCTAAATTTCTAAAGAATTTTGCCAATCTGACTGAATGTTTTAGCTCTCTTTTAAAAATAAATGCAGAATTTTCATGGTCAGACTCTGGTGAACAATCTTTTAAAACCATCAAGGAAAGAATTGTGGATGTTCCTGCTTTACAGCCTTTTCTTGAAGGTAGAACCACCGTTATAACTGTTGATGCCTGTGAATACGGTCTTGGAGCTGTCCTTACCCAAATTGAAAATGGGCGTGAATTTACCATAGGTTTTGCGTCTAGGACACTTAGACCTGCTGAATGCAAGTATTCTGTGATTGAAAAAGAACTCCTAGCTTGTGTTTGCAGTGTAGAAAAATTTAAAGCATATGTATGGGGTAGACCTTTTATACTTAAAACTGATCAATGTCCTTTAGTGAACATTCTTTCTGGAAAAAAGACCAAGCGTACCACGGCCAGAATTTCAAGGTTAGCAGCAGAACTTTTAGAATTTACTTTTTCAAATGAGTATATTCCTGGTGGGAAACATTCTTGTGCAGATTGCCTTTCCAGACTTCCCATTGATGAAACTGAAAATCTAGAATGGGAAACAGGAATTGAGGAGTGTTTCATTGCTTACATAGGAGATGCTACGTTTTGTGAGAAAGATTGGATTTCTGCTATTGAATCTGACCACATTCTCAGTCAAGTCATTACTTTTGTAAAATCTGGTTGGCCCAAAGAAACGTTTTTGCAACATGAAATTCAGATGTTTTGGAAGGTTTTAAATGAGTTATCTTTAGAGGGTGAAATTTTAGTATGTGGAGACAAACTAGTAACACCCTCTTGTTTCCGTGAACGTTTAATCAGTTTGGCACATAGTGATCATTTAGGTTCCACCCTGACCAGAAGAAAAATTAGAGAGAGATTCTGGTGGCCCCGCACGGACTCAGAAGTTGACGAATTTGTTTCCAACTCTGTTAAATGTAAAATTAGTGACAACGTTTTACTAACTGAATCTCAAGTTGAGTCTGTTAATTTGTGTCCAAAGAAACCTTGGCAGCGCATTGGTGTTGACTTTTTAGGTCCCTATCAAATTCTTCTGAATCACATGAGATACTTTATTGTCATGGTTGACCATCTTTCTAGATTCAAAGTGGGAGTGTGGATGAATGGTGGAAGTCGGCTGAACTTAATTCAAATATTGTCGATTTAAAGGGAACTGTTAAAGCCAATCCTGGTTTAAAGAAAGAATGCAGACTAAGAGTAGGTGATTGGGTACGTGTAAAAAACCCAATACTTGCGGGCAAAGGCTTTTCTAAATTCAAGGACGCTGTGTAAATATGTGAGCAAGGAAGGAATTCAGTGAAACTTTCTGATGGGAATTGGTGGGGCACTTCTCGTGTAGCATTAGTTCCTCACAATGTCATGTCTGGTGATACTGAGAAATGTTGTCCTCAGTGTTTCCCTTTGCCTAACAAAATTGAGAGTTTTTCAAAAAACAATTTCTTGACACAAACCATCAGGAAGAGTGCTCGCACTTCTGTGCGACCAAAGAAATAGAACGGTTTTGTTCTATGCTAATTATTCCAGTATTTTTACATTTTATTTTTATGGGAGGGGGTATTGGTACAGCGTTTTGTTATTGTTGAAATTGTTTTAACCTCATGTTATCTCCATTGTTATTTTGTTGTCAACTTCGTTTTATAAAAGGGAGGTGTGTGTTAATGAGCAAGTTTCTAGATTAGAATGTCCTCAGTATAGAATGTGTTCTGAGGTCACCGAGCCCTGCATTCCTATTGTAAGCAGTTGCTTGAGTGCCCCTTCAAAGACGGATGTATCATCTTGTAATAAACCGATTTTCCTCAATCTAGATCTCGGAGTCTTCACTACAGGCACACATGCCGTCACAGGCTGCATACGCCTCAGTGCATCAGTTTCTTGTCCCATGTTACTGCTGTCTTGCCGCACAAAATGGATGGGCCTGCCATTGCTAGGCAACCGGGACTCTCATGCAGCCATATGCGTGTATAATGCATCACTGTTTGTTGCCAGCCACACAAAACGAATGCGCTCACTGTTGATAGGCAATGCGTTTGGAGCACGTGCCAGCCATAGCAGCTCAAGAGAAGAGCAAGAAGAAGCTGCCTCACAATGAAGAAAGGGAAAAAAACAAATATAAGAAGAGGCTAACGCCGCCAGATCTGGGGTCAACAGCTTCTAGCGCAACAGCGCTGAAACGTAACAACAAGAGCATAGTACGGCCAGATTATGCAGTGCACAGCAGCATTTTAAGCACAATTTACAGCTCCATGCAGGTAGCACTACAGGGTTATTCCAGTCAGGCGCTCTCTAGGTATCAAGCTCATGGGTACTCACAGAGTTTTGTTTTCATGCTTAATGCATGTGAAATCTCCAGCAGTTCTATCTTCAAGGCTGTTGAGGTGAATGTCTGACTTCAGGGTTGCTTCCGATCGTTGCCAGTGTAGGAAAGTCGTCAGTGCGAGGAGCAGGGCAGGCAGTGTCATCCTCTCTGTGTAGGCGTGAAGAATACTGCACCCTTCCAAACAACTTATGTTGTGCAAAAGAATATTTGTAGTGTGGAACTGTGTGATAGAGCAAAATGAAAGAGTATCATTGGGGACACCCCAATTCCTTTTGATGGATCTAGCTAATGAGAGAACTGGCTCTTGATGAAACAAACACTTTCCCGGATGTGAACCTCCCACAAAACTCGATATCACCAACAACATAGCCTAAAAGTTGGATAGGTTCACCTCCATAACCCCAGGTTTTATATAAGGCTTAAAAAGTCTGATCTTTCCTTTTATTTCTCTATCATAAAACAGTTGAGGTATGAGAGTGATTTTTGCCACAGAATCGAATAGCATTTTTACCTTACCACCCTCTACACGCACCTAATCCATGGGACCATCCTCACATTTGGCTCCAATTTGCAAAATAATAATGTAACATTCATCCTCCTACTGGTGCTCAATATCTCTCACTCTCCCTTTGTCGTCATACGACCTAAAATTTGTCACAAAGAAGCCTTTTCTACCACATTTTTTATATATACCTTTCCATCCCGGACCATCCTTACTAGTGATCAAATGGGAAGTGCTATTGCAATGAAAATAACGGAGTCGTTTCTTAAACACCTTTAATTATCTTTTTTGCTAAAATCTTTGGGACCATCCTATTTTAGCATTTTGGTCTTCACACTCCTGATTTTGTCTCCATCATCTCTCTCTTGTGACACAGAATCTTTCTTCAAAGGGTCATCATACACCATGGAGTGTTCTAGAGTTTTCGCAAAGGTCAACACTTCATTCAGCGAAGGGTTATCTCTTTGCGGCATGGAGTCCTTTGCTTTGTCAAAGACACAACCCAACATATCCTAACCGTTTTTCGTAATGAAGTAATATGCTCCTCCACACATTCACCTGGTTTCTGCATTGCCTTCCCAAAATGATAACGTTCTAGGACAGTACTAATCTATGGAAGATAATACAAATCAAGTTTTTTCATGCATATTTCAAATTAGTTCAGACCAGATGCATCACTGTCAGACAAATCTAAAAGATGCTGATATACTTCCTGGCCCTCCAGGCCTAAATAATGTAGCAACAGGAATGTTTTCCTTTCAGCACTCAAGGATGTGCGGCAAACCCTGGTTATTAAATACCTTTTTTTATTTTGACCAGTGAAGAGTTGGCTCCCCTGGAGAAGAAAGAAAAAGCCGAGCAGGACTTGCATTCTGCATTGCAATAATATTCTAACTAATATCTAACAAATACAAAGCTATAAATTAAACAAAACAACACCACCACAGTGTAATAAAACTGTGCGCTGGTATACGATTAATACCAGATCTCCAAACCTGTAAGGAAAAAAATGAATGCAAAACAATATAAAATGAATAGTGCATTAAAGCACTTCAAAGCAAAGAATACTTTGTGTAGCAGGTGTGATTCTAGTCACTGCAGAGAATGTCCCCCAATGACCCACTTTAGAACAGAGCAGTCGCAAGTGCAGCTGATCATACAAAGTTTTGAGGGAAGATGAGCCACGTACTGTAGGCAAAATGAAGGGTTACCAGTGCAATACATGCATAATCCAAGATGGCCACTCTGGCTAATGTTGCTGGGCAAGGGGTCACCACAGTGTAATTTATCTGCCATTGTTGTCAAGTTAATTTCAAAGATTGTTGCCAATAAATACAATAGACTATCAGGCACTGTGGTAATGAGCAAGCGTCCAGATTAGAATGTGCTCAGTATAGAATGTGTTCTGAGGTCACCGAGCCCTGCATTCCTATTGTAAGCAGTTGCTGGAGTGCCCCTTCGAAGACGGATGTATCATCTTTTAATAAACCGCTTTTCCTCAATCTACATCTCGGAGTCTTCATTACAAACCTGGCGACGATCTGGGTCATCTACCTTCGACATTGAATATTTCTCAAACAGAAGAAACTACAGTACAGAACAGAAAAAGAAGAAAAAGAAGGGGCCAAGGAGCAATCTCTTGATTTTCGGAGTATTCATTATTCACTCATAAGTGAATAAATGACGTGAGACTTTTCTTCATTTCTACTGCTTTATTGACAAAATCTCTGGATCTAAAGTGTAATTTTTGAAGACTTACACTTTGAACATACGTTGCGGTTATAACTTAGCAACCAACTCTCTTACAAAGCTCGGTGCCCGAATACAGCACGAGCCCTATAGAATTTCATGCACGCAAGCACTGTCCGCGAGCGCTTCTCACAAACAAAGGCACTTTGTTTCGAGTGAGAAACATAATTAAACCAACCATTAGCGCGTCCCACTGAAGGCACCTCGAACTATCAGCGCGTCACCAACATGCAGTAAAACGGCATCCTGCAGTGTTTGCCTATGGTTGACTCCGCGCTTGCCACTTAAAACATTGTGTGCATTTCTAATTAGTGTACAGCCTAATTAATTAACTTACTTCACTCAAATCGATGACCTGACTGATTTAAAGCCCACTGTTCCTGCCGAGGCTTCTCGTGTCATTGTTCAGCTGTCTTCTTCTTTCAGTTTGTCAGGGTTTCCACTCACCCCTTCACAAAAGAAGTACTTTTGTGACAACTTCATTTCATGTTAAAAGCTGACCTCACTATTCTGTCTCCGTTGGTTTGCAGTGGTACTGCACCTTTACATTTTACAATTAAAATGACTTCTTTTGTGCAAGTTTCTTTATCAGCGACCTGCACGCTTTAAACAAAGTGCATTTGCACACTAGGATTTAGTGCAAATTCTTCAGCGTCCAGCATACCTTGAACAAATCTATTTTTTTTTATTATTATTCAAATACAAATTTTTCAACAAGATTAATTTTTCCGTGATTTGTACACTCAAACTTAGTGCAAATTCTTCAGTGATCTGCACGCTTTGAGCAGATCCATTATTACTATTGCGATATTTTTTCTTCTATTTCTCTCTTTCTTTCCTTTATCTCATTACTTTTCCTTCCATCATGTAGATTATTTCACCACCTGCACCTTTTTTACAAGAGCCAGGTGAACCTTTACTAGAATGGAAACTTTGGATTCGTTTGTTTAACGCATATGTAGTAGCCGTTGATGCTACAAAATTCAAACCGGAGAGAAAAAAAGGTCTAATGTATTATCATTTAGGAGTTGGAGGGCAAAATATTTTCGACCACCTACCTGATTATCCTGATATAGATGAGACTGATCTTGACGAATATGATCTTGCAATTGCTCAACTTGACAAATACTTTACAAAGTCAAAAAATCTTGTTGTCCACAGATTCAAAATGTTTACAAGAGTACAAAAACCCTCAGAGAGCATTGATTCTTATGTCACTGCTCTGAAGGTATTAGCTGCGACTTGTGAATTTGAAGATTTCACTTCGCAGCTAATAAGAGATCAGCTTGTGGTTAGATGTAATTCCCCAAAAATTCAAGAACGTCTTCTCACTTGTAAAAATCCATCTTTGGATAAAGCTGTTGATATAGCTAAGAGTTTTGAGGGGTCCTTTCAAGACGTGAAATTTTCAGAAGAATCTCTTAGCACAACAACCATCTCTGGTACTATCATCAACAAACCCATTGTCAATGTTGACAAAATTGATAATAAAAAGAACAAACGTGTTTTTAAACCTACAACTCAAAATCCACAATCGGCTTTTCAAGCTCGCAAGATCATCTGTTTCAGATGTGGTTCACCCAATTATGTTTCCACCTTTAAATATTGTCCTGCTCATGGACAACAATGCAAGAAATGTGGGAAAGTGGGG
This sequence comes from Triturus cristatus, assembly GCF_964204655.1. Lineage (NCBI taxonomy): Eukaryota > Metazoa > Chordata > Amphibia > Caudata > Salamandridae > Triturus > Triturus cristatus. The sequence goes on along the minus strand of NC_140589.1, from coordinate 137,244,935 downwards.
CATGTTTCAAAAGCTTGCAGGGGGGGTAGGTTTAACAATTCTGTCCGTTGTGTAGTTACTGAAGATCATAATGTTGATGATGATGACAATGGTGAAGTTTTTCCTAAAGTATTCTCATTAGGTGTGAGATGCGTCAAACAAGAAAAACTTCTTCAGTCACTGATCCAGAAGTTGAAGTTCAGATTAATGGTATTCCTATTAAGCTTTAGTAGACACAGGAGCTTGTATCACTATTATAGATCATTCTAAGTTCTCACAGTATTAGAGTAACCACTCTTTATTGCCTCCATATGTCATGACAGTAGCTTTTGAAGGCAGTAAAGTTGATCTCGTTGGTTATTTTTAGTCGTTCATCAAGTTACTACATTCTTCCACCAAAGGAAAAGTTTATGTAGCACGTAAAGGCATTAATGTACTAGGTCTTATTCATCAGGCTGAATTCAATTTAACCATCCGGCCTGGTTTAAGTAATACTATTACCATTGAAAAACGTAATGTAACAAGTATTGATACTCCTGTTAACCACATGCATAACATTAAATGCATTACTAATTTTGATAATGACAATGATTGGGAAAAAAGATTTCCAAAAGTTTTTCAAGACAGTTTGGGGAAAATGTCAGATTTTGTATATTTGTGAAAGTTAAACGAGATGTAGTACCTGTCAAACACAAACTACCCAACATTCCATTCAGTGTCAGGAAAGAGTTGTCTGATATGTTATCTGACATGTGCATGCAAGCAATCATTGAAAAAGTGGAGGGCACTCTATGGCTATCTCCCATAGTTTTAGCCAAGAAAAAGACAGGCGAATTAAGGATGTGTGTAGATTTAAGAAGTGTTAATGAGGCCATCTGGGTAGACAATTTTCCCTTACCCAGAATAAAAGATCTTATTATGAAAATTGGTCAGTCCAATTGGTTTACTAAATTGGATCTTAGATCAGCTAATAACCAGGTAGAATTGGACAAAGCTTCCCGTCATCTTACTGCCTTTGTCACACCAGATGGCACTTTCCAGTTCTGCAGAATGCCTTTTGGCATAGCTTCAGCGGCAGCTGTCTTTCAAAGATTAATGTCTGAAATGTTTGTTGGTATTTCACAGGTAGCTGTTTTTCAAGACGATATTCTACTTTTTACTAAAGATGAATCTGAACATGATATTTTAATAACTAAAGTTTTCAACATACTTGAATCCAGAGGTGCTACATTGAGGAAAGATAAGTGCATCTTTAAGGCCAATGAGATTGAATATCTGAGTCATGTTTTTTCCGATAAAGGTGTTAGACCCAAGCCTTGCCTAGTAAAGAGTATTATAGATGCACCTGCTCCCAAAAATAAAGAACAGTTGCTTTCTTTTTTAGGTATGTGTGAATTTTATGCTAAATTTCTAAAGAATTTTGCCAATCTGACTGAATGTTTTAGCTCTCTTTTAAAAATAAATGCAGAATTTTCATGGTCAGACTCTGGTGAACAATCTTTTAAAACCATCAAAGAAAGAATTGTGGATGTTCCTGCTTTACAGCCTTTTCTTGAAGGTAGAACCACCGTTATAACTGTTGATGCCTGTGAATACGGTCTTGGAGCTGTCCTTACCCAAATTGAAAATGGGCGTGAATTTACCATAGGTTTTGCGTCTAGGACACTTAGACCTGCTGAATGCAAGTATTCTGTGATTGAAAAAGAACTCCTAGCTTGTGTTTGCAGTGTAGAAAAATTTAAAGCATATGTATGGGGTAGACCTTTTATACTTAAAACTGATCAATGTCCTTTAGTGAACATTCTTTCTGGAAAAAAGACCAAGCGTACCACGGCCAGAATTTCAAGGTTAGCAGCAGAACTTTTAGAATTTACTTTTTCAAATGAGTATATTCCTGGTGGGAAACATTCTTGTGCAGATTGCCTTTCCAGACTTCCCATTGATGAAACTGAAAATCTAGAATGGGAAACAGGAATTGAGGAGTGTTTCATTGCTTACATAGGAGATGCTACGTTTTGTGAGAAAGATTGGATTTCTGCTATTGAATCTGACCACATTCTCAGTCAAGTCATTACTTTTGTAAAATCTGGTTGGCCCAAAGAAACGTTTTTGCAACATGAAATTCAGATGTTTTGGAAGGTTTTAAATGAGTTATCTTTAGAGGGTGAAATTTTAGTATGTGGAGACAAACTAGTAACACCCTCTTGTTTCCGTGAACGTTTAATCAGTTTGGCACATAGTGATCATTTAGGTTCCACCCTGACCAGAAGAAAAATTAGAGAGAGATTCTGGTGGCCCCGCACGGACTCAGAAGTTGACGAATTTGTTTCCAACTCTGTTAAATGTAAAATTAGTGACAACGTTTTACTAACTGAATCTCAAGTTGAGTCTGTTAATTTGTGTCCAAAGAAACCTTGGCAGCGCATTGGTGTTGACTTTTTAGGTCCCTATCAAATTCTTCTGAATCACATGAGATACTTTATTGTCATGGTTGACCATCTTTCTAGATTCAAAGTGGGAGTGTGGATGAATGGTGGAAGTCGGCTGAACTTAATTCAAATATTGTCGATTTAAAGGGAACTGTTAAAGCCAATCCTGGTTTAAAGAAAGAATGCAGACTAAGAGTAGGTGATTGGGTACGTGTAAAAAACCCAATACTTGCGGGCAAAGGCTTTTCTAAATTCAAGGACGCTGTGTAAATATGTGAGCAAGGAAGGAATTCAGTGAAACTTTCTGATGGGAATTGGTGGGGCACTTCTCGTGTAGCATTAGTTCCTCACAATGTCATGTCTGGTGATACTGAGAAATGTTGTCCTCAGTGTTTCCCTTTGCCTAACAAAATTGAGAGTTTTTCAAAAAACAATTTCTTGACACAAACCATCAGGAAGAGTGCTCGCACTTCTGTGCGACCAAAGAAATAGAACGGTTTTGTTCTATGCTAATTATTCCAGTATTTTTACATTTTATTTTTATGGGAGGGGGTATTGGTACAGCGTTTTGTTATTGTTGAAATTGTTTTAACCTCATGTTATCTCCATTGTTATTTTGTTGTCAACTTCGTTTTATAAAAGGGAGATGTGTGTTAATGAGCAAGTTTCTAGATTAGAATGTCCTCAGTATAGAATGTGTTCTGAGGTCACCGAGCCCTGCATTCCTATTGTAAGCAGTTGCTTGAGTGCCCCTTCAAAGACGGATGTATCATCTTGTAATAAACCGATTTTCCTCAATCTAGATCTCGGAGTCTTCACTACAGGCACACATGCCGTCACAGGCTGCATACGCCTCAGTGCATCAGTTTCTTGTCCCATGTTACTGCTGTCTTGCCGCACAAAATGGATGGGCCTGCCATTGCTAGGCAACCGGGACTCTCATGCAGCCATATGCGTGTATAATGCATCACTGTTTGTTGCCAGCCACACAAAACGAATGCGCTCACTGTTGATAGGCAATGCGTTTGGAGCACGTGCCAGCCATAGCAGCTCAAGAGAAGAGCAAGAAGAAGCTGCCTCACAATGAAGAAAGGGAAAAAAACAAATATAAGAAGAGGCTAACGCCGCCAGATCTGGGGTCAACAGCTTCTAGCGCAACAGCGCTGAAACGTAACAACAAGAGCATAGTACGGCCAGATTATGCAGTGCACAGCAGCATTTTAAGCACAATTTACAGCTCCATGCAGGTAGCACTACAGGGTTATTCCAGTCAGGCGCTCTCTAGGTATCAAGCTCATGGGTACTCACAGAGTTTTGTTTTCATGCTTAATGCATGTGAAATCTCCAGCAGTTCTATCTTCAAGGCTGTTGAGGTGAATGTCTGACTTCAGGGTTGCTTCCGATCGTTGCCAGTGTAGGAAAGTGGAATCTGACACTGCCTTAGGGTTGTCAAATATAAATGTATTAGTATGCTCCTTTAATCACCTCATCCAGCTCCGTACCTCTACTCCAACAATTTCCATTTCAACATAAACATTATTTAAACCACAGTCCCAAGAATCGGAATGCTGTCTAGCTGTGTAAGATTCCATGTGCATGTATAGAATCCCACACCAGGATACCACAAAACCTTTCCGACAAATTCTAAATCAGGCCCTAAGTCCCAATTTAGAACATCCGACCAGGGTTGAACATTGTTGGGGAATCCGACCCGTGCTTCCTTGCCGTTGTCTTATATCACACCTAAGGTTTGGTTCACCACAACCAGTTGACCTGCATTGAGGCTTAGTGCTTTTGCTGCTATTTGTACATAATACTTTAAAAATTAATGTCTCTATTGTCCCTTTTTGGATTATTGCCAATTTGGTGTAAACTTGTTTACTTAATTGTTCCCTATTTTTATAAATTAGAGTGGGATTTTTATTCTATGTGTTTTTGACTTTTTAACTGGTTCGGTACTTATAAATGCTTTTCACATTTTCTTAAATTAAGACTGCTCTTTTCCACAGCTACCAGGGGCTGAACTCAGGTTGAAATCATTGGAACCTTTAACTCGACTTAGCAAGATACTGGCATTATTACTTGTGGTAGAGTACCACCTATAAATGAATAATGCATGCATATTGAAATTGTATTCCCATTGAAGATGTTATGGAGTGCATAAAGTAGTCTTACCGGAGGACCAGCTCTCCTACTCCCAGCTGTGTCTGTGATTCGGCCTTACTTAAGGATTTATCATTTAAGCTCTTGATTTACCCTTTCTTGTTCAAAGGTGCATATTTTAGTTCCAAAGTGTTTATTAAGTGAAAGCACAGGCACAAAGAAAAACTCAAAAGTTGTTAGAAAGGTCACTGAGTTCCACTTTAAAGTCGGAGATCAAAATACAAACCTTTTCAAGGTTGATACTCTCTTAAAAGTGCCCAAGGTTAGAAACAATTGCAGAGGTGAAAAAATGTAGTGTAAGTGGCGTTTACAATCCGTAAGAAGGAATTATAATGCAGACACTCCACATCACACTTTACTTCTCTTTGAATTAAACTTACGTTCTCTCTCTCTCTACATTTATTGATCGGATTCTCTTTATTCGCTCTGCAGCGTGCTAAGATTTATTTTCGTGGAAACCTCAATGGCATCTTCATTTTCCAAGCAATTACATTAACTGTCAGCCACTGGCCATATTTGTCTGTACAAATGTGCTCTAATTGATTTCCAGTAGAGATTGGAGAGTGGCAGGCAGTGTGCCCTGTCCATCTTTCTTCTCAACACAAAAGTAATTAGGAATTGAACTTGTGTTCCTGGGTGTCCTCGCTTGCTTACCTGCTGGCAGTGTAATAAAAAACTGAGTGACTCATTGCATCTGAACCTTGCTCTTTACTGCAATGTTATTCTCCATAGGCGTTATTCTTTAGCTTTCCATAGCTCTGAGAAATATGTAAAAATGCTCTTCGCACTTGGTCTAACTTTTTAATCCCAATCTTTCTATTCAATATATTTGCTCGACCTTTCATTTCACATAACAAGTGCAACATGAAATTTCCAAAATTATGCACATTTACTTGGCGTAATTAAAATTTCTCCCGTGCTTATCTGTAAGCACTTCTTTCTAAGAATCATTTTTCTTAAAAATATATTTAGTCTCAACCCATAGGTACATCATACCAAAGTTAATACTTTTGTTAATCATGTAGTCTAGACACACAATAAACATTTCATGACTACAAACAATTATAGTAAAAGTAGCATCTACATATTAAACAACAGCTATTATTGTTGATAAGCAATATTTTTATTAAAATGTGGTATACAGCCAAAAGGCCAGCAAGGGAGAAAACTATGTCAACAAGGTGCACAGACACTTGTCTACATCCAGACATTGCAGAGAAGACAAATTAGGAAGTAGATATCTGAATATAAAACGTTGTGAAAACTGAAACAAGACTGTTCCAATACAAGCTATTTAAGCAATCCACCTTTTGTGAAGGTATACAATCAGTTGTACATGTCAGTGACAGGTGAGCCTCTAACTACAACAGGAAACAACATGGTACCCTTTAATAGCACATTTGGCTGCCCTCTTGTTTTCCAGAGACATTATGGTCAGACGCAGGCATAAGGTACACTAAGGGTCCTATTAAAATATCAGCCTAAGGTTGTATAATCTGTCAAATATGATTGATATCCCATTCTCTGTGTTTTTGGTGTGATAGGTGCTAATGTAGTTTTATTGGCTGGGACAGCTACAACATTTCTGACAGAGTATCCCACCTACCAAACTCGAAATTAAGCCTTAAAATTGCTAGATAGGGTATAGCTGATAACATCAAATCTGAGTTATAAGCTTTGAAACACACAACAGGTGTGTGCCAAGTTTGTTAATAAAACTCATGTACACGGGCGTAGCTCCATAACTGAGAGGAAGTGTACCACAAACCGAATCACAACTATTTTACCATTGGTAAAACAACTTGCACTGCAGATCTGTCCAAAACCAATAACTACCCCAGTAGATTACAGGAAGTTAAAATCATGAGTACTAGGATAACATTGTCTTCAAATGTGCTATTTATAGCAACATTTTTACAAGGTAACCTCAACTACAGTATCAAGACACTTGTCATCATGTACGCTAATGATGTATTTGTTGTTTTTGAAAATATAATTGTCAAAATTCAAACGCATTATTCGTCTAAATATTATTTTTTAAAACACAAAACAAACCACATTCAGAAATTCACTTTTTTGCTTAGTATATACTAATGTCAAAGAGGATATGTCCATATACATGACCAACAAATGACACATTCATTAGAATCAATTGGCATCAAGCAAAGATGTTTTAATGTGTTCACGCCTGAGGTCAGTGACTTCATCCTCATCACTGACATCACCCTGAGCTTCTGTCGCATATAGGTTACACCCATTTACTCTCCCTGCATTTTCCACTTTCTCAGAACCCGGGTTTTGGATTGTTATTGTGAGTGAGTCTCCCTACATGTGTCACTTTCATAGTGAATTAATGGTAAATGGATTGGGAGTGCACTGCTAACTGCCAGTGTCTTCCTTTTAATATAAAGCTGCTGCTAAGGTAGGAGGTCTTGAGTTGATTACACATGAACAAATGAGCATGGGCACGTGCCCACATATGCGGGCTGCACAAGACAGCCATTTTTTCAAGGCGGATATCTGCGCACAGGAAGCCTGCCATAGAAGTGGCCCTTCAGGAATTGATACTGACCTGAATTATGTCTTAAAATGTGAGCAGGGTTTCAATGTATAGGCCTTTAGTTCCTACTGAAGGTCTATGGTGCTTAAACTGTATTTCAATGTATAGGCAAATCTGCATTAATGTACAGTTTTGCTCCATTAAAGCCTACACAGGCCAATCAGGTGTCAATCTATAGGTAAATATGAATCCCACACATCAGATTTACATCATGTTTACACTACTTATGATATTTTCGGAATTTTCACATTTAGCCGTCTCCACTCATAAAGAGATTACAGGCCTTTGACGACCCTTCTGGGCGAAATTCATTACTGTGCTGCCTACGAGGAGAATCAAAGGCCTCCCCACACAATAGGACTTCTAACAGTGCTTGATCCAGTTCATGTGAAAGGAAGGGGTAGAGAGGAAACCTGCTTCTGTTAATTAGCTCACCACAGTGTGTTTTGGTTGGGGCAGCCCAGGTCCACAGAAACAAAGAAGGAGACCCTGGCCTTTGGAGACAAACACAGGAGGGGGCTCAACCTTGAAGTTTTGGTTGAAAGGGATAAGGCAGCTGTGACAGCTGGGGGCGGAACTGAGGCTCTCATGGAAGCTCTTTCTACAGATAACTTGAATTCACCATTTGTTTTGTATTTTAAAAATATGATTGACTGTCCTGGAATGCTGTGCAGAAGAGCTGGGACATGAGTCGAGTGGACAGGGGTGCCTGGCATGTAGAACTTTCCACCCCATTTACAAAACCCTACACAAGGAAACGGTAGGTGAGGAGACACAGGCCCTGGGAGAAACAATGGCAAAAGAGTACCTTCCTGGAAGAAGACCCCTGATGCCACTGCATGTAACTATGTACTTAAAGACTTCAGCTCCAGCTGACCCTCAGGAATACAATGGGTCTTTCCAGGGCCAGTGGCGCTGGACCCTTTATGCCCTCTAAGGAATAGTTGGAGAGACTGACCTGGTGGGGGACCCCATAGGGTTCTCTGGGGGCTTCTGTGGACTGGCAACTGACTCTTCTGCTATCACATAGGAGCCCAACAAGATGGCAAGGTGGGCAAAGGGCCTGGGGAGTGTGGCAGGGAAAGTGTTTTGTATGCTGGCTGTGGAGGATCGTTAGAAGATGCCGCAAAGCAGGCGAGATCTCAGGAGAGCAGATAAAAGACACTGAAATCAAACTCCCCTTGAAAAGCACCCTTTTAGATGCTAGGAGGGCTGAAGATTCTCGTGGCTAGTAGCAGAATGAGTCAAGAACCATGAAGGTCAACGCTATGGGGCCTGATGTATGAAGTTTCTGAAGTTTGAAAGCTATGCAAACACACCACTGAGAATTGTGACCTCATCTCCTCCCTCACACCTGATGTCTTCTTCGTTATTGAGACCTGACTCAACACCGTTTTCGCATCTGACATTGCCACCCCAATACCTGAAGGATAAAAAATCACCAATCCTGACCGCACCAATCAGCCAGGGGGATGGATCACAATCATACACAAGGAATCCATCCAATGTGCCACCTCAAATGATGAGATCACCCCAGCCACAGAATACCTCAACTTCCGACTGCAAACAGAGAGCAAAAGCACCATAAGGGGTATCCTCTCCTACCATCCTCCAGGACCATGTCCAGCCTTCTGCAACTTCATTGCACACCTCGCCATAGACTGCAAAAACAAAGTTTTTCTCGGCAACCTCAACTTTTATCTTGACATCAACACTACCAGCCTTGACAGCATGAACAATGTCGAACTCGCCCAACTCGTCCACGGCCTCACGCAGACCGCAACCGACACTAGACCTCATCTTCACCTCCAGTAACTGCATCAGGTACAGCCAAACCATGGAACTCACCTGGAATGACCACTCAATTGTCACCAGCTCATGGACCTTCAACCCCAGTATTCCCATTCCCCCCACCACAGATGCAGCAATCCTCAAAGAACACATGGATCAATGCCCTAACACCACCCACCTTATCTCCTCCAAAAACTTAGACTAGAACATCAGAAAGTTCAACAATTGGATCACCAACTGTACCAACAGCGTTGCTTCTATCGACAGCAATACCCACAAAAAGTCCACCAAGAGGGCCTGTAGGTACATTGAAGCCTTCAAAACCGCTAAATAACACTGGAAACGACTGGAAAGGAGATGGTGCACCAGCAAGAACATAACCGACAAAATTGCCTTCAAGACTGCCCTCAACCTCTACCACAGAGAGTTGAGAGAATCAAAGGAGAAGCCCTTAGCCTCACTCATCAAATTAAGCCCTTCAACATCATAAAAGAATTCCCCAACCCCTCAACTGCAACAAACAACATTAGCCCCTCACAGTAACTCTGCGACAACCTTGCAAACTTCTTCCACAACAAGATCACCAACATCTATAGAAACTTCAAATCCCAGCCCCAGGCCACCGACTTCTTCATACAACACAGTGACCTCACTACCACCACAGACATCCGACTAACTGAATGGAACCAGCTCGCCCCACAGGACACCGCTTCCTTCATACACTCGGTCCACTCAGGGGCCCCAACCGACCAATGCCCTCATCACATCTTAAACTTAGGCGAAGCCAGATCAGCCACATAATCATCACCTTGTTCAATACCTCAATTGCCATGGCCACCTTCCTTTAGGACTGGAAACACGCAGAAGTCAATGCCCTACTAAAGATATAAGCAAACCACAGCGAACTCAGTAACTACTCACCAATCTCCGTGCTCCCATTCCTGACCAAAGTATCAGAATAAGGCATCAACCACAAACTCTCTCCACAACTGGAATGGAACCTCCTACTTGGCCCGCCCAATCCTGATTCTGCAGCAACCACAGCACTGAGACAGCCCTCATCAAGGCTACTATTGATATCCAAGCGTTACTCGACTGAGGAGAGACTTTGGTTCTGATCCTTCTAGACCTCTTAGCAGTCATCGAAATGGTCTCCAACCCACCACACTCTTATCTCTCTGATGTAAAAGTCAAGGTATCTCCTCTGCTTCAATTTTGCCATCACTTGGGCCATTTCTCAAAGGTCCCTAGCAATACTGGCACAACAAGTATTCACTGGCCCCAAAATACAAGAGAGTAAGGATAGTAAAACAGCTGCAATTCTACAGTACCAATGACATTTACAGCTCTCCGAAGATGCACATATTATCAGGATGTACTAGCATCATAAACAACTGGTACTGGGGTCTGGGCTTGGTCCTATTCAGAGTATTTACCTGGATAGCTCCAGTGGTTGGGTTCAAGGTAGGGTTAGGTGCTGTCATAAGTGGGATTATGCAGCTATCACTTAATGAAACATGAAGGTTTTCAGCTTCTTCCTAAAATTGGGTTCACAGATGGATTTATTTACTTCAGCAGGTAACTTATTCCAGAGTTATGCTGCCAAATATGCTTTTTCTACCTCTTTGAATTCTATGGATTATCAAAAGCCTCTGGTTTGCTGAGCGAAGAGATCTAGTTGCCACATAAAACGAAAGCTTATCCTTAGGCCCTTCTTGTGGCTTGCTGTATACGTGATCTCAGGGCCTTAAACTGGATATGTTTTCCACAGGGATCCAATGCAGTTGTTTCAGATGAGTAGAGATGGGATGCTATCTCATTGTATTATGAGTTCAGATCCCTGAAGGTGCCACATATTTGTGTGATATTTTGTTTTGATGTGTCATGTCAATTTTTGAGCAGCTGTGCTTCTGTGCTGAATTATTGCAATATGATATTATTATGTTGTCCCTTTTTTATGATTGTTTTTTTGCTTTGTGCCTTGTTATGTTTTAATGATTAAATTATTTTGGTTTGTATATGTTATTGAGTTATTTCTGATGTTTACTTTAAATATGTACACAAATAGGATGCTAAACATACAGCCAAATGCAGCACATACTTATCATGAACCATTTTCCATTGTGCTATTCTTGCTCTTCACCAATGTAAGGCAAGAGTCAGCCAAGAATGTGGGAGGAACCTATCTTATATTAGCAGTTCCAGGACTGTATGTCTTAAAGTTAGCACTGCAAGTGTTACTCTCTCAGCCCCCTGAGCACGTAAAAAGTCAAGAGAAGTATCATTGGTAAAGTGACGGCAAAATTGAAGCAGGGGAGAATCCCCAGTGGATCCCTGGCTGAGGCATCCACCCACTAGGCACAAGGAAGGGGGGAGCAGCCCCTTTGGCAAAGGCCTTTGCTCCCCCCAATAAAATTGGCTAAATTCAGTCTTTCTGCCCCCCCATGGGGGCAGTAGCCCTCAATCTGCCCCCCGGAGGGCAGAGAGCCCACTAGCCGCCAGGGATTTTTTTGGGGCAAGCACAATTAGGGTGGGGGCTTCTCAAAATGGGCATGCCAATGCCCCCACCCCTGCCAAAATTACAGCCTGTCTGCCTCCCCGGGGGGGGGGGGGGGGAAGCCCATTAGACACCAGGGATTTTATTTTGGGGCAATTTGAATTAAAGTGGGGACTGCCCGATATGGGAATACCAATGCCACCCCCCAAAAAAATAGCCAGTCTTTGTACCCCCCCTTGGGGGCATATTGGGGCAAACCACCTCCCCTCGATCCCTATCTGGTAGAAAGCACACTAGACACAGACTTTTTTTTTAGCAAAGTGCCTACCTGTGGATTTTGGGCCCTAGCGCAGCCGGCACATAGGGGAACCTAGAAAACCTGTACTTTTTTGAAAACTAGACATCATGGGGAATCCAGGATGGGGTGACTTGTATGCCTCTCACCAGGTTCTGTTACCCAGAATCCCTTGAAAACCTAAAACTTAGTTTAAAAAAAACAAATTTTCCTCACATTTCTGTGATGGAAAGTTCTGGGATCTGTGTGGATCAACAAAATTCCACCCACCCAGCATCCCATAAAGTCTTCCGAGAAAAATGGTACCTCATTTGTGTGGTTAGGCCTAGTGTCCGCGACAGGAAACGACCCAAAACGCAACGTGGACACACCACATTTTCACAGTGAAAACTGACCCTTTTTTTGCAAAGTGCCTAGCTATAGATTTTGAACCCTAGCTCTGCTGCCAGCACCTAGGGAAACCTATACATTTTTGAAACCTACACACCCAGGGGAATACAGTATGGGGTGACTTGTCTGGCTCTCACCAAGTCCTGTTACCCAGAATCACCTGCAAAGCTCAAAATCTGTCAAAAAAAGAAATTTTCCTCACATTTCTGTGATGGAAAGTTCTGGGATCTGTGTGGATCAACATAATTCCACCCACCCCGCATCCCATAAAGTCTTCCGAGAAAAATGGTACCTCACTTGTGTGGGTAGACCTAGTGCCTGCGACAGGAAACGGCCCAAAACGCAATGTGGACACACCACATTTTCTCAGTGAAAACTGACCCTTTTTTGCAAAGTGCTTAGCTGTAGATTTTGAACCCTAGCTCTGCCAGCACATAGGGAAACCTAGCAAACTTAAACATTTTGGAAAACTAGATAACCAGAGGAATCCAGGATGGGGTGACTTGTCTGGCTCTCACCAGGTTCTGTTACCCAGAATCCCTTGCAAACCTCAAAATCTGTCAAAAGTTTTCCACACATTTCTGTGGTGGAAAGTTCTGGAATCTGTGTGGATCAACAAAATACCACACACCCTGCATTCCCCAAAGTCTTCCAAGAAAAATGGGACCTCACGTATGTGGATGGGCAAGTACCCACTACAGGCAAGGGCCCAAAACCTATTGAGGCAACATCAAATTTACCTATCACAAAACAACCTGGTTTTGCAAGGGGGATCCCATGAGATTTTGGCCCCGGGCTCGGCGGCCATCTAGGGAAACCTACCAAACCCACACATTTCTACAAACTAGACACCCGGGGGAGTCCAGCAAGGTATGGCGTGTGTGGGTCCCCCAGCATTTTCCTACCCAGAATTAGGCCTGGGCGGTAAATTCCGTTCCGTTCGCGGAATTTGTGGAATTTGGGTAATTTCGCGTTCCGCGGAGAACGCGAAATTGCCCAAAAATCTGCGTTCCGCAACTTCGCGAAATTTTTTGCTTGTTCGCGTTCTCAATATGCGTGTTCGCGAGATATTTCACCCCGAGCACACAAACAGCGATCGCGAACAGGAAAAAAGTATCGCGAACAAGCAATTCCGCGTGTTCGCGGAATTTATGCGTGTTCGCGGAGATTTTTTACCGTTTCGCGGAGATTTGCGTAACGCGATTACGCAAATTCCGCCCACCCCTACCCAGAATACACTGCAAACCTCAAATTTAGCTGAAAAAAAATTCTCAAATTTCTGTGGTGGAAATTTCTGGAATCTACGTGGATCCACAAATTTCCTACCACCCAACATTTCCCCAGGTCTCCCAATAAAAATTATACTTCACTCATTTGGGTGGGTCAAGTACCCGCAACAGGCAAGGGCCCAAAACGTATTGAGTCTACATCAAAATTACCTATCACAAAACAAAATGGTTTTGCAAGGGGGTCACCTGGGTTTTTGCTCTCGGGCTCGGCAGCCATCTTGGGAAACTACCAAACCCACACATTTCTGAAAACTAGACACACGGGAGAGTCCAGCGAGGTATGGCTTGCGTGGATCCCTCAACGTTTTTCTACCCAGAATGCCCTGTAAACCTCAAATTTAGCTAAAAATATCACTTTTTTCTCAAATTTCTGTATGGGAAAGTTCTGGAATCTTGGTGGATCCACAAATGCCCTACCACCCTGCATTTTCCCAGGTCTCCCGATAAAACTGATACCTCACTCGCGTGGGTGGGTCAAGTAACCGCGACAGGCAAGGGCCCAAAACGTAATGAGGAGATATCTAAATTACCTATCACAAAACAACCTGGATTTGCAAGGGGGGGTCACCTGGGTTTTTACCCCCGGGCTCGGTGGCAATCTTGGGAAACTACCAAACCCACACTTTTCTGAAAACTAGAAACCCGGGGGAGTCTAGCAAGGTATGGCTTGTGTGGATCCCTCAATGTTTTCCTACCCAAATTTTGCTGATAAAAACACATTTTCTACATAGTTTTGGGTGGAATCACCGTGCCGGCACAAATGCCCTACCCAACAGCGTTCCCCTCAGTCTTCCGAGTAAAATGATATATCACTTGTGTGGGTGGGGCAAAGGCCTGTGACTGGGAAGAGCCGAAAACACAGGGATTAAGAGTATAGCATCGATAATTCTAAGTGCAATTTTTTTTAAAAAATATATGTTTTTAGCCAATTCTGCATTGGACACCCACACAAGTGAGGTATCATTTTACTCGGGACACTAAGGACAACGCTGTGGGATATTTGTGCCGGCATGGTGATTCTACTCAAAATATGTGGAAAATGTCTATTTTTTCAACTAAATTTGAGGTTTGCTGGGGATTCGGGGTAGGGAAACGTTGAGGGATCCACGCAACCCATACCTCATGTGTCTCCCCAGGGTGCCTAGTCTTCTGAAATGTGTGGGTTTGGTAGGTTTCCCTATATGGCGGCGAGCCCGGAGTAAAAAAAACAGGTGCCCCCCCCCCCAAAACCAGGTTGTTTTGTTATAGGTAATTTTGAAGTCTTCACAGTACGATTTGGGCCATTTCCTGTTGCAGCCACTATGCCTACCCACACAAGCGAGGTACCATTTTTATTGGGAGACCTGTGGGAACGCTGGGTGGTAGGACATTTTTGTCAATCTGATGATCCTACAACTTTCCCACACAGAAATGTGAGAAAAAAATTATTTTTTCAACAAAATTTGAGGTTTGCAGCGGATTCTGGGTATGGAAATGTTGGAGAATGCACGCAAGCCATACCTTGCTAGACTTCCCCGGTGTGTCTAGTTTTCAGAAATGTGTGGGTTTGGTAGGTACCCTAGATGGCCGCCGAGCCCGGGGCCAAAAACTCATGGGACCCCCAGGTTGTTCCGTGATAGGTAATTTTGATGTAGCCTCACTAGGTTTTGGGCCCTTGCCTGTCGCGGGTACCTGACCCACCCACAAGAGTGAGATACCATTTGTATCGTGAGACCTGGGGGAACGCTGGGTGGTGGAAAATTTGTGGATCCACGCAGATTCCAGAACTTTCCCACACAGAAATTTGAGATAAAAGTGAATTTTTCAGCTAAATTTGAGGCAGGGGATTCTGGGTAGGAAAACGTTGGGGGAGCCACGCAAACCTTGCTGAAGTCCACCGGGTGTCTAGTTTTCAGAAATGTCTGAGTTTGGTAGATTTGCCAAGATGGCCTCTGAGCCTGGGGCCAAAAACACAGGCGACTCCTCTTGCAAAACCAGGTTGTTTTGTGATAGGTCATTTGGATATCTCCTAAATACGTTTTGGGCCCTTGCCCATCGCGGGTACTTGGGGCACCCACATGAGTGAGGTACCATTTTTATTGGGAGATCTGGGGGATTGCTGGGTGGTAGGAAGTTTGTGGATTTACATAGATTTCAGAACTTTCCACCACAGATATGTGAGGAAAATGTGTTTTTGTTTAAGGTTTGATAGGGATTCTGGGTAACAAAACCTGGTGAGAGCCAGACAGGTCACCTCATTCTGGATTCCCCTGGGTGTCTAGTTATAAAAAAATCTATAGGTTTGCTAGGTTCCATAAGGTGCCTGCAGAGCTAGGTTTCAAAATCTACAGCTAGGCACTTTGCAAAAAAAGGGTCAGTTTCACTGTGAAACTGTGGTGTGTCATGTTGCGTTTCGGGCCGTTACCTGTCACAGGCACTAGGCCTACCCACACAAGTGAGGTACAATTTTTCTCAGAAGACTTTAGAGAACACAGGGTGGGTGGAATTTGGTGGATCCATGAGGATTCCAGAATTCTCCATCTCAGAAATGTGAGGAAAATGTGTTTTTTTTGACAAATGTTTTGATTTGCAAGGGATTCTGGGTAACAGAACCTGGTGAGAGCCAGTCAAGTCACCCCATCATAGATTCCTCTGGTTGTCTAGTTTTCAAAAATGTATAGGATTGCTAGGTTTCCCTAGGTGCCGGCAGAGCTAGTGTTAAAAATCTACAGCTAGGCACTTTGCAAAAAAAGGGTCAGTTTTTACTGTGAAAATGTGGTGTGTCCACGTTGCATTTTGGGTGGTATCCTGTCACGGGCACTAGGCCTACCCACACAAATGAGGTACCATTTTTCTCAGAAGACTTTGGGGAATGCGGGGTGGGTGGAATTTTGTTGATCGAAGCTGATTCCAGAACTTTCCACCACAGAAATGTGAGGGAAATTTGTTTTTTTTTACAAATTTGCAAGGTATTTTGGGTAACAGAACCTGGTGAGAGCCAGACAAGTCACCCCATCCTGGATTCCCCTGGGTGTCTGTCTAGTTTTAAAAAATGTGTAGATTTGCTAGGTTTCCTGTTATACTGCTGCTCAGCCTGGGTGACTGTGTGAGAGAATGTTTGTGAGTGGAATGTTCATGTGTGTGAGAGTCAGTTGGTGGATGGGCTGAGCAGCAGTGAGGCTGCTCCTGGTGGGGCTCTCTTATGTAACATCCTACCTGAATAAATCTACATAAAGAAACTACATGGACCAGACTACTTTTATTAACAACATAGTTTGGCAACGATTTGAAAAGGAAGAACCTGCGTGTGCCACCTCATTGGACTGAAACTGTCAACCTTTACGTAACTGAATTGAATTGATGCTGAAGAAATTGAACTGGAACTTGAAGAATCTGGCACCCCAAGCCCCACCAGTGACCTCGACATCGGTCGCCCCAACCCAAGTGTCCGTGCTAGTTCTTGCTGTACCCGCCTCAACTGTGCTGAGCCTGTTTGCCTGTCTCCTCCAACCGCTGTATACTAATTTACAGTTACAATTTACAGTCAGCGCATTCTTCATGTCTCAGTGTGCCTTCTTGAGATCATCTCTGACGTGTTCTATTTTACTGCTGCGGGACACTGTGGAGCACGTTGTTCATCTCTACGTGGCCCCATTTTGGATACCTGTCTTCACTCTTCACGCGAGAGCGAGTAAGAGCTTCCGCAGAAAGACATTTGCATGGTTATTGTGGCCGCATTCTAAAATCCTCTGCTTTCGCAATGCTGTATTTTGCTGTGTTCTTCTTGTTTGTTGTTCACAGGAGTGACCATGCCGGCAATAGGACATCATTGTGAGTACAATTTAAGTGGCTACAGCCTCTGTTTGCCACCACCTACGATACTAGAGTTGACATTAGTCACCCCACAGTATTCAAAGGTTTGGCCATCAGCAATTTCTTTAAAACCGTAATGGATCGGGTGAGATACCGCTTTCCCCTTCCTATGTAGGATTGTGCCATGTTTCCCCTCAGCATCAGCACCTGCGATATACTCATCAGCTTCACTGGATTTTGGCATTCCGCAGTGTGCCATATTCTTCCTGTTTGCTTTTTTACACGGGAGCTACTCAAAGACCATGCCGGTATTTGAGCAACCTTTCTATGTGACTTCATGCAGGTGAACAATGTGAGTACTGCCTTTGTATCAACATCTTTGTTTGTCATAACCTATGATACTGTAGTGGACATTAGTTCAACTCGCAAGATTTGGTTCGGGTGAGATATCATTTTTCTTTTTTTTTTTTTTAGTTCAGATGTTTAATGCTTAGCTGTTTTACCATCTTCGTTTGGCATCTTTCACAGAGTGATACTGCATTTTCTTTATTCACGTCTCTGGAACCATTGGTTTTTTTTAATATAGTCATGGGCTGTGTTCTTTTATTTCATTGTGGTTGGTGCTATTATGATGTATGAATTTTTGCTTGATGTCTCAAAATGATAGTCAACATCTTATGACTTTGCTGTGTTTTATCCTTATACTTGTTGCATGCATGTATTTACTTGTGGTCCACATTACTATGTGATTGTACTTTCTTTCCTTTTTAATGTTTGTGTGCATTATGCCCCTTGTCCCTCGCACGTCAAGGTTTGCGTTGGTAAAATGCCTTAAATTTATTGCTGTAATAGTGTGCATCACGTTTCTTTTTCTCTTCTATGTCAAGGTTTGCATTGGGATTTTTTTTCTCTCATACAATCAATCAATCAATCAATCATTGAATTTATAGAGCGTGCTACTCACCTGTGAGGGTCTCAAGGCGCTTAGAGGGGCGGGAGGAGTGCTGCTACTGATTGATCTGCCAGGTCTTGAGAAGTCTTCTGAAGGTCAGCAGGTCCTAGGTCTGTCGCAGGTGGGTGGGCAGGGTGTTCCATGTCTTGGCGGCGAGGTGGAAGAATGATCTGCCACTGGTGGTCGTTCGGTGGATGCGTGGAACGGTGGCGAGGGCGATGTCAGCGGAGCAAAGCTGGCGGTTCGGGATGTGGAAGGTGAGCTGTTTGTTGAGGTATGCTGGTCCGGCGTTGTAGAGTGCTTTGTGAGCGTGGGTGAGGAGCTTGAAGGTGATCCTCTTGATGATGGGGAGCCAGTGCAGGTCTCTCAGGTGGGCAGTGATGTGGTTGTGGCGGGGAATGTTGAGGATGAAGTGTGCGGAGGCATTCTGTATGCATTGAAGTCTTTTCAGTAGTTTGGCAGTGATTCAAGCGTAGAGGGCGTTGCCATAGTCCAGTCTGCTGCTGACGAGGGCCAGAGCCCATAACTGAGCAGCATCATGGAATGTTTGTTTTTATTATGTACTGGGTAAATAGCAAATAATTTGGGAAAATATATACATGAAAAAATCGGTATGAAAGACATCTATGTATTTCTGAAATTGGAACAAAAATATAGAGTTTAGAAACAGTAGCATACTAGCATGAGAATTATAGCACATTTTTCAAAGTGACTTCTTTTTTACACATTGTCTTTCATTTGGAAGGCAGAAATGCATCAAAAGTCAATAGGTAATAACAGTTGCTCAACAATTGTGTGTTACCTTAAGTCTCCCGATAAAAATGGTACTTCACTTGTGTGGGTAGGCCTTGTGTCCGCGACAGGAAACGGCTCAAAATGCAACGTGGGTCTAGGAATGTTTGAAGGTTGGCAGCTTGCTGAGGGAAGGATTGGGGTGGAAGAGGCACAAAGGGGAAAAGGAAAGAGTATTCCTTTCCCATGGTGTCTCTCTTTAGTACCTCCTGCTGCAGGTTTGCAGTAGGGACTGTAATAGTGCCGCAGGAATGCACCAACGAGACTGGAATGTCTTTTTGGTGTGAGGAGCGTCCCTTTGGGCAAGTGTCGCTCCCCATTTCTGGAACAAAGGTTTTGGCTGGTTTTTGCCCCTCCTGGGGACAGATCGGGAATTTTAGAGGATGATCTACCCCAAAGGAGGCAGAAAACCACTAGACCACCAGTGATTCTTATTATGTATTTTTGGGAGTGGTCACTATTTTCGGCACAAAAACGTGGATGGTATCTGCATCCCCTAGGGGCAAATCGACTACTTTTTAGGCCTTGGGCAAAGGCTGTTCCTCATTCTTGGCACAAAAGTTTTGCCCTCTCCCCACCCGCGCGGGGCAGATCAGTAATTTTGCCCTCAAGGGAAGTGGAAAATCACTTGAACACTTTGGATTTTATTTTTGCATGTTGATGAGTGGCCATTTTGAAAATAGCATCTCCTTCAGTTCCTGCCGCCCAGGGTCAGATCATCCAGGGGGCATAAAACAACTAGACACCAGGAAAGATTAATTTATATGTGCTAAGGGAGTGGCCCCTTGGGCAAGGGTTGCTCCCAAATTTTGTAATGGGCATCTCTTTTGTTTTCTGCTCCCTGGAGGAATATCAGCAATTATTTAAGCCGATTTGCCCCTTCATGAAGTGAAAAAACAACTAGACACCATGACATTTTTATTTATATATGTTGGGGAGCAATTCTTGCCCCCTATTTTGATATGACCCTCTCCTTTGTCCTCCCTCCCCCAGGGGCAGATCTGAATTTGTAAGCCAATGTGCCCTTGAGGAAGGGGGGTAGAACACCCCTACACTCCAAGTGTGTGTGTGGGTCTGTGGGTGAACTGGCATTTGACTGGCTGTGTGACTGGACTGGCAGCTGGCTGGTGGGGTGTGTGCCTGGCATTGGCTGACGGTCTCTGTGGACTGGCATCTGACTGGTGGTGTGTGTGCCTGGCATTTGGCTGGTTGCTGTGGTAACGGTCACTCCCCTCTGGTGGCAATTTTTTGCTTTGCTTTGTGCCCCTCTTGGGAGCAGATTAGATGGTTTTAATGCCGATCTGCCCCTTGGGGCATACTTCATTGAGTTTCGTATGCTTTATTTCATGTCATCATTTGAATCTGTGAACGTAACATTTTATTTCTCCTTTTTATTGTAGTGCAAAGCTTTTAATTTCCTTGGTGGTGACTCCTTTTTACGATTTCGGCACTGGTAGATCTGCCCTTTGTGTATGTAGTTGCTTGTGTTTGAAAGGAACATTTTTTGTAACGTTTGCTTCAAACTAGTATTGTTGCCCTGCTTGAATGTTTTTTTAACAGCTGTAATAATTGTAGCATAGTTAACTTATGTTTTACTGTATTTCAGATTCATATTTAGATTTGTGCAAGATCTGTACTTTATTGTCTTGCGTGTATTTGCTTTTGTTTTTCCTTTTTAGTGGGATATCTTTGGTGCTTGCTGTGTCTGTGCAGAGTAGATGCAGTTGATTCTCAGTCTAGCTGTCTGTGGTAAGTGAAAAGCATATTTTTGGAGTATAAACGTAATTGTGTGATTTGTATTGAACGTTTTTTTCCAGATCATTATCTGTCAATAGTTGTATTCACTGTTTGATACAGCCAGTTTGTTGAGTTCTAATTTGACACAGAGTTCCTTATTGATGTCTTGTTTGCTCTGTTAGTTTCATTAATAAGCATTGTTATGTTATGTTATAGAGATCTGTAGGGATCTGTACAGAGCACAGCTACTCCAAAGAGTGTCCTGACGCTAAACAGACATAAAGGCACCTACAAATAAGACCTATGAAGATTTTTGGAAGAACCTACTCTTTAGTTTTTCTTAAAAGCGGAGAGATCCTGTATAGTGCATAGCTCCTGAGAGGGTTTGATCCAAATGACCGACCCCAAATAAGAAAAGGATCCGCTGCCTGCTCTAAGTCGGCAGATTCTTGAGACTCTAGCCAAGTGTTCCGAAGAAAAGCGTAAAGTTCAGGCAAGGACATAGTCATGGATCCTCTCCCTCATATAGCTGGCCCTGAGCCATGCAGGGCTAAATGTACCAGAACCATGGCTTTTAACAATATCCTCTTTTTAATTGGAAGCCAGTGAAGAGCCTCCAGGTGGGAGGACATAGGTGCTCTAAGAGGGAGATTGAGAAGCAGCCAGGCTGCTGAGTTTTGCACCACCTGAAGTCTTCCTACGAGATACTCCGGAAGTCCTAAGTAGAGAGCATTCCCGTAATCCAATATAGAGGTTTTTAGCACTAAGTTTACCATTCTCATGGAAGACTCTGATAAGAGGGGCATGATTTTTTCAGCATCCGGGTATTCAAGAGCCTAGATCTGTGGTTGAAAGGAAAGGGCACTATCGAATTTAATGACTAAATTCCTCAGAGTCCTGTAGAGGGCCCAGAAGCGGAGTGTCCTTCGGCCAAAAAGATCTCCATAGGTTATCTGGGTTGTATTTTAGCTGATTAATTGCCAGCCACTGGAACACATTAGAGACGCAGTTTTTAATAACAGCAAACTCTTCCCCCTTTCCTCAGGAGAAGAGAAGCGGGGTGTCGTCTGTATAAGAAATCACTTTAGCACCCAAAGACTCCGCCAGTACCGCCAATGGTGTAAGATATACGTTAAACAGGGTAGGGCTTAAAGCTTAAAGCTGAGCCCTGATGTACACCATCTGTAAGTCTGCGCACTCTGGAAGAAAAAGGAGACATCTAAACCTCTTGACTTCTGCTGTCCAAAAAGGAAGTAAGCCAGTTTAGGACAGTATTCGTAATCACAATTGCCTGGAGGTGATTGAGCAACCTTCGATGGAGAATAATACCGAAGGCCGCCGATAAGTCCATCATGATCAAGATGGCCTTGCCTCCTAATTCCAGGGCACCTCTTACATAATCCACAACTTCTAAAAGTGCAGTTTCCATGCTGAAGTGAGGCTTAAAACCTGTCTGGCTGGGGTGTAGGAGAACGTCCCCATCCAAAAACGGTGTCAATTGTGTGCTGAGGGATTCTTCCAACATTTTATAAAAAGCAGAGAGAAGTGAAATAGGTCTATGATTAGCCGTCAATCTCGGGTCTGCTGTGGATTTTCGAAGTAATGGTATCACTTTTGCGCTTTTCCAGCAGGCAGCAACCTTGTCAGATAGTAGAGAAGTGCTTAATACTCTGTTTACAATCAGGGTTAATAACCTGGGTTACCTTAGCGAACATTGTGGAAGGGCATGGGTCGGAAGGGCAACCTAACTTCAAGCTCTTCATGGAAGCCAAAGAATCCGCTAAAGGCAAAGGGCAGAAATCAGCAAAAGTTGGACTCCCTGTGGTAGGAGTGGAAGCTTTTGTTGTCTCAGGGTGAATTATTACTGATTGAAGATTGCCTGAATGATGGAGAAGTTATCATGAAAAAAGTATTCAAACTCTTCACACCATTCAGCCGAAGGTTGGCAATATCTAGAGATGACCTCTGTGTTTTGAAAAGATTTCACGATTTTAAAAATCTCCTTGGATTTGTTACCAGCTTTTGCATTCTCCTTTCCAAAGAAGACTTTTTTGGCTAGATGCACTTCTAAGTGATAGTCCTTTTGATAATTTTATCCTCCATTTCCTTTCAAGATGTTGACATTGTTGCTGAGAGCATGTTGACTGCTCAGCAGGTTGGAGTTTTGCTTTTTGAATTTGCATCTGGACATGGCTCTGAGTTTGACTTTGCATCTGAGGCAGATGACCACGTTGAAGATTCTGACAGTGAATTTTCTGTCCAAGATGAATCATCTGATGATCAATCCACTAATAGTGCTGATGAAGTGCCTCTTTTGAGAGGGGGACACTGATATGTCGGTAGTATAGCAAGAGCAATCGGCATTACTGCCAGGAGCTGGAAAGCTTCCCATTGGAAGTGCAAACCCTGGTTTGCCCCTAAGATGATGCAGTATTTTTTGCCTGCCTTTAGCTGTGTTGCAAGGTGTAGAGTCAGTAATGTGATAGAGAAGGTGAGAGATAGTACAAGGAGACGAAGGTAGTGGCTTTGTTTTGAGCATATTTGCAAGGGAAGGTTTTGTTTCCCAGTCCGGGACTGTCCCATTGCCAAATAAACTAATTTAACATTGTGTAATGTAATTTGGTCCTTGTACAAAGCACTCTATAGGACTCGCGCCAAATTTGCACTATGTAAAACTGCAAAAAATAACAAAAAAGAGATTTAGGAGCAAGGATATGCAATAGCAGCATTCAGAAAGGGTTTGTGCCTCAGTGCACACTTGGGGACAAAATTACAAAAAATCTTTTTGAGGATAACAAACCAACAAAAAATATTTTGCATTGGTTTGTAGGAAAAAGATATGCAAAGCACTGCTTTGCATTACTCTGTGTCAATTGGGTGTTCCATGGGTGGTGCATGGGCACTCCTGTGTAACCACCCCAGGTGTTTGACGCACAACCATATCTACTAACCACAGTAGACAGGGTTTTTCCACCAAAAATTTGCGCCACTTGAAAGCAGGTGCTGAAAATGGGAAATACTTTTATTTCCCCTAACTTTTCCCACTTTTCATGTGTGCTGCACTGTACAGCACACATACAAAGTAGGAAACGTTTTAAAATTAGTTTATGAGTAGTATTTTGTACTGCAAGGGTACCTTTCCAGTACAAAACCTACGCTAGACCCACGCAGACATCTTTGCACTATGTTGCAACGGCTAGGCAGCATAATTCTGTGCCAGCACTGCGGAGATGGCAGGGTAGTGCCATACTCGACTTTCCTGCTCTCTCCCTGCCACACAACGCAGCGCAGTAACTTTGGGCGCTGTGTTGTGTGACAGGTTCCTAAATCTGGGCTTCCATGCTCTTGCAGTGGATATGTGAGGCGGGCTCGTTGCTGAGCACTGCAGATGTTTTGCAAAGCCTGCATTTGCCTCTTTAGCATTGATCCCACCATAATTGCTTTCTGTAAGAATATTTCATTCCAGGAAAAAATACATGTCAAATAAAGAACCTTGGTAATCCGTCTGGTTCCGCTGTACTCACGCGCCACTCTTCCTCGTCTCCAGTGGCAAAAGGTCGACATTAGTTTCTTTCATGCAAGCAACCGAGTGGTTAACGCCATGGACGCAAAATAAAGGCACAAACTCAAAACAGAAACTGCAGCCCACGTCTTCGGGTATGTTTGATTGCGTGCGTCTCCAAGAGTAAGCAAACGGTTTTATTCCATTACCTCTTGACATACGTCTCAAATCAACAACACCACAGATCTCCGTTGTGCGTGATAAAATGTAGAGCATGAAAAGAACCGGAAGTACAGTATGCATGTTCTAGTTCAGGTAGTCACCAGCTATAAGGACCGAGCTCTAAAATAATTGGGTGTTCTGAGTGCTTAATTTAGAAAACAAATATGTGATGGTGCCAACAATTGTTTAAGGAGACATCTGCCCACTTCCACCTGTGGTCCTTCCCACTTTCGCCCCCGGCACCGCCCAGTTCCGCTGTGGCACCACCCACTCTTTTAATGGACACTACATAAAGCAGGGAGTACTATCTGATCTGAACTCCGGCAAGCAAGTGAAGCAACAGAGCACACCCCCCTCATGGGACTCAGAGGGGTTCATCACCCTAGAAGATTTTGAAAAAATGAGACCAAATAAATTTTGCAGCCTAATCGTTACTTTATTTGCTAAAATGCCACAGGCTGTAGGCACTTGTGGAATATTTCAATACTGTCATGGTTAAAAAAAGCAAATCCGTACAGAGAAATAATGTAAAGTAATATTAAGTACCCAGTGTACAATATCTGCAGACTACATAAAGAGGGCAATTTGCCATTTTGTGCTCCAGCTGGCAGTGCATCACTGCTACGAGGCACCATAAATAAAAGATATGGGGCCTTATGTAGGTGGGCTGGCATTTACCACTTCATAAATACCGAATCATACCGATTCGGTATTTATGAAGTGGTAAATGCAATGTAGGTAATGAGTCGGTAAATATTACCGAATCGGAAAAATTCGGTAATTACCGAATCGGTATTTACCGATTCGGTAATGAGGCATACCTTCCCATTGATGGGAAGGTATGCCTCATTACCGAATCGGTAAATACCGATTCGGTAATGGGGGAGCACATGCAAGGGTGGCAGGGTGTCACATTGACACCCTGTTGCACCCCTGATTCGGCCATGTGTGCACATGTGGCGCACATACATGCCCTAAGGGCATGTATGTCTGCCACATTGCACACTTAAACGTGCACAAAAATGCTTTTTGTCACCTATTCGTCATTTACCACCAACCTTTAGTTGGTGGTAAATAACGAATCCCCACACCCACCACACACTCCCCCTACATCTCATTTCATGATTCGGTATTTACCGAATCGGTAAATTTACCGAATCGGTAATATTACCGATTCGGTAATTTTACCGATTCGGTAAATACCGAATCATGAAATTCTCCCCTACATCTCAAAAGCCAAAATACCGGTCGGTAACGGTATAATTAGCGAAAATCGGCCGTTACCGACCGGTATTTGGCTTCCTACATTAGGCCCATGGTGTATGAAAGTAGGTTACTTGTTGGGGGGGTGGAACCCTTCTTAAGCAGCCACCACAATTCTTCTCAGGTTGCAGTCATAAGTAAACCCTAAACTAACCTGGGAGCAACCCTCAGGTAGTTTGGGCACAGAGCAGTCAGGATTTACCCAGAAGAAATATGTAAAGCAGTTGTGCAACACTTCAAACAGTAACACAGTGAAAACACACCACAAATGGAACCCACAATAGATTAAGAAGAATAGAGGAAGTTTTAATGAATAAACCTAAACAAAAAAAACAAAAATCCAATCAGTAGAACGTTAGATATTCAATTGTAAAAGTTTTAGTAAAAAAGTGCCAACTGTGGATATCTGGCGTGCTAAACCGGGACAAAGTCACAAGTTCACGACGACCACGATGGAATGTGGGCCAGCTGCAATGACCCAGCTAGGCTCACTGAACAAAGTATCTTCAAACCTAGTATGCAGAGTAATTCAAGGATTGGTGTTGAAGATGAATTATGTAGCCAGAGCGAGATGCGGCGTGGCTGTGGTGCAAAGACCTGCTGCCTCAGAAATGGGGTGGCCCACTTGGTAGAGTGGACTCAAAGATGGCAGTGTCAAGGTGCAGGTGCAAGGTTGTTGGAGTCTTCTGTCCCTGAAGCTAAAGTCAGGAGGTCAGACAAATAACTTCTGGAGTCACTCTGGGGTTCTGGGGTCAAGAGATGCAGATACAGTCCTTCTCACCCAAGCAGGAGGGCAGCACAGCACATCAAAGCAGCAGCACATCAAAGCAGTAGTCCAGCAGAGTGCAATTCAACAGAGTGGCAGTCCTTCAGCAGCACAGCAATCCTTCTTCTTGGCAAAGTATTCACAGGTCCAGAAGTGTACTGAAGAGTTGGTGTCAGAAGTCCAGCATTTATACCCAGTTGTACCTTTGAAGTGGGGGAGAAACTTCAAGAGGTTTCACTTTGAAGTCCCCAGGCATCCTGCATCCCCGGTCCTGGCTCCAGATTAAGTACAGTGGATATGCAGAATTTTTTGTGGACGAAGGACATAGCCTAAAAAGGTTTTAGTGGGGCTGTACCCAGCTACTCCCCCCCCATCCTGCGAGGGACGGGCCATCCATGAACACCTAAGCTCCCTATTGTGTGTGGCTTTCTAGGAGGAATACACAAAGCTTATGTGTCAGCCACACCAAGTCATGTGACCCACACACAGGCCACAGGCACTAAAGGGCTATGGCAGGAAAATGACAACTTTCTAAAAGTGTAAATGAGGGGCCAAGAGCCAACAGGCTTCTTGGGCAAAGGTATGCACAACTTATAATCAATATATGAAAAGCTTTTTGTTGTTTAAACCAATTGTTTAACCCTTTCTACGCTCAATGGTGGGCGTGTGCTCATGACGAAACTGCTCCGTCATGGCACCCACCTATAGAGGAAGCGCTGATGCTTCCCCCATGGGCAGCCCATCTAGCCCCCACAAAGGGGGATGGCAGCAGAAGGGTTTCCGCTGCCACCCCCACCATCCCCCGGCAATCCCATGTCGTCAGTGCGCACAGCGCGCGCCAACGTCATCAGGAGCAGCCGGGCGCACTGGAAGCCATTTGCTTCCCGTGCATCTGGCAGGAAACAGGTAAGTTTCCTTGCTCCGGTGGGGCGGGGGTGGGGAATTTGAGATGCATTGTGACATCGGGGAGAGGAAAGAGTGTTTCCTCTCCCCTGATGTCTCAATGCAGGGCATTTTTGCAACACGATCGCGCATGACGTCGTGATCGTGCAGCAGGAATGCCCCCACTAGGCACCAGGGGGTGATCTTGCACAAGGGGTCGCTTCCATTTTCATATTTTTAAAACGTCTATGGTGTCTAGTGGGATTTTCTGCCCCCCGAAAAAATGGGCCATACTGCCCCCAGGGGGGACAGAATAAACAGACAAAGAAAGCTGCCCCCTGGAAGCGACCCTTGCCTAAGGGGTCGCTTCCATTTACATTTTTTAAAACTCCCTGGCTCTAGTGGGATTTTCTGCTCCCCCGAGGGCAGAAAGCCCAAAAAACCCAGCCAATCTATCCACAGAAATGTTTGGGTTTGGTAGTTTCCCAAGATGGCCGCCGAGCCCGGGGCCAAAACCCCAGGTACCCTCCTCCCCTAAAACCAGGTAGATTTGTTATAGGTAATTTTGAAGTCTCCACAGTACGAATTGGGCCATTTCGTGTTGCAGCTACCATGCCTACCCACACAAGTGAGGTACCATTTTTATCGGGAGACCTGGGAGGACGCTGGGAGGGAGGAAATTTGTGGATCCACGCAGATTCCAGAACTTTCCCACACAGAAATCTGAGAAAAAAGTGACTTTTTTCAGCTAAATTTGAGGTTTGCAGGGGATTCTGGGTAGGAAAACTTTGTGGGATCCATGCAAGTCATACCTCGCTGGACTCCCCCGGGTGTCTAGTTTTCAGAAATGTGTGGGTTTGGTAGGTTTCCCTAGATGGCCGCCGAGCCCAGGGCCAAAAACAAATGGGACCCCCTTGCAAAACCAGGTTGGTTTTTGATAGGTAATTTTGATGTCTTCTCAATTGGTTTTGGTCCCTTGCCCGTTGCGGGTACTTGACCCACCCTCACAAGTGAGGTACCATTTTTCTTGAAAGACTTTGGGGAACGCGGGGTGGATGGAATTTTGTGGATCCACACAGATTCCAGAACTTTCCACCACAGAAATGTGAGGAAGATGTGTTTCTTTTTAATACATATTGAGGTTTGCAAGGGATTCTGAGTAACAGTACCTGGAGAGAGCCAGTCAAAACAAGCCATCACGGATCCCCCTGGGTGTCTAGTTTTCAGAAATGTATAGGTTTGCTAGGTTTCCCTAGGTGCCGGCAGAGCTAGGGTTGTTCAAAATCTACAGCTAGGCACTTTGTAAAAAAAGGATCAGTTTTCACTGTGAAAATGTGGTGTGTCCACGTTGCGTTTTGGGCCGTTTCCTGTTGCGGGCACTAGGCCTAGCCACAAAAGTGAGGTACCATTTTTCTTGTAAGACTTTGGGGAACACGGGGTGGGTGGAATTTTGTGGCTCCATGGAGATTCCAGAACTTTCCACCACAGAAATGTGAGGAAAATGAGTTTTTTTGGACAGATTTTGAGGTTAGAAAGGGATTCTGGGTAACAGAACCTTGTGAGAGACAGTTAAGTCACCCCATCCTGGATTCCTCTGGGTGTCTAGTTTTCAGAAATGTATAGGTTTGATAGGTTTTCCTAGGTGCCGGCAGAGCTAGGGTTCAAAATCTACAGCTAGGCACTTTGTAAAAAAAAGGGTCAGTTTTCACTGTGAAAATGTGGTGTAGCCATGTTGCGTTTTGAGCCGTTTCCTGTCGGGGCCACTAGGCCCACCCACACAAGTGAGGTACCATTTTTCTCAGAAGACTTTGGGGAACGTGAGGTGGGTGGAATTTTGTGGCTCCACATAGATTC
Organism: Triturus cristatus; assembly: GCF_964204655.1. Classification (NCBI taxonomy): domain Eukaryota; kingdom Metazoa; phylum Chordata; class Amphibia; order Caudata; family Salamandridae; genus Triturus; species Triturus cristatus. The sequence goes on along the minus strand of NC_140589.1, from coordinate 137,215,780 downwards.
CAGAACTTTTCTCCACAGAAATGTGAGAAAAATGAGTTTTTGGACATATTTTTAGATTTGCAAGGGATTCTGGGTAACAGAACCTGGTGAGAGTCAGTCAAGTCACCCTCTACTGGATTTCCCTGGGTGTCTAGTTTTCAAAAATCTATAGGTTTGCTAGGTTTCTCTAGGTGCTGGCAAAGCTAGGGTTAAAAATCTACAGCTAGGCACTTTGCAAAAAAAAAGGGTCAGTTTTCCCTGTGAAAAAGTGGTGTGTCCACGTTGTGTTTTGGACCGTTTCCTGTCGCGGGTACTATGGCTACCAACACAAGTGAGGTACCATGTTTTTTATTGGTAGACTTTGGGGAACGCGGGTTGGGTGGAATTTTGTGGCTTCACACAGATTCCAGAACTTATCCTCTCCCTCACCAACGACCCCGCCACCGCCAGAGCCAGCCTACACCAAGGGATGAAAGGCGTCGCTGAGTGGATGAAGAACAGCCGCTTGAAACTGAACTCAGACAAGATGGAAGTCCTCATCCTGGGATCAGCCCCCTCCGCCTGGGACGACACCTGGTGGCCCCCTGCCCTGGGCACCACCCCCAAGCCAACGGACCACGCACGCAACCTGGGCTTCATCCTGGACTCCTCCCTCTCGATGACCAGACAAGTCAACGCCGTCTCTTCATCATGCTTCAACACCCTGCGCATGCTCCGTAAGATCTTCCGATGGATCCCCACCGAAACCAGGAAGACGGTCACCCAGGCACTCGTCACCAGCCGACTGGACTACGGAAACACCCTCTACGCCGGAACCACAGCCAAACTACAGAAAAGACTCCAGCGCATACAGAATGCCTCCGCACGTCTCGTCCTGGACATCCCCCGGCACAACCACATCTCCGGCCACCTGAGAGACCTGCACTGGCTCCCCCGTCAGCAAGAGGATCAAGTTCAGACTCCTCATCCACGCACACAAGGCCCTCCACGACCTGGGCCTCAAGTACCTCAACAACCGCCTGACTTTCTACACACCCACCCGCCAGCTACGTTCATCCAGCCTCGCCCTCGCTGCCGTACCACGCATTCACAGAGCCACCGCCGGAGGAAGATCCTTCTCCTACCTGGCCGCCAAGACATGGAACTCCCTCCCCATCTGCCTTCGAACGACCCAGGACCACCTCTCCTTCAGAAAGCAACTCAAGACCTGGCTTTTCGAGCAGTAGCGGACCCCTCCCCCCCAGCGCCTTGAGACCCTTCCGGGTGAGTAGCGCGCTTTACAATGCTATGATTGATTGATTGATTGAACTTTCCTCCACAGAAATGTGGGGAAAATGAGTTTTTTGGACTGGGTTTTAGGTTTCCAAGGGATTCTGGGTAACAGAACCTGGAGAGAGACAGTCAAGTCACCCCATCCTGGATTCTCCTGGGTGTCTAGTTTAAAAAAATGTATAGGTTTGCTAGTTTTCCCTAGGTGCTGGCAGAGCTAGGGTTCAAAATCTACAGCTAGGCACTTTGTAAAAAAAGGGTCAGTTTTCACAGTGAAAATGTGGTGTGTCGACATTGCGTTTTGGGCCGTTTCCTGCTGCGGGCACTAGGCCTAGCCACACAAGTGAGGTACCATTTTTCTCGTAAGACTGTGGGGAACGCCGGGTAGGTGGAATTTTGTGACTCCACGCAGATTCCAGAACTTTCCACCACTTTGCATAAAAAGGGTCCGTGTTTACTGTGAAAATGTGGTTTGTCCGCGTTATGTTATGGGCCGTTTCCTGTCGCGGGCACTAGGCTTACCCACACACACAAGTGAGGTAGCATTTTTCTTGGAAGACTTTAGGGAACACAGGGTGGGTGGAAGTTGGTGGATCCATACGGATTCCAGAACTCTCCACGACAGAAATGTGAGGAAAATGTGTTTTTTTTTTTACAAATGTTTCGGTTTGCAAGGCATTCTGTGTAACAGTCCTGATGAGAGCCAGTCAAGCCACCCCATCATAGATTCCTCTGGTTGTCTAGTTTTCAAAAATGTATAGGTTTGCTAGGTTTTCCTAGGTGCCGGCAGAGCTAGTGTTAAAAATCTACAGCTAGGCACTTTGCAAAAAAAGGGTCCGTTTTCACTCTGAAAATGTGGTGTGTCCATGTAGCGTTTTGGGCCGTTTCCTGTCGCGGGCACTAGGCCTACCCACACAAGTGAGATACCATTTTTCTCGGAAGACTTTTGGGAATGCGGGGTGGGTGGAATTTTTTGGATCCATGCAGATTCCAGAACTTTCCACCACAGAAATGGGAGAAAAATATGTTTTGGGGATAAATGTTGAGGTTTACAAGGGATTATGGGTAACAGAACCTGGTGAGAGCCAGACAACTCACTCCATCCTGGATTTCCCTGGGTGTCTAGTTTTCACTGTGAAAATGTGGTGTGTCCACGTTGCGTTTTGGTCCGTTTCCTGGCGCGGGAACTAGGCCTACCCACACAAGTGAGGTACAATTTTTATCGGGAGACTTAGGGTAACACTAAATTCTAGAGAAACTGTTATTACCTACTGACTTTCGATGCATTTCTGCCTTCCAAATGACAGATAATGTGTAAAAAAGAAGTCATTTTGAAAAATAACCTATAATTCTCATGCTAGTATGGGTGCTCACAATTTCGGAAATGTGCAAATATCTACTGTTTCTAAACTCTCTCTTTTGTTCCAATTTCAGAAATACATAGGTGTCTTTCATACCGATTTTTCCTTGTATATATTTTCCCAAATTAATTGCTATATACCCGGTACATAATAAAAAAACATTGCAAGACGCTGCTCAGTTATTAGCTCTGGGTTCGTCGGGTTTTTGGTGAACCTACAAGTCCTATATATCCCCACAATCAGAAAGGTCCAGTGGATGTAACAGTATATTTCTTTCAAACAGCTGTCATAATTAGAAGAAGTTACAGGTGAAAACGGTGACACAAATGGCTGTTTTTTTCAACTAATTTTCAATTTTTCCAAAAGTCAACTGTTAGATTCTATAAATAAACCTTGAAGGATCTACACAAATGACCCCTTGCTGAATCCAGAATCTTGTTTACTTTTCTAAAAATGTATAGCTTTCCAGGATCTACTATTTCTTTCATACCCATTTCTACCATTAACTGGAAGGAGGTTGAAAGCACAAAAATAGGCTATGTCCCAGAAAAATGCAAAAACCTTGTAAAATATGTTGGTTTTCTGACAAAAGTCTGCTGGTCCCTGAAAGCTGGGAATATGGTGATTTCAGCACCACGACCCCTTTGTTAATATCATTTGAAGGGAAAAAACCAGATGCTTTCATCTGTCGCCCTTTTTCCCCCATTTCCCCCCCTCCCCCCCACAAAACAATGTAGCTGTATTTTGGCTAATTTCTGGGTCCCCTCCAGGGGAATTCACAACCCTGGGTACTTTTATAATCCCCATGATGTTGGAAGAAAAGGATCCAAATTTAGCATGGATACCTTATGTGGTCAAAAAGTTACAGGGGCCTAAGCCTGAACTACCCCAAATAGCCAAAAAAGGCTTAGCACAGGGGGGAAAAGGCCTAGCAGCGAAGGGGTTCATATAGCCCTATAATTTTCAAACAATGATTGGCATGTATGTTTTTCCACTTGCTCTTAGCATCTTTAAACATTTTTCACATAAAACAATGTTCACAAATGGTGTTTTCCAATACATATAAAGCAAATATAAAGTGACAAGTTTGCAAATTCTGATTTGTCCCGATCCATTGTGAGCCCAATGCATTTCGGGACACAAGTCACTTTGTCAGGGGCAAATCTAACAAAAACGAATAATGTTTCTTGTACATTCGTGGGGAGATAACGCATAGCAACATATACAATATTGATTCTGTGACTGTTGTTATAGCTGTGTGTAGTATACAATCCAAATGATGTTAGTTAGTCAGCTCAGTCATGCTTATAACCATAGGTCCTCTTAAAAATATGAACAAGTCACCACTGCAATGCCAATAGGTCATAATCTCTGCTATTTACCCAGCAGCCAGCAAAATAGTGCATAATCTCTGCTGTTTACTAGTAGTGGCCGGTAAACTCTGATCCACCAACAGATTTTCTGAAGTTTTGCCACTCTGTGCTGCGCTTGGAGCACAGAGTTTGAGAAAAACACCACCCACTGCCGCATGGCGGATTTTACCAGTGCACCCCCCTACAACTGATGTACTCTTAAAGCAGTATTCAGAAATATTTGGGCAGCAGCAGCATGATTATTCCCAATATGGCCCCCATTTTACGAGTTGTCCACTTATGCTTTCCCACAAGATTTATTATAAACCTAAAATTTCAAGATTCTTATTGTTTGCTTGGTGGAAAAGATCCAAACTAATCAAAAATGCATCCGTGATCAACTTAAACCCTTAACAAACTATTCCTATTGAATTGTCCTATGAATTGTTTTTAATATGGCAAAATATTCATCTATGTTACGGGATGCTTTAAATCAATTTTATTTTTAAAAATGATGTATTGTACTGTAATTTTAATTGTTTTGATTTTACGATGTAAATGATCATACATTTGATCGAAATAAAATATATATATTATAAACCTTTGCTGTTTTAAATGTGTGTTTCGTTGCCCTCTGGGAAGCGCAGAGAAGTATACCCGAGCTGTGCCTGTTCAAGCTCCCGAGCTCTGGTCAGCTGGGGCAGAGATGCTGCTCCTCCACCGTGCCTTGCTGCTGTCACTGTGGGTTTTGGTAGATGGTTGTGTGTGGCTTCTTCTTGGGTTTATCTGGTTCTTCTGACTCAGTAGCGTGGACTTTGGTGATCCAGAAATTCTACGAGCATGGCATGGAGAGCTTCAAATATGGTGAGTGTGGGCAAGGCTGGTGCGTGGGGGCTAATCCCAGGCCCCTCTGTGGCACTGTGGACCCTACGCTGTGCTGCTAAAGGGTACTGGAGTGGGGCTTTTACTTATGTATACATCATTGCTGCTGTGTATGCAGAGCTATTGCTTGCCTCCAACTAAAGAATTGCACCAGCAAAGTCAGTCGAGTGCACACTTATATGATTCTCTTGATTCCTTGCATTGTTGGAGTAAAGATGTTGCTCTACCCTCCTGTATGCATTGCGGGGGCAATCGTGACGAGTCTCTGGGACCGGTTTGTATAAGGGCAGCTAGTGCTCCATGTAGTTTGAGGATACTGGTGGTTTAAGAAAGAGCACTTTGCAGTCTGGGGATTGCAGTTTCAGGTTTTATGATTATAAATAATGCTATATTGTGCTCAATGGCAGAAGTGCCATTCCCAGGCTGTGGCTCAGTCTGAATCAAAACAAGCTTATCCATGTCATTCCAGAAACTAATCTTCACTGGACCTGTGCTCTTCAGTTCAAGGACATCCATAGTGTAGTTGACTCTACGCCCGTAGTGATCAAACTGAACGTTTCCTGTCAGCCCTTGAATCCGGACCAGCTTGAGTGTTCGCTCCATGTCAATTCCTTGAGCCCATGGAGCGGCAGGATTTGCGAGACAGTCCCTAGCATTGCCTCTTCTTGAAATGTCAATTTTCTGCTTTCGAAGAATGCGGAAAGCTTCAGCCATCACAAGTACCCCATCATAGGTTAATGCAGATTTATACTTGGGAGAGCTCTCAGATCCTGGGTACTCCCTTTGGTCGTGTTTTTTCCAGCGCTGCATAAGTCTAGTGACAATAGGAGTGTTGAAATGTACTAACTGGAATCCTGTTACATTGGCTCCTCCATGCATGAACCTTTCAAGAGAAATATCCTTGAATCCCAAGTTTGCAATGATATAATGATATCCTTTTACATGCTTCCCAACACTAACAATCTGTTCTAAGATGTTCTGAAGTCTCTCCACTTCACAGTCTATTACAAACGTATTTTCTTGTCTTCGGTCCAAGTCTTCTAAAAGCCGCCTGTAGCTTGCATCGTTGAAATTCTCCACACATATGGCGCTGACTTGCCAGCCATTTTGTCCTGCTTTTTCCATAATAGCTTGAAGTATTGAATAACCCCTGTCTGTATCATATAAGAAGACATAATGATTCCATCCATAGTGGTCCAAAAGGCTCATGAGCGCTCCTCGTAACGAAGGTCTAAGCTGCAACACAAACTGACTCTCGCCTTCGGTGGGGAAACTTGGCGTGATGAGGGAGGCGGCGCTGCAGAAGGAGGAAGGTGTGTACTGATCTCTTATCGTACAGTCCAAAGATGGCAAACACCCCTCTGGAATACTGGGTGCAAAAGGCATTTGTTACAGCAAAGCTGTTGGCTGTTTCAATGCTGTCCACATGCGGAACCAAATTAAAGGGCGCCTCCGAGGCGTTGCGACTGGTGTTGTGGAGGAAGATTGCTAATCGGAAAGCAGTGTACTCCTGGTCTGTGTTTGGAAGAAGAGACCACCTATTTGTACACTACTTGGAACAGCGCCTATGGCGAGTCCCCAAAACCCAGAAAATAACAAAATATTCTGCCTAAAAATATTCTTTCTCTGTCCCGTTTTTCTCTCGCTCTTAGATGTTGTGGAGAGGCATCGGAGGCAGGACCGCGCTAAAATAAAAAAATAAAAACCTTATAAAGGCGTGGGGGGCCTGGAGAGCAGCTTCTTAGCAACCGTCCATCCTGAGTCGGATTTTTCCCGCAGTCTCCATCGCACTGGCAGAGGTTGTGTCCGGCTGCAAATGTTGCACATGCAAAGATGGTGGTGTTGTTGGCGGTGGGGGCGTCTGGTGGCTGCACGGAGGGATGAGGCATGCGCTATCTCCCCTGTCCCCTATCACTTCTGCCATTGAGAACAGAACAGTAGTTGTTGCAACAATATTGCCTCTGATGAAGAATCCAATTTTAAGAAATTGAACTCTAAAGAAACGATTTCCAAGATCCTGCGAACATTCCTTGCTCTGGCTCAAGTATTAACCTCCATTGTAAAACTCATTTTTCATATGGATTACTGTCTTGATTGCATGCCTAGGCATTGAACCATTGACAGTAACCACCCTGAACCATTCTGAATTAGCTACAACAGATGAAGAGTGAACACTTAAGGTGTTGCAGATGTGATGAATAAAATAAATATCACAAGCAGTTGGATGGCTTTTACCAATAGATCCCGATCTTAGGGGCATATTATCAATTGAAGCTCAGGTTAGATGTCCTTCACATCTACCATGGGCTTCAATTGGAATTCCATAGAGCTTATTATCAAGCCCATTATCGCCGTTTTAGAGGCAGTTTTCTGCTGCTAAAGCGGCGATAATTTTAACGCCGTTTCTTGATAATATGCCCCTTAATCTCTTTTAGCAAGGCTAGTGCGCATGAAGAGTGTATATAATGCCACATCTCCAAAGTTAGGAGGAACACGTAAGAAGTATGAATTTGTTTACTTGTTTGCCCTAAGACTGATCATGCATTGTTTTGAAAATGTATGGCTTATTGTATTGCTTGCAGTGAAAGATATTGATGTGCAAAGTAAAATGATAATCAAAAGGAAGCCTTTTTGTGTTATAAAAAAGCATCGTTGAGACCATTTCTGAACCAGTAATTTGATGGGATTGAAAAGCATGGCATATTTTTGTTCAGAATCCCTAATGCCACTGTTACAAATAACTGCACTTTTTATATTGTGTTGTTAAAATTTGCAATGGGTTAAGAAGTGAGGTTGCATTCATTATAATAACATATTGTACATAAATACAATATAGCCTGTGATAAGTACCAAACACAGATCAATTTACAATCCTGTGGTATGTCAAAGTCAGATTGCACCTATTTGTGTTGACGTGCAAACACTACAAATGTCACACAATGAGAAAAAAGAACACTACATTTTCCACTTCATATTGAAGGAAATTTGACTCTATGTACTCCAAGTACAGAGAGATAGCAAAAGTATCTAGTATTTGTTATTTCCTGAGTTGTTGGATGAAAACATATTTTGTAACACAATATTACTGGTTTCCTTTATATGAAAGAATGTTAACAAGTAAAATACCCAAAATTAGAAGACATAAGATTTCCAACTGTTGTAAGGCAAATATGTCAAAAGCTTTTAGAATATTTAGCATGGCATATGTTATGTTGTCAAACGTAAACTAACTTTATTACCTTTGCACCATATTTCTGTATGTAGCATTTTACTTCAATGTGTTGTCATGTTTAACTTTGTCATCAAACAATAAAGAACCAAGGGCCTCATGTAGGTAAATAAATTTTACCGGTTCTTAAATACCGAGCCGTACCGAATCGGTAAATTAGAATCGGTAAGTTACATGTAGGTAAAAATTCGGTAATTACTGTAAGGCACTGTTCCAGGGTCGGTCTGATTGAAAATCAACTCAGACCGTACCTCAACAGAGAGAAAGTAAAGAGAAGGATCTATATGATAGAGGTCTAGGGTGGGGTACTTAGGAAGGGGGGAGACAGCATGAGTGTCTCATGTTGCCCTCACACATCCCGAGGGATGTCATGCTTCATCATCGGGCGGTGCTCCTCGTCGGGCCGGCGGTGCAATGCCCTACGGGTCCCCCGAAGGGTCTCTTTAGCGGAGATCTTTTAAGAGCGCTGCCGTTTGGTGCATGCGGGTATGTGGAGGGGAAGTACCAAGGTCAGTGGTGCTAGTGGTGTGTGCAGGAATAAAAATACCTAAGGGTTACCAGGGAAGCTAGTTTAATAAGAAGGTACCCTTGGTACATTAAAATACGTGGCAAAAGTGTTACTAATTAAAACGTGATGTGTTTAGTAGTAACTAAAGGTACAGGTCAAATGGTCGACATGTTTCGCGCCTAGTGGTGGTCAAAATGATCCGGGGCGCTTCATCAGGACCAGTAGAGGTGAATAGTGTGGGGAGAGGTGCCCAGACTATGTGTAGTGGCGGGGGGTAAAATATCGCCCTCCCACTCGGCAATAGAAGGGGGGGGGTTTAGTGTCTCCTAAACAGGTGGTGTCTGCAGGGAGAGGTATGTTATGCCCCCTTTGAATTAGACCTAGATCAAAGGGAAGATAAAAGAAGGAGAAATGCAGAAGTTAAAAACATATGCGGACTGGCCTTGTCGGTCCGCATAAGTACATAGTGATCCTGAGAGATCACACTTTTACAATGAGACAGTCATAATGTCGTGCACCCTGAAGCCCAGGCTATTCTCAGATTTCTATAGGAGCGAGGAGGCGTGGGTGTGGTCCCATGCCAGTCAAGATGTGGTTGGTCCCGGGCCCCGGTGGCGGTCACAGAACCCAGCTAGAGGTTTGATAGGTAAACTGCTGTACCCCGCGGGGCCCAGACACCTCCAACCTGGCTGTGCAACGGGCTCACCCGGCGTGTCATCCACTGGGAGAGTCAAGTAGACACGTGTGTTGTATGTCCAACTCGAATCGTAGTTACAACACAGAAAGGTGCATTTAGAGTAATCTTACCTAAAGTAGGAGCTGGAGTTGCTCCTTGAGTTTAAAAAGCGGCGTAGGAGGCCCACACCATCTAGGGCTGTAAGTTGGAAAGAAAGCATAACAGTAGGAAATACCCAAAGGGTAAAAAGAACAAAAGTGAGGCGTTAGATTTAACTTACATCATAGCCGTTTGTAGAGCAGGAGATTTTGCTTACGTAGTGATCTGGGTAGCCTCGAATCATACTCACGGGTTGCTCAGGTGACGGCACTGGAAACCTGCCCGGTCCTGACGCCTGTTCGAAGGTGAATGTTGTTTGCCTTCCCCATTGTATTTAAAGACTGAGCCCCGTGATTGAAGGAGGTACCTGTTTCCGGTTCTGACGGCACGGAAGGTCATGAGAGGCCGGAGCTGCGCATGCGCGGTGAACTAAGATGTTTCCAGTGTTCTCTTGAGCATGCGTGAGGAGGTGCTTTTGGCGCATGCGTGGTGTGTGTTAGTTACTAGCGCATGCGGGCCTTGTTTACAAAATGTAAAGCCAGGAGCCAAAGACCAGATCACAAAAAAGTGGTAAAACATGGGTGTGACATTGTCTGCCCATCCTGTAAGATTGCCCGGGTCGAGGAGGTGATGGTGTGTGGGCGGGGGCATATGTGAACTCGCTCATGGGTGTAAAAGGTGTGAAAGTTCACATCCGTTGCAGGCTAATGTTTACAATTGAGCAGTGCGCCTAAACGCTAATGTGACACACTAATTATTCAGTTATGTTGCTTCAGGCTGGTGTAGAGCGGTTTACACATAGTACATGCACACAACAGTGTCAATGTCAGAGCTCAGTCCATGGGATATCGTCATTAAGCCCCTGGGTGTCTGTGTGCAGACGGTGCACCCAGCGTTGTTCACGCCTAAAGAGCGACTCACTACTCCAGTTATTGTTGGATTCCAGAATGGTCCATTGGATCGCTTCGCACGGGTGTCCTTTTTCCAGAAAGTGGTTTGTCAGTTTTGTGGCTGCGCGCGCTCGTCTGATGGTACTTTTGTGTTCGCTGATCCTAGTTTTGATGGGTCTGGTGGTCATGCCTACATAGTAAAGTTCGCAGGGACACGAGATCAAGTATACACAATTTGTGGTGTTACAATTCGTGTGCTTCCTTTGTTCCCACTTCAGCTCGCCAATTTCTAAGACTTTCGTGTGTCGTGTCGTGGTGCAAGCACTGCATGAGCCACATGGGTAGTGCCCCTTGACTGCTGGCAAATCCCAGAGAGTGTTCTCTATTCTCGCTGGTTTCTGGCGTGGCCGTGTATTGATCAGTTGGTCTCTCAAATTGCTGGTTCTTTTGAAGGCAAACCGAGGTGCTGGGATGTTAAGTGTATCACTATTGATGATTTTCCAGTTGCGGTTGATGATTTTTTTAATTTTGTTGGAGAGTGGGGTAAAGGTTGTGACGCAGGTGATCACGTTGTTGGTCTCGGGCTCTCTTGTTTCCAGGAGGCCCTCACGAGTGTTGTTTCTAGCCCGTTTTTTGGCTTGGTTAATTACTTTTACTGGATAGTGCCTCTTCGCCAGATTGTCAGATAGGGTGTAGGCTTGTCTCTCAAAATCCTGTAGTTTGCTGCAATTTCGCCTGATCCTGAGAAATTGGCCATAGGGTAGGTTCTCCCGTAGAGCTTTAGGGTGGTGGCTCTTAAAGCTCAGGAGGCTGTTGCAGTCAGTCTCTTTTTTGTACGTGCTGGTGTGAAGTATCCCATTTTCTAGTTGGATCAATAGGTCCAGGAAGGGGATTTTCTCGTCACTGGAAGTCATGGTGAAGCGTAAATGGGGGTCCAGATTGTTGATCCACTCAAAGAATTTTATTGTCTTAGAAGCCTGTCCTCTCCATAGGATCAGCACATCGTCTATATACCGTTTCCAAGTGACCATATGTCGATGAAATGGGTTGGCGTCTGTGAAGATGTGGTTGGCCTCAAAGTGTGACATGTACAGTCCCGCCAAGCTCGGCGCAAAAGTGCTCCCCATGCTGGTCCCTTGTACCTGGTGGTAGATGGTGGTTTTGTACATAAAATAGTTGTTAGTGAGAGCAAGGGTAATGAGGGCCGAGATGAAGCTTGCCGGTGTCGAAGTTGGAAGTTCTGAGTTATGTAACAGACTGCTTACCACTTCGATGGTTGCTTCCTGCGGGATATTTGTATACAGTGCTTCCACATCCAATGTGAGCAGTAAGTTGATTTCCTCAGTGTTTTCATCATTGATGGTTTGGATGAGGTTGAGCACATCTCTGGTGTCTTTGAGGTAAGCTGGAGTGGCCTGGACCAAAGGGCGCAAAAAGAAGTCACTGAACTGACTCAAGGGTTCCAGAAGGGAGCCTATCCCTGACACGATCGGACGGCCGGGGCAAGGGGTAACCCCCTTATGAATTTTGGGTAGAAGGTAGAAGTAGGGCATCCTAGGAGACGAATTCACCAGAAAGGCTGCTTCTTTTGAGGTGATCCATCCCTCTGTGGCTGCTTCGTTGACCATGGTCCTGATCTGATTCAGTAGCCTTGAAGTAGGATCGGTCTCTAGAATCTCGTAGTACTCAGTGTTGTTGAGTTGGCGCAAGCACTCCTTCTCATAATCCTGTATGTCGAGGATCACAGTGGCTCCCCCTTTGTCCGCAGGTTTTATTATGATGGAATCATCATTCTGAAGGGTGGTCACCGCCCTCCGTAGTTTTTTGGGGAAGTTGTTGTAGGCGTTAGGAGGTTCTAGTCGGTTAACCTCCTTGAGGACAGCTTTTTCGAAAGTGAGGACCTCGTGTGGGACCATACCAGCGCTGGGGGTGAATTTCGACGGAGGTCTCAGGCCAGTGTCGTCCTCAGTCTGTGTTTGGTTGTCTTTGAAAAAGGCCCTCAGTCTCACTTTGCGAAACAGTTGATGCAGTTCCTCGTTGGTTCTGAAGTTATCCTCCTGTGGGGTGGGCACAAACCCAAGTCCTAGTTCCAAGGCTGTGGTCTCGTCGGTGCTCAGAGGTCTCGAAGACAGGTTGACGATCAGTTTTTTTGTTGGTGTTGTGCCATGCTTCTCGTTGTTCTCTGTTGGTTGTCCGGATCTTGCCAATGTACCTGTTTGTTCCCTCTTCTTCTTCCTCTGCCTCTGCCCCTGCCTCTGTTCTGAAAAGGTGGAGGAGGGTTATGGAGGAACGGTTGCTGAAAACCCTGTTGTAGTGGGTTGTATGGTGGGTACCACATGGGTCCGTGTTGTGGGAATGGTTGGGGCGGGAAACCATAAAAAGGTGGTGGCCCTAGTGGTGGTGGTAATAGACCCTGTGGGTTGGAACGACGACCCCAGCTATTGTTACTCGAGTTGCTACCCGAAGAGTGACCTGAACGGTTGGACGTGGATGATCCATCGTCAGAGATTGTGTCGGTCTCTGTGGGTTGGAAATCCTCTTTTGTATAGGGATAGATTTTCTCCCTATCGAATCTCTTCAGGTCCTTTTGTAGTTTGTTTATCTTCTGGTTAAGCAGGTAATCTCGGTGGTCAGAGATTTCTGAGTTTATTTCTGCTAAGCGAGTTTTATATGCAGAAAGGCTGATACTGGTTTTTAGGCCGTTCTCAGCTATATTAATTTTGACAATCAAGGCATCCGACAACCGTTTTGCGGTACTGATGATCAAAATGATCCAATCTCGAGTGCATTTCCATGCAATTTGGCTCCATTCGCGTCTGAATATAAGGTCTTCCAAAAAGATCCTTGGTGCCGTGCGGACCAACAATCCGTTAGGTGCTGAGTTTGCTCTGAGGTATTCGGTCATAATAGAACCGTGAAGAGCGGTCTTAACCTGAAGTTTTTTGAGAGAAGTAAGGGTATTCCAGTCGCCTTGTGCGCTGGTCCCTGCTGTGTTGCCATCACCATCTAAGAGTGATGGAGTTCTCAGGATTTCAGCCACAATGTCCTCACCGTAGCTGAGGCCTAGGTTCTCCCCCAGGGTTGAAAAAGACATGTCTCGGGGAGAGTAAGGTTCAGGGAGTGGAAAAGGGAGTGGGAGAGGAAGAGGAAAGAAAGGAGAGGGAGAAGAAAAAAGGGGGGAAAGACAGGTGAAAGAGAGGGTCCCTCGGCTGATCCGCCGTGCTAAATACTGTATCCAAAAAAGGAGGGAGGGGGGGGACCAGGAGCAGGTTAGTGGTCCAGTGCCTGTGCTCCGAAAAGTCAATTGGGTAATTACTGTAAGGCACTGTTCCAGGGTCGGTCTGATTGAAAATCAACTCAGACCGTACCTCAACAGAGAGAAAGTAAAGAGAAGGATCTATATGATAGAGGTCTAGGGTGGGGTACTTAGGAAGGGGGGAGACAGCATGAGTGTCTCATGTTGCCCTCACACATCCCGAGGGATGTCATGCTTCATCATCGGGCGGTGCTCCTCGTCGGGCCGGCGGTGCAATGCCCTACGGGTCCCCCGAAGGGTCTCTTTAGCGGAGATCTTTTAAGAGCGCTGCCGTTTGGTGCATGCGGGTATGTGGAGGGGAAGTACCAAGGTCAGTGGTGCTAGTGGTGTGTGCAGGAATAAAAATACCTAAGGGTTACCAGGGAAGCTAGTTTAATAAGAAGGTACCCTTGGTACATTAAAATACGTGGCAAAAGTGTTACTAATTAAAACGTGATGTGTTTAGTAGTAACTAAAGGTACAGGTCAAATGGTCGACATGTTTCGCGCCTAGTGGTGGTCAAAATGATCCGGGGCGCTTCATCAGGACCAGTAGAGGTGAATAGTGTGGGGAGAGGTGCCCAGACTATGTGTAGTGGCGGGGGGTAAAATATCGCCCTCCCACTCGGCAATAGAAGGGGGGGGGTTTAGTGTCTCCTAAACAGGTGGTGTCTGCAGGGAGAGGTATGTTATGCCCCCTTTGAATTAGACCTAGATCAAAGGGAAGATAAAAGAAGGAGAAATGCAGAAGTTAAAAACATATGCGGACTGGCCTTGTCGGTCCGCATAAGTACATAGTGATCCTGAGAGATCACACTTTTACAATGAGACAGTCATAATGTCGTGCACCCTGAAGCCCAGGCTATTCTCAGATTTCTATAGGAGCGAGGAGGCGTGGGTGTGGTCCCATGCCAGTCAAGATGTGGTTGGTCCCGGGCCCCGGTGGCGGTCACAGAACCCAGCTAGAGGTTTGATAGGTAAACTGCTGTACCCCGCGGGGCCCAGACACCTCCAACCTGGCTGTGCAACGGGCTCACCCGGCGTGTCATCCACTGGGAGAGTCAAGTAGACACGTGTGTTGTATGTCCAACTCGAATCGTAGTTACAACACAGAAAGGTGCATTTAGAGTAATCTTACCTAAAGTAGGAGCTGGAGTTGCTCCTTGAGTTTAAAAAGCGGCGTAGGAGGCCCACACCATCTAGGGCTGTAAGTTGGAAAGAAAGCATAACAGTAGGAAATACCCAAAGGGTAAAAAGAACAAAAGTGAGGCGTTAGATTTAACTTACATCATAGCCGTTTGTAGAGCAGGAGATTTTGCTTACGTAGTGATCTGGGTAGCCTCGAATCATACTCACGGGTTGCTCAGGTGACGGCACTGGAAACCTGCCCGGTCCTGACGCCTGCTCGAAGGTGAATGTTGTTTGCCTTCCCCATTGTATTTAAAGACTGAGCCCCGTGATTGAAGGAGGTACCTGTTTCCGGTTCTGACGGCACGGAAGGTCATGAGAGGCCGGAGCTGCGCATGCGCGGTGAACTAAGATGTTTCCAGTGTTCTCTTGAGCATGCGTGAGGAGGTGCTTTTGGCGCATGCGTGGTGTGTGTTAGTTACTAGCGCATGCGGGCCTTGTTTACAAAATGTAAAGCCAGGAGCCAAAGACAAGATCACAAAAAAGTGGTAAAACATGGGTGTGACATTGTCTGCCCATCCTGTAAGATTGCCCGGGTCGAGGAGGTGATGGTGTGTGGGCGGGGGCATATGTGAACTCGCTCATGGGTGTAAAAGGTGTGAAAGTTCACATCCGTTGCAGGCTAATGTTTACAATTGAGCAGTGCGCCTAAACGCTAATGTGACACACTAATTATTCAGTTATGTTGCTTCAGGCTGGTGTAGAGCGGTTTACACATAGTACATGCACACAACAGTGTCAATGTCAGAGCTCAGTCCATGGGATATCGTCATTAAGCCCCTGGGTGTCTGTGTGCAGACGGTGCACCCAGCGTTGTTCACGCCTAAAGAGCGACTCACTACTCCAGTTATTGTTGGATTCCAGAATGGTCCATTGGATCGCTTCGCACGGGTGTCCTTTTTCCAGAAAGTGGTTTGTCAGTTTTGTGGCTGCGCGCGCTCGTCTGATGGTACTTTTGTGTTTGCTGATCCTAGTTTTGATGGGTCTGGTGGTCATGCCTACATAGTAAAGTTCGCAGGGACACGAGATCAAGTATACACAATTTGTGGTGTTACAATTCGTGTGCTTCCTTTGTTCCCACTTCAGCTCGCCAATTTCTAAGACTTTCGTGTGTCGTGTCGTGGTGCAAGCACTGCATGAGCCACATGGGTAGTGCCCCTTGACTGCTGGCAAATCCCAGAGAGTGTTCTCTATTCTCGCTGGTTTCTGGCGTGGCCGTGTATTGATCAGTTGGTCTCTCAAATTGCTGGTTCTTTTGAAGGCAAACCGAGGTGCTGGGATGTTAAGTGTATCACTATTGATGATTTTCCAGTTGCGGTTGATGATTTTTTTAATTTTGTTGGAGAGTGGGGTAAAGGTTGTGACGCAGGTGATCACGTTGTTGGTCTCGGGCTCTCTTGTTTCCAGGAGGCCCTCACGAGTGTTGTTTCTAGCCCGTTTTTTGGCTTGGTTAATTACTTTTACTGGATAGTGCCTCTTCGCCAGATTGTCAGATAGGGTGTAGGCTTGTCTCTCAAAATCCTGTAGTTTGCTGCAATTTCGCCTGATCCTGAGAAATTGGCCATAGGGTAGGTTCTCCCGTAGAGCTTTAGGGTGGTGGCTCTTAAAGCTCAGGAGGCTGTTGCAGTCAGTCTCTTTTTTGTACGTGCTGGTGTGAAGTATCCCATTTTCTAGTTGGATCAATAGGTCCAGGAAGGGGATTTTCTCGTCACTGGAAGTCATGGTGAAGCGTAAATGGGGGTCCAGATTGTTGATCCACTCAAAGAATTTTATTGTCTTAGAAGCCTGTCCTCTCCATAGGATCAGCACATCGTCTATATACCGTTTCCAAGTGACCATATGTCGATGAAATGGGTTGGCGTCTGTGAAGATGTGGTTGGCCTCAAAGTGTGACATGTACAGTCCCGCCAAGCTCGGCGCAAAAGTGCTCCCCATGCTGGTCCCTTGTACCTGGTGGTAGATGGTGGTTTTGTACATAAAATAGTTGTTAGTGAGAGCAAGGGTAATGAGGGCCGAGATGAAGCTTGCCGGTGTCGAAGTTGGAAGTTCTGAGTTATGTAACAGACTGCTTACCACTTCGATGGTTGCTTCCTGCGGGATATTTGTATACAGTGCTTCCACATCCAATGTGAGCAGTAAGTTGATTTCCTCAGTGTTTTCATCATTGATGGTTTGGATGAGGTTGAGCACATCTCTGGTGTCTTTGAGGTAAGCTGGAGTGGCCTGGACCAAAGGGCGCAAAAAGAAGTCACTGAACTGACTCAAGGGTTCCAGAAGGGAGCCTATCCCTGACACGATCGGACGGCCGGGGCAAGGGGTAACCCCCTTATGAATTTTGGGTAGAAGGTAGAAGTAGGGCATCCTAGGAGACGAATTCACCAGAAAGGCTGCTTCTTTTGAGGTGATCCATCCCTCTGTGGCTGCTTCGTTGACCATGGTCCTGATCTGATTCAGTAGCCTTGAAGTAGGATCGGTCTCTAGAATCTCGTAGTACTCAGTGTTGTTGAGTTGGCGCAAGCACTCCTTCTCATAATCCTGTATGTCGAGGATCACAGTGGCTCCCCCTTTGTCCGCAGGTTTTATTATGATGGAATCATCATTCTGAAGGGTGGTCACCGCCCTCCGTAGTTTTTTGGGGAAGTTGTTGTAGGCGTTAGGAGGTTCTAGTCGGTTAACCTCCTTGAGGACAGCTTTTTCGAAAGTGAGGACCTCGTGTGGGACCATACCAGCGCTGGGGGTGAATTTCGACGGAGGTCTCAGGCCAGTGTCGTCCTCAGTCTGTGTTTGGTTGTCTTTGAAAAAGGCCCTCAGTCTCACTTTGCGAAACAGTTGATGCAGTTCCTCGTTGGTTCTGAAGTTATCCTCCTGTGGGGTGGGCACAAACCCAAGTCCTAGTTCCAAGGCTGTGGTCTCGTCGGTGCTCAGAGGTCTCGAAGACAGGTTGACGATCAGTTTTTTTGTTGGTGTTGTGCCATGCTTCTCGTTGTTCTCTGTTGGTTGTCCGGATCTTGCCAATGTACCTGTTTGTTCCCTCTTCTTCTTCCTCTGCCTCTGCCCCTGCCTCTGTTCTGAAAAGGTGGAGGAGGGTTATGGAGGAACGGTTGCTGAAAACCCTGTTGTAGTGGGTTGTATGGTGGGTACCACATGGGTCCGTGTTGTGGGAATGGTTGGGGCGGGAAACCATAAAAAGGTGGTGGCCCTAGTGGTGGTGGTAATAGACCCTGTGGGTTGGAACGACGACCCCAGCTATTGTTACTCGAGTTGCTACCCGAAGAGTGACCTGAACGGTTGGACGTGGATGATCCATCGTCAGAGATTGTGTCGGTCTCTGTGGGTTGGAAATCCTCTTTTGTATAGGGATAGATTTTCTCCCTATCGAATCTCTTCAGGTCCTTTTGTAGTTTGTTTATCTTCTGGTTAAGCAGGTAATCTCGGTGGTCAGAGATTTCTGAGTTTATTTCTGCTAAGCGAGTTTTATATGCAGAAAGGCTGATACTGGTTTTTAGGCCGTTCTCAGCTATATTAATTTTGACAATCAAGGCATCCGACAACCGTTTTGCGGTACTGATGATCAAAATGATCCAATCTCGAGTGCATTTCCATGCAATTTGGCTCCATTCGCGTCTGAATATAAGGTCTTCCAAAAAGATCCTTGGTGCCGTGCGGACCAACAATCCGTTAGGTGCTGAGTTTGCTCTGAGGTATTCGGTCATAATAGAACCGTGAAGAGCGGTCTTAACCTGAAGTTTTTTGAGAGAAGTAAGGGTATTCCAGTCGCCTTGTGCGCTGGTCCCTGCTGTGTTGCCATCACCATCTAAGAGTGATGGAGTTCTCAGGATTTCAGCCACAATGTCCTCACCGTAGCTGAGGCCTAGGTTCTCCCCCAGGGTTGAAAAAGACATGTCTCGGGGAGAGTAAGGTTCAGGGAGTGGAAAAGGGAGTGGGAGAGGAAGAGGATAGAAATCTGAGAATAGCCTGGGCTTCAGGGTGCACGACATTATGACTGTCTCATTGTAAAAGTGTGATCTCTCAGGATCACTATGTACTTATGCGGACCGACAAGGCCAGTCCGCATATGTTTTTAACTTCTGCATTTCTCCTTCTTTTATCTTCCCTTTGATCTAGGTCTAATTCAAAGGGGGCATAACATACCTCTCCCTGCAGACACCACCTGTTTAGGAGACACTAAACCCCCCCCCTTCTATTGCCGAGTGGGAGGGCGATATTTTACCCCCCGCCACTACACATAGTCTGGGCACCTCTCCCCACACTATTCACCTCTACTGGTCCTGATGAAGCGCCCCGGATCATTTTGACCACCACTAGGCGCGAAACATGTCGACCATTTGACCTGTACCTTTAGTTACTACTAAACACATCACGTTTTAATTAGTAACACTTTTGCCACGTATTTTAATGTACCAAGGGTACCTTCTTATTAAACTAGCTTCCCTGGTAACCCTTAGGTATTTTTATTCCTGCACACACCACTAGCACCACTGACCTTGGTACTTCCCCTCCACATACCCGCATGCACCAAACGGCAGCGCTCTTAAAAGATCTCCGCTAAAGAGACCCTTCGGGGGACCCGTAGGGCATTGCACCGCCGGCCCGACGAGGAGCACCGCCCGATGATGAAGCATGACATCCCTCGGGATGTGTGAGGGCAACATGAGACACTCATGCTGTCTCCCCCCTTCCTAAGTACCCCACCCTAGACCTCTATCATATAGATCCTTCTCTTTACTTTCTCTCTGTTGAGGTACGGTCTGAGTTGATTTTCAATCAGACCGACCCTGGAACAGTGCCTTACAGTAATTACCCAATTGACTTTTCGGAGCACAGGCACTGGACCACTAACCTGCTCCTGGTCCCCCCCCTCCCTCCTTTTTTGGATACAGTATTTAGCACGGCGGATCAGCCGAGGGACCCTCTCTTTCACCTGTCTTTCCCCCCTTTTTTCTTCTCCCTCTCCTTTCTTTCCTCTTCCTCTCCCACTCCCTTTTCCACTCCCTGAACCTTACTCTCCCCGAGACATGTCTTTTTCAACCCTGGGGGAGAACCTAGGCCTCAGCTACGGTGAGGACATTGTGGCTGAAATCCTGAGAACTCCATCACTCTTAGATGGTGATGGCAACACAGCAGGGACCAGCGCACAAGGCGACTGGAATACCCTTACTTCTCTCAAAAAACTTCAGGTTAAGACCGCTCTTCACGGTTCTATTATGACCGAATACCTCAGAGCAAACTCAGCACCTAACGGATTGTTGGTCCGCACGGCACCAAGGATCTTTTTGGAAGACCTTATATTCAGACGCGAATGGAGCCAAATTGCATGGAAATGCACTCGAGATTGGATCATTTTGATCATCAGTACCGCAAAACGGTTGTCGGATGCCTTGATTGTCAAAATTAATATAGCTGAGAACGGCCTAAAAACCAGTATCAGCCTTTCTGCATATAAAACTCGCTTAGCAGAAATAAACTCAGAAATCTCTGACCACCGAGATTACCTGCTTAACCAGAAGATAAACAAACTACAAAAGGACCTGAAGAGATTCGATAGGGAGAAAATCTATCCCTATACAAAAGAGGATTTCCAACCCACAGAGACCGACACAATCTCTGACGATGGATCATCCACGTCCAACCGTTCAGGTCACTCTTCGGGTAGCAACTCGAGTAACAATAGCTGGGGTCGTCGTTCCAACCCACAGGGTCTATTACCACCACCACTAGGGCCACCACCTTTTTATGGTTTCCCGCCCCAACCATTCCCACAACACGGACCCATGTGGTACCCACCATACAACCCACTACAACAGGGTTTTCAGCAACCGTTCCTCCATAACCCTCCTCCACCTTTTCAGAACAGAGGCAGGGGCAGAGGCAGAGGAAGAAGAAGAGGGAACAAACAGGTACATTGGCAAGATCCGGACAACCAACAGAGAACAACGAGAAGCATGGCACAACACCAACAAAAAAACTGATCGTCAACCTGTCTTCGAGACCTCTGAGCACCGACGAGACCACAGCCTTGGAACTAGGACTTGGGTTTGTGCCCACCCCACAGGAGGATAACTTCAGAACCAACGAGGAACTGCATCAACTGTTTCGCAAAGTGAGACTGAGGGCCTTTTTCAAAGACAACCAAACACAGACTGAGGACGACACTGGCCTGAGACCTCCGTCGAAATTCACCCCCAGCGCTGGTATGGTCCCACACGAGGTCCTCACTTTCGAAAAAGCTGTCCTCAAGGAGGTTAACCGACTAGAACCTCCTAACGCCTACAACAACTTCCCCAAAAAACTACGGAGGGCGGTGACCACCCTTCAGAATGATGATTCCATCATAATAAAACCTGCGGACAAAGGGGGAGCCACTGTGATCCTCGACATACAGGATTATGAGAAGGAGTGCTTGCGCCAACTCAACAACACTGAGTACTACGAGATTCTAGAGACCGATCCTACTTCAAGGCTACTGAATCAGATCAGGACCATGGTCAACGAAGCAGCCACAGAGGGATGGATCACCTCAAAAGAAGCAGCCTTTCTGGTGAATTCGTCTCCTAGGATGCCCTACTTCTACCTTCTACCCAAAATTCATAAGGGGGTTACCCCTTGCCCCGGCCGTCCGATCGTGTCAGGGATAGGCTCCCTTCTGGAACCCTTGAGTCAGTTCAGTGACTTCTTTTTGCGCCCTTTGGTCCAGGCCACTCCAGCTTACCTCAAAGACACCAGAGATGTGCTCAACCTCATCCAAACCATCAATGATGAAAACACTGAGGAAATCAACTTACTGCTCACATTGGATGTGGAAGCACTGTATACAAATATCCCGCAGGAAGCAACCATCGAAGTGGTAAGCAGTCTGTTACATAACTCAGAACTTCCAACTTCGACACCGGCAAGCTTCATCTCGGCCCTCATTACCCTTGCTCTCACTAACAACTATTTTATGTACAAAACCACCATCTACCACCAGGTACAAGGGACCAGCATGGGGAGCACTTTTGCGCCGAGCTTGGCGGGACTGTACATGTCACACTTTGAGGCCAACCACATCTTCACAGACGCCAACCCATTTCATCGACATATGGTCACTTGGAAACGGTATATAGACGATGTGCTGATCCTATGGAGAGGACAGGCTTCTAAGACAATAAAATTCTTTGAGTGGATCAACAATCTGGACCCCCATTTACGCTTCACCATGACTTCCAGTGACGAGAAAATCCCCTTCCTGGACCTATTGATCCAACTAGAAAATGGGATACTTCACACCAGCACGTACAAAAAAGAGACTGACTGCAACAGCCTCCTGAGCTTTAAGAGCCACCACCCTAAAGCTCTACGGGAGAACCTACCCTATGGCCAATTTCTCAGGATCAGGCGAAATTGCAGCAAACTACAGGATTTTGAGAGACAAGCCTACACCCTATCTGACAATCTGGCGAAGAGGCACTATCCAGTAAAAGTAATTAACCAAGCCAAAAAACGGGCTAGAAACAACACTCGTGAGGGCCTCCTGGAAACAAGAGAGCCCGAGACCAACAACGTGATCACCTGCGTCACAACCTTTACCCCACTCTCCAACAAAATTAAAAAAATCATCAACCGCAACTGGAAAATCATCAATAGTGATACACTTAACATCCCAGCACCTCGGTTTGCCTTCAAAAGAACCAGCAATTTGAGAGACCAACTGATCAATACACGGCCACGCCAGAAACCAGCGAGAATAGAGAACACTCTCTGGGATTTGCCAGCAGTCAAGGGGCACTACCCATGTGGCTCATGCAGTGCTTGCACCACGACACGACACACGAAAGTCTTAGAAATTGGCGAGCTGAAGTGGGAACAAAGGAAGCACACGAATTGTAACACCACAAATTGTGTATACTTGATCTCGTGTCCCTGCGAACTTTACTATGTAGGCATGACCACCAGACCCATCAAAACTAGGATCAGCGAACACAAAAGTACCATCAGACGAGCGCGCGCAGCCACAAAACTGACAAACCACTTTCTGGAAAAAGGACACCCGTGCGAAGCGATCCAATGGACCATTCTGGAATCCAACAATAACTGGAGTAGTGAGTCGCTCTTTAGGCGTGAACAACGCTGGGTGCACCGTCTGCACACAGACACCCAGGGGCTTAATGACGATATCCCATGGACTGAGCTCTGACATTGACACTGTTGTGTGCATGTACTATGTGTAAACCGCTCTACACCAGCCTGAAGCAACATAACTGAATAATTAGTGTGTCACATTAGCGTTTAGGCGCACTGCTCAATTGTAAACATTAGCCTGCAACGGATGTGAACTTTCACACCTTTTACACCCATGAGCGAGTTCACATATGCCCCCGCCCACACACCATCACCTCCTCGACCCGGGCAATCTTACAGGATGGGCAGACAATGTCACACCCATGTTTTACCACTTTTTTGTGATCTGGTCTTTGGCTCCTGGCTTTACATTTTGTAAACAAGGCCCGCATGCGCTAGTAACTAACACACACCACGCATGCGCCAAAAGCACCTCCTCACGCATGCTCAAGAGAACACTGGAAACATCTTAGTTCACCGCGCATGCGCAGCTCCGGCCTCTCATGACCTTCCGTGCCGTCAGAACCGGAAACAGGTACCTCCTTCAATCACGGGGCTCAGTCTTTAAATACAATGGGGAAGGCAAACAACATTCACCTTCGAGCAGGCGTCAGGACCGGGCAGGTTTCCAGTGCCGTCACCTGAGCAACCCGTGAGTATGATTCGAGGCTACCCAGATCACTACGTAAGCAAAATCTCCTGCTCTACAAACGGCTATGATGTAAGTTAAATCTAACGCCTCACTTTTGTTCTTTTTACCCTTTGGGTATTTCCTACTGTTATGCTTTCTTTCCAACTTACAGCCCTAGATGGTGTGGGCCTCCTACGCCGCTTTTTAAACTCAAGGAGCAACTCCAGCTCCTACTTTAGGTAAGATTACTCTAAATGCACCTTTCTGTGTTGTAACTACGATTCGAGTTGGACATACAACACACGTGTCTACTTGACTCTCCCAGTGGATGACACGCCGGGTGAGCCCGTTGCACAGCCAGGTTGGAGGTGTCTGGGCCCCGCGGGGTACAGCAGTTTACCTATCAAACCTCTAGCTGGGTTCTGTGACCGCCACCGGGGCCCGGGACCAACCACATCTTGACTGGCATGGGACCACACCCACGCCTCCTCGCTCCTATAGAAATCTGAGAATAGCCTGGGCTTCAGGGTGCACGACATTATGACTGTCTCATTGTAAAAGTGTGATCTCTCAGGATCACTATGTACTTATGCGGACCGACAAGGCCAGTCCGCATATGTTTTTAACTTCTGCATTTCTCCTTCTTTTATCTTCCCTTTGATCTAGGTCTAATTCAAAGGGGGCATAACATACCTCTCCCTGCAGACACCACCTGTTTAGGAGACACTAAACCCCCCCCCTTCTATTGCCGAGTGGGAGGGCGATATTTTACCCCCCGCCACTACACATAGTCTGGGCACCTCTCCCCACACTATTCACCTCTACTGGTCCTGATGAAGCGCCCCGGATCATTTTGACCACCACTAGGCGCGAAACATGTCGACCATTTGACCTGTACCTTTAGTTACTACTAAACACATCACGTTTTAATTAGTAACACTTTTGCCACGTATTTTAATGTACCAAGGGTACCTTCTTATTAAACTAGCTTCCCTGGTAACCCTTAGGTATTTTTATTCCTGCACACACCACTAGCACCACTGACCTTGGTACTTCCCCTCCACATACCCGCATGCACCAAACGGCAGCGCTCTTAAAAGATCTCCGCTAAAGAGACCCTTCGGGGGACCCGTAGGGCATTGCACCGCCGGCCCGACGAGGAGCACCGCCCGATGATGAAGCATGACATCCCTCGGGATGTGTGAGGGCAACATGAGACACTCATGCTGTCTCCCCCCTTCCTAAGTACCCCACCCTAGACCTCTATCATATAGATCCTTCTCTTTACTTTCTCTCTGTTGAGGTACGGTCTGAGTTGATTTTCAATCAGACCGACCCTGGAACAGTGCCTTACAGTAATTACCCAATTGACTTTTCGGAGCACAGGCACTGGACCACTAACCTGCTCCTGGTCCCCCCCCTCCCTCCTTTTTTGGATACGGTAAAAATTCGGTAACAGTTACCGATTCGGTAACAGTCGGTAAATACGAATCGGAATTCACCGATTCGGTAAATACCGAGGTGATAATTACCGAATCGGAAAATACCGAGGTGGTATCTACCGAATCGGGAAATACCGAGGTGGTATCTACCGAATCGGAAAATACCGAATCGGTACGTACGGATTCGGTAAATAACATCACATGACTTGACGAAACAGCTAATCCTGTGCAACGACAGCCCACCCAACCAGGAACTGCCCACACCCAGGCAGGTGTACACAATTAGCCGAAGTGGCCACACCCAGGCAGGTGTACATAATTAGCCGACCCTGGAGAGGCTCGGAGTGCAGAGGAGAGGCAGGGAGCAGTTGCATGTGCGAGCGGGAAACGAACAGCATGTCCAGCCAGAGCACACAGAAAGACGGAGGGGAAAGGAGGAGGAAGCTCAAATTCAGCCCCAAGGAACTCCAGGTGCTGGTGGAGGAGGTGGTGAAGCAGCACCAGAAGCTGTTTGGGAGGCAATCCCTGCAAGTGCCTGAGGCCGAAAAGCGCAACATATGGCTGGCCATCCAGGCGCAGGTCAATGCTGTGGGAGTGACCCACAGGGAAATTGAGGTCCTCAAAAAGCGCTGGTATGACCTGAGGATTGTGACCAAGAGGAAGATGGGCGACATCCAGAAGGAGGCCAGCCAGACCGGAGGTGGAACCAACAGGGCACCTGCCCTCACCGAACTGGAGGAGCTGGTGGCGGCCACACTCGAGCAAGAGAGTGTCGTGGGTCTTGGGGACGCCGACAGCTCTGCCAGAGCCGCAACACACCAAGGTAAGACGAAAGCACAGCAATGTAGCCGCCCCTACCCCTATCCCACATCCCCCATTGTGACACGAGAATCACACTGCAGTCCACACGTGTCAGTGCAGACAGGCAATGCATTCCGGGAGATGTAGTCAGGGCAACACTAACCATGACGTAAATGTCACAGGGCAACAAGGCATGTCACGCACTCGAGGCACAAGGAGACAGAGGACAGATTGGAAAGTGAAATGATTTATTGTGACGCTTGCAATGCAGCCCTTCGGGGACACTGAGCCAATGTTGTTTTTCTGTCCACAGATGTGACATCATGCAGTACAGGGCATGCTGCAGGGGAGACGGCACACCGGCCACAAAAATCACCTCTAGCCAGCACGAGTGCAGACCAGGGAGCAGGCCCACTTGCAGCCGCACCACCTACGCAGCCAGCCTCGCCGCACACAGAGCCAGCATCACCTCACCGAGAGCCAGCATCACCACCACCAGAGCCAGCATCGCCACTCATGTTCGATTCACCGGCCACATCTCCGCTTGCAGGTGTGAGAATGAGGAGGCGTCCAGCAGCCAGGCTACGAGCCTTAGACACCTCGTCAGACGACAGCATGGGCCCAGAAGACCGCACCGGGCCCCAGGAAGGGAGCCATCCCACTGTGCCCCAAACATCACAGGCAGCACAGACGGGAGCAAGAGGGCGCCGCAGGTCGCGTGTCCAGAGTCCACCAGCACCCACTGACGGCCATGGTGTCTTCTTGGGGCTCGAGGGCCAAATGTTGAAGCAACAGCGCCTGCAATCAAAGGCAGTAATGTCAGTCCAGAGGCACATGCGGGTGATGAGGACAAGCTTAGTCAACATGGACACAAACATTGGCGGCATGGCTGCGGGCATTCGGGACATGTCCCAGTCAATCCAGCAGTTGTGCAGCAAATTAGATGCTGACATCGAAGCACGGCGCCGGGAACGCCAGAGAAGGGACACTACCAGCAGGGCACTCAACCGTCTGGCAACTGCGACTTCCCTACTTTGCCGGCGCTCTGTGACGATGCAGGAGGGCCTAACACAGTGCTGCAGCGACCTGTCACGGGGGATGGTGCAGGTGACAAGTGCACTAGGGGTGCTATTGACAAGTCAGGCGTCGACAACTGCTGCAGGGGATGCTGCGGAGAGCATCGACACCAGCAGCAGCATCACACCCCCCGTCCCCGAAGCACGCAGGAGCAGCAGGCGGCTTGGGGTTGGCTCTAGTGAGGATGCACAGGCCGTGCAATCCACCACTGCAGCGCGTATGCGCAAACATTGATGTGGCCCTGCTTATCCACTTGCCATTGGGTGACGTAACCCTGGACATACTCATTGTATAGATGGCATATTGCCAGATTGGCCTGTTCATGTGTTCATGGCGTGGTGCCACATTAAACTACGTCATGACTTCTCACGACTCGCTGTGTCCCCTCACTTACTCAGAAATAGTTGCATGTGATCTCTGCCCGTCTCTCTCTCCCATCGATTGCAGTTGGCACTCTAGCTGCGCTGCCCTCTGGCTGGCCTGACTCATCCTCGTTGTCCTCAAAATATGTTAGTTCCACATCTGTACCTTTTTTAGTGGCAAGGTTGTGCAGCATTGCACAAGTGGCAATTATCTTGCAGCAGGTGATGGGTTTGTACTGGCGTGCGCCTCCGCTCTTGTGGAGGCAGCGGAACCTGCTCTTCAGCAGTCCAAACGTGCGCTCCACCACATTGCGTGTAGATTTGTGGGCCACGTTGTATCGTCTCTCACTCTGGGTTGCTGGGTGTAGGTAGGGAGTGAGGATGAATGAACGGCATGCATATGCACTGTCGCCTGGATGAGTAAAAGGGAACCATCAGTTACATGCCTCTATACACTCTGATTTGCAGGTTTCAAGGGGCGTCACTGTTACTTACCCAGCAGGTAACCCTCTCCGAATTCTCCGGCTCTCAGTCGTGTGTAGATCCCACTATTCTGGAAGATGTAAGAGTCGTGGGTGCTCCCAGGAAACTTTGCAACAATATCTGTGATGATGTTCCCTGCATCACAGATCACCTGCACATTGATGGAGTGGGTGGACTTCCTGTTCCTGTAGATGTGCTCTGTGTCAGCTGGAGGACAGATTGGGATGTGTGTACCATCAATACAGCCGATGACATGGGGGAACTGTGCCATGTGATAAAAGTCTGTTTTTGTTTTCTGCAGTGCAGCCTGTGTGTTTGGGAAGCTGATGTAGTGGTGCATTCTCTGCATCATGGCATCCAGGAACTTCCTGAAGAAACGTGACAGGCAACTCTGGGATACCCCACACACCGCAGCTATCACCACCTGATAACTGCCGGATGCCAACAGATGTAGGCTGCAGAGCACCTGCACATGTGGGGGTATGGCGTGCACCCTTCTTATTGGCTGGTCCAGGAGTGGGTGAAGGTCCCTGATTAAGTCCATGATGGTTTCGGGGTGTAGCCTGTACCTCTCATGTATCTCTGCATCAGTCAGCTGGAATAGTCTGATGCGCTGTCTGTAGATTTGTTCCTCCCGTCGCCACACCCTCAGTCCTGCTGCCTGTAGACGTAGGCGCCTTGCAATGACGTACATGGCGGCCATGTTGTCCACGCTGTTGCATTTTGGGATTGCTTATATGCATTGTTGATGGTTACCACCTGCTTTCCATCCGTGTTAATTACCGACTCTTATTTACCGATTTTCCTGGATTTCTTAATTACCGACTGCTCCTACATGTCATTTTCAATTTTTACCACTTCATATTTACCACTTCATATTTACCGATTCGTTAATAATGTATTCGGTAAATATGAATCGGTATTTTAGAATTCGGTAACTATGAATCGGTATTTACCGCCTCATATTTACCGAAAAGTGGTTTTTGGACTCCTACATCTCACTTGTCTGAATACCGGTCGGTAACGGCATATTTACCGAAAATCGGCCGTTACCGACCGGTATTTGGCTACCTACATGAGGCCAAATGAGATAAAAAATACAATTAATTAAATAAATAAATAATGCTATATGCCTCTAGCCAGGCAATCTCCTGTTATTTAAAGAAAAAAGCATAGTGATGTTGCCTTTGTGCGGTTAAAAGTACTGAGTGCTGATAGCACATGTCAGGGCTACAGTTAGTAGTTATGGCACCGACTTCACTCTCCAGGTAACAGAATATTGAGAGTTAGTTGGCGGGTTTTCAAGCATCATCATTTGCCCTGTCACATCACTGTCAAATGGCCCAGCATCATATGTGACAGCTTCAGCAGCCTTAGCTTTTGTTTTCTTTCAAACTGTATTTTGTCTTAACGACTGCCCTGCTTAGGTCCAAATTATGATGTCAAACCTGAAACTACAAAACGAAATGTCCCAGAATACTCGTGGTAATTTGCTGAGACACCAGGCCTGAAAGAAGATGTCCCATGGATGGACTTTGGGCGGGTCCTTCATTCCAGTGGTGATGTGCTATAGCGCCTCGGTTGGGAAATGAGACCCTGCATGTGGACAAAGTCACAATGCAGCAGCCGATGTCGTTTAGTAAAGGTGAACGAGGGATGTCCAGAGCCCGCTAGTATGCTACATGTCTTTACCAGTCAATCCCCTTCCAAGGGATGGCCAGTGACTGAAGGAGACGAGGGAGCTGCTGCTTCGCCTCGTCCTCAACAACATTAAATGCTGCACAGAGCAGGCGCAGTTGGTCACCTGCTCCCAACTGCAGAGCTTTTCAGCCTCCATGTATGTTTGTTGAAGGGAGCCATCCCACTGTGCCCCAAACATCACAGGCAGCACAGACGGGAGCAAGAGGGCGCCGCAGGTCGCGTGTCCAGAGTCCACCAGCACCCACTGACGGCCATGGTGTCTTCTTGGGGCTCGAGGGCCAAATGTTGAAGCAACAGCGCCTGCAATCAAAGGCAGTAATGTCAGTCCAGAGGCACATGCGGGTGATGAGGACAAGCTTAGTCAACATGGACACAAACATTGGCGGCATGGCTGCGGGCATTCGGGACATGTCCCAGTCAATCCAGCAGTTGTGCAGCAAATTAGATGCTGACATCGAAGCACGGCGCCGGGAACGCCAGAGAAGGGACACTACCAGCAGGGCACTCAACCGTCTGGCAACTGCGACTTCCCTACTTTGCCGGCGCTCTGTGACGATGCAGGAGGGCCTAACACAGTGCTGCAGCGACCTGTCACGGGGGATGGTGCAGGTGACAAGTGCACTAGGGGTGCTATTGACAAGTCAGGCGTCGACAACTGCTGCAGGGGATGCTGCGGAGAGCATCGACACCAGCAGCAGCATCACACCCCCCGTCCCCGAAGCACGCAGGAGCAGCAGGCGGCTTGGGGTTGGCTCTAGTGAGGATGCACAGGCCGTGCAATCCACCACTGCAGCGCGTATGCGCAAACATTGATGTGGCCCTGCTTATCCA
This sequence comes from Triturus cristatus, assembly GCF_964204655.1. Lineage (NCBI taxonomy): Eukaryota > Metazoa > Chordata > Amphibia > Caudata > Salamandridae > Triturus > Triturus cristatus. Next base: position 137,185,607 of record NC_140589.1, on the reverse strand, counting down.
CTTGCCATTGGGTGACGTAACCCTGGACATACTCATTGTATAGATGGCATATTGCCAGATTGGCCTGTTCATGTGTTCATGGCGTGGTGCCACATTAAACTACGTCATGACTTCTCACGACTCGCTGTGTCCCCTCACTTACTCAGAAATAGTTGCATGTGATCTCTGCCCGTCTCTCTCTCCCATCGATTGCAGTTGGCACTCTAGCTGCGCTGCCCTCTGGCTGGCCTGACTCATCCTCGTTGTCCTCAAAATATGTTAGTTCCACATCTGTACCTTTTTTAGTGGCAAGGTTGTGCAGCATTGCACAAGTGGCAATTATCTTGCAGCAGGTGATGGGTTTGTACTGGCGTGCGCCTCCGCTCTTGTGGAGGCAGCGGAACCTGCTCTTCAGCAGTCCAAACGTGCGCTCCACCACATTGCGTGTAGATTTGTGGGCCACGTTGTATCGTCTCTCACTCTGGGTTGCTGGGTGTAGGTAGGGAGTGAGGATGAATGAACGGCATGCATATGCACTGTCGCCTGGATGAGTAAAAGGGAACCATCAGTTACATGCCTCTATACACTCTGATTTGCAGGTTTCAAGGGGCGTCACTGTTACTTACCCAGCAGGTAACCCTCTCCGAATTCTCCGGCTCTCAGTCGTGTGTAGATCCCACTATTCTGGAAGATGTAAGAGTCGTGGGTGCTCCCAGGAAACTTTGCAACAATATCTGTGATGATGTTCCCTGCATCACAGATCACCTGCACATTGATGGAGTGGGTGGACTTCCTGTTCCTGTAGATGTGCTCTGTGTCAGCTGGAGGACAGATTGGGATGTGTGTACCATCAATACAGCCGATGACATGGGGGAACTGTGCCATGTGATAAAAGTCTGTTTTTGTTTTCTGCAGTGCAGCCTGTGTGTTTGGGAAGCTGATGTAGTGGTGCATTCTCTGCATCATGGCATCCAGGAACTTCCTGAAGAAACGTGACAGGCAACTCTGGGATACCCCACACACCGCAGCTATCACCACCTGATAACTGCCGGATGCCAACAGATGTAGGCTGCAGAGCACCTGCACATGTGGGGGTATGGCGTGCACCCTTCTTATTGGCTGGTCCAGGAGTGGGTGAAGGTCCCTGATTAAGTCCATGATGGTTTCGGGGTGTAGCCTGTACCTCTCATGTATCTCTGCATCAGTCAGCTGGAATAGTCTGATGCGCTGTCTGTAGATTTGTTCCTCCCGTCGCCACACCCTCAGTCCTGCTGCCTGTAGACGTAGGCGCCTTGCAATGACGTACATGGCGGCCATGTTGTCCACGCTGTTGCATTTTGGGATTGCTTATATGCATTGTTGATGGTTACCACCTGCTTTCCATCCGTGTTAATTACCGACTCTTATTTACCGATTTTCCTGGATTTCTTAATTACCGACTGCTCCTACATGTCATTTTCAATTTTTACCACTTCATATTTACCACTTCATATTTACCGATTCGTTAATAATGTATTCGGTAAATATGAATCGGTATTTTAGAATTCGGTAACTATGAATCGGTATTTACCGCCTCATATTTACCGAAAAGTGGTTTTTGGACTCCTACATCTCACTTGTCTGAATACCGGTCGGTAACGGCATATTTACCGAAAATCGGCCGTTACCGACCGGTATTTGGCTACCTACATGAGGCCAAATGAGATAAAAAATACAATTAATTAAATAAATAAATAATGCTATATGCCTCTAGCCAGGCAATCTCCTGTTATTTAAAGAAAAAAGCATAGTGATGTTGCCTTTGTGCGGTTAAAAGTACTGAGTGCTGATAGCACATGTCAGGGCTACAGTTAGTAGTTATGGCACCGACTTCACTCTCCAGGTAACAGAATATTGAGAGTTAGTTGGCGGGTTTTCAAGCATCATCATTTGCCCTGTCACATCACTGTCAAATGGCCCAGCATCATATGTGACAGCTTCAGCAGCCTTAGCTTTTGTTTTCTTTCAAACTGTATTTTGTCTTAACGACTGCCCTGCTTAGGTCCAAATTATGATGTCAAACCTGAAACTACAAAACGAAATGTCCCAGAATACTCGTGGTAATTTGCTGAGACACCAGGCCTGAAAGAAGATGTCCCATGGATGGACTTTGGGCGGGTCCTTCATTCCAGTGGTGATGTGCTATAGCGCCTCGGTTGGGAAATGAGACCCTGCATGTGGACAAAGTCACAATGCAGCAGCCGATGTCGTTTAGTAAAGGTGAACGAGGGATGTCCAGAGCCCGCTAGTATGCTACATGTCTTTACCAGTCAATCCCCTTCCAAGGGATGGCCAGTGACTGAAGGAGACGAGGGAGCTGCTGCTTCGCCTCGTCCTCAACAACATTAAATGCTGCACAGAGCAGGCGCAGTTGGTCACCTGCTCCCAACTGCAGAGCTTTTCAGCCTCCATGTATGTTTGTTTTTAAAGTGATCACACGCTGCCACCTCGGTCCTCCGAGGATTCAGGGAGCCTGTGAAAAGTTGGAGGGAGCTGAGCTCTCCTGAAAGTCGCGGAGTTTGCATGTAGCTCTGCGGAATTCCACGGAGTAGAACTCAGCAAGCTCCGCCCACCGCTACTTATTTACCCAGTAGTGGGCTAAATAACTGAAACTTCACTGTTTATCTGACTGCAGGCTAAATGTTAGTGATGATGTACAGGTTTTAAATAGGGTGGAGGAAGACTTTATTTAGACCTACAATAAGAAAATAGAACAGTGGTTGCCATCATGTAATGGGTATGCAGCATATGTGAAGTATTTGCAAGTAAGTACATATGCAAATGTTCATTAGAATGCATTAAAAATGGCGTTTCTGGTTTGCTAAACTATGCATGTAAGCCAGGCAGAACGCACTACTCTAGTCAGGGCAACTAAGTTACACATCAAAGATAACCTATGCTTATCCTCTGGTAGCATGTCGCAGAGCAGGCACAACACACTGACACTATTAACGCAATGAAAACACCACAAAAAATACTCCACCCATTATCCTGACAATGTAAGAATTTAAATGACATACATCCTAACATCAGGGTAAGAACACGAACGTGGAGAGCAGTTCCTGAAATAAATGCAGCATGTCATGGGAGAATAATGCCCCCAAGGTATGGCCCAAACATGGGGGAGGGTGGCCTAAACCCTGACGATAATAGCAGGAGAGCTCATTGGGTCCCCTGCTTGCAAGATGGCCAAGTGCAACTGCCCGTGAGTGCGCAGGGCTCTTGCTGACCAAAGAGAATAATCTTTGGCGGAGAATAATGCGTTCAACCTTCTGGGTGGAGCAAAGCTGAGCCATTTCTCTGGGGTGCTGCGGTGCCCTATATAAGGGAGAACAGGCAGGGCCCTGCGTCACCAGGGCCCAGTGTCTCTCCAACCTCAATGAAGCTTGCTGTGGTAGGACCATAAGTAAGGACAAGCACAGAGGCATTCCACTGGTGTGGTGTGGTATGGTATTTGGCACACCTGTACGACTAGCAGAGTGGCAGGCATTAAACAGAGCTTAAAGTCGCACTCCGTACCAACAGTCCTCAGTAAAGCGGGTTCACCAACTCTGCTTGTAACTCAAAAATGGCACAGTGCTCTGGTCAAAGCCATAAGCAGCGCTCCCCACGTGCTGTTGTAGTCGGTGAGAAGCATCCAAAATGACAAGAGCATGGAGGGGACCAGCCACCCAATCCTTGGAGAACAACTGGGGGGCATAAGAGCAGGGAGGCAGGCAGCAGGTGGCACAAAAGGCACATTTGCAAGTGGCAGTCTCTCTGGCAGCCCAGCAATTAGTAGGCAACAGACCAGCACAACAAAGCAGGTAGTCCAAATGGCGGTGTCTCCGGTTAGCACAGAGGTTCCCTGGCAATGTGCAGCATGTAGAGCCAGCACCGTCTGGTTACAAGTCCCACGCACTGTCTAAAATTACAGTGTGAGGGCCCCTGCACTTATACACCAAAATGTCTTTGCTCAAGAGGTGACTACACAAAAAACTTTAGAAGTGCACAACACTCCCTTTTAACCCGAGCCCTGACTCCAGACATCCATAGGTGGTAAATCAGCCCTTTTTATGAGGGCAGGACACAGTCTATACAACTGTAAAGTATGAAGACCCCTCTTTCTCCCAGCCCAGGAAGACCATCAATATAGAGATATAATCCCTCTCACACCCAGCCCTTCCTAAGCAGTGTCTATCTAGAAATATGCACCAAGGGTAGCTGTCACCCTACGCAGAAGTGGATTGGAGTCAGGCTGCAAAACAAAAGAGTCATATGCACAGAGAAATGCCCACTTTCTATAAGTAGCATTTCTAAATTAGTAATGTCAAATCTCCCTACACCGGTAAACACGGATTTATCACCATTAGTCCAAACATAATAAACATGGCAATACTACTCCTTTCAGCTCAGGAATCACCACTTAAACGCATATAAGGGAATTCCCAATGCTAGTTGATGAGAGTAGTAGAACTCAAAGATGTGAGTAACCAAATAGGCTGTTTGTCACTACCAGGACATGCCACACAATAAAGACACATGTCTTGCCTTTTACTTTTACAGCACCCTGTCCATAGGGCTACCTAGGGCTACGTTAGGGATTCCCTATCATGTAGTGAGAGTGGAGTTTAAGGCTTGGCAAGTAGTTTTAAATGCCAAGTCAAAGTGCTAGTAAACTGTGCACACAGGCTCTGCGGTGGTAGGCATGAGACAGGTTTCAAAGCCTTCTTCTGTGGATGGCACAAGCAGTACTGCAGGCCCACTAGTAGCATTCGATTTAAAGCCCCTGGGTAAACAAGATGCCACTGCACAAGGACTTATAAGTAAATTAAATATGACAAACAGTTGTACATCAATCATACTACGATTAGCAGCGGTAAAGTGTCCAGAGTCCTAAAGCCAATAAGAAGAGGTCAGAAGAATAGGAGGAAGAAGGCAAAAGGTTTGGGTATAACCTAGCAAAAAGGGCCAGGTCCAATTGCATTTACAAAAATAAAGTACATGAATTAAGGTATGTTGCTTACAGATGACAAAACAGTGAAATCAATCTTGAATAAAACATTTCTGTCATTTTAATATTAAAATAAGAAATGTAGGAATCCAAACTTCTATTTCAGGAGCTTCAGGATATAGAACACAGACATTTTTACTGCAGTGTTGTATTTGTCTGTCTCCCAAAATAAATGAGTATGGTTTTGAAGCATGTTACTCAAATGTTTTCTTCACTTATGTGAATATTTTGTTTTTTTAATGTTCATGATCTTCTCTTTGATGATTTGTGAGGGCTGGGGTTATTTTAGGCTTCATGTGTAGGGCCTTGTGCCAGTTTGGGCTTCTTTTAAGGAGTGTATGCTTGCTTGTATTTTAGACCTGGAGAGAGCAGCAGTAGACAAGCACCAGCAAACAGGGAATACTAACAGATAGGTAGTATCTGGGCCACAGAGGGAGGGACATTTACAATTGACAATTGGTGATTAAGGGTACAGTGCCTTTGGACTATGGCAGGAGATAAATTGAGTGAAGCTAAGGAGGACATGCTGGAGCTAAATTAAAGATTACAGAGCCATCCCTTTGACGAAAGTGTGGCTACAAGGAGTTCCCACCTTGTTCATCCAACAGTCCCTATACCACTGGCCATTAGGTCCCCAAAAGGATGAACCCCTAAATGTGCGTATATATTAAAATTTGTATCAGCACACATTTGTGAGGCTGCATGTATGTTATGAATGAGTTAGTGAACCTCTACACAAATCAACGGATGAATACAACGGACCCGTCGGACCTCCTGGCAAAACATGTCGACTAGAATGATGCAGGAGTGATTGTTCTCCAACGGATCATCAACGATATGTTTAACCATCTTCTAGGTACTCACTAGAGTAAAGAGTACTTCAGACACCTCTGCAATAATAATTTTGCTGCAACTGATCCTCCTTTACTCACTCAGGTTACGTAGTGCTTGTGACGCAACTGAAGCACTGCGCCAACCATACGCCATCGGGTGCGTCACGCATCTGTTTATTCCTGCGCCATGATGCGCCGCATTGTAAATGCGGCGCATCATGTGTGGCGCAAGGGTAAACTTGCGTGGCGCATCTTTCCTGGCGCATCCTTGCTGATTTGCAGGGATGCGCCAGGAAACATAAATCTGCCCATAGAGGTTTAAGCACAGTTTAATTTGGCGTTTGCTTGTGACTTCACCATTACAGAAATTGTGGTTTCTGCCTGAGTCGGGTTTCACCCCCCTCAACCAGTAACCACATTTTCCACATTGGTGTTCAGCAGTGAGATTAGTTTGTGCAGTGCCATGCAGTGATCTTTTGTTACACTATAAATCCCAAATAAAAATTGGGGGCGTGGTCTGGCCACGCAGGAAGATGGCCACCTGACGGGTGAGCTCCGCCGCGGGATGAGCCCTTAACGGAATTCTCTCACCTTCCATCGGCTTTGGAGTCTTCTTTTCATGCCCTGCTGCAGCCGGAAGGTGGGGGGCAGGATTTGGGTGGGTTTCGGAGGCATGACGACAACGGCTCTCTGTTGCTGACCGTTTCGACGATGTTCTGTGGTGCTGCTATCCGACGCACTCTGCCTGACGTGCTCCCTCAGGCCGCCTCACTCTCCTCATGAAGCCACGCCCCTGATGTTGACGACGGGCGCCTGCCTGGTTTCACTTTGGCCGCGCCTCCTTCAATGTGCCTGCAGCAACACCTCCTTCAGGAGTTTCATCTGACAGGAACCATGATTTTTGCCGCGCTGTTCGTCAGCTACTGGTAGGGCTAATTTCTCCTATACTACTGTTGTAGCACCTTTGACGCACCTTTCGCACAGGAATTGTGCATTCCATTCTCTACACGGTCAACGGCTCTCTTGTAATTGGAACTTCTGGTTCCTCAAGCTCAGCTGAATTTTTAAAAACTGAACCTTTCGCTCTTTTGAGAGTTGTTTCTCCACACCTTCACTGCAGCTGCAATTTTGCGCTTTTTGACTATTGTACAAGCTGGTGCTTCATGGAAATGGCTTTCTTTAGCGCAGACTGACTGACATACATTAGAGTGTGTCTCCTCATAATGTCGTCATAGCGCTCTTGTCAACTTTTTCAGTCAGGAATTGTGTTCTCTGCTCCTGCATGGGCCATGACTAGTCTGCATTCTGGAATATTGATTATTTAAGTCTCGCCATAATCGCAAATTTGTCTGCCACCGCCATAAGCGCACATACGCTGTTTCTCATTCTATTACTGTTATATTTCTGTGCCCTTTTGACTATAGCGATAGTTGATACCTTGTCATTGCACAGATACCACTTTTTGAAAATATGCTTTCGCATTCCAGTGTTTGAAAGTGAGACATAAGTTCCTTTTGGGGGGGCCAGTGTCTTATTATCATATATATGTACAGTTATTAATTGTGCTGCTTTTGCATATTCCGATACTTTGCCATATTTTTTGTGCTCACATATAAGTATTTCATAACACGGAAAGACGTCTTCACGTATTTTCAAAGTTTCCATCAAGCCTATTCTCCAAATGTCTGCTGCCAAGCAAGGAAATAAGACTCCTAAACCACTTCTTTTCGCAGAAGCTCTTAAACAGTCTACTACTATGCCAACGAAAGGCAATGCATCCTCCTCGGCCCCTTCACCTCACACTTCGCCCTCTAATGGTGGGCAAGCGTCGGCGGCAACTATGCAGCGTATTCTGCATGAAATATCTGAGGTTAGTCGCCGACTAGATGACATGAACCTTACAATCACGTCCTTGGCTGAGGAGACTAAATCGATTAGAGCAGAAATCACCAGCTTCCATGTGAAGGTTGAATCCCTGGACTCCAGAGTTCTGGCAATGGAGAAACGATTTGATTCCCTTCCAAACAAGGACCAAGACCTTTTATTCTTTCATAGCAAACTCATTGATTTGGAAGACCGTAGTAGGAGGGACAACATCCGTTTTTTTGGTTTTCCAGAGCGCATTGAAGGACAAAACTCCAGTGCATTTTTGTGTCGTATACTTCCAAAGCTGACTGGCATTTCTTTCACTCCAACTCTGGAGATACAGCGGGCTCATAGACTTGGCCCTCCACGTAATGATCCTGCTGCGCGACCACGACCGATCATTGCCTGTTTCCTACGCCACGAACAAACAAGACAATTACTGGCTGCTGCTCGGTTACAAGGCTCCTTTTCCTTTGATGGCCATCGGATTCATATGGCAGCTGATTTCTCTAAGGAAACAAATGAGCGGCGCACAGCCTTTCTCTCCATGCGACCTCAATTACGTCAATTAGGCATTAAGTATGGCCTATTTGAACCTGCACGTTTTCGCATCACCAAAGATGGAGATTCTCAGGACTTTTATGACCCAGAGCATCTTCAGCAATTTTTGGACTGTCTTCAAGTTCAACCTCAAGATATGGAGGTCCTCACTCCATCTTCGCAGCAGGATCAGTCCCATTCTCCCTATAAGTCTTCTACTCCATTGCCAGACCGCAGCAGACGCCCTCCTAGTAGTCCTCGGCCTCGTGGTAGGGACTTCGAAAGACTTCATCGCTCACAAGAAGATAGGAAATCTGCATCACAATCGGTTTCGACGCCTCAATTCCCACAAGATCTGCAAAGAGACAAGTCTAGGTCTCCTCTTAAAACTCCTTCAGATGCGGATTGAATGATTCTTTTCTCCCCTGAAAGTTGTTATCTTCAGACCTTTTGGTAGTTACTTGTAGACTCCATACTTGTTTGTGAGTCTCGTTCTTATTGTTAGTTACATCAAGGTTAATTAACGTATTTTGGTATATTTTGCTGTTCTCACAATGTCTGACTCCCCTCCTTCTTTCCTTCCTCACTTGCTATATGCCCTATTTTCTTCCTTTTAACCCTGTGTTCTACCATTTCTTTGCATTATAGCACTACTTTTATTTTTAATATATTATTTGCTCTCCATATTACAATTTACAGTATATCATTATTAGTCCTGCATTTGTTTGGGTGCCTTGGCGCCTAATTGTTTGATTCGCGTTTTACTAATTCATTTTGTGCCTGCCTGCATATTGGTTTAAGTCTATTTATATGCGCAACGTATGTTCTATGCTTTTACGTTATTCTATGTTATCTAATTACTACTCGATCTCTTCTTCATGAGCAATGCTTCACAGTTTCTAAACCCCTATTTTGTTTTCTCTTACTCTTCTATTCTCCTCCATCGTACTTGTGTTCTATATCAAAATGTTTTTATGGGCTCTCCTTCTATACTATTATTATTTTTCCTAATCCTTTCTCTTTTTCTGTGGGGTTTTTTCCCGCGGCGGCGCTCCAGTGCGCCCAGACCCGCGGGTAACAGTTTTCGGTCTCTTGATCTTTACTTGCTACTACCTGATATTTTATAGTTTTGTTTACTATTGTACCATCTGTCCAAATCTCATTTTCTTTTCTTTCTTGTTCTTTTAATTCTTTCTTTATGCTTTTCACTTGAACCAGTCTTTATCCTTTGTTCCTTTTGATTATCTCTGAACGTTGTTTTGTGTTTTATTCTTCTTCTGGTACTGATAGTGGCACTATTCTAATATGGCAAAAGCACATTCTCTAAATACAATTACTTGGAATGTACATGGTCTCACCCATTACATAAAATGGAAGAAAGTACTCTCTTACCTTCAGACTAAACATGTAGATGTAGCTTTGCTACAAGAGACTCACTTGGATGCTCTAGAATCAGATAAACTTTGCAGAGATTGGGTGGGCAAGGTTATACATAGTAGCATCCAAAAGGATAAATCCAATGACGCAGGTCCCTCTCGCAAATGTGGAGTTGCAATTCTCCTTTGCAAGTCGCTTCCGGTCACTGTTTCTAAAACATGGTCAGATGTAAATGGCCGTTATGTATTTGCTAAACTCAAAATTGGAGATTCTCACATTTGTGTAGGATCTGTTTATGCCCCTACAGGTACTAAAAAAACATTCTTTCTTCAATTATCCCGCCTGCTACTAGAAATTAATGCATCACAATATTTGATTGGCGGGGACTGGAATGTGACACAAGACTCCATTCTAGACAAAACTGGCCCATTAGATAGGGGCAATGCATCAGATAGAGCTTTGCTAGGTGATATCAAATCAGATATTAGATTGGTTGATCATTGGCATTTCAGTCATCCAACGGATAAGGAATATACCTTTTTTTCACCGGTCCATGGTACGTTTTCTCGTCTTGACTATTTCCTCATCTCGCATAACGTAGTTCAATTGGTCACAGACTCCTGTATTCTGGAGGCAGCCTTGTCTGACCATTCTCCTGTTTTCCTTTCCCTTGATTTGGGACTTTCTAGGCCTGGACGAAAGCCCTGGCGTATGAGTATACAACGCCACAGGACTCCTACTGGTAAATCCCAACTACAATCACACCTTCAAACCTATCTTTCTACTAACCAGGGGTCTGTGGCCTCCAGCAGGACTCTTTGGGCTGCAGCTAAGGCTACTATAAGGGGCCAATTAATGCGCGATGCAGCAATTGCTAATAAGCAAAATGCAAGGAAACAAGCTGAACTAGAACATGACATACAAATCTACTCTCGCTTGTATATAGCTTCCCCGCCCTTACAAAATCGTAAATTACTCGAGCAAGCCCGAATGGCTTTAAACAGTCTTTTTACGTCTAAAGCAGAATATGCCTTACAAAAAATGAAAGGTCGACACTACGAGCAAGGGGAAAAAGCGGGAAGATTATTAGCTGCGCAGTTACGCCAGAGGGAGGCGGCTATGGCCATTCCGGCCATCGGATCAGAGCACGGAGACTTGTGCACAAAGCCTCAAGACATTGTTAATGAGTTCGCCTCCTTTTATAAATCCCTCTACACCTCAGATAACCGCATGGATCCGGATAAGATGTCAGCATTTCTTGCAAAGGTGCACCTCCCTTCTCTCTCAGCGGATGGCAGAGCCATTCTTGAGGGTGACATAACCAAGGATGAGGTTTCTCGTGCGATAGCTGCCCTGCCTTATCATAAGGCTCCTGGTGAGGATGGATTTCCTGCTGAATTTAATCGATGGGCAGGTCACAATGTTATTGACACTCTACATGCCGCACTCCAGTTGGCGGATAGTGTATCTTCATTAGGTTCCCTTTCTAACAAAGCTATTATTGTTGTGCTTCCGAAGCCAGGTAAAGATCCCCAACTTTGCAGCAGCTATCGTCCTATTTCTCTGCTGAACTCTGATATTAAAATTCTAGCTAGCATCCTTGCATCCCGTTTACGTAAAGTCTTACCTTCTTTGATACACCATACTCAAGTAGGCTTTGTACCGGGACGTTCTTCCCGGAATCATCTGCGCTCTCTGTCCCATGCACTATGGTCAGCTCAGCATCTTACAGAAGATGCGTTAGCCCTTTCACTTGACGCAGAAAAGGCGTTCGATCGCCTTGAATGGGATTATCTTTTTACGGTCATGGACAGATTTGGTTTAGGTAAGAACTTTATAGATAAGGTACGCTTATTGTACAACAACCCCTCTGCCCAGGTGAATTGTGGTGGGTTTTTATCTGACACTTTTACGATTAAGAGAGGGACACGCCAAGGTTGTCCATTATCCCCCCTTCTCTTTCTTCTGGCTATGGAGCCTTTGGCTGCTACTATTCGCCAATCTGAGGAGGTCTCAGGTGTCCCTCTCCCAATCGGACATTCCAAAATATACCTATATGCTGATGACATTTTACTCACTCTTACTCGTCTTCCTCGGTCGCTTCCTTCTCTTCTTCAAATTATAAATGATTTCTCTTCTTTTTCAGGTTATAAGATTAATTGGGACAAGAGTGAGGCATTACCCATTTCTAATGGAACTACAAAAGCAGCTATTTATGGATTTCCTTTTCACTGGCAGTCTTCACGCCTTAAATACTTGGGTGTCCTAGTTAATAAAGGGTTACAAGACATGGTTGCAGATAATTTAACTCCTCTAATCTCCCAAATGCAACGGGATTTTGATAAATGGAAGGCTTTGGGTCTTTCTCTCTGGGGTAGAACCCAGGCTATTAAAATGGTCACCCTTCCGAGATTTATTTACATTTTAGGTATGCTTCCCCTACAGATTCCCTTATCTTTGTTTCGATCAATAGATGCCCAGATTAAATCTTTTATTTGGGGCACCGCTAAACCTCGTCTTGCTATAACAAAGCTAAAGGCTCATCAGTTATGCGGGGGACTTGGCCTTCCATCTATTGAACACTATTCTCTAGCATTGCACATTTCCCAACTTTCATATTTTCTACCCTGTATCAAAGATTTACCACAATGGGTTCAAATAGAACGTCATCTTCTATCCTCAGAAACGAATCTTACTCCTTTGTATGGTAGTGGTACGAGTCGCTTTGATCCGAAAAATCCAATGCTGTCTGCCATGCATAAATCCTGGCAGAAAAGTCATAGGTTACTAGGTTCAAATCCAAGAATCCATATCAAGGCTCCCCTATGGAATAATTTGGGTATCCGTATCAATGGTCGTATGTTATCCTGGCCTGAATGGCAGGCTGCAGGTATCCTTTGTCCGGATCAACTTCTTCAGGATGGTGACTTTAAATCGTTCTCTCAGCTCAGTGCGGAATTTGACCTTCCCCAACATCATTCTTCTAAATACCTTCAGCTTCAGCAATGTTTGAAGACTCATCTGGGGTCATCACCTTGGTTATTGCAAGATTCCCCTATATTATCCTATTTAAATACTTGGGGGAAATTTAAAGGTGTTACTTCTGGTTTATACAAAAAAATGTTGTCTCATCTTTTCTCCAAATCTCTTTCGCATGATCTTCAATGTAAATGGCAATCTCGTCTCTCAGTTTCCTTTTCAGACACCAAATGGGATCTTATCCTAGAAAATTTACATAAAGGAACCCGAGAATCAAGGCTCAAATTCTGTCTCTTTAAAATACTGCATAATTGGCACTGGTCTCCAGTCAAATTACACAAAGCTGGCCTTCTCTCTCATACTAATTGCTGGAGATGTTCCAATCCTGGTTGTGATATCACCCACATCATTTGTGAATGTCCTAGTATACAAGCCTATTGGACTTACATTGGTGCTTCCTTGAGTTCCACTATGCCTCTAAAATTACCACTTACACCAATTAACATTCTTTTGCATGATTTAGGTCACTCCCCAAAGCTCTCGAAACCACAACTCCGCCTTTTTCATACCTCACTTGCTACAGCTAAAATATGTATACTGCGTCATTGGAAATCATCTTTACCTCCCTCTCAGGAAGATTGGTTGGTAGCGATGATGCAGACAGCCTCACATGAACGCACAATTTATAATCTCCAGGACCAAGCTGATCTTTTTCTTCAAACTTGGTCTCCATTTCTTAAATCAAACGCTGCAGACCCTCCTGCTTCCACTCTTGCCCAAGCAGATTAATCAGCTTTTACCCTCTTTTGCTTTTTATTTCTCTCTTTCTCTTTGCCTCTTCCATCCTTTAGAGCGTCCTTCTGTTTCTATCTAATTACTCTTTCCTTGCTTCATTCATTCATATTTTGTGTACTTATCTTCTAGGTTTTTTCCTTTTTCTCTTTTCTATAGGTTACTCTTTATTATGTATTAACCTATGTTTTAATTTAATTATTGTTTCACCTATTATTTATTTATGTAAATGCATATTTATTTCATATTTATTCATCAGTACTTCTTTGCATTGTATATTTCACTATGGATTTATCATTTTTTTTTATTTATTGATGTTCATGCTCTGATGTCTTATCAATCTATGTTTTAATTTAATTGTTGCTTCACCTATTATTTATTTATGTAAATGCATATTTATATCATATTTATTCATCAGTACTTCTTTGCACTGTATATTTCACTATGGATTTATCATCTTCTTATTTATTGATGTTCATGCTCTGATGTATTATCGATCTATGTTTTAATCTAATTGTTGCTACAGCTATTATTTATTTATGTAAATGCATATTTATTTCATATTTATTCATCAATACTTCTTTGCACTGTATATTTCACTATGGATTTATCATCTTCTTATTTATTGATGTTCATGCTTCAATGTATTCTTATTATAAACCCAATAAAAAATTTCAACACAAAAAAAAATAAGTCCCAAATAAATATTTTGATTCCAATTCGAGTTTTAAAATTGTTTGTGTTTTTTAATTTTCAAATTCACCCTCATTCCATCTGACTGTCTGTGCCTGTGACCATACCTTCAAGAATTGAGGTTGAGCGTGTCAACATAGATGTGTACATTGTGGCAGAGCTCAAGGAGTTCTGTAAGGAGGCTTCCAGTCAAGAGGAATATCAGAAAACTAAAACTCCAGAAGGCTATGAGGGCCTGGCCTGAATCTCACCAAGTACTAGCAACAACAGTGGATAGGAATGAGAAGGATGATATGAAGGAGCCGGGCCTGGATGTAAACCTTGAGATTCAGCTCACAGGTCTTGTCTCCTGAATTGGAACTCTCTGCCAGAGCAGAGGTAGTTTCTTAAAAAGGCCTGTCCCCAGAGGAGCTAGCAGACAGGAAGGCAACGAGGGAGTTTAAGTTGCAAATGGCCAAGCTCAAGTTGGAAGAAGAAAAGAAGAATGCTGAGAGAGTCTTAGCAGGTCAGGAACTGTCCATGGAATAGAGAAGGGTAGGTTAAATCTAAGAGAGCTGAAAATAAGAGTCCAATAACAGTGGTGGTAGGATGCCCACAGCGTCTAAAAAGGGAAAGAAAGTTCACATATCTGAAGACTTGGTGCCTGGCTATTTGGTAGAGGATAACATAGACAAGTGGATTTCTGCCTGTGAGGTGCCCATTACGGTGCCCATTGTGATGCACTGGGTTGCAGAAGAGTTTGAGGGACATCACTATAGAAATACATGCCTACAGTGGGGAAGGATGCCTTGCTTACACCAAGGTGGGTGACCAGATGAAGTACATCCTAATGAAAACCATCCTTGTCACCAAGGTTTGACTTACCACAGAAAAGTACTGCATTAGGTTCAGAGAAAAAATGCAGAACCATTCTTGGATGGATTTTCCCGATTACGCCAGCAAGACATTGAATGGTTGGGTGCAGGCAGCAAAGTTGATGATTTTACTGAGTTGTTTGATATGATACTAAGGGCCTGATTATGAGTTTTGGGGTGTGATGCTGGGTCCCCCCCTCCGCCAAATCCGTTGTGAGGCCGCCAGCCATATTAGGAGTTTCCTCATGTCTGGTGGGCTTTTTTTGGCATTCCTGTAGCGGTGCCACTAAAAATGGGCACCGCCATGGGAGTGCCAAAAAGAGTTCCTGCATGGCATGGACAGAAAATTCCATGCTGTGCAGGAACTGGTGTGAATGCACACAGGAAGACACATGTTGTGCCACCCATGTGCATCCACATGGCGCAGAGGCACAGTTTCCTCTCCGTCAGGGCTTTCATGGCGGAGGAACCAACATGAAAACTGTGGCGAAGCGAAAAACTACTAATATGCTTGGCAGGACGACCACATATGGATACCTCTACACATCTGCACCACAGCAGGGCTGTGTCGATCCAACTGCCCATATTGTAATAGGGCGATGCGGAGACCGCCGCCACTACGCCTCGTGAGTCTGGTAGTCCGTGGACCTCCAGACATGTATTCAGAGTTTTAGAGAGCACATGCTAAGTACATGTTTTTGTAGAGCTATGCCAGCACCTGATTGATCGCAAGATCACTGGCGCTAGAGAGCTTGCTAAGGAGGTGGACCTCTCGGACAGTGCCAGAGTGTCCAAAATTGTATCTGGAGTTGACCCCCAAAAGGGTTGTACAAGTTTCCCCTAGCTAAGTGAAGGGGGTGTAAATGTGATCCAGACAAGTCCTAGAATAAGGTGGAGGAAAGACTTCCCAGGCCCTCTCAACAAAACAGGTGGAGTTTCTGGTGGGCAGTGACCCAGAGTAAGTCTGTCCAAAGAAGCCACCCGCTGGTGTTAACTCTACAGGGATGGGCAATGAAACTTTGGGTGATAGTCCGTTCCATAATCTGCCTTAGCTTGCAGATAGACTCACTTGTGGTAACTCTACAGGGATGGCCAATGTGAATTTGGTGACAGCCCATGCTCTAATCTCCCTTAGCTTGGAGATACACTCGGAGGGCGAGCTGTTGATCCGTGAAGGTGTGAGACATCACTTACCCCAGGTAGAAGTGAAAGGGGACCATGTCACTGCTTTGAGGGACACTGGGGTCAGTCAGACCACGGTAGTGGAAAGGCTGGTTTCCCCAGAGCTTTATACCAGGTGCATAGGGTAACTGAGGCCAAGGGACCGGTCTTTTTTTCACCCCATGTCTAGGCTATTTCTCGAACGGGGTGGGAAGGTGCCCCAGAAGAGAATCATAGTTAGGGCCTAGATGCCTAGAGACTGCATTCTGGAGAATGTGTTTGCCCTGATGTCAAAAGAGCTGTGCGGGTTGGTTGCCCAGGGTGCCCTGATAGCTTAATTTTCTGGGTGCACCAATCCCAAGCATGTGACCCAGGATACAGGCTGCCGGCACCAAATTCATAGGAGAAGAAAATGCCAAAACTGTACTACTGTAACCGAGAGAGGCATGCCTTGCAGTACTGAATTATGAATTTAAGAGTTGTCCACTATCAGTACATGTAAAACATCAAAGTACTTGTCCAACTTTTCAAATACACTGCACCCTGTGTATAGGCTGTTTAGGGCCTGTACTAGGGGTGGTTTATATGTATTAAAAAGGAAGGTTAAGCCTTGCAAAAGGTTTTATTTTGCCAGGTCTAGATGGCAGATTAAAACTGCAGACACAGGCTTCAAAGGCACTCAATCAATCAATCAATCAGGGGGTTTATAGAGTGCAGGCTACTCATCCGGAACGGGTCTCTAGGTGCTGAGGGAAGAGAAGCAAGGGGGTCGGGGGGTCCGCAGATCTTGAAGGATCAATGTGTTCCGTCGAAGAACCTGGTCTTGACGTCCTTTAGGAACTTGGGGAGTGATACAGTCTGTCGGAGGTGGAGAGGGAGGGAGCTCCAAGCGTTGGCCACGAGGAGCGAGAAGGAGTGCCCCCCTGTTCTGCTTTTCTTGATCCGAGGAACCGTAGCAAGGAGAGCTGGGCCGAGCAGAGAGAACGCTGATGAGCATGGAACGCAAGGCGGTGGTTCAGATTGGCAGGTCCAGTGTTGTGGCGTGCCTTGTGTGTGTGGGTGAGAAGTTTGAAGGAGATTCTCCCTTGACAGGGAGCCAGTGTAGGGTCCGTAGGTGTTGGCTGATGTGTCTGTGCGAAGTAGGTTGAGGACTAGTCTGACGGCAGCGTTCTGACCGTTCTGGAGTTTGCAGGTGAGGTTCTTGTTGATCCCGGCATAGAGTGTGTTGCCATGGTCCAGTCTGCTACTGATGAGGGCATGTGTGACAGTTTTCATGTGTTTGGATGGATCCACTTGAAGGTCTTGTAGAGGAGGAGGAGGGTGTGGTAGCAGGAGGATGGCGTTGATCTGGCGGTCCATGTTGAGTTTGGAGTCCAGGATGATTCTGAGGTTGTGTGTGTGGTCCATGGGGGTGGGGGTTACCAAGGGCGGGGTGCCACCAGGTGTCATTCCAGGCGTCGGGGTGTGGGCCCATGATGAGTACCTCAGTTCTGGCGATGGCTTCCATTCCGTCTTGAAAGTTGTGTTTGGTGATGTTGGGTTGGTTGGATAGGGAGAGTATGAGTTTGTGGTAAATAATTTAATTACCGGGACTTAATTTGATACAGAAACATAATAAAAATAGCTCAGTAAATAAGAGGCAGAATCCGTGGTATTAGAGGTTCGGAATGGGCTTTATTCCAATGGACGATTCGAATCGGTGACTCCAAGTTCCATCACCACGGAGGTTCAGGAAGTGAAGTACATACTTTATTGATAGGTAATTACTTTTATACAATAGGCATTACAGTGAAGCAAATGCAAGAGGCGTAACAATTCATAATGTAGATAAAATATACATACGTAGCAAAAAGTGGGCGTAACTGGGCGTAACTAAAGAACGTCATCAGGTGTGATGTCATAATATGGTGGTTCCATGAAAGAATTTCGCAATGTCAGCAGAAATACTTGGCAGAAATGCGCGCGCCGCAGCATGACGTGTAATTGACGTGCAACTAGGGGGTGAAGGGGACTTGACATTTAGCTCTACATGTGGCGACAGAAGTCTGGAGGGTCAAGTCAACCTAATCCCAAATCATATCTAACATCCTATGTTTAAAGAACTATGTTATCCAAAAGAGAGGTCACTTAGAGTAGAATCTTATTCTATACTGACTATACTGACTGTTAGTGCGTGTACAAGCGTCTAAGTGTCTACACTAGATGCGAGGGCAGAAGTCTTCCATAATAATAGGGCTATGATTTACTTGCATAAAGACAGAGAAGCCGGGCCTTTGCTCGGTAGCTGGAAGAATGTTTACTTAAACTACTAGACAGGAATGCATTGGGCAGGGAGCGGAGTAGATAATTTCGAAGGTGAAATACAGTTTTTTTGGCAGGCAACAGGCTGATGTCAGGCTTCGTGAGCCGCGCAGGGAATGAGACAAAGTTCATGGTCACAGATGCAGGCTCAGACTGGAGCTTTCAGAGGCAGAAGGCAAGAAAAGCTTGATGACAGAATCAGGGCCTACTCGCCTGGACTGTAAAATGGCATAAGTGAACCATATAAAGCCGGTGGCCTTTCATACTTAGGAATGGAATATCCGACCTATTCATGGCGGATCTGAAAGAGGACATGTTGACGGTGGACGCACATGTGTTTGCGTCTTCATAACTGGAACTGGAGGGAACATACATGTACTTGTGATTCATACATGAAACCGTTGGGGTCCAAGATAGGGGACATAACTGATCGGAAAAATCCATATTTCCACATTCCCTCCTTGTCCCCTACTTGCCCGTTAAGAGATATCAATCTTCATCAATCCGTTGATCTGTTCATATAGCATCATTTGTTCTTCTTTTTTCTTCTGGGATGAACGAAATCTTGGTGGTGGAATACACGATGTGGCACACAGACCACAGATCGCTGGTCCACATTGTAGACATAGACAGCAACTGAATTGTATGAGAAGGCCAATACCTAGGAAGGATAGGACCTTCCATCCAAAGGTAGATAATACACTCCAAAACCAACCGGACCAAGTCCAGGTGCCTGGATTCTGGTGTATCTGGCTTACAATCTTATGAAGGCGAGTTATAGCTTTATATACAGATGGCGAATTTTCTGGTATGAAAATGCAACAACTTGATCCGATGACCCTACAAGCTCCGCCCCTATCGGCCAGGATGACGTCAAGGACAAGACGATTTTGAAGCACAACAATCCGCATAGCAGACTGCTCTTCTGTTAAATTGCCTAAGGCGGAAATAGTTTTGTTCACTACTGCTTCAAGGGTTCTAGTTAATCTACGTATCAGCTTACTATTAGTAACAGTACCTATATAGGGAAAGAGACCTTTATTGAAATCTGTGTATTTTTCCCATGCTGTTTCAGTGTAATCGACTATTGGGAGATCTCTCCTTTCTCTATTGTGTACTAAATGAGTATTTCTGTGATAATCAGGAGGAGCTAGGAAAACAGGTGGCAAAAGGAATCCAATGTAGCAGGTACCATCCCAATCTTGAGGCAAACGTACATATGCCGTCTGACCACATATGAAATAGGAATGGCGGGAAGCTCTAAATGTAGACTTGCCTTGATCACTAAATTCTATTACAGTGGTGCATCTACTATGGCCCATATGTATGGAACCATTCTTTTTTACACATAATTCACCTTTTACTGGAAATATTGACATAGCGGGCAAAATTGGAGTAGCTTCGGATTCGACATTTAGGATCATAAGATTAAGCGTAAAATTACCTAATCCATACACTTCATTTTCTAGATCAGTTCCTGTTCTTTTGGGAAGTCCCTCCTTGTTAGGGTAGCAGACTTTAAGTAAAACTAAGTTCAAATTTCCCCATACCCAGTTATCTTGATAAACTGCAGAATTCGAATCTAGGGAATTAATTAAACTAAACCATGCTCCACAGGAGCCGTTGTGTGTGAACGGGTATGGAAAGAGAGGTAGAATTCCTTTATAATTCTGATAGGGAGGGAGTCGGCCACATATCCAACAATTTGTAGCATTGCTAACCTGATGGGAATGATGTAACATACTAATAAACGTGTTATTGCGCAGCGCAAATATATAAGACAACTCAAGCGGAGGTAATTCACTAAAAGAATGTTCAGCAGTAACATTATAAACATGTCTAGAAATAGGATAATATATGTGCAACAATATACTTGCAGTAATTATTAAAAGACTTAAGAAAAACAAAATTAATAACGTCACTATACAATGACTACGCAGTGATTTACAGTACGCCTGTCGTTTCAACATTTTTCGGGTTTTTTCTCTATTCAGGTCTAAGGGATACATGTCAGAGACAAATTCAACCGCTTCACCTTGGAGAGGACTTAAACAATCAAATTGCCTGACTGGTTAGACCTGAGTTTTAGTTTATATTGTTCGTGATTACTCATTTCAACCAAAGGAAGTTTTGAGTCAATGGGTGAAGACACACGAGGTGTGGTATTTACATCCGATGGTAGTCCATGAAATTTCTTGATATGACTTGAATGTATCCAGCCTTTTCTGCCTTCGATCTTCACGGCTGTCCTTGTGGTGAGCAAGACCAGTTGCGGCGACTTCCACCTAGGATCCAGCTGAGTCTTCCGATCAAAGTTCCTCACTAAGACCAGGTCCCCCGGAACTACGTCATGGGGTTTCACCTCAGTGTTGTCAGGAAAGGCTGCAGCTACCTGTGAACGACAAGATTGTAGTGCAGACATCAAGGAAGCCAAGTAATCTGTCAGCATATTACAGTCAATATCAGTGATTTTGCGTGGTATAGGCGTCCCCCACATATTTGGTGGTCTGCCAAAGATCACCTCATACGGGGATAGCCCTGTTCGAGAGTGTGCTACCATTCTCATGTAAAAGAGTGCAACTGGTAATGCTACTACCCAGTCGACACCTTTCTCTCTGCATATTTTGGACAATCTGATTTTCAGGGTCTGATTATGTCTTTCCACGAGACCTGCTGCCTCGGGGTGTCGGACACAGTGGAATTTCCACTGATAGCCTAACAAAAGTGAAACATGTTTCATTAGTTCGGATGAAAACGGCTGGCCGTTATCTGAGTAGACAACACGTGGTAAACCGTACCGTGGGAAGAATTCTCGAACCAACTGTTTGGCAGTAGTCGGGGCAGTGTAATCTGAAACCGGGTATGCCTCTGTCCAACGGGAAAGAGCACAGACAACTACGAGAACATATTTGAATCCTCGACATCGTTCCATCTGGATATAATCCATCTGGAGGACTTCAAAAGGGTGATCAGGAGGCTGAAATCCACCCTGTTCTACGGGAATGCTTTTTCCTGGGTTGAACTGACAACAGATCATACAGGTACGAACTTTTTGTTTGGCTGCTGCTCGTAAATGTTTGTTGAACCAAATGTGTTGAATGCTGTCTAGCATAGCTTTTTCTCCTAGATGCGCTGGACTATGTATAGTGTTAATAATGACTTGGACCATTGAATCAGGAAGGAACCACACAGATTTTTCCTTCGTCATCCATCCTTGATCCGTTTGGATCCCTCCTAATTCAGTCCATTTCCTTATTTCGTCTGGTGTAGCATGTGTCTGTATGTCAATTACGTCAAGAGTGGGATCTTTAACCGTCATACAATGTGTTGGCGTCGGGACTATTGTCTTTGTCATGTCGGATGTTTGAATTTGAGCAGTCTGTTTAGCTGTTCTGTCAGCTAGATCATTGCCTTGAGAAATGATATCAGTAACTTTCGTATGAGCTTTACATTTCATAATTGATATTGCAGTGGGTAGATGTATTGCATCTAATAAGGCATGAATGAGGGGTCCGTGCTGAATGTGGGCACCGTGAGAAGTTAAATAACCTCTCTCTCGCCACAGCACGCCGAAGTCATGTACAACTCCGAATGCATAACGTGAATCAGTGTATATGTTGACTTTTTTATTTGTGGCTTGAATACAGGCTTGTGTCAGAGCGATGAGCTCTGCGGCTTGAGCTGACAAGGTATTTATGCAATTTGTTTCGATGACTTCAGTGTCTGTTGTGACTGCGTAAGCGGCCACTAACTCTCCTGTATTTGTTCTCATACATGAACCATCTACATACAACGTCAGGTCTGGGTCTGACAATGGGACATCTGTCAAATCTTGTCTGGGTTTCGTCGTGATTGTAATAACTTCAATACAATCATGAGCTAGTGGGTCTGTTCCGATTACAGGTAAAAGTGTGGCAGGATTCAATGTGTTACAACGTCTGATTTCTATATGTGGCTGAAACAATGTTAATTCATACCCTGTAAGTCGCGCTATAGTCAAGTGCTGTGTTTGCGTTCGATTCACAAGAACCTCTACTGCATGTGGTACTTGAACTGTCAATGGATGTCCTAACACTATGGCATCGCTTTGTCTGATTGCTAAAGCTGTTGCTGCCACTGATTTTAGGCATGCAGGCAAAGCCTGAGCTACGGGATCTAATGTACTAGAAAAATAAGCACATGGTTTGTGTGATCCTGCTTGTTCCTGTGTGAGTACTGACAAGGCAGTACCTTCGCGTTCTGTAACAAAGAGTGTAAACTGTTTATTGTAACATGGTGTTGCTAAAACAGGTGCTTGGCATAAGGCTTTCTTTAGGCTTTCAAAAGCTTGTGCATGTTCCTGAGTCCAAGGGAGAACAGTCGATGTGGCTGCCTCCTGTGTTGTCAATTGAATGAGTGGTTTTGCTAGAAATGCATACTGAGGGATCCACTGCCTACAATATGAAGTGAGGCCTATGAAAGCCCGCACCTCCTTTTGTGTCTTGGGTATTGGCATGTTAGCTATTAACTGAATGCGGTCGGGTGTAAGCTGCCTTCCCTCCTTGGACAGCGAGTGTCCAAGATAAACAACTCGCTGGACACAGAATTGCAGCTTAGAAGGGGACACCTTGTGCCCCTTTTCGGCTAGAAATTGTAAAACTGTCAGTGATGCTTTCTCACATTCAGGTTCGCTTCTAGCGGTGATCAGCAGATCATCGACATATTGAAGCAGGGCAGTGTTAACTGGCATGTGGATACTGTCGAGTTCTCTTTTCAGTGCTTGACTATAGATGCTGGGGCTTTCTGTAAATCCTTGAGGTGCGCGTGTGAATTTAAAGCTACGTCCATTTAAACTAAATCCGAACAAGTATTGGCTCTCCGGATCTATTGGGACGCTGAAAAAGGCATTCTTGAGATCAATTACAGTAAAGAATGTTGCTTCGGAGTCAATAGCTGTCAGTAATGACGAGATATCTGGGACCACAGGGAATTGTGGCACAATGCATTTGTTCAATTCGCGCAGATCAATAACCAATCGATATACTGGCGGGGCCTTTGGATCTGTTCGTTTAAGAATCGGAATTAACGGTGAATTACATACATTGGAGTCTGTTTCCACAACCACTCCTTGGGCAATGAGCTCGTCAATGATTTGCAGTAACGCCACTACAGCATCTGGTGGTAACTTGTATTGTCGCATTCGTGGTAGTACCACTCCTGCCTTTAGTGTAACTCGATATGGTGTAATATTCATGCAACCGACATCAGTAGGGCCTTGTGCCCATAAATGTGTAGGTAAAGTCTGTAGTCGGGGATCCATGTCTCGAGACACATAGTGACCTTTGAAATCACGTAAGAACAATCTTACTCCTTCCGGAGAACAACATATTATAGCTCCTAGGGCTTTCAGTGTTTTTATACCTAACAAGTTTTCTGGACATGATTTAGTAAGCAATAAATCTGTAGTTCGGGTCAAAGGTCCTATCGTAAGTGGAAGAGGCTGTGATACTTCATTAACAATAGGTTTTCCTGAAAAACCAAGGGAAATATTCTGTGAGCCTGAGAGGGGTGCCCCTGGAACTTCACTACGTTTTATGGTTGTTCGACTTGCCCCTGTATCAAGTAAAAATTTTCTATCTTGGCCTAATAATTCACTATGTACATAAGGTCCTTCTTGGTCTACAGGGACCTCGATAAGGGGTAAGTCAACTTCCCTCTCTAGGCTGGTTCATGCGTATCGTTGATAATCAGGATAGTCGTACTGTGCGGTCTGGTACAGCTGTCGTGTCGTGGTTTGTGTGGCAGCAACAGGCAGCGCTGGTGCAGCTGGCACAAACTGTATAGACTGTTGTGGAGCTGGCATGGACTGTGCATGCTGAGGGGCTCCTTGTTCATTCTGATCCTGTCTAGGTGGCCGTGGTCTTTCCTGTGTTTTACCTGTGGCAATATTACGCTTTAGGACTGGGCAATCGTGTATGTAATGTCCTGGCTGTTTACAATAGTTGCATGTCCCTTTTACAGGTCCTGCTGAATCACCGGAATGTGTTGTACCCTTTTTATGTCCTTCAGCTGGAACTGTCTGGGAGACTAGCATCTTCATTTTCGTGTCTTTCATGCGTCTTTGTTCATGTTCTTGTTCCTCTCTAATTCTATTGTGATGATACTGTAACATTTGTAACATTTGTGATGGGGTGTTACCTTGCCAAGTACTCTCGAATTTTAATACTCTATTCTTCACTTGGGGCAAGGAATTTTCAACTAATTTTGTCACAAACAGATGTGGGTATGATTCGCTACTTGCTTTTATGCCACTATTTATACCAAAACATTTTTCAAATCGGGCATAGAAATCACTAGTGTCTTCATCTTGCTTTTGTTTACAGGCTGAAATTGTACCCCAGTCTTCCTTTTTCGTAGTTAATAAACGTGGCAGTACCTGTACTAGTAAACCTGGTAGTGCTTTAGTTTTATCCCCAAGCCCTGCTCCTGCAGTTCGGGCCTTTTCTTCTGTTTCTAATGCTGTCCAGTCTATCTTTTGGTCTCCCACCTCCCACTCTTTTTCCTTGAGTTTTTCATAAATGCCAGCAGGCATTAATACCTTTAATATTGTCATAATGTCGGGATAGGTATACTCTCCCATGAGTAACATGTCTTTAATTTCTCGGTGGAAACCCGCTGGGTCTTTGTCATGACTGGGTACCACTTTCTTCATTTGTAACAATTCTATTTTCGATATGGGCGTATATACAAATACACGTTTAAACTCGTTGTCCTCGCCTTTTATTGGGTGTACTTCTCGTAAGGGATTCTGTCTGTCCATGTAATACGTGGTTCTTTCCTTGATGGGCAGTGAGACATGTTCTGGGCATACAAAAAGAATATACTGCTTTCTTGATTCTAGTATTTCTCTAATTAACTTAGTACCTGAACCTCTCCATCTATTCGTGAGTAGTTCAGTCAGTATTTCAGGTAAGGGACCAGGATCTGAATGTTGGCTTTTATATAGTATAAGGAGTTGTTGAATCATATAAATCCCAGCTAAACGCTGTTCATCTGGGGTGAGATTCAAAAATGTGTGTGCTACTGTATCATCACCATACTTTCCGGGACTGTCAACCCAATGAACGGCTGACCTGGCTAATTCTTGTTCATCCATAGAATCGAGGAAATGATAACCCCTTCGTTCTCGGAGTAATTTGTCAGCGGCTTGGAACGAATGCTCGAGGGACCTTATATTTATTATAGGTGTTTGGAAATTCCTGTTATTATCTGGACATATCGGACGTATCGGGTCAGGAAAACATCTAGTACTATTACAAGATCTTCCTCTACCTACATAGGCTATGGTTTCTGACTGTCCTGTGGGCAGTCCTGATCCTTCCTCCTCGCTTTGTTCGAACTGGTCTACCGTTAATCTCTCTTCGTGTAGGCGTTCTATTTCTTTACGGATCTTTCGGCACATGGCTATTATACAATTTTGCCTATCATGTCTCCCTTCTGATATATTCTGGCTCCATCTGGTAAGAGTTTGCATTGCTTCCGGGTCTACCCCCGGTCGGTCTTGATTTCTGATCACACAATTTATGAGGAAACGTAACAGTTCCCCCTGTATCTCCACTTTCTGGTATTCCATAGCTCTGTTAATACATTCAGAATCTCGCCCTGTTTGGACAAAATGGTATATATTATCTAGATGCACAGTCATTCCTGGTATCTTCCCTAGATACACCGCGGCTCGTCTGATATGTAATGATGCCATGATCATTTCGTCCTCTTTGCCGGGCACAGGGTCATATCTACAATCTACTAGAAGTTCCTTAAGCGTGCGGGCATTTATGAGTTTGGGGGTACGTGGATGTGCTGATTCTTGAAAGGTAAGTTTATTTACTCTGGGTGGCGTAGAAAAAATGTTGGTAGCACCTCCAGTAGCCCCATCTGGGGTATCGGGCGTGAAAGGATTCGTTGAACGCGATACAGCAACTATAGGTGTGGACACAGCTATAGAAGTAGCTGTAGGAACAGATGTGGAAACAGATGTGCTTGCCGGAACTTGTGTCAGGATTTGTTGCTGTAGAGATACAGGATCTTGGCGTTGAACCTCCCTGGCAGGCGGTCTGTGTGGGGCGGGGTTAGCATACTCGGGAGCTGCGTCATCTAAATATGAGGAAAGGAAAACATCTTCTGCTGTTCTAGGATGCCCCTTAGGATGCATTTTTATTGGAAACAATGGGGGTGGCAAGTCTTTTGGTATCTCCGGAGTAGCCTTAGGTAATCGCTCGGCCAGGAGGGGATACATACCATTCATAAGGGCATTTCTTTGTCTGTCTACTTGTTCTGATTTCACTCGTGTAACTTCTTGAATTAATAGATTTTCTCGGACTTTATTTGAATTCTCTTTACTTTTCTCTTCCTGTCGGAGTGCTTTTTCTATACGTCTATGAGATTCTTTACGCCATAACTCAACGGCGTCTTTCTGTGACTGTCTGACTTTCCTCTTCCATAACTCTTCCTCTACTTTCATGATGCACTCTGCATCCCAGGTCCCAGCTGCGGGCCACCTCTGACTTTCTGGTAATTCCTTGGTGTAGTCTACCCATAAATCAAGAAATAATATAGCGTCTAAGCCGTGTTTATGATACATGAAGTACCCTGGAGTGTCCCTAGGAGGAATAGGAACAGCTTCTTCGAGTACCCCTTTTCTAGTTGTGATCTGTCTTAATTTCGAAAAGAGCGGCATATTGAAAACTGATCTGATACTTGATCTTGAACAAACTTAATACAATAAACACAATAATGAACAGTCATTCATACCACAATATGCAGGACGTATTAACACATTTAACATTTAACATTTAAATGAGCAACGATGATGATGACGATCTAAGGAAACTTAATCACTAAACATAATACTCGACATTAACTGAATTATTCTGAATTTATATACTTGATATACTAGATATACTGCTAAACAGTACAGATACACTGCTAAAACAGTGCAGACCGGATTTGTGTACCCAAACCCGTCTTGACCGGCACAACCTATGTGCACGTCAGAACGCCTCCCCAGTAATGGTACTCACCGGGTAGCTCGGAACGGAAGGCCTCGGAACGGAACTGAACTGGACCGGACTGGACTCGACTCGAAAACTTCGGACCCTTCGGAACATCGGAAACTTCGGAACTTCGGAACTTGGTGGGCCTCTGTATACCTCGGATCTTGCTCTCTCAGCTAGGCTCTGGTCGGGATACTTCGCACTTCTCACCGCCTCGTCTGGGTGTTGATCGCAGCCTCAGTCGCCCCCGCTTGACCGGAGGGAGATACAGGAAATCCTGCTGGTACGCGTTGTTATCCATCCAGCTGTGGCAGGAGACCGGGCCTGCAACGCACCGCCGGCGCGTGAGATGAGAAAGTGTCCCTGTTCGGGCGCCATTCATGTGGTAAATAATTTAATTACCGGGACTTAATTTGATACAGAAACATAATAAAAATAGCTCAGTAAATAAGAGGCAGAATCCGTGGTATTAGAGGTTCGGAATGGGCTTTATTCCAATGGACGATTCGAATCGGTGACTCCAAGTTCCATCACCACGGAGGTTCAGGAAGTGAAGTACATACTTTATTGATAGGTAATTACTTTTATACAATAGGCATTACAGTGAAGCAAATGCAAGAGGCGTAACAATTCATAATGTAGATAAAATATACATACGTAGCAAAAAGTGGGCGTAACTGGGCGTAACTAAAGAACGTCATCAGGTGTGATGTCATAATAGGGTGGTTCCATGAAAGAATTTCGCAATGTCAGCAGAAATACTTGGCAGAAATGCGCGCGCCGCAGCATGACGTGTGATTGACGTGCAACTAGGGGGTGAAGGGGACTTGACATTTAGCTCTACATGTGGCGACAGAAGTCTGGAGGGTCAAGTCAACCTAATCCCAAATCATATCTAACATCCTATGTTTAAAGAACTATGTTATCCAAAAGAGAGGTCTCTTAGAGTAGAATCTTATTCTATACTGACTATACTGACTGTTAGTGCGTGTACAAGCGTCTAAGTGTCTACACTAGATGCGAGGGCAGAAGTCTTCCATAATAATAGGGCTATGATTTACTTGCATAAAGACAGAGAAGCCGGGCCTTTGCTCGGTAGCTGGAAGAATGTTTACTTAAACTACTAGACAGGAATGCATTGGGCAGGGAGCGGAGTAGATAATTTCGAAGGTGAAATACAGTTTTTTTGGCAGGCAACAGGCTGATGTCAGGCTTCGTGAGCCGCGCAGGGAATGAGACAAAGTTCATGGTCACAGATGCAGGCTCAGACTGGAGCTTTCAGAGGCAGAAGGCAAGAAAAGCTTGATGACAGAATCAGGGCCTACTCGCCTGGACTGTAAAATGGCATAAGTGAACCATATAAAGCCGGTGGCCTTTCATACTTAGGAATGGAATATCCGACCTATTCATGGCGGATCTGAAAGAGGACATGTTGACGGTGGACGCACATGTGTTTGCGTCTTCATAACTGGAACTGGAGGGAACATACATGTACTTGTGATTCATACATGAAACCGTTGGGGTCCAAGATAGGGGACATAACTGATCGGAAAAATCCATATTTCGACAAGTTGGGTGTCATCTGCACACAATGTGATGTTGAGTCGATGTGCTCTGACGATGAATACGAGCGGGCCATGTAGACGTTGAACAAAGTCGGGCTGACAGAGGATCCTTGTGGAACTCTGCAGGTGGTTTGAGTTTGTTCTGAGTAAGGGTGGGCGTAGTTCGCGAAGTAGCACTTCGCGAAGCTACGCAAAGTGAAGTTCGCACTACGCGAGCTACGCGTAGCACTTCGCGAACTGCGTAGTAACATGTTCGCACTGTGCAAGATGTTGTTTTCAATGATTGCACAGTGCGGACAAGCAACCGGCACTGTGCAATCATTGAAAATGGCATCTTGCACAGTGCGAGCTGTAGTTTTCTGCTGCTCGAGTAGATTTTTACTCGAGCTTCAGCTTTCTCAACGCGAACTGGTAGTTTCTCATCGCGAGCGGTCGCGAGCATACGCGACCACTCGCAATGAGAAACCTGACCTCCTCGCGTTGGGAATCTCGCCGGGAGGTTTATTTTCCATGCTCGCGATCGCCAACTTGCAGTTGCTGATCGCGAATAAGGAAAAAGTCTCGCCGGGATGTCATTTTGCTTGCTCGCGGTCGCCAACTTGACGTTGAGGACCGCGAGCAAGCAAACAATGACCGCAGCACTACGCAACACTACGCTACGCGTGTTCGCACTGTGCTACGTGCAGTTCGCGTAGTGCGAAGTAGCGCGAACTTCGCAAACTACGCGAGCGTAGCGTAGTGCTTCGCCCAGGCCTAGTTCTGAGCTAAAAGGAGGGAGTCTGACACTTTGCGTTCTGCCAGAGAGGAAAGAGAGGATCCAGTCTAGGGACTTTTTCCAGATTCCCGTGTCGTGGAGTCTGCGGGCTAGGGTGCGGTGAGAGACAGTGTTGAAGGCTGCCGAGTGGTCTAGGAGGATGAGGCCCACAGTCTCTCCGCTGTCAAGGAGGGCGCGGATGTCATGTGCTGCTGTGAGAAGTGTGGTTTTGGTGCTGTGGTTCTTCCTGAAGCCTGATTGGGAGGAGTCGGGAATGTTGTTTTCTTCAATGATGGCGGCGAGTTGGCTGTTGACGGCCTTTTCCATGACTTTGACCGGATAAGGGAGTAGGGAGGTCATTCTGAAATTCTTGAGGTTGGTGGGGTCTGCTGAGGGTTTTTTCAAGAGAGGGATGATCTCGGCATGTTTCCAGTTGTCGGGGAAGTAGGCAGTCTCGAAGGAGCAGTTGATCATACGTTGAAGCTCGGGGGCGATGATGTCTGCGGCTTTGCAGTAGATGTGTTGGGGGCAGTGGTTGGTGGGGGCCCCGGAGTGGGTGGTCTTCATTATCCTCAGAGTGTCTTCGATGCTAAGGGCGGTCCAGCTGTCTAGTGTCGGCTGCTTGCTGCTGGGAGCGGTGGGAGGGGGTTCCTCGTGGGGGTTGTTGTCATTGAAGTTCTCGTAGATGGTCTTGATTTTGTGATGGAAAAATGCGTTGAGCTTGTCGCAGAGGTCCTGGAGGGGGTGATGGATGTGGACTCACTGTTCGGTTAACTCTTTGATGATTCCGAAGAGTTCCTTGCTGTTTTGTGTGTTGGTGGAGATTCTGTACTGAAGTGCTTTCTTCCCAGAGAGGCTGATGAGCTTGTGGTGGGCAGCAATGGCTGTTTTAAAGTTGTCGAGGACTGTCGGGGTTTTAGAGTTTCTCCACAGTTTTTCGAGATGTCTGAAGGTGTGTCTGGAGTCTCGGAGTTCGGTGGAAAACCAGCTGAATTTCTTGGCATGGGACTTGGAAGCTTTCCTGAGGGGGGCAATGGTGTTGGCGCAGTCGGTGATCCAGTTATGTAGGGTGTGGGCGGCAGTGGTGGGGTCATCGTCTGTGGTAGCGGGAGCGGAGCTGCCGAGGGCGGTGGCGAGCAGGCCATCGTAGATCTTGTACAAATTCCTGCGCTGGAGCTGATGCAGGCGGGGGATGTAGGATATGAAGGTGAAGTGAACACAGCTGTGGTCCTTCCAAGGGATTTCAGAGGTGTGGCTGAAGTTGATGTAGTTCCCTGCTATGAAAACGGGATCAAGGATGGGCCCAGCTGAGTGCGTTGGTTCTGATACGATCTGCTTGAGTCCTATGGTGTGGAGGTTGTCCAGGAGGGAGGCGGAGCTGGGGTCCTGGTGGTTGTCGAGGTGGAAGTTGAGGTCTCCTAGCAGTGTGAAATCGGTGGACGTTATGGCATGCGGCGTGATGTTGTCGGTGATGGAGTCGGAGAAAGGAGCATGGTGTCCGGTGGAGTCTGTAGATGTGGGTGCCTCGGAGGGTGGAGGATGGGTTGGTCTGGATCTTGAAATGGAGGTGTTCCATCAGGTCTGCGGGCCTGTCAGAGTAGGTGCCCAGCCGGAGATCGGTCATGTAGGGGATGGCAATGCCTCCTTCATGGCTGTTGGGGCGATCCTTCCGAGTAAACTTGTATCCTTCAGGGATGACGATCATGATGTCTGGTCTGGAGGCAGCGTTAGTCCAGGTTTCGGTGAGGAAGGCGGTGTCTGGGGCGGTGCTGTTGAGGAAGTCCCAGATTTCCGTGGCGTGTCTGTGGAAGGAGCGGACATTGGAGAGGATGCATCTCAGGGTTTGGGGTGCAATGGAGTTGTTGGTTAGAGGGAGGTGGTGGGTCCTGGGTCTCGGCAAAGGTGCAGGTGCAGGAATGGCGGCAGTAACCTCAGGTGAAGGGTCCATGTGTGTCGAGAGGTGAGGAGAGCTTGCAGTTGTGGTCCTTGCCAACTTTGAGTTTGTGGAGGGCCGAGGAGCTGTAGTGCTTGCGGGCTGGAGTCCCAGAGTTCCTGGCACTGGTTGCTGTCGGATCGCAGCCGGGTGCAGACGGGCTTGCCTTTGGCACGGTTTCGTGCGCTAGTGGCGCGGCCGCACTGCGGCCTCCATTAAGTAGAGGCCGGGGGAGGGTGGGACAGCTGGGCGGCAGGAGCAGGAAAAAACACGGGAGCAGGAGGGGCCACGTAGGCAGCAGCGGTTGGGACCGGCCAGAGGAAATAAAGGAGATAAGGGGAAAAAAGAAGAACAAGGTCAAGAAAATAAAGAAATAAAAGTAAATAAAACTGGAACAAGGACGAGAATAAAGAAATTAATTCTAGAACAAGTCACCAGACACAAAATAGAATGAGAACAGGACAGCCTAAAAAGCAATCAAAAGCAGTCCAGGGTGGGGACGGTGCCTCGAACCATGGTCTGTGCTGCCAAAAGCAGAGTACTGCCAGGGGGAGCTGTGGGGCTGTGTGCTGGGAGAGCAGGAACCCAGGGGGTATGGCAGGCTTGAGACATGTTTAAAGAGGTACTTAAGTGGGTGGGAGTGCTGCAGACCCACCAATCACATTTAATTTACAGGCCCTGTACCACTTTACTAGGTATTTACAAGTAAATTAAATGTGCCATTTGGTGTAAGCCAATTACACCATGCTTAACGGAGAGATTACAAGCACTTTAGCACTAATTAGCAGTAGTAAAGTTTGCAGAGTCCTAACATCTACCAAAAAACAGAAGGTGATGGCAACAAGTTTGTGGATGTCCCTGCAGAAAGGTCCAAGCCCACACACAACCAACCTATATAAATAGTGTAAAATTTAATTAATAAACTGGCACCAAAACAACAAAAATGCGGTCAGTAGAACTGGAGATATGAGGTTTATTTTAAGTTGTAAGTGACAACAGTGCCGAAAAGCACAAAGCACCACTTGCTATAAACTGGTCACGCTGGATCGGATTAAAGTCACAAGTTCAGGCCAATCAAAATGGAACGTGGGTGAAATACAGGGACCAGGTTGGTCATACAGATGAGGTACCTCCTCAAATCTGAGTGAGTAGTACATGTAGGAGGGGGCCGCAAGGAGGTCATGGCATTGTGGACGGTCGATGTTTTGGCAGAGGACCTTTGCATTGGTGGTTGTCAATTTGCTGCTGCTGTCCATATGAGTGTAGTTCCCACTGCAGCTGCATGCTGGCGATTGTCACGGATGGGTGTTCTTCAGCTCAGAGAGCACACATAGCTGTCACAAGGATGCCAAACTTCTATATTTTCCACCTGGAGTTCAAGAGGGGTACATTCTGATACCAGCCAATCCTCCAGGGCACGAGCGCTTCTCGCTAGCCTCGCGCAGACTGACCCAGGAGCAGCGCCGGCACTACAGCCCGCACCCAACCGCCGAGTGCGGGTCCGGCTCCTGCAGGATCCGCGCCCACGCCGCCGTGACAGCCGCTGATTGACAGCCATGAGACCAAGACGCTGACTTTGAGAGGGGGACACGGCACGTCTTTTTAGACAATTTTGAAGATTTTTTTACTGTTATATTTCAGTAGAGGCAATTCCCTTTTTTACTCATTTCTCCTGCATTTGGAAACTGAAGTGGAGTTTTTATGCTTTGCTCAGATCCCCACCGAAACTGAAGATCCGGTTCCCCTACTCCTTTGGAGACTTTAAAGGGGAGCCGTTCGCAGGCGAGGACCTAGTCACCTGTTTGCTGCTGTGGAGTCCTCTGATCCCTGGAGGAGCTGTGGGGGTATCGGGACTTTTCGCGCTTCCTTGCCTGAAAGGCTGTCACCCGACGCTGGGACTGCGAGGCCCAGGGTGCTCGTGGACATCGCACCTGGCGCCTCTTCCCGGCCCCTCCCCTCATTAACTCTCCTTGAAAGCGCCTCACGGCCCCCGCTTCGCGGGAGCCGTTTGCAGGCGAGGACCTAGTCACCTGTTTGCTGCTGTGGAGTCCTCTGATCCCTGGAGGAGCTGTGGGGGTATCGGGACTTTTCGCGCTTCCTTGCCTGAAAGGCTGTCACCCGACGCCGGGACTGCGAGGCCCAGGGTGCTCGTGGACATCGCACCTGGCGCCTCTTCCCGGCCCCTCCCCTCATTAACTCTCCTTGAAAGCGCCTCACGGCCCCCGCTTCGCGGGAGCCGTTCGCAGGCGAGGACCTAGTCACCTGTTTGCTGCTGTGGAGTCCTCTGATCCCTGGAGGAGCTGTGGGGGTATCGGGACTTTTCGCGCTTCCTTGCCTGAAAGGCTGTCACCCGACGCTGGGACTGCGAGGCCCAGGGTGCTCGTGGACATCGCACCTGGCGCCTCTTCCCGGCCCCTCCTTCTCCTCCTACTAAAGCCACGCCCTCCATCGCACGAGCGGGACGCGCGGGTCGCAGTCCGGGGCGAAGACCGGGCGAAGACCGGGCAAAGAGCGGGCCGTTTGAGGCCGTTCGAGTACGGACGAGGGAGGGCGTGGGGCACCTCAGTCTGTCTACCAGGTGCTGTCGGTGACATTATGACCACGAGAGAAACCAGGAGCAAGAGTGCTATGGCGACGGGAAGGCCAACAGGTACATTGGATACGTACTTTGCTAAAGCTGGGTCCCTTCTCGTGGATGAGATTTCCATTCTTGAAAGACGTATCTCCCAAGAAATAGACTGGGTGAGGAGATCCTCCCTGGGACCCATCGCACATGCTGCCACCCCCGCCAAGCCACCAAGTCTCGTAAAACTTCCGGCAGGGGGTGAAGCGGGGCTGCCTGCTCTTCTAGACCTATCTGATACCAACTGCTCCATTACCTCCTCCATTGACTGTGAAAATTCTGAGCATGCAGAGCTTAGCATCCTACCTCTCCCAAACTGCAAGGGCCCCTTAACACACACCACTGCTGAGGCAGCTGCCACTGAGCAGTCTATAAGCAAGACCCAGCCCACACAGCGGGAGAAGGAGGGAGCAATCCCGAAAACGGGTAAAAGGGCCAACAAAACTAGGGGGGGGTATTTCTAAAGCTACTAAAGTTAACCCTAGAGTTAGGGGAACTAAACAGGACATAGCTAGCAAAGGGCCGGCCTCATCCCGCAAACACGAAGCCATCCATCAACACACCCCGGAAAAAAATCCTCCTAGCAAACAAAACGCTGCAGGGATGTATGATAGTATGTTCTCTGATTTACGCACCCTTCTGAGGGAACTGCTTAATCCCCTAGAAGACCGTCTGGCCAACATTGAAATCTGCCTAATAGACTTGCGCAAGGGACTATTAGGTTTAGTATCAGACCAAAGAGCAGGTATGCATGCAGTAGGTGGGCACTCTAGAGGGGTTCCCAATGTACCTAACTTACCTTCAGATTCCATCATCGCGTCCCCCCTACCTCCGACAGCCACCTTATTGGAAAATGTGCAGCCGGCTCCTTTGCTAAAACCCGCCTCTGCACTACCCGTCACAGGATCTTCCAATAGGCTGAATTTATCTGGTACGGCCTCTGGTATTAATCAGGTAAAATCACCAAATGACGTAAGGAACCCCAAAGATAGGCAAGACAGTCTACAAGATCGGCGCAAAGTGGTTAATTTGCCTCCCGAGGCTGCAGCCTATTCTGTCGTCTTGAAGGGAGTACCCCCGTTTGAGGGAACCGCGCTGGAACCATACGACGCTTTACATAACAAGGTTACTAGTTGGCTTAATACTCACAGGCCACTTCCACCCAATATTAGGGGAGAAATTCTCATGGTCAGAAGAGTCCCTTGGATTGGCCACACCGATAAGAAATGTGTTGGTGACTGTATAATTGTAAATTTTAGGAACCCCAAAATCGTGTCCTATATTTGCAATTGGACCGGGAACAAAGGGTCTACATCTATTGAAGTGGTCCCCCTGTCATATTTTTATCCCAATACTTTTAAGCCAATTTTGACCATTGACAATGGTTGGACCCGGGTTGGACTGTCCACGGATGGCTGCAGAGTCAGGCCCACCCATAATGCTTCATGCACAAACTTTGGTAACCTTTTTCATCCCAATAGATACAGCTGTCTTGAACAGACGGATTGACTCTCTAAGGGCCAGGGGCATGGCGTATGTTAAATAGATATCGCCATTCAAGAATATGGCGCCCCCCAACGGGTGAATTTGACATCTATTAACCCCCACGGTGAAGAAACTGAATCATCTAAAACTAAAATTGTCTTGGGTGGTACAAATAATAAGTTAAAATTGCCAGTTCCAACGCATCATAAATCAGACCCGAAGGAACCATCTACTGTGGAAACATTCCTGCCCAGTCTTACGACTGTACAATTGGATGTTGCTCCGCTCAAAAGTGCTGGAAGTGTCCCTGACCCGCTTGACATCCCTTTAAAGGTTCTCTCCTGGAATGTCGCTGGCATTGCAAATAAACTTGACACGAGCGACTGGGAGTCCCTGATAGCTAACAGCGACATTTGCCTCTTTCAAGAGACTTGGGCAAGGGAGCCACTATCTAGAGTGGGGTATGCTGTGTTCGAAATCAACGGGACTTGGTCAGGAAGAGGGAGGCCCTCCGGAGGGTTGGCGATCTGGGTGGCTAGTCACATTGGGTGTAATGCGGAGTGTTTACCGACCCATTCGCAGGACATCCAGTGCGTTCTACTCAGGTGGCCTAACGCTTCGAGCCTAGCAATAATCAATGTATACTCCCGTCCCACCAAGCTGGCCATGGAATCTCCCACACTTGACGATCTTACCAGCTTCCTGGCCACCCTCCCTAATGACTCTAAGATAGTCCTGGGAGGCGACTTGAATTGCCACTTTGAGCCCTTAGAAGGCCTTAAGGAAGGAGCCCTCGTTGCGGAAGACGACCTCTGGGGCGTACCGCGTTGTCAATCGCCATATGTTAAAATCTGGTCGCCCCTAGTAGTACAAATTCTGTCCTTAACGTTAAATTTTTCTTTAAGGGCATGCAATGGCCGCAGTATCTCAGATACACCCTCTGCATGTACTTTTAACAGGGTGAACCAAGAATCTAGGTTAGACTACATCTTTGTAGATATTAGTCTCTGGCCTATGGTTCAGGATTTTAGAATAATACCAAGAACGGACAGTGATCATAACGCACTTGTAATGTTTATGGCGCACCCTAAAGGTGCTGATCGATCACTTGCCGCTAAGCCCAGCAAAGACCCCGGGAACTTGACAATTAGTTCCAATAGACGCAGGATCAAATGGGGGAAATTGGCGAGCTCCGAAGAGTCCCTAAGCAAGATTTTTCGGCTAGCACTCCCGAAGCTAATAGAAACGGACAATCTAATTTCACAGCCAAGAAATTTGGAATTCAACAAGAAATTAGCCCACATACATGAGGAACTGGTGGCCCTTTTAGGTGAGGTCTTTTACCCAGTGTTACCCCCAAGGAAAAATACAACTCAAACTTCAACCTGGTACAATGCATCTTGTAAAAAGGCTAAGTCCGAACTCCTGAAGGGCGTCAAAAAAGGATCGGACAAGAGCAAACTTGCTGAGCTAAGACGAATCTACAAGAAAACAATGGCAGCGGCACGAGCCGAATGGGATTGGAACAAATGGCAGGATCTAACATCAGCACTGGAAGCGAAAGATCTGAGGAAATTTTGGTCCCTGGTAAATACTGGTATGCCAGACCCCAAAGCTGCAATTGAGCCAAATATTGCAGCATCTATATGGGAGGCCCATTTCGGCCAATTATACCAGGAACCACCCCAAACTGATGGTGGGAGGGACATGGTCTCTACTGTTGCTCCTGCCTTAGTACCAGCCCTAGAATTTACTCTTTCCGAGGTGGTCAATGTCATTCTAGCCCTTTCGAGGGGGAAGGCCCCTGGTCTTGACAGGTTGCCTGGCGATCTTTTTCGCTCATACGCAGACATATGGGGTCCCTATCTCCTTACACTCTTTAACGCTATTTTGGGTGGGATGGAGATTCCTTGTACTTGGCTGGGGGCTGAGATAGTGCCCATTTTCAAAAAGGGTTCGCCTCTGCTCCCAGCCAACTACAGGCCAATAAGCCTCATAGATGTCCCCCAGAAAATTTACTCGCGCCTACTCCTAAACCACCTTATGGAGTGGATGGAGGAAAATAAAATTCTCAGCCCTCTACAAGCTGGCTTCCGGAAAAACACTTCCACCATGGATCAGATCTTCCGCCTCGTACTCCTATATTGGAAAACTGTGACCATTGAGAGGGGAAGGCTGTACATGGTGTTCGTGGACCTGAAGTCAGCTTTTGACCTGGTCCCCAGGAAGAAACTATGGGAGACACTAACGGGGCTGGGAGTTCCACCCCATCTTTTAAATGCCATTACTAGGCTCCATGAAAACAACTTTGCACAGGTCAGGTATGGAAGGACGGGTGCGCTGACATCTAAATTCCCAGTTCGTAGAGGGGTCAGACAGGGTTGTGTCCTTGCCCCGACCCTGTTCTGCCTCTACGTTAACAATGTAATTGCATATCTTGACAAGGTTCATGATAATGACGCCCCGTCTTTGGCCGGCAGGAGGGTACCGGCCATTATGTTCGCGGACGATACCCTCCTGCTGTCCAAATCCCCGATGGGGATACAACGGATTTTAGATGGCTTTGGCCTTTTCTGTAGCCAACATGGCTTGGAAATAAACACAGGGAAGACCAAATTTATGATATTCAACCCCTCAGCCAAAACTAGACCTAACCCATCCCTGAGTTCAGTTACACTGGAGAGAGTAAAAACCTTTCAGTACCTAGGGGTAATGCTGCATGAGAACCTATCATGGGAACCTCACGTAGCAATCAGTCGTATGAAACTTGCACAACTGTCTGGGGGAATTTTGAAGGTAGCAAATTCCTCCACCTACAAACCAATTAGCCCGGCAGTTGTAATGTACAAGTCACAAGCTAAAGCAGCCGCATCCTACGGTGGAGAACTCTGGGGCTACAAGGCGGGTACAGGAATCACTAATGCAGAAAACAATTTTTTAAGGCGTCTCCTGGCCCTCCCCCGAGGCACACCCCTTCTTCCTTTAAGAATGGATATGGGTTTACCCTCTATAAAAGAGGACCTGGAACTTATGCCATTAAGGTTCTGGCATAGGCTCTGGTCCACTGTTGAGCTTCTACACTATAGGCAAGAGCTTGTACATGTTATGAATCTGAACTCCTGCGACAAAATTACCTGGCTAGCCTCGATAAAGAAAGAACTCTATAGGCTGGGACTCCCCGAACTATGGGACTCGCCAGAGCAAGGCTGCCTTGGGGTCTCCCGCAAACGCCTTGTGGGTATATATAGGGAACAACGTTATGCCTCCCTGGTCTCGGCATCTAACAAAGGGTCCTTGACTGACCGATTTTTGACTTTCAAGGACCATTATCAGTTTGAGGGATTTATGGACATTATTTTTCCCATCCTATCTAGAAAACTGTTTATACAATGGAGGCTAGGGACTCTCCCTATTAAAACTTTTACCCACAACTGGACAATAAAGAATGATAAAATTTGTCCAGGGTGCTGCAACCATGATGAGGTAGAAACCCACATTTTGTTCTTTTGCCCAGCTTACAATAGACCAAGAAGATACTGGCTAGTCCCACTATGCAGAAATCTGGGCATTAGGAGTCATCAGCAGGTGTACAGAATACTGAAAACGAACACTGATCCGCATATAGTGTTTGCAGTTGCAAAATTTTTAACGGCTATGTGGCATATAAGGTCTAACATAAATAAGAACTGTGTTGTTTAATGAATTCCATTTTCTAGATGCCCGTAACATTTGTACATTGATTTTATTGCTTTTATCATGCTTGTATTTTTAGTGATGTTTTAAATGTATTGTGTGATTCTATCTTTTATGGCCTAATCGGCCGAAATAAAGAAATTTTGGATTGGATTGGATACCAGCCAAGCGTACAGGATTTGGGAACAATTCTTGGAGATCAAGACTCACTCCAGCAAATGCCCGCATCAGGGCTCAGGCAAGGCTAGTTGGTGCTGGTCTGCTGAGCAGTTGCAGGGAGGCCTCTGGAAAGCTTATTGTGTCTCTGTAACTCAATAGGTCAGTCAACTGACCCTTGGGGTCACGTCTGGGGAGCCTGGGTTTAAGGCAAGCAGGTCCAATCTTCCTTCTCCAGACAGCAGAGCAGGACTTATCTAAATCTTTGACAGGTCTGAATTGTTCTGATGAGAAATTATGAAGGTTCCTTTTTTATCCCCAGTGCCAGCCTGTGTGTGGGGGATGCCCTCCTTCCTCCTTTCCTGGGTTTGACTCCAAACTGTCTAGGGTAACAACGGGTAGACATGCCTAGGTGTGAGGTGATTTGGCAATTGGCATGTCAGGCAGCACTTAGAAGGGGTGGGCAAGCCCTGAAACTATCCAGAAAGGGCAGAGTGCAACTCTCTATGCCATCCTGTGCAGGAGAGCAATACCATGCACCACATCCAAGGCCCTTTTGTCTCAATGTCTGGAAGGAATACACAAAACACCACAACAGAACCATGCAAAGTCATGTAACCCTTGACAAAGGCAGAAAGGCACATTTGTTTGTGTCAGAAAAATGCCAGCCTTCAAAAAGTCGCATTTTTCAGGATTGTAACATAAAAGACGGCTTTATCATTAAAGAGGATTTTAAATTACAATTCATTTGAGAGGAAACAGCATTTCTCTGTCTGGCCAGAAACTGAAGGTATCACTCATTAGTGTAATAAGGAAACCCTGTGTAAGCGTAATGGAGAGATAGCCTTACAACATTAAAAAACGATGTTTCACTGACAGGACATGTAAAACTTAAGCACATATGCCCTACTTTTTACATACCATGCACCCTGCTCTATGAACCTTAATTCTAATCTCTTGTAAAATAGTCAAGTTATTCCTGTAAAAATTTGTCAAATAATGTGAAAAGCGATCAATAAGAGATTAAAATTAAGTGAATATATATTTAAGTATTGAACATTTTGACACGCAAAGAGCTGTTGGAAAAAAGCCCCCAAGACCTATTTTTGTTGTGGAAAGGATGTTTTTAACTGTGTATACAGTACATAAAGGTGTATGTAGTATGTATGGGCATGAATGAGAGGAATGCGATTGTGGTTTGTAATCATGGTCTATTCACACAACCACAAAGTTGACTTGTACCTGTGAACTGAAATTAATATAAAGGAGAATAAATAGATAATTGATCATTGGAGAATAAATAGATTGAATAAAACACAATACATCCTCTCAGCCTTGTATGCATATTCATGAGAGAAGTTTTCAGAATAGTAAATACAAAGGTAGACTGGGTTTCTGAATCCAATTTGCAGGATGCGTCGGTCTATCAATGAACACCAGCATGATGTGTAACACATTTTTTTAAATTTACATTCAGTATTCATTACAACTTTGAGCATATCAGGTCAATCAAGTATCCTATATGCAGGTACGCCATCATGAAATAATTCAGCTTGTACTTCAAATGTTTTTAGTTGCGCAACATACATGATTCTGTGTGAATCAAATGAATATGTCCATTATGTCACACAGGAAACATTCATGAAGAGTGCTGAAGGTGTTTTTCCTGCTCAGGTACTAAAGAATGTTAGCCAATATTGATCAATATACACATAACTATGAATACCCAAGTGGACAAACTAGCAAGATCAAGCATTGTAACTATTAAAACTCTGCACAAATCTTCCCCCATCACGGATTTCCACACAAGGTCCAGGCTACCATCTCTCTTGTTCTGTCCAAACTCTATTATGTCAATAGCCTCTACCACGGAACACCTTTAACGAATATGAAAAGACTACAACGGATTCAGAACTCGGCTGCCAGACTACTCTTACATATAAAGCTGCAAGACCACATCCACATGCCTTGAAAGCCCTGCATTGGTTACCTTTTGCCAGAAGATCCACGTTCAAGGTGCTTTGTATCACCCACAAAATGATACATGGAACAGGATCGCCTCTCATTAAAAATAAAATCACCAAACAAATGCAATTAAGTAACCGTCGCTCTACAGTGGCACCTCGCCTCAAAATCCCAATGTACAAGAAAAAAAACCCAGGTGGCACATCCTTCAATGTTCAAGCAGCCAAGCTATGGAACTCTTTAACCCCCCCAACATAAGATGTATGGATTACCAGCTTATCTTAAAAAAACGACTCAAAATTGTCTTTTCCCAAATAAACACCATACGCAAACAGAAATATAAAGCATTTCCCTCTGTATATAGGCATTTATTTGGACTAAAGATATGTACCTATAAATGTGTATTGCTTTGTATAAACATATATAATAATTACTTTTTTTAAAATATAGATATTCATTAGTTCTGCTTTACAAATGTACTTATACTGATGGTTACATTATTCTATGTTTTTAACATGTCTAAAAGTGGCTGCATAAATAAGTATATCTTATATCATAACTATTTATCTACTATTGCTTTACGAGAATACAGCACTTGAAAGCCGGATTTTATAAATGCATCTTTAATCTACATATACTACATGGTGATTTTGCAATAAACTGAACTTTTGCACGATTCTGTGGTCCGTATCCGTTTGTCAGAAGCGACATTATCGGAGTTCCTGGATACTACCTTCTTTATGCATACGTATACCTTGCATGTACTTATGTATTTATTACTTTTCTTCTACTTCAGCATATCCAATGTGTTACCCTATATCTCACCGTATACCACTCTCAATATATCCTCTACCTCAACTCTCTGACTCATCACAAACCTCATTCTACTACTCTTTCCAATGCACTACCCTATTTCTCACCCTATACCTCCATCGATATATCCTCTACCTCCACTATCTTATTCATCCCAAACCTCGTACCACTACTATGATCCCCCAAATAACCCTTTCTAGACTCTTCCCTCCTCTATCCCTCCGTGCTCCATCACATACCTCTTATTATTCAGATCTCCCGAACAAGTCTTTCTAAACCCTTACCTCTGACTCTTTCCCCTCCACCCCCTTTACTCATCCCAAACCCCTGCCTACTGTTATCAAATCCAAAAAACAGAAACAAAGAATCTAGACCCATCCCTCTTCCATACCTCCACTTTTCATTTTCAATACAAAAAACAGACTAACATGTCCACAACTCAAATTAATTTCATATTTCCCTATACTAACTCCCCTTTACTCATCCCTTACACTATTCCTTATCAATCCAAATAACAGACTAACATGTCTACCAGTCAAACTAATTGCATATTTCCCCATCCTAATTCCCACTAATCCTGTCTGGGTTCCGGAGTAGCGTGTTACTCTCCGAAACAGGTCTTCAACCCCTCATCAGGCGTAGCAGGCAATAAATAAATGCAAACCTTTTCCCTCTTCTATCCCTCCACTATCCTTCTCAATCCAAATAACCGACTAACATATCCAGTACTCAAATTACTTTCATATTTCACTTTATTAATTCACCACTAATCCTTTAGGGGTTACGTAGTAGTGTGCTACTCATTGAAAAAGCGCTTCAACGCCTCGTCAGGGGTAGTAAGCGCTATATAAATGCTATTACAATTACAATGACTACATTGATGCAAAGATGCTTTCAATTAAATAAATGCATATGCATGATTAGGTTCAAAAGTTAAAGAGAGGCAAATAATATTTATAGCAATATATGATGTGGTGGCATACATTTTTACATCTGTTCTGATGAAAAGACTACAACGTACATTTGGATCCACATACATTGATACATTTCAATGAGTATACCTACTTATATCAAAGTTAAAAAGACAGTTTATGACATGCGGGATTGAGGCATTATCACCTTACAGGGACAGTCTGTAAACATATGTCACAGAGTAACATTTATGTATGTTAAGGGCCTCATTTATAAGGATTTCCCGTAGGGCAGCGCCACAGGCTTTCCTGCTGCGTTGCCCTACAGTAAAAGAAAAGGGCAGGAATCCACTGTACCTTCAGATTCCTCTCCTTTTCCCCTGTGCTGGCACACAATGGGCTGCCTTGCGCCAACGCAGGCACCTTTGCCCCATGATATAAGGGTGCCTGCGTTGCGGGGATGATTCTTTTTGTGCAGTAAGGGAAACCTTCCTGCACAAAAACAATCACAAAAGGGTTTTCCTCTTTCTGTGTGTGCTGCAGTATGCAGCACACATAGAAAAAGGAAAAAAACAAGGAGAAATAAAGATATTTTTCCTCTTTGTGCCTCCCTTTTATAGGCGCTGACACTGGGGCAGTGTCAAAAAGGCATGAATGTTGCTGGGAATGCCCCCAGCAACACCCGTTGCACGGCCCTTTAACGCAGAAAACTGCATTGTGGGGAACCATATTTACGAGGCCGCATTAAGCCATAAAAAGTGGCTTAGTGCTGCTATGTAAACATGAAGCAGGCTCCTGTGCTACAGATCGTCACAGAAAGAGACGTTCCGGCAGCGCAAGGGGCCTCATAAATGAGGGCCTAAATATTTTTACCCTTATTA
Source organism: Triturus cristatus (assembly GCF_964204655.1). NCBI lineage: Eukaryota > Metazoa > Chordata > Amphibia > Caudata > Salamandridae > Triturus > Triturus cristatus. The sequence continues at coordinate 137,141,389 of NC_140589.1, read as the reverse complement.
GTGAAGGGCTTAGGCCACCATTGCATCAATTTTTTGTGACACTGTGGCAGCATAATCTATGCGCTACACTGCGCCCTAATTACAAAGTGACGCATCCAGGCAGATGCGTCACTTTCTAAAGCCCTGCGCTTCATTATACCTGCATCAGGTATAATGTATGCAGATGGGGGTATTCCCCGTAAAAAAAAAAAAAGGCTCGCAGAGGTGGTGTAGTGAAATCTCATAGATTTCGCTACAGCTCTTCTTCAAGCCTTTTTTCAAGCAGGCGTAAGGCCTGACGCAAGGCCTTTCACATGGGACTCGCCCCTTGTAATGACACATTGCTGGAGTTGCGTCTGTTTTCCGACACTCTCCAGCAATGCTTTGTTTCAGCGTCAACAGATACATCAGGATTCCTGTTGTATCTGTCGAATCCTTGCAACATGGAGAGACATAGTTTAAATACGGCACACCCACGGTGTGGCAAGGAGGGCGCAATGAAAAGTGTTGCTTCGCTGTTTCCAACCAGCGATGGAACACTTTTCATAAAAGAGGCCTTTTGTGTGGTTTGGTTGATTATAATGCTTTAAAGGCTTCCATTTATATTTATTACTAAAGTTACTATATTTGTAAGGTAGTTACTACATTTTTACATGACATGTTATGCATCTAATTACCTTTAGTTTTGCTGAGCTGCTGCAAATAATGCCACACTAGTTGAAGATAGATCCCAGGACTTGTGGCATCAGAAACCTACTGAGACTGTTGTTTTTGGTGTGGGTGGGTTTAAAAATGTATGGTTCTTTCATTGCTGCTGAAGTCCGTTGTCCACCAAGGATTTGCCGCTGGCAACATAATCTACATATGCAAACGGAGTACAGATGCCTTTCTTGTCCGTTCTCCAATTTTTCAACCCAGCAAATATCAATGCAGAAGTAACAGTGTTGCAGAGGTGGCATGCAGAAGGAGACATTTATTTCCTCAATGCTCCCAATTCTTATTAAGGCAGATGGAAATTCATGGTGATGGGTGGAACATCTGCTGATTCTTGACAGGTCCTCCACATCCACTAACATCTAAATAAGTGCCTAAGTGCCACTAATGTGTGAAATTTAACTTGGCTTCTCTGATTCTAACATGCCCTCTCTTAGACTCCTGTATCATAGAAATAACGTCTTGTTTCACCTACAACATAACAACAACATAATGAAACCCATAAGCAAAGAAAAGGTCAGATTAGTTGAAAATATATTTGCGTGGGGTGGTGTCCTCAAGAGGAGAGCAGATGCTAAAGAATAATTATTATTAAGAATACTTTTTTGTAGATACTGCTCTGCACCACAATTTTGTAATTTCACATGACTGCTAAAAAGTGTGGGATATTGAGCTGGCCTCAGCACACAGGGCTTGTAAATAAGCCCCCCCCCCCCCCCGGTTTCCAGTTTCTCACACTCAACAGTTTCTTCTTACAGTCCTGATTTGCTGTAATCTTTGGACACTAAGCAACCTGTGGTTGATGATAGTTTAACACAAATCATCGCAAATTTGGGCTCTTTTAACACTAATGTTCCCTGAAGTGGGCTGATTCTATGACTTTAGACTCACCATTAAATTCCCTACCTCTAAGGCTCTGGGAGGAGGTATCAAATTGCCTTGCCAAACCTCTGCCATCCTATTGTGAGCTCTATTTATCTTCTGGAGTTGTACCTTCAGACTGGAAAAAAAGCAATGGTGGTCCTGCTGTTTAAAAAATCCTATGCGGACCCACCCCTTTTAAGCAACATTAAGCCTATATCCCAGAAATATGTCTATAAAATGTCCTTCAATTTTCTTGAAGGGAATAGTGTACTTCCAGCTGGCCCACGGCACTGAATCTGCTCTGGTAGTATTGCTGGAAGATCTTACAATGGCAGCAAACAATAGTCACTTTTACTCTTGGTACTACTTGACTTGTCTACTGTCTTTGATAGAGTAAATCATGACATCCTGATCTCAAGATTAGGGGAGGTTACCATCCATGGTGTTGCCCCTAAGTGGTGTAAATCTTACCTAGAAAGCAGTGAACAAGCTATCCTCCTGCCTTAGCCCTAAATTATTTAACATCTAAGACAACTGGCAAAAGTGATTAGCTGTCAAGGCATTGTTTCATGAATTATGCTGATGATACTCCAATAAATTTGTCAGTAGATCAATCCAGTCCTTTGCCCTTGGAGGCTTTTTATAACTGCTTTTTGCGATATATTGTGTTAGTTAGGGCAAAATTAACTGAAGCTCAATAGGGAAAAGACAGAAATTCTATGTTGTGTCATAGGTAGACCTCCTTATCCGTTACCAGCAAATTTCTGACCGCTACCCACAACCCGACTTCTGAAGCTTCTTTGGCGGTGCAGAATCTTGGTGTATACATGGACATATATTTTCCTCACTACTCATGCAAACAAGCTTTCAGCTATCTCATTTTCTCTAATGCGGCTCTTCCACAAAATTCTGCCATTATCCCCGTCCAACACCATCCGCTGTTGGCCCAGTCACCCATTCTGAACCTGGATATATTTAATTGACAACCAGTGCCCAAAAGAGTCAAGTTTAAGACCCTGTGCATAGTTGATAAATCTATATATTTGGTCAGGCCTCACTTTCTGCAATCCGGATTTACCCACTACAGGCCTTTCTTGTACACAAGTTGGCCATTACTCATTCTCTGCCCAGGTTGCACAGCTATGGAATGCTCTTCTCCCCTTGCTGCACCATGCTAAAAATCTACCATCCTTTCAGGTACTTTGCACCATATCAAAAATCTACGATCCCTTCAGGAACTTACCCAAAACTTGACTATACACACTTTAGGAGGATTCTTTTGGTAGTTCTTTCTTATTTTGACACATCAACATGGTTATTGAAGTCAGGGTACCTTTAGATAACAGTCTTGATCGACAAATTGAAATAATAATAGTTATGATAATAATCATATTAAAAGTATCAATAGCTACCATCATCAAACATATATTCGATGGTCCCTCTTACATGCACTTTTAATATCATTTTATTTTACACAGAAAGCCAATAATATTTAGCAAATAATGAGACATGTAGAAAGCTAGGTACAGCAGCTGCCCACTGTTGTTTCATTAGGACTAGTGGTAACACTAATCATGTGGTCAGAAAACAATATCTCATACTTGGACTTGCCTTGGATTGTGACCTTTAGGCTGATGTTTGATTTATGAAATCTTCCAATAGACAAATAGTTTTTTAGAACATAAAGAAGAAGAGCTCTAAAATCTGCTATTTTTTCAGTTCCAGCCCGTGATATTTTGTAGGGGATCACTGACAGAGTATTGGAAACAAAAATATGGTGTGGACAAAAAAATGTGCCAAAAATACTGAGGACCAAAATATTGAGAAGGTAACCGCAGATAGGTAACAATTGATTTACTATTCTTAATCCACCTCTACACGGCTTGAAGATATAAGATATAGTCAAAGTACATATATTTGGAGATATATTTTGTAAAACTTTGCTTACCTACAGAAACTTACCTTCACAATATTTTTGTACCCAATACTCTTGGCACAATATCTTGTCCCGTGATGTTTTTGTTTCCAATATTCTGTCGAAACACCTTTAGTAGGAGTGATCCCAACAAGGATTCTTCCATAAGAGTGGTACAAACTGGAAGTTGTTTGGTAAATGTAATCATTCAGACTGAAACCCATTAGTTAGTGCTTTCAATGTATTTATCCATTAATGCACTGTATGCTGGGACTAGTACTTCAGATGTTCGAATAAAACACTACTTTTTTTATGTGCGCCTGGTCAAATATCTGTGTGATGACGCTGTGACCCTACAGATTTGGGGACATGTATAAACAAGTAACAACGATCCCAATGAATTTTCTGTTAGGTATACATTTTTAAATCATGAATCCTCTGTGGTATTAGTTCATCAGCGGCCATGTTTTTCTCAGGCTTGCAATGTGTAAAAAAAGTTTCAGAAGGAATTTTCAAATTTTATTTGAGAAATAATTGGGAAACAGATACAAAATGGATAAGAAGAAATATTAGGCAATGTGGGTGATGCTGCAGAATTGGAAACACATCCAAATAATTTTCATAATATTCAACACATTTTAGAATGCACTTAATTCATGCAAACTGAGGGAGTGGGCTTGTAAACAAATAATGCAAAATACCACCAGCAGTGCACAAAAGTTCTTTCATGTCATGGACTAACTACCCTGTTTGCAAATATTGAACATCAATTCCACCATGTTTGCAGTTTTCATAAACAATCTTGAATCTATAGATGATAAATGTCTCTTTGGGTACATAATTATAAAAGGGGATGAGTTACACTGACATGCCATATCCATGATGATTTTCTTTAGTGCTGCAATGATAATCAATCAATCTGAGCTTGTAAAAAGCTTGGCATGGAATTGCTGCAGATTGGCGAATAGTACACCAGAGAGATCAAAGCAATCATGGCTCATTTAAAAATATAGTATTCATCGGTTTTGTCAAAAACTTGCAAAATGCACTGCTATGTTTCAATGAAGAAAGTGCAAACTCCTGATTTTGTTGTCGTACAATTATTTTTTGTTGTTACATGATTTAGTTGATTCTTGTGGCAAAGCACACAAGAAATTATGTTGACACCATAAAATCCATCCAATATTATTTTTGACTTTCATTCATCCATTTCCAAACATTTTTCGGTTTATGTCAAATAAAAAAGCATCATAACAATACATAATAAAATTCTATAAAATCATCCATCTCACAATATAGTACCAATTAAAATAAATTACATATAAATACCGAAGCAATAAATTGTTAAAATAAATCTGATAAAACACATCAAAATACATTATGGATGGCAGGCTCTACAACACATTCATCTGGCACTGAGGCTAATTAATTTAATTTTCCAAGTCACTCAATAAGTCTCTGATACAGAACACCTTGGAAAGGAACATAGCAACGCTGGAACAGACTGTCCCATCACTTAGGTCATACAAGTATTTAAATGCCTCATGATGGTAAATAATTAGTTCTTTTAAAAGGAGATGTTTGAGATCAAATTTCCTGGGAGTTAAGTAGAACCTAAAGAAAAGTGCTTTGTGCTGAGTTGACTTCTCCGACCAATTGTCACTGGGGGATTTCCGAGTAATGGTGCCCCACGCTTCTTTCTTTGGGAATGTGGTTATACAATGAAAGATAAGAAGGCAAAATCAAATTAAAGGTACTTGTAAAACGTATTGTGGGTTAAGGTAAGGTACAATTTACAACCAAGCTGATGATTCAGTGCAGTTTAACTGTCCACTGACAGCTAGTCGGATCTGACAGGGCTCTTTTCTCTCGACAGACCCTAAGTACATGCTCCTTTAGATCCCTATTAGAATAGCCAGTCATGTGCTTTGGGTGTGCCAAGAGGTTGCTCTCTGTCTGCCCCAGGCCCAACAACAACTGTTTTCTATGCCATAGCCAAGGGATTTTCTTAGCCTGGTCTAGGTCCATACAGTTCTTAATGATTGATCTGGTGAAATGAATCTCTAATTTAGACCATACAGATCGCCATAATAAAAGCGGTTTGCTTTCTAGGGTATCTGATAGAAAATCAGCTCCCAATGCCCAATGAACAATAGATTCCGTGGTTGAGTGGGATGCGGCTAACAATCTCCTAAAAAACTAGGGCCTGATTCACATATGTAAACTGAGACAATAGTCTTACTTTACGACTTTCGGTCTTCACAAAGGGCATTTACAAGTAGTAAAGTTTGACTTTTGTCTCATTTAAACTTAAGTTTTGGTTTAAGATTAACTCAGCTAAACCTAAGACCACAACTTAAGTTTAACTGAGACAAAAGTCTAATTTAATTTGTGTTAACCCTTTATAATGCTAAAAAATCTCTGCTGTGACATATGGTGTGGGGATCTGGGGCATGGGGGACAGCACCATCTTACAAAACCAAGAAATGTAGACCACGATTCACAAAGGTAAACTGAGACGAAAGTCTAACTTTACTACTTTCGGTATTTACAAAAGGTATTTACGAGTAGTAAAGTTAGACCTTTGTCTCAGTTAAGCTTAAGTTTTGGTCTCAAGTTTAACTGAGACCAACAGTTGACTACTTTTGGTCTCAGTTAAACTTAAGACCAACACTTAAGTAGACTACTACTGCTGCAGCACAAAACATACAGGGCCAGATGTATCAAGTGTTTTTCCCATTCGCACACGGGCCGATTCTGTGAATCGGCCCGTTTGCGAACGGGGAAATGCCAAAAACTCTTGGAGCAAACGAGCTGGAGCGGCCGCTCCATCTCTAGAAAACAGGTACTCACTAAGTTAGTCACATGTACAAGAGAGAGAGTTAGTTCGGATTGACGCTGTTTTTGCATCATTTATTTATTTTGTTTTTTGTAGAATATCCGGTCCATTTATATGAAGCCCTGATGATAGTCCCAGTACTATTCGCCTGGGTCTTGAAACGCGTTGGCATTTTGGGAGGCATTTAGTTAATTCTTAATGCGGCGAGTGTTGAAGGAAATTATTGGATAAAGGATTGATATACTATTCAGACATTCTTTTGACGCTGGAGTTGGAATAACACACGTGGTTCATAACATTGGATATTTTCATGTTTATTACTAAATTTTGTATATGATGTAAATGTTCCTAAAAAATTGTTTTGCATCAGATTAATGTATGAATTCATTTGCTGATTTTGTCATGTTGCAAGCTGTTGCCAATAATTTTTTCACAGTGTCCATTTGTGTCTTTAAGTGTATGTTAATGTGAATTGTATGTACGTGTAAATTCATGTGTGAATTTGATAAGTCTGTGTTTCTTTTTTAGTACAAAAAATTGTTTTGATCAATTTTTAAATTAATAAGAAACAGGAATGGTCTAATAAAAATTCCATTTGGACAGATAAAAGAGTTGACTGTTCGGTACTCCATGAGTAGTAGGAGTGTACGGTAGTACGGATCCGGGTTCATTGTTTTGTGTTCACTTTCTTAAAGTGGCATTTTCAAACACACAAATTAAAAACCACCTTTACTAAAAGATGTGTTAGAAAATTCTAAGTTCAGAGAGCCTAAACTCCATTTCTCCATCTTTTCCCAATGGAAAGTTACACTTGTAAGATGTTAAAAGGCAGCCCCCATGCCGAAGCAAGTGCCAGCCAGGGATGACATTTGTTCATCAAAAGACAGTGTAGCAACAAACCACACTCCTGGGTTTATTATCTTAGGTTTAGGGACCGGGATCAGCCCTAATTCAGGAGGCCACCAAGCATTGGACCACAGAGAAGGTTGCTTGCTTACCACCAACATGTTGGTCTTTCCTGCATTTAGTTGCAAACAGCTAAATTTCATCCAGTTAGCCAGATCTACCAAACATGCTCTAAGCTTAGGAGCAGCCTCAGCTTCATTCTGTTCCAGAGTGATAATCATCTGAGTATCATCCGTGTATGATACTAACTTCACCCCATGGCTTGCTACTACGTCCACTAGCGGGCGCATATAAACATTAAACAGGATCGAGCTTAATGCCAAACCCTGTAAAGCCCCTTGCAACAGGGATCGGATCTCTGAGGGCTGTTGAATAACTTGAAAGGGCCCATCTTGGAAAAAGTCAGTAATCCAGCCCAAAGTGCTAACCCTGACTCCTTTGTCCCACAGGCGTGCCAGGAGGAGGCTGTGGGAGACCCTATCGAAAGCGACAGTAAGGTCCAGCAGGCTCAACACTGCCATCTTACCCTCATCTGCCACAATTTTCACAGATTCTAAAGCCAAGAACATAGCAGAATCAGTGCTGTACAAAGGTCTGAAACCGGATTGGGTCTAAAGTGGCAAAGTCAGTTGGAGATTAAGAAATCTTTCAGCTACTTTTGTGAAGAAAGGAAGCAGGGAAATAGGTCTCAAATTTTCTGGAAGGCTGGTATCCAGTGAAGGTTTCTTCACAAGAGGAACCACCATTGCATGTTTCCAGTCATCTGGACTAGCCCAGAAATAAAAGAGAGAGTCATAAATTTAGAGAGCACAGGAGCAATTGCTTCCTCCCCTCGTAACAGCATGTTCGGGGAATAATATCTTTAGGTGAGCCAGATTTTATTGCTGAGAGAAGCTGAAGCGTGTCCACCACAGTAGGCACTTCGAAATTAAACAGCCCTTCCTGCGGTGATTTATCCTTCGGGGAAATAAACTTGAAATTTCTACTGGCTTCCAGGAAAGTGGCAAAGATCTTATCGATTTTTCCGGCGAAGCAACAGGCCACATGGTTGCAGTGTTCTATAGAAGAAGGCATAATGAAATGAAATGAAATGAAATGAAATGAAATGAAATTTATAAACGCGCAACTCAGCCCGAAGGCATCAAGGCGCCTAACAAACAGAAATCATAACAAGGCAAATCTAGGGCTGGGGATAGGCTTTGGCAAATAGCCATGTCTTTAGGGCTCTCCTAAAGAGTTGCTTTGAGGGAAGGGATTTTATCTCAGCCGGCAGAGTGTTCCACAATTTAGGAGCCAAGATTGAAAATGCTCTCCCACCCCACCTAGCTCTACGAGCACGGGGAACTGCTAACAAGAGCTTATTTGCGGAACGCAGACATCTGGTGGGGGTATAGCGGACCAAGAGGTCCCTTAGCCCGCCAGATCTGGTAGTGGCCAAGGCCCCGTAGATCAAACACAGGGACTTAAAAGAAATTCTGGCCTCAATTGGAAGCCAGTGCAGTGTCTTTCTTGCCGCCGAGGCAGAGGCCCGCCTAGGTAAGTCCAAAACGAACTTGGCGGCGGCATTCTGCACCATTTGGAGTCGCATCAACAGGCCCTTATTGATGCCTAGATATAGGACATTACAATAATCAAGTCTTGAGCCTATTAGTGCGACTACAACTTGCTTTCTGGCATGAGGGGACAAGTAGTGTTTAATCTTCCGCAGGATGTTAAGTAGACCCCAGCAGGTGGAGATAGTCCTCTTTACTTGTTGGTCCATTCCCAACAAAGGGTCAATCATGACTCCCAAGTTCCTGGCCAAGGTCGTGGGAGTCGGACACACGCCCAGTGAGGAAGGCCACCATTCCGCCGACCAGATATCCTGCTTTCCTCCGAAAATCAGAATTTCAGTCTTTTCGCCGTTAAGCTTCAATGAATTGCAGACCATCCATTGAGCAACTGCCTCCATACAAGATCTAAAATTGGAAGCAGCGGAGGAGACCGGTTGGGCGAGGGACATGAGTATCTGCGTATCATCGGCATAGGAGACTACCTCCATCTCAAAAGATCTAATAAGCCTGGCAAGAGGGGTCACATAGATGTTAAAAAGGGTCGGGCTTAATGCCGAACCCTGAGGGACCCCACAGTGCACAGGAAGGGATGGAGATAGAAACTCACCCAGCTTAACTCTCTGTTCCCTTTGACCGAGAAAGGAGGCCAGCAAACTAAGTGCGGGCCCCTCCACCCCTATCTCCCTCAGCCTAGATGTTAATACTGAGGGAGACAGGGTATCAAACGCAGCGGTAAGATCTAACAGGATAAGGAGAGTGGTCTGGCCCTTATCTACCTTAGTGCGGATGTTGTCGAGCACGATGGTAAGGGCCGACTCCGTACTATGCTCTCTCCGAAAACCATGCTGCGAATGATCCAGAAGGCCAGAGGTTTCCAGAAAGAGCGCCAGATGCTGGTTAAGATGGATTTCCAGCATCTTTGCCGGGGCTGGGAGCAGCGAAATGGGGCGAAAGTTTTTAAGAACCCCCGGATCTAATGTGGGTTTTTTTAACAGTGGTTTAACCACCGCTCTTTTCCATTGTAAAGGAAAAAACCCCTCCTCCATTGCCCTATTCATGATAGCTAGCAATGGAGGTAAGAGAGTCTCCTTGCATTGTTTAAGGAGTTTCAACGGACAAGGGTCCAAAGGGGACCCTGACCTAGTCTTATTCAGGAGGACTTCGATTTCCTGGAGGGAGAGGGGCGGAAAGCTGGACAAACGCCCTTGGAGAACCCCCTCCAATAAGATTGGCGATGAGACTGATGGACAGATAGGGGTAGATAGTACTGACCTCTGAGACTCCAATGCCGAGTATATATCCACAATTTTAGATTGGAAAAATTGGGCGACATCGTTGCAGAGCTGCTGTGAGCTAACAACAGGATCCGGCACCCTCAATGATGTGAGTGTATCTACGATCTTAAATAACTCTTTCGGCGAGGAAAGAGAGGAGGTAACAGTGGCAAAATACTCCTGTTTGGTTCTTATCACCTCCTTCTTATAGCTCCTTAGAAGAGTTTTATGTCTATCCCTCTCTCGCCAATCCCAGCTGGTCCTCCAGAGACGTTCCTGTCTCCGTAAACCCTGCCTAAGAAGTCTTAGTGGTTCCGTGAACCAGGGGGCCGAAGGACTTTTTCTCGCAGAATAACGTAGTGAGGCTGGAGCCAATTCATCAACCGCTGTCCTAATGACACTGTCCATCCTCGTTACTGCAGATCCGACGTCCTCCTCAGGAGAAATCACCAAGTTGGATAGAAAGGGGGCGAGCACGCTATTGGTAATGTTTTTGAGGTTGCGTCTCAGTTCCATTTTACTTGACTCAAAGCCCTTACAGCTAGCAGTAGCGAACACGAGTTCTATGGGGATCGCTGAGTGGTCGGACCAAGATAGAGGAATGGGTGCCTCAGTGGTCAGCCGACTGTCATTGGAAAAGACCCCATCTAACGTATGGCCCGCCTGATGGGAGGGACCCTTAACTAGCTGTTTCAACCCACAGCCCGCGAAGATATCCAGTAAAGCAAGTGTGTCAGTCGATTCCATATTTTCCAAATGGAAATTTAGGTCCCCCAGAACAGTAAAATGCTCACGGCCAAAATGTGCCTCTAAGATGTTAAGCATATGATTGCCAAAATCTGTTCTGGTCCCCGGTGGTCTATAAATGAGGAGACCTGTAAAAGGTACAGCATAAGATCCATTGATGGAAAACTGAAGTGCCTGAAAGGAGTCTTTCAGTTCAGACAGTGGGGTGACATGACAGGAGAAACAGTCTCTATGAAGGATGCCCAGCCCTCCCCCCCTACGCCCCACTCTGTCCATCCTAACCAGCGTGTAGCCTTCAGGTACCGCCTCTACCAGATCAGGTCCAGAGGAGTCCTTGGCCCAGGTTTCCGTAATGAAAACCCAGGCGGGTTTTCTAGCCAGAACAAAATCTTTAAAGGCGAGATTATTCTTAATCAGAGATCTCGCATTTATAAGAAACCCCCTATCCCTCCTAGTTTTTGGATTATTGCTCAGGCCTAGCAGTGAGGCAGCATCAACAGGAGCCAGCGGCCTAGTGGAAGACCGGAAGCAGTGACAACCCGAAGAGGTCTGCAACGATTCCGGGTCATTCCTATAATGACAGGGCAACTTAGGCGGCTTCAAAGCCATTAAATCTTGCCATGAATACCTACGCCCTGTATGTTCACCATCAGCATATCCAGCCACCCAGCGTTCCAGCCCGTCCTCAGCGCGGACGGGCGCAGACGGGCTGGACTCTGGCGTGACTCCGGCGTCACTGCGGCACACACGCCGCGCGCACACGCTGCGCGCCTGCATGTCCGGCCTAAATAGGGCTCTAGCGAGTCAACCTGACTGCTAGAGCGCAACTTGTGCTGGTGTCCTGACTGCGACCCCTACCTACACCCAAGATGGCGACGAAGTTCCCCGAGAACGGGAGAAGCGCTGGGAGGGACCCGCAGAAGCCGCGGTGGGGAACACAATTTAAATGCAAGTAGGTGGCCAGGTATTTAAAAACAGGGGAAACAGTTTTGAATCAAATTAACTTACGAACAAAAATGAACAAAAACGGGTGATTTAAAAATATGGTAGCGCGCCTAAATGCCACAGCGCAGCGCCAAGCAGTAGAGAGCCTTAACAGGCTGACCCACCTTCCAAAGTCCCTTAAGTACTCTGAGTAGTAAATGCCTCTAGCCAGTCAACCTGACTGCTAGAGCGCAACTTGTGCTGGTGTCCTGACTGCGACCCCTACCTACACCCAAGATGGCGACGAAGTTCCCCGAGAACGGGAGACGCGCTGGGAGGGACCCGCAGAAGCCGCGGTGGGGAACACAATTTAAATGCAAGTAAGTGGCCAGTTATTTAAAAACAGGGGAAACAGTTTTGAATCAAATTAACTTACGAACAAAAACGAACAAAAACGGGTGATTTAAAAATATGGTAGCGCGCCTAAATGCCACAGCGCAGCGCCAAGCAGTAGAGAGCCTTAACAGGCTGACCCACCTTCCAAAGTCCCTTAAGTACTCTGAGTAGTAAATGCCTCTAGCCAGTCAACCTGACTGCTAGAGCGCAACTTGTGCTGGTGTCCTGACTGCGACCCCTACCTACACCCAAGATGGCGACGAAGTTCCCCGAGAACGGGAGAAGCGCTGGGAGGGACCCGCAGAAGCCGCGGTGGGGAACACAATTTAAATGCAAGTAGGTGGCCAGGTATTTAAAAACAGGGGAAACAGTTTTGAATCAAATTAACTTACGAACAAAAACGAACAAAAACGGGTGATTTAAAAATATGGTAGCGCGCCTAAATGCCACAGCGCAGCGCCAAGCAGTAGAGAGCCTTAACAGCATAGAAAAGAAACATGCTCAAAAGAAAAGAGATTTTTAACAATTCAAAAGATCTCTTTGGCTGAGCCACTAGAAGATTCCATTTTTTGTAAAATTCTAGGCGTATTCTCCTAAGCTGTTTGTGATCATTTTTTAATGCTTCTAAATATACTATCTTGTCATCGGCCTGATAGACTTTACTTATTCCCATAGCGAATCTGCTGACATTTCCCCTAATAGGTGTACAACTATTTGTCTTAAAACCTAAATGTTAAGGGGGTCGCCCAGCCTCCTCTGGAATCTGGTGCAGATGGGCCTGGCCTTAGCCCAGGCTTTGCCCGGATGTGTCCTGCGCTGCGGGACTGCTAAGGGCGCTTTATAGCATGTCACAGGAGGCCCTGCCCTTTGCTTGCAGCGTCTCTGCAACTGCGCCTCCTGGCGCTGAGGCTGGTGGACCATGAAGTGTCCTGAGGTCACTGGAGTCTGTGGTAGCCGGAAACGCCCTTGCTGACAACAATAGTGTGACTTATATGTGCCAAGCAGAACATCCCTATCTTTAGCAATATCAGTAAGCAGTAAATGGAGTATTATAGAAACGTGTCGCTCCCTGCACTGCTAGGAGAATGAAGTGTATCTTTTAATGTCAAATATCATCATTTAATTAAGGCAAAGTGAATTTTTGACAGACAATTATATAATCATGCTTATTTTTAGATATCAAAGATATAGGCACTAATTATTATTAACCTTTCCTGGGTTTATTATATATTGCATATTTTGAAAAATTAAGTCGCCAAAGCATAATCATTCGATGTAAGAACATCTTTTTTCAGTCGTTAATGTTACACCACTTTTGTCAGCCACTTTCCTTAGTATTAGTAAGAAAAGCTGTCTCCTCTAATGCAGTAGTTCCTGATAAAATAAATCCAGCTCGGAAAAAAGCCCCATAATCTCTCCTTGGTCGTCATGTATCTGTAGTTGTGTGGCATACTACTCAATAGCAATGTCTTGGGCTCAATCTGTGTTGATGGTCCAATATTTTTTTTCACTTTATCAGTACTTCAGTGTTGAGTTGGTTGGAGGTTTTGTTGGTAGTAAGGCTGTTTTTGTTATACAGAGGTTATCTTCTCAGGAGGTCCACTAATGTCTTGCCTATTGGTGATATTGTTAGTGGAGCTGGTTTGGCAGGGTTCAGATTTGACTGGTCCTTTAAAATGTATGATCCCATGAATGCAGCATTGAGGGAGTTGGTGGTACTGCTGCATTTTCACAGCAGTGCTTTCAGAATAAAAACCATAAGGGCCAGCTGTTCCCAGTTCAGAAGGGAAATGTCACTGTCAAACAAATATACCTTTACCTTAATCACTGAAAATGAGTATGGTTTAGCTGTATAGTGCTAACAGAATTCAATAATCATTTTACTTTCAGTTGAACACGTGGACAAACAATAATTTTTCATAATGATACTTAATTTTAGAATTTTAAACATGCACAGTTTCATTATCATTTCATTACAGACATTTGAAAATTGAATTCACCAAAATGAAAATATTCACTTCAAGAATATGCATTTCTACATCAATCTTACAATCATTTTTCCTTATTATTAGGGAGCCAAGCATCTTGTATAGCTATATTAACTTATAACAATAGGAATTTCTCAATTACATTCCAGTGTCCTTCCATTTCTAGTACTGAAATCTGTGTAAAACAGCATAGCATAGATGGTCGGTGGTCCTTATGTTATGTTAGAAAAACTCATAGAGCGCGACAAATAGTTGTAGGTGTAAAGGCACTAGCTCATGGTAAGAACCGCCATAGTACCTGTTGATTCCTTAATTGGCAAAAAGCCATGTTTTTAAAGCATTCCTAAAGGATCTTAAAGGGGGAGGGGGATTCCACTCTTTGGCATTGTAGTCACAAAGCTTCTCCCCCAGTCCCCCTCCTCCCCAGGTTGTAAGTCTGAATCTGTAGACCTCATGTTTCTGGGCACCCATAGATCAGAGATTTGTCCTTGTTCTGTACCATTTGAAAAAATGCTGCAGAAAAACAGGACCAGTGCCATAGAGGGCCTTGTGGGCACACAGCCTTAAATTGCACATGCTGCCTGAATGGTAGCCATTGAAGTTTAGTGATAGCCTGCAAAATGTACTGGTGATTAGGAATGTGGGTCAACGTTCTGGCTGATGCATTCTGTAATACCTGAAGCCTATTTAAATGTTGATGCTGCATTTACAGGAAAAGGGCATTACAGTAATCAAACTTGGCTAACACTAAGGATGACATTACAGTGTTTTGAAAGATTACAAGGATGAAGGGAAAAACTTCTTAAGGCATCCTAAGAATTAAGAAAGCAGGGGATGTAACTGCATGTATTGACCTGTAATGCAAACGTTAGATTATTATCCATAACCACTCCTAGTTTTCCTTTTCTTCACAGGAGCAGGAAGCAGGCCCATTTCCTCAGGCCACCAAGATGGGCACCACATTGAAGGAGTACCCCTTTGCAGTTTAGATTGTGCCTGCATCACCCTATGTTAGAGGTGATGGTGCAATGGCTATTGATGGTCTAAAGTGTTCTTCTACTTTATGGGTACATTGGTATTGTTTTAGTTGGTGCTTAACGAGTATGGGGTTCTTTTTTGTTACATTGGGTGACAACTGTATGTTTAAGTGATGCTCTCTGCAATTCATTGAGTGTTTGTGCAGCATGTTTGGCAATTGTACAGTTAGGGCCGTAGGAAATTCTAATTACGCTGAAGTAATTTTGGTAACTCTGCATTACTCTTGTAATGAAATTACAGGATTATGCCTGCTTGAGTAATTAGGAGTTATTTGGGGCAAAAATCGTACAGCAGGAGGACAGGAACAACAAACTTAGAGAGCATGAGCGGCTGGTGTTGTTCATGCCCTCTTACATTTAGCACTGTTTTCACTGGGAGCGATTTGAAATAGAATGATGTGAAGCACATTCTTCTGTGCTGCATGGCAATGTAACCTGGTACTAGTGAACCTATACTAGTTGTAGTGTTGTGTGAGTTTGTAATGACTGAAACCTTGTGACTCCTGATGGACTCCGTAGAACTGAGATGTAAGCATTAGTGCATAATGAAGTGAAGGCAGCTTTATAATGTTGAGTTTGCAATTACACGCAGAAGATTAAATACGTGTTATACTAGGCTCCATGTGTGGCGTAGTCATTGGCGAGTACCCGGACTGGGGAGGATGCTACAACTGGCAACAAGATAGGGAATAAGTAACCCGAAGATCAACAGTGCTCTCCCTGAAAGCTTGCTGTGGTCCAGAAAACTGCTTGTGCATGCCACATGTGCCTCATTTGAAGTGCGAAATCAACATTTGACATATGTCGGGTCAAAGCGCAGCACCAGTTCCGTGTAAAGTAGGTGAAGATAAGGAAAGCAACACTAAGATGTTTACACAGCGTTGACTTAAAGTCTGCTGCAAAGAGAGGTACTGCGCTACAACGCAACTCAAAGCCGTACATCAGATGGCGTGATAACGCTATAGGAGGATGCAACCAGGTTTTGAAAGAGCTGCAAATTGCAAGATGACACTTCGTACAGAAGCGCTGCGAGGCAGAGATAACCAGGTGTCAGGCAAAGTGATACAAGAAACTGTCATTTGCTTACCAGTACTGATTAAAGAAAGTCATCATGCCCCATCGCTGGAAGGAGTGACCCCAGAGGAATCACCTGGGGTTGTACTTGTAGACCTTTTCATACCCGAAGCGACACACCATCAAAGCTACAGGGTGGTGGCTCAGAACAACTCCAAAGGTATCATGAAAGCAAAGGGCTCCCATGGAGACCAAGAGGGAGGTCAAGGTTCCACAGACTGTCCAGGATGACCCTGAGGCCAGAACAGTTCAGGACTTTAGAGTGGGTATGGATGAAGGAGATCCTAGTGGACAGCAGATGGGGTCAGAGAGAACTCCACTATCAGTGTCAGCCAGTCTCGCTCATGGTTATAATGCAGCCATTTGATACTGCCAAAAAGCTGAATATTGGTGACAAATGAACTGCATGGGTAGAGACATTTGATGATTTCATTGATTTGATAGAAGAAGCAGACAACAAGAAGATTGTCAAGCACCTTAAGAATCTTGCTGGTGATGGTGTAAAAGAGATATATAGAAAATGCAGCGAGCTGACGAAATTACATAGAGTCAACTCAAAGCAGCCTTGAATCTCAAGTACAATCCATGCACATTGTAGATTACGAAAGGTACATCTTCAGTCAAGAAAAACAGAAAGCTGGTGAGACCATTGACAGATTTAATGAGAGACTGGAGACACTCATCCAACATTGTAAAGTAATTTAATGATAAGGAAGCTATATGTCCCAGAGTAATTGACGGATACTCCAGAAGATGAATGTTGAGAGAAACTCTTAGTCTGGAGCGAGTTTTCATGGCTTCCAGGGCTAAAGAGTGTGCTAATCAGCAAGCTGCTGACATGGAGGATGGAGGTGACCAATGGAAGTGACCAGAGTGAGTCAGTCTTGAATGTGAAAAGTAAACCAAAGCACAAGGCTGGGAGGCACAGAGTGATTTCTCCACAGACACAGCAGTTGTGCATCAGGTGTGGATTTTTGTTTCCACATGAAGGTAAATGTCCCACCATTGGGCAAATTTGCAAAGGCTGTGGAAAAGAGAACCATTTTGTAATGGTTTGCAAGGCAAAGGAATAAGTGAGTGAGTCACAGCACTAAGATAAAATGGTTGCCCAAACGTTCTAGAAGTGCCGTTCAACGCACGCCCATAAGGCCAAGCGACCGCATCAGCTGAGGTAACTCGACAGAAAACGAGGTTGATCGACATCTAAATCTTTGTCAAACCGTTGTTCAGTCTCAATGTCAAGTGAAAGAGAAGATGATGGTTGAGGCATGACGATGTTTACCTCTGAGAATCGTGTGCATGTTGGGTTGGCCACCTGTGAGGAAAAATAACGGTCCAAGAAAAGTAGAAACGATTAAGCCCCAAAGTCATTTAAACATTGTTCAAAAATCGCACTAAAGGTCTACGGGTGTTCCATACCATTTATTATTTATAGTGGTGCGTCAATAAATATTATGCCTGAGGAGAAATATAATGAACTGTCTCCAGTGCCCCATCAGACGCCATCGAAAATTCAAGCATATATGTGGTCAGCATCAATGGCATTAAAAATGTCAAGGCTCAATTGTAGCAACAATGAAACACCAGAAAACAAATGTACAAGCACCTGTTCATGTACTTCAAGTTATGGCTTCAAGCACATGTTTACACACTATAACATGAATGCTCATCACGAAATAGTCAGTCGATTCCCTTGGTTGTTTCATGGGTTGGATAAAATCAAGACTATGAAAGTCCAATTAGACATTAATAAGGATGTCAGTCCTATTGCTCAAAGACACAGACAAATCTCTTTTCACTTACAGGAAGCTGTTAAAAAAGAACTTGAATCCTTTCCCAAACACGATACCATTGAGCTAGCTCCATGGGTTTCTTCCATAGTGGTAGTACCCAAAATGAACAGTGAAGGAGCTGTACGAATCTGCAGAGCTATTTCAAGATGTAATTAAATATATCATACAGCCTGTCATGAATGTTTTCAATTAAAGTGATGACATATTATTTTTCGGGGCTACTCAAAAAGAACACAAAAAAGCTGTCACGCAAGTGTGTCATTTGCTCGCTGATGTTGGTTTAACTTTGAATGCCAAGAAATGTGAGTTCCTTAAGGCAAAGTTAAAATCCTTTGTCCATATCTTTTCCGATGGGACATGACACCTGATCCAGCTAAAGTGCAAGCGCTGTCAACTGCCAGTCCCCCCCAAGATGTTTCCATGTTACCTTTAT
Source organism: Triturus cristatus (assembly GCF_964204655.1). Classification (NCBI taxonomy): domain Eukaryota; kingdom Metazoa; phylum Chordata; class Amphibia; order Caudata; family Salamandridae; genus Triturus; species Triturus cristatus. The sequence continues at coordinate 137,122,953 of NC_140589.1, read as the reverse complement.
TCCTAGGCATGGCCGGCCATTGCTCTAGATAAATCCGAGACTATCAGTACACCATTAAGAGACTTGACAAAAAAATCTTTGCTGTGGTTCCCTGAATGCAAGAAAAGCTTCAAGAAAATAAAACAAGCTCTGGAGAACATTGCTGACATGGCATATTTTGATCCCAAGCTTCATACTGAGGTTGTTGTTGATGCTAGCCCTGTCTGGTTAGGCGCCATTCTTGCACAGCAGACACCCAAATGCTCGAAGACATATTGTGAAATATGCAAGTCGAAGTTTGTCTCGACCTGAATGTGCTTATTCACAACCTCAGAAAGAAAACTTAGCAGTGGTGTGGACTTGTGAACATTTCTACATATCCTTATATGGGAAGCCCTTCACGTTGTGACACATCATCAAGTACTGTTGGCTATCTAAAGGCAAATACGCCTCCTCACATTGAATATTGTGTATGCAATTGCAAGAATACAACTACACCATTGTGCATCTTCCTGGCAAGATCATAACCCTGCTCACTACTCATGGCAGCCTCTACAGCAGAGGTCTTCAAACTTTTGGATACCGAGACCCCCCTGTCAACATTTTGAGGCGTAAGGACCCCCTCCTGACAAAAATGTCTAAACCGGTTGACTAAATTGCGTGGGATGAAAATGTAAATGAGGTTATGTGATGCCGCGTATTTTGGGATAGCATTGCTTCATTATTTTGATATTTGTTACACAAAGTAACGCTGAGGAAAGATTTCACCCAATCAGTACCCATTTATAACCAAAAAACAGCAATTATCATCAGAAAGATTTCAAGTCAACCTTTGTGAAGAGCCTTCCACTCTGCAGCAATACGTGCTGCCACATTAGAAGCTCACCTGGCCCTGACCGGAAGAAGCAGGGGTCCCTTAAAACCCTGGCGGTTTTGTGTAGAGTTAAGCCGTTTACCCATGCAGCTTTCCTCTCACCCCCTCCCTTCCATCCCTCTCTCCTCTCCTAACCCCGGATCCCTCTCTCACTTTGCAGGTCATTTTATTTCACCCCTTTTTACAACTTCTGAACTCTCCCCATTCAACCTCTCACTTCACCTTTAATCACCTCTTGCCATTCTGTCCTTTCACTGCCCTCATCTCTAACAGTCTCTCACATTTATCTCATGGCCTCTCTGGCCCTGTCACCTCCCGTGCCCCTCAGCACTTCTCATTCACCTCGTCTCTTCATTCAAATTTTTGTCTATTTGTATCTTACACCTCTCCAGTCCCCCCATTCCTCTTTCACATCTCCCCTTTGTTCTAACAGAAGCCCTCACCTTTGGATCACACTCACTTCTTGCGTGTCCACACTTCTCTTCGGCAATTCACATTTCTCCTCATCCCTGACCTCTTCAATCAAATTCTCTCACTCCCTTGCTGTCCTCTCTCATTTTGGGTGCGGATGCAAGTTCAGAATGGTATGAATGAATGTATGATTACTGATGGGCTTGTTTGAGTGAGTTGCATATTGAGTAGTGACGGGGACAGGTGAGTGAAGTGTCACATGAGTGCAGGATGAGTAGTGTACTCGTGTGACTGCAGGTTGAGGTATAGTGTGAGCAGGACAAGTGCATTTTGAGTGCAGAGTGATCACTGTGAGTGCAAGGTGAGCGGGTGAATGGTGCAAGTGCATGGTGATCAGTGTGAGTGCATTGTGATCACTGTGAGTGCAAGGTGAGCGTGACAATAAAGGGCGAGAATGAGGAATGAGTTGTCTGAATGCAGGGTGCATTCCCAGACCCATGAAGTAACTCAGCATGTTATTGACGGGGCGTAGACTTTAAGATCTAAGTTAAACTATTGCGGCATTAATCGGGGATCGAGGGTGAAGGAAATAAATAATGTGCTGATCCTGCAACAAACTTCCAGTCCTATGGTTAGGGTTACCAGCAGATTATTTTGATGGCCCAGTCGGTACAAAAAAAAGCAGTCACCTAAAGCGGTATTTTCAGCGCTTATCTGTGCATACTTCCCAGGGCCGGCTTTAGTGCTGGTGGTGCCCTGTGCGACAATGTTTGTTGGTGCCCCCCCAATGACCACCCCCACCACGGATTCTCTCACTAGCACCCTTTAACAGTGACCAAGTCTCCATAACCCCACACTCTCAGATGCATTGAATTAGTTATATAGTGCCACTCATACCAGTGTAGGGTGTCCGAGCACTTTGCATCACACACACATTACACAGAGACAATCATAAGTGTGTAAATCAGTGTATAGGAAATGTTACATAAGCCAAAGGACTAAAAGTATAGGAGTCACATGTCATCCATACTGGTAGGCAGTATAGTTCAAGAGTGCTTGGTGTGGAGAAGCACAAACTCAGAGTCGAAAAAGAAACAGCATAGTTGGGAGTTTCCTTTAATAATAAGAATTGATTTCTAGCCAAATTAACCCTTTTTGCAACATTAATCAATGGTCTAATAAGGTATTCTTTGTAGTGTGCATGCTGTTCTAGGATGAAAGTTAATAGCTCACTATTCTATATCAGGACTTTAAGTTATAAATTGCAAGTAACAAAAGGATGTCTCTTTTGAAAGCAGTAACCTGCTGATCTCTTCACATCATACGCACTCTGTAATCTACTTGGTACACGTTCTTTGCAGCAGGCATATTAACCCTCTGCACTAACTTCACCTAAGTCAAAACCTCAACTATACAAAACACTGATCTCTCTCCAGGAAGATAATTAATCACACGAGTTATCTTGACATTTATGTGAGGCCTGGTAATTGCTGGGGAAAGAAACGCTGCAGCAGGTGCTTCAAAAGCACAATAAACTTTCACACACGGCGCCCCCAGGAAGCCAACTTTGTATTCCTTTCCATGAAATGCATTCTCACACTACGGCAGTGAATGTAAAATCCAAATGTAAGGAATAGGCACAGTGGGGACCCAGGGGGTACTGCAACCAGCAAAAAAACCTAAGCCTCTGTAAGCAGTTTACAAAGGCATGTTAAAATGCAAATGGTCTTTAAAGACCTGTGAAAAAACACAGGGGTGCCGGAGATAGGAATCCAGACACTGCCCAGCTGAGCCCCCAGCAGCTCAAGTTTCACTGCAGCAGCCGGGCTGAGACACAGGACGGGGGAAGTGTGTGGGGGGGGGGGGGGCTGAAGCCCTTGGGCCGGGCAGAAGTGTGACTGGGAAGGCGCAACCCCCTTTGCATCACTCCACGGCCCCCCTGGGGGTCGCGCCCCACAGTTTGAAGACCCCTGCTCTACAGTGTCGTGGCACCCATCCTAAAAAGGATGAAGCCTATATAAATTTCCTAGTGAAATCAAGCACCCAGCTGCCATTTCCTTCAAACAAATTATCACTGCCACGAGTCAAGATAGTGAAATGCTAAAACTGAAAGGGATTGTTGCAAATCAATCTACGTGCCAGCACTCTCGACAGTAAATACAAAAAGTTCAAAAATGTCAAAGATGAACTGTCTGTTATTCAGGAAGATATTACTTTAAGAGGTTTGAGAACTGTCATTCCAGAGAGTCTGCATCAACAGATAATTGAAGTAGTCTATGAAGGACATCATGGAAATTTTGTCACCAAATGAGCTCTCAGAGAAAGAGTCTGGTTTCCAAATTTCAAAAGAGAATTGAAGGCCTGTCATCTACGTAACTGCCTGTCATCGAAAACCACTCAACACACCTTAGACATGTCAGTGTTGTCAACGCATGCATGGGAAAGAATTTCCGCTGAATTTTTTAGGTCCTCTTGACAACGGACATCACCTGTTGGTGATCGTCAATGAATACTCCTGTTTTCTCTTGATAGAAGATCTCTCATTCATCACTCAAGCAAGAGGCCTCGAGAGATCACTTCGTCTTTGTGATATGGGGTGTTCCTGCGATCTTAGAATCGGAAGTGCACACCTATTTGACCACAGGCTAATGGCTTTGTCAAGTGTTTCATGAGTACTCTTAAGAAAGCTGTCAGCGTGCTGTACTAGAAAAGCTCAACCTTAAAACTGTCTTAAGTTAGCGCTTACTGTTTGACCTCTCACTCGACCACAGGAGAAAGCCCTGCAACCTTGATGTTCGGGAGAGCCATGATGACCAACACACCTCAATGGAGCAACAAAAGATCAAATACTGAGGGAGTAATCCACTTGAAAGACTCGGATCATAAAAGGAAAATGAAAGCCTATGTAGATAAACATTAACATGCAAAAGGCATTACATTCATTAGAAGAGATCAAGTGCTTGTTAATCCGCATAGAAAATGAAAGTCAGATGCTCCATTCGATGCTAAACTATTACATTTTGTGACCAGCAAAGGACACATGGTGCTGTGCAACATCCTGGGAAGTCCATTACGCAAGATTCTTAGAATTTCCGACATGTCGCTCATCGCCGTCAGGCACTGATGTCACTGTAGTGACTGGGTCTGAAAGGACACGTGAAGAACCCATGACTGCTGCTGCTTCTACATCACCAATGCCGGTTATGGACACTTCTACTGCCTGTCCCCAGTTAGCAACAACACAGTCCTTACATGTGTTCAAAGAGACACGAAGTCTCACTGAAGAGCTATGATTAGGTACATATTTGTAAAAAAATGTAATTTTTATTTAACACGGGGGAAGATGTAGTGTCATGTGAGTTTGTAATGATGGAACCCGTGTGGCTGCTGATGACCTCTATAGAATTGTAATATAATGTTAGAGCATAGTGAAGTGAAGTTAATGCGGCATGTGTGGCATAGTCATTTGCAAGTATCCAGAAAAGGGAGGAGCTACACTAGTATAGGGTGGGTAGTTTTGAGTATGCCATTTTGTTTTCCTGTGCATTTAGAGTTGCATTTGGTCAATTGTTTATAATCAATGAGATACATATAGCGCAAAAAAAAAAATAGCACAACAAACAGTAGTTGCTCGTATTCTGCTCACTCGGGTTGTGTCTGGGCGCTAATTTTTGCTGTAGTCAGCATGTAATTATGTGATGTGCCACTACAGAGTCACACAATAAACAACAAAGTGCCAATGCTGATACCTTATTCTGTCTAGTTTTTCAATGCATCACCATGAATTTAAACAAAGTGACCACTAGAATTGTTTTTCTCCTCAGTTATAGAATATATCACAGGTAGTTTGAGAGAGTTGTGAAATAGTGATATGTGAGATTTAATTGACATGTAAAAATATTGTACTGATTTTTGAATAAATCCATTAAATGGTTTCTTTGGTATAATACATTGTGATATATTCTATAACTGAAGACAAAAAAAATTCTTGTGGTCACTTTGTTTAAATTCATGGTGATGCATTGAAAAATTAGACAGAATAAGGTATCAGCATTGGCATTTTGTTGTTTATTGTGTATTTGGGGCTCTGCCTTGCTGATTAAGAGTCCAAACCCTTGTTGTTCTATTACAGAGTCACAAGCATAATGTGAAATTACTAACATTATGTGATAATACCACTGCTTCATGCAAATTTCATGTGGGCATAATTCCATCAATGCTCTCCGCTTTTTTTTTTCCTTTCTTCAGTCTGATTATTGATCTTCTTTGATTTCGATCTGAAGCCCAGATACTTGTCACACAAACAATAAGCATTAAACTCTTTCCTCATGAGCACATGCTACTTCACAGAAGGGACAGGTCCAACCAAATCTGTCTTATTGATGTAACCGTATTTATTCATATATTTACAATACTTATATGATCCTGCTCCACAGTGTGTCACTTTTATACTAAATGGGAGAAGTAGTGATTGCTCTTCAGACTCCATTTGTTAAAGACTGGATTTTTCTACATAAGATATACCTTAAGGTATGCATTCAAAACTACCTAGTGGAAGTGAAAAATTAAAGCTGTATTTAATTTATGGTGAAAATAACAAAATTGATATTTGATCTTGTTGGCAATTTTACATTTGTAAATCATTATTCGTCTTTTTGATAACCAATTTTTTATTGTTTTCATGAGAACACTTATAAAAAAAACACAACAAAACTTCCATGCCAAAACCTCAACCCCTGTTCCACCGCACCATACAGATCACAATTCAATCAGGCACCCATTGTAGTCCATAATAGTTCCACCATCCATCCCAAATCCATTGGTGCTTTTGAGGATTGCCATGGACCACATAAATAGGCAACTCTTGTTGGATGCACCAGCCCACTCAAATTCGCCACTCCGTCAGGGGTAGGGGTGTGTGGATACATCCACTTCAGCGCAACTGTATTTCTCTTTTCAATGTTTATTTTTTATTTATTTTTGCAATTTTATATAGAGCAGACATGGTACGAAGGCATCAGAGTTGTTTACAGCAGTATCATGATACAAGGGTACAGCAAGATAGTTACAATAATTACGTTCAAACATATTGCCTCGGTAGCTGCAATCAGGACAAATACAGCGATTGAACAAGGGACGTACACAGTTCAAGCATTGATTAAGATGGTGGGAATACACAAGGAAGGAAGTTTGTCTCCTTAATAAAGTACTTAGGTATGGTCGAGAGTGATCAACCCAGGTGTTTGTCAAATAGGAGGAGCTTGAGGTCCTTTCTGAAGGTGGCTATGCAGGTTGTTAAGGAAGGGAGGGAGGGAATGAGTTCCAGATTCTTGTGGCAATACCAGAGAATAGCTGGCTCATGCACCTTCCTCCACTGAAGGTGGGGGGGGTTCCATGAGCAGGGATTGGGCATTTCTGGAACCCCTATTTGTGTCAGAGATATTCAGTTTCTCACTTAGGTAGGAATGTGGAGAGGAGTGCAGCACTCTGTGGGTAATGCAGGCGGTTTTGAATTTGGCCTGACCTTCAATGGGAAGCTATTGGAGGAGTAGCAAGGCCGGGGAAATATGTTCACATTTCTTGAGACATAACACGGAGAGCACTGCTGCATGGAGCGTTGCTCTCAGTGGGCCTAGATAAACTTTGGGAATTCCTGAGAGAAGGGCAATACCGTAATCTAGTCTGGAGAGGACAAGAGACTGCACCAGTGATTTGAGGTCTTGTTCCGTGAAAAGTTGTCTGACGCTCCACAGCTGCCTCAGTTCTCATCCTTCGTTCTTCGCCTGACTTCTTGCACTCTAACCACAATCCCATGTAGAAGAGGAACTCCAGACTTACAACACCTCTCTTTCTAGCTGTAATCCAATTTACAGAGAGCAGATGGGAGCCGCTTTGATCTTTCTTGAGTCGGGTAGAAATAGATGTATTCATATTCTGAAATGCCTTTGAGAAGAAAATGCAATCTAACATGTTTTTTGGGTTATCCCAGTCAGATTACATACCACAGGTTAAGCAGCTCTGCAATATATTTACTCTAATAAAAGCTGTGTCACCATTCTTAGGACCAAGCTCACTATATGACCCCACCCTCCTGTGTCCCTCCCAGTTCAGCAGGGCCCTACTGGGGAACTAAAGCAGGCCTGGCAAAAATGCTCGAATCAGCCCTGCTCCCTTAATCCGCTCTCATGATGTCTCATTTTCAACCCAGCCACTATCTCTCCTTCTCTACTCTCTCTTCTCCATCTCTGATCGCTTTCTCTCTCCCATCCCCCTTCCTGCTAGTTCTTTCTCCCAATGCCTGCTACCATTAACCCGGCCTCCAAGAGCTCCAGCCACAGGGGAAATGCCTGGTGGAATAGATTGCCTGTCCAGCCCTGCAGCTCAGCTTCTCCACGTCGGATTTTGCCCAAGCCTAGTGAAAGTGAAAATAAAGCACTGAACATTTCTTCATCGTGGAATGTCTGAAGCCCACAAATAAAATAGTGTTTGCCTGAAGGCAACTCTAAGAAGAGTTAGGGGTAAAAGGTGGTTTAAATTGGTTTATTGAAAGTGTGCTCTTAGCATGGTGTAGACTGAAAAAGCACTGGTAGAGACCTCTGCATTCCACTATAACGTGCTTGGCTGCATTTGCAATTAAAGGCTTGTCCTGATTCCTGAGTGAAGGTGAGGAAGCTTGTTACTTTGTGGGATGTTCCAAGTACCTGGAGTTCTGTGTGAGCAGAATAGTTGTGACACATACTAAGGCGGCCAGTTACTTTATGTTATTTCTAATTCGCAAAATACAGCAATGATTCATGGTTAAATTTTAACTACCCCCATGTGATCCACACTTCATTCTCTCCACATTCTGTAACCATGAATCTACTTTTACTCCTGTACACTAAAACCTCGATCGCCCATGAATGATCCTGTAAACCCATGTATTTTATTGCAGTGTCTTTTTTTTGTTTTATAGTTAGGTGTACTTTATTTTCATTTGTAGCATATTGCTGATGTTGTGCTAGATGCAGATCCACTTTGATATTCTGAATTGTAACCTATTCGGTTTTCACCCTATATTTTCTGCTTCTATTTGTTGTCCACCAAACCTATGCACGGTGCTCTGTAGGCCCTGGGCCTTGTTTGTGCTTTTCATATCTGGACAATGAAATACACCTATGAAGCTAAGACAAATATTGGTGCATCCTTCTCTTTGACTGACAGCTGGTCTTGCTGGGTGAAATACCTGTGCCTTGAGGTTACTGCCTATTGTTGGGAAGACCAGGTCTGCAAAACCACTTTTGTGGATGACTTGGGCAGCATTTGCCACCACTGGATGGTAAATAATTAGTCTGAATGAACCTATTAAAAAACGTTACTACCGGAGTAAAGTGCCTGCATTGAACTGGTCAAGACACTGTTTCGTCATCTTCTCCAACTCCCTCCTCCACCTCATCAATGGCAATTCATTTGAAAACCCTTCAAATTTTCTTTGCTTCTCTTGTCGAAGCTTGTTTTCTTTATGAATAGATAGATGTCCATGATGTCCCTTTGTAAACACTCACAAATGTTTCACCATGACCCTGCAAGATGCATGGAAGATGTGGAACCCTGCTTTTTTCCCGGCCGAAAATCAGAATAGGACTGGACATCCTGTCTGTGGCCTGAGAGGAGCCCTGAATGGCAAGAACTGCTCGCTCTTGTACCCAGCACATAGAAGTGGACTCTGAGGGTCAGTCATCTGACTTCCTGTGTGGCTACAGGACACAACAAGCTGCAAAAGGCCTTTTCCTTAAGTACTAAGCTTACCAGTGGCAACTGGACATGGACAGCACTGCTGCCTAGCACCCTGAATGTCTTCCAGTGGGCCCTAGGTGCCTTAGACGTGTACTCCTGTGGTTGTTTGGGCACCAAATGAAAGTTTGGAAACTTTTGAAAACGTTCCCTTGAAAGCTCCCTCCTACAGTCTCATGGCATCAAATTGAATTTCAACTTCATTCTGGTAAAGGCTCCCAGCACCTCTGAAAAATGAAGCTCCATTCTCCAACGCTTTAGAACTCTAGCAGGACCATCCTGCTTCAAATATCTGGCCTTCAGTTCCACAGTGGCAGCTACAATTTAAGCAGCATCCCGCTCAGGGAGGATTTTTCTCCTAAAAAAGTGACAACGTCCCTCTCTGCATTTGCACTTTACACGACATTCCAGCACTTTTCTTCAAAACAGAGACTCTGGGGTATATTTACAAACACTAGTGCTTCCAGAGCATCACTTTTTTGATGCTGCATTGGGGCTGTGTGCTAACCCATATTTACAAGGCCATATAAAGCCACTCTGTGTGGCTTTATATGTCCTTATAAATATGGCCCTCTTTCACTTAGTACTCTGTGTCAAAGGGGCATGTAATGGGTGTTTGTGTAAATGTTCCCACACAACACCCATTGCTTTTTGACACTGCCCCAGATTTACAAGGATTCATAAATCTGAGGCAGTGCCAAAAATGAATGCCTTTCCAGGGGAGGCGTTAAAGTGGTGCAACAAGGAGAAATACTTTTTTTCTCCTCGTGGTTTCCTCTTTCTATGTGTGCTGCTTTCTGCAGCAGACATAGAAGGATAAAAACTCCATTAATGATTGTTTTTGTGCTAGAAGGTTTCCCTTCCTGCATAAACACAATACTCCCTGCTACGCAGGCACCCTTGCATCTTGGTGCAAGGGTGTCTGCATTGGCGCTCAGCTGCTGTTTGTGCGCCGGCACATGGGAGACCACAGGGTTAGCCACATTCTTGCAAATACGCTGCATCCCTTTGTTATTTAAATGACGCAGCTCGGCGGAGTGAAATTGCTTGTGGCTCCATGCTGCATCATTTTACCATATTTACAGTGATGCACCCTGTCTCTTTCTGAAGTGAGACTTAACAACTTTTTTCAACCTTTTGACTTCCGTCTTTTGCATCTAGACCAATCCACTCATTGTCTCTGTCCAGGGCTCTGTTGTGGTTGGCCTCAAGTTACACCTTGGTCCTGGTCTACAGCTTGCATAAAATATCATTGGCGCGTTGTGCTTTTTTGTTTTGTTTCCACTTAAAACTTTCAAATTCATATCTCGTCTTTTGTTTTATTGGATTTTGTTGTTGTTTTGGTGTCATTTTGTTTAATGAATATTTCTCTTTTATTCTATTCAGTTTGGGATTTTTATTGTTTGGTGTTTTGACTTTATCACTGTTTGGGTACTGCATAAATACTTTACACATTGCCTTAAGTTAAGCCTGTCTGCTCTATGCCACAGCTAACAAGGATTTGAGCTCAGATTGAGTTAGTGACTTTGAGGGTTCACCCCAACAATAAATATTATTGTTCCTTAACTCCTTCAGTGCCCATGACGAGATGGTCTCGTCATGGAGCGCGGTTGCGCTGTGCCCATGACGAGACTATCTCGTCATGAACCCCGCCCGCTAATGCAACGCCCGGCACACGGCGGGGAAAGGGCGTGGCACTGAAGGGGTTAAGGTGGGCAGTCACCAACCCAAAATAATAATCCTCTTTCATACTCCAGCATACTGAGCTTAACATCTGAAAGATTAACCCTCCGGTGAGGCAACTCATTTGGGGGCAAGTGATGCAGCAGGGAAGAGGCAGACAACTTACAAACCACACATCATGGGGCATATTATCAAGGTCCGGCGTTAAAATGATTGCCTCTTTATCGGCAGAAAACTGCCGCTAAAGCGGCGATAATGGGCTTGATAATATGCCAATGTGAATTCCCATAGAAGCCCAGAACACCAGAACATGGGCTTCTATGGGAATTCACATCGGCATATTATCAAGCCCATTATCGCCGCTTTAGCGGCAGTTTTCTGCCGCTAAACCGGCGATAATTTTAACGCCTGGCTTGATAATATGCCCCATGATGTGTGGTTTGTAAGTTGTCTGCCTCTTCCCTGCTGCATCACTTGAAACGCCTGCATGTGTGTTGGGCGAACTGAATATGTGTTGCTGCATCAATTGTATTGGTCTTGTTGTGTGTCATATTCCGGCAATGGGTGTGTGTGTGTGTGTTGTACTGCATTATGACAGAGGAACAAGAGAGTGCCAGTGGGGGTTGGCTTTTCTGAGGGGTCTGACTCAGCACCTAGAAATAATGAATTCTTCAGAAATTAAGGGAAAATGAGACCGTGGCATGAAGAATCATTGCTAAATATGTACAACGCACCGTTTTGCTTAGAAATCATTTTATTAGGGTATCAGAAATGTAGAAAAGAAACCCCATTCCGCAAGGCTAGTTTTGTCTACAATGGACCCTTCGAAATAGAGAAATCGGATGTTGGACTGTTTTTAGTACTAAACTAGCAAAAATGGAACAAAATAATTTTGCCTAAAAATGCCTAATCTTTCACCTTTAGAAATTGTAGAAAATAATGTGTATTATAAACCTACAGAAATGAGTAATCCCCGTACTTAGGAGATGGGTCCAACAAAAAACATAACAAAAATAACAGCGCAGATTATTGTATAGGTGGTTTCCACCACACTCACAACAGCACTGTCCTCCAAGAAACAGCAAACTAACACTGAGCACAACCCAATACATAGTACTCAGCACACCCATGCAACACAGATATAACGTATACGGATTCACAGCAGATCACACAATAACAAAACAGTGCTTAATTTGAGCCTGGAGTTTCTGGTGCTCAGCACCGGTACTTAATCATCAACACTGGTGCTTTTCATGAGCACCAGTTAAGAGCACATTCATTTATGGGGCGATTAAGTGATTTGCCCAGAATCACAAGGATGTTAAGCCAACGTCGAGACTTGAGTCTGGTTCCACAACTCTGAAGTTGGCAGTACTTTCCATTATGCCACATCCTCTCTCTACTTTTCCGGTCAGTAGTTGGTTCTGTTTTAGGTGGCACTAACAGGAGAGATGGGCTGGTGCATGCTGCCTCTTAACTCCATGCCACTGGAATCAAGCTATCCTGGCTGAAGAGGGGTGAAACCCCAAAACCGATCATAGGATGCTTGTTTCCAGTCCAGGGAGGACCTGGCTTGGCAGTTGGGCTGAACTGTACCCATGAGGCACAGGGTCAAGACTGATTTGCATATGGCTGGGTTCAAACTGGAACGGCATGGTGAGCAAAAAAACGATGGATTTAGGCCCAGATCTCTGTACTGGGGTGAATGTATGACATTGTTCTGCATTCTGTCCATCAACTGTTGTTTTTGCATTTGTCACCCCAAGTGAGAAGGGTATGCCCAGACGTGGGTCCTGTGCTCTCCATGCCACTGGAATCAAGCTATCCTGGCTGAAGAGGGGTGACACCCCGAAACCGGTTCTAGGATGCTTGTTTCCAGTCCGGGAAGGTCCTGGCTTGGCAGTTCGGGCTGGACTATACCCATGAGGCACAGGGTCAAGACTGATATGCATATGGCTGGGTTCAAACTGGAACGGAATGGTGAGCAAAAAAACTATGGATTTAGGCCCAGATCTCTGTGCTGGGGTGAATGTATGACATTGTTCTGCATTCTGTCCATCAACTGTTGTTTTTGCATTTGTCACCCAGAGTGGGAAGGGTATGCCCAGACATGGGTCCCGTGCTCTCCATGCCACTGGAATCAAGCTATCCTGGCTGAAGAGGGATGAAACCCCGAAACCGGTCCTAGGATGCTTTTTTCCAGTCCAGGGAGGACCTGGCTTGGCAGTTCGGGCTGGACTGTTCCCATGAGGCACAGGGTCAAGACTGATTTGCATATGGCTGGGTTCAAACTGGAATTGCATGGTGAGCAAAAAAACGATGGATTTTGGCCCAGATCTCTGTACTGGGGTGAATGTATGACATTGTTCTGCATTCTGTCCATCAACTGTTGTTTTTGCACTTAACGAGAGCCATGGCACTTATTTTTTTAACAAATTAACCTCTGAGTAAACACAACGCATAAGAGTGAACAGTGGATGCGGCTGCTCACAGCATTGTGGTGCTGCGTTGATGTGACAGATTTCCGTGTGTCACTTTGAACATAAGAGCATGTTTGATTTGGAAACAACACACCCTGACTTGAAGTTGTTATTCTATTTCTTATATGTATTTAGCGTGCGCCACACACTCGTTTTCTTTTTTGTTTTTTTGGTTAAGCAGAGCAGGCTTATAAATGTAGAATTGGCTTGAGTTACTGTCCTTAACATTTTTGTGATTTGAATTTGTATGTTATGCGACCTGACACTCTGTTTTATATTTTGTATTATTGTACACATTAAATGTTTGGGGTGGGTTACTTCCCTTCCTATCGAAGATGTTTTGACATTCTTTGTAATTATGGGAGTCCTTTCTGCTTTACTATCTTGAATGAGTGTCCTACCGACCTGCCACTTACTGCTGCCATTTTAGCTCACCTGCGGTCTAGTCTTTTTTGTATACTGCGAGGTTCAAGGCAGCCAACTGATATTTGTGGCTAGCAGCGCTTCAGCCAAGCTGCGGAAATAACTAGGACAGAGACACAAACCAATTGCACCGCTAGCCATTCTTTCTAATTCACAGATTAGTACAAGGCTATAACACCTATAAAAAAGAAAATCTCTTTAATTTGATGAAAATCAACATCCCTCGCCGCAGCCACATCACACCCCACCTGAAAGACCTGCACTGGCTCCCTGTCAACAAGAGGATAACCTTCAAGCTCCTCACCCACGCACACAAGGCACTCCACAACACCGGACCAGCGTACCTCAACAGCCAACTCAGCTTCTACACCCCCTCCTGCCAGCTCCACTCCGCAGACCACGCCCTCGCCACTGTCCCCCGCATCCGAAGAATGACCGCCGGCGCCAGATCATTCTCCCACCTCGCCGCCAAGTCATGGAACACCCTCCCCATCCGCCTATGACAGAATCAAGACCTACTGACCTTCAGAAGACTCCTCAAGACCTGGCTATTCGAACAGTAGCAGCATCACCCTCCCCCCCCTTTTTAGTGCCTTGAGACCCTCACGGGTATGTAGTGCGCTTTACAAATGCTATGATTGATTGATTGAAAAAAGGAAAAAAGTTTGTGGCAATGTTCTTGGGTCAGCTATTCAGCACAGACATCAAAGCCTGACCTTATGGCATTGACTTGCTATGAATCACTTGAAGGAGGCCTCCTTTTATTGAAGTTTTTAATTCTTTTTTGTTGAATGTTTCAAAGAACATGAATAACAAATTATGTTAGAAATGCTCCTCGTCCAAAACGATGGAACAACTTATGACCCTTCAGTTGCAAAAGAATATTTAATAAGTGCTTAAATCACTGTGCATTGACAATATGCATTCAGAGAGGTGTTCACCAAGGCCCTGATTACAAGTGCAGGGCTAAATTCCTATCCCTGTAAAAACACATATTTACACAGGGATAGGAATACACGTGTTTGGGATCAGAATTATGAGTTGTCAGAGGTTTTTTTGTGTTTAATAATTATATTGAGGTTTTAGAGGGAGAAAAACATTATCAAACAAATGAACACGATACAAATATGATATACCAACCAATGTAGAAAAATAAAACATGAGCAAATAATTTATGAAGAGAAAGAAAAGAAAGAGAAAAAAGGAAGAAGAAAGGAATAAAAAGAGAAAAGAGAAGAAAAAAGAGGAATAGTATAAAGCATGAAATGAATATATAATAGGAAAAAATTGAAATTTGATAAATTTATTATACCAAATAGTAGAGGACAAAAAACATTGGTGTTGGTCAAGACCAGCTGACAGGATATTATATAATAATTGTTGGGAGTATTTTAAAATAGGATTAGTGGAAACAAAAGTGCAATTAGACATTTATATTATATCTTTAAAACAAAAATCCCTCAATAGGGAGCGTTCAAATGAAATCCAACCTGGCAGAGGAGTGTCAGCAAGACAAAGAATTGCCTAATTAAAAATGCAGAATGATAGAGTTTAAAATCAGGAAAACGAACACCACCCTCATTTTTGGGATGTTTAAGTTTCGCAAGAGTAAACAGGGGATGTTTATGATTCCCTAAAAATTTGGTACAAATGGAATTAATTTGAGGAAAATAGGAAACGGGAATCTTAAAGAGTAACATGGATAATGTATAAAGGATGTGGGGGACAATCATCATTTTACTAGTGTCCAATCTACCCCACCAAGAGAGGTAGAGAGGCGACCAAGAAAAAAATTAACCTCTGTAATTTATTTATTAATGCATTAAGCAAATAGCTGATTGTGTTAGAAAGGGTAGAAGAGAACCAAATTCCAAGGTATTTTATTTTTGGAGGGCACCAAGTTAGTGTTAGTGAACATATATTGGTAGCAAAGGAAGTTTAAAGGTAATACCTCTGTTTTAGAGAAGTTCAATTTATATCCAGAAATGCTAGAGTATAACTGAAACTCATGTAAAAAGGGAGGTAGGAGGAGATAGGGTTAGACATACACAGCAGAATATCATCGGCGTACGCTGACAATTTAGTTTCAGTGAAGTTATGTACGAATCCTGAAATAAGTGAATTAACACAAATGCGTTCAAGGAAAGGTTCTTAACATAAAACAAATAACAGGGGTGAGAGAGGGCAGCCTTGACGGGTGCCTCTATATAGGGGGAAATATGTAGAAAAATGGTTATTAACAAAAAACCTGGCACGTGGGGCAGAGTATAACAATTTAACATAAGAAATAAAATTTGTTCCAAAACCATACCATTGAAGAGTAGTAAACATGACTTGCCAAATAATGCGATCAAAAGCCTTCTCGGCATCTAGAGACAATGCTGCAAGAGGAGATTGGTATTTTTTCCCAAAGGAGATAACATTAAAAAACATTTGAGCATTATTAGCTGCCAATCTGGCCCTAACAAAGCCAGATTGGTTGGTCTTAACCAATAATGGGACAATATTTTCAAGACGAGAGGCAAGGATTTTAGCAAATATCTTGCAGTTGTAATTAATTAATGAGATAGGGCAATAATTTTTACAAAGGGTATGTTCTTTATCAGGTTTGGGAATCAAGACAATTAGGGCTTCCACAAAGGAGCCTGATGCCTTAGAGTCTTTGAGGAAGGAATTACAAAGAACAAGAGGTTTAGGGGCAAAAATGGAAGAAAAAGTGGAAAAAGATTCAGCTGAGAGGCCATCAGGTCCAGATGCTTTAGATTTTTTTAAAGAGCCAATAGCATCCGTAATTTCTTGGAGAGTAATCTCAGCTTCTAATAAGTCAAAGTTATCGGACAAGGAAGGAGGTGGAGGAAGGCCATTAAAAATGTGTGCATATTCTGACTAGAGGGGTTAGTGTCATCAGAGTATAATGTCTGATAATAATTTTGAAGCGTAGAAGGAATATCTTCATCGGAGGACGCCAATTTATTGGTAGATTCATTAAGGATAGGGCCAATATTTGTGCGTTCAGATTTGATTTTCAAAAAATTGGCTAGAATTTTCCCTGCTTTATTTTGGCCACTGTGATATTTGGATATAATTTTAGGAAGGACATTGCAAGCATCAACTGTGGCAAGTTTGTTAAGAGCAGATTTGAACTTAAATAACTTGTGTAGAGTCAGGGGGGATTTAGAAGTGAAGTAAGTATGCTCCTGTGAGTTGAGATGTGTAGTAGAGTTATATATTCGGCCTGGTTGGTTTTCTTTTTTCTGGCTGAGTTGGCAATAGTAAAGGCACAGAAAGAGGCCTTAAAGGCCTCCCAAGAATTAGGAAACAAAGTATCTGAAGGATTATTAATATTAAAAAATGCATTGCTAAAGGTAGTGGCTTCTGAGAGGAAAACAGTGTCAGACAAAAGAAAGTTGTTAAGTTTCCAACGACCAAATTTTGGAGTGCTCAGGGAGAGGTCAAGTGAGGAACAGACAGGAGCATGATCAGAAATAAAAATAGATCCAATCTCGGAAGATTGGATAGAGGTTTACTAACCAAAATATAATCAATTCTAGAGTGAGTGTGATGGACAGAGGAATATCATGTGAATTCAAAGGAGTCAGGATTACAGGTTTTCCAAACTTCAAATAATGGACGCGAGGCATTAGCAGATTGAAATGATCTGTGGGATTTATCGGGATTGAATTTACATTTGAACTGTCTATCAGAAAAGGGGTCTAACCACTGATTGAAATCGTCAGCAACAATAATGTTAGGATTATCAATGGAGGAAAGTAAGATCTTAATGTTAGTCCAAAAATCAGGGTCTGGTTTAACGGGTCCATAAATATTGAGTAAAACGATTTCTTTATTGTGAATGACAACATTAGCCATTACCCAATGTCCATCAGTGTCATATTGTGTAGATAAAATATGTACATGTAACGACTTATGAAAAAGATTAGCAACACCACCCCGGCGAAGGGAGGCTGAGGAGTAAACAACTTGGCCTACCCATTGTCTTTTTAGTTGTGAATGTGAATGTGAATAAGTCATTGGATAGACAAAGTTTGTTACCTGTTACGTCACGAAGCTTCTCAGCGCAATTTCAACAAATAAACCAAAAATTGTGATTTCGCCCCTGCCTGACTATCTTGCCCTGGCACGTGCTAAATAGTATCTCACTATTAACCAAGCTGTATAGAAATTGTGATTATGCTCCTGCTTGACTATGCCATACGGTGCACGTTTTAAATAATATCTCACTATAGTTATAATTATAAACATCTCTCTTGATTCAGGCCGGCTGTTGCAACAGTGCAATCATCCTTTTAACACCCTGTTCCCTGACGTGGGACCTTGGATCCCTCTGACTGGGAGTTATCATACACCCATCCGCCTCTTATTTTCGATAAGGCACTGCTTAAATGCCAAACATAAGTAAGTATCGAGCACCAACCCTAGCCTGTATGACCCGGCCCATTTCCGCCTTGGGGATTATTAACCGGACTGTCTCTCTTAATGTAGATACGTTTGATGGCTTCTTAACTCCTGTCTTGCACTGTCAGAAGCTTTACAGGAGGATCTTTTATTTCTCAAAAAAAGCTGCCAACCATGATGCTACAATCCGTCTGAATTGTGAAAGAATGAGAAGCAACCATTGACTGTTCATGCAGGAAAGAAGCTCGCTAACAAATGAGATGATTTTGCAATTGATTTATAAACACTGAATATTATTGACTTCTAGATAGAAATGTTCTGATAGAGCCAAACGATCCATGGTTATGATAACTATCTGAACTACTATAGGGTTGACAATTTCTCTATATTTTGAATAAAATTTTGTAAAATCCTTACACCCATTGCTATGAAAAATATTCCACCAACCACACTCCTGGACAATGTTGTGGCACTAGATATGAGTTAGAGCACACTAGAGAGGATTGTTCTTATATCAGAGCCCCCTCTCGGGAAGTGATAATGGGTAGTCATCCTTTGGACTCTTCTGACAATCTATATCTGCTGAGTACTAACAAACAGCTCTGCCCTTTTCTTTTTCTTGTTGCTGTATACCTGGTCCTGGATTCTGCCCAAAGCATGGAACAAGTCATGCCCCTTCTGAGGAAGCCCTATTAAAGGATACACAATCTGAATAATTATCAACCCATTCTGCTACCATACTCAAGAGGACATTTTCCTACTCATCTTTAAACTTTTGCAAATCAGAAATCTCTGCTGTACTTTTTTTCAGGAAGGTTTCAGGGAAGTCCATAACACAGAGTTTGTTGTACTTTCTGTGGTGCACTAGCTTCTAAATGTTGTTGATGACTGTGGTATCAGGGCCCAATATTATCTTTTGGCAGTGTTTAATGCCATGTATGTCTGTTCAATGGATCATCCTAAACAAACTTTTCAGATACCCCCTTAAATGGTAGAACAGCACTACATGGAGGTCACTAATTTCAAACTGCAGTTCTATTTGTATACCCATGACATACAGATGATTATGGGTTTTTTCAGCATTTTTGGGTGAGACCCAGAACTAGCTATCTGCCTTACTGTCTGCTAGAGGTGTAAGTCTTAACAAATCCTGTAAATACAACAGGCAGAACATCTCCCTACCAGCATGGACCATAGGACAAGGTGCATTTGCTTCACATGAAGCTCCTCCCATCCTCATAAGGCAGCTCTCAATCTGTGCATTCAAATGGACACTTACCTGTGTTTACTAAGATATCTAAAACTGGATTTCTCCAACTGAAGAGTGTGAATAAGGAGCTATCCTTCACTGATTCATTTGAATCGTGCAGTGATCTGTACCTTGGTCCAATTTAATTTTCACCAAAAGTGTTTCACAATTTTCAGATGGATGAGAACACTGTAATCAATCTTATTGCAGACCTAACCAGGAAAGTGAACAGAACCCTGGTTCTCTAAGCACTGTACATGTTTTGGCAGAAGGATATTCTTCAAGACAAAGGCTGTTGTTCACAAAACAGTTTATTCCATTGCTGCTCTTCAAATCTAGGATTGTCATCAACGGGAATATGGCCATCCTATGGGGACTGGATCAAGGCTGCCAATGTTTAGGAACGGTCTGAAAACCTTGCCTTTTTATAAAACTCAGATCTGTGGACCTTGGTTTAAATACGGACAGGGAATTACATGTCTTTCTCCAAGAATGATAAGGTGTATGATCACAGAGTATGATTTAACTGGATATGATGCTAAATATTTTATCCACCTGACATATCAGTTGCTGTATTAAGGGTACAGTATTCAATATCATAAGATAGCACCACTGTGTTAATAGGAAAATGTTTAGTACGTAGGCATATGGTCATACTACATGTCTCCAGCTATATGAAAAAGCCTTTAGATATGGGCATTTATGGCTATATGAAACAACACATGAAGATCAGTAGGATCAAGAATACTGAACTGGTGGGTGTCTGGTTATACTGTTACGTATATCACAACCGGGTTAATCACCTTGCAGCCTTGGTCACTACTTTCGATGAAACTGTTAAGTGAAAACTTTTGGTCAATGTAATATCTCTTCTTTTTCTCACATCCTTTCTATACTCTCATTACCATTTATTCAATTCTCTTTCTTTGTATTAGAAATTAGAATGGCACAAGTATCTCAAGGGTAGTTCTATATATGTTCGGGACGTTAATGTATGCATTAACAGCTACCTGTATTTTAGTTATCATTTGTATACAAACATCAAAAAACATGTATTATATCTATATTTACAGCCTCGGAAAAGTCTTCAAAAGGTGAAACACGTGTTGGCTGATCTCTTGCTGAAAGTGTCATTGTTCAGAATAAACAAACAGTGAAACACTTGGAGTAATAACTGGATTTTTTTACTGTTGTTAGTGGAAAAAGTATTTGTTTGTTCCTTTACAAGGATTGACAACGTATATTGAATATTGTGTTCATGCTTATGAGTATCCATTACTGTTATGGTTATATGTACAAGAGCCACCTTTGATAGTAGGGTGCCGGAATTGTGATAGCACCTCTTCATATACAATCCTATTGAAAGTTGTTCTCTCCAACAAATTGAGCCATAAAAGTATTTGTCCAAGGTGCAGTCATTTTTCCTATTTATGTCCACTACTACCGCATATATTTTTTTGCCAACGACATCTAATCATGTGACCCAGGAAACAGCCTGCAGGCACCAAATGATTTGGACAAGAAAATACTAACTTTCTAAAAATCGCATTTTCATAATTGGGACTTAAATTCTGATTTAACCATTAAAGCGAATTTTAAATTACAATTCATCAGATACCAAACTTGACTCTGATACCTGCTCCCAACCAAATGTTAGCAGTTTTTAAATGTAATAAACACAATGTTATCCTATGAGGTAGGCCTCACAATAGTGAAAATGAATTTGTGAGTTTTTCAGTACATATAAAACTTAAAAGCACATGTCCAACATTTTTATTACAATGCACTCTGCCCTATGGACTGTGTAGGGCCAGCTAAGGGTGACTTATATGTCATAAAAATGGGGTTTTATACTTGCCAATGGGGTGATGTTTCCAAGTCAAGTTAGATATTTAAAATGTCCGGCAGGCTGCAATGGTAGGCATGGGCCCCGTTTTAAAGGGCTACTTAAGTTGCTGTCACTATAAGTGCTGCAGACCATTATTGGAATTTAATTTACGGGCCCTGGGTATACGGTATACCACTTTACTTGGGACATATACGTACATTAAATATGTCCATCAGATGTAAGCCAATTTTACCATGTTTTAGGGAGTGAACACAAGCACTTTAGCACTGGTTGGCTAAGGTAAAGTGCCCAGAGTACTACGGCTATCAAAAACAAATTTATAAAAATAAGAGTGATAAATGCAAAACGTTTGGGGGTGACCCTAGAGAGGGCCAAGTCCAATATTAACCTTATATTTAAGTGAAATGTCAGTTAAACTGTTACATTTTAAAGTAAAAAAAACTGAAATTCACAAGTGGTTATTAGCGCAGTTCCTAGGCTTATCGGTAGAGCCAGTATTTAAAGCCATTGCTTACACTGGGTCTATACTTGGCAGTTAGTTGTGAGTTGTGGCTTTTTGATTCGTACCAGTTTGCAACCATCAATCGTCCCTCACGTTTGTACTTTTATTTTCATTTTAGTTGGAAAAGTGACTGACCCGCAGCCCTCTCTTTCCTTGTATTTCTTATTGTACTTTTTAAAGAATTGATAACGTGAGGAAATAAATCAAGAAGTCTGTAGCCAGACTTAAAAATGAACATTGTGCAAAGTACATATTTGTTCTTTAAAAATGAACATTGTGCAAAGTACATATTTGTTCTGTAAAATGAACATTGTGCAAAGTACATATTTGTTCTTTAAAAATGAACATTGGGCAAAGTACATATTCGTTCTTTAAAAATGGACATTGTGCAAAGTACATATTTGTTCGTTAAAAAAACATTGGACAAAGTACATATTTGTTCTTTAAAAATGAACATTGTGCAAAGTACATATTTGTTCTTTAAAAATGAACATTGTGCAAAGTACATATTTATTCTAAAATTATAGTTTTCCAGTTAGACTGGGCACAGGGTACACGGCTTTCCAGGAACACGGCCTTTTTGAATGTCACTGAATGAGAACCTTGCCTGACTTGGTCTGAAAGGTTAACTTCTGGGAATTTTCCGCGTTTGCATCCATCTTAAAACATGAAATGGTTCCAGTGTTTCTTTTTTGTACAAAATTCACTCTCTGCAATTTACCGGAGCTGGCAAGGCACATCCATATCTCCCGCTGAGCCGACAAGAGGAAAGGTCGGACGCATTAGGAAACCGAAGCAGGGCACGCCGGCAGCCCAGATGCAGCTGTGAGCCATTGTGGGCAGCCTGGTGTCTGACATATTGTTTTATCAGCTGCCATATGGGCTCAGTCACTTAGGAATGACTGAAATCTCTTCAAAAGTAAAAGCCCGTATTGCAAATGTCAAGGCATTGTTTGGCATAGCGGATTGAGATCTGAATTTTGTACACTGATAAAGGGACTTTAGAGTCTGCCTGACCTCGGCTTTGCAGCTCTGATGTTGAGATGTCGACGGTGCTGCAGGGGTCCTTTCCTTGAAACTGATGCACAGCACAGAGCTCTGCTCAGGGCCATTCCAACAAAAGACAAGGAGAGCAAACGCACATGACGAACAGGAAACCGCTGAAAACTCTTCTTTTCAACCGGCATTTAGCACACAGGTCCAGGAAACAGACCGCATTCGAGATCTTTGCCATGCTATGCCCGTGGCTTGCCTTGCCATTGTACGCACCTCTGTTATAGAGTGCTTTGAAGCAGCTGCAAGGTGCTCTATAAAGCAAACCTCCCAAAAAGCAAGTTATATATATGTTTCCCCGGCTTGCATCCACATAACTATTAAGAAAATGAAATTATTAGTTGAATTAATACATCCTCTTATTCATGACACATTATGTAGAATTGAAATACGCCCCTGAAGGTCCCTGAGCAAACAAAATTTGCCCCTGGTATCAGGTATGATTTTGCAGCCAGTTATTACATGTGTGCTATAAAGGTGGAAAAACGTGTGTAACCATGTTTTCCCTCTAGCCCACTGAGTTATTCTAGTAATTACCACCGGGTCAGACCCGGTAAGGCAGAATGGGCGCTAAATGTGCAAAATGATGGTCACAGGTTTTACTGTTGGGTTGACTTTGCCTTTAATGTTTCTGAGCTCAAACAATGTGTCAGTGAATTGGGTTTGACTGTATTTAGAGTAACAACAAGCTGCTAAACTATTGAACAAAAGGCATGCAAACACCTGTGCCTTTCGAAGACTGGGTGTACAATTCTGTAGCAGAACATACCAGAAATACATTTGCACAAAGAGACTGACTGACTGTTAACACAAAAGACTACAAATGAGTTGTAAAATGAAGCAATATAAGTCAGTGACTTAAGTGCATACTGCAGTGATCTGTGCCTGATCTACAGATAATAAACTAAAACCTCCAGATGACAATTTAGGGCCTCATTTAGAGTTATATTTCCCTCCCGTGGGGCATAGGTAGTAACGTCGACTGCCCTGGCTGACAGCCCGCCGCCATCTTTAAAGATCTCTACTGGCCTGGCTAGAATTCTTCCTTTATGTACATGGCACGGTGATAAAATAAGGGAGATGACGAACAGGTCAGGGCCATGGACACAAAGACCCCATACAGAAGAAAGGTGCACCTTTTACACATGCTCTTTGCAAGTATGCCTAAAACACCCATTTCACAATTGTGCTACTCTATAAAACTACATTAAAGGAAAGTAATTTTCACCACATGGTCTGTTTACTTGTCTGCTGGCCCCTACCAGTAATGTGTGTACTGTATGAAAATGCCTCTTTGAACATGATTAACCCCATTTTGTTGGACTGTTTGTTTTTTGATTCTGCGCATTGGGATAACATTGGCTATACTTCTAATTGGCATATTTAACATACCTATACATCCCTAGTATATGGTACAAAGTGTACCCAGGGCCTGTAAGGTAGATCTCCGTAGTAAACTGCAGCACCAATTGTGCCACCCGCTATAGTGACAGTGTAAACATGACTGCAGGCCTATCACTGTAGCCTATCTGTGCAGTTTTAAACCTGCACATTTGACCTATCAAAAAGTCCCCTTTTGACAAGCCCAAACCTTCCTTTTAAATATTAATAATTCACGTATCAGTAGATTTTACTGTCCATATGAAAAGGTGTGTGGTATGTGTTAGAAATGGGGGTCTCTAGTTGGCAGAGGTAGGTACCTTTGTCCAAATAGGGACCCTTGCTTCTAGTTAGGGTACGGGGGATACACTTCTAAAATAACCCCTGTTTACCCCCTTGGTAGCTTGGCACAAGCAGACGGGCTTATCTCAGAGGTAGTGTGTAAAGATTTGTGAACACATACAGTAATACAGTGAAAACACTACAAATGGACACCACACCAGTTTGAAAAATAAGTAATCTTTATCTAAACCAAACAACGAAAATCCACAGGTCAGAACTCCCAGCAAGTAGCCACTGCAGGCCAGCCCCAGACAGCAAACAGCACAGGGTCACTATTCCTCCTCAGCTTCTCCGGCTCTTCTCCTCGGCAAATGTTCCTATTGATTTCCTGGAAGTGATCTAAAAGTCTGGGCCCCTCTTTTTATACCCCAAAATCTTTTGTTCTCTGAAGGCAGAGAGTGTCTGCACCCAGCCAAAACCAGTTCTGTGGGGCACTTTGGAAGTGCACAACAACATCCATTGTCAGTGTGAGCCCTGGCTCCAGGCACACCATGGGGAGCAGAGCCACCATTGTGGAAAGCAGGCACAGCCCTATTTTGGTGCAGGTGCTACTCCTCCCACCACTCCAAATGCAGACCAGGCCTATTCAGCCCAACCCTGACTCATCAGACTTCTGGAGCCGCTGCCCCTCTCCAGCGCCTGTCATCCAAAAGCCAGACATGCAATACACAAACCTAGCAGAGGCACACTGGATGGTAAGAAAATACCCACTTTCTAAAAGTGGTATTTTCAAACAAAGAATGTAAAAATCACCCTCACTAAAAGATGCGTTTTAACATTCTGAGTTGAGGCATTTTTCTACCTTATTCCCAGGGCCAGTTATGTTTATAAGATGTTATAAACAAATTCCCCATTCTGTCCTTTGGGAACAGGTAGCCTTGCAATAGTGAAAAACGATATTGGCAGTATTTCACTATGAGGACATGCCACACACATCAGGGCATGTCCTACCTTTCACATACAATGCACCCTGCCCACAGGGGTACCTTGAGCCTACCTTAGGGGTGACTAATATGTAGAAAAGGGAAGGTTTAGGGACTGGCAGGTGTATGCACGTGCCAAGTCGACATGACGGTCCCAGACTGCACACAGGCTCTGCAATGGCAGGCCAGAGTTACAATTTACAGGCTGCTTCTGTGGGTGGAACAATTAGTGCTGCAGTCCACTAGCAGCATTTGATTTACAGGCCCTGGGCACACACAGTGCACTGCACTAGATACTGGCTAGTAAATCAAGAAGCCAATCATGGAAACACCAATCCATAACAGTAATTTACAAAGGGAGCACTTGCACTTTGGCACTGAACAGCAGTGGCAAAGTGTCCAAAGCATCTAGACCAGCAAAACGGAGTCCAACATACAGCAAAAACACAGGAGGCAAAGGCAAAAAATGCAGGAGAGACTCACGCCAATGGTGCCAGGTATAACAGTATGTAAAAGTAGAACACGTAAAATATTAATGTTAAACAAGCCAAAATAGAGGAAAGGGCATGTTAAAAATATTTATTTATTACAAGCCCAATTCTCCGGTGAAGCTGGATTTTTTCTTTTTTTGCCTGTGGGCTGGGCCCAGGAACTTGGTAAACTTCAAAGAGGCCTACACTGTTTTGGGGAGATGTAGCTAACACCTTGACCTGCCCCTTTCCTATGTTCCTTTTGACAGACACCAATCCCAAGTGAAAGAAGAGCTGCATCCAGAAGTGATTTTGAGTGACCAGGAGTACATTTTCCTGACGAGCTGAGCTGACCAGATCCAACTGGACCTGCCTTGGACCCTGCTGTGGGATTCTGCTGGAGTGAGTCTTGAACTGTGGGTGCTTACTCTTTTGGAGGTCTTCGAACCTTAAAAACCTGGTACTTAGAAACATTTTGGCTCCATAGACCTCCAGAGGACTAGGAGAAACCAGGCAAGTCAATTCACAGCTTGCTGCCTTGCCCCACAGAGGATATTGGACTTACATTTCAGAGATTAATTCAGAAGTAAAACTTCCAAATGGGTTGAATACGGCTTCCGTATCAGACCTGATGTAGCGGAAATCGCATTTTCTTTGTAGGGGTGCATTATAATCACACACGTAGAGCACACCTGCATATAATCTTTTGTCGTATTAACATGGGGTGATAGAATCGTGAAATGTTATCTTGAAACATGATATACTTAGGCCATTAGAGGGTAACATGGACAATTAACGTAGAAAGTGAATGTAACTATCAGAAAATATTAACGTGAAGAACTCGTGTTATGAACTTGACAATTATTCATGTACTAAATGTGTTTATTAACCATGTCATTTTACATTTAGGTAAATGCATTAATTGAATATGCCTCATTTTCTTATGCGAATTCGTAAAGCTCATATGCTTGTTTCTGTTAGCTGAATTTTGTAGGCTTGAAATGCATTTCCCTGGAAAATCTCGCTTAAGAATTACTAGCTGAATTTCATGTGTGCTGTGGAATTTGTTCTTTCTCAAGTTTTGTGTTGCAGGTGAAAGAAGCACTTTTGTTAGCCAGAATATTGTCTTTGTTTTATTAGTCAGGCAAGGGGAGAAGAAATTACATCGTAAACTTGAGTCAATAAAGAAAGGCTGTTGTGCTCACACAGGCGAAGACCTGGGAACCAAGGACAAGATGTTGCAAAACAAGAACACTGTTATACCATGGAAAACTATCTTTAGGATTCTACCCAGAGCAGATGGTGTGACCTGCAAAGACACTTGGGAAAGATACCTGAAATAATGCAATGTTGGGAGTAGGGAAATTGCCCACTTCTTCCTCTGCCTTCAGAGAGAGCATCCTAGAACAAGCTCTTTCTAGAAAGCTTTATACTAATTGACCTATCGATAGTGGGAAGACTTCTGAGGAACACGCCACATGATGACACCTTTTTCATCCATTTCCTGAAGATGCTTAAGTAGGGATGTCATCTTAGTGATAGAGCAGGGATAGATTAATGTTTTATACTCATCAATCTTCAATGCAGGGAAACTTGGGCTCATGCTTTCTGATACTTTGCATCTTATTTCTTGAATTAATTGTTTTACGTATATTACATCATCTAAACTCGATACACAGATTTGGCTTTATGCTGATTTGGATGTATTTCTACACTCTCACCTTGAGGTGTCTTATGTTCAGTTATTTTTGGCTTTGTAATAAATTAACTAACCTTAGGTAGTTGTCTGTGGTTACTATGTGTCCAAAAGATTTCTTGTTTAGTCAATTTGCATTAATAATAGATGTTCTCCCCTCTACGCTTCCATGCTCCTAAAAAGAACCATTGGATTGTGATTCTAGAATAAGTCCAGAACTTATGGGCCCGTCCTTTTCAGACCTGTGTTCTGTTGTGATCGATCTTTAAATTGCCCCTGGGTCCCGGACAAGCGCCACCAGATAACCACAGTTGGCTCTCAACACTTTTATGGCAATATTTGTACTTAAAACTTTAAATATGAATATGACTGATCCCCATTAATTGATTTTGTAATTTGGGGGTCATTTTGTTGATTAAAATATTCTCTATTTTTATAAATTGAAGTTAGATTTTATTGTGTTGTGTTTTCAACTTTTTAATTGTTTTGATATTTCTAAATGCCTTACATATTTTCTTAAGTTAAGACTGTCTGCTCTGTGCCATAGCTACCAGGGGTTGAGCTCAGTTTTAAATATTGAAGCCTTTTCTGGACCCAACAAGAATAGTGACATAAGGGAAACAGTCTGAACCACGCAGTGTGAACTACGAGTGGCTGAACGACGCAGGCGGTACCACGCACATCTAAACCATGAATATGCCTTAACCATGCTTATGTGTGGTTAAGGCATATGCGTGGTCTAGTTGCTGCTGCTGCCGGGTGGAACAGCAGGAAGCATGAAGAGGAAGGATCGGGACGAGGCGGAGGGGTAAGTCGGGTTTTGAGGGGGTAGTTTGTAGGGGTTGTGGGGTAGTTTTCAGGGCTGGGAGGGGGTCAGGGTAGTTTACATGGACGATGGGGGTCGGGAGTTTAAGGGCTCAGGGCAGGGGACAGAGGTGGGGGTAGATCATTTTGGTTGGGGTTAATTTTGGGGCTGGGGGTTGGGTAGTTTTAAGGGCTGGGGGGTCGGGAGTTTTAGGGTTCAGGCCAGGGGACAGGAAAGGGGCAGTTTTAAGGCTGAGGGGACAGTTGGGCTTGGGTGTGTGTAGGTGGTGTTAGGTTTTAGGGAGTGGGGTTTGTTTTAGGGCTCAGGGAGGGGGCTGGGCTCAGAGTAGTTTTTAGGGGGCTGAGTTGTAGGGTTCAGGACAGGGGACAGGATAGGGGCAGTTTTCAGGTGGAGGGGGCAGTTGGGAGTTTTAGGGCTCATGGCAGGGGACGGAGGTTGGGATAGATTATTTGGGTTGGGGTAGCTTAAGGTGTGGGGGTCAGGGTAGTTTTTAGGGCTGGGGTTTGGGAGTTTTAGGGCTTAGGGCAGGGAACAGGAAAGGGGCAGTTTTATGGCTGAGGAGGTAGTTGGGCTGGGGCGGGGGTAGGTGGATAAGGTTTTAGGGGTGTGGGCTTGTTTTAGGGATCAGGGAGGAGACTGGGGTTGGAGTCGTTTTAAGGGGGCTAAGGTGTAGGGTTCAGGGTAGGGGACAGAATAGGGTCAGTTTTCAGGTCGAGGGGGCAGTTTGGCTAAGGTAGGGGGAAGGTAGGGATTTTAGGTTTAGGGTGTTTTTAGGGTTTAGGGCAGAGGGGCAGGAGTGTGATCTTTACCACACATGCCCATTTACCAAACATATCTTTACCACGAAATTGCGCGGTAAGGGCATGCGTGGTAAAGGCATGCATGGTAAATACGCGGTTGGGGTTTAGCCCACATGGGTAAGGCATGCGTTGTTGAGGTATGCATTTTACCAACACACAACCATGACATTATTACTTGAGACGGACTACCATCCAACCCCAACTAATAATCACATGTACACAAAGATACCTACCCGCTCTTTGGTGTTGCAAAGCTTATGATAAATTCATAAATTCAATTTTTAAGATATCCTCGGTGGCAAATCTTCATAATATGAAAAAGTAAAAGTGTGTTTCATATTTGGTCAAATGTTTGTGGGAATCACCGTGTTTAGGTATGGAAGAAAGAGGCTTCAGTTTTTATTTGAGCCATGAATTTGGAGCAAGCTATAATAAACTTTAAGTTTGTAAATAAGCCTGGGCTTAATTTGCAGAGTTTTGCTACGTGGAACTTTGCGAAGTTACAAAAAAACTCTGCAAAGTTCTGCGAGTGGTGGAGTGCAGTGTGAACTGCAGTTTGTGCTGGTATTTCTGCAGCTCGGGTGGAAATTCAACCCGAGTGGCAGCTCGCGCTCGTGAACTTACCGTGCGCGCTCGCAAACTTACCGTTCGCGAGCAGGAAAAAACTCTGCTGCACAACGTGAAGCGAAGGTTTCTGCACTCCGCGAGCTCTTTTGAAAACCTGTGTGGGGGGCGTGATTGGGATATTATTGAACAGATATAAGAATTTCGGTAATATAACCATTTTGACAATAGCTAAGCAATCGGCTAACATCAAGGGCAGTTGAATCCAACGCCCAATTTTGTCTTCCATAGCATCTAGAGCCCTGCTGTAGTTGTAGCGAATCACCACCTCTGGATCCCGATGAAACCAGACCCCCAGATATTTAACCGGCTCCGATTGCCATTCTAATGGAAACTCAGTAGTGTGTTGGGCCGTGGAGTCTGTTAGTGGTATTATTAGAGATTTGGACCAATTAATTGTCAATCCTGACTGCCGTCCGAAACGAATATATTCCCTCAGCAATGGAGCAAGGTTTGTCTCAGGATCTCGCACGTAAAACATCATGTCATCCGTGTAGATTGAGATGTGCAACGGCCTCTGCGGGAATTGTAGCGCCGAGTAATGATGACCCTGCCGTATCTTACAGGCCAGAGGCTCAAGGGCTAGGGCGAATAATAATGGGGACAGCGGGCAACCTTGCCTCGTCCCCCTATTGATTTGAAAGGCATCGGACACATACCCATTCACCCTGATTCGTACCGTAGGGCTAGCATATAATGTCTGCACCCATCGTAAGAACCTAAGCGGAAATCCCATGCGACTCAGTACGGTATTTAAATACGGCCACTCAATAGAATCGAAGGCTTTCGCCGCATCTAGGAGAACCGCCACCGCCTTAGTGCCAGGGATTAAATAATGAGATAATGCAAACAAGGTCCTCGTGTTATGTGTTGTGGATCTGGTCGAGTACCAGTCGCGTCATTAAGGGTTGTAGTCTCGTAGCTAGAAGCTTGGCCAATATTTTAGTATCCACGTTTATAAGTGAGAGCGGCCGGTAAGAGTCGCAGCTCTCCGGGTCTTTGCTGGGCTTCAGCAGTGCAACGAGCACCGCTTCTCTCAACGTTGGCGGCAGCGATTGCTTGTCATGTGCGTTGCCATACATAGCGACCAAGTGCGGTGCCAATTTTTCTGCAAAAGCCTTGTAAAATTCACCTGTAAACCTGTCGGGGCCAGGGGCTTTTCCATTGGGGAGGGACTTAATAACCGCCGTGACCTCCTCCACAGTAATAGGCAAGGACAAATACTCTCTCTGCGTATCCGATAGCCATGCAAGCACAATGTCATCTAAATATTCCCGTATTTCAGCCTCCCCAGCAGTGTTTCTCGTAGCATATAGTTCCTCACGTGTTCTCTTAAATTCCCCCAATATCCCCTGCGCATCTTGTTGTAGCTCCCCTTGTGGATCCCTAATCGCCAGTACTGTGTGATGCGGCCTACCTGCGCGTATTCTGTCAGCAAGTACCCTACCCGGACTGCCTCCTTCTCCATAAGAGCGCGCTACCTGGCGCTTTGTGAGATACCTTAATTCATCATAAGCACACGATTGGTATTCAGAGAGGATGTTCCCAATATCCCCAATATTTTGACATCCTGTGTACTTTCATATTCCCGCTCCAGTGTCCGCAGTGTATTCTCTCTCTATACTTAGCTGCTCATGTATATCCTTTAATATGCCAGCACTAGTACTAATGCACACTCCCTGGATTGTTACTTTAAATGCCTCCCACAATAAGCCAGTGTCATCAGTGCTAGGTGTATTCAAATCAAAGTATTCAGTTATGGCCTTACTTTGTGTGTCTGTGAACGTGGTGTCCAACAGTGCTTTGGAGTTAAAACGCCATATGTATGGTGGAGGCATATAGTATGGAATGCTTATGGTCAGTAGCACTGGATTATGATCGGCTAGTGTTCTAGAGGGATGTATGATGGTACAACGCGTACCATCACAACGCGGTATGTTACATCGCGGTTCTGACAATGCAAGTCGTTACATCGACTTGCGTTGGAGGGCGCTGGATTTAGGAATAGTGTGATTTACTATTCCAACTCCAGTCTACGTACAGTATGGAAGTTGTTGGAATAGTAATTCACACTATTCCTTAGTCTAGAGCGCCCTCCAGTGCAAGTCGGTGTAACGACTTTCGTTGTAAAAACCACGATGTAACCATACCGCGTTGTAATGGTTGCGTGGTAAAGGATGTTTCCCGTTCTAGAGACATGGCTCACACCTCGAGTCCATAAGAGTGCCTCACTTGTCCCCAACCAATAGTCTATACGGGACCAGCTGTTATGAGCCGCTGTGATGTGTGTGGATTCCCTCTTGTCAGGGTGACGGGTGCGCCAAATGTTGTGTAGTCCCTCCTCCTTCATAATGTTGTGCAGTACTTCCACCGCCCTCTGGTGCAGTTCTCTAGAGGTACCTGATCTATCCAAGGTGTCACATAGGGCAGCATTCAGATCACCACCCCAGAATATAGTCATAACTTTCAGCTCATGCAGTTTACGCCATACTTCTCTATAGAAATCAGGATCGTCCACATTCGGGCAATTTGTGTTAACAAAGGCTATACGCTGACCTCGGAGTTTTCCTGTTATGATAACATAACGGCCTACCTCATCCCGCACCGTACTATCTATTTGGAGTTTCGTCCCTTTTTTTACTAATATGATGACCCCCCTAGAGTAGGATGAGTATGACGACTTATGTTTCGCCTCCGCCCATTTTCTTCCAATGGTACTCTGAACATCAGGGGCAATGTGGGTATCCTGAAGAAGGGCTATATCAATATGTAGCCTATCCAAATAAGCAAACACTTGCCTTATTTTTTTGGGGTTGTTGAGCCCCCTAACATTCCACGTCAGGAAATTAAGTTGGGCTGGACGTAATCTATCGGCGGACATGATCACACACTGAAACATCTCCTAGTATCAGATACCCTGCCTCTTGAATGTACATTATCTGTCACTTTATAGCATGCTGGTAACCACAGTTGTGAGATTGTATTGTCAAAACTTTACACTGCATCTCTCGCACTACAGTCTGAATACCAGTCCCCCACCCCACCTTCCCCCCACCCACTTCAGCACCCCAACTTTGCCAAAGCCACGTCCCTAACCGAAGAAACAACATTTCAAAAACATTTTAAGGGGAGCACCCGCTTGAGGGTACCACCGAGGGCACACATCTCCATCCAACAACATGGATGTGGTCAGGCGTACAGTAACATATGCAGATCCAATAGTACACTGTAGTGGGCACGTACCGTAATTCCACCATAGGCCCATACAATACTGTTCGGCACATGCCAAGAAGCAAAGGGAGCAAGTCATGCTGCGCAGCCTGAGATAATTTAACACAGGTGATGCATACCCCCCTGCTGCAGTTAACCAGAGGCGTCCAGAGTCCTACTGCCCCACATCTCAGTTTAGCATTGATAGCCTCACTGTGGCTTAATCCCCATCATCAACAGTGCGCAATACACGCTCAGTGCGCATAAAGTCTCAGTTCGAACATTGGCGTAAAACATCAGACGGACAGTCATCGTCCAGCAGTAGAGTACGCTATGTCAGCTCCAACCCTTCTGGCAGCTCCAGAGCAATCCCTCGAAGAGGACCTGAGGCATACAGGCCCCTGCAGGGAGCCCTTGCAAAAATCAACACTCATGCCGTGTCTTACCTCTCCCTTTCGCGTGTGTGGCAACAGTCCCACCGTGTAACCAGTACTTTCCCATCCTAGAAAAACATTCCGGTGGGCCTCACTCGGAGTCACGGGTCTGTGCCGCCTGTCTACGCTCCCTGCGCTGGCCAGACAGGCGGCCCTTGGAGAGTGAAGAATCATCAACTTGCCATCGTGCGTCACCCGGAGCCGAGCCGGGTAGAGCATTGCGTACTCCACCCCGAGCTCCCTCAGTTTTTTTTCGCTGGGTTGAATTCCTTGCGCGCCAACTGTACCGCCATGGTGAAATCTGGAAAGAACGCCAATTCATTACCCTGATAACTTACTTGCTGCTTTTCCCGTGCCATACGCAATATGGTGTCGCGGTCTCTGTAATTCAGGAGCCGAGCCACTATAGGTCTTGGCGTGGCGCCCGGTGTGGGTCTCGGTGCCAGCGATCTATGGGCACGTTCCACTATAAGGACTGACGAGAACTGATGAGCATCGAACACTTCCCGCAGTAGGCCTTCCACAAATGCCTCCATTCGCCAAGTATTGGTGGACTCTGGAATTCCCACGATTCGAATGTTGTTTCGTCGAGACCTCGCCTCTAAGTCCTCCACCTTTTTGTTTAGGGCCTCCACCACTCTCTCCATATCTGCACACTTTCGTGCATACCTTGCGACTCGTCTTCCACGGATGAAATACATTTCTCCGCCTCATCCAGCTGCTCGCCCTGCTTATTCAACTTTGTCGAGATATTATCCACCCTGGTTGTTAAGGAGTCCAGCTTGCCATTTATGTCCTGCAGGCTGTGTTGTATTGCCTTGAGGATTTGCTTCATAGGTGGACTCGCCTCAGCTCCTCCCTCCATTCCGGCATCTAAGGGCACCGCTGTACTTTTCGTGGTGCGTTTTGTATCAAATGAGAGCTTTGCCTGTTGCTTGTCCGATTTGCCCATGATAAGTGTGGCAGACTCAGATCACCACAGTGCCTGGTAGACGTTGAGACCACTCGTAGAGACGCTTCAGCACCTCCACATCACCACACTTTGAGCGGGGCTTCCAATATGCAGCACCTCCTTGGCTGGCACCTAGGCACCAATCAGCACCCCACTGCAGCCTTCGATGATAGCAGTCATATGACGGCACCTTGAGCGCAGTAACACCAATGCAGGCCACCACTCCGACGACTCTCAGAAGTTGCCTCTCAACAGTTCTAACCATCACGAGACCCTCAGATGCCCACCTGTACTAACTGTCGCCAGGGCTCCAACGCGCCAGTAGGGCTTACCCTCCACAGGGTCGTCTATCTCTGCTACTCTTCCCAGCACGTAACACGATGTCGCCAGCACCACTGCACAGCCTTCAGCAGTGTTCCGCATTCTTCTGCGTTCAGAGGCTGCACCAGTTGGGCTCTGGAACTATGAAGCCCACCCTCATCGACCCCATACCGGGCGGCAACGTATTTGCGCATATTACAATGCGCTGTTATGGAGGGGCAGGCAGTTGTGGTCAGCACAGCACTCGGGTCTGATTCTCAGCTTGGTCTTACCGCCCGCTCCTTAAACCTGCATCCTCGCTGCCCCACACGCTGTTCAAAGCTGCCACACGCTCCGGAGCCTCCATCCCGGGCCCCACCGATATCGCTCCACCGCCATTTTAGGTTCACACGCAGTGTCTCCCACTCCGCAGCAATGCAGTGCGTCCGACTCTCAACGCGGCTCTGCAGTCGGCAGGAACAGCCTCACTCACACCACTGGTTGTATAGGGGCCAATCCTTGTCTCCGCAGCCGATGCCTACGCTGTTCCAGCTGATGTCGTGGGCAGAATCGCTACGCCGCAGGGCGCCGCCATTTTGTGCTGCCGATCGGCACTCGTATGGAGAGAACGGCCAAAGGTCTGGAACAGCTTCCCCCGCGTGCCGTCAAGCTCACCACGCCAGCAGACTCTGCCCCAGCACCTTCGACGCACCCATGCTCGTTTTAGCGACGATGGGTGATCTGCAAAGCTATCTTTTACGCCGCTGATCGAACCTGACCGGCGGAGCTGCATCAGAAGCCAGCCATGCCGCTGTGCGCCCTCTAGCGCCCCCTAGAGCTTGAACAGTTTATGTTTAATTAGATGTCAAGTATAAAACAGGTCAGCACAGGCTCTCCACAGAGAGCAATATGTTAGCATTTAACAGATTAGCTGGTGTTGTGTAGTTCCTACAAGTACATAGGATC
This sequence comes from Triturus cristatus, assembly GCF_964204655.1. NCBI lineage: Eukaryota > Metazoa > Chordata > Amphibia > Caudata > Salamandridae > Triturus > Triturus cristatus. The sequence goes on along the minus strand of NC_140589.1, from coordinate 137,087,338 downwards.
TGCACGATTAGACAAGATAAACTAAGGGGTTGGTATCCAGACTGATTCTATACATCCCCCAAAGGATATGTCAGCCTTTAGACCAGCTAGCTCACAGTGCCACAATAAGCCCCCAAGTAGCAAATAGTTTCTGGCAACTATTGAACATGACAACCCTTGATCCGCCAGGGATCGTGGAAAAAGTACAGTACCTTTTGCTCAGTCAATCGTGCTCACTTGTTCGCAAAGATATATACAGAATAAACAATGGGGACGTTTTTATACAGCATTTATTGAACCTGCGTCATTCTAGTATAAAACACGTGTGCTGCGACTACCATTAGACAGAAACAGATATATAAGATTACAAGCACTGACATGGTAAATAAAAGGTGGAATTCTACCATGGTGCTAAAACAGTAAATATGTACAGGCATATCGATACATGGCAGTAATCGAGCGTACTACTAAGATGCAAACCCTATCTAAGTGTACCTAGCATGTATGTGAGTGTAAAGCCAAGAATCCATCTAGGAAAGAGCCAACCTCGGTCTTGGTCTCGAGTTGCACAATCCGCAAGGGATGCCAGAGCACTGCATGCTGGAGCTCTTGCTCTGGTTCCCCATCGAAGATGTGGTTCTTTTATACCCACAAAATACCCTCAGGGGTTCTATTTTGTATAGTAGACCTGTCGTCCAAGGGTGACGTTAGCGGTGAGTTTTGCGCAGAGATATTATACAGAAGCTGGTAATCCTGCTGTGCACAACATGGGCAGGGGATTAAGGTGTGATACTAGGAATCCTCATGCATAATAAATGAGGATAATTTCGGAGAAAAACTGATTGACATTTATTCAACACGTAACTAGGTAAAAGGTCAGTGCCAGAACCATTATATAGAGCAAAGTAGGACGAATGTAGGTAAAAGGTCTTGTAACTACCTAGGCACATTGGGGCTCATAACACTGGTTTCATGTAGAACACCAAATACTAAATAAAGTATTATTTTTATACAATTGAGATAACCTTTGTGCTCATAAATTAGAATAGTACCTGTTATTTTGGAATAGTACATTTTGGGGGGGGTTTATATAGTGCCAACTAGATCCGAAGGTATCAGAGCGCTTTACATGAGCACCAGTTGCATTACAGACAGACACATTCATGTTTTTTATTAGGCACTGAGAGATTAAGTGATCTACCAGAATCACAAGATGTTGAGCGCACCCAACAAGGCTCGAACCTGGTTCCCCAACTTGGAGGTCGACTGTGCTAGCCTGTAGGCCACATCCTCGGTGTAAAACTGTTATTATTGTATCTAAGGTTTTGTGAGGATGTTTGATCAAAACTATTGAAGACAGATGCGACTAAGGTGTCTCTCTCTACTTGCCTGTTTCTGCACTACCAGGAGGCAGTTTCGTCTCCTATGACAGGACTGGAGGCTCAGATTATGCTTCTCCTTCTTTACGGACTTTAAACAGTACGCAATAGTAAAGTAAATTAATAAAAACTGCAAGTCACATAAACATTTACAGCGCATCATTAGTCTATCCATTAATCCCTGTAGACATATATACTCAAAACTGGGGCACACCATCCTGCTGTCTCGGTGGTCAATTTTATTATCAACATTATATACTTGTTGAAGTTAATTTAATTGTTACTGGATTGTGTTTCTTAGTTAGTTTAGGGTAGGGAACTACTGCTGCAAGTCGATCTGGAGAATGAAAGTACAAGAGCGACCCAAATGTCGATGAGAACATGGGTATCAAGTATAAGCTTGGAACAAACGTTCACACAGAACTCAATTTGAAAAAACAATGTAATTCGACAGGAAATGATTGAATCAAACAAGGTAAACAAATTTCTAGTGAGAAAGAAAATCTAGGCACAACACATAAAAGTCAACCAGTATTTATCATATTCAATTCGTCCAAATTGCCTTCATTTTGAGATATACATAAAAATGTACTAAAAAATCAGAATAGCACATTTGGGTGAGTGGTGAGAGTTTCTTGTGAGACCTCAAGTGAGAAAAAACATAACCAAACAAAGTAAGAGAAGTGACAAATGCATGAACATAAAAGGTAAATTGGTAAATTGGTATTTTACATAAGACAGCCAATAGTATTCAACACGGTTCACTGGCAGAATATCGAACTTAAAATATAGATAAAAAATATATCGAGGTAAAAATATAGAATGCAAAAATATCGACTCCCTATCCTTAAACAGGTAAGTACAAAAATATCGAAAAAAAAGATGGATGCAATGGAGCGGAGTTGGCCAGCCCCCGCCTCCACCCCCTGAAAAAACTATTTACAAATTAATGTAAAAAGAAATAAAAACACACTTACCTGTACTGCGGCGTCCGCGGGCTGCCCTCCTCCTCCTCACCGACGTTGGACGTACATCTTGCGAGAACTGCATGCGCAGTTTTTTCAAGATGTACATCCAATGCAGGAGAGAGATGGCCAGGAGGAGGAGGGCAGCCCGGGGGCGCCTCAGTACAGGTAAGTGTGTTTTTATTTCTTTGTACATTAATTTGTACATATTTTTTATAAGGGGGGTGGAGGCGGGCGGTGGAGCAGCGTTCCACTGAGTTTTTTTCCAACTCCATGGACCTCCGTGTAGTCACGCTACATCAGCTCCGCCCGGGGTTAATTTTTATAAATATAAAACAAAATAACAAAAATTAAAAATATTTAGTAATCAGATTTAATATACATTTTAACAAATTTAACACAAACTTAATTTAAAAAACGTAAACACTACATTAAAACAATTAATAAACTAATAATTTTTATTTGTTTTGTGATTTAAAATTATATAAAAATGTACAAATAAATATACATATATATATATAGACACAAGGTAACTATAAGTTACTCCTTCTAGTCAGCTCGGGACCCATGAAGAGTGGCGCACGCACCATCAAATCACTGAATAAAGTTGAGTGAATGTAAACCCCCTTGGAGTGCTGGATTATTATTGTCCTGTAGAAAGGAGATTGTAAAATATATATATATATATATATATATATATATATATATATATATATATATATATATATATATATATATATATATATATATATATATATATATATATATATATATATATACGCACCATCAACTCACTGAATAAAGTTGAGTGAATGTCGACCCCCTTGGAGTGCTGGATTATTATTGTCCTGTAGAAAGGAGATTGTAAAATATATATATATATAAAATATATATATATATATATATATATATATATATATATATATATTACAATCTCCTTTCTACAGGACAATAATAATCCAGCACTCCAAGGGGGTCGACATTCACTCAACTTTATTCAGTGAGTTGATGGTGCGTGCGCCACTCTTCATGGGTCCCGAGCTGACCAGAAGGAGTAACTTATAGTGTTGATATATATATATATATATATTCACAGAAAAAACCATAGGTTTCAGGCACGTTATAGTTTGGAATTAGCATTTAAAAAACCTAAGAAATTCACTGAAAAAACCATAGGTTTCAGGGGTGTTATAGTTAGCTGGACTTTTCACTTGTACAAAACCATTGAAATTCCCCCGTTATAGTTAGTTCAGCTAACTATAACTCGCGCGCCCGCAATGCACTGCTGATGACGTCACATATTACATCACTCATGACATGTCAGTGACATCACTCATGACATCACTGATGACATCTCAAATGACATCACTGATGATAGGATATGTGAAGAAAGAAGAAAAAATGCACAGAAAGAAAAAAAAGAAGCGCAGAAAGAAGCAACAAAGAAGACGAAGAAAAGTGCAGGAAGAAGGATAACATGCAGAAAGAACAAAAGAAGAGCAGAAAGAAGCCTTGTTGCAAAATCATCCTGTACCCTCAACTTTTTCAGACGGATACTGGTGGTGACTGAGTCTGACTAACCAGTCCTAGAGCCAGTGCTATGTTAAAAGACACTTAGAATACAGTGAAAACACCTACATACACTAGGGAACATTATGCGTTGGGGTCCCCCTGTGATTAGCATGACCTCCTCTGTAAGCCCCTAGTATATAATAGGGCAGGGGGATTAAAACTACCTCTTAAAACAGGCCACAGGGCGTTTTTGCACACGTTAACTCAGGCCCCGTCCCCTCCCTTCACCACTGTGTAAACACGCCCTGTGTCCGTTTTTAGTTGGGAGATTAAGTTCATTTGAATCCTGAGGGTCTCTAGGGTCCCACTAGCCCACTAGGTACCTCCAGTAAGTGCCACAGATCTGCGTTGCAGAGAGGTGTAAAAAGTGGCACGGCCTGGACCACCTCTCTGCAATGCAGCTCAGTGGCGCTTACTGGAAGCACTTGGTGGGCTAGTTAGCCCCCAGGGGCCCTCAGTATTGAAGGGAAATTATATCCCCAATTTAAAACGTGCCATAGTGCGTGTTTGCACACGTCACCTCAGGCCCCGTCCCCTCCCTTCACCACTGTGTAAACGCGCCCTGTGGCTGTTCTAAGTTGAGAGATTAAGTCCCCTTGAATCATAAGTGTTAGAAATAGGATTTCTGGTTGGCTAGGGCTTGCGCCAAAGCCAGGCAGAAACCACCACTCTAGTCAGGGCTGGGGAGTTACACGCCAAAGATAACCCCTGCTCACCCCCTTGGTAGCTTGGCACGAGCAGTCAGGCTTATCCCTGAGGCGATGTGTAAAGCGTTTGCGCGCGCACCCAGCAACAACACCCAAGGCCCACCACAAAAGAAACTCCACACAAGGTATTATATAAAAATAGCCTTTGTATTACCAAAACACATTAGATAAAAACTCTCACCCGTCCGACACGGTGATCCGCGGGGTCGCTTCCCCACGTTGCCGGGCAACCGCGACGGCTGGGCCAATCCCAGCGCGGGGGTGATGACGTCGACGAACTCTCGGGCTGCCGGCGGTGAATTTGATACCGGCTTTCTCCGAAGCGCGGGGTGGGCTCCCGCCTTCGGATTAAAGTATAACGTGGCGTAAATAAGCGGGGTGGGCACCCGCCACAGAAACACTCAACTAAGCGGGGTAGGCACCCGCCATCAGAACAAAAGCGCTCCTGGTGCCAACGGCACAGGGGGAAGCGCTCTCTGCGCCCAAGGCAATTCCAGCGCTTTCAGGAAATGGAGGCTTCAGCAAAGCACCCAGGAAGGCGCTCCTCTACGCTGGTGTCCCAAACAAAGCGCTCCCAGCGCTACAAGTCAAACAAAAGCACCTCCAGGCGCTCCAGCAGTCTTCTTGGCAGAACACAGCGCTCCTCAGCACCAGAATCAAGGACTCCTTCAGAATAGGAGATAAAGCGCTCCCTGGCGCTCAAGCAAAAGTCCAAGAAAAGTCTTTCAGATGCAGGGGGCTAGGACTGGGCCCAGGGGCCAGCTCACAGGGCCCTCCAGCAGGGAGGCAGTACCCAGTGGCGGTCTCTCCTGCCGCCCAGCAGCAGCAGGCCCCCTCAGATCGGATCCTGGAAGAGAACCGATTCTGTGGGGACACAGCCCCATTTTTATACAGTCAAACCCTTTGTCTCAGGGTGCAGGGAAGGGGCGAACCAGTTACAACTGGTTCCTGAGCACTTTGTTTTGCTCAGCCCCTCTCCCTATTCACTGGCAGGACTAGGGTCATCAGTCGCACCACAGGGGGCGGAGCCAGCATTGTGTGGGGAAAGCCCTGCCCTATTCAGGTCCAAGGTGCACTCCTCCCCAGCCATCAGCATGCTAATCTCCCTATTCACCACCGGGTGACTCCTCCTGACTCTGGGGAATCCCTAGCCCGTCACATGACCTCAGCCAGCCAATCACGCGACAAGGCACACATTTTACACTGCACACCGAAGTGCCCACTTCTAGAAGTGGCACTTCCATACTAGCTACACGCACGCCGCACGCATCATTGCGCAGCATTTAACCACACAAATCTGTACATACCAGACTCGACCATGCACACCCCACGCATCAGGAACTACCAGGGACGCATACATTCCCCATGCATTCCTATGGGAGGGCAGGCCTATCTCACCACATGCACTCAGAGGGGCCGATTCACAGAACTAACTTAAGACAAAATCCTAAACTTACTACTTTTGGTATTCACAGAAGTTAGGATTTTGTCTTAAGTTTGTCTTAAGACAAACTTAAGACAGACTTAAGACTGACTTAAGCCAGACTTAAGACAGACTTAAGACAGACTTAAGACTGACTTAAGACTGACTTAAGACAGACTTAAGACAGACTTAAGACAGACTTAAGACAAAATCCTAACTTAAGTCTGTCTTAAGTCTGTCTTAAGTCAGTCTTAAGTCAGTCTTCAGTCTGTCTTAAGTCTGTCTTAAGTCTGTCTTAAGTCAGTCTTAAGTCTGTCTTAAGTTTGTCTTAAGACAAACTTAAGACAAAATCCTAACTTCTGTGAATACCAAAAGTAGTACGTTTAGGATTTTGTCTTAAATTAGTTCTGTGAATCGGGCCCAGAGTGCGCACGCACTTTACCCTGGGACACAGGGAAAGTGCGCAGAAACCAAAAACCACTATCACCAAGTCACCAATAAAAGCAAAAAAGTTCAGGGGTGAACCTGCCAGAAGGGCCAAGTCCAACACTAAGGGTCCCTAGGGTCAAACTAGACCACTAGGTACCTCCAGTAAGCGCCACAGAGCTGTGTTGCAGAGAGGTGTAAAAAGGAGCTTGGCCTCAGAACACCTGTCTGCAGCGCAGCTCCCTGGTGCATACTGGAGATGCCTGTTGGGCTAGTTGGCCCTCAGGGACCCTCAGTATTGAAGAGGAATTAATTCCCCAACTTACAACTCGCCAGGGGGCGCGTTTGCAGAGTTCTGCAAGGAGGGGGCGTCGCCTCCGGCACGATGCCAGTCTTTTATTTATTTTAATTTTGTAAAAGGGGGGCTGTGTGGTTCCCCTTCTTATTCTAATTTATTGGCCCTGATGACCCCATCCCCCAGGGCCTGTCTCCTAATTATATTTTTTTGACCCCAATCCCCAGGGCCGGCCACTGTTTTTTATTATTTTAAAAAAATATATATTTATAGACACACCTAGGACATGCTGGACAAACCGTACGTACCTATCACCATGACGATTTGCGTGATATTCATTAAAAGGCCACTATGCATACAATGAATCCACGTGGAATGTATTTACACCACTAGTGAAGCTCTGACATGTCTGATGCCCTACCGTGTCTAATCCCGGTAGACACCCTTGTCGTTTATTTATACAAACATGGATAGCTATTGGCGGGCACATTTAATACACATGCACACCAAGCCATTCAAAGGGGATTCGACAAAAATTCGACCAAAACTATGCAAGAAACCCCCCTCATGATTAATAAAACACACATCCACTGCCGGATGTGTAATACTTTTTATTTTACTCTCTGGAAAGGGGACGAACATCACTTGAGAGTCACAGCGCGCTCCTGGCAGAGCCCAATGCTGTGTTACACCCACCATTGCCTGCGGAGTGCCACACACCTCTGTGTTGTATTCCACTAGCTAGTGCATATGCTATGACACTCTCTAGCCCATGTGCACTGTAACACCACCCCGTGAATATGTCGTGCCACACTTGTCTTCGCACGGGTTATATTGCCCCATCTAACTTGCCTTCCTCGATGCCTATGTTATAACGCACAGTGCTACGCCATACATATTACAATCTGGGATCCATATCTTTGTCACAGTGCATATGCAACGTTACACTCCCCAGCACATATTTTATATTACAACTTTAGAGACTAGTTAGGTTACACAACACTGCCATGTGCATATTACACTCCAAGGCGCATATCGCATAGCACGCGCTAGTGCCTGTGCTATCTCGCGCTCTCCAATGAATCTGTCATTGCGCACAATGTATTGCATATTATATTTCACGCCCGGTTCAACTTATATCACACTTTTTGGTGCATAGTTTATACCATACACTATATCTAGTTTTCATTTTCAATCGTGCTCTCATTACTATGTTCTATATAACACTGTGTTCACCTACCCTTTTCACGGGCATTACATTTTGCGATAGGGGGTGGAGGGTCAGGGGGTGTTTCTGCCAAGTGAGCCCGGAGTCACAGTCACAAACGTCCTCTTCTTCCTGAATAAAAGTGAGATTATGCTGCATACTTGTTCATATTTTAAGTAGTTCGCACAGACACACGTTTTAAAAACAATAAAGCTCCTAATGCCCGCCTTCTCTGAACAGTTAGCTTGCTGCCCCATCCCCCTCCTCCCTATCCTCTGTTGTGTGAATCCATGGACTAGCCTCCTACCTCCTGCCATGCATGGTCTGATGTGCTGCCACTGCCCTCAATTTAGTATGATGTACCAGTCCACTCCTCCTGCCCTCCATTGCCCAATTCTATGTCCCATCATTGACCTCCTGCTTAAACTCTGTGCTTAGCTTGCTGCCCCTATTCTCCTTCCCCCTGCTCTCCGATCTCTTTGTGCATGCCCCTGCTCCATCCTTTTTGCCCACCATGTTCCATGGACCTGCCACTCCTATCTACTCTGAGTGTTCTGTTGACCTGCCACTCCCCTCCCACCTGCCTAGCATTGTCAGATGACTGTAACCTGTCCCTGCCACCTCCACCCTGCCTGTCCACATGCCATGCCCCTATCCTCTTCCTCCTGTCCACATGGTCCATTGTACTGCCACACCCTTCTGCCCTCCCTGGTCTGTTGTGCTGCAACTGCTCCTCCTGCCTGCCCCGTGTGGTCTGTTGTGAGGCTCCTTCCCCTGAACTTTCTTGTCTGTGCACAGGTCCTGACCCTCCCTTCTATCCTCCATCGTCCTTTGTGCATGCCCCTGCACCCTTCTTCTTGCCCATCATAGCCATTGTGCTGCCACTAACCCTCCCACTTGCAATGCATGGTCTTCTGTGCTGCCATGGCCCCTCCCACCTTCCCTGTGTGGTCAGTTAGCTGCCCCTGACCCCCTCCCACCTTCCCTCCATGGTCTGTGTGTATGCCATCACAGTCTCAGTGTTGCTCTTCATGGTATGTCTTGCTTCTAGTGCCCATCCTGCCTGACCTCCATGGCTATCTTGCTGCTCCTGCCCTGCCCCCTTGCCCCCAGCCCTCTGTTTACATGTGCAGACCCCTACTCCCTCCCTCCTGGCTTGTCTGTTCCATTGTAATGCCCCTGATCCGTCCCTCCTTCCCTTTATGGTCTGTTATGCTGCAGCTTTCTCTCCTGTCTGTCCATTATGGTCAGCTAGCTAGCATTGCCTCTTGCCCCTCTGTTCTCTGTTGTCCATGTGCATGGTCCTGTCTCCTCCCTCTTGCTTTCTATGGATTGTTGTGCTGCACTCCCGTCCCGCATGCCCTGTGTGGTGTATTGTGCTGCTGCAAACCCTGATGCCTGCCCTGCAGGGTCAGTTTGGTGCACCTCTCCATGTCCCTCCTGTCCTCTGTTATCCAAGTCCATGTCCCTACCCCATTTCCTTCCATGATCCAATGTACCATACTTGGGAACATTTTGAACTTGGTAAGAGGGAGATTTTGAAAAAAATCTGGGGTATTGATTTTCCCCTTTGAGTTACATTGAAAAAGAGGAGATTGTTGACAGGAGACAGATCAAATAAAGCCCATTTGAGCTTAAAAACATTGGACGTTTCCTGGCTGAATCGGGTCTGTTGGCATGTATGGTTGTACTACCATTGCCTCTTCCTTCTGCCCACAATGGTCTATTACATTGCCACAGTCTCTTTTGCAAGTCCTGTATTGTTGGTTTGTTGCCCCTGCCCCCCTTTCCACTGCCCTCCATAGTCTGTTGTGCTGCCACGGCCCTTCCTGCCTGCTCAGTGTGGTTAAATTGTTGCCTTTGCATCCTCCTACCTGCCTTCAATTTTCAGAGCCCGTGCCCCTGGCCTCTGCCTCTCAACAGTATCCTAATGAACAACTAGATTGCTAACATTCTATATTTATTACAAAAGTGTGGAACGCCTGACGTCATCTTGATGTAATCAAAACTGTAATACCTAGAGCATTTCCTTTAGAAATTACATATATGAGAGGGTCTTATTGGCATCAAAATTATGGTTAGTGCTCTAAAATACTAAAATAAGGACATATTTTCTGAGTTTTCAAATAGCGACAAAGCACTTTTAAATTATTTGTTATCTTTATGTTTTTTTATCCAGTTGACCACTTGATTAAATGTTGCACTTAGGGGAGAGGATGTGGTGTTACTTCCAGAACTGCAGACTTTGCAACTGGGGACCAGGTTGGAGTTTCTGCTTCAGCTCGACATTCTGTGATTCTGGTCAAATCACTTAGTCTCCCCATGTCTACAACCAAAATGAATTTGTTCTTGTGTGATGTAACCAATGCTCATGTAAAGCACTCCAATACCTGACAAGTCTGCACTATATTACACTGCAAAAACACAAAATAATAAGTGTTTTGCACACTTCTGTCATTGGGCTATATTTGGGCTACATCTGGGTGATTTTGGGCTACATTTGGGCTCTTTTGTCTCCGGTGTCCATTTTGGGAGATTTATTTGTTATGAAGTTTCCTAATTTCCTCATGTACTGCAGTCTCCTCAGTAGGAAATGCTTTCAGTTTTTTACTTTGATTCCATCATGAAGGTATTCAGATATGTCACACATTTGCCATAAATTCTGAATGTTAGCACTCTAGTTGCTCATTAGATCACTGTAGTAAAACTACTGTTCACCATGGAAGTCTGCTCCTGGTATTAAAAGTGCATGTTTCAGTCTGCATGTCAGAATTTTTTAATGAAATAGAAGAGGATTTGAGAAGTCACTCAAAATGTGCCCTCATTTTCTTTCTTCAGCATTAATCATAATTTCTATGGCAAAATGAACCCCCTCATTGTGTTCCTTTTTAAATTAAATGTTTTAAGTGTTACCAGTTTATTCCAATCAAGATGGCTTCAGGTGTGCCATACTTTTGTCATAATGAAGACAGTAAGCTCTCTAGTTGTTTTTAAGAACACTCTGGGACATTCTGTCATTGGGCTATACTTGGGCTACATCTGGGTGATATTTGGGCTACATTTGGGCTCTTTTGTCTCTGGTGGCCATCTTGGGAGACTTATTTGTTATGAAGTTTCCTAATTTCCTCATTTACTGCAGTCTCCTCAGTAGGAAATACTTTCAGTTTTTTACTTTGATTCCATCAAGAAGGCATTCAGATGTGTCACACATTTGCCATAAATTCAGAATGTTAGCACTCTTTTTGCTCTTCAGATCACTGTAGTAAAGCTACTGCTCACCAGGGAAAACTGCTGCTGGTATTGAAAGTGCATGTTTCAGTCTGCATGTCAGAATTGTTTAATGAAATAGAAGAGGATTTGAGAAGTCACTCAAAATGTGCCCTAATTTTTCTTTCTGCAGCACTAATCATACTTTTTATGGAAAAATGAACCCCCTCATTTTGTTCCTTTTTAAATTAAATGTTTTAAGAGTTACCACTTTAATCCAAGCAAGATGGCTTCAGGTGTGCCATACGTTTATCATAAGTAGGACTGTTAGCGCTCTAGTTGTTCTTTGGAACACTCTGGGAAGCTGCAGTAGAACACAAAGGAATCAACTGACAGTCTCTGCCCTTGTTGGATGTACATGTTTTACTGAGAATGTCAGACTTCATTCTCACATGACTGAGAAAGATAATGTGAATTTACAGAAAATATGCTCTCAGATTAGCTTATAGATCACCTTCCAAACCTCTGTGGGAAAAGCATGAGAAAATATTTTTCTCTCAATCATGATATCCCAGCAGAAGGCTTTTTCACATGGTGAAATCACCTTAGAACATACCACAATTCCTAAAATGAGTATGGTACCATCAACAAATGATTTATAATGTAACTAAAGTCTTAAAACCTTCTATTAACTGCAATGATTTTTAATGAGGTGCTATCATGTATATTGGTCCCAAGATGGCTGCCAACACTTCTTGGATGAAGTGCTGACAGCCAATCAGATCTCAGGATGAGATGTGTGGTTAGGCTCCGCCCACATATATATATGATTTTACTTTTGATTTTCTCAGGAACTACTGAACAGATTGACACCAGACCTGCAAAAGGCACTTCCCTGACCTGAGGACTACCTCTCTGCCAAATTTCAAGTAATTCTGTTCAGCCGTTCGGGCTGTACCTTGGACTAAAGGTCCCTATGGAAAAATGCATGGGGAAAACGTGTTTTGGGACCCCCCTTTTTTCTCGGCCCCCGCTTGACGAATCACCCCGAGACTTTCAGGGTGGGAGCGGGGCGGAGCGCCCCACCTATTTTGAAAATTTTGCGAGGATTCGTCAACCGGCGCCATAGTTATTCCAAATAGAATGTTGCGGATTTCCTATGGAAACACGGTCCTAACTATAAATATCTATCTACTGGCGACCGCCAGTAGATAATATATACACCAATAATATAAAATCTAATACAAAAAATCCTATTATCAATTGAAACATTAAATTATTTAAAAATCTTTAAACTTACATTTCCCACTACAGTCAATGCAACAGTAGGGAAAGTGTTGGATAGCAGAGGGGTAAAAATGACTATTCCCACTCCGGTGTGTGCAACAGCAGAGAAAATGTTGGATAGCGGAGGGTTAAAATTTACTATTTTCCCTCCAGTCAGTGCAACAGTAGAGAAAGTTTTGGATAGCCGAGGGATACAAATGTCGATTTCCACTCCAGTGACTGCAACAGTAGGGAACGTTTTGGATAGTGGAGGGTTAAAATTTACTATTCCCACTCCAGTCAGTGCGACAGTAGGGAAAGTGTTGGATAGCGGAGGGGTAGAATTTACTATTCCCACTCCAATGAGTGCAACAGTAGGGAAAGTGTTGGATAGCTGAAGGGCAATAATTATTATAACCACTCCAATAAGTGCAAGAGTAGGGAAAGTGTTGGATATCAAAGGGGTAAAAGTTACTATTCCAACTCCAGTAAGTGCAACAGTAGGGAAAGTGTTGGATGGCACAGGGAAAAGATTTACTATTACCACTCTAGTCAGTGCAGCAGTAGGGAAAGTGTTTGATAGCGGAGGGGTAAAACTTACTATCCCCCCTCCAATAAGTGCAACAGTAGGGAAAGTGTTGGATAGCTGAAGGGTAATAATTACTATTCCCACTCCAATAAGTGCAAGAGTAGGGAAAGTGTTGGATATCAAAGGGGAAAAAAATGACTATTCCAATTCCAGCGAGTGCAACAGTAGGGAAAGTGTTGGATAGCGCAGGGAAAAGATTTACTATTACCACTTTAGTCAGTGCAGCAGTAGGGAAAGTGTTGGATAGCGGAGGGGTAAAAATTACTGTCCCTCCTCCAATAAGTGCAACAGTAGGGAAAGTGTTGGATAGCAGAGGGATAAAAATTACTATTCTCTACGTAAAATAAAAAAACTTAGTTCGGATGAATCGATGTGCTTTACAAGCCACTGGGTCTTCTCCTTTTGCAAATCATGTCTTTCTTGATTGAATCAAGATAATAATTGTAATTGAATTTGAGATTAAATCACCACAAAAAATGCTGTGCCATTACAAATCTCTTTTTACAAATTAGTTTGATGTGAACACCTGTGAACTAAATGTTGTGGTGTAAGGAGTACGTGGGGTGGCAGAGTGGGCTAAAGAACGGTGATGGATTAAACCCAGATCAGTTGACTGGGGGTGAGTGCTTGCAATGTTCAACACTCCGCCCATCATTTCCTTTGGTTTTGCTTTGTTCGCCATAAGTTGGCAGGGTATGCTCAGACGTGAGTCCCTTGCTCACTTTGCCACTGGAATCAAGCAAGCCTGGCTGAAGACGGCTGAAATGACAGAAACCGGTCCTAGGAAGCTTGTTTCCGGTCCAGGAAAGACATGGCTTGGCAGTTCGGGCTGGACTGTTCCCATGAGGCACAGGGTCAGACTGATTTGCATATGGCCATGTCTGAACTGGGGTGGCAGAGTGGGCTAAAGAACGGTGATGGATTAAACCCAGATCAGTTGACTGGGGGTGGTGCTTGCAATGTTCAACACTCCGTCCATCATTTCCTTTGGTTTTGCTTTGTTCGCCATAAGTTGGCAGGGTATGCTTAGACGTGAGTCCCTTGCTCACTTTGCCACTGGATTCAAGCAAGCCTGGCTGAAGACGGCTGAAATGCCACAAACCGGTCCTAGGAAGCTTGTTTCCGGTCCAGGGAAGAAATGGCTTGGCAGTTCGGGCTGGACTGTTCCCATGAGGCACAGGGTCAGACTGATTTGCATATGTCCATGTCTGAACTGGGGTGGCAGAGTGGGCTAAAGAACGGTGATGGATTAAACCCAGATCAGTTGACTGGGGGTGAGTGCTTGCAATGTTCAACACTCCGTCCATCATTTCCTTTGGTTTTGCTTTGTTCGCCATAAGTTGGCAGGGTATGCTCAGATGTGAGTCCCTTGCTCACTTTGCCCCTGGATTCAAGCAAGCCTGGCTGAAGACGGCTGAAATGCCAGAAACCGGTCCTAGAAAGCTTGTTTCCGGTCCAGGGAAGACATTGCTTGGCAGTTCGGGCTGGACTGTTCCCATGAGGCATAGGGTCAGACTGGTTTGCATATGGCCATGTCTGAGCTGGGGTGGCAGAGTGGGCTAAAGAACGGTGATGGATTAAACCCAGATCTGTTGACTGGGGGTGAGTGCTTGCAATGTTCAACACTTCGCCCATCATTTACTTTGGTTTTTGCTTTGTTCGCCATAAGTTGGCAGGGTATGCTCAGACGTGAGTCCCTTGCTCACTTTGCCACTGGATTCAAGCAAGCCTGGCTGAAGACGGCTGAAATGCCAGAAACCGGTCCTAGGAAGCTTGTTTCCGGTCCAGGGAAGATATGGCTTGGCAGTTCGGGCTGGACTGTTCCCATGAGGCACAGGGTCAGACTGATTTGCATATGGCCATGTCTGAGCTGGGGTGGCAGAGTGGGCTAAAGAACGGTGATGGATTAAACCCAGATCAGTTGACTGGGGGTGAGTGCTTGCAATGTTCAATACTCCGTCCATCATTTACTTTGGTTTTTGCTTTGTTCGCCATAAGTTGGCAGGGTATGCTCAGACGTGAGTCCCTTGCTCACTTTGCCACTGGATTCAAGCAAGCCTGGCTGAAGACGGCTGAAATGCCAGAAACCGGTCCTAGGAAGCTTGTTTCCGGTCCAGGGAAGATATGGCTTGGCAGTTCGGGCTGGACTGTTCCCATGAGGCACAGGGTCAGACTGATTTGCATATGGCCATGTCTGAGCTGGGGTGGCAGAGTGGGCTAAAGAACGGTGATGGATTAAACCCAGATCAGTTGACTGGGGGTGAGTGCTTGCAATGTTCAACACTCCGTCCATCATTTACTTTGGTTTTTGCTTTGTTCGCCATAAGTTGGCAGGGTATGCTCAGACGTGAGTCCCTTGCTCACTTTGCCACTGGATTCAAGCAAGCCTGGCTGAAGACGGCTGAAATGCCAGAAACCGGTCCTAGGGAGCTTGTTTCCGGTCCAGGGAAGATATGGCTTGGCAGTTCGGGCTGGACTGTTCCCATGAGGCACAGGGTCAGACTGATTTGCATATGGCCATGTCTGAGCTGGGGTGGCAGAGTGGGCTAAAGAACGGTGATGGATTAAACCCAGATCAGTTGACTGGGGGTGAGTGCTTGCAATGTTCAACACTCCGTCCATCATTTACTTTGGTTTTTGCTTTGTTCGCCATAAGTTGGCAGGGTATGCTCAGACGTGAGTCCCTTGCTCACTTTGCCACTGGATTCAAGCAAGCCTGGCTGAAGACGGCTGAAATGCCAGAAACCGGTCCTAGGAAGCTTGTTTCCGGTCCAGGGAAGATATGGCTTGGCAGTTCGGGCTGGACTGTTCCCATGAGGCACAGGGTCAGACCGATTTGCATATGGCCATGTCTGAGCTGGGGTGGCAGAGTGGGCTAAAGAACGGTGATGGATTAAACCCAGATCAGTTGACTGGGGGTGAGTGCTTGCAATGTTCAACACTCCGTCCATCATTTACTTTGGTTTTTGCTTTGGCTATCCAAGTGTCAGAATTGAGGTTGCAGGAATCAGTGACAGGAGTGAGGAACACCCATATCTGGGGAGGTGTGGTCCTCCACTGCAATCAAATTGCTAGCTCAGTCAGGGGCCACCACTGGGTCCCAACAGTCCACCTTGCTGATCCACTGCTACATCAGGTTCCTTTGAGAGCACTCCGTAGTCTGCCCCGTCAGAGAGGCCACATGCAGGCCAACCAATGATGGAGGCCTACCCTGGTGCCAGGAGGGAGGATAATAAAATACCAGGCCCTGTAGTCAATGAACGCCCTGGCCCCAATCTTCAATGACAGCAGGCTTCCAGCGGTTGAGCACTAAGAAAAACAGTCCACAGCCAGAAGTGTCCGGGGCACTGCGCAGCTCACAGTAGGCAAGTTGGGAAAGTCCCTGTGGAAAGCAATCAGGCCCTTGGAGGTCGCCAGGGCCCAAACAGGCCACTGCCCTAGAGCCCACATTGGAGCCCTCCAGGCAATTTATTTGACTCCTATAAAAATCCTATCAGCTATCTCCCACAGTTGATGTAAATCAGTTCCAGGTCTCGCAAGTACGTATGTACACAGAATGTACAGATTAATTGATGGATTGTAATTAGGGGTGATGAAGCACGGTTCGCTGGTGGCCATCATGGTTGACACTCTTTAGTGCCCTGACTCTCAGAGTTGCATTTGATTAAAAAAATATATATCTCAGTTGGCTTCTAGTTCTAATGGACTTGCTTACAGGTCCCAAAATACTTTTTGAACAGCCATGTCAGTGGGACATACTCTGATAGAAGGGGAGGGCGAGCACCTGCTAATATGTAAACTATAGCGAAGGATCAGACTGACTAACCTCCCAAGTAGTTGTACAATGTCTTGTGGGATGTGAACATTGTAGTAAAGTTCTTAACCTGGACTTGCAAAAAAAAGTTGCCTGCTAAGCTGTCTATGTTGTTGTGTCTGATATTCTGTAGGTGGGAATCAGATATCCACCCTTTGGAATTAGCAGGTAGAGCATACTCCCCGGCAGGTGCCTCTTTTCATATTTCCAGTCAAGCAAGGACATTTTCAAATATGTATTGTATCCAGCCTTTCCCGATAACCCTAGGTTGAATGTAGTACATGCTTGAAAGCATATAAGGATAGTTCAGGGAGTTTCTTTCAGACTCCAAGGGCTGACTACTCATTGTTTTACAAAAATCAAATAAACCAGTAACATCAGTCACACTCTCCATGTGGTATAAATTGATCAATTCAGAAGCTTGCATTGATGTCCCGAAGTTTGGAGCATATTCTGCTAGGAGATCCATGACTTCCTGAGCTTACTTGTTAGGCTCTAGACAACGTTAAGGCAGCAGATTGGTCCTCTGATTCAATATTTAAGAAGTTGTATTACAAACCTATTGTGTGAAAGTTGTTTTGGTGGTTCTGTCTAAGCTTTGAGCAAACACAATCTGAGCCTTCAGTCCTGCCGCAGAATAAAAGGTTTTCTAGCTATTGTTTCAGGAATATCTAGTTGTATTAAGTACAGGGGGGCAAGGATTATCCCACACAACCACACTATTGCTACTATCTGTACTATTGAAATTCAGAAGTGTTGCTGTGCCATACCTACTCATCTGCTTTCAGTTTTCTGCCATTCTTCCATTCTTGGAAAAGGGGAATTGCTAAGTGAAGGTGTTTGACAAAGCTTGCAAAGCAGAGAAGTAACCAGGGTGGTAATAATAAAGTATTAAAGAGCTGAAGCTCTTCACTGAGGTTGCCCTGCTAGGTCACTCCCCAGCCACTGCGCTGCCCCCCTGAGTGCCGCTCTGGTTCGCCTGCTACCTGATCCTGACTCCCACTCCCTGCTCGCCCGGTCGCCGAATCCCGCCGTTCTTTTTCCCCCGCCCCCCTCCCCTCGCTACCTGGTTCCCGCCGCTGCTCCTCTGCGGCCCCGCCCCCCGAGCATCCCATTCGCCACCCCGCTCCCGCCTCCCAGCTGCCCCTCCCTCCCTCAGCCCCTGTTATGTTTGGACCACGCCCAGCACCAGAAACCCTGGGCCCCACGCTCGCCACGACGCCAGACTCAGATACGACGCCGACTCCCTCCATGCACTCAACGCCGGCCGACACAACACCTGCTTCCAGGCCGCCCCGAAACGGACCCACGGACCCTACTCCTGCCGCACCTGCAGCTTCACCTGCGACAGACCCACCAAACCTCCAAGAACTGTACCCAACCACCTCCACTGCATTCTACTCAACACCCGCTCCACACGCAAACACGCTGTCGAGCTCTGGGACCTGCTCAACACCTTCACCCCAGACGTGGCCTTCCTCACCGAGACCTGGTGGAGTGACTACTCGGCACCCGACATCGCCATAGCCATCCCGGACGGCTACAAGATCACCCGCAGAGACCGCGCCAATGGAATCGGAGGAGGAATAGCCCTCGTGTACAAGTCCACCCTCAAGGTCACCACCCACACAGACGACACCCTCAACACCGCCGAACACCTGCACTTCCGGATCCACACCGACCACAACACCATCCTCAGAGGAACCCTCATCTACAGACCCCCTGGACCATGAGCACAGTTCAGCGACTCTATCGCCGACCTCGCCAGCACCCACGCACTCGCCTCCACGGACTACATCCTCCTCGGGGACCTGAATTTCGACGCCTACTCCGCCACTCTGAACGAAAACCTCGCCAACCTCGGCCTCAGACAACTCCTCACCGCACCCACCCACGCCGCAGGCCACACGATGGACGCCATCTTCTCCACAAGCACCCACGTCGCCTTCGACCACACCTCCGAACCCCACTGGACCGACCACCGCTGCATCCACTTCACCTTCAAAAAACCAACCACGCACCATCGCACCCAACAGCTGCCGCGCCGCTGCTGGAACAAAGTCACCGAAGACCAACTGACCACCACCCTCGCCCAGAACCCACCTATCAACCCCACCTGCCCCGGCGCCGCAGCCCGTAACCTAACCTCAGACAACCTCAGACAGTGGATCGATGACTGCGCCAACACCCTCGCCCCACTCAAGAGACCATCCAACAGCCACGCCAGCAGGAGAGCCACCTGGTTCACCGACGAGCTCCTGACCTCCAAACGTGCCTGCCTTAAGCTGGAGAAGAAATGGCTCCACAAACGAACGCCAGAAAACCACGCAGCCCACAAGGACGCCACCCGCAGACATCACCACCTCATCAGACTTGCCAAGAGATCCTCCTTCAAAGTCCGCCTGGATAACAACGCACACGACAGCAAAGAGCTCTACCGCATCGTGAAAGAACTCTCCAATCCCGACGCCAGCGCCAACGACATCCCGCCCTCACAAGAACTGTGCGACTCACTGGCCATCTTCTTCCACTGCAAGATCGCTGACATCCACGACAGCTTCAACTCCACGACCGCACCAACGATGCACAACTCCTCCCGCGATCACCAACAGCGCCAACTGCCTGACCTCCTGGGCCAACACCAACGACGACGAGACACGCAAGATCATGAACTCCATCCACTCAGGATCTCCGTCAGACCCATGCCCACACCACGTATTCAACAAAGCAGACGCGGCCATCGCACCCCAACTACGGAAGGTCATCAACATCTCCTTCGAAAAAGCGACATTCCCGGAAAGCTGGAAGCACGCTGAAATCAACGCCCTCCTCAAAAAGCCCAAGGCGGACCCCACGGACCTCAAGAACTTCCGACCCATCTCCCTGCTCCCGTTCCCGGCAAAGGTCATCGAGAAAATTGTCAACATTCAACTGACCCGCCACCTCGAAGACAACAACATCCTGGACCCGTCCAAATCCGGATTCAGACGTAACCACAGCACCGAGACAGCCCTCATCGCCGCCACAGACGACATCAGACGCCAACTGGACAACGGCGAAACATCAGCCCTCATCCTCCTGGACCTGTCAGCCGCATTCGACACGGTCTGCCACCGCACCCTACAGACACGCCTCCAAGAAGCCGGAATCCAAGAGAAGGCCCTTGACTGGACCCCGTCCTTCCTCTCCTGCAGAACACAGAGCGTCCGCCTCCCAACTTTCCGGTCAGAAGCCACCGACATCATCTGCTGCGTCCCCCAGGGCTCATCCCTCAGCCCGACACTGTTCAACATCTACATGGCCCGCCTCGCACAAGTGGCCCGCCACCACAACCTCAACATCATCTCCTACGCTGACGACACCCAGCTCATCCTCTCCCTCACCAAGGACCCTCACACCGCCAAAACCAACATTCACGAGGACATGAAGGCCATCGCCGACTGGATGAGGAGCAGCTGTCTGAAACTGAACTCGGACAAGACGGAGGTCCTCATCCTCGGACCCACCCCCTCAGCCTGGGACAACTCCTGGTGGCCGACCGCCCTGGGGATAGCACCGATACCAACCAACCACGCACGCAATCTAGGATTCATCCTCGACTCCTCCCTCTATATGTCCAAGCAAGTCAACGCCGTCTCCTCCTCCTGCTACAACACTCTACGCATGACCACCGGATCTACAAATGGATCCCGACCAAAACAAGAAAATCAGTGACAAAGGCCCTCGTCAGCAGCAGACTGGACTACGGCAACGCACTCTACACAGGAATGCCAGCCAAACACCAACGGCGGCTACAACGCATCCAAAACGCCTCCGCCCGACTGATCGTCAACGCCCCCCGCCGCAGCCACATCACCCCCGTCCTGAGAGACCAGCACTGGCTCCCCATCGACAAGAGGATCACCTTCAAGCTCCTCACCCATGCACACAAAGCACTCCACAATGCCGGACCAGCCTACCTGAACAGCAGACTCAGCTTCTACACCCTCACCCGCCAGCTCCGCTCCGCCAACCTCGCCCTCGCAGATGTCCCCCGCATCCAACATATGACCGCCGGCGGCAGATCCTTCTCTTACCTCGCCGCCAAAACCTGGAACACCCTCCCAACCCACCTATGACAGACCCAAGACCTACTCGCCTTCAGAAGACTCCTCAGGACCTGGCTCTTC
The DNA here is from genome assembly GCF_964204655.1 of Triturus cristatus. Classification (NCBI taxonomy): domain Eukaryota; kingdom Metazoa; phylum Chordata; class Amphibia; order Caudata; family Salamandridae; genus Triturus; species Triturus cristatus. The sequence goes on along the minus strand of NC_140589.1, from coordinate 137,066,340 downwards.
CAGCAGTAGCGGCACCCACACCCCCACCCCTCAGCGCCTTGGGACCCTCACGGGTAAGTAGCGCGCTTTAAAATGACTCTGATTGATTGATTGATAATAAATAGGCAGTAGTTACTGATTAGCTGATTATCCTGTTCCAAGGTTGTAGTTTAATTAGAAGAGATGTGGCGTCTTCTTTGTGCCTGGGTCTCTTGCTTGTCTCCTTTTTCATACTGATATTAATTCACACAGGCTAGGAAGAGGCTGGCGGAAGGATTATGCCAGAAAACTCTTGTGGTCATCAGGCACTGGAAAGCGGCACTGCCAACATATACAGCAGCTCTGATGAGAAATGCTAAGTCAGCCAATTAAAAGCTTGCTGAGAAGTTGAGATACAGTCATATGGAAAATATAGCAGCCTCCTAAAGAGTGCAGCTACTATTCCGCTGATAGTATAGCAGCCCTTATACTGTGTGCATTATTGTCCCATTAAAGGTTATGTTAATTCATGCTACATAATTAACATTATTACTCTGCCAGCATTCCGCCAGGGTAGTGTTATAGCTCAGAGAGATTGTGGTAAGAGTTACACTAAAGCAGGGGTCTTCAACCTTTTCTGTAATGAGAGCTACTTCTGGTCATTGAAAATTGTTGTGAGCTACTAAATCCAAGTAACTTGCGCATTGTTATTAGACACCTCCTTGCCCACCTTCCCTGACTTATGCCTATGGAGCCCGATACTGTGGTTTGAACAAAATACTGAGACATGGGGAACTATGATATGGCTGCCATGTGTATCAGTCAGAGCATGGTCTCTGGTGATGTATGAACATGTGTGTGAATGGATGGGATATATGTGTGTGGATGACTGAGAGTCAATGTCATATGTGCTTGTGGCACAGAACTTATGTTTCACCACATGTGGCACCGTTATATGCACAGCACAAACATACAACCATTTTTTTTTAAATGGGAGACATTTAAAGTGTAGAAACATGGGGCCATATGTAGGTAGAACGTGTTTTGCGATTCTCTAATTGCAATTTTTAGGGAATTGCAATTAGAGAATTGCAAAACGGAATGTATCAGGCTTTGACCCTCTCTGATACAGTTAGACTTGCAGCCATGTTAGTACTGCCACCGGCCATGGTCCGCGCAGAAAATAGCAGTGGGGCGGTGGGGTCGGGTAAGGGGGGATTTCAAGGGAGGATGCCAAGGGAAAATTAAATAGAAATTAATTTTCCCTCGGCATCGCCCCTTGAAATCCCCCCTTACCCTGCCCTACCGCCCCACCACTGTTACCTGCACGGACCGCGGCTGACTGCCACCATTCTCTTTCAGTATTTCTATTGGGAGTCCATGGTATTTTAGATCTGCATTATAAGTTCCCTAAGCTCTTTCTGTCCTGGCAGAAAAAAAATACACCTGCAGTAAACTTGTTAGTTCTGCTAAGATCGTGCCTCATGGGCCATTTTTTATTTAATTTATTAAGGAGTTTTATATAGCGCTAGCCTGACCCGAGAGTATCGGAGGGCTTCACAGCAGCTTCACAGCAGTTTTTGAGCTAGATTCATACAATAAAGCCATATTCTACATATAGGATCGGAAAGTTCACGTGTGCTGAGCAGTGTTGAAGTAGTACGTGAGTCCTGAGATAACCTCATAGAGTGCACATTGTCTTGAGGTGGATACCGTAAAGCAGTATGCCACATGTAGGTTCGGAAGTCCAAGTGTGCTGAGCAGCATTGAGGTGGTGCGTGAGTCCTGGAATAACCTCATAGAGAGCACGTTGTCTTGGGGTTGACCCACTTAGGTGGGGGGAGGAACAGATAGGGGTCCGATAGCAGTGAGGAGGTAAGTCTTTGAGCTACATGGATGCATCTTCTCCACTTCCTTTTTTGGGCTGTGGGACATACAAAGTGGGAGATTTGTATGGTCCCAGTCACTCAAAAGAGAAGCCACTCTGCCTTAACAGGCCTCCTGTTTGTTCACTGTCTTGTTCATTGATGTTGCGATGAGCTGAGAAATTGTGATAAGTAACAAGAGGTTTGTGCGTTCTCTACTCTCCCCATTGCTGCTGCATCCCACAAATCGTGGCATCTGCCTTGCTCTTGTGCATCATCAGCAGATGCCACCACCAGGAAAAGGTGAGAACTGCCCTCTCAAGCATGTGCATCTAAATGACACTGCAAGGTTTACCATAAATGTTTCTGAGTTCTTCTTTAATACCTTGTTGTTTTGGTTCTTGTGACCCAACAATGTGAGCACCAGGAAGTAGTCACCTGGTGGTCTTGTTCTTTTGATTGAGCTTAGCATCAAGAGCTGTGTACTACTGAACACAAAGGCAGATTCACTAGCACTGATTGCAATATCTGCCACTTCTCACATGTGATTCCTGGCTCACATAGCATCATGAGGAATAATGTTGCAATATAATGTGTGCTACTGTGCCCTTGGCCAGTCATAACATTGTTTAGCACATCTCTTCATCAGCAGCTATATCTATCTGGTAGGAAGATGGGTGGGTTTGGCCCTGTCCTTCACAATGAATTTGAGACAAACCTCCATGGTGGGAGCAGTACCATAGGAGGTGGGTGTTGGCACACTTATTCGAATGACCAAGGCTTGGTAGAGGAAGTGCTCTTAGAGTCACGGTTATAGGTGTGGTACCAGAATAGAGTTGTTAATATCGCCTGCCCTAAATACTGTGTTCTAAATATCTACAAAAGTATTGCCTGGGTTACTAATAGAATAACTAAAAGCCAATTGGCTATTATTGTAAAAGGTGTCTATTTCAGGCGATATTTATGGCAACAATAATATGACATGCGACCTAATGATATGGATGGCAATCAGTGTCCTGCACCATTCCAGAAGGGTGTTGTATTTATGGATGGACACCTCAAGGTCCTCAACTACTACGTTTTACTAAGTACATGTAAGTCACATCCTTAATTGAAGTGTTCATGTGTGTACTACCCATGATTATCTGCTCCCCTAAGATTCTCTTACCCGCCTTGCCATACGTCATCCATGCAGGTTACTGAATCTCTCCCCAAGTCTTTGCTATTTCCCTTCGAGTAGCCTATTCTCTGTTTTCCCAATTCACTTCCTGCATCTCTGCCCCCCTAACAATGTCATCTGCCCCACTAGATCTCTGCCCCTGCTGCCTTCACCACTGACCTTGTTCCTTTCCTTGTGCTCACTATTTCTTCTGGGGGCCTCACCTACTCCCTCTGTCATTGGTTCCTGTGATGTCCTGGGTCACTGCCAGAGAGGGGCATGCAGCCAGGGTGCAGCACCAGAAGAGGGGAGGAAACCTACACAACCTACAGGCTGTGGCTGCTGTACGTTCGACATCACTGGGATAGTTTGTAGACATTGGTAACCTAGTCACAGATACCAAGGACTGTGACTTCACCCTGGCTAGAGCAACCAAGAGCAGCGGCGGGTGGACAAACATAGGACCATACGAGAGCAAATGGCATATATCAGGAGAGGAGATGTGAGGGAGATGAGGGAGAGAGTGTAAGAGTTGTGAGTGAGGAATCGCGAATGTGTGAAGTATGCAAGCATGAATGAGAGCTCTGAAAGAGCAATGTTAATGAGAGCAGTGAGTATGAGATGTGAGTGTGAGAGGTATGCCAGTGTCATATTTACTTCATCTATTGACACTAGTTATCTCCTCCACATGCCCACCTTTCCTCATGATTCACATGCATACATCCTTGCAGTGATTAAATGGGTTGGTGCATGCTAAGCTCTCACCGAGACTGACTGTAAAGTGCTTCCATGGAGAAACAGGGGAAAGTGGGATTAAGCTATTCGGGGTAATTACCTCTGTGTTAAACATTTGAGGTCGAAACTATCATTATTTCTGTGTAGAAGATAGTTTAATTTTGCAAGCTATAATAGGCCACCTGGTACCTGTACCTCTGAGTTCCCACATGGACTGGCCAATGCTCTCCTGGTTGCCAAAGTAATGTGGTGAGGATACTGTGGTTGCTTATGTAGTACACTACAATCCTTGGAAGTTGAGGTGGCTTTTCCAGTGGGTTCCTATTCCTGCTGTGCAGGAGTTCTACATAATGGAGAACACTGTAGAGTGGGAATTAGAGCCCCTGTTCAAATGTACTTTTTTCCCACAGGAAAATATATTTTTCCCCATGAACAAAGTCCTTCTCTCACACCCCAGCAAATCTGGGGATAATTTGCTCCTTTTGCCACTCTGGAAGGGGAGTTACACCAGGCCTGTGCTGCAGTAAATTTAGGAACCGTTCCAAGATGAAAAGTGGAGGGCTCGGAGTTAGGGAATGCCGACAAATGTCCATTTATGTTGGTGGTCCCAAACTGTCAAATCAAGAGAGGAAGTTTAGGCAGATTACTTTGTCGATTACATACGACTAGTCACTTGACTAGTCCTTTAGTTAGACGTTAAAATTGTAGGATAGTGTAGGAAAAGTAATGTGAAAGTTTTTGAACTATCAAAAAGCTAAGACATTGTGCTGGTTCACCAATTGTGCGAATATCGGGGCATATCAACAACAACCGGTGATAATTATCTCTAAGCGCACTTAGCGCTAGGATAATTATCGCCGGCTAGCGTGAATTTTTATCGCTGAGATAGCGTGCTATTAGCAACGCTTATCTCAATAGCGATAAAAATCCTCACGCTAACAGGCTAACATGAGATTATCGCTGGAAACCCAGCGATAATCTCACGTTACCTTGTTGATAGGGACAGGCAAACTTAGCCATGATATCCTCCTTCCATAGGATATCATGGCTAAGTCAGAAAAATACCAGACGTGAAAAAGCAGCGTTAACCGCGTTAGCGCTGCTTTTTTTGTCTCTAACAGGGTTAGCGACATTCTTGATAATAGGAGAAATGTCGTTTTACTCTGGAATGCCCCCTTTGCATCTCATTAGAGATGCAAGGGGAAGCGTAGAGTAAAAGGGTGCTAACATGCAAATTTGCAAGTTAGTACCCTGTTGTTGATAGGGCGTTGTTTTATCTCTCCTTTTTTGGCTTTTAAAGCCAAAAAAGCAGAGATAAAGCCCTTGTTGATATGCCCCATCATTCCCCTAGGCAGATCGACTATGTGTCACTCACACTGCACCTCTGGTGGAAAGTTTGCAGCCGAAATTGCATCTAGGCTGCTGCAACTTTTCAGAATCCCATTCTGTGCACCAGAATCAAACCTTGTTGATTGGAGGCACAATGTGACTTTTCATATAAGCATTTTAGAGGCTCATAATGATAGCAAAATGCCCAGTTTAGATTGCAACAGTCTAACAACAGCCGAAACTGACTGTATGTTCGAACTGCCAATGATTGACACGTGTATCATTCAAAGATACAATTTGTACAAGTTTTAAAAGTACTTTAAACGTCATCACTGTGCGTCTAAAACTCTAGAAAGGAGCCTAGCGTCGAGTGCACTAAAGTCTTTTGACGGCGGGTGTCATTGTCATGTGAAGATTGGGTTTATTGTGTCAGATGGGAGGTTCATCGATAAGAGCAGCTTAGGACACTCTCTCTAAACTGTACAACACTTACCTTCAGTAGATGGAGACCCTGAAAGGGGCCAGCATTCTTTTAAACAGAAGAGCTCGAGCGGTAAGTACACCGATTATTCGCAGGAGAGCTTTCAGTAACATTTAAATCTATTTGTTCCCTCTGCAGTCTGCTCCCGCACAGCAAGGGACCTGCAAAACTCGAGTTTGCTGTCTTTCAAAACTGAACAAGCACAGGAACATGATGTGAGCTGTCTGTTACAAGGCTTCGCCAGAGACAGTTCCTCTTCCTCTCATGCTCATTTCTTGCAGAAATGTTTGTAGTTCAGATCTGCATTTGCTTTTATTTGTGCCTTGAACAGAATGCTTCCTTGTTGTTTACGGGACAGTTCGGGGCAGGGAAAGTCCCCCTGCGGATCAGTCACAGGCTGCTGTGGTTTCTCAAAGGTTGAACAAAGAGCATACGAAGATTCAGTTGAGAAAACTTGCATTGTAATAGGATCGTGGGCAAATCCAAATCCTGTCTTTCTGGAGAGACAAGTAACTCCTTTTCTGAAAGGACTTTCGTTGTGCACCCGTCAACAAACGTTTAGCAGCCCCTCATAAGCGTTTCATGACAAAACAGTGGATTAACCTGTGGGCACATTACATTGAATGCAGGGAATTCATTCAAAGTCACTGTAGCGGAATTAGATACTGCACCCACAGCCCTGTATAACCAATTCACAAGAGTAGACTTTGAAATGTATCAGGCAAATGAAAGAGGTGATGATTTTTGGGTCCCCCCTAACCTTGGGGGAGGACCAAGAAGATGCCTTGAACATAAAGAGCATATTATGCTGAACGGTTCGGTGGTGGTCCCATCCTCCTAGGACCACCCCAAGCAAAGTTAAGGGCAACAATACAATGCCAACCAAAGGCCCAGCAAAGCATTACAGGGCGAGATTCTAGAGTGCAGGGAACATTTTAGTATTAGCTCTCAGCTGAGCCCTGGAGAGCCTGCCCTTGAGGAATGTTTTGATATTGGATACAATAATATTCACTGCACTCTAGAATCTCGTCCCATAATGCTTTGCAGGGCCTTTGGTTTGGATTGTATTTTTGCCCATAACTGTGCTTCGGGTGGTCCTAGGAGGATGGGACCACTACCGAATCGTTCAGCATGATGTGCTCTTTGCGTTCAACGCATCTGCTTGGGTCTCTCCATTGGTTAAGGAGGACCCCACAATCATCACATCTCTCACTGCTTACTATATTTATATTTTTATTTTTGTGAGATGGCTGTATGCATTTTAGCATGTAAAGTTAGAGTTACTTGTTGTTTTCCTAAAGGTATGTGAGGGTTTTGTTTTATTAATTGGGATGAGATGAGGGGAGTTTCACAAAGTGGGTTGCACATTGAAAACATGGAATTCATGCAAAATCTTTGGAGTTAGATACTGTACCCACAACCCTTTGATGAAACAACTTAACCTTTACATGCTAAAGAGTATATATCCAATTCACAAAAGTGACAGTTGAAAAATATCAGGCAATAAGAGAGGTGATTATTTTGGGGTCCCCCATCACCTAGGGGAAGGACCAAGCAGATGCCTTGAACACAAAGGGGCAGATTAACCACGCCCCTGTGCCACCAGTACTTCACTTTTTGTGACGTCCTGGAGGCGCCTTTCACTTCTCCATATTTACAAGGAGAGGAAAAGCCACACTGCGTGACTTTTCCTCTCCTTGTAAATATGGCCCCTTCACACGCAGCACTTTGCATGGAAGGGGCGTTCCATGGGTATTACTGTGGGTGTTCCCACGCAACACCCATGGAACGAAACACATTTCCAGATTTACGAGCAATAGTAAATCTGGAAATGCGTGTCAATGTTTTCATTTCTCCTTGTTTGTTCGTCTTTCAAAGCGTGCTGCATTCTACAGCACGCATTGTAGGAGGAAAATGCCTGTAGTGATTGTTTTAGTGCAGGAAGGTGCCCCTTCCTGCACAAAAACAATCTCCCCATGACACAGGCATCCTTGCACAAGCGTGCCTGCTCCAGCGCATGGCTGCAGTTTGTGCGGCAGCGTACGGGAGAACACAGGAATGCGACATATTATTGCAAATATGTTGCATCCTGTGCTTCGGAAGTGCCACAGCATGGCGCAGCCAAAGGGCTTGCGTTGCCTAGCTGCAGCACTTCCTTGTAGATCTGCCCCAAAGAGCATATCATGCTGAACGATTCATTGGTGGTCCCATCCTCCTAGGACCACCCCAAGCAAAGTTATGGGCAAAAATACAATGCCAACCAAAGGCCCAGCAAAGCATTATGGGGCGAGATTCTAGAGTGCAGTGAATATTATAGTATTAGCTCTCAGCTGAGCCAGGAGAGCAGCTGCCGCTTGAGGAATGTTTTGATATTGGATGCTATAATATTCACTGCGCTCTAGAATCTCGCCCCATAATGCTTTGCAGGGTCTTTGGTTAAGATTGTATTTTTGCTCATAACTGTGCTTGGGGTGGTCTTTTGAGGATGGGACCACCACCGAATCGTTCAGCATGATGTGCTCTTTGTGTTCAAAGCATCTGCTTGGTTCTCTTCCTAGGTTAGGGAGGACCCCAAAATCATCACCTCTCTCACTGCTTGCTATATTTTCATTTTCACTGTGAGATTTCATTGTGAGATGTAAACATAGAGATACTTTTTGTTTTACCAAAGGTGTGTGAGGTTTCTGTTTAATTAATTGGGATGAGACGTAACGCAGTTAAGGTACAGAGTTTCACAGAGTTTTTGTTCAACTCTGCAGTATTTTGCATAGTTGTACCCCGCCAACTTCGCCCACCCTTAAAACATAGCACATTCTATGACATATCTTGCCTCTGAGCAGAAGAAAAAATCTCGCCAAACATTGAATGTACATTTAAGTCAAATAAAGTTCTGCGAAAACTAAAATAAAAGTGTCAGATCTATCATTTTTCCACACAATACAACAAACCTTGTTGCACTGCGGGAAAGGGAGAGGGCAGGAGTGCGCCATAGCTACCAAGATATTGGGCAATCTTGTCCTCTACTTGCTCTAGCACGCTCACTGAAGCTTAGAGGCAATGCAGGCACCCTTGTGCCGTGGTGCAATGGTGCCTGCATTTCACGCAGTGTTGTTTTTGTGCAAAAAGGGACACCTTCCTGCGCAAAACAGACATTGTAGGCATTCTGCAGGAGACGTAGTATCCAGAAACAACATGGAGAACTAAAGATTTTGCTCTTCATTGTGCCTCTAATGGGAAGGCATACAATTCTAATATATTCTTAGTTCTACCAGTGTTGGTAAATTTGGGAATGCATCGGAATGCATGGGTGGATGCATGAGAACACCCAACCTCCACCCATGTAACTCCTCCACCACACATTGTAATGCAAGGCAGCAATTTGAGCTGCCACTAGATTTACAAAGGCCGGCAGAGACCCACAGGGTGGCAATGTGTGTCTTGGTAAATGTGATTCCAGAATTTGTGTCGCTCTATGTTGCCTTCCGTGGTACAAGGACGATGCAAAACATGATAAATCTACCCCAAAACGTTTAGCATTATTCAACGTAAGGCATTCATTTAGTTCATGCCTTATAGTGTTTGGACAGAATATTGAATAAAAAATATCATGATACATAAATATGATATGGGGTCCAGTGCTCTCCATGCCACTGGAATCAAGCTATCCTAGCTGAAGAGGGGTGAAACCCCGAAACCAGTCCTAGGATGCTTATTTCCAGTCCAAGGAGGACCTGGCTTGGCAGTTCGGGCTGGATTGTTCCCATGAGGCACAGGGTCAAGACTGATTTGCATATGTCTGGGTTCAAACTGGAATGGCATGGTGAGCAAAACAATGATGGATTTAGGCCCAGCTCTCTGTACTGGGGTGAATGTATGACATTGTTCTGTATTCTGTCCATCAACTGTTGTTTTTGCATTTGTCACCCCGAGTGAGACGGGGTATGCCCAGACGTGGCTCCTGTGCTCTCCATGCCACTGGAATCAAGCTATCCTGGCTGAAGAGGGGTGAAACCCCGAAACTGGTCTTAGGATGTTTTTCCCCAGTCCAGGGAGAGCCTGGCTTTGCAGTTGGGCTGGACTGTTCCCATGAGGCACATGGTCAAGACTGATTTGCATATGGCTGGATTCAAACTGGAAGGGCATGGTGAGCAAAAAAACGATGGATTTAGGCCCAGATCTCTGTACTGGGGGGAATGTATGACATTGTTCTGCATTCTGTCCATCAACTGTTGTTTTTGCATTTGTCACCCTGAGTGGGACGGGTATGCCCAGACGTGGGTCCCGTGCTCTCCATGCCACTGGAATCAAGCTATCCTGGCTGAAGAGGGGTGAAACCCCGAAACCGGTCCTAGGATGCTTGTTTCCAGTCCAGGGAGGACGTGGCTTGGCAGTTCGGGCTGGACTGTTCCCATGAGGCACAGTGTCAAGACTGATTTGCATATGGCTGGGTTCAAACTGCAATGGCATGGTGAGCAAAAAAAAGATGGATTTAGGCCCAGATCTCGGTACTGGGGTGAATGTATGACATTATTCTGCATTCTGTCCATCAATTGTTGTTTTTACATTTGTAACCCCGAGTGGGAAGGGTATGCCCACACGTGGGTCCCGTGCTCTCCATGCCACTGGAATCAAGCTATCCTGGCTGAAGAGGGGTGAAAACCCGAAACCGGACCTAGGATGCTTGTTTCCAGTCCAGGGAGGACCTGGCTTGGCAGTTCAGGCTGGAATGTTCCCCTTGAAGCACAGGGTCAAGACTGGTTTGCATATGGCTGGGTTCAAACAAGAATGGCATGGTGAGCAAAAAAACGATGGGTTCAGGCCTATATCTCTGGACTGGGGTGAATTGTATGACATGTTCTGCATTCTGTCCACCAACTGTTGTTTTTGCATTTGTCACCCCGAGTGGGACAGGTATGCCCAGACGTGGGTTCCGTGCTCTCCATGCCACTGGAATCAAGCTATCCTGGCTGAAGAGGGATGAAACCCCGAAACCGGTCCTAGGATGCTTGTTTCCAAACCAGGGAGGACCTGGCTTGGCATTTTGGGCTGGACTGTTCCCATTAGGCACAGGGTCAAGACTGATTTGGATATGACTGGGTTCAAACTGGAATGGCATGGTGAGCAAAACAACAATGGATTTAGGCCCAGATCTCTTTACTGGGGTGAATTGTATGACATTGTTCTGCATTCTGTCCATCAACTGTTGTTTTTGCATTTGTCACACCGAGTGGGACGGGTATGCCCAGACGTGGGTCCCGTGCTCTCCATGCCACTGGAATCAAGCTATCCTGGCTGAACAGGGTTGAAACCCCGAAACGGGTCCTAGGATGCTTGTTTCCATGGTGAGCAAAAAAATGATCTCTGTACTGGGGTGAATGTATGACATTGTTCTGCATTTTGTCCATCACCTGTTGTTTTTGCACAGAAATATTGTGGACAGGAATATCACGTGTAAGAATATCATTTCAAGTATTGTTTTTTAATATTGTTGTAAAAATATTATATTCTAAAATATCTTATTTAATATCATTTATATGGGTTAGTTATTAAGGGGACACATGATGTCAGTGGGACCGACACCAATGGGCTGTCGGTGTAAGTCCCACCGACATCTATAACCACGGTCAGACTGATGCATTACGATACGGTTGGTCGGAACGCATTGCTTAAGGGACCTACCAACACCTTCTGACGGGCTCAAGGAGTCAGTTAAGTGGTCGGTCGGATCGCATTCCCCACAATTGAGGCGGTACCTTCTCAGGCACCGCCATGGGGATTTCACTCCACCTTTCCGCTAGCTATTTCATGTCGGTTCTTCCGACGTGAAAAGGCTGGCGGAAAGGCTTTATTGGTGCCCCAAGCAGGCCCCCTATCCCATGTGGACCATCTGTTATGGGCCCTGGGGGGCACCTGGGCGCTCTGTGGCAGGCACTGCATGGTGCCTGCCACAGGGTGCAGGGATGTTCAAAACATGCCTTTTGGCTTTGGAGATTGTGTTGCAGCCCTTTTCTGGGCCGAAGTACAAGCCTCATTGCAAAGAGGCATGTTTCTGACTGACTCCATGGCGTTTGGATCCTAATTTGGTGGTCGGGACCGCTTACTACCTTTAGCCGGCCCGAACGGCATTGTAATCGGGCCCTAAGTGGTGTTTGTGCTTTTTCTGTATGCTTAATTTTTGCTTTATTATTTAGTGTCCTTTTTATCAAAATGATAAAAAGTTCAAATACATTTTTAAGTATAAATTTACATTTTTCAAATGTCTTTGTTATAACGTTATAGGAGCAGGGTGTTGGGTTTATAGGGCTAAAGAGTGGGAAGATTATTAAAATTTGTGAATATTAACTTGTTTGTATATTTGATTTTTTTTTAAATGTATTGCAATTTATTTAGATATTATGGTAAATGTTATATCTGTAGTGTCCACCACCTTCCCCTAAATGGCTTGGATTGGAGTGGGAATAGTGATGTAACCACTTTAGTGTCCAACACCCTCCCCACAATGGTTTAGATTGGAGTGGGAATGGTTAATATTATCCTTGTAGTATCCAACACATACCTAAAAAGCTTTAGATTGGGGTGGGAATAGTAAATGTCACCCCTTAGTGTTCAACACCTTTTTCAAAATGGTTTAGATTGGAGTGACAATAGTAAATATAACTCTTTTAGTATGTAATGCCCTCCCCTAAACAGGTCAGATTGGAGTGGGTATTCCATTCCCCACATACATTATTAATATTTTTATTTTTAAAAAGAATAAAGGTGTATGACAGTTTGTAATTTTTTCTTTATATTTTATATATTAATTTAACCCCTGGCAATCCCATGACATTAGCGCTCACCAACGTCATCAGGAACCCCTGGATGCGCCGTAAGCCATTTGCTTCCAGGCGTCTGGAGAAACAGGTAGGTGTTTCCTGCTCCAGGGGGTTTCTCCGTGGCAACGGAGGAGAGGAAAGAGTTTTTCCTGCCCCTGATATCTGTTTTCAGGGTATTACTGCTGCACGATTGCCCTGGGGTCGCGATCGAGCAGCAGTAATGCTCCCACCCAGCACCCGGGATTTCTTTTCTAGAATAGAAGCAACCACTTGGGCAAGGGTTGCTTCCAAAGGGAGACATTTTCTTTCTGCTGGTTTCTGCCCTCCCCCCCGTCCAGGGGGCAGATTGCCCCATTTTTTTACCTTTCTGCCTCCGGAGAAAACACCACTAGGCACCAGGGATTAACATTTTCTTTACCAACGGAAGCGACCCCTTCGGCAGGGGTCGCTTCCAAAGGGGGTCAATTTTCTCTCTGCTGATTCCCCCCCCCTCCCCCCTCGGGGACAGATCTGCCCGTTTTCTTGGCATTTAAAACCCCACCAGACCCAGGGATTAAGCAAGGATTGACCCCTCATTTTTTTTTATACTCATGTCTGTTTTCTACCCCCCGCCCCCCGGGTGTTGGATCGGCCCCTTTTGAATGCCCATGTGTCCCGGGGGGGGGGGAGTAGGAAACCTACTAGAACCAGGTTTTTTGTGAATGGGAGTGACCTCTTGGGCAAGAGTCGTTTCCAAATGGGGGCATTTTGTATCGCCTGTTTTATGGCCCCCAGGTACAGATTGGGCTGATTTTGATCCCCTGGGCAAGGATCGCCCCTCAATTTTTTTTATGCATGTCCCCCCTCTTTGAAGGCACATCTGCCCCCGGGGACGGTTTGGAAAACCCACTAGCTTAGTGGTGGCCCCTTAGGTAAGGGTTGCCCCAATGTGATGGAGCATCGGTTATTGTTTACTTTTGGTTGTTTTCTGTCCCCCTTGGTAGCAGATTGGCTTTTTGGGTAGTGACATAACGTGTTATCATTTTAATTGCTTTATTTCTTGTGAATTGCGATTGCAATGTTTTATTTCTACTTTTTATTCTAGTTCAAGGCTTTTGCTCTTTTGACTGATGTTCCAGGTTGCTGTTCCGTCACTGGTGGTTCTGCAGTTTGTGTAGTTGCATGTGTTTGATAAAAAAGGTTTTTGTACTATTTACTCTTAATGAGTTTCATTTCCATGCATGAATGTGTTTTTGTAAACGGTGCCATAATAGCAGTATGTTTAGCTTCTGTTTTATTGAGTGTGAACATCTTTTTTGCATTTGTGCTCAATGTGAATTTTGTTGTCTTGTGAGTAATTTGTTTTGTTTTTTCTTTCTAGTTGGATATCATTGGTTTTTGCTGTGTCTCTGTAGAGTAGGTGCTGGTGAGTCAAGCTGTCTCTGTCAAGTGAGTCATATAGTTGTTGAGTATATAGATCTTTGTGAAAAAGCCACACTTTGTTTCTTACTTATTTTGTACAGTGTTGGTTGTTGTTGACTTGTTTGTGAAGTCTCCTAAGGATTATGGCTAGCCCCAGGATGGCTGCTGCTATGCTTTTCGAGTCTTTCTCTGAACATGATTATGAGACTGACTCTGCATCTGAGGCGGAGGAGGAAGTGGAAGATTCTGGCAGTGAATTTTCTGCTCGAGCTGAAACATCGGATGATGAAGCTACTCTTACTGCGGATGAAGTACCTGTTTTAGAGGAGGACATTGATGTGCTGATAGTGCCGCGAGAGGCATCTGGACTGCAGCTTGGGGATGCAATGCTTCCCATTGGAAGAGCTGACCTCTGGTTAGCCCCAGGCATGGTGCAGCTGGCATTGCCTGATTTTACTGGTGTCCCAGGGTGTAGAGTGGATACTGAAAACATTTTGCCTCTAAATAGTTTTCAGTTGTGAATGGACGCTGTATTTTTGGTGGAGATTGTTGAGCAGACTAAATTGTATGGTGAACAGTATTTGAGGGACAACAGTGCTAGACTTAGGCCCCACTCTAGAGCTCCCTGTTGGACTCCCACAAATCTAGAACATTTGAAGAAGTTCTTGGTTTTAACTTTTTTGATGGGCTTGATAAAGAAGCCATCAATGTCTTCATATTGGTCTACTAGTTCCTTGATGGCAACAACTATATTTCTGGCAATAATCAGTCGTGATCAGTATTTGGTCCTGCTTCAGATGATGCATTTTGTCAATAATGGTTTAGCGTTGCCAAGAGATCACCCGGTTTGTGACCGTCTTTTTAAGATTCTGCCTGTCATTGATCACTTTGTAGATCGATTTTCTGAGATCTTTGCTCCAGGGAAATATGTGTGGATGAGTCTTTGGTTATGTTCAAGGGCTGCTTGTTTTTTTTGGCAGTACTTTGCTAGCAAGAGGACGCGCTATGGAATTAAGATGTATATGCTGTGTGACAGTGGGACTGGATATGTCTATAATTTTGAGGTGTACACCGGTAGGGATTCCTGGATTGACCCCCCCCTGGTTGTCTGTCCACTTTCAGAGTGAGTGAGAAAATTGTGTGGGAACTTGGTAGAGGACTTTTTAACAACACCATTTATATATCAATAACTTCTACACTGGTGTGCAGTTGTTCAGGGAATTGGCCAAGGTGGACACTGTTGCTTAAGGCACAATCCGCTCTAACCGTAACGGTTTCCCAAAATAACTTGTTTTTTAGAAGCTTGAGAGGGACAGTGCAGTGCATTGCGTAGTGAGGAACGTTTAGCTGTGAAGTTTGCAGACAGGAGAGATGTCTACATGCTGACTACCATCCATGATGAAAGTAAATCACCTGTAACTGTTTGGGGTCAGGTTGCTGAAGGTGCAAACCTGAGTGCCTTTGAGACTATAATATAGGCACATGGGTGGTGTTGATAGAGTAGATCAGAGGTTGGAACCTTACACTGCTCTTCGTAAGGCTTACATTTGGTATAAGACGTTGGTTGTCCATTGCTCCACTTGACAAACTTTACTGCTTTTGTTAAATTTAGGAATTGTTCTCCTGTGTCAGTGATGACGTTTGTTAAGTTTCAGGAGTATGTGATAGGCAGCATTGTTGTAGAGGAACAGGCAAGTGTGCCTAGAGTTGGAGTGGCGGAGGATGTGGCTAGATTAAATGATCAACACATTCCTGATCACATTCCTCCCACACCCACAAACGACTTTCCCAGTAGGAGATGTAGAGTCTGTTGGCAAAGAGGTGCGCGGAAGGAGACTCATATGTACTGCCCTGAGTGCGCTTCAAGGTCTGCGCTTTGTGCCTGCTTGTTTTAGAATGTACCACATGCAAAAGATTTTTGGGGAACATCCATGAGTGGTAAAGTGAACTGCCTGGTCTGTATTGTTTTATATTGTTTGTTCAGTTTCAAGGTTGACATTAGTGCAATGTATTTAGTTTCCGCTTTTGTGTTTGCAGTTTGTATCTACTTACAATTTGTTTGTGTTTTCTTTTTTTGTATAAAAAAAAACAAAATGTGATGGCAGTGTGTGTGGACTGGAGCTTGGCTGGCAGTGTGTTGTGGACTGGGGCTTGGCTGGTGGTGTGTGCTGACTGGCGCTTGGCTGGCGGTGTGCGTGGACGGGTGCTTGGCTGGCAGTGTGCATGGACTGGCACTTGGCTGGTGGTGTGCCTGGACTGAAGCTTGGCTGGCGGAGTCTGTGGACTGGAGCTTGGCTGGTGGTGTGCGGGGACTGGAGCTTGACTGGCGGTGTGCTTGGACTGGCGCTTGGCTGGCGGTGAGTGTGGACTGGTACTTGGCTGGCGGTGTGTGTGGACTGGATCTTGGCTAGTGGTGAGTGTGGACTGGATCTTGGTTGGTGGTGAATGTGGACTGGTGCTTGGCTGGCAGTGGGCTTGGACTGGCGCTTAGCTGGCGGTGAGTGTGGACTGGCGCTTGGCTGGCGGTGTGTGTGGACTGGTGCTTGGCTGGCAGTGTGTGCGTGGACTGACACTTGGCTAGTGGTGAGTGTGGACTGGAACTTGGTTGGTGGTGAATGTGGACTGGTGTTTGGCTAGCGGTGTGTGAGTAGTGACTTGCTGCTGGTCACTAACCCTGGGCATAGTTCACGTAGTAGCGCTACGCGAAGTGCACTTTGCATTACATCGTGATACGCGTTGCGACGCGAACTGCTTAGTGCGGTAGGGAAATGCTGTTCGCAATGATTGCACAGTGCCAGATGCTTGTCCGCACTGTGCAATCATTGCGAACGGCATCATGCACAGTGCAAGAGGTCATTTTCTGCCGCTCGAGTAGATTTGTACTCGAGCGGCAGCTTTCTCAACGCAGACTGGTAGTTTCTAAATCCGAGCGGTCAGGAGCATACGCGACCACTCGCAATGAGAAACCTGTGCCCCCACGTTGAGATTTATTTTCCAACTTGATGTTGCCGATCGCGAACGAGGAAAAAGTCTCGCCGGGATGTTGATTTTGCTCGCTCTCGGTCGCCAACTTGACGTTGAGGACCGCAAGCGAGCAAAAAATGTCCACAACGCTATGCGTTTTTGCACTGTGCTACGTGCGATTCGCGTAGCGCATAGTTGCGCTTGCTACACACACTCCACGAACGTAGCGTAGTTTTCCGCCCAGGGTTACTGGTTTGAGAAGTTGGCCTGGTATATGCTGTCCACTAGTTATAGTTGGCACCTTGCACCAGTCCAAACAACCCCTTATTGATGATAGGTTAAAGACAACCTTTATTGAAAGCTATCCTAGTGGTATCTATGGAGAGCAGCCTTCAGGCTAAGTCTTGAAGGAATGTAAAGCAGCTTGTTTTACCAGTCTATAATCTCTTGAGTGGCTATATGAAAGGAGATCACACCAGGTATATATATATATATATAAAATATATGTATTTATTTCTAAACACACCCTACTAGTCTCTTTATGAGTATAGAGGTAAAAGCACATATGTTTCACTTCAAATATCACAGTAAATTAGCACAATATACGATAGGCCCTAGGGGCGAACCCAACCATATATTAAGAAAGTGTTATAAGAACCACGACTTGACTAGACACAAGGCCTAGGGCCTGTAGAATCGCTGGGACCCCAAGGAACCACCCAAGGTAGTGATACAGGGGACCCATGGGGGACGTGTGCAGTGTGAGAACACAGCCACGAGCTCCTGTTAGTTTATATGGGGAAAGTCGCGGTTAGAATTTAAAGTTTAAGGACACTTAGGAGTGGACTTGGAACAAACCCTTTTGGACTTAGATGGTTATAGGGCTAACACCGCTGGGAGCACTGGAGTACCAGTGTTACCTCACCCAGGGAAGCCGGGTGCATAGGTGTCAAATGGTGTTGGGTCGTTTTCAATGGCAGCTTGCTGAAAAGTGCTGCTGCCGGGAAGATGAGAAGTGTCCGAAGGGATCCAAGCCTGGATCGAAGATGTGAAGAACCTGAAAGCATAGGGGACAAAGTCTGGGTCACTTGCCAGTAGTCAAATGCCCACCAGTGGGGTGCTTCAGGTGCGAGGAGGGGAAGCTTGACTCTTCAGCCACGAAGACCAGGAGGCATCAAGGACGTCCAGGAGCTGGATTCGAGCTGTCCCATAAAGGATGTCGAGTGCTGCAGCATCGATGCCCGGATTGGACACAACAATCCTTGGCAACAGCAACCCACGCAGGAAGAGGAAAGATACTTCGGTGCAGACCAGCAAGGTCCTGGGGACTCCCCAAGCGATGGAGAGTCAGGGCCCATCTGGAGCAACCAGAGAAGCCCAATTAAAGTTAAAGTTGCCTTCACAGGGACCCACCAGTCAAGGGACCAGGGATTGCGAGGGAGCCTTGAGCGAAAACACAAGAGTGGGCTCAGGGAACGCTTGTGGAGTGTAGGCCAGCAATCTTCGGTGTAAAAGGTGCTCGGGTCTGGGCTACAAGTAACCCAATGCACATCCTCAAAGGATGTCGAGAAGCTGTGAATGAGGTGTAACACAGGGCCATATTCTCAAGGAGCTATCGCCGAGTTAACGGCACTTCACTGCAGCCAAACTCGCGATAAATGTATCACCCCATTCACAAGCTGGTGCTAACAGCCCATAGCACCAGTTTACCTGCAATAGCAGCCGCAAAAAAATACGCCTCAGATGACCCCGGCAACGATCGCTAATTAGATGCAGAGTAGGCGTTCCCGTGCAAAAAGCCGCAAAAACACCACCCCACAACATTCTCAATGACCAGCCAGATCGGCGATAAGATCACAAAACATGCGATAAGGCGCATTAGCAGCAGGAAATTAACACCTGCTCTGACCTGGTGCAAAGTAGGACAAAAACTGGCAACTGACAAGGGAGCACAGCTGAGAGCCAAACATGAAGAACAACAGATGTATCCGGGCAACTGAACATGCAGCAATAGGGCAACAACACTCACCGCCACCACCCCCAGGCCCCCCTCTGCCCGGACCAACACTGAGGCAGCGCAGACAAAGACAGTGACATGCTGAAAACGCACCAACCTCACAGACCCAACACCTGGGAACGTCATTGCCGACCACAGGCTCAGAGGACAACCATCCTACGCATCCTGACCACCATTGCCCACAGGCCGACGTTACCAACACAGCAGACAACCAACATCCCTCCGCTGACAAAGCTGCTGGCTGTGCTGCACCTGTTGGCCCCTGGGACCTGCCAACCAACAACTGCCAGAGTCCGAGGAGTCTCACAGCCAGTCACATCCAAGTCCCCCCCAACTGTCTTGAATGCCATCATCAACTTGGCACCACACTACCTATCCTTCCCCTACACTGCCCAGGAACAGCTGGAGGTCAAGCAAGGCATCAATGCCATAGCTGGATTCCCTCATGTGTCAGGGGGCAATTGAATGCACACATGTCCTACTTGTGCCCCCTGGTAACACTGCCCACAATGTCGGCAACCGAAAGCACATGAATACCATCACTGTGCTGGCAATAGTGGACCACCTGGAAATCTCCACCAACCTCGACGCCAATCACCCATTCCGAGTGCATGAGTGCTACATCTTCTGCAGCCCATCATCACCCAGCGCTTCCTGGCTGGCACCTACGTAAATGCGCTGCTCATTGGCAAGTACCAAATGAACAAACCACACACCTCAACTCCACAACCATGCAACTCACAACACTAGGAATGCACACGTCACAAACTCACATACAACATGCCAAACAACATGCCCACCCACCAGACACGACAGCACAACTCACTCTGGCAACCTGGGCCAGCCATGCACATAAGCCATCAACTGCATGGCACCTCAGCCACACGATAGCAGATTGTGGGAAGAGGTGGGGACCAGGCATGTGCGAAGGAGGCAACTGATTGATGAATGACAAAGTACACAATCCCAAGTGTGGCGTTGAAGCGATGGCCAGACTGAAGTATGTAGACCACACACATATCCATGTCAACATACACAGCTGGTGTATGGAGTGCAGTGGACACTGGACGCAACCATGTCACCCCAGCCGGTGGGGAAGATCCCAGAAATGTAGCTTGTTACATCCCCCATGTAAGCGTGAGTGGAGTGGGCTGGCCCGGCACACGCAGGGCACGCGTAGGGGTGTGAATAAAAAGCACGTCGCTCTGGGCGTGGTCCTTTTACGGAATGCCCAACGCAGCGTACACACGCGGAACATTCCATCGAACGTCCTCGTGGCCGGCACTACTTATAAGCTCCCAGCCATCCTGTAACTAACTCTTGTACGGATAGCCTGTTCAAGGAGACTGACAGCGAAGGTAATTTTTATGCTCCAGGGGCCCTCCACCTGCTGTGGCCTCGCAGTTAATTTTGTAATAATTCTGGTGTCAGACACACTCCTGACTCCCGATTTTTCTTGTTTGTTTATTGTAGCTACTGCATTGAATGCGCAGAATCGATTCCATCGGTTACACTTACCTTACCAGACGGGTAAGTGTTTAATTCTTGCGAACAGTTTGCCAACAATTACGAGTTACATATACTGATAAGCCCCTTACATTCAGATGAGGACGCTAGCCTCCAGGTTAACCATGGACCAGTAGGAGGACTCACTCCCTCGCTCCGCAACATTGGCGGGTATGCTTGATTGACTCAGTCATCACGGTTACCTTTTAACCTTGTAACCCTGTAAATTATTCTTGTGCACAACCTTGACATCCTATTCCTTAATTATTATTCAGATGTGGAACATGGATACCACACCATTGAATTTGGTTGCCCATCCCTGTCCTGAGGAAGACCTGCAGGCCGAATCTCTAAAATGCCCTCTGTGCCCCAAGTCGGGTCGAAACGTTGACGCCCACACCTATTAAGCCTGGATCACAATTATGTTATGGAGGTGCAGGATTTTGATGTGGTACAGTGTACATTTGGACTACATGACTGCTGTGAGGTTTTACGCGTACATTATCATTTCACAGTTTCCAGCTCTGTCAGATGTAGTGGGCCTGTTTCTGCGCGTGTGCGGAGTCAGTTGTGTCCTCTGTTCTGCAGTGTCGGGGTTGCATATTGTAACACATTGTCGTCAATGTGGGTATGCTGTTATTGCTATGTGTGTGTGCTGCAGTGTGCCATGGGGATGAGGGACATGATCCAGGGTCAATGTGGGTGTGCAGTGTGCTCTGCTTATTTGTGCATGTGTGCCATTGTGCCCATCTCCCCCATCCCCCCAGTCCCTGGTCTTTACTCACCCTGTTGATGTTGTGTCAGGTCCTCCCGAGCTGTGTCCTCACTCCCGACTCCTTGCACCATCTCCCCACTGTTGACTGTGGCCTCCGATTCCTCCAGCTCCTCCTGTGGCGCAGTACTCCCACCTTTTGTCGCCGTTGCTGCCTTCCTGTTGTCGGCATCTTTGTGCCTGGTTTAGGTTTTCATGTCATGCCAGTGCTTCTTGGCCTTCTCCATTGGACTAGCTGACACTCCGGCTGCATTCAAGGTAGTCTGATTGTGGGTCAGTTGATGGTTCTGTTCTGTCACCTCCATGACGCTGGTCTTGTTTTCCTGCGGACTTCACCTGGTCTTCCTCTCCCTCTTCTCCTTGGCCTTCCCCGACCCCGTTGTTCCTTGCTGGTGGTCTGTGGGACTTGTTTGGTTCGTGTTGGCCTCTGTGCTCGGTCAGGATGCATCCATGTTGCTATGCACTTTGGCTTTTTTCTGGTGTGTTGTTTTTGTTACTTTTATAGTGCATTTTCAAGCCAGATGCCTGGGATTTGCAGGCCTGCTGCTGTCTTTCGCTGCTTTTTGTATCACGATTGGCCTCATTGCAGCTTTTTTGGCATTCGTGTTTCGCATTTTGGCGGCGTGGCGTTGATTTCAACACGGTCAGTTGAAACATTATCTGGTGACTATCGCATGGTACCGCCGTGTTGTGAACACCAGGTTAACCTGGCGTAAATTTTCCGCAATGGACTGCGATGTTGAGGGTTGCGTTAAGTAACTTTTGCGATGGTTATCACACGTTCTTGAGAATATACCCCACAGAGTGCTCAAAGTAAGGCTGGAGGTTCCATGACTATAGAGGGTTGGGCTGCCAAACTGTGGGGCATGTTATCAAGACAGGCGATAAAATTATCGCCCCTTTAGCGGCAGAAAACTGCCGCTAAAACGGCGATAATGGGCTTGATAATATGCTCTATGGAATTCCAATTGAAGCTCAGGTTAGATGTCCTTCACATCTAATATGGGCTTCAATTGGGCTTGAAGCAGGCGCAAGGAGTGATGCAGCATGTTATGCATAGGGCGCCCCTGAGCCTTGCTGGAGCCGTGTCGCGCTTGCGATGCGACTCCAGCAATGCTCTGCATTTACGACGGGGGATGCGACACGCATCTGCCCATCCGTGCACCATGGCGCGCCGCATTGTAAATGCGGCGCATCAGTGGTGGCGCACAGGTGGTTTTGCCTGTCGCAAGTGTTCTGGCGCATCCCTCCTGATTTGCAGAGATGCGCCAGACCTTGTAAATATGCCCCAGAGTTTTGACGTCAAATTCTGGAAATCAACCTCCAAAGAACATATCAGACTCAAATTATCCACTAGGGCCATCGGGGGGCACCATGTGACTCAATTATAATTGTTTCCCCTCAGGAAGGGGGTAACGTGGAGCTCATATCAAGTACCAATAATATAGTTTCATTCAATCCAACAGTAATGACAATTTGAGAAAAAAAGTTACGGAAGGTTGAAAACAGGTTGTGGCAGATGTAAACAAGCATTGGCAAAGTCAATAGGTCTTGCCTATGTGAGATCTATTGGCTTTGCCAATGTCCTTTAGCCATATTGTAGAGCAGCGCAGCAGCTGTGCAGCATAGTTAAAAGTAGTGGCGGGCAGAACTTGTGGAGTTTAAATGCTTGGAATTCCGTGGAGTTACATAAAAACTCTGCGAGATTCCTTGAACTTCTGTAAGCAGGTGGAATAGGCACGTTGCACAAATTTTTAGTGCCGGGAGCCTGTTCTGCAAAATCAGCACAAATGGCACCATGTGGCGCGCCAGAGGACGCTGCTTCTTTGCTGCCACTGGAGTAGATTTTCTAATCGAGTAGAAGTTTACTCATGTGAATGGTCACGACTGCCCGAGCTAAGAAATTCTCACCTGGTGCTGTCCAAGTGCCTGAAAATCACACTAGAGGATGCCATGCAGAGGTTGGCAGAGTTTTGCCTGAACTCCGCGTGCAAGTGTAATGCAGGGTGGGCAAAACCCCATGAACTCCGCTGGTGAAGTAGAATTTATCGCCCACCCCTAATTAACAATTAAGAAAGCTATAAGGAAAATCCTTATGGCGGGTTAGAGTGGACAACACGAACAACGGAAGGGAAGGTGGGAGGGAACGGGCAACACAGAGGAGATGGTAGAGGGTTAAAGGGAAGAAGCAACATAGACAAGGGATGGGGATGAGAGGGGAGGATGCAACACACACAAGGAGGGGAAGAAGCAGCATGGACAAATCAAGATGAGAGGGGAAGAAATGACACAGACTAGGGTGGTGGGAAGAAAAGAAGCAACATGAACAAGAGGGGGTTGTAGGGGGTAGAAACAATATGGACAAGAATGACAGGTGAGGAAGACATTCAAATCGTACCCTAATCACAGTGTGAGCAGCCAAAGGACACTTATGAAGATGAAGCAATCAGTACTTGGTCCGTGCGCTACATGAAAGAAGGGGAAGACGAGCTGGCCAATTAGGAGGCATCAAATAAGAGTGACAATGAAGTCAACGAATGGTAAGCAACTGGTGGGCTCTAAGCCCCTTGTTAGATGCAATATCTCTTGCAAGTGACAGTGCAGCCACACTGTCTTTGACACAACCAAAAAAAGAAGTAGCTAAAGCTATCCTTTACTAATAAAAAAGTAACATCCACTATATTATCCTCATTTCCTTTTGAGAATTTTATCTAAACAGCCATTTATATTTAGTTGATGAATGTTCAGTGAGGTAACAAGTTATCTAAAAAGCCATTCATATTTAGCTGATGCATGTTCAGTGAGGTAACAAGTTACCTTTGTGAGTGAGGGTTGTTTTCCTGCACCTACATAAAAATTAAGGAAACTCATGTTGTTCCATTTGTATGGCTTTTGTCCGCATCATTACTGTTCAAAATCTTAACAATAACCATGTATGTGTTGTAATCTTCCAAAGTCATTTGATTACCTTTATGGAATCGTTCTATAGTGCAGTACACAACTGCTGCTACACAGTTGGTGGTCGATGACTACAGCTTCCACATTGATTCATAATGGGTAACTTTGATTTATGAGATATGTCACTCTCATCATACCATATGTTGGACTCATAAGACAACTATGCAAGTGTTATACTTTCCAAAAAAGCCATGTTCACACAGAAGGGTTACTTTTGCCTGTGTATTCAAAACTTCCAATGTGTAGCCTGTGTTTTTATGTGCTCCACAGGGGCTATCGTCTAATAAGCATTCTGAAATATTTACATGTGGTTGTTCTCCTTTACAAGTCATGCTTTATTTCATAAAAATGTTAAATGAACATGATATAGTGATCAAATATAAAATGCTATTGACAAATTCTGGATATGTATGGACGCTCAGCATGATAAAGGACTTGATCGTACTCTAGGCAGATGACTTACAAGGGTGATGTAATATAAATACTGACCATATTACTTGATGTTAGTTATGTAGTGTTTGTGTTTCCAAGTCAGACTGAAGAAGTGTCAATTTAAGGAATATTGAAACGGTTTTATTATATTCTCCTTGCGTCTAGGTACACAGAACTGTGAATGTTTATCAATATTAACTTCAACTTTCAATTTTTTTATTAAGCATTATGATAGTAAAAAGGCAGACATTTACAATTAACATTACACTAATACACATAGCTGTACTACTAATCATCATGTTATTTCATATTGTAGGACCAGCTCCAAGACCAAAGTTCCCGAAACAGCACGTACAACTCCAACCACCATTCCAACTCATGCAGAAGCCTTCAGTGAGAACACAACTCCTGCTGGTAATGATCATGAAGACGAGCAGCCTGGCCCTTCACATGTGTCTGGGTAGGCTGCTAGGGTGAGTCTCACTCTGCCTACCAACATTAATACTACCAATGTTGTGTCCCTGTCTCCTCAACAGGCATTAGTTGTTACTGCTCCCTGTGGGCTAACATCTTGAACAACTTCTGCAGTGGGCACCCCAGTCCTGGCTCCTGTATTGGCAGCAACAACAACATCTGCAGTTGAGCCAGAACCCAGTGTCATGGTGCCAACTGTGAAAATGCCTCAGGTTAGTGTAGGTGGCAGTAGGCCATCATTTGGACAGCAGAGTAAGGCCACTGGTGCTCATAGTGCTAGGTAAACTATGGGCCACAACATCATTGGAGCAGCCTTCCAGCATAAAGAACAAGTGGACCCAGTCATAGAGCTCATCAGAGACAACAGCGAGCTCATGACTGGCATCGGACAGTTGCAGATGTAGTACAATGGCCTAAATGTGAGAATTCCAAATAGAAAAAAGATAGGACATCCTATCTTTTTATGTGCAGTAACTCCATACTCGTAAAGATACTACTCGTAAAATACCTTTGTGAATAGCAAACAATCATAAACTTCCACAAAAGTGTATGTTTACCTTTCTGAATCAAGCCCTATGTGTACATATTTATGTATCACACAAATATGTAGATATCTGTATATACACAAAAATCACGTTAATCAACTTTAACTAGATGAAGAGAACCCATGTATATATTTATAAAACACTTACAAGTAATGTTGTAAAAATCTTACTAAACAATTGTTGGTTGTTTATAATTCATAACTAATTTTCTGCTGCGACTTCTAACACATTTTATTCATTTTGTATGTTTTCTCATATCTTAGTTCAGACTCCATTACAAAAAAGCTATATGGAGGGTCATAAAATCTAAAGTGTGGACCTTGGGGGTTCATAGGCACCATAACCTGCAATGCCGCAAGCGGTGGGAGGACCTGCATCACTATACCAAGATGATAGCAGAGGTCCAACTGGGAAAGTCCTGCCAACAGCGGAAGGGAGTGCAGCACACCGTGACCCCCTAATGTCCTGCATATTTCTAGGTAGCCTATCCCCTTCTTGATGGGCAGCCGAATGCCGACAACAGCAACAAGGGGTTAAGTATGATGTTCTGTGTGTGGACTGTACGGAATAAATAGGTTGTTTTGTAGACCAACTACACAAGTAGTAATATTTGTTGTGACATCACAACATTGAGGACACAATGTTGTAACCATATCATATGCATGTTTGTTACAGTTTTATACCTAAAATTTATATTAAGTAATGCCAAAGTGATTTCCAAACTATGATGATATTTTGTGCCATGGAAATAACAGTTATGTACAACAAAACATATTTAGTAGATCCAGAAATATATGTATGTTGTTTCTATTAAAATTTGCATTTGCATCAATTGAAAATTGTGTCTATGAAGTAGTATTACTGAGGTAAAGTTTATACACGTATCTGTGCAATGTTGGCACTGAACACATGGTGTGTGATATAACGAAGGCTGACAATTACATGTTAAATTATACACATTTTTATTAATTTAGAACAAATTGTCCATCTTTACAAGATACTCATATTTTTGGTATAATATTACATTTGTAGGACTAAACATAATATACCCCAATATCAGAACGTGCAAGACAGATAAATGTAAAATGTATTGTGCCCTAGCCAATTATCACACACACACTGCCTGGATGGTTACTTGTGGCTTACTCATAAGCCATAATCACTACATGTATGGATATTATAAAGCCTATGTAGGTGCCCAAATGTGAGTCAGCTTTTTGAGGACAACCCGTTCCGGTACCAAATGAGTATGTTCATGTAAGATTTATATTACTCACACACATTACCATATTTTTAAGGTGACATGCAACTGTGCCTCAATGTGGTTTAGATTTTCATAGCCTAGACTATGGTCTGAGGCTTAACCTTCCTCAGGTGAAATATTAAGTATGAAAGAAAATGTTGGCCTGGTCAAAGGCTACATTTTACAATTAGTTTTAGTTTAAATAAGCACAGGCAGGCTTTGTAGGACTGATGAGTGTTTGACATTGAGTGGTGAATGAGCAGTACTCACATCATTGAAGAGATTGTGTAGATACATGTTCACTGACTTATATAGGACTATATATGTGAATTACCAAGTTTAAGTAGCATGTTTGCCAATATTTACTGGTGTTACAGAGATTACTAAAACACTGTAGCACTGTAGCACTGACATGTGGTCATGCTGCCCATAGACTTGTGACAAATGCGATTTATGGTATATGAGCACTGAAGGTGTGATGGCAAATAGATAAGTCGGTATCCATCAGAATTTACTGCGGGATCAATATGCATGTAGGAAGCACTAATGTATAATAGATAAGGGTTTTTATTGTTAGGTTTTCACACATGAAGTTAGTTTATTATTAGAAAAATGATAGGAATAATGACAACATGTCAGACATCCATCAATCAGTAACCATATCTTGGAATGGATTCCTATTGCTTTATTTAGAATTACCTGTAGTTGCCTATGCAAAAACTCACAAATATTTAGATTCTGCGAGCTAGACCATTAGTTTCTATCATCTAAACAGTTTTTTTAACAGGACCAATATGATGTTGGCAACAACATCTATTATTTTCAACTACATAAATGACACTTCAGTATGATGTATGGAGTAGGGGTATGGTATGGTATATTATGATCATATGATTGATCCACATACATGTTATGTGTGCATAACAGTAAATTGTTTATAAACATCTACATTACATGTGAGCCTTTGATGTCTGAGAGAGCGGAGTGGGGTGTGTGTTCCCTTTATATGTCATGGTCGGGCCAACACAAAGAACTTCATATGTGCAGATTTAAATAATTCTGTGCATATATGTTGGGATATCTATGATATGCTTGTGCCATCCATGCACGGTAAACACCCAAAATATCGATTCCAAAATATCGACTGCCCAGAATATCGAAGTTAAAATATAGAGTGGACAGAATATCGACTCATCAAAATATAGATAGGTCAGAATATCGAAATTGGGGTACAAAATATCGATTACCAAAATATAGACCCTAAAAATATCGAATACCATAATATCGAATTTCAAAATATAGATTACCATAATATCAATTTTTTTTGTGTGTTATGTATGGTAGTATATGTGTTAAAATGATGTATTATTTTTGTAATGTATGTTTAATTTATTTCAACAAATGAATGTTATGTAATTTAATTATTGCGTAATTTAATTCCGTAGCGGGTTGTGGGTTTATAGGGGAATAGGGTGGGAAGTAATTTAATTATGTTTAATTAAATGTTAGTTATATTTATATGTTTTGATAATTAATTAATTGATAATTAATTATTAATTAGTAATTTATTTTTATTAATTGGTAATTAATTTATATTAATTGATTAATTGATAATTATTTTAATTGTATTTGTTATTAATAGGAGTGGGTTGTGGATTTGTAGGGAATTGGGTGGGAAGTAAATTAATTGTAATAAAGTAAATAATTAATTTTGTATTTATGTGTATTGATAATTAATTGATAATTAATTAATAATTGGTAATTAATTTGTATTAATGGGTAAATAATTTGTATGAATTGCTAAAAAAAAAAATTTCATAATTTGCAAAATAATTTTTATTAATTGATTAATTGATAATAATGTTAATTGTATTTTTTATTATTGGGAGTGGGTTGTGGGTTTATAGGGGAATTGGGTGGGAAGTAAATTAATTGTAATAAAGTAAATATCATTTTTTTTATTTATGTGTATTGATAATTGATAATTAATTTGTAATTGGTAATTAATTATTATTAATTGGTAATACATTTTTATCAATTGATAATTAATGTTTTTAAATGGTAATTAATTATTATTAATTGGTAATTATTTTTAATTAACTTTTTATCGGTATTGATAATTAATGTCATCCTATTTTTAATTTAAATCATTACTTTCCCTACTTTTGCACTCTCAGGAATGGGAATAGTATTTTTTACCCTCTGCTATCCAACTCTTTCCCTACTGGTGCACTCATTGGAGTGGGAATAGTAATTTTTACCCTCCTGCTATCCAACGCTTTCCCTACTGTTGCACTCTTTGGAGTGGGAATAGCAATTTCTACCCTCCCGCTATCCAACGCTTTCCCTACTGTTGCACTCACTGGAGTGGGAATAGTAATTTTTACCTCTGCGCTATCCAACGCTTTCCCCACTGTTGCACTCTCTGGAGTGGGAATAGTAATTTTTACCTCTACGCTATCCAACACTTTCCCTACTGTTGCACTCTCTGGAGTGGGAATAGTAATTTTTACCCCTACGCTATCCAACCCTTTCCCTGCTGTTGCACTCTCTGCAGTGGGAATAGTAATTGTTACCCTCCCGCTATCCAACACTTTCCCTACTGTTGCACTCTCTGGAGTGAGAATAGTAATTGTTACCCTCCCGCTATCCAACCCTTTCTTTACTGTTGCACTCACTGGAGTGGGAATAGTAATTTTTACCCCTGCGCTATCCAACGCTTTCCCTAGTGTTGCACTCTCTGGAGTGGGAATAGTAATTGTTACCCTCCCGCTATCCAACGCTTTCCCTACTGTTGCACTC
Organism: Triturus cristatus; assembly: GCF_964204655.1. Lineage (NCBI taxonomy): Eukaryota > Metazoa > Chordata > Amphibia > Caudata > Salamandridae > Triturus > Triturus cristatus. Next base: position 137,036,884 of record NC_140589.1, on the reverse strand, counting down.
TCTGGAGTGGGAATAGTAATTTTTACCTCTACGCTATCCAACGCTTTCCCGTCTTTTGCACTGTTTGGAGTTGGAATAGTAATTTTTACCCCTACGCTATCCAACGTTTTCCCTACTGTTGCACTCACTGGAGTGGGAACAGTAAATTTTACCCTTACGCTATCCAACGCTTTCCCTACTGTTGCACTCACTGGAGTGGGAATAGTAATTTTTACGCTCTCAGTAGCCAACAAAATCTCGACTTTTTTAAATTACTTATATTATGTTTACATTTTAAGCTTTTTTATATTATATTATGTATGTTTTATTTAATGTTTTTAATATTTAATTAATTTTATATTATTTTTAATACATTTAAAAAATTCGATATTTTGGCTAACTATATTTTGACAGTCTATATTTTGGAATCGATATTTTAGTATTTACCTGTTTGTAGATAGGGAGTTGATATTCTGTCCCTCGATATTTTGGTGTCGATTTTTTGTATAGTCGATATTTTGTCCCTCGATATTTAGTCACTGAACCATATGTGCAGAGGTAATTGGGCTAGTGTTGTGAGGTATGCTGGGCTTTGGAGACTTGCAGGAGTGAAGGTGCTGCGCTTAGCGGACTGTTTGCTCACTTGCAGGTGATTTACCATGAGGAACAGTTCTCTTGCACCTGTGCGTGAGTGCTGCATAGCTGAGACCGCTTGAAGAGTAAAACATTTTCCAGCTATCGCAACAAGAATTTTATATTCTATTAGGTACATGAAGGCGAGGATTATGCTGTCTCAATTTCTTTACTGACTCACAGCAGCCAATGAAAACACAGTAACATTAGTAAAAAACTTCATTTGCCATGAGGCTTTGAACCACGCTTCTTCCAACAACCAATAGTAACACATTACAATATATAAAATAATGCGGCACCATCTTGGCTTCCTCTTTCTTTGCAAACCAGTCTTTAAATGTCCAAAAAGCAGTAACAGTCTTGACTCTCAACTGAGAGTATTAACCGCATGAGCAATTCTCAATGGAGAACAAGGATCCTGAATACACTAGTCATCCTCCAACAACGAGGCGATCCATGTCAGGGAACAGCAGAGACTTAATTCTGTTTAGAATCGGTTCCTGAAAACAGAAAAAATTATGAATATATATATATATATATATATTTCATAACATGACAGTTGACATCAGTCTTGTCCCAACGGGTGGGATAATCCTCGCCTCCATGTCCTTAATAGAATCTTAAAATTCTTGTTGCGATAGCTGGAAAAGATTTTATTCTATAGCAGGACCGGAGGCTTCAGATTATGCTGGTTCAAAGCTCATCGACAACAACAGATGAAACATGCATAATAGGTTTGTAATAAAATACCTTAAACATCGAGTCCGAAGACCAATCTGCCGCTTTTAGGATGTCCTCTAATCTAGACCCCAACATATATGCTTAAGAGGCCATAGCGCCTCTGGCAGAGTGAGCACCATACACAGAACTGTCAATTCCAGATTCCGGCATAACCCATCTTGCCCATCGGGCCAAAGTGACTGCTGAAACAGGTCAAAAAGGCTTCTGAATTGCTAACAACAATTGACCCAAAGGATTAGCCCTATACGATAAAGTACGTTCTTCATACGTTTTTAAACACTGTAAAACACATAATTTACCATTGTGTGGAAAAGCAGGATACTCAACTGAACGTGACATGGTTTTGGTTCGTCTCGAGATGATGAAAGAAACACCCTGTGGAGAGAACATCCTTCTTGCCAAATCTAAAGCCCGTACATCAGACACTCTGCGACAAGAGATCAAACACAATAGCATTGTAAGTTTGGCCGATAATTGTTTTAATGATAAATCCTTGTTATCTGGCCAGGATTCCAATAAAGACAATACTTTAGAAACGTCCCACAACGTAGAATATCTGGGTTGTGGCGATCTAGCCACCCTAATGCCCTTGAGCAATTTACACACTAGGGGATGCATCCCCACAGGCTTACCGTCAATGTGGTTGTGACCCGCTGAAAGCGCTGACCTAAAATTATTCACAGACCTTTATGAAAGACCAGATTCAGCACATTCTGGCAAGAAATGTAATACTTCCTTTATATCGGATCCACCTGCCGTTGAAGGCACCAGCCCAGCCATTGCTTCCATGAAGCTGAATACCGTTTGCGGGTGGATGGAGCCCAAGCTTGATGTATAAACTCGGCAGCCGCCATTGAAAAGCCCTCAATTTGCTTGTGTCGCCTGAGAGCATCCAGACCATGAGGGATAGCTGGTTCTGCAGGACCAGCGTATGTGGAGCTCCCACTGGGTCCTGGAGAAGCAACGGAAGCACCGGAAGCTGAAAGGGTAAGTCCACCGATAACTCCAATAGTGTCGGAAACCAAGACTGAGGTGCCGATTACGATCCAGTAAAAATATTCCCCGTACGACTCGTATCCGGTCTTTTTACCGTACGAATCGTACAAGTGCCGTACAAACTGCCAACTACGATTCGCATGGGAAAAAGTCCATACGAATCGCATTGGGAATTATTCCCCACACGTCCTCGGGTCGGAAAATGTGTCCAACACTTCCCCGGACGATTTACCGTACAAACGTGAAAAGTGAAGTCCGACCGCGCAAGTACGATCCATCCCGTGCGTCCGAAGTCACAACCGTATGGAAAAAACACCATTCGCACCGAACTCCCATAGCAACCATGGAGACATGTGCCCACATACGCGCCGACCCCCCCCTCCCAGCCCCCGTACGTACGCGCCAACCCCCCCCTCCCGGCCCCCGTACGTACGCGCCGACCCCCCTTCCCAGCCCCGTACGTACGCGCTGACCCCCCCTCCCGGCCCCCGTACGTATGCGCCGACCCCCCCCAGCCCCCGTACATACACGCCAACCCCCCCAGCCTCCGTATGTACGCGCCGACCCCCCCCAGCCCCCGTATGTACGCGCCGCCCCCCCCGCCCCCGTATGTACGTGTCGTACCCCCCGTGTATGTACACCCGTGTACGTGTCGTACCCCCCGTGTATGTACACCCGTGTACGTTCGAGTCGTACCCCCACCTGTGTATGTACACCCGTGTACGTGTCGTACCCCCCGTGTATGTACACCCGTGTACGTGTCGTACCCCCGTGTATGTACACCCGTGTACGTGTTGTACCCCCGTGTATGTACACCCATGTACGTGTCGTACCCCCCGTGTATGTACACCCGTGTACGTTCGAGTCGTACCCTCACCCGTGTATGTACGGTGCGTACCCCCAGCGCTATGCGCTGGCGGTACGCACCGTACATACACGGGTGGGGGTACGACTCGAACGTACACGGGTGTACATACACGGGGGTACGACACGTACACGGGTGTACATACACGGGGGGTACGACACGTACACGGGTGTACATACATGGGTGGGGGTACAACTCGAACGTACACGGGTGTACATACACGGGAGGTACGACACGTACACGGGTGTACATACACGGGGGTACGACACGTACACGGGTGTACATACACGGGTGGGGGTATGACTCGAACGTACACGGGTGTACATACACGGGGGGTACGACACGTACACAGGTGTACATACACGGGGGGTACGACACGTACACGGGTGTACATACACGGGGGGTACAGCGCGTACATACGGGGGCTGGGGGGGTCGGCACGTACATACAGGGACTGGGGGGGTCGGCGCGTACATACGGGGGCTGGGGGGGTACGGTGCGAACATACGGGGGCTGGGGGGGTCGGCACATACATACGGGGGCTGGGGGGGGTCGGCGTGTACATACGGGGGCTGGGGGGGTCGGCGCGTACATACGGGGGCTGGGGGGGAGTCGGGGCATACATACGGGGGCTGGGGGAGGGTACGGCGCGTACCGGGCCCCCTACTCTGGTCGTTTCGCGCCGTACTTCGCTTTTCCGGCACTTTTTGCGTGCCGTGAAAATATTGCCGTCCGGACTGCTGTCGGTTCGAATCGTACTTCCTGGGTCGTGAAACGCTGCCTGAAAGCGTCCCGACGTCACGTCGCAGCATACCCGGATCACATTCGTATGTATATTTTCGTCGGTCGGTGTTTCTTACGATTCGTACGGAAATGGTGTTTCCGTGCGAATCGTACTTCCATGTTTGTAAAGTTTTACAACCGGGTATGAGTCGGACGGAGAAAATGCTCCGACCGACGGTTCGTACCCGGTTTTTCCAGGATCGTAATCGGCACCTGAGTCTTCCACAATGGTGTGACCAACACTACTGACACCACCTGTCGACGAATCTGGGCCGCCACTCTCGGGATCAGCGCAAAGGGCGGAAAGGCATAATTCCTCTGCGGCCCCCAATGCTGCAGGAACGCATCCGTTCCCTTCGCCATCGGGTTCGGTCTCCAACTGAAAAAATAAGGGAGGTGGGTATCATGGCGAGAGGCAAAGAGGTCTATCAGGCAGGGACCTCGCATGCGCATAATCTCTACAAACAAGGAAGGGTGAAGTCTCCAGTCGCTGTAATCCCTTAGGAACCTGGAGTTCCAATCCGCTACCCGATTGAGCTTGCCAGGCAGATATTCCGCAATCACACTGATCTTGTGGTCTAGGCAAAAGTGCCAAAACTCCTTCACAATGTTGGCCAGCATCCGAGATTTTGTCCCTCCTAGGCGATTGATGTATCGCATTGCCAACACATTGTCCATCCTGAAAAGGATGCAACAATTGCTCTTCAGCAGAGAGATCACTTTTATGGCAAAGGAGCCTGCTAACAGTTCTAGGCAATTGATGTGTATCTCTAACTCGTCTGCGGCCAACGTCCGCCGGTGGCAAAGTCTTCAAATCGAGTGCCCCAGCCCCATCGGCTGGCATCGGACTCTATTATGACGTCCGGGGAGGCACCAAAAATAGCTCTTCCGTTACAAGCCGCCATGTGCACCAACCACCATAGAAGCTCCTCTCGAGCGTATGGGGACAAGGGAATCAGTTGATCGTAAGGAAACCTTTTCTGAAGATAATAAATCTTGAGGCGTTGCAAGGCCCTGTAATGGAGAGGACCCGGAAAGATGGCTTGATTAAAGGATGATGGATTAAACCCAGATCAGTTGACTGGGGGTGAGTGTTTGATTTGCTCAAGCGCGCCGTCCATCATCCCCTTTGGTATCGCTTTGTTCGCCCTAAGTTGGCAGGGTATGCCCAGACGTGGGTCCCTTGCTCACTTTGCCACTGGATTCAAGATAGCCAGGCTGATGAGGGTTATGAACCTGAAACCGGTCCCAGGATGCTTGTTTCTGGTCCAGGGAAGACATGGCTTGGCATTTCGGGCTGGACTGTTCCCATGAGGCACAGGGTCAGACTGATTTGCATATGGCCATGTCTGAACTGGGGTGGTGGAGTGAGCTAAAGAATGATGATGGATTGAACCCAGATCAGTTGACTGGGGGTGAGTGTTGGATTTGCTCAAGTGCTCCGTCCATCATCCCCTTTGGTATCGCTTGATTAGAGGACGCCAGTAGGCCTACACAATCCTCGCTAAGACTCGCAACGAGATCATTTGTTTCGAAAGGGTGGATCTGATCTCCCTCTTGATGGATCTGAGTTTGGTCAGGGGCAGAAGCAATTGAGTGGAGACTGAATTCATCTGAAACCCCAGGAACTCTATCTGTTGACTCTGGATGATCATGGATTTCTTGATGTTTATCACAAACCCCAAATACTGTAACAGTGACATTGTCCACTCTAAGTGAGTCAGGAGAAGATTCGGGTCTTGGGCCAGGATTAGCATATCGTCGAGGTAGACTATAATGCGCACTCCCATTTATTGAAGGCACGTTACCACCAGTTTAACAGTTTGGTAAACACCCAAGGCGCTGATGACAGGCCAAATGGTAGGGTGCGGTATCGGAACCATTGGCCTTTCCAATTGAAGGAAATTCTGGTGAGCATGGCAAATGGGGACTGTGAGGTAGTCCTCCTTTAGGTCCAGTCTGACCATACAGTCCTGTAGATCTCTCAACAGATGGATCCCTTTCATCTTGAAATGCCTGTACACCACAAAAGGATTGAATTCCCTGAGATTTAAAAGTAATCTCTGACCTTCTCCCTTCTTTTGCACCAGGAAAACTTTGCTGCAAAATCCTTCGGGAATGAAAGGTCCTACGGCAATAGCTTGCTTGGACAAAAGCTCCTGAAATTCGGAGTCTATAAAAGCTTGCTCTTGTACAGAAAAAAGGAGGGGATGAGGAGTGGTCATCTGACACGGGGAGTCCAATAATTCTATCTGATACCCCTGACCGTGTGGAGAATCCACGCATCTGAGGTTAGACGTGTCCAGTTCACTACAAAATGTAACAATCTGCCCCCGAGGGGGATCATTAGAAACAGATGCGAACTTACCAGATGACTGGGCATCAAAGTTTTTGTAACCCCTGTTGATGTCTCTGTTGAAACGTCCACGGAAGCCGCGGGACCTGGAGGAGTAGAAGCTCACTCGGTCTGGCTCTTGGGTGTACCCTCTGCACCGAGGCACGAACCCTCGTTGAGAACTGGGGTTGATGTAGCGGCCGGTCGAGCATCCCCTGCCATGACCGGCCCTACCAGAGACCTGGTGGAAGACCCTTTTCAGTGAGGAAAGGACTTATCCAATGAAGCAAAAGTGCTGAAAAATTTTGCTATTTCCTTGATTAATCTTTCTCCGAAAAGTTGACCCTCAGCCAGAGGGCCTAGTTCGGCCACAGCCAATTCTGCAAGTTGCGGGTTGATTCTCAAAAGGACAGACTTGAGCCTCTTGGAGGAGAGGGCGCAGTTGGCATTGCCAAGGAGGCAAATTGCTCTCTGGGTCCAACCAGCTAGGACCTCTGGATAAATAGCAGCTCCAGTCTCTTGTGCTTGCAGGGCTAATTCAAGGATTTTAGCTAGTGGGCCTGCAACATCCAACACCTTGTCTTGACACTTCCGAAGGGCGCGATCTATGCCCTTTTTCGGGTCTTTTTTGTATTTCTTCAAAAAGGTGGTCATTGAAGAGTCAATATCGGGGGTAACTGCCACTTTATGTGCTAAGTCTGGACGGGGACATTCAGATTTGAGTCTGGCTCTAACTTCTTTATCAAAGCTTTTCCTAAGATGGTTCTGCATATATTCCGCTACCGCTGGAGAGGGAGCCCAGTCAGCAAAGCGGGGGTGGACTATGTCTGAGGGTTCAAAAGAAAAGGGGGAAGGGTGGACGGGTGAGGAAGAGTGCTTGTGCTTCTTGCCGCATTTGCGTGGCCTGGACTCCTGGGAAGAGTCGTGTCAGTGCTTGAGTCAGTGGTAGTGTCAGGGACATGGTTCGTGAGGGTAGGAGAGGTGGCAGGGATGTTATCCTGGGTTTGCTTCTTAGATTTGCATAACATAGAGTAAACCTTAACATGAGGCCAGGGAATACCAGAAGGTTCAGGAGCGGGGCAGGGTGCAGGAGTAGGAGTACCAGAAGGAATAGGAGTACCTGTAACCAATTGGTCTAAGCATTGGGAAGTAGGTAAAAGGGCGGAGGAAAGGACTTGACATCCACTTTTTTATCAATAATATCTTCCATGGTTTCGTCATAATAATAGTCCTCCCCATCAGGGTCATTACAAGCAGCCACCTCTTCCTCGTAGACTTTGCAGTCTGACATATCAGCCATCAAGATACGGCAATCACAAATCCCCAGAGGGAAGCTTAATTATCCAGCCCACTAATCCTCTAGGACCAGGGCGTCGGTTGGGAGCAAAGCTGGGATAGAGGGGGCCCTCTAGGTACCAAAAAATACCCCTGACCGATAGGACTAATGGGGGTGTAAAACCCTGAATGTCTAATCGGTCTCAGGGTTTCCCAAAAATTATTCTCGCCCACTTTTAGGCAAGCGAGGGTTAAAACACACGAGGGATAATTACTGAGCGTGAGAAACGTTGCCAACATCAGGGCCCGGTACCGGCTCCACCTCTTGCCTGCCGTGTGAAAGTTCCCTGATTCAACCCACGAGAGGCATCACCACCAACTTATCGGATCGCGTTCAGGCTCCCGAGACGCACGTAGGAATCCCAGCCGGGTCCCGACATGTGTCTTGCTCTCAGGGTGGAGGGGCCAGTCCCTGGCAGCGTGCCAAACGAAACCACCGCACCACTTGCAGCACGAGTCGGAAGCAGTAAGGGGGGTGTATAATAATAAAGACAATAAATAACCAAATGAGACGAAAATGAACAGAGAGATCAAAGCGCGCGCAGCGCAGCGTGACTGGCATTAAACAGTTATACACAAAATCTGCATGCAGCAATCGACAGCAAACGCAATGAACAATCATTAAAACCAATGAAATCAGAGTCACAATAGATAATAGGAAAACAAACTAATGAGGCACTTATCTTGACTGCGGAGCAGAAAAGGAAGAGGAAGCCAAGATGGTGCCTCATTATTTTATATATTGTAATGTGTTACTATTGGTTGTTGGAAGAGGCGTGGTTCAAAGCCTCATGGGAAATTACGTTTTTTACTAATGTTACTGTGTTTTCATTGGCTGCTGTGAGTCAGTAAAGAAATTGAGACAGCATAATCTGAAGCTTCCGGTCCTGCTATAGAATCCTGAGTGGAGAAGTTCCGTATTCGCAATGGCAGCAGCAGCGCATTCCGGATATGTCTCAGGATGATGACGCATAGGAGCCCATCTTGGATAGGGGAGCAGTGCGAAGTAGAGCAAGGAAATCTCTTCCTCCTTTAAAGCACAGACATTTGTTTCTGAAGGATTGGTGACAGGCACACCAGCCAAAGTCTGCCAATGCAGTATTTTCTGCAGCACGGCCTGTGTGTTCAGAAGGGGCAGTGTTACATGTGGCCAGAGGATGCAAGAAGAACTTGTAACCTGATCGAAGGCATAATTGAGCCTTGTGTGTCAAGTGTGGCATTTGGGAAAACTGATGAATTCTTCTGTGAGGTGTGAAATGTGTGCCTGCCACTTGGGAGGAACAGGTGAGATAGATTGTGTTACTTACTATGTTTATGTTTTGTGTTTTATGTCATGATGGGTTGCTGCCACATTATATTTTCATTATGTTTTCATTTGTTCAAGTTTAACCCCTTCGCTGCTAGGCCTTTTCCCCCCCTGTGCTAAGCCCTTTTTTGGCTATTTGGGGTAGTTCGCGCATAGGCCCCTGTAACCTTTTGACCACATAAGGTATTCACGACAAATTTGCATCCTTTTTTCCAACATCATGAGGATTCTAAAGGTACCCAGTGTTTGTGGATTCCCCTTGAGGGTACTCAGAAATTAGCCAAAATACAGGTTTTTTTGGGGGGGGGGAGGGGAAATGGGAAAAAAGGGCTACAGCTGAAAGCGTCTGTTTTTTCCCCTGCAAATGGTATCAAAAAAGGGGTTGTGGTACTGAAATCACCATTGTCCCAGCTTTCAGGGACAAGCAGACTTTTGTCAGAAAACCAACATTTTTTACACAGTTTTGGCATTTTTCGGGGACATAGCATATTTTTGCTATTTTTTGTGCTTTCAACCTTCTTCCAGTTAATGGTAGAAATGGGTATGAAAGCAATCATGGATCCTGGAAAGCTTAAAAAGTAGACAAAATTCTGAATTCAGCAAGGGGTCATTTGTGTAGATCCTGAAAATGTTTCTTTATAAAAACTAACAGTTGAATATAGGAAAAATTGAAAATTAGTTGAAAAAAGCAGCCGTTTGTGCCAACGTTTTCACCTGTAACTTCTTCAAATTATGAGAGCTGTTTCACAGCAATATACGGTTACATCTGCTGGACCTTTCTGGTTGTGGGGATATATAGGACTTGTAGGTTCACCAAGACCCCGACGAACCCTGAGGCAATAACTGAGCAGCGTCTTGCAATGGTTTTTATTATGTACCGGGTATAGAGCAATTCATTTTGGAAAATATATACATGGAAAAATCGGTTTGAAAGACACCTATTTATTTCTGAAATAGGAACAAAATATAGAGTTTAGAAACAGTAGATATTTGCACATTTCCGAAATTGTGAGTACCCATACTGGCATGAGAATTATAGGACATTTTTCAAAATGACTTTGTTTTTACACATTGTCTTTCATTTGAAAGGCAGAAATGCATCGAAAGTCAGTAGGTAATAACAGTTGCTCTACAATTCTGTGTTGCCCTAAGTCTCCCGATAAAAATAGTACCTCACTTGTGTGGGTAGGCCTAGTGCCCGCAACAGGACACGGCTCAAAACGCAACGTGGACACACTTTTATTTTTACAGTGAAAACTGACCCTTTTTTTGCAAAGTGCCTAGCTGTAGATTTTGAACCCTAGTTCTGCCAGCACCTAGCAAAACCTAGCAAACCTATACATTTTCACACAGATTCCAGAACTTTCCGCCACAGAAATGTGAGGAAAATTTGTTTTTTTTTTAACAGATTTTTAGTTTTGCAAGGGATTTTGGGTAACAGAACCTAGTGAAAGCCACACAAGTCACCCCATCCTGGATTCCCCTCAGTGTCTAGTGTTCAAAAATATATAGGTCCCTAGGTGCCAGCTGGGCTAGGACCGAAAATCCACAGGTAGGCACATTTCGAAAAAAAAGTGAGTGCCTAGTGGGCTTTCTGCCACCGTAGGGAGGGGGGAAATCAGAGGCTATTGGCCCGATATGCCCTCCAGAGGGGCAGAAAGACTGTGGCTATTATTTTGGGGGGGTTGGGGGCATTGGGATGCCCATTCTGGTCAACCCCCACCCCTGCATATAAAAAAGCCCGCATAATCGCTGGCACATATATAGTGGGCTTTCTGCCCCCCCCTCCCCCGGGGGCAGATCAGGGTCTACTGCCCCCATCTGCCTCCTGGGAGGGGCAGAAAGACTGTGGCATCTTTTTTGGGGTGGGTGGGGGCATTGGCATGCCCATGCTGGGCAGCCCCCACCCTTGGCCTATAAAATAAATAATCCTTGGCATCTAGGGTGCTTTCTGTCCCCTGGGGGGGGGGCAAGAAAGACTGGAATTTTGTGGGTGGGAGGAGTGGGGGCATTGGCATGCCTATCTTGGGCAACCCCCACCCCTAAATTCATCGGGGAAAAAAACCCTGGTATCTAGTGGGCTTTCTGTCAACCCGGGGGGCATATTGGGGGCAGAAAGACCGTTATGTTACGGTGGGCAGCCCCCACCCCTATTTCATGGTAAAAATCCCTGGGATCTAGTGGGTTTTCTGCCCCCCAGGTGGCAGATTGGGGGCTACTGCCCCATCTGCCCCCCAAGGGGGGGCAGAAAGACTGTACTTTCATGGGTGGGGGGTATTGGGCAGCCCTCACCCCTAATTACAACAAAATCCCTGGTATCTAGTGTGCAGAAAGACTGTCATATTGCGGCGGGCGGGGTGGGGTCATTGGCATGCCCACATTGGACAGCCCCCACCCCTATTTCATGGATCTAGTGGGCTTTCTACCCCCCCACGGGGCAGATTGGGGGCTACTGCCCCCACCTGCTCCCCAGGGAGGGCAGAAAGACTGAACAATGCCCCAAAAAATATGGGGGGAGCAAAGGCCCTTGCCCAAGGGGCCGCTCCCCCTCCCTGGTGCCTAGTGGGTGGATCCCTGCTTGCGGATCGCCCTCCTGGGATCCACTAGGAAGGAGTACCCCTCCCGTCTTTCTTCGTGCTTAAGGGGCTGAGATAGCCCCCTGAGCACGTAGAAACTGAAGTGAGCCTAAAGGCTCATTTCAGTTTCGGTTTCACTGAAATGACGTCAGTGCGACGTGCGCACCGATCGTCATTTCAGGGAAACCAGGGGGGCCTCGGGAGTAGGGGAAGCTCTTCCCCAGCTCCCGAGGCTCTTTGGGTGAAAAGTGAATCCCTCAGGTGCCCGCACCAGAGGGATTCTGAGTGTCATGTGCTCGGACGGCTGGGGGCTGTCCGACGCACATGAGCACCGATGCGTCGGATGGCCCCCGGCCATCCGACGCATCGCAGGGGTTAAGTAAAGCTGCCCTAAAATGTTTGATAAGGATTGCATGAGATGTAATGCTGAATGGAAGTTACATGATGCAGACGTTTTCAATTTCTTGCATGTTTGGATTACATATACGTGCTCTGAAGAAACCAGAGGCAAAGTACTAAGTTTGTGTATCAATGATGGCAACCATTAAACCTTTTGTTCTGGTTTAAGTTGATTTGTTCCAGATGAGAAAGTCCGTTTTGTAAGTGTAGCGCTAAATAAATAGTATCTCTGGCCCTGAAGGTATGCAGCAGAGGGTGTAGTGTATCTGTTCTGGAGTGATATGCAATGTTGGGTACAAAGTTGGTTGGGGTCATATTTTGTGCACCCTAATTTTGCAAGGTAGTTTTGACAGTGGAAGTGAGTGTGTGCGTCCCTTTGCTTAATGCTTGGTGGTGCTATGTTTGTGTAGTGTCCTATTGCAAGGATGAGCAAGGGTTGAAAGATACCATTTGCCTACTGCTGTAGTGAGGGTTGATAGGCACCCATGATGTTATTTGTGATTGTGGGTTGAAAGAGAACCATTGCCACATTATTCTACGTTTATGTTTGTTGTAGAGATGAGTGAGGGTCGAAAGATACCCATTTTGCTATGTGCAAGATGCCCTGTGTTGGGATGAGTGCTGATGGAAGAGATTCAACATTAATTTCTATATTCACAAGATGCCTTGTGTTTGGGTTGGAAGAGACATTTTCTACTTTTTGCGTGACGGTTGAAAGATAGCCGTTTTGTGTTTGAGTTCTAAAACTGTGTAGTAAATTGAGTAGTGATTTGAAAAGATTTTCTATAAGGGGAAGTGGTAAAAAATGCTTTTTTGTTATTTGTGTAAATTTTCTGTCTGATGTTCCCTGATGTATTTTTATTATTTTCTAAGCAGGGAAATTTAACCTCTCGGTTCTAGCCGACTTTCTGGGATATGCTACCTCTCCAGTAGAGCATAGGAATCCTCAATTTTTCTCCTAGTCATGTAAAAGTATCAAATTATATGTTCTCTAAATTCATATGCATTACTGTTTTTTGGGGAAAATAAGCACCCTCTCTTCTCAGTTACTCCTCCTCGTGATGATGAACTTTCACTAATGTGTGTGGGCTGAAACCAAATTGACATAAAAGGCAACAAAGTCATATGGCATACAAATTATTGCAGAGGGTGAATTTTGAACTAATTGTATATATTTTCTGGCACAATTTTCTTTGTTTTTGTCACATTTAGGCTATATTTTCTATTCTCACCAACACCATGTGTTCACCTTTACAGTGAGCACTTTAAAGAGTGCATTCATTTGATGAATTTTTAATGCATGCCATGTTATTTAAACAAACTGTGATAGCTATATAGGCATTAGTTGCCTTGAAATGTATTAAATATTTATTTAACGCGATAAAAAGTAGGAAAAAATTTGATGGGTATTGTTGCTAAATACATATTATGCCAGGTACCATTCGAATTCTAAAGGTTGCTCCTGTGGTTTATTTCACTATTTGAGTGTTGGGAGTGAACGTCGTGTTAAACATGAAACCTATCTCAAGAGGTTGCTTAAAATTGAAACCACATTTTTTTTTGTGGCAAATATTTTTTTTATATTTATTTTTATTTTATATGCGCATTTTCAGAAGTAACTAAAAAAACCAAAGTAAATGTATACAATTCATAGCATTGGCATGGCATTAACACAGTTTGAAATTAAGCTGGCGTGACTAAACAATACATAACTCGGCTTTATAGGCAATCACAATCAGGACAGGTAGTAAAAAGATGCATTACATGACAGTATAATTAAAAAGATACATTTCATGACTGTATAGGGTGGGGCATAATCGTTGAAATACAGTACATCAGACAGTTGCTACAGTCAGCAGATAAGCAGTAAGGGAACCCCAGATATCCAGCGGTTTTGATGACGTGGGCAATTCTTCTGTGTAACATGTGAACTGATCCCGACAGTAGGTTAGGTCCTGCAGCCATAGTTTAGTGGTAGGCGCGGGTCTGCCTCCCCAACACATAGAGACTCTACGTTTGGCCATTAGTAATGCTATAGCCACAAACCTCCTGTGAGAAGCCTTAATGTTAGTGACCAGGCCTAAGAGACATAGTTGGGGAGTACAGGCTATGGGCAACCCCACCATTAAGTGTAGAATATGTGTGACTGACCCCCAATATGATTTCACCTTTGAGCATTCCAAAGCTAAGTGATAAAAATATGCACCCCACAGCACCTACAGCTGTCCAATTCATGCAGACCGTATTTATATAGCTGGGCTGGTGTGTAATATAGTTGATGTAGATATTTAAAGAGTACCAATCTGAGGTTACCATTTACTGTCAACTGCCCCGTCAGACGGCAACATCCAAACCACTCGTAGAACTTCTCATATGGGATTTGGTAAGATCGCATTCCATTTGGTTAGTGCAGACATGCCTAGTGCGACCTCATCTCTCTGCGATGCCTGATATAGTCTTGTGACCAGCTTGGCTCGGGACGTGGTAGTATACAAGTGCTGCAGTGCTTCTAGCGCAGGCGGTTCTGCAGGAAATTGTGGATAGAGTGCACGCTTTGCAGATTGCAGCCTAGTATAGGTAAACAGCTGCATGGCAGTGATGCCGCTTCCGGCAACCATGGAGGCTGAGGCTATGAATCGACCACCAGGAAACACATCCTCCATTTTTGTCATATCCATATCGTTAAGGGTCTTTAGTGCACCGGGCTCAGCAGTAACAGAGAGTTCTGTATGGTATAGCAGCGGCATACTGGGCGCATATAGCGGCAGTTTCTGTGCTCGTTTTCCCAGTTCTTGCCAGGCTTTGGCCGAGGTTTGAATAGTGTCATACTTCCCTTTCTCAAAGACTGTGTGGTTATTCACTATCATGGCTTTGAGCGGTATTGGGTGCACAGTGCCTGCTTCCATCCCAACATGGGGGATGTAACTTGGGTCTTGCTGCCAGTAGTAGGCGTAGTGCGCCTGTGCACAAAGGTAGTATAAATGAAAATTGGGCGCCGTGAACCCCCCTTGGTCGTAAGGAAGCATAAGTGTTCCCCAGTGAAGGCGAGGTTTCCTACCACCCCATGCCAGCGTAATTAGGCGGGAGCAGAGTGTATTAAAAAAGTGACGTGTCAGCTGTACAGGGATATTTAAAAATAAATACAGAAAGCGCGGAAGAATTACCATCTTCATTAACGCTATGCGATCTGCGAAGGTTAGGGGTAACTTGATCCAGCGAGCCACCTGCCCTTCGAGTTGCGTGAGGGCTGTGCCATAATTGGATTGTATGACAATCTGCGGATCTCTATGGAGCCATTTTCCTAAGTATTTCACAGTGTCAGTACACCATACTAAGGGATAGTCCAGGTCAATTTGTGGTGTGCAATTCGTGAGAGGCAAGATGACCGATTTAGACCAATTTATGCCTAGTCCGGAAAACTACTCAAACCGGATGTACTCCCTGATGAGGGGCACCAGATGTGCAGTGGGTTTACGAACGTAAAGCACCATGTCGTCTGCATACATAGAGATTAGTAGGGGGCGTTGGAGAAAACGTAAGGCAGCCTGAGCATGGCGCTGCCTCAGGATACAGACTAGCGGCTCGAGTATGAGTGTAAATAGCAAGGGGGACTGTGGACACCCCTGCCCTGTGCCGTGCTGGATATGAATTACCTCCGACAATTGACCATTGACCCTTACACGCGCAGTGGGACATATGTAGAGCAATTTTATCCAGTTGGTAAAAATAAAGGGCACACAAATACGATGCAGAATTGCAAACATATATGACCAAGAGATAGAATCAAAGGCTTTTGCAGCTTTAAGGAGCACCGCAACTGCCGGCTGGGTGGGCTCAAGTACATGCATGACCGCAAAAAGTGTCCGCAAGTTATGGGATGTTGAACGAGTAGGGACAAACCCAGATTGATGGGCAGTACCATAACTGGAAGGAGTAGCTTCCACCTGGTTGCCAAAACCTTTGCTAAAATTTTTACATCTGTATTTATTAATGACAGGGGTCGATAGGAATCACACCTGTCTGGAGGCTTTTCAGGTTTTATTAACGTAACCACAAGTGCCTCACACAAAGTCGGAGGCAAACGCTGAGTTTCATATGCTTCTTTGTATAACTGGAGGAGACAAGGAGCTAGTATATCTATATATGCCTTATAAAATTCTGCTGGTAACCTGTCGGTGCCAGCCGATTTTCCATTAGGCAGTGCAGTAATGACATCTCATATTTCATCTAGGGTAAGAGGATGCATTTGAAACTTTTGCTGTCCTTGTGAGAGCCATACCAGTGCTATGTCGTCAAGATATTGTGTTAGTTCAGCATGATCTGCAGATTGGCGATGAGCATACATCACAGCATAATATTTTGCAAAAGTTTGAAGTATATTGGGTGTGTCGTAATGCGTTGTGATTGCTTTAACTAGATATGCCTTGTCTCTGGGTTCTGTTATACGGCTGGCAAGCGCTCTGCCAGGCCTGCCACCTTCACCGTAGTACCTAGCCTTACATCGCCGTGACATATGCCGTATCTCCTGATCAGCCACATCATTATATTCTGTAATTTTAGTTTTAAAGTGTGCCAGCGTGGCGGGATCGGCCGTGGCATCATATCTTCGTTCAAGGTCACTTAGCTCACACTCAAGCAAAGCCATAGTGCCGCGCAACGATTTCAGAACCCCAGCCTGTAGACCTATGCAAGCCCCACAAATGGCCACTTTAAAAGCCTCCCACAGTGTCCCTACAATCTGAACAGATCCAGTGTTATACGAAAAATAGTCAGAGATAGCTTCACAAATCCCCTCGCAAAAGACCAGGTCTAGTAGGGAGGACGAATGCAGTCGCCATTGAAATTGGGTGGGGATATAAGATCGTAATGTCATGCTGAGATATACAGGGGAGTGGTCTGATAGTGTCCGAGGTAGGTACCTTATCTGTACTGTCCATGTATTTATGTCCTGTGTGACTAGCCAGTAGTCAATGCGAGACCATACTTGACGAGCATTTGAGTGACATGTGCCCTCTATAGAGCCAGGGTGGCGCAGTTGCCAAATATCTGTGAGCCCCAGGGTCAGCATACCGTCACAAACCAACTCAGTAGCTTTCTTATGAGAGGGGACCGCTGTAGACAGCCTATTCATTGCAGAGTCTAAAACAACATTAAAATCACCCACGCAGATAATAGTGGAGGGAGGCAGATTATAGAGCTTACCCCATAATGCATCATAAAAAGCAGGGTCGTCAACGTTTGGTCCATACAAATTCACAATGACCATCTGTTTACCATATAGTGTTCTTTGTACTATTATGTATCTACCCCCTTCATCTTCTTCTACATAAATCGGTACGAAGGGGACCCCTTTCTTAATAAGAATCATCACACCCCACGCATAGGAGGAGTAAGATGCAGATAACCTCACCCCCGCCCATCTGGTAGCTATGGTGGAAACCGCCCGCTTAGTGAAGTGAGTTTCTTGAAGAAGAGCTATTTGGATGTGATGACGGTCCAGGTAAGAAAGTACCGATCACACTTTTTTGGGGTTGTTAAGCCCTCTGAAGTTCCAGCTTAGCCACAAGATTGTCGAGACTTTGGGTACCGTCATGTCTGATAGTGGCAATATCTCTGATTGTGTTGCAGCCTAAGTATGAGTGTTGTGCAAGCCATGCCCGGCCGGTGTGATGTGACCAATGCTATATCCATGAAACATGTCTCCCCAACATCCCCTCCCACCCACTTCAGCAATGGAAACTTGCTGTGACCCCCCCCTTCAACAAGAAAACAACTGGGCTGTTGCATGCCTGAATCGGTGAATAGAAAAAATGGGAAAACAGAAATCATTACAACAAAGGCACCAGGAGGTGCTCTAAAATAATGAAGACCTATGTGGGGAATTCCCATAGTGTGGGACGCTAGTTGCCTTTGGCACCCCATTTGAAACAGGGTGGGTCGAGATATAAAGTGTCTGGCTAATCATTCATGGGCATAAAGACAGATAATTAGCTCTAACCCATAAATACTCTTAAATGCCAACATAACATAACAGGCGTCCTAAAGCATTGAGATCTTGAACAGCATGTAGTTTACATAAGACATTTGCAACATATAGGAAATTGCTATTAGGGCCTAATTGTCGCCTGCTATAGCCCCAATCCACAGGAACGACGATAATACCCCCACTCTCTTGAGGCATGTCCACGAAGGCGTGAACCTATATACACACTGGCCGAAAACAGGCCCCGAGAGATGTGGGGACAAGGTATGGAAGCGCTCCCTTGATTCCCCCAGTGGGTGTTTTCTTGATGGGCACCGCAGAGAACAACCTGGAGCAAAAGACAACACAAAAATATGATAGTGGTTAATCCTTCTATACAGCAGTAACATACAATCAGGTGCTAGTGCTCAGAGCGCCCCCGCTTTCCTTTTCCCTCTTACCCACTGGACATCTCGGTAGCTTTTAAGAAGTGACACAGCAGGGTCTTAATGGGATTCGTTGAGCAGGTAAATACTCATAGACAACAGGAGCAGGGAAGGTGAAACAGGGAAGGAGAAACACTACTTGACTAATGAGTGGGTACAGGAGAGGGCTACAAGTAGTAGTTCTAGGAGATTATATTCAGAAGGGTTATCCCAGGGCTTAGAATAGGAAAATCACCCCTACGCACTCCTAGGGGTCTAGAAATTAAATTGAGGATCCTCAAAAGAATTTCAACAGCGCACACGGCGCATGAACAAAAATATATGTGATCGCCCTATAAGCGCGGCGTGCGCGAATAATAGTAAAAAGGAATTCGCCCGCACTCTTGCTCACGCTATGGCGCTAGGGCTGGGATCGCTCCACCAGAGCATCAAAGACAAAGCAACAAAGTTGCACCCAGACGACGTGGTCGCGTACTTAAGCTTACACGCGACCGCGAGAAAATAGAACTGAAGGTGCACAGCAACAATGTTGCAATCAGACGCGGTCGCGTTCTACAGGAAACTAACACGCGACCGCGATTCGTTAAACAACAAAAGAAGAGAGCGGGAGCTAAATCAACAAATGGCAAACAAACGCGGTCGCGTTACAATTACACGAGACCACGATACAACTCCCAAAACCAAGAATAAATAGGTGTAAACAGATACTGCCTAGATTCGGGTTGTACTAGGAACAGGGCAGAGAGTGGTTCAGGATCAAGCAACTCAACAGGGCGCAGCTCAGGGACCAACGAAGAAACCAGGATCTCGAACAGGAAGGGCGTGGACTTTGGAATCAAAGACTCAGAAAGCCAAGCACCGGTTTCCTGTCAATGGGAACTATTTAAGGAAGGGATACACTCCTCCTACTTAAGCACACTAAGGGAGCGTCTAAAAAGTGCAGATCCTGGCTATCTGTGGTTCCTAAGCACACTGAGGGAGCGTCTAAAAAGTGCAGATCCTGGCTATCTGTGGTTCCCGAATCCCAGCCAGTACACAAGAGGCATGTCTAGTAACACTAATGCCGCATATGAACTGCATACCTTGAGGAGAATAGCAAGAGCAAAAAAAACATATATGAGAGAGAACTGCAATCAGTGAGCAATACAGCAATGGAGGTCAACCAACAGTGTACATCTCACGTAATCATCCAACAGAATCTGTGTCTGCACCCCTCTCATGCGTTGACTCCCATTGTTCAATCGGTCGGATGTATTGAAGTGCTTCTTTGGGTGTCGAGAAGATGTGCGCTTTCCCATCGTGTTGAATCCTCAGACGGGCTGGGTATAGCATCGCATATTGGATGTGCAGGGATTGCAATTTTTTCTTGACAGATTGAAATTCCCTGCGGGCTTGTTGCACCACCACAGTGAAATAGGGAAACAGTTCCACTTTCATTCCTTGGTAGTTCAAACTGCCTTTCTCTCTAGACAGACGAAGCGCAGTGTCCCGATCTCAATAGTTTAGAAGCCTGGCTATAATGGGACGGGGCGGTGCTCCTGGCACAGGGCGGGCAGTCAGCGACCGGTGGGCCCTTTCCACTATTAACACTTTTGAAAAATGTTCCACTCCCAGTAGCATTGTGAGCAGTGTCGTGACATATGATTCCATAGGCCCAGTATTGGTAAATACAGAGATGCCAGTTATACGTAGATTGTTCCTGCAGGAAGGAGCTTTGATGTCCTCATTTTTGGCCTTTATCACCTCCAGTAATTTCTCCATGTTAGCACAGAACGTGCAGACCACCTCCACACGATCTTCTGTGGTAGAGATTCGCTGCTTGGCCTCCGCGAGCTGAGTGCCATGTTTATCCAACTTCGCCGCCATATTGTCTATGCGGAAGTTCAGATGATCTATCTTAGTATCAATGGTATGTAAGCTCTGTTGAATAGTCATCATCATACACTCCAGTTTAGTGCTCGAGCCTGCTTCAAGATCGGGCTCAGTGTCGGAGGCATTTGGAGATTGGGGCTTAGAGTTCTTTTTTGCCTCGAAATTTAGTTTGCTCACCTGCATGTCCATTCTTCCCATGTTTATGCGTGAGTTAGTGCGAATACGCACAGCAGGAGTGGGAGCGTATGCAGGAGCCAGAGGGCAGCAAACCAGGGGACCACAGAGGCCACCAAGGTCGCAGCAGCTTCCGGAGGCACCTGAGAGGTAGAGTATGATGAGATGTTTGGTACTCCTTCCCCGTTGTGTCTTACACCAGCGCAGTCAGTTGCTCCAGCCACGAGCCCCCAGACACGCTGGATCCTGCGGAGTAGCGCGAACTGCCACACAGTCGTTAGCATCTCAGTGATAGCCACGCAGCAGCCGCACAACAAAGGCGTTTCACAGATCAACAAACCGAGTGATAACTGCAGTGTTCTCTATTCATTGACAGGCTGTGCAACCACACAGGCGGCCTCCCACTAATTTACACTCCTCTCAGTGCGGCTGTCACAGGAGGCCCACCAAATTACAACACGTTCGCACTGCACATCAGCTTTCCATTAGACATAATGGTGCAGCAGCCAGGGTAGTGCGCAGCTTGTGGTGCAGCGCCAGGAAGAATATAGTTATAGCGGAGGCACTCCAGAAGGGGCAGAAATAATGTAGGCGCTGGGGCCTCAGGCCTAGAGGATCAACGGCAATGAGGAGTAGCACCAGCAATGGGGGTAGATCCCAGGCGATCCCACCGTCTTGTGAGCTCCCCAGCGTCTTGCGAGAGAGAGTGTCACAGGGCGTGCAGTATTATTGCTCTTCCAGTGCCCCACTGCCCCACACGCCAAACAGGTAGAGATGGGAGCACAGGGCTGCCTGCACGGGGGCTACAATGTCGTGCGGGGAACATATCAACAACGGTAGAGGGGCACAACCACTCACCCGTCACCCAACAGCAGCCTCGAGCTCCGACGGCGGTGGCCGCTGCGGCAGATGACTTGCCAAGCTTCCAGGGCCCCACAGGGCGATCGCAGTAAGTGCACCGACAGCACCGCTGGTAGGCACCTTAAAGTCCGTCACACCACTCAAGAGTCTCGTAGTCCCACAGCAGCAGGCCGGGCGAGGGGCAGCAGCCCAGGCGCCTCACCTCCGCACACAGGAATCCGTAATGGCCGTCGAGCTCCACAATGTGAGGGATGCGCTGGTGCTGCTCTCAGATCCCCAGCGGCTCAGCGATGATGCACCAGCGTATGTGCAGCCCCACGACTCCGGATCGCCGCCGCAGGATCAGGTCACAGCGTCGTGGCAGTCAGCAATCTTGCCTGGGGAGCTCCGATTGTATTTTCATACTAGGGCCGCCATCTTGCGCCAGGCGAGGACCAGATGAAGCTAGGCAGTTACAGGCGTGTTTTAGCAAAATCAACAGCCCCAGATTGTACCTCGGCAGTCTAGGAGTCAGTATACACGCAGCAGAGCCGTGGATGTCGGTGATACAACAGTATATTAGGCGGATGGTGATCTCGACTGGCAGAGCAGCGCTAAGGTGCGGCCATCTTGCTGGGGGCTGTCTAGCGCCCCCAATTTAAACCATAATTCAGTACTTGCGCTCTAAAACAGTAATTAAAGCAACTATATAGTTATTTCATTTTGCTATTATCTATGTTTCTTAAAAGCAGCTTTTTGCCACCCACTACCCTGAGGCTTTAAAATATGATTATTGCTTGATATGACAATGAGATTTTACTACTTCAAACAGGTTCCATTGCTGTTGGAATTTGGTGTAACCAAACAGGCCCTGTACTTTAGTAAATAATTCTGAAATATTGTTTACCTCAAGGGACACCTAAATCGTTGACAAAAACGTTTAAAAAGAGGTGGGCACAGACTCCACTCTCTCTGCTCTTTAACATTGTGAGCTGAAAGAGTATTTTTAATTGAGAAGGGCGTGGAAGTTTCAGAAGGTGGTGTGGGTGCCATGATGACAGGTATTACTTTCTGTACTGTATTGGAACAGGTTTGGGAGGAACCAAGGGTGGTGGGGAGATTGCAGAATGGCAGGTATTGTTGTGTAATTTTTAATAAACACTGATATGGGGCTGAGAAGGGTGTTAAAGATGGAGGTGTGGGAAGAAAGCTGACAATCTGGAGCAATATTACACATAATGCCCCCATGGCACAACAGGCATGTTCACCCGCCTTGCTTGCCCTCGGGTCACTATGGTATCACAGAAGGGGCTGAAGAATCTTGTGCAACCCCTTCTATAACATTGCAAGCGCTCATGCGCGCGCAGCACCAGTGCTATCTTCAGAAGACATTCCCTCATTTGAATGGGGGCATTGCCATGGACCCCTCAGATATCCTCCTGCATGCATGTGCAGTCATTCCCTGGTCTGCCTGCTAAGGTGTCTCTCTCACCTCTTTGATGAGCTTTGAAGCAGCCACTCCATATTTCACTGGAAAGGCAAGGGTTTGTGGCTGCCCTGAATGCAGTGCATGAATAGTAATAGGGTGCACTGTCTCTGTTTGCACCCGGTGTACCTGTTTAAAGGTACACCATCAGGGCGGCCTTTGGCATGTGCAAGCTGTGCACCTGCACAGGGCCGCCAAACCCCAGGGGCCGCCTGGCCACGAGGAATCAGATACAATACATATTCGTGGCGGCCCCTGGCAGGGATTTGGCGGCCTCCGGCTTCCGCCCCGCCCGGATCCCCTCTTCCGGGGCCCCCTACCTATGCTCCCTGCACAGGGCCACCATGAGCCTAGAGCCGCCCCTCCACCATGGCACGAACTGTAATACCCGTCCCGGTATTTGTAGTGCATTTAGAAGAGGAGAGGATATTGCTGGGACGATGGAGAAGGGTGGTAGGTCATTGAGTTCTTTGTTGTTTGTATGTAGGCCGGCGAGGGGGAGAGATTAAGAAAGAATGGTGTGGGTTTTTTGCAGGATGCAAGTTATTAATATTTCACTGAGGGGCTCAGGGAAACGACTGTTCTGCATGGCCCCCCCATGATTTTCTATCAAGCCTACCGATCTATAATTCTATACGTTGTAGCTTGCAAACGTTCTCTGTGGTGCATAAGTAACTTTCTGCTATCAGTTGCAATACATACCAATGATCAAGGCTAGTATTTTCACGTTTGGTAGGTGCATGAGTTACTGACGGTTATTAAAATTGAAACCTATTTCCAAAGAAGTAATTTTCAACGTTTGGCTGCAATAATTATCCTTGCAACCAGGGATTTTGCTCCTTGTACCTGCATTCAGTTTGCAAGAATATGTACACAAAGCTGCATGCAAAAACTCTGATGTCTCTGTAATCCTCATATTAAGCCAGACTCCAAAGGATCTAATCCTCATAAAATTCATATTAGGAGCATGCAGAAAATTATAGTATGAAATGGTTTCATCTTTCAGATGTATTAATAGGTTGTATTACATGAAAACGCCTTCATTACAGAAAGAGAACATCTGAGCTGGGAAAAAATGAACTTTAATAAATATAATTTTGATACATTAATACTTGACATATGTGTTTAGTAATGTATTTATTTTCAATAAAAGCTAAAAAATTCATACAGCATGAATTCGCCCTACCATTTTCCACGAAAAGACTGTTTTCATATGTCATATGCTATATGCCAGAATCTGTTTGCTCCCGTCATAATACAGTACTAAAGGGTGTATCACGTACGTCATTTTATGCCTGTTGAATGTGGCTCTATGACATGAAAAGATTTGTGTCAGGTATATTGACAATGGTTTGTGCTAAACTCAGTGAAACTACGTGTGTAAAATGCTATTTATAGACATGCTACTGTCAATCACAGGAAATGCAGGCCGTGGCGCAGTATGTGTGACAACTTATTGCTGGCAAATGAAAATACCCCCATCACCTTCTGCAGTCAAATTCACTAACAGGAGTCCGTCCACGTGATACTGCCAATATCGCCAGCAAAACTAAACAGAGAGAATATATGAGCAGCAGCTGCCGGTGCAGGTAAGCGCGGTGTGGCGGGGTGCAGCGGGGAGGTGGGAATGTCAACAGACAACAGAATAAGAGCAATTTATTTATTTAATTTGCCTTATTCCGTCGTCTGTCAACATACCCCCGCAGCGCCCTGCACCACCGCCCACCATGCATACCTGCACCGGCCGCTGCTGTATATGAGTGTTTGTGATAGGGCTCAAAGAACATACATAGGCATAGGGTGACCAACCGTCCGTAAATTTCACGGACAGTCCGTAATTTCGGCCGTCGTTCCGTTGTCCGTGAAGGATTCTTTAACGGACGCCATTTGTCCGTAATTTTAACCGGACACCGGTCGCACCACCCTAAGCTGGCACAGGTTCCACGCACCTCCCTTCTTGACTCTGATGCTGTTGAGGTCGGGTGCAACAGACTCC
Organism: Triturus cristatus; assembly: GCF_964204655.1. Taxonomy (NCBI): domain Eukaryota; kingdom Metazoa; phylum Chordata; class Amphibia; order Caudata; family Salamandridae; genus Triturus; species Triturus cristatus. Next base: position 137,012,160 of record NC_140589.1, on the reverse strand, counting down.
GATGCAGCACCAAAGCTCACATACACAGCAGCATTGGAGAGGCACAGCGGGATGACAACCCTCACACCTTCAGCCCTTGATGAGCTGTTAAGAGGTGCTTGAAGGTGACTGAGAGGGAGGGGCTGCAGCTTCAGGAGCAGGGGCATCTATTCAGATGCAAACAGCCCTGTATGCGTCATGTCTCTGCAATTTAGAGGGGCCTCACTGTTATATTCTCCAATCTAAATAAAGTATTGTACTTGTACATTATATAAGATGCTTTGGAACACTGGCTTCTCCCGAGCAACCTGTCTTCTCTGAGCCTGCGATTGGAATGTAGAGGGCAGAGAGGGAGAGCAGTTGCAGAAGAAGGTGGCTTGTGTTTCCAGGGGTCGTTCCTGTCATCTCATTAAACCATCTTTCAATCTCCTTATGTGTCCTGCCTCTTCAAAACTGGTGAAGAGGATGGGATACCCTTTTTAAGGAAGAGGACATCAACGTATGAGATTTGTATTTACAATTTACTGAAGAGGAACGCGTTTCAAACAGTGAGTGACCCCTGGATTGTTTTTTTTTCTGGACATATACTGACACTGATGTTGTAGTGTCCATCTAGCCAAAGAAGTGGTAACTGTTTCCACTTGGAACTGCTGTGGTTGTGTTTTTTTTCCCTTCACCAATTATATGAGAAGTCTGGAACATTTGAACAATCACTTTGGGTTGTTTCTTTCGTTAAGGAACATTTTTTTTTTAAAAGTCGTGGAAAAGGGGATTCTACCGAACATATACAGCGAGGGAAGCTTGTTATTAAAGGTAAAACGAGGCAAGTTTGTTTTAAAGACTCTGACTGTTGTATGGTGAAGCTTGCTCCTTCAGAACTTTACTTTTTGAGAAGTGCATTCGCTTCTTTGTCAAAAGACTCGTACGTTTCCTTGTACCGACTTTTCAATTAATAGGGCATTACTTCAACCCAGCAACGTAACGTGTTTACATTCAAAGAGGCATACCAGTTAGATAAGAAAAGGCCAGTGCGCTTACTGTGTATTCCGCTCGAATTCAAATGTCGCCATTTCGCAATCTTCTGGAAGTTCGATGTATCCCCGATGACGTCTCGCTACAGCTAACCAGCAAGACGTTCCGATCTAAAGTGCACGCACGACGTCCACGTAAGTCGTGCCGCCATCTTGAAATCACAAAGCAAAACTCAAAACCGGTGACACGCACACCATCACTTTGACACTTGAAGCGTGCCACCAGTTTGACTTGCAGTTCGGCGGTCTAGCATTTTGTCTGCTCTGTTACACACGCACCAGGAAGTTGCGCGTTTACGTTTGTTTTCTCCTACAGTATTCTCATCGGCATTCTTAGGTGACACGCTCACCACTACAAGCATGTCACAGCATTTTAACCACACGCGCACTAGGAAGTGGTGCATTTACATTTTTCTTCTCTGTCACAGAGTCCTCATCGGCATTCTTCGGTGACACGCTCACCATTACAAGTGTGTCACAGACATCCTAACCATACGGTAATTTTATTCTCCAAGCACCTCAGTGATATTTATTTTTAGATTGAATCACAAACTATCAGACTTCCTCGCAGAGCACTACCGGCCAGGAAAGCCACATTTTAATTATTTAAACATCATTCAAAGTGTAGCAACCTTAACATGTTCTGTTATGTGACGCATGAATGGTAATTTTAAGTGTCTACATCACATCTGGCATTTTAATTTTATTTCATCTCGTCTAAGTGCAATTCCCACCACATTTACATATCCAATGATGACATCACAGGTGATTCCAGCACCACCATTTTTCCTGCAGAATCCAGGCCAACCATGCATGATGTGGGAACATTGGAAGGAGACTTTTGAAACATATTTAGAAGCCATAGGTGGGGATGTATATGTTTCAAAAAGAAAATTAGCAATTCTAAAACAATTTTTAGGGTTAGAAGGCAGAAATGTTTTAAAAACGTTACCTATGGTGGAGGCTATCAACATTGAAATTAACACAGAGGAAGAAGCTAGTGGCGATAGTATGTTTGATTTATATGACATTGCTCTTAAAGCATTGGAAGAAAATGTTGGAAAAAAGGTTAGTGTTGTGGTAGAAAGACACAAATTTTTTTCACGTGCACAATTACCAGAAGAAACTATCGAACAATATGTCGCAAATTTAAGAATGTTAGCTGTTACTTGCGAATTTAACGACATGAGAGATGATCTAATTAGAGATCAATTAATTAATAGAATGTCGAACCTCAAGATTCAGGAGAAATTGCTGAGCTTAAAAGATCCTTCTTTAGACAAAACATTATCTGTAGCTAAAAAAATGGAGAATACATTCAGATATGTTAAAGAACTCAACACATTATCTAAAAAGGTTGTTCATGATGAGACATTGCATAGCATAAAGGGAGGTGGTAAAAAATTTGATGAAAAAAACGCGCCTGAGAAAAAACATGATGTGGTAAAATCCAAACCCAAATTTTGTTTTAGGTGTGGTAGTCCAAAACACACGACTGACGCTAATCATTGTCCAGCTTCTAAAAGCAGATGCTACAAATGTAGAAGATTTGGGCATTTTGCTAGATTGTGCAAAAGCTCTGTACCTTCCGCAATTTCTAAATCTGTTAACATGGTGAATCAGTCAGATACTTTTGAAAAGGAAGAACTTTCATTTGACAGCGATGACGATGATATAGAAGTTATGGTCATGGAGTCGAACCAAGTTCTTAAATTTTGAAGCTGGAAAGCATGATAGTTATCGTCCACCAAAATGTACTATTAGAATTAAAGGCAAGGAGGTACAAGTCTGGGCTGATTCGTGTTCCCCATTCACCATTATAGATAATTCTTTTTGGGAAAATTTGGTGGGAAAATTGGAGGATTTACAACCCACTGATGTCATTCCTGAGGGATATTGTGGCGAAAAACTACCTGTTGTGGGATTCGTAGAAACAGAAATGTGTTTTCTGAATAGAAAAACCACTGCTAAATTATACTTTGTACATAAGGGTAGATCACTATTAGGTTGGAAAGAACAAAGGGTCCTTGACATAGTATTGAATCCTAATCATCCACAACAAGTGTTATTAACATCCACTACAAACACTATTGACTGGGTTACTAAATTTCCTGAATTATTTAGTAAGAAACTAGGATGTTTAAAAAAGTTTAAACATCGGATCATTCTAAAAACCGATGCTATTCCTAAAGTACATAAAGTTAGGAATGTTCTGTTTGTATTAAGAGACAAACTCAAGGACGAATTGCAAAGACTTTGTAATGAGGGAGTAATTGAGCCCATTGAGGCATCTGAATGGTTAAGCCCCATAGTTTTGGCCAGAAAACACAACGGAAATATCAGAATGTGCATTTATTTGAGAGACTTGAATAACAATATCTGGATAGATCGTCACCCTCTTCCTCGTATTAATGAAATGTTAACAAGAGTAAAAGGAGGTACACACTTCAGCACGTTAGATTTATCCAATGCATACCATCAAGTGTTATTACATGAAAATTTGAGACATGTCACTTCATTCATCACACCAGAGGGTGCTTTTCAATTCATTCGCATTTCATTTGGATTGGCATCGGCTTCGGACATATTTCAAAGAGTGATGCAATCTATTTTAGCAGGCCTAAAGAACGTTTTAGTGTTTCAAGATGACGTATTAGTATGGGGGTGCGATAAGATCAATCATGATAACATTTTAGAGCAGGTACTCAAGAAACTCTCGATGGCTGGGCTCACCATTGCTTTAGAAAAATGTAAGTTTGGTGTAAGCGAGGTTGAGTATTTAGGCCACACATTGACATGCAATGGAGTTAAACCTAAACGGAGCTTAGTTGAAGCTATAGAGAGAGCACCTGCTCCTAGTGACAAAGACCAACTCAGGTCGTTTTTAGGTCTAGCTGAATATTACTCAAAATTCGTACACCATTTCTCCAAAAAAGTCCATGAATTAAGAAAATTGATGAAAAAAAATGCAAAATTCGAATGGTCTGAAGGTTGTCAGCGTAATTTTGAAGAAATTAAAACAGATATTTCCAAAGCTGTCACCGTAAAACATTTTGATCCAGAAGATAAAACCATAATTTCCACTGATGCCAGAAATCATGGTCTAGGTGCTGTACTTATTCAAGTGCACAAAGGAAACGAAAGAGTAGTGGCCTACGCTTCCCGTACTTTAAAGGGTGCAGAACATACATACTCCACCATTGAAAAGGAAGCTTTGACGTGCTGGTGGGGAATACAATACTTTCGTATTTTTGTGTGGGGAACCAAATTTCAGTTACACACAGACCACAAACCTTTGGTGGACCTTTTTTCCACCAAGGGGGTGGGCAAAGCTACATCTAGAATCGCAAAGTGGTTATATGGTCTTCAGGAATATACATTTGAGATAAAATATATTCCTGGTGCTAAAAACATATATGCGGATTGTGTATCAAGGTTACCATTAGATAATATACAAGACGAAGAAGATGATGAATGGATGGTAGCAGAGGTAAAAGATGTTTGCAGTGCCATCAGTGAAGATGATTGGAAGGAAGCTCTTGATAAAGATAATGTGTTGACCAAAATCAAGAGTGTTTTAAATCGAGAACAGGGATGGAGATTGCATAAAGAATTGGAGCCATTCAGGTTAATTTGGTCTGAATTAAATGTTGTAGATGAGTTACTTAGGAGAGGGAGTAGGTTGGTGGAACCTGTGACTTTGAGAGAAAAATTATTAAACACCATGCATGAAGGACATGGTGGAATGTCCGCCATGAAAAGGAGAGTTAGGGAGGATTTTTGGTGGCCCGGGATGGACATACAAATCGAACGATATGTTTGTGACTGCATAGCATGTGCATGCAGTGACAAGACCCATTCATTTCAGGAAACCACCATTGTCCCGTCATCTATACCCAAAGGTCCTTGGGACAGGTTGGCCTTTGACATTTGTGGACCTTTTGATGTTTTAAATGTGACAGAAAGATTTGCCATAGTGATGGTTGATTATTTTTCTAAGTGGCCAGAGGTAGCCTTTGTATGAGAAGTTAAGTCTAATAGTATTATTTCGTTTTGTGAGGATATATGCAGAAGGGAAGGTTGTCCTGCTGAGATAGTTACAGATAATGGTCCTCAATTTATCTCAGAGGATTTCGAGAAATTTCTTGTCAGGTGGGGCATCAAACATACAACAACACCTGTTTATCATCCTAGGGGCAACGGTCTTGTGGAACGCTTCAACAGGGTGTTGGTGGAGTGCATTCAACTAGCCTGTATGAGTGGTGGGTGTTGTAAGCAACACGTAAAGGATATGTTGTGGTCGTATCGCACTACCCCTCATTCTGTAACCAAAGAGACACCTTTTTCCTTACTCAAGGGTAGAGTACCATGTTCTGTAGCTGTACCAGCTTGGATGAATAAAGCTGGTAAACATGAAACTGATTTAAAAAAAGTACAACATAGGGTAATCAAATACCAAAAAGCTTATTATGATAGACATAACAAGAATATTGTAAAACACAAATGCTTGTTCACGCAGGGAATGTTTGTAAGAGTATATGTGGGTGACAAATCTAGGAAGGGGTGTTCAAAATGGTCCTTTCCCAAGAAGGTAGTACTAGTTAAGGGAAACAGTTTAAAGTTATCAGACGGTAATTGGTGGAACACAAGAAAAGTGTCGCCATGCTCTGACACTGAAGTTGCTGCATCATCCAATGTCCAGCATGACGCTGACGTACGCAAGCCTATGTCTGATCCAAAGGATGTACCTGCGTCCAGTGTCAGAATTGGTTCTGGACGCATACGCGTAATGCCAAAAAAATATGATGACTATGTATGTTCTTAATTATATATTTTTTTTTTCTGTTGAAATGTTCTTGGAAGGGGAGATGTGTTATATTCTCCAATCTAATTAAAGTATTGTACTTGTACATTATATAAGATGCTTTGGAACACTGGCTGCTCCCTAGCAACCTGCGATTGAAATGTAGAGGGCAGAGAGGGAGAGCAGTTGCAGAGGAAGTTGGCTGGTGTTTCCAGGGGTCGTTCCTGTCATCTCATTAAACCATCTTTCAATCTCCTTATGTGTCCTGCCTGTTCAAAACTCACACATTCCCTTTCTGCCCAGGGCCCCAAACATCCCAGAACCAGCCCTGAGTACACTGAGGCAGCACGTTGTTCTCTTCACAGAGCTTAATTACTGTCACTAAATTGTAAGCAAATCTTCAAACATGCAGTCTATAATGTAATAATAATAAAAAAGAAATGGCACAATTGCACCCACACTGATTAACAAAGTATGGAGGACAATCAGTTAAATCAGTTCTCTTGGAGTATCTCCTTTAAGTACTGTACATCACAGTGGGGGATGGCAAAACTAAAATTTTGGAAAGAGAGCCTGTCTTCTCATTGTCCTGTCCAGGAGGGGGTGAGGAGCCCTACCCCACCCTGGAAGAGACCACGATGATACTAGAATACTGCATGCCCACCCCTGTGCCCACCCTGGTGGATCCTGTTCCCACTCCTGTGATGGCTCCTGCCCCCCCAGTGATGGCTCCTGCCCCCCCCCCAGTGATGGCTCTTGTCCCCCCATGTGGTGGCTCCTGTCCCCCCCCCCGCCTGTGATGGCTCCTGTTCCCCCCTGTGGTGGATCCTGTCTCCGCCCTGGGAGGCTTCTGTCTCAGTCCTGGAATAGCTCCTGCAGCAAGGGTAAAGTTCTTGATGGGCCTCTTCTCAAAAAGGCTCAGCTCAAAATTAATATGAAAAGTTGGGCAAGTGAGTAAGTGAAGGGATGGGTGGATGGCTGGATGAATTAGTGAAAGGGTGAATGGATGAATGAAAGATTGAATAGATGGATAATGAGAGAGGATGGATGGATTGATGAGTGAGTGGAAGGATGGATGAGATAAAAGGTAAATAGCTGAATGTATGGGTGGAAGGGTAGCTGGATGGGTAAAAGGGTGGATGGATGAGTTAAAGGATGGATGAGTGAAAGGTAGGATGAGTGAAAAGGTGGATGATGAGTGGGTGGGTGGATGAGTGAAATGATGGATGGATTGATGAATTGATAAGTGCAAGCGTGAATGGATGGACGGATGAGTAAAAGGGTGGATGTAAGGATGGATAAGTGAGTGAAAGGGAGGGTAGATGGAAAAAAGGATGAATAGAAGAGTGAAGGAGTGAAAGGACAGATGGATGAGAGAAAGGATGGATGAGTGATGGGTCAATGGATGGATTCATGAGTGGATGAGAAGATGGATGGGTGGGTGGATGGATGGAAGGAAGGATGGCTAAGTGAAAGGGTCGATGGAGAGAGAAAGGGAGGATGGATGGATGACTGAAAGGGTGGATGGGTGGAAGGACGAGTGACTGGGTGGATGGATGAGTAAGTGAAAGGATGGCTGGATGGGTGAAAGGGTAAATGGCTGGATAGATGAGTGAATGGATGGCTGGGTAGAACAGTGGATGGATGAGTGTACAGATGGATAGGGTGGATGGATGGATAATGGATCGATGAGAGAAAGAATGGATGAAGGGATGGATGAGTGAAATGATAGATGGGAGGATACATGATGGATAGATTTGCAAATGGTTGAATATGTTTGGATATGGCTGGGCTTACTTATATACTATTGCACAACCTCCTCTGATGTGTCTGTAAAACTTACCTATTGTCCTGAAGTTTTGTCCTGAATTTTGACCTCCTGTCCTGAATTTGTGTCCTAAATTTTGACCCTTTGTCCTGAATTTTTACACTCACCGTCCTGAATTTGCAGCAATGCCAGTTGGTCACCCTACATAGGCAACAAGTCAGAAATACAAAAAGGCGTGTGCAAACTTTCTTTGTAATAGTAATTAAACCATTCCCAGCCATGATATTACTGTGTGGAGCAGCCCTTTCTAATGTGTAGAACACATAATGCTGAATCATTTGTAGAAGTGTAACATGCAAAGCAAGCCAACAAGCAAAGCAGATTAATTTTACCACATGTACTGAAATTACTTATTTATGAAATGCCTTCGGTGCAAGAAACAACGATTTCAACATCCGCTATATTTTACCAATTCTATTTGAGCCACGGTCCAGAACAAGGAGCAGCAAATGACCAAAGGGCGACAGTATGATAACCTTATGTTATAGGTGATAAATGAGAAAACACAGAACTCGTGCACAAAAGACTGTGTTTCTAGTGCAGTTTTTCTATAGTGGTGCAACCCGACTCTCCATTTGGTTGCGAGGGATGCTCAAAGTCCACGCATCACTGAGGGTGTTTACAAAATCACAATTCACCCCCTCACGACCACTAAAGCAGCACGAATATAAATGTGACGTCCCTGCATGGGATAGGAGGCCTAAAACCAGGGCCAGACAGGCCGTAACTGGCACCGGGCATTTTCTCGGTGGGCCGCCAAGATGGGGGCAGTTTTGGGCCCCTAGGGGTCCGTTTTTGTTACAGTGGTTTAAATGGAAAAAAATAAGTGCAGGTACTCACAAAAAAAAAGTTGCGTGTTGGGGCGGAGTTTGGGGCGGAGCAAGGGGTGGGGCTATGTTTTCCAATAAATGGCACACTGACAAATCAGTACTAGTGCTGCAGTTTTTATTTTAAAAGCATGAATGTGATACAGATCAGGGTACCTAAAATATGCCCACTACCACAGATAGAGTAATTTCACAGTTACACGCACATACATTCATCATACGCTAGGGCCCATTTCACTAACATACGCTCCAAAACTCTACTAGCAGCAAACCTGTGGGAAGAAAACTCCTAAAGCACCCTGCATCTATATCTAGGCGATAGGACCAGTTTAGTGGTTGCCTAACATAATATAAACAATCTATAAACAATAATCATAAAGTCTTCAATAAACGACAAGAAAAGAAACAACCAACACCATGTTTAAAAGTTATACTGCTTTATCTAAAATTAGTCAGAGTAAATCAGAATAAATCATTTCTCATAGTTACCTATTCTAACTAGTGTCAGAACGGGTCAGGACCAGTCTCTCAGAAAAGTCTTTTCAGGATAAGGTCCTCAGCATCAGTCCTCAGCAACGCAAGTTCACGCAGCAAGGCGACGAAAGAAAGTGTGGGGAGAGCCCTCCCTAAGCTAACATTTTATAATGCAAAATACAATGAAAACACACATGATTTTGACAAGTAAAACTGTATCACTGAGCAGAACAAGAAGGAAGGGATGTAGCTTTGCAACATCTTGAAATCTCCGCTCAGGAAAAGTCACAATACGCAAATCACGGAACAGGAACCAAAAACTAGAAACTATTAAAGTATCCATCTCGCTCATTTCCCTCGGCAAACCGGCTTTAGCACAATGTTCTTTCAGAAGCCCTTTGTTCACCAAGGACAACTCATTTCTTTTGGAGATCCTCCAAACTTGCTGATGTCCTCCCGGAAATTTCCATATAAGGACCACGGTCAGTTGTCTGTAACCGAAATCCAGCAGGGGTCTCCCTTGTCACATCACAGATTTTGCCGGCACCACAGCTCAGCCAGGCTTCAAATTATTCTCAGTTATTTCATGAAGGCCTCCAAAGGCCACAATAGACCATCTTTAATTAAAGAGACAAAATAAAGATTACTACATCATAATGATTAGACAGTGTTAACCCCACTAACACCCTTATGTGTATGCATTTATCTAGCTTTGCGACATATAGAGCATTAATTCAGACAGCGTTTTGTGCTCAAAATAAATAGCACACAGCAACGTTTAAACATGAAAAACTTGCACGTTATTGTAAATACAAAAAACAGCACACGCATGCTAACCCTCGTGTAACCTTCTCTTATATTAGGACCAACAGGTTGATTAGTGAAACACACTTGCACAAGACAAATAATTAGTTGTTAATTATTAATAAATTAATAAAACACATAGACATGCCAGAGCTTCAAAAGCCCCAGAATTTTCTAACAGAAAACTCTGCTCCAGCAATCCCCCCTTTGGTGATATTATCACCAAATAAACCCAAAAAAAAAATTAGTGAAAATTTAGTCCCATTTTAGGAGAAATCAGAAATGTCTTTTCCCCTTACACAACATTAAACACCAGTCACTCTTTCATCATCTCTCTTAGTCTCTAAATAAACACTCTCCCTTAATTCTTCTAATTCAATCTCTTCTGGTTCTCTTTTCGAATTTTTCGAATTCTTATTTTTCTTTTCATTTTTCAATTTCTCTTTCCCTCTCCTGTTTTTGCAACACACACACACTAATCTCAGTATCAGCAAAGCAACAATTATACAAGACAAGGGAAACAATATTCTACCTACGATAGTACTACCTATTCTTGCAATAAAATCCTTAACAGCTATCATCTTATTAGCTAGTTTAGTCCATAAACTCCCAGTTTCAAGTGGTACTAAATCTTCATGCAAATCAGTAATATTTTTGATATAGACCTTCAGGTCTCTACTTTCATCAGGAATATAAGTGCAACAATGTTGAACTTTCAAAATTCCACAAACTCCACCCTCCTTGGCCAAAAGAATATCAAGGGCAAGTCGATTTTGCATAGACATGGCACGTACGGCACTTAACTCCGTATTTACCAAAAGAAATCCTCCTGCGGTATTTGTCGATAAACGATCAACCACTGTGGACAATTTCCGAATTCCATAAGCATTTAAAGAGATTCCCACTGCTGGAATCAAAACCCCAAAAATATCACCCACAATTTCAGACCAAGTTTCTCTCTTAAAACGTTTTAATAGGTTAATATCTTCTACATCACTTATTTTATCTGTATGAAAAATCTTAGGAAAAACCAAACCCACATAACATGTGCCATACCAATGGTCAGGCAACTTGTAATAAGCCTTGTTCCCACACACATAATACACTCCCGGAAAAATAGTATCTTCTCCACCTCTGAAACCCCAACCAGTCGCAACAAAGTATGTATCATGGCACTCACTAGTCCCTACAAAATATGTATCATATTGGGATTTCCTTCTGGTAATGCATAGTTTACCCTTCTGCGGTGCATCTAGAGCCAAAGTTGGACTAACCCCATTTCTCAACTCTTTTCCCATTTCAATGTCCCAAATTGTCTCACTCACTTCATATTTCCCTGCTTTCTCATGCATGTTCACTCTCCTTTCGTCTACCATATCCAGGAAAGCTTTCTCCTCTTTTTTCAAACTGCAAGTTAAATTGTTCTTAAAAATGTAATCTAATGTTAGTCCTTTTTCTTCAATAAAAATCTCACCAAAAGTGTTAGCTTCTTTAGCTGGATTCAGCTCTTTGTTCATTGGCAAGTGCCCAAAAATACTATCTCTGTTAGACATGTTATAATCTATTTTCCCTAACAAATAGAAAACACTACTTAAAATACTACAAGAAATACCATATGTAGCTGGTAAATGATGATAAGTAACACCTTCTGAAACGGATGCAGGTAACTGCATGCAGACATAGCAATCCCTCACTTCCATTGTCTTCACATATTCATATAACAGTTTAGAAAAAACATTACTAGAAAAATTGTTAATTGACCTATCCTTGTGTATGTAACTATTTCTAATTGGAACTACTTTTTGTGAATTCTTCTCTATATTAGCCATGTTTTCTGTATCCATCCCAAATTCAACCTTAAAAGTAACTAATAAAACTAAAACACCCCATAGAAGCATTAATATTCCAGTACAACAGCAGCACATCTTGCACCACCTTTTAAAGAAGGCACATCTATTTTGATTATTCTCTATGTTAGCCATTCTGCTTTAACTTTTACTACTCCACTACTGTAATTAGAACTTTTCAAATCTCCAACGTTTGTTCCGAACTCTTCAGCTTTTTCAAAGATCCTTCTGTTCACTTAGTCCAAGTGAATCCCTTTTTACTCAGTTTGGATACTCATCATTTTCACTCCAATTTCTTCAACATCAAATTGTATCAGATCTCCAACGTCGGAATCCTCAGTACTCGACTCCTCTCCAATGTCAGTCAAGAGTACTTTCAGAATTTCACCAGTATCTTCCTCAACCACTTTTCTCAAGACCACTTCCGGATTATCTTGAATCACTGTTTCTTCTTTTCCTTCTTCAGACAGTGTCACATAAGACCATTCCGGTGATCTGTACTTTTGGTTGGGTCTTTTAACTCTTTTTATTTCTACTGGTTCTTTTGTTCTCTTTGATTCTTCTTCTTCAGCCTTTGAAGTTTGACTGGATACCTCATTCACTTGTTCAGCTTCCGATGTATTTGCTTTTATTATCCTGTATCTCAGTCTTTTCACTCTGTTGTTAGGCCAACGATCTCCTTTCACAACCTTTTTCGGCTTTTCTTTAACACTCCTTTCTCCAATCGAAGTTCTCTTTCTCAGAACTCGACCTTCTGTTTGTTCATTCTCATCATCCGATTCTGTTTCAATTGCCTTTTGCTTTCGTTTCTTAGCAGTTTTCTTTTCTTTCACAGATTCTTTCACCACTATTTGAGACTTCCCTACTTCTGTCCCTCCTCGGGTCTCCGACACGCAATCTTCTTGCTGTCTATTTGTCCCTTTACCTAGCTCCTCATCAATGTTCCCTACACCTCCTCGGGGGTCTTCCGCAATCTGTCCCTCTCTATCTTCTTCTGACCCTGTTTCTTCAAGAATAATCTCAAGTGGCTCTTCAATCTCCTCCTCTTCTGATTCAGGAGTAGTCTCAATGTGTTTTCTCTTTTCTTTTCTTTTCCCTTCACTGCTATTCGAAACTTCAGGCTCTTTCACAGAATCAGAATCTGCTCTTCCTTCTGATACTCGCAGTGAATCTCTTGAAGCTTTCTCTGCTTCCTTTCTCACTGATTCTGTATCTTCAGGATCTTCTCCATCACTGGAATCTGACTCTTCATAATACTCTTCACCAGTTCCCTCTCTCGGACTTGGAATTCTCAGAGTATGACTTGCATGTACCCAGTGTCTCACTCCAGCACACTTTACTGCAGTCGTTGTAGTCAGAATAACTTGTCTTGGCCTTCCCCACCTTGGAATCAAGCAATTTCTTCTTCTGTGCACCTTAATCCTCACCCAGTCACCTGGACTCAGATCATGGGCTTGCTTCTTCTCAAGTGTGGTAGCTTCTTCTCCAACCTGGTGAAACACAGAATGAACTGCGTCAGCCAGGCCTTTACAGTAATCCAAAATCATGTCATCAGTTATTGTCATCAACTTATTCACAGGCACGAATGCATGGCGCATTGCACGTCCCATAATGATTTCATGCGGACTCAATCCTGTAGTTCTGTCTGGAGTAGATCTCATAGTCATCAAGACTAGAGGCAGAACATCTGGCCATTTCATGCCAGTGGCTAAGCACATCTTTCCAATTCTGTTTTTGATTGTGCCATTAATCTGCTCAAGCACACCAGAAGCCTCTGGTCGGTATGCACAATGTAGCTTCTGCTGTATTTTTAATGCTTCACAAATCAAACCAATGAGTTCATTTTGAAAGTGTCTACCTCTGTCAGATTCAACTGTAACTGGAAACCCAAACCTAGGAATTAACTCCCTCAACAGTAATTTTGCCACTGTTAATCCATCATTCCTCCTTGTCGGGTAAGCTTCCACCCACCTTGAAAACAAACAGACTACCACTAGGACATACCTCAGTCTGTTCACTTGGGGCATTTCAATGAAATCAATTTGCATCCTTGTGAAAGGACCTCCTTCTCTGCCAATTGTCCCTAAACTCACCACTGTCTTTTTCCCAGTGTTAAACTGCTGACAAATTAAACACCTTTGACAGATGCTTTCCGCAATTGTCCTAAACTTTGCATTGTACCAGGTCTGTTTAAAGGACCTAATCATCGCGTCCCTCCCCAGATGTCCCTGGCCATGATACATCCTTGCCATTGACGACAAAATTGAGTTTGGCATCACTGGTCTGCCATCTCTGTAGACCCAAACATGGTCTGTTTCTCTTGGCGCACATCCTGCCTTAACCCAATCTCGTTTCTCTTCTTCTCCTGCCTCATCTTGTAACTGTTTCACTTCATCCCACGTTTCTAGGACATTAGTAAACATCACAGAAGGAAAAGACATTTCCTTTTTTTCTCTTTCCCTGTTAATTGATTGGTTCAGTTTCGCACAATACTGTGCCACATCGTTAGCATATCTATTGCCAACAGTGATAAAACCCTCTCCTGAAACATGTGCTGCACACTTTACAACTGCTAACTCCTTAGGCAGCTGTATCGCCTCAAGCAATTTTCCAATCTGTTCAGCATTCTTTATCGGAGTTCCACCCGATGTCAAGAAACCTCTTTGTAGCCACAGTTGGCCAAAATCATGCACCACTCCAAACCCATACTGACTATCAGTCAACACAGTTGTTCTCAAATCTTTCCCAATCTCACAAGCTCTTGTCAATGCCACTAATTCAGCAACTTGCGCAGATTTTACTCCTTTCAATGGTGATGCTTCCATAACCTCTGAAACTTTGCACACTGCATATGCTGCACATAGCACACCATTATCATTTCTCAGGCATGATCCATCCACAAACAGCACATGATCATTCTCAGGCAAGGGAACATCCTTGATATCTGGTCTTGGTTTCGTACAGTACTCAAGCACATCCAAACAATCATGATCATCTTCCATCTTTATACCCACATTCTCAATATCCGGCAAAAGTGTTGCTGGATTCACATTCGTACATCTTTCAAGAGTCACATTTGATGCTCCCAAAATCACTTTCTCATACTTAGTCAACCTACTATTTGACATATGCTGAGTTCTGCTTCTTGTAAAAGAATCGCCACATTGTGAGGTACGAATACCCTTACAGGATACCCCATTATGATCCCCTCACTCTGTTCCAGGCTTCTGCATGTTGCAGCCACAGATTTTAGACAACCTGGTAAACCCACAGCTACAGGGTCAAGTGTCGATGAGAAGTACGCAATAGGCCTTCTCAATTGTCCATGTTTCTGGATTAACACTGAAAGTGCACATCCATTTCTCTCACTGCAGTACAATTCAAATTCTTTTTCATAGTCTGGCATACCCAGAGCTGGAGCTTCACACATTTTTGTTTTGAGCTCTTCAAATGCTGCCAATTGTTCGGCATCTAGATCCAATGGATCTGTCATGTCACTTTTTGTCAATTTAATCAATGGCTTTGCTATCAGGGAAAAATTAATTATCCACTGACGACAATATCCCACCATACCCAGGAACATTCTCACTTCTCTCTGAGTTTTTGGAGCTTTCATTTCTCTTATTATTTTGATCCTGTCAGTAGTCACTTTTCTCAGACCTTTCTCAATATTATGTCCAAGATAATGCACCTCTTTCTTGCAAAATTGTAATTTGGCTGGGGATACCTTTAACCCTCCATCTGCCAGATGATTCAGTAAAGCTATGGTATCCACTTCACAAGCTTCACGTGTCTTTGATGCCACCAGTAGGTTATCAATGTATTGTACTAGCACTGAGCTTTCAGGCATGATCAGACTTTCCAACGATCTTTTCAATAACTGATTGAATATCGAAGGACTCTCCGTATACCCCTGTGGGATACGACACCATGCTAAAATACGCTGGCCAAACCTAAATGCAAAAATTGGCTGGCTGTCATGATGCAATGGAATTGAAAAGAATGCATGACACAAATCAATCACTGTATACCACTCAGCATCATGTGGAATTTGATACAGAATCACCGATGGATTTGGCACGATAGGACAACATGCCACCACAATCTGATTAACCTTTCTCAGGTCCTGCACGATCCTGAACTTGCCATTAGGCTTTTTCAGTCCCATTATCGGTGAATTACACGGACTACTCAGTAGTTCTCTTAGGACTCCTTGCTGAATCATTTTCTCAATTATAGGAGTTATCCCTTCAATTATCTCCGGTGTCATTTTGTACTGAGGAATGTTAGGATATGCAATTCCCTCTTTCACTGCAATTTTCACTGGATCTACATTATTCATCAATCCCACATCCTCTCCTGTAAAATCCCAAACTGCTCTTTTCACTGTATCTCTCAGCACCTGAGGCAGATCCTCCGGATTGAACACTGGAAATGTACCAATTAATTCACTTTCTCTATTTTCTAAAGTCATCCGGTAGAAAACATCATCATCTGGTGTCTCAAAAGCTATTCCATCTGGTGTACAGAAAATTGTGCAGTTCATCTTGCATAATAAGTCCCTACCTAACAGGTTCACTGGACTCGTGTCACAGACAATAAATCTGTGCATGTCTGAAAATTTCCCTATCTGTACTCTTACTGGTTCAGTAAGACGTGTTCTGATTTGTGTATTGGCTACACCAACTACTTGGATTGCTTCATCCGAGAGAGGAAGATTTCTAACATCTGTTGACCTGACAGTTGATCTTGTCGCACCTGTGTCTACTAAAAAAGTAACACCCTCTTCATTAATTTTCCCATCCACAAATGGTCCTGCCTGGTCTATTTCTAGAGTTGCACCAAGTATGCACTCTTCTTCCTCTCCTCGGCACCGTCAATAATCACCTTCAGACTCACTCCCTTCACTCTTTAACAAGTACTGTTGTACTTTGTTAGTACGCCTTGGTTTGTTTACCTGCTCATCATTGAAGAATCCCGAATCCTGACTGTACTTTTGTACCCCTCTATTCTGCGGTAAAGGTGGTTTTGGCTCTTGACTCTGCTGTTGTCTCACAACTTTCTGCTGTTGTTGCTGTTGCTGCTGGTTATTCCCTTCATTCTGCACCTGTTGATTTAAGGATTTACCCTCATTTAATGGTGGATTAGGACATTCAGATCTCCAATGTCCCAGTTGGCCACAGTTGTGACACGGGAACTTTTTCTTTGCTTCCTCAAGACTTCCCCTTCCTTTTCCTGCAAATCTCGGTCTATTCCCTGTATTATTCCCTGGATTATTTGCCTGTTCCACTAACTGTGCTTCCTGTCTTTCTGCAACTTTCACTTGTGCCCACATTGCTTTTTCCTTCAGCTTTCTTTGTTTTGCTTCAATTTCATCACTGAAATATTTTGCATGTCTCAGAATCTCATCTACTTTCTTACTCTGCCAATCCACTGTGTGTTCACGAATTCTCTCACTAATTTCAGGTCTAAGACCATATACAAATCTGTATACAAAATGACTCAAATCTTTGTCACCCAGGTGTTCATCTCCACTGAATTGTTTAAAAGCCAGTATCAGCCTTTCGTAAAAAGCATGAACTGATTCTTTTGCTTCCTGTTGTGTTCGATCTATTTTAACCCAGTCTGTCTCTTTTGGAGGAACTTTACTCTTCAGGTATACCATCACCTGATCATACTTCCTCATCACTTCTGGATCTGGTGCCCCTGTTCTCGGATCTCTTGGATATTCCTCACTAGGCCAACTCACAACTATTTTACACTCAGTCCACAAGTCTGCTGGAACAATTATATCAAACAGACTATTCAGATCAACCCACAGCACTTTTGACAATTTCACAAACCTGTCTACCTGCCTATACCACTCGACGGGCTTTTCTCTCAATCGAGGGAAATCATTCGTAAATGATAAAATATCCTGTCTGGTCCATGGAACATGTACATATCCTCCTCCAGGTATTTCTCTCATGGGAAACTGCTCCACTGGTTTCTCTTTTTCTCTCACTGGAAATGCTGAGTAAGTTGTTCTATCTTCAGATTCATCCCTTTTCTTATACCACCTATCCTTCCACTTTTCCACATCACCCCATCTACGCAATAATGCCACCATTTCTTTAATCTGTCCTGTTCTTCCAGAATTATTCAAATTCTCTATGTCCTTCTCTGTGAAATCCATCCTGGACGTTTTCTGTAAAGCCTTTACTTTATCAATGTCAACTCCTTGCTCATTTGCTATCGCTCTCAGTCTATCATGTGTATTTCTTGCCCTCCATGTTATGCTCTTGCACATGAACAATAATTCACCATCATGATGACTTTTCAGGATTTCTGTCGGAACTGTTCCTGTCACAAGCTCTTCTAATTCTATACGTAATTTAACCACATCAACAACTTGTGAATCTTTATCCTTTTTCTGAAGAACCTTCATCCAGTCATTTAGGTCATCAACTGTTATTTCCGCAGTTTTTCTCGCTGAAACTATTTTTCTCTGCGGTTCTAAAATTGGCATCCCTAAACTACTAGAATCACTAACATTCATGAATTCATTACCTGTGTCATGTCTTGTTTGACTCAGGTCATTTCTCCCTGTTCTTTTACCTGAATCTCCTGAAGGACCAGCTGTATTATTTGCAATATATGGAACTACCAGCCCATTTTCACTTGCTCTCTGTCCATCAAACATAGGAATTACCGGACCTATAGTAACAGGCACTGTAACAGCTTCCATATTCATCGTTAACTCTCTAATTTTCTCAGTCAGTTCTGTTGTCGTCTTTGCTAATTGTCTGGCATTTCTGGCATTTTCCTCTCTGAAAGAACTATTATTCCTTGATTCAGATGTCATTTTTTCTTTCTCAACTGTATCTCTTATCGGAGAAACAACTGGTGTACTCTCTTCCGATTCTGATCTATATGGAGGTGGTCTCTTGTACATCATATCATTCAAGACCTCATCTTCAAACTCTCCATATCTTCTCCTATCTGTCTCAGAAACCCCTTCTTCTGAAGGAGCCGAAGCTTCAACTGTTCTCATAGGATATAATCCATCTGACATGGTAGCATCTCGCCATCTTTTCATTCGATCCTGATGTGTCTCACGATCATGTCTCCTCCCAAACATGTACCTGTACTGACCTCCAGTTCTCTGTCTTTCTCGATTTAATACTTCTTCTTCCCATTCCACTAAAGCCTCGAACTGTGTAGGTCTCGGCTTCGGGTCCAGATGTGCCATCTTTTCCCGTAAATTTCTCAACACGGCCAGATTAAATGAACCATGTTCTGGGAATGCTAAAACACCATCTTCTTTAGTATAGCCAACCCAATTCTGCAACCATATACAGGTATGTAATCCATATTTCGCAACCATGAAGGATGCAGGTGTTTTCGCTGGAGGTAGCAACTCACCCTCTCTTGTCTTAACCTCTTTATCCTTGCTAAACCACTTCTTAACCTTTCCAAAGAACGTCTTTTTTTTTTTCTCTTCTTGATAATACATCTTAGCTTACTCTTATTAAACTCTCTACTTTTTAGGTTGAAAAACTCAATTCTCGCAACGCACCAGTCCTGGAGCGTCTACGTCACTAAGCAGCTCTTCCAATCCCTGCGCGACTCACACTAACGCACCAATCCTAGCGCGAACCCTATTCTGAGTCACTAACCAATCAGTGCGCGAACCTTCTGACGTCAGTAACCGCTGCAGTCTCTGTCTCCTGTCTCTGTCAC
The DNA here is from genome assembly GCF_964204655.1 of Triturus cristatus. Taxonomy (NCBI): domain Eukaryota; kingdom Metazoa; phylum Chordata; class Amphibia; order Caudata; family Salamandridae; genus Triturus; species Triturus cristatus. The sequence goes on along the minus strand of NC_140589.1, from coordinate 136,992,844 downwards.
TCGTCTACCCCTCCTTTACAAAAACTCTCAGTAGACTTCGTGTGTCAAAATTTCTACAAAATCTATTAGTTACAACATGAAAACATCTCCATTGTCTGCTTCGCTAACCACAGAATAGTAAAAGAGAGTCTATTTCTCAAGAGTCAACAACTTTACATACATCTCATAACTGTTTCCTCTAGGACGTATCCAAAAGAGTTTTACAATCAATAAATGTATATGCATTCACGCACATTTATACGAGGAAAAATATAGTACATACACACAGAATCCTGTTTCTTGAGAACAGCGCACAATCTGCCTCTGTACAGAATTATATCTCTCAACAACTAAGCAGCTTACCTCTGCTCAGTTCTGCAAACAAGCTCAGAGAATACCTATTACTCCTCCCGCAATAAGCTTTAATGGAAATCCTTACGGATCCCTGGGACTTAAGACCAGAGTTTCACAGATAACCTTCACTATGATTCACACTCCTTATATACTAGAAATGTCTAATAGTAACATACAACAATGTCACCGATTCCGAGCCCAGACAATGTGAACGCGCAACTTCTATTGTCACACGTAATTCCTTACAATCCCGTCTTTCCCGAGAGCAGCATATACACCTTCCTCTGCCCTACTACGGAACTGCTTCCAGCTTCCAAGTTCCAGAAGCACTACATATAACTCAACATTACGACTCCAACATTTAGTATTAGTACATATACCAAAAACATCAAAATAGATCAATAATCAATAAACTAATATACAAGCAATCTTATCTTATCAGATCAAGACAACCATCTAAACCATCCTCTGCTACCAGAGAAATTGATACAGATCAGGGTACCTAAAATATGCCCACTACCACAGATAGAGTAATTTCACAGTTACACGCACATACATTCATCATACGCTAGGGCCCATTTCACTAACATACGCTCCAAAACTCTACTAGCAGCAAACCTGTGGGAAGAAAACTCCTAAAGCACCCTGCATCTATATCTAGGCGATAGGACCAGTTTAGTGGTTGCCTAACATAATATAAACAATCTATAAACAATAATCATAAAGTCTTCAATAAACGACAAGAAAAGAAACAACCAACACCATGTTTAAAAGTTATACTGCTTTATCTAAAATTAGTCAGAGTAAATCAGAATAAATCATTTCTCATAGTTACCTATTCTAACTAGTGTCAGAACGGGTCAGGACCAGTCTCTCAGAAAAGTCTTTTCAGGATAAGGTCCTCAGCATCAGTCCTCAGCAACGCAAGTTCACGCAGCAAGGCGACGAAAGAAAGTGTGGGGAGAGCCCTCCCTAAGCTAACATTTTATAATGCAAAATACAATGAAAACACACATGATTTTGACAAGTAAAACTGTATCACTGAGCAGAACGAGAAGGAAGGGATGTAGCTTTGCAACATCTTGAAATCTCCGCTCAGGAAAAGTCACAATACGCAAATCACGGAACAGGAACCAAAAACTAGAAACTATTAAAGTATCCATCTCGCTCATTTCCCTCGGCAAACCGGCTTTAGCACAATGTTCTTTCAGAAGCCCTTTGTTCACCAAGGACAACTCATTTCTTTTGGAGATCCTCCAAACTTGCTGATGTCCTCCCGGAAATTTCCATATAAGGACCACGGTCAGTTGTCTGTAACCGAAATCCAGCAGGGGTCTCCCTTGTCACATCACAGATTTTGCCGGCACCACAGCTCAGCCAGGCTTCAAATTATTCTCAGTTATTTCATGAAGGCCTCCAAAGGCCACAATAGACCATCTTTAATTAAAGAGACAAAATAAAGATTACTACATCATAATGATTAGACAGTGTTAACCCCACTAACACCCTTATGTGTATGCATTTATCTAGCTTTGCGACATATAGAGCATTAATTCAGACAGCGTTTTGTGCTCAAAATAAATAGCACACAGCAACGTTTAAACATGAAAAACTTGCACGTTATTGTAAATACAAAAAACAGCACACGCATGCTAACCCTCGTGTAACCTTCTCTTATATTAGGACCAACAGGTTGATTAGTGAAACACACTTGCACAAGACAAATAATTAGTTGTTAATTATTAATAAATTAATAAAACGCATAGACATGCCAGAGCTTCAAAAGCCCCAGAATTTTCTAACAGAAAACTCTGCTCCAGCAATTGCATTGATGTAATCTAGAGGGCCGGGATTTTGCTTCATACTAATCCCTCTCATTTAAATTGTTGATGGGCGAAGATTTTCGCACGATTAAAACAATGGGCATACTAACAAGCTGTGTCCCTGAACAATGTAGCCCACGCTAGCGCCAATGAGGTTTTTTTGTCACCTTCAGACCCCCTCTGAAAGGGACCCTGCAGCGATACTCGACCTTTCACTCCATAGATGCACACGCAGCTCTGTGTTCTACTGAAGGCAAGCTGCTCTGCTGACGCTTTTGAACCAGCTCAGCCCAGGCTTCAGCTTGGTTTGAAAGGCGCTTTAACCCATTGTAGGCCGTGCAGAAAGACCTGCCAAGGATGGAGCGCAGGAAAGGTCCCAGTACTCAAGCGGAGAAAATATCAAAGTGCCGGTACTCCGTACCGGTGAGTACCGGCCCATTTAAAGCACTGCCTCTAACAAAATCGTCCAAAACCAGCCCTAGAAAACAGCTCGGCCGCACCCCTCTCTTTCCCCCAGGAGGGCCGGCTGAGCAATTTTCCAGGGCCGGTTTCAGTTCCCAGTCCGGCCCTGCCTAAATCCCAGCATTTTCATATGTGTGCAGAGGCTTCTGCATCCAGAGACTCAGTAGTCAGGGCAGAGAGAACTCTGCACAGATAAGTATCTGGAGCGTTGAGCCGTAAAGCTCTGCATGCAGTCTGTAAATACCAAAAAGTAGTAAGTTAGCCTTTGTGAATCAGGCCAGCGGTGTTTGGTGACTGCAAAAAATGGTGAGGCGACATAAATAGAACACAATGAAAATACAAATAAACAAACATTTACATTTTTTTAAAAGAAAATAAGCTTACCTTAGCATAAAGCATGTCCAGTCCCTGGCTCCAGACTCCTCCAAGCACGAGGTCCCATAGCTCCCACAAGTCCTTACCCAATTCAGACACTGCTCTCATGCTGTGAAGCAGCCTGAGTGAAACATCTGGAGTGGCTGGAGAAGGCTGCCTCAGTGTTCTGAAAGGCACTGTAGGCTGGTACCTGCTCTCCAACCCAGCTGTCTAAGACATCTGGGTTGGAGAGGTTGACTTGCGCATGTGGGTTTGGCCATTGCAAGGTAGCCGGCCAAACCGACAATTTATATTAAGGGGCCACTCATCATTGTTGCCAATCCGCAGAAATGACACACGGGTCCCGCCTTGCCCTCACTGTTCAGCAGAAAGCTGGAAATATAAAAAGGTAATAACATTCTTGTATTATCATTTTATTTTTCCAGGTTTCTGCACAGCAGTGGGGGGACAGAGGGAGGTGGGGGGGAGGTGCACGCTCCTATGGAGGAACCACCGCTGAGTGAGGCCTAATGGCACATGTTCTCGTGTAAGCTCTTGTACAGTTCTTGACATGAGACAGTATGACGAGGTCCCAGTATCCCCAGACACACTCAGGTTCACAGGGTTGACATATTTGCTCTTTTAGAGGTAATATCAGCTGTGGGTGCTTCAAACAAGTGCTGGCGCACAGAAATGAAAGTCGGGGATCAAAGGGTCGTTGGTTTTGTTAGATCAGAAAGCAATTACTGACATATAAACAGATCAAGAGTAATAGGTTCTTTTGGAAGGTATAAACCAGAAACAAAATGATAGATTAAATAAAAAGAACAGCTTACAAAGCATGTACGGCTGTTAATAGAGGCTTACATCACTTTGTACGATTACCTACTGCAAGGGACACGTTTCCAGCTTTGGAAATGTTTGCTTTATGCTGCATAACAAACCCCTCTTTTTAATTTGCAAGTTTTAGTTCAATGTAAATAAAAACAAATTCTCAAATGAGCTGAACGTTTAATTTTGTGGCATGGTCAATTGTAGGGAATCCAAGACTCAACACAGACTGGCTGCGCCCCTCCCCCCCCCCCCTCCCTTAACCCTGGTGGTTACAGCGCAGCCCCAAGCAGTCTCATCCACTCACCACAATCCCTACAAGGTTGGGCCAAACAACAGTTCAGTAAAAGAGTGACATCTGTGGTGTACACTTCATGAGGATGAATCCTGGCAAGGACAGGTCAGTCTTCCATCCTTCCAATTTCAATTAATTGAATGCCATAATATTTGATATTAGTTAGACACATTATTTACAATGCTTAGAATTACAGAAGTGGGGTATGAAGCACTTTATATGAACAGCTCATTATCATATCAATGTGACACATTTGATGTTTGTAAAGTCATTCTTATGCCTGCTGTTATTTACCTGCTGTGCGCCTGACCTAGAGAGACTTCCAGTTCGGCATTTCCCTGGAGAGGCCATTACCATGCTCCTCCTCCCCCACATCATCCCTAGTTGCCCAGGAGACCTCGTCCCAGTCGAAGGGCTGAATACGCACATTTGGAAGAGGTCTAACAGTTGTCACTAATATCCATGAGATGAATCTACATATGATTAGGCCAGGGCGGAGTTCACAGAGTTCTACTCCGTGGAACTCCACGAAACGCCTCACAAACTCAGCCACACTCCACGAAGTTCCGTGTGCGGCGAAGTGTGGTAACACGTGCTGCTCGCACTGATTTTTATCACCTATAGTTTGTCTCGTGCTGTAAAGCACTGTGAACGGCACTACGCGTTGCACCAGAGCACAACTCAAGTAGATTTTCTACTCAAGCGGCAGCCTGCTCAATGCGAGCAGCAGATTTCTTAATGCAAGCGGTCACGACCTGCTGCGACTGCCCACATTGAGAAATCTCGCCAAGAGGTGGTCTAGCATGCAATTATTCTGGCAAGCACTGGCCAACTTAACGCTGGTGAGCTCAGAGAGAAAGAACCCTGCTCTGCATCACTTTGCGGAGTTTTTTGGAACTCCCCGCAGAGGAAAGAGTGGGCAAAACTCCGTGCACTTTCGCTGGCGGAGCGTAATTGTTCCCCCACCCCTAAATATGATTGCAAATCTTCAGTGGAATGAATAGGACGACATATATGTGAATGCTCCACAGGGCTGGTGGCTCAGTGGACTAATGCATCCACTGCAGGGGCCTGTGTTCGACCTCATGGTCACAGGTTCAAATCCCGGCAGGTCCACTTAGCCTTTCATCCATCTGACATCGATAAAATGAGTACCATTGAGTTGGGTAACAATAAACATCTGTTATTCAGGGCCTAGATGCCCCGTTGGGGGTGAACGTGCGCTTTGCAAATACACATGTTTGTTAAAGAACTTCCTCAATGAACAGAACCTTGTATGGAACCAACTCACAACAAAGAAGTGACAACATGCTGAGCATCACCTCTCTAAACCCATGTGACTGATCAGACCACCACTACGTTATCTTCCACATCACAGCCCATGCACAGAAATGAAGACACCAGGGGTTCAAACAGCAATACTAGTACAGAGATGCTAGAAACCTAAATAGTGACAATCTCGCCTCTCTGCCAAAGAAACCTTATGTCCCCAGAGGAACTAGATGTTGTACAAGAACTAAGACACACTATCATTACACAATAACCAACATAATGGAGGTCATAGCCCCTGTAATGCCCAAAAGTCTCACTAACAAAGTAGCACAGCCATGGTTCAACCGCCACCTTAAGGATGAGAGGAAGTGACTCAGACACTCTTAGGGTCGGGGGGGGGGGGGATGAGAGCCCTTCACCCTTCACCCTTCACCCACAACAGCTTAGAGAGCTAAAAAACACCTACATGGATTGCGAAAACAGAATTATTCAGACACCAACTAGATAACACCAAAAACTACACATGGAAATGTTTTGAGATCATCAAACAACAGATTAGGTCCAACAACAACAACAGAGCCACCTTTCTTGGTACCTCAGGGAACTGTGAAACCTTCTCTTCCTTCTCCAAGTAGAAACTCAATAGCAACTGATATTGAGCAGTTTCGTCATCTGAGTCAAAATGCCCATCAGTTCCGGGGGTAACTACTAACACTGAGAAGACACAAACATGCAGCATTCCCATCAAGGCCAAGAGCAATGTGACCTGGAATGATTTCCTAACGCTAAGCCAAGCTGAAGTATATAAAATTTTACTGTCAATGAAACTAAGATCACATTTCTGTGTTCCCATTCCTGCATGAAAGTGATGGACCTAAGCCCACTTCTCTCCCCTCTCTGGACAAGATTAGTGAACTCCTCCCCAACACAAGGCGCAATCCCAAACCGCCTAACAAGCGGGCAAGTAACTCCTCCACTGAACAAACTTGGCACAGATGCAACTGATCTAAATAACTTTAGTCCGATATCTAACATCCCATTCCTCGCTAAGCTGCTGGGAACATATATTCATAGGAAACTATGCCACACATTGAAAAATGTAACCTGCTGGATGAGTTCCAATTGGGTTTCAGACGTGAACACAGCACAGAGACAGTCATCCTACATATTTTGGTTAATGCACTCAAAATACTTGACCAGAATGATTCATGCCTACTGATCCTCCCTCAACCTGTCCTCAACCTTCAACATTGTCAGTCTTAATTTATTTGTTGTTTTGTATTACATGAATTCATCAACAAAGACTATTCAAATATTAAGAACATTGATTAAAAGAAGAACTACAAAAGCAATAAAAGCAATAAAGCATAGCATGAACAGGTTAACAGATACTTTTGTCAAAAGTGATTCTTCCCTAAATACATCAAAGATAAACAAAATACATTGATCAATAGAAGCTAAGCATAAAAAGCTGTTCAATTGCTGAAATAACTGTGCACATTACAGGTTGTTCAGAAACGGCAAATATTCCCAGTTCGAATATTTCCTGGATCTGGGCAACAAGTTGCCTCTAATCCTGTATACATATTTCGCAGCTGTATTTACACAATCAAAGTTTAAGAAGTCAGAAGATAAGAAAATAAAATGAACATTATGTTTTACCAATACATTTTGTTTTATAAACCAGAGTGCTTGCAAAAAGATTTGAAACAGGGAAAACAATCATCGGGTTTGTTGTATGTGTGCGAGGGGAAAGAGATCCTCATCCCTTACTCATCATATAATAAGCGAGAAGCCTTCATGTGCTGGTTCTTGCCCAGAGACAGGGGGAGATGCCCCTTTCCCCCTAAATTGAAACTAGTTTTGCAATGGTGTGTCTGGGCTAGAGTTTGAATTTCCGTTATTTGGGATAAAATCCAATTGATACAAGTAGATCCGGTTGATGTTTGTATTATTTATTCTTGTTGGTAGCTGCAAACGAAAAAAGGATGGCACAGCCAACACGTGTTTCGCCCCCTAGTTGGCCATCAGGCCTGGGGCTTCCTCAGGGCGGGTGTTCATGTAATTCGGTATTTTTAACGGTTGATGTTTGTATTATTTATTCTTGTTCGTAGCTGCAAACGAAAAAAGGATGGCACAGCCATCACGTGTTTCGCCCCCTAGTTGGCCATCAGGCCTGGGGCTTCCTCAGGGCGGGTGTTCATGTAATTCGGTATTTTTAACGAGGGTTTATAAACCCGAAGATTTCTCTGGTCTCGGCTAATGCCAGGTGCTGTAGTTGTCCAAGTCGTGGTAGTAGTACCACGACTTGGACAACTACAGCACCTGGCATTAGCCGCGTCACCGACTGTGGTGCAGGTGATTGTGGTCACGGGGGTGTTTCCTACGGGGGGGGCTACTCCAACCCGGGTGGCTTGGGGTTGGCAGCGTCGCCGACTGTGGTGCTGGACCCCAGGGGTCGAGAGTTGTGTTCGCATCCACATCACGTGATCCTGGGCACATTGGTTTTATGACGGCAGACTCATCCTCTTCCTGTGTACGGGGGCTATATAGTTAGTTTGCCGCCGGCCCGGAATTTGTTTTGGCAACACAAGGATTTAGTCAGCGATCAGGTCACCTGCGGGTAATTTTCGCCAACATGTATTGTTTCGAGGTGTCGCGCCAAGCGGTCCAAGGCGTGGGATTTCGGCACCAGTCCCTCTGGAGCCGTAGGTTCGGATCCCACCGCTGCCTATTGCTTAGCACTAGATATGTACTCCACACTCGGGCAGATTGTTCGATCCTCCAGACAGTACTTACTGGTGGGCCCACAAGTCCTATTCATTAGTTGGTTACCCCAGATGAGGGCCTAGTTGCGGTGGGGGCGACCTTGGCACGGGACGCTCCCCTACGCGCCGGGTGCCCGATGGGAGGCGCCATTGTCTCATTAGCTACTTCCCGGTAGCGACTTTCAGGCTGCTTTGCATGCTCTTGGGCAGGCTAGGCCAGGCGATCTGCTCTGGTGCTCGCTGGTATTCTTACTATACCGGTATGCCTGTTGCCGGCAAGCGCCCACTTCGGGTGAAGTAGAATTAACTGGTATGTTTTCCGAGGGGGGGGGGCCCCGGTTTACCTAGGTTTTTTCCGACCTTTTGGGAGACGATGCAGTCCGTCGGCCACGTGGTGGAGTAGGTAACCATGGTTTCGAGCCTCGTGGTTGCGTCCAACATGTTCTACGGGCAATTATGTTATTCTCCCTGCCGTGTGTGCTAATGTAAAAGCGGCGATATGTTAAGTGCTCCTATACCTTCGGGGCGCGCTTCCGCCCCCTCTCCAACGCAGCAGCGCGGTTTGCTGCTTTATGGACTACGGATGGACATCTGGGTAAGTTAAGCAGGGTTGCGCCCGGTTAGTACTTGGATGGGAGGCCGGGGGTTTAGCTCCGTGCTGCTGCAACCTGGCTACGGTTTCAGGGATATGATGTGAAAACAGGCAGCTTTGGATACATGGGGGTTGCACCAATTTTTGCGGATCTCGAAAATTAGGTGAGTCCGGAAAGCTTAGCTTTCGACTAGCATGCTAGGTAATACGTGCGAATTTTAGGCTACTGTGGGGGAATAACACCCTTCACGACTGCTCCCCTTAGCGCTATTATATGTAATTTGCCTTCAGATCAGTGACAGTCTACACCCTTCGCGACTGCTTTCTAAAGCTCTATTATAAGTCATTTGTTTTCAGAATGGTGACCGTCTGAGGTTAGTAGGGCGATCTAGGTCAGAATGTTAAAATCTAAGCAACAAAATCGCTAAGGGGTACGGTTGGGTTAAACTTTGAACATATGCATTTTCCATGTATCTTTATGCCCATGACATAAATAGAACTCATGCCTAGCCTTAATCACAGTTACCTATGATTCAAGGTAACCAATGGTTAGGGGAATGTGGGGATCCCTGTTTGTTAGGGTATGGCATTAGGGGGTTGGCGGACTTAGCTACGTGTTGCACTCTCCATCTGCGGACTTAATTACATGATAATTACAGTTACCTGTGGTGCGGCACAGGGCCATCCCCGTTTTTTGGTGTGCGTCATTAAGGGAGCTGTTGTACTTGGCTCTCAGTTGCACCTACCATCCACATGATTGGGATGTTTGGAGGAAAGTTTTGACAAGACAGTTGTTGTTGCACTCTCTTGTGGTAGGCTACCAGCATATAGAGCACTATAGCCGCAAGCAGATGGTCAGTACCCCAGCTTTAATACTCTATCGCAGAACATCGCAAACCACATCTGAAGCTGCTGTGGCAAGGCTTTCGCTTGACGCTACCAGCGTCACTTCGGTGGCAGGGGGACAATTCCCCTCCCGTCTTTCTAGGGAAAAGGGTAAGGGGTAGTCAATGACCAGATCATCTCCCCAGGGTACAAGGCTAAATACCTATGCATTTCATTATCCCGTGGAGGTAGTAAGGAGGTTACAAATTTGGGTAAAGCATCCCAAATAACGTGTAGAAAGGGATAGGTGACATAATCCCTGGGGTTCATTTGTGACGTAATCCATAGTCAATGTGTAGAATTGTGCCAGTAGTCCTCAGTGAGGACTGAGGGTGTGCAACACAATTCACAGGGAGTGAGCCTTGGGAAGGAATTCCATTTTAAAAGCTCACACCAAAAAAAAAAAAAAAAAAAGAAAAGTGTAGATTCACTGGGTCTGGCTTAATTGCCAAATATTTCGGTGCAGATCTTCTCCTTTCCTTTCAACCACAGCAGTCTATCGTAAGGGACTTAGGGTGTACATTAAAATTCACAAAGAGGGGGCCTTTTGGAATAGAAGGCATTTCAAAAACTCATCCCAATAACAGGTGGCAATTTATTGGTGAGGTAATCCACAGGTATTGTGGGGAATGAAGAGTGTCAGCAGACCATAGTGAGGTGTCATGGTGTTCAACACAAGTAATGGAGTACAACACAAGTAACGAGTGGACTTGGGGAAGGAAATGCTGAGTGGCCAAATATTTGTATGCAGAGCTTCTCATTTCCTTCTAAGCGTCAGCTATCCTTGGGGAGGACTTGTGGTGTGCAGCACAATTATCATGGAATGGGCCTTGGGAAAGAAATGCATTTTTAAAGTGCAACCTAATAACGAGGGGCAATTTATTTGTGGCTTAATCCCCGGGCATGGGATTGGCGACCAAATCAACCATCATTAGGGTTGCTTTACTCGATGCCCCCTTTTTTCCTTTTCTTTTACGTGTCATTAGTTCTAGTGAGGACTGATGGTGAGTAACACAATTAACATGCCGTAGGCAGAGTACAGAGGGCAGTAGTGCAGAAGTACAGGCCAGTAAAAGACCGGCAGAAGAGAGGCCTTTGAAGAACACGAAACATGCAGCATAGCGGAGTAGTTGCTGTGCACAAGGGGGTGCCAGGTTGGTAAAGAGACTATGGCTGCTGTCAGCAGGTGAGGGCATTGGGAGCCCAGGGGCTGGCCGAAGGAAAAGAGGTTTGTCATGCAGGGGACATGGACATTGTATTCTTACCGGGGCCGCCTGCAGTTCTTCTTTGGGTTTCGAGCTGCTGGGAGGCGGGTCGATTGGAGGTCCTAGGACACTAGTTTCCTTGGGGATGGAAGTGGATATCTTAAGGTAAACCGGGAGATAGTGTGATGGGGGCTTTCCCAACCCAATGGGCACTATTAGAGGTTCTTGCTAGTTGCCAAGACACATTGTATAAAGCATTCTTGGCCCAGGTAATTTATCACAAGGCGGTAAGAGGGTTCGGTATTACGCCACTGCTTAATGACCAATGGTCCGAAAGGAAGCCTTTATATGCGGTCGGTAGTAATACCGCAGGCAGTATAGGTTAAGTGGGCCCCGGTTAAGGCCTTGGACAGGGTGGCAAAGAAGCTGATCTAGGCGAGCAGTAATACCTCAGATGCCCAGAGGAAAGTAATGAGGGTTGCGCTAGCAGGAATTTATCGTAGGTTCTGGGGTAGTAGTTCCCTTTGGGAGACAGGATGGTGGAAACACAGCTCGTCATAGGTTCCGGGCAGACGGGCATGTATTCCTTCAAGGAAAACGGGATATAGTGTGAACTGGGGGGCCTTCACAACTCTAGGGCCAAGGAGAGGGTGAGTAATTTATCACAGGACTTCCCAGATAATAAAAGAGAGCGGTGGCATCAAGTTGGAGGGCAGATGTTGGTAGATGGGCAGTAGCTCGTTACACGGACAATGCTAGGGGCTATTGTGGAGCACAGTTAGCGTAGAATTTTATTTGCCCCCTAGTTTGGAGAAAGCCGAGCTTGGTGGGAGGAATTCTTTTAATAACGCGATGGAGCGAACTATGAGGCTAGGAGGGTCTGTAGCCAGACAATAAGGTTGATATGGCTTCCAGTTTTAAGGGGCAGTCGTTACCTAGTAGTAAAAGGGGTTCCCATTGGAGTACAGGAGGCAGAAACATATCTTTAAGCACCCATAGTGGGGTCGTGCGGGGGGGAGAGAGCCCCCCCTTTAAGGAAAGGGGCGCTTATGGCTATACGAGGACTAGCAGCTCTGCTTTGTCTGTGTCCGCAGCTAGGTTTCCAACCAGTAGCGGGGACTCATCTGTAGGCTATGGAATCTTAGGTAAGATACGGGGATGGCATGAGGTCGCAGAAGAGTATATCTACCCAGAGATCCCAGGGGCCCAAAAGGGGTAGGATTTTATTATCCCGCTTGCTTGGACGAAGCTGAGCTTGGGGGGAAGGAATTCTTACAATAACGCAATGGAGCCTACTACGCGGCCAGGAGGCTCCATAGCCAGACAATAAGGTTGATATGGCTTCCAGTTTATAAGGTGCAGTTGTATCCCAGTAGTAAATGGGTACCTATGGGAGAATCTGGGGCAGAAGCGTGTCCTTAGGCACCCATAGTGTGGGGGGTGCGGGGGTTGGAGCGAGGCCGCTTAGGGGGAGCACTTTTTGGTCATACTAGTACCAGCAGTTCCGTTTTTGGTCAACAGCACAATTGTAGTGGTGTTAAAGAGGCCCATCAGGGGTAGCGGGGGGAGGGCGAGTTCGACAGTGGCCGACTCGCCCTGTGGAGGATTTTCTTCCAGAAGAAATGGGGGCTACCCCAAATGTGGACTGATTTACTTGACTTTCCCCTTGGAAGGGGGTTGAATTAATGTGGGCACTGGGCAGGCAGGAGGGGGGACTGACCTGCTGGTGGTCCTGGCCTTTCTGCCCTACCCCGGGATGCCAGAAATTGAACATTTTGGGGGATTTGGCCTAGTGGTAGGTCTCCCCTGGCAGGTATGGACCGCGATGCGGTGCCCTGGAAGTTACTAATCAAGGGATGACCTTGGTTTAAGGTGAGGGCGATGAATAAGGTTAAGGGGCCTTCTGGCACTTGACATTAACCTCTTTGAAATGTTCCTTTGTAAAGGAAGGTCGAGATACTGATGTGTGGCTTGCACAATCTATGAGCTGTTCATCTGCCCTATGACCTGCTTGTCAAAAACAATTATGTATGATCTGGCTGATCTTATGAACGGTGTTCTCATAACAATGTTTGCTTAACTATGCCAAAGGTTGTCACTTATCATTTCACAGTGAGTGGTGTCTATATGAATAAAAGGCTACGCCCTTGGTTAAACCACAGTAATGTCTATTGTTCATCTCCTTGGGAGTGATGCAGTGAGGCGCAGCGAGTGGCACGTGTGAGCGCACTATGAAGGCGCACCCGGCGCATAGCAGAGTGGCGCCCTTAGTCGTGGAACGGGCAGGAGCAGCCAAGGGGGAGAGTTGTCCTCTGTTGTTGTCGCCACATCGGAGGGGTGGCTCCCAAGACGTCATTGGGGGCCGCTCAAGGAGGCAGCAGCTTTATAAGGTCCCGCGAGGCGAGGGATCGGCCTCTTTTCCCTTCGCTGAGCACCAAGAGCCATCGCACTGGATTTGCACAACCACCCACCCACCCTGGCAAGAAGGCAGAATGTGGCAATCTTGGCGGATTTTCTTCCAGAAGAAATGGGGGCTAGCCCAAATGTGGACTGATTTACTTGACTTTCCCCTTGGAAGGGGGTTGAATTAATGTGGGCACTGGGCAGGCAGGAGGGGGGACTGACCTGCTGGTGGTCCTAGCCTTTCTGCCCTACCCCGGGATGCCAGAAATTGAACATTTTGGGGGATTTGGCCTAGTGGTAGGTCTCCCCTGGCAGGAATGGACCGCGATGCGGTGCCCTGGAAGTTACTAATCAAGGGATGACCTTGGTTTAAGGTGAGGGCGATGAATAAGGTTAAGGGGCCTGCTGGCACTTGACATTAACCTCTTTGAAATGTTCCTTTGTAAAGGAAGGTCGAGATACTGATGTGTGGCTTGCACAATCTATGAGCTGTTCATCTGCCCTATGACCTGCTTCTCAAAAACAATTATGTATGATCTGGCTGATCTTATGAACGGTGTTCTCATAACAATGTTTGCTTAACTATGCCAAAGGTTGTCACTTATCATTTCACAGTGAGTGGTGTCTATATGAATAAAAGGCTACGCCCTTGGTTAAACCACAGTAATGTCTATTGTCCATCTCCTTGGGAGTGATGCAGTGGGGTGCAGCGAGTGGCACGTGTGAGCGCACTATGGTTTAATCCAATTAGAGGGCTCTTATACACAGAGTAAAAAAACAGAACATGATTAGCATTTTTGCAGCCTAGATTACAGACAGGACATATGCCATGACTTGCCATAGGGTTAGGCCAAATGCACGTAAAAGAGGCCAAGGGGAGAGTGCCCATCCTTATCTAATTATAAAGCTTCCTCATTGGTTTGAAGAAGAACTAGGAATTCCTCAAAATGATACTCTACCTTGAGATTTAAAAAGGAGTAAATTAGACTCCCAGAGGAAGATACACCTTCGATTGTCTTCTGCATTACTTGCCAAAAGGTCTTTTTAACTGGCAAGACTGCGCTCGAGGTGATCGTAGTTGGAGCGGGCCAAAAATAGCCCAGGCCTTGATTAATTAATGACTTCTTAATCTATTGTAGTGAGGGGATATTTATCACTGAGATTTGCTTATTATGTCGCTTAGGGCCTGATTTAGATCTTGCTGGTCCAGTCGCCAGCCAACCATGGCAGCGGGCTCCAGTACTCCATCGGATCGACAGATTTCCAGCTGCAATATTTAGATGATTACGCGATACACAGAAGACCGCCGTGAGCTGCGGCCTTCTGTGCTGGCAACCCGCCCTCCATTGCCATCCTGATGGCAGGGGCCCATCAAGGCGATTTAGATATTCCTGTTGGGCTGGTGGTGTCCTGTTGGCAGAGTCCAGACAGGGGGCGACCACAGTGTGGGGAGACAGGTAAGTCACCTTTTGAAATGTACGTAAAACATAAATGTGTGGTGTACGTGTACATATGTATGTGTAGGATATGTGTAGTGATCTTAAAATGTAGATACTGCTGGATACACAACCAACAAACACGCACCATGCAATGTATATCCGCACACACCACAAACACCTACCTTCAATTGCATGAAAACGGAGTGCCAGTCCGTCACGGTCAGGGTGCAGTAGGGCGGGGGACCTGGACAATGGCGTAGAAGGGGAAACTGCATCTTGTACCCCTGGAAAAGGTGAGGAGTCACCCCTTTTCTTACCTTTCTGCTGATTCGAAGCAGAAGGGATTCCCACAAGAATTCCCTTAGAAACAACCCATATCCAAATCTGGAGGGGGGCAATCCTTGCTGGAGTCCTGCTACCACCTGCTGCAGCCCATTTCGCAATAGGGACAGGGAGCAAAGTCATGGCAGAGTCGGCAGGACCGCGGCAGTCCTCTCTCCCATTCCCACTGCCAGGTTGACGGGTGGGAGGCCCAACGAAAAAGGCCACTCTGTCGTGTTCCTGCCAGCATCTAAACCAGGCCCTTAGTGCTGCTCTATAGTGAACCAGCTCTTCAGTCGACCAAAGCTTGAACCAATACAAGATGGGTTTTAGTCTTGCACATTCGCTTATCTTACACAGGACTAAGTCCAGACTCAAAGGTAAGCGATGGGAGCTCTGTAGTTACTTCAGCAAAGTTCTTATAAAGGACTTCTCTGGCAGAAGTAGATCTTCAACAGCGAGCCTTCAAATCAGCTCCATAAAGTGCCGCTTTGAAGGCCTGTGCACTACAAACCTTCAAATCAGGAGAGACTTGGAAATTGTTGAATCCCCTAAAGAACTTGGTTATCGCACTAGCTCTGTATTTAAAGCAGGCCTTACTTTTAGCAACTTGATCAGCTCATCTATCGCTTTCCGACAATTTAATGCCCAGATAATCAAATTCTTTAACTATTTCGAGTTTTAGAGTCTACAGTGGTCAAGTACCTGCTAAGCCTCTTGTTGTTGAATGTCATAAAATCTAGGTTTGTTTGCATTAATTTCCAATCCATTGTTTTTGCAAAATTGCCTGAATTTATCAATCAGAATCTGTAGGCCTCTGGGTGTTTTGGAAATCAAGAGGGTTTCATCAGTGAAAAGTAATTTCCTGCCAGGGTAGGCATTCTCAGAATTGAGCAAACATTTTATGCACTCATTGATAAACAGCTGCACCCCTCGGTTTATTTCAGTTTTGCTCACAAGTTCACATTATGGACCACTGCGGACCCTGGCATAATTTTCTCTATGTAAATGTATAATAATAGACAGTAAATCTCAAGGAAAACTAATGTCAGATAGAACTTGCCACAGCTTAGCCCTTGGAACCAAATCGAACATGGCGTGTGCATCCATAAACACAACATAAAGGCTGCACTTGCCCAGGTTCACCCTTTTCCACCTAATCAGCTGAAATGGAAAAGCTTGATCAACAGTGCTTATTCTTTTGTTGGAAACCAGCCTGTAGTTCGATTAGAATAGAATTGAAACCTGGGTCGGAGCCCATTTGGGATGTAAGGCCACGCTTTTTCCAGTGGAATCAGAAGATATACATGTGGTTCTACTGGAATGGTCCCACTCCTGTAGACTGGCGGTGGTAAATGTCTACTCGAGGCCGGTTACCATCTCACAGGAGTCTCCTACCATCGACAAATTAGCGGATCTTTTGGCTGAGCTCCCTCAAGGGTTCCCTTTTGTAGTGGGTAGGGACTTGAATTCACATTATGAACCTTTACCAGGTCTTTTAGACTGGGCCTGTCTAGAGGAAGAGGCAAGGTGGCGAGTACCATCGATAGTATCCATCCCTCCAAAAGCTTGGAGCCCACTGGCAGTGCAGATTACTGCCCTAACTTTGAGATATGGGCTCAGGGCTTGCAACGGGCGAGTTAAATCTGATATCCCGAGCAAACCCACATTCAACCGAAAAGGCAGGGAATCAAGACTAGACTACATTCTAGTGCAGCTTTCTTCCTGGTCGCATGTCGCTGACTTTAGGGTAATTGACAGAGAAGATAGCGATCATAACGCCCTGGAATTGGACTTTCTCCTCCCTGGCTGGGCCGGCGGGGAAGCAGAATTGCCCAAGCCAAACTCCGACCTAGTCCTTGAGAGCAACAGGAAAAGAATCAAATGGGAAAAATTAGCAGCAAGCACAGCCAAGCTCCCTCGGTTTTATAATAACCTTATTCCCACTTTGGAGAATATGGCGTTTTTAAGTGATAAACCAAGTTCAGAGGCCAATAATAAACAAATTTGGCTGTATCACGAAGAACTTGTAACGACTTTATCTGTAGATTTATTTAATAATGGTCCAAGGAGGGGGGGCGCAAGGAACCAGTGCACTTGGTATAATGCGACGTGCCGCAGTGCAAGGAGGGATCTCTTGTTGAGTATTAAGAACCGCAAAGACAGGTCGGAGATCCAAACTAGGAGACGTGAATAGAAGAGGCTGATTGCTAACGCCAAGATTGAATGGGACCAGAATAAATGGGAAGAACTCGCTAGATCCCTAGCCTCCATGGACTCAAGGAAGTTCTGGCGAATTGTCAGTTAAGGTTCTGGGGAACTCGCCCCGGCAATAGAGCCAAATATTTCCTCTAAAACCTGGCAGGAGCACTTCCAATCTCTGTATACAGAGGCGTCAGGCCGTGGGGGCTGCAGTGCCATCCCGTCAGTCCATAATTGCATGGAAGGGGATCCATTCACAATAAGGGAGGTTCAGGTTTCCATAACAGGTTTGTCAACCGGAAAGGCACCCGGCCTGGATGGTCTCCCTGGTGATCTTTTTAAACAGGAGCCAGATATATGGGCCCCTTATTTCCTGGTGCTATTTAATGCGATTCTAAAGGGTATGCAGGTGCCCTGTACTTGGCTGGGCGCAGAGGTGGTCCCGATCTTTAAGAAAGGTTCACCCCTGCTCCCATCCAACTACAGGCCCATCAGCCTGATAGATGTGTCGCAAAAACTCTTTGGAAGGCTCATCCTAGACCGGTTAGAGAATTGGATAGAGGAAACCGCCATTATGAGCCCTTTTCAGGCTGGGTTCAGAAGGGGGGTATCCACTATGGACCAAATTTTTCGCCTTAATCTTATTTATTGGAGGACGGCACTTGTGGAGGGGGGCTGCCTGTACACGGTATTCGTGGATTTACGGGCCGCCTTCGACCTGGTGCCTAGATTCAAACTTTGGAGCGTCCTGGGCGATTTGGGAGTCCCGCCAGACATCCTGGCTATTCTGATTAAACTACACCAGGACAATTTTGCGCAGGTCAGGTGTGGCAGGATGGGGGGCTTAACTGAAAGATTCCCCGTTGACAGGGGGGTGAGGCAGGGATGTGTGCTCGCACCCACCCTGTTTTGCCTCTTTGTCAACGGGGTCATCGACCATCTGTCCAGGCTAGAAGACATTGACGCCCCCAAATTGAATGGCTGCAGGGTGCCTGCCATAATGTTTGCAGATGACACCCTGCTGCTTTCCAAATCCCCCATGGGAATCCAACGGATACTCGACGGGTTCCTAGAGTTTTGTACTGAGAGGGGCCTCGAAATTAATGCCTCCAAGACAAAATTTATGATTCTGAACCCTACCCCCTCCACATGCCCCAACCCTTTGTTAGGCACGGTGTGACTGGAGAGGGTTACCACATTCGAATATCTGGGGGTAACCCTGAATGAGAAAATGACATGGGGGACACATACGATTAAGGCAAATTTGAAACTATCGCAGAAGGCGGGGGGTGTCCTGAGAATGGCGGGTAAATCTATCTACCGCCCACTGGGCCCTATGATACAGATTTACAAATCCCAAGCACGGGGCTAAGTTGTATACGGGGCGGAACTTTGGGGCCATGTTTCTGTAAAAACTTTATCAATCACAGAAAACAAATTTCTTAGACAGTTAGTGGCCCTTCCCTCGAGTACCCCACTGCTTCCTCTCAGATTGGATCTAGGTTTAAGGCCAATTGCTGAGGAGTTAGGTTTAAAGCCCTTAGCTTTTTGGCGACGAATATGGAGCAGCCAGGATCTTGGTGATTATAGAAGCGAGCTCCGAGAGTTCTTGGCTTTACCAAACACCAGTAACATTCCCTGGCTAAAATACATAAGGAGCGCATGCGAAAGTTTAGGTCTTCCGGAACTATGGACTGACCCTGCTATCTCAAGTAGGAGGACCTCCCGAAAGGCACTCTCACAACTTTACTATCAGTTGAAGCTGACTACTAATATAGGTAATACACGGGTGGGATCATTGACTCACACATTCATACAACTCAAAGATTCCTACCAAATGGAAAGTGTATTAGATGGCATGGGTCCTGTGCTGGCAAGAAAATTATATCTACACTGGAGATATGGCTCTCTACCCTTGAGGGCCTTCACTAGCTCTTGGTCCAATCCCCCAGCAGCAGAACAGTGTCCAGCCTGCACACATCCTCATGAGAGTGACCTACATGTGCTCTTCTTTTGTAAGGCCTACCAAAGAGCGAGGAGGTATTGGCTCCTACCTGTTCTCAAAATATGGGCTTTAGGAAATATCTGCCCGCGTTTAGAATCCTTAAAACTGACTTGTCACCCCCGATTGTCTTTGCTGTAGCAAAGTATTTAATGGCTGTGGCACACACGATCTCGTATTCTAAAAGAGGGGGGTATTGTATAAAGTTACAAGATATTGGTTTATCTTTATTATGGATTTTAATGTTTGAACTATGTAATTTTTAAGCTTGTGTGCAATTGAAAATCTTTTTTAAAAAACATTGTAAATTTTAAATTTCAAATAATGTTATGCATTTATATCTTTGATGGTCTAAATGACCGAGAATAAAGATTATTGAATTGAATTGAATTGAATAGAATTTACAGACATCCAGGCTGTGAGTTTGTCCAGAGTTTCTTTACAGAATAGTTTCTTCAAGTTAGCTACTAGGCAGATGGAGTGGCAATTGCCTGATACGTTGCGTGATCCCTTCTTAAAGATGGGAACGATCTCAACGCCCTTAAACGTCTCTGTGATTGGGCTTGTCTGAAGAATTGCATTGCTTAAGATGGTAATATATGGCTGTTAGACCTGGCACCTTGGCGTGGGTCTCCCTTCCATTTTTTCGCTGTTGCCTCATGTATTTTTGCTGGTATTAGTTGCTCAGGGCATTGGGCCACTGTTGTCCAGTGCTACAGTGTAAGTGCTCCCTATTGTAAATTAATGTATAATTTGTGATTCCATGATTGGTTGGTTTGGTTTACCTGTCAGACCCTAGTACAGTGCACCAGGAGTACCCAGGGCTTGTAATCCAAATGCTGCTGGTGGGCTTGCAGCACTGGTTGTGCCACCCACAGAAGCAGCCTGTAAAAATGTGTCTAAGGTCTGCCATTGCAGAGCCTGCAGGCAGTCTGGTACTGTCATGCTGACTGGGCAAGTGCACCCACTTGCCAGTCCCTAAACCTTCCCTTTTTCTTCATATCAGACACCCCTATGGTAGGCCCAAAGGCAGGGTGCATTGTAAGCATAAGGTAGGACATGCCCTGGTGTGTGTGGCATTTTCTAATAGTGAAATACAGCCATTTTCGGTTTTCACTATTGCAAGGCTACCTGTTCTCCATAGGCCAGAATGGGCAGTTTGGTTATTTCATTTTATAATCCTAACTGACTCAGGGAACATGGTAGAAATCCGAATTTAGTATGCCTGAACTCAGAATGATAAAATACATATTTTAGTGAAGTTGGTTTTAACATTCTGTGTTTGAAAATGCCACTTTTAGAAAGTAAATGGGAGCAAAAACAGCTAAGCGCGCACTCTGTAGATTGACAAAAGAAACTATTAATCTAAATGTGTTCACGTTATCCTGCTTGTGTGTGCAATGCCTGAGGTGGTTCTACCCTACCACCTATTAATGAGATCTGCGACTAGACCACTGTGGTCTAGACAGGAAATGCACTACCTAATTCACTCGATAAAAGAGTGTGTTAAATGCTTCAACAATATTAACGTACGTTTGAATAGTTAAAGTTATTGTAAACAATTGATAAACACCAAATTAAAAAGCAAAATTGTTTACAAAAGTTAATCATATGATATCCATAGAAAATTCGAAGAATCCAAAGTAGAAGAATTTCAACAAATGTTTCCTTTGGATGTGTAATCTTTTATTACCACATCTATATGCGAAAATCCAAAAAGTTCTTGAAAGAAAATCAAATCAATCCCAATGCATTTCGGGTGTTGAAATCACCCTTCTTCAGGGAATCTACAAATAACAAGAGAATTCATATTTACAATATTGCACATGATCGTTTAAATGGACACAATTCTTTATAGTAATAGTTAAACCAAATGTTGGAGATAGATGTATTAAGGAGAAGAATGGTGTTTCATCTATCAGGAGGATAGTAAATTGAGTGCAGTTGATGATTAAATCTCCTAAAGTATTCACGAGGAGAATAATACCAGTCAATAGAAAAGAAGAAAAGAACCACAAGGCCCACAGTGCACCAGAATGCCGCGTGTCTATGTCCGTTAAACAAAAATGCTGTGCAAAAAAGCTAAAGAAACTACCTTGAGTTCAGGATGTGATAAAAGAACCTGTCAGTGATAAAAACAAAGAGAAAATCTAGCTCACAACCTAAAAGAGAAAATAAAAATCAATAAAAATGGAGGCTATTGCAGCTAGTATAAGCATTAAATCATCAATTGTAAAATCTAAGTGATAAGCCCTCGCTAGTAATTACCTTGTGTGAGTTCGAGGGAGCTCAAAAATGATAGCTGGTGTCCTCATGCAGACTCGATAATGGAGTTACTTCTTAATGGAGCATAAAGCTCCTGTAGAGTGCACTCGTAATATGTGCAAATGATATCCACTGTCTCAAGGCTTAAGGATCAAAATCACGGATCACTAAAAGTGAAAATAAAATTCACAGACAAAAATGTAACTTACGTTAAGTGGGGCAACAGCGCAAAAAGTTTCGTTTTCCAGCCTCGAGGGGAAGTTCCTTACCTATATCCTAGAGGACATGACGATGTGAACTGGAAAAATATTCCGGTAAGAGAAAGATCCCAGGTGTGTTTAGCCAGGTGAGGACTCGCGCGTTTATTCCCGCGAACGTTTTGTGCCGGTCACGTGTGAATTAGTAAAGAGAGATGACGGACTCACCAGCCAAGTGAAAGAATACAACCAAAATAAAAGAATACAGTATCGGCCATTTGTGAGAGGTGTCCCTGTCGTGATGTGTGAACAGTGGATGTAGTGTCTGGGCTGGAAGTACAAGAAGCAAACAGTAAAATCCAAGAAGCAATGGTAGTCATACATGCCAAAAACACTAAACCTCATATGTACAAGCAGACATCATTATAAAGATAATTCTAACTTAATAAACATTACGTGTAACATGCATATCTTCATGAAATTGTTATGGTTACGCTAGTACATATATCAATGGAGAATGACAATCTAATAAATTTTTTTATATACATTGTCGTGATGTACTCTGAGTGATATGAAGTACTGAAAAATGTATTCAAATTAAATTAATAATAACAAACCGTTCATGACGTACTAATGTAATAATCTGAATGTCTAAGCAAAACAAACCAATGTCTACTGTTATTTGGAATGTTACCAGAAAATCAAAAGGCTTGAATTCGCAATCTTGCCCGCATTCCCAGGGATAGGTCCCGGTGTAACATTAATTACATAATTTGCAAAGCAGTTACATGTAAACAATATACACGTCATAAGTTGACTAACATGAAATATTCTGTGTTAAAAGGATAACCCATCAAAGACACTAAATATTCAGGATGCTTAAAACAGTGAACCTGCTGCGTAATACAAATACAATTGTAAACGTGCAAAAAAGTATAAACACCGTGAGCGCGGCTGATGGTGGCTGGACTGGGCCTGAGCTCTTAAGTAGTTGAAACATTGCTAGAATGTGCTAACACGTGAACTGGTACTCATAGGAAGCAAGAAAATTCTATCCGGTCATTTAGACCCTTTGACGTGTATATTGTTTACATGTAACTGCTTTGCAAATTATGTAATTAATGTTACACCGGGACCTATCCCAGGGAATGCGGGCAAGATTGCGAATTCAAGCCTTTTGATTTTCTGGTAACGTTCCAATTAACAGTAGACATTGGTTTGTTTTGCTTAGACATTCAGATTATTACATTAGTACGTCATGAACGGTTTGTTATTATTAATTTAATTTGAATACATTTTTCAGTACTTCACATCACTCAGAGCACATCACGACAATGTATATAAAAAAATGTATTAGATTGTCATTCTCCATTGATATATGTACTAGCGTAACCATAACAATTTTCATGAAGATATGCATGTTACACGTAATGTTTATTAAGTTAGAATTATCTTTATAATGATGTCTGCTTGTACATATGAGGTTTAGTGTTTTTGGCATGTATGACTACCATTGCTTCTTGGATTTTACTGTTTGCTTCTTGTACTTCCAGCCCAGACACTACATCCACTGTTCACACATCACGACAGGGACACCTCTCACAAATGGCCGATACTGTATCCTTTTATTTTGGTTGTATTCTTTCACTTGGCTGGTGAGTCCGTCATCTCTCTTTACTAATTCACACGTGACCGGCACAAAACGTTCGCGGGAATAAACGCGCGAGTCCTCACCTGGCTAAACACACCTGGGATCTTTCTCTTACCGGAATATTTTTCCAGTTCACATCGTCATGTCCTCTAGGATATAGGTAAGGAACTTCCCCTCGAGGCTGGAAAACTAAACTTTTTGCGCTGTTGCCCCACTTAACGTAAGTTACATTTTTGTCTGTGAATTTTATTTTCACTTTTAGTGATCCGTGATTTTGATCCTTAAGCCTTGAGACAGTGGATATCATTTGCACATATTACGAGTGCACTCTACAGGAGCTTTATGCTCCATTAAAAAGTAACTCCATTATCGAGTCTGCATGAGGACACCAGCTATTATTTTTGAGCTCCCTCGAACTCACACAAGGTAATTACTAGCGAGGGCTTATCACTTAGATTATACAATTGATGATTTAATGCTTATACTAGCTGCAATAGCCTCCATTTTTATTGATTTTTATTTTCTCTTTTAGGTTGTGAGCTAGATTTTCTCTTTGTTTTTATCACTGACAGGTTCTTTTATCACATCCTGAACTCAAGGTAGTTTCTTCAGCTTTTTTGCACAGCGTTTTTGTTTAACGGACATAGACACGCGGCATGCTGGTGCACTGTGGGCCTTGTGGTTCTTTTCTTCTTTTCTATTGACTGGTATTAATCTCCTCGTGAATACTTTAGGAGATTTAATCATCAACTGCACTCAATTTACTATCCTCCTGATAGATGAAACACCATTCTTCTCCTTAATACATCTATCTCCAACATTTGGTTTAACTATTACTATAAAGAATTGTGTCCATTTAAACGATCATGTGCAATATTGTAAATATGAATTCTCTTGTTATTTGTAGATTCCCTGAAGAAGGGTGATTTCAACACCCGAAATGCATTGGGATTGATTTGATTTTCTTTCAAGAACTTTTTGGATTTTCGCATATAGATGTGGTAATAAAAGATTACACATCCAAAAGAAACATTTGTTGAAATTCTTCTACTTTGGATTCTTCGCATTTTCTATGGATATCATATGATTAACTTTTGTAAACAATTTTGCTTTTCAATTTGGTGTTTATCAATTGTTTGCAATAACTTTAACTATTCAAACGTGCGTTAATATTGTTGAAGCATTTAACACACTCTTTTATCGAGTGAATTAGGTAGTGCATTTCCTGTCTAGACCACAGTGGTCTAGTCGCAGATCACTTTTAGAAAGTAGGCATTTTCTTGTCTACCCTTTCAAACCTGCCTCTGCTAGGCTGTGTATTCCTTGTCTGGAGTTTTGAGTGACAGGGCTGGAGAATTCCAGGAGACAGGGTGAGGTGTCCCAGTGGTGAATGGAGAGATCTGCATCTAGATGGGTGGGAGGAGTTGCACCTGGGACCTAAATAGGGCTGTGCCTTCCCTCCACAATGCTGGCTCCACCTCCTGCGGTGTGTCTGATGTCTCTGCCCTGCACTCTGAAAGAAAAGAAGGAGTCAGGTAAACAAAGTGCTCCCGGACTGACCAGAACCGGTTTGAACAAGGCAAAGGCCCCTCTGCCCTCAGAGGACAAAGGATTTTGGGGTATAAATATTGGGACCCTGATCCCAAGAATTTAGATCACTTGGGGAAACAAGAAGAAACTCTGCTGAGGAGAGGCAACAAGAAGAAATTGAGGAGAGACTATCCCTGAAACTGGGGGATTGGCCTGCAAGGGTTGCCTACTGCCAAAGAGAGGAGAAAGGAACTTTGGGTGTACTTTTGCTCAACTTGTGAATGATCTCCAAGGGCTTGGAAAAGAGCTTGCCTCCTGCTGAAGTCTCAGGAACAACAGACTTCACCCCCCAGCTCCCCAGAGTTCTTTGTAAGTGCCTGCTTCCGTTGTTGAGCATTCTGAGGGACTGCGTGTCACAAGGAGCTGGAAGCGCGACTCAAGAAGGAGAAGCGTGCCGTCATTGGAACTGTTGCCGTCGCATCGCGTAAAGTGTGTCGCCGCTGCAGCATCGCATCGAGCGGAAGCGTCTCGCATCATCCAGGAAGTGTCTTGCAACGTCGAAGAAGCGTGTCGCCATCGCAGCCATCGTAGCTGACGCATTGCACCGCTTCAAGAGAAGAGTCTTGCATCGAGGAAGAAGCGTGTCGCCATCGCAGCCATCGTAGTTGTCGCATTGCACCGCATCAAGAAAAGCGCCTCGCATCCACGGAGAAGCGTGCCGCCGTTAGAGCTGCTGTCGTCGCATCGCGCAAAGGGGTGTCGCCGCTGCAACATCGCATCGAGCAGAAGCATCTCTCAACGTCAGAGAAGAGTGTCGCTGCCAAGGCCGCTGTCGTCGCAACGTGTAAAGGGTGTCGCCGCTGCAGCTGAAGCATCGAGTCGAGTCTTCGCGCATCATTGGAGAAGCGTGCCGCATCTGGAAGATCTTCACGCCTTTATTTCTTTGCACCAAAAACTTCATCGCATCAACATCGTTGCAACACTTTCGTTGTCCTGCGTGTCGCATCTAAAAGGTACATTGACTTAAAGTGTTGCATCTAAGAACTTAAGAGAACTAAGCAAAATTCTACCATCTAAAGTAACAGTATTGTGTATTTTTGTCGTTTAATGGTCTTGTGGTAAATCTATATAAAGAATACTTATTTTTGATATAAAACCTGTGTGGTGTCCATCTGTAGTGTTGTCACTTGCTTACTGTATTTGTTCACAAATGCTTTACACACTGCCTCTGAGATAAGCCGGTCTGCTCGTGCCAAGTTACCAAGGGGGTGAGCAGGGGTTATTTTAGGAGTGTACCCCCTTACCCTGACTAGAGGCGAGGGTCCCTATTTGTCACAAGTGCATACCTGTGCCAACTAGAGACCACCAAGTCTAACATTGGTGGTCAGCGGTGAGGATTCTGGACTTGCATTTGTGACTCATGTACAGTGATTGGTGAACACTACTTAGTGAGTTTAGACCATAACGCAACCAATACCTGTTGGTAGATTTCTTTTTGGGACTTTCTATTTTTGAGTACTGCCAAGCTTAACCATGGTGGAGAAAGCAGCATCCATAGTCTCTTTTGATAATGAATGGGAATGGGAAGAAGAGAAACTGGGAAGCTACAAAATACAACAGCTGAAATTCTTTTGCAAGAAATTTAATGTTTGCACTACTGGATGCAAAAATAAGCCAGAGTTCTACCAGGCGCTGAGGGCCTGGGTAGAAGCAAGGAATGCCACTGATGATGATAATGCAGAGGAGCAGCTGGAAGGGCCAGTGGGCCCAAGAGGAAGAAGAACCCCTTCCCCTCCCGGTAGCAGTGTTTCTGGTAAAAGTCTATCTCCAGAGGAGTTGGCAGATAGAAAAGAGTGTAGGATACACAAAATGGAGCTGACCAAGCTCAAGTTAAATGGGCAGTTAGAATTTGAAATGCAAAGTAGAAAGTTAGCCCTAGAAGAGAAGAAGCTACAGTTTGAACATGAAAGGGTTTTGAGGGAGTTGGAGTTGAAAGCCCAGAGCTTAGGGAGTACTCCCTCTGGTGGCAGCACACCGTCAATGCCTGTAGAATCTAGAGTTTACATCCCTAAAGATGTGGTGAAGGAATTTTTTTTAAATGATGATATTGGGCAGTGGTTCAAGGCCTATGAGGTAGCCATGTCTTCCCACCGGGTCCCTGAGAAGGATTGGGGAGCGGGGTTGTGGGGGCGGTTCCTTAGTGAGGGGTGGGACACACTTCTAGACTTGCCTTCTGATGTCTATAATTCCTATCCCCACATGAAAGATGCCTTAATGTCTAGATATGTTTTGACTCCTGAGATGTACAGACAGATGTTCAGGGGTTGCACAAAGATAGCAAACAGTACCTATGTTGAATATGTAACTTTTTTCTGCAGAGCATTGGATGGTTGGGTGAAGGGTAGCAAAGTTGATGATTTTCAGGGACTTCTTGATTTAATTGCATGGGAGCACTAGTCAAGTAACTGTTTTCCTGAGCTACGCCAGCACCTGATTGATAGTAGGCTGACTAATCCTAGGAAGCTTGCTGAGGAGGCAGACTGCTGGGTCATTACCAGGGTCCACAAGGGTCACGTGGGAGACTCAGCCAAGAGTGGGCAGGGTCCCCAGCAGAAGAGTGGGGGGGACAAGGGTAAACAGAGGGAGTTCCATAGGAGGCCTCAAAGTAATCCCCAAGGGAAACAAGGGAAAGGTTCTCAGCCTCCCCCCCAGAAACCGTCAGGGGCCCCGACAGGTCTACCTTTTCAAAGAGGGCCCCCCAAATGCTACAAATGTGGAGAACTGGGTCATTTTGCCAATGAACCCAAGTGTCGCCTGTTTGGAAAACCAGCACCCACTGGTGCAGCCTCCCAGCAGATGGCTAGTGTAGCCCTGGGTGAGGAGATGGGTGCCCAAGATGGGTGGGGTCCCGCAGAGATGTCCCGTGTCTCCTTAGGAGACTGTGAGGTGGTCCCCAGGACCCAGCTGCCTGATAACACTAAAAAATACAGGCAGTGGGTGACCATCAATGGCCATAGAGTGGAGACTCTTAGAGATACGGGAGCCAGTGTGACAGCTGTCAAGTGTCACCTGGTGTCTCAAGAGCATGTTATCTCTGGAGCATTCTACCCCGTTGTTGCCGCTGACAACACAGAGAGTCACTGCAAGGTGGCTCAGGTTCCCTTTGAGTGGGGGGGTCTCTGGTACTCTTCAGGTAGCTGTGAGGCCTGCCATGCCTATAGACTGTTTGTTAGAGAATGACTTGGAGAGCTCACCTTGGGCGAAGGCGGAGTGGAGTGCTCATCTAGATATGTTGGGTTTGCCTGAGTAGGCGTGTGTGACCACCCGGTCAATGGCAGCGAGTAAAGGTGCTCAAGAGGGCCTGGAGCCTGAGAGGGAGGCCCAGGTACCTTCCGAGTAGAGGCAGGGGGCATGGGAAACTGGCCACCGAAGTTCCCACGGTCCAGGAGGGAGCGGACCCTGAGGGGGATGCCCTGGAGCCTACAGGGGAACAGGGAGCCAAACTGGGGGACCTGCCTGAGCTGACTCATTGGCAGCAAGAAGGAGGACCATCCAGGGAGGAATTCTGCAAGGAGCAGAAAGAATGCCCTTCTCTTGTGGGTCTGCAGCAACAGGCTGCAGACCAGGCAGCAGGTGATCAGTCTGGATACCATTGGATCTACTGGGAGAATGACCTCCTGTAAACTGAGCCTAAGGTTGCTGAGCCTGGGTCAGCCCGTGTGCTGGTGGTACCCCAGCGCTTCAGAGCCTTCCTACTGGGGCTGGCTCATGATGTTCCATTGGCAGGACATTTGGGGCAGTACAAGACCTTTGAAAGGCTTGTCACCCGTTTTTATTGGCCCCAAATGCGCAGGAGTTCAGACACTTACTGCAGGACATGTCAGACTTGCCAGGCAAGTGGTAAGAGTGGGAGGAAGCGCAAGTCTCCTCTCCAGCCCTTCCCTGTAGTCAGCACCCCCTTTGAACGGGTGGGTATTGACATTGTGGGGCCACTGGACCCCAAGACAGCCATGGGCAACAGGTTCATCCTGGTCTTGGTGGACCATGCCACCCGGAAGCCATACCTCTGAGGATAGTGACGGCCCCGTGGTGGGACGAGCACTGATGGTAATTTTCTCCAGAGTGGGATTCCCTCACGAGGTAGTGTCTGACCAGGGAACCAACTTCATATCCAAGAATATGAAGTCCCTGTGGCAGGAGTGTGGTGTAACCTATAAGTTCACCACTCCTTACCACCCCCCAAGGAAATGGGTTGGTTGAGAGATTCAACCGAACCCTTAAAGGCATGATAATGAGTCTTGAGGAACCCATGAGGCGTAAGTGGGACATCCTCTTACCATGCCCGCTCTTTGCTTACCGTGAGGTGCCACAGAAAAATCTAGGGTTCAGTCCCTTTGAGCTTCTCTATGGACACCCCGTGAGAGGACCTCTAAGTCTGGTCAAGGAAGGCTGGGAGCAATCTCCCAGGAAACCTCCTCAGGATGTATATAGCTAAATGCTGGCCTTTAGGAACCAAACTAGGCGTTTCAGGCAACTCGCTGAGACGAATCTGGAAGCCAGCCAGGAGGAGATGAAGCGGTGGTACAACAAGAATGCCACTCTGGTTGAGCTTCAGCCTAGACAGAAGGTGTGGGTCATGGACCCAGTGGAGCCCTGTGCGCTCCAGGATAAGTGGACCGGCCCCTTTGAGGTTGTGGAGCGCAAGAGTCCGGTTACCTACTTGGTGGATTTGCGGTCTCCCAGGAACCCCTTGAGGGTTCTGCATGTCAACCGCTTGAAGCTCCACTTGGAGAGGCCCCAAGTGGGCATGCTCTTGCCAACAGATGCTGGGATGGAGGAGGAGACCGAGCCTCTTCCTGACCTCCTGTCAGCCAGAGAGCAAGATGGGTCAGTGGATGGTGTCAACCTCTCTTCCACCCTGACCCCTGAGCAACAGAATGACTGCCACCAGTTGCTGGGACAGTTTTCTGATCTGTTCTCCCTGGTTCCTGGTGTCACTGATTGGTGCGTCCATGAGGTGGACACTGGGGACAGTACACCTGTGAGGCACAAGGCCTACAGAGTGACTGACAGGGTGAGAGCTTGCATCAAGGAGGAGGTCTCAAAGATGCTTGCATTAAGGGTAATTGAGTCCTCTAGCAGTCCTTGGGCCAGCCCAGTGGTCTTGGTCCCAAAGGCTGCCGCGCCGTGTGCCATACCCAAACTCGTGTGGTTCTGTGTGGACTACCGAGGGCTCAATGCAGTCACCAGGACTGATGCACACTCCATCCCCAGAGCTGATGAACTCATAGATCGGCTAGGGGCTGCGCGATACCTCAGCACGTTTGACTTAACGTCTGGGTACTGGCAGATCGCCTTGACCGATGGGGCAAAGGAGAGGTCAGCATTCTCCACACCAGATGGGCACTAATAGTTCCGGGTGATGCCCTTTGGGATGAAGAATGCCCCTGCTACCTTTCAGATGTTGGTCAACCAGGTATTTTGGATGGACTGGATTCGTTCAGTTCCGCCTACCTGGATGACATCGCAGTGTTCAGCACCAGTTGGGAAGAACACCTGCGCCACCTCTGGGAAGTGTTGATGGCGCTGTGGAGGGCAGGCCTCATGATCAAGGCGAGTAAGTGCCAGATCGGGCAGGGTTCCGTGGTGCACTTGGGACACCAGGTAGGGAGCAGCCAGGTGGCGCAACTACAGCCCAAGAATGAAACCATCCGGGCTTGGGAGCCGCCCAAAACCCAGACAGAGGTGAGAGCCTTTTTAGGACTTTTTAGGGTTACTACAGGAGGTTTGTCAAGGGGTATGGCAACATTGTTGCACCCTTGACAACGCTGACTTCCAGGAAGCAGCCTAAGAAAGTGATTTGGACTGACACCTGTCAGGAAGCTTTTGAGGCCTTACAAACTGCTATGTGTGCAGCGCCCATGCTCTTGGCACCCAACTTCTCCAAGGAGTTCATAGTGCAAACAGACGCTTCATAGCATGGTGTGGGGGCTGTTCTATCACAGATGAATGAGGAGGGCCTAGATCAACCTGTAGCCTTCATCAGTAGGAGGTTACTTCCACGGGAACAGAGGTGGAGTGCTATTGAGTGTGAGGCTTTTGCTGTTGTCTGGGCACTGAAGAAGCTGAGACCCTACCTGTTTGGGAATTAGGGGTGGGCGGAATTTGCGGAATTAACCTTCGCAAATTATCGCGAGAATGTTTAAAATTATCGCAAACAAGCAGAAATATCGCAAAGATGCGGAAGTTTTTTTCCGGCATGTTCGCGAGATTTTCTGCATGGTTGCGGGTCGCCAACTTACCCATGTGGTTGCTTGCGGGCGCGGCCATCTTGTTTTGAGTTGTTCTCGCGGTGCATGATCGCGAGAAGAAAGACGTGATCGCGCGACGCATGACGTCACTGCGGGCGCGAACTGTCGCGAGACAGCGCAAATGGCTAAAAACAATACAACATCTCATGGAGAACGCGACCGGATCAAGAAAACTTGTCGGCGAACGCAGGGATTCAGGTAAGGCGATCGCGCGCGCGCGAGAATGTATCATTTTACAGCGCGAGCAAGAAACAAATTATCGCCAAGCTGCGGAAACCGGAATTTTTGACATTTTCGCGCTCTCCGCGGAACGCAAAAATGTCAAATTATCGCAATTTCCGCGAACGGAACGAAATTTTTGCCCAGGCCTATTGGGAATCACTTCTGGGTTCAGACAGACCACAGGCCCCTCTGATGGTTGATGCAGATGAGGGGTGAGAATCCAAAGCTGTTAAGGTGGTCCATTTCCCTACAGGGGATGGATTTCACGGTGGAGCATCGGCCCGGTACAGAACACGCCAATGCTGATGGTCTGTCCAGATTTTTCCGCCTTAGTGATGAGAACTCCCAGGAGGTAGGGTAGTTCTCCCCACATTTCAGCTGGAGGGGACACGTGTTAGACCTGGCACCTTGGTGTGGGTCTCCCTTCCATTTGTTCACTGTTGCCTCATGTATTTTTGCTGGTATTAGTTGCTCAGGGCACTGTGCCACTGCTGTCCAGTGCCACAGTGCAAGTGCTCCCTATTGTAAATTAATGTATAATTTGTGATTCCATGATTGGTTGGTTTGGTTTACCTGTCAGATCCTAGTACAGTGCACCAGGAGTGCCCAGGGCTTGTAATCCAAATGCTGCTGGTGGGCTTGCAGCACTGGTTGTGTCACCTACAGAAGCAGCCTGTAAAAATGTTTCGAAGGTCTGCCACTGCAGAGTCTGCAGGCAGTCTGGTACTGTCATTCTGACTGGGCAAGTGCACCCACTTGCCAGTCCCTAAACCTTTGCTTGTTCTTCATATCAGACACCCCTATGGTAGGCCCAAGGGCATGGTGCATTGTAAGGATAAGGTAGACATGCCCTGGTGTGTGTGGCATGTTCTAATGGTGAATTACAGCCATTTTCGTTTTTCACTATTGCAAGGCTACCTGTTCTCCATAGGCCAGAATTGGCAGTTTGGTTATTACATTTTATAATCCTAAATGACTCAGGGAACATGGTAGAAATCCGAATTTAGTATGCCTGAACTCAGAATGATAAAAGACTTCTTTTAGTGAAGTTGGTTTTAACATTCTGTGTTTGAAAATGCCACTTTTAGAAAGTAGGCATTTTCTTGTCTAACCATTCAAACCTGCCCCTGCTAGGCTGTGTATTCCCTCTCTGGAGTTATGAGTGACAGGGCTGGGGAATTCATCTAGATAGGTGGGAGGAGTTGCACCTGGGACCTGATTAGGGCTGTGCCTTCCCCCCACAATGCTGGCTCCACCTTCTGTGGTGCGTCTGATGTCTCTGCCCTGCACTCTGAAAGAAAAGAAGGAGTCTGGTAAACAAAGTGCTCCAGGACTGACCAGAACCGGTTTGAACAAGGCAAAGGCCCCTCTGCCCTCAGAGGACAAAGGATTTTTGGGTATAAGTATTGGGACCCTTATCGCAAGAATTTAGATCACTTTTGGAAACAAGAAGGAACTCTGCTGAGGAGAGAAACCAAGAATAAACTGAGGAGAGACTATCCCTGAAACTGGGGGATTGGCCTGCAGGGGTTGCCTACTACCAAAGAGAGGAGAAAGGAACTTTGTGTGTACTTTTGCTCAACTTGTGAAGGATCTCCAAGGGCTTGGAAAAGAGCTTGCCTCCTGCTGAAGTCTCAGGAACAACAGACTTCACCCCCAGCTCCCCAGAGTTCTTTAGAAGTGCCTGTTGCTGTTGTTGGGCTTTCTGAGGGCATGTGTGTCGAAAGGAGCTGGAAGCACGACTCAAGAAGGAGAAGAGTGCCGCCGTCGGAGCTGTTGTCATCGCATCGCGTAAAGTGTGTCGCTGCTGCAGCATCGCATCGAGCGGAAGCGTCTCACATCATCCAGGAAGTGTCTCGCAACACCGAAGAAGCGCGTCGGCATCGCAGCCATCGTAGTTGTTGCATTGCACAGCATCAAGAAAAGCACCTCGCATCCACGGAGAAGCGTGCTGCCGTTGGAGGTGCTGTTGTCGCATCGTGTAAAGGGGTGTCGCCGCTGCAACATCGCATCGAGCGGAAGCGTCTCGCAACATCGGAGAAGAGTGTCGCTGCCAAGGCCGCTGTCGTCACATCGCATAAAGAGTGTCGCCTCTGCAGCTGATGCATCGAGTCGAGTCTTCTCGCAACATTGGAGAAGCGTGCCGCATCTGGAAGATCTTCACGTCTTTATTTCTTTGCACCAAAAACGTCATCGCATCAACATCGTTGCAACACTTTTGTTGCCCTGCGTGTCGCATCTAAAAGGTACATTGACTTAAATTGTTGCATCTAGGAACTTAAGAGAACTAAGCAAAATTCTACCATCTAAAGTAACAGTATTGTGTATTTTTGTTGTTTAATGGTCTTGTGGTAAATCTATATTATGAATACTTATTTTTGATATAAAACCTGTGTGGTGTCCATCTGTAGTGTTGTCACTTGATTACTGTATGTGTTCACAAATGCTTTACACACTATCTCTGAGATAAGCCTGTCTGCTCGTGCCGAGCTAACAAGGGGGTGAGCAGGGGTTATTCTAGGAGTGTACCCCCTTACCCTGACTAGAGGCGAGGTTCCCTATTTGTCACAAGTGCATACCTGTGCCAATTAGAGACCCCCAAGTCTAACAATGACATCTAAACATCAAGGTTAGAACAGTATAGTACAGCTGGTATTTTATCGGGCCGAGGGGCTTTTCTGCTTTCTGGGGCTTTGAGGCTGCTTTAGTATTGGCTAAAGAGATGGTTAAGGTTTATTTAGTGCAATTTAAGGAGATGGGTTGGCGGTTGTGGGTTGTGGGAAGGAGAAAGAAAGCTCTTGGCTTCACAAGAATAGAGTACTCCAAATGAATCTCCCTGTCATTGGCTAGTACGTGAGCCTCTAGCTTTTTCTGCCCCATCTTGCCCTTATGCGTAATGAGGTGCCAAAAAAGCTTGGAATCCTTTTTCTTGGCTGCTTCAAGTAATTTACCCATTGTGGATTTGGTCCAAGCTTTCTTGGCAACCGGAATTGTTGACCTGTAGCAACTTCTAGCTTCGCTTAAGACCCCTTTATCACATAAACAGACAGCTCTTACAAGATCTTGCATCTTATGCCCACAGTTCACACTGAACCATACTGTTTAATATCAAGACCAACCTCAGATCCCACTCACTCCCATCCACAAACTTATACACTGGGCTAGGAACACCAAACAAATCCCAGTAACGCAATTAGAATTGAGGATATTTGCCAACTACAGTATCAACCGCTCACTCACTCCATTGATAACCTCACCACCCACTATGATGCAGCGATTACTGAAACTAAAACAGTCTAGATAAATCCAATCAAAGTCCAGCTTCAACTCAGATTTTAAAACCGAGAGGAGACAACTAAGACAGTCAGAAAGAATATGGAGACAGAACCCCTCTACAGTGCACGTCTCACTCCTAAGAACTGCGCGGCTTTCTTATAAGAAACACATCTTTAGAAAAAAAGCCACTTTCTTCCACAATCAACTTGACCATGCTAAGAACAGACCTAGGGAGCTCTTCAACATAATTAAACGACAAACTACCCTTACCTCCCCATATGAAACAACAGCCATCAATGAACGTTGTGAAGAAATTGCTAACTCTTTTACTGATAAAGTCGCACAAATTGAGCAATCCCTCATCCAAGTCACAAATCTGACATCCCTACCAACCTTCCCCACTGATTGACATCTCACCCCTGTAGCTCCCCCCAGACTTAACTGATGATCTAGTGGCTCCAAGAAAAGTGAATGTCAACTAAGATATCCTTCAACTGAAAATCAATGCTAATTGGTCTGACTTCAACCCTATGACAGAAAGTGACGTTTTCAGTATAATTGCGAACTTGTAGCCCACATCTCACACTACAAATATCACCTATATGCCAATGACACCCAACACTACTATAACATTAAATCACCCAGTGACATCCTACATCTGAATGGCACACTAATCAAGATACAAACTTGCCTTAACACCAACCACTTAAAGTTGAACCCCAACAAAACTGAACCTCTACTTTTCTTCCCTAAAAACAACCCTCTACCAATCCAAGATTGGCTCAAGGATTTGGGCGCCCTACATCGTTCTCTCACACTGTCCAACTCAGTAAAGTCCTTGGGCATCACCCTGGATAAAAACATGTTAATGAAGGACCACATCAACAACTCATTTTATACACGAAAACATCTCAGGAAAATCAAATCGTTCATTACCCCATAGTATTTAAGACGGTAGTACAATCTATAGTCCTCTCAAAACTGGACTATGGCAATGCCATCTTCACAGAATCACCCAACTATCTAGATACCAAACTTTATGAAGCAGGAAGAGCCAGAACTCTGAGAAGTTCTAACACTCTTCTTCTCATACCTCCCAAAATGAAAAAGGAATCCTCCCAGACACACTCATTCTTTGGAAATGCACCTAGGCTCTGGAACTCACTCCCTATAGACCTACGTTGCAACCCCTCCTTTTCCCACTTCAAATGCAACCTTACAGACCTACTGCTCAATAAATACTTCAACACACACACAAACCAACCTAAGGGGCTCATTATGATGTCAGACAGAAATTAGTCCGCCCGCCATCATAGCGGTGCTGGGACCACTCGCCTGACGTGCGGTGGTCCCACCAGCCCAATCATTAAGCGCCCGTTACTATGGCAGGCGCATCCTGGCCTTTTAACATTGCAGACGGTGCTGCTGGCTGCAGCACCATTCGCAATGTTAAAATGCCACGATGTGCATTTCCATGCACAACGTTGCAGGCCCTGCGTGGTTCCTGCCACCTTGTGCATGGAATTGTAGGGGGGCACCATGGGTACCCCCCAGTACACAACTGGCTTCCCCACCTCAGAGGGGGCCCATAACGGGCCACCCGAGGCCAGCCTCCACCAGCCTTTCCATGGCGGTGGCTGACACTGGCATTGTGATCAGGCGAGTGGTGCCTGCTAGGCACCACCACCATATCCCCGGTCTGAACCGCTTGGCAGGCAATCGTAACCATTGCCTGTGGTGGAAGCGTGGCGGGTGCACTTTGCATCCGCCACGCTTGTGGAGCGATTCCCCCCGCCATCCTAATGTGGCAGGGGGGAAATGGGAGCCAGATGGCGAAGGGACCCCCACCGCCGGCCCGGCAGTCCCTCCGCCATCGTAATGAGCCCCTATGTTCCCAAAGCTCACGCCCAAACTCACTAGATCCGTTGCAGCAGTCGATTGATTGTTTCAGCTGTCTACTTTGCAATTTAATTATGCCATTAACTTATGCTGTTCTGATGTCCACATAATGTAACTACCTTGACTGCCTAATGATTTTTTCGATCAAACGATCTTGCAAAATATGTAAAGCGCTCTGATACCTTCAGGTCGAGCTAGCGCTATATAAATAAATACATAAAACCACACATTAATTTTCTATTGGCCAACTTTTCAAGTCCTAAATTTATCATAGAACCCTCTGATTTTCTCCAAATGTGCATTATGGAGCTGCAAAATGCTGCCAGGGTTAGTCGTACAAGTTCGAAAGAAGTCAAGGGCAGTACAAGTGCTGGCAGCAATAGAATCAAATGCTGCACCATTAGATTCTAAAGTGGACCATTTAACATTCCTCACATTGATCAATATGATTAAATCATTGCTCCCCCATATCTGAATCTATGCAAAACTGTTTGTTATTTGCCCCTCCAAAAAGAGGACTAAAGGATCGTGGCCACTCTCTGCTCTTGGTGCCATGTAAAAATCAACCAGCTCATTCCACAGTTCAACATTAAAAAATATAGTCTAAGTGGTTTCTGTAACGCCCTCTCCTAAATGTGGATGCAGGTTTACTGTCTGAAATCAAATGCCTATTACATGCTCGAATACCATGAGAGAACGTTACAGCAACCACTTAGAAGGCTGCCTTTGTCAGATGCTAAAGGTGGGCAAAGTCAATAGCCGGAATACCTCAGGAGGCATCCTCCTCTCTGCCAATATCATTAGTTATAGGAGAAGGTTCAAAATCAAAACAAGTGTTAAAATCGCCACGCATTATGATGGATCTATCTTTCTTAGCAAATTTTAACAGCGAATGCAAAAACACAATGTGAGAGATTCCCTATGGCTGATGACAGTAAATCTTTACCTTTAACCAAAATTATACTCAAAATCAGTATATCCTGACATGGGCTAGCCATCACTTTAACCAGACCTTGGACTGACGTTTTCACCCAAGTGCACAACCCTCCCACTGCCCGACCCACCATGGCCCTCTTAGCCATAAATTTGAAGCATCTGTATCTGGACATGAAAGCGTGAGTGGTCATCCAGGTTTCCTGGAGGAAACAAATGTTAAAACAATTGATAAAAAGTCCCCAGTCACTATCAGGTAACCTAGTTTTGAGTCTAGCCACGTTCCAGGAAACGACCTTCAGGGTTACAGGCTTTGAAAATTGAGGCTCATTTTGCTGACCAAGAGTATGTTCAATGTAAGGGTCTTGGCTGACCACCAAGAAAGATGGTTGCTTACTGAAGTGGCTCCTATCACCTACCCACTAAATCCCATCCCATCAGTACAAAAATCCAACAGCCACAGCAAGAAATGCTTGCTGTCTAACCCCCAACTGCCTGCTTGCCTTGAACATGGATTGAATGAGAGGCAATATGATAACACAGATGAGTCAGGTACAGCATAAAACAAATCACATATAAATGTTTTGTATCTTCCGTCTTTTATTTTTCTTGTTGATCTTCGTAAAAACAACCAGCCAACGCGTTTCGCCCAAACATGGGCTTCTTCAGGGCAAAAGAGTATGAGTATAGGAAATGTCTTCTGACAAACAAGTCAGCAAGCAAAAGGACATCGGATCTGTCAAGCTAAAGTATGATGAAAATGAGGCTCAATGAAACAAGAGTAAACGATCAATATCTGTGTGAAGGCTGATTGAATGTCGGTATTGGCCACATCCAAACATGCTATCCAGAGCCGTTTCCATAAGCGGCGTCCCTTACCAAGCCTGGTAAACAACAAAAAAAAGTCAGGGCCTTGTATAGACCGGTGACCCGGTGATGTGGGGGCTACTGGAGACAACATTCAACTGAAAAAACGTTGGGCCCCTGCTTCGGAGCATAGTGGATGCAGTCAAAGAGTAAAGTGGGCCTGACTGTTTGCTGAACCTGGTGAGACCCGGCAGTCTCCAGGAGTGGCGAGGGGCGCTGCTTGCTGTCCGATGGCAGTGCTATAAGCGTTCAGCTTGGGAGAGCAGAGACCTCCATCATTGCTGTGTCTGTGCAGAGACTGACATAGGCCAATGCGGGCTGCGGACAAATTGAAGCTGCGCCCGGCTACACTCGTGCCGGCGCGCTACTGCATCCCACCCCGTTCCTTAGCGAGGGGGGGCAGACTGTCTGTAACGTGTTGCACTGTTGGAGACATTGCGAGTGCCTGCAGAGACCCGAGCGTGGGTCTTGAACTGAGTGTACTCCACTTTAAAACCGGGTGGTGAGAGCGCAGAGACTCCATTATGTTTTAGGGGGTGTACAGGCCCTGCTGTCCCCCCGTACTGACTGCAGCTTCATGCCATTACTGGCCACTTTGTGGTGCCACTGAAGCCCTGTTGCAGGGGCCTGCTTCTTCCAGCTGAGATGCTTTACATCGCACCTGGAGCGATTAATAAATTGGGGCCTACAATTGAGCTGCAGCTTTCTACCACTGTCAATGACTTTAATTAGCAAACATCAGCCGCCACATGGCACGCTGCCCATTGGCGCCACCTCTCATGAGGACCACTCGTTCTTCTCTACAGGGCCCATCTGTTGACTCTCTTCTAAATGAGCAATCCAATGCCTGTGGCCACCTTATATTCTAGGACAGTTGATAGGGGCAACCGGAGAGGAGCCGCTTGAACCCTGCCACACTAGAGTCTCTCTGCACAGCTACTCACCACAGCACCACTCCCTCTGAGGCCATCTTCACTCCTTTGCCCTGACTCCCAGTCATCTGGATGTGATGAGTAACAGAGTCCCCCATACTGAGCAAGACTCTCCTCTTTCTAAGTGGGGGCCATGCATCAATACTGGTAAGACCCATTGCATGGGGGCCATGCATCAATACTGTAAGACCCATTGCATGGGGGCCATGCATCAATACTGGTAAGACCCATTGCATGGGGGCCATGCATCAATACTGGTAAGACCCATTGCATGGTAAGACCCATTGCATGGGGGCCATGCATCAATACTGGTAAGACCCATTGCATGGGGGGCATGCATCAATACTGGTAAGACCCATTGCATGGGGGCCATGCATCAATACTAGTAAGACGCATTGCATGGGGGCCATGTATCAATATTGGTAAGACCCATTGCATGAGGGCATAACGCTGCCTGTATTTGCAGAAGGAAAAAGGAAAGCTGACAGGCCATGGGGTACTGTACTTTTAAGTCCTGGTGGGCGACAGTGAGTACTCAAGTGCCTCCCACCCACTACTATGGCATGTCAGAGGTGTCTGCTGCATGAGCGGAGGCAAAGACAGCCATTGGAGATGACTGGCAGCAGAGGTGCTTGCACAGTCCACCAAACAAATCTTTACAAATATATGCAACCTACGGACAGTGCATGGCACCAATGGCAGAAGAACAACGGGACTCTTGGGCAGCCTCCCCCAGCTGAAACGATGTTGACCCTCACAGACATTATGCCAGTGATACAAGAGAATCGTGTGACCCTCAAAGCCAAGACAGACTCTGTTTTGACTAAGGTTGGTGTTAGATCTGGGGGTCTCTAGTTGGCAGGGTAGGTACCACTGTCCAAGTAGGGACCCTTGCTTCTAGTCAGGGAAAGGGGGATACACTGTTAAGATAACCCCTGCTCACCCTCTAGGTAGCTTGGCCTGAGCAGTCTAGGCTATCAAAGGCAATGTGTAAAGTATTTGTACACAGTGAAAACACCAGATTTACTCTACACCAGTTTTAGAAAAATAAGGTATCTTTACTAAAAACTTCACAAGACCAAATACTACAGAAAATCCAACATACAATTAAAAAGATTACTTTAAAGATAGTTCAAGAGTTTGTAGAAAGTACTCCAGGATGTAAAAATCAGTGTCCTGCACAATGCGACTCTCAATGCACAAAATGCGACACTCTCGTGCCCAACAGTACCTGTAGTTGCGCTAAGGTTCCCAAAAGCTATAACAACGAAGATGGCAAAGGCGATGCGATACTCCTGAGACCTTGGGGAGGCTTTGCAGCAGCCCTGCTTTACGCAGCAGAGGTGAATGCGCCGGCTCCGATCTGTAGGGGGAGGATGCGATGACTTTGGCTTTCGTTGCGTAGGTTTCTTAGGGGGAAGCTTCACGCACAGGTACGGTGCGACGCTCTTCAAAGGGGCGCGATGCACAGCGCGGTGTTGACTTCTGGGGCCGCAACCCTTGATGCCCCACGGGACGGGACTCTGCGTCGACGCACGCAGCGACTGGATACTTTCACGCTCCGGCAGTGGTGCGGCCCACAAACTGGTTCTGCAACGCTTCGCAGTGTCAGGAATCTTCACGCACCGGGACGATGCTCGACGCACTCGGTGATGTGGGGACTCCGGGTGCTGCGATGACGCCGCAATGAAATTCTTCTCGCACTCTCGATCTTGCGACTCGCAACCGGATAATGCGACCCTCAAACGGATGATGCGATGGGTACCAGTTACTCTTGTTCACGCTTTCTGCTTTCCAGCTCCCAAACACAGCAAAACGACCTCCTGAGGCCCCAAGACTAGGCAAGCACTCCAAGGCAGGTCAGAACTCCCTCAGCAGAGTTCCAGGGGAGCTGGTGGTGAAGTCCTTTTGTTCCTGGGACTTCTTAACAGGGAGCAAGCTCTCCTCAGGCCCTTGGAGATCAGAATTTAAAGAAGGGGACACAGCAGAGTCCTTCCCCTCTCCTTGGCAGCAAAGCAAAATAGCAAGCAGGCAGTCTTCTCCTCTTCAGTCCTTTTCAGCTTTCTCCTTGGCAGAGGTTCCTTCTTAGTTCAACAGTGATCTGAAATTTAGGTGTCTGGGGTCCTCTTCTTATACCCCTCCAAGTCTTTGTCTCTCTTTGTTTCAGTGTGGGGATTCCCCTGCTCAAACTGGTTCCTGGGTGTGCTCTGCCCTGGAGCACCTGGTTCCTATCAGAGTGAGGGGCAGGGTCGTTGGACGCTCAGCAGGAGGTGGAGCCTTCTTTGTGCCAGCAGAGGCAGAGTCCTCAGCCTGGCCAGCAGGGGGTGGAGCCGGCATTGTGCTGGCAGAGGCAGCCCTATTCAAACCCAGGGGCTACTCCTCCCACCCATCTAGAGCAGATCTCCCTATTCATCCTGCTGCTGACTCATCCAGTCTCCTGGAGCCACCTAGCCCATCACATGACACCAGTCAGCCAATCTGCACACAGGCACACAGGAAGGTTAAACAGGAGAATAGCTACTTTCTAAAAAGTGCTATTCTCACACAGTGAATTTAAAAACCATCTTTCTAAAAAGATGTATAATTAAATTCTGAACACAAAGATACCAAACTTGGATTTTCTATCTTGCCTTTAGGGGAAGATAGGCATGTAAACAGCCTCCCCCATTCTGTCCTATAGGCAAGATAGCCTCTCAGCAGTGAAAAACGACAATGGCTGTATTTCACTACCAGGGCATGTTACACACCTCAGTACATGCCCTACCTTTCAGATACACTGCACCCAGCCCAGGGGGGTACCTAGGGCCACCATAGGAATGCCTTACATGTACAGAAAGGGAAGGATAAGGCCTGGTCAGTGGTTGCACTGGCCAGGTCGACATGGCAGTCCTGGACTGCACATAGGCACTGCAAGCAGGCCTAAGACATCATTTTAGCGCTACTCCTGTGGGTGGCACAAACAGTGCTGTAGCCCACTAGTACCATTTGTACTACCAGCCCTGGCACTCTCAGTGCACTTTACTAGGGCCTTTGCAGGTAGAACAAATATGCCAAACATGTATAGCCAATTACATCACAATTTCCCTAGGGAGCACTTGCACTTAGACACTGATCAGCAGTGGCAAAGTGCCCAAAGCATCTATACCAGTAAAAACGACATCCAGCATAGCATCAAAAATACAGGAGGTAGAGGCAAAAAGTCAGGGGTAACCACGCCAAAAGATGCCAGGTCTAACACGTGTCTCCTCCAGCTGAAATCTGGGGAGAACTACCCACCCTCTTGGGAGTTCTCATCACTAAGGCGGAAAAGCCTGGACAGACCGTCAGCTTTGGCGTGGTCTGTACCGGGACGGTGTTCCACCGCGAAGTCCATCCCCTGTAGGGAAATGGACCACCTCAACAGCTTAGGATTCTCACCCCTCATCTGCATCAACCATCTAAGAGGCCTGTGGTCTGTCTGAACCCGGAAGTGAGTCCCAAACAAGTAGGGTCTCAGCTTCTTCAGAGCCCAGACCACAGCAAAAGCTTCCCTCTCAATAGCACTCCACCTCTGTTCCCTGGGAAGTAGCCTCCAGCTAAGGAAAGCTACAGGTTGGGCCAAGTCCTCATCATTTAGTTGTGAGAGCACTGCTCCCACTCCATGCTCAGAAGCGTCTGTCTGCACTATGAATTCCTTGGAGAAGTCAGGCGCCTTGAGTACAGGTGCTGTACACATGACCTCCTTCAGGGCATCAAAAGCTTCTTGGCAGGCACTGGTCCAAATCACTCTCTTGGGTAACTTCTTGGATGTTAGTTCTGTCAAGGGAGCAACAATGGTGCCATACCCCTTGACAAAACGGCGATAGTACCCGGTGTGTCCTAAGAAGGCTCTGACCTCTGTCTGGGTCCTGGGGGGGTTCCCAAGCCCGGATGGTATCTATCTTGGCTTGTAGGGGCGCCACCTGGCCGCTTCCTACCTGGTGTCCCAAATACACCACTGAACCCTGCCCTATCTGGCACTTATTGGCCTTGATAGTGAGGCCTGCACTGTGCAGAGCCTTCAACACTGCGCAGAGGTGTTGCAAGTGTTCTTCCCAAGTGGAGCTGAACACAGCAATGTCGTCCAGATATGCGGCGCTGAATTGCTCCAGCCCGGACAGTACCTGGTTGACCAGTCTCTGGAATGTGGCAGAGCCATTCTTCAACCCAAGGGCATGACACGAACTGGAAGTGCCCCTCTGGCATTGAAAACGCAGACCTCTCTTTGGCCCCATCAGTTAAGGCAATCTGCCAGTACCCAGAAGTTAAATCAAACGTACTGAGGTAGTTGGCAGCTCCCAACCGATCCACAAGCTCATCAGCTCTGGGGATGGGGTGTGCATCAGTCTTCGTGACCGCATTGAGCCCACGGTAGTCCACACAAAACCTAAGTTCTGGAGTGGCACCTGGCGCAGCAGCTTTGGGTACAAGTACCACTGGACTAGCCCAGGGGCTGCTAGAGGGCTCAATCACCCCTAGTTACAACATCTTAGAAACCTCCTTCTTGATGCTGGCCCTGACCTTGTCAGCCACCCGGTAAAACTTTTGTTTTACAGGCATGCTATCTCCAGTGTCCACATTATGGACACACCAGTTGGTGATACCAGGGGTCAGGGAGAACAGAGATGCAAACTGACCCAACACATGGCGACAGTCCCTCTGCTGTTCTTGGGTCAGGGTGGACGAGAGGACCACTCCATCCACTGACCCATCTTGCTCCTCAGCTTCCAGGAGGTCAGGAAGAGGATCGCTATTCTCCTCCATCCCTGCATCTGTAGCAAGTAGCATTGTTACTTCAGACCTCTCAAAATGGGGTTAGAGGTGGTTCACATGTAGGACCCTCATGGGGTTCCTGGGAGACCGCAAGTTGACAAGGTAGGTCACTTCACTCTTGCGCTCCACCACCTCATATGGCCCAGTCCACTTGTCTTGGAGCGCGCAAGGCTCCACTGGTGCCATCACCCACACCATCTGCCCAGGTTGAAACTCCCCCGGAGTGATATGCTGGTCATACCATCTCTTCATCTCATCCTGGCTGGCTTCCAGGTTCGCCTGAGCGAGTGTCCTGAAGCGCTGTGTCTGGTTGCGGATGGACAGCACATAGCTGAACACATCCTGGGGGGTTTTCCCAGGGGATTTGTCCCAACCCTCCTTCACCAGACTGAGAGGTCCTCTAACAGGGTGCCCGTACAAAATCTCAAAGGGACTGAACCCTAGAGACTTTTGTGGTACCTCCCTGTAGGCAAATAATAGGCATGGCAAAAAGACGTCCCACTTCCGTCTCATGGGCTCTGTCAGCCCCATGATCATGCCCTTCAGGGTCCGGTTGAACCTTCCAACCAACCCATTTCCTTGAGGGTGGTAAGGAGTGGTGAACTTATAAGTTACCCCACACTCCTCCCACAGAGACTTCATATACCTGGAGATGAAGTTGGTACCCCGGTCAGATACCACCTCTCTGGGGAAACCCACACGGGAAAAGATCCCCATCAACGCACGGCCCACCACCGGGGCTGTGGTCGTCCTGAGAGGGATAGCCTCCGGGTA
This sequence comes from Triturus cristatus, assembly GCF_964204655.1. Lineage (NCBI taxonomy): Eukaryota > Metazoa > Chordata > Amphibia > Caudata > Salamandridae > Triturus > Triturus cristatus. The sequence continues at coordinate 136,948,009 of NC_140589.1, read as the reverse complement.
CCGGGTGGCATGATCCACTAGGACCAGGATGAACCTGTTGCCCAAGGCTGTCCTGGGGTCCAGTGGCCCCACAATATCTATCCCCACCCGCTCGAAAGGGGTGCTCACTACAGGAAAAGGCTGGAGAGGGCCTTTGCACTTCCCTCCAGCCTTGCCACTTGCCTGGCAAGCCTGGCATGATCTACAAAAGGAACCGACGTCCGTCTTCATCCCGGGCCAGTAAAAGTGGGTGGCAAGCCTTTGTCGGGTCTTGTCCTGCCCGAGATGTCCTGCAAGAGGCATGTCGTGAGCCAGACCCAGTAGGAAGTCGCTGAACCCTGCGGGTACCACCTGGGTACGTGATCCACTGGGCTCAGCTAACCTAGGCTCACTGTACAACAAGTCATTCTCCCAGTAGAGAAAGAAGTTCTTTGGATCAGCACCTGCTGCCTGGTCTGCAGCCTGGTGCCGCAGACCTTCAAGAGTAGGGCATGTCTTCTGCGCCTGGCAGAACTCCTCTCTGGAGGGACCACCCTCTTGCTGCCAATGGGTCAGCTCAGGTATGTCTCCCAGCTCAGCTACCTGTTCCCCTGTAGGCTCCAGGGCATCCCCCTCAGGGTCTGCTCCTTCCTGGACTGCGGGAACAGAGGGGGTGGACGCACTACGCCCCTTGCCCTTCCTCTTTCTGGCAGGTACCTGGGCCACTGTTTCAGGCTCCAGGTCTGCTTCACAACCCTGTATGGCTGCCATGGACCGAGTGGTCACACAGACCCACTCAGGCAAACCCAACATCTCCAAATGAGCCTGGCGTTCCACCTCCTTCCATGGGGAACTCTCCAGGTCATTACCTAGCAGACAGTCTACTGGCATGGATTGACTCACAACAACTCTGAGAAGCCCTGAGACCCCCCCACTCAAAGGGAACATGTGCCACCTTGCAAAGGCGCACGGAGTTGTCAGCTGACACTACAGGGTGAAGTACATCGGGAATGATCAGCTCCGCAGGGACCCACTGACACCTGACCGAAGTCACACTGGCTCCAGTGTCCCTGAGAGCCTCCACCCTCTTCCCATTGATGGTCACCCACAGCCTGTCCTTCTTAGTGTTATCAGGGACAGGGGTTTCCCGGACCATCTCTGTGTCTCCTAAAGAGACAAGGGACATAACTGCTAATCCCTCCAAATCACTAGAATTTAAATCTCCACCAAAAGCTACACTAGCTATACCCGGTGTTGGAGCACCAGAGGGTGCCTGGGATTTCTTGGGACACACAGGGGATTTGTGACCCAATTCCTGACAGTGATAACACTTAATGGGACCCCTGTTATCCGACCTGCCCTTAGGGGGCCAGGTTGGTTTGGGTTTTGACATGGGGGGGCTGGGACTGGTTACCCTGGGAATTGTTTTGGGGCCCTTGGGAGAACTCCTTTTGGTTACCCTTGTCCCCCCCACTCTTCTGCTGGGGAGCCTGCCCACCCTTGGCTGTGGTACCCACAAAACCCCTATGGACCCTGGTACTGACCCAGCGGTCTGCCTCCTGTGCAAGCTCAAGGGGATCAGTAAGCTTGCAGTCTAAAAGATGCTGGCGCAGCTCTGGAACACATATACTACTCAAGTGCTCCCAAATGATCAAATTCAACAACCCCTTATAATCATTCACCTTGCTGCCCTTTATCCAACCTTCCAGTGCATGTGAGAACAGATTTACACATTCTACCCAAGTCTGGGACCCCTCCCTCCTGGAGTTCCTGAACTGTACCCTGTACTGTTCTGGGGTTAACCCAAACCTGAGGCATAAGGCCTCCTTCATATGGGGATAGGTCAGGTTACCTGCTGCTTCCAAGGGCTCTAGAGCACTCCTCCCTGAGGCCTCAAAATGCTTCCACAGACCAGCACCCCAATCTTCTTCAGGCACTCTATGCATCTTACAAGAAATCTCTTATGCAGAAAACCACCCATAGATATCATCACTCACTCTGTAACTCTGAACCACATCCTTGGGGATATATACCTTACCCCCTTTCACTGGCTGTTTGCTGCCACCATTTGAGCCAGTCTCCACCTCTCTGGCTTTGATCTCCAGCTCCTTTATGCTCAACTCATGAGTCAAAAGCAATTTTCGTTCCTCAAAAGCAAGGGCATTCTTCTTCTCCTCCTTTGCCATTTCCATTTTCATTTTCATTACTTCCAGCTCATGTTCTCTGATTCTTTGATTCTCTTGTAACTCCTCTGCTGGGGAGAGACCCCTGCTGGAATGGTGGCTCCCCGTCCCGCTGGTGGGGTTGCCCACTGGCAAATCATTTGCCCCAAACCCATTCCCTTCATTATTATCATCTGCTCCCTCAGCCTCTTTAGCCTCCCACCAGGTTTTCAGAACCTTCTGCAACCCCTCCTTTCTGAAGTTACTTTTTATGGGACAACCAAAATCCTTGCAGAACCGCTTGAGCTCCTCCACCTTGTATGAATACAAATCCTCAATGGTGAACTCTAGCTCTCTTTCTACACTGAATGCTTTCTCACTTGGAGCCATGATAATTCAAGAGTTACCTCAAAAATTGAACCACAATTCAACAATCAGCAGTATGTGGCTGTGTAATGGTCTGCTCTCCTAGTGATGTACACCAATTACAAGTACAAATACAAGTTCAATCCCACCGCTGCCACCAATGTTAGATCTGGGGGTCTCTAGTTGGCAGGGTAGGTACCACTGTCCAAGTAGGGACCCTTGCTTCTAGTCAGGGAAAGGGGGATACACTGTTAAGATAACCCCTGCTCACCCTCTAGGTAGCTTGGCCTGAGCAGTCTAGGCTATCAAAGGCAATGTGTAAAGTATTTGTACCAACACTCACAGTAACACATTGAAAACACCACAGATTTACTCTACACCAGTTTTAGAAAAATAAGGTATCTTTACTTCAAAAGACCAAATACTACAGAAAAACCAACATACAATTAAAAAGGTTACTTTAAAGATAATTCAAGAGTTTGTAGAAAGTACTCCAGGATGTAAAAATCAGTGTCCTGCACAATGCGACTCTCAATGCACAAAATGCGACACTCTCATGCCCAACAGTACCTGTAGTTGCGCTATGGTTCCCAAAAGCTATAACAGTTAAGATGGCAAAGGCGATGCGATACTCCTGAGACCTTGGGGAGGCTTTGCAGCAGCCCTGCTTCACACAGCAGAGGTGGATGCGCCGGCTCCGATCTGTAGGGGGGGGATGCGATGACTTTGGCTTTCGTTGCGTAGGTTTCTTAGGGGGAAGCTTCACGCACAGGTACGGTGCGACGCTCTTCGATGGGGCGCGATGCACGGCGCGCGATGACTTCTGGCACCGCAACCCTCGATGCGCCACGGGACGGGACTCTGCGTCGACGCACGCAGGGACTGGATACTTTCACGCACCGGCAGTGGTGCGGCCCGCAAACTGGTTCTGCGACGACCTTCGCAGTGTCAGGAATCTTCATGCACCGGGACGATGCTCGACGCACTCGGCGATGCGGGGACTCCGGGTGCTGCGATGACACCGCGATGAAATTCTTCTCGCACTCTCGATCTTGCGACTCGCAACCGGATGATGCGACCCTCAAACGGATGATGCGATGGGTACCAGTTACTCTTGTTCACGCTGTCTGCTTTCCAGCTCCCAAACACAGCAAAACGACCTCCTGAGGCCCCAAGACTAGGCAAGCTCTCCTAGGCAGGTCAGAACTCCCTCAGCAGAGTTCCAGGGGAGCTGGTGGTGAAATCCTTTTGTTCCTGGGACTTCTTAACAGGGAGCCAGCTCTCCTCAGGTCCTTGGAGATCAGAATTTAAAGAAGGGGACACAGCAGAGTCCCTCCCCTCTCCATGGCAGCAAAGCAAAACAGCAAGCAGGCAGTCTTCTCCTCTTCAGTTCCTTCCAGCTTTCTCCTTGGCAGAGGTTCCTTCTTAGTTCCACAGTGATCTGAAATTTAGGTGTCTGGGGTCCTCTTCTTACACCCCTCCAAGTCTTTGTCTCTCTTTGTTTCAGTGGGGGGATTCCCCTGCTCAATCCGGTTCCTGGGTGTGCTCTGCCCTGGAGCACCTGGTTCCTTTCAGAGTGAGGGGCAGGGTCGTTGGACGCTCAGCAGGAGGTGGAGCCTTCTTTGTGCTGGCAGAGGCAGAGTCCTCAGCCTGGCCAGCAGGGGGTGGAGCCGGCATTGTGCTGGCAGAGGCAGCCCTATTCAAACCCAGGGTCTACTCCTCCCACCCATCTAGAGCAGATCTCCCTATTCACCCTGCTGCTGACTCATCCAGACTCCTGGAGCCACCTAGCCCATCACATGACACCAGTCAGCCAATCTGCACAGAGGCACACAGGAAGGTTAAACAGGAGAATAGCTACTTTCGAAAAAGTGCTATTCTCATACAGTGAATTTAAAAACCATCTTTCTAAAAAGATGTATAATTAAATCATGAACACAAAGATACCAAACTTGGATTTTCTATCTTGCCTTTAGGGGAAGATAGGCATGTAAACAGCCTCCCCCATTCTGTCCTATGGGCAAGATAGCCTCTCAGCAGTGAAAAACGACAATGGCTGTATTTCACTACCAGGGCATGTTACACACCTCAGTACAAGCCCTAACTTTCAGATACACTGCACCCAGCCCAGGGGGGTACCTAGGGCCACCATAGGGATGCCTTATATGTACAGAAAGGGAAGGATAAGGCCTGGTCAGTGGTTGCACTGGCAAGGTCGATATGGCAGTCCTGGACTGCACATAGGCACTGCAAGCAGGCCTAAGACATCATTTTAGCGCTACTCCTGTGCGTGGCACAATCAGTGCTGCAGCCCACTAGTAGCATTTGTACTACCAGCCCTGGCACTCTCAGTGCACTTTACTAGGGCCTTTGCAGGTAGAACAAATATGCCAAACATGTATAGCCAATTACATCACAATTTCCCTAGGGAGCACTTGCACTTTGACACTGATCAGCAGTGGCAAAGTGCCCAAAGCATCTATACCAGTAACAACGACATCCAGCATAGCATAAAAAATACAGGAGGTAGAGGCAAAAAGTCAGGGGTAACCACGCCAAAAGATGCCAGGTCTAACAGTTGGCCTTGTGCATTCAGACCTCTGCAACATGGGGGCCCACGTCAAGCAAGCTGAGCACTCCATTGTCACACTGAAAGCAGGCACTAAGGCCTTGCAACTCAAAGTGAAGGAGCTGCATACAACCTTTGTAGAAGATCTCCTACTGAAACACCTACAGACCCGTGGTGTGTCTAAATATTTTTCTTTTGAATGCCCCCACAGAGTTCCTGGCACACCTCCACAGCCAGGAATGCCCCCGGGTTGCATCATAGCCCACATTTTCAACTATTGTGATTCTCCAAACCACACGTAGCGCTACGCCAGTCAGTTGTGATAATGCCATGGTCACCTTTTTTTCTGGATTTCACCCTTCGAGTACAAAAACTGTGCCAGTCTTTTCTTGAAGTCATAAGAGAACTCGGAGACTGTGAGATCAAGCACTTCATGATATTCCCTGTGAAACTGAGAATGGTAGCAGATGCAAAGACCTGGTACTTTACCACCCCTGAGGTGTCTGGACCTGACTGGAGGGTTGTAGAGTGGTGGGGAAGACAGGTCGTGGGGCCCACCCAATGCGGCAGCAAACCAACGATGAGACATCGACTGCATCACAAGATGATTAAGGGTGGGTGGGAACTCTACTCTGACAGGGGAGTTTGCGGAGTTTTGCCATTCAGCAGTTGGGAAAAAAACTCCCACCCACCCCTAGAATGGGTCATCTATTCCATCCCAGTCATCCCCAAGCAAAGATGCAGAATAAAAAACCCATGTCCTGGTCTCAGAATATAAAAGCAGCACCAGCCATCTCGTACACCAAAAAGACAGTCTTTTCTAACCATTGACCCCAGCGACTATTCAAACAGATTTGGAGTTCCCCCTTAAGTGGTGTACTGACTCTAGCAAATACCTTGGCATTTATTTGCATTGTAATGCCCCTGAAGTTATCTGTCTGAATTATGGTCCCGCAATTGACCATCTCACAACGCAGGTTGACAGGTGGATTAAACTCCCCCTTTCCATCGCTGGCAGGATCGCTATATTGAAAATGGTGGTTCTACCACAAGTTTTATATCTCTTCCTAAACATCCCCATAGTCTTAACCACGAAATTCTTTGACACACTCCGGTCCCTACTTATTCGTCTTGCTTGGGTGGGTAAGCAGCCTCGCGTAAACTGGTCCACCTTAAATATGCCTTACGAACGTGGGGGGTTTGGTGTCCCTGATTTTTATCTTTATTACCTTGTTGCTCAGGTCCACTTCACATATCACTGGTACCATCCCGATACCAGACTTCAATATCTTAAGCCCGACCATGCACAAATATATCCTAACTCGCTCTCCATTGTATTACCATGGGCCTGTCATGCTGCCCCACTGAGATCCAGACGCCGCCCACGACATGCTGGGTGTGTATCAAATAGCAGCGATACTTACAGAAAGAATTCTTTTATTCGGCAAATATACCTTCAAAAGATAACCCGTGGCTACCTCCTACCACTGAAGCCCTTACCAAATGTACATTAGCCAAACATGGACTCCAGAAGATTGGAGACCTGTTTAGAGACTCACGTCCGTGTACGGTACCTGAACTCACTTCTCATACAGAGGTTACACACATGGATACATTTCTTCTTCACAGAGTCCGAGGATCCCTGATTAAGGCTATACCGTTGGCATCGGTGGGGTTGGAGGAATTTCCCCCTCTCACGCTCCTTTTAACCTCAACGGACAGTACCCACTTGGTCTCACGCCTTTACCATCTATCATTATCCCTTCACCCTAGAGCTGGGGCCAAAGCAAGGACGTCCTGAGAGTGGGACCTAGGTACACCAATATCTAACAGTGCATGGGAATATTGTTGTGCAAAAATACGATATATCTCGAATAATCATCTACACAAATTATTACATTTTAAATATCTGAGCAAACACAAGGAAATGATGGACGGAGTGCAGAAACTTTTAAAACACTCACCCCCAGTCACAGATCTTGGTTGAATCCATCATCATTCTTTAGCCCACTTTGCCACCCCAGTTCAGACACAGCTACATGCAAATCAGTCCTGACTCTGTGCCTCATGGGAACAGTACTTTGTTACAACAAACAAATGATGGACGGAATGCTGACAATGCATACATTCTCCCCCAGTCAAGAGATCTGGGTTAAATCCATCGTTCTTTTGCCCACTACACCACCCCAGTTCAGACATGGCCATATGCAAATCAGTCTTGACCCTGTGCCTCATGGGAACAGTCCAGCCCGAACTGCCAAGCCATGTCTTCCCTGGACCGGAATCAAGCATCCTAGGAACGGTTTCTGGCTATCAGCCGTCATCAGCCAGGATAGCTTGACTCAAGTGGCGTAGTGAGCACGGGTCCCACGTCTGGGAATACCCATCCCACTTAGGGCGAAAAGCGTTACAACAAACAAATGATGGACGGAATGCTGACAATGCATACATTCTCCCCCAGTCAAGAGATCTGGGTTAAATCCATCGTTCTTTTGCCCACTACACCACCCCAGTTCATGGGAACAGTACAGCCCGAACTGCCAAGCCATGTCTTCCCTGGACCAGAAACAAGCATCCTGGGACCGGTTTTGGCCTAACAGCCCTCTTCAGCCATGCTAGCTTGAATCAGTGGCAAAGTGAGCAAGGAACCAACGTCTGGGCATACCCTACCAAATAACGGTGAATAAAGCAAACAAAAGGAGATGATGGACGGAGTGCTGAAACTTTTCAAACACTCACTCCCAGTCACAGATCTGGGTTGAATCCATAATCATTCTTTAGCCCAATTTGCCACCCCAGTTCAGACACAGCTAAATGCAAATCAGTCTTGACCCTGTGCCTCATGGGAACAGTCCAGCCCGAGCTGCCAAGCCATGTCTTCCCTGGACCAGAAACAAGCATCCTGGGACCGGTTTCGGGCTAACAGCCCTCTTCAGCCAGGCTAGCTTGAATCAGTGGCAAAGTGAGCAAGGGACCCACGTCTGGGCATACCCTGCCAACTTAGGGCAAACAAAGCAAACACAAGGAGATGATGGACGGAGTGCTGAAACTTTTCAAACACTCGCCCCCAGTCACAGATCTGGGTTGAATCCATCATCATACTTTAGCCCACTTCGCCACCCCAGTTCAGACACAGCTATATGCAAATCAGTCTTGACCTTGTGCCTCATGGGAACAGTCCAGCCCGAACTGCCAAGCCATGTCTTCCCTGGACCAGAAACAAGCATCCTGGGACCGGTTTTGGCCTAACAGCCCTCTTCAGCCAGGCTAGCTTGAATCCAGTGGCAGAGTGAGCAAGGGACCCATGTCTGGGCATACCCTGATAATTTAGTGCGAGCAAAGCAAACACAAGGAGATGATGGACGGAGTGCTGAAGGATTTAGGCCCAGATCCCTGTACTGGGGTGAATATATGACATTGTTCTGCATTCTGTCCATCAACTGTTGTTTTTGTATTTGTCAACCCGAGTGGGACAGGTATGCCCAGACGTGGGTCCCGTGCTCTCCATGCCACTGGAATCAAGGTATCCTGGCTGAATCGGGGTGAAACCCCGAAACCGGTCCTAGGATGCTTGTTTCCGGTCCAGGGAGGACCTGGCCTGGCAGTTCGGGCTGGACTGTACCCATGAGGCACAGGGTCAAGACTGATTTGCATATGGCTGGGTTCAAACTAGAAGGGCATGGTGAGGGAAAAAAACGATGGATATAGGCCCAGATCTCTGTACTGGGGTGAATGTATGACACTGTTCTGCATTCTGTCCATCAACTGTTGTTTTGGCATTTTAAATATCTGCACAGAGTTTACGTAACCCCGAAATTACTATTGAAAATGGCTCCTGGGGTGCCACACTCATGTGCCAGATGTGCTGCACTAGAGGCCAACTTCTCACACTTAGCATGGAACTGTGCACCAGTGCATGCATACTGGGAATAAGTCTTCCGGCGCCTATCTTTGATGGTAGAACACACAATACAACCTACACCATTGACTGTGTGTATACTTGGGGTATGTTCAGCCGCTCAAGAAGACAATCAGAAGGTTCAGCGCTATTGTCTTGCTTGTTGCAAAACGAAAAATCTCCCTAAATTGGGGCAGAGCTCAAACACCAACGTTGAGGGCCTGGCTCCGTGACCTGATTCACTGTGACACCATGAGCGAAGTATACTCCACACTATTACCACCCACCTCATGCCACACGACATTTGGCAACCACTGAAGGATTATCTACTCACACACGCCCTAGATGAAACATGATAACTGATGTAGGAAAGACCACACCGGGAGTCGAGCATGGGATATAGATTGAGTGCTTGATCTTACGTACGACCGATGTAAGACAAACCTAGCCTCACTACAGGTACTGCTCTCATTGATATCTTTGATGCATCATACTGTGATTATAACTATTCATTTCCTTTTCTTTTTTGGTGGGGAGGATTTGCTCCTTTGCTCTCAGTTTAATTGTTGGGATTTGGTCATAACTGTATATTGTTGGTCTGGAAAACTGTACATGCACAAGTTGTGTAACTGTTCTTATAAATCTCAATAAAGAAAATGTATATACCAAAAAAAGACTGTCTTTTCCTCACCCTGCATTAAATACTATAATCAGCTGAATATACAACCTTTTTACGTGGCAGGTAGAGCGAACTGTACAATTTTACTATGATGTTTGACATTCGTGTAGTTCTTTACTGACATCTAGCAGATGTACTGGTTAATGTGACCTGATGCCTCTGAGCCTCAGCTTTCCCATGTACTTCATTCAGTCAGTTGTTTGATATACTATTACTTTGTTATATAAATACATTTACTCACAGCCATTAGGAAAATCTAGAAGTCACAGGGATCACTTGCACACATCCTGCTGCCTTTCCCGGGAGCTCTTCAAGCGGGTACGGAGTAACACTTCAGCATGTGCCCCCTGTCCGAGTCCTCTTACCTGGATCTCAGCAAGGCGTTGTTGCTGCCTCCTCGGCACATGAGGATTCGTCTTCTCCTCCAGTGTGTTTTGAAAATGAAACTCCTTCCTGCAGGACTCGCAAGGACTGCGTATGGGCACACATGCATCTCCACTCTCCATGCGTGTGCATGCGCAGTCCTCGCGCGTCCTGCAGGAAGGGGTTCCCATTTAAAAGCCAGCCAGGAGGACTGGAAGAAGAATCCTTCACCGGATTCAGGAAGGACTCTCGGAGTCGAGGGAACGCCGCCACCACAGAGGTAAGTTGTCTGCCTAGAGCGAAGCGGACCGGAATTCCACTGAGTTTTTAGTCAACTCTTCAGAATTCCGCATAGTGCCACTACGCCAACTCCGCCCACCATTAGAGATGATACTGGAGAATAGCTGTCCCATTAACTGAAGTCACCCCGGAACTGCAAAGGCGTGGAGAGAGTGACTTCTGAGTGTGCTTGAATGGTGCCTTACAAGTTTATGGGAACTTGGTATCTTTTTTTATAGACACTTACTATAGTAACACTTATCTGCTTTGGTTGGGAGGTGGTAGCGTGACATCTTACTGATGACCACTTCCCTCTCTGTTTTGATTCATGTTGTGGGGCAACAGGCACTCTGCACAGTTTGGGGAGGTGGGAATTTTTAGGTCTGTCCTGAAGGGAGGCAGGGTGGGGGTATTCTGTTGGGATCTTCGTTGGTTTGGTTATCCTACTTCATGTAGGCCAAGGAGAAGACGAAGAGGAAGACAGGGTACAGTCCGCATGACAACCGGATCGTTGTCACGGAGGTGACAGAACACTAACAACAACTGTCCATCACCTCCACCGTGTCATTGGCAACACAGACGGAAAAATGGCATACCATTGTGAATGCAGTAGGAGTGTCGAGGAGGCCAAGATGCGCAGACATGGTGTGAAAAGCCAAACCAAGCAGAAACCTGCTGCCAACAGGAAGGCAGCAATGGCGAATGGAGGTGGGAGTCCTGCGCCACAGGAGGAACTGGAGCAAATGGTGACCACAGCCATCAGTGTGGAGATGGTGCAAGGAGTCGGGAGTCCGGACACTGCTTAACATGACCTGACACAACATCAACAGGGTGAGTAACGAACAGGGACTGGGGGGAAAGGGGGTGATGGGCACAATGGTACACATGCACAACAACGTGTAGCACACCGCACCCCCACAATGAACCTGGGTCATGTCCCTAATCCCCGTGGCACACTGTAGCACACATACAAACATCAAGTAGGCCCCGTCCACCATGTGCCCAAAGGGGTCCCACCCCACACATCACCAATTCCACAACACACACATGCACCCGTGTGAAACACAGCAAAGATGCGTATTTGTGAGCCACACTGACAATGCAAGTGACACTACACGATGAGCAGCATGGCTGGAGTAAAATCACCATGGCATTGTGCACACCACAAGACTGAGGTGGCTGAGTGTGGACCACATCTGTAAAAAAGCAGGTCACACTCGGACACATCAACGTGCACATCCTCCAAGGGATAAGGGGCAGCAAAATCTCAGCTGCAGGGGCGACTCTCCCACAATGCGGCACACACACATAGCAATGACAGCACATCCACATAGACGACAATGTCGTACACAGTGCAACACTTACACTGCAGAACCGAGGACACAACTCGGTCCGCTTTTCAGTAGAAAATGGCCAATCACATTTGACTTAGCTAGAAACTGTGAGATGAAAATGTACGTGTACAACCTCACCTATGTCATGTAGTCCAAATGTCCACTGTCCCGCATCAAATAGTCCGCTCCTCCCAAACAGTCACAATGTACATTGTCATGCAGTCTGTATGTAAACTTGAACAGTGCGTCAACATACATGCCACGACAATGTCAACAAGCTTATCCCCTTCACATTGCAGAGGGTCAAACAACACCTCCAGTAAGCAGACCAGACAACTCTACAGTGATGCTGAAGAGGACCTCCACACTTTTGACACCGACGCCCTACAACAGTTCATAGACATCTTTGGCAATCGACCTCCAGGAGCAGGGCAGCCCAGCTGCATCGAGGAGACCCCGCCCCCTGCACAGACCACACAGCTGGATGCACCCACGACCATGGCTGGCTTCCAGCAGTCCACCAAAGCACACATCGCATTCCAAGGCCAGGTGTCAGACTGCCGGAAGGAGGTGGCCGAACAGGTGCCGGTCAGGTTCTACCTCATGGAAGCTGAACTAGATCACATACTTAGGTGTCTAAGTCCCACCAGGGACCACCTACACTCCCCAATAGAGACCCACACTGCGACAGAGACACATGCCTTTGCACATTCCCAGTACTGAACCACACCCAGAGCAACGGGAGAATCATCCACACCCCCACGCTGGACTGGCATACGCTGGCCCAGTTTACTCCTCTTACATATTGAGAAGGGGACGACAAAGCTACATGTGCAAGGTTTCACCCGTGGACTGCGGTGAGATGGCTGCGTCCGCTATACACAGTACAATGTAATGTTGTAGGACCCAGGGCCCTAATGCATACATCATGAGCACACGGACACACTCACGTTGAACTGGCTACGGGCACGTGCGCTCGACACCTTTTTTGCCAGGGTCACATGTACAGTGACACCTGTGCTGGATGTGTGTGGGGTGGAAGCCAGCCCTCATGGAGTTGTTGGTGCTGGCAACAATTGATCACAATTAAAGCGGAACCAGAAGACACCAGCATAACAGAAACAACTGTGAATCATCATGGTGGTAGCCGAAGAAAGTACCCAATATGCAACCAGAATGGTCCATGAGTTGTGGTGCATTGAGTTAGTGGCACCTGAAGAGCTGAGCAGGGTATCAAGCTGATGATGGCACCCACGACAGGTGTGAGCAAATCTGATAGTCTGGCAGTAAGACACTTCCAACTCTGGCACCTGTTGTTTGGAGTTGGTCCTGGCAGTGGTGGCCTGTGCATCCTGCAGTGATGCAACATCTGGGCAGGTCAGGACTCAATTTGATGTGTGAGCCCAGGTGGACCGCAGTTGAGGCCGGAGGCAGCGGACAGCGCAGGGCCACAGACTCATGGCATTGATGAGCCCCAGCCCATCGACACAGAGGCTATCCAACATTCATTTAGAAAGGATTCATAACTTGAGCTGCACAGAGTTAGTGGCTCCGGATGTACTGCGGCCGGCACTGGCACACCGTCATGGGACGATGACTTGTGGTGCAGTGAGATAGTGCCACGCGAGCAGAGCGGGTCCTCATCGATGTCGAAGGTGAATGTAGCGGAGGGTTGCAGGGGACAGTGGATGGTGTCCTCCAGGGCATGATGCAGAGGGCAGAAGCCGGCCGGAAGCAGCAAATGGAGGAGTGGAATGCTCGTTTTTGCCACAAAGTCAGTATCACTAACATGATGATGAAGACAACCCCCAGTCCATAGACTCAGTCACCACCAACGTTTAACCAGAGAGTGTCCATGGATGTCGGGGAACAGACTTAGTGGCACCGGAGCTGAAAGGGGATGCAGTCTGCGATGAGGCCAGTACAATGATGTCAAATCTGCCAGAAATAAATCAAGACTGAGTTCCCAATGTGTGACCTACTCGACCGCAGTGTAGGGCCGAAGCAGCGGTCAGCAGTGGCCCACAGCCACGTGTCGTTGACTCACGATGCACAGAGTTAGTGACACCAGAGCACTTGTTGGCAGTGTTCGATCACCTCCGTAACGATGATCCTTTTTTCCTCCGGACCCAAACGCGTCTTCCTCTTACACCTCTTCTTGCATGCAATGATATGAACTCTGCCATTGGGAAATCAAGGCTCAATTCCAAATGTGTGACCTACTTGACCGTAGTGGAGGCCGGAGGCAGCGGTAGAGTACGTCAACGAGAAAGGAGTGCAGCGGGGCTGTGTTGCAGAGGCCGTGATGGTCTGAGGAGGCTGGCAAGGTCACGGGCCTCGGGCCTCGGGTTTGGAGCTTGTGCCGGCATGTGGTGGGCCCTCTTTGACACACGCCGTTGTTGGCAGGTGAGCAGTGAGGCCTGGCTGCACAGGGGAGGGCAAGACGGGTTCGGGGACGAGCGTTCCGGGGTGCAGCAGGCGCACAGGATCGCAGGCAACACCACTCATGGCGATAGCACGGGCCTCGTGGTGGGGTGGGAGGTGCCGCCCTGGCAGACTCATTGGGCATTCTGGAAGAGAACTACGCTCAGAGCTACGTGCTTTTTATTGAGACCCCTACACTGGCCTGGCGTATGCCGGGCCAGACCACTCCGCACACGCTTATAGGGGGGGATGTCACAAGCTACATTACCGCGATCTTCCCCACTGGCTGGGGTGACGTGGTTGCGTCCACTGTCCACTACACTCCAAACACCAGCAGTGCATGTAGACATGGATATGTCTGTGGTCTGCATACTGCAGTCTGTCCAGCACATCTCCGCCACACTTGGCATTGTGTACTTTCTCATTCATGGGTCACTTGCCCCCTTAGCACATGCCTGGTTCCCACCTCTCCCCACATTCTGCTACTGTGTGGCTGAGGTGCCATGCCATTGATGGCTCATGTACATGTCTAACCCAGGTTGACACAGTAAGTTTTGCTGTTGTGTCTGGTGGGTGGGCATGTTGCTTGGCATGTTGTATGTGATTTTGTAACGTGTGCATTGCCAGAGTTGTGAGTTGCATGATTGTGAAGTTGAGGTGTGAGGTGTGTGGTGTGTTCATTTAGTACTTACCAACGAGCAGTGCATTCCCATAGGGGCCATCCTGGAAGCGCTGGTCGGAAGATGTAGGAATCATGCACACTGCCTGGGTAGTTGGCGACGACATTGGTGAAGATCCCCGGTGGTCCACTATTGCCTGCACATTGATGGAATGCGTGTGCTTTCTGTTGCGGTAATTGTGTGCAGTGTCGGCAGGGGTCACAAGTAGGACATGTGTGCAGCCGATTGCCCCCAACACATGCGGGAATCCAGCTATGGCGTATAGTCCTTGCTTGGTCTCCAGCTGTTCCTGCACATTGTGGGGGACGTATAGGTACTGGGGTACCAAGCTGATGATGGCATCCAGGACAGGTGTGAGGAACTTGGATGGGGCTGGCTGTGAGACTCCTCCGACTCTGGTGGTTGTTGGGTGGGAGGTACCAGAGGCCAACAGGTGCAGCACAGCCAGTAGCTTTGTCTGAGGTGGGATGTTGATTGTCCGCTGTGTTGGTACCGCCAGCCTGTGTGCAATGATGGTGAGGATGCAGTGGCCGAGCAGCCTTGGCCTATACCAGGTGGAGCTGTCCTATGCAGCTATAGAGGAGTTTGGCTCTGGTTCACCACTCAGCCGTCACCTACCCAGCCAGACATCGAACATTGTTTTCCTCGTCTTCCACCATAACTGTCTGTACTTCTGCGGTGCCCGAGCAACCTTGGCCGATACCCAGTGGAGCTGTCCTATGCAGCTATAGAGAAGTTTGGCTCTGGTTCACCCCTCGGTCGTCACCTACCCAGCCGGACATCAGACATTGTTTTTCTTGTCTTCCCATTGTGTCTTCCACCTGCATTCCTTACCCCTGTTTACCATTCCCCCTCTACCTTTCACTCCCCTGAAGACGTGTGTACGCGCTAAAAACTCATATTATTGTGTAATCGCATGGTTTTGTTTTTTCTCCTATGTCAATACTTGGCTATGTAATTATGTAACCTGTAACTCGCTGATCCTTATGTAAAGCGCTCTGATACCTCTGGGTCTACCCAGCGCTATATAAAACTTTGTAAATAAAAAAAACTAAAGATGCGGAGGATGGTTGCCCTTTTGAGCCTGTAGAGGGCAATAACATTGTCTGGTGTTAGGTCTGTGAGGCTGGTGCGTTTCCTGAAGGTCTGCTGTCTTTGTCTGCGCTGCCTCTGTGGTGATCCAGGGGTTGTGGGTGATCGGGGGGGGCAGTCCTGGGGTGGTGGCAGTGGGTGTTGTGGCCCTGTTGGGGCTCCTAGCTGCATGATCAGTTGCTCAATGGCATCTGTTGGTCTTCAGGTGTGGCTGTGGGCTGGGCTCCCTTTTCTGGTGCAGGTTGTCGTCCAACTTTGCACCAGGTCAGAGCAGGTGTTAATTTCCTGCTGCTAACACACCTTATCGCCTGATTTGTGGTCTTACAGCCGATCTGGCTGGTCGTTGAGAATGTTGAGGTGTGGTGTTGTAGCGGCTTTTTGCTCGGGAACGCCTACTCTGTATCTCATTAGTGATAGTTGTCGGGGTCATCTGTGGCGATGTTTTTTGTGGATGCTATCACAGCTAAACTGGTGGTATCGGCTGTTAGCACCAGCTTGTGAATTGGGTGATACATTTATCGCGACTTTGGCTGCGATAAAGTGCCAATAACTCAGCGATAGATCCTTGAGAATATGCCCCACAGTTTTACAAAAACCATGCCAAAACAATTCACACATTGACAAAACAAAAAAGCTGACCACCAATTTCAGACCTACTGGCTTTGTCAACGCTTGTTTATTTTGCTTCCCATAATCTTATTGAAACTGGTTACACTGATTTTCCATTATGAATACTTTTGGGAAATACTACCATGCATCAACACATGTTACTAAAAGATGCTGCAAAGAAATGGTACCCGAAATTCGACTGTAGTTTAGCTAAATGTATTTTTTTGCTTTCATTTTTTTATGAACATTTTATTTTGAAAGCTAAGAATCATTAATCTTGTTTTCAAGCTTCTGCAAATGTTTGCATCAAAACAGAGAGCATCCCCCACCCACCCACCTCCTCAAAATGACAGTCTTTCTTCCCCTCCCTTGGGGGGCAGATTGGGCAGTAGCCCCCAATCTGCCTCCCTTGGGGAGTAGAAAGCCCAATAGACACCAGGGATTTTATTATCATTGAATTTAGGGTTGGGGGCCACCCCTGCAAACTTCCAGTCTTTCTAAGCCCCCCCAGGGAGCAGAACGCCCACTAGATGCCAGGCAATTGTTTTTATTGGATTCAGGGGTGGGGGTTACCCGAAATGGGCATGCCAATGCCCCCCCCCCAAAATCCCACAGTCTTTATGCCTCCCTCGGAGGCAGGTGGGGCAATAGCCCCTAATCTGCTCTCCGGGGGGCAGACAGCCCACTAGGCCCCAGGGATAAAAAAAATCCACCCCCAAAACAAAATTACACAGCCTTTCTGCCTCAACCAGGAGGCAGATGGGGCAATAGTCCCTAATATGCCCCCCCCGGGGGGGCCAAACAGCCCACTAGGAACCAGGGATTTTGTTATTGTTATTTTATTTATATGTAGGGGTGGGGACTTCCGAGAATTGGCATGCTAATGCCCCCACTGCCAAAAAAGGCTTACTGCCCCCCCGGAAGGCAGATCGGGGCAATAGCCTCTTATCTGCCACCTACGGGGGTAGAAAGCCCACTAGGCACCAGGGATATGTTTATGGGCATGCCAGTAAGAAGCCCCATAGGCAAGGGTCGCTCCCTTTTTTCAGCCACCCACTTTGGCTATTTCAGTGATATTTTAATTCTCATCTACACCCATCAGTGGCAGAAAACCACCAGAAACCAGGGAGAGTTTGTGTGTGTGTAAACTGGAGTTTGGCTGATTGTTTGCCTGTACTGACCTTTGGCTGGCATTTTGCTGGCGGTGGTGCACTTGGCTAATGGTGTGGGTGGACTCACTCTTGATGACGGTTTATGTAGATTGGTGCTTGCCTGGTGGTGTGCGTGGAGTGGCGCTTGGCTGGCGGTGTACGTGGACTGGTGCTTGGCTGGCTGTGTGATGAATGGTGCTTGGTTGCAGGGCCGGACTGGCCGTAGCGTGCACCTGGGCCGGAGGGGTGGGGCCGGTTTTCTGGCCATGAGGGGTGGTTTTGTCAGCAGTGCTGCAATATCGGGCCTCAGTAACAAAAGTGGGAGCAGTGCTTTTTACTAGCACCCCCCCACCCACTCCTTGGCTGGGGGTGTGCGGGGATGATGATTGGCTGGCAGAGTGCATGGGTGGGTGGCACTTGCCTGTTGGTGTGAATGGATGGCACTTGGCTGGCAGTGTGTGTGGATGACGCATGGCTGGTGGTGTGCCTGGATGGTGCTTGGCAGGCGGTGTGTGTGTGTGTGGATGGTTGTGTGCGTGTACTGACTCTTGGCTGGTGGTGTGGCTTGAATGAATCCCCCAGCGTTTTCTTACCCAGAATCCACTGCAAACCTCAAATTTACTTACAAAGTCACATTTTCCTCACATTTCTGTGTAGGTAAGTTGTGCGGGCACAAATTTCCTACTACTCAGCATTCCCCTTGGTCTCCCGTTAAAAATGATACCTCACTTGTGTGGATGCCCAAAGTAGCGTCAACCTAAAAACGGTATAAACCAATTGCCGTTTTAGACCCGCTTTGGGCCCCCCTCAATTTCTACACGTTTTTGGCCCTTCCATGTCATAGGCACTTGGCCAATCCACAAAAGTAAGGTATCATTTTTATCGGGAGACTGGGGGGAAAGCTAGGTAGTAGGAAATGTGTACTTTGTGGTGATCCCACAACTTTCCCACACAGATATTAGAGGAAAATGTGACTTTGTAGCTAAATTTGAGGTTTGCAGCAAATTTTTAGAAGGAAAATGTTGGGGGATCAATGCAAGTCACATATCCCTCGACCCACACGGGTGTCTAGTTTTCAAAAATGTCTAGGTTTTTTAGGTTCCCCTAGATGTCTGCTAACCCTGGACCAAAAACACAGGTGCCCACCTATCTATCACAAAACTACCTGGTTTTTCAAGGGGGCCAACTGCATTTTTGGTCCCGGGTTCAGCGGCCATTTAAGGAAACCTACCAAACTCACACATTTCTGAAAACTAGACACCCTGGGGAGCTCAGGGAAGTATGGGTTGCATGGACCCCCCTGCGTTTTCATACCCAGAATCCCCTGCATATCTGAAATTTGGCTGAAAAAATAACAAAATTCTCCATTTTCTGTGTGGGAAAGATGAGTGATCACAGAGCTCACACAAATTTCCAACCACTCAGCATTTCCCCTGGTCTCCTGATGAAAATGGTATCTCACTCATGTGGTGTGGATGGGCCAAGTACCTGCGACAGGCAAGGGCTCAAAACGTATTGAGGAGACATCAAAATGACCTGTCACAAAACGATCTGTTTTTGAAAGGGGAGTCACCTGGATTTTTGGCCCCAGGCTCGGCAGTCATCTAGGGAAGCCTACTAAAACCACACATTTCTGAAAACTAGACACCCAGGGGATTCCAGGGAGGAATGGCTTGCGTGGACCCACCAACGTTTTCCAACCTAGAATCCCCTGCAAACCTCAAATTTAGCTGAACAAAATCTAATTTTTCTCAAATTTCTGAGTGGAAAAGTTGTGGGATCACCGGGCTGACACAAATTTCCTACCACCCAGCATTCCCCCAGCTCTCCCAATAAAAATAGTACCTCACTCCCATGGGTGGGCCAAGTACCCGTGTCAGGCAAGGGCCCAAAATGTATTGAGGAGACATCAAAATTACCCATCACAAAATGACCTGTTTTTGCAAGGGGGGTTACTTGGGTTTTTGGCTCTGGGCTTGGCGGCCATCAAGGGAAACCTACTAAACCCACACATTTCTGAAAACTAGACACTCGGTGAGTCCTGCGTGGATCCCCAAATGTTTTACTATCCAGAAAACCCTTCAAACCTCAAATTTAGCTGAAATAAACACATTTTCTACTTGTGTGGGTGGGGCAAGGGCCTGTGACTGGGAAGAGCCAAAAACATAGCGATTAAGGGTATAGCATTGCGAATTCTATGCAATGTGTTAAAAAAATATATCATTTTACTTGGGAGACTGAGGGAAAGACTTGGCCAGCCTAGATCACCGAGTAGCAATGCTGCACACTCCTGATCTACTGGATTACTTTGCTTGTTAGTGATTCTGTGTCATCAAAGGATTTAATTTAGAAACATTTACCATGTAGATCTCACTATTATCTAAGACAGAAAGGCGGAGCAATAGTTTGGACGAGGGCGGGTCCTGGAAAAGTAACATCCTGTGTGGCTCACAATGGAATTTCCTAGAGGAGCGAAAAGATTTAATGTTAATACCAGTGTTCCAGAGTTCACCTACATATTTCTTTTACTGGAACCTGTCGACCCTCTTGGGACATTCATCAAATGGAGGTCTCTTCTAGGCAGGTTGGGCTGGAAAATAGAAGAGTTAGCAGAGTGTAAATGAGGTGCTAAAAGGATAGTGGAACTGATTGGTAATTGAATAGTGTCTTCAAGGAGACCACTCGGCTTAGAATAAGTGCATCTGCACTGGTATAAATCACGAGCAGATGTGGTGATCCTGCACAAAAACAATCACCCCTACAACTCAGACAACCTTGCACCATGGCGCAAGGGTGCCTCCATGGTGCATGGCAGCCTATCGTGCACCAGCGCAGGGTAGAAGGAAAGATATGGCTCATTCCTGCCCTTTTCCTTTGACGCAATGCAAAACAGCAAGATTCCTTGTGGCGATGCGCTGCTCCAAAACCTCGTAAATGAGGCCCTTTGTATAATAATCACATGGCTACCCGGAAAAACACTGCAAGGCCTGGGGACATTGGAAGGTTTACTCTAACAATCATAATGTAGGGAAATGTTGTATCTGAAGTAGTTATATACTTATACTACTCACTGAGGTAGGTGATCAATGGGTGTTCTGTAGAATTGTCTGATTGTGTAGTTGGACTATATCATAGGTACTTAAAAGCTAATAAGAACAATTGTAAAAAAAAAAAGGGAGCGTACAAAGTACCAAGATGTGCAAAATTATGTCTTGCTCTTGTATTTCCACTATTATGTCACCTAAATGTGTGTACGAGGAGTTGTCAGTGCAATCTCACAGAAATGTGGTTTACACCCAGGCAGCGGCTACTATTATCTGCACTCTTATGTTACATCATGTATGTCCTGGAATAGCTGCTACTTAAACTGGTGAATGAGCACCGATCATCCCAGTAGGTGCTGGAAGAATGGGTATGTTACAGAAAGCAAAATATTGAAAGTGTTGAGGCTTTTCTAAAGCTAATTTAGAGGTGTGCTGCATTTCCCGAATTTCAACGGGTGCATTTTGAAATACACAAATCGTACGACTGGGAAAACGGGCCTGGGTGTGTTTTTAGTAAATCCCATACACTGCCAAGACTTCCTTGGGAAAGTAACAGGTCGGATCTGCTAGGAAAGGGATGCTTAGCAAATTACACTCCTAAGTGTTACTAAGAACCGGTCTTTATGCGACTAACTTGACTTGTTACTCGCATCTATTTTAGTCAATCACTCCTGTATATTAGATGGAAGAAAACGTTAAGGCTTTCCAGTACTAAAGCGCTGGGAATCATATGGTTAATGTTCATGTCATTATTAGAGGTATAATCACTGGGGATAGTGCATGTAATGAATAGGAACGACAACAGGCAGCTTTATGTCCTTGCACTTGAGTGATACATTTGGCAGAATAACATGATTCAGCAGATGCATATTTCTGCTCTGTTCATAAAGCGTATTATGAGCTTTATGGAACGAGAATCTGAAAATGAGTTCCAATCTTTTATTACAATGACATTTAATGTATCTGTTAGCTGACATGAAAATGAAGAAGTCAGGTCAGTCTTTCAAAATGAAGACAAAAGCCAGTTGTGTCTCCTCTTGATTAGGATCCAAGAGTTTCCACTAAATACTAAATAGCTTCTGCAAGCCTCATTAAAGAGGGCCTCCAGGCCAAGCTGTTCATTGTAGACAAAATGAAATCCATGTTTAATCAACAATCTTTTCAAATGTCACAGGCTGTGACTCCATCAGGGCTCGGAGAGGGCTTTTTGTGTTTTATTGGCTGCATGCTTATTTTATAGTTCTTTTACAAGCAAAAGTGCCTTCGGAAATGGGTTTCTTTTTTAAATCGTTTGCTTTTCATTGAATACTTTTAAAAATGGGGTCTCGAGTTGGTAGTGGTTTGCATCCTGTCCATGTAGGGATCCCCACTCTAGTCAGGTTAAGGGAGTCTCACAGCCAAGGAAACCCCTGCGCATCCCCTTGGTAGCTTGGCACCGGCAGTCAGGCTTAGGTCAGACGCAATTTTTAAAGTGTTTGTACCTACACACACAGTACCACTGTGAAAAAACTACAAAAAGAGTCTACACCAGTTTAGAAAAATAGTCAACATTTAGTGGAATAAAAAAAGACCAACATTACAATAGACAAACATAAATAAGTCAAAATATCCCTTTTAAAAGGTTAAGCAAGTTTAGTTCATAGAAATCAATGGATGAGTTAGTTTAAGCACAAGTACCTTAGATGCATCAAAAATCGAAGATGTGGAAGGCGCAGGGGAGGTGAGGCACCAGAAAAGCAAAGCGATGTGTTGGTTCACTACTACACAGAGTAGGTGATGTGTCAGTTTCTTACTGGCAAGGGAGGTGATGCATCGGTTCCTTACTGCTGGGCAGGGAACGTGATGTGTTGGTTCCTTACGGGCAGGGGAGGTGATGCATTGGTTTCTTACTGGTAGGGAAGGTGATGCATCGGTTTCCAGACACGTCGCCTTGGTTCTTTACTGCGGTGCAGTGTTGATGAAGGGTCGGCGTGAAGTGACGATGTGTCGAAAATCCAGATGGGCTACACTGATGTGAGAGTGGCGATTCACCTGCTGCGTCGATGTCACAGCCACAAGGTAGGAGCTGTGTCGATTATTCAGCAGGGACAGTTGTTGCGTTGGATTTAGAGTGAGTGACATGTACATCGGTGACACAGTGTTCGGGACTCATGGTGCGGTTATCCTTCTGATGCGCTGCAATGGCGAGCTGGGGCCTGCCATGAAAATTCGTGGTTGATGCTTTAGGCAGAAACCACGCTTCGGTGCGGCAGTGGTGATGCATCAACATTTTGCAGCTAAGTGTCAGGAAAACAGGTGCTGGGATTTGATGCAGGGTTTTTCTCCTTAAGATCACAAGATACTACGTCGTCCCTTACCTGATCTCTTATCTGTAGAGACGTAGTAGAATTCGCAGGGACGCAAAGGTCCAACTTCCAAAATATCTAATTTAAATCTTGTGTTGTTTAAACCTCCTACAAGATTCTATTTAGAAATTAGGGAGGAGGGCCGGAATTCTGGACGTAGTGGGATTCTTGCTGTCGACCTGCGAAGCAACAAGTATCAACCATTAGACTCAATTGGAATTTCTTTGAATTGGTTACAGGCCGAAAGGTGATTACAAAATTATAGTCATTGAAGAATAAAGACCATCTAAGTTGCCTGGCAGATAAAGCTTTAACAGACTTTAAAGCTTGTAGGTTTCTATGATCTGTGTAGATAGTCACTGGATGACGAGCTCCTAACAAGTAGTGACGCCTTTCTTCGAAAACTGCCTTAATTGCCAATAATTCTTTATCAGCTATTGCATAGTTTTGTTCTGCTGCAGATAATTTTCTAGAATAATAAGTTATGGGATGCATTTGTCCGGTTTCTTTATGTCGTTGTGATAATATGCCTCCCAAAGCAAAATGGGAAGCGTCTGCTTCAACTATGAAAGGTTGAGCTGGGTCGGGATGGTGTAAAATTGGAGCTGTTGTGAAATTTTGTTTTAAAGTTTGAAAAGCTTTTTCTGGAGCTTCTGTCCAGTCAAATTTAACTCCTTTACGAAAAAGACTAGTGATCGGAGTTATGATTTGTGAAAAATTATTAATAAATCGACGATAGAAGTTTGCAAAACCTAGAAATCTTTGAATTTGTTTTACAGACGTTGGACTAGGCCAAGTGCTAACCATTTCTATATTTTTAGGATCCATTTCAATTCCGGAAGGACTAATTACATATCCTAAAAAGTCTACTTTTGAGACATGGAATAAACTCTTTTCCAATTTCACATGAAGGGAATTTGCAAGCAGTTTTTGTAGAATGGCACGAACTTGTTGTACATGCTCTTCTGTTGAGTTTGAATATATAAGAATATCCTCTATATAGACTACACAACAAATGTCAATGAACTTGTGCAAAACTTCATTTATAAAAAAAATTGGAAAGCTGCTGGAGCATTACAGAGTCCGAAGGGTATAACTTGGTATTCAAATAAGCCGAATTTAGTGCGAAACGCAGTTTTCCACTCGTCGCCCTCACGGACTCTTACAAGATGGTATGCCGTGCAAATCCAATTTGGTATAAATTGTGGCGTGCTTAACCTGATCTAACAATGTTGGAATGAGAGGTAAAGGATACCTATTCTTAATGGTGACATTGTTTAAAGCTCTATAATCAATGCTCGGACGTAATTCTCCCCCCTTCTTTGGAATGAAAAAGAGAGAAGATGAGACTGGGGATTTTGAATGTCGAATAAAACCATTTGCTAAGTATTCATCCAAATATTCCCTTACATGTTCATTTTCCTTTTCAGTAAGTGCATAAATGCTACTACATTGTAGAGAAGCTCCTGGGACTAAATCAATTCTACAATCAAAATCCCTGTGGGGGGGAAGAGTATTTGCTTTTTTTTTATCAAACACATCTGTCAAATCAGAATACTCACTGGGAACTCCCTCAAGCAATAAAACACTCTGTAAATCGTTTGAAAAGTTATATCCTTGAATCATGTCTTCCTTAATACTTTCTTGAAAACAGTGAGTGGTACAATGGGAAGACCTGAATGTAATAGTTTGTTTTACCCAATCAATGAGTGGATTGTGAGTTATCAACCAGGGAATTCCCAAAATCTGTCGAAATTGAGGCACATCTATGACATCAAAACTTATCATTTCTTTATGCCTTGAAGAGCATGCCATGTCTAACAATTCGGTTTGTTGACTAATAGGACCGGACGTCAGTTCTTTGCCATCCACTGCCCGTACAATCTCAGGATTGCTCTTGTTTAATGTGTTTAGACCTAACTTTTTCAAGAAATGTGTGTCTATAAAATTTCCTGTAGCTCCGGAATCAATGAGTGCATCAACTTCCCAGGAACATTTAGTGTTTGTTACTGCTTTAAAGTTATCTTTATACATAAATGTCTATACCCAAGGGGTGGAGTAGTGGAGGCCAAACTAGAAATATCACTCAAACTGACCTCTCCTTTTATCGAGTGATCTAGTTTTCCGATTGATCTTCTGTCAAAGCCAACTCAGCGGTCTTTGGTTTACTTTTATTTGGGCGTGTAGGACATTCTTTAACAAAATGGCCAGTTTTCCCACAATAAAGAAACTGGTTTAATTTACGTCTTTTGTCCTTCTCTTCTTTAGAAAGAGGGCCTCGGATGGTACATATTTGCATAGGTTCTACAGGATCAATTTTAGAAACTACTCCTCTTTGATTTATAGACTTTTCTTTCAATGACATTAATCTATGATCTATCTTTCCTCGTTCTCCCCTTCTTTCTGACAATCTATGATTCCATTTTACTACGAGATCTATGAATTCAACTATGTCATTGGGGGGTTCCAAAATTTGCATTACCATATCTTTCAATTCTTCTTTCAACCCTCTTTAAAAGAGGGAAATTCTTTTATCGTAAGGCCAATCTGCTTCTAACACTAAGCGATTGAATACTGAAATGTAATGTAGTAAATCTGAAGATCCTTGTTTTAAATTCAATAACTCATTAACCGCAGATTGCACAAAGATATGTTTAGCAAGCATCTTTTTCATTGCTCGCTCAAAATTTCTAAAATTGTATAATATTGGGTCATTTCGATCTACCAGTGGAACAGACCAAAGGGCTGCGTCTCCTCCTAAGTAAGACAAGATAAAAGCCACTTTGGATGAATCATCAGGAAAAGCTGTGGTTTTTGCTAAAAAATGTAAATGACATTGATTCATAAATATGGTGAATTTGTTACTATCACCATAAAAGCTCTCAGGGGACGCAAGAGGAATTGGCATGGGAGTAATTACCTGGATTTGTGTTGGGGAAGGCTGAGTCGAGGAAGAGGCTGTATTTGAAAAGGGCGATTGAAAGGCTGCTGGTTTTAACACAGGTTTCTGAATAGCATTTTGTAGAGTTGATAAATCTCTACGTAAAGCTGCGTTTTCTACTTCTAAATCTTTTAACATGGTTGCAATATCTTGCAACGATATTTGGGAAGTTAAATCCATTGCGTCCAGGGGAATCTTTACTTCGTGGGCTTTGCCTTCTGACAAGATACTACGTCGTCCCTTACCTGATCTCTTATCTGTAGAGACGTAGTAGAATTTGCAGGGACGCAAAGGACCAACTTCCAAAATATCTAATTTAAATCTTGTGTTGTTTAAACCCCCTACAAGATTCTATTTAGAAATTAGGGAGGAGGGCCGGAATTCTGGACGTAGTGGGATTCTTGCTGTCGACCTGCGAAGCAACAAGTATCAACCATTAGACTCAATTGGAATTTCTTTGAATTGGTTACTTTAATTTGTTTTCTTTTAGCACTTATTATCTATTTGAATAAACCTTTAATTAGCCTACCTGCGATCAGAAGTTGTTTTAGGCCTACGCCCAGTTTTTTCTTGCGTTGACTTTATGGGATGTTCTCTAGTTATTGTTCTTTAGGATGGTGTGGAAATGAACTGTTAAAATAAAACAATGAATCATTTCCTTATTTCTAATCTTGTTTCTTTAAATTGACTTCGAACAATAAAACACTTACTTCTAAAAGTTTTCTGTATTTTCCAATTTGCGCAATTCTTTTCTTTGCTGCCTTTTAAAAAAAAAAATAGAAAACAAGAACACACCGTAGATCTACCTAAACATCGATATTCTAGATATTTGTTGCAAAGTCTTTTCTTTGTATATACAATCACTAAGCAATTAAGTACTAATAGTATAACAAATTCTGTAGCGAAAGTCCACAAAATTTCAATGCGTTGTTATAACTATTTCTGCAGCGAAATGTCCAGAAACTTCTAAATGTAGAAATAGGATTCTTCCTATTCCATAGTGTCCAAAAATTGACTTTGATTTCTATGAAATGCCTTTCTTTTGATGGGCGCCGAAATTAAAGTGTTAAAGTACTTAACTCCTTCCTTGTTTTCTTTTGCAGGTCGAAGTTGGAATGCGGAGATACATCTCTCAAGCTCGCGGAATCAGGTAAGTTCAAAGGATGCCCCAAAACGCTTCCTGCTTCGTGAAACCAAGAGAAGGCAAAGCGCCTTCTAGAACTAAGGGTGCGGCTTTTAAAGCCAGCCGCACCCAAGCGTTTACGTGTACCGTCACGTCCTGCGTGCGGTACGTGTTAGATCCATTTCTTTTCTCCGCTTGCTGAGAGCGTTTCAATACAAGCGGTTCCCCTCCATTGCCTGCAGCCACCTTTCCGCTTTCACTGAGAGCGTCTCAGTGAAAGCAGCAATGTTCATTTGTCTAAAGTCAACAAACAACCTAGATCACTCTCAGATATAAACGCCACAAACAAAATGGCACAAGTACAGCGTTTAGATTTGCAACCTAAGTCGTAAAAGTAAAACAAAATCACCATAACATTACAAATGACACACATTCATTAGATCATTGTACAAAGGAGTGCTGGCGCACGGGAAAGGGGTGGGTTTTTTATAACACCTGGCTACAGTTCCAAGGGCCTAGGAACTAGATTTGGCACCACTTGGCAAGTCAGGACTCTCAGTAGAAAAGCCTGGGCAGTGGTAGGTTAAGTCTTTGAATGGCCCTGAGAGTTCTTAGCAGGAGGCAAACACACACAAGCCCTTAGACAACCTTGGAAGCAGGATACAGAAAGCAAAGTCCAGTTCTTTCAATCCCAGAATAGTAGCAGCAGGCCAGCACAATAAAGCAACAGGTAGAGTGGAAGTCCCTCCATCTCTTCTTCCGTGCAGAATGTCCTCAGTCTAGAAGTGTTCTGATTCTGGGGTCTCAAAGGTCCAGTACGTATACCTCTTTCTGTCTTTGAAGTAGGCAAACTTCAAAGGAAAGTTTGTGTAGTGCACAAAACCCTGCGTTTCCTGACCTGACTCCAGACACACTGTCAAAGACAAAGCTGTCTCCACACATGGGGTGTGGAGACAGCTCTGTGTGAAGACAGGAACAGCCCTATTCAGGTGTCAGTGACATTTCTTCCCAGCACTCTTGCTCAGGAAGGCACATCAGTCTGATGTATGGCCATCAGGATATGCAAGGGACACCTCAGCTCCCTTTGTTTGACTGTCTAGAGTGAATGCACAAGATCTAAATTGTCATCCAACTCAGAGTTGTATTATACAGTCATGCAGAGGCACAGAATGGTTAAGCAAGAAAATTGCCCATTTTCAAAAAGTGGCATTTTCAAACACACACAATTTAAAAACCAACTTCACCAAAAGATGTAATTTTAATTTGTGAATCCAGAGACCCTGAACTCCAAATCTCTATCTGCTCCCAATGGGAAATTACACTTAAAAGATATTTCAAGGCAATCCCCATGTTACCCCATGGGAGAGATAGTCCTGTATTTCAATATTAGGACACGTAAAACACACCAGTATATGTCCAGTGCTTTTACCTCACTCTTTTTAGGTTAAACATGTTGCATTTTACGTAGATGTGGAGTTAAAAATGTTTAATCTATACCTACCTATTTGAACTTACCTGCTCGATATTTTGGTCCTCAATACTTTTGACATGATATTCTGTCCACACAATATTTTTAGCATTGATATTTTATGAGACAACCCATTGTAATGAGGCCCTTAATAAGCTGTGCCCAATTATCTAAGCGAGTTGCTAGGGTCAAGTTCCACAGTGATGACAAGGGGCACAGTTCACCAACAAATTTTTCTACTCCAATCGTTATTCTCAGCAGCTCACACGAAACCCAATCATGATTATTCATCATGATTATTGCTTATACTTATCTCAAGCGATTTTCTATTGTCTATTGGCCAAATCTATGTTGAACCATTCAGTTTAAAATATTGGTCATTTTTGCTTATACTGATACTGATTTAATTTGTCTATTAAACACATATGTCAACAATACCCTCAATTAAAATCTAAAAATGGCACTTATTCTAGTATTAATGTCCTAAATAATAATAATTTTCCTAATAAAGTAAGGGGGCAAGAGGTCTATTCATGTTATAGGACAGAACTCGGGATAACCTTCTATTACACATTAGCCTACATATTCTAGAGATTATATTGCAGAAACCTATTTATTCTACACAGCACCTCTCACTACAAATAGATAAATGTATCTTATTGATGACTACGATTCACTAGTCATTATTGATTTGCCACAAGTTTCATCCAGTCTTCTCTAGTGTTTAAACCCTTATCTATAGTATTGAGGTGGCACATGTACCATTGTTCCCTCATTTTTAGGTCTCGTGAGCCAAAGGCTCGAAGAGACATTTTATATGTGGGATTTTCAAAGTGCTACCCAGTCTTTTGGCTGGCCTAAACCTTGAGTGCACGAGATCACATGCACGTGCACAGCTGCTCCTCTGCTCATTGCATTCCCCCCTCCCTACTCACCCAGCCCTTTGATGCTCTGCTCCATTACTTTCACTTTCGCTGCTTTGACCCTTGCATTCCCCCCTCCCTTCTCACCCAGCCCTTTGATGCTCTGCTCACATCTCCCTCCTCCCTGGGCGTGAAGGGAGACAGAGCCATCCTGCTTGATTAATGGCTTTGCATTCCCATGTGTTCACGCAGTAAACATGCCCGAGGCAGCACAAGGCTCACAAGGCTCACGGAGACATTCTCTTTACCCTCGTTTATGGATAGCAACCCTGTCTCTGCCTTCCTGAGGTATGATTATTTTTTGTTGTTAATCCTGATGGTGTCAGACACGATCACATTGGTGGAAGTCTAGCCTGTGCCGCATTTGTGATTACCTTTTATGGTATCACCACCTGTGATTGGCTTTTGGCAAAAGTTACTCTTTTCTGCTCTTTTGGCTCTCACTAACAGGTTCCGTTAGTTGTTATTTCTCCTGAAGGCAATTAATGGTCTAGTGAGCCTATTCTCATCTCTGTTGATGTTTAAAAGATCCCATTGGGTGTTGACAATTTGTCTAATTTTACCATCCGTGGTGGAATGTTTCATTTTTAGGGCTCGTTCCTCGGGGTGAACATACTTTCTCTGTTGTAGTAGCGTGCCCTCTTCAGGGAGTCCTGAGGCACCATCTGGAGCGTGATCACTTTCACTTCTGCTGTGGATCACTTTCACGCGAGCACGCACACAACTCGCGGCCGCAGTACATTAAAAAAGTAAAATACATACTCGCCCTGTAAGGAAAGCAGGACAGGTAATTTACAGCTGAGCATCCAGAGAATATGCAAATGGACATTGACACTCTGCTATTTGAAGCTAGCGTTAGAGTGGGAGAGCAGGGTCTTTGTTAAAGATTAGATATATGAATATCAGTTAATGAACCATTTCGAAATGCTAATGTTTCAAAACGCGAGATGAAAAAATGCGAGCCATTTTCCTACCTGTGATCATTGCAGATCTTAGCAGATACCTTGTGAGGTTATTATTATTTTTTGTTTGGGAACAGGGATCTTGTGTAACCACAGATTCAAAAGGGCTGCGCTGCCCTTTTCTGACTCTATCATGTCGAACAGATAAATTATCTGTTGCAAGGTCATCTTATCAACACCCCACCCCCCTGCTGGCGTCCTATCGTCACTCCCTCTGCGCTGTGCACACACATACCTCGCACACGTCTCTGCATCGCCCTGGCGGTATTTGTACATAAAACAAGGATCCATGTATAGGGGCTGTGAAAGGAGAGCTGAGGTCATGGACGAAGCAAAAAACAGGAGTCAAACAACTGAGCAACTGCACACACTTGTGAACACACAACCTGACCACACACCCACGCACAACCACATAGACACATTCTCACACACAAATACAACCACACAGACAACCACTTACAGACACAACCTCACACAAAAACACAACCATACACACACACAAACACAATCACACGCAGCCACACACACACACGACCTCAAAAACACCTTGTTCGGACAGTACCTACTCTGACATGCACGGCTATACACATTCTATTTGGTATACTTTTTGTTAGAAGGTTAGAGAAAGGGATGCTTTAAATGTTATTTTAGCTAAATTATGACTATATATGCACCAGTGTGCGTCTAATATTACTCATTGTAAATTGTGTTTTCATCCATCTATATTGCGTAAATATTTGAAGTGCTGTGCTTTTATTCCCGCGATATTTAATTAAACTCTACCCATTGTGTTATATTATTTTACCACTAATTAATATATCTATAGTACTCATCCGAATCGTATCTAACATTAGGTTTTACTGTTCATGTGAGCTGTGCAGCGACAGGTTAAGTGTGTGTTATACAAAAAACACGTTCGTGTGTGTTAAAAATAAAAACAAGTTTGTGTGTGTTAAAAAAAGTGTGCTCGCGCGTGTCAAAAAGTAGCTTTTCTATTGGCCTTCCATTCGTTGAATTTCTGACTGTTTTACCGCCAAGCTAGAGCAAATCTTTGGCACGCCCGTTATAAATAAATATCTAAAAAAAATTCTTTATGCAACTAGATAACCCCAACTGTAATAAGTGACGTATTAAACGTTATAACATACGAGTACACAGACATACACATTTATACGTGAACAGTTTGCCGTATAATTGGGCATGCACAGTAATTTCCATAGATCTTGTATAGTAGTCTTTCGTACGTTTCACTTATCGGCCCTTTTAGGAGTTCCGATTTCTGGCAGCTTCTCAGCGGCTGCCCCTCTTAATGCCCCCCTCCCTGCACCTAACAAGCCATCAGTGACACTGGTAATACGAGTGGTGCAACAAATGCTTTCTTCTCATGATGCGAAAACACTACACTTGGGGACATTGCTCCTCACTTCAGCCCCATTCCCCCCCCCCCACACACACACCGCCTCGGAGAACACGTAACTAGTTAATTATCTGGCATGGTTCATATGGTATGTGCTACTTTCCCCAATTCGCAGGCGCACCAACTCCAGTTTAATTTATTAATTTATTCAGCCCTTGTTGCCAGCATCCCACTCGATTCCAGCTGGAACAGACCTGGAGCTTTCATTTATCCTTGACCGCTCGTTGCATCTGTCTGGTGAGTGCCTGCCACTCCCCCCCCCACCCCCACCCCAGTTATACTTTTGTGATGCACACTTATTAAGTGCGTGAGTCTGCAGGTTTTCTCTCACCCTTTTGCCAACCATTCACCCTCTGCCCACTGTCTGTTCTGTTTTGCCAACCCTCCACTCTCCTCACTTTATCCATTCTTTTGGGCCAACCCTACGCCCTCATCCCGCTGTCCATTCTGTTTACCACCCTCCTCCCACTTTCCGTTCTCTTTACCACCATCCGCCCTCCTTCAGCGGTCTGTTCTGTTTAACATCCTCCTCCCGTTGTCCGTTCTTTGTCCCCCCACCCATCCTCCCTCATGTAGCTTGTTTGTACAAGTTACTGCTTCTGATATTTCTTTGTGGAAAAAAGGCTGCATTGCAATATGGGCAGCTTGTGTTGGGAGATGCTTTACTGTCGGTTGGTTCAATGTGTAATTGGGCGCAGGCAGCGGGAAAGACATTGCAAGCGAGTCCACAAGAGACACACTGCAGGCACACTGGGCCCCATTCATTCACCCCCCTGAACGCATGGTATCATTCCCTTGAATGTCATCATACTTCTTTTCAACAATCCTTCCCTAGCCTTTCTTTTCCTTCAAGCTCATCACCTAAGCGTAGCGTTTTTCTCTCGCCCTTTCCTCTTCCTAACTCCATTCGCACCGCCAGTCACCCTCCCCACCCTTTGCTTTTTGTTGGTATTCAGAGCATTCAGGTTCCCATGTATCTTTCCGTGCACCTCCCCCACAGGTTCATCCTACCCCACTCTCTTTCTGTACCTAGGTCTATTGTTAATCTCTTGCTGTCTTCACTCACTCTACTCCCATGATTTCTCCTTTACCTGCCCTATCCTTTCCTATCTGTACCTCTCCGCCCCTTCTCATTTTCTCAATTTTCCATTCTCTCTCTCTCTCTCTCTCATTCTCTCTCTCTCTCTCTTTTTTCTGTGCACCCCATCTTTATCCTTTCCTCTGCCATGTGTCTGCCCCCTCCTTACCTCTATACTCTCCTCTACTCTCTGACAGAGTCTCTCTGCCAATGCTGCAGACTCCATGTTCTCCCCCTCCCTGCCCTAGCAGCACATGTCATTCACAGTAACAATCCTAGCAGCCCTTCAAACATAGCTCCTGGGCAGCGATTTATAGCGTACTTTACTGTAATGTACAAAGAAACAAGCTAAACTGGCCCCAGTAATGAGCGTGCGGCACTAACTGTGTGCAGGAACGCCACCTCTTTCTTGATCACTTATAAACTTGTATACAGCATGCGACTCACATGAGCGTTTGCTTTTCCTGTGTGCGTGCCTGTATACAGTCCCTTTCGTTCATGCTGATTCATTGCAACAGCAGTGGTGGTTTCTGCACCAAACTGCAGTAAGCTACACGCTTCCCTATTGCTTTTGGAGCGATTCCCGATTCGCACTAGAGGTTTCTATTGGAAAATGGCAGTTGCTTAGCAGTATGAAAGATGACACTGGTAACCGCTTGTGCTCCAAAATCTATCTAAAAAGGTTATTTCAGGGAGCGTCTTTGGAGACGTGCATTGTTCTATGCCTTATTTTTTTTTTACTGTGAGCGTAACTCTTTTCATATAAAAAAAGGCAAAGTGAATAACAACAGTATACCATGCACTCCTGTTACAATACATCTGGAGGGAGAAACCGCATTGATTAGCTGTCCTAAATAAGTATGGTGGGAGACCTAGTAAGATACATCGAGAACTGCAATCAGAGTGGAATAAAAGGGTCTGGAACCACAGGAGTGTAACATGGCAAATTAAGCGGCTCATAGGGAGACGATGTGGTCTGTCGGCTAGACTGCCGACTTTGGTGCTAGAAACCAGGGTTTGAGCGTCCCGGTCGCGTCCACATCCTGATTCTGGGCAAATCACTTAATCTCCCCGCGCCTGAATGTGTAATGTAAATATGGTGCTCATGTAAAGCGCTCAAATATCTTCTGGTCGAGTTCGCGCTATATAAATATGCAACAACACCTATAAAAAAACAGCATTTGCAATGCAATAGGTCTCACAGTTACGCCAGCTTGAGCTATTGCAAATAACAATGCCGTATATTTTTGTTTTCGTTTTGAAAACATAAATAAAAGGCATTGTCATTTACTATGCCAATAGCTTAAACTTGCGTAACTGCGAGACCTATTGCATTGCAAATGCTTGTTATAAGTGCATCCAGGTTGCCTCCTCTCCTGCTCACAGTCACTTTCTCCAATATGAACCACTTGAACTGATTATATTGATGGCTTTCCTTAGAATAGTGCCCTAACTTCTAAGGGGTAATTCTTTATTTTCCTGTGTTTTACAGGTATTTTACAGGTATTTTGTGACCAAATTAGTAGCTCAGAACGGGCATTTTGGGAGAGCTACTTACTCCCTATATACTTTTAAAAGAAACGGGAACCATACGGCCGGCAAGTCATTGGATATTTAAAAAAAATGGTAGGCATTTCATTTAATACCTGTGTAAAACATTCGTGTGCTTTTAATGAATTCTGAGATATGAGAATATAATATTATAGAATAAATGCACATATAAGTTTGTAAACGAATAGATGAAAAGACAAAAGAAATTGTATCTATGCCTGATATTCTAATACAAGCTGGCTTAGACCATACTATATGGAGACCAGTAATAGCAGGCAGAGATTTAGTAGTTGAAATTAGAAGATTCTTATTTAAAACACATATGGTATATCTCCCTGACAATAGAATTTAAGATCTTTATCTTTTCTCTATGGTCAGGTATGTTTGCACATGTAGGCACGAAGACGATGACTGTTCCTTAACATAAGGCGATTACTAAACGTGTGTATAGAGGTAAGAATCAGGTTACTTCTAGAATCTTTTTTAAAGGAATACAATACAATATCACATTAGAAGGAGGGTTACATTGACATACTCTATAACCATTATATCTTTTCAGACCTTACCCAACCCAATGGCAAAGATTTATCGACTATATTTATATATTTGGAAACAGCAATATATGATGTAAGGTAATTTTTTCTTATTTTTGCTAACAATGGGGTGTTCACATACCCATTAAGATACGACCTTTTTATAGCCCATCTGATTGAACATAACAGGCTAATTGTGTAAGGCATATGGAGACACAATGGTGCTGGATAACAAAGTTATATATATGTCATTACGAGACCTGTTAAAATAGAATGTTTTATTTGGATTTAATCGATTCAAAGCAGTTCATGTAACAGATGATGTATATAGCCAAATCTTGAGAACTGATGTTTTTTCCTGATTTATTGTATTTGTTAACAGGAGTGATTAACAACGGCAACCATCCAGTGCCTATAACAAGAGGGACGTTATTATAGTCTTGATAAAGATGGAGCATTAGTTAAAACCATCGAAACGCGTCGACGCTATCTTTGACACAATCCGTATGAATAGCTCTTCTTTGAGACACATTATGATCAGATTGTTCCTAAGAATAGTATCTTTAAAATATAAAAACGGATGTGTTATAATAATGACAAAATAAACTGTCTGTTTTTGTCTCTCTGTTAAGTGTATGGGTTTAGAATAGGAATTAGATGAAATTGTTTTTATTGAGATTATTATATCCTATATTGGTATTGTTGTGCATCAATTTTTTCTAACTCCATAGAACTGTATATTGTGAATTGCAACTGTGGGATTATATTTGTCTTTGTGTCAACAAAAACCAAAACATTTTTTACTGTCATTTTATTCAAAATAAAAATAAAAATCTTTTTAACCATTTTAATATTGTTTTAGTTTAATTTGACATTGTACATGTTCTAGCATATGGGCTTTAGTTTGTATTTGTCACAATTATTGTGGTGTTTATTTTTGTTTTTCCACCAGGGAATTCCCTTTTTTTATTTCATACCCTATTCCCTTGGTTGTTACAAGGGGTCCCTCTCACTCTCATTCTAAAAGTCTTCTAGCTGTCAACATATAATCACAATGCAAATCCTGCTGATGTCGTTATGCCACCACTTCCCTCTCAATGATTTCCGTGCAGGCCTTTGACCTCCAGTGCCAAAACTAAATAATCATTCTGCATTGTCCCTAATCCTAGAGCCTTTTGGAATTGATTCTACTGCTCTGTACAAATGACACCAAATAGGTATTTGCAAAACAGAGCAGCAAAATGGCAGCAAGGCACAATGTTTTGATGCAAGAGTGATTTGGCGATGAATGTTGATGCAAGCACTATGGTTGTGCATGCTGTGTAGCATTTAATCCCTGATAATGCATGCCGAGTGGGTGTTTTGGGACAGTATAATTGTAATCAACAATTACCGAAATGTTAACCCATAAGTACTAAAATAATGCATAGTAATGCGAATGAACAGATGAGCAAATTGCAACAATTGCAGTAATCACTAGTGTCTTTGCACATCCCACACTAAAATGCAGTTTGAAGCAGGCAGTCTATCCATAAGAAACCGAGGGACAGAAGTCTGGTTGGACAAAAGCAGGGCCCTTCAGCAACCAGACAGCAGATACACTAGAATTGTCCTGGAATTTTGTCGTCTCCCTTTCAAGTGTGTCAAAGTGTTACATGTGGCACAATAGACCTGTTTGGTAGGATTTGACACAGTGGTGTCAACATATTGCCCGCAGCGCCGATACTGCATATTCTATTGAGGTTAGCGGTGATTCAGATCAGTCTATTGTGTGCTACTGGGAGGAATTTCACACTGGGCCGAGCATGGGCTGGGAGTTGCTGGAGAGTTAATGTGGATTCCCAGGAAATTCAGGCAGGGAAAAAGTAACTTTTTAAAAGTTTCTTTTCATTAATATGTATTTAAAATCTGACTTAATTGAATTGTCGGCGATCTTGAGATACAGTATTAGTACTTTAATCTGTATTCAGATTTTCTACAGATAACTTGGTCTGCCACAGTGAAAATATCTTTTAGGGCATTGTCACTGCAGGAATGAAGGTCTGGTGTTCTCTGCAGGAAACCATACCTGTGTTTGTAGTCATTTTTAGTGTGTTGTTAATATGTCCTGCCTAATTAATAGTCATTAGGCAGGTTGTTCTGCAATCCCCTGGGACTATACATTTTGTAATATGACCTAATAATACATAGGTTGCATCGCAAAATTATAAACTGCTCACAAAAAGTTGGTGTGGAACTTCCAACCACTGTCTTGAAGTAGTCTTTTACCACAACTAGTCCCAAGTTCCCTTATTTTATAAGAACTACTGAAAAAGGCAACAAAAATGTGTTCTATGAATCTTGAGGAAGCAGCTGCCTCCTTAAGCATTGTTTCATCAAGGCACCAGTAATGGCAGGCCCTATGGTTACCTGAATCTGCATGCCTGATTTGCAGCTGTGATTAAACCTTTGGTGCCATTCATTTCAGGGGATGTGTTACTCCATCACAACGGTGACGGATATCCCGTCCGCCGAAATATAAATCGCATAATATCTTGTCGGGTTTATATTTCGGTGGATGGGATATCTGTCACCGTTGTGGCGGACTAACTCGTCCACAGAAATATAATTCAGACCAATAGTAAGAATCTTCAATTAAAATCTGGGATCGATATGCAGTCTCTGGAGGCATGCTATATCAGGAGATACGCGACACCACACTTTCAGCCCCAAGATCACCCTTACCATTCAATTATCCATCTCTTGTAAATTGGCAATAGAGTAAGTGAGTCCCCCATATAAAATGATTTGCCATAATGGGTATTGCTAGGGATTGTGGCTGTAGCCACACTGCCCTGGCCTGACTAGTTTGAAAAGGTAGGGTATTTTCTAACTACAGCTTACAATTGCTATTCTAGACAACTCCTTTAGTAGGTCTCATCGTACCATACACATAATTTAGGGAATCCCAAACTGTATTTTTCAGGTTTAGGAGAAGTGTAAATAGACTATCAAAAGACAGAAAAGATCTCTCATGGAACCTCTATTTCTTCAATTAATACTTATCTCTAAGTACAATCTACGTTATATACTATAATTTCCCTATTTTAATATTTCTTTAAATAAATCCTCACTTTTTCTTTACATATCAATTCATATAAATACATCATATCTCTATCATAGTTAATTAACAAAATACATTTCATAAATCCTTTTCTATTTTTTTCAACAAAAAATGATTTGTTACATAATGCCCCTAACGCATCTCTACATTCCTTCTCACACCTCTACTCCTTTTTTACCACTAAAAACACTGAAGAGAACATTTTGTAGAATCTTTTATAGACCTGACAGCCTTTGGTGTCCCCAGTTTGCTGAAATTCTGGTATGTTGGACTTACGACTTTGTGCACTTTACCACTGCTGAATGATAAATCTCTCCCACTTTCAGAGCAGTAATACCTAATTACTAAACCCGAGCATGGTAATAGAACGACCCCTTCAAGCTAATCTAATTACTCCAAAAAGTGTTCATAGAACAATCAAGTAAACACGTTTATTCAAATACCCTAATGATGCATCATAGGGATATAGCTCAAAGGTTGTCTAAGAAAGGGAAACGCTGTATCCATTATGCAGCGCCAGCCTTTTAAATGTATTTATTTATTGATTGATTGGTGAATCTAACTCGCTTAAGAAACAGTGATGTTTTGTTCCTGGTCCTGAGCAAAATGTTAGAAACAGCTTGATCTAATTGATCTGATAACTCCATTGGGTCTAAAAGAATAAACAATTATACCAATGTATGCCAGTGATATAATCTGACATCCAAGAAGTTACTAGCTTATATTTTGCCAGCTGATTTGTTTAGTTGCATCCGTTTGTGGATCTTACATGAGAAAATCAAACACACATCTCTCATCTTGTATTTTTCTAGATTACCAACACCACTTTGCCTATCTTTGAACATTTCCAGCCATTTAAGTTGCTTCATATCATGATATTGTTAAACGCAAAGTTCATACATGGCAACAGGCTTGATTTAGGAAAGAAACTCACGATTTTAAAAGTCAAAAAAGGCTTTTGTTGGAAGTGGTTTATTAGTAGGTGTAGGTAGGTACCTACCACTAGCAATAAGGCCTATCTCACGATATAAGGTCCGGTCAAGGTCTCAATTAATAATCCCCTTGCTCAAACACTGGTAGATGGCTGCGAGCAGGCAGGCTCAATTTAGGAGACAGGTGTGTAAAGCATTTAAAAACACCAATTCATTAAATGAGTAAGACGCAATACAAAATAAAAATGCCCCACCAGTTTATAAAACTAGATTACATTTTTACGATCAAATAGACACTAAAATGACAAAAAATCCCAAACTATACAAATTAACTTTCAAAGATTAAAAGTAAAGCTAGCGCT
Organism: Triturus cristatus; assembly: GCF_964204655.1. NCBI lineage: Eukaryota > Metazoa > Chordata > Amphibia > Caudata > Salamandridae > Triturus > Triturus cristatus. The sequence continues at coordinate 136,908,663 of NC_140589.1, read as the reverse complement.
TAAAAGTAAACAGCGCTCAAGGGGTTAAAAAGGTTTGTGCTGGATCTCTATGGCTACACTGGACAGCCCGGTACTAACCACCTTCTTGGAAAAGGGGGGAATACCCCTGAAGTGACCTGACTGCTGACAGTCAAAGCACACACAAGTACTTTCTAAGCCCTGGGTTTCCCTGCCTAAGCTTATTAGAGTTAGGGTGGGATCTGCCCTCCTCCTTTTTAGAGTTGTGGGGTACTGAGGGAGTCTCCTTTGGGTTTTGTGGGCCTAACCCCCCTTCTCTGAGTCTCCCCTGTGGTGCTGATTGCGAGTGTAAATTCTCTTGTACACAAAGAGTCAGGGTGTGCTCTTTAAGGAATACATTGGACAGCCCCTCATATGCACTCACCTGGTTACCACTAATCTAGCCCTCTAGTGCCTTCCCTGAAATGTCCACAAAATCCACCCAGGAATGTGTGTGTAGCTTCTGGATGTCCCTGAACTTCACCTGAACTTCACCATTTACTGCTCTGGGGTGATTACACATTTCCTGACTAGTCATTTCTTCATACGTGGGTAGAATACTACCTCATCCCCGTAGAGTTAGGAGCCTATCACTCCCAGATATTGGAATCAATACTCACAGGAGTGAAGCCCAATACTTAGAATGGACACTTCTCATCTCAAGGGCCCTTTTAAATGTAGTCAGCCATTTGTCAATGTCATGCCCGTCTACATACTTGGGAACTATTGCCTTGGGAAGACTGGGAGCAAACCTACCACCCCTGCAATTTTCAACATTTTTCTCATTTTCGCTGCCACCCTTTCTTCTTGCTTTCTCCTCCACCTACTTTTCTTTTTCTAGTTACAGCTTTTTTTTCTCTAAATCAATGGATGTTGACTGAGCCTCAAGCTGTCTCTCTGCAAGGGACAACTCTAGTTCTGGTATGTGGGAACCTGCCCTCCCTCCTCTTGTTGAAAGTATGAACCTTGGACTAGAAGAAATTAATGAGGTTTCATCATGCTCCACCTAGAGGTTGTTAGAGGGGCCATGTCCTCCCTCCCCTTCATTGCGGCATCTATCTCAGCTCAGGTCTTAATGGACCCCACCAGCTCTGCCTTTCTAATCCAATTAGCATCCGGCAGCCCCTAGCCCTACTCTGTACCCTAAGCTCAGCCACTGTGAGTTTTGACTTGTTAGCGCAATCTAGCTCAATAGTATCCCTAGGTTTGCAGCATAAAAACTTTACAAATCAAAAATAAAGAACATTTAAAAAAATCAAAAAAATGGATAAAAAATCATTTAGTCCAAATTTCAAAAACTCAAAAATCTAAAGTTGTATTCCAAATCAATTTAGAGTATTTTTAGAGATATTAACTTATTTTACTGTGTGGTGTAATTTAAACACATATGGATCCCACTGCTGCCACCTGATGTTGCAAAGTGGTTTATTAGTAGGTGTAGGTAGGTACCAATCAATAGTAATAAAGATACAATGACAATATAAGGTCCAGTTAAGGTCTAAATAAATTACTCCCTTGCTCAACCCTTTGTAGCTGGCTGAAAGCAGACAGGTTTAACTCAGGAAACTGGTGTGTAAAGCATTTAAACACACCAATTCATTAAATAAGTAAGACACAATACACAATAAAAATCCCACACCAATTTATAAAAATAGATTATATTTTTATGAACAAATAGACACCAAGCTACCAAAATCCAATGTAGGGACCTAGAGATTTACATTTTTAAAGATTAAACGTAAAACTAGTGCTTAGAAACATATAGCGCTCAAGGGGTTTAAAAAGGTCGAGCTGGACCAGGGCGAAGTCCAGAGTTCAAGCCACCTGCAATATAACACTTTTATACTTACTTTCAGAAGTTCTTCTTGATGCAGTAAAGTAGTCCACAGCACAAGCCAAGGTTCAGATGCTCTGGTTTGCATCTTGGGGTCTGAAACTATAACTCCCACAATGCGCTTGGTCAACTTATGAATCTTTTTACAAGCGTTTCTCCAAACCTCTGGCACTTCTTCCAGAAGGTCTCCTTGAGGTTTAAAAGTGTCCATAACACCAATCCATGAGTCTAGAGTCTCTGATATGGTCCTTGGGATGTTGGTACTACAGTTCCTACAATGCACCTGTCCAAATCCCAAAACAGCCCATTGGATGCATTCCTGATGTTTTCTTGTGGAGATGATGCAAGTGGAGCTCTTTTAATCTGTTGCTGTCAGCGAGTCTATGAATGACTGAATGAATGATTACATTTTATTGTGTCAATTAATAAAAATTGTTACAAAAGAGATCAAGCAAAGTGTCTCACCACTCACTTTCTTCAATCTAGATGATACATATTTAACAGATCTAATATTCATGACTACAACATAGATACAATAGATCTAAAGGCGCAGCACTTAGAAGGTGCGAAATGATAAAATGGGTGTAAAACATATGTGAAACCCGTAAACTGGTTCTAGTCCATGACTAAGGCTTTGCCTGAAAGTTCTTTCACCTTGTGTGCAAATTTCACTAATCTAGCAAGTTCCATTAGGATCTCCAAGTTAAAAAGAAGTTTCATGGCATCTGTGCAAGTACGTGTACCATATTTTAAAAACAGAGGTTTCAGTAAAGTGCGACGTGCGTGGATCAAACAATGACTCTTTCCACTTTTGAAGCAAGGCAAAGTCCTTAGGGATGCAGTTCCAAGTGTGCACACGGTGCAGTCATCTAGAGTGAAATCCTTTGGATGCAGATCATGGTTCCAGCAGGGCAGTCCTTCTTCTCCTTGTTGTTGCTTATATGAGTTGCTTGGCAACTCTTTCATATTCATGCAGTGTTCCTGGGCGTCAAACAGAGGGACTCCCATGGTCAATGGGATGCAGGGTGCCACCCAGATGTATGGCCACTTCTTCTAAAGTATGGCATATTCTTGTCCCACAAAGCACTATTCTTCCAAAAGCCAAAATGGAGAAAGTCTCTCCTGAAGAGTTAGAGGTGGCTAAGCCAACAAACTGGTATGGCTGAGATTCTCTAACGCCTTCCCTTCAAGCCCCTTCAGTCATATAATTACAGGAATTCCTGTGTGTCGGGGGGGGGGGCGGTGCAGAATATAGGGATGAGCCTGTGCTGTCCCAAAGTGTCAGTCTCCCTTTGAAGACCAGTTTGGCCACTACTCTCTCTTCCTTGTGCTCTGCAGTTTTCAGTTCTCCACCCACAGTAAATCCTTTGTCTCTCTAGCAGGCCACTTCAAGCGTCATTAAGACAGATGTGCTCAGCTTGGTAGAGGTTGGGCAATCAGGGGAGGCATCTGGAAGGCTAGATTTTGGCTTCCAGAAAAAGAAAGTTCTATAACTTATTTAGAGATGGCTAAGCCAACACACTGGTGTGGCTAAGATTCTCTAACGCTTCCCCTTCAAGCCCCTTCAGTCTTATAATTGCAGGAACTCCTGTGTGTCTGGGGGGGGTGCATAATATAGGGATGAGCCTGTGCTGTCCCAAAGTGTCAGTCTCCCTTTGAAGACCAGTTTGGCCACTACCCCTTCTTCCATGTGCTCTGCAGTTTCCAGTTCTCCTCCCACAGTAAATCCTTTGTCTCTCAAGCCGGCCACTTCAAACATCATTAAGACAGATGTGCTCAGCTTGGCAGAGGATGGCCAATCAGGAGAAGGCAGCTGGAAGGCTAGATTTTGGCTTACAGAAAAAGAAAGTTCTATAACTTATTTTCTGTAACAGTTACTGTAAATCTAACAATGTCAAGTTGTTGGATTTATCATAACTAGAAATTTAAGTCCTTAAATGACATTTCTAGATCACTCCTTATACTTAAATAATATATTCCCATGTTAGCTTATGGGACTAGTTTTCTACAATAGGAAACAATTAAATTAAATTGGCAGTTTTTCCCTCCCCCGGGCTTAAAAAACGTATTTTATAATGTCCCTGCTTATAGTTACAAGGTACCCTATCTCTGAGTCACCTAGGAGAGACCTTTGGGCTGCCTTATAATTAAAATTAAGGTAGTTTGAGACTTTGGAAGTACCTTTGAATCCAAACTCAAATTTGCATATCATTTCAATTTAAAAGCAGCCTGCAGGGCAGGGCTGGCTTTAAAAATGACAGCAGGCACCACAGTGCTGCACACTTAAGTGCATTAAATCTACTGGGCCTCTAAACCTATATGCCCTACCATATACTAGGGACTTATAGGTAGGTTGTCAGTACCAATTGTAATTATACCTAATTACCATGTACTTTTAATCAGAGTCAGGAAACCAGCACCTAGTAGTCAAAATGGGGGCAAAAACTGGTGGGACATTGCACACAGGCCCAGATTTCTCATATGTTTAAATTAGGTTTCGCCTGGATGAAATTGTTCCTACTTCAATACAATTCATGTAGAAAATAAATCTCCCTGATTAGGTTTTTAAAACCTTCCTCATTTTATTTTTTAAATGTTGTCATGTATGAATGTTCTACCCTCGGTGCATGCAACGTGCTTGTTTGAAAAGCTGGCTTGTGCTCACCAAGCTCTATGCATAGTTCTCTACCTGCTTCTTTTATATGTGTTTGATATTTTGGTCAACAATGTGCCATTTAGAGTTGAAAACATTTCTCAGTTTGTTGAATAAATTCGAATGACGAGTAACATATACCAACCTTTATTGTTCTGCACCATTAGTCAAAAACATTGCATCCCTATCTTAATATTTGTCTCTTTTGTAAACTTTCCTCTGCAGTTATCTAGGGTACACTCTCTGCATAACTTTTTCTTTCAAGATATCCGCATTTTGGAGATAGGTTCTTATCAATGCACAGCATCCTCCTTAATCTATGAAACGGGTCACATGGTACACTTTCTTTTATTGCTACTAGGATGGAAGCTCAAGCAATGGAAAAGAGTATTTGGGTTCTGGTATATAAGTCTATTTGGATAATTACATTGTTGCCTAAAATACATATACCAAGGAATTCTACTTTCTCGCTCTGTGTTTTTCTTAGATGGAAACTTCAAACTCTTGTCACAAAGATTGATCCAAAGTATAAAAGCTTCCAATTGTTGCTCCTTCTCTGACAAATAAAAGAGATGTAATTGAGCTGAGCATCTGATATTCTCCACAAAAGACGTGATCTCATTATAGATGAACCTAACTTCGAAACTACCATCTAAATATAAGCAAATCTCAGTGCTCACAGGACCACCTTGCTAGTTCTTTTGAGTTGCTGGTACTGTTCACAACATAGTCCTCACTTCACAGTAAGAATAAAAATACCATCAACCTCTTCTTTACAGACTCTAAAAATACAGACAATCTAACAGTGCTTCCACAATAACAAGCCCTCTTCATCTCTTATGCCTAGACCTTCCGGTAGAACTTTCAATGTTCTATATCTTGCAAGTCATGCTGACATACTCAACTCTATCATAGCAACTCCTTAGAACGATGATGTAGTACCCTTGATCTTCATCATAGCTCTTTCTGGGGAGACTCTCTCACCCTTACTTCACATTGTCAATGTCTCCCTCACTTATCAGTGCTAACCATCTTTTCCTCTCTTAACCACAGATGAACATGGCCCCTTCCACCTGGAATTTCTGGACTTTGCAGCTGCCTTCGCCACAGTCAACCATCAAACTCTCATACACACCCTGGAGTCTCAAATGGGATTTATCAACATTCTCCTTCACTGGTTGTCGCGTGAATTTTCCAACCAGCACCATTTTGTTCAAATGGGCACCTCCAGGTCCCCAAGGCTTCCAAACTGTCTCCTGTCATCTTTACCCACTACATGGACCTGTTTGGGGCTTTACTCACAGATAACAGGATCATGATTCACCCACTCACCCATTAGACAATGATACACAACTCTACTTAAACTCTCCTCTGCTTTAGATATCCAGCACCGCAAACACTGCCAGCATATCATAATCCAGGCTTGGATGTCCAGCACCTACCTGAAGCTGAACCTAACCAAAATACAATTCATTTTATTTACAAAGAACAACAACCAAGAAAAGTGGAAGCCTGACTCCATGACATGATCCTTGTCTACTTTGAGCCCTAATTTTCACCAAATGCCAATTCCCTTGGATTCACCCTAGACACAAACCGCACCCTCAAGGAACACATTGCCAAAAAACAAAGATACCTGGTATCAGTGGTCTCTTCTAAATAATGTGAAACTGTTTCTTCCAGAAAGTAACTTCAGTACTGCTGTTCAAGCCCTCATTATCTTGCATCTTGCCGTGAGACATGCACTGCTCCATGACCTCTCAGACTCCACACTGGTACCCCTTAGGGGGATCCGCCATGCTGCAGCACATCTCATTCAGGATCTGAACGAATGTGGTCAAATACTCCCCCATCCTGATGGAACTCCATTTACTCCCCTTGCCAGCCCACACAATATTCAAAACTAGTTGTATCACTTACAAAGCCATCACAACCAGCACAGGTGCTTATCTTGCAGACATGCTCACACTTCTGGTGGATATCGGCACATGCACATCGAGCACACCATCATACTGCTAAAAAAAAAGTGTATAAAAGAAAAAACTAGGATCTGCGACAACGTCCCCGTTTCCATCATTAGGGGTGCCCCAAGGCTACTACAATGTAGAAAATAATTCAAGGGTTTGATGGGCATGGTACTCCATCGCGTTTGTAAAGGAGTACCCAGTCCGCCAAAATCAAAATCAGGTCTTCTATTTTATTTGATTTGGCCATGAAATTAAGTTGATTTTAGAATGATCCATGATACACTAGAATTTTATGAAATATGGACAGTGTGACTATTCAAATTAGGAGAGGTATATAGCCACATCTGAAATAAAATTTCCACACACCTATATTTCTAAAGATTCCTTTGCTTTCCCAATGTTTTTTCTTCACTGACTCTCATAGTGAAACACATTCTAACATTTCAAAGATTCACCATCATAACATGTGATTTATGTCCCTTAAATTAGTGGAATCAGTCTCTAGAAGGAGTTGCTGTACCTCCGCGGTGTAGTTGACATTGGTGCTGCAGATGCAGTAGCTCTGGATCCGAAGCTTGAAGGAACCACAAATATGGCTGTCTTTTACCTCTCAACTGGGTAGCAGTGGAGCTATTATACTAGTTTGCGTTCAAGAACATGGCACCTTTGCTGCTACTCTGTTGTAACTTGTGCTGACTGGCTTTGTGTAACTTTCTGACCTGCCGTCTGATTAGGTACCAGAGATTAAGCTACTAGTTTTGGCAGTCCACACCTTCATTTGGTGCCGATTAAAATTATATGCCGGATTATATAAAAGTGCACTGTCTCCATTCTCTGCACTAACTCTCTAAGTAAGGACATCCGTAGGACAGAGCACAGTAGTGAAACAGAGTGGCTCTTTGTGTGTCACTGCAGTCTAAGCCTGGCCTGCCTCTGCATGGGACTAGGGACTCCCCATAAGGGTAGCTAAGTGCAGAGCATACCCCCGCCCGTCCCATGACCTCCTCGGATTCCCTCACTACCACCTGGCAAAAGTGCCCCTCATTTCTCCATATGTCATCTCTCGCATATATTTCTTTTTTTTTTAAAGCACTGGTAAAGGCTAGTTTTACTAATCCACTCAGCTTTCCACATAAAATACAGATCTGTTCCTTGCAGTTGGCATATCAGCCCTCAGCACAGGTTTATGGGAAGTCAAAACTGCCACTAGACAAAACTCTGATCTCTCTCAGTAGCAGGAACTTTAATCACAAGAGTCATTTTTATTGGTGCCTGAAGGCTGGACGCACAAGGAACTCTAGAGCAGGTGCTTTTAAATAGCAAGTTATTACTGATTTTTTTTATTTATTTCATTTTACCTATCTCGTTGTCTGTCGACTTCCCCCCTGGCCCCCGCCCCCGCCCCAACGCCTCACCACGCTTACCTGTGCCGGCCGCGCCTGCAATAGTCTGCGGTACATTCAGTATTCTGGAAGTGCCTCGGAAGTGTAAATAGTTGCACAAACATCTAGAACACTCCAGGCCATATCATGATGCGGTTTTCTGAGCTGAGCTGGCTCACAAGTGGTGTGTGTATTTATTTTTGGCTTCATAAGCACCTACATTACCTTGAAATATCTCTGAGTTAATTTGTGTTTTACTGACAGTAAAGCTCGAAAACACAAAGAGGCAATTAGTTTCCAAGTGTCGTTGTCTGCAAGATGTGCACTAACTCTGAGATATTTCAGGGTAGATTTACTGCCATCCGTTACCCCTCCTCTTTTTATTTGTGTTAGCCATAATTCGTCAATTTGAAGGACTAACACTTAGAGAACATTGCTTTCTTCTTCTGCATAATATTTCACTAGTCCTAATGGGTAACACCTGTACTTCTTTCTCCCCATTTAAACCACTGAAACCTTTCATTTATATATGCTGTGAACCTTCTATTACTGTAAGATCAAATGGGTTCATGTGGGATGATTAGCTATGTGTGCACTTGGCATATTTCACAAAGTTGCATTTTCATAATTCCCTTTAGTGTGGTGGTGAGGATTAAAAATACTTTGAATTTACATTTTCTACTTGAGGGAAGGGAATAGTAGATATATGGTTGAAGCGCAGTGTTTGGAGATTTAGCACCAGCAGGTCCAATATTTAGGGAAGCAATAATGTTACCATTAACAATCCCACAAAATCTAGAAAAACGGAGTAAATTTTAATAAATGAATCAAAACCAAAAAAAACACAAAAATCTAATCATGAGAACAGAAGATATACAATTCCTAAGATCTAAGTGAAAGTAGCGCGAAAAGCACGATGCACCAACTGTGGATATATGGTCACGCTAGACTGGGACAAAGTCACAAGTATAGGCTGACCACAATGGAGCAGAGGCGGACCTCAGGTACGCAGTTAGAACCACTGAAAGAAAGTACTTTAAATACGGGTTTGTGATGAGTTGTCGAGTCCCGAGTCGAGGAAGCGTGGTGCAGCTCAGGTAATGTGAGGTCCGAGTCAGAGATAAGTCGCTCATTGTCGGTACCTAGTGGATGGAAAGCTGTGATGTGAGATCCTGCATCTTCGTTGAGGAATTCATTGACGAGGGGACTCATGATGCAAAGTGCTGCCCGTTGGTTCTGAAGAACCTACGGGGCTTGCTATGCAGAACTCTGTGTCACGTTGAGGCTACCATTGACTAGAGGCTTACGATATGAAGGCTTGCACCAAGGATGCATTGCACAGTGGCGGTTCCAAGAATGCTGTGAGGGCTATGTGGAGTCCTTATGCCAGGAAAGTCCATGCTGCAAAGATGATGTGTTGATTTTTCTTGGGGATTGTGCCGTGCACCACAGAAGATGCGTCAGTTCTGCTGGATCCACAGATAGGCTGGCAGAGCACCCTCAGGCCCACATCCAAGGGTACAGGTGCTGGATTCAAGGTTGTTGGTAGCCTGTCTGATCAGGAGGCCAGCCAACTAGCCCATGGAGTCATCTTGGGGTCCGTTGGTTAGAGATACGGGCCCAGTCCTCCTCATCCAGTCAGGAGGACAGCAAGTCAGCAGGGCAGCAGTCCTTCAGAGCAGCAGTCCTTCAGAGCAGCAGTCGAGCAGACCTTCCTGGCAGAGCCCACGGGTCCAGAAGTGTACTGAGTTGGGGGTCTTAGATTCAAAATGTATCCCTGGTTCCCACTTTTAAGTGGCGCAAGCTGATAGAAGTTTACGCCCCCGACCCCCCTGTGGTGCCAGGCATCACCTTCCTCCCCATATTGGCCACAGCTTGTCTGGGGTCACAAACAACTCGTGACAAACCCTTTGTGAGAGTACTCAGCTAGAGCCTTTGTGATGTGCAAGCGTGGTAGGTGACAGCTCCCACCCTCATCAACTCAAAGTGGCCCATCTTACCAACACCTATCTTCCCTTTGTCTAGCTGTGTGGGAGCAATACATGAAGACCAACTGCCAGCTACACATACTCCTGTGACCCAGGATCAAGCTGTATTCATCAAATGGCACAGACAAAAACATTTCAACTTTCTAAAAGTGGCATTTTCAGAATTGTAACTACAAATCTTACTTTACCATTAAAGGGGGCTTTTAGTTGCAATCCTTTAAATATCGAACTTGAACTCTCTATGTGCTCCCAATTTGAAGTTATAGCATGTTAAATGTAATAAGGAAACTCCAATGTTATCCTAAGGGTGAGGAGTTTTTCACCACCAGTCAAGTAAAACTTAAAAGTAGATGTCCTGCCTTTTAAATACACTGCACCCTGCCCTCTGGGCTGTCCAAGGCCTACCATAGGGGAGACATCTCTATAATAAAAAGGAAGGTTTGGGCCTGGCAAAAGGTTAATTTTGCCAGTTCAAAATGGCAGATGGGAATTGCACACACAGGCTGCAATGGCAGGCCTGAGACCTGTTTAAAAGAGCTGCTGCGGTATCTCGAATCAAGGAAGGCGCCCCGGTAGACTGGCTACACTGCACCCATGATGGCCGTACACGGCCTCAAACACGATGAGTTTTGAAATTTGTATTGAAGATTGACAGCGGTATGAGAAAGTGCATACATAAAGCACTGCTCATTAAGCCTCTGATGTGAGGTAAAACGAGAATTCATTGACCGTTTTGATTGGTCTGAGCGAATATACGTACGAAACACAACCTATGAAGATAATGACCTTAACGAGGGTGAAATACTGCACCGGCGAATGATAACTGCGTTCTGAGGGGAATAACCAACTGTTTTACGCCCAGAAGAAGCCCATATTGTGGGCAAAACGCGTTGGCTATGTCAAACTGTATAGTGAATAAAAGAAGTACAAGATTTTTGTAAAGAACACATGACCTCTCGCATTGTATTTTCTTGTCCATTAACACTAACATTAAGTTTCAATTACTCTAGTTGTGGAAATAGATTGTTTAATGAAGAGTCAATGATGGTGGCTGGCCTTTAGAGGTGGGCAAAAATCAAAGATTCTATGAAGTGAACTGTTTACTTTATACAACACACATAGTGGTGCGGCGAAAAGCTTCCTTGCCGCCATCTTCTATCCAATTGTCAGAGCTATCCATGAGTAACCTGGAGGTCACAGGTTCAGGGATTGAATGTCTAGCCTCCTAAAGGCAGACCTGAACCTACAAGCTGTTCACACTAGGCAGTTGCTCTAAACAACTAGGAACATTCACTGATTCTTTCAAGATGTCCACAGATGTGAGTTCAGGATTCATCATGAAACGTGGCTGATTGTTTTCCTGAACTTTATTGCACAATTCTTTTTGAGCTAGGTGCTTCTCCTAACAACATAAAGGAATGGGAGACATTTTATAGGGAAGAGAAAGCAGGGATATCGGCTCCAGCTTAAAATCCTAGGGACCGATCACAAAGATAAACTTTAGAAGTTTGGTCTAAATTTAGAACAAACGTCTAAGTTTACGGCTTGCGAAATTCATAAAGGGCATTTACGAGTAGCATCTTCATGTCTGCACCCGGGCCATATCTCCGACCCCAGTGCGGTAATAAATACCCTCAGTAAATTCCCAAAGTCGTAGACTTAGAAGTTTGGTCCAAGTTATACCAAACATCTAAGTTTAACTTTGAGAATCGGGTCCGCTAGTACGATAGGTCAATGGGTTAATGTGCCTGCTACACTGAACGTTATATAACTCAGCATGTATATAACTCAGTTGTGGAAGACAAAAGAACTGAGGGGAAGCAAGAGCAAATAGTTTGCCCAGGATTTTACAATTTGTTCAAGTTTGCAACTCTTCGGATTAACTTGATTGAGCAGTGACTTGGACTTGCGCTTTGAGGGATAAAAGTAGATTTCCTGTATATAAGGAGTATCGGACCTATATTATGTTAGCATGATGAAAATATACGTACACTCCCTGTTTGATATATATGCTTTTTCTTGGAGGAAACTCGTTTATTTCCTCCCTGTATATCTATTGCTAAAAGAGTAGGCCGAGAACCATACAGACGCCATCTTCTGAACATATGCTCGAGCACGGGCCATGATCACGCGTTGATCACCAGCAGTTGTCAGGCCCCAGTTCATCTGAGTTACTGGTAGCAGCTGAAGGTAGGCTGTTTACTTGACTGTTCTACGACTCAATGTCGCATCTGGCTTTGGGGGTGATAAGCGCATTCCTGGAGGTGCCGTGTCTACACTCCCAGGCACCAAGACGAAAGGGAGTCACCCCTCCTGACCTCATCAGTAATAGATAGTCAAGCCTTTGTACTGGTCTGAAGTGTGCCATATATGGTTCTTTCCTGGAGCTCGAGGGCCAATTTGTGTTTTTCCTTTTACAGTGATTGTATGCGTTGAACCGAAAAGTATATAACCTCATGTTTGAATACGAGCCAACAGTCTTCTCGGCACACCTGATGGGTGGGGTTTGGAGAGGCTCCTCTATGGAGTATTTTGTTTAATAAACGATTGAACCTTCTTCACTGCCAACTGACTGATTATTTGGTAATGGTATTAGGACTATTGGTAGGTATAGTCCTTTAGTTTATTTTTATGGTACATCAGCTTCAGTTTCATTTGAGTGGTGAACTGTCTATTGAGCCTAATGCCATTGATGGTATTATGGGGCTTATATGTACAAGGAGTTAACGTCACCATAGTGTCAATTTTTTCGTAGCCTTATTTACAAGTTGCCGCTAACTGCAATAGTTTTCCTGCGTAAACGTACGTTTCTCTGATCGCCACTTCTGTTAGCGGAACTTAACGAAAATGACATACAAGATAGGCTTTCCCATGAAAAAATGCCGCTAAGGCCAGTTAGCAGCTGGTTTTTAAGACTAGAAAAAACTGGTCTAAAAAATGGAGCAAAAAAAAAAAACAGGACATAAGGGAGACAATCCCAGAGCCTAATTTGCTCCCCTAATGATGCCATGGAGGTACTACTCCTGCAGCTTGGAGTCTCAAGAAGAGCACAACCACCACCACCACTGCCACCTGGACCACCACAGAGGCTGTGCCAAAGAAGAGAGCGGGTCTACCGCCAACGCATCACCCTGATAGACCTCCGGCCAGAGGATGTGATAGCACACTACAGGCTCAAGAGGACCTCCATCTTACGCATACTCACACAGATAGCACCAAGGCTGCAGGCACAATATCAGCACTGTACAAACATCCCTCCGCAGAACAAGCCACTTGCAGTGCTGCACATGTTGGCCTCTGATACCTTCCAACCAAGCACTGCCAGAGTGGGTGCAGTCTCACAGGCATCCTTCTCCAGGTTCCTCTCCAAAGTATTGGATGCCATCATCAGCCTGACGCCACAGCATCTACACTTACCCAACACTGCACAGAAACAACTTGAGAGCAAACAAGGCTTCTATGAAATTGCTGTTTTTTGGGGGGACATAGCCGGACCGCGGACCAAGATGGGCGCGTAGTTCTGAAGCTCCGACCGATTCCCCGGATGCTTTGGCCCATCCATTGGAATCGAATGCAGTAATGCTGCAGCGAGGGTCACATTTGTCTCTGCAACAACTCCGATATCCGGCAAGCCCCTCCTTTCGTTCCCTAGTGTTCGGGAACTGCAGCTGCACCGTGTTGTGCTCGGGGCCTGGTGCGCTCACTGGAGCCGGGGATCCGAGCAGATCTGCGGCCCGTGGGAGACGGTCACCCTTGGGTGCGATGAGGAGCGGCACGCAGTGACCTGGCTGCCCGCCTGGATCTTTTTGGACCATCACCACAGGGAGCACGTTGAGTCCCTGATTGGTTGGAGCATCTGGGAGCGGTGAAACCTATTTACCCAGCATGCAGAGGCCCACCCTATACCCCGGATGCCCCATGGAGACAGTGTCCACGGGTGCACCTGGGGACCAGCCACCCGGCCGGATCGTGGTGGGTCCCCCTTTCACTTTGGACCCCGCTCCCGCATGACCATTGAGCTCTCCTGCATGCTCTTGTGGAATTGTGCCCCTGGTGGCGTGTTGTGGTGCCACCCCGGCCCCCGCATAACAGTCAACCTCGCCGCCTTGTCGCAATGTGCCCTTGCAGTATGAACTGCAGAGTATTGGGCACGGGCTGCGGCACCGGGGCACAGATACTGACACTGCTAGGCCTCACCTCTCCTACTGGCAGCGCCTTGGATCCAGTGGGCATTATCCCCGTGAAGACGACCGGACCGGCTAGTCCAAACACTCTGAGTGCCACCGAGCTACCATCCAACGCCCATTTCACGCCAGTCAAGGTGCTCCTTTTACTGTTTCTCTCCCCCCTCCACGGCCATAGGGAAAGTGGACCTGAAACAACGAAAGTTGCCATTCGAGAAGGTAGGGGGCGGCACTGATCTTTTGGGTGGCACCATGGCAGAGGGGGGCGACTATGTGTGCCCTCCCCAACCAACTGGGCATGACAATAAGGCCTTGATGGCGGAACTGCGGGCCGCAATCAAAGCTCTGGACACAAGGTTCGATGCCCTGGACAGGAGACTTGACACGATGGGGGGCAGAATAGATAAACACAACTCGCGATTAGATATGGTGGAGGGCAGAATTTCTGATCTTGAGGATGGCTCGGCCCAGGCAACCAAATGCCTGGAAAGGCTGGAAAAGGTGCTCAAGATCTCCACCATGAAGAATGAGGACTTGGAGACCAGGGGGAGACGTAATAGCATACGAATCATGGGTATTCCGGAATCCACGAACACTGGGCAGCTTGATGGGTTTGTGGAGGGCCTCCTATGTGAAATGTTTGGCTGTGACTCTTTCACTCCCACTTTTGGTTTTGAAAGGGCCCATCCCACCCTTGGTCTCCATCCTAATCCTGGGTGTCCTCCCCGCCCGATCATGGCACGGTTCCTCAATTTTAAGGACAGGGACACTGCCCTTCGCCTGGCCCGGGAGCGGGGGTCTCTATATTGGCAAGGTTCCTCTATTTCCCTGTATCCTGACTTCACTGCACTGGTACAGGAGGCCCATCGGAAGTTTGGGACGGACAGAATTGCTCTTTTAAAAGCCAGTCTGAGGTACAGGATGCTCTACCCTGCACGTTTGAAAGTGGACATTGACGGAAGATCCAGGATCTTTGACTCCCCGGCTGAGGTGCAGGAGTTTCTCAGACACCAGTCAAAAAATGCCCAGCTGAACAGATCGCCCACCCCGGATCGCTCTCCTCGCCTACCAGACTCTGGTGTCAAATGCAAAAACAACAGTTGATGGACATCAATAGTTCTTTTTGCATTTGTGACCCCGAGTGGGACGGGTGCTAGGATGCTTGTTTCCAGTCCAGGGAGGACCTGGCCTGGCAGTTCTTGCTGGACTGTTCCCATTGGGCGCATGGTCAAGATTGATTTGCATATGGCTGGATCCAAATTGGAATGGCATGGTGAGCAAAAAATGATGGATTCAGGCCCAGATCTCTGTACTGGGGTGAATGGATGACATTGTTCTGCATTCTGTCCATCAATAGTTCTTTTTGTACCAGACTCTGGTGCCAGCTCTGAACTGTTCTCTGCACACGGATAACTCTTCTGCATTTCAACGTGCTGATAAGTACAGATCCTTTTTCCTGAATCGCTCCTCTTAATGACTTTTGTGGGACAGCTGGGTGTATGGCCTTTATGAACATTTTCCATGTGACATTTTTTCAGGCCCGCGGATTGTTAGGAGCGTTGCCTTCCCCCTGTGCTTTTTGCACCTATTTTGGTTTATACGGTTTGATTGTTGTACTGTTTAGTCATGTATCCATCTGGAATTTGGGATTTCCCTTACGTACTGGGTATGAGGATGGGTGGGGGGTGGGAATGTTGTAGGTTAATGACCTCTTCTTCCTTATTTAGACTATTTGCTACATTTACTATATTGTCTTATGATCCACTATTCAGAAGTGTCAAGAATTTTATTAATGTCATGTAGCACTCGCCACACTGAGAACATCAGCCTGTTATCTTGGAATGTTCGGGGGCTTAATGATACCTGCAAACACTAGCAGGTGCCTCATTACTTTAACACCACCGGGCAGATGTTGCCTTTCTCCGAGAGACGCACCTCACTACTCTCCGAACTTTGCCGCTTGTTGGGGCCCCAACCGGTATTTTGCGGAATACAGTAATTATTCAAGGGAAGTCTCAATTCTGGTGCATAAGCGTCTGCCGTTTAGAACCGTGGTGGTGCATTCTGACTGGGATGGTAGGTGCATTCTGGTAAAGGGTTGGCTCCTTGGCCATACAGTCCTCCTGGTAAACGTCTATGCTCCCAATATGGAAAGCCCGGATTTTTTCACTGAGCTTCACTCCCGCATTGACACAATGGGGGCTGATCACATATGCTTGGGTGGTGACCTTAACATTCTGCTAAATCCCCAGTTGGACAGCACTGCCACCTCATCTGATTCCAAATCTAGGGTAGAAGAACCCTTTCTGCACTGATTGATACTTGTTGCCTTACACACACGTCGCATCACATGCACTCAGCTGCACCCGCATACTCACACTATTCTGCCCCCCACAACACTTGGACCCATCTGGAATACTGGTTACTCACTCCCAGCGTTGCCACATGGTTGTTCTCAGTCATCCACCTCCCACGTACACTCTCAGACAACTCCCCAGTGGTGCTTGGGCTGCAGCTCCAGGGGGCCGGGGACGGGATGGGGCAATGGCGCTTTCCCGAGATGTCCCTAAAAGACTGTTTTTGAGGACGAGTTGCATGCTGCTGTCGAAGAATATTTTGAGATTAATGTGAATACCGTTGCCTCTAAGGCCACATTATGGGAAGCATTTAAAGATTATATTAGGGGGATATGTATTTCTAAAAGTGCTGGCATATTGAAGGATCTCTGCCGCACATTGGCTGGGATAGAGAGCTAGTTGGCTGCCTTAGACGCAGCCCAGGAAGCCCCCTGCTCCGATCCCGACCTTTTGACGTAGGGCAGCAATACTGACGGACTTTCAGGAGGCGGCAGGGAGGTAGGCTCACTTTCTGGGGAAGTATACTATAGCCCAGAGGTATGGGGAGGGGGAACACCCAGGACGCACACTGGCCACACTGATTCATCCCAACCGTAGGCCCTCGTATATCACCACTCTGTGCGGCCCTCAGGGCGAACTGATCACTGACTGTACAGTCATTACCAACAGGGTGTTTTTTTATTATCAGGACCTTTACAAGACCAGAGTTGACCCTGACCCGGCGGCAGTAACACTTACCTTGATGAGATAGCCCTGGTTTGGCTGGATCAGGTACACAGAGACTTCCTTGCTGAGCCCTTTACGATAGACGAAGAGATCCAAGCAATCGAAGATCAAGATGACTCAAGAGCGCCCGGTCTCGATGGGTTCCCTGGTTGTTTTTATAAAGTCTTCAGAAAGACCCTTGCCCCGCACCTCATTGATTTGTTTCAGGAGGCCACTGAGCGAGGTGAACTACCCACCACGCTTCATGCAGCGGTTGTCACACTCCTCCCCAAAGCCGGCAAAGATCTGCAGCAATGCGAATGCTACAGGGCCCTTTCGCTGCTGAATTTTGATTACAAAATTCTTGCGAAAATGCTAGTTAATCCTGATCATCGATAAGATGATATCGCCCGTGGGTTTTATCCCACGCCGGTCCAGCGCATTGAATTTGCGCACTTTGTTCACCACTCTCCATCGAGTCAATCCTTCTCTTCCAGCTGCGGCTGTCCTACTGGGTGCCGAGAAAGCCTTTGACTCGCTGGAGAGGCCCTTTCTTAGGGCCACCCTGTTGCGACTCGGCATTCCACCCAGGTTTATCTCTGTGATTTCATTATTCTATACACGTCCAACGGCCAGAATACGGTTAAATCGGACACACTCTTCCTCTTTCATGTTGTCAAGAGGAACCAGGCAGGGCTGCCCCCTTTCCCCACTCCTCTTTATACTTGCAATGGACCCGCTCGTTTGGCACCTTTTAGACAAACGCTCCCACAGGGGCATTCAATTTATTACTGGCCCTCTATTACTTACCCTTTACGCTGATGATGTCATTCTTTATGTTCGTAACACAGATGACAACTAAGAGCCGATCCTTCCTGAATTTACTCGCTTTGGCGCCATGACGGGGTTGCAAATTAACCGGGGGAAGTCTGAGGTTTTTCCTTTGACAGATGTCCAATGCAACCACACTTCAGAGTTACCCTTTAGGTGTTGTGACAACTCAGTCAAATATCCTGGTGTCCACATTCATAGAGATCAAATCACAAATTATTCAACACAACTATGGTCTGACCTTGGAAAAAATCTCTGATAGCATCGATCGCTGGTTGAAACTTTCCTTATCAATGGCTGGTAGAATGGCTCTCATCAAAATCGTTGTGCTCCAACAGATTTTTATACTTGTTTCAGAATATCCCAATACCCTTGTACGGGAGCTTCTTTGCGACTCTTCGTTCTCAGCTTCTGCAACTGATGTGTGGATGTGGTCAGCTTAGGGTCAGCTGGGATGCTCTTACTCTGCCCTTTGAACACTTGGAGTTCCTAATTTCCGTATTTATTATTTGATTGCGCAGTGTGGTTTCTCGCGCCACTGGTTTCAAGCAGATAATTGAATTCCATATCTCAGGCCTGAAGCTGACCTCCCCATCCCCTCCCCCCTGTTGGCGCTATTACCGGTGGAGTTGCCTCGCGATCCCCAAGAATTACAAACACTGTCCACAAACAGTTGGGCGTGGAAACAACTGTCCTGTGTTACCGGGGTGCCACAGCTTCACTTCATTCCTCCCATTGGTGGGGAACCTATGGATTCCCATTCCCAAGGAAGCTGTAGTGCAACGCACCCTTTTAAAATTTAAAGTGGAAACCTTTGGGGATCTATTCCCGAACAATCATGTCTTCTCTCGCTGTGAGGACACCCGCTTCTCTGAAGCCACCTTTCCTGACCATTTCATAATTCGGCGGTTATTGAGCGCACTGCGGTCCACTGGCCCGACTTATCCTATAGAGCCGCCTGACTTTCCTCCATTGTCACTCCTGATCAAGGATACCAGCGGAGACCACTTAATGTCCAACATGTACAAGGCCACCATTGCACTTCTTCCAACTAGGAATTTGAAACTGAGGCAGGCATGTGAGCGCAACTTGGGCCAGCCCCTCTCGGATGTCCAGTGGCACTATTGCTATGAAGAAACGCGTAAGATTTCCTTTAATTATAGGCATAAATTGTTACATTTTAAATATCTCCAGCAGTCATATGTTACCCCTTGTATGGTCCACCGGATAGACTCCTCCAGGCCCCACACTTGTCCTCGGTGTAAGGCCCCATGACAGATTTCGCACACATGACATGGTCTTGTATCATTTTGGGGTAAAGTGTTCGAGGCGATTTCTCTAATGTTGGACCGACCCCTCCCTCCATCTCCTCTCATGGCATTACTGGGATATGTTGGAGATCTCCCCACATCATGTAGGCATTTTTGTGCTCTCGCACTGCTATTGCCTATAAGGGAGGTCACTATTTTTTGGGGGAACAAACGCTTCCCTACTTTGAAGGGCTGGATGTATAGCATGACTTATTGCAACACTAATTCAGAATTGTACGCCCAGCTACAGCCCCCTGCGTCCCGCCCTCTTGATATTTGGCAGCCTTTCAAATCTTATCTGTTGGCCCAGACATGGGTGAGCTTGCAAACTGACTCAGAGCCCACCACGGAGCTGTAATATTGTCCTTGTTGTATTTCCTATGCTCTACAATGTATGTAATCAGGGGAACAAGATGAAACAAACTGTTACGTTGTGGCAGATGTGTATAACTATGGATCTTAAGATGTATTGATTGTCTTTGTTGGGAAAAACTTTAAATAAAGGCTTAAAAAGAAAAATTGCTAGTTTTCGGCATGTGTTGGGGGCGATTGACTGCACCCATGTTCTACTTGTGCCTCCTACGGACACTGCACATATATACAGTAACAGGAAGCACACACTCTCCATGAACATTCAGGCAATTGTGGATCACATGGGCCTGTTCATTGATGTTGTTGCTAAGTTCCCTGGGAGTGTGCATGACTCATACATATTTTGCCAATCGGTCATCAACCAGCGGTTTGAGAATGAAATTTGAAATTAACTGCTCATTGGTAGGTACAAACTGAACACACCACACACCTCAAGTACACAAGCATGTAGCTCAAATATAAGACAATACACAGGTAGCAAATGTAATACGACATACCTTGGAACAGGTCCAAACAATGCACACAACCAAGCAATGCAAATCAATCAAGACATGTGGAAGATGACCCAACAAGGGAAGAACCATGAAAATCTCACACAAACCACTATGGCATTCTTGTAACGTAGATGTAGCAGAATTCATCATCCAAAAATGTTAATTAATCAATGCAGTACATTACACATAACATATGCTACTGCTGTGCCACATACATGTTGAAATCAACACATGCACCATATGTACAAATAGATGTCAGATCACCCTGCTCTCACTTGTGAAAGTGCATAATTTGCTGACATGTAAAACACAGTCCGCCATGCACCATGTAGTGGGTGTACTTGCATCATGGCTTTGCAAGTAGTGACGAATGAAGGGAACACCAACTGACCACAAATAAAAACAAAGGTTGTTTGCTGAATGGAGCATGCATGGGAAGAAAATACAAACTATCCAGATCATATTTTCAACACATATCATACATCCACATGAATCAGAATATGTGTTGGTTGGGAACAGACACACACATGGGTACATTGATATGTCATACCACAAACATGCATACATTCAGAGTCTAAGTCCACCCATGCCCAATGCATATGTATGTGGTCCACAAATGTCCCAGTATTTCAAGTGCACTAGATAGCAGTGCCACTGTCACCTAGACACTGTCCCACATGGGTCAAGGTGGATGTAAAGAGCACACAGTAAATCCAATGTTTAGCAGACAAGATATACACTCTCAGCCACCCTCAGCACAATGACTAAAAATGAAGTACCCAGATGATGTGCCAACATAGTAGTCATCAAAAAGTCAAGGTTGATGCCTAACACAGCACATGTGCCAATGGTGCACCCTCGACGATATGTGAACAGGAGACGGTAGGTTTGTGCAAGGTGCCTGTAAAGAAACTACCATGTTCTTTTTCATTGAACCATACATCCTGACAGTCACAACATGGAGTCAATACACAGGACACGGACAATGACAACATGGTGTTGTGTAGTCTGTCAAGTATAGGCAAGTCAATTTCACTGATGCTGGTAAATTCAAGGAAAATCAACATGTCAAACCAGAAAGTACAAAGTTACACAATGCACACACAACTAAAAAGGCACTCTTCAAACACAACAGGCACATGTGCTAATGGCCAAATATCTCTTCAATCTGTTTCAGGTGATCAAGGCTATGCACTGATGCCATGGCTGCTGATGCACCTCAGAGTGACACAAACACAGGTCCAGAGAGACTACAACATTGCACCGGGACGCACACGGGCCATAGTTGAGCAGATATTTGGAGTCCTCAAATCCAGGTTCTGGTGCCTAGACATATCAGGGGGCCAACTCCAGTACAGTCCTGAACTTGTGTGCAAGATCCTAATGGCCTGTTCCATTCTACACTATATATGTGTACACACAAACACGCCATTGAATTGAGAGCAGAAGGAGCAGGACAACCCATATGATGGCCAGGATGAAGAGGCACATGCTCGACACACACCAGCTTCTGCTGCTGGAACAGCAAGAAGAGAACAAATAATGTCTAATTTTTTTACCTTAGGACAGGGACCAAATATCACGTCACATTTATAGTTTTTCAAAAAATTAACAAATTTCACCACACCAAAGTCCTGTATGCTTGTTTTATCACTTCCCAAGTACATATATATGTCAAGTGAAAGTTTATTTAAAATTTGTGCTACACATCTATCACATATGGCAGTGGACCAAACATCAATCATCCATGTAAATATAATATACAATCAAGTGATCACCAACATGTGTTGATGATAGAATGCAACACATGCATGCCTCTTGGAATGCAACATTTGCAAGCAGATCACATGGACAATATTGTCCATGTAAAAATGTTAGGCACAAGCAGGCTTTTTCCTGGATGATCCGCTGATACAATCCCTGGTCCTCCTCTCCTTCGCAACCATTACTATCAACTCAATACAACAGCAGGCGTCAATATACAACACTCTCTCTGACTCACTGACTCAGCAAGCATAAGCCTTTGTGAGCACAGATAATCAATACAGGGTACAGCATGGAATGCAAACTATGCAGTTCAAAATACTGATGCAGGGGATGGTAGTTGACACAATAATTTGCCTCATCACATGTCCCGGGCATCACAAGTCTTTCAGAGCAGATGGGCCTCCTCCTCGAAGTTGACTGTCTGTGCAACATACTCTTGCATAAATACGTTGAGAGGACATTCAAATAGATAGGATGTCTACCCTGCAACTTCGGTGTACTCATGGTGTGTGTCCTGCAATGCACACTAACATTTACCAGTAGCAGCCTTCACAAGTTGCAACATGCATACTTCACATGTGAGTGATGTTAAAACAAGAACGTGACAAGACTTGATATCAGGTAATGTTCATTGTTCATGCAATAAGTTCTAGCAAATGGAACCACTATATCACGTGCAATGCAGGCATGGTCATCCCGGTCACTCTGCTGTAAACTCAGCAGCACCTGTGTCCAGACACCAGGGCCTCATACAAAGGCACAGTATGATCCGCAGGCCATGTGGACTGCTCGTACTAACAGGCATTGTCACTTTTGCTTTTGCAAGGACTGTGACATGCAAAGTGCAGCCTTGACATTACAAAGTACCAATGACATGTTCACATGTGAAGCTGGGTCTGCAACATGCTACATCATGGCTCAGTGTGTTATGTAGAGCTATGCATACATCTGAGGATTCAGCTCCCTTATGCTATATGTTACACACATTTAAGTATGCATTATCTGGGCTGTGTCTGTAGGATATTGTAGTCCATTGGGTACTAATGACATGTGTAGCCACAACACCAATACTAGCTTACAACGTTATCTGTGCATTCAATACATATTGTAACAAACAAGATAACATTAGCTAATTGCTGACATGCATGACTTTTCATGTGATGTTGTGTGCACAAAAACATACTCACACCATGTAACGTTTTGACTAGTATTTTAGGTAATGTTGTCAATGGAGATGGTCATTGCACACCGAGCAGAGACCATGTAATGGCTAGCAATGCAGGAAATGCATAGACATATCTAGTTAAAATGAAGCCATGAGTGCCATACCACAGACTGTTATCAATGTCCCTCTCTTTGTCTACAGATAGTCATACACTCTAATGTGAATGTGCAGCCATAGCTGTTCATTGCATGTGGCTTTTCAAATATCAAAGACAAGTAGTGACTACCTGTTGATCAAGTACATTTGTGTAGCAAGACCAACAGACTCGCACAAACATCACAGCAATTGGTGATGTTAGAGGCTCACATGTAGTGACACATACCACCAATGCCAACCGTAATGTGTGACACCCTCGCAAGGGATCTACGTATACACATGTCCAGTCAGGAACATATACCAATGTCAGAAAAAAGTGCCTCTTAATGGCTCTGGACCACTTATAAATGTACAGAACAGATACACCACATAAAAGTGCAACACACAGATCACATCACTAATGCATTTTATTCCAGACTAATTGCATGAAGTGGCACATATATCGATCATGTATCGATTGGCGATATAAATAAAAAATTACCTCTTTGCAGCAATTTTTTCTATGTCCGGGATAAAAAAATACTCCAAAAATACATATATATATATGAAATGTTCCCGCTCTGCCCCAGGCGTGTGAAATTTCATCGCAAAATGACGCCGGGCCACAAACTGACAGGAAATTATGTTCAACTGCATCCTGGCACTGTCCTTGTTAAGTCCCGTGTCTCGGTCCCTACGTGTTAATTGCAACTGGCTGATTGTTTTGTTGGGTCTACGTCTCTGAGGTATCTTTGTATAGTTAAGTGATTAATAGGGGTTGCCTGAGGGTTATTTTTGGTTTGCCTGGGGGAAATATTGTATTTGGGTATGTCAGGGCAAGGTAGGTGTTAGAAGGCGACCTCAGAGGGGCCCGGAGGGGGCACTGACTAGCCTGAGGTCAACCCTCAAGGTATCGTAGCCCGGCACTGGCGGGAGACTCCTCAGGGGAGGGATCTCGTATCTAGGATCGTACACTCGGCACCACACGACAAAGAGACACCACACCGGGAGTTCTTTAGAACAAATCTTTATCAGATCGGAGTCGTAGGATCTTTATGATCAGCAAGGCAAATATATACAAGTAGAGCACGGGCTCACAGAGTCTCGGGGGGGTAGGAGGTAGCGGGACAGTCTTTGGGGATATGGATCAAATGCAGGGGCGTACCCGGCGCACAGCTCCCAATCCTCGAGCTGGGGGATACGCTTGTTGTCGTCGGGGTCCGGCGGGACCAAGAGAGTCTGTGGGAGCCGCGAGTCACTCAGCAGGGCTCAAGCACAAGTCGGAGGTCTTACGATCTTTTCGGGGAGCCGCGAGTCACTCAGCCGGGCTCAAGCACAGGTTCGGAGGTCTTACGATCTTCAGGGAGCCGCGAGTCACTCAGCAGGGCTCAAGCACAAGTTCGGAGGTCTTACGATCTTCAGGGAACCGCGATTCACTCAGCAGGGCTCAGGTATTTCCAAAGGCGAATCTGCCGGATAGTCCCAGAGCACCCCTTGTTATAGGACGACTCCTCTTTGATGTCCGGAGTCTGTGCAGGCAGGAGTCTTGTCACCTGGGGGTTGCTTGTCGGGGTTTCCTGCCATTGTCTTTTGATCCTTTCAGGGCCGGGTCGGGAGGAGTCCCAGACACCCAGCAGGCGTGGAGCCAGCCCTCGGGGAGGCCGGAGGGCCGATCGAAACCCATCTTCCCAGGGGAGCTCAGAGGTGTGATGGAAACTGCTCCTCCCTCTCTCATCCCAATGGGAGCGCGATGTCCCCCAGCCGGAGTGGCGCCTCTAGGCCAGGGTCACGCTGGGGCCGGGCGGCCATCATGGTGCATGAAGTGGGCACGCGGGCCCGGTGTGGCCGAAAGGAGGAAGGCCACGGGCGGGGAAGTTCGGGTCGGGTGTGTGTGCTCTGGTGGGAAGGATCGGCTAGGCCGTGTGCTCGGGGGCTGCGTGAGGTGCATGGGTCAGGTTATGTGGTGCGGGGACAGGGATGGCCATGCTACGAGGCCGGGTCTAACACGCGTCCCCCCCAGCTGAAAGCCGGAGAGAACTACCCATCCTCTTGGGGGTTCTCTTCGCTGAGGCGGAAGAACCGGGAGAGGCCATCGGCGTTGGCGTGGTCAGTCCCAGGGCGATGTTCCACGGTGAAATCCATCCCCTGGAGGGAGATTGACCACCGCAGTAGTTTGGGGTTTCCTCCTCGCATCTGCATGAGCCATCGCAAGGGGCGATGGTTGGTTTGGACTTTGAAATGGGTGCCGAACAGATAGGGGCGTAACTTCTTGAGGGCCCAGACTACGGCGAACGCCTCGCGCTCGATGGTGCTCCATCTCTGTTCTCTGGGCAACAGCCTTCGGCTGAGGAAGGCTACGGGCTGGTCTAGGCCTTGGTCATTCACCTGGGACAGGACGGCCCCAATTCCATGCTCGGAGGCATCCGTTTGTACCACAAACTCCTTGGAGTAGACGGGAGCCTGAAGGACGGGGGCTGTGCACATGGCCGCTTTTAGGGCATCGAACGCCTCTTGGCAGGCAGGGGTCCACTGCACTTTCTTGGGTTGTTTCTTGGACGTGAGTTCCGTGAGGGGACCGACTAGGCTGCCGTACCCCCGGATGAATCTCCGGTAGTAGCCCGTGAGGCCCAGAAAGGCTCGGACCTCCGTTTAGGTAGTGGGGGTTCCCAGGCTAGGATGGCGTCGATCTTGGGCTGTAGAGGGGCGACCTGGCCGCTTCCGACCTGGTGCCCCAGGTAGACCACCGAACCTTGCCCAATCTGGCACTTGCTGGCTTTCACGGTGAGGCCTGCCTGGCGCAGGGCGGTTAGCACCCTCCGGAGGTGCTGGAGGTGCTCACTCCATTCGGAACTGAAAACTGCGATATCGTCTAGATAGGCAGCGCTGAATTTTTCCAGCCCGGCCAGGACCCTATTTACCAGTCGCTGGAAGGTGGCCGGGGCATTTTTCATCCCGAAGGGCATCACGCGAAAGCGATAGTGCCCATCCGGGGTGGAGAAGGCGGACCGCTCCTTGGCTCCTTCTGTGAGCGCAATTTGCCACTAGCCGCAGGTGAGATCGAAGGTGCTGAGGAACCGAGCAGCCCTGAGTCGGTCAATGAGCTCGTCGGCTCGGGGAATGGGGTGGGCATCGGCTCGGGTGACTTCATTGAGTCCCCGGTAGTCCACGCAGAAGCGGAGTTCTGGGGCGACACCGGGGGCAGCTGCTTTCGGGACCTGGACCACCGGGCTGGCCCAGGGACTGTCTTAGGGTTCGATCACTCCTAAGGTCAACATCTTCGAGACCTCGGCTTGAATGCAGGACCGGACCCAATCAGGGACTCGGTAGGCGCGGTGTTTCACCGGTTGGCTGTCTCCGGTGTCCACGTCATGGACACACCAGTCGGTGACTTGGGGGACCAGGGAGAATAGGTCGGAAAACTGCCCTAGGAGCTGGCGGCAATCCTCACGTTGCTGGGAAGTGAGGGATGGGGAGAGGTTCACTCCCTCTACGGAGCCGTCCTTCTCTTTGGTGCACAGGAGATCAGGGAGGGGATCCGACTCCTCCTCAGCCCCGTCATCGGTGGCCAGCAGGAGGCTCAGCTCCGTCCGCACAAAGTGGGGCTTGAGGCGGTTCACGTGGAGGACCCGGAGGGGGTCCCGTGGTGACTGGACGTCCACCAAGTACGTGACCTGGCTCTTCCGCTCAATCACTTTGAAGGGCCCGGTCCATTTATCCTGGAGGGCGCAGGGTTGTAAGGGGGCCATGACCCATACCTGCTGGCCCGGCTGGAACTCGACCAGAGTGGCATTCTGGTCGTACCAGCGCTTCATCTCTTCCTGGCTCGCCTCCAGGTTGGCCTCGGCCATCTCTCGGAACTTCCTAGTCTGGTTTCGGAGGGTTAGGACGTATCGGAACACATCTCGGGGGTGGCCTCGGGGCGCCGCCTCTCACCCTTCCTTGACCAGGCTGAGGGGCCCCCAGACGGGGTGCCCGTAGAGTAACTCAAAGGGGCTGAACCCCAAGGATTTCTGGGGAACTTCCCGGTAGGCGAACAGGAGGCAGGGGAGCAGGACGTCCCACTTACGCCGGAGGGGCTCTTCCAGGCCCGCGATCATCCCTTTCAGAGTCCGGTTAAACCGCTCTACCAGGCCATTTCCTTGGGGGTGGTACGGGGTGGTGAACTTATAGGACACTCCACATTGTTGCCACAGGGACGTCATGTATCTGGAGATGAAGTTCGTACCGAGATCGCTCACGACCTCGCGGAGAAAACCCATACGGGAAAAGATTCCCATCAACGCCCGGCCCACCACGGGAGCTGTGACGGTGTGCAGGGCTATGGCTTCAGGGTATCGGGTGGCATGATCCACCAGGACGAGGATAAAGCGGTGCCCTTGGGAGGTTGTGGGGTCCAGGGGCCCCACGATGTCGATCCCGACCCGTTCAAAAGTGGTACTGACGACAGGGAAGGGTTGGAGGGGAGCCTTGCGCTTTCCTCCACTCTTCCCACTAGCCTGGCACGTGGGACAGGACTTGCAGTGGGCTTCTACATCCGCTTTCATTCTGGGCCAGTAGAAGTGAGTCACAAGGCGACTGTAGGTTTTGTCCTGGCCCAAGTGGCCTGCGAGGGGGACGTCGTGGGCCAAGCCCAGGAGAAGGTCTCGGAAGCGTAGGGGTACCACCAGCACCCGGGCGGATCCTAGCTCCACCGACTTCTGCTCGCTGTACAAAAGGTCATTCTCCCAATACACCCGGTGCGTTCCAGTTTGGTCGCCCGCGGCCTGGGCCTCTGCTTGTTGCCGGGGCCCGACCAGGGAAGGACAGGTAGCCTGCTCTCGGCAGAACTCCTCTCAGGAGGGGCCCCCCTTGTGGCGCCACTGGGCCAACTCGGGCAGATCGCCTAACTCGGTGACCTGTGCGGAGTCGGAAGGTGGGGGTTCGTCACTGGCGACCGACCCTCCTTGTGGGGGGATGTGGGGACCCTCGGCGGGGACCATCCTGTCTTCAGTGGTCGGGGCGTCGTCGGCTTCCCCAAGGGGGGTCAGTCGGGCTGCCATGGATCGGGTGGTGGCGCACACCCACTCAGGGAGACCCATCATCCCTAGGTGGGTCTTGCGCTCGACTTGTTTCCAGGGGGAACTTTCCAGGTCGTTCCCCAGGAGACAGTCGACTGGCTGGGAGGTTCCCCCTGCGACTTTCAGTTTACCGACCACCCCTCCCCATTCAAAAGGCACCAGGGCTACCTTGCACAGACTTTCCGTATTGTCAGCGGAAATTACCGGGCAAAAGACGTTGGGGAGGACCTGGTCTTCGTTGACCAAATGACTGAGGACACCGGTGATGCTGGTCCCGGTGTCACGAAGGGCCTCTACTTGGTGGCCATTAATCGTTACGAGCTGCCCATATTTCTTCGTGTTGGAGGGCAGGGGGCTTCCAGGGACCATTTCTCTATCTCCTAACGATACTAGGGCCATGGCTGCGGGTTCCGACTCTACGGTCTCCTCAACCTCCTCCCCCAGTGCTAAATTGGCTATCTGTCTAGCGGGGGGTGCTGCCTGGGTGATGTGTGGGGCCATGGGGCATTCAGGGTCGTTGGCGTAATGCCCGGGCTTCTGACAACAGAAACAAGTGATGGTCACCCGATGCCCCCGTCTCACGGGGGGGCCGGATACAGCTGGTGGGGGTGCCGGGAAAGGCGGAGGTTGGGTTTTTGGGGGACTGGACTGGGACTCTCTCTGCCCTCCCTGGTTCCCTACCCCTCTCTGGCGGGGTGGTCCCTGACTGGCTCGGGGGTACTCCCCTACAGGGCCCCGGGAGACCCGGGTGTTGGTCCAGCGATCCGCCTCGACAGCCAGCTTTCTCGGATCCGTGAGCTTGCTGTCGAGCAGATGCTGGCGCAGTTCCACAAAGCAGTTCGTAGCCAGGTGTTCCCACAACATAAGGTGGGTTAGTTCTTCTAGGGTGGTTACCTTGCTGCCCTTGATCCACCCATCGAATGCGCGGCTGAAGAAGTTTACATATTCCACCCAGGTGGTGCCCGGGATCTTCCTGCAGTCCCGGAACCGCTGGCGGTACATCTCCGGGGTGAGGCCGTATCTTGTGAGGAGGGCCTCTTTCATGTGGTTGTAGGAGGTCTGCATGGAGGTTGGTAGTGTCTCTCCCTTCTCTCAGGAATCGTCCCCACAACCCGGCCCTCCAATCCTTCTGCGGGAGCCGATGGGAGGTCATGGCGACCTCGTATGCCCTGAACCACTGTTGAATGTCATCGTTTTTGTAATATTCTTTGACCACATCCTTGGGGATGTGGACCTTCTGCTCCGCCGGGGAGGCCGCCTCTCGGTTCCCCGGGGGGCGCGCTTCCTCGCTTTTTGCTTTTAGCTCCATTTCCTTCAAGCTGCGTTCGTGCTCCAGTTGAAGTCTCCTTCCTTCGTGTTCCCGTTGGAGTTTCTTCTCTTCTAGTTCTCCTTGCACCCACATCTGCTCCACTGCTAGCTTTTTCTCGGCTAATTTCAACTCGCCCTCGATTTTGAGTTTGGCTAATTCGAGTTCGTGATGGCGACTTCTTTCTCTGTCTGCGAGTTCCTCCGGGGATAGACCCCCGTCTGGTACGAAGCTTCGCACCTCGTCGTGGGGCTCCACCGCTCCTTCTGGGCGGGGGGCTCCAGAATCCACCCAAGCTTTCAGTGCCTTCTGCATATCTTCTTTGGTGTTGAGACCAGTGGTAGCGATTTTGAGTTCTCTGCAGAATTGCTTCAGTTCTCTGTGTGTATACTCCTCTAGTTGTTCCGCCTGGAACACGGTACTGGTGTCGTTTTCTGTGAGAACCACGGCGTTTCCTTCTGCCATCTTTGTCGGTAGTGCGTCAGCCGTTCACGGTACGATCTCTAGATTATGGGCCCGAATCCCGTCGCTTGCCACCAATGTTAGAAAGCGACCTCAGAGGGGCCCGGAGGGGGCACTGACTAGCCTGAGGTCAACCCTCAAGGTATCGTAGCTGGGCACTGGCGGGAGACTCCTCAGGGGAGGGATCTCGTATCTAGGATCGTACACTCGGCACCACACGACAAAGAGATACCACACCGGGAGTTCTTAAGAACAAATCTTTATCAGATCGGAGTCGTAGGATCTTTATGATCAGCAAGGCAAATATATACAAGTAGAGCACGGGCTCACAGAGTCTCGGGGGGGTAGGAGGTAGCGGGACAGTCTTTGAGGATATGGATCAAAGGCAGGGGCGTACCCGGCGCACAGCTCACAATCCTCGAGCTGGGGGATAAGCTTGTCGTCGTCGGGGTCCGGCGGGACCAAGAGAGTCTGTGGGAGCCGCGAGTCACTCAGCAGGGCTCAAGCACAAGTCGGAGGTCTTACGAAATTTTCGGGGAGCCGCGAGTCACTCAGCCAGGCTCAAGCACAGGTTCGGAGGTCTTACAATCTTCAGGGAGCCGCGAGTCACTCGGCAGGGCTCAAGCACAAGTTCGGAGGTCTTACAATCTTCAGGGAGCCGCGAGTCACTCAGCAGGGCTCAGGTGTTTCCAAAGGCGAATCTGCCAGATAGTCCCAGAGCACCCCTTGTTATAGGACGACTCCTCTTTGATGTCCGGAGTCTGTGCAGGCAGGGGTCTTGTCACCTGGGGGTCGCTTGTCGGGGTTTCCTGCCATTGTCTTTTGATCCTTTCAGGGCCGGGTTGGGAGGAGTCCCAGACACCCAGCAGGCGTGGAGCCAGCCCTCGGGGAGGCCGGAGGGCCGATCGAAACCCATCTTCCCAGGGGAGCTCAGAGGTGTGATGGAAACTGCTCCTCCCTCTCTCATCCCAATGGGAGCGCGATGTCCCCCAGCCGGAGTGGCGCCTGTAGGCCAGGGTCGCGCTGGGGCCGGGCGGCCATCATGGTGCATAAAGTGGGCACGCGGGCCCGGTGTGGCCGAAAGGAGGAAGGCCACGGACGGGGAAGTTCGGGTCGGGTGTGTGTGTTCTGGTGGGAAGGATCGGCTAGGTCGTGTGCTCGGGGGCTGCGTGAGGAGCATGGGTCAGGTTATGTGGTGCGGGGACAGGGATGGCCATGCTACGAGGCCGGGTCTAACAGTAGGGTGGGTAGGATGTCAGAGGGTGCTGTGGGGGCCTTCCTCTGGCTCATCAAATTAAACTTGCCCAGGATAGTTGAGGCTGGGAGCACATCCAACTGGGGTCCAATGTAAAGGTACGGAAAGTGAGATGGTAGCACATCCGTGAAAAGATGCTGAACATGTTTGGTGTGGACAGGACTGTCTAGCAGTGGAAGCACTGGTGGCAGGACTTTGTTGGCTGTGAGGGGACCTATTGGATCACCTTGGACTAATCGTTGGGATGCAAGGTAATAAGTACATGACCAACATCATATCATATCAGAGGATGAATGCACAGGACATCAATTCTGTTGTGCACAAGATAGACGCACACATCCTTTAAAATGGCATTTGGCAAAATAGCTTGCCTGTCATGACATATTGGGCTACACCTACATCCTTAATAATTGGGTACCCTTCACACGATCAACTGGCTGCCAATCTCTACAAGATACACAATGTGTGTCACTAAAATTTCATAGCTCATGAAATACCTGTGCGTATTTGAAAACTGATTTGACCCTCAAACGTCACGCATATTGAGGTGTGAGAGTAGATTTTATATCCATGTAGAATTGGGGCAGGTCGCAGTATGTTATGTCTCTCAAATCATGGCATGGATGCCCATTAGGGCACTAGTGTTACCTTGACATGTGTTGTGTGTAAGACCAGCTGAGCAGATTGCAACATGTATGTAACGTGGCATCACACCTGACAATTCCAATGACTGAAATCTTTCCATGTAACTATCAATGTTGTATGTGATCTTGCCAAATATGATGTTAATGACATTAATTGTACCTTCCACATTTTTTCAACAGCAGGAAGACCCTTGATCGCTCAAGGAGATGTGGATGCATTCATGGACCCACACGCCACAGGTGAGTGTGGTGTCCCTAGCTCTGGATAATGTGTCGACTTATGCAAGCAATGCCAAAGTATCTTTCTGTTGTAGTACACAGTGTGGATGTGCATCGCATGAAACTCACCTCTGGTGTGATGATTCTGTATCAAGTCAGGGGTATTGCACATCAGCATCATGTGATGCTGTTAGACAGAATTGCCATATCTATGTCCAATCACAGAGTAAAAGATATGGGTGATGTCATAGCCATGTCACAGAGCCAATCACACAGCATCACAAACATCTATGTGCCCTGACATGATTGTGCAAGGGTTCTAGATCTACAGCCACCAATTTCAATTGGAGACAGTTGTATATTATGATAAGTTTGTTGCACTGAACATGTCACATCTGTTGTTGATCGTTACTATGCAAAGTGATGTGGCTTATTGGAAATAACTAGAATTTACTACCATCACCATTTGGTATTTGGCATCAACTATGTCACCACGAAACAGTGGGGCATATGTACAAGCCCCTATGGCCACCACAGCATCACTTTTTTATACTCAGTGTTGGCAAGTGGGTCTGCGTGTTATTTACAAGGCAGTGTTATGTCACTTAATGGATTTTATGTCCTCGTATTGGTCTTTTCCCATCTGTGCTTCCTTGTGGGGCACAC
Source organism: Triturus cristatus (assembly GCF_964204655.1). Classification (NCBI taxonomy): domain Eukaryota; kingdom Metazoa; phylum Chordata; class Amphibia; order Caudata; family Salamandridae; genus Triturus; species Triturus cristatus. Next base: position 136,875,913 of record NC_140589.1, on the reverse strand, counting down.
ATGGGAAAAACGATTTGCCATGGTTTCTTTATGTACAGGAAGGTGTTCCTTCCTGTACATAAACAAACTTTTTAAAAAATCCCATTTTGTCACTTTCATGTGTGCGGCATAAAGCAGCACACATGAAAGTGACAGAATGGCATTTTAGGATTGTTTATGTGCATTTTGGGACACCTTCCTACACATGAACAATACTCCACTGCACACAGACACCCTTCCACCATTGTGATAGGGGGCCTGCGTTGGCACAAACTTTCTAAACTTAGCAACATCGCAGGGTGGAATGCAAGGCTGCACCACATTATTGTAAATATGGTCCAGCCTTGCATTTCAGAAGTGGCGGAGAGAGGCGTTAAGCCAGGAAGGATAACACATCACTCTGCCACTTCCTTGTACATATCCCCCCATGACGTGTCACAGAGGGCTGAATGACATGATGAAACATCAACAATTTTCTCAGGAACACTCACAATGTGGAATAGATTGTTGGTACATCAATCGGTCACATCAAATATTTGTGTATTCAATGAGGAATATGGCAAACCAATTCCATGCTTAGGCAAATAGGCAAGCCTCTGTAGCTAATAGGAAAACGTGTACTCACAACATAGTCTTGGACACACTAATGCAGAGTCAGTGTGGAAGCATGCATGAGAAAATCAGGGTAGGACAATCTCAACACATGCCTCAGACATCCTTTCAGACCGCATTTAGTTGATGAGTGTTGGACATTGGTACAATGCTATGCCCAGTCATCATGACACAGTACCATTCACACAGGGGCACCTTCAGTTCCGTGTAGTGCCTGATTTTCATACTGTGTATGAAACATGTTGTTACCATGCTCTTTATGGTGAGATGCTCAACAGTTCTGCCAACTCACATGTTACTAGTTGGTCATCTAGATGTGTCACACATGAAATACAGAATAGTTCACTGATGGATCTGGCGCATGATGGTGATCAATGCGTAACATTGACTAACATGTGCTCAAACCAGACAACAGAGCAAGTTTGGGCGAGGGTGTTTTTGTTAGAACTACCATAACTGTGTTCACACTGCCACTGTTTTAAAAGCAGTGCAGACAAATTTGTGGTTCACATGCAGCATCTTTGCTGTCCCATTGGATCATGGCACAGAAATGTTAATACTTGTACACAAAGCTACATCCAACATATGCCCTATTTCCTTGCATGCATGTCAAACCTTTGGCATTGTTCCACGAATTGACAATAACATGTGTACATGATCTAATCTGGTTGTGTAGCTGTGGTGACACCTTCAACGGCTCACTAATACAATGATTTTACATTTGCTCCAATGTACTACATGACTATCACTGTTGTGATTAGTCATCAGACTTGATCACAGACTGTGCAGCCAACTGTCTTTGGTTAGTTAGAGTGGCAGGGTCTGCTCTGGGGCTGTTATACTTCATACGTACTGTACTCTCTCTCTGTTGGCTTTGGTTGTTGTTAATTTGCACAGCCATATTGCAAACAGACATCCGAGAAGTGTTGTCACTGCACTCTGTGCCTGCTTTGACCAGGCACAGGAATAATCATGTTGTCATGAACATCTAATTCTGAATCCGGCTATGATGCATGTTCTTTTTGAGGATGTTCATGTAAGCTATGGCTCATTATTCATAGGTGTGGCAATTTTGCATTATGCCATCATGTTCTTGGAGTCAGGAAACATTACAATTATCATTTCATTTTTTCCAATAACATGTCCCTCGAGGAGCAGCGTTAGTTCCTCCTGTGGAAGGAACGTTATCAGCACATCAGGCATGTTGCTAAGGGGTACAAGGCAATGGCGAAGAGGTACCGGGAGGAAAGGGCTGGAGGCAGGTGGAAGTCCATCAGAGAGAGTGCGATGAATGATGGTAAAAAACACACAGCCCTGCCTGCATCTTCAACACACCAGAGCCAGACCCAGCAAATCCCTGACCCATCTGGTATTCATCTGCCCACACAAAGGAAAAGGTCAGCTGTCCAAGGTCCATCAGGAGATGCTCCATGTGTGGCTGCCACATCATCTATCAAATGTCTTCCCCACTCACAGAGTGCACAACCAGGGACGTCCTCCAGAGGTCCAGGACACCGGGAACGGTCTGTCCTCACAAAGAGGGAGAGGAGGTTGATGGTCAGTTTGAACGTTAGAATTGCCTGACTTGAACGGGACCAGGATGACATTAACGGCCACCTCATGGAGATAAAGGGGGCCCTGGGGCTCCCCTATTGATGGACAATGGTTGTGCAGTTCCCCAACCGGTCTAGTCCCACGTTTACCCTCTCCTATTTATTATCCTGTTAATATATTTAGTAGTTTGTTAGTATTAAGTGTAGATTTAGTGTAAGGATAATGTAGTGTTAGGTGTAGTTAGCTTATTAATTATAGGATTTTATTTGTATAGTGCTTTTGTTTAAGTTTCCATTTCCTTTGGGTGGTGGGCTGATGTGTTTTTTCACTTGTTAAAAAAAAACTTATATTTGTTTAGTATGTGTGTGTAGTTAGTTTATGTATAGGATAAGGTGTCGTTGTGCCATCACGGATGTGCCATAAGGGGAGTGGTGGGTTGATGTTTAAGATATGTTGGTGTATGTATAGTCTGAGGTAAGCTAGTTGGTTTAGTGTAGTTTGATGTTAGTACAAGTTAGGTTAGTCTAGTGTAGGATTAGTAAGAATTATTAGTTTCGTTTTTTACAAGTGTTTTCTTACTAAAAATTGCCAATGGTTGTGGCTTTGTGCTCCCATTATTTTTTGCTATGTGAATCTATCCTGTTGGATTGGTAGTGGATCACGGCAGATGCATTTTCCCCCACAATCAATTTTAATGTCTACAATTGTGATTACAGCATCTTCAAGGGACAGGCTACCAACAAACCTCATTTGAAATGTCTTTTTAACAAACCTATTTATGTTTGGGGGAACAAAGTTAATTTGGGAAAAGAGTTTTCGATTGGTCTGAGAAATATTTAACCATATGTGATTATTTTGCTATTTACACAGGATGCACTGCGGGCATTATACTCTGAACAGCATTGTTTGAATGCTGTGGATAGGATGTCCGGATACTTTGTGACATCTTTTTATTACACCAGTCTCCACAACAGCTTCACTTTTCAGGTGGGGCTGCAGGGGATGTATGCTTATCATTCTTCACAAGTCTACCTGGCGCCTCTTTATATGTTTCGGCACAGCCTTGTAGATTTTGAAGAACGCTGTAACCAATTTGGCAACTGTTGCGCAAGGGATGTAGTGATGTGCGTTACAGCTAACCTGGGCACGTCTTTGAACCATTATCAATTTTCAGAGCTATGCTTTCCTACACCATTCCTCTTCTTTCTGCTCGATGGAATGATTTTGAATATATGACATGTTAAGTGAACTGACTTTACATGTGTCATACCCCGACACACATCTTTTCACACATTCTCCACCACATTGACTATGTGTAGCTCTTCAGTGTATATATTTATCAGGTATTGTTAGTAGACACTTCGGGCATATGTACAAGGAAGTGGCAGAATGAGGCGTTAGCCGTCATGGATTAACACCTCTTTCCATCACACCAGAAACACAATACTGCACCATATATACAACAATATGATGCAGGTTTACGTTTCCCACCTGCGCAGGCGCTACACTTAGCAGTGTAGCGCCAATGCAGGCACTCTTGCACCATAGTGCAAGGCTGTCTGTGTGCAGGGGATGATTTTTGATGTGTAGGAAGGTGTCCCTTCCTACACATAAACAATCCTAAAATGTCTTTTTCTCACTTTTATGAAAGTCACAAAATGGCATTGTTTATACAGAACATTTATGTACAGGAAGGGACACCCTCCTGTACACAAATAATCCATGGCAGTTTGTTTTTTCCATGTGTGCTGCACAAGGCAGCACACATGGGAAAAGCAGATACATGGAGGAAAGATACATTTCTCATGTTATTGCCAGGTTTAGAGCAGGTTTCTTCATGGGCTAAAGGTATGCGCTGCCTCCTCTGCACGCTGCCCTTGTACATAGGGGGCTGAGTCAAAAGGAATGAGTGTTGCGGTGGAACGCCCACCGTAACACCCACTGTCCACCCCTTTCACACTAACCATAGCGTGAAAGGGGGCCTTATTCTCAAAGCAGCGTTATGCCACATTAAGTGGCTTAACGCTGCCTTGTAACTAAGGCTAAGCCCCTATTGCCACCACAACATCAGAAAACGTGACCTTGTGTTGGCGATAGGGGCTTGTATATATGCCCCTTCATGTGGCTGCACACTGACGTGAGCATTGTTCCGAGTCACAATCAACATCATGGGCATAGAGTAATTTTTTTTCTCAGAGACAGTGTTGTCTAACAGATGAGGGCATTGTTTCATTCACACGTGTCAGGCCCTCACAATGCGTATCATGGACACAGAGCAAGCATATTCCCTTTGTCAAATATTCTTTGATTAGTAGTAATGGCTAGCCTGAACATGCATTGTTGGCACATTTCAAACATGATTGGTCACAGTCAACACACATCTTCGAGACTATGAATTTTATTGACATGTGAAGTAACTGATGTGGTTGACTGGTCCAGTTCTTTGTGCAACAACAAACCATTGTGTGAACGCCCGGGGGGGACAGACAGAGTCCAGGGAGAGACATGTTGAGGAAGAAGAAGAGTTCTGTCAGCAGGTTGATTGCAATGTCATTGGGAACAACACAAAAAATGGAAATCCATTTCAAAGTCCAAGGCAAGTGTAGCAGAGTGATTCAGGGGACAGTGGAGGCTGATGTTACGGGGCATGATGCTAGGCACAGGTCCAAGCAGAAACAGTCCATTTGACAGAGATGAGGGCTACCGCTGACTTCTTCGCAAGATTGTTGATTCATCCACATCTTCCTCCTCTGATATGTCATGTGCCTCCCGTGTGCGTGATGGATGATTAGCTGGGGCACTGTGAGGCAGTGCCACATCAGGGGGGTGAGATGTGGATGTTGAAGGTGCAGCAGCATTCATCTGTGCCAAAGGTTGAGACAGCAGTGCAGTGATGAGAAGCTGCAGGGCTTGGAGGACCCCAGCAACGTCTCAGTGGTATGCAGCCATGGCTGCCAAGTGTGAAGCTTGTATCCGCTCCATGTTCTCCATGATCATTCTCATTTGACGCAACTCCTTGGTGACATCACTGGAGCCAATTTGATTGGACAGTTGTTCTTGTCTCTGAGTCAGTACTCCAGTGATCTCAGCCTTGGAATACTGGAGAGCATGAATCGGACTGTGGGTGTCTGTGATGGACTCTAGGTGGTCCCTAATGGGACTGAGACACCCAAATACTTTGTCTATTTTCGCCAGTCCGTCAAACTCCACCCACACCTGACCAGCCATCTCCTGCTGGACCTCTACCACAAAACGTTGAAATATTAGAAGTGGGTCCTCAAGGTCCTGGGAGACAGGTGTGGTGGTAGGTGCTTGCTGCTGTGTGTTTTGTGCAGGGGGTGGAGCTACCACCCCGCTGCTGGATGTCCGTGCTTCCGGATATGGGCTGCCAATGGAGTTGAGCAGCTCTTGCAGGGTGTCCTGGTTGATGGTTGAGATGTCTTCATCTTCATCATTGAAGAGTGGGACATGCGGCTGTACAGGAGGTGATGTTTCTCCCTCTGCAGTGTAAAGGTGAGAAGCTGTTGTATGTTTGTCTCAAGTATGATCATGCATTAGATCAGTTTACAAGCAGACTGCATGACAATGTCCATTCAGTATGTGTAGGAGCGGCCACCTTCTACACACATGCACCAACAGTTGTGTCCTCTGTTTAGTAGTGAAAGTCGCATTGTTGGACAGCAGATGTCTTTCTTACATCAGGGGGTGTATGGATACGAGGAAGTGACAGAGTAAGACATGCTCCTCAAAGGATAAACTCCGCTCTCATCCACTTTAGTGACAGAGGCCTGCACCATGTTTACATGTTTATGGTGCAGGCATGCATTTCATCATGCACTGGCACTTGATTTGTCAGTGTGGCACACAGACAGGCAGCTTTGCAGGGTAGTGCAAATGTGCCTGGGTTCGGGGCAAGAATGTTTATCTGAGAGGAGGGACCCCTTCAGGCACATTAGCAATGATTGACAAATTGCTGTTTCAATGTGTGCTGCACAATGCATTACACATGTAGACCACAAACGCTTTGGCAATTGGGATTTCTTTTTCTTTTCTGCATGTTGGGGGTCATGGTTTTCCTTGCATACATTCCCTACTGCCCACCAGTTGTTTTCACAGTTGTGAGTATAGGTCAGCTTGTCTTTTTATGGGTGTTTCAGGGTGGACAGGCAAAAACAAAACACATTAACCTCACCTTTCACACCACGTGCAGTGTGTAAGTGGGCCTAGATTACATGGCTGTGAATTTACACTTGCTTCTTAGTGGTGCTCAGCCCCTATCACCACTCCAATATCACATTAGGGGCGATTGGCAAGGTGATGTGTGCTTGTAAATATGCCCCTCAAATGGACACATGGATGATACATGGTGTTCTGCTCATGATGATTGGATGCCTTTGTTTGTGTGACGATGTTTACAGACATGACTACGTATTTGTTCAATGTGACTGTTGACTTTCCCCACGTACTTGTTTTCATTCAGGTCATTGTGTAATGGCCATTTCACACCAGGACTGTGATTACTGTAGAATACTGAATGGCACATGTGGAGACTTTTGTGTGAATGAGTGCATTTTGACGTAAGGGTGATGGTGACATATAGCACGTTGAAATGCATTGGTGCTACATTATTATTCTTGCTTGGTGTCATACTTCACTTGTCATGCAGATTGACAGGGACAATATGGTTCTGTGAGCATGGCACACAGATGAGACATGTAGATTTATTTTTGTATGGGACACATTCCTGATATGCATAGTCCTTGCACTGTACTGTTGGAAGCATATCCCTTTGCTCATAGTAGAACATCACATTAGCTCTCCAGTATGATACATTTGTGCATTGTGTAGAATGCACCTTTTAGACAGAAGGGTGCATAATCACTATGTTTGTGGCAATGCATGTGTTTATGGTATGAAGACTCACTACATGCTTTGTCACTTTGTGAACATAGGGCTGCATCTCATGAACAAGCACAGGGGCATATTGACTGGACAGGTGGCAGAGTGTCACATTGGCCACCTTGCCTCAACACCACGCTCATACAAATTGGCTACACAGGGCTGCATCTCATTGACAACAATATGATGCTGCCCCGTGAACAAGACTGATCCGGGGCAAAAGTGAGAAGGACACCACCGATGGCTGCACACATGCACCATTGTGAGATGCAGCCCTGTGTAGCCAATTTGTACGAGCATGGTGTTGAGACAAGGAGGCCAATGTGACACTATGCCACCTCTCCAGTCAATATGCCCCTTTGCTTGTTCATGTTGCCATTATTTTGTAGTCTGATGTATATATTTATTTGCTATATATTGGATTAATTTTATGTGCAGATTTCCAAGTTTGGGACACCATCAATATGTGTCTTTCAATATATTCAATGACTAAGGTGATATGTGGCTATACCCCCAGGGACCATAGTATCTGGGACGAGATCTGCAGTCAGTGTGGGTGTGCACTGAGTGATATTATATTGAACATGAGATGCATTTATTTGTTATTTATTTATTGGGCTTGTATACCACCTGAATCACCCCCGAAGGGGTATCCCTGCGCTTGTGGATATACACGAGAAGGCTGGCGTGGCCGTGATTCTAAAACAAAGCAGTTTTTAGAGGCTTTCTGAACTGACGGTGGTCCGGGCATTGCCTCAGCGAGGTGGGAAGCTGATTCCAATAGCAGGGAGCAAAATGCGAGAAAGCTTTCCCGCCAGTTCTTGACTTCTTGACCCGAGGAACCACCAGCAGTGATTTGGACCAGAGCGGAGATCCCTAGACGGAGTGTAGCTATTAAATTTCTCTGTGAGGTAAACTGGACCATTACCATATACCGCCTTATAGACGATGCAGCAAACCTTAAACCTTATGCGTTTCCACACCGGTAGCCAATGGAGCTGTTGAAGAAGCGTCAGGGAGGCCGTTCTATAAGGGGCATTTAGTACTAGTCGCGCCGCAGTATTCTGGACTACTTGTAGACGGTCCAGTGATGACTCGTTAGCTGAGACCAGCAAGGCATTACAGTAGTCCAGTCTGCTCAATACCAGAGCCTGAATATGTCTTTTACGTGTGGAGTCTGGAAGGAAAGGGAAGACTCGTCTCAGCAGACTAAGCACATGGAAGCAGGATCTGACAGTTTGAGTTACGTGTTCTTTCATGTTCAAGGCCAGCTCGATGCGAACCCCTAGATTTTTTACTACTGTCTTAGGCGCGGGGGAGCTACCCAGCTCTCCTGGCCACCATTCTGGTGACGACAGCATTGCAGCCTCTCAGAAGAGCATCATTTCGTTCTTCCCGGCGTTTAGTTTTAAAAAATTATTATCCATCCATTGGGAAATCGCTAACATGCCAGATGAGAAGGTAGACTTAGGGGAGAGGGTGTTTTCCTTAAATGAGAAGGTAAAGCTGGATGTCACCCGCGTATGATATTGGCGTGAACCCAGAAGTCCACAGGAGATTGGCCAAGGGATTGACCACCCCGTCCCCTCAATCCCTGGTTGTTACTTACCCTGTTGCTGATGTAGCTGGTCATGCTCAGCACTATCCTGTCCCTGGACTCCAACCACTGACTCCTCGCAGATGACTGTGGACATCTGTTCCTCCAAGACATCCAGCTGCCCCTGTGGCACTGGACTCCCACCTCCGGTCTGCAGTGCTGCCGGGCGATTGTTGGACAGTTTCTGCTTTGTCTTGCCCTTAGCATCTTGCCAGCGCTTCTTGCAGTCGGTCACTGTCCTCTTGACCTCTGCAACAGCATTCACCTTGGCTACGATGGACTGCCATATTGCATTTTTGGTCCCCAATGACACAGTGGACCTGACAAACAGCTGGTGTTGCTTGTCTGTCACCTCCGCAATCAGGATCTCATTTTCCTGCTGGCTGAAACTGGTTTTCCTCTTCCTCTTCCCCTGTGTCTCTGGCTGGTCCTCTTGGCTGTTTGAGGTGTTAAGGGGGTTGTTCTCTCCTGCATTACTGGGTCCAGCTTCCTCCATGATTCTTCAGCTATGTTTTTTTGTGGTGTTTTGTGGACTTCGCTGGCATTTTGTAGTTGATTTTCCCACATAACGTGAAAAAAGTGGCATTACGCTGACTAGCATGCATTTTCTGATCGCTGACTGGCCGCCAGCCACTTTTTTCACGTTAATGGCCAGATTTTTATCGCATAACGTCAACAAATCCTGCCGCGATGGGACACCATCGCTATGTAGCGATGTATTGTAAATACTTCGGTATGGCGATAGATTTCTGCGGTAAAAGCAGTAGAAAAATTGCCGCCCACTAACACTAAAGTTAGTTACCGGCAATTCTTGTCATGGATAGTTGCGAACTACTACTGAAGGAGGAATATTAGTTGCCTGGGTTGCATGACAGATGGTTATGGCCAGTAAAGAATGAAAATATATTAGGATGGTATTTTGCAGCTAAAGATGTAATGCAATTATTTTGGAAATAGAATAATATGCAAAGTAAATGGGCAATGTTTTAGTTTCTGCTGCAGGTCACTTTTCAGCCTTCAGCTTCTTAACTCCCACACTGTAAATACAGCTAACAATAGTAATATTTTTGTATAGCGCTTGATAACATTTTCCCATTCTAAGTGCTCTATTTGACCAAGGTGGGTGCTGATTGTTTAGGACGAAAAAGACACAGCGAAGGGGCCCCCATCAACATATTTTACGGGGGGGGGGGCCTCAACGTTCGTTACGTCAATGGTCAAAAGTGACACAAACCCGGTGCAAACTGTTAGTAAATTAGCTATGGCGTCCTAGATACTTCTGCGATATGGCCCCTGGTCACTACTTAGTGACAGTCTAGCACAGGGGTCTCAAAAGTCAGTCCTGGAGTGCAGAATCCATGTCAGATTTTTTAAAACAACTACATTTATCTATGTTAAAAACCTGGCATGGATCCGACCCTCCTGGACAGACTTTGGAGAACCCTGGTCTAGCAAACTGTGCTACCAAATGAAGTAAAAGAGACATTCTTTCTCCAAAAACACATACAAACATTTCCATTTCCAAGGTACATGCATTTTAAAAGGTGCTTTTGATTTAAAAAACATGCGCTGCACTTTCTGCTTTGGGAAGGACATGGAAGCATGCTTCCTGCCATGCAGAATGGGCTTTGAAAGCAATCATAAATGTAATTCTCCAGATCAGGAGGGCAGGGGTTTTATCAAAAGCGCCCAGAGCGCGCTTTCAATGCTTGTGAGAGAAGAGCCACTTAAAAAGATGAGCGGTGTTATTTCAAAGAGAAGCCTTTATCGCCCTCCGACATGAGTTCGCAGCATCTGTGGGGTCGATTCTAGGGACGCCCAGAGCGCCGCTTTCTTTATCCTTTGAATGAAAGAGCTTTTGTCAAATGGTCTGAGACCGTGTGATCCCGTTCCTCAGGTGTGGGTGGCCATTACAGTAATGGGACTTTATTGCTCTGTGCTGAAACATGCATTTAATGGACTGCAGATGTCATGGATAATTGAAGATCTCCTGTCGTTTAGATTTTGACTTCCTCTACACGCATCAGGTAGTTCACAGATGAGGTTCCACCTACATTTTAACAAGTAATAGAAATATTCCGTCAAGGAATTCTTGCGAGAGTCCTGGGTCATCAGCTCTGTGTGAAGGCAGGGAGATTAAAGTGGAAAAACATGTGGTTGGAAGGAGGTTAAGCTGTGTTAGGCTAGCCTATGTTTCATTAAGAAGCCTGGGTAACAAAGGAAGGGTCTTGCCTTCAGATTGCTATCACCAACATCTGGCCATTTTAAATGTAACTTCAGCCAGGGATAAATTGTCTCTATATGGGATGAGTGCATTAGGAAATTACTGGCTTCAACAGTGAGTGATCGTACGTCAAACAAGAAACACACGTAAGTTAAAAGCATAAAGCTGTGTACCTAGAAGTAGTGCTTAATTTGAGCCGGTGGTTTCGGGACTGGCACTGGCGCTTGATTGTTAACATCGGTGCTTGTGACAGTCTGCCACAAGGTGGAGCCGTCTGGCTAATTTAGAGATGACCACAACAACAGTTAATTATTAATTTAATATACATGACTATTACCTGCTACCCAAGCCATCCTATAGCTTTGTAGGCCTGAAATAGTCTGAATTGTAAGAAGTGTGATGGTTAGTAGTTATGTTGTTACTCTCCATGGCAGGGGCAATATTTCGTGCAAGCTACAGTGGCCTCCTGGCGAGAGCCCTGGCACTTATTTTTTTCCAAGTGAAGCACTGCTTAGAAGAAATAGATTCAGAAATTAATCTCTCTCAAAACATCTGCTAAAGAAAGTTAACCTAGACCCTAGCAACCTAATATGATCCACCATTCTTCTGAAAAAATAGAAAAATCGAGGGGCAAATTTACTAGAAAATGACTGACGCAGCGTGATGCTGAAAGCCATCTTGCTGTGCCGAGCTGCAATATTAGGAAAGAGTAGGGATGCGTCGTATTTACAGAAATGCAGCGCATCCCTGTACTTTCCTCTGCACTGGCGCACTATTGGCTGCCTAGCGCCAATGCATACACCCTTGCACTATGGTGAAAGGGTGCCTGCATTGCAAGAATGATTGTTTTGTGCAGAAAGGGAAACCTTCCTGCAAAAAAACTATAATTTATGCCATTTCCTCCTTCTATGTGTGCTGCAGGATCCAGCACACATCGAAAGAGAAAAAACTATGAGAAATAAAGGTGTTTCTCCTCGTTGTACCACTTTTTAATGCGTGTGGAGGTGTTAAAATCTGACGCATTCCCATTTTTACAAAATGTTCTAAATCTGGGAAAGTGTCAGAATCCATGGGTGTTGCATGAGAACACCAACAGCAACACCTATGGAACGCTCCTTTCATGCAGCGTATTGCGGGAAAGAGGGTTATATTTAAAGCTACACAGGGTGGCTCTGCGTAGCCTTGAAAATATGGCTCAGCATTGTACGCCCCAGGAGCGCCAAAAAAAAGTGATGCACAGGGGCTTTGTGAATATGCCAACAAGAGCCATACTAATTAAAGACCAGGTCTATTTAAAAACAGCCATCTGCATGATTATTAATCTGACTTTAGCCGTCAATGCAGCACCAAGACGATGACCACCCAAATCATGAAAATGTTCCCATATTGCATACAAAAGTAACCCCTTCGTTTTGCACCCTACTTTACCTTACAGCAGCCTCTGATACATTTGCTCATCAAGTACTCCGCAGCATCCATTCAAAGTGGAGGAAATCCAATAACACCAGACATTGCTAGATCTCGTCCAATCCCTCCAATCAACACCAGCTCATCGAAATGGGTACCTGCACATCTCAGTGGCCCAGAGGCTAACAGTCATCTGCAGAATTCCAAAAGGATACCGCCTCCAATGCTTGACGTCCATCTAATCGGTTTCACTGACATAATATTGAAGCATACATTTTGGAAACACAAAAATATTGGAAAAAATATATCATTAACAAAAATATTGCCTTCCTATACTTAAATAATAAATCCACAAATGTGATAAACACAAATATCACAATTAAAAATATAAATTTTTACTTATATCAAACACACAAATATCGGAAACAAAAAGATTGTCAAGTTTAAATAAACATATAAGTGCAAAATATTGCGTCACACAATATCGACTTCAATAATATCCCCAAAATATTTACATTATGATTGATAAACATGAAAAAACTGCTTTTTACTTTAAACAAGTGGCACAATGCAGGGGACGAGGACTTAACAAATCATGTCCCCGGACTCGAATGAAACCTGCGCCATTCTTGTATTACAGGGCGGGATATCCGAGAGTGAGCAAACAGGAAGTCCGGCGGACCAAAGAAAGACAAGTGTACCAGTGGGCGAGCACAAGGCGGAGAAACAAGAGGAGTCCTGGAACCCCAAAGAGAGAATTTGGAAGGCGAACAAATTAGTGTGTGATCCAGCTATCTTGAGCGAAGACAAAAGAGAGACCCTGGAGAAGTGGAGTGGAGGAACTGAAAAACAAGTGTCCACCGCTGGGTCCAGACGTTTCTAGGGAGCTCCACAATGAACCACTGAAGAAGATCCTGAAAGGGAGGAGCCCGAGATGCGGAGCGAACGCCAGCAGAGTCTTCCTTCCCTGCCATGCTCCTGGAGGAGTGTGGCTATGCCAGGTGTATGGACGATTCCTGACTCAGGGAGAATGAAAAAGGATTGAATTTCTATGAGATTTTCACTTTTTGTTTCCTTTTTCTCAGCAACATTTTGTTTCTGGGTGATTCCTACCGCATTTATGGTTTAAATATTTTTATTAGATTTACAAAACCAAAAAAACACCACCACATCCGAACAGCTGTGGCCATAAGATGCAATATGAATACCACCGAGGGTGGTGACTGTATATATGTCTTAACTATACAGAGCCCGCAGTGCAATAATATAAAAAAATAAGCAATAAAACATCCTCCCTCCCCCGCCCCGCCCGCGTCTCCCCTTTAAGCTATTTCTGGGCCCCCTGACCCTGCCTCTAACCCCCCGCCTGATCCACCTCTGCGAGGCGTAACAGCCTTAAATATCTGGGGCATGTGACTTCACGGAATTCAGTGGCCAACATCGACAGGAATGGGCGCCAAAGCTCCCCGTATTTAGTTCACTCCCCTGCCATCGTGAGCGCTAGCTTCTCCATCCCCAAAACGTACCACAGGCGATATAACCAGCCTGTGAAGGCTGGGGCCGTAGGGGTGCGCTAATGTGTTAAAATGTTTTGCGTTGCAGACCCCAATGCTATGGCGATCTGCCGCCCTCTACGAGATTTCAATGGGTAGGTCAAGGGATTAGGAAGACCCAATAGGACGTATGCCGGAAAGCGTGGTATCTCTGTATCGAAGTGCTTATCCACCTCATCCAACACCTATGTCCAGTATGATTGAATGTGTGCGCACTCCCAGAGTAGATGCACTAGGCTGCCCACTTGGCCACATCCGTGCCAGCACGCCGCTTCTCGGGTATGGTCCATATCGTGTAAGCGCTCCGGGGTGTAGTACCAGTATGTCGCGATCTTTGTGAGTGTCTCCGTGAGCCCTATGTGATATGCTCAGTGCCTGGTTCTATAGTATATGTCTCCCCATTCTTTGTGCGTTAGAACTCTACCCAACTCCCGTTCCCACCTTTCTCTGCTGGGGTTGTAGTCATGCGCATGCAACAATTGTAGTGTCTTATAAAGGTCCGATATGAGTTTCCGATCGGACGTACGTGTGAGAAGCCATCTTTCGCAGGAGGAAAATCTCCTGGCTGCCCCGGCGCGGATCTGTGGTTGGAGCGCCCAGTGCCTCACTTGAAAGTACCCATGTCTCTCTGCCTCCTGAAACCCATACTCCTGCTTCATTTGATTAAACGAGTGAACCCCTTCCGGGCAATAGACGTGATACAAAAACCGGCACCCTGCTGTTTCCCAGTTTGAGAAAGCCGCCTTATCCATCCCCGGGGCGAAGTCGGGGTTGTCTAACAGTGGCGTTAACGGGGATGGAAAGGTTGTGAGGTCATGTTTAGCATTAGTGTCATCCCACACCTCTAAGGGGACTCGGGTGATGTATGAAGCATATAGATTAGGAGGTCTGTGAGGCTTGCGCATGAACAGTATGTCCTGCAAGGGACGGGCCGCCACCGCCTGATCCTGGAACAGCCAGTGTTTCTCGGACTCCCACCTACTCCACTCCACAAGATAACGTAACTGTGCCGCCTGGAAGTAGAGCTGAAGATCCGGGACGCCCAGTCCCCCGAGCTCTGGCGCAAGCACTACCAAGGCCCGTCTCATGCGGGGTTTCCGGCCATTCCAAATGAGTTGGGCCAGCTCGGATTGGGTCCGACGAATCCAGTCGGCTGGCGGCCGCAAAGGTATGGTACGGAAGAGATAGAGAATCTGCGGCAGAATAGTCATTTTTACCGCCGCCACTCTACCCAGCCATGACAGGGGGTAGTGTTTCCATCGGCCCAGCTCCCGTCGGATTTTCCCGCATAAAATAGTATAGTTGATCTCAACTACCGCTGGGAGAGAGGGAGCCAACTGAATCCCCAAGTAGGGGATTGTGTCTGTTGCCCACTGGATGGGGAGTACAGACTGCAAATAATCCCGTGTAGGTCCTGACAAGGACAGATCAAGGGCCATAGACTTATCAGTGTTCACCTTGAATCCCGCAACTCGGTCAAAGGCGTCCAATTCTGCCACACACGCCGGCAACACGGATCTCGGCTCGGCGAGCGATATCAGCACATCGTCTGCATACAAGCTAATAGTGTGGGTGAACCCCCTGAACTTGATCCCCGCACTTCCGGGTTTTGCCCCAGTCTTTGAGCTAAGGGCTCCATATAGAGTGCGAAAAGAAGGGGGGATAAAGGACACCCCTGTCTCGTACCTCTTTCAATATGGAATCGGGAGGAAGTGTGGCCATTCACCCTAACCGTCGCAGTGGGAAATTTATAGCAGTTAAATATGTACGTGCGAAACCGTTCCCCCATCCCGACCTTCTCCAACACCTGTTCCAAATATGGCCAATGTACTCGGTCGAATGCCTTTTCGGCGTCAATGGCCAACAGCATATACTCGCCCGCCACCGAGTAGCTTTCTCTATGAGGTGCAGAACTCTTTTGGTGTTGTCTGCCGTTTGTCGTTCCGGGATGAACCCAGCTTGATCCGGATCAATGAGGTCAGCCATATAAGGACCAAGACGGGCTGCCAGAATTCCTGTATATAATTTGAGGTCTATGTTAAGGAGGGAGATTGGGCGGTATGATCCGCAACAGGAGCCATCCTTCCCAGGTTTGGGAATCACCGCTATAGAGGCTTCCAAGAGATCCCGTGTATCGCCCCTTGCGTAGCAAAGGAGTTAAACAGCCGGGTAAGGATCGGGGCAAGCACGACGCAATACGTCTTATAGAAAGCTGCGGAGAAGCCGTCTGGACCGGGCGCCTTCCCCAGTTTGAGACGGGATATAGCCGTTATGACCTCCTCCTGCTGGATTTCCCCATCTAAGTGGTCAGCTTGCTCCGTGGTCAATGTAGGTAAAGTAACGGAGTCCAGAAAGGCCGCCCCCTCCGAGCTGTCCAGGGAATCTCCTGCATAAAGAGTGGCGTAGAAGTCATGGAACACTTCCGCTATAGCCCCATCCTCGGACACCTGGGTGCCATCCGGTCAGGCGATAGCCCTGACCCCCCGCCGCTGATGTACTTCCCGCAATTTGTGAGCAAGGAGACGCCCGCATTTATCCCCCCCAGTGTAATATGCATGCTTCAGTCGCAATGCCGCAAATTCCGCCTTGTCCTGATCCAACGCTGCTAGCTGGTGACGCACGGCTTTTAGCTGTCGCCACACCCTCGGGGCTCCTGTTCGCTGGTGCATCTGCTCTAATTCCCGGGTGCGCTGTGTGAGATCGTCCCGCTTAAGTCCGCGTTCTCTGTTGTCCGCCACCGCCAAAGCTATGAACTCCCTCCGGATTACAGTTTTCATGGCCGCCCATTGTATTGCCAGTGTGGTGTCGGAATTTGCATTGTGTAAAATGTAGTCGTCTATGGCTTGGCGAATATGTCGGACAACGTCTGGTCGATGTAGGAGAGTGTCTCTAAGCCACCAAACCCTGAGTGGTCGGGATGTGGGCGGAAGGGCAAGAGTGGCCAGTACCGGCGCATGGTCCGACAAGGCCGCCACTCCAATCTCCACCGTCCTCGTGATTGTGCGGATCGAGTCAGATGCTAAAAAGTGATCCAGTCAAGCATATGTCTTATGGGCGTTGGAGTAGAATGAATATTCTCTCGAATGAGGGTGAAAGCTGCGCCACAGGTCACAGAGCCCCAGGTCCCGCATGTGTGCAATCCCTGACGCTGATAATGCCCCTTTGTGATGGGTGTGTTGACTGGACCTGTCCCAGCTATTGTCAAACACCAGGTTCAAGTCCCCCCTTAGAATAATATTACGGTCCGTCGTGGCAGTAGCCTCAACCAGAGCGGATCGCAGAAATCGTTCCTGGTCTTCATTCGGGGCATATAGGGAACCAACCGTAAATGTCTGACCCTCCAAGGCAAAACGGAAGACCAGCAATCTTCCCCGGATCTCGGCCACTTTGTGAAGGACTTCCCCCCGGAACTTCTGAGCCACCAGTATCGCTACTCCCGCCGTCTTAGTGGCGGCAGAAGAGAATAGCTGTGTTGGGAACCTCCGGGACTTAAGACGGTGGCAATCTCTCAGCAGTAGGTGGGTTTCCTGTAAAAGGCACAGATCTGCCTGGGAGTTTTCCAAACAGGACAGAACAGCCCTACGCTTCACGGGATTATTAAGGCCCCTCACATTAAGGGTAAGAACTTTAAGTGTGGTGTCAGGCATGTGCGTGGTCCCCCCTCTCCTGCAGCCACATGCGGGCGCCCCTCGGTGCCACGCCTGTCAACACGTTCGACGGTCGTCGGGGACATGTGCGGACATCCTCAGACGCTTGAGTTGTAGAAAGAGGGTGAACGCGGAGCATCGGGATCCCTCCCTCAACAAACCCCCAACAACACAATATCAAAACCAACTTGCAACCAGTACAAAAAAACTCTTAGTCCATCACTCGTCAGTGATCGGTGAAAGAACATCTGGGTGAGATCGTCTACTGTGGAACGGGAGCCCCCCTCCCGCCAGCGATCCACTTCTGAGGATACAGGATGCAGCTGGCAGATAGCTATCTGTGCAGAGTCAGACCGGTTCAGGACATGCTAATCCAGTGGAGGCGGCCTCCAAAGCGGATCTCTTGCCCTCCGCTATGTCTGCCGCCGGAGGCTTCCTGGAGCGACGCCTGCAGCCTTGTTGACGCCACTGAGCCCTGGATTTCTCAGACCCCGCAATGCAAGACACCCCATCGGTCTCCCCCTCCGGAAGATCAAGACCCAGGAGCGTGCACGCCTCCGACAAGGAACGCAATTGGAACAGCTTATTGTCTTTACGGAACACCAGCCGGAAAGGGTGACCCCAACTATAGGAAATGCCGTGTTGTTGAAGGTGCATAGCGATAGGCTTGAATGTTCGCCGCTTTTGCAGCGTGAGCGCAGATAAGTCCTGAAACAGAATCGGTGTCTGACCCTGAAACTGAATGGGATGCAGCTGGCGTGCTTTCTGAAGGATGGTTTCTTTAGTGCGATAGTCCTGGACACACACTAGGATGTCCGACGGGGAAGCCGTCTGCGCCCTCGGAGGGCCCACTCTGTGCGCTCGATCTATTCGGATCTCAGTCTCAGGCGGGTTGCCCAAAATGTGATTAAAGAGCCGCTGTGAGTAGGCGAACAGATCTTTCGACGGGAACGGTTTTCCATGTCCTCGAGGGGGGTTTGGAGGTCTACCTGTTGATCATGGAGCTGGATGATCTCTTGCTGCAGCTCTGAGATCTCCACATCTCGAGCATCGCCCTTGCCTTCCAGATCCGCTACCCTCTCACCAATAGAATCCACATCGCGACAAACCTCCTTCATTTCCGAGGTGAATTCCTGCTTGAGTGTGCGAATGTCCTCTCTCAATGTGCCGAACATAGATTCAAGGAACGCCCTGGTAACGGGCTCCGGTCCACCTCCCTCTGCCGCCGCTCCTCCGGAGGCGCCAGCCATTACCCCAGAAACCATCTGGCCGGCCGGGCCCTGGCCAAACAGTTCTTTTATCGACTTGCCCTGCCTCTTCTTAGCCGTGGGCAGAGCCTGCTCTATCCGGGTCGCGGGAAACGCCCCGGGGTCCAATACCTCTGTCTCAATGCTGGCGCCACATGACCCAATCCAACGATCGTGGTGGGACGGCAGACTACAGGAGCCGAGGAGCCCTGGGTGGTGGGTCCCTGCCCACCGTGATCTTAGGAGCAACGATACCGCTGGGGCGGGCGTCGGGGCACGCGGCCCCAGCCCCAGCCTCTACCCGTCTCGTCCTGGTCGGGAGGTTCCGGTAGCCGATGCGCCCCTGCTGGTCCCGCTGCTGTGTAGGCCCACTGTCACGATCAGGCCGGTCCCCCAGCGGGAGCCTCCGCTGAGGTCAGTCATCCGGCCTCCCTCGTCACGGCGCCGGTATGCCCCCTCTAAGCTCCTCTTCCCGCTCCTCCAGTGGCAATGGGGCCCGTCCCCCGGAGATCTTTGCGGATGGGCCGGGCCCTCCTCACGTCCTACTGCATTTAATGGCTTGAAGGGAACATTTACCTCCATCTGAGATTGTTGAAAGGAACCACTTGCCAGGTTGTATTTTCTTTCCTCACCCATTGTAATCCCACTTTAGGGATAAGTGATACAATAGTTCACATTACAACAAACCTCTAAAAATGGGTGACAAATGATGTTAGTACAATCACCTACCTGACATATTCTTTCTGTCGAGGGTGCCGGCGGATGGGAGCTCCAGAGGACCTAAGAACAAAGAAGAAGACGAAAGACGCTTTGTTGAAAATAACGATACCATAAAAGAAAAGCAAATCTTTGCATCTAAACCGACTCTCATAGGGGGCATATCAGCAAGGGCCGGCGATAATTATCGGTCAGCGCTCTTAGCATGAGGATAATTATCGCCGGCCAACTCTGAATTTTATCGCGGAGATAGCATGTTATCAGCAACGCTTATCTCCAAAGCGATAAAATTCAGAGCGCAAGCTGCCAATTGTGAGATTATTGCTGGAAATACAGCGATAATCCCACAAGGTTTGGCAATAGCTTGCTGATAGGGATAAACCTACTTAGCCATGATTTCCACCTTACATAGGATATCATGGCTAAGTCAGAAAAATACCAGACGTAAAAAAGCAGCGTTAACCGCAGTTAGCGCTGCTTTTTTTTTAGTCTCTAACAGGGTTAGCGATATCCTTGATAATAGGAGAAATGTCGCTTAGCGACATTTCTCCTATTATTTCACTCTGGAACGCCCCCTTTGCATCTCATTAGAGATGCAAGGGGAAGTGTAAAGTAAAAGGGTGCTAACATGCATATTTGCGTGTTAGCACCCTGTTGCTGATATGGCTCTAGTTTTTTCTCTGCTTTTTTGGCTTTTAAAGCAAAAATGAAATTGCACATGATTTTTTCTTCCAACAGAAAAGAAAGCACCTTTATCAGTTTTGTGGGAGGCGGCAGCTCTGTTGGTTTCACTGCTGCTGGGGTGAGACTATGCCCCCCAGCAGCCTACCTAAGGAGGAGGTGATGGGGCAGTGTGAGCTTTAAACCACTTCTTCAATCTCGCGACGTTCAGGAGAGCACCTGGGTGCAAATCTGGGCAAAGACCGGGCCAAGAGTTGCCAGCCTCGTGGGCTTTTTTTCAGGATTAGGTCATCTGGTGCTCCTGTTAGTTCAACTCAGAAGACTGAAGGTGAGATTCATTCTTTGCCCAATTCTTTTAGTGTCTCTGATTTTTCCAATCCTGGAGTTTATGGTGCTAACTGCACAAAGAGCCTGCCTTTTCCTGGACAATTCTTTTGTGTGAGTTGTAAGTATGAGGACCTAGGTTTAACATGGGCAAACAAAAGCTGGGCGGCTATAATTCTGCAAAATCTAAAGACTCCACCCTGGATGGGTTAATTTAGCAAGCAGTGGGTATCCTTGACAAATGGATTCAGCATGCCAAGCTGACGGCTCATCTCCTGCCATCCTTGCTGATTTATATGTGCCCAATGGAGGGTCACCAGGTAGTGGTTCAGGTGGCCCTATTTCTAATCCCCACTTTTCTTTAGCCTGCATGCCATCTTTGACACTAACTAGGCCCCCCTGTCGCCTGTTCCCTTCGGGGAAGCAATAGAAGCAAGGTAAACTGTCCAGACCTAGTGCTGCTATGGCATACTCTTCTGCCCCGCAATCTTGAGACCCTCACCATCCATTAGGCAACCTACCTTTGGACCCTGATCCCAACTTTAATGCTCTTTTTACCGGAATGTCCGAGCCATTCACTAAAGCTTTATCCTTATGTCTCCCCCTGTCTTTGAGCAACTGTTTGCCATTGAAAGAAAGTTGTCCAAGGTTTTGGGCCAGAGAGGTGGCATCTGCGGCAGGGGAAGTTTGAACTCCATTCCTGGGCCTGCAGCTATCCAGCTATCAACAACTGTAGATGTTAACCATGCTAACCATTCCACCTCTCATCCTTGTTTGCCCTCCCATTTATCAGTGCCTGGTGCCTCGTCAGAGGGGCTCCTCATTTATCAGTCCTAGGTGCCACCTGCATACTCGGCTCCCGTGGACGTCTATCATCCCCTCTCAGCCCATTTCAGCCCTAAGTGGAGTTCATCAGAGCTACATTTACTTCCAGCTGTCTTTCCTTAGTTATGGTTTTAGCCAAAGTTTTGAAGCTCGAATCCCTGAGAATGGAGAGTACAAAATGCTAATGAACAAAGCTACCCATTGGTCCCATTCTCATGTTCGCTGCAAAGCCAATCTGTTTTCAGAAGTTTTGTTCACCCGCAGAGTCGCATGGGTGGGAAGGTTGGAGAAGGAGTTCAAGGGAGATTGTGTTGTTGTCAATTTTGCCGATCCATTTGTGGTTGGAGAACCAATTTACTCCTCTTACCTAGGTCTTGTTAGGCCTAGCCATATAAAGGTTTTTCCATTGGGTTATTTTTACACATACCTGAGCTAGTAGGTTGGTGTCCCAAGGCCTAGGCCCATCTCTTTGCCAACTCAGTCTGTATCTTACTCTGTACTCGTTAGTAATCGCTCCTCAGCCTTGTTTGGGGCGGGTGACATCGATTGACTTAGTAGCCTTGCCTCTCTATCTTTTAATGATGGTGAAATTGAAGGGGATGCGCCCACTAGGGAGTCTAGCGTGTCATCTGTCACTGACTCGATCATGACGATTTCTCACAACTGCCTCAAGAGGCTCTCAGACCAGGCGATCCGGCTTCTTTGTGTGAGGAGGTGATGGAAGATGAGAATACAGCCACTATCAAGATTAATGATGGGAGAACTACATGGCCGGATGGCATACTCAGAGAGATCTACAGATTGTTCATTGATCACCTTCTTCCTTTTTGGAAGGAGCTGTTTAACACCATTCTGTTATATGGATAGGGCTCACCACCTAATGGGGTGAGCAGTCATCCTAAAACTAAACAAACATCCTCTGAAGTGTGATTCTTACAGTCCCATTTCATTGTTAAATGTTGACTATGAGGTTTTCGCCAGGATATTAGCAAGGAGGTTGGCATCGGTAGTGGGAAAGTTAGTCAGTAGTAACCAGAAAGTTTTCATACTTGGCCTGCGGTTGGAGGAGCTGACTCCTCAGTTTATTGGGACAATTGATATAGATTAATCTCAATCTTTCCCATTGGCAAATGGGGCAATAGATGTTTCAAAAGCATTTGATCAAATGTGTTGGAAGTACCTGTGGGTGTGTCTAGGGTACCTTTGGGATCCAGGTAAGGTTTATTTACACCTTACAAGCTCTATACATTAACCCAATGGCAAGATTCTGAGTGAATAATTGCCTAAAGGCTAGAGTGTTGTTAAGGTGGCGGGCATGTCAAGGTTGCCCCCTCTCACCTATACGTTTTGATTTATATATAGATTCATTAGAGGAAAAACGTAGGATGACTCAATTATATCTTTTGAAGAATTGGTAATGTGAAAAAAGGTCGCCTGGTACGCTGTTGACTTGTTGGTATTCACGAAATGTCCTAAAATTGTGATTTTGAAACTAGTAGAGGTAGATGGTAGTTTTGGGGAGCTTTCTGGCTACTCAATCAATAGGGACAAGACAAAGGTAATGGTTTGAAAAATTGATGGAGGAATAAAGGGAATTAGGATAGTGGAAACAATGAGATACTTATTCAGTTCTATTCCAACTTGAATGTAATCCCAGTAGAGAATCTAGTGAGGGTTGTAGAAGTGGTTAGGAAACTCTGCAACATGGAAACAACTCCCCTTGACATTCAGTGGATTAGAAAATATTGTGAAAATTTGTATTCTGCCTAAAAACACCTTTCTTTTTAATAATATACCATTAACTTTTAACTCAAATGCAATTCATAAGCTACAATAATGAGTAAACAGTTTACATGATCTTTAAAAGGTCCAAGAATTGTGTGGAAGAAGTTGATATGTAAGTTGAAGAAATGCATGCTCCCACTTCACGATCTGCAATATTATTGTTGGGCTTATCAGCTCAAGGCCTTTAAAATCTTATTCGGCAAACCAGATCAGTTGCATAGGGGAAGCCTATACAAGGCTATGACTGCTTCCTTAAGGGTGAACACTGGGTTTCTTCATAAGTTTGGGTCTCCAAAATATTTTTTTAAAATATGTCTCAAGGTCCTGGAGGCAGCTGCTAGGTTTTGGTGAGCAGGCAAAGATGCAGGATCTCATATAAGAATGAGCTAGACCTGATCTAGGACCCACCTGCTGCTCCGGAGAGACTTCTGGACTCTTTGAGACAGCCGCTATGGGATGGCAATTTCAACCGATTGTGTTTACTAACTTGAGGCACTTTAAATACAGTAACCAGGAGGAATCTGTCTATACAATCAGATCTCCTCATGGTTCTCGGCATTAAGGAAAGCAAGAGCGAAACTGGGGCTCTCCTGGAAAACCTCCAATCAAGGGAGCTCAAGAAGGAGGTCACAAGGTTGTATTGACATGTGACGTGTGACACAGAGGATTTGAATAGATCTATGCTGCATTGTATTTGGGATGAATGCTTGCAAGATGCAGAGCTACAGTTAATATGGCAAGTATCTTCAAACACTCTCTATACCACATTTAGCCCAGCTGCCCTAAAAAGGAATCACCTGTTTACTATCCACAGAGTGCATTGAATGCCAAAGAAGATGGTGAAATGGGTGAAAGGCATGGCGCCTAGCGGTAGGAAGCGTGGGGACCTGTTTGCAGACCATTTTCAGATGTTCGCCACCTGAACTGAACTGTCTTCTTTTTGGGGAGTTGTAGGACTGTATCCAAATCGTTTACCCAAAGATTGGAGGTAAGCCTAATAATTGCACTGTTTGGTATGGATATTGAGACCTTGGCGAACATGTCTTTTAAAGAGATGAAGCTGTTGTTCTATTTAATGCTTGTAGCCAGATATATTATATGTAAAATATGGGTGAAGGAGGTTAAGGATTGGATAGCGGAGTTAAGAATACCCAGCAGTTCGGATCAATACTGTTTTGCCAGTTGGGGAGCAAACTACTGGTGGAAATTAAGCAACCAGTATACTCTATAAGTCTGATGATTATCTCACATTTCCATGTTTTCAGTGCTAAAGGGGATTGGCCAAATCCCAGCGGTGTATGTGTGAGAAGTGGAGATGAGGACAAAAAAAACATTAAATACAATTCCAATTTCAAATGAGACTGAAATAATAGAATAATATATTAACTATTTATATTAGAAATGGAAACCTCACCAACAAAAAACAAATTCAATCCGTTATATAAACTAATTACAGCACATAAAATACACATTTTAAAATAACATAATAGATATTCTTATAATAAAATGGAACATTTCCCACCCCAAGCAAATGAAATAAATATGACTTACTGTTCTGTAGCTGCAGATCATCCTCTGTATCCACGTAATAAAAAAGTATAATCCACTAAAACAGGAAACATTTTATCCAAAAAGCTAAAAAAAATGAAATAGGGGGAAGAGAGCCGGTAACTGAACAATTATCGTGTGCTAATGATTATGACATAACTGATTTGCTTGTAAATTGTCGGTCTATTTTCCACTATGTATCCTGTAAATACAGATGGCGTGTTTTTGTTTCAATTTAAAAAAATGATAAATACAATTAAAATCATTTTAAAAGGTTAAACAATTTTTTTTTAAATACTATTTAAAAAAAATCCAATAGAGGTCCTTCGAAACAATCCAAAGTATCTAGGAACCATTAAAAAAAAGTGCTTGAAAAAAAACCCTCTGGAAACCTGAGCACAAGGAGATCAAATTTAAAAATACTCGTTTATCATTAAACAAAAGAGATTTTCTTTTTTTATTGAAAAAAAAAAAAAGGTAACTACGACACATTCATAGAAAAAAACCTGCTAAGTAAAACTGAAAACCCACCAGCAGAAGCACTGCATTCCCAAAAGTACATGTTCATTACACTTCATCATAATAAAGCAAGAAACATAACACAATATAACATTACATGACATAACATAACATATTGATACATTACTAAAACAGTGTACGAAATCCCAAACCTACACACTGGTGAAATACACAACAATTGTTACAATTAAATGTACAAAAACCCCACAAAAAACACTATAAGTAACCTCTTGACTTCTCCCACTTTGTCTCCCACTCTCCATAAAAATCCTTTAAAAAGGACTAGCCTGTTCCGACGAACAGCAGCACCTTACGATGACCTAGATCCCGGAAAATAGACAAAAATGTACACAAATAGGTTACAAAATAAAAGATAGAGGTAACAAAATGCCAGTTAAATGAAACAAAAAAACACCATCTCCCTGTAGAAATCAATGGGGAAATAAGTAAGAAATGTTGAATAAATATATTAAAAAGTGTAAAAAAATATTAAACATGTAAAACATGTCAAAAGTAAAAAGTATAAAATCAATAATGATATAAAAATAAAAAAGTATTTACTATAAATTGAAAACCCATATGTTAAAATAATGTTCAAAATATGTATATGAAACAATTTGAGAAATGTGGGAAATAAAAGTTAAACAAGAGAAAATGAAAACCTGGCAAACATACAACATAAAATACTATTTAAAATGATTACATTGTTTATTTTATGACAATGTACTAAAATCATATTATTTGTCTATATGTATCTATGTTTATTTTTAACAAGAAATAGATATATATATATATTCAAAATGTAAAAATATACATTAAATAAACTTTGAAAAATGTGTTGTATATCTTTATTTTATGGGAATTTGTAAATAATAATGCTATTTATTTCAAATATACATATAACTACTTTTTAAATTATCTTTCTAAATGCCAAAAATACTAATAAAATATCACAAACTACTCCTACTACATAAAAAATACAATTTAAAAAAAGTGTTTCATACTAATGATTACATTAAATAAACACACTCCACTATAAAGCATTTTAAAGGAAGTGTTGGACACCACAGAGGTGACATTTACAATTCCCACTCTAATCTGTACCAATTTGTGGAAGATTTTGGATACTAAAGGGGTGTAAAATACTATTCCCAGCTCCAGCTTTAATCATTTTGAAGAAAGTGCTGGGCACTAAAGGGGTGACATTTACCATTTCCAATCCAATTTGTACCAATTTGGTGAAGGTGCTGGACACTAAAGGGGTGACATTTGCTATTCCCATCCCAATCTATATCAATTTGGGAATGGTGTTGGAATCTAAAGGAGAGACATTTCCTATGCCCGCTTCAATCTACATCAATGTGCGGAAGGTGTTGGACACTAAAGAGGTTACTGTTACTAATCCCGCCCCAACATAAACCATTTTGAACAAACTGTTGGACTGTAAAGGGGTAACATTTACTATTCCCACTCCAATTAAAACCAATTTGGGGAAGGGGTTGGAAAATAAAGGGGAGACATATATATATATATATATATATATATATATATTATATATATATATATATATATTACCTACTGGCGGTCGCCAGTAGGTAGTTATAGTTAGGACCACGTTTCCATAGGAAAACCTCAACATTCTATTTTGAATAACTTTGGCGCCGGTTGACGAATCCTCGCGAATTTCTCAAAATAGGTGGGGCGCTACGCTCCGCTCCTACCCTGAAAGTCTCGGGGGGATCCGTCAAGCGGGGGCTGAGATAAAAGGGGGTCCCAAAACGCGTTTTTCCCATGCATTTTTCCATAGGACCTTTAGAACGTGCTACAGCCCGAACGGCTGAACAGAATTACTCAAAATTTGGCAGAGAGGTAGTCCCTAGGTCAAGGAAGTGCCTTTTGTAGGTTTGGTGTAAATGTGTTCAGTAGATTCTGAGAAAATAGCCTTTAAATCAATATATATATCTGAGCCCGCTTACGGTACGCTTACCGTACGCTTACGGTAAGCGTACGGTGGCGTGCGCGAGCGCGATTCTGATTGGCCCATAGATCTTAGTAAACATTCGAATCGGCCGAAACCAGGAAGCGGCGGCCGCCATTTTCTGTGTTTCACTCTGAAAAAAAAGAGTGAAAACAAGAAAAGGGGGCAATGAGGAGAGTTACAGACCCCCTAACATTTGTAAGGGGGTCAAAGAAGGACAGAAAAGTACAAAAAAAACATTTATTGATTTTTAAAAAAATCACGGGGTACGCGTACCGTAAGCTTACGGTAAGCGTACGGTAAAAAAAATAAAAATAAATAAATGAAAAGCAGATTTAAGAGTTTAGAAATTAGGGAGCTCTAAAAAGAGCTGTTGTGTTTATGAAGTCATTTTTTTAGTGGTACCTACAAGTAAGTACCGATGCAGAGTCTAAGGTTCAAGAGGAAGACTCTGTTCCCTTCATCATTGAAGTGCACACCATCTCCTCGATAAATGTCTTGCATGTCATAACGCAAGTTGTTGTGGTAAATGGCACCCATACCATAGTCACGGAGGAAAGCAGAAACAGATTTGTTGACGTGCTTTCTTGCTTTGTCAATCTGCGGACAGAAATGATTGGACCAGTTCCATTTTTGCCTTTGGCATATGTTGGAAAACACAAAGGCAGTTTTAGGGAAAAGTGTAAACAGTTGTGCAAAGGTGTCCTTCATAAGCATTTCCAGACCTACCCCAGTCAAAGTGCCTAGGTCATTGCCACCACAGTGCACTATTATGAGGTCAGGGTGTTGGATTTGAATGAAGGATTTCACCAATGGCATCAATTGGTGCCACTTTAACCCTCTCTGACCAATCCATTTAATGTCTACATTTGGCAAAGCAAGGTCTCTCACCATACCTGTTTTCTCTGCAAACTTTTCACTCCAGAAGACATAGCTGTGCCCTACAATCCACACTGTGAACATCTTCAAAGGAGAACTGGATGCACTCAGGAGGTGTCTTTCAGTAGAATGGCAATATGAAAAGAAAGACAGTTTGGAAATGGAGGCATACATATTTTTTTCAAAACAAAAAGAACTGATTGGCTGTTTCATACCATTCTAGAATAAAAACTAGGCTGTATGTGTAAATTAATAGAAGCATGTTTTGTATTGGTACAAAAAAATGTGTAACCAAAGAACAGTACTATGGATTTGCTGTAAGGTTTGAAAAGTCAAGCACTCTTGCTCTGTGGAATTGAAACATTGTGTGTCGAACTTCTGACCTAACTCTACACAGCAGTGTTCCATGAGCTGTTGCTATGGTAGCAGGCAGAAGTCAAGTTGGGGGAAGGGTACTAGGCAGAAGTCAAGTTGGGGGAAGGGTACTTTTGGAAAAGGGTTGGTTTTCAACCAATAGAAATGTGTGATTACATTTGAAAAAAAGGGGGAAGGACTGAGATTTGAAACTTACATGTATATGTGTGGAAAAATAGAGGGAAAGTTTGCCATTATCTGGTTCTGCTGAGAGGAGAGAGGTGAACACAACAGAGATCCTGGCTCTGATAATCTGCTGTTTGAGTGTCACATTTCTTTCACAACTAACTAATTTTAAAGGTGAGTTTACAGTTTGAGAGGGGATGTATGTGGTAACTTAAGAAATGAATAATAGAAATGGGAATTGTTTTTGTTGTAGTTACACATGGTGGTTTCATAATGTGTCAGTCTGTAAAAGTGATTTACACTTGCCCCGAAAAAAAAAAGAGCAGTAAGTGTGCTTTCAAATTGGCAAAGAAATTTCGTTTTGGGACTAATGTGAAAAAATGACTCTGTGTGCATAGAGGAATTATAGGCAGAGATTTATTGCGTCTTGCTCTGGTGATTTCACAGTTGCATTAGATGGAAAGGGGGAGCGAATTTTTGGGGGAAGAAGCAGAGTCTTAGCACACACCCATGTGCTTGCCATGTATAGTCATGCACAGTATTTAGAAGCGAGTGGGGTTTTCAGGTTTAAGTCTGTAATGCAAATACATTCAGCATCACTAAGGCTGGTTGCCCTTGCTGGAGTGTAGGCAGTCACAGAGAATACACATGGTGGTGGTCTGAAAAAACAGCTTGGACATGTGCATTTAAATAAATCAAAAAAAGTGGTTTCATAATGTGTCAGTCTGTAAAAGTGATTTCCAATTGTAAAAAGTGATTTTCACTTGGCCCGAAAAAAAAAGAGCAGTAAGTGTGCTTTAAAAATGGCAAAGAAATTTCGTTTTGGGACTAATGTGAAAACATGACTCTGTGTGCATAGAGGAATTATAGGCAGAGATTTATTGCGTCTTGCTCTGGTGATTTCACAGTTGCATTAGATGGAAAGGGGGAGCGAATTTTTGGGGGAAGAAGCAGAGTCTTAGCACACACCCATGTGCTTGCCATGTATAGTCATGCACAGTATTTAGAAGCGAGTGGGGTTTTCAGGTTTAAGTCTGTAATGCAAATACATTCAGCATCACTAAGGCTGGTTGCCCTTGCTGGAGTGTAGGCAGTCACAGAGAATACACATGGTGGTGGTCTGAAAAAACAGCTTGGACATGTGCATTTAAATAAATCAAAAAAAGTGGTTTTATAATGTGTCAGTCTGTAAAAGTGATTTCCAATTGTAAAAAGTGATTTTCACTTGGCCCGAAAAAAAAAGAGCAGTAAGTGTGCTTTCAAAATGGCAAAGAAATTTCGTTTTGGGACTAATGTGAAAAAATGACTCTGTGTGTATAGAGGAATTATAGGCAGAGATTTATTGCGTCTTGCTCTGGTGATTTCACAGTTGCATTAGATGGAAAGGGGGAGCGAATTTTTGGGGGAAGAAGCAGAGTCTTAGCACACACCCATGTGCTTGCCATGTATAGTCATGCACAGTATTTACAAGCGAGTGGGGTTTTTAGGTTTAAGTCTGTAATGCAAATACATTCAGCATCACTAAGGCTGGTTGCCCTTGCTGGAGTGTAGGCAGTCACCGCGAATACACATGGTGGTGGTCTGAAAAAAACAGCTTGGACAAGTGCAATTAAATAAATTAAAAAAAAAGGTTTCATAATGTGTCAGTCTGTAAAAGTGATTTTCACTTGCCCCGAAAAAAAAAAGAGCAGTAAGTGTGCTTTAAAAATGGCAAAGAAATTTCGTTTTGGGACTAATGTGAAAATATGACTCTGTGTGCATAGAGGAATTATAGGCAGAGATTTATTGCGTCTTGCTCTGGTGATTTCACAGTTGCATTAGATGGAAAGGGGGAGTGAATTTAGGGGGGAAGAAGCAGAGTCTTAGCACACACCCATGTGCTTGCCGTGTATAGTCATGCACAGTATTTAGAAGCGAGTGGGGTTTTCAGGTTTCAGTCTGTAATGCAAATACATTGAGCTTCACTAAGGCTGGTTGCCCTTGCTGGAGTGTAGCACTCTGGACATGGGCTTTTTAAAAAATCTGAAAAGTGGTTTCATAATGTGACAGTTTGTAAAAGAGATTTTCACTTGCCCAAAAAAAAGAGCAGTTTGTGTGCATTCAAATTGGCAAAGAAATTTTGTTTTGTGACTATTGTGAAAAGAAATGTAGTAATATATTTAAATACAATAAAGGATTTTTTTTTAGTTTTTTTCAGGTATTGCTGAAGAACAGTGAACAAAATTTAAGATGCCTACAAAATCTCGAGTTCAAAAAACGCTAAAAAAAAAAATATATTTGAAGACAACTGGAGGACCAAAGTTAGTAGAAGATGCTCATGTTGGGAAAAAGAAAAAATCTTCTGGTAAGCAGAAAAAAGAATTTCTTAAAAAAATATTCAAAACAAAGAAAAATGTACAAAATGTCTGTCCAGGGAAGAATGTAACAAAACGAAGAGAACAGCAAAAAATTGAGAATTTAGTTAATGCAAATATACCTTCTGCAACTGAAAAGTTTTACATAAACAGAAAAACAGCGTTTAAAGAGATACGTAGAAAAATGTTTCAGAGAAGAGTTATGTCCAATTTGATAAAGGATGTGAAGAAATATAAGCAAAAGGCAAAATATTACAAGAGAAAAAAAGAAATTGAAGCCATTGCAGCAAAAGCATTAGAATTAAAAAGGAAACTATTCATATTAATTTTGAATAGGATGCGTACATTAGATAAAATGGTTAATGTACTGAAATCACAAAGCAAAAGCAAAAGAGTAGTGAACAGAACAAACTTTTGTAAAGTGTTTTTAGGAAAGTGGATGCATAGTTCAAGTAGTGAACCTTTTTTTAATGAAGAGAGCTATTTTCAAAGTAATAGTTTGCTGCATGCAGTTGACACCAGAGGTCGTTCATACGAAGTAAAAAATGGTTGCATAATGGAGAAGGAGATAATGGTTCCAAGAGATGAGGTACAAGTGATGGCAGATGAGGCAATGGGGAGACGTCCTAAAGCCCCAGTGTACACTTGGAATTGTAGTAGTATTTGCACTGTGCGTCAGGAATCTATTGACAGATTTCGAGAGTTTCTAAGAGAATATAGTAAAAAAAGTGTAAAACAGAAGATTAAGGTGCTTCAAAGTCTGGATCCATGCAGAGTGAGAGAGAATACTGGTTTGCAGGGTCATTCTCTGGCTTGTCTATCTAGAAAAGTGTGCAATAGTGTTTTCCATCATTTTAGGATGCTGACTGTTCATCATACTGAAATGAGAAAGTTTGTGAGACGGTTGTATTTTGCCAAAAGTCCAGCAATAAAGTTAAATGAATTGAATAGGGCTCTGTTCCGAGGAACGGTATCAGATGTAGAGAAGGTTGTTGATGAAATTCAGTTTTGTTACTTTGGTCCTGAACAAAACAGTGCAGAGAAGGACACAGTAAATGAGGAAGAAGTGGAAGAGAATGTAGAACCTGTAAGTAAGACATTTAATGATCACATAACAAAATTTGCAATAGTCTCTAATGAAAGACCAAATGTTACTTGTATTTGTTGCCGCAGAACTCATTATAGAAAACAAACTAGGAATGTTGATCTCTACAGAAAGAGTGAAAATGAAGATAATTATAAGTGGATGGATTTTGCCACATATATATTTCTTGAAAATTGTTTTGAATTGGGTTAAGATCAGCGTATTTGTAAATACTGTTACAACAAGTTAGAGGAAAATAGAATGCCGACCAGAGCTGTACATAATAATTTAGAATTGGATGCTATTCCTGCTGAACTTTCTGAATTAAATACATATGAGTCTATACTCATTCAATGTGTTCATCCGTTCCAGACCATAGTACGTATGGAGCCCAAAACTGGTAAATTACCTCCTTCAGATTTACTGAGAGGTTTAAAAGGTAGAGTGGTGTATTTGCCCTTGGATTTGAAAAAAAATATGGAAACTATTGATGCGGATACTTTGGAAACTGAACCATTAATTATTCTGGTTAATGGTGTACCTACAAAGAATAAGAAGATTTGGCAGGAGCTGGTAGATGTGCGGAAAGTACAAAGAGCAAATTTGTATTTGAAAAAAAATAACAAATGGTATGAATCAATTTATATAGAAGAAGAAGAAGAAGACGAAGATTTTCAAGAAGACACAGAAACACCAACTGGACAAATTGAAAAAGTAGACAAGACAAAGGAAGAAGAAATTTATGAACATTTTAGCATACATCCTCTTCATTCGAAAGAAGTTATGGGAGACAATATTGATCTCTTTCAGATGAAGAAAGCAAAAGGAACTCCCGTGAGTGTATGGGAGGAGAGCTTGGAAGCTCGATGTTTTCCCCAGCTGTTTCCTACGGGAAAAGGAGGACGATACGATGAACGTCCAGAACAGATTCCAGCTTCAGAGTATCGGACTACAAGACTATATGCTGAAGATCCCAGATTTCGACAAAGTATTCCTTATTTGTTTCATCTTTTATTTGAAAGCGACTTGTCTGCACTGTCTTATGCAGTAAATCACATTTTAAAAAGTGGAGTACATTTACAAAATGTGTCTGCTAAGGATTTTATGGAGAAAGTGCAGCACCGAGATGATCATTTGGAAACACAACTGATCAATCTGATGGCTTGTCAGCGTGGGACAAATGAATATTGGTACCGACGCCATGGTGAACTAAAATGCATGTTACGCAATTTAGGAACACCAACATGGTTCCTTACCCTAAGCTGTGCCGAGTACGCTTGGGATGATTTACTGGATTTTCTACGAGAGGCCAATTCAAACATTAAAAACATCGAATACAAGACAGCAGGAGAACTGTGCTCATTGGATCCGGTTAATGTTTGCAGATATTTCAATCATAGATTTGAGGCTATGATGTCCTTCATCTGCAATAAAAAAAATCCACCCCTTGGAGAAGTAGTGGATTTCTTTTGGAGAAAAGAGTACCAGGCAAGAGGTGCTCCTCATATTCATATGCTGTTGTGGATCAAGGATGCCCCAAAGTTTGGAACAGATACTGATGAAGCAGTGTTATCTTACATTGAAGAATATGCAACATGTGGTATACCAAAAAGCACAGAAGAGAACAAGTTAAAGGAGCAAGTTTTACGTTTCCAAAGTCATCGGTGTGGAAAATACTGTCGACGGAAATACAAGAGCAAAGAAAAATACTACACTAAATGTCGATTTGGATTTCCTAGACCTGTTCTTTCAAATGGAAGAGTAAACAGTTTTATGTCAGCTGTGAGACATACTATCACAAGAAAATCACCTAAGAATACCTACAACCTTAAAAGAAAAGAAGAATCAAAAAATATAAATGACTACAACCCAGTCATTTTATCCATGTGGAACGCTAACATGGATATACAGTATGTAGCTGACAATTCCATTGCTGTTGCACGATATGTAACGTCTTACATTACGAAATCAGAAAAAACAGAATTGAAGGAAATGTGGGAAGAGATTTCTCACGAGAAGACTGTCAGTAAGAAGCTGTACAGTTTCAGTTTGAAGATGTTATCGCATCGAGAAATTGGATCCTACGAATGTTCAGATAGGTTATCTTCTGCAAGTCTCTACTCGAAGTCAAGAAGAATAATTTGGGCAAGTTTAGGCCTTGCAGCAATGAGAAATCGGGTACTGAAATCTGTTGGAGAAATTGAATATTTGGCCGAGAATGACCCAGAAAGTACAGATATATTGAAAACAAACATGTTGGACACATATTATCCCAAGAGAAGTCATCATCTGGAGAACATGTGTCTCTATGAAGTGTTGCAGAACTACATTTATTCACGGAAAGCTGCAGAAGACATTAATAATGGAAAATATAAAGTTGTTGGTGAAGAAGGATGTTTGGTGAAGCAAACCAAAGGAAGTTTGATAAATCACCGGAAGCTGAGTTGCGACACTACCGACAAGAAAGAATTTTACTACTTGGCTCTTTTACAGTTGTTTAAACCATGGCGTACAGAGGATGAACTACTGGGAGAATTTCAAAGCTATGAGGATTCATTTAATGCTTGCAAAGACAGCATACAATGCAATACATTCACAACTTATCTGCAAATGTTAAATGAAGAAATTGAACAGGAAACTACAATTGCAGCAGAAATAGCTAGAGACAGTTCTCAGGACAGCCAAAGTTCAGGAACACACAGTCAAGATCCCCTAGGACAACCAATCGCTGAAAATAAAGCATCAATAGCCATGAATGAAGTGGAAACAGCTATGAATCAAGCTCAAGAAGAATTTATAGACTTAGAAAATTTGGAAAGACAACTGAATCAAGAGCAGCAACAAATTTATGAAGAGATCAAAAACAAAATTGATCACGGATTTCTACATGTAAAAAAAGAGTGCTCATGCACATCATTTCATCCAATCAGGATGTATGTAAGCGGACAAGCTGGCACTGGAAAAAGTTTCCTAATTAAAGTCATCAGAAGCTACCTAAAGCAAAAAACGGATTCTACTTTGTCTTGTGTGGTTACTGCTCCAACTGGGTTAGCAGCATATAACATAAAAGGAATCACCTTACATCGTTTGCTAATGTTACCAGTGGAGCATGAGAACAAAATACAATTCAACAAGCTAACTGGAGAAGCATCCTTGGAAGTTTCACGAGTATTGAAGAAGATGCAAGTTCTCATTATTGATGAGGTGAGCATGGTATCAAACTTAATGCTTGCCTTTGTGCATTTAAGAATGCAGCAAATTTTGAAGACAGACTATGACGTGTTATTTGGTGGAAAACACGTCATAGTTTTTGGAGATCTTTTGCAACTTACTCCAGTTAAAGGACAACCAGTGTTTAATACTGTGACACATGAAGACACGAAGAAGTCATTGGGAAGTATCGGTAATACAAATATTTGGTCCTTCTTTGAGTACAAGGAACTTACAACTAATATGAGGCAAGCAAACGATGAAGAATATGGAAGTATTCTGAAAGATATCAGGATTGGACTACTCACAGAAGCTGGCAAAAAAGCATTACAGACTCGGCTGCTACATAATTTATTTCCAAAGGAAGAAATAGTTGCAGAGAAGATATACAAGAACATTGCAGAAAACAAAAGTGTCATCTGCTTAATGCCTACTCTACGTGAATGCTCAATATTCAATGAGGAGCTTTTGAAATTGGAAAAGGAAGAGATCAGGAAATTGGAAGCAGTGGACAAAATTGAGGATGGAAGAATTACTGTCACAGTAACAGGCAAACTGAAAAATAAATTGGAATCACTAGAGAAGAACATCTCCAAAACAGCTGGATTAGAAAAAAATCTATATGTTTGCATGAACTGTAGAGTGTTTTTAAGGAGAAATTTGGATGTTGAGAAAGGTTTAGTTAATGGAGCGATGGGAAGAGTTGTGGGTTTTATTAATTATCAGAAAAAAGAAGGAATTGAATGTTTAAAAATAAAATTTGATCAGATAGATGAAGTTAAAGATATTTGTCGTTGTACAGTTCGTTTTATGCTTGTGAAAGACTTATATGTACGTAGGAAGCAGTTTCCGTTTTCTCTAGCATATGCTGTAACTATTCACAAGTCTCAAGGATTGACTGTAGATTGTGCATTTGTGAACATTGGTTCAACTGTGTTCAAAGAAGGTATGGCATATGTTGCTTTGTCACGAGTCAAAACATTATCAGGTTTATTCATGATAGACTTTGAAGAATCAAAAGTTAGTGCTGATACAAATTGTGTAAAGGAGTATAATAGATTAAGAAGAAGCTATGCTCCTCATTTAGGTCAGTATCCTGTGTTGGAGAAACGTGTAGTTTCTCGTAAAAGAAAAAATGAGAATATCTGTAGTGAAGATGTAGAGAAGAGGAAAAAAAAGAGGAGTGATGTAATTGCAAGCAAAAAGAAAAAGGAAAATGAAGAACAGGTTGTAGGATGTCATTTTGAAAATAGCTCTGGTGTCAACTGCTACGCAAATGTAGTGCTGAATGTTGCATTTTATCTGGAAAGTTTGCAAGAGCAGATAATAGTAAATCAGGGAAAAAGATTCTGTTCAGAGCTGAGTTTCCTTTTTCAAAAGTTGAGTAAAGATAAAACTCAAATAGAAAGTGCTACTGACATTAGAAAACTTTTAGATGTATGTTCAGGACGAACACAGTTTTCTCAAAATGAACAGCAAGATGCACATGAATTTTTGATGTATTTTCTTCAGGTAGTGGAAGAAGAAGGAGTTCCCATTGACATTTTTTTTGGTCTCTCTTATAAATGGGAACATAGTTGTGATAATTGTTATAATATATGTGGCTCTATTGTTGATAATGAAAGGTTTATTTATTTGACATTGCCAGAGAGTAAAACAGTCACTTTTGCAAAATTAGTTAAAGATGCTAATCATAGCATGAAATGTGGTGAGTGTAATTCTGACATGTTTTCAACATTAATTTTAAAGGAATACGGACAGTATGTAATTTTAATGATGCAACGATGTAGAGCTGATGGTTCAAAATTGGATACTTTAATAAAGAAGTTTACAGGACAGCAATTATCAATTTCAGGAAAAACTTTTGTAACTGTTGCAATAATTTTCCATGATGGACCTACTGTTACTTCTGGACATTACACAGTTTATCTAAAATGTGAAAAAGGCTGGACACTGTGTAATGATTCCCAATTGATTTTCAAACAACGTTTGCCTTTTGATTTAGCAAATTCCTATCTAATCTTCCTGAAACCTAAATTTTAGAGAGACTTGGCAAGATCTGGACAAAATAATTTTACCATTTTACTGGATTACCATTGCAATTTTGTAAAAAAAAGATTTTTAAAATTATCATTTGGCCTAATGGAAAGATAACCAATTGTAATGTGGACTTTTTTAATTTTTAATGCAATTTTGAAAAACCATTAATTTAGAGATTATCGGTAACTTCTGCACATTTTAAATTTTGGAATGTTATTGGACTGCCATTGGAAATTTTTTCAAAAATGATTTAAAAAATTACTATTTGGCCATGTGGAAAAGTAACCAATTCTATTGTGGACTAAATAAATTATTCAAAAAATTTTCGTGAACCAAAATGTTACAGAGAATCGGTGAGATCTGGACAAATTAAACTTTAGAATTTTATTGGATTTCCGTTGGAAATTTATTCAAAAAAAAAAATTAAAATTACTATTTGGCCTAAAGGAAATGAAATCAGATGTATTTTGGAGTTATTTGAGATATAATATTGTGATTATAGTTCTGAAACAAACATATCAGACGGTATTTTAAAGAAATAAGTATTGGTATTAGATGATATTTTTTTACAATATTATGCATTTCTATAATGTTAAGTTTAATTAAAAAAAGAATCAGGGCTTTTTTAATACAATCTTTGTGATTGGTATTTTTTTTTGCCCGCTGTAAAATGATGAATGCAATTGCTTTCACAATTTATAGTGAAATGCAATATATTCTGAAAACAGCAAAAATAAGGCAAAAAGATTTTTTGGTAAAAAATGTAAATATGTGTACTGTATTATAAAATGTTTAAAAAATATTAATACTTTTTTCTTTTTTTCCAGATAGATATAGAAAATTTTCGAAAACTACAAACATTTTTAAAACTATTTTTTTAAAAAAGAAATGAATAAATATTTTTTCAGTGAGTATGGTAAGTCAATAATAATAATTGTAGTCTCTCAAGGACAATGTAATGTGATAAATGATTTTTAGTGTTTTTTTTAAAAAATAAAAAAAAAGTACGCGCACCGTACGCGTACGGTAAAAAAAAATAAAAAAAAGTTTTTAAAAACATATGTAAAAAAAAGATGAAAGATAAGGTTGGCTCTTAAAAGAACCGTTGTGTTCATGCAGGGACAGAGGAAAGGAAGCATGGGAAAATTATTCAAAGCGACAAATGTGCTGATCTATTTTGTTGTTCACTAGGGAAACACTGGTCTCCCTATGGCAAATTAGATCTTTACAAAATGTGCAATGAATATCAACCTTCCGAAATCGAGGGTTCATTTCCAGAGGGCCAGCAAAAGGAGATTCTCCCCCCACAGATGAAGGGCTCACCTGACCTGCAGAAGAAGGAGTAAGCCCTGCAGGTGATGGTCCAGGCTGAGCTGCTGTGGATGTACTGGCTCGTCTTTCTGAAGAGTTACCTCCAAAAAGATGACCATGTGTCCTTCTGTGTACATCCTGGAGGTGTCTCTTCATGGTGTGATTCCCAAAGGAATACTTCCTGTTAGGATTACCTCTAGAAAGTACACGCTGACACAGCTTGCAAGTAACTAAGGGTGCATTCACCTTTTGCTGGCCTTCTGGAAAAGTAAAATAATCCCAAACATAAGAAGGCTTTTGTTTCCTCG
Organism: Triturus cristatus; assembly: GCF_964204655.1. NCBI lineage: Eukaryota > Metazoa > Chordata > Amphibia > Caudata > Salamandridae > Triturus > Triturus cristatus. The sequence goes on along the minus strand of NC_140589.1, from coordinate 136,837,091 downwards.
ATCTCTGCCTCAAGACAGTGCTGCTAGTGCTAGCCTCACTCTCAGAAGAGCTCTGCTGTTCTGCCATCGTATCCCAAAGACAAACCAGCTCCTTCTCCCAAGGGATCACAAGCAGAAATGAGGGGAATGGGTGTGGTGTAGGAGAGTTCTAGAACTGAAAGTAGTTTCAACCAATCAAAAGTTGTGTTTCAAGATCACATGACCTACCGTACGCTTACGGTACGCTTACGGTACGCTTACGGCAAAAAGTACGCGTGCGCGTAAAAAAGACACGCGCTTGCGCGCATGCGCATAACAGTCACTCCCCGGCACTTCCGCGTAACGTGCGCGTGTGGCGTAAGCGCGCACGCGTCCCACGCGCAGTACGCGCGGCTACGCAAAGTGCGTAACTATACGCAAGCAGCGTAGATAGATTACGGACGTTGCGTAAACCGTACGCTTACCGTGAGCTTACGGTACGCGTATCAAAAAAAAAAAAAAAAAAAAAAAAAGAACTGGAAATAAATTTTACATGTTTATTTTAAAAAATATATTAAAAAAAAATATTTAAGGATTTTAAAAATTAAAGCATAGTCTTTATAAAAGGTAAGTAAATTAAATTAAAAATATGTTTGAAAAAATTGAAGAATAAAAAAAAAATTAGCATTTAAAAAACCTTGCAAATTCACTGAAAAAACCATGGGTTTCACACACGTTATAGTTAGGAATTAGCATTTAAAAAACCTTTGAAATTCAGTGAAAAAACCATAGGTTTCACACACGTTATAGTTAGGAATTAGCATTTAAAAAACCTTAGAAATTCAGTGAAAAAACCATAGGTTTCACACATGTTATAGTTAGCTGGACATTTTACTCGTAAAAAACCAATGAAATTGCCCCGTTATAGTTAGTTCAGCTAACTATAACTCACGCGCCCGCAATGCACTGCTGATGACGTCACATATTACATCACTCATGACATGGTCAGTGACATCACTCATGACATCACTGATGACATCTCAAATGACATCACTGATGACATCACTGATGACATCATCCAGTGAATGTGGGTTTTTCTGAAAATTAAATATGTTTTATATATGTATATCTCAAGGTCAATGGAAGAATAAATGGGTATATAAGTGTCTAAATGGATGATTTGTTTTTGAAAAATTGATTGTTTAACTGACTGATTAAGTGTATCATAGTGAATACATGTTTTAGTGAGTAATGTTTAAATATGTATATATCTGTATCAGTCTCTCACTTTGTGTATAAGTGGCTGCATGGGTTGGTGAGTAGATACATGGGTGTCTATATAGGTTATTAGTTGGTTTTTTGAGTATCAGTCTGAGTGTCTGCATGGTTCGGTGGGGGGTATTACGTAGTGCATAGGTGTATGAATGAGTGACTCACTGTTTGTATGTGTTGAACACAGCATGTGTGCAGGACTGTATGGGTGGATGAGTGTGTGCATGGATGTGTTATTGAGTGAATGACTGTCTCAATAGTGTCTTTATGAGTAACTACATATGTTTTAAACTAGTATATGTGACTATTGGTGTATATATGTGAGTATATGTGAGAGTGAGAGATTGAAAGAGTTCTTGTATGAATAAGTATGTGTTTCTATAAGTGATTGTTTAAAAGACTAAGTATGTGTAAGTTTCCGTAGAAGTAAGTGTGGTGGTGTGTGTATAACTGTATATGCAAGTAAATGTATGTTTGATTCTTTGTTAGCATGAGTGACTATGTGTGTGAGTAACTCTATGGATGAGTGGCATTGTGTAACAGGATGTATAGGTGTATGAGTACATATGATAAGTGAGTACATGTATGAGTGACTGAATTGGACTGTTGGTGAATGAGTGGATGTGTATGTGGATCTTAGAATTACTGAAAAGGTTGTTTTATCTGGTATTGGTATGTCCATTGTTTTGAACATTGTAGTTTCTATTTTTGAATGTGTGTGTCAAAGGTTATATTAGGGGAAGAGGAGGTCTGCCACTCTATCACAAGGATGATGTCATCAGTGATGTCATCAGTGATGTCATTTGAGATGTCATCAGTGATGTCATGAGTGATGTCACTGACCATGTCATGAGTGATGTAATATGTGACGTCATCAGCAGTGCATTGCGGGCGCGCGAGTTATAGTTAGCTGAACTAACTATAACGGGGCAATTTCATTGGTTTTTTACGAGTAAAATGTCCAGCTAACTATAACATGTGTGAAACCTATGGTTTTTTCACTGAATTTCTAAGGTTTTTTAAATGCTAATTCCTAACTATAACGTGTGTGAAACCTATGGTTTTTTCACTGAATTTCAAAGGTTTTTTAAATGCTAATTCCTAACTATAACGTGTGTGAAACCCATGGTTTTTTCAGTGAATATATATATATATATATATATATATATATATATATATATATATATATATATATATATATATATATAAATATATATATTATCTACTGGCGGTCGCCAGTAGATAGTTATAGTTAGGACCTATTTTCCATAGGAAATCCACAACATTCTATTGGGGATTTCTTTGGCGCCGATTGACGAATCTTCGCGAAATTCTCTAGACTTTTGGCCAGATCCGCTCCTACCCTGAAAGTTTAGTGGTGATTCGTCAAGCGGGGGCCGAGAAAAAAGGGGGGTCCCAAAACGCGTTTTCCCAATGCAATTTCCCATAGGATCTGTTGTTGCAGCTACAGCCCGAACCGCTGAACGGAATGACACCAAATTTGGCAAAGAGGTAGTCCTCAGTTCGGACTCGTGCCTTTTGCATATTTGGTGTGAATCTGTTCAGTAGTTCCTGAGAAAATTAGGGTAAAAAAGTTAGTGATATCTATGGCCGCTGAGGATCCGCGCACCGTAAGCGAACCCTCCCCGAACGGAGCGCGCACCCTCCCGATCGCGCGCTGAATGCTAATTGGCTGTCGAGCATCTCTCTACATGCGAAACCAGGAACTGTTGGCGGCCATTTTCTGCCTCGGTAGAAGCGAGGCTGAAGAAGCAAGGGGAATAAGTGCGTAAAACATATAAAGGGGGCAGAGTGGAAATACTCTGACCCTCTAGAGGTGCTTAGGGGGTCCCAGAAGGACCCCCTGGGGCCCCCCTTCTTATCGCGTTGGATGCACGGATTCTCTCGCGGTGGGTGCGCGGATCCAAGGAAAAAAAATGAAATTGTTGGGAGATAAAGATTAAGCTTAAGTGTTTTGTTCTTGAGTGGCTCTAAAAAGAGCCGTTGTGTTCATTGAGAGTTTTTGGTACATATAAGTAAGTCTCCAACAATTGGGACAACTTTCTGCCCCTTTCCACTGGCACAGCGAATTGCATTTGCAATACATATTAATATTTGCTTCAACGTTTAGTCACTTTCTTTTCCATTATTATTCACTCCGTTATTTCACCACTCTACGAAACTGTCCAATCAACATGCAAGGTATTAAGGCAATTTCCCAGGTTTCTAATGCTCCTGCTGGGCCATCCGAACCTCTCATCAAGAACACGACGTAAGCCAAATTCGTCAATAGCAGTTTATTCCAACCCAATGCATTTCGGGCCTAAAAAGGCCCTTCGTCAGTGGAAACTGTAAATAACAATTGGTCGATGATTAAAATTCCATACCACCAAGGTATTCATAAACGTCACATTTTTACAATTTCACTTCTCTTGTCAAACTCAGCTATTGTTTGCATTTAAATATTTTGTTAACATTACTTAACGCCATCACTCCCTTGTTGCCTTTATTCAAGCTCGGTGTCTTCACTTTCCCATTAGCTTGTAAAACCTAGTGCCTTGATGACTTATAAGTAAGTACCTATACAGAGTCTAAAGTTGTTGAGGAAAACTCTGTTTCCTTCATCAGTAAAGTGTACTCCATCTCTCCTATACATCTCTTGCATATGAAAGCGCAGATTGTTATTGTAAATGGATCCCATTCTGTAGTCTCGGAGAAAAGCAGAAACAGATTTATTCACATGTTTCCTAGCTTTCTCAATCTGTGGACAAAAATGATCGGACCAGTTCCATTTCTGCCTTTGGCATATGTTAGAATACACAAATGCAGTTTTAGGGAAAAGTGAAATCAGTTGTGCAAAGGTGTCTTTCATAAGCATTTCCAGACCTACCCCAGTCAAAGTGCCTAGGTCATTGCCACCACAGTGCACTATTATGACTATGAGGTCAGGGTGTTGGATTTGCATGAAGGATTTCAATGGCATCAATTGGTGCCACTTTAACCCTCTCTGTCCAATCCATTTAATGTCTACATTTGGCAAACCTAGGTCTTTGTGAATGCCTTTGTTTTCTGCATACCTATGGCTCCAGAAAATGTAGCTGTGTCCCACAATCCACACTGGAAGCATCTTGTAAGGAGGTCTCGATGCACTCAGATGGTCTCTGTAATGAAATAGCAGTTTGGAAAGTAAGATGTTTCTAAAATGGTGGCTAAGATCCAATTTTGAAAAAAGACAAGAAATTATTGGTTGTTTGACAACCTTCTACACTGAAAGGTAGGGTGCATATTTCTGTTTTTTAAACGCTTGATTCTTATTGGTTAACAAAAACAGATTGTAAGGAACATTATAGATGATAAGCTGATATGTTGAGAAGTCAAGCACACTTGCTGTTTTGGTTAGCAACATTGTGTGTGCTGAACTTGTGACCTGTGTGCTCAATACAGTGTTCCATGACCTGTTTCTATGGTAACGGGCAGAAGGCAGATTGGGGGAAGGGTTGAAGTTTATGTCATTTGGAAAGGGTTGAAATGTTTAACCAATAGAAATGTGTGTTTGCTTTTGAATTTATGTGGGAAGGAATGTGATTTGATGTTTACATGTATATGTGTGGAAAATGAGAGGAAAACATTGTCACTCTTTGGTTTTGCTGACAGGTGCACAGTGCAGAGAATCTGTATAAGAAAATCTGGTGTGTGACTGATATCTGTTGTGCGACTGATGTACTTCTTAATCTACAAAACATCTTGAAAGGTGAGTTATTTAATTGTGAGGGGATGTATGTAGACTATTTTTATTTTAATCAGACTAATGTATTTTTTCTGCTAAAGTGTAGGGAGTATTTTTTTTTCTCTACAATCTTATTGACAGCGTGTGTGCATGTAGAAACCATTTTATGATAAGCATTTGTGTTTTTCATGTGTTTGTAGAGAGATAACTGTGCAGTTTTTATATTTTGGTAGAATTAGAAACCAGTCATTGTTTATGAATTTGTGAAATGAGTTATGTTATGTTTCTATACTAAAATGTAGCACTACTTCTAGATGAAGAAATGTGTTATGATATAGTGCAAGGGATAGTGTCGTTTGTCTAGAATCACACAGTGAGTCTGTGTGCATTTGGGAACCACTGTGAGAGAAGCATTTGGTAATATCGTGTATTTGCTGACAGAAAACTGTTTTAAAACTTGTCATGTTGTCAAGTTTTAGGTGCATTAGAAGCCAGTCTTTGCTTATGTGTTGATTAAATGAGTCAGGCATTGACACTAAAGAGCAGTCGTGAAATATGTAGATTGTGTGCAGTTCCCTTATCACTTCCAGTGTAGTGAATGAGTTTTGGTAAACTCCTAGGAATACTGGTGCTTGTCTAGAATCACACTGTGAGTCTGTGTACATTTGGGAACCACTGTCAGAGAAGCGTTTGGTAACATCGTGAATTTGCTGACAGAAAACTGTTTTGAAACCTGTCATGTTGTCAAGTTTTAGTAGCATTAGAAGCCAGTCTTTGCTTATGAATTGATTAAATGAGTCAGGCATTGACACTAAAGAGCAGTCGTGAAATATGTAGATTGTGTGCAGTTCCCTTATCACTTCCAGTGTAGTGAATGAGTTTTGGTAAACTCCTAGCAATACTGGTGCTTGTCTAGAATCACACTGTGAGTCTGTGTACATTTGGGAACCACTGTCAGAGAAGCGTTTGGTAACATTGTGTATTTGCTGACAGAAAACTGTTTTAAAACTTGTCATGTTGTCAAGTTTTAGTAGCATTAGAAGCCAGTCTTTGCTTATGTGTTGTTTAAATGAGTCAGGCATTGACACTAAAGTGCATTTGTGAAATATGTAAATTGTGTGCAGTTCCCTTATCACTACCAGTGTAGTGAATGAGTTTTGGTAAACTCCTAGGAATACTGGTGCTTGTCTAGAATCACACTGTGAGTCTGTGTACATTTGGGAACCACTGTCAGAGAAGCGGTTGGTAACATCGTGAATTTGCTGACAGAAAACTGTTTTGAAACCTGTCACGTTGTCAAGTTTTAGTAGCATTAGAAGCCAGTCTTTGCTTATGTGTTGATTAAAAGAGTCAGGCATTGACACTAAAGAGCAGTCGTGAAATATGTAGATTGTGTGCAGTTCCCTTATCACTTCCAGTGTAGTGAATTAGTTTTGGTAAACTCCTAGGAATACTGGTGCTTGTCCAGAATCACACTGTGAGTCTTTGTGCATTTGGGAACCACTGTGAAAGAAGCGTTTGGTAACATTGTGTATTTGCTGTCATAAAACTGTTCTAAAACTTGTCATGTTGTCAAGTTTTAGTAGCATTAGAAGCCAGACTTTGTTTATGTGTTGATTAAATGAGTCAGGCATTGACACTAAAGTGTAGTCGTGAAATATGGAGATTGTGTGCAGTTCTCTTACCTCTTCCACTGTAGTGAATGAGTTTTGGTAAACTCCTAGGGATAGTGGTGCTTGTCTAGAATCACACTGTGAGTCTGTGTGCATTTGGGAACCACTGTCAGAGAGGCGTTTGGTAACATCGTGCAATTGCTGACAGAAAACTGTTTTGAAACCTGTCATGTTGTCAAGTTTTAGTAGCATTAGAAGTTAGTCTTTGCTTATGTGTTGAATAAATGAGTCAGGCATTGACACTAAATGGTAGTCATGAAATATGTAGATTGTGTGCAGTTCCCTTACCTCTTCCACTGTAGTGAATGAGTTTTGGTAAACTCCTAGGGATAGTGGTGCTTGTCTAGAATCACACTGTGAGTCTGTGTGCATTTGGGAACCACTGTCAGAGAAGTGTTTGGTAACATCGTGCATTTGCTGAGAGAAAACTGTTTTGAAACCTGTCATGTTGTCAAGTTTTAGTAGCATTAGAAGCCAGTCTTTGCTTATGTGTTGATTAAATGAGTCAGGCATTGACACTAAAGTGTAGTCGTGAAATATGTAGATTGTGTGCAGTTCCCTTACCTCTTCCACTGTAGTGAATGAGTTTTGGTAAACTCCTAGGGATAGTGGTGCTTGTCTAGAACAGGCCTGGGCGAAAATTTCGTTCCGTTCGCGGAAATTGCGATAATTTGACATTTTCGCGTTCCGCGGAGAGCGCAAAAATGTCAAAATTTCCGGTTTCCGCAGCTTGGCGATAATTTGTTTCTTGCTTGCGCTGTAAAATAATACATTCTCGCGCGCGCGCGATCGCCTTACCTGAATCCCTGCGTTCGCCGACAAGTTTTCTTGATCCGGTCGCGTTCTCCATGAGATGTTGTATTGTTTTTAGCCATTTGCGCTGTCTCGCGACAGTTCGCGCCCGCAGTGACGTCATGCATCGCGCGATCACGTCTTTCTTCTCGCGATCATGCACCGCGAGACAACTCAAAACAAGATGGCCGCGCCTGCAAGCAACCACATGGGTAAGTTGGCGACCCGCAACCATGCAGAAAATCTCGCGAACATGCGGGAAAAAAACTTCTGCATCTTCGCGATATTTCCGCTTGATTGCGATAATTTTAAACATTTTCGCGATAATTTGCGAAAGTTAATTTCGCAAATTCCGCCCACCCCTAGTCTAGAATCACACTGTGAGTCTGTGTGCATTTGGGAACCACTGTCAGAGAAGTGTTTGGTAACATTGTGCATTTGCTGACAGAAAACTGTTTTGAAACCTCCTTTGTTGTCAAGTTTTAGTAGCAGTAGAAGCCAGTCTTTGCTTATGCGTTGATAAAATGAGTCTTGCTTTGACACTAAAGTACAGTACCATGTAGTATTGTCTTTACTGCCCCAGAACTGAAATTTTAATATTTTTACCCAGGCACTGTCCTAGAAGTAGTCTGATGATTTAGTCAGTTTCTAAGTACTTATGTTGTGAACCATTCATTACCAAATAGACTGCTTCAAATGTCCATGCAGTATGCATGTAGTTCTCTAACCACCTACACAGTTGTTTTTCACACCTTCAATTCTCTAAACAGTTTCCATACACTTCCAGGAAACACCCTATCACTCTCTTTGTAGTCTTCTAGTGACCCATTCAGCACCATGTAGTAATTCATTCACTGTGCCAAAACCCAAACATTTATAAATTCACCAAGACACTCTCTTTCCAGTACTCTAATGATTCAGTTACTGTGTAAGTATTCATGCATTGAGCCAGGACTTAGCACATGGACTGCTTCAAACCCCTATGCACTATGCATGCAGTCTTTTAACCACCTAGAGATTTCTCTTTTATACTTTCAATTCCCTAGTCAATATCCATATAGTCCAGCAAACATCTTGTCACTTCCTTTGCAGTCTTTTAGTGACCTTTTTAGTACCAAGTACTAATTCATTCCCTGTGCGAAAAGTCTACCAGTTATAAATTCTTTCAGGCAGTCTCCTTGCTGTAGTCTAATCATTCAGTCAGTACCCAAGTACTCATGCAGTGAGCCGGGCCTTAGCACATGGACTGCTTTAAATGCCTATCCAGTATGCATTCAGTTCTCTAATGAGCTACACAGTTGTCTTTCGCAGCTTCAATTCCCCAGTTAGTATTCATACACTTCTAGCAAACACCCTGTTACTCACCCAGTGTGTCTCTTTTTAGTACTGTAATCATTCAGTTAGTTAGCATGTAGTCTTTTTGTGAGGTAGGCTTTAGGGCATGAACTGCTTCAAAGAAGTATGCATTGTGTATGTAGTGTTTTAATCATCGTCACACTTGTGGTTCAGGGCTATAGTTTTTTAGTCTGTTTTTATATAAAATGTGTTTGTACAGTAATGGAATATTGTAAATTTGAAAGTTATCAATATGCATTTATTTGTGACTCTTTTTTGCAGATACTGTTTTTCAACGTTAAAATCGAGAAAGTATGACAGAAAAAGAAAAGAACAGAGACAGGAGGATTATTTGAAGAAACATCAACCACAAGTATTGAATGAAAAAGATAATGTGGCTAAAAGGAAAAAAATCTTCTGGTAAGATCATGAAGCAATTTATTAAAAATGTTTGTTGGAGCAAACAGAATGTAGAGAATGCTGCAACTTCAAATAATTTTTTGAGTAAGAAAAAAAATCAAAATAAGAGGAAAAGTAAAAAAGCAAATGTTCAGTCAAAGGAGATAAAGTATGCTAAAAGAAGACAAAATCAGTATAAGGAATTACGCAAAAAAATATTTTACAAGAGAGTAGTGAATAATTTGCTGAAAGATAAAGAAATATAAAAAGAGAGCTTTATTTTATAAAAAGAAGAAGCATATTGAAAGCATTGTGGAAAAGGCTTTTGAAGTAAAAAGGAAACTGTTTATTTTAGTGTTGATCAGAATTCGATCACTAGATAAATCAATATATGTAATGAAGGCCAAAAGTAGGAGGAAAAGAGTTATTAATAAAAAAAAAATTGTGTTTTTTTTTGGGAGAATGGAAACACAGTTCTAGTTCAGAACCTTTTTTTAATAAAGAGAGTTATTCACTAAGTGAAAAATTATTGTACGCAGTTGACACCAGTGGTAGAGATTATGAGGTTAGTGATGGTTGTCCAATGGAGAAAGAGAAAATGGTTGAAAGAAATGCAGAAGAAGTGATAGCTGATGAAGATTTAGGGAGACGTACTAAAAACCCTGTGTACACTTGGGATTGCAGTAGTGTTTGTAGTGTATGACATGAATCTATTGAAAATTGATGTAGTTTTTTACGAGTCTATACTAAAAAAAGTGTAAAACAAAAGATTAAGCTGTTGCAAGGACTAGACCCTTGCAGAGTGAGAAAACATACTGGTTTGCAAGGTCATTCTCTGGCTTGTCTTTCTAGGAAAGTTTGTGAAAGTGTTTTTCACCATTTCAGAATGCTGGCAGTACATAATACTCAAATGCGGAAGTTAGTGAGAAGGTTGTATTATGCAAAAAGTCCAGCACTAAAGTTAAGTGAGTTGAACAGTGCACTTTTGCGTGGGTCAGTTTCAGATGTGAAGCAGGTCTGTGAGGATATTGAGTTTTGTTACTTTGGGCCTCAGCAAGAGAGTGAAGAAACTGACACATTAGTAGAACAAAATGTTGAAGACAATGTAGAACATGTAATTACAGAAAAATTTGAGGATGAAATGACAAAGTTTAAGGTAATTTCAGGTGAAAGACCAAATGTTTCTTGTATTTGTTGTCGGCGAAGTCACTATAAAAATCAGACTAGGGGTGTCAATCTGTATTTAAAAAGTGAAATAGAAAATAATGATAAGTGGATGGAATTTGCAACTTATTTGTTGGTAGAGGATTGTTTTGATTTGGGATGTGAGCAGCGTATTTGCAAATATTGTTATAATAAATTAGATGAGAATAAAATGCCTGCTAGAGCTGTTCATAATAATCTAGAGTTGGTTGCTATTCCTCCAGAGCTGATAGATTTAAATACGTACGAGTCTATTCTGATACAATGTGTTCACCCTTTTCAGGCTATTGTTCATATGGAGCCCAAAACAAGTAAATTACCTCCATCAGAGTTGCAAAGAGGATTGAAAGGAAGAGTTGTGTATTTACCATTAGATTTAAGGAAAAATGTTGAAACTATTGGTGTAGATCATGCAGAAAATGAGCCACTAGTCATTCTAGTTAATGGTGTTCCTACTAAGAATAAGAAAATCTGGCAAGAGTTAGTGGATGTTAGAAAAGTGCAAAAGGCATCATTGTATCTGATAACAAATAATGAGTACTATAGAAATGTGTTTGTTGGAGAAGAAGAAATATATTTAGCAGAAGATAGTGAAACATTAAGTGGACAAATTGAAAAAGTGGACATGTCCAGATGTGAAGAGATCTATGAACATTACAGTGTACATCCACTTCATTCCAAAAAGGTGATGGGGAATACAATTGAGTTGTTTCAAATGAAAAAAGCAACAGGAAGTCCCATGAGTGTATGGGAAGAGAGTTTGGAAGCTCGTTGTTTCCCGCAGTTGTTTCCAACAGGAAAAGGTGGACGATATAAAGAACGTCCTGTGCAGATTCCTGCATCTGAATATCGGACAACAAGATTATATGCAGAAGATCCAAGATTTCGACAATGTATCCCTTATATGTTTCATCTTCTGTTTGAAAGTGACTTGTCTGGACTTTCATATGCAGTAAATCACATTTTAAAAACTGGAATGCATCTGCAAAATGTAACTGCAAAGGATTTTATGGATAAAGTGCATCAGAGAGATGATCATTTAGAATCTCAGTTGATTAGTCTGATGGCATGTCAGCGTGGGACTAATGAATGTTGGTACCGTCGACATGGAGAACTGAAATGCATGCTACGGAACTTGGGAACTCCTACATGGTTTGATACACTAAGCTGTGCTGAGTATGCTTGGGATGATTTACTTGAATTTCTTCGAGAGGCAAATTCCAATATAAATAATATTGAATACAAGACACCTGGAGAATTGTGCTCTTTGGATCCTGTCAATGTATGCAGATATTTCAATCATAGATTTGAAGCTATAATGTCTTTCATCTGCAATAAAAAGAATCCTCCACTTGGAGAAGTTGTGGATTTCTTTTGGAGAAAGGAGTATCAAGCAAGAGGTGCTCCTCGCATACATATGTTGCTATGGGTCAAGGATGCCCCCAAATTTGGAACAGATTCAGATGAAAGTGTTTTGTCTTTCATTGAAGATTATGGTACATGTGCTGTACCAAATAGCAGAGAAGACAAAAACTTAAAAGAACAAGTCTTACGATTTCAAAGCCATAGGTGTGGAAAATACTGTCGGCAAAAGTACAAGTCAAAGGATAAGTTCTATACCAAATGTCGTTTTGGATTTTCTCGTCCTGTATTAGCCAAAGGAAGAGTGAACAGTTTCATGTTAGCCGTACGACATACCATCACAAGAAAGTCTCCGAAAAACACCTACAACTTAAGAAGAAGCGAAGACTCAAAATACATAAATGACTACAACCCAGTTATTTTATCCATGTGGAACGTTAACATGGATATACAGTATGTTGCGGAAAATTCTATTGCTGTTGCTCAAAATATAACGTCTTACATTACTAAATCAGAAAAGACTGAATTGAAAGAAATGTGGGAAGAGATTTCTCACGAGAAGAGTCTAAGTAAGAAATTATACAGTTTCAGTTTGAAAATGTTATCGCATCGTGAAATTGGAGCATATGAATGTTCAGATCGGTTATCATCTGCAAGTCTATATTCCAAAAGTAGAAGAATCATTTGGGTGAGTCTAGGTCTTGCAGGAATGCGAAATCGGGTACTGAAATCTGTTCAAGAAATTGAATATTTAGCAGAAAAGGACCCTGAAAGTACAGATATTTTGAAAACCAATATGTTGGACACATACTATCCAAAGAGAAGTCATCATCTTGAGAACATGTGTCTCTATGAAGTGTTGCAAAACTACACTTTTAAACGGAATATTACAGAGAACATCAACGATGAAAAATATGGAGTGATTGGTTCTGAAGGATGTCTGGTGAAACAAAGGAAAGGAAATTTAATTAATCAAAGAAAACTGAGTTGCGACACTGTTGACAAAAGGGAATTTTACTATTTAGCCCTTTTGCAAATTTTCAAACCATGGCGTTCTGAACTGGAATTACTTGGAGATTTTCCCAGCTATGAAGATTCATTTAATGCTTGTAAAGATATCATACAATGCAGTGCTTTCGCAAATTATGTGAAAATGTTGAATGATGAAATTGATCAAGAAGCTACAATTGCAGCTGACATTGCTAGAGACAGTTCTCAAGATAGTCAAAGTTCTGCTGCACTGAGTCAAGATCCACTTGGACAACCAATTGTTGAAAATGAAGTAGCGATTGCCAGGAATGAGGTGGAAACAGCAATGTATCAAGCACAAGAAGATGAAATACAGTTAGGAAACTTGGAAGAGCAACTAAATGTTGAACAGAAACAAATATATCAACAAGTGAAAGAGCAGATTGACCATGGATAACTTCATGAAAAGAAAGACTGCTCATGTACATAATTTCAACCTATCCGAATGTATGTGAGTGGTCAAGCTGGAACAGGAAAGAGTTTCTTAATTAAAGTAATTACAAGTTATCTGCAAAAAACTGAGTCGCATTTGTCTTGTGTTGTCACTGCTCCAACTGGGTTGGCAGCACATAACATTAAAGGAATTACTTTACATCGTTTACTAATGCTGCCAGTAGAGCATGAGAACACATTGGAATACCACAAGCTATCTGGAGAAGCTTGTTGTGAAGTTTCAAGAGTCCTGAAGAAAATGAAACTTCTCATTATTGATGAGGTGAGCATGGTCTCAAACTTGATGCTTGCCTTTGTGCATTTAAGAATGCAGCAAATTCTTAAAACAGACTATGACGTGTTATTTGGAGGAAAACACATCATAGTTTTTGGAGATCTACTGCAACTGACACCGGTAAAAGGACAACCGGTATTTAAAACACTTGCCCATGAAGATACCAGAAAGTCTCTTGGCAGTGTTGGTAATGTGAACATTTGGAGTAATTTTGAATACAAAGAACTGACAACAAATATGCGACAGGCAAATTATGCTGAATATGGAAGTATTCTTCAAGATATAAGAATTGGAATTCTTTCAAAAAAAGGGAAAGAAGCTTTGGAGAGTCGATTACTTTGCAATGTCTTTCCAAATGAAAATGCAGTTGCTGCAAAAGTGTACGTGGTAATTGCTAAAAATAAGTCAGTGATTTGCTTAATGCCAACACTGCGTGAGTGTTCAATATTCAACGAAGAATTATTAAAATTGGAAAATGAAGAAATTGTCAAAATGGAAGCCATCGATAAAATACTACATGAAGGAATCACTATTATTTTAACGGGTAAATTGAGATCAAAACTAGATTGTTTAGAAAAAAAAATATCTAAAACTGCTGGTTTGGAAAAGACACTGTATGTGTGTGTAAACTGTCGGGTAATTTTAAGGCGTAATTTGGATGTAGAGAAAGGTTTAGTTAATGGTGCAATGGGCAAAGTGGTGGATTTTGTGAATTATCAGAAAAAAGAAGGAATTGAATTTTTAAAAATTAAATTTGATCAGATTGATGAAGTTAAAGAAATTGGTCGTTGTTCAGTTCGTTTTTTGCTTGTTAAAGATTTATATGTCCGTAGGAAACAATTTCCATTTTCTCTGGCATGTGCAGTGACTATTCATAAATCTCAAGGATTAAGTGTAGACAGTGCATTGGTGAACATTGGATCTACTGTATTTAAAGAGGGTATGGCATATGTTGCTTTGTCGCGAGTCAGAACATTATCTGGTTTGTTTTTGATTGATTTTGATGAGACAAAGGTTACTGCAGATGCAAACTGTGTAAAAGAGTATAAGAGGTTAAGAAGGGTGTATGCTCCAAATTTAGGTCAATATCCTGTATTTGAAAAGCGTGTGGTTGGTCGAAAAAGAAGGTTAGAGAATATCTGTTCTGAAGGTATCAAGAAAAGAAAAGAACAAGATAATGTTGTGATTGCAGGTAAAAAGAAATTGGACACTGTTGAAGAGATTGTTGGTTATCAGTTTAAAAATAGTTCTGGTGTCAACTGCTATGCTAATGTAGTGGTCAATGTTGTTTTTTATCTTGAAGATTTGCAAGAGCAAATTATGGAGAATCGGCAAAAAAGATTTTGTTCTCTGTTGCACTCTGCTTATGAAAAATTGACAACAGATAGAAGTAAAATACAATCTGTTTCAGATGTTTGTAGTCTTTTGGATGTGTGTTCTGGTTCTACACAATTTACACAAAATATCCAACAAGATGCTCAGGAATTTTTAATGTATATGCTTCCCATTTTTGAAAATGAAGGTGTAGAAATAGAAACTATTTTTGGCCTTTCTTACAAATGGGAACATCATTGTGAAAATTGCACGTATACATGTATCACCAATGTAGAAACTGAGGGCCCGATTCACAGAACTAACTTAAGACAAAATCCTAAACTTACTACTTTTGGTATTCACAGAAGTTAGGATTTTGTCTTAAGTTTGTCTTAAGTCTGTCTTAAGTCTGTCTTAAGTCTGTCTTAAGTCTGTGTTAAGTTTGTCTTAAGTCTGTCTTAAGACTGTCTTAAGTCTGTCTTAAGACTGTCTTAAGTCTGTCTTAAGTTTGTCTTAAGACAAACTTATGACAAAATCCTAACTTCTGTGAATACCAAAAGTAGTAAGTTTAGGATTTTGTCTTAAGTTAGTTCTGTGAATCGGCCCCTGCGAGATTTCTGTATTTAACATTACCAGACTGTAAATCAGTGGCTTTCAATAAATTAGTGAAAGGTGCAAATCAAAACATGGAGTGTAGCCAATGTAAATCAGAAATGTTATCCACATTATTGTTAACAAAATATGGAAAATACATAATTTTAATGATACAATGTTGTACAGCTGATGGAAGAAAATTGGATACTTTAATAAAACAATTTGTAGCAGCACAAATACCAATATCAGGAAGGACTTTTGTAGCAATTGCAATAATTTTCCATGATGGTCCTTCCACCACATATGGACATTACACTGCCTAGCTAAAATGTGACAAAGGCTGGACACTTTGTAATGATGCCCAGTTGGTTTTCAAACAACGTTTGCCTAGGGAATTACAAAATTCCTACCTAATATTTTTGAAGCCAAAGTTTTAGGAAGCTAATTTACTCTGTGAGGAATTTAATATTATAATTTAATAGAACTACCATTGGACAGTTTACATAAAGAAGAAGTGCAAAAATACCATTTGGCCTCAAGGAAGGGTATATTTTTGAATTTTGGACTTTTTGGTGGTCATTTATTCAGTGATTATTTTAATGTGGCAACATTTACAGTTTTTATAAGTTAAAGTTATAAAATTTTGTAATCTGTAAGTATTTCATATGTGTATGATTTGTATTTTCTGGTAATTTACTGAGAATAGTATGTTGGTTTTTTTTTTAACAATCTTTCTGATTGTTTTTTTTTTGCCCGCTGTTAAGTGATGAGTACCATTGAAATCACTATTTCAAGTGAAATTCAATATATTCTGAGAACAGCAAAAAAGGCAAACAAATTACTTTGTGAAATTATGTTGTGTTGTAAAAAATGTATTATTATATGTTATAATTTTTATTTTATTTTCTTTCACAGATCCAAATTTTAAAATGAACAATTTTTAAGAATTTATATTTGAAAGAAAAATAGGCAAAAATGAATAACATTTTTTATTCCTATTACTGTGAAGGTAAGTTTAACTAAGTCTCAATATGGAGAATGAAGAGGCCTGCAAGAATCTACAAAGTTGAAACACATTTCTTAAAACACTTTGTTTATGTAGTTTTGAAATTTGACCATAATCAGATATCAAGTCACCTGCAAATAAAGAGATTTGAGGGGTTCATAATATTTCATCCTTTTAGCTGTTGAAGGACCGCAATTATTTCAATCATTCTTCTTTGAACATCTTTGCAGTCAAAATTCTGTGCTTACCTTCTATCATTCGCAAGGAAATTTAAAAACGGAAATATGTCACTTTTTGTAACATAGTTATTGTGTAAGATATTCTCTCATATTTTCAAAGAGAGGAAAAGGCACTCTGTGCACTTTTTATACTCCATGAAAATAAAACTTCATCATGCAGACCACTTTCGGATGAAAGGGTGTTCTATAAGTGTTGTTGTGCATCATTGCACTTAATACTCATAGAACAAGACACATGTCTAGATTTATTAGAAATCGTAAATCTCGATATGTGTGTGAATGGTGCACCATTCTACAATTGGTGTAGGAAAACACAACAAAGAGAATTGTTTTAATTTCTCCACATTTTTATTTCTTCAATACATGCTGAAATGTTCAGCACACATTGAAGGAGAAAAATGCATTTTCTCATTGTTTTTGTACAGGAAGGTGTGTCTTCCTGTAGAAAAACAAACAGCACATGACACAGATATCCTTGCACTATTGTGCAAGGGTGCCTGTGTCACCACATGGCTGCAGTTTAAGCAGCCGTGCAGAGAGAAGCATAGATTTGTAACATATTTATGTACATATGTTGCATTCCTGTGCTTTGGAAGTACTACAGCACACAGCAGTTAAAGAGGTTACTGTGTGATGCTGCAGCACTTCCTTATAGTTCTGCACTTATACATTCACCATACGCTACTAATGCATTCATTCAGTCAATTACGTACTACACATACATTCATCTAAACTTTCACACACTAACAAAGAAATTTAGCTCTTTTTTTAAACCAGGAAAGTTAGTTCTAAAAAGAACTTTTTTTTTCTTCTTTCTTCTCTTATGTTTTTTGGGGGGGGGGGGTTTGAACAATTTTGTGGTTTTTTTTGGTTTTCTGAAAAAAAAAAAAAAAAAACAGGAGAAACCAAACAATGAACTTCAGGGAACAGTAGAAAAAACAAAAAAAAAAACCTAGCAAATATGACTTTCCTGCCGCCATAGCACAAAGTCTTATTGCACATAGTGCAGAGCACTTTTAAAAATTGAAATTGAGGACGGATGTCCAAGGTTGAGTCTGAGGGATGCACTCTTGACGTGCTCGGCTGCGATGAGGTGGATGGCGCAGGAGCAGGAGTGTCTCTCATGCGTCGGCACTCTTCACGTGCAAGATTGTTTGGATAAAGGCTCCTCATGTGCTTCATCATACTTGCCGTGACGCAAGAATATTTCTTGGTGGGATCCCCTCTCGATAAGACCCTTTTGCAAATCTTACTTGTGACCAAGGTGGCATTGGTCTTATTCTGTCCTTCGGGAAAAGTAAAAAATTACCACACCACTGAAGCAAAACGTTTTTCCTGTGGTTCCTCCGGCAAAAATTCATCCTCAGAGGTTTGAGGTGATGCAGGTGATGCCTCCTGCCCTGAAGCCATTTTTGATTGCAAAAAGTTAGAACTAACAGGCACATGCATCCTCATAGGGTTTTGCGATTTCTTAATTGCGAGTATTAAGGAATCGCAATTAAGGAATAGCAAAACCCTATGCATGTAGGAATCGCTAAAGAAATAGCGATTCCCACAAATTCCTTAATTGCGACTAGCAAATTGCGTGTCGCAATTAAGGAATGTCTTCCCATTCATTCCTATGGGCCTCCAGGCCCATAGGAATGAATTAGAGATTGCGGGAGCAATTTGCGAGTACCAGTAGGTACTCGCAAATTGCTCCCGCAATTTCGATGGTGCAAGGGTGTCAAAATGACACCCTATTGCACCCTTGTATGTTAACTCTGCACATATGTTGCATACACACATGCTCTAAGGGCATGTGTTTGCGCAACATGAAACTTAGACAAAAGCAAATAAGTGCATTTTTCTAAGTTTTCGCAAATTGCCATGAAGTCCAGCTTCATGGTAATTTGCTCACGCTAATAGCGTAATCGATATTTTTAAAACTGTAATGCATTGCATTTAAGGAATCTCAATTAGGGATTCCTTAAATGCTATCGCTATTTAAGGAGTCGCTATTTTGAGATTCCTTAAATAGCAATTTGTGCATTTGGGATGATGCATCCCAAATGCAAAAATACCGGTCGCAAAGGGGCAGATTCTGAGAATCTGCCCGTTTGCGACCGGTTTTGTGCTTGATGCATATACTTAGTCTAAAAAAATCTTCTTCTGTCCAAAGAGATGGTTCTCCAAAGAAGCTCAAAGAAGAATGATTGAAATGGGTGGGGTCTTTAAGTAGTTAGAACAGGAAGTGTAATGAACCAATCAAATCTCTTTTTTTTGCAGGTCACATGGGATCCGCGCACCGTGCGCTTACGCAACACGCACCCAGCGCGCATCCGCGAAATTGAATTAAAAACAAATATAGCATTAGACTACTTTAGAGTTTGTCTTCAATTAATATTTACATGCAATACATAAATATGTGTTTTTAAATGTTAATACTTCGCGGGATCCGCGCACCCATCGCGTGACGGATGCATATGACGCATCGCGGAAGCGCGTAAACGTCGCGTTATGTACATCGAACGTGTCGCGTATAGGCTTGGAGTCGCGTACCGGTCGCATAGCGATCGCGCACTAAACACGTACCCAACGCATACCATGCGCGGATGCTATCGTGTACGGATCGTGAACGGTGCGCATAGGGTGCGCGGATCCAAAAACATTGAAAAAAATATATATCTAAAATAAAGTTTTGCACTTATAGTTGAAAAACTATTTTGAAAAATATAAAAAACTATGTTTGAAATACACATTAAGTTCAAATAATATTTTTTAATTTTTAAAAGAATTAATTGAAGAAATATGTTTAAAAAGTGATGATAAAAAAGTATTTAAAAAAAAACAATAAAGAAAATGACACTGAATTTGAAAAATATAGAAATGCAATCAAAATCATTAAACATGATTTCTTTAGAGATAAGTTATAGATGGGAATTAGCATTTAAAAAACCTTTGAAATTCACTGAAAAAAACGTAGGTTTCATGCATGTTATAGTTAGGAATTGGCATTTAAAAAACCTTTGAAATTCACTGAAAAAACCAAAGGTTTCAGGGGCGTTATAGTTAGGAATTGGCATTTAAAAAACCTTTGAAATTCACTGAAAAAACCATAGGTTTCAGGGGCGTTATAGTTAGCTGCACATTTCTCTCGTACAAAACCCTAGAAATTCCCCTGTTATAGTTAGTTCAGCTAACTATAACTAGCGCCCCTGCAATGCACTGCTGATGACGTCACATATTACATCACTCATGACATGGTCAGTGACATCACTGATGACATCACTGATGACATCTCAAATGACATCACTGATGACATCACTGATGACATCATCCAGTGAATGTGTGTTTTTCTTAAAAGTTTAAATATGTTTTATATATTTATAGTGAAAGGGCTATGGAAGAATGAGTGGGTGTATAAGTGTGTGAATGGGTGATTTTCTAGGTGCGTAACTGACTCCATAAGTGAGTTATTAAATGTATATTAATGCAGACTAGTGACTAAACTGTGTGAATGTCTGTATGTGTCTGTGTGTTGGTGTATAAGTGGCTGCATGGTTTTGTGAATAGCTATATGAGTGTCTATATGGGTTATTGATTGGTTGTCTGAGTATCTGTATGGGTGCCTGAGTGTTTGTATGGGTAGGGTGTGTGACTCTGTGACTAGATGTGTGAGTGGGTGATTCAGTCGGTGCATGTTTTTAAGAGTGCATCTGTGATGGACTGTATGGTTGGGTGAGTGTATGTATAGGTGTGTTAGTGATTGAATGTATATCTCAGTTGTACATGTGTCAGTAACTACATATGTGAAACGCAGTGTATATGTGTGTAAGAGTATATAACTATCTATATATGAGAGTGTGTGATTTTGGGAGTGGCAGTATGCGCCATAGTGCAAGGATATCTGTGTCATGTGCTGTTTGTTTTTCTGCAGGAAGACACATAATTTGTTAGTATTTTTATGAGTAAGTGGACTTGAGTGTTTTTAACTGTATAAGTGAGTAAATTTTACTGTGATTAATTATTTGTATGACTGACTAGATGTATCAGTACCTCAACGGATGATTGGCGGTGTGTGAGTGTCTATATAGGTGTATAAATGCACAGAGTGACTGTAAGTATGAGTGACTGTACAGGTGAGTGAGTGGAGATGTATGTAGACCTAAAAGTCAATGAGTGGGTGAGTAGTTATTGGTATTGCAGTATCTATGGTTGTCAAAATGGCCGTCTGAAATTTTGAGTCGGTGTATCAAAGATTATATTAGGGTGTGAGAAGATGCACTAATTTTTCACATGGATGATGTCATCAGTGATGTCATTTGAGATGTCATCAGTGATGTCACTGACCATGTCATGAGTGATGTAATATGTGAAGAAGAAGACATGGGTAAATAAGTGTCTAAATACAGTGATGTAATATCTGACGTCATCAGCAGAGGATTGCGGTCGCGTGAGTTATAGTTGCCTGCACTAACTATAACGGGGGAATTTCATTGGTTTTTTACGAGTGAAATGTCCAGCTAACTATAACATGTGTGAAACCTATCGTTTTTTAAGTGAATTTGCAAGGTTTTTTAAATGCTAATTCCTAACTATAACGCCCCTGAAACCTATGGTTTTTTCAGTGAATATATATATATATATCTATATTACCTACTGGCGGTCGCCAGTAGGTAGTTATAGTTAGGACCCTGTTTCCATAGGAAAACCGCAACATTCTATTTTGAATAACTTTGGCGCCGGTCGACGAATACTCGCGAAAGTTTCAAAATAGGTGGGGCGCTGCGCTCCGCTCCTACCCTGAAAGTCTCGGAGGGATTCGTCAAGCGGGGGCTGAGATAAAAGGGGGGTCCCAAAACGCGTTTTTCCCATGCATTTTTCCATAGGACCTTTAGACACAGCTACAGCCCGAACAGCTGAACAGAGTTCCTTGAAATTTGGCAGAGAGGTAGTCTACAGGTCAAGGAAGTGCCTTTTGTAGGTTTGGTGTAAATCTGTTCAGTAGATTCTGAGAAAATAGCCTTTTAATCAATATATATATCTGAGCCAGCTTACGGTGCGCTTACGGTGCGCTTACGGTGCGCTTACCGTACGCGTACGGTGACGTGCGCGAGCGCGATTCTGATTGGCTGTTCGATCTAAGTAAACATTCGAATCGGTCGAAACCAGGAAGCGGCGGCCGCCATTTTCTCTCTCGCACTCTGAGGGGGGCAGCATAAACAAAGTCAAAAAACATCTAAAGGGGTAGTATATTTAGTTCTTAACCACCCAGCATCGATATAGGTGTCCCCCAAAAACCCCCAAGGCCAAAAAAACAATTTTAATTTTTTTCGAAAAATCGCCGATTACGCTTACCGTACGCGTACGGTTAAAATTATTAAAAAAAAAAATTATCCACACTTTCCCCACCCCGTGTGCAAATGGTGCCCGAAGGGCACCATTTGTTCATGGCATATGTTATTCAAGGAAACTAAAAATGAATACCTTTTACAACGAAGCACATAATATGTCCCCCATGTGCGCAGGGTGCGCGAAGCGCAACGTGCGTACATAGCCCATCCCGCGTAACGTGGTCATGCGGTGCGTGCAGCGCACCGCGTGACCACCGTGCGTGCACGGCACTAACTGCGTAAAATCGCCGATTACGCTTACCGTACGCGTACGGTTAAAATTATTAAAAAAAAAAAAATTAACCACACTTTCCCCACCCCGTGTGCAAATGGTGCCTGAAGGGCACCATTTGAGCATGGCATATATTTTTCAGGGAAACTAAAAATGAATACCTTTCTCAACGAAGCACATAATATGTCCCCCATGTGCGCACGGTGCGCGAAGCGCATCGTGCGTACATGGCCCATCCCGCGTAACATGGGCACGCGGTGCGCGCAGCTCACCGCGTGACCACCGTGCGTGCACGGCACTAACTGCGTAAAGTGGGCGCGCGGTGCGCGAAGCGCACCGTGCGCGCACGGAACGAACTGCGTTAACTGGGCGCGCACGCCACGAATGGCGTAAAGTAACTTAGCTTTTAAAAAAACGTACAAATTCACTGAAAAAACCATAGGTTTCACACACGTTATAGTTAGGAATTAGCATTTAAAAAACCTTGCAAATTCACTGAAAAAACCATAGGTTTCACACAAGTTATAGTTAGCTGTACATTTCACTCGTAAAAAACCAATGAAATTCCCCCGTGATAGTTAGTGCAGGCAACTATAACTCACGTGACCGCAATCCTCTGCTGATGACATATGTGTCTTTATGAAAAAAAAATATTTGTAATATATGTATAGCTAAAATTTAATGGAAGAAGACATGGGCAAATAAGTGTCTAAATACAGTATTAGCATCAGCAGAGGATTGCGGTCGCATGAGTTATAGTTGCCTGCACTAACTATAACGGGGGAATTTCATTGGTTTTTTACGAGTGAAATGTACAGCTAACTATAACTTGTGTGAAACCTATGGTTTTTTCAGTGAATATATATATATATATATATAAGGCTTCTTGCTTGGTCCTGATATGAGAAGCACTCGAGCGCTAGCCGGGCCTCAAGCTGCAGCCCAATCACAGGTATGGAAGCGTCTGACCCTCGATACCTTGAGCAGCCGAACACCGCTGTTGGCCTGACGCGTTTCAATATCCCATCTTTTTCAAAGGCCAGTGGTGAAAGGAACACGCACACTCCCTGCTGCATTTCAATTTTAATTGTAGTTTATGAGATATTAAAAGAAAGCACAAGCTTGCCTCTGATTGGCTGCTAACACTACAAACCAGGAAGTGTTAGCAGCCATCTTGTGCCTCACATCGAATGAAAATATAAAAGAAGGGTCCCTGGGGCAATTTAATATACCAGAGCTCTGTCTGTGCGAGATACCGCTTTCACGCTGCGTCTCCCTACATCGGCAGGTAACGCACCCTTTTCCACCATCAACAGCATACCTCCAACAACATACTTAGGCCCGCAAGTCTCCCTCTGCGTACCACTTTTCGTCTCACAGCTCTTCGGGTGTGAGTTCCCGGGCTCTCAGTTGTATCTGTGAAGCCAAGACTGAAAATATACCGCAGGACTCTCTCTGCGAGATATGTTCTTCACGCTCCCTCTCAGCACATCACTGTTCTGCAGCTATCCTTTTGCAAGCCGACGGCCCGCACCTTTCCCTATACCAGTCGGCCTGCAGCTGTTCGTCTGCAAGCCTGCCCGCAGTTCTCCCTCTGCGAACCGATTGGCCACAGCTCTCCCTCTATGAGCCAACCAGTTGTCTCGCAGCTCTTCATCCATGAGCCAGCCCGCAGGCTCGCAAGTCTCTGACAACAGATGCAATGGAGCCAACAATCATGCAGGTCGGACACCCAACACTGCTCCGACACCCCCTGCCAGCTGCCCCTTGTCCGCCATCCTCCCTCACCCCAACCCCCCACAAATTTGGTAATGTTCTAACATTTTTAATATGAAGATGCGTGTGAGGTTGGACAAATAAGAATCTTAGTCATGTATGGATTTACATATAAAAAAAATTATTAAAACAAAACAACAACAAATAAAACTATGTACAGCCATGTGGTGTCATCGCTGGACCATTTGTGAATCACAGCCTGCAGCACAAAAAGAAAGATAAGATGGTGCGTCATGCGTCCATCAAAGGAGAAAGAGAGAAAGAGTGAGGGAGAAAGAGAGAAACAAAGAGTGAGAGAGAGAGGAAGACAAAGAAAGAGAGAAAGAGAGAGAGTGAGAGAGAGAAAGAGTGGGATACAGGAAAGAGAGAAAGAGAAACAGTGTGAGAGAGAGGAAGAGAGAGAGAGAAAGAGTGAGAGAGAAGAAGAGAGACAGAAAGAGTGAGAGAGGAAGACAGAGAAAGAGTGAGAGGAAGACAGAGAAAGCGAAAGAGTGAGAGGAAGAGAAAGAGTAAGATACAAGGAGAAGAGAGAGAGAGAAACAGTGGGAGAGAGAGAAAGGGAGAGAGAGAGAGTGAGTGAGAGAGAAAGAGAGAGAGAAAGAATGAGAGAGAGGAAGAGACAGAGAAAGAGCGAAAGAGTGTGAGGGAGAGAAAGGAAGAGATATAGAGTGAGAGAGAGAGAGAATGAGTGTGAGTGACAGAAAGGAAGAGATGGAGAGGGAGAGTGAGTGTTGACACTGTGGAGAAAATCCTCACAGCTCCCCTTTCTGCCACCGGTGTGTCTCCAACCACGTGCCGGGATATAGGGCAGCCCTCAAGCTTAGTCATCTGAAACTTAGTATGGAATCAGTAATGGATGAGTGCATACAACTGCGCATGCCTAAATCACTGTCCTGCATTTGTGTATCCAGGCTAGTGTACCCCATCCACTTCCACTGCCCAGAGGTATCTACTTGCTGCTGAACACCCAGGCTGCTGCACCCCATCCACTCCCACTGCCCAGAGGTGTATGACAGCCGCTGCGCACCCAGGCTGCTGCACCACATGCACTCCCACTGCCAGGAGGTGACTGCGTGCCGCTGCACAAACAAGACTCTCTGCTCACCTTACACCACCGGCGTGTGTCGAAGAGGGTCCACCACGTGCCGAAGAAACCTCCTCACCTGTTGTGTACATGCGGAGAAGCAGAGCTCAAAATTCAGGTTGAGTGTTGATCGTAAGATGGCCACGCATCATACAAGGCCTGCAAGACAAAAAGCAAGATAAGGTTATGCGTCATGCGTCCATCAAAGGAGAGAGAAAGAAAGATAGAGAGAGAAAGAAAGAGTGAGAGGAAGACAGAGATAAAAAGAAAGAAAGAGTGAGAAGAATACAAAGAGAAAGGGAGAAACAGTGAGAGTGAGAGAAAGAAAGAGAGAAAAAGAAAGAAAGAGTGAGAGGAAGACAAAAAGAAAGAGTGAGAGAGAGGGAGAGAAAGAGTGAGAAAGAGAGAGAGAGAAAGAGTGAGAGGAAGTCAGAGGAAGAGAGAAAGAGGGAGATACAAGGAAGAGAGAAAGAAAAAAACAGTGTGAGAGAGAGGAAGAGAGAGAGAAACAGTGTGAGAGAGAGGAAGAGAGATAGAGAGAGAAAGAGTGAGAGAGAGAAAGAGAGAGAAAGAAAGAATAAGAGAGAAAGAGAGATAGAGAGTGAGAGAGAGAAAGGAAGAGAGAGAGAGTGTGAGAGAGAGAAAGAAAGTGTGAGTGACAGAAAGGAAGAGATGGAGAGGGAGAGTGAGTGTTGACACTGTGGAGAAAATCCTCACAGCGCACCTTTCTGCCACCGGTGTATCTCCAACCACGTGCCGGGATATAGGGCAGCCCTCAAGCTTAGTCATCTGAAACATAGTATGGAATCAGTAATGGATGAGTACATACAACTGCACACGCCTAAATCACTGTTCCGCCTTTGTGTATCCAGGCTAGTGTACCCCATCCACTTCCACTGCCCAGAGGTGTCTACTCGCTGCTGAACACCCAGGCTGCTGCACCCCATCTACTCCCACTGCCCAGAGGTGTATGACAGCCGCTGCGCACCCAGGCTGCTGCACCCCATGCACTCCCACTGCCCAGAGGTGACTGCGTGCTGCTGCGCACCCAGGCTGCTGCACCCTATCCACTCCCGCCGCCCAGACGTATTTGCCTACTGCTGCGCACCCAGGCCTCACTGCTCACCTTTTCGCGGAGAGGGCACCCTCCACATCATGCAGTCCCGCTCCACAGGCCAACAGGTCTCACATTTGGTGCTGCGTCTTGATTTTGCCATGGCAGAGGACATACTAGTGCACCTATCATCATTGCAGGTTGCACATCCGCTCAGTCCTTACGGTGCAACTAACTCAGTGACCAGTGAGGCCACGCACGTGGCTGTAGGCCTCCCTGTTCGGTGGCTCAGGCCTACATGAGGTGTCCGGACCACCGGGATGGGCTATCACAGTGCATGCGGTGGGATCAACTCTAAAATGGTGTAGAGCACGTGTTCCTGGTCTTTTTTATTGGTAGGGTCACGTGTCCTATGACGCCTGTGCTGGATGGGTGTGGTGTGGGTGTATACCAGCCGTGAGGGAGTGACTGTGGCATACTGACAACTAGACCTGTGACCAGCAGATCACTACAATGAAAATCTGGGCCATATAGCGTGGTTGTCTTTCTCTGTAAGCGTAAGCAGAGTGGGCTGGCCTGGCGTATGCCAGTCCTGCTTGAGGCTGTGAAGAATGACTCCGGAGCTTGGGCGTAGCTCTATCGTGAGCTGTATGAGGAATTAACTGTTGCGGCACTGTTGCCAGATTGGGCTAGATCACGCACAATTGGGCTATATTTTTCCCGGTTGTGCGGTAAAATGTTGGTTTGTGCTAGTTGCCCGATTATAAATATATATGTGGCGCTCCAGCAAACTAGTATGTTAAAGCGCTTTATTGGACAAATATTTACCTTGCAGCCTGCTGCAACATCAATTCCAATGCATTCACCACCTGCTTGACAATGTCCCTGCCCCTCCTTCCTTAAAGTAGCAATATTGGGCTACTTTGTGCTACTTTTTGATTGTCTTTGAGCTAGAGAATGCTTACAAAATGTGGCAACACTGCTGGGGTGTTCTTGTTGCAGTGCTCCATCACCCGGGTCGCAAGCATCAATGTGTCACTCTGTGAGCCAAGTCCCACAACATGGCTAACATGGAAGGTACAGGGAATCACTGACCCTACATTCATCCATAGTTCCACACATGAAAGATGGTGGACATGACACATCTGTGTGGATATGAATGTTTATTGCACATTCAGTGGAGTGTTGCAGCTGTAGCAGTACAGGGCCATGGAAAGTTCAAGTTTCAGTTTTTGGCGCATGGAGGGCAGCCAATTAGAGCCAAGCTCGAGTTCGGGGTTAGGCTGCACCAACATACGTAATTATATAATCACTCCGCCAATCCCCGAGCACTTATAAATTCACTATACACTCTCCTTGCAGAACTCTAATGAGCCAGTCTCTACATACGTACTTGTACAATGACCAAGACAAAGTTACATAACCTGAAGCACTCCGCGTGTGCGCACCCTGCGATGATGCGTGGTCCGGGCAAGCAGCGCTGGTAGCAATGTCTTTTGTCTGATGAATTATGCCTTAATAAGGCCACGTGGCATTGACTTGTGGTGCACTGAGTTAGTGGTACCTCTGGCGCTCAGCGTGTGTGCAGCCTGCGATGATGCCTGGTACGGGCAGGCCGCACTGGTAGCAATGTCTGTTGCCTACTGGACTGCGTCATCTGCAATCGCAACTCAAACTGAATTGTGAGCCCTGCAGTCCGCAATGTAGATGGAAGGCAGTAGTCAGCACAGACATCGAGGAATGCTTTTTGTCACCTCCTCTTGAGAAAATCCGAGGACATAGAGTACAATTCTGTCTGCAATTAATAAATCATGTCTCAATGTAAATTGTGAGCTCTGCTGACCGCAGTGTAGGTAACAAAAGATGAAATATGTATGGAATACATTGTCGAAATGTGTAGGTTTCGGGGACATTATAGTTAGTTGCCTACTGGACTCTGAAATTAATGAATCAAGACTGAATTTGAATTGTGAGCCCTGCTGGCCACAGTGTAGGCCGGAGGCAGGGGTCAGCAAAGGCCCACAGCCACGTGGCTTTGACTTTAGCTGCACAGATTGGGAGCATTTGGTTTTCTTAACCGATTATGGTCTCTTACACAATTTGTGTCAGTACTAATCTTGAATTGTGAGCCCTGCTATCCGCAGTGTAGTTCGAAGGCAGTAGTCTGCACAGACATAAGTCTGCGGTGCTGTGCCGCTGTGTTCGCAGAGGGCCTGTGTCGAGGAGGCCGGCGGATATGGCCTATTTATTCACACTTCTACGCTGGAGTGGGGTATGTTGGACCAGCCCACTGCGCTTCAGCTTACAAGGGACGACGATACAGGTACACAGGGGTGTGGAATTTAATAAAATATCTACTTGTCCATGGGGCAGATTGCTTCATAAATCTACTTGTCCTGTAACAAAATCCAGTTGTCCCTTTTGTGCAATGTAATGCGGTGACAAATTATGACAGCAATCTCATTATATAAGAGCTCTGAAATAGCCTCTTTGTTTATGCCAGGGCTCCTTCATAGTAGGGTTTGAATACCAGTAATTTCCTTAATCCAAGGACATGGGTGCACTTTATTTAATATTTGGGCCCCTAATTAGGTCTGGCATTAACCATGAACTTTTGTGTGTATTAAAATGTTGTCTCTCTCTTTCTATCGGCTAGCTTCACTGGGAGTGACAGCATTTTGTTCTTTCACAAGGATCATATTGAGACATTCGTTTTGTTCAGTACCAGGAACTACTATGCAATTTGTGCTTTTGAGACCAAAACTATTTTTGCTTTTGCCAATGTTTGTTATAATGGCAAGGGCCCAGCAGCTCCCACGCTAATAATGTTTCACAAAAACCATGCCAAAACAATTCACGCATTGACAAAACCAAGAGGCTGACCAACAATTTCAGATATACTGGCTTTACCAATGCTTGTTTATTTTTGTTTCCCATAATCTTATTAAAACTAGTCACACATTATTATTAATATTTTTGGGAAATACTAGCATGCATCAACACATTTTACTAAATGATGCTGCAAAGAAATGGCACCTACATTTTTTCAGTAATTCAGCAAAACGTTTGTGCATTTTTTTGGCGAACATTTTATTTTGAAAGCAAAGAATTATCAAACTTGCTTTCAGGCTTCTGCAAATATTTGCATGTAATCAGAGAGTATTCTGGGAGCAGTATACATATCCTCATATTGTTAAACTTTGCAAACGTGTGGCACATTTTTATACTCTAACAACTGTCAGTAGTGCAGTCTGAGCTTACAACATTTACTTAGAGAGCTCACCCTAATAACAAAGGCTTTGCATTATTGAACCATAAATACAGGTTTGAACGACATTAACACATGGACACATATATTACCTTAACTTCAGGCAATGCCTTTCCCTGATCCATAATGTGGTACTGTAAACTGGCAGCCAAAGGGTTTGTGCTGTAGGGGGTTGAGCCTACTTGTCCCAAGGACAAAATACACATGAAAACTTGTTGCCCTTGACCCCAAACAGTATGTCCCGGTTGTCAGGCTATAGGAATTCCACATCCCTGGGTACATGACCAAGATCTTCCCCACTGCCTGAGGTAACATGGTTGCGTCCACTGTCCACAACACTACAAGCACCAGCAGTATATGTACACATAGAGAGGTTTCTGCTCTGCATAGTGAGGTTTGTCTGGCACATCACGCTACACTTGGTATTGTGGGCATTATTATTGGTGGGTGACTTGTGTCCTTCACATGTTTGGTTGCCACATCTCGCAATATTCAGCTATTGTGTGGCTGAGGGGCAATGCTGTTTTTGGAAGGTCCACTGTCCTGTTGTGCGCTGCCTCGTGGTAGTAGAGGGTGTTGGCAGTGGGTTTTGTGGCCTTCTCGGGTGTCGGAGGTGCATGATCAGTAGCTCTATGACATGTGTAGATCTTCACCTGTGATTCTGGGCTGGGCTCCCTTTCACACTGTAGGTAGTCGTCCTACTTTACACCAGTAAAAGGCAGATGGTACATTCCTACTGCTAACGCAGCTTATCGCCTGTTTTTGGATTGCACCGCAGATTTGGCTGGTCGTTGAAAATATCGGGAAGTGGTGTTTTTGTGTTATTTTTGTACAGGAACGCCTACTCTGTTATTTGCGTTAGTTGTTGTTCTCATTTTGGAAATTTTTGTGGAAGCTATTGCTGGAAAACTGGCGATGACGTTACATATTACATCACTCATGACATGGCCAGTGAAATCACTGATGACATCACTGATGACATCTCAAATGACATCACCGATGATATCACTGATGACATCATCCACGTGATAATTTGATGCACCTCTTCACACCCTAATATAACCTTTGATACACCCACTCTAAAATACTGACTACCATTTTCTAAACCATAGACAAATCAATAGCAGTTACAATATACCTACTGACTACTTCCTAGTTATACACACACATTCATTCATTCACCCATACAGTAACTCATACATGCAGTCACTCATCAATATAGCACTATTATATGTACTCATACACCTATACAAACACTCCTTCACCGTCACTCATCCATAGAGTTATTGACACACGTAGCTAGTCATGTAAATAATCTATAACACTGCCGTTTACTCACCTATACAGTTATACATTCAGTATCTAACCTATTCATACAAATAGTAACATGTACTGACTCTCTTATACAATCACTGACACAAGCACACACTCATTTAAACAGCCACTCTCACAATTACTCACTATCACATAGAGTCATTTATATACTCCAACACTCACATATACTGCCTTTCACATATGTAGTTAGTCACACATATACCAGTGAAATATACATTCACTCTCCAACACAGTGATACACACACACACACTCTCCAAAACATCTATTTCCACATGCTCTATTGAACCCATACACCTAGTAAATCAGCCACTCACACATGTTGGCAGAAAGTTACACACCGCCGACCTACACACACAAACACTGAGTCACCCATACTAATACTTATGCTACCAATAAATAAGTCATATAGACAGTAATGTACCTAATCATCAACCCATGCAGCAGCTTATACAACAACTGAGAGACTGATACAGACATTCACACAGTTTGGTCACTAACCCTTAGTAAGAGACATCTAATCACTAACCTATACAGTCAGTCACACACCTATTAAATCCTCCACCCAGACACTTACACACCAACTCATTCTTCAATACACCTTGGCATTAACATATATAAAATATATTTAAAGTTTACAAAAACATACATTCACTAGATGATGTCATCAGTGATGTCATCAGTGATGTCATTTGAGATGTCATCAGTGATGTCATCAGTGATGTCACTGACCATGTCATGAGTGATGTAATATGTGACGTCAATTCTTCCCTGCTTGATTTTTTATAGTGAGATGGTACATTTAAAAGTGCTTGCATGAGTTCATTGTAGCCTAAAGTATCCATGACCACTATACTACCCCTTTTATCCCCAGGTTTCATAGTTATAGTTTCGCCATCTTGAAGGTTCTTGAATGCTTTCCGTTGTTCTAATGACACATTTTTATTCACCCATGAGTTATCTTTTAAAAGGTCTTCCAGTCCATGGATCCAGGTCCTTGATGTTGAAGACTATCGCTTAGGGTACATACACCATGCCCTTATCAGGGAGGCCAAGACAGGACGCACCGCCTAGAACTATCTGTTATATACCTTCACCGACAATTCCACCTATATGTCCATATCCTGCGGTGCGTCATTATTCTAAGAAACCGCCCTGATGAAGTTCAATCTTCATTAAACAAAACGCGTTGGCTGGAGCCTACATTTTTGATGTCATTGAAATAAAGAAATTTTTCTTATAAAGGAACTGATCAGTCTTTTGTTATCAGGAGAGACGGCCTGGTGGTGCACTGCTCCACGAACTTCCAGTCCGTTTGTAATACCTTTTTCAAAGGTGTCTACTTCCTCGGCCACTAGATGTTTTGCCAGGGTCCATGTTGATGGCGGTTTAAGACCTGATTTATTGTTACTGATCTTACCTTCTCTATTTAAAAATAATAATTATTCTGATCTTTCATTTTTGCATTGCATGAAATAAAACATTTTTTTATTAAATAGACTTGTTAAGACATTTAGTATTGGATTGTGGAATTTGGTTCTGTGCATACTATTTGAGGTCAGTAAACTCAGCACATAAGGAAATCTTGTTTTTGATAAGTGATAACTACCTGGTTCCTTCTGGTTTAACTGAGGCAACTCTCTCTTTTTTGTGGGTCGATAAATATCGTATCCAGTGCGAGCAATGTCCCATGACTTGCACTCTAATGAACAGTCAAATCCAAAGAGTTAGTTAAATGTAGGTTTCTGTCAGAGCCCTTCCCAAATGGCCAAGTACATCACGTCATGTTTAGAATCTCCAGCAACTCCTTAAACAGCACCTATTAAACTAACTTCAGGGTCGGGGAAGGCCTTGTCATAAAATGTAATAAAGTGCCACAATCCTCACCGTTAGGCACCTGCTTTCACGGTGCCCAATCACCATTTCTCCTTTTGCATACTGAGAGAGAATGCAGGACAAGAAGGGGAAATGCTGTCCCCCCGCTGAAAATCGCCAGACTTCCTCGCGTCGAGTCAATACCTCCCCTATTGCCCACTCTTCCCAAGGTGTGAACCGGGGACTCACCAGTTTCCTCCATTCCAGTAGGGGTCACACCGGTGGCCCTACATATATATATATATATTCACTGAAAAAACCATAGGTTTCACACACGTTATAGTTACGAATTAGCATTTAAAAAACCTTGCAAATTCACTTAAAAAACCATAGGTTTCACCCATGTTATAGTTAGCTGGACATTTCACTCGTAAAAAAACAATGAAATTCCCCCGTTATAGTTAGTGCAGGCAACTATAACTCACGCGACCGCAATCCTCTGCTGATGACGTCAGATATTACATCACTGTATTTAGACACTTATTTACCCATGTCTTCTTCCATTAATCTTTAGCTATACATATATTACAAATATTTATTTTTCAGAAAGACACATATGTCATCAGTGATGTAATATCTGACGTCATCAGCAGAGGATTGCGGTCGTGTGAGTTATAGTTGCCTGCACTAACTATAACGGGGGAATTTCATTGGTTTTTTACGAGTGAAATGTCCAGCTAACTATAACATGTGTGAAACCTATGGTTTTTTAAGTGAATTTGCAAGGTTTTTTAAATGCTAATTCGTAACTATAACGTGTGTGAAACCTATGGTTTTTTCAGTGAATTTCAAAGGTTTTTTAAATGCTAATTTATGTATGTATTTTTTATTTTTTTATGGGATTTTTAGCGTGCGCGCACGGTGCGCGAACCTCGCTTAATTTTCCGTTAAAAATTAAAAAACTTTTTTTACGTGTGTTTTTTCAGCGTGCGCGCACGCACTCCGCGATTTCTCGAAAAAAAATAAAACCTTTTTTTTGCCCTTGGGGGTCCTTCTGGGACCCCCTGACAAAGGCTAGGGGGTCAGAAACTGTCCACCCTGCCCCCTTTTCACGTTCTCCACCTTTGTTTTTCACCCCCTCAGACTGCGAGAGACAAAATGGCGGCCGACACTTCCTGGTTTCGACCGATTCGAATGTTTACCGACATCTAACAACCAATCAGAATTGCGCTCGTGCACGGCAGGGTGCGCGCACCGTGCGCGCACGGTGCGCGCGTATAGATATTTATCTGCTTTTAAATGCTATTTTCTCAGGAAATACTGAACAGATTTACACAAGACCTTCAAAAGGCACTTCCTTGACCTTATGGCTACCTCTCTGCCAAATTTCACGTAATTCTGTTCAGCCATTCGGGCTGTACCTTCGACTAAAAGTCCTATGGAAAAATGCATGGGGAAAACGCGTTTTGGGACCCCCCCTTTTTCTCGTTCCCCGCTTGACGAATCACCCCGAGACTTTCAGGGTAGGAGCGGAGTGCCCCACCTATTTTGAAAATTTTGCGAGGATTCGTCAACCGGCGCCAAAGTTATTCCAAATAGAATGTTGCGGATTTCCAATGGAAACTAGGTTGTAACTATAACTATCTACTGACTTGTGAGCAAGGGCTTCTGTAGCCCGAAACGCGTCAGGTTCGAGGTTGAGAGAATAATAAAAGCCATCTAACCTCATTCGACTGGGTCTGCTGTCTCTGTTCGCCATTTCTGTGGAGGTGCAGGGAAATCTTCATTGTTTCTACATTGAGTCACGGAAGTCGGCTTTCTTCCGCAAGCAAACCCACTCCCTTTTTAGCTGGCTGCCATAAGAAAACCGGCGTGGAGAGATTTCAGTTCGTAAAGGAGCCTGTAAAGGCAACCCCTGGTATCACCGAGCAGAGCACTTCGCCAGCCGAAAGGAGGATCGACCTGCGAGCCAAGAGCACAAACGGGCTTCTGGGTGAAACAAGATCCAAGGCGGTGAGTGGTGCGAGCTTTGGCGGAAAAATACCGGTAGGGGAGGTGAATGAGGAGGATCAGTAGTGACAAGGGTGTTAACTAACTGAGACGGATTGTATACTTTATCACTACAACCTCGACATGTCAGCTGAAGCTGTGCGTGAAAGGGAAGCGGCAGCAGAAGAGCTGTTCTGCAGTACACCGAAGACGAGTAATATGAGCATACCGCCTACAGAGCATAACACAGAAAAAAACGGGGACCTTAAGGTTCTTTTGAAAAAATTAGAAAAATGCATGAAAATGGAAATCACTAAGTGGTGGGAACACAAATCCCTGACAAAGTATATTAAAGCAGGAAGAGTCCCGAGGGGGCTCAGAATTCTTTTGGCACCCAGTTACGAATGCCCCAACCCAGAGATGTTAAGGGAGTGGGGCGAGAGTAACTTGCAAGCATCGGCAAATCTGGTGAGAATATTGATCAAATATGCGGACATTGACAGAGAAATTTTGTTGCGGGAGATTGAACAGCTCAATGAAAGCTTGAGCAAAATGGAACCAAATGATTTCATTAATAAAACAAGGGCAGAAATAAAGGAACGTCTAAAAAAGCAAGAAGAAAAAATAAAAGCACGCAAAGCCTTCAAATTCGCCAGGGACCAAGCGGATTATGAACAGGGCCGCATCTACACGTTTGCCCGCAAATATGAAACAGCAAAGCGCAATAAAATCAACAACAAAGGAAATAAAGGGAACCAACTGCCAGAACAGAGTTCAGACACCAACTCTATCCATGCAAGCAATGAACGGATAACAATATCGGATAACGAATCCCTCACAAGTGAAAATTCATCCGAAAGAGGAAGTAACATGGGGGATGAAATGCCAAGCAGAGTACTAAACCTAGAAGAGGAGGTGGATTTTTTAGCGCTGGATCGGCACCAAACGCTACGACCTCGACAGCCAACAAGGAAAGAAGACGCAAAAGGAACAACATACGAAGGAGGGAAAGGCGGAAAAGCCACAAGCAAGAAGCCAAGAAAAACCTTCTGGCACAAAAAACAGACATAGATGACAATACTATCATCAATCTGTCCACCCTCACCCCCACCCAAGCAGAAAAGCAATTATTATCCTTGGGACTCTCGTTCTGCCCAGTCATCGATTTCAATTATACCCGCACACGAATTGACATTTTCTGCTTCATACGAAAACTAAAATTAAAAAAGTTTTTTGCCATCAAGGAGGGTCTAAAAGACACTCAAACAGAGGTGAAGGCAAATACAGAAAAAATACAACTACAAGCTAAGGATGTGTCTTCTCTCCTGACCTTACACCATCTATTTGAGAATGCCACTCAGGAAAATACTGATATAACGAATACGCAAGAGTGCCTAGCAGTTGCAAACATCAAACAGAGCGGAGCCGGTATAAGTTCATTCAAACCAAAATCACGATTTATCCCAATGATGCCGAAAGACGCAATTGACATTTTCCATGAAGTGGTAGTAGAGGACATCAAAAAACTACACCATCAAACCAAACATAAAAAACGGCACAAAAGTTACCAGGAAACAAAATATTTTGAGCTTATGAAAAAACTCGAGTCACATCATGAAATCCTGATAACCAAATCGGACAAAGGAGGGAATGTTGTACTGTGGCCTCAAAAGGATTATAAAATTGAAGCTCAACGGCATCTGGAAGACACAACATGCTACGAAAAAGTAGACCACAAAACGTACAATACAGCCAGATGTGGTCTAAAAAGTAAGCTACTGCAATGGAAAAGAGATGGATATATTTCTACTGATGAATTCAATTTTTTGTTTGTGGAACACCCAGTCTTACCCAGGCTATATTTAATTCCTAAGGTCCACAAAATGATCAATCCAGTGCCGGGGAGACCCATAATAGCAGCTATTGGCAGTATGGGAGAACATATTACACAATACATAGATTTCTTCCTACAAGACCTGGTTAAAGAACTCCCGACTTACATTAAAGACACTGGTGATCTTTTAAACAAACTTACCAACATTCAATGGACTGATGATTTGTTGCTCATCACTTTGGACATAGAGTCACTGTACACTAGCATTGAACATAAAACAGGACTGAATGCCCTGTCACATTTCTTGAACACAAGGCCATTAGAAATGTACAACCATAATAAGATGCTAGTAGATTTAGTGACATGGTGCCTATTTAATAATTATTTTGTGTTTGGTAATGAAGTATATGTACAGAAGAGAGGCGTAGCGATGGGAGCCTGCTTCTCCCCTAGCTACGCATGTTTACATGTTGGGTGGTGGGAGGAGCAGGTCCTCAAAAGCACATTTCGGGATGACTATTGTACCCACATTATGCAGTGGTGGCGTTACATTGATGATGTCCTTATTATTTGGAGAGGGGATGTGTTAAGTGCAAAAAACTTTATTGACAAAATCAACAATAATGTCTATAATCTCAAATTTACTTCACATTTGAGCACAACACAAATAGATTTCTTAGATGTCAAAATCTATGTGAAAGAGAAACAGCTGGCCACTTCCCTGCATAGAAAATCAACAGCAGGTAACACTACGTTGCATGCCAGCAGCGCACATCCCCACCATACAATCAGGAGCATACCTCTAGGTGAACTAACACGCCTTAAACGTATTTGTAGTACGCCTGAAGACTATGAAATATGCAAGCAAGAGACATTGAGAAGATTGCGCATTAGAGGATACAAGGAATCTATCCTTAATGAGGCAATCTGTAAAGTAGATTTAAAACCCAGAACTACGCTTTTATCTTCCAAGAGCCAGTCGGAAGACAAGGATAACTTGAATAATATTCCTAGACTCATTACGGCGTACAACAGGCAGGAAAGACAGATTAAGGCAATTGTCAAGCGCAATTGGCCTATCATTTTGACAGATGGTGTATTAGCTTCTGTGATGCCAGCATATCCCACGATTACCCATAGGAAGGGCCCTTCCATGAGGACACAGATCGTGAAACCATTCCCTGAACTAGCTGCTGTGAGACCTTGGCTACAACCTAAATTGGGGTTCATTAAATGTTCCTCTTGTAGAGCCTGTAAATTCGGAGTGAATACAGACACTTATTCTACCCCTTTTAGCCCTAATCCGATAAAAATTCAGGGTAGATTCACTTGTAAAACAGAATTTGCAGTGTATGTACTGACGTGCACCTGTGGGCTTAGATATGTGGGCAGTACTAAGCTGCAGGTGCACGTCAGAATCCTACAACATTTACGAGTCATAGTCAACAATGATTCTTCCTATCCAGTGGCTAGGCACTTCAAAATGGCACACAATAACGATCTAAAGTGTTTGACATACTATGTTATAGCAAATGTACCCAAACTGCGACGTGGGGGAAACAGGGAAAGAATCCTAAGGCAACTGGAATCTAAAATGATTATTGAATTAGATAGTAAGACCCCGAACGGATTAAATAACACAGATGAGATGTATCATTTTTTGTAAATACTAGAGAGTTACGTTTTTGGGCTTACTCAGTATAGAAGACACATTTTTTCTGGAATATAAATAACAATAATAATAATTTTTATCAAATTGTTTACTAGTCTTTTTTCTTTTTAATTAATCTTTGGGAACTCCCGGAAACATGATTTAGGGTATATGATCTTCGATAATATAGTTAAAATGATCATAATCCCCTTTCCCCTTTTCACTTTGCACATGAAAACATCAAATGGTTTTAGTTAGGTGTTTAGCCCGTATTTTAACTCTGTTGAATGTGGGTTTTAGCCTTCTTTTACTTGATATCATGTTGCTGTGATATGTTTACATACACACATTTTTTACAGTTGAGTATCGCACTTGCACTTTATGGTGATCCATGGATGGATTAGATAGTTAGTATTTTTAACTTAGATGTGTAACACTGCACTGATCAGTCTGTTTACATAAGATGTAGTTAAATAACACAGCATTTAGGCTGACATGTTTTATTATGACCATAAGATGAATACTGATCTATCCTCTTAAATTGTTGCATTATGGTTATATATTTATATACCTAAGGGCTAAACAATTTTAACATACCTTGAGGGTCAAATATGTTTTTTATTATATAAATAATTTTTTATGGAACGAAACTTTATTTATTAAACATATTTATTAGCTTTTAGAATTAAGCTTTTAAAATGATTTTTTAGTACTAATTTCTCTATTTGGTCGTATATTGTAACATAATTGTTAATTCACAAGCATTTAAGCAGTAATGTTTTAACATGTGTGAAGAAAACAGACTTTTCGCATTACCAGTGTTGTGAAGTAATTTGTTCCACCTTCTATGTCTATGCACCATGTGGTGTGGTCACTCCTATCACTGTTGAGCATTTAAAAATAATGACGAGAGTGCTTCAAGCTGACTTGTGAGAAAGGGCTTCTGTAGCCCGAAACGCGTCAGGTTCGAGGTTGAGAGAATAATAAACGCCATCTAACCTCATTCGACTGGGTCTGCTGTCTGTGTTCGCCATTTCTGTGGAGGTGCAGGGAAATCTTCGTTGTTTCTATATATATATATATGAGAACAAAGTCCTGACCTCCCAAATACAACAAGGGGGGTTGGATACAGGTACGGACCTCTAATCCATGCACAATGCTGTCGTCCAAATGAATGCACCAAGCGGTTTCACAAATTCGATTCTGACGTTTTATTTCATTTCTGCCAGACAAGTGTCCGCCTCAGACGCGTTTCGATCGCCTCCGCGATCTTGATCACCTGACGCGCTGATGCCGGACCTTCCATTTAAAATCAGCTTCACCCAATCAAATTGCTCATTGGTAATGGACATAAACAAAATACTCATGAATTCGAGTGTGTCATCCTAAAAGTATTATGAACTCATATCAGGACCAATAAACACCAGGCTGAAGTATCAATAAT
The DNA here is from genome assembly GCF_964204655.1 of Triturus cristatus. Taxonomy (NCBI): domain Eukaryota; kingdom Metazoa; phylum Chordata; class Amphibia; order Caudata; family Salamandridae; genus Triturus; species Triturus cristatus. The sequence continues at coordinate 136,797,606 of NC_140589.1, read as the reverse complement.
GATACAAATTATAAAAGATAAGCATATAGTAGCAAACAGAATATCTGGCAAGTGCCCCTTGATGCTATAATGCTGATAATTGGTCACAGCCAGGAATGAATGTACTGAATAGATACATAATTCATTAATACGATGTGATGGAAAATGCACACTCATGTTCACAAAATAGCAAATTGATAAAGTCCAAGACAAAGAAAAAAAGGGAGGGGGGGGGGAAAGAGGGGAAAAGTGAAAATTAATGAAGAGCATAAAAAGGAATGAAGAGAATAGAAAGAAGGGAAGAAAGAAAAGAGAATGAGCAGAAGACATAGGAATAAATATTCAAAGTTATGTTTTGACTGCCAGTGACGAAAAAAAACATAAGTAGGTGTTACAGTGACTAATCAACAAACTGCAAAGTCATAAAGGAAAAATCTGATCAATTTGAAGCAAATATTTACAAGAAATTATGCAGATCCTCACTCGTATTCATCCCATTAGGCATTTTGGTGTCAAGTAATAGAATGAGGGAGGATTCTAGCTGACGAAGTTGTTTCTCTCTGTTGCCTCACGGATTGAGGGGGGTACTGCCCCAATGACATAATATTTTAGGTCACAGATTTTATTTGCATGGATGGCTTTAAAATGTCGAGCAACGAAGGTGTTGCAAAATGCGATTGAAAACCGGTAATTTAGTACTGCCCACATATTTCAGATGACACGTACATTCAAGCACATAGACCGCAAAGTCAGTGCGGCATGTGAAATGATGTTTGATTTGTACCGGAATGTTGCTGAATGCTGTGTGGTATTCGGAAACATTAATTCCAAATTTATACGCACGACATGATGCACATTTGAAAAAGCCAGATCGTGACAACCAAGTGGTCTTTTCCGTGGATTCAGGATTGGATTTAACCAAAGCATCCCTCATTGAGGGCGCTCTCCTGAACGTGATGTTGGGTAAATTGGGTAGCAAAAACTTGAGAGTCATATCTGTCAGAACAATTGGCCAATGTTTGTAAATTATGCTTCGCAAAACCTTGTGTTGTTTGCAGAATGTGGTAATGAGTCTGATTGGTTGCATGGCCTCATTGCTTGCCTCACAACTGTTATCTGTGGTCTGAGGTTGCTTGGTGGAAAGGCAGAATTCCCGAGAACAAAGATTTGCTTTGGCAAGGGCTTTTTTAAGGTTATGTTCTTTATAACCACGGGCAAGGAACTGATTGGTAGCTTCTTGTTGACACTGTTCTAAATCAGATTGACGGCTACATATCCGCCGTAGGCAGAGGAATTCCCCGTAGGGTATACTGTGTATGAGATGGGGTGGATGTGCACTGCTGGCATGTAAGATAGAATTGCCAGCAGTGATTTTTCTATGTAATTTAGTTTCTATGTGGTTGTCTGAAATAAAGACCTCCACATCCAGAAATTGCACCCTCTCAGTACTGATAGTAGCCGTGAATTGTAAATTCATCAAGTTGGTATTAATGGATGCTACAAACAAGGAAGCCTCCTCTATGGATCCTTCCCAGACGATAAAAATATTGTCTATATATCTGCCGTAATAGCGGATATGTGCATCCCACATCATCTTGTGGTCGACCCTGAGGACATGTTCCTCCCACCAACCAACCAAAAGGCAGGCATAGGTTGGAGAAAAACATGCCCCCATAGCCACACCCCTCAACTGTTTATACAGAACTTTATTGAAGAGAAACAGATTGTTGTCAAGGCAAAGGTCAATCATTTGAAGGAGCATGGTATTGTGGTCTTTGAAATTGATAGAACGAGAGTCCAAAAAATGTTTAACAGCAGTTAACCCTTGTGGATGTAAAATAGTAGTATAGAGGGAAGCTATGTCAAGTGTAATAAGTATGAAGATAGATTGCCAATCAATTGCCTGGATTTTATTTAAAAAATCACCTGTATCCTTAATAAAGGATGGCAAGGCGGTCATGTGCGGTTGGAGGAAATAATCAACATACTTAGACATAGCTTCCAGAAGGTTGTTCCTAGCAGATATGATAGGTCTGCCAGGTATAGGGTGAATACCCTTGTGAACTTTAGGGATAAAGTACAGGGTGGCTGTTGTTGGGAAATCATTCTTAAGAAGCAGATATTCATTCTTAGACAGAAGTCCCAATCTTTTCCATTGTGCTAAAAGGGACGATACAGATTTTTTGATTTGGATCAAATGGTCTCGGCCTACATTGCTGTAGCAGTTTGTATCAGACAAATGGCGTTGAGCCTCAAGAAGGTAATCACTTTTGGGCCAGAGAACTATATTGCCCCCCCTTATCAGCACCCATCACCACAATTTGACCATTGTCACAGATTTTTTTGATTAACGCCCAATAGTTTCTCAATTTTACATTTATTTGACCACACTTAGAGTAAGTGGACAGATTCAATTTTTTTAGATCATCAATTACCATGTCACTGAACACATCTACAGAGTCTTTAGGTATAACCGGATAGAAGCTTGAAGGAGGATGGAACGGACTGGCAGCCGCCAATCCAGTGTTAATTCCTTCAAGATGTTCAGAATCATTGTCGGATATTGAGAAGTCCGAGCTTTCTTTGGCCAAAGAATGTATAGTTTGAAGTCTGTCTGAGTCCCGGACTTGTAGTGTGTCCAACATTGGGTCAGAGGTGGTGGCCACATTCTTAGGTTTGTTCAGTTGAAAAAACTTTTTGAGTTTAATTTTTCGAATGAATTTGTAAATGTCAATGCGAGACTGTTTGTATGAGAAATTGGACTCAGGACAGAAAGAAAGACCCAACATTAACAACTGTTTTTCAGCTTCGGACAATACAGTGTCCGTTAGATTGATGATAGTGTTGTCCTGAGAGTCTAACGTTTCCATCTCCGTCCTCCTCTGCCCCTGTTTGATGGTCTTGAGGCGATGCCTATGCCTTTCTCTCCGACGCTGGCTAGTGCTGCGTTTGTTTGGCTCTGAGGATTTCTGGGGCAGAGGGTTGCTCGCCTGTCCATAGTTAAGAAATTAAGCTCTTCTCCTAAGGTGTGTTTAATGGCCAGCGAACTAGTTGGTACTGATATACCGGGGCCTTCATCTGAATCTCCACTGGTGAGGGAATTGGTGTCAGAATCAGCTTGAGTAGTGATGTTATCATTGCCGTCAATGTCACGATTAGCTGGAACTTGATCGGTGGGAGCTTTTCTTTTTACATTGTCAAATTTACGGGAAAACGTAAATACCCTTCCCGCCAAATAGTCATCCCGATCCCTGGCAAACTTAAAAGCTTTGCGGGTTTTAATGGTTTCTTCATATTGCTTTAATTTGTTTGCTATCGAGACTCTCCCCTTGGCAATAATATCCTTTTGGGAATGGGCATCAAGGCTTTTGTTCAACTCATCAATCTCATTTAGAATTCTCTCTCTATCAATCACGGCATATTTGATCAGGATATGGACCATGTTCATACAGGCTTGGAGATTGTTGGTGGCCCATTCGGAGAGCATTTCAGGGTGCGGGTTTTCATACGAAGGTGCAATCATGACTCGCAATCCCCGTGGCACCCTGCCTGCATCCCGGTATTTTTCAAGCGATTTGCTCTCCCACCACTTAGAGAGCTCGGTTTTTTGAAGTTTCTCCAGTTTTCTCAATAAACCCCTGACATCATTAGTGTTTCCTTCATGGGTTAGCAGTTCAACTGCGACACTGGCAGTCGGTGAATCAACAAATAACGCTTCTGCTGCAGCCTCCCGGTCACGCAGCGCATCCTGGGCTGACATTATATGCTAACAAGCTTAATATGCGTCAATGGATGAAACCACTTCACTGATGGTCATGGACGTAAAATTAAACAGCGACAGAAATCTCCCAACCCGTTTGAATACTCTCTTAACAACACTGAGTTACTCCTTACCGGCGAATGAAGGTAGGCATCAGGAGTCCGCCGACATATATTCACTGAAAAAACCATAGGTTTCACACACGTTATAGTTAGGAATTAGCATTTAAAAAACCTTGCAAATTCACTTAAAAAACCATAGGTTTCACACGTTATAGTTAGGTGGATATTTCACTCGTAAAAAACCAATGAAATTCCCCCGTTATAGTTAGTTCAGATAACTATAACCCGCGCGCCCGCAATCCTGCTCATGACGTCACATATTACATCACTCATGACATGGTCAGTGGCATCACTCATGATATCAGTGATGACATCATCCTTGTGATAGAGTGGCGGTCGCGCGAGTTATAGTTATCTGAACTAACTATAACGGTGGAAAACATGTGTGAAACCTATGGTTTTTTAAGTGAATTTGCAAGGTTTTTTAAATGCTAATTCCTAACTATAACGTGTGTGAAACCTATGGTTTTTTCAGTGAATTTGTAAGTTTTTTTAAATGCTAAATTATGTATGTATTATTTTTTTGGGGGGGGTTTCACCGTGCACGCACGGTGCGCGCACCCCCGCGAATTTAAAAAAAAAAAATTAAAATGTTTTTTTCTGCCTTCGGGGTCCTTCAGGGACCCCCTGACAAAGGCTAGGGGGTCAGGAACTCTCTACTCTGCCCCCTTTTCACGTTCGCCACCTTCCTTTTTCACTCTCGCACTGAAAACAAACAAAATGGCGGCCGACACTTCCTGATTTCGACCGATTTGAACGTTGACTGACATGTAACCACCAATCAGAATTACGCTCGCGCACGTTATGGTGCGCGGCTATAGTTATTTATGTGCTTTAACTACACTTTTCTCAGGAACTACTGAACAGATTGACTCCATATATGCAAAAGCCACATCCCTGACCTGATGACTACCTCTCTGCCAAATTTCAAGTAATTCTGTTCAGCCGTTCAGGCTGTACCTTCGACTAAAGGTCCTATGGGAAAATGCATGGGGAAAACGTGTTTTGGGACCCCCCTTTTTTCTCGGCCCCCGCTTGACGAATCCCTCCGAGACTTTCAGGGTAGGAGCTGAACGGAGCACCCCATTAGTTTTTAAAATTTCGCGAAGATTCGTCAACCTGCGCCAAAGTTATTCAAAATAGAATTTTGAGATTTCCTATGGAAACACGGTCCTAACTATAACTATCTACTGGCAACCGCCAGTAGATAATATATATATATATATATATATATATATATATATATATATATATATATATATATACACCACCAGTCCCGCTTTACATCAAAACGGGTCAGACACATGCTGGAGTTGCTTAGCGGTAAATTTAATGCCACCAGTACGCACAATACAAAAGCAATATCCTCAGTGACAGCTCCTGGCAGACGCGTTTCGGCGGATGCCTTTATCGATGCCGGTTTCAGCTGGATAGTTCAAAGTGAGGCTCATGGCGGGACGATGTTTAAATGTCTGTGGCAGGGAACCCTATTGGCTGACTGATGTAATCATCGAGAGAGGACAAAGAAAGTTCCATTCAGTAAGTACTGTTCCTCTCTCTATGTGTCCGTCCAAGGTTCCCCTCACTCCGCCCAGTGCAACGATCTGACAGAAAAGAACAAACACATCCAAATTAGCGAGCGAGGTATAATAACCCACCCGTGTATACAGTGATGCCCTGACATCGTCAGCTTTTGTAGTGTTTGCTCCCTCATACCTGCAAGATCGATGGCGGATGACATCACCGCTGAGCAACTCTATCAGCAGACCAGCTGCTGCTCTCTCTCCAGTGCCTTTATCACTGTCCAGGCTGGGGGGGCGCCGCATCATGCAGTCCGTGCACTCATCCACAAAAGGTTGTCGGTAATACACGGAGCTCCAAACCGAGAGGCGTGCCTGACTGCGGAGCCGACCTCCGCTACATATACACCACTAGTCCCGCTTTACATCAAAACAGGTCAGACACATGCTGGAGTTGCTTAGCGGTATATTTAATGCCACCAGTACGCACAATACAAAAGCAATATCCTCAGTGACAGCTCCTGGCAGACGCGTTTCGGCGGATGCCTTTATCAATGCCGGTTTCAGCTGGATAGTTCAAAGTGAGGCTCATGGCGGGACGATGTTTAAATGTCTGTGGCAGGGAACCCTATTGGCTGACTGATGTAATCATCGAGAGAGGACAAAGAAAGTTCCATTCAGTAAGTACTGTTCCTCTCTCTATGTGTCTGTCCAAGGTTCCCCTCACTCCGCCCAGTGCAACGATCCGACAGAAAAGAACAAACACATCCAAATTAGCGAGTGAGGTATAATAACCCGCCCGTGCATACAGTGATGCCCTGACATCGTCAGCTTTTGTAGTGTTTGCTCCCTCATACCTGCAAGATCGATGGCGGATTCCATCACCGCTGAGCAACTCTATCAGCAGACCAGCTGCTGCTAACTCCCCAGTGCCTTTGTCACTATCCAGGCTGGGGGGGCGCCGCGCTGTGCAGTCCGTGCACTCATCCACAAAAGGTTGTCGGTAATACACAGAGCTCCAAACCGAGAGGCGTGCCTGACTGCGGAGCCGACCTCCGCTACATATACACCACCAGTCCCGCTTTACATCAAAACGGGTCAGACACATGCTGGAGTTGCTTAGCGGTAAATTTAATGCCACCAGTACGCACAATACAAAAGCAATATCCTCAGCGACAGCTCCTGGCAGACGCGTTTCGGCGGATGCCTTTATCAATGCCGGTTTCAGCTGGATAGTTCAAAGTGAGGCTCATGGCGGGACGATGTTTAAATGTCTGTGGCAGGGAACCCTATTGGCTGACTGATGTAATCATCGAGAGAGGACAAAGAAAGTTCCATTCAGTAAGTACTGTTCCTCTCTCTATGTGTCCGTCCAAGGTTCCCCTCACTCCGCCCAGTGCAACGATCCGACAGAAAAGAACAAACACATCCAAATTAGCGAGCGAGGTATAATAACCCGCCCGTGCATACAGTGATGCCATGACATCGTCAGCTTTTGTGGTGTTTGCTCCCTCATACCTGCAAGATCGATGGCGGATTCCATCACCGCTCAGCAACTCTATCAGCAGACCAGCTGCTGCTCTCTCCCCAGTGCCTTTATCACTGTCCAGACTGGGGGGGCGCCGCGTTGTGCAGTCCGTGCACTCATCCACAAAAGGTTGTCGGTAATACACGGAGCTCCAAACCGAGAGGCGTGCCTGACTGCGGAGCCGACCTCCGCTACATATACACCACCAGTCCCGCTTTACATCAAAACGGGTCAGACACATGCTGGAGTTGATAGCGGTAAATTTAATGCCACCAGTACGCACAATACAAAAGCAATATCCTCAGTGACAGCTCCTGGCAGACGCCTTTTGGCAGATGCCTTTATCAATGCCGGTTTCAGCTGGATAGTTCAAAGTGAGGCTCATGGCGGGACGATGTTTAAATGTCTGTGGCAGGGAACCCTATTGGCTGACTGATGTAATCATTGAGAGTGGACAAAGAAAGTATATATATATAAAACAAAAGCAGTGGCAATCGCCACGTTTCCTAAGGAAAAGCATTTTTGGGTTTGCTTATAACTGCCACTGTTTCATGGATCTTCATGAAACTTTCTTAAAAAAATCACGAGGGGGCACAGCAAAAGGGGAGTCTCAAAATGCGTTTTCCCTTTTTATTTTGCCATAAGAAAGTTAGACACAGCTACAACACCCTCAGCTGAACTGAATTACTCCAAATTTGGCAGCCAGCTAGATCTGGGTCCAAAAAAGTATGGATATTTAACTCAGCGAAGGATCCACAGAGCCAACAGATCTCAAGATGAGATCTGACTGACTATCACTACATCAACAACCACGTGGCAGCAGCAATCTTAGGACTCGGAACTAAGTTCCTTGTCCTGGAAAAGTGTGAAACAAAGATATAAGGGGCAGGGTAAGCTAAACACATACATTTTAAAAAATTGTACTGAGAATTTACGCTAGATCCACAAATCTGTGGCAATTTGTTTTTTTTAAAAGCGGGTGCTCCATAGCTTCAAAAAAATAAAAACCCCAGGGTGGGACTTGGCCTTTGGTGAAATAGGTGTATTTGGAGAGGGGGCATGCACCCCCAATCTCCAAGCCTCCATGAGACCCTAAGTCAGAATGAGTAAAATGATACCTCACTTGTGTGGGTGGGCCGAAGGCCTGTGACTTGGAAGGGCCAAAAACATAGTGATTAAGGTATAGCACTGTGAATTCTAAGCACTACATTTTTAATAAAATAAGTTTTTAGCTGATTCTGCTTTGGACAGCCACACAAATGAGGTATCATTTTACTCTGGAGACAAACAGGAATGCTGGGTGGTAGGATATTTTGTGCTGGCACAGTGATCCCACACAACAATGTATGGAAAAAGTGGTTTTTCATCTAAATTTGAGGTTTGCAGGGGATTCTGGGTAGGAAAGCTTTGGGGGATCCACGCAAGCCATACTGCACTGGACTCCCCAGGGTATCTAGTTTTCGGAAATGTGTGGGTTTGGTAGGTTTCCCAAGATGGCTGCGAGCCCAGGGCCAAAAAACCAGATGCCCCCCACAAAACCAGGTAGTTTTATGATAGGTAATATTGAAGTCACCACAGTAGATTTGGGCCATTTCCTGTTGCAGCCACTATGCCTACCCACACAAGTGAGGTACCATTTTTATTGGGAGACCTGGGGGAATGTAGGTGGTAGGAAATTTGTGTCAGCCCAGTGATTCCACAACTTTCCCACACAGAAAAGTGAGAAAAAAGTTGATTTTTTCAGCTAAATTTGAGGTTTGTCGGGTATTCTGGGTAGGGAAACATAGGGGATCCACACAAGCCATACTTCACTGGACTCCCCAGGGTGTCTAGTTTTCAGAAATGTGTGGGTTTGTTACGTTTCCCTAGATGGCCGCCGAGCCCATCGCCTGTCACGGTTACTTGACCCATCCACACAAGTGAGGTACCATTTTTACTGGGAGACTTAGGAGAATAAGGGTGGGTGGAAGTTTGTGGACCAACGCAGATTCCAGAACTTTCCATCACAGAAATGTGGGGAAAATGTGGTTTTTCTACAAATTTTCAGGTTTGCAAGGGATTCTGAGCAACAGAACCTGGTGAGAGCCACACAAGTCACCCTGGGTGTCTAGCTTTCAAAAATGTATAGGTTTGCTCGGTTTCCCTAGGTGCCGCCAGAGCTAGGGTTCAAAATCTACAGCTAGGCACTTTGCCAAGAAAGGTCCAGTTTTCACTGTTAAAATGTGGTGTGTCCACATTGCATTTTGGGCTGTTTCCTATCATGGACACTAGGCCTACCCACACAAGTGAGGCATTATTTTAATTGGAAGACTTGGGGGAATATGGGTGGGTGGAAGTTTGTGGATCCGCGCAGATTCCAGAACTTTCCATCACAGAAATGTGGGGACATTTGTTTTCCTTATAAAGTTTGAGGTTTGCAAGGGATTTTGAGTAACAGAACCTAGGGAGAGCTACACAAGTCACCCAATCCTGGATTCCCCTGGGTGTTTTGTTTTAAAAAATGTATAGGTTTGCTAGGTTTCCCTTGGTGCCGGCAGAGCTAGGGCTCAAAATCTACAGCTAGGCACTTTGCAAAAAAGGGTCCATTTTCACTGTAAAATGTGGTGTGTCCATGTTGCGTTTTGGGCCTTTTCCTGTCACGGCTAGTAGGTCTGCCCAAACAAGTGTGGTACTGTTTGTCCTGGCATTTCTTGGCATGGTTACCCCAGACTTTTTGCCTCTACCTCCTCTATTTTTGATGCTGTGACAGATTTCGTTTTGCTGGCTTAGATTCTTTGCGTACTTTGCCACTGCTGATCAGTGTCATAGTGCAAGTGCTCCCTGAATAAAGTGTTATGGTAATTGGTTGTCCATATTGGTATGTTTGCCTTACTAGTACATTCCCTAGTAAAGTGCACTATGTGTGCCAGGGCTGGTAATGCAAATGCTACTAGTGGGCCTGCAGCACTATTTGTGCCACCCACACAAGTAGCCCTAAGAAGAGATCTCAGGCCTGCCACTGCAGTGTCTGCGCGCAGTTTGTTAACTGCCTTGTTGTCCTGGCAAGTGCACCCACTTGCCAGGCCTTACCTTCCCTTTCTTATGTACATTAGACACCCCTATAGTAGGCCAAAAGTACCCCCCTGGGCAGGGTGCAGTGTATGTGAAAGGGAGGACATGTACTGAGGTGTGTACCATGTCCTGACAGTGAAATACTGCCGAATTCGTTTTTCACTGTTGCAAGGCCATCTTGCCCATAGGACAGAATGGGAAATGCTGTGTCCCATGTTTCCAGCATATCTTCCTATATGCATAAGATGGAGAGATGGAGTTTAGTGTGTCCGAACTCAGAATTTAATAACATATATTTTTGTGAAGATGGTTTTTTAATTGTGTGTTTAGAAACGGCGCTATTAAGTGGCTGGTTTCTTGTCTCAAACCATCCTGTGTGCCTCTGCCTGGTTGTGTATTGCCTGTCTGGGTTTGGATCTGACAGGGTCTAGGAAGTGTCCTCACCCCATGGAGGAGTGGGTAAGACAGCAACAGGCTGGACTGCATTTGATGTGGGGGGAGGAGTAGTCCCCTGGATGTGAAGAGGGCTTTGTTTCTGCCCCCAGAGGCTGGCTCCAGCTCCTGCTGAGCATCTGGGCCCCAGCCCATCAAAGGAAGAGGGTGTGCACTGGCAGGAAGAAACCCAGGTCTGGTTTGGACCGGGGTCAGAGCCCCCTGAATACAAAGACTTCAGAGGCATTTAGCGGTATAAATATAAGAGCTGAAACCCCTGAACTCAAGACTGAAATCCATACTGAAAAAGGATTGAAACTACTTTGTGACCAAGAGGAACCTCTGCCAAAGAGACTGAAAAGAAAGACTGCCCTTGCTGTGTGTTCTGGGGCTGGCCTGCAGTTTGCTGATTTGACTGAGGAGATGACAAGGGACTTTGCTGTGTGCTGTGTCCCCCTGCTTGAGAGGACTTTGCTGTGTGCTGGGTCCTGAAGTAACTTGTCTCTAAGGGCCCGAGGAGAGCTTGTCCCCTGTTGTGAAACTCAGGAACATAAAAGTTTCCAAGTGTGTCTCAGCAACGCTGTGTGCGTGTGCTTTTAGGACGCCTGAGACTGCTGTGTGGTCCGTGGTGCTGTTTACAAGGTGCCCCGTGACCTCATTGCCCCTGTAGCGTGAAACATCGTCCACGCTGCTGCATTGCTGTTTGTGGCCCGAGCCGTCATCGTAACTGAGGCTGTGAGTAAAGATTGCCACCGCCGGCCCGAGCCACAACGTGCTAAAGGATTTCTTGAAGCTAAGGAAGCTACGAAGTGAACGGGATCGTGATCATTGTTCGTTGTAAGGAATCTACCCAAGATCGTCAATGAAGGAGTAGGCAGCGCTGTAACTCATCCGACTACAGCGTCGCCTAGCAACAGACCTGCAACGGGATTGAAATCGCCCAGCAGGACGTCCGACGAGCGGAGAGAGTGAGCGAGGCAGCGCAACCCCCCAGTTAACGCTTGGTTGAGAGCCGCAAGCGTGTGTGGCCTGGGGAGGTGTGCAGTAGGAGTACAGGAGTGCTCTGATCTCTGTCCCGCTGCACTGCGTTAAATGCGCTGAGTCCCTGAGCGGCCCGTACCTGCCCAGCAGTACCGGGGCCGCCCCTTTAAGCTTATGACCATTGTCTCTGCTGTTGGGGCCTAGTGGTGCCCGAGTTGACCGCACAGATTGGCTTATCGTATTATTCTTGCATTACGAACTGCCTGTTTCTTGCATTACGAACCGCATTATTCTTGCATTACGAACTGCCTGATACTTGTATTACGAACCGCATTATTCTTGCATTACGAACTGCCTGATTCATGCATTACGAACCGCATTATTCTTGCATTACGAACTGCCTGATTTTTGTGTTACGAATTGCATTATTCTTGCATTACAAACTGTCGGATTCTTGCATTAAGGACTGTCTTATTAATACATTAGGAATTGCATTATGAACTACATAGCATTGCATTAGGACTGCATTAGAGATCGTGAATTGCTCATTAATACCGCAAGAACCTAAAAGTGATTGCTGGCCCAATAACCGGCAAAGCAAAATATTACGAATATGCATATGTTGGATTTCTATCATTTGGTCTCATCGTATTCCTTTTTATAAAGATACTGCTATTTTTATGAAACCAGTATGGTGTCCATTTGTGGTGTTATCACTGTGTTACTGGGAGTGTGGGTGCAAATACTTTACACATTGCCTTGGAGATAAGCCTGGCTGCTCGTGCCAAGCTACCAGGGGGGGAGCAGGGGTTATCTAACCCTGACTAGAAGCAAAGGTCCCTATTTGGACTAAGGTACCTACTTCAGCCAACTAGAGACCCCCAGTTCTAACAGGTACCATTTCTACCGGGAGACTTTTGGGAATGCTAGGTGGGTGGACGTTTGAGCATCTGTGCAGATTCCAGAACTTTCCATCACAGAAATGTGAGGAAAGTGTGTTGTTTTTTTTTTTTTACAAAGTTTGAGGTTTGCAAGGGATTCTAGGTAACATAACTTAGTGAGAGCCACACAAGTCACCATATCCTGGATTCCCCTGGGTGTCTAGTTTTCAAAAATGTATAGGTGTGCTAGGTTTCCTTGGGTGCCAGCTGCACTAGGACCCAAACTCCACAGAGGCTATTACCCCGATATGCCAAGGGGGCAAAAAAAACTGTGGCTTTTTTTTGGGGGGGGCATTGGGATGCCCTTTCTGGGCAGCCCCAACCCCTACGTATAAAAAAGCCAACATATTCGCTGGCACCTCGTGGGTTCTCTGCCCCCCCAAGGGGCAGATCAGGGGCTCATGTCCCCATCTGCCTCCTGGGGAATAAGAAAGACTGTGGAATATTTTTGGGGGGAGGTAGGAGCATAAGCATACCCATTCTGGGCAGCCCCCCACTGCTGAATCTTGACTTTTTTTTACCCCGGGTGCCTAGTGCGCTCTATGCCCCCCGAGGGGGCAGATGAGGAGCTATTGTCCCCATCTGCCTCCCAAGGGGGGAGAGAGGCTGTGGCATTTTTTGAGGGTGGGGGTATTGGCATGCCCATTCTAGGCCACCCACACCCCTATGTATAAAAAATAAATAAAATGCCTGGTGCCTAGTGGGCTATTGCCCCCAACTGCCTCCTGAGGGGGGGGGGGCAGAAAGACTGTGGCATTTTTGGTGGGTGGGAATATTGGCATGCCCATTCTGGACAGCCCACACCCTAAACTTTGGGGGGAAAAATCCCTGGTACCTAGTGCCCTTTCTGCCCCCCGGGGGCATGTAAGGGGCTCTCGCCCCTTCTGCCTCCCAGAGGCGGTGCAGAAAGACTGTAGCTCTTTTTTGGGTGGGGCATTGGCATGCCCATTCTGGGAAGCCCCACTCCTATGAATATGAAAAAAATCCTGGTGCCTAGTGGACTTTCTGCCTCCTCGGGGGACAGATCAGGGGCTATTGCCCCCATCTGCCCTCGGAGGAGCGCAGAAAGTCTTTTGCCTTCTTAGGGGGGTAGGGTGGGGGCATTGGGATGCCCATTCTGGCATCTAGGGTGCTTCCCCATCTGACCCCCAGTGGGGGCAGAAAGACTGTCTTTGGCAAAATGTTATGGGGGGGCAAAGGGCCTTGCCCACGGGGCCGCTCCGCCCTCCCTGGTGTCTAATGGGTGGATCCCTGCTTGGGGATCACCCTACTGCGCCCATCCCCAAGCAGGGATCCACTAGGGAAGAGTACCATTGGATAGGGTAGATTCTCCCCATAACGTTTGATACCATGCTCTCTTCATCAACGATTAGAAGCTTCAGTTTTTTCAGTACTCTTGATACCCCATGACAAGCTTCACCAACTAATTTCTGATATTCCAGTTTGTTGTCATGTTCAACAGGTAGCATTATTAGTCAATGTAAAGTAGTTCCTTTAATGTTCTACTAACTTTTCAAAATGAACTGTTTCCTCTCTTGCTTGCTGCATTTCACTCTCCACCTCCTTCATAGCTATAGCTGCTGTATTTTGAATAGTTGGTTCCCCAAGAGGATCTTGATTCAGTGGTCCAGAATTTGGCTGCTTTGTGAACTCTCTTTGGCTACCTCAGCAGCAATGGTTTCTTCCCGTTCAATCTCATCTTTCATCATTTGCAAGTAGGTTGGGAAGACTGGACACTCAACGCTATCTTTCACACTGTTGAAAGTGTCTTCATAACACTCATAGGGGTATATTCACAAGAACGTGTGATAACTAACGCAAGAGTAGCGTAACGCAACTTTCAATATCACAGCCTATCGTGGGAAAATAACCCTGTATCGCAAAAATGCGAAATGCGAACGTGAACAAACATGCGATGAGGTCAATCGCAGTACAGAAATCAGCGAAGACCAGCTACAGGCCTGCGAAACCCATGCGTCTGGCGGAACAATGCACTATAAGTGCAAGAAAAAAAAAGCCACAAAACAATTCAAACTGCTTAGCAACATGGATGCACCCGGACCGAGTGCAGAGGACAAGCCGAACACCACAATCCTCACGGCGGACCAGCCAGGAACCCTGCGTCCGGGGAAGGGCAAGGAAAAGAGGAAGAAGAAGACGGGGTTCAGTCCGCAGGAGGACCGGATCATCATCAAGGAGGTGACCCAACATCATCAACAACTGTTCGGCACCTCCACTGCGGCACTGGCAACCCAAACAGAAATATGGCAGGCCATCGTCACCAACGTCAATGCAGTCTGGGTGTCGAGGAGGTCACTGGAGGATGTCAAGAGGCGCTGGCATGACCTGAAAAGGCAGACCAAACATAAGCTCGCCGCCAACAGGGAGGCAGCAATGGTGACTGGAGGTGGGCCTCCTGCGACACAGGAGGAGCTGGAATTTCCATAATTAACTGCTTATATACCACTCTAATCTTTTTACGCCCGACCATTAACAGTTCAATTACAGAAACGACCTCCATTAACAAAGGTTTTGGTCACACTGCCTTTAATGCCCTAACGACTTGACCATACAGGAACCAATGGTTGGCCGGGATACCGACCCGATGTTGGATGGCATCCAAACCTAGCAAATCATGGTCTCCCCATATGTCCCCAAGGGACCTAATACCAAAATTTCTCCATACCTGTAGTTTCCTATCGGCCCCAACATAGGGAAGTAAGCTTGAGTTACAGATCTGGAGATAACGATTCACTTTTGGGATTTTACACAGCTTCGAGATAGACCTCCAAACCTCCCAAACACCTTCCAAGATCTTCAAGCGAGGCCTCTTATAATACCTACGGTCCACCTCACGCCACAACAACCCGAGAGCCTGTTCCCCGATTAACAGTTCAAAGATGGAAGGTAAATCCTGGGCTGGCATATTGATTACCCCAGAATTAACCTCCTGTTGAAACAGGATGGACATTTGTGTCAAAAGACATGACCAGTGATATAATCTCAGATTTGGCAGGGCCAGACCACCCCTTTCCCTGGGGAGAGACATATAATTAGTTGATCGCCTGATCCTGCCATACTGCCAAACAAATTTGATAAAAATAGACTCCAACCTTTTGATAGTTTTTTCCTCCAGAAATAAAGGTATGGCTCTAAACAGATAGAGAACTCTGGGAAAAATAGACATTTTTAGAACATTTACCCGCCCAATCAAAGAAAGATGTAACACATCTATCCTCTTTAGCTCTTTTTCAATGGATTTTATGAGTGGAGGATAATTCTCATTGATTATTTCCCCGACTGAGGCATTGATCTTGATCCCTAAATAGGTTGCTAAGTCCACATACCTCGAATCAATTTTAGCTATATTCGGAGAACAGATTATTTGGGTTTTGGACTCATTAAGAAGGTAGCCCGACCTCTTACCAAATTCCTCTGCAATTTCAACCAGGGCCGTAAGCGCCTGCTGAGGGTTAACTGTATTTATTGCCAGATCGTCGGCATTGGCCAGAATATTGCAAGTATGGCCATTACATACCACCGGGCTAATCCTGGAGGACTCCATGATTTTCTGGATAAGTGGGTCTATATACAGTGCGAAGAGGATCGGGGAGCAAGGGCAGCCCTGACGGGTACCCCTCTTAATATCTATATTCTCAGAGCTCTCACCCATAACTACCACCCTACCAACCGGATCTACATACATTGCTTTGAGGGCTCTGATAACTTTTACACCGAATCCTCTCCCCAACAATACACCCCATAGGAAATCCCAAATGACCCTATCGAAGGCTTTTTCTGCGTCGAGCAGGATCATGGCCATCTCCCCTCCCCCTGCCCCCTGGACGTCAAACAGCGCTATTGCTCTTCTAACATGGTCCGTTGTACTGCGGCCCGGAATAAATCCATGTTGCCAGGGAGAGACGAGACCGCCAATGATCCTGCCCAACCTCTTAGCCCATACCTTAGAGTATAACTTGGTGTCCGCATTTATGAGCGAGATCGGGCGATAAGAGCTGAGTTTCTCCGAGGGTTTCCCCTTCTTGTGAAAGACCACTATGTTGGTTTCTCGCCATGAGGCCGGAACCGCCCCCGTACACATTATTCCGTTAAACGGATCCACCAGTAATGGAATAACTACTGGTTCTAAACTTTTATAGACTTCCAAGGGGATCCCGTCCGGGCCAGCGGCCTTACCAGAAGCTAGTTCATGCAGAGCTTCTATGATCTCTCCCCTGCTAATATCCCTATCCAGTTCATCCTTCTCCAAGGTGTTAGGGCGGGGGCCATTATCCACCACATCAATGCCTTGGTAATCAGTTCCTTCATCATACAGGCGCTGATAAAAATCTTTAAATGCCTGTAAAATCTCATTTGGTTGTGTAAATACCTCGCCATTTTCCTCAATCAGGGAAATAATATTCCTAGCTCTCCCCTGTCTTATTTGTAGGGCCAAAACTCTACCTGCCTGCTCCCCCGTTTCATAACGTTTAGCCCTAGATGTTTGATACTCTCCCACAGCTTTCTGGGTCATCAACTTCTGAAGTTCAGCTCTAATTTTTAACAATTCGCTCTGACTCTTCCTACTGTCCCTGCCCCTGATTATATCCCTCATATGCTGTTCTTCTGCTGTAGACAGGATACCTACTAGTCTCTCACCTTCCCCCTTATCCTCCTTTCTTAACCTGGCCCCAAGACTTATAGATTCCCCCCTTAAAGCCGCTTTAAATGAGTCCCAAACAGCGGATCTGGAGGCACTATATCTATTGGCGGCAAAAAACTCATCTGCCCATTTCAAAATATGCCCGGTGAATCTAATATCTCCCAATAGTTGCCTCTCAAAAGTCCACCTGGTCCTGACCCTAACAGAGCCGGATATTTCATAAGACAAAATAAGCGGATTGTGGTCAGACAATAGCTTCGGTGGTTTCGTTATTCCTACCTTATTTAATTCGTTGGTAGAAATGAAAAAATAATCCACTTTAGTGAATTTCTGATGGGGATTTGAAAAATAAGTATAACCCTGATTTAATGGCTCTTTTGCGTCCCAAACATCCTTAAGCCCATGTGAATTAATAAGGGCCTTTATTGCCCTAAACACTCTAGGTTTTCTACCCTGATACATCACGGTGTCGCTCCAAACAGCGGAGATATTAAAATCGCCGCACATGATAATGGGGGTTGGCCAGGATGCAAGTTCTAGTTCTAAAAAATCAAATAGCTCCGGATCGTCTTCATTTGAACCATACACCACACAAAGTGTCGGGCCGCTTTCGAGTTTGAGTAGAACCCATCTACCATTGCTATCCGACTTAGTCCGTCTAACCCCACCCAGAGTTTTTTTAACTAAAATCGCAACCCCCCTAATTGTAGAAGATTGGGTAGAACAGGCCACCAGCTCAAAGCCGCTAAGGGACAGCAATTTTCTTTTAGACCATGGGAGGTGGGTCTCCTGAAGACAGAGAATATCGATTCTGTTACTCTTGGTAAAGTGGCCCAACCTTAGACGTTTCCTCCAGTCATTCAGCCCGCCTATATTTAAAGAACAAACCCTAATGCGAGTCACCTGAAGAAGAGAGAAGAACAGCACAATAAACCTGCTTTTCGAGCTGCCTCTGCATCACTAACAACAATATCTGACCAAACAGAACAAAAGAAAAAGAATTAAAAAAAAGATAAACAAGATGAAACAAACTGCAATTTTTTCCCTTATTTTTCCCCCATTGACCCCTACACCCCCGCCTCCCTCCCGACCACCCTGAACTCCCTCCCCAGCAGTGTGAGCCACACCCCAGACGCTAACCCTCACCCGGACCCTCCTAGGTGAAGCGCTCAGACTAGGTCTGTGCATGTGATGGTGCTGCAGTGAGTGAGTGAGGACAAAGCTAGGAAAACCAAATATCTAAAACCCTTAAATGCCCCTTAGCTTGACAATATCTACTTTTACCATTTTTTATCTCAACAAAACACACCACAAACCAATGACCCCAATATGAGGCTACTTGACACCCAGAGTTCGGTCGACCAGCTAGTCAGTCTTCCTATCCAAAGTGACCAGGTACTCCTTTACTTTAATTTCTGATGAAAAGAAGAGGGTCCTCCCATCATTAACCACTTTTAACTGGGCCGGATTAACAAGAAAGGCCTGGATTCTCTTCTCCTGGAATGATTTGATCATTTCCCTCAATCGCCATCTTCTTTCCACGGTCGAGTGGCAGTAATCCGGACGGACGAAGAAGGAAAAACCGTCACCATTCCTCCTGGCGTCTGGTCTAGCCTTTTCAGCAATGGACTGTCTCAAAATGAAGTTGCCCAAAAATATTAATACTGCTCGAGGTTTATCGCCTTCCTTAGCGTTAGACCGGACCTTAAAAGGGGTACGATGAACTCGTTGTATCTCATTAGCCCAATTCCAGCTTGACAGTTCAGGAAATGCTTGTTCAAAAAGCTTGATTATAAATGCCCTTATGTCCGGCCCTTCCCTCCCCTCCGGGATCCCCAAGACCCTCAGGTTATTTCTCCGGAGCCTGTTCTCCATCTCCTCCATTTTCCACTGTAGATCCGTAACCTGAGAGCAGTGGGCGTTAACTTTACTGGTGGCCTCGGCTACCTCGACCTCCGTGGATACCACCCTGTCCTCCAAATTCGAGACTCTATCGGCCGTGTTAATACAAGCTTTTGATAGTTTCCTTACTGGCACAGGAGGAGCTGGAAGAGCTGGAGCAAATAGTGGCCACAATCTGCAGTGAGGAGACGGAGGCAGGATTGGGGGGCCTGGACACAGCACAATACAACCTGACACAACAGCAACAGGGTGAGTAACGACCAGCGACTTGGGGGACGGGGGGAGATGGGCACAATGGCACACATGCACAATCAAGTCTAGCACACTGCACACCCACAATGACTGTGGAACATGTCCCTGATTGGCTTGTCACACTACAGTACACATAGAAATTCCAAGTAGGCCCCCACCCACAATGTGCACAGAGGGCCCCCCTCACCAACAACACAACCGACCCATGCATATGTGCTGAATCCAGCAAAGCAGCGGCTCTGTGACCCACACTGACAATGCATGTAACACTGTCCGATAGCATGGCAGCAGCCAGTAAAATGACATGGCCCATGAATCAACATCAAGGTAGCCCAGTGCAGATCACATCCGTAAAGGAGCAGGTCACACTTTGACATGTCCACATGTATCCACAACCCATGCCCTACGAAACACGCAGCAGACAAACAATGCACCAGGCCACAAAATCTGTCCGAGAGCACTTATGACCGAAGTCAAAAGCAAATCAGGCCCCAAAAGCACACAATTCTAAGGCACTACACTTCTAAGGGAGCAGGCCACATGAAATCAGAGCTGCAGGGGCAACTCCCCCACAATGCAGCACACACACATAGCAATCACAGGACATCAGCAACGACGGCAATGTGGTACAATGTGCAACACCAGCACCACAGGACAGAGCTCACAACAGGTACCGCTCGTGCGTAGTAACTGTCCACTCACATCTGGCATTGCCTGACACAGTGTGATGATAATGAACGGGTACTACCAGACATCCGTCATGTATGCGGAAAACACACTGACTGCCATCAAATAGCCAGCTCCGCCCAAACAGTCACAATGTACATTGGCATGCAGTCTGAATGTAAACATCTGAAAATCAACAACATACATGTGAAACTCTGTTAACCTGCATCTCTTAACATTTCAGAGGGACAATCACCACCTACTGCAGAGCAGAACACAAACCCCATCATTGATGATGTAGAAGACAAACTGCAAATATGTCAAGATACTCTCCAACGTATACTGGACAGCCTCTGCACCCCACCCCCAGGAGCAGGTCAGGCCAGCTGCCTTGAGGTGACCCCACCACCTGCACACACCACTCAGCAGGAAACACATACCACCACGGCTGTCTCCCAGGACCCCCACAAACAATACATGGAGCACATACAATGTGTGTGGTCTTCCCAGGTGGAGTTGGCTGAACAGCTGCGGTTCGGTTTTGAGCTCATTGCAGCCAAACTCAATGCCATACGTGGGTGTCTGAGTCCCATCAGAGACCACGTACAGTCCCTATCGGACACCCCTGTCTGCACCATGCTCAGCCACAGATGACTGCAGCAGGAACATCGACACACACAGCTTCGGCCCCTGATGTGTCCGTGGCACACAGTGATACTGCCCCATCACCTTCGCAGTCTGATGTGCCATTAGCACACAGTGATGCAGCCATCACCCCGCCACACACACCGAACACACCGAACACAGAACCTGTATCAGGGGAGTAAGAAGGGGATGTGAACTACTGTGTGAGGAAGGAGGCAGTAGCAGCCATCACCACCGTATGGCCTGTCCCTGCCTGGTTAGGACCTATGCACCATGGCCTGGCAAACCCCTCCTAGTGACCCCTGGAACACTCTGCGGCTTTCACCAACACCCCGACATGGACTGCCATTTCTTCACAGCAGGCCAATTACACAGCTATCCTGCTGCGGACTGCACTCTCCCTCTTCCCAATCTCTGTGCAATCCCTAAAGGACTCTGGTTGGCCCACCACTGGGCTTCCATGTGATGTGGACTTGGTTGGCCATGTATCGCCCCAGCTCCGTCAATCACCTGAATGTGAATAAAACATTCAAAATCACACAGATGTGTCATCACTATGTTCACTCACGTATGGAGTTGTGGCTGGATGTAGGAACAATGTTTGCACATGAAGGTACACCCTGGTAACTGACATCTATGCGCATGTGTATCCCTGCAACACATGGCCAATTGGCTGACTGTGAAGGTGAGTACTAGCTGTGTCCCCATTGCACATCAACAACAATCTCACAACCCCCAACGTAGGCACACATCCATGTACTGAATAGGGCTGTGTGTTGGACTGACCCAAACGAAAGCAGGCCAGGAGTAGTGTCCTACATCACATGTGACACCAGAAGTTCACGTCGCATACCTACTCAAACACAGCTGTGTGGTCACATTCTGTTGTGATATACGACATTGCTCCACATGGTCAGAGGTTGGACATCATACTCACATTGTTGTAGTCACGTAAGTGCACATGACATCCAGCACCAATCCAAAAACACTGTCTGGCTCACAGAGGTGGATCTTGCCAAAGGGACAACCCCCCCCATTGCACAAGCGTCAGTCAGTTCCTTCCTGTGTAGGGACGATGCTCATTGTGGCACAAGAGTGGACAATCCAAACAACACACCTCACAGTTAGACACCAGTGGAGTTGCATTGACTTTATTGGCATGTGCGTGTCAGTATGGACGAGGCAACGACCACAACAGGCAGGGACATGCTTGAGACACTTACACACAGCATGGGTACATGTCGAGGTTCAGGAAATTTTGGGGCTAAAATGGGCAACATTCATCACGGATGGCAACGCTCTCAGTCCGCCTTGCCATGCTGGATGAGTCATGTTTTGTTTAGCATATGCCCATTGCCCCGTGTGAGGGGGCACGACTCACTGTCCATGGGATCTGCCTGGTGCTCTGCCTCCGGAGTGCGCCGATTGTCTACCTTGCTGATGCTGATCAGGTTTGAGGGGCCGACAGATTCACATGTCGTGCTACATTGCCATGTGTGTGCTCTCCCCCAGCAGTGCGTCTGAATTGGCAACTTTGCCAAACAACGCTGTGTTCCACCGGGCATGGACCTGCATCACCCTGCACAGGTATGTGTACACAGGCGTTGTACCATGCACATGCATCCAGAGCCCGGACGAAGGTAGACGTTTTCCATATTGTGGTGGGATATGTGAGCAATCCCCATGATGCAACAAGTTGTTGGGACATGTGCTGTGGGTGACAATTGAATGTGGTTGCAGAAACGTAGTTACTCGTCCATGAATGCCTGTGCAGCTTCATGTGCAATATGTTTCAATAGTACGTCGTTGTCGTGTTCAAGGAACACCAGGGTGAGCAAATCTATTAAGTGGTCCGGGTAGGTGTGCTCAGCCCACGTCGTTTCTGTTAACCTGCATCTCCCCTTAACATTTCAGAGGGACAACCACCACCTACTGCAGAGCAGAACACAAACCCCATCATTGATGATGTAGACAACAAACTGCACATATGTCTAGATACTCTCCAACATATACTGTACAGCCTCTGCACCCCACCCCCAGGAGCAGGTCAGGCCAGCTTCCTTGAGGTGACCCCACCACCTGCACACACCACTCAGCAGGAAACACACACCACCACGGCTGTCTCCCAGGACCCCCACAAACAATACATGGAGCACATAAAACGTGTGTGGTCTTCCCAGGTGGAGTTGGCGGAACAGCTGCGGTTGGTTTCGAGCTCATTGTAGCCAAACTCAATGCCATAAGTGGGTGTCTGAGTCCCATCAGGGACCACGTACAGTCCCTATCGGACACCCCCTGTCTGCACCATGCTCAGCCACAGATGACTGCAGCAGGAACATCGGCACACACAGCTCCGGCCCCTGATGTGTCCATGGCACACAGTGATACTGCCCCATCACCTTCGCAGTCTGATGTGCCGGTGGCACACAGTGATGCAGGCATCACCCTGCCACACACACAGAACACACCAGACACAGGTGTGCTCAGCCCACGCCATCTCACCAATCCGCATCACAGCCCAATATGGGAGCGCCTTGGTGTTGTCACTATACACGAGGAATTGTGCAATCTCCCATGCACAACCACTAATACATACACAGTATGTCAGGGCAACCCATGCACGGCTGTCTCAGTTACACTCCTGTTCATGATCCAACAGGGGGCGCAGACACAGGTCATAGTCCAATTAATCAACAGTGGTGTTGGATAGGCAGACATCCATGGGACACTCGAATGTGCATGTTTGGCAGTGGAACCAGGCCTGGACGCAGGTCATGTAGGCAATGCAGAAGCTGAGCCAGTAACTGATCCGCAGCACTGCCAGTGGAACTGCACCCAGTAAATGCAGCATACGTGCACAGTACTGTTCCACGTGATGGGGGTTGTGCATGTGCCTGGTGTAGCCTGCAATTGGGTTGGTGCGTCTCGTGGAACCGGCACACTTCTGAACTGCGGCAGTTGTGTGGAGGATATGCCACAGCTCTGAGCAATGACTCAAATGTGTGTGCAACGTTGGGGAGAGTGGCTTGCTGATTATGTGTGTGTCAAGGGCATCCCATGCATGGGTACCACAGGCAGGGGCTTCTGTGTGTGGAGTGTGGATGAGTCGGATAGTTCATTTGCAGAATGCGTGGTGTGGGAGTCTTACCCGTATGCCATGGCATCTCTCTCGGCTGTTCCAGGCACGTTCTGGACCAAGGTCAGAGGTGCAGCTGTCCTCCCGCCTTCTGCATTGGAACAATGGAGCTTTCATTCCTGATGTTTGTCTGACTACTACTTGCGTTTTAGGGATGTGATGTGGCTTTGGTGCTGAGATTGGGACCCGGCCTTGGGCTCATGGTGTATGGATGGTGATACACACACACACATGTTGGCATGTGGAGCCAGGTGGCTGAGAGGCCTTGTGCTGCTTGTGCAATCTCACTCCGTCTCTCTCCCTTGCTCTCTCCCTCTCTTTCCTTTTTTGGGTACATGGCACACCTTCTTCTCTTGGATTTGGTCTTCCAGGCTGTGTGCCACTGATTGTCCGGTGAGGAGCTGCTAGGACTCATCCTAAGTGTTGTCTCAGCTTTTTTTTGTATGGTGTTTTGTGTTGGTGATTGCATTGCTGTTTGACTGAGGCTCCATTTTCTGGCCACGCAGGTCTGTTAAATTTCCTGCTTGTGCGACATCAGGCATAATGTTTGTATTGGGATTCGTGGTGTTGGTGTGCAGTTTCTTTGTCTGGGGTTGGGGGTGGTCCCGGTGGGGGGGTGTTGTGTGCCAGGGTGTGGTGTCGGTGGGGGTTGTGGCCCTCTTGGATGTCCGGGCCACATGACGGGTGGCTCCATGGTATCTGTTGCCCTTCCAATGTGGCCCTGGGCTGGTCTCCCTTTTGTGGTGCTGGCTGCCATCCGACTTAACACCAGGTCAGAGCAGGTGTAGATTTCCTGTTGCTAACACGCCTTTTTGCCGGTTTTGTGTTCTTATCCCCGATCTGGCTGATCATTAAGAATGTTGATGAGTGGTGTTGTCGCGGCTTTTGGCATGGGAACGCCTACTCTGCATCTCATTAGCGATAGTTGCAGAGATCTTAAGTGGCGATGTTTTTTGCGGCTGCTATCGCGGGTAAACTGGTGCTCTGGGCTGTTAGCACCAGCTTGTGAATGGGTAGGTAAATTTATCAGGATTTTGGCTGCGATTAAGTGCCGTTGATTTGGCGATTGCTCCTTGTGAATATGGCCCATAGTGTCTAAGTAAATCTGATTTAGCACACCATGGCTTAAACAACTGCAAAAAAGCAGAGTAGAAAAGCTCTCCTTTATGCAGAGTTTGGCAACTTAGCTTTTGGTGGTTAATTAGATTTCCTTTGTTGTGTTTCGCCAAAGAATCATCACATCCGAGTACTGAATTAATCCCTTTATATATGTTTTCAGTTACATTACTTCTATATGTAAAATATTGAAGTACTTAATAGAGACACATGTTTTGAAGATGTGGCTTTCTTCTTGTGTAGTATGTATCCACCATATTAGATTTTCTTATGTCTCTACTTTCGGGATCAAATTCTGAAAGATACTGTATTTCTGGGAAAGACTTTAACACTATATGTCAACTGTTTGCAAGGCCTAGACTAACCCATACAATTCCCCATGACTTTGAGAACAAACTAGCGAAGCTCAACCGGTCGGAGCAGTGATACGATTCTATTTCTCTGTTGTAAAGTATTTTCAAGCTGAAACTATTTAAGTTCTTGGTAAGACTTTTCTCTGCAGAAATCCCCTCCGCCTTCTCTTTCTTTTTTCTCTAATTTCATTATATATGAAGTCACATAGTGCGCAAACAACGATGGAGATGTCTGCAGAAAATTGTAGGTCCACATTTGTATTCCACATCTTGAGGCTAACAGGGTTGTAGTCATTAATTTACTTTGAAGCCTCTACTCTTCTGAGATTGCATGTATTTTGTTATGATTTCAATGTAAGTGTATGTCTGAGTGAAAACAAAAAGCTGTTCACTCTTCCTTCAGAAATAACAGGTCATGGAATCCAAAACGACATCTTGTGTAAAATTTTCCTTTGCAGCTGTATTTTCCGCAACATTACTTCCGACATCTTTGAGTTTGAAACTGTAGAACTTGTTTTCTCAAGCTCTTTTTATCATTGTCTCTTAGGATGGCGCATGTCACATACTATTCTATGAAACTCAAGACAGACTCCTCACTGTCTGTTCCAAATTGTGGTGCATATTTTACCCATAATAGCATGTGAATATGTGGAGCACCTCTGGCTTGGTCCTCTTTATGCCCAAATAAATCAGTTACTTCACCAAGAGGATTACTATTGTTGTAAATGATAGACATCATGACTTGAAACATGTGGTTGAAATATCTCCAAACATTTGCTAGGATCCAATGCATAATGTTCTCTAGCAGTCTTCACTTTGATGTCCTTTATGTATGAGTTTGCCTCTCACAAGAATTCAAGCAGGTCATCCGACACATACTCAGCACAACTGAGTGTTAAAAACCAAGTAGGTGCTCCTAGGTTCTCAACATGAATTTCAGCTCACCATGATGACAAGACCAATACACGTTGGTGCCTTTTGCTTCTTTCATTTGAAAGAGATCAATAGTATCACCAATATTCTCTTTAGAATGCAGAGGATGAATACTGTAGTGTCCCCTTTTCAATCTGACCTCTTAATGATGATATGTCATCCTCCATATGTGTTATGTCTTGAAGAACATCTATATTTTTATTATATATATTTTTGTACCAGATATATTGTTGCTTTTTTTTTTTTTAACTATGATCCACTAACTCTTGCCATATGTTTTTTTCACTTGGTAGAGACTTAATTGACTTGAATAATAAGTGCTTCTTCAATTTCTACCTGCGCCCATACAGTTTCAGTATTCTGCTCGAAGTCTAAATTACACAGCTCTACCTTTAAGACGTTTCAGTAACTCTGTTGGAGGTAAATTCCCTTTGGCTCCATATGAACTACAGCTTGGAATGGATGTATACATTGGATTAGAATTGATTCATAAACATTTAACTCTTGAAGTTCTTGTGGGATTGGAACTAATTCTAACTTGTGGACTGCTCTAGTTGGCATTTTATTATTCTCCAACTTATCATAACAGTACTTACATATAATTTGCTTTGTGGAACAATCAAAGCGTTCCTCTACAAATAAATAAGCTGCAAATTAAAGCCACTTATCTGTGTTCTCTTTTTTAGTTTTTGAAGACACAAGAACATAATGAGTTTGAATTTTGTAGTGAGTGTGCCAACAAAATATACAAACACAGTTTGGTTTCTCTGAACAAACTGTTCTCGAACGTTATCCACAGTAATACTTGTATCCTGTTCCGCTACGATTGCAAATACAAAGTCCTCATTTACCTACACTCCTATTCAGGACCAAAGAAATTAAAGTGAACATCAGCATGGACGTTTTCTACCTCTGCTGCTGTACCATGCAAAAGAGTTATATTTGCTTCTCCTAAACACAGTGCAGGAGATTTGACATAACAAAGCTTCCTAAATAAAGTTCACATTTTAGAGAGGTAAGCAGCTAACATTCTGAAGTGATGAAATGTTCTTTGATGGAAAGGCTAGCGAATGTCCCTGTAAATTTGAATATTTCCTTACTTTGCATGATCCAATCCTTGCAAAACTCCTATTTTTTGTTTTACACTTTTGTATGGAAAGTTACATAGGAAATTTCACAATATATCTATAGATTTCTGCTGAACACTGTAAACACTGCCTACAGTTCCATTTATATACACAGGCCTGTCTATGCCTTTCCTGTACCTCATCAGCTATCACTTCCTGTACATTTCTATGTACCATCACCTCTTTTGGAATAGGATTACCATCCTTCATCTCATAATATTGTCTAGATTCTTCAACTGCATGCACTGTGCTCTCTTGCAATTAGCTTTCTTCATTAAAGAAAGGCTTATTAATAGAAGTATATCTCCATTCACCACTGAAAACATTGCAAAAGGTACTTCTATTGACAAGTCTTTTCTTTTGGCTTATTTTCCTCATAGACAACTCTATTTTATCCAGTGTCCTCATTCTGTTTAGAATCAAAATGAATAGATTCCTTTTTGAGAGAAAATGCCTTGTCAACTACATCCTCCACACATTCCTTTTCTATGACTGCTTCTCTTCTTCTTTTATGCTTCTTCATAGTTCTGAATTACTCTAACACAGAACATTCTAACTTCGATTTCCTTAAACTATATGATTTTTTACTCTTCATATCATGCAGATTTTCTCCTTTCTTAGTTGATCTCAAACTTTGGTTTTTATTTACTTGATTTTGCTGGCTTTCCAGTTGTGCACATACTATTTTATGAAATGCCGTTGTTCTCTCACCAGCAGCTCTTTTCTCTTTCACCACTTTCTCCACCTTTTCCCCCTTTTGTTTGTCAATTCTGAGGAGATAGTATCCTTGCCTCTGTTTATTACTTTTCTCACTTTTTGATGGCATTGTAACTGTCTGTATTTAACTAGAAATTGATAACTGAAAAGAAAAGACATAAGTACATTTACCTTTTAATTATCAGATTACATATTTAAAGTATTTAACTACCAACATAAACAGTTGTCTTATTATAATATAGCTAACATTACTCTATTAGGTTTCATGTGTATCTGTGTGAGTCTTTATCTGTGTCAGTGTATGCATTAGTATCTCACTGGGTGTACTACTATATCCATTACTGTATTCCTATGTATCTACCCATGCTTAAAAGACTCCTTGTTTCAATGGCTGGCTAGGGTGTGTCAGTACTTCACTAGATATCTGAGTGAGTTTAGGAGTTGAACTGTAGAAATGTTTGAGTAAGTGTGCCAGTATGTGACTGTCTGTTTTACTACCTCTATCAGTTTCTAAATGTGTATGTAATTGGCTGAACAAATAGCTTAGGGCCTGTGTTGGTGAATACAGCGGTATGTAACTGTGTCTGCAAATGCCTTTGTTTGTGCTCCATACATAACTAGTATCTGAGCATGTAAGTGAATGCATAAGTGCATCTGTAGTGTCTGACTGCATGAGAGAGAGACTGTAAGCTTTTGAGAACATGTATGTCTCTTGCATTATGGGTGGTATACTGTATGTAGTACTTGGCATAGGAGCCTTCAAGTGCATGAATAACTTAGTGACTCTGAAAAGGACATCTCTTACCTTTTAAGCACAAAACACTGTGCTTTATGACATACCTACAGCCTATCTCAGAGGTGAGTTATGTATAAAGGTAGTTCAATTCAATTCAATTCAAAGAATCTTTATTCAAATTATAACAATTCATAAAAGCACATCTTATAACACATAAGAAAATCTAAGTCCCAAATAAAAGGCATACAGATTAAAGCACATCATTATTTACATTTCCATCGTTCTGCGCGCATAAACAGCAATCTTTAAAAAACTGCAAACACGAAAAATGATTTCCTCATTTTCAAGTGTTAACATTGCCTGATAAGATTTGACCAAACTAATTGGTCTAAGTTTTTTAAAATAAGAAGTTAAAAACCATCTTGTGAATAAAAATCACAGAGAAAAAAGAAATGCAAATCATTTTGTTTACTTTGTCCATTACAGGGACAGCTCATCGTGGTTGTACTTTCCTGGTAACCCAAGGGGAAATTTAACAAATACCTAATAGTTCCAGCCCTCAAGCGACATAAAAGGCTTCTTTCCCAATTTGTCAGTTGTATCGTTAGGTATAATGCAAGGGGATATCTGGGTACTACTATATCCATGTACCTCGTAACTGTTGGTTTCTCTTGTTCCCTCCTGAGTCTCTTTTGGGAGTACAGTACACTTAATGCCTCTTTTAGTTCGGATTTCTTAATTTTGCTGGCATGGGTAGGGTTAATAAAAATATTATCCATGCCTATTTCTCGCAAATTTGTGTGTATATAAGAAATCCACGGGATCTTCAACCCCCTATCACAGCTTAGACAATCGGTTATTATTTCTTGCGTAAGTGACGCTGATTTATTCATCCAGACCGAGTGCCAAAATAGCACTGGTCGGGAACTAACAAAATCTGAGATAAAATTTAGATTTAATTCATGGTGTGTAATAAAATTAGATGTAAAAATTGGCACGTTTAATAGTCTCCTACAGAACCGATTCTCCACTCGCTGGATAGAGTTGCTGTTCCCAATGCCCCAAACTTCTGCTCCATAAGTTGCCACTGGGGCACATTGAAGTTTAAAAATCTTAGCAATCGCCTTGGTAACTCCCGATCTCTTTGGTTTGGGAATACTTAAAATTGAGTTTGTGGCCTTTGAGAATTTGCTCGTGGCCTGGGCCATATGCCCAGACCACGAGCCATTCGCAGCAAAGGTCACACCCAAATATGGAAAGGTATTGGTAGCAATAAGTTTTTCTCCCCCGACCAGTTTGGGGCTCAATTGTCGTTTGCCAGGGCCAGTTGCCATTATAAAAGATTTTTTTAAATTGACTCGTAAATCCAAGTCATCCTTAAATGTGGTAAAATTAAGAACCAAAGAACGGAGCGAGTTTGGCGTACGTCCCATTAGCACCGCATCATCTGCGTACAGAAGAGTGGGTATGGCTTTACTATTTATTAAAGGTACGTCTGGTTTAAACTTTACAAGATAATTACTGAGCCCATTTATATAGATAATAAAAAGCAGGGGAGCTAAAACACACCCCTGTCTGACTCCTCTTCCGATTTCAATGGGTCCAGACAGTTCCCCACCGACGCCTATTCTCACTCTGGACTTTAGGTCCGTATGTAAAAAAGCTAAAAAGTGGACCAGAGAGATATCTAAACCATACTCTAATAAAATAGTCCAAAGTTTGGACCGATTAACCAAATCAAAGGCGGATGACAAATCCATAAATGCTAAATAAATAGGTTGGGAGCGGGCAATGTTATATTTGTCAATAATTAATTTAAGATTAAGGCATTGTTCCACTGTGCCGACCCTTGATCTGAATCCTAACTGGCAAGGGGATAGTATCCCAGTCTCCTCTGTCCATGTAAATAATCTGTTGTAGATAACACGACCTAATATTTTCAGTGTGTTATCTAACAGTGAGATTGTTCTATAATTTATAGGGTCGGACCTATCACCTTTCTTATAAATTGGAACTATTATGCTAGTACTCCATGTATCAGGCATTAATGATTCAGGCAAACTATTAAAAACATTCACCAATTTGGGTGCCCAGAAATCAGGTTGCCATTTAATGAGATCTATCGGAAGTCCATCTGGGCCGGGGGCCTTATTGCCAAGACTCTGAGCGATTGCCTCCTCCACTTCTCCGATGGTTATCTTTAAATTGTGAGAAGTTTCGGGGATGTTAATGATTGGGCCTTTTACCGGGGCAGCATAGATTTTAGAGAAATGTGATTCCCAAGAACTAGCGGAAATTGGAGTAAATTGTTGGCCCATATTCCGGAGTTCTTTTACTGCTGGCCAGAATAAATCACTCGATTTTATTCCTTCAGCGGTCAGAGCCAATGCCTCCCAGCGTTCATCCAGGAGCGTAGATCTCCTTTTCTCTAGTGCTAGTTTATAAGCCTTCCTTGCTACACTTACGTTTACTCCAATTCTAGGAACTTCTGCAAGTATCTTGCGTAAGTTCCTATTAGCCACAGAACAGCTGTGGTCAAACCACCTGGGATCTTTAGGGCTCTGAGGGGCTTGAACCATCAGCATAGTCCTAACTGTGGCACATATTTTGCTAAAATATATTATAGTTAGCTGGCCACTAGTTGTTTGGTCTAGGCAAAAATCTATGCACTGCTGGTTTTCCCTTAACAGAGATCTCATGGTTCCTGCTTTATCTATACCTGTCCATTTTAACCTTAATTTGGTAGTGGATACACTTAAATCTTTTGCTCCCTGCAATGTACTGTAAACCGGTTTTGGTGCCATTTTAAATATTACAGTTACAGGGTTGTGATCCCCAAAATCAGTGACTACCGTATCGGTTTCCATTATACGATCAGCCATGCCAGGAGAGACAAAAATGAAGTCAATAGTGGAGGTACTGACTGATCCTCTATGTGTGGGTACCAGCCGCTGCGATAGTTCCAGACCGTGATCCATTATGTTACTAAGAATATGGTGATCTAAGAAGGCTCTCAATTCCTGACCCCTGTGATTAACAAGGGGTCCCTTTCGCTGCTCTGCCTGCCATGCATCTCTTGGGAGCTGGGCACTGAAATCCCCGGCCACAACAATCTCAGGCCCAACAATTTTCCCCCATCTATCAACTAATATAGAAATGAAATTAGAGAGTGCTATAAAATTCTTATTTGGGACTGTTATAAAATCATTATTATAAAAATGTATTAAAACAAAGGGATTTTTCTGCTTATACTCAATGGCCTGTATGTTGGCATTATCAGTCTCAATGGCCCTATGGTTTCCCCCGGCCATTATACTGAGGCCAACAAACAAACCACCAACAGCCCGACCATGTTGCGATTTATGCGCTGGTATATTATAACAGTGAAACCCATTGATGTGCAAATTATAAGGGGCCCACGTTTCTTGGAACATGATTATGTCGTACCTTGTAATTAACTCCACCCAGTCTTTATCTTTTAGTCTGGGTTCAAGGCCAGCGACATTCCAACTAAGTATTTTTAGGTCATAGACTTTATTGTGGCCTTTTATTGGAAGTCTAATAGGTTTGTGCATATATAGGGATAAGTCTTTAGATGGTTTTTTATTAATCGATGGTTCGTTAGCAACCACCAATTGCTCTGAGTGATTCTTAATCATGTCCTGGACTCCAAGGGTATTTATAGACAATGAGTTGGGGCTGGCCAGCCGTTCATCTACTGAATTCAAGGTTACATGGGCCTGTTCTTTGATTGTTACACTACCTTTTGATTCAAATAGGTTGGGACTTGGTAGTATGACAATCTCTTCAAAGGGTCAGTCCACATCCTCTAAACCTTGAAGATTAAAAGCGTCGAAGCGATTGTAAATGGGTATCCTATATTGATTGTCATAATAATCAAAATCAAAATGCCTATCTTCATATATGGGTAGTTTTAAGACCTGGAGCAGGGCTTTTTCATGCCAAGTCTAGTTGGCACTAAAGGCGCACAGATACCCTCTGCAGTAGTAGGCCTGTTTATAGACTACTTGACTGAATGCATTACTAGGTTGTATCAGAATTTTACTGCACATATGAGTAAGTGTAGGAGTACACCTGTAGGAGTACCATTGGATGTTTAACTAAGTGTACCAGTATGTCATTCTCTGTTTAACTAACTCTATGACTCACTAAATCTGTATGTAAGTGGTGAACAAATAGGCCAGCACTTCTGTTGGTCAACATAGGGGTATGTAAGTGTGTCTGTAGCTGCCATGGATAGTGCTGGAAACATAACTAGTATCTGAGCATGTGAATGAAAACACAAGTTCCTCTGCACTGTCTGACTGCATGAGAGACAGACTCTATATGTTTGAGAACAATGGGCCACATGTATCAAATTGGAAAATGCGATTACCTAATTGCGATTTTCTGAGACTCACTATTAGATCATCGCAATTTCCAATGAATGAAACTCCATTAGTTTCAAATACCAATTCATAGTGGGTTGCAAATCGACCTACCACATTAATATTAATGAGGTAGATCGCAATTTGCAACCCTCTAGGAATCGCAAAAATCACAGCAGACTACCATGTCTGTGATTGCTTTTAAATAAAGCAATCTTTTTTTGTGTGAAGCAGCCTGTTTCCCTTAGAGTAAAACAGGATGCTTTACAAAAAGAAAAATGAAAAGTTTTTCTTTCACTTTTTAAGAGCAGGCAATGGTCCGTGGGACCACTACCTGATCTTAAAAAATGCTTTAAAAAACATTCACAATTTGCAAATGGGTTACCACTTACTTGAAGTAAGTGGTAAAATGAGAATGTTTTGCGACTGCATTTCGATTGCAAAACATTCATACATACTGATGCGATTCGTTATTAGGAAGGGACGCCCTGAACACACGCCCCTTCCGAATACTGAATCGCAAAACCCAATTTGCGATTCGGTAACAGATTACCAAATCACAATTTGGGTTTGATGCATGTGAAAAGCCTTTTTTGCGTCCGTAAACGGGTCGATTCTGCGAATCGGCTCATTTGCGCACTCAAAAATGGTTAATGCATGTGGCCCAATGTATGTTACATGCATTATGGGTGGTATACTCTACGTAGTACTTGGCATAGGGGTCTCCAAGTGCATGAGTAATTAGTGAAACTGAAAAGGAAATCTCTTACCTTTTAATCAAAAAGCACCATGCATTCTGGCATACGTACAGCTTATCTCAGAGGAGAGCTCTAAAAGGTGGATTTCAGTTAACACTTGGCGAAGGGCTTTTTCATGCCAAGTCCAGCTGGCAGCAAAAGTGCACAGATAACTTTTGCAGTATAGGTATCATCTAAAAATGCAGAAATACCCCCTACAGTGCTAGGCCTGACCCATGTTTATAGAACTGCTTGACAGGGTGTGTGACTGGGTTGTATCAGTACTGGGCTGCATACTTAATTAAGTGGAAGAGTACTCCCATAGGACTGCCATCAGATGTTTAAGTAAGTGTGCCGGTATGTGATTGTCTGTATAGCTAACTCTATGGCTCACTAAATCTGTATGTAAGTGGCTGAAGAAGTAGCTCATTGCTTTAGTTGGTAAAGACAGGGGTATGTAAGTGTGTCTGAAACCGGCGTTGATAGTGCTGGAAACATAACTAGTATCTGAGCATGTAAATTAATGCATTAGTGCCTTTACGCTGTCTGACAGTGTGAGACAGAGACTCTATGCATTTCAAAACATGTATATCACTTGCATTATGGCTGGTATACTGTATGTAGTATGAGGCATAGGGGTCTAAAAGTAACTTAGTGAAACTCAAAACAACACCTCTTACTTTTTATGCACAAAGCTTTATAGCATACCTACAGCCTATCTCAGAGGTGAGTTATATGTACTAAAACGAGGGCTACAGACTTAGCAAAGAGCTTTTTCATGCCAAATTGAGCTGGCACTAAAAGTGCACAGACACCTGCTACATTAGTAGGTCTGACCTAAAAAGACATACTCTCTCCAGTAGTCAGCAAGATTCACCCATATTTGAAGAACCACTTGTCTGCATGGGTGACTAGGTTGTATCAGTACTTGGCTACATATCTGAGTGAGTGTCAGAGTCCACTTGTAGAACTGCCATCAGATGTGTAACTAAGTATACTGCTATTTCACTGTCTGTTTTAGTAACTCTATGGCTCTCTAAATGTGTATGTAATTGGTTCAATAAATAGCTGAGTACTGGGGTTGGTAAATACTTGAGTTTGTAACTGTGTCTGCAAATGTCTTTCATACTGCTGGATACATAACTAGTTTCTAAGTATTTCAGTGAATGTATATGTGGCTCTTTCCTGTCTTGCTGTGTTAGAGAGCGACTCTATATTCTTGAGAACATGTAGGTCACTTGCAGTACAAGAGTACAGACAGGCCCTGCAATAGTAGGCCCTAACTAGATTGTGTCCGTACTTGCTAAATATCTGAGTGAGTTTTGGACAATATTTAACTGTGCCTAGCAGTCTCAGACACACATTTGACTGACTGAGATTTTAAAGTGCACGTCACACCTTCTAGCCACCTAGTACTCTGCCCTATCACCTATGTACACCATACCTTAGGGGTAACATACATAGTAGAAGGGAAGTTTAAAGTTTGGCAACATATTTTAAATACCAACTCAACCTAGCAGTAAAATAGCAGAAGCATGCCCAACACATATATTAAGGTCTGCGTGTCTGCATAGGTGATTAGCAGTATCACTACTTCTGTAAATATCTAAACAAATTTATCAGTCCCTCTCTGGTTGTGTCACTGGAAGTGTAAATGAGTATGTAGCTATATGACTCATCTTACTATCTCCATGGGTCTTAATATGTGTTTGTAACTGCTTGTATGGATAGCTTACTGGCTGTATTTGTGAGCACTGGGGTATATAACTGTGTGTGCAACTGGCTCCCTTACTGTGCGATTTATAAGTGCTGTATTACATGTGACTGAGAGGGTAACTGCCTCTGGTCCTCTCTGACTGGCTGTATGAGTATGTCTATGTTTTCCTTATTGGATATGTGAGTTGCAGTATGGGTGCGATACTACATGTATACTTGGACATAAAGATCTGCAAGTACACACATATGTTACTAAACTTAAAAGTACATTAATATAGAAATCACTCTGTCCTATTGCCTACGTACAGCCTACCATGCAAATGAGTTATATGTAATTGCTGCTGCATACATAAGTTCTGTATAGATATGTCACAAAATATCTACATACCTCAGTCTCCAGGCCTGATTTAGATTTTGGCGGTGACAGATCTACCGTCCGCCAAAATATAAATCCCTTAGAATATTATGTGATTTATATTTTGGCGGATGGGATGTCTGTCACCTTTGAGACTGACTAACCTGGTTGTCGGAATCTAAATTAGGCCCTCTACATATGTAAAAAACAATTTGTGAAACATAGCATAGTTAACTATACATTTGGACTGTGAAACTACACATGTAACTCAGTATCATTTTAAACAGCATGTCTTACTAGCTCAACACATACAAACCTGCCCTATAACTTACAAACAGCCACCCTAAATGGTATCTAATAAATACCTGCCTCATTTCACAGATTCATGCATTATGTACTGTGCCAGTGCATGTTTTTCCTTTCAATTCTGTGACACAAAGCTCACATTTGTTTTGAGCAGCACATCATTTATGGAGCTCTAAAACTTTTCTGAGATTCTACTACATTGCTAAGTATAAATTAAAAGCTTAGCAAGCACTTCTTTATGCTAATTAAAGCATGCAGTAAAACAACAAGGGCCAGA
Organism: Triturus cristatus; assembly: GCF_964204655.1. NCBI lineage: Eukaryota > Metazoa > Chordata > Amphibia > Caudata > Salamandridae > Triturus > Triturus cristatus. The sequence goes on along the minus strand of NC_140589.1, from coordinate 136,761,267 downwards.
TGTATGACCATTACGTTCAGCAAGTCGCAAAGTCCGCAAAATTGTGACTCTCAATTTGCAACTCGCTAAACTTAATGTACAACAGTGTCTCAAACACTGTTTGCGATTCCTAATGGGGCTGCAAATGTCATGCCTCATGAATATTAATGAGGCTGTGGCAATTTGCAACCCCATTGGGAATGGCTAGCACTCCCAGGGATGGTGGCCTGCTGGGGTAAGCAGCACACCATGCCTGGGACTGCTTTTAAATAAAGTATTTTTTTTTTTAAATGCAGCCCGTTTTCCTTAAAGGAAAACGGGATTCATTTAAAAAAGAAAATTGAAACTTTTCAGTTTAATTCTTTAAGAGCAAGCAGTGGTTCCTGGGACCACTGCCTGCTCCTAAAAAATATTTATGCTCCCGTTGACAAAGGGGAAGGGGTCCCATAGGGACCCCTTCACATTTGCGAGTGGTTTACCACCTACTTGAAGTAGGTGGTAAACTGCAAGTGTTTTGAGGCCGCAAATGCGGTTGCAAAACAGCAGTACATGGCATGGTGACTCGCTATTAGGAAGGAACGCCCATTCCTAATAGCGAGAGTTGCAAATGCTATTTTGCAAGTCAGTGACTCTCAAAATAACATTTGTACATGCCTGGAACCTTTTTTGCAGTTGCAAATAGGCCGATCTCCTGTTTGCGGCCACAAAAAAGGGTCGTACTTTTTGCCCAATATGTACAATATATAGTTCTGGAGCAATACATTATTAAGCAACCTCCCACACACCTAGCCTCAATCTGAGACAATCACATACACACACACCCAGAAAGAGACTTACTCACCCATTAATAAATATATAAAAACAGTCACACAACCACTCATAGATCATCTCATACAGTTAGAATACTTTTCTGTATATCATACTCACTTTTATCAACATCATATAAACATCTACGTTTCCAAACACATTTTTTTTAAAGTTCAATCTAATTCACATACTTGAAAATTGTCTTTGTTGGCCAAATACTTTTTTTGTTCTTCTTAGATAGATGCAACTGTCATGTGTTTCCTAAATGGCCCATTGTAGTTTTCCCTATGTTAGCATAACTACACATTGAAGGCCTCTTTTTCCATTTCACATGTTCCTATATTAACATGCCTGCCTCTGTGCCACATTGTACTTTCACACGGAACTTGCATACGCTTACGTGTTCTATTCGTTTCCTGCGATTTAGTCTGAGCACCACCAACAAGGTCAAAAAATTATGGCCCTTGGTATTCTTTCTGGCCAGGCACTAGCACCTAGACATAACACAAGAATGCAGCTTTTGTTTATGCACACATACATCCTATCATATAGATGATTACCTAACCCACCAGGGAACATATGGAACAAGAGTTCTGAAGCAAGAGCACTGCGTCTGCTGAGATGTAGAGCACCCATCTGTGTATGCTAATGTACGGGCCTGCTGGTAATCCTAGAGATCTTTCATATAATGATTTAGCTTTATTAGAAGGTGATGGGGGTTAGGTCAGTCTGTCCTATAACATGACAACGCTTTTCATGGTATATAGATTATTAACCGTGCGAAAAGTATTTTTTATTATGCATTTGTTTTCTAATTGTTGCATATATACTGCATTTCAGAGCACGATAGTTTGAATAATTATTCTAATCTTTCTTTGTATCTCTTGGCTATCTTATTGTGGACAAGAATGAGTGAGAGAGCGAAAGGGTGTGTTCTGTTATCGTGATGCCTGAGAGGGTCGATAGTGTTGTGTTCTAGAGGAGCCAATTCACTTGTTTCTCTGGAAAAGTTATGAGAGCAATTGAGGCACTATAGCTAGTCGGAACCAAACTCATAGACACTGTGGTGGTATGGTGACTTAGTCGCTACATACTGATAATCTATGGTTCCAGGCATAGTTCAGTTCCAGTGCAGAATCCCTGCAACACAATACTCTAAGAAAATTTGAAAACAAAGCATAAGTATGGAACACCTCTCTCATATAGATCAACCATTAATGACAACCTTTTCAACTTTACACTCTCTGATACTGAGTAGCTAAATACAGGCATTTAATATTTAAGTTTTGTCACTCCACATTTGAATGGTTTATATGTGTTAACCTTTTCATGCACTTTTATAAAGAAGCCCCATATGGAAGAGTATTTGTGCATATTCGTGACTTATCGTGACCATCGTGATGAATTTGAGAATAATTACGGGAGTCTAAAAACATACTTACCTTGGTAGTTTTATTATTTTAAAACTACACAGCACTTTATAAAAAAGCCCTCACTAGGAAAACAAACCCTCCTTCTTCAACAATGAGTCTAAATACCTCTAATTGCACAAGAAAACAGACATCAGTCTCTTAAAGACCCTTCCCCCAACACACTTTTAGCAGAGTCTCCATAGCAACCCACTCTAATAAGTAGGTCATAAGTTCGTAGCACATTCTTGAAGGGCAATATTAGTTACAACATCAGTTGCAGCAGGTGTGGTTGACTATACACAATTAAAAACATAACCATATCCAAGTTAGCATTCATTTATTTTCTTTTTACTAGAGCCAATCGCAGATGTACTTACTTATTCTTTGAAGACACTACCTATTTTTATTAGCCGGTATATTTACACCAACCAATGAATTTGTTTTTAAACCAGGACCTCACCTCCATTTTAACTGCCTTTCATATTGAAAACTGTCTCATTTGACTGCAACCTTCTCCTGTCTGCTACTGCTGCTTCACTTCTAAATGTTAGAATGTGGATTGTGGGCCACAACTATGTGTTTTGGGCTAGAGAGTTTGCTAGAAAGAGTGGCATTGACAGGTACTTGGGTTTGGCTAATGTGGACATTATTTGGATTGGCTAGAGAGGATTAAAGTGGCATCGATTACCAGCTTTGGTTGAAATCATTGTGGATTGGCAATTCTCTAATCATGATTGTGCCCTGTGGTGGCAATGACCTATGGGACTGGAAATCCCAAGGAAATATACCTTTGTACATTTAATGACACTTTTCCTTCACACTGCCTTGGTATTGTCCAACATATGCCAAAGGCAGGAATGGAAGTGGTCAAACAATTCTGTCCACAGATTGACAAAGCCGTGAAACCTGTTTTAAAACTGTTTTTGCATTCCTCAGAGACCATAACATGGGCTCTATCTACAAAAAACAACTTGCATTTTGGTATGCATGGAATCTATAGAAGTGATGGAGTTCACTTCACAGATGAAGGCAACAGGGTGTTTCTCAGCAGATTGAAACTCTGCATCCTGTCTTATGTGCAGCTGTCATATATATATATACAATCAACACAAAGGATCTTCTGAGAGCCATTCTATTTCCCAAAATATTCTCAATTTTCTTTCAAAATATCTTTTTTCTTATTTTTTTTCTTCAAAATGTGTTAATATGTTTTGAATACATTAAACAAAACCAGACACTCAATAGACACCGGCACATACAAAATTCAAACCAATATAAGTGATTCTGTGCATCACACTGAGTTCATCAGTATCTACATTTCTCTATAAGTGCATGTATGAGTCTCTGAGTGCATCTGTGAGTGGGTCTTTGAGTGTTTCAGTGGGTCTGTCAGTAGGTACCTAAAGTGTCTGAGTGGGTGCGCCAGAGTGTGTGTGAGTGACTAGGTCAGTCTGTGAGAGGGTGCATGAGTCTCTCAGTGGATCTCTCAGTGGATGCATGAGTGTCTGCGTTTCTGAGTAGGTGCATGAGTGTCTGAGTGTATCTGTGAGTATGTGTAAGAGTGTCTGAGTGGGTCTTTGAGTGGGTGTAAGAGTGCCTGAGTGTATCTGTGAGTAAGTGCATGAGTCTCTGAGTGGGCCTGGGAGTATGTGCATGAGTCTCTGAGTGCTTCTTTGAGTGGGTGGTGCATGAGTCTCTGAATGGATCAATGAGTGGGTGCGTGAGTGTTCGAGTGGGTCTATGAAAGTGTGTAAGGGTATCTGAGTGACTGTGAGAGTGTCTGAGTGTGTTTGTGAGTGGGTACATAAGTGACTAAGAAGCTCTGTCAGTGGGTGTGTGAGTGTCTGACTTGGTCTATGAGTGAGTGTCTGAGTGAGTTTGTTAGTGGATATGTAAGTGCCTGAGTGGGTCTGCAAGTGAGTATGAGTCTCTGAGTGGGTCTCTGTCTATGTTCAAAAGTGTCTGAGTGGGTCTGTGAGTGGGTGTGAGAGTGTCTGAGTGGGTCTTTGAGTGAGTCTCTGAGTGGGCGTCTGAGTGAGCACATGAGTCTGAGTTGGTTATAAGTGGGTGCATGAGTGTCTGACTGGCCCTATGAGTGAGTGTGTGAGTGAGTTTGTGAGTGGGTACATGAGTGCCTGAATGGATCTGTGAGTGGGTGCATGAATGTCTGAGTAGGTGCATCAGTGTCGTAGTGGGTCTGTGAGTAAGTGCATGAGTCTCTGAGAGCATCTGTGAGTACATGTAAAATTGTCTGAGTGGGTCTATGAGTGGGTGTGACATTGTCTTAGTGCATCTGTGAGTGGGTGCATGAGTGCGTGAATTAATCTGTGAGTAAGTGTGTTAGTGGGTCTGTGAGTGGATGCGTGAATCTCTGAGTGGGTCTATGAGGGAGTTCATGAGTCTCTGAGTGGGTCTGTGAGCGGCTGCATGAGTGTCTCAGTGGGTCTGTGAGTGGGTGTGTCAGTGTCCCAGTGCATTTGTGAGTGAGCATGTGAGTATGTAGGTAAGACTGAGGGTTGGTGTGTGAACATATATTTGTTAAAAATATTTTTGGTAATATTCACAAATTCGTCGGGACGTTACACCGGAAGGCCATGCGGAGTGTCACGACAAATTCGCAAATATCACACGTAGGGGATGAAAACCTTATCCTTGACATTTTCTGCCCATACTGTGTCCCAGGAACAAGCCTATATCCCACCCACGGGGCAGGGTACATCCAATATGACCCCTTATACCATTTCCTGCCATTTCAGTGTAGGCCCGGGGATGTGCCAATAAACTAAAATGGCGGCTGAAACTTTCGGTTCATGTTGTGGCCAGTCAATCATGGCATTTCTGTTGGGGCGTGTATTTGTGAATTGTCACACAATAATCACAGATTAATTGTGATCGTAGACATACACATTTGGATTTCCTTTAACTTCTCACAAACTACTGAACAGATTAACACCAAATAACAAAAAGCGCAATCTGTGAACCAAAACCTACCTTTCTGCCAGATTCGGTGTAATTTCGTCCAGTGGGAAACACTTTTTTTGGCCCTCCTTTTCTTTTGCTTCAGGTTGACAGATCACCCCAAAACTTTCTGTGCACAACAAGAATTACCAGCGCACTTTGAGGCATATTCTCAAGAACGTGTGATAGCCATCGCAAAATCGCAAAAATGACTTAACGCAATCTCCAACATTCCAGTCGATCGCGGGAATCCAATGCCGTGTTAACCAGGAATTCACAACACCGCGGTACCATGCGATAGTCACCAGATAATGCGCCAACTGACCACGTTAAAAACAACACCACGCCGCAAAAATGCGAAACGCTAAGGCAAAAAATCCTGTGATGAGGCCAATTGCGATACAAAAAGCCGCAAAAACCAGCTGCAGCCTGCAAATCCCATGCGTCTGGTGGGAAAATGCACGATAAAAGCTACAACAACCACACACCAGAAAGAATCCAAAGTGCGTAGCAACATGGATGCACCCTGACCCAGCGCAGAGGGCAACGGGAACCCCACAAATCCCACAGACCACCAGCAAGGAACAACGTGGCCGTGTAAGGCCAAGGAGAAGAGGGAGAGGAAGATTGGGTGCAGTCCGCAGGAAAACAAGGTCACAGAGGTGACAGAACACAAACCAGCAACTGTCCCACAATCAGACTACCTGGAATGCAGCTGGTGTGTCAAGGAGGACAATGGATGAGGTCAAGAGGAGCTGGCATAACCTGAAAACCTAAACCAGGCCCAAAGCCGCTGCCAACAGGAAGGCAGCAACGGCGACAGGAGGTGTGAGTCCTGCGCTACAGGAGGAGCTGGAGGAAACGGAGGCCAGTCATCTGTGTGGGGATGGTGCAAGGAGGTGGGAGTACGGACACAGTTTGAAAGGGCCTGACACAACAACAACAGGGTGAGGATCCAACAGGGACTGGGGGGACAGGGGGAGATGGGCACAATGGCACACATGCACAACGAGGTGTAGCACACTGCACAACCACAATGACACAGGGACTTGTCCCCCATCCCCGTGGCACACTGCAGCACACTCACATAGCAATCACAGCACATCCCATGACAATGTGGCACAAAGTGCAACGCCGACACTGCAGAACAGGGGACACAACTGGGCCCGCCCATGCGCAGAAACAGACCAATCACATTTGACAGAGCAGGGAACTGTGAGATGCATATGTACGGGTAAAACATTGCATCAGTCATGTAGTCCAAATGTCCACTGTCCCAAACCAAATTGCAAGCACCCCCCAAACAGTCACAGGGTACATTGTCACACAGTCTGATTGTCTGCAAGAACAATGCGCCAACATAAATGTCCACATAATGTCAACATGCATCTCCCCTTCACATTGCAGAGGGACAAACAACACCTCCAGCAGGTCAGACCAGATAACCCATCAGGGATGCCGGAGATGGACACCACACATTCGACACCGATGCCCTACAACAGCCCCTGGACATCCCACGCAACCCACCACCAGGACCAGGGCAGACAAGCTACTAAGAGAAGAACCCAGCCCCTGCAACAGCCCACACAACATGGAGCACCCACAAGCACGGCTGGCTCACAACACTTCACCGACCCACACATGGCACCCCAATGCCATGTGTCAGAATGCCAAAAGGAGGTGGCCCAATAGGTGCGGGTGTGGTCCAAACCCATGGAAGGTGAACTAGAACACATACATGGGTGTTCAATACCCTTCAGGGACCACCTACACCCCACAAAGGAGACCCACACGGCCATAGAGACATATGCAGATGAACATTCCTAGTACAGAACCACGCCAAGGGGCACGCACATATCAGTCACACACCCACGTTGGCTCTGCGTACAACAGCACAGTCCACTCCCCTTACGAATTGAGTGGGTGACGACATAGCTACATGTCCAAGTTCTAACCCGCTGCCTGCGGTGACATGTCTGCGTCCATTGTACACAGCACAATGTATTGTCATAGGCCCAGGTCCCACATGCAAACAACAACACCACAGGGACACATGCATATATCATGTTGAACTGGCTACGGGCACAGGCACCCGGTCCCCTTTATTGGCAGGGACACATGTACAGTGATGCCTGTGCTTGATGTGTGTGGGGTGAGTATAAGCCAGCCCGCATGGAGTGCTTGGTGCTGGCAACAACTTGAACAGTGGACACCAGTGCAATGGAAACAGAAAACACCAGCATAACAGAGTCGACTGCAGAGCAACATGGAGGGACCCGGAGCAAGGACAGTGGTCACCCAATATTCAGTCAGGAGGTTCAGTGAATCGCAGTGCACTGAGGTTAGAGATGAGCGCGCTCACGTGAAGAAAATGCTACGATTGTGTCCCTTCCGGTTAGTCCTGATGCAGATGCAGTGGGGTGTGTTACACCTGCATCAACTTCCTCATTAACGTCCCAGGTCTCCCACATGCCTGAGGTGACAGTTGCGTCTGCAGTCCACAGCCCAATACCCAGTAATAGATCCGGGTGTGTAGCTTGACTTCCACCTCCAGTCTGCATTCCTGCCTTGGGGTTGTTGCCTCCTGCTCTTCCATTGTCTGTGCCTTCTCCCGTCTGCACACTTGACACATCTTCCTCATCATAGTCCCAGGTCTTACCCACTGAATGAGGTAACATTGTTGCGTGCGCTGTCCACAGCACAGTACTCAATCAGAACATGTCCATGAGTTGTGGTGCACAGAGTTAGTGGCCCCGGATGCAGTGCGGCCGGCACAGGCACACCGCCACGCAACGGTGACTTACGGTGCAGTGTAATAGGGACATAAGAGCTGAGCGGGTCCTCATCGATGTCCAAGGTAAATGACGTGGAGTGTTTCAGGGGACAGTGGAAGGTGTTCTTCCAGGGCCTGATGCAGAGGGCAGAACCAAGCAGACACAGGCAATATGTAGTAGATGAATGCCACAGACACATACTTGACAGCAAATGAGTATCGGCTACATGATGATGATGACAACAACCAGGCCATAGTCTCACATGCCACCAAAGTTCAAACACGGAGTGTTCATAGATCATGGGGCACAGAGTCAGTGGCACCAGTGCTGAAAGGGGATGCCGTCTGTGATGATGCGTGTACAATGGCATAGAATGTGCCATAAATAAATCATGTCTCAGTTCCACATGTGTGAGCTACTTGTCCGCAGTGCAGTCCAGAGCCATGGCTCAGCATGGGCCCACAGCCACGTGCCGTTGGCTCGCGATACACAGAGTTAGTGATACCAGGGCAGTTTTCGTTAGTGTTCGATCACCTCCGTTACGATGATCCTATTCCCTCCGGACTGCAACGCGTCATCCTCTTACGCCTCGCCTTGCCTGCGATGACATGTATTCTGCCTTTGACTAATCGATGTCCAGTTCCAATTCTGTGACCTACTTGTGTGCAGCGTAGGCCGAGCGCAGTTGTCCGCGTGGGCCCACAGACGTGTGGTTGTAATGCTATGCACAGACTAGGTGGCACCACATCAAAGGGAGAATAGTGACATAAACTCTGCCTTAAATAATGTTCACTGCAATGGTGTAATCAAGACTCAGTTCCAAATGTGTGACCTACTTGACCATGGTGTAGGCCAGAGGCGGCAGTAGAGTACGTCAATGAGAAAGGACTAATGCGGGCCTGTGTCTTGGAGGCCGTTAAGGTCTGAGGAGGCTGCCAAGGTCGCGGGCCTCAGGCTTAGAGCTTGCGCCGGCATGTGGTGGGCCCTCTTTGACACACGCCAGTGTCAGCAGGTGGGCAGTGTGGCCTGGCTGCGCAGAGGCGGGCCTGACGGGTTAGGGGTCCAGCGGGCCGGGGTACGGCAGGCGCATAGGATCGCAATCAACTCCGGTTGAGAGGCGCCACCCTGGCAGGGACGTTGGGTATTCCGGAAGAGGACCACACCCAGGGCTATGTGCTTTTTATTCACACCCCTACGCTGGCCTCACGTACGCCGGCCCATCCCACTCTGCTCACGCTTACGGGGGGCCATAACAAGCAACATTTCCATGTACTCCCCCACTGGCTGGGCTGACATGGTTCTGTCCACTGTCCACTACACTCCATACACCAGCGGTGTATGTCGCCATGGATATGGGTGTGTCCTGCATACTGGTGTCTGTCCAGCACATCGCCGCTACTCTTGGCATTGTGTACTTTCCCAATCATTGTTGTCTTGCCTCCTTCACAAATGCTTCGTTGACACCTCTCCTCACATTCGGCTAGTTTGTGGCTGAGGTGCCATGCCGTTGATGGCTCATTTTCACAGCTTGCCCAGGTTAACATTGTAAGTAGTTCTATTGTGTGTGGTGGGTGGCCATGTTTTGAATGTTGTATGTGATTTTGTGACGTGTGCATTGCCAGTGTTGTGAGTTGCATGTTTCTGGAGTTGAGGTGTGTGGGGTGTTCATTTGGTACTTGACAACGGGCAGTGCATTCCCATTGGTGCCATTCTGTATGCGATGGTTGATGATGGACTTTCGGAGGATGAGGGAATCATGCACACTAGCTGGGTATTTTGCGACGACGTTGGTGGAGATTCCAGGGTGTTCGGATGTTGCCTGCACATTGATGTGAGACGTGTTCTTTCTGTTGGGGTGAATGTGTGCTGTGTCGGCAGGGAGCACTATTAGGACATGTGTGCTGTGGATTGCCCCCAACACATGCGTGCATCCAGCTATGGCATATGGTCCTTGCTTGGTCTCCAGCGGATCCAGCGCATTGTGGTGGATGTATAGGTACTGGGGTACCAGGCTGATGATGGCATCCAGGACAGGTGTGAGGGACTTGGATGTGGCTGGCTTTGAGACTCCTCCAACTCTGGTGGGTGTGGGTTGGGGGGTACCAGTGGTCAACAGGTGCAGCACAGCCAGTAGCTTGGTGTGGGGTGGGATGTTGGTTGTCCGCTGTGTGCCGTATGCCTGTTGGGAGATGATGGTTGGGATGCGTAGGAGGGTTGTCCTTTTGAGCCTGTAGTGGGCAATGATATTGTCAGGTGTTGGGTCTGTGAGGCTGGTGCATTTCCTGGGGGTCTGCAGTCTCTGTCTGCGCTGCCTCTGTAGTGGTCAGGGGGTGGCTCAGGGTGAGGGTTGGGGTCTTGGGGGTGTTGGCGGTGGGTGTTGTGGCCCTGTTAGGGCTCCGTGCTGCATGATGAGTGGCTCCATGGCATCTGTTGCTCTTCAGGTGTGTCTCTGGGCTGGGCTCCCTTTAGTGGTGCAGGCTGTGGTCCGACTTTGCACCAGGTCTGAGAAGGGGTTAGTTTCCTGCTGCTAACGCATCTTATCGCCAGTTTTGTGATCTTATCGCAGATCTGTCTGATCGTTGAGAATGTCGTGGAGTGGTGTTGTCGCAGCTTTTTGCTGGGGAACGCCTACTCTGCATCTCATTAGCGATAGTTGCAGGAGTCATTTGTGGCGATGTTTTTTTAGGCTGCTATCGCAGGTAAACTGGTGCTATGGGTTGTTTACACCAGCTTGTGAATAGGGTGATACATTTATCGTGACTTTGGCTATGATAAAGTGCCGTTAACTCGACGATAGATCCTTGAGAATATGCCCCTTTATTTTTGAAAAATTCGTGACGATTCTTCAAACAACACCAGAGTTATAGGCAAGTCAAAAAACACTTTTTCTGTGGAAACATGTTCCTAACTGTAACTAACTACTAGCAACTAAGGGTGGGTGGAATTTGCGAAAGTGCCTTTCACAAAATATCGTGAAACGGCAAAAAATCTCCGCGATCACGCGAAATTTCGTGTGATTGCGGAGATTTTTGTGTGCTGATTAATGCGTTACTGAATTTGACCTTCAACTCGGGCTCCTGCTTACAGATATAAATAAAGCAGGTGCCCGAGTTGAAGGTCAAATACTAGTGCTTCCTGTTGGGGTTTAATTTTTGTGACAGGAGCATCATGCCAGAATGAATCCTGCCCTGCCTGCATAAATTATTTACCTAAGAAGATGCCACTGTTTTGTGCAATACCTCTACTCAACTTGAGTTCTTTCTACTGGCTAATCAGTAAGTGCTACCTCATTGGGTAAATGTATAGTGCTTTTCCTACACTACAGCTGCGTAAAGGGCCAGATGAGTTGTCTACAGCGACCATGTGTGTCTGTAACGTTGCCACAGCGCCGACGGGCGCCGGGGTCCCTCGAGTGAGCTGTCCATCATAGTGGGGGAAGGGCGGGAAGACGTTGCACACCGCTGGTGTGTGGGCCGGTGCCAAACGGGCGGGGCTTCCATGCAGTTCACATGCCTCTTGTTTATAAAGGGCCAGAGAGTCGATCAGAGCAGCAGATGAGGACAAGATAGAAGGAACCTCCTGGTGTCAGTAACTACACGGGGATTGCGCTCGAGAAACTCATAGGTGCACAGAGTTCCATCAAGGATTACAGCAAATTGTTGACGGTAGATATGGGGAGAAACCGAGAAAGCACACCTGCCTAGGCGACAATTTCCGTTCCCTCGCCGATGGCGGAAGTTTCGTCATTTTTGTGTTCCACGCGGAACGCAAAAATGTTGAATTTTCGCAATTTCCGCAAGCGGAACGGAAATTGTCGTCCACCCTTACTGGCAACCACCAGTAGGTAACATATCATGAATATTGAAAAAACATTCTAACTTGATTGTCACTTTAGCTATTAACAAAACATTTCTATTTAGCTATTAAGAAAACATTTGTCTTCGTTAAGCACTTTACATCATTTTCATAAACCTCTATCTAAACAGATAAAATATTTCATTCATAACCTGTTATCCATCATGTTTGTTGTTTCATGTACCATGGTTTGTAAACATTTCCTGGTGCACAACTGAGTTTTTGCAAGAGTGATAAAGGAGTTGATTTCACCTAATACAATGCATCTCAAGTATGTAGCTATATGACTCATCTTATTATCTCCATGGGTCTTAATATGTGTTTGTAACTGCTTGTATGGATAGCTTACTGGCTGTATTTGTGAGCACTGGGGTATATAACTGTGTGTGCAACTGGCTCCCTTACTGTGCGATTTATAAGTGCTGTATTACATGTGACTGAGATGGTAACTGCCTCTGGTCCTCTCTGACTGGCTGTATGAGTATGTCTATGTTTTCCTTATTGGATATGTGAGTTGCAGTATGGGTGCGATACTACATGTATACTTGGACATAAAGATCTGCAAGTACACACATATGTTACTAAACTTAAAAGTACATTAATATAGAAATCACTCTGTCCTATTGCCTACGTACAGCCTACCATGCAAATGAGTTATATGTAATTGCTGCTGCATACATAAGTTCTGTATAGATATGTCACAAAATATCTACATACCTCAGTCTCCAGGCCTGATTTAGATTTTGGCGGTGACAGATCTACCGTCCGCCAAAATATAAATCCCTTAGAATATTATGTGATTTATATTTTGGCGGATGGGATGTCTGTCACCTTTGAGACTGACTAACCTGGTTGTCGGAATCTAAATTAGGCCCTCTACATATGTAAAAAACAATTTGTGAAACATAGCATAGTTAACTATACATTTGGACTGTGAAACTACACATGTAACTCAGTATCATTTTAAACAGCATGTCTTACTAGCTCAACACATACAAACCTGCCCTATAACTTACAAACAGCCACCCTAAATGGTATCTAATAAATACCTGCCTCATTTCACAGATTCATGCATTATGTACTGTGCCAGTGCATGTTTTTCCTTTCAATTTTGTGACACAAAGCTCACATTTGTTTTGAGCAGCACATCATTTATGGAGCTCTAAAACTTTTCTGAGATTCTACTACATTGCTAAGTATAAATTAAAAGCTTAGCAAGCACTTCTTTATGCTAATTAAAGCATGCAGTAAAACAACAAGGGCCAGATGTATGACCATTACGTTCAGCAAGTCGCAAAGTCCGCAAAATTGTGACTCTCAATTTGCAACTCGCTAAACGTAATGTACAACAGTGTCTCAAACACTGTTTGCGATTCCTAATGGGGCTGCAAATGTCATGCCTCATGAATATTAATGAGGCTGTGGCAATTTGCAACCCCATTGGGAATGGCTAGCACTCCCAGGGATGGTGGCCTGCTGGGGTAAGCAGCACACCATGCCTGGGACTGCTTTTAAATAAAGTATTATTTTTTTTTTAATGCAGCCCGTTTTCCTTAAAGGAAAACGGGATTCATTTAAAAAAGAAAATTGAAACTTTTCAGTTTAATTCTTTAAGAGCAAGCAGTGGTTCCTGGGACCACTGCCTGCTCCTAAAAAATATTTATGCTCCCGTTGACAAAGGGGAAGGGGTCCCATAGGGACCCCTTCACATTTGCGAGTGGTTTACCACCTACTTGAAGTAGGTGGTAAACTGCAAGTGTTTTGAGGCCGCAAATGCGGTTGCAAAACAGCAGTACATGGCATGGTGACTCGCTATTAGGAAGGAACGCCCATTCCTAATAGCGAGAGTTGCAAATGCTATTTTGCAAGTCAGTGACTCTCAAAATAACATTTGTACATGCCTGGAACCTTTTTTGCAGTTGCAAATAGGCCGATCTCCTGTTTGCGGCCACAAAAAAGGGTCGTACTTTTTGCCCAATATGTACAATATATAGTTCTGGAGCAATACATTATTAAGCAACCTCCCACACACCTAGCCTCAATCTGAGACAATCACATACACACACACCCAGAAAGAGACTTACTCACCCATTAATAAATATATAAAAACAGTCACACAACCACTCATAGATCATCTCATACAGTTAGAATACTTTTCTGTATATCATTCTCACTTTTATCAACATCATATAAACATCTACGTTACCAAACACATTTTTTTTAAAGTTCAATCTAATTCACATACTTGAAAATTGTCTTTGTTGGCCAAATACTTTTTTTGTTCTTCTTAGATAGATGCAACTGTCATGTGTTTCCTAAATGGCCCATTGTAGTTTTCCCTATGTTAGCATAACTACACATTGAAGGCCTCTTTTTCCATTTCACATGTTCCTATATTAACATGCTTGCCTCTGTGCCACATTGTACTTTCACACGGAACTTGCATACGCTTACGTGTTCTATTCGTTTCCTGCGATTTAGTCTGAGCACCACCAACAAGGTCAAAAAATTATGGCCCTTGGTATTCTTTCTGGCCAGGCACTAGCACCTAGACATAACACAAGAATGCAGCTTTTGTTTATGCACACATACATCCTATCATATAGATGATTACCTAACCCACCAGGGAACATATGGAACAAGAGTTCTGAAGCAAGAGCACTGCGTCTGCTGAGATGTAGAGCACCCATCTGTGTATGCTAATGTACGGGCCTGCTGGTAATCCTAGAGATCTTTCATATAATGATTTAGCTTTATTAGAAGGTGATGGGGGTTAGGTCAGTCTGTCCTATAACATGACAACGCTTTTCATGGTATATGGATTATTAACCGTGCGAAAAGTATTTTTTATTATGCATTTGTTTTCTAATTGTTGCATATATACTGCATTTCAGAGCACGATAGTTTGAATAATTATTCTAATCTTTCTTTGTATCTCTTGGCTATCTTATTGTGGACAAGAATGAGTGAGAGAGTGAAAGGGTGTGTTCTGTTATCGTGATGCCTGAGAGGGTCGATAGTGTTGTGTTCTAGAGGAGCCAATTCACTTGTTTCTCTGGAAAAGTTATGAGAGCAATTGAGGCACTATAGCTAGTCGGAACCAAACTCATAGACACTGTGGTGGTATGGTGACTCAGTCGCTACATACTGATAATCTATGGTTCCAGGCATAGTTCAGTTCCAGTGCAGAATCCCTGCAACACAATACTCTAAGAAAATTTGAAAACAAAGCATAAGTATGGAACACCTCTCTCATATAGATCAACCATTAATGACAACCTTTTCAACTTTACACTCTCTGATACTGAGTAGCTAAATACAGGCATTTAATATTTAAGTTTTGTCACTCCACATTTGAATGGTTGATATGTGTTAACCTTTTCATGCACTTTTATAAAGAAGCCCCATATGGAAGAGTATTTGTGCATATTCGTGACTTATCGTGACCATCGTGATGAATTTGAGAATAATTACGGGAGTCTAAAAACATACTTACCTTGGTAGTTTTATTATTTTAAAACTACACAGCACTTTATAAAAAAGCCCTCACTAGGAAAACAAACCCTCCTTCTTCAACAATGAGTCTAAATACCTCTAATTGCACAAGAAAACAGACATCAGTCTCTTAAAGACCCTTCCCCCAACACACTTTTAGCAGAGTCTCCATAGCAACCCACTCTAATAAGTAGGTCATAAGTTCGTAGCACATTCTAGAAGGGCAATATTAGTTACAACATCAGTTGCAGCAGGTGTGGTTGACTATACACAATTAAAAACATAACCATATCCAAGTTAGCATTCATTTATTTTCTTTTTACTAGAGCCAATCGCAGATGTACTTACTTATTCTTTGAAGACACTACCTATTTTTATTAGCCGGTATATTTACACCAACCAATGAATTTGTTTTTAAACCAGGACCTCACCTCCATTTTAACTGCCTTTCATATTGAAAACTGTCTCATTTGACTGCAACCTTCTCCTGTCTGCTACTGCTGCTTCACTTCTAAATGTTAGAATATGGATTGTGGGCCACAACTATGTGTTTTGGGCTAGAGAGTTTGCTAGAAAGAGTGGCATTGACAGGTACTTGGGTTTGGCTAATGTGGACATTATTTGGATTGGCCAGAGAGGATTAAAGTGGCATCGATTACCAGCTTTGGTTGAAATCATTGTGGATTGGCAATTCTCTAATCATGATTGTGCCCTGTGGTGGCAATGACCTATGGGACTGGAAATCCCAAGGAAATATACCTTTGTACATTTAATGACACTTTTCCTTCACACTGCCTTGGTATTGTCCAACATATGCCAAAGGCAGGAATGGAAGTGGTCAAACAATTCTGTCCACAGATTGACAAAGCCGTGAAACCTGTTTTAAAACTGTTTTTGCATTCCTCAGAGACCATAACATGGGCTCTATCTACAAAAAACAACTTGCATTTTGGTATGCATGGAATCTATAGAAGTGATGGAGTTCACTTCACAGATGAAGGCAACAGGGTGTTTCTCAGCAGATTGAAACTCTGCATCCTGTCTTATGTGCAGCTGTCATATATATATATACAATCAACACAAAGGCTCTTCTGAGAGCCATTCTATTTCCCAAAATATTCTCAATTTTCTTTCAAAATATCTTTTTTCTTATTTTTTTTCTTCAAAATGTGTCAATATGTTTTGAATACATTAAACAAAACCAGACACTCAATAGACACCGGCACATACAAAATTCAAACCAATATAAGTGATTCTGTGCATCACACTGAGTTCATCAGTATCTACATTTCTCTATAAGTGCATGTATGAGTCTCTGAGTGCATCTGTGAGTGGGTCTTTGAGTGTTTCAGTGGGTCTGTCAGTAGGTACCTAAAGTGTCTGAGTGGGTGCGCCAGAGTATGTGTGAGTGACTAGGTCAGTCTGTGAGAGGGTGCATGAGTCTCTCAGTGGATCTCTCAGTGGATGCATGAGTGTCTGCGTTTCTGAGTAGGTGCATGAGTGTCTGAGTGTATCTGTGAGTATGTGTAAGAGTGTCTGAGTGGGTCTTTGAGTGGGTGTAAGAGTGCCTGAGTGTATCTGTGAGTAAGTGCATGAGTCTCTGAGTGGGCCTGGGAGTATGTGCATGAGTCTCTGAGTGCTTCTTTGAGTGGGTGGTGCATGAGTCTCTGAATGGATCAATGAGTGGGTGCGTGAGTGTTCGAGTGGGTCTATGAAAGTGTGTAAGGGTATCTGAGTGACTGTGAGAGTGTCTGAGTGTGTTTGTGAGTGGGTACATAAGTGACTAAGAAGCTCTGTCAGTGGGTGTGTGAGTGTCTGACTTGGTCTATGAGTGAGTGTCTGAGTGAGTTTGTTAGTGGATATGTAAGTGCCTGAGTGGGTCTGCAAGTGAGTATGAGTCTCTGAGTGGGTCTCTGTCTATGTTCAAAAGTGTCTGAGTGGGTCTGTGAGTGGGTGTGAGAGTGTCTGAGTGGGTCTTTGAGTGAGTCTCTGAGTGGGCGTCTGAGTGAGCACATGAGTCTGAGTTGGTTATAAGTGGGTGCATGAGTGTCTGACTGGCCCTATGAGTGAGTGTGTGAGTGAGTTTGTGAGTGGGTACATGAGTGCCTGAATGGATCTGTGAGTGGGTGCATGAATGTCTGAGTAGGTGCATCAGTGTCGTAGTGGGTCTGTGAGTAAGTGCATGAGTCTCTGAGAGCATCTGTGAGTACATGTAAAATTGTCTGAGTGGGTCTATGAGTGGGTGTGACATTGTCTTAGTGCATCTGTGAGTGGGTGCATGAGTGCGTGAATTAATCTGTGAGTAAGTGTGTTAGTGGGTCTGTGAGTGGATGCGTGAATCTCTGAGTGGGTCTATGAGGGAGTTCATGAGTCTCTGAGTGGGTCTGTGAGCGGCTGCATGAGTGTCTCAGTGGGTCTGTGAGTGGGTGTGTCAGTGTCCCAGTGCATTTGTGAGTGAGCATGTGAGTATGTAGGTAAGACTGAGGGTTGGTGTGTGAACATATATTTGTTAAAAATATTTTTGGTAATATTCACAAATTCGTCGGGACGTTACACCGGAAGGCCATGCGGAGTGTCACGACAAATTCGCAAATATCACACGTAGGGGATGAAAACCTTATCCTTGACATTTTCTGCCCATACTGTGTCCCAGGAACAAGCCTATATCCCACCCACGGGGCAGGGTACATCCAATATGACCCCTTATACCATTTCCTGCCATTTCAGTGTAGGCCCGGGGATGTGCCAATAAACTAAAATGGCGGCTGAAACTTTCGGTTCATGTTGTGGCCAGCCAATCATGGCATTTCTGTTGGGGCGTGTATTTGTGAATTGTCACACAATAATCACAGATTAATTGTGATCGTAGACATACACATTTGGATTTCCTTTAACTTCTCACAAACTACTGAACAGATTAACACCAAATAACAAAAAGCGCAATCTGTGAACCAAAACCTACCTTTCTGCCAGATTCGGTGTAATTTCGTCCAGTGGGAAACACTTTTTTTGGCCCTCCTTTTCTTTTGCTTCAGGTTGACAGATCACCCCAAAACTTTCTGTGCACAACAAGAATTACCAGCGCACTTTGAGGCATATTCTCAAGAACGTGTGATAGCCATCGCAAAATCGCAAAAATTACTTAACGCAATCTCCAACATTCCAGTCGATCGCGGGAATCCAATGCCGTGTTAACCAGGAATTCACAACACCGCGGTACCATGCGATAGTCACCAGATAATGCGCCAACTGACCACGTTAAAAACAACACCACGCCGCAAAAATGCGAAACGCTAAGGCAAAAAATCCTGTGATGAGGCCAATTGCGATACAAAAAGCCGCAAAAACCAGCTACAGCCTGCAAATCCCATGCGTCTGGTGGGAAAATGCACGATAAAAGCTACAACAACCACACACCAGAAAGAATCCAAAGTGCGTAGCAACATGGATGCACCCTGACCCAGCGCAGAGGGCAACGGGAACCCCACAAATCCCACAGACCACCAGCAAGGAACAACGTGGCCGTGTAAGGCCAAGGAGAAGAGGGAGAGGAAGATTGGGTGCAGTCCGCAGGAAAACAAGGTCACAGAGGTGACAGAACACAAACCAGCAACTGTCCCACAATCAGACTACCTGGAATGCAGCTGGTGTGTCAAGGAGGACAATGGATGAGGTCAAGAGGAGCTGGCATAACCTGAAAACCTAAACCAGGCCCAAAGCCGCTGCCAACAGGAAGGCAGCAACGGCGACAGGAGGTGTGAGTCCTGCGCTACAGGAGGAGCTGGAGGAAACGGAGGCCAGTCATCTGTGTGGGGATGGTGCAAGGAGGTGGGAGTACGGACACAGTTTGAAAGGGCCTGACACAACAACAACAGGGTGAGGATCCAACAGGGACTGGGGGGACAGGGGGAGATGGGCACAATGGCACACATGCACAACGAGGTGTAGCACAATGCACAACCACAATGACACAGGGACTTGTCCCCCATCCCCGTGGCACACTGCAGCACACTCACATAGCAATCACAGCACATCCCATGACAATGTGGCACAAAGTGCAACGCCGACACTGCAGAACAGGGGACACAACTGGGCCCGCCCATGCGCAGAAACAGACCAATCACATTTGACAGAGCAGGGAACTGTGAGATGCATATGTACGGGTAAAACATTGCATCAGTCATGTAGTCCAAATGTCCACTGTCCCAAACCAAATTGCAAGCACCCCCCAAACAGTCACAGGGTACATTGTCACACAGTCTGATTGTCTGCAAGAACAATGCGCCAACATAAATGTCCACATAATGTCAACATGCATCTCCCCTTCACATTGCAGAGGGACAAACAACACCTCCAGCAGGTCAGACCAGATAACCCATCAGGGATGCCGGAGATGAACACCACACATTCGACACCGATGCCCTACAACAGCCCCTGGACATCCCACGCAACCCACCACCAGGACCAGGGCAGACAAGCTACTAAGAGAAGAACCCAGCCCCTGCAACAGCCCACACAACATGGAGCACCCACAAGCACGGCTGGCTCACAACACTTCACCGACCCACACATGGCACCCCAATGCCATGTGTCAGAATGCCAAAAGGAGGTGGCCCAATAGGTGCGGGTGTGGTCCAAACCCATGGAAGGTGAACTAGAACACATACATGGGTGTTCAATACCCTTCAGGGACCACCTACACCCCACAAAGGAGACCCACACGGCCATAGAGACATATGCAGATGAACATTCCTAGTACAGAACCACGCCAAGGGGCACGCACATATCAGTCACACACCCACGTTGGCTCTGCGTACAACAGCACAGTCCACTCCCCTTACGAATTGAGTGGGTGACGACATAGCTACATGTCCAAGTTCTAACCCGCTGCCTGCGGTGACATGTCTGCGTCCATTGTACACAGCACAATGTATTGTCATAGGCCCAGGTCCCACATGCAAACAACAACACCACAGGGACACATGCATATATCATGTTGAACTGGCTACGGGCACAGGCACCCGGTCCCCTTTATTGGCAGGGACACATGTACAGTGATGCCTGTGCTTGATGTGTGTGGGGTGAGTATAAGCCAGCCCGCATGGAGTGCTTGGTGCTGGCAACAACTTGAACAGTGGACTCCAGTGCAATGGAAACAGAAAACACCAGCATAACAGAGTCGACTGCAGAGCAACATGGAGGGACCCGGAGCAAGGACAGTGGTCACCCAATATTCAGTCAGGAGGTTCAGTGAATCGCAGTGCACTGAGGTTAGAGATGAGCGCGCTCACGTGAAGAAAATGCTACGATTGTGTCCCTTCCGGTTAGTCCTGATGCAGATGCAGTGGGGTGTGTTACACCTGCATCAACTTCCTCATTAACGTCCCAGGTCTCCCACATGCCTGAGGTGACAGTTGCGTCTGCAGTCCACAGCCCAATACCCAGTAATAGATCCGGGTGTATAGCTTGACTTCCACCTCCAGTCTGCATTCCTGCCTTGGGGTTGTTGCCTCCTGCTCTTCCATTGTCTGTGCCTTCTCCCGTCTGCACACTTGACACATCTTCCTCATCATAGTCCCAGGTCTTACCCACTGAATGAGGTAACATTGTTGCGTGCGCTGTCCACAGCACAGTACTCAATCAGAACAGGTCCATGAGTTGTGGTGCCTTACGGTGCAGTGTAATAGGGACACAAGAGCTGAGCGGGTCCTCATCGATGTCCAAGGTAAATGACGCGGAGTGTTTCAGGGGACAGTGGAAGGTGTTCTTCCAGGGCCTGATGCAGAGGGCAGAACCAAGCAGACACAGGCAATATGTAGTAGATGAATGCCACAGACACATACTTGACAGCAAATCAGTATCGGCTACATGATGATGATGACAACAACCAGGCCATAGTCTCACATGCCACCAAAGTTCAAACACGGAGTGTTCATAGATCATGGGGCACAGAGTCAGTGGCACCAGTGCTGAAAGGGGATGCCGTCTGTGATGATGCGTGTACAATGGCATAGAATGTGCCATAAATAAATCATGTCTCAGTTCCACATGTGTGAGCTACTTGTCCGCAGTGCAGTCCAGAGCCATGGCTCAGCATGGGCCCACAGCCACGTGCCGTTGGCTCGCGATACACAGAGT
The DNA here is from genome assembly GCF_964204655.1 of Triturus cristatus. Taxonomy (NCBI): domain Eukaryota; kingdom Metazoa; phylum Chordata; class Amphibia; order Caudata; family Salamandridae; genus Triturus; species Triturus cristatus. Next base: position 136,739,849 of record NC_140589.1, on the reverse strand, counting down.
TAGTGATACCAGGGCAGTTTTCGTTAGTGTTCGATCACCTCCGTTACGATGATCCTATTCCCTCCGGACTGCAACGCGTCATCCTCTTACGCCTCGCCTTGCCTGCGATGACATATATTCTGCCTTTGACTAATCGATGTCCAGTTCCAATTCTGTGACCTACTTGTGTGCAGCGTAGGCCGAGCGCAGTTGTCCGCGTGGGCCCACAGACGTGTGGTTGTAATGCTATGCACAGACTAGGTGGCACCACATCAAAGGGAGAATAGTGACATAAACTCTGCCTTAAATAATGTTCACTGCAATGGTGTAATCAAGACTCAGTTCCAAATGTGTGACCTACTTGACCATGGTGTAGGCCAGAGGCGGCAGTAGAGTACGTCAATGAGAAAGGACTAATGCGGGCCTGTGTCTTGGAGGCCGTTAAGGTCTGAGGAGGCTGCCAAGGTCGCGGGCCTCAGGCTTAGAGCTTGCGCCGGCATGTGGTGGGCCCTCTTTGACACACGCCAGTGTCAGCAGGTGGGCAGTGTGGCCTGGCTGCGCAGAGGCGGGCCTGACGGGTTAGGGGTCCAGCGGGCCGGGGTACGGCAGGCGCATAGGATCGCAATCAACTCCGGTTGAGAGGCGCCACCCTGGCAGGGATGTTGGGTATTCCGGAAGAGGACCACACCCAGGGCTATGTGCTTTTTATTCACACCCCTACGCTGGCCTCACGTACGCCGGCCCATCCCACTCTGCTCACGCTTACGGGGGGCCATAACAAGCAACATTTCCATGTACTCCCCCACTGGCTGGGCTGACATGGTTCTGTCGACTGTCCACTACACTCCATACACCAGCGGTGTATGTCGCCATGGATATGGGTGTGTCCTGCATACTGGTGTCTGTCCAGCACATCGCCGCCACTCTTGGCATTGTGTACTTTCCCAATCATTGTTGTCTTGCCTCCTTCACAAATGCTTCGTTGACACCTCTCCTCACATTCGGCTAGTTTGTGGCTGAGGTGCCATGCCGTTGATGGCTCATTTTCACAGCTTGCCCAGGTTAACATTGTAAGTAGTTCTATTGTGTGTGGTGGGTGGCCATGTTTTGAATGTTGTATGTGATTTTGTGACGTGTGCATTGCCAGTGTTGTGAGTTGCATGTTTCTGGAGTTGAGGTGTGTGGGGTGTTCATTTGGTACTTGACAACGGGCAGTGCATTCCCATTGGTGCCATTCTGTATGCGATGGTTGATGATGGACTTTCGGAGGATGAGGGAATCATGCACACTAGCTGGGTATTTTGCGACGACGTTGGTGGAGATTCCAGGGTGTTCGGATGTTGCCTGCACATTGATGTGAGACGTGTTCTTTCTGTTGGGGTGAATGTGTGCTGTGTCGGCAGGGAGCACTATTAGGACATGTGTGCTGTGGATTGCCCCCAACACATGCGTGCATCCAGCTATGGCGTATGGTCCTTGCTTGGTCTCCAGCGGATCCAGCGCATTGTGGTGGATGTATAGGTACTGGGGTACCAGGCTGATGATGGCATCCAGGACAGGTGTGAGGGACTTGGATGTGGCTGGCTGTGAGACTCCTCCAACTCTGGTGGGTGTGGGTTGGGGGGTACCAGTGGTCAACAGGTGCAGCACAGCCAGTAGCTTGGTGTGGGGTGGGATGTTGGTTGTCCGCTGTGTGCCGTATGCCTGTTGGGAGATGATGGTTGGGATGCGTAGGAGGGTTGTCCTTTTGAGCCTGTAGTGGGCAATGATATTGTCAGGTGTTGGGTCTGTGAGGCTGGTGCATTTCCTGGGGGTCTGCAGTCTCTGTCTGCGCTGCCTCTGTAGTGGTCAGGGGGTGGCTCAGGGTGAGGGTTGGGGTCTTGGGGGTGTTGGCGGTGGGTGTTGTGGCCCTGTTAGGGCTCCGTGCTGCATGATGAGTGGCTCCATGGCATCTGTTGCTCTTCAGGTGTGTCTCTGGGCTGGGCTCCCTTTAGTGGTGCAGGCTGTGGTCCGACTTTGCACCAGGTCTGAGAAGGGGTTAGTTTACTGCTGCTAACGCATCTTATCGCCAGTTTTGTGATCTTATCGCAGATCTGTCTGATCGTTGAGAATGTCGTGGAGTGGTGTTGTCGCGGCTTTTTGCTGGGGAACGCCTACTCTGCATCTCATTAGCGATAGTTGCAGGAGTCATTTGTGGCGATGTTTTTTTAGGCTGCTATCGCAGGTAAACTGGTGCTATGGGTTGTTTACACCAGCTTGTGAATAGGGTGATACATTTATCGTGACTTTGGCTATGATAAAGTGCCGTTAACTCGACGATAGATCCTTGAGAATATGCCCCTTTATTTTTGAAAAATTCGTGACGATTCTTCAAACAACACCAGAGTTATAGGCAAGTTAAAAAACACTTTTTCTGTGGAAACATGTTCCTAACTGTAACTAACTACTAGCAACTAAGGGTGGGTGGAATTTGCGAAAGTGCCTTTCACAAAATATCGTGAAACGGCAAAAAATCTCCGCGATCACGCGAAATTTTGTGTGATTGCGGAGATTTTTGTGTGCTGATTAATGCGTTACTGAATTTGACCTTCAACTCGGGCTCCTGCTTACAGATATAAATAAAGCAGGTGCCCGAGTTGAAGGTCAAATACTAGTGCTTCCTGTTGGGGTTTAATTTTTGTGACAGGAGCATCATGCCAGAATGAATCCTGCCCTGCCTGCATAAATTATTTACCTAAGAAGATGCCACTGTTTTGTGCAATACCTCTACTCAACTTGAGTTCTTTCTACTGGCTAATCAGTAAGTGCTACCTCGTTGGGTAAATGTATAGTGCTTTTCCTACACTACAGCTGCGTAAAGGGCCAGATGAGTTGTCTACAGCGACCATGTGTGTCTGTAACGTTGCCACAGCGCCGACGGGCGCCGGGGTCCCTCGAGTGAGCTGTCCATCATAGTGGGGGAAGGGCGGGAAGACGTTGCACACCGCTGGTGTGTGGGCCGGTGCCAAACGGGCGGGGCTTCCATGCAGTTCACATGCCTCTTGTTTATAAAGGGCCAGAGAGTCGATCAGAGCAGCAGATGAGGACAAGATAGAAGGAACCTCCTGGTGTCAGTAACTACACGGGGATTGCGCTCGAGAAACTCATAGGTGCACAGAGTTCCATCAAGGATTACAGCAAATTGTTGACGGTAGATATGGGGAGAAACCGAGAAAGCACACCTGCCTAGGCGACAATTTCCGTTCCCTCGCCGATGGCGGAAGTTTCGTCATTTTTGTGTTCCACGCGGAACGCAAAAATGTTGAATTTTCGCAATTTCCGCAAGCGGAACGGAAATTGTCGTCCACCCTTACTGGCAACCACCAGTAGGTAACATATCATGAATATTGAAAAAACATTCTAACTTGATTGTCACTTTAGCTATTAACAAAACATTTCTATTTAGCTATTAAGAAAACATTTGTCTTCGTTAAGCACTTTACATCATTTTCATAAACCTCTATCTAAACACATAAAATATTTCATTCATAACCTGTTATCCATCATGTTTGTTGTTTCATGTACCATGGTTTGTAAACATTTCCTGGTGCACAACTGAGTTTTTGCAAGAGTGATAAAGGAGTTGATTTCACCTAATACAATGCATCTCAAGTCTCCCTACGTGAGCGCCGTTTTGCAATGGTGCAACTCACTCCTTTTGCAGTCCCACATGAGAATAATGCCCAAATTCGTATGTCTTCAGCCTCTATATACTCTTACGTATTTATGCCCCTGTGTGACACAAAGTGAATAAAAAAATAACAAATACAGTATGGTGATGTGAGTGGAGAAAGATGTATCTCCCACATCCAAATGAATCGACATGTTTCTGTGCTGATGAGAAACATACTTAAATTCAATTCCAAAAGAAACAGAGATGGAATTAGAAGCTAACCACCAATACTGTGGGTTTGAATGATGAAGTTGCCTGGTCTATCATAAACAGACAATAGGATACAGTAATGTCTATTCTCTTTTGAAGTACACACTGAATACAGAAAATCTGATGTACATTGGAGTATGACTAGCTTGTAGTTGCCACAAAATATGCACTGGACTCAATCTCAGTATTCCAGTATTCATTTTCCAGGCATTGTTGTAGTTCTCCTCAAACAGGATGACTAAACACAGACAAATTATGGGCTAATAGAGATTCAGTGTTGGAAAGTGGGCTGTTAGTAGTGGTAAATATGCATCTACCACTGACAATAATGCCACTACTATGGTGTAGGGCTCAGTATAGGTCTCAATAAATTATTCCCATGTTCAACCCTTGGTAACTTGGCTGTGAGCAGGTAGGCTTAACTTAGGAGACAGGCATGTAAAGCATTTAAAAACACCCATTCAGTAAACAATTAAGAAACAACACACAATAAAAATCCCACACCAATTTTGTATATATAGGTAATAGGAAATATTAATTTTTAAAGATTTAGCACTATATAGCACTTAGAAACTTTTGGAGCCACCTTTGGGACATCTGGTCATGCTTGACCGGGACAAAGTCAACGTTTCAGGCCAACTGCTATGGAGGCCTGATTGGATATCTCTTGCAGTAGCCCTCCGTCGAGAGTTTACCTTCGCACTTATAAACCTTTCTGGAGCTTTTTCGGTCGGGGTCCCTTGATGCTCCTCACCAGTCCAGATTTTTTGAGGCTTGCTTTCCAGGGACCTCCCAGTAAAACTCTGTAAGTTGGACCTCCAGAGCTTTTCAGCAGGACAGGCCAACCTCGCGGTTGAAGGTGGCCGTCTTGGCTCTCGCAGTAGAGTCAGTCCCCTTATGGAACTTTTTCCCAAAGTTGCTCCAAATTTCTCCAAGCATCTAGAATTTCTTCCTAAAATTCTTCTTGAGGGTCCAAAGTGTTCAAAACACAATCCAAGGGTCTGGAATCTCCAAGATGGTCCTTGAAAGGTTGGGACCACAATTTCCACAATGCATGTGCACAAAACTCTTTCAAATCCACTGGACACACTCCAGGCAGGGGATTATTGGTGGTGATGTTCGAGGTGAGCTCTTTTGACCTGTAGCTTGCAGGTAGTCCACTCTTTATTCCTCTTGAAACATGTTACATCCGAAGGGCTGTAATTCCAGAAAATGCATAGGCGCAGTCAGTCAGAATGCAGGGTCTGCTGGTGCAAATCAAGTTTCCAACTTGGCGAGCCTTCTTCTTCTTTTAGTTTCAACCAGCAGATCTGAGAGGCTGTGCTCCTCACACATATTTATTCAGTGTTATCTGGTGTTGTTAAGCGGGAGAGCTCTCCTGTCCAATGAGGTGCAAGACAACACCCCAGAGCATGACCACTTCCTCCAAATTGTGGCATGATCTTCTCCAAGAAAGCACTATTCTCTTAAAATTTGGTATGGCTGAAACCTCAGCAGAGGAGAATGAACTGGTTAAATCAACTTCCACTATGGCTCATTTTCATAGCTCTCCTCCCCCTACCATCTGCAAATTCTTGCCTTAAGCCTGCTATCTGACTGGGTCAGAGGGACTGAGGGTGATAGACCTGGCATTCTCTGCCTGTCCAATTTCTCCTTTGAAGCTTATGCTTTACAAACTCCTCCCCTCTGCTTTGGCATTAATGTGCAGCAGATTTCTCTCTAATAGATAGCCTCTCTCTGGGTGAGCCACTTTACACTTTATCAAAGCAGCCTGGCTCATCCTGTTAACTCTGAACAATCAGGGGAGACCACTGGAAGGCTGAATTTTTACTTAAAGACAAGAACATTTTCTAAATCATTTTCTGGATATTTTAGGATACATTTAACAATAGCATATTGTTGGATTCTTCAATGCCATTCTCCTAAGTCTATTTTATCCAATGGGGCTAGGCATCTACAATGGGGAAACTGCAATGGGCAATTTCTCCATCACCAGGGCATATAAAACATCTTTTATAAGGGCTCTGCTAATAGTTACATGACCCCCCCCCACCAATGGGACACCTATGGGAGACTTTAAGGGTCCAGAACATGCAAAAATAGTGTAGATCCTCACTCCACAGTGCTCCCAGCACCAACATCAATTTGGGAGGTACTTTACTACAATGGGGAAAGTAAAATGTTCAATCTCTCTATCCCCAAGGCAAATAAAATATATTTTATAAGGGCCATCCTTATAAAGACATGATGCCCCCACCCCTGGGACACCTAAGGGAGCACTGCCAAACTGGGAAGAGAAACCAGCCCTGGCAATTTCACTCGACCGACCCCTTGGGGGGGAGGAGAATTTGTGGCACTGAGAAGCTCTAGTTGCTGGCACCATTGCGGCTTTTATTTTATAACAGGGGGACAATATTGCAGCATTGCTGCAAAACCAGCCCCCAGTGACAAAACAGGCCACCACGGCCACAAAACTGGCCCCTACCCCTCTGGCCCACTGGCAAAATGCCTGGTGCATGCTATGACCAGTCCGGCTTGTAGGGGAGACCCTGGGGGGTACCTAAAATGCCAAAACATTGTAATTTATCACTTTTTAAGTGCTCCTACCAATAAAGTTGAGTTTGGGCACAATTTATATTTAAAAGCAGTGTTGCACCACGGGGCTGTCTTTAAAATGACCTCGCTCTCAACAGTACACACATGCAACTGCTAACCTCTAAACTGCCATTCCTTATTATATACAGTAAATAACCTTTACAACGCGGGCATCACATCACGATGCCATTACAACACGGTCAATACAATGACCGCCTTGTTACCAAGCAATGCCATTACTAAGCAAGTCATTACATTGACTTGCAGTAGATGGCGTGCTAACATCAGGAATAGTATAGTTTATTATTCCAACACCTTCCCTACTGTTACGTAGGCTGGAGTTGGAATAGTAAATTATACATTTCTAATGTCAGCGCACCATCTACTGCAAGTCGCTTTAATGACTTGCGTAGTAATGGGTTTGTGTGGTAACAACGTGGTCGTTGTAACGACCGCGTTGTAGCGGAACGAGATATAATGACTCGCATTCTAATGAGTCATATTCATTATATACTACGGACTTATAAGTAGTTTTAGACCTCCTGACCTATTATCGAATAGGGACTTATAGTGTAGATCATTCTAATTATAAGTGGACACTAATATACATAGTGTACCCTCATATATGTGGGCGTTTTCACTGACGTTTCCACCAAAGCACATTAGACAGAGCCCAGGGCCAGTCAGAGGCAGTTACTACCAATACCAGTCAGCAAACAGTGGGGTTGCACAGGGCACATAGGATGACTTTGCAACATTCAAGAATTATGTTTCCCATTAACCTTAATTAAACACAAAAAAATACTGAAACAGATACTCTGGAACTTTGCACCCTCCCAATCATGTGACCATACCGTAACTTTCCACTGGTTATGATGGTGGAGATTCTCTGAAAGGCTCGCTCCCAGAGAACTCTCCACCGATGAAGGAGGCGCATAGACAGAATATTTGAAGGAGCTAGGACTTGTTGTAAGCCAGTTTGTTCGATTTTTACTTTATATGTTCCCATTCAGAGTGTGACAATGGGGCCCGTCCACCCGCACTCTCCCATGGAGCAACAGATAACTCTTGTAAATGTATGTATATATTCGTTTTTGTGATTGTAGCTCATTTCATTTTGTGAGAAGAGTCTGCCAGTGGGGTTGGGGCACACGAGAGGCTGTACTAAAACATTCATTACCACTACTGGCCTCCCTTTTTAATACAGTTTTGAATAGTGTGAGCACTTAACTTGCCTAAGCACATAATGCAACATGATTGTAAGACAACTCACATGACTTTGAATGTGATTTTCTGTTGCATGACACATACTGGAGTATTAGGGTAACGTAGGGAGATGCTGTCATATCTGTAGAAGACGTTTGAACCCAGAATGACCAGATGATGGACCTAGAACACAAAAAATAATGTGTGCTGTGGTACACAGTTCACCAAATCAGGCAATGATTATGAGTAAAGATATACTTATGTTTACTTGTTTTTCGCAGGTAACAGATGCCGGGAAATGGCCCGTGTGCAGTTAACCGAAGTTTTAGGGCCTCATTTAGATCTTCAGTACAAAAATAATGGTCACAGTGGAATTTTACATTGACATAGAATCAAATCATCACCTTGATACATCAGATATTACGATTTATTCATATTCATGATGTACTTGTGTTCATATTAAATTGCAGTACAAATATCTGTACATATTTTGAAACAAGGTACTCCAAGAAAGGGAAGGAAAAAAGGTGCTCAAAAAGGGTGTGCAATTGTGAGGGTTATAGAGAAGGAAATGCAATGTCTAATTTATACATTACAGATTACTAGTGACCTATCCAGCCACTTAAAGGCAAAATTATACAAGAAACATAGTATCCTAGTGATTCAGGAAATCAGTTTCTGTTGTCAGTATGTGGAATACAAAAAGGACCTTCTACGTTTCGACCCTCTTGATGTTAATGGGTTATTTAATCCTTAGCCTGGGGTCTTCATCAGGACATGTGGAGACCCCTAAGAGTAATTTAAAAGGGCCTTATTTAAACAGGTGATGAGAAATACGAGTATAGGTAATTATGCAAAAAAGGCATTAAAGGTTACCATTAAAACAACCTAGACAAATCTGTGAGTAAAGTTCAAAATATGGGGCAAACTGGGAGCAGTGTAAGGAGACATGCACTTGGTCCATGCTCTATGGGAGGGCCAAACACAAGAAGAGGTCACAATGCCCGCATGCCATGACGATTAGCATCAAAGAAGATGAGAGCGACATCAAATTTTACCAATGGTCGGAGATTGGTGGCCTGTAATCCCACCGATAGAATACAACATGTCTCTTTGAGACAGCGCATGCGCTGTCTAGCCGAGACCAAAAAAGGTGATGATCCACCTCTTCGACTACCTCCTATTTACTCTCTCGTCTCCTTCATTCTAAATGTGCTGCATGGTTTCTAGAAGCAACCTGTTCTTCAGCATTCTATGAGCTCACGAGCAGCACATCACAGCTATTTGAAGCATAGCCGTGGCAGCTATGTTATGTTATGTTTTGTCAATGTATTTTATATAGCGCTCGATTACCCGAAGATGTCTTGGCGCTGCCTTGGGAGGAGCCCGAATTCAAACAAATATAACTACAGAAGGAGTGGCTAGTGATTGAAGAGCCAAATTTAAAAAAGCCTTTCTGAATTGAAGAGGTGGTTTTGTGATTCTTTATGGTTAGGAGGATGGGAGTTCCAAATTTTTGCTGTACTGGTCACAAAACTTTTGCCACCCCATCGGGCTTTCCTGAAGATTGGAACTGTCACGTTTTTGTCATTCATCAAAGTGATCTGGAAAGGATGTACTATCTAGATTTCTGGATGTAATAGTCTTGTCCTGAATTGTGCAGAGCCTTAAAGGCAATGCACAGGCCTTAAAGGTGATTCTTTTCCTTATTGACAGCCGGCGGAGTTCACGTAGTGTAGTGGAAGCTGAATGGTGTTTGAGAAGTCCAAAGATAAGGCATGCTGCAGTGTTTGGCACGACTTTGAGTTTTGCCAGTAATTTCTACTGCATATTCACCTAAAACCCGTTACAGTAATCCAATTTAGACAAAATGAGTGCCTTGACCACGTATTTTTGAAGATGGGAGGGGATATATGTAAGAATTTTTCTGCTGATCTTTAGAAGATAAAACACTGTGGTGGCGGATAGGATAGCTCCTAGTCTGACGGTCCTAATAAATCAGGTACTAGCAGCAGGTCCCTATCCAGTCACCTGGAAATCAGCGTGCGTCACACCCCTTCTCAAAAAAGCCTCTCTGGACCCCTCTGAACTTAAAAATTATCGTCCCATCTCCGGCCTCCCTCTGATGGCTAAAGTCGCTGAGAAGGCCATTAACCGATGCCTGATGGGGTATCTGGATAAGAACGCCCTGCTGGATAGGTCCCAGCACGGCTTCCGGCCTAGGCACTCCACAGAATCTGCCCTCATAACGGCAGCCGAGGGGATTCGGGCGACAGTGGACGAAGGGGGGCGAGCGATTCTCGTCCTCCTGGATTTGTCCGCTGCGTTCGATACCGTTAATCACAGGGTGCTGACTCAGCACCTGAGGGAAGCTGGGATCGCGGACAAAGCCCTGGCCCTTCTCTCTTCCTTTCTGGACAATAGAAGTCAAAGCTTAAAGTGGGCAGGCCTACACTCGGCAAATTTTGCACTTCCTTGCGGCGTCCCACAAGGTTCGGCTCTCTCCCCGACCCTATTCAACATTTATGTTAGACCTTTGGCTAGCCTGGTCAGGAAACACGGTTTCACGTTGGTATCCTATGCGGATGATTCGCAACTTGTAATATCAGCGACCAAGCACCCTGATCAGATAGCGGCCACATTCCACGCCTGTCTCTCCGATGTGATGACATGGATGCGCTTGAGCTTCTTAAAAATCAATACCGAAAAGACAGAAGTGATGGAGTTTGGGAAAGGTCCCTCAGTTTGGAACACCCTTTGGTGGCCATCGGCGGCTGGGCAATGTCCCCTCCCGGTCACTAAGGTGAGGAATTTGGGGGTGATCTTCGACGAAAAGCTGAACATGGCAGCTCAGGTTAATAGCCTAACGTCATCCTGTTTCTTTCTGCTAAAGACCCTGCGCAAAATCCTCCCATATATCCCCTTGTCGCTACAAAAAACGGTGATGGCTGCCTTATTCATGTCCAGACTGGACTATTGCAACGCCTTGTTTCTGGGCTTCAATCCCTGCAGAATGCCGCGGTTCGTGTAATTCTGAACTTACCCAGGGGCTGTCCCACCTCAGCGGGCAGAAACTCTCTCCATTGGCTCCCAGTTCAACAAAGAATTGAGTTGAAAGCACTCTGCCTGGTTCATCGGGTCGTTTTGGTGGAGGCGCCAATGACGGAACCAACAGGTTCATACCGTACATCCCGCCTCGTGCTCTGCGGTTGGTCAACCTTGGCTTTGTCTGCATTTCCAGATTCAGACTTTCCAGATGGGGCGGTCGCTCTTTCGCCATTTGTGCAGCTAGATTATGGAACCATCTGCCTTTGGAGATGCAACTTCAACCTAGTTACACCCTTTTCAGAAAAATGCTTAAACATCGCCTATTTCAGGTCCAACTCTGATTTGCGTGCCTGCTGACCACACACACCATAGCGCCAAGACACCGTCTGGTATTCGAGCACTCTATAAGCCTCTTTTACACTTATACTTTTATTATACTAGAAGTGAATTGGTTCACCTGATTATCGAAAGTAAGCTGTTTGTCAAATATGACTCTGAGATTTCTCACTTTATCCACTGGTGTGGCAAGAGGGCCTAAGTCCTGTGGCCACCAATCTGGAGACCAAAAGGTGATGTTATTACCACATAACAGAACCTCGGTTTTGCCAGAGTTCAGTCTTAGGCCATTTTCACTCATCCATGTATTGTTCGCCATGCATTTCCGGAATTGTTTAGCTGTCTGGGAATGGTTTCCTGACACTGATACGATGATTCGAGTATCGTCCGCATACAATACCACTGAGAAAACCCATGGCTGCATCATATTTACAAGAATATGGTGCAGCCTGCATTTCCCCTGCTCTGGCACTACACTTAACAGTGTAGCGCCAATGCAGGCACCCTTGCACCATGCACTCATGCGTGCAGGAGAAGATTATTTTTGTACAGGAAGGTCCCCCTTCCTGCACATAAAAATCTTGAAATGCCATTTTGTCACTTCTATGTGTGATGCTTAATGCAGCACACATGGAAGTTACAAAATGTCATTTTTTATAAAGATTGTTTATGTGCAGAAAGGGTCACCTTCCTGAACATAAACAATCCAAGGCATTTTGCAAAAATGAGGAGAAATAAAGCATTTCTCCTTGTTTTGCCTAGTTAAGACCAGGTTTTCCCTGTTCTTAATTTTGGCGCTGCCTCCCATTTACGCTGCCCTTGTAAATAGGGGGTAGAGTCAAAATGAATGGGTGTTGCGGTGGAACGCCCACCGCAACACCCACTGCCCACCCCTTTCACGCTAAGCATTGGTTGAAAGGGGGTCTTATTTACAAGGCACCGTTAAGCCACGCTGTCTTGTAAATAAGGCAAAGCCTCTATCGCCACGGGGACGTCACAAAAAGTGATGTTCCCATGGTTGTACAGTCTTGTAAATGGGCCCTAAAATCCTTAATAATTTGAGTATTTGTTTTGTGTGCACACGTGTGTTTATGCTTTTTCGAATTACTGTTTTAATGTTTGAAATTTAAATCCTACGAATTGCTTGGGGGTCCCCAGCTTCCAGTGGTGACTCATTGTGGGTCCTCAGGAGTCAAAAGTTAGGGAACCACTGCTGTAAAACATCACTTCCTAACATAGTACTCAAACTGAGTTACCTCTTGTCCTAGTATATTGGGAAATGAAAATTCCCTCCGGGAGGTGAAACACATTCAGCTGAGCTTCTTGGTAACATTCAGGTTTTATTAAGCATCAGAAATCCTTTGGTCTCCCAGTACATGGAAAATGAAAGATAGCCACAGGAAACAAAGGGACATGAAAGAAGTAAAGAATTAAAAACACAGGCAGAAAAATACATTCAAAGAGAAGGGTTGTCAAAAAGGTGGAAAAAACTGAAGGGAAACATGGAAAGCTATCTATGACACAGCACCCCCATTGAACTGTAAGCACCGCTCCCCCTTCACCCCGCAAGATTATATAAATAAGCACTGTAACTGTGATTTATGTGGTGCAAACATGCACCATTGGGCAACAGTAGATTCATTTTACGACTCGCCCGATCTTTGGGGCATATTTACAAGCTGGCGATAATAAATTATCGCTGCTTTTGCGGCCGTTTTCGGCCGAAAAGCGGCGATAATTTTATCGCCTAATTTGCAAGGCCACGCTAACGTGTGAAACCTTGCTTTAGCGTGGGGATTCCTAACGCCCAGCTTTGCATCTTTAATGAGATGCAAAGTGGGCGTTTCTGACCTAACATGACAGGAGAAATGTCGCTAAGCAACATTTCTCCTATCATCAAGCCCCCTGTTATCGCTACTTTCCTTACGCCTGCTTCAGGACTGACTTAGCCATGATATCCTATGGAAGGTGGATATCATGGCTAAGTTTGTGAGTCCCTATCAACTAGCTAACGGCACATTGCGTGAGATTATCTCTGGGTTTCCAGCAATAATCTCACATTAGGCAGTTAGTGTGAGGATTTTTATCGCTTTTGAGATAAGCGTTGCTAATAGCACGCTATCTCAGCGATAAAAATCCACGCTAGCCGGCGATAATTATCGCCGGTTCTTGCTGATATGCCCCCATGTTTTTTCTTTTTGGTTAACGTGATGCAATGGTTGAATTTTGCAAAGTGCCTGATTCGGGCAGGGACAGCGCTGAGTTACTTGGCTCGGTGGCGGTCGATGAGTGGGAGGACACCTCTCAAAAAGAAAATGTCTAGGTGATGATTGGCCACAGGACAGCACTCACCAAAACGCAAGGATTAAAAAAAATATATATACTTTTTATGTTGTAAACGATTCTTATAAACACAGGGAAATTATGAAGGATATGTCCCAACAGTATTCGTGACTCCAAGGGTGATCCCGTCAATTTTAGGGATGACTGTCTCTTTCTCAATTAGCAACAAATATGTATTGTTATTTTTGAATACTCATCTAATGCGCACCGAAAACAAAATTCAATAAAATATTAGGTGTTATAATAACACTAATTTTATGTACCCAGGATGAGCGAAGAGCTGAGCTGCCATTGGCACCTGTGATGTTAAGGTTACACACAAATCTCTGTAGTGAGCACGCAACCCAATGAGCGACCTCAGCAGCACGCCTTTTCAAACGTTTGATCTAAGGCAGCTGCTGATGGTCAGACATCATCTATTTCGGTGCAGAAACAGTGGTTGTGCCTGAATTTGACGGGGACAGCAGTTTTGGGAGTAGTAACAATGGGCTTTGGCGGGCAGCCGACTGTAGGGAGGGATGCCCCCGGGATATTGGGAGAATAGGTCAGCCCAGGCTTCATGTAGCCTTTATTTGGGCTATATTTGCGTTGGGCTTGTAGCCCAATATATAAACGTTCACTTTAAGTTTCCTGTCACCATTTTGGGAAGATGTCATGGTGGCTTCAGCCCAGGCAGGGTGTTTTTGTGTACTTTTATAACCTTAGGAAGTTTGGTGATAAAGAACTACTCTTTTACCTTGGAAGACACATGGGTGAAAGAAGCCATGTGTCTTGTCGTAGCGGCAGGTCTCATGGATCTCCTTACACCGAGCATGCTGGTTGGGGCAAGCCCGATGCAGCTAGCAGCCAGTGGAGTGTGGCAGCAATTGTGGCATGTTTACTGCCGCGCAAGGTTGGAGGAACTGCCGAGAAAGCTATTGCCCTGGGGCCGCTCGCGAGGCAGAAGGGCAGTGTCTGGGTCTTTACGGAGAATGTGGCTGCCCTGATGCCCGCAGGGTGCCCTAGAAGGGCGGGCCACTAGTGCCAGCGAGGCACCAGCCCACCCCCCTTCTTTTAAGTATGGGGACCCCTCGGGGAGGAGTCCCCCTACTCTGGCAGCTAGGGGCTGCGGCGTGCAGGGCGCATCATTTCCGGGGCGTGAGGAACAGGGGGTATATACTATATAGGCCTCCCCCACCCTCTGTCCTTCCTCTTTTGCGCCCTGGACACACTGCAACCAGAGCTGTGGCAGAGTTACAGGGCGATCTGGAAGCAAATGGTACCAAAGGGTACCTCTGTGCAGCACCATAGGGTGTTCCAGAGCCAGAGCCCAGGAGCCTCATTGGATGTTCCTAGAAAACCGTGTCGGCGCCCCGTTAGTCCTTCGGGCGGTTTTGGGCCTGAACAACCGGGGGCTTGCCTTGCTACGCTCCACCCTGAAAGGGGCGTGAGTAAAAAGGGACCGTGATCCGGGAAGAGGATCACCAAAGGGGCAGCACTGATGGGGTTCGCCCCAGTGCTGCTTGGCTCATCAGGCGGGGAGGCGGCCCAGATGGTTGCCTGTCCTTGGATCGCCCGTAAGATAACCCACCATATTACATAACGGTGTATGTTATAAACCTGCAGCAGTTTTTTACCCAAACAAAATTTGTGTGGTGTGTTTCATTTATGTGTAGAACATGCATGCTATTGTGGGGGGGTGGGGAGTGTTGCCTCCTGCTGGTGCTATGCGGCTGCCCTGGCACCCACAGGGTGCCCTAGAAGGGCGGGCCTCTAGTGCCAGCAAGGCACCAGCCCACCCCCCTTCTTCTATGTATGGGGACCCCTCGGTGAGGAGTCCCCCTATTCTGGCAGCCAGGGGCTGCGGCGCGCAGGGTGTGTCATTTCTGGGGCGCAAGGAACGGGGGTATATAGGCCTCCCCCACCCTCTGTCCTTCCTCTTTTGTGCCCTGGACATGCCGTCTCCCACCCTACCACTTACCCGGCGTGGAAGCAGCGGGGGAGGCATAGAATGTTGTAATGTTGTTCTTTTTCGTTGCAGGTGGAGTTACAGGGCGATCTGGAAGCAAATGGGTACTGAAGGGTACCTCTGCGCACCACCATAGGTGTGCCAGAGCCCAGGAGCCTCATGGGAGGTTCCTGGAAAACCGTGTCGGCGCCCCGTTAATCCTTGAGGCGGTTGTGGGCCTGAACAACCGGGGTCTTGCCTTGCTACGCTCCGCCCTAAAAGGGGCGTAAGTAATAAGGGACCGTGATCCGGGAAGAGGATCACCGAAGGGGCAGCACTGATGGGGTTCGCCCCAGTGCTGCAAACAAAATGTGTGTGATCTGTTTTATTTATGCGTAGAACATGCATGCTATTGTGGGGGGGGTGGGGAGTGTTGCCTCCTGCTGGTGTTATGCACAGTGTGAGAAGAGCAGCGCGGTGACCCACGCTGGAATTTATGGTTGGGCAGGAGGGCGTGGCACGAGTGTAGCAGGTGGCACAAGCAGAGACTCTGCAGAATTACTTTGAGGAGGCTGTGTGACATGCGGCCCCCGTAAAACAACAGACACTAGGGCAGCTCTGGGGGGAGGGGCTATGTGATGTGAGCTGGGCCTCAAGGACATAATCGACCCTCAGTTTGGACAGAGTATAGCAGATGGTACACAGCGTTTTTGCAGTGGCAGGTCAGTTGGGGGTGCGGGGAAGGCAAGGAGCATGAAGAAAGCTGGCAGGGAGCCAGGGGGTCGGCAGACAAAGGCGTGTGTGTGCGGCAATGGTTCCCGGTGTCGTTATCATGGGGAGGGTGGTTAGAGAGGCTCACTTGGGGCTAAGGTCACGTTGGTCAGGAGAGGGTGGGTGGGTGCGGGAGTCCAATCCAAGTTCCCAAATCCAAACAGGTGAGAGGCATCCTGCGGGCAAAGAAACAGGACAGGTGGGGGACCCCGGGATGGCATTGGTGGCGGTGGTGTTGGAATGGAGTGACAAGGAGGGGCAGGATAGAGAGGAGGGGGTGGGTTGTTCGGGGGGGCATTTCAGGGGCTCAATGTTAAGCCACCCCGAAAGATATAAGTGCGTAACCTTTTCTGCAATAAGAGCTACTTACGGTCAATGAAAACTCCCCTGAGCTACTATTATTTGAGCTGCACTAGACCACATCAGACAACACTACAGTAGTGACCATCTTATGCAAGTTTACCAGCAATGATCATATCAATGCATCAGGCATAGTTGCTAGCAGTAATGTGAAAATGCTTTGTCAATGTGGCATGGCTCTACATTGGTAATACATAACCGCCATAAGTGTAATGACTTGCCACCAAGTTGATAATATTAATTGAAAATCTCGCCAACACCTTTGGATTTTTATCATTCTAATTTCAGCTTTCAATATATTTTGGTAATTCCATCATTTTTCTCCACACATCAGCTTATGAGTTTTGAAAATACACACATTTTCGTCTCAAATGCATGTTTTTCAGTTTTGGTACACAAATATTAATTCAACCAAGCGCAAGCTTCCAATTTAGTTGACTTGGCTGCACACAGGAGAGTTACTTCAGGGACCTGGAGAGCTACCAGCAGCTCATGAGCTACTAGTTGGAGAAGCCGAGTGTAGGGGTAAGTAGAGTGTTATGGCCCTGGCAGGTGGGGCACTCAGCAGTGCCGGGATAGTTCTGGGCAGTGGCAAACTGTGCGGGCAGGGTGGCAGGTGCAGTGGGACATGGATGAAGACACAGCGCGGTCTGGCCAGGGTGGTAGGGGGCGCTAGCAATGGATCCCGTAGCTGGACGACAAACAGGCAGGCAGGGATATTAACCCCACCTTGCCAGACCTCTCCTTTTTATTGCAGGCTCATCATTTCATCGGGCAAGTGGACTCAGGAGAGCTTTATGCAGCTCGTGGGTCCCAAGGGGAAGAGATGGCAGGGTCTAGTGCAGCCATTTCGATTCCAGTGTGAGACAGCTACAACACTGCCACATGAAGGTCTATTGTGGCTGGGGGTCGATGAGGATGTGAGTTGTGTGAAGCGACTACAGGTGGGGGTAAAGTCAGGAGGGCACATCATGGCACCTTGGTGTCCATCTGGAGGTGCAGAGGCGCTTGAGCAAAATGCGGAATGTGGATAGGACGCACTGGTCATTGTGTAAACAGGGCCATGGGATTTCATTGAAGTTCATCCACAGTTGGAGTATGATTAGTTGAGCTTGAAGGAAGGTAAAGTGGTGGATGATAATGCCCCTGTGGATGAAGAACACAGGTGATGGACAAGTGGTGCATGCAGATAACGTGATTGTCCCAAGTATTGTCCCTAGTATTTTACATGAGTCTCACGACAATCGGGAAGCATGTCCAAAAGCAGTGGTTGGTGGTGCCTCCTCGCAACTGGTTAGTCAGCTGGGTCTCATGCGGAGGCCGACCTTGAAGTCGGGTAAGTGTGCTAGGTGTTTTGAACCAAAGAGGAAGTCAGGACAATGTGTCCATTGGGGTGGATGCAGGGGGAGACTGGGACAGCAGGGACATCCATTAAAAGTAAGGCTTGCATGTCAAGGATGCT
The DNA here is from genome assembly GCF_964204655.1 of Triturus cristatus. Taxonomy (NCBI): domain Eukaryota; kingdom Metazoa; phylum Chordata; class Amphibia; order Caudata; family Salamandridae; genus Triturus; species Triturus cristatus. The sequence goes on along the minus strand of NC_140589.1, from coordinate 136,721,900 downwards.
GAGGTCGGTATAGAGGTACAGCTTTCTAAGGAAAAAGCCGGGTCACAAAGGTAGCGTCAGAAGGGGTGGCGGGGCAAGTCGAGACACCAAAGGCAGGGACTGCTAGACAAGGGGATAAAGGCAAGCAGGTCACTCTGCAGGATAAAGAAGAATGGGAGGAGGGACAGCACCAGACGGGATCTTAAGACACAGGCAATAAAGAGAGTATGGAGCTTAAGATTAAGAAGTTACATAGATGGGGTGGCAAAACCCGTAGGTGCCCTCTAGATGTTGGCGACCAAAGAAAATATTTGGAAAGGGGAGTATGTTGAGCTATTCAAACTACTCCATAGGGAACTTAGAGCGAAGGTAGGTTCAAAGGAGGAGGAATATGAGTTTTCAAAATGGCCTAAGGTTCCAACAATTGAAAACTGGGCGGAGGCATTTCTGATTTTCGCAAGTGTATATTGACAGAAATACCCAAAAAGGTGTGTGTCGCTGTTCAAACATAGGGATGCGATCATAAGAGCTCAGATCACATATGAGGGTTACACTTGGGCACCCAGTGACGAGAGTTCTGTGTGCGCCTACTCGGAACCCTGAGGTGAAATGGGGGGAACTCAACACAGATCTCTATCAACAGACAACAGGCTTGGTTAAGTTCAGTAACACCATGTTTATGGTGAGTGGCCTTTCTTTGGTAAACCGGCCCTTTCAGCCCTGTCCCACCCAAGGAGTGGTGGGGATGGTTGCCAAGACTCAGGGAGAGGAGCTTGGGACCTGCTGAGATTTTAACATAGGTCAATGTACAAGAGAGTACTGTGAACTCAGGTACGGGTGCTCCAAGTGCGCAGAAAGACAGACCCTTGTACATTGCTATGGGGCAGGGGGCATTCGACTGGGACATTTGACAGGGCAGTGGACACAACACCAGGGGTCTTATGTGGGCAGCAAGAAACAGGAGAGGGAGTGGGACACATGGAAATATGGGCAAGGGCTCATATGCCAATTGATGTTGAACACTTAGATATTTGACTGTTCCACTATCACAACAGGGAGGATGCCAAATTGCTGAGCGAGGGTTTTTGGGAGGGTTTCAGGTTGGGATATGAGGGTCCGAGAACACATAGGTGGGCTGAGAATTTAAAGTCAACACAGTCACATAAACAGATAGTGCAGGCAAAGCTCCAGAAAGAAGCCCAGGAGGGACGAATGGCACTGCAATTTAGTACATGGCCAGTGTACAAATTGATCGTATCATCCATTGGTGTGCTGCCTAAAAAAGAGAAGGGTCAGTTTCAGCTGATACAGCAGTTGTCATGGCCAGAAGGGTGTTTTGTCAATAATTTCATATCCGATGGTCACATCGGTCTCCCATTTATCATAGATGTGGCCATGGCATTGGTGGAGCAGGTGGGGAAAGGGGGCCCGGATGATACATGAGAGAAGGGATGGTGACACATTACCTAGATGACTTCTTGTTTGTGGGGGTACCTGGTTCTGCGGACTTCCAATAATAGTTGGAAAGTTTTCAAGAGCTCATGGGTGACTTCAGGGTGCCACTGGCTCTGAAAAGGCAATGCGGCCAAGCACTGTGCTCTCATTTTCAGGTATCAAATTGGACTCGGGCCCATGGAGGTACGCCTCGTGGTGGACAAGAAAATAGGTATGAAACTGCTGCTGGACGCTATGTTAGCAAAGCCCAAGGTGATTGTCATTGAGTTTCAGATCCTACTAGACTACTTGAATTTTGCAAGTAGAGTAGTGAGGGTAGAGAGGAATCTTTGTAGGTGGCTGAGCACGTCCCAAGCCGGGCTGTTGCTTTCTCACCACCACATGCCATTGTCTGCTGAGGCAAAGGAGAACCTACGTATGTGGCGCAGGTTTTTGGACGAGTGGTATTCCAATTGTGACCCCAAAAGTTTGCGAGGGGGATGTGCACATGTATTCTGATGCAGTGGGGGGCTTTGGTTTGTACTGGCAGTGCAGGTGGTGTGCAGAGGAGTGGCCGACAGGTTGGAAGCACGGAGGCAGAAGCATTGCGTTCCTTGAATTCTTTCCCCTTGTGGTTGAAGTGACGCTCTGGGGTTGGGAGTTGGTGCACAAGAGGGTTCTTTTCAGAATTAGCAATATGGCAGTGGTGCCTATTGTTAACAGGCAGTCTGCAAGGGATTTGCAGGTGCTCAAACTTCTAATGGTGTTTGTGATGGGTTGTTGAGACACAATGTTTCTTTCAAGGCCCGAAAATGTGCGAGGGGTGGACAATGGCTTTGCGGATGCTCTGTCTTGTTCGCAGTGGGAGAGGTTCCATAGGGTGGCCATGGAGGCAGACAAGGTGAAGACACCTATGTCGGTGGATATGTGGACCATAGGCGAGAAAGCATTCTTCAGTTGGTGGTAGGGTCTTGGGCGGACTCCACCAGGAAGTTGTATGTGCAGGCTTGGCAGAAGTTCCTATCTGCAGGCGCCCTGTGGAGGTCTGGGGGTTGGAGCAGGGGAGAGGATGTAATTCTTTTCCTTCTAGCATTAATTGACAGGGGTTTATTGGCAATCACAATAGTAGGGAAGTTGGTGGGAATTGCATTTATGAGCAAGCAACTCTGGGGCTATGCACAATCGGCCAGGGAGCTGGGCAAGAGGATGATAGAAGGTTGGACAAGAGAAAGGGGTCCCAGATCATGAGTGAGGAACCCTTTGTCACAGCAACGTTTTGGCGAGGTTTTGAGGGTCCTTCAGACAATATGCAACGAGATGGAGGAGACAATTCTGTTTTCAACGCATATGTCATGGATGCTTCTCAGGGGTTTCCGGGTGTCTGAATTGGTGGGGAGTAAAGGGGTTGCTGGGTTAGACTGGGCGGATGTAGGAGGTGCGAGGGGCAGTATAGAGCTGCACTTTCGTCAGTCTAAGATGCATTGAAGAGCAAAAGGGACAACAGTAGTTTTAAAGTCTTTCCCATTTTTAGAGCTGTGGTCTGTGAGATGGGGCACAAAACTGTGGGCAAGTAGAGGGGTTGCGCAGGAAGTGGTTTTTACTCATGCCACTGGGACATGGGCAACTTCTTTTCAACTTTTGTGGGTCCTGTGTAAGGCATTGGCGAGTCTGGAGCAAACTCTGGGGAACTATGGAACTCATTCATTTTGAATCAACGTGGCCATGGAGGCACCATGGCAGGGCTGGGGTAGGATCATTAAGCTGGGACAGTGGTCTTTGGAGTGCTCTCATTGATCTGGGTGGTTGGGGAAGGGGGTTGTTAACGGTATGGGACATTTCAGTTGTATCTCATATATGTTGTTCTTTTCAGGTGCAGTTGCTAGTCCAGAGGCAGTCAAGGTGTCTTTTTGGATCATATGACATTCCTTTATTTAGTGGACAGAAAAGCACAAACTTCAAAAAGGTCATGGTGCTAACCTCAGGCTCCTGGAACACTTGTTTCAACTTTCCTGGCACGGGAAAGGTGAAATGAGATGGTGAGAGTTGTTGCAATGTTTAAATAAGTTGTTGAAAAGGCACAGATGTCCAAATGTGATTAACCTGGGTGAAAATGACATGGTGGTATGCACAGGACTAGCGTTGCTAAAGGAAATGAAGAAGGATATGCTGGAAATAAAGCAGCAATGGTCTGGAAGCTTCGTCCTGTGGACGGAATTAATTCCGAGGAGCCAGGGGTAAAATTAATAGGGTCATGCAAGTTTTTTGTAGGGACGAAAGTTTTGGGTGGGTGGATCACCCTAACTTGAGATTCCATTCCTCAGAATTTTTTTGTTGGGACAGGGTTTACTTGTCTCACTATGGGATTGAGTTATACTTGTTGAAGCTAAAGGAAGTGCTATAGAGAGCATTGAATGTTAGAAGGTGCGGCATATGGTCGGGGGGGCAGAAAAGTCTGGGAATTAGGTATTTTCTGAGTGGTGGTTGACAGTTAAGTTGGCATGGTTCTACAATAAGATTATTGTTGGGAACGTAGCTGAAGCAGGACAATGGGGGGTGGCAATAAAGTTACAGTTGGATGAAACAAGAAATGAAATGTTAAGATTTATGATACTTAGTTAGATCTTAATAGATGTAGGTTAATGTTTTAAGGGAGTTAAAGGTCAACAGTTCAATACCAGGCTAGAAGTTACACAGCTGCAAGAAAAAGAAGTAAGGAGGGGCAGGATCCTTAGGGGTGGAGGGGGGAATATTACCGTAGGTGACTTACTGTATAGTGATGTTTAGTTTTGTAAGGCGAACGCCTGGGTTTTTTAAGATGTGATGTGCACCTGTCTTCGATAAAGCAGCATTTTGCATACAATAAAGTGAGTATGTGGTCTCTGCTGCTTCCCTTTTGCCCAATGCCAACACTGGTGTTCTCTCAGATGAGGTAGCATGAAAAGGACAATGTTAGTTGGCACAGATCTTGCGTATGGCAGGTTACACTTTCTCTAACTTGGCAGGGGACCCCAGAGGCGCTGCGAAACCTACTCTTGCCCCATCCACACATATAGATTTGCACCTCTATTCTGAGATAAATGTGGCTGGAGAGAGCTCAGTGATAACAGCCAGTAACATTCAGCAGAAACAGTGTGGTGAGAAAGTAATGCTTTGGATTTATGGGCTTTAGATGTCTGTATGCCTAGCAGTGACAAGAGTATCCCTGCACAGAGCGTGCTTTTGGCTGAAAAGAAAGAACTAGCTTAAAGAGTCGCATGTGTCATGGGGGAAAATATCAGTTGTTGACTTATGCAGCTCTGTGTTATGTTTGTCTTTCACGCCATGTCTAGTTTCTCGCATGTGTCCAGTGAGGACACCATACAGCCCCTTTGCTGACTACTGCTACTTTTGCGTTGCTGCCTGGGATCCTGGGGTTGTATTTTTTTAAAGGGCTGAGCAGCTGAGCGGCCTGCCGCATGGACTACCCCTCCCATGCTGCACTGCACGCGTCTCTCAGCCCAACGTGCTTATTGTTGTCTTCCGAAGGTGGCGTTGTGCAAATGGAGCTGTCGAATAAATAAACATAGACCTGTCTGGAAAGGAAGGGAGGCTGATGTGAGACCTACCGAACATGAGTGCACGGGACGGTGAAGGTGACAAAAAAACGAAACACATATGTAGAGGGCCCGGCTAGTGTTGCGCGGGGCCTCCGGGACAGCACACGTGGACCTCAGTGCAGGGGTGCAATTAATTACTCGGAGCCGGTTATGGTGGTGTTATTGGTTCCGCGGCCGCAGCCCAAGAGAGCTTACGCACGCGCGTAACCAGTATTTATTTAACATGCGGGGTCATGTGACTTTGCGTTGCCGTCAGCGCTTGTGGCGTCAGTGACGCAACATTACATTCCTCCCCAACAACATCAAAACAATAAGGTTGCCAATAAAACTCTAGAGTCTGTTCTCAGCCTAGTGCCACATTCCAGGTCAAAGTTCGGACCCCAAACTAGCACCCACTAAATAAAATGAAACAGTCTTACGTTAGGTAGTCTCTCAGCCGGCAGGATGGCTCAGGATTGCTTCTTAGGCCGTATTGCGACAGGCCACGGCTCAGGGAGTCTCCGCCCTCACTGTCCTGCAGGTTGGTAGGAGCCACAGCCCTTGGGGAGTGGCTGGCACCGCTCACCGCAGATTCATCGGCCCGATGATGCGGGGTTGTCATCGAGGTCTCAGACCTTACGGCTGTCCCGGCCTCTTCGCAGGCCGACCCCCTCTCAGCTCCACTTGATCTGGACTCTTCCGCTGAGCGCATGGTGGGACAGTTCTCCCCTTGGTTGGATGACTGTCCCGGTCTTGCAGGATGATATTTCTTGAAGTGTGACACATTCCGCGTTATTCTTTCTCTCCCTCGAATAGCCACGACACGGGTTCCGTGGACATGCACTACTGTCCATGGTTCCTTTTCAAAAGTCAGGCGAAACTTTCCACTTGTGACTCCAGGGAGAGGTCCAGAGACCTGAGAGGATTGTGGCAGCTTTCTCAGCAAACCCCAGAAGAATTTCGTTTTATCTCTACTGAAGAAGGATGAAATCCAGAAACACATGTGTCTAGAGATTAACAGCACTAACCTGCACCAACTTTGGTGAGACACTCTGCAAAATTTCAAGTAAGCATTTAAATTGAACTGCATGTACCAGGATGCAAAGGGGCGAACTGTGCTGGGAGGTAGCAGTGTGCTCCCATCCCCCTTCTGTTTCAAAAAGGCTCCCTTGAGCCACTGGGCTGACGAGCTCATGGGAGGCACCTGTGCGCCAGGGAGAGGTCCAGAGACCTGAGAGGATTGTGGCAGCTTTCTCAGCAAACCCCAGAAGAATTTCGTTTTATCTCTACTGAAGAAGGATGAAATCCAGAAACACATGTGTCTAGAGATTAACAGCACTGACCTGCACCAACTTTTGTGAGACACTCTGCAAAATTTCAAGTAAGCATTTAAATTGAACTGCATGTACCAGGATGCAAAGGGGCGAACTGTGCTGGGAGGTAGCAGTGTGCTCCCATCCCCCTTCTGTTTCAAAAAGGCTACCTTGAGCCACTGGGCTGACGAGCTCATGGGAGGCACCTGTGCGCCATGGAGAGGTCCAGAGACCTGAGAGGATTGTGGCAGCTTTCTCAGCAAACCCCAGAAGAATTTCGTTTTATCTCTACTGAAGAAGGATGAAATCCAGAAACACATATGTCTAGAGATTAACAGCACTAACCTGCACCAACTTTGGTGAGACACTCTGCAAAATTTCAAGTAAGCATTTAAATTGAACTGCATGTACCAGGATGCAAAGGGGCGAACTCTGCTGGGAGGTAGCAGTGTGCTCCCATCCCCCTTCTGTCTCGATTTTGAGTAGCACTACGTCCCCACTTCGGAAGCTGGGCACTGTAGATCTTCGCCGAAGGCTGACATGTGCATGTGTTTTGCGTCTCTGGGCATCTATGAGGCTGTCCCTAGGGGTCTCTGGCTGCCATGTCGGGCGATGAGGGATTGAGATGGTGATTACTCGCCCCATGAGCAGGTGCGCCGGGGCTATGCCTGTTGTAGTGTGTGGCGTTTGGCGATAGCTCCTGAGAAACGTGAATATGGCCATTTCTAAGGACTGGGCCTTGTCATGTGCAATTCTGATCACCTTGTTGAGTGTTCGCATGAATCTTTCAGCCTTCCCATTTGCCTGTGGCCACCGGGGAGTGATTTTCCGATGGCGAATGCCAAGGGCCTGTAGGTATGATGCAAATTCTTGACTTTGGAACGGAGACCCATTGTCCGTCCTCAGCTCCTGCATGATACCATGGGCCGCCATGATTTTCTCCATCTTTGGTAGGATCTCCGTGGCGCTGAGTACCGACACTATTTCAACTTCAGAATATTTGGAGTGGTCATCAATGGCCACTAGGGTGTGGCGTCCGTCCGGCAGGCTGCCAAAATCAAGGCTCACTCGAGACCACGGGGTTCTCGGTCGAGGTTCTACGATGATCGGAGTGGGTCTGGGTACCTCCCCAGTTACTTGACAGGCCGTGCAAGCTCGGACCGTGGTTTCCACGAGGTCATCCATCAACGGGAACCACACCTTTGTGCAGAGCCGCGACTTTGTTTTGACCATTCCCTGGTGCCCCACGTGGGCGAGGTCCACCACGCTTTGGGTCAGGGATGTTGGAATCACCAACCTGTGTCCCCTCAACAAACATCCTGTGTTGTCTTCGGTGAGTTCGTCTCTGACGTGATACAAACTGTCCATCACCCTTTGTGCCGAGGCGGTTAAACTTTTCCATTCCTCCTTGGCTCTGTGCCAGCTGTTGTTCTGGATGGCTGCCTTGGCTCGCTGTATACATTCATCTTGGGCCGTCGCATCCCGTAGTCGTTCCATGGAAATGGGAATAGGCCATGCCCAGGAAGCTGCGGACTTCTGTGACATTGGTGGGAGCGGCAGCTTCTTTGACATCCCAAACCTTTTCTGGGTCCGGGTTGACCCCTTCTGAGGAGAAAGTGTAGCTGAAGAATTGTAGTTTTTGGCATAAGAACTCACACTTTTCCCAGTGAAGGGTGAGGCCAGCTTCCCGTAACCGGCGTAGCACTTGAGGGAGACGTTCATTGTGTTCTTGGGTGGTTTTAGCGTGTATCATGATGTCATCGCTGACATTAATGACACCGGGGATGTCCGCGATCAATTCCTGTATTACATTTTGAAATACCTCATCGGCGCTGGACACTCCAAAACTTAACCTGGTGTACCTCTTGAGTCCCACATGTGTTGAGAACGTGGTGATGTTGCGGGAGGCCTCGTCCAGTACCAGTTGATGATATCCGGACCGTAGGTCCTGTTTTGAAAACCAGCGAGCTCCCGCCATTTCTCCAATGAGGTCGTCTATGGTAGGAGTGATGTGCCGTTCTCGCTTGATCGCGACATTGGGGAGTCTCATGTCGACGCAGATCCTCACCGTGCCCGGCTGTTTGGGCTTTCTTGCGACGACGGAGTGGGACCAGATACCTTCTCAATTATTCCTGCTGTCTCCAGCTTCTTGAGCTCCTCTTCGACCAGGGGCCTCAGGTGGAACGCTATTCGCCGGTGTCTTAGGGCGACAGGCTGGACCGTTGGATCGACATGAAGGTGGATTTCTTTCCCCCTGAACTTCCCTATTCCTTGAAAGACTTCCGCGAATTCTGCAAGGAGGTGTTGGAGTGACTCTTGGTGTACTCCGAAAGCAAACGTGACGACTCCCAGGTCCTCAGCCGCTCTGCACCCAAGAAGCATCCCCTGGCCGTCCTCGGTGACATATACATTAGTGGTGATGGATTTTGAGCCATGTGCGACAGTGGTCCGGAACCGTCCCCGTATCTTCAAAGGAGCATCTTGCCCATAAGCGAACACGGTGCTGGTTGAGGGGTGGAGAGCTGGTCGTGGATCCATGGTGCTGTATAAGGTTGAGGCCAGGATGTTGATGGTGGCCCCTGTGTCTACTACAGCGGTGACTTCCTGGGATCCTACCCGGATGCTGCATTGGGGTAGGCGTCTTGACTTCCTGGTGGCAGTGCCGATCATATGGATTTTGTGCACCACTCTCTCTTCCTCCTCATCATCGTCCATATCACTGGGTTCTGGTTCTTCTGCTTTGAGGGTGTTCGCTACCTGGCGAGGCTTGCGATACTTCTTTGACCTGCACACTTTTTCGAAGTGGTTAAGTCGCCCACATCCTGAGCATCTTTTGCCTTTTGCGGGGCACTCGGCCGCCATGTGCGGTGGACCTCCACAGTATCCGCATGACTTGGTTTGTTCCGGAGAGGGTGTTCTTGGCCCTTTCCTGTTCCACCTCTGCGGAGGTTTGGTTGTTACCGCATTTACTGGTTCCGATTTTACTGGTGTTTGGAGAGCAGCCTCTATGTGCGCCGCCCGCGCTTTCGACAATTCTTTGGTCTGTCCTAGGGTCAGTATTTCCGCTAGGGGCTTGCCGGATTCTTCTAGTATCCGTTCTCGCAATTTGGCCGACGCACATCCTTGGATTATCTGTCCCCTAATTTCTTCGGTTTCGTTGCAAAATCCACAGGTAATCACTAGGTTCTTCAGTCGTGCATGATACGTGTCTATCGATTCCTCCGGAAGTTGGCGCGCTTGCCGGAAGATGAACCTTTCATCGTCCTGATTATCCATGGGCTCGAAATGCTCGTTGAGGGCATTTATTAGTGTATGGTGGCTCTTTGGGGTGACTTCAACTATCGTTTTGACGTTATTGTGTATGTCTTTGCCTCCTAGGTGGATCAGCATTGCCCGCTTCTGGTCTTTATGGACCTTGGTGGCCTCAAAGAAGATACGCGGGCGGTCCACCCAGTCCTTCCATCTGGCCGCTAACGCCGACGGCGGCCCTTCCACTGTAAACGGCTCAATGGGTGGTATGGTGGCCATTCTCCTATGGTGTCTTGTCACCCGGGTCCCTCCTGACCTTTATGGCCTTGTTGTGCTGGGTACGAGCGGTGCCCGTGGACTGGCCTTCCCTTGGTGGCTCGCGCTGTTTGCCTGCGTCTGCTGGGGATCCTGCCTGGAGTAGTGTCCTTCGTCCCCCTTTATTGCTGGGCCCCTCTAAGGGTGTTGGGTGCTGCTGCACTACAGGGTGTGGGCCTACTTGAAGACGGTGAGCCTGTTCCTGTGTTTGTTACTTTTGTGAGCCTGCTTCTTTCCTTCCTTCACCATTTAATCTCCAAACCACACAGCAGAGGTACTCACAGTCAGTTAAAAGCAGATCTGTGCCAGGACGCTGAAGAAGCCCCCACTTGTTCACCCCCCGTGAGGCTCACAACGATCAGCTGCACCGCCAGCAGTAAGGCCTGGACCATGTGGGCCACAGCGCTGTGCTCCGGTCCTTCCCCGCCTCTCACGGGGCCTAAATCACCCCGAGCACTCGCGTGGAAAACAGCGGGTGTGCCGCGCTGCACTCCGATGGGGCCTCCGAGGACCAGCGCGCACTGAGGCACGAGCGGCGCGAGCGGAAGACAGCGCTCGCGGCCGCCACACCAGCACACGAGTCAAGCGAGGGCGCGCCCACCCTCGTCGCCAATTTGTTATGTAGAGGGCCCGGCTAGTGTTGCGCGGGGCCTCCGGGACAGCACACGTGGACCTCAGTGCAGGGGTGCAATTAATTACTCGGAGCCGGTTATGGTGGTGGTATTGGTTCCGCGGTCGCAGCCCAAGAGAGCTTACGCACGCGCGTAACCAGTATTTATTTAACGTGCGGGGTCATGTGACTTTGCGTTGCCGTCAGCGCTTGTGGCGTCAGTGACGCAACATTACACCTGGCTGGAAAGGGAGGGGCAATTAGGGAGGAGGGGATGCTGCAGGGAACAGGCCACCTCTGAGAACATGATTTACAGCCCTGTTTACAGAGACGGCGCTCGAAGCGATTTTAAACACAAGAGCTCCTATGGAGGGATCTTTAACAAAGAAAAAAGGAGTCCCTAAACGGTCATTAAATGGAAGCAGATAGTAGTAACTGGGTGCTGCTCTTGGGGAGGGCTAAACACAGGAAGAGGCCTGACGCATATCTGCCATGGACAAATAGGATGAAAAAATAGAAGTGCGGCGATAGTGCCAGTAAATAGGAAGCCTTTGGGCAGGCGGAAGCCCACAAAGTATCTAAGTGTCTAGGGCCGAGACCTAGAAGCAGGCCAGCTAATGAGAAGGACTGTTTAGAAAATATCCGAGGGCTTGAAATTTTAACTGCCCAAAAGAAAGTAGATTCAGTCTCTGATAGGCCTGGGACATTTCCACGGACAAGGTAGCTACGAGCAGTATCATCTCTACATCTGCGCGCACTTAATTTTGAGCAATTGAAATTCCAGGCCCTCAGACGATTTCTAGACGTTCGTTCTCATAGTACATTACGGTATGAATTGCTGAATCTGTCCAGTATCTATCCTACTGTCACAGTACACACCAGCAAGGAGACAACAACCTCAGGTTCATTCCTGGACAGCACAGACATCAATGGTTACTCATGATTAAATCAGAGTTACGCATATTTGAAGCCTTGATAAATTCCCAGAGCGAAACATGTGCTGGCTGTTATCCTAAACCGAAGGCTGTCGTCGTATACTAGCAGATGATTAGGCTGCCAAAATATATTCAACAACACATAACCTGCCAGGCAGCATGTTCCATTTTGGACTCGTGTATTTTTAACAAAGCTTGCAATTGATTGGTGTGCTCCAATATCGTATTGTGTTATGGTTTTAGGTTTGAGTAAATCATTTACTTTTGTGATTACCAGATGTGAGTTTACACATCTGGTAATCACAAGTTGTGCGCAAATGATCTTGTGAAGGGGCCCATTGTGTGCTTCATCCTCGGGGTACCCTCTGAGGCAGAAGCAGCCCCCTGCCCCAGCCTACCTGGGTTTTTCCCAGTGCCTCGCGTGGCCAGTCAATCTGTGCTGACTGGCTGCAAAACAAAAACCGCAGCACAGCAAGGTGCAGATGGCACAAGTACAAACGAACACGGCTTTCTGATTCAATCGAATTGAATGAATTTGGGGCCTTGCCATGGAACGGAAAAACGGCGCATCGTTCAGCGGGCACCACATGCTGCTCTGTATTATTAATGCTCCACGAAATGTTTAAAGACTGGCAGCTAAGTGGTTCGTTTTCCAAACACTGCTTTCTGATAAAAAATTAATTGCGGAAAAGTGAGTCCTTTGCACAATTCGCAACCCTCGGAACGTTTTTTGATTTGAGTTGTTAATTTACCATTCTTGCACAAACACGTTTTTTCGAGCCATCGCAATTAAACGTGGAGGGGTATTCATCGCACCTGGTAATTAATTATCAGGTGCGATAAAGGTCGCACCTTTCTCTAAATTTCGAAAGGTCACACCTGCCGAAATGCATCATGGGAAAAGGCCCCGTGTTTACCAATGCATGCAGATTTTGCTATAGAAAGCACCAACACCCACGTTATTAGTATGCGATAATGATCTCATCCACTAACTTTCCAACACCTTGGTGTCAGATAATGATCAAATCCCACATGGACTGAGCATCATCCTTCAGTGAGTGATGGCTTTAACTGAAGAGGATGCGTTTTGGGGAAAAAAGATGGTGATTATTATCTGAAAAAGCAAGGAGGCATGCAGGCGCAGAGCTAAGGACTGCTGCTCGCAATGTTCCTGCACTGGCCTTACATTAACGCCGCTTCTCTGTACCTGCGACAGCCAGTCTCACTGAATAAAAGATGGAGGCGTCCAGCCTTGTGTGTTTTTTGTGGGCTGCTGTCAAGACTTGGAAAAGTTTCCACTGGAAAGACCCTGCTGGAGACACACGGGCTCCTGGCAGATACGTTGTGACAAGTATCTGCTCTTTTCATGGCTGACGTGTCAAATGCGCTCAGTTTACCAGTCTGCGGCATTCGCTCGCTGGCTCAGAGCCCCGCAGGGCCGGCCCAGGCTGGGAAAAGCAGGTTAGCTTCAAAGTACCGTTTCTGAAGCATCTTTGCTATCTGAAATCCCTGTGACCATGGGCTGCTGAGAGTTTTCTTGGCAGCTTCGGTTATAGGTAACGAAGGTGACAAAGCCCGGTACACTCTGTCCCCGAGAGATCTTCAGTTTTCCAGAGATGCGTGTTCAAATTTAGGGTGGAAATTTTGATCAAGCTCTAGGCCTTATGAAATTCTGCATTATTACTTAAATATCTCTCACCTCTCTCCGAAACGCTGTTAAATGAAGTTAAATTGTGGCCCCCCACCTATTGTATCTTTAATTTTAACCTTCGATTTGACCCCTAATTTATAAATCCATCCCTTAGTTTTGACTTCACTGTCATTCGCAGGTGCTCCTTTTGGTGAGTGCCCAGAGTAATCAATGCAACTTGTGTTATGGAGTAGGTATCAATAAACATAACTCTCGATTGGATATCGATCTGTTAAATGCATCATTTCTGTAGCAAATGCAATAGCCATGACCACTGATTTTTCTGCCACTCAACAGCCATATTGTTTCAAGCATATAGCTTTATCATATTTTCCATACAATCCACCATCTGCTGCATAATTTGCATAAAAGAATAACTCAGATGGATCAAAAGTTACTTAAAACCCGCCACACGTGGTGCTGCACTGTGAGAGGTCCTTTACAAAGATTATTTAGACCGTTTAGTTGACTATTGCTGTTTTAAGGTGGTACACTGATGCTAACAAGGTAACATTATTGACCAGACAGGATTAATGTATGTTAAAATAACAAACACAGGATTAATGTCTCTTAAAATAACAAACCAGTAACATAACACTTTCATAGAACGTGCAGGATTATTCCACATAATTTGAATTTTCTTGCCCAACAGTTAATCCCTTTTAGGAACATAATTCTAGAGGCCTTGGCCTTGGAAAATCTGCTCTGCTCAAGTACTTTTTATTCTGGTTGCTTGATCAGGGCCCTTCTACATCTTGCTACACTCTTGGTCTTGGATGCATTCTGGCCCTCATGTCAGGAACTAAGGTTGAGCTGCAGCCACCATCAGGTTCTCCAAACTCTAGTAAACTATGCTACATTCTGTCTTCTTATCACCCTACCTGCAAGGCTGCTTTGAGGGTCTGAGTCCCAGCACTGCACACTCATTATTGTTAATGACTTGATCTGACTTGCTTTCAGCTTCTACTGTAGAGCATCCAACAGCCTTCCTTTTATGTCTTTTAGATGAGCCTGAGAGAGGGCACAAAATCTTCACCACGTGACCTTCAACCCAGCATGGTCCACAGAAGATCAGAAGGCTGCAGATCTGAGGTGGCGTGTGGAGCTTCCTTTTCTGATTAGTACATAATCAGCATGGCACGAATTGGATCCAGACCTACAGAAGGTATGCAGACGTTCAGGCCATTCCGTGTCTACGGGGATATCCATTTACACTAAAGAGCCTAAGTTCTGAGTCTCATTCAAGATGACAGCTTTCATTAGAGAATGAGAAATTGTCAGTCTGACTAAAGATATTCTTTGTCCTACTTGAGACCATGGTCAACGTTGAAGAGACACTAGCAGTGTGCGGCCCAGTAAAGACCCTCTCACGGTCAAACACAAACAATGGAAAACGTAATTTTCTTAACGAAAAACCATGAATCCAACCTGCTCATGAATTTCTAGCGTGCAATGAATCGGATGGATAAAACAATGACAACATTGAGAGCTGTTTTTGTTTGGACCTCTTATTTGTTTATGAATATAGCCTCTGAGAGTAGAATTAATGTTTCCACCTTCTTATTATCTCTATGTACATTTGCATTAATATAGTTTTAGGAAATGGAAACCTAGATACAAATAAATGGAGCACTGTACAGAAAAGTGACAACTTCCATTGAGGAAGGGGAGACTACGGCCGGTCGGCCAGGGAGAGGGTCAGGGCCGCACTGGCCATAGCGGGCATTGGGCATTTTCCCAGAAGGCTGGAAGGATGGGGGCTATTTTTGCAGCTGTCAAAGCTGTTTTTTTGTTACTGGGGGCCAGTTGGCCCCCAGTAACAAAAGTAGCAATGCTTCACACTTGCAGCACTACCCCCACGCCCCTGGCTGGTTCTACAACATTGCCAGGGCTGCTTTGGGTTACCAGTCTGGCCCTGGAAATGTAGGAGGTGGAGTGGGCTGGGGCTATTCCTCCTTCGTTTTCCCTTGTACATTTCTTCTCTGTGTGGGTATGGCTTAAAGCCAGGTGAGGGAAAATAAGGGCCAGTCTCCCAAAATGCGATCCAGTGGGCCACACCTGCAACCACAGGATCAAATTAAGCACTGGTGCTAGGCTCCTTCATGTTGCAAATCATTGCAGCACTGCAGGCATCCTTAGATTCTGCTTGTAGCCACATTTAGATAAAAATTGTAATAATTTGATGAACATTGATTTATCACAGTAGCATTGACACACTTGATAAAAACAAGGACCTAAAATGCAATAAGTTAAAAAGGAAGAAACTAATGAAGAGAGCCAACTTAGAGAGTTCAACATTGTCTATACATGATTTGTTGTCTAGATCTTGGGAGCAATGCAAGTTCTGAACAAGTATGTTTTCATTGTATTTCGAAACAAGAGGGGTGGCAGTCTTATATCTTCTAGATGTACGTTTTACTAACTTGGCCCATGAGGGGCTAATTTAAATATGAGTGCAACTGGCAAATCGTTCACTTTTCTAAGACATAGCTTAACCCTATTTTGGGCTTCAACTAAAGAGTTACCACCTCAAGACTATCCCTATGGAGGCAGGAATTCCCACTCTTCATGTCAGGACTTCTAGATGAACACAAGCTTTGCTTCTTCTGTTTTAGGTGCCTCCTGCAATGATATATTTGTTCAGAAGGCCCAGAGGTTATTTATGCTTACTCTGCTGTTTAGATATGTATTTACCTTAAAATGACAGGCAGTTTAGGTTGGTAGATAGTAATGAGATCTAATCGTTCTTTTTGACTTTTATAATTAGGTGACTCTTTGCTTCCAAGGACATTGGATAAAGAGATAGTGGTCTGAGCAAATTTATCTTTTCTTCATGGTGACTTCAGTGTTTTTTCTTTGTCTGGATCCTATTAGGATTATGTGCCCTAAGACACTGCTTTTCAGTGCCACAGTGCATATGCACAGACCCTAGTAATAGTATTCATAATATTGGTTTCACCCAATTGGCCTTTTTAACGGTAGCATGGAACTTAAATGTCATATGTGAGCTGCAGCGTTTATTTACACAATTCACATATCTTGCAAAAATATGAAGATACCAGGAGCACCGCAGTACTCTGGCTGGGCTGCAGTTTGAAGATACGACAGTAATACATCGAGAGGAAGGGTGCCTTCGGTATGTAGAGGCCTAAAAGCTGCTGCCACCCTGTAGCTTCAGCTACATTTCCATGACACAGAACAATGTAAGGTTATCATATTTACTTTCCATCTTCACTTGGGGAAATGCCAGTATAGTAATTCAAAATTATTTTCTGCTTATTTTTCAAAATCTGATTTAATGGTGAATTCAGATTTTCGATAACTTAGGTGAAAAAGTAACATAATAAAATGTACTTAGGGCTGCACAAGCCTCCACTAAATTAAAGCTAGTTCTGCTAATCATCACACCTCCCAAGCTGGAATAAATATCCTTTGCTGGCAAAGTTAATGCCTCTAGATAGGAAGACACTAGCATGAATATGAGCCAAGAATTACAGAAATCACTTAGCAGTTAAAATGAGAATCAATACAAAGCACAGTTACATGCCTTGTGGTAAAAGTAAATAAATAACATCCTACCCACAGGCAAGAAAATAAGGTGACTATATATAAATGGAGGAAAAAAGTCAACTGGGAAAAGTGCAGATGCTATGCTATCCAACTAGATTAGTATACAAGCTACATATACTATTAATTGAGGTAAGCAGGCCCCTTAAACTCCCTTTTTCTACCCACTCAAGTCCCTGCACCCTATCCCCACACCAATTCAACCTTGTTACCACAATATAGGCCAAAAGGAGCTGCCTTGCAAGGTGAAACTTGAAAAACCTTGCTAAAATTCCATGGTCTCCCTAAGTTTCAACAATAATATTAAAGAGTTTCGCAAGTTCTCTGGGTATGGAATATTTAGTTGCATTAGAAATACCCATATGAGCATGGATTCTAACCCAATACCCCACACAAACCTTTGTACTTTTCACACATTTTCTGTCATCAAATTAACGTTGCCACACTGCAGCCTTCTTCACCCTCTAATGATCCATCAACGAGACACCCACAACATCTTTCCACCATCCTATCAACCCAGGTTGCAAATTGGAATATGGAATGTAACCGTGAAACAACTCAAAAGGTGCTTGCCTATTATTTAATAAAGAGACAAGTGATATCCCACTGGACATTCCGGCTGGACTCTCTTCCAATCCAATCTACTAGCTCTGACAAGTTGTATGCCTATATTCAGTGTTCTGTTAAGGTGCTCCACTATGCCATTAATCTCAGGGTGGTACAAAGAGCATTTCTTGTAGACTATCCCACACTCATATAAAAAAATCTCTACTTCAAGTGAACACAACTTGTGTTCACTGTGTCAGTCAAGAGAGTATTTGGAAAATCCTTGCATCTAAACAGTTCTTCCAAAAATGTATGAATGAACCTGAGGAAATGTCCCTCACACACCACATTTCATGTCATCCTGAAAACGTCTCCACAGCCATCAACAGACAGAGAGTGGCACCATGCCATTAATCTCAGGGTGGTACAAAGAGCATTTCTTGTAGACTATACCACACTCGCGTAGAATATTCTCTACTTCAAGTGAACACAACTTCTGTTCACTGTGTCAGTCAAGAGAGTATTTGGAAAATCCTTTCATCTAAATAGTTCTTCCAAAAAACGTATGAAAGAACCCAAGGAAATGTCCCTCACACACACCACATTTCATGTCATCATGAAAACGTCTCCACAGCCATCCACAGATAGAGAGTGGCACCTGGTTCTCTGAGAAAGTATACAATATCCAGGGCAATCTTCTCCCACTCACCTTCTGGTAAATTCCTGCGCACCATTGGGGAGGCTCTGTTCTTATACATCTTGTCATTGACCTCACACTCTCCACATTACTAGGGGTGAGCGGTAAACTCTGCTCCGCTGGTGGAGTTTTGCCACTCTACTCTCTGCTTGGGACACAGAGTTTGGCAGAAACTCGACAAAAGAGCTGGTGAAGCAGAGTTTACAGGCACAATCACCCCTAGTCTCAGCAATCCTGCTATGGGGGACTTACTTGGTGCAACAATAGGAGTTTTGGGCCCCTAACCACCCTCAGCAGCCAATGGGACTTCATCCCCCAACCAGTAGTGCACCAGGGGACCCCTTTGCACAATGTTTGAGAAAGAGGCCAGGGTCTTTAACAATGTCTCAGCAATCTTGATGTGGGGGACTTATTTGTCACAACAATAGGGGTTCTTGCTTGGCCTCCAATGACCCTCAGCAGCCATGGGGACTTCATTAGGGGTGGCCAAGCAATACTTCACCCGCTCACGAAACTCCACAGAATTCCACAGAGTGAATGTCCATGAGCATATCCTGGCAAACACATCTATGAACAATTCTTTCCACCTCCAAATCAAGGTCAGGCCACCAAAAGTCCTCCCAAAAAAGTACGTTCGATTTTACAATGCCCAGATGCTTCTCATGGGCTAAGTCAACAAGCTTGCCTCCAAGACTATGCAACGCTATTAATCTGCTGTCATGCAGAACAATTTCCTCCCTTCCTGTAAGTTCCTCCCTCATACACCAATGAGGATGAAGTTCTGACCCAATCAACTTCTTTTCTGGGCACCTTTCCATCATGAACTTGCAGCAAACCCTCAGAATAACATTCTTAACCTCATCTTCCAGGTTTCCTTCAAAACGTTACCTGGGGTAATCACACGGACACATATCCACACAAGCATTATCATCTTTACCATCAATCTCAGAAAACACACCTGACAACAACCTAGAAATACAGTCCACAGCATGGTTCCTAGACCCCAGTAAGCACTCTAAATGATGGACGTATTGCTGTGTCAGACCCTGTTTAAGAGACCATAAAACAAGCAGGGGTTACTGGGTCACAACCATGTGGGCTGAGGCATTTTATCACTGGTCTCCTGGGGCCTACCCTACTGTAGCTCTTCAACCTGGGCCACGTAAAACCCTTTCAACACTTAAATCTAGGTAGTAGCAACAGCGAGCTGTCACAGGCTTGTTAGGAAGGTTAGCGTGGGTGTTACACAGGCTCAAGAATCAATACAACCCCCCATCAGAAAAATCTGTATGATCAATGTTCAGGCCACTACAGCAATTGGGGTTGGACCATTGCATTATAGGCAGACAACATTGGGTGTATGGAATGCCTACCATACTTTGGACTAAATTGTTTTATGCCCGATACCGAGGTCAATGATTTGACATGATCTCTCGAGTTTAACTTTGTATCAAACCACATACCCAAATATTTATACTTTTCAACCACGACCACTTTGTTCCCACCCAGATTTCAATAGAACCCTCCCTTTTCTCTCCCTAACAACCTTATCCTAGTCTTTTCTAGATTAACAGTGAGTCTTTTACTTAAACAGTAATCCTGTAAAATCTCAAATTTCTTTTGCATCCTCCTTCAGTCATGTCTACTATCACCAAGTCATCGGCGTACAGTAGTCATGGGACATGGACACCATTCATTTTAGGACAAAGGCTACTTACTTCTTTTAATATGTTTGGTAAGTTGGCCAAAAACAAGGAAAACAGTAGGAGTGCCTAAATACATCCCTGTCGTAAACCATTCTTAATCTGTATTTTCTCCTACATTGGTCCTTACTGTGTCTAAAATCACACAAACCCAGTTCTGACTGTGTAGCTCCTGAAGAGGTACGAGGAGCTCCTTATCAATTCCAAGCCTCCTCAGCATTTACCACAGTAACTTTCATTCCACTAAGTTGTAGGCAGCACTTAAGTCAACAAAACAACAAATTAATTGCCCCCACAGCTCTATTGACTCGATCAACCTTGCTCAATAGGGATTATGTTATTCTCTTCTAACCAGACCTTCATTAGACCTAACAACACTTTGGAGAAAACTTTCTTCCCCACATCTAGTTGGCTGATTAAGCGGTAATTCTTAGGTAACGTGGCATCATCCTTCTTATAGATTGGCCTAATTATCACACCTTTCCAGCTTTCAGGGAAGCGCCCTAAGGCCAAGGCCTATTGAAAGATAGCATAATAAATACTTGCCAACAGTCCACGTTGTTTTTTAATATTACGGCTGGGAGGTTTTCTGGTCCCGCTCCCTTAGTCAACTTGAGTGCCTGGATAGTTTCTTTTATCTTCTTAAGTGAGAAGTGCGGCCCAACCTCCTCACATACCTCAAAGCTTTTCCATGAGCCCACCACCTCATCATCGCTGCCATGCATATTACTCAGGGGGTTCGCCTAATCATTTTCCTCTACTAGGAAGCCCATTTTGCCTGACCCTCTCCCTCCATGTACCAGCTGCCAAAAAGTCCTTATGTTATTTGTACCAATCACCTCAAACATAGTTTGCCAATTTGTACTTATCAAGTCAATTTTCCTTTCTTAACATGCTTTTAATATTACATTTTTGTAGCTAGGAGGTTATCACCTATTACACTATCATGCTTTTTCTTAAACAATCTTCAATTTTCGTACCTTTATTTTTAACCTCCTAAAGTCCTTGGTGAACCAGCTATTCCCCTTGCCCTGAATGTAATGCTCTTGTTCCTATTTCGGGAACTCAGGCTGAGTGTTACCCTCAGACAGTAAATGACCTGCCCTACTACTTGGTAATACCATGTAAAAACATCACCAAGGCCCTCTGGTTCATCTTGCACCATAAGATCTAACATAAAATCATTAAGTACTTTTAGGCTTTCATCTGATATACAAATTGTTATGCGTCTACGGTACTCAATTTGTAGGGTAACAACTTTATCTCTTTGCTTGCATTGTCCTACACCAAACACTAACTGCAAGGGCCTGTGATCACTACCCTCAGTAAGCAATAATTTGAACCATTCCACAGAGGAAAAGTGCCAGGCATTGAGAAAAATATAATCTATTGGGCAAGCCTGGTTTCCCACGCGAAAGGTCTGAGCATCGGGGTAATCGGTATCCGCCCGTCCATCTTCACAAAATCAGCCCCATAGACCCTAAAACCTCACTAGGGCTTTATCGTGTGCAGAGTCACATGATCTTGGAAAAGTGGACGGAGGTACTCAGCTAACAGATAACAGGTCTTTGTGCATATGGTCACTGAAAGTTGGATCTAGCTTCTGATTAAAATCCCCTAGAATCATTAACTGCTGCGATGGATCTTTTGTAAAAATTTCCTCTAAGTCTTCTTGTAACATCCCAAGCTACAACACATAATCTTCTGCATTACGTGGCTGGATGTATATATTAATCACAATTATATATGACCGCCCTGGGGGCCGCTATAGATCTCTATCTGGCCCTCCATTATCTATTGACTTTTAACATTTAGCATAGTCACTCTGTTGGCTATTTATCTCAAGGCAATAGTGAGTAGCCCGCCCAAGGGTTGACCTGGGCCCAGGCGCCTAGCGTCTTTAGATAGCATTATGAATCCATTTAATGGTGCAGGTGCTTTGCGCAGTCAAGTCTCCTGCAGGCACATAATCTCATATTTTTCCAACATTTCTTAAAAAAATGTTTTTGATTTAAAAGCTTTCTATAACCCCGTATATTCCAACACAGGGCTACAAGGCTGTGTGAGGTCCCTAATCCCTTGTCCAGATCACTTATACCCCCTTCTACTATCATCAAAGTTTAATACTGAGCCAGTTAGGCACACAAAGTGATTTCATAGCTTTAGACCCTTGTTGTCATGTGCTATGGTCACTCGTAGTCAACCTTTCTTGCAGTTAGCAATCATTCTGCTACCTTAGACCCCCTGAGAGCAAATCCTCACTTGGGATTGACCTAAACCGGCATGGTTAGTCAGGGTGCTATGGCCCCTTCCCACCTCTCTCCCTAAATCGCCTGCCTGTGACAATCTTATACCTTCTTTCCTTAATTCTCTTCCACCCTCACTAGGTTCTGCTTTACAAATTCTGAATAGAAAATAACCTTCGTAACCTCTCTTCCCTCCCGGTTTGTTATAAACCCTATCTGCTTTACATCTCCTGGGGCAATTTCACACAAGCTTGGATAATCAGCCAATGCTTGCAAAAGGTGAGAGTGATTCAAGGGCCTAAGTTTCCTCCGTTGTTTCTGACCTGCCACTTTTTGCTTAGGTTCTAAATAAACCCATAAGCTATCCCCTTTAATATTCCCTTCACCTTCTGGTCTGTCTTCCTTTGACCACATCTCACTTTCGTCACCCCTAACCAACAATGGGCACCCACTCTTCTCAGGTAGTTCTGAACTGGCATTCCACCAACAGCTTGCTCCTGGGGCCACACTTGTTAGCCTGTGTTACTCTCTTTTACTGGCTAGGGGATACCTCACACTGTCCTTTGAAGAG
Organism: Triturus cristatus; assembly: GCF_964204655.1. Lineage (NCBI taxonomy): Eukaryota > Metazoa > Chordata > Amphibia > Caudata > Salamandridae > Triturus > Triturus cristatus. Next base: position 136,699,470 of record NC_140589.1, on the reverse strand, counting down.
TTTGAGGGTTGCACCTAGTGTGACTTCAACTGGCTACCACCTCCTTTCTCTATTACCTTCATTCCACTCAAGTTCCCTTTAACACTCTTCGTTCCACCATTTTCACTATTCTTCCAGGGCTTAACTATTTGGACCCTGGGCAGTTCTTTCCTCCCTTTACCCTGTTTAACATCTTTCTTTTCAATTACCTTTTTTACCTTGCAAATTCTTTTTACTCGAGGTATATCACCCTTGAATCCCTGATACCCCTTCCAGTTTAGTACCAACATGGAGGGTTTCGATATCTATACTGGCTATTTTTATGAGAACCGCATCTCCAACTTCTTCAAATGCCCATACCTCTGTCGTGTAGTTCCTATATAACCTATACAGGATCTGCGCATTTCGGATAACATAAATTGAGGGATTGGTGGCGGACTGATTCCGTGCACCCCCACCGGATACGTTAGCCTCTATGTATCAGCTAGCTCACAGTGCCACTAGAATCTCCACTTATCAGGGAGAGAATAGTTTCTGGCAACCTCAAAACATGACATCCCTGATCCCCCAGGATTGTGGAAACAATATACTACTTTTCGCTCAGTTACTCGTGCTCACTTAGTTTGTTTCAGAGATACACAGAATAAACAGGCTGGGCGTTTCAATCAGGACTTATTGAACAGTTGTTATTCTAGTGTAGAATATATGAGCTGCAACAACCATTAGACAATAGTAGAGATACTAATAAAGTAAATGGATAGTATAGCTCTACCATCTTGCAGTAATCATGAATACATACAAGTATATAAAACACATGATAAAAAGGGTGTACTCCTATGATGTCTCCCTAACTAGATGTACCCAAATTTACCTAGAATCTGTGTAGGTATTATGCCAAGAATCCCTCTAGGATCTAGTTCACCCCATTACCTGAGAATGAGAGAGTATGGGACCCCGTCCTGGTCTCGAGTTGGACACCCCGCGAGGGATGTTAGACCACTGCTAGCTGGAGCATCAGCATGCAGGAACCTCAGCATCTCTGGTCAGTGTGTCAGCCGGGAAGTCATTCTGACTACACTGTCATATGCGGGTAAAAGGTAAGTCCCCAAGAACCGTTATATGTGTAAGGTAAGGAAGGATATAGGTGAAAGGGTATAATGCTACCTGCTCCTATATAGGGTACCCATATGGAATATAACACCTCCTGTTCCTTTTTCTATCATAGGTCTGACTAAGGTAAGAATACAGTATTGTATTTGTTTTAACTCTCCAGCAATCACCTGTTGCTGGTTCTTTTGAGCTTTACCCAGCCTATTGTTTACTTGTAATGCTTTCAATATTGCATGTAGTGTTTCCTGCATTAAGAACATCACCTATAACAAGGATGGGGAAGGAAATGCTGCAATGTTGGGCACTCTTTTGTCATGGTCTCCTACTAGCCACAGACTGTGTAGGCCAAAGCTTAGAGCAGGACAAACCATTCACCTCTTTACCTTGGATGCAATACAATTTGTCCTGCTGATCCAGTGAAGTTGAAATTCTAAGTCTGATGTTCTATAAAACCATCAGTCAATTCAAAATGAGAATAGTATGAAATAAATCACCCACATATGTTACTGTCAAGAAAAGTGAAAGAATTACATTTCCAGGCCACATGTGTAGTTGTGCCACCCTGTCTTTGTCCCTTGTACCTGATTATCCCCTGAGTCTTTTTTCTTTTAATAACAGTTTGTGAACTCTTGAGCTTGAGACACCATTCAAAATTTAGAGTAGTTGTACACAACACGGAACCCTAGAAGGTAGAGACCATTGGTTTTCCTAACGTGTAGTCTAATGGGCTAATTCACCTCAACCCCAATTTTCATAGACTGTTGCTGGTGACAGTGATTATAGGTTATTCGGGTTCAGTAGCAGCAATGAGGGTTGATGTCACTGGACACCTTGTTAAAAATATGTGGCTTGGGGTAGACACAGGCCTCATTGTTTATTGTTTTGTGTCTTTAAAATGTTCCCAAGCATTATGTGAATAGTTGTTGAAAAACTGATCATGAACTCTAAAACCTGTGTGCATTGTAGATACCTTGTGATCATTATAGATGTACCAGTTGCTAGGGTTACACTTAGCTGGTCGCAAGCATCTGTATGTTTCTAAAAAGAGGTTAACAAGATGTAGGATGCTGTCCACAGAAGATTAGACTAGTAGCCCCATCACCCACTTGTTTTACCTCTCATGTTCCTTTGTGTCCAAGACTTGTCTGGAGGGAAGACTAAATCAGGCTCCTGGGGAGTTGAACCTCGTTAGCTGCAGGTAGGCGGTGGTCACTACATTGTGTCCTGGAGTACTTTGAAGAATGCATGGACACCGATTGGTAAAGGGCTGCTGTCCATCTATCTTTCATACAAGGAAAAATCTCCTTCCAACTTTCCAACATTATATTTTAGCCAGACCTACTAGACATGAGAATAGTAATAAGCAATTGATACATTGATACCGTTTTCACTAACATACCGTCACTTGAGGTTCTTGTTCTAGGTCCTATGGATTGGTCTGACCACTATTTAGTCACCATGGTGATCTATGATATTTTGCCAGCTCGCAAATCAGCCAGCACCTTGTCTGTCAAGTGCCCTTGGCATAAACTGAGCTGGGAACATTTTCAAAGTCATCTTGCAGCCACCTCTCCGGTCATTCCGGCTGACACTAACGAGGCCTATTCTATCTTTTCTGATTGGATTTTGTGCCCGCTGGATGTTTTTATTCCTGCTAGGTCGTCTAGGAATTGGCTTAACAAACACAACCCCTGGTATAATGCAAAACTGGCTGACCTACGTAAGCTTTGTAAGAAGTTGGAGAGAGTCTGGCGACGGGACTTTGACCCTTCTTCCAAGGCTCTCTATCGCGCTGCTATTAAGCGCTATCATAGGGCACTTCATGTTGAGCGTGCCGCTTTCTATGCCGAGCTGATCAGGGGTAGCTCTAACCCGGCCAAGACTATCTTTTCCATAGTAATGGGGCTCAAAACTCAGAAGGACGCTGTAGGTTCAGGGATTACTTCTAACTTGCAGTGCGAAGAATTGGCCAATTTCTTCATTAGGAAAATTGAGGATATTTATAAAAGCTTTCCTATGGTCCCTTTAGGCCTTTCTGAGACTTCTTGCAAACCTATTTACGGGGTCTTTGAAATTTTTCCTCCCATAACACAAGAGTTGTTATTGACACTCTGCGCCAAGGTTAAATCAGGCTCCCCCGCTGACCCTCTGTAGCCTGATCAATTTAAAAGAATATTATCTACTATTATCCACCCTTTAGAAGCAGTGATCAATGGGTCTTTGAGTGAGGCAGTTGTGCACAGGGCCTGGAAACAGGCCAGGGTCCTTCCGTTGCTCAAGAAACCCTCCTTAGACCCCCATAAACTAGAAAGCTTTCGTCCTATCTCCCTGTTACCTTGGGTAGCGAAAATCATTGAGGCCTACATTACCTCCCTCCTTACTGATTTTTTTACTGTACATCGGAGATTTGACCCGTCTCAAAATGGCTTCCGACCCGGTCATAGTACCGAGTCAGCACTTTTGGCCGTAACTGAACATCTGTGGGTGGCCTTGGACGCAGGGCAGACGTTGGCGCTGATCCTTTTGGATCTCAGTGCCGCATTTGACACTGTGTCCCATGTCATCCTGCTGAAACGCTTATCTGAGGCTGGAGTCTCTGGGTTAGCTCTTAGATGGCTGTCCTCCTTCCTGGCCGACAGGACGTTTCAGGTAGTCGCCCCCCCTTTTGCTTCTGACACCTTTCCTATTGATCAGGGGGTCCCACAGGGCTCGTCCTTGAGCCCCCTGCTCTTCAACCTCTATGTTCAACCTTTGGCGGAGGTTGCCAGGAGCAGGGGGCTGACCATGATTTCCTATGCCGACGACACTCAGCCGGTGGTGGCCCTCTCGAGCAACCCCGAGCAGGACGCCAGGAAATTTCAGGGCGACCTCTCGGCAGTCACCGAGTGGATGACCGCCAACTGTTAACAACTGAATACTAACAAGTCTGAGGTGTTGTTGGTGGGAGGGAACCTTGGCCGCTGGAGCGACCTGTGGTGGCCTGCCAGCCTAGGCACGGCACCTACCCCCAAGCCGGTAGTAAAGAACTTGGGGGTCTGCTGCGTGGGCTCAAATCTATTCTGGCCTTCTTTGATGCTACAACTAGGCATATCAAAGCTTGATTATGCCGGCTCGGGTATTTAGGAGCAAATAAATCTGAAATACAGAGGCTACAGAGAGTCCAGAATGCGGCCGCTAGATCTCTCCTGGGCTTGCGCAGAACTTGCTCAGTGACCAGTGCGATCCGTCGCCTTCACTGGCTACCCGTAGCCAGGCGAATTGAGTTTAAGGCACTTTGTTTTGCCTTTAAAAATTTTGAAGCTGGCATCCCCCCATATTTTGTCCGATCTTCTTCTACCTTATACTCCCTCACGATCACTTCGATCTATGGGACAATGTCTAGAAGTGATCCCCCCGGTGGCGGGTGCTCTTTCCGGAATAGAGCTGCCCTGTGTGGAACTCTCTGCCGGTCCACATTCGGGGGCTTACTAATTATCTCCACTTTAGGAAAGCAATCAAGACATTCTTGTTCCCGTCTTTGTAGGCCTTGAGCGTTTTTTGCGTAAATCTCTTTTGTTGTTCAGCGCCGGGACGCCTCTTAGCTGGGGCAGCTGTCGCGCTTTATAAAACTGTGTAACATAACCTAGCTTTGTATGGTAAGTTATTGTATTGTGACTTATATTTTTAAATTACTGAACAAATCTCAATTTTTTTATGGTGTTCTCATAATCATGTATTTGATTCTTCCATAGGCATGGAAAGTGAAGGATTTCCGCGAACTCACCGTAAATATCACAGGGGCATCAGCAACACAATTTGGCACGAATGGAGTATGGAAGCCCTAGAGGTGTGTCCATGGAGAATAGATGGCCTGGCGATGTGCTTACTGTGCATGGAAGTTCTCCTCAAGTAATCACTGGTGAATCCCAAGTGGGACAGCATGGATACTGGACGCTCTAGTAGAGGGATGCAGTTGGTGAGCTGGGGGAGGAGTGGGCAAGGACTATGGAAGCCCTGGGGGAGTAGAGGTGAAGATGGATAGTGGGAAGGTGGATGCTGTGTGAACAGAAGATGAACACCTCAGCTCTGTGTCTGCTCATGGATATGGTAAATACACTTACACTTAGGGCCTCATTTCCAAGTTTTTGATGCAGGGCAGCACAGCAAGTTACTTTGCTGCACTGCTCTGCATTAAAAGAAAAGGACAGGAATGGGTTGTATTTATGATATATGGTGCATTCCTGTCCTTTACCACTGTGCTGGTGACATTTTAGCTGCCTTGTGCCAATGCAGGCACCCTTTTACCATGGTTCAAGGGTGTCTGCGTAGTAGGAATGATTGTTTTTGTGCAGGAAGGGACACCTTCCTACAGAAAAGCAATCAATGGAGGCGTTTTCCTCATTCTATGTGTGCTGCAGAATGCAGCACACAGGGTAAGAAGAAAAAACAAGGAGAAATGAAAACATTTCTCCTCATTGCGCCTGCTCTGGGGAGGTATAAGGTTTTGGTGCTGCCCCAGGTTTATGTGCTTTTGTAAATCTGGGCCTGCATCAAAATCCATGGGTGTTGCATGGGAACACCCACCGCAACACCCATGGAACACCTCCTTGATGCAAAGTAAGGCAATGCCCTACTCCATATCCATGAGGCCACGCGGGTGGTTTTGTATCGCCTCATAGATATGACTGAGAGGCCTGTGCCAACAGAGCATCAACAATAGTGATGATCTGGCAGTGCAGGCCTCTTGTAAATGAGGCCCTCAATTTTAAAAGTTGCTAGATGCTTTATAAGTAGGCTTAGCTCAAGTATGCCCCATGAACATCAAAGCTAATATATCAAAATATACAAATATCAAGAAAAAATAACTGAATCCAAAATATAGAAGGATAAGTATAGATTTTCTAAATCTAACTCCACATCTACATACCTTGACAATATGTAGGTCATCCAGCTACATAGATGTAGAGTTAGGAATAACAAATCTATACTTCCTCTATATGCACTCAACTTTCAATATTTAGGTCTTCGATATTTTGCCCACGATATTCTTGTATCTCGATATTCTTAGCCTCGATATCCAATGGTACAATCCTTTGCTCAGCTTTAAAGAAATCAGTTGTGCCAAAGTAGAAACGAAAAGGCCAGCGGTAGACTTCATTAGAATTCCACAAGCAAGTTAAAAGTTCTTACGTGGAGGATCCCCCCTCCTCCTCAGAGCTGTAGTCTGTCTCTTGTTCCTCCCTCCTCTGAAGTAAGACAAGAAAGGCAGTTTTTTTTTAGCTCAGAGGTGCGCTCATCTTTGCCAGTGTATGGAGCACACCCATATTTGTGAGGTGGTCTTGATTTGTAGTGTGATCTTCTTTGATTGAATGGGAAAAGCACACCATCACCATGCCCAGATCATCTGTGCATTGCTAGTACTCAGGGAAGAGCCATGAGTCACTCTCACCGCCCACCTCTGCACAGAGAGAAGTGACTGCAGCCAAGCCTTTCCTGCAAGCCTGATCCCATTCTGACTGAAATTTACAGACATTCTTGGTGGCCGGCAGCGACTCTAGGCATAGACATGGACACATTCGTAAGTTTCTTCAATGGCTTAATATAAAACCAAGCCCTCTCAGAGGCAAAACCCATAGCTGCCTCAGAGAGTGACTTAGAGCTGCAGAAGGTAAGTTCGATATCCTGTATGTATGCATGTATGTATGTATGTATATTGTGGTAAATTACTTGTAAGCTTTTCTTCACTGTGCTCTGATGGAATGTTGCATGACATCATGGAATGCCTGGGTGCCTCTCTAGGGGAGATTGTCAGTTGGTGTACTCAGGCTGAGCTGAATGGAGCTTGCTCCTGGTGGGGCTATCTTTCTACTATCTTACCTCTGCTACCATCCTGATCTTCTGTACTGGAACCAAGCTATCATTAAAGAAGTAACCTACATGAACTGATGGACTCTGTATCTTCATTTACAACAATTTTGGCGACGATCTTAAGGACTGACGCGTGCACTAAGGACTAAGGACTTCTAGGAACTAAGGAACCAAAAGACAAGGATCTATGCACGTCAAGGACTTTCAAAATGTCAATTGAAAGTCAGAGGCGACTCCCTGGCCAGCCCCACCAGTGTCCTGTACCATCTGGACAGTCTGCAGCCTGGGCGTTTGTATCCACATCACTGTGGAACCTGTTGTCACCTGTAAGAGTTGAGGAGTCTCTCTGGTAACAAGCCTACGGTGTCTCCTTGTTTATTTCAACCCCAGCCTGCCTGTAAGTGTCGTGTCTTGTATGCGCCCTCAAGGCCTCATGGTCAGAGCAGCGATGTGTTTTTTAAAAAGGGACTGAGACTTTTGGTGACATTTTTGCATCTGTAACAAGACCTGCAGTGCCTCTGTGGAGACATCAGCAAGCTGGGCGGAGCGTTTTGTTGTGTCTGGCATTCGTGGGGCTGCGTGTGTTCCCCGGTTGGCTTTGCTGTGGTGGTGCCATTTCTGGGGTAAGTCCGTTGGGCGTTTGGTCATTCGCCTTGCTGCGCAAAAATTTTGAATCTTCGTATTTTCGCCGCGAGCACCAGCATGCGCGCACTTGCCTCCGTCACAGACCCCTGGAGTTCTTCCGACATTCCCGCATCTCCTCACCCGCTCTTGGACGCTCTCCAGTACATGCGTGCCGTGAGCCACCCGGCGTGGCGTCAAAAAGCGTGCCGCCATCTTGGAATTGGCACTGCATGCCGTTTGTTACCTTTTGCCAACCACGTTCGTTTTACTAGCTTCATCACCGTCTCGCTTCCGTCTTCGAAATTTGACAGTTAACAACGCTGTTGAGCGGACCAATGATGTGGCACAAGTAGGGGCATTGTTTGATGGGCACCAAGAGACTGAAGGTGAGATTGATTCCTGTGGCAATTTCCTGAGGAGTTTGGGCTGGACTTCAGTGTGTTCTTAAAGCCTGCGGGGAGTTGCATATTCTAGAAGGGTCAAGGGAAGAGAGCTGTGGTGGCTATGCGGACAACTGATCGCACAATACGTGGACGTGCAGCTTTTCTACCGGGACACAGAGCATGCCTTGTTTTGTATGTAGTCGGCATGTGGGGATCTCGGGTGAGAAACCGCTCACCGGTGCTCAACAAGGGCTGTGTGATAATGTTTTCATCAAGCATGTTCTGCATTGTTTTTATTTTCATTTTGTTTGGGGTGCTCAGTGTATGACAGTGGCTCTAGCAGACTGTGAGTTCACCAGTTTTGTGGTTTTTCTTCTGTGCATCCGATTTAGGGGATCTTCTAGATTTAAACTAGTTAAGGGTGGTTATGCTTTTTGCTTGTCACTGTCAGTTCCCAGGGGCCTTACCCGGTGGTGTACCCTACACTATGTTGGGGAGGTGGCGTTGTTTCTGGGTAGTCAATGCCTATGAGCTATTTTCCAAGATTGGTCTGTTCTCAGGGCGACTGTCCTGTGGTATTTTCTAGGTTGTCTTTGTGGGGTAGTCAATGCCTCATGTCAGTTTTTAGGGTGACTGCTTTGTGGGTGTACCCTACCTAGCTGTAGTCGTGCTGTTTTGCCTAGTGTTTAACATGCAGTGTATCTGTCCCTTTGGGGAGGTTGTGGTTGTAGTTGATGTCAGTAGTTTCTCGGTCTATATACATAGAGTGTACCCATTTATTTGGGGAGGTTGTGGGGGTAGTATTTGCCTCTAATCTAGTTTTCGGTGTTCCAGGGTTAGTACCCTGTGTACCCTTCTAGGTGTAAACTAGTTAGGGGATGTGGTTCAGGTTGCGTTTTGTTGTCTTTGTACATTGAGTGTACCCATTTCTTTGGGGAGGGTGTGGGGGTAGGCAATGCCTCTATTTTAGTTTGTAGTTTTCTTGGGTGTGTGTACCTTATGGTGTATCCTATTTAGGGGAGGTTGTTCTATTTTCAAGGGTTAGTACCTTGTGTTTTTTGGCGTGCTTGATTAATTTCCAGCGCTATCAATGAGTCTTCTTTTCGAGTTGACACTGTGTTCCGGTCAAAGTCCGCCTCCATGGAATTCGTGGCCAAGGGTTTCATGTTTGGAGGACTTTGAATGTGCAGTTTTTGTGTTTAGATCTCTTTTGTTACTCCTAGTGGATCTTAAGCGTCAGCATGCTTTCTAGCTTAATCAGGGGAATTTTTGTGTCTTTCCAACATGTTTTCTCTCTAGTGTCTTTCCGGTTGTGGTTGCTCTCTTTGGGCTAACTAGAGTGATTCTAATCCTTGTTGTATCTTTTATTGGGGATGTTGCTTTCTCCCAAGGGTCTGTATTTACATCCACCTGGTTAACAGGGTGTTTTCCCTGGGTGTACCCGCTTTTGGGGAGGTTGGGTGGGTGTTCGCCCTTCTTGTTGCATTGTGTTTTTCATCTGTGCCTTGCATTGTTTTCCCTAAGGGAGGGGGATGGGGCGTGTAGTAATGTTGTTTGTGATCTTTAACACATTTCTGTTCATGCCAGTCATTTTCGTGATACCTCATGCATTACACCTGAGGATAGGTGCACCTTATTGCTGCACCTTCTTGCCAAAGGTGTATTGGGTATCTTACTTTACTTCTTTTGTTCCCCAAGGAGAGAGGATGTGTGGTAAATTACTTGTAAGCTTTTCTTCACTGTGCTCTGATGGAATGTTGCATGACATCATGGAATGCCTGGGTGCCTCTCTAGGGGAGATTGTCAGTTGGTGTACTCAGGCTGAGCTGAATGGAGCTTGCTCCTGGTGGGGCTATCTTTCTACTATCTTACCTCTGCTACCATCCTGATCTTCTGTACTGGAACCAAGCTATCATTAAAGAAGTAACCTACATGAACTGATGGACTCTGTATCTTCATTTACAACATATATCTGTATGTTTGTATTAATGTATATATGCATCTATATGGTATTTCTATGCTGCAAACCTAGCCAAAAGGCAGCGTATCGCTATACATGGTCAAAGACAAGCATGAAGTCAGCAAGAGTAAGACAAGGAAGATGAGAGGAGGCTGGATTCTGGACAGTTAATACATTGTGATCTAGAATTCTTTAGAGAAGTGAGTCAACATCTCTTTCCTAAATTGAAGCAGTGTTGGGTGGTTCTGATGGATATGGGTATGCTTTTCCAAATCCTAGGTGCATAAATAAAAAAAGGTGTCAGTTTTTTGCTGTCAAGGCTTGAAACTGCTGTCTAGTGGAGTTCAGTCAGACTGAACCATGTGGGCCACCACATCACCTGGATCTTCTTTGCCTCTTGCTCAGCACCAACTCACTTATTTGTACAGGTTCATACAGGCACTGTAGGTCTTACCCCAAACATTTTGCCTTAACTCCTCCTGTTTTACTGGATTTTCTTTTGTTGGCCTTAGTACCCTGCACACTTTATCACTGCTAACCAGTGCTAACGTGCTTTTGCTCTCTCCTATAAAAATTGTAACATTGACTTAGGCCACGACACATTTGACAACTAATGACACGTTTACTTTATTTGTAAAGTTGTACTTCACGTACCCAGGACCTCCAGAAGCTTCTCCTGACCTCGAAGAGGACACCAGGTACAAAATGGGACCCTCAGACCCACTCTTCAGTACACACCTGGACCTATGGATACTATAGAAGACGGACGCCCTGCTGCCCTGCTGTTTGAGGCCTGCCTTGCCTTCTTTAGACTGGACCTGCTCACTTCATCCCAGGCTGAGTGACTCCAAGGATCAGATTACTGACCTTATGTTCTGTGCTACAGGGGCATAGCAACCTCCAGAGGCCTCCCTGCATTTTTTCAGCTAACCTATAATTGGACCTGAAAATGGAACGGCCTGAGCTGTGCTGACCTCAACAACAATGAGTCCCTGATCCCCAAGAGCTGCCTCCTCAGGTCTCGAACGCTTGGCTGGCTTCAGATTGCACTCCTCTGACTCAAAAAGGTGAAATCCAGAAGTATTGGGGTCCTTGTGACCTCAAACAGGTCAGTTCGTGCAAAGATCTTCCCGACCTCGCTGATAGCCAACGCGGAGCTCCGGGGATGCAACTCTGTGCACTACGGGGACAACAGGCAACGCAAGATATGTGCTTCATGCCACAGCACACCCATCTGCAGCACTCTCCCTGCTCCTCCACTGCAAATGGACTCTTTATGTTGGACTTTAGAAGGTAACTTTTTCAGTGGCACTAACCCGGTCTCTGCGTCTTACCTGTGCTCCATCACAGTAGGCCTAAACTTGTGACGTTCACCCGGTCTTGCACGAACAGAAAACCGTGAGTGCCACTTACCTTAAATCTTTCAAATTGCATATCTCTGCTTTTAATAATTGGATTGTTGTCGTTTTGGTGTCAAATAGTTTATTATTTTACTCAATTTTTTTCTAAATTGTCATGGGATTTTTATTGTGTTGTGTTTTCACTTTATTAGTATTTGACTGCTGCAGAAATACTTAACACATTGCCTCTAATTTAAGCCTGCCTGCTTTTGTGCCAAGCTATCAGAGGGTTAAGCACAGTTTAACCTTGTATGGTTAACCCTGACAAAGATTGTGGCTGTTGCTTATGAAGGGCCCACACCCCCTAAACCAACAGCCCAATTTCTCACAGGCACTCAGTAAAAGTCAGTATCTTTATCTCTCGTACCCCACAACCTGCAATTAGCAAGCATATCTCAGTCAACCCCATATGAGTTGTGCTATTTACTCCAAGGGAATCGCACATACCAAGTTGGTTGTGAGCACTTTGGTGGCACATACTCGGCAAAGATGTTCCTTAATGGAGCTATATTTTCACCATGACATGTGACTCAGCATATTCTATTGGTTTTACGTGTTTGTTACTGATAATCAAATTGTGTACTAAAATAAAAAAGCAAACCTTTAGAATGATCAAATATAGTGATACCCTAATTTGGCTGACACTGCACTTGAGAGAGGATTCCACTTTGCTTGTATCCGAATGGCAGCTGATGTCGTTTTTAAAGAAAGGCAACATTCCAAGGTGGTGACTAAATTAACAGTTACAGTTCACCCACTCACAGTAATGGATTATTCGAAATGCATAACATGAGAATCCCACAACTAAGAAGAATATTTAACAACTTTAGGAGTTTAGAAACACAAATGGCACGAGGATTATTTATGCTTGATTAAACAACATTGAAAAACATCTTGTCATTTGGAGCAGGTTAATTTTGACTCGACCCTTTCACGTCACAAATTTCATTCATATATACCTGCATGTAATACCTATATTTGTATACTTTAATATCATTAACATAAAGTGGTGCACTTGATCGAAATACTGAAGGTGCATTCACTGTATAATTCCGACATTTATATGAGTGTGCACACTAATGTTTTCCAATAGCAATATCAAATTGCAGTTTTCATATATAACTGTTTTTGTATAGTTTGAGTAAATTTGTTGACACTACATATATATTCACGTATTCATGTGAACAGTACCTTGCATTTACTTTATAACTATATATGTGTCTGTAACCATACATTTGAAATGTGTATTGAAGTGTTTGCTATGTTACCTTGACCAAAGGCCTTAAGCGTTTGGACTCTAATGTTTAAGCTTCAATGTGAAAGTTTCTCGGTTGCAATGTTTTCTTCTTCTTTGCAGGTGTGTTCACATCATCTCATAGTCAATGAAGGCACATTGTGTTTGAGAGATAGTGAGGCTCAGGAGGAGAACTCTTGGCAAGGACAAGAGGTGCTAACAAACAAAGGGAGGACTTTGATTTATGTGAATATCTGGAGAAGGAGAAATCCAAGAATGTTCTGATGTCCAGACCAAGAGATCTGACTATCGAATGAAACAGCCAAGGTTTACTGTGAGATGGTGGAAAAGTACTGAGACACTTTGGTGCCAATTACGATCCTGTAAAATATTTCCCCGTACGACCCGTATCCGGTCTTTTTACCGTACGAATCGTACAAGTGCCGTACAAACTGCCAAGTACGATTCGCATGGGAAAAAGTCCATACGAATCGCACTGGGAATATTTCCCCACACGTCCTCGGGTCGGAAAATGTGTCCGACACGTCCCCGGACGATTTACCATACAAATGTGAAAAGTGAAGTCCGACCGCGCAAGTACGATCCATCCCGTGCGTCCGATGTTACAACCGTATGGAGAAAACACCGTCCGCACCGAACTCCCATTGCAACCATGGAGACATGTGCCCGCATACGCGCCGAACAACCCCCCAAGCCCCCGTATGTACATGCACAACCACCCCCCCAGCCCTCGTATGTACGCGCAGAACCCCCACCCGTGCATGTACACCCCCGTACGTACGGACCGTACCCCCGGTCCGTACCCCCACCCGTGCATATACACCCGTGTACGTACGGCCCTCACCCTCACCCGTGTGTGTATGGAGCGAACCCCCACCCCAACAGTGTATGTACGGACCGTACCCCACCCGCGTATGTACACCAGTGTATGTACGGACCGTACCCCCACCCGTGTATGTATGGAGCGTACCCCCACCCCAACAGTGAATGTACGGACCGTACCCCCACCCGCGTATGTATGGAGCGTACCCCCATCCCAACAGTGTATGTACGGACCGTACCCCCACCCGCATATGTACACCAGTGTATGTACGGACCGTACCCCCACCCGCGTATGTATGGAGCGTACCCCCACCCCAACAGTGTATGTACGGACCGTACCCCCACCCGCGTATGTATGGAGCGTACCCCCACCCCAACAGTGTATGTACGGACCGTACCCCCACCCGCGTATGGATGGAGCGTACCCCGACCCCAACAGTGAATGTACGGACCGTACCCCCACCCGCGTATGTATGGAGCGTACCCCCATCCCAACAGTGTATGTACGGACCGTACCCCCACCCTCATATGTACACCAGTGTATGTACGGACGTACCCCCACCCGCGTATGCATGGAGCGTACCCCCACCCCAACAGTGTATGTACGGACCGTACCCCCACCCGCATATGGATGGAGCGTACCCCCACCCCAACAGTGTATGTACGGACCGTACCCCCACCCGCGTATGTATGGAGCGTACCCCCATCCCAACAGTGTATGTACGGACCGTACCCCCACCCGCATATGTACACCAGTGTATGTACGGACCGTACCCCCACCCGCGTATGTATGGAGCATACCCCCATCCCAACAGTGTATGTACGGACCGTACCCCCACCCGCATATGTACACCAGTGTATGTACGGACCGTACCCCCACCCGCGTATGTATGGAGCGTACCCCCACCCCAACAGTGCATGTACGGACCGTACCACCCCCGTATGTATGGAGCGTACCCTCCACCCCAACAGTGTACGTACAGACCATACCCCCACCCGCGCATGGATTGAGCGTACCCCGACCCCAACAGTCTAAGCACGGAGCGCACCCCAGGCCCCAACACCAGCACCTACACCCAACATCGCGCATGTACGAGTCGTACCAAGCCAGAGACAAGGACAGCACTGTACAATAAAATGGCCGATGTACACACCGTACACACGCTAAAAACACACGTACACAACCAGGACAAAGCCAAAATACACAAGAAGACTCCATTCGAATCGCACAAAGCCACAAAACATGTCCAACAAGCACAAATACAACACATTCACTGACCTGCAACTGCCAAACTCCCAAACAGAGGCCCAAAACACAACCACACCTTATAACCCACCCACCCAAAGTTCAAACACAGCCACACCCACCAATGGACCAATAAAAAGGCCCAACACACACAAACCATGATCCTTTGCAACAGACCCACTGCTGCCAGACCACACAGAGAAACTACTGCACCATACAACAACCTCCACTACACCTTACACCTGCACACCTTCACACAACCACCTTCACAAACACCTGCACAACCACACCCACACACCCACAACCATCCACACCCACACCCCCCACAACCATCCACACCCACACCCCCCACAACCATCCACACCCACACCCCTCACCATGCCCACTAACAAGAATCCAAAGTTCACTAGCCGAGAGTTGGAGGTCCTTGTCGATGAAATCCTCAGAGTCGAGCCACACCTCTTTGGAACATTGGTCAGACAGACCAGCATATCCGAAAAAACAGCCATGTGGCAGAGGATTGTCGATGCTGTGAATGCTGTTGCGGCCACCAGAAGGACCAGGCATGAATGCCAAGCCAGGTGGTACGATCTGCGGAGGAGGGTCCGAGCCAAAATGACCGAGGACCACACCCAGGCCAACATCACTGGAGGAGGGCCGCCCCGCAGACGCGTACAATACCATCCCTGGGAGGAGAGGGTGATGGCCATACTGCTGGTGGTGGCAGTGGACGGAGTAGAAGGACTCCGAGAGCCTGGTGAGTACACAAACAACTCACCTCACATGGGGGGAACGTCATCCACAACCAAATTCACAATCATGTACGCAACCACCCCAAAGCTATCGCATGACTCAACCACACTCCATAAACACGCACATGCCACTAGCGCCACCATGCCCCATGCACCCAGCTAGACAATCCCGAGTCACAGGCCACAGAAAACACCAACACAAGACACGGTAACCCGGATGGCGGGAGTGTGGGCCTCAAAAATCACATAGTGCAACTCAGAAACAGACAACAATGCCCTCTGCCCATATGGCCTAGGTCACACCCAAACAGTGTGTCCCCACACAGGAAAGACTTGCCTGCAAATGGCGGACGCCTTGCATTAAGACATGGGGTTGAAGGCACCTTTTTGCACATGACAGCAGCCAATGAACAGCCAACATTGTGAAAGAGTGGCAGCACACACCACCACAGCAGCAGCGCAGACACAGACACTACACCCAATGGGTGCCTGGAGATCACAAACACACTCACATGAACAAGCCAAGGGCCATTCAAAGATCTGCAAAAAGTGTGTGCCTAGGAAGCTGGGCTGAGGTGACAGAGGGTGACACACAGAGGGAGGGAGAGGGGGAGAGAGAGGGAGGAAGACACAGGGAGACGGACAGAGGGAGGAGGCTGACACAGGGAGGGAGGGAGAGGGGGACAGAGAGGGAGTGAGAAAGGGATACACAGGGAGACCAATGCAGCCTTGGGTGGTGTGGGAATGTCTGCTCGCCAGCAGGTGGACTGCGTGCATGTAGACAAGGGTGGCCAGTGCCTGAATCCCCCTCTCTCCTCCATGGCAAAACACTGGGCCATGTCTCAACCTGTGCACAAGCACAACGCCAGCTACCTGCATCATATAAGTGTGTGGAACAACTCCATGTGCCCACGTACAGTGCAACACGGAAGGCGCCAATGCATGGCTTGCCACACCTGCTCACTCCACTGCTGACTGCAGTCACAATTGATGCAGCAAGTAAGACTGTGTCACACATAGGTAAAGTCTCAAAAGCTGTGGACAAGGGACATACCCATGCACAAGTGCACTGTGAGTGGAATGCAAGACATATCCAAATACCCAGAGGAAATGTGCAAACTTTGAAACGAATGAAACATGGATGTTGCATGGAACAATAATAACATTGTCTCTCACACACAGGTCAACGTCGTGGATCACCCCCCAACACTGGGGGGGAAGACTCACAGGACCTGGCTCTGCCGGATGACGAGCCCACCGGCAGCGACGACTCTCACCACTCTGTGGACGACCCCGACCAACTTGGCCCCTCTGGTGTCCAACCACCTGCAGCACCTGCGTCAGGTACAACTGGGCCAACCACCACCCCCACTCCTGCCACATGCCAGGAGACACCCAGGATCCCTGCCCCACCACCACAACGCAGCCAGGGTGACCAGGAGGCACACGGTGTTCCGGGCACCCAGGAGGAGGCAGGCGACAACGCAAATGCTACCCCTCAGGGGTCCCGGAGACCCGATGTGCCCACAAGGGCAGGCCAGGCGCAAGTGGGCAGGGGTGGTGGGAGTGGAGGACGGCGGAGGCGCGAGCCTGACCAGTTGGCTGCGGAACCGGTATATTCACATGTCCGAAACATCCTGGACACATACCGGCAGGACACCACGGGCATGAGCCAGGTTGTGTCCACCCTCAATGAGATGAAGGGGACCCTTGAGGACATCAAGACCCAGCAGGCCCAGCAACATGCGGAGCAACATGCCTGTCTACTGCGACACCAAGGGCGGATGGAGGACAGACAGGCTGAGCTTGTGAGGGTGCTCACGGGAATTGACCGTTCACTCCGTCGGATAGCCGACAACATGGGCAACCCTCCCTGTGCCACCAGGCGAAGAACATCACCGCCCACAGGGAGGGATCAGGAGGAGGAGGATACATCCGACGGAGCATCCCAGACATCGTCACGGCCTGCTTCTGAGGGTCCCCGCAGGAGGGCGGGTCGTCCACGGAAAAGACCGTGAGGGTCGGTGCAACAGCACCATCTCCCAGGACACCTGGCCTGGCACCTGGCTCACTGGCCCAACAGCAGCACAGCAGAAAATGACATTCTCTGCCACATGGACTTGCTGGTCAATGTCTGACCAATGTTCACAAAGACTGTGCCATCGACGCTGATGATTTCCAATGGCAAGGATACCAACTCCCCCAGTGAACTTTGGATTCCACACACCCGGAAAGCCCCTCTTGTCATACCCCCCCCCAACACGTACCCCAAAACAAATAAAAACCTTACACGATCAAGAGATGATGGCTACATTTTGCATTATTACCGTACATGTGTCTTGAAAAGTCTAACCATGCCTAAGTTCCCATATGACTTCAACCATCCATACCCTGGGGCCTGAGTCTGCCACAGGACACACATGGGTCACAATATATTAGGCAAGACAGACATGGAGCACCAGACACACCCGTGATGTGCCCAACCAGCTGAGGGGGTGGCCACACAACCGTGCCGACAGACATAGTGAGTACAGCAACAGTCATGCGCAGAGGTCAGGGAACATGTGGAGTGTCCTGGGGGGCACCCAGGTATGTGTAGACAGGTGGCAGAACCATGTCCTGCAAACTTGAGTCAGGTGGATGCAGAGAATGGTGGCCTGGCCAACGTTGGATGCATGGGGATGGCACATGTCACAATACCCACACAGTCATGGACATCATGCACAATACAGAGTCTAATCCCAGACAAACACCTTGCATCTTGCTACTCTACACATAGACACATGGCCACTATCACTGAAAACCATGCCAGACATGCCGTCTGCACCGTGGCAACACACCAGCATTGACTGAGAAGAGGCACCTTGGAGGCATAGGGACACCTTTATTAGTCATGTATTCCGGAATGCAGAGGCAACTCGGAGTACACATACACAGGTCATGTTGAGTCACATGTGGGTCCAACACTGGCACCCCCCTTCTGCACCACAAATGCTTGATATCCATGGAACTGGCACACAAGTGTCGGGTAACAGCTAAACACCCCCTGCTGCTCACGGAGAGGCTGCCATACAACATAGATCCTCTGATGTGGAAGTCCCACGCCATGTCAAGCCAATACAAACCGTATGTGTCCGAGGGCAGTGTTACACACATTGATGCCAACATCACAATCCACTATCCAATTACAGATGACTGTCAACAAGTCTGACCATCTATTCAGGTGTATCCACCTACATGTCACGTGTCCCATGGTGATGCGACATGTCTGCAGAGGAACCAAACATTGACAGGGGAAGTGTGCACACATCGTGAACAACTGCCACACCCAATACACCCCTGATGCATCCCTTACCCTAAGGAGACTTCCAAACTTGTCCGTGCGTGTAACGCTGAGTCAGCACACGATGACGTGTCCATGTGGAATAGCAGTGCCACAACAATGCAACCAGCAGACGGCATGCGCAAGTACCTGGGGATGAGAGACACACAAGAAGTCAGCCACAAAAAGCACATCCACTTGCATGTGCATGTACTCGAGACATGTAAGGATGCCAACATGCTAGGTCACAATTATGACTGTGGAAATACACTCATCACTGGCACCATCACTCGAGTGACACATCCGCACACACCTCTGACTCACGTGGCATACATGCAGAGGGACACACACATCGCAACACATGCCACACGGGAACCAATGCTTGCACACTCAGACACTGGTACTCACCACTAAGCAAAGAAGTCGCGTATGAGGCGACTCCGGATGTCCTCTTGCAGAACCACATCCCCCACATCACTAGTCCCATTGCCAAGCCCTTCGTCCTCCACGGGTGGATGGTCCTGATCATCTTGATCCAGGATGAGTGGCACAGCTTTCTCAACTACCATGTTGTGCAGCATGCAGCAGACCATGAAGATTTTGCAGACCTTCCCCGGGGCATATGGGAGGGCGCCGCCGATCTTGTGTAGGCACCTGAATCGGCTCTTCAGGAGGCCAAATGTCCTCTCTATCACTCGCTTTGTCCGGCCATGGGCGGTGTTGTAGCGGAGCTGGGCCGGCGTGATGGGGTTGCGGAGAGGTGTGATCAGCCATGACATGTTGGGATAGCCAGCGTCCCCTACATGGAAACCACATGGACATAAGTAGGACAGGGGAAGCGGTCGGGCTGGAAGTCTACGCAAAATACAGGACAGACAGAGTGTACCCACCAACAACACATGCTCGTTCGTTGCGCAGCTGCGTCATCATTTCACAGACATGTGAAATCACCATGTTGGACAGACACACCACAAGGGCATTGATGGAGTGGTAGTGCTTGCGATTCCTGTATGCTACCTCCTGCACCTGTGGTGGTACCAAAGCCACATGTGTCCCATCTATGGACCCAATGACATGGGGCATCCCTCCCAGGGCATAGAATCCACGCTTAACACCAGTCAACAGTTCAGGAGTTGGGAAATGGATGAACTCATCCAGGTGAAGCATCATGGCCTCTAAAAAATCATGCAGCACACGTCTGAACATGCTCTGGGACATGCCACCAACATGAGCTATGGTATATTGAAAGGTACCCGTGGCAAGAAAATGTAGGGCTGCCATTACCTTCAGCTTGGGTGTCAGTGCCATAGGATACCTGTGCAGCGGTTGCAGGTGTGGTGCCAACCTTGCCGTCAACTCCGCAATCAACCGTTGGGGGAAGCGGTAGCAGCGTATACAGTCATTCTCCAGCATGTCAGCCAAGTCTGGAATAGGTCGGGGAAGAGGCGGCGCTCTGCAGTAATTTGGAAGTGACAAGGAAGAGTGAGTGCACTACAACAACAATTTATATGTACTGAGCACATGTTAATCTGTCAATACACATATGCTACATAGGGAGTCAGGTATGTGCTACATGCCCTGGACACGTATGGCTGCCAGGTGACACTCCTACCAAGACCCAGCTACACACGGAGATTGTGAACCTCCACATCCCATGGCATGGGACTAGCTGTGTCCCAGTGTAAGTGAACAGCCAGACGCATTACAGGAGTGACATACATCAACATATCAGCAGAAGTAGGATGTTGATTGCAGAGACAGGTAGCGGAACACTAGAGCCACAGGTCACATGACATTACACTAGGACAGCCCACACACCTTGCCATGAAGGTGTACATGTCATGACTGACCACACATACATTGAGAGGATGCAGACAGGTCATTGTTACGCTACTCTGTGTCCCATGCATACATACACACCTTACATCCGATACCACATGTGGCCTGCTGTGCGTAACAGTGTGCCATGTCCATCTACACACAGACACATGTTGGTTGCAGCAACAGCGGCTGCTTTTGAGGGAACACCAACATCAAGCTAATGTGAACACACCACACATACATGACATAGTCACATCGTGCACCATGGGTAGTGACATGTCTGGTGTGGTAACCCCTGTAGCGGGCATCAGGGGACACTTGCGTGTGTTGTTGACTGTGCCACGCTAGTGACGCTCATCTCAAGTGTGCTGTACGACATGCACACATGTCAAAGGAGTGAAGGGCATGTCTGGCACATATAGCACCGTCACACATAACATCTGTACACTTCTCATCATACGTCTATTGCCTTCACAACTCAGGTGGAATGTGCCACCTCACAGCCTTTCACACCTGTGCCCCACACATGTAGTACTGGCCAGACAATGCCTTGATGTCCATCCATGGACAAGTATGTCAGCTCTATTCCTTTCTGTGTGCTGCCTGTCACCACTGTTATGTGTGTAAGGCACCGTACATTCGCCCTGAGGGCGTGTGTACGTTCCCCATCACTATGGGAGTGCTGCCGTAGGCCTACCCATAGTGATAGTGAGCGTACAGGCGTGTGTGCGGTCCATATCACTATGGGTACGCATACGCGAGCACACCCATAGTGATAGTGAGCGTACAGGCGTGTGTACGGTCCGTATCACTATGGGTACGCATACGCGAGCACACCCATAGTGATAGTGAGCGTACACGCGTGTGTACGGTCCGTATCACTATGGGTACGCATACGCGAGCACACCCATAGTGATAGTGAGCGTACAGGCGTGTGTACAGTCCGTATCACTATGGGTGTGCTCGCGTATGCGTACCCATAGTGATACGGACCGTAGCCTGTACGCCCTTCTCATCTTGCTCCAGCCTTGTCCTTGTTCCTGCCTGTTCGTTTCCCTCTGGTTTTAAACTTCATTATCATACGACGGAGGATGTTTTTTAGCACCCCATTAGCCCCCTTCCTTGCCCTCCTTTCACCCTCTGACCCTTGCTGGTACACATCAACTAAACCATCATGTGTGTGAGGCAGCTAAGCTATCTGTGATTTAAGTGAGCTTGGAGAGGTCCAGGGATACTTGTGTTCAGGGGGCAGTCCCTGCTCGTCCATGTACTGACCAGTGAACATAAATGGAACCCCCAGCTACCTCATTTAATTCACCACAATCAGCAAGGGCACCAAATTTCTCTCTGCCCATGTCCAGGGTGCTATCTTAGTAAAGGCCTCTGCCTGCACCCTTCACTGGCTCCCGCCCTCTTTCTCTACTTTTATGTCTCTGTTCCATTCTCCATGGTCCTGCAGCAGTAATTCCATTTCTGCCCTGCATCCCTTCTAATGCCTTCAGTGCCACAAAACATAAGTAGGTGTGCTGCAGAGCTGTGCATTAAGTGTGCTTTAGAGAAGGGGGTTCAGCCAGGTAAGCTGCATATGGAAGGGATTTCTGGGGGCTTTGAAAGCAATCCCTCTTGTTTCCTCCCCTCTTTCTGCATGCACCGACCCTGATGCTGTGTGTATCTATGTTATTGATGGTTAACCAGCGCTGCTTGTTATGTAATGAGAATTGTTGTTCTTCTGGAGTGATATGGCCCCATCCTTTGTTGCACGGATTCTGCATATAGACAGAACTATGCGCAAGAATACGGGACCTTAGTGAAAAAGGGGCTAAGCCTACCTACCACCTCAGTACTCACAATCTCAGGACCGACTAGCTATAGTGTCTCACTCCCTCTTCTAAACAATCACGAAGATGCAAATGATTAGATACCCCAGAACACAACACTTCCGACTCTCTCAGGAATCGCGGTAACAAGACATACTCTTTCGCTCACTCACTCGTACTTGTCCACAATAAGAATTGTCCGAGACACGAATATAGTTTAAAATGTTTATTTTAACTATCGTGCTCTATAACCCAGTATACAAGCCACTACCAGCAGCAAAATGCATATACTCAACACAGTTAGCATTGTAGCAAGTCCATATATCATAAAGGGAGGTGTGATTTTAGAAAGACAGTGGATAAAGGACTAAAAGACCTAAACACCCTCTCCTTGGTAAGAATAGGTATTATTTATATAATAGAGGATCTCTGGGCTTTATCAGTAGACCCCATACCTTAGCGCCTGTGATGGTATATCTACATCATAGGAACAGCATCGCTCTTCTCCCTGGAAAGGACCTACTCCAAGTGTGTTTTAACCTAACATGCATTCCCATAATATCAAAGCACAAGTCTTCAGCAGCCACAGCTGTGTTAGCATTGTTTTGTCTAGGTGTTAGGGACTGACCAGGACAGAATAACAATGGGCATTGTTTATCAACCTTGTTCACTGTGTTCAGACTAAACTCCAGGAACAGACAGAGAACTCACAAAGCAGACAGTTCTCATGTGAAAGGCATAAACAGAGTCTTGCAAAATAAAGTCATGTTGTAACGTGTGCAAAAGCTGCATCATGGCAGCAGAGCTCATGCTAACTTAGCGATGTCAACAATGTCCCTATCGGCCATATGACACCTTTCCGGGGTGGGATCCCTTCTGCACCCATTGCAGGCCTCGAACCACTTGCAGGGTTTGCTGCAGCGATGACCTTGGCTGAAGCGGGGTCGTGCATCCAGTAGCCATGAGTGGTCTCTGTCACCCCGCTATTTTGTACTTTAAAGGCTTGTTTATATATTATAACTGGCTGCTGATGGGGTTGGCTTGTTTATATATTATAACTGGCTGCTGATGGGAGAACCCCTTCATAAACTCGAAGTGGGAATAGTATGTGCAGCTGGCAGAATTTACTCGTGAGGATACACAGCCAAGGTTCATCAATGAATGAATGAGTGATTACATTTATTGCATAATTACTGAAAATCATTGCAAAATTACAGCACATTATTAAATATGGGGGCATATTTTCAAGAAACGGTGTTAAAATTATCGCCGCTCTAGCGGCAGAAAACTGCCGCTAAAGCAGCGATAATGGGCTTGATAATATGCCCTCGAAAATTCCCATAGAAGCCCATGTTCTGGTGTGAACCTGGGTTACTATTGGAATTCTCTGCAGCATATTATTAAGCCCATTATCGCCACTTTAGCAGTAGTTTTCTGCCGCTAAAGCGGCGATAATTTTAACGCCGTGCTTGATAATATAATATGCCCCTTAATATTTAAAAACAGGTTCATCTATGTGGAGGAACGGGATGACAAGAATAACACTGAACTATGTGCTACTTGGATCCACCAGGGCTACCTCAACGCACTTAACCCTGAGAAATGGTTGGGGGAAGGGAGGGGGGTTTCAAAGTGCTCTGTCTTGGGCAGATTTATGTTCCCTGGCGCATCCCTGCAATATCAGCATGGATGCGCCAGGAAAGATGCATCACGCAAGTTTGCCCTTGCGCCACCGCAGATGCGCCGCATTTACAATGCGGCGCATCGTGGCGCAAGGACAAGCAGATACGTGACGCATCTGCTGGCGTAAGGTTGGCGCAGTGCTGAAGTTGCGTCGCAAGCGCAACGCAACTCCAGCACTGTTCCAACCTACCCTATCCCTAACATGGTGCATCAAGCCTTACGCCTGCTTCAAGCAGGCGCAGGGTTTTGACGCATCAGCGTTGGGAAAGTGACTCAGTGAAATCTTATAGATTTCACTAAGTCACTTTTCAGGGTCGGTCCTGCGACGGAACGCCCCCCCTGAGTAGCAACGCCCACATGAAACCTGACGCAGGTTTCATGTGGCGCAGGGCTTTACACCGTGACGCATCTCCATAGATGCGTCACGATGTAAATGGGGCGCAACATGGCGCAGGGTTTACGCCGCCGCTGCGTCACTAAAGTGACGCAACGGCTGCGTACAAGGGGCGCAAGTCCCTCATAAATCTGCCCCTCTGAATTTTGGGATACAAGGAAAGTGCTGCTTGGGGGCATAGTGTGATTTGCAATATACAATTCTATTTTGCACATGTCGGCTAGATAGCTCAGTGAGTTAGTGATCTTTGCTGGCATCTGCATTGGTCTGAAAGTCATAAATTCAAATCCTTGCAAGGAAAACTCGAGTTTTCATCCTGCGGGAGTCGGTATATAATAATTCCATCAAATCTAATTATTGTAAATATGTTACTTGCAGCACTTAGAAATTCCTTCCAAATCGATAAATGAAAAAACAAATTAGCCAGTGTCGGTTGGAGCGTGTCTACTAGTTCCACCTCCACCAACTGTAGCAGTATGCAAGATCTCTTCTCGCGCACACGCACCGCACTGATACCTTGCGCAGACACCCGTAGGATAAAGCTGAAAATCCATTCATTCTTTTTTTAACCTGATTAGTTCTTGTTAATATGAAATTCCTGTAAAACTTAACTTTCGTCCTATTCTGCTCCAATGGGTTTTAGTGGCATATTATCAAGCCAGGAGATAGAATTATCGCCGCTTTAGCGGCAGAAAACTGCCGCCAAAACGGCGATAATGGGCTTGATAGTATGCCCTTGAGAATTCCAATAGAAGCCCATGTTAAAGGTGAAGGACATCTAACCTGAGCTTCAATTGGAATTCCATAGAGCATATTATCAAGCCCATTATCGCCGTTTTAGCGGCAGTTTTCTGCCGCTAAAGAGGCGATAACTTTATCGCCTGGCTTGATAATATGCCCCCAGGTTTGTGTGGAAACGGCGTTGAGGGTTAACCCGGCCAAAGCACGCGGTGGCATTCCAGCGCGGCCCATGCACTGCAATGGAAGACCACAGTGACGTCATGATCCCGTGCTAGCAAATAGTGCGGTTAACAGCATATGCCAGTACAGAACCTTTTGGCCCTCCAGAGCCTGGCCCATGTTTCCCATGATGCACGTATTCATTTGGGTGAGTGGTAAATGGGGAATGTTTTAAGCAGTAGGGGCGGATTTCAGCTCGGTAGGAATGCTCCAAACGTATCTGTTAAAAGATGCTTTTCTTTAATACACTTCAGGCATAAACAGTAATAGTAAAAAAACCTACACTGAGCATTGCATCTGTACACTGCTATGAATATTGTGGTTTCCAGATATACATACCATTGATAACACCAATAACTCGGAGCTCCTCCATTGCCGAGACCTGTTGGCTTTGCCAGTGCTAGTTTTAAAGGATGTGGAAGTATGGAAAGTCTGCCTTTGACATGAGGAATAATCATTTAGCAGTTGTAACACGAGCTGAAATTACATCCAATTAAATAGCTCTCCTGGGGCCGTATTATGTATTGGCATTGTTTGAGCCCGGCGCACCATTGTAAAGGTGCGCCGGGCGCAAACAATACCAATGCGCCCCACTATGATTCATGTGAAAACACGGAGCAGTTGTTCCGTGTTTTCACAGTGCAGGCGGCACCCGCCTGTACTTTCAGAGGGGTTTAGAGATCCCCTTGCAGGAGGGTGCAATCAGCGACTACACCCGCCTGCAAGGGGATGTCTGAGGGGTCCATGGGACCCCCATTGCCCCCTGAAGAGGGCTGCTGTCAGGAGGCACACTGACAGAGCGTCACCTTTTAAATGGCACACTGTCAGTGCGCCTCCTGAGGGCTTCTTTGACTCTGCGCTCGCCTCTGTAATAAGGCGCGGGCACAGAGGCAAAGGAATTCCCTCATTTGCATAGGGCACACCCCTATGCGACTGAGGGATCACCCTCTGTTGATAGTGCTGGTGCTTTACGTGCGCCAGCGCTATCGGTATTATAGAAGGGGACACATAAGCATCTGCGCCCCCATTCTATAATACCAAAGTGCCCTTGTGGAGGGCAAAGCGGGCGCAAATGCCTGTTGCACCCCCGGGGCACTTATTGTAATACGGCCCCTGATCTCTTTTCCTCCACTGGCCCTTGGTGCAAGACTGCTGTGGTACCTGGAAGCCTCACACAAAAATGTCCCAAATGCTCTGGATGCTAACTTTTTGTGCACCTGAAATATTTTCTATGTAAAGTCCTGAAAATGTATCTTCAATTTTATGGGGTACTTTTCCAGGACCTAAATCACCCCAAGGGATCTAGTGGAAAGGGGTTGGATTGATAAAGGGAGGCAGGGGCAAGTGGGCTGGAATCCCCCAGACACATCACTCAGAAAGGCCTCATGTTGTCAAAACAGAAAAAACACATAAATAAATAAATATTGTCCAAAGAGAACAATGATTATTGATATACAGTACAGCATTCTGAAGGGGCACACGCAATCATTAGATGCAATACATCTTTAAGCCTGGCTCATGTGCAAGTTAATTGACTGAGTTGTAAATCGCATACAAGACTTTGCATCACTCTCCTGGAGACCTATCTTGAACAGTTGCCAGCGAGTATCTGCCATTTTTTCTTTTTTTCTATGAGCACATATTGAATTTTCAGCTTAGTTCCTTCATCTTATTCTTCGCAAATAATCACAATGCGTTTCCTTAATGGAAGGATATCCTCAAGACACATTTCTCAGCAATATTTTTATTGAATAATTACTATTTCTTGGCTGACCTTCACTTCCAGCCCTGCTGCCTTCGATTTTATTTCATTGTGTATGCTTGTTCCTCGGCTATTTGTTGCATAGTATACTGTTATGGAGAACTTTTAAATTCTATTAAAGACAGTTTACAGAGTAAAAAGCCTATTCCAGGAAATTTACAGAAAATTACCTAAATGACCATAGGACGGATATTGATTTTAAAGCAGTGAATGAGATGAAGGTAACCTCCACAGTGCAGCACATTCCAATAAACAACACATAACTTTGAACAAACTTGCATTTAATTTGACTATTGTAATACATTGAATACGTGCCAACAGGGCCGGACTGGCCGTAGAGGGCATTTTCCCGGTGGGCCGGAGGGGTGGGGGCCCGGTTTTGGTATAGGGGGCCGGTTTTGCAGCAGGGCTGCAATATCAGCCCTCTGTACCAAAAGCAGCAGCAGTGTTTCCCACCAGGATACCACTCCCCCCCAAACCACCCCCCGCCAGTCTGACTTAATTGCCAGGGCCGGTTTGCGTTCCCCGTCCGGCCCAGTGTGACAAGCAAAAAACATGCTGCTTGACAGGTCCCTAAATCCTTGACCCATTCATTACTTATGGGGATCTATCATCTCCCAGACAGGAAAGTGAACAAAAGGAATGCTGGTTCCCCCTGCACCACCCCTCCTACCAGGAGTACATAAAATGTACTTACCCAGCATTCGTTCTTTTCTTTTGTCTGGTGACAGAATGGGATGAGGTTTGCTGGGCTGCTCCTGCTGGGCGGGGGCAGCGGTCGGAGGTTCCTGGGTGTTGAGTGGTGGGGGCGCTAGGCCCGCATACCTAGTAATGGAGCACACAGACACTGCATGTATGGTTAGTTACTGGCCACGAGCACGTGCGCTCGGCCCCTTTTATTGTCAGGGTCAACTGACTGGTGACGCCTGTGGTGGGTGGGTGTTTAGTGTGGGTTCAAACACAATAGAAACACTAGACTGTGTCCAGCAGGACACTACATCCCTCCCAACTTTGGATAAAAGAAATATTCCAAGTCCAACCTGTAAAGGAAAACAGATCCGAAAACAAAACCCCAAACAGCCTTAACTTCAGGCCGCAGTCCGTCGGTGTTCGCTTTATTGGACCACCATTGTCTGTGACGTTCGTGTTCGTCTTGGCCAACTACTGGAGACCGACCTGGTCTATCAGTAACAATGTCTATGTACACGAGTCCTTCATTTGGATACGGGGAGCTGTGCTGGGATCCACTCTGCTGATTCTTGGCCTGAGGTGTCGCCTGGAGGTGACGTGCTAGCTGTTCCAGTATCTTGACGGCCAAGATGCTTCCGACTTGCCTCTCTCACTTGGGCACCTCTCTCACTGGTGCATCCGTGTGGGCTTTCCGGCTGGGCGGTCATGGGACCGTGTGGACCGTGCGGGCTCCGCGTGGGCCGCGCTAAGGCGTCTCTTCCGAACTGCCAACGGGACTCACAGCCTAGTCGCTCATGTGTTTGCCAGGGGGATGTTCCATCTCGGTGTCTTCGTCATCCGGTTTGGTGTCTTCCTCTCAGGGTTGCCGGGCAACCAGTCTCCGGTTGCGGCCTCCGTGCATCCTGTGCATGTCGAGGAGCTGCTGTCAAACATCTCTCCCATTTGGACTCCAACTTCACTGGAATTCCGCCGAGGCCCCTTGCCCCTGGATTTCCACTTGACCGCGTGGGCTGTGCGGGCCTTCGTTTAGGCTGCGCATAGGGGTCGCTTCAGAACTCCCAACAGGGCCACGGCCTAGTCTTGCTTTATCCCAAGGTGTGGATCTTCAAATGTTCAGTGGTGCTCTACTTCCGTATGCTATAGGGTGACAGGGGTGCACAGACGGTTCCTGGGCGGCCTGCCTGCCTTCTGGGACTCCGATGGCCTGGAGTGTGTGGATTCCCTTGGGTGTTATGCGACTCCTTGATGGTGCTGATGACATCACCATTATCCTTTGATGTGGGCAGTAGGCGGTGGTCCAATGTCTCGGGGTGTTCTCTTCGGTGATGATGCGAGTACTCTGCCCGGTCACTTCGCCTCATGGTCCCTCGCACGTCTGTGTTGGTTGTCTGTCCGTGGCGCGGTGCCACTGTACCTTCCTCCTTTGTAGGCTGACATCCTGTCATCCTCTTCTCTCTTCATGGCGTCTTGCCACTCACTCTCCTTCTCTTCTTTCCTTCCTTTGCGACGTGGTCTGGTCCTCTCGCATTCTATCTCCTCCTCACCAGGCTTCTCCATGTAGCGTGCACTCTGCACGGTTCCCTCTGGTCTTGTCCCGGCAATGGGACACTGTCTTCTGTTCAATCTGTGACTGGACCGGTCGTCGCGACCTTCTTCTGACTCCTTCTGATTTCTAGTATTAAGCTCCTCGTCCGTCTCTTTCTTGTCCTCTTCGCGGACCATTCCTGGGGTCCTTTCTGTGGACATCCTCTTCATTCTTTACGTCACGGACTTCTTCTCCATTCTTTTGATCAGGCCGCTTGTCAGGCCTCTCCTCTCTGACGACCATCTGAGTGGTCCGCTTCTTCTCTTCTCACTGGCGACCATCTGCCTGGTCGGCTTCTCCTCTTCTCACTGTCGACCATCTGCCTGGTCGGCTTCTCCTCTTCTCACTGTCGACCATCTGCCTGGTCGGCTTCTCCTCTTCTCACTGGCGACCATCTGCCTGGTCGGCTTCTCCTCTTCTCACTGGCGACCATCTGCCTGGTCGGCTCCTCCGGCTTCTTTCCCTTTTCCTGGGTCTTCTGGTGTCTCTTGCAACCACCTCTTCTTCCCTGCAATCGCGTTGCAGTGGCGCTCTTCCGCTGCCTTCCTGGGTGCACTCGCTGCGCGTTCTTCTACCTCCTTTGTCCCTGGAGCAGTGTCTGCTGTTCTTGCCCGTCTTCGCCCTTGCCGGGTGCTGAGCTCCTGAATCTTCGTTCGCTTGTCTGGTGGTGCTCCTTCTTCTTGCTATTGCAGCGACAACCTGTGGCCACTAGGTACCGCTGCGCTCTCACTGTCTCAGCTTCAGGCTTCTGGTGGTCTGCGCCACCCTTCCGTCGACCTGCTCCTGGTCACTCCTCTTGGCGCGCTCGTGTCTTCTTTCTTCTTCCCTTCTCGGAGTTCCTGCACTCCTGGCGCGTTCCGGCACCTTGTCTCTTCATCCTCACCGGCAGTGTGACAGCTTGGCGCCACTCTGCCATGGCAGCGCTACTGCGCACTCACTTTTGCACACCTGTAACTTCTTCTCTCTTGTGCTCCAATCCGCCGGTCTCCTGTTGCTACTGGGTTTCCTTGGCTTGCTGTATGCTTGTTTACTTCTTTTCCTGTCTCCATTACCAACGGTGTCCACCAGGTGGCAGGGGAGCACCTTTCCAGGCACCGGCAGTCTTTCCCTCGTTCTGGGCCTTTCCGGTGCTCTGCCTCCAAGCAGCTTGGGATCAGAGCCTCAGTGGACGAGCTCCGGGCAACAGGCTCCTGCTGCCAGGCACTGGGTAAGTCCTTTCATTTTACAGACTGTGTGTGTGTGGCTTTTGATGCTGCAGGTGAGCGTATCTATCTCCTGGCGCACCTATACCTACTGCTGGGCTCAGCAACCTTCTCAATCTGCTAGGTCCTCTGTGGTGACCGCCTGGGGGCTCCTCGCACTACAGTCATGTCGCGCGTCGCTGTGCTGTCTCTGCTTTGCTGATTACCCTTGACTCTTCCTTGCACCGGCCGCATGTACTAAGTTTACACAGCCACGGGCTGATTTCTCTTCGCTCCCTACCGCCCCGCAGCCTCACTCGGCTTGCATGCTGCACGGGGAGCGGGCGGGGGAGACTGTGGTCTCTCCGTGAAGTGGCGTCTGCGGGTGAGCTCCACTTCTATACCGGTGCGTCGCTTCTCTCTCCCCGGGCCGTGGGCCGGATGCTGCTTTCCTCTTCGCGTGCAGACCGCCTGGGGGCACCTCGCGCTCTTCGCGCTTATTTTACATTCACGCTTCCATGCGCCGCCGGCCTCCCGCTGCCTGTACTTCGCTCTCCCCGCCCGCAGCAGCTCATTCATTCTCACGCTGCCCGGGGCGGGGGAGTGTTGGCGCCGATATTCAGGGCAGTGTCTCTTGATTCCCGCTCCTCGCCCGCAGCAGCCCCGCTTTGCTCCTACGCTGCGCGGGGAAGTGGGCAGAGGAGACGGGGTTTGCTGATCCGGTGTGGCGGGTGGGCTCCGCTTGTACTTTCAGTTCACTCTGCCCTCCGGTGTACTCGGTCTTGGGCGCATGCAGCGCGGGGGGGCGGGCAGAGGAGACGGGGGTCGCTGACCGATGCTGCGGCGCTACCTCTGCTACGGATCCGCTTCACTCGCTGCCTGCCCCAGGTCCCTCTGCACTCTGAGCCGTGTGGGGCTCGTCTCGCTGCCGGTGGGCTCTCGCTGGCTTCCTGCTAGTCACCCTTTTCCCTCACGGAGCCTCGGGACACGTCTCACATTCACGGGCTCACCTCCTGCAGTCAGATGCGGGGTGGGCACCCGTTGCGACTTCCTCACGTTTGGGGTCGCGGCTGTTGCGGGTGGGCTCCGCTTGGCTCGCTCTTATTCCAGGGCACTTCTGGGCACAGCGGCAGGCTCGACGGGGTCGGGGTGGGCACCCGACTTCCTCTTGCAGGGGTCACAGCGTTGCGGCCGATGCGGGTGAGCTCCGCTCGGCTTGCACCATTCCCCCACGGCACTTCCACGCGGGGACCGATTTCCGCAGGCGCATGAGGTGCGGGGTGAGCTCCCGGTCACCGCGCTTTCTCTCTGGGGCACTTGGCACGCCCGCAGGTCTTCGCGACGGTGCGGGGTGGGCTCCCGCTCACCGTCGTCTTCGGCTTTGCACTTCCCCCACGAGGACCGGGGGAGGCGAAGCCACCGCACACATGGGATAAGACCCACTCGTCGCCATTGTAAAGTGGTGGGGGCGCTAGGCCCGCATACCTAGTAATGGAGCACACAGACATTGCATGTATGGTTAGTTACTGGCCACGAGCACGTGCGCTCGGCCCCTTTTATTGTCAGGGTCACCTGACTGGTGACGCCTGTGGTGGGTGGGTGTTTAGTGTGGGTTCAAACACAATAGAAACACTAGACTGTGTCCAGCACGACACTACACTGGGTATCGTGGCCGTCTTCTTTGCTGTGTGTGTCTCCCAGTCTGCGCGGCTTGCCGAGAGACATTGCGAGACAGAAGTCCAGCTCTTGGTGTCTGGGGTATTTCCGGGTCGCATCTGCCTGATGGCCAGGCCCGATTGGCAGGTGCAGGCAGTGAGTGGTTGGCACGTTGGAGCTTGGAAGGGAGCGCTCCGGAGGTGCCTGGTTTCCGGTTTTTGCGCAGATGACAGACGGGCTGGGTCCAGGCGTGCCGGTCATGGGGGGAGTGTCTGGAAAAGCCTGGGGGCATTTTGCTTTTTGATTTTGGCGGTTGGAGAAGTATTTATGTCAGTGGTGAGTACCTCATAGCTGTCCTGTTTGCTGCACCTGCTGTGACCTGTATCTTTTCTCCTGCTACATACTGTTTGTGGATCTTGGAGACGCATACCAGGAAAAGGAAGAATGGGGCTGACTCTTCCTCTTCTTCATTTAGTTCCTCCGCCTCTTCGCCTTTCCTTCCTAAACGCCGCAGGGAGTGTGGGGACTCTAGATTGAAGAGGTTAATCAGGGAGACCTGGTTGGAAATGGGGGACTCTTCTAATGCTAAGGGGATGGTGCCAGTTCCTCCTTCTTCTTCTTCAGAGTCAGAGGAGGAAGGGCAATGGCCTGAGGAACTGAAGGGAAAATATATTTCCAAGGACATGCTGCTGGAACATGGGTTTCCCAGGTGAGGAACTGCCGTCAACATTTTCTGGGGGCTTGCTGAGGCAATTTCAGAGTTCGGCGCCCCTTGATGTGCCTTTTCATAAGTTCATTTCTGAGGTCCTCTAGACGGACTGGCATGACCCAGATAAGAATATGTTGCCCCACTTCATGGCAAAAGTGTACCCTTTGCAGGAAATGCAGAAAGACCTGCCGGATGTCATTCCCATTGACTCCTTTGTGGCCAGTCTGGTAGGGCGGACCTCCTTGGTGGAAGATGCATTCATCAAGGATGTGGTAGATGAGAAGGTGGATGCCTCCCTTGGTAGGGTCTATTCTGGTTCCAATCTCGCTCGTCAGGCTGCGATCTATGGTAACTATGTGGCACAATCATTGCTGACGGATGTCAAAGCGCTGTTCAGGTCCTTGGACGATGCAATTGACAGTGCTGGTCTTCTGGATCAGATTGAATACCAAGTGGAATATCTTTCGGATATTTCTTTTGATGTGATCTGGGCTTCGACCCTTTCTGGGGGGGCTTGTCTGGTGGCAGCCCGTAGGAATATTGTTCGTAAAGAATGGAAGACTGATTTTGCCCAGAAGACGTCCACACTGAGGTTGCCTTTTCAGGGATCTTTGTTATTCGGGGCGGAATTGGAAGACAAGGTGCATACATTATTCAAGGAGAAGAAACATTCCTCCTCCCTTAAAGGTGCAGCTAATGAGAAACTTTCCTTTAAGCAAAAATCTCCCTTATGCTCCTCTTCCAGGAGCAATTCATGAGGTCTCAAGCATGCTTCACTGTGGGTCGGGGTCGGGACAGGAAGGCCAAATCCCCCCCTCCTAAGCGTCTTGCCCATCCTGTGATGAAGCCGCTTTTTCCCTTATGGGATTTGCCATTGGTATTGAAGGCTCTGGTGTCAGCCCCCTTCTATACATTGGAGCAGATTGATATCAAGTTTGTCACCTTCAAGGTAATTTATTTGGTGGCGATCACTTCCGATACGGATTGGTGAACTGAGTGCTCTCATGGCCAGGAACCCCTATTTGTCGTTTTCTGATAATGGAGTGATTTTGAAGTTGGATGTGTCTTTTGTGCATAAAGTGGCGTCTCAATTCCATAAGTCCCAGGAGCTCGTTCTGGCAGCTCTGGTGCAGGTTCCTGGCTCTTCCGGGAACTTGGATTGGTCACTGTTGGACGCATAGCAGGCTCTCATGTCCTATCTGGAACGCGCTAGATCTTTTTGTAAATCTGAGGCCTTGTTTGTTTCTTTTGGGTCTTCCCTTACTCTCCATTAGTCGGTGGCTGAACAGGTGATTGAGCTGGCTTATTCCCTGGTGGGTGCTCATCTGCTGGCATGGGTGCGGGGGCGTTCCACGAGGGCATGTCCATTGCTGAAGTTTGTCGGGCAGCTTGTGGGCTTCCTCCGATAATTTTGTCCACCATTATCGTCTCCAGAATGTTTTGGGGGAGGATATCAATTTTGGGTTAGGAGTGTTACAGGCTGTGTGCTTCTAACTAAGTTTTTCTTTTCTGTACCTTGTTTAAATAAATTCACTTGGGTGCTGCTTTGCGTGTGGTGTTCTGGGTGTTTTGTTTTGGGTATAGTAGGCTGGGTATCTGCCTTTGTTATTCCCCATAAGTAATGAATGGGACGAGGACTTAGAGGTTTTGGGGGTAATGTTCTATTACTTACCGGTAATCTTAATTACTCCTGTGTTATGTACCCCAATGTACCCCAATCTAGGCCTAGGTAGCTACACAACCTTATACCTAGATGTGTCCTAACTTGCTCTGCATAATGGTTCTAGAACTGACCTTTTACCCAGTTATGTGTTGGATAAATGTCGATCGGTTTCCTGGAAGCTAGCATCATTTATTATGTAAGAGGATTCTTAAAAAAGTCCCCTGCACATAACGTACATAACAGCATGAACATACTCTGTGCAAATGTCATGTTCATCTTCATCCTAGGTCAAAAGAGCTACTTTGCATAATTACAGGCATTGATTTAGGATCATTTACATAATCGTACTCACAACACATCGATTGTGTGGTCCCTGCACGTAGAAGATCCAGCCCTCATTGGTCTGACATCCCATGCGGGGTGTCCAACTCAAGACCAAGACGGGGTCCTTCGTTCTCTCCTATCAAGTAATGGGGTTGGCTCTTTCCTAGGGGATTCTTGGCTTTATACACACATACATGCTAGGTACATTAAGGGACATTTAGATGGGTTTGCATCATAGGAGTATGCTTGATTACCATCTTGTCTACGTGCCTGCATATATTCACAGTTTTAGCAGCATGGTAGAATTTTACCCTTTATTTACTTTGTTGGTGCTTGTAATCTTAAACATCCGTTTCTGTCTAATGATTGTCACAGCAAACATAGTTTATACTAGAATTATGCTGTTTCAATAAATGCTTATTGAAAACACCCCCATCGATTATTCTGTGTATCTCTCTGAGAATAAGTGAACACGATTGACTAAGTGAAAAGTACTGTACTGTTTCCATGATCCCTGAAGGACCAAGGGTTGTCATGTTCGATAGTTGCCAGAAACTATTAGTTCCTTGGTAGGGTTAGGGAGCTTATGGTGGCACTGTGAGCTAGCTGGTCTAAATGCTTACATATCCTTTGTGGGTGTCTGGAATCAGTCTGGACACCAATCCCTTAGTTTATGTTGTCTAAACAAGCATATCCAATATAGTTTTGTAGGAACTACAATACACCTGGTCCCGTGGTTCTTGTCCCATTTATTACACCCCTCCC
This sequence comes from Triturus cristatus, assembly GCF_964204655.1. Taxonomy (NCBI): domain Eukaryota; kingdom Metazoa; phylum Chordata; class Amphibia; order Caudata; family Salamandridae; genus Triturus; species Triturus cristatus. Next base: position 136,663,760 of record NC_140589.1, on the reverse strand, counting down.
TCACTCCAGAATGGCCACCTTCCTTGGAAGGCGTGGTAGTTCAGAATGAATCCTGGGTAAGTACAGTTTATGTAGGGGGTAGGGCTAACCAGCATTCTTGTGTTCTTTTTTCTGTCTGGGAGATGATAGATCTCCATAAGTAATGATGGGCTATGGGACCATGGTACGGGACCATTGGACCAGTTGTAATGTAGATTACTGGGAAGTAGTAGGACATTACATACTTCACAAAATGTAGACAACAGATTATAACGACAGCGCTATGAATAAGTGTGGAATTCATGTTTACACACGGCCGATTGCACTGATACTATGATTGTAATATAAATACAGCTATATAGAGCATTACAAAAATATTTTGGTCCGCACACACGACAAGCAATCCGTTCATTCAATGATAATTCACACAGATGTATATTCCTTTAATCTTTATTTTCATATCACTCTTCTCAGTAGCCAAATCGTTTCGTCCTGTTGAAGGACTTCTTCAGGGCTCCTCAATCCATGTATCTGTCCCAATGAGTGGCCTTTCTTCTTGACGACAGGAAATACAATCAGATCCCTCTTCTGTATCGCTATGTAAGTATAATCCTATGTTTGTAGACGTAATTTTTTTGGGCTCCCTATTAAGATGCCGTTGAAAGTAGATATGTGTAACAATTAGAAGGTACCTGGTTATCTGTTTTACTGCTATTTATTTTTGGCGGAAAAGACAATGACCAATAGGTTCACGTGCTTTTACTGTAAAAATTACATTTCTTTCATAATCAATTCAAGCATATTTGTTGTAGACATTCGCTTCATGCCTGAGATGCGATACATATAACATACAAAGTGTGACATTTTAAATACAAAAGCAATGTGAATATACGACAAAAAGCAGTGCAATAATATTTGCAAAAAGCAATATTGAATCTACAAAATGCAAAAAATTACACCAGCATGACACAATTATTGAAAGTTCCCAATTTTACCACTCATTAGGCATTTTTTGTAAGGGAGCTTTAGGCCACATGGAAAAAATCTCTCCAATCCGACGGGTGTGTTATGAATTATCCACCCTTACTTCGGAGAATGGGAATTAACAGTAGACCTATTTGGCGGACAAATGGAAATGGCTGACGCGTTTCTAATCCCTGCGTTGATTCACAGGATTGCCATCAGGGCGTTGAATCCTGGTGTAATCTACAAGTGAAATTAAATGTGGATAATTAAGAAACTACAAAGTCGTACATCTCCTTTTCTCTATTTGGGTACAACTGTACTGTTTTAAATATTGTACCTAAAATTCGAGATGTCACTTCAATTAAGTCTGAATTGCTTTGAACTCGCTTCACAGGACCTAAAACAATCAGGATAGTGCCTGTCATTTAAAGAGTTAATTTAACAGTATAACCTGAGATTGATGAACCATTTAGCAAAGAACTTACATATAAAGTCAGAGGAGAACACGTGAAATAGTCTGCTTTTCGCGAATCTTCAGTCGGTCCTTTGCCGTCAATAATTAAAGTTTAGCCACTTTTCATGGATTTCCATTACATCTGTAAGAGTGGTAAACAAAGAGCACAAATGACAATTACTATACCTGGTCCATAACAGATATCTCTTTGCTATGGACCATAAACCGTTCTCATAAACTTACTGTCAAGCGCGGGAAACAGCCTTTACCACAAAGCATTTCCCACGCATTACATTTACAACGATACACTTACCTCGTAAACGTCTTCACAACGGGTAATGCTTCAACGACCATCTTCACCACGCAAGCAACGTCATCACGGAACAACGTCATCCTAATCCGAAAAAAAGCATCAGTCCGTTTTCAGTGTCGGCGGAGACCTGCAGAAAAAGGAAAAAAAAAAAGAAAGGGGGCTTGGGGGGGTCTCCCCCCCAAAAAAAGAAAAAGCGGAGTAAAGGTAAAAGCGAGGTAACGGCAAAGCGTGGAAAACACATTCCGTTGTAACGCATGCGTGGTAAAGGCATGCGTTGCAACGGAATGCGTAGTAACGACATATATTCGTCAAGCGCATCTTATGCCCCCCGTACATATTGAGAGACGACTGCTAGAGCGGGTTGTAGACGCTGTATTTCTAAATACAAAATGTAAACACGCGGTTAGCTGGCGGTCGCGTAACTAATGTGTTTATTTGTTACTGCATCTTTGCTTCGCACTGAAGCTAGGTTTTGACGAGAACTATTCACTTACTTAGTTCGCCAATGTAAAGGTCCGGCAAAGACTCATCCTGCACGCCATTAGTTGAAGAAATGTTAACCGTTCTCTCCGTGTGTCTAAATGGAATCAGCAACGGAAGTTTGTGCTGGCTCATTACAAATGCATGCTGGGAGCTGAAGTTTTTTTAAATTTTATAGTGACCTTATCTTAATGCAGTGTTGATTTTGTGGATACTGTCAACCTGACTTTTTGGAACAATAAAACGCGAGTGTTACCCGCAGGTGATCTACTTTAATATGAGTTTAAAAAAAAAAAAAACCTTTGTGACGCATGTCAGCGCCGAAAGATGTTTACCGTCTCCTCTTTATAATGTGTCCTGGGGATGTAATTTAAAATCTAAAACGACCTTGTGGTAACTAATTTAAATATGGACTGAGTCGCAATATGATTTCAAGAACCTTTCTTTTACAAAAGCAAACAAATTAAGTGTGGTCTCCTAACTGAAAAATTGTAAAAATAAATGTTTGTTGGTTGAGAACCATTGGCTCATAACACCATTACAAATATAGCTAATGCACATCTAGCAGTGTGTATCTTGACAAAGGACCCAGAGCAATCGGTCATAGTAGCTATATTAACTCATTCAAGCCGTCTGCCACACAATTCTATTTCATGATGAGATATGTTTCTTTGTTTCTTAGGAGTGTATCTACATCCCCGCCTCTTGGTGGAATTTTCAGTGCAGACAAAACTGTCCAGGCAAACTCCTTATCAGAGTGCTGCTTCTCAACGAAGTGTGCGACCATTAGTGCTGTCAAAACTCTTTGTTTAATTCTTGAATTATGTTGCGTCATTCTTTGAGTGATTTGTTGTCTAGTTTTGCCAATATATAGCTTGGGACACGGGCACTTAATGGCATATATGACATTTCTGGTTTTGCAATTTGTGAATTCCTTGTGTTTCCCAAGTCACAGATCTCCATGAAACCGGTCCCAGGATGCTTGTTTCTGGTCCAGGGAGGACCTGGCTTGGCAGTTCGGGCTAGACTGTTCCCATGAGGATCAGGGTCAAGACTGATTTGTATATGTCTGGGTCTAAACTGGGGTGGCATGGTGAGAGGAAAAATGATGGATTCAACCCAGATCACTTGACTGGGGGTGAATGTTTGATTTGTTCTGCATTCTGTCCATGATTTGTGTGTCTTTTGCCTCCTGACAGCACAGCAAGCAACAAGCCAACACAGCAAAGGAAGCTGTAAAGTGGCAGTCCCTCCTGGCAGCACAGCTCCTTTTAGTTGCAGAGTATCCTCAGGACCCCAAAGTGAACCTGATTGGGGATGTCAAGGGTCCAGTACTTGTACTAAAATGTGTCTTTGAAGTGGGGGAGACATCAAAGAGGCCTTTGAACCTCACAAGGTCCCTGCCCTTCCTTGGCTCTAGTTGCACTGCAGGGGAGTATGCATCTCTTTGTGTGGGGACAGGCACAGCCCTATTCAGGTGCAAGTGTAAGCTCCTCCCTCCCAATTTAACTCAGGAAGGCCTATCAACCTGGTGAATGGCATCAGGAAGCAAAGGTCACACCCCAGCTCCCTTTGTTTGATTGTCTAGAGCAAATGGACAAAGTACAACTGTCACCCTGGCCCAGACATGTATTCAGAGACAGGCAGAGGTACAGGATGGTTAATGTAGGGAAATGCCACCTTTCTAAAATTGAAATTTCTCAGACCTGCAATTTTGAAACCACATTTACTAAAGGATGTGTTTTTAAATTGCGAGTCCGGAGACACCAAACTCCAATTTTCAATCTGCTCCCAATAGGAAAGTACACTTAAAAGATGTTTTAAAGCAATCCTCATGTTAGCCTATGAGAGAGAAAGGCCTTGCAGTAGTAAAAAAAGTGAATTTAGCAGTTTTTAACTACCAGGACATGTAAAACTCAGAAGTACATGTCCTACCTTTTAAAATCACTGCACCCAGTCATTGGAGCTTCCTAGTTCATATCCTAGGGATCACTTATATGTAATGAAAGGGAAGGGTTGGGCCTGGCAAGTAGGGTAACTTGCCAGGTCAAAATGGCAGTTTAAGCCTTCCCACAAAGTCTCTGCAATGGCAGGCCTAAGCATGGATGTCACTTGGAGGTAGTCAGGGGTCACAGCTGTGACATCTAGCTTGATGCCTGCTACACCTGGCACTTCCTTTGCAACCCCTGGCCTAAGAGGAGGCAAAGGTTTCCCCCCTCCGAAGCCAGGGTCACAAAGGAAGTGCCAGGAGTAGCAGGAAGCAAGCTAGAGGTCACATCTGTGTCCCCTAACTACCTCCAAAGGATATCCATGCACCTGAGCCATGTTTTAAGAGTTACTAAGTGGGTGGCACAATCAGTGCTGCGGGACCACTAGTAGTATTTAAATTACATGCCCTGGCCACAAATAGTGTACTGTACTAGGGTATTATAAGTATATTAAATATGCCAATTGGGGATAAGCTAATGTTGCCATGTTCAGAGTACAGAGCATAGCACTGTTTAGCAGTAGTAAAGTGCGCAGAATCCAAAAGCCAGCAAAAATGAAATTAGCAAAACAGGTGGTCAAAGGGCAAAAAGTCAATGGAAACCACACCAAGGATGCCAGGTCTAACACCCTCATACTCACACAGCCTTTGCACAACACAGAGACCCAAACATGTGCAAATCCTACTACCTACCACAGACTGCCGCAAGTACTGGAGGAAACAACATTTTTTGCGCCCATGCAAGGCTATGAGTGTGAACAAAGATATCGCTGCTGTGGATACCCACGAACAGGAACATATAGAGTATTAATGGTGGATGGAAAGGTTGGAGAGAAAAATGGTGATCTTGGAAAGAGTAGAATACGGCCCAGGCCAACCTTTGCAGTGTATGGTAAAATACTATCTTTGATGGTGGATACGGGTTCTTCATAAACCATCTTACCAAAGCACTTGTATGATGCCACATTGCCTTACAGACAGTTGGTGGCCACGGATGTCGTTTTGAAGGGGTGCTAAGGACCTGACATTGGGCTATATCACTGTACATATCATATGTGAAGGACTGCAGACCCCAGGAAAGGTGTTTATCAATCCTGAAGATCTGCTTATTTTGGGATGTCACACCAATGTAATCTACATATAGTGGTAAATCCCAGGGCTGACAACCAAGTCATGGTTGTTGATGTCAATGATTTGCAAGACATTTTGACCCAACATGAGAAAGTCTTCAAAAATAGGATAGGAGAAGCCAAGGACTACATGCACGAGATTAAACTAAAGAAGGATTCTGTTTCAATTAAGCATGTAGCTAGGAAGGTACCGGTAGCTGTTAGAGCAAAAGTGAAAGAGATTCTACAACAATTGTTGGAGGACAAAGCTATAGAAACTGTGGAGGCTACAGAGTGGCTGTCTCCTGTTGTCATCACGAAGAAGGCTGATGGCTCGCTCTGGTTTTGTATTGCTGTCCACAGTCTCAGGAAGAATATTTTGATGGGTTGTGTCCCCCTGTCCAATTCAAACAAACTGATTCTTATGGATAGAATTGGTTTTGTGTATGGGCTTGGGTTATTTACTATAGATATTTGCCATGTTGTGTCTGGATCTGTATTGTGGTATGTAGTTTGTTTTGTCTTGCCTTTGTTTCTGTGGTCTGTGTATTGTTGTTGTGTGCTCCCTGGTTGCTGCTGTTTTAGTTTTGTTGGCAAGGCAGGGAGATGAGTAATAGTATGCTTAAGCTGCTTTGTCCACACTTTGGATGTGAGTGTCTTTATGACATGTTGACATGTCATGCAAATGTATTTGTGTACTGAGTTTTGAATGTGGCGGTTCATTTACATGCTGTACCTGGCCTTACTGCATGGTGGGTTTTTCTCTGCTTTAATAAACTACTTCAAAGACGATGATTCTGGAGAGTATTCATCATTAACTACTACAGATCTCTTACATCTACTTTCCATTTTCAATTCCTCCCTCACTTAATACATCTTTCCAGAAGATCTCACGAAATGCTGACCCTCCCACTTCTAATGAAACGTACACTAGATCCTGTTGACCTGGCCAACTCCAGGCTTATCACTCTCCCACCATTCATCAGCAGGGCCACATCAATGTTAACCTTCTCCGGCACAACTAGCAGTCGGCTTCAGATCACTGAGTAGCATGGAAATCACTACCTTGCACACTATAGAAAATGCCTTCTTGACCACATATCTACATGACCCCTGCCTTCTGATATTGCTGATAAGCTGCCTTCAACACAGTTGACCATCCCATTCTGATACGCACCCTGGAGTCTCAAATGGGATTCAGTAGCAATGTCCTTCACTGGTTCTCCTTCTACCTTTCCAACTGACAACAATTTGTTCACACAGGCATGTTCAGGTCACAAACGATTCCCAGGGCTCCATACCATCTCTTGTCATCTTCAACCTTTACATGAAGCTGTTTTATACTCTACTCACAGACAACAATATCAAGATTCACCAATTTGCCAATGATACACCACTTTACTTGAAAGTTTCCTCTGCTTCAGGCATCCAGTGCCTTAAACACTGCTTTCATATCATCCAGACCTGAATGTCCAGTGCATACCTGATGCTTAAACCAATCAAGACAGAATCCCTGCTATTTGCCAAGAACAAAAAAACAAGATACAGTACAAATGTGTCTCAATGACATGAACATTGACAGCTTCAAACCCCCAACATTGAACGAATGCTAAGTCACATGGATTCATAACTGGACACCAACCTTACTTTGATGGAGCACATTGCCAAAAGAAACAATGATGGCCTGGTACCAGCTCTTTCCTCTAAAGAAAGTCAAATCATTTTGATTTGATTCATTTTTAAAATTTATATAGCGCACAAATGCCCTAGGGCATCTAGGTACTTATACCAGCAATATCAGTAAGGTGCCAATGGAACTGTATAAGACCTAGTTCATTGGCAAAAAGCCAGGTTTTTAATGATTTTCTAAATGCTAACATTGTCGGGCTGTTCTTTATGCTGGCTTGGAGTGAGTTCCATGTCTTGACCGTTCCTAACAGAAAGCTTCTTCCACCCCATCGGGTTCTCTTGATCCAGGGGGTTTGTAAGAGTTTGTTATGTGCGGATCTTAGATTGCTGGAAGGCACATACCAAATCAGGTGTTTCTTCAGATATTGGTGACTCTATTGATATTGTTTTTAAAAGTCAATTTGTCATTGGAAATGAAACCTAAGTTTTTCACCTTCTGCACTGGAAAGGGAAAGTCTCCCAAACTAGTGGGCCACCATCTAGGTGGCAAGAAGGAATTATGACCTCCGTTTTACTGCCATTAAGGTTTAGGCAGTTAGACCTCATCCACTGGTTTAGCTGTGTCATGCAACTGTTAAAACAATCTGCTGTTTCTTCAACATTGCTTAACACTGAGACCACTAGCTGGATGTCGTCCGCGTATGATACCACTGAGAGGCCATGGCGTCTGATGATTGTGGCTATCGGAGACACATAGAGATTAAAGAGTGTAGGGCTCAGGGACGAACCCTGTGGCAGCCCGCAGGGGAGCTTAAATTGCTTGGATGTGAATACTCCCGACTCTACTGATTGAACCCTGTCGGAAAGAAATTATGTCAGCAACTTAAGGGCTGATCCTCTAATTCCCAGACCAGAGTGCCTGTTGGCTAATATTTCATGGTTCACTGTGTCAAAGGCCGCCGATATATCTAACAAGATCAGGGCGGCCCTCCCCCCAGCGTCCAGTATAACTCTTAATTCTTCTGTTCCCATGACCAGGACTGTCTCAGTGCTGTGTGAGTCTCCCGGAACCCATATTGTGAGGGATCTGAGGATTTTGACCAGTAAGCGACTTCAGAACTGCTGGTCAAGCCCTCATACACTTGCATCTGGATGGTGGTAACGCCCTATGCGATGGTCTCCAAGACTCCATGCTGGCACCCCTACATTCTGCAGCATTATCTCATTCACATTTAAAGACATATGATAATATCACTCCCACCCCGATGGAAGTCCATTGACTGCCCGTGCCAGCTTGCACCATCTTCGAAATCAGCAGCATCATTTGCAAAGCTCTCAGAAACAGCATCCCTGCTTGTACTGCAGACAAACGCACCATCTCTGGTGATTCTTTAAAGATCACACTACATCACAATGCATTAACCATTCACCATCCAGCTTCATGTCCTCTTACTTGTTGACTTTATGTTTGTCTTTCATCATGTATTGCACTCTACTGCCTTTTGGCTAGGTTTGCGCCATAGAAATGCCTTACACTTACATACATACACATTTCTTTATATGATATCACCTGCTCAGTTGAATGGGCAATGCTCTTGAGAAAAGACACATAGTCACATATATGCACACCCACGTCACATGACAACAGATCACATGAATGGCAGAATCTGAATCATGTTCATCGCACATTTAGAGAACTGTTATAACATCAAACACCCCCAAAATCATTCAATAGGAAAAACAAGTGTCATACACATAAGCGCTCACAGTGAAACTTGTATTAATGGCAACCAGAAAAGTAAAGTATGTCAGGAAACACATTTGCAGGCAACTGAATTCTCTGAACTCCTAAGACCATTGCATGAAATTCTGAGCACTTTTTAGATTACAATTGCAGCACAATTCTGCGTAATTCTGCATTTCCCTGACTGATTTTAATTGTAGCACGATTATCAAATTACAAGAACAGCTGCTCACCTTTCAAGTGCAATTTTGTCTGAGGAAGGTACTCATGAGACATAGGGAGCAGCAGGAAAACATACAGAGAAGGGGATTACAATAAAGGAAAACAGCCATAATTACTAACAAAAGGAAATTACAAAAGTTCATAGACACTTTGTTCCATGTGTAAAACTGCCATAGAAGCAATCCACTAGGGACACCTTGGTACCAATACTACAATACTGAACACTTTGTACACTATAGCTGCCTCAATGTTCAGCTGGCATGCAATACACTCTTATATTGCACTGCATTTTTCAATAGATTCCCTGGGTAATGGCATGACACTAGCGCCCTGCATGTTAGTAAGGTCTCCAGATAAAACAAAAACACACGGTTGCATGACAAAATGTTATAAGCAGAAACAGTGTATGACATGTATATTGCGTCAAAAATATTATTTAATAAAGTATTGTATTTCTATATTTATAATAGAAATGAGAAAATATTGTGTCAAAACTATCGTGGAAGAGAATATCACCATACCACCTCAAAAAATTTAAGAACGAAGGGGCCGATTAGGAGGTTGGCGGTCCTTGGACCTCTAGACTCGTGGGGTCTCTGCTAGACTTGTGGGGGGTCCAGACCGCCCTATTACAATAAGGGCATTCAGACCACCATTGGCCTGCTGCAGCCACCAGGGAACCGCCGTTGCCTGGTGGTGTTTTCAACGGTCAGGACACAGTAACATGCTTGGCAGGACCGCTGCGTTCCCAGGAACCATATTACAAGTTTCCTTTCTGCCACGGTTTTCATGGCAGTTGAACCACCATAAAAACCAAGGTGAAGAGGAAACAAAGGGCGCCAAACAGGGCACCTCACACCCTCTGGATGAACACAGGGGGCACAACATGTTCCCCCCCTGTGTGCATGCACACCAGTTCCTGCAGTGGAAGGATTTTATAGTCCATGCTGTGCAGGAACAGTTTTGGGAGTTCTCATTGCAGTGCCCATTTTATGGCCAATCGCAGTGGGAACGTCAAAAACTAAGTCCTCCAGACAGGAGGAAACTCATAATCTGGTAGGCAGCCTGACCACAGTGACAGGACGGAACCGGCGCCATACCAACAAAGTTGTAATGAGGCGCTTTGTGTTTTTCAATAAATATAGACTGCAAAGTATTCTATTTAAAATAGATAATTAATTAAAAATAGTATGATGTTAAATCATTTTAATCATTGATTTAACTTAATACACACACATAAATATATATATATATATTGGATTGTCATTTAATTCCTAAAATGTTGTAAGTTTATTGATGATCTTCTGGCTTAAAAAGACGATCATACATTATTGGCAAGTGCCCCTCACTATCACTCTGTCTTGCATCTGACCAGGTCTTTCTATCAATACCACTATAACCTTTATATCTGGCAAGTGCCTGATCTATATTACCTGCTGTTTTTCTTATTAGGCTACCATATATGTTATCATCTTTTAAGTCGTGTGTTTGTGGGAGTTAAACATAAAATGTTTGTCCACTATATGCTGACTTCATTTTTCAAAATCACTGAAGTCATCTGTTGAAGAAATTCATGAGAAATCTGAGCAACTTTATAAAACCACCAATTAGAGATCCTTTGTTTTTTTCTGGCTCAGCTACAGCCCATTCATATTCCTTACTTTTTCCCAGTGCAGTTCTTCGTCATAATTTAAACTCATTGGTGCTTTGCAATCTGACTTAATGACACATCTCATCTCTAACTCTCTCAACTTTTTAGTGCAATCACCTCCCCTCATAATGGCCGGTACCGCATCGATTACAAAGTATTTAATTTGTTTTGGATCTTTATTGTGATACATTTCACAATGGCCCACCACTGGATAAGTATGATCGATGTTGGATATGGCCCTCATGTGCTGCAATATTCTTTTGTGCACTGGTAAGATTGTGCTTGCCACATATCTCAAGTTGCATGTACATGTTAAAACGTATACTGCAAACTCTGTTTTGCAGTTATTTGTTCCCTTTATTTTCTCTGCCCTAGTGCTAAATGGTGTCCTAAAGGCTTGTGATGTTCTCACCTATGGTGCAAACCCTCCCCTGCAGGCATTGTCTGAAACCTGGTTGCTGTCGCAGCCAACTGCTGTCACGTTGCATTTCAGGGCTGCTCATTACCACTGCATCTCTTAGTGATGGTGCACATCTGAATGTAATCAGGGGATGTTTAGAAACTAACTTCCCTATTTTTGGATCCACTTTTATTATCAGTCAACTCTTTCTAAAAAGTGTTCAAAGTTGTGTTTCTTGGCTACTAAATGGGGTTAAAAATCTGATTTTGCCTGTTTTTCTACAACTCCCTTTCTGCCGGTTTAGTGAACAGGATAGAATCTCTTTTTCTCCTGTTCGCTGTTGCTCTTGCTGATTTTATTACTGACACTGATTTTATCACTGTAGCCTCGCAGTCTGAATCTTTTCTCCATTTCATCCTGACACTTTTCTATATCTTCACTTGTACTGCAATTCCTTTTGGCGCGTAACATTTCACCATAAGGAATGCTCATTTTAGAATGCTGTGCATGGAAACTGGATGAATGAAGAGTGGTATTGCCAGCTGTATTTTTTCTATGTAACCTTGTCTCTAGTTTCCCATCCTGAATGAAGATCTCTATATCCAAATATGTGACCGATGATGTTCCAATTTCATAGGTAAAATTTAGGTTTAAATCATTTGCATTTAGGCTTTTGATAAACTGTTACACTGATGTGGTTGACCCTCGCCAGATAAAAAAAACAAATCATTGATAAATCTTGTCCAGATTACTATGTGCTCTTCCCATGTTTTTTCATGGTATCTGTGGAGCACCTGTTCCTCCCACCAGCCTACATGCAAGCACATGAAAAGGGGCGAAACAGGTGCCCATTGCAGTACTACACATTTGCTGGTACAGTTCACCCCCAAATCAGAAAAGGTTGCCCTCCAGACATCTTTTTGCCATGGTCATTAGCATCTCAGTATGGTTGTACAAGGTGACTGGCCTCTCTTGGAGAAAATAATGCTTTGCTTTTAACCCATCTGAATGTGTGATGCTTGTATACAATAATTTAACATCCACAGAGATCAGCACATAGTCTCTTTCTATTGGGATATCGTAAATTAATCTCAGAAAGTCCCCACTACCCTTCACATATGAAGGTAAATTCTTTGCATGTTTTTGCAGAAAGAAATAAATGTACTTTGATGCATTTTCCATTGAACTTCCCTCGGTTGAGATTATTGGACGCCCTGGTGGAACTTGGGCATTCATGTGACATTTTGGTATCCGTTATAGTACTGCAGTTCTTGGGTTATCATTCTTTAAGAATCTATATTCATCCATTTTTCTAGTTCTTGTTTATACTGCATTTGAGCCTAAATCTGTCTTGCCAATTCACTTTGGATGGAGGATTTAGTAGGTGTGTGACTTACTGTTTAAGTGAGTGATTAAATGTGTCTTACTGAATACATGGGTTAGTGACTAAACTGTATGAATGTCTGTATCAGTCTGTTGTATAACCTCCTGCATTAGTTGGGAACATTTATAAGAGCTTTCGATCTGTAAGTGAAAGCGACGGCTCGTTGATAGCGACTAAACTTTGTTCTATGTTTTTAACAGATATTAATATAGAAGAAGTTACTGACTCTATGGCCATAATTGACTCGGCTGTTATCTCAATTAATTTAAAACTGCAACATCATCGTATTATGTTTATGTTATATTACACTCCGAAGGTTATTTCTAAATGGATTACAGTGCAGGCTTCATCAAAGTCATTTTGTCCTAAATGTAAGGAATACGCGGCGGATCATAGACATATGTTTATAAAATGTCCTGCTCTTACTTTATTTTGGCATGTTGCACTTACCCGTAGTCTTGTGTGCCATGCACATTCCTATCTTCGAGGAGCATGCTGGCAGTAACACGGAGCAGACTCCAACCTGACAGAGTAATAGTTGTAAAGGAGGTGAAAAGCTCCACTTTCCAGCAGCGGAATACCCAGGTGAACTCTGGGAAATGGAGCAAGCCAAATGAAACAATCTGAAGCAGCGAAACATGAAAACAAAAGTGACCACCTCCCTGACTGAATTACATTTAAACTAGGGGTGGGCGGCAAATTCCGTTCCGCAGCGGATCGCGGAAGTTTCGACAATTTCGCGTTCCGTGCGAATCGCGAAAATGCCGAAATTTCGCAATTTCCGTGGGCGAAGGGAATTTGCCGCCCAACCCTAGTCATGAAGGATGTAATATGTGACGTCATCAGCAGTGCATTGCGGGGGCCCGAGTAATAGTTCGCTCAACTAACTATAACGGCAGAATTTCTATGGTTTTGTATGAGTGAAATGTCCAACTAACTATAACGTCCCTGAAACCTCTGTTTTTTTCAGTGAATTTCAAAGGTTTTTTAAATGCTAATTTGTAACTATAACGTCCCTGTAACCTATGGTTTTTTAAGTGAATTTCAAAGGTTTTTTAAATGCTAATTTGTAACTATTACGTCCCTGAAACCTATGGTATTTTCTGTGAATTTCAAAGGTTTTTTAAATGCTAATTTGTAATTATTTTCTTCTTTAAACCTATAATTTTTTCAGTGATTTTAAATTATCACTTCATTGTCAACCTAGTGAAAACAGCCAATATCCCCAGTTTTCCAGCAATAGCTTCCAAAAAAAAAAAAAGTTGTCACAAATGAGAACAACAACTAACGGTAATAATATACAGAGTAGACGTCCCCGTGCAAAAAATTAACAAAAAAGCGCCAGTTCCCGATATTTTCAACGAGCAGCCAATTCTGGGGTTCTATCCAAAAACATGGAATAAGCCATGTTTGCAGTAGGTATCTAACATCTGCATTTTACTGGTGTAAACCTAGACGACTACCTATAATGTGAAAGGGATCGCAGCCCAGAATCACATCTGAAGCGCAACGTATGTCACAGAGTTATTGATCACGCAGCTCAAACACCCATGAAGGCAACAACACTCACTGCCACCAGCCTCAGGACGTCCCCCCGGACCACCCCCCTCCCTACTAACACTGAGGCAGCGTAGAACAGGGCAGCGGGCCTTCCAAAAACAGCATGGTCCCTCAGCCACACAATACTTGAATGTTGGCAGATATGGCAAGCAAATATGTGTGAAGGACGCAACTCATCCATCAATAATAATAATGCACATACAAATACAAATACCAAGTGTAGTGGTGATATGCTGAACAGACCTCACTATACAGTTCATAAACCTCTCCATCAGTATATATACTGCTGGCGCGTGTAGTGTGGACAGTGGACGCAATCATGTTACCTCAGACAGTGGGGAAGATCTCGGTCATTTACTGTGTCGTCTTCCCCTGTAAGCGGAAGCGCAGCGGGCTGGTCCTATGTACACCACTCCAGCGTTGGAGTATGAATAAATAAGCCGGGGCTCTGGGCGTGGTTCACTTGTGAACTGTGAAGACCAATGAGTGTGCCAGAGCAGCGGGCCACACCCTGCCATGTGGCTGCCCCCATGACCGCTGGCCTCTTTGACACAGGCCCCCTGCGAACACAGCAGCACAGCACCGCAGACTTATGTCTGTACAGACTACTGCCTTCGATCTACACTGCGGACAGCAGGGGTCACACTTCAGATGGAGTGGCGATTGCAGATGACGCAGTCCAGTAGGCAAGACACATTGCTCCCAGTGCGGCCTGCTAAGACCACGCATCATCGCAGGCTGCGTACACCCTGAGCGCCAGAGGTACCACTAACTCAGTGCACCACAAGTCAATGCCACGTGGCCTTATTAACAAAAGACATTGCTACCAGTGCGGCACGCCCGGACCATGCATCATCGCAAGAGTCCAGTAGGCAACTAACTACAGTGTCCCTGAAACCTTCACAATATCCCTTTAGTATCCTTCCTTCAAGAACTTCTTTTATATCTGTTATAGCTTTACTACAATGACCAAATTCATCTTGCAAGTCCAAATGAACACTAAAAGGCAGACTACACTGCGGACAGCAGAGCTCATATTTCAAATTCAGTTTTGATGTATTAATTGCAGAGTGAACTGTACTCTATGTCCTCCGATTTTGTCAAGAGGAAGTGACAAAAAGTATTCTTGATGTCTGAGCTGACTACTGCCTTCGATCTACACTTCCACCAGCAGGGCTCACAATTCAGATCAAGTCGCAATTGCAGATGACGCAGTCCAGTAGGCAAAAGACATTGCTCCCAGTGCAGCCGGCCCGCACCAGGCATCAACGCTGGCTGCACACACGCTGAATGCTTCTGATGCCCATACCTCAGTGTATCACAAGTCATGAACCCTTTACGATAGAATCTTTTCTGTATGATTTCATATCTGGTACCCGTCCCTTACTGCAGCACAAAGCATTGACCCTTTATGATTGAATCTCTGTGTCTGATCCAATGATTACTGTTGTACTTCTTGCCAGCACCAACCATTCCCGGAGGGTTGGCTTACAATCACTCCACACGCATCCATCACAGATGTCACTGTACATGTGACCCTGGTAATAAATATGAGTCAAGTGCACGTGCCCGTACCCAGTTCCACTATCTATCTGAGTCTGTGTGTTCATTATGTATGCAACATGCTGCCCCTAGGCCCTACCACATTACATAACACTCTGAACAGCGTATGCAACCATCTTACCTTTGACAGTATGGGAAAACTTTAGTGATGTAACTTTGTCTCAGTCATTGTACAAGTATCTACGTAGAGACTGCATCATTAGAATACTGCAAGCAGAGTGTATAGTGAATTTATAAGTGTGTGAAGATCATCGCAGTGATTGTATAAGTCCATATGTTGGTGCAGCCTAACTCCGACAACGAGCTTGTCTCTAATTGGCTCCTCTCCATGTGCCAAAAACTGAAACTTCAACGTTCCATGGCCCTGTATTGCTACAGCTGCAACACTCCACTGAATGTGCAATAAACATTCATATCCACACAGATGTCTCATGTCCACCATCTTTCTTGTGTGGAACTATGGATGAATATAGGGTCAGTAATTCCCTGTACCTTCCATGTTGGCCATATTGTTGGACTTGGCTCACAGAGTGACACTTTGGATTTTGCAACCCGGGTGACGGTAGCACTCCAACATGGACACCCGCATTGCCACAGCCACTGCCTCACGTCTGGTATACACCCACAGCACACCCATCTAGCACAGGCGTCAGAGGACACATGACCCTGCTAATATAAAAGGCCGGGCACACGTGCACTGCACCATTTTAGTTAAGCTTTCTATAGCCCAAAGCCAACTAAAAAGTAGCCCAAACTAGCCCAATTTTGCTACTTTAGGGAAGGAGGGGCAGGGACAGCGTCAAGCAGGCGGTGAATGCATTGCAATTGATGTTGCAGCACTATGCCAAATAAATATTTGTCTAATAAAGCACTTTAACATACTAGTTTGCTGGACCGATGTATATATATTTATAATCTGGCAACTAGCACAAACCAAATTTTTACAACACAACCGGAAAAATATAGCCCAATTGTGCATGATCTAGCATAATCTGGCAACACTGATGCCACAGCTAATATAAAAGACTGGGCGCACTTGCACTATGCCATTTTACAGTTTAGAATACATGGCCTCTCTTCTCACTGAGATAGTAGCAACGCAACCACTGAGTGACTGCACAACCTGCGATGATGATAGGTGCACTAGTATGTCCTCTGCCATGGCCATATCAAGACTCAGTACCCAATGTGAGACCCATTACCTTCCAGAATGGAGCTGCATGATGTGGAGGGTGCCGTGACCGCAAAAAGGTGAGCAGTGAGGCCTGGGTGCACAGCGGTGGGCAGATACTTCTGGGCGGCGGGAGTGCATGTGGTGCAGCAGCCTGGATGCAGAAAGGCTGCACAGCGATTTAGGCGTACGCATTCGTATATACCCCGCCATTACCCTTTCTTATCGTATTTTGAACACATTTTCCAATAGCAGGACAGTTTTTACAGTGGGCCAAATGACCGTCGCTACCACATCTGTAGCAAAGTAGTTGAATATTTCTTTTTTCATACTTTGTACCCTTAAATTTACCATCGAATTTTGATGAACTTTCCTTTCTCTGTTTTTTTTTTTAAAGAGGTAAGGTGAGTTGGGAGCATCGAAGCATGCGGACACGAGCGTGACATTCCTCTCACAGCTCGTGGCTGCCTCGTGTCGCTTTGGCAATGTTATGTTTTGAATATGAGAAGGTTGGGAGGTAGAAGTTAACGGGGTTCAGTCATTCTTGCTTTATACTTGCTGCTTACAAAACATGTTCTGAGGATTAAACCACATAAAGAGAATTACCGTCTCTGTCTTTTAATTCCTGCATACTAGTCTTTCCTACAATTACTAATTCTGCACTATCTTTCAGATGTGGGAGCTTGAGGGTCCACTATGTCCCAGCACATGGTAGGAGACACACTGGTGACACAAAGGTGAGCTGCGAAGATTTTTTCCAGTGTCACTCTTTCACTCTTTCTCTCTCTCTCTCTCTCTCTCTCTCCTTTGATGGATGCATGATGCACAATCTTATCTTGCTTTTTATCTAACAGACTCTGATTCACAAATTGACGCCCCCCACCAACACCACCAGAGCTGAACACGTGCATAATGCGTGGCCATACTGGCAATCAACACCCATTCTGAAGTGTGAGCTCAGTTGACCACGTGTACTGAGGCTGAGGAGGTTCCTTCGGCACGTGGTTGACTCTCTTTGAAACACGCCGGTGGTGGAAGGTGAGCAGAGAGGCTTGTTTGCGCAGCAGCGGGCACTTACCTCTGGCCAGTGGGGCTAGATGGGATGCAGCAGCCTGGATGCGCAGCGACAGCTCAGGATAGTGGGAGTGCATGGGGTGCAGCAGCCTGGGTGCGCAGCAATTGTTATACACCCCCGGGCAGTGCAAATGTATGGGCAACAGCAGACTGGGGACCATAATATCAAGAATGTCGATAACATTATCACCGCTTTAGCGGCAGGAAACTGCCACTAAAGCGGCGATAAGTGGCTTGATAATATGCCCTTGAGAATACCCATAGAAGCCCAGGTTCTGGTGTGAACGACATCAAACCTGGGCTTCTATGGGAAATCACAAGGGCATAATATCAAGCCCCTTATTGCCGCTAAAGCGGCGATAATGTTATCACCATTCTTGATAATATGGCCCTGGGTGCGCAGCGGCTGTTAGATGCCTCTGGGCAGTGGATGTGGATGGGATGCAGCAGCCTGGGTGGCAGAGCCAAAACAGAGAATTACGCGTGTGCACTTGTATATAGTCTGGAATTACTAATTCTATACTATCTTTTAGATAACTAAACTTGAAGATGCATTATGTCCTGGCACGTGGTTGGAGACACACCGGTGACAAAAAGGTGAGCTGCAAAGATTTTCTCTAGTGTCAACACTCCCTCTCCATCTCTTCCTTTCTCTCACTCACACTTTCTGTATTTCTCTGTCTCTTCCTCTCTCTCTCATTCTTTCTTTCTCTCATTTCCTCTCTCTCTTCCTCTCTCTCACACTGTTTGTCTCTTTTCCTCTCTCACACTGTTTATTTCTCTATTCCTTGTATCTCACTCTTTCCTTCTTTCTTTCTTAATATTTCTCTCTTCCTCTCTCTCACTCTTTGTCTCTCTCTCTCACTCTTTCTCCCTCTCTCTTCCTCTCTCTCTCTTCCTCTCTGTCACACTGTTTCACTCTTTCTCTCTTCCTCTCTCTCACTCTTTCTCTCTCTCTCTCTCTGTCTCCCTCTCTGTCTCCCTCTCTCTCTCTCTCACACTGTTTCTTTCTTCCTTGTATCTCTCTTCTCTCTCTCACTGTTTCTCTCTTTCACTGTCTTCCTCTTTTTTTCTGTCGTCCTCTCTTTTTCTTTTGCACTCTCTCTTCCTCCCTCTCTCACTCTTTCTCTCTCTTCCTCTCTCTCACACTGTTTCTCTCTTGCTATCTTCCTTGTATCTCACTCTCCCTCTCTTTCTCTCTCCTTTGCTGGACGCATAACGCACCATCTTATTTTTCTTTTTGTCTTGCAGGCTGTGATTCACAAATTGTAGAGGGATGACATGCCATGGTTGTACATAGTTTTATTTGTTGTTATTTTCTTTTAATAAAATACTTTACACACATAGTTTTATTTGTTGTTCTTTTGTTTTAATAACATGTTTTATATGTAAATCCATACATGACTAAGGGCCAGATGTAGGTGGCTAAATACCGGTCGGTAACACCAAAATTCGGTAAATTTCAGCGTTACTGACCGGTATTTAGACATTCCTAATGTAGGTAAGGAATCGGTAAATAAGGAATCGGTAAATACTGATTCCTTATTGCTCTTGCATTTAAGGAATCGGTAATACCGATTCCTTAAATACAATATAGGAAGCACTTTAAAGAGTGCTTTTGAGCCTTAAGAAATCGGTAATTACCACCAACTTCAAGTTGGTGGTAATTACCGATTTCTTTTAAAAAATCACTTTTTTGTTTTTTATTAAGTGCCATGTGGCACACATTCATGCCCTTAGGGCATGTATGTGCACCACATGTGCACACATGCACATTTCAGGGGTGCAACAGGGTGTCCTTTTGACACCCTGGCACCCTTGAAAGTGCTCCCTCTATTAGCGATTCGGTAATACCGAATCGCTAATAGTGAATGTCTTCACATTCATTCCTATGGGCCTCCAAGCCCATAGAAATGAATGGGTAGGTATTCCTTATTACCGAATCTCAATTACCGATTCAGTAATAAGGAATATTAAGGATTCAGTATTTTTTACCGAATCTTTACCTACATAGGAAATATTAATTTCTTAATAGCGAACCGGTAAAATTCGCTATTAAGAAATCGGTATTTCAGATGTACCTACATCTGGCCCTAAGATTCTTATTTGTCCAACCTCACAACCCTCTTTTTTATGAAAATTGCAACACCAGCTGATTTCTAAGGCTCCACATTTAAAAACGTTCCTGTCACATTTGTTTTTGGGGGGTGAGCGGGGATGACGGACAAGCAGCTGCTGCTGGGGGATGTCGGAGTACTGTTGGGTGCCTCCATTGCATCTTTTCTCAGAGACCTGCAAACCGGTGGCCTGGCTCATAAATGTGCGGGCCCGAGAAGTTGCACCGGAAGAGCTGCGAGCCCACCAGTGGTTTGCAGAGAGAGACTTGCGGGCCCAAGAAGGTTGCCAACTGTATGCTAGTGATGTGGGAAGAGGGTGCGTTACCTGCTGATGTGGGGAGAGGCAGCGTGAAAGGGGTATCTCTCACAAACAGAGCTCCGGTATGTTTTCAGAAATGCCTCGGACAGATGCCAGCTGACGGACTGAATCACAAAATGGCTTTTCAATGCCCATATAGTGGGACTTATGAAACAGTTCATACCCAGGCTCGCAGAGGGACAACTGCGGCCCGTCCGCTCAACTCACAGAGGCAGAACTACGAGCCATCTGCTCCCAAAGGAACAGCAGCATAGTAGCTTGCAGAGGTGCAGGCACAGCAGCGTACTAGCTCGCAAAGGTAGACAGCTGCGAGCAGACGGACTGGCTTCTAAAGGCATACCTCCGAAGTGGTGATGTTGGGCACAGGGAGCGTGAATGGCTTATCTTCCTACTAGTGTCCTGGAGTGGAAGTCGTGCTGCCTGGCGCTCAACTGTTTCTCCTTTATTGTTAATAAATGTTAAACCTTCACTGCGTCCAAATCATAATTACACAGAGCTCCGCTATATTAAAGTGCCCCCGGAACCTTTCTTTTATATTTTCACTCGATGCGAGGCACAAGATGGCTGCTAACACTTCCTGGTTCAAGTGGTAGCAGCCAATCAGAGGACACTTCCTGCTTTGAAGAGTTATCAGCCAATCAGAGGCAAGCTCGTGCTCGAGAGTAAGGCACCGACCAGAGATGTATATATTTTTTCACTTTAATAGCTCAAAAACTACTGAACGGATTTACACCATTTCAACAAAACCATGCTTTCTGGACCAAGACCTTTCTCCCTGCCAAATTTGGCGTAATTCCGTTCAGCAGTTTAACCTGTAGCCTTGTCTAAAGTTTCCTATGGAAAATCCATTGAGAAAACACGTTTTCACCCCCCCTTTATTCGCAGCCCCCCCTTCACCAATCACCCCTAAACTTTCAAGATAGGAGCTGATCAAAAAAGAGAAACGTTTTGGAAAATTGCATAAAGAATCGTCAAACGACGCCAAAGTTATAAGCAGATGGAGAGCTCCATGAGCGGGGCCGCGCAACTCCCCTCCCAACATGAGTGAAGCCACGAGACTACGGAGACCCCAACGAGCCCCCGCTATTATATTTTAAGAAATGCCCCTGGGACTCATTAAAATAAAACGCGTAAACCCGCGACACCAGCATGAATTATGCGATTTAAAAAAATTTAATAAATTGGAGGACCCTGGGGGCCTTCTGGGACCCCCTGACCAGGCCTAGGGGGTCAGGGTGCCCCCTTCTCTTGTTTTCTACCTTTGTTTCTCTGTTTTCTAGCGACTCGCTTCACAAGATGGCTGCCAACACTTCCTGTTTGGAGTGTTGGCAGTCAATCACAGTGAAGCTCGTGCACGAGACTTAGGCTCCATCCAGATATCGAAACTCTAATTTCTCAGCAACTACTGAACGGATTTACACCATTTAAAAAAAAAGGTCGCTTTCTGACCCACGCACTACCTTTGTTCCAAATTTGGGGTAATTCCGTTCAGTAGTTTCAGCTGTAGCCTTGCACAAAATTTCCTATGTGAAATAGATTTTTTCACTCTTATTTTTTGAATTTCTCAAAAACTACTGAACCAATTTACACCATTTGAAAAAAAAAGGTCGCTTTCTGGACCAAGCTCTACCATTCTGCCAAATTTGGGTTAATTCTGTTCAGCAGTTCGGGCTGTAGCTTTTCGCAAACTTTCCTATGGAAATTAACATGGGGAAAACGCGTTTGGGACCGCCCTTTTTTCTCAGCCCCCGCTTGACAAATCACCCCCAAACGTTCAAGGTAGGAGCTGACCTAAAAAATGGAAATATTTTGGAAAATTTCATAAAGATTCATTAAAAGACGCCAAAGTTATTAGCAAATCAAAAAATGCTGTTTCTATGGAAACTAGGTTGTAACTATAACTACCTACTGGTGACTGCCAGTAGGTAATATATGTATTATGTATAAACACACACACATTATGTATTCTTTCCGTACAAGCCAAACCTAAAACATATATATATAAATATATATATATATATATCCAAAGAAAATCTTAGGGCTGGTCCAGTAACACCGGCACAACACCAAGGCACAGACTCCACAAGCGATGATGAATCAAGTGTCTTTATTCCAACATAAAGATGTGCAAAAGTGACGCGTTTCGGCCGCCAGACATGCGGCCTTTTTCACACATTGGGCTGCATAGCAGTGAGTGATATTTATCCACATACATGGTGACACATAAAACGAACAGTAACTTTACTATGTTCATGCAGTGAGTAGACGTTTTGCAACATTACCGTGCGATTTTACAGCAGAAGAAATGCTTTACTGTCAGAGATTGCGGTAACTCCAGGATTGTGACTCATCAAGCGATATGGAAAAAAGACTAACTGTGCCATGTGGAACTAGAGGCTAATAAAGGAAGTACTAGTATGAGTTGGACGATTGATGGCAGTGCAACAAGGTGTGCTATGTGCCTGCGGCTAAGGACTATGGAGCTCCAGAGGCAAGGTTGCCAATATAATGCTCAGTTGCGGTAAGCTCAGATCTTTTACAATATGGAGATGTAATATATAGCAGGCAAACACGGGTACTATTTGACCTGGCCAAAGCTAAGTATAGATGGAGATCTTAGTATAGCACGTGCGTGTCAAAGTATGGGGAATCGCTTGTGAAAAAACAGTGAGCGAGCGCTGGTCAAAAAGGATAAAATAATTTTAATTAATTATTTAGAGAAAGAGCGTCTACTTAATGCTGGCAAAAGTAACGTTACACATAGATGGTGATTAGTAGATGAGTCATTATGTGTTAAATACGTGTAGTAAAGGGAGAGAGGGGAGAGGGATGGTGAAGGGAAAGCTCGTAGTACTTTACCAGAAGCTAAATAACGTGGCGCCGACAGTCGGGAAACTGACGTGCTCATTTAAAGAAAACCGACGCTTAGTTACTGTGGGCGCAGGTTCACCGGTGCTCTATGTGTGGTTCAATTTATGAGTGAATGTAAATGTAAGAAGTCAGGATGATGAACCCTAAGAAGACCAAAATCAGGGATACATATATATATATATATATATATATATATATATATATATATTGGAAATTCTTAAGTTATTGTTGTCCATTATATTTATAATTAACTAAAATTCACCACCCTATCAAGCACTGTGATTGCATTTGATTTGTAATTTCATAACTGTTCTTGTGAATACCATTATTTTACATGGTGTGATTGAGATAATATAAAACGATATATTCATTGCCTGGACAAGGTGCTAGTTATGGTTATAGTGTGGCTACCGAGTAGAATACACTGTGTATGAAGGTGTTCAAGTTATAATAATTTGAAGGTGTTGTGTAAATTATAAATTAAAGGTATAAGGATACATTTAGAAATGTAGGGGTTTGTGTACTTTAACTTTTGTGAGTAGATAAAGAACAAATAAAGTTATATTAATGTAAAGGTGATGTACAAATTATACATTTAAGGTATAACTACAACTTTAAAATGCCTAATGTGTGTGTAATTTAAGTTTGGTTTGTATAGAAAGAATAAATAAAGTTTTCCAAATTATGACAAAGGTTTAACCTTTGTCTTTTTCATTGAATTTCAATGGGTTTTTTAATAACAAAAGTTTTTGAAATCATGGAGTTTACTGTCGCCAAGTGGATTCTCATTATGTAGAGTGTGGTACAGCAGAGTGGAAGAGAGTGTTGTAAAGTGTACTGTTGTAGAGTATAGTGGTCATGGAGTGGACTAGAGTGGAGTGGAATAGAGTGCAATGTGGTACAGTGGAATAGCATACAGTGGAGTGGTGTACAGTGGAGTGGGGTAGAGTGGAGTGATACAGTACAGAGTGGGGTGCCATAGAGCAGAGTAGAGTAGAGTGGAGTGGAGTGGAGTAGAGTGGAGTGGAGTAGAGTGGAGTGAAGTAGAGTGCAGTGGAGAAAGTTGTTCTATAGCTTAGTGGCATGTTATATGCTACAGTGATGTGGAGTGCACTGGAGTTGACAGGTATAGTGTAGAATTGTTATACATTGGAGTGGTGTCTTGTACAGTACAGCAGAGTGGTGTGCCATAGATTGTTGGAAAGTGTCATAGAGTGAAGTCGTTGAGTGTTGTATACTGGGGTGTAGGGGTTTGGAGTGGAGTAGAGGGTTGTACAGAACAGTGTATTGACATAGAGTGGAGTACAGTGTTGTATAGTGGCACAGATTGTATTAGAGTCTTGTAGAGTGGAATTGCACAGAGTGGAGTATGTGGTACAGTGGGGCGGTGTAAAATGAAGTGTTATACAGTGCTACAGAGTGGGGTAAAGTGTTGCGCGGTGGAGCATAGTATACTGTAGTCCAGTAGAGTGGCATGGCATAGAGTGGAGTTGCATGGAGTGCCAGAGTATACAATGGAGCAAAGTGTTGTAGAGTGGTTTGATGTGTAGTACAGTGGACTGGGTTGCTGTGTTGTAGAGGGTTAGCAAGTGTTGTGGAGTGAATTAAAGTGTTGTACAGTGGAGTGGCATGGTGTAGAGTAGAGTGCAATACATTATGGTAGAATGGACTGGGATAGAATGTCAGTGGAGTGCTGTATAGTGCAGTAGTTGAGTGCAGTGGAATACAGTGAAGTAGTCTCTGATAGGATAGAGTATATTAAGTGGGGAAGCGGTGTAGAGGAAGTTAAGTAGAGTGTTGTAGAGTAGAGTAAAATGTTGAAAAGTGCTATAGAGTGAAGTGGGGAGTTTTACAGTGGCACTGACAGGAAAACATTGTTGTACAGTTTAGTGCTCTACAGTGGAGTATAGTGTGGCTCAGTGGAGGGGTGTAGACTGTTGATGAGTGGTGCATAGTGTTGTTGAGCAGAGCATAGTGGAGTAGGGTTGGGTAGAGTGGAGTGACGTAGAATGGAACAGAGTACAATGGAGTGGTGTACAGTAGTGGAGTGGCATACAGTGCAACATCATACAGAGGAGTGGCATACAGTGGAGTGGCGTAGAGTGTAGTGGCATATAGTGAAATAGCATAGAGTGGAGTGCAATAGAGTGTAGTTACATATGGTGGAACAACGTAGAGTACAGTAGAGTGACATAGAGTGGAGTGGCATACAGTGGAGTGGGCTAGAGTCCAGTGTGGTATAGTGGAGTAGCGCAGATTGAACTAGCATAAAGTGTAGTGGTGTATAGTGGAGTGGGTTAAGGTGGAGTGGCATAGAGTATAGAGGCAAGAGTGGGGTTGTGTAAAGTACAGTATCGTACAGTGGACATGCATAGATTGCGTGCAGAGGAATAGCGAACAGTTCAGTCGTGTACACTGAAGTGGCGTACAGCGGAGTGGAATATAGTGTAGTAGCATGGAGTGAATTGTTGTAGAATGGATTTGCGCAGAGAGGAATAGTGTAGACTGAAGTATAGTAGAGCTGAGAGACATACAGTATAGTGGCATACACTGAAGTGTAATAAAATGGAGTGGCATAGAGTGCAATAACATACACTGAAGTGGTGTATACTGGAGTGGCATGGAGTGGGGTATGGCGGAGTGGTGTGCAGTGGGATTAGCAGAGTGGAGTGGCATATAGTGGAGTGATGTAGAGTGGAATAGCATAGAGTGTAGTGGTGTACGGTGCAGTTGGGTAATTGAAAAAGATGTAGCATGAAAGTGTGTTAGATGTAGATGTAATGTGGCAGGAAAATAGATTATTGGATCTAAATGGAAATATTTGGTAGTATGTTTGAATATGGTTAAAGTTATAATTCCTTACATACTTAGTTGTATATAGTGCCATGGTATACCATGGTCGGTTTGCAGGATACCGCTCTACATTCACATGATAAAACAGTATGGGATTGGCTAATGGCTCAGTTTCCAAACAAAAAGGCAGTCTTTTAATTTTCAGCACATTTGGCAGCGTTCTGTGTTTCACTGCGTTGTGGATAAGGGTCTTAGATCTAGGTAAGTAGTAGGATTGATTGTTGTTCCCTACCTTATCCTGCTTTAAGATATTGCTAATAGGTAGAGAAATGTATTTATCGATTTCTATATAATTTTACAGTAGTTGAGAGAGAACCACACATTTTTTTAAAACAATTTTTAAGAAATTTGTAGGTATTATTAGTGTACTCTGCAGACTTTTTTGTGAAGATTTAAATATTTTCAAAATTGCAAAATACACTGTAGCACCCTATATTTGCAAAATATAGGGTACTACACAGTATTTTTAACATATTTATTTTTCTGTACATTTTTTTAAATTATATATAGAAACTTATAAATATTTCCCACTTACTGTAATACAGTAGTAATAGGTAGGGGAACAATATCAAACCTAATACTTATCTATATCTAAGGGTACTTACCTGTAGTACCCAAAAAGTTCATCTGCACACTGTCATGTATAATCCTACCAAATTTAATGGAAATCTAGTCAGCCGTTTTCGCGCTACGTCGAATATAAAAGTCTATGTAAAATGCATTGGTGGAAAAATGAATCTGGAAACCCCTTTTATCATTGCACCTCCTTGACCAATCACCTCAAAACTTTCCATCCTCCTCCAATGTAGAAAAAGCTAAAGGTCTGGAAAGTTTTGTAGAGATTCATTGAATGGGGGCAAAGTTATTATCAAGCGCAAATATGGGAAATTCCTATATCTGGGAATTTAGATAATCTGATATATACCCAATCCCAGCAAAAACTAAACATTCTCAATGGCATCTGAATGCCAAGGAAAAATCACTGTAAAAATCATTCACGATATCAGCATGTGTCAAATCTACTTAAACCTGAAGGATGCGACTGCTAATAACTATGGCCATGGCTCAGTAATACAAAGGCCAACATGCAATTCGCGGGTCAAGAAGAACCCAAAGACTACACACTGATCAAACACAATACACCGTGGATACAAGTGGGCATTGATGCGACCTGAGTGTGAATGACGGAACGGTACTCAACCAAGGCCAAGTCATTAACCTTTATCTCTGGTACTACAAGGGCCAGCATGCAAAGCGCTGATCAAACGTAACAACAAAAATCACGTACTGCCTGAAAATCACACTGAACTTTGAGAATGAATGAGTTCTTGAACAAACAGGGAACAAAGGAAACTGGCAAATGGCCGTAAAGGATTGAACAGTAGCCGACTATAATTAAGCAAATGCATAAATAGATTGCATTCGCTGAAATGTAAATGTATGTGTTACACCCTTTTGCACATAAAGAATATAATTGACATTATATTTTTGTTAAGAATTGCACTAATGAGCACTTTAAATAGACTACGAACCCCAGTAGAAGGGAGCAGTCAAATAATGAGAAAACAGATATTTTAAGTTTGAAAAATTAGTTTAGTATGAAAAAAATGATACAGGTTCAAAATACAAGTAAATCATACATGAGAATAATAAAAGATAATTAGGGAAGGTAGGAGAGGAAGAAAGGGGGGGAATTACATGAGCTATATGCATAAAAGTCTGATTATTAATAAAGATTAAATATTAAGGGAAATAACAAAATGTGAGATAATAAATATTTTTATAGGCTACAATATGAAGTCAGGGGAGTTGAAAAACTTCCTGAATGGCAGGTGGAGGCACACATGACAGTTTTACAGAATCATAGGTGTCCAAAGTTGTTTTCGCTTAAAAACAAGTGATATGGGATGCATATAGGCAGTGTCCAATCAATGATTATAGCATACTGCATACCACAATGCTGTAGAAGATAATTGTGAAAGGTCTTTCAAGTGACAAGTTATTTTTTGAAAAACAATTGTTATTAACAAATCTAACATTTTCATATCAAATGAGACATTTATCCGTGCATCAGATACACTCCCTATAAAGAGATTAATGACAGAATAGGGTATATTTCAGTGAAAACTGGAATTGATTTGGTCCCAAACTTGTCTCCAAAAAATAGAAACAGAGTGAATAACAAATGCTTCAAGTCTTTCAAGTCTGCATGTGTAGAAGAGCATAGCCAACATGTATCCAGTATTTCTGGATTTATTTTGTGGAGGAGAGCATGAGTTATTCAAGAGTATATTATAGTTTCCCCCTCTTTCAGTACCAATTTGTAACTCTCCAAAATATAATTTCCCATTCTCATTTTAAAAGTATTTCCTTTCTTAACTCTAAATCTCCTAGTAAACTTGCTACTATATTGTAGACAAATCTAAAAACATCTACCATTTATTTGCATTTGCAAACCAGCCCTAGTGATCATCCCAAATCCAATACTGAGTTAGCATGGGAATCTGACCTGTCTGCTGTGTTTTCTGTTTCAGCTTGGAAATGCATTTGGATTCAAATTAGAAAGTCCTCCTGAGCAGCAAATACAACACAAATGCTCTTTTACTTGTATATTAGCAAAACAGATATAAACATGGAAATAGGACTGTAACTTTATCCCATCATGAAGGTCCGGGGGGACCAAAACACGTCAGGAATTTTATTTGCCAGTCCATTATTGCATGCAAATAAATAGAGATATTTTCTTAATTTTAGAGTGCAACTCATCTGTTTAACTGGACACATGGGCATCTTTGAAGTATTGAAGTGGTAGGTCCTGCCATATGATCGTTCGCACCACCGCATCGGAAAGAGAGCAGCAGCGCCCTAAAAAGCAGAACAGCTGGAGCAACATATATACGTATATATTCAATGGAAAAAAACAAAGGTTAAAGGGACATTATAATTAGGCTCAGATTTCACTCGTACAAAACCAGTTAAATTCAGCAGTTATAGTTACCTGAGCTAAGTGCAACTTACACCTCCGCAATGCACTGCTAATGACCTCACATATTACACCACTGATGACATTGTCAGTGAAATCACTGATGGCATCACTGATGACATCTCAAATGACATCACTGAGGAAATCATCCCATGATTGTGAGTGTTTTCAAAATGTGTATGAGTGTCAAACATATATATACTAAGGTACTCCAAAAACTAAAGTAGTATACTTTGTGTACTACTAATGAGTGGTAATATTTCCAACTTCTATAATGTGAGTGGCTGAGTATGTTTCCGCAACTTCTAGCAGGATGGCATAAGCCACACGATACCCCCATATGCTCATGTGATGAGTTCTCTGCACTGGACACTGGACACTTTACATATTGATTTAATCTGCCCAAATGGACCTTCTTGCGATAAAAGTATATTTACCCATTACTTGTACATTTTATATTTAACCAAGCCAGACCCACTCTTTTGTTGGTATGTATCTAGACATTTCATAGCTTTGTATCATGCTTGGGAGACTTAACATGTAGGGATTTTGTTTAATGGAATGATATTAATTGAAGTTTTTTAATTGTACCTTTATGATTACTGATGTATTGAATAAACTAAATATTGAGTGACTGATTGACTATGTGTTTCTGTGTGTGAGTGGGTGACTGAGTGGCTGTATGGATGAGAGAGTAGGTTATTGAGAAGTTCAATGTCTGCAAACAGTGTAGTATAAAGTAAACTCTCTCTGTAGAGTAAACCCTGTTTACAGTACCCACTTTTCTACTCATATCACATCCTTTTCTGAATGTAGGTTCAGTCGCGCGGTCCCCTCCCCTAGACTAATTAGGCCCTGGGACCCCATTCCCCAGGGCCCTATGTATTCTAAAGGAGAGGGGAACAACTTGGCTTCCCCCCATAGCCGCATTAGGACCTGGGAACCTCATCACAGAGGGATGCTTTTTCCATTAATTACCTCGGGGTGGGCTTCCTGGGGCATTCAATAGCTCTGAAGGGGGATTTGTTGCCCCTCCCCAAAAATAAAAAATATCAGCCAGGGGGATAGTGTCCCCTGTGCCTTTGAAGGCTTGCAGAGAGGGGCCATGTGGCCTTTTTCCCTTTTATTGGTATAAAGGCCCTGGGGTGGGATCCCCAGGGCCTTAATGGCTCAGGGATGGGAACCGTGAGCCCCCTCCCCTATTTTATGCATCCCTGGGGGTGGTCTACCTGGGGCCTAAAATGGGTTGGGGATGGAGGTTGCACACCCCCTTCCCTTAACTTAAGAAAGTGGCTCAGGCCACCAATTATTTGGGATCCCACGTGAGTCTCATAGGATCCTGGCAATAATTGCCGATTTGCAGAACAATGTCATACATTCACCCCAGTACAGAGATCTTGGCCTAAATCCATTCGGGCTGGACTGTTCCCATTGGGCACAGGGTCAAGACTGATTTGCATATGGCTGGGTTCAAACTGGAATGGCATGGTGAGCAAAAATACGATGGATTTAGGCCCAGACATCTGTACTGGTGTGACTGTATGACATTGTTCTGCATTCTGTCCATCAATAGTTATTTTTGCATTTGTCACCCTGAGTGGGACGGGTATGCTCAGACGTGAGTCCCGTGCTCTCCATGCCACTGGAATCAAGCTATCCTGGCTAAAGAGGGGGGAAACCCCGAAACCTGTCCTAGGATGCTTGTTTCCAGTCCAGGGAGGACTTGGCCTGGCAGTTCGGGCTGGACTTTTCCCATTAGGCACAGGGTCAAGACTGATTTGCATATGGCTGGGTCCAAACTGGAATGACATGGTGAGAAAAAAAACGATAGATTTAGGCCCAGATCTCTGTACTGGGGTGAATGTATGGCATAGTTCTGCATTCTGTCCATCAAAAGTTCTTTTTGCATATCATGAAGACAGCATTAAGAGTTTAAACCAGATGGGGAATCTGACGCGGTTCCCGCAAGGACAGCGATTCTGCTGTCGGGATTATGATGTCGGTATCTGGCAGCCAATCCATGCCGGCCTTTCCGACAAGGATTGACTGTGGGAAACTGACTTTGAGTGCTCCTAGCAGGGCCTCCTTCCTTTCTGGCCCTCCTCATTTCACCCTGGGGGTCACCTATATACCCCTGGAACATCCCTGCACCGTGTGACAGGCACAGTGAGGTGCCTGCCAAACGGTGCTGGGATGTTTAAAAACTTCAATTTTTCAATAGAAGCTTGTGTTGCGGGCGGTTTCCGCCAGCCGGACAAGCTCCAATTGAAAAATGGAAGTTTGCAACCACATCGTGTGCAGTCGCATTCTAATTGCGCAGTCAGAGACGCTAACCTATGATAGGACAGTTCCTTCCATGAAATGGTGTCAGTCGGAGGCAACTCCAAGCGACATCGTAATGAGGGCCAATGTATTTTTTTAATTAATGGTGGTAATTAACAACCCTGCAACAAACTCATTTCAAACTGTAGGAGAAAATTTAACACCAAATCAGAAAGGAAAAAAACAAAAGCGAATGGAAAAAACAACAATATTAAAAAAACATCGTACAGTTACGAAAAAGGGTCAACAATCTAAGGGCCTTAGGCATTTTATGTTCGCATCACTCAGTTAATGTCTAACGCACTAAAACCTAATTATACCCGTCTGAAAAAGGTTGAGGCACAGTTACAAACTTTGGAGGGTTTTAATAAAGAGAGGAATGATTTATCCTTATCGAGGGAGGTTTCTGTGCAAATTCCCACCACTAGTAACCAAGATAACAACATTTCTACGTTATCAAAAACATCTACAGATCCTGCACAGAGAGTTAGCTCCAGTACTGTTAAGAAGCAGGATGCTCAAATAGTTTGACGTGCTGAAAATATAGGCCCTTTATTTCCCTCTGGCAATTGCTCTCGAATACCCTCCTATGATAATAACACAACCAGAGCCAATAAATGTCCTACTCTCCCACAGGTTAATTCTGCTGATACAAGGCTCCTCTGAACACTTACACCTACCGCCTGATAGTACACTATATACACTGATTCTCAATGGAGTCCATCCATTACCAGCAGAGTCGAATGGCACTTGTCAGACCCTCATTAACAAAGCAGCATATTGGTGCTCGAAAAATGCTAATTCTTCTTGAGGAGTTCTTGAGAAAATTCTTATGGCCCGCTGAGCCCATTGGGTTGGCCCTTCTTTGAAATCGGTGGAGGGTTATTGTGTTTCAAATTTTAGAAATCCCGATTGTGTATGGTTTATACTATCACTTTTAAGTTCTTTGGGTCCACATTCAAGGCATGCCGATTAGATTTTTTATGCTCCCCCTCCTGACCATATTAATAGATTTAGGCTAAGTGGAATTTCGAGAGTCTCGCCAAGAAGGGCTATGTTGGCAACAATTGCTCATTCAAATAGGTTCAAAAGTCTCAACAGGCTTAGCTGATGTTGATTGACGCTTGAAGTCAACCCCCCCCCCCCCCCCCCCGAAGAATAGCCAATGTGAGGTTAAGAGAGCAAAGGGTATCATTGATAACCATCAAATAAAGAGCAATACTGAGAATATTAATAAAAAAGTAACTCTAGTCCGTACAGTTCAATTTTTAGTACCAGTGGTAAGGTTGGGAATGTTAACACAGAAATAAATGTAAACCCTTATCTTTTAGTATTATCCTAGAATACAGCGGAGATTGACACAAAAGTACAAAACAAGGATTGGGTGGATTTTATTTTGAGCTTTGACTTGATCTGTTTACAGGAGATGTGGTCAGCAGTGGATTTTCATATAAATGGGTTTTGTTCTTTTTGTACTCCAGCAACCCCCTCTAGTCCTGGAAGAGCTGCGGGCAGGCTGGCACTGCTTCTATCTGTTAAATATGCAAAAGTGAAAGCGAACATTTTATGCTCCTCTGCCTGGTATCAAACTTTTTTTTGGTCTAATTTAGGGTAGATTTGTTGATTATAAATTGTCATTATAGTATTTTTTATCACCATATCGCAACAATAGTTGATAGGACAAGATTTGTAGAGCAACTTCTAAAAGAAATCCATTATTTATTATCTGGTTTGGGGATTTTAATTGCACAAAGTGCAAATATAGTGTCTCAAGGGTATTTGGAATGGAAAAAAAGGTTTTCCAATGTCACATTTTGGCCATTCCCTTTTTTGAGCATGGGTTAAATGGCATAATATCGACATATAATTTGTCTTTTTTTAAATGATTGTGTAGTTGCTCCTCTGATACAGTGTCTGACTTTCGTGGGGGCGGGGTTATGATAGTGTCTTCGATTTTATGCTAATAGCTAGCACTTGTGTAAGTTTAGTGGAGGAATATAAAGTTTTACCTCACTGTTCCAGTTATCAAAATCCTTAAACCGTGTCCTTTAAATTAAATTTAGGTCATAAACAAACTCAGGAAGTTCCCATTGGACATAACTCCAATCAAGGCATTGGGTTAAGTTGAGGTCGGTTCAACCCATGGATTATTGAGGGAAAAATCATCTTAAACTTATTAATAGCTGCTTATGCCAAGAAAATTCCCAGCTGTAATAGTATGAGATTTTCAAGCCTTAAGTTTTGCTATTTCATCCGCTTTATGGTCAAAAGCCATCATCATAAGGAGAAGCCATTAATTTGATGGTTTGATAGTGCTTGTTAAAAAGCACATAGAGAACTTAAAGGTGCTTTACAGAAGACGCCCTGTGATAAAATCTTAGTTAAGTCTCTTAGGAGAAATTATAAGGCCACGATTGACTAGAGAAAACAAGTGTTGAGGTCAGAGGCATGGATGGACCTAGTTGCAGCAGGGTCCCTTATGGACATGAGGAAGTTTTGGAAGGTTTTTAACCATCTGTTTTTTGCAGAAACTGCCTCCCAAAAAAATAGAATCAGTGATACTAGGGGAAGCTTGGGAGACTCCCTTTTCTCACATTCATAATCCTTTAAATGACATAAAAGTTTTAGGCAATCTGAAATCTGTAGGGATTGTAAAAGTGGGTCAAATGGCCCTTTTTAGTGAGGGTATTCTAATTAAAGAGGTGGGAAATGTTATCACTCAGGGTATCTGCCTTAAAGCTCAAGGTCTGGATTGGGTGGGGTGCCCCTTGATCTGTTTAAGGACAATATAAGTCTCTGGGCCCCATTGTTAACAAATGTTAGTAGATATGCTAATTTTGGTTCTGTGCCTGGCTCTTGGAGTGAGGCAACAGTGGTTCTGGTTTTCAAAAGGCAGAAAAAAATGATCCAGCCTGCTAAAGACCTAGATCATTGATTGACTCTTCCCATAGTGGTCCTAGCGTAGAAGAATGGGCAGCCATCAACCATATATTTTCAAGGGTTCAGTACGGTTTTTGGCGAGGATTAGGCACCACAGAGCAATGCTTCAATTAATCCTTGATTTCAAGTAAGCACACAAGGTCCATGAAGAGCTCTTCATGGACCTATCAAGTGCTATTGATACCGTCAATTGGGACAAATTGTGGGTTATGATGGGCAATATGGGAGTGGAGGAACCACATGTCACCTTATTACATAGGATACACTCTGGGAAGTACTCTATACCATCAATGACAGGAATTCCACAAGGCTGTGTTCTAGTCCTCTTTTTATTTTTTCTTTATACAAAAGGTTTGGTGACCTATTTGTTGATGGAAAGACGTTATTATCCCAAAGTTGGGAGTGAATTTATCCCTACATTACTATATGCAGGCGATGCTGCCTAATAGCTAGGACAGCAAACACCTCACAGAAATCCCTTGATGCCTTTCTAGTTTTTATGGAGACCCTGGACCTAAAAGTGAATCACAAAAATCATACATTTTGCTGTGTGGTCAAAGAGAACCAAGTAAAAGTATTTATGTTACAGGGCACAGTGGTTGAGAAAGTTCCAAGTTCTTCTTATTTGGGTATTGTTTTTAACTCCCAGCTTTCTTGGGATCCTTTAGTGGCACTAAGAACTATGCAGATTACCAGAGCTATGGAGGCTCTTTTTCATTTTGCTTCCCATTTGGGTCAGAAACCTGCCAAATAAATGATTACCTTATATAAAGCAAAATGTTTTACAATTGCCTTTTACGGAGCAGGATTTTAGAGCTATAGTAAGTACGTCACACTCCAGGTAGCAGAGAATAATTAAATACGAAGGCTTCTATTGGTACCCAAACGTTCCTCTACTTCCTTTTGACATCATGAATTAGGCTTAGGACATATTGAAGATAGTCTTTGTTTAACTCCCTTTTTGTTGTGGGTAAAGATTTGGCTTACTCCAGAACTAGAATTTACCAGGTCTATCATATCAGACTGTCTTCTTTTTTCTAATATTGATTCCATTCCCTGGTTCAGTTATCTGAAACGTACATTTCAGGAATTGGATTTAGCTGACTTTTATCTTGAATTTTCTAATTTGCCCCAACAAGCAAAACGTATTATTAAAGCCGCATTTAGCAATACAGCGAGTGCAAAGTATTTACAATTGCTGAATCAACAGAGCTCTTTAAGACATTGGACTGTGGGCGAGTTAGTTACTGAATCTCAACCTTATCTCATTTCTTTTAATTATCTACGATACAGATTTTATCTGACCAGGTTTCACTTGACTTTAGTTAATTTTCTGGTTGCCTCCCTGCAGCAATGTGGTTGGGCAAATATTCTTCCATTGTGTCCATGCAATAACGTGGCTTAACAAAGCACTCTGTACTTCATCCTCTTTTGTGTCCTGTATAACAAATAGAGAGATAGATTTATGTTACCTCTATTGAGGGTTCATCACCCTGCTTCTTATATAGAAGGATTTAGGTTTCTTCTTTCCCTGGATTCTGCTGACATTTTTTTACTGTGTTCTCAATTTTATTAGAGGCGATATAGCAATTAGAAAGTGGTATGGACAATTAGGAGAGTTTGTACCTTAAAGCTTCTTAACCCATTCTGTGCTCATGACGCAATTGTATTGTGTATTGTATAAATTCTTGTAACGCGCGAGTCTGCCACCCAACGGGTATCCTGGCGCTCTGAGACACAACAACAAGGGACAATACAGAGACTGCTAGCCAGGAGTCAGGGTTGGTGCCATACTATTCCTGACGAAAGAGCCAGGTCTTTAAAATCCTCCTAAAACCCAGCAATGTTTTAGCCTGGCGCAGTTCTAGAGGCATCTGATTCCACAGACGAGCTGCCGTCGTGCTGAAAGCCCTACCTCCCATCCTGGCACGCTTTACTCTAGTAACTACTGCTAGGCTCTGGCTAGAGGAGCGGAGGGACCTTGTTGGTTGGTACCAAGAAAAGCTATCTCGCAGAGGCAGCGGGCCAAGGTTGTGTAAGGCCTTATAAACCATAACTAGCGACTTAAACTCAATCCTCCTCTTAACCGGGAGCCAATGGAGGTCCTTTAGTGCCAGCGTGACCGATGATTCACGCCGCCTTCTGAGAGCCAGTTTTGCTGCCATCGACTGAACTCTTTGTAATCCCTGTACAATGAAAAGGGGAGCACCCAAGTACAGAGAATTACAATAGTCCAGTCTACTCAGGATCACACTCTGGACCACCAGAGACCTAGTCTCATCAGGGAGGAGCGGGAGGATTTGGCGAAGAGCTCTCAGCAAAACGATACAGGAGCCAATAGTTTTATTGGCCTGGGATTGCAACTGGAGGTCATTGTCCATCATGACCCCCAGGTTGCGGACTGATTTTACTGCAATTATGGGAGGGTCCTCCGGCCATAGTCGGAACTCGGACAGAGGAAATTTGGAAATTTTAGCTGCGCCGCAGTGTAGGAGCTCCGTTTTCCCGGCATTCAACTGGAGTGAATTGATCTTCAGCCAATCAGAGACCTTCCTCATGCAAACCTGGAACGAGTTTAAGGAGACTGCCTGCTCTCCTTCCAGGGGGAACATCAGTTGTATATCGTCCGCATATTTAACTACCTCGATCCCATGAGATTTTATCAGGGGGATCAGAGGTCCCAAGTATGCATTAAAGAGGATTGGGCTGATGGCTGAGCCCTGAGGTACTCCATGGTGAATCGGGAACCAAGGAGAGACGAAAGGTGTCAGGGTCACTGCCTGTTGACGATTAGTCAAATAGGACTTCAGCCATTTCAGAGCCCCGCCCGTAATCCCTAGTCCTTCCAGTCTTGCCAGTAGCACCGAGTGGCTAACCGTGTCGAAAGCGGCCGACATGTCCAGCAGCACCAGAACTGAGGAGCTGCCGCCGTCGGCCCGAATTCGAAGTTTGTCCAGAACGGTCACCAACGCGGTCTCTGTTCCATGCCCTGGTCTAAAGCCAAATTGGTCTCTATCCAGGAGCTGATGTTCTTCCAGGAAGTTGGACAAGGATTTGCTGACCAGTTTCTCCAGAATTTTGACTGGAAAAGGTAAAAGGGATATTGGTCGGAAGTTGGCTGGCAGTGAGGGATCTAACGAGGGTTTTTTTAAAAGCGGGGTGACTATCGCCTGCTTCCAGACACTAGGTACAGTACCCTCCGTCAAGGATTGGCAGCAGATATGCCACAGGTCAGGGAGTAGGTTAAGGCCAAGTTCCTTCCAGATCTTATGTGGAAGGGGGTCAAGAGGTGACCCGGACGAAATCTCCCGCGCAATGTTAATGAAGATTTCCTCTGTAGGAGGTTGGAAACTGCTCAAGGAGGGAACCTTCCTGGTGACTTCTAACATCGGGGAGGTCTCAGGACCATCTTGATCAAACCCGCTTACGATGTTATTAACCTTGTCAATGAAGAAGGTGGCAATTTCATTGCATAGATTTTGTGAGGGTTGAACAGTACTAGCCAGACAGCCTGGATTGCTAAGATCTTTAACCATCTTTAAAGATCTAACCATCTTTAGCAATGGTTCCGTCATGAGCACCAGTGCTGCCGTGCTCATGATGGAACCATTCCTTTATGTGCACACTTGCACAAAATCCCTTATCTGTAAACAGCAGAGGGATTTCCCTTTTTTTCTTTTTGCCTTGGAAAGTAGGGAGGAGCTTCCCCAACCTCCCAAGGCATTTTTTGGGTTAGCTTTGTAATGACGATCGGGCGCTGATGTCATTACACTGAGCTAACGTCATTAAACTGAAAATTAAACTGAAACTTAGTTTCAGTTTCACTGTGTTGGTGCTCTGGGGGATATCTTAGCCCCCCAAGCACTGAAACACACGGGAGATGTATCAATGGAAAGGGGAGAATTTCGCCTTTCCAATGGTACCCCTCCCTCGTGGATCCTGCAGGGGGGCGATCCCTAAGCAGGGATCCACCCACTAGACAGACCACTTCCGAATTGGGCATA
The DNA here is from genome assembly GCF_964204655.1 of Triturus cristatus. Classification (NCBI taxonomy): domain Eukaryota; kingdom Metazoa; phylum Chordata; class Amphibia; order Caudata; family Salamandridae; genus Triturus; species Triturus cristatus. The sequence goes on along the minus strand of NC_140589.1, from coordinate 136,625,665 downwards.
CTTGCACGCATTGCTTATTCTACCGCGTTGCTGCTAGCTAGCTTCTTAGCTAACTTTACCTGTTTTAACAGTTTTTTGACTTGTGTTCTAATGTGTTTTTAACGTGTATGTGTAATAGCGAATTTGCACTGCTTGAAAAAAAACTGAATTTGTAGCCTACCTCAGTTAAATCTTCCCTTGACTCACACTGTTTTACCTCTGATAATTGAAATTTGCCACTTGAATAGCCATAACGAATGCTTACTTACCTGCTTAGAAGCAGCATCAGATTATATTTGGGAGGTTTACTTTTCCTCACTTCCGGTGAGCGCCGGAACTAAGTTTAGCGCTCTAGATGCACATTCACGGGGGCTTCTTAAGCACGGCCGCAACCCGAACATAGTGACAGACCACTTTCGAATCGGGCATACTTGCACTCATTGCTTATTCTACCGCGTTGCTGCTAGCTTGCTCCTTAGCTAATTTTAACTATTTTAACAGTTTTTTGACTTGTGTTCTAATGTGTTTTTAACGTGTATGTGTAATAGCGAATTTGCACTGCTTGGAAAAAAACTGAATTTGTAGCCTACCTCAGTTAAATCTTCCCTTGACTCACACTGTTTTACCTGTGATAATTGGAATTTGCCACTTGCATAGCCATAACGAACACTTACTTACCTGCTTAGAAGCAGCATCAGACTACGTTTCGGGGCTTTACTTTTCCTCACTCCTGGTGAGTGCCGGAAGTAAGTTTAGCACTCTAGATGTACAATCTCAGGGGCTTCTTAAGCACGGCCACAATGCTCCCGCTTTGCGGACGTGCGCAGCGGGTGCGTCGCCGGCGCGCCAAAGTCAAGCCAGTCTGCTCCCATCCATGCACCAGCCGTTTACAGCACCACCCATGCTGCTGGTTTTGATCCACAATTAGAGAGGAAGCAACGACAGATTTACACTAGGGAGAAACTTCTACGGATAAAGGAAGGTAGAAGTGATGACTCCCTCCACACACCCTCCCTGCAGAATAAAGTACCAATTGTGGAGAGTAAGCCGGTTAGTCTCAAGTGCGGTTTGATCAACGCTAGGTCCCTTTTAAAACACCACCATGAGATTTATATATTAATTGATACCTTTGAACTTGACGTATTATTTCTCACTGAAACCTGGACCTGCCCTGACTCTGAGGTCAAAAGAGGAATGGCATGCCCAGCCGGCTATAAGGTGCATCATAGACCACAGGTATCTGGGAGAGGTGGGGGAGTTGGGTTGATCTTTAAAGATAGCTGGAACTTTGTGCAACTCTCTATTGACAACACCAATGGCATGGAGCTCATGGGGTTTTCCCTGATGAGCACCAGTGGACATTTGTTTCTGGCATGGTCTGCTATCGCCCGCCTGGTACAGTCAATCCTAATTTCCAGAATTTCATCAATAATTTGTTTAATCTGGCACTCTCACATTCCCACCTGGTTATTGTAGGGGATTTTAACTAATGGAAACAATGGGTCAGCACTTAATGATCTTGTACAATCTTGTGAGAATCTGAACCTACAGCAGCTGGTATTGGATCCTACCCACCAAGGTGGTCACATTCTAGATCATATTTTTGCCGAAGAAAACACAGCCAATGTCAAGGCCATTTCGCCTCTCTGCTGGACGGATCATTTCCTTGTTACTTTTATAGTGGTTATCCCCACAAAAAACTCAGAGCTCGCCACCACACCTAATTATCGTCAAGGCAGGGAGTGGAACAAAATGCCTGATATTGCCAAACAAATGTCTATATTCACTGGTACTAGCGTGTTTGACGAAAATAAGCCTGTGGAAACTGAGGGGCATATCAGCAACACCCGGCGATAATTATCGCTCAGCGCTCTTAGCGTGAGGATAATTATCGCCGGGTAACATGGATTTTTATCGCTGAGATAGCGTGCTATTAGCAACGCTTATCTCCTCAGCGATAAAAATCCTCACGCTAACTGCCTAACGTGAGATTATCGCTGGAAACCCAGCGATAATCTCACGCAATGTGGCGTTAGCTTGCTGATAGGGACTCACAAACTTAGCCATGATATCCACCTTCCATAGGATATCATGTCTAAGTCAGTCCTGAAGCAGGCGTAAGGAAAGTAGCGATAACAGGGGTTATCGCTACTTTTCCTGACGCTATGCTTCATAGCGTGGGGCTTGATGATAGGAGAAATGTCGCTTAGCGACTCTTTCTTCTGTCATGTTAGGTCAGGAACCTCCACTTTGCATCTCATTAGAGATGCAAAGCTGGGCGTTAGGAATCCTGACGCTAAAGCAAGGTTTCATGCGTTAGCGTGGCCTTGCTAATTAGTCAATAAAATTATCGCCGCTTTTCGGCCGAAAACGGCCGCAACAGCGGCGATTATTTTTTATCGCCTGCTTGTAAATATGCCTGGAATTTTGTAAACAGATCGCTAAGACTCTTGAGCTGATTATTCCCGTAAAAAATGTAAATGCTAAGCGTAAGCCATCTGCCCCCTGGTTTGACGAGAATTAAAAAAATCTTGAAAAGAAATGTAAACTGGCCGAAAGGAAATGGAGGAAAGGCTATGATACTGCTGATAAAGAAGCATTGAAGGCCACACTGAATAATTATAAAAATGAAATCTCTAGAGCAAAGGCGGAGTTTTTTGCTAACTCAATCTTAGAGGCTCCTAACAAAACCCTCAGGGTCTTTAAGATAGTCGATGAACTGTCCAAACCTGACTGCTTGAAAAATAAAACTATTGCAACGCAAGAACTTTGCGATAGCTTAGCTATCTTTTTGAGGAGAAATTTTCTAAAATAATAACTGCGTTGTCAGGAAGTCAGGAAAATTAATGCGAATTGGTATCTGAGACTTGTGTTCAGACACTAGCCGGTCAGATAGAGGAAGGGGCTCGCAAGTATAGCTGTGCAACTCTAAGCCAGTTTGCTATACCCACAAAAGAAGAATTCCACAAACTTGCTATGAGTACAATATCTGGACCCCCGATGGACCACCTCTCCCACAAGGTTTGGAAAGAGTACGGCAGGCAGCTAGTGCCACAGCTCCATCGGATCTGTAGCCAATTCTTGAGCAGCGGGACAGTCCCTCCCTGCTGGAAACAGGCTTTGGTGACACCTCTGCTGAAGAAACCTTCCCTTGACCCTCAGTGCCCAAACAATTATCGTCCTATTTCCCTCCTCCCATACCCAGTAAAAATTCTCGAACGCCTGGTCAGCAGAACTTTGTCTATATTTCTGGAAACTAATCTGAGGTTTGAAGGTGAGCAATTTGGCTTTCGACCGGGCCATGGGACAGAGACAGCACTAGTAGTTGTCTTGGACGAACTTAGACAGAGGTCAGTCAACTGTGTTGATTTTGCTAGACATGTCTGCCGCATTTGACACGGTCAACCACAAAATTTTACTAAGAGGCTTACGGAACTTGGGCTAGTGGGCCTTGCTCTTAACTGGCTTCAGTCCTATCTGGAGAATAGGCAACAAGCTGTGTCCCTCCCCCCTTTCTTTCTAAATTTAGAACGGTTCAGCATGGGGTCCCCCAAGGGTCATCCATTAGCCCGATCCTTTTTAATATTTATCTAAGACCACTGATTCCCATAATTAAATCCGTAATATTAAGCTGGTGAATTATGCAGACGACACGCAGCTCATCCTGTCTCTGGAAGGCAGTGAGTCTACGTTACAGTGACTTCCACAAATGCATGCAGAAGACAGCTAGTTGGCTCATGGATAATTCCCTGCAATTCAATGGTAGGAAAACGGAAATATTGCACTGAACAGTGATAAAAATCCCTCGCCCACTTCCAGATAAATTCTAACCCATGCAGGCAGAAACGCCTCCCACACCAGCGGCTGCTGTGTGCAATCTGGGTGTAGTTTTCTACAACAAGTTGAGTATGGAGAAACATGTAAATAAAACAGTTGGAACCTGCTTCTCCCTCATCAAAGCCTTGCGGAAAATTCTTCCCATGTTACCCTTGTCAGCCAGGGCTCTAGTAGTTACAAGCGTTATCCTGAGCCGGCTGGACTAATGTAACGCCCTGCTTCTCGGTGCACCCAATTTCCTCATTAACAAACTACAAAGAATACAAACAATAGCTGCAAAGTTGGTTTTTAAGAGGAGGCGGGATGACTCTGCATCCGCGGCTCTTACCGATCTCCACTGGCTCCCTCTAGCCCAGAGAATCCAGTTCAAAGCATTATGTATTGTTTTCAAGGCCCTTTATGGACTTGTACCACTGCCACTGCAGAAAGAATGTGTCTGGCACTCCCCTTCACAAACTCTTCTTTCTTCTACTGCTCACCTGGTCTGCACCACCAGGGCAAGAACTTCCAGATATGGAGGGAGAGCGTTCAGCTGTACGGCGGCACAGCTGTGGAACAATCTCCCACCTAATATCAGACAAATAGAGGAGTTCCTTCAGTTTAGGAAAAAACTTAAAACTCACCTCTTCCCTAGGGTGTAGTGCTTGCAATGCCTGCGGTGGATAAACTATGTCTGTGTAGAGGAACCTCTGTCTTCAGCGCCAGGATACCCGTGGGGTAATAGAGCGCTTTACAAATTCTGGTTAAATTACAATACATTACATTATATTACACCAGGGAGGGGCAGTCCCTTGGGCAAGGGCCTTTGCCTCCCCAATTTCCAAAATGAGTGCATTCAGTATACTGCCCCCCATGGGGTAGATGGGGCAGTAGCCCACAATCTGCACCCCGAGGGGCAAGAAGGCACCCAGGATGATTTTTTTTGTAGTACAGTGGTGGAGCCTGCCGATAATGGGGAGGCAGATGGGGGTAATAGCCCCTGATCTCCCTCCCGCGGGGGCAGAAAGCACCACTAGGCACCAGGGATTTGGTTTTGTTTTCATAAGTAGTAGTGAGGGTTGCCCAGAATGGGCATACCTATGGCCCATCCCTCAAAAAATTGCTACAGTCTTTCTGCCTTCTCGGGAGGCAGGTGGGGGCAAAAGCCCCTTACCAACTCCCTGGGGGGCAGAAAACCCACAAGGCACCAGGGATTCCCTCTTTTCAAAGTTCAGGGGTGGGGGCTGCCCAGAATGGGCATGAAAATGCACCCACCCCTGTCCGAAAAATGCCACAGAATTTCTGCCCCCCAGGAGGCAGATGGGGTGCAATAGGCCCTGATCCGTCCCTCCGTGGGCCCACTAGATGCCAGGGAGTATGCTGGCTTTTTTATACGTATGGATGGGGGCTGACCGGAATGGGCATACAAATGCCCCTACCCCCCAAAAAAAATATCCACAGTCTTTCTGACCCCTTGGGGGCAAATTGGGGCAATAGTCCCTGGTCTGCACCCTGCTGGACAGTAGAAAGCCCACTAGGCACTTTGTTTTTTGCAATTTGCCTAGCTGTGGTTTGTGAGCCATAGCACAGCCTGCACCGAGGGAAACCTAGCAAACCTGTACATTTTTTAAATTTAGACACCAAGGGGAATCCAGGATGAGGTGACTTGTGTGCCTCTCACCAGGTTCTGTTACCCAGAATTCCTTGCAAATATCAAACATAGTAAAAAAAACATTTTCCTCAAATTTCTGTGATGGAAAGTTATGGAATCTAAGGGGAGCAACACACTTCCACAAACCCAGCATTCCCTCAAGTTTCCTGATAAAAATGGTACCTCACTTCTGTGGGTAGGCCTAGCACCAGTAACAGGAAACGGCCCAAAACGCAACATGAACACATCACATTTTTCCGCTGAAAACTGACCCTTTTTTTGCAATGTGCCTAGCTGTGGATTTTGGACCCTAGCTCAGCCGGAGCCTAAGGAAACCTAGTAAACCTGTACCTTTTTGCAAACTAGACTCCCAGGGAAAGCCAGGATGGGGTGACTTGTGTGACTCTTACTAGGTTATGTTACCCAGAATCCCTTGAAAACCTCAAACATATCAAAACAAAACCCATTTTCCTCACATTTCTGTGATGGAAAGTTCTGGAATCTGTGTGGATCCACACACTTGCACCCACCCAAAATTTCCTAACGTCTCCCGATAAAAATGGTACCTCACTGTGGGTAGGTCTAGTACGCGCGACAGAAAACGCCCAAAACGCAACATGGGCAAATCACAGTTTTCCAGTGAAAACTGACCCTTTTTTCCTAATTTGCCTAACTGTGAATTTTGGACCTAGCTCTGCCAGCACCTAAGGAAACCTAGCAAACCTATAATTTCTGGAAACCTAAACAGCCAGCAAAATCCAGGATGGGGCGACTTGTGAGGCTCTCACCTGTTTTTTTCCCCAGAATCCCTTGCACACATCAAACTTTGTAAAAAAAAAACCACATTTTCCTCATATTTCTGTGATAGAAAGATCTGAAATCTGCGCAGATCCACAAACTTCCACCCACCCAGAATTCCCCAAGGTCTGTGGCCTTCATGGTTCCCCCAGCGTTACACAGAATCCCCTGCAAAACCTCAAATTTAGCTAACACAATCACATTTTCCTTACATTTCTGTGTAGGATCACAGCGCTGGCAAAAATGTCCTAGCAAAACACTGGGCGATCCACAATGGCCATACATCCCCGAACTTTCCTGGGAGTTTAGTTTTCAGAAATGTCTGCATTTAGTAGGTTTTACTACATGGCTGTCGAGCTCGGTTCTAAAAACGCAGATGCCCCCCTTGCAAGACCAGGTCGTTTTGTGATAGTTCATTTTGATGTTTCCACAATACATTTTGGGTTCCTTCCCTGCCATGGGCACTTGGCCCACCCACAGAAGTGAGGTATCATTCTTTCGGGAAACCTAGAGGAATGCTGGGTGGTAGAAAATTTGTGGCAGCTCGGTGATCTAACAACTTTCCCAGTCACAAATGTGAGAAAATGTTGTTTTCTAGTTTTCAGAAATGTGTGGGTTTGGTAGGTTTCCCCAGATGGCCGCCAAGCCCGGCGACAAAAAATGCAGGTGCCCCCCCCCTTGCAAAACCAGCACATTTTGTGATAGATCATGGTGATGTCTCCACAATATACGTTTTTGCCCTTCCCTGCCACAAGTTAGGTACAATTTTTATCAGGAGACCAAGGGGAACGCTGTCTGGTAGGACATTTGTGTCGGCACGGTGATCCTGTACTGAAATGCAAGGAAAATGTGATTTGTTTTGTGCTACATTTGAGGTTTGTAGGGGATTCTGGGTATGAAAAATGTTGTGGGATCCATAATGGCCATACCTCCCTGACCTTCCCCGGGAGTCTAGTTTCCAGAAATGTGTAGGTTTTCCTAAATGGCTGTCTGGCTCGGGACCAAAAACGGAGGTGGCCCCCTTGCAAAACCAGGTCGTTTTGTGATAGACCACTTTGATGTTTCCACAATATGTTTTGGGCCCTTCCTTACCAAGGGTACTTGGCCCACCCAAACAAGTGAGGTACCATTTTATTTGAGAGACCTGGGGGAAGGCTGGATGGTACAAAATTTGTGTCAGACTGGTGATCCTGCAACTTTCCCACACAGAAATGTGAGAAAATTTGGATTTTTTTCAGCTAAATTTGAGGTTTGCAGGAGATTCTGAGTAGGAAAACATGGGAGGTTCAACGCAAGTCGCACCTCCCTGGACTCTAGGGGGTCTATTACTATGTCAGGCAGATCACTACCGCCCGCATGGTGGTGGCGACCCACCAGACAGAATCTCCCGCCCGCCTCCCATTTACCCCCCGCCATATCATGATGGAGGGGGATACAGCGGCAGACGGGGAGACCGTCCGCCGCTTTTCCGCCCGGTCGACCAGTTGACCGGGCAGAAAAGTGTTGAATATGGTGGCGGTGTCTGCTAGACACGGCCATCCATATTACAATGGCTGCGGGAACCAGCCTTTCCGTGGCGGCAACCCTCCGTTGGTTGGGGGGGTGGCATCTGCATTTGCATGCACGACGTGGCAGGCACCACGCGGTGCCTGCCACTTTGTGCATGCAAATGCACAGATCCCTTTTTTGCATCGCAGCGGGTGTTGCTGACAGCACTGCCCGCCGCAATGCAAAAAATGAGGGATGCGCCAGCCAGTGTGTCGGGCGCCTCTTAATTGTACATGCCGGACCGCTGCACACATAGCGGGCGGTCCCATCTCCCGGTGCGATGGCAGGCAGACTGTGGTGTCTAGTTTTCAGAAATGTCTAGGATTGGTAGGATTCCTTAAATGGCCGCCGAGCCCGGGATAAAAAATGGAGGTGACTCGCTCTCAAAGCAAGGTCTTTTCTTAATCGATAATTTTGAAGTCTCCATAGTACATTTTGGACCATTCCCTGTCACGGGCACTAGGCCTACACACACAAGTGAGGTACCATTTTTATCGGGAGACTTTGGGGAATGCTGGTTGGCTGTAATTGTGTGGCTCCTCACAGATTCCAGAACTTTCCATCACAGAAATTTGAGGAAATTGTTTTTTTTCCCACAGTTTGAGGTCTGGAGGGGATTCTGGGTTACTGGACCTGTTGAGAGCCACACAATTCACTCCATCCTTGATTCCCCTGGAAGTCTAGTTTTAAACAATGTGTTGGTTTGCCACGTTTCTTTAGGTGCCAGCAGATCTAGGTTCCAAAATCCACAGCAAGGCCCATTGTGAAAAAAAGGGTAGTCTTCACTGGAAAAATATGATGTGTCCACATTGCGTTTTCAGCATTTTCATGTCGCGGGTACTAGACCTACCCACACAAGTGAGGTACCATTTTTATCAGGAGACTTTGGGGGATTCTGGGTGGCTGGAATTTTGGGGCTCTCCACAGATTACAGAACGTTCCACCACAGAAATGAGAGGAAAATTTGTGTTTTTTTTACAAAGTTTGAGGTTTGCAAGGGATTCTGCGTAACAGAACCTAGTGAGAGCCACACAAGTCACCCCATCCTGAATTCCTCTAGTTGTCTAGTTTTAAAAAATATATAGTTTTGCTGGGTTTCCCTAGGTGCCAGCTGAGCTAGCGTCCAAAATTCACAGCTAGACACATTGCAAAAAAAGGGTCAGTTTTCACTAGAAAAATGTGATGTGTCCACGTTGTGTTTTGGGCCATTTCCTGTCGCGAGTACTAGGCCTACCCACACAAGTGAGGTACCATTTTTATCGGGAGACTATGATGAATGCTGGGTGGGTGGAAGTTTGTGCCTCCTTGCAGACTCCAGTACTTCTATGACAGAAATGTGAGGAAAATGTAGTTTTTTTAAAAAAGATTAAGGTTTGCATGGGATTCTGGGTTACAGAACCTGGGGAGAGCCACACAGGTCACCCCATCCTAAATTTGCCTGGGTGTCTAGTTTTCAAAAATGTATAGGTTTGCTAGGTTTCCCTAGGTGCCGGCTGAGCTATGGTCCAAAATCCACAGCTAGCCACAGTGCAAAAAAAGTGTCAGTTTTCACTGGAAAAATGTGAAGTGTCCACATTGCGTGTTGGGCCGTTTCATGTCGCAGGCACTAGGCCTACCCACACAAGTGCGGTAGCATTTTTATAGGGAGACTTAGGGGAACAGAGAATAGTAGAACAAGTGTTATTACCAATTGACTTTATTTGCATTTCTGCCTTCCAAACGTATGACAATTTGTACAAAAAGAAGTGCGACCTCTGACCCTGCTCACAGGCAGGTCACTCCCCACACTGCCGCATGGCCAGGTCTGACTGTCCTTGCACTCACTGCTGTTGCTATTGTACCGTCGCTGTGATTACTGCTGTGTTGTTCCTGCCTGCGCACTGCCTTTATTGTTGTTCCTCTCCCTCCTGACATTCTAACAGTTTTTTCCCGCTGCCTTTCTTTATTCTGTGCCCTTGTTGTGATTGTTTATTTTTTCCCCGCCTCACCGCCGCACTCCTCCCGCTCTTTTTCCCGCCGCTGCGTCCCTGCGGCCCTGCCCCCCCGCATTCCAATTCGCCGCCCCGCCTCCCAGCTGCTCCTCCCTCCCACATCCCCTCATATGGAGGACACACAGTGGGTGCGCCGCTGGTGCACCGAAGGCGCGCCTAAGGCAAACCCGTCTGCGCCCGTCCGTACCTTGACTGCGCCCAGCGCCAGGACCCCTGGCCACCGCAAACGCCACAACACCCGTCTCTGCTACGACTCCAGCACCCTCCACGCACTCAACACCAGACGATCACGCACCTGCTGCCTGGCCGCCCCGAAGCGCACCCAAAGATCCTTCTCCTGCCGGAACTGCAGCTTCACCAGCATCCGGCCCGCCAGCCCTCCCACCGAAGAACCCAACTCCCTCAGATGCATCCTGCTCAACACCCGCTCCACCCGCAGACTCACCGTCGAACTCTGGGACCTACTCAACACCAATGCCCCAGACGTTGCCTTTCTGACGGAGACCTGGCTGAACCCCTCCTCGGCACCCGACATCGCCATAGCCATCCTGGAAGGCTACAAGATCACCCGCAAAGACCGCACCAACGGAGTAGGAGGAGGAATCGCCATCATCCACAAGAACACTCTCAAAATCTCGACAGACACCGACGACACCCTGAGCACCGCCGAACACCTGCACTTCCAGATCCACACCGACCCCCAACACCACCCTCAGAGGGACCCTCATCTATAGACCCCCTGGACCCCGACAGTAGTTCAGCGACTCCATCGCTGACTTCATCAGGACACACGCCTCCACGGACTACATCCTTCTAGGGGACCTGAACTTCCACCTCGAATACAACAACGACCCCAACTCCTCCATCCTGATCGACAACCTCGCCAACCTCGGACTCAGACAACTCGTCACAACACCCACCCACACTGCTGGCCACACGCTTGACCCCATCTTCTCAGCAAGCTCCCACGTCTTCTTCAACCACACAACCGAACTCCACTGGACCGACCACTGCTGCATCCACTTCACCTTCCGGAAACCTACCACACACCACCACACCAAACAGTTGCCTCGCCGCCGCTGGAGCAAAGTCACTGAGGACCAGCTAACCACCGCCCTCGCCCAGAGCCCACCCGCAGACCCAACCGACACCGACGCCGCAGCCCGTAGCCTTTGACAGTGGATCGACGGCTGCGCTAACACCCTCGCCCCACTCAAGATGCCCTCCAACACCCACACCAGCAAGAGAGCCAGCTGGTTCACTGAAGACCTCTAGGCCTCCAAGCGAACCTGCCGAAAACTCGAGAAAAACTGGATCCGTGAACGAACACCGGAAAGCTACACCGGCCTCAAGAACGCCACCCGCAGACACCACCACCTCATCAGATCCGCCAAAAGGATCTCCTTCAAAGACCGCCTAGACAACAACGCACACAACAGCAAGGAGCTATTCAACATCGTGAAGGAACTCTCCAACGACATCCTACCTTCACAAGATCTGTGCAACTCGCTGGCCACCTTCTTCCATCGCAAGATCGCAGACATCCATGATAGCTTTGATGCAGTCACCACCCTGGCAACCGCTGGAACCCCCTTTGCCACGACCACCACCCGCACCAACTGCCTGCTCGCCTGGACCGACATCACCAACGACGACACCATCAAGATCATGAACTCCATCCACTCCGGATCCCCGGAAGACCCCTGCCCCCCACCACATCTTCAACAAAGCAAGCAGCGCCATCACACCCCATCACCGGAAAACCATCAGCATCTCCTTCGAGACAGCAACCTTCCAGGAGAGCTGAAAGCACGCAGAGATCAACGCCCTACTCAAGAAACCCAAGGTTGACCCCAAGGACCTCAAGAACTTCCGATTCATCTCCCTGCTCCCATTCCCGGCGAAGGTCATCAAAAAAGCCGTCAACAAACAACTGACCAGCTTGCTCGAGGAGAACAGCATCCTGGACTCGTCCCAGTCCGGGATCCGCAACAACCACAGCACCGAAACTGCCCTCATCGCCGCCACCGACGACATCAGGACCCTGCTCGACAAAGGAGAAACTGCGGCCCTCATCCTCCTGGACCTGTCAGCTGCCTTCGACACGGCCTGCCACCACACACTACGAACACGCTTCTACGATGCCAGAATCCAAGAGAAGGCCCTGGACTGGATCACCTCCTTCCTCTCTGGCAGAACACAGAGCGTCCGCCTCCCCCCCTTCCGCTCCGAAGCCGCCAAGATCATATGCTGTGTACCCCAAGGCTCATCGCTCAGCCAAACGCTGTCCAACGTCTACATGGCACCACTCGCCCACGTCGCACGACACAACGACCTCAACATCATCTCCTACGCTGATGACACCCAGCTGACCCTCTCCCTCACCAAGGAGCCCCGCACCGCCAAAACCAACCTCCACGAAGGAATGAAGGCCGTCGCCGACTGGATGAGAAACAGTCGACTGAAGCTGAACTCGTACAAGACAGAGGTCCTCATCCTCGATCCACCCCTTAGCCTGGGACGACTCCTGGTGGCCGACTGCACTAGGAGCACCCCCTACACCCACCGACCACGCACACAACCTAGGGGTCATCCTCGACTCCACCCTCTCCATGAAGAAGCAGGTCAACGTCGTCTCCTCCTCGTGCTTTAACACCCTCCGCATGCTCCGCAGGTTCTTCAAGTGGATCCCAACCGAAACAAGAAGGACGGTCACCCAGGCCCTTGTCAGCAGTAGACTGGACTAAGGAAACACACTCTACGCAGGAGCCCCGGCCAAACTCCTGAAATGACTCCAACGCATCCAGAACGCATCCACAGGCCTGATCCTCGATGTCCCTCACCGCAGCCACATCACTCTCCATCTGAGAGACCTGCACTGGCTCCCCATCAACAAGAGGATAACCTTCAAACTCCTCACCCACGCACACAAGGCTCTCCACAACACCTCTGCAGACCATGCCCTAGCCACCGTCCCCCGCATCCGAAGAGTAACCACCGGCGGCAGATCATTCTCCCACCTCGCCGCCAAGAAATGGAACACCCTCCCCATCCACCAACGGCAGACCGAAGACATTCTAACCTTCAGGAGACTCCTCAAGACCTGGGTCTTCGAACAGTAGCAGCTCCCCCCCCAGCGCCTTGAGACCCTCACTGGTATGTAGTGCGCTTTATAAGTGACATGATTGATTGATTGATTGATTGATTGATTGAAAAATGACCTCTAATTCACATGTTTATATGGGTACCTACAATTTTGGAGATGTGCAAATAATCACTGCTTCTAAGCTCTATATTGTGTTCCCATTACAGAAATATATAGGTTTCCTTGGTACCTATTGTTCACTCTTTATATTGTATCAAATGAATTGCTATATACACGATACACAATAAAAAACCCGTGCAAGACGCAGCTCAGTTATTGGCTCTGGGTTCCTCGGGTTCTTGGTGAACCTACAAGTCTTATATATCCCTGCAACCAGAAGGGTCCAGCAAATATAACAGTGTATTGCTATTAAAAATCTGTCATATTTAGGAGAAGTTACAGGTGAAAACGCTGGCACAAATGGCTGTTTTTTCAACTCAATTTCAATATTTTTTAGTTTCAACTCTTAGTTTCTATAAACAAAACCTTCAAGGATCTACAGAAATGCTCAATTCAAGATTTTGTCCGCTTTTTAGAAATGTATAGATGTCCGGGATCTGTTATTGCTTTCACACCCATTTCTACCACTAACTGGAAGGAGGTTGAAAGCACAACAAATAGCAAAAATAGGCTATGTCCCAGTAAAATTCTAAAACTTTGTAGAAAACTTTGGTTTTCTGACAAAAGTCTGTCTGGTCCTGAAAGCTGGGAAGGTGGTGATTCCAGCACCACAAACCCTTTGTTGATACCATTTGCAGGAAAAAACCGGACGCTTTCTTCTGCAGCACTTTTTTCCCATTTTTGAAAACATTTTAGAAATGCTGATGTATTTTGGCTAATCTCTGGGTCCCCCAGTCGACTTCACAAAGCCTAGGTACCTTTAGAATCCTCAGTATGTTGGAAAGAAAGGAAGCAAATTTGACGTGGATAACTTATGTGGACAAAATGTTTGGGGGCCTAAGTGCGAACTACCCCAAATAGCAAAAAAAAAAGGCTTAGCACGGAGGGCCTAGCCGCAAAGGTGTTATATTACTACAGCATGCTTTGTTTAACTTTTGCAATATTTGAAGCAATAACTGGTTTAACTAAAATGATATTGTCATTTTATATGAATTTTATTGATTGTGACACTGAACGTGGTTGTTTTCGGCATAATTTTACCTCATGGTTCCGCTCCGATTAATATATGCCAAAGGCAGTGCCTAGACACCTCAGGGTATTTGTCGCGCTTTATAACTCCCCCATCATCATCATGTTTCTAGGGTGCTTGTTTTATAATGTCTGTAATGCTTTTATGATTCATGCATGAAATCGAATAAAGCTTATTTGACTTGACTTGCATAAGGAACAGCAAAGGCAAACCAGGGACAAGTGAACTTGACACAAGACTGCTCACTATGCCAGCAACAGCCAGAGCAGAGCGGGCAGGGTGTGGTGGTAGCCCTAGTCACTTGCTTGTGTCAGGTGAACAAGTGTATCACTATAGGCTCTCATCAGAAGAGACTTGGAAGAGCACAGGGCATAACCAACAGATAATAAAACAGCATGCATGCACTGGTCCATCACTTGTCAATTTTTGCATTTGTTCTATATCAATTATTACTTATGGTGAATCAAGACCATACTGTAGATTTTTTTGTTTTTACTTGACGTGCTACAAATTTATTAATATTTCAACATACCATCAACTGCTATACCCTTGTAGATCAGTGGGTTTCAAGGTCGACACTTTTCGATTTGGTAAAGAGGTAGGGTTTCCCTGTGAGCTTTTGCAAGCAAGTATTAACTCATAAGAATAGTCGTAGCATCAGCAGAAATATGAAGTGAAAAGATACAATGACAAATGTTGGATGAAAATTACTTGTTTACCATTAACTATAATTACATAACATTGTGATATGGGCTACCTACCTCGATGAGAAATGTATTCCGTTTATATTGGTGATTGTGCATCATAAATAAATCCATTATATTCTGCTCTGTATTAATAACAACAATATGTGTGTGTTTTGTGTTTTCTTTTACAGCCTGTCTTAAGCATCTGCAAAGTATGATTGATGATGGGCAATTATTCACTCCTGAAATAGTGTTGGCGTGTTTGATATGCATCTACAGTTCTTATGAATGTTATTACATGCATTGCTCTTCCATACTGCAAGGAGCACACTCATTTACCCCACACTGTTTTCTGAGCGTGTTTTCCTGTTATGTTAGTTTATCCCAGATTGGGTTACTGGGGCAGTTCCCTTTTTTGCCGCAAGTGCATCCTTTGACACACTGGACCAACGTTCCATGATGGGTGATATAATGTGGTACTTGCCTGAACACACATTTTCCTCCTGCAGCCTCCTTGTGGTCAGAAATGCTGGTACTTGGTCTGTTCCCAATATTTTAGAAGGACAACCCTGCAGATGGTAGCATCACACCAAGGTGTCCCACAGTACCAATCTGCCACAAGTTACACCACCATGTGCATGCATTAGCCTGGCCTCTTCTTCACACTGGAGATCTACATAACATATATGTCACAATAGCATTGTCGCTGCAGATTGTCTTGCCCGTGTACCCTCAATGTGGTTGTGTACACAGGTTATCCAATCCTATGTACAGAATTCTGAAAGGACCTATATCCTTCCTTCCAGAAGCTGTGCAGTAAATGTTTGTAATGCAACATTTTTCTAGAGGACTTTGACTGCTCCATACTTCACTTGACGCTGCATCGCATTGCTTCTGTAACTGCTACAGGTGTGGCTTGTGCAAGAGTCAATGTGGATGAGTACCCCTACCTCATGGTGCGGTCATCAACACACATTCTGTCCCATGTGTTTGTGCTTGCCTTGTTCCACTGTGCTTGCCTGTTTGCATTATAAAGAAACAATGGTCCTGGACCAATTATTCAAGGAAGAGTTAGATTAACAGAATTAACAATTTATTTGAGTTTACAGTAATCAGCTCTCAAACGTCTGTAAATCGTGAAAATAAATGTGCAGAAAAAACACTAAGTATTATTACAATATATTTATTTAGTCATTTAAAGGAACAATCATTAGAGGGTCAAGAAGGTAGGAAAATGTTCTAGGGAACGTGTAAGAAGGAGTCCTCAAGTATATATAGGACTCAAGAGAGCTCAAAGTGTGTAGAAAAGTAAAGGGCATATATTTACAAGACTGTTCAAAACTGATAATCAATAAACAGTTAGAAGCAACCTGGCCACATGCAAATTATTCATTTGAATTTGTAAGGAGAGTTTCCTTAAGGCTGTAAACAGGGGTAATGGGGAAGGGAAAATTGGTCCAGGTGCGGTAGGGGGTAGCATCAATGTTTCGATCCGGGCTATCGGCAAAAGAGGGACTTTAATACCTCAGCTATGCGGATCTCCCTCAGGACAAGTGGGCGGGTGAAGTGAACCTACAGAATAAAAACAAGGAACTTAGAATCGGGACCTAATAGGTTCCCCAGGCGTGGTGTCTGCACATCAAATGGCGGGAGTAATGTATTAAACCCACCTCATCACTCTTGCAATGCTCAATTGGAGTCCAAAACCTGGTTACACCAATGCCTGCAATTCAATAATAATGACAACAGTTGCTGTCAAGGGTGCATAAGGATTGTACACTAATAGTACACAAGGACTGTCTATAGCAACTCACCCGTAAAGTGAAAAGGGCCAGCTAAGGACAATTCCCATTATTCAATAGATATAGACCATGGCAGTGGTGCACAAACCATCCATGGAAAGTAATATTCAGATCCGTATTTCTGGCAAAAGTTGGCTGAATGAATCAGGCAATCCAGGCCACAGCGTGATTTTTACAACTGTGCGTTAGCATGGATGAGTATTTCTTATCTCTCACATCTCATTCTTTTTAACACCCTTCTTGGAAACAGCTGGTCTTCGGTCGGAGATACTTGTGAGGGATCACTGACATAATATCGACTACAAAAATATAGACTTACAAAAATATCGATGCCAAAATATAGAATGCCAAAATATCGAAGTCCTATCTCCAAACAGGAAATTACTAAAATATCGAATCCAAAATATCGTTGTAAATAATATAGTTAGTCAAAATATCGAATTTTTTAAATGTTTTAAAAGTAATGTTAAATAAATGAAATAATACATATAATTAACTGACACATACTTAAAAATACTTAAATAACAGTAAACTTAATGAATAATTAAAGTAAGTAAAAAAAAAAATTAATACATATATCTTAACGTGATATTAATTAAAAATATTCAATATTTTCTGTGTAGGATAGCGGGCGCGTAAAATTTACTATTACCACTCCAGTAAGTGCAATAGTAGGGAAAGCGTTGGATAGCGGGAGGGTAAAAATTACTATTCCCACTCCAGAGAATGCAACAGTAGGGAAAGCGTTGGATAGCGGGAGGGTAACATTTACTATTCCCACTCCAGTGAGTGCAACAGTAGGGAAAGCGTTGGATAGCGTAGGGGTAAAAATTACTATTCCCACTCCAGAGAGTGCAACAGTAGGGAAAGCGTTGGATAGCGGGAGGGTAACATTTACTATTCCCACTCCAGTGAGTGCAACAGTAGGGAAAGCGTTGGATAGCGTAGGGGTAAAAATGACTATTCCCACTCCAGAGAGTGCAACAGTAGGGAAAGCGTTGGATAGCGGGAGGGTAAAAATTACTATTCCCACTCCAGAGAGTGCAATAATAGGGAAAACATTGGATAGCGTAGGGGTAAAAATTACTATTCCCACTCCAGAGAGTGCAACAGTAGGGAAAGCGTTGGATAGCGGGAGGGTAACATTTACTATTCCCACTCCAGTGAGTGCAACAGTAGGGAAAGCGTTGGATAGCGTAGGGGTAAAAATTACTATTCACACTCCAGAGAGTGCAACAGTAGGGAAAACGTTGGATAGCGGAAGGGTAACATTTACTATTCCCACTCCAGTGAGTGCAACAGTAGGGAAAGCGTTGGATAGCGTAGGGGTAAAAATTACTATTCCCACTCCAGAGAGTGCAACAGTAGGGAAAGCGTTGACTAGCGGGAGGGTAAAAATTACTATTCCCACTCCAGTGAGTGCAACAGTAGGGAAAGCGTTGGATAGCGGGAGGGTAAAAATTACTATTCCCACTCCAGTGAGTGCAACAGTAGGGAAAGCGTTGGATAGCGGGAGGGTAAAAATTACTATTCACACTCCAGAGAGTGCAATAATAGGGAAAGCATTGGATAGCGTAGGGGTAAAAATTACTATTCCCACTCAAGTAAGTGCAATAGTAGAGAAAATAATAAATGTATTTTTATTTTTAAATTAATTAATTATTAATACAAAAACAAGTATTACCATTAATTACCAATCACACAAGAATTGATCATTTTTAAATACCAATACATTTTTGTTTAATTAATTAACAATTAATAATTAATTAACAAACAATTATTTTTCAATAACAAACATTAATAAATGCAAATAATACCAATTAATAATTAATTTATAATATATTAATTAAGGATATACACAATTTATTTAAATATTTTTTTTTTCCAATTATATTACTTCCCACCATATTCCCGTATAAACACAATACCCACTACAAATATTAATTGAATACAATTAACATAATTATCAATTTACCTATTAATACTAATTAATTACCAATTAATACTAATTATTTACAAATTAATAATTAATCAACAAACAATTAATTTGCAATACCAATTAATAATTAACTAATAACACTTAAATTACTTCCCACCCTATTCCCCTATAAACCCACAACCCGCTACAGAAGTAAAATGCAAAATTAAATTAAAGATATATTAATTAACAATATACACAAATAAATTACATAATTATTTATTTACAATTATATTACTTGCCACCATATTCCCCTATAAACACACTGCCCGCTACAAATATTAAATGAATACAATTAACATAATTATCAATTAAACAATTAATACAAATTAATTACCAATTAATACTAATTATTTACCAATTAATAATTAATCAACAACCAATTAATTTGCAATACCAATTAATAATTAACTAATAACAATTAAATTACTTCCCACCCTATTCCCCTATAAACCCACAACCCGTTACAGAAATAAAACGCAAAATTAAATTAAAAATAATTAATAATTCCTATAAATTATTATTTAATAATATATAATTAAATTACTTTCCACCCTATTCCCCTATAAACCCACAACCCGCTACAGAAGTAAAACGCAAAATTAAATTAAAAATAATTAATAATTCCTATAAATTATTATTTAATGTACTATAATTAAATTACTTCCCACCCTACTCCCCTATAAACCCACAACCCGCTACGGAATTAAATTACAAAAAAATAAAAAAACATAAAATTCAATAATTTAAAAATATTCTAACATACATTCCAATATTAATACATACTTTTAACACATATACTAACACTTAAAACACTATAAAAAATTCGATATTTTTAACAACTATATTATTGCAATCGATATTTCTTACCTGTTTTTCGATATTCTTCACCACTATATTTTTGCAAGTCGATATTCTGTCCATTCGAAATTAAAAACTCGATATTCTTGCTACTCGATATTTTTTTTTCGATATTATGTCTATTTACCACTTGTGAGTGTGTTTCTATGTGTGTGTGTACGTGTGTGCGTGCCTGTGTGTTTAAAACAGAGTTGCAGTTATTTGTGGATATTTTATTTGCAGTGATGAGGGTGCAAACAAAAACATTTTGGGAGTTGATCATTGTTTTTGTTTTCTTATCTATCCTACCTTGGCAGCAGAATGTCTTGTTGTATTTGGGTTTGATACTTGTCAGTTCTGTCTTTTGTGCTTTAATGCTTCTTGACATGGGTGCTTTTCACGTCTGGGGGGTGCTCATTCGATACGTAACGTACAGTACTTTTACTTTTTTAAAGTAGTGGGACATTCAGCAGGAGAAAGTATGGAAGGAGACAGATGGGGAAAAGAGGCATATGGGAGAAGGCATCAGGTGTTGCGCATGTGTTTCTTGTTCATTGTTGTAGGTGATTTGCCTCTAGGTGGCACACGCATTCAGAAGTGGATTAGATTCTAGTTCGCAGTGTAGTGTTCAGTACTGCAGGTGCCACCCTTCGATATTGTGCACGTTGATGTCATTTAAGGGTCATCAGGCGCCACATCTGCATCCCCTAGCTTGTCCATTGCGACCCCTGGCACTGTTTTTGCGACCCTTGCCCTTAGTGGTGTCAAAGGTAATGCCAGAAACAGAAGGTAAACAGTGCTATGATGGGCACTGTTTACTTTCTGCAGCTCAGAGTGCGAGCTGAGGGATTATACTGTGTATTCTGTCAAACAAACAACTATGGCAGTGCATTGTATCCTCTCCTATATGAAATAAAACGATAAATACGCTTTCTAAACAAGATGTTGCCCGGTTACTTAAAAAGCATAGTGCCATATTTACAAGAAGCCTGCACTGTGGTCGCATCACTTTTTTTGGAGATCTGGTGGCACAGGCCTCTCAATCATATCTATGAGCCGACACAAATCCACCCTGCGTGTCTTTGCATGGCCTCATAAATATGGAGCAATACAAAGCTGCGCAAGTCGCAGCCTTGCCCTATTCTGCTTCAAAGAAGCATTCCAGGGGTATTGCGATGGGTGTCCCCACACAATACCCATTGATTTTGATGCTGCCCCAGATTTACAAAATCATGTAAACCTGGGGCAGCGTCAAAACCTACGATTCTCCAGGGGAGGCGTAATGAGGGGAAATAACTTTATTTCTCCACCTTTATTTCTCTTTTTATGTATTTTGCAGCACACATAGTAGGAGGAAAACACCTTAATTGACTGTGTTTGTGCCGTAAGGTATCTCTTCTTACACAACGACAACCTTGCACCATGGTACAAGGCTGCCTGCTTTGGCACTAGGCAGCCTAAAGGGCGCAAGCGCAGTGGAAGAGGACAGGAAAGCACCATATCTCATGGATACAGCATCTTCCTGCCCTTTTCTTTTGACAAAGGGCAGTGCAACAAAAAGTGACTTGCTGTGCTGCTCTGTGTCATCAGCTCGTAAATGAGGCCCATAGTGTGCTGTAAGGTGTTTGAATACAACCATCACAGCTGTGCTTTCAATGAGTGATTAACAATGCTACCTAATAATTTAGGTCACATTCAGTACACTGTCTAAATCAAATAATACAGAAGAACAAAACTACTATTGTTTCTTTAAATATTTTTGTTGGTCTCTAAGTAATTTACCAGTCCATTTTATGCTTTGAGCATACACTAAGGAAACCATGAAATAATAATAGCGTGCAAAATAATGTATGTTGTTCTGTGTTTTTTTTGTAGTACTGTATTCTTCTCTTTCAACAAACACATAATTGTGCACTCAATAAAAAGGAGAAATTTGTAATGTTCTTATGTTAGCACCCTATTTAAAGGTGGTATGTAAAGTGAGCATTTAACTGTATTAGTAACTATTGTGTTATTTTATTGTGCACTCGAGAGCCACACCTTCAGCAATGTTAGTAACTAGGGAGTCATGAGTGTTAAGATCATGTGACAACTTCCTGGGTAGATTCGTGAGACAAAGATCATATGACGCCACTTCCTATGATGTCACTGGGTGAAAGGTGGGTTATGCGCTGTAACTCCCGCTGTCATTTTGATGAATCGACGCCCATATTGTGCACTTCATTACACTCCAGCTAGGGTAGAGGCTGTTAGCATTGCATTAATGTGAGTTCTACGTAATGTGTGTGTATTATGATACAAGGCATCATTGTTTGATGTATCCTCGACCAGTCTCAACCTACAGAGCTATGGTCCCCTCTGTGCACGTGACGTATGTCAGGATTTTATTCGTTTCGCTGGTTCTTGAGATCCTATGTTCCAGTGTCTTGGCAGTCCCTCCTGCCTGTGACACGTCTGCTGCATGGTAATGGTAGAAGCTTGTTGTTTGGGTGCTAGGCACTGCTTGCTGGTCCAGTGAAGTGCATGACAATCATAAGTTGTGTGCGAAAGAACATACATGCCCATTCACGAACCAGGCGTGTTTCTTTCCCGATGTCTGTGGGGTGACAGCATTTTCTATGGATTTTGAGATCTGTGAGGAATAAGTGATGGTTTTACAATATCCATCACCTTGATGTAGCGCCTAAAGGTTTGAAAATTGTAGGGGTGCATCATATTCACTGTTAGTTGGCACCCGCATATAATGAGTGTATCTTTAGTTATTCTGTGTGAAACATATTAAGAAATGTGTTAGCTATGTCGCAATGTAGAAGCGTTAAGAGACGCGAAAATGTCTAAGGAAATGTATTTAGCAAAATGCATAACGATAAGTTTCTGTTTAATGCAATGTACTAGACTAGACATGTAACCTGATTGAATTAATTCATGCATGTCGTTTATCCACGTATGTGAAAGTATAAGCACTAATGTTAGAATGTAATTTAATAGTGTGTTTAACCTAGTAGAGGCCCGAAGTCACATATATCGTTGAAGAGAAAGGCCTGGTATTTTTTATGTTAGCTGAATGCGGTAGGCCGCAAGTGATTTATTCTAGTAGAGGTTTTGGGCTGCAGTAAATCGTAGAGTTAGAAGATGCGAAGTATTTCTCCATCCCATTATCTCACAGCAGGTGCAAGGACAGTTGGTTCGTTAGTAAAAAGGTCTTTGTCTAACAGTTGAATTATGGAGGAAGCCAGACATGGGAGTGCATTGGAATGTGCCAATCGCAACTCCTAGTGCCGACGGTGTCTGGGACTCAAGGCCAAGCTGATGGACGATGGAAGATGGACGGAGCCGGATGGAAAATTACTGGAAGAAGACCTGGCTGAGGAGGTGTGCCGGAGGGCGTGTTCTGTGTTTTGGGGTTTCGTATTAGGGACAGCGCCCCGTGGGTTGAGCAGAGAAGAGGTAGGCGAGGAGTTAGAAGGAGCATTTAGATCAAGCTCTCCAAGTGAAGACTTCTTAGGAAGCTCACTTCTGACACCTTTTCACGATTTCTTGGGTCTTAAGGGAATGATAAGCAGGGATGTCATTTAGCATAGAGTAGGGACAGAAATGCTTTGGTTTAATGATTCCTAATATCGACATTAGCTTGGTAGTTATCTACCTCATGCTTTTAGAAGCTTTACTTTTGTTCATATTCAGTCGTATGCGGATTCTTCGTAGAGTGGCATTTGTATTAGTACCCATTTACCTGTTGAGCCTAGTGCTAAGGTGCTTGTATCTGCAGATGTTTTTCTTGATAATAAAATCCCGAGAGAAATAGAAATTGAGTTCCGAGTCTTTAATTATGTCAAATTGCGGAAAGTATTCTTTGATAATTGTGTTTGCTCCCTCCACGCTATTAGGCAGGTAAAAAGGTCCAGTCGACCAGAGTGGGTTCTTGAGATAAATGGATACAAGAAAATTGGGCCCCAGCAGTTGGTAGCAGAGTCGGATGGTTACTTCCGATAGCGAGGGACGATTAGATAAGATAAGTGATCCTTGAGACCCATAGACGATAAGTAATGGTGAATCATCAGATGGTGAGCAGCAGACGACGACGGATGATGAACATAGACGGCGAGTAGCAGTGCGGCAGGAGGCAGCAGTTCGTGGAGTGAGTATGAACAGGATGAGATGTTGTAGATTGCGGTGTTGATTTGTTGTGTGATGTCTTGCGGAGTTAGAGTGAATGTTGAGTGTTTGTGAGATCAGGCTGTGAGCGCGCGCAGCCCGGGAATTGTGGTGTAGAAGACACCCTTTTAGATTTTGTTGACCGCCCAAAGGAGATCGTGAGGTACCATCGATCACCTGGACCGAGATAGGGAGAGCGAATGTGTGAGTGCATGACAACTCTACGCTGGTCGCGGGTTGCTGTATGTGGATTTGAGTATTTGTAACCTATCAGAGGCAAACTTTCTGCCCAGACGGGGACAGGCAGTTGCCAACCGAGGTCAACAATTTCGAGAGACTGTGGACGAACAGTCAGAGGCTGTGGACAGACAGCCAGAGAAGTAACTTGTTTGGGATAAACGGTTATTTCAGTGTATGAATGGGACGAGTGCAGGCGTGAAACGAAAACAGTAAGGAGAGGGAACTGCTGCGAACGAAGAAAGGTGACGTCAGAGAGTGTCGCGCTGTGATAGGTTGGTTGGTGTTACTCGCGCTGTTATTGGAGGGTTCGACATCAAGAGGTAAACAGTGTGTGAGATCGAATTTTGTCAGTCATGAAGTGTTTTAAGGTTTTTCGAGAATTGTGTAGAGGTGACAAACATGTGGTTACTCGAGAGGGAGAAGAAGCCCCTCCCGAGGACACTCCAGCACATTATATGGCAAAGAATGTGGGATTGCATACGATCATTTGGCTTGAGAATTGGCATAAAATGACTCAAAGTGAAGGGGAATTACCATTCCCGAGGTATGGCTCGTTCAGGCTAGCAGTGTTGTACCAGTTGAAATCTGTAATGGCGGGGTTACGACCTTTGCCATGGCCATCACAGTTTGAAGCACTACATGCGTGGATTAGAGCAGCGCATGATAGGGATAGAGGAAGGAATCAGGAAAGGGTGAAAAAGTCGATCAGGGCTTACCAGGATGCTAGATGGGACGCAGCGGAGAAAAAGTGGAGAGTGCAGGCGATAGAGGGAGAGAGACTGTATCCCTTATTGATCACATCAGAGGAGGTAAGGAATGCAAAGCCAGAAGAAGAGGATGAGAGTGAGATAGACGATGACTTATTGGAAAGATTGTTGTCAGAGAGACCACCTCCGTATAACCCAGAGGTCCCAGAAGGGACACTGGTTCAAATAGAAGATACTAGAATGGTAACAAGCCATCCAGAAATGAGAGTAGAAGGAAGACTCTCAATAGGAACAGAGAGTACGAGGAGCCCGTCCAAGGCAAGCGTAAAGGTTGAGAGAGATGGGAGGTTACCGGATGCTTTTAAGGTACCGGTTACCATTGGACCCATTGTTTCGATTTACCACCCAGATACAGAGGAGGGTGAAAACCCAGAGCAGACAGCCGAGGGGGTTAGGAGAGAGGTCACAGAGAGTGGCCTAGCGGGTGCAATGACCCGGAATCCGAACCCTATAGAATGGAGTACACCATTGCCAGCCATGTCAGATTCATCTGGGGAAAAAAGAGAACAGAGACCAGAGAGGTCGAGGTCCCTGATGGAGTCGAGATCAGATTTACGATCATGGGTACCGCCCCTGAGAGGCCAGGACCCAAGGGTAAGAATGGCAGAGAGAGAGCAGGTCGGCTTCGAAGATCGGTCCGCTCCAAGGGATATATTACGAGAAGGGAGGTCGCAGGACCAGGAATGTGAGGAAGACGGTAGAGGAAGGGTGGTCTGCCGAGAGGTGCTGAAAGGAGCCCTGGGAGCCGGGATGATAGATGTAGTAAGGTTAAAAGCAGAAGTGGAAGAGATAATAAGCGGAAGCTTATCACTTGAGAGAGTGGTAACATATGGACCGGATGAAATACTCTTTGTGGCGAAGGATGTGACTCGGAAGGCACGAGTTGCACATGAGAAATTGTCAGAATTGGCTAGGTGATATGAGGTAGATTTGCAAGGAAGCCATAGGTTGCAGTACAGTGACCAGAAATTGGAGGAGAAAAGGGTCGTCGGATTGAGGGCCCATAGCAGAGATTTGATCCTAGCCAAGCGTACATGGATGACGCTTGATAAATGGGAAGAAAAATGGTCCAGGAAGAAAAGCTCTAGAGGAATGATAGGAGGGACCCCACCTCCGGGTGGAGGGCAGGTAAAGATAGGGAATTTCCCTTTAAGGGAAGTGCAGAATGGAGGATACGTGTACGTACCCTGGAGCAGGGGCGATTTGGTGGCATTTACCAATGATTTCCCCCGGCTTAGGGAGAAGCCAGTAGAGTGGTATAAGCAGGTTGATCGGTTTGTTAAAACCTCAAAGGTATTGTGGACCGATCTGAATACTTTATTCGACATCGTGGTCCCGGGAGATTTGTGGGCGGCATGTAAGACTGCCATTGATTGGCCAACTCAAGAGCCTGAGAGAAATGCATACACGAATGGCCCATCACCGGCAGTAATGAGGATGTATGATCGAGTGATTGCCTGGTTGAAGGAGAAAGTTTCACCCCAAGACATCGATTGGGTAAAGATAGACAGGACAGTGCAGGAACCTAAGGAGACGGTACATGAATTCTATGAGAGACTCTTGCAGGCTTTTAAGCAGTACAGTGGCTTAGATGCGTTGGACACAAAGGATATGGGACAGTTTGTTTCAAAGTTTGTGTTGGGATTGAGGCCAGAAGTTAGCCTTATGATACAGCAGCATTTGATTTGCTGGCAGAATAAACCGGTTGAGGAGATTTTGCGGTACGCTAGGTACTGTGCTGATGAGATTGAATCCAAGCATAGGAAATTGAAGGATAACTTGATGCTCGTTCAGATGCAAACCGCTCAGGGACAGCCTAATGGGGGAGCCTTGGTAAGGAGACAGGGGAATTATCAGGCAGGAAATCAGAATGTTCAGGGGCAGGGAAGGCCAAGACCAATCGACCCTAGGACAGGGATGGATGTGGCGACATTGAAAAAGACTACAGCATGTCATCAGTGTCACCAGATTGGACACTGGAGACGCGAGTGTCCCCTGAACCCATGGAATCAGATGCAGCCGGAAGGAGAAGTAGTTCAGGTCCCTGGGGCGGAGGCGGTACAGACAGTAACTAGACCTAGGACGATGAAAGGGGGGACTGGTGTTCCACAGGTGCAGGTTCCCCAGCCACCCAGAATACAGACTGTACAGCAGGGAGCTCGCACTTATTTGCAGATGTCAATGTTTGAAGTGAGTGAGAGAAATTATACAAGCTTGTTGGCACGATTAGGGTCAAAAAGAGACACGGATTGTATGCTTAAGGCCATTCTAGAAGTAGATCAGGCAGGACCCTTTGTGGAAGCAGATCTTGATGGTCACCCTACAACCTTTTTGGTTGATATGGGGGCTACCAGATCGACTATAAGGTCGGCAGTGGTTCCGCGGTTGGCCATTTCTGGACAAAGTATCCAGGTTGTTGGAGTGGCAAATAAGAAGTTGGTTAGTCCACTGACGGAGCCAATTCCAATCAGGATAGGAAATTTCAGTGACCGACACCAGTTCGTGGTGTGCGACTCTAGTCCAGTTTGCCTGTTAGGAAGAGATCTACTGCGCAAGCTCAACTGTACGATCTACTGTACCCCGAAAGGAGTCGAGGTACAGACGAGAGACGATGATGCGACCTTTAAGGTTGCGAATCAGCGTGTGTGCGTGGAAATGTACCCAGCATTAACGGTGGAGGAACTTCCACTTGATCTGAGGGACTCAGTGTCTATTGACGTATGGGACCTTAGTGGTGAGGAGATTGGTTTAGTCAAGGGAGTAGATCCAGTGAAAATCCAGATTAAACCAAATGTAGAATTTCCGAGGACACCCCAGTATAAGTTATCCCCTGAAACAATCGCAGGGATTAAACCTGTGATTGAGTCTATGATCAGGCAGGGAATACTGATGGAGATTATGGGTAGCCCATGTAATTCTCCCATTATGGGACTACAGAAGCCAAGCGGGAAATTTAGGATTGTGCAAGACTTGCGAAAGATAAACAAAATAGTTGTTCCATGTTGTCCAGTGGTACCGAATCCATCTGTGATCCTATTTCAGATCCCATGTGAAGCTGAATGGTTCACAGTGATTGATCTGTGTCAAGCGTTTTTCTCGATTCCCTTGCATGAGGACAGGCGATTTCTTTTTGCATTACGGCTGGAAAATCGGGTGTTAACGTGGTGTCGTATCCCACAGGGGTACACAGAGAGTCCATCTATTCCTAATCAGATTTTGAAGAAGAATCTCGAAGGTCTTGTGTTGCCACAAAACTCCGTTTTAGTGCAATACATTGATGATCTGCTTGTTGCGTCAGAGACGGAAGACGCCTGCAGAATTGACACTGTTGCTCTGTTGAATTACTTGGGAGAGAATGGTCACAAGGTGTCTCCAAACAAGCTGCAATACTGTTTGAGTGCGGTACAGTGTTTGGGGCACCGAATTGAGAAGGGAAAGAGAAAGGTGTCTCCAGATCGCATTGATGCGATTCTGAGAATGCCAGTTCCCTCGACTCAGAGGGAGGTCAGAATGTTTTTGGGGATGGTGGGCTATTGCCGCCAGTGGATCCCAAACTTCTCCTTTGAAGCGAAGCCTTTACAGCGGCTGACGTGAAAGGATGTGAGTGATCCGGTACCATGGGATGACGAATGTTTAAGGTCATTCTTGAGGCTGAGAGAAGCTTTATGCAGCGCTCCAGCTTTGGGGATGCCAGACTATAACAAGGCATTTGCCTTATTCTGTTGCGAAAAGGAAGGTTGCGCATTAGCAGTGTTGACTCAGAGTCACGGAGGAGTCCGTAGACCAGTTGCCTATTTTTCAGCTACTTTAGATCCAGTAGCTTCTGCGTTGCCCGGATGTCTCAGATCCGTTGCTGCAACAGGTGTCAGTATCGAAAGATGTGAGAGCATTGTGATGGGGCATCCGCTTACTGTTCATGTGCCGCATTCTGTTGAATTATTGATGACTAGGACTAAGACACAGCACCTCACAAATAATAGGTTGACTTGTTATGAGCAAGTCATCCTTGCTGCAGATAATGTGACGCTGAAGAGGTGTTCTGTTTTCAATCCTGCTACACTGTTGCCTATTCCCAAGGTAGACGATGATGAAGATTGTGAGGACCATGATTGTCTCGATGTGACGGAACTATGCACCAAACCGAGACCTGACATTGTCGATGAACCGCTCCCGGTTTCAGATGAGATTTTCTTTGTGGACGGTTCATGTTTAAGAGACAGTGTTGGTCGACTGAGAGCAGCGTTTGCTGTGTGTACCATCACAGGGGTGGTTGAAGCCGCTTGTCTAGAAGGAGTACACTCCGCACAGGTGGCAGAGCTTATCGCGCTGACCCGTGCCTCTTTGGCCGCCGATAAGATCTGTGTAACTATTTACACAGATAGCCAATATGGGTTTGGTGTAGTTCACGACTTCGGACAGCTATGGTCCCAGAGAGGGTTTATGACGTCTTCTGGTTCACCCATCAGAAATGGGGATTATGTACGACAAATGTTGGAGGCATTGCCAGGCCCAGATGAAATTGCTGTTGTTAAATGTTCTGCACACACTAAAGGAAACAATTTTGTGTCTCTGGGTAATAATTATGCAGATGAAGTTGCTCGATTTTGTGCAGAGCAGGGATGTAATTATACTGAGAATCATGTTGTGGAAAGCGAAGAGAAAACAGATTACACAGTGATGTTAGCTATGGCAGACTCATTGGAAGAACTGAAGCAGTTGCAAGATGGGGTCACCAACCAAGAGCGGGACAGTTGGATACGAGCGGGATGTGAGAAAGGAGATGTGGATATATGGGTTTCGAGTGATGGACGTGCTGTTACCAGAATGTTTGTTGAGTCCCATGGCGAGACTGATACATGGCGCTGTACATCTTGGTAGAGATGCAATGATGCGAGTGTTTCGCCAAACGTGGTACAATCCGAAGTTTCGGACGGTAGCTGAGGCTGTGTGCCAGAGGTGTGCTACCTGTCAACAGATGAATGTAGGAAAGAGAACCGCTGTGACGTTGAGTCACATAGGTAGGTCAGGAGGACCTTTTAATAGGATGCAGCTGGATTTTATTGAAATGCCGAAGTGTAATGGGTTGAGGTACATATTAGTTATAGTATGTGTCTTTTCCAGGTGGGTGGAGGCTTACCCAACACGTAGGTGTGACACACTCACCATAGCTAAGTTGTTATTGAGAGAACTAATCCCGAGGTACGGTTTCCCGACCTCTTTTGAATCAGATAGAGGAACTCATTTCCACAGTGAAATCATGAAGCTGCTTTGTGCTGCCTTAAATGTAGACCAAAGATTGCACTGCAGCTACCGACCAGAGGCTTCTGGGATCGTGGAGCAAGTTAATGGAACTTTGAAAGCCCGAATGGCGAAAGTATGCTCTTCGACATCCTTGAAATGGCCAGATGCATTACCTTTAGTTCTCATGAGTCTCCGGAGTGTCCCTGATAGGAGGACTGGATTGTCACCCCACAAGATCATAATGGGGAGGGCGATGCGCTTGCCAGCAATACCTGCTACTGCCTTAATTAACATCACTGATGACATGATTTTGGACTATTGTAAAGGCCTGGCTGACGTGGTCCGTTCTGTGTCTCAGCAGGTGCAGACAGCAACGGTTCCCGCCGCAAGCGACCTGTGCCACAACCTGTGCCCAGGTGACTGGGTATTGGTGCGCAAACACGTGAGGAAGAGTTGCCTGGATGCTCGCTGGCGTGGGCAGTACCAGATAATCCTGATCACGAATACAGCAGTGAAGTGTGGGGGACTGCCGAACTGGATACACGCCTCCCATACCCGTAGAGTCCCAGCACCCTTGGAAGAAACAGCCGCTCTCGAGAACGAGATTCCAGTTGAGGTGGAAGAGCCATCTGAGAGGGCAAGTCAAGCTGTAGGGGTTGCTGATGCAGCTCGTTATGCACTGAACCAAGCCGAAAAGGAACGTGAAGATAACACTGAAACGGACTCAGAAGAAGAAGAAAGAGCTGCAGGAGGCAGTACCGATTCGGATTCCGCTGAAGAAGAAAGCAGTGCACAGGGTACCAATAGGGAGCGCGGAGGTGCCACAGAAGCAGAAAGGGTTTGGCCCGTGAGTCAGAGGCGGGGAAACTCAAGATTGGCACCAAGGACAGATCTTGCCCCAGTTTCCGAAGAATCTGAAGCAGAGCAAGAGGACGTAGATCGACCCCAAGGTGCTCTGAGAAGGTCGAAGAGAACAAGAGTGCCCTGCCAAAAGTACGCCTCACCAGAGTGGGCATACACAGTGACTGATGCCAAGTTTACTGAACACGGGAAGATTGAGATCGATCACATTGGTCGACAGTCTCCTGTTTCCGAGAGTGGAAGTGTTGTTGAAGATCCCAGGCTTGGAGATCGAAGGAGTATTGACCATCAATATTCCAAATCCACCATTCTTGAGTATCATCCGTGGTCTGATTTTGGAAACGCTAGACTTCCCAACCTTTGCAGTCATACCCGCACCCCAAGAACTGACAACCCTTAAGCTTGAAATACTGCAGGCGGTCCTAGAACTGTTTGGACCAGCAGTTATTCTGGACTGATTGTAAAGTTGTTGTACATAAAGTTGAAAAGAAGATAACCTAGGCCCGAGAGGAAGAAGAATAAATTTAGGGATTTCCTGTTGAAAAGACGAAGAAGAGTTAGGGAAGTCTTCCCGATCAGAAGGAACGAGAAATTGAACTTTGTTAAGGATTTCCCTGGTTCGAGAGAGCAGTTGAACTGAACTTATTGGATGAGAAAGAGACTTGTGTCCGCAGAGACTGTACTGAACATTGAGAACATTTCAGAGATGGCGGAACCTGGGAATACACACCGTAGAGCCAAAATAGTGATAGGCACAATGTTAGGAGTAGTGATAGCCGTTATATTTGCATTAGTAGTGACTTCATACATGGTCACCCATAGACAGGAGGGGGAGGTTCAGGGATCACCCACGCCTACCACTCTAGGTCAGGGAGGGGTCACTATTAAAGATCAGAGAGCTCAGACGCTCAAGGAGAATCGTATGTTTCACATAGATTTGTCCAGAGCCGACTTTAAACTCAATGCTTATGCGAAGTTGTTGTATGAATATGTGGATGCGATGGATGCGAAAGATTGTTATGTGTGCATGCAACTGCCTGCTTCGGTAGATGAGGGTATTAGGTATCATCATCTCCCACTGACATATGGGATTTCTTGCAGCCTATTGCTTACTTTGTTTTATGAAAGGAAACAGTTTGAGTATTTCTTCTCTAATTATGATACAGTACTTCCTGAAGTTCCGGCATACAAGCATTTGAATAAATATGATTATTACAAGTCAGAGGACAGGCTTCGGAAGTATTTTAGACCGACTGTGAAGCTAGATACAGCTTATGCTCATAGACATAATTTGACATGCTGGTTGTCCGAAACGGAAAAGAAGTTCATCGGTCAGATAGAGGAGAGGTATAGAAAACTGACCCAGACACGGAATACAGGAGATAGTCCAGTGGATTGGACGGATGAGGAGAGATGGCATAAATCTAAGGGAAGTTATGGACCGATTGCATTAGATGAAGTACAGAAGGGAAAATTGTGTGTTGCCCCGCCTCAAACTCCCAAGGAGAAGGTTTTAGTGGGGCATAGTACGTGTGAACATACCTTTACCATGGAGGACTCTGCTAAGAATTTCTTGCAGAATTCGATACAGGTGATTCCGACTGTGTACTATGTGTGTGGGAGAAATGCATATGTGATATTGCCTGCAAATTTGTATGGTACGTGTTACTTGGCAATTATCTTCCCAAAGATTTATCATACAGAAGATTTGAAGCTACTAGAGACGGGACGTCATTCTAAAGTGCGTAGAGCTGCGAATGCAGGAATGGTGATTGGGGATATATACCGAGTGACAATACCTAGCTTGGGAGTGGTTCTGAATGATGTGAAGATAAGAAGGTTGGCGACTGTGGTGGATGAATTGTCAATGAATTCGGCGAGGTCATTGCTGTTGGTGAATGGAGAAATTTTGTCGATACGGAATATGGTTTTGCAGAATCGACTTGCGTTAGACGTATTATTGGCAAAAGAGGGCGGAGTCTGTAAATTGCTGAAGGTCCAAGAATGTTGCACGTATATTCCAGACAACAGTAAGGACCTGGCGAAGTACATTGTCAACATTACCACGATCCATAAGGAAATAGAAGATTTGACGGAAGAGAATGTGTGGGAAAAGATTAGCCAAGGATTTGGTCGAGTGGGAACTTGGTTTGCGAACTTGGGAATGGGATTCCTGGGTTCTGTGTTGAAGCCAATCATAATTGCAGTGGTATGTGTGATCTGTTTGTGGGGACTCTTAAGAGCCTGGAAGTGGTACAGAGGAAATAGGGCTGAAAGAGCCCTCAGAGTAAATGAGCAGAGAATGGAGAGATTACAGGACCGACAGTATCAGAATCTAAAAAGGATGGAAGGGATCCGACATGGTGGGATGGTAGCAACTGCAGTTTAGATCAGCTTTATTCCAGGAGAAATGAGAATGATGGTGTGATGACAGTTGTCATCAAAGGGGGGAACTGATGTAGCGCCTAAAGGTTTGAAAATTGTAGGGGTGCATCATATTCACTGTTAGTTGGCACCCACATATAATGAGTGTATCTTTAGTTATTCTGTGTGAAACGTATTAAGAAATGTGTTAGCTATGTCGCAATGTAGAAGCGTTAAGAGACGCAAAAATGTATAAGGGAATGTATTTAGCAAAATGCATAACGATAAGTTTCTGTTTAATGCAATGTACTAGACTAGACGTGTAACCTGATTGAATTAATTCATGTATGTCGTTTTTCCACGTATGTGAAAGTAAAAGCACTAATGTTAGAATGTAATTTAATAGTGTGTTTAACCTAGTAGAGGCCCGAAGTCACATATATCGTTGAAGAGAAAGGCCTGGTATTTTTTATGTTAGCTGAATGCGGTAGGCCGCAAGTGATTTATTCTAGTAGAGGTTTTGGGCTGCAGTAAATCGTAGAGTTAGAAGATGCGAAGTATTTCTCCATCCCATGATCTCACCGCAGGTGCAAGGACAGTTGGTTCGTTAGTAAAAAAGTCTTTGTCTAACAGTTGAATTGTGGAGGAAGCCAGACATGGGAGTGCATTGGAATGTGCCAATCGCAACTCCAAGTGCCGACGGTGTCTGGGACTTAAGGCCAAGCTGATGGATGATGGAATATGGACAGAGCCGGATGGAAAATTACTGGAAGAAGACCTGGTTGAGGAGGTGTGCCGGAGGACGTGTTCTGTGTTTTGGGGTTTCGTATTAGGGACAGCGCCTCGAGGGTTGAGCAGAGAAGACGTAGGCGAGGAGTTAGAAGGAGCGTTTTAGATCAAGCTCTCCAAGTGAAGACTTCTTAAGAAGCTCACTTCTGACACCTTTTCACGATTTCTTGGGTCTTAAGGGAATGGTAAGCAGGGATGTCATCCAGCATAGAGTAGGGACAGAAATGCTTTGGTTTAATGATTCCTAATATCGACATTAGCTTGGTAGTTATCTACCTCATGCTTTTAGAAGCTGTACTTTTGTTTATATTCAGTCGAATGCGGATTCTTCGAAGAGTGGCATTTGTATTAGTACCCATTTACCTGTTGAGCCTAGTGCTAAGGTGCTTGTATCTGCAGATGTTTTTCTTGATAATAAAACCCGAGAGAAATAGAAATTGAGTTCCGAGTCTTCAATTATGTCAAATTGCGGAAAGTATTCTTTGATAATTGTGTTTGCTCCCTCCACGCTATTAGGCAGGTAAAAAGGTCCAGTCGACCAGAGTGGGTTCTTGAGATAAATGGATACAAGAAAATTGGGCCCCAGCAACCTCTATATTCTCGTATGAGAGGAAGGAACAAATCTGAGAAGTGTTGGTGAGCGCAAGATCTTTTAAGTATGAGACAGGCACGTGAAGTTTTATGTGATAGTCCAGGGGGTGAATCTCACTTCAGTATATCACGGGCCTGTGCGTGTTCTTTCTGGAGTTATATGGACGGCAATGTTTCATCCTCCCTGCTGCTGGGTGTCCGCATCCTTGTCCATGTCTCTGCATGGTGCTCATGTTACATCTTGCTTCATATGTGCTCTGCTCTCCCATGTTCAATCTCCCCCATGGCACGCATGCCCTGGTGGTGTGATCACCTCATTTTCTGTCCATGTCTGGGGCGATGCGTGTCTTGTTCAGGGACAAGTGTAAACATGGCCTTCCCATTTCGCCAGCTTCCACTCCAGCCACGTGTAATCACAAAACTCCCTCTTCTCCATTGGCCGCCCTGCACTCTTCTGCCCACCACAGCACACGGCATTGGGCCAGGGTCACGCGCCTCAGCCACTCGTTATCATGCGCTGTCAGTGACGTCAGAGTGCCTGATCACATGTACACAATCAGGGGTGGACTCCAGGGATCCACTTGGCGAACTACTTTACCAAAGCCTTTTTCTTTCCATCTCTCTCCTTATATTACTTTTAGACGTCCTCAGGTCTTTACACAATTTCCCCTGCTCACAGTAATTCAAACTCAAGTGCACCTTTTCTGTGTGACTGCCAACGAGAGTAATATTTCCCTGTTGTGGGCACTAACACTATATAACGTGCTTCTATAGCTGTTCTAATGCTCGTTAGGACGCACTATACTGTTGCAACCGTTATTTATTTTTGTGTAGAACTTTTATTGGTGAAGTAGGAATCTTTAAAAATGTGCCTACGCGGTTAAACCGCAGTATGGTTATTATTATTATTTTTTTTTCATTTATTTTTTTATTTTTATGACGTGTACTTGAAATAAAAATACATATATCAGGAACGCGGCATCCCCAGACCTCCTGGCTTTGCACTGGCATTCAGCGAGTATTGCTCTTAAGTGGATCGGTGGCGCCGGCGGGAAAAGCTGTAGCGGGAGAAAACTGGATTTTGAAAAGCGCGTTGTTGATAATGAACGTCCCTGCTATTATATATATAACAAGTGATTCATTAGGGGGCGGCCATCCTCAGACAGTACCTGCAGCCCGGGAGCTGCTCCCCGGCATCCCCGCCGAGCAAGCACATCAGTTAATAGAAATGTCAAAATTCTCGCCGCGCAGTAAAATTTTGATGGATATTTTGCAAACTTTGGTGCTGCACTGCAAACCTTTTCAGGACGTTAATCTAAATTAAGTGGCTGTCAGAGTCGCGCGACGTCCGCGCCCGACAAATGTTACTGCGGAGCTCTCCTTGAGCTGCCAGCGCAATGCCCAGGCGCTGCCTCACATCCAGGCATCTACAGCGTGACAGCAGCATCAGTGACAGAACAGACAGGGATGATGTGGCCAAGATAAACAAGGGCTGACTGGTGCCCCGGGACAGCAAAGAAGAGTCCAAGAACTGAAGGGGGCGTGAGAACGAGCTCTGGGAGTCTTTGAAATAAAGCACTGGTCACTATATTGTAATCTTTGTAATAAAGGAATATTTTAAATATATTAAGAGTTGTTTATGACAGGGACATGGTCTGAAAGGACCATTATCGCTGCCTAAATCACTATGGGGCATATTATCAAGCCAGGCGATAATGGGCTTGATAATATGCTCTATGGAATTCCAATTGAAGCTCAGGTTAGATGTCCTTCACATCTAACATGGGCTTCAATTGCAATTGCAAATCTGGTTTCTGTGTCTGACCCATGCTCTATTGTGGTCAGCCTTAAATCGTGCCTAGATACCGGTGAAGCGCAACTAGATGACCGCGTTTGATGCTTAGTGCTTGTTGACTCTTTTAGAAAATTAGGTTGCTGGTTGAGGTGGGTGAAACCTTACATAAGCAGCAGCCACAATTCCTGTCAGGGTGAAACACAAACCAATCCTGTGAGAAAGTCCTCCTTTTGGCCCTAATCACTGCCATTTTTTGATTGATGCTGGTATGTACTGACTCTGTTTGAGCTCTGCTTAACAGACCCAGGGCCAGTGCTGTGCTTTAAAGGTATATGGTATATGGTGATTAGGTATAGTTACAATTTGCAATCACAGACCCCTTTAAGTCCCTAGCATATAATAGGGCAGGGAGGTTTTGAGGCCCAGATGTCCTGCACTGGAGTGTGCACTGCTGTGTTGCCTGCTGTGTTGACTGCCTTTAAAATTAAATTATATGCCAATTCGATTTCGGTATAAGAGATACTTCCAAATTAGTAATCTACCCTTTTTGTCTGCATAAATAACTCTAAGGTCTCCCCTCTGTGCTCCAGGAGTAGGGTGTCATGTAACTATAAATAAAATATTATTGTTTTATATGCCCTGGTGAGGAAAAAACTGCCAATTTCGTTTTCTCGCCATTGTAGATAAATAGCTCCATGGGCTAACATTGGAATATTTGATTTAAGTATAAATATTCGCTGGAACTGGCTGAACATGTGATTCAAGGACTCAAAATGATGGTCATGATAAATCCAACAACTTGCCGCTGTTAGATTTATAATATCTATCACAGAAAAAAGGTTATTAAGCTTTCTTTTCTGTAAGCCAAAATCCAGCTTTCCAACAGCCCTTCTCTGATTGGCTAGCCTCTGCCGGCATGAGCCAAGCTGTCTTAGTGAGGTGTGAAGTAGCCTGCTAGAAAAGCAAAGGATTTCCTGTGGGTGGAGAACTGCAGCTGCAGAAGTAGAAGGCTGGATGAGGGAGTGGTAGTCAAACATGTCTTCAAAGGGATAGCATAGGTTCAACCCACCTCCTGCACACCCAGCCACACAGGAGCCCCTGTAATTAGTAAGTGAGAGGGCTGGAAACAGAGTGTTATGGAATCATAGCCATGCCAGTTTGTTTGCTTAGCCTGATCTAACCTTCAAGGAGAGAACTTCTCCATTTTGGAGTTTGGAAGAATAGTGCTTTTGGGGGCAAGATTATGACACACTTTGAAGCAAGTAGTCATACACCTGGGTGGCACCCTGCATCCCATTGATGAAGGGTGCCCCCTTCTCGATGCCCAGGAACATTGCATACATTTGGAAGAGCTGCATGGCAACTCATATCTGCTGCCTGATAGTGCAAGGAGAACAAGCATTGGCATAGCCAACAGGTCTCGCCTATGGGACCTTATAAGTATTTATTTATGCAGCACAATATCCTTGGTGCAACATCAACTGTTGCATGGCTAAACACTTATAATGTCCCAAAGGCGAGACCTATTGGCTATGCCAATGCTTGTCTATATATAGTTGCACTCACCTCGGGAGCGCTCCAGCAGGTGCATTCACCCACCGAGCTGTTGAATTTGTTCTGTTGGTATGAAAGAAGTGGTTGGCCAGCTTTTGCACATCTCCACATAAAACGTATCGCTACCTGCACCCAGCAACTGCCCTTTTATTTACATTTATTTCGTATCCCAAAGCCCCCCAATGGTGCAGTGCCACCGCATGTAGGCACTTCACATAAACCACATATATATCAACAAATAAACATGCAAATCTCTATATTCACTGCGTTAACGCATTGGGCCAAGTAGTTGCTTTATTGGTCCGACACAAGCTATCTGGAACGTTGAAGCCGCACACAATCTCATCAGGTTTACTCAGTTTCAAAAGGCGGCTTCACGGCGCTGTACGGCGCTGTACGTAAAGGCGATAGGCTTGCATCAAAATACATGCGCATGTTTCTCTGTACCTTCAGCTATTGTCCCAAAGGGGATATTAGACTGTACTGGAATAAAAAGTACCCGCCAGCTGTGTACAGCAAAACAAATTTTTACCCAAAATGTGCCTTTGAAAGCGTCTCGTGACTTTGCTCTTGAATGTACGCGCCTGCAATGTTTCAAGGCGCGCCCAAGCGAGATGTATTGGCACTGGATACAGAATGACATACATTTTTAAAACTTTGCAACAATCACAGTAAAGCACCATGATGTACCAGAGTGCGACAAGTGCACTGCACTTCTATTAAGTGTCTAGTGACATCCAGGTGCCCAGAATTCTATCTGTAAAGTACAAACTCCCTTCGCCGTGAGCCTGCACACGGGTGCACCTCAGTATAGCGCTTACCGTCAGCATCATAATCATCACCGGGGCCCAGGGGGTTTAGAGGGGCCCACTTCACCCCAACTGGGGGAGGCGGGCCCATTTCACATCTGTGCACCCTTGCACTGGGTGCGGAGGGACTGAGAGATGTGCAGGCAGCACCAGCAGGCCTGACTGAAGGGTGAGCCCGGGTCAGAAATGAATCTATAGTGTGAGAGCGAATGGCCGATGGGGAGAACCAAGGAAAGCAGCAACTTGGTGGGTCAAAGGGACAGGCTGTTCAAAGAGAGAGCACGGCCTAACGAGGGAAGAAGGTGCTGGCGACGGAAACAAGAGGGTGTAAAAAACCCAAGAAGCTCCGTCCACTGTCCACCGTGCCCACAGAGGTTCACACATAACGCTCTAGTAGCGCAGTTGAACGGTGCTAAGTGTTGAAGTGTTGTTTGGCTACTTAGGACAGAGATGGGATGTGAAGGGCTAACCTGCAGCGTTTATGTATAGGAGGAGATCGTGTTCGCCTCCACAATATCAATTAATCGTGCAGCCAGCAAACAAGGCGACGTCGCCTACTACAAACAGCCGCATGGAGCGGCGCTGAATGAGCTACATTAGCATGTGAAAAGAGGAGCAAAACTCCACAGTTCAACAGCTAAAGAGCAATTTGATGGGGTTGGGATGGGGGAAATTACTTGATTAGTGTCTGTTGAAAGAGAGCACAATTAGAGCACCTCTAGTCATAAATCCATGAGACACGGGTAACAAAACATATGAAAAGACAGGCCCAGGAGTGGTGTGCGCGCGCGCTTCTGCCCGCCGCTGCACCAGTGCTGAATACCATCTATTTCCAATTAACACGACCGATAATTGGAAACAAATGGCGCTGCTGCTCACTCCCAAGCACCCTAGGCCTGGGGACAGAGAAGGCGGGATATGCACCCGCCTTGGACTAATTGCGTGCTGTCTTTCTTAGAAAGATGCATGCAAAGGCCAATTGAGGGTGATTAAAAAAAAAGCACACGCACGAGCGTGTGTTTAGAGTTTAAAAGCCCTTACTAAAAGCCTTGCAGAGTAGCGCATGCACGCTGGTTCAGGCGCGACCTAAAAAGGACTGCCCTGCTGGAAACCTGATCTGCACTTCCCAGGTGCGCACTCTGAAGGACGGCACCTGCTACACATTTAGGGACTACAGCCCTTAGGACTTTTTTGTGCGTCAAGAAGGATTAAGGGGTTGACTCCCTGAAAGCTACAGGTTAACTGAGCCTGAATGCATCATCTCAAAGAAGAAGTCCCCATCCTAGAGTGCTTCTAGTGGACTATTAAGGATTTAGCCAGGAGCATTGTGGGAACTGTAGTCTCAACATCCTAGTGACCGTCTCAGAGATACTAGACCCCTGGATTGGTGTTTTAGACACTTTGAACCCACAAGGAGACCTTCTGGAAGGAGATCCAGAAGTTTGGTGAAGTTTGAAAGTTTGAAAACATTTTGGTAAAAAGCTCCATAAGGTGACCGACTCAATGTCGAGAGTCAAGCCGGTGACCTTCAACAGCAACCTGGCTTGGATTTCAGGTTTGTCTTGCTGAAAGCTTCAAAGCTCCAGACTTCCAGAATTTCACTGGGGCCTCACAGAAAGCCAAGCGAACGATGTCGATGTGAATCTGGCCTGAATAAGAGCCTCACACGACATTGAGAGAAAAAGCTCCAGAAAAACGATTAGATGCGAAGGTAGAAATTTGACTGAGGCCTCCTGCTTAGTGTATTTGACCAGGCTTCCATTGCGGTCGGGCTCAAACTTTGACTTTGTTGTCCCATCCAAGCATGACCAGACGTCCCAATTTGGTGCTATAGGCTTTTAAGCACTAGAAAGTGTCTATCTTTTGAAAATTCATATCTCTAGTTCCGTACGTTGGATTTTTGTCGGTTTGGTATATATTGGTTCAGAGAAATATAATACATTTTTATAAATTGGTGTTGGATTATTATTGTGTGCTGTGTCTTACTTATTTAATGTATTCATGTTTTTAAATACTTTACACACCTCTCTCCTAAGTTACACCTGCCTGCTCGTTGTGCTGTACCAAGGGTTGCTCAAGGGAATAATTTATTGAGACCTTGACTGACATTTTTATTGTGTTTGTGGCCTCATCACTAGCACCAGTGGTAAGTCTCTGCTTATCACTACTAATAAACCAATTTCCAACATTTGGGTGCCGATTCCGATCCTATAAAACCCGGGTACGAACCGTCGTACGGAGCGTTTTCTCCGTCCGACTCGTACCCGGGAAAACCACATTACAAACCCGCAAGTACGATTCGTACAGAAATACCATTTCCGTACGATTCGTACAAAACACCGACTGGCTAAAATATACCCACAATTCCGATCCGGGACACCGCGTACATGACGTCCGGACGGAGTCAGGCAGCGTTTTACGAACCAGCAAGTACGATTCATGCCTAGGTCACTCTGCACGTAGCATTTTTTACGGGAGCCAAAAGCTGCCGGGAAATTGAGGACGACGCGAGGAAGGAGCACCTGTACGTGACGGACAGCCATGGACCCCATCCTACGTGTCATCCCGGCCATCATAGCCTACAACCTGGTGCACAGGAATCGACGCAGACGCCGCATAAGGTCAGAACAACACCCAGGGGCAAAGGTGGGGGGCAGGGGCAGGAAACATAACCCCCACCCAAGGCAAAATGTATACATGCCCTGTACATACCGTACCTCCAGGGACTGGTCACTCGGGGGGGGCGTGTCCACCAAGGCCTGCGTCCCGCCACAACGGAAGTGGACGTGGACGCGTCCCGTCACCACAACAATTGTGGTACGCACCGTACCCACACCTTAAGAGCGTGGGTACGGGTCATACCACGCCTACCCCTACGTCACCCCAACATTGGGGGTACGGCCCGTACTCAGGCCTGAACAGCGTGGGTACGGGTCATACCACGCCTACCCCTACGTCACCCCAACAATGGTGGTACGGCCCGAACCCAGGCCTGAAGAGCGTGGGTATGGGTCGCACCATGCGTACCCCTACGTCACCCCAACAATGGTGGTACGGCCCGTACCCAGGCCTGAAGAGCGTGGGTACGGGTCGCACCACGCGTACCCCTACGTCACCCCAACAATGGTGGTACGGCCCGTACCCAGGCCTGAAGAGCGTGGGTACGGGTTGCACCACACGTACCCCTACGTCAACCCAACAATGGTGGTACGGCCCATACCCAGGCCTGAAGAGCGTGGGTATGGGTCGCACCACGCGTACCCCTACGTCACACCAGGCCTGGGTACGGGCCATACCACCATTGTTGGGATGACGTAGGGGTACACGTGGAGCAACCCGTACCCGCGCTCTTCAGGCCTGGGTACGGGCCGTACCACCACCATTGTTGGGGTGACGTAGGGGTACACGTGGAGCAACCTGTACCCACGCTCTTCAGGCCTGGGTACGGGCCGTACCACCATTGTTGGGGTGACATAGGGGTACGCGTGGTACGGCCCGTACCCACGCTCTGTAGGCCTGGGTACGGGCCGTACCCCTACGGCACCCCAACAATGGTGGTACGGCCCGTACCCAGGGCTTCAGAGCGTGTGGGCGGGTGGGTGGGTGTCGTGCTACGATCCACATCAGTGGATAGAGACATAGGGGTGTGTGCCTATCACTCCCAGCAGTGCCCAGACATATGAGGGGTGGGTGCAGTGGACTCCCAGCAGTGCCCAGACATATGAGGGGTGGGTGCAGAGGACCCCCAGCAGTGCCCAGACATATAAGGGGTGGGTGCCTATCACTCCCAGCAGTGCCCAGACATATGAGGGGTGGGTGCCTATCACTCCCAGCAGTGCCCAGACATATGAGGGGTGGGTGCATAGGACCCCCAGCAGTGCCCAGACATATGAGGATTGGGTGCAGAGGCCTCCCAGCAGTGGACAGAGACATGGGGGTGTGTACATCATCCTCCCATTAGCAAAACTCCATGGGTGCATGAAGGCATCCACAATGTGCGACTATGTTGATAGTGCCATGACAACACATCACTGACAGCAGTGTCCCACTCCCATGAGGATGGATGTCCTTCCCCCACTGCATGACACACCACATGTGGTTGTGATGACAAATTACACATGAATACCCACCCCTGGCGGTGGCAGCACAATACACACACTGAGATCATGCAACAAGACTGTATCCTCATGTGAAACCCCACTAAACTAAGAGAGCCTAAGGGAACACACACTGTCACCCACATTCCAGGACTGCTAGGAATGTACAGGTGCTGGGGCAGCCAACAAGTTGTTGCCTCCCATGGAAGGAAAAGGGTGGAGTACCCACAGATACAATTCCCACAATTGTCAGTCAGGTGCCCAAACACCCTGCAGAACAAGTAACACATGTGTGCTAGGCTGGGAGTACACACATGCATAGTGCGGAAAAGGGACCATGTCCACATTAAGCCATGTCAACATACTCCATACACAAGTACAGTGACTACCAAGGATTGCACAGACAATGCAGGCGAAGACATTGCTGAGCAGGCATGGGCAAAGTTGAAGGGATCCCTCACACAGCAAGGAACTGTAGACACAGGTCAGCACAACAATTGGGAAACACCCTGCAGGGAAGAAGTCAGGTGC
Source organism: Triturus cristatus (assembly GCF_964204655.1). Taxonomy (NCBI): domain Eukaryota; kingdom Metazoa; phylum Chordata; class Amphibia; order Caudata; family Salamandridae; genus Triturus; species Triturus cristatus. The sequence continues at coordinate 136,582,487 of NC_140589.1, read as the reverse complement.
CACAGAGGAAGAAACACTCCTTGGGACAAAGTCACCATACAGTAAGAGCTTACATGACCAAAGATTATTTGCAGAGACCTTCTGATGGTACGCAGATACCAGGGTCCTCCCCATGAGCAGCACACTACAACATTTCCCAGACACCTAACACATTATCACCACCCCAACTCAGGGAGCAGCAGCACCAACAGAAATACCAGAAAAGCATTCGTGTGCAAATGAAAAACAAAATGCTTTATTCAGCATAAAAAAAATTGGATTTGAAATGTACACTATATACAAGGCCCATAGGCCAGTCCATATGCGAATTCCGGGGGGGGGGGGGGGACACATTGGGACGCGTCTCCCCTAGCTTGCCTGCACAGTTCACAGTTCCTTTCCATCCACAGGGGGGGGGCATCATGTGGGGGGGAAGGACCAGGCACCGCAGGGACAGGAGGGGCAAGGGTAGGTGTTGTGGGTGCAGGGACGGACGACTCCACCACAGGGGGTGGGGCAGCGCCAAAGGTGGTGGTTAGGATGGCGCTGCACACGGTCGCAAGGTCTGCCGGCGTCTCCCCTGCACCCGAAGGAACCACAGGCCCCAAGGAGGGGTGGGGGTCGGAGGGATGGGTTGCAGCGCTACTGCGGGAGGGTGTGGACAGGGGGGGGACTCAACTCCCCTGCCTGGGGACTTCCTCGACCACTTGCGGGGTGGTGTCACACTGGGGCTGAGGTACAGACTGGCCATGAAGGACTCTTTGTACGACTGTTGGGCAGGGGAGCCAAGGGGAGTGGTTTTGGAGGAAGTGGGTCGTGAGGACTGCGGACTCCCACTGTGGCTGCGTGGCTGCCATTTGCCCCCCGACCCAGTGGGTGTGCCTACTTCCCCCTGTGTGTGCGTGACTGGAGGAGTGCGCTTGGCCTTCCCTGTTGGTGTGCTGCCTGTGCCTGGTGGGGTGCGTGCATGGGGATGTCTGGGTGTGCTTGGGACAGGCATGGGAGTGGGAAGTGTGGCTGGGGCAGGGGTAGGGGGGGACGGAGCACTGCAGGAGACCCACTGCTGCCGTCAGTGACGAGTCCATGGACCTCAGCAACATCCGTTGGTCAGACATTGCTGATGACATGCCCTCCATGTACGACACCATCTGTGTCAGCAGTCTGGTGTGGCCATGGAGGACATTAAGCAGCGATGTCTGACCAACCTGCAACTGCCGCAGGATGTCCACAGACTCGGCATTGATGGCAGCAGGGGAGACAGGGGCAGGAGGTGCGGTGCCTGGCACGAAGGAGACATGTGGTCGCCTAGCACGGCCAGAAGGGACCCGAGCAAGTGGGAGGGCGGTGATGGGAATGGAGGGGGCGGCGAGAGATGTACTGCTGCTTTCAGCTGTGGGAGCAGCCTCCGCCCCCTTTGGGAGCTCAGCCTCAGACCCGTCAGCGTCATAGTCGGTGTTGGGACTGGACAGGTCCTCCGCCTGACTCCCCTCGCCCTCCGTGCCACTTGCTGCGCCAGACTCCCCAGCACTGGTGGCACCGGTGCTGGATCCCTCCTCCACGTCCGTGCCGGTGTCTCCCTCGGTGTCCCCCAACGATGCTGTGGGCAAGGTGAAGAGACAGGAAATTATCAGACACATGAGTCCAAACTACAGAGGTCACAGTGCATAGCATGAAAAGCATCATGAGTAACATCTACAATACTACGCACATATGTAGGCCATGCACTACACAGTTGGTTGAGCCACCATGCCACTTTGAAACAATGGAGAGCATGACACAACAGCAAAGTACTTGATATCGAATTATACAGAGAAGCTAGTGTCTGTGAGCAGTCGAGCACAGCATCTGGACCACACACCGTTGGCAAAAATGGATGAGCAGGAACCATGTCTTTTAACTTTTGACACATGCTGCAAAGCACAAACATTAAACCCTGCACAACATGACTGGGTCAATACTTGTTGAGTGTCTGTTCCGACTATCATCACACACAGGCCAGACCTGGCAAGGAGACATATGCTTTGGACATGTAGGCCTTGCCCGCACAAACCCCCCCCTACCTGAGACAATGTGATTGAGACAGAGGAAGGACTTACACCTCTTAATCAGGGATCACATTAATGGGCTCCATTAAAGCCTAATTGCACTCTAACTACCCCTTGTGGGGCTGACCACACATATTATTGACAAACAACCATCATCAGATAGTTGTACACAGACACACAGGCACTGGCCAGTGTGAGGATGCACAAGCCACATTGGGTCACCCTGTACAGTGTACACATGTAGCACACTTTACGTAAATACAAATGAGGCCAGGGTACAATGCCACAGAGGCCAACCTATGCTGAAGACACTGAGAATGTCCACAGTGTTGGATGACACACATGATTCCTAGGAAAAGGTGTCTCAGGGGACTGTAGTGGCCACACTGCTCCATGGTGCTGGATAGATCTGACTGCAACATGAGCAACCGTCCCCGCACTATGCATATCTCCCCCTCATGCACATCATGTCTGAGGCCACAACATCGGTCATGCATGCTGCAAGGCAGTTCATTTTAAGCCTCACACTCCTATGTTGAGACTCTGCATCAGTGCCAACAATCATGGACCCCCAAATGACTGAACTGGACAGGGCACAGGCAAGATCCCAACACATGTGACAGACCACCCCCACACATGATGCTGCAAGCATTGGGCACTTGGATTAACTGCCAGCCTAGATAACCTTGTGCAAGAGTGACTACACACAGACCAGGGAACACATGTCAAGGAGGGGAAGGGAGGAAGAACAGGACCGGTTGACTTTGGGGAACAGGATATGCACTGCACATATAAACCCTGGCAGTGTATCCAGGTGACTGAGCACTTCCAAAAGCTGGTGACACACAACAAACACACATGTACCTACCCCCTTCCTGCTGCTGCTTCTCCTGTAGCCGCCTATCCATGTCAAGGAAGACCACCGCCAGGATACGCTTCATTTGGTGGGTCAGGCGCCGGCGCCCGCGGTTCTTGCCCTCTGGTGAGTCCCCCAGCAGGACCCGGGCGATCCTCCTGGTCCAGCACTGGATATCCTGCCAGCGTTTCCTCACCTGGGCCAGGCGCCGACTGCGACCCTCCACCGACCTCACGGCCCTGACAACCCGCTTCCAAATCTCCCCCTTGGCGTAGGTGGCTACCTGTGAGGATGACAAAGTGAGACAACATCAATACACCTGCTCAATGTCACAGAGACACACATTAGAACAATTGGGCTTGTTTGAACAGGGCATAGTATGCAGCAAACTCATTGCACCTTTGTCATAGGGACATTATCCTCTGGGGAAGGCCAAATGCACTACGTGGCATTTAAAGTACACAGGTGGCATGAGGGGTGCGAGAGAATCAATGATCATGGCTCACACTGTGCATCACAAGCAACACCAGGAGAATGGACAGCACCTCAAAGCAGTCACATGCCCCAGGCCACTGACGCAACCTCAGCGGAGTACACAGACACACACAGGCACAGGACAATCACCTGCCATTGGCAACTGCGGGTACAAACATCACTGTGCACATTAGCCACTTGACTGGGGGGAGTCACAGGTGTGGGCCTAGCTCAGCACGTCAGACACACAGCACAGCTCCCTGCTCACATCAGATGGGTAGGGCATATGCATCCTCCATGCAGCTGGGGTGCAACACTCCACATAGACACTCACCCACATGACAGGGGACTTACACACACACACCAATATCCAGGGGCCTACACATCATTTGGACACTATCACCACAGGTACACTCAACTCACACACATCTGTGGGTACAGTCACCTGTCACACTGGGGGGAACACAGAATCACATCAGGACTATGGAAACAACATTCCCAAGGGGATTAGCCAGGCTGAATGTGGCATGCACCATGCAGTGATTGTCACAGTAAGCACAATGCAAGTGAGGAGTGCAGATATAAACCACATCAGGCTCTGCAGGGGAGACATAAGGCATTCCCCCCCTGGGACCCACCATGAACAACATTGCATGTCTGTCACACCTAGACACAATGCCAGAAGTGACAGACAAAAAAAGGGGCACAGTCACAGCTAGTGGAGTCAGCACTCACCTGCTCCCCTGGTCTCCCATATAGGCAGGGGTACTGTGGGAGGATGACGTCCAGCAACGCCTCATTCTCCTCTTGGGTGAATGGCTGGGCCCTCTCCACAGACCTGGACATGGTGCCAGAGGAATCACGAGCAGCAGCAGTGGTGTGGAATGAAAGGTTGTGCAGGCAAGTGCTCTCTCATGGGTCCTGGCTGCCTTATATCTCCCTTGCTGGGCTGTTTCATTTACAGGAGTACAGAGTGATTGGTCAATCTCATTTGCATCCTACGTTTCCTCCAATCCCTTTAAACCTACCCCAGTGAGGGCCTTTGCATGGTTCAAAATTTGAGCATGATGTCAAGTCAACAACCACTTTGCAACATAGTATATTGTCTCCAACCGACTTTTGCTGGCCACCTGATGCAAAAATTTGAACTGGAAACTCGGTCTCCATGACAACCAGTATGCATTTAGGCCCTTATACTTGTCCCTCATGTGTCCCCTATGTAATTTCACTATCCACACACAGGTACGGTGCGTTCCACATGTACCCCTAGGGCACCACTACTCCAGTGATACGGTCCATACCCGCGTGTGTAGGGCCAGTAGCACTAGGGTAGTGTTGCCATAGGGGTACGCCATAGTGCTACGGGCCATACATACGCGGGTACGAGCCGTATCTCTATGGCGTACGCCTAGGCCAACACTACCATGGGGATAGGACCAGTGTGTACACGTACGTGTGTACGGTCCTTGCACACACGCGTACACCTACCCAAACCCCATATTGTGATACGACCGTACACACGCCCTCAGAGCGTATGTACGGTGCGTTTCACAGCTTAAACTGGTGATAGGAGGCGCACAGGAAAGGAATGGAGGTGTATGACTCGCACAAGGATGGACATCAAGTCATTGTCAGTGCAGTGCATCATGTGTAGGGCCTAGGTGTGTCAGGCAGTGAGCTGGCACATGTCTCCTCATGTTTTAACCCAATAGTTGTGTGATGACCTGTGTACACATGTCATGTGTGATGGGGCACCATGTGGCGCACTTCCCCTTCACACCTTTTACATGTGTGCATGTATTTCAAACTTGTCAAGCACTGCATCACTTGGATGGCACAGTCCCCAACACCCGCAAATTTCCCGTGATGCCAGGTACACGGATGATGACACCTGACATCTCACTACCAGCGTGCCACGATGTGACTATGTCATGTGTTCCAATGTTCTTGCTGTTGGTGTTCCGTCAACGGCATCTGCTGTAGCTGCATCCAACATGTGTCTGTGTGTAGATGGCCATGTCACACTATTACGCACACCAGGACACATGTGACATGTGTCTGTATGCATCTAACAGGGACTTGCGAGCTTAGGTCATATCTGCGTAGTCTCAATGTCTGTTTGATCATATTTGACATGTACCCCTTCATGGCAAGGTGTGTGGTCTGTCCTTTTTCCATTACATGTGACCTGTGCATCTAGCTTGCCGGCAGCTGTCTGTATGAGATGACATCCTTCAAATGCACATATGTGGATGTATGTCACTCCTGTAATGTGTCTGGCTGTTCACTCACACTGGCCCACAGTTACTTTCATGGCATGTCATGTAGACCTTGACAATCCATGTTTGTAGCTGGCTCTTGGTAGGAGTAGCACCTGGCTGGCATACGTTTGCAGGATGTATTGCACAGACCAGACTCTGTATGTGGCATGTGTGTATTAGCTGTTGAACATGTGCTCAGTTCATTGACATTGATGTAGTAATGTACTCAATCTTCGTTTTTCCTTCCTATTTTCTGCAGGGCACCGCCTCTCCCCCGACCAATGCCAGACTTGGCTGCCATGAGGGAACGTGACTGCATACGCCGCTACCGATTCCCCCAACGGTTAATTGTGGACCTGACAAACAGGCTGGCACCACACCTCCAACCGCGACACAGTTATCCGACTGCGCTGACCCCCAAGATGAAGGTGATGGCAGCCCTACATTTCTTTGCCACCGGTACGTTTCAATTGACCATTGCTGATGTGGGTGGCATGTCTCAGACCATGTTCAGCCGTGTCCTGCATGATGTTTTGGAAGCCATGTTGGAGCACCTGGATGAATTCATCCATTTTCCAACTTGTGAACAGTTGACAGGTATCAAGGGTGAGTTCTATGCCCTGGGAGGGATGCCCCATGTAATTGGGTCCATTGATGGGACACATGTGGCTTTGGTACCACCACAGGCACAGGAGGTAGCCTTCCGTAACCGTAAACATTACCACTCCATTAATGCCCTTGTGGTGTGTCTTGCTAACATGGTGATTTCCCATGTCTGTGCACGTTTTCCAGGGTCAGCACACAATGCCTACATCATGAGGCGTAGCAGGGTGGCAGAAATGATGCTGCAGCTGCACAACGAACGAGCATGTCCTGTTGGTGAGTAGACTCTGTTTGTCCAGAATTCAGCGCTATCTTAGTATGTGACAGCATCTCCTGATCCACTTCTTTACATGATGTTTCCATGTAGGGGACTCTGGCTATCCCAACATGCCATGGCTGGTGACGCCTCTCCGCAACCCGACAACAGCTGCAGATCACCGTTTCAACAACGCCCATGGGCAGACCAGGCGAGTGATTGAGAGGACGTTTGGCCTCCTGAAGAGCCGATTCCGGTGCCTCCAAAAGACCGGCGGGTCCCTCCCATATGCACAGGTGAAGGTCTGCAAAATCTTCCTCGTGTGCTGTATGCTGCCCAACATAGCAGTGGAGAAAGCTGTGCCACTCATCCTGGATCCCGATGAGCAGGAACATCCACCCGTGGAGGATGACGGCCTTGGTCACGAGGCAAGTGAGGAGGAGAAGGAGGAGGAGGAGGACATCCGGAGTCAGCTCATACGCAACTTCTTCTCATAATGGTGAGTCCCTGGGTCTGAGTGTGCACGCTTTGTGCCTTGTGTGGCATGTGTTGCAATGAGTGTGTCCAGCTGACTGTATGCTAAGTGACTTTGAGGTGTGTGCTGATGTGTCACTCGAGTGCTGATGTCATTCCACACATTTTAGCTGACACACTCAATTGACAACTGGCATGGTGTCAACCTTATCATGTGGAGAACATGACCATGCATGCGGATGACTATGTTTTTCCTGACTTCTTGAGTGTCTCTCATCCCCAGGTATTTGCGCATGCTGTCTGCTCGTGGCATCGTTGTGCTCCTGCTATTCCTCATGAGTAATGCAACGTGTGCTGAATCAGCGTTACATGCACGGACATGGTGAAAATTCTTCTTTGGGTAAGGATTGCAGCAAGGCTTTTTGGGTGTGGTAGTTGTTTGTAATGTGTGGGCACTGCTCCTGTGCAGGTTATGTTACTATGCATACATGTCGACTCACCATGGGGCACATGACATGTGGCATGACTCACATGAATTGATAGTCACACTTTGTGACAGTCATCTGTTATGGGATTGTCGTTTGTGATGAAGGCATCAATGTGTGTACAACTTCCCTCTGAAACATACAGGAGGCTACGGGTGGACATATTGCGGGACATCCCCATATGATGCTCAATGGGGAATTGCAGCCTCTCCGTGTGCAGCAGGGGCTGTTTGGCTCAACCCCTTCACTTGTGTGCCAGTACAATGGATTTTCAGCATCTGTGGTGCAAAGGGGGTGTCCGGTGTAGGTCCCACATGTTAATCCAATAGACCTGTGAGTCTGTTAATGTTGATGCTTTTGCATAGGTGTGAGCCTGAGTAATAAAGGTGTTCCTCAGCCTCCAAGGTGCCTCATCTCTGTCAATGCAGGTCTCTTGCCACTGTGCATGCTGCATCTCTGGCATGGTTGTCAAGGATTGTGCATATGAGTCTATGTGTAGATTAGCAACCTGCATGCTGTTCTTCATGTATTTGATTCTCTATTGTGCATGATGTCCATGGCTGTGTATGTGTTTTGGCATGTTAGTCCCCCCCACGGGCCGTCAACACCTTCTGGGGTGTGTTTCCTGTGCGCAGCTCGGCCTTCAGTTTCATGATCCGGTGTCAGTCATCTTTGGTGATTGTGCATCCTTTGTCTCTGGGTGTGCCATTGCAAACCGGTTACTCCTTCCTTGACATACACCTGTTGCAGTAGTCCTTTCTGACATCCTAGTCTTTGTGTGGATATTGTGGCATAATTCCCAGGACATGCCGCCTGCTGTTGCAGCCACTGCAGCAAGGGCACATGTAGTTTCCAGATTTGGCAACACACACACACACATCAAAGGTGCTCCTCCCTTCCTCCCTCAACACATTAATTTGGATGTCTTCGGCTTGTCTGTGCCACAGTTGCGGCCACGCAGTACCAAAGGCTGGAACGTCTGCACATGCAACGTGCACATTGCACGACCCTCATGTCCTTGTATGACCCACATCACACTACAGTTTGATGTTGCAGCCACCCTCCAAGCAAGGTCCATCCACACATCCCCCGCCTGCTCTCAGGCATGCACTGAGCGCACACACAACACCTTTGCATGATGAGTGTGCAACTCCGACTGCCTACACAGCGCTGCCACGCCTTCCAGGACCTGTCACACCCACCAGGTCATGTCCCTCCTACTCCCCACCGGATCTGTAACCCTGCAAGGCCATGGGAGTGGGACTCAAGGCTTCTGCATGTAGTATGCTTTCGTCGTGAGGCACATGGCACAGGTATCATCTTTCAGCGTGCCAATCTACAATTTGTCCAGGACCCCCTATCCACCATCACATGCGCACATGCCCTCATCATCAACTCGTATGCCATTGACAGCCAGGCGCTCCTCCCCCTCACCAAGGATGCAGACATTTCCAGTTCCAATACTCAAGATTGCATGGGATCCATAGATGAATGGCAGAACAGCAGCCACCTGAGGCTGGACTTGTACAGGACTGAGGTCAACATCTGATGATTGTCCCCTTGCAGCTTGCTCAACTGCTTGTGTCCCACCCACAGAGGCCCCGCACAGGCACCCAGTGTCCACGCACACAAGATGTTGTGCATCATGGATTGCTTGCTCTAATTTGCCATGGTAATCACCAGCATCTGTACCTCACACTGCAACACCCTCAGCATTATGCACATGATCCCCAGATAGATCCACTCCAAGGTAAGCCGGACCATCCCCCAGGTCCACGACAACATCTGTGTCAAATACTGCCCTGCCCTCTAAGGAGCAGCCACATCCAAAATCCAGGGACACTTGTCCACATCCAGGCTGCATCTGCACACCTCAGCGTCAACATCCCACGCCCCAGCCACATCACCGTCCAGCAGAGATAGCTGCAATGGAACACTGTGTGCTGCAGGATGAGCTTCAGACTCCTCACCCACACTCAGGAGGCAGGCCACAACCCTGACCCAAAACCAACCTTGTACCACTGTCATCCGAGACCCCGTAGTGCCATCTCCGTGCATCCAACCTTGACCTGGCCACCATTCTTCTGCTCCACCGTATTTCTGCATGCAGGACATAGTTCTCCCACCTGGGTACACATACCTGGGACTCCCTCCACGGGAACCTCCAAATGAGGCATGACCTCTACGCCTTAATGTTACTCTTCCAAATAGGTGTGTCCTCACAGTTTCCCTAGCGCCCCTTCAGCAGCTTGAGGCCATCACAGGTGAGTATTGTGCTCCATGTCTGCATTGAATGATACATTGTGACCCATGTGTGTCCTGTACCAGACTCCGTTCCCAGGGTATGGATGTGTGGAGTTAGTTCAACACTCAGGCATAGTTTGACATTTACACACACATATGTTGGTGAATAATGCCAAATGACAGCAACATCTCATGACAAACTTAAGTATTTATTTTTGGTGGGGTAAGTCTTTTGGTGGATGAAGTAAGGTGCTCTACCGGGTGCATAGAATCCAAAGTTCACAGGGGGAGATGGCATCCTTGTCAGTTGGAGTCATCAGAGTCCAGACCACAGTGTTGGTCATCATTGGTCAGACTGTGACCAGCAAGTCCATGTGGCAGAGAATGTCATTGGGTGAGGTGGTGCTGTTGCGCCAGAGGGTCAGGTGCCAGGCCAGGTGACCTGGGAGATGTGGATGGTCCGCTGACTCTCATGGTCTTTTCCGTGGACGACCCACATTCCTCCGGGGACCCTCAGATGCAGGCCTTGAAGATGTCTGTGATGCTCCGTCCGAGGAATCCTCCTCCTCCTCCTCCCCCCCTGTGGCTGGTGCTGGTCTTCGTCTGGTGTCACAGGGAGGGTTGCCCATGTTGTTGGCAATCCGACGGAGTGAACGGCTCATGTCCGTTTGCACCGCCAGGAGCTCAGCCAGTCTAGGCTCCATCCGTCCTTGGTGTTGTTGTTGACTGGTATGTTGCTCGGCCTGCAGGTTCTTAATCTCGTTGAGGGTCGCCACTACCTGGCTGATGCCCCTAGTGTCACGCCGGTATGTGTCCAGGATGTGGCGCATGTGTGCTATACCAGTTCCCTCAGCTGGCTGGTCAGGTTCTCGCCTCTGCCTGCCTCCACTCCCACCACCCCTGCCCACATGAGCCGGGCCTGCCGTTGTGGGCACATCGGGTCTACGGGACCCCTGAGGGATGGCATTAGCGTGGTCGTCTGCTTCCTCCTGGGTGTCCGGAGAACCTTGTCCCTCCTGGTCAGACTGGCTGTGTTCGGTGCGAGTAGAGCTCCTGGGTGTCTCCTGGGATGTGGCAGGAATGGAGGTGGTGGTTGGCACAGATGTACCTGACGCAGGTGCTGCACGGGCTTGGGCACCAGAGGGGCCAGGTTGGTCGGGGTCATCCACGGAGTGGTGAGAGTCATCGCTGCCGGTGGGGTCATCTTCACGCTGAGCCTGGGACTGTGATTGTTCCCCCCCATTATTGGGGGGAGGTCGATGACGTTGCCCTGTGTGTGAGAGAGAGACAATGTTAATGCTGTTTCATGCCACATCCATGTTTCATACATATTCAAGTAGTCACAGTTCCTCCAGGTGGTTGGATGTGCCTAGCATTCCTCTCAATGTCCACTTGGGGATGGGTATGTTGCGGGGGACAGATTGGTATGTGCTCCTGAGTGTTTGCCAGTAGTTTTTTTGCTGGGATGCTTATTTGGCTATGGATTGGTCTTGTTGTGTCACATGTCAATTGTGAGAGTGGGTAAATCCGTTGCCTGCCCCGGGGGTGTGTGCTTGTGTGAGGGGGTGTGTGTGACCAGGCCTGTTGTTGTGTGTAGTGTGATTTGTCATTGGGTCTCCCAGGTGATGTGTCTGTCCCCTCATGGTGCATGCTGGCATGACAGTGTGTGTGAGCTCCTGTGCTGGGTATGTGAGCTAGTGGAGTTGTTGTTTGAGTGTACAGTGGACACAGGAGGGCCTTGTGCTGCCTACAGCAGGGCCAAGTGTCAGCTACCATGTCATTACTTTGCCAGTCCCTGTGCATTGGGCATGGTGCATGGGTATGTACCTAGGCCATATGAGCTGTGGGCATTGGTGTCTGGTTCTGAGTTGCACAATGTGTTGTGTGAGCCCCACCCTCCCAGCATCCCGGACATCCAGTCTTGGGTTTGTGGTTGGTGTGGCCTGGGACATGGCATTGCCTTTATTTGTGAATGGGGCATGGAGACGTTAGTGGCATGAGCGTGGTTTTTAGGGTGTGGTTGTGTGCGGTGAGGGCTTGGGGGTAGGTGCGTGCATTTTTTTGTAGTTGGGGTGTGGATGCCATTCCCCCCATGTTACGTGAGTTGTTTGTGTACTCACCAGGCTCTGCGACTCCTTCGACTCCGTGTACTCCCACTGGCGGAAGCGTGGCCATCACCTTCTCCTCCCAGGGATGGTAATGTACGGGTCTGCGGGGCAGCCCGCCTCCAGTGATGTTACTCTGGGCGTATTCCTCATTCATCTTCCTCTTGACTGCCCTGCGCAGATCGTACCACCTGGTTTGGCATTCATGCCTGGTCCTTTGGATGGGCGCAACACATTCACCTTATCGACGATCCTCTGCCACAGGCTGGTTTTTTGGGCTATGCTGGTCTGTCTGACCAATGTTCCAAACAGCTGTGGCTCGACTCTGATGACTTTGTTGACAAGGAGCTCCAGCTCCGCCGTAGTGAACTTTGGATTCTTGTCAGTGGGCATGGTGTGGGGTGTGGGTGTGGATGGTTGTGGGTGTGTGGATGTGAATGTGAGGATGTGAAGGTGAAGGTGAAGAGGGGGTGTTTGTGAAGGAGGTTGTGTGAAGATGTGTAACTGAAGGTGTAGTTTAGGTGTGAGTAAGGTGCGAGTAAGGTGCAGTTGTTTGTCTGTGGTGTCTGTAAGCAGTGGGTCTGTTGCAATGGCTCATGGGTTGTGTGTGTGGGCCCTTTTTATTGGTCCAATTTTTGGGTGTGGCTGTGTTTGAATTTGTGGTGGGTGTGTTATAAGAGGTGGTTGTGATTTGGTCCTCTGTTTGGCAGTTTGGATGTGGCAGGTCAGTCATAGAGACGTATTTTGTCATGTTGACGTATTTTGTGGTGTTGTGCGAGTCGAATTGACACTCCTTGTGCTGTTTTACTGTATCCTGGTTCTGTACGAGTCTTTTTCGCGTAGGTACGGTCCGTACATACGCAATGCTGGGTGAGGGTGCTGGGGTAGGGTGTTGGGGTGCGGCGCGTACAGGTGCAGGCTGTGCTACGGTGTTGGGGTACGGTGCATACAGGTGCGGACTGTGCTACGGTGTTGGGGTACGGTGCGTACAGGTGCGCGCTGTGCTAGGGTGTTGGGGTACGGTGCGTACAGGTGCGGGCTGTGCTACAGTGTTGGGGTATGCTGCGTACAGGTGCGGGCTATGCTACGGTGTTGGGGTACGGTGCGTACAGGTGCGGGCTGTGCTACGTTGTTGGGGTACGGTGCATACAGGTGCGGGCTGTGCTAGAGTTTTGGGGTATGGTGCGTACAGGTGCGGGGCTGTGCTACGGTGTTGCGGTGCGGCGCGTACAGGTGCGGGCTGTGCTAGGGTGTTGGGGTGCGGTGCGTACAGTGCAGGCTGTGCTACGGTGTTGGGGTGCGGCGCGTACAGGTGCGGGGCTGTGCTACGGTGTTGGGGTGCGGCGCGTACAGGTGCGGGCAATGCTACGATGTTGGGGTACGGTGCGTACAGGTGCGGGGCTGTGCTACGGTGTTGGGGTGCAGCGCGTACAGGTGTGGGGCTGTGCTACGGTGTTGGGGTGCGGCACGTACAGGTGCGGGCTGTGCTATGGTGTTGGGGTATGGTGCATACAGGTGCGGGCTGTGCTATGGTGTTGGGGTGCGGCGCGTACAGGTGCGGGGCTGTACTACGGTGTTTGGGTGCGGCGTGTACTGGTGCGGGCTGGGCTACGGTGTTGGGGTACGGTGCGGAGGGGGGGTACGGTGCTCACGTACGGGGGTACGGTGCTGACATGTGCAGGGTGAGGGGGGCTGTACAACTTGTATTCGGGCACAAGTTTACCCGTGTACATGTAGGCTACAGCGTTCGCTCCGTACGAGGCCTTTTACATGCGGTTGTGTATTTGGACGGGCGGTACGGATCGTACTAGCGCGCTCGGACTTCTGTTTTACGATTTGCACGTAAAAATGTCCGGCTCCCTATCGGACACTTTTCCCGACGCTATTCGGACGTAAAATTTTACGGCTCCCTCTCGGACCATTTTCCCAACGCAATTCGTATGTATTTTTCACGTACGAATCGTACTTCGCAGTTTGTACGGTACTTGTACGATTCGTACGTAAAAAAATACGGATTCGAGCCGGACGGTAAATTTTTTTAACGGGTCGGAATCGCCACCCAAGTTTTCAGCGGTGAGGATACGCACTTTTGACAGCTTTAGCTTTATCTAGTTTTTTATTGTGATATCTTTGTGTATTTTATGGTGAAACTGCATAGATAATTTTAGATCCTTAATCTGATATTTCTGTATTTCTATGGTGAATTTATCTATGGAAATGTATAAACGATGTTTTTTTAAATGTGAAGGTGTTGGAAATGGCCCTTTTTGCAGGGTTATCCCCAAACTTTTTTAAAAATTCTTTCTCCTATTTTTTCCTGTGCTGTGATTGTTGGCTTTAGGACTCTGGACATTTTACCACTGCTGATCAGTGCTTAAGTGCATTTGCTTTCTGTGTAAATTGTTATGGTGATTGGTTATCCATGATTGACATATTTGTCATATCAGTAGGCCCCTAGTATAGTGCACTGAGTGTGCCAGGGCTGGTGATTTAAATGCTACTAGTGAGCTTGCAGCACTGATTGTGCCACCCACATAAGTAGCCCTGAAAAGAGGACTCAGCCCTGTCACTGCAGTGCCTACGCACAGTTTGTTAACTGCCATGTCGACCTGGCCAGTGCACCCACTTGCCATTCCTTGCCCTTCCGTTTTCTTACACATAGGACACCCCTATGGTAGGATCAAGGTACCCCCCTGGGCAGAGTGCATTGTATGTGCAAGGTAGGACATGTATTAATGTATGTAACATGTCCTGATAGTGAAATACTGCCAATTTCGTTTTTCACTATTGAAAGGCTATCTGCCCATAGGACAGAATGGTGAATGCTGTGTAACCTGTTTACCTGCTTATCTTCCCATAGGAGTGAGATAGAAACTTGGGGCCTCATGTAGGTAGCCCAATACCGGTCGGTAACGGCCGATTTTCGGTAAATATACCGTTACCGACCGGTATTTAGGCTTTTGAGATGTAGGGGGATGTTAGACCTGGCACCTTGGCGTGAGTTTCCCTTCCACTTTTTGATGGTGTGCCTCGATTGTTTTGCTGGTGTTGTCCGCTCAGGGCACTGCGCCACGGCTAATCCGTGCCGCAGTGCAAGTGCTCCCTAGGTAAAGTGTACCTGTAATTGATGTTCATGATTGGTTTGTTGGATTCACTGTCAGTCCCCAGTAAAGTGCACCAGGGGTGCCAGGGCTAACATTGTTGGCAGCGGGTGGGATTTCGGATTTGCACTTGTAATTTGCATACAGTGAATTATTAATCACCAGATAGAGAGAGCAGACCAAGTAACGCAACCACAGGTTTTCATTTTCGAACTTTGTTAAGACATCTGCCATTACTGCAACCATGCCTAGCTCACTCTCCGCTGGAAGAGCACTCTCTGTGATTTCTGGAATAGATGAGGTGGATTGGGAGAGACTGGAAGGTTACACAACGGAGCAATTGAAAGGCTACAGTGTAAAATTCAGAGTTCCCCATGCTGGATTCAGGAAGAAGAACCAGTACCTCAAGGCGCTGAGAGCCTGGAAGGAGTCACGAGACCCACGGAATGCGGGGGACATCGTTCCACCCGACAATCTGGAGGAGCCCAGCAGAGTCCGGTCGCCGGAGGAGCTGGCAGACAGGGCAGCCGACAGGGCGCATGCAATGGAGATGGCAAAGTTGGCAGGACAAATGGAAATGGAAAAACAGAAGTTGGCCCTGGAGGCACAGCAACGCCAAATGGATCATGATATAAGATTGAAGGAGTTGGAGCTGAAGGCGAAAAGTTTGGACACCGCTCCTTCTGGTGGCAGCACTCCACCAGCGCAGGTAGAGTCCAAGGTGTACATCCCCAAAGATGTAGTAAAGGAGTATTTTAGAAAGGATGACATAGGGCAGTGGTTTAGAGCCTACGAGGTGGCCATGTCCTCACACCGGGTCCCTGAGAAAGACTGGGGAGCAGGGTTGTGGGGAAGGTTCCTTGCGGAAGGGCGGGACACACTGTTAGATTTGCCCTTAGAAGTCCAGACCTCATACCCCCATATGAAGGAAGCTTTAATGACCAGGTATGGGTTAACTCCAGAGCTATATAGACAGAGGTTCAGGGAGACCAAGAAGATCCCTGAGAGTACGTATGTGGAGTATGTGACCTTTTTCTGCAGAGCGCTGGATGGTTGGGTGAAGGGTAGCAAAGTGAATGATTATCAAGGGCTGCTTGATTTAATTGCATGGGAGCACTTGTCCAGTCAATGTTTTCCTGAGCTACGCCAGCACCTGATTGATAGCAAGCTGTCCAACCCGAGGAAGCTTGCTGAGGAGGCGGACCGCTGGCTCAGCACCAGGGTCCACAAGGGTCAAGTGGGAGACTCCGCCAAAGGTGGGCAGGGTCCCCAGCAGAAGAGTGGGGGGGACAGGGGTAAACAGAAAGGGTTCCAAAAAGGCCCCCAAAGTAATCCCCAAGGGAACCAGCAGAAGGGTTCTCAGCCTCCCCCACCCCCGCAGCAGAACGGGGCCCCGACAGGTAGACCTGTTCCAAAGGGGCCCTTCAATTGTTATAGGTGTGGTGACCCGGGTCACATTGCCTCTGATCCTAAGTGTCGCCTGTTTGGTAAGACCGCACCCACTGGTGCTCCACCCCGGCAAGTAGCTAGTGTTAACTTTGGGGAGGAGGTAGCAGTCCAGGAGGGTGGGGGTCCCGGGCAGATGACCCTAGTCTCGCTAGGAGACAGTGAGATGGTCCCTGTAACCTACCTGCCCTCTAACACTAAGAAATATGGGCAAGTGGTGACCATCAATGGAAAGAAGGTTGAGGCTCTTAGAGATACAGGAGCCAGCGTGACCTCGGTGAGGCAACACCTGGTGTCTCAAGAGCAAATTGTACCCAATGCCTACTGTAGGGTTGTCAATGCTGACAACGTAGAGAGTCGTTGTCCAATGGCTCAAGTTCCCTTTGAGTGGGGGGAGGTCTCTGGTACTCTACAAGTCGCTGTGAGAACTGACATGCCTGTAGACTGTCTGCTAGGGAACGACCTGGAGAGCTCCCCTTGGGAAAAGGTGGAGAAGACCACGCATCTGAGGATGGTGGGTCTACCCGACTGGGCGTGCGTGACCACCCGGTCCATGGCAGCCAGTAGGGGTGTTGAGAGGGTCCTGGAGCCTGAGGGAGAGGTCCAGGAACCGGCCTTAGGGAGAAGGCGCAGGAGGCGCGGGAAACCGGCCCCCGAAGTTCCCACGGCCCAGGAGGAAGTAGACCCTGAGGGGGATGCTCTGGAGCCTACCGGGGAACAGATTGCCGAACTGGGAGACTTGCCTGAGCTGACCCATTGGCAGCAAGAAGGAGGTCCCTCCAGGGAGGAATTCTGCAGGGAGCAGAAAGAATGCCCTTCTCTCGTGGGTATGCGGCAGCAGGCTGCAGACCAGGCCAATGGTGTTCAGGCCAAAACACACTACGTGTACTGGGAGAGTGACCTCCTGTATTCCGAGCCTAAGGCTGCTGAACCTGGGTCAGCCCGTGTGCTGGTGGTACCCCAGAAGTTCAGAACCTTCCTACTGGGGCTGGCTCATGATGTGCCGTTAGCAGGACATTTGGGGATGGACAAGACCTATGACAGGCTTGTCACCCACTTTTACTGGCCCCAAATGCACAAGAATTCAGATTCCTACTGCAGAACCTGTCAGACTTGCCAGGCAAGTGGTAAGAGCGGAGGGAAGCACAAGGCTCCTCTGCAACCTTTCCCTGTGGTCGGTACGCCATTCCAACGAGTGGGTATTGATATTGTGGGGCCTCTGGACCCCAAGACAGCCCTGGGCAACAGGTTCATCCTGGTCTTGGTGGACCATGCCACCCGGTACCCTGAAGCCATCCCTCTGAGGACAGTGACAGCCCCCGTGGTGGGACGGGCACTGATGGGAATTTTCTCCCGAGTGGGATTCCCTCTAGAGGTGGTGAGCGACAGGGGGACCAATTTCATATCCACATATATGAAATCCCTGTGGAAGGAGTGTGGGGTAACTTACAAGTTCACCACTCGTTACCACCCCCAAGGAAATGGGTTGGTTGAGAGATTCAACCGAACCCTCAAAGGCATGATCATGGGCCTGGACGGTCCAATGAGGCGTAAGTGGGACGTCCTCTTGCCATGCCTGCTCTTCGCTTACCGAGAGGTGCCACAGAAGTCTCTAGGATTCAGCCCCTTTGAGCTTCTGTATGGTCACCCGGTAAGAGGACCTCTGAGTTTGGTAAAGGAAGGCTGGGAGCAATCTCCCAGGAAACCTCCCCAGAATGTATATAGTTACATGCTGGCCTTCCGAAACCAGACTCGGCGTTTCAGGCAACTTGCTGAGGCAAATCTGGAAGCCAGCCAGGAGGAGATGAAGCGGTGGTACGACCGGAATGCCACTCTGGTAGAGCTTCAGCCTGGACAAAAGGTGTGGGTCTTGGCCCCAGTGGAGCCTTGTGCACTTCAGGATAAGTGGACAGGTCCATTTGAGGTTGTGGAGCGCAAAAGTCCTATCACCTACTTGGTGGACATGCAGACTCCCAGGAACCCTTTGAGGGTCCTACATGTTAACCGCCTTAAGCCCCACTTAGAGAGGACCGAAGTGGGCATGCTGCTGGCCACTGATGATGGAATGGAAGAGGAGACCGAGCCTCTTCCTGACCTCTTAGTGGCCTCTGAGAAAGATGGATCAGTGGATGGAGTTAACCTCTCACCCACCCTGACGCCCGAACAACAGGAAGATTGCCGCCACTTGCTGGGACAGTTTTCCGACCGATTCTCCCTGGTTCCTGGTGTCACAGATTGGTGCGTCCATGATGTGGACACAGGAGACAGCTTACCTGTGAAGCACAAGGCTTACAGGGTAACTGACAGGGTCAGAGCTTGCATTAAGGAGGAGGTCTCCAAAATGCTTGCGCTAGGGGTGGTTGAGTCCTCCAGCAGTCCTTGGTCCAGCCCCGTGGTCTTGGTCCCCAAAGCTGCTGCGCCGGGAGCCACACCTGAACTCCGGTTCTGTGTGGACTACAGAGGACTCAACTCAGTAACGAAGACTGACGCGCACCCCATCCCCAGAGCTGATGAGCTCATTGATCGGCTGGGGGCTGCCCGGTTCCTCAGCACGTTTGATTTAACGTCTGGGTACTGGCAGATCGCCTTGACCGATGGGGCCAAAGAGAGGTCAGCATTCTCTACACCAGATGGGCACTTCCAGTTCCGAGTCATGCCATTTGGGATGAAGAATGCCCCCGCCACCTTTCAGAGGTTGGTCAACCAGGTACTGGTTGGGCTGGATGCGTTCAGTGCCGCCTACCTGGATGACATCGCAGTGTTCAGTGCCACCTGGCCAGAACACCTGCGCCACCTCTGGGAAGTGTTGATGGCTCTGCGCCGAGCAGGCCTCACGATCAAGGCAAGCAAATGCCAGATCGGGCAGGGTTCCGTGGTGTACTTGGGACACCAAGTGGGGAGTGGCAAGGTGGCACCCTTGCAACCCAAAATTGAGACCATCCTGGCTTGGGAACCCCCCAAGACGCAGACCCCAGTGAGGGCCTTCCTGGGGCTCACTGGGTACTACAGGAGGTTTGTCAAGGGCTATGGAACGATTGTTGCCCCCTTGACAGAGCTGACTTCCAAGAAGCAGCCCAGGAACGTGATTTGGACTGACACCTGTCAGAAAGCTTTCGACACCCTGAAGACTGCCATGTGCACGGCGCCCGTGCTCTTGGCCCCTGACTTCTCCAAGGAATTCCTAGTACAGACAGACGCTTCAGAGCATGGTGTAGGGGCTGTTCTCTCACAGATGGCTGAGGAGGGCTGGGACCAACCCGTAGCCTTCATCAGTAGGAGGTTACTTCCACGGGAAAGTAGGTGGAGTGCAATTGAGCGAGAAGCATTTGCTGTGGTCTGGGCGCTGAAGAAGCTGAGACCCTACTTGTTTGGGTCTCACTTCCGGGTTCAGACGGACCACAGGCCCCTCAGATGGTTGATGCAGATGAGGGGTGAGAACCCGAAGCTGTTGAGGTGGTCCATCTCCCTACAGGGTATGGACTTTACGGTGGAACACCGTCCTGGTACAGATCACGCCAACGCTGACGGTCTGTCCAGGTATTTCCGCCTTAGTGACGAGGAACCCCCTGGGCAAGGGTAGTTCTCCCCACATTTCAGCTGGAGGGGACACGTGTTAGACCTGGCACCTTGGCGTGAGTTTCCCTTCCACTTTTTGATGGTGTGCCTTGATTGTTTTGCTGGTGTTGTCCGCTCAGGGCACTGCGCCACGGCTAATCCGTGCCGCAGTGCAAGTGCTCCCTAGGTAAAGTGTACCTGTAATTGATGTTCATGATTGGTTTGTTGGATTCACTGTCAGTCCCCAGTAAAGTGCACCAGGGGTGCCAGGGCTTGTGAACGCCAATGCTGCTGGTGGGCTTGCAGCGCTGGTTGCGCCACCCACAGAAGCGGCCTTGTAAAATGTGTCTAGGGTCTGCCACCGCAGACCCTGTGCGCGGTCCGGGACCGTCGCGCTGACTGCGCAAGTGCCCCCACTTGCCAGTCCCTAAACCTTCCCTTACCTACATATTAGCCACCCCTCTGGTAGGCCCAAGGGCAGGGTGCATTGTAGGTATAAGGTAGGACATGCCCTGATGTGTGTGGCATGTCTTAGTAGTGAATTACAGCCATTTTCGTTTTTCACTATTGAAGGCTACCTGCTCTCCATAGGCCAGAATGGGCTGCTGGAGTCACTACACGCTGTGACCCCAGTGGACTCAGAGAGCATGGTAGAATGTCAAGTTTGGTATGCCTGAACTCAGAATAATAAAATACTTCTTGTAGTCAAGTTTATTTTAATATCCTGGGTTTGTAAATACTACTTTTAGAAAGTTAGTATTTACTGACCTGACCATCTCAGTCCGCCTCTGCTGTGTGTGTGTGTTCTGCCTGGCAACAGTAAGGAGCAGGGTGGGGGGATCCCCAGAGACAGGTTGGCTGCCAGGTGGTGGGTAGAGAGGTGACACCTGGATGGGTGGGAGGAGTACACCTTGACTCTTGAATAGACCTGTGCTCTGCCACCACAAAGCCGGCGCCGCCCCCTGTGGAGCGGCTGATGTCTCTGCCCTGCTGCTGAAAGGAAAGAGCAGAGTCACCATAACAAAGTGCTCCAGAACTGGACTGAGCCAGGCCTAGGCCCCCTGGCGCTAAAGAACAAAAGAATCATGGTATAAAAGTAGGAGCCTGGCTCCTAAGAAATCAGAATCCTGTTTACCACAAAGAACCCCTACCCGACTAGAAGGAGAAGAAGACGCTGGAGGAGCTGGCCTGCTGCTTGCCTTGCTGAGAAAGGAGAGGAAGAGACTTACTGAAAAGACTTTGCTACTTTGTGCTTGAACATTCTCCAAGGGCTTGATCTGAGCTTGCCCCCTGAACTGAACCCCAGGACCAGTGGGTTCTCTGTGCTTTTGCTCGTCCTCCAATTCGAGCCGTGTGTGCATCCCGCTGGAAAGAGACTGCGCCCCTCATCGCCCCTCCTAGGGCCGTGACACTCGGAAGCTTGCCTGCCTCAAACCCGTGAGAGCCCCGCTCCGTCCAGAGCCGCTCTCTGTCCCCGGGCCAGGCCGCCTGCATCCCTGTCACCGCCTGCTACTGGAGCGCGCTGACCGCGCTATCACCCCTCCCGCTGGAAGCCGTCGGACGACTGTGATCTACGCCGGGTCATCTAGCTGCACTGACTGTGCCCTGTGACCCCGCTTCGCTATCCCCGGACATCTCAGGCCGCGCCGCCCCCGCTGTGGAGACCCCCCTGCACCGCCGTGCTAAAGGGTCGCTGGCCGCGCCTGCCTACGTGCCCGCACCTGCTGATTGAGGACCCAAGAACACTTCCCAAGCTGAGAGTCGCACCGGCCTGTGCCGACTCTCCACATCACGAAAGAAGTTCCAGTATCGGGCTCGGGGCCCGCAACGCCTTATTTCCCCGTTCGCAGGAGCCGATCTCTGTGAGTACTGGAACCACAAGTAACATTTGCAAGAGACTACAAGGTCTCCATTTGAAGCTACGAACAAAGAACATTTGCCTGCTTTACAACCTGGTGGCATAGCGAAAACGTTATTGGTCTTGTGATAAGTCTGCTGAGAGATATATACCTATTTTTACATAAAGAAGCGTATTTTTATATATATCCAAGTCTGGTGTCCGTTTCTGGGGGGATTGATGTATTTACTGTGTGTATGATTGTAAGTGCTTAACCAACAACGCCTGAGGAATCGCCTTGGCTGCTCACGCCACGCACCTAGAGGGTGAGCAAGGGTCATTCGCGAGGGGTTATCCTGCGCCCTGACGTGGAGGAGAGGGTCCCTGCTTGACACAAGGGCAACCTTGCGCCAACCAGAGACTCCCGACTCTAACAGGGGATCATTTCTGTATTCGGTAATTTACAGAATCGGTAAAATTACCGAATCGGTCATTTTACCGATTCGGTAAATACCGAATACAGAAATGAGATGTAGGGGGACTGTGTGGTGGGTGTGGGGATTCGTTATTTACCACCAACTAATAGTTGGTGGTAAATGACGAATATGTGTGAAAATGCATTTTTGTGCACTGTGAGGTGTGCAATGTGGCAGACATACATGCTCCTAGGGCATGTATGTGCGCCACATGTGCACACATGGACGAATCAGGGGTGCAACAGGGTGTCAATGTGACACCCTGCCACCCTTGAATGTGCTCCCCCCATTACCGAATCGGTATTTACTACACAGTAAATTTAGTTAAGATCTTTAAAAATCTACTAGTTTGACTTAGAATGAAACTTTTGATTTAAAAAGTTTTGAAATTTGGATTAAACTGATTTTAATCCATATTTTTGATTTTTCAAAATTTGTTCTATTTCTGATTGGTAAAGTTTTTGTGACCTAAAACTAGGGATACCATAGAGCTAGATCTGGCTAACCTAATCAAACTAACAGCTTTGGAGCTTAGGTTTTATTGTAGGTCTAAGAGGATACCGGCTCCCAATAAGATTAGGAAGGCAGAGTAGATTGGTTGTATCGTTCTTTTTATGTCCCTGTGCACACTTTATCACATTGCAGTAGTGTTTTATTATGGTCCTGAAGAAAGCCACGGTCATCTCTTTGAGACGCTAGTTGGCTGAAACATGTAGACCTACACTGAGACTACGTGTTCCTTATTGTTTGGTGTACACGTTTTACTCTATCATTTCTGCGTCTTTTACTGTTGATATCACTGGATATTTAATAAAGTAGTTTTCCTGTGTTAATCAATTTTAATATCACGCTTTCACACACTGCACCTCACTTCACTACACTATAGGCAGCTTCCTTCTATTTTTGGGAGTGATTTCCTCCAAGTTTATCAGCTAAAACATCCTTGAGCTCCTCCTTTTTATAGTAATTTAAGGAGTAGTAGCTCTTTAACCGCACCATGTGTGGTTAAGGGAGGTCCCAGATGATGAAGCATGCCACTTCGGTGGGTGATGGGACTTGGTCCTTTTTGAAAGGATCCCTGATCTAGGTTTGTAAGCTGGCATCTTCTGCTCATTTTTAGGTAGACCTGTATAGACCCACGGACTCTGTTGTTGTTCTAGTCTTGTTATTTGGGGATTTGCCCGTGCTGGTCTTTAAACTCCCTTAGACCCTCCACCCATTTTCGTTTGTTGACACCCAAAAGGTAAACACACAGCAGTGGGTGGACTTTGTGGACATCTCAGTGAAGGCACTAGAGTGCTGCATAGAAGGTAACAAGGTGAGCACTTATGAGGAGTTGTATAATTTAATTCTTAAAGAGCACATCCTGACTTACTGTGTACAAGAGAAGTTACACTGGTCTCAGTGGACTCCAAGCTGACTAGCCCTAGAGAGCTGGGGGAGTTAGCTGATGAGTGATTAATAGCCTGGTTTTCCAATCAGCACCACTGGGGTGATCAGAAGAAGGGAGGAATGGTCCCTTAGCCCCTCAGGGGAAATCCCAGGACAAAGAAGGTCAAAAACAGAAAGAGTCCTCACAAAACCCACAAAAACCTGCGCAAGGAGGAGGGCCCAAGCCAAACCAACTTCAAGTGTTAGGGGTTTCAGGGGAAGCCTCAAAGGTGGAAAAGTGCTTCTACTGTAACCAGCCAGGGCACAAAAGAGGAGCTACTGTCTGCACAAAGTAGCTCCCCACTAGTGGGCAGTCCCAGGGGATTGCTAGTGTAGGTGTGGAGATTAACCCAGAGTTGGGGAAGCGTTTGACAAGGGCAACCTTAGTATCCTTGGGTGAGGTGGATATTGTAAGCCTAGTCGCCTTGCCTCCCAGCATGGAAAGGTACATCCAGCTGCCTAAAATCAATCAAACTGAGGTTGAGACTCTTAGAGATAAAGGAGCCAGTGTGGCTATAGTCACAGAGAATTTGGTCTCTTCAGAGCAGATCGTACCTGGTATGTATCACCAGGTAACCTATGCAGACAGCAGAGCCAAACTCGATCCCATGGCAATGGTGAGTTTGGACTAGGGAGGGGTAAGAATGTGGTTGTGTCTCCTGCACTCCCAGTAGTGTGCCTACTGGGAAATGATCTTGAAGCGTCTGACTGGTCAGGGGTGAAGAGAATGGCCCATGCAAGGATGATGGATCTCCCTGAGTGGGTATGTGCTGGCACTAGGTCACAAGCTACCCATAAGGGACACTTGGACACTGTAAGAATGTGCCAAGCTCCCATGGATAAGTGCACAGCGTCTGGTGAGCCAGCTCCAGGAACTCAAGAGGTCAGCAGAAATCTGACCCTGAATGGGAGGATCTGACCGCTGAGGAAGGGATTCCATCCCTGCCAGGTCTGTCACATTTGGTAGAATTGAAAGGAGCTGGAGGACCCATCAGATGGTAGTTTTGTCAGGGACAGAGAGAGTCCCACCCTTGAGAGCTTGAGGCAGACCGCATCAAATTAAGAGGAGGGGGATGACAGTGTATACCGCTCAGGACAGTCACTGCAAAACATGCGAATGCAGCTGTTGTTTGGGAACACATACTTTTTGTCATATAGGTATGCACAGACATGCAGATACAGACATTTCGGAGAGAGCTTTTTCGGAGAAGAGATTGTGACTACACCTTATTTGTAGAACTTTCATCTGCGCATGATAAGGAACTGGGTCTGCTGCAAACACCCGGAGATTTTCTGATATATAATCACTTTGCTTCTGTAGAAGGGGTGGGGGGTTAGTCAACTTTGTCTAATATCATCTTTTTATGATTTATGGATTACTTACAATGGTGACCGTATTTGTGTAAAGCATTTTCTTACTTATTGTAGCACATATACTGCATACTAGAGGACGATAGTTAAAATAAACATTTTAAACTTCACTTGTGTCTCTGTCAGAACTTATTGTCAACAAGTACGAGTGCGAGAGTGAAAGGGTGTATCCTGTCACTGTGATTCCTGAGAGAGTCTCGAGTGTTATGTTCTGGGATGTCTAATCGCTTGTTCCTCTGTGAGTGAGTAGAAGGGCAAGTGAGACACTATAGCTAGTCAGTCCCGGGCTCATTGGTACTAAGATTGTAGGTTAACCCAGTCTCTGCCTTCTAAGGTTCTATGGTCCAAAGCACACTTCTGTGACTCTGCAGAATCTCTGCAACATGGCGCAGAAAACATTTAGTCTGGTACCTATTTGCGGGACCCCTGAGTAGTGCTTGTGCCTGTCCACAATACCCTTGCACCGTTTCCTGGAGATGTCCTTGGTGTGGGGGCTTTGCCTCCTCAGCTTGTAAGGTTTTCCTATTGCTGTAGGTATTTCAAGCTTGGATGTTAAAAGGTTTGTTAGCCACTATTGTTCTACCATTTGCTTCCCTTTCTCTTCTATATGGCTCAACCCATTGCATTTACGGCTCATTGCTGTGCAGCGGTTACGCAACACTTGTTTCAGCATGCAGTCCCCATTGCGGAGTCTCCTGTCCTGTTATATTTGTGGTCGAAGCGGACCCTGTGTTCCACTTAGAAGTTTTTTACTTCTTGGTTACGTTCACGGTATTTGATGTAAATGATAATACTTTTCATACTTATACTGTGGCTAATGTTCCTGTAGCTTATTGCCCATCTGCGATCATTGAGCTTCCTCTTACAGCCTGGGAGAACCAAATTTTGGTTTAATGGCGCCCTACCCCATCCTCTTGTTTCTGTTCAAATGGGCCCCTTAAGTATTGATGTGGCCACATGGCCCGTGTTGGCCGGTTTTGCTCCATATCCAAATTATGCTACAGCTAATGCGGCAGATGTGCGTTTGTTATACGCTCAAGTAGTCCATCTGTATAGAAGCTTGATTCAGTTTGTTGCCCATGCCTTTCTTTCAACTCCACCTGGGGCTGCACCTTCTGCGCAGGCTCCACATGGTGGGGGGGCTTGTTATTAGCCCTGTCATTAACCATTTCTGTGCCTATGACGAGCTGGACTCATCATGGAGGACAGTCGCCATGTGCCCACGACGAGTCCAGCTCGTCATGACACCTACCCACGGGGGAAGCGCTGACGCTCCCCCGTGACTGGTCGATACTTTTTCTTTTACTGGGAAGGCAGGGTAAGACCTTCCCCTGCCTCCCCCCGCCCCCCACCCCGCATCATCAATGACGTCAGCACGCGAGCCACGCTGACGTCATTGGAGGTTCCCCTTTGTTCTCCGTCGCGCAGGAAGCCATTTGCTTCCTGCGCGTCGGGGAAGAAAGAGGTGAGTTTTGGGGCTGGGGAGGGGGGATTTCAGTGTAAGAGGCCCCGATCAGTGGCATAGCTAGGGTGGGGGCACTATTTTGGGGGAGGACAAAGGCATTCAGATAAGGCTCGGCTTGCTTTCGTGGACGTTTGGGGACGGGCAGAGAAGGAATAGGACTCGGGTAATGTCCTCTTCTTTTTGTGCTGGCAGCTGTCCCCCCCTCTTCCTATTATCCCCTCTCTTTCTGTCTTGCTCCTCACTTACTGAAAACCGTGACTTAAAGAAACGGTTCACAACCCCTATTTCCTTCTTTCATTTAGTTGCTTCCCTGTGAAATGGATCCAAAAAAGAAAAACACTCTTCCGAGAAATGCCCTTTTTCTGACATTTTTCTATTCCAAAGTGCAGCAAGATGGAGAGAAATAGAAGGTTTTAAATATGAAAAATAAACACATAACTAAATAAAGCACGACAGAGTGGTTGCAAAGTGGCCAGATTGGTTTTATTTACATCCAAATACATCAGCATCACTTTACAGAGTTTGCCAGTAAAGCGCTACTTGTTTTCTCGTCTTTCTTTGAACAGCATTGTTGTTCCCAGGTGGGAAAGTGTACCAATCCTGGAGGTACTGCAATACCTGGTTGATGGGTGGATTGGAAAACACAATGTGTACCATGGCTCTGTGTTTATGGATGTGGTCATTTTATACCATACTGCTTACGTTTTGTAAGGACATAAGCAATGGACATTGAAACGGTTCCCTTCAGGGCCCTCTAGTCATGTCCTTAACTTTTCAGGTAAAACCACTCGCTGATTTCTGAATAGTGAGTGAGAGATCGTTAAGGTAACCATGTTGTTTCTGCTTACATTTCACATGCTTTACTTAACCTCTTCAGTGCCCATGACGAGATAGTCTCGTCATGGAGCACGGTTGCGCTGTGCCCATGACGAGACTATCTCGTCAGGAACCTCACCCACTAGTGCAACGCCCGGCACAGGAGGGGGAAAGGGCGTGGCACTGAAGGGGTTAATCTTGCATTCCCTATGAGTGGTTGCTTTTACTTTTTTTTTAGGCAGCTTATTACTCTTATCAAGTGCATAATTTGAATTGAGCCACATCCAAGTGTTTATAGCGGGCACAATTAGGTTATAGCTGAAGGCAGTGCGAGTTTCTCTCAGTGGGGAAGTATGGTGTTCAGTGGGGGAGAGAATGTGGCACTATGGCCAGAGCTGTCAAATTTGGAACTGGGGAACCGGGTTCAGCCTTCATGGCCAGTCCACCAGACCACTCTACTGAGGGAGCACATTCCCATGCTAGACCTTAGAAGGCCCCACTAGACCTTAGAAGGCTTGATGTCTTAGCACTAGCAGGTGTACCCTAGTGGTGTCAATTGTGGGTTAACCTTGAAGGCCTGTCCACCACAATCCATACTGAAGTTCATCTCCAGTCTTGCGGGCAGGCCTACGAAGCAGCACACCCTAGAGCAACAGTGATCCTGTCGCTGTGACTCTGTCACTGAGGTCACATGAACCTTGAGCAGGTTAGGGCGAGGCGAACGGTGTGACCTCACTGGGTACCTATTTCGGGTGGGTGCGTAGTGTTTGCAAGTATATTATGGTTTGAAAACAACTTGCTGCCTCCTTCCTGGCCTCCAGCAATTTTCAGAAACAATAAAAATGTCATGATAACTTTGGTGATTAATGTTCTTCCTAGAGAGAAATGGAGTTTTGTCTAGTGGAAGGGTTGACTCCTGGAAAGGTAGCACAGAGGGTTATTGTGCCTGCTGCAAAGAACATGTACCATGCAGATCACAAAGTGCACTGCTTTAATGGGGGGACCATGATGAATGGTCATTTAATGTCAGCTGTAGATGATGGATCCCTGAACAGTGTCATGTATGTGCATGTTTGCATTGTGCTGAGGGGATTACCAGGTAATTATTCACGCAGCTCTCTGATGGATGTCACATGCGGTTTTTCTGAGTCCCCAGATAGATCATGCAGTCATTGTGTTCTCTTTTGTACTGCCAGTCACCGGTGTATTCAACTGTGTAGCCTTGGACCGTGTCATGTATGTGCATGTAACTCGCATATTCGAGGTAACTATTAGCGGCGATACTACGTGTCTCTCAGACCTCTTTCAAGTGGTCGCCGTCCTTTTTCCCCAGCAACTCTCCCTCCCCAGGGGCGGCAATCTGAGAGATAGCTCCGGGGGCCACAAGCTCTAGCTACGCCTCTGCCCCCGATGTCTCTTTTATGCATTCCTGCTGCACGATCGTGCAGCAGGAATGGCCACTAGCACCAGGTTTTTTTTTCTTTTTTTAGGTTTGGGGTTGTTTGGGGGAGCGGCCCCTTAGGCAAGTGTCGCTCCCCTTATGGCCACATTATTTTTTTAATATTTTAAAGTGCAAACAAAATCAAAGAGGTAGCAGACGATACATTGCAAGAGAATAAAGTGATGTGTGCATGTTACAAACGAGTACAAAATACAAGTAGAGGTAAAATACTGCAATAAATGGCAGACACTCAGAAAACAAGAGCAAACGTTACGTTACATGAGGCAATGGTGGTAATTGTGCATGTATCAAAAGCAAACAAAATACAAGAGGTAGCAAACAATACGTTACAAGAGGAAAAGTGACATGTATGCAAGTTACAAAAGAGTACAAAGTACAAGTAGAGGTATAAAAGTGCAATAAATGGCAGACACTCAAAACACAGGAACACACTGGGAAGGCACTTCTATAGGCATGGAGAATAGAATTTCCTATAATGTAAATACTTCCTTCAGATAATAGAGAGGGCGTGAATTAAGTTTGGAAGTGTCTTTGCAGGAGGAGAACTTTGAGGTCAGTTTTGAAGGACTGGGAAGAGGGGCTGGTCCGGAGCTAACGCTGACTTCCAGATTCTCGCCGCGTTGCCTGTAAAGGATTGGGTCATCGATCTTTCCTTCTTGAATGTGGGAGGTTCAAGCAATAAATATTGCGCAGTACATGATGGTCTAGAGCCTCCAGAGACTTTCAGTTTATTCGCCAGGTAGCGAGGAGAGGAGGAGTGCAAGGCTTTGTGGGTGATACAGGCATTCTTGCAGATAGATCTTGCCTCGATGGGAAGCCAAAGGAGGGTGGATAAAATGGGTGTGATGTGGTCGCTTCTTTTGGCCCCATATATGAAACGAGCTGCTGAATGGAGAACATATTTACGGGGGGACAGGTGGGATTTGTGCAGGCCAGTAAGAAGAGAATTGCAGTAGTCCAATCTGGAGAGAACCAGCGATTGGACCAGGGTTTGAAGGTCTTGCTCCGGGAAGAAGCGCCAAATCAACCAAAGAAGGCACAGAAATTGATGTGGGAGAGTAGATTGAGTTTTTTGTCGAGTATGACACTAAGGGATTGTGCGCTGTCAACAATTATGGATTTTTTGTTAAGTAGATTCTTCTGATCCATCCATGATAGAGAAAGTGAGGAGGAGAGGAGGAGGAATTCAGTTTTGGAGGGATTCCGAATCAGATGATGAGTTAACATCCAGTTTTGAATGGATTCAAGAGTAGAGTTTAGCATGGAGAGATTGTGAGTGGATGTGTCTGCCCCCCGGGGGGGGGCAGATTTTTGATTTACTATTGTATTTGTTGTTTGGGGGAGCGGCCCCTTGGACAAGGGTTGCTTCCCTTTATGGGAGGAAGATTGTGGCCATTTCTGCACTCTTTGGGTGGAAGGATAGCAGTATGTTTTTAGGCCCATCTGCCCCCAAGGGGGACAGAAGCCACTAGACACCTGTGTTTTTTAAATTTTTGTGTTGGGGAGTGGCCGCAAGGGTTGCTCACCTTTTACGGGAGTGAATATTTAATTTATACTCTTAGGTCCACCTACCCCTTATATTTGTTGGTGGATTGTGTGTGGATTGGTGCATTATATGCATATGTGACATTAATGGTTTTTTCTCCATTTTATTCTAGTCTAAAGCTTTTGATTCCTGTTTCTGGTTTCAACAGTGGTTGTTCTGCAGTTTTGTGCAGTTGCATTTTTTTGGTACGATATTTTTAGTTGCTGTATTTACTCCAAATGAGTAATATTGTAATGTTTGAATGAATTTTTTTGTAAGTGATGTCATAATGGCAGCATATTTAGTTAGTGGTTTGAGCATGAAATTCTTTGCGATCTGTTTTGCATGGTCTTATGTGTAATTTATTTTCTCTTTCTTTTTAGTGGGATATTGTTGATCCATACTGTGTCTGTGTGTGCAGAGTAGGCGGTGGTGAGTAGTTTAGCTGCCTCTGGCAAGTGAGTGGTATTGTTTTGGAGTATATATGTGTTTTTGATAAAGGTGCTTTTTGTTTATTACTTATTTTACAAAGTGTTTGTTGTTGTTGACTTGTTTGACAAGTTACCTTTATTAGTAAGCATTATGGCTAGCCGTAGAATGACTGCTCAACAGGTGGTTGGTATGCTTCTTGAATCTTCCTCTGAGCATGATTATGAGACTGATAGTGCATCTGAGGGAGAAGAGGGAGGGGAATATTCTGGCAGTGAGTTTTCTCTCCACATGGAATCATCGGATGATGAAGGTACTCTCAGTGCAGATGAAGGTACTCTTGGTGTGGATGAAGCAACTCTCAGTGCGGATGAAGTGCCTGTTTTAGAGGAGGAAACTGCTGTGCCAATGGTGCAAGAGGCATCTGGATTGCAGTCTGAGGCTGCTAGGCTTCCTACTGGAAGTGCTGGACTTTGGGTTGATCCAAACATGGTGCAGCCGGTGTTGCCTGCCTTTAGCGGTGATGCAGGGTGTAGAGTGGATTGTGAACATTTTTTGCCTATACAGTTTTTTCAGTTGTTTATGGATGATGTATTTTTGGGTGAGATTGTTGAGCAGACAAATTTGTATGCTCAACAGTTTTTGAGGGATAACAGTGACAAACTTAGGCCCCAGTCTAGAGCTACCCGGTGGACGCCCACAAATCTGAAAGAGATTAAGAAGTTTTTGGGTTTGACTTTATTGATGGGTGTGGTAAGGAAGCCAAACTTGGCTTCATATTGGTCTACTAGCCCCTTGTTGGCAACTGCCATATTTCCTGCAGTTGTGACTCGTAATTGGTATTTACTTTTGCTACGTATGCTGCATTTTGTTGATAATTCTATGGCGTTGCCACAAGATCACCTTGACTGTGACCGTCTTTTTAAGATTCGGCCCGTTCTTGATCACTTTGTAGATCGATTTTCTGAGATCTATACTCCAGGGAAAGAAATATCTATTGATGAGTTTTTGGTCTCGTTCAAGGGCCGTTTGTTTTTTAGGCAGTACATCCCTAGCAGGAGGGCACGCTATGGAATTAAGCTGTATACGTTGTCTGAGAGTAGGACAGGATATGTTTTTAATTTTCGTGTGTACACTGGTAGAGATTCTACTATTGACCCCCAGGTTGTCCGTCCACTTTTGGAGTTTCAGAGAAAATTGTGTGGGATCTTGCTAGAAGACTGTTTAACAGAGGCCACCATTTGTACCTTGATAACTTCTATACTGCTGTGCAAATATTTAAGGAATTGTATAAAGTGGACACTTTTGCATGTGGCACAATCTGCTCTAACCGTAAAGGTTATCCAAAAGAGGTTGTTTGCAAAAAACTTCAGAGGGGGCAGTGCAGTTCCTTGCGTAGTGATGAACTACTAGCTGTAAAATTTGTGGACAGGAGGGATGTGTAAATGCTGACTACCATCCATGATGAGAGTACTTCACCTGTGGCTGTTTGGGGTCAGGTTGCTGAAGTGTGCAAACCTGTGTGCATTCTAGACTACAATAAGCACATGGGTGGTGTTGACAGAGTAGATCAGAGTTTGGAACCTTATACTGCTATTCGGAAGGCTTATGTTTCGTATAAGAAGTTGGCCATCCATTTCTTCGAATTAGCACGTTTCAATGCTTTTATTGTGTTCAAGGCGTGTTCTCCTGCGTCAAAGTTGACATTTCTTCAGTT
The DNA here is from genome assembly GCF_964204655.1 of Triturus cristatus. NCBI lineage: Eukaryota > Metazoa > Chordata > Amphibia > Caudata > Salamandridae > Triturus > Triturus cristatus. Next base: position 136,550,074 of record NC_140589.1, on the reverse strand, counting down.
TCAGCACTCTGTGATAGCTAGCCTTGTTGTTGTGGAACAGGCAAGTGTTCCTAGATTTGGAGTGGTGGAGGATGTGGCTCGATTGAAAGATCGCCACTTTCCTGATTACATTACACCCACATCTTCAAAAGATTTTCCCACTAGGAGATGTAGAGTCTGTTGGCGAAGAAGTACGCGGAAGGAGTCTCGTTATTTCTGTCCTGGGTGTCCTTCTAACCCTGGGCTATGTATGCCTGCTTGTTTTAGAGAGTACCACACGCAAAAGAAATTTTGGGAGCTTCCATGAGTGGTAAAGTGAACTGCCTGGTCTGTATTGTTTAAAAAAAATATTCTGTTTCAAATTTGGCATTAGTGCAATGTATTTAGTTACAGATTTTGTGTTAGTAGATTTGTATCTATTTGCAATTTGTTTGTGTTTTTTTGTATATAAAATCCTAAATGTGATGGCGGTGTGTGTAGGTTGGCGCTTGGCTGGAGGTGTGCGTGGACTGGCGCTTGGCTGGCGGTGTGTGTGTTCTGGCGCTTGGCTGGCGGTGTGCGTGGACTGGCGCTTGGCTGTTGGTGTGCGTGGAGTGGCGCTTGGCTGGAGGTGTGCGTGAACTGGTGCTGAGCTGGAGGTGTGCGTGGACTGGCGCTTGGCTGGCGGTGTGCGTGGACTGGCGCTTGGCTGGAGGTGTGCGTGGAGTGGCGCTTGGCTGGTGGTGTGCGTGGAGTGGCGCTTGGCTGGGTGTGCGTGGACTGGCCCTTGGCTGGAGGTGTGCATGAACTGGAGCTTGGCTGGAGGTGTGCGTGGACTGGCGCTTGGCTGGCAGTGTGCATGCACTGGCGCTTGGCTGGCGGTGTGTGTGGACTGGCACTCGGCTGGCGGTGTGTGAGTAGTGACTTGCTGCTGGTCACTACACACACTGCTAGCTGAGAGCCACTCCACGCAATCCATCAGTTTGTGTGTTGCCGTGTCAGGAATGTGGGCGTGTGGAAGTGATGGGCCCTTGAATGGCGCTGTCTGCTGGTGTGAGTGTTGTAATGTGATGGGCCTGCGGCGTGAAGGTTTTGTATGTGTCACACGTATGAAAGGTGTACGAATGGCCTGTAAAGAGGTCGGTGCCTTGTTGTGGCTTTCCAGCTCACGAGCTGTGAGTCAATGGTTCAGTTTCTCGTCCTTTTAATTATTAATAGTGCATTTCATTTTTGTGAAATCACTTGCTAATACAATTGTATATACAGAACCATTACTCACCCTCATGCCAAATCCAACCAGTATGTGTGTGTGTGCTTTAGGATTAGATGGCTGTGCAGTAATATTTGTCTTTTTGTCTTCTTGAAGCAGGGTGTACCTTGTCCCTTTTTGTGAATGTTGTGATGTGTTGGTTTTGTGCCTGGTGGTGTGAATGGTCTTGTGTGTATCACGTATGAAAGGTGTGTGAATAGCCTGTAAAGCGGTTGGTGCCTTGCCGTGGCTTTACAGCTCACGAGCTGCGAGTCATTGGTTCAGATTTTTGTCCATTTAATTATTGACAGTGCATTTGATTTTTGTGAAATCTCTTGTTAATAAAATTTAATATACTGAACCATCACTCGCCCTCGTGCCAAATCCAACCAGTATGTGTGTGTGTTTGAGGCTGTGCAGGAATCTTTGTCTTTTTAGTTTCTCTGCCAAGGTGTATGTTCCATGTAAGAATAACCCACCAACTGTAGATATTGTCGTAAACCCATGGGAGTTCATGGTGATGTCTCTCTTGTGAATTCCAAAAAGTTATTTTATCCACAATGTCCTGCAAACCTCAAAATGTCTGTTACATTTTCCTTGCAATATTGTACCGAAATTCTCACGCTGTAGAAACAAACAACTAATTATGTCAAAACGATCTGGTTTTGCAAGGGGGTCAACTGTCTTTTTGGCCCGTGCTTGGCGGTCATCTAGGGAAACCTACCAAACCCACACATTTCTGTAAATTGGACACCCGGGGGCTTCCAGGGAGGTAAGGTTTGCGTGGATTCCCCAACGTTTCCGTACCCAGAATCTCCTGCAAACCTTTGAGTGAGCCCAGTGATGCCACAACGTTCCCACACAAAAATGTGTGAAAAAAGTGATTTTTTCAGCTAAAATTGAGGTTTGCATGGGATTCTGGGTAAGGAAACATTGGGGGATCCACGCAAACCTCACCTCCCTGGAAGCCCCTGGGTGTCTAGTTTTCATAATGTGTGGGTTTGGTAGGTTGCCCTAGATGGCCGCCGAGCACCGGGCCAAAATCCCAAGTGACCCCCTTGCAAAACCAGGTGGTTTTGAGATAGGCAATTTTGATGTCGCCTCACTACGTTTTGGGCCCTTGCCTGTCGTGGGTACTTGGGCCTCCCACACAAGTGAGGCACCATTTTTATCGGGAGACCCGGGGGAATGCTGGGTGGTGGGAAATTTGAGTGAGCCCAGTGATGCCACAACTTTCCCACACAAAAATGTGTGAAAAATGTGATTTTTTTCAGCTAAAATTGAGGTTTGCAGGGGATTCTGGGTAAGGAAACGTTGGGGGATCCACGCAAGCCATACCTCCCTGGAAGCCCCCGGGTGTCTAGTTTTCAGAAATGTATGGGTTTGGTAGGTTTCCCATGATGAGCTAGGGTTCATAAACTACAGCTAGGCACTCTGCCAAAAAAGGGTCATTTTTCACTGCGAAATTGAGGTGTGACCATGTTGCATTTTGCGCCGTTTCCTGTCGCGGGCACTAGGCCGACCCGCACAAGTGAGGTACCGTTTTTCTTGTAAGACTTTGGGGAACGCGGGGTCGGTGGAAATTTATGGATCCACGCAGATTCCGGAACTTTCCACCACAGAAATGTGGGGAAAATGTGTTCATTTTGACAATTTTTTAGGTTTGCAAGGGATTCTGGGTAACAGACCATGGTGGGAGGCAGTCAAGTCATCCCATCCTGGATTCCCCCGGGTGTCTAGTTTCTCAAAAATGTATAGGTTTGCTAGGTTTCCCAAGGTGCCCGCAGAGCTAGGGTTAAAAAACTACAGATAAATATTTTGCCAAAAAAGGGTCATTTTTCACTGCGAAATTGAGGTGTGACCATGTTGCGTTTTGCGCCATTTCCTGCCGCGGGCACTAGGCCGACCCCCACAAGTGAGGTACTATTTTTCTCGTAAGACTTTGGGGAACGCGGGGTGGGTGGAAATTTGTGGATCCACGCAGATTCCGGAACATTCCACCACAGACAATTTTTTAGGTTTGCAAGGGATTCTGGGTAACAGACCCTGGTGGGAGGCAGTCAAGTCACCCCATCCTGGATTCCCCTGGATGTCTAGTTTTCAGAAATGTATAGGTTTGCTAGGTTTCCCAAAGTGCCCGCAGAGCTAGGGTTCAAAAACTAGAGCTCGGCACTTTGCCAAAAAAGGGTCATTTTTCAATGCAATATTGAGGTGTGACCACGTTGCGTTTTGTGCCGTTTCCTGTCGCGGGCACTATGCCGACCTGCACAAGTTAGGTACCATTTTTCTCGTAAGACTTTGGGGAACGCGGGGTGGGTGGAAATTTGTGGCTCCATGCAGATTCCGGAACTTTCCACCACAGAAATGTGGAGAAAATATGTTTTTTTGGACAATTTTTTAGGTTTGCAAGGGATTCTGGGTAACAGACTCTGGTGGGAGGCAGTCAAGTCACCCCATTCTGGATTCCCCTGGGTGTCTAGTTTTCAAAAATGTATAGGTTTGCTAGGTTTCACGAGGTGCCCGCAGAGCTACGGTTAAAAAACTAGAGCTAGGCACTTTGCCAAAAAAGGGTCATTTTTCACTGCGAAATTGAGGTGTGACCACGTTGCGTTTTGCACCGTTTCCTGTCACAAGCACTAGGCCGACCCGCACAAGTGAGGTACCATTTTTCTCCAAAGACTTTGGGGAATGCGAGGTGGGTTGAAATTTGTAGATCCACGCAGATTCCAGAACTCTCCACCACAGAAATGTGGGGAAAATGTGTTTTTTTGGACAATTTTTTAGGTTTGCAAGGGATTTTGGGTAACAGAACCTGGTGGGAGGCAGTCTAGTCACCCCATCCTGGATTTCCCTGGGTGTCTAGTTTTCAAAAATGTATAGGTTTGCAACATTTCACTAGGTGCCTGCAGAGCTAGTGTTCAAAAACTACAGCTAGACACTTCGCAAAAAAAGGGTAAATTTTTATTGTGAAAATGTGGTGTGTTCACGTTGGGTTTTGAGCCATTTCGTGTCGTGGGCTCTATGCCTACCCACACAAGTGAGGTACCATTGTTATTGGGAGACTTGGAGTAATTCAGATTTGTACAGCACCTGTTATTACCTATTGATTTTTGATGCATTTCTGCGTTCCAAATGAAAGACTTTGTGTAAAAAAGAAGTCATTTTGAAAAATGACCGATAATTCTGATGCTAATACGAGTATTCCCAATTTTGAAAATGTGCAAATATGTACTGTTTCTAAACTCTATAATTTGTTCCCATTTTAGAAATACATAGATGTCTTTCATACCGATTTTTCCATGTATACATTTTCCCACAATAATTTCTATATACCCAGAACATAATAAAAAACCATTGCAAATTGCTGCTCAGTTTTTGACTCTGGGTTCTTCGGTTTCTTGGTGAACCTACAAGTCCTATATATCCCTACAACCAGTAAGGTCCAGCAGATGTAATGGTATATTGCTTTCAAACAGCTGTCATAATTAGAAGAAGTTACAGGTGAAAAACGTTGACACAAAAGGCTGTTTTTTTCAACTAATTTTCAATTTTTCCTATATTTAACTTTTACTTTCTATAAAGAAACTTTGATGGATCTACACAAATGACCCCTTGCTGAATTCAGAATTTTGTCTACGTTTCTAAAATGTATAGCTTTCCAGGATCCATTATTACGTTCACACCCATTTCTACCATTAACTGAAGGGAGTTTGAAAGCACAAAAAATAGCAAAAATAGGCTATGTCCCAGAAAAATGCCAAAACTGGGCAAAAAATATTGGTTTTCTGTCAAAAGTCTGTCATTCCCTAAAAGCTGGGAAAATGGTGATTCTAGCCCCACAAACCCTTTTTTGATAACATTTGCAGGGGAAAACCCAGACGCTTTCATTTGCAGCCCATTTTCCCCCCAAAAAACAAAATTTTGCTGTATTTTGGCACATTTCTGTGACCCCTCCAGGGAAATCCACAAACCCTGAGTACCTTTAGAATCCCCATGATGTTGGAAGAAAAGGACGCAAATTTAGCGTGGATACCTTATGTGGTCGAAACGTTACTGGGGCCTCATCGCGCACTACCCCAAATAGCCAAAAAAAGGCTTGGCACAGGAGGGGGAAAAGGCCTGGCAGCGAAGGGGTTAAAAACTCTGTTGTGGGCAAACGTCCCTTTAACCGTGAAGACTTTCCATTTTGGATCACTCAAAAAATTGATTAGCTTGATGCTGTCTTTCCCCTTATGGATTCTATGGAAAAGCATAGGATCCCTACCATGTGTTTGCCTCGCGGTCTGGGTCCCCCTTGGCTGACAACAACACCTGTGGACTGGTGTTTGCTACTGTGTATACACTTTGTTATGGCACCCCCTCAATGAGCATTCTTCAGAACACTCTCAAACATGTACAGAACGAACATGGGGCAGGTCCTGCACTACATTTGGGGATGATGCTGCTGGGTGATTTTCCTGTAGTCTCCAAAATGATTATAATGTTAAAGGTGAAGCAGCATCCTTAACTATACACCGTCTTTCCAATGTGGCCACAGATGACCACATCTGTGAACTGCCAGTTAATATCTCTGATGATTATACGTCTTTGGGTCATAAACGTTTAGGGTGCAGACCATCTGCGCAATCTTTAGGCAAACCACCTCCTGAAAAGGAGAGTTGTCCGTTTTTTCTTAAGAAGTCTTGGGATAAATCTAAACAACAACTGCAGCCTAGGTCTCATTGCGGGTTACCGCCACTGGACGCTTTTGAATGATGATATGATTTGTGTGATTGTACTAAAATTAAGACTCTGGAACATTTTCAGGTTCCTGATCCTCGTTCTCCTAATTCCTTTCAGGAATCGTCTGATCAACAGTATGACATAGGTGGGTGACAAGATCACAGACAAGTCGAGTCCGTACAGCCCAAGTGGGACATGCAACACTCTTTTGATGCAAAAGTCAAGAGAGAGGAACTGCGTCTGTATAGAGCCCCCGTCCAAAAGATGACGGTTGCTGCTTTAACAGCGAAATATGCCCCAGGCGGTGAGAACCCTTTTCCTGAACAGGAGTTGGGCAGTGACACTCCTCAACAGCGCGGCAGAAGTTACCGTAGTGGGCCAGACACTCCACCAGTTTCTGGAGGCGAGAGCAACTGACACCTTTGTAACAGTTGAGACCGTGGACACCTGCGTTGCACCTCCTGATAGACTATATCATTTAGACATTCAGATTGAAGGTGACATTACACGCACCATTAATGTTATTTATTGGGATAATCTGACTTCTTCCTCTTACATTTTGCTGGCGGAGGTCAATTTGCCCCCCCCCACCTTTATGCTCACCTGTCCTCGAGGCGAGGAAGTGATTCTCTATTCTTTTTCCCATCTCGTCCCAGATGAGACCTAGTATGCTTATGCTTCTGAGTGGGCCCTAGCTCTAGCACCTGCCTTGTATCACAATCAGGCTGGTTGGGATAAGGATTCTCCTTTACATGCCATTCTGATAGGTTTAACCAAATAGCCTCAAACTCAATATCCAATTAAATGTGACACTAAAGCATCCGTTGAAGACATCCTTACGCAACTTGAGTATTAGGGTGTGATTGAGCACTGGGTCTCTGCTATGAATAATCCTTTTTTCGGATTTTGAAGCCTGATAGTTCTTATTGCAATGTCTTAGATTACAGGCATCTGAATAGTTATACGCACACTTTTGCAGTGCAAAATACGCATAGTATGGCTCTGATGAACAATATCCTCCATAAAAAAATCCAAAACTACACTTGGGTGCCGATCACGATCCGGCAAAAAATTCCCCCGTGCGACTCGTATCGGGTCTTTTTACCGTACGAATCGTACAAGTGCCGTACGAACTGGCAATCACGATTCGCATGGTAAAAAGTCCATACGAACCGCACTGGGAATCATTCCCCACACGTCCTCGGGTCGGAAAATGTGTCCGACACGTCCTCGGACGATTTACCTTACAAACGTGAAAAGCCAAGTCCGACCGAGGAATCACGATCCATCCCGTGCGTCCGAGCGTACAACCGTATGGAAAAAACACCGTCCGCACCGAACACCTATAGCAACCATGGAGACATGTGCCCGCATACGCGCCCAACACTCCCCCCAGCCCCCGTACGTCCGACACGTACCCCCGTATATGTATACCCCCACCCGTCCAGGTACACCCCAGTACGTTCCAGTCGTACCCCCACCCCTGGACGTGTCGTACCACCGTCAATGTACACCCCCCCACCCCTGTACGTGTCGTACCACCGTCAATGTACACCCCCCCTCCCCTGTACGTGTCGTACCACCGTCAATGTACACCCCAGTACGTTTGAGCCCCACCCCCACCCCAGTACGTGTCACAGCCCCGTCTACCTACACCCCAGTACGTTCCAGTCGTACCCCCACCCCAGTACGTGTCGTACCCCCCGTGTACCTACACCCCAGTACGTTCGAGCCACACCCCCACCCCAGTACGTGTCATACCCCCGTGTACCTACACCCCAGTACGTTCCAGTCGTACCCCCACCCCTGTACGTGTCGTACCACCGTCAATGTACACCCCCCCACCCCTGTACGTGTCGTACCACCGTCAATGTACACCCCCCCACCCCTGTACGTGTCGTACCACCGTCAATGTACACCCCCCCACCCCAGTACGTGTCGTACCACCGTCTATGTAAACCCCAGTACGTTCCAGTCGTACCCCCACCCCTGGACGTGTCGTACCACCGTCAATGTACACCCCCCACCCCTGTACGTGTCGTACCACCATCAATGTACACCCCCCCACCCCTGTACGTGTCGTGCCACCGTCAATGTACACCCCCCCACCCCAGTACGTGTCGTACCACCGTGAACCTACACCCCAGTACGTTCGAGCCCCACCCCCACCCCAGTACGTGTCATACCCCCCGTCTACCTACACCCCAGTACGTTCCAGTCGTACCCCCACCCCAGTACGTGTCGTACCCCCCGTGTACCTACACCCCAGTACGTTCGAGCCATACCCCCACCCCAGTACGTGTCATACCCCCGTGTACCTACACCCCAGTACGTTCCAGTCGTACCCCCACCCCTGTACGTGTCGTACCACCGTCAATGTACACCCCCCACCCCTGTACGTGTCGTACCACCGTCAATGTACACCCCCCCACCCCTGTACGTGTCGTACCACCGTCAATGTACACCCCCCCACCCCAGTACGTGTCGTACCACCGTCTATGTAAACCCCAGTACGTTCCAGTCGTACCCCCACCCCTGGACGTGTCGTACCACCGTCAATGTACACCCCCCACCCCTGTACGTGTCGTACCACCGTCAATGTACACCCCCCCACCCCTGTACGTGTCGTACCACCGTCAATGTACACCCCCCCACCCCAGTACGTGTCGTACCACCGTGAACCTACAACCCAGTACGTTCGAGCCCCACCCCCACCCCAGTACGTGTCATACCCCCCGTGTACCTACACCCCAGTACGTTCCAGTCGTACCCCCACCCCAGTACGTGTCGTACCAACGTCAATGTACACCCCCCCACCCCTGTACGTGTCGTACCACCGTCTACCTACACCCCAGTACGTTCCAGTCGTACCCCCACCCCAGTACGTGTCGTACCCCCGTGTACCTACACCCCAGTATGTTCGAGCCACACCCCCACCCCAGTACGTGTCATACCCCCGTGTACCTACACCCCAGTACGTTCCAGTCGTACCCCCACCCCAGTACGTGTCGTACCACCGTCAATGTACACCCCCCCACCCCTGTACGTGTCGTACCACCGTCAATGTACACCCCCCCACCCCAGTACGTGTCGTACCACCGTGAACCTACACCCCAGTACGTTCGAGCCCCACCCCCACCCCAGTACGTGTCATACCCCCCGTGTACCTACACCCCAGTACGTTCCAGTCGTACCCCCACCCCAGTACGTGTCGTACCAACGTCAATGTACACCCCCCCACCCCTGTACGTGTCGTACCACCGTCCATGTACACCCCAGTAGTTCCTGGCGCACCCCCAACACAACCTCCTAAGTACGGAGCGCACCCCATGCCCCAACATCACAACCGCATGTACGAGTCGTACAAAGCCACACACAAGGACATAATCGTACAACCAAATGGCCCATGTACACACCGTACACACGCTCAAAACGCATGTACACAACCAGGACAAACCAAACAACACAAGAATACACCATTGGAAAGGCACAAAGCCACTAAACATGGCCAACAACCACTAAAATAACACAATCACTGACCTGCAACTGCCAAAAACAAACAGAGGCCCAATACACCACCACTCCTTATAACACACCCACCCAAAATTCAAACACTGCCACACCCACCCATGGACCAATAAAAAGGGCCCACACACACAAACCATGAGCCTTTGCAACAGACTCACTGCTGCCAGACACCACAGAACCAGACTACAAGCTACACCACACCTTACACTTGCACACCTTCACACGACCACCCTCACAAACACCCTCTCATCACATTCACACACACACACACACAACCATCCACACCCCCCCCAACATCCACACACCCCCCACACCATCCCCACCCACACCCCTCACCATGCCCACTACCAAGAATCCAAAGTTCAGTCACCGAGAGTTGGAGGTCCTTGTTGATCAAATCCTCAGAGTCGAGCCACAGATCTTTGGAACATTGGTCAGAAGCACCAGCCAGGCAGCCAAAACAGCCATGTGGCAGACCATCGTCGATGCTGTGAATGCCGTTGCGGACACCAGGAGGACCAAGCAGGATTGCCAGAACAGGTGGTACGATCTGCGGAGGAGGGTCAGAGCCAAGAGGCAGGAGGAACACGACCAGGCCAACGCCACCGGAGGAGGGCCCTCCCGCAGAGCCGTACAGTACCATCCCTGGGAGGAGAGGGTGATGGCCATACTGCCGGTGGAGGCAGTTGAAGGAGTAGAAGGACTCCGAGACCCGGGTGAGTACACAAACAACGCACCTCACATGGGGGGAACTGCAACCACAACCAAAATTACTAACAGGCACGCAGCCACCACAAGCCATCGCATGACTCAACCACACTCCATGAGCAGGCACATGCCACTGCTGCCACCATGCCCCATGCACCCAGCTGGACAATGTCAAGTCACAGGCCACAGAAGACAACAACACATGACACGGTAACCCGGATGGCGGGAGGCTGGGCACCAAAAATCACATAGTGCGACTCCAAAGCAGACAACAATGCCCCCTGCCCATATGGCCTAGGTCACAGCCAGACAAACAGTGTGTCCCAGCACAGGAATGACTTGCCAGCAAATGGCGGACGCCTTGCATCAACACATGGGAGTGAAGGCACTGTTTTGCACATGACAGCAGCTAATGAACAGCCAACATTGTGAAAGAGTGGCAGCACACACCACCACAGCAGCAGCGCACAGACACACAGCAGACAAAATGGGTGCCTGGAGATCAGAAACAAACTCACCTCAACAGGCCAAGGGCCACTCAAAGATCTGCTAACAGTGTGTGCCCAGGAAGGTGGGCCAAGATGACAGAGGGTGACACACGGAGGGAGGGAGAGGGGGACAGAGAGGGAGGGAGAGGGGGACAGAGAGGGAGGGAGAGGGGGACAGAGAGGGAGGGAGAGGGGGACAGAGAGGGAGGGAGACACAGGAAGACGGACAGAGGGAGGAGGCTGACACACAGAGGGAGGGAGAGGGGGACAGAGAGGGAGGGAGAGGGGGACAGAGAGGGAGGGAGAGGGGGACAGAGAGGGAGGGAGAGGGGGACAGAGAGGGAGGGAGAGGGGGACAGAGAAGGAGGGAGAGGGGAACAGAGAGGGAGGGAGAGGGGGACAGAGAGGGAGGGAGACACAGGAAGACGGACAGAGGGAGGAGGCTGACACACAGAGGGAGGGAGAGGGGGACAGAGAGGGAGGGAGAGGGGGACAGAGAGGGAGGGAGAGGGGGACAGAGAGGGAGGGAGAGGGGGACAGAGAGGGAGGGAGAGGGGGACAGAGAAGGAGGGAGAGGGGGACAGAGAGGGAGGGAGAGGGGGACAGAGAGGGAGGGAGACACAGGAAGACGGACAGAGGGAGGAGGCTGACACACAGAGGGAGGGAGAGGGGGACAGAGAGGGAGGGAGAGGGGGACAGAGAGGGAGGGAGAGGGGGACAGAGAGGGAGGGAGAGGGGGACAGAGAGGGAGGGAGAGGGGGACAGAGAAGGAGGGAGAGGGGGACAGAGAGGGAGGGAGAGGGGGACAGAGAGGGAGGGAGACACAGGAAGACGGACAGAGGGAGGAGGCTGACACACAGAGGGAGGGAGAGGGGGACAGAGAGGGAGGGAGAGGGGGACAGAGAGGGAGGGAGAGGGGGACAGAGAAGGAGGGAGACACAGGGAGAGCAAATCAGTCCTTTGGTGTGTGGGAATGTCTGCTCGTCAGCAGGTGGACTGCGTGCATGTAGACAAGGGTGGCCAGTGCCAGAACCCCCCCTCTTCATCATGGCAAAACGCAGGGCCATGTCACAACCTGTACACGAGCACAAGGACAGCTACCTGCATCATATATGTGTGGATCCACTCCATGTGCACATGTACAGTGCTACAAGGAAGGCGCAAATGCATGGCTCACCACACCTGCACACTCCACTGCTGACTGCAGTCACACTTGACGCAGAAAGTAAGACTGTGCCACACATAGTTAAAGGGGCCAAATTGGTGCCCAAGGGACACACCCATGCACAAGTGCACTGTGAGTGGAATGCAAGACAGATCCTAATTCCAAGAGGAAATGTGCCAACTTTGAAACGGATGAAACATGGATGTCGCATGGACCAAAATTAACATTTTCTCTCTCACACACAGGTCAACGTCGTGCTGCACCCCCCAACACTGGGGGGGAACACTCACAGGACCCGGATCTGCAGGAGACCGATCCCAGCGGCAGCGACCACTCTCACCACTCTGTGGACGGCCCCGACCGACCTGGCCCCTCTGGTGTCCAACCACCTGCAGCACCTGCGTCAGGTACAACCGTGCCAACCACCACCCCCACTCCTGCCACATCCCAGGAGACACCCAGGATCCCTGCCCCAACACCACAATGCAGCCAGGCTCGCCAGGAGGGACACGGTCTCCCGGGCACCCAGGAGGAGGCAGGCGACAACGCCAATGCCACCCCTCAGGGGTCCCGGAGACCCGATGTGCCCACAAGTGCAGGCCAGACGCAAGTGGGCAGGGGTGGTGGGAGTGGAGGACGGCGGAGGCGCGAGCCTGACCAGTTGGCTGGGGATCCGGTATTTTCCCATGTCCGTAACATCCTGGACTCATACCGGCAGGACACCACGGGCATGGCCCAGGTTGTGTCCGTCCTCGAGGGGATCAAGGTCCAGCAGGCCCAGCAACATGCGGAGCTAATAGCCTGTCTACTGGTACACCAACGGAGGATGGAGGACAGACAGGCTGAGCAAGTGACGGCGTTCCAGGGGATTCACGCTACACTCCGTCGGATGGCCGACACCATGGCCGACCCTCCCTGTGCCAGAAGGCGGAGAACATCACCACCCACAGGGAGGGATCAGGAGGAGGAGGAGGAAACATCCGACGGAGCATCCCAGACGTCGTCACGGCCTGCTGCTGAGGTTCCCCGCAGGAAGCCGGGTCGTCCACGGAAAGGACCGTGAGGGTGGCTGCTACATCACCATCTCCCAGGACACCTGGCCTGGCACCTGGCCCACTGGAGCAACAGCATCACAGCATCAAGAGACATTCTCTGCCACATGGCCCTGCTGGTCACTGGCTGACCAATGTTGACAAAGACTGTGGCATGGACTCTGAGGATTTCCAATGGCAAGGACACCAACTCCCCTACTGAACTTTGGATTCCCTAATCCCGGAAAGCCCCTCACTTTGCCCCCCCCCCCCCAATAATAAATCACACTATTAAGAGTAGATGCCTGCTGGTAGCATTATTACCTAACATGTGTCTTGTACAGTCTAAACATGCCTGAGTCATCTGTTCACTTCAACCATCCACACCCTGGGGCCTGAGTCTGGCACAGGACACATGGGTCACAGTTTATTAGGCAAGACAGACATGGAGCACCATACACACCCGTGATGTGCAGAACCAGCTGAGGGGGTGGCCGAACAACCGTGCTTACAGACACATTGAGTACAGCAACAGTCATGCGCAGAGGTCAGGGATCCTGGTCAGTGTCCTGGGGGTCACCCAGGTATGTGTAGACAGGTGGCAGAACCATGTCCTGCAAGCTTGAGTCCGGTGGATGCAGAGAATGGGGTAATGGACAACGTTGGATGCATGGGGATGGCACATGTCACAATACCCACACAGTCATGGACATCATGCCCAATACACAGTCTCAGCACACACACACAGCTTGCATCTTGCCACTCGACACATTGACACATAGCCACAATCAGGGAATACCATGCCAGACATGCAGGATGCACCGTGCCAACACACCAGCATTGACTGAGAAGAGGCACCTTGGAGGCATAGGGACACCTTTATTAGTCATGTATTCGGGATTGCAGAGGCAACTTGCAGTACACATGAACACATCATGTGGAGTAACATGTGGGTCCAACACTGGCACCCCCCTTCTGCAGCACAAATGCGTGATAGCCATGGAACTGGCACACAAGTGTCGGCTAACAGCTAAATACCCACAGCTGCACACGGAGAGCCTGACATACACCATAGATCCGCTGATGTGGAAGTCCCACGCCATGTCAAGACAATGTTAACCGTATGTGTCCGAGGGCAGTGTCACACACATTGATGCCATCATCACAATCCACTATCCCATCACTGATGACTGACAACCAGGCAGCCCATCTATTCAGGTGTACCCAGCTGCATGTCGTGTCCCATGGGGATGCGACATGTCTGCAGAGGAACCAAACCCCGACCGGGGCAGTGTGGACACATCGTGAACAACTGCCACACCCAATACACCCCAGATGCATCCCTTACCCCATGGAGACTTCCAAACGTGTCCGTGCTTGTAACGCTGAGTCAGCCCACGATGTCATGTCCATGAGGAATAGCAGTGCCACAACAATGCAACCAGCAAACGGCATGCGCAGGTACCTGGGGAAGAGAGACACACAAGAAGTCAGCCACAAAAAGCACAGCCACTTGCATGTGCATTGACTCAACACATGTATGGATGACAACATGCTAGGTCACAATTATGACTGGGGAAATACTACCATCACTGCCACCATCACTCCAGTGACACACCCACACACACCTCTGACCCACGTGCCATACATGCAGGTGGAGACACACATCACAACGCATGCCACACGGTGACCAATGCGTGCACACTCAGACACTGGTACTCACCACTAAGCAAAGAAGTCGCGTATGAGCCGAGTCCGGATGTCCTCTTGCGGCTCCACATCCTCCACATCACTAGCCCCATTGCCAAGCCCTTCGTCCTCCACGGGTGGATGGTCCTCGTCATGTTGATTCAGGATGAGTGGCACAGCTCTTTCAACTGCCATGTTGTGCAGCATGCAGCAGACCATGAAGATCTTGCAGACCTTCGCCGGGGCATAAGGGAGTGCACCGCCGGTCTTGTGGAGGCACCGGAATCGGCTCTTCAGCATGCCAAACGTCCTCTCTATCACTCGTCTTGTCCGGCCATGGGCAGTGTTATAGCGGAGCTGGGCCGGCGTGATGGGGTTGCGGAGAGGTGTCAGCAGCCAAGGCATGTTGGGATAGCCAGCGTCCCCTACATGGGAAGCACATGGACATCGTTAGAACTGGTGAAGCGGTCGTGCTGGTCGGCTATACAGAATACAGGACAGACAGACTGTACCCACCAACAACACATGCCCGTTCGTTGCGCAGCTGCATCATCATATCAGGCATCCCGCTACGCCTCATGATGTAGGCATCGTGTGCTGATCCTGGGAAACGAGCACAGACATGTGAAATCACCATATTGGACAGACACACCACAAGGGCATTGATGGAGTGGTAGTGCTTCCGATTGCGGTACGCCACCTCCCGTGCATGTGGTGGTACCAAACCTACATGTGTCCCATCTATGGACCCAATGACATGGGGCATCCCTCCCAGGGCATAGAATCCACGCTTGACCTCAGTCATCTGTTCTGGGGTTGGGAACTTGATGAAGTCATCCAGGTGAATCAACATGGCCTCCAAGAAATCATGCAGCACACCGCTGAACATGCTCTGGGACATGCCACCAACATGAGCTATGGTATTTTGGAAGGTACCCGTGGCAAGAAAATGTAGGGCAGCCATTACCTTCAGCTGGGGTGTCAGTGCCGTAGGATACCTGTGCTGCGGTTGCAGGTGTGGTGCCAGTCTCGCCGTCAGCTCCAGAATCAACGGTTGGGTGAAGCGGTAGAGCCGGATCCTGTCATTCTCCTGCATGGTAGCCAAGTCTGGAATTCTTCGGGCAAGAGGCGGCGCTCTGCAGTAATTTGGAAGTGACAAGGAGGAGTGAGTGCACTACGAGAACAACTCATGTCTACTGAGCACATGTAAATCTGGCAATACACACATGCTACATAGGGAGTCAGGTATGTGCTACATGCCCAGGACACGTATGGATGCAAGGTGACACTCCTTCCAAGACCCAGCTACACACGGTGATTGAGAACCTCCCCATGCCACGCCATGGAAATAGCTGTGTCCCAGTGCAAGTGCACAGCCCGACGCAAGACAGGAGTGACATACACCCACACATCTGCAGAAGTGGGATGCCGATTGCAGAGACTGGTAGCGGAACACTGGAGCCACAGGTCACATGACATTACACTAGTCCAGCCCACACACCTTGCCATGAAGGTGCACATGTCATGACTCACCACACATTCCTTGTGAGGATGCTGACATGGCCTTGTCACGCTACTCCGTGTCCCATGCATACATGTGCACCTCACATCCAATGACACATGTGGCATGGTGTGCGGAACAGTGTGCAATGACAATCTACACACAGCCACATGTTGGTTGCTGCAACGGCTGCAGCTTTTGAGGGTGCTACAACATCAACCTGATGTAAATCCCGGACACATATATGACATAGTCACATTGTGCACTGTGGGTAGTGACAAGTCATGTGTCATGACCCCTGTACCGGGCATCATGGGACACTTCCGTGTGTTGGTGTCCGTGCCATGCCAGTGACGCTCACCCCAAGTGCGCAGTCCCACATGCACACATGTCAAAGGAGTCAAGGGCATGCCTGGCACACATTGCACCCTCACACAGTACACATGTACACATCTCATCATACATCTGGTGCCTTCTCCACTCAGGAGGCATGTTCCACATCACAGCCTGTGACAGCTGTGCCCCACACATGTAGTAATGCACAGACGATGCCTTGATGTCCATTCCTGGACAAGTTTGTACATCCATGGACAAGTATGTCCGCCCTATTCCTACCTGTGTGTCGCCTATCACCACAGTGATGTGTAAAAACCGCCGTACTTCTGCTGAGAGGGCCTGTGTATGTTCCCAAATCACTGTGGGAGTGCTGCCGTATGTGTACCCATCGTGATGGCGAGCGTACAGGCATTTGTACGGTCCGTGGCACTACGAGTACGCATACGCGTGCAGACCCATAGTGATAGTGAGCGTAGATGCGTGTGTACGGCCCTATCACTATGGGTCTGCACGCGTATGCGTACTCGTAGTGGTACGGACCGTACACTCGCATGTACGCTCACTATCACTATGGGTCTGCATGCGTATGCGTACTCGTAGTGGTACGGACCGTACACACGCATCCACGCTCACTATCACTATGGGTCTGCACGCGTATGCGTACTCGTAGTGGTACGGACCGTACACTCGCATGTACGCTCACTATCACTATGGGTCTGCACGCGTATGCGTACTCGTAGTGATAGTGAGCGTACATGCGAGTGTACGGTCCGTACCACTACGGGTACGCATACGCGTGCAGACCCATAGTGATAGTGAGCGTACATGCGAGTGTACGGTCCGTACCACTACGGGTACGCATACGCGTGCAGACCCATAGTAATAGTGAGCGTACATGCGAGTGTACGGTCCGTACCACTACGGGTACGCATACGCGTGCAGACCCATAGTGATAGTGAGCGTGGATGCGTGTGTACGGTCCGTACCACTACGGGTACGCATACGCGTGCAGACCCATAGTGATAGTGAGCGTACATGCGAGTGTTCGGCCCGTACCACTACGAGTACGCATACGCGTGCAGACCCATAGTGATAGTGAACGTAGGCATGCATGTACGGGCCGTTGCCATGCATTTGGGGTGCCCTAGGGCCCCGAAACGCACCGTACCTGTGTGTGGTGCTCCAAATTACATAGGGGACAAGTATTAAGGCCTACATGCATGCTGGTTGTCATGGAGACCAAGTTCAAATTTCGAAATTGTTCTGGAAGGTGCACAGCAGAAGTCAGTTGGAATTCTTCTACTTTGTTGCAATGTGTTTGTGGGGCTGACATCATGCAGGATAATGAAACCGATAGAGAACCCACAGACTGCTAGGTTTGAAGGGATTGGTGGAAACATAGGATGCAAATGTGAGTGACCAATCACTCTGTACTCCTGTGCATGAGACTGGGCAGAAGGGCACATATAAGGCAGCCAGGTCCCATGAGGGAGCACTTGCCTGCACATCTTTGCATTCGTCGACCCAGCTGCTGCTACTGATTCCCTGGAACCATGTCAAGGGCTGTGGAGAGGACACAGCCATTCACCCTGGAGGAGAACATGGCTCTGCTGGATGTGATCCTCCCACAGTACTCCATGCTGTATGGGCGACCAGGGTATCAGGTGAGTGCATAGGCCACTGCCACAGACTGTCCCTATGTTGTGACTGTGACTTCTGCCATTGTGTCCAGGTGTAACACACATGCCATGTACTGTCGGGGGGGTCCCAGGGGGGGGGTGCCTGATGTCTCCCAGCAGTGCCCTGCGACAGGAGGGGTGGGTGCAGAGTCCTCCCAGCAGTGCCCTGAGACAGGAGGGGTGGGGGCCTATCACTCACAGCAGTGCCCTGAGACAGGAGGGGTGGGTGCAGAGTCCTCCCAGCAGTGCCCTGAGACAGGAGGGGTGCGGGCCTATCACTCACAGCAGTGCCCTGAGACAGGAGGGGTGGGTGTGATGCACAGTGTGAGCCTTGATCATTGATTGTGACATTGCCATCATTCCACCTGTGTACCCACTGTGGCACGTACTGCTTTTTCCCTCACCAGGGGATGATGTCCCTATGACAAAGGTGCAATGCGTTGGCTGCATGACATGCCTTGTTGTAACCAGCTAATTTGTACCCATGTGTCTCTCTGTGACATGTGGCTGATGTATTGATGTGGTGTCACTTGTTCCTCCTCACAGGTAGGCGCCACTGCCAAGGAGCAGATCTGGCTGACCGCCGTCAGTGCCGTGAGGGGTGTGGATGGTCGGAGGCGGAGCCTGCCCCAGGTGAGGAAACGCTGGCAGGATATCCGGTGCTGGATGCGGAGGATTGCACGGCTCCTGCTGGGGGACTCACCTGAGAGCCACAAGAACCGCGGCCGCCGCCGTCTGAGCCACCTCCACAGGCGTGTGCTGCCGGTGGTCTTTCCAGACCTGGAGAGGCGCTTACAGGCGATGCAGCAGCCGGAAGGGGGTAGGTACATGTGTGTTTGTTGTGTGTCACCGGCATTTGTAAGGGCACAGTAGCATGAATTCACTGGCAGGGTTTAAAGGTGCTGTGCAGATCCTGTTTGCCCCAGTATAGCGCTGTGCCCCTGCCACCCTTCCCCTCCTTGCAATGTGTTCCCTGGTCTGTGTGTAGTCACTCCTTCACAAGGTAATGTAGGCTGGCGCTTTGTCCACGAGAACAATGACTGTAGCATCATGTGTGGGGGTGGTGTGTAACAGGTTGTGGGACCTTGCCTGTGCACTGTCAAGTTCACTGCATGTGGGTTCCATGTCAGTTGGCACTGATGCTGACTCCAGACATGGGAGTTGGTCTCTCATGTGTCATGCCTTACAGCGCGCATGTCCTATGTAGTGGCCTGTGACATGATGTGCATGAGTGTGCGATACACATATTGCAGGGATGGTGACGTGTGTTGCAGTCATTACCATTCAGTAGCATGTAGTTGTGTGCCCACTACTGTCCCCTGGGGCAGCTCTTCCTCAGTGGTGTATGTGTCATCATAAACGTGGCCAATCTCAGTGTCTACAGCGTAGGTTGTGCTCTGTGCCATTGTCCCCTGTCACCATGTATATTGACGTGCTATTTTGTACAGGTGTCCACTGTGCAGCCTGACCTGATTGTCCTTCTTCATACTCACAGTTGCCAGTGCCTGTGTGTCTTGTTATACTCATCTGAGGATGGGCACTGGTACCTCATTATTTGTACAGGCGCACCTTGGCTGTTTGGCGTCCAATCTTGCTTTTTGCCTGCCCCTGTGTGTATCACCCAGACTATGAGATGTTGGTGCCGCCTGTGTCTCAACAATTTGCCTCGTGTAGGGTCTTGTTGGGGCGGGCAATGCCTATGTGTCAAATCCTGATTTCCACTTGCTGGGTCTGGGCAGTGTGTGATGTGTCTGGACACACACGCAATGTGCAGTGACCGAGTCATGTTGGGCATGTTTTCAGCATTACCTATGCAGCATGTGTCTCAAGTTCATGGATATGGTCCCTGGTCATCGGTATTTTCGCCAACGCTGTGTGGTGCAGATGCAGTGCTGGATTGTCCCCAGGGCCTGGGTGCTATGTCAGACTCCGTTTCCTGTCTTTAGCTATTGTCTCATGCTCTCCATGGTATTTCAGTGGCATGGTGGCTCAACCAACTGTGTGTTTCATGCCCTACATCGGTACCCTGTTCAGTAGATGTTAGGGATCTTCCTTTTCAGGCTATGCAATGTTACCTATGTAGATTGGACTCATGTGACAGATGTGTACAGGTGTCTGATTAATTTCTGTCTCTCCACCCTGCCCACAGCATCGTCGGGGGACACAGAGGGAGACATGGACACAGACCAGGCGGAGGGACCGAGCACCAGTGCCAGCCGTGACATCAGGTCTGGCACATCGAGTGGGACAGAGGCGGAGGAGAGTGTGGCCGAGGACCTGTCGACTGGCACATCAGACTACGAAGCTGACAGGTCCGAGGAGGATGTCTCCGAGTGGGCGGAGGCTGCACCAGCAGCTGACAGCGGAACAACACCTCGCACCGCCCCCTCAGTTTCCATCAGCCGCCTCCCACTTGCTCGTGTCCTTTCCCAGCGTGCCCGGTCACAGCATGTCTCCTTCCTGCCAGGCACCGCACCCCCTGCCCCTGTCTCCACTGCTGCCGCCAATGCAGAGTCTGTGGACATCCAGCGGCAACTGCAGGTTGGTCAGGCTGCGATCCTTAATGTCCTCCATGCCCACGGCAAAACCCTCACCAACATCGAGGCTTTCTTGGAGGGCATTCATTCATCGCAGGCTGACCAACGCAACTTGCTGAGGTCCATAGACTCCACACTGACTGCAGCAGTGGGTCTCCTGCAGCGCGACCTCCCCCCACCTACCCCTGCCCCATCCACACTTCCCACTCCCATGCCTGTCCCACGTACACCCAGACGTCGGCATGCACCCACATCAACGGACACGGGCACCACACCAGCAGGGAAGGTCCACCGCACTCCTCCTGACACGCACACACAGGGTGAGGTAGGCACACCCACTGGGTCGGGGGGCAAACGTGTGACACGCAGCCATAGTGGGAGTCCGCATTCCACCCAGTCCACTCCCTCCAAATCCCCTCCCCTCAGCTCTCCTGGCCACATCTCCCCCAAGGACTCCTTCATGGCCGCTCTGTCCCTGAGCCCCACAGTTACACCACCACGCAAGCGGTCAAGGAGGTCCCCGGTCAGGGTGGTTGAGTCTCCCCCCCCTGTCTCCACCCTCCCCCAGTGGCGCTGCGACCCATCCCTCTGACCCCCCCCCCCTCCTTGGGGCCTGAGGTCCCTTCGGGTGCAGGGGACTCCCTGGAGGACCTTGCAAAGGTGTGTAGTGCCATCCTGGCCTCCGCCTTTGGCCCTGCCCCACCCCCTGTGGTGGAGTCCTCCATCCCTGCACCCACAACGCCGCCCCTTTGCCCTGATGTCCCTGCGGTGCCTGTTGCTTCCCCCCCCCCTGATGCCCTCACCAGTGTGGAAGACGATGCCATTTGACTGTGCAGGCAAGGTAGGGGACACGCATCCCACTGTGTCCCCCATCCAGCTGAGAATCATTGACTGCCCTATGGGCTTTGTGAAGATTGAACTGCCTGCGATCCACGGACATTGTGCTCATGCTGAATAAAGCTTAATTTTTTTTTCATTATCACACTACTGCTATGCTGGTATTGGTGTTGGTGGGGCTGCTACATGGTTTTGGGTGGTGTGTAAGGGTTTGGGTGTGTGGGATGTGTAGTAGTGTACTGCTCATTGGTGGGACCCTGGGATCTGTGTGCCATCACAAGGTGTTGGCTAACTTTCTTTGTTCATGTCAGCAGTTACTGCATGGTGCACTTGTCCCAGGGTGTATTCCTTCCTCTGTGTACC
The DNA here is from genome assembly GCF_964204655.1 of Triturus cristatus. Classification (NCBI taxonomy): domain Eukaryota; kingdom Metazoa; phylum Chordata; class Amphibia; order Caudata; family Salamandridae; genus Triturus; species Triturus cristatus. The sequence continues at coordinate 136,528,283 of NC_140589.1, read as the reverse complement.
CAGCTTTCTTCCCTGCAGGGTGTTCCCAATGTTTAGCGCAGAGCTGTGTCTACATGAGCTGTGTGTGTGACGGAGCCCTTCTACTTTGGCCATGCATGCAGGGCCATGTCTCCACCTGCAACAATCGTGGCATCCTTGGTGATCACTGTACTTGTGTGTGGAGTCTGTTGACATGAGTTCATGGGGACATGTTCCCTTGTAGCCAGTATGCATGTGGATAATTCTGGCCTCACACACATGTGTTACACCCCTCCTGTCTCAGGGCACAGCTGGGAGGACTCCACACCCACCCCTCCTGTCTCAGGGCACTGCTGGGAGGACTCCACACCCACCCCTCCTGTCTCAGGGCACTGCTGGGAGGACTCTGCACACACCCCTCCTGTCTCAGGGCACTGCTGGGAGTGATAGGCACCCACCCCTCCTGTCTCAGGGCACAGCTGGGAGGACTCCACACCCACCCCTCCTGTCTCAGGGCACTGCTGGGAGGACTCTGCACACACCCCTCCTGTCTCAGGGCACTGCTGGGAGGACTCCACACACACCCCTCCTGTCTCAGGGCACTGCTGGGAGGACTCTGCACACACCCCTCCTGTCTCAGGGCACTGCTGGGAGTGATAGGCACCCACCCCTCCTGTCTCAGGGCACTGCTGGGAGGACTCTGCACACACCCCTCCTGTCTCAGGGCACTGCTGGGAGGACTCCACACCCACCCCTCCTGTCTCAGGGCACTGCTGGGAGGACTCTGCACACACCCCTCCTGTCTCAGGGCACTGCTGGGAGTGATAGGCACCCACCCCTCCTGTCTCAGGGCACTGCTGGGAGGACTCCACACCCACCCCTCCTGTCTCAGGGCACTGCTGGGAGGACTCCACACACACCCCTCCTGTCTCAGGGCACTGCTGGGAGGACTCTGCACCCACCCCTCCTGTGTCTGGGCACTGCTCGGAGTGATAGGCACCCACCCCTCCTGTCTCAGGGCACTGCTGGGAGGACTCTGCACCCACCCCTCCTGTCTCAGGTCACTGCTGGGAGGACTCCACACCCACCCCTCCTGTCTCAGGGCACTGCTGGGTGGACTCTGCACACACCCCTCCTGTCTCAGGGCACTGCTGGGAGGACTCCACACACACCCCTCCTGTCTCAGGGCACTGCTGGGAGGACTCTGCACACACCCCTCCTGTCTCAGGGCACTGCTGGGAGTGATAGGCACCCACCCATCCTGTCTCAGGGCACTGCTGGGAGGACTCTGCACACACCCCTCCTGTCTCAGGGCACTGCTGGGAGGACTCCACACACACCCCTCCTGTCTCAGGGCACTGCTGGGAGGACTCTGCACACACCCCTCCTGTCTCAGGGCACTGCTGGGAGTGATAGGCACCCACCCCTCCTGTCTCAGGGCACTGCTGGGAGGACTCCACACCCACCCCTCCTGTCTCAGGGCACTGCTGGGTGGACTCTGCACACACACCTCCGATTTCAGGATATGTACGCTTGGAACATACACGGTGGGGGTACGCTCAATGCATTCGAGGTGAGGGTACGAGTCTACTTACACTGGTGTGGTGGGGGTACGCTCCATGCATACGCGGGTGGGGGTACGGGTCGTACTTACACTGTTGGGCTGGGGGGTACGCTCCATGCATACGCGGGTGGGGGTACGGGTCGTACTTACACTGTTGGGCTGGGGGGTACGCTCCTTGCATACGCGGGTGAGGGTTCGAGTCGTACTTACACTGTTGGCATGGGGGGTACGCTCCATGCATACGCGGGTGGGGGTACGGGTCGTACTTACACTGTTGGGCTGGGGGGTACGCTCCATGCATACGCGGGTGGGGGTACGGATCGTACTTACACTGTTGGGCTGGGGGGTACGCTCCTTGCATACGCGGGTGAGGGTTCGAGTCGTACTTACACTGTTGGGCTGGGGGGTACGCTCCATGCATACGCGGGTGGGGGTACGGGTCGTACTTACACTGTTGGGCTGGGGGGTACGCTCCATGCATACGCGGGTGGGGGTACGGGTCGTACTTACACTGTTGGGCTGGGGGGTACGCTCCTTGCATACGCGGGTGAGGGTTCGAGTCGTACTTACACTGTTGGAATGGGGGGTACGCTCCATGCATACGCGGGTGGGGGTACGGGTCGTACTTACACTGTTGGGCTGGGGGGTACGCTCCTTGCATACGCGGGTGAGGGTTCGAGTCATACTTACACTGTTGGGCTGGGGGGTACGCTCCATGCATACGCGGGTGGGGGTATGGGTCGTACTTACACTGTTGGGCTGGGGGGTACGCTCCATGCATACGCGGGTGGGGGTACGGGTCGTACTTACACTGTTGGGCTGGGGGGTACGCTCCTTGCATACGCGGGTGAGGGTTTGAGTCGTACTTACACTGTTGGCATGGGGGGTACGCTCCATGCATACGCGGGTGGGGGTACGGGTCGTACTTACACTGTTGGGCTGGGGGGTACGCTCCTTGCATACGCGGGTGAGGGTTCGAGTCGTACTTACACTGTTGGGCTGGGGGGTACGCTCCTTGCATACGCGGGTGAGGGTTCGAGTCGTACTTACACTGTTGGCATGGGGGGTACGCTCCATGCATACGCGGGTGGGGGTACGGGTCGTACTTACACTGTTGGGCTGGGGGGTACGCTCCTTGCATACGCGGGTGAGGGTTCGAGTCGTACTTACACTGTTGGGCTGGGGGGTACGCTCCTTGCATACGCGGGTGAGGGTTCGAGTCGTACTTACACTGTTGGCATGGGGGTACGCTCCATGCATACGCGGGTGGGGGTACGGGTCGTACTTACACTGTTGGGCTGGGGGGTACGCTCCATGCATACGCGGGTGGGGGTGCGGGTCGTACTTACACTGTTGGGGTGGGGGGTACGCTCCATGCACACGCGGGTGGGGGTACGGGTCGTACTTACACTGTTGGGCTGGGGGGTACGCTCCATGCATACGCGGGTGGGGGTACGGGTCGTACTTTCACTGTTGGGGTGGGGGGTACGCTCCTTGCATACGGGGTGGGGGTAGGGTCCGTACATATCCGTCCCCACGCTATGTGATGTTTGTGCGGCCCGTACCCAGGCCTTTGCCACGTGGGTACGATCCGTCCCGCCATTGTTGGGGTGACGTGTGTGTGGGCGTGGTACGAATCGTACCCACGCTCTTCAGGCGTGGGTACGGGACGTACCTGTCTGGTTGTGTTGCCGGTTCGCGTGGTGACGGACTTCCGTTGTGGCGGTCGCTGGCTTATCAGGACACGCCCCCACCCCCTCGTGGTGACCAGGGCATGGGAGTCAGGTATGTCCAGGCCATGTGTGGTGTGTGACTTATGTGGTTGTTTTGTGGCCTGCCCTGGTCGTGCCACCCCCACCCCACCCCACCCCACTTTCCCCCCTCCCTTAGTTATTCTGACCTTCTGCGGCATCTGCGTCGTAACCTGTAGAGGAGGTGTACTGCTATGAGGGCAGGGATGACTCGTAGGTTCGGGTCCATGTCTGTCCGTCGCGTACTGGTACTCCTTGATCGCGTCATCCTGTCGCGTACGGGTCCTCCTTGATCGCGTCGTCCTGTCGCGTACGGGTCCTCCTTGGTGGCGTCGTCCTGTGTGTCCGTCACGTACTGGTCCTCCTTGTTCGCGTCGTCGTCTGTCCGTCGCGTACTGGTGGTCCTTGTTCGCGTCGTCCTGATTTCCCGGCAGTTTTTGGCTGCCGCAAAATATTCACCGTGCGGGGTGACGTCGGTGCGAATCGTGATTCCTGGGTCGTGAATGGCTGGCTGCGAGCGTCCGGACGTCAGGTCGGCGCTTTCCCGGATCGCATTGGTAGGTGTTTTTTTGTTCGGTCGGGCTTTTTTACGATTCGTACGGTAATGGTGTACCCGTGCGAATCGTAATTCCTTGTTTGTAAAAATTGACGACCGGGTACGCGTCGGACGGAGAATATGCTCCGTCCGACGGTTCGTACCCGGTTTTTACCGGATCGTGATCGGCACCTTGATTTTTCTAGCGGTTTTTGCAGTCACAACCTAGCTCCTGAAAGCTGTGACTGGCCTGAGCCCCTCAGTTCCCAGAGGCGATACGCCCATTTACCAGTGTCTTTTTGGCACATATTCTGCCCCTTTTACATGACATGAATCCTGAAGCTTTGTCCTATGTCAATGACATATATCTTACAGAGGATAAACTCAATCTTCATTTGGCGAAAGTGGATCGTATTACTACACGATTTGCTGAATTTGATTACAAGTTCAATTATGCAAACTGCACATTGCATTTTTTGTTGGACTTTCTCTTGGTTAGGCATTGACCAATGAGGGTAGGGATTTGGGCCCTCACTTTTTGGAGAAATGTGCACAAAATTGCAGTCACTGCTTGAATTTTTTAATTTCGGCAGAACATACATGCCTGAATATCCCCATCACTTATAAATCGCATCTATACCCTCCTTCTGAAATGCATTTTTCTTCCACTGAAATATTTTTGAATGCAGAGCAAATGGCCACCCTTAAAGAACGGCCACATACTAAAGGTAAACTCATCTTTGTTGTTTCACCTGTGCCTCCCTTAGAGGTGGTCACAAAGACTAGTGTCCCTAATTCAAAAGCCCTTCACTCTCGCTGAATTCAATGGGTAACGTCTTTAACATCTGTTGATGTTTCTTTTGTCTTGGACCTTCCTCACAACCGCAAGAGTTTCTTTAATATGAACATGTTCATCGTCTGCCTTCTTTGCTTCTTCCTCTTGGTCCGTATAAATGTATCATTTACACTGATGGTTCAGCACAACCGGCTATCAGTTCTAAGCAGACTTATTATCCAGCTTTTGCTATTGTTGTAGGCACTATGATCGATGGACTTTTCCTCTCCACTTTGATTCAGACACAGTCACTTGGTAATTGTACAGCACCATTGGCCGAGTTGAGAGCTTTGCTTTTGGTTCTTGAACATTATGATCCTGAGTGTGTGATTCGTTTTATTGCGTACGATCTATCAATGATAATTAGCATTTTTGGAAGCAAAATGACTTTCAGAATTCTACAGGTAGCACAATAAAGCATAAAACGCTTTGGGTCTAGGTGGCTAATCTTAAAGTTTGCCTACCTCTTACACATGCTGTACACACATTGGGACATCAACGTGCTGGAGTGCATGCTGTTGGGAATTTAGTGGCTGATGAAGCAGCCAAATCTGCATTTGCCGCAACTGAAGTAGCCTCTATGACTAAAATTGATGATGACATTGTGACTGCCATCACCACATCTCGAGATGGTATTGCTTTCCCGCAAGGATTTCCTTCTAAATACACTCATCAGTTAAATGCTGACAAAGGTTTCTTTATAACAATTCCTGTGGTTGGTGATCACTTGATACCCAACGTGGACCCCAGACACTCTTTGATAGTGGCCGCTTATGAGGGTATAGCTTCTGCGCATACAAGGGTTGCTGCCACTGTTTCACTCTTACAGCAACGTTATTAGCGTCAAGGCTTATACCAGCAAGCTTGTCATTATTTTCTATGTTGTGACATTTGTAAACAAATTAAGTGTTCTACTGTGTCCCATTCGACTCAGACACATTTGTATATTTCAAATCAGCCTTTTGGTGGTATTTATCTTAATCATTGCAGTCCCCTTGTTGCAGATAATGCATTCAAATATATTTTGGTTACATTAGATTCTTGCTCTAGATTGCTCTGGATCTGGCCACACCGCTCGGCTGTTATTAAGGATTTGCAGTTCTTTATCGGGACTTGCGCCTGTGGTCCTTTCCATTCAGACCAGGGCCTGGCTTTCACCTCTAAGGCATACCATGATTTGATGACGTCCATGGGGGTGCAGGTGCACTTCTCGTCTCCATATAGGCCTGAGGGCAATTCTGTTGTGGAGCAGATGAGCCGTGACTTAAAGTGGTCTTTAACAACGAAGGTATGGGTCATGGCTGGTATGGCTGGTTAAGTCGTCTTTATGGGAATAACGTGTTCTTAATAACCTCTCTGAAAGATCTCTGAAATGCTCCTTCATGGTCTAGACATTGTGGTGGCAGCCGCACCCTTTGACAAAGATAACCACTGTGCTGTCTTACAGGATCTACAAAAATGTTGCGATGCTCTGGCTAACAGTCATTTGCCTTCGACTCTCACAATTGGTCCAGCGCTTCAGATTCCTGGATCTGGCTGGCCTCCTAAAGTTAGTGATCTGGTTTATGAAAAGGTGGTGATTAAGAAAGAATTCAGTCCCTCCTGTAGTGCTCCTGTTCCAGTCCTTGGTCTTGAGGGTACCCGAACTGTGATTTTGCCTCCACTTCCAGGATTCAACGATAATCACTTTGCTTCCATACAACATGTCAAGTTACACCAAATGGCCATTTCTGAATAGTATGCCTAGAGGTGTCCACTCACAGAATGTCTCTTTACAGCCCATGAGCACCACCCTTGCTGATCCTCCCCAGCTGCTGGAGGGGGATATAGAGTCTTCAGTTGACCTAGTACCTGTTTCACCTTCTTCACACTCCATAATGGACATTGTTTATTCTGATCCTCCAGTCGAGACCCCTGCTGCCTCAAGCCTACATGCAGAATTTGAGCCTCCTTTAATCCAACTAACTTTTTCTGGTTCCTAACTTACTATGTTGATCAAGATGACTTTTCTTTGGACAGTTCTTTGTTGTCTTCGGTTTTGCCCACATCACCAGCACGAGTTTGTGTTTTAATCTCCTGGTTAAGACGCATTTATCTGGTTCCACTGTGGATATATATCTGGATCCTGTTTGTTCATATAGATTGGTTTTGTGACTGTTTTTTTCCATTTGATCAATGGCCATTACCTCCCAGAATGTTCTGCTGCAGAACTGGTCAACGGAGTGTAAGCCCCACATTCATCCTCAGATAAAATCAAAAGGGACCAGTCCCTTGAAAACATTTAAGTGGTCCCAGTCACTGATGGAATTGTTTTGGGTAAAGTACTATTTGATTTATTTGTTTCTACAGAAACCCTCCAGATATCATACCAGTTTCCATGGGTGATGTCATAGTACCTGGGTTATATTCGGATGATTGGGATGTTTCTGAATTGCAAAATTACGCTGTCTTTGAATCTGAAGATTTATATTTAAATTCCGCTAACTATGCTGATTTGTTATCAACATTATGGACATCATTTTTTGCATGGAGCAAATGGACAGTGCCCCCAAAATAATTATACTCAATGGAGCATTGCCCAACTCCATCTTATGGTAGTTCAAAAACACAAAAGATAATGTTCACCAGTTATAACTTGTCAGACCCCAAATCATACTATTTTAAATTGGTTCCTACTGCCTCTAAGAAATGCATGCTTACTCAAACCAAACTAATCTACACAGCATCCTTTATTGAGGAACTAGCCATGAAAGGCTATGATTTTTGGAAAGACAACATTGACTTGAAATCAGTTTTGGGCACTAAGTCCTGGCAAATCCAAGGTACAGAATCCCTCTTTCTTGCATGTATCATACCTACACAAACAATTTTTCTAAATGTTATGTTATGTTATGTTACGTTACCCAAGGGTGTCCTGGCGTTGTTACCAATCTTAATAGCTACGTTACAGAAAGCAGGATAGAAGAAAGCGCATGCCTTAGAGGGTGAACAACCATGTCTTTAATGCCCTTCTGAAAGACAGCAGGTCTGTCCGGTTTCTAAGCTGGGCCGGAAGGGCGTTCCAGGCCTTGGCCGCCCCTACAACAAATCTTCTGCCTTCCCAAGAGAGTTTTTTTACCTTGGGGATAGCGGCCAATTTCGCTCCCCGAGAGCGGAGATCCCTAGAGGGTATGTACCATTTTAGGTGCTTTTGCAGATAGACAGGTCCTGTCGCATGGAGAGCCTTAAAAACAGTGCATAATGTTTTAAAAAGTATCCTTTACTTCACTGGAAGCCAGTGCAGTTTCTGAATTTCTTTCGATATGGGTGCAAATTTAGGGGTCCTGGTCAATAGTCTGGCTGCTGCATTTTGCAGCCTCTGTAGTTTATTCAAGAAACGTTCCTGGATATTCAGATAGAGACTATTACAGTAGTACAATTTTGACATCACCAAGGCGGAAACCACTGTTTTCTGGCTTCCTGTAGGCAGGAAAGGCAGAATTTTTTTTGAATTCCGCAGGACGAAAGATGTAGACGAAGAGACTGAATTTATTTGGGCCCCGAGATTCAGCTTATCATCTACAATTACTCCCAGGTTTTTTACTTTTGGGGCTGGGGCTGGGAAGTTTCCCATACTGACTGGCCACCATTTAGTATTCCAAAAGGTTGGGGCGTTTCCAAATACCATGACCTCTGTTTTTTCGGAGTTCAGTTTCACGCAGTTTTCCGCCATCCAGTGACTCACTGCCATCATACAATCATGAAATCTGATTGCCAAGCTGTCCTCCTGACCAGGCTGCACGGATAGCACAATTTGCGTATCATCAGCATAGGATGTTAAGTCAAAATCCAAGGTCTTAATAATGGGGGCCAGAGAGGACACATAGGGCCCGATTCACAGAACTAACTTAAGACAAAATCCTAAACTTACTACCATTTTGGTATTCACAGAAGGCACTTACTCATTTTGGTATTCACAGAAGACACTTACTCATTTCGGTATTCACACAAGTTAGGACTCCTAACTTTAGGACTCCTAAATGCCTTCTGTGAATACCGAAAGCCTTAAAATTAGGATTTTTCTCAGTTTAGTAGTAGTATAGTTAGGACTCCTAACTTTAGGACTCCTAACTGCCTTCTGTGTATACCGAAAGTCTTAAAATAAGGATTTTTCTCAATTTAGTAGTAGTAAAGTTAGGACTCCTAACTTTAGCACTCCTAAATGCCTTCTGTGAATACCGAAAGCCTTAAAATTAGGATTTTTCTCAGTTTAGTAGTAGTATAGTTAGGACGCCTAACTTTAGGACTCCTAAACTGAGAAAAATCCAAATTTTAAGACTTTCGGTATTCACAGAAGGCATTTAGGAGTCCTAAAGTTAGGACTCCTAACTTCTGTGAATACCGAAGTGAGTAAGTGTCTTCTGTGAATACCAAAATGAGTAAGTGCCTTCTGTGAATACGAAAATGGTAGTAAGTTTAGGATTTTGTCTTAAGTTAGTTCTGTGAATCGGGCCCACTGACATTAAACAGGGTCGGGCTCAAGGACGAGCCCTGTGGCACTCCACAAGGCAGGATAAATGGTTTAGAACAGAACTCACCCATGGATACCACCTGGGATCTGTCAGTGAGAAAATATTTTAAGAGACTCCAGGCCTTGCCCTGAATCCCGCAAGCCCAGAGCCGGTCCAGCAAACGCTGATGGTGGACCGTGTCAAAGGCCGCGGAGAGATCCAGTAAAATCAGGGCTGCCCTTCCTCCAGAATCTACCGCTCTCCTGATCTCATCCATTGTTTTTAGAAGTGCTGATTCTGTGCTATGGCCACTTCTGAAACCATACTGTGTGTCATCTAGAGTCTGCGATCTGAGAAGAAAGGCGGCCAATTGTGTATTTAAGGTCTTTTCCACCATTTTGGCGGGTAATGGGAGCCTGGATATGGGGTGAAAATTAGAGGGTTCCAAGGCATCTAGGTTAGGTTTTTTCAGTAGGGGTAGGATTGAGGCCTTTTTCCAGAGCCTGGGAAAACAGCCGGTCTCAATCATAGAGTTAAAAACTGGGGTCAGGGCTTTACTTAGTGGTTCTGCCATTTCCCTTGCAATGGACACCGGACAGGGGTCGAAGGGTGATCCGGATCTTGCAGTGTCCAGCAAAGTGCGTACTAGTTCCAGAGTGAGTGGCTCAAATTTCTCGAGTACTACCTCGGGGCCCTGGTAAACCCTCCGTCCCTCCTCGTCGCTTCCCTCCACTGGGGAACCATTCAAGGCCGAAAAGATCACATCTACTTTGTTCAAAAAGAAGGATGCGATCCCTTCACAAAGTTCTGCGCTTGGTTGCAGTTGGACAGGACGCGGGTAAGACAGGTCCAAGACTGTTTTAAAAAGGGTTTTGGCTGAGTCTTTCGCAAGCTCAATTTTATTAATGAAGAACTTTTGTTTAGTGACAAAGAGCAGGTGTTTGTAGTTTGCTAAGGCTTTCTTATAAGCCCACCTGTCGGCTTCCTTGTACTCTTTCCTCCAAGCCCGTTCTGATCGTTTACAGGTATGTTTGCCTTGTTTCAGTTCCTCTGAAAACCAGGGAGCTGATGGTGTCGATCTCTTGGGTCTTATATTCCTGGCTGGAGCAAGTTTATTACAAGCCGAATTAACCCAACTAGTGTAGGATATTGCCCCTTCCTCTGCTTCTAAGTTTGCAGGAGAAAAGGAGGCCGAGAGAAGATCGTGAAGAACCCCTGTATTCAATCTGTTCCAGGGACGAACCTCAATATGCTTCTTCCTCCCAGGCTCACCTAGAGGGGGTTCCTGACTAGTAAGGTTAAACAAGATGGCCGAGTGATCAGTCCAAATCAGAGGCCTAATTTCTGTGACCTGCAGGCCAGGGTGATTGGGGAAAATACTGTCAAGCGTGTGCCCTGCCAAGTGAGTGGGAGCCATAACATGTTGTGTGAGTTCCACGCTATTCATAATATCTAAAAGAGTGGCCGTCTCAGGGTTTAGGAGCATTTCCAGATGGTAATTGAAATCTCCCAACACTGTATAGGAACTCTGACAGATACTATCTTCTAGTAGATGACCAATCGCTGATTCGAAAGTCTGCTTATTCCTCGGGGGTCTATAAAGTAAGATGCCCTTGAAATTGTGGTGACTTGATATTTAGAAATTAAAGGCCAGTGCTTCACAACCCTCATTGGTTATGGGTGAAAGATTGCCTTGAAAGAGCTGGGGTAAATTATGGCCAGACCTCCCCCTTTTTTGCCCCCGCCCCTGTTTAATACGTAGCACACGAAGCCTGGCGGTGTGGCTTTCAGCAGATCCGGGCCTGAGGCATCATCGGACCAGGACTGAGTTACAAAAGTTATTTGGATGTTGCTGTCCTCAATAAGGTGAGCGCATTCAGTACTATGTTTAATCAGGGATCTGGTGTTTAACAATGCGCATTTACAGGCCGGTGCTTGGGCCATTCGGTAACCTTGCCCAAAGTCGGTATCCTTGTAGGGTGCTAAGCATAGCAGAGCAGGTAATCTGGAGTTGCAGCTAAAACATGTTCCCGATTGTGGAGGTACCTCCGCATTAAAAGCCCACACCTCACAGTTAAGATTTCTCCCTCTCCCCCTTATGCTCATGAGTTCCCTTTTCGAGTAGCACACCCGGACACCAGTACAAATGACCGGTGACACAGGGATTTGGGCACTAGGCACGGGCCAGGCGCAGACGGGCGCAGACCGGCTTGCCGTTGGCGCGCCTTCGGCGCGCCGCCGGCGCGCCCGCTGCGCGCACGCGCCATCGCCCTAGATATAGCGTATGGGAGACAGACGCTAGACTGCTCCCCACGCTACTCCAAAGATGGCGGCCGCGCCGGAAACCAGCTGCTAGCAGGTAACCTCGCCGATTAATGATTACTTACTGGGTAAAACAGAGTAAAAAACGATTTAAGCTGAGTAAAAACACTTAAAAGCCTCGTTTTTGCAATGTCCCCAAATAGAAGTTTAAAAGCACAGTAATTCTATACAGTTTAAAATCGCTATAGATTTGAATAAAAAACAGTGGTAATCTCGCACGCAAAGCAGCGAGCACTTCACCTTCAACTCCCGGCTCAAGCCTCAAGAGTGGCAACGTAGCGCGCTCGCGCCATCGCCTTAGATATAGCGTATGGGAGACAGACGCTAGACTGCTCCCCACGCTACACCCAAGATGGCGGCCGCGCCGGAAACCAGCTGCTAGCAGGTAACCTCGCCGATTAATGATTACTTACTGGGTAAAACAGAGTAAAAAACGATTTAAGCTGAGTAAAAACACTTAAAAGCCCCTTTTTTGCAATGTCCCCAAATAGAAGTTTAAAAGCACAGTCATTCTATACAGTTTAAAATCGCTATCGATTTGAATAAAAAACAGTAGTAATCTCTCACGCAAAGCAATGAGCACTTCACCTCCAACTCCCGGCTCAAGCCTCAAGAGTGGCAACGGAGCGCGCTCGCGCCATCGCCCTAGATATAGCGTATGGGAGACAGACGCTAGACTGCTCCCCACGCTACACCCAAGATGGTGGCCGCGCCGGAAACCAGCTGCTAGCAGGTAGCCTCGCCGATTAATGATTACTTACTGTGTAAAACAGAGTAAAAAACGATTTAAGCTGAGTAAAAACACTTAAAAGCCTCGTTTTTGCAATGTCCCCAAATAGAAGTTTAAAATCACAGTAATTCTATACAGTTTTTAATCGCTATCGATTTGAATAAAAAACAGTGGTAATCTCTCACGCAAAGCAGCGAGCACTTCACCTCCAACTCCCGGCTCAAGCCTCAAGAGTGGCTTGAGCCGGGAGTTGAGTGTAATGACACGATACAACAGACTACTTGTCTGGGGTTAGATAAAATAAAAGGATTGAATACTCCAATTATTCTATTTGTCCCTTTTGATGATTGGCAATCTTATACAATTTATACTGAAGACCAACTAAATAGTATGATACAAAACAGTACATTTAATTCTTCAGTTATGGCTCCGAGTGGGTGGTTGGTGGGGCCGGTTGACACTGATATTTGTCATGCTAATTTTTTTAACTCCACATCTGGGTTCAGATCAAATAGACCTGATCCTCGATATTCACAATCCACACACCCTAACACTGTTACCACTTACTCAGTGGGTAAATGATGTCAACAATGGTTAACACATTCCACATTGTCTGTCCTGAAATAACAATTCTCTCCTGTCCGAATAAACTAAGTTGTATGATTTACTTTTGGGTCCAAAATCCCCCCGTTCCAAATGATTTGTTTACGCAGTTTATAAAGAAATTTGGAAATTGTTGCAGATGGAAGCTGCAGTGTGTTTACGCCAAATTGATCAAAATACGGTTTAGATAAAATTGTATCATCTGTAATTGATATTGTGCAAAGTGAAGTATCTACCTTGTATCAGAGTCAAACACAAATTCAATTAATTATGCACTTTAGTTGGACATTTCAAACACTCAGCAATGGATGCGTTCCTTGGCACTACCTTAATTCTACCACTTTGCTGTTACCCTTAAATTTGACCCATAAACAGCAATCAATGGTTAGGAAGGCTGCTAGCTACACCATGTTACACATAGAGAAACTTGAACAACTGCCCTTCACTATAGCGGAAACACATTCATTAGTCTTGTTAATGTACAGGGTTATTTGATTGCCCATTTCAATCTTTCAGTTCACTGTCTGCATTAACAATTTCCAGATAGGTAGATATCTACCTCGTGGGAGCAGCTACATGCATGAATTGGGGTCCCTGCTATTTACAGCTTTTTGTCAGCAGGCTGCGAGAGAAGTTTTTCTTACAGGGGAGGAATGCAACTCTATTGCAGAGGCATTCCCCTGTTTGTCAACATGTAAAAATTAATGGCACCTGTAATGTGTCTGCCCCTAATGTGGCTTGTTATTTAAAAGGAACTTCTGTTCCAGCAATTATTCCCACTCTCACATTGCTTTCGGATGGAAGCTATCTTGTCCTTAATAATAAGGACTGTTCCGGTTTATGGGCAGGAATCCTGTATCTGGTGTCCGTTTCCCAGTTAGTCACTTGCTGCAACAACTTTCTGTTTCCCCCTCCTCACGGAAGTGTAGATAGGCTGTTTTGGCCTTCCATTCCAACTTTCAAAACGGATTTGAATAAACTGAGCAGACTCAAAGCATTATTGTTTTAACAAGAAGTGTCTCTCACTTCAGCTCGCTAAACCTTCGAATTGCAGGTGGCCAAGAAAGTCATTTGCACCCCACAGTGTCAGAAGGCCTTTGACACTCTGAAAGAGGCTATTAGTTCATCACTTGCACTACTTGCTTTTGACTACACAAAGGAATTTGTGGTTCAGACAGATGCTTTAGAACAAGGGATTGGGGCAGTGTTGGCACAAGTAAATGAAGAGGGCATTGATCAGCCAGCTGCCTTCAGCAGTAGGCGATTTGTCCCCAGAGTCAATGATGGAGTGCCATTGAGAGGAAAGCCTTTAATGTGGTCTGGTCCCTGAAGAAATTGAGGCCATATCTGTTTGCCACTCAATTTCATGTTCAAACTGACCACAGACCTCTCAAATGGCTCATGCCAATGAGGGGGGATTATAAACTGTTGAGGGGGTCCATTTCCCTATAGGGGTTGGTGGACTTCACAGCGGAACACAGACCTGGGACTGCCCATGCCAATGCAGACGGACTTTCCATGTTTTTCCACTAAGCAGATGAGGACTATCAGGGTGTAGGTTAATAACCCATCACCTTTCATCTGGGGGGTTGTGTGAGAAAGTCATCCTATTGGCCCTGATCACACCAATGTTTGTTGATTGATACTAGTAGTAACTGACTCTGATTGTGCCCAGTGCTCTGCTTTAAAGGAATATGGTGGTTAGGTATAATTAGAATTTGCTGTGACAGACCCCTGTAAGTCCTTAGTATATAATAACACAGGGGGATTGAAACTACTGATAAGTCTCTAGTAGGTGATAGGGCAGGGAGGCTTAGTGGCCCAGTAGATTTCCTGCACTGGTGTGTGCACTGTTGTGTTGTCTGCGGTCATTTTAAAGGCACCCTGCTTTGCAGACTGCTTTTAAAATTAAATCATGCGCAAATTTGACTTTGGAATTACAGGTACTTCCGAAGTAGTAATCTACCTTATATTTACATATGTCTCCCCTAAGGTCTCCCCTAGAAACCTCAGGGGTAGGGTACCATGTAAAAATAAGCAGGGATCTTATAACAGATGTTTTACATGCCCTAGGGCCTCATGTAGGTAGCCAAATACCGGTCGGTAACGGCCGATTTTCGGTAAATATGCCGTTACCGACCGGTATTCAGACAAGTGAGATGTAGGAGTCCAAAAACGACTTTTCGGTAAATATGAGGCGGTAAATACCGAATCATATTTACCGAATTCTAAAATACCGAATCAGATTTACCGAATACATACTTAACGAATCGGTAAATATGAAGTGGTAAATATGAAGTGGTAAAAATCAAAATGACATGTAGGAGCACTCGGTAATTAAGAAATCCAAGAAAATCGGTAAATAAGAGTCGGTAATTAACACGGATTGAAAGCAGGTGGCAACCATCAACAGTGCATATAAGCAATCCCAAAATGCAACAGCGTGGACAACATGGCCGCTATGTATGTCATTGCAAGGCGCCTACGTCTACAGGCAGCAGGACTGAGGGTTTGGCGACGGGAGGAACGCATCTACAGACAGCGCATCACACTATTCCAGCTGACTGATGCAGAGATACATGAGAGGTACAGGCTACACCCCGAAACCATCATGGACTTAATCAGGGACCTTCACCCACTCCTGGACCAGCCAATAAGAAGGGCGCACGCCATACCCCCACATGTGCAGGTGCTCTGCAGCCTACATCTGCTGGCATCCGGCAGTTATCAGGTGGTGATAGCTGCGGTGGGTGGTGTATCCCAGAGTTGCCTGTCACGTTTCTTCAGGAAGTTCCTGGATGCCATGATGCAGAGAATGCACCACTACATCAGCTTCCCCAACACACAGGCTGCACTGCAGAAAACAAAAACAGACTTTTATCACATGGCACAGTTCCCCCATGTCATCGGCTGTATTGATGGTACACACATCCCAATCTGTCCACCAGCTGACACAGAGCACATCTACAGGAACAGGAAGTCCACCCACTCCATCAATGTGCATACCGATTTGAATGATTTTGTTAAGGGTCCTGTGGGTGGCAGAACCAAAAGGTGGGCGTATGCTATTTACAACGAAGTCTGGAAGTTGTCGCAGATTGAGGCGGCTTCCAGATTGAGAGCTATTGATCAAGCAAACATGGAGAAGGTTTTAGCCGTTATAGATAATAGCATTAGCACTCTCTCTTCTAGGATTTATACATTAGACAATATTGTTTCTTCGGTTGTTGATATTGTGCATGATGATATGTCTGTGTTATATCATGGTCAAAACCAGTTGCGTTCTGTTATGCAGTTTGCATGGACGTTGCAGACGTTAAAGGCAGGGAGGGTCCCTTGGGACTATCTGACCACTACATCGTTATTCCTTCCCTACAACCTTACTGACAAGCAGCGATTTATGTCCATGAAGGATGCTACATATTCATTGTTACAGATTGAAAAGTTAGAACCGTTGCCTTTCTCTGTAGCGGAGATCAATTCAGCTACGTGGTTAGTACACGGATTGATAACTCTCCCTTTCGCGCTTTTCAAGTTTACGTCTTGTATGAAACATCATGCTTTGGGTAGGTATGAACCGCTGGGCACCGCTTTCATGCATGAGGTTTGGTCCCTCCCCTTTACGTATAGATGTACTAGGGACGGAACTGAGGTTTATTTGAAAGGCGAGGAATGTACCACTACACCAGACCATTCCTTGGTATGTAGGCACATTCAATTACACGGCGCATGCAATGTACAAGCCCCGAATTTGGCGTGCGTCCTACGAGGTATCCCAGTGCCTGTGATTACACCTTCTTTCACGCTGCTTGCAAACGGTAGTTATTTAATTTTGAATAATGAAGCTTGCTGCGGGATGTTAGTGGGAATCCCGTACATGGTAACTGTCTCGCAGAAAGTTGTCTGCTGCAATAATGTTCTTTTTCCACCCCCGCATGGGCGGCTGGATGTTTCCATCTGGCCTTCGATTCCAACCTTGAAAGCAGAGTTCAACAAGTTGAGCAGAATAAGAGCGCTATTGTCCCAAAAAGAGGTGCCTTTGACTTCCTCTCGTGAAACATTTGTCCTTCACGTTGCTAATACGCGCACTGAGGTAAAGGCGCTTCTGAATACTGACCTCCCCCTGCATTTCGGCTCTTTGATCTAAACTATTTTCAATGCCTCGTCCACGACCGGCCTGGCTCATTTTTTTATACTTGTGGGCTCGGGTCTCATGACCTCTTTCCAAACTATTTTTGGTGTGATTCCGGCATTTTTTCATTCACTTTTCTCGAGCATCTTTGGAGGTGTCCCGCTGCTTCTGGCGCTAGTGGCAGGTGTGCTGCTTTTCCTTTTTATACTCCGGAATGGCTGCTCCTTCTGTGCCACACGAGCACCTGTCCCGTCTGCATCTTCTTCGTGATAGGATGCTTGACTTTTATGGTACTTTGCCATTGGCGACTTTGAGCCTGGCTTATGGATTATCCTTCAGGTATTCCTACTTCACCTGCGTACAACCTGTATTTCACTGCCTGGATTGTCCCTTTGAATGGCCTCTGGATTTGTGCTTGACCAACATGGTGTCTCCGGTGCCGGATTTCGATCGACTGATGAGGCCCTTAGTGTCTCACGAGTTGGCCTGTTCTGGTGTCCGGATTATGGCCTGTGGTGCGGCGCATGGTATCCTGGGTAATTGGGACATCTCTGCGGCCGCCTACGACTTCTTGGCTATGAGCTATTTGGAGGAACATTCCGGGTGCCCTCTGATTGTGCTAGAGGCTCCGATGGTTGGAGAACACGTATGTTCCTTTTCTTTACTTAATTGGATGGCTGAGACTTTCAGTGGCCCTGCAAACGATTTTTTGTTGGAAGCAGTGGCCACATATGCTGCCTATACATTCATGGATTAACTGGACTGTCGTCCATTGCGCCTGTGCTACTGGACAGCACCCTGGCGCAACATTTATTTCTTTTATTTCTCTTTTTTCTCTTCCTGAAGGTCGTTTTGAGTTTTTTAATCTACTTGCATTTTTTTTTAGAATTCTATGCTGCTATTTTTTGTAGTTTCGGACTTTGGCGCAGCATTGGTTACGCCTTGTTCTGCTCTGACGACACTGAACTCTGCGTTCTCTCTTTTCTTGCCTATTAAATAGTGCTTCGATCAAGGGGGCGTGTAGTGAGTTCTCCCTGAATACGTACATACATTGTTAAGTTCGCATAACCACGTTACATGTTAGACAGCCATCTTTTTGTCTTTGCACACGACACTGCGTTTACATGTTATTTCTTAAATAAACTGCTGACTCGAGACTTGCTTCACACGAGAGCAATCTGTTGTTACCATCCCAAGCTCTGCGCAGCGACCTTGGTCTGTACATGGTGTGACAAACAGTCTGGAATATTACACAATGCATGTTTTCCACTCTAGGTTGATCGACCCACTATTTAGCCATGACACACGCGCAGCTGCACATACCTGAAAGTTGGTGCTTTTAATATCACAGACATCATGTTTATTATTCAGACCGAAGACGAGCCTTCCTGCGAGAAGACTCCTGATGCTCCTGTGATGTGATTTCACTAAGCTGATCTTTGAGGTATGGGGTCCCCTATTCAAGCCTAAGAGACCTTCTATTCGCATAATAATAATATTAGCTTCTTAGTAAAGGGAAGGTGGTAGTATCCTCGGTATTTTCCGATTCGGTAAATACCACCTCGGTATTTACCGATTCGGTAACTACCACCTCGGTATTTACCGATTCGGTAAATACCACCTCGGTATTTACCGATTCGGTGAATTCCGATTCGTGATTACCGAATGTTACCGAATCGGTAACTGTTACCGAATTTTTACCTACATATAACTTTCCGATTCTAATTTACCGATTCGGTACGGCTCGGTATTTAAGAAACGGTAAAATTTATTTACCTACATGAGGCCCCTAGTGAGGTAAAAAACAGCCAATTTTATTCTTCTTCATTGTATATAACTAGCTTTAGAGGCTAACATTCAAATATTTTATTTAAGTATAAATATTGACAGTAGCGAGCTACAAATTTCATTCAAGGAGTTAAAATGATAGTTATGATAAATCCAACAACTTGCCCCAGTTAGATATATAATAACTATCACAGAAAATAAGTTAATAAACCTTCTTTTCTGTAAGCCAAAATCCAGCATTCCAGCAGCCCTTCTCAGATTGGCTAGCCTCTGCCACACAGAGCCAGGCTGTCTTAATGAGGAATGAAGTAGCCTGCTAGAGAGATATAGGATTTATGTGGGTGGAGAACCGAAGCTGCAGACGCAGAATGCAGGATGATGGAGGGGTAGACAAACTGGTCTTCAAAGGGAGAATAACACTTTAGGACAGCACAGGCTGACCCCCAGCCACACAGAAGCCCCTGTAATTAGTTAGTGAGAGGGCTGGAAAGGGAGTGTTAGAGAATTTTAGCCACACCAGTGGGTTGGCTTAGCCTGATCTAACCTCCAAGGAGATAATTTCTCCAGTTTGGAAGAATGGTGCTTTCTGGGGCAAGAATACACCATACTTTGGAGTAAGTGGTCAAACACCTGGGTGCTCCCCTGCTTGATGCCCAGGAACATTATATAAATATGGAAGTGCTGCATGGCAAAGCAGATCTGCTGTCTGAAACTACAAGGAGAAGAGGACTGACCAACTGGAAACCTGATCTGCACCCAAACGATCTGCACTCTGAAGGACTGCACCTGCTGCACATTCAGGAGGACTTTGCCTTGCTTCAAGAAGGATTAAGGAGTGGGCTCCATGCAAGCTACAGGTTAACGGAGCCCACCTGCATCCTCTCCACCAAAATGTCCCTATCCTAGAGTGCGTCCAGTGGACGTTTAAGGAATTGGCCTGGGTGCATTATGGTAATTGTAGTCCCAACATCCAAATGACCATCTCAGAGATTCTAGACCCCTGGTTTGGTGGTGGGGACATTTTGAACCCTCAAGGAGACCTTCTGGAAGTAAATTCCGAAGTTTTGGTGAAGTTTAGGAATTTTTTGGTAAAGCAACTCCATCAGGTGACCAACTCGACATCGAGACTCAAGTCGGTGACCTTCAACCGCGACCCGGTCTGGATTTCAGGTTCATTCAGCTGAAAGCTCTGGAGCTCCATACTTACAGGATTTCACTGTGGCCCCACAGAAAATCAAGCTGATGACGTTGACGCATATGCAACCTGGAGTAGCCTCGCTCGACGTCTAGAGAAAAAGCTCCAGAAAAACAACTAAGTACGAAGATAACATTTCGACTAAGGCCTCCTGCTTAGTGTATCCAACCAGGGCTCCATTAATGTTGGTCTCAAACTTCAATTTTGTCCCCGTGAAGTGCGACCATATGTCCCAATTTAGGCTAAACACTAGAAAGTGTTTATTGTTTACAAATTCATAAGTTACGCCTGCCTGATCATTGCCATCCACTAAGGGTTGAGCAAGGAATTTATTTATTGAGACATGACTGACCATTTTATTGTGTTTGTTGCCTTACAACTAGTGGTAAGTCACTTCTTATCACTACTAAACAACCACTTTCCAACAAACCCCAAATTAATCAGTGCTCAACCATCTTTTAGCATGGAACAAAAGAAATCAGGTTTAACTTACAGGAAATGTGTAAAGTATTTATGCAGCACTTCAAACAGTAATAACCTGAAAACACAACAAAAGAAATATCCCACAACAATTTAGGCAATAGAATACAATTTTATAAATTATTTGGCACCAAAACGACAAACATCCAATGAGTAGACCCGGCAATATGCAATTTTATATATTTAAGTGAAAATGGTGCTTAGAAGCACAAAGCTCCAACTGTGGTGATCTGGTCACTCCAGCCTGGGACAAAGTCACAAATTTAGGCCAAATATGTAGAGGATTTGTTGTGCATTGGAAGTTCCAAATTTCTGCAGTGCTGCGATGAGAGGTCCTGCGTCGAGATGCATCACATCTGAGGAACTGTGGGGTTGCAATGCGAGGTCCTGTTTCGAGAAGCGTCACGCAGCAGTGGTTCCGAGGAGCTGTGAGGTGATGCATTGCACAGGGACCACAGCTGGGCTGGCAGAGCACCTTCAGGGCCACCTCCAAGGGTCCAGGACTGGGGTGGTACCACTTGGGGAGCAAGACTTACAGCAGACAGAGTCCAGGTGATGCGTTCAAGGTGGTTGGAGCCTTTTCTGTCACTTATTCTCTGATCAGGAGACCAGTCAACTAGCCCTTGGAGTCACTCTGGTGATCCTGGGTTTAAGATCCAGATCCAGTCCTTCTCAATCAGGAAGCAGTGGGCCGCAGGGCAGCAGGGCAGCATGGCAACAGGGCAGCAGAGTAGCAATCCTTCTTGCAGAGCAGTACAGCAGTCCTTCTGAGTCTTACAAAGGTCTAGAGATGTACTGAAGAGTTGGGTATGAGGGTCCAATATTTATACCTGATGTCCACTCTGGTGTAGAAGAAGATTCTGGAGATTCACCCCCCACAGGTGTTTAGACTTTCCTGCTTACCTGCCCAAGCTTGAGTGGAGGCACAAAAGACGTGTGTCAACTCCTTTGTGAGTGTACTCAGGCCGAGTCTTTATGATGTGAAGCATGGCAGGTCACAGCTACTCCCTCTCATCAAAGCAGTGATGGTCCAGCCTGCCAACTCCTGTTACCCTTTTAGTCACTGTCTGGCAGCAATACACAAAAGCCAACTGCTAGCTACACCTAGTATGGACAAGAAAATGCTAACTTTCAGAATTGTAACTTAAAATCCAACCTTACCATTACAAAGGGTTTTAAATTACAGTTCTTTAGACTACAAACTTGACATGTCCATCTGCTCCCTATTGACAGTTACCACTTATTAAATGTAATAAGTGAACCCACTGTTATCCTATGGGAGATTTAGGCCTCACAGTAGTGAAAAAGGAATTTTTGAGTTTTCTAATTCCAGGATGTTTAAAACTCAAAAGTACCTGTCAACATTTTAAATACACTGTGCACTATCCTCTGAGTTGTGTAGGGCCCATCCTAAGAGAGACTTATATTTCTTAATAAAGGAGGTTTGGGCCTGGCAAAAGGTTCATTCTGCCAGATTGAAATGGCAGTTTAAAACTCCGCACACACAGACAGCAATGGCAGGCTTAAGACATGTTTAAAATGCTATTCAGGAGGGTGGTCCAATCAGTGCTACAGGCCCCCTAGTAGTGAGTGAATGTAGTACAATTTTACTAGGGGCTTAGCAGTAAATTAAATGCGCCAATCAGGTTTAAGCCAATTCTAAAATGTTTAAAGGAAAGAGCTATAGGTTTGGTTAACAGTGGGATAGTGCACAGAGTTCTGAGTCCAACAAAAACAAATTTAGCAAAAACAAGTGGTGAAGGCAAAACCCTCTGGATGACCCCGCTTAGTGGGCCAAGTCCAACAGTGCTATGTTTATTTAAAACTTTAAAAATGTATTTCTCTGGCTCCCTTCTTTGGATAGTTTATTGGATAACTACCAGGGGTTGACCTCAGGTTTAAATCACAGAAACGTTAACTGGACCTAACAAGATTAGCAACATTGTTTATTGTGGGGGACAACCATTTATGCCGACTTAACAATCTACTTTCTCACAATTGTCTGCTTCATAATCAGAAGGGAGCCATTCCGCTGAATTAGGATGATGAATTAAAGTAGGGTCAAACATGCGATCTATCATGATGTCCAGGACCTTTTTGTTTAGATTTTGCACATAATTCACCTAAGTCATTTGGACAGCTTTTCTGTCTCTTTACCAGAGACTCTTGCCAGAATATAATATCTGAATCTTGGTCATCATTATTCCCATTGCCATGATTATCCTGATCCATATTGTCATCTGTTTCTTCAAGTTAGTTAAAGTAATTGGGAGGGATAGAGTATCTGTATCTGCCGATTTAAAATCCTATCGGGGTGGAGGACCAAAACCTTGGAGCATATTTATAAGAGGGCTGTGTTGCGTTCGCAACATGCAATGTGGTACATGTATGACTCAAACCTATGAGAGAGATTTATGAAGCCACACAATGCCACTTTGTGTAGCTCCGGGTGGCTTCATAGATCTGGAGTAGAGCAATGCAGAACAAATTGCTGTGTTGCTCTACTCTGCCCTCCGTAGGCAATCAATGGGCATTGTGGTGGGTTTTCCCACACAACTTCAATGTATTTTAACACGGTGAGCAGTCTATATATCGACTTTTTAATATCGAGGGACATAAATATCGAGTCAAAAATATCGAATGTACAAAATATCGAAATAGATAATATCGATGTGAAAAATATCGTTTTTTTTTTTTTTACTTATATGTCGATGTAAGTAATATCGTTAGTAATAATATCGACATGTGAAAATATCGTTATTGTGTGTTTAGTAAATATTTTGAAGTTGTTTGTATAAATAGTTAAAATGTGTATAATATGAGAAAAATTTATATTGTTTTAGGGGCGGGATGTTGGGTTATAGGGGATAAGGGTGGGGAGTGTTTTAAAAAAGTAAATTTATTTTTTTAATATATTGTAAAATTTAATTAGTAAATTTTATTTAAAATGTGAAATGTATATTTAATTTTAGGAGCGGGATGTTGGTTTATAGGGGATAAGGGTGGGAAGTGTTTTAAAATTTTTTATATATTGTTTAATTTAAAACAAAAATAATTTAGAAATTGCAAATTAAATTTAGAATTTTACAAATAATTTTAGGAGCGGGATGTTTTTTTATAGGGGATAAGGGTGGGAAGTGTTTTAAAAATGTTTATATATTTGTTAATTTAAAAAAAAAATTATTTAGAAATTGTAAATTAAATTTAGAATTTTACAAATATTTTTAGGAGTGGGATGTTGGTTTATAGGGGATAAGGGTGGGAAGTGTTTTAAAAATGTTTATATATTGTTTAAATTTTAAAAAAATTTATTTATAAATTTTAAATTAAATTTAGATTTTTACAAATATTTTTAGGAGTGGGATGTTGGTTTATAGGGGATAAGGGTGGGAAGTGTTTTAAAAATGTTTATATATTTGTGAATTTTTTATTAAAATTATTTAGGAATTGTAAATTAAATTTCGAATTTTACAAATATTTTTAGGAGCGGGATGTTGGTTTATAGGGGATAAGGGTGGGAAGTGTTTTAAAAATGTTTATATATTGTTTAAATTTTGTAAAAATTTATTTAGAAATTGTAAATTAAATTTCGAGTTTTACAAATATTTTTAGGAGCGGGATGTTGGTTTATAGGGGATATGGGTGGGAAGTGTTTTAAAAATGTTTATATCTTTGTTAATCTTTTATAAAAATTATTTAGAAATTGTAAATTAAATTTAGAATTTTACAAATAATTTTAGGAGCGGAATGTTGGGTTATAGGGGATAAGGGTGGGAAGTTAAATAAAAATGTTTATATATTTTTTAATTTTAAAAAATATATATTTTGGAAAATTTAAATATAATTTAGAATTTTACAAATCCCATAACTAAATATAGATTTGAGTCAGAATAGTAAATTAATTAAGTTCAGTGTCCAGCACTTATCTTAATTAAATATAGACTGGAGTGGGAATAGTAAATTTATTCAGTTCATTGTCCAGCACCTACTGTAATTTAATATAGTTTGGAGTGAGAATAGTAACTTAATTAAGTTCAGTGTCCAGCACTTATCTTAATTAAATATAGACTGGAGTGGGAATAGTAAATTAATTCAGTTCAGTGTCCAGCACATACTATAATTAAATATAGGTTGGAGTGAGAATAGGACATTAATTAAGTTCAGTGTCCAGCACTTATTTTAATTTAATATAGACTGGAGTGGGAATAGTAAATTAATTTAGTTCAGTGTCCAGCACCTACCCTAATTTAATATAGGTTGGAGTGAGAATAGTAAATTAATTAAGTTCAGTGTCCAGCACTTATCCTAATTAAATATAGACTGGAGTGGGAATAGTAAATTAATTAAGTTCAGTGTCCAGCACCTACTCTAATTTAATATAGGTTGGAGTGAAAATAGTACATTAATTAAGTTCAGTGTCCAGCACTTATCTTAATTAAATATAGATTGGAGTGGGAATAGTAAATTAATTAAGTTCTGTGTCCAGCACATACTCTAATAAAATATAGGTTGGAGTGAGAATAGTAAATTAATTAAGTTCAGTGTCCAGCACTTATCTTAATTAAATATAGACTGGAGTGGGAATAGTTAATTAATTAAGTTCAGTGTCCAGCACCTACTCTAATGTAATATAGGTTGGAGTGAGAATAGTAAATTAATGAAGTTCAGTGTCCAGCACTTATCTTAATTAAATATAGACTGGAGTGGGAATAGTTAATTAATTAAGTTCAGTGTCCAGCACCTACTCTAATGTAATATAGGTTGGAGTGAGAATAGTAAATTAATTAAGTTCAGTGTCCAGCACTTATCTTAATTAAATATAGACTGGAGTGGGAATAGTTAATTAATTAAGTTCAGTGTCCAGCACCTACTCTAATGTAATATAGGTTGGAGTGAGAATAGTAAATTAATTAAGTTCAGTGTCCAGCACTTATCTTAATTAAATATAGACTGGAGTGGGAATAGTAAATTAATTCAGTTCAGTGTCCAGCACATACTCTAATTAAATATAGGTTGGAGTGAGAATAGTAAATTTATTAAGTTCAGTGTCCAGCACTTATCTAAATTTAATATAGACTGGAGTGGGAATAGTAAATTATTTTAGTTGAGTGTCCAGCACCTACCCTAATTTAATATAGGTTGGAGTGAGAATAGTACATTAATTAAGTTCAGTGTCCAGCAGTTATCTTAATTAAATATAGACTGGAGTGGGACTAGTTAATTAATTAAGTTCAGTGTCCAGCACCTACTCTAATGTAATATAGGTTGGAGTGAGAATAGTAAATTAATGAAGTTCAGTGTCCAGCACTTATCTTAATTAAATATAGACTGGAGTGGGAATAGTTAATTAATTAAGTTCAGTGTCCAGCACCTACTCTAATGTAATATAGGTTGGAGTGAGAATAGTAAATTAATTAAGTTCAGTGTCCAGCACTTATCTTAATTAAATATAGACTGGAGTGGGAATAGTTAATTAATTAAGTTCAGTGTCCAGCACCTACTCTAATGTAATATAGGTTGGAGTGAGAATAGTAAATTAATTAAGTTCAGTGTCCAGCACTTATCTTAATTAAATATAGACTGGAGTGGGAATAGTAAATTAATTCAGTTCAGTGTCCAGCACATACTCTAATTAAATATAGGTTGGAGTGAGAATAGTAAATTTATTAAGTTCAGTGTCCAGCACTTATCTAAATTTAATATAGACTGGAGTGGGAATAGTAAATTATTTTAGTTGAGTGTCCAGCACCTACCCTAATTTAATATAGGTTGGAGTGAGAATAGTACATTAATTAAGTTCAGTGTCCAGCAGTTATCTTAATTAAATATAGACTGGAGTGGGACTAGTTAATTAATTAAGTTCAGTGTCCAGCACCTACTCTAATGTAATATAGGTTGGAGTGAGAATAGTAAATTAATTAAGTTCAGTGTCCAGCACTTATCTTAATTAAATATAGACTGGAGTGGGAATAGTAAATTAATTTAGTTCAGTGTCCAGCACTTATCTTAATTAAATATAGACTGGAGTGGGAATAGTAAATTAATTCAGTTCAGTGTCCAGCACATACTCTAATTAAATATAGGTTGGAGTGAGAATAGTCAATTTATTAAGTTCAGTGTCCAGCACTTATTTTAATTTAATATAGACTGGAGTGGGAATAGTTAATTAATTAAGTTCAGTGTCCAGCACCTACTCTAATGTAATATAGGTTGGAGTGAGAATAGTAAATTAATTAAGTTTAGTGTCCAGCACTTATCTTAATTAAATATAGACTGGAGTGGGAATAGTTAATTAATTAAGTTCAGTGTCCAACACCTACTCTAATGTAATATAGGTTGGAGTGAGAATAGTAAATTAATTAAGTTCAGTGTCCAGCACTTATCTTAATTAAATATAGACTGGAGTGAGAATAGTAAATTAATTCAGTTCAGTGTCCAGCACATACTCTAATTAAATATAGGTTGGAGTGAGAATAGTAAATTTATTAAGTTCAGTGTCCAGCACTTATCTTAATTTAATATAGACTGGAGTGGGATTAGTAAATTATTTTAATTCAGTGTTCAGCACCTACCCTAATTTCATATAGGTTGGAGTGAGAATAGTAAATTAATTAAGTTCAGTGTCCAGCAGTTATCTTAATTAAATATAGACTGGAGTGGGAATAGTTAATTAATTAAGTTCAGTGTGCAGCACCTACGCTAATGTAATATAGGTTGGAGTGAGAATAGTAAATTAATTAAGTTCAGTGTCCAGCACTTATCTTAATTAAATATAGACTGGAGTGGGAATAGTAAATTAATTTAGTTCAGTGTCCAGCACTTATCTTAATTAAATATAGACTGGAGTGGGAATAGTAAATTAATTCAGTTCAGTGTCCAGCACATACTCTAATTAAATATAGGTTGGAGTGAGAATAGTAAATTTATTAAGTTCAGTGTCCAGCACCTACCCTAATTTAATATAGACTGGAGTGGGAATAGTAATTTATTTTAGTTCAGTGTCCAGCACCTACCCTAATTTAATATAGGTTGGAGTGAGAATAGTAAATTAATTAAGTTCAGTGTCCAGCACTTATCTTAATTAAATATAGACTGGAGTGGGAATAGTAAATTAATTTAGTTCAGTGTCCAGCACCTACTATAATTTAATATAGGTTGGAGTGAGAATAGTAAATTAATTAAGTTCAGTCTGTAGTGGGAGTAGTATGTTAATTAAGTTTGGTAAATAGCAAATATTAGAATTAAATATAGAGTTGAATAGGAACAGTTAAATTAATTTGTTTTAATTTACAAAAAATCTGTAGATTTTAGTTTTGGTTGGATAAAAGATAGAAGTTATATCAGAATGCAAATTCCAAGTTTTTTTTATAAAATAGTAGAAAGGAAAATAAGATTTGTTTTATAGTTGTTGGAATGTATATTCATTAGAGAGAAAATATTGTTTATTATTACGCATATTCTAATAATTAAATCATTGAAATAAACATGTAATGAAATAATTAATATTTAACATTTGGATTATAGTCATAATTTTTTTATAATGGATATATATTTGTTTAATGTATATTTTGGACATGAATATATGAACACACAAAATAATTAAAAATAAAAAAATATGATTTTTATAGCTGTTTAATATTTTTAAATTTATATTGTGTACTCTCAAAATTTTTAGAATTTATTTGAATGTATAAGAAATTGTATGTTTTGAAATACATGATTAATATATTTTAATTATTAATATTTATATTACATAATTAATATTGAAATTGTTTACATTTTAGAATATGTATTTTTTTTATTTTTTTTGGTATGTTGTAGATACAATATATTAATTATATCATGTTCATCAATTTATTTTGGTAATATATACAGTTTTATTATTATATTAATAAAAATATTTTATTTATTATATTTATTATTATACGTTAAATAATTTTCACATAGATAAAAAAAATAGGTATTCTTTTTGAGTATTTTATTCTAATGTTTTACTAATTTTTCAAGTAATGTGTAATGTTAAATAAATAGTTAGGGCATTTATTGGTATTGTTTTAGTTGTTATGTTTGTTTGGGTCTTTTATTTTGTAACCGCTCGCTGTTGTTTTGGGTTATTTTGGTAGAATCCAGGTCGCGGTCGGGAGCTGTTTCGCGTTTGAGAAGGTAAGAGTTATTTTCTTTATTATTAAATAGTTTTAAGTGTTTTGTGGAAGTAGTAATGTTGTAATAAGTGTGTATGGATTGATGTTTTAGAAGTTAGGGTGTTAGTAATAGTTTGTATACGGTTTTATAATTTACGTTGTGTTCCGTGTTTGTGGCTTTGTTAGTGTTTTGTTATTTCGGTGTGTTAAAGTTTTATAGTGTTTGAATAACGTTAGTAGTGATGTTTTTAGGTGCCTTATGTGTGTTTGTGTGTGGGTGGGAATGTTTGTTTCTCTTTTGTAGGTTTTACGGAGAAGATATTTTCGTCGGTTTCAAACACCTTATTTTTTTTAAAGGAAGTGTGTATTAGTTGTGTTTACTAATCTTTATTTTACATTTCCTTTATTGTTCGAGTTTCCATGAGCGGTTATTTACCTTTTTAATATTTTTCGGGATTTTTATGGTTAATGGATAGTCGTTTTTTTGCGTTCACGTTGTTTTCGATAAACAGTTGTATTTTTACATTTTATTTGGATTTTTTTTTGGATACCTATGGATTTTGAACTACCTGGATTTATTTGGAAGGAATGTTATTATCCCATTGGAGCAACTACACAGGTAAGTTCATTTAAATATTTTAATTGTTGGTGGCAAAACTTTATATATTTAATATTGTTGTTGTGTACTTGGTTTGTTTAATTATGTTGTCTAAATATATGTCGATGTAATTGATTTATATATTTTAGACCACATAATTAAATATGTGATATAATAAAGTGGTTTATTTATGTTGTGATAGTTGTTTTAGTAGAATTGTGGGTTAATATTTAGGAAAGGGTTTAGAAGAGAGTTTGAGCTATTATATTTAAGTACTCAAGTCCTCTTGTGGATGGGTATAGCTGTACCTGTTGTTGTAGGTAATTATACATTTGAGTAGTTTGTCTAGTTTGTTTTGGTTTTAATTGTAGGACAGATTGTTGCATTCTTAATTCTTGGAAACTTTGTTCCTTTTGTGTTGCAATTAGTAGTTTTTGTAGTGTTGGAGTTGTTCTCCCAGTAGAAGTTAGGAATGCATTATGCCAGCCCTCGACGGCGTTGTTAGTTTTGGCTTGTTGGTTGAGTGTACTTACATATACATTCCACCAAGGTATTTGGAACTTTGGCTGACGTCTATGGCCTGATCTGTGTAGTCTCCCCACCCAGGTATCCTCAAAATAATCTAAGAGGGGAGATAACTTTACTTCATTTTGTTTGTAGAATGGACTTTCTAATAAAAGATTGGAATGTTCTGCAACATCTGTGGTTGGTACATAAGGCTAGGGCTGTTAGAAGTTTTATTTGATGTGCAAAACTTATGTTAGTGGCATATTCTACACTTAGTGAAGATTTTTGTAAATGTCTCCATATACATTGGTTTAGATGGAAGTAACATCCTTGGATAGCTGTATGGGGGTACAGTTTTAGAATGCAATTTATCATGGCTTGCTCAAAGTCTATGATAATTCTTTGAGGGTAAAAATCATTTGATTCTTGTTTTAGTTTTCCTAGCATTTCATTATATGTTGTGTTTTGTTTGTTAGGTAATAGTGCATAAATTAAAGGTATGGAAGTGTTGTGATATTGACCGTGTATTGTGTAAAGCTGGTAGAATGGTTTTGGGCATATTGTAAAGGTGCCATCCATCATCCATGTTTGGCATTGTTGCAGTTTAGTTATATTGTTTGCAGTAGCAAACATTATTATTCTTTTTTCTGTGCTTTTGTTATCAAAAAAATAAAAGGTTCATTATTGTGGGTGATAGTTAATTCTGGTGGAATGATAATCTCTTGAAAAGTTTTAGGGGATGGTATAGTTGTCGTGGTTGCTTTTTTGGTCCTAGCAATAGTTCTTTTTATAGAAGCAATTGATGGTAATTGGTCTCTTGCTTCTTTGGGCACTCTAGGTAATAGTTCTTTTAGGATTACACTTGTAGCAGTTTGTGAACCAGTGCTTAATTCTTTGATATTTTCAAGGGTTGATCTGACTTCTATTTCAGAGAGATTGGGTGGATGGTTATGCTCTCTTGTATATAGTACAGTTGTTTCTCTTGTTGTTGCTCGTCCGTAGCATTTGTTAGAATAATATTTAGTACACTTCCAGTTCACTTTTCGGTCTGTCTGCTTTTCTTGGGTGTATGTGTAACCCATGTAACACAATAGGAATTTTCCTTTCTGCGAAGTTATAAATTGGGCTTCTTCTGTCATCGTGATGTGTTAGAAATCTGGAAAAAATGTATATGAAAATATATGCAATAGTACTTTATATATTTAAATGAAAATAGCAAAAAAGCTTTTTTTTTATATATACTTACCAAGTGTTTTTGGTTGTATTTGAATGAAGATGTTGTTTGTAGAGGAAATGCTGTTTAGTTGATGTAGTCTCTGAAAGTTCAAGAACATATATTGTTTTGGTTGGTTTAGTTTTTTAAGTGGGGTGGTATTGCTGTTTGGTATAGACTATATTTTTTTTGTTGAAACGTATTGTATTGTTTTACAGATCAACAACTCAAAAAACATTCCCCCGCCTTCACCTGTCCCGGAAGTACCACACATTTATCATCAAGACCAATTATTCAGGAGAAGGAACAACCTTTCCACTCAGTTCTCTACCCCCCCCTCCCCCACCACATGTCAATGTACCCCCGTCCCTTACCCCTCTTACTATGTGCCCCTCCTCCCTAATAAATAAGATGCAGTAGCCCAACCTCTCCCTAAGCAAACAGAGCCTTCCCTCATGCCCAGTGGTATAGACTATAGGTGTTAATTTATACAGGTTTTTTAAAACTTAAAAAAGAGAACATGGATTTGTTTAGGGGTTTAGGATGTTTTGGGGTTTGAGTAGGATTTAATTAATACTTTATAAAGTATTTTGATAGTATACTTACTTTTTAGTGAGTCTTTTCTGGCAATCTTCAATATTTTCTTTAGCTGTTTGGAGTAATATCTGTAGTGGAAACATAAAGAGATGGAATATATAAGTTAGTTATTTATTTGAGTAAAGATAAATTAGTGTTTTAGTTTAATTTGGCAGTTTAGTTAGAAAAGAATATTTACTTACGTTTTTAGAATAGTAGTAGGATGTAGGTTTCTTCTGTTTAGCAGAGTTTCTTCTTCGTTCAATGCTTTGGTTTAAGGCACAGTAGAAGACTTGTTTTAATTGGTTTATATAGTGGTTTTAAATTGTTTCTTGAATGTTATTGGTTGTTTTCTGTATGTGGCCTTTCTATTGGATGGTTTGAATTTTTTTTAGTTAATTGGTTTCCTTTTATGGAAAATGCTAAGTAAGAGTATATTTAGTTTTAAAGGAGGAGAGTTTTAAATCATTATATATAAAAAGATTGTTTATAATGTGTAGTAATTTTTTTTAAATGTGTTCGAAATGCCAATGTGATAATTATTTCAGTGTTTTTTTATTATGTTGTTAAATATTGAGATCGCTATAAATGTTATGTTTATGTTTAAGTAGAATCTCATTTGAAAATTTATGTTTTCGGAAAATATTGTCTTTATGTTGTTTAAAGTATTGGTTTTATTAGTATTAGAATTGTCGATATATTTTAAAAAAACGATATTATTGATGTCTATATTTTGGTTATCGATATTTGTGACATGTGTCATATTTATTTACTCATGTCGATATTTAGTATTGCGATATTTATGTGTGCGATTTTTGTGTGATCGATATAATTGTATTACGATATTGTAGTGTCGATATTAGTGTAGTTTTTTAAATAAGTATACAATGTAGATATTTTTGATGTCGATATATTTGATGCGATATTTGTGTAGTTCGATAATGTGTCTGTCGATAATATGTCAGAGATCCATTTTAACACATTCCCAGATTTCCAAGAACTTGTAAACATGGGAATGCGCCAGAATCTTACGCCCCTTCCCAGGGGAGGCCTAACAAGGAGAAATTCCTTTTTTTCTCCTCATTACTTCCTCTTTCTATGTGTGCTGCATTCTGCAGCCCACACATTGATAGAGGAATATGCCTCCAAGGATTATTTGTGTGCAGGAAGGTCCACCTTTTCTGCACAAAAACAATCCTGCCTACAACACTGGCATCCTTGCACCATGGTGCAGGGGGCCTGCGTTGGCGCTAGGCTTTTTAAAGTGTGCCAGCATACAGGAAAAGGCAGAAATGCACTGTATTCCCTTAAATACAGCACATTCCTGCCCTTTCCCTATGACTTGATGTGCTGCACCATAGTTTTATAAATTTGCCCCTTTATGTATTGGCATTTTCGCTTAAAATGTGTTTATTTGGGGTAGCTACCCATTTTTGCCTCTTTTTGAGCCAGAAACAAATGTATGCAACAATATTTTCTGCATAGAGGCTTCAAGGGTTTTTGAAATATCTGACATGCTGTCAGATAGCCTGTTTGACGGAGTCCTTAATAAAAGAATTGAGATTGTCCATAAATATTTGTTCTTCTTCATCCTTATTTAAATGTATATTGTAGACTAAAGGGACAATCAAACTCCTAAAGAAATTGGGTGTCACCTGCTTGAGAGCATGAAGAAATAGTAGGGAATCCTTCCCATGGGACAGGACTAGAAGCAGAGAGCCCACCTGAAAAGGGAGAAGGACAAGCCTCAAACCTGCACTTTCCCTTTGTAGGAACACGGCTGCTGCAGCTTGTCCAACCTCAAAGTGCTGAGCCACAGAATTAAGAGCGGGCAAAAAAGCAGCCAACCACACAGATGTTTACCTTCTCAGGCAGTAAGAGAAAGTGATGGATATAAACATGGAGAAGATCGCAAGCATGGCCTCGAAACAATAGCAAGATGACTGGGCACCCCTACGTACATACAGGCACGGCATAAAAACTTGAACAGTGCATGAGCCAGATAGTTAAGTGTTATTACCCACTCAAGGGGCCATCCTCATCCCAGTCCTAACATCCCATGGTATGTCCCCCTCAGGACAGGAGTAGCACGTAAATATTTATTTTCTTTTTATATATGTATATTTTTTTATAAATTAACTCCTCCTCCCTGCCCCCTTCTGTTATGTTACCAATCAGTATACAACAAGGTGCAACTAGGGAGGAAGGTAAGGGATGAGGAGGATCCCTAATTGGGGTAATGAAGATTACCAGTAAACAACAGGAACATTACCCCCTCATGGGGCCCTCCTCATGCAAGTCCTACCATCTAAGGGGACTGGGACAAGGAGGACCCCTAATCGGTGTAATGAATATTATCAGCAAGTAACGGGAACATTAGGTTTAAGGCAACACTGAAGTATGAAAAATCACATTAACAGCAATATAAAGGGCAATTTAAATGTAAGGAATTATAAAGTTTACTTATCTTGACAGTGAGCAGCAAGAATGGAGGGTTTGTTGCTCACAGTCATGACTATTATTGCTTTAGGTTACTTATGATTGGTTATACCTTTATGTCAATATACTGTAGTTGGTTTAACTGTGCCTCATAGGAAATGTAGTTTATTTTATCTTGGCTGCTATTTAATGAATTCATAAAGAACAATTGATGGAAAGAATGCTGATCAATGTCAAATATTCATTCCAGTACAGCGATCTGCGCCTAAATCCATCAGTTTTTTTCTCTCCATACCATTCCAGTTTAAAGCCAGCCATATGCAAATCTGCCTTGATCCAGTTCCCCATGGGACAGGCCAGCCTGAACTGCCAGGCCAGGTTCTCCCTAGACCAGAAACAAGCATCATAGGTCCTGTTTCGGAGTTTCATCCCCTCATCAGCCAGGCTAGTTTGACTCCAGTGACATGGAAAGCACGGGACCTACAGCTGGGCCTACCCATCCCACTCGGGGTGACAAATGCAAAAAGAACAATTGATGGACAGAATGCTGATTAAGGTCAAACATTCACCACAGTATAGAGATCTGGGCCTAAATCTATTGTTTTCTTGTTCTCCATCCTTGCCTTTGCTTGTTCGCCCTAGGGTGGCAAAGTGAGCTAAAGAACGATGATGGATTCAACCCAGATCTATGATTGGGGGTGAGTGTCTGAAAAGTTTCAGCGCTCCGTTATCATCTCCTTGTTTGCTTTGTTCACCCTAAGTTGGCAGGATATGCCCAGATGTGGATTCCTTTCTCACATTGCCACTGGAATCAAGCTAGCCTGGCTGATGAGGGGTGATACCCCGAAACCCGTCCCAGGATGCTTGTTTACGATCCAGGAAACACCTGGCTTGGCAGTTTTGGCTGGACTGTTCCCATGAGCAACAGGGTCAAGACTGATTTGTATATAGCTGGGTCTGAACTGGGTGGCGAAGTGAGCTAAAGAACGATGATGGATTCAACACAGATCTGTGACTGGGGTTGAGTGTCTGAAAAGATTCAGCGCTCCATCCATCATCTCCTTGTGTTTGCTTTGGTCCCTTCTAACAACCCACCAAATTTTTGGGGAGATCTGCGCTTGAGACATTACTTGGGTCTGCTGTGGCCAAAGAGCCAAAACTCAAGCTGAGCAAACAAAAACAACACAACATCTCTGCTAAACATATTTCAAGGTTGTTCCTTCACATTAAACTAAAACTACAAGTTTTGTTTCCATAGGAAAAAATGCACATTTATATTTCAGTCATGCTCATACTCTGCTGCAGCAGCTCTCTTTCACTAAGATGCATAATGGAGGAGGAAAGAGTGTATTGCTGTGGCTCTTCTGTTGGGACACACAGACAAGTCATAGGCACACATTTGGCACAGGCCAGCCTCGAACCTTCCCTTTCTGGTGT
Source organism: Triturus cristatus (assembly GCF_964204655.1). NCBI lineage: Eukaryota > Metazoa > Chordata > Amphibia > Caudata > Salamandridae > Triturus > Triturus cristatus. The sequence continues at coordinate 136,492,989 of NC_140589.1, read as the reverse complement.
TGATTTTTTTATACAGTGCAAGAGTTGCCTTTATGCAAAGGGAAAGATCTACCCAAGAATTCCTGTAGTGTTTGAAATAAAGGAAGAGATCAAATGACTATTGTAAGTGTAGTTTGCGCCCTGATGCAGTCACTAGTAGCATCGCATTCCGGGCCGGATATACTAACTTTTCATGCAACGCAGTGTAGCAAGGCAACATGCTGCACTGCATTGTGCAAAGGCAGAGAGCAGAAATGTGCAATATCTACTAAGATATGGCGCACTTCTGCTGTCTCAGAGCACAGGCTCACTCAAGGCAGCCTAGCACCAACGCACGCCCCCTTGCACCACAGTGCATGGATGCCTGTGATACAAGGAGAATAGTTTTTGTGCAAGAAGGAATGCCTTTTTCACACAATCCCAGGTTTACAAACCTTTGTAAATGTGGGTTGGCGTGAAGTCCATAGCTGAAAACATGGGAACGCCCATGTTCCACTCGTGGAATGAATTGTAATGCAATGCAGAAAAAGCAGCTGCATTGTGTTCCTTTTTTGTTTAACAAATCCATGCTAGGCTGGGCAAATATCCCCTTGCATGTTTTTTTTATAAATATCAACTAGCATTTTGTGTCACGGATGCATCACAAAAGTGGTGTAACCATGGCGCAAAATGTTAGTAAACCTGGACCAATGTGGTTTCTGCTGAGAAGCAATCCATTGTTCTCATTAGGTAGGGTTTGGTAGTGGTAGAGTAGCTGCTGAAATACCAACACAGGGATCTATTCTAAACAAGCAAGTATGTAAAGACAGTTATTTTTGGACGGCCTTATACAGATTAAACTTAACTACAGGCCCAAGTTTCTGAAACCACTGCTGACTCTTCACAGGTTTTAGGTTGGACACTACCACAATGAGGCACTCAGATCACAAAATCTTTCTCACTCACTTCTGAGTGGGTGCTAATTAGAACAGCTGATATTTTATACGCCGATAATTTTGAAGCAATAAATTGTATCGCCATCCCTAATTACAATGGAATTAAAAATAGAATGTGTTTGATTCATATATTTTCACTATCTGACTTTACAACAAAAATAAACTTTGTTGTTACCAAATTAGGGCTTATCGTTGATTAGACAGTAAATCACATATTTCCACTGAGAAGTAACTCTTGTTTGTTCATTTAAATTGCAGGCCTTCCAATGATGAATTGTACATTAAGAGATAATTAGAACGTACTTCAGGTGCTTTGCAACACTCTGGGAGTGTTGAGTGATGGATGTATTTACTTGATAGTCCAGACACAGTGGTACATGTTCCTTCATGCCACTTTATCAACCGTGATGCCGTTAGATGTTAAAAGATCATCATATATGAAAACAGAGACATACAGAGTTCCTGCTCTTCCTCAGGTCCTGTCCACCCCAAAGTTGAGTATTTATATGGAATCTTTGAGGAACCTCAAGAGGCTAGAATAATGTTTATGAGCAACAGTATGAAATAGACATCCAGTTTTACTCCAATGTTCATTCGCCAAGGAAAGACTTTATGCTTCACATGGTCACTCTGCAACCTCATATCGGTTGTCCGACGGTACAAAGCAGGCAATTACTTTGCATGCCTTTACCACACATTTTTTAGTACGCTTGTTTTACCGCAAATAGGCATGCCAATATCACGCATTGTTTTCAGATTTTAAAACAATGTATTTGTGGGGGGAGATACCCCCCCCCCCCATCTCAGATTAAATGCATGGTATTGGCACGCGTTGTAAATGCATATTCATGGTAAAAATATGTGTGCTAAAAAATGCCTGGTAATGTCACAACGAGGTAAAATCCTTTTTGTAAAGGCTGTTTCCCCCTCATACCAGGATTAGCACAAAATTGGCCTCTTATCAATTGCTTCTTCCCCAGAAAATCAAAACCTTACCCCTCTTGGAGAATGTAGAAAAATTGTCCGGTATTGGTTACATATCACCTAAATTGAGAAAATACGCTATTGAAAGTTTTACTGAAATACACCTTCACCTTGTCAAGACCATCCTCCACTCAGTAGCTTGTCAAATTGCAGGGTCAAAGAATTCAGAGAACACAACTCCTCTATGTACTGAATCCTATTTGCTCCCATTCAAAGTCCAAATAATTTTAAAGTATGATGTTTACTCCTCAAATGCATCAAATTGAGCCACTGGCATTACACCAAAGGAAAACCCATAGCCACACATATATCATGGTAGAATTGAAGTCAATCTTGTCTCACACTTGAAATGTCCAAAGTCAAGATTCACAAGGGTAAACTTAGACCAAAGGGGATTCACAAAGGTAAAGTTTAGACCAAAAGACTACGTTTGCAACTTTGGTATTCACAAATTTAAGTTAATAGTAGTATCTTGACATCCACACTCGGGCAGAATCTCCACACTTGAGGTGGATCTCTGCCCCGAGTTTGGAGACTACACTTGGAGTGCAGACATAACGATACTACTCGTAATTTACCTTTGTGAATACCAAAAACTAGTAAAGTTAGACTTTTGGTCTAAACTTGGCCCAAAAGTCTAACTTTACCATTGTGAATCAGGCCCAATAAGTGGTACCTTTAAAAGTCAAGTGCCAAACTATTGGCTTGGCAATATCTCATTGTTGTGCACCGGCTCTTAAACTTCAATGCTTTAATTTATTCGTCTGCCATGTTGGAATGGTAAATTAAAAATGGCAAATTAGTCAGCAGTGCGCAACCACATGTGTGTACCCACGTACAATCACATACGCATTGATCTTAAAATGGTGGAAGAAGTTTTTTTGACAATTCCAAGTGCCTGATATGTGTTCATTTGCATACCTCGTGACACGTCAGCATCCATTTTGCTATTTTAAAGGAAACGCTGTCTGTAGTCAGAATCTAAAAATACTAAAGCAAGCCTTTTTCTTCTTCTCCACAATAATGTGTGACAATCTAGCCTAAACCAACCCTCTAATGGCTGACCTGCTTCTCATCAATCAGAACCCAAGATCCAGCTCCCTAGAATCTGCTTAACCTAACCTAATGTAGTGAGTCATAACATTCTGATTTACTCCCTTATGATCTGTTTGTAGTTCATGTACTCAATGGCACTGTTGCATTGTTTTGTATTGAGGTAAATCTCCCTTGCATTTGTCATATTTGTGATGTGTCTGTTGCAGCAGTGGTTAGATTCACACTCAATAACCTATTAAGTTAATATATGTACATTCTTGTACTGTTGCCCGCTTCTACTACTTACTGTTTATTTTATATTTTATTTGTTTACATACAAAAGTCTTCTTTTCAAAACACAATCACATATGAGAGTTTCTAATGAGTCTTGCTTAAAAAAGAGGGTGAACATTTTCAATCAGAAAGTATCAGTGACAGACAAATGGACATATTCAAGACAGCCATTTGAGCATCAAGGATACCTTGAACAGAGAAACATTCATAAAACTGCTTCACAATAAGCCTTCCTGCCCACGGATGTGAACAAGTGTTCCTGTGATGCATGTTTCTCCCTAACCACAGAAAGCTGCATCATAACTTTGCTTATTATTCATTTATTGAGCAAGAAAGACAGTTGCACAATCAAAGACTGTCCATCTCCCAGCCGCCAGCCTCACTGCCTAGAACTTCCATGCCTTAAGCTGCCAATAAAATGCTCTTACATTTATTTATTCTTTTTGATGGCATCTGGAGCTTGCTGTGTGTCTTTTTTGGCAAAGCAGATTTTCCATCTTGACAAACTTCATCAATAAGAAAGCAGTAGCAGGGTTTGAAGAGAGCTGCTGCATGGGGTTACATCAATACCACCGATCAGAGAGCACTCTCACCAGAAGAACTGAAGGCTACTCTTTCAAATGTCAGTGTTCAACAACGCTAAGGAGTAAATAATAAAATACATGCAAAATTAAAAGTGCTTACATGAAGACAAGTACTGCTGGCAACCACTGAAAACAAAAGGCAAAATGTGAAGGAATCCCACGCTAAGAAGTGATGATTTGCGCTCCAGTCAGCAGTAGAATGTAGTTTAGAGCCATTTAGCTGCCCACTCCTTCAACTGATAGCAGAACAAAGTGAGCAGGGTTCACTCACTACCCCAGTTACTAAGTGTAAGACCTGGGGTCTCCAGGCCCTAAGGGGGTAACGTGACACGAGCGGCTGGGCACCCAAAGGCCTGTGTGTTAAGCGACCATACAACACACCCATCCTCTGAAGCAGTAAACGCACACAATAATGGACGCCACACAATAAGGTGAATGTAAATTAATCAAGTTTTATCTAATCAAAGGATCACACGCGGTGATCTTGGAGGGCAATGTATCTCAGCTTATACACATTCACATTTGCATTACAGCTCCTCATTACCTGTACACTTTAACATGTGCATTACAGTTGTTCATGACCTGTACGCTTTAACATATGCATGACACTTGTTCATTACCTGTACGCTTTAACATATGCATTATAGCCTCTCAGTACTGTTACCTCCGCAACCCCTGCAGTATGAACTTCCCTAGTGCTGCGGGCCGGGGCCTGCACACGTGGCGCTACGGGTGTCTACGAAGAAACAAAGGCACATGAGCATAACTGGAGGTCGTATAATGCCTGCCTAGCACCCTGAGCATAAGCGTGGTGGGCACAGTAAGTGCCTGGCACTTGGTACCTTCCCTGGCGAAAGGAGCGCTCGTGGGCTGGTGAATACACAGGAATGATTAGCGCTACTGAGACACAGAACGCATTGAGCACTGTTGAATACAATGGAACGATCCGCGTTACTCTAACATAGAACACATTGAGCACTGGTAACTACACTTGAGCGATCAGCGCTACTCTAACATAGAAAGCATTGAGCATTGGTAAATACAATTGAGCGATCAGCGCTACTCTAACTTAGAACGCATTGAGCATTGGTAAATACAATTGAGCGATCAGCGCTACTCTCACATAGAACGCATTGAGCACTGTTGAATACAATTGAACGATCAGCGCTACTCCCACATAGAACGCATTGAGCACTGTTGAATACAATTGAACGATCAGCGCTACGGGGACATAGAACGCTTTGAGCACTGTTGAGTCCTGCGAACGGCAGTCCCCAGGAGAGGGTAATCCCACGAAGGGGAGACTCACAAGTACGGCGGGAAATCCCACGGAGGGGGAAAGTCACAGTTCCTGCATGCGGTGTCGTTCCCACCTGGCAGGGGGCGCACCGGGCCTTCCCACGACTCCCGGGGAGCAGGGGGGGGGCGAGTCTCAGGCCGCCACACGGCCGCGCTACCTCCCAGCCCCTGGGGAGTTACCTTGATCTCGTCGCTCGGTTCCGCTCCGGGTCCTCCTTCCGATGCGCGCAATGGCGCGGGACACTCCAGGACACTCGCTCTTCCTCTGGACGCTGCGACGGCAGCGGCGGGGCCCCGGGCTTCTCCGCGGGCTCCGACTTGACACTGACACTTCCCTGAGGCCTACGGGCCGCGGCAGTGATCGCGTTGCGGGTCCTGGCACCCGGGGTGTCACAAATTAAGCGGGAGCTTGGCCAACTCCACGCTCGACAGCAGATCTGCACAGGGGGTCACAGGTCAGGTCTGGCAGCGCAGGAAACACAGCGCCAGCACCTGGTCGATCCCCAGCAGTCAGGCAATCAGTCGTTTCACGAAGTTACAATAGTCAGCTTGGCATGAAGTTTCAGGATGGTACTTCTGCAGTTTCAAAAGTCAGTCTTTGTGGCGCAGATGATACTGGCGCCCTTGGGGTTCTGTTCCTTGGGGGGTAGGGGATGAGTTGGCGACTAGGTCCTTCCTAGTCAGGCTGGGCAGAGGTTCCCTGGGTCCTCCTACTGCTGGGCAAGATCAGTGGGTTTCACAGGATCCCTCACTCACTTAAGAGGCAGCACCTAAGCCCTGTCACTCTCAGAGGCATAAGTCCCTGGCTAGGCCCTACCGCCTACACTCCTGCGTGGATTCTCCAGCTCTGCTTCACCCCAACTGGCCAACTAACTACAAAAAGTTCCCTCCCTCACTTATGTATCCCTAGGTCAGGTGACCTCTAGCCAAGGTGGCAAAAGAAAAACCACACCTCCCTTCTAGAAGGTTCCAGCACATTCCAGGAGCTTCCCCATTCTACCTATGGGACAAAAAAGGCGGGCTGGTGTTGCAACATTGTTGTGGGGTTCCAGCCAGCTCCTGGCAGCTAGGGTGCTACTATGAAGACCACTCTGCAGTAGCAGGGGCCTGTGGCAGCCATCTTGGGAGAAGGGAGCACCTGCACCTTAACACTGGTTGGCAATGAAAAGGCGCCCGGAGACCTAAGTCCAACATCAAAAACAAGCATTTGCAATGCAATAGGTCTCGCATTTACGCGAGTTTGAGCTATTGGCATTGTAAATGACACTGCCTTTAATTTATGTGTTACTTATCAAATCATATAAATAAGACATTGCCCTTTACAATGCTAACAGCTTAAAATCTCACAAATGTGACACCTATTGCATTGCAAATGCTTGTGTTATTAAAGCTGCCTTTCTTTTTCAAACCAAACCCCCAATTTATTCTGCCGCTGTAGGAGGTAAAAAATATGGTGCCTTTTAGTAAAATTTAAAAATTCCATATTACTGCGTCAGACATACTGGAAGGGCGGGGACAGTGTCAGTGGCACGGGACGTCCTGCTTAACGTGCAGCTCACTGGCACTGTGAAATAGGAAAAAATATGGTGGCTTTTAAAGAAATAAAAGGAGATACAGTGTTAGTTGCAGGGCAAGTAGTACGTGACGTGCAGCTCACTGCCACTTTAACATTCCTCGTTACTGCAACGTATATACTGGAAGGGCTGGGACAGTGTCAATGGCACAGCAAGTCCTGATTTACCTGCAGCTGACTGCCACTAGCCCATTTCATTTTTCTAACATTTGCCAAAAATCAAGACGTTTCAAACTAAAGCATGTGCAACTGCAATCAATCAATCAGTACATTTATATAGCGCGCTACTCACCCGCGAGGGTCTCAAGGCGCTGGGGTGGGGGGTGCTGCTACTGCCCGAATAGTCAGGTCTTGAGGTGTTTCCTGAAGGTGAGATGGTCCTGCACGCGCTTAATCCAATCCATAAAATATTCCAATTTAACACGGCCAAAAAGATGCGAACAGGTACCCCGTTGGTGGACTCACATACTTGAACACTCTCCTTCCCCTAAAAATGCTGCCAAAAGCAGTAGATACCACGTTACTGCGTTGGGAAGACAGGAAGGGTTCGGCGATTGTCAGTGGCAGGGGAAGTCCTGTTTAGTGTGCAGCTGACTGCCGCAGTAAAGACAAAAAATATGGTGCCTTTTAGTAAAATGTAAAATTCCATAATAATGCGCCAGATATACTGGAAGGGCTGGGACAGTATCAATGGCTCAGGAAGTCCTGCTTTACGTGCAGCTGACTGCTACTGCCATATTTGATTTTTATAACATTTGCCGAAAAACGAGAAATTTCAAGATAAAGCATATGTAACTGCACGTGTTTAATGGATGAGCCATGACTGTGTGAAATAAAACAGTAGAAAAAGTAAATAATCCAGTTTTGTAGGGCCAAGAAGCTGTGAACAGCACATTGTTGGACTCCCGAACTCGAACACTTTCCCTCCCTTAAAAAAATTGGCAAAAGTAGCAGTTGCCATGTTACTGTGTAGGAAAGACAGCAAGGGCTGGGACAGTGTCAGTGGCACGGCAAATCTTGCGCGACGTGCAACTGACTGGAGATGCGATGATACTGTATTGAAAAGACTGTAAGGGCTGGGGCAGTGTTAGTGGCACTGCAAACCCCTGCTTTATGTGCGACTCACTGCCACTGTAAGAGGTAAAAAATATGGTGCCTTTTAATAAAAGTAAAAAAATGTCATGTTACTGCGTCGAATATACTGGAAGGGCTGGGGCAATGTCAGTGGCACGGGAAGTCCTGCTTAACATGCAGATTACTGGCATTGTAAAATAATAAAAAAATGGTGGCTTTTAAAGACTAGGCTCTGAGCCTGCCCACGAGCACACAGGTAGGCAGGCAGCTGCTCTGTAACCTCTGCCTAACTCATCCACGTGGGCAAACACCAGCAGCAAGCAACTATTACCCAAAAAGAACACACAGAAAAACCTCCCTGCGCACTCATACCAGCACGGTGGTTTCTCGTCCACTTCAGACTGAAAATGAAATGGGTGGCAAAGTGTGAGCTAGGGGCTTTCTAAGACGCCCTATAATGTGAATGTTACCGCCGCTTAAACATTATTCTTGGAACTCATTCACACGTAATTTCCTCGATCACGTTTTGGCTTGAGCGCGTCTCTGGAGCGTCGAATTACACGACTGACAAGGGGTGGACAGGTGAGGGAGCACGGTAGATGTGGGAGAAAAAACAAGAGCGAGGAAAGCATGGGAGAGCGAGGAAAGCTCGTTCTGCGAGGAGAGGAAAACGCGGGGGAAGAGATTAGCCAGAGACGGCGGGATTGATGTTCGCCGGTGGCAGCAGGCCAAGAGAGGGTAAATAATACACGGGAGGAGGGGGGCGAGGGAGGAGGGGGAGGGCTAGTAATAATAGACCCACGTAGATGAAGTGCGATGGGGGCGGGCGCAGCCAGCTGCAGCCAGGTACACAGAGCAGAGTCCAGATGAGGAACAGACCCCCGCCCCCCTCCCCAACCCATGATGTCAGAGCACTGGCGATCCCTCCTGCGGCCTACACACGGCTGAGGCATGCACTGTGTGCTGGTTTCTAAGGCAACAACATCACAATAAATGCAAATAATCACAAGGCCCGGGGTTGCCAAGGGAGCCGGAAACGGTGTAAGAGTCACCGCGGGATGCAGCCGGGGAAACCCGGGCTGAGGGACGGAGTACGGGACGGAGTACGGTGAGGGGCGGAGTGCGGGGAAAGAGCTGTACACCCCCGTGAGATGACAAAGTACACCCCGCGAGAAACATTGAACCCAGGCTGAGGGAGACACAGGGGACCATGAGAGAGACGTAACACACAAGGAACACACTGTACCCATCCCCAAGTAAACCAAGCTTTGGCAACGCGGCCGGCCGCGAAAGTGAAAGTGATCGCAATCGCGATTACGATCGCGTGCAACGGAGGGCGCGCGTGCACGTTCACATGCACTGTGGCTTTAGGCCACGGCAGCACTTTGAAAAAGCCTGTTTACAAAATGTCTCGGCCAGATCAGCGCAAGCGCTGGATCAGGCGAGACCTAATGAGGGTGGAAAAAATGAGGCACGATCAAAAATAAATGGGGAGACTACCCTAAGGCTGACAGGTCCAACACGCGTCCCCCCCAGCCGAAAGAGGGGAGAGCTACCCAACCTCTAGGGAGTTCTCATCGCTAAGGCGGAAAAACCTGGAGAGACCGTCAGCATTGGCGTGGTCAACTCTGGGCCGATGTTCCACCCAAAAATCCATCCCCTGTAGGGAAATGGACCACCTCAACAACTTGGGGTTTTCGCCTCTCATCTGCATGAGCCAGCGAAGGGGACGGTGGTCGGTCTGGATAAGGAAGTGAGTTCCAAAGAGGTATGGCCTCAACTTCTTCAGAGACCAGACCACCGCGAAGGCTTCTCTCTCAATGGTGCTCCATCGCCATTCCTGAGGGAGGAGTCTTCTGGATATGAAGGCCACTGGTTGATCTTGGCCCTCGGTGTTGAGTTGCGAGAGCACCGCACCTATGCCGTGCTCTGAGGCATCGGTCTGCACAATAAATTCCTTGCTGAAATCTGGTGTTGCTAGTACTGGAGCGGTACACATCGCATGTTTCAGCGTGTCAAAGGCTTCTTGGCATGCAGCTGTCCATATGACCTTGCGAGGTTGCTTCTTCGAGGTCAATTCCATCAAGGGGGTTACGATGGTACCATACCCCTTGATGAACCGGCGGTAATACCCAGTGAGGCCGAGGAAAGCTCGGACCTCTGTTTGGGTCTTGGGGGGCTCCCAAGCCAAGATGGTCTCTATTTTGGCCTGGAGGGGTTGCACCTTACCTCCGCCCACCAGGTGTCCCAGGTACATGACAAATCCCTGTCCAATCTGGCACTTGCTGGCTTTCATTGTTAGGCCAGCACGTTGCAGCGCCTGCAATACCTCCTGGAGGTGTTGCAGATGGTCCTCCCAGGTACCACTGAAGACAGCTATGTCATCCAGGTAGGCCGCTGAGAAGGACTCCAGGCCAGATAGTACCTGATTCACTAACCGCTGGAATGTGGCCGGAGCATTTTTGAGCCCAAAGGGCATCACTCGGAACTGGTAGTGGCCCTCGGGGGTGGAGAATGCTGTTTTCTCCTGTGCTCCATCGGCCATGGCAATCTGCCAATATCCGGATGTCAGATCGATGGTGCTGAGGTACCGGGCTGCTCCCAGCCGGTCCACCAGCTCGTCTGCACGTGGGATGGGGTGAGCATCTGTCTTCGTGACAGAGTTCAACCCCCGGTAGTACACACAGAACCGAAGCTCCAGTGTCGTACCCGGTGGGGCCGCTTTCGGCACCAACACCACTGGACTAGCCCACGGGCTGCTGGAAGGTTCTATCACCCCCAGCTCCAGCATTTTGGCTACCTCACGCTGGATGCTATCTTTCACTCGGTCAGAGAGCCGGTAACACTTGTTCTTCACCGGGGGGCTGTCCCCTGTATCCACATCATGGGTACACAGATGAGTGATTCCAGGCGTGAGGGAGAACAACGAGGCAAACTGTCCCAGGACATGGCGGCAGTCCCTCTGTTGCTCTGGGGTCAAGGATGGGGAGAGGACTACACCTTCCACCGAACCATCCTTCTCCTGTACCGCTAGAAGGTCAGGAAGAGCCTCACTCTCTTCCTCCTCGCTCCCATCCGTCACCATAAGGAGAGCAACCTCTGATCGCTCATGGTGCGGCTTCTGGCGGTTGACATGGAGCACCCTGAGGGGCTGACGGGGGGGTTTCAAATCTACAACGTACGTAGTCTGGCCTCGTCGCTCCACAATGTCGTACGGACCAGTCCACCGGTCCTGGAGGGCACAAAGCTCCCCAGGTTCCATAACCCACACCTTCTGTCCAACGACCAACTCGACCGTACGAGCGTTGCGGTCATACCACTCCCTCATCACGGTCTGGCTAGCCTCCAGGTTCTCTGAGGCCGCCTTCCACAGATTGGCCATCTGGCTGCGGAACGCCAGCATGTAGCTGACAATGTCACGGGGAAGCTTCTGTGAAGTCTTCTCCCACCCCTCTTTCACTAAACTGAGGGGACCCCTAACGGGATGGCCATAGAGCAACTCAAACGGGCTGAACCCGACTCCCTTTTGCGGTACCTCCCGGTAGGAGAATAACAAGCAGGGGAGGAGGACGTCCCATTTACGCCTCAAGCCCTCTGGCAGGCTCCGGATCATACCCTTCAATGTCTTATTGAAGCGCTCTACACGTCCGTTAGTCTGGGGGTGGTAAGGAGTGGAGAACCGGTAGGTCACCCCACACTCCTTCCACATGGCCTGCATGTAGGCCGACATGAAATTGGTGCCCCTATCTGACACCACGATCTTGGGGAATCCCACTCGGGTAAAAATCCCCAACAGTGCCCGCGCCACCACCAGCGCAGTGATGGTCCTCAGAGGAATAGCCTCTAGGTACCTTGTGGCGTGGTCCACCAAAACCAGAATGAACCGGTGTCCCGCTGCGGTCGGAGGGTCCAATGGCCCAACAATATCAATACCGACCCTCTCAAAAGGGGTCCCGACCACGGAGAGCGGTTCCAAAGGGACCTTCAATTTAGTCCCAGTCTTGCCACTTGCCTGACAAGACTTACAGGTCTTACAGAAGGTGTCTGAGGCAATCCTCATCCTGGGCCAATAAAAATGAGGGACCAACCGTGCAAAGGTTTTGTCGTGGCCCAGGTGTCCGGCTAAGGGAATCTCGTGCGCTAACTCCAGCAGGAAGGCCCGGTAACATTGGGGGACCACTATGGCCCTCGAAGATCCATGTACCGGCACCCTGGGCTCACTGTATAGGAGACCATCCTCCCAATACACATGATATCCTCCCAACTCCTGACTGGCTACTTGGGCTTCGGCCTGTCGCCGCATGCCTTCAAGCGTGGGGCACGCCCTTTGTGCCTGACAAAATTCCTCCCGGGTAGGTCCTCCTCCCACATGCCAGTCAGCAAGGGTCGGCAAGTCCTCCACGGGAACGACATTCACCTCCACGGACTCCGGGGGCAACTCTGCGGCCTCCCCATCCATCTCACGGGGAGTGTCCGTTACCGCCTTCTTTTTTCCTCTTCTGGTGGTGGGTTGGGCCATTATTCCAGGCTCCAACCCAGGGTGAGTTTCCTGCTGGGCAGCCATGGACCGCGTGACTACGCAAGTCCACCCTGGTAATCCCAGCATCTCGGTGTGAGCTCGAAACTCGACATCTTTCCACTTGGTGTGCTCCAGGTCGTTCCCTAGCAAGCACCCCACAGGCAAGGCAGGGCTCACAGCAACTCTCAGTAGGCCTTTGACTCCTCCCCACTCAAATGGAACACGAGCCACTGGATAGTGACTCAGACTGCCGTCAGCCAATACGGCGGGATGGAACTCCTCGGGGACTACTTGGTCTGGGGACACCAGCCGCCGCACGACAGTGGTCATGCTGGCCCCTGTGTCCCTCAGAGCATCCACCTCCTCCCCGTTAACTCTCACCCTCTGCTGATACTTAGCAGTGTTCGGGGGCAGGGACACTACGGGGACCACCTCTCTATCCCCGAGTGAAACCAGCGTCAGGCCTGTCCACTCCCCTTCCCTATCTAAGGGCAGCTCCGCCCCAAGCGCTATACTACTCACCCCGGGACTTTTCCCGCCCGTTGGGGCTGGGGGTCGCTTGCGACACTTGGGATCCCCTTGTAGTGTCCAATCTCCCCACATTCGTAGCACCGCACGATCCTTGGCTGCTGACTCCTGTCAGGGTAAGTGGGTCTTGTGGAATTGGACGGGGGTGGGGTTCCTACTCCCTTCCCAAACTTATTTTGGGGGCCTTTAGAGAACTCCACCTTTTTATCTCCCCCCTCTTTCTTCTGGGGGAAACCCTGTCCGCCTTTCGAGCCATCTCCCCCAGGACCCTTGTGAGACACCCGGGTGCTCACCCAAATATCTGCCTTCTCCGCAAGCTCACGGGGATCCATCAACTTGCGGTCCACCAGATGTTGGCGCAGCTCCGGAAAGCACTTATCCAAGAGGTGCTCCCATAAAAAAAGATTGTACACCCCTCGATAGTCCTGCACCTCGCTGCCACGCACCCAACTATCTAGTGCCTTTCTCGCCTAATCAAAAAAATCCACCCACGTCTGTGTGGACAGCTTATGGCTGCCACGGAACTTCTGCCTGTACCTCTCGGGGTTAAGACCAAACTTTTTCAGTAAAGCCTCTTTCATGGGGGCATACCTGACCTGATCCGCCTTGGCCAAATATAACAGGGTGTCCCTGACGTTGGGAGGTATATACCGATATAAACCACCTCCCCAATGACTCTCGGGTACCCCATGGGCAGTCAAGGCTACCTCGTATGCCTCCAACCATTTAGCAATGTCGTCCCCCATTGTGTAATTGGCAATGACTTCCTTAGGTAGGTAGAATTTTGACTCGTGAGACTCCTTAGGTATGCTGCCACCATTGTCCTTATTGGACGCATTTAATTGGAGGGCGCGCAGCTCCAACTCTTTTAGCTGAAGCTCGTGCGCCAGCTTCTTCTCCTCCATTGCCCATTTCTTGTTCTCTCTCTCTCTTTCTCTTTCATGCTCCAATTTGGCCAGTTCCCATTTTAACTGCCTCTCTTCCCTTCTGTCCTCGTACTCCTCTGGAGACGCGCTCCTCCTAGACCCTGTCCTACTACTGGCCCCAGAACGTCTCCCTGGGGGCACATTTTCAGACACATCCACATTTAATATGTATAGTACTTCCTGGGCGATCTCCTCTGGAGGTGTATCTGGCGCCTCCTGTCCCTCATCCTCTCTCCCTTCTGGGTGGGCCTCTACCCATGCCCTAATGGCGGTACGGAGTTCCGGTCCTTTGGCCTTCCGCACCCCAGGCACCCCCATCCCCTGCCCGAACTCTCTCAGTTGCTTTACAGTGTACTCCTCGAAGTCAGCTAACCGGAAATCCATCGTGACAGGTGGGGACCTAGATACTAAGGAAGAAATGCCTAGGATATGGGTGACAGTAACCAGCCAACCAGGATTCTTTTACACACTCAGCCTGGACAGTGGAATCAATAAACACAGCAATCAATGGTTTCAGAGCTTTTTGGAGAAAAACAATAGGGGGCCGATTCACAGAACTAACTTAAGACAAAATCCCAAACGTACTACTTTTGGTATTCACAGAAGTTAGGATTTTGTCTCAAGTTTGTCTTAAGACAAACTTAAGACAGACTTAAGACAAACTTAAGACAAAATCCTAACTTAAGTTTGTCTTAAGTCTGTCTTAGGTCTGTCTTAAGACAAAATCGTAACTTCTGTGAATACCAAAAGTAGTAAGTTTAGGATTTTGTCTTAAGTTAGTTCTGTGAATCGGGCCCTAGGCGTTTAATTGTGGCGCCTTCCGCTTCATGGAAGGGTGCTGTATGGTCACAGGTCCTAAAATCCCACCGCTCGCCAACAATGTAAGACCTGGGGTCTCTTGGCCCTAAGGGGGTAACGTGACACGAGCGGCTGGGCACCCAAAGGCCCGTGTGTTAAGCGACCATACAACACACGCATCCTCTGAAGCAGTAAACGCACACAATAATGGACGCCACACAATAAGGTGAATGTAAATTAATCAAGTTTTATCTAATCAAAGGATCACACGCGGTGATCTTGGAGGGCAATGTATCTCAGCTTATACACATTCACATTTGCATTACAGCTCCTCATTACCTGTACACTTTAACATGTGCATTACAGTTGTTCATGACCTGTACGCTTTAACATATGCATGACAGTTGTTCGTTACCTGTACGCTTTAACATATGCATTACAGCCTCTCAGTACTGTTACCTCCGCAACCCCTGCAGTATGAACTTCCCTAGTGCTGCGGGCCGGGGCCTGCACACGTGGCGCTACGGGTGTCTACGAAGAAACAAAGGCACATGAGCATAACTGGCGGTCGTATAATGCCTGCCTAGCACCCTGAGCATAAGCGTGGTGGGCACAGTAATCGCCTGGCACTTGGGACCTTCCCTGGCGAAAGGAGCGCTCGTGGGCTGGTGAATACACAGGAATGATGAGCGCTACTGAGACACAGAACGCATTGAGCACTGTTGAATACAATGGAACGATCCGCGTTACTCTAACATAGAACGCATTGAGCACTGGTAACTACACTTGAGCGATCAGCGCTACTCTAACATAGAACGCATTGAGCATTGGTAAATACAATTGAGCGATCAGCACTACTCTAACTTAGAACGCATTGAGCATTGGTAAATACAATTGAGCGATCAGCGCTACTCTCACATAGAACGCATTGAGCACTGTTGAATACAATTGAACGATCAGCGCTACTCCCACATAGAACGCATTGAGCACTGTTGAATACAATTGAACGATCAGCGCTACGGGGACATAGAACGCTTTGAGCACTGTTGAGTCCTGCGAACGGCAGTCCCCAGGAGAGGGTAATCCCATGGAGGGGAGACTCACAAGTACGGCGGGAAATCCCACGGAGGGGGGAAAGTCACAGTTCCTGCATGCGGTGTCGTTCCCACCTGGCAGGGGGCGCACCGGGCCTTCCCACGACTCCCGGGGAGCAGGGGGGGGGCGAGTCTCAGGCCGCCACACGGCCGCGCTACCTCCCAGCCCCCGGGGGGTTACCTTGATCTCGTCGCTCGGTTCCGCTCCGGGTCCTCCTTCCGATGCGCGCAACGGCGCGGGACACTCCCGGACACTCGCTCTTCCTCCGGACGCTGCGACGGCAGCGGCGTGGCCCCGGGCTTCTCCGCGGGCTCCGACTTGACACTGACACTTCCCTGAGGCCTACGGGCCGCGGCGGTGATCGCGTTGCGGGTCCTGGCACCCGGGGGTCACAAATTAAACGGGAGCTTGGCCAGCTCCGCGCTCGACAGCAGATCTGCACAGGGGGTCACAGGTCAGGTCTGGCAGCGCAGGAAACACAGCGCCAGCACCTGGTCGATCCCCAGCAGTCAGGCAATCAGTCGTTTCACAAAGTTACAATAGTCAGCTTGGCATGAAGTTTCAGGATGATACTTCTGCAGTTTCAAAAGTCAGTCTTTGTGGCGCAGATGATACTGGCGCCCTTGGGGTTCTGTTCCTTGGGGGGTAGGGGATGAGTTGGCGACTAGGTCCTTCCTAGTCAGGCTGGGCAGAGGTTCCCTGGGTCCTCCTACTGCTGGGCAAGATCAGTGGGTTTCACAGGATCTCTCACTCACTTAAGAGGCAGCACCTAAGCCCTGTCACTCTCAGAGGCATAAGTCCCTGGCTAGGCCCTACCGCCTACACTCCTGCGTGGATTCTCCAGCTCTGCTTCACCCCAACTGGCCAACTAACTACAAAAAGTTCCCTCCCTCACTTATGTATCCCTAGGTCAGGTGACCTCTAGCCAAGGCGGCAAAAGTAAAAACCACACCTCCCTTCTAGAAGGTTCCAGCACATTCCAGGAGCTTCCCCATTCTACCTATGGGACAAAAAAGGCGGGCTGGTGTTGCAACATTTTTGTGGGGTTCCAGCCAGCTCCTGGCAGCTAGGGTGCTACTATGAAGACCACTCTGCAGTAGCAGGGGCCTGTGGCAGCCATCTTGGGAGAAGGGAGCACCTGCACCTTAACACTGGTTGGCAATGAAAAGGCGCCCGGAGACCTAAGTCCAACATCAAAAATTAGGGTGGAAAAAATGAGGCACGATCAAAAATAAATGGGGAGACTACCCTAAGGCTGACAGGTCCAACACTAAGGCTGACAACTTATATGTTCTTTTTGACGACACCTTCTTCTTTGCTACCAAAGTTCGACAATTTTTGCAACTGAATTTTCTGAAAAACTTTTTTAAGGGAACATTTCTGCACACCAGTCCTGTTTTTTAAGAATAGTTAGATTGCAGGAGCTGGTGCGGCCCGAGGGGCAGATGGTGTAGGGGACTGAGAAGTTGGTTCTGCCTGGACAGTGAGGGACCAGCGCTGCCAATGGGAAAGATTGGGAGTCAGATTGCGAGGCCGATGGGGCAAGACGGCCCCTGGACGTTGGACTGAAGAGAATGGGGGGTTGCGTCGGCCCTCTTTATGCCACGGGCTCGATCACATGGGACACACATAAAGCGGCACAGTATGCTGGCCCCAGAAATACCTGGGAGAAAGAGTGGTGAGATTGTGAGACGAGATGTGTGTAATTTGGGTACAGAGAGGATGAGTTGGAGTTTGATTTGCGAAGAAGGCAGTGATGAGTGGAAGTAAAGGAAATTGCAAGGTGCTGAGGAAATGGGGGAGTAAGCGCCACAGAAGGATGGCTGAGGTGAGGCAATGGAAAGTACAGTTAGTGTCTTTTAGAGGTCAAGAGTGGCAAGGGAGGCACCGCTGTAAAGCAGTCTGGGTCAGGCAGCAGACGTTCCAAGGACAGAAGTGACAGTGGCGGATTACCTTCAGGTAATATAGAATGGTGGTCAGTATGGGAAACAAGGGAAATGGGGACAGTTTCAAAGTCTTGTAAGTCAGTGGAGCAGGGTATGGGGCCATTGAGGGAGCAGGGACGAAAGCAAAGGAGACCCAGCGGGTGCAGACAGTGCCCAAGGCGGGGATGAGCAGCAAAGACAAGGAGGGAGAGGGGGACAAGACAGATGACACAGAGGTGAAGGACGTCACATGGGGTGAAGATAGTATGGAGGAGAATGCACATAAAAAGATGCTTCCATACATGGGCTTGGCTATGCCCCTAGGTTCACACATATCTGACAAGATGAAGAACAGGATCTCAAAGCATGAGCATGTGGATGTCTCAAGTTATTACATAGGGACATTAAAGCTGAGGACGGGTCTAGCGAGGAAGTGTTGGCGCTGGCACAGCACCCCAGGGTGCCCTTTGACATGGAAAACTGGACGTCAGCCTTTTAATTTAGGCCAGCATTTTATTGCAAGACACATTGAGACAGGGCAATTGTGCTTTTCAAATTTATGTATATTATTAGGAAGGTGCAGATGCATTTTGAGGGCTATGCATGGCTTAGTTATGATGAGGAGTTTTGGGGCCAAGTCAGTATTAACCTGGTCAAGTCATGGGCGGATGTGGATTCTCAATTATGGCTGCAGTTCATGTTATGGACGCAGCCAATGACCACTACCCAAATGGCCTCTCAGTCATATTTTGGTCCTTGCAGCCAAGTCCGGCTCAACAAGATATGTGCCAAAAGGTACGGGCCCAATGTTGGGGCATGTTGGACCTTTAATATAGCTTTCTGCTCCCGACACTCATGCAGGTTCAAGCATGAGTGTTTAAAATGTGGGGGGAGACAGCACATCATGCAGTGCTTCACCTTGGCTAGCCCCCCTGAACAGTGGTGGGCATCCAGAGAGAAGAGATATCAGGGATCCGCTGTACCAAAGGGCTCCTGTGCCAGTTAAGGTTGAGGGTTGGCTCCCATGGTTTGCAATCTACCAATACAGGGAGGCAGGCTTGAGTTTGGAATGGGGTTTTAGGGAAGTTTTCCAGTGGATTATCAGGGGCCAAGGGACATAGGTGGGTAGACAACTTATGATCAGCAAACGTGAAACAGGAAGTAGAGGAAGGGAGAATGGTAGGCTCTTTCTATGACTGTCCCTTAGCAGACTTGATCAGCTCCCCACTTGGGGTTGTGCTAAAAAAAGGTTGAGGGGGAGTTCAGAATGGAGCCTCAGTGAAATATTTCATTGCCATGGTAGACACTAAAGAAGTATATGCATCGGTGGATGATGCATTACGTTTGAGGAGGATGAGGCTGTGCCATTTCTTGAGCTTTGTTTGAGTCTTTACTCACCTTTCTGAAATGGGTGTTTAAGAAAAAAGGTGTAGACACCATGAGGTTTCACAAACCTGGATGATTTTCTGTTTCTAGGCAAATAGGAGCCGGATGAGTGTCATAGGGTTTTCAGACATTTTGAACTGTTGGCAGAGCAACTAGGAGTTCCCTTAGTCCCAGAAAAGACTGAAGGACCCAGTAAGGCATTTTTGGGCATTGAGTTGGACACAGAGTTGTTGGTGGCAAGGTTGCCCCGTGAAAAGGTGCAGGACATCCAGCAGTTTTTGGACAAGGTTATTGGGGAAACGAGATTAGAGTTGAGGAAGGTGCAGAAGTTGCTGGGGCTTTTGAAACTCACGTAGAGTGGTGAAGGGGTGGATGGACTTTTTGCTGGATATTGGGCAAGGCTATGTCGGGGGCATATTTCTTTGGCAGTGCGTGTGTATCCATGTATTTTGGAGGACTTTTATGGTAATTTCAATGGAATGTCAATGTTGTTTTTGGAGGAAAACGCAATTTGGCAGGTGCAGATTTTCTCAGATGTGGAAGGTGTGCATGGTTTTGGCTTATTCTGAGACGGAATATGGTGTGCAGTACGGTGGCGGCCACACTGGCTGCACCAGGGCAGGAGCATTACCTTCTAGGAATTTTGGTCTTAACAGTGTGGGGGAGAGTTAGCTAACAGGACAGTAATGTTTAATGTTGAGAACATGAAGGTAGTAGGCTTGGTCAACCAACAGTGGGCACAGGATCTTAGAGTTCTGCGATTGTTGACGCAGTTTACGATGGGCTGTTTCCAACTGAACAGTGTTTTCAGGGCAAACACGTGCCAGGGGTGAACCATGATATAGCAGATTCATCATCCTATTCACAGTGGTAACATTTCCGTAGCCTGGCATAGGGAGCGGAGGACAACAACATGCCATTACCTGCAGGCATTTGTGCGTAGGGGGAGGGAGAGTGATTGGGATGGTGGAGAGGTCTGTAGTGGAGTTTACAAGGAGGAGCTATTGTGTGCCATGCAATGATTTTGAAGCCAGATCACAGTGACAGGGGACGGATGATAGTGACAGGGAAGAGAGTGATATGTTTTGTTCTGTCTTTAATTGATAATGTTTTATGGCCCACTACTGTTGCAGGAAAGTTGGCTGGCATTTCCTTTTATGGGAGATTGTACAGAGGTTTTAACCCAGCAAGGGACGAGATTGTGGGGTAGATTCTGAAAGGGTGGGGTAGAGAGCAGGATGGGGTAGTCTAGTTTATGAGAGGCAGTCACATTTGATTTGTTGCAAGGCATCATTACAGTTTTGCCAGATTGTTGATATGATGTGGTGATTTACAGGCAGTGCATGATATGGTGCATTTACGATGTCGGAATTTTTGGGGTCGGCATTGGACTTGTGTGTTTTGCATAGCAAGAGAAGTTGAGTAGGGCTGATGAAATGCAAGACAGACTAGGCGGGGAAAGGAAAGTGGATGTGGCTGCAGGAAGGTGGCAGGGTGGAGGTGTGCCCGGTGACTGTGTGGAGCAAGTTTCTGTTCTGGCCAGGGTGTAGGCAAGAGGTGATCTTTTTTCACGAGGGTGGGGCACGGCCAACTGCTTTTCAACTGCTGTCAGTGCTGCGCATGGCATTGCGTAAAATTGGGTGGGATTCAGTCAGTCACACTGTTTTCGGATTGGGGCAGCGATGGCAGTGGTGCATCAGGGATGGGATTGGAACCAGAATTGGAGGATAGACAGGTGGAGATCTAGGTATTGTGAGTGCTACATGAGGAAATAGGAGATTTGGTGAAAGGGAGATCAGGGAGCATGTCAACTACTAACACCTTCTCCTCTTCCGTAGGGTGCGTGAGTGGCCCTGGGAAGAGTAAGCTGGTGTCTTGGTTAGTTGGACACTCTTTTGTGCATTGAGCGGCTAAGTATGCAGACCAGCAGATTCATGGGCGGAGCCTGGGATTGTCCACAAGCAGGCCTCAGGCGCTATCAGGGATTTCACGTGCAGTCTGGTTTGTCAACTCTCCCAGGGCTTTTTGATTACTTATGTACGCTTCCCCTCATACCTCATATCACCCTGATGTATTGGTGTAATGTCCCATTGAAGTTGTCTATGTTTATGTCTTACTTTCCATTGTTTTTGAAAATGTTTGTTTATTTATTTTTTGTTTTTGTTGCTAGTGCTTGTTACTCACATTCCTGGACAGCATGGTTGTTATGTTACCGTCATACTGGGGAGCGTGGCTAAAGCCTCTGATTGGCTATAAATAAGAAGTCTCACCCATAATAGTGCTTGGCTTAGTTTCTGGTTTGATGTCGGTGGCTGGCCGGTGCTGTGGGTTTCCTTTCAATCAGTGCTATGAACTGGATTCTTCTGTCGGGATTCTTCCTCCCTTGGCCTTCAGCTAAGTACAACACTCTTCTGGGCTGCTGTTTGGGATGTTGCATGTTCGTGACTTTCAAGCTTGACCTTTCCTGTTTGTTTGGAGACCACATTTGACATGGAGCGTATTTATATTCATAATGATTGCTATTAGTATATAACTATTGTGCTCCGTGTTTGGGACCATTTCATTTTATGTAAAGCATGATTATTGTTGCCCTCAGCGCTTGGGACAATTTCTGTCATATATGAATGATTAGGGCACACGTTATCCACAAAACTGATTTGAATGAGCATATGTGATCTGATACTTGTGAACCCTACGTGTCTTTGTTTATTGTTTTATTTGTATGGTGATTCATGCATATTAATGCTAAGAGTATAATATACCTTTCAACACTGTATGATACACACTCTGTGTGACTTTTGAAGCATAGACAATGTGCCTATCATGTATACGACTTTTGTGGATGATTTATAATTCATATTACCTGGCTTTTGATGAAGGCTATTATTTATTTTTCTTTGAGTATTTTTGTTCTTACATTTTATTACATGAAGAATATTACAAAATGGCACAGAAGTGAAAGAGATATTCTATTTGATGCCAGTACTTGTGTCTATAGATGTAATAGAGAGAGTACGAAGGGGCCATTTGAATACCAGGTGATTATACAAATGAAGAGTGTATGTTGAATTGTGAGCATGCTGTAGTTGCCCAGAAGTGTCTCTGTACTCATCAATTGTTCCTATCATACCTTCAGATAATCCCTCAATCACGACGCTACAGTACATACAGGTCCCACATGGGTGCCGGCCTGGACCAGGCTCTGTGGTGTTGCAGTGTTTACATCTCTTGCTCTTCTGATCCCCCTTCCCTTTTTGGACATGTCCTGGGGCTCCTGTGTCCATTCAGTAGTCCTCAGAGGGGTCCCAGGAGAAGAGAGGAACATTCATCGCTTCTGCAGAAATCCTGAGGTTCATGTGAGTGGCCACGCCACATCATCACATTAAGCCAAGCTACAAAAGACAGGGCTGCCTGGGTGCTGGATTCCGGGGGGGAATCTTTTCCTGATTTAGCGCAGGCTTTACAAACAGACACAGACACTCCACTCCTAACCTCCAACCTTGTCAGATGTTACTCAGATACTCACAGGCTTACAGCGCAAGGCTTACAACGCAATTTGCAGAAATATAAGCCTCTAGGTAACCCATGGGAAGATCTTGAGACAAAACAAATACATTTCTTCATGCAACACCTAGATTTGCACTTACAATAGTAAACCAATCACCATCTTCCCCTTCTGCTGCTACAGCAAGCAAATTCCCTCAACCCTTGCACCTTAATGTCACAACCTTCACTCCAGTTCCTTTAGCTCCTCCAGAGCAATTTGTTGGTGATAGTACTAGGTTTAGGACTTTCAATGTCAATTGCAGTGTTTGTGTCACCCCACCAGGGCTGGACCGGGAACACTAAGCGGCCCTTGCAATTTTTACGGGCCAGCCCCCGGGAGGCTGGGGGTGCTGCCAGTGTGAAGCGCAGCTGCTTTTGATGCTGAAGGCCGATATTGCAGCACGACTGCAATATCAGTCACCAGTAACAAAACCGGCCCCACTGTCTCAAAACCCGATGCCCGGCACAGCCAGTCCGGGCCTGCGCTTCACTGCCTTTCCAAGCGATGAGGCTAAACTTGCCTTTGTTGTAGCCTATTTAGAGGGTAATGTGGCCACATGGTCCATTTCCCTTGTTGAGCGCAATGATCTGCTGCTTTGAGATTATGATCCAAGGAAGCCATGCATAAGTTATTTGCGGGCTAGCGACAAATATTTGCTGAATTTGTGCCAGGGAAACAAACACCTATTAACCTATATCACCTCATTCAATCAACTTATTGTCGAGACTGAATGGCCGTAGAAAAAAGACCTCCCTTTCTTATCGTGGGCTATGAGATTACCTGAGAGACATCATAGCCCAGATAGGAGATCCACCCACTGAGTGTTCCGCTTTCATTGATCTGGTGGTTTTGTTAGATAATCGCCTGGGAAAGCATAAAGGACAAAAAACATGAGGTGAGGCTCGGTGATAGTGTTAAAACCTGAAAAGATGGAAACAACTAGCTCTAATCATGACATGACAGAACCAATGCAGATAGGAGGTGTACAGGGACCTTTGTTCAAAGATGAGAAGGATCATAGACACAGGCTGAATCTTTGCCTATACTGTTTTAAGGCCAGGCATTTTGCTTGGGACTGTGGAAACAAACCTAGTATCTCTAAAAAGGGGGTAGGAACAACAGTGGGAACAGGGTCTTGTACTGAACAGATGGAAACTACCTGGCTCAATAAATACAGAGACCACCTTCTCAAGCTTTCCTGTGAATGAGGTCTCACATCCCCTAGCCAATTCCATGATGCCTTAACATCTTAGATTAATTGTGACCCCGGTCATATCCACTCAAGCACGTAAAGTGCTGCCCATATTACTTGATCCCGGGACTACAGGTAATTTTCTGGACCTGGGTGTAGCAAAGGCCTTATGTATTGCAATGATCCAGAAAGATACCCCTGAACCTGTTCAAGCAGTGGACGTTCAGAGTTATCATCTGGGTTACTCGTTCATGATACTGGCCCACTAACCATGATTCATACTGAACAAATTAATTTTGATCTTATAGACACTCCAGTGTTTAGAGCTATTTTGAATATCCCTTGGTTGCAAATGCACAACCCAAAGATAGACTGGGTTGCTCAGATCGTTACCCTTGATTCCTACCTTTATTGACAATCTTGTTACAAAGAAAAAAACATCTAGTAGTTCTTCTACACTGTGCTTCCACCCAACCCATTGCTGCAAGCCCACTGGACCTACCTGAACCTTATCGTGATTTTCATAATGTCTTTAGCAAGCAGCAAGTCACAAAATGACCACCCCATAGAACATATGACTGGCGCATAGACCTAATGCCAGGGGCTGTGTTGCCTTGCAGCAGGGAGTATGCTCTATCAGAACTAGAGACCTTACACCTTCATGAATATCTGGATGACCTACCGCTGAAAGGTTTTATTACACACTCTACATTAAGTGTGTCCTCGCCACTCTTTTTTGTGTAAAAAAAGAATGGTGAGATACGTGCTTGCAATGGTTACCGAGTAACTAGTAGGGCAACCGTTAAGAACCGGTATCCCCTTTCGCGTATCCCAGTTCTGCTAGATCAAGTTTGTAGCTCTACAATCTTTACAAAACTTGATCTGAGGGGTGCCTACCACCTGATTCGTGTCATGGAGGGAAACGGATGGAAAACAGCGTTACAGACCAGATTTGGACTCTTCGAATACACTGTGATGCCTTTTGGTCTGTGTAACGCCCCTGCAGCCTTCCAATTTTTTTTCAATGAAGTGCTGCATGAGTTACTTGACATCTGTGTAATTGTATACATAGATGATATTCTGATCTATACCTCCACTCCAGAAGAACATATAGAACACATCCTGGTAGTGCTCTGAATACTCAGAGATCACCAGCTGTTTTCTAAGGCAGAAAAGTGCACATTTCATGCTAGAACCATTGAATTTTTGGGGTAAGTCATTCCCCTCAGTGGAATTGCCACGGACAATTCTAAAGTACAAGTCATCTTGAATTGGAAGGCCCAAAAGTCAGTAAAGAAGATACAGCAATTTTTGGGATTCGCTAATTGTTGCCAGCACTTTATCCCTTAATTTTCCACTGTGGTATCACCCATCTCTCGTTTGCTCAAGAAAGGCATTTCTTTTTGTTGGGATACTCAAGCTGAGGAAACCTTTCAACGACTAAAAATATTTTTCACTGAGCCCCCTTGTTTTGACACCCAGGAATTTCCCGATAAGTTAGCACAAGTAAAAGACACAACTCCTTGTCCCCCTGCTGTTGTTGAATGACATGGCCTATTGTGGTGAACAACTGTTCATACCCACTCAAGATTTACAAGAAACAGTATTACACTGGGGACACGCTTCAGTCCTTGCAGGTCCCCTTTGTGGAAAAGAAAACTGTAGATTTAGGATGATGCTGGTTCTGGTGGCCCACATTACCACAAGACGTAAAGACATATTCAAAACTGTCCAACTTGTGTTCAATTAAAAACTCCACACACATCGCCATCTGGGTTGTTGCAATCTCTGCCCCTTCCATCAACTCCATGGTGCACCATCAGCATGTATTTAATTACAGACCTTCCCTCTTCTAATGGATACTCAGTATTTTGGGTAATACTAGACTATTTGACCAAAATAGGACATTTTATCCCTCTGAAGAGGCTCTCCACTACTAGTGCTCTAGTAGTGTTGTTTATACAGCATATTGTACGTCTTCACAGTCTGCGTTCCTCAATAGTGTCCGATCATGAGCCACACTTTGTTTCAAGATTTCAAAAGGGCTTAGGATCTTCCTTGGGGGTAGATGTTCGTTTATGCTCTGCATACCACCCTCAAACTGATAGACAAACAGAACGCACAAACCAATCCTTAGAACAAATATTAAGGCATTTGGTATCCACCTGGTCCTTCGAGTGAAAAAAAAGCCTTGCCCTTGGTAGTATTTGTTTATAATAACAGCATACACACTGCTACGGGGATTCCTCTGTTCTATTGTTTATTTAGTCATTATCCTAGATTGCTCCCTGACTTCAGCGCCAACATCCCAGAGAACGTTCCATCAGTACAGGAACACCACACTAGATTACATGACATCCAACACCAGGCACAACAGCACATGGCTCTCTACCAAAAGCAGTGTAAGACCCAAGCAGATCAGCATAGGAAACCTGCTCCGGACTACCAATGTGGGGATCAAGTATGGCTGTCTTCTAAGAATCTACTGTTAACAGGGTCAAAGAAATTATGTTCAGAGTTTCTCGGTCCTTTTCCACTAACGAGGATAGTGAATCCTCTAGCTATGGAGCTGGAGTTACCCGAAGACTTTACGGTACATCCTGTGTTCCATATTTCCCTCCTTTGTCCTTATTCCCCCGCTACTCGCTCTGTCCTGCAGCCGCCTCCGATTCAGGTGGGTGAACATTGGGAGTTTGAGGTGGTTAGGACTCTTGATTCTAAACCTGTTCGGGGGTGTTATATTATCTAGTGGCTTGGAAGGGCTATGGTCCTAAAGACAATTCCTGGGAGCCCGCTTCTACTGTCCATGCCCCTCGCCTTGAGCACCATTTTCATCTGCAGCATCCTACAAAGCCTCGTCCCTTTAGGGTGCCTTTGGTGGGGGGACAGTCAAGGATTCCCCTTTCTGTCAGGTGTGCCAACTCTCCCGGTGTTCTTTGGTTACTCATGTGCGCTTCCCCTCATCCCTCATATCATCCTGATGTATGGCTGTCATGTCGCTTGGAAGTTGCCTATGTTTAGTTCTTGACTTTTCATTGATTTTTGAAAATGCTTGTTTATTTCTTTTTTGTTGTTGTTGCCAGTGCTTATTAATCGCATTTCTACAATGTAATCACATTCCTGGACAGCATGGCTAATAAGTTACTGTCATGCTGGGGGGCTTAGCTCCTTGTTGAGTAACAGCTTCTGATTGGCTATAAAAGAAGAAGCCTCGCCCATGACGGAGCTTGGCTTAGTTTCTGGTTTCTTGTAGGCGGCTGGCCGGGCCTGTAGATTTCCTTCGACTCAGAGCTATGAACTGGATTATTCAGTCGGGACTTCCTCCTTTGTACATCAGCTCAGTACAATGCCCTTCTGGGCTGCTGCTATTAGCATATACCTGTTGTGCTCCTCGTTTGGCACCGTTTCAATGTATGTAAAGCATGATTATTGTTGCGCTGGAGATTCAGATGCGGGCGTATCCACCCCTCAATGAGATGAGGGTAGCACAGACGACGGAAGAAGGTTCCAGGAGTCTTGGAACAGGAGAAGGAGGCTTCATGTCGGATGCTTGGTGGGGTAAGTGAGAGAGAGATTGGGGAATGGAAGAAGGTCAGTGAGTGAAAGGGGGCAAAATGAGGGAAGGTATAGGGCATTTGGGTGAAAGCTTGGTGCAAGGTAGGACTTGGGTGAAGATGGAGATGCTGTATCAAGATGATGGTTCACGCTATGTTAATGTTGTTTTGAGGTTGACAAACTGTTTTGCAACCCTGTCCTATAAAAGGTCCTTTTACACTTCATTGTGGTATTGTGTGTGATTATTTCACAAAGTGAGGCATGTCTGGAGCTTTGTTCTTAAATTCTGTAGATATATCTCTATGGGCCCTCGGAAAATGTGGGGCCAGGTGAGCAATGAACCTCTGACTCTCCTCCTCAATTCACGCTTTTAACGGGCCATAGGTAACATAAAATGATACCCCCATCCCCGTCCTGCTGAATGTGAACAGAGTCTCCCACATCTCACAAATATTCATTTGCCTTGGGCGGCATCATGCCCATTGAAGGTTTATGGGGCCCCTGAAGGGTTGGGAGCCTCCTCTGCACTCAGGGACTACAGGGGCCTGTGTTAAGGTCCTGGCCAGGGCACAGTGCAGGATGCTGAGGTGACAGATTGACTCATTCACAATTTGCAAACGACCTTTTGCGTATGGTTATATATTTTTTTTATTTTTATATTTCTATCAAAATGAAAAAGCCGGCAGAGATTAACCATGTGATGTAATTGTGGGAGATGTTTTATAAGGAGTCTGGTTGCACATCGAAATAGATGCAAAAGTTCCCTGGACTGCACTACACCTAAAAACAGAACTTTCAGGCATGTTCTACAGTCAATTTGAGGGTCTTATAAAAAACGCGGCATGTGTGACCGAGTCTGAGCAAAGCATCTGCCTTAGCATTTTGCAGCTACGATTACAAACTCGTACACATTACATAAAAGTCTTCAATGCAATTGCCTACCTGACTGTTCTTTTGCTGAACTTAACAATTTCAGGTGCCAGTGATTAACCTACACAGTGACGGTGCATTTAATTGCTAGGTAATTAAGTCTCCATTCTTGGAAAGCGGCCTTGATTGCCAGCATCTCTTTCTCAGCAAGGGCATCATGTTTTTTCTTCTTCTCTGGTCAGCATTTGGAAGAAAGACACAACGGGTACAACTGTCCAGCCTCACTCTCCTTGTGTGATATAATCCTTGTCACTGTTGTCTGACAGCCATCAGCTCTGACAATGAATGTCTGTGGTTTCATGGAAAATTCTGTTTTGGCACCTGTTAGGACTTTTCTGCTATGAGGGTTTGCCCAGTTCAGTAACAGGTGAGTGATTAGACAAATAACATCTGAAAAATAATATGTAGTGGAAAAATTGGCATATCTTTTTACACCAGAACTTGATGGTCAACAAACCATTACTTCAAACAACTTCTTCTCAATGATTATGAAGAACTCTATAGTGTCCATGTGAAAAATGTACTTTTCATAGCAAAGTAAACAAGCATTAAAAATACATTAGGTCTCACCTTTCATTAAGTTTAAGCCATTTGCTTTGCTATACAATACCATTAGCAAAGCAAATGGCTCTAAGTTAAAGGTGAGACCTATTGCATTTTCAATGCTTGTTTCTATTTTGCAGGTTCAGACAACCAAATAAACACCGATTAGCAATGACTTCACCATTGAAATCCACAGAAAGGACAGACTGAAAACAGGACAGACTTCATGTGTGATAACGACAAAAAGGAGGTTCGGTAAAATAAAGAATTTGCCTAAGATCACACAGTTCGGTGATGCACAGAAGCCGCAACTGATCTTACATTTCCCAACTCCACACTGTGCAATTCAGTCCCTAGTTGGGCAGCTCTTCTGATATCAAAGATTGATACGTTGTTCTGACTTGTGTATGGACGATACAACAGAATGGGCGATAGGCAGAATCTATGCTATATGTTGTCGATACTACAGAATGGGCGATAGGCAGAATCCATGCTATATGTTGTCAGTTTTACGGAGTACAAACCGTGCCCAAGGATTAAGATCACTTCACAACAGACTACTTTGAACCTTTATTTCAGCAAAGGTTTCTTCTTCATTATCGTTTGTACGAATGTACTTTCAAGTATGAGCACCACTTGTACGAATGTATCCCTTTTAGTGAGTATTTTTCAGTGCAGTGGTATGATGTGCCCTTTTAATGTCAAAGACTCCACGTGTTAAAGAAATGCACTTTTTGAACTTTAGACATTCATATTTTACGTGATGTTTGTTGCATGGCTCGCATGACTCATTTTCAGGGCTCGGCTCGTGCACGGGTTCTGCGATCCGAGCCAGGCCCTTGCCTCGGCTCCCACGTTACTATGTTGGCTCGTCAACCGCTAGAGGTGGCCCCCGCACCAAGGTCATCTGCTGCACCCCTCATACTTAGGAGTGAAACAGTATTTCCTTTTGGTAATGACTGTGCTGTTGTGGTGTTTTATTGCTCGTGCGTCACAGCATCAGGGTGACAACATGGATGTGCCTGACAGTAAAACTAAACATTGTCTTGATATAGACATGTTTGGTTTTTGGGTCCTGTGGCAGACACGTGCACTGCACTTCAAGGGGAAAGGCTGGCATGGACTCCCTGACACCGGCACTTTCTGGAAGTCTGAAGCGAGCAATTACTGCAAGTGTCTGGCAGGAGCGGTGCCAACGCAACACGTTCCAATAGGATAAGATTTGTTGAGCAGGAAAACTTGTTTTAATCTGATGAAGTGCAGGTGGTGAATCAAGAAGCAAACGCAGTGCAGGGTTGTGTGCAGAGCTCCTGGCTGGAGAAAAGAAAGAAATGAATATTTGCACCCCCGTTGTGAGGTACTCAAATGATAACGCGATGCTAGGGGTTTAATTACTGTATGGTGTGGGTTGTGTGGTGTAAGGTTGTGCTCCTGGGAGCCTGCATTGTTTCATCTCTCGCTACAGCTTATGCTGCCCTATAGTTACTGCTTTAATTACTTAACGGTGATTGCATTACCCCGAGTAAGGTTTTCGCCCTAATTAATTAACCCCTCCCTCCCTCCCTGTTGGGACCAGGCCAACTGTACTAGGTGGGGGAGGGGATTGTGTTAACTAAGACAACAAGAGGTGTGAGGTGTGATGGGGCGCTTTTCAAATTTTTAAAAAGGGAAGTGGGTGTGTCTGGGAGGCGCGGTGGCCTCATTAAGTGATTACTTGAGGGGGGGTTAACGAGGAGGTAATGTCCTTCATCCTATTAAAGATCGCTAGGTTTATGGCATGAAATATAGCGGTCGTAGATGCTTTGCGGCGCTAGCACAAAGCAGCGCAGCAAACAAGGAGCAATGAAAGCAGGAAAACTCAACGGTTCTTATCTTTACGCGGTCTTTGTGCAGCGCCTCATAGGGCTCCAAAGCGCTACACGTTAAAGGGCTGCACCAACCAGAGACAGGACCGACGAATAGGAGAAGGCAACACTCGACTCCAGGCTGAGAGGAAAGACTCTGGATAACATCCTCGGTGGTGCATATACACAAACGCACACACATAAACAAACGGGGACACACAGATAGAAGGCACTGCCGCAGACAGGCACACAACAAGGCAGACAGAAAAGCATACACAATCACACGTACAGTCACACACACGGTCAACCACACACCGACACCCGCAAGATCTCATACCCAGTCTGGCCACAGTCACACACAGACAGCCTCACAACCGACACCCCACGACCTCACGCACAATCTGGCCACAATCACACTCAGACAACCACACATCCGACACCCCAAGACCTCACACCCTGTCTGGCCACAGTCACACTCAGTCAACCACATCCCGACACCCCAAGACTTCACGCACAATCTGGCCACTGTCACACTCAGACGACCCCACACCCGACACCCCAAGACCTCACACACAATCTGGCCAGCTAGAACTGTCTCTTCTTAATGTTCCCTCTGAAGTTTGGTAAGAATCAGTCAATGGAGAGGGGTTGACAAGGGCATAAGGCGGACGCGGGGGCCACCACACTCATGCACACATGCCACAGGGGGGTGTCAGGCTCATTCACACTCACGCACACATGCCAGCGGGGGGGGTGTCAGGCTCGTTCACACTGACGCACACATGCCAGCACAGGGTGTCAGGCTCATTCACACTCACGCACACATGCCAGCAGGGGGTGGGGAGGCTGTCTGCCAGGAGCACCCACCTTCCTGCGCAGCCGCAACTGGCCGGTAAGGATCATCCAGCAGGAACATCTTGAGCAGCAGGGCCGTCGTGTAGAAGGCGAAGCAACAGAACACCCTGTTCTCCATCCTCGTGGCCGTGCGAGCTGCTCTCTGCCGAGGATCACTGAGCAGTGCGGGGCGATGCGGGGAAGAGGAGCCAGTTAAAGAAGGGGAGGGAGGGAGAAGAGTGGAAGGCGTAACGAGCCTGAGAAGGAAGGGAGGAAGGCGAGGATCTCCAGCAGGAGAGGGAGATAGATGGTGGGCGAGAAAAGGCAGGAAGGGAGAGGTGGAGCGATGGAGGAAGTGAAATAAGAGGGAGAGGAAGACACGCGGTATTCAAAGGGGGAGGAAGGTGACTCAAAGGGCTGGGAGGAAGACAAGAGGGGGTCGAAGAGGAGGCAGGGAGAGGAGGGGAGAGAGCTGCAAAGGAGGAAGAGAGGGGGCCACAGCGGGCGAGAGAACCTGAAAGGGGCAGGAAAGCACCAGCAGAGAAGAGGAAGAGAGACCCTTCTCCGATGCCCAATCCCTGAGACAACGGACAGCGGGAGGGGGGCGGGAATGGAACAAGGGGGCGGGGGATGTAGAACATGGCCAATGGGAGGGGGTGGCGGGAGGTGGTGGGAACAGGAAACTAACGTGATGAAGCTTCTGATAAGAAGCTTGGTTGCCATGGACAACGCGAAGCTATCGGCACAAGATAGCGGCGGACTGTCCACAGTCCCACGGACACGTGCATGCTGTTTGCAATGGACAAATGGCGAGAGCAGCCATCTTTGTCCATTGCAGATGCGAGCATGAGAGCCCTCGCAGAATTGATTCCAAAAGGTGCTCTCCATGGCGAGACAGCGCATGCGCTGCTTTCGCCAGGCGAGACCTAAAAATGGGTTATTAGTGACGCAGAATGTGCGGACTGCAGAAGCAATAGGTCCAAAATTGTCTCCTCACTGGAAACCTAGACAAGTCAAGTAGCACCTGAATCTATCACAGTAGTGAAGCAGAGCAGTCCAAGGCCTACTCAGGTGAGGTGGTATGGGCTAGTGATCTCCATCCACTGGCACCTGCTGGCAACACTCAATAACTGATTATCCAGTCAGTGCTTTTTCTTTGAAAGAGGAAAAGTACATTCATTATGCACACACTGCTGAATACTTGGCATTAATTTACAATTATATCGGGCAGAAGAAAATCCATCTAGTGCCATTCTCAAATTACATTTGACCCCTAGTGAACCATGATCCCATAATCACAATACCGCTCACCTAAAACAGAGGTAACATCACAATGAAAGGGGATTTTCAAATAAAGCCAGCCTATAGGCGTTGGTAACGAGTCACAACATCAATGTACAAATCAAGCCTATTGGCTTTGTCAAAGGGTCACCACATTATAATATGAGGCACGCCTATTTGCTTTTCCAAAGGGTCACTGCATTATAAGAAGAATAACCACGTTAGCAATCAATGTAGTGAGTTACCATTGCTTAAATGCAATCAATATCAAAATGCATTGCGTTGTTCATCAGCAAAAACTGTTATTAAAGTCTTTGTATTCCAAGCAGCATTAAACTTCTATTAGAGTCTTTCTTTTACTAATTCAGACCACATAATGTAGCCAGGGCACCAATTATTAGGAATCCCTGCATTCCTGGGCTGTAGAACCTCCAGCTCCAGGAAAGTTTGAAAAACAATGAAAGCTTCTTTTGAGCTCTTACTTTTTAGGCCACGCCCACATGGGGTTAAGTTTTTAATAATCATCCCTGGGAAGAGGGGCAGTTACACTCCCCCCAACATCCCACAACACGTTGGAGTATGTTGGTGGTGACACACATGGAGAGAGACATGGGAAAACAAGCCCTTGCAGGGCATTATGGGGTGCTCCTGGCATGAGCAGTGAATATTTTGCCATTGGCTCTCCCACTGCCTTTCTTAGTTGTATGCAGCCTTGGTGGGCATTTTCTTTTTGTTGTTGGGGTGCCGAGGCCCCACTTGTGACAGCCTGATGTCTGTTTAAAGTTTGGGGTTGCAGGGAGAGATAAAAGGAAACCGTGACCCCGGGCTGCTCCACGCGCTTAGCTCCTCTGCTGCGTGGGAGTCGGCGCCTTCCATTTGGCTACCACCGTGACAAGAGCAGGTCTTATCTGTTCTTTAGGTGGGGCATCACATTGGCTCTGTGGTCGCACATCCCCCCCCAGACACCGGGCGACAATGTGCCCAATGTCAGAGTTGTTGCCTCAGCTGTTGGAGTTGTCTAGGCAGAATGAAGGTTGCACAACTGGACCTGCAGGGCCTCTTTTGTCTTTTGCATCAGGCTCCAGGGAATGGCATTCCTGGAGTTAAAAGAACCTCTAGCATGCGGGGGTACATGCACGACCCTCACCCCAAATAGTTATAAAGATCCACCAACCCCGAAAGGCTTTGCCCTTCCCTGGGGACTTTTCATGAAATTAGAGCATGAGTGCTAGGCTCATATCTTCTCTCACTGGCATGTTTAAATAGCCAGCCCTCTAAGGTGCCTAACTCAGGCTATGTTGAGCTGATTCTGAAGATCTTTGCCTCTAGCCACCAGATGCAATTTTCGCAGCCCCCTGGCCTCTAAAAAGGAGGACTTTGCTGGAAGCTGGTTTCACTGGCTCCCTGTATCCCCCTTCTCCTCTGGTTTGACCTCCACAAGCCCCATGGCCTCCTAGGTGTCTTGCAGGGAACCTGGGGGCAGTATAATTCAAGTATTTTCCCAACCAGGCCTCAGGCGGCATTAGGTGGCTTGTCTTTGTCTAGAAATTGGGATTCTGGTTGGCTGAGATGGAGGCCCTGGTCAAACAGTAAACACAATCCTAGTCAAGGTAAGTAACAAAGAGGGAGGGAGAGGATGTAACCTTATGGCTAGAGCTGCTGACTTTGGAGCTGGGGAACCGGGTTCAAGTCTCGGCATTGGCTCAACATCCTGTGATTCTGGGCAAATCACTTAATCTCCCCGTGCCTACCAAAAATGAATGTGTCCTTGTGTAACGTCACTGGTTCTCATGTAAAGCACTCCAATACCTTTGCGTCCGGTTCGCATTATATAAATCTGCGGAAAATAAAACTAAATTAACTTGTGCTCACCCTCTGGTAGCTTGGAAAGGAGCAGTCAGGCTTAACTTAAGAGGCAATATGTAACGTATTTGTGTAACACTTCAAGCAGTAAAACAGTGAAAATATCACACAAAAAGATTCCACACTAAGGTAATGAAATTGCTATTAATTTAAGAAATAAAACAAGACCCAAGCAACAATAATAGCCCTTAGAAGCAATAAGCACCTATTTGGGATAGCTGGTTGCACCAGGCCAGGACAAAGTCAAAAGTTCAGGCCAACCCCAATGGAACACAGGCCAGATACAAGGACCTTGCAAGGCCCAATGAAGAAAAGTACCTTGATCCTGGTCGCAATAGTGAAGATGCAGGGTGCAGCTGAGCGATGCATTGGTGTCGATCCCGCAGTCCAGATGATGCATCGATTTTGCCCACACAATGAAGGCGATGAGCCAGTTCAGAAGACGGTGCACTGGTTCCGTGATGCAATGGTTCAGACCTTGATGCGCTGGGTTTCTCCACGCAGGCGAGGAAATGTGTCTATCATCTCTCTGTAATGGTGGCCATGCAGTGGTTCTGATGGTGATGCGATGGATCCAAGTGCCATGCATTGGTCCTGTTCCCGCAACAGCCGCAGTACGTTGATTCTGCTCTCGCAGAGGAGGAGCAAGCACCTTAGGCCCAATTCCAATGGTCAAGATGCGGGAGCAGGTGTGGAAGTCTGTTATGACCCTGAAACTTCAGACCAGGAGGCTAGTCAGCTTGCCATTGGAGTCACTCTGGTTTCAAGTGATGGAGGTCCAGTCTTTATACAGTAAGAGCGAGCAGCAGGACAACACAGAAAGGCAGCAGCTCTTCCAGAGCAGCATTCAAGCAGAGTAGCAGTTCTTCAGCACAGCAGTTCTTTCTCCTGTCAGAGTGGCTTTAGACATCCTTAACGCTCTACTTAAATGGGTGGCACAACCAGTGCTGCCATTAATAGTATTTAATTTAAAGGCACTGGGCACATGTAGTGAACGTTTCTAGGGGCTTATAAGCAAATTAAATATGCCAATTAGATATGAGCCAATGTTATCATGATTTTAAGGAGAGATCACAAGCACTTTAGCATTGGTTA
The DNA here is from genome assembly GCF_964204655.1 of Triturus cristatus. NCBI lineage: Eukaryota > Metazoa > Chordata > Amphibia > Caudata > Salamandridae > Triturus > Triturus cristatus. The sequence continues at coordinate 136,457,371 of NC_140589.1, read as the reverse complement.
GCAGTGGAAAATTGCACAGAGTCTTAAAGCCAACATAAATGAGGTCAGAAAAAGAAGAGGATTGCAAAACATTTGGGGTGACCCTACTGAGAGGCCATTTTCCAGCATCCATAATTCTGGTGTTGTCGCCGTCCAGGTCCAGGGTCTTGCTCTTTGTTTCTCTCTTGTGCCAGGGATTATATGTGTGGGTTGAAAGTTACAGATGCCATGCAATAGCCAATCCTAGGTTGCCAAATCATCCCTCCTTCCCTACCCCAATCCTCCTGCACAGCATTCTGGGACAATCTAATATAGTAGAAACTTTCTTCCCCTCGGTCAGAGCTCCTGTGCCACTCAGATGTGAGGCTATGATACTGGGATAATCCTATCTTTTGGTCAATCCAAACTGGTTCTGGAACACCTCTCCCTTGCACTGCTTTTGGAGGCAGCTTGACTAAAAGTACAATAGAGTGAGCAAGCCCATGTGTTAGCTACATCTGACTGTGACAGGGAAGGCCCCTTTGAAGTTAATTCAGTCACTGCACACAACCCGCAGAATGGGAACCTATTAAAAAGGAAAACTTCCTCTCCTCACCCAGGGCCTTTTGTCCACTGTCTGTGATCAATCCACATCTCACCGCTCACAGGGAGACAACCAGGTGACAGTTGAAAGCTACTAAGCTTTTGGCAGAAAAATTGTAACTTTTTAAAAGTGCCTTTTGCTCAATAGGTAGACAAAATATAATTACGCCATTTACTTGGATTTTGTGTAACTATAAAAATATAAAACTAAAAAAGTGAGTCCTTGAATTATTTCTCTAGCTGCTACCAATCCAAATTTAGCATTTAATAATTGTGACAATGTATCCCAATGTTTCCCTATGTAAGCAGTGTGCTATGCTGCAGTACAAATAGGTTTTGGTGATATCTCACTTTATGGACATGTTCAGCATTAACTTTTACATGTCATACCTTTAAAAACCATGTACCTTGCCCTTATGGGCAGCAAGGCCTAATTAGAGGTGACCAATATTTAAAAGGAAGATTTAGGCCTGTCAAAAAGGAGTTATGTTGACATGTCGAATCTGCTGCTTAAAACTGCCACAGACATGTTACCTGTATGCAGCTCTCTGGCTGTGCCTGAAGGTAGTCTCTCACACACAGCCCGTACACAGGCACACATGCATGTGTTCATGTGTATCCAGCCCAGAACCTGTTACCTTAGTTGCTCGTTTGTGCCCTTATCTTAAAGGCGGACACTGGGTCAAAAAGCTCAGTCAATTACCATGAATTTACCACGAGTGAAACTCAGGTAGTGAGAGTTATCCACAGTAAAGGTCCAAAAACCGGATGATCAAAAGCAAAAAATCTTGGTGGACTAAAAGGGGGTAGGTTTTCCGAGTCTCATATCTGTTTCAATTTCAACCAATGCATTACGATGAAGGCGGTCAAAAGTGAATCCAGCCGGTCATTCTGGCTGGCTTTCGATGGGCTCAAGAAGCCTGTGGACCAGTCGGAGGCCTGCCTGTAATCCCTTAGGACGGCGTTTCCGCCGTAGGGATTACGATGATGGTTTCTAACGGCTTTCCATGTCGGGCTGTCTGGCATGGAAAACCTGTCAGAAAGCGACATTGGGGGCCTCTAGCAGGGCTCCCATCAGCCTGCAGCCTCCAGTTTGGGGCTGAGGGGCCACCTATGGTGTCCCCTGTTAATCCCTGCACCATGTGGCAGGCACCCTGAGGTACCTGCCACGCAGTGCAGGGATGAACACAGATTCTCCCATCTATGGGAGCTTGTGCTATGGCTGGTTCACTCCAAAGAAAAATGGAAGTATGTGACTGCACGCATTGCAATAGCGGTGTCGGAACCGCCGACTGGAAGTCTGTCCGTCCCAAGACCGTAACGGTGTTACGTCTGCTGACATCGAAATTAGGACCTTATTGTTTCAAGTTTGCGGACCAGGAGAGAAATTAGTGCTTGATTGGTGATGTTTCTGTATTGCCTGACTGGAATCTTGTTGGTCTTTTGTGCAGGTCGGCTGTGTGTAGGCTTGAATGGAATCATGAAATGTATAGGACAGTGGTCACACCATTCGACGTCTTTATGTTAGGAGTAGATGAAGCTGGCGAAGGACAAAAGAATGATATCAAGTTTTCTGCCTTGGATGCGGGTTGGATCTGATAGGAGTTGTGATAAATTTAAAGGTGTTGCTTTGTCAAGCATGTTGCAGTAGAGAATAAAATTCTTGTTTCCCCAGACAATGTTGAGGTTACCCAAATAGATGTTGTGTGTGGGCAAGTTATTAGTTGTTGGCTATGCATTCATTTTTAAGGTTGATGAAGTTTGTCTGTTTTTTGGTGATCTGTATAACATACAGAAAAGGTCCATCGCTGAATCAAGCATTCAAAGGATGGGAATTCCAGGCATGATAGGATTGTAAAGAAGATTGAGTCTTTAAAGATGATAGCTAGACCACCTGCCTTCTGATCTGATAAATCTTCAATAAGGATGATATACCCATCTGGAACGAGGAGGTCAATGATGTTCTGACAAATGTTGTTGAGTCAAGATTCTGTGATGCACATCAGATTTACATTATTTGATTTGATTAGTGTGGCTATTTGTGAATGGTGGGCAACGCTGATCTACCATTGCTTAGGTTGCACATTATGTACCTGCTGTTGGTTGTGAGGGAATTTTAAGCTTTTTTGGGTGGATATAAAAATCAGATTGTCATGCTTTGCTTGCTTTTTGACATGCCTTAGTAAGATTTGATTTTATGTTGAACAGTAATGTGATTGATTGATCCTTGTTTGTACATAGTGGTTGATATGAAGGTAGTGATAGAAGGAGTAGTTGGCCACCTAAATGTGCTGGCTAATTTCTTGTGTGCCCTAAGAAGTTGACTGTGATTGTATTTGGGTTAGGGGAAGAGGCTAATATTGGAAATTAATTTTATGTGAGGGCTAGGGGAGATTTTGAAATTTGGACAAGGTAGAGCTTATTAGCTAGACTGCCAAGGAAAGATATATTTATTAGGTTAAGCTGTGACGGGGGGAGGGTTTTCCTTTGCTGTGATTGTCTCATTTGCTATCAAGGGCTGAGTTGGAGTTATTTTGCTAGTCCTTTAACAGTTTTGATATCACTCGAGGGGTTGGGCGGGACTTCCTGGATGAGGCAGAGTCTGGCCATTGGATTGGTGGTTTGAATTCCCGGTGGTGGCTTGCATTCCAACAGGGATGACCTTGAGTTCCAGCAATACGCATTGCTGGGACCAATCTCTACACTGTGCTGACTACCCACACAGCTGTATCAGCAACACAACACTGCAACTTCTGAGAAATTGACTCTATCCCGGTAATGTCATGGGATGTTGCTGAGGCTGCATTCAGAACAGGCAGAGATCCAACCTGAGCCACATTAGTGATGGTGGGCAACTCTGCATTAGTTCCTGCAGTTGTCAAGGTGACCAACGCCACATCCACTGTGCCTCAGGGACCTCAGAAAAAGTTGTGGCCGGGGGGAGCACCACTCAGTTCAAACAGCCTCAGCAGGCAGTGAGCTCTGCCGAACAAAGAAGCATCTCAAAGCCTCCATGGAAAAGTTGTGGCCTCCTATTTGACATGCTCAGCTTGGGTAAATAGGGGAGTAGGGCGGCAAGAAACACCAGACCAGTGGTGCTGCCAAAGAGGTTGGAATTCTTTTCTTAAATCAGGCTTGATATTTTTTTTTCTGAGGGTCAGAATCCTGGGGGACAGACCCATTCCTTGGTCCAGAATGGCTGTGGGGCTGAGCAGTTGTGAAGAAGGGATCTGCTTAAGTTGTAGATAATGGAATTCTGTTCTTGTCGTGAGGGGGGATACATTAGGTTAGCTGGGGATGGAGGATGGCATGAAGTGGGGGGAGAATGTCCATTCTTCGGGTAGGGTTAGAGGAACTGTGTGGAGGTGCTTCTTTTAGTTGGCAATCTTGGTATTATTGGCAATATTCTTGTTAGGTCCAGTAGAGGTTTCAGTAAACTAAACCTGACATCAACTCCCGGTAGCTATATCACAGAACAGACAGTTTTAATTTGAGAAAATGTGTGAAGCATTTAGAAGAACCAAAACAATGAAAAAGTTGAAAACACACACAATAAAAAGCTCATTCCAATTAATAAAAAATGGAGAATATTTTAAGGACCAAAATGAAACCAAAACGAGAAGAGCCCAACAATGGGAACTAGAGATATACATTTTTAAAGTTTGCATTAAATTTTAGTGCTAAAAAGCACAAAGCGCCAACTATGGGCAACTGTTTGTGCTAATCTGGGGCCAGGGTATGGTTTGGGGCCAACTGCAATGGAGCGTTGGTTATATATGATGTCCGGGTAGTTCCCGGTCAAAGAGCTACCATCAGATGTAGAAATGTTTCTGGAGAAATCGTGGTCCTTGACAAGCCATATATGGGGCAAGCCACTGGCTGCGGGTTTGTGAAGAGCAGTGTTATGGTGAAGTTGTATTTGAAGGTGGGAAGCTCTGAGCGGCTGGAGTTTGGCATTCGGGTCCAGGAAGGTATTGTTAATTGGCTCTGGCTCAGCGCTGCTCTCGGTGAAGTGCTCTATGTTCAGATTTAGAATCGTTTCTGGAAGTCAGATCTCCTTCACAGGGATGAACCATCAAGTTGGATCTGATAACATTCCCAATCATCCATCGACCCAGCCTTTGTAGGTTGGACAGAAAGAGTGCATACTGGCACTTATCTAAGGGCCTCAGGGTCTTGGAGACACCACTTAGGTGACAGGACGCACTTCAGTAGAAGCCCCCAGCAGGGTCCAGGGAAGGTCAAGTTGGAACTGGTTAGCTGGGCCCTTGCAGATTTTGTGACCCTGTAGCTTAAAAAGGCAAGAAGGTCCAGCCTTAAGGTTCTCCTCACAGGTCACAACAGCAGGTGCAGTCCTTCTTCTGTGTTCCACAGGTCCAACAGTGTTCTGAATAGGATACTAGTAATGCTGCATGTGCCCTGAGTGCCAGCCTATGTGTGCAGGATCTCCTGGCCATTCCCTAGCCAATGGGGTCAAGGTTCCAGGAATTAACCTACCCACTTTACAGCTCTTCCTGTGTTTTTACTGTAAACTATCCCACTGTGCCCCTCTCTACCTAAAAACGTTCTTTGCCAATGCAGAGCAGCCTATGCCCACCTAGAGGTGTGGCGAAGATAATGGAAACACCCTGCCTTGTGGTCACAGAAAACCAGTTCTGGGGTAGCCCCCCTCCCACTGGGTTGGTAGAGAAATTGGAAATGAAGGCAAAATGGAGGGAGGCCTATGTGCGAGCAACATCTGCCAGTGACAGGGTAGGCATCCTATGAAGATAATTAAGTACCTGGCACCTCCTAGAGGTCCATCCAGTCAGGGGAAGGTCAAACGTTCTCCCATTGTCTCAGATTTGAGAGCCACTTCACACCTAATCAAGGAGCCATTCAGCTCCTGAGTGACACTGAACAGTGACAGAATGGCTCAATTCACTCAGGCAAGTTAATGATAACTTTCTAAAAGTGCCCCCGTCACCAGCCGTTTTAACTATGGCAACACCCTCTACGCCTCCATCCAGCTCCTCTGAAGAATCCAGACTATACAGAACGCTTCAGCCAGACTCATCCTGGACCTCCCCAAACAAACCCACATCGCCCGCCACCTGAGAGACCCTCACTGGCTCCCCAACCAGAAAAGATGCCAGTTCAAATTCCCCATGCACGCCTACAAAGCCCTCCATGACTTAGGATCTGTCTACTTCAACCATCGACAAAACTTTCGCCAACCGGCTAGACACCTAAGCTCATCTTAACTCGCTCTCTTACACATCCCCCACATCTGTCAAACACGCAGTGGTGGTCGCTCCTTCTCCTACATCGCAGCTAATGGTGCAGTGGCAAAATATCTAGTACAAAATATCTACTTAAAAAAGGATTGAGTAAAAAATATCGATGTCAAAACTATTGACTCCCTATACATATAATTAAAATTACAAAAATATTGAGGAAAAAATGAAGGGGCTGATTAGGATGGCGGTGAGACTGCCACTGACAGCCTATCGGTGGCGGTCTCACCACCATCCTGAGCAAGTTTCTCACCTGCCACATTAGGATGGCAGGCTGTTTGTTGGTGGTCGGCAAGACTGACCACCTCTCATCCGATTGGGCTCCTTGAGCCTGCCGGTGCAGCGGAGGGGGTTGTAGTCCCTACAATGGTGGCAGTGCCTGCCAGGCACCACTGTAGGGATTACAATGTCCCTTTCCACCTGCCTTTTTTAAGGTGGTTAACAAGCCATGGAAATGTTGGCAGAAAGGGACTTTGGGGGCTAGTACAAATGTAAATGTAAATCCATATTTGTAAAGCGCAAACTACTCACCCTTACGGGTCTCAAGGCGCTGGGGGCCTTCGCGGAAATTAAGTGAGCTATTGCCCAGAGTCACATGGTGCTGAGCTGAGCTGAGCTGCCGCTGGACCTGGGGATCGAACCGTGAACCCTGTGCTCCAAAGTCAGCTGCCCTGGCCACTGCACCACACCTCTCCAGATTAGTAGCAGCCCCCCTTCCTTCCAGGTCCTCCGTGTGGGCACTGGGGGGGGCAACACATGTCACTACACCATGTCGCAGGTACAGCGTGGTGTCTGCCATGTAGTGCGGGGATATGTGCAGTGACCCCTTTTTGTCTTGCAAAATATAGGCATTGCAAACGCCGTGGTGGGGGTCACATTGTAATGCTTATTTAGGGACCGCCGATAGCTTGTCGGGTGGTCCCAATTCCCGATAGGGTGCACCATCCTAATCAGCCCTATTGTTTTCACTAATATTATTGTTTCAAATGTCGATTTTTATATATATATACATGTAAATAATAAACATTAGTTACATTAAATATTAATACTGATATAATCAAGCTAAAATATATTTAATACATTTTTTGAAAAATATAACAATTAATATTATTATAATAAATGTAAAAAACATACATATATATACTTTTTTTCATATATCTCATTTAAAAATATTCCTAAATTAATATTTTTAATCTAATATTATTTTTTAATACATTTTTTAATGTAATACCATAAAAAATAAATATGTATACGTATATCCTATAACATAAATATTTAAAACACTTAGGTGCCGATTCCGATCTGGGTCGGAAGGGCACTGAACGCGCTCCGGGCCTGGAAAAACTACGAGCCGTAAGCGTGTTTTCCGCACCGACTCGTACAGCTGTACGAGCGATAAGTACGATGCGAGCTACGTGAAATTCACCAACCGAGTCGTTTCCAGGTCCAAACCGCTCCGTGCGTCTCGGCCGTAAGCTAACCGTGGCGTGCAATGGATGCGATTTACGACCGAGCCAGTACGATGCATGCGAGCTGGAGTGTCCGGCTCGCAAAACGTCCAGGAAGTTGCCTTTGGGGGTCCGTGTCGGACCCCCTGTCACCCGCAGCCCTACGACTCGGACACAGGGGAGACCCAAAGGTCCCCCCAACACAGGCATGTACGGTGCAGATGGCACAGACGCATACCCACTGCAGGGGGCGCCCTTGTGCGAGACGTACTCATTCAGTCAATGGGAGCCCGTGTACGTGTCGTCGACCGGCTCCCATTGACTTCTATTGGAGTCCGACCGAACCGGGTCCGGCAGCATACGGCCGCATCGTACTCGCTCGGTCGGACTGCAGGACTCCGGCTCGTCGGAAAACACTCCGGATCCGGCTCGGTCGGAATCGGCCCCAAACTATTGAAATTACAAATAAAAAACTCAAACAAAATACAAATGTATAAATTACTAAAAATAAGCTAAATATTAAAAACATGAATACGTATAAATATTATATTTTTAAATAAGCAAAAACATATTAATATAAATTTAAACAATGTAAAGTAAACTACAAAATTTTAAAATGAATACATACACTATTCCCACTACAACTTATAAATAGTAGACAAAGACCCTGATTACGATGTCAGGGGGATGCCCTGTATCAGTCTGGAACCGCCTGAAATTCCAATTTGCCAACTTGTTGACGATCCCGAACAAGGAAAAATCTTGCCGGGAGGTTGATTTTCCTCACTCACCAACTTGATGTTGATGAACGAGAGCGAGGGAAAAAACTCCACTCATTTACGCAGAGCGGAGTTTTTCTGAACTCTGCGAGCTCTACATAGTGCTTAAATCTCCGCAAACTTCGCAAGCGGAGCGGAGTTCACCGCCCAGACATATTATTTTCCTACAATATGGCCCATGAAACTCGATTGATTAATAAAACTATCTACTGGGAGCTGCTCCAAAGAAGTGTTCAGATTTTGTGGCTATCCTTCATTTCCAGCAGGGCGTGCACCTTAAGACACGCTGAATGCTGCTACCAAAGTTCTAGTCCCTATATGGAGGTAACTTACTGGCTGCAGCTTTATCAACATTGCTGTACATGTTTCTCTGACACTTCGGTCATTCATTGGTGGATCACGTGGAACAAGCAATAAGCTAGGGTAGGGCAGGAGATAAAACAAGTGCTCGGACAATATGAGGAGTCCAACATATCTGCATTTTTCCAAATAAATGTGCGTTAATGCTAGTGTAACCAGTGTGCACCATACATAGCACAGGACTGGGGGGACATCTATGAAGTTGAACACCAAGGCCTCCTTACAGCCATAACAGGCTAGCGCCAGGATGAACTGGGTTTCTTGGTAATGGAAAAACAGCAAATGTCTCGCCCGCCATGTAAGTGGGAGGTGATGTCAATGGAACAATAAATACTACAGATGGAACAGCTGCTCCTTTTTGACAGGTGTGCCGTTCCACCAAACTCTAAATAAGTTCCATACTCATTTATTAAATGTATTTCACATTGCACGCAGCTAATTCCTAGAAGCAGATGGCATCTTACCGAAAGTATTTTTTATTGCAGCAACAGCAGGACCACCTCAAACCAAAAGTTCTTTATATATAAAAGTATGAAAAGTCACATTACAGAAATATGGGGCATATTAACAAGGCGGCGATATGAAATTATTGCCGCTTTTGCGTTCGTTTTCGGGAGAAAAGCGGCGATAATTTCATCGCCTTATCAGCAAAGACACGCTATTGCATTTCTTGCTGACTTAGCGCCCGTTTGCAGCACGCCTCCGATCGCATCTCTAATGAGATGCAAAGGAGGCGTGCCTGATAAGACTCCCTTGGGGAAATATCGCGAAGGCAGCTTCGCGATATTAACAAGGGAGGGTAGCGATTTTTAAAATCGCGTTAAGTATGCCTTAACGCAGGAATTTAACGTCTGTTAAATTCCTGACTAAGGCATACTTAACATGGGGCTGGATTTTGTGGCTAAGACCACAGGCCCTATCATCTAGGATATCGCCGTTTTCCACCATGGAAAACGGCGATATCCCAAATATCTCTGGAATTTTTATCGCCTCGGCGATGCGCGTTGTTAATAACACGCAAACCGGGCGATAAATTCCAGAGATAGCCGGCGATAAATATGCAAGTGCTAAGCGCACTTTGCGATATTTATCGCCGGCCCTTGTTAATATGCCCCTATATGCTTTAATAGAGAGTGGAGTCAAAGGTTATCTGGTTAAAGTCACACATCGGTTGAGAAGAAGCCAAGACTGGAACCCATGTTTTCAGGGTCAAGGTCAGCAAATGGACCTCTAGCAACAGACCAATGAAAATTCATTGCAGAGTTGACTTTTTGCAAACTCTTGTTAACACTGCTTCGACACAGCTTGTTACTCTCCTCTCTGCTGCTCCAGCAGCACCAGCACAGCCTCGAATTACCATAATGTCTCAGAGCCATCCTGTGTCACTTCTTGACTGCCTCTCCAATTTAAGAAATCCATCCGAAGTGGCTGCAGAGCAATGATAGCTTGTGTGCCCTGATATTTCAGATAGAAACAATTTCCAGTCATTTGGAAATGTTCAGAGAATTGGAACGGCAATGCTTACACTTCCGCTGTGCCATTTTCACGCCAGTCTGGCTGGAAGCTGTAAGGAGGACAGGACTCGCCAATTTATACCCCTCCGTCCTGCACACGGCGCGAGGCAATCATCGCCGCGCGACCACGATAGCAAATCTCTCTCGCTTTTCTATCGCTGTAATGGGGAAATCGGTTGCAAAAACAATTTTATGTGGGTCTTTCAGACAGATTATGTGCAAATACGGTAGTGGGTTTCTTTTCCTTTTATTCCCTGGACTGAAGCGAAAACAATATGTTTAAAATGGCAATCCAATGTATTGAGCTGCAGGTCAACTTTAGCGTGAAGCTTTCTTTTATTTCAATGCACGGCGTCCATTTTATTTCAATTCCCTCGGCCAGGCGAGGTAAATCATAAGACGTGCATTAATCATCTAATGGCATCGCGGGATTAATGCACGTTTTGTGACAATGCCTTAGAATACTTAACTGGCTTGAACTTTAGATGTCACAGTTTTATTCTTGAAGTCCTCTTAGATTTGGACTAGGATTGTAGTCTCTTGACCCCTGATAACAACATACATTTCTAGGTTAGAAGGACTTGACAGAAAACGAGAGTTCTCTTCCAGTCAGAGAGCTTGGTTGAAGGGAAAGTGGAAACAGGGCGTCTGCCTAAAATAGTCAGAAGTCACATCTACCATTCTCAGCATTCATCCACACATTCATGAGACTGGTGTAAAGCAGACAATCAGATGGCGGCAGGGCCCGACTGGCCAATGGGGCTATCAGGCAGTGGCTGATGTGCTAGTCTGACAGATCAGTATGTGGGCCGTTTTTCTAGCAGTTTGTGGGCCTGTTTATGGCCAGATGTCCGGTATTTACTGAGGATTTCCCTGCTATCACCACAAACACAGCCTTCGGCAGAGACAAATGCATGCATTCTCCATAGTTTTAAAAAAACCTCTGCAGGGCCATATTCGGTATGAAGCACAATTAGTGCGCCCACAGGTAACCAAGTAAATGGGCTGCATTATAGTGAATACACAGCCCCTTCTGTAATACTAAAGTGCTCCAGAGGCGCACAAAGTGGGCACAAAAGCCGGTTGCGGAAATATGAATTTTATGATCAGTTATGTCCCCTATCTTAGACCCCAACGACTCCATGTACATGCTACAAGTACATGTATGTTCCCTCCAGTTCCAGCTATGAAGACGCAAATACATGTGCGTCCAACGCCAACATGTCCTCTTTCAGATCCGCCATGAATGGGTCAAATAGTCCATTCCCAAGTATGATTGGCCACCGACTTTATATGGTTCACTTTTCACGTTTTACAGTTCAGGCGAGTAGGCCCTGAATTCTGTCATCAAGCCTTTTCCTGCTTCTGCCTCTGAAATGCTCCAGCCTGGACCTGCATCCGTGTCCATGAACTTTGTCCTACTCCCTGCGCGGCTAACGGTGCCTGACGCGGCCTGTTGCCTGCCAAAAACTGTATTCAGCCTTCAAGTTATCTGCTCCGCTCCTCATCCAATGCATTCCTGTCTAATAGTTTAGGTAAACATCCTTCCAGCTACCGAGCAAAGGGCTCGGCCTCGCTGTCTTTTTGCAAGTAATTCATAGCCCCTGTTACCATGGAAGATTCCTGCCCCCTCGCATCCCATGTAGACACATAGACGCTTGCACATGCACTAACAGTCAGTATAGAATAGATTCCGTCCGAGAGACCTTCCTTTTGGATAAAACAGTTCCTTAAACAGAGATATTAGATACGATTTGGGATTAGGTTGACCTGACCCCCCAGACTTCTGTCTCCATATGTAGAGCTAAATGTCAATTCCCCTTCACCCTCTAGTTGCACGTCAATCACACGTCAATCACACGTCATGCGGCTGCGCGCGCATCTCTGCCAAATATTTCTGCTGACACTGCAGGATTCTCTTATGGATCCACCCACTTGTGACATCATTTTAAATGACGTTTCTAGTATACGCCTGTATTTACGCCTATTTTTCATTACATATGTGTATTCTTATCTGTATTATCAGCTGTTACGCCTCCTGCATCTGTCTTAATGCAATGCTTTTCATATATATATTGTTACTTGTCAATAATGTATTGCCTATCCCTTCCTGAACCTTCGTGGTGATGGAATATGATTGCCTGGTTCGAACCATAATTCCTTTGTAAGGAATAAAGTCCTTTTCAGAACCTCTAATACCACGGATTCTGCCTCTTATTTTGACTGAGTTATTCTTACTAGACTTTACCGCATAAAAAATAGTACAGGTAATTTAAATATTTACCACATAAATTGGCGCCCGAACAGGGACACTTTCTCATCTCACGCGCCGGAGGTGCGTTGCAGGCCCGGACTCCTGCCACAGCTGGATGGACAAAAAACGCGTACCCGCAGGATTTCCTGTATCTCCCTCCGGCCAAGCGGGGGTGACTGAGGCTGCGATCAACACCCAGACGAGGCGGTGAGAAGTGCGAAGTATCCCGACCAGAGCCTAGCTGAGAGAGCAAGATCCGAGGTATACAGAGGCCCACCAGGTTCCGAAGTTCCGAGTCGAGTCGAGTCCAGTCCGGTCCAGTTCAGTTCAGTTGCGAGGCCTTCCGTTCCGTGCTACCCGGTGAGTACCGTTGCTGGGGAGGCAGTTAGACGTGCACATTAATTTGTGCCGGTCCTGACGGGTTTGGGTACACAGATCCGGTCTGCACTGTTTTAGCAGTGTATCTGTACTGTTTAGCAGTATATCCAGTATGTTCATGTATATAATTCAATATTATCTAGTATTAGTATTATGTCAGTAACTAGTTTTCTTCTAATTATCATTGTTCGTTAAAAGTTAAATGTTAAATGTTAAATGTTTTACTGTGTTCAAAAATTGTGGTATGAATGAGTGTTCATTATTGTGTTTATTGTAATTATTGTGTTCAAGACCGAGTAAGAATTAAGTAGCAAGGTTTAAAGATGCCGTTTTTTTCAAAATTAAGACAGATCAAAACTAGAAAAGGAGTACTCGAAGAAGCTGTTCCCATTCCACCTAGGGACACTCCAGGGTATTTTATGTATCATAAACATGGCCTAGATGCCGTATTATATCTTGACTTATGGGTGGACTACACCAAGGATCTAGCAGAAAGTCAGAGGTGGCCCGCAGCTGGGACATGGGATGCAGATTGCATCATGAGAGTAGAAGAAGAATTATGGAAAAAGAAAGCCAGACAGTCACAGAAAGATGCTATTGAGTTATGGCGTAAAGAATCGCGTAGGCGCACAGAGAAAGCGCTCAGACTGGAAGAGAAAAGTAGGGAGAACTCAAATAGAGCCCGAGAAAACGTATTAGTTGAGGAAGGTATCCGAGTAAAAACAGAACAAGTAGACAGACAACGAAACACTCTTATGAATGGTATGTATCCTCTTTTGGCCGAAGGTTTACCTAAGGCCACCCCGGAAATACCGAAAGATTTGCCACCCCCATTACTCCCGATTAAAGCACATCCCAAGACCGCAAAAGATATTTTCCTTTCCTCCTATTTAGACGATGCAGCTCCCGAATATGTTAATGATCCTCCACACACGCCACCTGTCGATGGTGCTCAACCCCGAGATCATCTGCCCCCACATCCGCAACAACAAACTCCTCCACACAATCCAACAGGTTCATCTGTTTTCACCGCTTTTCCTGCATCCACAGTTTCTACCTTACATCCCACAAATCCTTTCGTGCCTAGCACCTCAGAAGGTACGACAGGAGGTGCGACAGCAATTTTTGCCACGCCACCATCACGAAGTAAATCGTCTCTTAGAGATTTAGCAAACCAACGTACACCCCAAATAGCAACGTCCAACATGTTTAAGGAACATCTTGTAGATTGTAGATATGATCCAGTGCCCGGTAAAAATGATAGAATGCTGCTATCATCACTACGTATACGACGAGCTTCGCTATATTTAACGATGCTACCAGGAATGATTAAACATTTAGACAATATATATCGCTTTGTCCAAACAGGGCAAGGCCCTGAAAGTATTGACGAAGCCATGGAATACCAGAAAGCGGATATACAGAGACAACTGTTACGTTTCTTCATAAACTGCTTGATCAGAGACAGAGATAGGTCCGAGGTAGACCAGGAGGAAATGCAAGTACTTACCCGATGGGGTCAGAATATATCAGAGGGAAAACATGATAAACAGACATGTATAGCAGCTATGTGCCGAAAGATCCGCAAAGAAGTAGAACGAACACATAAAGCCAGAATGGAGGCAGACAAAACTGAATCGGAGGGAGAGGAGGAGGAAGAATCAGAAATGCCCACAGGACAATTAGAAACGATAGCCTATGTAGGTAGGGGAAGACCTTGTAACAATACCAGATACTTTAATGACCCGATACGTCCGATACGTCCAGAATGTAACAGACATTTTCAAGCCCCTATGTTAAATACGAAGTCCCCTGAACACTTATTCCAGGCTGCTGATAAATTACTCCGAGACCGAAGGGGGTATCATATGCTCGATTCTATGGATGAACAAGAATTAGCCAGGTCAGCAGTACAATGGGCTGACAGTTCTGAAAAATACAGTGATGATGCGTTAGCACACACGTTTTTGAATCTTACCCCAGACGAACAGCGTTTAGCTGGTATATACATGATACAACACCTCGTTATATTGTATAGAAGCCAACACTCCGATCCTGGTCCCCTACCTGATATACTGATAGAATTACTCACGAATAAATGGAGAGGTTCAGGTACTGATTTAATTAAAGAAATTCTAGAATATCGACACCAGTACATTGTCTTCGTATGCCCAGAACATGTTTCAGTTCCCCCCAAGTTGGAAAGAAAAACATACCACATAGACAGACAGAATCCCTTACGCGAAGTACACCCAATAAGAGGTGAAGACAATAATTTTAAACGCGTGTTTGTGTACGCGCCCATAACTAAAATTGAATTATTAGAAATGAAGAAAGTAGTACCTAGCCATGACAAAGACCCAGCAGGTTTCCACCGTGAGATAAAAGACATGTTACTCATGGGAGAGTATACTTATCCCGACATTATGAAAATATTGAAAGTTTTATTACCCGCCGGTACTTACGAGAAACTCAAAGAAAAGGAATGGGAGGTGGGAGACCAAAAGATAGATTGGACAGCATTAGAAAACGAAGAAAAGGCCCGAGCTGCAGGTTCAGGGCTTGGGGAAAAGACTACAGCATTACCAGGATTATTAGTGCAGGTACTACCATGTTTATTAACTACGAAAAAGGAAGACTGGGGTGCAATCTCAGCCTGTAAACAAAAACAAGATGAAGACACTAGTGATTTCTATTCCCGATTTGAAAAATGTTTTGGTATTAATAGTGGCATAAAAGCAAGTAGTGAGTCGTATCCACATCTGTTTGTGACAAAATTAGTTGAGAATTCCCTGCCCCAAGTTAAGAGTAGAGTATTAAAATTCGAGAGTACTTGGCAAGGTAACACACCGTCACAGATGTTACAAATGTTACAATATCATCACAATAGAATTAGAGAAGAACAAGAACATGAACAAAGACGTATGAAAGACACGAAAATGAAAATGCTTGTTGCTCAGTCAGTTCCAGCTGACGGTCATAAAAAGGGTACGACACAGTCCAATGATTCAGTAGGTCCTGTTAGAGGGACATGCAACTATTGTTGCATGTCCTCAATTTTGCAGTGAAAAATGACCCTTTTTAGGCAAAGTGCCTAGCTGTAGTTTTTTAACACTAGGTCTGCCGGCACCTAGGGAAACCTAGCAAACCTATACATTTTTGAAAACTAGACACCCAGGGGAATGCAGGATGAGGTGACTTGACTGCCTCCCACCAGGTTATGTTACCCAGAATCCCTTCCAAACCTAAAAAATGTTTTAAAAAAACACATTTTCCCCATATTTCTGTGGTGGAAAGTTCTGGAATCTGCGTGGATCCACAAATTTCCACCCACCCCGCGTTCCCCAAAGTCTTCCGAGAAAAATGGTACCTCACTTGTGTCGGTCGGCCTAGTGCCCGCGACAGGAAACGGCGTAAAACGCAACATGGACATACCTCAATTTCGCAGTGAAAATTGACCCTTTTTTGGCAGAGTGCCTAGCTGTAGTTTTTGAACCCTTGCTCTGCCGGCACCTAGGGAAACCTAGCAAACCTATACATTTTTGAAAACTAGACACCCAGGGGAATCCAGGATGAGGTGACTTGACTACCTCCCACCAGGTTCTGTTACCCAGAATCCCTTGCAAACCTAAAAACTTTTTTTTTAAAACACATTTTCCCCACATTTCTGTGGTGGAAAGTTCTGCAATCTGCGTGGGTCCACAAGTTTCCCCTCACTCCGCGTTTCCCAAAGTCTTCCGAGAAAAATGTTACCTCACTTGTGTGGGTCGGCCTAATGCCCGCGACAGGAAACAGCGTAAAAAGCAACGTGGACATACCTCAATTTTGCAGTGAAAAATGACCCTTTTTTGGCAAAGTGCCTAGCTGTAGTTTTTGAACCCTAGCTCTGCCGGAACATAGGAAAAGCTAGCAAACCTATACATTTTTGAAAAGTAGACACCCAGGGGAATCCAGGATGGGGTGACTTGACTGCCTCCCACAAGGTTCTGTTACCCAGAATCCCTTGCAGACCTAAAAAATTGCCAAACAAAAAACATTTTACCCACATTTCTGTGGTGGAAAGTTCTGGAATCTGCGTGGATCCACGAATTTCCACCCACCCCGCGTTCCCCAAAGCCTTCCGAGAAAAATGGTACCTCACTTGTGTCGGTCGGCCTAGTGCCCGCGACAGGAAACGGCGTAAAACGCAACGTGGTCACACCTCAATTTTGCAGTGAAAAATGACCCATTTTTGGCAAAGTGCCTAGCTGTAGTTTTTGAACCCTAGCTCTGCCGGCACCGAGGGAAACATAGCAAACCTATACTTTTTTTAAACGAGACACCCAGGGGAATCCAGGATGGGGTGACTTGACTGCCTCCCACCAGGTTCTGTTACCCAGAATCCCTTGCAAACCTAAAAAATTGTTAAAAAAAAAACATTTTCCCCACATTTCTGTGGTGGAAAGTACTGGAATCTGCGTGGATCCACAAATTTCACCCACCCCACGTTCCCCAAAGTCTTCTGAGAAAAATGGTACCTCACTTGTGTGGGTCGACCTAGTGCCCGTGACTGGAAACGGTGCAAAACGCAACGTGGTCACACCTCAATTTTGCAGTGAAAAATGACCCTTTTTAGGCAAAGTGCCTAGCTGTAGTTTTTTAACACTAGGTCTGCCGGCACCTAGGGAAACCTAGCAAACCTATACATTTTTGAAAACTAGACACCCAGGGGAATGCAGGATGAGGTGACTTGACTGCCTCCCACCAGGTTATGTTACCCAGAATCCCTTCCAAACCTAAAAAATGTTTAAAAAAAACACATTTTCCCCATATTTCTGTGGTGGAAAGTTCTGGAATCTGCGTGGATCCACAAATTTCCACCCACCCCGCGTTCCCCAAAGTCTTCCGAGAAAAATGGTACCTCACTTGTGTCGGTCGGCCTAGTGCCCGCGACAGGAAACGGCGTAAAACGCAACATGGACATACCTCAATTTCGCAGTGAAAAATGACCCTTTTTTGGCAAAGTGCCTAGCTGTAGTTTTTGAACCCTTGCTCTGCCGGCACCTAGGGAAACCTAGCAAACCTATACATTTTTGAAAACTAGACACCCAGGGGAATCCAGGATGAGGTGACTTGACTACCTCCCACCAGGTTCTGTTACCCAGAATCCCTTGCAAACCTAAAAACGTTTTTTTAAAAACACATTTTCCCCACATTTCTGTGGTGGAAAGTTCTGCAATCTGCGTGGGTCCACAAGTTTCCCCTCACTCCGCGTTTCCCAAAGTCTTCCGAGAAAAATGTTACCTCACTTGTGTGGGTCGGCCTAATGCCCGCGACAGGAAACAGCGTAAAAAGCAACGTGGACATACCTCAATTTCGCAGTGAAAAATGACCCTTTTTTGGCAAAGTGCCTAGCTGTAGTTTTTGAACCCTAGCTCTGCCGGAACATAGGAAAAGCTAGCAAACCTATACATTTTTGAAAAGTAGACACCCAGGGGAATCCAGGATGGGGTGACTTGACTGCCTTGGGTTCTGTTACCCAGAATCCCTTGCAGACCTAAAAAATTGCCAAACAAAAAACATTTTACCCACATTTCTGTGGTGGAAAGTTCTGGAATCTGCGTGGATCCACGAATTTCCACCCACCCCGCGTTCCCCAAAGCCTTCCGAGAAAAATGGTACCTCACTTGTGTGGGTTGGCCTAGTGTCCGCGACAGGAAACGGCGCAAAACGCAACGTTGTCACACCTCAATTTCGCAGTGAAAAATGACCCATTTTTGGCAAAGTGCCTAGCTGTAGCTTTTTAACCGGAGCTCTGCCGGCACCTAAGGACACCTAGCAAACCTATACATTTTTGAAAACTAGACACCCAGGGGAATCCAGGATGGGGTGACTTGACTGCCTCTCATCAGGTTCTGTTACCCAGAATCCCTTGCAAACCTAATACATTGTCCAAAAAAACAAATTTTCCCCATATTTCTGTGGTGGAAAGTTCTGGAAGCTCCATGGATCCACAAATATCCACCCACCCCGCGTTCCCCAAAGTCTTCTGAGAAAAATGGTACCTCACTTCTGTCGGTCGACCTAGTGCCCGTGACAGGAAGTGGCACAAAACGCAACATGGACACACCTCAATTTTGCAGTGAAAAATGAACCTTTTTTGGCAAAGTGTCTAGCTGTAGTTTTTGAACCCTAGCTCTGCCGGCACCCAGGGAAACCTAGCAAACCTATACTTTTTTGAAAACGAGACACCCAGGGGAATCCGGGATGGGGTGACTTGACTGCCTCCCACCAACGTTGGGGGATCCACGCAAGCCACACCTCACTCCCCCGGGTGTCTAGTTTAGAAAAATGTTTGGGTTTGGTACTTTCCCAAGATGGCCGACAAGCTCGGGGCCAAATTTTCAGGTGCCCTTTCCCCCCCCCCCCAAAACCAGGTAGTTTCCCTATAGGTAATACTGAAGTCTCCACAGTACGATTTGGGCCATTTCCTGTTGCAGCCACTATGGCTACCCACACAAGTGAGGTACCATTTTTATCGGGAGACCTGGGGGAACGCTGGGTGGGAGGAAATTTGTGGATCCATGCAGATTCCAGAACTTTCCCAGAGAGAAATGTGAGAAAAAAGTGAATTTTTCGGCAAAATTTGAGGTTTGCAGGGGATTCTGGGTAGGAGAATGATGGGGACCCATGCAAGCCATACCTCGCTGGACTCCCCCGGGTGTCTAGTTTCCAGAAATGTGTGGGTTAGGTAGGTTTCCCTAGATGGCTGCTGAGCCCCGGGCCAAAAACTCATGGGACCCTCCATGCTAAACCAGGTTGGTTTGTGATCGGTAATTTTGATGTTGCATCAATAGGTTTTGGGCCCTTCCTTGCCGCGGGTACTTGGCCCACCCATACAAGTGAGGTGCTATTTCTATTGGGATACTTGGAGAAATGCTGGGGTTGGACATTTGTTGTTACTTTCTGCAGTGTGAAAATGTGGGCACAATAATGCAAGGAAAATGTCACAGTCACATTTTGAGATTTGCAGGACATTGTGGGTAAGATAACTTGTTGGGATCCACAAGAGAGACATCATCATGCACTCCCATGGGTGTTTAGTTTACGACAAAAGCTACAGTTGTTAGGTTATTCTTAGATGAAATGTACAGCTTGGCAGAGAAACAAAACAGACAAAGATTACTGCACAGCCATCTATTCCTCAAGCACCCACACATACTGGTTGGATTTGGCACGAGGGTGAGTGATGGTTCAGTATATAAAATTGTATTCACAAGAGATGTCACAAAAATGAAATGCACTATCAATAATTGAATGTACAAAAAACTCAACCAGTGACTCGCAGCTCGTGAGCTGTAAAGCCACTTCAAGGCACCAACCGCTTTACAGGCCATTCTCACACCTTTCATACATGATACACACAAGACCATTCACACCACCAGGCACAAAACCAACACATTATAACATTCACAAAAAAGGACAAGGTACATCCTGCTTGACAAAAACAGAAAATACACATTATTATGCACAACCACCTATTCCTCAAGCACACAGGCATACTAGTTGGATTTGGCACGAGGGTGAGTGATTCAGTATATACAGTTGTATTAACCAGAGATTTCACAAAAATGAAATGCAATGTTAATTGAAAGGACGAGAAACTGAACCATTGACTTACAGCTTATGAGCTGTAAAGCCACGACAAGGCACCAACCTCTCTACAGGCCATTTATACACCTTTCACACGCGTGACACATACAAAACCATTCACAACGCCAGCCGCAGGCCCAGCACATTACAACACTCACACCGCAAGACAGCGCCATTCAGGGGCCCATCACTTTCACACGCCCACATTCCTGACACAGCAACCACACCAGCTCACTGATTGCGTTGAGTGGCGTTTAGCTAGCAGTGTGTGTAGTGACCAGCAGCTAGTCACTACCCACTCACTTCCAGCCGAGCACCAGTCCACGCACACCGCCAGCTAAGTGCCAGTCCACACACACCGCCAGTCAAGCGCCAGTCCACGCACACCGCCAGCCAAGCACCAGTCCACCCACACCCCAGCCAAGCGCCAGTGCAAACACACCGCCAGCCAATCGCCAGTACAAACACACTGCCAGCCAAGCGCCAGTACAAACACACCGCAAGCCAAGCTACAGTCCACGCACACCGCCAGTCAAGCGCTAATCCAAACACACCGCCAGCCAAACACCAGTGCACGCACACCGCCAGTCAAGTGCCAGTCCACGCACACCGCCAGCCAAGCGCCAGTCCAAACACACCACCAGCCAAGCACCAGTACAAACACACCGCCAGCCAAGCACCAGTCCACGCACACTGCCAGCCAAGCGCCAGACCACGCACACTGCCAGACAAGCGCCACTCCACACACACCGCCATCACATTTAAGATTTTGTTTTATATAAATAAGAAAACACAAACAAATTGCAAATAGATACATCTACTAACACAAAATATGAAACCAAATACACTACACAAATGCCAACCTTGAAACTGAACAAAATATATTAAATAATAGAGGCCAGGCAGTTCACTTCACCACACATGGATGCAACCAAAAATTATTTTGCGTGTGGTACATTCTAAAACAAGCAGGCACACACAGCCCAGGGTTAGAAGGACACTCTGGGCAGTACATACGAGTCTCCTTCTGCGTACCTCTTCGCCAACATCTCCTACTGGGAAAGTCTTTTGAGGGTGTGGGAGGAATGTGATCAGGAAAGTAGCGATCTTTCAATCTAGCAACATCCTCCACCAATCCAACTCTAGGAACACTTGCCTGTTCCACTAAAACAAGGCTGCCTATCACAGACTCCTGAAAATTAACAAAAGTCATCTTTGACTCAGGACAAGAATCCTGGAATACAACAAAAGCATTAAAGGTTGCCAAGTGGAAAAGATGGATAGCTAACTTCTTATACCAAATGTAAGCCTTACGAAGAGCAGCGTAAGGTTCCAACCTCTGATCTACTCTGTCAACACCACCCATGTGCCTATTATAGTCTAAAATGCACACAGGTTTGCGCACTTCAGCAACCTGACTCCAAACAGTCACAGGTGAAGTGCTTTCATCATGGATGGTAGTCAGCATGTAGACATCTCTCCTGTCTGAAAACTTCACAGCTAGAAGCTCCTCGTAACGCAACGCACTACACTGTCCCTGCACAAGCTTTTGATAAACAAGTTATTTTGAGAAACCTTTACGGTTAGAGCGGATTGTGCCACAAGCAACAGTGTCCACTTTGGCCAATTCCCTGAACAACCGCACACCAGTGTAGAGGTTATCTACATATAAATGGTGGCCTTTGTTAAAAAATCCTCTACCAAGTTCCCACACAATTTTGTCAGTCACTCCAAAAGTGGACGGACAACCAGGGGGGTTAATCCTGGATTCCTTACCGGTGTACACCCTGAAATTAGAGACATATCCAGTCCTACTGTCACACAGCATATACAGCTTAATTCCATAGCGTGCCCACTTACTAGGAATGTATTGCTTAAAAACCAAGCAGCCCTTGAACAACACCAAAGACTCATTCACTGCTATTTCTTTCCCTGGAGCATAGATCTCAGAAAATCGATCAACAAAGTGATCAATGACAGGCCAAATCTTAAAAAGACGGTCACAATCAGGGTGATCTCATGGCAACGCTAAACCATTATCGACAAAATGCATCATCCGAAGCAGAAGCAAATACCTATCACGACTCATGACTGCCGGATATATAGCAGTTGCCATCAAGGGACTAGTAGACCAATATGAAGACATTGATGGCTTCCATAGCAAGCCCATCAAAAAACTTAAAACCAAGAACGTCTTCATCTCTTCCAGATTCGTGGGAGTCCACCGGGTAGCTCTAGAGTGGGGCTTAAGGCCGGCACTGTTGTCCCTCAAAAACTGTTCGGCATACAAATTAGTCTGCTCAACAATCTCTGCCAAAAATACACCATCCATAAACAACTGACAAAAATGTATCGGCGAAAAGTTTTCAGTATTCACTCTACACCCTGGAACACCAGTAAAGTCTGGCAATGCCGGCTGCATCATCCCTGGGCAACCCAGACGTCAGCACTTTCAACAGGAAGCCTTGCAACCAAAGGCTGCAGTCCAGATGCCTCTTGCCGCACTATACCAACGGGAAGCCTTGCAGCCCCAGATGCCTCTTGCGCACTACACCAACGGGAAGCTTCGCAGCCCCAGGCTGCAGCCCAGATGCCTCTTGCCGCACATCAATGTCCTCCTCTAACACAGGCACTTCATCCGCACTAAGAGTAGCTTCATCTGCACTGAGAGTAGCTTCATCATCCGATGATGCCATGTGGAGAGAAAACTCACTGCCTCAATTTTCCCCTCCCACCTATGCCTCAGAATCAGAGTCAGTCTCTGGACCATGGTCAGAGGAAGACTCAAAAAGCATACCAACAACCTGCTGAGCAGTAATCCTGCGGCTAGCCATTGTATTTACTAAGAAAGGAAACTGCACAAACAAGTCAACAACAACCAACACTGTGCAAAATAAGTAAGTAAAAAAAATGTGTGCCTTTATCACAAAGATCAATATACTCAAAAACTATACGATTCACTTGCAAGAGACCGCTACATTCACCAGCACCTACTCTGCAGAGAGACAGCAAAAACAATATCCCACTAGAAAGAAAAAAAACAAAACCAATGACTCACAAAACAACAAAATACACATCGAGCACAAATGCAAAAAGTTTTTGACACAAAAAACAGAAGCCAAACATACTGCAATTCTTACACCATTTGCAAAAACACATTCATGCAGAGAAATGAAAAACATTTACATTGTACAAAAAAAAGTCTCTTACCAAACACAAGCGACTACACAAACAGCAGAACCAAAAGTAACGAAACCGCAACCTGGAACAGTCTAAAGATCAAAAGCTTTCAACAAGAACAAAAAGGGAGAAAAAAAGCATTACAATTGCAATTCACAAAAAATAAAAGAATTAACATTATAACACACTATGTCACTACCGAATTGGTCAATCTGCCAGATGGGCCTTCTAATAGGGCTGTGCAAAAATGGGGGTGAACTTCCCAATTTGCCCAAGGGATCGGGTGAGCTTGTCTGAGGGCGGGGCAGAAAACAGCAGACAGAAATATGCCCTCTTTGCAAAACAAATAAATTCCTGGTGCCTAGTAGGGCTTTCTGCCACACCCCCGCCCCCCTAGGGCAAAAAGGCCACAAAAAAAGGGCAGATATGTCCCAAGGAGGGGCAAACAAAACATTAACCACATTTATAAAAAAATCTGCCCCCTGGGAGCGACCCTTGCCTAAGGGATTGCTTCCCTTTTAATTTCAAATAAGTCCCTGGGGGCAGAAACCAAATACACGAGCCGATCTGCCCCCAGGGGTGGCAGAAGACACATAAAAAAAATGAGGCCCCTGGAAGCGACCCTTCCGCAAGGGGTCGCTTCCATTAAAAAAAAAATCCCTGGCTCTAGTGGGGTTTTCTGCCCCCGCCTGGGTCCAGAAACGACAAAAAACCAAGGCAAACAGTTCCCAGGGGGGGCCGAAAAGACTTTTAAAAAATGTGCTCCTTAAGGAAGCGACTCTTGCCCAAGCGGTCACTTCCTTTAGCTAATACAAGTACTCTCTGGTGTCTAGTGGGGTATTCTGCCCCCCCTGGGGGCAGAAAGGCCAAATACATGGGCTGATCTGCCCCCAGGGGGGCAAAGAACACTTTAAAAAAAAAATGAGGGGCCTGGAAGCAACCCTTCCCCAATGGGTCGCTTCAGTTTTTATAAATGAAAACAAATCTTGGGCCCGATTCACAGAACTAACTTAAGACAAAATCCTAAACTTACTACCATTTTGGTATTCACAGAAGGCACTTACTCATTTTGGTATTCACAGAAGGCACTTACTCATTTTGGTATTCACAGAAGTTAGGAGTCCTAACTTTAGGACTCCTAAATGCCTTCTGTGAATACCGAAAGTCTTAAAATTAGGATTTTTCTCAATTTAGTAGTCCTAAATTTAGATTTAGGACTACTAAATTGAGAAAAATCCTAATTTTAAGACTTTCGGTATTCACAGAAGGCATTTAGGAGTCCTAAAGTTAGGAGTCCTAACTATACTACTACTAAACTGAGAAAAATCCTAATTTTAAGACTTTCGGTATTCACAGAAGGCATTTAGGAGTCCTAAAGTTAGGACTCCTAACTTCTGTGAATACCGAAATGAGTAAGTGCCTTCTGTGAATACCAAAATGAGTAAGTGCCTTCTGTGAATACCAAAATGGTAGTAAGTTTAGGATTTTGTCTTAAGTTAGTTCTGTGAATCGGGCCCCCTGGCTCTAGTGGGCTTTTCTGCCCCCACTGGGGCCAGAAACGGCAAAAAACTGAGGCGATCTGGCGCCAGGGGGGGCAGAAAAGTCTTTAAATTATTTGTCCCCTTTAGGAAGCGACCCTTGCCTAAGGCGTTGCTTCCTTTTTAACATCCCTGGTGCCTAGTCGGGGCATTCCTGCAGCACGATCGCGACGCTGTGCGCGATCGTGCTGCAGGAATGCCCTGTATTGAGACATCAGGGGAGAGGAAATACTCTTTCCTCTCCCCCGATGCCTCAATACTTAAAACAATTCCCCCCCCCGTCCCCACTGGAGACCAAAACCTACCTCCTCCTGCTTGGGACGCCTGGAAGCAAATGGCTTCCAGGCGTCCCAGCGCTTCCTGATGAAGTCGGCGCGTGCTGTGTGTGCTGACGTCATGGGGAAGCGTGGGGGGGTGGACGGGGTGGCAGTGGAAACTCTTCCGCTGCCATCCCCCTCTGTGGGGGCAAGATCGATGCCCCAGAAGGGGAGCGCCAGCTCTTCCCCCAGGGGTTGTGCTCATGACGGAGCGGTTTCGTCATGAGCACAGCCCAACCGATGCTCATGATGGAACTGCTCCATCATGAGCATCGAATGGGTTCATTTTTGTCAATTGTTTAAATGTTATTAGTAATTTTTGTTTCTCTGCTATCCAAGACTTTCCCTACTGTTGCACTCATTGGAGTGGGAAAAGTAATGTTTACCTCTCCGCTATCCAATACTTTCCCTACTGTTGCACCCACCGGAGTGGGAATTGTATTTCATCCCCCCCGCCCCCTGCTATCCAATACTTTCCCTATTGTTGCACTCACTGGAGTGGATATAGTAATTTTTACCTCTCTGCTATCCAATACTTTCTCTACTGTTGCACTTACTGGAGTGGGAATAGTAATTTTTACTCCTCCGCTATCCAGCACTTTCCCTACTGATGCACTGTTTGGAGTGGGAATCGTAATTTTTATTCCCCCGCTATCCAACATGTTCCCTACTGCTGCACTCACTGGAGTTGGAATAGTTATTTTTACCCCTCCGCTATCCAGCGCTTTCCCCACTGTTGCACTCACTGGAGTGGGAATAGTAATTTTTACTCCTCCGCTATCCAGCACTTTCCCTACTGTTGCACTGTTTGGAGTGGTAATAGTAATTTATATATAACTCTGCTATCCAGCACATTCTCTACTGTTGCACTGTTTGGAGTGGGAATAGTAATTTTTATCCCTCTGCCATCCAGCACGTTCCCTACTGTGGCCCTTACTGGAGCGGGAAAAGTAATTTTTACCCCTCCGCTATCCAGCACTTTCCCTACTGTTGCACTCACTGGAGTGGGAATAGTAATTTTCATTTATTTATTTATTTATTCAGGAGTTTTATATAGCGCTAGCCAGACCCGAGGGTATCGAAGCGCTTTACAACAAGTAATGTTGAAATCAGTCAAAGAAAAACAATATTATACATATTGAGTCATTGTGAATTAAAAGTCTGAGAATATAGTATCACATTATTGGCATGAAAACACATTATTTAGGAGTCGTATACAAATTGATTTGTGTGAGGACCTTTTTTGGGAGGGGAGGCCCATGTACCGTTCGGGTGGTGGGTGAGGTAGAAGTCTTAATGCTCAGGTGGCTGAGTGCTGCAGTGTGCAGGAGTTTGCGTTTTGGCAGAGGCTATCTATTTGGAAGGGATCATTGAGGAAGAGGTCTTTGAGTTGTCCTTTGAAGTTTGCAAAGGAGGGGGTGGTCCTGATATGGACTGGGATGGAGTTCCAGACTTTGGGCGCATTTCCTGAGAAGGATCGAGATGCGGTTTTTTGTTTGCGAGTTCTAGGGGGGATGAGG
Organism: Triturus cristatus; assembly: GCF_964204655.1. Classification (NCBI taxonomy): domain Eukaryota; kingdom Metazoa; phylum Chordata; class Amphibia; order Caudata; family Salamandridae; genus Triturus; species Triturus cristatus. The sequence continues at coordinate 136,430,614 of NC_140589.1, read as the reverse complement.
AGATGAGGAGTAGAGTGTTGCTACTCCTGAGGTTCCTTGTCTGTCCTGCTTTTTTAAGTTTCATGGCCAGATATGAAGAGCTTTGTACATGAGACAGGCAGTTCTGAAGTTCGCACGCATTTCTATTGGAAGCCATTTTAGTTCTCTGAGTGCAGGCGAGATGTGTTCAAATTTCTTTACTCCAGTGACCATTCTGGCTGCTGCATTCAGAGTTGCTCTGAGAGGAGCCAGGTGGGATTTTGCTGCACCTGTGAGGGTTGCATTCCCATAGTCCAGTCTGGACAGCACTAGGGCTTGAGTAGCTTGTTGAAGGTCATTCGGAGGGATGAAGGGCTTTATTTTGTTGAGCAGTTTGAGGTTGAGGAAGAAGTTCTTGGCGGAGTCTTTGATGTGTTTGGCCATGTATAATTTTGGGTCTAGTGCGATTCCCAGTGATTTCACTGAGTCGGCCAGGGTGAGATTGCAGTTAAGAGCATCAATGACTTTCAGCCATTCTGTGATTTTGGGGTTCTGCCCCTTGTTGGAAATGAGAAGGATTTCTGTTTTGTCTTGGTTGAGTTTCAAGTGATTGAGTGATAGCCACTGTTGGACTTCTCTTAAAGTGTCATTTAGACTTTGGATGCCGTCCATGGAAGAGGTTTCGAGAAAGATCTGGGTGTCGTCCGCATAGAGGTGGAAGGGGATGTTGGATTTTTTTAGTATGACAGTGAGGGGTTCTATGTCGATGTTGAAGAGAGTTGGGGAGAGAACCGATCCTTCGGGTACACCCCTGTTGACGGGGCATTGGTCAGACAGTAAGTTATTGATTTTTATCTTTTGGGTGCGCTTCTGTAGAAAGGAGGTGAAGCACTGTAAGACCACCTTGTCCGCTCACACCCTCCCTTGTAGTACCATAATGAGTAATGTGTGGTCAACAGTGTCGAAGACAGCTGATAGGTCTAAGAGTATGAGTAGGCAGCATTGGTCGTTGCCGAGAGAGTTGTGGATGTCATCTATGACGTTCAGGATCGCTGTCTCTGTGCTGCATCTTTTTCTGAAACCAGATTGGTGAGGGTCTAGGAGTTTATTGCAGTCCATGTTTTGGGTGAATTGGAGGACAGCACACCTTTCCAGGATTTTAGCTAGGAAAGGAAGGTTGGAGACAGGCCTGAAGTTGTTTAGATCATTTGCGTCCGAGTCCGGTTTCTTTAGTAGAGGTGTGACTCTAGGTGCTAGGGTGAAATTGATCTTTTTGGCCAGTTGGGACGGAATGATGTCCGAGACGTGAGTTGAGGGAGTCGAACTAGCAATGATATTGCTATCTTAGCTTCAGAGATGGGGTTGAAAGATTTCCATTTGTTTGGGTTGTGCTTGGGTGTGGTAGCTTCTGTCTCAGTGAGTGAGCTACTGTCAGGGTTGCAGAGGTGGACATCCAGGGAGAGCTCAAATTCTGTGGTTTTATCATTGAAGAAATTGGCAAAGTTCTCACATAGGCCTTTGGAGGCCTGCACAGTGGGTGCAGGGGGCTTTGAAGTTTGTTGCCTGATGACATTGTAGAGTTCTTTTGGCCTGTTTTTTGCGTTGTCAAGGGCCCTACAAAAGCAGGACTTTTTTTCGTTCTTGATGTGCTTATTGTATGCCCTACGAACTGATTTGAGTCGATTAAGGAGGATTGTGGACGGATTGTTCCACCAGTCTTTCTGCAGCTCTAACTGTCTTCTTTCTGAGTTAATGTCAGAGTTGAACCAGGATCTAGAAGGGGTGTTCCTGACTCTTTTGTTTTTCAAGGGGACTAATTGGTCCATGACGAAGGTCATATTTGTGTTGTATTGTGAGATGAGTTCTTTTGCGGAGAGGTTGTCTGTGGTGATGGGGAGGAGTGCCCTTACCTTTTCCTCTAAGTCCCTAAGAGGAATTTGTTTTAACTTTCGTGCCCAGCGGGGGCGGGGTTCTTGCGTGCATGGCAGGCATTGGGTAATTTGGTTGCTGTGGAATAGAATTAAATGGTGGTCTGACCAGTCCACCAGCAGGATGTGGTCGATAGTGACTGTGTCTGCTTGGGCTATGATGACATCCAGGATTGATCCTCTGTCATGTGTTTGTTCTGTACAGTGTTGGGTAAGATTGGTGTTGTGCAGCAGTCCATTCAAGGTTTGGATCATCAAGTTGCTTTCCTCATTCCATTGTAGGTTGAGGTCACCAAGAATTATGCTGTTGGAGTCCCGGAGTGCACAGTGAGTTATCAGGTCGGAGAGGTATTCAGCGAATGCGGTGTTGTTGCCAGGTGGATGGTAGAGGAGATGGCATGGTAGAGTTTTGTTTTCCCTCATCTTAATGTTGGCAGTTAGACATTCAAATGATTTATAGTTGAAGGAGTCAATTTCCACTACAGAGATGGTGTGCTTGTGTATGATTGCAGTACCCCCACCTCGTTTGATTTTTCTGTTTTTGTTAATGATTGAAAAGCCTGGGGCTATCAGCATGTCCATGGATGGGGCAGAAAACTAATAGAGCCATGTTTTGGTGATCAACATGATGTCTATGTTGTGTTCAAGGATTCTTTCTGCCAGTTTGGTAGCATGTTTCATGGCCGATCTGCAGTTAGTGAGTAGGCATTTGATGTTGATCTCCTTGTTGTTGAGATTCTTTGTAAGGGGGGCTCTGGGAATAGAAGAGAGGAAAGCTGGTGGTCTTGGCGTTCTGGGTGGGGAGCGGTCTCTACCGAATCCGGTGATAACCTGTATCTTGGAGTTAGGGGAGATGGTAGGGGATATGTCATATGAGGTGGCAAGTTCCAATGCCTCTCTCTTGGGCATTGCGGTTTTTGTTCTATTAGGTCTCTGAGATTGGTTCACGACGGGCGTTGTTTTCCAGCTGTGCCATTGAACCTTTAGAGGTCTTGGGTGTTTTGTGTTGTTTTTTTTGGGTGTGAGGTGTGGGCGTTGCTGAGAATTCCGGTGTGAGGTGAGGCTAAGTATGATTTTGTTGAGTCCCACTATTACCATTTCTAGCTGGCTTTCCAGTAGAGCGAGTCTCTGATTCATCTCCCAGGAGGATGGGGTGAGGGCTTCAGGTCACTGGCTGTCATGGGAGGTGTTGTCCAGGGAAGGAGACAGCTTGGAATTGAGATATTGGCTTTTGGTGATAATGTTGCCTCTTGCAGTCACCTCTGGCTCTCGGGTAAAGTAAGCATGTAAGGATTCAATGACTCAGGATTCGTTTTAGTAATTGATAGTGGGGAGGAGTAATTTCGGGGGGGGAGTGGGTAGGTGTGCTTTGCGTGTTTGTGGGGGTGATGATGGGCGTGGTTGTTCGGGAGGAGCGGTTGGCGTTAATGGGGTAGAAGCTTGGGCGAGAGTGTCGTGGGTGATTGAGGACATTTCGTAACGAGGGGAAGAGGTGGTCAAATGCATCTATGTTATTGTTGTTTTTACCCCTCCGCTACCAAATACTTTCCCTACTGTTGCACTCACTGGAGTGGGAATAGTAATTTTTGCACCTTCACTATCCAACACTTTCCTTACTGTTTTATTCTCAGCTATCCAACATTTTCCATACTATTGTATTTATTGTATTGCGAAATGTATGTTTTTTTTCAATAGTTACATTTTTAATTCATTTTAGAATGGGTATTTTTTATTTGAAATTATTGATATATGTATATATTTTATTTTTTATCCAATTGAAAAGTTTTAAAATGAATGGTTAATAAATTATTTTAAAGTAAATATATGTATACATATAAAATATTATGTTTGTGTGTTTATATTTTTTTAAATTAAGTTTATTTTCTATATTTAGTTAAAATACATATTAAAATTAAATAATTCTGTTAAAGATTATATTAATATTTTATACTTTTAATAGATATTCGTTACATCTATATTTTTGACTTCGATAATTTTAATTCAATAATTTTTGTACTTACCTGGTAAGGTATTGGAGTCGATATTTTTGTAGTCATTTTTTTATTTTTTATTTAAAACATTGATGTTTTTAGCATAGGTAGATGCTGTCTCCTGCAAATGTCTTAGGGTGTAAAAGACACTTGCATTGACTGTGCGAACTTGAGGTGAGAATGACAGCTCTGATTGAAAGATACAGCCAAGGAAAATCAACTCATGATGAGAGGACAGGAAAGGCACAATGGAAGCAAGCTAATTGAAAGATGAGAAGCCAAGAGGCTATTGATGCAAAATCAAGATCTCATTTGTTGACCTGTTGACACAACTTACGCTCTCATGTGTCCCTTCATGACCTGTGATGAACAGCAGGCAATTAGGTGAAGATACCCAGATCTTTCCTAAATACGTGTATATGTGGATGGCATCTTCATAGTGGATAAAAATGTGGCAAAACAGTGCAATGTATACATTGAAGACGTATGGAGAAGATGCTGGACCTTAATACTCGGCAGGGGGTGTCCATGATATTGGAAAGAAATGAAGGTGGTTTTACGTGGTTTATGTAGATGGCTATCAATGAGGAGGAGCAAGATTAAGCAGGTGCATAGGCCCAGCCCCGCTTAACTTACCTGCAACCATACCTCTAACTGGTCAAGGCCTTTGCAACCCCGGTTTCAGAGCCTCAAAACACCTGCCTCGCCCTTCTCTCTTCCTCTCTCTCTCTCTCTTTCTCTCTGTGGCTTTTGTGCCACTTCTCTTGCTCTTTGTGCCTCTTCTCTCGCTTGTTGTGCCTTTTCTCTCACTGTTTCTGTGGCTTGTTGTGCCTTTTCTCTTGCTCTTTGTGCCTTTACTCTTGCTCTTTTTGCCTTTTCTTTCACTCTTTCTGTGACTATCTGTACCTTTTCATTCATTTTTTGTTTCTTTTCTCTTGTTTTGTGTCTTTTCTCTCACTCCTTCTGCAACTTTTTGCAACTTTACACTCTCTCTTTGTGCTTTTTCTCTCGCTCCTTTGCCATTTCTCTAAGTCTTGATATGACTTTTTCGTGCTGTTTCTTTCCCTCTTCTTGCCTTTTCTCTTACTCATTCTGCTACTTTTTTGTGCATTTTCACTTGCTCTTTGAGCCTTTTCTCTCGTTTTTTTCTGATTGTTGTAATCTCTTCATCTTCTCTGCGTTCCTCCTCCCCTCAACTCTTTACTGCCTTCTCTGCAGCCCCTCCCTTCTTCTTCCACTCTTTACCTGTTCCTCGCAACTCTCTCCTTCCCTGCCATCATCATGCTCTTTTTGGGCTGCTCACTGCTCCCTGTGCTCCTCACCCCTCCCAGGTCTTATTTAATGGCAGCCGAAACATTGACAAGCCACTGGTGAGCCGAAGGTGTGCCAAAGGCAAGACCATCTATGCCCGTTTGTGCCTGAAATGCTTCTAGCAGTGGAAACCCTGACCCACCCAAGACCTCCCACTACCCTGTCCCTCTCCTTCATGCCTCCTGGACGTTCCACCACCATCTGCGGGCATGCCACACCACACAACAAGGGAGGAGCTCTCACTTGCTCCCTCTCCCATTTCACCTGTATCACTGTGCCCGCAACATCATCCAAAAACATAACCACAAAACCCATCCCCACACGCTCTCATTCACCTACCAACAAACTCACCCGCACCCCTCATGCTCCAACATCATGTATTTGCCTTAACACCCACTCACTCAGTAAGAGTGCCATGGAGATCTGGGACCTGGTGGACACCGATGCCCTGGAACTCCTCTTCCTCATGGAAACAATGCTGACCACAGCCTCAACATCAGACATCATTACCATCATCCCCGCCGAATACATCACCAGGAAAAACCACCAAAACATGGCCAGAGGGTTAATCACCATTGTCTATGAAGATGCTTTCATCTGCTCCACCTCCAGTGAAGTATGAACAAACTACATGGAACCCTGGGTGGGACTCTGGTCCACTGCCCCTAGTTCCTGAGCTAACTTCGCCAGCATCAATATGGACTTTATCAGTCCCCTAGTGCTTGACTCTTGTGCTTTCATCCTCCTAGGAGACGTGAATTTCCATCTAGAAGACCGGACATATCACAACAATGCTGCCCTTTTTGACAAACTCATAAAAGTGAGACTAATACAATGTATCACTGAGCCCACCAACACAGTCGGACACATCCTAGGTCCTGTATTCACATCCTTCAACAACATCATGATTGTTGAACCCAGCCCTTTTTGCAGGATCTTGGGATGGACAGCCAGACAAGAGCATGTTAAATTTCTCTAACCCGGCTGTCTTAGACAGCTGGGTTAGAGAAAGCGCAGGCCTCAGTGCTCTTAAGAGGGCTGCGAGAGGCCACTCCCTCCAATCCTGAGGCGTCCCTCATGCTGAGCATAAGAGAAATTTTCATTGTTGCAAGTCCTATCTCCCTAATTTACTGACACTGGGTTGCTTTATTACATCTAATAAGTGATATCTTTGGATTGGGAGCTGTTGAAAATGGCCCTCTCTGCAGGGCCACCCCATACGTTTTGCCTTCCTCCTCCCTTTTTTGCTGTATTTGTTTTTGGAGGCCTTAGGACTCTGTGCACTTTACCCCTTCTAACCAGTGCTAAAGTACTTGTGCTTGTTCTAACTCTTCTAAACATGGTATAATCAGTTTGCACCTTTTTGGTATATTTAATTTACTTGTAAGTCCCTTGTAGAGTGGTATACCATATACCCAGGGCCTGTAAAATAAATGTTACCACTCTAAAACTTGCCCCAGGCCTGCCAATGCAGACTGAATGCAGTCTTATATAGCCATGTTGGCTTGGCATTACAAACCCCTTGCCAAGCCTTAAACACCCCTTTTAAATCATATAGATCACCCCTAAGGTATTCCCTAGGTAGCCCATAGGGCAGGTGGTGAGTAAGTAAAATGTAGGGTATGTACTTTTAAGGTTTACATGTCCTAGTAATTAATACTCTTGAATTCAGTTTTCACTAATGCAAGGCCCATAGGATAATATTGAGATTACCTTATTACATTTTATAAGTGTAATTTCCAATTGGGAAGACATTTGAACTCAAAGTTTGGTGTCTCTGGAATCGTAATTTAAAATGCCAACTTATGGTGAAGTCAGATTTTAAAGTGCCACTTTTAGAAAGTTAAACAGGAAATTGGGCAGCCCAATAGGCCCTTGGAGAGTTGTGTAAAATAAACTCAATGTCGTGTAACAGTGCCATCAAGGGATTTTTTTTAAATGTAGAATTTCAAGTAGCCTTTCAAAAGATGAATTGTTTAAAGCCCTTTACATTGGCTTTCACATGGAATTAAAAATTGATTATTTAACTTTAAAGTGAATATATTGTAGCACTAATGCACAGAAAAAAAAAACATAAAACAGGTGTATACTTTTCCAAATATAAATTTATGCAGAAAAATGTGTTAATAAAAAGGGTACAAAATACAATTTACATACAGACAAAAGCGATAGAGATTCCTCACTGTAATTATTTAGTCTTATGGGCACTTTTGCCATAACCCAATTCAAACATTAAAACACAGGCAAATCATCATTGATTATATACTGAATAATTCCTGAAACAGTGGTTACAATGAAAATGGGTATAGTTCTTTGGTGTGAAGACATCTATCTATAAGACCATCTTCAGGACAGATTGTTCTTATGTGGACATGAAGATCCTGAAAGACTCAGAACATTGAGACCGGGGAAGTAGGAGTAATCAGGCTGAACCCAACAACTCCTGACAAACGCATGGATTGCCGTGGTGCAACATTATGGTGCTGATTACGATCCGTTAAAAAAATTTACCGTCCGACTCGTATTCGTATATTTTTACGTACGAATCGTACAAGTACCGTACAAACTGCGAAGTACGATTCGTACGTGAAAAATACATACGAATTGCGTCAGGAAAATGGTCTGAGAGGGAGCCGTAAATTTTTACGTCCGAATAGCGTCGGGAAAAGTGGCCGATAGGGAGCCGGACATTTTTACGTGCAAATCGTAAAACAGAAATCCGAGCGCGCAAGTACGATCCGTACCGCCCGTCCGAATACACAACCGCATGTAAAAGGCCCCGTACGGAGCGAACGCTGTAGCCTACATGTACACGGGTAAACCTGTGCCCGAATACGAGTCGTACAGCCCCCCTCACCCCGCACATGTCGGCACCGTACCCCCGTATGTCAGCACCGTACCCCCCCTCCGCACCGTACCCCAACACCGTAGCCCAGCCCGTACCTGTACGTGCCGCACCCCAACACCGTAGCCCAGCCCCGTACCTGTACGCACCGCACGCCAACACCGTAGCCCAGCCCGTACCTGTATGCACCGTACCCCAACACCGTAGCCCAGCCCCGAACTTGTACACGCCGTACCCCAACACCGTAGCACAGCCCGCACCTGTACGCACCGCACCCCAACACCGTAGCACAGCCCGCACCTGTACGCGCCACACCACAACACCGTAGCACAGCCCACACCTGTACGCGCCGCACCCCAACACCGTAGCACAGCCCCGCACCTGTACGCACCGTACCCCAACACCGTAGCACAGCCCCTACCTGTACGCACCGTACCCCAACACCATAGCACAGCCCGCACCTGTACGCACCGCACCCCAACACCGTAGCACAGCCCGCACCTGTACGTGCCACTCCCCAACACCTTAGCACAGCCCCGCACCTGTACGCACCGTACCCCAACACCATAGCACAGCCCGCACCTGTACGCACCGTACCCCAACACCGTAGCACAGCCCGCACCTGTACGCACCATACCCCAACACCGTACCCCAGCACCCTCACCCAGCATCGCATATGTACGGACCGTACCTACGCGAAAAAGACTCGTACAGAACCAGGACACAGTAAAACAGCAGAAGGAGGGTCAATTCAACTCGCACAACACCACAAAACACGTCAACATGACAAAATACATCTCTATGACTGACCTGCCACATCCAAACTGCCAAACAGAGGACCAAATCACAACCACCTCTTATAACACACCCACCACAAATTCAAACACAGCCACACCCAAAAATTGGACCAATAAAAATGGCCCACACACACAACCCATGAGCCATTGCAACAGACCCACTGCTTACAGACACCAAAGACAAACAACTGCACCTTACTCTCACCTTACTCACACCTAAACTACACCTTCAGTTACACACCTTCACACAATCTCCTTCACAAACACCCCCTCTTCACCTTCACACACACACCCTCACATTCACACCCACACACCCACAACCATCCACACCCACACCCCACACCATGCCCACTGACAAGAATCGAAAGTTCACTATGGCGGAGCTGGAGCTCCTTGTCAACGAAGTCATCAGAGTCGAGCCACAGCTGTTTGCAACATTGGTCAGACAGACCAGCATCGTCGATAAGGTGAATGCTGTTGCGCCCATCCGAAGGACCAGGCATGAATGCCAAGCTAGGTGGTACGATCTGCGCAGGGCAGTCAAGAGGAAGATGAATGAGAAATACGCCCAGAGTAACATCCCTGGAGGCGGGCTGCCCCGCAGACCCATACATTACCATCCCTGGGAGGAGAAGGTGATGGCCAGGCTTCCGCCGGTGGGAGTACACGGAGTCGAAGGAGTTGCAGAGCCTGGTGAGTACACAAAGAACTCACGTAACATGGGGGGAATGGCATCCACACCCCAACTACAACAAATGCACGCACCTACCCCCAAGCCCTCACTGCACACAACCACACCCTAAAAACCACGCTCATGCCACTAACGTCTCCATGCCCCATTCACAAATAAAGGCAATGCCATGTCCCAGGCCACACCAACCACAAACCCAAGACTGGATGTCCGGGATGCTGGGAGGGTGGGGCTCACACAACACATTGTGCAACTCAGAACCAGACACCAATGCCCACAGCTCAGATGGCCTAGGTACATACCCATGCACCATGCCCAATGCACAGGGACTGGCAAAGTAATGACAAGGTAGCTGACACTTGGCCCTGCTGTAGGTAGCACAAGGCCCTCCTGTGACCACTGTACACTCAAACAACAACTCCACTAGCTCACATACCCAGCACAGGAACTCACACACACTGTCATGCCAGCATGCACCATGAGGGGACAGACACATCACCTGTGAGACCCAATGACAAATCACACTACACACAACAGCAGGCCTGGTCACACACCCCTCCTCACACAAGCACACACCCCCGGGGCAGGCAACAGATTTACCCACTCTCACAATTGACATGTGACACAAGACCAATCCATAGCCAAATAAGCATCCCAGCAAAAAAACTACTGGCAAACATTCAGGAGCACATACCAATCTGTCCCCCGCAACATACCCATCCCCAAGTGTACATTGAGAGGAATGCTAGGCACATCCAACCACCTGGAGGAACTGTGACTACTTGAATATGTATGAAACATGGATGTGGCATGAAACAGCATTAACATTGTCTCTCTCTCACACACAGGGCAACGTCATCGACCCCCACCCAACAATGGGAGGGAACAATCACAGTCCCAGGCTCAGCGTGAAGATGACCCCACCGGCAGCGACGACTCTCACCACTCCGTGGATGACCCCGACCAACCTGGCCCCTCTGGTGCCCAAGCCTCTGCAGCACCTGCATCAGGTACATCTGTGCCAACCACCACCCCTATTCCTGCCACATCCCAGCAGACACCCAGGAGCCCTGCTCGCACCGAACACCGCCAGTCTGACCAGGAGGGACAAGGTTCTCCGGGCACCCAGGAGGAGGCAGACGACCACGCGTAGACCCAATGTGCCCACAACGGCAGGCCCGGCTCGTATGGGCAGGGGTGGTGGGAGTGGAGGCAGGCAGAGGCGAGAACCTGACCAGCCAGCTGAGGGAACCGGTATAGCACACATGCGCCACATCCTGGACACATACCGGCGTGACACCAGGGGCATCAGCCAGGTAGTGGCGACCCTCAACGAGATTAAGAACCTGCAGGCCGAGCACTATGCCAGTCAACAACAACACCAATGACGGATGGAGGCAAGACTGGCTGAGCTCCTGGCGGTGCAATCGGACATGAGCCGTTCACTCCGTCGGATTGCCGACAACATGGGCAACCCTCCCTGTGACACCAGGCGAACACCAGCACCAGCCACAGGGAGGGAGGAGGAGGAGGAGGATTCCTCCAACGGAGCATCACAGACATCGTCAAGGCCTGCATCTGAGGATCCCCCCAGGAAGGTGGGTCGTCTACGGAAAAGACCGTGAGAGTCAGCGGACCATCCACATCTCCCAGGTCACCTGGCCTGGCACCTGGCCCTCTGGCGCAACAGCACCACCTCACCCAATGACATTCTCTGCCACATGGACTTGCTGGTCACAGTCTGACCAATGATGACCAACACTGTGGTCTAGACTCTGATGACTCCAACTGACAAGGATGCCATCTCCCCCTGTGAACTTTGGATTCTATGCACCCGGTAGAGCACCTTACTTCATCCACCAAAAGACTTACCCCACCAAAAATAAATACTTAAGTTTGTCATGAGATGTTGCTGTCATTCGGCATTATTCACCAACATATGTGTGTGTAAATGTCAAACTATGAACTAACTCCACACATCCACACCCTGGGAACGGAGTCTGGTACAGGACACACATGGGTCACAATGTATCATCCAATGCAGATATGGAGCACAATACTCACCTGTGATGGCCTCAAGCTGCTGAGGGGGTGCTAGGGAAACTGTGAGGACACACCTATTTGGAAGAGTAACATTAAGGCGTAGAGGTCATGCCTCATTTGGAGGTTCCTGGGGAGGGAGTCCCAGGTATGTGTTCCCAGGTGGGAGAACCATGTCCTGCATGCAGGAGTACGGTGGATCAGAAGAATGGTGGCCAGGTCAAGGTTGGCTGCACGGAGATGGCACTACTGGGTCTCGGATGACAGTGGTACAAGGTTGGTTTTGGGTCAGGGTTGTGGTCTGCCTCCTGAGTGTGGGTGAGGAGTCTGAAGGTCATCCTGCAGCACACAGTGATCCATTGCAGCTATCTCTGCTGGACGGTGATGTGGCTGGGGCGCGGGATGTTGACGCTGAGGTGTGCAGATGCAGCCTGGATGTGGACAAGTGTCCCTGGATTTTGGATGTGGCTGCTCCTTAGAGGGCAGGGCAGTATTTGACACAGATGTTGTCGTGGACCTGGGGGATGGTCCGTCTTACCTTGGAGTGGATCTATCTGGGGATCATGTGCATAATGCTGAGGGTGTTGCAGTGTGAGGTACAGATGCTGGTGATTACCATGGCAAATTAGAGCAAGCAATCCATGATGCACAACATCTTGTGTGCGTGGACACTGGGTGCCTGTGCGGGGCTTCTGTGGGTGGGACACAAGCAGTTGAGCCAGCTGTAAGGGGAAAATCCTCAGATGTTGACCTCAGTCCTGTACAAGTCCAGCCTCAGGTGGCTGCTGTTCTGCCATTCATCTATGGATCCCATGCAATCTTGAATATTGGAACTGGAAATGTCTGCGTCCTTGGTGAGGGTGAGGAGCACCTGGCTGTCAATGGCATACGAGTTGATGATGAGGGCGTGTGCGCATGTGATGGTGGATAGGGGGGTCCTAGACACATTGTAGATTGACACGCTGAAAGATGATACCTGTGCCATGTGCCTCACTACGAAAGCATACTACATGCAGAAGCCTTGAGTCCCACTCCCATGGCCTTGCAGGGGTACAGATCCGGTGGGGAGTAGGAGGGACATGACCTGGTGGGTGTGACAGGTCCTGGAAGGCATGGCAGCGCTGTGTAGGCAGTCGGAGTTGCACACTCATCATGCAAAGGTGTTGTGTGTGCGCTCAGTGCATGCCTGAGACCAGGCGGGAGATGTGTGGATGGACCTTGCTTGGAGGGTGGCTGCAACATCACACTGTAGTGTGATATGGGTCATGCAAGACATGAGGGTCATGCGATGTGCACGTTGCATGTGCAGACGTTCCAGCCTTTGGTACCGCGTGGCCGCAACTGTGGCACAGACAAGCCGAAGACAGCCAAATTAATGTGTTAAGGGAGGAAGGGAGGAGCACCTTTGATGTGTGTGTGTTGCCAAATCTGGAAACTACGTGTGCCCTTGCTGCAGTGGCTGCAACAGCAGGCGGCATGTCCTGGGAATTATGCCACAATATCCACACAAAGACTAGGATGTCAGAAAGGACTACTGCAACAGGTGTATGTCAAGGAAGGAGTAACTGGTTTGCAATGGCACACACAGAGACAAAGGATGCACAATCACCAAAGATGACTGACACCGGATCATGAAAATGAAGGCCGAGCTGCGCACAGGAAACACACCCCAGAAGGTGTTGACGGCCCGTGGGGGGGACTAACATGCCAAAACACATACACAGCCATGGACATCATGCACAATAGAGAATCAAATGCATGAAGAACAGCATGCAGGTTGCTAATCTACACATAGACTCATATGCACAATCCTTGACAACCATGCCAGAGATGCCGCATGCACAGTGGCAAGAGACCTGCATTGACAGAGATGAGGCACCTTGGAGGCTGAGGAACGCCTTTATTACTCAGGCTCACACCTATGCAAAAGCATCAACATTAACAGACTCACAGGTCTATTGGATTAACATGTGGGACCTACACCGGACACCCCCTTTGCACCACAGATGCTGTAAATCCATTGTACTGGCACACAAGTGAAGGGGTTGAGCCAAACAGCCCCTGCTGCACACGGAGAGGCTGCAATTCCCCATTGAGCATCATATGGGGATGTCCCGCAATATGTCCACCTGTAGCCTCCCGTATGTTTCAGAGGGAAGTTGTACACACATTGATGCCTTCATCACAAACCACAATCCCATAGCAGATTACTGTCACGAAGTGTGACTATCAATTCATGTGAGTCATGCCACATGTAATGTGCCCCATGGTGAGTCGACATGTATGCATAGTAACATAACCTGCACAGGAGCAGTGCCCACACATTACAAACAACTACCACACCCAAAAAGCCTTGCTGCAATCCTTACCCAAAGGAGAATTTTCACCATGTCCGTGCATGTAACGTTGATTCAGCACACGTTGCATTACTCATGAGGAATAGCAGGAGCACAACGATGCCACGAGCAGACAGCATGCGCAAATACCTGGGGATGAGAGACACACAAGAAGTCAGGAAAAACATAGTCATCCGCATGCATGGTCATGTACTCTACATGAATAAGGTTGACACCATGCCAGTTGTCAATTGAGTGTGTCAGCTAAAATGTGTGGAATGACATCAGCACTCGAGTGACACATCAGCACACACCTCAAAGTCACTTAGCATACAGTCAGCTGGACACACACATTGCAACACATGCCACACAAGGCTCAAAGCGTGCACACTCAGACCCAGGGACTCACCATTATGAGAAGAAGTTGCGTATGAGCTGACTCTGGATTTCCTCCTCCTCCTCCTCATTTGCCTCGTGACCAAGGCCGTCATCCTCCACGGGTAGATGTTCCTGGTCATCGGGATCCAGGATGAGTGGCACAACTTTCTCCACTGCCATGTTGTGCAGCATGCAGCACACGAGGAAGATTTTGCAGACCTTCACCGGTGCATATGGGAGGGACCCGCCGGTCTTGTGGAGGCACCGGAATCGGCTCTTCAGGAGGCCTAATGTCCTCTCAATCACTCGCCTGGTCTGCCCATGTTCGTTGTTGTAACGGTGATCTGCAGCTGTTCTCGGGTTGCGGAGAGGCGTCACCAGCCATGGCATGTTGGGGTAGCCAGAGTCCCCTACATGGAAGCATCATGTAAAGAAGTGGATCAGGAGATGCCGTTACATACTAAGATAACGCTGAATACTGGACAAATAGAGTCTACTCACCAACAAGACATGCTCGTTTGTTGTGCAGCTGCAGCATCATTTCTGACACCCTGCTACTCCTCATGATGTAGGCATCGTGTGCTGACCCTGGAAAACGTGCACAGACATGGGAAATCACCATGTTAGCAAGACACACCACAAGGGCATTAATGGAGTGGTAATGTTTACGGTTACGGAAGGCTACCTCCTGTGCCTGTGGTGGTACCAAAGCCACATGTGTCCCATCAATGGAGCCAATTACATGGGGCATCCCTCCCAGGGCATAGAACTCACCCTTGATACCTGTCAACTGCTCACGAGTTGGAAAATGGATGAATTCATCCAGGTGCTCCAACATGGCTTCCAAAACATCATGCAGGACACGGCTGAACATGGTCTGAGACATGCCACCCACATCAGCTATGGTCAATTGAAACGTACCGGTGGCAAAGAAATGTAGGGCTGCCATCACCTTCATCTTGGGGGTCAGCGCAGTCGGATAACTGTGTCGCGGTTGGAGGTGTGGTGCCAGCCTGTTTGTCAGGTCCACAATTAACCGTTGGGGCAATCGGTAGCGGCGTATGCAGTCACGTTCCCTCATGGCAGCCAAGTCCGGCATTGGTCGGGGGAGAGGCGGTACCCTGCAGAAAATTGGAAGGAATAACGTAGATTGAGTACATTACTACACCAATGTCAATGAACTGAGCACATGTTCAACAGCTAATACACATATGCCACATACAGAGTCTGGTCTGTGCAATACATCCTGCACACGTATGCCAGCCAGGTGATACTCCTACCAAGAGCCAGCTACAAAAATGGATTGTCAAGGTCTACATGACATGCCATGAAAGTAGTTGTGGGCCAGTGTGAGTGACCAGCCAGACACATTACAGGAGTGACATAAATCCACATATGTGCATTTGAAGGATGTCATCTCATACAGACAGCTGGCGGCAAGTTAGATGCACAGGTCACATGTCATGGAAAAAGGACAGACCACACACCTTGCCATGAAGGGGTACATGTCAAATATGATCACACAGACGTTGAGACTACGCAGATATGTCCTAAGCTCGCAAGTCCCTGTTAGATGCATACAGACACACGTCACGTGTTATTCCACATGTGTCCTGGTGTGCGTAATAGTGTGACATGGGCATCTACACACAGACACATGTTGGATGCAGCTACAGCAGATGCCGTTTGACGGAACACCAAGAGCAAGATCATGGGAACACATGACACACACATGACATAGTCACATCGTGGCACGCTCGTAGTGAGATGTCAGGTGTCATCATCCGTGTACCTGGCATCAGGGGACAGTTGCGGGTGTTGGGGACTGTGCCATGCCAGTGATGCAGTGCTTGACAAGTTTGAAATACATGCACACATGTAAAAGGTGTGAAGGGGAAGTGCGCCACATGGTGCCCCATCACACATGACATGTGTACACAGGCCATCACACAACTATTGGGTTAAAACATGAGGAGACATGTGCCAGCTCACTGCCTGACACACCTAGGCCCTACACATGATGCACTACACTGACAATGACTTGATGTCCATCCATGTGCGAGTCCTACACCTCCATTCCTTTCCTGTGCGCCTCCTATCACCAGTGTAAGCTGTGAAACGCACCGTACACACGCTCTGAGGGCGTGTGTACAGTCGTATCACAATATGGGGTTTGAGTAGGAGTACGCGTGTGTGCAAGGACCGTACACACGTACGTGTACACACTGGTCCTATCCCCATGGTAGTGTTGGCGTAGGCGTACGCCATAGAGATACGGGCTGTACATACATGGGTACGAGCCCTATCTCTATGGCGTACGCCTACGGCAACACTACCCTAGTGCTACAGGCCCTACACACGCGGGTACGGCCCGTAGCACTATGGTAGTGTTGGCGTAGGTGTACGCCATAGAGATACGGCTCGTACCCACGTATGTACGGCCCGTAGCACTATGGCGTACGCCTACGGCAACACTACCCTAGTGCTATGGGCCCTACACACACAGGTACAGCCCGTAGCACTAGGGTAGTGTAGGCGTAGGCATACGCCATAGAGATACGGCTCGTACCCGCGTATGTACGGCCCGTATCACTATGACGTACGCCTATGGCAACACTACCCTAGTGCTACAGGCCCTACACACGCGGGTACAGCCCGTAGCACTAGGGTAATGTTGACGTAGGCATACGCCATAGAGATACGGCTCGTACCCACGTATGTACGGCCCGTAGCACTATGGCGTACGCCTACGGTAACACTACCCTAGTGCTACGGGCCCTACACACGCGGGTACGGCCCGTAGCACTAGGGTAGTGTTGGCGTAGGCGTACGCCATAGAGATACGGCTCGTACATACGCGGGTATGAGCCCTATCTCTATGGCGTACGCCTACGGCAACAGTACCAAAGTGATACGGGCCCTACACACGCGGGTATGGACCATATCACTGGAGTAGTGGTGCCCTAGGGGTACGTGTGGAACGCACCGTACCTGTGTGTGGATGGTGAAATTACATAGGGGACACATGAGGGACAAGCATAAGGGCCTAAATGCATGCTGGTTGTCATGGAGACCGAGGTTCCAGTTCAAATTTTTGCATCAGGTGGCCAGCAAAAGTCGGTTGGAGACAATATACTATGTTGCAAAGTGGTTGTTGACTTGACATCATGCTCAAATTATGAACAATGCAAAGGCCCTCCCTGGGGTAGGTTTAAAGGGATTGGAGGAAACGTAGGATGCAAATGAGATTGACCAATCACTCTGTACTCCTGTAAATGAAACAGCCCAGCAAGGGAGATATAAGGCAGCCAGGACCCATGAGAGAGCACTTGCCTGCACAACCTTTCATTCCACACCACTGCTGCTGCTCGTGATTCCTCTCGCACCATGTCCAGGTCTGTGGAGAAGGCCCAGCCATTCACCCAAGAGGAGAATGAGGCGTTGCTGGACGTCATCCTCCCACAGTACCCCTGCCTATATGGGAGACCAGGGGGCAGGGGAGCCGGTGAGTGCTGACTCCACTAGCTGTGACTGTGCCCCTTTTTTGTGTCTGTCCCTTCTGGCATTGTGTCCAGGTGTGACAGACATGCAATGTTGTTCATGGTGGGTCCCAGGGGGGGGGATGTCTTATGTCTCCCATGCAGAGCCTGATGTGGTTCATATCTGCACTCCTCACTTGCATTGTGCTTACTGTGACAATCACTGCATGGTGCATGCCACATTCCGCCTGGCTAATCCCCTCGGGAATGTTGTTTCCATAGTCCTGATGTGATTCTGTGGTCCCCCCAGTGTGACAAGTGACTGTACCCACAGATGTGTGTGAGTTGAGTGTACCTGGGGTGATAGTGCCCAAATGATGTGTACGGCCCCTGGACATTGGTGTGTGTGTGTAAGTCCCCTGTCATGTGGGTGAGTGTCTATGTGGAGTGTTGCACCCCAGCTGCATGGAGGATGCATATGCCCTACCCATCTGATGTGAGCAGGGAGCCGTGCTGTGTGTCTGACGTGCTGAGCTAGGCCCACACCTGTGACTCCCCCCAGTCAAGTGGCACATGTGCAGAGTGATGTTTGTACCCGCAGTTGCCAATGGCAAGTGATTGTCCTGTGCCTGTGTGTGTCTGTGTACTCCGCTGAGGTTGCGTCAGTGGCCTGGGGCATGTGACTGCTTTGAGGTGCTGTCCATTATCCTGGTGTTGCTTGTGATGCACAGTGTGAGCCATGATCATTGATTCTCTCGCACCCCTCATGCCACCTGTGTACTTTAAATGCCACGTAGTGCATTTGGCCTTCCCCAGAGGATAATGTCACTATGACAAAGGTGCAATGAGTTTGCCGCATACTATGCCCTGTTCAAACAAGCCCAATTGTTCTAATGTGTGTCTTTGTGACATGGAGCAGGTGTATTGATGTTGTCTCACTTTGTCATACTCACAGGTAGCCACCTACGCCAAGGGGGAGATTTGGAAGCGGGCCGTCAGGGCCGTGAGGGCGGTGAAGGGTCGCAGTCGGCGCCTGGCCCAGGTGAGGAAACGCTGGCAGGATATCCGGTGTTGGACCAGGAGGATTGCCCGGGTCCTGCAGGGGGACTCACCAGAGGGCAAGATCCGCCAGCGCCGGCGCCCGACCCACCAAATGAAGCGTGTCCTGGCGGTGGTCTTCCCTGACATGGATAGGCGGCTACAGGAGAAGCAGCAGCAGGAAGTGGGTAGGTACATGTGTGTTTGTTGTGTGTCACCAGCTTCTGCAAGTGCTCATTCACCTAGATACACTGCCAGGGCCCAATTCACAGAACTAACTTAAGACAAAATCCTAAACTTACTACTTTTGGTATTCACAGAAGTTAGGATTTTGTCTTAAGTTTGTCTTAAGACAAACTTAAGACAGACTTAAGACAGTCTTAAGACAGACTTAAGACAGGCTTAAGACAGTCTTAAGACAGACTTAAGACAAACTTAAGGCAGACTTAAGACTGACTTAAGACAGACTTAAGTTAGGATTTTGTCTTAAGTTTGTCTTAAGTCTGTCTTAAGTCTGTCTTAAGACTGTCTTAAGTCTGTCTTAAGTCTATCTTAAGACTGTCTTAAGTCTGTCTTAAGACTGTCTTAAGTTTGTCTTAAGACAAACTTAAGACAATATCCTAACTTCTGTGAATACCAAAAGTAGTAAGCTTAGGATTTTGTCTTAAGTTAGTTCTGTGAATCGGCCCCCCAGGGTTTATATGTGCAGTTCATATCCTGTTCCCCAAAGTCACCCTGGTATCTGCGTGCCATCACAAGGTCTCTGCAAATAATCTTTGGTCATGTAAGCTCTTACTGTATGGTGACATTGTCCCAAGGAGTGTCCCTTCCTCTGTGGCACCTGACTTCTTCCCTGCAGGGTGTTTCCCAATTGTTGTGCTGACCTGTGTCTACAGTTCCTTGCTGTGTGAGGGATCCCTTCAACTTTGCCCATGCCACCCCTCATATGTCTGGGCACTGCTGGGAGTCCTCTGCACCCACCCCTCATATGTCTGGGCACTGCTGGGAGTGATTGGCACCCACCCCTCATATGTCTGGGCACTGCTGGGAGTGATAGGCACACACCCCTCATATGTCTGGGCACTGCTGGGGGTCCTCTGCACCCACCCCCCATATGTCTGGGCACTGCTGGGGATCCTCTGCACCCACCCCTCATATGTCTGTGCACTGCTGGGAGTCCTCTGCACCCACCCCTCATATGCCTGGGCACTGCTGTGAGTGATAGTCACCTACCCCTCATATGTCTGGGCACTGCTGGGGGTCCTCTGCACCCACCCCTCCTATGTCTGGGCACTGCTGGGAGTGATGGGCACCCTCCCCTCATATGTCTGGGCACTGCTGGGAGTCCTTTGCACCCACCCCTCATATGTCTGAGCACTGCTGGGAGTGATAGGCACACCCCCTCATATGTCTGGGCACTGCTGGGGGTCCTCTGCACCCACCCCTCATATGTCTGGGCACTGCTGGGAGTGATAGTCACCCACCCCTCATATGTCTGGGCACTGCTGGGTGTGATAGGCACCCACCAATCATATGTCTGGGCACTGCTGGGAGTGATAGGCACACACCCCTCATATGTCTGTGTCCTGCTGGGTGTGATAGGCACCCACCCCTCATATGTCTGTGCACTGCTGGGAGTGATAGGCACACACCCCTCATATGTCTGGGCACTGCTGGGGGTCCTCTGCACCCACCCTTCATATGTCTGGGCACTGCTGGGAGTGATAGGCACCCACCCCTCATATGTCTGGGCACTGCTGGGAGTCCTCTGCACCCACCCCTCATATGTCTGGGCACTGCTGGGAGTGATAGGCACACACCCCTCATATGTCTGGGCATTGCTGGGGGTCCTCTGCACCCACCCCTCATATGTCTGGGCACTGCTGGGTGTGATAGGCCCCCACCCCTCATATGTCTGGGCACTGCTGGGAGTGATAGGCACACACCCCTCATATGTCTGGGCGCTGCTGGGAGTGATAGGCACCCACCCCTCATATGTCTGGGCACTGCTGGTGGTCCTCTGCACCCACCCCTCATATGTCTGGGCACTGCTGGGAGTGATAGGCACACACCCCTCATATGTCTGAGCACTGCTGGGGGTCCTCTGCACCCACCCCTCATATGTCTGGGCACTGCTGGGAGTGATAGGCACCCACCCCTCATATGTCTGGGCACTGCTGGGTGTGATAGGCACCCACCCCTCATATGTCTGGGCACTGCTGGGGGTCCTCTGCACCCACCCCTCATATGTCTGGGCACTGCTGGGAGTGATGGGCACACACCCCTATGTCTCTGTCCACTGATGTGGATCGTAGCACAACACCCACCCACCCGCCCACACGCTCTGAAGCCCTGGGTACGGGCTGTACCACGATTGTTGGGGTGCCGTAGGGGTACGGCCCATACCCAGGTCTGAAGAGCGTGGGTACGGGTCGCACCACACGTACCCCTACGTCACCCCAACAATGGTGGTACGGCCCGTACCCACGCTCTTCAGGCCTGGGTACGGGCCGTACCACCATTGTTGGGGTGCCGTAGGGGTACGGCCCATACCCAGGCCTGAAGAGCGTGGGTACGGGTCGCACCACGCGTACCCCTATGTCACCCCAACAATGGTGGTACGGCCCGTACCCAGGCCTGAAGAGCGTGGGTAAGGGTCGCACCATGCGTACCCCTACGTCACCCCAACAATGGTGGTACGACCCGTACCCAGGCCTGAAGAGCGTGGGTACGGGTCGCACCACTCGTACCCCTACGTCACCCCAACAATGGTGGTACGGCCCGTACCCAGGCCTGAAGAGCGTGGGTACGGGCCGTACCACCATTGTTGGGGTGACGTAGGGGTACGCGTGGTGCGACCCATACATACGCTCTTCAGGCCTGGGTACGGGCCGTACCACCATTGTTGGGGTGACGTAGGGGTAGGCATGGTCCGACCTGTACCCACGCTGTTCAGGTCTGGGTATGGGCCGTACCACCATTGTTGGGGTGACGTAGGGGTACGCGTGGTGCGACCCGTACCCACGCTCTTCAGGCCTGGGTACAGGCTGTACCACCATTGTTGGGGTGACGTAGGGGTACATGTGGTGCGACCCATACCCACGCTCTTCAGGCCTGGGTACAGGCCGTACCACCATTGTTGGGGTGCCGTAGGGGTAGGCGTGGTGCGACCCATACCCACGCTCTTCAGGCCTGGGTACGGGCCGTACCACCATTGTTGGGGTGACGTAGGGGTACGCGTGGTGCGACCCGTACCCACGCTCTTCAGGCCTGGGTACAGGCCGTACCCCTACGGCACCCCAACAATGGTGGTACGGCCCGTACCCAGGTCTGAAGAGCGTGGGTACGGGCCGTACCACCATTGTTGGGGTGACGTAGGGGTAGGCGTGGTACGACCCGTACCCACGCTGTTCAGGCCTGGGTACGGGCCGTACCCCCAATGTTGGGGTGACGTAGGGGTAGGCATGGTACGACCCGTACCCACGCTCTTAAGGCGTGGGTACGGTGCGTACCACAATTGTTGTGGTGACGGGACGCGTCCATGCCCACTTCCGTTGTGGCGGGAGGCAGGCCTTGGTGGACACGCCCCCCCCCGAGTGACCAGTCCCTGGAGGTACGGTATGTACAGAGCATGTATACATTTTGCCTTTGGTGGGGGTTATGTTTTCTGCCCCTGCCCCCCACCTTTGCCCTTGGGTGTTGTTCTGACCTTCTGCGGCGTCTGCATCAGTTCCTGTGCACCAGGTCGTAGGCTATGAGGGCCGGGATGATACGTAGGATGGGGTGCATGGCTGTCCGTCGCGTACAGGTGCTCCTTCCTCGCGTCCTTCTCAATTTCCTGGCGGTTTTTGGCTCCCGTAAAAAATGCTACGTGCGGAGTGACGTCGGCACGAATTGTACATGCTGGTTCGTAAAACGCTGCCTGACTCCGTCCGGACGTCACGTACGCGGTGTCCCGGATCGGAATTGGGGGTATATTTTAGCCGGTCGGTGTTTTGTAGGAATCGTACGGAAATGGTATTTCTGTACGAATCGTACTTGCGGGTTTGTAAGGTGGTTTTCCCTGGTACGAGTCGGACGGAGAAAACGCTCCGTACGACGGTTCGTACCCGGGTTTTACAGGATCGGAATCAGCACCTATATGTTTCTGGACGTACTTTAAATTAACGTTGCAGTTTAACAGTGTATGCTTACTAAAAGCCACTATGTTATACCGACTCTCTGAACATGATTCTTTTGTCGTTTCTGCATAGAATTGCTCCATGTATTTGAACATATTATCGTGTTTTGAGTTCTTGAGATGCTCTACATTGAAAAAATCCCGTGTTGGCACTGTTAGAAAGTTGCCATTTTCTTACTTTAGCCATTTGGTGCTTGCTGCCTGTCTCTGATCACATGTGAGGGGTGGGTGACAGCTTGGCTTTGTGTATTCCCCCTAGACAGCCACAGACAATGGGAGTTTAGGTGTGACTTAATGGGCCATCCTGGGAGGATGGGAGGGAGGAGCTGGGCACAGCCTCACACTTTCATCTGAATAGACTGTGTCCTGCTCACACACAAAGGGCTGAACTACCCCATAGTGAGTCTGGAGCCAGGGACGGATGGAGGACCTCTGTGCACTGAAAAAAGCCCTTCTTTGAAGTCCCCCAACTACAAAAGTACCGCTGGATAAAAATACTGGGCCTCCAACACTACCACTTCAGCACACTTCTGAACCGGTGGTACTCTGGCAAGCAGAATGAGTGCTGTTCTGCTGAAGGACTGTCACTCTGTTGGACTGCTGCTCTGGAAGAATTGCTGTCTTGCTGTGCTGACCTGCTGCCTCCTGTCCTCTTGCCTGGAGAAGAAGAACTGAACCTCGAACCCATCTTGAACCCAGGACCCGGGAGTGACTCAAAGCGCTAGAATACTGGCCTCCTGATCTGAGCCTCAGTGACATAACACACCCCCAGCTCCTGGGCCCCTCTTGAATGAGTTCCTGACCCCAAAGAGTTGTCTCTCAGGTCCCTGGGTCCTTGGGTGAATATGCAGCTCCTAAAGTCAAGCTTTTGGTCTCTTCACGAAAGGTCTCATTCTCTTCAGAACCTTGCGGTTCACCCGTAAATCCAGTATGAGTGGCTGCAAGTTTGTCTCTTTTTGCACAGCAAGTATTACCGTCCATGACTGCGAGGCTCCAGCCCGTACATCTATGACATCCGGTGGCTCATCACTCCCCGCCGACCATCGCCAGTGATGCTCTCCTTGCTCCTGGAGAATTTCTTCCCCGCAAACTGTAAAATTGGCACAATTCTTGAGAAGGTTTAAAAACTTCAGTGGGACTTATCTGGGACTGTATCTGACCCACGCTCCATCGCAGTCAGCTTGAACGTTTGGATTCGACCAGATATCCCTGGTTAGGGCTTTCTGCTTTTATACACTATATTTCAGTCTATTCTTTAACAATTCATAACTCTGGTTTTAATTATGTGGTGTTTGTTGTTTTGGTCTTGTTTTGTTCATTAAATTAAACGATGTTTCTAATCTGATGTTGAATCTTTTTGTGCTGTGCTTTTACTGTTTTACATCTTGAAGCATTACAAAAATACTTTACACATTGCCTCTTATGATAAGCCTTACTGCTCTGTGCCAAGCTACCAGTGGGTTAGCACTGGCTAATTTAGGGTTTGTTTGTGACTTCACCTAACTAGGATTGTGGTTATTGCTTGACCAAGGCTCCCACCCCAGTCAACCAGAGACCCAATTTCTAACAGGAGCTGATAGAGATTTGCTGTTTATAATCAAATGAATTGCAATTTGAAACACTCTTTAATGGTGAAGCTGAATTTTAAGTTGCTATTCAGAAAATGCCACTTTTAGAAAGTTAGCAATTTATTGTCCCAACCATTTGGGTGTTCTGCCAGTGTCCTGGATCACATGACTGTGAATGTCTCTGCTGTTGGGATTTATGTATTGCTTCCAGACAGCAACACAAAGGATGTTTAGGTGTGGACAGTATGAATGGGGATGGCTGTATCAAGCCCATCTTAAACTGCAAAGGCTTTGTCTCCTCCACTCACAAAGAAACCTGAAACCCGGCCTTCCTTGCCTTTTGTCAGACCCAGTTTGGAGCTTTGAGAGGGGAAGAGGGAGAGCTTTCCAGAACCTAATGAGTTCCCCCGCACAAGGGCATGCACCAGGCATACATTTTGGACCTTAGAACTCTCCAGAATGTGTGTAAGTTACAGACGAAGGACTTCCCTGCTGCCAGAGAAGTGCTCTTGTGCATGAGAACTGCCTTGCTGTCTGAGAAGGAAGACTGTACCTGCTTTTCTTCATCCCAGGCTAACCTACAGTTTCACCAAGTTTTCTGTCTTCCTGTCTTAGCTACAGGGACATAACAAGCTCCAGCGGCCTTTCAGCAACTGCCCAGCTGACCTGCTGCAAGTGGATCTACATGGACCTGCCCGAGTCCAGCTGGCCTCTTCCGGATTGAGTCCCTGATCCTCAAGAGATGACTCCCCAGGACCTGAACCCTTGACAGGCATCAGAATGACTCTCCAAGAAAAGATGAAAATCCTGATGTTTTGGCTCCTCGTAAATGGGCCTGCTCACACCAAGACTCTGCCACCCACGACGACTGCCAACGCGAAGCTCTCGTGAGACCAGTTTGTCGCACTACAGCAAACTCCAGTGACAACTAGCAACACAAGAGCTGCACTTTGCATTACAGCAATGACAGCACCAATGCCAATGCAATGCTGCAGCAAACACAATCTGTGACTTCAGACCAGCTCTCCATGCTAGATCGAGGGCAGCCCATGGTGCCAGGCCTGCTCTTCGCGCTACAGCACAGACCATCTGCGAAACTCTACCTGCTTCTCGTGGCCTCCTCCAAAATGAACAGAACTCTTGACACCAAACATAAAAGGTAACATTTTAGTGGGACTTATCTGGTCCCTGTATCTAACCTGTGCTCCGTCGCAGTTGGTCTAACGTTGTGACTTTCCCCCAGTCTAGCATGACCAGATGACTGGGAGTGGCGCTTTTGCTTTCAGGTGCTATTTTCACTGAACACTTTAAACTGAATATCTCAGATTCTACTGATTGGGTTTTTGTCATTCTGGTATCATTCTATTTAATAAAATGACTTTCCTTTTCTAAATTGGTTTATAATTTTTCTTGTGCTGGATTTTCACTTTATTACTGTTTGTACGCTGCAAAAATACTTTATACATTGCCTCTATGTTAAGCCTGACTGCTTTTGTGCCAAGCTACCACAGGGTTAAGTACAGGTTAAATTAGTGACTTTAGTGGTTCACCCTGACAAAGATTGTGGTTATTGCCTAAGTGGGCCATCAACCCACCTCAACCAATAAGCTAATTTCTTACAACGCTCAACACACCAAGATGGATACCTAGACAGACCACGCCAAAGTCAGGTTCACAGTCCATCAACAGAGAACCCCCACAGTGGGCCCAGCACCCCGACACTGGAGTATCCTAACAGAGGCAGATTGGATGACTGCCCTCCTAGAGAACATACCGGAACCCATGGACTTCCTGGCACACAACATCGAAAACTTAAACAAGTGGATCACCAAATGTGCAGACACTCTAGTCCCCATGAAACAAAGCCACAGAGCAAAAATGATAACACAAGCCAGCTGGTATATGGATAATCTCAGAATGACCAAACAACACTGCAAACAACTGGAACAGAAATGGAGAACAAGCAAAGATAAAGTGGGAAATGTTGATTTCAAAGCTGCCCAGAGAAGGTACCACCAACTAATCCTAAAAATTAATGGGAATGCCCTAGTAGAACAAAGAAACACCTGGTCAAACAGCAGCAAATTAATCTTTGCAATTGATGGAGCGGGTAGTACTCAATTTTGTATACCCCCCCCTAGTCTGCATGTCTATACTAATTAGAATAATCTATTAATTATAATATAATTAATGTGTTTGTGTGAAATCTAATCAACAATTACTAATGTATGAAATACACGTGGGATTTGCTTTTTGCATGGCTAAATAATTGTTATTATTAACATATGTACGCATAATAACGTTAGAAAAATAGAATATTGCATGATGTGTGTTGCTTTTGTGACGTTATCGTAAATTGCACCAGATGACATCAATGGGTGAGTATGAACGCTTTGAATGTCGCAATATGCTAGATAATTACAAGCACATAGGGGAATTAGTGAGGGTTTAACAATTTATTCGTTATTTCTACGTGTTAATTACTTTTTGTGTTTGTTTCGCTTAAGTTGACCTTTGGGCCTAAAATCAAGGGGCCCAATTCACAGAACTAACTTAAGACAAAATCCTAAACTTACTACCATTTTGGTATTCACAGAATGCACTTACTACTTTTGGTATTCACAGAATGCACTTACTACTTTTGGTATTCACAGAATGGATTTACGACTACTAACTTTACGTCCACACTCGGGCCGGAAATTCCTGGCCGGAGGCGGAGCTTCCAGCCCAGAGGCGGAGCTTCCGGCCCGGAGGCGGGGTTTCCGCCTGGAGGTGGAGATTTTGGCCATGGCTAAATCTCCGCCACTGGCCGGAATCCCCAACTCCGGGCTGGAAGCTCCGCCTCCAGGCCGGAAGCCCCGCCTCCGGGCCGGAAGCTCCGCCTCCGGGCTGGAATTTCCGGCCCGAGTGCGGACGTAAAGTTAGTAGTCGTAAATCCATTCTGTGAATACCAAAAGTAGTAAGTGCATTCTGTGAATACCAAAAGTAGTAAGTGCATTCTGTGAATACCAAAAGTAGTAAGTTTAGGATTTTGTCTTAAGTTAATTCTGTGAATTGGGCCCAAGATGGCCGCCTGACTGACTCGACGCGATGGCCACCATTCCACGAGGTTTCGGGTGAAGTGCGCTTGCGCCAACCACACGTACCAGTGGCCTCGACATGACCCCACACTCGATGTGCTCAAGCAAGGTCACGACGGGATGCCTGCCAAGTGTTTTGACAATAGACTTTTATAAAAAACCGGATGGATCATGCCTGACGATATGACATCATGAACTGTGTGAAACCTCACCGGACGACCCCAACCGACCAATGGGATAAGCCCAAATTCTCTAAATTGTATCCTTTAGACCTTATTTCTATTATATAAATGACGGTAGAATAGAGAGGGCTGTCTTTGCTGCTTCCTTATATTTTCTTTTGCTGACGGAGACGACGGTAACGCTACGCGACGGCTGCGATTCCTGAATCTTTGACAGAAAGAATTGCTGCCCAAATTCTTGATGAACTAAAGACTTCCGAAATCTATGGGCACTGATCGACACTTGCACGTCTCTGGTCTCTGACTTGATCTTTGGGACTGTAGCGTGCTGATGACTAAATTTGATGACTTAGAGGACGACCGATAGCCAGAATAGGTAAATATGGTGTTTTGGTGTTTTGTGATTTGCGTAATGATTAATAAATTTACTAGATGGAACTACAATTCTTGCATTATTTAGATAAACAAAATATTGATTAACAAACAAATGTGTTTTGGTCATTTGTTAAGAGAGGGTAGATCAGGATTTTACGTGTGTTTAGCCGGAGTAAATTACCTTACCAATCCAACTAAATGATTCATTGATTACGTGGGAGGAGTATCTTAAAGGTTTCAGGTTTATGATGTGTAGATATAAGGTTTAATGTACAGATGTGTAAATAATTTCTTCCTATAGGTTATAAGGTATTCCTTTCACGTCAGCGCTTGGAACATTTATCTCTCCTGTAAGTGCAGGCCAGTAAGGAGAGAAGTGTGGATGTTGGGGATATGGGCCCCACCACTGATTGAAAGAGTGAATATGTTAATGTGATATTTGGCCTGTGACGAATGGAGGATATTAGGTAGGGGGTTTTGACTAGAATCCCGATACCCAGGTTTCCGCGCTCCAACCCAATCATAAAGGACCTCACCACACCCTCAGCTCCCACTGGCACCAAAAGCAAACTACAAGATCGGTTAACGACCTCTTGAACTTCTTTTGCAGCAAGATCGGAACCTTATACAGCAACCTCGCCCAACAGTGGGATCCCCTACCCTCTCCATAAGTCACTAAGTGATGAACAAAAACAAGCCAATCACAATATAGGACACCATTATCGCAGACAATCATGGAGACCGTTCACTCCAGGGCCCGACGCACCACTGCCCCACCACGCCCTCGACAAAGGAGCAATCTCTATCTGTGAGGTCCTCAACATAATTCTTTTCACCTCCATCAATACTGCCACCTTTGCCGAACCATGGGAATGCACAGCTGTCAACACCCTCCTAAAGAAACCCTTAGGCAACCCAACCAAATTCGCCAATTATTCACCAATATCCCTCCTTCCCTACCCAGCCAAAGTCTTGGAAAAAGCTACCCACAAGCACCTTTCCGACCACTGCACCGAACACCAGGTTCTCAAAGCCACACAATCAGGATTTAGACTCAACTACAGCATGGAAACTGCCTTCATGGCAGCAACAGATAAAGAGCGGGGAAACTTCAGGCATCTCCTCTGAGGCGGTGCTGGTCAACTGGCATGAGACAGGGCTCCATTCTCTGGGAGACATCTACAGGGATGGGGTGCTCTTCTCATATAAATCCTTGATGGAGGATGAATGCTTGCCTCCTAGACGCTTCCTACTACATGACTTCCTGATTGGAGCACTGCGACACGCATGGGGTGACGTGACGCACAAGCCTCTAACCAGTCTCATTCTGCAACATCTACATGTGTTAGGTTGGGGCAAACACCTGGTACACTGGCTTTCCGATTCATTACGCACTCACACTGCTCAATCATTCACAGCTCTCTGTGGCCACTGGGAGGCTGAGTTGAATCGTCCCTGCACAGACAAAGAATGGTCCGCCTTACTAGAAAGCCCAGTTCAAATTTCCTGTAATGCACGTTTCAGGCTTTTTCAACCATACATTGTTCATAGAGCTTACCTCACACCAGCCAAATGAAACCGTTATTTTCACTGCACAGATGCTGCCTGTGCCCTTTGTTGCCTGGTGGATGCAGATCTCCTCCACATGCACTGGATCTGTCCCCACCTATATCAATATTGGTAGGGGGTGATGCTCCATCTGTGCACTGTCCTCTGTACAGGGCGGCACTACATGGGAAGCATGTCTCCTTGGTCTATATCGTAGGGAAAAGGAACATAGAGCCACATCCCACTTTCTTAAGCTCGATCAACTTTTGGCTAAGCCCCTCCTCACTCGCAGGTGGAATTTGCTTGATCCCCCGCCCTTGAGTCCTGGATAAAATCTCTCTTCACCCGGGCTCAGACGAAGAAGGTCACCCTACACAGGGAGGACAATGTAGGACTTGGCAAATATCCCATAGCCACTAACTGGGACACTATAATGGCTGACCTGCAGACTGCCATACATGACACTTCTGCAACAAAGGGAGAATCTTTGCTGGGAAGTGAGGAGGTGGAGGAAGTGGGTCAAAAGGAACCCCTCGGCAGGGCGGAGACCCATGGGACATATGTCCTACACCACACATCATGTTCCAGGATCCAACTAAGTGCTGGGACTCATATACTTTTGCTGCCCTCACAACTGATTGTAATGCGAGTGGTTGGGTGGAGGGGAAGGGAGTTGGGTTTGTGACCATTTTGATGGTTATTTTTCCGATTATTGTTCACTTCAGGAAACGAATGTTTGTTTCTTAAATTGCAATTTGTTATCTCCTGCAGTACATGAATACATGCACTTGAATTGTGTTTCTTATGTGTGCAAATAAAACATCAAATGTATGCAAATATACATGCAAGTACATATATTTATATCAGGATACAAAGCGGTCAAAATGATTCAGCGGTGCACTCTGCTTTTAGTGCTAGAGGTGGGAGTAGATCATATCTCTTGATTGATTTATTGCAAAAGTAGGATGAATGCTGCTGCACACCAGTCTTCTAATAATGCACACTATGGTGCCGATCACGATCCTGTAAAAACCGGGTACGAACCGTCGGACGGAACATATTCTCCGTCCAACGCGTACCCGGTCATCAAAATATACAAACATGGAATTACGATACGCACGGAAACTCCATTTCCGTACGAATCGTACAAAACCCCGACCGACGAAAATAAACATACAAATGTGATCCGGGAAAGCGCCGACTTGACGTCGGGACGCACGCAGCCTGCCATTCACGAACCAGGAATTACGATTCGCACCGACGTCATCCCGCACGGCGAATATTTTCCGGCTGCCAAAAACTGCAGGAAAATCAGGACGACGCGAACAAGGAGTACCTGTACGTGACGGACAGACATGGACCCGAACCTACGTGTCATTCCGGCCCTCATAGCAGTCGACCTCCTCTACAGGTTCGGACGCAGACGCCGCAGAAGGTCAGAATAACAAAGGGAGGGGGGAAAGGGGGGGGCAGGACCAGGGCCAGGCCACAAAACCCCCACCAAAGTCCCACAGCACACATGCCCTGGACATACCTGACCCCCAGGCCCTGGTCACCACGAGGGGGTGGGGGCGTGTCCAGCAAAGCCAGCGTCCGCCACAACGGAAGTGCCTGCCGACACGAACCGGCAACACAACAATACAGGTACGTCCCGTACCCACGCCTTAAGAGCATGGGTACGAGTCGTACCACGCCCACACCTACGTCATCCCAACAATGGCGGGACGGCTGTACCCACGTGGCAAAGGCCTGGGTACGGCCCGCACAAGCACCACATAGCGTGGGGACGCATATGTACGGACCGTACCCTCACACGCGTACGTATGGAGCGTACCCCCCACCCCAACAGTGTAAGTATGACCCGTACCCTCACCCGCGTACGTATGGAGCGTACCCCCAACCCCAACAGTGTAAGTACGACCCGTACCCTCACACACGTACGTATGGAGCGTTCCCCCACCCCAACAGTGTAAGTACGACCCGTACCTTCACACGCGTACGTATGGAGCGTACCCCCCACCCCAACAGTGTAAGTACGACCCGTACCCTCACCCGCTATGCATGGAGCGTACCCCCACCCCAACCGTGTATGTACGACCCGTACCCTCACCCGCGTATGCATGGAGCGTACCCCCACCCCAACCGTGTATGTACGACCCGTACCCTCACCCGCGTATGCATGGAGCGTACCCCCACCCCAACCGTGTATGTACAACACGTACCCCCCCTCGTATGAATGGAGCTAACCCACACCCGTGTATGTTCTAAGCATACATATCGTGAAATAGGAGGGGTGTGTGCAGAGTCCTCCCAGCAGTGCCCAGACACAGGAGGGGTGGGTGCAGAGTCCTCCCAGCAGTGGCCAGA
The DNA here is from genome assembly GCF_964204655.1 of Triturus cristatus. Classification (NCBI taxonomy): domain Eukaryota; kingdom Metazoa; phylum Chordata; class Amphibia; order Caudata; family Salamandridae; genus Triturus; species Triturus cristatus. The sequence goes on along the minus strand of NC_140589.1, from coordinate 136,398,522 downwards.
CACAGGAGGGGTGGGTGCCTAACACTCCCAGCAGTGCCCAGAGACAGGAGGGGTGGGTGTCTAACACTCCCAGCAGTGCCCAGAGACAGGAGGGGTGTGTGCAGAGTCCTCCCAGCAGTGCCCAGACACAGGAGGGGTGGGTGCAGAGTCCTCCCAGCAGTGCCCAGAGACAGGAGGGGTGTGTGCAGAGTCCTCCCAGCAGTGCCCAGAGACAGGAGGGGTGGGTGCAGAGTCCTCCCAGCAGTGCCCAGAGACAGGAGGGGTGTGTGCAGAGTCCTCCCAGCAGTGCCCAGACACAGGAGGGGTGTGTGCAGAGTCCTCCCAGCAGTGCCCAGAGACAGGAGGGGTGGGTGCAGAGTCCTCCCAGCAGTGCCCAGACACAGGAGGGGTGGGTGCCTAACACTCCCAGCAGTGCCCAGAGACAGGAGGGGTGTGTGCAGAGTCCTCCCAACAGTGCCCAGAGACAGGAGGGGTGGGTGCAGAGTCCTCCCAGCAGTGCCCAGAGACAGGAGGGGTGTGTGCAGAGTCCTCCCAGCAGTGCCCAGACACAGGAGGGGTGGGTGCAGAGTCCTCCCAGCAGTGCCCAGAGACAGGAGGGGTGGGTGCAGAGTCCTCCCAGCAGTGCCCAGACACAGGAGGGGTGGGTGCCTAACACTCACAGCAGTGCCCCTGCAAAGAAAAGGGTGGAGTACCCACAGATCCAATGCCCACAAATGTCAGTCAGGTGCACAAAGATCCTGCAGTACATGTACCACATGTGTGCGAGGCTGGGAGTATACACATGCATAGCGCCAAAAAGAAAACATGTCCACATGAAGTCATGGCAACAGTCTACATACACAAGTACAGTGACCACCAAGGATGCCACGAATGATGCAGGTGGAGACATCGCTCCGCATGCATGTGCAAAGTTGAAGGAGTCCCTCACACCCCCAGCTGATGTAGAAACAGCTCAGCACTACATAGTGGAAACACCGTGCAGGGAAGATGTCAGGGTACACAGAGGAAGGAACACACCTTGGGACAATTTCACCACGCAGTAACTGCTTACATGAACAAAGACACTTAGCTAACACCTTGTGATGGCACACAGATACCAGGGTCATGTAGCAGCCCCACCAACAGCAATACCAGAAAAGCAGTAGTGATCTAAGGAAAAAAAAATTGGTTTTATTCAGCATTACCAAAAAATGTTTGTGTGGATAAAGTTCAATATTTACAAAGCCCATTGGGTAGTCCATGAGTCACAGCTGGATGGGGGACACAGTGGGACGCGTGTCCCCTAGCTTGCCTGCACAGTCAGACTCCTTCGTCTTCCACAGCGGGGAGGGCATCATGTGGGGGGGAAGGACCAGGCACCGCAGGGACATGAGGGCGAAGGGTAGGCGTCGTGGGTGCAGGGATGGAGGACTCCACCACAGGGGGTGGGGCAGGGCCAAAGGCGGAGGCCAGGATCTCGCTGCACACCTTAGCAAGGTCCTCCAGCGTCTCCCCTGCACCCGAAGGAACCACAGGCCCCAAGGAGGGGGGGGGCGGAGGGATGGGTCGCAGCGCCACTGGGGGAGGGTGTGGACAGGGGGGGTACTCAACCACCCTGACCGGGGACTCCCTGGACCGCTTGCGGGGTGGTGTCACAGTGGGGCTCAGGGACAGAGCGGCCATGAAGGAGTCCTTGCCGGATATGTGGCCAGGAGAGCTGAGGGGAGGGGATTTGGAGGGAGTGGATTGGGTGGAATGCGGACTCCCACTCTGGCTGCATGACTTGCGTTTGCCCCCCGACCCAGTGGGTGTGCCTACTTCAACCTGTGTGTGCGTGCCAGGAGGTGTGCGTATGACCTTCCCTGCTGGTGTGGTGCCTGTGTCTGTTGTGGTGGGTGCATGCTGATGTCTGGGTGTACGTGGGACAGGCATGGGAGTGGGAAGTGTGGATGGGACAGGGGTAGGGGGTGGGACGTAGCGCTGCAGGAGACCCACTGCTGCAGTCAGTGTTGAGTCTATGGACCTCAGCAACTGGCGTTGGTCAGCCTGCGATGAAAAAATGCCCTCCAAGTATGCCTCCATGTTGTGCAGCACTTGGCTGTGGCCATGGAGGACATTAAGGATTGCAGCCTGACCAACCTGCAACTGCCGCTGGATGTCCACAGACTCAGCATTGGCGGCAGCAGTGGAGACAGGGGCAGGGGGTGCGGTGCCTGGCAGGAAGGAGACATGTGGTGACCGGGCACGCTGGGAAGGGACACGAGCAAGTGGGAGGTGGCTGATGGCAATGGAGGGGGCGGGGTGCGATGTTGTGCCGCTGTCAGCTGCTGGAGCAGCCTCCGCCCACTCGGAGAGATCATCCTCGGACCCGCCAGCTTCATATTCAGTTGTGCCAGTGGACAGGTCCTCGGCCTCACTCTCCTCCGCCTCTGTACCACTCAATGTGCCAGGCACGATGTCAACGCTGGCACTGGTGCTCGGTCCCTCCGCTCCGTCTGTGCTCATATCTCCCTCCGTGTCCCCCGACGATGCTGTGGGCAAGGTGAAGAGACAGCAATTAATCACACACCTGTATACATATGTCACATGAGTCCAATCTACATAGGTTACAGTGCATAGCCTGCAAAGAAAGATCAGAAACACCTACAAAACAAGGTACAGATGTAGGGCATGCAACACACAGTTGGTTGACCCACCATGCCAATGAAAATCCATGGAGAGCATGACACAATAGCAAATGACATGAAATGGAGTTTGACATAGGAGCCAGGCCCTGGGGACAATCCAGCACTGCATCTGCACCACACAGCGTTGCCGAAAATAGGGATGAGGAGGGACCATATCCATGAACTTGAGGCACATGCTGCATAGGTAATACTGAAAACATGCCCACCATGACTGGCTCACTGCACCTTGAGTGTATGTCCAGACAAACATCTTACACTGGCCAGACCTAGCAAGGAGAATACTGGTTTTGACATGTAGGCTTTGCCCGCACCAACCACCCCCTACATGAGACAATTTGTTGAGACACAGGTGGCACTTACATCTCTTAGTCTGGGTGAAATACACAGGGGCTGCATAAATGCAAAATTGGACGCCAAATACCCAAGGGGCGCCTGTCCAAATAATCATGTACAAATGGCCACCATCAGATGATTGTAACAAGACACACAGGCACTGGCCACCGTGAGTATGAACAAGGAAAATCAGGTCAGGCTGTACAGTGGACACTTGTACTACATTTTACGTCATTATACATGGCGCCAGGGGACAATGGCACAGAGCACAACCTATGCTGTAGACACTGAGAGTGTCCACGTTTTGTGATGACACACATGACACCTAGGAAAATATGCCCCAGGGGACAGTAGTGGCCACACAACTCCATGGTCCTGAATGGGAATGACTGCAACACACGCCACCATCCCTGCACCATGCGTATCGGACACTCATGCACATCATGTCACAGGCCACAACATAGGACATGCGCGCTGTTAGGCATTACACTTGAGAGACTAACTCCCATGTCTGGACTCAGCATCAGTGCCAAATGACATGGAACCCACATGTACTGAACTGGACAGGGCACAGGCAAGGTCCCAAAACCTGTTACACACCACCCCCACACATGATGCTACAGGCATTGTTCACGTGGAGAAAGCGCCAGCCGACATTACCTTGTGAAGGAGTGACTACACACAGACCAGGGAACACATTGCAAGGAGGGGAAGGGAGGCAGGAGAGCACAGCTATTCTGTGGGTAACTGGATCTGCACAGCACCTTTAAACCCTGCCAGTGTATCCATGCAACTGTGCACTTACAAATGCTGGTGACACACAACAAACACACATGTACCTACCCCCTTCCTGCTGCTGCTTCTCCTGTAAGCGCCTGTCCAAGTCTGGAAAGACCACCGCCAGCACACGCTTGTGGATGTGGGTCAGACGGCGGCGCCCGCGGTTCTTATGGGCCTCAGGTGAGTCCCCCAGCAGGACCCGTGCGATCCTCCGCGTCCAGCACCGGATATCCTGCCAGCGTTTCCTCACCTGGGGCAGGCGCCTCTTGCGCCCATCCGCACTCCTCACGGCACTGACGGCGGTCAGCCATATCTGCTTCTTGGCAGAGGCGCCTACCTGTGAGGATGAACAAGTGACACTACATCAATACACCAGGCACATGTCACAGAGAGACATATTTGAACAAAATTGCTGTTTACAACAAGGCATAGTATGCATCCAACGCATTGCACCTTTGTCATAGGGACATGATCCTCTGGGGAAGGGCTAAAGCAGTACGTGCCATTGAAAGTACACAGGTGGAATGAGGGCAACCACACAATCAATGATCCAGGCTCACACTGTGCATCACAAGCTACACCAGGATAATGTGCAGCACTTCAAAGCAGTCACATGCCACAGGCCACTGACGCTACCGCAGCAGAGTACATAGACACACACAGGCACAGGACATTCACCTGCCATTGCCAAATGCAGCGACAAACCTCACTCTGCACATGTGCCACTAGACGGGGGGCTCACAGGTGTGGGGCTGGCTCTGCACGTCAGACACACAGCACTGCTCCCTGCTCACATCACATGGGCAGGGTATCTCCATCCCTCATGCAGCCCGGGTGCTACACTCCACATATGCACCCACCCACATGACAGGGGACTTACACACACACCCATGTCCAGGGTACGAACACATCATGTGGACACTCTCAGCACAGGTACACAGAACTAAGACACATCTGTGGGTACAGTCACCTGTCACACTGGGCTGACCACAAAATCACATGAGGACTGTAGAGGCTACATTCCCAGGAGGACAAGACAGGCAGATTGTGGCATGCACCATGCAGTGATTGTCACAGTAAACCCAATGCAAGTGAGGACGGCAGACATGCACCACTGCATGCTCTGGCTGGGAGACATCAGGCATTCCCCCCCCTGGGACCCCCCCTACAGTACATAGCATGTGTGTCACACCTGGACACAATGGCAGAAGTCACAGTCACAAAAAAGGGACACAGTCTGTGCTAGTAGACTCTGCACTCACCTGATACCCTGGTCGGCCATACAGCAGGGGGTACTGTGGGAGGATCACATCCAGTAAAGCCAGGTTCTCCTCCAGGGTGAAAGGCTGTGACCTCTCCACAGACCTTGACATGGTTCCAGGGAATCAGTAGCAGCAGCTGGGTCGTCGAATACAAAGATGTGCAGGCAAGTGCTCCCTCATGGGACCTGGCTGCCTTATATCTGCCTTGCTGGCCTTTTCCATGCACAGGAGTACAGAGTGATTGGTCACTCACATTTGCATCCTATGTTTCCTCCAATCCCTTCAAACCTAGCACAGTCACTGGGTCTTCATTGTTTTTTTTTCTTGAGCATGATGTCACCTCCAGAACCACATTGCAACAAAGTAGATTCATTCAAACTGACTACTGCTGTGCACCTGTTTAAATAAATTCAAACTTTAAACTGGGTCTCCATGACAACCAGCATGCATGTAGGCCTTAATACTTGTCCCTCATGTGTCCCCTATGTAATTTGGAGCTCCACACAGAGGTACGGTGCGTCCCGGGGCCCTAGGGCACCCCAAATGCATGTCAACGGCCCATACAGGCGTGTGTACGGTCCGTACCACTATGGGTGTGCTCGCGTATGTGTACTCATGGTGGTACGGACCGTACACACGCCTGTACGCTCACTTTCACTATGGGTGTTCTCGCGTATGCGTACTCATGGTGGTACGGACCGTACACGCGTGTGTACGCTCACCTTTACTATGGGTGTTCTCGCGTATGCGTACTCATAGTGGTACGGACCGTACACACGCCTGTACGCTCACTTTCACTATGGGTGTTCTCGCGTACGCGTACTCATGGTGGTATGGACCGTACACGCGTGCGTACGCTCACCTTCACTATGGGTGTTCTCGCGTATGCGTACTCATAGTGGTACGGACCGTACACACGCCTGTACGCTCACTTTCACTATGGGTGTTCTCGCGTATGCGTACCCATAGTGAAAGTGAGCGTACGCACGCGTGTACGGTCCGTACCACTATGAGTATGCATACGCGAGGACACCCATACTGAAAGTGAGCGTGCGCACGCGTGTACGGTCCGTACCACTATGAGTACGCATACGCGAGGACACCCATACTGAAGGTGAGCGTACGCACGCGTGTACGGTCCGTCTCACTATGGGTGTGCTCGCGTATGCGTACCCATAGTGGTACGGACCATTCACGCGTGCGTACGCTCACTATCACTATGGGTACACATACGGCAGCACTCCCATAGTGATAGGGAACGGACACAGGCGCTCTTAGCGAAAGTACGGTGCCTTTCACACATCACAGTGGTGACAGGCAGCACACAGGAAGGAATAGGGCTGACATACTTGTCCATGGATGGACATCAAGGCATAGTCTGGCCAGTACTACATGTGTGGGGCACAGGTGTGAAAGGCTGTGATGTGGCACATTACTCCTGAGTGGAGAAGGCACCAGATGTATGATGAGATGTGTACAGATGTTATGTGTGACGGTGCAATGTGTGCCAGGCATGCCCTTAACTCCTTTGACATGTGTGCATGTCGTACTGCACACTTGGGATGAGCGTCACTGGCATGGCACGGTCCACAACACACGCAAGTGTCCCCTGATACCCGGTACAGGGGTTACCACACCAGACATGTCACTACCCACGGTGCACGATGTGTCTATGTCATGTATGTGTGGGGGGTTCCCATTAGGTTGATGTTGGAGCTCCCTCAAAAGCATCAGCTGTTGCAGCAACCAACATGTGTCTGTGTGTAGATGGACATGGCACACAGTTACGCACACCAGGCCACATGTGGTATCGGATGTGAGGTGCGTATGTATGCATGGGACACGGAGTAGCGTAACAAGGACATGTCTGCATCCTCTCTATGAATGTGTGGTGAGTCATCACATGTACACCTTCATGGCAAGGTGTGTGGGCTGTCCTAGTGTAATGTCATGTGACCTGTGGCTCTAGTGTTCCGCTACCAGTCTCTGCAATCGACATCCTACTTCTGCTGATGTGTGGATGTATGTCACTCCTGTGTTGCGTCTGGCTGTTCACTTACACTGGGACACAGCTAATCCCATGCCATGGCATGTGGAGGGTCACAATCTCCGTGTGTAGCTGGGTCTTGGTAGGAGTGTCACCTGCCAGCCATACGTGTCCAGGGCATGTGGCACATACCTGACTCCGTATGTCGCATATGTGTATTGACAGATTAACATGTGCTCAGTACATATAAATTGTTGTTGTAGTGCACTCACTCTTCCTTGTCACTTCCAAATTACTGCAGAGCGCCGCCTCTTCCCCGACCAATTCCGGACTTGGCTGCAATGCGGGAGAATGACTGTATCCGGTGCTACCGCTTCCCCCAACCGTTGATTCTGGAGTTGACGGCGAGACTGGCACCACACCTGCAACCGCTGCACAGGTATCCTACGGCACTGACACCCAAGCTGAAGGTAATGGCAGCCCTACATTTTCTTGCCACGGGTACCTTTCAAAATACCATAGCTCATGTTGGTGGCATGTCCCAGAGCATGTTCTGCTGTGTGCTGCATGATTTCTTAGAGGCCATGTTGCTTCACCTGGATGAGTTCATCCATTTCCCAACCCCTGAAATGTTGACTGGGGTCAAGCGTGGATTCTATGCCCTGGGAGGGATGCCCCATGTCATTGGGTCCATAGATGGGACACATGTGGCTTTGGTACCACCACAGGCACAGGAGGTAGCGTACAGGAATCGCAAGCACTACCACTCCATCAATGCCCTTGTGGTGTGTCTGTCCAACATGGTGATTTCACATGTCTGTGCTCGTTTTCTAGGATCAGCACACGATGCCTACATCATGAGGCGTAGCAGGGTGCCTGAAATGATGACGCAGCTGCGCAACGAACGAGCATGTGTTGTTGGTGGGTACACTCTGGCAGTCCTGTATTTTGCGTAGACTTCCAGCACGACCGCTTCTCCTGTCCTACTTAGGTCCATGTGCTTTCCATGTAGGGGATGCTGGCTATCCCAACATGCCATGGCTGATCACACCTCTCCGCAACCCCATCACGCCGGCCCAGCTCCGCTACAACACCGCCCATGGCCGGACAAGGCGAGTGATAGAGAGGACATTTGGCCTCCTGAAGAGCAGATTCCGATGCCTCCACAAGACCGGCGGCACCCTCCCATATGCCCCGGCGAAGGTCTGCAAAATCTTCATGGTCTGCTGCATGCTGCACAACATGGCAGTTGAGAAAGCTGTGCCACTCATCCTGGATCAAGATGATCAGGACCATCCACCCGTGGAGGACGAAGGGCTTGGCAATGGGGCTAGTGATGTGGAGGATGTGGAGCCGCAAGAGGACATCCGGACTCGGCTCATACGCAACTTCTTTTCTTAGTGGTGAGTACCAGTGTCTCTGTGTGCATGCATTGGTCCCCGTGTGGCATGTGTTGCGATGTGTGTGTCCATCTGCATGTATGCCACGTGAGTCAGAGGTGTGTGTGGATGTGTCACTGGAGTGATGGTGCCAGTGATGTGTATTTCCCCAGTCATAATTGTGACCTAGCATGTTGTCATCCTTACATGTGTCGAGTAAATGCACATGCAAGTGGCTGTGATTTTTGTGGCTGACTTCTTGTGTGTCTCTCTTCCCCAGGTACTTGCGCATGCCGTCTGCTGCTTGCATTGTTGTGGCACTGCTATTCCTCATGGACACGTCATCGTGTGCTGACTCAGCGTTACACGCACGGACAAGTTTGGAAGTCTCCTTAGGGTAAGGGATGCATCAGGGGTGTATTGGGTGTGGCAGTTGTTTACGATGTATGCACACTGCCCCTGTCGATGTTTGGTTCCTCTGCAGACATGTCGCATCACCATGGTACACATGACATGCAGCTGGGTACACCTGAATAGATGGTCAGACTTGTTGACAGTCATCAGTGATGGGATTGTGGAATGTGATGATGGCATCAATGTGTGTTACACTGCCCTCGGACACATACGGTTTGCATTGGCTTGACATGGTGTGGGACTTCCACATCAGCGGATCAATGGTGTATGGCAGTCTCTCCGTGAGCAGCAGGGGGTGTTTAGCTGTTAGCCGACACTTGTGTGCCAGTTCCATGGCTATCACGCATTTGTGCTGCAGAAGGGGGGTGCCAGTGTTGGACCCACATGTTACTCCACATGACCTGTTCATGTGTACTCCGAGTTGCCTCTGCAATCCCAAATGCATGACTAATAAAGGTGTCCCTATGCCTCCAAGGTGCCTCTTCTCAGTCAATGCTGGTGTGTTGCCATTGGGCATACGGCATGTCTGGCATGGTTTTCCGTGATAGTGGCTATGTGTCTATGTGTAGAGTAGCAAGATGCAAGCTGTTTGTGTGGGATTAGACTGTGTATTTTGCATGATGTCCATGACTGTGTAGGTATTGTGACATGTGCCATCCCCATGCATCCAACGTTGGCCAGGCCACCATTCTCTGCATCCACCTGACTCAAGCTTGCAGGACATGGTTCTGCCACCTGTCCACACATACCTGGGTGCCCCCCAGGACACTCCACATGATCCCTGACCTCTGCGCATGGCTGTCGCTGTACTCAATATTTCTGTTGGCACGGTTGTGCGGCCACCCCCTCAGCTGGTTGGGCCCATCACGGGTGTGTATGGTGCTCCATGTCTGTCTTGCCTAATACAATGTGACCCATGTGTGTCCGGTGCCAGACTCAGGCCCCAGGGTGTGGATGGTTGAAGTCAAATGAGAACTCAGGCATGGTTAGACTTTACAAGACACATGTAAGGTAAAAATGCAACCAGTAGGCATCTTCTCTTCATGGTGTGACTTTTTATTTTGGTGGGGGGGGGGGGGGGGGGTTGACATGAGGGGCTTTCCGGGTGTGTGGAATCCAAAGTTCACTAGGGGAGTTGGTGTCCTTGCCATTTGAAATCCTCAGAGTCCATGCCACAGTCTTTGTCAACATTGGTCAGACAGTGACCAGCAAGTCCATGTGGCAGAGAATGTCTTGTGATGCTGTGCTGCTGTTGCTCCAGTGGGCCAGGTGCCAGGCCAGGTGTCCTGGGAGATGGTGCTGTTGCGCCGACCCTCACGGTCTTTTCCGTGGATGACCCGCCCTCCTGCGGGGACCCTCAGAAGCAGGCCGTGACGATGTTTGGGATGCTCCATCGGATGTTTCCTCCTCCTCCTCCTGATCCTTCCCTGTGGGTGGTGATTTTCTACGCCTGCTGGCACAGGGAGGGTTGCCCATGTTGTCGGCCATCCGACGGAGTGTACTGTGAATTCCCGTGAACACCGTCACGAGCTCAGCCTGTCTGTCCTCCATCCGCCGTTGGTGTTGCAGTAGACAGGCATGTTGCTCCGCATGTTGCTGGGCCTGCTGGGTCTTGATCTCCTCGAGGATGGACACAACCTGGGCCATGCCCGTGGTGTCCTGCCGGTATGTGTCCAGGATGTTACGGACATGGGAATATACCGGTTCCCCAGCCAACTGGTCAGGCTCGCGCCTCCGCCGTCCTCCACTCCCACCACCCCTGCCCACTTGCACCTGGCCTGCCCTTGTGGGCACATCGGGTCTCCGGGACCCCTGAGGGGTGGCATTGGCGTTGTCGCCTGCCTCCTCCTGGGTGCCCGGGACACCGTGTCCCTCCTGGCCAGCCTGGCTGCATTGTGGTGGTGTGGCAGGGATCCTGGGTGTCTCCTGGGATGTGGCAGGAGTGGGGGGGGGTGGTTGGCCCAGTTGTACCTGACGCAGGTGCTGCAGGTCGTTGGACACCAGAGGGGCCAGGTTGGTCGGGGTCGGGTTCGTCCACAGAGTGGTGAGAGTCGTCGCTGCCGGTGGCTCCGTCATCCCACCGAGCCGGGTCCTGGGAGTCTTCCCCCCCAGTGTTGGGGGGTGATCCACGACGTTGACCTGTGTGTGAGAGAGACAATGTTAATTTTGTTCCATGCAACATCCATGTTTCATTGGTTTCTAAGTTGGCACATTTCCTCTGGGAATTTGGATATGTCTTGCATTCCACTCACAGTGCACTTGTGCATGGGTATGTCCCTTGGGCACAGCTTTTGCGACTTTACCTATGTGTGGCACAGTCTTACTAGCTGCGTCAATTGTGACTGCAGTCAGCAGTGGAGTGGGCAGGTGTGGCGAACCATGCATTGGCGCCTTCCGTGTTGCACTGTACGTGGGCACATGGAGTGGTTCCACACACTTAGATAATGCAGGTAGCTGTCGTTGTGCTCGTGCACAGGTTGTGACATGGCCCTGTGTTTTGCCATGGAGAAGAGAGGGGGATTCAGGCACTGGCCACCCTTGTCTACATGCACGCAGTCCACCTGCTGACGAGCAGACATTCCCACACACCACAAGGCTGATTTGCTCTCCCTGTGTGTCCCTTTCTCGCTCCCTCTCTGTCCCCCTCCCCTCCCTCTGTGTGTCACCCTCTGTCACCTCAGCCCAGCTTCCTGGGCACACACTGTTAGCAGATCTTTGAATGGCCCTTGGATTGTTGATGTGAGTTTGTTTCTGATCTCCAGGCACCCATTGGGTGTAGTGTCTGTGTCTGCGCTGCTGCTGTGGTGGTGTGTGCTGCCACTCTTTCACAGTGTTGGCTGTTCATTAGCTGCTGTCATGTGCAAGAACGTGCCGTCACCCCCATGTGTTGATGCAAGGCGTCCGCCATTTGCTGGCAAGTCATTCCTGTGTTGGGACACACTGTTTGTCTGGCTGTGACCTAGGCCATACGGGCAGGGGGCATTGTTGTCTGCTTCTGAGTTGCACTATGTGATTTTTTGGGCCCACCCTCCCGCCATCCGGCTTACCGTGTCATCTGTTGGTGTTTTCTGTGGCCAGTGACTTGACATTGTCCAGCTGGGTGCATGGGGCATGGTGGCGCCAGTGGCATGTGCGTGTTCATGGAGTGTGGTTGAGTCATGCGATAGCTTGGGGTGGTTGCGTGCCTGTTTGTGAGTTTGGTTGTGGATGACGTTCCCCCCATGTGAGGTGAGTTGTTTGTGTACTCACCTGGCTCTCGGAGTCCATCTACTCCGTCCACTGCCACCACCGGCAGTATGGCCATCACCCTCTCCTCCCAGGGATGGTATTCTACGCGTCTGCGGGGCGGCCCTCCTCCAGTGACGTTGGCCTGGTTGTGTTCATCGGTCATTTTGGCTTGGACCCTCCTCCGCAGATCGTACCACCTGGCTTGGCATTCATGCTTGGTCCTTCTGGTGTCCGCAACAGCATTCCCAGCATCGACGATCATCTGCCACATGGCTGTTTTTGCTGAAATGCTGGTCTGTCTGACCAATGTTCCAAAGAGCTGTGGCTCGACTCTGAGGATTTCATCGACAAGGACCTCCAACTCTCGGCTAGTGAACTTTGGATTCTTGTTAGTGGGCATGGTGAGGGGTGTGGGTGTGGGTGTGGATGGTGGGGGGGGTGTGTGGATGGTTGTGGGTGTGTGGGTGTGGTTGTGCAGGTGTGTGTGTGAATGTGATGAGGAGGTGTTTGTGAAGGTGTGTGTGTGAAGGTGTGCAAGTGTAAGGTGTAGTAAAGGTTCTAGTATGGTGCTGTAGGTTGTCTGTGGGGTCTGGCAGCAGTGAGTCTGTTGCAAAGGCTCATGGTTTGTGTGTGTGGGCTCTTTTTATTGGTCCATTGGTGGGTGTGGCTGTGTTTGAACTTTGGGTGGGTGTGTTTTAAGGAGTGGTTGGGTTTTGGGCCTCTGATTTGGCTTTTGGCAGTTGCAGGTCAGTGAATGTGTTGTTTTAGTGGTTGTTGGACATGTTTTGTGGCTTTGTGCCATTCGAATGGTGTATTCTTGTGTTGTTTTGGTTTGTCCTGGTTGTGTACGTGCGTTTTTAGCGTGTGTACGGTGTGTACATGGGCCATTTTGTTGTACAGTGCTGTCCTTGTGTCTGGCTTGGTACGACTCGTACATGCGCGATGTTGTGTGAGGGTGGTGATGTTGGGGCCTGGGGTGCGCTCCGTACTTAGAATGTTGGGGTGGGGGTACGCACCATGCATACGCGGGTGGGGGTACGACTCGAACGTACACGGGTGTACATACACGGGGGGTACGACACGTACACAGGTGTACATACACGGGGGGTATGACACGTACACGGGTGTACATACACGGGTGGGGGTACGACTCGAACGTACATGGGTGTACATACACGGGTGGGGGTACGACTCGAACGTACACGGGTGTACATACACGGGGGGTACGACACGTACATGGGTGTACATACACGGGTGGGGGTACGACTCGAACGTACACGGGTGTACATACACGGGGGGTATGACATGAATGTACACGGGTGTACATACACGGGGGGTACGACACGTACACGGGTGTACATACACGGGTGGGGGTACGACTCGAACGTACACGGGTGTACATACACGGGGGTACGACACGAACGTACACATGTGTACATACACGGGGGTACGACACGTACACGGGTGTATATACACGGGGGGTATGACACGAACGTACACGGGTGTACATACACGGGGGTACAACACGAACGTACACGGGTGTACATACACGGGGGTACGACACGTACACGGGTGTACATACACGGGTGGGGGTACAACTCAAACGTACACGGGTGTACATACACGGGGGGTACGACACGTACACGGGTGTATATACACGGGGGTACGACACGTACACGGGTGTACATACACGGGGGTACGACACGTACACGGGTGTACATACACGGGTGGGGGTACGACTCTAACGTACACGGGTGTACATACACAGGGGGGTACGACACGTACACGGGTGTACATACACGGGGGTACAACACAAACGTACACGGGTGTACATACACGGGCTGTACGACACGTACACAGGTGTACATACACGGGTGGGGGTGTACATACACCGGGGGTACGACTCGAACGTACGGGGGCTGGGGGGGTGTTCGGCGCGTATGCAGGCACATGTCTCCATGTTTGCTATGGGTGTTCGGTCCGGACAGTGTTTTTTCCATACGGTTGTAACATCGGACGCACGGGATGGATCGTGATTCCGCGGTCGGACTTCACTTTTCACATTTGTACGGTAAATCGTCCGGGGACGTGTCGGACACATTTTCCGACCCGAGGACGTGTGGGGAATGATTCCCAATGCGATTCGTATGGTCTTTTTCCCATGCGAATCGTAATTGGCAGTTTGTACGGCACTTGTACGATTCGTACGGTAAAAAGACCGGATACGAGTCGTACAGGGAATTTTTTTACCGGATCGTAATCGGCACCTATATATATATATATATATATATATATATATGCAAATTCACTTAAAAAACCATAGGTTTCAAACAGGTTATAGTTAGGTGGACATTTCACTCGTAAAAAACCAATGAAATTCCCCCGTTATAGTTAGTTCAGATAACTATAACTCGCACGCCCGCAATCCACTGCTCATGACGTCACACATTACATCACTCATGACATGGTCAATGGCATCACTCATGACATCACTGATGATATCAACCTTGTGATAGAGTGGCGGTCGCGCGAGTTATAGTTATCTGAACTAACTATAACGGGGGAATTTTATTGTTTTTTTACGAGTGAAATGTCCACCTAACTATAACCTGTGTGAAACCTATGGTTTTTTAAGTGAATTTGCAAGGTTTTTTAGATGCTAATTCCTAACTATAACGTGTGTGAAACCTATGGTTTTTTAAGTGAATTTGTACGGTTTTTTAAATGCTAAGTTATGTATTTATTATATATATATATATTTTTTCAAGGTTTTTCACCGTGCGCGCATCGTGCGCGCACCCCGCGATTTTTTAAAATAATAATAAAATGGTTTTTTCACCCTTGGGGGTCCTTCTGTGACCCCCTGACAAACGCTAGGGGGTCAGGAACTCTCTTCCCTGCCCCCTTTTCACGTTTTCCACCTTTTTTCCACCTTCCCTTTTCAGTGTGACAGACAAAATGGCGGCCGACACTTCCTGATTTCGACCGATTCGAATGTTTACTGACATCTATTAACCAATCAGAATTTCGCTCGCGCACGGCACCGTGCGCGCACAGTGCGCGCGTATAGATATTTATATGCTTTTATATGCTATTTTCTCAGGAAATACTGAACAGATTGACACCAGACCTGCAAAAGGCACTTCCCTGACCTGAGGACTACCTCTCTGCCAAATTTCAAGTAATTCTGTTCAGCCGTTCGGGCTGTACCTTCGACTAAAGGTCCTATGGAAAAATGCATGGGGGAAACGTGTTTTGGGACCCCCCTTTTTTCTCGGCCCCTCATTGACGAATTACCCCGAGACTTTCAGGGTAGGAGCTGAGCGGAGCACCCCATTAGTTTTGAAAATTTCGCGAGGATTCGTCAACCGGCGCCAAAGTTATTCAAAATAGAATTTTCAGATTTCTTATGGAAACACAGTCCCAACTATAACTATCTACTGGCGACCGCCAGTAGATAATATATATATATATATATATATATATATATATATATATATCCAGAACAATAACAATCCTTCTTCGTTCAAAGATTGCGCCGAGCCCCAATTTTCATTCAAAGCGTGCTTTATTAATTAAAGCAAGGACAAGCAATATCCCCGACGCGTTTCAGAACCGTAGTTCCTTGGTCACGGGTCGTAAGACATTTAACGTGCAGCATGTGATATAGTGCAAAACATAATAATGGTAACAAACAAAGGACTACGGTGTAGCTTCTCAGACAGTATATTTGAATGTGTTTTACTAACCATTCCAAATGGTGGCGCATGTAACCACAAACCTCGAGGTACACCGTAGTCCTTTGTTTGTTACCATTATTATGTTTTGCACTATATCACATGCTGCACGTTAAATGTCTTACGACCCGTGACCAAGGAACTACGGTTCTGAAACGCGTCGGGGATATTGTTTGTCCTTGCTTTAATTAATAAAGCACGCTTTGAATGAAAATTGGGGCTCGGCGCAATCTTTGAACGAAGAAGGATTGTTATTGTTCTGGATATTGAGGGGTCGCGACCCTGCCGGCAGCCCGCCATCACGTAAGTGGCAGAGATTAACCGCGAACGAAAGTGTGGAGTATATATATATATATATTCACTTAAAAAGCCATAGGTTTCACACATGTTATAGTTAGTGTTGCAGGGATTCTGCTGATACACAGAACTATGCGTAGAACCCCAGGACCTCAGTGAATTGTGGTGTACCAGAAACTCACCTCAGAACCCAGAACCCAGTATCCGGCTAGCATAAGTGTCCCATTCGTTATCCAAGATTTAGCTCAGAGATCCCAATGAATAGACAACCCAGAACAAGCTACTTAGTGTACTCTCAGGAATGGTGGGAATCGGAAATACCTGTTCGTATATTATTCTCACATCAGTCCACAACAATAATCAACAGAGACACGGTGTAAATAAAAAGAGTTTATTTTTATAGACCATGTGTCCTAAGATGCAGTACTTTGGCTAATACAAGCAGACAAATGATTAATATCAAAACCAGCAACATAGTTACAATACCATAGAATATAAAAGGAGTGATCATATTATAATGACAGTGGATACTACCACCTTCCCTTCACTAATAAGCTAATATTATTATTATGCTATTAGAAGGTCTCTTAGGCTTGAATAGGGGACCCCATACCTCAAAGATCAGCTTAGTGAAATCACATCACAGGAGCATCAGGAGACTTCTCGCAGGAAGGCTCGTCTTCGGTCTGAATAATAAACATGATGTCTGTGATATTAAAAGCACCAACTTTCAGGTATGTGCAGCTGCGCGTGTGTTATGGCTAAATAGTGGGTCGATCAACCTAGAGTAGAAAACATGCATTGTGTAATATTCCAGACTGTTTGTCACACCATGTACAGACCAAGGTCGCTGCGCAGAGCTTGGGATGGTAACAACAGATTGCTCTCGTGTGAAGCAAGTCTCGAATCAGCAGTTTTATTTAAGAAATAACATGTAAACGCAGTGTCGTGTGCAAAAGCAGAAAGATGGCATTCTAACATCTAACGTGGTTATGCTAACTTAACAATGTATGTACGTATTCAGGGAGAACACACTACACGCCCCCTTGATCGAAGCACTATTTAATAGGCAAGAAAAGAGAGAACGCAGAGTTCAGTGTCGTCAGAGCAGAACAAGGCGTAACCAATGCAGAGTTTCAGAATGCGCCAAAGTCCGAAACTACAAAAAATATAAACCAGGGTTTTTTTGAAAGAAAAAAAAATATGGAAGTAAAAAAAAAACTCAAAACGACCATCGGGAAAAAAAAGGAGAAAGAAAAGAAGAAATGTCGCGCTAAAGTGCTGTCCAGTAGCACAGGCGCAAAGGACAACTGTCCAGTTAATCCATGAATGTATAGGCAGCATATGTGGCCACTGCTTCCAACAAAAAATCGTTTGCAGGTCCACTGAAAGTCTCAGCCATCCAATCCATCAACGAAAAGGAACATACGTGTTCTTCAACCATCGGAGCCTCCAGCACGATCAGAGGGCACCCGGAATGTTCCTCCAAATAGCTCATAGCCAAGAAGTTGTAGGCAGCTGTTGAGATGTCCCAATTACCCAGGATACCATGTGCCGCACCACAGGCCATAATCCGGACACCAGAACAGGCCAACTCGTGAGACACTAAGGGCCTCATCAGTCGATCGAAATCCGGCACCGGAGACACCAGGTTGGTCAAGCACAAATCCAAAGGCCATTCAAAGGGACAATCCAGGCAGTGAAATACAGGCTGCACGCAGGTGAAGTAGGAATACCTGAAGGATAATCCATATGCCAGGCTTAAGGTCGCCAACGGCAGAGTTCCATAAAAGTCAAGCATCCTATCACGAAGAAGATGCAGGCGGGACAGGCGCTCGTGTGGCACAGAAGGAGCAGCCATTCCGTAGTATGAAAAGTAAAAGCAGCACACCTGCCACCAGCGCCAGAAGCAGCGGAACACCTCCAAAGATGCTCGAGAAAAGTGAATGAAAAAATGCCGGAATCACACCAAAAATAGTTTTGAAAGAGGTCACGAGACCCGAGCCCACAAGTTTAAAAAAATGAGCCAGGCCGGTCGTGGACGAGGCATTAAAAATAGTTTGGATCAAAGTGCCGAAATGTAGGGGGAGGTCAGTATTCAGAAGCGCCTGTACCTCAGTGCGCGTATTAGCAACGTGAAGGACAAATGTTTCACGAGAGGAAGTCAATGGCACCTCTTGTTGGGACAATAAAGCTCTTATTCTGCTCAACTTGTTGAACTCTGCTTTCAAGGTTGGAATCGAAGGCCAGATTGAAACATCCAGCTGCCCACGCGGGGGTGGAAAGAGAACATTATTGCAGCAGACAACTTTCTGCGAGATAGTTACTATGTACGGGATTCCCACTAACATCCCGCAGCAAGCTTCATTATTCAAAATTAAATAACTACCGTTTGCAAGCAACGTGAAAGAAGGCGTAATCACAGGCACTGGGATACCTCGTAGGACGCAGGCTAAGTTCGGGGCTTGTACATTGCATGCGCCGTGTAATTGAATGTGCCTACATACCAAGGAATGGTCTGGTGTCGTGGTACATTCCTCGCCTTTCAAATAAACCTCAGTGCCTTCCCTAGTACATCTATACGTAAAGGGGAGGGACCAAACCTCATGTATGAAAGCGGTGCCCAGCGGTTCATATCTACCCAAAGCATAATGTTTCATACAGGAAGTGAACTTAAAAAGCGCGAAAGGAAGAGTTATCAATCCGTGGACTAACCACGTAGCTGAATTGATCTCCGCTACAGAAAAAGGCAATGGTTCTAATTTTTCAATATGTAACAATGAATATGTAGCATCCTTCATGGACATAAATCGCTGCTTGTCAGTAAGGTTAAAGGGAAGAAATAACGATGTAGTGTTAAGATAGTCCCAAGGGACTCTCCCCGCCTTTAACGTCTGCAATGTCCATGCAAACTGCATAACAGAACGCAACTGGTTTTGACCATGATATAACACAGACACATCATCATGCACAATATCAACAACAGAAGAAACAATATTATCTAATGTATAAATTCTTGAAGAGAGAGTGTTAATGCTATTATCTATAACAGCTAAAACCTTCTCCATGTTTGCTTGGTCAATAGCTCGCAATCTGGAAGCCGCCTCAATCTGCGACAACTTCCAGACTTCGTTGTAAATAGCATACGCCCACCTTTTGGTTCTGCCACCCACAGGACCTTTAACAAAATCATTCAAATCTATTTTGTCATGTAATTGTGATAAATGAACTTTGACAGACGCCAAGGTGGAATGTCGCAACCAAGATTGACACAACTTGCCCACAGAGTATGTAGTTACAGTATGTGACGACTCAAACCGAGGGTCCACGCGTTCCCGAGTATACCCCGGTTTCAGTCCCAGAAAACGACGTTGACAGGTGTCTGAACTGCTTTGCCAAACTAACCAACCCTCACTATTAAATTTCGAAATATTGAAAGATGTATTTGAAACTAAGGATTGCAAAGCAGCAAGGGATAGATCTGTGTGGTTATCCCAATTGGGATAAGCGCCCAAATCCGGCACAGAAGGTGTCTTTAATTGTTTAGCAGTAGCCAATCCAAAACAGGTGGTTTGGAAGATGGATGAATTCAAAAATAAAATATGATTTGGTATAAGACAGGCACGATGTAAAGCCTCTGTACCCTGTACCTGCCACGGCTTGGAACCCCAAACCGACTTCAGATCAATAGTAGCCTTCCATACATCATAACCTTTGATTGACAACTCGTCCATAAAGGACTTGGAATAAAGTAACTTTGTGTGTGTCAGTCTAACCTTTGTGGCAGACTCAGGCAGCACCTTAAAATAAAACGCTGCCGGGTCGGAAACACTGAAATCAGTAAAATAAGAATACTTGTTAACTAGTGTTTGTGAACTTCCGAACTCGGGAGTAGGACAGTGTTCCCATTGGGTAAAATTTACAAAATTTCTAAATGTATTTGCTTTATGCAGGAAATGATTGCCATAATGTTGAAAACAATACTGTTCCGCATAATTAGCCGCATTTTCATATAAATCTTCAGCATCAAAAGCGGCATAATATTTCAAATCAGAAAACAGTGATTCAATGGCGTGTACATCCCAATCATCAGAACGTATGTTCTGCCTAACCACATCACCCATAGAAACTCGAAATACATTAGGTACATTAATGACCTCTGTAGGCCCATGAATTTGGAATTTAACAGCATCCCATGCGATTCCATCCAAGACGGGCCAGGCAGTAATATTCACAGAAGTCTGGTCCCTCTTCATGATGTGGGACGAGGAGTGGGGGGCCAAAGTTCCATTGATAAGTCTAATTGTCGATCTCTCACTCAAATAGTGGCCATCCACAAGACGGAAAAAAACTATTATAAATCCAATTGACATAAACAAAAAAATAGTGAAAAGTATCAACCAGATGTATGTCCAAGGGGCAATCAAAAAATGTCTCTTAAACCAGCTGAAAAAAACAGCAATGTTTGATGGGGGGCTTGAGGGTAATGAGTCAGTGTCAAAGGAGAAACGGGACTGGCCAAGTGCTGTAGATTGTAAAACAGGTGAGGGACCACGTGTAGGATAAGCGTACTCAGTCTCTTCGGGCAAACCACCAGCCGATGGTATTAACAAGGGATCAGTAACAGATTGCATCTCGATGGCAACATCAGACAAGGTGTTAGAAGCAGGAACCAACATTGAATTTCTGTGCATCGTCTGGCATGAAACTGCTGGAGTCATACTAAGAAGTATCGGCCACTCGCTGAAGTTTGACATTGTCAATAGAGATGTACCTGTTTTCTTTGCGACCAGGAAGTGGAGGTAAAATAACTGTTCTTGTACCCTGCACTCCAAGCACTGGAACTGGTGCACGATAAGAGGGGCCGAACTCCTTCTTGTTCTCCACCTTCTCACGGACCAGGTCTCCAACTCTGGGTAGCCAGCCGACTACCGGAACCTGAACTTCAGCTTCAGATATGGAGGGCAAATGTTCCTTCGAAAGAGTGTCTCTGGCTTCTTGTAGAGTCTGTAAAACAGCACAGTGATCATCTACGTCAAAGGGTGCGGTCGACGCCGCCATGTCTAGACCATCAAGGTCTGGGACAAACATTCTGATTCCGAAGAGCATCATGTACGGGGTCCGCCCACCCAGAGACCTTCTAGGGAGATTATTAAGTGCACGTTGGACGTTATACAAATGGGCTAGCCAGTTCCGGCCTGTGCCTAAAACACGTGCTGTCAATGATTGCTTTAAGTCACGGTTCATTCGCTCCACCACACTATTACCCTCAGGTCGGTAGGGGGACGAAAATTTGACTAGGACCCCCAAATTTCTCATAGCCTCCTTGTAAGCCTTAGAGGCGAACGCAGGGCCCTGATCAGAATGGAAGGTACCACACGCAAAAGTTCCCACAAAGACACGCAAATCCCTGATGACAGTCCGCGAGTCAGCACTCCTTTGTGGCCATACCCATAGAAAACGTGTGCACGAATCCACTGCAACCAAGATGTACTTGTACGCAGTATCGGAGGAAAAAGGACCGCAGTGATCTAAATAAACACAACCAAATGGCTTATTAGAGATGTACAGCTGTGTCTGTGGTGGGCGCGCAACAGTAGAAGGTTTAATCTGTTGGCAAATGTCACAATCAAGAACATACGCGCGCGTTTGTTTATATAAACCAAACCACCAGTAACGTTGTTGTAGCAGAGATATTGTAGCTGACACACCGGCGTGGGCAGACGCCAACCCCTCATGTGCAGCCAAGATCAGTGCTGGCCTGCAGTCCGCGTTGGGAATAATTCTGTCACCAACGTCGTTAATCCTCACTAATGGGACATTATCAGGACTTAAATGGTAAATGTAACGAGAAGGAAAACCCTTCGGGTAATCGCCTCCCTTTTCTGTAGCAGCAATAGCTGCCAAGATGTCATCATCAATCTTACTTTTTGATCTGGTAACTGCTGCCACTAAGTATGTAGCCACTGCTGTTTTTGCTGCCTCGTCAGCCAAGCTGTTGCCGACAGCATGGACACCAAGTCGTTGGTGACCAAGAGTGTGAATAACATTCACGAGAGGGAGACGGTCTTTAAAGTCTGCCACTCGAACCCAAAGCGTTTTATGCTTAATTGTGCCACCTTTCGTGTCTCGATAGTCATTCTGAGACCAGAAGTGTAAATTGTCATTGTAGGACTGGACACAGTAGAAGGAATCACTCACTATAAGAGTAGTGACCCGGGGATCAGCAAACTCCAGTGCAAGCACCAGAGCCCGAAGCTCCGCCAATTGCGCGGTACAATCACCCAATGACTGCGTATGCACTGCATCAGATTGGAATTCACCATTCACGAATGTACCTACGACAATTGCGCAAGCCGCTGAATAAGCGTGCTTCGATCCAATCGCGGGCTGCGCAGACCCGTCAGTGTATATGACACAATGGTATTCTTCGAGCGGGCGCAAAGACAGAGGTGCCGGATGAACGAATTCATACTGCAAGAACTCTTGAGTCTGTAATGAGGCATCAAAGATGTAAGTGACGTCTGGCGACGTCAGTGTTGTGGCCCATTGTATCCACCGAGGATGCAAAGCTTTAGAATTTGGTACACTTGCCTTTGTCACTGCTTCTAAGGCAGGATAGGGTGTTACAACCAGAATCTGTTTCCCATGCGACAGTGCGCGTTCTTTAAGGATCGCCATCTGTACAGCAGTCAGAACTTTTTCGACCGCAGAAAAACGTAATTCAGCAGAGGTGTACAAGTGGGATTTGTACGCAATGGGGACTGTATCGCCCTCATTAAACGTCAAATACGTGAAACCCACGGCGCCTGGCACTATTCTTATTACCAGGTTAGTGCGGTTATCACGTGTCAGCAAATATTGTGAAGCAAGAAGATCAGCCTGTAAAGACTGTAAAATTTTTGAATGTTCCAGCTGCCAGCTAGACTTCGAAAAAGTGGGTTGTACCAAGGCGTAAAGCGGCTTGATACGCTGGGCATAATCAGGAATGTACGTACGGCCGAAATTCAGAAAGCCCAGCAGAGATTGTAATTTCTTTAGCGTCGTTGGCGCACTCAAGCATGCGCACTTTTCCAGAAAGTGGGGAGCTAACCCCTTTCCTTCATTATTGAGCTCGTAGCCCAAAAACAACACTGTATATTCCGCGATGTGTGACTTCGCAAAATTGAATTTGTAGCCATAGTCAGCAAAACTCACTACAATATTGTCGACTCGAGACAGATGCGGCAACAGCTCATCATCCGTGAGGTAGATATCGTCAACATAGGAGTATGCTTCGGGGTCTATTCTCTCTAAGAGAGAAACCACGCGAGCGGAAAAGACGCCAGGGCTATTTTTGTAGCCCATGGCTAATCTCGTAAACTGTTTTTGTTTTCCGCCCGAAGTAAACGCTGTCCACTGGCTACTCAGTGTGGACAGGTTATGGCTAAAGAAGCCATTGGAAATGTCAAGTGTCGTTTTAAACCTCTTACGCACGAGACTGTCGACTAAAGCCGAGCTATGTGTATTTTGTACCGCGCAGGTCCGGCAATGGGAGTTTAGGTGCCGGTAATCCAAAACTAAACGGTACGAGCCGTCAGGCTTCGTTACAGTGAATAAAGGGTTATTCATAGGGGACACACAAGTTTCAATAACACCCTGATATTCCAATTGTTCAAGGATCGCCGCGACGTGTGGTCTAGCTTCACGACGCATGGGATATTGGGGCTGAGGCTGGGGCATAGACCGTAATGGAATCTCATGGCAGGGGGACAACCGGTCCCAACCCACTTGAGTACGATATACCGCTGGCGCAAGCGCCAGCGCCCACTCACCAGCGTACATTTCAGCTTGTTCCTTAGGCACCGTGTGCGCAAAGGACGGGAGGATTTTCTCCTCCCCTCTAGGAGCTTCCAAAATGAAGGCTGGGGGCCAATCTGCCTCCGCTAGGAGGATATCATAGGTGGTGGTCAGATTATCCCAAAAAATCCCTTTTATGGTACGTTGTATGTCACCCTCAATTAATAAGACTATTTCATAAAGTCTATCAGGGGGAGCCACTCTGGTGTCAGCTGTTTCAACAGTAACCAAAACATCAGTTGCTGTCGCCGCCAGAAATGGACGCAGAGCTTGACGGACTATGGTAATTTCCGCCGCGCTGTCTAGTAGCGTCAGCGCCCATGTCCGGTTCTGAAGCTGTGTCCGCACTATCTGAGGCATATTTTGCCGTCAGAGCCGCCACTTTCTTCTTCTGAAACGGGGGTCTTTGTCGAGCAAACTCGTCCTGCTTGCCTTTACCCTCAGTCTGTCGGGGTTGGTCACGCTGTTGTGGAGCACCCCGACCTTTGCCACCGCCTCCTCCACCAGACTGTGTAGCCGATGTTTCCTGTGAAGAACGAGGAGAACGCGGTTCAGAAACCTGAAATCTATCAGGAGACTTAATAGTAGCACGATCTCGCAGATCATAAGTGCGTTCACTACTTGACTGTACGGGAGAGGCAGGCCGAGAGCCCTGTTTCTGCTGCTGCTTTCCCTGTTGTTTAAACTGCCACTTTTGTTTTGGAAAAATGGGTCGTTCATCCTTACCAGAAGTTCCTGCCTTACCCTGCTGCTTAGAATCGGGATTTTTGATCACAGGCTTAACTCCTAAAGAGCTACGACCCAAATCACGATATGCTTCCGAAATTATTTTTGCAAATTCCTGCGGTTTGTCCTCTTCAGCAACTTTCTTCAGTTCATTACGAACCTGAAAGTGCAACGCATCACCCTTAAGGTTTCCCATTATCATGGTAGCCACCAGGCCAAAATCTCCGAGGAGCCGCATCCCCAATTCTATCGCAGACTCCGCTCCATGGTCCTCTTGAACACGTTTGATAACGGAGGGCAGCTGCAACATAGACGGAGTGCCAAAGCACTGCGCGTACGTTGCAGCAAAAACCTTACCCCAAGAAACACAATCATCCATGTGGGGAACTAAGTCTTTAGGCAAACTAATGGTGAGGATCCTGTGTTTCTCCACAGGAGTTGTATGCGGATAAACCGCTTCTATTTGGTCAAATTTTTCAGCAAGCCAAAAGGGATAATCATCCCTCGTGAGGGGGCGCTTGCCTACAACAGAATTAACCATAACAGGACTAATGACCACCGCGTGACGATCACCAGGTTGTCCCGCACCAACAGGCGCCCCCGCCTGTACAGTGCGCGACACATACTGCACTAACGCCCTATATACTGTTATAAGGGCAGTGTGTAGTACACGCAGTTCATCCACCGTCACCGTGAGGTAACGGGGATGAGGCGTAAATCCGGCTAGTACCGGCCAAGTGGCCCCCGCAATTGATAAAGGGCCCATTCTCGGCGGTATAACCACATGGGGGAGGGCGCCATTAAACCAAATCTGATGTTGCCAAGCAGATATTGGTATCTCCTGTGTCCTATATGGCGCATAGGCAGCAGGCACTGCAGAGGCAGTGTATGAATGAAATGTATTATCATTTCCACTGACTGCCGGAATCGTCACCCAAGAGTAGAATAACTCAAAGGGATGAGCCGCATCGGCTCCCACCACAAAGATGACGTCCATGCCCGCGTCCGGCACTCCATATTGCGTCAAGTGACGTTTCAGTGCCGCACGGCTATGCGCCGCAATATTTATTGCCATAAGGACACGCTACACTTCAAGTATTCAGTAGCACAAGGGTTCAATAACCTTTTTAATAATCAAGCTTGAAAGAACCTATATCAATAGAACTAGGTAGGTTTAAAATCCGTCAGACTTGTTATCCGGAAACAAGAATGAGGGTGCTGTGGACTAAATGTAAGCACTACTAAGGCGTTTCAACTCATAGACCAAACGTTAGGTGCGCCATGTTGCAGGGATTCTGCTGATACACAGAACTATGCGTAGAACCCCAGGACCTCAGTGAATTGTGGTGTACCAGAAACTCACCTCAGAACCCAGAACCCAGTATCCGGCTAGCATAAGTGTCCCATTCGTTATCCAAGATTTAGCTCAGAGATCCCAATGAATAGACAACCCAGAACAAGCTACTTAGTGTACTCTCAGGAATGGTGGGAATCGGAAATACCTGTTCGTATATTATTCTCACATCAGTCCACAACAATAATCAACAGAGACACGGTGTAAATAAAAAGAGTTTATTTTTATAGACCACGTGTCCTAAGATGCAGTACTTTGGCTAATACAAGCAGACAAATGATTAATATCAAAACCAGCAACATAGTTACAATACCATAGAATATAAAAGGAGTGATCATATTATAATGACAGTGGATACTACCACCTTCCCTTCACTAATAAGCTAATATTATTATTATGCTATTAGAAGGTCTCTTAGGCTTGAATAGGGGACCCCATACCTCAAAGATCAGCTTAGTGAAATCACATCACAGGAGCATCAGGAGACTTCTCGCAGGAAGGCTCGTCTTCGGTCTGAATAATAAACATGATGTCTGTGATATTAAAAGCACCAACTTTCAGGTATGTGCAGCTGCGCGTGTGTTATGGCTAAATAGTGGGTCGATCAACCTAGAGTAGAAAACATGCATTGTGTAATATTCCAGACTGTTTGTCACACCATGTACAGACCAAGGTCGCTGCGCAGAGCTTGGGATGGTAACAACAGATTGCTCTCGTGTGAAGCAAGTCTCGAATCAGCAGTTTTATTTAAGAAATAACATGTAAACGCAGTGTCGTGTGCAAAAGCAGAAAGATGGCATTCTAACATCTAACGTGGTTATGCTAACTTAACAATGTATGTACGTATTCAGGGAGAACACACTACATTAGCTGGACATTTCACTCGTAAAAAACCATTGAAATTCCCCCGTTATAGTTAGTTCAGATAACTATAACTCACGCAACCGCAATCCACTGCTGATGACGTCACATATTACATCACTCATGACATGGGCAGTGGCATCACTCATGACATCACTGATGACATCATCCTTGTGATAGAGTGGCGGCCGCGCGAGTTATAGTTATCTGAACTAACTACAACGGGGGAATTTCAATAGTTTTTTACGAGTGAAATGTCCGGCTAACTATAACATGTGTGAAACCTATGGTTTTTTAAGTGAATTTGCAAGGTTTTTTAAATGCTAATTCCTAACTATAACGTGTGTGAAACCTATGGTTTTTTAAGTGAATTTGTACGGCTTTTTAAATGCTAAGTTATGTATGTTTTATTATATTTTTTATATATTTTTTTTTAAAGGTTTTTCACCGTGCGTGCACGGTGCTCGCACGGTGCGCGCACCCCGCGATTTTTTGAAAAAAAAATAAAATGTTTTTTTCACCCTTCGGGGTCCTTCAGGGACCCCCTGACAAAGGCTAGGGGGTCAGGAACTCTCTACCCTGCCCCTTTTTCACGTTCGCCACCTTCCTTTTTCACTCTCGCACTGGAAACAAATAAAATGGCAGCCGACACTTCCTGATTTCGACCGATTCGAACGTTGACTGACATGAAACCACCAATAAGAATTACGCTCGCGCACGTTAGGGTGCTCGCACGGTGCTCGCACGGTGCGCGGCTATAGATATGTATGTGCTTTTAACTGCAATTTTCTCAGGAACTACTGAACAGATTGACTCCATATATGCAAAAGGCACATCCCTTAGCTAAGGACTACCTCTTTGCCAAATTTCAAGTAATTCTGTTCAGCCGTTCGGGCTGTACCTTGGACTAAAGGTCCCTATGGAAAATTGCATGGGGAAAACGTGTTTTGGGACCCCCTTTTTTCTCAGCCCCCGCTTGACGAATCCCCCCGAGACTTTCAGGGTAAGAGCGGAGCGGAGCGCCCCACCTATTTTGAAAATTTTGCGAGGATTCGTCAACCGGCGCCAAAGTTATTCCAAATAGAATGTTGCAAAATTTCCTATTGAAACACGGTCCTAACTATAACTATCTACTGGCGACCGCCAGTAGATAATATATAATCTACTGGCAGTTGCCAGTAGGTAGTTATATATAGGACCTATTATCCATAGGAAAATTGTAACATTCTATTCCCAATAACTTTGGCGCATCTTCGCAAAATTTTCAAAACTAATGGCCCGTTACGGTCAGCTCCTATCCTGAAAGTGTGGGGGTGATTCGTCAAGCGGAGGCCGAGAAAAAAGGGGGTCCCAAAACGCGTTTTCCACATGTCATTTCCCATAGGAAATTTTAGACACGGCTACCGCCTGAACTGCTGAATGGAATTACACCAAATTTTGCAAAAAGTTAGCCCTTGGTTCAGAAAGCGCCCTTTTTTTTAAATGGTGTAAATCCGTTCAGTAGTTCCTGAGAAATTCAAAAAATAGTGGTGAAAAAATCATTTTCCCATAGGAAACTTTAGACACTGTTATAGCAAAAACTGCTTAACGGAATTACACCAAATTTAGCAAAAAGGTACTGCTTGGCTCAGAAAGCGACCTTTTAAAAAATGGTGTAAATCCGTTCAGTAGTTTTTGAGAAATTAAGAAATAAAGATGGTGATATCTATGGCCGCGGTGGATCCGCGCACCCTCCCGATCACGAGCTTCATGCTAATTGGCTGTCAACACTCCAAACCAGGAATTGTTGGCAGCCATCTTGTGCCTCGATAGAACCGAGGCACAAGTAAAGAGAAAAACAAACTCGCAAAACACGAAAAGGGGGCAGGGTAGAAAGACCCTGACCCCCTAGGCCTGCTTAGGTGGTCCTACAAGGACCCCCAGGGCCCACCATTTTTTTTCGTTTTTAAGATCCGGCCGCAAAATAAAAAAAAAACGAAGCGTGGACTCCCGCGCTTTGTTTAAATAAAGTTCCCGGGTGGGCCAGGTCCTGGGGGCAGAAAAAAAAAGTTTGGGGGGCCCCAATCCCCCACCATGCCCCAGGAACTGCCACCTCCCGGGGCTTTTCAAAAGTATTTGCTGGGGGCTCATGGCCCCCCCACAGCCCCGGTGACTGCCACCCCCTTGGGGCTTGTTCAATAAATGGGTGGGGGAGCTCAAAGGCCTCCCCCAAGCCCCGGGGACTGCCACCCCCGGGGCTTTTGTAAAATATTGGCGGGGGCACATGGCCCCCCTGCAGCCCCGGGGACCGCCACCCCCGGGGCTTGTTCTAAAAAAAAGAAACTACCTGTGTGCGGGGGGCTCGAACCCCTCCCACACGCCCCGGGGACCTCCACCTCCCGGGGGCTCTAAATATGCAAATTTGGGGGTCCGTTACGTACCCCCGAGCCCCGGGGACCACCACCTCCCTGTAGTTTTAACAATGTTGGGAGGGGGGCCGGGTGTCCCCCTCCTGGAGCCCTGTGATGGCCCTGGGACCGCCACCCCCCAGGGCCGTCTCCTGCAGTGTCCCGGGGTGCCCACCCCAGGACACTGCTGTTTGCTATGGCAGGGTGGGAGCCTCACGGCTCCCACCCTGCCATAGCAAACTGTGCTTTGGTTTTTGGAAGAGAGAGCACGGAAACCTGCTCTCTCTTCCAAAAACTAAAGCAGATTGCTTTTCCATACAGGGAGCTGCATCTTAGCAGCTCCCCATGTGGAAAAGCAATGCCGGCTCCCGCAGGAGGTGGGGAGCCGGCGGGACTGTGGGGGGGATTGGGGACCCCTCCACGGTCCCGAACGGAGAGGGCCAGCTCCGGGGGATGGGGTCCCCGGGGCTAGAAATGGCCCGGGAGGGGGGGCCCCCTCCCCCACAATAATTTTTTTTTCTTAAAACACGCAAAGGCCGGCCCCGGCGGATGGGGTTCCTGGGGCCATAAATGGCGTTAGGAGGGGGGCCACGCAGCCCCCCTCCAAAAGAATATTTTAAAAAATTGCCATGCCCCGGAGAATGGGATTCCCGGGGCCCGGAATTGGCCACAGAAGGGGGGCCCACGCAGCCCCCTTCCCATTATTAATTTATTTTTTTTAATTTGGGGGTCAGGCCCAAGGGGATGGGGTCACCAGGGCCCCAAAAATAAAAAGAAGGGGGCTGCACAGCCCCCCTTCCAAAAAAATAAAAAAATAAAAAGAATGGAGATCGTGCCTAAGCCCTGCCCCCTTATGGAAACACTCTGCAAACGTGCCCCTTGGCACGTTTTAAATTGGGGAATTCATTCCTCTTCAATACTGGGGGTCCCTGGGGGCCAACTAGCCCACCGGGAACCTCCAGTATGTGCCAGGGAGCTGTGTTGCAGAGAGGTGTTCCGAGGCCATGCCCCTTTTTAAACCTCTCTGTAATGTAGCTCTGTGGTGCTTACTGGAGGTACCTGGTGGGCTAGTTGGACCCCAGGGACCCTCAGGATTCAAGGGGACTTAATCCCCCAACTTAAAACCCGTCACGGGGCGCGTTTGCACACTGGTGAAGGGAGGGGGTGAGACCTAAGGTGACGTGTGCAAACACACCCTGTGGTGCGTTTTAAATTGGGGAATTAATTCCTCTCCAATCCTGAGGGTCCCTGGAGGCCAACTAGCCCACTACATACCTCCAGCAAGCGCCACAGAGCTGCATTGTAGAGTGGTGTAAAAAGGGGCGTGGCCACTGAACACCTCTCTGCAACGCAGCTCCCTGGCGCATACTGGAGGTACCTGGTGGGCTAGTTGGCCCCCAGAGACCCTCAGAATTGAAGAGGAATTAATTCACCAACTTAAAACGCGCCACAGGGTGTGTTTGCACACATGTCACCTCAGGCCCCGCCCCCTTCCTTGGTTGGTTAGTGAAATCGGACATGAATCCCCATATGACAATCCAATCGGGGTCACTTTGACTATGTTCTAAAGGAGAATTTTCACTGATAGGAACATAAAACAATTTTTATATAGTGGGTCGGTTCAGTTTTCCAAGAGGTCCCCACTTGTTCTGTGGTGCTGAACTGTTAAAATAATAGGCCTTCTGTGCTTTCATTTGTATCTGAAAAGTAGTAGCAAATTGATTTATTGGTTATACTTCTGTGTATGAAGTATGTGAAGCTCGGATGCATTCATTGTGTTTTTGAATTTTTTGTACAGCACTCCCAATGTGAAATGTATCCTGGTGCTCAATTTTAAAGAATGTCAAGCAGCAGCATCAAGACATACATAAAGTATTCAGGCATTGTTGGATTTCTGGGCCTGTTGAAGTGTCCCCCCACTTTTTTCCCATTTGAGACCCCTAGATGCTGGTTTTCTGACTCTGAGAGTGCCCTGGGCTCTGTTCTGAGCAGGCCCATGACCAGTGCTATGTTGAAAACACCCACTGCTATGTTGAAAAGACAAGTGAAAACACACACATGCATTATGGTACATCGGCAAAATGACGGCTGTGTGAACAAGGCAGCTGGGAGCCCTCCTGTTCGGCTGCTCCGTGACCCATGTTTTCCAGCCCTTTCTGAGCGCAGTATGCAGTGGGGAAACACAAGCGCTGCCGCTGGACGGACGGAACACTGCGTGAGGATCCTTGGTGCAGTATCGCTCTGGATGGTACTGACTTTACGTATCTGGTGCCATTCTGCCCGGCGGGTGGTCTCTATTATTACCGGTGTTGCTGTGGCCAGTTGCGGTATCTCCCTGGTCCACATCTCTACAATGCCTCCACCGAAGGTGTCAAAAACACTGAAAACCCACACGGAGACTAGTGCAGTCAGTAAAAAAAGCCCTCAGCAAAGACGAACCATAGCTGTGCAGTGAAAGGACCTGCTGGACTGGAAACGGAAGGTGCCTGGCCTAATTTTTTCTAAACTGCCTACACCATTATGAAAGAGTCAGGGAAGACTCCAAACAAGAAGGTTTTATTGAAACCAGACCAGCCTTCCCCCATGAGCCTGGACCCACAAGATCAGGATGGTGAGCCTAGCAGCTTGCATCGAGCGGAAATTGCGCTTTCGGGGATACATCAGCAGCTGACAACCATGCACCTTGAGGTGAGCCAAATTTTTATTCCTGGTAATACAGAGGGGCAGGGTACAGCGCAGGCTCCAGAAGGATCGGGTGTAAGGAGGGGTCACCTCCTTCACAGAAGGAAGACGAGTTACCCATGGCAGGGGGAAATGTGATATCTCAACCACCCAGACTCATTGTTAAGATGGATGGGCTAGGAGGAGAAATTGTTGCTAATCGGGGGCTGGAAACAGAAGGCGGAGATACATTATTTTCCCTATCAGACATCTCAGATTGGTCTGACTCAGATAATCAGGGCCATGTATGTGACTCTAGCAATTCAGATTCAAACGGGGGGCAAGATGAAACTCCCGCTGACATTGTCACGGTCAAGAAGGGGAGGATTCCTCGTGACAAAGGCAGTTAAAGAGAAAAGAAAACCCGGGGTCTTCTTTGGAACTATTTTATCTCCCCAGTCTTAGAAGGCAACATCGGGACAGCTGGAAATAAGGCAGATGAAACTTAACCTGTCTCTCTGGAGTCTATATACCAAAGCATCATGGCCCATAGAAAAGAAACACACATTGAAAGCTGGAGAGTCCAGACAGCTTGCAGGAAGATGCAGGGGGCCATTCATAAGATCTCTAAGTCCTGCTCTGAATTTGTGGGAAGAATGGATGAGGTGGAAATCAGAGTGAACGTTCTGGAAAATGAAGCCTCAACTCATAAAGAAATGACAGTGTCACTAGAAAATCAAATGTCAGATACCCGATGGAAGCTGGAGGACTTTGAGAATCATATGAGACGGAATAACCTGAGGGTCTTGGGTATTCCAGAGGGGGTTCGGGGGGCGATGTCTTAAAATTCATTGTTGAGCTCCCCAAAACAACACTCCTTGAGCTGGGAAACTTGGACTGGGATCAAGAAATACAGCAGACACACATGTTCCCATTCAAGCAGAAGAAACCTTCATTGTCAACAGGGAATAAACCTTGTGTGATTTTGATCTACGTAGGGAACTTTCTCCTTTGTCAAGCAATTTATGATCTAGCCTGCCCAGACCGACAACGCTCTTTTCATGGACAAACTTTTTTTTTTAGCCCTGATTATTGACACTCAATAGTACAGCGCCACTGGCGACTTCGCCAGCTGATACAACCTTTCCAAAATAAGGGAGCTCAGGTGTTTTTAATGAATCCTGCCAAACTTAAAGTAATCTGAAGGGAAATCCCTCACTTTTTTTCATCAGAGATTCTAGCGAAATAATTTTTGCAATCCCTTGAGTAAACTCTATGAATGCTGGTGGGATTGGTTATGATTCTGTGATTCACCTCTTGCCATATTTCTGCGCTAACCTTTTTCTTTCTTTCTCTTTCTCTCTCTTACCTTGGGCATTAGTCAGAGATAAAATTCCTTTTTTTTGGGCGAGGCGGGAACAAGGGAGGGCTCCCACTCCATCAACGGATGTGGTAGGTCTACCTGTTAGTGAAAGGTGTGGAGGGCAAAGGGGCAGGTGGAAGGGAATGGGGAAGTTAGGCCAAGGGGAATGGGGGAAGAAAGGGGTAAGGGTAAGCAGTTGTATTTTGTTTAATATATGTCATGATGTTCGTATATCTTTAAGGAGGAATGAAATTATTTTTTTAAGAATCATAATCTAATTTATCTAATGGAGAGATTTGCTATTGTGAATATAATGATGGGGGTAAAATTTGGATTTGTTCGTTAAATATATGTGGCCTCAATGATAAAAATAATAGGGGTACGCTGGCTAAGAAGCTTTGCTACACGAAGATTGACCTACTTTGTCTTCAGGAGACCCATATACCCTGGAATAAGTGATGGTGGCTAAGGGACTTAGGTTTTGATATGTTAGCGTGCACTCGACAGGGAACAACAACTAGAGGGGTCTCAATCCTGGCAAGACATGGTTTGGGTGGCTGTAAGCGAGTTAAGGAAGATAAGCTGGGGCGATGGGCTATAGTAAAATATAGATTAATAGCCAATAATGTCCCTATCACAATCTGCTTTATTTATGGGTCCAACCTAGATGATCCTGATATATTGAATTACTTAAGTGTTGAACTTGCCCTCTGGCCACATCCCCTGATTCTTTGTGGGGATTTTAATATCCACTTAGATAGCGATTTTAATCTTAAGGCCGATTTACCATACCAGGACAGGAAGGTAAGGGTCTTCAAGGCCCTGCAAGGATTGGTGAGAGAACATGGTCTGGCCGATAGTTGGTATAAGCAAAGCTCAGCTGATCCAGGATTTACCTTCTACTCGGCCCCTCATAATAAATTAGTCCAGCTGGACTATTTTTTTTATCTCTGAGCAACTGGCCGAAGTAGTTCAAATGGAGAGCTTCCCAGGGGTCATTTTAGATCTTAATTCTCTAGTAGCTGAATTTTCAGTGACCGTCGTTACTAGAGTAGAGAGGCCCTGGACCTTCGAAAGAAAACTTTTGTGTGATCAACTATATTGTGAACACATGGCTAAGTGGATTGTAGAATTATTTTATATTAATAGAGGCTCAACCTCTGAAATCATAATCTGGGATTCTTTTGAAGAGGGCTTCGAGGGGATATCCTGAGTTTCTCCAACGCCCGACAGAAAGCATTACAGAAGGAAATTGGGAATTGGTTTGAGCGGTTAAGAACGGCGGAGCTAGAACTTATGGGGAGAGTAATTGAGGGGCATAACATCGAGGATTGTCAACAGGCAATTGTGATTATTAAATCTAAAACACATAAAAAGTTTGGAACAGGGATGGCAGCCAAATATGCACAGTATAGGTCTGAATTATATGAATTGGGGGATAATACTGGCAGGTTTTTGGCAAATCGTCTGTGATGAGAGGTGACTAATCGAATTGGGAAAATCAGAGATCATTTACACCAAATTCAAGACTCACCAACAGAAGAATTAAATTATTTGAAAAGTATTATGAACAGCTGTATACTGAGAGAGTGTCTCCACCAGGGGGAAAATCCTTGGAAGATTTTTTAGGGATCTATAAACGGTGGAGGTTACAGATGCAAAAAATGTTATTCTTGCATCCCCGATCACTTAGGAAGAGTTAGAGACTGCCTTAACTTCCTTAGCTCTCTGCAAGGCTACTGGCCCCGATGGCATTGCCATAGAATTTTACAGGGCATTTACAAAACCTCTACAGCAAGTAATGCTGCATATCTTTCAGCTAGCCCAAAGGGGATATGTCCCTAGTTCATGGCAGAAGACAACTATAGTGGTGTTTAAAAAGAAGGGGAAGCCGGACCTGACTTCAGCATCATATCGACCTATATCACTTATAAATTTCGATAGTAAGATCTATTCTAAAATACTTGCAGCCAAGTTAGGTAAGGTCATTAAACCCCTGGTTTCACTCCGCCAACACAGGTTTATTCCCGGCAGGGACACAACAGATCATCAACCTCCTGTGGTGATAGTCCTGTTGAGCGCTGAGAAAGCATTTAACAGGGTCTCCTGGTGGTATCTGTGGTCTGTCCTGCATTGGAAGGGAATATTCAGAGTTCCTTCAGGCGATTGAGGCATTATATCTCTCACAAAAGCCGTAATTCGCATATCAGGGCAGGACTCAAATGAGCTTAATATTAGTAGAGGCACGAGGCAAGGGAGTCCGTGCTCTCCTCTGCTCATCGCTCTTTATATTGACCCCTTCTTTAAAAAATTAGAGCTTAACTTTAATATCAAAGCGGTAAAAGTCAATGATGTTGACTATAGAGCACTGGCGTATACAGTGCTTACCGCTGATGTCGTCCCAGAGTTAAAGATCGTAGCCGAATAGTTTGGTACCCTATCAGGATATTAGTTAAATATGGAGAAAATACAGATTCTCTGCTCCAGGACTGCTCGATCTGTCTGTAGGCCTCCACGTTGTACAAGAGGCAACCTATTTGGAGGTAAAGATTACAGCTGCCGAAGATAAAATCCCTGATTTGAATATTATCCTAATTATGGACAATGTGAATAAATAACTGGAAAGGCTAGACCATCTACATCTCTCTTTATTTGGGCGAAGTAATGTTATTAAAATGTCGCTCCTCCCAAAGCTCTTGTATGTTTTTAGAACGGTTCCATCAGAATTTTCATCATCCTCTTTAGTAAGGATGGACAGGAATTGTCAGAGATTTCTACTGGGCTACCGTAAACCTAGGAGGGTGGCCAAATGGTTCACCCTCCCAAGACAGTGGGGGGGTTGGGCTATTCACAGTTTTCTTTTTTACTATTGGGCATCTATTTTACAACACATGGGTATCTTATTAGTTGGGGAGAAGGCTGAAATACCAGTAGAGGCCAGTCCGACTATATATGAAATAGGGTTGGGGACTGGAGCCAAGGGTTGCCTGGTCAGGATACTGGAACCCAGCTATTATTAAAAAAAACTAAATATAAAATACTGAAAGCTGCTTATAGAGTATGCAAACAGGTACAGCGGAAATTGAAGATTTCAAACTTGAATGCTATACTCCATTTTCCGCTACAGGTTTACTCCCTCCAATTTTTCAGGACCAAGTTACTTTAAGATGGGGGAAAAAACTCTTGTCATTTACGGACCTGCACGAAAAGTTTGGGGTGGATAAAAGAGATTTTTTTAAATCTCTGCAGTTATGGAGCTTTCTTGGGGGAAACAAGAATAGGGTAGATTTGATATCAGAAAAGATAGCCTTGGTGGAGACAGTGAGGGGTAAATCCCGGATTGGGTAGATCTACCAAATTTTAATCCAAGCCTCCCCAGATGACACTGATGTTCAGAATGCGGAATGGGAAAATAGACTTGGAGTAGAGTCAATAGATATCGAGGATTCATTGGAGTTGGCGAACCAAGTGCTGTTAACTGGGAGTCTCAGGAGGCAGCATTTTATGTCACAATTCGATCTCTAATATACCCCAGCAAAGGTAGCTAAATGGGATGGAGGGAGGGGAGGGAAATGCAACAGATGCGGTCTACATACTGCTGATACCCTATACATGTTTTATTCTTGCCACAAAATGGATTCCTTTTTACAGGATCTTGAGGCTTTCTTAAATATGGTTTAGTGCTCCCTCTGTCAATTATCCCAGCTCTTTTAATTTTGGGATTATTAGATAGCTCGGAGACAAACAAAAGAGAAGGCCAGAGATAGGCTTCGTATTCATTGCAACGGCCATTGCTCGCCTAGGTATTACTTCTCTGTGGTTAAGTCCTGACCCTCCCACTTTTTCTAACTGGCGATCTAGAATACTGGCTATCTACAATATCAAAACTTTAGTATAAGGGGACGAAGAAAATAGGAGCTAGGGCTACAAATCTGTGTCCCAATTGCAAAGCTGGTCAATTAATAACGTCTAGCTGAATCAAATTTTGGGGTCGATAGTTTGGATAATTAAGGGAGGCGGCAGGTAGAGGCTTCGTAACTCAGTCCTGTTATCTGTGATGACTGTCTGCTGATATGTTTGTACATTTGTTAGCCTTTTTATTGCACATGCACTTTTTTTTATATAGGTATTAACTTCTGAGGCGATTTGAGCTGCTGTATTGATGATATATTTATTTATTTATAAAGTTTTATATAGCGCGAACGTGACCCAAGTGGGTATCAGAGCGCTTCACATAATGACGGGAGCAACAATCTGACAGAGCAGGATAAACGGGTAAACAAGAGTACTGCGGTAACAGAACAACACATAAATACAGTAAATGAGCAGACATGTGAGGAGGGGGTCTCAGCACATTGTTTCCAGGGGGAATAGTTACAATACAGGTTCAGAACGTACGCATACAAGTTCTTTGACTTCTTTTTTGAAAGAGGATGTTGAGGGATTCAGTCTGATTTCCGGAGGCAGGGCATTCCAGATTCTCGGGGCGATATTGGAGAAGGTTCGGTTATAGGTTTTCTTTGTTTGATATTTTTGTGGTTTCAGCAGTAAAATGCTAGACCTCCTCAAAGATCTGCAACCACCCGAGAATTCCAGTTTCCGGGTGAGGTACAGAGGAGTGTTAAGGTGAAGGGCTTTGTGAGCCATGCAAGCAATTTTGGGATGAATCCTAGCCTCAATAGAAAGTCAGTTTAGAGATTTCAAATCCGGCGTGATGTGGTTATTCCTTTTGGATCCTGTGATGAGACTAGCTGCCGAATTCAGAGAGGCCCTCAGCGGAGCCGGCTTGTAGCTTGGAAGCCCACAGAGAGTTGAGCTCCCATATTCCAATCTGGAGCTGACTAGTGCTTGAACAGCAGACTTCAAGTAAACGCTGCAATTTTAATAGCTCCCTCCAGGGATTGGAAGCTTAATATTGTTTATTTTTGGTGTTATTATGACCTTCACTGTGTTAGTGGGTATGGTAGGAAAATGAATGTTATGGATTTTTAGGAAAATACAATTAATTACTTGAATATACATGTTAAATAGGGAGGCTTTTCCTAATGTGGGCACTTGTTTTCATATTTTTTTAGGGTCAAACTGAGACTCTATTCTACACAATATAGGACTTAGAAACTGCCCATTGCTTATCCATTTGTTCGAGTCTCTGTCATTCTGCTTTGTGCATCCTAAATGGACAACAGACGCCATGAGTCACTTCCGTTCCTTTCTCTGGTGCAGGAACCAAGCAAAGATTAATTACATTTAATTGGTTCCCGTTCGCTCGTGCCTTGATCGAAGTGCTATTTGATAAAAGTGCTAGGTTTTTACATGTATTGCTCCATTCCTCTCTCACCCAACACCTCTTCACATTGCTGTTTCCTTTTCCTCCTCTTCTCCATTCTTGCTTGTTTTGTTTTGATTGCAATAGACTATTTTATGATTTCTAGTAAAGGTCGCCTTAAATATTGCATGCTCTTTGTGCCCTTTCAATAGCATTTTTATTTTGAGTTTCTCTTTTGATGGGTTATATGTTAAGTTGTTTTAAGCAGATTAATTGTCTTTCACGATGACCTGTGTGAAATATGCGCACATTTATTTATTTTGTGCAATTCTTTACATTATCTTTGCAGCCTTTTCTCAAACTGACAAATTATGGGCTATCACAGTGCAAGACTCTGTGGTATACAATATAGGGCTTAAACCCACCTATTGCTTACCCAATATTTGGAGTCTCTGTCATTCAGCTTTGCTGCATCCTAAATGGACAGCAGAGGCCATGCGTCACTTCCTTTCCTTTCTCTATCACACGGACCAAGCACACATCGATTACATTTAATTGGTGTCCGTTTGCTTGTGTCTTAGTTAAAGTGCTAGTTGATTGAAGTGCTAATTTTTCACACATGTTGCTGCTTTCCTCTCCAACCCATCACTTCTCCATGTTGTTATCCCCTTCGTCCTACCCCTCCGTTCTTCCACTCTACTCAATTCAGCTCTACACATTACCATTCCACAACACATAATTCAACAACAAACCACATAATTACACAACACACCACATACATCCAATCCACACCACAGATCTCCACATTATGCTAAAAACTTCTACAGCACACCACATAATTAAACTCCACTACATATCACTCCACAACACAAAATACTATTTCACATAGTTACACTCCATTGCACACAATCCCACTCCACATAATTGCAGTACACTCATACCACATAACGAGCCACATAATTCAACTGCACAAAATTTCACTACACATGAATTCTGTATTCTGTCTTCTATTTCTCCATATACTTGATGTATTATGTATTTTTTATAGAGGAAATGTCATCACATGTATTAATTAAGTTTGTCAAGGAAAAATAAAAAACATTCCCAAAAAAATAGAGTACACCTATGATTGGTATGATCGACCCTATAAGTCCCTAGTAGATAATAGGGCAGGGGGAATTACAACTACCTGTTAGTCCCTATTATATAATAGGGCATGGACGCTAAGAGACCAGCAGCCCGTTCTGCACTTCCATGTGTGCACTGCTGAGCGCCTGAGGTCATTTTAAAAGCAGCCCTGTGCTGCAGCACTCCTTTCAAAAGTTAATTTACTGCAAGCTCAACTTTGGTGGCAGGGGCACTTAAAAATAATAATCTACAATTTTGTTGAATATTCAGAACACCCAAGGTCTCCCCTCGGTGTCCCATGGGGGAGTGGGAGGGGGGCCATGTAACTATATGCCCTGGTATTGGATAAATTGCACATTTCATTTTCCCCATCCTCAGCTACATAGGATAACATTGCAATCATTTATGAATTCATAAATATTGCTTGGAATTAAATAAAATATAATTCAAGGACTTAGGAGGATGGTATTGATAAATCCAACAATATGCTATTGCTGAATTTATACTAAATTGTTCAGAAGAGAAGTTATAAGACTTCCTTGTCTATAAACCAAAATTCAGCCTTCCTGTAGTCTTCCTCGATTATTCAGACTTAACAGAATTAGCCAGGTTGCTTTGATGAAGTGATAAGTTGCTCACCCAGGGAGCTGCTATCTGGTGGAGAGGGCTCTGCTACACATGAATGCCACAGCAGGGGGGAGGGGTCGTAAAGCATGAAGGACAGGTAGGCAATGCCAGGCACACCTACCTCCATCCCCTCTGACCCAGCCAGATGGGACGCTTAAGGAATGAATCTGCAGATGTTAGGGGGTGGAAAACTATGGAAATGAGCCATACTGACAGTTGGTTTTGTTAGCACTTCAAGCTCTGCTGAGATTTGAGCCATGTTGAATTTTGGAGGAATGGTGCTTTCTCGGAGAAGATTATATTACAATTTGGAGATTGTGGCCATGCTTTGGGGTGTTGCCTTCCACCTCATTGGACAGGTGTGCTCTCCTGCATGACCCCAGAGAACACTGAAAAAAATGTGAGAGGTGTAGGGCCTCTCAGATCTGCTGCTTGAAGTTCAGAGAAGGAGAAGGATTGTCACGCTGAAACCTTGATTTTCACCACCAGGCCCTATATTCTGACTGCATTATCTGGAACTACAGCCCTGTGTATGTACCTTTTTTCTTCTAAATGATTAAAGAGTGGACTCCCTGCAAGCTACAGGTTAACAGAGCTCACCTGCATCATCACCACCAAGAGTCCCCTGCCTGGAGTGTGTCTAGTGTCCAGGTGCATTGTGGGAATTGTTGTCCCATACTTTCAAGGACCATCTTGGAGCTTCCAGACCCTTGGATTGTGCTTGGACATTTTGGATCCTCAAGAGGAACTTCAGGAAGTAGTTTGAGAAGTTTGAAGCAACTTTGGAAAAAAGCTCCATAAGGTGACCGACGCATCCGCGAGAGTCAAGCTGGCCACCTTCAACTGCGACCCGTAACAGATTCCAGGTTCATCCCACTGAAGAGCTCTTGATGTCCAACAGTGAGAGTTTGACCGGGAGCTCCCTGAAAGTCAACCTAGCGAACCCCCACTGTATCCGGACTGGTGAAGAGCATTGAGGGACCCCAGAAGAAACAGCTCCAGAAAAGTTTTTAAGTCCAAAGGTAAAATTTAACCGGTGCCTCACGCTCAGTGTATCTGTGCAGGTCTCCATCATGGTCAGCCTGAAACTCAAGTCAAGTGCGACCAGATGCCCCAGGTTGGTGCTATAGGTTTCTAAGTACTATAAAGTGTTTATTCTTTAAAAAATCATATCTCCTGTTCCTACATTGTATTTTTGTTGTTTTGATGCCATTTCAAAGATAAATATATTTCCTATGTCTATAAATTAGTGGTGGATTTTTATTGTGAGTTGTGCCTTAATAATTTACTGATTTGTTTTTAAATGTTTTACCTACCTGTCTCCTAAGTTAAGCCTGCCTACTCAAAGCCAAGCTACCCATAGTTGAGCATGGAATAATTTATTGAGAACCTGTACTGAGACCTATACTGTGTCAGTGGCCTTCATGTCAGTTATAGATGCCTATTTACCACTATTACTAAACCACTTTCCAAAATGCATGAACACATATCAAAACATTGCAGTTCAAAAACTTACCATTAAAATATTTATTAAGTATAGTGGTGTAGTCGGAAGACATTCCACAACTCTGGAGCCAAAAGAGGGCAAAATATATACACCCCTTGGCGCCAAATGTTCATTAAGGGATTACCTGGAAGCAGTAATGGATATCATTGGCAAAGTAGTGATTGGCCAAGAACGTGAGTCAACCACACTATATCGAGGGTCTTACTTTTGACAATTAGGAGCCAAATCAAACATAAATGTAAAGTTGCAAAACATTGAGATTTTACCAAACAAAAAACGAAAGCTGTGTGGTGACCTACCCTGCTCATGAGTTAAAACGTCATAACGTCATACATTCTGCTAGAGGGGTTATGATGTCAAGTTCAGTGGTGTGTTCATGTGCCAAGTGATCCCACATTAAGCGTGTAACACAGTAAATTGTGATTGCAAT
Source organism: Triturus cristatus (assembly GCF_964204655.1). Lineage (NCBI taxonomy): Eukaryota > Metazoa > Chordata > Amphibia > Caudata > Salamandridae > Triturus > Triturus cristatus. The sequence goes on along the minus strand of NC_140589.1, from coordinate 136,356,290 downwards.
GGTAGATTACATGTAATATGAGTGCAAGGTAGTGGAACGTGTAAGAGAAATGGAATGATTTCTACATTTTTTTTTTTTTTATTTTTTTTTTTAAAGCTTTATTTAGATTTGCAAAATCAAACGATACACAAATGATAGCTGTGCGTTCACCAACGATAAAGTATGGAGGTTCATCATAAAATGATTTCTACATTTTCACATGATTGGTCTGGCAGTAAAGACAACTTTAACTCTCTTGCTAGATCTCTTGAAATGAACACAATAAATAAAATAATGCTACATAGACATACATAGAGGGGCCTTGGGTCAGCCTACATCAGCCATTGCTCTTTTGTTGTGTAATTCACATTACAGTTCAGCCGACAGTCATTGGCTTTTTTGGCAGTGCCAGTAAGCCACTAACATACTTTGTCATCTCACAGGACAGCAGTTGGGCACATGGAGAGCTGTGCACTGTAAGTAGTGACATTGTGCCTGTTTATGTTGGAGTGTACATTTGGGAGGGAGCAAAGTAGCCTCTCACATCAGTGACCATAGATAGGAAAATGTGCATTTTTAAGCAGATTAACCTGTACATTTTTATTTTTTATTTTACTCGGGGCGGGCCTTTTTGTTTTTGCTTTCATTTTGAGTAACCTCCAACAGTACATCTAAAAAAAAATCATAATTTCAAGAAACACTTGTTTCGCTTTAAAGACAGAATCACATTCCAAACATGTAGGGCCTGATTCAGGAAGGTAACTTACACTTTATAGTAATTTACATTTTTTAGAAAGTTTACTATTTTTTTGTTTATTCACAAAATCCGACTGCAAGTTATTGTTAGAAAAAAAACTGTAGTATGTCCAGCACCACATATGTCCACAAACTGATACTGCAACAGCCTCCCTTAGAAAATAATGAGGTAGGGAATCAAAATAAACCACCAATGGACATAATCTTAAATTTAATGATTTAAAATAGGTACAAATATAAATACATATAATTTAATGTTACAAAATATATACAAATAGTACATGTTTATTACAAAATTAAAAACTATTTTAAGACCCTATTTTGATATAAAAATAATGTAACAATTTTGATTAAAAATAACTAAATTAATGTTAAACAATTCTATATACCACTTTTACTAATTATTAAAGCATTATGAAACAATGTTTTCCTTAAGGTGGGAATTTAATTTTTAATTTAAACTTTGGAGACATATTTCAATTTAATTTAATATACTTCTATTAATTAAAGATTTATTTCAAAATCAGGTAACAGTGCAGTAGCAAGTTTTGATTTTATTATACATTTAAGATAAACTTAGAAAATGAAGTTACATTATTATTCAATATAAAATATATTTAATATTTATTTTTTAGTTAAAATATTTTTTTTTTAAAGTTTCCATATACCTTACCATAGGGAGACTATAGTAGATCTCTACAATATACAGTGCCTCACGTGACTAATGAAATATTAGCCGGGCCCTCTGGCACCAATGACATAACCACAGTAATACATCTCCCTAACACTGGTTGAATTACTATGCAACCGCCAGCTTAGTTGAAATATGTTTTTTAAATGCAACAATTTTCTCTTCATTGCCATGTCAATTTCTGAAAATAAAAGAGTGTGATAATCAATAGAAAATCAACCTAAGGTGATTCTCCTAAATTCCAGACTTGATGCCAGAAAGACCAAATCTACCTGACTTTTAAATAAAACCCTCACTCACCAACATAGTTGGTGACATGCTTCATCATGGGGTTTAGCCAGGGGTGCCTTATGCACCTCTGGTGTGCTTCGACGCTTGTTTTAGAGCGGAGCAACCAACTTTCAGCTAAAGAAGTGAGGTAATTTAGTGAGTGAAAATCAAGAAAAGGGGGTTAAAAGTCCTGTGTCATCTACCAGAACAATTTAATAGTGGCGAGACAAGGACAGATTAAAAAGTAAAGAAGGATAATAACTCCTGGCGTTAAATTGGTCAGGTTTATGCTAAAGATAATCGGGTGGTCGACATGTTTCAGCTTGTCAATGTGTTTTACTAAGCTTTCATCAGGACCTCATTTTGAAAAAACACCTTGGCGGTATAAGCACACTAAGGCTTACCCTGACCTCAGGTGTATCGAACCGATACACTCACGGTTTACAGTGGAGGTCTTCAACTGATTCGAAGGAAACCTCGTAATGTATTTGATGGTAGAAAAATACTCCTTAGGCGAGAAGGCGGCTTGCGGGACTACAGAACAAGTCGTCCAAGTCCTCAGCCAGGCTATTTCACCTACATGGGACCGCCGAGCCCGGGGCTCGGCGGTCCCATGTAGGTGAAATAGCCTGGCTGAGGACTTGGACGACTTGTTCTGTAGTCCCGCAAGCCGCCTTCTCGCCTAAGGAGTATTTTTCTACCATCAAATACATTACGAGGTTTCCTTCGAATCAGTTGAAGACCTCCACTGTAAACCGTGAGTGTATCGGTTCTATACACCTGAGGTCAGGGTAAGCCTTAGTGTGCTTATACCGCCAAGGTGTTTTTTCAAAATGAGGTCCTGATGAAAGCTTAGTAAAACACATTGACAAGCTGAAACATGTCGACCACCCGATTATCTTTAGGATAAACCTGACCAATTTAACGCCAGGAGTTATTATCCTTCTTTACTTTTTAATCTGTCCTTGTCTCGCCACTATTAAATTGTTCTGGTAGATGACACAGGACTTTTAACCCCCTTTTCTTGATTTTCACTCACTAAATCACCTCACTTCTTTAGCTGAAAGTTGGTTGCTCCGCTCTAAAACAAGCGTCGAAGCACACCAGAGGTGCATAAGGCACCCCTGGCTAAACCCCATGATGAAGCATGTCACCAACTATGTTGGTGAGTGAGGGTTTTATTTAAAAGTCAGGTAGATTTGGTCTTTCTGGCATCAAGTCTGGAATTTAGGAGAATCACCTTAGGTTGATTTTCTATCGATTATCACACTCTTTTGTTGTTTTTCATTGACTTTGGGGGATTAAGAGTGTAGCTCAACCCTCTCTCTCTTGTTGTTCCTATATATAATTTCTGAAAATAAACATATTTTTTTTATCAAATAGGACTTCAGTTTTGGGAAAAAGAACTCAGTTTTCCAAATATCTTTTGTAAAAGAAACATAATTTATGCTTTCAAAATACCAGTTTAAATTTTTAGTAACTATGCGGTCACCAGACATCAGCCTTTCATTTTCATCACATGCTCATGCGTGCAAATGATTCATAGAGTCACAATCTGCTCCAAATGTTCACCCTTTACACTCACATACCACGGATGCTCACCATGATACCAAGGATGCCCATCAAATGCCAATAATGTTCACCATTATTTCAGAAGCACCACTGTGTGAAGGCTGAACACCATAGAGGCCAGGGTGCTCACAGTGCATTAGTAATTGCCATTATTATGCCAGGAATGGGCACTCATTTGTCAAGAGTGGACAAGAATAGGTCAGTAATTCCCCCAATATGCCAATGATGACTGCCAACATGCTCAACTTACTAGGAAAACCCAAAATATATCTATTATTTTGCCAGGAATGAACACAATTTTGCTAGAGAGGAGCCTGATTTGATGGGAAGTAACAAAGAGTTTTTGAGGTCCTTGACACCAGGCATGGATTTCAGTAGGGCAACACTGATTATCAGGGCGAAACACAATGCCAAAAAATCAGGCAGAGAGATGCACAAAAATGTGCACTCATTCATGCACAGAAACATGAATGTACAGTGAGGCTTGGAAGTGAGTCTTCGTTTTGGATCGCGCCCCTGATCTCCTTAGCTCCTGGACTGATCATACATCCAACTCACACACTTTCCCTCTTGGTCCTGATGGCCCACACTTCGGTGTCTCCGCTCTGGTTCCAGCTCTGACTACTGCTGGCACTCTTATTATCTAGCTCATTGCTCACACGCATAATGTGACTGAGAGTGGGGCCCCAATGGGTCCACTTTCCTAGTAACTTTACTAGACTGAGAGTGGATGCATTTGGTCATGTTGCAGGCCCTACACTTTTGTATTTTTGTGTCTTAGCATGAGGCTCTGCCATTGCTTTGGTTGTTTGCAACTCTAAATATCATTCCATAATCCCTCTGAATGATGTACTTGGCTGAGCTTCACTTTTGAAGAGCAACTTCAGAGGGGTTGATGCGATACCAGTTGCTTCCAAGTTACTCATTGGAGCCATTTAACCATGTTAAATTTGTCCCAAAAACGTGATTCTCTTAAACTCAAAATTCAATTTACTTTCTTGGATTTGCAAATATTTAACTAGCACTTTGGAGGCCATGCCTTAAAACCAGCATTAAAATGTTTTGACACTAAAATTGTTTCACCTCTGATGTATGGAGCTGTATCAAGTCTGAGCAGTGGCAATATAAGATTAGATCTGTTAAAATGTCAAGTCCTTAGACGTCCACTGCACTTGTAAAGTTCAATTTCTCACCTTGACTAAGACTTAAACTGGGATGATAGTGATTAGTTTGTTTATAAGGGAACAAGCCCTGAATTAATGCATTGGAGCAGAGCAGGTAGAGAGGAGCACCATTCTGAGCCTGATTTGGTGGGAAATTAAAAAAGCTGTGAAAGGAATATCAACCTGGACCTTTTCTTTTGCAAAAGATGCTGAACACCAGTTTTGTATAAATATACCTGTGAATTTAGAATATCAAAGCAGGAACAAATCAATGCATGCCTTCTGCTGTAAACAACTACAGTACACAAGAATTTGGATAAGTTGGGGAGTATAAAATTGCTTGCGCTTCTAACCAATAGAAATGAAGTTCACAACGATCAATAAGATCGCCATTACAGAAAAGGGTTAGACAATTATTTACAAAATTGTATTCAAGTGACATTCACATACTCCTGGATTACACCTAGATTACTGTTGGCTCAAATAAATATTGCCGGTCGTGCAGGTCATGTAACGTGGCTTTGTTCTGGATTATAGGATGTGCGGAAAAGCCTCTTAGTAAATCGCTTGAATATCAATGGCATTCATGACATGAACCCGACCTTGGAATTATTAGACTGGGGTTAAAGTATCATGATTGGTAGTATGTTAGAAAGTGATTTCAAATGTGCAGAAAAACCCTTTCAGTGGTGCCCTTTTGAGAGAGTTTGGGTGGTACTCAATGCTAATGCAATCGTCTTGGAATAGAGAGTCTTCTATTTGATTATTGCAGACGCTTTTGTCTATTTGATGTTTGCATATGCTTTCATTACAGTCTTTGATTCCTACATTAATGGGCAAGATGTATTTTGGTAGATAATTAGTGGTCGTCGGGCTCAATGTCCAATCCCGCACAATTATTATATATCGTTTTCAATTTTAGCATCGACGTTTGTAGGTCTGGCATTAGCCAATAACTTTTAATATTTTTATAAAGATATAAACTACATAATATAACATACACTATGTACTATCTTTTTTATTCCCTACAGACTTGCATACAGAAGCTTTTGCTCTGCCCTATTCGTCCATTGGTCTACTGTAGTGTCATTCACATTTTGCCTCCGCCCACCACAGCATACAGTATGGGACCCAGAGACATCCCATTTCAGCCATTGGTTTACCTGATTGAGTGACGGCATTCTGACCTTTCAAAGTGCACAATCCTCAATACGCAGTCCCCTTCAGTGCCAGAGACTACTTGTGCAATGCTGGCTTTTACATGAAAAGCTCACTTTTACTTTTAAATAATGCTTGCTTTGCTTAGGTGAGAGCCAGGTAGCTCTTCTGACACTGCTATCATACTGGGTTTCACACGTGTTTCCATACACAAAACACTCGCAAGAAAAATAATCATTGGCGAAGCTATACGTTCAGCAGCCAACACCAGACCCCTTGACTTTGCCATGCTACTTAATTGTTATTCTGTAAAATTATGAATTATGAATTATTGATGTTTCATGTTGATGCAGATGCTGGTTTCTTTAGCACTTGGCTATATTAGGATGCAATCTTTAAGAAGCAATAAATAGTTTGACATTGTGCTGTCAGATCCCACTCCTCTGACAAGCCGGGGAGGCTTGAAACTTTGCTGAGAGATCCCCCGCAGGGTATAACATACTCTGACTGAAGTAAAATAAATCCGAGTAAGTGAATTTGCTGGTCTCGTGTGCCTCCCAGAAGCAGCGAGAGTTTTAGTAATTACATTTTTATTTAGATCAGCTCTCAAGACTTATTAATGGCTGTGGACATCGAAAGCACGAATACTGAATACGGAGTACACTCTTTGATTAAAGTCAGGATTTATGGGAAAACATTAAGCATTAGCAAAAGGATATCAGTGTCAAAGTCAAGCAACACATACATATGCAAACCTTACCTCATTTCACCCAGTAGCTGAGAAACCCAAAGATCTGAGTTCCAAGGTCAGTGTCTCCTCTCCTTGATTTTCTTCTTGAATAGAGAACTTGTGTTGGATTTAGACTGCATAACGCCTGTGCATTTCCTGTGATTATGTGCAGTGCAACAGAGGCATTATGTTGCATTCTTTCATCCATTAATAGTAAGGGCCTCATTTGGATGTCGGTCGGAAAGCCTCCGACCACTGGACGGAGGCTTTCCGACCGACATCCATGGTTTAAATTTCGACCGCCTTATTACAAAGAAGTCTGTTGGAGTTTAAACTGGCCGTTCAATCCGACTGGCTTCTGAGGTGCTCAAGGAGCCTGTCAGGCAGTCGAAAACCAATCATAATCCCTTATGGGCGGTGTTTCCACTATCAGGATTATGATGTTGGTATCCGACAGGCTATCATTGTTAGGCTTTCTGACATCAAAAGCCTGTCGGAAAGCGACTTTGGGGGTCCATAGAAGGGACCCCTTTTCTTCGCAGTCTACAGTTGTGGGCCGGGTGCACCCCTGTGAATTCCTGCACTGTGTGGCAGGCACCCCGAGGTGCCTGCCACCCAGGACAGGGAGTTACAATAACTCCCATTTGTCTATGGGAGCGTGTGCTGCGGCTGGTTTACGACTGCCACACAAGCTCCCATAGGGAAATGGGAGTTTGCGACTGCACCATGTGTTGCATTTCAGACCGCCGACTCGAGGTCAGTAGGTTCCGAAGTGCAGAGATGTTGGTCTGTGGCAACGCCGACCGACATCATGAGCATGCCCTAAGTGTAGTGAGCGTGCCCCAGTGTCTGATTATGAGTCATTCTTTTCAGGGGTAGCTTCTCCAGTTTCTGATTTCTTCTCTATCTACTATCCCAATGCTGTGTTTTCACAGAGCTCTGCCTTGGCAAACCAGCTGCTCCTGCTCCCTCACCTTCACTGATACATTACTCCAGAGCCTAGAGCTAGTTGGAAGGCTGGAGACCTGAGGGACAACCACTTGCAAACCACCACCAAGGTTTATAACACAGCTTGTGTATTTGTAAAGTGCGCGTTCCCCCCAAAGATATCTTGGTGCTGAATAGCAGATGTGTATTGTTACCCAACCCAACAGTACTCATATTATGGCCCCCAGAAGTATGAGAGGCTGAGTGGACCTGCAGGATTTGAACCTGTGACCATTAGGTCAAACACAGTCCCCTACAGTGGACGCATTAACCCACTAAGCCATCAGACCCAGCTCATCCTGACCTTTGCCTGTTCCCTCAGGTAGAGGAAGGATCAGATCTCTTTCAAGGGTGTCCCAGTTACCCTCAGCATCTTCTTCTAGGTGCTAAGGAGAATGTTGTGCTTCACAGTCCCCCCCACTGCTTACCGGTCTGAAGGTGCCAAATGAGTACCTTCCTAATGTCCTGTAAGGCTGCTTCAGTCCGCATGGGAGTTCTCGATCCTGATATTAGGGAGCCCTGGATGATGCTCCTCCCAACAAAGAACTGAGGTTGGCTTCTGCCCTCCTTTTCTTCCAAAGGTTTCAAGGGGCTCACTGTGGAGAAATAAACCGGAACAAAGTGAATGAGGAGCTTTTCGGTGATACTTTCAAGCGTTTGGAGCTCTTTTAGGTTACCTGCCAAAAGTCGTCTACGAATTAGACTGGAGTGAACTGGGCAATACATTGTTCATGGAACTGGTCGCTATTTTAGTAGGTTTTGCAACTTAGGGTAGATTGCTGCTGAATGGAACATATTACTGAGGTCTGTCAGCTGGTCTTCAGCTCAGATTCTCAATATTCAGTCTGCTGATTTTTTTTATTCAAAGTCTGGTCAGGCTACCTCAGTAGGTCAGGCTTTGCGTCAAAATCTGTGAACGCTTGCGCTGATCAGACCACATTGATATCCCCTTAATGCAAGACAGCGTAAAGTGACTTTGGCTCTGTAGAAAGGGCTCCTTCTCATCACTAAACACCTTTTGCACTGGAAAGTAAGTCACTGTGACCTCGCTGGTTACCATATGACGGTGACGGGAACAAAGCAGGAGTAACTCTGGGCCTTGGATCACAAATGCCCCAAAAGTCAGCACAAAAGGTCACTCGCTACACGCCGTGTGGCAGAAACCTCGAACACTGGTGTTTTACTCAAAGTAGGGTTGCTGTAGGAGATAAGGGGGCAAGAGATACAGCTTATTAAAACATAGAGCGTGTCGGTCAATAGTTAGGGAGTGAATGCGTTGCTCTCTGGCTTCGACGCCTCGTCACGAGCAGTAAGCGCTATAGAAATCCAATTACAATCACAATTGTCGTTTTTATCATGAAGACAACTGTGTTCAAGGAGTTCAGACAACATGTGATAACAGAGAATGGCGTACCGGCATTTCATCTATTCACAGGCCACAGCTACATGTTTTTGTTTATTTTGTATATTTTTTTTAAAAGCAGCTGCCCTGTGCGCATTAAAAAAACTTCCTACTCAAGAAAGAAGTTTCTCGAACATGCAGGTGGATTTTATACATGCGCTACATGCTTTAATAGAAATCTAATGGAGGAACTCGCAGTAGCCGGAGGAAATGTAAAACTGGTGTTGGCTTGCGGCATTAATTTCACACCTGCTGATGTTCCATTAGTAACTCAAAATGAGAGACCGTAATCGCTCTGGAGACGGCGATCGGTCGACAGATTTATACTGCTGCAGACACGGGCAGTCTATTGTACCGAAAAAAACGGATGCATTTAATAAATACTTACATCTGAAACCTTAAACCAATATCCTCTTTCAATCTACAACACAACCCTCTTATCATGTTTTACAAAACACTATTGCAACCACGGAGGTTGACTTTATTCAGTTCAGTTTAATGTATTCGTTTGAAGCCAGGGTATCTGAAGTTTTTTTCTTTCTCGCCGCGTGGCTAAGAATGTGTGGCGCGCGAGCTCGCGCACGCGCACAGAAGATATGGTAACCAGAAGGTAATGAATTTGTTATTTTCATTATCAGGCACGCTAACCTGTAACATCTAAAATAGACAGGTAGTAACTAAACGAGATGTCCTATGATGAATGATTTATAAAACATAATTTAAAAAAAGGTAATTATCAGAATAACAACTTCAACGTACAGTAATGAACCTGGATAGTTACACCATGTGAAAGTAACAGTTTAATCACCTCGATCTGAGCATTACGAGTGGTTTAAATAGCAAATCCCGATGGCTGCCTAGCTTATGGAGTGGTAACAAAATTGAAGTTGTTCACAAACTTGTCCAAAAAGACTTAGACACATTGGGTAAAAAATAAAAAAAAAAACAGCTTCCTGGTAAAAGAAGGCACAATTTGAACTTCAGAGAGCGTTTTGGCTTGAGGCAGTACAACATGACACAAGTGTAGTCACCAGAGAGGCTAATAAAGGAGGAAACAATGGGGTAATGAATAGTGGTGACTATGAACAAGAAGTTTACTCGCAATTAAATGATGTAAATTGCTATGAGAAATTACGGTATCATCCAATATTTGAATTAACAAGTAAAGTAAACAGGACTCTGAAAACATGGCATGATACCTGTCTGTTAGACAAAGATGAATACTTATATCTACGGTTAGACAGACCCAGATGTCCCTGCCTCTACACCCTTCCCAAATTTCAAAAACACCTTCTCTTTCCACCGGGGAGGCCCATTGTGTCTGGTAAAGGTGGACCCACAGAAAAGTTATCGGAATTTATAGATATCTTTCTACAACCCTTGGTATCTAACTTGCATTCGTTCATCAAAGACATGAAACTTATATTGAGTCTATTAAGTGATATGAGTTAGGAACCCAGGATGGCAATGGTGACACTGTAGCACTTTATTCTAGTACCAAAAATGACTGGGGTATAAAGGCATTAAGGCGTATCCTGGGTGGCAGGCCTGCCAGCCTCTGGGACCACATGGAGATGTTAATCTCTGTGACAGAACTGTTCCTAAATGATCATTTATTTTTCTTCAAAGACGACTGGTACAGACAGACTCAGGGTGTGGCCATGGGCTCCAGGTTCTCTCCTTCGTACACAAACCTCTTCATGGGTTGGCTGGAGGAGGAGTGGATCTGGGGCCCAGGTGGCAGTTAATGGAACAAATCAATCTTATACTGGGGACAATACATCGATGACTGCTTCATAATATGGACAGGCCCCATAGATGGACTACAGCAATTCTGTACATACCGTAACACTAATAATGCTAACATCAGGTTCACTTACCAATTTAGGTCGGAGAAGTAGGGGCCCGATTCACAGAACTAACTTAAGACAAAATCCTAAACTTACTTCTCATGGTAGTCACAGAATGCACTTACGACTGTCCTAAGTGTACGTCCCCACTCGGGCCGGAATTTCCGCACCTGGAGTGTAAGCTCCACACCCGGAGCGGAATTACCACCATCAGGCCAGAATCTCTGCTTCCGGGCTGGAATACCCACAATCTGGTGTTAATTGACTATATCTGATGCATTGTGAGTATTGAAGCCTGGAAGCGGAGATTCCGTCCCGATGGTGAAAATTCCGCTCCGGGTGTGGAGCTTACACTCCGGGTGCAAAGCGTACACTCCGGGTGTGGAGCTTGCACTCCGGGTGCGGAAGTTCCGGCCTGAGTGCAGGCGTAAATGTAGAACAGTCGTAAATGCATTCTGGTAATACCATGAGTAGTAAGTATAGGATTTTGTCTTAAGTTAGTCCTGTGAATCGGGTTCATTGTCATTTTTGATGTAGAACTGTTTATACAAAACAGCGTATTACATAGCAAATTATCCCACAAACCCATATCGAGCAATTCCATCTTGCGCACATCTAGTGCACATCCCAAACACCAGATTCAATCTATCCCCTACGGAGAAATGATACGCGCTGGATAAAACTGCAGTGAGGATTGTGGTTTTCAGACCTCTTTAGAGGACATGGAAACATGATTTATACAAAGGGGGTACCAAGCAAATGACAATAGTCTGGCACACAGTAAGATTTTGAAGATGACACGTGGGGAGACACTGAGGCAAACCACATCCAAAAGAGCACAAGAGACACAGAAGAGAATGATCACAGGCTACACAGGACTTTCAAATATGATATAAAAACCTATGAACAGACATTGGCATATCCGTACAGCCGATAAGACACTTGAGGACTGTATCACGGCAAGACCAGACATTACCTTTTGCAAGGAGAGCTCTCAAAATGCCATCTTAAGTCCAAGCTATCCCACCACACCATCATGTTGGTTATCCCAAAATACCAGAGGATTTCATAAATGTGGCTACTGTGGCATGTGCAAATGGGCATCAGACAAAATCAAAAAATTCGGAACAGACCCTTAGAACCTGTATGAGATTTCTACTAATATCAATTGCAATACTAAGTATGTTATATATGTGAATGCCTGTAAGTGTGACCGAAAAGCAGGGCAGGACTGGCTGTAGCGGGCACCGGGCAATCCCCCGGTGGGCCGCACGGGTGGGGGCCGGGTTTGGACCCCTGGGGGCTGTTTTTGTTACTAGGCCGTTTTTGCAGCATAGCTGCAAAATCGGCCCAGTTACAAAATTGGCCGAAAACCGGCCCTGGCAAAGAGCTCGGCGGCACCCCTAACCTCCCAGGGGGGCCGGCCGAGCACTTTGCCAGGGCTGGTTTTGGTTCCCAGTATGGCCCTGCCGAATATTAGGTTCCTGAAAGAAAGAGTGAGTGAACACATGGGGGCACTCAAACATGTGGATGATAGATATCCCATAGCAGTACATGCAATGAACTGCAATGCAGAGGCACAACAAAAGTTTCTGATTCTATGGAATAGAACACCTTTCTAGCGTTCCCCCTGGTGGCAACAAAGAAGAATTACAACTGTGCAGGGGAGAGACAATATGGATAATGCACTTTAAAGCAGTAAAAGAGGGACTGAACCTTGATCATGAACTAAAGTACTTCTTGGGGGACTGAACAGACATAACAAGTAATCTAAATTCTTGGGTTTCTTTACCAGGAAACCTCATCCGTTTCCCATCTTAATAATTTGAATCCACTATGGGTGATCTTATGCCCACCACCGTGCGGTTCCAGGCATTTAATTTGAATGTGTGACCAATTTACCTATTATTGGTACCACACAATAACAAGACTTTGCGGTCCCAACTGTAAAGGACATCTAGTATGCAATATATACTCAGGATGTAATTTCAGGAAAAAGCAAACATTTGTTTTTCCCATTGGCTCCATTGGCTCCTTAAATTAATTTCAAAGCGGCTGCTCTTTTTATTTGAATTAATTCTATAATATTCACATGAGAAAATGACAATGAGGGGCCCAGAGGCCCAAAATACATCTTACAGCTAACCCAGCACGTTGCAATATGGCTGGCGTGGACGTACCCTTCATCACTGACTCTCCTTTCAATGGGACAAATCTGGGTTCTCCTGTAACAAAATTAATTTATAGATCGTTTGTTACATTTTTACATTGAATAGGAGTCTCTGGACTTATATAAATGCAACATGAACTGCAAAATCTGGTTCAACCTACGAATAATTATCTGAACTTCAGATTTTACAAACACAGAAGCACCTATAGTTACTAAACGTGGCTCATTCAAATATGGTGGCCCCGCTGAACTGCTTTTAATCATATAACGTTCCGACTTCGTGTTATTCCGTCATCACTTACACACAAGTGATAATCTGACTCGCTCAGATGTGCTGACCACTATCTTTTCAGTTGAGAGAACTGCTTGACCTAATTCAGGGGCGTAATAAACACCCCCGCAGCCCCCGCGGTGCGGGGGGGCCCCCAGTCTTCGGTTAGGTGAAGGGGGCCCCCTCAGCTCTTCGGTAAAGAGCTGGGAGAGAAAGGCTTGCTGTAGAAAGCAGGTGCAGTCTGCAGCTGGCTCTGAGCTCCTCGCGCTGACCCAGGGCAGGACTGAAGAGAAACAAAGTAACAAGTTACATTGTTTCTCTTCAGCCAGAGCCCGGCCGGAAAAGGGATGGGGGTGGGGGCCCCAGAGAGAGCATTCCCCACAAGGCACAGCCTCTGAGAAGGGAGGAGGCAGCACAGAGCTGACAGGGGAAGGAGAAGGACTGCAGCTCCAGGAACAGGACTGTGTTGGGACGCATTGGAAGGTAAGCAAGCATTGGAAATGCAATTGGCTTCGCAGTCTCCCTGGATGGCACGGAGTGTTTCCTCGGTGGCCTGCAGTGTCCCCGATGCTGATAGTGAACATGGAAACGTTCCCATATCTCCACAGAAGAGATAAAAAGAAAATGGCTCAAGAATGTTTGAAAATGGATGTACGTGTACAAAATGACAGAGAGTACTTTTTTTAATAGTTCAATATAGCGTCAGCTCGTCCCCAAGGTATTGGAGCGCTTTACACGAGCACCAGTTATATTACACAAGGCCACACTTATTTTTAAGCACGGGGATAGTAAGTGATTTGCCCAGAATCACAGGATGTTGAACCAACGCTGAGACTCGAGCATGATCCCCCAGTTCCAAAGTCAGCATCTCTGGCTGTTATGCCACATTTCATTTGTGTCAGTGGTCTTCCCAGTTGCAAAGGAAGGGAGAACATGTCTGTGGTTGTTGCACATTTTGGAGCGACATTTGAGACCAAGTGCAAAACTATCTGGAGCCTTCAGCAAAATTCTATTTTTTCTGTTTTTTGCTCCCTCCTTGGAATTAATTGGTAATATTTGATGCTTTTGGTGTCAATTTGGCACTGTCTGGTGCTGGCACCCTCGGCACCTGCCTAGTATTATTGACTCGCTTTATCATCAGCCCTTTTATTTACTTTTAGACTCTGGCCATGGGCGTACGTACCAATGGTGCCGCATGTGCAGTGGCATCGGGCCTAGGAATGGGAGGGGCACACTGACTACAGCTGTCTTTCAGTACCCAACCAGGAGCCAGGGGGCACTTTCACCTCCTTAAATGAGGGCGCGTGAGGCTCGTGCTATGCCACTGACTCCAGCTTAAATGAAAAACTCACATTTTAGGGGCCTCCGGAGTACTATAGAGTTACGGGAAGTCATTCCCAGGTTCCACAGCACAGACCCTTCATTTTCTTTTTTTTAAATACATTTTAGGTATTCAGTTTCCGCCCATGCTGTGCACTTTTTATTTTATGTTTGTTTTCCTATGAATTCTATTTCTTGCTATTCACATTGGTAATATTTTTTATTGAAGAATCCAATAAAGAGCAGGTTATAAATTGGTACTTAAAGTCTAATGAAACAGAGAAGGAGCCCAGAACAGCAACAAAATGCTAAAAATAATTGAGATATATTCAGGTAAATAAATGGGACTGGAGTGTAGCAAACAATCACCAGTCATATGGGAGAGAGTAGGACACACATAAGAAGGGAAGGACATTATGGGTGGAAGGGGAGAATCCATGTAAGATGTCATATCTAATAAGTATTGGCAAAGCCAATAGGTCTGACGTTGGTTGCAGGACTATTGGCTGTACCAATGTATGTTTCTTTTGCTGTAGTTTATTATGACTTTATTGTTCCAAGATGGCTAATGGATGCTGAGACAAGAAAGACATGAAGAAATCATTGAAATACGAAAGGGTGTAAATACAGTGGGTGGACAGTGGTGTATGAGAGACATCGAAACACTACAGGGTGTAAATACAGTGGGTGGACAGCGGTCTATGAGAGACAATGAAATACAGGGTGTAAATACTGCAGGTGGACAGTGGTGTATGAGAGACAATGAAATACTAAAGGGTGTAAATACAGTGGGTGGACAGTGGTGTATGAGAGACAATGAAATACTACAGGGTGTAAATACAGTGGGTGGACAGCGGTGTATGAGAGAAAATGAAATACTACAGGGTGTAAATACAGTGGGTGGATAGAGATGTATGAGCGACAATGAAATACAGGGTGTAAATACTGTAGGTGGACAGTGGTGAATAAGAGACAATGAAATACTACAGGGCGTAAATACAGTAGGTGGACAGTGGTGTATGAGAGACAATGAAATGCAAAAGGATGTAAATACTGTAAGTGGACAGTGGTGAATAAGAGACAATGAAATACAGGGTGTAAATACAGTAGGTGGACAGTGGTGTATGAGAGACAATGAAATATTATAGGGTGTAAATAAAATGGGTGGACAGCAGTGCATGAGAGACAATGAAATACAGGGTGTAAATACAGTGGGTGGATAGTGGTGAATGAGAACCAATGAAAAACTACAGGGTGTAAATACAGTGGGTGAACAGTGGTGAATGAGAGACAATTAAATACTAAAGGGTGTAAATACAGTGGGTGGACAGCAGTGTATGAATGACAATGAAATACAGGGTGTAAATACAGTGGGTGCGACAGCAGTGTATGAGAGACAATGAATTACAGGGTGTAAATACAGTAGGTGAACAGTGGTGAATGAGAGACAATGAAATACTACAGAGTATAAATACAGTAGGTGGACACTGGTGAATGAGAGACAATGAAATACGAAAGGGTGTAAATACAGTGGGTGGACAGCGGTGTATGAGAGACAATGAAATACAGGGTGCAAATACAGTAGGTGGACAGTGATGTATCAGAGACAATGAAATATTACAGGGTGTAAATAAAATGGGTGGACAGCAGTGCATGAGAGACAATGAAATACAGGGTGTAAATACAGTGGCTGGACAGTGGTGAATGAGAACCAATGAAATACTACAGGGTGTAAATACAGTGGGTGAACAGTGGTGAATGAGATACAATTAAATACTAAAGGGTGTAAATACAGTGGGTGGACAGCAGTGTATGAATGACAATGAAATACAGGGTGTAAATACAGTGGGTGCGACAGCGGTGTATGAGAGACAATGAATTACAGGGTGTAAATACAGTAGGTGAACAGTGGTGAATGAGAGACAATGAAATACTACAGGGTATAAATACAGTAGGTGGACGGTGGTGAATGAGAGACAATGAAATACGAAAGGGTGTAAATACAGTGGGTGGACAGCGATGTATGAGAGACAATGAAATACAGGGTGTAAATACAGTGGGTGGACAGCAGTGTATGAGAGACAATGAAATGCAGGGTGTAAATACAGTGGGTAGACTGGTGTGTGAGAGATAATGAAATACTACAGGGTGTAAATACAGTGGGTGGACAGCGGAGTATGAGAGACAATGAAATACAGGGTGTAAGTACAGTGGGTGGAGAGTGGTGTATGAGAGACAATTAAATACTACAGGGTGTAATTACAGCGGGTGGACAGTTGTGTATAAGAGACAATGAAATACTACAGGGTGTAAATACAGTGGGTGGACAGCGGTGTATGAGAGACAATGAAATACTACAGGGTGTAAATACAGTGGGTGGATAGAGATGTATGAGCGACAATGAAATACAGGGTGTAAATACTGTAGGTGGACAGTGGTGAATAAGAGACAATGAAATACTACAGGGCGTAAATACAGTAGGTGGACAGTGGTGTATGAGAGACAATGAAATGCGAAAGGATGTAAATACTGTAAGTGGACAGTGGTGAATAAGAGACAATGAAATACAGGGTGTAAATTCAGTGGGTGGACAACGGTGTATGAGAGACAATGAAATACAGGGTGTAAATACAGTGGATGGACAGTGGTGTATGAGAGACAATGAAATATTACAGGGTGTAAATAAAATGGGTGGACTGCGGTGTATGAGAGACAATGAAATACTACAGGGTGTAAATACAGTGGGTGGACAGTGGTGAGTGAGAACCAATGAAATACTACAGGGTGTAAATACAGTGGGTGGACAGTGGTGAATGAGAGACAACGAAATACTACAGGGTGTAAATACAGTAGGTGGACAGTGGTGAATGAGAGACCATGAAATACTACTGGGTGTAAATACAGTAGCTGAACAGCGGTGAATAAGAGACAATGAAATACTGAGTGTAAATACAGAAGGTGGACAGTTGTGAATAAGACAATGAAATACTACGGGGCGTAAATACAGTAGGTGGACAGTGGTGAATGAGAGACAATGAAATACAAAAGGGTGTAAATACAGCGGGTGGACAGTTGTGTATGAGAGACAATGAAATACTACAGGGTGTAAATACAGTAGGTGGACAGTGGTGAATGAGAGACAATGAAATACTACAGGGTGTAAATACAGTAGGTGGACAGTGGTGAATAAGACAATGAAATACTACAGTGTGTAAATAAGGTTGCACGACATAGACCATGAATGAAGACAGAGCAGGGAGTAAACACAGTGGGCTCTGAAGTCGTGACCCGCAACTGTCCTGCAGAGAACTGTACGCCACAGCCCCATAGCCAATTACAGACCCCGCATCACGCATAAAGGTCAAGCTATTTTTATTCTCTAAAATGTCTCCCCATACTTTCCTAAATAAATAACCATTCCAGGATGGTTGATATGCATTTGACCTGTGGAAGGGTACACGGGACAGATGGGTGTCCTTGTGTACTGTGGGAAAGGCTGTGACGAGAGTGGGTGGACTGTTAAAGAGACAAACAAGGAAGCCGTTCATATCTTGTTCTCTCTTTTCCATAGTTGCCTTTGTGTAGAAAAAACAATCACTAGTTAAAGAAGGGAGCTTGTCACGGCCACTAGTGAAATTCTACAGAGCTACACCATTTCAACACCAGCAATGTTCCATGATTGTGTACTTAATAAATAAAATAACCTGACATAATGTTGGCCAAATGTGCTCACCCATGGTATGATGGAGCCCAAACCGCGTAAAATGCCGGCACTGGCATAATAGTGGTAATTCCTGTCTGATTGCGTGGTGCACAGCCCTCATGCTTGCTTCGGCATAATGGCGGTAATTCTTGGCATAAGATTGGCACATATGACATGCAACTATGACACATAGATATTCAAGGCGGAATCTATCATGTGTTTTAGTGGTTCATGACAATAATTGAACGTTTTCACAAAAAAGATAACTTCTTTATTTAGGGAATTTTAATTATTTTTCAAGAAGGCAAAGCTGGTATTTAATAGCAAAACGTGTCTGCTTTCATAAGCTGACAAGCTGATATTTTGGAGACAAATGACTGAATTTATTTAAAGCTGAAATTTGAGTGGTTAAAGGGCCCACTTGGGAAGGCCAACCCCGAACACTCCTCTTTCACTTTGGTGTGCTTGCTGTACTCACTTGCTCCTTCAACTTGGTTCTCAGCTTTTCCTTACACCACTTTTAGGATTCACCAGCCGCCACTGGTGCATGCGCAGCAGGCCCCTGACCTGAGAGCTCCTGACTGAATCCGTGAGCGTGGGGGGCCCCCTCCATATGGGGGCCCCCTCCATATTCTTTGCAGGGGGGCCCCCTCAAGTTTCGTTACGCCACTGACCTAATTTAATGATGATCAAGTACATGGAATCGTTCGTACTAGTGAGATGAGTGATTCTCACATCTGTGGTGTGCTTTTTTTAGGGACTACTCTCTAGCCTTTGCCTATAACACAAATCGGTCCAGTGGCTGACTGGCTATGGACCACAACGGTGTGATTTTGCATCGGGAAGTTTCTTTTGCAATGCAGGTTGCTCTACTGGTACGCTAAATGATTACAGACTAAATTTCCATTTCGGAAGTATAACCGGAATTGAGTAATGATAACTGCTGAATTGTAAATATACTTTTTAACTTTCAAATGTTCTTTGATGCTGGGTGACATGATTATCCTATTTTCTTCTGTAGATTGGATGTGAAAGATTATGGATTCATATAGGTATCCTCATACCCACCTGTTTTCTTGATGATCTTTACGATTAATACCTTGGTTATCCATTGGTTAGCAAATAATTATCTATTTTGCCAATTTTTCTCTTTGGGACCTTTATCACTTATGGCATTTTTATTCTGCCCATTGGTCCTGCACAAGCGGACCTTTCATTGGTAATTTTTGAAGACTGACTAATATATAAGGATAAACCACATAAATTAGATTGCACATTTGACACACTCATATGTTTATGATATAGAGGTATTATCCCATTCTTGTTAATTTAATTTTATGTACTTTATGCTTGGCATAAAATATGCAGACTGTTCATCTACTATTTTTTCTCTCTCTTTCCCCTCCTGTTGATTTAAATATATCAATGTATTGCACATTTAATACACAATTAGATTTGGGGTGATGCTATGCACTATTGTCACTATGTGAGTGGCTATGAACTTCTCTGTTTTAAATTGTATTATAATCAAGTTTGCCACAGTAGTTATTTCTTAACATTTTTTTAACCTTAATGAAGTCGTGGGGACACCCCCATACGAAAAAACACGTGTTGGCTAAAGTTCTGAGAAGCACCTGAAAATAAATCCACCATTTAAGAAAAGATGTTTTGCTTGTCGTTGAAAAAATACTCAGATTCATGATACATTGCATGTGGCTCATATTGTCAAATAAAAGTTTAAAGCCCTCATTATAAGTGGTATAGTTCAATATGTGCGATAATTCTTGTTATCGCATAGGTCAGAATCATGAGTTTTGTGGTAAATTTCAGCAGGTAAAGCCTGCTGACATTTCTAAGAGGAATTGACAGAAACCTGTGAATTATGGTCCAGTAAGCACCAACATCTGAATGTTATTCCACAATAACTTAGTTAGGTAATTTTTGAACTTTGCCCTTTTGGCAGGTTCATTCCTAAACTTTTTGCCTTTTCTCTGACATGGTGTTGGTGGTTTTAGGCCTCTGGGCACTTTAGCACTGTGGTCCAGTGTAAAGTGCGTGCGCTCTCTGTGTTACATTTGGTAAGGTTGGTCTGCCCTCCCATAGGAAAGCATGGGGGATTCCCTGATCAGTATGTCAGTGGTAATTCCGGGGATGAGAGGAGCAGTGTGGTCGAGTTTAGTATGTATGAAATTGTAATATTAAATGCTGCGCAATGGTGTGCACAGATTCATGATGATTATTTGAGAAATCCCACTTTTAGAAGTTGGCATTTCTGTGTGCCATGTGTCTGCCTGCCTGATGTGAATTGCATGTCTGCCCTGTGAGTGACAGGGGCTGAGAGGTCTGTGTGGCTCCAGGAGGGGCAGGGTGAGTCAGCGCTAGGCTGAATGGGATATCTGCCTTGGGAGTAGTGGGAGGAGTAATCCCCTGATTCTGCATAGGACTGTGCCCAGCCTAGACAATGCTGTCTCCACCCCCTGTGGTGTGTCTGATCACCTAGCCCCCACCTGACAAAGGGGAAGAGGAGCTTGGAAAACAAAATGCTCCAATTCCCCCCTGAACCAGTTGCATCTGGTTCCTCCAAGCCCTGTTCTGCAGACAAAGAGATTGTGGAATATAAATATAGGGGCTGTGACCCCATGTTCAGGGCTGGTGTGCTGGTGCTGTTCCTGGTTCTGCTGGGGAGTGCTGCCGCTGGGGACCAAGAGGAACCGCCATGAGGGCTGGCCTCCCTGGGCCCAGCCCTACCCCTTGCACATCTAAGGACTGTTTGGCCAACTAGCGCCCTGTGAGCGCTTTCTTTTAATTTTCAACAGGAAAAGCTTGGGCTTTGCAGCGAGAAGCTGCAGCCCCTTGTGGGGGGAATCCCGATGTGGGGATTCCCTCGTGCTTGCCGCCTTTGAAATTGGCTGCCGAGTGGGAACCTACCCCGCTTTATGAGGATTCACATGGCGGGTGCCCACCCCGCATTATGGTACCTTCTGCAGGTGCCCACCCACTTATGCTTTTATTCAAATTGCGGGTGCCCATCCCACATTATCGCTGAAGGAAATCACCGCCGCAGCCCGGGGGAGAGGAGCCCTGAAGGTGGAAGCCAAGCAAGCTGCCTGGTTGTGGGCGGGGCCAGTAACGGGAAGTGCCAGCCGGAGATCCGTCCGGAGCCTCGCAAGCTCCATGTTGAAGTCCCTGGTCCCAGGAGTGGGCCCGGGTGAAGTAAGGAGAGAGAGTCCCCGAGGAGCGGGGGCACTCCTGAGCATGCTGACGGTGAAACGGGGCTCCTGTGTGCAAGGGAGAGCCCCACACAGCAGCGCAAAGAGAGGAGACGAGGAAAAGGAGGCGAGGCCCCCGGGAGCAGCGCCAGTCAGGGCACACTACCGGCACCCTTCCCAGCGGCATCAGAGGAGCTGAGAGCACTGCGGAGAGCCCGGTGAGTGAGGGCTGGACCTGGCACATTAAAAGTGCCTATTTCATGAGCGGACCCGCCAGAGAGCGGGGCCAGTTGTTTTACCAAGTCTGGGACTTGGGTGCATTTTGAGGCACATTGTCGGTGCCTGAGCGGTCCCGCAGAGAGCGGGCCGCTCTAACATTGTTTTAGAGCCCGTGGGGGTCCAGAGGTCACAGAGGTGCTGGGCCCCCTTTTTGGATAGTGGCACAGCTGCGCCGCCATAGCCGACAGCTGCAACGTGGCGCATGGTTGGGTAGAGAGCCCCAGAGCAGGGCCTCTTTGTCATTTCTCAGTTGCGCCGCCTTAGCGGGCAATTGTAACGTTTTTCCCATGTGTTTTAGAAGTCCCTGAGTATGACAGGAGAGAGCACAGTGGTGCCAGGGCCTTTATTTGATTCCCAGCTGTACAGCACTTAGTGGAGAGTTGTGCTTGCATGTCCCAGCCAATCCTAGCATTGCTCTTATGCTGCTTAGTATTATATGCAGCATAAGAGCAGTGCTTACATTGCCTGGGGAGCAACCGATTATTTTTCCTGGCTAGGTTACATCTTAACAAGCAGGCAGCGCGAGGCAGCATTATTAACCTCGGGACTCGGAGTGCTTCTATTGTAAATGTAAGTCTCTGTATAATATTCAAATATATGCCTCACCACTTAAGAAGTCAGCAGCCGCCGCTGGTAGCGGGCCTGCAGCCCTTATGGTGCCACCCACTTAAGTGACCCTTTTAAACATGTTTTAGGCCTGCCTTTGCAGACTGTGTGTAAAACGGCCAATTTGACTTGGCAAATTAAACCTTTTGCCAAGCTCCAAACTTCATTTTTAATACATATGTGTCACCTCTAGGGTAGGCCCTGAACATTCCAGCTAGTGTTTACACGCAAAGGACCTCACACTAGCCTATTGTGCCTGCAGACAGACTGATACTGTGAGAAGTTGGCATGATATATGCTGTCCACAAGTTATAGTGGGCGCCCTGTATCAGTCCAAACAACCCCTTATTGGTTATAGGTTGAAGACATACTTTATTGAAAGCTATCCTAGTGGTAGCTATGGAGAGCAGCCTTCAGGCTAAGTCTTGAAGGAATGTAAAGCAGCTTGTTTTACCAGTCTATAATCTCGAGTCACTAAATGAGAGATATACACACCAGGTATATATAAAATATATGTATTTATTACTAAACACACCCTCCTAGTCTCTTTATGAGACTAGAGGTCAAAACACATAAGTTACACTTCAATAATCATAGTAAAATAGCACAAATACACGTCAGGCCCTAGGGGCGAGCCAAACCATATCCTAAAATAGTGGTATAAGAACCATGACTTAACTAGACACAAGGCCTAGAGACTGTAGAATTGCTGGGACCCCAAGGAACCACCCAAGGTAGTGACACAGGGGACCCATGGGGACCGTGTGCAGTGTGTGAGCACAGCCGCGAGCTCCCGTTAGCTTCTATAGGGAAAGTCGCGGTTAGATTTTTAAAGATTAGGGACACTTAGAAATGAGTCAGGACCAAACCCTTTTGGACTTAGGAAGTTCTAGGGCTAGCACCCACGGGAGCACCGGAGCACCGGAGTACTCGTGTTACCTCACCCAGGGAAGCCGGGTGCATAGGTGTCTTTTGGATTTGGGTCGCGTCGTCGATTTCAATGGGAGCTGGTGAAGAACTGCTGCTGCCCTAAAGATGCGAAGTGTCCGAAGAGATCCAAGCCTGGATCGAAGATAAGAAGAACCTGAAAGCAGAGGGGACAGAGTCTGGGTCACTAGCCAGTGACCAGGAAGGCGATGGACAGATGGCCACCGATGTCGGGTGATTTCAGGTAAAGGAGGTGAAGCTTGACTCTTCAGCCACAAAGACCAGGAGGCGCCGAGGACAACCAGGAGCTGGATTCGAGCTGTTCCCCAAAGGATGTCGAGTGCTGCAGTGTCGGTGCCCAGATTGGACACAACAAGCCTTGGCAACAGCAACCCATGCAGAAACAAGAAAGATGCTTCGGTGCAGACCAGCAAGGTCTGTGGGACTCACCACTTGGTAGGGAGTCGGGGCACATCTGGAGCAACCAAGGAAGTCCAAGGAAATTCAAAGTTACCCCCTCAGGGATCCACCAGTCAACGGACCAGGGATCGCAATGGGAACTCGAGACGAAACACAAAATGGCAGCCCATGGGTCACACGGAAGGACCAGGCCAACAATCTTCAGTGGATTCAGTGCTCAAGGTGGGGGCTACAAGTCAGCCCAAGCACGACTTCGGTAGATGTCGAGAAGTCAATGCACTTGCAAAAGTGCATGGTGACCAGGAGTTCAGGTTCCACGCTACTCACAAGGGCTGAGGGTCTCAGCTTTGCTGGGGACTCGGGTCGGCCTCTAAGATGTCTGGAAATCCTCTTCCTGGGCTGCAAATACTTCGGAGTCCAGTGGGAGCTTCGATAATGCAGACCGGTAAATTGCTTTGTTGGTGACCCCAAGGGAGATTTCTTCAGTCCTCTGGTCTTGAGCAGAGCGTCGAAGGTCCAGGATTTGGCTTCAGAGTTTTGTCCAGGGTAATCTAAAGTTCTGGTTACAGAGGTTCCTTACTTATACCTAAGGAAGGGGTTGAACTAGCTCTGGGGACCCACCTATGGGAGGGTTTGGAAAGAGGGGTGGCTACACCCATTTCCTTTCTCCAGTTTCACGCCAGAGCAGGGGCTGGAAGCCCCTGAACCGGTCTGAGCTGGACTATGCACAGGAACACCAAATGTTCCCCCAGTGCAGGACTTCAAAGCACTCAGAGAGTGCTCCCACCCAGCCCCAATACACATAATCCTGTCTGGGAGGTGGTTACACCTCCCTGTGACAGGAAACCTACTGTCCAGGCCTCCCCTGCCGAAGTGTCGGTCAGCAGTAGGAGTCCAGACTTGTGTCTGTGGCTGCAGCATCCATTTTGTGATATTAAGTTTCTACCGGGTATACCAGTGCTGTCATGTGTCTCCCTCTACAAGGGTTGGATCATACTCCCACACCAGTTACTGGTGTGGAGGTATGATTCCAAGGTATTTGACACCAAACACGAAATGTTTCCATGCAGCCAGTCCAAAGTTAGCATTTACCGTTTGGTTATAATGCACTTAAGAGTATATGGTCAGGCTGCACTACTGACAACCCCGTAGAAGAGATTACGAAAGCTGCAGAGGGGCTCAGCTCATGCCTGGGCACCCCCTCACATATAGGCAAGCACCCTGCCTTCAGGATTGATAAAACCTGCCATAGGGGTGACTGATAGGTTTGAATGTGCAGTATATGGTGAGATATAGTGAACCTATAGCTCAGTAAGGGGTGCATGCACCACCTTACCCAGGCTGCAGTAGCAGACCTGTGGTGTCATTTTGGGTGGCTTCCCAGGCGTGGCATAATACATGCTTCATCCCCTGGTAGGCCACTGGGGTACCTATGCCCTGGGTACATAGTATACCATATACTAGGGACTTATAAGTGCACCTCAGATCCAATCTGAACTGTACCTAAAGTACATGGAATCATTTTAGAGAGGAAGCAGCTAGGCTAGGGCCCTGAATAGCAGGGTCCCAGCCAGACTAAAGTCGAAAAACAGTGAAACGCCAGCAAAATGTGGGGGTAAACATGTGAAGCAGATCCTACTCTCCTACAGATACTAGGGCAGGGAGGCAGGAAATTCCAATCACCTCTATAAGCTACCTGAGTGACTCGAAGGACTAAGTTAGCTGACACCCTGTTCTGAGCTTCAGGGACACAACAACCTCTAGAGGGCTCTGCAACTACCCAGCTGACCTGCTGTACTGGACCTGCCTGGACCTGCGACTTGACCTACCAGAGCCCTGATAGCCTTTGCTGGAGAGACTTCCTGATCCCCAAAAGGTGCCACCCAGGTCCTGGACCCTTGGGGTGGCATCAGTTGTGCTCCTCCGAGAAGAAAACGAGAAATCTTAAAATGTGGGCGCTATGTGACCACGAATGGGCACATTCGCACCAAGATCTTGCTGCTCACGCCGACGGCCAATGCAAAGCTCTCGTGAACCCAACTATTTGCGCTGCAGTGACTACCAGCGGTGACCGGCATCACAAGATCTGCACTCCAGTGACTGCCAATGCAAAACTCAATCGACAACCCTCTGGGACACCACAAAGGATTTTAATGCTACTCCGACGACCGTCCATGATGCCTGGGATGCTCACACTACAGCGATGCTTTCCCTGGTCTTGCGGCCTCTTCTGCCGCAAACTGGACTCTTCGCGCGGGACTTTAAAAGGTAACCTTCCCAGCTGGATCAACTCGGTCCCTATATTCAACCCATGCTCCATCATAGTTGGCCTGAACTTGTGACTTTTGACTGGTCACGCACAAGGGATACTCACAAATGTCGTTTTGTACTTTTAGGTGCTATACTTAGTCGAAATCCTTGAAGCTACACAGATTCGGTCCTACTGATTAGATTTTTGTCATTGTGGTGTCAAAAAATTATTACATTTCACTTTATTTCTCTATATTGGTATGGGAATTTTCTTGTGTTTCTGTTCTCACTTTATTACTGTTTGTGTGCTGCATACATATTTTACACAGTGCCTCTAAGTTAAGCCTGACTGCATTTGTGCCACGCTACCAGATAAGCACAGGTTCATTTAGTCACTTTTTGTGGTTCACCCTGATAAGGACTGTAGCTGTTGCTCGAGGAGGGTTTACGCCCCATTAAGCAACCACCCAATATCTAACATGCTTTGTATGACAAGAATGTTTGTTTGTGTTTGAGGTGTGGAATTTTGTTGCTTTGGTGATGAGTTGTGCTGTTTTCATTGCTTTTTTGATTTTGTGCTGCATTACTTGAATGTGATTTTGTTATGGTTTGGTTTCAGTTAGCAGTTAGGAGAACTACCTAGATTTTTGCGAACCTCAGTAGACCCTCTTGCTACGTGAACAGTAGAAATGATCCACTCCAAACTGTGTTAAACTGCCACCAGCTAAGTGGTCTCCATACACAGCTAAAAGCGAAGATCTGCTTAGAGTATTGAACACTTTGGCCTTGATTACAAGTGCCATCATTGTTTATGATCATATTTTTGCGCAGGGATCATAATTACAAATCGAGTAAAGTTTATACCAACCTGTAATTTAATGGGTGCAATAAAGTAAGTACACACACCCCAGATAAAGTTCGAAGGTCAAACATGAAAAAATGTACCAGGGGAAACGTCCAGTAAATACAGAAGAAGGTGGACTTTGGTTGAGTAACAACAAAATCTGCATGTTACACCTCATTTTGGGGCAAACCTCACAATAGGTCCAATTAATTGCACCCAATAAATTCTAGATTTTATTAAGTGTGATAACGTTTGCATCACATATCTATGCACTTGAAAGTAAGGCCTTTGGCTGGTCCAGTAGACACCCACAGCCTAACATTTTGCAGGGTTGCATTTACACCTGTAACATGAATGGTCTCTGAAGTCAGAGACTGCCAGGTGAATAAGAAACAGCACGATAGTTACAGTAAATAGTATCAAAATGAAGGGTTGTACAGCTGTGTCATTTGTGTTACACAATCCTATCACCCATCCCCCAAGCTTGGAAAAAAGCTGATTAGGTAGGCCTGACTATAGAGGACATAATTAAATCTTATAATAACAGCAGGATTTTACCAGGAAGAAAATATTTTCATTGTGTATTGAATGTCACAGGAACTCCTGGTAACTATGGAGCTCCCCCCAACTAGGGACCTCATATCTTCCTACCCTCACCAGAACGTGCCTTGGTACTATCCCAATAACTCTGGGCCTTTTCTAGAACGAAGCAGGGAAAGGGGGAAAGTAAAAAGGAAAGAAGTGTTGTGGCAGGACTGGGACACTGGGAAATACAGCAACACATCATGAGAGGAGATTCCGAGTATGAGCAAATCTTAGTTCCCCTGAACATATGGTAATAAATCTAAGTGATTGAGCCTTGAACAATAAAGAGATTGCAGTCCTTAGATGTCCCAACACCTAGAGAGGACATCTTTAAATTAAGATGGAAACAGCTATTTTTCATTTCTCAGAAAAAGCAGACTAAGAGTCTTTTTTCAAAATAAACTCCATAATGAGCAAGAGGTTAATACAGGGCTACGACCAAAATCTACTTTTACACCCCCTCCTCTGCAATGACAGTAGAGGTTTTGGCTTTTGAACAAGCTGTGAATAAGAGGGGTTGATAATTTGGCAGACAACACCCATAAAGGGTTTAACAATTTGAGCAAAGCAGAAAGAAGAACCTGGAGAGCAGATGATTCCATTGTAATAAAACCGGCAGACAACGGGGGAGCAATGGTGATTCTCCCAAAGAGATGTATCAGGAAGAGTGCATGAAATTGCTTAATGAAACACGACATTACAAGAAACTCTCCAGAGACCCCTCAAGTGAAGTCCAAGAAGAGGTAGCTTTCAAAGTCAATGAGGGCTTAGAGAACGGATGGATAACAAAACACAAGACAGATTCTTTAATCCAAAAACAACCTCAAGTCCCCTACTTTTACACAATTCCAAAAGTGCATTAACAAAAATTTCCACCTCCTTGGAGATTGATAGTCTCTGGAATTGGTTATATTTTACATCCCCTCTCACAGGTCTCTGATATGTTTCTGAGGCAGTTACAAGATACCCAATATGTACTTCATTTGATAAAGGATTTTTTCTATTTGATACATCTAAGGAACTCCTCATATGTCTCAACGTGGTGTCCCTATACACAAACATCCAGCAGGAGGCCCCTCTAGAAATACTGGAAAGAAACCTCAATACTATTCACACAACCCATGAAGTGTGTCAGAGCTGAAGGAGAAAAAGCCAGCTCCACAGACTAGAGGCGGGGCGCCTTCACATAGCCCTAATAAAATCCTGGCTTTTGCTGCTACTGCGCCCAAAGTGAACAGAAAATCTGGGCTCTAGCCAAAGGAAAAGAATTGGCTGTGGAGTGCTTTGGGCCATAAGCACCCATATGCAGCTCCACTTATTTAGAAGCTATGTTGACATTGGTTAAGTACCTACAAGGATATTAATGACTCAGTGCCGTACAGAACTGGTGAGTAGAATGGGGATTTTAACTGGTCGGGTGATGCCTAATTATTGTTGCTGAATACACTCTTGCGGCCTCCTAGATAAGCTGAGACTAAGAAAAGAAGCCGGTGACCGGGACTCTAGGGTGGCGAACAAGTATCCACTATCTCATTGGGGAGTAGTGCAGTGGTGACATGGTCTGGGCCCCTGACAGGGGTGCAAGTGGCTCAGCAACGTAAGAGCTGTACAGTTGATGAGAATGTACCACTTAGAAATTTGGTGTTCAGACTCCACAAAATCCCCCAACCAAAGACAAACTCAGGGTGGATAGTGTCGCCCTTTGGTGGAACCAGCGGGCCCCCAAATCTCATCCGGCCACTGTGGCTGTCCCGCAATTGATATTTGTTACTCTTGCATTCAGAATTTTTCAAAGTGGCAGCAAAGTACTACACATGATGACCACCAATATACTAGGTATTAGACCTCAATCAAAGAAATGCTCACCACGAAAGGCGCTACTATAGGTGACAAAACACATGCTATGGACAGAGTCACTCCAGTGTAGAAGCTGTCCCCAGGTATGTCACAAGAATGTGTCAGACAATTCCTGCTAGAAATTAAAGGGGAGGTGTCAACAATCAGGTCTGACTTGAAAGAATACCTCAAAGAAGTGCAAAAAGATGTGCAAAAATTGGGCAGATGAGTCAACCACTTAGAGACCACAGTTGATAACCTCATTAAGGAACTTCAACAAGTGGTGATCCATCTTGTAGCGCTGGGAAAAAAAATCAAGAAATTCATCAAAAACAAGAAAACATAGAAAATAGGTCAAGGCAGTAAAGTGTGAGAATCAGAGGCCTTCCCAGGAGTGGCAGAAATTAGCAATCTTAAAGATGCCCCACTGGAACTCATTGCCTGGATAATGTTCTACAACGAGAAGGAAGAAATGATGGAAAAGACTTGAGATGGCAACTCAACTGAGAATGATGGTAACCAATTCTTCTTTTTCCATCATTTAGTGGCTAGCACTCCTCGATGACAGAGGGCATTCAATCCTATCATGGAATACCTCCGGGCCCACAAAATACAAAATACCACACTAAAGTATACAAAAAGTGGGCAAGAATGATTTGCATATGGCATGGTCTACACTGAAGTTGCATGGTGTGCAAAATAGCAGTGGGCAGGGATGCTGCTTTAGGGATTACTAGTAGCTGAGATTAATTCAGGCATCCCATCTATCACTTGTTTGTGAACACAGTTAATAAGGCAGGCAAAGTTTTGGCAACACAGCAGAAAGCAACAACCACACTCACAACAATACAGGGAATTAAGACCGACAGTGGCTAATTACCTCAGACAGATGAGGGTATAAGCGATGCGTTTAGGGAACTTCACACCACCCTTTACAGACAGGAAAAATGCACTGGGCTCAGACATGTGCTTGAAACCTTTAATTCATTGCAAGGAATTTTTTACAGATTCTGACATTCCCACCTTGCTCTGATTCCTCATCACATTTGTTACTTTTGAATGCTACTTCTCTGGCGGAATGAAAGAAGAAGATATTCCTCGGATTTAATCTAAGCATTTCTCTTAGTCACTTTCCCACTTTTCCTTTCAGAAATAATTTTTATTAACAAAATGTCATAAATAGAGACATGACCAAACAGTGTAGATTTATTTCTCTCTAACAAAAACCAAGTTTAGGGCCGTGCCTCTCATAATACTCCTAAATATTGCAGACAATATATTAACATCTCAACTCGAATAACTATAACTTCTATACATCATGGATCCCCAGCACCCGGCTTTAGACCACAAAGGTAAAAGGGGATGAGGGTTAAGTGGAAATGGGTTCTCTCACCTCATCGTCATGAGCTGGAACACCTTCTCCACCTCAGGCCAGTATCATCGCTGACCCAATTCAGGAAGGTATCGAGGCCTGGCTCTTCGATTGAACCCCTGCACCCAGACTGATCAGCAGCCCCCCCCAGCGCCTTGAGACCCTTATGGGTGAGTAGCCATGCTTTATAACGCCCTGATTGATTGATTGATTGAGGAGTAGGCTCCATACCATATAGAAACAGAACAAAAGTACTGCCTACTAAATGAAAGAGACCCTCTGTACCCCAGCACATAGTAGGAGCAGAGTTAAAGGGTCTTTCTGTGGAGGGGCCTTGCAAGACAATCTAGATCTATGGGCAGAATATTTGCCTCCTGCAAAATGGTATGGGTAGCACTCTCATATATATGTGACATTTTCGTGTATAAATGACAGAAAGTTTAACTGGGTACCACACCATTGCGTCTATGCCCAGCTGGATAAATTCCTTATGGATGGACTGAAATTCTTGTCTTTTCACTTGAGTCTCTCAACTTGGTTCAGAAAAGATGAGGTCTATGCTGCGTTCAAAAAGCATATTTGTAATATGGAACACTATTAGGCCCGATTTACTAACACTTTACGTTGGGTGATGCAAATCAGTGTAAAGTGTAGAATTGGGATTTACTTTCAAATGCAAAACTTTTTTTGTGATGGAAAGTAGGCCTAAAGTAAATCAAAGCAGTGCTATGCACTTCTTTGCACTACTTGGTATCAAGGGGGCATATTATGAGTGGTACATGGGCAGTTCAATGCAATCACAGATGGGTTTTGATGCAAAGCCATATATACTGAAAAAGGTAGACAGTACTTTGCACCAAACACATTTGCCTCCTTAATGCAGCCATAAACTTGGAGAAAAGTTTTCTTTTCAACAAACCTCTTCAATTTTGCATGTGTACTGATCTGAAGTGCATGCATATGCTGGCATTGTGATGGAGTCTAGGAATGTGAGGGAAGTGTTCTACTCTAGAAGGTTAGGGGTTTTCAATAGATTACAGGGCGGTTGGGACTAGAGGCTAATAGTGTCAGGAAGCTAATTTTTTGCTCTGACCAATAACTTATTTAATAACTTACCGGACATCTGAAGTGAGTTATTATACTGATGACGAGTTGGAGGAACCTGAGGAAAGCCCTGCAGAGACGTCAGCAATATCGCAAGCTGAAGAGAAAAGTTGCGGTGCTGGAAACTGTATCCGTTTCCTTGAAGATTGAAGGCTTCGCAGTTCATGACTCTAAAGTGCCCAAGTGAGGTATAGCATGTGTGCTGTGTGGTGCTGGAAATTTCTGACAAACCCAATGCCAGCCAACACACTGTAGCACTGATGAGCAGGAATACTCACATGAACAGATAAGTTGGATAACTGTATATTCAAAGTACAGAAATTAAAAGCTTAGAGCTCACAGAGATCAAATGACAACTAACCAAACAGTCAAGTTCAGACCACTCCTTGTGTGTAAAAAGAAAATGTGAAACACTCTACATTCTAAAATTAAATAAGCATGCATTGGTAACAGAAACTACTTGTAACATAAAGCAAGTACATGTAGAATACCAAATATCCTCCCCTCAAATAAGTAACAAAACAAACTTGAATTAATATATTTCAAAGTCCTTCAAATGTTAGGGAATCTTAACTAGTTTACACAATCTACAATGTACAGGATTTTCCACTGTTACATTTTTATATGAAACATCCTTCATTAGTACAATTCAATGTGTTGTTCCTATTCCTTATTTCATTATCTAAAGCATTGGGTACTTCATGAAACCATCAGTATAATGTGCATTATTCATATTTTCATTCATGTCCTTAACCATTATATCAACATCTTTATTACTAGCATTCACCACATTTTCACCTACATCTCTTCTAGTAACATTTCTTCTCACCAAATGTATAAAATCATATTTATTTCCTTAAAAACCCAAACTTGTGCTTTTGTTTAAATAACATCACGTTTCTGGAAATAGGCATTCAGGTCGGCAGAACATTTTGTCACATCCTTTACTTTCCATAGACCTAAAAACTGGAAGTCAGTTTTCTTTTTCCAATTGCATCTTTTCTTTAACATAATGTACTCTCTAACATTAACTCTCAATTCCTTCGCACCATGTTTGTTGTCATAATCATTTTTATCTTAGTCTGTTTCACTTCAAATCTATTTTTTACCACCTCAGGTTGTAGTTTTTATGTGACCGAATTGGGTATTTTGTTTAGCCATCCAAGCATAAGAATAGTTCTACCCTCTATTCCCTTCTGTGGTACAAATGGTATTTCTCTAGTAGTACTATGTGGCATATCATGTATTTCAGATAATGTAACTTTCACTTTATTGCCTAAAGAAGCAGCTGACTGTATTCCATCCTTGATGGTTCTGTTTGCCATTTCCACTAACCTATTGGATTGTGGATTGATCAACCCAAATGTAAAATGTTTCATAACACATGGGCACCATTGTCCGAAATTGAACTAGCGGTCCCTCAATTCTTATTATTGTTTCAAAAAAACTGCATTGTTGAATCTGTATTGGCACTACCTATACACTACCTTTACATTGATGGTGTATCCATTTAGAATAGTAGTCTACTGTAACAATCATGTATTGTTTACCAGCAGACATGGTTAACAATGGTCCTGCAAAATCCACAGCTCCTTTTACCCATGGCCTATTTGGGAAAGGTATGGTGTCGTCCTCAAATTCCATTTTCTATTAGAATGTAAACACTCACTACTCATGCTTACAAACATACGTATCTGACTGTCCATGTTAGTTAATGATTTTTATTTTAAAATCTTTGTGGCGGTACATATCAAATACCAAGAATGTGCACATAAAATTAAATATTTAAATACACTTGTCAAAGAAAATAATTGATCACAGCTCAACAAGATTGCTGAAGCCAAGCTCAATTCCCCTGGTCTTTGTCCAACGGTTTAAGGGCCTTTAACACTCCATCCACTAAATCGTTTTTGATAATATTCCAGATTGTGTGATCAAGTGACCTAAATACTCTACTTTATGTGTCAAGAAACAGCACTTGTCCTTAGCTACAGTTAATCATTTGTGTCTAAGAAAAGACAATATAGTACGCAAGCTAGTGTTGAGTGGAGTAATTTCCGCAGCATAAATTAAATACAGCATCTTGCAAACATCAGGACACCATTAACATCCTTGAATATTTTATTAATTAATTTCTGTAACACACTTGCAGCCAATGCCAAACCGAAAGGCATCATTAAGTATTTGTATGCTCCAAAAGGAGTTATGAAAGTTGTCAAATGTTGTTAGTCTTTAGTCAATGGCACCTGAATGTATGCATGTATGGTTTGGATTACAAGATAAAAGTAATTTAACATATCCAATAATTATTGGATGTGCAAAATACCTCAAGACTCGTTAGATTTCAGCAGGTCAAACATGCTGAAATTTAACAGGGGAAAAGCAGCCAGTATTAACCATATCATGCAGATATTGGTGCGGTTAACTCTAACATCTGTATGTTATTCCCTACAAACTCGTAATAGGTGCTATTTATCACACCCAATAAATAATGTAGCCTATGGTATTGTTATTTATCTGATGAGCTAGATACCACCCACAATCATAATCAGGGCCTTAGTGATTCCCAACACAGCTAATTTTTCATTTCATTGATGCAGAGTATAACATTCAAACACAATATTTTTATACAAGGAGCATAAATATGCACACAGTCTCACTTGCCAACCGTTTTTTCTTGTGATTACAATTACAAAAGTCCACTTTGCATCATCAACAGCTTTGATAATGTCTTGTTCATACAATTTATCAAGTTTCAACTTCAAGTCACCCCTCACACTCAATGGAACATTCCTGACTATATGTGCCATGCCACAGGTATAGTGTATCATAATCATTTTTCATCTTAGTCTGTTTAGTATTTTTTGATTTTATCAATCACCTCCGAAATAACCAGCACTAAAATCTTTCAAAACATTAGTAAAAACATTGTGCATCTTCTCCGCTAGAAAAACAGATGTTTTAGTACCTAGATATAGGGTGAGCCCTAATAAACCCAGATGTATCCAATCCATAATGTCTCTTCCTGTCTTTGTGACATAAATCTTAGTAAATATTGAGAAATCTTTAAATATTAAATAAGCTTAAAAAACCTGTGGTTTGTATGCTGTGTACTACATATGCCACAACATTAATATCCAACCTCCTGAGAATAATATTCTCCCAATGTAGTTTGAAAATGCTCTCATTAAAAATGGTCACAGGAGATCCAGAATTCAGACTTTTTCTTTTGCTATCAATACAGTACAAAATGGACATAATTCCCTTGTTATAGCTCTAACATCACTCTCCTCTTTTACCATCAACACAAGATTAGACATATTATCACTGACATCCTCAACATTCTCAGATACACAATTCACTTTTTTACTCTTTTCAACACCCCTGCAAATCCTACCAAAGTGTCCAGTTTTTTTTGCATCTCATATTTTTTTCTATGGCTGAACATCTGTTACTACTATTCACATGTGTACGAGAAACACATCACCAGCAATTTATATTATGTTTTTCTCTTTGTCTAAAACATGATTTTTCTCTTTTTATGCTATTAATCGGAGTCGATATAGATCCATCACTACTCATAGCCAATGTTTTGGTAGATGTTTGTGATCTATCTATGACATGAGCAATGCTAATTGTTTTTTTCGAAGAACTACAACCTTTCATGAATCTTTTTTAAATAACAATTGTTGACAATCAAATCTCATAAATATTGATGTATGGATTTCCCAAATTCACAAGTTAAAGCAAGAATTTTCAATTCCTTAACATACTCAATATTTTCATTAAAATGTTGTACCTTTGAATAAAAATGGTGTGACTTTGCAACAGTATTTGGATTATTATTAAATTGTTGTTAAATTCAACACCTCTTTGTATACATTCTAGGAACCATATTCTTCCAGTATTGATTCTATTCCTGGTAAATTATCAAATAGTTTTTGACTCTTAGTTCCCAATGTGTTAAATATGAGTGCAATCTTTCTGTCATTGTTCTTGCATCAATTGCCACTGTATAGTTCTCAAATACCCTGAACTATTGTTTCCAACTAATAAGTGGGTTTCCTGCATTTTGCAAAAAAGGTGATGGTGTAGAAATGCCATGGTGTGATGTCCTGTTATTGAACTTACTGATTCTTGTATGTGTTTTGTAAATGTCTGAGCAATCTTGGCTAGGAATTACAGAATTCCAGTCCGGGTTCACAGAAGTACTACTGTTCATACGAGTGATGGATTATAAAATATGGATTAAACTATTTACTTTTTAACGTACTTGTGAGTCAATTAACAAAATGTAAGCCCTTTGCAAAAGTGCTTCAATAATGAAACAAGTTGCACAAATATTAGCACCATGTGCAGTAATTAGGCCTGGGTGGAGAACTCCACCCGATTTGCGGAGTTTGCAGAGTTTTCTGCACTCCGCGCTCTGTGGAGGACGCAGAGTTCCCAAAATCTCTGCTCCACGGAGCAGAGCAGAGTATTTTCCTCACTCACGCACATCAAGTTGACGAGCGTGAGCAAGGAAAATCCACCTCCTGGTGAGATTTCTCAATGAGGGCCGTCAGATTTTTCAACAAGGGCGATCAAGGATGGTTGCGACTGCTCGCAATGAGAAACCTTCTGTTTGCATTGAGGAAACTGCCGCTCTAGTAGAAAATCTGCTTGAGTGGCAAGAAAAAAAGCAGCACCGTTTTGCACTGCACATGGTGCCGTTTGCACTGATTTTCCAGCGCCGGACAAATACCCAGTGCTGAAAATCAACACGAACAGCATTACCAAATGCACTCGGCTGCTTGAGGAACTCTATGTAGCACAGTGGAGTTTTTGGGTCACTACATAGAGTTCCGCATAGCGGAACTCCATGAACTCTGCCCAGACCTAACAGTAATGAGGCCTGCAACACTACAACATCATCATGCAAGTCACACACACTTGCTATATTTCACATGCGTAAAATCCTGACTGTGTGAATAGGCGCACAACAATTTATCACTGGGGCCACCAAAACAGCAAGATGTGTCCACTCACAATGGACTCTATCAGTCGACTCCGGAAAGCAGTGCTGAACTCTCCTGCCTTCCGTCAATCACTTCCAGGCCTCAGCTCTGTACTCTCATACCGTCCGTCTGCTTCCTCTGCCACAAACAGCTGCCTTAAACAGTGGACTTCACTCTGGCATGGACTCTGTTCTTTATTTGTTGTATTATCCCACCCTCTCATCACCTAGAAACATGTAGCACCGATGACCAGGAAAAACCACACAAGCTGGTAGGTTGGAGAAAAGTACATTCAAAGTACAGAAGTTCCACAGCTCCAAAAATCAAATGATAAATGACCAAATAGTCAAGTTCAGAACACTTCTTGTGTGCAAAAGAGCGGATAACACAGCATTGGTAACAGGTATTATTAATAACAGAATACATGTAGACTACCACACACACACACATCCTTGCACTATGATGCAAAGGTGTGTGCATGACACAAGGCAGACTAAAGCGCACCAGCGCAGGGTGTTGGGCTGAAACAGTCCCTTGCATCCCTACCTTGAGTGCCCCAGCTGTACTGGTATATGGATTCATGCAGCTGATTTTTGTTGTCACAGGCGAACGTGGATCATGTGCG
Organism: Triturus cristatus; assembly: GCF_964204655.1. Taxonomy (NCBI): domain Eukaryota; kingdom Metazoa; phylum Chordata; class Amphibia; order Caudata; family Salamandridae; genus Triturus; species Triturus cristatus. The sequence continues at coordinate 136,319,214 of NC_140589.1, read as the reverse complement.
TGCGCCATGCCATAGGCCTGTCTCACAAATTGCAGTCTTGTTTGACCTGGAGGGACTCCAACACGCTACCCTCATAGTAATGAAAGGCTACTGTCTTTGCCAGGAGTTAATTAGCTTGGGTACAGTGCGAGCAGCATCCCATGCAGTGATCAGTAGATGTGAACAGGTCTTTTTGCATGTGTCACTAGAGTGAGGCCTACAGGCTCACTCTTGTTAAGTTCCACCCTGCGTGCTTAACTCATACTTGGCCTACATCATGTATGAAGTGTTGTGCAGCACAAATGTGGTTGCATGCATGTGCTGGGTGTATGTGTGCCTCAGAATGGTGCAATACATGGAGGACTCCGGATTCCCTTTTGTGAGACCTAGAGCTTAATGGAGGAGCAGATGGAGGTAGAGGAATCCCCCCAGACAGATTTGTGAATTGCTTCATTTCTGTGAGCTGGGTGGGAGACACACTGGATTAAGAAGAGCCAGGCTCTTCAGTACACTTTAAATGAAGGTCTTTGATTCAGGGAGAAGTCTCTGGAAAGGGGCATCAGCAGATTTCAGAAAGGATATGGGGCTGATAAAGAATTATAAAGAGTACAGCTGGTGCCCTGGGGTACCCTTTGAGGCAAGTGTCACTGTGGCTGACATCCCGAGGCTTTACTAAATATGTGCCACGAGGGCGCAATGGGCATTTGCGCCTGCTTTGTGCGCCCATAGGGCACTTTGGATTACACAAAGGTCCGCAGACTCTTGTGCAACCCCATTTGTAATAACGATAGCGCTGGCACACGTAATGCGCCAGCTCTATCTTCAGGGAGCATTCCCTCGTTTGCATGGGGGTGTGACCTGTGTAAATGAGGGAATCCCTTTGACTCTGCACCCGTGCCCTAGTACAGATGCGGGGAAAGAAGATCTCAGGAGATGCACTGAGACCAGCTGTCTGTAATGGGGATAAGGTGTCCCATGGACCCCTCAGTCATCCCCTTGCAGGCGGGTGAAGTCACTGACTGAACCTGCCTGGTAGGGGTCCCTAATCCCCTTTAAAAGTGCAGGCGGGTGCCACCTGCCCTGTGAAAACACGGACCGGCTATAAAAAGCAGCCGCTCCATTTTCACATGAATGCACTGCTCTGGGGCAGCGCAAGTTAGCGGCTTCCCTGAGGGCAGTGGATTCTATTTAATAGGGTGCACTTTCTCTGTTTGCGCCTGGTGCACCTGCTTTAAGGTGCGTCAGGGCGCAAACAGGGAAAGTGCGCCCTATACATCATAGGGCCCCTGGTCTGAACCTCTACTCACTCCAAAGGCCTGTTATGTGGGGCTTTCAGTTTTGGAGTCGCTCATGCCGTGACTGACTGCCTTTTGAGTATGGACAGGACAGAAGAATGGGTAAGAAGGGGAGCTCAAGGTCCCCAAAATTATCAACAGTCAAGCAGTCAGTCAGACTGTGTGAGGGGAAGATCTGCAAGACTTCTGCCTGTGACCAGGGCTGTGGGCTAAGAGTGGGTGAGGAGACATCCCCCAAGGAAATCCAAAGACTTTCTTATCCTGGAACCTGGAGCACCAGTGCCTGCTTGCTAGCCAAGACCAGTGTGGAAGAGGATAGCGCTTGGAGGTAGTGGATTCCAGTGGTGGATCCTGGTGAGTAGATCCATGTAGAGAGGTATGGGGAGATGGCTGCTGCACTGACTGGGTCATCACCCATGAGCAGGTTCTAATTGATGATCCCGCGTGCAATAGGGGACCGCTGTGAAGTTAATCAGGGTTGGCATAATTGCTTTGCCTATCAGTCCATAGCCCTATGCTATGTGAAGTCAGAGACTCCGTAAGCCACAGGGGGCTGAAGTGAAGATAACTGCCTTGCCGATCTGGCCATAGCAACAAAGTCGACAACCCTGTATGCTAAAGGGGGTCGCCATGAAGAGGAAGGTACTGCCATGCTCATGGGACTGTCGCCAAGGTGCGGAGTAAGGTCTGTGATCCCTTATGTCAGAGGGGGACACCTGAAAGGACAAGAAATGTTGCCTGGTTCAAGCTGCTTTTGAGAGGAGAGGCCGCCATGTGGACCCTTAAGGGCCCAGGACTGAGGATCGGAACTGGAGCAATCAGCCTCCCACCTGTGGGCAGTATCAGAGGAACTTTCCATCTCACTGGAGGAAGTGCTGCTGATGCCCAGCAGCTGGCCCTGCAGAGCAGCATGAGATACTCGCCAACAACAGCTGCTGCAGCTCTCTGCGGCATCCCCGAGTCGAACCCTCACAGAGATTCTGGTCGAGCAACCCCGGCAAGAGTTTGTAACACAGAACATATGGCCAGAAGGCCCTGGGGGAACCTGTTCAGTCATATAGCGCTTTGGCAGCTGGAACACTTTTGAGACTAGGACTACTAATTCAGCTCTAATCTGAATGAATCCTATAGTAATTGGGGAATAACCACTGCCAGTAGTGAGAGAGAAGTGGGACTCAGGAACCTGCCTAGGGAACACTAAAGCCCAACATTAGGGGATTGTGTATATTGTTTTTGCATGCTGTGTTTTACTTTGTGGACATATATAAATACCCTTTTTTTCATGAAAGCATTAATTTGATTGAACCAATATTTACTGCCGCTGTTTTGTATTCACATTGTATTTGTATGTGTATTTGGGGTTTTGAGCCTGTAATCACCCCCTGCCTCTATCTCCACCCAAGAAGCCTTGGACTGCTCGACCCACACTACTACTGAGAGTCAAGCGCTGAAGGGGCACTTGACCTAGTTGCTCAGGACCCACTCTAAGCCGGGCTCTTGAATCAGGAGTAAATGGCCACATTTCCCACGGTTTGGGCCCTGCAGCTCCTGCTTGCTCAATGACCCTAAGGAAGGAGTTATGACACAGGAGAAGAGAAACAGATGCATCATGTCTTAGTAAATATCGCAATGATCTTTTCTCTCCCTTTTTTGCAACACAGCGCAACAACTTTAGTTGCTGTGCTGACTAAGAAATTAGTAAATCTGAACCATAGTTTTTAACTTACCTCTTTAACCATGCAAAGCAGGCACCTGCTCCCTCCTTGTCTGGTTTAATTCCAAGCTTCCATGAAGAGATTGAAGAGACCCTCAAGAGGGAGGGAGTGGACAGATAGATCCAGTGTGGGGACTTGCAGAATCCATGCCCCGCCCAAAAAGGGCCACATTTACAGCTTTCAGTTGAAATCTGGAACCTCCTACATCACTCTTTCTTGCTAGGTCTTACTTCTCCTGTGCCCGCCCTGAATGTAGACTGTGACAAGGATTTCGGAGGCTCAGAGTAATGAAGATTACCAGTAAGTAATTGGGTCATTAGTTGGCCCAGAGGAGTGTACCACACCACCATCCATGCCAGCATATGGAAATGTTAGCACTATGACGTATCGAATTATTTATCCAATGAACATTAGAAATCATTCCTTAACTAGAAACAGATAATCCTGTCCTTTGATCAAAAGATACATTTTACATAAAGCACTGTTGAGAGAAGCCACTTCACTTATGGAGTTCACATCTAATATAGATTCTGGACTCAGGAGTGTAAAGAGATGAGATGCATTCAGAGAAAACTTAGCATTTGCAACCTGAGAGCTGAAGACATTACAGCATCAAGCTCTGTTTTTATCAGCCGTGTCTCTTTGAGTCATTCATAGGATGCAATTGGTATTTCACAAACAGCTTTTCCCTGTGGGAGCAGATATGAAATGAACTTTGAAAGTCTGTCCTGATACAGCTTGATATCCTTTCTTCTCTTTTTTTTCCACTCTGCTAGCATAGACGCCCCCATTAAGAGCGCACTTTAAATGTTTTATTTAATCTGCAGGATGCTGAAGCCTTCTTTGTTGTATCTCAGCTCAAATTGCTTTCAATTTATTCAGATTTCCACCCTCAAGAAAATTCTTGCCTTTTTTAATATAAATACATTTATATGCGTTTGATAAACAATATTAAATAATGTGTGCCCACTGTAACCTTAGTGTATTTCTTCAAATCTGTAAAGCTAATAGCTGTGAAATGCCACAATCAAAATGCACCCTTTACTGTCCCCAGTTCTCAGCTGCTAGCCTCACATAAAATAGAAATGTCACAAAGATATGAAATAATTGATGAAATCGTCGATCCATCAAGTACTGTGAAATTCCAATTCCAATGTGATCAAGAGGGTAATGTTATGCTATTTAAAGTTAGGGTAATGTATATATTTCTATGATGCCAACTCAGGCCTGATTACTATCTAGAAGGATTTACGTAAAGTGATACTAGGTGGGTGTAACTAACAATTGGGCAGCCATGGCCCCTAACTTTTTTTCAGACAAGAAGAGTGTCCATCAGGCTGAATAGAGGGCAGCCTGACAGACACTCTTCTTGTTCAGGTCAGGCAGCCAGGAGCAAGACATGTGCTAAATGTGCAGGCGCCTGACTGCCTGAGCTGAACTTTGCCATGCTGAGGATTTCACAGTTCTGAGTATGTGACCTCTTCCGCCTGGCAAAAGTGCCTTGAGGCTCTCCCTTTCGTGATGAGGATGAGCAACATTGATAGCATTGGACCTGGGCGCTTCAGTTTTAAGCCCTGGTGTGCTCAGGTCCAAGTGTCAATCAGTGACAACTCATCACAGAGTGAATGTGGGGTCAGCAGTCTCACTGACTGCTTCCCACTCTGTGACAATTGAGGGACTGTTTCTAAGTCCAGACAATGAGGGAAGGCAGCAGTCCCAACCCTCCTGGGACCTCCAAGGCATCCCTCCAGTAAAGCTGCAGTGACAGTAAGTTTTATGTTTTTTTATGTTTGGTGCACACATGCATGTATGTATGAATGTATTATGTGTGTGTATTTGTGAGGGAGTGTTCTGAATGGGTGTTTGTGTGTGAAGGGATGGATGTGAGTAGGTGTGTATCTGTGTGCCCTCCCGCACCCCTCCCCGCTAAAATTGCTAACATTACTACAATTTGGACCGGTATCTATTAACCTAAATCTGGCTATTGCACATGAATCCCGCATGAAGTGAGGAATAAACATTTGGCCCCATTTATTTGCAGTTCAGATGTTGCATGGTATTTCCTTTTCTGTGCCGATTCCCCTTCCCATTTACCACCTGTGCTAAGCAGGTTGTGAAGGGGAGTGGATAGGCTGGTGCTGGGGGGTGTGGTGGGAGAGTGTTGGGGAGAGTGGCAGCTGGCATGAAATGATGTGAACTGGAAGAGGGGAGCATTGTGTTCTCCATTGGGCTGTAGGAAGGGGCCAGGCATGGGCTCAGAACTGGTGACAACCTGTACTTGCACCTTATTCCTGAAGCGATTTTATCCCTCAGATCTTCTGGCCAGTGAAATCAGGTCTGATTCCCACAGCAGGAAACTCATGTGCAAGAACACTGGTCAATTTGTAATTGGGCAGATTGGAATCCCACCCAAAGATATAGCTCCACCCAACACGTACTCAGGACCTAAGATTTCCAGAAACAATCAAAGCTGAAAAGTAATGACTAAATGAGGAAACAAATGGGGAAAAGGCATATCTGCAGTGAAGTCTACAATGGATGTCTTCACCATAGCATCCATGTCTGATTTTGAGTTTGGAACCCAAGAGGTAAACCAAGCACAGGTCTTTATGATGATTCTTTTTTTGATGGAGCAGTGCTCACTGTGGTCAGCACCTCTTTCTGGGTACAACACCTTTCAGGTCCCCAGCACGGAGTGCCTTGCGGTAAGCTTCTTCTCAAGGGAAGGTTTCTCAGCAGTAGAAAATCTTTCAATGTCAGGGATAGAGGTCGTAGAATTACACCTTTAGATGATGGGAATGGACACGGTATCCCAATGCTCCTCTCGTAGGCAGTACACAGCCTTCTTGCCGCATGCACAGATGAGTCCTTGTTGCATAGATAAACACCATACACTTGCAAGTAATTGAAGAGCCTCAGCTACAGCAGCACATACTGTCAGCTTGTTTGTCTCTCTGTGTCTCCTCCTCCAATGAAATCCTCTTGTGCATCCCCAACATTCCATTCCTGACAATCTATACAACTTAACCCACAACATAGCTCCCTTTTTGTATGTAAAAACAAAGTATTCAAAACAATAATAACAAAGGTAATAACAAAAAATACATCATGCAAAGATAAATTATTGCACAATCTACACATTGCTGTAAATGTAATCACCCAACCATATAATGTAAAGGCAAAGGCCCCCTGCTAATGAGGTAATGTTCCTAAAGGCAGGGCTCAAATGACTCAATGTAAATACTTAAGGCAACAATTATTCAACACACATTTTACAATTTGAATGATAAACTGGAGAACATATTGAAAGAAAGAACCAACAATTACTATTTTTTCTTAAGAAAATACAAAACATATTTTATTGATAATCATGTGAGCAATAAAATAACCCAATCGTACTGTTCCATTTATATCTGCAGTAATACGTCTCGTACAATCTGAACTCTATTAAAAACAACAATGTGATAACAGAAATGATCATGATCATTAATATCCAGTTGTCATGTCCATAAGAGAACAGTGCGGCACAATTACAATTTGACTTTTGTATTCTCCCTGCGTTTTGGCACTGGAGTGTGCCTTCGTCAGGAAAAGGCCACAATATATAAACGGTGATATCCTGTTTTTATCAGAGGTGCCCAAGCTACATCTATGGATTGTGCAGCGCGGATTTTTCCTTAGGGCTATAATTTTTAAACTTAAAGGATTTTACTTCAGGTATCGGGATGAACTTAAGAGTTCTTTCCTTCCATTCCCATCGGATATAGATAAAGCCGTGCAGGAATGTTCAGACTGGCTAGACAAAGCCTGTAAAAAACAAGTCCCTGTAAAAAGGTGGACTCCCAGCCGAGCTAAACCTTCTGCTCCCTGGTATTCCGATAAACTTAAAACTCAGAAGCTATTATGTAAAAAACTTGAATGGGATTGGAAGAAGGAATATAAAAATTTGGATAAAGAAATTTACAAACATAGTCTTAAACGCTATAAAGATTTGGTGCTGGACTCGAAAAAGAATTTCTACACCCGCGAAATCCTCCAAGCAAAGTCCAATGCAAAAGAATTTTCTAAAACGGTCATAAAATCGGCGGTACCAAACACTCCGAAGATTACTAGTAGCCCAGATTTGTGCAATTAATTGGCAACCTGGTTTCAACAGAAGGTGGAGGGCATCTATTCCTCTTTTTCCTTAGGTCAGAAAGTAATGGGAACCCCCTCTCATAATAAGAGTCAGTCAGGACTCAATACTGGGCCTATCTTTGATCAGTTTCTCCCCTTAGAAAGCGCAAAAATTATCAATCTTTCGTACTCTATTAGCTCAGGCTCTCCTACAGACCCTTGCCCAGTCCTGATTGCGAAAACTGTCCCGGAGGTGATAGTATCTGCCTTACATCCTTTGATCAATAACATCTTGATCTCGGGGCGTTTTCCGAAGGATTGGAAAATTGCTTCTATTCTTCCCTTGTTGAAAAAGCCCACTCTGGACCCCACAGACCCTAGCAGTTATAGGCCTATCTCGCAGCTTCCAATGCCAGTGAAAATCATTGAGAAGGTTATGAACAGCCAGCTTAGTACCTATCTTCGAACTAATCAAATTCTTGATCCTGCACAATATGGTTTTAGAGCCGAACATGATAATGAACTGGCTCTAATTAAGTCTTTAGATGAAGTTAGGGAGGCATTGGACGGTGGTGGGAAGGCTGTATTGATCCTACTGGATCTGTCGGCAGCCTTCGACACGGTCCACCATATGGTTTTGATGGACCGTTTGTCGGAGGTGGGAGTACAAGGTGTGGCTTGGAAACTGCTACATTCCTTTCTCTCTGACAGATCCCAGACCGTTAAACTGGACAACTATAAATCTAACGCCTTTTGCCTTTTTTGTGGGGTCCCTCATGGGTCCTCACTGAGCCCCACCCTTTTCAATATTTATATGATATCGCTGGCAGGCCTTATAAAATCTCATGGCTTTCAGCTAACTTCATATGCGGATGACACTCAAATAGTGCTATCATTCAAGGATGGTAAGGAAAACGAAACAGAAGTGCGCTTTCATGACTGCATGAAAGAGATAGCTGGATGGATGGCTTCAAATTGCTTAAAACTAAACTCGTCCAAAACCGAGATTATTCTCTTTGGAAATAATCCCAATGTCTGGACCCCTGACTGTTGGCCAGCAGACCTGGGCAGCTGCCCCTCCCCTTCGCCTAAAGCTAAGAACTTGGGCGTAACCGTTGACTGCAGATTGACTTTCTGTGATCATATAAGCACCGTGGTCTTCGCCTGTTTCATGTGGTTACGAATTTTAAGGAAAATCAAACCTTACCTTTCAGAGGGTAATTTCAGGACGATGGTCACGGTGCTTGTTATGTCAAGATTGGATTAATGTAATGGCATTCTTTTGAATGCCTGTAAACATCTGGTCAACAGGCTGCAGATGGCCCAAAATGCGGCTGCTAGGTTGTTATCTGGGATTCTTAAATTTATCTCGGTAAAAAAAGAATTAACCAGGTTTTACTGGCTTCCTGTGAAGCATAGGGTATGCTTCAAGGCCCTATGTACAGTTTTCAAGGCCCTCAATGGGATAGGTCCACAACACCTGAAGGACAAGCTCAGGTGGTACATTCACAGTAGGACCCTTCGGTCCTCTGGAGCGTAAAAGGTCCTGACGCCGGTTGTCAAAAAGGCCAGCTGGGGTGGCAGGAGCCTTACCGTATGTACATCTAGGGCCTGGAATGATCTGCCTTTCCACTTGCGGAATGCCTCCAGTCTTCTTCTTTTTAGGAAGGGTTTGAAGACTTGGCTATTTACCCAATGATCTCCTTCTTCTTCCGGCTAGGCAATACATAGCGCCAGGAAACCCCAGGGTAACCGTTGCGCTCTACAAATCTTATTAACATAACATAACATAACATACTGAACTTACGTCAGGACAATATAATGCTGATGTTAGATTCTTTAGAAGGAGCATCCATGATCGGTTAATCACGTTGCAAAGAACGATTCACAAAAATAATAGATTTTTTTTGTCAGTGCTGGGTTGCCGGATATGGGATTCCTTCTCACGCCGTAGCCGTGTGTGAGGACTAAAACACCAACCATACAGGTGGTCTCATGTTCTTCTTTTTGGAAACCATTCTCATAGTACACGTGTTTGCACAAGAATTGGTTCCTGGGGAAGATCCCAAAGCCAATTCTGAAGGCAGTTCAAAAGATGGTTTAGAAGACAACTCTGGAAAAGAAACAGAAACCATACTGCCCTCTTCACATAAGTGTTATAAACTTCCTGTTCCTGATTACCTTCAGTGTTTTTTTGAGACTAGGTGGCATTTTCACTCCCCTCATCCTGTAGCCAATCATCATCATCCTTACTTCCTTTCTTACCCAAAGGTTTCCAGAGCTCCCTGGATCCTTTGGTTACTCTATTTAAATTCCACACTGTACCATTGCTCGACCTCACCACATTACGAAAAACTTTCACCACTTACTCGGGAGGATAATATTGTGAGTCACCCTTACAGACTTTACCTGATTTTTTTAAAGCGCACCCAATCAGCTACTTTGACATTGACAGACATTATGCTTAGCATCATATTATACCTTATTTTTGTTTTGTTCCTCCAGCATTCTGCTATAAACATACTTCACAGACCATTGTTCCATACCAGTGTGGACCAACCAACCAACATTTATTTCGAGCTAGCATTAATACCCCTCATGACAACGAAAGGTGCCATTCTTGATACATCGTTCCTAGTGACACAATAAGACCAAACCATTTTACCAAATTCTACTGATTGCACACTGAATTGTTCCTGTGCTTACTGGGTTAAACCTCTCCATGATTCCATTGACACTAGGGGGCATATTATCAAGGACGTCGTTAAAATTATTGCCGGTTTAGCAGCCGAAAACTGCCGCTAAACCGGCGATAATGAGCTTGATAATATGCCCTGGAGAATTCCCATAGAAGCCCATGTTCCCCCCGTAACATGGGCTTCTATGGGAATTCACAAGGGCATATTATCAAGCCCATTATCGCTGCTTTAGCGGCAGTTTTCTGCCGCTAAACCGGCAATAATTTTTAACACTGTCCTTGATAATATGCCCCCAAGATTGTACAATGAGGTCATTCTATATCTTATACCCAGTCTTTCAAATAATGATTTAGCTTTACCAGATAGAAATTGCAGACCATTACCACTTAAAAAGTGTACTGGAATAACTTCAGTTAAGAAAATATGATCAAGAAATTTGAAACTGAATTGGTGTCAGCTTTATACATCACCCTCACCACTGGCCAGTGAGAGAACAAATCCATTATCATCAAAATATATTTCTGGGGTACATATATAGGACCCATTATATCGAGCACAACAGATGCCCCAGGAATGTTAGGAGTCATAACTTAAGACACAGGAAGCCTCAGGGCATGGAAGGACGTATCTGCCATTTTACAACTTTTACAATCCCTTCAAAAAAGTTCAGTTGCAGAATCAACATCAGCCCGCCAAAACAAATTCAGAACAGTAGATATCGTTCTAACGATTTCAAAATGGCCCGCATAGCATAGCTCCCAGTGGCGGCTGGTGCATAGGGGCGAATGGGGCGTTGCCCCACTAGCCTCTGGACGAGGATCGGGGAGGAAGACAAGAAGGACACCACACCAATGCAGCAGCCTCAAAAGAAGTGCTCTCTGCCCCATGTGTCGATCACAATACATAGACAATACATGAATACAATTAAATGAAATTGTCTGACTCAGACTTTTTTTCTTCATGGCACGGACGACGACGAGGTCACAGCAGGACAGAGACCTCCTGCGCATGTGCTGGCCGGGGCGAGGAATATTGCTCGCCCTGGAAGCACATACGGAAAGAGTGATGTCATCATGAAGGGAGTGGCCAAAGAAAGCGGAAAATGCCTGGTTTCAAAGGGGCGCCTGTGCTGCGCCCCAGGCGTCTTCAGCATTGCGCTACTGAAATCAATGGCAAGGGGCAGGGCAGTGGGTGGCCACAACCGGAACACGCACCTTTCCTTCGCGCCTGTCCCAGGCCTCCTGATTGGACAATGGGAGGCGGGAGCTTATGCATTGCTCAGGATGGCACCGGCATGAAGATACAGCTCAAACACACCAGTGACTGCAACACAGCTAACGTCATCTATTGTATCAAATGTCCTTGCGGAAAAGCATACGGAGGGAAGACCGAACGCAAAATCAAAACCCGCATAACTGAACATAAATCCAGAATTAGACACAAGAACACCACCTCAAGTCTTGCAACTCATTGGACCGAGGCCAAACATACGATTTCACAACTGCGGTTCCAAATTATTGAGACAATAAATGTTCGACCAGGTGTAGACGTAACCAACACGCTGTTACGTAAAGAAATTTTCTGGATCCAAAAACTCCATACCCTGACCCCATCTGGGCTTAATGATCGTCTGGATATGTCATGCTTCTTATAATTAGACTACCTATAGTAAATCTTAGGATTCTCTTTATACTCCATCTCCTACACTCATACCATCTACATTTCCTTCCAATTACTCACTTGCGCCCGGAAGCCTTAACACTGTTTCTTTTGCCACTCTCTTTATAGCTATCATATCACGTTTTCAGGTTTTCGGTGTTTATTCTCTGTAGTGCTTCTACCCTATCCTGGTCGCTCTGTCTCATGTTTTTCTATAGCTCTTCTCCCATTAGCTACCCAGCCTGTAGTGTCCCATGCCTTTGCGGGCAGCCAGCTGTCCTACTATGCTTAGTACAGATTGGCCCTGAGGCCCCACATCGGATCCGTTGCCGATCTTTGTCTCACCGCTTTTTAGTAATTTTACTTTTTCTATTTTCATTTTAATTTCCATTATGTTCCTCACGTGTCATGCTTATGATTTTTTTCCCATTACACATGCACATGCCTTCAGACGGAGTAACTTTTACCATTACATTATGGCGGATGTCCGCCTGTCCCGTTTCTATTTTCATTATTATCCACACCAGACGTCACACTTTGGAGCCGTCCTTTCTCTTTAGTCTGTATTTAGCGGCTCGCTGTAATCTCGCGAGCATCCTGTCCAGGTACCGGTCCTCACCTGTTGTAACGGTTCGCGTTCTACCTGTCTCCCCGACATTCATGTAAGTTTTTATCTTTGCTTTTACCGTTGACCTTCGTTTTTTTGTTTACATTGTTTTCCGTTTGATTAATGGGATTGCCCCATCATTCTCATCTGCATATTTTTCGTTTTCTAGCCTAACACCACTGTGTTTCTACTCGTGAGCAGTTGTTGGTAAGTGGTAAGCCACTTTTTCTCATATTTTACCACTTTGCTTCCCAGCTTCTTGTTTCCAACCCATTGTCGTTGTTTCTTCCGCAGCAGTGCATCGGCTGGTATTTATGCTTTTGACCGTAATTTCACCCTTATTGAGGTCTTTTATGGTACATTAGACGAGGTGAGCCTACCTCGCCATGTATACCTCCGTACTCCCTACCTTCTCTACATTTCTAGTAGATTACAGATTATCACCCTTTTAATTATCACCACGGTGCATTACTTTTTCTGGTGGCGTTGTTCTTGCTGCCTCCATTTCAGCACAATATATTGTTGTATGCACACACCCCATAAATAGTGGCTCGTGTCACTACCTATGTAGCGTGACTAATAGCTTGTTGAATCATCAGTAATGGTTTTCATTGAGTACTACCAGTATGTGTTCGATTATCAGTAATGTCTATTATTATTGTGTTTTTGTCCTTAGATTGCCCCTGATGAAGGGACGTGCCGGTCCCGAAATGCATTGGGCTCATCTTTATTCTCTCATGTACTAAACTGAATGAACTAAAAATTTATTTTGTTTGTTTACTGACATAAATGTATCAGTATCAGGATGCACTATAAGTGATGTGTTCTGTCCAACAAAATGAACCATAAGTATATGTGTACAAATAATTTACATATATGAATTAATATATGTCTTCTGAATCCAATTGATTTGTTTGATTATTTTGTATATGCTAAGGTGACTAATAACCTAGGGTCATAGCCACCCCCAGCACTGTGCGCAGTGGCAACTACCGCAAGGTCAGTTTCTTTTTCTTACAGACTTTATGCCCGATTGACAGCGAGCATACCACTGCAGCACCTAAGTCATAAGTGATAAAATCAATGTTCTAACTCGAACTAACAGGAGTGCGCTGCCCCACCGTCATCCATTAATGAAGAGACATTTTATTACTATCCTTTCCTGTCAAGGCTGTAATAATATTCTTTCCACCTAAAAAATGCTTACGAGGCGATGGGTTAAATTTGAGCCAAAGAGAATTATAAAATGTTGGGTTCCTCTTGAGGGAACCGTCATAACATTAATGTAGAGGTGCTGTCAACACTCGGAAAAACAGTATTGATGTGGCATAACATTCACAGTTTCAATTATGTTTTAACAGACATGGCATGCCTGCATGGGGGAAATTACAGCCTCAATGCCAAGCATGCCCTCTTCTCTCATTAAATTATGATTTTCACGATTTACTTCCTCTGCGCTATTACATTCTCGCGCTAGCCAGGCTTTAATTATAGTTATGAGAGGAGGTGCGAATGTAAAAGATCGACTGTGGTGGTGACTGCAGTGCAGAAGTCTTAGAGTAGCGCACGTGTACAGTACTTTCAGAAATTCCCGATTGTGGCTTGGGTGGTTTCATTTATAGATTTGTGCGCACGCGGAGTTGAGCTTTGGCTGCCGAAAGGAGGCATCAGGCATTGTTTCTGTTTGGCAGAAGTCAGTTTAACCCTCCTGAGCCCCCCTGGCCCTCCCACCACCGGGCACTCAACTCGGACCTCCACACCCCACCACCTTCAAATGTCACCAGCCGCCCCTGATAGCTCCATTACAAAATTGTGCAAAACATAAGCGAGAATTAGTCGATCACCTCTAAGGACCACATTATTCTCCATAGTTAGCTTCAATCTCACCTCCCAAAAATGTCTAATCAATTCTGACAATGATTCATTTTTGGGCCAACCATGCTGAATCGATCTCATAACAGACTGTAGCGCACTGTCGCTTCCACACTCTTTTTCCGAGTCCTTCCTGTTTATAGTAGGAGAACCGGAATCATGAATCAATTCCACCTGGAAATGATTTCATAACTCATCTTCACACTCATAAATGAACAGACATCCAGGACAAGAAATCAGCAAAAACATTCTCCTTCCCGGGTGTATACACCATTTTGTAAAGGAAATCTTGCATCCTCGAGGAAATATGTGCCAACCTTGCAGAAGGGTTAACCCTACCTTCCATTGGAAACATTTTGACAAGTGGTTTATGGTCACAAGGATGGTTAAAGGTTTGCTGCAAATGAACAATCTGAAATGATCAAACACCAGAGGCAAGCTAATGCTTTCTGTTCTATAATAGGATACTTCCTTTCAATTGGAGCCAACAATCTAAAAGCGTGGGCAATGACATGTTCTTTATCAATATCATCCATTTGAGTTAAAACAGCACCCACTCCTTTACTGCTGGCATCTGTAGTTACAACTATCAGTATTCAGATTAAAACTTCAAAATGCGGAATCAGAGGCAATGGTTTTTTAATGCAACAAAAATCACTCTCACATTCCACTGACTGCTCAAATACATTCTTGTTTTTTAGTAGCTGCTTGATATGGTATGTCTTCTTGGCAAAACTGGAAACATGCTTTGCACAAAATTCTGTCACACTTAAAAAGGGACGCGCATCGGGCCTGATTCACAAAGGTAAAGTCAGAGCAAAAGTCTAGCTTTACTCATAGTAACTTTCTCTTGTGAATACCGAAAAGTAATGAAGTTAGACTTTTAGTCTAAGTTAGACCAAAAGTCTAACTTTACTACTTTCCGGTATTCACAAAAGTAAGTAACTATGAGTAAAGTTAGACTTTTGGGCTAAGTTAGACCAGTGGCGGTGCGTCCATTGGGGCTCTGGGGCATTGCCCCATTAATGCCACATGGCCATATTCTTCATGGCCACAACACATTCTTCCTCGTTATAACACTTCTTACTGAAGAATTCGGGCCGGCCGGTCACCGAGGCAGTCAGGACGCTGAAGGGGGTGGGGCAGCACTGCTGGGTTTATCTGACAAGCATTAAACAAGGGTGCGGTGGTCTAGTGGCGCAGCAGAAAAAGTGGGCATGTTCGGTTTTGGGCTGGTCATTTTTCCGACCAGCCCGTACATGCGCACTAGCCTGCACACATTAGGAGAGCGAGGGTTGCTTCATGCCGCAGCCCCGGTCTCCTAATGGGCGGGGAGTATCCCTGCTCAAGCCAATCATGGCGCTGCTGGAGCAGCGTCTGGATTGGCTAAGAGGCATGCGTTCAGTTCACTGTGCAGCCCTGAGGACTTGGGTGATTCAGCAGGCTGTCTGGTGCGGTCGCCGCGTCCCGTAAGTACACACTACTGTAGTGTTGGGCCTAGGGCCCATATCACGGAAATGAGGGACACAGACACCAGGAGAAATATAGCAGTAACTGGCCACGAGCACGTGCACCCGGGCCCTTTTATTGACGGGGCCACATCACTCGTGGCACCTGCGATGGATGGGTGTGGGGATGCAGTGTGTCCAGCTCTCAAGGGAGTGGCTTGGATGACAGCTTCCTGTGGGACACTAGAACGTGTCTCGCAGGACACTACGTTCCTCCCCAACTTTATTGAGGAACAAACAAAGTGTTATTCCAACCTATTGGGATAAAACAAACAGTTAACTAAATACCACAGGGTCCATCAGTCTTTCGAGTCAGGTGGCAGGACGACATCAGACATGGGCTGGTGACATTGCGTGCAGCAGAACCTTCTCGGCGGGCACCCATAGTTTAACCTGAGGGATTCAGGACACGTCCGCTGCATACTGTCAGTTCGCTGACGATGACATATCTTGCTGTCTTGCATGGCTTCCAGTTTGCTGACGTCGGTGATGGTCTGTGGTGAGTTCTAAACAGTTCCTTTTAGTGGGCTGCGTCATGAACATGGATGGAGTCCCAAGTGAGAATTCACAGAGGTGTTGCTGGACCGACTGTCCCTGTTGAACTGCTTGGCTGTGACTGGTAACCTGTCAGTGGGGCAATGTCTCTTCTTGCTCTCCTGCCTGGGCAGGCCCATCATCGGGGTTGCTGCGGGACTGTAGGAGGGCTGCGCTGGGGGGCTGCTTGTGTGCCGTCTGGGGGCAGCTGCAAGACCGCTGAGGAGCCGTTACTTGGTCGCATGCACAACCCTCACGGGTGGATGTGTCTTGGTCAAGACTTGCACTCGCTGCTGCGGTCCCGGTGTAGGCCAGGTTCACAGGTGGCTTCTGATTTCGTTTAGTCGGCTGGTGTGGCAGCGGTGTCGGACTCCAACCCATCGGTAATCGGGGAGTGGTGTTTGACGCATGTGCTGATGGCTGGCGTGATGGTGGTTGCGAGCCATGTGGTGAGTTGGAATGACAGGTCGTGGTGACTTGCTGGGAGAGCTTGGATGTCAGGAGGGACTTAGCAGCCAGGTGTCTCCGCTTTGTTGAGGTTATCATCGGTGGCAGCTTGACATGTAGAGTGTACGGATCCTCTCTTGCCTGTTTTGGGGCCACTGCCGACTCCATCTTGAGGCGGTGTGAGGGCGGGCACTCCTTGCTGATCTTCACCCATGGCATCTGCAGACAGGAGCAGGGATGCCGCTTGACTTAGACTGCCGACGCTCGGGATGGACGGTCCAGACACATCTTGGCCAAGATTCTGAATTATGAAGACTGAGAAGCTGTCCTGTGCCTCGCCTGAGGTAAGGGGACAATTACACATGGAGGCCACACCATCTTCTTTTACCCAGACTTTACCCCGGCTGTGCAAGCGGCGAGGCGGGAGTTCGTCCTGGCTAAGCATCTCCTCCTACAGGCCCAGATCCCATATGCACTTCTCTATCCCGCTCAAAGTCACTTATGACAGGCCTGCTCATTTCTTCAAGGATGCCAAATCCGCCTTCAAATTTGCAAAACATATTAGCGGGAAGGCATCCAGGCAACATCCCAAAGGGACAGCTACAGCTGAAAACAGTTTAAGCGACAATGACTGCAAAAGAACATGATCCCGATCTTCTTCTGGTTCGAGCTGCGACGACTCCTGTTAAAATGGTTTGGTATATGCTTGCTGGGAGGTGGGGTTTGCTTCAATGTATGTTATAACCGGTCTCTACTGTGCAGCACTGACACATATACTCACTAGTTCTGGGTACAACACGTCTGCCTATACAATATACTGAGTCTAGCTGAGACTAACTGAACTTTTATAGGCTTTTTATCCGCGAGGTGGCTGCACACCTACTCTACAAACTTTAGTGGGTTTGGGTGTTTAGTTTATCCTGCTGCGAGGAGATAGGTAAGTCTCGCTGAAAGGTTCTTGGCCACCCTGAATAATCGGGAGGAGTATGTCGGCGGTACTACGCCCCCATGGGAGAGCTCCCACTAGTTGTTGTAGTCTTTATGGTATTTGGGATGGGTATTCTGCAACCTGATTGGGGGGTTGGAGTGGATGGTGGGATGGGGGTTGGGAATGTTTTGTTGTTTGCCAGATCTTTGCTTTTCAATTTTCATGTCATTTGCCATGTGAAACTGTCTATGCCATTATGTTTCGTTCCTTCTGATTCACTGCAATGTGTTGGTATGGACACCCTATGACTTCTTTAAACTTCCTTACCTGGAACATCCGAGGGTTAAATAACGGTAGGAAGGCCAGATTAGTACATTCCTGTTTGCTTAGACACCACATTGATATTTTCATGCTACAGGAGACACATCTCAGTATTCCCTCTTCCCCTAGATTGAGACATAGTAGATGGGGATCGGTTTACTCCTCTATTTATTCTAATTACTCTAGAGGAGTTGCTGTGCTGATCAGACACGGTCTGGATTGGAAAGGAGGTGAACTACAATTAGACCCAGAAGGTAGATATGCAATAATACAGGGTACCCTGGGGGGTAATCCAATGGTGTTGGTTGCGGTATAGGGCCCCAATGCTGACTCCTCTGAGTTTTTTCAAAGTTTATGGGCTAAGGTGAGTGCGACAAATTGTGACACCATTATTTGGGGAGGGGACTTCAATGCCATCCTTGATGACAAGCTAGATATGAAAGGGGTGTCTAGAACACTACACCCATCAGCTAGTGCTACACTGCAGGCCATACTATCAGACGGGGATTTAGTGGACATTTGGAGACGCATTCACCCGAAGGTTAAGGAAGGAACATGTATTTCGGAATATCATAAAGCGTGGTCACGTTTAGACTATTGGTTGGTTTCCCGGGATGTGTTTACGTGGACGAAGGAGGCCTTGCATCTTCCCTGGTCTCTATCAGATCATGCACCATGTCTCCTGCGCTTGGAACTACCGCATTCAATTCCACGGATGTACACCTGGAGGCTGCCGCAGGAAGCCCTCTTAGATGAAGCTTTTAAGGAGGCGATTAGGGGAGACATAAATGATTATCTTTCCCTTAACATGGGCTCTGTGGACACTGCGGCTTCATTGTGGGAAGCTTTTAAAACTGTAGTAAGAGGGAACTGTATAGCCCGACAGGCGGGGGTGTTGAGGGCCGTCCGAGGGACACTTGATTCACTCAAAAAACAGATCAGGGAATTGGAATCACAATTCTACTCCTCCGGTGAGCACACGACGCTGGCAACACTGAAAGAAAAGTTGCTTAAATTTGAAGAAGAGGCACACAGAGAAGTAAAATTCTTAGTTAAACATGCCACGCTAGGGGATATGGGGAGGGAGATAGGCCCGGAAGAATATTGGCGGCAAGGCTCCGCGCCCCACGGTCTACAGCTTTTGTCACAGAGTTGAAAACTGCTGACCGGTCGATAATTAGAGGTCAGAAAGATATACTTTTTTTTTTTTTTTTTTTGAAACCGTTTATTGCAATCTCAAGAATATACAGGTATGGGCCTACAACCTTCCGGCCGGCCGCTAGAATGACAGGAGCATATGACATACATACAAAAACACTTGGCGTTGCAGAGGAGCAAAATCAGGAGGTATCAGCGTCGTGGGCCACATCACTCTGACCCCACAATACGGTTTCATTTTACACAAACAACACAAAAACCACACCCGCAAGGCAACCTGCAATCGACAGTAACAGCACGTGCTCCCCGAATGGGGGACCCCAGCCATCCACAGGAGTCTAAAGAGGGGAAGGGGAACAGATCGAGGACTGGGGGAATTCCGTGCTCGGGGCTAGGAAAGGAGTCAACTAAGGGGACGGGGCTGGTGAGGCCGCAGGCAGCAATGGTGGCGCGCAGATACCCCCGCGGTAGGCGTTCCAGGGGCCCCATACCTTCACCCATGCCCCAGGCTTACCCCTCGCCACATACACCACCTTTTCTCGGAACATGCACCAATCCATGTGTTCTTTCCAGGCCGACACCGCCGGGGGCCTCTGGGATCCCCACAGTTGAGCAATGTCACGCTTAGCTATCATATATCCCAGAGTCACCCATCGCGTCTGCGGAACCGAGTAGTCAGTTGGTTCCCACACATTCAGCAGGCATCTCCTCGCTTCAGGCAGCAGCGCGACATGCGTAACCACTCGCAGGACCTCATGCACACCACGCCAGAATCGCTCCACCTTCGGGCATTCCCACAAAATATGCAAAAAAGTCACCAAAGCACCACACCCACGCTTACACAACCCATCCTCAGCATAGCCCATACGCAGAAGCCTTGGCCCCGTCATGTAAACCCGGTGGAGTATCTTAAGCTGGACGAAGCGAAGGCGAGCCGGTATGGCCACCTCCTTCGGAGAGGCCACCACGGAATTCCAGTCTTCGTCGTCCAACTCCAGCCCGTCGGCAACCCAAGCCTCGCGGAGGCCAGTCAGCAGGCCCGAGCGGTCATTAATCAATTTTTTGTAAATAAGGGAGATCGTGCTGTCCGGAACGTGGCCATCCAGCACTCTATCCTCCAGGGGGGAAGACTCCGAGATGGAGGCGACGTCTGGGAAGACTGAGCCCAGCGCGTGACGGACCTGCAAGTACCGAAAGTATTCACTGCCCTGCAGCTGAAACTCCGTCTGCAGCGTCTCGAATGTTTTAAATCCCCCTCTCGTCCAGAGGTCCCCCACTTTACTGATGCCGATCGTGTCCCACTTCTCGAAGCCCTTCGAGGTCCACAGGGAGCCCAATCTCTCAGACGCGTACAACGGTGATGCCCGGGTCAAACGGTCCTTCCACCCCATAGCTGCGTTAGCCGCGTGCCATACTCGTACCATGACACGCGTAGGTCCCGTCAGGCGGGGGCTGGGCGCGCCAGAGTAGAGCGCTCGATTATAATCACCACCAGGCAGGAGCATCTTGTCCATTTCAAATGCCGGGTTTAAGGCGGGCCCGTAAAGGCCATGATTAATTGCAGCCAGCTGGGAGGCCCAGTAATACCGTTTAATATCCGGGAGGGCAATCCCCCCGTCGTACCATGGGAGCGTCAACTTCGCCAGGGCAATACGCGGCCTCCCGTCCCAGAACAGGCGGCGCTGTAGACTCTCCACCTCACGGAAGTAGCGCGCCGGGACTAAATCCATAGTATTCTGGAGAGCGTACAGGAAGCGTGGCAACGACATCATCTTAAACAATGCCGCCCGGCCGAGCGGCGAAAGCGGCAGGCGCCGCCAGCGCGCGATGTCCTCCTTCAAGCGCTGGAGGGGGGGAAGCAAATTCCGCTCATAGCGGGCCTCCGGGTCCAGAGTAATGTAAACCCCCAGGTACCGAAACCCCTGTGAGGCAATCTGGATCGGACAGCCCCGCGGGAGGACGGGAGCCTCCCCGGAAAGCACATACACACATGATTTAGCCCAGTTGATGACAAGGCCTGAATTGCGGCCGAATGAGCGCAAAACATCAACCAGGACAATCAATGATTTACGCGGGGAGGCTAGGTACAAAAGGATATCGTCAGCGTATAGGGACACGCGGTCCTCATATTCGGGGGTCCAACGGAGACCACGGATGGAAGGGTGCCACCGCAGCCACTCCGCCAGGGGTTCCAAGGCCAGCGCGAACAGGAGCGGCGACAAGGGACAGCCCTGTCGTGTGCCCCGTCCCAGCTCGAATGGGACCGATACTCTTCCATTCACCACCACCTGCGCCAATGGGCCCGAATACAACAATTTGACCCAGCTGATGAACCCCGGGCCAAATCCAAACTTCGCCAGCATGGCCCAGATGTATGGCCACTCGAGCGTGTCAAACGCCATGGTGGCGTCTAAGGACGCCAATATGGCCGGCTCCCGCACAAACGGGACACGCGCGAGCACCCCGTGCAAGCGCCGCAGATTAAGGGCCGTGTTGCGATGGGGAATAAAGCCGGACTGGTCTTGGTGGACCAGGTCGCCCACCACGCCGACCAGCCGGTTGGCTAGCACCTTGGCGAGGATTTTGGGCTCCGCATTCAAGAGCGAGATAGGCCGGTAGGATGTGACCCGGTCTCGAGGTCTCCCCTCCTTGTGGATCACCACGATTGTAGCCAGACGTTGGTCCGGCGGGAGGGAGCCCAGCGAGTGGGCCGCCAGGAACATCGCACGGAGGTGGGGTGCCAGTACATCCGGTCGCAGCTTATACAACTCGATAGGGATGCCGTTCGGGCCCATGGCCTTGCCGGATGCGACCGAGCGTATGGCGAGGGCAATTTCGTCGGCGGTAGGAGCGGCATCTAACGACACCCTGTCCTCCACCGAAAGGGAAGGCAGCGCGATATCCCTAAGCAGGGCATGGGAATCATCCTCCGAGCAGGGAGAAACCGGGGAATACACCTCGCGAAAATAATCCGCGAAACAAGAGACGATGTCTTCTGGCTCGGTGACACGCACACCATCCATCCTCTCAATCAGCGGGACC
The DNA here is from genome assembly GCF_964204655.1 of Triturus cristatus. Classification (NCBI taxonomy): domain Eukaryota; kingdom Metazoa; phylum Chordata; class Amphibia; order Caudata; family Salamandridae; genus Triturus; species Triturus cristatus. The sequence continues at coordinate 136,297,334 of NC_140589.1, read as the reverse complement.
ACACGACTCGCTCTCTCCTTTTTATCCAACCATGCAAGCAGTTTACCAGCCTTATCACCCACATCATACAGTCGCCCCTGTTGCTCTCTATAGAGGCCCCTGGCCGCCTCCGTGACGAGGGCCCTGTAGGCCGCCTGCTTAAGTTGTAGGACATGTAGTGCAGCATCCGTCACCCCACCCTCTAGATCACCCTCCAATTCAGCGATTTCGGCCTCCACCCGGGTCACCTCCTCCTGCTCGCGCCTCCGGGCATGGGAAATAAAGGAGAGGGCCTCCCCTCTAAGAACTGTTTTGAAAGCTTCCCACAGGGAGATAGCCGAAGGGACGGACCCCACATTCTCATCGAAATACCGCTGCAAGGATTTAATCAAATCAGCGCGAATGGTGGGGTCGCGCAGGTACCAGGCATTGATTGGAGCTACTCTGCCCTCCCCCCTCGGGAAGACATCAACGTGCAACAGGAGCGGGGAGTGATCTGAAATACCCCGCGCCAAATGGCGCACCTCTCCTACCCTCCCAACATAGGCCGCAGGGACAAGGACATAATCAAGCCGTGAGAGGCTACCATGGGCACCCGAGTGGAAAGTGTACTGCAGCTGCGTGGGATGTTTTAAGCGCCAGCAGTCCACCAATCCCAGTGTATCTAAGAAGCCGGACAGCCACGCCTGCGCCCGGGGGAGGTCCCTAGGGGGGTGACGATCCACGGTCCCAGAAACCACCGCATTGAAGTCCCCCCCAACCACCAGAAGCCCCCCCGGAAGGTCAAGGAGGAGGCGCCCTAGGTCTGCAAAAGTCGTGGACTGTAACCCCGGTGGGACGTACACTGATACAAAGACAACTACTTTACCCTCCATTCTCCCCACTAAGACAGTGTAGCGTCCCCTCCCATCATGGCGCACCTCGTCTATTTCCAACGGGAGCGAGTTCTTCACCATGATGCCCACCCCCCGTGAGCCCGACGTGAAGCCCGAGTGGGCCACCAAACGATAGCCACGCCGATTCATGGCACAAAAGGAATTACCAATAAGGTGTGTCTCCTGCAGAAAGACCACATCTGGCGAAAGTCGTTTCAAATACTGCAGGACCACACCTCGCTTAATCCTATCCCCCAGTCCGTTAACGTTCCAGGACAATAAAGTCAGGTCCCTACCCCCCATCACATACAGAAGCCATCATTCGTCCCCCCGAGAGCACCTTAAAAACACAAATACAATAAAGGGTTTGCCTTGCGGTAAAAACAAACAACACCCCACCCCAACCCACCCATCCCAACAGAACTCCCCCCTCCCTGCACCCCTGCATGAGCCCAAATAGCCCCCCCAAAGTGCAGTGTGCCTGTCGCCCCATGAATGATTAAACTAACTAGTCCCCCAGAGGAGGAGGGAGAGCCCCCGAGAGACCCCGTACCACCTCCACAGGAGGGAGACTTAACGAACAGTCAAAAATGATGACAATGTTGTCCAGAGCAAGGCCTACTATTAGTCCCTCAGTCCTGATCCGGCGAGCCCTCCCCTCCAACCGCGCCCCCCCCCACCCCCCCGGCCCCGATCCCCGGGCAAGGAGTCCAACCAGTCCCCGGTTGCCTCGGGACGATCAAAAAAGTGCGTGCGGCCATCCACCTCCACCCGCAACTTAGCTGGAAAAAGCATCGCATACTTGAGGTTCAGGTCCCGTAGACGACGTTTGACTCCGAGAAAGCTCAGTCTCTGCTTCTGGACCGCTGGGGTGAAATCAGGATAGAAGTTCACATCCATATTGTCAAGTCTGACCGGTCCTTGTTGCCTAGAAGTCTGAAGGATAGCGTCTCTGTCCCGAAAGTTGAAAATCCGGGCAATGAGAGGCCGCGGAGGGGCTCCGGCCTTAGGTCTTCCTCCGGGAACCCTGTGGGCACGTTCCACCGCAAAGAATTTACTCAGCCCCCGGGGCTGGAGATGGGTGAGAATCAGATCCTCTACAAACAGGTCCGCCGCCGCCTCCTCACGTCCCTCCGGCACCCCGACAATGCGGACATTGTTCCTCCGGGCCCGACCCTCGGAATCCTCCAGTCGACGATCCATCAGGGCGCTCGCCTGGCCGAGCCGGCGCACCTCCTTTTGAAAGGCCGCCACGTCCGCCGTAAGGCCCGAAGTGGTGTGGGCCAAAGAATCGACCCGGTCATTGGTCTTGGATAAATCGGCCCTCACCAGGCCAACATCCACGTGGACCGAGTCAATCTTTTGCGCCAGTGTGTCAAAGCGCTGGTCCACCGAGGCCGTCATCTCGGCGATAGCGCCCATAACATCTCGCAGGGTCAGATCCGCGGGCAGCGTAGGAGCATCAGTCGGGCCCTCAGGGGACCGATGCGGCACCTCGGGAGATCCCTTCTGGAGGGTGTAGCGGTCCATGCTGTTGGACTGATGGGCCGCACCACGGCGGGTCGATTTCACCTTTGCCCGGTCGCCATCTTGCTTTGTGGACATGGTTTCAGTCCCCAAATCGTGCCAATCACCTCGGAAAAAGCCGACAAACCAGTTCACGGGCTCCGGGGGGGGGGCCACCACAGGTCCGCAGGACGGATCACAGCCGGCGGGCCAGCAGGGCACCCCAACGAGGCCACACCACCGCACACCGCCCCGCAACCCAACCTCGCCCGAGCAGCAAGGAGGGTGCAAAAGCGAAAGTGAAAGTGCGGGGTACGCAAGTCGCCCAGCCTTGCCCGCCGCTGTTGATCACTTTGTCTCCGGATCGCCCCGCAACTCCAATCCGGGGGGCCGGCGTGGAGAAGGCCGCAAACCTCAATCGGTACTCCCGCCGGTGTCCGAGGTCCAATTTGGAAACGGAAAACGGGTGACACCTCAGCTCGGGCTCACCAACACAGTCCCCTCATCTAGGACAGGATATTTTCAGGATTTATGTAGGAGGTCACGGAGGTCCTCGGGAGCCTCGCACCTACGCGGCCATCTTGGTTGCGCGCTAGGCTCCTCCCCCAGAAAGATATACTTGACGAGTTCTCCGGCTTTTATTCTAAGCTCTACACCACTACACAGTACTCCAGCCCCGAAGGACTGGTGCCATTCCTCGATTCCCGAGAACTGCTCTGGCTGAGTCAAACACACAGGGACTATCTGGATTTCCCCTATACAGTGGAAGATGTGGCTCAGGTCATAAAAAGCTTGCCGTTAAACAAGGTCCCCGGCTCGGACGGTCTAACTACCACCTTTTATAAAACCTATGTTGAGGAACTAGCGCCCCGCTTATTCAAGCTATTTGAGGAAGCCCGTGAGTCTGGTGTCCTTCCACCATCAATGAATGAGGCGATAATAATTTCCCTGTTAAAACCTGGGAATCCAGAAGATGAACTAGATTCCTATAGGCCGCTATCCTTAATAAATGTAGATGTAAAGATCTTGGCGAAACTGATTGCGAATAGGCTGCAGCCTCTGCTCCCACTGGTTGCTCGCCCAGATCAATCGGGGTTTATCCCTGGGAGATCAAGATCCCAAAATCTCAGGACTTTATTCTCAGTATTACATTACTTGCATCCCGAGGTACAAGCGGCCGCCGTATTTTAGACGCTACAAAGGCGTTTGATACTTTAGAGTGGCAATACCTTTTTGCAATCCTTGGTCGTATGGGCTTTAGTCCGTTAATTATAAATCTAATACGTCTACTCTATACTCAACCGCTGGCAAGCATAAGGGTGAATGGTCTCCTTTCGGCACCCTTTAATATCTTGCAAGGTACGAGGCAGGGATGCCCACTGTCCCCTCTACTTTTCGCGATTGCGATGGAACCACTCGCAGCATGCATACGGCAAAATCATACCGCGAAAGGGATTTTATTTAATGCTCGTAGTCTCTTAATCTCATTATATGCCGATGACGTCACCTTATATGTGTCTGATCTGGCGTCAAATCTGGATCTGTTATTGAGGGAATTTATTAAATTCGGTGGCCTCTCAGGTATCTCGATCAACTGGGCTAAATCTGTTATTTTCCCTTTGACTGACACCACTGTCCAAGCCCCCTCTGAATTCCCTCTCCAATGGACGATGGAGCTCGTGAAGTATTTAGGTATATGGATCAGCAGGGAAATACAGGCCCTATGGAACATGAATTATGGACGCGCCATAACCTGGCTGAAAGAGAAGGCCACCGCGTGGGCCGGGCTATTCCTCTTCCCCTTACACAAGCCTTTTTTTTTAAACCCTACAGTCCCTGTTGATCTCCCTGGTATGGGCGGGTGGACAGGCAAGAATTTCATGGGATCTATTAACACCTCCTTTGCCTTAGGGTGGACTGGGGGCTCCGGACATGCAATTGTATGCATGGAGCACACAAGCTCAGTTCTTACACTACTGGGTACACCCCACTCTTTTTCAGCCTCATGTGGCTGTGGAGACGGATGTTGCAACGCCCCTTCCTCTACAGGTTGCCCTGTTTAAGGCTTACAGATGCCCTAGGGAAGATATAGACACAGTGGAGACCCTACGTTGGGCCTGGAACGAGTTGCGGAAGAGAGCCGGTGCTCCCATCCTACATGCCCCGTCTATGCCCTTAGCACATAACCCAATGCTTTTCCCCACAGGAAATGACATTGGCAAGGACCTGGCACACAAAATGAATCTACACACTTTCGCAGACCTCTATCCAGAGGGGTCGTTCCGACCACCCCCGACGGCTGTGGAGGGTCGGCAGGTGTCTTTCTCTGAATTATTTGCATATCATAAAATTAGGGTAGTGTGTCGGTCTTCCATGACACTTTCCTGGATGCCCGCCCACCCTAAGCGCCTTAGAAAACGTTCTTAAATCAGCTTCCCCTCGCCAACTCATCACCAGGATATATAACCACATGCATCTATCTGCTCCTTTGACGAAGCCCTGGGCACTAATGGCATGGAATGAAGACCTACAGCCCCCGCTCATGGAAGACTTTATGGCTGCAGCCAACTCACAGCACTCTCCCCTAATTACAAACTTTGTCTAATCCATTTTAGGTTTCTGCACAGATTTTATAGGACACCTGCCGGTTTGCATCATATAGGTCTAAAAGAAGACGACAGTTGTTGGAGATGCGGTATTGCTCCTGCTGGTTTCTTACATATTGCATGGGACTGCCCGAGGTTGGAAATGTATTGGTCCAATGTGTTTAATATAGTACACCAAATAACTGGGCTGGTTGGAGATCCTAATCTCATACAGGAGCTGTTGGGGTATGTAAAGGACAAACCTGTTAAGGTTAGAAAGCTACACGCCTTACTACTCCTATTCACAAAAAGACGGGTTGCCATTCACTGGGGAAGTAGGCGGGTTCCATCTAAAAATGATTGGATAAAAGATGTAACCTATGGCCACTCACAATTGACCACTTTTTGGTAGCTGATGTCTTCCACATCTCGGCCCAAGGACATTTGGGAACCCTTTGTTGTGTGGGCCCGCGAACATCAAGAGACAACAAAAGACACACCGACACAGGAGTAGCCTGGAGGGGGATCGAGTTGGGATGTGGTACACCATTTGGGGGAAAGGTAAACATGCGGATGTACTTTGATATACTGCATTCCTTACGAATCCTACAACTATGGATGAGACGTGTCCTGTAGCGGACTATTACTTGGAAAATTAGTGTTCCACCCTTTATAATGGAAAATACCTGCCTTGTTATTGGGACTATGTGAAGGAGCGAATATGTATACAAGTATAATTGTAATTCACATGATGGTGTTCTGTAACAATGACCCTGTATTGAATAGCAACTTACTGGCGGTTTATACAATTTGTTGTATTGTTTTAAATACCAATAAAGAAAAAAATAAAAAAGCCTGGGTGAAGTTCCACTACGCGGAACTCAACGAAGTGCAAAAAATAAATCTGCTGTAATACACGAAGCTCAGCAAGCGGTGGAGTGTGTTAGATAAATGCTGTTCGTGATAATTTTCAGTGCCAGATGCTTGTCCGCACTGTACAATCATCGCGAATGGCACCATGCACAGCTCTTGTGGGCGCTTCTTCCTTTCGAGTAGATTTTTACTCGAGCAGCAGCTTTCTCAATGCGAACGGACAGTTTCTCAACGCGAACGGTCCCAAACATACGCAACCACTCACAATGAGAAATATGACTGCCTGCCTTGAGAAATCTCTCCAAGAGGTAGATTTTCCACGCTTGAGGTTCTGTAGCGATCCGAACCCGTGAATTCGGTATCATAGTACTGACACGATTTTGGTACCAATGAACCTATAATGATCCATTGTATACGTGACAGTGTTTTCGCTGCGCAACTAGCATGAATTCATTGGAAAATAGGGCATTCTCTCGTAAACGCCATGGCACCCATTTTAGTTACGGCATCCATCTTGTTTCTTGCCCTCACATAGTCAATGAACGGACGATGACCCCGGCAAGATCACCTTGTTAAGGACACGTAAACTCGAGCCCGAGAAAGGCTGACGCTGCATGACTCGGCAGAATCAAGCTGCCTCCCTTGCCTGAGGCCAGCCCTGCTATACTGGTTCTCGTGTCCGTTGTCCTGACTGAAAGGCCGAAGACGATTGCCCTGCCCGTTTATGATCCATAAACACCTCTTATCCTACATTTCAATCCTTTGCACCTGGCACTGCTCCTTTCCTTCTGGGCTTTTACAATGGGGAGGTTACGATTTTTATGATGGGGAGGATCGGGCGAAGAATGAAAAACTGTCGAGAGGACCTGATCGAATACCGAAAACCTACAACTAATCATTGTTTGATGTTTATTTATTATCTGTTTGGGATACCGGGTTGGGCATGAGAAATATTCGTGTAATGTTGCCCCAAGACATTTTTCTTGTATTTAAGAAACAACCCACTTAATTTGAACAGTCTCCTAGATTCTGCCTCTGTGTGGTTCCTATGATTTCTGTATCCCTGCAGTAAATAAACCTCGGTCTTTGACGCCGCCATCGAGAAGCCCGTGTCTCTGTTTGTTTGTGCACCGGGACAGGGGGAACTCAGGGGTCTTCGGGTGTTGTTTCCCTGACACCTCTGGACTCTTAAAAGTCCAGAACCTCAAATTGGCGCCCAACGTGGGGCGACGTCATCCGGTACCGGTCCAAAGCCTGAAAAGTTCGAGAAGTTTCGTGTGAAGATTCCGGAGGGAGGTACCCCGCTTCATCGATCCCTGCATGTCGTAAAAGTGGCCCGACGATCTCTTCCACGAGGGTTCCCGTTCCCAGACGGCTACAGAGGACCGCTGCCTTGACTGTCGCCCTGTCTTGGACCCGAGGTGCAGACCTTAGTACGGCGAGACGAAGACGGGTTCTCCTTGGTGACGTCTTCCACATTTCAGTTAAGTATTAAGTGGGTTGTGCTCAGTTTGGTTATTCGGATACGTTTTGGATTTGTAGATTATCATTGGTTGCTCTTGTTAAGATAATCTTGGTATTTGGTATTGGTTCATTTTGGTAGGCCTAAGTTCTCTGCGCATTTTGGTTGGAATTTGTCTTTGTAGTCATGACTAAGGGTAACAATTGTTTTTTGTCCTGGTTACGTTGCAACGGGGATTCACGGTTGGAGGACTCGTGTTTGGTTCCTCCGATTGGGACTCCTACATATGAGCTCTATTGTAAACATGGTGTGGGTCCTATTATGTATAATGAAGTATGGGTCCGTTATACCAAGAAAGATGGTGTCCTTAGTTGGCCACCGCATGGTAGTTTCGAAACGGAAATTCTAGATAATTTAGAAATGAAGTTGTTTAAGAGAAAAGCCCGGCCGGCGATGTTTGATTCTTTTCGCGTATGGCGCAAAGAAGCCAAACAGAGAGAAATTAGGAAAACAAAGAAAGAACAGAAAGAGAAAGGGTTGACTTTAATGGAGTCTGCTAGGCAGCTGCATGTCAACGAGACCGAGAAAGCAATGGAGATGGCGAGTAGAAAACATAATTTGGCAATTGATAAATGTTACCCTGTATTGCCATCTTGTCCTGCTAAGCCGATAGAGGACCCTGAAAAGGATCCCCTGTTGTCTTACCTGTTGAGTTCACCTCCACCGTATGCACAGGGTATTACAGTACCACAGTTACTACCTGTTGTACAGCCAGCTGTTGGTCAGCCTGGGATAGGTGCTCCACTCCCTTTGAATCCAGCTCCTGTCTTTCCCGTGGTCAATGATCCTACGGCACCCCCTCTTCCTGGGTCGCCTATTCCGCCTTTGCCTATCGTTTCGCAAACTGCTTTACCTACTACTCCTACCCTTACTACTTCATCTGCTTCAGCTGCCCTGTCCCCAAGCCCTGTCATTCTGACTCCGCTTTCCGTTCGTCGGAAGATAACCGACTCTGTAACTAATATCTTAACTCCTCTCTACAGGTCCTTAATTGGGACCCCCGTTTCTGACTCTATACAGAGACGTAGCCAGCTTCCTGGTCCCGAGGAACGAGAGACGTTAGATTCGACAGCTCTTAGGTGGATGTCGAAAGCTGTGAAGTATGATGCACGAAGAGTATTAGACACATTTATGCATTGGAATTAACCAACTCAACGTTATGTTTTTGATGTGATGTGTACTCTTGTGCGTGAAGAATGGGAAGATGATGACTTAGATACAGTCCCCTCTGATTTAATAAATATTCAGCAGAAATTCGCCGCAGGAATGGTGATAGGTTCAGAAGTAGGGAGAGCGATAGAATTAATTTTAGCTTATAGGGATGAGTCCCCTTTTCGGGCGACAAGAGACCCTGATGGTACACCGATAACTAGGAAAAGACGAGGTCAGTATCCGATGAGAGAAGTTCCGCCCATATGGCGCGAAGCAGTTGCCGCTGATGCGAACTTGGGTATTGCAGCTGCTCCAGCACAATTCCAGAGAGTGTGGATACACATTCCTTGGAAACGGGCTGAAGTATTAGCAGTAAAACAAGCATTACCAGACCCTCGTAAGAATTCTGCTGGTTATTACAAAGAATTAACACAGACAGTCCAAGCGTGTATCATGAATTTGGCAGACATTGAAATGCTGTTTGGTAATGTAGTACCACAACCTATATGGGCCAAGATTCGGCAAGAGAACCACCCAGTCGCCTTAGGAGGTGATTGGCCAGCTATCGTAGCGGCAGACGCACAGCAGGTTGGTGGAGCTAAACCTGAACCTCTGATTGCTGACTTACCTGGCAGAATAATTAACCTGATGAAAACGCTGATGCCAGCGTTACGAGTAAATTGGGATAAACTATCAGCATGCAAGCAAAAGAAGGACGAAAGCGTCTCTGACTTCTTCACTAGATTTGAAGAGACCTTTGTAGATCACAGTGGGCAAGATATGAGTACCGAGGGAGGTCACAGATTGTTTGTTGATAAGTTCGTATTTAATTTACTACCTGAGCTTAGTAACAAGTTAAAGGATTCTGAAAGTGCATGGGCAGTGTCGACGACAGCACAGATACTTGCAACTGCTCAGTATTACGAGAATAGAGAGAAAGAAGAGAAGGAAAAGTCAGAAAAGAAAACGAAAGATTTAAAAACCAAAGTTCTTTTGCAACAGGCATATCCGCCTCGTTCGAATCAGTCAGACTCACAGCAGCGACCCCAGTTTCAGCAGCAGCCACAATTCCAGCAAGGGACGGCCCAGAGATTTAATTATAGTTTTCCCCGACAACAGTTAGCATGGAATCAGTGTGCCTATTGTAAAAAGGAGGGTCATTATAAGAATGAGTGTCCAGTACTCCACCCACAAACTAGTGGTGTCCCAGCTCAGAGAGGTAATGTTGGATTTATGCAAGCTCCTAGAGGTAGAGGGCGTGGTACGATGACACCACAGGCTGATCGCCAATCGAATTATTTCGACCAGCGAAATGTACAACCTACGCAGCCAGGTAGATCTCCACAGTATCATGTTGAAGATTACTATGATCATAATGAAGAGATTCAAAGAAACGAACAATAGGACAGCCGCAGGCAGAGAGAGGGAGTAGTATCAGTTCCAGTTGATCAGAGTGGACCTTATGTCACAGTAGTTACCTCAGGCGTGGTCGAACCGTTTCTGTTGGATACTGGTGCGGCAAAAAGTTCAATCATGCGTGCGAAACTCCCTGGCGCACCTTTGTCCGGCTTAACGAACACTTCAGTAGGTTTCTCAGGCGCCCCTGTTCACAATCCTGTGTCCAGTCCTTTATCTATCACTGTTGGGCCATGCGAGCTAGAAGCACCCCTCATTTTAACAACCGGTTGTAATGAGAATCTGCTTGGTTTAGACCTGTTGAAACGCCTGCATGCGACGTTGTACTGTTCTCCTTCGGGAGTACAGCTCACATTAGGTAAAGGAGTCATCTCCCCGATGTACATGTCGATGGACAAGCTCCCACCGGAGTTGCGTTCTCTCCCTGATACTCTTTGGGCAACTGGTCCCAACGATGTAGGCCTCTTGGAAATTCCCCCTTACGTGGTAAGTCTAAAAGCGAATGTTAAATTTCCACGAATCCCACAGTATCGGATTTCAAACGAAGGTGAACAAGCACTCTTACTAATTGTAAAAGACTTGATACAGAAAGATGTGATAGAGGAAACTAGAGGAAACGTCTGCAATAGTCCTGTTCTGCCAATTCTGAAACGTACTGACCCTTCTAAACCACCAATTTACAGATTTGTGATTGACCTCAGAGAAGTTAACAAAATAGTGATTCCACAGTTTCCTGTAGTCCCAGATATCACTGCATTATTGACGTTGATTCCTGCATCGGCATCATGGTTTACGGTGATCGACTTGAAAAATGCATTTTTCAGCATTCCCATAGCAGAAGAAAGTAGAGACATTTTTGGTTTCTCATTAGGAGGACGCAGTTTCAGATTCAAACGCGCTCCACAAGGTTATTGTGAAAGCCCTTCAATTTACAGCCAAGCATTAAAAAGTCAATTAGATGCTCTTGTACTTCCTCATGGTGTTGCTCTGATCCAATACGTAGACGATCTTTTGCTAGCCGCTGACGACAAGGAAACTTGCAAAGCAGCTACTATTTCTTTATTGCGTCATTTGTCCGACTTACATCACAAGGTGTCACCTTCTAAACTACAATATTGTTGCCAAGAAGTGACCTACTTAGGTCATCTTTTGTCAAAGGAGGGAAGAAGGTTGACCCCAGAGAGAATCAAAGCAATTTCACAGATGACTGTACCAAGCACACAAAGAGAAGTGCGTGCGTTTTTGGGTATTACGTCATACTGTAGGCAATGGATCCCAAATTTTTCTCTCATGGCAAAACCGTTGGTAGCCCTGACTGGAAAAGGTGTTCCGAGCCCTTTGCCATGGTCTGATGAATGTCAACAGAGCTTCTCTGACTTACGTGATGCGCTGTGTTCAGCTCCTGTGTTGGGTACTCCTGACTACAGTAAACCGTTTACACTATATGTCCATGAAAGAGAAGGTTGTGCATTGAGTGTATTAACACAACAATTCGGCGAAAAGCAACGGCCTTGTGCATATTTTTCATCCACATTAGATCCGGTAGCCAGAGCATTGCCAAGTTGTTTAAGAGCCACGGCAGCAGCCGCAGTGTCTATTCGACAGTCTGCTGGACTAGTCATGAACAACATGTTAGTAGTCATGGTTCCACATGCTGTGGATACACTCATGAATAGAACGAAAACTCAGCACCTCACCAGTGCTAGATTATCAGGCTATGAGCTGACGCTTTTGGCAAGTCACATTCAGATCAAGCGATGCAACATATTGAATCCAGCAACACTGTTGCCGACTACTCAGGAGTCGAGTGATTCAGAGCCCCATGATTGTTGTTTCAGAACTGAGGAAGAGACAAAAGGTAGAATTGATTTGAAAGATACTCCGTTATCAGACCCAGACGGCACGTTATATGTCGATGGGTCCTGTTTTAAACTACAGAATGGTGATGTGACGGCCGCGTATGCAGTTACGACTTTGAGTACGATTGTTGAGACTGCAAGAGTGAGTCAGAATTCTGCCCAAGCAGCAGAATTAATTGCATTGACAAGAGCGTGTGTTTTAGCTGAGGGAAAGAGAGTGAATGTGTTTACTGATAGCCAGTACGCCTTTGGCGTCGCACACAATTTTGGGCGTCTCTGGAGAGAAAGAGGTTTTCTCACGTCCCATGGAACTAAGATCCAACATGGACAGTTAGTCAGCGATCTATTAGAATCCCTGACCCTACCGAATGAAGTTGCGATTGTGAAGTGCAGTGCACATCGAAAGATTACGGATAATGTTGGCCGAGGGAATGCGTTTGCTGATGAGGTCGCTAAAGAAACGGCCAAGAACATGACGAGCCGAATGTATGTTGCAACGTCTGCAAGATGGATTGCTGAATCAGGAATGTGTGAGAATACGATTGACAGTGTGAAAGCAATCCAAAATGAGGCAACTGAAAATGAGAAGAATGAATGGAAGGAGAAAACGGGTAAAATGGATCCAAGTGGATGTTGGATTGATCTGTCTGAGCAGCAACGTTGGATGTTACCTGACGCGTATGTACTTGCGGTAGTCACGATGGTGCATGGAGCAGCGCACATCAGCTCGAAAGGGATCTGTAAAATGTTAGCTCCAGTATGGAAGAACGATGGAATTACTAAGTGTGCGGAAAGAGTGGTGAAAAACTGCATGGTATGCCTGATGCATAATCCTGGCAAGGGAACCCCAACCCCAACTGGTCATTTTGCTCCCCCTTCTTGTCCTTTTGAAGTGATTCAGTTGGATTATATCCACATGGACAGGTGCAACAATCTTAAGTATGTCCTAGTGGTAGTATGTGCCTTTTCCAGATGGATTGAGGCATACCCATTAAAGGATAACACTGCCATGTCCACTGCCAAAATCCTCCTCAAAGAATACTTCCCTAGGTATGGTATGCCACGGATTGTTTGGTCAGACAACGGAAGTGAGTTTGTAGGGAAAGTTATGAAGAGTGTGTGTGCAGGTCTAGGAATTGTACAAAAATTCCACAGTGCGAACCATCCACAGTCAGCAGGTTTGGTGGAAGGGTACAATGGCACCCTGAAGCTGAAACTTGCGAAAATTCAAGCTTCCACTGGTCTCCCTTGGCCAGACGCACTGCCTCTAGCTTTACTGTCCACCAGAGCGACTGTACATTCTCGAGTAGGGCTTAGCCCATATGAGATTGTGTTCGGCCGCCCTGCTAATGTTTGGGGAGTCCCTAGGCCAAAGGAATTCAGACAGATAGAATACCCAATGTTGATTGATTACCTTCATGATCTGACTGCTAAACTGAGCCTTATTCATCAACAGGTATTCGAATCCTTGCCTAAACTGCCGGAGAGTCCAGGTCATACGTTGAAACCCGGCGACCAGGTTGTAGTGCGGAACTTTGAACGCACTCGAAACCTTCAGCCAAGATTTGTGGGCCCGTTCCAGGTCCTCCTCGTAACCAGAACTGCAGTACGCCTAGCTGGCAGGAAAAATTGGGTGCACGCCAGCCACACGAAGCGTGTCCCTCTCCCACTCCCCTATGACAATTGGGTTAGACAGGGAATTGGTGTATCCAAGACAGAACCTGTTCCTAGGCACATCCCTTTCAGCGATGCAGAGTACCTAACGGACCATCCACGAACTAAAACGCAGAACTTTGGCACCTCAGCAGAAACCACTCCTTTGAATCCTGAACCGAGCATTGTACAAAGTGAACACTTGTCGCCTGTGGAATCGAACATTTCTGCACCTGTGGACCAGCTATTTCAAGACCAAACAAGACCTGGAAAATACAGATATAATCTACGTTCTCATGTGATGAACTGATGACATTGCATTATTACATTTCCGTTTGATAACTGTAAAACTGTTTTGATCGTATTTGCATCCCGTACAGTCAGGAAGTTTGCTTTTATTTTTTGCTATCCTCTTGCCTTGCCGTCTGGGTTACCGTAGGGTCGTAACGTGTGCCTTGTTTTAATTTACAGGGAATCAGACATTAGGTCGGTTTCTTCTGTTTATCTTGGGAACTCCCAGGATAAACAGAGGTAAGTTTTTAACAGGTACAAACCATCCGTTGCGAACGGTTGTAGAAGATGGAGCTTCCTGAATCACGACGGGTTAAAGTCATAAAGGTGCACAAGACAAAATGATATGACATATTGTATAGTAAATGTTTCCTAATGCAATGTGCCCTGACACTTCTGATTGTTTTTATAACTCTGATAGGCGGAATTATTTTTGGTATTCAATTGATCTTTGCACCTGTTACGTCTACAGTATCTCCCCATATTTCTGTTTCCCCGACTATTGGTTCTATTCATTCTTTTCATCCTTTTCCTGCCCACGAGCAAGCTCGACGCTCTGAGTTTATAAATAACACTTTCATTCAGCTCTTGCACCAACATCAACTAGTGGTTAACACAACAAACTGCTGGGTATGTGGCCTGATACCACATACCATGGACAAGGGCATCCCTTATTTGGTTCTGCCTTTCAGTTATAATGGATCATTCTGGGCATTTCAAACCATGTTCGCCTATGCTCTAGAGACCTACCCTCCACGACCTCCGCGTTCCACCCGGTATAACTCTGCTAATAGAGCCTTGGTAAAAGGAATCACTGATATGGTGAGAGATGTCACTAATACTCCGTACATTCCCAAGGATGAGTTGCGAGTTTACATGGGGTGGAACATTACAGAATATGGCATCACTCTGGGTGAGAACAAACGTAAGAGCTCAACTCCGATCTGGGTCGTACCCCACCAAGGTCAGGTCTGTTTGCAAGGAAATGGGAGGAATTCGAAAGCTCGACTAGGGAAGAGTAACTGTATTGAAACGTACGTGTTCCCGTCACAATCTTCCCCTGCATTCTTAGCCGCTAAGGGTACCTATTTTGTTTGTCAAGACAGAGCATATATATGGCTGCCCGCTGACTTCTCAGGCTCATGTTATATCGCTCAACTGTTACCTCCGACATACACTGCTGCACCGGATTATCACAAAACGAGAGTTGTGAGAGGTGTATTCAGTAAAGAGGATACTGCTGGCCAAGAAGCAGGAGACTTTTTCAAAGGTTTCCTCCCATTCTGGGGGCCTATGGTCAACAGTAGAAACCTGCGTCAACTAACACGAGTAGTTGAATCCACCATTATCGAAACTACAGGTGCCCTTAGTAACCTGACAGCTGAGCTTCAAGCGGATCGCCTCATGACGTTACAGAACCGTATGGTTCTTGACGTGTTACTTGCAGATCGAGGTGGGGTATGCAAAATGATCCAATCAAGTTGCTGCGTTTTTATCCCAGATAATGCGCCAACAGTATACAAGGCCATCTCTAAGTTACACAAAATCTCCGACTCCATTCACGTAGAGGAAGGTGACTGGTCACTAATGGGATGGTTCTGGAATCTGTTATCTGCATGGGGGTGGAAGGTTCTAATGGTCATCGGTGTTACGTTAGTATTTTTATTTTCGTGCTGTCTCATTAGTCAGTGTGGCCCTACCTTATGTAGCGTTTGTGTTTCATCGTGCGTAAGGAGACCACCTGTTTTCGGAGATGCATCACGAGATAAAGTAATGCTACAACAACATATCAGTGACCTAATGAACATAGAAATGGACTCTGACATAGAGTGAGTTATTGCCTATGTAAGGGCAAAAGGACGGTCTGAGGTTCTGTAGCGATCCGAACCCGTGAATTCGGTATCATAGTACTGACACGATTTTGGTACCAATGAACCTATAATGATCCATTGTATACGTGACAGTGTTTTCGCTGCGCAACTAGCATGAATTCATTGGAAAATAGGGCATTCTCTCGTAAACGCCATGGCACCCATTTTAGTTACGGCATCCATCTTGTTTCTTGCCCTCACATAGTCAATGAACGGACGATGACCCCGGCAAGATCACCTTGTTAAGGACACCTAAACTCGAGCCCGAGAAAGGCTGACGCTGCATGACTCGGCAGAATCAAGCTGCCTCCCTTGCCTGAGGCCAGCCCTGCTATACTGGTTCTCGTGTCCGTTGTCCTGACTGAAAGGCCGAAGACGATTGCCCTGCCCGTTTATGATCCATAAACACCTCTTATCCTACATTTCAATCCTTTGCACCTGGCACTGCTCCTTTCCTTCTGGGCTTTTACAATGGGGAGGTTACGATTTTTATGATGGGGAGGATCGGGCGAAGAATGAAAAACTGTCGAGAGGACCTGATCGAATACCGAAAACCTACAACTAATCATTGTTTGATGTTTATTTATTATCTGTTTGGGATACCGGGTTGGGCATGAGAAATATTCGTGTAATGTTGCCCCAAGACATTTTTCTTGTATTTAAGAAACAACCCACTTAATGCAATTCGAACAGTCTCCTAGATTCTGCCTCTGTGTGGTTCCTATGATTTCTGTATCCCTGCAGTAAATAAACCTCGGTCTTTGACGCCGCCATCGAGAAGCCCGTGTCTCTGTTTGTTTGTGCACCGGGACAGGGGGAACTCAGGGGTCTTCGGGTGTTGTTTCCCTGACACCTCTGGACTCTTAAAAGTCCAGAACCTCACGCTGGCGATCACCAACTTGATGTTGACGATCACGAACAAGAAAAAATCTCACCAGGAGGTGGATGTTCCTTGCTCGCGCTCGCCAACTTGCCGTTAACGAACGCGAGCGAGGAAAAAGACTATGTTCCCCTACGCAAAGAGGAGTTTTTCGAAACTCCGCGACCTCCGCGTAACATTGAGTGCGGAAAACTCCGCAGACTCCGCGAGCGAAGCAGAGTTCACCGCCCAGACTTAGAAACAACGCACTTGAGAAGTGTCACAAATGCTAGCAGGCAAAAGGTTCAGTTACAGCTGTCTACTTTTTTCTACCTCAGAATCACACATTCCTCTGCCTTTAGATCCGCATAAGGCGGAAATCATTATTTTTCTATGGTTCTGACCTGGATTTGACCTGGAGTTGCAAGAAGTCGTTTTTTTAACTGGAAACCAAGAACTTGTGTTTGACGAACCAGTCATAAAGTTTTCAAAATTTCTATCAACGTTTCTTTGCAGGCATTTATTTCCTTTGGTGCCAACAATGAAGGCACTGCTGCTCATCCATGATAATTTATTTAATAAACTCTTGTCATTTTAAATAAATTGGTTTAGAACTTTAACTTACTTTTTAGAACTGGCCTATAGACAGCATTAGCGTATAGCGAGAGCTATTGCCATTACACAACATCGCTCAATATAGATTGCACACAAAACACACAAAATACATACATATAAAGAATGGGGCTTTTGGACAGCCTCTTTTAGCCATTGGCTGCAATAGTTTAGCTGGCTTTAGGCATTGGGTATAAAGACTGCCCATCAACAATGGTATCAGCCCAAAGCATTTTGTGGATGTGAACATGTATGAAGTTGTGGAGAACTGACAGAGCGTAAGTGGCTGGACGGTTTATGGAAATAAATGCAGCTGTTCAGGTAGGCAGGGCCAGTGTTGTGGAGAGCTTTGTAGGTGTGGGTGAGGAGTCTAAAGTGTAAGTGCTTGTGTATCGGGAGACAGTGGAGTTCCCTAAGGTTTGGTGTGACTTGGACTCGGCATGGGTGGTTGAGGACAAGTCTGGCAAGTGCCAGAATGCTAAAGTGGGGGGCGGGACAGGGGATTAGCAGGAAATTATAATTTTTTTGAAACATACCTGACGATGCAGCCGCCTCGGTCCTCTTCTCTGTCGCTTCTCCCAGCATGCACTGTGGCACAGGCTTCCCACTCAATGTGGGTGCTGCTCTCAATAGAATGAGAGCAGTGCCAGGATTGGTCTGAGCGGTTTGGTTTGCCACTCAGACAGTGCCTAGGAGACTGTGACGCAACACAGCTGGGTTGGAGAAACCTGAGTGTGCATGTCTGTTTGTCCGGCCTGAAACGGCGGGCCAAACAGACATGCACACTAACAGTGCTCCTACCACTCCTCCCTACTAAGCCCTGCCCCACTACTCCCTACACTGCTGGCATCGGCTCAGTCAGTCAGGAGTAATTTTATTTTTCGCTTAACCACTGAATGACTGACCAGTGGGGCAATGATCCTCCGCCATTACAGAGGAGCCTCCTGTGAGTCTGGCTGCTGTGTTTTGGATGGTCTAAAGTCTTCTTGAGATCTTGCAGTCTATCCCTTGCATACAGGGTGTTTCCATAGTCCAGTCTGCTGGTGATGCGGGCTTGGATGATTGTTTTCCTGGTGTTATCTGGTAGTAACTTGAAGATTTTCTTCAGCATCCTTAGTGTGTTGAAACAGGGTTGAAGCTGAAAAGAAAAACAAAGTTGAGAGCTCTCTTTTTGAATATTCCCTTTTTCCTTCTGTGCCATGCTTGAAGTTTTGTTCTGCTTCACTAATGTAACAATAACCTCTTGTTTGTTTGCAAACAAAAATAAAGATTTGTGCACTTGCATTGTCATATTTCCAAGCAGGAACATTTATCGTGATGCACCAGTAGAATTGTGTTTGCCCATACATGCAGGAACGTGGGGAAGGCGGACACCATGTTATCTTTCAAAGCTTTTGAATTGAGTACTATGAAGTGTATAACATTAGCATTTGTTATTTGCAACGCCTTGATGCTGCGGCTGTATAGTAGAAGTGACATCCATATGAAATGAAACCCTAGCAGTTAAGCTGTATCGACAGCTTATGCCCAAGATATGATACGGAAACGGGAAATGCAGATGGGTCAGATCTTGTATTATATTTTATTTGCCTTTATTTTGTGCTTTCTACCCCTGATAGGTTCTAAAAGGTTTTCTTGGATCTGGCATTAGCTACTTTGATATAAATATATATGTGCATGCATGTTAACTTTCAGCCAGCCCTCTTCATCCATTGTTCTGTGCCATTCACATTTCTCTTCTGCTCACTTCAGCGTACAGCAGAGGGTCATCCACCGTCAGTCGTTGACTAACTTCACCGTCAATTTAGCCATTCTGCTCTTTCACACACACAATTTAGTTCCCTTCAGTGCCTTGTACTCAGTTCTTAATTTGTAAAAGAATAAGTGCCGGGGCCTAAAGTTTGCTCAGAAGCCCATGGTAGGTGCAATCGAAGGTCGGGGTGCAGAATGCCAAGTCTGTGTTGTCCTCTTTCTAGCTCATGCTTTTTAATCCACCACCAGACACTCCCTACTCCATTATCCTGCTCTAGCAGGTTTTTTCATCCCTACTGTCTCTCTTTATCACTGGATTCTCTATCTCCTTCTTTCTCCCTTTTCTGTTTTTCTCTCTGTTGCGCTGGATCAAAGAATTTTGAGGAAAAATAAGTGCCAGTCCCCAAAATGAGTGCCAGTGGGCCCCACCTGCAACCACCAGCTAAGTACTTCTGGGACTACCTTGGCAATGTGTGCTTTGTGAGAACAAAGAATAGTTTAGTTTTTAGTCATAGTTTTATTTACATTTGCGAGGATTCAGCAGCTGCACCAGCAACATTTTACGGAAACCGTGGCAAGACCAAACAACCTCCTGGCTTTGCCATGCTTGTTTTCATATGTGGGATATGCTGCTGTTGGTGCACAGCTATGACTTGCAAAAAGAGCAACAGACCAGTTCTCCAAACCTGGAGTATGGAGGTGCTGCATAAAGCCAGCCAACAGCAGGAGCTCTCAGGTAAAGCAGCCCTGCTGTGTGGTGTGCATGTATGCATATCCGTGTAGTGCGTAGTGCGGCCGAATATAGATACCACACCGACACAGCATAGGTTCGTTGGTATCTGCCATGAGGTCATCACCCCTGGCTCCTTTCTTATTGCCCTTACCTATGTCATGGTCTGGACCAGGGCCGGCTCTAGGGCGGTGCGATCAGTGCCACTGCACCGGGCGCTGACTTGGGGTTGGGGCATCATTTTTTGCGTGCATTTTATCATTTTTAAAACACCTGCGGCCACGTTCCCTCTGCCCCATTCCTGGCATCAATTAAAATGTCAAGATAACTCCGGTGATTAATTGTCTTCCTGGAAAGAGACAGGAGGTTTGTTTAGTGGAAGTTTTGACTCATTGTAAGGCAGCGCCCAGGGATAAAATGTCTGCTGTTAAGAACGTGTACCATGCAGTGCATACAATGTAAATAGGTCAGCGAGTGACTGCTTCTACCAAGAGAGATGCTTTTGTTACTTGTCTTTTATAAGTCAAAATCCTTATTTAGAACTTTGACCTATTAACTGTCATCAAAGAGCTGCATGCAATCTGCATATGTTAGAGCTACATGTTTTTCCCCAGTCTTTCACTATCCTAATCCTGCTAAAAGGGTTCATTTGGGTAAAAAAGAATTCTTATTATTGAAGAAAGGACCCCTGATAATGGTGTTATTTTTTATATCCTGAATTTGTGCCTTTCCAGAATACAGACTCTTAAACTATTTTGCCTACCAGTATTCTGGACATGTGACTTCTACATCTTGTAGTCTTGTCTGATGTAACATTTCCTATACACTGATTTACACTCATATGATTGTCTCTGTGCAATGTGTGCATGATGTAAAGTGTAATCTGAGAGAGGGTGGTTATAGATACTTAAGGGGCACTGTTAAAGGGTGCTAAGAGAGGGAATCTGTCGTAGAGGTGGTCATGGGGGGGGCGCCAACAAACATTGTTGCACAGGGCGCCAACAGTGTTAAAGCCGGCCCTGGTCTGGACCACGGGGAAGGTGATTGGAGGGTGAATCATGGGATCACCCCTCCTATTGGTTACATGGTGGGCTCGTCCACAAACCAAACATAACACAACCTGTCATACCTCAACACTTCCGCTCAATGTTTAAACCCCTTCCTTCGATGAGGATGACTCCGAACACATTAGCATTAATAAGAAGAGGGCGGGCTCAGCGTGAAGCCCTGGCCTTGCATTTTAAAAAGCATAGTGCCAATATCGGCAACAGTTATCACAACACACATAAGTACATAAATAAAACACACGACACTGAATGTAAGTGGAGAAATATTGCTGCAGGTTTATTAGCATAATAAATATGCAAACACGGTGGGTTATCTTACGGGCGATCCCAGGGCAGGCCAGCCCCATGCCGCCTGCCCGTCTGATAAGCCTAGAGTCACCATGGCAACGCCAATTGGTGTATACCAAATGTTGGGAGGGTCCCCCCCTCCCATCCGTGGACCTCCAGTCCACATGCTTCACACGCCCCCCCGTGATGGGTGGGCGGAGCATACATGGCAGCCCCCGGTTGCTCAGACCCACAACCGCCTGTCGGTTAGCGGGGCGCCGTAGGTCTTCCAGTGGACACGCTAAAGATCCCTGGGTATCCTGGCTTAGCACCACACGGTGCTGCTGCATGCTATACCCCTTGGTATGTGCAGACCCTGGATCGCCCTGTAACTCCTCCTGCAACACAAAGTGAAAATTGTTAGAAAAACCTGCCCCCCCCTTTGTCCCTCCGGGTGCCGGGTAAGCGGATGGGCGGGCAAGGCGAACGAGCGGACAAGAGGGCGAGGAGGGGGCGGGGACAGCATATGTACCCCCCTTTGCTCCTCCCCGCCGGAAGCAGCTACCTGTCTGGGGTCTCCCTTGGTCAAACCCAGGGACACGACCTCCCACCCCTGTGCCTTCCTGTGGCACTAAGGCGGCCGCCCTCAAAGGGGCGGGCCGCTGCGCAACCCCCCCCCCGGGCAGCCTTACATAGTGCCAATATCGGCAACAGTTATCACAACACACATAAGTACATAAATAAAACACACGACACTGAATGTAAGTGGAGAAATATTGCTGCAGGTTTATTAGCATAATAAATATGCAAACACGGTGGGTTATCTTACGGGCGATCCCAGGGCAGGCCAGCCCCATGCCGCCTGCCCGTCTGATAAGCCTAGAGTCACCATGGCAACGCCAATTGGTGTATACCAAATGTTGGGAGGGTCCCCCCCTCCCATCCGTGGACCTCCAGTCCACATGCTTCACACGCCCCCCCGTGATGGGTGGGCGGAGCATACATGGCAGCCCCCGGTTGCTCAGACCCACAACCGCCTGTCGGTTAGCGGGGCGCCGTAGGTCTTCCAGTGGACACGCTAAAGATCCCTGGGTATCCTGGCTTAGCACCACACGGTGCTGCTGCATGCTATACCCCTTGGTATGTGCAGACCCTGGATCGCCCTGTAACTCCTCCACAGCCTTGGGAGTGGCCACCGTCACTACCAGGGCCCCCCACCAAGGTAGACCTATGTACTTACAACCTGCTGCAGCCAAAGCTTCCCCTAGGTCTAGTCGGAGAACATCCATACCTAAACTAGAAAGGTGCCCTTCATCTCCCTCCAGGCACCCTGTGGACTTGGCGTGTATAAGACCATGCCTGATGAAGCCAAGACCTCTTTGCTCTGCGCCACTGCGCATGGCTCCCGGTAGGCCTTTATACCTACCGCATACCGGTACCGGGCTTCTCCCAGGTCCAGCCAAACAAGACTACGCCCAACCGGGCCGGCGGCCAGCGTGTACCAACAGGACGAATTCCCCCGTCCTTTTAAACTCTCCCATGGATTTGACTGTAATGACCTACACCAAAATGAGCGATGGTCCAAGGTTGCCTTTGCATGGCTACAGAACAATCCCTTTGACAAGACACTCCTGCCTGGCAGTGCCCATGCGGGAGGTGGTAAGAGATGACAAGCCCGCCGTGCTTCCTCTTTCACTCCGTTGGAGTACGCCCATCGCATTCCATCAGTCACCATCAACTGTAAGCCTTGCCCTCCCGAAAATTGCTAGTATACCAGGGAGGGACAGGTCAGGGTGACCACAGAGGAGAGAAACTTGTAAAATGCTTCTCTAATTGAATACTGGGAAAGCCAAATGTTCTCCTGCGGAATAGAGCCCAAAAGTGTTACCCCGGTGTTTCCCTCGATCATATGGACCACACGCCCCTGTTGGAAGGCCACTTCCACAACCTGCATAGCTGCCAGCCAGTGCTGGAGGGCGGGAGAAGTTAACCGGAAACGATACTCGCATCAAGGTGCATGTTTCGTCAAACTCAAGGGCGGGCTACTAAGTGAGCAACCATGCTCCGCCCTAGTATCCGGTGCTATAGACGGTCCCCGTACCCTGATGGAACAAAATGCAATTCCCTTGCTCCTGTTGAGCACGAACCCAGAAGCAATTGCTCACCATGGTTCAATACCTTCCTGCTGCTAATCATTTCCTAGCTGAATGTTGACAAATCCATGTTCTGTAATGGCACTACTTCGCTGCCTGCACCCTTCTGCCAGTGCCTAAAAGACCTTTGTCATGCTGCCTGGCCTAATCAATCTTGCCCTGTTCTAGAAGCACCCGCTTCTGCCGTAGAGCAAACAACTCGCCAGTAACCCCAAACTGGCCCTGATGCGAGACAAACCGAGCCAAGGCACGACAGTGAGTGTACTAGCTAATAGCAGGTCTAACAGCGTCAACAGGCATCCTCAGCTTACAATAGGCGTGATGGAGTAAGGGTATCCAGTGAGAATCAAGATGACAGCTTCCCATCTGACCGACCGTGGTGGGACCCACTCCTGTAATTCTAGTACAATGTTCCCTGTTCACCTGTCACTGCCTGATGTACGTGACCTAGGAACATGATCCCCTTGCCTGGCGGCATGCCATTGAGACCAACATCCAGTCCCCGCTAAGTACCACTATCTGCCTACGCTACAATCTTGCCTGGCGTTCCTTCATGCCCAGATATACCACGCGATGATTGCTCTCCTCCGTCCCTGACCCGACCACACCTAGAAGAACAAACACAGCGAGAGGAAGCAGCCTGTGACCTGCCCCACAACTCTACGAAATCCTCCTACCGAATGATGTGGGAGCCGTATATGGACCCCTAAGCTCCAAGGATTGGAGGGGGAGGACGGGCAGTCCTGACTGGAGATGTGAGTAAAGGAGGACATGCGTCCTGGGGTACCTATTGTTAGGGTGAAATGAGAGTACCTCTAGTACCTGACGCGTTTAGTACTAATACAGTAGTAACAACTCAAGAGCCCCCTGACTTCGAACAGCAGGGAGATTAAGGAAGGCTAAGCCCAGACAGACACAGAAAGACCCACCACGTGGCTGGTGTGCCCCAAAACACCATCCTGCATCAAACCGACCCGCTGGAACGACAACAAGAGCCTAACGCTCTACACCCGCGGATGACCCAGGAAGTAACCAATCGGTTAACAATCGAGTAACTAACAACGGACATTCTTTCAGCATCTGAAGGGCTAGCCATTTCAGAAGTAAACTGGGACCCCAATGCCAGGCATCAGTGCAGGCCTCGGCCCCCGTGGTGTCTGTGATCATTGCCCACTTCCGTGTAAGCCATGGCCTGTGATGCATACTTTCTCCATGATCGCTGAAGCACCCACAAACCACCCTAGCTGTTCCTTGCCGTACATCCTACTCCGAAAATAATGCCAATGTGCGGCCAAATGCGGCCTCTCACTGCCTCACGCTACGTACTACCAAAGGACACTACCCAGAGGAGCACTCGAAGGCCAATCATAAATAATGTTGCCAGTGCTCCACACCAGCAGTTAATAACAGCCAGATAGAGAGCGCTACCTCTCGGTCACCTACAACCTGTGGCACCAGTCCTATGCTCGACCCACGGGAAAGGAGACAGAAATAGTGCTGTTCATGTGCTGAAGGATCATGGCGAGGGAGGGCGACTCCGCGAGCTGGAGCTCGACACGCCATGTATTAAACCATAATAGCTCTAGCGGACTTACCACGTCCGAGCGCCGCGCTTACATGGCAAACTTACATTACTCACTAATGCTCGGAGTGTTAGTGGACTCCTCTGAGTCTCTCTCTCTCTCTCTTCAATGGGGCCCGGCCCAAACTGGATGTGCGGCCACAGCAATACAGCTACCCAGAGTTGCCGGGCGGGCCGTCAGAAGACCAATTACTACCAAGAAACAGGAGGAGCCTGAAAGCACTGCACCTGAACCAGTGCTGTGCCTGAAAATTACACCGATATTAGAACCGATGCTACCTCCCTGCTTACGAAAACATAACAGAGGGGCCTAAGAACCAAATCACCAGTCCTTCGCTACACGCCTGGTATTCCCCTCGCAGCACTTTTCAAGCAGTAACCATTCTGTAATTACAGTGGCACGCCGACCCCCCACAGCCATCACCCAGAGGGGTATGGGAAAAACACTTGCCACTGCACGATTGTGTTACCCCAAGTGCGTAGAGCCTCGTTTAAACATGAGCAGCTGCAAAGGTATTCCTAGCTGAAACTAAGTGACAACAGGGGACTCGGACCAATGTATTCGGAAACTGAAGATGTAAGGTCTATCGAACATACCTCCTCACCTTTGCACGAGAGGAGAGCGGCGCAACCTCGCTGCCCGCCCCACATCTTCGCACGTTCAATCCCCAGTCCTGGTCGCCCGGTGCTAGCATGTGCTTACACCATTATCTGTTTGCTTCAGGCCCTCTGCTACCCCTGGAGGATGTGGCTGTGAGGGACAATAATGCAGCTGGGTCGAGTAAAACCGCACCAAGAAAAGGCAAACCATGTGGCACCATACGGCCATCTAGTAATGGTATACTTCATTCTTTCCACATATTATTAAAAACTTGGTATACTTTCTGGGCATAGGTTGCACTTCAATATTACCATGATACCCCTAGCCATGAATTTAGCAGCCGGGCCGTTATGCCACACCCTTTCCCTGGCGGCCTACCTAATTTGTATCAAGGGCAAACCTATTAAAGACAAGAGCCTTCAGAGTCCAGGGTCTATAGAAAGATTGCCTCATATGCTGTGGCAACTGGCGAATTTCCCCCCAAACAGTGTGCCACCCAAGGGAAACTCCAGCACCGCCCAGCAGCACTACACTCCTAGATATTGTTGGGCAATTACTCCATTATCTTTGGCTTAGTAAGGCGGTGCAAATATAAATTGAAGCTGGCCGTAATAACCGTATCACTAAGCAGGGATGACAACGGAGCGCTTTGTATAATCGTGGGTATTCCCTAATGCCCTATCCATTCTTCAATCTCCCGCTGTACTCGTTCTCTTACCGAGCGAGGTCTGCAGTATCCCCTGACCTCTAACTAGGAGATGGAAAGGAAGCATGTAACAGAATGTGCACGTGCTGGCTCAGACCCAACCTACACCAGAGGTAACACAGGGGCCTTGCACCAGGTCTGCTGCTACTGAGGTTGGTGTCTTGAAGACGTCGCCATGCCTCCCGCTACGGTCTGGCCAGCTCCCCACTCCGGAAACGCCGGCTGACTTCACCGGAGCGTTCCACCCCATCTCGGCGTGTACTACATTAACCAAACATTCCTGCTTTATCATAAGCACTCAGTTACTAGGCCGACGGTGGAGCCAACATTAACCCCGACCGTGCCCCATGCCTGTCGTACCCACCTATGGGAGCGGCCTCCTAATGCCGGAAGTTCTCATTGCATACTCCCCCCCTCATACTAAAGCGGATTCATTTCAGCGTGGCCCCATGACCGTGTAACTGCCTGAAAACCAAAACTGACTGCCATTGCCGCGGACCACCATCTAGGGGGGCGTCCTCAGTATGCCTACAATCTAAATCGCTGCACACGCCTGCTGGAGCGGCCTCAATTAGCTGGGCACGAAACCGTTGAAATAAATCCTCCCAGGGTACTTCCGCGCGGATAGCACACACACACACCTCATTGATCGCAACATGCCAGCAATCCGTGCCGCCAATACCGCTACCCCCGCCTACAGGGCTGGTGCTACCCCGTGACGTTAAGCGTGCCTGACCCAATAGGGGACTGAATACCATACCCCAGCGGCGAGACTTCCGTGCCGTGCGCTAAACCATTGGAGTAATTCGTTATATGAACGAAGTTGCAAGGGAAATCAGTTGCAACGAATTAAGTAATGCCTCTATTACAAAAACTTTGCTGTACACTACCTCCTGCGGCACACAAGCGCCGATCGCACCCACACATCAAGGTCACTAAATGCAAGCATCAAAAGTTGTTTTGTTTCGACACCCTTCTTGTCTGCACTAAAATCGCCATAGATTGCAGTGCTACACCCCATACAACGCCATAGGCATCACGCTATGCTCCCACAACGCGTCCCCTTTCTCTCCGAAGCTCCTAATGAAAGCGACACCCCGCACCTATGATCGGTAATGGCACCGACATTCCAGGAAGATTCCCCCCACTGTCTTCGACCTACACCCTCACGCCTACTGTGCCCCCACCGCCATGAAAACGACACGCGGCTTCAGCTTGCTGGATGGCGTGCCCCAAGGGGCCGAAAGGGGGTCAATTGAACTTGCGCAAACTGGCAGAGTGGCAAAATATTGCGGGGGGACTCACCGCGAAAACCAAGCCGGCACCCACCAACGCGACGATGTCTGATGCACAGCGATGAATCCGACGCCAGACAACCAGGGCGAGACAAGCGGCAGTTGAAGACACCTTTGAAGCTAGCGCCCCATCCCTGAAGAGCAGCACTGTCCCATGCATGCAGTACAAGCCGCCTCACGCAATCTGCCTTAAAGACGCAAGGCCTATCACACCACGAGACTGGGGGAGGGGAGAAACCCCGCAGGGCAATCATCTCGCCCCCCCCCCCCCCCAACACTGCACCAATCGAAAAGACACCAACGAAGGTGGGAATCTAGCCCATGACCAGAGCACAATGCACTATACAAAATTCCTGCTCGTTCTCCCGGAAGAAAGTTAATCACACCAGATATCTTGACAATTATGTGAGGCTTGCTAATTGCGAATGTCCCGAGCACGAATTGTAATACTCGACAACACTTTTTTTTTTTTTTTGTTTGGAAATGGAGCTAAAGGATTGCGCAGAATATAGGCTGTTCGGCATTATCATCGTCCCTCGGTATGCAGCAAGTCCCGTGAGAGCAGGTCTTGTGAGCTCAAAATTACCGTTAAAAACACTTATTTCCCCGGTCATAAATGAAGCACATTAGCTCTTAGGGGAGGAAAAGATTAAGTCAATCGCCCAGAATCACAGGATGGGAACGCGTCCCCGAGGCTCGAACCCCCGGTATCCTGCACCAGAATCGGCAACTTCCGTGGCTGCGTGAGTCTTTTAGCATGCACGCGCTCCAAATTACCGTTTAAAACACTTATTTCCCCGTCATAAATGACGCACATTAGCTCGTAGGGGAGGAAAGGATTAAGTGATTCGCCCAGAATCACAGGATGTGAACGCGTCCCCGAGGCTCGAAAACCCCCGGATATTGCTCCCACACGCAATCGAAGCGTTATTGGGTATTCTACCTGTGTAACCAAATAAACTCACAGCGTACAAGCACTTGTGTAATTGTGCGAGTTCGGTCCGGTGTTATACCGTAATATTATGGCATCACTCCCTAGAATATTCGGTGAGAAGGAGTCCGCCTCCCGGACCACAGAAACCAGGAACCAGAATGAAGGGGGCCATATTACCTTCCATGAAAGGGGTAATGGTGCGCCCTTGGAGGGGCCTTGTACTAAAGCACTGCCTTTGCGGGCTTTATAAGATTCACGCGGTTGGACAAATAACGCTGGGGACGAGAACCTGAATTGTGCCTGGCGCGTAGAGGCTGTGAGGCCTTTATGATCGGTACCGATAAAGTCCGGTGAGATAAGTGAAAGCCTATTTCAGCCGACATCAGTATAACGTAATATACGGGGGCGGCCATCCCCGGAGATAAGTGCGGACATCTCAGGACATCCTTACTGGTAGGCCGTATAGTTTTAAGTTGCTCGTTGTCAAGAATCACAAGTTCGATATCTAGCCAAATTAACCCTATTGCAACATTAAATAATGTTCTAATAATGAATGCATTGCGGTGTGTATGCAGTTCTAGATGAACGTTTGCAGCACACTGTTGAATTTAAGTCCTTAATTTTTAATTGCAAGTAACAAAAGGATGCCTCTTTTGAAAATAGCTACCAGCTGACCCACCTACACCCTACGCACTCTGTAATCCTCTTGGCACACGTTCTTTGCAGCAGGCACACCAACCCTCTGCACGAACCTCCCGGAAGTCAAAACCTCAACTATACAAAATCCCGCTCGCTCTCCAGGAGGATAAAGAATCACACGAATTATCGACGTTAATGTGAGGCCCGGTAATTGTCGCGGAAGATACGCAGCCTGTGCTGAACTGCTACACCCCGCCACCAAAATCCCCAGCAGGGGCAGTGCATGCGAGACGACCATACCAATAACACAACCTCCGAGCTACAAGCTCCACGACTCACCGCACACAGAAGAGGCGCACCAGCCAGACCAGCGGGCCACCCCGTGGCACCTCGCCAGCAAACGATGGACGGCGAGCCTTGCCAAGGCGCGCGAGTCACGACCAGGCCCGGAGATACCAGCGACGAGACGACGCAAGCCCTTCAAGGCGAACGAGCGGACAAAAGGGCGAGGAGGGGGCGGGGACAGCATATGTACCCCCCTTTGCTCCTCCCCGCCGGAAGCAGCTACCTGTCTGGGGTCTCCCTTGGTCAAACCCAGGGACACGACCTCCCACCCCTGTGCCTTCCTGTGGCACTAAGGCGGCCGCCCTCAAAGGGGCGGGCCGCTGCGCAACCCCCCCCCGGGCAGCCTTACATTGCTCGCATTTCAAATCGATGCAGGCTCCACTTCTACTGGCAGATACAACAATGCACTTCCTAAATTAAAAATCGTACTTGCTCGTAGGCTTTTGAATTCAGCAGCCTTGGGCTAGTGTTGTTTTACTAAGCTGCTATAACATATACCCAAGAGAAAAGCGTATTATTAAAATACAGCATGCAATTTAAGGAAGATATACACATCTGCGAGCAGTTCCGGATGACCAAATAGGCAAAGCAGGCAGCGGCCTAAGGGCCCCACTTCGTTTAGGAGCCCCGCGAAAACTGATCAAAATAATATCGAGTTGATCTTCAAAGAAAATTACAATCAAGCTTTCTTAAATTTGTTTCTAAAAGATAGAAAAAAATGAATCAACTCACAGAAATTAAACATTAAAGACCCTATAGAAAAAAATACTCGTAATGTACCCATAAACAACTTAAAGTACATAATAACTTAAAGTACATAAACCAGAGACATCAGATTCACATAACAGTTTGTCTCTTTAAAAGCTCATCTTCTGGCAGCTGTCAGTTTATAAAACCAAACATGCATTGGGTATTAGTACATAATTTGCGAAGGGCCCCCCAATATTTCGACTGCCTAGGGCCCTCCACAGGGTTTAATCCGGCACTGTAGGCGAACCAGAACACCTGTGCGTTTGTGCAGGTATTCTCTGCATTGAAACGGAAAGAGTATGTCAGTCACGTGCCCTGTTTGGGCATTAAAATTAAGACATAATTAGAGATAGGCATTTCTCAGCCCTGTCCTCAGTGCCACTGCATCTGCTGCACCCTGTTCCCCAAGATGGCAAACATAGTCCTATTAATGTGACTAAAACTCTTGGCATCTAGATCCACATTTTAGTTACATTTGACCTTTTTCTCTTGGGTGCCACTGTTTAAAGCAGTATGAATGTCCAAAATCCTCAGACATGGCCCAGTGTAATGTACTTAATCTCTACACAGTTTTCACAGCCACTTCCACTTCCTTACTGTTTCTCAGATTCTATTTTCTTAATTCCTAAATTTAAACAGTTTTGCAGACTAAAGGGTGCACTACTTTTTTTCCTAACCACACCAGTAGAAATTACAAAAAAAGCCCACACATTGCGGTCAGTCAATATCCCTGTGGCCTGTTGGCTCTACCAGAGTGGCACTGATACATTAAAGCCAAAAGGTCTGGTCATGAATTCAGCATTTTTCTATGTCTAGGTTTACATGCGTTAGCACAAACAGGCCATACAAATTGCCTTAACTAATGCTTGTTTTTGACAACTTGCTGCAGATCCTTTTATCAATTTGCAATCCTATGCTAGTTTGCACAGTTGTCTTCCAAAAAAGCAGAATATGATCGGGTGTGTCGTGTTTTCAATATGATCCGAATGGCTCGCATGAGAGATACTGTCCCAGAGCAAGGCTAGTGCTGACAGGGCTGTCCCTCTTCATTGGTAATACATCACTTGCTGTAGAGGTTACTGCAGGGAGGGGAGCGGCACAGCTAAGTTGGATGTGATGTAGGTGGAGTGTCGGAAATCTGTCCTTTCTGTAGGTTCACTAGAAATGTGTTGGCCTTCATGTTGAACCCCATTTTTCCTGGCTATCAAATGCTGTGCATTTTACCTGTGCTACCCAGTAGTAAGGGTATTGTGCTCCTTCTTTCTACATGGTAAAATTGGTATAGTCCTGCAATATGTAACTTACTTATAAGTCCCTATTACATAATACTGCTAGAAATTGGGTTACTGGTTGACTGGGGTGTGCACCAGCAAACATCAAATTAACCTGTACCCAGCCACTGGTAGCTTGAATCAGAGTAGCTAGACCTAACTTAGAGGCAATGTGCAAAGTATTTGTGCAACACTTCAAATAGTAAATCAGTGACAATACCACACAAAAATATTTCACACCAAGTTAGCGATAAGACCTGAATGTAATAAATAAACAAGACCAAAACGACAAAAACACAATTAATAGAACCAGAGATATTGAATTTGAACGTTTTTAGAGACGATAGCCCCAAGCGAGGTAATGTCCCAACTGTGAATATCTGGTCACACTGGACCAGGACAAAGCCACAAGTTTAGGCTGATTGCAATTGAGCGTGGGCTGGCTACAGGGACCCAGATAGGCCAGCTGAAAAGAGTACCTTAAATCCTGGTTTGAGGAGTGGTGAGGGGATCCGCGTCCAAGATGCATTGTGCAGCCGCAGCGATGCATCGGTTTTGAGATGTGCCCTGCCTTCCCTGGCTCCAAACTAACTACAGTGGGGTATGTAGAAGGTATGCAGGACTTTGTGTGGACACATGACTAAGCCTATTCAAGTGTAAGTGTAAGTGGGACTGTGCCTAGCTCCTCCCTCCCATCCAGTCACACCTATTCTCCCGTTGTGTGTGGCTGTCTATGAGGAATACACAAAGTCCAACTGCCAACTACACCCAGTCATGTAACCAGAGACAGGCTGCAGGTACCAAATGGCTGAAGAAAAACATCTCAACTGAGATGGTGGTGTCAGAGGTCCAGAACGTATACCCAGTTGGGACTTTGATGTGGAGGAGACTCAAAGAGATGCCTTTGAAGTGCACAAGTCCCTGTTTTTCCTGCCTTGGCCCCAGACAGACCTTTGTATGGGGGCAGGACTCATCCCTTTAAGGTGTAAGTGTCAGCTCCTCTCTTCCATCTTGCCCTGGATGGCCAATCAGGATGTTGCTGGCCCGTCAGTCACATCTAAGCTCCCTTTGTGTGTGGCTGTCTAGAGGGAATGCGCAAAGCCCGGTGTAACCCACCCTAGCTGTATATTTGGACAGGCAGAAGATGGCAAATGGTTACAGTAAAAATATGGCAACTTTCTAAAAGTGAAAAGACAACAAAACAGCTGTATTGCCCTCAGTGTTCACAGCATAAACAATGTGTACCATAGAAACAAACAGAATTCAATTACAGTGTGCACCCACTGAGGCGGTTCTACCCCACCGCCTATTCAAAATTGAGAGGGAAAACTTGGACAGAAGTCTTAGAAAGAAAGTGCACTACTACCAGCACTTTATAGAGTGTCTCACCATTGTTGAACTTCACTTAGATCAGTTGATGAACTATACACATTGTTTGAGTTCCAATATAAACAGCAAAAACATAAATAAGAGTCCTAAACAATTGTCCATGACAACATCAATTCATTACTTCATGAATCTCGGTTTATTCGAAGTTGAATCTTTCCAAAACAAAACTCCTTTATATGATGTGCATATATGTCACACGTGGGTCACATAAATCCCAATGCCTTTCGGGTGATAAAAACACCCTTCCTCAGGGGAATCTACCAACAAATGATGTAACTAATAAATATGTATCGAATACAGTCACATTGATACATATGATTAATCAAAGGCTATTAGTCCTGTGAGGTAATTGGGGGTAGGAAATATCAGATAGGTGAGGAAAGTCCAAGTTTAACAAAAGCCTGTAGGAAAAATATAAATGGAACGTGATGAATATCGCAAAGAACAGATCTGAAACAAGAAGAAAAGGAAAAAACAAGAAAAAGGTCAATCTAATGTAACTGATGGTGCTCTAATTATCCAAGTGAAAGTGACACCCTCTCAGTGGGCATGCTCACCCCGACGCAAAACAATATTCCACGCAATCGCCCCAGGATTTCGAACTCAATAGGTGATGCCCATAAACATGTAACTGTGCGCTCATGCATATAATACAGCCTAATTCCGTGGCAGAGGTTTTCTAAAAGTATCCAAAGGTACCTCCAAGCCAAATATTCTCTCTTGGACCGACTGGGGTATATTTCTTACTGGTACACAATGCTGTTGAAGACAATACTGCTGCCACGGGAGGAAATTTATATCACTCGTGAAAATGCCAGTAATTCTTGCTGCTCAACAATACTGTTTCCGGTATCACTCTGGGAACACAACGGTGTCGCATCTGGAACTTGTTGGATTCCTGTAGTCCACGCAGGATGTCAGACAACTGACCCTTGGAGTTACTTCTGAAATCTTGGGTTCAGGAAAGCAGGTCCAGTATTCCTTTAGAAATCGAGGCCGTCTTCTTATGAGTCTTCACATGTACAGGAGTGTTCTGCTCTCAGGTTCTGAGGATGCCACTTTTATGCTCATTGCCAGCCTTTGCGTGGGGGAACCGCTATGTCTAACTCTAACACTGGTTCAGGTCATTTCTTCCTTTTCCCCAAGCTTTGGCGCCAGCCTTGTTAGTGAAACAAAGTGCAGGCGGGTCCAGATGTGAGCTGCATCTGTCAGGGTCAGGGTAGGCTTCTTCTGAAGTCTGGAAGGGCCAGGTACAGCTCCAAGCTACCTTTTGATTTGCAATCAGGGCAGGAACACAGCTTCTCTCCAGCTATCCTGTCAGGAAGATCTTCACCTCTCTACACCCAGGTCCTTTGCCCACTGTTTGGTATATACATCAAACAAAAAAAGAACTATTAACAGCCAGATGACCCAGTACACTGACAGAAAGCCACAGTTGACTTAGACAGGAACATGTAAACTTTCTAAAAGTGGCGTTTTCAAAATAGTCATTTAAAACCCTACTTGGGTTGGGTTTAAAATTCCTATCCCAATGAGTCCTTGAGTCAATCAATCAAAATACCTAATTCAGCTCTATTGAGCCATAAAAGTCACATCACAAACAGAATATACATTAGCTAGTGCATAATTAAAAATCATGAGCAATGCTTTGATAAAACCCTTAAATAGAATCATTAACAGCCGATAAAATATGAAAGCAGCAATATACAATAGAGAACCTAAAACATAGTTCAAAACAGCATAGGTAATAAATGAGTTTCCCAGGCACTGTAAGCAGGAGAAAGTGACTGTGTGAGATCTAGAGCTCGCAGCACCGGGAGCAGAAACCGCCTTCATTGATGGATGTAAAATGAACCAAATAGGATAAAGTGCAGGGCGCTTTGTTTGGCTGGGGCTTAACACAGACAGAGGGCAGGGTTAAGATCCAAGTGCTTTTAGCTGGGAAGGCTACCAGAAAGTGTATAGTATTGACTCAGAATCTTGTCAAAAGAAACATATGTCTCTCACTTGCAATTAGCCGTAGGTAAAGTGCTGGACGTGCTGTTAGAACCCAGGAGATAACTCCCCTCTCCTCAAAACTGTGCCCTAACCGTGCCCTTTGCATATGTTGGAAAAAAGCCCTTGAACATTTTTCTAGCTAATCCAAAACTGAAGTTATCCACTAAAAGGAGTTATAATGTTACAAAGTACTTTTCTCTGAGAGATCCAACATTGCCACAGTTAAAAACAATTTTTGAGATTTGTCACTTACAGGACATGTAAACGTTGAGTACACATGCCCTACTTTCTAAATACCATGGACCCAGCCTTATGGGTATTTAGGGCCTACCTTAGGGGTGACATATAAGTATTAAAATGACGGTTTATTTTACCACATTGAAATGGAAGTTTACATTCATACAGAGGCTCCAATGGCAGACCTGGAGAAATGTTTTTTTGAGCTGCTTTAGTGGGTGACACAAAGAGCGCTTAAATTACAGGTCCTCGGTAGGCCTGGGTGGAATTTCAATTACGCCATAGTAATCTGAGTAATCTTGGTAATTCCATGTTACTCTTTGACACGGAATTGCTGATAATAACACGATTATGCCTGCTGGGGTGATTAAGAGAAATTTGGAAGAAACAAATCCTAATGAAAGTGTACTTAAGCAGGCGGCAGCTCATGCTAATGTTATTATTTTATTGCATTTAGCTCTATTTTCCTCGCACAAAATGCTTCCTCACATCCATTTTGGATACAACGGTGCATTATCCTTTAAGGAGCTCGTGCTAAATGCTCGGAGTAAGCGGGGGGTAAATCCTACCCCAAGTGCACATTTAGAGAGCTCGAGCAGCTGCTCCCACTTGTTGTTCATGTTCTGTTGCATTTAGTGTATTTGTTCAGGCAAAACTGATCTTTGTGTCCATTTTGGATGCAAGGGGACATTTTTACGTTACAAAAATAGCGCTAAATGAAGATTTACTCTTCTTGCATAATTCTAATTCCGCAAAAGTTCTTGGAATAATTGGGTGATTCTGCATGGTTACGCTACATGGAATTACGTGAGTCAGGGCCACCCTTAGTCCTGGGTATATATAGTCAATCAATCAATCAATGGATTTGTAGAGCGCACCACTCACCCATGAGGGTCCCAAGGCGCTGGGGGGTGGGTGGTGCTGCTACTGCTCGAACAGCCGGGTTTTGAGGAGGCTCCTGAAAGTCAGCAGGTCCTGGGTCTGCCGCATGTGGATGGGGAGGGCGTTCCATGTCTTGGCGGCGAGGTGGGAGAATGATCTGCCGCTGGCGGTCACTCGTCGGATGCGGGGGACTGTGACGATATAGTAACATATATGAGGGCTTATCGGTAAATTAAATATACTAATCCGGGGTATACCAATTTTACAATGTTTGGAAGGGAGAGCACAAGCACTTTAACACTGGTTAGAAGTGGTAAAGTGCACAGAGTCTGAAGGCCAACAAAAATGGATTTAATCAATGGAGACAAGGAGCTCCTGCTGCAAGGGCAAATTTCCAACAGTGGGCTTGAAAAGTATTTATGACTTATAAACCCCTAAGATAGCTCTGTGACAAATGGCACCAACTGATGTGTAGAAATAATTATTTGGTCCCAGATAGTACTATATATCTGTTGTATACAGTAGGGATTTCAAGTTTTCATTCAGTGGCAAAACAGAGGTTGTAGACGGGCAAATGATTCAGTAGTGGGGTCAATTGTCCAGACACCCTCTGCCAGCTTTGTATTTTCAATGGTGCTCATTCACGTCCGCCACGTTCACTCCTGAAAACTAGTTTCTGACTGGCAGTAAAACAGAATGAGTAAGACTGGTGGAAATGTATATTTCAACATGATTAGCCTGGTTACCACAAAACGTACTACAAAATGCAATTCACAAACTACATGCCTAGTTTTATGACTCTGCACACCCGATAATTATGTGTGCGGTGCTCCCCCTTGACGGCAGTCACCAGGTGCGCGCACCTAAGTATAGCGCGTGCAGAGTAATACAACTCTGCACGTAGTTTGACAATTCGAAGAAAGTAGTACATTTACTACCAAGTGTAAGTTTAGCTTTGTGAGCGAGGACTAAAATATTCCCTCCCCCCCCAACTGATTTCTATATGCTGTGAAGGGAATACTACCAACATATTGAGTTCTAAATATTGTACTACAGCGTTATTGCAGCTAGAATATAAGTTACAAAGATATCAGGATGTTTGAATAACCTTTCCACCCCATTAAAATGCTTACTTATTAGGAAATATTTGGGCCTCTAGAGACAGTTTGATGACCCTTAGGGTCTTATTTAGAGTATGGCAGCACCAGTGTAAACCCCATCAATCTCATGGTTCCCCCACTGGGTTGAGAGTCGAGGGGGTGCTAGGTTTACACTGGCAGAGCATCCGCTGGCCCTTGTCTGTCATTCATTGGCATGAGTTGGGAAAATGTAAAATGCTCCAGAAAGAATACCAAGCATCCTGCACAGAGAGGATTTTTCGGGACAATAAGTGATAAAGTCCAATTATACATTTGGACTTAGAAGAAATGTCAACCTTTTTTTCAAGTAAGTGACAAAGTCCCTTTCTGAAGAGGAGCGTGGAAACTTTTTTAAACTTTAGACTTTCGCCAGAACCAATCCGCTTGGTCTATCTGACATGGGCTCCATCGCACTAGCCCTGACATTGCATCTCGGTGGCAGTCTACCTGGACCCTTGCCTTGCATTGGGTCTTTTCTTTTTCTTGGTGTTTTACACTTCAGTTTAAAATGTCATATCTTTGGTTTCATTAAATTGGATTTTTAGTGTTTTTGGATTATTTCACCCATGAAATGTTCTCATTATTCTAAAATGGGCTGTGGAGTTTTATTGTAATTTTTTGACTTTTTCGACTGTTTACACATTGCTTAAATATTTTACACATTGTATTTGATTTAAGCCAGACTGATTGGTATCACCTTATTAGGGATTGAGCGCAGGTGTATTTTATTTAACTTATGTGGGATCTAACAGGTGGTAGCCTTATACTTTGAGCTGGACACTTGTGCACCCCAAACAATAATCTACTTTCCAACAATTCACATAGAGTAATGCAGTTTAATGTGCCTCTTTTCCACTTGAAATGTGTCAGGCAATTGCCACGAAAAGAAAGATGTTGTTTGCCACATATTAACTTTTAGCTGCTCAAGGTTTGAAAAGGGGCAGAGGTTAAACTGGAAATAATACAATTCGGTGGTTGATATTGGCACATTGTATTGTGACATATTGAAGGCCCAAAAACACATGTGGGCAGAATCCTCTCCTTTAATGTTTTTCATTTCCTTTTTGTTGCTTTTTAGAAAAAATGTAGGCTGGGACATATTTAGCATGCACTAGGCCATCTACGGCGCATGGCCTGCCTTTCTTAAGAATATGCCTGATTAAATATATATCCCAAATGTTATCCTGACCCATTCCTCTCTTCGTGCCCTACAGATACTACCTTAGCATGCAAATAAGGTAAGATGCATTATCCCATTCTCCATACTAGGATAGTCTCAGCTGAGTTGCTTGGTAAATTATGAACATCTCTCTTTTCAGGAGGTCTGCAAAAATGTGTCTTTCATCTGATATTTCCAATATTTACAATGCCCACTCGGTTAACAGCATCTTAACAAGCACCATAGAGGTGTTCAGTTTACATATAGATGTTCTTACTTAAGGGTAACTACCTTCTGGGAGAGCAGGTCAGCTCCTCAGGAATTGTGGGGCACCAACCTTGATCTCCCTCCCTGGAGAATGCAGGTAGAACATTGTTGAATTTGCAGCAGGCTTCTAAAAAAATGCAAAAGCCCATCACTGCTGCAACCCTTGAAGGTGAACCTCGACCATATCTTTGTGCATTTTTTAAACAAATGGAACTTGTTTGTCTGAGGACAGTCCCACTAAGGATACAAGATTGGAACACTCCACACTTGTGACTAACTAGAGGATTAAAGCTACCACCCCCGTCCTTCTAGAGAAGTGATTGGCTCCCTAGTAGTTGAGGCCTTTATTCAGTCACTTGCATCATCCAAGGGTTAGTGTGAGATTCCTGGAGCCTCAATTACTATATTTTGATGCATGAGAGGGCAGCAAACCTTCCTGCAGTCCTGCTATCCATCAAAGTAAAGATACTGCGCATTCCTGTCCTTCTCCCCTGCGCCGACACAGAAAGCAGCCATGCGTCAACGTAGACACTCTGGCGCCATGGTGCCAGTGTTCCTGCGTTGCAGGGATGGTTGTTGTTGTGTAGGAAGGGAAACCGTCCTTCACAAAAACAATCATTAATGGCGTTTTGCTACGCAGCACACATAGAAAGAGTAAACAAGCATTTGCAATGCAATCGGTCTCGCCTTTGGGACCTTATATGTATTTAGCTATGCAGCACATTAACCTGGTTGCTGCAACATCTACTGTTCTTTACCATGGAGGGAAAGTAAGCACCAAACTGTGTGTCACGCCAGGTATGGGAACACAAGGAGAGAAATATTGCTTTTCAGTGGGGAATGGTATAGTCCAAAGCTCTGTTTTTAATATAAAATCAGGGTCTTGGGAGGTCATATCACTGAAAATACAAGATTTGAAAAAATTATTATTGTCTACAGGTGCTCGTGAAATACATGTTCTATGGACTGGAATCTAGAGAATGCTAAAGTGATTCTGGTATTTTACTGACCTCTTGCCTCGTGTGAAATTCCTCAGTTAGTGCTCTGGGGCTCTACATGCATAATCCCCCTCAGGCAATGTACTGGCAGTGCTGCAGGGCTTAGAAGTGCAAACTAGCACTCTTCTTCCACTGTGAATGCTGCCCAAGGCACTGCAAGTCATGTTGTAAAACCTGCTTCAGCCATCCCTAATGTTTTAGCCAACAGAAAATTGATTTTTGGGCTGGTAGTTTCAGTTTTACCTTAACGTTTGGGTGGGTTAATATGCACAAGGACGTAGCTACAATTAGTGCAGCAGGGGTAATGGCACCGGGACGCAGAGCCTTGAAAGACCCACTGAACCCTGATAACTGGTGTGTTTTACTACCCCAACAACACTCAAAGAGGTCATTTTCCTTGCTTGCGCCAGGGCCCTTGGCATCCTTGCTATGCTATGAATATGCAAATCTGATGTGTTTGCAAAATTCTTCCTCTGCTCCGGACAGACCATCCTGTGAAACTCAAGTAAACAGGCCATGTGATGTCTTGACTACTGCCCTTTTGTCTACTCAGGGCTTCCAAAAGAAACTTATCAACAGAATCATTCTAAAGATTGCAAAACCCGACTGCCAGAATGTGCTGGAACCTAAACAAACGCAACAACATCATCACCCTAACATTGAAAGCATCTATGGATGCAAGGATCTAGTTCTAGGTCCTGGGTTCGGTCCACAAAAGCTTCAGTGGGAATGGCTCAATCCTCGAAAACACCCTAATCCCCTCCTGTAAAAATAAGGCCCTCCATGAGAGCTCAGCTCGTGGACAACACAGCACAGAGAGGGAGGAGTTTATTCATATTATACTGGGAGTGGTTTGAATTTCATTATCATTAATATTATTTGTTTTCAGTACGCAGCCTGGACCTGGCAACTCCCACAGAAGTGCTACCCCCTCACTCGGCGATCCGAGCGCACGCTGCTGACAAATAGCGGCAACTGCAGGCCACAAGTGCGAAACCGGCCGGGCCAGCTCGACTGTTCATCCTTCCAGTGCACGACCACTACATTAGTCAATTGCATGTCTTTTATGTAAAGCGATTTGAAGCGTAAAATAGACTACAAAAGCACTGTATACAGACTGCCATGTATTTAACCATATTGAGTGATTTTAATTAGGAACCAGTATGCAGCTTAAAACTGGGTCGAAGTCTGCACCTAGAAGGTTCTTGGAACGTGCAAGAATGTTCATAGCAGCAAGTCGGGTAAAGTCAATCTCTAGATGGGAACTCTAAATACGCGTTAGCCCCAGAGACACGCAGATGTTTCGGGCAACAACCCAGCCTCAGCGTGTCGATGAATGTTTGGTAATCCAGGGGTAATTGTGTGTAAAGGAGCTCTGTGTGCGCAGCGGATTGGGGCGGGGAGGGCTATAATTATTGGATGTGCCATGAATGCTGTGTTGAGAGGGGCATCTTACTGCTGGCCAGTTTTTGGTGTCTATCTGGGCCATTAATTCTCTGGGCTAGGAGTGAGTTCCCAGTGGCTCAATTAAGCAGAGTATTGTCGCCCCTAAGAGAGAACGAAGCCCCCTAAGAAAAGACAGTCGCCCCCACCTTAACCACACCAGAGTTTGCCTGGGCTCAACTGAATCTGCCATTAAGCACTATAAAACCCCTCCAGAGGCCACGGCCTGTGGCTCCCCGGGCAAAGTTACCCCTTTATATTCAGAAATGTGGCTTGCAAAGAGTGGGTGATACAAATGTGCGTACACAGAGACACACACAGTGTCACATACACCAACACTAAACAAGAATGTCAGAGGCGATTAGGCCATCCGGGAAAAAGCGGAGAGGACAGGTGAGAAGCGGGCTGCGCTAGGACCCAGACATCGGCGTGCAAAGGTGACAGACAGTGTATTGCTGGCTACGATGGGCTGCAATGTTTTCTTCATACTTGCTGTGGTGCCATGCATGGTGCAATAAGTCGACATGCAGCGTCTCTGCACTGCAGTTATGATGTACACGGATATCATAGGGGTATCATAGCAATATATACAGTGGCGCTAGCAGAAAAACAGAAAGGTCCCCATCGTCAATGATGAAGCTTGGCAGCCGTCGCGCTGACTGTAATAACAAGTGATGTGTGCATGTTGCCATTGTAAAACTGAAAGCACGCAAGGCATGCTGAAAATAACAAGCTATTTAAAAAACCAGTGAGACGCAAGTGTGAACAGAGGCTTGCCGGGATATGCAATCTGCCTTGTACATCACCAAAAAGACTTTATAAGCAAGCATTGAAAATGCAATAGGACTCACATTTATGCGAGACCTATTGCATTAGAATCGGAAGTGAGGGTGGGAAGAAGGCACAAATGAGAGTTGGGGGGGCTGGTGTGGTGTGAGAAGTCACGGACTGCAAGAGGGGAGGGGGGAAGGCATCGGAAGAAAGGGTCCGGTAGCCGTGGAAGGATACAAATGATGAATGAGGAGGGACTAACAAGCCCCAAACCAATCGGATGAAGCATTTAAGACAAAAGCCAATGGGCAGAGAGTGGGCGGAGCTTTCACGAAGCTTCAACGCTACGGTATATACTGCATGCTTCGCAAAGCGATGGCAGCGCATTCACGCTGCAACGTTAGGCGAGACCTAAAA
Source organism: Triturus cristatus (assembly GCF_964204655.1). Classification (NCBI taxonomy): domain Eukaryota; kingdom Metazoa; phylum Chordata; class Amphibia; order Caudata; family Salamandridae; genus Triturus; species Triturus cristatus. The sequence goes on along the minus strand of NC_140589.1, from coordinate 136,255,489 downwards.
ATGAGGAGAAATAAAAGTATTCCTCCTTGTTTCGCCTCTCCTAAGCGTCTTAAGCATAGGATTCTGACGCCTTCAAAGGTTTATGACCTGGGAGTGTGTCAGGTTCCATGGTTCCATTGAGGTTCCTTGTGAACACCCACGGCAACACCCATGGAACGCCCCACACTGAGTAATATTTGAATAGGGCCCATATTTACAAGGCCATGAAAGGTCACGCAGAGAGACTTTACTTGGCCTTGTAAATAGGGGTAGGGACACTACACCTCTGGTGCGTTGTAAAAAAGTGATGAACCAGCAGTGCGATGGGTTTGCAAATAATCCTCATAGGGACATATTTACAAAGATTTAGTGCTGACATAGCGTCAATTTTTTGAAGTTACGGCAGCTTTTTTTTATCACCATATTTACAAGTTGTCGCAAAGTCCAGTTAGCGACATTTTTTCTGCAATAACGTGAATTTTTCACAGCGCCACCACTGTTTGAATGACTTACCGAAAATGAGATGTAATGTAGGCTATCCCATGTAAAACTCCTGCAAAACACACAACGTGATATTTACAAGGATTGTACGTCGCTAAAAAAGCGAACTGCTGTTAAGTCCTATTGGCTGCAGTTTTTTAATGTCAGAAATTACTTGGTCTTAAAAATGATGCAAACACATTAAGGGCCTCATTTAAGAGGTTTTGGTGCAGGACAGCGCCGCAAGCAATCTTGCAGTGCTGCCCTGCGACAAAACAAAAGGGCAGGAATGTCCTCTATCAATAAGATATGGCGCATTGCTTTATTTTATTCCGACGTTGCCGAACAATGGCTGACATGCGCCAATACAGCTACCCTTGCATCGTGGTGCAAGGGGAAACATTGGTTACATCACAGTCTTCACACAGCAATACCTTTACAACGCGGGCATTACAACGCAAGTCATTACATTGACTTGAGCTGGATGGCGCTCTATGCTAAGGAATAGTATGATTTACTATTCCAACACCTTCACTACTGTAACATAGGCTGGAGTTGGAATAGTAAATCATACTGTTCCTAACTCCAGCGCCCTCCAGCGCAAGTCGTTGTAACGACTTGCATTGTAATGCCTGCGTTGTAAAGGTATCGCGGTGTGAAGACCGCGATGTAACATCACATATTTGGTGCAAGGGTGCCTGCGTTGCGGGGCTGATTGATTTTTTGCAGGAAGGGACACCTTCCTGCATAAAATCAATAATTCAGGTGATTTCCTCTTTTTATTTGTGCTTCAGAATGCAGCACACATAGAATAAGGAAAAAAAGAGGAGAAATAAAATACTTTTCTCCTCGTTACGGCTCCCTAACGCCAGTCCTGGGGTGGTGTTGGATTCTGATGCATTCCCAAGTGTACGATTTCTCGTGAATCTGGGAGTGATTCAGATTCCATGGGTGTTGCCTGGGAACACCCGCAGAAACACCCATAGAACATGCCTTTTACGCAATTTACTGTGTGAAAGGGACACATATTTACAAGGCCATGAAATGCCATGTGAAGGGATCATTTTTAGTTTTCCTAAAACTAAAAATGATCAGGCAAAAGGGTTCATAAAAGAACGTAGAAATGAGTTATCAGGTAACAACTTTACAACCAGGAAAGAAATAGAAATAGACTTTCATAATCACTTCAAAGAGTTATATCAAGAGCAATTACGAGTAACGGAAGAGGATATAGAGGCCTGGTTGGGTCAGGATGTGGACTGGTAATTTTAACAGCCCATTATAGTGAGTGAAATTAGGAAGGGCACAATGGCTGGGATGTCTGGGAAAGGGGCAGGTCCAGATGGGATGCCAGCCGAATTCTATAAGTGCTTGAGTGAGTGTCATGGGTACTCAACTTCTTGACTCCAAGGACTTATGTACGGAAAAGCACACTCCTGCCCACAGAGTTCCAGTGGTGTGTTCACTCCCAGAGCAGGCGCAGGAGCTATTATACCAAGTCCTTTAGGGTATCCCTGCCTAAGCATGACTGGGAGGATTTGGAAGGTGCAGCATAAAATCAGGAATGTGCTGCTGTTATACTTAGTATTTGAATTGGTATGTGTCTTCAAGGCACGAGTATGCTTGTATGTGATTAAGTAACCATTTAACACATTGAAATGAACAAACCGCGTATTCAAGCATTTGGAATAAAGCAGCACTGTTCTTTTCCACAGATTCTGCCACAATGACTTGGCACTTCTGATTACACACTTTCATCTCCCATCAGGCCATGAGTCATTCATCTCCCAACAGGCTATGAGTTACTGTTTAGGCCCATCTGCCATCAGGCGATGAGTCATTCATCTCCCATCAGGCTATGAGTCACTGTTTAGGCCCATCAGGCTATGAGTCACTGTTTAGGCCATAAGTCACTGTTATCTTATGGACATTGGCCTGTGCGGGGTACATAACAACTCCCACGATCACGCCTTTGCTAAGCAATCTCGCATCACAGAACTGCTTCCGCTCCTGCCGTCCGGATTCAGCTCCTGCCAGAAGACTTCCACAACAGGACTTCTGCCGTCGAGGGACGCCCATCGGATATCCGCTTCTGCCCACGAGGAACGTCCATCATATCTTCATCTGTTCTGTTCTGGCTCCAAGGAAGGGGTTCTGAACAACAGGGAGGATTCCCCAGTCAGCCAAGTCAGCGCAGCCGAGGCCTCGCGCGCGCGTGACTGATTGCATCGTCATGTGATGTTCAAATTATGATTTAAAAGCTGTTAATCTTTAGTCGCTACCGTGCCAGCACGTGTTAAGGAACTATTAACATTGTTGAAATCGCATGTTACGCATCTTGCTTACTAAATATTAACCCTTTGCAAACCACAGGTAATGCAACCTTGAGAAAACATTACAAACCACTAATGCAGTTATAACCTACATGTGACGTAGCTCTAGGAAAGCAGGAAGGAACTTTCAATTGAGAGGCTTTATCTCTATGGACTTAAGTTTCACAGCGGTTCCTGTTCATCCACGTTTGTCTAACAAAAAACATCCGGCTCGTAGCTTTTATGTAAGTGGTTTATTCTCCTTAGCTGGAGTAATGCAAATATGAGTGTAACCTAATCCACATCTAACTCCCTGCATGTTTGTTGAATGGGCGGTTGAGGAGGCTAAGCATGCTGATACTCTTTTGTTCTTCTCTTACACAGTCTTAGACGCTCCCTAGGTCTTCCAGTCCCTGCTTTCACTAGCTCCAGGAAGAATAACCAGTGAGGGAGGTTCGCTACCGCGCAAGCTGTCTTTATTATTTTGTCCCTACACCCATTCTCCTTTACGTGCTTCTCGGGGAGCAATTTACTGTTCTCCGTGGAGAACGGCATTGGGAGTGGTCGGACTGTCATCTTCATCGCTTCTGCTGGGCCTAGATACATCAGGTTAGTGCACATGTGTGTTTGGCTTCTGACAGATTGGCTAGCCCACGTACTTACCTAGCCCGAGCGATGAATACTAATCGGATTCTCACGACGGTACTAGAAACCATTACCAGTCTCCAGGTAGAGGTAAAAGCATCCTGGGCAGAAAGTCATGGGTTACGTAAAGAGTTAGTGTTGGTTCATAGAGAGGTAGCTGGGCTGGCTAGGAAAGGAAAAGCTGAGGGTGAAAGAATACACTTAAAACCTTGGACCTTGCCCCCACCCGGTGCCGATGTCAGAGACGTCCACCACAAATCATATTTAAGTTCCTTCACCCATGAGTAGTGGGGGAAATGCCACGGGGAAAAGTACTTTTTTTCTCTAGCTAATCATGTTCAAACAGGTGTAACACACACACAGACACAACCTATCCAGGTAATTCATGCTCCACAAATTCCTCTAGCAGCCCCATAACAGTTTTATGGTGACCCTAAGAAATTTGTTGTTTTTCTCCATCAATGTAGACTCCATTTCCTCTATAAGGCAACCACCTTTTCTGATGATGAAACCAAAACAGGGTTTGTACTTTCTTACTTGGGCGGTAACGCTGCTAGCTGGTCAATCCCATTGATTGAACGCCATGACCCGTTAGCGTATGATTTCTCTGGGTTCTGCACAGAAATGAGGAAACTGTTCGACCAAAAGACACATCTCCTTTTACTAGACCGAGAGTTAATTATCCTAAGAAAGGGTTCGCAAGATTTGTTAACGTATTTAACCACCTTCAACCATTTGGTGGTGGAAACAGAATGGCCAGTGGAAAAAAGGGCTTCTTTGTTCTACCAAGGTCTCCGCAGCGAACTCAAAGACATCCTGGCCCAAGTGGTTAATCTTCCTACCTCCTGTGACGATCTCATAGACCTCACGGTCCAGCTAGACCATCGGCTGCAAGAAAGGAAGGGAAACCGCAATCGGGAGAAGCCAAATTCTTGGTAGTATGTCCTAGAAACGCACGTGATGATGGACCCAAACCTGTTAATGGAACTGAACCCATGCCGGTGAATTGTATACGGGGGCCACTGTCCTCAGAAGAAAGGGAAAAAAGAAGAAAACTCAAACTATACATGTATTGTGGCATAAGCGGCCACTTCGTTAAAGAGTGTAAGGCCCGAAACAAAACCTCTGAGTTTAAGAGGCCACTCCCAAACAAGACTCAAGCAGTAGTCCAACAAACTGAGGAGGAAGATGTAACAACGGAAAACTGAAGTTCCCGAGGAAGGCTGAGGTCTCTTGTTCAGGACAAGAAACACCGAAGATTTTGTATTTAGCAAACACTCTGCAAAGCTCCGTCACACACCTAAACATGCAGGTGACCTCGCGGGATATTGCCCTTTGTGAGACAAAATACATGTCGGCTGCTTATGTCCTAAAGAAAAATGTTTTCAGCCTGAAGAAAATACTAGATTAAATAATCAAGGAAACTTACATTTGTCCACAAGATTTTGTGCCTACTACTTTGCCTTATTTGACCTACGAAATGTATTGCTCTAACGTGTGCTAGGGATTTGTTGTTATAATTTGAATATATTTATTGGCCTTGGTCACAAAGTTTGAGGAGTTAGGTGGTTTCTCCTCACCCTGTCAGCACTGTTACCCAGACATTATTATCTCTAAATGATTTGAATTTGTGTTATTTTCCTGTGTGGCACCCTGTTAACCTACAATATACATACCACCTTATCTAGTCAATCATCTCCGAAGGTAACCAGGTAGAAGCGTCGGCCCTACTAGATTCTGGGGCAACAGGCAATTTTATCGATCGCAATTATGCGCAAAAGTTACACGTTCCATGTATAAGAAAAAAGACGCTGGAGTCTGTAAAGGCTGTGGACGGAACGGCACTCACTTCCGGACCAGTAAGATATTACACGGTCCCATTAATCATGCAATTCGGACAACATTTTGAGCATTTACAGTTCCATCTCGTTGATGCTCCCCAATTTAAATTGATCTTGGGTATGCCTTGGCTCACGTTGCACGATCTCCTGGTCCATTGGGCCGCTCGGTCCGTAACAATGACTTCTCAGTTTTGCCAATACCACTGTACAAAGGATCAGGTATTGATACTACCTACTATAGAGAATCCCGCAAAATTACTCAGGCTTGCGGTGTGGTGACCCTAACAGACATGTATCATGACTTCCAACAGGTGTTCGATGAGCAACGAGCTAGCCATCTCCCACCGCATCGAGAGTACGACTGTCACATTGATCTGGTTCCTGGAGCGGCCATTCCATGTAGTCGCACCTATGCCTTGACGGAGCCAGAGACAAAACACCTACGTATGTACCTAGACGAACAGGTCACCTCCGGATTTTTACTACCATCACAATCTCCGGTCTCATCGCCTTCTTTTTTTTGTACCTAAGAAGGGGGGTGAGCTTTGTACCTGCATTGACTTTAGAGCACTCAATCGAGTGGCCATAAAGAACAGGTACCCGCTTCCATTGATACCAGTGCTTCTTGGCCAACTAAGAGGGGCCACAGTATTCACCAAACTGGATCTTCGTGGGGCTTATCACCTAGTCCGTGTTCGGCAAGGTGATGAATGGGAGGTTTGCCTGTTCGAATATCAGGTGATGCCTTTCGGCATCTGCAATGCCCCGGCAGCGTTTCAGTACTTCACGGACGAGGTCTTACGGGGGTATCTGGATGTCTTCTGTATAGTATATATAGATGACATCTTGATATACTCCGAAACCATTCAGGCACACGTGAAACATGTGAAGGCGGTACTGGAATGCTTACAACAACATCACCTGTTTGCTAAACTGGAAAAGTACTTGTTCCATTCAACAGTCATGGAATTTCTGGGCTATGTCATCATCCCCCAGGTTATTCAAATCAGTGGCGTAACAAAACTTGAGGGGGCCCCCCTGCAAAGCACATGGAGGGGGCCCCCCTCCCCCGGCGGCGCGTCCCACCATCTACCCCTTTGCCCTACCACCCAGAAATCTAGTACATTTTGGTTTGAAACCTCCAACTTTTAAATGAAATGCCTCTATATTGTCTTTCTCTAAGTTCTAATGAGAAAGTGGGAAACGCTCTTAACAGACAAGCTATGCCATTTGTAACAATACTGTCAAAAGCAGATTATTTAACTGAGGCAGCAATCGGAACAATGCCACGGGGCGATCCTATTGTCTCAGGAACTCCTTTGGCTGAAGAACAAAGAACAACTATGAAGGGTCTGAAATAGAATTGACAATACCTTGGAACTTTCGAAGACCAACCCAAACCTGCAATTCCATAAAAACTCGACTGACAATATACATGAGAAGTACACAAGCTATAACTCAGTATCCTGCGAAAGTCAAGAGAAATAGACTGGTGAATTATCTGCATGCCACACACTAGCAACTGTCAAGGGTTGTGCATGATAATAACGTGAACTGAGGAAGCAATTTCAATCATAATGTCTTTATTAGTAAGCACTACAAAACAGGCAGGCAAACAAGGCTGAGGAAGAAAACTATTTGGATGCTTCAGAACATTAATGCAGATGTTTTTCTGTTTTAATTGATCATTTCTGTGATGTAAACAATGCTACACCATAAATAACACTGCATTTAGAATAAAAACAAACCATATCAGCAAGTACCTAATGACAATCTATACAAACTGTAGTTGGTAAAGCAAAAGAAAAAGAGCAAATACTTTCAAAGTGCAAAATAAAGCAATCACCAGTCCAGCAATATACAAAAATCAAGCATGTTTTGTAAAACAATGCAACTTTCTTCTTGCATCAAGGTGAAAATACTTTCAAAGTGCACGGTAAAAACAAGTCCAGCAGCTTCTCTCACAAGGACTGACCTGAACCACCAGACTGGGCCTTACTTCATAACAGACAGAGGCCTCAGTCCTCAGTGTGTCAACACTGGCAGTATTTACAATTTACTAAGAGTATAGACAAGCCTGCTAAATTACAGATTCACCATTGCCTCCAAATGGATCTATCATCACGTGTGACACCGCCAGCCAGGCCTGGATTTTAAGCCAACAGCGCCTTGCATTCTGGGAGTTGTGCTGTGACCATCTAAGTAAGGGGTTAAGCATTTAAGCATGCAAAGTGTTGTTGGATAAAAGCTACGAATGGACACGACATGGTGCCAATGACACTTGGCAGTTATGTTTTATACAAGCACAAGGGGATGTTTAATTTCCTCAACACAAGCTGCAGAAGTCTGGCGTCAAATAGAAAACACGTTGTGCGGAGAACCCAGAAACGTGCTGTGTTTAGTCCCCGTGTATGGACCTGAGATGTCATTCTCAAAGAGACCCAGTGGTAAAAGCCCACAGTTGTCTCTAATGCATGTTAGTGCCAGGCAGTGGTCGAAGTGGGGGAAAAAAGTAAGGGGACTGTGGGAGGAGAATCAGAGGGCAGGAATAACCAATGGATTGGATCAGTGGGCGGAGTGAGAGGTGTGGCAGAAAGAGCAAAATATCCCAATTTTTAGTATTTGTTTCCCATTTCACTAACCGGTTACAGCTTATTACATTATTTAATTTAACCAATAGATGCACATGTTTATTTAAGGTTAAATATGTGTTATTGATATTAAAGTACATTCACAAAGTGGGATACGTTTCCAATCACAGGATGTCCCAAATATCCTTAGAAGTGGAATCGCAAGCCATTTGTCTCCCAGCCATGGAGTTTCTCTCATCAGCACTTCTCCTCCCTTTTTCCACAAGAGCAGTTCAAACATGAATGGCAAAATATCCTAGTTTGCAAATGTTTTCCACATAACTATGGCTTTGCCATATTTGCCACATAATACATCATCTGCTGCATAATCTGACGATTTTAACTAAGAAATTGTTTAAAGCTCAAACACATCAAAAGTTACTAAAAAATGTGACTTGTGCTGCTGTGAAGTGGAGGGCCCTTTGCAAAGGTTGACTGGTCACCTTTCTCACTGCTGTGGTTGTATGTTCCACTGGTACGGGGAACAACCTTTACAACGCAACTATCACAACGCACTACACTTACAATGCAATTTTTACAACGCAACATCCACTACAACGCATTCCATTACATCGCATGACACTACAACGCATTTTTAAAAACTACCTTTACAACGCATTCCATTACATCGCATACTACCTTTACAATGCATACCATTACAACGCATAATATTACATTAAAACCCCTACACTATCCAACACTTACCCTACTGTTGCACCCCCTGGAGTTAGAATAGTAATGTTTACCCCTATACTATCCAACACTTACCCTACTGTTGCACCCCCTGGAGTAAGAATAGTAATTTTTACCCCTATACTATCCAACACTTACCCTACTGTTGCACCCCCTGGAGTAAGAATAGTAATTTGTACCCCTATACTATCCAACACTTACCCTACTGTTGCACCCCCTGGAGTAAGAATAGTCATTTTTACCCCTATACTATCCAACACTTACCCTACTGTTGCACCCCCTGGAGTAAGAATAGTCATTTTTACCCCTATACTGTCCAACACTTACCCTACTGTTGCACCCCCTGGAGTAAGAATAGTCATTTTTACCCCTATACTATCCAACACTTACCCTACTGTTGCACCCCCTGGAGTAAGAATAGTAATTTTTACCCCTATACTATCCAACACTTACCCTACTGTTGCACCCCCTGGAGTAAGAATAGTAATTTTTACCCCTATACTATCCAACACTTACCCTACTGTTGCACCCCCTGGAGTAAGAATAGTAATTTTTACCCCTATACTATCCAATACTTACCTTAAATGCAATGTAATATTATGTGTTGTAATGGTATGCGTTGTAAAGGTAGTATGCGATGTAATGGAATGCGTTGTAAAGGTAGTTTTTAAAAATGCGTTGTAGTGTCAAGCGATGTAGTGGAATGCGTTGTAGTGGATGTTGCGTTGTAAAAAATGCGTTGTAAGTGCATGCGTTGTAAAAGTGTGCGTTGTAACGACATACATCCACTGGTACTAATAAGGAAACATCTTTGCAGAGACTGTTAGCATGTGTAAAAATTTCAAAATAATAAATTATCAGAAAATGTACAGCACCACTAATACCAGTGTAGGGTGTCAGAGCACTTTACATCACACATTTTACACAAAGACAATCATTCATATGTGTGTAAATCACGGTGTAGGAAATGTTACATAAGACAAAGGACTGCAAGGTGTAGGAGTCACATGACAACCATACTAGTAGGCAGTAAAGTTTAATGGTGATTGGTCTGGAGAAACATAAACTCAGAATTAAAAACATAATACCATGGTTGGGGGTTCTCTTTAATAATCAGAATTGATTTCTACCCAAATGAACCCTTTTTTGCCACATTAGGATAATCGAAGACTGGGGAAAAAAACATAACGCTCTAATTTATACCTTGGAGTTTGCATGCAGCTCTTACATGACAGTTAATAGCTCACTGTTCTATGTTAGGATCTTAACTTATTAACTGCAAGTAACAATAGGGTCTCTGACAAAAGCAGTAACCCACTGACCTATTCACATTATGTGCACTTTGTGATCTGCATGGCACATGTTCGTTGCAGCATGCACGTTAGGGGAACAACCTTTACAACGCAACTTTTACAACGCACTACACTTACAATGCAATTTTTACAACGCAACATCCACTACAACGCATTCCATTACATCGCATGACACTACAACGCATTTTTAAAAACTACCTTTACAACGCATTCCATTACATCGCATACTACCTTTACAACGCATACCATTACAACGCATAATATTACACTACACTATCCAACACTTACCCTACTGTTGCACCCCCTGGAGTTAGAATAGTAATTTTTACCCCTATACTATCCAACACTTACCCTACTGTTGCACCCCCTGGAGTTAGAATAGTAATTTTTATCCCTATACTATCCAACACTTACTCTACTGTTGCACCCCCTGGAGTTAGAATAGTAATTTTTACCCCTATACTATCCAACACTTACCCTACTGTTGCACCCCCTGGAGTTAGAATAGTAATTTTTACCCCTATACTATCCAACACTTACCCTACTGTTGCACCCCCTGGAGTTAGAATAGTAATTTTTACCCCTATACTATCCAACACTTACCCTAATGTTGCACCCCCTGGAGTTAGAATAGTAATTTTTACCCCTATACTATCAAATACTTACCTTAAATGCAATGTAATATTATGCGTTGTAATGGTATGCGTTGTAAAGGTAGTATGCGATGTAATGGAATGCGTTGTAGTGGATGTTGCGTTGTAAAAATTGCGTTGTAAGTGCATGCGTTGTAAAAGTTTGCGTTGTAACGTCATACATCCTGCACGTTACACCTCTGCCATTCCTTTTCATGAGTCAAACCTTCCACTAGACAAAACACCATCTCTCCCTACTAAGAATATTAATCACTGGAGTTATCAAGACATTTTCATTGTTGCCCAAAAATGTTGGAAGCCAGGAAGGAGGCAGCAAGTGCTTTTAAAACCATATTATACTTGCAAACACAATGCCCCTACCTGAAGTCAGCGCCCGGTGCGGTTGCACTGCCCTAGAGCCACCCTGCTCAAGGGTCCTGTGACCTCGGTGACAGAGTCACTGCCACTCTATGGTGTGCTGCTTCATAGGACTGTCCCCGAGACTGGAGGTGAACTTCATGGATAGTGGTGGACAGGCCTTCAAGGTTAATCCACACTTGCCACGGCTAGGGTCCACCTGCTGGTGCTAAGACACCAGGGTTTTTAAAATCTTGCGGCGCCTTCTAAGGTGTAGCACAGGAATGTGCTCTCTCAGGAGAGTGGTCTGGGAGCCTGGTCATTAAGGCTGAACCTGGTTCACCAGTTCCACTTCAGCAGCTCTGACCATAGCGCCACATCCTCTCCCCCACTGAACACCATACTGCCCCACTGAGAGAAACTTGCACTGCACTGACCCGCTATAAATACCTGGATGTGGCTCAATTCTAATTACGCACTAGACAAGAGCAATATGCTGCCTAAAAAAAATTAACAACATCCTAGAAAAAGCAAACACTCATAGGGAATGCAAGAATAAGTAAAGCATGTGAAATGTAAGCAGGAACAACATGGTTACCTTTTTCCTTTTACACTCATTATTCTGAAATTAGTGAGTGCTTTTGCATGAAAAGGTAAGGCCATGACTACAGGGCCCAGAAGGGACCTGTTTCAGTGCCCATTGCTTATATCCTTTCAATACATAGGCAGTATGGTTTAAAAAGACCACATTCGTAAACACAGTCTCTGTACACATTTTGTTTTCCAATTCACCCATCAAGCAGGTATTTCAGTACCTCCAGGCAAGGTGCACTTTCCCACACAGAGAAAACAATGTTGTTCAAAGAGAGAGGAGTAAACAAAAGTATCACTTCACTGGCAAACACTGCAAAGTGGCACTAATGTTTTTAGGTGTAAATAAATCAATCTGGACACCTTGCAACCACTCTGTCTTGCTTTAATTAGTTATTTATTTTTCACATTTGGGAATGTTTTATTTCTCTCCACCCGAGGCTGCACTTGTGTCAGTAAAAGAAAAAGTTTCCAGCAAAAATGGTATTCTTTTTTGGATCCATTTCACAGGGGAGCAAATAAACGAAAGGAGGAAAGAGAGGGTAATACCACTTTCTTGAAGTCTCAGTTTTCACTAACTGAGGAGCGAGACAGAACGAGAGGGAAGACTCGGAGGCTTAGAGGCCGTTACCGTGGTGTGCGAGCACAGTTTAATTTATGGGGACTTGGGGAGGCCGTGCGTGCAGGAGCACCATTTTATTTGCGAAGACTGAAGAGGCTTGCTTGCAGGCGCAGCCGTCTCCCTCCGCTGACAGTGAGGGGGCCCCTGGAGCTTGGGGGCCCCCAGCACCACGGGGGCTGCGGGGGCCTGTGTTACGCCTCTGATTCAAATGGATGAGAAGAAAGTAGCGACAATTACACTATGGAACTCCCCGACCAGCATCAAGGCATTACAAAGCTTCCTCGGCTTTGCCAATTTTTATCGGCGCTTTATTAAAGGATTTTCTGACATCATTCACCCCATCACTTGTCTTTTGCGAAGAGGAGTAGCCTTTACATGGTCTCCAGAGGCAGAACAAGACTTTCAGACATTAAAGAAACATTTCACACAAGGCCCCATTCTAAGACATCTGGACATTACACTTCCGTTTACACTGGAAGCCGATGCTTCACATTATGCCATGGGAGGGGTGCTATCTCAGAGGCACCCGGACACCGGTCAACTACACCCAGTCGCATTTTATTCTCAAAAATTCACTCCCTGTGATTTAAATTATGGAATCACGGACAAGGAACTGTTAGCCATCAAACATGCATTTGAAGAATGGCTTCACTACCTGATGGGGGCTCGTCATGTGATAGAAATGCATTCTGACCATCGAAATCTGCTATTTTTGACAACCGCCAGGGCCCTCACCGCTCGCCAGTTATGGTCCCTATTTATTTCCGACTATGACTTTGTCATAAAATATCGCCCAAGGCCACAGAACGGGAAGTCCGACGCCCTATCCGGAGCGCCTGTCTCTCTCAAAGACCAATCACAAATGACACAGACTATACAGGAACCGCCACTGATCCTCTAGGAATCCTCTATAAACAAGTACAAATCCTACTCGTCATCAAAGGAGAAGATTTTTTAATCAACCTGCAGAACTAATTACGTACAGTTGATGCTGGCTCATGGATATCAGAAGACCCTATACGGAGAACTCAGGAGAAAGGGCTCCTGTATCACCAGAAGGCCCTGTTTATCCCAAGCAAGCTGTTACAAGACCAAATATTGAGTTGGGTACATGACTGAGCCTTGGGGGGCATACTGGGGTACTTAAAACCATAGCAGCAATTCAAGGATGTTTTTGGAGGTCCACAATATCACACAATGCGCGACAGTACGTCAACACGTGGCATTTGTGCGCAGAGTAAGGCCACGCACAGACCGCCTGCCGGATTGTTGTGCCCTATTCCCCATACCGCCGGCCCCATGGCACATAGTTTCTATGGACTTTGTAGTAGAAATGCCTCCCGGTGATGGAAATACCGTTATTCTGGTGGGTATTGACCACCTAATCAAGATGGGTCATTTAATCGCCCTTCCCAAGCTTCCCACGGCTATGGAACCAGCCAGTGTATTCCAAAAACACATTTTGAAACTACACGGAATCCCAGCCGTCTTAATCACGGACCGTAGTTCACAATTTACGTCTCGTTTCTGGTCACACCTCTGTAAAACCATGCAATGTGACGCCCGGTTGTCAACCAGCTATAACCCTCAAACAGATGGAAAAACAGAAAGACTGAACCAAACTATGGAGCAATACCTCCGATGCTTGGCATTACAACATGGAGATGATTGGAACAAGCTATTGTGTATGCCCGAATTCACCTACAATAATGCTGAACACTCCTCGTTAGGCTGCTCTCCCTTCTTTTGCATGAACGGTTTTCATCTCAACATTATGCCCTTCGAATGGCCAGCCACCTCTCCACACCCTTCTGTTCAGGAACACCACAAGCACCTTTGTAACATCCTCCACACAGCTAAACAACAGTTAAGGAAAGCCCAAGATTCCAATAAACATTATGCAGACAAAAAACGCTCAGCAGAACCATTGTGCCAAGTGGGAGACCAAGTTTACCCTGTCAAACAAACCCCCCCTTCATTGGTGGTAAGCTCAACGGCGACATGGACCTCCTGCTATTGCCGCTAGGAGCACCAAGGAGATCACCACCACCCATGCCATGAGTCACTCACCTGAACAATGCTCCGTTCCCTTGGGTGCAGACTGGACCCGATCCCCTCTAATTGCTGACCTGGGTTGCAGTGATAACAGGAACACAGCACCATTGGAAGCTCTCAAAGAGTAGGAGGAATGGGAAGGAAACAAAAAACTAAAAAGATAATCCAGGTCCCAGGATCTACGTATGGTTAGTACCCCCGGAGTCAAAGTGTGGTGAAATGTCCTATACACGTATTCAAGGAACAAACATTCCAAGCAACGTTCGTCCTAGCACTATTTTCAAAATTTGATTTTCTTGTAGCACTTGTCATAAATCTTGAAAACCCCTTTTGTGGAGAGTCAAAGTGATCAATATAAAAGCTGTAACAAAAGATTGAGCATTAATGACACTAATCTTCACTTACTTTTCAGACTGAATTCTGCAGTTCCAAAACAACGCCACCTTTGTCCACTGCTTTACACAAAGAACGAGGGTGTCAGTAGATTCAAAATAGCCAATCAAAATAAATAAATCAAGCGATTTTGGCTTTGAAATCTTCCTTTTAGCAACATGAAGAAATGCCTTTTACTTGTTCTATTCTGCAAAGTCCGTTCTCCGTGAAATTGAAGAAAACCTCTGTCATGTGCACCAGAAGGCAGTATCACACATTGGGCTTTATCACGATGTTGGGCGGACTCACGTTCGCCCAACACCATTGAGGAATCGGGACCGACCGATTTCTGGTCAACGGTTCAGACTGCAGCATTAAAATACGACCTCACATTACATGTGGTGCAGTCGCATTCTCCCATTTCCCTATGCGGGCTTATGCTATAGCCATAAATCAGCCTTAGCACAAGCTCCCATCGAAAAATGGGAGAATCTGTTCACCCTGCACCGCGTGGCAGGCACCTCAAAGTGCCTGCCACGTGGTGCAGGAATTAACAAGTGCCCCCTTGGGCCCTAACTGGAGGCCCTGGAGGAATGGGGGTGCTAGGGTCCCCCAAAGTCGCTTTCCGAAATCCTTACATGTAAAGGTTGTCGGAAACCAACATCGTAATCCTGACAGCGTATATGTCATCCATTAGGATTACAGGTAGGCCTCCGATGGGCTTGAATCCAGCCGGAATGAGCAACTGGTTTGCCTTTCAACCACCTGCATCATAATGCGGCTGTTGAAAGTGAAACCTACGGTGGGACTCGGGCTTTCCTAGTCTCATCGTAATGAGGCCCATAATGTTTACATAGAGAATTGCACTGTTCAAATAAAATAATGTCCCACATAAGAATAAATGTTCAAAAGAAACGAAACCATTCTTTGGCAATATTTTCCAAATTACCTCGATGTTGCAGGAAGTTCAAAACAGCGAGTGCAAGACTTAGCGTTGAGAATACCTGAGAATGTTCTTGGTTTGTTTATTTTAACTGTTGCAGGTTTGTGGTGCAGTTGTGCGGTATGTGCCGACCTCGGAAGACTGGAACATCAGCAACAGGAAGCTGCAAACAGGTAACTGCAGAAAGCCAGAGACTCTCCGGAGCCGTATGGAACTCTGGAAGAAGGAAAGATGCACAGCCAGAACCATAGGGGGAGCAAAGACGCCCAGAAGAGAAGATCTTTGCTGAAGACAGGATGCGCTCTAGTAAGGTAGCGTTGATGAGGGCAAGAACATGCAGATGGTTTGAGCATCTTTTATAACCTAGCGCTCAAGCTGCCACACATGGTGCTGTGCTGACAATGTCACCCTCAATTAGACCATGTGTGTGTGTCTCCGGTTGTGTAGACACGTGCCATGGTTGTGAATGCAACATCCTTAATGTCTTTCATGTAGCTAATGTTCCTCATGTATGCAACCATTGTTGGACATAAACATGAAATGGATGAAACAAACACAGCCACCAGAGATAACTCAGATCAGTAGCACACATGATATATTGGGACAGTTAAACTACCACCATGCAGGACAGTTCCATAATACTAGCACTATTTACAATCAAGGTTGGACAAGCATGAGTGCGCACAATGTGCAAGGACAGGGGGGCAGGCTGACTCCATTCTGGACTTCATGGAGGAAAGGTCAGCCACTAATTGTGTACCCGATGGATGAGTCGGACCTGACTCCATTGAGCGTCCTGTTACTTTGGCTGATTTTCTCCACACTCCTGGTCCCTACTCAGAGCTCAGAAGAACCTCGTTGCAAGTGGTGTATTTGGTGAGGGTATCGTTATTTACTTTTACACACAGATATGAACAGCCACTCAATGAGTAGTCAGTAGTGTTTTTAGGTCTCGAAAAAATGCCATGATCTCTAAGACACAAATGGCATGAAAGACTTTGACTGACATCCCTACTTAAACCCTTGATGAGACTACTAGATTCTCTTCTTGCAAGTATGGTAGGTTTTTAATCATGACATGGAACTCACTAATTAAAGTTGGGTCAGCTGGTTCCCATAGTTATTTTTAGGTTTAAATCTGTTTTTTATTTAACTGTAAAGTTCAATACAATACTACCCACCTACATCCGCTCGGCTGGTGGTGATTGAATAATAAGAGAGGCAAGACTTGTTGGCGCAGAGGGTACAGAATAGAATATAGTAAACAAGGAGAGTAGATTGGGGGAAACAAGGAGATGGGGAGAGAGAGAGCACTGCTCATTAGTGGAGAAGTCTGGGGGAATGCAATCAAGTATTATGGTGTTCTTTAGGCGCCTCTGCTGGTATTAAGTGCAGAATTCGGACGTAGCATGGGCAGGACAGTTAACTGAATTCAGCAGAGAGATATGTTGAGGTGGGTTGCCACATCTTGCTAAACAGGGGAAGACGCTGTGTTGCCACAGCAGTTAATTTCTCGATGCCTATTATGTCTCACAGCTTATGTAACCAGTCTAGGTGTGTCAGGATATTTTTAGAGTTCCATTTACTAAGGAGAAGGTGTTTGGCTTCCCCGAGTGTGAGAGTGATGGCTCTACCCCTAGGTGACCGCAACTGGTAGGTGAGTGGGTTTGGGAAGCCCAATAATATATAGCTGGGGAACCTCAGAATATCCGTTGTGTAGATGGTTTATATTGCTTCAAGCACTCCCTTCCAAAAGAGTTGTAGCCTGGGGCAGTGCCAAAGCAGGTGAGAAAGGGTGCCCTGTTGTCCACAGCCTCGCCAGCAGTGGTCGTCACCATTCGGGGGCCATGCTGCCATTTTAAAAGGTGTGAGATACCAGTAATGGGTGATTTTTAGGAACATCCTTACTGGTGGTATTTAAAGCAGACATCAGGCTTGGTGTAATATGTCACTCTATTCCTTATCTGTAAAGGGTCTCTGTTGGACTTCGCCCTTTTTGCAGGGTCCTCCCTAAACTTTTTCTCTTCCTCCTGTATTGTTTCTGACCAGTTTTTGTTGGTTTTAGGACTCTGAGCACTTTACTACTGCTGATCAGTGCTAAAGTGCATATGCTCTCTGTGTAAATTGTTATGGTAATTGGTTGTCCATGATTGGTATGTTTGTCTTACTATTAAAGTCCCTAGTAGAGTGCACTAGGTGTGCCAGGGCTGGTAATGCATATGCTACTAGTGGGCCTGCAGCACTAATTGTGGCCACCCACACAATTAGCCCTAAAGAGAGATCTCAGGCCTGCCACTGCAATGCCTGCGCGCAGTTTCTTAACTGCCATGTTGTCCTGACAAATGCACCCACTTGCCAGGCCTTACCCTTCCCTTTTTATGCACATCAGACACCCCTATAATAGGCCCAAGGTACCCCCCTGGGCAGGGTGCAGAGTATGTGAAAAGTAGGACATGTACTGAGGTGTGTACCATGTCCTGACAGTGAAATACTGCCAAATTCGTTTTTCACTGTTGCAAGGCCATCTTGCCCAAAGGACAGAATGGGGAATGCTGTGTCACATGTTTCCAGCATATCTTCCCATAGGCATTTGATGGAGAGATGACGTTTAGTGTGCCTGAATTCAGAATTTAATAACACATATTTCTATGAAGATGGTTTTTGAATTGTGTGTTTAGAAACCACCCTTTTAGAAGTGGCTGGTTTCATGTCCTAACCATCCTGTGTGCCTCTGCCTGGTTGTGTATTGACTGTCTGGGTCTGGATGTGACAGGGTCTGGGGAAGTGTCCTGACACCAGGGATGAGTAGGTAAGACAGCACAGGCTGGCCTGTATTTGGTGTGGTGGGAGGAGTAACCCTTTGATGTGAAGAGGCCTGTGCTGCTGTCACAAAAGAATGGCTCCACCTCCTGCAGAGTGTCTGGGGCCCAGACCCTCACTATCAAAGAAAGAAGGTATGCACTGGCAGGAAGACACCCAGAAATGGCTCAGAGCCCCCTGAACACAAAGACTTCAAACGCATTTAGGGGTATAAATGTAAGAGCTGAAACCCCTAAACTCAAGACTGAAACCCAGACTGAAAAAGAATTGAAAATACTTTGTAATCAAGAGGAACCTCTGTCAAAGGAGAACAGCTGAAGAGACTGAAGAGAAGGACTGCCCTTGCTGTGTGTTCTGGGGCTGGCCTGCAGTTTGCTGATTTGACTAAGGAGAGGACAAGGGACTTTGCTGTGTGCTCTGTCACCCTGCTTGAGAGGACTTTGCTGTGTCCTTAAGTAACTTGTCTCCAAGGGCCTGAGGAGAGCTTGTCCCCTGTTGTGGAAACTCAGGAACATCAAAGTTTCCAACCGTGTCTCAGCGATGCTTTGTGTGTGTGCCTTTGCACACCTGAGACTGCTGTCTGGTCTGTGGTGCAGTTTACAAGGTGCCCCGTGACTGCATTGCTGTTTGTGGCTCGAGCCGTCATCACAACTGAGGCTGTGAGTAAGGATCTCTGCCGCCGGCCCGAGCCGCATCGTGCTTAGGATTTCTTGAAGCTAAGGAAGCTGCAAGGTGAAAGGGATCTTGATCGTAGTTCGCCAAAAGGAATCTGCCCAAGATCGTCAATGAAGGAGAAGGCAGTGCCATAACCCGTTCGGCTACAGCGTCGCCTAGCAATGAACTGCAACGTCATCGGGTCATTCTTGCATTATGAACTGCCTGATTCTTGCATTACGAACCGCATTATTCTTGCATTACGATCTGCTTTATTCTTGCATTCCGAACTGCATTATTCCTGCGTTACAAACTGCATTAGTACTTCCATTAAGGACCGTCTTATTACTACGTTACAAACTGCATTAGTACTTGCATTAAAGACTGTCTTATTACTATATAACGAACTGCGTTACGAACTCCATAGCATTGCATTAGGACTGAATTAGATCATCGTGAACTGCTCATTAATACCGCAAGAACCTACAAGTGATTGCTGGCCTAATAACCGGCAAAGTGAAATATTACCAATACGCATATGTTGGATTTCTATCGTTTGGTCTCATCATATTCCTTTTGATAAAGATACTGCTATTTTTATAAAACCAGTGTGGTGTCCATTTGTGGTGTTATCACTGTGTTACTGGGAGTGTGGTTGCAAATACTTTACACATTGCCTTGGAGATAAGCCTGACTGCTCGTGCCAAGCTACGGGGGGGGGATCAGGGGTTATCTGAGAGTGTGTCCTTCCTTTCCCTGACTAGAAATAAGGGTCCCTATTTAAACTAAGGTATCTACCTCAGCCAACTAGTGACCCCCAGTTCTAACAATTCCCTTTCCCATCTGGCCCGCCCAGGTGATTGTAGTGGAGAGTGCAGCGTATTTAAGAATGTGAGGCAAAAGTCTTGTAGAGTTCATCACTTTAGCCATCCAGACCTGGTGCCTTGTTAGGCTGTAGGTTCTGGATGACCATTAAGACTAATCGGGTGATGACATCAATCAATCAATCAATCATAGCATTTGTAAAGTGCACTACTTACCCGTGAGGGTCTCAAGGTGCTGGGGGGTGGGGAATGCTGCTACTGCTCGAAAAGCCAGTTCTTGAGGAGTCTTCTGAAGGTCAGCAGGTCTTGGGTCTGCCGTAGGTGGATGGGGAGGGTGTTCCAGGTCTAGGCGGCGAGGTGGGAGAACGATCTACCACCGGAGGTCGCTCTTCGGATGCGGGGGACTGTGGCGAGGGCGAGGTCGGCGGAGCGGAGCTGGCGGGTGGGGGTCTAGCAGCTGAGTCGTCTGTTGAGGTATGCTGGTCCAGTGTTGTGGAGTGCCTTGTGTGCGTGGGTGAGGAGCTTGAAGGTTATCCTCTTGTTGACAGGGAGCCAGTGCAGGTCTCTCAGGTGGGATGTGATGTGACTGTGGTGAGGGATGTCGAGGATCAGGCGTGCAGAGGCGTTCTGGATGTGTTGAAGCCGCTTCAGGAGTTTGGCCAAGGCTCCTGCGTAGAGGGCGTTTCCATAGTCCAACCTGCTGCTGACGAGGGCCTGGGTGACCGTCCTTCTAGTTTTGGTGGGGATCCACTTGTAGATCTTGCGGAGCATGCGGAGGGTATTGAAGCAGGAGGAGGAGACGGATTTGACCTGCTTAGTCATGGAGAGGGTGGAGTCGAGGATGACCCCTAGGTTGCGTGCGTGGTCGGCGGGTGTTGGAGCTGTTCCCAGTGCGGTCGGCCATCAGGAATCGTCCCAGGCCGAAGGGGTGGATCCGAGGATGAGGACCTCTGTTCTGTCCGAGTTCAGCTTCAGTCGGCTGTTCCTCATCCATTCTGTGACGGCCTTCATACCTTCATTGAGGTTGGTTTTGGCGGTGTGGGGGTCTTTGGTGAGGGAGAGGATCAGCTGGGTGTCTTCGGCGTAAGAGATGATGTTGAGGTCGTGCAGTCGGGCGACGTGGGTGAGCGGTGCCATGTAGATGTTAAACAGTGTTGTGCTGTGGGATGAGCCCCGGGGTATGCCGCAGATGATCTCGGTGGCTTCGGACCGGAAGGGGGAGAGGCAGACGCTCTATGTTCTGCCGGAGAGGAAGGAGGTGGTCCAGTCCAGGGCCTTCTCTTGGATCCCGGCATCATGGAAGCGTGTTTGTAGTGTGTGGTGGCAGACCGTGTCGAAGGCGGCTGACAGGTCCAAGAGGATGAGGGCTGAGGTTTCTCCGTTGTCTAGCAGGGTCCTGATGTCATCGGTGGCGGCGATGAGGGTGCTGTGGTTGCTGCAGAACCCGGACTGGGACGGGTCCAGGATGTTGTTCTCCTCGAGGTAGCGGGTCAGTTGTTTGTTGACGGTCTTCTCGATGACCTTCGCCGGGAACGGGAGCAGGGAGATGGGCCAGATGTTCTTGAGGTCCTTGGGGTCCGCCTTGGGTTTCTTGAGTAAGGCGTTGATCTCGGCGTGCCTCCAGCTCCCCGGGCAGGTTGCTGTCTCGAAGGAAATATTGATGGCTTTCCGGAGATGAGGTGCGATGGCGGTGCTGGCTTTGTTGAAGATGTGGTGTGGGCATGGGTCTGACGGAGATCCAGATGGTGTTGTCATCGTTGATGTTTGTCCAGGAGAGCAGGTGGTTGGTGTGGGTGGGGGTCGTGGGGGCAGCGGTCTAAGCGGTTGTCGGGGCAGTCATGGCGTTGAAGCTGTTGTGGATGTCTGCGATCTTGCAATGGAAGAAGGTGGCCAGCGAGTCACACAGGTCTTGCGAGGATGGGATGTTGTCAGTGTTGGAGCTGGGGTTGGAGAGTTCCTTCACGATGTTAAAGAGCTCTTTGCTGTTGTGTGCATTGTTGTCTAGGCGGTCTTCCAAGGCAGAAAATACCATTGCCCCTGTTTCCATTTGGGGCACTAAAGACAGGTAAGCCACAGCGTTCGTGTCCAGCAGGGGTTCTGCAGTTAATAGAGACTCGTAAAAAGCTCGAAAAGCCTCGGCGATCTCCACATCCCAAGGGAAAGGAACCCCGTCTGCTCCTAATATCCCAGAAACTCTTTGCTCAATGTCTTGTACTCGTAGGCAGTGTGCTTGCATCCGCCCTGCTTTATTGCCCCCAGCATAATATTTTTGGTGAATGCGGAGTAGGGCATACTCAGCCTTCCCCACTTCAATCTCCTGGAGTTGCTTCGGGGCTGCTGTTAGTTGCCGGCGTATGACCACTGAACCTGAGCGCACATGTTTGGGTTCAAGTTCTTTAACTTACGTTTCTAGCTCACTGCGTTTAATCCATCTCTCCCTATTATGGGCCATAGCTATTGCAATGAAATGTCCCCTAATCACTACTTCAAGTGTTTCCCATAGTGTAGCTGGGGTGGTCACTGGTGTATCATTTATGTCCAAAAAAAGTGGTTAAAGCGGCCAGAGAGCGCACTCGTGTTTGGTCATACTCGAGACGTTTTGTGTTAAGGCACCAGTTTGGTGCATCTTGCGTTTGCCCTAGTAATTCAAAGTGCAAAAAGGGCCAGTTCCAACACTGCGCTGCAAGGGTATTTTTTCTGTACATGAATGGACATCTTCCAGCACAAAATAATCTAGAAAGGGGAATTGCCTCAGCCACGTGTGCTGCTGCAGCACTCTTGGAATGTGCTGAAATGTACAAGAACTAAATACATGTCTCCCAGTCTTGTCTGTCTAACGTCGCATTTTCAGAGTTGTCAAATTTGACACAGCCCCAGATATGTGGAACTGGAGCTGCATCAAAAGCTATGGATGTTGTGGTGGAACCTCCAACACAACACACATTGGCTACCCCTTTGATGTAGTGGACTGCTGTGGTAAGGCAAATATGGACAAGGTAGCGTAAATCCACGTAACTGGCTTTGCAGAACCCTGTAAATATAGGAATGTTAGCCCCACTACAAAAACATAAACAAAATTGATGTCCCATGAGTGTTTGTGCATTGTATGCATGCCCCCAAATCTTTGAAAAAGTAGTATGCTTGATTGACACATATGTGTGTGTCTCAACCCCATGACAGTGGTACACACCTTACTGGAATGGGGTAAGTACTTTGCCACATATGTAGTCACACATGCAACATATGGAAAACAGAATAACTTGTATTGCATGCATTGCCAAACAAACATAGTGAAGTATGGTGCAGCATGCATGTGTGAAGGTTTGCATGTTAAGAGCCTTCACACATTTAGAACAAAAAACGTCTGACCAATGAAAGCCACATACACAACATACGTTCCATGCCATTGCCAGGCATGCAACAGCTAACAAAATGGTTCAAATCCAGGTCATGTACCACTTATCATAATTTTGTTTTGCTGCATTACATGTTAGCGTGAGGTTTTCATGGCCGCAATGGAAAAAACTCGCAAAGTAAATGAGTTGTCAATGGAAAATCTAATCTAAACCGTTAGCAGCAAACAATTAACACAGACTACACTAGACTGCCACCTCCGGTGTGCAATGCAGCCTGTCGATTGATAGCCAGTTTCTGCTTATTTGTGCACTTGATATCATGCCAGCGATTCTTGAAATTCCACCACTTTCCTCTTGACTTCTGCGATGAGGTTCACTTTTTGACTATGGACTGCCATATGGCATTTTTGGTCCCAAATGACACCTTGGAGATGAACAAGAGATGGTGTTGATGTTGCCTTACCTCTGCAATCAGGATCTCATTTTCCTTATTTATGAGGGCGTGTGCCTCATTTGCATCACTTTTTTGGTGATGCGTCAGCGGCGTAAAGAATGCACTTAGGCAGATGCGCCACTTTGTAAAGCCCTGCGCTACATTATACCAGCGTCATAAAAATGCCTTGTAGAAGTGGCATAGTGAAATTTATGAGATTTCACTGCGCTACTCCTATGACTTGGCTGTGTCACATTCCTTATGCCTGCTTCAAGCAGGCGTAAGGAGTGACATAGGGCTTTTCACATGGGACTTGCCCATGTGTTTTGACACATAGCTGGAGTTGTGTCAGTTATCCGACACACTCCAGCAATGCATCATTATTGCGGCACCAGATATGTCAGGATTCCTAACGTTTCTGTTGAGTCCTTGCGACATGGAGCTCTGTACTATAAATACGGTGCATTCATGGTGTCGCAAGGATGGCGCAATGAAAAGTGACGCATCACTGGTTTTTCCCAGCGATACGCCAATTTTCATAAATGAGGCCCTTAATCTGCAGTTTCTCTTCTCCTGGGACTCTTGCTGGTCATCCTCGCTTTTGGGGGTTTGGGGGGTTGTTGACCTGTGCTGAACTTGATCCTGGCTGCTCCATTCTGCATTCCAATGGGTTTTTTTTTCCTTTGAGGTGTATTTGTAAGTTCTTTTTATCTCAAGATGCTGAAAAGTGACATTGGGCTGACTAAAGTGAATTTGTTTTCCGGTAACTGGCTGGCTGTCACTTTTTTAATGCTAACATGTATTGTTTTATCGCCTTGGCGCTAGTGTTAGCGACAATTTTCATGGCCGCTAACTGATCCTAATGCCATGTAGCAACGTCTTGAAAAGGATTTGGCGATCGGCAGCGGTAAAAAAATGCCGCTAAGCAACGTGAAAACTGCTTAGCGGCAATTCTTGTAAAAATCTACAAAGGACTGTCAGTAGTTTTCATTTATTGATGCAGAATTCTTCACCCTATGCAGATGTGTATAAGTCTCCAATTCTGAAACCTCATTAAAACACTGTGCAATGAACTACTGAATATTGTAAGTGACTGTTGCTCCCCAAACAATTCAGCACTTTAATGTCACTTGGGGCACTCTAATTAGAATTTTCTCTGAGCCTTGAATTGGTTCCCTTCGTGTTTTAAAATTGATTTTATGCTGGCCCATGACCTTGAGAGGTAATGCCCCGGTTACTTACCGGTAATCTTCATTACTCCGAGTCCTAGTCTTCCTCGCCACAGTAATTACCAGTGAGCATTCTGCTCCTACAGAAACTCCAAGTAAAAAGATACATACTAGTCTCCCTATCCCTCCAATATGGCCCCCAGTAGCAACAACCAATCAGATAAAAGGACACAAAAGTCCCAGCACGACCTAAAAATAAAGTCGCACACATGAAGCCACTGCAGATGGCCAGGAGTGAAGGGAAATTATACTGTGGTGAGGAAGACTAGGACTCGGAGTAATGAATATTACCGGTAAGTAACCGGGGCATTACCTTCTCGTCCATCTTCCTCGCCACAGTAATTACCAGTGAGCCGATACCAAAGCAACATTAGCTTCATGGAAGAAACACAGCCCACAGGAAGGCAGTATATAACACATCTCAAGAAACCACAGAGTCCAGGACTGAAGAGGAAAAAGAAACAGAAGCGCCGCCCCCAACCTCAAGCCGGTAATGAGACATGAAGGTATGAGGAGAGGACCAAGGGGCCGTCCTGCAAATATCCTCCATGGAAACCCCTTTAAAGGCTGCCCAAGAAACAGCAACAGAGCAAGTAGAATGCCCCCGAATAGGATGAGAGGGAACCACAGACTGGATATCAAACGCCCCAAAAATTGCCTCCTTAATCCACCTACTAAGAGTGGAAAGAGATAGCTTCAGGCCATGCCGAGCCAGACCAAAAGTGACAATTAAGCTGTCCACCTTACAAAAGCAAGACGTGCGAGACAAATAAATGCCCAAGGCACGCTTAACATCCAAAAGATGTAATAGAGATTCCTCCGCCAACAAAGGAACAGGAAAGAAGACAGGGAGGACCACCTCAGCAGCACGATGAAAGAAAGAGGCCACCTTAGGGACAGAGTAGGATGAGCACGTAAGATCACTTGATCCTCCAGAAATCTTAAAAAAGGAGCAGACCACAGGAGAGCCCCCAACTCCCCAACAGGCCTGGCAGAGGCAACAGCCACCAGAAACATCTCCTTGAGAGTCAAAAATTTCAAGTCCACCGACTCCAAAAGCTCAAAGGGAACCTCCTGCAAGGCCCTCAACACCAACGGAAGGTCTCACGGGGAGGAGACAGCATCCGGCGTGGACGTTGAAAAGCAAGAGACTTGAAAAGACGAGCCACCAACGGCTCCACAGACACAAAAGGGAGTCCATGAAAAGCCTGAATGGCAGCCCACTGAGCATGGAGGGTAGAAAGGGCCAAGCCTAAATCAAAACCTTCCTTCAAAAAATATAGCACACAAGCAGGATCCAAAGTCTCAACAGACCAACCCTGGCGAAGACACCAACCAGCAAAGTTGTCCCAATGCTTAGCGTATGGCTTCAAAGTCGAGGGGCGCCTGAACTGCTGGATAAGACCAGCAACCACCACAGAACAACCACTCTGGATCAGGGATTCCCTTTCAAGAGCCAAGCCTGCCGACCCATGGACCTACACACCGGAAGAGGAACCAGAGGGCCCATCAAAGGATACGGATCTAACGGTAACGTCCAACCCGGATGCACTGCCAATTCCAACAAGAGAGGAAACCACAGGCGATGGCACCAACCCGGGACCACCAGAAGACCCAAAGCCCCCCACCCTCCTGATTTTGAGCAACACTGCTGGAATCAGGGGAACCGGTGGAAAAGCATACAACAGGCCCCTGGCCACAGGAAGGACATCGCATCCACTTTCCATGCGTCCGGACAAGGCATAATCATGCATAAACAATGGATCTTGGCATCGTCTGGAGACGCAAATAAGTCCACCACCGGACACCCAAACATCTTCTGCAATGTCCGGAACATCATCCGGGTCAGAGACAAAGACCCCATGGAGGGAAAGACCCTGCTCAGACAGTCCGTCACGACATTCTTCCGACCCAGGAGATAAATTGCCGACAGGGATGCCGACAGGGATGCCAAATTCGACTCTGCCCAGGAACAAATCAGGCGATTGATGATTGATGTATTACATGACCACCTGGTTGTCGGTCCAGATCTGAACATGGTGACCTCCCAGCAGGGCAGAGAAAGCTAAGAGACCCAACTGAACTGCCTTCAGTTCCCTGTAATTGGAGGAACAAGACATCAGAGCCTGCGACCACTAGCCTTGCACTGAAGAATCGTCCAGAGTAGCCCCCCAGCCCAACCGGCTGGCATCAGTAGTGATCATCCAAGAGGGAACAATCAGAAACGGATGACCCAGGGACAGATGATCGCAGGTCAACCACCAACCGAGATCCTCCCTCACCCAGTCCGAAACCGGAACCCCCTGATTGAAATCCAGACCACAGGGGAGCCAATGAGACAAAACATGGTTGATCACGGGATACAGGTGAAGACGAGCCCACGGGACCACCAACAACGAGGTGGACATCAGACCCAGGACCCTCAACCACATTCTCACTGGAGGACAAGTCCCCGACAACAGGGAACGAATCTCTGACAGAGAGTCCCTGGGGCAAGGAGTGACCCGAAAACAGTCTGAGGGAGTCTGGATGAACCTAAGGGAAAAACCTTCCGATACCACCTGAAGAACCCCTTGATCCGATACAGTTTGCCTCCAGTTGTCCAGAAATAGAGACAGTCAAGCCCCCACAGGATCCACTCCGAAGCAACCCAGTCATGACTTGGAGGGAGCAGAAGAAGAGGAAGAGTTGGCAGGGAACAGGGATTTGTCAAGGGAAGGAACATCCCGGCCACGCCCCCTTCCATGAAAGGACTGATGAGCCCAGCCTTGACGAGCAGGACCAAAGGCCCTTCGAGTCCCAAAAAAGCGGGAACGGCCAGCCCTCTCCAGAGCCAGTAGTTGATGATCCTCCGCAGACTGCTTGACCATATCCTCTAAGTGGGCACCAAACAGCTTCACACCAGAAAAAGGGATTTGATTGAGCGAACCCTTCTGCACAGCATCAGCTTTCCAAGTACTGAGCCACAACTGGCGACGAGCAGCCACAGAAGGGCCCGCAGTAGAAGCCGCTGCCCCCAAAGAATCAAAGGAGATGTCAGAAAGCAGATGCACCTGCAGTTCCATCAGAGTGAGCGTGGGAGAAATGTCCTCGCCCTGGTCCAACAACTCAGCCAAGGATTGGAAGTCTTTCAGCAAAGATTGAATGGCATAGGAGGAATAGGCAGCAGCCCTAATGGAAATATTGAAAGTGAAATCAATAAAGGGTTCTGGCCCGTAATCAGTAAGGCTGGACCAATCACTAATCGATACAACAACACAACTGCCAATACTCTTTCTCTACTTCACTCATACTAAATGCATGTGACATGCAACATGAATTGGAAAACAAATAAATGTTTTATTTTCTTTTAAAATATTTTTTGTCTTTTTAGAACGTTATTCATGAAGAATAGTTCATGTTATTATTTTCATGGATGTTTAAAGCATTCATAGGACCACAAACATGATACAAACATATAACGTACAATAATTAAATTACACCAAAAGCACTTTACATTCTTAATTTTTTTTCGAAGTGTGGGAAAGCTCAGATTCCATCAAACATTCAGAAAAGGAAAAGAATAGACACCCGAGGGAAGTGCTAAAAGAGTGTGGATACACAACTTTGTTTTGGTGCAACGTAGACCCAGGGGGGGAAAAAGACGCCGTCCAAACAGTTTTATATTCAGGTCATGCGAAAAAATCTATTTCATTAGTTGTCAAACTACATTGTAGACCTGATATCACAATTTAGCAAAAACTACTTGTTTGAACACAACCAAATGGTCAACGCATTTCAAACCCAGAATTATTTTAGGGTTATCCTCAGGACCTGGAATATGAGCTGAAGCTAAAAAGAAAAACGAAAAAGAAAAAGGGGAATGGGTTCCCAAACAGACCACTGTATTTGTGAGCACTCAAACTTATATCAGTCTCATCTGAAAAGAAGTTTTACCTTTATTGAGTCACAGATTTATCACCACACGTGCCACACGCTACTCTTACGATTTACGGTGCTTGTCAATCTATCTAAACCAAAACAAAGAAGGAGAGGGAACTTTTTAGGCTGCTAGTCTAAACTCCAAAGCAACCTTGTTACGACGTACTTTTTATAAAAACGCTGGTGGACCTCAAACGATGCTTGTAGAGGGAGAGCTACACTTGCGGGTTCAGGCGATCAGCCTAGTTCAGCAGAAAAAGTAAAAGTAAAGGCGAGTGCATACTATACTTAGTGCAGCCCCTAGAGCTGTTTAAAAAAATCCGGTTTAATCAAGCTGTTTCGCATTGTACAAGACGTACCTCTCGACGCATATCATGCCCGTAGCCTCTCCGTGTTTGTGCAGCGAAGCGGAGTTCTCAGTCTGCAAAAATCAACAAAGAGGGACAGTGTCAAGCAAAAAAGTGCGTTTCACCGCCGCATCCATCTTTTTATCAACCGGATCAGCTGGGAAGCATCCTCCGAAATAATAGTACCCAGAGAGGACATGCCAGCCATCAAAGAATCCACCTTCAGAGAGGCAGGAAACTTAACTGCAAAGTCCTGCAATGGATATCTCTTGGCCAGAAACCAGGGAAAGTTACCCTTATCTACATCCTTCCATTCCGCCTCCAACACCCTCAAGGAGTGGAGAGGCAACGACTCCGGTTCTTTCCGTTGATACTGTGAAAAGAAATCTGTGTCTTCCACATTCACTTCAGACTCGGGAAGCAGCAAGTTGGAACGGATGTGCTGAAGAACATCCGTGAGATCCGACCCCTGCACAAAATGACCCTTAATGTTCCACATCCTCATCTTCATCCCCATCCGATTCATGGGAAGTACCAGGATCACATCTGGCTTTCTTTGAGGGAGGAACAGAGTCCTTATCACGCAAAGCAGCAGCCACTGCAGTATTAATCATTTGCTGGATCAAAGTTAGGGAAGGTACTCAGTGACAGCAGAATCCAACTCAGCACCAGCCTCCAGACTTGCACAAACAAAGATGACATGCAAGAGCCCACCGGCAAGCAGGAGTGCGTAAAAAGCGTACCACTGCCATGGAAACCTGAGAAAAACGCCTCAGGCCGGCCATCAGCACACCCATATTAATCACGTCACAACCACGAGCCCCTAGAAGATGCGCTACATTCATCACGCGGATCTGTAGTTAGACAGCATGAAGCCACGCCCCCTTCCCGGTCGACAAACGCTTCCACAGAGCCCAGGAGCTGGAGACGTCGAAGTGGACAACCACGAGGGAGGAGGGAGCCCTTGTGCGAATCACCAGTCCCATCAGGTGGCAGGAAAAGAAGTAAGGCACGCCGAGTCCCCTAAAGCAGGACTTGGCAGTACAAGGCAAATGAGACAGTCACGAGGGAGTTATAGAGCCCTTGTGCGACCCACCAGCCCCACCGGGAGGCAGGAAAATAATGAAGACGCGCCGAGTCTGCTAAAGCAGGACTCACAGTACAATCGACCGAGACAGGCCCGGCAACTCCCTGCGTCCGCTAGAGCAGGACAGAGGAGAATGCCCAAAAGTGCCAATTAAGGGGAGATGGGGGGGGGGGAACAGGCAAAATACAAGCGGGTATGAAAACCAACCCCTCTTCCCCCCTTTCGAAACAAAGCCAGAGTCCGCTAAAGGAGGACCGCCGCCCCCAACTTACCTGATCAAAAAGGAACATGAACAGCACACGGAGCAGTGCAGAAACAAAAAAACAGGGTGTGCTGGGACTTTTGTGCCCTTTTAAATGATTGGTTGTTGCCACTGGGGTCCATATTGGAGGGATAGGGAGACTAGTATGTATCTTTTTACTTGGAGTTTCTGTAGGAGCAGAATGCTCACTGGTAATTACTGTGGCGAGGAAGACGGACGAGGAGGTAATGCAGGGCACAAGTGTTTTGCATGCACTCATCCTCTGGTTTATGTCACAGAATCTGCTGCACAGAGTTTTAGTTGGTGCAAGCCATCACATTTGTATTTGTTTAATGTGAGTAAATGCAGCATATTTTCTATGTATATTGAAAGTGGCAATCCCTTCCAGGATCAGAATGGCAGAAATGGCCGATGTTTTGCATAGCGTTTGGTGCAATTAAATATATTATTGTTAATAATGTTGGTTGTGATCTTCAGATGCCAAGGGGCATATTATCAAGGGCTGGCGACAACATTATCGCCGCTTTAGCGTCCGTTTTCGGGCGAAAAGCAGCGATAATTTTATCGCTTTTTTAACAAGGACACGCTAGCGCGTGTTTCTTTGCCTTTGCGCCCGGTTTCTTTCCGCCTCGCCTCGCATCGCTAATGAGATGCAAGGTAGGCGTGCCTTGTAAAACTTCAGTGTAAAATATCGCTAACGGGGCTTCGTTATATTTACAACGAGGCCCCGTCCGGTGTAGCGCTGATCTTTTTCGCGCTAACTCTGCCTTAATGCAGGAATTTAAACGTCTGTTAAATTCCTGACTAAGGCATGCCTAACATGGGAGGTGGATTGTGGGGCTACGACCACAGGGCCCTATCATCAACCATATCACGGTTTTCCACGTAACATCGCTGGAAAACCAGCGTTGTTCCATAGAAAACTGCGATATCTCCGCTATTGCTGGAATTTTTATCGCCTCGGTGATACGCGTTGTTAATAATTCGCTCACCGGGTGATAAATTCCAGCGATAGACGGCGATAGATAAAAAAGCACTAAGCGCACTTTGCGATATTTATCGCCGTCTATTAATAATATGCCCCCACGTCCTTTTGGAGCGACAACCAGTGTTGTAAACAGAATCGTGCTTTGCACTTGTTTGCTCTTCCAAGTTTCAAGAATGGAGATTAGCGTCACTTCAATGATGCTTCTATGACATTTCAAGTTTTTGTTGGTGGAAAATGCTTTGGTACACATTATTTGTGAATGTTATCTGTGCCGAGGTAAATCTTCCTTGCGACAAGGTGTTTTTACATTCAGTAATAAATTCCATATGGCTGTAAGTGATTGCTGGTTGGATCACGTAAACAGTTATGCGTCAGCTGTATGCAACTTTGCAGTCCTTATTGTTCTGATGAAATCAACAGTTTTTTTCTGCATTAAAATTCATGCCTTATTTGAATTTGTTGTGCAAAATGTCATTTGGTGAAACAGATAGCAACACTTAGAAATACACTGTGTGATGTACTATAATACCATTTTCAAGGGCTTCACAATTTACTGCCAACAAAACCTGGACGCAGCCTGCACAAATGTGTTTGCGTGACTTAGCCTATTTTTCAGAATAATTGAAATACCACTGGTTGTATATGTGATGAGGTCCTCCAGAGCTCTACCAAACAACAGCAGAGATAAAAGTAATTCGTCAGCACTTTGGCAGGGGTCAAAGGTCAATGGGATGCACTGTCATCCGTCAGCACCATCTCAGTAAAGTCTAATTATTGTGGTTCTTGTAAGGATCAGAAATGCCACTGCAGACTCTGCTGAAGCTTCAAGCATCTTAATTTCATGTTACGGCTGTACAGGGTCGCAAGCATAAACAAGAAACACTTCCTTGCAAACATTGTTAATGGAAAAATAACGCCACAATAACTCTGACCGTGCAATCAATGTGGAAGAACAAATTAAATGCATTTGTCTTCTTGTTATTCAAATACATACATTACCTCAGCCTGAAAGAGATCATTAATGCATGGAGACAATAGCAAGTCTTTTTGTGATTGTCTCTTATTGGCTATAGTCTTGCACATGCCCATGTGTCTTGTGGTCGCTTCGGCAAGAGAATGCCCTGTCCTAATGATTTTTGTAATAGAGCATGCACTGAAAAATTAATTTACCCAGGTACCCCAGTGGCGGCTCCTGCTCTAAGGCGGAGAAGCGTTGCCCCACTGCCCAAAAAGGAAAACTAAATGACAATAACGTATCTTTATTGTCATTTTATTTTTCAGATTACATGCAGTCAGTGGCCTGTGTGGGGTGGGCGGGGCTGACCAGTGCAGGGGAGGAGTGGTTGGCACTCCCAAAGTGCGCATAAACTGTTTGGGCTAACCAAACAGTTCATGCCCACTTTGCACGTTTCCCACTATGTTGTATTACACAGCCTGGTGAGGAACATGCATCAACTCCCTGTTCCAGTCTGAGCGCCGATCCATGGTGTTCAGACCAATTGCAATGCTGCATTGCAGCGTTGTGGTTGGCTCAGGGGAGCCTGTGTTTTGGGTGCTTCCTGCTACCCGCCAGAATGTAGAAAGGAAGAAGAAAGAGGACACAGGGGAGGCAGCAGCCACCTGGCCATTCTAAGGTAGGTGTGGGGTGAGCGGGGCTGGCCAGTGCAGGGGAGGAGTGGTTGGCACTACCAAAGTGCGCATAAACTGTTTGGGCTGACCAAACAGTTCCTGCCCACTTTGCACGTTTCCCACCAGGCTGCATTACACAGCCTGGTGAGGAACATGCACAGACTCTATGTTCCAGTCTGAGCACCGATCCATGGTGTTCAGACCAATCACAATGCTGCATTGCAGCATTGTGGTTGGCTCAGGGGAGCTTGTGTTTTGTGGGCTTCCTGCTGCCGGCCAGAATGTAGAAAGGAAGAAGAAAGAGGACACAGGAGAGGCAGCGGCCACCTGGCCGTTCTAAGGTACGTGTGTTTTATGTGTTAATTAACCCCCTCCTACAGAGGTACCCCCAATATATGGGAAATATTTGCTCAGGATCGTGGGGAAGCTGCATCCAGCGTAGCCTCATGTATCTGAAATCTTCAACCTGTTAACTAGGTCACATCTTTTCGCTGCCCTAATTTCTCAAGTGCCTTTAACTAGTTGACTCAAAAGCATGAACACATTGTCCAGTGTGCACAGAGTGTAACTGACCAGGTATTTATGGAGGTGGGTAGAGGACCTAGAGACAAAACCCAGTGGGGGCCCAAAAATTAATTTAAAAAAAGTAAACATGCACTTACCCATGTTTGGCTCTCCTCCGTGTTTCTTCTTTCTTCTGGTGTTAGTGTGACGATACTTCATGGAGCCTCAGGCAACCCCCTTCTGCAAATCCCGACACTGCTGTAAGGCTGCAGATGAGCAGCATGAGAGCGGCGCCAGGATTGACTGGAGCAGGCTCCATCGATGCTCCAGCATTCACAGTGTGTTTACACTGTGCATAACAGGCTGGCCGTCACAAGACAGCCGTCACAAAGTGATTTGCGCAGTGTAAACTGGTGGAGCGTGCACCACTCCCCTGCTGCGGGCAGCAGCAATGGCCGCCCACAAACACTGCTCGGGCTGGGAGCAGTGAAAAATAAAATGATAATTCATTTTATTACCATTTTATTTTTCACGGTTGCTACACTGGCTGCAGGGGAGTGACACTCCTCCTCCCTAATGGGTGGGGCTGCTGAAGTGCATACTATATGTGTTGAACCTTCCCCTTCACAATAATGTACTTTAAAAAAAATCTCAATTTGATTCTTTAACTTCCAACCCTGCTTTATTGGGGTAAGCGTGCACACTGTATACAATCACACCTAGGACTCAAATTAGAGTTCTGCACAGCCTATATTGTAAGCCCCGCATGGGTCGCAAGGGGGGGGGGCAACATATACCGGCAACACCCTTGTGACCTCAGAGAACTCCGTCTGTAATTTGTAGGGCAACTCACCCTAAACTACAAAGAAGATGGCTGTTTCTCTGTCAGGGCTGAGTCCTCCATCGAGGGTTCCCCTCCGAAGCGACTAAAAAACAAAAATACCCCCGGGTAGGCGGGTGTCAGCAAGGGGGAGGGGCGGACAACCTCCCTTGGTGAGGTGACCTCACCGGGTCCTCCGAGTATGGCCCGTATTGCCCTATTTGTCAAGGCAGCTTCCCACTACCACACGGGGCAGCTGCAAACATTGCCTCAGCATCTAATGTGGGTTCTGGTGTAATTCTCACCGCGTAATGAGATCGAGAAATTATAGCGATTCCACCACCCTTAGCCCCAATTTAATCAGAATTGGCAACAAAGTAACCGGCTGGGATAGCAGCATTCCAGTCCGGCTCATTTGTTTCATTTGCCCAGGTTTCTTTGAGAAAAACAAGGACTGGATTTTCTATTTGTATCAGGCACTCTAAGTGAAGCTTGTGCGTAATCCTTGACCTTTTGCTAAGTAAAATGCAGCTAATGGCTCGAGGGTTCTTATTAAAGAGATCGGAGGTCTGAGCGGCTATTTGGGAGCCCTTGCTATCTCGTGAGGACTCACTAACCCTGTTATTGACTGACTGGGGACTAATAGCTAAATTATATACGCCAAACAGGTGTAGACCAATCTCTGACAGGACCGAGTCCTCCGTCGAGGGTTCTCCTTCCAAGCGACTAAAAAACAAAAATACCCCGGGGTAGGTGGGTGTCAGCAAGGGGGAGGGGCGGACTACCTCCCTTGCAGGGGTGATCTCAACGGGTCCCCCGAGTATGGCCCGTATTGCCCTATTTGTCAAGGCAGCTTCCTACTACCACACGGGGCAGCTTCCAACTAGGGCCAGTAGGGTGATTCCGACTCGACTCCTCACCTGACCTGTCCTCCGGCAGCCTGGACGCCATCAGCCCCTGGAGCTCCCACTAGGCTCCCATCTTCCCCACATTCCAGGCGTGCTCTTGTCCTGCCCACCACTAGCCGGACCACTTCCTCTTCCGGTGCAGGGCTTCCCTCGCGGGGGAGGCGGGGCTGGTCTCTCCCTGCTTGGAGTACAGTCAACAACGAAGTTCTGCCCGGAGTGGGACCTTTGGTCAAACATCAACGCTGCGCCAAGAGCTCTCTGATAGCTCTCCGGGCATGATCCAGCAGTCCTTTTGCGGCTGAGGTGGCGGCCAGATTCCTACTTCGGGAAACTGGGCAGGGGCTGCACTCCGCTTAAGCTGGTTGCCAGGCAACCTCCCGATAACTTCACGGCTGTTACGGGCAGGGAGCGCTGCTTCCACTCAGCTCTCTCCCCCCTCTCTCCAGGACCCCTGGGGCAAGGCAGTACTGCACGTACTTTCAAACCACCTCAGATCCTTTTTCTGCATGCTTCCCCCCAAAATGAAGGGAAAGTCACCGCACTCGTCCAGTGGCCACAGTGGTGCTCAGCCTGTCTCCACTCTGGAGACACAACACAGAGACCTGGCAGCGCTCCTCTCATGCTGGGTGCACCCTCCAGAACAAGGGCACTCAGCTTTCTGAAGGTAGGGTGAAAATACAAGTTCACCCAGGGCAGAGCTGGGCCCAGGCAGGCCAGCTCACAGGGCGCCCTAGTAGAGTGGAAGTCCTTTGTGGCTGTTCCTTCGGGCACCCAGCAGTCCTGGTCAAGCACAAAGTTCCCTTTCATGGGGTCACAGCCCCAATATTTGTACTACATGTGTCCTTTGTTTTACAACCCTGGCACAGGCCTAAGCCCAGTCTAAACCAGTTCTGGGGGGCACTAAAATATTTGTTTACAGGGCACAAACACCCTCATTGTCAGTATAGGCTCGAGCCCCGGACACATCACAGGGGGGCGGAGCCAGCATTGTGTGGTGCAAGCACAGTCCTATTCAGGCCCAGGTGCTACTCCTCCCACTACTCCAAATGCAGATCAGCCTATTCAGCCTAGCGCTGACTCACCCAGCCCATCTGGAGCTACTGCACCTCTCCAGCCCCTGTAACTCCAGAGTCAGACATGCAATACACACCAGGCAGGCACAAAGACACATAGCATAATGAAATGCACACTTTTAAAAGTGGCATTTCCAAAATAGTGACAATAAATCTGCGCACCCCATTACGTAGCATTTGTTATCACTATTCCAAGCATATCAAACATGATCACGCTACTCCTCTCAGATAAGGAATTACCACTGAACCACATATCAGGGAAACCCATAATGCATTCCTATGAGAGGGCAGCCTCACAGTAGTGAGACACCAAAATGGCTGTTTATCACCACCAGGACATGACACACAGTTAAGGCACATTACTTACCTTTTACCTACCTTTGCACATTGCCCATAGGGCTAGCTAGGGCCTACCTTAGGGGTGACTGATATGTAGTAAAAGGGGAGTCACAGACGTGGCACCCACTTTATGTGAATACGCCAAACAGGTGTAGACTAATCTTACCACGTTTTACAATTGAGAGCACATTTACTTTACACTGGACAGCAGTGTTAAAGTGCCCAGAGTCCTAAAACCAACACCAGGTCAGAATAAATACCAGGAGGAAGGCAAAAAGTTCAGGGAAGACCCTGCAAAAAGGGCCAAGTCCAATAAAGCTGCAATAAAAAAAAGCCAAAAGTGACTGTTAGACCTGGCAGCCTTAGGGTCATCTTCTCCTGGACCTTTTGCCTCCACGTTTTGCTGATCCTTTTTGTTGGCCTTAGGACTCTGAGCACTTTACCACCGCTAACCTTGGCTAAAGTGCATGCGCTTCTCCCCTAATCATGATGTCATTGGTGTATACGCGAATGGCATATTTGTTGTACTGCTAAGTCCCCTGTAAAGGGTTATACCATATACCCAGGGCCTGTACTTCATATGCTATTAGTGGACTGCAGTATTGATTGTGTCACTCACAGAAGTAGCCTTTCAAAACTGTCTCAGGCCTGCCACTGCAGTGTCTGTGTGCACTTTACTGCAATTTCGACTTGGCATTTAAAACTTCTTGCCAAACCTTAACCATCCCTTTTATTACATTTAGATCACCCCTAAGGTAGGCTCTAAGTAACCCTAAGGACAGGATGCTATGTAATCAATAGGTAGGACATGTACTTGTATGTTTTGCATGTCCTGGTAGTGACAAAAAGCCTGTTTCATTTTTCTGTACTGTGAGGCCTACCCATCTCATAGGCCAGAATTGGAAATTCCTTAATGCACTTTTAAGCTGTAATTCTGATCAGAAAGTAGTAGCTTTCATATGTTTGAAATGGCAATGATAAATCCACCTAAATTAGTGAAGTTGGATTTAACATTACTGATTTAGAAATGCCACTTTTAGAAAGTGGAAATGTCTCTGCTCTTAACTGCTCATTGTGCCTAATAGCTTGTCTCCAACTCACGTCTGAGTTGGGTGACAGCTACACTTTGTGCATTCCCTCTAACACAGGAAGGTGAGGCTCATTTGCATTCTAAGCACTCATCTGCATTTCTCTGCATTCTGATGGGTCTTCCTAGGCAGCGAGGAATGGAAGGGGCTGACACTTACACTTCAATAGGTAGTGTCATGTCCACACACAAAACACTGATTTACCCCCACAGATAACCTGGCAGACAAAACTGGGTTGAAAGGGATCCTTGTGCACTTCAGAGAGTTACTTTGAAGCTATGCCCTAAATCAAACGCACTTTTGGGTATAAGTACTCGGTCACTGACCCCATGAAATCAGATGCTTCTGGTTCTTGATCCGAACCTCTGTCAGATAAAAAGCTGTGAAGCTTAAAGGACTCAACTGGAAGGCTTTTCCTGAAGGACAGCTTTTCTGCTTGTTGCCCTTTTGCCTGCTGCTCCCTGACTCTGCTGAAGGAGAGTTGTTCTCTGTCTCCCCTTCATGTGATCTCAAGTGGTTTGCTGGCTTGCCTCCTGTTGTCTGAAGTCTCAGGGACACAGAATACTTCCCGCAATTCTACTGGTGCTGCTGGACTCTGCCTTCTGTGAGTCCTAACCTTCCTGAGGTGCCCTCTCCAAATTCTGGCCCTCAGAACTGGGTTCTGCAGCTGTTTTGCCCCAAAACCAATGGATTGTCACCACTGCATTGTTTGGGACCTATGCATCACCCTTTCAACACCAGCACCAAGACTGTTCAGCAACAGCAGTTCTACAGCCTGTGTGGCCCGATAACGACGCTCTACATGTCTCAACAACAACATATTGCCTTCACTTCAGCGAAGCTCGACTGCAACCTGACTGCCTAGAAAAGATCAATGCATCGTGCCCTCCGTGCCAACGCTCTGCTTCACCCAAGGTACTTTTTCAGCGGGCCCTACGTGGGTTGTGTAACCGGCCTGCTCTCCATTGTGGTCAGCCTGAACTTTGGATATGCCCTGGTCTGGCGTGACCTCAATTAACTTTTAGTGCTAATTATTTCTACGCACTGTTTTTTCATTTCATCTTTAAACATTTAGGTCTCGATTTCTACTGATTGGATTTATGTCGTCT
Source organism: Triturus cristatus (assembly GCF_964204655.1). Lineage (NCBI taxonomy): Eukaryota > Metazoa > Chordata > Amphibia > Caudata > Salamandridae > Triturus > Triturus cristatus. The sequence goes on along the minus strand of NC_140589.1, from coordinate 136,216,633 downwards.
TGGTCTTGTTTTACTCAGATAAGTATTCTCTATTTTCCTAAACCTGTGTGGATTCTTTTTGTGGTGTATTCATTGTCTTACTGTGTGTGAGTGTTGCACAAATACTTTACACATTGCCCCTTTAGATAAGAATAACTGCTCTGTGCCAAGCTACCAGAGGATGAGCACTGGTTATCTTTTAGTGTGTATCTAGCTTACCCCTAAATTGGTGGTGCCTGCCTGGCCTGGGTGCATACCTCAGCCAACCAGCAATCCCCTTTCTAGCATTGACTAATACCTATTTGATGCAAAGACCTGGACCTCATCATACCCTACACTACAATGGAATTCGTATGGGAAATAGCAGGACACAGGTATGGAGTCATGAAGCTTTAGGGAGCGTGGAGGATGACAATTGTCCTGGATTTTGTGACTAATAAACTAGACACTAGGGGCCCCATTAGGATGGCGGGTGGATCGCCCCCGCCGGGCCAGCGGTAGCCACCGCTGGCCCGGCGGGGACGATCCACCCGCCATCCATACCTAAAAGACCCCCCGCCATATTAGGATGGCTGGGGTGTCCGCGGCGGACGGAAAGACCGATCACCACTTTTCCGCCGAACGGCTCGTCGACCGGGCGGAAAACATGTATAATATGGTGGCGGTGTCTGCAAGACAACGCCATCCATATTATGATGATGGCGGCAATTGGCATTTCCATGGCGGCGATGTAAAATATGCGGGATGTGCCTGCCAGTGTGGCAGGCGCATCATAATAGTCCCAGCGGGACCGCCGCATCCCTGGCAGGCGGCCCCGTATACCATTACGGTGGCGGGCGGACATTATATTGGTGCCCTAGGTATCTGACTGTTTGGAAGTCAGGAGACAGGAAAAACCTGGAATGCTTGTGTGTTTAATGGTGGGCTGTGGTTGGACAATAAGTTGATTACTAAAGGTCATGGGGATGCTGCGTAAAGACGTATGTTACTGGAGGTCTGCACCCTTCATGGAATATTGTGCTTTGGAGGTAATGGGGCAACAGAATGCCAAGGATTTGCTTCTTTAAGGTGTGGATTGAATGTGTACTGGCTGCATGGGGTAAGGAGTGGAACCACATTTGGCTTGGTCTAGGGGGTGTAATGTTACCACAAATAAATGTACACCCAAACCCATTTATTTGTAACATGTCTATTTGAAAGTGCAGACTCTCTGCCCAAATTTCTTCTTTTAATGGCTGAAATATATGCAAAATTAATTAATGAATGTGAGTAAAATGTAGTGCAGCCAAAATGCCACATAGAATGTATTTGTGTGGCACAATATTTGCCTTTTGTCTGCTGCAAAATTTGCTATGCATACCGCAAGATGTTGGGGGTCTAAATCTAGGGTTCCTCATTAGGACCTTAAAATGGAGGGGATAAATTCGTAGCACATTTAGAATAAATCAGGCAATTTTCTAAAGAAATATAATTTTGGAAAACATTTTGCTCTTTTTAATCAGTTATTTCTAGTGTGATAACATAGTGTTGCATGACACATAATCAGTCTGTCCAATTATGTAAGCATTACATTTAATCTTCATAATTTTGCAATTACCACTTTTGCAATATGTTTGTATCCTGTTACGTAGTTAAAGTAAAGTGAAGGTAGGTGGGTGGTATAGTTTGTGGAATCTTACAAATCATTTCAAGACACTCATAACACATAGGTATTGTATGTAGGTGTGAATATGGTATATCTACAGCCAGGGCCGGCTTTAGCGCTGGTGGCACCTGGTGCGACAATCCTTTTTGACGCCCCCATGACCGCCTCCTCGGATTCTCTCACTACCTTTGGGCATAAGTGCTTCTCATTTCTCCAATCACAATTTATTGCTAAACACAATGGCCCCCCCAGTTCGGCGCCCACTCTGCAGGTCAGCACCCAGTGCGGCTGCACCAGTCTCACTGCCCTAAAGCCAGCCCTTTCTATTGCATGGACCTGGCCAAAAGGCAGCAGAGCACTGTACATGGTGAAAGACAAGCATAAAGTCAATGAGTAAGAGAAGAGGAAGCTGGGTTGTGGGTGGTTCATGTAATGTGATGTAGTTTCCTTTAAAGAGGCCAGTCTAGGTAATAAGGGGTATGCAGCCTGATGATCGATTGCAAGGGATACTGTTCAACTTTACTCATCAATTGCAGAATGAACTCATCCCGCCCCTAACCCTAAAATTATGACTGCTGATAACCCTCTATAATTGTGGATTCCCCAGTGGCAAATTGAAAATAGTTGGAAAGATCTGTAAATCCTGATTCGGCTAATGAGGATTTGGGTTTCCCATTGCAAATTAAACATTTTGAACCCACAGCTGACTCTTAGCTGCCCACACGTGTAGTGAATCCTGCTCTCTCTCCCCTTGAGTGCTGTCTCACTTTTGTAAAACTATATAAAGACATTCTCTTTCCCCTTTGCCTGAAAAAAGCATTGAGTCTTGCTGTAACTGGTAACATTCTGAGAGGAGCCAGGCATATCTTTAGTTTGTGATCTGAAGAAGGCACAGACCACACAGACAAAGAAAACAGCATGTGGGCTATGTTATGGTCTGTGGGTCAGAGGCGGTGTGCAGGTTGACCATCGGTCAGTGAGCTGTGCTGCCTCATTTGTGTAAGTCATGGTTTCAGCAAACTAATGATCTGCACAATTTCTGTGAGCACATGGCCGGTCCACCATCCTTGCATGCTCCCGGGTCAGGCAGGGGTGGCTGACACCTGAGCTCAGATTGATCTAAACACCCGCAGCTCCTCAATCCACTAATCCCACACTTTAATTGGAGCCGGGGTGAGGCAAAGGGATCATGCCATTTGATCTCCTTTGCTGAGGCATGTCTTTGTTAAGTGCCTGCTAGCTAAATAATGAGCAGTGCATCTCAGCACATTCTGTGCAGCAGACCTGCCCTCGCCTTATTTCCTCATTCCCAAGGCACTCGTATGTTCCCTGCAGTGTAGGCGTGCTGTCTGTTTTACAGACACAAAGCTGAGCTTCTGTTGCCTTTGTTATTGTGCTACACCGCAGTGGGACACAGATTGCAACTGTATATAGGTATACGAGAATCTGTCAGTCTAGGCTTGGAGGATAATAACAAATGACAATAAAGCAAGCCCTTCAGGGCATATTAACAAGGCGGCGTTATAAAATTATTGCCGCTTTTGCGGCCGTCTTCGGTCGAAAAGTGGCGATAATTTTTGTGCCTTATCAGCAAATACACGCTATCGCGTGTTTTGCTGACTTAGCTCCCGTTTCCAGCATGCCTAACTTTGCATCGCTGATAAGATGCAAAGTAGGCGTGGCTGTGAAACCAACCAGGGAAAATATTGCGATATCAACAAGGAAAGGTAGCGATTATTTAAATTACGTTAAGTATGCCTTAAAGCAGGAATTTAACGTCTGTTAAATTCCTGACTGAGGCATACTTAACAAGGGGGGTGGATTCTGTGGCTAAGACCACAGGCCCTATCATCTAGGATATCGCCGTTTTCCACCATGGAAAACTGAGATATCCAAACTATCTCTGGAATTTGTATCGCCTGGGCGATGCGCGTTGTTGATAAAAGCTAACCAGGCGAGAAATTCCAGAGATAGCCGGCGATAAATATGCAAGCGCTAAGCGCGCTTTGCTATATTTATCACCTGCCCTTGTTAATATGCCCCTAAGTTACCTAAATTTACACTGTAAACTAATGAAACTTGTATTATTAGATAATTAAGTTCACCAACAGATTAATGTCCCAATGCATGATTAGCAGATATGGCAATCATTGTTCATACCATGCTCAGCGAGGGGAAAATCTGTTGCAATGAGTCATACATGTATCACTAAATTGTGTAGGGCAAATTGAATGTTGTACCACAATGCACTCTACCAAACCATCTATTTAATGGGATTATTTCATAGAACACCCAGAATCAACCATTATAGCCCAAGGAAGAAGGGCAATAATGAGATTAGAACTGTCCACCCAGTCAGAGTAGAATATTCTAATTAAATTAAAAAGCAGAAAGAGAAACATTGGCATGCTAGAGCATAACCATGTAGGTACTGAGGCATACCTCCCTCCAGCCCCCACCAAGTGCTGAGCCCTTTCATTTTATGATTTCAGCATTTCACCCTTAGGGCTTCAGGACATTTTTCCACAAGAGATATTATTGCCAAATGTGTGTCCTTTTTAGCTCTCGGCTAGCGAAGGCTGCGCGTGCGCAGTCTCGCTCGCGAGATTTAATGACTTGGAGAAGAGGGACTTGAACCCGCCCCTCTTCTCTCCTCTTCTCCATTGGCTGGCCTCTGAAATACTGGTCAGCCATTGGAGAAGAGGTTTGTCTCTCCAAACAAGCCCCGTCTCTTTGCGATTCGGGGGCGTGTTTTTTTAGAATCTTTCTCTGGGCGTGTTTTTTTTAATACACGCCCGCAAGACAGCATGTTGTGCTCACGCTGCCCACACGCGCCAGTCGGCTCTCTGATTGGTTGGCAACTACCAAATAAGCACTGTGATTGGTGGACCTTGTTAACCAATCAGAGAGCCTACTGGCGCGTGCAGGCAGCGTGAGCAAGACACGCTGTAGACTTGCGTGGTGCGATGCAGGGCTGTATTCCGTGTTGCCGAAAATGCGTGCCCAGGTAGGTCTTCCCCTCTTCGCCATCGCTCTGCATTGCTTCGGGCCGGTCTAGGGCCCCCTGCAGGCTATGGTAGCCGAACATGCGCAGCGCCTCTTGGTTCCAATTCCACTTCCCCACGCCCACCCTCCCCCCCGCAGTGTCTATCGCCCCCGCCCTCCCCCACACCCCCGGGGATCTCGGTCAGGTTTCAGGTCAAGTATTTCCCATCCCCTGTCCTTCGCTTCAGCCTCCACGCTCCCTCACACCGCACCTGTATGATGTCGAAGACCCGGTGCTGCTCGGCGTACACCCCCAGCTCCGGGGGCACCTGCAGGGGTCGGGCGCAGACGTCCATGTGGCCGGTGCCTGGGTGGGGAGGGCGAGGGCAGAAGCCGCCTTCAAACTTCAGCACAGAGTGCAGCCGCTAACCGCCCCTAGCAACCGTCGTCTCCAAGGACTCTGCGACATCATCAGCGTGCGCCGCGGGAGCCGGCGGGAGCGGAAGAGAGGAACGAGTCGAGGAGCAGAGCCTGGAGGCCAGGCAGCCTTAACCTCAGGCGGCGAGGCAATCTAGAGTCTAGGCCGGCCAGGGGCTCTTCAGAACAAGCCACGCCGGCTCAGTCGATGGAGACCCAGCCTCACCTCTCCAGCCCTGTCCTTCCAACTATTTCCAATCCCCCACTCCTGTCTACCCCTGTCTCATAGTCCATCACAGGCCCCTGCTCAATCCACCACCAGTCCAGCCTCTCGATGCACACCCATCCTACACTTCAGCCACACTCCTCCGTAGCGATGGTTGCCCCCTCCTCAGAGAATAAAGTGCCCATTTATCCACACTGTGCAACTTCCCCTCCACCACGAGCCCAGCCTCGCAGTGTAGTGCAGCCTCCTAGGTCCAGCATCAGCCACCAGTGCAAACTCAGTCTAATCCAGCCCCTGTCCTCTCAATAAAGCCTAACAGCTCTTCACCACCCCTTCAGTGCAGCCTAACAGATATCTACCCTTATCTTTAATCTGAAACTCCCTACTGCGAGTGGCGTTTTTCTTTCTTATTTCTTTATGCTATTGTATATAGCAGGAACTCCAGCCGAAGGTACAAGAGAGTTATACATTTGCGCCAGTTACATTATAGAAGTCACATTCATTTTGGTAGGCACCGGGGAGATTGAGTGATTTGGCCAGAATCACAAGATGTTGAGCCTAATGCCAGACTCGAATCCAGTTTCAAAGTTGGCAGCTCTAGCTGTTACGCCACATCCTCTATACTTTCAGGCTAGACAGAAAAGACAGACGTGGCATGGTTACATATCTGAATTTATCCATGCTTATAGGTTTAGCGGATCGGGCCAATGTTCATCTGGGGTCTCTTACCCAGCATGCCATCTTAGATGACCAGCCATATGCAAATCACCCTGCTCGAGTGAGAACAGTCCAGCAGCTCTGATTGGGGCTCGCCTGCTGTGTGTAGCTTGGTTCCAGTGGCACAATTGTATTGTAATTGCATTTATATAGCGCTTACTACCCCTGACAAGGCGTCGAAGCGCTTGAGCACAGAACCCATGGCATACCCTTGCCACTTCGGCCGGTACATCAAAGACACAACATGAGATGGGATTGAAGAAGGCTTGTAATCCGTCTAAACCCTTGCTAGCATTCCTACTCGTCACACTCTTGTCCCCCATGCATTTAATTTTCACTTAAAACCCATCCATATGCAAATCAGTCTTGACCTTGCTCCAATCGGAAGAGCCCAGCGGCTGGGACTCTGCTTGGAAGTCCGCCCACCAGGGGCTAAGTGAGCCCCTTCACTCCAACGCGCCCCAGCTCCCTTAGATGCTAAAATTAGGAGCCTATAATGACAGTATTATTAGGGAACATCGGTCCGGCCCACAGCCATGATAGGCCGGGAAACTGCGGCGGGGCCAGCTACCAGCAAGGATCAAGGCGCACGGCCAGTCCGCCCTCTAGAGACGGCGTGCGCTGGAAGACATTCCAGGTCTACCCCACTCTCTCGACTGACAAATTAATAAAACAATGAACATTAAAACAAAGTTACCGGGCTTTTGCTAACAGACGGAGAAGATGTGTTCTCCAAATTAAAACGGAACACTTCCCGAAATATTCTTTTGCGCCATTTAATAAAATATATTGAACAAATATGTAATGCAAGACAAACACGCCTCGGTGCCTGGCTGATCAGTGTGAGCGGAAGGAGCCGAGCTGTAAAATGTTCAACTCGCTGCTCAGAAGATTCCAGCATCTCAGTCAATCTCTGCTATTTGCACTGAGCGCCAGCGCCAAGCCGTGAAAGGCGGCTTCTATGCGCCAGCTCATTTAAGAGCGTGGCGCAGTACCAGTGTTGTTACTCGTGCGGTCAACGGAAGGTCAAAGGTCACCTCAGTGGCGTAAGGCAAAATGATGGGGGTTGCCCTGCAGAAGTGATGAGGGACCCCGGAATCTCCGAGACTGCACATATGTTCGTTGGCCTTGGCCTGGATGGGGGTCCCCTGAAAGGTTTTGGGGCTCCCGGAAAGGTTGGTGGGGGGGAGGGGGGGAAGGTGTTCCTGCTCCGCAGTGCCCTGCGTTACTCCACTAGTGCACCTTCGTCACAGGCTTTACATACATATGCACGCATTTGTACTGGGCTGCTCACGTAGGGAGCAATATACAGAGATTAGAAAAAACCTAAACTAGGGTCTGTGTAACTCCCACCTACGAATGCACGAGGAACACATGACTTACGACTGGTAACCCTCTATCGGGTCCGGGTGGGTAATTTATGGAACCTCAGATCTCTCCTTTACAATAATTCCAGGCACCAGACTGGGTCCAGTGTCCGTGTGCTGGGAGATGGGGCATGGACTCCATGGTGGCCTGAGGCCACAGGAGAACGGACAGCGCCGATGATATGATATGCTAGGAGCTATTTATAGCGCACTGTCACTCATGACTGAGCATCCTGGCGCTAGGACAGCAACAAACACAGTAAACCACCACCTAACACATACGAATGTAGTATGAAGAACCGAGGAGAGAAAGCTGAACCTAAAATGCCGTCGGTCGAACGCCTACAGGAATCATCAGACAGAGAAACAAGCCACGTTTGGGGACGTTTCCTGAAATCCGTTTCACTCTTGGTCAATCTGAAAGGGACAGGGAGAGGATTCGGATGTTGGCCCCCATTACAGAGAGATTCGTTTAGGGTGTGAAAACAGGGATGGCTAGCACATTAGGTGGGAAGATTTCAAGGTGACTTCTATTGGATTGTCAATTATTACCTTTTTCCTATTTCACAGTTATGCCCTCCCCCCTCTAATCATCTTATTGTGTTATGAGCTTTTTATGTGGTATTATGTAAAGCTCTTTGATTTTTAGTCTAGTACGTGCTATATAAAAAGCTTTAAATATAGACACACACTGTATGCACACCTCCGTGGAGAAAAGAGCTAACCTGCTTTGTGCATCCCCAAAATATGTACATATAGGGTGCATCGGTAAGGAAGAGGGTTTTTTACTAAAACACCCCTCTTCCTTATTGATGCACCCTACATGTACATATTTTGGGGATAGATGGGTGAAACATCCCCCTCACGTTGTCAGCACCCTGTGGGAGAAAGAAAGGGAGCATTACTCTGTTATCATGCACACATATGGGGAGGTTGAACACTTTACACACTTTTTAGGCATAGGAGGGTTGGAGCAATCCCTCATAGAAACTGTAGGCACACCTCTGATGGCTGAAAGCATTGAACAAATCCACCTCCAGCCTCCTCACCCTTCAAAGAAATCTAAAGACTGGATGAAGTATTGCATTGAGAAAGCATCAGTGTAATTGAATTCATGATTGAAGAGGACAAGAAGTGTTAATTATCTTACATGTTTTCCAAACCCGCTCACCTTGCACGCATTTTATATACAGTAGACGGGCAAGCAAAGGAGGAAGTGGTAAGGAGATGTTTGTGTGTGCCTCTTAATTCGTATGAGTTTCTAGAGTGTGGGCATTGTGTTTGTGTGGGCACTCATCTATGCATATTAGTGTGTTTGTAAGGATGTGTGTATATGCGTGCTTTGCGGTGAATGGCTATACCGGTTGTGTTTGTGTATTTCGAGCAGACGATTGTCACGCCATCATAAACACCTTTGCTGGGGCCCAATTTTCTTGTTTACCGTTTATCTCCAAGAACCCACTCTGGCCGATTGAACCTTTTTACCTGCCCAATAGCGTGGAGGGAGCAAACACAATTATCAGAGAATACTTTCCACAATTCGACATAATTAAGGACTCGAGACCCAATCTCTAGTGTTCTCGGGATTTTATTATCAACATAAACATCTGCAGATAAAGGCACCTCAATACAAGGCACAACAGGTAAATGGGCACTAACACAAATGCTACTCTACGAAGAATCCGCATACGGCTAAATATAAACAAGAGTACAAATTCTAAAAGCATGAGGTAGATCACTACCAAGCCAATGTCGATATTAGGAATCATCAAACCAAAGCATCTCTGTCCCTACTCTGTGCTAGATGACATCCCTACTTAGCATTCCCTTGAGACCCAAGAAATCATGAAAAGGTGTCAGAAGTGAAACTCCATAAGAAGACTTCACTTAGTGAGAGTTCGATCTAAAGTATTCCTTCTAGCTCCTCGCCCACCTCTTCTCTCCGATCTGAGCTACTCTGTTCTGCTCAGCGGTCCTACTCTCGACTGCTCAACCCTCGGGGCGCTGTCCCTAATACGAAACCCCAAAACATGAACCACGCCCTCTGGCACACCTCCTCGATCAGGTCTTCTTCCAGTACTTTTCCATCCCGTGCTGTCCATCTTCCATCGTCCATCAGCTTGGCCTTGAGTCCCAGACACCGTCGGCCCGAGGAGTTGCGATTGGCACATTCCAATGCACTCCCATGTCTGGCTTTCTCCATAATTCAACTCTTAGACAAAGACCTTTTCTACTAACGAACCAACTGTCCTTGCCCCTGCGGTGAGATCATGGGATGGAGAAATACTTCGCATCTTTTAACTTTGCAATTTACGGCGGCCTAAAGCTTCTAACGAAATGAATCATTGCGGCCTACCGCATTCAGCTAACCTAAGAAAATACCAGGCCTCTTCTCTAACGATACATGTGCCTTCAGGCCTCTACCGGGTTAAACACACTATTAAATCACATCCTAAGCCTTAGTACTTTTACTTTCACATACATGAATAAACAACCTACATGAGTTACTTCAATCAGGTTACACGTTATCCTAATACATTACATTGAACACGAAACTAATCATTATGCATTTCACCGACTATACTCACAATGTGGTTTCGCATTTCTAACACTTCTATGTTACCATATAACTGATACATTTGCTTAATACATTGTATACGATACGTCTAAATATGTATTGATTATGTGCGGGTGCGGACTAACAGTGAATATAATGCACCCCTACAATTTTCGAACCTCTAGGCGCTACATCAGTTCCCCCCTTTGATGGCAACTGTCATCACACCACCATTCTCATTCCTCCTGGAATGAAGCTGATCTAAACTGCAGTTGCTACCATCCCACCATGTCGGATCCCTTCCATTCTTTTAAGATTCTGATATTGATGGTCCTGCAATCTCGCCATTCTCTGCTCGTTTGCTCTGAGGGCCCTTTCGGCTCTATTCCCTCTGTACCATTTTCACGCTCTTACGAATCCCCACAAACAGATCACACATACCACTGCGATTATGATAGGCTTCAACACAGATCCAAGAAATCCCATCCCCAAATTCGCAAACCAAGTTCCTACACGACCAAATCCTTGACCAATCTTTTCCCACACATTCTCTTCTGTCAGATCTTGTATCTCTTTGTGAATTGTGGTGATATTGACAATGTACTTCTCCAAATCCTTACTATTGTCTGGAATATACGTGCAACATTCTTGAACCTTCAACAATTTACAGACTCCGCCCTCTTTTGCCAATAATACGTCTAACGCAAGTCGATTCTGCAAAACCATATTCCGTATCAATAACATTTCTCCATTCACCAACAACAATGACCTCGCCGAATTCATTGCCAATTCATCCACTACTGTCGCCAACCTCCTTATTTTCACGTCATTCAGGACCACGCCCAAACTAGGAATAGTCGCTCCATATATATCACCAATCACTACTCCTGCACTCACAGCTCTACGCACTTTAGAATGACATCCCGTCTCTAACATCTTCAAATCCTCAGCATGATAAATCTTTTGGAAGATGATAGCCAAGTAACATGAACCATACCAATTCGCAGGCAATCTCACATATGCATTCTTCCCACATACAAAGTACACAGTCGGAATCACCTGTACCGGAGCTTGCAAGAAATTCTTAGCAGAGTCCTCCATGGTAAAGGTATGATCACACGTACTCTGTCCCACTGGAACCTTCTCATAATAGGTTTGAGGACGAGCAATACACAACTTCCCCTTCTGTACTTCATCTAATGCAATCGGTCCATAACTTCCCTTAGATTTGTGCAATCTCTCCTCATCCGTCCAATCCACTGGACTATCTCCTGTATTTCGTGTCTGCGTCAGTTTTCTGTATCTATCCTCTATCTGGGCTATAAACTTCTTTTCTGTCTCGGACAACCAACATGTCAAATTATGTCTATGCGCATAAGCTGTGTCTAGCTTCACAGTCGGTATGAAATACTTCTGAAGCCTATCTTCTGACTTGTAGTAATCATACTTATTCAAATGCTTGTATGCCGGAACTTCAGGAAGTACTGTATCGTAATTTGAAAAGAAGTACTCAAACTGTCTTCGGTCATAAAACAAACTAAGCAATAAGCTACAAGAAATCCCATATGTCAGTGGAAGATAATGATACCTAATACCTTCGTCTACTGAAGCAGGCAACTGCATGCACACATAACAATCCTTCGCATCCATCGCATCAACATACTCATACAACAGCTTCGCATAATCATTGAGTTTGAAATCAGCTCGAGACAAGTCTATATGAAACATACGACTCTGCTCAAGCGTCTGAGCTCTCTGATCTCTAGCAGTGACCCCTCCCTGTCTCGGAGTGGAAGGTGTGGGTGTTCCCTGAACCTCCCCCTCCTGTCTATGGGCCACCATGTAAGAAGTTACTACTACTGCAAATATTACGGCTATCACTACCCCTAACAGTGTACCTATCACTATTTTAGCTCTACGGTGTGTATCTCCAGGTTCTGCCATCTTTAAACTGTTCTCAATGTTCAGTACAGTCTCTGTTGACACAAGTCTCTTTCTCATCCAGCAATGTTCAGTTCAGCTACTCTCTTTATCCTGGGGAACCTCTAGCAAAGTTCGATTTCTTATCCTTTCGATCTGGAAGGCTTCCCTAATTCTTCTTCGCCCTCCAACGGAAAATCCCTAAATTTATTCTTCTTCCACTCGGGCCTAGGTTATCTTCCTTTCAAACTCTATATACACCAAACCTTCAATCAGTCCAGAATAACTGTGGGTCCCAACAGCTGTAGGACCCCCTGCAAGATTTCGAGTTTAAGGGTTGTCCGTTCTTGGGGAGCTGGGATAACTGCAAAAGTCGGGAAGTCCAGCGTTTCCAAAATCAGACCACGGATGATGCTCAGAAGTGGCGGATTCAGAATATTGATGGTCAAGATTCCTTCGATCTCCAATCCTGGGATCTTCAACAACACTTCTACTCTCGGAAACTGAGTATTGCTGACCAGTGTGATCGATCTCAGCCGTCCCGTGGCCAGTAAACCTGTCATCAGTCACTGAATAAGCCCACTCTGGTGAGGTGTACTTCAGGCACGGCACTCTTGTTCTTTTCGATCGCCTCAAAGCACCTTGGGGTTGATCTTCATCACCTTGTTCTGCTTCCGATTCTTCAGAAACTGGGTCGAGATCTGTTCTTGGTGCCGATCTCAAGTTTACCCGTCTTTGACTCACGGGCCAAACCCTTTCTGCTTCGGTGGCACCCCCAGTCTCCCTACTGGTACCCTGTGCACTACTTTCTCCTTCTGCAGGATTTGACTCGGCACTGCCCTCTGCAGCTCTTTCTTCTTCTGCTTCCGAGTCAGCTTCTGTGTTACTTTCACGTTCTCTCTCGGCTTGGTTTAGTGCACAACCAGCTGCGTCAGCAACCCCTACAGCTTGACTTGCCCTCTCAGATGGCTCTGCCACCTCAGCGGTGTTTTCGTTCAAGAGAGGGGCTGTTTCTTCCAAGGGTGCTGGAACTCTACGGGTATGGGAGGCGTGTATCCAGTTCGGAAGTCCTCCACACTTCACTGCTGTATTCGTGATCAATATGATTTGGAAGGGTCCGTGCCAGCGAGCATCCAGACAACTCTTCCTCACGTGTTTGCGCACCAGTACCCAATCTCCTGGGCGCAAGTCGTGGCACAGGTCCCTTACGGCTGGAACCGTTGCTGTCTGCACCTGCTGAGACACAGAACGGACCACGTCAGCCAGGCCTTTACAATAGTCCAGTAGCATATCATCAGTGACATTAATCAAAGCAGTAGCAGGTATTGCTGGCAAGCGCATCGCCCTTCCCATAAGGATTTCGTGGGGCGATAATCCAGTTCTCCTATCAGGGACGCTACGGAGACTCATAAGAACCAATGGCAATGCATCTGGCCACTTCAGGGATGTCGAAGAACACACTTTTGCCATTCGGGCATTCAGAGTCCCATTAACTTGCTCCACAATCCCAGAAGCCTCTGGTCGGTAGCTACAGTGCAATCTTTGATCTACATTCAAGGCAGCACAAAGCAGCTTCATAATTTCACTGTGGAAGTGCGTTCCCCTATCTGATTCAAAAGAGGTCGGGAAACCGTACCTCGGAATTAATTCCCTCAATAGTAACTTGGCTACAGTAAGTGTGTCACACCTATGTGTCGGGTAAGCCTCCACCCACCTGGAAAAGACACATACTATGACTAATATGTACCTCAACCCATTACACTTCGGCATTTCAATAAAATCTAGCTGCATCCTATTGAAGGGACCACCTGACCTACCTATGTAACTCAACGTTACAGAGGTCCTCTTTCCTACATTCATCTGTTGACAAGTGACACACCTCTGGCACACAGCTTCAGCCACTGTCCGAAACTTCGGATTGTACCACGTCTGACGAAACACTCGCATCATTGCATCTCTGCCAAGATGCACAGCACCATGTATCAACCTCGCCATGGGGTTCAACAAACATTCCGGTAACACAGCTCGTCCGTCATTCGAAACCCATACATCTACATCTCCCTTCTCACATCCAGCTCTTATCCAGCTGTCCCGCTCCTGATTAGAGACTCCATCTTGCAACTGTTTCAGTTCTTCCCATGAGTCTACCATACCTAACATCACATCATAATCTGTTATCTCTTCGCTTTCCACAATATAGCTCTCAGTGAAATTACATCCCTGCTCTGCACAAAATCGAGCAACTTCGTCTGTGTAATTATTACCCAATGATACAAAATCATTTCCTTTAGTGTGTGCAGAACATTTGACAACAGCAATTTCATCTGGGCCTTGCAATGCTTCCAACAATTGTCGTACATAGTCCCCATTTCTGATTGGTGAACCAGAAGATGTCATGAACCCTCTCTGGGATCATAGCTGTCCGAAATCATGAACCACACCAATCCCATATTGGCTATCCATGTAAATCGTTACACGGATCTTATCAGCGGCCAAACAGGCACGAGTCAAAGCAATAAGCTCAGTCACCTGCGCGGAGTATACTCCTTCTAGACAAGCGGCTTCAACCACCCCTGTGATGGTACATACAGCAAACGCTGCTCTCAATCGACCGACACTGTCTCTTAAACATGAACCATCCACAAAGAAAATCTCATCCGAAACTGGGAGCGGTTCATCGACAATATCAGGTCTCGGTTTGGTGCATAGTTCAGTCACATCGAGACAATCATGGTCCTCACAATCTTCATCTACGTCTACATTTGGAATAGGCAACAGTGTAGCAGGATTTAAAACAGAACACCTCTTCAGCGTCACATTATCTACAGCAAGGATAACTTGTTCATAACGAGTCAACCTATTATTCGTGAGGTGCTGGGTTTTAGTCCTAGTCATCAACAATTCCACAGAATGTGGCACATGAACAGTGAGTGGATGTCCCATCATAATGCTCTCACATCTTTCGATACTGACACCTGTTGCAGCAACGGATCTGAGACATCCGGGCAACGCAGATGCTACTGGATCTAAAGTAGCTGAAAAATAGGCAACTGGTCTACGGACACCTCCGTGACTCTGAGTCAACACTGCTAATGCGCAACCTTCCTTTTCGCAACAGAATAAAGCAAGTGCCTTGTTATAATCTGGCATTCCCAAAGCTGGTGCACTGCACAAAGCCTCTCTCAGTCTCAAGAACGACTTTAAGCAGTCTTCGTCCCATGGTACCGGATCATTCACATCCTTTCGCGTCAGCCGCTGTAAGGGCTTCGCTTCAAAGGAGAAGTTCGGGATCCACTGGCGGCAATAGCCCACCATTCCCAGAAACATTCTGACTTCCCTCTGAGTCGAGGGAACTGGCATTCTCAGAATCGCATCAATGCGATCTGGTGACACCTTCCTCTTGCCTTTCTCAATTCGGTGCCCCAAATACTGTACCTCACTCAAACATTATTGCAATTTGTTTGGAGCCACCTTGTGACCATTCTCTCCTAGGTAGTTCAACAGAGCAACGGTATCTATTCGGCAGGCGTCTTC
This sequence comes from Triturus cristatus, assembly GCF_964204655.1. Classification (NCBI taxonomy): domain Eukaryota; kingdom Metazoa; phylum Chordata; class Amphibia; order Caudata; family Salamandridae; genus Triturus; species Triturus cristatus. The sequence continues at coordinate 136,201,286 of NC_140589.1, read as the reverse complement.
CGTTTCCGAGTTTTGTGGCGACACCAGACCCTCAAGATTTTTCTTCAAGATCTGATTAAAGATAGATGGGCTCTCCGTATACCCCTGTGGGATACGACACCACGTTAACACACGATTTTCCAGCCGAAATGCAAAAAGAAATCGGCTTTCTTCATGCAGGGGAATCGAGAAAAAAGCTTGACACAAGTCAATCACTGTGAACCATTCAGCTTCACATGGGATCTGAAATAGGATCACAGACGGATTCGGAACCACTGGACAACATGGAACAACTATCTCGTTTATCTTCCGCAAATCTTGCACAATCCTAAATTTCCCGCTTGGTTTCTGCAGTCCCATGATAGGCGAATTACATGGGCTACCCATAATCTCCATTAGTATTCCCTGCTTGATCATTGACTCAATCACAGGTTTAATCCCTGCAATAGTCTCAGGAGATAACTTATACTGGGGTGTCCTCGGAAACTCTACGTTTGGTTTAATCTGGATTTTCACTGGGTATACTCCCTTGACTAAACCAATCTCCTCTCCACTAAGGTCCCACACATCAATAGACACTGAGTCCCTCAAGTCCAATGGAAGCTCCTCCACCGTCAATGCTGGATACATTTCCACACACACCCGCTGATTTGCAACCTTAAAGGTCGCATCATCATCTCTCGTTTCTACCTCCACTCCTTTCGGGGTACAGTAAATCGTGCAGTTGAGCTTGCACAATAAATCTCTTCCTAGCAAACAAACCGGACTAGAATCGCACACCACGAACTGATGTCGGTCACTAAAATTTCCTATCCTGATTGGAATTGGCTCTGTCAGTGGACTAATCAGTTTCTTATTTGCTACACCAACAACCTGGATGCTTTGTGCAGAAAGAGCTAACCTCGGGACCACTGCCGACCTTATAGTCGATCTGGTAGCCCCCGTATCAACCAAAAAGGTTGTAGGGTGACCGTCAAGTTCTGCTTCTACAAAGGGTCCCTTCTGATCCACCTCTAGAATGGCTCTAAGGATACAATCCTTATCTCCTTTCGATGCCAATCGACTAATCTCGTTGTCCTCGCTCACTTCAAACATTGGCATTTGCAAATAAGTTCGAACTCCCTGCTGTACATTCGGTATTCTGGGTGGCTGGGGACCTGCACCTGCGGAACACCAGCCCCCCCTTTTACCATTCTAGGTCTAGTCACTGTCTGTATCACTTCCGTCCCAGGGACCTGAACTATCTCCCCTTCCGACTGTATCTGATTCCACGGGTCCAGGGGACACTCGCGTCTCCAATGTCCGACCTGGTGACATTGATGACATGCTGTAGTCTTTTTCAATGTTGCCACATCCATGCCTGTTCTGGGGTCTATTGGTCTTGGCCTTCCCTGCCCCTGAACATTCTGATTTCCCGCCTGATAATTTCCCTGTCTCCTCACCAACGCTCCCCCAGTAGGCTGTCCCTGAGAGGTTTGCATCTGAACAAGCAGCATATTATCTTTCAACTTCTTATGTTTTGATTCGATCTCATCTGTGCAATATCGGGCGTACCGCAAAATCTCATCGACGGGCTTGTTCTGCCAACAAATCAGATGCTTCTGTATCATGAGACTAACCTCTGGTTTCAATCCCAACACAAACTTTGAGACGAACTGTCCCACATCCTTAGTCTCCAACACATCTAGGCCACTATATTGCTTAAAAGCCTGTAAAAGTCTCTCGTAGAACTCATGTACCGTCTCCTTAGGTTCCTGCACTGTCCTGTCTATCTTCACCCAATCGATATCTTGGGGTGAAACTTTCTCCTTCAACCAGGCGATCACTCGATCATACATCCTCATTACCGCTGGTGAAGGGCCATTTGTATATGCGTTTCTCTCAGGCTCGTAAGTCGGCCAATCAACGGCAATCTTGCATGCTGCCTGATGAATACAAGCCCCAGCTAGGCCCGCAAGAGACAAGGGTTCGCTCTTCTGTAACGAAATCTATAAGGAAGTTGGCACGGAAACTGCAAAGTACAAAAAACAACGTTTATTAACCCTTAAGGGTGGTCCTACAGTCCACACAACACTCTTCAGTATTGCAAGGAGTAGCACAAAGAACTTGCATACACAGTCCCCTTTTATACACAGCGAAGGGGCTCATGAGTGGGTGGATACCACAGAGTTGAAGAACATTACCATTTAGGGTCATTCTTGATACCAAATCAATACATGGGCGGAGCTAACACACTCCTTGGGCCCGCGAAAACACATGGTCAAGCAAAGCTAATTATAACAGATGTGGTCAAGTCTGGGCATGCGCCAGATGGACAAGGGAGAGCTATTTATAACCCGTTGCTAGGCAGATTACAAGAGCAACTAACACAGAGGTCGGACTCTCCTCGTGGTGAGCACGTGGCAGCATGTCAATACAAAATGGAGTCCGGACTTCGGCCAACATAATGGGGAAAACACAATAAAAGGGAAACACTAATGTTTTCAGTAAATGCTTAATCACATTCTGTCCTTAATTTACAACAGACGACCCTTTCAGCATTTACTGAAGACATCTGGCTTCCAAGAATAATCATCGTATATGTCAATTATCATCATTCCTTTAACCTCTTTAGCTAAACCCTTCTGGCGGGCAACATCGGCAATAGCTTTCTTATCTGGAATGAAAAATGAAATGCATACGGAACAGCACAATGGTCCACATTGAATACATATACAGAGAAAGAACAGAACTGCTATAATAATGCAGAGACCAGTTAAGACCTTCCATCCCCAGGCAGTAACCAACGCCCAAAACCATCCAGAAAAGGACCAAGTGCCGTTTTCCGTGTGGATTTCAGCTGCTATTTTATGCAGCTTATTAATGGCATTATAAACGGATGGCGTATGATCAGGGATGAACACACAGCAGCTACTTCCAATAATTTTACAGGCTCCTCCTCGATCAGCTAGCATTACATCTAACACCATACGATTCTGCAATGCAACAATCCTGGTAATCTGTAATTCTTCCGTAAGATTCCCAAGAGCAGCAGCAGTCTGATTAGTCACAGCTTCTACCACTCTTGTTAATCTTCGGATCTTCCTACTATTCAAAGCAGCTCCAACAAAGAAAAACAGTCCTAAGTTGAAATCAATATACTGTTGCAAGCTAGTATCAGTTTGATCCACATCATCAGTCGATAAAGTACGTTTATATCTATTTACAGTCACATTATTCAACAACTTCAAATCCTTATGATAGGACGCGGGTGCTAGAAATACAGGAGGTAATAGGAATGATACATAGCATACCCCAGACCACCCAGCCGGCAAACGGTAATAACCTTTATTTCCACATACGAAATAGGTATTATGGGATGCTAGGAAGGTGCTGTTGTTCAGCCCATCGATGTTTAATACGGTTATACAATCACTGACACCGACAGGGATAAAACCCACACTCTGGACACACAGGTCCGCTTGGGCTTGGGCCACTTGGATCACAAATTTTTCCTTCCCCACAGTGTCTCTGGTATTCGTGAAGATATAGGGAATGGATTCATTGTCCGGTCGGTACTCTTCCCATTCCCAAATTGTTCCATTCGCCTGTGGATATCCATTCTTATCCTGATGGCATTCTTTATTAAGTCTGAAAAGCAATCGTCCCACTGTCGGTTTTCGAGTGGCAAACAACAGAGTGTACCATGCTCTACAAGAGCCATTGTGAGAGAAAGGAAGTGGTATGAATGGCGTACCTCCTTTCTTCTGATGGGCTGGCATCATCCCACATATCCAACAGTTCGTAGCATTTGTAGCAACGTGGGTGTGATGCAGCATCTGAATGAAAGTGTTATTCAAATAGGATTGTCGATGCTTCAACTCTTGGTATGGCAATGTGTAAAAATAGTGCTCCGCAGGCACTGGAGTCGTCAACACAAGTGTCTCTCGGGCAGGAGTTGCCTCCTCCACAAACCATGTGGTTATACCAATGATAGCTACTGTTAGCATGAACCCCAGTGCACAAAGAATTTTCTTCTTCTCCATGTCAAAGGAGAATAATACCCTGGTATCTTCCTGAAACTAAAAAAAAGTCTGTCAGAACTCTTCCCCTTGGGCAGTGGTTGATTTCTTCACCAGCGGGCCAAGACGGGTGTCACTACACTAATGCAGGGCTGATCCCCCCCCCTTGCCTCATCGGCTCTCCGTTTCACTAACCCAAGGGCCGTTCTGACAGTATGTCCCGGTACTGGAAACCTCACTTCCTTGGTCGCAGATGATATCGCCTTCCTCCAGAAGTCGTGTGGTCCGAAAAGAGCTCCTCAGTGTCGTTTGGCCCCGCAGCACAGCCTGTCTCTGCCGCTAGGACTTCTCGTTGATCGGTCAGCACGGCAGACTCCACCAATCCGGGCGGTACCTTTCGACAGTGCAAGGAATGGATCCAATTCTTCCTGTTCGAGACTCGCACTGCCGTCCTCGTTGCAAGAAGGACTTGCTCAGGTCCGACCCATCTCGGCTCCAAACTGTTCGATCTGTCGAAGACCTTTATCATCACATGATCTCCGGGCCGGAGACCATGTCCTTCGCCAGTAGACCGATCAGGGAGCGCCTCTCGGACCTGTTGATGAATAGAAACCAAGTTATCCGTTAACTGTGCCAGATAATCACTCATCATCACACAAGGTACATCATACACAGCCTTAGGTCTTGGTGGACCCCAAATATTCATTGGGCGTCCAAATACAATCTCATAGGGTGTAAGGCCGGTTCGAGAGTGTGGCACCGACCTAATTGACAATAACGCCAGTGGCAAAGCGTCTGGCCAAGTCAAAGATGTCGAAGCTTGAATTTTGGCGATCTTAAGCTTCAGTGTACCATTATATTTCTCGACTAGTCCTGCAGACTGAGGATGGAACACGGCGTGGAACTTCTGGGTGATGCCTAGGCCCTTCAAAACATACTTTATAACATCTGCTACAAAGTGAGGGCCATTATCACTCCACAGAAGTCTACAGACGCCGTATCGGGGGAAAAACTCTTTCAGCAATAGCTTCGCTGTAGTCATTGCAGTATTGTCTTTCGCAGGGTACGCCTCAACCCACTTACTGAAGGCGCAAACCACTACTAGAACATACTTCAAATTGTTACAGCGCTCAAGCTGGATGTAATCCATCTGCAGAACCTCAAAGGGTGCAGTGGGTGTCGCAAATCCTCCTGCTGGAGTTCGCGTGCCTTTCCCTGGGTTGTACTTCAGACAAATCATACAGGTCTGCACCACCCTCTTTGCTGTGCTAGCAATCTCTGGATGCTCCCAGACTTGGGTAAGCAATTTCACAATTGCGGAAGCTCCAACATGTGCTAGCCCATGTGCCATCTGGACCATAGGTTGTACAAAAGCCGTGGGTAACTTCCATCTATCCATCTGCTTATTTCTCCAGCAACCCTCGTCATCCAGTTCTCCTTCGCTAACCCATTGTTCCCGCTCTTCGTCAGAAGCGGTCTTTTGTATTTCTCGCACTTGCTCCTTTGCATCATGCCATCTCTCCACCTGTGACTTCACTACATACATGGCAGTAGTGCCGGGCTGCATCGCAGTCTCCCGTGCTACTCGATCCGCTAACGCATTTCCTTCTCCAACCTTATCAACCACTTTCCTATGGGCACTACACTTAACAATGGCAATTTTCTTTGGGTATGTCAATGCAGTTAAAAGATTGTGGACTAACTCCCCATGCATTATCTGTACCCCATGTGACGTTAGAAACCCTCTCTCCTTCCAGAGTAGGCCGAAATCGTGCGCTACTCCGAAGGCATAGCGGCTGTCTGTGTAAACATTCACACACAATCCTGTACTGAGCTCACACGCTCGTGTTAACGCTATCAGTTCCGCTGCTTGAGCTGATTTCTGTGGTATGCGTGCTGTCTCCACTATCGTCTGTAACGTGGTAATTGCATACGCTGCTGAAGTCGTACCATCTGGTAGCTTCAGGCATGATCCATCTACCCACAACTCTCCATCTACATCTGAAAAGGGCGTATCCTGGAGATCAATACGACCCTTTGTTTGTTCCTCAGTCACAAGAATACAATCATGCGCTTTCTGCGCCTCAGGCTGGGTCTCGGGGTATGGCAACAATGTGGCCGGGTTTAATGTCACGCACCTTTTTATCGTAATATGAGGAGCTAAAAGCGTCAACTCATATCCCGTTAAACGGGCACTGGTCAAATGCTGCGTCTTTGTTTGATTAAGCAGGGCATCAACAGCGTGGGGAACTAACACCAACAGTTTATGGGACAATACAATTCCTTCACTCTGCCGTATTGACACAGCTGTCGCCGCAACCGAGCGAAAACACCCCGGCAATGCTCGGGCGACAGGATCAAGTACAGCCGAAAAGTATGCACAAGGGCGCTGCTTATCACCATGCATCTGTACTAAAACTGATAATGCACATCCATCTTTCTCATGCACATACAACGAAAAGGGTTTTGCCTAATCAGGGGTCCCTAACACTGGTGCTGAACAAAGGGCCTGTCGCAATTGCTGAAAAGCAGCGTCACATTCATCTGACCAGGGGATCGGGATGGGCGTGTCTTTTGTCAAGAGCGCTAGTAATGGCTTAGCTATGTGTGAGAACCCCAATATCCACTGTCTACAAAAAGAAACAAGACCCAAAAATGCACGCACATCCTTCTGCGTGGATGGCCTTGGTGTGTCCAAAATTACTTGGATACGATCTGGTGTGAGTGCACGCCCCTCCTTAGACAAAAGGTGACCCAAATAAGTCACCTTTGGTCTACAGAATTGCAATTTCTTCCTAGAGACCTTATGATTGTGGGATGCTAAAAAGGAAAGTAAGGCTATCGTACTTTTCTCACACAACTCCAGGGTGTCAGCCGCCAACAGGATGTCATCAACATATTAAATGAGGGCGACCCCCTCGAGTAAGGCAAAGGAATCCAACTGCCGCTTCAAAGCCTGACTATAAATACTAGGGCTTTCAGTGTAGCCCTGGGGAATTCTACAAAAACGATAAGATCTATTGTTTAATGTGAACCCAAAAAGAAATCGGCTATCAGGGTGAATGGGAATAGAAAAGAAGGCATTTTTCAAATCAATCACTGAGAACACGGTCGCCGTAGGCGGGACCAAGGTGAGCAACGTCGTGATATCGGAAACCACCGGGTACTGAGGTATCACGATCTTGTTCACCTCCCTCAAATCAATTATGAACCGATAAACCTTTGCATCCGTGTCCTTTTTCAGAATAGGGAGAATCGGACTGTTACAGATATTATAGGGAACTTCTTCCACTACCCCCACTGCGATCAAGTCTTGCACAATCTGTATGAGAGCCTCCTCGCCCTCCTGGGAAATACGATACTGTGGGAGGCGCGGTAGTACCGCCCCCTCCTGGACACTAATGTGGACCGGAGGAATCACCATTTGTCCGACATCTGTGTCCGATGTTGCCCATAAAGTTTGGGGGAGGGTAGCCAACAACGCATCCTCTGAGATCGTACACATCCGCCCAGATCGGGGGTAGTTGTCATTTAATATCACCCTCACACCCTCAGGGGAACAACGAATTGTAGCCCTAAAGTACTTTAACATATCAAGGCCCATAATGTTATCCGGTGTGTAAGGAGCAAGCAGAAACGGACAAGGCGCAGAAAAACAGTCAACTTTAAATGCAAGGGGCTGTGAAAGAGGGCTTCGGGAAAGTGTACCGTCAAACCCTACCGATGTAACTATTGAGCCGGATGGGGGAGCCCCCGGAACCAAGTACCTAGACAATGCACTACGTGTCGCTCCTGTATCCACTAGGAACTGATCAGTAGAACCTAAAACCTCAGCCGATACATAAGGACCCGTCTGATCGACCGGCACCTCAACTGATTCGGACCCCCATCCTACGCATTCCTATGCATGCTGAGAATCGTGATATCCCAATCGATCGCTGTCCGATACATGATACTGGTGCTGGCGATCGAAAACATTTGAGCTATCTCGGTGCTGTCCGGCAGTATCGAAACGGACATTATCGTTGGAATTCCCTCTAAAGTTCGAGAAGCCCCCTCTACCTCTCGGCCCACCCGGAGTGTGCCCCTGCCGCGAAGCACGCAACGCTGGGCAATCCCTGGCCCAATGGCCCAACTGCTTGCAATACGCACACTGGTTCCTATTCAAATCAGATCGGCCCGAAGGGGGACCATAAGATCCGCCCCTTCCTCTATTATTATTACCCCGGCGGGGCGGGCCATATACTTGTGCTAACATCACTTTGGTTTTAAGATCTTTCGATTTCTTCTCCTCCTGGCCCTTCGCCTCGTGCTCCTGACGCTCATAATACTGGGCAATGGTCAGAAGGGCCGTCGGTGTCGCGGAGGACCAAGAACTCTCACTCGCTTTTAACCGGGCCGCAACTGCCGGCAGCAGATTAGCCACATATTTATCCGCGAAAAGGTGGCGGCCCGTGTCGTCAGTGAGCGACTGGCCACTAAAATCATGGAACGTCTCCTCAAAGCGCGTAAAGAAGTCCGCAACTGACTCGTCAACTTTCTGTTTACATGCAGCTAACATATTCCAGTCAATCTTTTTAGGGGGGATAATCGTCTTCAACTTAGCCACAATAGCCGCAGGGAGATCTAATATATTCTGGGGTGGTTTCTGTGCGGGCTTCCGTTCCCTATCCTCATCCTCAAGGTCGGACCACCGGGCCTTGAAGGCAACCGCATCATCTACCTTTCGGACAGAGCGCCACGTATCCGGCGGCAGGATAAGGCCAAAGAACAGGTCTATATCCGCTAAGGTCATAATGCAAGAATTCAAGGCCCCCTCGACTTCTTCATAGAAGGCCGCTGGATTCTTGCGGGGGTCAGGCAGCGCATTCTTTAATGCCATAACATCGGCCCTATGCCATGGAGTATAAACCCAGTTATATACAAAATATCCCCTTGCATCGGCGGAGTTAACATCCGAGCTAGTCCCCGCTCCTTTAGGAGGAACATACAAAGGCGCCGCCTCTCGCATCGGTTTAGCATGCACTACATTATCCTTATCTGACTGGGAGGTGGATGAGTGGCCCCCTGCCGCAACTGAATCCGACCGCTTCTCCTCCTCCGCTCGTTGGCGTGCTTTCTCTCGAAGGGCCAGCACCTCGTCCCGCAAGGCGAACAGCCGCCGAGCCGCCTCAGGAGCCTTAGAGGGAGAAAAAGCACCGTTACGTATTGCTCTGGCATCCGAAGACACTTCGTCAGGCTCAAAAACATGAGAATATTTTCGGAAAGCATTAATCACTTCATCCGCGAAATGACCCAGAAAATACACTTTATCTCTCTCCTGCCATGGCCCCCAAATTTGAAATAATTCCTCCATGGATACCTTGCCTTTAAGCGCACGGAAGGAAATTTGCCGAAGCTCAGCCATTTGCTCGGCCGGCAACATGGACCGTGTGTCTACCTTACCCGAAGCCGGGTCAGAATCCTGCGGCCGCGGAGCGGATGCGCCAACATAAGGGGGCGGAGAGCGATCTAGCAAATAAAAATCATCATCAGGATTATTAAGGACAGGATAAAGCGGCTGGCGAACAACATATTGACCCGAAACTTGTAGCCTACGCTCTTTCTCTTGTCTGTCCATTTGCTCTTTGTCCTCCCGATGCTTCGCTTCCTGCGCTCGCATATGATCATTCTTGCGTTGCTCCTTATCAGCCAGCGCTTTCTCACGTTTCTCTCGCTCACGCACTTCCTTCACCCATAATCGCACACACTCAAACATATCCTGACGAGCACGTCGCTTACACATACACTGTTCCACATACTCAATCTTACGTATATCAAACGATCCATACAAAGGCCATCGCAACTCAGGATCCTTCCTAGTATATTTCCTCCATAACGTGCTGTACATTATGGAAGAAAGACCATGCTTCACGTACATATCCCTATTAGGAGTCCCCTCTGGGGGAGCTGGAGCAGATTCCTCGAGGTTCAACCGGTTCCCAAGACAGCAACACCACTTACGGAGTGCGCTGAAAGCAGGCATGCTAGGAATAATGCAAAATATGCAGTATTATCAAGAAAAATGGCACTTAATCGTTGCGCCGTTCCAAGTTTACACAGCTCCGGAGAAATTTCTCCACATTACCTGCCTATATGTGTTGCAACGCATATATTTTCACAAAGACAAATTCAAAATATGACTAGTCACCATCAATCAAACTCAAATAGCCAGACCAGGCTTCAAAACTCGGAGCAAGTACCGTACAACGGTTCTTACCAATCAAGAGTCCAGGTTCCAACTGCCAAGCTCCACAATCGCCCAAACGGCTCTCACGGCAGGACCGACAGAAAAGGTCTCAGTCGATGACCGGCGCTACCCAGATGGTCAGCTCGGAAGGGAAGGAAGAAAAACCTCGGGATGCCAAGGCTAAGACGCCGCTGGCAGTGATCACGTCCCTGGCCAAACTCCTCACCTTCGTCGCGACCAGTCCTTCGAGCATCCGAGTCGCCGATGAGCCCCACGTGACGGGCGCCAATTGATGAATACAAGCCCCAGCTAGGCCCGCAAGAGACAAGGGTTCGCTCTTCTGTAACGAAATCTATAAGGAAGTTGGCACGGAAACTGCAAAGTACAAAAAACAACGTTTATTAACCCTTAAGGGTGGTCCTACAGTCCACACAACACTCTTCAGTATTGCAAGGAGTAGCACAAAGAACTTGCATACACAGTCCCCTTTTATACACAGCGAAGGGGCTCATGAGTGGGTGGATACCACAGAGTTGAAGAACATTACCATTTAGGGTCATTCTTGATACCAAATCAATACATGGGCGGAGCTAACACACTCCTTGGGCCCGCGAAAACACATGGTCAAGCAAAGCTAATTATAACAGATGTGGTCAAGTCTGGGCATGCGCCAGATGGACAAGGGAGAGCTATTTATAACCCGTTGCTAGGCAGATTACAAGAGCAACTAACACAGAGGTCGGACTCTCCTCGTGGTGAGCACGTGGCAGCATGTCAATACAAAATGGAGTCCGGACTTCGGCCAACATAATGGGGAAAACACAATAAAAGGGAAACACTAATGTTTTCAGTAAATGCTTAATCACATTCTGTCCTTAATTTACAACACTGCCCACAAGTCTCCCGGAACTACAATATCAAATAAGGTATTCAGGTCAATCCACAATACCTTTGAGATCTTTACAAAGCGATCAACCTGTTTGTACCACTCTGCGGGCTTCTCCCTAAGCCGGGGAAAATCATTTGTAAACGCCGCCAAATCACCCCTGCTCCAGGGTACATGCACATATCCTCCATTCTGCACATCCCTCAAAGGGAAGTTTACTATCTTTACCTGCCCTCCACCCGGAGGTGGGGTCCCTCCTATCATTCCCCTAGAGTTTTTCTTCCTGTACCATTTTTCTTCCCATTTATTGAGCGTCATCCATATACGCATGGCTAGGATCAACTCTCTGCTATGGGCCCTCAATCCGACAACCCTTTTCTCCTCCAATTCCTGGTCACTATACTGCAACCTATGGTTTCCTTGCAAAGTTTTAGTTTTAGACAAATCTACCTCATATCGCCTAGCCAATTCTGACAATTTCTCATGTGCAACTAGTGGTTTCCGAGTCACATCCTTCGCTACAAAGAGTAATTCATCTGGTCCATATGTCACCACTCTCTCAAGGGGTAAGCTTCCGCTTAGTATCTCATCCACTTCTGCTTTTAACCTTACCACATCTATCATCCCAGCCCCTAGGGCTCCTCTCAACACCTCTCGACATACCACCCTTGCTCTACCGTCGTCCTCGCATTCCTGGTCCTGTGACCTCCTTTCTTCCGATCTATCCCTTGGAGAGGATCGATCTCCGAAAATGACCTGCTCTCTCTCTGCTATCCTTACTCTGGGGTCTTGTCCTCTCAAGGGTGGTACCCATGATTGATCGTAAATCTGATTCCGACTCTCTCAGGGACCTCGATCTCTCTGTTCTCTGTTCTCCTTGTCCCTTAGATGAATCTAACATGGCTGGCAATGGTGTACTCCATTCCATAGGGTTCGGAGTCCGGGCCATTGCACCCGCTAGGCCACTTTCCGCGACCTCTCTCCTAACCCCTTGGGCTGTCTGTTCTGGGTTTTCGCCCTCCTCTGTATCTGGGTGGTAAATCGAAACAATGGGTCCAATGGTAACCGGTACCTTAAAGGCATCCGGTAACCTCGCATCTCTCTAGACCTTTACGCTTGCCTCAGACGGGCTCCTTGTACCCTCTGTTCCTATCGAGAGTCTTCCTTCTATTCTCATCTCTGGGTGGACTGTTACTCCTCTGGTGTCTTCTGTCTGAATCAATGTCCCTTCTGGGACTTCTGGGTTATTCGGAGGTGGTCTCTCTGACAACATTCTCTCCAATAAATCATCATCAATCTCACTCTCATCCTCTTCTTCTGGCTTTACGTTCTTTACCCCCTCCGATGTGATCAGTAAGGGGTACAGTCTATCTCCTTCTATCGCCTGCACTCTCCACCTTTTCTCCGCTGCGTCCCATCTGGCATCCTGGTAAGCCCTGATCGACTTTCTCACCCTCTCCTGATTCCTTCCTCTATCCCTATCGTGCGCTGCTCTAATCCACGCATGTAGGGCTTCGAACTGTGTTGGCCTTGTCATAGGTCGTAACCCTGCCATCACAAATTTCAACTGGTACAGCACTGCTAGCCTGAATGAGCCATACCTCGGGAATGCTAATTCCCCTTCACCTTTTGTCATTTTATGCCAATTCTCAAGCCAAATTATTGTATGCAATCCCACATTCTTTGCCATATAATGTGCTGGTGTATCCTCAGGAGGAGCCTCTTCTCCCTCCCGAGTGACCACATGTTTGTCGCCCCTACACATTTCTCGAAAAACCTTAAAACACTTCATGATTAACAAATTCGATTCCACTCCCTGTTTTACCTCTTGGTCTCAAACCCTCCAATAACAGCGCGGCTAACACCAACCGACCTATCACAGCGCAACACTCTCCAACGTCACCTTCCTCCGTTCGCAGAAGTTCCCTTTCCTTACGCTTACATCTCACGCCTGCATTCGTCCCATTCATACACTGAAATAACCGTTGTCCCAAACAAGTTACTTCTCTGGCTGTCCGTCCACAGCCTCTCGAAATTGTTGACCTCGGTTGGCAACTGTCTGTCTACCAGACAGATCACTTCTGATAGGTTACAAGTATTCAACTTCGCATACAGCAACCCACGACCAGCGTCGAGTTGTCATGCACTCACACATTCGCTCCCCCTATCTCGGTCCAGGTGATCAATGGTACCTCACGATCTCCTTTGGGTGGTCAACAAAATCTACCACGGGTGTCTTCTACACCACAATTACCGGGCTGCGCGCGCTCACAGCCTGATCTCACAATCACTCAAAATCCACTCTAACTCCGCAAGACATCACCCAACAAATCAACACCGCAATCTACAATCTCTCATCCTGTTCATACTCACTCCAAGGACTGCCACTTCCTGCCGCACTGCTACTCGCCGTTAATGTTCACCGTCTGCCGTCGTCTGCTGCTCACCATCTGATGATTCACCATCACTTATCTTATATGGGTCTCAAGGATCACTTATCTTAATCTAATCGTCCCTCGCTATCGGAAGTAACCATCCGTCTCTGCTACCAACTGCTGAGGCCCAATTTTCTTGTTTACCGTTTATCTCCAAGAACCCACTCTGGCCGATTGAACCTTTTTACCTGCCCAATAGCGTGGAGGGAGCAAACACAATTATCAGAGAATACTTTCCACAATTCGACATAATTAAGGACTCGAGACCCAATCTCTAGTGTTCTCGGGATTTTATTATCAACATAAACATCTGCAGATAAAGGCACCTCAATACAAGGCACAACAGGTAAATGGGCACTAACACAAATGCTACTCTACGAAGAATCCGCATACGGCTAAATATAAACAAGAGTACAAATTCTAAAAGCATGAGGTAGATCACTACCAAGCCAATGTCGATATTAGGAATCATCAAACCAAAGCATCTCTGTCCCTTCTCTATGCTAGATGACATCCCTACTTAGCATTCCCTTGAGACCCAAGAAATCATGAAAAGGTGTCAGAAGTGAAACTCCATAAGAAGACTTCACTTACTGAGAGTTCGATCTAAAGAATTCCTTCAAGCTCCTCGCCCACCTCTTCTCTCCGATCTGAGCTACTCTGTTCTGCTCAGCCGTCCTACTCTCGACTGCTCAACCCTCGGGGCGCTGTCCCTAATACGAAACCCCAAAACATGAAACACGCCCTCTGGCACACCTCCTCGATCAGGTCTTCTTCCATCGTCCATCAGCTTGGCCTTGAGTCCCAGACACCGTCGGCCCGAGGAGGTGCGATTGGCACATTCCAATGCACTCCCATGTCTGGCTTTCTCCATAATTCAACTCTTAGACAAAGACCTTTTCTACTAACGAACCAACTGTCCTTGCACCTGTGGTGAGATCATGGGATGGAGAAATACTTTGCATCTTTTAACTTTGCAATTTACTGTGACCTAAAGCTTCTAACGAACTGAATCATTGCGGCCTACCGCATTCAGCTAACCTAAGAAAATACCAGGCCTCTTCTCTAACGATACATGTGCCTTCATGCCTCTACCGGGTTAAACACACTATTAAATCACATCCTAAGCCTTAGTACTTTTACTTTCACATACATGAATAAAAGACCTACATGAGTTACTTTAATCAGGTTACACGTTAGCTCAATACATTACATTGAACACGAAACTAATCCTTATGCATTTCACCGACTATACTCACAATGTGGTTTCGCATTTCTAACACTTCTATGTTACCATATAACTGATACATTTGCTTAATACATTGTATACGATACATCTAAATATGCATTGATTATGTGCGGGTGCTGGAGCAGGGTTTTCTGTTGAAAATTTATTGGGTTTTTAAGCTCCAGTTTTGTCTATAAATTGTGACTAAAATAACTAATTTAAAAACGATAATTATTGGTTTTGTGTGAAAACTTTGACTAACCAACGAACTAACAAGAGAAGAACTATACGTGGGAATGCATATATGTTGCTTAATAATAATGTGCAGGTTTAATTAAATGAATGTCGCTAAGTGCTGTTTGTTTAAAGCACAAAACGCTTTTGAAATAACGTGTACTAATGCTTTATTGTGTTGCAAAAGGCTAGATAATTACATACACATAAGGGTATTAGTGGGGTTAACACTGTTTAATCACTATGCTGTGGTAACGTTGTTTTTGTCTCTTTTAATTAAGATGGTCCGTTTTGGCCTGTGATAAAATGGCTGCCTTTTACAGCCTGCACTCGAGTGATCGAATTTTGATGAGAGGGCCTTGCTGAACATGGTTGACAGTCACCTGACCATGGCTTCTGCTGGAGTTTTGAATGTTTCCGTGATGACAGCGACTCCAGGCAAGCGTCCAAGTAACCTTGGAGGACAAGAGAGCCACAATGAACTTTGTGATTACAGCGGTGGCTTCATTATGGTTCCGAGGAAATATGTGCGTGAAAGTAACATTTGCAAAACTCGAGTTTCCTTCTTCCGTCTTTTTATTTTTGTGATTTTTCTGAGCGGAGGTTTTCCAAATGTAGCGATGCTACATCCTTTCCTGCTCGCTCTGCTCAGTGGTTTAACGGACATTCATAACATTTTATGTTGCTTTATTTTGTAAGATTTGTTATAAATATTGTTAGACTAGAGAGGGTCTAAGGCCATTTTCTTCCCAAACCTGCGTTGGTGAGGATCGATGCTGTGAGGACGGCGACTCGGGAGACTTTACTGAGAGACCTGTCCTGACCCATTTATGACATTTAGCTAGAATAGGTAATTATGAGAATAATGATTTGCTTTTGATTGACTTTCATTTGAATTAATTTAGATAAAATAACATTTATGAATTACTGTGTTGGTGATTATTTCTTGTTGATTATTGAGTACTCTATTGTGATTATCATTGTTTAAATCATGACTCAGGACAGTATCAAACTGATCACATTGGCCTTACTGTAGATACAGGGTGTTTAGGAGTTTTCTCTCTCCAGGTTCAGTGCTGATATAGTAATCGAGCGTATGTTAGTGAAATGGGCCCAAGTGAGTGATGAATGCGTGTGCGTGTATCTGTGAAATTACTCTATCCGTGGAAGTAGGGAGAATTTGTATGCCCTGATCTGCAGCACGGGTGCCGACTAACAGTGAATATAATGCACCCCTACAATTTTCGAACCTCTAGGCGCTACATCACCTTTTAATAACTGTGTGTGTGTGTGTAGGTGGCTCTGTGGGTGGCTCTATTTGTGTGTGGGTTTCTCTATGTGAGTGGCTCTCTGTGGGTGGGTCTGTGTGTGTGGGTGGCTCTATTTGTGTGTGTGGCTCTGTGTGTGGGTGCAAATGCAATAGGTCTCGCATTTGAGAGTCATTAAGCTATTGACATTGTAAATAACAATGCAGTTTCTTTAAATGTTTTAAAAAATAAAACATAAACAAAAATAATGTCATGAGCAATGCCAATAGCTCTAACTTTAACAATGCTGAGACCATTGCATTGTAAATGCTTGTTTTCACACGTTATCAGGGTTTGAGGATTCCCATGGAGGGAACAGAGAAAATAGTCAAAAAGGCATTAACAAAAAGTTTGTTGTGCTAAAATCACACTCCGCCCAGCTTTGAGGAACAGGCAGAGTTATTTAAGAAACATTTTTTATTAGATTTTTTTTGTAATTTTCTAAGTGGTAGTCAAATCTTTCTATTTTTGTGGTTTCTAGTTGGTGTGTGCAAAATGTGCGTAATTTGATTATGAATAATTCATTGTGTGCAGGGACGGCTCCTCAGTTTGAGCATTGTTGCTCCACTTAAAAATCCTCCCAAAGATGAAAAATAAAATGGTAATTAACTTCCATTTTATTTTTTATTCCAGTTCCGAACCGAGCGTTAGGACGGAGTGGGGCCCCTGCTGAGTGACAAGGTGGGCTGGTATGGCACTGTTTAAAGAACAAATGGCTTTTTGACCCGCCGTCTTGCAACAGTCAGCCACACATGTGCACTTTAAACATCTCCAGCCCAGCTTTCTTAAGACAGCTGGTTTAAAGAATGCCAAAGCCCCCAGAGCGCTGTGGAGCACTGAGTGAGGCCGCTCCCGCCGACCCAGTGGTGAGAGTAAGAGTGAGTCCAGTAGTTAAAATAATTGTAAATGTTAAAAGGACATGTGTTTTATCTGATTAAGGAGCTAAAACCACAATAGTGTTTAAGAAACGTTGCACTGAAAAACTCAAAGAAGATTCCAAACTTCACATAGCTGACATATACGTACGCCTACTGGGGAGGGGGGGGGGACCTAGCAAATGTGAGGGCTATTTCTCGGCATCTTCAATACACACAAATTCAATACATGATACACACAACTCAATAAGGAGATCCACACCAATTTATGAAAATAACTCTTATCTTTATATTTGTTTTGTCGGGTGCACAATGTTATTCCAAGCGGAAAAAACACGTACTGCATTCAGGCACTTCACGGCGACTTACGGGACCAATCTCCTGGTGTTAAGGTGAGCATGGGGCAAGGTTCAAGGCCACACCCACAGGTCACCTCTGGAGTCTCTTGGGCATCCGAGTGCAGAGGTGTGTTTCAGTGCTGGGTGGCAAATATTACCCCATTGGGAAAAGCATGTACTGCTTTCGGGCACTTCACAGGGACTTACGGGACCAACCTCCTGGACTTAAGGTAAGTAGGGGGCAAGGTCCAAGGGAAAACCAACAGGTCACCTGGGGTGCCACTGGGGCAGCAGGTGTAGAGGTGCTTCTCAGCGTCGGGTGCCCAATGTTATTCGATGGGGATTGGTCCGGTCGAAAAGAGGCTTGGACTTGGAAACCAGTCAAGTTGAGCCAAAATGAGGGCTTAGGTCTCTTGTTGCTCGGAGATGTGAGGACACCTTCAGTCCCCTTCCACTCTGGCCAGCGGCGACAGTTGCAGTGGTGTATTGAAGCGTCTGGCTTTTAACAGCCAAGTCACTCGTGGTCAGAGGGTGCTGCCCCAAGAGGCTGCAGGCGGCGGCAATGAGTCCCCTCCTGGCCAGCCCAAATTGGGCCCCTTCTCTGAAGCACTGGGGAACCACGCTGGCACCGTTGGCCCACTTCAACTTGGGCTTGGAGTGACGTGTGCAGTGGTGCTGGCTGATGTCGGGTTACGTGGTCTGGAGTCCTTGCGGTTCGTTTTTTGACACATGCATGGTGCAGGGAAACAGCGTTGCTGCTCCACAGGAGTCTTGGCAGAAGGGCTGGTGGTCCTCCTAGGCATTTGGTGGCACAGCAGCTTACAGGGTGAGCCGACTTTGGCGCAATCATCGGGAACACCGAACACGTCAGCAGGGGTGGAGCCAAGTCTGTTGCTCCTTTCACAGTACTTGCTGTTTGAGGCTCTTCAGTCCATCTTATTCTTTTAGAGGCACAGGATCATCTTTTTTGGTGCCAGGGACTCCCCTAAATACTAGATTTAGGTGCGTTAGGGGAGTGTAGGGTAGTAGCCAATTGGCTACTTAGCCCTGAGGTCACTACACCCCTAACCTTGTCACAAAGTTCCTAAGTTTGCCATCACACAGATGGGAGACTTCAGATTTTCATATTAATTTCAGGTAGCCCACCTTAGGGGTGGAACTAGCCTAAAGATGAACACGCCTCTCTGACTGCTAATTTCCACATCTGTCCAGGTGCCAAATGGGCCCTGGACAGGGTGGGGGGGTGGCATCCTCTCCTGGGAGGAAAGGCAAATTTGCATATCAAAGGTGGTGGGCTGTTTGTGAATCTGTGCCTTGGAATGCTACTTTGCAGGTCATCCTGTGGGAGGGGGAAACCATTGCATCGCCTGTGGAATCAATGTATCGCCTACTATGGGAGTAGCAGCCACACATCGCATCCAGACCTGGGCACCTCGCACTTGGAAGCAACTTATTGGTGCAGTTGCATGGAGAAAAACAACGCATCTCGTCCACTGCGTGGCTCGATGCCAACATAGCGCCTCAACTGCGCTGCACATCCTCAATGACGACGTACCCCGGATCAATGTACTTTGGTTCACGGGGCCCAAGAGGGTACCTGTATCTAGCCCGCACTCCATCGTGATCAGCCTGAACCTTTGACATTGCCCCGATCTAGCAATAACCCACTTAAGTGCTTACTGCTTCTAAGCGCTATTTATGATGTTTACTCTTTAAAAATTCATATCACGACTTCTACAAATTGGATTTTTGTCATTTTAGTCTTGTCTTCTTTATAAGATCATAATCTATTTTTCTAACCTGGAATGAAGTCTTTTCCTGGTGTTTTTACTGTGTATTGTATGAAGTGTTGCACAAATACTTTACAAATTGCCTCCTAAGTTAGGCCTGATGGCTCTGTGCCAGGCTACCAGAGGTGAGCACAGGATAATTTAGATTGTGTTGTGACCTACATTGACTAGAATTGTGTTTCCTGCTTGAAATAGGTGCCTAACTCTGTAAACTAGAAATCCCACTTCTAACATGCCCTTTTTGGCTAGGTCAATGACAGTGCACAGACATACTAGTCCAAATTCTAATGTGTTTACATCTAATATTCAGGGACAGTGATGTGTTTTTAGGTCTCGCCTGACCCAGCGCATGCGCTGGTCTGGCGAGACTTATTGAGAGGGCTCCAAAAAGTGCTACCAGGCCAGCCTAGAGCTACAGTGCATGTGCGTGGGCTCGCGCGCCGCGCTTTACCGCGATTACTTTCACTTTTACGGCCGCACGGCCGCTTTAATGTTTGATCGCGATTGTGATCACTTTCACTTTCGCTGCTGCACGGCCGCTTGGCATAGCCTATAGGTCTCGCTCTTGGGACCTTAGAAGTATTTAGTTATGCCACTGTTGCATGGCTAAACACTTATAAGGTCCCAAAGGCGAGACCTATTGGGTATGCCAATGCTTGGGTTGAAATTGCATCTGTCGTAGGTAGTCAGCACGAGCACTTCTTTTGTTAAAATTTAAATATGGCGGTAAGGTGTGGGCGGGGCCTCCGGTGTCTGCAACTTACTAATGACTTCGCAGGGCGCGTGGAGACACTAGACGTTTGTTAGGGAGCTATGGGCTGAGTTGCTGGGTAAATTTTTGGATTGAATTCATTAAACATATTTTCTAAAACAAGTAATCTTAGAATGTAACTCGGATAGATTACTCATATCGCTAATGAGTATCGAGTCATACTGCGTTTGGCTTCCGTATGTTTACCACATGAAGTATTTCACGACTGCTCGTTGCTATTTTCGAAATAAGTTTACAGAAAGTACAACTCGGTTATTCACTTGGGGGTAAAATAGTCATAAATTCTGAAACACTAATGGAAAAGGTCAGTATTCATAGATACTGCTCTGTAACTACATACTGCCATAAAATCCAAAGGAGAAAGTTCACGAAACTTACTCAGGACTTTTACTAATTTGAAAACATTGGTGGAACTTAGAAATGTGTTCTATACAGGGTGACCGCATCAATAGAATATTGACTGGCCTACTTGCGAGGAGACCATGGAATTGGATGTAGTCCAGTGGTTGCTTTTTAACTACGGAACTATAAATCTCAGTTTTACAACTGCACGCACTATGCTGGAATTGAACACTCTTCTAGAGCTGGGCAGGTGAACAACCCGATTTGATGTTATCTGTCGAGGGTAGTCCCTTGAGCTTGCCGTCAGAATCACTTTCACAACAATTGTGATTTAGGAGGCTAGTTAGAAACCGAAACCAAGAGGCATCCGGCCTCTCCACTGGGCATTGTGTGCTTTTGAGCCCTCACTTTTTAATTTGTCTGTGCTCCCTTTTTGTCAAGACGAGGGTTATTTAAATTGGAATGTTTTAAGGCTACTAATAAGCATGTGGATAAACAAAAACTGGACTTGCTATTACCCTGAGGTGGACAGTGGCCAATAAAATGGCTTATTGACCAAAAGGCAATGTGGTGGTAAATATATCGTTAAGATGTGTAAGGTTTGCAGTAAGTATTGGTGTGTTGCTGGGTAAGGTCTCCTACTGTAGCAAACTTTAAGCTTATGCAAATCATTATTTCACTGGCCGCTAACCCGACAATATACAAGCCCTCTGAAACGGGCTTAAAGGACACAATATACACCAAAGGCATATTTCCTGTAGGTTACTCCAGGATGGTTTCAATTCACACATTTAGGGCTGTTTTACAGCAGGTGGTGGCATTCTGTATTTTCATTATTACAATTGAACACGCTGCGTTGTGCAGAATCCTCTTATGCATCAGGTTTTCCCTTTGTCACTGATACGCACCTGTCTTAAAATCTATAAGGCAGCGGGAACAGTGTGAGTTATAGTCTGGCAGGCTATTCAAGGTGCCCTGCCTGGCAGCTACAACGCGCCCCCCCCCTCGTTTTTCACCTGCAAGTACAAACAAGCATTTGCAATGCAATAGGTCTCGCATTTACGTGAGTTTAATCTATTGGCATTGTAAATGACAATACTTTTTATTATGTTTCAAAAACCAAAACATAAATAAAAGGCATTTTCTTTTACAATGCCAATAGCTCAAACTCGCGTAAGTGCGAGACCTGTTGCATTGCAAATGCTTGTTAATATTATAATACAGCAGCAGATCAATATTATAAGTGCATATAGTCTTTGTAACGCCAGTCCATTTTTCATATGTGAGGTCCTGTTTTGAGCTAAAAGAAACTTTGTTTAAAGATGTTGCATTATGTTGAAAAACATAAACATTGCTCTGCAAAATGTCTCATAAACTCCCACACTTTACCCATAATAAAAATAACTTAAACGAAAACGAAATGTAAAACAATTAGTTTAAATTCTCTGCAGAACAGAGCACCACTTAAGGTGGTTTGGCACTTGCGACGGGCTCATCGCTGGGTCCAAACTGAGGTGGCATGCTGAGCAAAAGAACGATGGGCTGAGTGTTACCCCAACCCCAGACTTTTGGGTCCCATGCTCATTGTGTCACTGGAACTAAGCTGTACCCAGCTAATGAGGCCATAACTAGGGCAAAACCGTTCCTGGGTTGCTTGTGTTCGGGTTCAGGGAGTACCTGGCTTGGCAGTTCATGCTGGACTGTTCCCATTGGAGCAGGGTCGAGACTGATTTGCATATATATGGGTCCAAACTGAGGTGGCATAGTGAGCAAAAGAAGGATGGGTTGGAGTGCTATCCCGGGCTATTGCTAGCGGTTAGTCTTTTTGTAAGCAGCCTCCCATCACCTTTTGTGTGCTTCATGTACTGCTCTAAGTGGCATGGGTATGTCCAGGCGTGGGTCCCATGCTAACTGTGGGCCCGATTCACAGAACTAACTTAAGACAAAATCCTAAACTCACTTCCATTTTGGTATTCACAGAAGGCACTTACTCATTTTGGTATTCACAGAAGGCACTTACTCATTTCGGTATTCACAGAAGTTAGGAGTCCTAACTTTAGGACTCCTAAATGCCTTCTGTGAATACCGAAACTCTTAAAATTAGGATTTTTCTCAGTTTAGTAGTAGTATAGTTAGGACTCCTAACTTTAGGACTCCTAAATGCCTTCTGTGAATACCGAAAGTCTTAAAATTAGGATTTTTCTCAATTTAGTAGTCCTAAATTTAGGACTCCTAACTTTAGGACTCCTAAATGCCTTCTGTGAATACCGAAACTCTTAAAATTAGGATTTTTCTCAGTTTAGTAGTAGTATAGTTAGGACTCCTAACTTTAGGACTCCTAAATGCCTTCTGTGAATACCGAAAGCCTTAAAATTAGGTTTTTTCTCAGTTTAGTAGTTGTAAAGTTAGGAGTCCTAACCTTAGGAGTCCTAAACTGAGAAAAATCCTAATTTTAAGACTTTCGGTATTCACAGAAGACATTTAGGAGTCCTAAAGTTAGGACTCCTAACTTCTGTGAATACCGAAGTGAGTAAGTGTCTTCTGTGAATACCAAAATGAGTAAGTGCCTTCTGTGAATACCAAAATGGTAGTAAGTTTAGGATTTTGTCTTAAGTTAGTTCTGTGAATCGGGCCCAGAGTCTCTAGAACTAAGCTGTACCCTGTTGATGAGCACATCATTAGGGCGAAACCAGTCCTGGGTTGCTTGTGTTCAGGCTCTGGGAGGACCTGACTTAGCTTTTCGGGCTGGAATGTTCCTATTGGAGCAGGGTCAAGACTGATTTGCACATTGCTGGTTCTACACTGAGGTGGCATGGAGAGCGAAAGGACGATGGGTTGGAGTGCTACCCCGAGCTATTGCTTAGACTTTTTGCAAGTGGCATCCCATCACGTTTTGTGTGTATCAAAAAATGGAATATCATATTTCAGCATCTGCACTAACACAATAACTGCATAGAGAAATGCAAGAGCGTATGTTTTACAATTAATCATATCTTTCTAAGCTTCTTACAACGCCTGCTACACAGCATCAAGACTATCCCGCGCTGTCACCTTCATCAATGCTCTCTAAAGAGCCGCACTGTAAAGGAGGAAGGAACCTGTACAACGCAAATACGTGCCATAAATCAACGTGTTGTTGAAGCAAGAAGGATGTCAAGCACTCTTGCAGAGAGCAGAAGAAATGTGTTTTCAAATGAGATTTCAAGAGGGCGCAGAAGAGATAATTGATGTGACAGAGAGATTCCGGGGAGGGTTTCTGGAAATAAATGACTGCTGCAGTGAAGGATGGAGCTTAGTTTATGAGACAAGAAACTGTGCTACAGTGGAGGGCACTGCAGAGGTGTGCTTAGAAGCAATGTAACCAAATAATGGGCACACTCACAAAGTTCTGTTGAACTTGTTGGCAAAAACCTGGCTCACGGTTCCACCTCTGGAGTGCAGGGCGGGAGCAAGGCCATTATCAGAGTGCAAAAGGCATGCGTGCTCCCTATATTCCAGGCAGGGATAGGGGACACAGAAGGGAGCACTGCAGAAAGTGCCTCTAAAGAGCACAGTGTGCTGCTACCCAGTAGAGCTCTTGATAATGAGACTGACAGGAGCATTGCTTGAAGTATCTCATGATTGCATCCAGTCCAGTTCTTTGCATCAAATGCACACTGGGTAACAGTGCAGGGTCACCAGGCAATGTTGTTTATAGGGTCCATGGCGAGGCAAGCAGGGGGCAGAGTGATATACAATGGGGCACTTGGTGAAGTCCAGTTGGCAGCGCACCCTAATGTAAATTGGGTGTGCACAGGGTAGTGTGAAGGTAGCTTCAGATTGTCCTATGTCAGGAACAAGTAGCTTATCCTGTTCTGTCTTTATTTGCATGCAGGGTGTTATTTTCCTATTATGAATGCAGTACTACAATAACTGGAAATCAAAGAACAAATATTCAGAAATTCTGCTCACACCTGACACATCTGAAAGTCAAAGGTTTCTTTTGTCAGCCTTTCATTATTATGCTTTTATGAGACTGAATTAATTTAAAACAGCTCTTTGGAGGGCTCTCCTAAGACAGTGCATGCCCTGTCTCTTGCTAGCCCTGTTGTTACCTTACAATGAGCTTAGAGGCCACCTATTGCATACCATTGATTGGATTAATTGGCACATTCATTTGCTTCTTTCTTATTCATCAGCTTCCATAGGCTTTCCTACTTCTTGTGTTGTCCTTACACTGGAGAATTGATGTGTGTAGGAAAGCCATCCTTTTTGCACTAATCCCCCCATTTGTTGAATGATGCTGGTGGCTACTGACTCTGAAAGTGCCCTGTGCTCTGCCTACCAGGGCCAGTTCTCTGGCCTCTAAAGGTATATGGCAATCGGTATATTTTCAGTTGGCAAGGACAACTTACCTGTAAGTACTTAGTATATGGTAGGGCATATAGGTGTGGAGACCCTAGTTGACCTAATGCACGTAAGGGTGCACTGCTGTGCTGTCTGGTGTCATCTTAAAGCCAAACCTGCCTTTCAGGTTTGTTTTAAACTAAAACTGTGTCCATATTTGACTTTGGAACTAAAAGTGCTTATAAAGACTAACTTTTTATAACTTATAAGCCACTCCCAAGGTCTGACCTAGGGGCCCCAAGGCTAGAGTGCATTGTTACAAAAAGCAGGGGCAATATAAAATATTTTTTATATGCCAATATGCCCTTGTAATACCATTCAAAGTATCAAATTAATAGTCACATTAAATCCAACAACTTGCGAAAGTTAGATTTACTGTAACTATTACAGTAAAGTAGCTATAGAACTTATTATCTTGAAGTTACTTAAAACAGCCCTGTAGAAGCCTCTTCTAATTGGCCAGCTTTTGACAGCCTGAGCCAAGCTACTCCCTGAGTAGGTGGGAAGAGGCCTGGGGCTGACACAATACATCCATTTGGTGGGAGGGGATTTGCTTCCTGGAGAAGCCAGCGAGAGGAAGATGGCTGGGGATATAAGCTGGACTTCAAAGGCAGGACCCAGGCCAGCCTGATTTCCTTGAGCCCAGCAGAATGGGAGCCCCATCTAATTAGATTAGGAGAGGGTCTGGAAAGGGAGTGTAGTCAATTGTTAGCTGCACCTTTGGGTTGGGTTACACGGACACACACACCAAGGAGAGATTTTATCCATTTTGATTTTTGTGAGAACAGTGCATTCTATGTCAAAAATATGGCACACGTCACAAAAGAAAGCTGTAATACCAGAGGGAGGTAAGTTTACCCCGGTTTGTTGTGGTGGTCCCCCTCTTGCCAGCCCAGGATGGAGCATAAATATGTGAGAGCTACATGAGCACCTCAGAAACTGCCTAGAACACCAGAAGAAGAAGAAATGCCCTGCTGGACCCATGGACTGCACTACAGAATGCTTGTACTCTAAAGGACTGCACCTGCTGAACTCACAAGGCTCCACAAAGAAAGAACTGTGAGTGACTCAAAGGAAAAGGACTGGACTCCCTGATCAGAAACAGGTACAAAAGTACTCGAAGAAGTTACCTGCAAAGCCATAGAGAGGACCACCACACGTGCAAAGCCAAAGAGAGTACCACCTCAGCTGACCAGTTGTAACTGGATATTTCCTGGACTGTGCAGGTACATTGTGGGAAATTAAATTCTAACTAAGAGGCAATTCAGAGTCTCTGAACCCTTGGCTGGAGTTACTGGACCCATATTTTCTCCACAGGAACTCAGAAACAACCACATATCAAAGTCTGGAAGCTTTCTGCAACGTTTTGGAAAAAATCTCCAGGAGGAGACCGTCTCGACTTCGAGAATTTAGCCCCATCGTCGATACGTGAAACAGCCTCACTGCGCCGGTTTCTTCTGTTGAAATATTCAGAGCCCCTCTCCATTGACGTCGAGGTCAAAGATTACAGAGGCTCACCAAGGCATCGTGCTGCAGAAGGCCTCCATCTTCAAATTGAACATTTGGATCCGTGATGCCTGAGGACCCACCTATGAGTCCACCGACGGGAGAAAAGCTCGAAGAAAACTACTAAGTCCAAAGGTAAACTTTTGACCAGGACCTAGCCATCAACCTATCTGATGCGCGCTCCATTGTGGTCGGCCTAGTCCAGCACAACATGAGTAGCACTTTTTGGCATTAGAACGCACAATTTTTTATTTAATCTTTAAAAATTCATATCTCCGGTTCTCTACATTGGATTTTTGTTGTTTTGGTGTTGCTTTGAAGACAGACATATTATCCGTTTTTTAAGTTGTTACAGTTTTATTGTGTTGTGTTGTTTACTCATTTACTTTTTTGGTGGTATTAAATGCTTTACCTGTCTCCTAAGTTAAGCCTGACTGCTTGTTTGCTAAGCTACCTAGAGAAACATTTTAAAAAATGTGAGCCCACACACAAATAGACTGTGGTATTATTACAATCGGAGCCCTACTAATAACTCACTGTAGGAAAGTGACCCACTTTTTGCTCACCAATACTGATGTTTTCGACTGGAAGGGCACTGGAAGCCTGCCAACCAGGCCCAAGGGCCAATGTTCTTTCCCTAAACAAGGTAAACTGATACAATTGTGCACACACTATAGCACCCTTGTAACTCCCTAGTAAATGGTACTTCCTGGTACCACAGAGGGCCCCTAATGGCTGCAGGGGCAGGGGGTACCACAGAGGGCCCCTAATGGCTGCAGCATGTCTTATGCCACCCTAAGGGACCCCCATACAAATTGCTTGCAGAATGCCATTGCAGGCTGCGTGACAAGGTACAAACCATGGTGAAAACACAACATGGCACACATCCCTGTGTGCCATCCCAAGTCACTGCATATTATATATGTAAAACACTCCTACAGCAGGCCGTACAGCCCAAAGGCAGGGTGCATTATATCACATGTCTAGTCCGGATTACTAGCTATTGCAAGTGAACACGGAAGCCATATAAAGTTATGTATTGGGCACTGGTCATTATGAGTTATCCAGCTACATAATGGCTTCACTGAAACCTATGATGTTTGGTGTCAAACAGCTTGTCTTATAAACCCATACTGATTCCAGCATTGGATATATTATGACATGCACCCAGAGGGCACCTTAGAGGTGCCACCTGAAACCTACCAGTCCTCTAGTGTGCTGGCTCACTGGTCCTGTCCAGCCTACCACAACAGATGAGTTTCTCACCCCCAGGGGTGACAGCCCACACTCTGAGGAGGTCGGGAACAATGCCTGTTCCGGCAGGAAGTGTTATCCGCTCCTCCAAGCAGATGGCTAGTGGATCTGCTTATCAAGGCCGGAGGTTCAAAAGCCTCTTCATCCTTTGATGTGCAACCCCTGCTTCTACCAGACCTGGGGAATGCCACACCCTGCCCTGAGACCCATTTGGCACCAGGACAGATGAGAAATTAGCTATGCAGTAGGCATGTTGAACACACAGGCTAGTCACAATCCGAAGGTAGACTACTTGATGTGCTCCACGAAGGAAGGGTTCCACCATATTGTTGATGGTGGAACTAGGAACTTTTGGACAGGGTTATGCCCACACTTTAAAGGAAGTGACCATATAGGGGGTGTAGTGACCCCAACGGTAAGTAGCCCATTGGTACCCTTCACTTCCCTTAATTCCCCTAAATCTAGTATTTAGGGGAGCCCCTGGTACCAGACCCGAAAGAAACAAGAATCGAGGACCTGCAACTCACTTGGTGCCAACCCTGCCAGTCTGTCTGCTGCTCCTGATAATTGCTACGACTCGTTCTGAGGCTGTGCAACTTTCAAAGGCCTGGTAGAACTACCAGCTCTTCGAAAAACAGCCAGCATCTCCCAACTTCCCTTAATCCTTCAGGTACCAAAATACAAGCTCTGGTTTACCGAACTGCTGTACACTGGACTCTACGACACAGCAGCCACCCAGGAGGAGGCATTCCGTGCTCCCACAGGTCTTCCCCATCTCCCTAGCAAGTAACAATATTTTAGGCCCTCCAGGAGCCTCCAGCACCAACACCTTGGGTACCGGACCCCTTGCAGCAGCCAATTCTTGTTGGCGGTCCAATCAGGACACTGACCCTACCAAGACCGACCAGCAGATGAGGGATGGGAGCAAAGCAGAGGCCAGCACTGATAGCGGCCCAGCTGCTTTGGTCCCCATCTCCAGATGGGCCCCTCAAAGCACCTCTGCACCTGAGCTCCACGGCACGAGTCCAAGTGAACCAATGTGCCTACGGGCTTCTGAGACCCTTAAGAGCTGAGCCCCCCTTTGGGTTTAACAGGACTGGTCCCCAGTGCCTGCCTGAAGCCTATGTTGCAGGAAACCCACAAATGCAAAAGCCTCTCACTGCGTGACCCCGCCAGACTAAGCAACACTGCACACAAGCCTGCGAGCCCAGTACAGGTGAACTGACAGTGTCCCTGGGACACAGAGACCCTCGAAACCTGAGCCCCCATTTGGGTTCAGCTGGACTGGGCCACCAGTCTCCACTTACAGCACTTACGGGTACATTTACCATTGAATTAAATGGGTACCTGACTCAGAAAAGCATCTCTGCACTTGGGCGCCCCAGAGTCAACCGAGGTGACCTGTTGGTGCTGCCTTGGACATTGGTGACTACTTACCATAAGTCCCAAAGAACAGACCTGTAAGTTGTTGACAAGTGGCCGTATGCAGTATATGTTTTTTGCCATAGGTTAACATTCTCACGAATACAGTATTGTCTATTTCAGTGCTGAAAACCTATCTTAAAAAGTACTGACCTGATCACGAAAGTCTTGGTGCCTAAAATAATATTAAAATCTGAGTTCTTTTTTATAAATTGGTGTTGATTTTCTTTATTGAATGACTGCCCCATGTGTTGACTGTGTGTGTACAACAAATGCTCAATACTCCTCTCTGATAAGCCTAAAGCTGCTAGCCCACACTACCACTAATAGAGCACATTGGGATTGTTAAAGAAAGTCCTTATAAACTGGTAACGATTGCCTGAACTCTCTACACATTGTACTTTCTTTTAGTGCACTATATAGGGAGCCAGCTTCCTACACCAACTTTCCTATAATGCTTTACTGTGTCCTTCCACTGCTCGCTTTTTCAGGTGCTATGTTTTTGTTTTTGTTTTTGTTCAAGCAGCCTTCCTTTGTTTTCTATTTCCCCATCTGTGTTCCTCCCCATTCCTCTCCTGCCCAACCTCCATTGCCCTTGAACTTCCTCTAGACCCTCCTACCCACCCTCCATTGTCCGTGTGCTTGCCTCAGCCCTCCCACTCACCCTCTATTGTCCATATGCTTGCCCCACCCTCCGTTGTCCATGTGCTTGCCACAGCCCCTCCTGCATATTCTCCGTTGTACGTGTGCTTGCCCCAGCCCTTCCTGCCCACCCTTAATTGTCTTTGGGCTTGCCCCAGCCCTGCCTGTCCACCCTCCATTGTCTGTGTGCTCCCCATCCCCTCTCACTTGTCCTGTCCCTCCATCAGTGTGCTTTCTTTACTCCTTCCCTCTATGTTGCCTCATCCCCTATTTGTTTTTTTCCAACAAATGGGAGGGTGGATTGAGAGATGAGCAACACGGTTCAGAAACGCGTGGGTGGGGGAGGGAACAGGTGGGAGGGGATGGGGATGACTAAAAACAGAAATTTAAAAAAGCATCATATTGCTTTTTTTTACTTGGCTTTTACCATGCTGCATATAAGAATATATTAATGTAAGACGGAAAGCACCACAATGCAACGTTCTGTGGGAAAAAAGCCAGGAATTGCTGAAGGTGTCACACAGGTCAAGGTTTGGAAGGAATGTTAAAAAACAAATTTCTTTGTATGATGTTGAAAATGTCACTTGTTTTTGGTCTGCTGTTCACAAGTTTCCTCGGTTACTTCAGTGTCCAACATTCTCAATGAATATTCGTCTTGCGTAACAATGTGACATACATTCATTTACACTTATCCTTTCATACATTTTTAAGCGTGTTTTCAAGTATTTACATTTCAAAGGAGTCATACATGGCCCATGCAACTTATCATGGTAACTAATTGTGAGAAAAATAAGACCCTTTGAACCATGCAATGCACTTCCTAGCTGAAATTATTTGTATGAAGACTTGATTTCTTTTTAAGTGCACTGATTAAAACTGGAAGTCTATCCCATAACATAATGCGTGAGGATAAACCAATAGCAAAGCCAACAATTCCATTTGCAAGATCGGCATTCCACCAGTCTTATTGCTTTCATAAATTATACATGTTAGATCGTTAATATCAACATCTGTGCAAACCATTGTGTTTCTGGGAGAGAGGGTTCCTTTCAATTGAAATAGAAGATATACTGCAGACATTCACAGGAAACAAAGACAAATGTGACAGTTTGTACCATGTAAAGAATATTCATGCAGCAGTTTCTATGACAATAACTAGTGAATGGATAACACTTGTGAGGCGTGCTGTCAAAAAATACAGCATTAGAGCCCGCCGTAGTGGGCTGTACCAGCCATTGAAGGTCCGCTGCAGCGTTAAAGGCCAGAGCCAAAGCCGAGGGCCTTTAAACAGGGAGTGGGCCTTTAATGGCCAGTAGTGCTCAGTAGGCAGGCCATAAGGCTATTTGAACATTCCAGCCCTAGAGAGCAGAATGTTCTAATTACTAAAAAGAAAAACCTCTCTGAGCCCAAAGGGGTTTAAATCCCCTCGGGCTCTGAGAGGCCTTTGCTCACAGCACAAGCTGAGAACACAAACATTCCATTGTATTCAATAGAGTGCTCCACATTCCGATATTCTAAAAAATCTGAAGGTCATCAGCCAATAAGCTTATCGCCACTCATCCATAAAATGCATAGGATACAAGGGAATGAATTCACAGCTCAGTGAATGCTCTAGTTTGTGTAGCCCAGAATAGTAATCTAGTGCTGGAGTCTCCTGAGGGTTTAGGATGTGTAGACGGTGTTTAATTTGAGCCAGTAGTCGCAGGTGAGGCCAAGCAATTCTTGTTTTTGGGGATCAGCACTTATTTTTCCTCACTAGATTTTGATCATGAACAAGAGAGAGAAAAACACAAAAGATTGAAATAACCTTTTAAAAAGGTTGAAATGATGAATACAGGCCCCAGCTAGGCCCGCAGGACACAAGGGTTCGCTCTCCTGCAATGGAATCTATAAGGAAGTTGGCACGGAAACTGCAAAGTACAAAGACAAAGTTTATTAACCCTTAAGGGTGGTCCTACAATCCATACAATACCCTTCAGTATTGCATAGAGTAGCACAAAGAACTTGCGTACACGGTCCCCTTTTATACACAACAGAGGGGCTCATAAGTGGGTGGATACAACATGAGGCAAGGAATGTTACCTTTTATGGACATTTTCGATACAAGATCAATATGTGGGCAGAGCTGACATACTCCTTGAGCCCGCGAAAACATGGTCAAGCAAGGACTAACTGATAACAGATGTGGTCAAGCCTGGGCATGCGCCAGGCGGACAAAGGAACTATTTATAGACTGTTACTAGGCAGATTACAAGAGCACGTGGAGACATGACAATACAAAATGGAGTCCAAACTTCAGTCAACATAACGAAAGAGACATGTGTAAGAAAGGAGAATTCATGTCTTTAGTAAATGCTTAATCACATCGTGGTTTCAATTTACAACAGACGACCCTTTCAGCATTTACTGAAGACATCCGGTTTGTTAGGATAATCATCGTATATGTCAATTGTCATCATTTCTTCTACTTCTTTAGCTAAACGTTTCTGATAAGTGACATTTGCAACAGCTTTCTTATCAGGGATACAGAATGATACACATAAGGAACAGAGCAAAGGACCACATTGGACACAGATGCAACAAGAAAACAGAACTGCTACAATTATACAGAGACCAGTTAAAACCTTCCAACCCCAAGCAGTGATCAATGCCCAGAACCATCCAGAAAAGGACCAAGTGCCGTTTTCTGTATGGATTTCAGCTGCAATTTTATGCAACCTGTTGATAGCATTATAGACTGACGGCGTGTGGTCAGGGATAAACACACAGCAACTACTTCCGATAATTTTACAAGCTCCACCTCGGTCAGCTAACATAACATCTAACACCATACGATTCTGCAATGCAACGATTCTAGTAATCTGCAATTCTTCCGTAAGATTCCCAAGAGCAGCAGCGGTTTGGTTTGTCACAGCCTCTACCACTCTTGTTAACCTTCGAACTTTCCTACTATTTAGGGCAGCTCCAACGAAGAAAAACAATCCTAAATTAAAATCAATGTACTGTTGCAGACTGGTGTCAGTCTGATCCACATCATCAATTGATAGAGTACGTTTATACCTATTTACAGTCACATTATTTAACAACTTCAAATCCTTGTGATAGGATGCAGGTGCCAAAAATACAGGAGGCAACAGAAATGCTACATAACATTCTCCGGACCAACCGGCTGGCAGACGGTAATAACCTTTATTTCCGCATACGAAGTATGTATTATGGGATGCTAAGAAGGTACTGTTATTCAACCCGTCGATGTTTAATATGGTAATACAATCACTAACCCCAACAGGAATATAACCCACACTCTGGACACACAGGTCCGCTTGAGCTTGTGCCACTTGAATCACAAATTTGTCTTTTCCCACAGTGTCTCTGGTGTTCGTGAAAATATAAGGAATCGATTCATTGTCTGGTCGATACTCTTCCCATTCCCAAATTGTCCCATTCGCTTGCGGATATCCATCTTTATCCTGATGACATTCTTTATTGAGTCTGAAGAGTAATCGTCCCACTGTGGGTTTCCGGGTGGCAAAAAGCAAAGTGTATCATGCTCTACAAGAGCCATTATGAGAGAAAGGAAGAGGTATGAATGGCGTTCCTCCTTTCTTCTGATGAGCTGGCATCATACCACATATCCAACAGTTCGTAGCATTCGTGGCAACGTGGGTATGATGCAACATCTGGATGAAAGTGTTATTCAAATAAGATTGACGATGCTTCAATTCTTGATACGGAAGGGTATAGAAGTAGTGCTCCTCAGGTACTGGAGTGGTCAACACAAGTAACTCACGAGCAGGAGTCACATCCTCCACAAACCATGTGGTTATCCCAACAATAGCTACTGTGAGCATAAAACCTGTTGCACAAAGGATCTTCTTTTTCTCCATGTCAAGATAAAGAATCAATATCTTCCTGAAACTAAAAAGGTTTGTCAGAACTCTTCCCCTTAGGCAGCGGTCGATTTCTTGACCAACGGGCCTAGACGGGTGTCGCTACACTAATGCAGGGCTGATCCCCCCCCCTTGCCTCATTGGCTCTCCGTTTCACTAACCCAAGGGCCGTTCTGACAACATGTCCCGATACTGAAGGATTCACTTTCTTGGCCTCAGATGATATCGCTTTCCTCCAGGAGTCGCGTGGTCCAGAAAGAGCTCCTCAGGGCCGTTCGATTCCACAGCACGGCCTTTCTCTGTGGTCAGAATCTCTTGTTGATTGGTCAATACAGCAGGCTCCACCAATCCGGGCGGTACTTTGCGGCAGTGCAGGGAATGGATCCAATTCTTTCTGTTGGAAACTCGCACAGCCGTCCTCGTTGCAAGCAGGACCTGCTCAGGACCAACCCATCTCGGCTCCAGGCTGTTCGTCCTGTCAAAGATTTTTATCATGACATGGTCGCCAGGCCGGAGACTATGTCCTTCACCGATGGACCGATCAGGGAGCGCCTCCCGGACCTGTTGATGAATAGAAACCAAGTTATCCGTTAACTGTGCCAGATAATCATTCATCATTACACAAGGTACATCATACACAGTCTTAGGTTTTGGTGGACCCCAAATATTCATTGGACGTCCAAAGACAATTTCGTACGGTGTAAGACCGGTTCGAGAGTGCGGTACCGATCTAATTGACAATAACGCCAGCGGTAAAGCATCTGGCCAAGTCAAAGACGTCGAAGCTTGGATTTTAGCGATCTTGAGCTTCAGTGTACCATTATACTTCTCGACTAGTCCCGCAGATTGAGGGTGAAACACTGCGTGGAACTTCTGGGTGATGCCCAGACCCTTCAAAACATACTTTATAACATCCGCTATAAAGTGGGGTCCGTTATCACTCCACAGAAGTCTACAAACGCCATATCGAGGGAAGAACTCCTTCAACAGCATCTTGGCGGTAGTCATTGCAGTATTGTCTTTCGTAGGATATGCCTCAACCCATTTGCTAAAGGCACAAACCACTACTAGAACATACTTCAAATTGTTACAGCGCTCAAGCTGGATGTAATCCATCTGCAAAACCTCAAAGGGTGCAGTAGGTGTTACAAATCCTCCTGCTGGAGTTCGAGTACCCTTTCCTGGGTTGTACCTCAGGCAGATCATACAGGTCTGCACCACCCTCTTTGCCGTGCTAGCAATCTCTGGATGCTCCCAGACTTGGGTAAGCAATTTTACAATTGCGGAAGCTCCAACATGTGCTAGCCCATGCGCCATCTGAACCATAGGTTGTACAAAAGCCGTGGGTAATTTCCATCTATCCATCTGCTTATTTCTCCAGCAACCCTCATCATCCAATTCTCCCTCACTGGACCATTGCTCCCGTTCTTTATCAGAAGCGGTCCTCTGTATTTCTCGCACTTCTTCCTTCGCATCATGCCATCTTTCTACTTGCGACTTCACTACATACATGGCGGTAGCACCGGGCTGCATCGCAGTCTCCCGTGCCACCCGGTCTGCTAACGCATTCCCTTCTCCAACTTTATCGACTACTTTCCTATGGGCGCTACATTTAACGATGGCAATTTTCTTCGGATATGTCAATGCAGTTAAAAGATTATGAACTAACTCCCCATGCATTATTTGTACTCCATGTGACGTTAAAAACCCTCTCTCCTTCCAGAGCAGGCCGAAATCGTGCGCTACTCCGAAGGCATACCGGCTATCTGTATAAACATTCACACACAATCCTGTACTGAGCTCACATGCTCGTGTTAATGCTATCAGTTCCGCTGCTTGAGCTAATTTCTGTGGTATGCGTGCTGTCTCCACTATTGTTTGCAATGTGGTAATTGCATACGCTGCTGAAGTCGTACCATCTGGTAGCTTCAGGCATGACCCGTCCACCCACAATTCTCCATCTACATCTGGAAAGGGCGTATCCTGGAGATCAATACGACCCTTTGTTTGTTCCTCAGTCACAAGGATACAATCATGTGCTTTCCGTGCTTCAGACTGAGTCTCAGGGTATGGCAACAATGTGGCCGGATTTAACGTCACGCACCTCTTTAACGTAATATGAGGAGCCAAAAGCGTCAGCTCATATCCCGTTAAACGGGCACTGGTCAAATGCTGCGTCTTTGTCTGATTAAGCAGGGCATCAACAGCATGGGGGACTAATACCAACAGCTTATGAGATACCACAATTCCCTCGCTTTGGCGTATTGACACAGCTGTCGCCGCAACCGAGCGAAAACAACCAGGCAATGCTCGGGCAACAGGATCAAGTACAGCCGAAAAATATGCACAAGGGCGCTGCTTGTCGCCGTGCATCTGCACTAAAACTGATAATGCACATCCATCTTTCTCATGCACATACAGCGAAAAAGGTTTAGTATAATCAGGAGTCCCTAACACTGGTGCTGAACAGAGGGCCTGTCGCAATTTCTGGAAGGCAGTGTCACACTCATTTGTCCAAGGAAGCGGAATAGGTGTGTCTTTTGTCAAAAGGGCTAACAATGGCTTAGCTATGTGTGAAAACCCTAGTATCCATTGCCTACAAAACGAAACGAGACCCAAAAATGCACGCACGTCCTTCTGCGTGGAGGGCGTCGGCGTGTCCAGAATTACTTGGACACGATCTGGTGTGAGTGCACGCCCCTCCTTAGACAAAAGGTGACCCAGATAAGTCACCTTTGGTCTACAGAACTGTAACTTCTTCCGAGATACTTTGTGATTGTGGGATGCCAAAAAGGAAAGCAAAGACAACGTACTCGTTTCACACAACTCCGGAGTGTCGGCCGCCAGCAAGATGTCATCGACATATTGTATGAGGGCGACACCCCCGGGCAGAACAAAGGAGTCCAATTGTCTTTTCAAAGCTTGACTGTAAATGCTAGGGCTTTCCGTGTAGCCCTGAGGGATTCTACAAAATCGGTAAGACCTATTATTTAGAGTGAAACCAAAAAGGTATCGACTATCGGGATGAATAGGAATTGAAAAGAAGGCATTTTTCAAATCAATAACTGAAAACGTGGTCGCCGTAGGCGGGACCAAAGTAAGCAACGTCGTGATATCAGAAACCACTGGGTACTGAGGTATCACGATCTTGTTCACTTCTCTCAAGTCAATTATAAACCGATAGACTTTAGCATCCGTATCCTTTTTCAAAATGGGTAGAATCGGGCTATTACAGACGTTATAGGGAACTTCTTCCACTACTCCCACCTTAATCAAATCCTGCACTATCTGTATAAGAGCCTCTTCCCCCTCCTGCGAAATACGATACTGTGGAAGGCGTGGTAACACCGCCCCCTCCTGGACACTAATGTGAACAGGCGGAATCACCATCTGTCCCACATCAGCATCCGAAGTGGCCCACAAAGCACAAGGGAGGGTAGCTAACACAACATCTTCTGCAACCACACACATCCGTTCAGACCGGGGGTAATTGTCATTTAATATCACCCGCACTCCAGCAGGGGAGCAGCGGATCGTAGCTCTAAAGTGCTTTAACATATCAAGGCCCATAATGGTGTCCGGTGTGTTCGGGGCAAGCAGAAACGGACAGGGTGCAGAAAAAGAATCAACCTGAAATGTGAGGGGCCGCGAAAGAGGGCTTCGGGAGAGTGTACCATCAAACCCTACCGATGTAACCATTAAGCCAGATGGGGGAGCCCTCGGAACCAATTGCTTAGACAGCGCACTACGAGTCGCTCCTGTATCCACTAGGAACTGATCAGTAGAACCCAAAACCTCAGCCGATACGTAAGGACCCTTCTGATCGACCGGCACCTCAACTGATTCTAACCCCCATCCAACGCATTCCTATGCATGCTGAGAATCATGGTACCCAGAACGGTCAATCCCCGACACTTGATACTGGTTTTGTCGATCGAAAACATTAGGCCTATCTCGTTGCTGCCCGGCAGGGTCAAAACGAGCGTGATCGTTAGAATTCCCTCTAAAATTCGAGAAACCCCCTCTACCTCTCGGGCCACCCTGATTGTGTCCCTGACGTGAAGCATGCAACGCCGGGCAATCTCTGGCCCAGTGTCCCGATTGCTTACAATACGCACATTGATTCCTATTCAAATCAGATCGGCCCGAGGGAGGACCATAAAATCCTCCCCTACCTCTATTAACACCCCGGCGGGGCGGACCATATACTTGCACTAACATCACCTTCGTTTTTAAATCCTTCGATTTCTTCTCCTCCTGCCCCTTCGCTTCTTGCTCCTGGCGCTCATAGTACTGAGCTATACTCAGGAGGGCTGTCGGGGTCGCAGTGGACCAAGAACTTTCACTCGCTTTTAGGCGGGCTGCGATCGCCGGTAATAAATTCGCCACATATTTATCAGCAAAGAGGTGTCGACCCGTATCGTCCGTAAGTGACTGACCACTAAAATCATGAAACGTCTCCTCAAAGCGCGTAAAGAAATCTGCAACTGATTCATCGACTTTCTGCTTGCACGAGGCTAGCATATTCCAGTCAATCTTTTTAGGGGGAATGATTGTCTTCAACTTAGCCAGAATAGCAGCAGGGAGATCTAAGATAATCTGAGGTGGTTTCTGCGCGGGCTTCCTCTCCCTATCCTCATCCTCAAGCTCAGACCATCGAGCCTTAAAAGCGGCAGCATCATCCACCTTCCGCACAGATCGCCACATATCTGGTGGTAAAATAAGCCCAAAGAACAAATCTATATCTGCTAAGGTCATAGTACAAGAATTCAAGGCCCCCTCGACTTCTTCGTAAAAGGCCGCTGGATTCTTGCGGGGATCAGGCAACGCATTCTTTAACGCCATGACGTCAGCCCTGTGCCAGGGAGTATAAACCCAATTATACACAAAATATCCCTTAGCATCGGCGGAGGTAATATCCGAGCTAGTCCCCGCTCCTTTAGGAGGAACATACAAAGGTGCCGCCTCTCGCATTGGTTTAGCATGCACTAGGTCGCTCTTATCTGACTGAGAGGTGGATGAATGGCCATCTCCGGCACGCGAATCCGACCGCTTCTCCTCCTCAGCTTGTTGGCGTGCTTTCTCTTTAAGGTCTTTCGCCGCATCCCGCAACGCAAACAGTCGCCGAACCGCCTCAGGCGCCTTAGAGGGAGAGAAAACACCATTACGCAATGCTTTAGCATCTAATACCACATCGTCAGGTTCAAAGACACTGGAATATTTCCGGAAAGCAGCAATCACTTCCTCAGAAAAGTGGCCCAAAAAATACAACCTTTCTCTATCCTGCCACAACTCCCAAGAATCCAACAACTCAGCAAGGTATAACTTGCCCTTAAGTGCACAATAGGAAACTTGCCGAAGCTCACCCATTCGCTCAGCCGATAACATGGACCGCGTGTCTACCTTACCCGAACCCGATCCAGAATCTTGTGGCCTCGGGGCAGACGCGCCGACATAAGGAGGCGGAGAACGATCTAATAAATAAAAATCATCGTCATGATTATTAAGGACAGGATAGAGTGACTGACGAACAGCATATTGACCCGAGACTTGTAACCTACGCTCTTTCTCTTGCCTCTCCGTCTGTTCTCTTTCCTCCCGACGCTTTGCTTCCTGCGCTCTCACATGATCATTCTTTCGTTGCTCTTTATCAAACAGCGCTTTCTCACGTTTCTCTCGCTCACGCACTTCCTTCACCCATAATCGCACACATTCAAACATGTCTTGACGAGCACGCCGTTTACACATACACTGTTCCACATATTCAATCTTACGCATATCAAACGACCCATACAACGGCCACCGTAACTCAGGATCCTTTCTGGTATATTTCCTCCATACTGTGCTGTACATTATGGAGGCAAGACCATGCTTCACATACATATCCCTATTAGGAGTCCCCTCAGGGGGGGCTGGAGCAGATTCCTCGAGGTTTAACCGGTTTCCAAAGCAGCAGCACCACTTAATGAGCGCGCTAAAAGCAGGCATGCTCAAAAAATAATGCAGAATATGCAGTATTATAAAAAAATGGCACTTAAACGTTGTGCCGTTCAAAGTTACACAGTTCCGGAGAAATATCTCCACATTACCTGCCTATATGTGTTGCAACGCATATATTCTCACAATAATCAATACAAGATATGACCGGTCATCACAAATCAAACTCAAATAGCCAAACCAGGCTTCAAAAACTCGGAGCAAAGTACCGTACAACGGTTCTTACCAATCAAGAGTCCAGATTCCAACTGCCAAGTTCCAAAATTCGCCCAAACGGCTGTCACGGCAGAACCGACAGAAGAGGTCTCAGTCGAGGACCGGCGCCACCCAGATGGTCAGGTCGGAAGGGAAGGAAGAAAAACCTCGGGATGCCAGGACTAAAGTGCCTCTGGCAGTGATCACATCCCCGGCCAAATTCCTCACCTTCGTCGCGACCAATCCTTCGAGCATCCGAGTCGCCGATGAGCCCCACGTGACGGGCGCCAATTGATGAATACAGGCCCCAGCTAGGCCCGCAGGACACAAGGGTTCGCTCTCCTGCAATGGAATCTATAAGGAAGTTGGCACGGAAACTGCAAAGTACAAAGACAAAGTTTATTAACCCTTAAGGGTGGTCCTACAATCCATACAATACCCTTCAGTATTGCATAGAGTAGCACAAAGAACTTGCGTACACGGTCCCCTTTTATACACAACAGAGGGGCTCATAAGTGGGTGGATACAACATGAGGCAAGGAATGTTACCTTTTATGGACATTTTCGATACAAGATCAATATGTGGGCGGAGCTGACATACTCCTTGAGCCCGCGAAAACATGGTCAAGCAAGGACTAACTGATAACAGATGTGGTCAAGCCTGGGCATGCGCCAGGCGGACAAAGGAACTATTTATAGACTGTTACTAGGCAGATTACAAGAGCAACTAACACGGAGATAGGACTCTTCTCGTGTTGAGCACGTGGAGACATGACAATACAAAATGGAGTCCAAACTTCAGTCAACATAACGAAAGAGACATGTGTAAGAAAGGAGAATTCATGTCTTTAGTAAATGCTTAATCACATCGTGGTGTCAATTTACAACAGAAACATTTATGAGGTGTGGAATCCCATGCCTGAGAACTGGAGGCAGCCCATTGTAGCTCAACTATTCTTTGAATAATGCAGGTGACAAGTCACCCATTTTCTTCCCTCTTGCTACACACAAATGAAGGCCACTTATAATCTTGTGCTGCAGCGGCGGTTGGCAAAGGTAAACGCAGTGAGCGGGGTGGGCGGGAGTCGACAGATGACAGAATAGGTATCATATAATAAATAATACCTATTCCGTCATCTGTCGGCTTCCCCCCCACAGTGCCCTGCCCCGCTACACCGCGTTTACCTGTGCCGGCGGCCGATGCTGTTCTGTTGGTGCCCATTTACTCTAATAAAGCATGGGTGCTGCATGTAGTGGTACTGGGGGTGCTGCAGTACCCCCAACATAGCCATGCTGAGGTTCAAAAGGTGAATGATCAATAAAGACGCCTTTAAATTTAGTTTGTGTCTTGTCACATTTACTGTGCTTTCAAAGACAGAGTCCAAATGTCTGGTTTACATCGAACAAATCACTGCCTATTCTTTGAACACAGAGATTGGTGTTTACTTTTCCTTGACTTCAAAGTTAGAGAATTTTATGATTTGAATTACCTGATAATCTTGGTAGGGTATGGGGAGTGTGAAATAAAAGGCTGTAGCATATCAGGGTTTTCTAACACAACAAAATGTAAGTAAGTGTAAATGTACTCTATAAATATTTCAAATCAGAGCAGTTACTAACACACAAATTAAGCAAATGTTTTGGTTATTCTGAAGTGTGATGAAAACAAATATCTTAATGGATCAAAACAAATCAAGACATTTTACTTGGTGGTGTGCAAATAATAAATATATGCAAAAACCCCATAACCACACCTTACCATTTTTGTGCTGTCAGTGTGGATTTTGTGGCCACTGCAATGAAAAATTATCTGTCTACAAATAACAGTGCACTACCACACCATGTTTTAGTAGGATATTTGCAACAGTGTGATCAAAAATATGGCACTGGCTACATACCACACTTTGCCACCTTCTTGATGACTGGACATAGCTCATTGGCTGTACTTGTTCTTTGTGAAGCGTGTGAATTTTTCACAGTCTCTAAGAGTTCAGTGACATTGGTGACAACCACCTCACTCTGAACATCGTTTCAGCACCACTGAAACAGAGGGTAACATAGGTGCCGATCACAATCCGGTAAAAACCGGGTACGAACCGTCGGACGGAGCATATTCTCCGTCCGACGCGTACCCGGTCGTCAAAATATACAAACATGGAATTACGATTCGCACGGAAACCCCATTTCCGTACGAATCGTAGAAAACCCCGACCGACGAAAATAAACGTACAAATGCGATCCGGGAAAGCGACGACGTGACGTCGGGACGCACGCAGCCTGCCATTCACGAACCAGGAATCACGATTCGCACCGACGTCATCCCGCACGGTGAATATTTTCCGGCTGCCAAAAACTGCCGGGAAATCAGGACGACGCGAACAAGGAGTACCTGTACGCGACGGACAGACATGGACCCGAACCTACGTGTCATCCCGGCCCTCATAGCAGTCGACCTCCTCTACAGGTTCGGACGCAGACGCCGCAGAAGGTCAGAACAACAAAGGGAGGGGAGAAAGGGGGGGGTGGCAGGACCAGGGGCAGGCCACAAAACCCCCACCAAAGTCACACAGCACACATGCCCTGGACATACCTGACCTGGTCACTACGAGGGGGTGGGGGCGTGTCCAGCAAAGCCAGTGTCCGCCACAACGGAAGTGCTTGACGACGCAAACCGGCAACACAACAATACAGGTACGTCCCGTACCCACGCCTTAAGAGCGTGGGTACGAGTCGTACCCCGCCCACACCTACGTCATCCCAACAATGGCGGGACAGCTGTACCCACGTGGCAAAGGCCTGGGTACGGCCCGCACAAGCATTCCACAGCGTGGGTACGGATATGTACGGACCGTATC
Source organism: Triturus cristatus (assembly GCF_964204655.1). Classification (NCBI taxonomy): domain Eukaryota; kingdom Metazoa; phylum Chordata; class Amphibia; order Caudata; family Salamandridae; genus Triturus; species Triturus cristatus. The sequence goes on along the minus strand of NC_140589.1, from coordinate 136,158,723 downwards.
CCCACCCCCGTATGCATGGAGTGTACCCCCAACCCCAACAGTGTAAGTACAACCCGTACCCCCACCCGCGTACGTGTGGAGCATACCCCCCACCCCAACAGTGTAAGTACGACCCGTACCCTCACCCGCGTACGTATGGAGCGTACCCCCCACCCCAACAGTGTACGTACGACCCGTACCCTCACCCGCGTACGTATGGAGCGTACCCCCCACCCCAACAGTGTAAGTACGACCCCTACCCTCACCCGCGTACGTATGGAGCGTACCCCCCACCCCAACAGTGTAAGTACGACCCGTACCCTCACCCGCGTACGTATGGAGCATACCCCCCACCCCAACAGTGTAAGTACGACCCCTACCCTCACCCGCGTACGTATGGAGCGTACCCCCCACCCCAACAGTGTAAGTATGACCCGTACCCTCACCCGCGTACGTATGGAGCGTACCCCCCACCCCAACAGTGTAAGTACGACCCCTACCCGCGTACGTATGGAGCGTACCCCCCACCCCAACAGTGTAAGTACGACCCTCACCCGCGTACGTACGGAGCGTACCCCCACCCCAACAGTGTAAGTACGACCCTTACCCTCACCCGCGTACGTATGGAGCGTACTCCCCACCCCAACAGTGTAAGTACGACCCCTACCCGCGTACTTATGGAGCGTACCCCCCACCCCAACAGTGTAAGTACGACCCGTACCCTCACCCGCGTACGTATGGAGCATACCCCCCACCCCAACAGTGTAAGTACGACCCCTACCCTCACCCGCGTACGTATGGAGCGTACCCCCCACCCCAACAGTGTAAGTACGACCCATACCCTCACCCGCGTACGTATGGAGCGTACCCCCACCCCAACAGTGTAAGTACGACCCGTACCCTCACCCGCGGACGTATGGAGCGTACCCCCCATGCCAACAGTGTACGTACGGACCGTAACCCCACCCGCGCATGCATGGAGCATACCCCCACCACAACAGTGTAAGTACGACCCGTACCCTCACCCGCGTATGCATGGAGCGAACCCACACACGTGTATGTTCTAAGCGTACATCTCCTGAAATAGGAGGGGTGTGTGCAGAGTCCTCCCCGCAGTGCCCAGATGCAGGAGGGGTGGGTGCCTAACACTCCCAGCAGTGCCCAGAGACAGGAGGGGTGGGTGCCTAACACACCCAGCAGTGCCCAGAGACAGGAGGGGTGGGTGCAGAGTCCCCCCAGCAGTGCCCAGACACAGGAGGGGTGGGTGCAGAGTCCTCCCAGCAGTGCCCAGAGACAGCAGGGGTGTGTGCAGAGTCCTCCCAGCAGTGCCCAGAGACAGGAGGGGTGTGTGCAGAGTCCTCCCAGCAGTGCCCAGACACAGGAGGGGTGTGTGCAGAGTCCTCCCAGCAGTGCCCAGACACAGGAGGGGTGTGTGCAGAGTCCTCCCAGCAGTGCCCAGACACAGGAGGGGTGTGTGCAGAGTCCTCCCAGCAGTGCCCAGACACAGGAGGGGTGTGTGCAGAGTCCTCCCAGCAGTGCCCAGAGACAGGAGGGGTGTGTGCAGAGTCCTCCCAGCAGTGCCCAGACACAGGAGGGGTGTGTGCAGAGTCCTCCCAGCAGTGCCCAGACACAGGAGGGGTGGGTGCCCAACACTCACAGCAGTGCCCAGACACAGGAGGGGTGTGTGCAGAGTCCTCTCAGCAGTGCCCAGACACAGGAGGGGTGTGTGCAGAGTCCTCCCAGCAGTGCCCAGACACAGGAGGGGTGGGTGCCTAACACTCACAGCAGTGCCCAGAGACAGGAGGGGTGTGTGCAGAGTCCTCCCAGCAGTGCCCAGAGACAGGAGGGGTGTGTGCAGAGTCCTCCCAGCAGTGCCCAGACACAGGAGGGGTATGTGCAGAGTCCTCCCAGCAGTGCCCAGACACAGGAGGGGTGGGTGCCTAACACTCACAGCAGTGCCCAGAGACAGGAGGGGTGTGTGCAGAGTCCTCCCAGCAGTGCCCAGAGACAGGAGGGGTGTGTGCAGAGTCCTCCCAGCAGTGCCCAGACACAGGAGGGGTGTGTGCAGAGTCCTCCCAGCAGTGCCCAGACACAGGAGGGGTGTGTGCAGAGTCCTCCCAGCAATGCCCAGACACAGGAGGGGTGGGTGCCTAACACTCCCAGCAGTGCCTCTGCAAAGAAAAGGGTGGAGTACCCACAGATCCAATGCCCACAAATGTCAGTCAGGTGCACAAAGATCCTGCAGTACATGTACCACATGTGTGCGAGCCTGGAAGTATACATATGCATAGCGCCTACAAGAATACATGTACACATGAAGTCATGGCAACAGTCTACATACACAAGTACAGTGACCACCAAGGACGCCACGAATGATGCAGGTGGAGACATCTCTAAGCATGCATGGGCCAAGTCTAACGAGTCCGTCACACACCCAGCCAATGTAGACACAGCTCAGCCCCACATATTGGAAAGACCCTGCAGGGAAGAAGTCAGGTTACACAGAGGAAGGAACACACCTTGGGACGATGTCACCATGCAGTAACTGCTTACATGAACAAAGTTATGTAGCCAACAGCTTGTGATGGCACACAGATACCAGGATCCACCCTATGACCAGCACAAGATGACAATTCCCACACACCCAACACATAATCACCACCCAAAATAATGGGGCAGGTCGACCAACAGCAATACCAGACAGACAGTAGTGTACAAAGGAAAAATAAATTGCTTTAATCAGCATCCAAAACATATGTTTTTCACTTCAAAGTTCAAAAAGTACTATGCCTCTAGGGCTAACCAAAGTTCCAATCCAGGTGGGGGACACAGTGGGACGCGTGTCCCCTAGCTTGCCTGCACAGTCAGACTCCATCGTCTTCCAGAGCGGGGAGGGCATCATGTGGGGGGGAAGGACCAGGCACCGCAGGGACATAAGGGCTTAGGGTAGGCGTCGTGGGTGCAGGGATGGAGGACTCCACCACAGGGGGTGGGTCTGGGCCAAAGGCGGAGGCCAGGATGGCGCTGCACACCTTTGCAAGGTCCTCCAGCGTCTCCCCTGCACCCGAAGGAACCACAGGCCCCAAGGAGGGGGAGGGGGGCGGAGGGATGGGTCGCAGCGCCACAGGGGGAGGGTGTGGACAGGGGGGGGACTCAACCACCCTGACCGGGGACTCCCTTGACCGCTTGCGGGGTGGTGTCACAGTGGGGCTCAGGGACAGAGCGGCCATGAAGGAGTCCTTGCTGGATATGTGGCCAGGAGAGCTGAGGGGAGGGGATTTGGAGGGAGTGGATTGGGTGGAATGTGGACTCCCACTCTAGCTGCATGACTTACATTTGCCCCCCCGACCCAGTGGGTGTGCTTACTTCACCCTGTGTGTGCGTGCCAGGAGGTGTGCGCTTGTCCTTCCCTGCTGGTGTGGTGCCTGTGTCTGTTGTGGTGGGTGCATGCTGACGTCTGGGTGTACGTGGGACAGGCATGGGAGTGGGAAGCGTGGATGGGGCAGGGGTAGTGGGTGGGATGTAGCAGGAGACCCACTGCTGCAGTCAGTGTCGAGTCTATGGACCTCAGCAACTGGCGTTGGTCAGCCTGCGATGAAAAAATGCCCTCCAAGTATGCCTCCATGTTGTGCAGCACTTGGCTGTGGCCATGGAGGACATTAAGGATCGCAGCCTGACCAATCTGCAACTGCCGCTGGATGTCCACAGACTCAGCATTGGTGGCAGCAGTGGAGACAGGGGCAGGGGGTGCGGTGCCTGGCAGGAAGGAGACATGTGGTGACCGGGCACGCTGGGAAGGGACACGAGCAAGTGGGAGGTGGCTGATGGCAATGGAGGGGGTGGGGTGCGATGTTGTGCCGCTGTCAGCTGGTGGTGCAGCCTCCGCCCACTCGGAGAGATCATCCTCGGACCCGTCAGCTTCATATTCAGTCGTGCCAGTGGACAGGTCCTCGGCCTCACTCTCCTCCGCCTCCGTACCACTCAATGTGCCAGCCACGATGTCAACGCTGGCACTGGTGCTCGGTCCCTCCGCTCCGTCTGTGCTCATGTCTCCCTCTGTGTCCCCCGACGATGCTATGGGCAAGGTGAAGAGACAGCAATTAATCACACACCTGTATACATATGTCACATGAGTCCAATCTACATAGGTTACAGTGCATAGCCTGCAAAGAAAGATCAGTAACATCTACAAAACAAGGTACAGATGTAGGGCATGCAACACACAGTTGGTAGACCCACCATGCCACAGAAAATCCATGGAGAGCATGACACAATTGCAAATGACATGAAATGGAGTTTGACATAGGAGCCAGGCCCTGGGGACAATCCAGCACTGCATCTGCACCACACAGCGTTGCCGAAAATAGGGATGAGCAGGGACCATATCCATGAACTTGAGGCGCATGCTGCATAGGCAACACTGAAAACATGCCCAACATGACTGTCTCACTGCACCTTGAGTGTATGTCCAGACAAACATCACACACTGGCCAGACCTAGCAAGGAGATTTCAGGTTTTGACATGTAGGCTTTGCCCGCACCAACCACCCCCTACATGAGACAATTTGTTGAGACACAGGAAGCACTTACATCTCTTAGTCTGGGTGAAATACACAGGGGCTGCATAAATGCAAGATTGGACGCCAAATTCCCAAGGTGCGCCTGTCCAAAGAATCATGTACAAATGGCCATCATCAGATGATTGTAACAAGACACACAGGCACTGGCCACTGTGACTATGAACAAGGGAAATCAGGTCAGGCTGTACAGTGGACACTTGTACTACATTTCACGTCAATATACATGGTGCCAGGGTACAATGGCAGAGAGCACAACCTATGCTGTAGACACTGAGAGTGTCCACGTTTTGTGATGACACACATGACACCTAGGAAAATATGCCCCAGGGGACAGTAGTGGCCACACAACTCCATGGTCCTGAATGGGAATGACTGCAACACACGCCACCATCCCTGCACTATGCGTATCGCACACTCATGCACATCATGTCACAGGCCACAACATAGGACATGCGCGCTGTAAGGCATGACACTTGAGAGACTAACTCCCATGTCTGGACTCGGCATCAGTGCCAACTGACATGGAACCCACATGTACTGAACTGGACAGGGCACAGGCAAGGTCCCAAAACCTGTTACACACCACCCCCACACAAGATGCTACAGGCATAGTTCACGTGGAGAAAGTGCCAGCCTAGATAACCTTGTGAAGGAGTGACTACACACAGACCAGGGAACACATTGCAAGGAGGGGAAGGGAGGCAGGAGAGCACAGCTATACTGTGGGTAACTGGATCGGCACAGCACTTTAAACCCTGGCAGTGAATTCATGCAACTGTGCACTTACAAATGCTGGTAACACACAACAAACACACATGTACCTACCCCCTTCCAGCTGCTGCTTCTCCTGTAAGCGCCTCTCCAAGTCTGGAAATACCACCGCCAGCACACGCTTGTGGATGTGGGTCAGACGGCGGCACCCCCGGTTCTTATGGGTCTCAGGTGAGTCCCCCAGCAGGATCCGTGCGATCCTCCGCATCCAGCACCGGATATCCTGCCAGCGTTTCCTCACCTGGGACAGGCGCCACTTTCGACCATCCGCACTCCTCACGGCACTGACGGCGGTCAGCCATATCTGCTTCTTGGCAGAGGCGCCCACCTGTGAGGATGAACAAGTGAGACTACATCAATACACCAGGCACATGTCACAGAGAGACATATTAGAACAAATGTGCTGTGTACAACAAGGCATAGTATGCATCCAACGCATTGCACCTTTGTCATAGGGACATGATCCTCTGGGGAAGGGTTAAAGCAGTACGTGCCATTGAAAGTACACAGGTGGAATGAGGGCAACGACACAATCAATGATCCAGGCTCACACTGTGCATCACAAGGTACACCAGGATAATGTGCAGCACCTCTAAGCAGTCACATGCCACAGGCCACTGACGCTACCGCAACAGAGTACACAGACACACACAGGCACAGGACATTCACCTGCCATTGCCAAATGCTGCGACAAACCTCACTCTGCACATGTGCCACTAGACGGGGGGGCTCACAGGTGTGGGGCTGGCTCTGCACGTCAGACACACAGCACTGCTCCCTGCTCACATCACATGGGCAGGGTATATCCATCCCTCATGCAGCCTGGGTGCCACACCCCACATATGCACCCACCCACATGACAGGGGACTTACACACACACCGATGTCCAGGGTTCGAACACATCACGTGGACACTCTCAGCACAGGTACACAGAACTAACACACATCTGTGGGTACAGTCACCTGTCAAACTGGGCTGACCACATAATCAAATGAGGACTGTAGAGGCTACATTCCCAGGAGGGTAAGACAGGCAGAATGTGGCATGCACCATGCAGTGATTGTCACAGTAAACACAATACAAGTGAGGACGGCAGACATGCACCACAGCATGCTCTGGCTGGGAGACATCAGGCATTCCCCCCCCGGAACCCCCCCTACAGTACATAGCATGTGGGCCACACCTGAACACAATGCCAGAAGTCACAGTCACAAAAAAGGGACACAGTTTGTGCCAGTGGACTCTGCACTCACCTGATACCCTGGTCGCCCATACAGCAGGGGGTACTGTGGGAGGATCACATCCAGCAAAGCCAGGTTCTCCTCCAGGGTGAAAGGCTGTGACCTCTCCACAGACCTTGACATGGTTCCAGGGAATCAGTAGCAGCAGCTGGGTCGTGGAATACAAAGATGTGCAGGCAAGTGCTCCCTCATGGGACCTGGCTGCCTTATATCTGCCTTGCTGGCCTGTTTCATGCACAGGAGTACAGAGTGATTGGTCACTCACATTTGCATCCTATGTTTCCTCCAATCCCTTCAAACCTAGCACAGTCAGTGGGTTCTTATTGTGTTTTTTCTTCAGCATGATGTCATCTCCACAAACACATTGCAACAAAGTAGATTCATTCCAACTGACTTCTGCTGTGCACCTTCCGGAACAAATTCAAACTTTAAACTTGGTCTCCATGACAACCAGCATGCATGTAGGCCTTTATCCTGGTCCCTCATGTGTCCCCTATGTAATTTGGAGCTTCACACACAGGTACGGTGCATTGCGGGGCCCTAGGGCACCCCAAATGCATAGCAACGGCCCGTACAGGCGTGTGTACGGTCCGTACCACTATGGGTGTTCTCGCTTATGCGTACTCATGGTGGTACGGACCGTACACACGCCTGTACGCTCACTATCACTATGAGTACGCATATGCGAGAACACCCATAGTGATAGTGAGCGTACGCACACGTGTACGGCCCGTCTCACTATGGGTACACATACGGCAGCACTCCCATAGTGATAGGGAACGTACACAGGCCCTCTTTGCGAAAGTACGGTGCTTTTCACACATCACAGTGGTGACAGGCAGCACACAGGAAGGAATAGGGCTGACATACTTGTCCATGGATGGACATCAAGGCATTGTCTGGGCAGTACTACATGTGTGGGGCACAGGTGTGAAAGGCTGTGATGTGGCACATTACTCCTGAGTCGAGAAGGCACCAGATGCATGATGAGATGTGTACACATGTAATGTGTGACGGTGCAATGTGTGCCTGGCATGCCCTTGACTCCTTTGACATGTGTGCATGTCGTACTGCACACTTGGGATGAGCGTCACTGGCATGGCACGGTCAACAACACACGCAAGTGTCCCCTGAGGCCCGGTACAGGGGTTACCACACCAGACATGTCACTACCCACGGTGCACGATGTGACTATGTCATGTATGTGTGGGGGGTTCCCATTAGGTTGATGTTGGAGCTCCCTCAAAAGCATCAGCTGTTGCAGCAACCAACATGTGTCTGTGTGTAGATTGACATGGCACACTGTTCCGCACACCATGCCACATGTGGTATCGGATGTGAGGTGCGTATGTATGCATGGGACACAGAGTAGCGTAACAAGGACATGTCTGCATCCTCTCTATGAATGTGTGGTGAGTCATGACATGTACACCTTCATGGCAAGGTGTGTGGGCTGTCCTAGTGTACTGTCATGTGACCTGTGGCTCTAGTGTTCCGCTACCAGTCTCTGCAATCGACATCCTACTTCTGCTGATGTGTGGATGTATGTCACTCCTGTGTTGCATCTGGCTGGTCACTTACACTGGGACACAGCTAATCCCATGCCATGGCATGTGCAGGTTCACAATCTCTGTGTGTAGCTGGGTCTTGGTAGGAGTGTCGCCTGGCAGCCATACGTGTCCAGGGCATGTGGCACATACCTGACTCCGTATGTAGCATATGTGTATTGACTGATTAACATGTGCTCAGTACAAATCAATAGTTGTTGTGGTGCACTCACTCTTCCTTCTCACTTCCAAATTACTGCAGAGCGCAGCCTCTTCCCCGACCAATTCCGGACTTGGCTGCCATGCGGGAGAATGACTGTATCCGGTGCTACCGCTTCCCCCAACCGTTGATTCTGGAGTTGACGGCGAGACTGGCACCACACCTGGAACCGCTGCACAGGTATCCTACAGCAATGACACCCAAGCTGAAGGTAATGGCAGCCCTACATTTTCTGGCCACGGGTACCTTTCAAAATACCATATCTCATGTTGGTGGCATGTCCCAGAGCATGTTCTGCCGTGTGCTGCATGATTTCTTCGAGGCCATGTTGCTTCACCTGGATGACTTCATCCATTTCCCAACCCCTGAAATGTTGACTGGGGTCAAGCGTGGATTCTATGCCCTGGGAGGGATGCCCCATGTCATTGGGTCCATAGATGGGACACATGTGGCTTTGGTACCACCACAGGCACAGGAGGTAGCGTACAGGAATCGCAAACACTACCACTCCATCAATGCCCTTGTGGTGTGTCTGTCCAACATGGTGATTTCACATGTCTGTGCTCGTTTTCCAGGATCAGCACACGATGCCTACATCATGAGGCGTAGCAGGATGCCTGAAATGATGACGCAGCTGCGCAACGAACGAGCATGTGTTGTTGGTGGGTACAGTCTGTCTGTCCTGTATTTTGCGTAGACTTCCTGCACGACCGCTTCTCCTGTCCTATGTATGTCCATGTGCTTTCCATGTAGGGGACGCTGGCTATCCCAACATGCCATGGCTGATCACACCTCTCCGCAACCCCATCACGCCGGCCCAGCTCCGCTACAACACCGCCCATGTCCGGACAAGGCGAGTGATCGAGAGGACATTTGGCCTCCTGAAGAGCCGATTCCGGTGCCTCCACAAGACCGGCGGCGCGCTCCCATATGCCCCGGCGAAGGTCTGCAAAATCTTCATGGTCTGCTGCATGCTGCACAACATGGCAGTTGAGAAAGCTGTGCCACTCATCCTGGATCAAGATGATCAGGACCATCCACCCGTGGAGGACGAAGGGCTTGGCAATGGGGCTAGTGATGTGGAGGACGTGGTTCCGCAAGAGGACATCCGGAGTCGGCTCATACGGGACTTCTTTGCTTAGTGGTGAGTACCAGTGTCTGTGTGTGCATGCATTGGTCCCCATGTGGCATGTGTTACGATGTGTGTGTCCATCTGCATGTATGCCACGTGAGTCTGAGGTGTGTGTGGATGTGTCACTGGAGTGATGGTGGCAGTGATGTGTATTTCCCCAGTCATAATTGTGACCTGGCATGTTGTCATCCTTACATGTGTCGAGTACATGCACATGCAAGTGGCTGTGATTTTTGTGGCTGACTTCTTGTGTGTCTCTCATCCCCAGGTACTTGCGCATGACGTCTGCTGGTTGCATTGTTGTGGCACTGCTATTCCTCATGGACACGTCATCGTGTGCTGACTCAGCGTTACACGCACGGACAAGTTTGGAAGTCTCCTTAGGGTAAGGGATGCTTCAGGGGTGTATTGGGTATGGCAGTTGTTTACGATGTATGCACACTGCCCCTGTCGATGTTTGGTTCCTCTGCAGACATGTCGCATCACCATGGTACACATTACATGCAGCTGGGTACACCTGAATAGATGGTCAGACTTGTTGACAGTCATCAGTGATGGGATTGTGAAATGTGATGATGGCATCAATGTGTGTTACACTGCCCTCGGACACATACGGTTTGCCTTGGCTTGACATGGTGTGGGACTTCCACATCAGCGGATCAATGGTGTATGGCAGTCTCTCCGTGAGCAGCAGGGGGTGTTTAGCTGTTAGCCGACACTTGTGTGCCAGTTCCATGCCTATCACGCATTTGGGCTGCAGAAGGGGGGTGCCAGTGTTGGACCCACATGTTACTCCACATGACCCGTTCATGTGTACTCCGAGTTGCCTCAGCAATCCCGAATACATGACTAATAAAGGTGTCCCTATGCCTCCAAGGTGCCTCTTCTCAGTCAATGCTGGTGTGTTGCCATGGTGCATCCGGCATGTCTGGCATGGTTTTCCGTGATAGTGGCAATGTGTCTATGTGTAGAGTAGCAAGATGCAAGCTGTTTGTGTGGCATTAGTCTCTGTATTGTGCATGATGTCCATGACTGTGTGGGTATTGTGACATGTGCCATCCCCATGCATCCAACGTTGGCCAGGCCACCATTCACTGCATCCACCTGACTCAAGCTTGCAGGACATGGTTCTGCCACCTGTCCACACATACCTGGGTGCCCCCCAGGACACTCCACATGATCCCTGACCTCTACGCATGGCTGTCGCTGTACTCAATCTGTCTGTCGGCACGGTTGTGCAGCCACCCCCTCAGCTGGTTGGGCCCATCACGGGTGTGTATGGTGCTCCATGTCTGTCTACTACAATGTGATGGATGTGGATGGTTGAAGTCAAATGAGAACTCAGGCATAGTTAGACTTTACAAGACACATGTAAGGTAATAATGCAAAATGTAGGCATCTTCTCTTTATGGTGTGACTTTTTATTTGGGTTGGGGTGGTGTTTTGACATGAGGGGCTTTCCGGGTGTGTGGAATCCAAAGTTCACTAGGGGAGTTGGTGTCCTTGCCATTTGAAATCCTCAGAGTCCATGCCACAGTCGTTGTCAACATTGGTCAGACAGTGACCAGCAAGTCCATGTGGCAGAGAATGTCTTTTGCTGCTGTGCTGCTGTTGCTCCAGTGGTCCAGGTGCCAGGCCAGGTGTCCTGGGAGATGGTGCTGTTGTGCCGACCCTCACGGTCTTTTCCGTGGTCGACCCGCCCTCCTGCGGGGACCCTCAGAAGCAGGCCGTGACGATGTTTGGGATGCTCCGTCGGATGTCTCCTCCTCCTCCCTCCCTGTGGGTGGTGATGTTCTACGCCTGCTGGCACAGGGAGGGTTGCCCATGTTGTCGGCCATCCAACGGAGTGTACTGTGAATTCCCGTGAACACCGTCACAAGCTCAGCCTGTCTGTCCTCCATCCTCCGTTGGTGTTGCAGTAGACAGGCATGTTGCTCCGCATGTTGCTGGGCCTGCTGGGTCTTGATCCCCTCGAGGATGGACACAACCTGGGCCATGCCCGTGGTGTCCTGCCGGTATGTGTCCAGGATGTTTCGGACATGGGAATATACCAGTTCCCCAGCCAACTGGTCAGGCAGGCGCCTCCGCCGTCCTCCACTCCCACCACCCCTGACCACTTGCACCTGGCCTGCCCTTGTGGGCACATCGGGTCTCCGGGACCCCTGAGGGGTGGCATTTGCATTGTCGCCTGCCTCCTCCTGGGTGCCCAGGACACCGTGTCCCTCCTGGCCAGCCTGGCTGCATTGTGGTGGTGGTGCAGGGATCCTGGGTGTCTCCTAGGATGTGGCAGGAGTGGGGGTGGTGGTTGGCCCAGTTGTACCTGACGCAGGTGCTGCAGGTCGTTGGACACCAGAGGGGCCAGGTTGGTCGGGGTCGGGTTCGTCCACAGAGTGGTGAGAGTCCTCGCTGCCGGTGGCTCCGTCATCTCGCCGAGCCGGGTCCTGTGAGTCTTCCCCCCCAGTGTTGGGGGGTGATCCACGACGTTGACCTGTGTGTGAGAGAGAAAATGTTAATTTTGTTCCATGCAACATCCATGTTTCATTGTTTTCAAAGTTGGCACGTTTCCTCTGGGAATTTGGATATGTCTTGCATTCCACTGACAGTGCACTTGTGCATGGGTATGTCCCTTGGCCACAGCTTTTGAGACTTTACCTATGTGTGGCACAGTCTTACTTGCTGCGTCAATTGTGACAGCAGTCAGCAGTGGAGTGGGCAGGTGTGGAGTGGTTCCACACACTTATCTAATGCAGGTAGCTGTCGTTGTGCTCGTGCACAGGTTGTGACATGGCCCTGTGTTTTGCCATGGAGAAGAGGGGGGGTTCTGGCACTGGCCACCCTTGTCTACATGCACGCAGTCCACCTGCTGAGGAGCAGACATCCCCACACCCCACATGGCTGATTTGCCCTCCCTGTGTGTCTGTTTCTCGCTCCCTCTCTGTCCCCCTCTCCCTCCCTCTGTGTGTCAGCCTCCTCCCTCTGTCCGACTCCCTGTGTCTCCCTCCCTCTCTGTCCCCCTCTCCCTCCCTCCGTGTGTCAGCCTCCTCCCTCTGTCCGACTCCCTGTGTCTCCCTCCCTCTCTGTCCCCCTCTCCCTCCCTCCGTGTGTCAGCCTCCTCCCTCTGTCCGACTCCCTGTGTCTCCCTCCCTCTCTGTCCCCCTCTCCCTCCCTCTGTGTGTCAGCCTCCTCCCTCTGTCCAACTCCCTGTGTCTCCCTCCCTCTCTGTCCCCCTCTCCCTCCCTCCGTGTGTCAGCCTCCTCCCTCTGTCCGTCTCCCTGTGTCTCCCTCCCTCTCTGTCCCCCTCTCCCTCCCTCCGTGCGTCAGCTTCCTCCCTCTGTCCGTCTCCCTGTGTCTCCCTCCCTCTCTGTCCCCCTCTCCCTCCCTCTGTGTGTCAGCCTCCTCCCTCTGTCCGTCTCCCTGTTTCTCCCGCCCTCTCTGTCCCCCTCTCCCTCCCTCTGTGTGTCAGCCTCCTCCCTCTGTCCGTCTCCCTGTGTCTCCCTCCCTCTCGGTCCCCCTCTCCCTCCCTCTGTGTGTCAGCCTCCTCCCTCTGTCCGTCTCCCTGTGTCTCCCTCCCTCTCTGTCCCCCTCTCCCTCCCTCTGTGTGTCAGCCTCCTCCCTCTGTCCGTCTCCCTGTGTCTCCCTCCCTCTCTGTCCCCCTCTCCCTCCCTCTGTGTGTCAGCCTCCTCCCTCTGTCCGTCTCCCTGTGTCTCCCTCCCTCTCTGTCCCCCTCTCCCTCCCTCTGTGTGTCAGCCTCCTCCCTCTGTCCGTCTCCCTGTGTCTCCCTCCCTCTCTGTCCCCCTCTCCCTCCCTCTGTGTGTCAGCCTCCTCCCTCTGTCCGTCTCCCTGTGTCTCCCTCCCTCTTTGTCCCCCTCTCCCTCCCTCTGTGTGTCACCCTCTGTCACCTCAGCCTAGCTTCCTGGGCACACACTGTTAGCAGATCTTCGAATGGCCCTTGGATTGTTGATGTGAGTTTGTTTCTGATCTCCAGGCACCCATTGGGTGTAGTGTGTGTGTCTGCACTGCTGCTGTAGTGGTGTGTGCTGCCACTCTTTCACAGTGTTGGCTGTTCATTAGCTGCTGTCATGTGCAAGAACGTGCCGTCACCCCCATGTTTTGATGCAAGGCGTCCGCCATTTGCTGGCGAGTCTTTCCTGTGTGGGGACACACTGTTTGTCTGGCTGTGACCTAGGCCATATGGGCAGAGGGCATTGTTGTCTGCTTCTGAGTTGCACTATGTGATTTTTGGGGCCCACACTCCCGCCATCCGGGTTACCGTGTCTTGTGTTGGTGTTTTCTGTGGCCTGTGACTTGACATTCTCCAGCTGGGTGCATGGGGCATGGTGGCGCTAGTGGCATGTGCGTGTTCATGGAGTGTGGTTGAGTCATGCGATAGCTTGGGGTGGTTGCGTGCCTGTTTGTGAGTTTGGTTGTGGATGACGTTCCCCCCATGTGAGGTGGGTTGTTTGTGTACTCACCCGGGTCTCGGAGTCCTTCTATCCGTCGACTGCCACCACCGGCAGTATGGCCATCACCCTCTCCTCCCAGGAATGGTATTCTACGCGTCTGCGGGGCGGCCCTCCTCCAGTGACGTTGGCCTGGTTGTGTTCGTCCTCATTTTGGCTCGGACCCTCCTCCGCAGATCGTACCACCTGGCTTGGCATTCATGCCTGGTCCTTCTGGTGTCCGCAACAGCATTCACAGCATCGACGATGGTCTGCCACATGGATGTTTTTTCTGAAATGCTGGTCTGTCTGACCAATGTTCCAAAGAGGTGTGGCTCAACTCTGAGGTTTTCATCGACAAGGACCTCCAACTCTCGGCTAGTGAACTTTGGATTCTTGTTAGTGGGCATGGTGAGGGGTGTGGGTGTGGATGGTGGGGGGGTGTGTGTGGATGGTTGTGGGTATGTGGGTGTGGTTGTGCAGGTGTGTGTGTGAATGTGATGTGGGGGTGTTTGTGAAGGTGTGTGTGTGAAGGTGTGCAAGTGTAAGGTGTGGTAAATGTTCTAGTATGGTGCTGCAGGTTGTCTGTGGGGTCTGGCAGCAGTGAGTCTGTTGCAAAGGCTCATGGTCTGTGTGTGTGGGCCCTTTTTATTGGTCCATTGGTGGGTGTGGCTGTGTTTGAAGTTTGGGTGGGTGTGTTTTAAGGAGTGGTTGTGTTTTGGGCCTCTGTTTTGGATTTTGGCAGTTGCAGGTCAGTGATTGTGTTGTTTTTGAGCTTGTTGGACATGTTTAGTGGCTTTGTGCCTTGCGAATGGTGTATTTTTGTGTTGTTTTGCTTTGTCCTGGTTGGGTACGTGCGTTTTTAGCGTGTGTACGGTGTGTACTTCGGGCATTTTGTTGTACAGTGCTGTCCTTGTGTCTGGCTTGGTACGACTCGTACATGCGCGATGTTGTGTGAAGGTGCTGGTGTTGGGGCCTGGGGTACGCTCCATACGTCCGCGGATGAGGGTACGGGTCGTACATACACGGGTCGGGGTACGACTCGAACGTACACGGGTGTACATGCACGGGTGGGGGTACGACTCGTACACGGGTGTACATACACGGGTGGGGGTACAACTCGTACACGGGTGTACATACACGGGGGTACGACACGTACACGGGTGTACATACATGGGGGGTACGACACGTACACGGGTGTACATACACGGGGGGTTGGACACGTACACGGGTGTACATACACGGGTGGGGGTACGACTCGAACGTACACGGGTGTACATACACGGGGGTATGACACGTACATGGGTGTACATGCACGGGTGGGGGTACGACTCGTACACGGGTGTACATGCACGGGTGGGGGTACGACTCGTACACGGGTGTACATACACGGGGAGTACGACACGTACACGGGTGTACATACACAGGGGGTACGACACGTACACAGGTGTACATACACGGGGGGTAGGACACGTACACGGGTGTACATACACGGGTGGGGGTACGACTCGAACGTACATGGGTGTACATACACGGGTGGGGGTACGACTCGTACACGGGTGTACATGCACGGGTGGGGGTATGGCTCGTACACGGGTGTACATGCACGGGTGGGGGTATGACTCATACACGGGTGTACATACACGGGGGTAGGACACATACACGGGTGTACATACACGGGTGGGGGTACGACTCGAACGTACACGGGTGTACATACACGGGGGGCACGACACGTACACGGGTGTACATACACGGGGGTACGACTCGAACGTACGGGGGCTGGGGGGGTGTTGGGCGCGTATGTGGACACTTGTCTCCATGGTTGCTATGGGAGTTCGGTGCGGACGGTGTATTTTCCATACGGTTGTAACATCGGACGCACGGGATGGATCGTGATTCCGCGGTCGGACTTCACTTTTCACATTTGTACGGTAAATCGTCCGGGGACGTGTCGGACACATTTTCCGACCCGAGGACGTGTGGGGAATGATTCCCAATGCGATTCGTATGGTCTTTTTCCCATGCGAATCGTAATTGGCAGTTTGTACGGCACTTGTACGATTCGTACGGTAAAAAGACCCGATACAAGTCGTACGGGCCATTTTTTTACCGGATCGTAATCGGCACCTTAAGTGTGTGGTGGACTTTCACTTTCCAGTTTTTAAACAAAGTTGTAAATTGCAAGTTACAGCTCACGGGGAGTCCAAACCCAGTGCCTAGTCTGTCCTCGGGATCTGACTGGATCATCTTTAGAGCACAGAAATCCACTAATAAGGAAGAAAATGGGAATATGAACTGAAAACTTCTACGATGCTCTTTCACCCAATGCACATTTTGGTGCTGAAAATATCAGACGATGGAATTCTGCAAAGGATAAATTAATCTGTAAGAAATGCACATTTTCTAACTGGATTTGAGAAAGGTTCATAATTTACCAAATAGCCAAATTCATGCTGTCCCACTATGGAGAATAGAGAACGCCTGCAGGCTTTTTTGTGATTTCAAAAGTGAATTGCCTGGAGGAGACAGAGACAAGCCTTATTGATTTCAAATGAAATCGGATTATTATTACGTATTACCAGATACGCTTCATAGTTGGCCTGGTGACTGATATATAGCTCCATAAATGTGATCCAGAGAGCAACAAAGAACAAATAAAAAACTCTTAAAGTGGAACTTCCACCCAACATGCTATTGATCTTTGAATGACCCACATAAACAAATGCCGGAATCACCTAGATCATATAATCACTTTGCCAGCCAGGCAATTGTTATAAGATCACAAGCGAGGGCTATTAAGTAAATACTTATATGTTGCACACGTCATAAAAACACCATTCCTGTACAAAATATGCAGTTCCTGAAATTATACTCATTATCCTGTCATAGCAGGGCATAAAATGGCATAAATATAAGTATAATAAATAATAACATCAGGGCTTAAACTGCAAGTTATAACATACATACATCAGCGCTGCTGAGCATCCTATGCAATCCTGAGTCAGTACGCAGTATACTGATAATGCAAGAATCTACATGACATACATTATATTATCAGGGCATGAGATGCAGCATAAAAACAAATGGATCATATCTGCTGCACATATTATGCAAATTCTGGCAATGTAGACCCACATACACCATAACATCAGGGCACAAAATGTAGCAGATTATGACCAGAGCATGTAAATCATGAGCATTGTGCAGGAATTACTATCCCTCAATCATCATTGCTCGCTAAAGATTTCCTATCTGAACCTGGGTGCAGCTTATCTGCACTCATATTAGGTATAATATGGTAGTTAGGGATCTCATGACAAGAATTGTATTCACCAGTAAAGGAGCCATGTTCCTCTTTCTAGACTTACTCTGGAACCCCGGGTTGATGACCCTTTTGCCTGCTTTGCAAGTGTGGAGGGGATCAAAATTATTAGCCAATTATTTTACAAATTCATGAACCCAAAGGACCACAGACTTCTAATTCAAGTTATAACATTTTATTATGAAGTCAAAAATAGTTGAACATATAAACACCTCAATACAAGAGTGTAGAAATACATGGGCACTTATTCAAATCAAAATCTACAAATAATATTTAAGCGGGGCAACATGCGCAGAATAGTCAATTCGAAAAATTGAGAAGCAAATGATCATAGAAACTACATCCAGAGTCTTCTTCATTGATGGATAATAGACACAACACTATCTGACCCTACATTACCTCTATCGTGGCATCCCTATTTCACTTTTACCAGCCAAGCCCTGCACGTGAAGACTTGCTAAGAAGCACACTCACGTTATATGGGTTGAGTGTCTTAAAGCTACAGAGGTCATTCTGTGATATTCTCCCCTCTCCAGGTAAGGCAGAAATCCCCCGGGCTCTGTCCCTATACTTAATACAAAAGGTGAATATCACACCCACAAATGCATCACATGAGTATTTCGTTCAGTTGTACACCACCTTGTAGGTAACTTTCCATGAAGCAATAGTGCGTCCAGGTTCTTACTCGATGACCTTGGTTCCCAGGCCTTTGCAGACACGAAAAACATCCTCCCTTGTTATCAGGTCCGCTTATTCAAGGGCATCCTCTCCTCCCTATATCTGACTAACTCCTGAAACAAAGACGTTATTCTAACTAACGAGAATGAATTCTTGCACATACAACTGAGACGTGAAAAGAAAAAGAAAACATTCCACAGACACATAAACTCTAACAGTTTCACTTAGAACAAACAAAGAGAAATGAAAGTTAGGCCTATCGAGTTCAGCTAACATAAGAATAGTGCCCGCCATTAAAATACAAACATATATCAATCATTAATATGCACACATTATATGAGCCTCTATATGAAATATTTGTTAGTCATGAATACACTTCAGAAGTATATAATTCACCTAAACACGTACATTTACTACTTTAATTATTTGATTACATGAAGAAATATCTATCACTTCACTTACATGTTATTACAATTCACCTTAATGTTAATACAACAATAGATTATATGTGGATGCGGACTCACCATGATTATAATGCACCCCTACAAAATAAAGAGCAAGTCTTCACGTGCTATCACCAGCAAAACCAAGGCACAGGAAATTCTGTGCACCTATTCCTTGTTTACTGTAATTTAGGCCACACAGTGAACCCACCCGAGGCTTCCCCTGTATACTATTAACCCCTTCCCCGCTCATGACGGAACCGCTCCGTCATGAGCCACGGTTGAACGGTTCCGTCATGACACGACCGTTGGCGGCCGCTCCGCCCACGCGGCGCTGTTTCCCCGCCGGTGCGGGGGGACAACGCAACTGGGCGGAGTCATGACGGAACCGTTCCGTCATGAGCACAGCTCAACTGTGGCTCATGACGGAGCGGCTCCGTCATGAGCACAGCGCCACCGCGCTGCCCCCCCGCACCCCCCAGCGCCGCGGCGGAATTCCCGCCACGGCGAAGGGGTTAAGGAAAACTGATACCCCTACAATTTTATTAATTTATTTTATTTATTTATTTTATTTTGAAAGTTTTATAAAGCGCGACCATGACCCTTGAGGGTATCAGAGCTCTTTACAGATAATGCATCACGATGGTTATGGGCAAACAAAACAGAATAAGCAAGGCAACAAAATCGACAAACATTATCCTGAGGGAAAAACAGACACAACAGAATCGACAGTGCGACAGGATCACAGTCTCATGAACCAGGTGGCTGGGCCAGAGTCAACGGGTATGGACCCAGAACCAGATGTAGGAGCCAGGCTAAGGAAGAATTGTCTTCATCAAGAGCCCCTTGACTTCTTTTTTGAAGAAGACCGTGGGGGGGTTCACCCTGACTTCGGGTGGAAGGGAGTTCCTGATCCTCGGAGCCATCCCTGAGAAGGTTCGGTTATAGGTCTTTTTTTTCTTTAATTTTTGTGGTTTTAGCAAAAGGGTGCTGGTACTTCTGGAGGCTCTACAGCCGCAGGAGAGCTCAAGTTTCCGAGCAAGGTACAAGGGGGTCTTGAAGTGGATGGCCTTGTGAGCCATGCATGCAATTTTTAACTGTATCCGACCTTCATATGGAAGCCAATTGAGGTCCCTCAAGTCCGGAAAGATGTGGTGGTATTTATTTATGCCAGTTAGGAGCCTAGAAGCGGAACTGATGGGAAGCCTAAGAGGAGCCGTCCTCACTATAGGCAGGCCATAAAGTGTTGCGCTACCATAGTCCAGCTTTGAGATCACTAAAGCTTGAACTGCAACCTTTATGTCATGAGCAGGGAGAAAGGGTTTGATTTTCCTGAGTAGGCTGAGTTGAAAGTTCGCTCCTTTGGTGAGGGAACTGATGTGCTTCTGCATGTTCAGACTTTTGTCCAGAATGATACCCAGAGAAGATGCAGAGTCCACGAGGTGCAGTCTACAGTTAAGAGCAGTCAGCTGATTCAGCCATTGCAGTGGATTGGTTGTGGGGTGAGACCAGTAAGAATTCCGTTTTAAGTGCATTCAGGTGATTACTTGTCAACCAGCGTTGTGTTTCCAGCAGGACTGAGTTGAGGGACTGAATATCTTCGGGGGAGGCGATCTTCAGGTATAGTTGGGTATCATCCACGTACGTATGATAATGAATGCTGGATGATTTTAGAATTTCTGTCAGAGGCTCCATGAACAGGTTAGAGAGTGTGGGGGACAGTGCTAAACCTTGGGGAACCTCCAAGGTGACCAGTGCAAGATGTGACAAAGAGTGGTTCACCTTGAAGCTTTGGGATCTGTTGTGAAGAAACGAAGAGAACCAGTTTAAATCCGGCCCAGACAACCCCATCCTATGTTCCAGGAGGTAAATTAGGTGATCGTGTTTGACAGTATCAAATGCTGACGAGAGGCCAAGAGGGATCAATAGACACGATTGTGCTCCAGCATTCTAAGCGCATCATCCACGATGTGTGTTAGCGCCGACACCGTACTATGACCTGGGCGAAAACAAGATTGGCATTGGTCCAGGAGCTGGAAGTGGGCGATGTGATGACAGAGTTGGGCGAGCACACATCTCTCCACGAGTTTTGCTAAGATGGGGATGTTGGTGATTGGGCAAAAGTTAAGAAGGTCCGTGGGATCAGCATTTGGTTTCTTTATGATCAGGGTAACTTGACCTAATTTAAGGCAATCCGGAATAGCACCTTGCATAAGAGAAGCATTGACGATCATCGTCCAGAATGTTAGTAAGGAGGATCTCACTTCAGGGAACAGGTTAGATGTCAAAGGGTCGTTGTAGTGATTGGACAATGTCTACACAGCATTTTACGTATAGTGGGTTTATCCAAGGTTTGGAACAGACTCCAAGAAGCATTGTTTTCAGGGAGGAAGGGCTGTGAAGGGTCAGTGCTAGTCGACACTGAAGGACGTAGGCGTAGGGTGTTCAGCGGACCACTCGGAAGGTGATCACAAGCCAAGTTTAATTCCATCTCAATCTTAGTAGACTTATCAGTGAAGAAAACAGCGAATTCTTCGCAGTTCGGGAGCGTCCCTTGACCCAGAGAGGAGAGGTTAGGATGATTGTAAGCTTGGGACTTGATGAGTTCGAACCATTTTTTTGGACTTTTTTTGTTTTATCTAGTTGAGTTCTGAAGAAGGTGGCCTTCGAGCATCTGTTGCGTTTATTGTATGTGCTTTGCAAGGATCTCAAATAACAAAGATGTTCAAGGGAGGGATGCGATCGCCATTTCCTTTCTGCAAGTGTAAAATTTCTTTTTTCGGCATTAAGATTATCTTTGAACCACGGTTTGGAGCATTTAGAGGACACTCGTTTAAGCTGAAGTGGTGCTACTGAGTCAAGTACATAAAGCATTGCGTGGTTATAGTGGGCCGTCAGGTCATGGACATCCAACATGTTCAAAGGGGGTGGCAAGATGCTATCACAGAGCGCTGTCAGGTCTTGCGATTTGATGTTCCGTAAACAATTTTTCAACTGTTTTGGGTTCTTAGGTTGGGATCTGCTTGCTCTTAACGATTCAAGGACGAGGAAGGTGATGCAGTAGTGGTCCATCCAGCCACATGGAAGGATTCCAGGAGGAAAGAATTGGGCTTACCAATGACCAGATCTCGAGTGGCTCCTTTGTTATGCGTAGGGCTGTCACATAATTGGGTAAGGTTAAGGTCAAGTAGGAAGGATTTGAGGCTGTTGACAATCACATCATTTATATTATTCCAGTGGAGGTTGAAGTCTCCCATGAAGATCTGAGTGCCCTGGAAATCCGCATTAGATGAAATAATGTCCATGATCTGTTCTGTGAAGGGAAGGCTATCGCAAAGGGGGTGGTAGAACGTATGCAGTTTGCATGTGTATTGTTGCCCCCAGTCACTTCAATGCATAGATATTCAGAAAATGGCAGGAGGTCGGCCTGAATGACTTTCACTATAAGTTTACTACGATATAGGCATGCAATGCCTCCCCCTTAACCACTAGTTCTAACCAACCTAATGATATCAAAGTTGGGAGGCATTAAAAGGTCCAGGGGAGTGGCTGAGTCATTTAGCCAAGTTTCCATCAGCATTAAAAGGTCCAGGGGAGCGGCTGAGTCATTTAGCCAAGTTTCCATCAGCATTAAAAGGTCAAGATCTTGGACAAGGATGAGATCTGCAATATCCGCAGCGTGTTTAACAGCTGATCTGCAGTTTAGGAACGTGCATTTGAGACTAACGGGGATGTCCGTTGATGGGGGTAGCGTAGCAGTGACTGTCTTGAGGTTGTTCACATTTAAAGATCTTGTATTTGGCTTAGGTTCCCTGAAGGGATACTACCTATGATATTTTTAAAAGCGACAAGATCTAAAACTACCACCAATGTTGCGTAGGGGAATGCTGGAGAAGGAATGGAGCCACCCAGCGAACATGCCTTTTAGGTCCAGAATTGCTGAAATAATCAAAGTAGTCAAGAAACAGTTCCCACATCGCAGCAGTGAGCCACTGTCCTCAAGGTAGGAGCGCTGGCTCCATGTGTGAGCCCTCTTTGTGCTTGGAACAAGCATAGAGTCAGTCTGCACACACTGATGATGCCGGTTGGGGAGCGCTCGCAGGAAGGCAAGAGCGCTTCCCCTCCCACCCTCAGCCGGTCTCAGCACACATTTATTGCTCATGGTGGATCTCTCTGCGGGGAGGTTGAGCGCAGCATCTCTGATACTTGGCTCACGGGAATGCCGATGTCGAGAAAGAGCGTTTTCCTTCACGTACAATACTGAGTTTCAGGAAGCACTTGGTAGGCAACATTTGCTGTCATTTGCTTATTTAGCAAGGGTGCTCTCATGGCACGGAGAGCGAATACTTGATGTATTGCTCGGTGATGCAAGCTGGACGGCAGCGACCAGGGAGGCGCTCCCTTCCTCAGTGGCATTCGATTTGTTGACACCCAATCTAGCACGGGGCAGTTCACAGCATGCTGGGCCCATTGCACTCGGGTCACACTGGAGTTAGAGCATAGAGGCAGTTCTTGCTCCGGCAATGTCTTTGATGATCCTGAAACATGGGGGTGTGCAGGGGCAGCTGACAAGCCCCTTTGAGTCACTCTGGAGGCAGTCCTTAGTTCCTTGCTTGCAGGCAGAGGCCATCAGGCAGCAGGGTGGCTCAGCAACGCAGGCAGCAGTTCTTAGGAACAGTCAGGCCCAGCAAAGTGGCAATCCTCTTAGCCCAACAGCCTTTACTCCGGAAGGTCCAGTAGTGAACTACCAAAGTGGGGTCAGAGCATCCGTACTTATACTCTTAAAGTCTTTGTTCTGGGGGCACTTCAAACAACTTTTAGAAGTGCACAACACCCCCATTCACTCCCCAGTCCTGGCTCCAGATACACTACAGGGGGGTGAAGACAGCATTGTGAAAGGTAAGCACAGCACTATTCAGATGCAGGTGACAACTCCTCCCACCACTCTAAATGCAGACCAGGTCCATTCAGCCAACTATGAAAGCCAATCATACCAAGTTTAAAGGAAATAACACATGCACTTTAGCACTGATTAGCAATGATAAAGTGCCCAGAGTCATAAAACCCAAAAAACCAGGTCAGAAAAATACAGGAGGAAGGCAAAACGTTCTGGGATAACCATGCAAAAAGGGCCACGTCCAACAGTGCTTCATCTGTGTTATTGGCGGTCCTCAGATGTCCTGTATGAGGCACCTAAGAGTTTCCCCTCCTTTTCCTCTCCGATGCTCAAACTGTTACAATTATCCGTTACCCTCACTGGACTATTTTAACTGCAAGTTCTGAGCTTACGAAAAGGTGGTACTGCCCTTTTACTTGAATCTCTGCTAGTGTATTGAAATGTGAAATCTTTTAATTGAAACATTTGCCATGGTTAAATGCATTTAATGATGTGTCATATTTGTTCTACATGTTCTTGTTTTGTTTTGTGGCTCATTCTTGGTCATATGTTGTCGTCTGTGACTAAGTTGTCATACATGCATGATTACTTCACATGACTAAACAGTTACGTCTACATATCTCTTTGAAACACTGTTTTTTCTCTAACCTTCTTATGAGAAGTGATGTTTTTTGGCTGTGCTGTGTCATTTGCCTTTCAGTTGGTCGTCTTGTGTGCTGTGTGCAGCTGACTTCAAGGCTCAATTGAAGTAGGTTTTCCTACCTATTTGTATATGTTTTTAGTTTTACATTTATTTTATGATAAAGCTTGGTGAAAACCCTGACCAGCGGGTGAGAGAGTTTTTTTTGCATGAGGGTATATTAGTACATAGTCCATCTGAAATAAAGCATTTAACTTTCTAGCATTAAGACTGAGAAAGTCAAAAAGTTGACTTTTTTGTGTTACCTTTGTCTTATACTTGATGAACCCATGGATATATCTATGAGAGGGTTGTTTCACATTTGCACCATGCAACGTGGTACATGCGTGAGGAGAAGCTTTAAGACAGATTTTTGAAGCCACGGAAAGCCACTTTGTGCGGATGTGAGTGGCTCCTAAAATCTGGAGTAACGCACAAAACATGTTGCATTACTCTGCACTGGGAAGGCATTTTATGGGCGTTATGTGGGTAACTCACATGGTTTTTGACACATTACTGGATTTACATGACCTTGTAAACCTTGTTATGCGCCGAAATGATACGCTTCCCCAAGAGAGTCATAACGAGGAGAAATATCTTTATTTCACCCTGTTACTTCCTCTTTCTATGTGTGCTACATTCTGCAGCACACTTAGATCGCAGAATATGCCTGTCAGGATTGTTTTTGTGCAGAAAGGTGCCTTCCTGCACAAAAACAATCCTGTATGCAATGTAGGCATCGTTGCACTATGGTGCCTGCCTTGGCGCTATGCAGCCCATTGTGCGCCAGTGCAGTGAAAGAAACAGGAATGCACCGTATGCCTTAAATACGGCACATTCCTGCCCTTTTTCAGTGACGCAATGCAGGTGATATGTTGCAATTTACTGGACCAGTTTTTCATATATTTGCCCACAGTCTTATATGCAGGGCACAATTTCAGAAGAAGCCAAATTAAGAATACATATCTTTTTGTGTTCAAAATCAAATGGGCTACTGCGTGAAGGACAGCTGTGAGAAGAGCAAGGCAAGATATGGGAATGCCTGTCCCTAGCACATTACCATAGTCAATATAAGACATAACTAGGGATTATAAACAAAAATGGGGGGAGATGGAGGTAGACGTTAGGTTTATCCTCCAGACTGTGTATAGTTATTAAAGAATCTGTAAATGACAGATCAGAGAACCTAGCCAAAGGGAAGGGCTTTCACTAAATGTGCGAAACAATGCCCTGAATCTAAGAAGAGAAAATTCTCTTCTTGAGTCCCCTCATTCACCAACGGTTGCCCCTAGGTGACATGCTTCATAGGATTGGTTTTCTCATGGAGTGGTATGCATGGGGCTGGTCCCCATGTGGTCCTGAAGAAGAGCTTTATGGGACACCTTGAAACATGTCAACCAAATACTAGGGATAGTATACACATAACAGTTACTCTTCCTACCTACTATTAACCGCTTTTTATCCATACCAACTAGGAGCAGGAATAAATTAATCGCTCACTAGCTAGATATTTTTTAGCAGCACCATCACCACTCCCCCAAACATTTTTTCACAAAAAAGTGCTCCTACGTAGTTCCGCAAGTTGCAGCATGCCCCAGACCGTAACTATCTGGGATGGCCCCAATGATGAAGCATGTCACCTAGGGGCAACCCATGGTGAGTAAGGGGACTCAAGAAGAGAATTTTCTCTTCTTAGATTCGAGGAGTTGTTTTGCACATTTAACGGAAGCCTTTCCCTTTGGTTAGGTTCTCTGATCTGTCATTTACAGATTGGTTAATAACTATAACTAGGGATTAGACAGTCAAATTTAGGTCTTCTTTTACATGAAAAGGCTTCCGATTGTGGATTAGTTTTATTTGCTTTCTGGTCAACTTATTGAAGCCTGTGTTTTACACTGGTGACGCTGTTTGGTGACAAACCCCTGGTTTTGATTCTTTTCTTAATTCCTGACACTGGTTAAGGGTGAGCAGGGGTAATTCTGTCTTCTGTGGGTTTAACGTGGGTAATATATTTAACATCCAGTTCTTAATTTCCTTATGAGGAGGTTTAGGGTCACCTTCCTACACATAAACAATCAAAGGCGTTTTGCTTTTTCCATGTTTTCTGCACAAGGCAGGACACATGAAAAAAGCAAAAACGAGGAGAAATAAAGCATTTCTACTCTTTTCGCCAAGTTAAGACCAGGTTTTCCCTAGTCTTAATTTTGGCGCTGCTTCCTATTTATGCTGCCCTTGCAAATAGGGGGAAGCGTCAAAATCAGTGGGAGTTGCGGTGGAACACCCACCTCAACACCCACTGCCCACCCCTTTCATGCTAAGCATAGCATTAAAGGGGGCCTTATTTACAGGACAGCGTTAAGCCACATGAAGTGGCTTAACGATTCCTTGTAAATAAGGCAAAACCCCTATCGCCATGGAACTGTCACAAAAAGTGCCATTCCCGTGGCGATTGGGGGTTGTACCTATGCCCCAAAGTGTCTAAACCATCTAATAGGTGGAAGAGGTGTGGCGCAGTGGCCATGATTCCTGACTCCGGACCATGGGGTTCAGGGTTCGATCCCCGCTGCTGGCGGTAGGTTAGCCCAGCACTTTGTGACTCTGGGCAATAGCTTGCTTAATCTTACCTCGGGCCCCCAGAGTTGGGACATCTCTCCGGAGGTAGCTGTGCGCTTTACAAATGCTGTTATTTCATTTAATGAATAGATACAGTTTACCACTTTCAGGTCATGGCTAATGGAATAACTAAGATGCAAGAAAAGCTAGATGAGTCAACATAAATACATGCTTCTTCTGCGCCAAGCCTGCATTTCAATCTCTACCTGCATAGTCTTCTACTGAGACGCAGAGAGAGGATCACAGGTGATGTCTATAGTCCATTAGTCATCCCACATAACTCAATTATTCACACCAAAGAAATTAACAGGGGTCCCAGAAAATGAGCTAATTTGTTTTGCAGCAAAATACGTTTCTTTTTTGGTCAAAATCACAAGATTGCATAACAATACCATGAAGGTTTCTTTTATTTTGTCATACCTAAAGAAGGAAGTCACAATGTTGTGGGATACTCCCCTTATCTTAAACGAGAGCCCCTAGAAAGATTGTGCCATTTCAAAATATATGGGGCAATATTCAGCAAAAAATTTAGTAAGCAAGTAACACACACCAGGTTATTGAGTTTAAGACAAGGGTCCTGCGATCTAGTGACTTACATCAGTCAATTTCAGTAGTTACAAGCAGATGCAGGGTAGATGGATTAAGCATAGGCTCCCGGTCAGCAGATAGAGTCTGGCTAACTAGAAGCAACTTCAGCTGATCTGGACCCTGGTTGGTGGCCTCTGCTGGAGTGTATCTTAGCCCCAAGCGCTGTCCATGAGTTCCAGTGAGCCTTTCAAGTGACAAAGAGAAGCTGCTCAAGACAGTTTGAAAAATGTTTGGACTTCTAAAACTCCCCAGAGCATCAGCCAAACTTTGTGGCAAAAGTTGACCCACTTCGATGTGACCTCGTCGACTACAGCCTCAGACTTGCCCCTATGAAATATTTTCAGCATCGTTAAAATGAACTAAGGGCCTGATTTAGATCTTGGTGGATTCGTTACTCCGTCACAATGGTGACTAAAATCCAGTTCACCTAAATACAAATCCCATAGGATATAATAGGATTTATATTTCGGTGAACAGGATATCCATCACCGTTGTGATGAAGTAAGCCGTCCGCCAAGATCTAAATCAGGCCCTAAGTCCAAACGGTAGAAATCTTCCCAAAGGTGTGAAAAACATTTGCCCAATGCAAGGAATTTGTTACCCGTAAAAATTAATTCTCCAGCTCACGACCTTTCCCGTCAAAACTGCTGGCTTCAGGTGGACCTCATCTAGTGGCTATCCAGCTTCTAGAGGACTTCACCTGTAACAGCTGACCCTCTTGCCCACTGACTTCCATTTCAGAGAATAAATGCCACGGTAAAACCGTCATATGGGACAAGTCTATTTGGCTTATCCAACTGTTCTCCATCATGGGCATCATGACCCCTTGGCTAGGAACTGGTCACCTGTGAACAGTAGTTCTCGTTGGTATTTGGTCGTTTTTGTGGTAGTTCTCGTTTACTTAATATACTTTTTCTCTTAAATCTTTCAAAATGAATATCTATGGTTCACCTTATTAGATTTTTGTCATTTTGTTGTCATTTATTTCATTACATTTTACTCTATTTTTATAAGTTGGAGTGGATTTTTTATTGTGTTATGTTTTTAACTTTTTAACAGTTTCGGTACTTGTGGTAAATAATTTAATTACCGGGACTTAATTTGATACGGAAACATAATAAAATAGCTCAGTAAATAAGAGGCAGAATCCGTGGTATTAGAGGTTCGGAATGGGCTTTATTCCAATGGTCGATTATAATCGGTTGCTCCAAATTCCATCACCACGAAGGTTCAGGAAGTGAAGTACATACATTATTGACAATCAATTACTTTTATACAATAGGCATTACAGTGAAGCAAATACAAGAGGCGTAACAATTGATAGTATGGATAATATATTCGTGCGTAGCAAAAATAGGCGTAACTGGGTGTGATGAAAGGACGTCATTAGATGTGATGTCATAATAGGGTGGTTCTATGAAAGAATTTCGCAATGTCAGCAGAAATACTTGGCAGAAATGCGCGCGCAGCAGCATGACGTGTGATTGACGTGCAACTAGGGGGTGAAGGGGACTTGACATTTAGCTCTACATGTGGCGACAGAAGTCTGGAGGGTCAAGTCAACCTAATCCCAAATCATATCTAACATCCTATGTTTAAAGAACTAAGTTATCCAAAAGAGAGGTCTTCTTAGAGTAGAATCTTATTCTATACTGACTATACTGACTGCTAGTGCGTGTACAAGCGTCTAAGTGTCTACACTAGATGCGAGGGCGGAAATCTTCCATAGCAATAGGGCTATGAATTACTTGTATAAAGACAGAGAAGCCGGGCCTTTGCTCGGTAGCTGGAAGAATGTTTACTTAAACTACTAGACAGGAATGCATCGGGCAGGGAGCGGAGCAGATAATTTCGAAGGTGAAATACAGTTTTTGGCAAGCAGCAGGCTGATGTCAGGCTTCGTGAGCCGCGCAGAGAATGAGACAAAGTTCATGGTCACAGATGCAGGCTCAGACTGGAGCTTTCAGAGGCAGAAGGCAAGAAGAGTTTGATGACAGAATCAGGGCCTACTTGCCTGGACTGTAAAATGGCATAGGTGAACCATATAAAGCCGGTGGCCTTTCATACTTAGGAATGGAATATCCGGCCTATTCATGGCGGATCTGACAGAGGACATGTTGACGGTGGACGCACATGTGTTTGCGTCTTCATAACTGGAACTGGAGGGGACATACATGTATTTGTGGTTCATACATGAAACCGTTGGGGTCCAAGATAGGGGACATAACTGATCAGAAAAATCCATATTTCCACATTCCCTCCTTGTCCCCTACTTGCCCGTTAAGAGATATCAATCTTCATCAATCCATTGATCTGTTCATATAGCATCATTTGTTCTTCTTTCTTCTTCCGTGATGAATGAAATCCTGGTGGTGGAATACACGATGTGGCACACAGACCACAGATCGCTGGTCCACATTGTAGACATAGACAGCAACTGAATAGTATGAGAAGGCCAATACCTAGGAAAGATAGGACCTTCCATCCAAAGATAGATAATACACTCCAAAACCAACCGGACCAAGTCCAGGTGCCTGGGTTCTGGTGTATCTGGCTTACAATCTTATGAAGGCGAGTTATGGCTTTATATACAGATGGCGAATTTTCTGGTATGAAAATGCAACAGCTTGATCCGATGACCCTACAAGCTCCGCCCCTATCGGCCAGGATGACGTCAAGGACAAGACGATTTTGAAGCACAACAATCCGCATAGCAGACTGCTCTTCTGTTAAATTGCCTAAGGCGGAAATAGTTTCGTTCACTATTGCTTCAAGGGTTCTAGTTAATCTACGTATCAGCTTACTATTAGTAACGGTACCTATATAGGGAAAGAGACCTTTATTGAAATCTGTGTATTTTTCCCATGCTGTTTCAGTGTAATCGACTATTGGGAGATCTCTCCTTACTCTATTATTTACTAGATGAGTGTTTCTGTGATAATCAGGAGGAGCTAGAAAAACAGGTGGCAAAAGGAATCCAATATAGCAAGTACCATCCCAATCTAGAGGCAAACGTACATATGCCGTCTGACCACATATGAAATAAGAATGGCGGGAAGCTCTAAATGTAGACTTGCCTTGATCACTAAATTCTACTACAGTGGTGCATCTACTATGGCCCATATGTATGGAACCATTCTTTCTTACACATAATTCACCTTTTACTGGAAATATTGACATAGCGGGCAAAATTGGAGTAGCTTCGGATTCGACATTTAGGATCATAAGATTAAGCGTAAAATTACCTAATCCATACACTTCATTTTCTAGATCAGTTCCTGTTCTCTGGGGAAGTCCCTCCTTGTTAGGGTAGCAGACCTTAAGCAAAACTAGGTTCAAATTTCCCCATACCCAGTTATCTTGATAAACTGCAGAATTCGAATCTAGAGAATTAATTAAACTAAACCATGCTCCACAGGAGCCGTTGTGTGTGAACGGGTATGGAAAGAGAGGTAGAATTCCTTTATAATTCTGATAGGGAGGGAGTCGGCCACATATCCAACAATTTGTAGCATTGCTAACCTGATGGGAATGATGTAACATACTAATAAACGTGTTATTGCGCAGCGCAAATCTATAAGACAACTCAAGCGGAGGTAATTCACTAAAAGAATGTTCAGCAGTAATATTATAAACATGTCTAGAAATAGGATAATATATGTGCAACAATATACTTGCAGTAATTATTAAAAGACTTAAGAAAAACAAAATTAATAACGTCACTATGCAATGACTACGCAGTGATTTACAGTACGCCTGTCGTTTCAACATTTTTCAGGTGTGGTTTCTATTCAGGTCCAA
The DNA here is from genome assembly GCF_964204655.1 of Triturus cristatus. Lineage (NCBI taxonomy): Eukaryota > Metazoa > Chordata > Amphibia > Caudata > Salamandridae > Triturus > Triturus cristatus. The sequence continues at coordinate 136,127,793 of NC_140589.1, read as the reverse complement.
GGGATACATGTCAGAGACAATTCAACCGCTTCACCTTGGAGAGGACTTAAACAATCAAATTGCTTGACTGATTGGACCTAAGTTTCAGTTTATACAGTTCGGAATTACTCTTTTCAACAAAAGGAAGTTTTGAGTCAATGGGTGAAGACACACGAGGTGTGGTATTCACATCTGATTGTAGTCCATGAAATTTCTTGATATGACTTGAATGAATCCAGCCTTTTCTGCCCTCGATCTTCACGGCTGTCCTTGTGGTGAGCAACACCAGCTGAGGCGACTTCCACCTAGGTTCCAGCTGAGTCTTTCGATCAAAGTTCCTCACGAGGACCAAGTCTCCCGGAACTACGTCATGGGGTTTCACCTCAGTGTTGTCAGGAAAAGCTGCAGCTACCTGTGAACGACAAGATTGTAGTGCAGACATCAAGGAAGCCAAGTAATCTGTCAGCATATTACAGTCAATATCAGTTATTTTGCGTGGTATAGGCGTCCCCCACATATTTGGTGGTCTGCTGAAGATCACTTCATACGGGGATAGCCCTGTTCGAGAGTGTGCTACCATTCTCATGTAAAAGAGTGCAACTGGTAATGCTACTACCCAGTCGACACCTTTCTCTCTGCATATTTTGGACAATCTGATTTTCAGTATCTGATTATGTCTTTCTACGAGACCTGCTGCCTCGGGGTGTCGGACACAGTGGAACTTCCACTGATAGCCTAACAAAAGTGAAATGTGTTTCATTAATTCGGATGAGAACGGCTGGCCGTTATCTGAGTGAACAACACGTGGTAAACCGTATCGTGGGAAGAATTCTCGAACCAACTGTTTGGCAGTAGTCGGGGCAGTGTAATCTGAAACCGGGTATGCCTCCGTCCAACGGGAAAGAGCACAAACAACTACGAGAACATATTTGAATCCTCGACATCGTTCCATCTGGATATAATCCATCTGGAGGACTTCAAAAGGGTGATCAGGAGGATGAAATCCACCCTGTTCTACGGGAACGCTTTTTCCTGGGTTGAACTGGCAACAGATCATACAGGTACGAACCTTTTGTTTGGCTGCTGCTCGTAAATGTTTATTGAACCAAATGTGTTGAATGCTGTCTAGCATAGCTTTTTCTCCTAGATGTGCGGGACTATGTACGGTGTTAATTATAACCTGGACCATTGAATCAGGAAGGAACCACACAGACTTTTCCTTCATCATCCATCCTTGATCCGTTTGGATCCCTCCTAATTCAGTCCATTTCTTTATTTCGTCTGGTGTAGCATGTGTCTGTATGTCAATTACGTCAAGAGTAGGATCTTTAACCGTCATACAATGTGTTGGCGTCGGGACTATTGTCTTTGTCATGTCGGATGTTTGAGTTTGAGCAGTCTGTTTAGCTGTTCTGTCAGCTAGATCATTGCCTTGAGAAATGATATCAGTAACTTTCGTATGAGCTTTACATTTCATAATTGATATTGCAGTGGGTAGATGTATCGCATCTAATAAGGCATGAATGAGGGGTCCGTGCTGAATGTGGGTGCCGTGAGAAGTTAAATAACCTCTCTCTCGCCACAGCACGCCGAAGTCATGTACAACTCCGAATGCATAACGTGAATCAGTGTATATGTTGACTTTTTTATTTGTGGCTTGAATACAGGCTTGTGTCAGAGCGATGAGCTCTGCGGCTTGAGCTGACAAGGTATTTATGCGATTTGTTTCAATGACTTCAGTATCTGTTGTGACTGCGTAAGCAGCCACTAACTCTCCTGTACTTGTTCTCATACATGAACCGTCTACATACAACGTCAGGTCTGGGTCTGGCAATGGGACATCGGTTAAGTCTTGTCTGGGTTTCGTCGTAATTGTAATAACTTCAATACAGTCATGGGCTAGTGGGTCTGTTCCGATCACAGGTAAAAGTGTGGCAGGATTCAATGTGTTACAGCATCTGATTTCTATATGTGGCTGAAACAATGTTAACTCGTATCCTGTAAGTCGCGCTATAGTCAAGTGTTGTGTTTGTGTTCTATTCACAAGAACCTCTACTGCATGTGGTACTTGAACTGTCAATGGATGTCCTAACACTATGGCATCGCTTTGTCTGATTGCTAAAGCTGTCGCTGCCACTGATTTTAGGCATGCAGGCAAAGCCTGAGCTACGGGATCTAATGTACTAGAAAAATAAGCACATGGTTTGTGTGCTCCTGCTTGTTCCTGTGTGAGTACTGACAAGGCAGTACCTTCGCGTTCTGTAACAAAGAGTGTAAACTGTTTACTGTAACATGGCGTTGCTAAGACAGGTGCTTGACATAAAGCTTTCTTTAGGCTTTCAAAAGCTTGTGTATGTTCCTGAGTCCAAGGGAGAACAGTCGATGTGGCTGCCTCCTGTGTTGTCAACTGAATGAGTGGTTTTGCTAGAAATGCATACTGAGGAATCCACTGCCTACAATATGAAGTGAGGCCTATGAAAGCCCGCACCTCCTTTTGTGTCTTGGGTATTGGCATGTTAGCTATTAACTGAATGCGGTCGGGTGTAAGCTGCCTTCCCTCCTTGGACAGCGAGTGTCCAAGATAAACAACTCGCTGGACACAGAATTGCAGCTTAGAAGGGGACACCTTGTGCCCCTTTTCGGCTAGAAATTGTAAAACTGTCAGTGATGCTTTCTCACATTCGGGTTCGCTTCTCGCGGTGATCAGCAGATCATCGACATATTGAAGCAGAGCAGTGTTAACTGGCATGTGGATACTGTCGAGTTCTCGTTTCAGTGCTTGGCTATAGATGCTGGGGCTTTCTGTAAATCCTTGAGGTGCGCGAGAGAATTTAAAGCTACGTCCATTTAAACTAAATCCGAACAAATATTGGCTTTCCGGATCTATTGGGACGCTGAAAAAGGCATTCTTGAGATCAATTACAGTAAAGAATGTTGCTTCGGAATCAATAGCTGTCAGTAATGACGAGATATCTGGGACCACAGGGAATTGTGGCACAATGCACTTGTTTAATTCGCGCAGATCAATAACCAATCGATATACTGGCGGGGCCTTCGGATCTGTTCGTTTAAGAATCGGAATTATCGGTGAATTACATATATTGGAGTCTGTTTCCACAACCACTCCTTGGGCAATGAGCTCGTCAATGATTTGCAGTAAAGCCACTACAGCATCTGGTGGTAACTTGTATTGTCGCATTCGTGGTAGTACCACTCCTGCCTTTAGTGTTACTCGATATGGTGTAATATTCATGCAACCAACATCAGTAGGGCCTTGTGCCCATAGATGTGTAGGTAAAGTCTGCAGTCGGGGATCCATGTCTCTAGACACATAGTGACCTTTAAAATCACGTAAAAACAGTCTTACTCCTTCCGGAGAACAACATATTATAGCTCCTAGAGCTTTCAGTGTTTTTATTCCTAACAAGTTTTCTGGGCATGACTTAGTAAGCAATAAATCTGTAGTTCGGGTCAAAGGTCCTATCGTAAGTGGAAGAGGTTGTGACACTTCATTAACAATAGGTTTTCCTGAAAAACCAAGGGAAATATTCTGTGAGCCTGAGAGGGGTGCCCCTGGAACTTCACTACGTTTTATAGTTGTTCGACTTGCCCCTGTATCGAGTAAAAATTTTCTGTCTTGGCCTAATAATTCACTATGTATATAAGGTCCTTCTTGATCTACAGGGATCTTGATAAGGGGTAAGTCAACTTCCCTCTCTAGGCTGGTTCATGCGTATCGTTGATAATCAGGATAGTCGTACTGTGCGGTCTGGTACAGTTGTCGTGTCGTGGTTTGGGTGGCAGCAACAGGCAGCGCTGGTGCAGCCGGCACAAACTGTATAGACTGTGGTGGAGCTGGCATGGACTGTGCATGCTGCGTGGCTCCTTGTTCATTCTGATCCTGTCTAGGTGGCCGTGGTCTTTCTTTTGTATTACCTATGGCGATATTATGTTTCAAAACTGGACAATCGTGTACGTAATGACCTGGCTTTTTACAATAATTGCATGTCCCTTTTACAGGTCCTGTTGAATCACTGGAATGTGTCGTACCCTTTTTATGTCCTTCAGCTGGAACTGTCTGGGAGACTAGCATTTTCATTTTCGTGTCTTTCGTGCGTCTTTGTTCATGTTCTTGTTCCTCTCTAATTCTATTGTGATGGTACTGTAACATTTGTAACATTTGTGATGGGGTGTTACCTTGCCAGGTACTCTCGAATTTTAATACTCTGTTCTTCACTTGAGGCAAGGCATTTTCTACTAATTTTGTCACAAACAGATGTGGGTATGATTCGCTACTTGCTTTTATGCCACTATTTATACCAAAACATTTTTCAAATCTGGCATAGAAATCACTAGTGTCTTCATCTTGCTTCTGTTTACAGGCTGAAATTGTACCCCAATCTTCCTTTTTCGTAGTTAATAAACGTGGCAGTACCTGTACTAGTAAACCTGGTAGTGCTTTAGTTTTATCCCCGAGCCCTGCTCCTGCAGTTCGGGCCTTTTCTTCTGCTTCTAATGCTGACCATTCTATCTTTTGGTCTCCTACCTCCCACTCTTTTTCCCTGAGTTTTTCATAAATGCCAGCAGGCATCAATACCTTTAATATTGTCATAATGTCGGGATAGGTATACTCTCCCATGAGTAACATGTCTTTAATTTCTCGGTGGAAACCCGCTGGGTCTTTGTCATGACTGGGTACCACTTTCTTCATTTCTAACAATTCTATTTTCGATATGGGCGTATATACAAATACGCGTTTAAACTCATTGTCCTCGCCTTTTATTGGGTGCACTTCTCGTAAGGGATTCTGTCTGTCCATGTAATACGTGGTTCTTTCCTTGATGGGCAATGAGACATGTTCTGAGCAAACAAAAAGAATGTACTGTTTTCTTGATTCTAGTATTTCTTTAATTAATTTAGTACCTGAACCTCTCCATCTATTCATGAGTAATTCAGTCAATATATCAGGCAAGGGACCAGGATCCGAATGCTGACTCTGATATAGTATAAGGAGTTGTTGAATCATATAAATCCCAGCTAAACGCTGTTCATCTGGGGTGAGATTCAAAAATGTGCGTGCTACTGTATCATCACTATACTTTCCGGGACTGTCAACCCAATGGACAGCTGACCTGGCTAAATCTAGTTCATCCATAGAATCGAGAAAATGATAACCCCTTCGTTCTCGGAGTAATTTGTCAGCGGCTTGGAACGAATGCTCGTTAGACCTTATATTAATTATAGGTGTTTGGAAATTCCTGTTATTATCTGGACATATCGGACGTATCGGGTCAATAAGACATCTATTATTATTACAAGATCTTCCTCTACCTACATAGGCTATGGTGTCTGACTGTCCTGTGGGCAGTCCTGATCCTTCCTCCTCGCCTTGTTCGAACTGGTCTACCGCTAATCTTTCTTCATGTAAACGTTCTATTTCTTTACGGATCTTTCGGCACATGGCTATTATACAATTTTGCTTATCATGTCTCCCTTCTGATATATTCTGGCTCCATCTGGTAAGAATTTGCATTGCTTCCGGGTCTACCCCCGGTCGGTCTTGATTTCTGATCACACAATTTATGAGGAAACGTAACAGTTCCCCCTGTATCTCCACTTTCTGGTATTCCATAGCTCTGTTAATACATTCAGAATCTCGCCCTGTTTGAACAAAATGGTATATATTATCTAGATGCGCAGTCATTCCCGGTAACTTCCCTAAATACACCGCGGCTCGTCTGATACGTAATGATGCCATGATCATTTCGTCCTCTTTGCCGGGCACAGGGTCATATCTACAATCTACAAGAAGTTCCTTAAGCGTACGGGCATTTATGAGTTTGGGGGTACGTGAATGTGCTGACTCTTGAAAGGTAAGTTTATTTATTCTGGGTGGCGTAGAAAAAATGTTGGTAGCACCTCCCGTAGCCCCATCTGGGGTATCGGGCGTGAAAGGATTCGTTGAACGTGATACAGCAACTATAGGTGTGGACACAGCTATAGAAGTAGCTGCAGGAACAGATGTAGAAACAGATGTGCTTGCCGGAACTTGTGACAGGATTTGTTGCTGTAGAGGTACAGATACTGGATCTTGGCGTTGAACCTCCCTGGCAGGCGGTCTATGTGGGGCGGAATTAGCATACTCGGGAGCTGCGTCGTCTAAATATGAGGAAAGAAAAACATCTTCTGCGGTTCTAGGATGCCCCTTAGGATGTACCTTTATTGGAAATAATGGGGGTGGCAAGTCTTTTGGTATCTCTGGAGTAGCCTTAGGTAATCCTTCGGCCAGAAGGGGATACATACCATTCATAAGGGCATTTCTTTGTCTGTCTACTTGTTCTGATTTCACTCGGATACCTTCTTCAATTAATAGATTTTCTCGAACTTTATTTGAACTCTCTTTATTCTTCTCTTCCTGTCGGAGTGCTTTTTCTGTACGTCTATGAGATTCTTTACGCCATAACTCAATGGCGTCTTTCTGTGACTGTCTAACTTTCCTTTTCCATAACTCTTCCTCTACTTTCATGATGCATTCTGCATCCCAGGTTCCCGCTGTGGGCCACCTCTGACTTTCTGGTAATTCCTTGGTGTAGTCTACCCATAAATCAAGAAATAATATAGCGTCTAAGCCATGTTTATGATACATGAAGTACCCTGGAGTGTCCCTAGGAGGAATAGGAACGGCTTCTTCGAGTACCCCTTTTCTTGTTGTGATCTGTCTTAATTTCGAAAAGAGCGGCATATTGAAAACTGATCTGATACTTGATTTTGAACAAACTTAATACAGTAAACACGATAATGAACAGTCATTCACACCACAATATGCAGAACGTACTTAAAACATTTAACATTTAACATTTTAACTGAGCAACAATAATGATGACGATCTAAGGAAAACTTAATCACTAAACATGATACTCGACTTTAACTGAATTATTCTGAATTTATATACTTGATATACTAGATATACTGCTAAACAGTACAGATACACTGCTGAAACAGTGCAGACCGGATTTGTGTACCCAAACCCGTCTTGACCGGCACAACCTATGTGCACGTCAGAACGCCTCCCCAGTAATGGTACTCACCGGGTAGCTCGGAAACGGAAGGCCTCGGAAACTGAACTGAACTTGAACCGGACTGAACTCGACTCGAACACTTCGGACACTGGACTCGACTTGGGACTTCGGAAACTGGTGGGCCTCTGTATACCTCGGATCTTGCTCTCTCAGCTAGGCTCTGGTCGGGATACTTCGCACTTCTCACCGCCTCGTCTGGGTGTTGATCGCAGCCTCAGTCGCCCCCGCTTGACCGGAGGGAGATACAGGAAATCCTGCTGGTACGCGTAATTGTCCGTCCAGCTGTGGCAGGAGACCGGGCCTGCAACGCACCGCCGGCGCGTGAGATGAGAAAGTGTCCCTGTTCGGGCGCCATTCTTGTGGTAAATAATTTAATTACCGGGACTTAATTTGATACGGAAACATAATAAAATAGCTCAGTAAATAAGAGGCAGAATCCGTGGTATTAGAGGTTCGGAATGGGCTTTATTCCAATGGTCGATTATAATCGGTTGCTCCAAATTCCATCACCACGAAGGTTCAGGAAGTGAAGTACATACATTATTGACAATCAATTACTTTTATACAATAGGCATTACAGTGAAGCAAATACAAAAGGCGTAACAATTGATAGTATGGATAATATATTCGTGCGTAGCAAAAATAGGCGTAACTGGGTGTGATGAAAGGACGTCATTAGATGTGATGTCATAATAGGGTGGTTCTATGAAAGAATTTCGCAATGTCAGCAGAAATACTTGGCAGAAATGCGCGCGCAGCAGCATGACGTGTGATTGACGTGCAACTAGGGGGTGAAGGGGACTTGACATTTAGCTCTACATGTGGCGACAGAAGTCTGGAGGGTCAAGTCAACCTAATCCCAAATCATATCTAACATCCTATGTTTAAAGAACTAAGTTATCCAAAAGAGAGGTCTTCTTAGAGTAGAATCTTATTCTATACTGACTATACTGACTGCTAGTGCGTGTACAAGCGTCTAAGTGTCTACACTAGATGCGAGGGCGGAAATCTTCCATAGCAATAGGGCTATGAATTACTTGTATAAAGACAGAGAAGCCGGGCCTTTGCTCGGTAGCTGGAAGAATGTTTACTTAAACTACTAGACAGGAATGCATCGGGCAGGGAGCGGAGCAGATAATTTCGAAGGTGAAATACAGTTTTTGGCAAGCAGCAGGCTGATGTCAGGCTTCGTGAGCCGCGCAGAGAATGAGACAAAGTTCATGGTCACAGATGCAGGCTCAGACTGGAGCTTTCAGAGGCAGAAGGCAAGAAGAGTTTGATGACAGAATCAGGGCCTACTTGCCTGGACTGTAAAATGGCATAAGTGAACCATATAAAGCCGGTGGCCTTTCATACTTAGGAATGGAATATCCGGCCTATTCATGGCGGATCTGACAGAGGACATGTTGACGGTGGACGCACATGTGTTTGCGTCTTCATAACTGGAACTGGAGGGGACATACATGTATTTGTGGTTCATACATGAAACCGTTGGGGTCCAAGATAGGGGACATAACTGATCAGAAAAATCCATATTTCCACATACTTTTAAATGTTTGATACATTTTCATTGAGTTAAGCTTGTCTACTCTATTCTGTAGCTACCAGGGGTTGAAATTACGGACTTTTTTTTCCTGCACCTAACAGAATAAAGACTTTATTACTTGTGATAGACTACCATTTACCTCAATTAATAATTCCCTTTCTTACAATACCCATATACCCAAATATCTAAAGAAATCATTAAGCCTGCCTACCAGAAAACATTGAACTTAATTGAAGCAGAAAAAGAAGAGATTAGCACCCTTAAGGAAGAACTCTGCACTCTTTGAAAGACCAACACCATTTTCTCTGTTTGCCCAAAAATTGTGGGCCGGTCATAACATGCAGAATGCATCCAAATGCAGTCTTCTTTGTAGAAGAAGAAAGCACACCTAGGATCCCCCATTCCAAAACTCTCCTGTTCAAATACCCTAGCATAGATATTGGATCCTTTATAGTTACAAATGTGCCTTAATTCACCAAGCTCAGTAACCTGTATTCAGTCTAGCTCTTTAGAGCCTACCATGAAGACAGACCTAGTCTTTTTCGGCCATTTGACTCTGGAAACGTTTTGAAGGTTTATCCTGTGAACAAGGCAAATCTGGGAGGAATTTGTGGGTATAAACTGCTGAATGCCCAAATCAAGGACAGGAGGATGATGGGGGCAAATGTCCCCAACATAACAAGAAGTGAACAATGGGAAAACCTGAGAAACAAACCTCTGTCTTGACTAAGGGACAAGGTTTGATCCAACGACAACTGATTATTGGACTTTAAAAAGCGAAAGTCAATATGCCTACCAGAAAGAAGATCAGTTACAAATTCCATTTTGATTGGCTCCAGACACAGCAGCCTCAATTCCAATTTCACAGTGTTGTTCTGTGCAAATAGTTGTTGTTGCTGAAGATAATTTGGACAACTTGCTCAACAAAGCAGAGGGCTAATAGCAGCAAGGAGAAGCATCCAATATGATTACAAATATTGTTTCAATTGTGTCACACTCACTTTCATGTGCCTTGGATTCCCTCCCAGAATGCCATTTCCACTGGGCTAGATTAGCCTTCTCATTGACCACATTGTCATATTTTCTTTTTCTGGTCCTTTCACTACGTCCTCTATCCAGTCCTTGTTGTTTTATCAGAATGCTATTAGCAGAGGAGAGTTGTGTTTTGGCCAATTGGAAGCAGTTGTGATTTTGAACACACAAATTGACATCTCTCACATGGTCTAGGGCTAGGGCCAGTAGAGTTCTTAGAATGTATAATAGCCTGGGGGCAGATTTACAAGCCCCTTGTGCCTCTGATCTGTCATGTTGCATGACGCACCGGCAGCGCAACCTGCTACGTGATATTTACAAGCACAGGTAATGCAACCCTGCGTGACTTTACCTCTGCTCGTAAACATTGCCCCTTTTCACGCAACACTTTGCATGTTAGGGACGTGACATGGGTGATGCTGTGGGCGTTCCCTGGCAGCACCCATGTCCACTGATGCATTTCCAGATTTAGAAGCAATCGTATATCTGGAAATGCGTAAGAATGCTACCCCGCCCCAGGGGTGGCATAGCGAGGTGCAAGGAGGAGAAATTTTTTCATTTCTCCCCGTTTTTGTGCTGCATTCTATAGCACACATTGGAAGAGGAAATCACTTCAATTGATTGTTTTTGTACCGGAAGGTGCCCCTTCCTGCACAAAAACAATCTCCCCACGTCGCTGGCATCCTTGCACTATGGTGCAAGGGTGCCTGCACCAGCACATGGCAGTAGTAAGTGCGCCGGCACAGGGGGAAGCACAGAGATGCGAAATATTGTTGTCCATATGTCGCATCCCTGTGTTTTGAAACTAGCGCGGCGCAGCAAAATGACTTGCGGAACCGCGCTGTGTTAGTTTCTTGTAAGTCTTCCCCTGTGTGTTGCTGTTGTGGGGTTGCCTGATCAGACGTGGAGGTAGATCCAAACAAGGGAACTTTGCAGTGGGGCAGAAGTAGCTACCAGGTGGGAATAGTGTTGTTCCAGGTTATGTCCATGACTGCTGCAGCTCTTGCTTGCAATATAATCTGTTTTACCAGACGAGTATGCAAAAGAAATGGGAGTGCTAAGGTGAAAGGAGAGATGGAGGAAGGCAAGCTGGTGCCATCATAATCAGTTAAAAAAGTATGTGAAAGTTCTGTCTTAACATCCATAGTGAAGGTAAAGGTATTTAGAGCATTATTTTATACAGTGTTTTAAAAAAATGTGGACATTAATGTCCAAGGATTGCACCACGTCCCATTCTCATATACACATTTGTGTAAAATACACTTTTGGTTTTAATATCCTCTCATAATGAATTTGAGTGTACCAATTGTAGAGATTGTTGGACCAGGCATGTATATTTGTAGCAAAACGTTTTTCAGTCAGTTTAAATGGTGTCATATTGATGTTTATGAGTTGGCCTCAGGGGTTCGACTTTGTTTTGTTAAGGTCGAGCATGTGCTGTCTGCAGGACCTGTTGTAATCAATAATACCATTTTTTTCTGCCTGCTACTTACCATTGGTTCACTGCAATGTTGCTTTTCTTTGCTGCCTCCTAACTTGTTCGCTTTGCCAATATGCCACTTCCGTTCAAGGCTATAGCGCACCGGCCAATTAGTTTCCTAACGCTTTCCCTCTTCAGATGTTGTGTGCCAGATCTCTTTTATTAATTGCTAATTCTGCCACCACTCGTCGCTGCTTGTATTTACTGCTGTGGTGAGCAATCTTTTTCTTGCAACCGTTTTCCTTTACCAGCCCGTCACGCAATAACCACTCCACGCAGTTAGTTAGCGTAAAAAGCCATTTATTAGGACAGGGTTGAACAACATATGACACAACATCAATCAAACCCCCCAACAATCCCCAACGTCATGTCTCTCATCCCTCCATTCACTCCCACACTCCAAATACTCACTCCCACATCAACCAGCAACCTCTTCACTTATCCCATTCGCTTCCTCACTTCTCTTCCAACCTCCTCCATCATCTCCAGCCATCGCACCCCTGCACGATGCACCCCCACCTTGCACCTGTATCCCCCTCCCCGGAAGGGTGAGTATGCCCATCATGGACTCCCCCCCTCCCAAGTACCGCCAACCAGGGAACCCCCGGAGGGCGGTTACCTGCCCCACCCAACTCAAGTGCACCTTTCGTCCTCACACCCGCCTGCACCAAATTGACTCATTCCACAACGCACTGATGACAACTCCATCATATAATAAGCATTGCCCATGTACCCTGTCGTTCCTAAAGAGAAGGGGCTCCTTGAGCCATAAACCTGTGTGAGCAATCATTTTTATCCCATTGTTTCCACGAAAAACTCGCATTGCCCTATTCAGTTTCCGCCGTGCTCTTTCAACTGCTGCGGGCTTCAATGCCCCCCGCCAGATCCAGCGCGGTACGAATTCAGTCCATCCAATACAGGCGCCAGCCAGATTGCATTGCATAGCCTCCAAGTCCCGTTACATCAGATGTAGGAGAGACATCCCGGATTGTTTCACCAAGTCATTTTCCCCCAAGTGGATAACAATCATGTCTGGGCAGCCCCTTTGAAACACCTTTTTCGTCAGCCAGGGCAACAATGCTCCCCAGTGCATCCCACTCTTGCCCCACCAATGTACCTCGTGGTGATTGCTGCGCAGGCCAAGGCTTCGACCGTACACCTGCCTGTCCGTGTATTTGGACGCCCAATTCACAAAAGAATGTCCGACAATCCAGGTAACCATCTTGGCTCCCGGACCCCCAACGCAACCTACGAAGGAAAAATAGATTAGTACAAGGCAACAGATCACACCACCCCAGCAGCTCTAGAGCGCACCCCAGCGCGCACGCCAGCTGTCATTTCCGCACATACCGCTTGCAACAACGAGATCTCCACCTTCCAATCCACCTAATCTTCTCCCAAGACCACCCCAGCCGGGCTGCCACCGTCGCCGCCCCAATACGAAAAGAGTGAGACCCATAAAAGGCAGGGTCCTTGCCCAAATGTCTCAATGCCATACGCAACACCGCCAGCAGCTGAAACGCCGTTACCCGCTTGTTAGAAGCATGGCAAAAGATCTCTCCACCGACGTACCAGCCTGCTGACAAAACGCACTCCACTCTCACACAACCACACCCACTTGCCTCTCCCCACCTGATCCGTTTTAGAATGCCCCAACCAGATCCCCAAACGTGACCCATCCAACCGCACGTCCTTGAACCGCCTGCCAGGTGCGCCCCTAGTCCCCAACAACTCAGACACCCGAAACGCCCCAAAAAACATCGAAATCATGCACAAACGAAACAATGCCAACTCGCAAGCATCATAACAACACTGCTGCAATTCTGCCAATATTTCAACCAACAGATCAAACGTGATTGCCTCCCGCAGGGCCCCTCCCCCAACCTCCCCCCACACCCTTTCAGCATTCTGCTCAGTAATTCACTCTTCGCGGGGTCAAATCCCAAATACATCATGCTATAAAAAGAAATCCCTGCCAACTTCCCCGCAATAGTAACGTGCGACACACCTCTGCCCATACAGTCTAAGAAAAACTGTATCACCCCCCGCTCACAGCTGCCCCGGGACATACGCCAAGTCACGCTACTCCATCCCAGAAAAGCTCCAAATTCAGACCATGCCAAGTGATATGCGCGCCTTGTGGCCTCTGTTCCCCCATCACATGCAGCAAGAATTCCTGCATCTCCCCCACATTCTGCTGAGGCAACCGCGCCGACCATGCCACGGAGTCCAGCTCAATACCCAGGAATGTCAGACAACAGCTAGGCCCAGCCGTCTTCTCCGGCGCCAAAGGAACCCCAAAATCACAGGCTAGTCGCTGAAACTGCCGGAGAGCCTCCCCACACTCCCCCATCTGGCCTCGCCCCACAAACAAGAAATCATTCAAATAGTGGGACACCGACCTGTGCCCACTTCTGCCTGTGAAGGCCCACTGCAAAAAGGAACTGAACGTTTCAAACAGCGCACAGGACACAGCGCAGCCCATAGGCAAAACCTTATCAACAAAAATCGCCCCCCCCGAACTGTATTCCCAACAACGCGAAGTCTGCCGGATGAATAGGAAGGAGACGAAATGCTGATTTGATGTCACACTTTGCGAATTCCGCTCCCCGGCCGCATGCCCGCACCAAACCGATCGCATCATCTACGGATGCGTACAACAACTTAGAATCCTCCACTGCAATGAAATCATTCACCGATGCCCCCTCTGGCCAAGACAAGTGATGAATCAAACGAAACTCCCCTGGTTCCTTCTTGGGCACCACTCCCAGTGGAGAGCTAATTAGCTCCGGCATTGGCCGCGTGTCAAAAGGACCCGCAATCCTACCCTCCAGCACCTCCTTCCTCAATTTGGACTCCACAACCCCTGGCAACTCTTTGGCTGACTGCAAGTTCTACGACCATCTCCGCTCCCTGGGACCCTGATACCCCTCACGAAAACCTTATGCAACCCCCCAGTAAATCTTCAGCGCCGCTTCCCTATCAGGATACCTAGAGAGCCATGGACCCATGGCCTCCACATCAACCGGCGTAGGAGCCCTTTGGCCCAGCCTGCCCTCGTCCTTTGGTAATCCGCCACTGTTCAGAGGGAGTGGCCTGCGTGAAGCACTGCGTGACCGGGTGGTGTCCTCCGCACTTAGAGCACTCGTGCTTGAATTTGCAAGCGTGCTGTGTGCAGAAACCTTTGTTAAACTTCCAACACGCCCCGGTGGTGGCCCCCCCAAGCTTAGCCGACTGCCCCATGGACCCGGAGGGGAAGGCCTGTCCTCCTGTACCCCCTGTAGCACCCTGCCCCCCCTCCCACGACTGAGCGGGACACGGCTGAAAGGACCGATAAGCCACTGGAAGCCCACTGGCTGTGTGCGTAGAAGCCGACGACTGCGTGGTGGACATGCATTGTACCCACAGTTCCTGATCCACCTCCCCCCACGGCTTATCGGGGTTAACACTGATTCTGGCCCTGAACTCCTCATCGTAGCTGAGCCATGCAAACCCACCAAAGTGCATCTGCGCCTTGCGTGTAATATCCATATACTTCAATAACGCTATGGCCCTATCCTGATGTTTCTCACAATATATGCTCGCGTAGATCAAAAACGCTGACGTCCAATTCTCCATATTCACCGGTACCCTCGGCCGCCTAGTCAACTCCCATTCCTCCTCTTTCGAACCCTCCTTGGCCTGTATCTCCCTATGCAACAATTTGAACACATCCACATATTCGTGCTTCCAAATCCTAGACCTTGTCTTCTCAGATAGGTGCGACCCTAAGGGCATAGCCAGGCCCATGTACTGCAACTTTTTCTGATGCTTCTCTCCCGCCTCCTCTTTCCCTTCCGGCTTCCCTGGCTTGTCAGTCTGCATGCCAGCCCCCACTAACTGTTTCCCCTCCCTTGCCAACTCTGCTCCTTTGTCTGGTGCTCCCACCTCCTGCACAGACCCATCCCCAACACCCACCGACTGGCAGGCCTTCTTCCGGCCACCTCTGCCCCATCATCCCACGCATCCCACCAAGCACCCTCACCTGCCATCTTCACTGGCACCGCACGCTCCCGTCCACTGCTCACTGGCGATTTCCTGCTCTCCGTCTGGGTCCCACTACTGCTGGCATGTGGCGCCTGAAAAACACCAATCTGTCTCCTTGCTGCCTTCCCCTTTCCCCTTACCCCTGTGCACCTCACGCACTTCACCTTCCTTCAGTTCCTCGCTGTCCGAATACTAATCCAGTTCCTCATCATGCACCTCTTCAACATGCACCTTCCGCACCTCGCTCACCACTCTCTTCGCACCCTTCCCTTTCATACCAGGCACAAATTGACACTCCGGCGCCGACGATGCCCACTCCCGCGATGGAGGGCAGGCCGCGGCGGACCCCCCTGCTGCTTTGCCCCGGCGTTTGGAGGCCATCTTGCGCCCCGCCGGCCCACCCTGGCCTCTACCCGCTTCCATCACTGGCTTACACCCCCGGACCGTCAGAACCCGAGGGGGCCCCAGCGCCACCAGGTCTCTGCAATGTCAAGGCAGTCACTACCTCATCCACCCAGACCCAATGGCCTCATGCCTTAGGCTGCCCTTTGCCATGTCCTCGCCCTGTCGCCAGCTCTGCCTGGCATGCCGCGGGGCAAACCCACTTTGGCGCAAACCCCTCCCCCGCTGCTTCCCTGGCTGCGCACATCTCCTGCCACCTGAGCTCTGTCTCCTCAATAACCCGGCGCTGATCGTGAATGCGCCCCTCCAGCACCATACCCTCCCACCTGTCCGCCCCATGGGCTCCCTCCTCCAGTCTGGGGCCCTGCCCCTCACTCCTGTAAGGTCCGGGGGCACCCACACCATGCCCCAGCATCGCCCCCTGCGCCACTGCCACCTTCAATGGTCCCTTACCCTTGGCCCCCCGGCCCCCAATGCCCCCTTTCCCCCCCCTGGACAGATCTATGGGCTGCTCCCCCCAGGCCCCCTCCTCCCCCCACAGAATTACTGCCTGAAAGTTGCAAGGTAAAATCATCCCCAGCCTGGTCCTCACTCTCACCTTCCCCCTCCCCCTCAGTCACTGTCCTCACTGGATGTGCCCTGTCTCACCCCCTGCTCTAAGGGAACCGAGCCCAATGCCTCCTGCTGCCCCTTTCTCCTGCTGCCCCACGGGCCCCCAGCACTGCATTGCCCGACTGCCAAAGCCCCTCCCCCTGCCCCTAATACCACCCGGAGCGCTAACTCATCGTGCTGCACGCGCGCGGGGAGGCTCAGACACCGTCCCCCGCGCTTGTTTGCCTCCGCTTGCCGCCTGCCCCTCCCCCACGCCGCCATACCTGTCCTCGGCGGTAGTGGCTCCTCTTGGCACGCCACCACCGCCGCCGCCACTCCTGCCGATGCTGATCTCGGCGTCTGGGTCATACCGACCCAAGCCTGCTCTAAGACGCCGGGCCGAAGGAGATCGGTTCTCCCGGCCTGGCCGAGCACCTACAAGGCGGTACGCACGGACGTCGCATCAGACTCCACCATTCTAACGCAGTCGCAGAGCCGCCGAGGTCCCTTCTCCACGACCGCTCCGCCCAGGAACTCACTGTGCACCGTGACACTGCTATGCCGACCCCAGCCTACAGACTGGGCCGCGCTATCGCTTAAGATGGAAACCTCCACAACGAAACTTTCCTTTTCCCACCCTGAGGTGCTGGGGACAGGAAGAGGAAGAACTTCCTCTTCTGCCACCTTTTATCACCTAACCTAAAACCCCACCCCCCAAAAACTAACTCTACCCCCTGTCCCGGTCTCGCGCGAACTCCCCAGGGGAAGACTGGTCTGTCAACCTCACTTCCCCTGGGGGCCGCATTATGCTGGCCACAGAGCTGCTTAGTATTTGGCTGCATGTAATGTGGACTTTACTTGCTGCGTGTGTCTATGGCAAAGTGTACATTTCAAAGCAATGCTCTTAAAGTATCATTTTAAAAAGTACTTGCAGAGACTTTCTCTTGATTTGTTTTATGTGTTATATAATAGTCAGTAAAATAACTTCAGTTTCTGTATGTGCTTCAAAGTGACATGTTTTCCACCCTTGTGTTTATAACTGAAACATATTTGTTATCTGGATTTGCGGTTATACCTGCTGAAGAGCATACTGTCAGCCTCTTTCAGTTTAACGGTCATCGGGACGATATTGAGATGCTTTCGATATATGCCATTATTTGTTTCTCTCTCGTGTCTAGGTAGTTTTATGTGCACCCTTTCAAGTTTCTCTAGTAATGCATTGTAACAACACATGTGTTTTTTCTTTTCCTTTTTGCCAGACTGTTGTTCCTTGGGGATACAAAAACTTCAGCAGTTAAGTACATTTTTCTGAAAACATTGCACGTTAGGTCACATTTCTATCGTCACAGTTTTGAAACTACTCGTTATCCTTTTCTCCGACTGACTTCGCTGGCCCTTACTCATATTGCTGCGCTATCATTTTTTCACATCAGTTTGTGGTCGACACGTGCCTCCACATCTGCCTGCTGAAGTAGCGTTCGATGTGACGATGTGAACCATTTGTATTCTCGGCAGCAAGGGACTGCGAGATACTTTACAGATTTATTAAGCTAGCTGACAACATAATCACAAATGAAAGCACTAAATTATCAACATTATAATTACAAAACAGGAAGACAACAAACCCTCTGGACTATTTAAATAATGCCACATGTTCCTACAACACTTCTCGCTGGCACACAAACTCCCCCCACCCTCTCAAGGACTCAAGGATCACAGACAAGGCATAGAACGGGCCCTTTGTTAGACTTCTAAATGTATAAGCTAAACAAAAATTAATTTCTCAACTTTAACTATAAACATAATCCATGCCTGCAATGGAGTCGCTGTTTACATAAACATATTTTAGCTCATCCTGCATTCCATGATATTTTTTGCCCTTTTACAGATGCTGTCTTTCGGTAGTTTTTAGGTCGAGCTTTCAAGGTGAGTGTCATCTTCACGAGTCTGTAGCTGCTTGCATTTTATTGCAGCCTTCTGTGCAGCTCTCAGCCCTGTCGTTTCACCATGCCACATAATTGCACTACACAAATATACTCAACACCACAAAATTCCACCATACAAAATTCCACAACAAACTATTCCAATACAACCCACATACTTCCACTCCAATCCACATACACCGTCTATGCTCCACATAGAGCCACTACACTCCAAACCAAAAGGTATAGGTAAAAGCCATTGCCTTTTACAACACCAATGGCTCTAGCTCTGGCAAATGTGAGACCCATTGCATTGCAAATGCTTGATCGAGTTGCTGTGGTCATTTGTGAATAGGCCTTGGCTGTAGGATCTCTGAGGTGTTGTTGTCTGCACCAGGGCATCTAATCTGATACGAGCCTCTGTTTGTTTTAGGTTAGAGGTTTATGGCAGCATCAAGTAACTAGGTAGTGAATCTGGCCTTGACAAACCAAGAATGCAAATCAATGCAGGAGCTGTTCTCAGTTCTAAATCCAATTTCAGTTCATGAATCTTTTGAAAAATGCAGCAGTGGCTAACATCGGACATAGCACAGAGACACGTTTTTTAAAGCTTTTGGCAATCAAGGGTACACAATGCACACTACTGGTAACATTTGATGTCTACTTGTGGTATCAAGTCATGGGTTCTTCCAAGTGCAGAACAAGCAGCAAGACAATTCTACCATGGATCAGAAACCTTCCCTGTCAAATATCTTCCAGATGCGTAAAACGCAGCAGTAAAATATTAATTATTCATGTAAGAGTCCGTAGTAAAACGCAGAAATGTGGTGGCATTTAATGTCTTTAAATCTGCATATAATCTGGGGACATTCAGGCGGAAAGTCATCAACAGTAAAATATCAGTCACTGATTTCAGTAGTTGCAACAATGGTTAAGAAAACTTGCAACAACCAGAAAAAAATAGGTTAGATTAAAAAAGATTGTGGTGGATCTCAAGGGATATGTAGGTGCAGATGTAGCAGTTACGATGTGGCAGAGACAACTGTAAAGCATACGGGCAAAAACATGTAAATGCAGTTATGCAAAACGAAGGATGTACAGACATTGCTTATGAGTTCCACAAGTTCATTATTCTACAGTGAGCAGGTTCTCAGAGCGCCATAGAGGGGCGTAACACAGGCCCCCGCAGCCCCTGCGATGTGGGGGGCCCCCACGCTCCAGGGGCCCCCTCACTCAGTGGAGCCAGCAAGCCTCTTGTCTTCATTAATTAAATGGTGCGTGCACGCACCATTTAATTAATGAAGACAAGAGGCTTGTGTAATGATGCATGAATGTACTCCCAAGCAGCACAGGATGCAGGCAGTATAGAACAACACTATTTATTCAATAACTTCCAATACACATTAGAGTGCCGGGCTACACAACCTTCTCGCGCTACGGCGGGCTCTTTCTCCACGCCTCGCGGCTCGCGCATGCGCAGTGCTACCGCCCGCGTTCTCTTCTCGCGCGCCGCGTCATCACGCAGCGTGCGAGACTAGAACGCACACTACATATCTCCCTCCTTTTCCATGGCCCTGATAACATACTGTCCTCGCAGTCTCTAGGGTATGCACCCTCCCTCCAGTTCAAAGTCTTTGAGGCGGCTAGGCCTCACAATCGCTCTGCCCGTTCGAGTGCGCCTTACCGGGGTGCCATGATTACCAGAATCATCGCTTGCAGCCGGGCTGTGGCCAAGTTGTTCGCTTCGCCCCACTCTGTCCGGGCTGTGGCCATCCCCCGTCACTAGCTCTTCCATTTCCATCGACCCCTGGTGTGCTAGCTCCTCACTGTTCTCTTTCTCCAGTCCGCTTCTCCCTTCAGGGGGTTGGTTTCCTTCATTGTCTTTTGTTAGTGTCCCTTGAGCTGACTGCTCCTTCTCTTCCTCTGGCCATTTCAGGATCTTGTTGCATTTCGCCATGCGGTCATGGGACCACACGTTCCCATCACTGAGTAAGGCGGCTCTCTCGTATGCCTCTTCTACCTGTAGAGGTGGACTGTACTTGCTATCTCCCTTCTTCTTTCGTACCGCTAGCTTGACTCTCACCCACTCCCCTTTCTCCAGAGTGGCGTTCTTGAACGTCCGTCTCTTGTTGTAATGCTCCGAGTACAGTCTCTGGGCCTTCTCCAGGTTGTGTTGCACTACTGCTGGCGACCATTTACTCGTTAATGTCTTTTCTCTCCATATGACGTTGTCCTTTGTGAAGGGGTGTCTCCCCCTTAGGATTTGGAAGGGGCTGTACCCCGTCCCTGTGGGGGTGATGCGGTAGGCCCACACTGTTTTCTGAACCTCCTTCTCCCAATCTTTCCTCACCATGATGGCTGCTTGGATAGATCCCATCAGCACTCTGTTAAAGCGCTCCACCTGCCCATTGCTTGCCGGGTGGTACACAGCCGTCTGTAGCAATTTTATCCCATTGCGCTCTGCGTATTTGTCCGATCTAAATTGGGGTCCATTGTCGCTCAATAGCGTTCTGGGGATGCCTTCCCTTAGAAAAACGGAAGTGAGGAATTTTATCACTGTTTCTGCTTCCATCTCTTCCTGTATGTGAATCTCCGGCCATTTGGAATAATTGTCGACCAGGACACAGAGGTATTGGAGCGTTCCGTGGATGTCCAGCACCGGTCCCAGGATGTCCACCGCCACGTCTTCCCACGGCCCACTTGGTAATGGGAATTTCCCTAGCGCCGGCCGTAGTGGGACTAGCGTCTTGTCGGCTCCCTGGCACTGGCCGCACTCTCTCACTTGCGTCTCCACCTGGGCGTCCATTCCGGGCCACCAGTACATGTGTTTAGCCCTCGCCTTTGATTTTACAATTCCCAAGTGCCCTTCGTGTAGCATTGCGAGTAATCGGGGGACCACTGTTTCTGGAGGGACCACTTTGTCTCTCCTGTACAGGAATATTCCTTCGTTTCCTACCGATAACTCTTCTCGCACTTTGAAATACTTCCGGAGAGCCTCTCCTAACCGTCTCTTCTCTGGCCATCCCTTTATTATGTGTTCCTTGACCTTGCGGATGTCCTCGTCTTCTTCATACGCTTGTATCCATTCTTGTTTGCTTATCACCCTTTCGGGGTCATCCATTACTGCCACCATCTCGTCTTCTTCGGGCATCATGTCCGGGGCACCTTCCATGGCTGCTGCTCGGCTGAGATAGTCTGCCACTTTATTCCTCGTCCCCGGGATATACTCCACATCGTACCTGTACTCCAGCAGTTTGAGCGTCATTTTCGCTATGCGGGGTGTGGCCCCTGCATGCCTGCTTGAGGTGAGCAGCTTTACCAGTGGCTTGTGGCCTGTTTTCAGCAAGAATCTTGTGCCCCATAGGAATTGGCGATATTTTCCCATCGCCCACACCACCGCTAGCATCTCTTTCTCAATCACACTATATTTCTGCTCCGTGGGTGATAGTGTTCTGGACGCGAAGCTGAGTGTTTCCACCTGTCCATCGCTCCTTTCCTGCATGAGCACGGCTCCTAGGCCTTTCTCGCTGGCATCAGTCGTCAGAATCAACCGACCAAGAGGGTCATACCCTTGCAAGGGTACAGCTTGACTGATGTCCTTTTTCAGGGCCTCGAATTCCTTCTGTGTGTCTTCTGTCCACTGGTAGGTTGTTTTGTCCCTTGTTAGTTGTCGAAGGTGATGGGTCTTGGTGGCGAAGTGTGGTACGAATTTGCTGTAGTACTCGGCCATCCCTAAGAAGGACCTCACTTCCTCTTTGTTGTTGGGTGCGGTCGCCTTGCATATCGCTTCTACATTCGCTCTTTTGGGTGTGATGCCATGACCTCCTATTTCGTGCCCCAGGTAGGTGACTGATGTCATTCCCAGCCTGCACTTTTCCCATTCCGCCGTCAGGCCTTTGTCCTCTAGCACTCTGAGTACTTTCTCTAACCTCTCATCGTGGTCTCTTCTGTCTGTCCCCATCACGAGTATGTCATCCTGAAAGTACTGGACGCCTTCAATATCCTGAAACAGCCGATGCATCAGCTTTTGGAACACAGATGCTGCGGAGGCTAGTCCAAATGGCATTCTCCGAAACTGGTAGCACCCAAAGGGTGTGATAAACAATGTCAACTTCCGGCTAGATGGGTGCAGGTCTATTTGGTGATATGCGGACGTTAGGTCGATGGTGGAGAACCATTTTATCCCTTTGGTCTTGGCTAGCATTTCCTCAATGCGAGGTAGCGGGAATTTCTCTACTATGAGGCACTTGTTTAGTTCCCTAAGGTCCACACAGAGACGGACTTTCCCATTGGGTTTCATCACCACTACCAGGGGGGCAAGCCATTCCGCACTGTCGATCGGCTCCATTATTCCCTCTTTTTCCAACCTGTGTAGCTCCGTCTGCACCGCTTCTCTCACCGCCAAGGGTATGTTCCTGACTTTGTGGGACACCGGGCTGGAGTTTTCCTTAAGTACTTTCCTGTGTGTAAATTTCTCCAGTTTCCCCACCTTTCCTCCAAACACCTTCGGGAATTTGTGCTTCATTGCTTCCAGTACCGGCCAGCTCCCTGGCGCCGTCAAGAGGACTTGTGTGTCACCTCCCGGGTCTAGTTTGATCCCTAGATCCCCTTGGTCCATCCATCCCAGTACAGAGGGGCCTTTCTCCGCTATGTACAGCTTGCACTCAGCTTGTCGTCCCCGGAATTCAAAGGTCAGTTTCCGGTACCCTACCATGGGTATTGGATCTCCTGTGTGCGTTACCGGCCGAATGTCTGGGGGTTCCAGCTTCGGTCCCAGCGTAGGTTCGAACTGCTCCCTCCATACTGTTTTCTGGATGATGGTGTACGGAGACCCCGAGTCTATTACTATTTGGATGTTCACCCCTCCAATCGTCATGTCGCACTGGGGTTTGCGGGTCCTCTTCCCGTCTATCCCTAGCACCTGATCCTCAATACACAGGATCTCCACGTCTTCCTCTTGCTCTTCTTCCTCTCCTTGTAGCTCTTGCTCCACATACTTCACCACGGGTCTCTTCGTTTTCCTCCGGCAGACTTTCTCGTAGTGACCCATTATGCCGCAGAACATACACTTCGCCCGGAACGCGGGGCATCTCTTGTCCTGGGCTGCGTGTGCGGGACTGCCGCATCTGTAACAGGCTCCGTTGTTGTCTTTTGTCTGCTTCCACGTTTGGCCCATCTTCCCTTTCCACTTCGGGGGTCCTCTGCCCTCCTGCGCTGGTTGCCTGCTTCTTCCCAGCGCTTCTGCTTCATCCACTCTGTTCACCATGACTTTGGGGACCACTTCTCGTTTTGCTGCCTCCGCACACCGTTTGGTCAGCTCCGCTTTCTTCACCATCGCTATTACGTCTTTTAGAGGCGCCTCGCTGTTCGCCCACAGTTTATCTTGCACACTTTTATTCGTGGTATGCATGACAATTTGGTCCTTGATGAACTCATCGTGCAGGGCTCCATATTTGCATGTCACTGCCAGTTTCTTCAAGGCTGCCACGTATTCACCGATGGTTTCTCCCGGCTCCTGTTTCCTCTGTTGGAAGTTGTACCTGTCTATAGAGACACTCACCGCCGGGCGGTAGTGGGCATCAAGGTCGTCCATTGCGTGCTTGAATACGTCATCGTCCGCGTTTTGCCTGAGTGGCGGCACCAGATTCTGGTAGACTCTTATGCCTTTCGGGCCTAAATTGTGCAGGAGTATTCTTTTCTTCCTCGCGCTGGGGAACTCTTCACCGTTCTCATCTTTGAGGGCCGCCAGGTAGTTCTTGAAATATTCCCGCCAGTCCTCCCACTTCATTTGGGGTTCTCCCGGTCTTGGCAGAAACGGTATGAGCGCCGTTAGCGAGGAACCTTGGGTGCTCATCTCTTCCATCCTACTTGGCGCAGCGCCTCGGCCTCTTGGACTTCCCGGTGTGTCTCCCCGCTCTGGTCGTCCCTGCTCCTGCTGTCGCTTCTCTTTTGGCCCCCCTTCGCTGCTTGCTGCCGCTTCCGCCAGGGTCTCTGCGACTAGGCTTCACGTGTGCTTATCGCAGTTGCGCGCCGTCTATAGGCCTCTGCACGTGGTCTGTACCTTGTGTTCACTGCCTCTGCCGCGCTCTTCGTGTGTATTCTTTGGGGAACGCTCCGTTGCTTGTCCTCCCCTTTTGCTGGTTACTGGTGCCTTGGCCTGTGCTCCCTGTCGGTGGTTCAGGGTCCTTCAGCTGGCTATGATTGCAGCAATCCCATCCTCGTCGCCACTGTAATGATGCATGAATGTACTCCCAAGCAGCACAGGATGCAGGCAGTATAGAACAACACTATTTATTCAATAACTTCCAATACACATTAGAGCGCCGGGCTACACAACCTTCTCGCGCTACGGCGGGCTCTTTCTCCACGCCTCGCGGCTCGCGCATGCGCAGTGCTACCGCCCGCGTTCTCTTCTCGCGCGCCGCGTCATCACGCAGCGTGCAAGACTAGAACGCACACTACAGCTTGCTGGCTCCGTCCGCTGAGTGAGGGGGCCCCTGGAGCGCCACGATCTCTTCTGGCTCTTTATGCACACGCCCGGCCTCTGAGCTGAGGCTGTCCTCTTCATTAATTAAATGGTGCGAGCAGCCTTCAGGGTGGGACTGGTGAGTATTGTCAGTCATTCGCATTGAGCAGCGCAATGAAAAGTGCACGTGACAAGGGGGGTGAGGGCGGCATCCCAGGGAGACTACTAGAAGGACTTTGCGGCGCCGGCCATAATATAATTATTACCTGCCCCTGCCTGCCTTGCTCCGTCTTCTGCTGCCCGCTCGCGCCTGCTTCTTAAGCTGCAGCTGCAGGCCAGGCCTCGGCTCAGGTGAGTCAGTCTGTCCAAGGCAGTAGTGTGTTTTAATGTGCGGCCCCCTTTGTTATGGCGCATTAATACCAATCTGCTGATTGTGGGGGGGGGGGGGGCAAAAACTACCAAGCAGACAAAATTCAAAACGCTGGCGCCAATACAAGTGAACACCAAGGACAGCGTATTTTAATCGCACGGCGAGTTTAGCGGTTTGAAGCACTGGACTGCTGCTATATGTGATCTTCTGCCACAGATTACTATGGCGTTGCTACAAATGGCCGAGTGCACGTCTTCAACAGCCCCCAGTGTCATGTACTTTCATTCATCTCTCCCACAGACTCACACCTCATGCAACTGCCCCCAGAAATCCAAAAGCACATAAAAGGCCAAGCAAAAACATTACTCAACTGATTTTACGCTACTACACCTCTCCAACCTGCTTTCTCCCGTCTATCCAAAAGATTTAAAAAGCAACCTGCTTTAAACTTTCACACAGACTCCGACTGTTCCGCCCCGCCCAGGAAATAATAGCTACCGCTAAACTAAACACGCACCAACTAAAGCATTTAGCACACTCGGGTTTGATTCACCCGCACCTCAGAAACAATTACAACAAACTTCCATTTTCACACACTCTTGCAAGACATCATTGCCGCAGATAGCATACACACCGCAGCTCAAGTCATGCACAGACTCCACATGGTCTTTACTGTCCAGCTATCACTTACACTTCCTTAAATATGTAACGTTTCCTGAAACCCCCTACCCAGCTTGATAAGCACAAGTGCCACCCAAACAGTATGAACACAGCCCAACCCCCTCATCGCCTACTATCCCGATACATCAATCATTTAAATAACACCTCACGCGTTATATGTCCAGCATGCAGGGAAACACACCAGTCAAAAATACTACCTCGAATAAAACCCAGGAAACAACCAGAAGCTAATTCAAGACAAACCCAACACAACCATCTGCCCAAGAAAACACATGATCATAACTTTAATTATAAGCCAACATACCAGCAGTGGTGCAGCTAGTAAGTCACAGGCCCTAGTGCAAAGGAGGAAATGGCCCACTGACTTGTTTGAACTGTGAAAAAAAAGCAACAATCAAGGGTCAGTGAGTCGCTCAGGCGTCTCTGACCAGTACGGGCACGTCACGGCCTGAGCCTCTTCCTTAATTAAATGATGCGCGGCTGCGGCGTACAGATGTCTCCGGGGTCTTCAGGGTGGGGGCTACAGATTAGCATGATGGTGAGAATTGGGTCTGTAGTCAAATACACAGGTTAGTGTGAAGGTGAGGATTCGATTATGATCGGGGTCAGATTTGCATATTAGGGTCAAGGTTCAGGGTTGTAAAAGCAGAAAAAGAAAATCTGAACCAAACATTCAAACTACTGCTTAAATCGACTTACAAGGACATTTTAGAACTATTTATAATCAAACATTTTGATTTGAACGAGATGCTGTTCAAACTACTTGCTTCTACTAGTCTTAGAATCATAAATGCGCCAGAAGCTTTCGATCTTTTAAGTCTTTTTGTTGATGCAACTCAAATGAACTAACATCGTATATAAACTATCAAGAGATGCTTTGCAAATAACACGCATACACACAGGCAGTAAGCGCAATGAACACCAACAAAGCAGATGCACAATAGAGAAGCACGTCTGCAATAACCCAAAAGGCACTAAAAGGCTTTTTTTCCCCTAGTTTTATATAGTGCAAACTCGACTCAAAGGCATCAGAGCGCTTTACATAAGCACCGGCTGCGTCACAGACGGACGCATTAATTTTTTTGTTAGGCACGGGGATATGAAGTGATTTACCCAGAATCACAGGATGTTGAGGGTCCCTGCCGAGACTCAAACCCGGTTCCCCAGTTTTGAGGTCGACCGCTCTCTTTGATAACAATGCACATACCCGAAAAGAATGATCACCAACACTGCATACAGTCTAGCATGAAGGCTCTATACCAACAATGCATGGACACTGTGCCAACAATGCATATACAAACACGGAAACCCATCTAACAATGCAACACAAGCACCTATTTACTAAGGATGCTTATGCCCATGAACACTAGAATAGTAAACCTATATAGGAAAACACTAAGAACATCTCTGCAAACACTGTGTAAAAGAAAAACTGCCCCATATTTGATACTAAATGCTCTTTCCACCATTAACGTGCATGCCAAAATGTAGACCTTTGCTTATTGCGCTATAGGTAAGCGTAGAATGGATATTTTCCTTTAGCAGTATATCTGTTTGAATGCGAAGGTCCATTCCTTCATACGCTCATGGTACATACAGAGGCGAGCTATCCCTAAACACCACCTTCAAGAGACAACAGGGCTTTACACACTGCACATAATCACACACTAAAGACCCCTATACTGCACAAAAACCATCACTGGAGGAGGGACAGTCATAACTGAAAACACCATGGGTTCACTTACTGCACACAAATAAACATGGCGTACGGCAAGGAGGGAGCAACTGGACAGATGTCAAGGATTAGCTTTTAGCAGTTAAAGTTTGAAAAAAAATGGCAAAATTCAGATGAATGGATGATTTTGGGATCTTGTGTTTTTAGCCAATCAATGCCCATAAATCAAATTTGTTAATGACAAAAGATTCCAACAACCTCGTATATTTTATGGGCTTGGGAATCGTACTTGTAATATCGTAAAATACTTTAAGTGATGCATAAAAATACCCGTGTGTATAACTCAAACACTGGTATGTCACCAGATAACTATTATGCCATTGCTGTAACTCAGCACAACTTTGCTTCTAGCAATATGTTTTCCAGCCTATATTTAACTGGCAAATAAAAGTGACTTGTACATTTTAGTTAATTTTATAAACTAGGGGTCCAGTTAGCAATTTCACTATGGCTGTCATTCTGAAAATGTTATACTATTTCAAACCCTAAAATCCCTTTGTGCCAGCATTCCTGCCCCGCCCTACATCCCCTCTGACTAACAATCTACTCCTGTGTTTCTGGGTCTCTTCTCTCAGCCCTGCATACAAGGCGCTCATGAATAATACTGTTAGGCAATATCATGAGAGAGGGGTGTAAGTGGTAGGCTGATATGGAGCAAGAAATAGAGAAAGAGAAATTAGCGGAAACACCTTGATAAAGCGACAAAAGGAAAAAGTGATTATGAGCGAAAGAAAAATTAAGGATGTGAAATAGAAGATGGGTATATGAAAGAAAGACTGGAAGGAAAGAAGCATGAAAGGAAATAAGGGAGAAAAGTCAGGATGCAAGGGTGAAAGGAATGATGAAAGAATTAATTAATAGAGTAGTGGAAGAATTGATAGAGGGGATGTTGAAATGGTGGATGGAAGAGTGAAAGATCAATAAGTTAAATGGTGAATGAATTGAAGAGTGAAGAATAGATAGATTGGAAAGAGTGAAGGATGAATATTTTAAATAATGTGTAGATTGATCCATGGATTTAATGATTGAAGGATGCATGAAAGAAAGGCTATAAGTATGTATATATGAAAGGACTGCAGTCTTCCGATCGCATCCACCTGTCACTGTCAGGGTTGGTGCACAGCAGTGGGAGCATGTCCCACTATAAAAAAGCAAACAGCACTGCATCGTGGTCACACACAGAGGAAAGCTCGCATTCTGAGATATAGTTGCCGTAATAGTTTATTCAAAAGTTTATTCAAAAGACTGATGTGTTTTGATCGGAATGGTCTTTGTGGTGTTATTTCTGATATTTATGTGTTGATCGTCTTCATTGCTTAATTGTGCTCGCAAGAAAGTGTCACTCATAGTCGTTGAAATGTCACTCATAATTACACTGAAATTATGAAAATGTCACACATGGCATGCAGATAATTCACCAGTCTATTTCTCTTAACTTTCGCACAATACTGAGTTATATCTTGTGTACTTCTCATGTATATTGTCAGTCGAGTTTTTATGGAATTGCAGGTTTGGGTTTGTCTTAGGGGTGGGCGACAATTTCCGTTCCGCTCGCGGAAATTGCGACAATTCGACATTTTCGCGTTCTGCGCGGAACGCGAAAATGTCGAATTGTCGCAATTTCCGCGAGGGAACGGATATTGTCGCCTTGAGTCCTTCCTTTCCTGTCACAAAAATTAAACCTCAACAGGAAGCACTTACAGATATAAATAAAGAAGGGGCCCGAGTTGAAGTTCAAATTCAGTAACGCATTAATCAGCACAAAACATTCGGGAGCTAGGTCGAGGCTGGGCAGGTGTGCTTTTCTCCCCATATCTACCGTCAAAAATTACCTGTGATCTTTGGTGGAGCTCTGTGCAGCCATGACTTTCTCGAGCGCAATTCCCTTGTAGTTCCTGACACCAGGAGGTTCTGTCTCCTCGTCTGCTGCTCTGATCGGTCTCTGGCCCTTTATAAACAAGAGGCATGTGAACTGCATGGAAGCCCCGCCACACACACCAGCGGTGGGCAACGTCTTCCCGCCCTTTCCCCCACTATGATGGACAGCTGACTCGAGAGACCCCAGGGCCGTCGGCGCCGTTGCAAAGTTAGCACTTACTGATTAGCCAGTAGAAAGTACTCGAGTAGAGGTATTGCACAAAACGGTGGCATCTTCTTGGGTAAATATGCAGGGCAGGAATCATTCTGGCACGATGCTCCTGTAACAAAAATGAAACCCCAACTGGAAGCACTAATCTCCGCGATCACGCGAAATATCGCGTGATCGCGGAGATTTTGTGCGTTTCGTGATATTTGGCGAAAGGCACTTCCGCTAATTCCGCCCACCCCTAGTTTGTCTTTCAAACTTTCAAGTTGTTGTCCATTAATGTCAATTCTATTTCAGACCCTTCATAGTTGTTGTTTGTTCTTCAGCCATAGGCAGTTCCTGAGACAATAGGGTCCCTCCTTGGCATTCTTCTGATTGCTGCCTCAGTTAAATAATCTGCTTTTGACAGTATTGTTACAAATGGCATAGCTTGTATGTTAAGAGTGTTTACTACTTTCTCATTAGAACTTGGAGAGACAATGTAGAGGCATTTCATTTAAATGTTGGAGGTTTAAAATCAAAATATACTAGATTTCTGGGTGGTAGGGCAAAGTGGTAGGTGGTGTGACGGGCCACTGTGGGGGGCCCCCTCCATGTGCTTTGCAGGGGGGCCCCC
This sequence comes from Triturus cristatus, assembly GCF_964204655.1. NCBI lineage: Eukaryota > Metazoa > Chordata > Amphibia > Caudata > Salamandridae > Triturus > Triturus cristatus. The sequence continues at coordinate 136,097,782 of NC_140589.1, read as the reverse complement.
TCAAGTTTCGTTACGCCACTGGCGCCATAATGCCCAAAGTAGGACCCGAACTAAAGTTTCACTTTTCGCTTGAAGCCTTGAAGTGCAGGCATCAAGCAGTATTTGCAATCTGCTTTGTAATTAGGACGTGCTAAGGTGAAATGTTGTCCTTTTGTAGTGTTCTTGTGGAATTTGATAGCACTCTAGAGAGAAACACATTGCAATACCATAACGTAATGATTTCGAAGTCAATAGAGACAATAGTATAGCAAAGGTAATGAGGTCTCCAAAGCCCTCATTACCAGAAAGTTGGACTACGACAACTCACTCAATGCTGGAATCAACACTCAACTAATTAGACACTCCAGACTATTCAAAACTCTGCGGCCACGCTCCCCCTGAACCTCCCACCCAGCACTCACATCTGTCCTCACCTCAAAGAGCTCAACTGGCTCCGAATCCACAAACAAGCACTATTCAAACTCCTCACACACACATACAAAGCCTGATATAACTTTGGTCACACGTACCTAACAACCTCATAAACTTCCACAAACTAACCAGACACCTCCACAAAGCCGGACTCCTACTTACACACATCACCCGCATATGCAGAACCAGATCCAGCGTGCTTTCTCCTACCTCACTCCCAAAGCCTGGAACGACCTGCTCCTGCACATCAGAGCCTTCTCCTCAGTTCTTGAATTCTACAAGAAATGGAAGACTTGGCTCTTCGCCTAGCATCAACCCTGGATCAGCCCACACAGCTCCAACTTCAGTGCCAGGATCCTCTCCCTGGCGAGTTGTGTGCTACACAAATACACAAAAAAAGTTTGATTTAAGATATAGAGCTGCTCAATTATTCTTCAGGTAGGCTTTTATCTTCCCAAAGACACCAGTATGAGGCACGCAACTGACTTTTTTTTACTTACCATCATTTAGAGATGTGTGATGGTAGCACTCACATTTGCTCTTGTGAGCTGATATAGAGCAGGTGAAACGGAGAGGTGGGATGGGGTGAAGGGAGTTGGCTCTCTGGCCCTTACATGCCCAAGCAACCTACATAGGTATGCTATTAGCTGTCCCCCTTTGAGGGTCCATGTCGCAACATATTTAGAGAGTGGATTATTAGAGTATGAGAATAGCCTAAAAATCACTGCGGGACCCAATCCAAGAGTGCCCATGCTCCTGCGCTGCACAATCTCCAATCCAAACTTTGAATATTCATCTCTTATGGGATGCTTGAAGGACCAGGATTTGGCCGCAAGGATTGGTGCGGGTGAGGCAGTCATTAACTACTGGAAATGTGGAGATCAGGCAACAAGAGAAATCGAATCTTAATGGGCAGATGTGTCACAAGTGTCAGGTTGGGACTGGCATGATGAGTGAGCCAGTAGCGCCAACCTGCTGCTGCTCCTGAGGTTGAGGGAAAGAGGGGTCCTGGCAGGAGTCACAGTGAATATATTAATGTTGTGTCTATAGCAGTGGCGTTGCCCTTAAGTAAGAGGGAGAGAGAGAGAGGGAGAGAGAGAGAGAGAGAGAGAGAGAGAGTTTTCACTGCCCCTCTTGGGCCTGGTTTCCTGACACTTCACTACCATTTCTGAACAGCTTCTCATCATCCTATAGGCATTCCAAAAAGAACATTTCAATTATTGACTTAATAATGTTATAAATTCGAGGTTTCTTACTGTGCACATATACATTTGTGTTTTAAAATGCATACACCCACTAACTCTCTTTTGTGATTTTCAAAATATTCTGCATGCCACAGGTACTACATGTACACATGAGTAATGATACACACAGATTTATAGAATGAAACAACTGATGTGCTCATCCTAATTCTTTCAGGAAGTTTATAAATAGGAATATTCAGTTCAGTTTTTTGCTTAGGAATGAACTGTTCCTACCCACGACCTCTATACCAGATGTTTTATTTCAATAAACTCTCTCCTATCAGTTACTCTGAGTTCAATTTGAAATTGCTAGTGTGTAATCCTTTAATAGGAAAGCCGAAACTATACCATTTGCAGCTGGTAATAGATCCTGTAATTGAACTGCGTGTTTTTTTGAGTCTATTGAATTTGTGCACCCCTAGGGAGACAGACACATATGTTGGCATAATACTTGAGTAACAAATAACCTATAATATTGCAGAGATCACATGGTCCAACAGAAAGCTGGAGGCTTTTCTTAAAATAAAAAATAAAAATGAAACTTACAAACAATGTCAGCTTTTCATTTCTGCTAAGATTCTGTCCATGATTCAGTTAATCTATTTTGTTTTATTTTTCACACCCTGGGGGATATTCACAAGGACCTATCGCCGAGTTAACGGCACTTTATCGCAGCCATAGTTGCGATAAACTTATCACCCTAATCACAAGCTGGTGTTGACAGCCCACAGCACCAGTTTACTCGCAATAGCAGCCGCAAAAAACATCGCCACAGATGACCCCCGCAACTATCGCTAATGAGATGCAGAGTAGGCATTCCTATGCCAAAAGCTGCGACAACACCACTCCAAAATATTCACAACAACCAGCCAGAACTGTGATAAGAACACAAAACAGGCGATAAGGTGCGTTAGCAGCAGGAAAATAACACCTGCTCTGACCTGGTGCAAAGTCAGACCACAGCCTGCACCACCAAAGGGAGCCCAGCCCAGACGCATACCTGAACAACAACAGATGCACCCGGCCAACTGAACATGCAGCCCGGAGGGCCGAAGGGGCAACAACACTTGCCGCCACCACCCCGAGGACACCCCCTCCCCGACACCTTCCCACCTGACCAAAGACATGGCACATCAGCTACACCTAAACATGTACAAAATAATCTGCTTGATGTCGCACAATCACAACTGGTGACATGCATGTGTGGTCACAAAAAAGAGCATCACACATTCACTTTCGAAGCAACAAATGAAACTTTATTAAAATGAACACTGAAATGAAATGAAGACACATGGCGGCTTCCCTCGGGACAATCCGTAGGTCACAGCCTGCAAGACAAAAATCATGATGAGAAGGTGTGTCCTCCGCACATCAAAGGACAGAGAGAGAGTGAAGGAGAGAGAGAGGGAGAGAGAGAAGAAGAAGAGAGGGGGAGAGAGAGAGAGAGGGAAGAAGAGAGGGGAGAGAGAGAGAGAAGAAGAGAGAGGGAGAGAGAGAGATAAGAAGAGAGGGGGGAGAGAGAGAGAGAGTGCTGCCCCTGCGCACCCAGGCCACACTGCTCACCTGCTGCCACCAATGTGTCTCCAATCACTTGCCGGTATGTATAGCAGTACACCAGGTCACACATCTGAGACAGAGCCGTCATCTCAAACAGAGTCCAGATACATGATTGGCACAGTACACACACTTGCACAAGACAACATCGCCTGCCCGCCCATGCACACCCAGGCACAGACACCCAGCCCCTCCCGCCACCCTTTGGAGCATGCCCACCCATGCATACCCAGGCCTCACTGCTCACCTTCTGCCACCGGCATGTAGACAGGAGGTCCCACCACGTGCCGCTGAAAGCCACAAGCCCAGGGCCCGCGGACATGGCGCCCTCCACACCATGCAGCCCCACAGGCCACCAGGTCTCATGTTTGGTGCTGGGTCTTGATTACTCCATGGCATAGGATATACCAGTGCACCTGGCATCATCGCAGGCTTCACACCCTCACAGCCCAATAGGTGCCACTAACTCTGGGATCCCGGAAGCGACACCACATGGCAGAAGGCCAGCGCTGCCCGCGGGCTCTGCTCTACACTGCGGTCCAGCAAGGCACACAAAACCTGAACTGTCCAGACCGCCGGGACGGGGTTTCATCGCAGGCTGCACACCCACTCAGCAGCTTAAGGTGCCACTAACTCAGTGCACCCAAAGTCACCGTCCTGTGGTGGAGTGCCTGTGCCGGGCACAATGCTCTGGGTGCCACTAATCCTGTGCAACCCCAGTCAGCACCACGTGGTGGTAGGCCCGTGACGGCCACAAGGCCTCGGGTGACACTAACCCTGTGCACAACAAATCATGGGCCTTTCATGATTGAGAACCGTGGAGCGTCCATCATCCAGTCACCACCGGCAGAGGGGAATGTGATGTTGTCGGCCCCTTATGTTGGCGGAGTCACATGGCCCGTGACGCCTGTGCTGGATGGGTGTGGTGTGCATGGAAACATGCCCTCAGGGAGTGGCTGTGACATGCTGACAACTAGACCAGTGACCTGCACACCACCAGCGAGTACGCCTGCGACAGGTAGCAATGAGGGCCCCCCCTCGGAGCATAAGCAGAGTGGTCTGGCCTGCCGTACACCAGACCAGTGCAGGACTTGCAACAATGATTCGTGGTCTCAGAGCGTGGTTCTGTCCATGTCTGGACATGGAAGCGACTGATGCGGTGTCCCTGTTGTGGTGTTCACGGGACCTGGTACACAATATGCAATGTAGCACCCTCTGACTGGCATCCTTCAGGATGAGCATCATTGACGCAAAGGAAATCACTTTCCCTACATTCATCCACACATTCATACATGAATGATGAAAGACATGACACAGCAGTGCGTAACTGGATGTTTATTGCACATCCAGTGCAGGTCTGCAGCTGGAGCGGTAAAGGGCAATGTGAGCGCACTACACAATATGGGACCGTGGAGGGCCAGCCAGAGTCCATCTGGGAATGACAAGTACTGCGGAAGAGGAAGGGTACAGTCCGCAGTCTGGTCGCCGTGTCATTGGTCATCAAACAGGATATGGCAGTCCATGTCGCTGTCCAAGGTGAGTGCATTGGAGTGTATCGGGGGTCAGTGGAACATCATGAGGCCATGTGCGGCACCAAGCAGAAACAGGCCAGCTGGCGGAAATGAATGCTAGTGCCTCTTGATCACAAACTCATCCACGTCCTCGTCCCTGGATGTGTGCTCTGCCCCACCTGTGGGTGTTGCAGTACGGCTGAGGCACTGTGTGCCACTGACACATCAGGTGCCGGAGTGGATACGTCTGCCACACTGTGAGGCAATGGCACACCAGGGGGCAGAGATGTGGATGGTGTGGGGGCAGCAGCATTCATCTGCACCACACCTTGTGGCAGCAACGCCATGATGATGATCTGCAGTGCATGGTAGATCCCAGCTACATTTCGCTGATGTACAGCGGTGGCTACCATCCTTTCCGCCTCCATCCACACCATGTCCTCCATGAGCCTCTGCATGTGTGCCAGCTCACGGCTGGTATCGCTGGTGCCCCTCTGAGCAGACAGGTGTTCTTCTCTCCACGTCAGGACTCCAGCGATGTCAGTCAGGGCTCGTTGGAGACCATGGAGCAGGCCTAGACACCCATGGATGGCGTCCAGTTTGGTGGCCATGAGGTCGAACCCCACCCACACCTGCTCAGCTGTATCCCTCTGGGGCTCCAGCATACGGCGTTGGAAGGCCGTGTGTTGTTCCTAGGGGTCTTGGGAGACTGCTGGGGCCGTAGGTGCCTCCTGATAGGTGGTTTGGGTGATGGGTTGGGTCTCCTCGATGCAACTGGTCAGCCCTGATCCTACAGTTGAGTCGCGGATGATGTCAATGATGTTTAGGAGGACTTGTGCGTCGATGCTGGGGTTGTCCTCCTCATCAGTGAAGAGTGGCTGGGACTGCTCTGCAGGGGGTGTTGACGGTGGCCCTGCAATGTGAAGGGGAGATGGTGTATTGCAATGTGTCCACATGTATGTAGCCGCATGGTACATGTTGACATTCAGACAGCATGGCATTGTACATTGTGACAGTCTATAGATCTGGGCGATGACCCAGAGTCATTGAGAGTGTGCACTGTGCTCTGCTTGATTGTGCATGTGTGCCATTGTGGCCATCTCCACCCGTCCCCCTAGTACCTGGTGGTCACTCACCCTGTTGCGGTTGTGTTGTGTCCTGTCTAGCAGTGTCTGGTCCCTCGACTCCAGCCACAGTATCCACACTGATGACTGTTGACACCAGCTCCTCCATGTCATCCAGCACGAGCTGTGGCACTGGGCCCCCACCTCCAGTCTGCATTGCTGCCTTCTGGTTGGCTGTGAGTTTCTCTTTGGTCTTTCTCTTGATGTCATTCCATCACCTCCGTGACTATGATCCTGTTCGCCTGCGGACTGAACTTCGTCTTCCTCTTCTTCTTGTCCTTGCTCTTCCCTGTCCCTGAGGTCCAGTGCTTGTGGGGTTGCACTCGTCCTCTGAGCCTGGTCCAGCTGCCTCCATGGTGCTTGGGTGTTGGTCAGTCTGTGTTTGGGTGTTTTTTCTACTTTTATGGTGATGTTTCCCACCTGCCAGGTGTGTGTTACAGGCCTGGTGCTGCTTATTGCTGATTTCCTCATCGCGCTTTGGCCCATCGCAGGTTTTTTTGTGTTGTGGTTTGTGTTTTTATCTCCATCAAGGTGGTTATTTCGCGGACATTGTCCGCGGTTTAGGCAGACTATGGCATGGTACCGCCTTGTTGTGAATTCCACGTTGACACTGGGTTATTTTCCCACGATGGGCTGCGATGTTGAGAGTTGCGTTAAGCTACTCTTGCAGTAGTTATCACACTTTCTTGTGAATATACCCCAGTAATTTTATCTCCTCTTCCAATTTTATGCATATTAAATGACATTTTTGATTGCATCCCCTTTATTTTTTTCTAAACCTACTTTTGTATTCAATGATATGGTGTGCACTCATCCATTCAACATTAATATACATATCAGAATTGCTGGAAAGTGGATTATTAGTAGTGGTAAATGTATATCTACCACTGGCAATAAGGCCACTAAAACAGTCTAGGCACAGAATAGGTCTCAGAACATGATTCCCATGCTCAACCCTTGGTAGCTTGGCTGCGAGCAGGCAGACTTACCTTCAGAGACAGGTATGTAAAGCATTTAAAACACACAAATTCAGTAAATAATTAAAACACAACACACAATAAAAATACAACACCAATTTATTAAAGGAAATATTTGTATTTTTAAAATGACACCAAAACAACAAACAAAATCATGTAGGGAACCGGAGATATGAATTTTCAAAGATTCAGCACTATATGGCACTTAAAAAACTATAGCGCCTATTGGGACATCTGGTCGTGCTAGTCCGGGACAAAGTAAAAAATTCAGGCCAACCACGATAGAGCCCTGTGTGGCTACCCCTCGCAGAAGGCCTTGAACAAAGATTTTACCTTCTGACTTAGAAACTTTTCTGAAGCTTTTTCTCCTGGGGTCCCTCGAAGATCTCCACCAGTCTGGATTAGGGGAGGGTTCGCCGGCTTACATTACGACAAGCTCCCAGTCAAACCTATGGAAGTCAGACCTCTGTAGCTTTCCAGCGGGACGAACCAGAGATCCGGGGTTGGCTCACGGTTGAAGGTGGACGGCTTGACTCTCGAGGTGATACCAGTCAACTCTTCTCGACTTCGGACTTACAAACGTATACGGAGCTTTTTCTCATGGGGTACCTCGATGCTCTTCACTAGGCTGCATTCAGTAAGGGTTCGCTGATTTGGGTTTCAACAAGCTTGCAGTCAATCTCTGGAAGTGGGATGAACCTGGAGTGCAGACTGGCTTGTGGATGAGGGTCGCAGGCTAGGCTGGCCAGGTCGAGTGGGTCCACTTCTGGAGCTTTTTTCCAAAGTTGCTCCAAACTTCTTCAAACTTCTGGAAATTCTTCCTGAAAAACCTTTGAGGGTCCCAATGTGTCCAAAACTTACTCAAATGGTCATTGGGACTTAAATTCCCACCATTCACTAGGACCAAAACCCTTCGAAATCCATTCAAGGCACTCCAGGCTGGGGATACTTGGTGGTGATGGTCCATGTGAGCTCTGCTAACCTGTAGCTTGCAGAGAGTCAACTCATTAGTCCTTTTGACTTCACAGGACTGTAGTTCCAGATTGTGCAGTAGGCGCACTAAGTCAGACTGCAAGGCCTGGTTGCTTCACATCAAGCTACGTAGCATGGACCCTTCTTCTTCCTCTTGTTTCAAGCAGCAGATCTAAGACAGTACAGTGAAAAAAGGGGGAGGCATCGCCTGTATATATAGATCTGACATTGCCATTACGAAAATACAATCTGACTCCCTAGAGTCTTGTGAATACCTCGGTATGTCCTTAAGATCTTCTGACAATCAGAACTGCAAACTTCACACTTTCTACCACCCCCAGGCAAAACTACCAGGTTCATAGATCAGCTGATAGAAAACATCACAGCAAACTCTTCTCCTCACTCCAATGATATTTTCATGGGAGACTTAAATCTTCATTGGGAGGACCATAGAGATAATCAGATCAATTCACTCAAAGCCTTCCTTGAGGATCAGTCGCTGGTCCAAGAATGTCATCTTACAACCCACTTCAAAGGCTCTACCCTAGACTGGATCATAGCTAAAGAAAAAGCTATCGATAACATTGAAATCACCCCTTTGCGATTGGTCTGACCATCACATTGTTACCTTCCAAATGCCCTTCATATGGACAATATGAATAACATCGCAACACACTGTGTGACAGAACTGCAACCACCTAGTAATATGGTGGACGTTAGTGGCCTCACGGAGTACTACAACAATACAATGGCGAATATTATTGAAGACATAGCCCCGTTAAAATTCAAAAGGATCCCTGACAAAGACAAAAACTCATGGTTTAACGGCGCCCTCAATGAAGAAAGACGCTCACTCAGATCCGCATCACCCCACATCCGAAGGCGCTTAACTGGCTGCCTTACGTAGCAAGAATAAATCTAAAAATAGCATGTATCACTCAAACAGCGATACATTGCAACACACCAGTGTACCTAGCCCAGAAAATCACACTATCGGGAGGATGCCGTCCCTCTCGGAGTCATGAAGACCTACTAATGAAACCGGCCCGTTTCCGTTGGAAAAGAACTTATGACCGAGCTTTCTTGGGTGCAGCCCCTAGAATTTGGAACGCTCTTCCCCCAAACATTAGTAGAATTTTGTCCATTTCCACTTTTAAACATGAAGCCAAATCTTTTTATATGAGTAAATATCTCCCATAATCTCAGCAGTCACTCCATTTTCATTCATCTGCCAAGATCATACAAATGCTAATTTGCATCGAACTTTAACCTAGTTATGGATCGTACATATGTATATTAAGCCTTAATGTTTTTCTCAAAAACAATGTACAACTACTGATGTTTGATGACTTGACTGGTAACTCAACTGTTTCTTGATATGTAAATATAAAGCTCTCTGATACCCTACTCTGGGTCATATTTGTGCTAAATAAAACACCAAATAAACAAATAAATAAATGAATAACAGAGGCTCTGTCCATCTCAGATAGTTATTCAGTGTTCTCTGAGTCAAGCAGGAAGGCACTCCTGTCCAAAGAGGTGCAGGGCAACACCCCAGATCATGACCATGTCCTCCAGAGTGTGGCACAATGGTCTCACAGAAAGCACTGTTTTTCCAAAATTCAATATGGCTGAAGTCTGAACAAAGAGGCAAGAGCTGACTAAACCAAACTCCAGGATGGCTCATCTTCATAGTCTCCCTCCCCCTGGCATCTGCACATTCCTTCCTTAAGCATGCCATCTGCCTGTCTCCTTCTTCTTTTGAAGATCATGGTTTACTCTGGTATTCTCATGTAGCAAAACCCTCTCCTCCCAAGATGGCTCCTCACCCCAGGTGCCACTTACACTTTATCAAAGAAGGCTGGTTAATTCACTTACCTCTGGCCAATCAGAGCAGACCACTAGAAGGCTAAATGTTTGCTTACAGACAAGAAAGTCTTTTAACTGTACATTTTAGGATAAATTCAACAACAGCATGTTGTTGGATTTGTCAACACCATTCTCCTAAGTCCTTGAATGATATTTTCTTGCAAAGCCTAGAGTTAGTTATTAATTAATAACTGAGGGGCATGTTATCAAGCACGGTGTTAAAATGATCGCTGGTTTAGCGGCAGAAAACTGCCGCTATCGCGGCGATAATGGGCTTGATAACATGCCCTGGAGAATTCCCATAGAAGCCCAAGTTCACACCAGAACCTGGGCTTCTATGGGAATTCTCAAGGGCATATTATCAAGGCCATTATCGCCGCTTTAGGGGCAGTTTTCTGCCGCTAAACTGGCGATAATTTTTAACACCATGCTTGATAATATGCCCCTTAATGCCATGTTAGCCTATGTGGCTGGGGATCTGCAATAGGGAAAATGAACTGGGCAATTTCTCCAACACCAGGGCTTATAAAACATATTTTATAAGGACCGGTGCCTATATCTACAGGACTCCTACTCCTGAAACACCTATGGGAGACTTTAGGGGTTCAGAATATTTAAAACAAATCGCCAGATCCGAACACCACAGTGCTCCCTAGCACAAAAGGAGGTTTTGGGAAGCACTTAACTACAACAAGGGAATGTGCAATTTCACTATCCCCAGGGCATATAAGTGTCCTCCTTATAAGTACCTGACCCCCCACTCCTGGGACACCTAGGGGAGACCCCGGGGGGTACTGAATATTCCAAAATATTTTAGTTTATTCATTGTTAAGTTCCCCAAACACCAAAGTCGAGTTTAGGCACAATTACATTTTACATGTAGTCCTGCAACACAGGGGAGCTTTTAAACTGACCTCAGGCCTCAGCAGTGCACACATGCAGGTGCAAAAAGAACTGCTGGCCTCTAAACTGTCATTCCCTATTACATACTAGGGACTTAAAGGTAGTAGTTTTAATCCCCCTTTCCTATTATGTACAAGGGCCCTATAGGGGAGGTAATGCCAATCATAGGGGTACCCTAACCCATAGTGTACCCTAGTGTGTATAGGTGCTTTCACTGTATTCTCAGCAAAGTACTGGCTCTGGATCTGGTTAGGCAGACCCAGGGACAGTCGGAGTCAGCTACCACCAGTACCAGTCAGCAAAATGGGGCACAGGATGACTTTGCAACAAGAATTATCTGTGTTAAACATTCATTTTAATATTTACAATGTTACTAAAGCACGCTTACTTGCACAGAAACATTCAAAATATATCTACTTTATATTAACAGGTACGCCTGTGGCATCATATTAATTTGAACACTTTTTATAGGGTCAAAATTCACAATGCTAATTATTCCCTAAAGTAAACTTCCTTGAAAATGGTAACATCAGCAATTCACAAAAGTATCCTGTGAATTCTATAAAAGTCAAATATTTACTCAGAGCACAGACACATGTCTAGGCTAATATATTTCTCCTTATATTTTTCCGAGTAAATCAGACACAACCTGATTTTTATCAGCCCAAAGAGTCTTAAAGCATTAACGCCATCATTATGAGTAGGACAGAATACCCATGTGGGATTCCCAAACCCATCATTGCTGACAGCTGCCCATTTTTGGTAATTATTAGATACACAAATATGTAGTGTTCTATGTTGGACCCTTTTTATACTATTAGAAATTGAAAATTACCTTGTGAGGGGCGTGGCTTGGACGGCAGAGCTCATGGCTACCTGAATACTTCGCTCTGCTCAACGAGGGAATGATTGTCCTTCGTTCTGGAGTTTGCGGGACGCTGAGTTGAAACAAAGCACAGATTTCACCCTCTAATGTGAAGCGGCATCTGCAGTCAAGTTTTCCAGCTGTGGGGAGCCTCAGATCAACTAAAATCTGCAGCGAGGTTTGCCGTAATTGAAGGAAGATGGCGATCTTTAAAATGGCGGTGAAGGAGCCCTATTGACTCAGCTGGAGATGACGGGAATACTCTTGGCCATCTACATGTCGGTCCGCTAGCTTAGCAGAGATCACTACCGACCAACACCAAGTAAGATCGACAGATTGATAACCAACTAGGTATAATTATACCGTAATAAATACTTTGTCACGTCTTACCTGTCTTTAAAATGGCGATGGTTTTGCTCGTTGCGCAGCACCCCGCGTTTAACTCGTTTTGAAGCGGAAAGTCTTGGCGCAATTCACTGACACCCTGACCAGATTTGATGGTCTGTTGCAGTGATGTTCAACGATCAAGTGCACATTTAGAAGCACCTAAGCCCTGAGAAATGTGCCTAGTGATTCCTCCCACAAAGTCAGCCTGACTTTAAAATGGCAGAGCCCCGATCCCTACTAACACGATTTAAGCCTGCACATTTCCCGGGACTGAGTCACAGCCACTTGGAGGACTGTCTCGGGACTGTCCCTGATATGCCAAGCTACTAAACAGCAAATAGCCAAGAGGGTCTGAGGCCGGAGTTGCGCCAGTATTGTAACTGGGAGGTTTGTGAAGCCTGTAATTTCATCAGGGTCTTGAGTGTACTGGAGCCAAAAGTGAATGAGGCTACAAACTCTGAGCACTGAAGCTCTATACCAAAGCTACTAAATAACAATTAGCCAAGCGGGTCTGGGGCCAGAGTTGTGCCAGTATTGTGTTTGAGAAATTTGTGAAGACTGCATTTTCATCAGGGTCTCCAGTGTACTGGGGCTAACAGTGAATGAGGCCACAAGCGCTGAGTTCATAAAGCCACAAATAAGAGCACTGGTCACATAGAGCATAACGTGTAGGGAACACAGAGGCCACATGATTCAACACCCATTCTGACAAGGGATAGGGTTTGGGGCAAAACCCCTTTGCCAACCTTTCTTTTTGTTATCCTCTTAGTGCGCTTTGTGTCTCCACATACCACATCAGCCTTCAAGCTCTATAACTAACCGGTCACCAAGAAGTAACCACTGATGTGCACCACATTTCTGGACTCTAGATTCTGTCACTGCTGCTTGGCTCTTTGCCTCTTTTCCCAGATTACATATACGTATCGCTCAATATAGAGACAATAGAGTTTAGAGATACCATTGTCAACCTAGAACCCAGCTCAAACACAGCTCAAGCCCAACAACTTTCCAGGAACACTTCAGAATAGATGGACATTTCTATGGCATGACAAAATCTGATTCGCATATGCCAACGGTTGCTTATCCCGGCGCTGATTCGAATAAACATGGCAGATAAGGAACCCAGGGCGCAATACAAAAAATCCAAAGCTGAACCTTCACTGTCAGACTCACCAATCAAAGCTAAACTAGATGTGAATAGCACAATGGAAATGATACTTGAAACATTAGCCGATGTCTGTGATCTGGCAAAATCAACGAAACAGAACACAGACACCATGCAGTTAGAGTTGGCTGCCATACGTGCTGACATGAGCAAAATCAACTCTAAAATTTCAGTCGCTGAACAAAGAATAAGCGACATTGAAGATACCGCATCTCAAGCCAATAAAGAGATCAGAACCCTTCTAGATATCTCCAGTAATCTTAAAAGACAAGCAGCCACCTTGAAGACCGCAACAGGAGAGGCAATATTAGAATTTCTGGAATTCCGGAGGGCCAGAAGACTCATCCGAGTCATGTGTAGCGTTTTTGGAATCTTGGATACCTCTGATCACGGGCATAAAGCTCCATCAAAATTTTGAACTGGACAGGGCTCATAGAATACCAACGTTTAACTCTTCCACAAGGAAAATGACCCGTCCTATCATCTGCAAGCCCCAGCGTTACCAACACACAGACGCCATCCTTAACTTTGCCCGTAAAACTCACCAGGTCAACTGGGAAGGCCAAAAAATCACATTCACGCAGGATTACTAAAAAGCCACAGTGGACACGAGAAAAGGTTTTCTTGTAATAAGGGACAATTTAAGAGACAAAAATATCAAATTTTCCTTTGCTGGACCTGCAAGATTTAGAATTTTTGAAAATGGAAGACCACACTTCTTCACAAACCCGAAGGATTTAGCAATGTACCGAGACCTACAACAACTCAAGAAATGGACTTAACCACCCCCACCTCGAATAAAAGGAAGCTCTGATATCCTTTTTACGATCCTGTTCATTCTTCAACCGTATTCAAAATGCTAAGGTTTAAAAAGGGCTGATAGAGGGGGGACACTAGCGGGGTCTGACTCGCTCTGCTCTTAATGTATTTGTGTATACTGATATATCCACTATGTATGATGTAATGATCACTAAAGCAATTGTTATGTTTCTATTTGGTTACTAAAAATAATTTTAATAATGTGAGAGAATCCATAAAAAAAGTGCTGATAGTTGATAATTGTTAAAGATGGTAACACTGTAAAAATGTATGCTTCTCCACAAGTCGGAGAGGCTGCCCACCAGGGGTTAGATTTACTGTTGGACCTTCAGTGCTGTATTTAGTTCATTCTTGTGTAGTTAGTCATATAAGCTTAGTGCTTGCGTAGTACTGTGTAACAAATTAGATTTGTGTATCACTGTTGCCCTAATGACTTATTCAATTTAAACAAAGGGGTGTAATTTCTTTCTCTCCACTGAGCAGGAATCAGCAGTATTGCCAAACTTTTAGACTGGAATTTTCCATAGCTTACCTGCTTAAGAGTAGGCATCAAACGCTCTTATGTTACAGTCTATCTATTTACCCATAAGATATAGATTAATACCGATCACGAATATCGTTCTAAAGGTGGGGAGTGACTTTTAGTGATCTTTCTTTATTTTTAATACACTCCAGATAGTTAATTATCATATTGTATTCCTCCAAGTTGTCAGACTGACATTCCTGTCGTCGCACCTCCGTTATTCAAAATATTCAAGTATGGGAGGGTGGGGAGGGAGAGATGAGGAGGGGTGTGGGGATGGTTTAGTTTTAGTTACTCTTGACTTTTTCTTCTCTTTCCTGTTTTTCTTTTTCTGTCTTGCTTCTTCTTGTTCATTCGCTCAGAGGTCATAAGGATTGCTCATTGTGTATACACTGACAGTGTCATTGCTACGATTATTAATAAAATAAGGCACTCAAATATGTTTAGCACCCATAAAGAGTCTAGCTCCCTAGAGCGCCGGTCAAACAACACACCATACTTACCTTATTAGAGACCAAACCACTTCACCTCAGTTTGCTTATATAATGACTCCCAATAAGACTTATAACATTACAGAAGATATTACAATTTTTTCACTAAATGTGAAAGGACTCAATCATCCAATTAAGCACCAGAAAGTCTTTGATTATCTAGCTAAAACCAAGGGAGATATAATCCTTTTACAAGAAACAAAATTATCTGAAGAAGACGCAGCGTTTATTCAACATAACTGGATATCACACGTCTCATGCTCGCCTGCAGATCATTAAAAAAAGGAGTAATCACCCTTATAGCAACAAAAGCTAACATTTCCCTAGAATCACATTCACATGATGAGGAGGGGAGGGTATTGGTTACACATCTGAAAAAAGGTGAAGACCTTATACATGTGGTAAATATATATGGCTGTAACACAGATTACCCTAACTTCTGGGAAAGTGTATCAAAAACCATAGGTAATCTCCCCCAAGACGACCTAATAATAGTTGGCAGTGATTTTGATATTCCATTAGATCTTATAATTGATAGCCAATCCACCTGCAATTACCATGTCACCAGATCACATCGCATAGTTCACAAAATATGTTCTAAATTTAATCTCAAAGATTCCTGGCGTCTCCAACATCCGGACTCTAGGGACTATACTTTTTACTCTGCCCCACATAACTCATATACTAGAATAGATTACATTCTTATTTCCGGGTCTTTCACACATCTAATCGATCAAACAGAAATCTCACCAATATTAGTATCAGATCCCTCATGTATCAATACTAAATCTAAATTAGCTGGTAGCCACACCACACCTTCACCCAAAAGAAGGAGGTTTAATAAAGATGTGCTTTCAGATCCAGATGATAAAAAGAAAATTGTAGATGCAATCACAGCTTACCTCAACCATGACGATCTCCCTGAAACAAACGAAAACACCCTCTGGGACGCTTTGAAGGCAACCATTAGGGGAATCCTTATTGAGATCCAAACTAAAATCAATAAAAGCTAAATACTGAGTTAATTAGATTAGAACGTGAAATTAAACTTCTGGAGAATTCTCATGCTAACTCGCTCAAGAATAATAATATCCTCAATCAATTAACACAAAAAAGTATGAATACAACAAAATTCCGAGCAATCAAGCTGGAGTTTGGATAAATACATTTAAGGCCCTCAAACTCTGCGAAGCAAATAGAGCAGGCACATTTTTAGCTTCCTATCTTAAACACAAACAAAGACAAAACACTATCTCTTCAATCAAAGATTCTAATAATAAAACGCAGACCAAACAGAAGGAAATTTTAAACACATTCAAATCTATGAAGACTTGTATAAGAACAATCAAGACTTTAATTAAAAAAAGTGCACCTAGTACCTAAACAAACTAAACCTCCCCTGACTGACCGAAGCAGATAGATTGGCTTTGGGTAAACCCATAAGTGCATTGGGAGTGTTGCATGCTATTAAATCCCTGAAAGACAATAAAGCCCCGGGTCCTGATGGTTTTTCGGCCACGTTTATGAGACTTTTGCAGAGTCTATACAGACATCCATGTTGAAAATTTTTTAATAATATAGCTATGACGGGACATACGACAAACTCAATGACAGAGGCCAACATTATAGTTATCCCTAAGAAAGGGGAAAAACCCCTATTACCAAAAAATTACAGACCGATTTCTCTCATTAATGTTGATTGCAAAATCTACGCAAAAATACTTGCCACAATAATCAATACTGTCCTCCCACAGCTTATAAGTAATTCACAAGTAGGTTTCCTTAAGAATCACATGTCTAACGACAACACCAGCCTACTTTTTCATGTTTTAGAAAACGCATCCTTTAAACCAATTTCTTCGATAGCAATTACTCTGGATGCAGAAAAGGTATTGGACAGAGTTTCTTGCCCATTCTTAAAACACTCTATGTATTCATTTGACTTGGGGGAAGCCTATATAAATATGGTAATGGCCCTTTCTTTGGCACCTACTGCACGTATAGCAATGAATGGGTCACTTTCAGAATCCTTCACGCCCCAACAAGGTACAAGACAAGGATATTAAACAGAATACAAACATTAAAGGAATAAAATTAAATGATATCCAAGTTAAGTTAGCCACCTATGCGGACGATATGCTCTGATGCTAACAATAGGGAGATATTCTACACACTCTGGATATAAATTAAATAAGGACAATTCAGAAGTCAAGCTTCTAAATGTTCATTGTATCGGAGAGGTTTTAGGTAATTCAGGCCTTGCGTGGCAACCAGGATATATAAAATACTTAGGAATAGAATTCGGCAACAATAAAATCGATACTTCACTTCATAATAAAAGTAATACACTAGAAAAAATGAAGAAACTTTTAGATGCTTGGTCCCCAAAGTTTATCACTTGGTGGAGAAGAATCGAAACATAAAGATGATGATTACACCCCTGATTAACTATTTGATTAGCATGCTCCCTCTCATATTAACGGACGACTTTCATTGTAAACTTGATATCCTCTTATCTAAATTTATATGGCAAGTAAAAAAGATAGAATTGGACTAAAAAAAATGAAGGCTCGACAAATCCTTAGGTGGAGTCAGCCTAGCAGATTTTAAAATATACCAAACAGCTTTCCTGGTAAAATAAGGCTCCTATTGGTTTTCGCCTCCCATCAATTATACTCCTGTATGGCTAGAAGTTGAATAATCCATCCTTCACAATCTTAACCTTGTAGCCCTGCTTACCTCCAACCATACAAATCTAACCAGATCAAAATCTATCCTCAAGAATACAAAGGCAGCGTTGTTAAAATTAGACAAGTAATTGACTTAAGTATTAAGCGCTCTAAGTTGGAATCCATATGGGACATTTGTAACATTTTATACAAAGGTAAAACGATACATTATGATACCTGTATTGATAAAGGGATCTTCTTTCTCCATCAATTAGAAAGCTCCTCCTATCCAATTTCCTTAAAGAGCTACAAGCCAGATATAACCTGTATAATTTGGGATTGTATAACTTTTGAAAGATCAGAGCTGTACTATCAAAAGCCAACTTAAATAATGCTACTCCTTCGTTATCAAACTTTATAATGAAGATTAACAAGCTAGGCCATCAAGTTTCACTTACTTATAGATTACTTCCTCCTAAAATCTCGACTTTTAATAAAAATTTTATTATGTTCTGGGAATCACACTCTTCTAATCCGACACCGGAAGCTAAATGACCCCAAATATAGAACTCTACTACCAGTAACAAAATATTTCCGGTCTTATCTCAAACAAAATTTGGGCTCTTACACAAAGCCTTCTGGACACCTGCCCGACTGCATTCACAACACCTCTGTGAGGATCCTCCTTGCTGGAATTGTAAGGAAGACGCAGGCGATTTAGCCCACCTAATTCGACACTGCAAAGTCGTATCGACATTTCGGGATAATATATTTGATTTTCTATCAAGATCATTCAACTTCCACCTAAAAAAAGAATTCTCTACTTTAATAACCGGCTTTCTAGACACCGATATACTAAACGATACAGACAAGGCCCTACTGGACCTATTATTCACATCTGCAATAAAAACAATTCTCAACAATTGGAAAGACACGCAAAAAGTATCATATAAATGCTGGATGAATTGGATTGTCCATCTCAGGGGTGCAGATAATATTGCTCGTCAAAACTCTCCCTGGAAATCTTCTACTAGACATTTGTGGGACAGACTAGATGCATATTTCAGTACACATAAACCACCTTGAACAGAGTTAGATTGTTATTACAGGATCCTACCCTCCTACATCTCCTATTGACCGCAAGTAAAAGGTAAGATTTAACAGAAGGAATCTGTTTGGACCTTTTGATGTTCTGATTTAGGAAGCTTCTCCTCTCAGGTCCTTTTTACTATTATTCATGTTTGACATGTCACATATCATAACATTGAGCAGGTCTCTGCAATGTTACAATCGATCCATCTTCTTTCCCGCTATTCTTTTGTACAACTCATACTATTTAATACTATTCTTTACTGCTTTCTCTCATTCTTTATATTTATTTCCTTCTTATTTCATAGACTTTAGGAAGAATAGTTGCTAATATACAACTGTTGGTTTCAGCCAGCAATATTTTCTTTATATTACCTTATAGCATTGGGGTTAAGGATCTCTGATTGTCATTAGAATTGGAACTGATATGTTTTTCCCCAATTTATGTATCAAAATAATTTCATTTGGCTGTATATCATTTATTGCTTGTTGTCTTTTTGTTCCTTCTTTTTGAAAACAACTAATAAAAATTATTTGAAATGGGAAAATTACCTTGTGAATCAGAGTTACCACAGCCAATTCCTCAGGTAAATATGCATTTTCTGGCTTTTCATTGGGTAAATGACAGTTTGGAAAATGTGGGAATGCACTATTCCCACCTTTCTGGTAATTTCCATTGCTGCTGTTGATTCAGATTCCAGCAGATGCAGAAATTACAGCCATGTTGTAGTGAAGTAAAACAACCCTATTATTAAATTCTATTAGTCTGATATATAGAGGTTTTTGGTAACATAAGTGGAACTTATGTGCACAAAAAAGTGCAATTTGTGCTTCAAGAATTCATTTAAGAATCACAGCATAATGCAAGTAGACGAAAGGATACTTTCTGTGCACTCTAAGGGCCTTATTACGATGAGGCCCAGGAAGCCTCCGAACTTTCCGGGCCTCATTGCGGTTTCAATTTCGAATGCCTAATTACAATGTAGTTGGTCGGAATTGAAATCGCCGGTCATTTCGGCTGGATTCCGACAGGCCAGTCGGAGACTGGCTCGTAATCCCCATGAACGGCGTTTCCGACGTAGGGATTACGAAGCTTGGTTTCCTACAGGCTTTCCATGCCGGGCTTTTTGACATAGAAAGCCTGTCGGAAAGCGAGTTTTCTGACATAGAAAGCCTGTCGAAAGTGGTTTATGGCCGCAGCACAAGCTCCGATAGAGAAATGTGAGTATGCAACCGCATCATGTGCAGTTGCATTGCAATTGTGGTGTCTGGACCGCCGACCTGAGGTCAATCGGTCCCCTAGACTGTGAAGGTGTTGGTCGGAGGCAACTCCGACTGTCATTATAATTAAGCCCTAAATATGACAGGTGTTCTGCCATGGAAGTCCCACCCCAGAAAGGAATTCACCTCTGGGCCCCAAGGCCTAAAACGGATGCCACCCATGAACCATGACCGGGAAAACCCACCCTGGTAACGTCACATTCCCTCCTGTAGGAACCACTTGGCCCTGGAAATTATGTGTCCTTCTGGGGGGGCCATGAACACCCCTGGAACTCCAGAAGATCCAGAGCTCTTTCCTTTGGAGTGTTGGGTAGATAAAAGAAGCTCCACACACAGTAATAGCCATAACCCAGCACTCCTGCATCAAAGAGATACTGCCATAAAGACATAAATACAACCACTTCGCCAAAAAGATGCTCACTCCAGTTGCAAACTCTATCACATTTTTTAATGAAATATTTAATTGTATTTTATGTGGACCTCTTTGAGTTCTAAATCATAATAAAAGTCTTTGGCAAATACCATCAATAAATATTGCTGCAACCTGACACTGATTGTGGAATCGATCTAAAATCTGGGCCATGAAGACGCAGCTTTTGATTAGGCGCTCTGCCAGTGGGTCTCAAATATTAGCTTTAACGATATACCACAAATTACATCACCTCTCGGAGACTCCACCAGCAGCTTTTCCTCCAATAACAAAATACCGTCTAAAAATGATATGATGGCTCCTAACTCATTGGTATGTGAAGGCATGGGGTTTTTGGATGAACTGTCGCCTGATGCAGTTGTGCTCAAAGTAACCAACAAACTAACCAATAGTGGTTATTCGTTGATGGATTTGAACAACTGTGAACAAGCAGAATGATTAGCAGGGAGTAAATATTTTTACTACTATTTCATACTTTATATACGTATACATTAAAATGTATATTGTTGTTTTTCCTAGTTTGAACTCCAGAGAATATCAGCAAAAAAAATGTCAGGGCAGAGGACTCACAGCCTGCGGTTAAGGCCGTTCATTTTTACTGCTTGTGCTGTTCAAAACAGACTGAATGTTCCATCATCCACAACAGAGAGCCCTGTAAGAATTGTGTTTATTTCAATAATATTGACAAGTTTGAAAGGGAAGCCTGAGGTGTGCCTCTTGAAGACCTATACAACCACACAAAGTTTATAAATTGTTAAGACTTGTTTAATTTGCAGCAAGAGGAAATGTTTATTTCAGTATGATTCAGATCTTGCCGAAAACATTTGGACAAGTCCAATGTGCATGTAACGCTTAGAGGGGCAATTTTCGACTTTTGATAAAAGACTGATCAGAACAGCTATGTAACTGTATTCAAGGTTTATTTTAAAAATAGACAACATCGGGGTTAATGCACCTTTATTAAGGTGTTCCCTATCTTTATAGGCTTACTCACTTATAACACAAACTAAGAATGGCATGATACAATCTGATTCTAGTGTACTCTTTAGATAGCTTTGTGTTGCAATTTGCTGTGTGTTGCCTCAAGACAGAATAGCTGAAATACAGCTTGCAACTCTGAACTATTTGAAGTTTTGTTTTCTACTAGTGACACCACAATGTAATAATCTTATCTGCATAGACAACGTGAGTCAAAGGATAGTCAACGGATAAATACTGTACTGTGTACAAATACAAAATAAAGGAGTTAGTTGTACCTTTAAAAAGTGGCTTGGCCTTGAAAGACAGCTTAGACTCTACAAGTGGACAGCTCAAAAGTTGACACTTTCCTCCCGAACAGTAGTGCTTTCGCTGAGAGGAAACACAGGACAATGACAATCACATTGACACAGCCTTCCAGGTCCATGAATATGCAAAACTGTCCCTATTATTTGAAAGAACAAGCACTTGATCTCTGGCCATAAATACCGATGGCTCAGTCTGTTTCAACCTCGATTGATACAAGTACATTGGTCCTGTTGCACAAAGTGATTTCAAGACAGAATAGCAAGGACAGAAGGCAGTGTTGCATATGAAGAACGCAACCCTTAGCTCAGAGCATCAGCATCTTCACTAACAAGTAAGTGCCTGATATGTTGTCATGGATGTTATTTCAGTGACATGTTAAAGTTTATGGGGTATTTTTTGCCATGTATGTTCGCAGAAACGTTCACCACGGCACTTTGATACACACATCTTAGGTACTGGGTGATAAATTAATAAAATTTGCTGTTAATTTGGTTGGCCAACGTTTTCTTGGGTTGTTGGCGCTGCAAATGTTTTGAAAAAAATTCACATGCGATCAATTTGTGGGTCGAGTGTATTGATGTTAGGTCGAGTACAAAAGTCTACTCACTCGACCTGCAGGTCAAGTAAGATTTTTTAGATTTGTCGAGCTCTGTAGAGCTTTTGCTGTATAATAAAGGAATAGAAAAATATATGGGGTCACATTTACTATTATTTCACACAAACTGGAGTAGCAAGGGAACTTGCTTTGCTTCTTTGCATGAATTGAAGAGAGCAGAAATGCTCTATATTTACGCAGATATGTGGCATTTATAATGTCTCTTTTCCCAGTGAGCTGCCTAGCACCAAGGCAGGCACCCTTGCATCTTGGTTCAAGGGTGCCTGCATTACTGATAGAATTTGTTTTTGCAGAAAGGGCTACCTTACTGCACAAAAACAATCCTTAGAGGTATATTCCTCTTTCTATGTGTGCTTCAGAATGCAGCACGTAGGGAAAGAAGTAAGGAGGAGAAATACAAATATTTTTCATTGTTACACCTCTTTAAGGTAGGCGAACCATTTTGGTGGAAACCCAGGTTTACAAGTCTTTGAAAATCTGGGTTTGCGTCAAAATAATTGGGTGGATGCATGGGACGCCCCATGTAAAGCCATGCATAGTGGCTTTGGTAATGATGTATATGTTGGCAGTATGTATACCACCAACATGAAGGTCCGCCCTTCATGGCTACATGTCTGCCCCTCCAATTTAGATGCTCGCACATGTAGTCTTTTTTTAGGTCTCGCCTTGCTATCGCGTAAGCGATCGCAAAGCGAGACTATAGGGGCTTTTAAAAGTGCTCCCAAAAAGCGGATTGCATTGCTAGCACGCGCACAATCACGCGCTTGGTGCCGCCATGCACTCCGCCTTTTGGGAGCACTTCAAAGGGTCCGCTCCCCCGCCCCCAAGTGCGCGCGCGCGCGCCACGCTCCGCCGGGCTTGTTTCTGAAATGTCTTCCGGGCTTGTTCTCCTTAGGTATCATTACTGCTCCTATTGTGAAGCGCTCTGACACCTTCGGGTAAAGTCCGCGCTATATAAAAACGCATTAAATAAATAAATAAATGAAATACGCCAAAGTTTCCTAAATCCTGTCCCACTCCTTGTGCCGGTTGAGAAGCCCCGCCCACCCCTGGCTCCTTCTCCCTCATGGATCAGTCGTATATTTCGGAGTCTCTCCTCCCTGACAGTTTCCGGAAAGTTGGAGGCGCCTTCACTTTTACATCCTGCAGGTAAGACGCTGAAAATGGGTTAAAAACTGCTCTTTTTCTACATTCTGTTTTACAAGGAGCGTCGTTGGACTTCGAGATATTCGACCGTTTTCGGCGAATAGGGATTTTTTTTCTTTTCCAAATGAAAATGTTTTGAGGCTGGACAAAGCAGGTGTTTCACGTGCCCTTCTGATATTTTCTCACATTCCTCTTAAAAAAATACTTTGGGGGCAGATTTACAAGCCCCTTCCGCCACTTTTGCGTCACTTTTCCCGTGTTAAAAGTGGCGCAAAGGGCTTCCAAATCTGCCCCTTTGTGTATCTAAAAAACACTTGCAACTTTTCACATTACGGTGCGTAGTGCTACGACGCAGGAGACATAAAGCGCGGTGGTATTTTAGATGTAGCTCACATGAGTGTTATTGTTTTAACTTAAATTATTTAAGTAATTGTAGTTCCGCGTTCAATATTGGGGGCTGCGAAACAAAGCATTTTAATAAAGCTGCTGGCGCCAGCCGCGCAGACCGTTGTGGACTTTAGACTCGCTGATTTTCCTGATCCAAAGTTGCATCAATCATTTTCAAGCTTCGAAGCACATATAAATTAGTTATTCCCTTTATATCCGAGACCTTAGTTTGATGCAAGCATACCTGCCAAGTTTCATAGTCCATGTGTGAGCCCCGGCCTGGCGTTTTATTTGCACTCTGGAACGTGTAATTGGGGTTTTGGGTAGATAGGTCCTCAGGATCTGGTAATTAAAAACGGACATCGGAACGGGTCCCTTTCGGGCCCGATATTCACGTCCTTAACTCAACTTTACACCATGATCCAATTTCTGAGCAATTAATGTAAAACGTTAGTTAAAGGGATCCATGTTAGCGAGTTAGTTTCTGTTTGTAGTTCACTCTTGTTCCTTCTGCTCTTCCAGCCTTTCCATCAGTCCCTTCCATCCTTTCTCTAACTACATCTCTGAGTCTCTGTTTAAATCCTCCTGTCTTCTACATAATATTGCTCTTGTCTTCACCCCTCCTTTCTTCTGTCACTGTTATCTTTGTGTCTCCTTTCTTTAGTACCTTCCCTTCACTCTTTTTCAACCCTTATTTTCATTCCTATTTCTCCTTTTCACCCTATGTCTGGACTGTGGCTCTTCTCCTTTTTATCTCCATCTCCCTTTGAATGATCTAAATGTGCAAATGCAGAACTCGAGGTTAGACAACTCAGCCAGACTGCCAGTCAATGATCTGTATGAATCAGACTAAGATTCATACAGATCATATACCAGAAAGAGCTATCAGCCCAAACAATCTGTGGCAAATAGTATTAGCTTGTCAGAGTGGTCAAACACCTGGTGCATGCAGTTCCGGGCACTGGTTTGCATCCCTATATTTTAGGCCACTGGAATTATGCAATTCTGAGTCTGCAGCGTTTTCCGCATAATAATGGAATTGCCACAATCTGCCACATATATTGTCATTTGCTGCATAATCTACAGATTTAAAAAAAAAAAAGAATCCAGCTTAAAGGATCAAAAGTTATTACAAACATGGTGCTGCATGTTCCTGTTCAGTGGAAGGCCCTTTGGCAAAGGTTGTCTGGTCAACTTAAGTTTTTTTTATTGCTGTATTTGGGCATTGGACTGGTACGACTAAGGTGAAATGTTTCCCAGACAATGTTACCATATGTAACAAGCATTGGCATAGCCAATAGGTCTCACCTTTGGGACCTTATATGTGTTTAGCCATGCAACAGTTGATGTTGTTGCACCAAGGATATTGTGCTGCATAACTAAATACTTATAAGGTCCCAAAAGCGAGACCTATTGGCTATGCCAATGCTTGTTACTGTTACCTACTGCCAGGTTAAACCTGGCAGTAAGGAAAAGTAACAGCATTATATGGCTCCCCCAGCCATTGAAGAAGACTCCTATGGGAAGGGGAGTATTGTATTTTTTCTTTACAAAATGAAAATCGCATTTCAGGATTTTGTTTTTTAAAAGAAAAAAACAAATACTCTGTGCTATAGTGGTGCATCCTGGTGACGTAGCCCCGTAGCACAGAGTAATATGCATTGCCAGAAACTTCTTTGACGGCGGTTCCGGGTAATGTTTTTATAAATGACAGGCTACTTGGCGGTCATTTATAAATTAGGTGGGCGGGCTCTCCACCATGGGGATGGAGTAATTTACTCCATCACCATGGCGGAACAGTGGAAGAAATAAATCACATCGTTTGTGTGGCTTAGTATATGCCAAACAAGATTTAGCATCAGGGCTGCACCATAGAAGTGATTCAATACTTGATGTAAAATCATAGTAAATCTAGGCCATTATATTTTGAATGCCACAAGTACTTTTTAGAAAAGTGAAGAAGGATGAGAGGGGCAACCTATTTAGCACAATTGACTTTGTAGCTCCAAATAGTAGCAAAACTGATGATTCAGCGACATGTCTATCATCAGTGAACTGATAAGTATTGTACATGTTGTGCTATGTATAAATAATAAAAAAACATACAACATCTGCATCCACAAGCCTAGTTACAAAAACACTGTACCAGTTTTTCTTTTAATAAAATGATCACACATAAAACAATTTTCTTTACTTTGATATGTTGCATATGTGGATAACATAACTTATGTTAAGATATCTAACGATAAAAGCAGAGTTGGGAGTTTTGTAAGTGCTGAAGTTCTATTCAGAATAGCCCAAGTAGAAAAAGAGCCTGTTGACAGAATTTGGGCAAAGCAGGACCTATTTGGGGATGAAGTGTATATTCTTCACAAGCTTGGTAGAAAGTGTTTTAAGAGAAGAGAAGACTAACCATTGGGAGCACACAAGCAGGTTATTACTAGCAGGCAGATATATTCAGCTCTAACAACAAAAAGGAGAGTACGGAGGCCAAAAGCAAAAACCTGGAGACCACCTTCCTCAATACCGCAACAGGAGAGCCTTACGAACAATTATTCAAGAAACTATATGTATCTTACGACAGTGAAAAAGCGTGAACATATCTACTATGTACTACCATTTGTAGAATGGAAAACCTCACTCAGACAACTGGTGCCAAACTGCATCATAGAGCCTCTCCTCCAATTGATAAACCTGTATCAATGTGATCTACAATCATAAATAGATATATAGGGCAGCTGTTGAGGTGTTAATTATGGAAAAAGGCGATGCTGATATGAGAAACGATATATTCATTTATGTGACTGAAATCGTATCCTTATTAACAAATTCGCCCATTGTGAACTCCACATCAACCCGACTCGCAAATACGTAGTCAGCCAAGCTGTGAGACCTAGGCCCGGGGTTATTGATTGACAGGTGGGGTGACATGTAGCCGGCAGACAACTGCATGGACAGGAAACCGTAGATCAATCCCACTCATAGACGCAGCGACACTATAGGGGTCAAGGGATATTGGCCCCAATAAAGCACACATGGCCAGGGAGTACGTGCGCTCCTAAAACACCCATGTAATCAGATGCCACAAACATAAGAAAATATAGCTAATCAGGAAATACCACATGCAGTGATCACAATCTCCCCATGCCGGGCATCTGGACAAGTTACCCACTGGCCACATTGTCTCCACGCAAAGTTGAGTCCCACCCGGATTATCCATTGAATAATTAATTTATGACTTCAAAGGCAGCAATTTACATTCCTTACCATACAAGGATCATCAGAAGCATTTATGGCTTTCAATGAACTGTATATAAGAACATCTCAGATTGATTGTAAATTGAGACAGTCCTCAGACCCTATGCCTGTAACTGAACTACTGTCCCAATGTTCAATTAACCAAACTGTTCCTGTATTGCTAAATGCCTCTTGTCTCTTGTTTATCAATGGTATTTAATGTTCAAGCAACAGAGGTGTAATAAATAGAGGAACATCTATGCTATCTAGAGGTGGTTCCTGTTGTGGACAGAGGGAATGGGGACAATAGTTATTAAACCTGCCTATTTGTAGATCACCTCAGTCTTTATTTAATGTCCCCAATGAGTCAAAATTATTAGTTAAAGGGAATCATTCACCCTGAAACAAGTTCCACCTGTTTCTGCCCTGGCAGTAGACCTAAACTTTTCTGTATTAATCAAATAATAATGGAAAAATTAATAGATATTCAAATCCATAATCTTAAGAAATGGAAAAAACTGGCCCATCTCGAGGAACCCTAACAATGGGTGTTAATCTCCTCACCACTTGCTCTCTGGGAGGTGTAAAAAGCCTTGAGTTGTCTGACACTGAGCGTTCCTTCCAAGATTGCGAATGAAGTGGAGACAAGACAGGTCCTACCATTACTGCAGTCTTTAAGACCATATTCAGCAATGGACAAACCCCTCAAAAACTACAGACAGTTGTTGAAAAAAAAATCAGCATTTTATCACACAAACTGAAGAAAAAGTGAGAGTACATTTTTAAAAGATCCTTAATAGCTGAGATGTGGAGTTATTTCATGTCTTACAAAACTTACCTCTACATGGATATATTAAAATCATTTATAGATGTTTATAATGCTATTTACAAATGTACTATCAAAACTATAAAATACAGTTATTATGTTAGGAGGTCTAACCTGAAAGGGGTCCTTATAAAAGACTACCAACAGGCTTTTAGGGCTAAAATATTTATAGTGGCAAATGTTGAGAATATAGAAGGCATATTTATATTTACTGCTTAAAGATTTTAAAGGTGAAGAGGTTATGGGTAACTTGTACAGGGATGAGTTACAAAAATAACTTGGCCGATCTGCTCAAGGTCTGCAGGTATGAAAGGATTCTAAAGTGGAAAGACAAAGGGTGAAAGAAACAAGTATTAATTGAATGGGTGGGATAGCCTGAGAAATGTTACATTTGTGTAGAGGATGTATGTGTTTTGGGTAGGAGTGTGGGAAAATAATATATATATTTCTGTGGCATAGTTAAGAACAATTTCAGCAAAGTTATTCAAAATTATACATAATTATGCGAAACAAGAATTTGTCATTTAGCACTATACTTTAGCGTGAACTTCGTCCCTGTATCAATTTATGATACAAGAATGCATTTGACGCAAATAAATTTGCAAAAACACAAAAGCACTGAGAACAACAACTGCTTGCAGTCTGTTAACGTGCGCTTGTGATATATTTCTAACCACACTTGGCCCGTTCACCGTAAATATTTACAGTGAAGTATATGAAGTGGCACCTTATATTCCATCATGTGAAGGACATGTTCTCTGACAATCAAATTTCGAATTTTACTGTCAAAGTGACTAAGTCTGTGAATCTAAATTGGAATTAGGAGGTTCTCCTAGCTGAAATTCAGTACCCCTGCCCCTGGAATGCATTTCCTAGAACGGAGGCTTTGGCTACCATTAAATGTGGCCAGATAGTCGAGTTACTCTACATAGGCTAGCCTCACAGATATTATCTCACATTTGAATCTGCCATCACAAATCCCTAGCCAGCATTGACACATATTCAGTTACCCAGCGGCTGTTGTCCGCTCTTATGCCAAAAAATGTATGCGAGGGTGTATTTTTCTCTAAGATATAGCATGAAATCACAGATTTGCATTTTTACAGACTCATGCGTAACTTTGTGTAGTTTTGCTGAAATTTACGTATTATAAGAAATCAATATGATTAACTCAAATTTTAGTTGGAGTTGTGCAAGACACTAGACATTTAGCAGGTAAGTCCCAAATAAAACTATGGATGTTAAAAAAGAAGGTGCCAAAGTACATTACATTTTTTTATCCTGAAGTGATGCAATAATTACTGTTACATGGATGCATGATACTGATTGCTGGGGATTTAGCCAATATCATTTATACATAACAGCAGTGCTTCCCTAACTGTGGGTCGTGAGATGATTTTTAGTTGGCCATGAAAGTCACAGCAATAAATTAAAATTAAGATGCCTTTAAATTCTGGGCCTGATGTAGATGTTGGCGGACTGGTTACTACGTCACAACGGTGACTGATATCCAGTCCGCCCAAATATAAATCCCATAGGATTTAATAGGATTTATATTTTGGCAGACGGGATATTCATCACCGTTGTGATGGAGTAACCCGTCCGTCAACATCTAAATCAGGCCCTCTGTGTTTAACTTGTTACATTTGCCGGGGAGTGAAAGGCAAAGGTCAAATGTTAGGCTGCCTTATTCTTTTAACATAAGGAATGGTTTTTAATTTTCTTTCTCTGACTACAAAGTGAGTGGAGTTTTAAAGTGAATTATGTAATACCTGTAAACGCACAGTATGCATTCAGCAGTTGGGAAAGCAAAAATGAAACACTTTTTTGTAATTCTGAAGTGTGCTGGAAACAGAGATTTTGATAGGATCAAAACACATTAGGACAAGAAACTTACTCGGTGATGCACAAATGATAAATATTCCCAGAAACCTTATTTCCACACATTATCATTTGCGTGCTATATAGTTTAAACTATAAAACTGGATGTCTGTGCAAATTTACTGGCCATTTCAATGGTAATGTGATCTCTGTAAATGACAAAGAGCTACCACATGATGCTTTAGTTATATTAAAAAAGCACCTTGCCTTATCTCTATTAAAGGTAGATGGTTCGCAAAACTTTGTTTTCCTAAAAAGTGGGTCGTGGTTCTAAAAAGTTAGGGAGCTACTGCAATACAGGATTTAGCTGGGGTTATTTTTCTACAGCATCATTGGACGTCAATTCATCAAAATACCAGGGGTTGTGGAAGTGACATCATAAATACTTTGACCTCAAAGACATCATAAGAAATGAAATCATATGACTTTTTTACCCTGTAATAAGTACACAAATATATAACAACATATCAGTTCCTAACACAAATACATTTTTAATTTTGGGGTCACCTGTATTTTAAATGGGATGCTCTCATGGTATGCCAAGATAAAATTGTGTATTTCTTTTCTATCAAAAACGGTTGTTATTTAATGTTTCCCCAAGAAAGAAAAAGAAAACACCCTGATTGTATTAAAATGCTTTAAAAAGGAAAAATGTAGTTATGTCCACTGCTACTAACTTATATGGACCGTGTATTGAATATGAACTACAGTAGTCTTTATCATTGTTAAACATTTTGATATATCAGCACTTAATAGCCATTGCCACTCTTGCTAAGGATAAAGGTGACGTTTTGGTTCAAACAGATAACTTTTCATGTATTTACAATTATGAAAAGGAGAAGCTGCTATGCAATGTGCATTCTTCTTTCACTTTTTCCTTTATTCAGAAGGGTGGGCATGGCACTTCTGGGTGTATTTTATAAAACTAAATCCCGGTCTGAGCAGTGGAAAGTAAATAGTGCTCATCAACTGTTTACCTTCTGCACTTGGAAATGTTTTTGCCACCTCTGGAGCCAGGGGTCACATTGGCAGTGCCAGGAGTCGCAAAGGGTAAATGACGTCTGTGTTGTTAAGACGTACATGCAGCTCTAACATTTCAGGATTTAGGCAGCTACACATATTTATAATGTGCTTGTAAACAAACAAATGCCAGCCAAAGGCATTCTGAGAGAAAGACCTTAAACTTCTAACTGCATGATTCAACAGCAATGTTGTATAACTCATATATTGGACTGCAGGGTAAATCCACCTATTGGAATATCTGGTAAAGTCCGGGGTTACATACAGTGCTTTAAATAGAATTATAGAAGTGCAGGTACTCAATATTTAGAGTACCTGTTTGTTCCTGGGAAGTGCTGGTACACTTCCATCAAATGTATTGCAGAAGTAGTGAGAAGTGCAGATACTCTCCCTTTCAAATTAAGTAAGTGCAGGTAATCAGTACCGGACAGTACCTGCCCATTTAACACACTAGTTAGATATTAGTAGGGTGTGGTGAAATGGAAATACAGTAGATCAAAACTTCCTTTAATTACCTATAACATTTAGAGCAGTAAACTCTTGGATTATCTGCTGCTTCTATCAGGAGAAGTATGTCTACTAATTATCTTTAGTCTCCTATCACCATTGTCTGAAAAAAGTAATGAGTCTTCTCACTTTTACTGTCTGCTGCAACATGAGAATAACAGATGTACTGATGACATCTTTATGAACTATGAATGATAGAGGCCTATTGTTTCTTTGCCCTGTGTTGAAATATTGGTCTCATGCCCAAACCTCACCCCTGACTTGCATCTTCTCTTAATTCAGCACAAGATGCAAACATGCAGAAAACCAATGAATCCCTATAAATATAGGAGTCTAGTGTTGATGGAGTATAAAGAGAATAAAGGAAAATGCAGAACATTAGCGTATGTTTTTCAGTTGGTATCCAGCTTTGGAATAATGGAAGAAAAGCAAATCTTGGTTCAAATTCATGATAGGGAAGCAACTCATCTTCAAACCTTCAGTCTCACTATCATATATCTTGTCCTCAATCGCTCAAATGGATTCTGTTCCCTATTGGGTGCTAAAAGAATTATACTTTGAAACTGGAAATTGTATTGCAAAGTGGATGGTTGGAAAATTAATCACACAAGTTGCAAGTTAAAATATCGAGCACGAAATTATTGTGCTCTAAAAATATCGTATCTAGAATATTGACCACCAAAATATTGTGAAGGTTAGTATATGAAAGTAAATCTGACACCATTCATTGTTGAAAGGGAAACATCCGGAACCAGCCACAAGTTCTGGAAGCCGGCAAGCGTAACCACTCTTGCCCGAACAACGACTTTTCCTTCACCATGCACATGCGTGGTTAAGGCAAATGCGCTCTAGTGTACAAAATGAGCAGGGAAAGAGGAGCGTCGGGAAGTGGACACGAAAAGGTAAGTGGGGCTGGGGCCGGGTCTGGGGGGGAGTTTGCGGTAGTTTTATGGCTTTGTGGGGGGGTTTCAGATAGTTTTAAGGGATGGTGGGGGTTCAGGTAGTTTTATAGGGTGTAGGGGTTTCAGTCTACGAGTGGTGCGTCAAATTCTGTTCCGCTTGCAGAATTTGCGATATTTTGACATTTTCGCGTTCCGCGGAAAGCGCAAAAATGGCCAGATTTCC
Source organism: Triturus cristatus (assembly GCF_964204655.1). Taxonomy (NCBI): domain Eukaryota; kingdom Metazoa; phylum Chordata; class Amphibia; order Caudata; family Salamandridae; genus Triturus; species Triturus cristatus. The sequence continues at coordinate 136,065,466 of NC_140589.1, read as the reverse complement.
GCTATTTGCCGTGTTGCGAAGATTTTTTTCATGTTCGCGCTTTGAAAATGCGTTCTAGCATGTGGGATTGCCTTACCGGGATCACTGCATTCGCCGAGGAGTTTTCCAATCTGTTCGCGTGCTCCACAAGATGTTGATAGCCAGTCGCGCTATCCCGTGAGAGTTCGCGATCACGTCATTCTCCTCGCCATCAGACACCGCGAGAGTCTGAGATCGCGAACACGTCATTTTCCACCACGAGAGAGAGCGTGAGGTTGCAAAGACGTCAATCTCCACCGCGACAAAGAGAATAAGATTGCAAACACGTCACTTTGGATGCGCCATCGACATCCTGCGGAAGTGTGGTGAAGGTCGCGATCGCGAAGACGCCAAATTTTCGATTTGGAGAAGTATATTAACTCTAGCTGCATAAAACCTTCTCTAAATGATGATTTGGATAAAAAAAAACTCCTCAGATTGACATTTGGCTGTCCTTTTTTGTGCAAGGAGTCTTTTTTTAAAAAAAAAATAGGGGGGGAGAGGGAGGAAGTGCCACAGAGTCTCTAACTTCCTGTTCCTGTCCATCAGGCTCCTCCCAGTGCTTTGTCCACCTCCTGTTCATTCTGCCTTTGGATTTCAGCTGGAAGGATCCCTCTTTGTGTCTGCTGCATCATTATCATTGGAGATTAGAACTTTTGAATTTGATATTTTACAAGTAAGTTGGTGTTGTGTCTGTTTGATTGGGGGCATTGCAGTTGCTGCAACTACAATTTTGGTACTTATCATTCTTTTTTTTTAATTATTGGGGGTAGCCAGTAGACCCAGAGCTAGTCATGGGTGGGTGCATGATGAAGCAACTGTTCCTTTGGTGTGTTTTGAATGTTTTTCAAACATCATTTAGGGCATGGATGGCATTGGATTGAGTTGTAAAATGTGTTTTTTGGGGGGTATTTCTGTTTTTGGGGGTGTGTTAAAGAAATGCCTTTGTTGTGTGTGCCTGGTGTGTTGGTGTGCACCCTGCAGACCTTGTTTGCCCTGTGGATTTTCGTTTTTGAATGTTTTTGTATTAAAAAGGCACAGCAGTGTGGTTTAGCATGCATCTTTTGCCTGGCTTCTTTATAGGCCTTTTATCAGTTCATTGTTTCCTAGGCCTCCTGCTTGTTGCTTGTGATTTGCGAGTGTCCATGTGGCTGGTGGCCTTTTCTGGTGGGAGTTATTAGTGTGCTGATTTTGCCATATATTGGCCTGCATGGTATTCCTTTGTGGCCTAGGCTTCTTGTTGTGGGCCTGGCCATGAGGCTGGCGGCCATTTTGGAGGCAGGCAGTGTGTTTTTTGCAACAGGCCTGCATTGTCTGTCTTCTGTTTCTTGTGGTTGGGTGGGCCTGGCCATGTGGCTGGTGGCCATTTTGAAGCCTAGGCCTGCAACCTTGTGTGGCCTTGTCTGCCCACGGGCCTGCTTTCATCCAGTAGGCTCAGAGCAGGTAGCCACAGGTGCATTAAACATGTGTTTATCTGTGTGTTCTGTTGAATTTAAACATCATTTAGGGCATGGATGGCATTGGATTGATTTGGAAAATGTGTTTTTGGGGGTATTTCTGTTTTTGGGTGTGTGTTAAAGAAATGCCTTTTTTTGTGTGTGCCTGGTGTGTTGGTGTGCACCCTGCAGACCTTGTTTTGCCCTGTGGATTTTCGTGTTTGCATTTTATTGCATTAAAAAGGCCCAGCAGTGTGGTTTAGCATGCATCCTTTGCCTGGCTTCTTTTATAGGCCTTTTGGCAGTTCATTGTTTCCCAGGCCTCCTGCTTGTTGCTTGTGCTTTGTGAGTGTCCATGTGGCTGGTGGCCTTTTCTGGTGGGAGTTATTACTGTGCTCCTTTTGCAATATATAGGCCTGCATGGTATTCCTTTGTGGCCTAGGCTTCTTGTTGTGGGCCGTGCCATGAGGCTGGCGGCCATTTTGAAGGCAGGTAGTGTGTTTTTTGCAACAGGCCTGCATTGTCTGTCTTCTGTTTCTTGTAGTTGGGTGGGCCTGGCCATGTGGCTGGTGGCCTTTTTGAAGCCAAGTCCTACAAGCTTGTGTGGCCTTGTCTGCCCACGGGCCTGCTTTCATCCAGTAGGCTCAGAGCAGGTAGCCACAGGTGCATTAAACAAGTGTTTATCTGTGTGTTCTGTTGAATTTAAACAGCATTTAGGACATGGATGGCATTGGATTGAGTTGTAAAATGTGTTTTTGGCGGGTGTTTCTGTTTTTGGGTGTGTGTTAAAGAAATGCCTTTGTTGTGTGTGCCTGGTGTGTTGGTGTGCACCCTGCAGACCATGTTTTGCCCTGTAGATTTTCGTTTTTGCATTTTATTGTATTAAAAATGCACAGCAGTGTGGTTTAGCATGCATCTTTTGCCTGGCTTCTTTTATAGGCCTTTTGGCAGTTCATTGTTTTCCAGGCCTCCTGCTTGTTGCTTGTGAGTGTCCGTGTGGCTGGTGGCCTCTTCTTGGGGGAGTTAATATGGGCCTGCATGGTTTTCCTATCGGCTTGCTGCTTCCATCCATGCCCTTTGCCAGCAGCAGCTCCCTTCCATTACATTTGTATTTTGGTTGTTGTTCTTATTCGTTCCTATCCTTCCTGAGAGTGTAGTGTGTACACTGTACACAGTAAGTAGTATACCATAGCCCTTGTTGCCAAAGTCTCACAAATGGCTACACTATATCTTCTATTTTTTGTTTGTACTAGTAGTAATTGAACCAGAACAACAAATGCAACATTTCACTGATGTTCTTCTCCTGGCTTATTTGATTTAGGTACACAAAAAGACAGAGGAGGAGGTAACTATCAACATCATCGGTTGTACTGCCAGACAGAAGTCCTGCTGCGCACCACATCACGTCCAACTGTGACCACAGACATCTCTGCATCTTGTGCACCTGCGTCCTGTCTGACCTCTGAAGAAAATGGGCCCAAATAAAGGTACCAGGTCCTCCAGTACCAAGAAAGTTGCCGTTGAGAAGAAGAAGGAACAGAAAAAGCAAGAGGCACTAACCACGACGGGTGTGCCGGCAAATGTGTTTTTTGGGACCAAAAAACACACGTCTGCAGCATCGTTGTCCGGTGGGAACCAAGCTGGAAGCAGCACATCCGCACCAGCGGGCCAACCCCACCAACCTAGGCCGAAGCCCAAGAGTGTCGCAGAGGTAGCCAGTCTACTAACGAGCAGTGATGTTGAAATGTCATTATCGCAAAGTAGTACACAATCAACGCAGGCGGAAACTCAGCAGATAAGTCTGCAGCAGCAGGCGTAGCCGCAAGAACAGCAGCAGCCGCAAGAACAGCAGCAGCCGCAAGAACATCTGCAAGAACAGCCGCAGCCACAAGAGCAGCCGCAGCTGCAAGAACAGCCGCTGCCACAACAACAGCCACAACAACAGCCCACAATAGTAGTTGTTCCTCCTGAAGTAGGGGCATTTCAGGAAATCAAGCTTCCTGCAGACAAAGAGGGGCAAGCCACTGTTTCAGAAGATCCATTGTCTTCCATACCCCCAGCAAGGAAAAGGAGGGTTAGTCCATCATCTTCTTCTTCAAGCCCCGCTTCTGATGATCTTGCTGCCACTTGGAAGCCACCAGCTCAGTCTGAGAGTGATGCACGCCACAAGACAAGGCCAGTGAAAAGGAAGGTTCCAGAAAGCCTTAGAGCTATGGAGGTACATGTACAAGAGGGGGATGATGATGATGATGACGAGCCAATCATCACGGACATCACTCCCGGCCCAAAGGATATGGAGACCAACATTATTACCCTATCCAAAATGGCTGCAAGAGATGTAGCACAGATACCACCAACACAGGTAACACCACCACGACCTCCAGCTTCCATATTTTCATTTGCAAAGGAAAGGCAGGGACCTACATCCAGCTCAACCACCACCTCAGTAGGTAGTGGTAGAAGTCACTGTGCAGCTGCACAGAGTCACATTCCAAGCACACCCTCCAGTTCATCTGGTATTGAAAGTGGCACATCCAGCAGCACCAGAAAGTTCTCCTCCCCAGTTTGGGACTTCTTTTTGGTTAGCAGTAAGGAGGAGAACATTGCTATATGCTTAATTTGTCGACATGCTGTTAGGCGGGTAAGCTTGGTACAAACTATGGTACCGGAGGCCAAACAAGTCATCTCAAAATAGACCACATTATCGTGTGGGAGGCTCACCTACTTCGCTTAGAACAAAGTAAAACTCAACCCATTGTTGTTGGGCATGAAGAATCAGGGGACGATATCGCGGTGGAAGGTGAACAAGAGGGAGACATTTCTAGCCCTGTCCCCAGTAGTGTAGTGGTACCGCCCACATCCTCCTCAGCAACATCTCAGTGGCACCGCATTAAGAGTCAGAGTCAGGCTGAGACACCAAGGCGACCGAGTAGTACTGCAATGAAACAAAGTGCGTCGTTGAGCCTAATTGGATTAAAGAAAACAACTGCACCACAAAGGAAAATAATCCAGCCTACCATTGACAGCATGCTTAGGTTGGAGGGGCAGTACCAATGCAACCACCCAATGGCACGGTTGTACAATGCGAAGCTGGCTAAAATGTTAGCACTGGACCTTCTCCCTTTTTAATTTGTGGAAGGGGTGGGTTTCCTTGAATTTGTCTCAACCATCTGCCCTAAATGGAAGGTTCCCAGCCTGTCCTATTTCGCAAGAGTTGCTGTTCCAGCACTACATCATGATGTGCTGGAATTGGTTGGGCAAGCTTTGCAGCAGAGTGCTGTTCACAATATCCACCTAACAACAGACATATGAACCAGTTGCCAAGCCACTGATTACATGTGCATCACTGCACACTGGGTCTCATTTGTGGGCGTTAGAGATAAGCTATCTGAAATAGGTGCTGTTGACACAGCTGAGATTTTTAAAGCTACTCGGAAACATGCAACTGTATCCATGTTCGCCATGGAGAAATCTCATACTGTTGTAAACATATTGGAAGAGTTTCACAGCAAGGTTTTTGAATGGCTTCACCCAAGAGGGCTTAAGTTTAGTCTTGTTTCCACAGATAATGGCAGTAATGTACTTAAGGCCATGGAGCTTGGTTCCTATTTCAGGGATCCGTGTTTGGCGCACTGCATTAACATTATTGTTCAAGACTTTCTGAAAAAAGAAGCCATAGTCAGCAACTTACTGACCACCTGCCAAAGAATATGCACTCATTTCAGTCATTCTTTTAAAGCTCGGAAGCAGCTGAGGATCATTCAACGTGACTATAGAATGCCAGTCAAAGCACTCATACAGGAGGTTGGAACACGTTGGAACTCAACTTATTACATGCTTGACCGTCTGTTTGAGCAGGCCAATCAATGAATATGTCATGCGAAGAGGGAATACTACTGTGAAAGGCATGACCCTTCAGATGGACCAATGGTGCCTAGTTAAATGCCTGACTGAGATGCTTCTTCCTTTCGAGGTCTTCACACGTGAAGTCAGCAAGGAGGACTGTACTATGGGCCAAGCCATCCCATTGTTGCAAATGCTAGAGCATCAGCTGAAGGAGGTGTCTGAAGCATACAAAGATGTAAAGGGAAAAAAGAAGCATATAAGCTTAGCCCGTCGCTTAGCTGACAATACAAGGGTACAAAATAAGATTTTGTCACAAAACCATTACATTTGTGCCACAATTCTGGATCCACTGACAAAATGGGCACTGAAGACATTAATTCCTTTTTCAGAAATGGATGTTGCCCAGTACAAAACTTGGATAGCTGAGTCAGCGAGTAAGTTGGAAAATGAACGGCTGCTAATTAAAAGCCCACTAGATAAACCCACAACAAGTACTGCAGCAGGGCATCCGGCGTCAAGTTCAACTTCGGAGCCTGAGGGCAGTGTGTTATGGCTAAGAACACTCACCAACGCTATCGACAACAGCAAGAACTGGATCTTCAGGCCCAGTAAAATCATTACAGGATTGGTATTTACAGCAAGGCATTGATAAGTCCAGTGCTGATGCAACGAGAAAAGAGCCCGAAAAAAGTTTAGCACCCCTGAACATTGAGCAGATGGTCCAGGCCTATCTGGACGACCCAACAGAGGTGTACATTGATCAAAACCCATTGCGGTATTGGTATCGGAAAAGAGGCCAATGGCCACTGCTCAGCAGGCGGGCGATAAACTATCTGGCTTGCCCTGTCGCAAGTGTCTCTTCGAAACGTGTTTTCAGTGCTGCTGGTTCCATTGTAACAGTGAGAAGGACCACGTGGAGAGGTTAACAATGATCAAAATGAATCAGCACTTTATACCACCGAAATGCACAATACATAAATCAAGGGAGGAAGATGAGGACAGCGGCTCAGGTGATGGAAGTGGTGTATTAGATGATGATTACCTACTTCTGGTTGAACCATTGGAGTTTGAGGACGAGCTATACTTCCCTGACAATTAGGCTTGCACTTCCAGTTCTTACTGTCTTCCTCCCTTATTTACTTTTATTTTTGTGTCTGTCTTTCTGGTTAGAAACTTCGAATCACAACAAATTCATCACCACCAGCACTAACAGTTACGCTTGTGTCCAGTGTACTGTAGGCCTAGTCAAGTGACTCGACACAACTAGAGTTTATAACTCTGTACTACTAGGCTATCCCCACCACCATTATGTTTTGTTGTATTTTTGCATATTATTGTTTGGCAGTAAGTTCTGTTTTGTACTTCCTTCTACTACACCTCGAAGAGTCTCTCTCAGGCTACTGACTGTTTCATTTTCTTTTTTTGCAAATGCTGCTGCCAGTGTCTACTACTACTACCACCACCACCACAACCATGGCATATTAGGAAAGGAAACCATCATCACTATGCAGCCATCACTGTGCCAAAGTTAAACATCAAGCAAAGGTAAGAGAAGTTTGGGGGAGGCATAATTAATAATGGACATGTTTTCATTAATTCAATTTCACACATCCCTTTGAGTCCAGTTGCAGAGTGCCTAGAGTAGAATAGACTGACAGTACTAGTAGGACAAGTCACTCAGAGAGGGGTGCCGCATCTATCTGTTTCTGTCATACAAAGTCATCCAATTATTAAAATCAAAGACTGGCTGTGGGAGGACCTGCACCAGCAAGGAAAGAAGGATACAGTGTGATGTAAAACAGTAACCCCACCCAGAAAACATTAACAACATTGTATGTAAAGTAGAAATATATTATTTAATACCCTAACAAAAATAAACTATGTAAAAAAATCCCAGAACACCTGACCTACCCCTCTCCCTAACCCCAACTAAAGTCCGTAAAGAAAATGTCCAATTGTTCAATAGAGAAAACCCAACGCCCGATTCCCACCCACCCAAAGAATAATTAAAAAATGGGCAATAAACAGGGTCTAAGTTCGGTGAGCTTGACTCAGGAGTAAACGAACTTGCTCCTCCAGGCGGGCAACACGGCGCTTCAATGCGCGGCAGTTACATCCACAGGGGGGGCAGCACTGATGGAGGGGCGGCGGCAGGCGGCTGCCAGATGGTGGTGCCGTACCACTGGAGGGCGGTGGCTGGGGCCCGGGGCATTGGAGGAGGCTGCAGATGCTGCCACCTCCTCCTCCTCCTCCTCTTTCAGAACCACCAGCCGACGATATTCAGTCTGTATGGCCTCCAGCTTCCGGCGCCGGGCCTTGGCTACCAACTCCTTCTGGTCAGGTTTCCCCTTGGAAGGAGTAGCTATATGTGAAGAAGAAAAAACAAGACTATTGTAAAATATACTCTTAGCAAAGCAGTAAGACAAATTATTTCTACACATAGTGTCACGGTAGCACTAGCAAGCACAGTACATAACATTTGAGTATTTATCTATCCTCCCACTTTCTTGGACTTTAACATTTGTGGGAGTTTCAGGCATTCAACCAACCATGCATCTGATTCCTATCAGCCACCTATGCATGCTGCATGCATCCCATGAATCCTTCTCTGCCAGTCATAAATATAAAATCTCGCCCTTTTCGTTCAACCCATCCATCAAGGTCATCTGATCTAACTTTTAGTCTTCTCCATAAAACTTTCACAGCTGAGTTGAAATCAGATAGAAGAGGCCATTGGTTACTAAACACTCCCGCCACTAATGCTTTTACTAATGCTAAGTAAAGGGTGTCTTCAACCGTTCACAACAACTTCTTACTTAGTAAGTCTCGACGGTACAGTATTATACAGTACACCCTTGCAGTGAGTGTAATGTCAATAAGTAAGGATTAGGAATCTAACTTACCACCGCCCGCCACTGCTGCTGGCTCACCCCCTGCAGCTCCTCCTGCAACTGCCGCATCCTCTCCTCCGTCAGCAGCCGCGTCGCCTTCACCGCTGGCCCCGGCACTGGTGGTTGGAAGTGCGCCTTGAAAAAAAATTACACATTTTTTAGGTGTCATATCCACCTCCCCCTATTTTTCACTAGCAAGATTGAAAAATGAGTTAATAATAATACATACATATAAAACATATATCACTAGTACAAATCAGGTAGTAGTAGAGTAGACACTAGTAGTTATATGGTCCCTAGGGTCATTCTATTCTTTGCTTAGTTAGCCCAAGCCATGCTACCATTTTACCTTTGTGTCTTTTATTTTAGCACTCGCATCGTTACCTCGCAGCTTGTTGTATAAAGAGTGACGCCTTTGAGCCCACATGAGCTCATACTGCTACTGTCTAAGAGCTGCGTACAAGGTCAAACAAAACAAGCCACTTTGTTATGGAGTTCTGGTGTTAGTCCATATTGCTTATCCAAAAAGCTAAACTTTTTGGCACGACAGAGAAATGCTTGCAATATACTAACGCGCACCATTTTTCTCCTAACAGATGGAAGATTCCCTTCTACGAACCAGAGCTTTGCAGAGCTTATGATGTAACCAGTACTAGCTTTTTCTAAGGTGAGGAGTCCACAGAATTCACTCAGAGATCTTCACTTATATTTTTATATAAACTATATTCCTACAAAGGGGATGGTGGTGCTTCCTCCACTGTTCAGTTATCATGATTTCGCATTTTTTTTTCTTCGCTCTATGGACTTGTAGTTGTTGTAAGTGTAACTAAGTGTAACAATGTTTATAGTTTTAATCTTATGCATTTTGCTGTTGGTGCTGCGTTATAGAACAACGTACAGAGCTTGTCAGTTGCAAATAACATTTTTGACCTTACATAGACTCGGTGGTATTTGGTGTGGATGGACTTACACGACTGAGCGAGCGAAAGGAAGGGTGTGCAAACTGTGCATGTGCATTGCTTCCACGACTGAGAGGTCGGGAGTGTTATGTTCTGGGTTGTCTACTCATTGGGTATCTTGGGTGGGGGGGTTCGGAGAGCTAATGGTAATTATTATTTTTATTTATTTATTTATTTAAACTTTTAAAGCGCGCAGCTACCCGCAGTGGGTTTCCCGGCGCTAAGGGACAGACAAAAGAAGAAAGAGTGTCAGGCTGATTTCACTGAACCACAATTTACTGCTGGAAGAGCCACGTTTTAAGTCCTTTGCGGAAACGAAGAAGATTGGTTTCTGTTTTAAGGGACACAGGAAGAGTGTTCCAAAATTTGGGACCCAGATGGGCAAAGGAAAGGCCCCCCATTTTTACTAGTCTGTATCTGGGAACAGAAAAGTCCCCATGAAGTGATGATCTCAGAGTACGGTGAGGTTTATAGGCCTGAACAAGGTCTTGAAGGTATTTGGGGGCTGAGGCATGTTTGATTTTAAAGATGTAGCACAGAGCTTTGAATTTAATTCTGTTAGGGATTTTTAGCCAGTGAAGATCTCGAACTGCGGTAGATGCGGAAATTCTCCTGGGGACATTGCAGAGCAGGCGGGCAGCGGCGTTTTGTACAACCTGAAGTTTTTTGATAGTTGTCAGATCGGCTCCAAGATATAGGACGTTGCCGTAGTCCAGCCGGGAAACGGCCAACGCCTGGACGGCCGTTCTTTGAGTGGGAGGGGGCAACATCCACAATATCTTCTGAAGCCATCTTAAGGTGGAAAAACAAAGAGAGGCTACTTTTACAGCCTGCTGTCTCATTGTGAGTTTCTCATCGATGATGAATCCAAGATTACGAACTGCGGTTACAGGTTGCGGGCTTGGTCCCATATCATCTGGCCAATGGTGGGGGCCCCAAAGATCCTTGTCTTTGCCTATTATCACCACTTCAGTTTTGTCACCGTTGAGTTTCAAGAAGTTTCTCTTCATCCATTTAGATACCTGGATCAAACCTTCTTTCAGAGCGGAGATGTTCTTACACTCTTAGTTGGAGAGAGAAAAAATAATCTGAGAATCATCGGCGTAGGAAAATAATGTGAGGCCAGCTTCCTCCACAATAGTGGCTAAAGGTCTTACATAAATGTTGAAAAGTAGGGGGCTGAGTATCGACCCCTGAGGAACACCATACGCCGAAGGATAAATAGCAGAAGAGGCAGAAGCAGAGAACACCTGAAAAGTGCGATCTTTTAGAAAGGAAGCTATCCAGGCTAGCGCCATACCCTCTACTCCCAGGGACCGGAGAGTCGCGAGTAGGATGGAGTGAGACACAGTGTCGAACGCCGCACTGAGATCGAGAAGGATCAGGGCTGATGTTTCTCCGCGATTGACACTGTGACGCAGACTCTCGGTAACCCCTAGGAGGGTGGTTTCAGTAGAATGATGGGCTCTAAAGCCGGATTGGGACGGATGTAGAAAGCCCGAGCTCTCCACAAAAAGTGACAATTGTGAGTTTATATGCCTTTCTAAGATTTTTGATAGAATGGGAAGCAATGAAATTGGTCTAAAGTTCGATAAGTTGGTAAAATCTGCTCCAGCCTTTTTTAGTAGCGGAATTATCATTGCATGCTTCCATTCCTGAGGGACATAAGATTCAAGAAGTGAAGAGTTAAGAAGTTGCATAAGCACACGACATGGACTAAGATCGAGTAATTTCAAAATCTTAGCGGGTACATGGTCCAACGGGGAGCCAGATTTAATACTGTGTAAACAATGGGAGAAGGAAACATCATTGAAAGGAAGCCAGTTTTACAAGTTTCAACCTTAAAAGAGGTGATGAGTCCAAAATAGGAGTGGAATTGATGGGGTCAGACTGAGAAGTGTCTGAGGGTAAAGAAGTACTTAGTGAGTCGTAAATACGCTCTACTTTCGATATAAAAAAATTCGCCACAGAATTGCATTGAGCCTCTTCCAAAACGGGAGATGCTGGTATCGTGTCGGCTCCGGTTAGTCTCTTCACGACCGAAAAAAGAGTACGGGGACAGTTTTTGACATTGTCGATTATCTTAGAGACATAAGCAGCTCTGGCTGTTTTACAATGATGGTGATAGTCTCTAATGGCTTCCTTGTAAACTGTTTTACAGGAAGCAGAGTAGAAACGCCTCCATTTCCTCTCAAGGATATTACAGTTGGTTTTCATGCGCTCAAGATCTTCAGAGTACCAAGGCCCAGGAGGTCTGTGAGATAAGGAGTTTTTACGTGTTAGAGGAAGGAGTTCTTCAATGGCAGAATGCAGCCATTTAGATACTTCAGAGTTTAATTCGGATGTAGATGTATGAATATTAGGGAGAGTGTTTGATAAGTGTGTGTTGAAGTCAGCAATATTGAGTTTATGCCAACGACGTATAAACACATCCTTACTATTCCCTTTTTTATTTTTAATTCCGGTCAAAGATAGAACAAAGTGGACGGCATAATGGTCCGACCACTCCAGAGGACGAGCAGGAGAAGAGCATTCAAAAGAGAGGTTGGAGAGAACAGGATCTAATAGGTGTCCGGCAGAGTGTGTTGGCCCCGAATTGCATAAAGAAATATTTAGAGCTTCCAATTCAGATAAAAACAATTTGCCGACATTACATTGGTCATCTTCCAAATGAAGGTTCAGGTCGCCAAGAATGGAGAAATTGGCGGCTTTCAGAGAAAGGGGTGCAACAGCGTCGGAAAATGAGGTCATCCAAGTGGTAGCATTGCCAGGGGGATGGTAAATCAAAAGACCGGATAGAGTAAACGGGGGCTAATAGCGAGCTTAAATAATCCGGCTTCACATCCAGCCAAGGGAAGGGCATCAAGAGTGCATGTATAATTAGACTTAAAGACGATTGCAATGCCTCCCCCTTTACCAGTGTATCTGTCAATTTTGATCAGTTTGAAGCCCTCGGGGATTGCCAGGGCAATATCAGGTCCCGAGCAGGCCTGGAGCCAGGTTTCAGTAAGGAACATGGCGTCAGGCTTTTCATCTGGTATGAAGTCGTAGATATCAGCCTTATGTTTTGGGAGGGATCTACATTTCACACTCCAAAAATGCAAGTTTGAGGGGGAAGAAAAGGTTTTAGTATCCCTAGTTTCCCTAGTTCTACCTTTAGATTTACCCTGTTTATGTAGCGCACTGAATTGATTACACATAGACATTTTACCCATGGTGAAACCACAATGTGAACATTTAAAATTATGCATGGGCAATACGCACGTGGCGCACTGTACAGGCGGGGGGGTGATTAAGTAATTTTAAATCCTTACTAGTGTAGGTATGGCTGTCTCCGCAGTGGACTGGGACTATAGGAGGCGGAACCATGCCTTGTGTCCCTTGGCCCGTCCTGGCGTGGACGGGCGTAGATGGGCCTGACTCTGGCGCGACTCCGGCGCGAGTCAGGCGCGTCCGCTGTGCGCGTTAGCTGCGCGAAGACAAGGACATCCCTTTTTATGTTGCACTAGAGCGCTGTCAAGCCCAGCCCACACCCAAGATGGCCGCCGCTATTCTGTGCCCGGGACCGGCTCCACAGCGGCAATACTCGGCTGGGAGTGGTCCAGGGCAACAGAAAATAGTAATGAAACACTATTATAACTAGTCTGGCAGGGGATTGTGGTGGGTTCTAGTCTGATTGAGGTGTTAGGAAGGTCCAACCTCCCATCACCATCACCAACATCCTATTTTCTTGTGCAAAGTTCTGTATGTGGAAAATCCCTGCAACAGTAGAAGTATGTCCTATCCTATCAAAATAGTAAAATCTGGTTGGGCATTTTGTTGGTGGGAATTGTCGAAAAACATCAAGTTTAATAAAGCCTCAAAGATTAAGAAGAATAGAAGGAGTACAAGAGGACAACCCAAAGGACTGGACTCAATGGCTAGAGCTACTGGTGAATCTGAGTTTTATTTAAAACGTTTTAAATAAAGAGTGGCCAACTGGGCATGCTTAGCTACAGACAGACTAATAGTAGTAGTACAGAGAGTCATAGCAGAGGCAGTTAGAGGCAGGGATAACAAGAATTTAGAAACAGATAGTCTAGATCGAAGGATAATTGTTGGTAAAAAATTGCATTAGGAAATGGAAACAATAGTTCGGGAAAAAAAATACGGTGCAGTAAAAGTTAGTGAATAAGAATTATTAATATTAAAAACAGGAAGACTTACTGTGGCCAGCAGAAGAGCCCTCGTTCTGGTCCTCCTGTCCGACTGGAACTGCTCCTGCCAACTCTGCCCCCGTCTTCTTGCCCCTGGGTGCTGATCATGAAAGATATAAGAAAGAAAGACACAAACATTGATGATTGGTGTGAAACAAATAAAATATTTTTATAAGACTGTCAAAAAACCATTTGTGTAAACAACAATTGCAATAAAATTGACCTATCTAATCTAGTCCAAAAGTAGTATCTGGGGATTCGCGGACCGACTAGTTATTATTTATCTACACTAATCCAGTGTTCCATTCTGATTCCAGAATATTAACTAAGCCTAAGTAGTACGTACCACCTGACCTAGCCCACCTATTCCAGGCGTGCCAATTGTACATTAAGTAAGCATTTCCACTTCTTTTAGTCCTCAAAAATGCATAAGTGGAGGACATATGCCTGCATTTTTGCATACACCAAATTGTTGGTTGGTTGATGCAGATGTTCTGCTAGTGCTAAGCCTATTACCACTCACTGAACAAACTACAAAAGGTTCTACTAAGGACTGGGGTAAGCACTAGCAGCACTCATCAGCACGTGACGTAACAGAGGGGGAATCACGCGTCGCAGATCACTAAAAAATTACAAACATATAATAAGTAACTAAATCTAAGTATCAATCCACCCCTATCTCTTAGTGACAGGACAAAGGAAGGACTAGAGTCACTCTAGCATTACCTAACTTAAGTTTGCTAAAATAAACTCTTACATAATCACGCAAAACAAGAGCAAACTCAAAGTTGCAAATAACAAGATTAGTAGCGCAGAGCCCTGTGTCATAACAATCACAGAAGACTTTTAAATGTAAATTAACTGTAATGTAAGCAGCTGCATTCTAGCTGGTCGGAAAAAAATATATTCGCAATATATAACACAGAGCAGAAGAACAGACACAAATTAGTAATAATTAAATAGCTACTCACCAAGACCCGAGACCTCCACTCCTAGCAGGTCCAGCAGGTCCTGCTCCCGGTCCAGGATATCGGACCACCGGTGCGTCAGCTGGTTCTGGCTGCGCCGGACACCAGAGCAGCAAAACACTGCCCGGCGCACCTTTCCCCACCGCTGCCGATGCTCCCGGAGCCCGTACCCGGACCCAGGCCTGCCGCCTGCTGCCAGGGTGAAGGGGAGGTGGTGCTGCACAAAAAAAACCAGTGCGGCCAACTCCACCTCCCCAAATAAGGCCTGTGCCTGCACCCCTTGTGGGCGCCGCCTTCAGCAAGGAAGGTGGTCGCGGCTCTGGCTGCGATGCGCCCTGTGGCCCTTTGCCATGGTTCTGGAGTAGGCGGGGGGCAGAAAAGAAAAGGTAAAAATTAAAAAAGTAAGTAAAAGAAATGAAAAAAGCAGGTAATAGAAAAAGAGTGAAAAAGTAGTTAATAAACACAAAATAGAGAATCAGGAAAATAGAGAGAGAGATAATAAATAAAAAAGATCCAAAAAAAGTTTTCAGAAACAAAGGATTGAAAAGATAGAGGGAGGATTGCAAAAGCAGGCCCCAGAACCATAGCATAGAGTGAAAAACAAGATGGCCCCGCCCATTGCGACCGCATGGGCAAGTTCGTAAAATATTTGCCCCCCGAGCACGCAAAAACCGTCGCGATCACGCATTACGTGTTCCCGAACAGGAAATCCCTATCGCGAACGGGCACGAGCATGCATTGTGCGACCCGGAACAGGAAATAGCATTGTGAGCGGGTGGGACAAGTGAAAACAAGATGGCTGCGCCAATTAGCGACCGCATGGGCAAGTTGGCGACACAGTTCCAACGCGATCATGCAAAAAACATCGCGAACAGGCGGGACAAAAACTTCCACATCTTCGCGATATTTCCTCGTGTTCGCGGAGATTTTTAACGTTTTCGCGAAGATTTGCGTAACGCGATTAGCAATTTCCACCAACCCTTAGTTCAGTATAGTGTTAAGGGATGATGGGGGTTTGGGGTTGTTCTCAGGGGTGAGGGGGTTTGGGGTATTTTGTAGGGATGGGGGTTCAGGGAAGTTTTTAGCTGTGAGGGGTTGGGGTAGTTTTATGGAGTGGTGGGGTTTCAGGGTAGTTTTAAGGGATGGTGGGGGGTTGTAGTTGTTTTCAAGGGTGGGGGTTTGGTGTAGCTTTTAGGGGTGGGGGTTCGGGGTAGTTTACAGGAGTGAAGGGTGGTTCAGGGTTGTTTTCAGGGGTGGTGGGGGTTGTCTTCAGGGGTGGGGGATTCAGTGTAGATTTTAGGGGTGGGAGTTTGTGGTAGTTTTCAGGGGTGGTGGGGGTTCAGTTTTCAGGGGTGGGGGTTCAGGGTTGTTTTTAGGGATGGGGGTTCATGTAGTTTTTAGGAGGTTCGGGGGGGTTTGGGGTATTTTTTTCAGGGGTTGTTTTTAGGGCTCAGGAGGGGAAGGGGTTGTTTTTAGGGATATGGGGAGGTCAGATCGTTTTTAGGGCTCAGGGGGAGGGGTAAGGGGGTGGTAAGCTTAGCCACGCATACCCTTTTACCATGCATGCCAGTGGTAAAGGCATGCGTGGTAAAGCAATGAGTGGTTAAGACACGGTCATTATACAGACAGAGTTCTTAAGGTATGCGAGGTTGAGGAACTCGTTGCTCCTTCATACAACTTTGGTGAAATAATGAGTCATGGATTTTTCTGGCATGCATATCAATTCAGGAGAGTCTGAAATATTCCCCCTTACAGCAGCATCCATAAGGCCATGGATAATTTACCCTCTGCACTGGTGTGATACTTAAATACTTGAGTTTACTCATAAATGACTCATAGAGTCGCAATCCGGTGGGCGGACCAGCTCCACCGCGAGTCTGGCATTCCATGGACTGCCAGACTCGTAATCAGGCCCTAAGCCCCTTAATGGATTATTTTGAATACACTTGGTTTCAGTGACTACATTGCTCCAGACAAAGATGCCAACCCAAATTCCAAATATCAGTTGGAATGTCTGTAACAGCACTTTGCACAGGAAGTCAAAATAAACATCACCAAGGAAAGATGGCACAGTGCCTTCAAATCCACCATAGGCAAAACCCAACCTAGACTCTTTAATTTTATAGAAGCCCTACATAAGAGCAAAGCTACCAACAACTACGAATGGAGCAATCCATAACCCAAATTGCACCTAGAATTAGCACACAAACCAAAGGTATGTGTGACATGCTACAATTTAAATGAAACCTCTTCATAAACAACAAAGGAGTATGTTATTTAGAAATAATAAGCAAAGCAGATTATAAAATAAATGCTATAGCATAATCTTAACCAGCATTACAAACCATCTTTATATAAATAGTAAACACATTTTATTACCTCAGTCAAAACATTAAATACAACTCCAATTTTAAATAAGTGGCTAAAATAAAATAATATGTATACTATCTATATAAAAAAACAATCCAAAGTGTCCAGGAACCATAGAAAACCCGAAGAAAGTGTTTAAAAAAGATAAATGTTCCTAGAAACCAGAAAAAAGGGAACAATTTAAAAAACATTATTATATTTATTATAAATCAAAACAGATTTCCTTAAAAAAAAATGCTAAACACAAAAGCCCATGGGAAGAAAAACCTGCAAAGTAAAACAGAAGACCCACCAGCAAAAATCTAGTACAATAGAAAATAACATATACAATACACGTAATCATAAAAAAACAAGTAGCATAACACAATATAACAAACAATATTGATACATTACAAAAACACTACGAAAACCTAAACCAATACACTAATGAAAAACACTGTAATTGCCACAACTAAGGGCCTCATTACGATGTTGGTCGGAAAGGCTCAGAACGGCAGGCGGAATCTCCTACACCATGTCAGAACCTATGTTTCCGACCAACGTATTACGATGTTGTATTCGGACATCCTTTCTGAATCGGTCTGTCCGACATGAAAAGGCTGTCAGAAACTAAGCAGGCCTCCTTCATCCTGAGGTTGGGGGCCATGTGGCTACCCATGGGACCCCTCTTTAATATGATGCACAGTGTGGCAGGCACCATGGGGTGCTCACCACAGGGTGCAAGGTTTTCCGCAACCACCCCTTTTTTCAATGGGAGCCTGTGTTGTGGGTCGGAACACAGGCTCCTATTGAAATCAATGGGAGATTTTCCGAACGGTCTTAGGAACCATCGTAATCGGTCAGTCGGACTTGCCGAATGCAAATCAGTTGGAAACGAGTCGGACAAGGAGTCGGTCGGAATGCTTTCTGACCGACAACATAATGAGGCCCTTAATTTTCTAAAATCTCACAAGCAACACAATAACTAATCTCTAGAACTATCCCCAAATCCTCCCTAACATCAAAACCCTAAAAAAAAAAAAAAAAACTTTAAAAAAGATTTGCCGGTTCTGACGAACAGCAGCACTTTCCTGAGATCTGAATCCCAGAAAACAGAATGAAAATGAGACAAATATACTACAAAATAGAGGATAGCGGTAAAACAAAATAGACGCTAAATGAAACAAAAAAAAAGACTATCTATCGAAATAAATAAATGGGAATATAAGTTAAAAAAGGTAAACAATGTTTTCAGAATTGTAAAAAAGTATTTAACATGTAAAACTGTTTAAAATGATGTTAAAATAGGTGACCCCAAGCTGTTACATATAGACCAGAAAGGTTTTGTCCCAAAGAGACAAATACAAGAACTTACACTGTCATTAATGGGAACTATAGACCTAGCAGTTGCTCGATGGATCCCGTTGGCGGTGATCACCATAGAAGCCGCCAAGGCTTTTGATCGTGTCAGCTGAGCGTTTTTCTGGGCCGTCTTAGGTATAATGGGTTTTAGTACTGACTTTATCAGGGCAATGCAAAAATTATATGAGCACCCCAAGGCCAAAATCCTCCTAACCGGCTCCATGACAAGGAGTTTCCAAATTCATAGATGGACGAGACAGGGTTGCCCCCTGTCTCTTCTCCTCTTTGATATATATATATATTGAACCTCTTGCGCACATTCTAAGAACAGATGATCAGATCATCCCCATACACCAGCTTCCTTCACACAGTAAAATTGCATTATATGCTGGCGATCTGATAATTTACACTTCTGACCCAGCTCAAACATTAATTAGGATAGAGCAACTGACAATTGAGTTCGGATGGCTTTCTGGGTATTTAGTAAATCTATCAAAAACAGAAGTAATGTGCTGGAATATGGAAGAGTGGGGTGGTAGCGCGTGTTCAGAGATGAAATACTAGGGGATAGTAACTGCAGATAAAATTGACGAAATTCCTTCCTGTAACCTGAAGAGAGTGATGAAGGAGGTAGATAGACAACTAGCCAGGTGGAAGAACTTACCCGTGTCCATTTATGGGAGGGTCAGCTTGTTAAAAATGTCTGTTCTCCCAAAGCTAACACACCTCTTTAGCTGCATACCACATAGCTTTCCTAAGAACAAAATCAATAAAATACAAGGGAAAATATTGAGTTTCATCTTGGCATCCCAGGGGGTCCGTCTCTCATGGAAAAAACTAAGAAGCAGCCTCAAGAAGGGTAGGTTAGCATTGACAGATCTTAGACTCTACTGTATGGCCTTCCAATTTAAAAATATTTGTATGTTGGCAGGGGAGACCATTAGTACACCCTGGGGCCTAATACTGGGGGAAATGATCAAAGATGTGGGCTCAGAAGCTTTTTTATATAAATTTGGAGCTCAAAAATTCTTTAAGAAAGTTAGGCTAAAGGTTTTAAAATCTGCACTTAGACTGTGGCTTTCAGTGTGACGGTCACTAAAGTTCGGCTACTTCTCAGAATTTGCCCCAATTTGGGAATCCCCGGGGAAGACAGAATGCCTGGAAGATGCTTTAAGTTTGCCTTTAAAGCAGGAGGGGATAACGAAATGGGGAGATTCGATAACTACAGGAGGATTGATTCCCTGGGAGGTATTAAACATCAAGACAGGCAACAGGTTCTCCAGGTTTAAGTACATGCAGCTCACTTCATAGTCTTTACTTGTTTCAGCGGGGGTACATGGGACTTTGAGGCCTCACTCCAGGACACTAGTCCGAAAGCCAAAGAAGTGGCAAAATGGTATGGACAATTCTTGGAGGCAGAGGAAGAAAAACTGAAGGCCCCATCTGAGATCTGCTCAGACACACTGCAGGAAGGCAGCATACAATCTCTGTGGATAGACTCTTTGAAACTACTTTATGCCATAGTAACACTAGCCAATTTTAAAAGTCATAATTTCTTTGTCATCCACAGGTTGTATTGGACCCCGCAAAGATTGGCCAAGTTTGTGCTACAGCCAGTCCCCAGTTGTAAGAGATGCAACCATTTAAGGGCTAATAATGTTCATGTTTTTTTTACATGTCCGGTGATAAAAGAATTTTGGAAGACTGTAAAAGCCACCATAAGGGCCATCTTAGAAGAAAATATAGCCTTGACCGAAACATTGGTGCTCCCCAGGTTGGATAATATCTCTCAACATGTTTTAAATTGTAAGCAAAGGGGTTTAGTATTTTACTTGCTGCTCTTGGCCAGGCAAGAGATCTGTAAACATTGATTGGACCCCCATCCTCCACACCCTACAGCCTGGTTAAGTGTAGTTCAATAGACATGTAGTATAGATATTAAATGCAACCCACGACGGTCCACAGAAATTTGTGGGGACTTTTTGAAGTGGTCAGGTTAGGGCTCCAAGACAAGGCTCCAGGTTGGTCATAAACATCGATATGTGGTCCAATGATTACACCAGGTCATCAGGGCCTGGTGTGATCATCAGGTGTCAGGGGGCGTTTTTTTTTGCCACCCCCCTATAAAAGAAAAAGACCAGTGCCATGGAGGGTACAAGTCTGAAACTGCTTGGACCACAGACGGATCAAGGGTGTAGTGCAGTAGCCATGGTGAAATGAGGACTGAATAAAATCAATAAATATAAATGTTAAAATATGTAAAAAAAATCGTAGGGTATAAATTGAATAATAGTATGAAAGATAATGTATCCTGAAAAATCTATTTAAAAATTATGTTAAGAATATGTATATAAAACAGCTGAATTAACATTAATGAAAGTTAAACACTAAAAAATAAACTAAAAAGTTTACAACATACAATACTATTTAAATATGATTTTTATCATTGATACCCTCACAGTTGCTTAGTGCACTACCAAAATCAACATGACATGAAATAACATGCAAAAAAAAGAATGAAACAGCGAGCCTATATGGCAACCGCACCTCCCTCTTAATAACCCAAAATAAGTCCAAGATACATAGGTTTAGAACAAAATAATGTGCACATTTACTGCTCCCGCCATTTCCAAAGAGTGATCCAACGATCAAAATAATTATGTGCACAAATGCGAAGTGCACAGCAAAAGAGAATTTCTGAAGCCAATTAGTTCAATTCACAACAATCTTGTTTCCCAAGTGTTCTTTATTTTTCACAGGATTGACATAAAAACAGCCAATGCATTTCGTTCACTGCCTGTGAACTTTATCATGGTTGTAAAAACATACAAAAACATCTACTGTATAAAACAACATACATATAAAACCAAAATACAACATATAAAAATAACCACAAGTTACAAGAGCTATGTACAACAGCACGAATTTGTCCAGACAGAACATACAATACCGACAGGGACAATATAAATACAAATAAGCAAGAAGGAAGGAAGAGTGTTGTGTTGTAGGTATAAGTGTGAGAAAGTGCACATATAGTGTAACTAAGTCAAGAACAAAAGTTAAAACCTATTTAGCAGAACAAATTCTAACCTTATCTGAGCCGGTGAGGTATTGCATGGAAGGTTAAAAAGAGATCTAAACATTTTCATGACAGATGTATTTAACATTGCTGCATCGGAAGCGCTCCTGACGGCATCCGTCAGTAGCGAGTCCTAGTCGGACGCGTGATTTCCGTGCGACTCATACAGCTGTACGAGCGAGCAAGTACGATGCGATAATCGCCTCGCGCTCCGTGCGACTCGTACGCATCGGCGATCCCCTCCGAACGACTCCGCCATGGCCGTCACGCACATCGCAGTAGTAGTAGTAGTAGTAGTAGTAATAAAGTTAGTATTGCTAACTTTACTAAATGCCTTCTGTGAATACCAAAAGTAGTAAGTTTAGGATTTTATCTCAGATTAGTTCTGAGAATCGGCCCTCTCTACATTAACTATTTTCCATTTCCACATGTAGATTTACATGTTTCCACCCTATAAATAAGGGGGTTTCTTGGACGGCATGGACTATTAAGTCCATGCCCTGCAGGAACTGGGGGTGCACACAAACAGGGGGGCACAACATGTGCCTGCCTGCATACACCCCTTGGTGCAGAGGCAAAAGGGGGCCCTGTAGGGCCACCTTTTGTTTCCTCACAGTCATACTTTTCATGGTAGTTGCACCACCATGAAAAGTGTGGTGGTGAGGAAACTTGGAATATGCTTGGCGGGCCATAGCGGCCCCACCAAGCATAGTGTGGCCCCAAGACCGCTGCACCAGAGATCTCTGGCAGTTGCGGCTGTCCCAGGGCGGCCCCCTGGTCTATGGACTGCCAGACTCATAATGAAACCCTCAGGTACTACTAGCAACTCAGCATACATAATTGAAGATTTCTGTCACTGTGATAGAGTTATCCCTATGAGAAACTGTAGAGAAAATTATTAAAGTCCATTATTCTTTCAAATAAATACATACAAATATTTTAATGTATTATATTATAGTATGCGGCCGATCACAGGAGCAGCAAAAATAACAGCGCGATGCTGGACCCTGCACCAGCGCTCAGAGAGGCGGCACTCAGCAGCAGCAGGCTCGACACAACCCGCCGAGGGCAAATGTGAAGTGCGTAGCCCGGGGCAAAAGTGAAGATACCAGAGGCCCCCTCCCCAAGATGGCGAAGCACGGAGGCAAACTGGAGGCTCCGCGACCATTATAACCCTTGGGGCAGCGGTAGGACCCCGCAATTACTGTCAGAATAGCTGAGACTCAGGAGCGATTCCCTCAGGAACAGATGACCTAGTCCCAAATCCCTCCAACCAATGCCTGCGACAGGTGAATAACAACTGTCACTAACTTCAGTCAGGGGGAAAGGGGAATTGGAAGACAAAACAAAGAGCGACAGGCCTCTGGACACTAACTCCTCTTTTCTTCTGGAAGGAATCCTGCAAGATAAATACAACAATTACTCTTACTAGTACTAAACTTCCTGTATGTACTCTCACCCAACTCCTCCCCTTTTACCTGTGTCTAGTTTGTGGCTAGCTTCTCTCTATATTGTCTTGTCTGTAATTACTTAATTGATCTGATTGACCGGCAGAACTTCGCCAGGAACTTCTGACTCGCTGCTCAGTTGAATGTCAGAGAGTTTGGTTTTTTACCAGTCTACCAACTTGACTGAGTAGAGAGTCTTAATTTTAAAACTCGCCTTTGAGTCAGTTTTAAAACATGTTACTCCACTATGAATATGCAGTTAAAGAGTTCTATTCAGGAAAAATCAATGAATTATTTGTATCGTCTCTTTTAAGAGTGTGGCTCTCAATCAGTTCATTAGTCTTTGAATCAAAGTTCGATTTGCAATTACTTTTCTCAGGAGGGTTTCTATCTTTTCCAAAATTAGAGGTTCACTTGCACACCTTCGGAAAAACTCAGCGTTGAACACGGCAACAAAACAACTGGACACGCTTACTTTGGAATTGGTGGAGTTCTTCTCTTGACTGAAGTAACTCCCAGGATACCACTTCTTCGCTACCTCACCAAGATACTAGGAACTTATGCAGTAAGTGTCGCTCCTCCTCGAACTGCTCACCGAGAGACTTTTCTGCTGAAGGAAGGTTACTACATTAGCACACTGTATCGTAATAACCTTACTGAAATACACTCTCTTACTTCCCTCGGAATTAACTGTAACCCATGAATAATCTCCTCAGAGAAATTTGCCAATTTGACACGAAGCACGAAGGACCTAACGTCCTGTCAGAAGTAGCTCTGCAGTTGAAGTGCGCTGCGCGAAAGGCACGCAGGCGCGTTAGTCGCTCACCACAGTTCCTGGAGAGAACAACTAGACCGCGCACCACTACAGAAAGTGGGCGCGATCCGGTTTTGTCCCTCAATGGCGGAACGCCTTAATTCCAACAGCAGCAAGCGGAGAGAGGCTCTCCCACCAGGAGTCAGTCTTCTCCAGCGTGGATATTTAATAGCAGGCAAGTTCACACATTTCCTGAGATGGCCATTGAAGCCCTTTGAGGGGTTCCTGACAATTACACCTGACAACTGGACTAGTGCCGGCGGCTACCACACAGACAACTCATCAGAGGTGAGTGCTGGGGGCGAAGTCTGCTGCGAGGAGGCCAGTTCCGATTCAAAATTAGGGGTGGGCGGAATTTGCGAAAGCGGCTTTCGCAAATTATCGCGAAAATGTTACAAATCTCCGCAAACACGCGGAAATATCGCGAAGATGCAGAAGTTTTTTACCCGCCCGTTCGCGGTATTTTCTGCATGGTCGCGGCTTGCCAACTTACCCATGCGGTTGCTCGCGAGCACGGCCATCTTGTTTTCACTCTTCTCGCGGTGCATGATCGCGAGAAGAAAGACGTGATCGCGCGACGCATGACGTTACTGCGGGCGCGAACTGTCGCGAGACAGCGCAAATGGCTAACAACAATCCAACATCTCGTGGAGAACGCACCCGGATCGGGAAAACTTGTCGGCGAACGCGGGGATTCAGGTAAGGCGATCGCGCGCGCGAGAATGTATTATTTTACAGCGCGAGCAAGAAATAAAATTATCGCTAAGCTGCGGAATGCGGAAATTTAGACATTTTCGTGCTCTCCGCGGAACGCTAAAATGTCAAATTATCGCAATTTCCGCGAGCGGAACGGAAATTTAGCCCAGGCCTAGTCAAAATGGAGACGGGTAGACCCTAAAAGGAGAGCAGTGGAAAGAAGATAGATCGCACCGTCGCAAAAAAAAGGCTCACATCAGCGCCCAATACATAAACGGGAGTGGGAGGCCAACTAAACAGTACTTGAAAAGAGACGCGCAGGAGGAACCTGATAAACCCGGAGGGCTCTCACTAAATGACAGCTCCCAGGGAGTAATCTGGCGGCTCTGGGGGAACAGTAGGCGTAAACGCAGCAGTGGAGCCTCGTGCCAGCGTCCCATGACTCAATTACCAGTGACAACAAACCAATTAAGAAACACAGGAGGTGAACGCTGGGGGTGGACCCTGTGGCATGGGGTCCGTATTAAGAAATTGCGCTAAAATGAGGGTGCTCGGAAGGCAATAAAAGGTACCAGGAGGGCAGCAGACACAGCGCGAGAACAAGGGCCCCGTGCCACTGTCTAACAAGTCACTGGGGACTCGAAACCAAAAAGACCACTCGAGGTTACAGTAGTAAGGATGACCAGCTGCGAGAGGAGTCTACCAAGCAAATAAGATCGCAGACAACAGCAAAATTACCAAACATCATTATCGCAAGCAGCAGGTAGAGCAAAGGAGGGTACCTACATACCCCTCCCCCACACACAAAGTAGCATTCACAAAGTGGAGCAGCAACAAGAAAGTCACCAGGACTTCTTCATCCTTCCTCCTACTCCCCTCACTATACATCTAGCCCAGCATGGTGGCTCTAGAGATCGGCGCCAGGACTTGAAGCGTGGGAATACATGGGAGAGGAGACGAGCAAAGATAGAAAAGACGGAGACACGGTGACAGACAAGTAAAGAATAATAATAACCTGTAAATACCACAAGGGCCCGGACAAAGGATCAAGCCCTCAAGACCAAGACGTTGATACGGGTGGGGGGCACCCGAGGGCAGCGGAGCCCCATGGCTGGACTGAGTTAACCAACAAAGGAACTTGGGAATATCAATACAGTACACAGGTATTTGACGCATTGTCCAGAGCAGCACCCTTTTTTACCCCGAGGATGGGCAGACAACGCGCAACAGGGAATTCACAAATACCAGACCACACAAGAAAGTCCTCCCCATAACCAAAAACACCAGAACGAAGGCAATGACAACAGCATCAATGTCAGAAAAACTAGACAAAGTACTGGCGGCCATTGAACATTCAAGAGCCACAATGGGCAGGTTCAGCGCGCTGGCCACAGACCTTAATTTACTAAGGGACAATCTTCAGAAACTAGCAGATAAGGTAGTAGCGCAAGGAGACAAAGCCATCAAGAGCATAGAACGCCAAGTCAAAACCCAGCAAGAAACACCTTCAAGTCAGAGTCAAGGCCCTAGAGGGAAAAACAGATGACTGAGAAGGCCGCTCATGGCGGTGCAACATTCGGGTGATAAACCTGCCAGAAGAAGTGGAGGGCCCTAACACCATTTAATACATAGACTCTTGGCTCAAATCGTTCACCCCGGAATTGGAGCAGACCCTCTATTTTTCATTGGAAAGGGCACACTGTGTTCCAGCATGGAACCCACCTCCAGGACACCCACCCAGACCTCTACTACTAAAACTCTTAAATTATAGAGATAGAGATGCAGTACTTAGAGCCGCCAGACAGCAAGGCCCCATACGTATAGAGGACAAGTCAGTTATGTTATTTCCAGATTATTCCCAGGCGGTGCAACGACAACGAGCATCGTTCCTGGAAGTAAAAGGCATGCTACGGCAAAAAGTGGTTCAATACTCTTTGCCCTTCCCAGCACGGCCTAAAATAATATATCATGGCCACACTAACTTTTTTACAACACCAAAGGACGCATACGACTGGGCAGAACAGCACCTACAAAGTGTGAGATTTTAGGACACTATGCGCGATAAATGAGAATCCAGGGGCAGGCATCGACAGCCAGAAAAGCCCACTCAAATGCAGTCCGAGCCCAGGAAAGGGAAACCAACAAGTGGCCCTCCAAATCTAGAACAGAACATCGTGGAGCACCAGAAAGCCCTGCAGGCGGCAGCAGAAATAGGTCCCACTATAGGAAGTTCAGATGGAGAAGGCGGCCCTCATATGTTTTTCTCAGAAGAAGAAGTGGATGACACTAACACCTCCCGAGAAGGCTCGATTACTCCGCCGGAGGTGACCTCACAAACTGCGGACACTGAAAGAACTGATTTGTGGTAATAAGGTCTGTAATGCACCACATAAACGTTGCCCTCACCTAGCGAGGATTTCAAGCAACACACCTTCACTCACCCACAGCCAAGCATAAAATACAGTTAAAAAAGATATACACTAGTGGGTTCAGAAAGAAAATTGACGGAGGGAGCCACCGGCATCACGATTATTTCACTGGCCTTCTCGAGCTATATAGAACACACATCACAAGAACTAAAAACCATGACCCCCCTGGTTATAACGAATTAACGTACATACAGTACATTTCGTTTGGACTTACTGCCAAGCACAATAGGTCCTCAAAGTTGGGACTGTGTCCCCTTGTTATATTTAACACCTTCCCCTCAAATAACCATACAACATCTACCAAGAGCATCACACAGGCGGGCGACACACAGAAATAGTCTTGATCATCAACATGGCGGGTAAAGGTTGGGCACCCCTTTCCATCCGGGGCATGACACGTCAGATCTCACAGAAACAGCAATATGGCTAATAGGACTATGATCACTGATATCAGCCTCTTAACACTAAACTTCAGAGGCTTACACACGCCGAGTAAAAGATACGCCATATACTCCTATACCAAGCGACAATGCACACAGATAGCTCTACTACAAGAGACGCACTTAACTGCAGGGGAACTAGAAAAGTTATGTAATAGATGGTGTGGGACCATATGTGCCACATCATACTCTGCATATGCGTGGGGCGCACTGATCTTGGTTAGACTGGGACCCCTTTCCAAGAACTCAGGAGGACGGTGGATAGAGAGGGGAGGTATGCACTTTTGGAGGAACTCTTGGAGGAACAACCAATACTCTTGGGCAGTATATATGCCCCAAACAATGAGCAGGAAAAGTTTTGGTATCATCTCACAGGAGTCCTAGCTCAATACACATCCATACCATGGATATTAGGAGGAGACTATAATTGCATACTGAACCTCGCCCTAGATAGATCTCATCCCCCATCCACACACTCTCCCGCTTACAAGCAAACGGAGCATTATCAAACATGGGTCACACACTGGGCGCTCAGGATGCATGGAGAGCTCGACATCCACAAACCAGGCTTTACTCATTCCACTCCATCCCACACAACCTACGGGTATTATTGGGCAGATTTCTCTGTTCAGCAACGATAGTCCCCAAAATCCAGCATTCTGATTACTTAGGCCGGGTCATCTTTGAAAATGACATCCACATATAAACTCTCGAATGGAAACTCCCCCACCCTCCAGTACCTACCTGGAGACTACCACGGGAGTGCCTGGCTGACCAGATAAACACAAACATATTTCTCAAAAACACGGGCACAGCGACTTCCAAATTATTGAAATGGGACGAGTTCAAAGTGGTGGCCCGAGGAGAATACATAAAACAAATAGTGGGGGTTAAGAGGAAATTGGAGCGTGCACTAACAGAGGCCGAAACCCGACAGGATACAGCGGTCAAACCAATTATTGCATTACTTGACCCATCGGGTAACCCAGTGCGATGGCAAACAGAAATATTGCAGTTATTCCTAAACTATTATACCAGAGTATAAAGGAGCCCATCACAGAACATGCAAAGAGAAATGGAACAATTCCTACACCCACTGACTATACCACAAATATCTGCAACAGATAAAACCTCATAGATACAGAGATACAAATGGCAGACATTACCCAAGCAATCCATGCTCTAGCACACAATAAAGCTCCGGGAATGGACGGTCTTCCCCTAGAATACTACAGCACTTTCTCCTCACTACTGGTCCCCCGCCTCGCAGAAATGTTTGCAGAAGCTTTAGAGAAGGGAGAGCTCCCGGGATCCCTCAGGGAATCAATTTTGGTAGCGTTCCCAAAACCAAACCGAGGCAAAAAACAGCTAGCCTCCTACAGGCCCATTACACTGCTGTCGGCTGATTGTAAGATACTGGGGAAGATATTAGCAGACTGATATACACAAATCCTACTGCCGTTGATCCACTCGGACCAATGTGGGTTTGTCCCAGAGAGGAACACATCCCAAAATTTACACCGGTTGTTCCACGTACAAGACCAAGTGGGCGCCACATTCCCAAGAGCTGCCTGTCTCATCCTAGACATAGAGAAGGCATTCGATACTCTCACATGGCCATATCTTTTCATGGAACTACAACGGGCTGGGATAGGACCCACTCTCTAAGCAAACACGCGACTCTTGTACACTAAACTCACTTCTCAAATACGTCTAGGGAGATATGTATCATCTTCATTCAAAGTGGAAAGGGGCATAAGACACTTTCACCCCAACTATTCGCCCTAGCGGTAGAACCTCTGGCAATACGCCTACGCCAGGAGGGAGAGGACTGAGGCATCCATATAGTGGGAACCATGCATAGCATATCGATGTACGAAGATGACTTGTTAATATATGTGCGGGACATCACAGCAGACTAACTTCCATATCGGCAACACTAGAAGAGTTTGCAGGGGCATCAGGACTTAGTGTGAACTGAGATAAATCTACGGTGTATCCGCTGAGACCGGGCCTTACCCCCCAGAGCGTTAGTATAGGGGGACAGGGCATAGCCTGGTGCGGAAACGCCCACGATACCTAGGGATCTGAATATATCACTCCCAATCCGACATATTTGAAGGAAATCACCGTGGAAGCTGGATTCTCTGCGAGCAGGGATGACAGCGTCTGGTCAATGCGTCAGGCCGGGATATGGTCTCTTCCGAACTTGCCGTGGCGAACCGTGCAGTCAAGTCGTGCTGAGTCGTGCCGTGGTTTGCCATGGTAAGGGAAGGTATATTTATACCTGGAAGGTGTTTAGGAATGCTAGCATTGACGTAAAGTCGGGAAGAGGAAAACATCATGGATGAACCCCTAAGAAATAGTAGTTCATGCATAATAGATGAGTTCTTGGAGAAATCAATAATCCTAGCTAGTGAAAGTCCCGTTGGCTTAAGGGTCTGGTTTCTAAGAACTTGTTTTGACATGGGATGGACAAATGGGTGACCATCCCTGTATTTGGATAGCATGGCTAATGCCCAAATAAGGACTGGGATTCTGATGCCTAAATAAGGGCAATACGAATTGTGTCTATATAAGGACATGATTCAGGGAAACCTATATACGGGTATCTAAATCGAAACACATCAGTCTGGCAGTGGAGGGGTTTCTGCACTAGAACAAGCCTTCGGGTTTAAATCAAGCACCTTGGCAGAAATCT
This sequence comes from Triturus cristatus, assembly GCF_964204655.1. Lineage (NCBI taxonomy): Eukaryota > Metazoa > Chordata > Amphibia > Caudata > Salamandridae > Triturus > Triturus cristatus. The sequence continues at coordinate 136,035,834 of NC_140589.1, read as the reverse complement.
CCCCTTGTAGGCTTGTGAGCAGCATTACATGGTACGTGAGTAGTACTACTGTAGTACTTCTCAATGTGTGATTAAATGTAGTCTGTGAATTGGGCCCATAAAGTGCAATATGCAGACTGTAAACGTTGGTTTAAAGAATGGTAAGTTATATCTGTGCACTATGTACTATGAAAGCTTCTGGAAGTGCTAATTTGCACTTATGCTCCTAAGAAACGAAGTTCGCGAAATGCATTTAGTCGGATACATGTGTTAGGTAGCTTGTTCAGTAACAAATCAACATATCAAGGACTAGCATGATGGGATTTTGGATTAAAACCATGTTTTTGTATATCTGGAGTTGTATAACTGATGCATACCAAATATACTATGGAAAAGGTTGAGAGGCTAAGATTTATTAAGAAACAAATTGCAGTCAGCATCTAAAGTGATGAAGTGGCATAGCAAGAGAAATCACTCAGGTCCATAAGCAAGCTTTCCCCTCCTGCAGTTGTCGTTCAGCCCCATAAAAGCTGTAGAATGACAATGATAATTCAGTAGTTGGTAGGTTTGCCAGAAAAGCGGTAGCCTACCCAGTGTCATCTTAAAGATTTTGGGGGGCTCCGACGAAGGCATATTTTGGGGGAGTGGAACTACATTGAATTTGTTTACTCACTCTATGCAAATTCAAGCCAGCAGGATTTCAAACAGTTCTAAATAAAATGTTAAACTTTAATAGGGTTACACAAAATCTATTGTAATATGTCTTACTCAGAACTCTAAAAATCCATAAGATGACACTGGTAAGTGAGAGCCAGACTCAGAGGTAGAGGCAGGTAGATAGGGAGAGACTTTTAAATAGAGAAATAGCATAGTCTGTGGTCAAATAGAGATTGTAATTTTCTCTACGGGCCCTCTGTTAAGCTGGGGGCCTTGGGCAAAAGCCTACTTTGCCCATGCCTTATAAAGCATCTGAGACTACCATTTAAATTAGTAGGGATGGCAAGCAGGCAATTGGACTTTTGACCAAGCCCATTCTTTTGTTTTCACTGCTTCATGCATTTTGATACTATAAGTTATTTTGTACTCTGGATGATTATTCAAGCTAAACAGTCCATTATAGGTCCCATTCATTGTGAAGGGCCTATTAGGTATACTGCTGCAGCTGTTACGAGTAAAATGTCAAGCTAACTATAACACCCCTAAAACCTATTGTTTTTTCAGTGAATTTCTAAGGTTTTTTAAATGCTAATTCCTAACTATATCAGGCCTAAAACCTATGTTTTTTTCAGTGAATTTCTAAGGTTTTTTTAAATGCTAATTCCTAACTATATCAGGCCTGAAACCTTTGGTTTTTTCAGTGAATTTCAAAGGTTTTTTCAATGCTAATTCCTAACTATATCAGGCCTGAAATCTATGGTTTTTTCAGTGAATTTCAAAGGTTTTGTAAATTACAATTTTTAATGTATTAATTGTTATACTGAGTTTTTTTATACTGATTTACTACATTGTTTAAACTGTTTATTTTTAGATATTTATTTTTTTAATTACATTATACATTACAATACAAAATATACTTTCTCAGAATGAATTACTTCAGTTTAAATACTTTGCAAATAGGCAATAGACTTTTAAGTACAGTAGTTACAGTTGTTGCAATGGGCAACACAATTTCAAACACAAAGCAACATTGAGCTCAATGTGAATTTCTAGTCAAATGCAATTAGTTACTTTATGGATTACTTTTCTAACCACAGGACTGGATGCTAGATTCAGTCCTTGGACATCTCCTGTAAACAGTTGAGTAAAAGCGTTTTGGTTACAGTAGTGATTATTAAGGATTATTATTGTATTTTAAAAGTTGACACTTCCTATGGCAGAAAATTCACTTAGCAGGTAAGTACTGTTATCGTTACTTTTTCTTACTCAGTGGTGGATCCTGGATCCAGCACAGGTGAATCTCCTGTAAACAGTTGAAAGAATGTGTTTAAGTCATACAGACGATTTTTTAGGAATATTTTTAGTTTGTGAAAATAGAAACTTTTCTACTTAAAACCACACAATGGATTCCTATGGAAGGAAATACAAGTTACTGGTAAGTACGCTTAGAATTATTTTTCAGAGTCAGTGCTGGTCTAAAAGATGCAGCACTGGGTTCTCTCCTGATAACAGGTGAGTAAATCGGAATTTGTAGTTCGGCTGATTTTAGAGGAATATTTGTACGTTTCAAAAATGGACACTTCGAAACTTTTCTGCTGAAAACCACACAATGGATTCCTATGGAAGGAAATACAAGTTACTGGTAAGTACGCTTAGAATTATTTTTCAGGGTCAGTGCTGGGCTAAAAGATGCAGCACTGGGTTCTCTCCTGATAACAGGTGAGTATATCGGAATTCGTAGTTCGGCTGATTTTAGAGGAATATTTGTACGCTTCAAAAATGGACAATTCGAAACTTTTCTGCTGAAAACCACACAATGGATTCCTATGGAAAGAAATACAAGTTACTGGTAAGTACTCTTAGAATTACTTTTCAGGGTGAGTGCTGGGCTAAAAGATGCAGCCCTGCGTTCTCTCCTGAGAACAGGGGAGTAAATCGGAATTCGTAGTTCGGCTGATTTTAGAGGAATATTTGTACGTTTCAAAAATGGACACTTAGAAACTTTTCTGCTGAAAACCACACAATGGTTTCCTATGGAAGGAAATACAAGTTACTGGTAAGTTCGCTTAAAATTACTTTTCAGGGTCAGTGCTGGTCTAAAAGACGCAGCCCTGGGTTCTCTCCTGATAACAGGTGAGTAAATCGGAATTCGTAGTTTGGCTGATTTTAGAGGAATATTTGTATAATGGTAAAGGATGGGGGCGGGGCCTGAGGTGACGTGTGCAAACACGCCCTGTGGCGCGTTTTAAGTTGGGGAATTAATTCCTCTTCAATCCTGCGGTCCCCTGGGGGCCAACTAGCCCACCAGGTACCTCCAGTATGCTTTAGGGAGCTGCATTGCAGAGAGGTGTTCAGAGGCCATGCCCCTTTTTACAACACTCTGCAACGCAGCTCCGTGGCGCTTCCTGGAGGTACCTGGTGGGCTAGTTGGCCCCTAGGGGACCTCTGGATTGAAGAGGAATTAATTCCCCAACTTAAAACGTGCCACAGGGCGTGTTTGCACACATATCACCTCAGGCCCCGCCCCCTACCTTCACCACTGTGCAAACGTGCCCTGTGGTGTGTTTAAAGTTGGGGGATTAAGTCCCCTTGAATCCTGAGGTCCCCTGGCGGCCAACTTGCCCATCAGGTACCTCCAGTATGCGCCAGGGAGCTGCGTTGCAGAGAGGTGTTCAGAGGCCACGCCCCTTTTTACAACACTCAGCAGCAACGCAGCTCCGTGGCGCTTACTGGAGGTACTTGGTGGGCTAGTTGGCCCCTAGGGGACCTCTCGATTGAAGAGGAATAAATTCCCCATCTTAAAACGAGCCACAGGGCGTGTTTGTACAGTATCACCTCAGGCCACGCCCCCTATCTGCACCACTGTGCAAACGCACCCGTGGCGCATTTTAAGTTGGGGGATTAAGTCCCCTTGAATCCTGAGGTCCCCTAACGGCCAACAAGGCTGCCAGGTACCTCCAGTAAGCGCAACGGAGCTGCATTGCAGAGAGGTGTAAAAAGGGGCGTGGCCTCATTACACCTCTCTGCAACGTAGCCCCCTGGGACATACTGGAGGTTCCTGGTGGGCTAATTGGTCCCCAGGGACCCCCAGTATTCAAGGGAAATTAGTTCCCCCTCTGCAAACGCGCCAGGGGGCGCCTTTGCAGAGTAGTGTAAGGAGGGGGCATGGCCTCGGCACAATCCTGTTTTTTCTTTTCCTTCTTTTTTGTAGAAGGGGGGGCTGTGTAGCCCACCTTCTTTTTCTATTTTTTTGGCCCTGGGGACCCCATCCCCCAGGGCCTGACCCCAATTTTTATGGTTGAAAAAAAAAATCGGGAAGGGGCGGCGTGGCCCCCCTCCTGAGGCCATAATTTGCCCCAGGGACCCCATTCCCCGGGGCATGGGCCTTTTTAAAAAAAAAAAAATGTATGGAGGGGGGCTACATAGCCCCCCACCTCTGGCCACTTTAAGGCCCCGGGGACCCCATCCCCTGGGGCCGGCCATTGTTTTTTTTTTTTTATTTAATTTTTTAATTAAGAGGGGTGGGGGGCCGCGTGGCCCCCTCCCTGGCCACTTCTGGCCCCGGGCACCCCATCCCCTGGGGCCTGGCCTCCGTTTGGGGCCGTGGGGGGGTCCCCAATCCCCCCACGGTCCCAGCCGGCTCCCCGCCTCCTGCGGGAGCCGGCATTGCTTTTCCACATGGGGAGCAGCTAACATGCTGCTCCCCATGTGGAAAAGCAATCTGCATTGCTTCATTGAAGCAAGAGCAGGTTTCCCTGCTCTCGCTTCAATGAAGCAAAGTAGTTTGCAATGGCAGGGTGGGAGCCGCGAGGCTTCCGCCCTGCCATTGCAAACAGCAGTGTCCCGGGGGTGGGCCGCCCGGGACACTGCAGGAGCCGGCCCTGGGGGGTCGCGGTCCCCAGGGCCAAAACAAGGCTCCAGGAGGGGGGCCCCCTCCAACATGTACAAGTTGCCCCGAGGGGTGGCAGTCCCCGGAGCTGGGGGGCCCTGAGAGCCCCCCCACATCAAATCATTTTAAGCCCCGGGGGTGGCAGTCCCCGGGGCTGCGGGGGCGCTGTGAGCCCCCCGCATATACAATCTTGGAGCCCCGGGGGGTGGCAGTCCACGGGGTAGTGTGTCATGAGTGATGTAATATGTGACGTCATCAGCAGTGCATTGCGGGGGCGCGAGTTATAGTTAGCTGAACTAACTATAACAGGGGAATTTCTAGGGTTTTGTACGAGGGAAATGTCCAGCTAACTATAACACCCCTGAAACCTATGGTTTTTGCAGTGAATTTCTAAGGTTTTTTAAATGCCAATTCCTAACTATAACGCCCCTGAAACCTATGGTTTTTTCAGTGAATTTCAAAGGTTTTTTAAATGCTAATTCCTATCTATAACTTATCTCTGAAGTTATCATGAAAAGCATTCTTTTTTTAAAGTAGGGTGCACATTAGTTTTGTGGAAAAGCATCTTTGTGATTGGCTAAGAAAAAGCAGTTTGAACATGGAGTACATATCATAGGATAAAATTTGCTCAGCTCAACCACACCTGCTACTTGCATTTGGAAGGCACTGTTCGAACTTAAAACAATCGTCAAATTTTAACCTGCACGTGTCATTAAATGTTCAAGAAAATGTTACAAAAAAATATCGTAAAGTTTTAAACAATTGATGAAATTTTAATCTGCACGTGTTGTAGAATGTTCTAGAAAGTGTGTTGATAGAATACGTTGCACTTCTGACTTCTATGTGTTGTTGAATATTAGAAAAACGGCTCATATGGAAAATTAAAAAGAAACCAATAGAGAAGTTTTGAAACCTAAAAGAATCAAGGAACTATTCTAATTTATTCTTTACATGTATTTATGTGTGCAGCAACAAAATTATAGACACAACAGCACCAGGAAGAGGAAGAAGCAGGGAGTGGGGGGATGAGGGGAGATGGGCAGAATGGCACACATGCACAATTAAGTACAGCACAAGTATAGACAAACAATGGCCAAAATGAAACACACCAACAAGGAGCACAAGTCACACAACCCGCCAACATCACACCACTGACCGAGCATAGAAGTGAAAACCACGCTGCATTCATACAGGATGTGTACAAAGGCCAGTAGTTGGTGTTGTGGGATGTCTGCGACCGTGTTCATCATGGATGAGATGCCCAGCATGTGGCACATGGTCGAGTTCACTGTGTGTTATGTTGCCAAACGGCTGCTCCTCCCTCCCACGAACCCCCACACTTTTGTACGGTGAGCTGTTGTATCTCGTGCACTCGTACGGCACGCCATTGTAATGCCTATTTGCGCATGTCCTGCTACATTCCAACAACAACATCACAGTGCTGTTTGGAGGTGGTACATGCCACTTTACAACATCGACTGCTGCGGCTCTTGTAACAGGCCACACCAGAACACAGAGACACACTTACCTCACTTGCTGTAAACGGACATGTCTGTGACACCCCGTTCCCCTTGCCGGATAGGCACACCCCTCCAATGACCTGTGAACCCCAGACCAGCACAGGCCAGTTGTGCATGCAGCTACACATCCAGGCTCACTGCCAACGCTGAGGTGACAGCACACTGTGATGTTGCAGGGCTCGTGCCTATCATGCTAAGACAATGACCACCGGGACACACTTACTAAGATATGGGTTTGGGGGGCATTGGCGGTCCTGGAGTTGTTGAGATAAGTCTTCTGGCCCTCATGGGTATCCCTGTATCATGCTGATTGACTTTATGGCACCTGTGGGTGTTCTGGTGTGGCTCTTGGCTGTGTTCTCTTTCATGGTGCAGGTAGTTGTCCTGCTTAACACCAGCAGAAAGCAGGTGTAAAATCCCTGGTGCTAACGTGTCTTATCGCCGGAATTTGTTTCGCATTGCAATTAGTGTGAAAGTTGTGATGTGATTTTTTTCGTATGCAGAACAATATACGAACTATCTCGTCAAGATCCAGCACCTGACGCACTATTCCCAATCAATATAAATACAATGAGATTTCTTAATAGATTTCGTGTGTACACTGTAAGTGCAGCCAATACCTCAGTGCAATACAATACAGGATTTTAGTATTTAGAATAAATCGCAAAGGTGCACCTCATGTCTTTTTGCACGGGAACGGCTACTCTCCATTTCATTATCAGCACTTTAACGGAAGTAAAGTTGAGATAAATCTAACACACTATTCAGAAGTTGGTGCAAACTACAGATATCACTAGTATTCCAGCTATAAGTGCCCCAAAATTTAACACCATGGGGGACTCCATCAAATAACAGTAATAGGAACAAGAAAGAGTCACACAGCAGTTAAGAGAACAACCAAACACATTATTATTATTTTTTCAAACTTTCTTTTTTATAATAATAAATATATAAACGATAAACTATTTTCAAACTTTATATTTTTATTAACATAAATATAAACAATAAACTAATAAACAAAATGTAACAACAATAATACAAAACAACAAAAGCAGAACACTCCTGTGGGAACCACGGATGTCGACAACAGACCTGGAAAATCAAAAAGATTGTTAAAAAAACAACAACATGGTATTCTTAACAAAATACCACAAGAAACAAATCACAGATATATAAAATGTATACAGCTCACAAAATTTTATAAGTTTAACTTACAAAAACTGTAAATGTTGCCGCTTTAAAATATTTAACGAATCTGAGGAAATTTTTTTGCAGAAGGCACCACGCCCACAACGTTTTTCATCAGTGGTGAAGAAATTTTTTATTTTTTCCAAGGGGCAATCAAAGACCAATGCCACCTTCTTCATTCACAAGATTTGCCAAAGAGTTCTGTTATGAGGGGATCCTAACAAAAAATACTTGTGCGGCACCGCAAGTATGATGAAACACCTAAGGACCCTTCATCCAAACAATCTTGCACGAGAAGAGTGCAAACAGATGAGAAACACTCCTGTTCTGTATCTGTAAAAAAGAATCACAAATAAATGTATATTAATAACTTTCAAATTTATACTATTCCATTACTGTACAAACACATTTTATATAAAAACTGACTAAGAAACTATAGCCCTGAACCACAAGTGTGACGATCGTTAAAATACTACATGCATAGTGCATACTACTTTGAAGCAGTTCATGCCCTAAAGCCTACCTCACTAAAAGACTACATGCTAACTGACTAAATGATTACAGTACTATAAGGAGACACACTGGGTGAGTGACAGGGTGTTTTCTAGAAGTGTATGAATACTGACTGGGGAATTGAAGGTGTGAAAGACAACTGTGTAGGTGGTTAGAGGCCTGCATGCATAGTGAATAGGCATTTGAAGCAGTCTATGTGCTAAGGCCTGGCTCACTGCATGACTACTTGGGTACTGACTGAATGATTAGAGTACAGCAAGGAGAGTGCCTAGGCGAATTTATAAGTGGTAGGATTTTCGCACAGGGAATGGATTAGTACTTGGTACTGAATGAGTCACTAGAGGAGTGCAAAGGCAGTCACAAGTGCTGGACTGTATGGATACTGACTAGGAAATTGAAAGTGTGAAAGACAAGTGTCTAGGTGGTTAGAAGACTGCATGCATAGTGCATAGGGGTTTGAAGCAGTCCATGTGCTAAGGCCTGGCTCAGTGTATGAATACTTAGGCACTGACTGAATGATTAGAGTACTGCAAAGATAGTATCTTGGTGAATTTATAAGTGTTTGGGTTTTAGCACAGTGAATGGATTAGTACATGGTGCTGAATGTGTCACTAGAGGACTGCAAAGGGAGTCACAGGGTATTTCCTGGAAGTGTATGGATACTGACTAGGGAATTGAAGGTGAGAAAGACAATTGTGTAGGTGGTTGGAGGACTGCATGCATAGTGGATAAGGGTTTGAAGCAGTCCATATACTAAGGCCTGGGTCACTGGATGAGTACTTGGGTACTGACTGAATGATTAGAGTACTGCAAGGAGAGTGCCTGGGTGAATTTATTAGGGTTTGGCGCAGTGAATGGATTAGTACATGATGCTGAATGGGTCACTAGAGGAGTGCAAATGGAGTGACAGGGTGTTTGCTGGAAGTGAACGGATACTGACTGGGGAATTGAAGGTGTGAAAGACAAGTGTGTAGGTGCTTAGAGGACTGCATGCATAGTGGATAGGGGTTTGAAGAGGTCCATATGCTAAGACCTGGCTGTGTGCATGAATACTTAGGCAGTGACTGAATCATTAGAGTACTGGAAAGAGAGTGTCCTGGTGAATTTATAAGTGTTTGGGTTTTGGCACAGTGAATGGATTAGTACATGCTGTTGAATGGGTCTCTAGAGGACTGCAAAGGAAGTGACAGGATATTTCCTGGAAGTGTATGGATACTGACTAGGGAATTGAAGGTGTAAAAGACAAGTGTATAGTTTGTTAGAACACTACATGCATACTGCATAGACATTTAAAACAGTCCATTTGGTACTTAGAAACTGACTAAATAATCAGACTACTTCTAGGACAGTGCTTAGGTAAAACTTTTTCAGTTCTGCCACAGTGAACAGAATAGTACATGGTACTGCACCTTAGTGTCAAACACTGACTCATTTTATCAATGCATAAGCAAAGACTAACTTCTAATGCTACTAAAACTTGACAACATGAGAGGTTTTAAATTAGTTATCTGTCAGCAAATACACGATGTTACCAAATGCCTCTCTCACAGTGGTTCTCAAATGCACACAGACTCACAGTGTGATTCTAGACAAGCACCACTATCCCTAGGAGTTTACCAAAACCCATTCACTACAGTGGAAGTGGTAAGCGAACTGCACACAATCTTCATATTTCAGGACTGCACTTTTATGTCAAAGCCTGACTCATATAATCAAAGCATAAGCAAAGACTGGCTTCTAATGCTACTAAAACTTCACAACATGACCGGTTTTAAAACAGGTATATGTCAGCAAATACACAATGTTACCAAATGCTTCTCTCACAATCCTTACCCAAATGCACACAGACTCACAGTGTGATTTTAGACAAGCAACACTATCCTAGGAGTTTCTCAAAACTCATTCACTACTCTGGAAGAGTTGATGGTACTGCACACAATCTACATATTTACGTACACCACATCAGTGTCAAAGCATGACTCATTTAATCAACGCATAAGCAAAGACTGGATTCTAATCCTATTAAAACTTCACAACATGACACGTTTTAAAACAGTTATCTATCAGCAAATACATGATGTTACCAAATGGTTCTCTCACAGTGATCCCAAATACACACTAACTCACAGTGTGATTCTAGACAAGCACCACTATCCCTATGAGTTTACCAAAACTCATTCACTACAGTACAAGTGGTAAGGGAACTGCACACAATCTACATATTTCACAACTGCAATTTACTGTCAATGCCTGACTCATATAATGAAAGCATAAGCCATCACTGTCTTCTAATGCTACTAAAACTTGACAACATAACATGTTTCACAACACTTATCTGTCAGCAAATACACGATGTTACCAAACACTTTTCTCACAGTGGTTCCCAAATGCACACAGACTCACAGTGTGATTCTAGACAAACAACACTATCCCTAGGCGTTTACCAAAACTCATTCACTACAGTGGAAGTGGTAAAGGAACTGCATACAATCTACATAATTCACAACTACACTTTAATGTCAATGCCTGACTAATTTAATCAACGCATAAGCAAAGACTGGCTTCTAATGCTACTAAAACTTGACAACATGACATGTTTTAAAACAGTTATCTGTCAGTAAATACACAATGTTACCAAATGCTTCTCTCACAATCCTTACTCAAAAGCACACAGACTCACAGTGTGATTTTAGACAATCAACACTATCCTAGGACTTTACCAAAACTCATTCACAACTGTGGAAGGGGTAAGGGGACTGCATACAATCTACATATTTAAGTACAGCACATCAGTGTCAAGGCATGACTCACTTAATCAACATATAAGCAAAGACTGGATTCTAATGCTACTAAAACTTCACAACATGACAGATTTCAAAACAGTTATCTGTCAACAAATACATGATGTTACCAAATGATTCTCTCACACTGATCCCAAATACACACTAACTCACAGTGTGATTCTAGACAAGCACCACTATCCCTATGAGTTTACCAAAACTCATTCACTAGTCTGGAAGAGTTAATGGTACTGCACACAATCTACATATTTAAGTACACCACATCAGTGTCAAAGCATGACTCATTTAATCAACGCATAAGCGAAGACTGGATTCTAATGCTACTAAAACTTGACAACACGACAAGTTTTAAAACAGTTTTCTGTCAGCAAATACATGATGTTACCAAACGCTTCTTTCACAGTGGTTCCCAAATGCACAAAGACTCACAGTGTGATTCTAGACAAGCAACACTATCCCTAGGAGTTTACCAAAACTCATTCACTACAGTGGAAGAGGTAAGGGAACTGCACACAATCTACATATTTCACGACTGCACGTTAATGTCAATGCCTGACTAATTTAATACAACACATAAGCAAACACTGGATTCTAATGGTACTAAAACTTGACAACATGACAGGTTTCAAAACTGTTTTCTCTCAGCAAATACACGATGTTACCAAACACTTCTCTCACAGTGGTTCCCAAATGCACTCAGACTCACAGTGTGATTCTAGACAAGCACCACTATCCCTAGGAGTTTACCAAAACTCATTCACTACACTGGAAGTGATAAGGGAACTGCACACAATCTACATATTTCACGACTGCTCTTTAGTGTCAATGCCTGACTCATTTAATCAACACATAAGCAAAGACTGGCTTCTAATGCTACTAAAACTTGACAACATGACAGGTTTCAAAACAGTTTTCTGTCAGCAAATGCACGATGTTACCAAACGCTTCTCTGACAGTGGTTCCCAAATGCACACAGACTCACAGTGTGATGCTAGATAAGCACCAGTATTCCTAGGAGTTTACCAAAACTCATTCACTACACTGGAAGTGATAAGGGAACTGCACACAATCAACATATTTCACGACTGCACTTTAATGTCAACGCCTGACTAATTTAATCAACACATAAGCAAACACTGGATTCTAATGCTACTAAAACTTGACAACATGACAGGTTTCAAAACAGTTTTCTCTCAGCAAATACACGATGTTACCAAACACTTCTCTCACAGTGGTTCCCAAATCGACACAGACTCACAGTGTGATTCTGGACAAGCACCACTATCCCTAGGAGTTTACCAAAACTCATTCACTATACTGGAAGTGATAAGGGAACTGCACACAATCTACATATTTCACGACTGCACTTTAGTGTCAATGCCTGACTCATTTAATCAACACATAAGCAAAGACTGGCTTCTAATGCTACTAAAACTTGACAACATGACCGGTTTTAAAAGAGCTCTCTGTCAGAAAATAGACGATGTTACCCAATCCTTCTCTCACAGTGGTTTCCAAATGCACACACACTCACAGTGTGATTCTAGACAAGCACCACTATCCCTTGCACTATGCCAAAACACATTTCTTCATCTACAAGGAGTACTACATTTCACTGCAGAAACATAACTCATTTCACAAATTCATAAACAATGACTGGTTTCTAATTCTACCAAAATATAAAAACTGCATAGTTATCTGTCTACAAACAAATGAAAAAACAAATCCTTATCACAAAATGGTTTCCACATGCACAAACACTGTCAATAAGATTGTAGAGAAAAAAAAGTACTCCCTACACTTTAGCAGGAAAAATACATTAGTCTGATTAAAATCAAAATAGTCTACATACATCCCCTCACAATTAAATAACTCATCTTTCAAGTTGTTTTGTAGATTAAGCAGTATATCAGTCACTCACCATATTTTCTTTTACAGAATTTCAGCAATGTGCACCTCTCAGCAAAAGCAAGAATGAAAAAGTTTCCCTTTCATTTTCCACACATATACATGTAAACATCAAATCACAATCCTTCGCACATAAACTCAAAAGCAAATACACATTTCTATTGGTTAAACATTTCAACCCTTTCCAACTGAAATACATTTCAACCCTTCCCCCAATCTGCCTTCTGCCTGTTACCATAGAAACAGCTCATGGAACACTGTACTGAGCTCACAGGTCACAAGTTCAGCACACAATGTTCCTACACAAGGCAGGAAGTGTGCTTGACTTTTCAACATATCAGCTTATCATATATAATGTTCCTTACAATCTGTTTTTGTTAACCAATAACAATCATACCTTTAAAAAACAAAAATATACACCCTACCTTTCAGTGTAGAAAGTTGTTATACAACCAATGATTTCTTGTCGTTTTTCAAAAAACGTTGCCGTGGATCCGCGTACCCACCACGAGAGAATCCGTGCATCCAATGCGATAGGATGCGCGCACCGTGCGCGCATTTCGGCGCTTTTAAAAAAAAAAAGGGGGGGCCACAGGGAGTCCTTCTGGGACCCCCTAAGCAGATCTAGCGGGTCAGAGCATTTCCACTCTGCCCCCTCTATATCTTTTATACACTTATTCCCCTTCCATCTTCAGCCTCGATTCTACCGAGGCAGAAAATGGCCACCAACAGTTCCTGGTTTTGAATGTAGAGAGACGCTCGACAGCCAATTAGCATTCAGCGCGCGATCGTGAGGGTGAGCGCTCGGTTCGGGGAGGGTGCGCTTACGGTGCGGGTACGGTCCGCTGATCCTCCGCGGCCATAGATATCACTAACCTTTTTGCCCTAATTTTCTCAGGAACTACTGAACAGATTCACACCCAATATGCAAAAGGCACGAGTCCGAACTGAAGACTACCACTTTGCCAAATTTGGTGTCATTCCGTTCAGCGGTTCGGGCTGTAGCTGCGACAACAGATCCTATGGGAAATTGCATGGGGAAAACGCGTTTTGGGACCCTCCTTTTTTCTCGGCCCCGCTTGACGAATCACCACAAAACTTTCAGGGTAGGAGCGGAGCGGAGCTGGCCAAAAGTTTGGAAAATTTCATGAAGATTCGTCAATCGGCGCCAAAGATATTCCCAATAGAATGCTGCGGATTTCCTATGGAAAATAGGTCCTAACTATAACTATCTACTGGCGATCGCCAGTAGATAAAATATATATATATATATATATACATATATTTGGAAAATCCTTTCCGCAAATGCCATACCTTGGGGAATAGCCATACTGTGTGAATGAAGTCACCCATTGCCGTCTGGCATCTCAAACACTCAGAGCCATGACCTCTGAAGAATTTCCATAGTCTAGCCGGTGTTAGGTAGACATGATGTACATATTTGAATTGAATCAAACAGAGTCTTTTTTTGATACATCTCTGTGAACCATAAGGGCAAAAATACATTGCTTATTCTCAATATGTCCAATATCCACTTCTTAATTCTCTTTCAGTCTGGGCATATTGTCAGGTGAGTTATCAATGCCTTGCATCGACTTGATATTTTCCTAGAGGGTGGAAGGGGGAAATATTAAGCTTGGTCTTAAACAGGCTAACTTGCTGAACTTCCAGTAAGTCATCTAAATGTTCCCTGATGGCATGGGCCAGATGCACGACCATTCCATTTGACGGGTCGCAAATTGCGATTTTTTTGTGACTCGCAATTTGCAGCTCGCAGAATGGAATGCACAAATGTGTCTCAGACATATTTAGAGATTCTCAATGACCTACCTCATAAATATTCATGAGGCAAGTCACAATTTGCAACCCTTTGGGATTGGCCAGCACTCACAAGGGTCAGCAGACCACCATGTCTGTGACTGCTTTTTTAAATAAAGCAGTTATTTTTTTTTTAATGCAGCCCGTTTTCCTTAAAGAAAAATGGGATACATTTAAAAAGAAAAATGAAATGTTTCTGTTTCATTTTTCAAGAGTAGGCAGTGGTCTGTGGGACCACTGCCTGCTCTTAAAAAATATTTTCGCATACATTTACAAAGGCGATGGCATCCCCTGGGGACCCTTTCTTGTTTGCGGCTGGCTTACCACCTACTTGATGTAGGTGGTAACTGTGATTGTCTTGCGACGGCATTTGCGGTTGCAAAACAATGATACATACCAGTGCAACTCGCTGTTAGGAAGGGAAGGCCTTGGCATGCCCCTTCCTAATAGCGGATCACAAACCCTATTGGGTTACTGACTCGCAAAATAGGGTTGGTACATACCACAAACCTTGTCAGCGGTTACAAACAGGTCACTTTTGAGTTTGCAACCACTAAAAAGTGTTCTACATCTGGCCCGATGTCTGAGTTGAAGATATCTATTAAATTAATTATGGAGTAGGCCAAACGTTTTACACAAATTAGTGAATGACTTGAGTCCTCTTGCAGATGCTATCTTTCCTAAAGTGGAGATACCCAGACAGCCCCAATCCTTAAAGCCCTAGAGAGAGTTTACATCTGGCACTGCGATGCCCATCCACAGCGGGGTTTGATTTGACAGGGTATTAGACCATCGGATATGTTTACTGGAACTTTTCTAGGCCTCAAAATCAAGTTTTGTGCTCGGAGTGTTCGTGCATGGTAGTTTCCCTCCATATTGAAATGAAGTGGTGACTTAACTCACATAGCCCATACTTCCGAGGCAGGTTCAGGGTCAGGCCTTTCCCTGGCTCATTTGTCATATATCCAATCGTTTGCCACCAGCATGTGTGATGCCCTATAATATGATACCGAATCCATCCTGGCTATTCCTCCATCGTAGGTCAATTTGCAACATGTAAGGAATGCAACACTGGGGTGACTATTATTTCAGATGAAGGACCTCATCAGTGTCGCTGAGGTGCGTAAACACCTATGTGGGAGAGCAAATGGATAATTTTGTAATGTATAAATAATCCATCTTTTTTTAACAAGTAAAATTTGCCTGGTAAAAAACCCACAGGTGTGGGCTTTTACACACATCTCACATAAATTGATTCACGCAGAAAGTCTAAACCCTCCTCCCTCTGCAAAATTACATAGAAACTTGTAAAGCGAGTCCTAATTGAGTAGAAATCGGAGTAGAAACAAACAATGAGCATACGTGAGGCAGAATACAGCAAAAGAGAAAAAATATACTTTTTAATGGGGAGAGAATGTATCCTGTACAAACAGGTGTTAGCACTTTACTTAGTGCAAATTTGGGGGACAAATACTCTCTACCTGGTGATTCGAAGTTCACAACTGAGGCTAGTTAACAAATAAATGCATTTAAATCACATGAAGCACATTAGGCTCCACAAGGAAGATATAGAGTGGTTTGGTTAAAACCATAAAGGTGTATTTAAGGTTAAAATGTTCACAGAAAGTGAAATCATCATGATAGTGTCAATTAATAATCAAGATATGGATGAAATATTTAGTTCAAGTTCAAATCACTCAGTCATATAAGAGGATCAACTATCATAAAGTGCAGGAAAAAAAACATAGTAAATCCGTTCTCTGATGCAGAGATCAATCCTCAGCTTTAATCTACTCTGCACTAATTTAATTTACATAATTCGACCATTTGTTACACGTACATGTAGTTTGCCATAAAATGATCCAATCGGGTTAGAGTAAAAAGATACAATCTTGAGCTCATTCATTTCTCATAATCCTCCACCACGGAGCTGATCTAAGCATCCTTCAAACTCACCTTTATCTGAAAGGAAACCAGATACATTGGACCAGCCCGTGCCCTGCAGGTGCACTCTTGCAGCCAATCATGACAACGAGATATATTGGATCAGCCCGTACCCTGCAGGTGCACTCTTGCAGCCAATCATGACAACGAGGTATATTGGACCAGCCCGTACCCTGCAGGTGCACTCTTGCAGCCAATCATGACAACGAGATATATTGGACCAGCCCGTACCCTGCAGGTGCACTCTTGCAGCCAATCATGGCATTCTATGATTATCAGAGTAACAGAAAACATATTGCATGAGAAAGAAAGCGAAGGAACATCGGTCTTTTAAGCACACCTGTCACAAAGCAAGATGGCAACCAATGTTGGCCATTTTAAACACAGGCCTACATCAACTATGGTCAATCTAAATGCATATACTACACAATTAATAGCAAGTGCTTTTATACATGTTAATGTTAAATAAATGCAAAAACGTTGAATTTGGAGAAAAAAACCTCACACGCATGGGGTGTGTCCAAGCAAAAGTTTTTTCTGCATGCTCCCAGCACAATGCGTCACAGAAACATACTAAGTGGCACATTTTTTAAATTAGGGGTTCAGGGCAGCGTAGCAAGTCATCTTACTGCGCTGCCCTGCATCACTGCGAAAGGGCAGGAATGCACCGCATTTATCCAATTATTGTCCTTTCCCCTTGCGCTGTCGACGTTTTGGCAGCCTAGCACCAACAAAGGCACCCTTAGGGTGCCTTAGTTCCATGCAGGATTGTTTTTGAGTGGGAAGGGGCATCTTCCTACACAAAAATACTCCTGAGAGGCTTTTTCCTGTTTTTATGTGTGCTGCAAAATACACCACACGTGGAAAGAGAAAAAAACGAGGCAAAATAAAGATATATTGCCTAGTTATACTTTACCTGGGGATCTGGCTGGGGGCCTAATCATGAGTTTGGTCCGAGGACTGACAGACTGATGGCAGGGGGCCGGTGATCTTCCGACCACCACATTACAACCCTTGCGGTCATGCCGCCCTGGGACCACCGACGCCCCCTGCGTGCATGGAGCCACATTTCAATCACGGCATGGACTTCACAGGGAGAACTCCTATGGCGTTCTCACTGCGTGCATGGACTTCACAGTCCATGCCGTGCTGGAACTCCTATGAGTTCTCACTGCCGTGGCACCGTAGTGGGAACGCCAAAGAATCACCTGCCAATGACTAAAACAGTCTTTACACGTGGGCAGTTCTCACACGGGTTTGGCGGTGCTGCGGCAGAGGGTGGGCCGCCGGTCCCGCCACCTCACCTTCAAACTCTTAATCTGTCCCTTAGAGGCTAGCCTCACGCATGTGCTGCTTCACGTGTTGTGAACGTGAAGCCACCCTCTCATAAATATGCCCATAAAATGACAGCAATTTCCCGCCTCATCACCACCAGAAGCTGTGGCTGTGCAGCAAATAGGAACGCGCTGGCGCAGAGCCACGCATCCTGCGATTGCTAAAGCGAAGGGCAGAGCCACGCATCCCGCGTTTGCTAAAGCGAAGGGGCGGCTGTGTTTACAGTTCAGGCTATTCTGTTCTGAGGCCCCGTGAACCACGGCTGCTGGAAATATCACCAAAAGCCTTTCTTTTATCTGCCAGCAGCGTTCTAAAACAACCACGGAGAAAACAAGATGGCAAAAGCAGTCTTTCGTGAAAGGGGGCAATAATTTAATATATCTGTCCCCTCAGGCTTGCTATCAATTTTTCTAACAAAGGATAGAGCCAAAACCTCTGTAGGGAAATCGCCGAGCAGGCCGCATAGCGTGGGACCGCCACTTACAGCAAAGCGAACCGTTTCCGACTGTAAAACATCGCGTGCACACTTCAGTGGAACAAAAAAGGACGAAAGTAATAATTTCTCACTCCCTGCCACATATTTATCACGTGAGCTGAACAGCTGGACATGGCAGGAAATGTCCCATCATTCAAAGACGTGACACATCTCGAGAGGGCGAACAGTAAGTAAGTAAATAAGTAAGTAAGTAATTTTATTAGCATAGTTACTTAAAACCATTGCTGTACAAAATAGATTAAGAACAAGTATAATAAAAATGCAATTCTAAATAGAATCAGAATAAAACAATCGCATTTCCTTAAGTCGACTGTACACACGGCACAAGTTTTTTTTTTTTTTTTTTAAAAGATTGATCAGCTGAGAGGGCGAACAGGTTTCAAACGCAGGTGACAAAACTGAGCAATCATCTCAGTAGAATGTGTTTTTTTTTGGCATAAATCGTCTTTTTTGGGTCGCAAATGTAAGACTAGACAAAGACAAAAATGAAAAAATTGATTTTGAAAGGTATCACAGCTGTCTTTTGTACTTCTCCACACTGGTACATTTAAGCTATTGAAGAATGGGGGGAAGTAGTGGTGCGTCTATGATTGCTGTAGCTGTTCAGTTTCTTTCCTCAGTATTTAAAGACCCGTCATATTTATAACGAGTAAAGGGGCCTTTAAGATCCATGAGTAATTGCTGAAATGGGAGGACACTGCGGTGGCGCGGACATTCTTATACAAGCAGGTAGACATCTCGAGTTTCCATGAAAGCATGTGTGCAGCTGGTAAAAGGCGCAAAACTGGTTTTATTCACTTTATTGCCATTTTTGACCAACTGGATCATAAAGAAGCTAAACCTCGCCGGACAACAACTGGAAGTGTTCTTTGCGCAAGAGAATTTTTGCACTTGGCACCTCATTGACCTAACTGGACCTTGTATGATTATATATCTACATTTATTGCAGTGTATATGGTTGCATCACACTACATCAGTTTTTATCTACTCCTAGTCCACACTACCTAATTGACTGCCAGTGCTACGAGTTGAAAAAGGGACACGAAGGCGCACTTTGAGGAAAACAGTTTTGTGACATAAGTGAAGGAACGCAAAATGTGTAAGTCAGCCATTTTGTGACTAGGAGATTTCCAGGCTTCAGATCACGCCTCACTGCTCAGTTCCACCTGAACCTATTTCACTTTTGTATTCTGCAATTACTAGTCTGCCCGCTGCCTTGTTCTGTTTTTTTTTATTTACTTATTATTTTTGCAAGTTGTATGTCACTTTTTCCTGCACCCTGGAGATGTCATCAGGGCAGAGGCGTGCCGGTCCTGCAGTCTCTGGAGGTGTCACGGTGCGCAGCATTTTTGGTCGGGGAGGTGCTAGCACTCATTTATGTGCTGAAAAACCTTCCCCTCATGCTGGGAGAAGATGGAATTACATTGAATGAAAATAAATTTGTCGAGAACGCTATTACTCTGAGGTGTCTAGGCGCTGTAGCCTAGAGATAGAACACAATCCAAGGGACAGCTTATTGATAGCCTTGCAGCACATGCTCTGTTAAAAAGCCACATTTTAAGATGACGGCCCTGGAAAGGGCTCTGGTCTCCAGGAGATGAGAGACCGCTAAGGGCATGTGCCCAGCTCTCCAAAGACCTGAGCAAGGCGCTGGAAGACCGATGATGGGGCCAACCTCTCTTTATATTCCGCAGACCTGTGGGAGGCTGTGGGTGGTAGTAGCACCTGTTCTCACACCTCCAGCCACAATTTCTGCTGTCAGCTGCATGTCTGCCCAGCTGAGGACAAGAGAACCCAAGTCAGTGTGGGTGTGAATGCTCGTTTCAGGCTCCAATTTAAAGCAGGGAGTACAGTATTCAGGTAGGGTTGATGCCCCAGAGAGGTGTAGAGGTGTAGAGGGCATTAGGAGCGCCATTCACGCCATGCCAGGTATTGGGAGTTACAAAAAAAATATGTTGACTAAGTAAAGACAACTAGGGTGGCAGGTACTCTGCATGACAGGTGTACGTTAAAAAAAATATTTTGGTAGGAGAACATTATTGGGGAGAGGATGTGGTCTAACGACTTGGGTGGTCTATCTCAAGTCTGGGAAACCGGGTTCGAGTCTCGGCAATGATGCTCAACATCCTGCGATTCTAGGCAAATCACTTAATATCCCTGTGTCTAACAAAAATGAATGTGTCCTTGTGCAACGCAATTAGTGCTCATGTGAAGCGCTCTGATACCCGATACCTTCGGGTCAAGTTAGCACTATATAAAACTCCGACCCCTCCCCCCAAAAAAAACATAATTTTGGAGGTGAAGGTTGATAGGCAACAATTGAGAGGGGAAGATGAAAGAGCCCACGGTCATGCTTCGAAGAGGTGTGTGTTTTGTGACTTTGAATATGTCTTTAGTGTGATAGTGAAGGTAGGTTAGGAGGAGAAATAATACTTATAGGTATTTGTAGGGCGCCTAATTATTGGTAGGCTAAAAAGAGAGAGGATGACAGAGTGGGTTTGTATGACTGTCAATATTTAAAATTGTTTACTGTGGCCAGAAATAGTGATCGGCAACAGGAAGATCCCAGCCAGGGGCCAGAGCAAATGCAAGACCTCCAGTGCTGCAGGGGAACCTGTTAGGGGTAAGAGTGAGTCTAAAAAATATATTCTGTGTGGATACCTGATATATTCAGAAAAGCGAAAACCATCTGGGGTGTACCCAAAGAGGTTGAGTTCCCATCACCCACAAAGGTGGCTATTCATCATTTGGGAGCTCTGAACTAAACCATAAAAACCAACCACTTGGGTAATAATGGCGGTTGTATGGTAGTCCCAGTCGTGGGTGACCAAAAGTAGGGTGATGGTTTGCAGTGCCAAGAATATAAAAGGAAAAAGTGCTATTAAAAATGGCTACCAAGACACAAACAATTTTTATTCTGGTGCTATCTTTGGCATCAAGATAGCACCAGAATAAAAATTGTTTGTGTCTTGGTAGCCATTTTTAATAGCACTTTTTCCTTTTATATTCTTGGCACTGCAAACCATCACCCTACTTTTGGTCACCCACGACTGGGACTACCATACAACCGCCATTATTACCCAAGTGGTTGGTTTTTATGGTTTAGTTCAGAGCTCCCAAATGATGAATAGCCACCTTTGTGGGTGATGGGAACTCAACCTCTTTGGGTACACCCCAGATGGTTTTCGCTTTTCTGAATATATCAGGTATCCACACAGAATATATTTTTTAGACCCACAGTATTTTTTGGTATAATGCTTGTTGATTGGGGATTTATACTGTAGGTGGTCTCTAAACACATCCCTTGGACCCTCTTTACCCACACTTCCCCTTTTGTGTAGGGTTGTCTTATATTGAGGGGTAAGAGTGAGTCATATTTATTCTATTTAAAATTGGATGAGTTATGATAATTCTTTCGTGATTTCACAATTATTATTCACCTGTTTTTAAACAGCATGGCTTTACCATTGAAGTTGTTAAGCCTAAGGGGCCGATTACGATGTCGGGCAGTAAGCTTCCTCCAGGCTGTCGAAATCTCCTCAGGCGCGTTGGAGCCATTCCGACTGGCCGGTCGGTTTCCATTTCCACCTCACGATTACGATGTGCGCAGTCGGAATGTAAATTGTGCAGTCATTCCAAATTGGTTCGGACCGAAACGTATCAGTCGGAACCGTTTCGTACACCCCTATGGATAGCATTTCCGCCCTCGGGATTACGGTGTCGATTTCAAACAGCTTTTCTGCATCGGCCAGTCCGACACGGAAAGGCTGTCGGAAAATGTCTTTGGGGGCCCCTGGCAGGGACCCTTGCCCGACGGCTTACGGTTTATGGTCAAGGGGGCACCTAAGGGACCCCCTGTAAAACCCTGTACTGTGTGGCAGGCACCGTGGGGTGCGTGCCACAGGGTGCAGGGTTTTCTGCAAACACCCCATTTCCCCATAGGAGCCTTTGTTATGGCCGCTTGTCGGGCGAACATGAGCTCCCATATGGAACAATGGGACTGCGACCGAACAGTGTTTGGTCACATCGTAATCTGGAGCCCAAACGACCAACCGTAAGTCGGTTGGTCCTGATTCTGAGTCGGTGTCGGCTGGAAGCTTTCCGCCCGACATCGTAATCGGCCCCTAAGTTGTGAACAAACATGCTGTACAACTTTAAACAGGGTTAGCAAGAGATTTACACAGTTATTTAACTGGAGATGCTTAAAGAAAATATAAAATGAGGCGTTGAAGCCCCTCAGAGGACTAAGGCAATGGCAGTCCCAAATGTCATACTGAAGAAATACATGTAGGTGGGGGTTAAGTGATAGCTATAGGATACAACATAAACTATCAGTAAGATGAGGACTGAGGCGGAAGGAGTTGGAAGTGCATGAGTTCTGAACTAGAGTAGATTTATTGAACTTTTTATTTTGTATTCATGATTGCGCTTTGCTTTTTATTATTTACAAAACAACAATTGATGGAAAGAATGCAGAACAATGTCATACATTCACCCCAGTACAGAGATCTGGGCCTAAATCCATCGTTTTTTAGCTCACCATGCCAGTCCAGTTTTGACCCAGCCATATGCAGATCAGTTTTGACCCTGCGCCCAATGTCATTGTTCAACAGTAATCCAACTCCTTGCCCAGGATAATCACTTCATCACAGAACCTTATCACACAGGACAACAATATGGCTCATTGAAGGTGAGAATAACACAAGACCCCTTTTACCGCTTTGGGACGGAGGGAGGGCAAAGGCACAGAAAAAAATGTGTTTTTCCAAAATAAAGTTCAACTTATTCCTTAAAAAAAAAAATTCAAAAGATTGGAATCTGACATTTGTTATCTGTTAGACTAAACAGTTAGTGGACAGTTGGTGTATTTCCAGTGGAACGTCACACTCTGGCAGCAAGCAGGGTTAGTATTGTTTCATGATAGAGTACCAATGTGACATTTTTAATGTACTTCGACGGGGATGGAAAGACAGACAGCAACAAATAACCTAGAAGTAGGCCAATGCAACTTTTTCCATTACGCTTTTGTCATTTCCGACATCTAAGTAATGTTGCATTAAGCAAATTACACAAAATGTCAGAAATTATGCCAGTGTGTAAGTTTGTACCCTTTTTGGCTTTTGTTGCAAGTGATTTGTTTGAGTAGAAAATGTCTCACAGGAAACAGGCAGAAGCATAAAATGCGTTGCCAGAGACATTTTTCCTCGAACCATTCCCCTCACCAGTATCAGACTTTTGAACGCGGAGTATACCCTTATGTCATGTTTTCACTCCAGATGCTAAAAGTGCATTTTGAATAATTTATGCATAATTTTGGGCACATTTCTCAACATTTTGCAAAAAAATGTGCACACCCATAATTTTGTATATTATCATTGCAGTCTTCTACATAATATAGAATCAGAGTTTGCTTTATGTACCATCACTACATTCCTGTCTACATAGGTGCTACATTTTGGGCATTAACAATTTTAGTGCCACCTCTAAAAATGTTATCAGAAAAAAATAAATGCAGATGCAATTCCAATCACATGTTGCTATTCTCGACAGAAACTTTTGTACTTCTTGTAAAACGACGTTCTATCCGATTTTATTACGCAAGTGTTCCAAGTGATATTGTAGGAGAATGAATTAACTATTCATATAAAAGTGCACGCGATATTAGTGAAAACACTGTGGTGCAGCAAAGAGGCAGCATGAGTTTGGGGGGTTCCGCCCCCACATTACCAGCAGCTGTCATGGAATTCACTAGCACCCCCCCTTCCCCGCCCTTACATGGTGTTGCGGGCCGCAAACATAGGGACCGCCAGAGGCGGCACATGGGCTAGCTATGCCATTGTGAAAATGTGAACAGAAAGAATGACCTCTACATAAAAAGTGCACGCCCAATTAGTGAAAATGTGAATAAATAGAATGACATCGTCATAAAAGTTGCATGCCCTATCAGTGAAATGGTGAACAGAAAGAATGACCTGTTTACAAAACGTGTATGTCCTACTAGTGAAAAAGTGAAAAGAACGAATGACCTCTTCATAAAAATTAAATGCGCTATTAGTGAAAAGGTGAATGAAAAGAATGACTGTTTTATAAAAAAAATGCACACCTTATTAGAGAAAATGTGAGTAGAAAGAGTGACCTGTTCATAAAAGTGCACACCTTATTAGTGAAAATTTAAACAGAATGACCTGTTCATAAAATGTGCATGCCCTATTAGTGAAAATGTAAACAGAATGAACTGTTCATAAAATGTGCATGCCCTATTAGTGAAAATCTAAACAGAGGGCCAGATGTACGACCATTTTTTGCGGTCACAAAGGGGTTTGTAGGCCCGTTTCTGACCACAAAAAAAGTGTCGCCAATGTACCAACCCTATTTTGTGAGTCGCTAATCAATTAGAGACCCACAAAATAGGGTTAGCATCTCGCTATTAGGAAGGGCCGTTCCAAGGTTGTCCCTTCCTAATAGCGACTCCAAAACCTATGTATGAATCTTTTGCGATTGCAATTGTGGTCGCAAAACACCTGCAGTTTACAAGGCACTCGCAAACTGGAAGGGGTCCCCTGGGGACCCCTTCACATTTGGGAATGCATGAGCAAAAAATTTTTAAGGGCAGGCAGTGGTCCCAGGGACCTCTGCCTGCCCTTAAAAGAACAAACTGAAAAGTTTCATTTTTATTTGTTAAATGCATCCCGGGTTGGATTTTTTTTTTAAAATGCTTTACTGGCAAAGCTGTCCCAGACATGGAGGCCTGCTGACCCCAGCAGGCCACCATCCCTAGGAGTTCTAGACATTCCCAATGGGGTCACAAATTGCAACAGCCTCATTATTATTCATGAGGCATGCAATTTATGACCTCATTGGGAATCGCAAACAGTGTCTCAGACACTGTTGTACATAGCATTTTGCGAATCGCAAATTGAGACTCACTATTTGATGCAATTTGCGAGTTGCAAAATGCTATGGTCGTACTTCTTGCCCAGAATGATCTGTTCATAAAATGTGATAGCCCTACTAAGGAAAAAGTGAACTAGAATGGGTGCAGGATGCGCTCGCTCAGCTCCCTCATGTTGGTTTAGGTTCCAGCTAATATGTCTCGAAGAACTTGAATTTAATACCAACTAGAGAAAGACTCTTCTGACTACAAAAACATAGCTGTAAAGATGACTGCGCTTTTTGAGTCATGAAAACCTTCATCTCTTAGTGCCTGTAGCCTTCCTGAGTTATGATTCTTCTCTACAGCAAAGGAATGTAATATTCACTCTTCAAGGTCAATCTCTCCTCTGTTTAATCTCCAATACTTTCTTTTCCAAAACTGTTCATAAACCATCCTCTTAGGAGAAAAAAGGTGAGACAAAAGGTTGGAGTTAGAGACAGATGCTGTCCTGAAAGTAGATTAATGTGGTGCAATAGTCATTTGAAAATAGATTGTCTGATGTGTGATGTGCATGAGCCACCCGAGATGACTGCCTCGTGGGATTATGCCTCATACATATTAAGTGCATTTTCCATTCAGACAGTGAGTTGCAAAGGTCTACTTGTTACAACAAAATATGGAATTCTGAATTTTTCAATGCATTCTTCACAATAGTCTACTTTGGTTCGGACATAGTACACTAAACCACAGTTTATATATCTCAATATTGTCTGATATAAATATTGTGTCCTAAATATCGCATACAAAAACATCATACAATTTAGTGTAGAACTTTTCTAACTTCAATAGGGCGATATTTGTTGTAATCTATACTTAGTGCACAACGCTTATGACATTCTAGTTCTACACCATGCGGTTCATATAGTTTAGGTCTGGCCTTGACACAGTGTCCTGCCAGACTATTGTTTTTTACAATTAATGTCGAATAAACAAAAAGACAGGAGCTTTGGGTCAGAAGTCTTCATCAGTGGGTCTGCTGAGTTGTCATTCATATGCTGCTTCTGCCCACCACAGCATACACCATGGGGTAATGGGTAAGCCCACTTCAGCCATTGGTCCTTCTCCCTGTGAATGACATCATTTTGCCCCAGCACATGTGCCTACCCACCTGCAAAGTAGGGCACTTCACTGTCACTGTCAGGGTTCATTAGCTAATGTCTCCTATGATTTGTTTCTTTTTTTTTTTAATTCTACTATTTTTGGCTTTCCAAAGATTTAACCTAAGTGTTTTTTATTTCTCTGGGTGGGCCTTACTGCTCCCATACATCGTTAATTTCTGCTGACTTCAGATCAGTTGCCCTCTCTCTCTTTCGTCTCCAAATTAGCGGGCACTGGCCATATCTACACATTAAATATATTGTTGCTAAGCAAAATCAGCTCTCAAAGTCAGAAAAACATTTTTTTGTTCCCTGCTGAAAGAATGTAAAACGTTGATCCCTAAAAACCGCAAAACTTTGCATTATGCACCCAGCAAGTACAATTCTATTTGGGAAACAATTTCGAGAACTCCTTCATGCTGAGGCTGTAGCTTAGTGATAATTTCCTTACCCCTACAATATTAGTCTGCAGTCAATATTCTAACCCAAGTATAGCATTGTTGTGGGCACAACACAGGTACAAGTCCAGATTCCTGGTGTATTTCCTTATTTATAGATGAACACAGACAACACACGGCAATTCCTGTTGACCACTCCAGATCTTGCCTCAACTGACAAGATCTGGAACACTCAACTGGAAGCATGGTGCCATCATTCCAAATAAGTTATGAAGAACAAGGGAACCCAATTGAGGTTGGTCAGGGACCTTGGGTAAACAATTATTTCTAAAGACAGTGGTCCCTAGACAAGGATTAATGATAGCAAACAATAAATATAGACCCAATCAGTACTATATTTTACAGCTGTCCAGCCGGACAGGTGTTTTTAATATACAGTTGCTTAAATATACACACAATTCAGCAAGAAACAAATAAAGTGGGACACAAGCCTGTATCCAACTTAGTGGGAAGGATGTACAACATGAAACAAAAAGGCTCAGGCAGAGTAAATTGTTTGTATGAGACACTTTTTGGTGGGACAAACAAATTATAGTGGAGACACCATTACACATGATAAGTATTAAATAAGGAGGTGTATATGGCGTACAACAAGTCAACGGGGTTTCGATCCTTACAAAGGATATAAGATCATCATCAGGATATTAACAACGGTATGCTTGTATACATTTTGCCTTGATCCAGGTTAGAGTGACTTGGAGGAGGTTAGTTTCAGGCAAAGACCGAGTAGAAGTCCAGGCCAAGTGCAAGAGAGTAAAGGATGCAGACAGCCGCTGCCGTGGTCTGTGCAGTTAAATACTGGTTCGAGTCGACCTAATAAAAGGCTGTAACTACTTAATTAAGCTACCAGGAGGCGTTGGGAAGTTCGCACCGTGGAGCGGTCTCCAAATCAGGGTGGCCTATTGTAGTGGGCTGCTGTAAATCAGGGACGGCAAGCCTGAGAACTGTGAGCCGTGTCCGCGGTCTTTAGTGACAAGGAATGGGTCGATGCCAATCTGTGAACAACCTCGGTTACAGCATGTCTTGGCTGTTTGGATCGGAGATACGAAGGATCCTGGATATCCCCGATCCCGACGGACAAGGCTCACAGATCTCTGGCTTGCCGTCCCTGATTTACTCTCTATCTACCCCCATCTCTTTCTCTATTTATTCCTCTCTCCCTCTATCTCAATCTCTCTCCCTTCCCCTCTCTCACTCTCTCTTTGCCCCCTTCTCTCTCTCTCTCTTTCTCTCTCTCTCCTCTCTCTCTTGCTGTAATGATTGGCCTTTGGTGTTTATCCTTTGTTGTATCCAGAGTTGTTCTGCAATTGTTTACGTTAACTTTTAGTACATGGCCCATGATTGTGTTCGTGTTCGTTGTGTTGAGAATTATTCTGCGAGGCAGTGCAGACTGGAAGACAAGGAAGCACTCCTGTGGGCTCCTGTTGTACCTTTGAATAAAACCAGAAACTGCAAAAATATACACTTTGGTGCCGATCACAATCCGGTAAAAAATTCCCCCGTGCGACTCGTATCGGGTCTTTTTACCGTACGAATCGTACAAGTGCCGTACGAACTGGCAATCACGATTCGCATGGTAAAAAGTCCATACGAACCGCACTGGGAATCATTCCCCACACGTCCTCGGGTCGGAAAATGTGTCCGACACGTCCTCGGACGATTTACCTTACAAACGTGAAAAGCCAAGTCCGACCGAGGAATCACGATCCATCCCGTGCGTCCGAGCGTACAACCGTATGGAAAAAACACCGTCCGCACCGAACACCCATAGCAACCATGGAGACATGTGCCCGCATACGCGCCCAACACTCCCCCCAGCCCCCGTACGTCCGACACGTACCCCCCGTGTATGTATACCCCCACCCGTCTAGGTACACCCCCCCACCCCTGTACGTGTCGTACCCCCGTGTACCCCCACCCCAGTACGTTCCAGTCGTACCCCCACCCCTGGACGTGTCGTACCCCCGTGTACCTACACCCCAGTACGTTCCAGTCGTACCCCCACCCCAGTACGTGTCGTACCACCGTCAATGTACACCCCCCACCCCTGTACGTGTCGTACCCCCCGTGTACCTACACCCAAGTACGTTCGAGTCGTACCCCCACCCCAGGACGTGTCGTACCCCCCGTGTACCTACACCCAAGTACGTTCCAGTCGTACCCCCACCCCTGGACGTGTCGTACCACCGTGAACCTACACCCCAGTACGTTCCAGTCGTACCCCCACCCCTGGACGTGTCGTACCACCGTGAACCTACACCCCAGTACGTTCGAGTCGTACCCCCACCCCAGGACGTGTCGTACCCCCCCGTGTACCTACACCCAAGTACGTTCCAGTCGTACCCCCACCCCTGGACGTGTCGTACCACCGTGAACCTACACCCCAGTACGTTCCAGTCGTACCCCCACCCCTGGACGTGTCGTACCACCGTGAACCTACACCCCAGTACGTTCGAGTCGTACCCCCACCCCAGGACGTGTCGTACCCCCCGTGTACCTACACCCAAGTACGTTCCAGTCGTACCCCCACCCCTGGACGTGTCGTACCACCGTGAACCTACACCCCAGTACGTTCCAGTCGTACCCCCACCCCTGGACGTGTCGTACCACCGTGAACCTACACCCCAGTACGTTCGAGTCGTACCCCCACCCCAGGACGTGTCGTACCACCGTCAATGTACACCCCCCACCCCTGTACGTGTCGTACCCCCCGTGTACCTACACCCCAGTACGTTCCAGTCGTACCCCCACCCCAGTACGTGTCGTACCACCGTCAATGTACACCCCCCACCCCTGTACGTGTCGTACCCCCCGTGTACCTACACCCCAGTACGTTCCAGTCGTACCCCCACCCCAGTACGTGTCGTACCACCGTCAATGTACACCCCCCACCCCTGTACGTGTCGTACCCCCCGTGTACCTACACCCCAGTACGTTCCAGTCGTACCCCCACCCCTGGACGTGTCGTACCCCCCGTGTACCTACACCCAAGTACGTTCCAGTCGTACCCCCACCCCAGGACGTGTCGTACCACCGTCAATGTACACCCCCCCACCCCAGTACGTGTCGTACCACCGTCAATGTACACCCCCCCACCCCAGTACGTGTCGTACC
Organism: Triturus cristatus; assembly: GCF_964204655.1. Taxonomy (NCBI): domain Eukaryota; kingdom Metazoa; phylum Chordata; class Amphibia; order Caudata; family Salamandridae; genus Triturus; species Triturus cristatus. The sequence continues at coordinate 136,006,183 of NC_140589.1, read as the reverse complement.
CCCCGTGTACCTACACCCAAGTACGTTCGAGTCGTACCCCCACCCCAGGACGTGTCGTACCCCCCGTGTACCGACACCCCAGTACGTTCCAGTCGTACCCCCACCCCAGTACGTGTCGTACCACCGTCAATGTACACCCCCCACCCCTGTACGTGTCGTACCACCGTCAATGTACACCCCCCACCCCTGTACGTGTCGTACCCCCCGTGTACCTACACCCCAGTACGTTCCAGTCGTACCCCCACCCCAGTACGTGTCGTACCACCGTCAATGTACACCCCCCACCCCTGTACGTGTCGTACCCCCCATGTACCTACACCCAAGTACGTTCGAGTCGTACCCCCACCCCAGGACGTGTCGTACCCCCCCGTGTACCTACACCCAAGTACGTTCCAGTCGTACCCCCACCCCTGGACGTGTCGTACCACCGTGAACCTACACCCCAGTACGTTCCAGTCGTACCCCCACCCCTGGACGTGTCGTACCACCGTGAACCTACACCCCAGTACGTTCGAGTCGTACCCCCACCCCAGGACGTGTCGTACCCCCCCGTGTACCTACACCCAAGTACGTTCCAGTCGTACCCCCACCCCTGGACGTGTCGTACCACCGTGAACCTACACCCCAGTACGTTCCAGTCGTACCCCCACCCCAGTACGTGTCGTACCACCGTCAATGTACACCCCCCACCCCTGTACGTGTCGTACCCCCCGTGTACCTACACCCAAGTACGTTCCAGTCGTACCCCCACCCCAGTACGTTCCTGGCGCACCCCCAACACAACCTCCTAAGTACGGAGCGCACCCCATGCCCCAACATCACAACCGCATGTACGAGTCTTACAAAGCCACACACAAGGACAAAATCGTACAACCAAATGGCCCATGTACACACCGTACACACGCTCAAAACGCACGTACACAACCAGGACAAAATAAAACAACACAAGAATACACCAGTCGAAAGGCACACAGCCACTAAACATGGCCAACAACCACTTAAATAACACAATCACTGACCTGCAACTGCCAAAAACAAACAGAGGCCCAATACACCACCACTCCTTATAACACACCCACCCAAAATTCAAAAACTGCCACACCCACCCATGGACCAATAAAAAGGGCCCACACACACAAACCATGAGCCTTTCCAACAGACTCACTGCTGCCAGACACCACAGAACCAGACTACAAGCTACACCACACCTTACACTTGCACACCTTCAAACGACCACCCTCACAAACACCCTCTCATCACATTCACACACACACACAACCATCCACACCCCCCCCCAACATCCACACCCCCCCCCCACACCCACACCATCCCCACCCACACCCCTCACCATGCCCACTACCAAGAATCCAAAGTTCAGTCACCGAGAGTTGGAGGTCCTTGTTGATCAAATCCTCAGAGTCGAGCCACAGATCTTTGGAACATTGGTCAGAAGCACCAGCCAGGCAGCCAAAACAGCCATGTGGCAGACCATCGTCGATGCTGTGAATGCTGTTGCGGACACCAGGAGGACCAAGCAGGATTGCCAGAACAGGTGGTACGATCTGCGGAGGAGGGTCAGAGCCAAGAGGCAGGAGGAACACGACCAGGCCAACGCCACCGGAGGAGGGCCCTCCCGCAGAGCCGTACAGTACCATCCCTGGGAGGAGAGGGTGATGGCCATACTGCCGGTGGAGGCAGTTGAAGGAGTAGAAGGACTCCGAGACCCGGGTGAGTACACAAACAACGCACCTCACATGGGGGGAACTGCAACCACAACCAAAATTAATAACAGGCACGCAACCACCACAAGCCATCGCATTACTCAACCACACTCCATGAGCAGGCACATGCCACTGCTGCCACCATGCCCCATGCACCCAGCTGGACAATGTCAAGTCACAGGCCACAGAAGACAACAACACATGACACGGTAACCCGGATGGCGGGAGGCTGGGCACCAAGAATCACATAGTGCGACTCCAAAGCAGACAACAATGCCCTCTGCCCATATGGCCTAGGTCACAGCCAGACAAACACTGTGTCCCAACACAGGAATGACTTGCCAGCAAATGGCGGACGCCTTGCATCAACACATGGGGGTGAAGGCACTGTTTTGCACATGCCAGCAGCTAATGAACAGCCAACAGTGTGAAAGAGTGGCAGCACACACCACCACAGCAGCAGCGCACAGACACACAGCAGACAAAATGGGTGCCTGGAGATCAGAAACAAACTCACATCAACAGGCCAAGGGCCACTCAAAGATCTGCTAACAGTGTGTGCCCAGGAAGCTGGGCCAAGGTGACAGAGGGTGACACACGGAGGGAGGGAGAGGGGGACACAGAGGGAGGGAGAGGGGGACAGAGAGGGAGGGAGAGGAGGACTGAGAGGGAGGGAGACGGACAGAGGGAGGAGGCTGACACACGGAGGGAGGGAGAGGGGGACACAGAGGGAGGGAGAGGGGGACAGAGAGGGAGGGAGAGGGGGACTGAGAGGGAGGGAGACGGACAGAAGGAGGAGGCTGACACACGGAGGGAGGGAGAGGGGGACACAGAGGGTGGGAGAGGGGGACAGAGAGGGAGGGAGAGGGGGACTGAGAGGGAGGGAGAGGGGGACACAGAGGGAGGGAGAGGGGGACAGAGAGGGAGGGAGAGGGGGACAGAGAGGGAGGGAGAGGGGGACTGAGAGGGAGGGAGACGGACAGAGGGAGGAGGCTGACACACGGAGGGAGGGAGAGGGGGACAGAGAGGGAGGGAGAGGGGGACACAGAGGGAGGGAGAGGGGGACAGAGAGGGAGGGAGAGGGGGACAGAGAGGGAGGGAGAGGGGGACTGAGAGGGAGGGAGACGGACAGAGGGAGGAGGCTGACACACGGAGGGAGGGAGAGGGGGACAGAGAGGGAGGGAGAGGGGGACAGAGAAGGAGGGAGACACAGGGAGAGCAAATCAGTCCTTTGGTGTGTGGGAATGTCTGCTCGTCAGCAGGTGGACTGCGTGCATGTAGACAAGGGTGGCCAGTGCCAGAACCCCCCCTCTTCATCATGGCAAAACGCAGGGCCATGTTACAACCTGTACACGAGCACAAGGACAGCCACCTGCATCATATGAGTGTGTGGATCCACTCCATGTGCACATGTACAGTGCTACAAGGAAGGCGCAAACGCATAGCTCGGCACACATGCACACTCCACTGCTGACTGCAGTCACACTTGACGCAGCAAGTAAGACTGTGCCACACATAGTTAAAGGGGCCAAATTGGTGCCCAAGGGACACACACATGCACAAGTGCACTGTGAGTGGAATGCAAGACAGATCCTAATTCCAAGAGGAAATGTGCCAACTTTGTAACGGATGAAACATGGATGTTGCATGGATCAAAATTAACATTGTCTCTCTCACACACAGGTCAACGTCGTGCTGCACCCCCCAACACTGGGGGGGAACACTCACAGGACCCGGATCTGCAGGAGACCGATCCCACCGGCAGCGACCACTCTCACCACTCTGCGGACGACCCCGACCGACCTGGCCCCTCTGGTGTCCAACCACCTGCAGCACCTGCGTCAGGTACAACCGTGCCAACCACCACCCCCACTCCTGCCACATCCCAGGAGACACCCAGGATCCCTGCCCCAACACCACAATGCAGCCAGGCTCGCCAGGAGGGACACGGTGTCCCGGGCACCCAGGAGGAGGCAGGCGACAACGCCAATGCCACCCCTCAGGGGTCCCGGAGACCCCATGTGCCCACAAGTGCAGGCCAGACGCAAGTGGGCAGGGGTGGTGGGAGTGGAGAACGGCGGAGGCGCGAGCCTGACCAGTTGGCTGGGGATCCGGTATTTTCCCATGTCCGTAACATCCTGGACTCATACCGGCAGGACACCACGGGCATGGCCCAGGTTGTGTCCGTCCTCGAGGGGATCAAGGTCCAGCAGGCCCAGCAACATGCGGAGCTAATAGCCTGTCTACAGCTACACCAACGGAGGATGGAGGACAGACAGGCTCAGCAAGTGACGGCGTCCCAGGGGATTCACGCTGAACTCCGTCGGATGGCCGACACCATGGCCGACCCTCCCTGTGCCAGAAGGCGGAGAACATCACCACCCACAGGGAGGGATCATGAGGAGGAGGAGGAAACATCCGACGGAGCATCCCAGACGTCGTCACGGCCTGCTGCTGAGGTTCCCCGCAGGAAGCCGGGTCGTCCACGGAAAGGACCGTGAGGGTGGCTGCTACATCACCATCTCCCAGGACACCTGGCCTGGCACCTGGCCCACTGGAGCAACAGCATCACAGCATCAAGAGACATTCTCTGCCACATGGCCCTGCTGGTCACTGGCTGACCAATGTTGACAAAGACTGTGGCATGGACTCTGAGGATTTCCAATGGCAAGGACACCAACTCCCCTACTGAACTTTGGATTCCCTAATCCCGGAAAGGCCCTCACTTGGCCCCCCCCCCCAATAATAAATCACACTATTAAGAGTAGATGCCTGCTGGTAGCATTATTACCTAACATGTGTCTTGTACAGTCTAAACATGCCTGAGTCATCTGTTCACTTCAACCATCCACACCCTGGGGCCTGAGTCTGGGACAGGACACATGGGTCACAGTTTTCTAGGCAAGACAGACATGGAGCACCATACACACCCGTGATGGTCAGAACCAGCTGAGGGGGTGGCCGAACAACCGTGCTGACAGACACATTGAGTACAGCAACAGTCATGCGCAGAGGTCAGGGATCCTGGCCCGTGTCCTGGGGGGCACCCAGGTACGTGTAGACAGGTGGCAGAACCATGTCCTGCAAGCTTGAGTCCGGTGGATGCAGAGAATGGGGTCATGGACAACGTTGGATGCATGGGGATGGCACATGTCACAATACCCACACAGTCATGGACATCATGCCCATTACACAGTCTCAGCACACACACACAGCTTGCATCTTGCCACTCGACACATTGACACATAGCCACAATCAGGGAATACCATGCCAGACATGCAGGATGCACCGTGCCAACACACCAGCATTGACTGAGAAGAGGCACCTTGGAGGCATAGGGACACCTTTAATAGTCATGTGTTTGGGATTGCAGAGGCAACTTGAAGTACACATGAACACATCATGTGGAGTAACATGTGGCTCCAACACTGGCACCCCCCTTCTGCAGCACAAATGCGTGATAGCCATGGAACTGGCACACAAGTGTCGGATAACAGCTAAATACCCACAGCTGCTCACGGAGAGACTGCCATACACCATACATCCGCTGATGTGGAAGTCCCACGCCATGTCAAGACAATGTTAACCGTATGTGTCCGAGGGCAGTGTCACACACATTGATGCCTTCATCACAATCCACCATCCCATCACTGATGACTGACAACCAGGCAGCCCATCTATTCAGGTGTACCCAGCTGCATGTCGTGTCCCATGGGGATGCCACATGTCTGCAGAGGACCCAAACCCCGACCGGGGCAGTGTGCACACATCGTGAACAACTGCCACACCCAATACACCCCAGATGCATCCCTTACCCCATGGAGACTTCCAAACGTGTCCGTGCCTGTAACGCTGAGTCAGCCCACGATGCCATGTCCATGAGGAATAGCAGTGCCACAACAATGCAACCAGCAAACGGCATGCGCAGGTACCTGGGGAAGAGAGACACACAAGAAGTCAGCCACAAGAAGCACAGCCACTTGCATGTGCATTTACTCGACACATGTATGTATGACAACATGCTAGGTCACAATTATGCCTGGGGAAATACTACCATCACTGCCACCATCACTCCAGTGACACACCCACACACACCTCTGACCCACGTGCCATACATGCAGGTGGAGACACACATCACAACGCATGCCACACGGGGACCAATGCGTGCACACTCAGACCCTGGTACTCACCACTAAGCAAAGAAGTCGCGTATGAGCCGAGTCCGGATGTCCTCTTGCGGCTCCACATCCTCCACATCACTAGCCCCATTGCCAAGCCCTTCGTCCTCCACGGGTGGATGGTCCTCGTCATCTTGATCCAGGATGAGGGGCACAGCTCTTTCAACTGCCATGTTGTGCAGCATGCAGCAGACCATGAAGATCTTGCAGACCTTCGCCGGGGCATATGGGAGTGCGCCGCCGGTCTTGTGGAGGCACCGGAATCGGCTCTTCAGCATGCCAAACGTCCTCTCTATCACTCGCCTTGTCCGGCCATGGGCGGTGTTGTAGCGGAGCTGGGCCGGCGTGATGGGGTTGCGGAGAGGTGTCAGCAGCCAAGGCATGTTGGGATAGCCAGCGTCCCCTAAATGGAAAGCACATGGATATCGTTAGAACTGGCGAAGCGGTAGTGCTGCTCGGCCAAACAGAATACAGGACAGACAGACTGTACCCACCAACAACACATGCACGTTCGTTGCGCAGCTGCATCATCATATCAGGCATCCCGCTACGCCTCATGATGTAGGCATCGTGTGCTGATCCTGGAAAACGAGCACAGACATGTGAAATCACCATGTTGGACAGACACACCACAAGGGCATTGATGGAGTGGTAGTGCTTCCGGTTGCGGTACGCCACCTCCCGTGCGTGTGGTGGTACCAAACCTACATGTGTCCCATCTATGGACCCAATGACATGGGGCATCCCTCCCAGGGCATAGAAACCACGCTTGACCTCAGTCATCTGTTCAGGGGTTGGGAACTTGATGAAGTCATCCAGGTGAATCAACATGGCCTCCAAGAAATCATGCAGCACACCGCTGAACATGCTCTGGGACATGCCACCAACATGAGCTATGGTATATTGGAAGGTACCCGTGGCAAGGAAATGTAGGGCAGCCATTACCTTCAGCTGGGGTGTCAGTGCCGTAGGATACCTGTGCTGCGGTTGCAGGTGTGGTGCCAGTCTCGCCGTCAGCTCCAGAATCAACGGTTGGGTGAAGCGGTAGAGCCGGATCCTGTCATTCTCCTGCATGGTGGCCAAGTCTGGAATTCTTCGGGCAACAGGAGGCGCTCTGCAGTAATTTGGAAGTGACAAGGAAGAGTGAGTGCACTACGAGAACAACTCATGTCTACTGAGCACATGTAAATCTGCCAATACACACATGCCACATAGGGAGTCAGGCATGTGCTACATGCCCAGGACACGTATGGATGCAAGGTGACACTCCTTCCAAGACCCAGCTACACACGGTGATTGAGAACCTCCCCATGCCACGCCATGGGAATAGCTGTGTCCCAGTGCAAGTGCACTGCCCGACGCAAGACAGGAGTGACATACACCCACACATCAGCAGAAGTGTGATGCTGATTGCAGAGACTGGCAGCGGAACACTTGAGCCACAGGTCACATGACATTACACTAGTCCAGCCCACACACCTTGCCATGAAGGTGCACATGTCATGACTCCCCACACATTCCTTGTGAGTTTGCTGACATGGCCTTGTCACGCTACTCCGTGTCCCTTGCATACATGTGCACCTCACATCCGGTAACACATGTGGCATGGTGTTGGGAACAGTGTGCAATGACAATCTACACACAGCCACATGTTGGTTGCTGCAACGGCTGCAGCTTTTGAGGGTGCTACAACATCAACCCGATGTAAATCCCGGACACATATATGGCATAGTCACATTGTGCACTGTGGGTAGTGATGAGTCATGTGTCATGACCCCTGTACCGGGCATCATGGGACACTTCCGTGTGTTGGTGTCCGTGCCATGCCAGTGACGCTCACCCCAAGTGCGCAGTCCCACATGCACACATGTCAAAGGAGTCAAGGGCATGCCTGGCACACATCGCACCCTCACACAGTACACATGTACACATCTCATCATACATCTGGTGCCTTCTCCACTCAGGAGGCATGTTCCACATCACAGCCTGTGACACCTGTGCCACCCACACATGTGGTAATGCACAGACGATGCCTTGGTGTCCATTCCTGGACAAGTATGTCCATCCATGGACAAGTATGTCCGCCCTATTCCGACATGTGTGTCGCCTATCACCACAGTGATGTCTAAAATCCGCCGTACTGCTGCTGAGAGGGCCTGTGCATGTTCCCAAATCACTGTGGGAGTGCTGCCGTATGTGTACCCATCGTGATGGTGAGCGTAGATGCGAGTGTACGGTCCGTACCACTACGGGTACGCATACGCGTGCAGACCCATAGTGATAGTGAGCGTAGATGCGTGTGTACGGTCCGTACCACTACGGGTACGCATACGCGTGCAGACCCATAGTGATAGTGAGCGTAGATGCGAGTGTACGGTCCGTACCACTACGGGTACGCATACGCGTGCAGACCCATAGTGATAGTGAGCGTAGATGCGAGTGTACGGTCCGTACCACTACGGGTACGCATACGCGTGCAGACCCATAGTGATAGTGAGCGTAGATGCGAGTGTACGGTCCGTACCACTACGGGTACGCATACGCGTGCAGACCCATAGTGATAGTGAGCGTAGATGCGAGTGTACGGTGCGTACCCGTAGTGGTACGGACCGTACACTCGCATCGTCGTCCTGATTTCCCGGCAGTTTTTGGCTGCCGCAAAATATTCACCGTGCGGGGTGACGTCGGTGCGAATCGTGATTCCTGGGTCGTGAATGGCTGGCTGCGTGCGTCCCGACGTCAGGTCGGCGCTTTCCCGGATCGCATTGGTAGGTGTTTTTTGTTCGGTCGGGCTTTTTTACGATTCGTACGGTAATGGTGTACCCGTGCGAATCGTAATTCCATGTTTGTATATTTTGACGACCGGGTACGCGTCGGACGGAGAATATGCTCCGTCCGACGGTTCGTACCCGGTTTTTACCGGATCGTGATCGGCACCATAGTTTCTTCATCATCATTTAGACCAACTTTACATCTGGTGACGAGCTGTTTCAACAAAAGCTCACCAATTTTGTGCATTTCCTAAATAATGTGTGGTGCTCAGGAGAATGCTGAGGGATTTCAACAGGCACTCAGTTTAATATTTTTGTGGAGGTCATTTTTGCTATATTTTCAGGGTTGGCAAACTTTGTGCTGCAAGACCAGTGTCTGGTGCTTTAACTGAGAGGGCATCCTTTGGACAGGATGACGCGCTCTTCCAACGTGTAATGTGACTAGTCCAGCCTACGTCTACAAGCATGGTGGCCATCTTGGATTGGTCTATTCCACATGGTCAAAATAAAATGCCCATAAATCCAGGATTTCAGTTCCTGTTTCAATGATTTTTACAGAGTACCCTGGTATCCCTCTACGGTGTGGCATAATTGTGCATTATTACTACAAGGATATTTACACATAACATTGGCATTTCTCTGTCTATGTGGTAGGTTCGTTGACTCTTCTTTACCCTTCCAGTTGTGTGGTGATAATTCATAACAAAGCCTCTTTGCAGCAAGTTGTTCAGCTTGCGTCATTTTTACCTGCACCAGGAAAATCCAAAATTTTGTGGAAAATTTGGTTTCACTCTTTTGAGAATTTTGTAGTGACAATTGATGCAGATATGTATTTGCCAAAAAGGAGGTTAACACTACTCTTCAGTAATTTAGGCAGCAAAGGTTAACAAATCTGTGACAATCTACCTTTGTTAAATCCTCCCTCTGTGATGGATGGAATGTGTACACTGAGGTAGTTCAAAGATTGAATATGAAGTTTCTTGAAAAAATTAGCGTCACGTTGGAACATTTTAATTTTATAAAGCGAAAGCAGGAGTTAGATGTTGAAGAATATATTTTTGGCACTAAGGAACTTGAAATCCAATTGCAATTTTGGTACAGCATTAGACACATATATAAAGGACCAATTTGTTTACAGTTGCAATTCTAAAAAAATACAAGAGCGTATTCTGAGTTGTAGGGACCCTTCAGTTACTTAGGTAATAGACATGGCAAAAGGAAGTGAAGGGGCTATAGTTTCACCTAAATGTATTTTGAATTATTCTTCCAGATATTCTACAGTTAATTTAGTACAAGATGGAAAATCAGTCAATGCTCTTTCTTTTAAAAATAGGTCGCAGAAACCTTTTTAAAAAAGCCAGGTACAATGTGTTTCATGTGTGGTCCCCGCTCACATTTGAGTAACAGTCCCACTTGTCCAGGTCTTAGCAAGAAATGTGTTAAATGCTGCAAGTTTGGACATTTTCAATGTGTGTGCAGAGGGAAAAGTGTTGCGCAAGTGAGCAATGTACAGGCGAATGACGGCCAAGTTAGGATGGATGTGTGCATGGTGAATGCTTGCAGAACACATTAAAAAAATTACTTTAAACTATTGATACGGGTGCAACATCTCATTTGGATCACAAAGCAAAAGGGATTTTTGCCAGGTTCTTATGGGTGATTTGAATCTTGACATGATGGCAGATTCTGGTGCCCCTGTCACAATAATTTCTGATCAACGTTTTACACATCATTGGTCCTCTCAAGTAGTGGTTCAAAAAATAGACATTCTTTCCAAAGCTTATGGAGATAATGATATTGATATGTTCTGTTATTTCAAAGAAAACTCAACGTGTTTGGGTAGACATGTTAACACAAAAGCTATGTGGCATGAAAGTGCAATAATATAGTAGGATGGCAGGATCGAGCCCAAATGGGTTTGAAACTTGTTCTGGGTTCAGATAATCCTATAATATTGAATGAATCACAGGTTGCCCTTGTGACAGATTGATGAGATGGTGGTGAAGATTTACAAAAATGTTTAGGAGGTTTTCCAGGTGTGTTTGAAGCTAAGTTTGGTAAAATTACAAAGTTTGAACATGTTATAAAGCTTATACAGAATGCCATTCCAATTGCTCATAAGGCCAGACCACTACCAATAAGTGTAAGCGATGACCGCAAGCAATTATTAGACAAATTAGTAGGTGAAGGTGTGATAATTTCCACAGATCCCTCTGAATGGGTCAGTCCCATTGTGGTAGTGCGCAAGAAAACTGGGGATATTCGTTTATGTGCGGACTTGCGCACACTTACTAAAAACATCATGGTTGATTGCCACCCACTCCCCAAAATTCAGGATCTACTTGGCAGTATTGGGGGTTCCAAATATTTCAGTCTTTTGGAATTAAGGTGTGCACACCATCAAATCCCTTTGAGCCCAGAGCCATCTGATCTTACCACCTTTGTGACCCCTTATGTGGTGTACAAGTTCCTCATGTTACCTTTTGGCATAGCACCAGCATCCTGTGTTTTCCAGAAATTAAGTAATCACATTCTGGGAGGGACTGTTGGTGTACAGGCATATCAGGATGATGACCTTATATTTAAAAATTTGAATTTGAACATTTGACAATTTTGAAACAGGTGTTAACCATTTTAAAGGTGTTAGAATCACTCTAGGGTGAGATAAATCAAACATTTTAACAGATAATCTTAACTATTTAGGGCACGCAATCACATCATCAGGAATTAAGCCAAACTTTTCACTCACTGAGGCTATTTCAGAAGCACTTTCTCCTAAGGACAAAGATACATTTAGGTCATTACTGAGCATGAACGGGTATTATTCTTGGTTTGTTCCTGGTAATGCTCAAGTGGTTTAGCCACTGCGCTCTTTAGTAAAAGAAGGTGTTCCTTTCAATCGGCAAACTGATGCCAATGATGCATTTTAGGAAGTGAAGAAATTAATTCCCAATGCCCCTATACTATCATCTTACATTTCTGGGCATACATTTTTCCCTACCATTGATGCTAGTCAACGTGGACTGGGTGCTGTTCTATGTCAGTGGACTCCAGGTATAGAACATACTATGGTTTCGCCTCCAGAAACCTCAAGCAAGCAGAACTTCACTACAGCACAATAGAAAGAAAGGCTACAGTCTGTTCATGGTCTGTGGAAAAGTTCAAAACATTCGTCTGGGGAACACAGTGTGAGGTTTTCACAGATCATAAACAATTATTACATCTGTTAAATAGCACTGGGACAGATAACACCTCTGCAAGACTGGTTACACTTTTGTGTAGATTGCACAAATAAACTTTTGTTATCAGATACATTCCTGGAAGTCAGAATGTCAGAGCTGATTATCACTCCAGATTACTCCTGCAAAACTCTGTAGTAGATGACCTGCAGAATAATGTAGAGTGTGTTGTGGCTAGTGTTTAAGTTATGGTTGAGTCTCATGGTATTGTCTGATCAAGGAATTGGTTGGATGCTACAAAAAAAATGATGTACTTCAAACTGCCATGGATGTGATAAGAAAAGGTTAGCCCAAGGAGCGGTCACTTCCGGCTCCCTTCAAATACTTTGCACAAGTTTCTAAAGAGTTGCCAATAAGTAAAGAGATTCTCATGCATGCTGATCTATGTATTCTCCCACTTTCCATGCGCAACAAGCTCATTGAGGCAGCTCCTGAATGACATCTAGTGGTTGATGATACATGCAGACATTTAAAACAACACTTTTAGTGATCTTCTATGGACAATACCATTTTGCAATGGGTATTTCAATGTCAAACACGTCTCCGATCTGATAAACATTGGAAAATCAGTGATACTCCATTACATCTGGTATCTGTTTCTGATGAGACTTGGATTACATTGGCCTTAGACTTTGCTGGCTCGTTTGATTTCATGCCTTCAGATAAAAAGTGTCTATTTGTCTAAGTGGACTATTACTCTAAGTGGGTTGAATTTGAATTTACCCCTAACCCCAACATCTCATCAGTGATTGGATTTTTAAACAGAATGTTTAACTACGAGAGCAGGTAAACAGAATTAGTAAATGATAATGGGACTGTTATAAATGGAGTTTATGCTTGGCTAGGGTATGTACCTAAGCCAGACAGTTTACCACTCTACTCAAGGTAAGGGAGTTACATACCCAAGATAACTCCTGCTCACCCCCTTAGTAGCTTGGCAGATCAGTCAAGCTTATCTCACAGGCAATAGGTAATGCCTTTGCACAACACACACACACACACACGCGTACACACAGACATGCACGCACACACACACACACACACACGTGACACTAGGCACAGTACAAAAGAGACTCCACACATTGTATTATACATAAAACACAGAGACGACAATCACATAAATCCCTTTTCCCCTAGGCAATTGTCATACCATCATATAGATCATAAAGCACTTTGTCATAAGGCAACTGTCATAAACAGAACAATTTGTGCACCAAAGCTCATATTTATAAGTTGCACATGTCATGAAGAAAACACTATAAAAACCACATTACTGCACATAAATATAGTTCCTGAATACAATACCTATTAGGGTGTCACTGCGAGGCATGAACCTGCTGCAGTTAGTTCACCCATAAATCACCATAAATTCATAGAGCACAGTGCTTATGTGCTTGTAATCCACTCTCTTTAGTAAAGTGGTTGTCAAACCTAGGATACAGGGCCACCGGCTTGCCTACAAAAGTGAATGTGGTAATTTTCCTGGTTCTGTGATACCCACGAGCCGGGCGCCTCTGCGGAGGCCTACCCCCGTAATGCCAAAACAAAACAATGCCCCCACCACTAGAAGCCAAAAGTAGCGATGCTCGTGCTTAGGTGGCGCTGGGGTGAGTGACTTTGGGCAAATGTTGCTACCCACAAACACGCAGTGTAGCCATTACAGGATTATGTGCCAAGACAGGAGGCTGGAGCGGGGCCAATCCTGATGCGAGGTGGCCACCGTGGATTGGGGTAGGCCACTTTCCGTCCCGAGCCTGCACAAACCTTTGCTCTACATGGGCACTTGGGGGTGGACCGGCAGACACATGTGGAGTTCCCGGACGGCTCCGGATATTTAAGCAATGCGATGATTGCGCTGACGTCACTCCGCATGCTCGCGTGGGCTTTCCTTGCGGTATGGTGTCTATAGGGCCGCAGCAAGGAGGGCCATTGAGACGCAGGGTTGCTGCCATCGGCAGAGCAGCGTGGCCCTCCTGGCAGAGCTGTTGCTTGTTGTGGTTCCCCTGAAATGTGGGGAGGAGCCACATGGTTGGCCACACCGGTTGGTCCCAGGTGCCGATCAGAGCGAATGGCTCGAGCTAGGTGAAGCGCTCTCCATGCGATTTTCTATTAGTACAGCAAACCTTTCAACAAATAAAAAAAGCTCCTCATGCTTTGTTTACAAAGTTTGAAGGACATGGCTCTTAGGGGCCACGCAGGCTGCTTACAACCACCTGCAATGCCTTCCCAAAAATGAAGAGTCGATCAGAAAGTAGAGAATACAAACATACATGTTTATTGTCAGTACTCTGCAGAGGAGTTCAATTAGACCTGCATGCTAAGATGTCTGTCGAGGGTCCATTCTAAGCAGCCTAATAGGAATTGCGAAATGCAAAATGAAGTCACACTTGCTAACTGAAGCCTGCACATTACGGGGATAACTCAGCGGGTTGTATAACGTGAATGCAAATAGCATCTATTTAGCCACGCATTGCTAACCTAATATAGCAAAAAAAGTGTGCATTGCAGGAATATGAATTTCAAACCCTACAGACCCTCCTTTTAGCAGATGTGGCTAAATGCTTTATTTGGCTATCCAGTAGGGTCTTTACAATTCTAAGGGAGGAGGAAATGTATAGGTACTCATATAGCAAACATCTAACGATGGAAGGAAGCAACACACCCTAATTGTGTAAACCCATCTAATACTCAAAGATGCCCTCATCTATGAGCATTAGATCCTGGATACCCTGCATCATCATAGTGGAGACTTTATTATCACGTCCTGAGGATCTAGGAGTAGGAGTAAGCTCAGTCACACAGTAAGTGCAGCACACTGGAAGGCAATGAATACATAAACAACAGGTAAAAATGACACCAGCAATAGCTATTAAGACATTTAGTATCTTCCAACCCCATGATGTCAATAGACCCCAGAGCCATCCTGTGAGGGACCATGAACCATTATCTTCATGGCTTTCTAAGGTAAGTCTGCGTGTATTGCGGAGTAGACAGTGGGGGCGCTATCGGGATGTAAACACAGCAGCTGCTGCTGATGACGCAACAGGATCCACCCCTATCAGCCAGGATGACGACAAAAACCCTCCGATTTTGGAGAGCAACGAGCCTTGTAGCCTGAAGCTCCACTGTAACCATGAGTATCACAAACAAAATAAACATTAGGTGGTGGGATCAATGGTGGACTCTTGGGCATTCTCAATATGGAAGTGGTGTTGCATCTACTTTCCCCCACCTCTATGTCTCCCGCCCCTTGACAGCAAAAAGGAGCCGGTACGTCTACCACTGCCAGGGTTATGGGCTTATCTTCAGTGACATTGCAGGCTTGGAAGGATTGGTAGTATTCATTAAACTGCGAAAATCTATCTCCATCCATCCCTGTTCTGTTGGTCTTTCTACCTCGATCTGCTGACCTGAGGCAAGAGCTCAAGAATACTCGATCAAACTGTCCATCCCCTGGGTAAACACCTGTTGGGGACCTACTTTGAGGATATACATTCATTGTCGGAGAACGGGAACTGGTGCCTCTGTGTTCCAAGGAGTCAGTTTGGGAGAAGGAGCGTACCAAACTAAGTTGGGTAAACCATCCCTCACAGCTATTAACATAGGATAAAGGCATAGGCAACATGTTCTCACTTCGATGTGTGGCAAAAGGAAATAAACCACATACCCAACATTTCGATGTTTTATAGACAGTATGGGTTTGATGCAATGTTTGAATAAAAACATTTTCCCTATAGGACTTCCGGTGTTCTTCTTTGTGAGGAGCTAAGGTACCAAAAATATGCTCAGGAGGTGTTGGCGTAGTACTCATCCAAGCATGCACAGGATATTTCTCTACTAGGAAGAGCAGCACCCCAAACACAAATATCAGAGAAAGCAAACTTATTGTCACAAACACTATTTTAGTCTTGGGGGACCAAGTTGACCAAACAGGACCATGTGGGATGGGACGCGGAGCCGCAAGGGGCTGCTCCTCATCAGGGAAAGGATGACCAAAGGGACACATTTTTTAAAACGTCAAGGGCAATTTAGAGGTGTCACAAGGGAGAGAAAAATTCACGGGCTAGAGCCACTATTGCAGCCACAGTACCAGGGGGCACAATTCACCAGCGTCCGTTTAGAGCCTCGCTGGCAGGCTCTTATTGTTCATCAACGATGGTACTATTTAGCACTCCCACGGAGGAGCTGCACAATTGCAACCCTTACAGAAAAAAACAAATCCTTCTTTCAGGATAGGGCAACCTCCCTCCTGGGCAAATACCCTCAACTATCTATCCAGTGTCTAGGGCAGTGCACCAGTATAGTTCACCCTAGTCTAATACAGGCACCTTAGGCACAGCAGTTGCTCCCTAAACTCAAGTCTTTCCCTAACTCCTGGTCTGTTCAGCTGGTGCACCGTCCTTCTTTCGGGGTCTCAAGTTGTATTTCGTCATTCCAGGCACTGTTTCATCAACAAAAAGGGGCTGAAACTCAGAATAAGATGGGCATCGCGACTCAGAGTCGGGTGTATTGGACACAGAGTGATCCGAGGCAGCCCTTATCTCCGGGGGTATCGCCTCTGACAGGGCAGCATCACTTTCCTCATCCATTTGCGCCAACCTCAAACGGGCATCAGAGAAGGGAACAAAGCCTGGCACCCTTTTGCACTCTTAATCAGTGATGCCGTTGTTAACCCAGCGGTCATACGGGAGCCAGAGAGGAACCCGTTTCACATGAGATGTATGGATCCAGTGCTTTCTGCCATCTACCTTGACAACCATTCGAGTGACGAGAAGAACGATGACAGGCCCCTTCCACCTCGGCTCCAAGCAGCTTTTTAGTTGAAAATTCTTAATTAAGACAAAATCACCTGGCTGGATGCAATGCCTTGGCCCCTCTGGTAAGGGCTGCAACGTGGCATGAATCTGTTGGTGAAGAGACTGGAGATCTTTAGACAACTCGTACAAATAGTCTACAAGCAGGAGAGACTCTAGCTCGGAAAAGCGCTTGAGTCTTGGGACACCACAAACATTAGCAGGGCGCCCGAAGACCACTTTGTACGGTGACAACCCTATTCTAGCACTGTTGCTCTGGTAGATAGTAATGCCAAGAGTAACGCATTTGTCCATCGCAATCCTTTGCTCTCTTGAATCCTTGCTAATTTCAGTTTGAGAGTACCATTGTACTTCTCAACCAGACCTGCTGGTGGTTTGCTGCATGAAACTTCTGCTTAATATGTAAACCTGTGCACACCAATTCAATGACTCGTGTATTGAATTGACTTTCGTTGTCACTCCAAATCACGCATGGCAATCCGTAGCGCGGAAAGTACTCTTTAGAAGTGCCTTCGCCGTCGCCATGGCTGTATTCTCTTTGGTGGGGTAAGCCTCAATCCATTTACTGAATGCGCAAATCACTACTAGCACATACTTTAGGTTGTTCACACGTTCCATTTCAATGAAATCCAGTTGGAGAACCTTGAAAGGGAAGGAAGGTAGGGCAAAGTTACCAGCGGGTGTAGGAGTACATTTACCAGGGTTGTGCTTCAGACAAATGATGCAGTGTTTGACCAAGTGTGTGACTACCTTAGCGATATTATCATTCTTCCATACTGGGTCCAGTAGCTTGCATATTCCTTAGGCACTAATATGTCCCGGGCCATGGGCCATAGTAACAACAGGGAAAACAAATGCATTGGGGAGCAACCATATCTGTTTCCCAGACAAGTTACTACAACACCCATCCTCAACCAAACGACCTGTTCTCTCCTCCCACATGGCCAATTCATCCACAGTCGCCTCAGCCTGAATTTCCCTGACATTTTCCAATGTATCTTCAAACATTCCATTGTCTGGGACCCACCCAGCGGGACCTGCTGCCAACATCTTTTTCATCTTTGATGGAGCTGTCTCCTTAGCTGTCTGGTCTGCAAAAGCATTTCTCCTCCCAACATCATCTGTGATGGCTTTCTGAGCGCTGCATTTCACTATTGCTACCTTAGTGGGAAGTGTGATGCGGATAGCAATCCTTGTATTGAAGGACTGGGTTATTCTTAAGACCCAGCGGTGCCAGGGAACAACACCTGAAACCTTCGTGGGTTACCTGTTCTGGCGTACCAAACACAGAGACACGGGACACTTCCAGCGACGTCAGAGATCAGCGTTTATTACTGCAGGGATACAGAGGTCACAAGAAGTACACAACGTGTAGGTTCTCGGAGACTGCTTCAAATTCGTAGAAGTGGGTCGCTCCTTTTATACACGTTTTTGCCATAGCACAGTATGGCGAACAAAGGTTACAACTCGGTTCCCACAATAAACTTCAAAAGGGTCGCATTCATGTTTCAGGAGGCCGGAACATAATTACAACAGTCCTGCCAGTTCCCAACTGTAAAAACATATTCCCTCCGCCATAAAAGCATTAAGGAAGGACAAAAAACAGAATGCGGGGAAAGAACGAGGATGCACAACAGGTTAGAAAAGAGTGTTAGGGGCAATATAGGAAACTCGATAGAGGGGTCAAAGACCTCGTGTCTAATGTATGCGTGACTGAAACAATAGACCGGAGCGGCAAGATGGGCCTTGAGCGGGGCCATCTGCCTCACTCGTGTCATTTCCCTCATCGTAAAAGTCACCTCAAAGAAACACGTGTCCTTCGTACTAGCTTGAAAGTTCCAGGGTCACGAAGCGGACAAAAAGCCCGTTCGCTGGCTACCTGAGGGCAAGAAACAAAATGGACGCTGTATCTAAAATGGAACCCGAGGGTTCGGATGAACGAACCCAAAAATGAGATGAACCATACGTGGCTGCATAGCGAAACTTCGTACACCCACTATACTCGTCATTTGCGGTTCATAGATACCAAACTCATCCATATTCGTCACCACTCAGAAAGTGCCGTCCCGTCTCACACGGAACCTCAGACGCTCCTTTTGCCCTCATGTAGGCAAGCACTAGTCAAGATCGGAATCTATATCAATATTCATCAGATCGTTCAGCTGCTGCTGGAACATCATTCTATTCATCAATGTCTCCTTGGTAACAGATGGCCGCCTTATACACGTCGCAGCGCATAGGCCACATAAGGCAGGACCACACTGTACACAAAGACAACACGTAAACAGAAACGCTACAACAGCCCCTACGATCATCAGAATCTTCCAACCCCAGGTTGACATCAGGCCCCAAAACCATCCTAGGAGCGTCCAATTACCTTCGTCCACGTGTATGGACTCGGAAATCTTGTGCAACTTCGAGATGGCTTGATAAACAGTTGGAGCATTGTCAGGAATAAAAATGCAACAACTCGAATGGATAATTTTACACACACCCCCTCTATCTGCAAGAACAACGTCTAGAACCATACGGTTCTGCAACGTCATGAGTCTATCCGCCTGTAGTTCAGCTGTTAGATTACCAAGGGCATTTGCAGTAATATTAGCAGTCGATTCTACCACACGGGTCAACTGTCGCAGGTTCCTACTATTAACCATAGGTCCCCAAAACGGCAAGAAACCCTTAAAGAAGTCTCCTGCTTCTTGACCAGCAGTATCCTCTTTGCTAATGACGCCTCTCACAACTCTAGTTTTGTGGTAGTCCGAAGCAACTGTGAAGGTCGGAGGTAAAAGATTCGCAATATAACAGGTACCCGAAAAATCGCGGGGTAACCATGTATATGCGCGTTCATAACACACAAAATAGGTGCCCTTAGCAGTCAGAAAAACAGGGGAGGAGAGCGTCGGTAGGACATACGTTTCAGTGCAGGCACTGTTCCCAAGTTGTGCTCTCGGATTTCGACCCAAACCCTGCAGGCAGAAATTTCCAAGGTGCGGTACAATCCATATTGGGGACGAGCTCTTAAGCTGTCTATCACCCACTGATGTACTATACTCAGTCTCACTCAGATCCTTATAAGCCTGCACTTCTTCATCTGGAATGAGTGATGCATCGAAAACATCTCTGTCCAGATCTGCTATGGCTATCGCCAAAGGCTTGTGGTACGGTCCAGGACCAAAGTTGACAGACCGTGGCTCTCGACTGGGGTAGGAATCTAGTGCACTACGGAACATAGTTTGGAATGCTCGAGCTGAACCCTGGGAGCTGTATGGAAGGACCAGATACGGAATACCCCTATCCATGGTGTGTGGCATTAACCCACATACCCAACAATTGGTAGTATTCACCACCAACTGATGCTGATGTAGGAGTTGAACAAAGGAATTATTCATAAATTCCGCACGTCTAACCTGCTCATGTTGAGGCAAAGGATGAAAGGAATGTGGGGAGACAGTGGTGAGGGAACTTAGGTTAAGAGAAGAGGTAGGTGAAACAGAAGGCAAGAACAACGATACTCCGAAATACACTCCACCCACCAATAACATAGATACAGTTAGGAACAATAGAAACACCTGAAACAGAAAACATTTTGTTCGTACAACCCTCCATAACTCTGATCTCTGTGCCAACACCCTTTCTTCTTCCACCAGCTTAGAGAATGCCATCCTCTACAAACCGTCCGTGACGTACTTGACGCACTTCGTTCTGAGTAGCGATTATCAATCCCCAGGAGTTCCCAGGAATCGACAAAAGTAACCAACCTAACGTCAGAAACCTGCTAAACAGAAAGAAGTACCCGCACGGCCCTACGGTAACCCGGATGGCGAGGTTTCCTTGAAACGTTCAGATTTATTACAAGTCTCTTAGCAGTGGAAAGCACAAAAACTCAGAAAGAAAGGATGTAATTGTTCATAATATTCGTAACGTTAAAAACCACTATACTGTTAATTTTTATTAGTCCTTGAAGTCCTTGAACGAAGAAAGTATCGACTTCTTCCAGGTCGAGTTTGCTCTACGAACAATTGTTCAGCTGGCGCAACAGTGTTCAATGAAGTGGATGACGAGTCGGACCTTGGGTTCTCTGCTACTAATGACTCCACCTGTGGATCCGGCAAAGACGAATCCTCTTCCACAAGTTGAGCGTCGCTAAATGGCACAAAACGCGGAGGAGTCTCAGTTTCTCCGGCCGAAATCCCGGTTCTCACCCAACCGTCGGTTGGTAAGGGGATCGGTACCTTCTTTGTGTGACTGGCATGGACCCAATTTTTCCGGCCCTCCAGTCGAACCGCTGTCCTCGTCGTCAACAAGACTAGGTGGGGTCTGACGAATCTGGGCTCCAAGTTACGCTTCCGACCGAAGTTTCGGGTAACCACCCAATCTCCTGGCCGGAGCTGGTGTCCAGGACCCTCTGTCTGCGCTGGTAGAGCTTCAAAGACCTGTTGATGAATTAATCATAGTTTAGTGGTCAAATCATACAAGTAATCAATCAACATTGGATATTCAAGACTATCAAAAGCCCTAGGTCTCGGGACTCCCCAAATATTTGCAGGGCGACCGAACACAATCTCATATGGGCTGAGCCCTACTCGAGAGTGTACGGTCGCTCTGGTCGATAGGAGAGCCAGAGGCAAGGCATCAGGCCATGACAGACCAGTCGTAGCTTGAATCTTAGCGAGTTTCAGCTTCAGGGTACCATTGTACCCTTCGACCAAACCCGCTGCCTGAGGATGGTTGGCACTGTGGAATTTCTGTCGTATCCCAAGGCCTTTACACACACTCTGCATTACACTTCCCACAAACTCACTTCCATTATCCGACCACACAATCCGCGGCATTCCATACCTAGGAAAATACTCCTTCAGCAGGATTTTTGCTGTGGACAGGGCAGTATTATCCTTAAGAGGATAGGCCTCAATCCATCTGGAGAACGCGCAAACCACAACTAAAACATACTTCAGGTTATTGCATCTCTCCATATGGATAAAGTCCAACTGGATAACCTCAAAGGGACAGGCAGGAGGAGCGAAATGACCAGGTGGAGTGGGGGTACCTCTTCCGGGATTGTGCATCAAGCACACCATACAATTTTTAACCACTCTTTCGGCACACTTAGCAATACCATCATTCCTCCATACAGGAGACAAGAACTTGCATATTCCTTTCGCACTAATATGTGACAACCCATGGGCCATCGTCACAACAGCTAATACATACGCATCCGGTAACATCCACCTCTGATATTCCGTCAGGTCAACCCAACATCCATGCGTATCCAATTTCCCTGTACTTTCTTTCCACTTAGTCTTTTCAGCTTCAGTAGCTTCGTTCTGAATTTCTTTCACACTTTCAACAGTATTCTCACACATACCAGTCTCCGTCGGCCACCTTACTGAACTCGTGACATACATTCGAGTCGCAAGATTCTTAGCCGTGTCCTTAGCAATCTCATCCGCAAATGCATTACCACGACCAACATCATCCGTCACTTTCCGATGTGCACTACATTTGACGATCGCCACTTGTTTAGGCAACGTAAGTGCATCCAAAAGATCATTCACGAGATGGCCGTGCTGGATCTTTGTACCATGCGATGTCATAAATCCTCTTTCTCTCCACAATCTTCCAAAGTTATGCGCAACACCAAATGCATACTGACTGTCGGTAAACACATTCACTCGCTTTCCCTTCGACAGAACACACGCTCTTGTCAATGCAATTAATTCTGCTGCCTGTGCTGAATTCTGGTTCAATCTCGCGGTTTCCACAATCGTGCTCAACGTCACCACAGCATACGCAGTCGTCACATCGCCATTCGGCAATTTGAAGCAAGAGCCATCCACATATAAAGTACCATCAGGATCTGACAAGGGGGTGTTTTTCAGGTCCACACGACCTTTTGTTTCTTCCTCAGTCCGTAAATAACAATCATGGGGCAGGACATCATCTGATTCCATATTAATCGGCAACAATGTCGCCGGATTCAGTACATTACAACGCTTAATCTGTATATGACTTGCCAAAAGGGTCAGCTCGTACCCGGACAACCTTGCACTCGTCAGATGTTGAGTCTTTGTCCGATTCAAGAGCGTATCAACTGCATGTGGAACCATTACTATGAGCATATTGTCCATGACCAGACCTGCGGACTGCCGAATAGACGCCGCAGCTGCCGCTGTCGCTCTCAAGCAACTTGGCAACGCTCTAGCCACCGGGTCTAAGGTCGAGGAAAAATATGCACACGGACGCTGCTTATCACCAAATTGTTGCGTTAGAACACTCAACGCACAACCGTCCCTCTCATGGACGTATAATGTGAAAGGCTTGCTGTAATCAGGAGTACCTAACACAGGAGCCGAACACAGCGCATCACGTAGTTCAGAAAAACTTTTCTGGCATTCCTCCGTCCAAGGCAAAGGAGTTGAAACGTCCTTGCACGTGAGAGCTACCAATGGCTTCGCTAACAGTGAAAAGTTCGGGATCCACTGTCTGCAGTATGACGTGATACCTAAAAAGGCACGCACATCTCTCTGAGTTGCTGGCACAGGCATTCGAGCAATTGCTGCAATTCGTTCAGGGGTCAACCTTCTTCCCGCCTTTGACAATAAGTGACCGAGATAGGTAACTTCTTGACAACAATATTGTAGTTTAGAAGGTGACACTTTATGATGTAAAGCACAGAGATGCTGTAACAAAGACACTGTAGCGGCTCTACAGAGCTGCTCAGTGTCAGCAGCAACCAACAGATCATCAACGTACTGAATCAAGGCTGCACCAGCCGGTAACACAAATGCATCAAGCTGACTTTTAAGAGCTTGGCTGTAGATTGATGGACTCTCACAGTAGCCCTGTGGAGCGCGTTTGAATCTGAAGCTACGACCACCTAATGAGAAACCAAACAAGTCTCTGCTTTCCTCAGCAATCGGAATGCTAAAGAACGCATTCTTCAGATCGATCACCGAGAACCATGATGCAGTGGCTGGAATCAGAGTCAGTAAAGCCGTAATGTCTGGCACCACAGGAAACTGTGGAACAACGACTTTATTTACCTCCCGTAAGTCGATAACTAGACGATACACGGGAGGCTTGGAGGGATCCGTTCGTTTCAGAATCGGCAACACGGGACTATTGCACACATTGCCTCGTGTCTCCTCAATAACATCTTTGCCGATCAGATCATAAATGATCGCTAACAGTGCCCTTTCACCATCGAGGGAAATACGATACTGAGGTATACGTGGCAAACGCGCACCAACTTTTAGTTGGACAACATAAGGTGGTATATCCAACAGGCCCACGTCATTGGGACCTGTCGCCCACAAGGAGTCTGGGAGAGATCTCAATTCCGATGGGAACTTATCCATCGATAAATACATAGGGGAAATCACGCTCTTACCCAACGTAAGCTCCACACCCGTAGGAGAACAGTACAAAGTCGCATGTAACCTTTTCAACAAATCTAAACCCAAAAGATTCTCACCACAACCAGTAGTCAAAATCAAAGGAGCTTCCAGCTCATGAGACCCAATTGTAAGGGGCAAAGGGCTAGAAACTGGATTGCTAACGGGGGCGCCAGAAAATCCAACGGAAACATTCGTTAAGCCAGACAAAGGCGCGCCAGGGAGTTTTTTGAATGCATGATGGAACTTTTTGCTGCACCAGTGTCCAACAGAAAAGGCTCAACGACGCCCATAGTGGCTACTGCAACATAAGGCCCTCTCTGATCTACCGGAACTGATACTTCTCCATTCCTTTGTCTATGGCTGTCCTAGTAGATACCATCCGCATCAACATCACATTCAACATAACAGTCATCCACATGATACTGTGCAGACCGACTGGACGATTGTTCGCGCCGATCGAAACAATTTTGCGAATCCGAAGACGTCGCAAAGCGTTCGGCCTGATTCTGGGTAACTCCGCGACCTCTACCACGAGAGACCTGTTGAGGACCGCTACGTCCTCCCCGAGCCGATACGCCATTGGTCCTATCACGGAGAACCGGACAATCAAACTTCAGATGGCCTTCCCCACGACAATACGCGCACTGATTGTATCCCAGCACAAAACGAGGTGCGGGCGAAGCATTGCGCGGCTGTGGTCTAGAGAACTGTGATTGCGATCTGTTTGGCTGCTGTGTATCACTGAAATTCGAACGCGGTGGATAGGCTTGCTGCAACAAAACCTTAGTTTTGAGATCCTTAGTTTTCTTTTCTGCACGCTCACTTTCCTCTTTTTCTCTATTTTCGTAATATTGGGCCGTAGCCAATATTTGGGCAGTGGTAGAGACAGCCCACGCACTCTCAGAATTCTTCAACTTGTTGCCAAGGTCGGGTGACAAATTTGATACAAATTTATCAACGAACAACCGCTGACCACCCTCGGAACCCATGTCCTGACCACTATGATCAATGAACGCTTCCTCAAATCTTGTAAAGAAATCAGAAACACTTTCATCCCTCTTTTGCCTGCACGCTGATAATTTGTCCCAGTTGACGCGCATCGCTGGCATAAGTGTTTTCATGAGGGTAATTATCCTCTGGGGCAAAGCCACAATAATCTGTTCGGGTTTAGCCCCACCAACCTGCCGGGCATCTGCCGCTGTAAGGGCGGCCCAGTCACCGCCTAACTCGGCTACGTGATTCTCGTGCCGAATTTTCGCCCAAATCGGCTGAGGCACCACATTGCCGAACAACATATCAATATCGGCTAGGTTCATAACAGTAGCATCCACCAATTGGGACAGCTCCTTATAGTAACCCGCAGGATTCTTACGGGGATCAGGTAAGGATTGCTTTACTTGTAACACTTCCGATCGTTTCCAAGGGAGGTGTATCCACACTCTCTGGAAATGGCCTGGGACAGGAGGGATAGCAGCCTGATCACCTGGCATCCATACCGGGGGAACTTCCCGTATAGGATATTGACCAGGTTGTACCATCCATTCCGCGGTCGCGTCCTTAAACAGCGCACGTGGTTGCACTGTACATCGAAAGGATAACAAGCGTTCCAGAGCCTCTCGAACTTTGTCACCTACAATTACACCCGTGGCAAACCGAAGCTGTAGCTCGGAAACCTCAGGTGGTATATCATCCACTATATCATCGTCCCACTCCTCTTTCAATGACTTACACAATTCTTCGAACACGAATCGCTGCGTGGGCACATTAAACTGAGAAAACGTTTCGAACACTACACGTGGGGTGTATTTAACAGGGTTACGAATCCATCTACGTGCCGTTTTCACCAACGATTCACGTTCCCTACCATCAGGAAGCTGGCTGCGTCTTTGAGCAACGTCTGAAAGAGTTGAACCAAGTATCGGCCCAAAGAGCGGAGACTAAAGAGAAGCAACAGCAGTCATGAGACGACTACGAACAGAAGGAGAAGAGGAAGAAGATACAGGCGTAGCAGCCATAGGGGTGGAAACAGTAGAAGTAGACGCAGCAGCAGGAGTAGCGGGAACGACAGGCTGAGGAGGGACTTGGAAAGGCGCAGTAGGGAGAGAAGCCGGGACAAGAGGATGTACGATCTGTGGCCCCAGGGGATTCGGGAGTACGGGAGGAACGGCGGGCTGACCAGCAGCCGCCAAAACCGCGGGTTGAGGAAGAGGTGGACGAACGGGACCCATAACATCAGGAGCATAGGGAGGTGGCGATTTCATCAGATAAGACAAAAGCGAATCTTCCACCGATTCTTCTCCTGTCTTATCGATCGTAGAAGGTAGCGCCGGATAACATTTGTCCACTGCCATATAATGAAGCCGAGCACTAACTTCCTGCTCTTTCTCATCTTTGTCTAACTGATATTGTTCAGCATTTCGCATCACCGTAATAACACCTTCTCGCTTATTTTTCTTATTCTGTTTGATTTCTTTCTGTTTGGCCTCTTTCCGCCATAACCGGAAGGAATCAAACATGGCCGGCCTAGCTTTCCTTTTAAATAATTTAGCTTCCAAGTTATCTAAAATAGCAGTCTCGAAACTACCATGAGGTGGCCAACTAAGGACGCCATCCTTTTTAGTGTAACGAACCCAATATTCATTATATACGATAGGACCCACGCCATGGCGACTATAGAGCTCATAAAGCGGAGTTCCAGCCGGAGGTAAAGGACATGAATCCTCCAGCCGGGAATCCATGCTGCAACATTTGAGAAACCCAAACAAAGTACTACGGCCAGGCATCGTGCACACTAACCAAGTATACAAACTTCAAGGGCTATCGAATTACGATGTCCTCGCAAAGATGCAAGACCCTCGGTTTTTGGCAATTGCAATCGTCAAATAAAACCCAACAACTAAGAACCACGAATGCTATGGAACCATGCAAACAACAAAGCAACACTGGGAGCGACCCACAAATACTTAACTGAGAGAACAATGGCGTCACCAGGAAGGCCCGTCAATCGTCTCGCCGTACAAAGGACTACGCCAGGCGCCAAAACAGGTCGACAGTCAGGGCATCGGTCCGTCGCAGCCGTCAGGAGGCGGGGATCTTCGCGGGAAAAGACGTCGGGCCACTTGTTTCGACAACTGGATCGATGAAGCGGGGTGCACCTTCCCTCGGAGATTTCACACGAAGTTCCTCACGATCGTCGGGCTTTGGACCGGTACCGTTGATGTCGCCCCACGTTGGGCGCCAACTGAAGGACTGGGTTATTCTTAAGACCCAGCGGTGCCAGGGAACAACACCTGAAACCTTCGTGGGTTACCTGTTCTGGCGTACCAAACACAGAGACACGGGACACTTCCAGCGACGTCAGAGATCAGCGTTTATTACTGCAGGGATACAGAGGTCACAAGAAGTACACAACGTGTAGGTTCTCGGAGACTGCTTCAAATTCGTAGAAGTGGGTCGCTCCTTTTATACACGTTTTTGCCATAGCACAGTATGGCGAACAAAGGTTACAACTCGGTTCCCACAATAAACTTCAAAAGGGTCGCATTCATGTTTCAGGAGGCCGGAACATAATTACAACAGTCCTGCCAGTTCCCAACTGTAAAAACATATTCCCTCCGCCATAAAAGCATTAAGGAAGGACAAAAAACAGAATGCGGGGAAAGAACGAGGATGCACAACAGGTTAGAAAAGAGTGTTAGGGGCAATAAAGGAAACTCGATAGAGGGGTCAAAGACCTCGTGTCTAATGTATGCGTGACTGAAACAATAGACCGGAGCGGCAAGATGGGCCTTGAGCGGGGCCATCTGCCTCACTCGTGTCATTTCCCTCATCGTAAAAGTCACCTCAAAGAAACACGTGTCCTTCGTACTAGCTTGAAAGTTCCAGGGTCACGAAGCGGACAAAAAGCCCGTTCGCTGGCTACCTGAGGGCAAGAAACAAAATGGACGCTGTATCTAAAATGGAACCCGAGGGTTCGGATGAACGAACCCAAAAATGAGATGAACCATACGTGGCTGCATAGCGAAACTTCGTACACCCACTATACTCGTCATTTGCGGTTCATAGATACCAAACTCATCCATATTCGTCACCACTCAGAAAGTGCCGTCCCGTCTCACACGGAACCTCAGTATCAATGGGCCGTTCTGTATTCGCTGTTCGTGCGAGATCGAGAAACCTCTTTCCGCCCAGGGGCGCCCCAAATTATGGGCCACCCCAAAGGCACACTGGCTGTCGGTGTAGATATTAACAGCCAGTCCCTCACTCAACTCACAAGCCCTAAGGAGGGCAACCAACTCTGCAGCTTGGGCCGAATTGGTGTGGGATACGGGATGTCTGAACTACAGTGTGTACGTTGTGATTGCATAAGCTGCAGTGGTAGTGCCATCTGGCAATTTGAAACACAAGTCTTCCACCTATAGTTCCCCTTGGGGGTCAGATAAGGGAACATCAGTCAGGTCTACCAGTCCTTTCATTTTTTTCTCAGTCCGAAACAAACAGTCATGGATATCATTGTCCTTTTCTTCCAAAGGGAGGGGTAGTAACATGGATGGGGTCAGAGTAGCGCATCTTTTGATGGTAATGTGCTGAGCAAACAAGGTCAATTCATTGCCAGTCAAACGCTCACTAGTAAGGTGCTGCTTCTTTGTCTTATTCAATAACGTATCCACAGCATGAGGTACCATTACTGTGAGATCAGTATCATTGACAAGCCCTTCCGATTGTCTGATAGAAACGGCCACCACAGCGGCAGCTCTCAGACAGCTCGGGAGTGCTCTGGCTGACATTATCAAGCATAGCAGGGAAATAGGCGCAGGGTCTCTGCTTACCACTGAAACCCTGTGTTAGGACAGAAAGCGCGCAACCGTCCGCCTCATGCACGTACAGCGCAACAGGCTTCTGGCAATCAGGGGTACCAAGCACAGGAGCAGAGAAAAGCGCAACCTTCAATTGTTCAAAAGCTTGCTGGCATGCAGATGTCCAAGGCAGGGTTTCATGCACATCCTTGGTGGTCAGGTAAAGAAGGGGTTTTGTTAGTAGGGAGTAGTTAGGGATCCAATGCCGACAATACGATGTTATCCTAATAAACCTCGTGTTGGGTCTTAAGAAGAGGCATATTAGTAAGAGCAGCTATGCGCTCAGGTGTTAGCCTGCGACCCTCCTTCGACAATAGGTGACCTAAATAGGTGACCTCCATTCGACAATATTGAAATTTGGAAGGTGACACCTTGTGCCTGTGTTGTGCCAAAAACAATGGTCCTGAGCAGACACTAAATTTTACATAAAATTAAATATAGACCACAATGGGTTACTATACACATCCGATGTCCAGCCGGACAGGGGATTTTTATTTTTCAGATACTAAAGGATATGGTCAAGGATAATGAAAACACTACATTTATCGTGGGGCACAATCCTGCACCCCACAGCATGGGGAACGTGCGGGGGGAAAAAAGGAATAACAATGCAGACAGTTTAGGACAAACAACAGTTACAGGCAAAGACTGAGAGCCGTTGCAACTTGCAGGCATAAATGAAGTTGTAGCAAGTTTGACAAAATAGAGACCACAACGAGTAAGCACAATGGATATTTGTGGCACTATTTTTAAAAAGTATTTTTAAAAATAGTGCCTGTAACTGTTGTTTGTCCTAAACTGTCTGCATTGTTATTCCTTTTTCCCCCCCGCACGTTCCCCATGCTGTAGGGTGCAGGATTGTGCCCCACGATAAATGTAGTGTTTTCATTATCCTTGACCATATCCTTTAGTATCTGAAAAATAAAAATCCCCTGTCCGGCTGGACATCGGATGTGTATAGTAACCCATTTTGGTCTATATTTAATTTTATGTAAAATTTAGTGTCTGCTCAGGACCATTGCTTTCTACATATATAATTGATACCCGTGGTCCTTAGCCATTTTTCGGGTTCCTTTGTTTGTATAAAATATGTGTTGTGCCAAATGCAACAATAATTTAACTGTGACTTAATTGCAACCATCCTCATCATCCTAAGCCCTGAGGAGGTCATCAACGTACTGCAGTAGCTCATTACCGGGGGAAGCTCCAAAGAATCCAATTGAGCTTTCAAGGCTTGGCTATAGATACTGGAACTTTCAGTATAGCCTTGTGGAGCACGGCAGAATTTAAAGCTCCGATCGGCTTTTGCAATTCCAAACAGATATCTGCTATCCATATGGATTGGTATACTGAAGAAAGCATTCTTTAGATCAATTACAGAAAATATTTTGCTGATGGGGGGAATCCTTGTCAGGATCGTGGTAATGTCTGGGACCACAGGGGACTGAGGAACCACTATTTTATTCACAAAGCAGTAAACATCAGGGTGGGCATCAGAAGAGTCCAAGGGCGCCTTTTTAAGAATAGCAAGAATAGGACTATTACACACATTCGCCACAGTCTCTTCAACCATGCCAGACTTAATCAAATCCTGTATTATCTGCAATAGTGTCTTTTCACCTGCTTGGGATATCTTGTGCTGGGGAATACATGGCAATCTAGCAGTGTCTTTGATCTGTATTGATACTGGCGGGATCTTAAAGAACTGAATGCAGAGAGCACTGTTCACTTGGAACTAACCGGTCAAATCTTTTGAATCATTCAATGCAACATAAACCAATATAATCAATAAAAACACTTCCTGTTGTGTGTCATAAGCAAATTATTATTCATTGATGCATCATATGAAGCACATCATCTGTTGTGTATAACAGGGAAACAGAAACATCCAAGATACTGTTATATTTTTACAGTCCGACTACAATTGTATACATGAAATTACAATCTTTGCAATGACAAGTAATTATAATCTTAATACGAAGCCCAATGCATTTTGGGACTCTGCGGTCCCTCGGGCGTCTTCTGTAATCAAAACGAATCTCAAATTAAACATACATAATGATGCACCATAATTATGCGTATAGGGAATCCTATATCCCGACAAGTGAACAACTTGATTCATGATTTTGACCAAACCCATGTCAATAATTGAACAAAAGGGTGTAGCAGTGGCACGAGAGATAAACAAATGAAGAAGTAGGGAAAAAGAAACCAAAAGGAAATGAGACAAATTCCTCTGATGAAAGTCCTGCATGGAATTGTGAATGCAAGGAGAACTGTGGAGAGATGTCAAAAGAAGGATATGTAGCCTGCGTATATATCACCATGAGTGTGAAAAGAAGTGAAGGGGACATAAGGAACAACGGTAAAGCGTACCTGTATTAAAGATCAAATCTGGGTCCTGTGGAAGTAAGGATGCTGTTTTTTTAATCAAAAAGAGCAATGATAATATGCTACCTTGGAATACTAGATATAATACAAGTGATCATACCTCAAAAATGTCAACGCAACACTCGATGCGTGAATGATGATGTAACTACGAAGAAACCTCATTTTTCCTAAAGGAATAAGAACAATTATAGCCAGTGAACACAATATCATAGGGCGAGACAAATTGATGCGTATAGAAATGAGGTGAATGCTGCACTCACTCGAAGCCAGTACAACGGTTCCGGGTTTGAACGCTGCTCGATCTCCAACTAGAAATGAAGGACATTGGAAGCATGAGCTTGGATGCAGAGCGTGCCGGAATTTTTTTTACCGCGTGAAGGAAAAAATACGGGAACCTTACTCAAGTAAATACAAGTCTTACCATAACGGCGAAGAGTAGAGGGTATCATGTTCGTGGCAGCTGTGTGAACTAGTCCGAGAAAGCGTTCAGCGTAAATACATGCGGGATCGTCGAGACCTGAAAAACGTGAAAAAAACACCTAAACAAAAGTTGCGTCGTAGTAAGGCTGAAAAAAATACTAAAAGAAAGACTTACACGAATCAAGTTGTACATATAAAAAAACCAAGCCAATGTGGATTGGGATCATAAAAATGGATAACCAAGTTGACACAAGTAGTCAATATAAAAAATAATACCGGGTTGTTAAAGCATGTTAAGATGGACAGGCGGAGAATACTAAGACTATGGGTGTGGAGGATACGTGAAAAAATTTACCAATAAACCACTAAAAGGTGATGACCTGGGATGGACCACTTGATGGTATGTGAATGGTTGGTTTAAAGGGGGATGCAGGTACGCCTACAAGAAGTTGGCAAGTACATGATGCCAGTAATAAATCTTAAGGCTTATAAATATAGTATCAAAAAGCTCGAATAAGAATCGAACACAGCGCAATCAATAAAGAAAGGACATGATGCCTAGAGTGTGAAAGAAAAGAGTGTCAGGAAAAAAGTTGTGTTAGGGCTCTGATTGTAAGTCAACATTTACAACATTTGAATTCAATGAGTACATGATATAACCAGTGTGATTTATAAAAAGCAGCTCATTGCTATTCTGTCATTTAACCCTTTTGGGACTAAAGTTTCCAGAAAATGTATCCAAAATACCTCGCGTTGTAGTAATCTCTTACTCATTTCAACGCCCTCGAGCTGTTCCACTACTTCAACAATTTGTGCCCTTAACTGGGCAATTGTGTGTTTTGCTTCTTGCCAATGAACCGCTACACTTAAAATTTTGTTACCAGTACGAATGGTACTTTTGTGTTCTGTTAATCTGAGTTTAAATTTCTGCTCAGTTTTACCTACATAGGCCTTCCCACATGGGCATTTCAGACAATAAATAAAATTTGTCGTGTTACAATCTGAAGTGTGTCTTAGTTGAATGTTTTTGCCTGAAACAGGATGTGTGAGTGTGTCTCCTACTATTATAATATTGCAATGAATGCAATTGAAACATTTGGCTGTACCCTTATAGTTCTTAGTTACTGGGCGTTTTCAGAAGATGACAACAATTCCTGTAGATGTTTCCCTCTTGTATAGAAAAATGTAGGTTTGGTATTAAAAATGCCCTTAAAGTCGGGTTCATTCTGAAGAAGTTCCCATCTATTGTTAAGGATCCTCTTGATTTGATTGGAACTTGTAGAGTATTTGGACCCAAATGTCGGTGTGTCTTTATTTGTGTGGGTGAACTTTTCTAACAGAGTCGTCCGCTCTTTACTACATATCTTGATCAAACTTTTCTGCAAGATGTCCTCTAGGTAACCCCTTTATTCAAATCCCTGTTTATACTCATTGATCTAAACTGTCGCTGTATTTGGTTCAGAACAAATCCATTTAATTTGAAGAAATTGAGAAAACTGTAAATTAGAAATCAAACTCTTAGGATGGAAACTGGTGTAATGAAGCGTGCTGTTCCTGTCTGTTGGTTTAGTATAGATCTCAGTTTTTAATCCAGTACCAGTTAAATCTTTAGTCACTAAAACATCCAAGAAGTTGATCTGTTGTTTATTAATAGTTTGCGTGAATTGGATTCTGGGATTCCTGGTATTCAGTTGTTGTATCTGATGTTTCAGATCTTTATCAGGTCGAGTCCAGATCAAAAAAATGTCGTCAATGTATACGCAATATTGTGCAATGCCCATTGTACAGTTGTTGTCATTTAAAATGAAGTCATGTTCAAATTTTGCCATGACGATATTGGTGTACGCCGGCGCTCCAGGAAAGCCCATTCATGTTCCAGTTAATTGGGCATAGAAATCCCCTTGCCACTTGAAATAGCTGTTGTGTAGACAAAAGAATAGGAGTTTCAACAAGAACACCTTGTCTGTCTCTACTTCTTGCATTTTCAATAAAGCGCATTCCGTGGCTTCCAGACCTTCAGAATGTGCTATGGATGTATATAAAGCAGTGACATCAATCGTACATAATGTCCAGTGAGCTTAAATATAATGTTGTATTTTTTGGAGTCCATGCAGAAAATCGGTTGTGTCTCTAGTATATGTAACCAGGCCTGGACAAATTTTTGCAGGTAAGGATCTAAATACCTCCCTAGTGGATCAAAGATAGAACTGCAACCGGAGACAATTGGTCGAAATGGAGGAATGGTTGGATTTTTATGTATTTTGGGGATCATGTAGATCCTA
This sequence comes from Triturus cristatus, assembly GCF_964204655.1. Taxonomy (NCBI): domain Eukaryota; kingdom Metazoa; phylum Chordata; class Amphibia; order Caudata; family Salamandridae; genus Triturus; species Triturus cristatus. Next base: position 135,972,111 of record NC_140589.1, on the reverse strand, counting down.
GGTCTCTGTGGATTATCGGTAAAAAGGAATGATTTGAGTTGAGCGTCTATATATCCCATTTCTTCTGCCTCATCTAGGATGTGTTGTAGAATGCTTTGCAATTTGATAGTGGGATCACTGTCGAGTGCCAAATACGTTGTAACATCCAGAACATGTTCATTAACTTTTTGGACGTAGTATGGTGGAGAGGTGTGGCTCACTGGTTAGAGGTGGCAGATCCGTAAGCAGAGAATCGGCCAGGGACCAGGGTTCAATTCCCAACGCGGCAGGGTCGTGGACCAGGGTCAAAATGGACTCGATAATTCTCACCTCCGTACCTACTCTAACCAGGAACACACTCGGCAACTCTGGGCATTAAGCTTGCCTCATCTCTACAACGGCCCCCCACAGACGCTGGGGATGCCTGGTTTCACCATGGAGATACCCAGAAAGGGACTGTTAGAAATGGGATTTCTGGTTGGCTAGGGCTTGCGCCAAAGCCAGACAGAAACCACCACTCTAGTCAGGGCTGGGGAGTTACACGCCAAAGATAACCCCTGCTCACCCCCTTGGTAGCTTGGCACGAGCAGACAGGCTTATCCCCTTGGTAGCTTGGCACGAGCAGACAGGCTTATCCCTGAGGCGATGTGTAAAGCGTTTGCGCGCGCACCCAGCAACAACACCCAAGGCCCACCACAAAGGAAACTCCACACAAGGTATTCTATAAAAATAACCTTTGTATTATACACAACACATTAGATAAAAACACACACTTTACAATGTGCCAACAGGCACGGGCAGAATTTACAAGGGATTATATATACAGGGGACAGGGCCACATGGACCACTGTCAGGAATTAGCACTTTGTAGAAATAACACTTAGAATATAGGAATAATATTTTAGAACATAGCACATACAATCACTGTAGCACTAAAAATAGAACATATAGCACACAGCCAGTAACTACTGGTATTGGGCAATTACACCCTACGCAATCCTAATACACCTTAGGTACACATCACGCAGGGGGGGACCATGAACACATCAGCCTAACCTACACCGGGAAAACCCTCTCCTACGCATAGGCACCACTAGACTGAGACATCGCCTAAATACATTGCGCAGGCGCAAAAATACACAAGGAATAATGATCAGGTACCCTAGGGGAGGGCACAACACAAGAAGACCTGTCCCCAGGCCAACCTGGCCTCTCAGGGGCAAGGACGCCCTATGTCCAGCAGAGTCAGGGCGCACTTGCGCAGGCTGCGCAAGCCAGGAACACAAAGCACAACCTAAACGTGGCAGTTGCCCACTAAGTGCTGGGCAACTGGAGAAATGCGTGGGCACCACTGTGCCTTCTCAAAACCAAATACAGCAGGGGGGGTTGGAGCCTCTTTGGGACTCTAAATAAATGAAATGCCCCCTGAGCCTCGCTGGGCTCAACAAATGAAATGCCCCCTGAGCCTCGCTGGGCGCAACAAGGATTAGGCCAATCGTTGGAGCCTTGCAGGCCTTTTAAACAAATGGGGGCGTGTTGGAGCCTCGTGGGCTCTTCCCAGAATGTGGGCCCGACGCTGGAGCGTACTCGCGCTCGGAATCAAATAATGCGGGGCGTTGGAGCCCCACGAGCGTTCTAAAATGATATGCCCCCACGATGGAGCCTCACGGGCTCTAGAATGAAGGTGCCTCGGGGGAGTCCTTCTAGAATAAACAAGAATAATGCCCCCAGAGCCTCGCAGGCTCTAATCAATGAATGCCCCCAACGATGGAGCCTCTCTGGGCTCTAGGCGAAGCGGAATAATGGCCCCAAGTAACGTTGGAGCGGCCCGCTGCCTTCCGGGGCCGCTCTGCTGATCAACAAAATGCCCCCGTCCTGTTGGAGCGCACTTGCGCTCTGGGACCATCAACACGGTCCCTTCGGAGCCTCACAGGCTCGAGCAGCACTGACCTCAACTACCGGGATCCTGGCAGAGGCGGCGCTGGCGTCTCGGAAGGCGGCGGGGCTCTCCTCTTCCTCCTGAGAGCCCCGCTCGGGCAGCCAGGACCTCGGGGACTCTTCGCTTCCCGGGCGAGGGCACCGGGGCGCAGAGTCGGCTCCTGCCTGCTCCGGGGTCAACAAAACCGTCGCGAGTCCTCGGAGGGAGGCGGGGTAGGCTCCCGCCCTCCTACTTCCTGCTGTCCCGGAGTCCCGCCCCACGCCTGCCTGACTTCCTTCGAGCCCGGCCGCGGCGGTGACTTCTCTCGGCAATAGGAGGGGTAGGCTCCCTCGCGATATGAAATGTACGGCGGGGTGGGCACCCGCCGTGAAATTAAGACCAATAAGCGGGGTGGGCACCCGCCAACAACCACGGCAATGTCCCTGGCAGGGTGGGCACCTGCCAGGGGACTTCGGAATCTGTACAGACGGGGAAAACGCCGGGTGGGCACCGGCTTTCAGAAATAAAGCGCTCTGAGCGCTAAAAAGCGCTTCCAGGCGCTTGAGGGGCACAAATAAAGCGCTCCCAGCGCTTAGGCAAATCCAAACGCTGTGGGGGAAAGAAAAGTGCTTCCAGGCGCTTAGGGATGCAAATAAAGCGCTCCCAGCGCTTTAGGAAGGATAACAACAAAGTCCAGCAAAGTTCTCCCCTGCACACAGCAAGGCAGGGGTGGGGGGCAAGGCTGGACCCAGAGCCAGCTCACTGGGCCTCCAGGCAGGGAGGGAGTCCAAGTGGCGGTCCTCTGGTCCAGCGGCAGCAGCAGCAGCCCCCCTCAGGTAAGATCCCGGCAGAGAACAGTTTCTGTGGGGACACAGCCCCATTTTTATACAGGCAAACCCTTTGTTCTGGGTTCAGGGTGAGGGGGAAAACCAGTCGCAGCTGGTTGGGGAGCACCCTTGATGTGCTCAGCCCCTCACTCTATTCACTGGCAGGGCTAGGGTCGTCAGTCGCACCACAGGGGGCGGGGCCAGCATTGTGTTTGGAAAACCCTGTCCTATTCAGGACCCAGGTGGACTCCTCCCACCCATCTAGCTGATGATCTCCCCATTCACCACTGGGTGACTCATCCTGACACTGGGGAATCCCTAGCCCGTCACATGACACGACCAGCCAATCACGCGACAGACACACTGCACACAGAAGTGCCCACTTCTAGAAGTGGCACTTCCACACTAGGTACATACACGCCGCACACATCATCGCGCAGCATTCACTCCCACGAGTCCGCACATACCAAACTCGGGCCTGCACACCCCACGCATCAGGAACTACTAGGGACACATACATTCCCCATGCATTCCTATGGGAGGGCAGGCCTATCTCACCTCATGCACTCAGAGCACGCACGCACTTTACCCTGGGACACAGGGAAAGTGCGCAGAAACCAACCAATCACCACACCAAGTCACCAGTAAAAATCAAAAAAGTTCAGGGGTGAACCTGCCAGAAGGGCCAAGTCCAACACAACCCCCTTCCAGCCAAAACGCAGGGCAGCCCAATCACCACCGTGATGGACTTCCCTGCTTGGGGCGATAGAACACGGACGCGGGCCCGCAACTGCAGGGACACCCTCCGGTTCTACGCCACGGCGAACCCATGGAATTCTTTCTAACACCACTGTCTGGACCAACTGGGCTACCCCACTGGTACTCCCAAGCTGTCCGCGGCCAAGACCAGGCCCTAGGCCACCCAGGTGCCACTGGTCTTTGCCTAACCACAGAGTGGGGGGTAGTAACCCCTGGCACATAGCGGCCATTCTCCACTCTTCCTCTCTGAAAGACAGGACTAGACTGCCACTGGTTCTCCAGCCTAGGGTCTACACCCTCAGGCGGACCAGGAGTCTCAGGGAAGGCTCTCCTCCCCCTACCTCTTCTCCTAGGGTTCCTCCTCCTCTGGCGAGGGGTACACCTAGAACGCCATTCCAACCCAGGGTTTAACCCCTCAGGTTGTACCGGGGGCAGAGGTGGGCTCTCCCACCCTCTGCACCCCCTTCCAGAACCCTGCTCCCTACCAACTGGGGCGGTACCTCTGGAAGAAGAACTGGTCGGGACGCTGATTACAGACGTCCCACCCTTCAGGTCAGGCTGATCCCGAACCTGGCCTTCCAACCTCCGGCCTAGAACCTTTGGTGGAATAATTGCCTGGCACTCCAGGACTTCTGGGGATCTCCACTCCATCCCCCTGAGGCTATCAAATGACACGTATGTCGAGCGACTGTCTGTCTGGCGCTGATCTCCCGTCCCCTGTCCACCTGACAGTGCGCGGAGATCCCCCAGAACAGAAGTGGTGTCACCCTGGTCACTACACGGGATCCTAGCCCAACTGGGAAGTCCCTGACCCACTGGCTCTTCCACTGGGGAACTCATCCCCCAATCACTCACGCTGGACTCCTGTACCCTCCCTACCGGAGCTGTACTGCCAGCCTCTAGAACTACAGGAGCCCTGGTTACAGGTGCCCCAGGTCCTCCACTCACTAAGAGATCTTCCTCAAGTGGACTAACAGGACAGCCTAGGTCCCCAACTTGGTGTTCCCTCATGAAACCATCCAAGTCCTGAGGCAGGGTTTCGGGCGTCTGGGGACCCTCGGTCACCCCCTCACTCCTGCTCCACTGAGCCAGGCAGTGAGCCCCTACACCCTCCTCGCTATCCTGGGACCTAGCTGGGCTACACTGAGCCTCCTCCACCACGCTGGGCTGGAGGATCTCTGACCCACTATTGTTGGAATCACTCACTAATGACACTAGAGAACCTCTGGCCCTTTCCCAGCGGTCTGCTTCCTCTGCAAGTTCAAATGGACAAAAAGAGTTATACCTCAACAGGTGTTGGCGCAACCCTGGAGAACAACTACTGAGCATCTGCTCTTTGATAATCATATTTAGTACTCCATCCAAATCCTGCTCCGGGTTAAACACCAACCAGTCCACCAGTGCATCATGACATTCCTCCACAGCCTCCTCCCAAGACTGGTGAGACAGCTTCTTACTGCCCCTGAACTTCAACCTACATTCCTCCTCTCGGGAACAAGGTACCACACTCGGGGGACTGGGACTCTCTGTACTGCACTTTATATCGCTGCCCCCCCTGGACTCCACCCTCACTGGGGAATCCAGAAAACTACCACTATACTCAGGGGACAAGGAAAGGGATGAGGCGCTATCTCCTACGCTGGACCCAGCAAGGGACTCCCTACCTACGGGGTCCTCACTCTCTACTGGAGTCCAGGTACTGTCATCTTCTTCTAAATCTTCAGGGCTCCCCACGGACCCACCACCCTCCAGGTGTGAGGCCCGGGCCCTTTCTTCCTCACTGCGCTCACGTTCCCATTCATCTGCTTGCCATCCAATCATGTAGTTCCTCAATTCGTACACAGTGTCTGACTCGCTCACCCCTATGTTTCTCTCTCTACAGAACCTTTCCAACTCCTGCATACCGTAATAAACTAGATCACTGAGATCAAAAGCAGGCTCCATTCTGGCAGACGTTCTAGAGAAAAGATCACACAGGGAACCTAGGGGTCTGAGCTTAACAGGAGTACACACTTCACAAAAAGACTCAGCAAGCTCTCTAACCCAGAGAACTCACAATCACTTGCCTAGTGCCACACACCATTCATCCACACACAACCCTCCCTTCGGACTGGTAAGGCAGTTTCTACCACCCCTGATTCCTCAACCTGACCACCACGTGACACAGGTACCAACTCTGGGCGCAGGGCGGGGGACAAATGTACAGGACACTATTACGCTGCCACCACTGGATCCCACCCTCTGGTGAATCCAGAAACACAATGCACTAAGGGGGATGATCTACCCTCCCGAGCTAGGAACACCTAACTCACAGTGCACAAAAACACATTTCCAAAGAAATGACAATTAAAAACAATTTTAAAACAATAATCCCTATACCATGTGATTTATCTAAATGCAGAGTTTTGTAGTGCGGCCAGTTGCCGCTGCGGTACAGCGCAAACGCAAGTCCAAATCCCACCGCTGATCACCAATGTTAGAAATGGGATTTCTGGTTGGCTAGGGCTTGCGCCAAAGCCAGACAGAAACCACCACTCTAGTCAGGGCTGGGGAGTTACACGCCAAAGATAACCCCTGCTCACCCCCTTGGTAGCTTGGCACGAGCAGACAGGCTTATCCCCTTGGTAGCTTGGCACGAGCAGACAGGCTTATCCCTGAGGCGATGTGTAAAGCGTTTGCGCGCGCACCCAGCAACAACACCCAAGGCCCACCACAAAGGAAACTCCACACAAGGTATTCTATAAAAATAACCTTTGTATTATACACAACACATTAGATAAAAACACACACTTTACAATGTGCCAACAGGCACGGGCAGAATTTACAAGGGATTATATATACAGGGGACAGGGCCACATGGACCACTGTCAGGAATTAGCACTTTGTAGAAATAACACTTAGAATATAGGAATAATATTTTAGAACATAGCACATACAATCACTGTAGCACTAAAAATAGAACATATAGCACACAGCCAGTAACTACTGGTATTGGGCAATTACACCCTACGCAATCCTAATACACCTTAGGTACACATCACGCAGGGGGGGACCATGAACACATCAGCCTAACCTACACCGGGAAAACCCTCTCCTACGCATAGGCACCACTAGACTGAGACATCGCCTAAATACATTGCGCAGGCGCAAAAATACACAAGGAATAATGATCAGGTACCCTAGGGGAGGGCACAACACAAGAAGACCTGTCCCCAGGCCAACCTGGCCTCTCAGGGGCAAGGACGCCCTATGTCCAGCAGAGTCAGGGCGCACTTGCGCAGGCTGCGCAAGCCAGGAACACAAAGCACAACCTAAACGTGGCAGTTGCCCACTAAGTGCTGGGCAACTGGAGAAATGCGTGGGCACCACTGTGCCTTCTCAAAACCAAATACAGCAGGGGGGGTTGGAGCCTCTTTGGGACTCTAAATAAATGAAATGCCCCCTGAGCCTCGCTGGGCTCAACAAATGAAATGCCCCCTGAGCCTCGCTGGGCGCAACAAGGATTAGGCCAATCGTTGGAGCCTTGCAGGCCTTTTAAACAAATGGGGGCGTGTTGGAGCCTCGTGGGCTCTTCCCAGAATGTGGGCCCGACGCTGGAGCGTACTCGCGCTCGGAATCAAATAATGCGGGGCGTTGGAGCCCCACGAGCGTTCTAAAATGATATGCCCCCACGATGGAGCCTCACGGGCTCTAGAATGAAGGTGCCTCGGGGGAGTCCTTCTAGAATAAACAAGAATAATGCCCCCAGAGCCTCGCAGGCTCTAATCAATGAATGCCCCCAACGATGGAGCCTCTCTGGGCTCTAGGCGAAGCGGAATAATGGCCCCAAGTAACGTTGGAGCGGCCCGCTGCCTTCCGGGGCCGCTCTGCTGATCAACAAAATGCCCCCGTCCTGTTGGAGCGCACTTGCGCTCTGGGACCATCAACACGGTCCCTTCGGAGCCTCACAGGCTCGAGCAGCACTGACCTCAACTACCGGGATCCTGGCAGAGGCGGCGCTGGCGTCTCGGAAGGCGGCGGGGCTCTCCTCTTCCTCCTGAGAGCCCCGCTCGGGCAGCCAGGACCTCGGGGACTCTTCGCTTCCCGGGCGAGGGCACCGGGGCGCAGAGTCGGCTCCTGCCTGCTCCGGGGTCAACAAAACCGTCGCGAGTCCTCGGAGGGAGGCGGGGTAGGCTCCCGCCCTCCTACTTCCTGCTGTCCCGGAGTCCCGCCCCACGCCTGCCTGACTTCCTTCGAGCCCGGCCGCGGCGGTGACTTCTCTCGGCAATAGGAGGGGTAGGCTCCCTCGCGATATGAAATGTACGGCGGGGTGGGCACCCGCCGTGAAATTAAGACCAATAAGCGGGGTGGGCACCCGCCAACAACCACGGCAATGTCCCTGGCAGGGTGGGCACCTGCCAGGGGACTTCGGAATCTGTACAGACGGGGAAAACGCCGGGTGGGCACCGGCTTTCAGAAATAAAGCGCTCTGAGCGCTAAAAAGCGCTTCCAGGCGCTTGAGGGGCACAAATAAAGCGCTCCCAGCGCTAAGGCAAATCCAAACGCTGTGGGGGAAAGAAAAGTGCTTCCAGGCGCTTAGGGATGCAAATAAAGCGCTCCCAGCGCTTTAGGAAGGATAACAACAAAGTCCAGCAAAGTTCTCCCCTGCACACAGCAAGGCAGGGGTGGGGGGCAAGGCTGGACCCAGAGCCAGCTCACTGGGCCTCCAGGCAGGGAGGGAGTCCAAGTGGCGGTCCTCTGGTCCAGCGGCAGCAGCAGCAGCCCCCCTCAGGTAAGATCCCGGCAGAGAACAGTTTCTGTGGGGACACAGCCCCATTTTTATACAGGCAAACCCTTTGTTCTGGGTTCAGGGTGAGGGGGAAAACCAGTCGCAGCTGGTTGGGGAGCACCCTTGATGTGCTCAGCCCCTCACTCTATTCACTGGCAGGGCTAGGGTCGTCAGTCGCACCACAGGGGGCGGGGCCAGCATTGTGTTTGGAAAACCCTGTCCTATTCAGGACCCAGGTGGACTCCTCCCACCCATCTAGCTGATGATCTCCCCATTCACCACTGGGTGACTCATCCTGACACTGGGGAATCCCTAGCCCGTCACATGACACGACCAGCCAATCACGCGACAGACACACTGCACACAGAAGTGCCCACTTCTAGAAGTGGCACTTCCACACTAGGTACATACACGCCGCACACATCATCGCGCAGCATTCACTCCCACGAGTCCGCACATACCAAACTCGGGCCTGCACACCCCACGCATCAGGAACTACTAGGGACACATACATTCCCCATGCATTCCTATGGGAGGGCAGGCCTATCTCACCTCATGCACTCAGAGCACGCACGCACTTTACCCTGGGACACAGGGAAAGTGCGCAGAAACCAACCAATCACCACACCAAGTCACCAGTAAAAATCAAAAAAGTTCAGGGGTGAACCTGCCAGAAGGGCCAAGTCCAACAGGGACCATCTCACAGGGATAGCCAGGATGGGTTCCCCAGCGGTCTATAGCGCTGGGACACTTCCGAGTAGCTGTGCACTGTATAAATGAAAATAACATAACATGTGGTATCCATGACAACTAGTGCTCCTCCTTTGTCAGCTGGTTCCAAGATTAATGTGGAGTTGTTAGCTATTGATCGGATAGTCCTTTTGTAAAATTCAGTGAAGTTTGTGTTCTTCAACGTTTTGTAATTTAATTTGGATAAATCATGTCTTACTGTGTTTTCAAAAGTATCTAGTATTTTGTGGGAAACCGGTGCGTGGTACTTGCTTTTGGGTTTGAACAAAGTTGCAGCATCTTCCTGAGGATCACTTGTTCCTTCCATCACATTTGCAAAATAGTGTCTGAGACATAATTTACGCATGAATTTGTAGAGAGCTACCGCCATATCAAGTCTTGTGGTAGTTGAAGTGGGCACAAATGACATGCCTTTGTTAAGTACTTTCATTTGTTGTTGTGACAACGAAACCAATGATATATTGATGTTTAGACTATGCTCTTGCCACTGCGTAGCATTTTTTCTGCCTTGTCCTCACCTGATTTTGCGGTGGACTCTGGTATTTTTGTGGAGCTCGATAATGGAGGGTGCCCCTGATCCGGGGCCTGTGATAAAAAAGACTTTGTAGAAAGTGTGGGTATTTGAGAATCCCCTGTCATAATTGGTGTTGTAGATGGGCCCATGCTTGTCAAAGCTGACTTGGCTACCGGTGGTCTATTAAGAGCAGTATTCTGATCTGTTGCCATACTCTCTTCAGACGAAGTGGTTTTTGTTTTCTCATTAAAACGCCTTTGTGCATATATTTCAGCCCAAGTGTAAATCTCTTTTAGTTTGTAGTCGATGGTATCCCTACGGTTGTTCAATTCTTGCCTTCTTGCAACTCCTTGCTGTAGCAATCAAGCTTTTGATCAAGGTCTTCCAAGTTGTTATTTTCATTCTTCTTTCCAACTCTTTTTTCAGATTAAATATGTCTTCATCCAGTTTGTGTATTGTTTTGGAAAGTTCTTCAATTATTAGTAGAATTAAATCCAAGGAACATTTGTTCAGAATAGAAAATTATTTATCAATATTTGCTGGATTTAAGTGGAACCTAAATAGCATAGGTCTAAAAGATAACTGCAAACCCCGTAATATTCTTTTAGCTCTATGACATTGCACAAAAGTAGGTGCATGCAGACTCTGGTTAAGTTGTTGTCGAGTCAGGTATTCTAATTGTTTCAATTGTTGGTTAATGGACCCTCCATGAGAGTCAGATAGTTTCACCTCTTATATCAACGCATAAATGTCCGTTGCTTGTTCATTAGTATAGGCTAGAGTATTTGCCCAATTATCAGTAATGTTTGTTATGGAATCAAATGACATTTTTTATTGATGTTCGTCAACTGTGTAAACTTTTTTAGTGTGAGGGGTACAGGAGCACACCTAAGTTAAACGTTCGTTTTTAACTTTTAATAAATATACTAAATCTTTTTATTAAGGGTGCATCATTGCTGCAGCGTGTTGACGACACATGCGGAACATTAACTACAAATCTTACAGGTTAAGATCCGTAATGCAGTGAGCACTGTTCACTTGGAACTAACCGTTTGAATTTTTTGAATCATTCAATGCAGCATAAACCAATATAATCAATAAAAACACTTCCTGTTGTGTGTCATAAGCAAATTATTATTCATTGATAAATCATATGAAGTACATCATCTCTTGTGATGCATTGCACATATAACAGGGAAACAGAAACATCCAAGATAGTGCTATATTTTTACAGTCCGAATATAATTGTATTCATGAAATTACAATCTTTGCGATGACAAGCAATTATAATCTTAATACAAAGCCCAATACGAAGCCCGATGCATTTCGGGACTCTGTGGTCCCTTCATCAGGGGAGTCTTCTGTAATCAAAACAAATCTCAAACTAAACATACATAATGATGCACCATAATTATGCATATAGAGAATCCTATATCCAACAAGTGAACAACTTGCTCACAAATTGATTCATGATGTTGACCGAGCCTGTGTCAATAATTGAACAAAAGGGTGTAGCAGTGGCACAAGAGATAAACAAAGTGAAGAAGTAGGGAAAAAGAAACCAAAAGGAAATGAGACAAATTCCCGTGATGAAAGTCCTGCATGGAATTGTGAAGGCAAGGAGAACTGTGGAGAGATGTCAAAAGAAGGATATGTAGCCTGCATATACATCACCACAAGTGTGAAAAAAAGTGAAGGGGTACATAAGGAACAACGGTAAAATGACCTGTATTAAAGATCAAATCTGGGTCCTGTGGAAGTAAGGATACTGGTTTTCTAAACAAAAGGAGCAGTGTCGATATGCTTCCGTGGAATACTAGATATCGTACAAGTGAGCATACCTCAAAAGATGTCAACGCAACACTCGATGCGTGAACGATGATGTAACTACGAAGTAACCTCGTTTTCCCTAAAGGAATATGAACGATTATAGCCAGTGAACACAATATCATGGGACGAGACAGATTGATGCGTATTGAAATGAGGTGAATACTGCACTCACCCGAAGCCAGTAGAAAGGTTCCGGGTTTGAACGCTGCTCAATCTCCACCTAGAAATAAAGGACATTAGAAGCATGAGCTTGGATGCACAGCGTGACGGAAAAAATGTTAACGCGTGAAGGAAATACAAGTCTTACCGTAACGGCGAAGAGTGGAGGGTATCACGTTCGTGGCAGCTGTGTGAACTGGTCCGAGAAAGCGTTCAGCGTAAATACTTTCGGGAACATAGAGACGTGAACAACGTGAAAAAAAGACCTAAACAAACAACAAACATGTTGGTCATACCGAGGTGCCGTGGTCGGAGGTTTAGAGAGACGCTGCCACACACAGCGCATCGCGGATGTATCTCTATTACCGCGTTAATACAGACATAAGGACACAACACTAATAAATGTGTGTCGGATTGACAGATATATTGAGGACGGAAATAACCACACAATTTTGGAATTTCCCAGCCGCGATTAGGCTGGGACGGAATTAGAACCAGCCAGAAGGCTCATAACGTATTCCGGTAAACATACAGCCCCGAGGAAGTCACGGGTCTCTTTTCCCGATCGACGAAACACGTGTTGGCTCTAGCAACTTGAAGAACACTTTAAAATTCATCCACATATGCCATGATTGTTTTCTCTTACTATAAGTGATTGACTGTGAATTTTGTCTTATGTGTGCCGGGGCTTAGTATAATTTGTAGTACAGATCGTTTGATCTGAATTTGGGGGTTTTGGGCGATTCAGAATATTAAGGATTAGCCTTGCCGCAGCGTTCTGTTCCACCTGGAGCAAGTTCAGAGATACCACGTTGATGTTAAGGTACAGAGCTTTGCAGTAGTCCAGCCGGGAGGAGACTAGTGCGATGATGAATGCAGTTCGGATGGAATATATGGCAGCACCTTTCGAAGAGTTCTTAAAATATAAAAACAAGTGCTGACAGTACGGCTGACCTGAGCATCAAAGGTCAGACCCTCGTCAAAAACGACCCCCAGATTTTTCACTGTCCTGGGACAGGAAGCGTACCAGAGTCTGCAGCCCACCAGGCATTTGACCAGATGGAGGTCTTGTCTGCATTGATGTTCAGTGAGTTGCCCTTCATCCAGCAGTGGTAAAGTACCCTGAGTCCTATAGCCAACAAAAACGGTCAAAAAAATAGGAGGCAAAATGCAAAATGTTTGGGGATTAACCTGCAAAAAGGGCCAGGTCTAACAGTTGTTTAAAAAAAAAAAAAGGGAGAACGTGTAATGATTTGACTTTGGTGTTTTTCCTTTGTTTATCTTCACTGTATCTCTTCTGTATTGTATTCTAGAAATGTTTACATTTGTGCACAATGTGCATGCTACTTATGTTTGCTTTTAATACATGGCCCGTGACGGTGTTCTTGTTCGGTGTGTTGAGAATACTTCTGCCAGGCACTTGCAGGCTGGAAGACACCGGACAAGGATGCACTGCTGTGGGCTCCTGTTGTACCTTGAAATAAAATCAGAAGCTATGAAAATAGACACTTTGTTTCTGCATCATCATTTATACCAACTTTACTTTCACTCCCTCTCTACCCCTCTCTCTCTCTTCCTCTCTACCCCTCTCTCTCTCTTCCTCTCTACCCCTCTCTCTCTCTTCCTCTCTACCCCTCTCTCTCTCCCTCTCTCTCTCTTCCTCTCTACCACCTCTCTCTCTTCCTCTCTACCTATCACTCTCTTTCTCGTCCCCCCTTTCTTTTTCCACTCTACCTCTGTCTCTCTCACCCCCTGCTCTCTCCCCCTTTACCCCTCTCTCTCACTCCCTATCTACCCCGTCTCTTTCTCTCCTTATTCCCCTCTATCTCAGTCTCTCTACCTTCCCATCTCTCTCTCTTCACCCCTCTCTTTCTTTCTCTCTCTCCTTCCCCCGTCTCTCTCTCGCGCTCCCTCTTTCTCTCCATCTCTACCCCCTATCTCTCTTTCTCTACCTCTCACTCTCGCGCTCTCTCTGTGTCGCTCACCCTCACATGTTTTACGTTTTCACGTTTGGTTTGCTCCCCCAGATAGCGTGCACCGACCGTATCTGTAAATTGATGTTATGTTTTTTAAGCAACCTGAGAACCAAACTTTTTCTGGCGCAGGAGATGCTGCAAACTCCAATAATGCAAAGAGACATTCCCTTAAAGGCTTCACCCGTGATTCAAACAGAGGGTGCAGTGTGCCTCCAGAGGGCACAGCTCGAGCAGGTAAAGCGTTTTCAGGGTACTCCTTGGATTCACAAATGCCAACCAGCTGCCACCGCCGGTAAAGAAGACGTTTGAATTATTGACTCTTATTTGCAAAGGTTGTTGTGGAAAAACATATACGTTTTTACTTCGAACTAGTATCGTTCCTTGAGAGGACGTGCACTTTCCGAGCAGTTCATATTTTTTTGCATGCACGAGTCCAGAAGCTGAGCCCCGACTGTATGTGACACGTATTGCCCTCTCTCCTCTTGTCTCCCGTGCCCTTCCGTTTCCCTCCTCCCTTAACACAAGGACACTGACACTCTCTTGTACTCCCTGGTCCCAGAATCCGTGTCTCATTTTTCTTTACTATCGTACCCAGATGTCTCTTTCTCATTCTCTCTATTTCCCCTGCATCAAAGTTTAGCTTTCATGTGCATGTTTCTCATTGTCCATTTAATCAAGGGCTCACTCTCAATTTGACTCTCGTCTCCCTCTCTTCCTTTCTCTCTCTCTCTCAAGTTTACAAGTCTTACTATATCTTCTTCCTCCATGTCTTTTCCTTGCCCCAGCTCTCTTGTGCTCTCTCACAGCTATCTTTTGCTTTGCTCTGTTGCCTTTCTCTGACACCCCCTTGTGCTCTCGCCTCACTATATTTCTAGCTCTCTTCTGTTGTCTCCATGGTGTTGTATCTCCCTCCCACTCTCTTTTCCTCCCTTTCATCAGATTTTCTGTCTCTTCATCCATGAAGTGTTTTGCTTCTGCGCACCCAGGTGTCACAATCTTTTTCATCCCTAGTTCTCATCCCACTCTCGCCTGCCCCTAGCCCACACCTTCAACATCTCTACCTATCTGGGTCTCGTCGCTGTCTCCGCCCTGGGATATCAACTCTTTACCTCCTCTTCTGACATCAGTTTGACTCCTAATCAACAAAAGAATCCCCTTCAAGCTCCACGTGCACGCCTAAAAGGCCCTCCACAACATCGGACCTGAATACGTCAACCACCTCCTCTCCGTCTACACTCCTATCAGACACCTGTGCTCCGCCAGCCTGGCCCTGGCCATTATCTGATTTATCTGCAAGACCACGACCAGAGGAAGATCCTTCCTCTACCTCACCAAAAAGACCTGAAACTGTCTTCCTCTACATCCCGGGCAATCACTCTTACTGCCCCCATTCAGAAAGGACAGCAGTACCTGGCTCTTCAAGTGAACTGGCACTTCAAATCCATAATACCCACTAATACACCCTCAAGCATTCTTCTCATTTCCATCTAATGGCTACAGGAACTGTATTTTGGTTTGTCATTGAATTAAATAAATCCCACATCCTTCTGCAATTTACAGGCCAGGCCTCTTCGCCTTGCCAATGCTTGGTTTTACAATGGAAACAAGATCTCACACTTTTTACTGGCCTACCTGTGGGATGCAGGGTTTTGCTTTCCACTGTTTATACCATAGCATAGTTTTCCCCCACAAATTGGATATGTTTCCTTGCAAATACCAATATTTCTTCTTGAGTGCTAATTGGCATTAAAATGGATATGCCACTTTCTGGTGATTTCAAAATCATTTTTCAATTATTGTTACGTCACCAGGAGAAGCGTTTGCTTCCCCTCACTTTCCCTGCCTCTTCAGGGTCGGTGGAGGCATACGTGAAGCAGTGGAATGACCGCTGGCTGTCCATGTTCTTCTGCCTCTCCTGGGTCAACAAAGATCGGAGGGAGGTGAAACTGTTAACACTGTCACTGATTTGACCTGATTAGATATGAGATAACGCATCTGCAAAGGATTGGGGCGGTTAGCCTCAAGAACATATGAGATAATGTGGCCTAACAGGATCACATTTTTACTGGGACCTGAGGAGCAATCTGTTTTTAAAATTTACAACTTGAACTTCTTTTTCCCAAGAGGGATAGGTTTGGAACCTCCATGGTTCGAACCGTGGAGTGAGTAGCACCGATTTTGATAAAAAATTATACTCACTGGCTGTTCACCTCATGATCTACATATGGGCCACTCTGGTCTACCTCTAGGTCTGCACCAAGCATGCAAACCTTCTTTCCCCTCGGTGACTCATTGGGAGTTGTTGAAATATGGGGAGAATCATAGGAAATTATCAACGGATTATGTGGAAAACAAGCCAGTTTATTTTGATTGAGCTACAGGTATTTTGTTTTAAAATAGTACTTTGTTCAGTTGTCATATACAACATACAGTGTCGGTCATACATTTATGCAAGAGCATTCAGTTTATCATGGAGAAATAACCCAACTAGCTGGGGTTTAAGTTCCACCCAAAATCTACTTAAAAAATACATAAATACAAGTTATCTTGAACAGATGTCACATTGCCATGTCACTCCATAATTGGAGAGGCCAGTTCAAAGTGGTTTTTACAAGTGGAACCATCAATATATTTAACCATCATCAGGGGCATCACCCCACAGCTATAGGTATCTCCTCTTCATATGTATAACCGAACACACAATTAGTAAATTAAACATAATATAGCATAACGTGTATTTGTAAAGCACACATTCACCTGTAGGCACCTTGGCGCTGAATAACAGATGTTTATTGTTACCTAACTCAATGGCACTCATTTTATTGACCTCAGATGGATGAAAGGCAGAGTGGACCCACCGGGATTAGAACCTGTGACCATGAGGTCGAGCACAGGTCCTGCAGTGGATGTATTAGTCCACTGGGCCACCAAACCTGGCCAAACTAGATTCTATGTCAGAAGCACTGCTTTCCACGTCCTTTCTTCACTTACAATGGTGGCCATGTTCCTGCCATACCCACCCGCCCCCAAAGACTCCCAGTCCCTTTCATCGCGTCGGTGACTCGAGGCTCTAACATGTGCTGCTGTAATGGAGTCCTCATCTCCGTACAGGCTACGAGCGAGGCACACCTATTCAGTGTCTTATGTTTGGGACAGCTCTGTTCAAGAAACAAAGCACACCAGATCTGACCACGGGTGCACGCATTAGATGTGGCTTCAAGTTCGAACAGTATCACTTCCCATTGCATTGTTCCCTTCCAGATCCCCTCAATCATCTTCAGGGTGGCAAGTACAGCAACTTCTGCCCTTGCCCATCTCATCAAATCACCCAACTAATGTTTCCGTTCTGGCACTTCCTGGGACTGCCAGGCAATCACTATTTTCCATTCTGCCAACATAAGAGCCAAGTCTGTGAACCTCAAGTGGTATTTGAACCCCTTTGGTCTGGGCGTTGAGTCCACAAATATAGCGAAGGGTCCAATGGTAATGTCTGTCCAAACACTTCACTGGCACCTCAAGTACTTCCCCCAGAATTGTGAGATGACCGGGCATTGTGCCTGTCAGGATTGGCAGAGAAGGCACCTGGAGTCCTCTCCCTCATACATACAAGCTATGCACGCAGGTTTGAGGTAGGCTTGGTGTAGGTGGGTAAACTGAGTGTATTTTAAACAGGCATCACGAGACACCCTGCAGAGGAGCTTCTGTCCTTTAGTCCATGCTCCGTCTGCTGTAACCCATCCTACGTTTTTCTTGCAGCTGGTCTTAGATGCTTTTCTGTGCAGACTGTTGAGGTATTAGGGAATTGTATAACGCCGTTACTGTCCTCCGAGCCCACCAATGAGTGAGCAGCATCTAGAGGGCAAATGTTGTGGGGGCGGGGGGTGTTCCAGCCCCTCCTGCTCTCATGGCTTAAACAATGTTTCGACTGTTAGGTTGTACGTAAAGAATTGTCCTGTTCCTAAAGTAACTCCATCCCATAATTCCTGGTACAATCAGTGAATGCCAAGTATGTAAAGGGTAAGCAATGTTGTAATACCGGTCTTAGTCCATATATTGACTCCTTTGGCTCCGGTGTAACTCTCATAATATTTTACCAAATCACCTCTTTCTCTGGCACCTTGTGCTTTAAAAGTGTACTCACTTCCTTGTACTTTTCATTACAACGGCAGCTGAACTCTTTTGGAATACTCTTGGAGGGTCCTATGTTTTTCATGATGCGGCCTCTTTACATTCAGCCCACAAATCCTTTGGAACAATAATTATAAATAATGTATTCAAATCAATCCAAAGCACCTTCAAGATTGTCACTAGTCTCTACACTTCTTAGTACCACATATCTGGTTCTTCCTTAAGTTTGGAAAGTTTTTCATAAATGGAAGGAGATCAAACCTCTGCCAAGGAACATGCACATAAGCTCCGCAAATGTACTTCCTGCAACGGAAATACTAATGCAACCGTACCCATTTCAGGTTCTCTTCTACTAAAACTTGCTTCTTTTTCTGTTTCTGTCTTTTACTCTTGTGCCTTGCCACCCCTTTCTTCTTCTACTTATCCCTATATTTCTTTATATCTAACCAATTTCATGTACAAATGATTAATTCCCTAATATGTGCACTTAGGTTCAATGAACAAATTCCATTCATCAATTCTTCACTCAAATCAATTCTGTAATTTCTATGCAAATATTTCTTTCTGTATGGATCAACATCATATTCTTCTCCTAACCCCTCAAACATTCCATAAACTTCACATGCATACTAGCTGCTTCCATACTCCATTTTCAGCAATTTTTCACTTTGTCGGTTTACTATCTTCCACTATAGTAGCAGTAGTAACAGCAGAAACAACAGTAGCTACACTAGATGTAATATTTTCACTAGGGCGCAGTTGGCTTGGCCAAAGCTGTACACTGATACAGAGTTCTCCTTCTCGAATATCTGGTCTCGGTATTTGTGGAACATGATTATATGAAGGAGGTGTCAAGTCTAGTAAACCATTTAAAAACATATCCTCCTGATCTGAATTATTCTTTATATATTAATTATCTTGCTCTTTTTCACTTTCAATGTTATCATTCCCACCCCATTGCCTGCATTCAATCCTCTCGCCATGCTCTTTTCTGCATCTCCAATTTTTAATCTAGCCTACGGCTCTCGGCACTACTAACTGGCTCTTCATTCCTTTTCATTCCTTCTCAATTGCTACATGATCCCACTCATTCAGCACTTCAAACTGCACAGGTCTAAATTGCAGCTTTCTTGCAAACATCACACACCTCAGACACTCAAGATTTCTCACATTGAATTTACCCGCCATAGAAAGTTGCATGTTGTCAGATGTAATCTCATTTCATTCTTTTAACCACATTCACATATAAAAAAAACGAATTCAAAATTGTTTTAGAAGCAGGGGAATCTTCTGGAGGAATGTTTTGACTGTCATTCATAGGAACTTTACACTTTTTCAGCACAGCACACATTGTCACTCGATCTCATTCAAAACCATGTGATGTAAAGAACGAAAATCAACCAATTACTGTGCGACTTCAACAGAGACCAAACAATTCCAGTGTGACCAAGAGAGACAACTGGCCAATCGCAGCGAGGCACACTGTGATGATCAACCAATTGTGCATGGCTTACTAACACGCAGTACCTTCATCCAACTCATGCCTCCGAATGAACAAACAAACAATCAAATAACAATAGCTTGTCTGCCTAACCCAAGGAAAATAAGGAAAGAAGAATACCAATCACACTAAGTCAGGATTTCAACTAACGGCAGCACACCATTGATTAGACTATTTAATCCTGTGCAATAGAGAATAGACAATCACCAATATAATTAGTACACACTCAACTAGACCTCTAGTAATTCCGAAATGTTCCCATCACAGTGAAAGCCAGACACAGGTTCCCTGGGGCCCAGATGTACTAAGGAGTTGCATTGTCTTTGCATGATGCAAGGCCTCGGAAGTCAACGCAAGTCCTTATCTGGGATTTACTAAGCAATGCAAAGCCCCATTGTGTGGACTTAGTAAATCGAAAATAACGCATGGGTGTTCCCATGCATCCACCCATGCATTTCGATGCAATCCCAGAATTACTAACGTCAGTAAATCTAGGATTGTGCCAACATGGTGTGCTTCCCAGACCCAGACATAACAAAGAGAAATATCTCTATTTCTCCGATTTACTTCTGTGTTTTTTACATGTGATTCAATCTGCATCACACATAGGAAATGAAAAATGCCATCAAGGACTATTTTTGTGCAGTAAGGTGGTCTTTCCTGTACAAAAAACAATCCTCATTGTAACATAGGCACCCCTATAGCATGGTGCAAGGGTGCCTGCGTTGGTACTGGCAGCACACAATGCACCAGCGCAAGTAAGGAGGATAAGTGATCCATATCGAAGTAGATTTAGCACATTTCTGCTCTCTCCATTTCACGCAGCCTTGCTATGTTGCGTAAAACTTTAGCAAAGAGGCCTGTGCCTCTCAGGACCGGCACGTTTCGACAGATTGAAATTTCTTTTTTGTTATAATTATTTGTTGGTATTTCTCCGCAGAGAGAGGATCATTTAGCGTCTGGTCTGGTGAAGTGTCTATTGAAAGATCAGCAAGTTCTTGGCAGGTATATCTGTGCTGTAAAATGAGTCACCACCATGGAAGCTCCCTCTAAAGCACTGAGTGCTTCTTGGAAGGACAACAGGCTTAAAGTGTCTGCTCTGCAAACTTTTTCTTTAGTAAAAATAATTTCCCACAGTGGGAATATATTTATTTGAACTAAAGGTAAATGGCCATGACATGCAGAAAGGTTATGCCCCACATGTGGCGTCAATTTCACATGCTTCGTGCCTGTTTACATCATGCCTCATGTGGCTGTCAACCTAACCTTAATGGCGCTGGATGACTGTCACTGTGATCTGGTGGATGCTTGGTGGAAGGGCATCACACCAGTGCAGTCAGTAGAGGGTCTGCTGGTGTATACCTGTTGCTTCCCCTGACTTTAAATTGAGTGAGTGAACTGCAAATGTGTTGAGGTGGTAGCACCATTGATGTATTGTAGTGCTTCTGCAGCACAAAAATCAATATGATGAGTTATTTTTTTCCAGATTTGTATTTACATTCAGGTTGACACACATTCAATTAAGTGCCCCCAAATCCCCCACAGCTCCTGTCCTGGTGAGAACCCTCTTGAATATATTTTTTCTCTGGAGTCGAAATGTCAACAATTTCAACTTTATTGTTGGCTACCTCAGCCTCATAGCATTAACCCATAGTAGTAACTGAAGACACAGTACTGTTAACACTCTCTTCGCCCTAGCCACATTATGTAATGAACAGTCAAAAAATGCTTCCTGCTTTTGATCTATGTTGCTCTGAACCTTTGACACATGTGGCACACTGCACTGTCGGTACACTTTAATGTTATTTGTACATTGCACCGTCTAATTTCTTTTATTATAGTTCTCATGAATGAATTTGCATAAAATCACACCTCATATGCAACTGTCTGGTAGGATATTTGTGAATATCCACACAGTACAAATTACTTTACATTCTCTATTTTCAATGATTATCTTGCTTAGATGTATTATTATTTATATGCGAGACACCATTTATTTAAAATGGATGCAGTTTCTGCTCATCTTTCCATCCTGTACCTGATCTATAATTTTGAAGGATTCCTGCTGGAAGTTACAATGCAAGCATGTAGAAGAACAGAAGTCTGTGGGCTATTGTTTTTAAAATGCTTCATATTATGTTGTACATTTCCAAAGTGCAGTTGCTGAGTAAGCAAGAGGAAGATTTCTCTCACCGTAACAGGCCTTGAAAAATCATAAAAATGTTACTAGACCTGCCGGTCTCGTGACTTAAATAATCTACTCGCCCTAATTATAATGCTCTTGACCCATAAACTGATTTCAAATTATGGGATTCTGGGCAAATATTTATTTCACTGAGCCTTTTACTGTAATAAGAAAATGAAAAGTAAACATCATTTTCCAAGATAAGATAAGCAGCAATTAGTAAAAAGACAAACTGACATTTGACCTATGTCTTTAAACAGACAGCAAATGTGTCAAGATATTGCCAAGATTTAAAGGTATTTTACATTTTTCATTCACTTTCTGAATGAACGGAATACCTGTTCCTTTCCAGGTTAAGTTTACTCTCCAGAACTGAGACAAGTAGGTCCTATAAGAGTGGGCGAGTAGATTTTTAAAAAGCCTGTTATGAAATGGGTTAGTGCTAAAAACCTTCATATACTACAAAGCTGTTTTTGATTTGCCAATGCGACCTAAAAATTATCATACCATGCTGAATTTGCTATTTTATTAATTGATATGCATAAATTGTATATAAAATCCCATGGGTTTTATGGATCAGGATGCTGTCAGTATTCTTTATGAGTTTGACACTTGGAATCTGGAGAAATTAAATTGCGTAAATGGGGATTTATGTAATGATTTATGATTCTGTATCTGAGCCTTCATGGCGAACTATGCACTTCTCTGTAATGTTTTTTATTAACAATTCTGTAATAATGTGTTAAACTATTTTTGATCTGGAACTCAGTTATTGAGATGTCATATTTTAGAGTTTGACTTTACTCTGCTAAAATTGAGTTAACCGGTGAGGTGAGTGGTCTGTGACTGATTAACAAGAGTTCAACAAGAGAAATCTCGGACTTGAACTGTCAGAGACAGAATTGGGGCTCACAAAACATTCACGTTCAGGAGATTATTGGGATTCGCACAGTTTCACAACATTTCTGAGAGGTGTGGAATTATATAACAAGTGTACAAATGTATAAGATGACTTGTTTCATCGAAAAAAGTATAATTAAGTAATAACATTAAAAAAAAAACTTATTTTCTTATAACTGCTGCAGGATGTAACACTGACACGCCACGAAGCATGAGAAAGCAAATACCATTTCAGACCACTCTGGGATGGAGATCCCCATACAAATCTTGAATTCCAGGTGGCAGACTAAACCTATGTCCATTCCAGACCACAACCTTGTTGTACAGGATTCATAGGGCTCATGCCCGGAAGCCTTGTGGACATTTATGATCAAGATATTCTTTGTGCCTTCAATTGTGGCCCCTAGTTTGATGTAATCTACTGAAGGCATCTCCCTTGTGGATTTGAGAGACCTCTACTTTTTCTGAGCAATCTCTAATGCCATCATAGTCTGAGGATTACTCTTTGCGGACCTATTGTTAGTAATCTGTGAAAATATTTTGGTAGACTATACTCTCTTCCTTCACGCTGTTTGTGTAAGATCCAAAAATTATATTATTGTTTGGGTTTGGATTTTATTGCAGGATTGAGTAGTTGTGTCTTCCATTGAGTTTGGACATTAATGTAGGACTGCTCAATATCTAGAGGATTAATCTCTATTTTTCCACCTGCATATTGTGTTTTCATAGCCTGAGTTAGGCATCTAACTTCTGTCAGCAATGGACCTTTAGTTCACTTAGTCCTTAGCTCTTCTTAAAGGTCAGCAATTACATCTTCTTGGGCTGTGATCAATAATAGTAAGTACATCCTCTGTGATTTGTAGCAACCCGTTTTCCTCTGTCATTTTGTCCTGTCCTATGTGGTTTGTTCCGTGAGTGGCAACAGAAAGCCTTTCATGCATCTTTTCATAATCCTTTCCCTTTCCTCTTCTCTTTCAAACAATGCTCACCCTCTTTGTTTTTGCATCATTGTCTGGGTAGTTAAAGATAATTGGGTGAGGCTCACTGCGGACACTGGAAATACTGCTGTAATGAATAGACAAACCCAAAGATGACACTCTTTGTGATGCTCACTGTATATAAGTTTTACTTTCCACAATGTTTGGGTCTTCTTTGAAATTTGATGTTCCCTGGGACTGTGAAGCACAAGAACAGCTCAGGTGAAGGTTTCTGCTGATGGTCCACAGTAAATTGCTCTGCTGTTGGTGGTATACTTGTTCTAGACTGAGGGTGGAGTTGGGACTTGTTCTTCTCCCCTTCCCCTTTCCTCGTCATATTGAATCATAGGCAAATCACAAGTGCGCCAATTACTTTCTGGTCATATTCATTACTCTTACTACACATCCTTCTCCCAGTACTTACATAAATAAATTGCATTGCCTTGCTAAAATCTACTCTTTACTTAGCAAACGTAAGGGGAAAACATTTTACCCTCATCAGCCCCTCCAGAGCTTTCCTCGGGCAAGGACCCTCCTACTTACAAGCTCACGAGAAACAGCCTGTTCTTCAACCCACCCTGTTATCTAAGCACCTGAGATTAGTGTCATCAATAGGAAAGAGAGGGTGGGTTGTAAGTATTGGAACAAAATAGGATAATTGGAGTAATGAAGATTATCTGTAAGTAATCAGCACATTACCCATTGGACCCACCTTGCCCCAGTCCTTACAAGAGAATGCTCCAGAGTAGTGATCTTATGACTTAAACTCATTATAAATACAAGGACTCACACTTGATGCAGCACGTCTATTTATGCTACGAATACGGCATTACTGCCAGTCATGAGCTTAATTCTCAGTTCCAGACCATAAGTACTCTGATCTATGTGCTTGTGATCTATTACATTGAATCTGTAATTTAATAAAACAGCAACTCAATTGAGTAATTACTGTTCTTACCCAACAACTCAGCATCGAAATGGAGGCCTTACATCCTAGTGTAAAAATGCCACAGTTTACAAAAAGACTGTCACAGTTTCAAGAGCAAGACAAGCAGATCTGAGCTGCTCGAGGCAAAGCTAATAGATGTCAGGATTTTACCTCTTCCGAAGAAGATGCAGGTAAAAAGGAAGAAAGAGATATATCCTTTTATTGGCTGGAAAGAAGAAACAATGTTAGCCCAAAAGTCCAGACCCAAATATCGTATAAATATGTCCTTAAAACTCTCAAGTACAGGCTTCAGCTTATAAATAAGCCAACTCGCTAAACCAGCGAACTGAAACAATGGCCACTAAAAATAGGAGACTTCAATGTTAGGAAACAAAACTCAGATTTACTATTATTTTGTGTTCAGTTTTGGTTCACAAAAGTGATGAAACCCAACGCAAAATAATTTAACCAGGAACTAAGCCACCAAAATCCACTCTGCATGGCTTGCGTGGTTTAATAATTACAAAGTAACACAATGCAGTGCACAGTCCCGCCTTGCATTGGGTAGGCAACACATGGGTGGATAGGGGACGACCCCTGCATCCACCCACATATTTTGTCACAAACCTAAATTTACAAAGATTTATAAACCTGGGTTTTGCACCAAAATGTGTGCATCTAAAGACAGAGATATAATGAGGAGAAATATCTTTATTTTTACTCATTACTTCCATCTCCATGTGTGCCTTCAGGTTTTCAACTATTTCTGGTGATAGTTTCAAAGGTAATCAGTCTGAAGCTCAAAGGAAGAGTGCAAAAAGAGAGAAGGAGAATCCTCCCGGCTTAAAGAGCTTTTCCTGGGTTATAAAGGGCAGACATTGGTTTGTAGAGCGGCGATTGTGTGTGTATAATAAAATAAGCTATTGTATGTAAAATAGCCCTTTGCCACAAAGGGCCCGAAGCACATATCAAAGAGCTTTGAAAGTGGCCTGTTTGGCAGCTGATGAAGGTTCATCAAATGAGAGGAGATTGGCTTGTGGTAGGACATGTTCAGAAGCAGCCCAGCGCCTGTGTTTTGGAGTTTGAGACAAGCCAAGAAAAAGAACATTCGCATGATCAATGTGGGAGGAGATAGGGTTCCTGTGAATGGTCATCGGGAGAAGAGGAAGGATTTTTCTTAATGTGCTCAGAATGCCAAAGCAGCAGGCAGTAAACGCCTGGAATTGTTGAGACATTCCAGCACTGGTACTGGGTATCTCATCCTCACCTTTGAGCTGAAGATTGCCTGCCCAATATATAAATAAGAAAGGCACATAAGCACACTGTATGAACTTTCCTCTTAGAAATGGATCACCGTCAGAACCCTCCTCATCATCTTCATACTCCAGAGATGGCCGGAAGAATGTGAAGATACAGAATGAGTCTCTAAAAAAGATCAAGGTGTAGGTAAGGAAATAAGGGAAATGTCCTTGGCCAGACTGTCTGACAGGGGAATATATTTTGCCTTCTATAGTGCCTCAGTAAGCGAAAGAATCAGGACCTGGATCAGGCTCTGTCAGATGTCAGTGCGAACAAAGTCCACATTGCATCTTTTCTCTCAATCTTTCATCAAATGCCACTCCTAAACCTAATCCCTAGGCTCCTTTTAAACTACCCTAGTTAGGACTCCTAAGTAACCACTTCTCTAAATGTATGCAGAAATCTGCACATCACTGCCAAACAAATATTGTAATATTTAACTCACCATATGCACTATTACCATGCCAAGGAAAACCTATTTACCTCAGTTCTCTGGCATAGGTCTATATTTTACGAATTTTACGGTGTTTGTGGTTGAGAGAAGAACTCTAGAGGCGGTTCTGTTAGTCCTATATTGTTTATAAAACAGCAAACACCTTCATGATCAGGTTTCTTATGAGAAACTGACCTGCTAGATCTCATTTATTAAAATAAAACTTACTGATTAGGTTAGTAGGAAAAGACTGGGGAGGACCCCAAAACTGCCTTGTTTGTGCCCCACACTCAGGGATGCACCTTTGTCGTGGCATGGTGGAAAACCTGTCCTCGGCGCTCCAGAGTCAGACACTGCCTGTTCATCTGCTTCACACTTCTGCTTAATATTCCAGGAGGCTTATTTTTTAATTCAAATTCCGGTCCTGGAATATTTCGGGGAAAAATAAAATATCCTATGCATTTTAAGAAAGTGTTGAAAAGTAGTAATTTTACATTGTGGAAAATATTGCCCCAAGGGTGTCGAGTAAGGTAAAACCTAAGAATACCATCTTCTCCCCTTCTGCCCTATGCTCACCTACCCAAGTCAGCAGAAGGCACAACAGGTACTGGAAAAACAGGACCATTAAACCAGCATTTAACCAACATCTGAACCAGTCTAAACCATAATAAGCAATAACTGTGAAAGCAGACACCACCAATGATAAACAAGAAAAAAAAGAGCCTGGACAACAAATGACAAATCTAAAACAAAAATAAGCCTGGCTTTATCTGAATGCAAAGATGCCTGCCTGCTAAAGCAGACACAAAGAAACAGGATGTGTAGAAGGAGGGGCTAACTTTTATGGGCTCGTAGGTTTGAGCTGGTTGTAATAAACAGCTGCCTATACCATGCAGGACTGTTACCACTATCTTTATCACATAGTTAAGTGCCACACAGGTAAGTATTTGTACCTTTACCACACAGTACTCTATCAAACAGTAAGTATTATTTTTTAATAACATACTTTTTAGGTTATTTTAAAATAAGTGATTTAGATTTGGGAAGAGGCATAGGGAGGTAAGGGAATTTTAGGGTTTAGGGATGTTAGAGGTAAAGGGAGGCAAGGGTGATTTCAGGATTTAGCGATGGGTTGCAGTAAAGGGAGGTAAGAGTGATTTCAGGGATTGAGATTGGGTAGACCTAAAGGGAGGTAAGAGTGATTTTAGGATGTAGGGATAGATAGATGTAAAGGGAGGTAAGAGCCAGTTTAAGGTTTATGGGTGAGTAAAGGTAAAAGGAGTAAAGGATGAATATAGGATTAAGGTTTGGTAGATGTAAAATTAGGCAAGTGTGATTTTAGAGTTTAGAAGTGGATGGAGGTAGAGGGAGGTAAGTGTAATTTTGGGGTTTGGGGTGGGTAGAGGTAATAGGATATAAGGGAGATTTTAGGGTTCAGGAGTGGGAAGAGGTAAAGGGAGGTGAGGAGTAAAAATACAGGGTGGGTGGGAGGTTCCCCCCAAAAACAGTACATGTATTTTGGTTATGTTATTAGCAAACCAAAAAATCCATCTAAAATTAAAACCCCGGTCCTAACTATAACTACATAGTGGCAACTGAAAAAACAAAGGATAAAGTAATATTATATTTAGGTGAAAATGTCACTGACAATGTAATGTTTTAAACAAAAAAAACACTGAAATTCACGAGTTTTAACTTTTGACCTAAAGTAACTATAACTTTCTTCCCAGCCTTCCAATGTTGTCATCAATTGTCATTTTAGATGTTGCAGTGATGCCATCAATGGTGTCATAGAACATGTTATGCATGATGTAATATGTGAGGTAATAAGCAATACATAGCGAGGGCACAAACTTGTAAATGTCAGTGTTTTTTTTGTTAATATGGAATTCTTCAACTGACATTGCTGACATTGTCACCTAACTATAATACCACTTTAATCTTTGTTTTGTCAGTGAATTTCTGATGTCTTTTGTGATGTAATGTGAGATCTAATTACCCTTCATAACTATAGTGTCACTTTGGTCTTTGCTTTTTTCAATGAATTTCTATGGTGTTATTTAATGCATAGTATGATCTTTCTACCATACCTAACTATAACGTCACTGGCTTGTGATGGACAAGCCCTGCACCCAACCCCACCGGGGGAGGCCAACCCCACCACAGAGCCAAACAATGAGAACACTCATAAAATACAATGGGGTATCATATTAAATATTGCAGGTCGACTGGCTTTCTCAAGGTGTCATTACATCAATATATAAAAGGCAGGCAAATTGACTTTGTCAAGAGCTGACTACTTCAATATACACAGCAAGCCTTTTGTCTTTATCAAGAGGTCATCACATCATTATATGAAGGCAAGCCTATAGGCTTTGACAAGGGGTGGCCATCAATATAAAAGGCAAACCTATTGGCTTTGTCTAGGTGTCATCACATCATTAAATGAAGACAGTCCTATTGGCTTTGTTAAAAGATGACCACATCATTATATACATGCCTTTTGGCTTTGCCAGAGGGTGGCCACGTCAATATACAAAGAAAGCCTACTGGCTTTGTCAAGGATCACTATACTATTATATAAAGGCAAACCTATTTGCTTTGTCGGGGTGACCACATCCATATACAATGCAAGCCTATCTGCTTTGTCAACGGGTGACCACATCATTATACAAGACAAGCCCATTGGCTTTGCCAAAGAATCACTACATCATTACATAAAGGAAAACCTACTGGTTTTGTCAAAAGGTGACCACATCATTATATAACACAAGCATGCAGGCTTTGTCAAATGATGACCACATCATTATGCAATGCAAGACTTTTTGCTTTGTCAAGGGGTGACCACATCAAGATATGAAGGGAAGTCTATTGGCTTTGTCAATAATGTTAAACACCGTTAAAATCTTTCTTTTATACTCCTTTAGCATTTAATGCAGTCATACGACCACCTACAAGAGGTCCCTGCAATTAGGCCCGAGTGGAAATATAATTCCACTTGTGGAATTGGCGGAATATTGGTAACTCCGCGTTACACTTGTAGCACCGAGTCCCTGCTAAATTCCGCCAATCGGCACGTGGCTGAATTATTCTGTCATTTGCACCTCTCAGGTACAAATCTCCAATCCATTCTCAAATGCGAATGGGTCCCTATTTGTAAAAGTTGATAAAAATATGTTTTTGGAGTATGAAGTAGGCCTAAAAGGTTTGTGAAACGTTTCATTTTTTTTGCAAACGCAACTTGTTTTTCCTTAAGGATGGAGCTTAATTTAAAAAATGATGGTATTTTTAAAAGCAATCACAGACATGGTGGTCTGCTGACCCCATGATGCCACCATCCCCGTGGTGACAACTAATTTTACTGGGTGGCAATTTGCAACCTACCAAATATTGAGGTAGGTGGAATTACGATGCACTACGATTCGGTATTTTGTGAGGTGACCTAATAGTGCATAGTTTGCTTCAAAAAATTCTATACGTTCTGTATTAGTAAGTGCACAAATTATGAACACTTTTACTGAATGCATCTGGCCCTAGATGCTGCAACATAGTCCTGCAGCTGCAAACTCAAGACTCATCTTTCCCAGCCTTCTCTTCCCCAGTTCTTCCAGACTTCTACCTGTGGCGAATCCCTAGGCACAACCAAATTTCAAATGAGTGTCATAGCAATTTTCTACCACATCCCACACCATAACATCAATTCAATATAAAATACCATCAGACTAGATAGGCATTGTGGTGAACGGAAATTGATTATTGTGATATGCTGCTCAACCTAATTCAGTCCCAAATGTATGTTCTTTCCTTTGTGAAAAGAAATGTCTTGCAGTTTTTATGCATAACATTAAATTGTTGAAAGATGCTCTCTAAAGCATTAAATCAGTGTTTTGTGAAGAGCTTTTTCACACCAGCGTGCCTTCAGTGCTCATCATGTCTTTTCTTTTAAAGTCGACTGACATTCTCGTTTGCTTCCTACCCGCAGAGATATTTTTCTGTAAAATCAAGGCTTTTGGATTGAGTTGAATTGTGGAGTCTCAGGCACTCACAAATTACCGCGTACAATAATTGCAGCACTTGGCAAGCTTTTAGACAAAGTATTGAATGTTGTGCTTCTCCTCCTTTAAATATATCCCTTAACTCTGACGCATATTATAACTTTGATTTACCAAATGAAAGAGTGTCATCGTTGGAACTCGCGTTTCTTTTAAGCACCTGTTCTCAGACTTCTGGGTTAGTGAGATAAGCTATATGGCTGTGAGAATTTTCTCTGATTTTCATTGGCTGATTAAAGTAAGTTTTTATGATCCCCCAAAATGTGATTGTTTTACCAGGAAGCCCCAGTGGTACAAAGTAGATCCCAATCAGACTCACAGGCAATGTAATAAATTCCCTGAAGGGATAGCAGTAGAGATCAAATTTCAATGCACAGACGGAGGACCAAAAAACCCAAAATCCACTGCTGACATTTAGGGATCGAGCGCTGAGGAGGGCGGGGGACAGTGCTTAATTGGAGCTGGTTGTTTCCAGTGCTCGGCACCAGCACTAAATTGGTTTCGGGTGCTCAACACCGGCACTTAATTGTCATTACCACACTTATGACAGTCTGCCACATGATGGTGCTGCTCATCTAATTTAGAGATGAGCAAAACAATGGTTGTTCATGAACATAATATATAAAAATACTAATAGCTGCCTCCCCAGGCCTTCCTTTAGCTTTGGGGATCTGGAATAATCTGAACTTTCTCACTTGCAAGCAAGAGAGATGGTTAGTAGTTGGTTTGGTACCGTCACTGGCAGCGATGATGGGGTAATGGGTGATAAAAGCTGCAGTGGCCTCCTGGTCAGGGCCCTGGCACCTATTATTTTACAAATTAAGCACTGGGCTGGGAGAAAATGTCCCCCACTGCAGTACAGAGTGGGGAGAACAACAGAGGGTTTCCTCTGTTGTGGTTCACTCAAAGGATGAAAGAGAGAAACACCAATCTGGAGGGGAACCTTCAGAGACAAATGACAAAAAAGGAGAATGCTGCTGCGAGGCATTGCTAACTAATCAAAAATATGTATTTAAATTGCAGAGTAATGCTTTGTTCCATGGCCATCCAATTGAAAACTATGGGCAGTGTTCTTCAATGGACAGAAGGCGTGTCATAAATGTTTATATTCTGTACGACACAATCCATTTAAAAAATAAGAAAACAAATGTTGAACTAGAGAAAAACCCAAACTGAGATAAATTATTCCTAGCTGTATTAAAAGTTTAAAATGAAGGATGTCAAGGGTGATGCAATGGGTACAGGAGTGCATGGAAAAATAACAGTGAAATGTCTAAATGGTGAGGCCCTACTTTTTGGGGTAGTAAAATTTGATGAGGAGAATTAGACCTTTGACTGCTATACATTAGAAATCAACCTATAAATGAGCAGTCAACCCTCTAAAGAATTGTGGTTGCTCCTTGAGTATGGTTTCACACCCCTCAACTAATAACACAATTACTTACACTTGGCATGTCACATGTATGCTTTTTAAGGTCTGGCATGACAGCACAGCTGTCAGCAGGCAATTGTGTGAGAATAACATGCAGAGAGACTTTGGCTCCCTCTATATGTTGGGAGCCAGGAGTACATTTTTAATTGGGCAGCATTTGTGTGCTTCCACAAAACAATGATTGACTTCCACTCAGGTGTGATCCTTTGTTCAATTTATCCAGTTGCCTGAGCTTGAATTTTCAAGGGCTTACATTTGACACCGTACTACTATTAAAGTGTCTTAGATAACTAGATAATTTATACTGTTTTTCTCCAGTTGCAGCACCGTCAGGGAAAAGGTCAGTCATTACCCTGCATAGATTTTTATGTCTTGCTTGACAGTGCAATTGTCACGTGATCATATGTGATCAACACAAAATCACTTTCAGGTTCCTTCCTAAAAATGGGATTTGGCTCCACCCACATGTTGGTCCCCCTGAGTTTAGGATCTGATTAGCCCAAATATGTGTGTTTCCACTAAAACCACTGTATGTATTACAATTTTGGAGTCGTAGCAAAGTATATACTTGATGCGGCAGGACTGAGCTGGTTATGGTGGCAAATTAAAGATTACTATAGGCTTAAAGTACTTATTAATATATGCTCTGATAAAGGCACTAGGCCTGACTTGTTTATTGGGAAAGCCATATGTTAAAGTTAATAGGCATGTAGGTGTAGATTGTTCTTACTCTGAATTCTAGCCTACGAAAAGATATTTTATCACAATGAATATCAAAGAATTACCATAGTAGGCGAGAGTTTTGATGTGGCCACCCACTCTGGCAAAACCTTGGGGTTGTTTTACCATCTGTAATTTTGTACATATTTATAACTTTATAAATATATACTTGATAGTTGCCAGCATCTGTACACTTCGGTAAGCCTGGGATATATATAGCCTCAAGACACTGGTAAAGGGGGGAGGTTGTATCAGTCATTGTAAAAGTTACATCCGATTTTTTAAAAGTGATCTCTTTATAAGCAAATGTTATGGCAAAGCAAGTAGGCATTATTTACTTATTGTGGAAAATATGTGTTTAAGGCAATCCGCTATTAAGAGTGGATTCTAATTACACAGTGCTATGCATTTTGTTACATACAATTTCACCTATTAATGTAGTAGGCTAAGGTTTTGGTGCAAGTGACCCACCTTACCTAATTATGGGGATAGATGATTTGCACTATTGTAATCATATTAGACTCTAATAGTAGGGATATTCTAGTGTTTTGAAAATTGCATTTTGTACATATTTGTAATTTTATTATGGTGTACTAGATGGTTGCTTGGTGGGATTTCTGATGAGCCAATGCAGTAGGTCTGAGTTGGTTATGATGACAAGTCATTGATAACGATTAAAGGCGTTATTCTTTTAAATGAAATATTGATTGTGGACACCTGCTGCTATGTTTAGTTTTTTATTGCGCATAAATGCCTGAAGCGTTTAGAAGGTAGCACGTTTTATTTTTTCTATTTGTATTCTTTCAATTTATCATGCATATATTTCTGGGTTTGGTGTACTTTAGTAGTTGTTCTACATAGGGTGAACGGTAGGTTGAGTCAGCTGACTGAAGAATGGATGAATGAGTGCAAAGATGAGTGACAGGGTGCATGTATGATAACTTATTGAGTGTCTACACTAATCAGTGACAAAAAAGGCATTTCATTCATAAGCCAGACCTATTAGCATTGCCAATGCTTGTTGACAAAACTAGCAAACACAGTGTTAACACACACATAATCTATGAGGAGTCACCTTGAATTCAAACACACTTTTTGAGCCAAAAGAGAAAAAGAGGCCCTGATGAAGAGATGCCTTGTATGCCTTGTACTGCAGTACTACTGCGCTAAGGATGACATTACTAGATTATATTATACCTCCAAGTGCACAGAAATCAGAAGAAGAAATGTGGATACATGCTTTCAGTACTTCACCTTATAATTCACTTTTCACAGTACACATATTAGCATAGGCAAACTGCATGGTAATTTGTGCACCAAGCTAATAGATACTTACAATCAACAGTATAAGCACTAATTTGCTTTGTTATCCTGTCAACTACTTTACCCTCAATTATTTTTCATACATCAACAGAGTTGTTCAATTTGTTTTAAAGGACACGTTTGTTTGCGTTGAAAAAAAACTGCCAAAACTAACAATGAAAAGGGCTGTGCCTAAAGGCCAAAAACGTTATGCCCAAAAGCCGCAGGATATAATAGCCATCCCTTTGAGATCAAATGTCTTTAAATGATTTTTATACATCATTGAGCCAGGTCCTGCACCAGCCATGGATGCAAGTCCAGGGCTGTTTCTCAGTTAGACCATTGGACAGGCCCAGCTACACATGGACTAGAATGCGCAAAGGCGGGTTGGATGCACATTTGATTGAGCCTTTGTTGGATTCAGGGTGTCAGAGATTGTTGTATATAATTCTTTAGGTAGAACATTTCTGCATCCTCAAAAGTTTACATTGTATATAAAATAACAATTCTTTAGTACAGTATTAGGAAGTCTAACCTATTTTTAGAGCTAAGATAATAGACTGCCAGTGCTTACATTATTATTGACTTAAAGGTTTCAGGATAAAACACTAAAGACTCATGGATAAAAACTTGCATGTCAATGATAAATCTCTTGTAAGAATTGTATAATGCAGTGTTGTTACGGCATAGCAAACCCTAATTGATCTGAGTATAAATATCTACATTTTTTCATTGTTTTTCAGTTAGATATAATTTGTCTCAACTGATATCGAACTTAGGGCCATATGTACAAAAGCATTTTTACACTCAGAAATGGTTCAATTGGTAGACTTGGGCGGTTTCCGACAGCAAAAATGCTTTTCCATCCGTACAAAAACACAGATTGTGATTCAGTAACAGGTTACTGAATCGCAATCTGTGTATAGCGATTTGGTATTTGGAAGGGGCGTGTTTAGGACATCTTTGGTTGACTAGAGTGTGAGCCCTGATCAAGCAGCAACCACAATCCTTGTCATTTTGAGGCACAAGCAAAACCTAAAGTAACATGTGCTGAACCCCCTGGTAGCTTGGCACACAGCAGTCAGGTGTAACTTAAAAGCACTGTGTAAAGTATTTGTGCAACACTTCAAACAGTGATAAAGTTAAACCACTACACAAGGAGAATCCCACACCAGTTAATAAAAATAGAGCTTTGTTTAATAAAAATAACAAGATCAAAACAAACAAAAATACAATTAGAAGAACCGGAGATGTAATTTTAAAGATTTTAGAGCAAATTGCTTCAAAAAGCACAAACTTCCAACTGTGGCTATCAGGTTGTGCCAGATTGGGAATAAGTCACAAGTTCGGGCTGACCGCGATGGACCGCAGGCAAGCTACAGGGACCAAGTTAGGCTTGCTGAACACAGCACCTCAGATCTTGGTTGTAGAGCGTTGCGAGTATCCACATCGGAGATGCGTCACACAGCTGAAGCGATGCTTCAGTTCCAAGATGCAGTGAGGCCGCAGTGCAAGGTCCTGCATCATTGTCGAGGATCCCACCGATGAGGGCTTGTGATGCCAAGGTCGGCTTTGGGGATGTGTTGCGAAGTCAAGGCGATTCATCTGAAATGCGGTATCCATCATCGTCACAGAGACTGCCGTTGAAGAAGGATGCAAGGGCCTGCGCCGAAGATGTATTGTGCAGCTGTGGCTCTGATGGGCTGTGATGCAATGCAAGTCTTTTGCAACAAGTCCAACGCATGCACCAGCGGTGATACATCGGTTCTACTAGGGTTTGCACCATGCAGCAGAGGAGATGCATCAGGTCTGTTGGATCCACAGATGCTGGTAGAGCACCTTAGGCCCACTTCCAATAGCCCCCCACTTACAAGGGTCCAGGATCTGGGGTGGCACCACTTTGCAGGGTAGACTCACAGATGACAGAGTCCAGGCCCAGGGGCAACGTGTTTGGAAGCCTGTTGTGTCCCAGAGGCATTAGATCAGGGGGGCAGCCAATTAGCCTTTGGAGTCACCCTGGGTTCAAGAGATGCAGGTCCAGTTCTTCTCGCCCACGTAAGAGGACAGCAGCCAGCCAGTCAGCACAGCACTACAGGGCAGCAGTCCTTCATAGTAGAAGTAGCAGAGTGGCAGTCCTTCCAGCAGTAGAGCAATACGTCTTCCTGGCAGTGTATTCACAGGTTTAGAAGTGTACTGAAAAGTTGGTGTCTGAGGTCCATTATTTATACCCAGATAAACCTCTGGAGTGGGCAGATGCTTCTAGAGGCATGCCTTTGAAGTGCACAGGCAGGTGCGCAGGAGCCCTGCCTTCCTAGTCCTGGCTCCAGGCTAACTACAGGGGGTATGCAGCCTCTGTGTGGAGTCAAGACACAGCCTATTCAAGTGTAAATGGGACTAGGCCTAACAATTCCCTCTCCTTTTTCCAGTGATGGTCCATCCAGTATCACCTAAGCCCATTGTATGTGTCTATCTAGGAGGAATACACAAATCCCAACTGTCAAC
Organism: Triturus cristatus; assembly: GCF_964204655.1. Classification (NCBI taxonomy): domain Eukaryota; kingdom Metazoa; phylum Chordata; class Amphibia; order Caudata; family Salamandridae; genus Triturus; species Triturus cristatus. The sequence continues at coordinate 135,936,272 of NC_140589.1, read as the reverse complement.
TACATCGAGTCATGTGATCCTGAGACAGACTACAGGCACTATATGGCTAAGTCAGGAACATGCCTAATTATTAAAGTTTACTTTATGAGGCAGGGCAACCAACCAGTTTTCGGTACAGCCCACGCCTCAGGATATAAATTATACATTACCTGAGTTTCAAGTGAGTGGTTCTGCAAGAATTGCTTGTTGCACAAGACATCTGTTGAGCCTCTCGTATAGGACAGCCTTAACTTTGTGGCAAGTACTCGCAGATTATTTTTCTCCTCAACACTGAGCCCTGATGATGGTCTCGTGGACATGTTGTGCCTCCTGAGAGTGAAACATCAACTTCTGTCCTCTATAACGTTATCAATGTCACCGTATGGTGTTTTCAGTCCTTGCTCAAGAGTTGAAAGATGTTGTTTTAAATCATATGGACTGTGGAATTATGAACCTATTACGTTAGGAGGATTGTTGTACTTTCTTAGATCCCCACATTGAATAGACTTTATCCAATTATGGGGATCGTAATGTGGTTTCAGTGTTGCCATACTGTTGTACTGCTGCATATTATGAATATTTACACTGAAACTATGGGGGATATTCTCAAGAACGTGTGATAACCATCGCAAAATTAGCTTAACGCAACTCTTCACATCGCAGTCTATCGCGGGAAAATAGCTACGTGTTAACGTGGTATTCCCAAGCCGGCGGCACCATGCGATAGTCTCACGACAACGCGTCAAATGATTGCACTAAAATCAATGCGACTCCACAAAAATGCGAAACACCAATGCAAAAAAAATTGCAATGCCCCAAATTGCGATACAAAAATCAGAGACAACCAGCCACAGGCCTGCAATTCCCATGCGGGAAAATGCACTATAAAAGCAACAAAAAAAAACACCAAAACCAAAGCAAACTGCGTAGCACCATGGATGCACCCAGACCGAGTGCAGAGGACAACCCGAACCCTACAAGCCCCATGGAGGACCAGCCAGGGACCCCGTGTTCGGGGAAGGGCAAGGAGAAGAGGAAGATGAAGACAGGGTTCAGTACGCAGGAAGACCGGATCATCGTCACAGAGGTGACAGAACACTACCAACAACTGTTCGTCACCTCCACTGCGTCATTGGCAACACAAACGGAGTACATCGTCACCAACTTGAATGCAGTTGGAGTATCGAGGAGGTCAATGGAGGAGGTCAAGGGACGATGGCATGAAGTGCACAGCCAAACCAAGGAGAAACTCGCTGCCAACAGGAAGGCAGTAAAGGTGACTGGAGGTAGGAGTCCTGCGCCACCGGAGGAGCTGTATGAGCTGGAGGAAATAGTGGCCATAGTCATCAGTGTGGAGACGGTGCAAGGAGTTGGGGGTCTGGACACAGCTCGATATGACCTGACCCAACAGCAACAGGGTGAGTAACGACCAGGGACTGGGAGGATGGCGGGAGATGGGCACAATAGCACACATGCACAATCATGTGCAGCACACTGCACACCCACAATGAGTGTGGAACATGTCTCTGATACCCTTGGCACACTGCAGCACACATAGAAACACCAATTAGGCCGTGTCCACAATGTGCACAAATGGGCCCTCTTCTGTATCACCAATGCCACAACATACCCATGCACAAGTGCTGAATACAGAAAAGCAGCAGCTCTGTGAGCCACGAAGACAATGCAAGTGACACTGCATGACAGATAGCACGGCTGCAGTCACAATACATGACATGGTGCACAAGACGACTTTGAGGTGGCTGAGTGTGGACCACAGCCATAAAGGAGCAGGTCACACTCTGACACATCCACATGCACCTACAACCCATGACATCAAAAACACATCTGCAGACAAATAATGCACAAGAGTGCAAAAACCATCCAACAGCACAAATGAGCCAATTCGCAAACATCCCAGCACCCGAAAAGCACACAAGTCAAAGGCACACCGACTCAAAGGGATAAGGGGCCGCAAAATCAGAGCTGCAGGGAAGACTCGCCAGCATTGCAGCGCACACACATAGCAATCACAGTACATCAACATTGACGGCAATGGCGTACAAAGTGCAACCCATACACCACAGGGCAGAGGACACAACTGGTACCGCTCGTGCGTAGTAACTGGCCAATCACATCTGACATTGCATGACACTGTGAGATGATAATGTACGAGTACAACCTCACATCTATCATGTAGTCGAAATGTCCACTGTCTCCCATCAAATAGCTAGCTTCACCAAAACAGCCAAAATGTACACTGTCATGCAGTCTGAATGTAAACATCTCCAATGCGTGAACATACATGGAACACACTGTTAACCTGCATCTCCCCGTTACATTGCAGATGGACAATCAACAACTCCTTCAGAGCAGACCACACATCTCTACAGTGATGATGAAGAGGACACCCAGCACATTTGCCCAGACACCCTCCAACGGCTCGTGGACAGCCTCCGCACCCCACCCCCAGGAGCAGGGCAGCCCAGCTGCATCGCGGTGACCGCACACCCTGCACAGACCACACAGCAGGAAGCACACACCACCACGGCTGGCTCACAGGACCCCCGCGACCAACACATGGAAGTCCAATGCCGTGTGTTAGGGTGCCAGGCGAAGATGGCTGATCAGCTGTGGGTGGGGTTTGACCTCATGGCAGCCAAACTCGATGCCATGAGTGGGTGTCTGAGTCCGATCAGTGACCACTTACGGTCCCTGACAGACACCCACTGTCCGCACCATGCTCACTAACAATCCTTGGCTGACCTCGCCGGGGCCATTACTTGGATACAAGAACTGTCTAGTCAGACAGGCTCCAGCGATGACAGCACAGAGTTGGCACAGATGTGGAGGACAATGGAGACCATGGAGCCGATGCAGGTTGGAAGTAGGGCTGCCACGGCTGAGCACCAGCAAGATGTAGCTGGGATCTTCCATGCCTTGCAGATCCTCATCTTGCCATTGCTGCCACAGAGCCTGTCCCAGTTAACTGCTTCTGGAACTTCAACACACACATTTGCGCCCCTGATGTGTCATTGGCACACAGTAATGCAGCCCTATCACCTTTGCACCCTTATGTGTCAGTGCCCCACGGTGATGCAGCCATAACACCACCACACACACCTGACACACCGGACACAGAAGACCTCTCAGAGGAGTAAGACGTGGAGGGTAATGACTGTGTGAGGAAGGAGGCAGTAGCATCCGTACACGCCACATGGCCTGTCCCTGCCTGGTTCAGCCCTAAGCATCATGCCTTGGAACAACACCTCCCACTGTCCCCCGGAACACTCAGCGACATTTACCTCGACCCCGACATGGCCTGCCATATCTGCTGTGGTACTAATGACACAGCAATCCGGCTGTGGACTGCTCTTCCTCTTCAGATTAACCTTGCATTCCCCCAAGGACTCTGGTTGGCCCACCACCGGGCAACCACGTTAAGTGGGCTTGAACTGGCCATGTACCCCTCCAACTCCGACACTCCCCAGAATGTGAATAAAACATTCCAAATCAGTGATTTCACACAGATCTGTCATGTCTTTGTTCACTCACGTATACAAGTATGGATGAATGTAGGGACATTGTACAAAAAGGTACACCCTGGTAAATGTCATCAATGCGCATGTTTGACCCAGACCCACATGGTCAATTAGATGACTGTGAAGGTGTGAACTAGCTGTGGCCTCATTGCACTTGAACAACAATCTCGCAACCCCCCAACGTAGTCCCATGTCCATGTATTATATAGGGCTGTGTGTGGAAATTTCAAAATCGGTCGCACACCTGAAGTAGTGTCCCCCATAGCATGTGGCTACAGAACATCTCTTCGCATGACCTACTGACACACATCAGTGTGAACACAGTCTGTTTCAATGGATCACATTGATCCACATGGCAGGAAGTTGGACACCATACTCACATTGCTGAAGAGCACAGGTCTACCAGCAACTATCACAAACACAACGTCTGGCTCATAGAGGTGGAGCTGCCAATAGGGATTCACCACCAATGTATATGTGGCAGTCTGTCCCTCCCTGTGTACGGACAATGCTCATTGAGGCACAGGATTTGTCATATTAATCAACACTCTTCACAGTTGTACACTGGTGAAGTTGTGTAGACTTTATTAGCATGTGTGTGTCAGTACGGGCAAGGAATGGGCCACAACAGGCAGACAAATGCTTAAGACACTTATAGGCAGAATGGGAACGTGTCGAGGTGCAAAAAATGTGGAGGCAAAAATGAACACATTTCCTTGCGGATGGCAACGGTCTCAGCCCACCTTGCATTGCTGGTCGAGTCATGTGATGTTTGGCGTCTGCTCATTGCCCCGTGTCCGGGGCCACAACTCACAGCCCATGGGATCTGCATGGAGCTGTACCACCGGACTGCGCAGACTGTGTGCTATGCTGACAGTGAGCAGGTGAAAGGGACCAACGAGGTCACATGTCGTGCTACATTGCCATGTGTGTAGTCTCCCTCCAGCAGTATGTCAGATTTAGGAACGTTGCCAAACGACGCTGTGTAGCGCTGCCCATGGGGCTGCATCACCTTGCACAGGTGTGTAAAAACACGCGTAGGTGCACGCACATGCATTCTGAGTCTGGGCGAATGCAGACATGTTCACTGTTGTCCTGGGATGTGTGACCATTCCTCCACGATGCAACACGGTGTTGGGACCTGTGTGCTGGGTATCAATCAGTTGTGGGAGAGCCAATTCATGGACTGGTCCAGACAGATGTGCTCCATCCACGACATTTCACCAATCCGCAACACAGCCTAATAGGGGAGCGCCTCAATGTGGTCACTGCAAACGGTGACTTGTTCAATCTCCCATCCACTACTGCCAGCACAAACGCCACAGATCAGGGCATCCCATGCACGGGTATCCCGGTTGCACTCCTTTTCGTGGGCCAACAGGGGGCGCACACACAAGTCATAATCCAGTTCAGCTACCGTTGTGTTGGATAGGCAGACCTCCATGGGCCACTCGAATGTGCATGATTGACAGTGGAACCAGGGCTGGACGTATGTGACGTACGCAAGCCGGAAACTCAGGCGGTAACTGATTTGCAAAACTGCCATTGGCAGAGCTCCCAACAGATGTAGCATTCGTGCATGGTACAGTTCCACGAGACAGGGGTTATGCATGTGCCTGGGATTGCCTGCCATTGCGTTTGTTGGTCTCGTACCACCGGCACTCCTCAGACCGGCGGCAGTTCTGTGGGCGATATGCCACAGCTCAGAGTCGTATGTGTGTTCAACATTTGGACGTATGGGTTGTTTTTTACCAATGTGTCAGGGGCATCCCATGCAGGTGTAGCTCGAGCAGGGACAAGTGTATGTGGGGTGTGGACATGTTGGTCTTTCATTAGCGCAGTTTGTGGTGTGGAAGTCGTCAGAGTCTGGTATGGTATCTCACTCATGGGATGCCGGGCACATTGAAGGCCAAGATCGGAGGTTCGGATGGCCTTCCTCCTTGTGTATTGAGACAAAGGAGCTTTCTGACTACTGCTTGCATTTATGGAATGTGATGTGGCCTTCATGCTGAAATTGATGCCAGGACTTAGATTTAGGGTGCACCAATTGCGAGACACACGCAACAGTTGGCATGTATGAGCCAAGGGCCCGATTGTCCTTGCGCTCCTTGTTCGGTCTCTTTCTCTCTCTTTTCGTCTCTCTCTCTCTGTCCTTTGATGAGTGCCTGACACATCTTCTTATCTTGGATATTGTCTTACAGGCTGTAACTTACAGATTGCTCAGGGTTGACCCACCATGACTATTCCAAATAGTTGTTTTGAGACAAATTTGATTGGAATATTTTGTTTGGACTTTCAATGGTGAATGATTGATTCTGCTTTTTCTGTACTCGCATGACTGTTGTGATTCTGCTGCATCAGCCGAATGATTTTGTTCATGATTTTGTGACGTTGATGTGCAATCTCTTGGTCCAGGGGAGGTGGGGGGTGCCAGGGTAGGGCCCGGGGGGGAGAGGTGGGGGGTGGACCGTGGCGGTGGCGGTGGGTGTTGTGGCTCCAGACTGCATGATGAGTAGCTCCATGGCATCTGTTGTTCTTCAGGTGTGGCTCTGGGCTGTGCCCCCTTTTCTGGTGCAGGTTGTCGTCTGACTTTGCACCAGATCAGAGTAGGTGTTAGTTACCTGCTGCTAATGCGCCTTATCGTCTGTTTTGTGATCTTATCGCAGATCTGGCTGGTCGTTGAGAATTTTGCGGAGTGGTTTTGTCGGAGCTTTTTGCTTGGGAATGCCTACTCTGCACATCATTAGTGATAGTTGCTGGGGTCATCCGTGGCAATGTCTTATGCGACTGCTATCGCAGGTAAACTGGTGGTATCGTCTGTTAGCACCAGCTTGTGAATGGGGCGATGAATTTATCGCGACTTTGGCTGAGATAAAATGCCGATAACTTGTTGATAGATCCTTCAGAATATGACCCTATGTTTAATGAATATGATGTTATGATGAAGTATTCTGTATAAATACATTTGTGTTCATATCAATATGTCATTGGTACAGTGCCTGAGTGATTTACTTATGTGATGCATCAGAATCGTTTTTTATGACTAATAGAAAATCAAGTTAAGCATAAAAAATTCCTCCGGGAATATTTTTGCTTTTGTAGATTACTTTCTAAAAGTGGCATTTTCAAAAGTGGTTGTTAAAATCTGACTTCACCCTAAGCTAGGATTTTTCATTGTGCCTATACCGACTGGTTTTGACTACACGTGAGCAGATGGACTTTTTTTCATAAGAATTTGCATATATACAGCATTTGAGAAGGGACTCTATTTTTGCCGACTTCCATGCTAATAGCACATATGACGCCCTGAGGAAGCCCCAGGCCAGAAGCCAATGTGAGGGGGCGAAACAAGTGTTGGCTGTTAAATGTTTCTTTTTGTTTCGGGGATATATGACCCGTCTCTGCTGTGCATGACTCGGAACCTTCAAAAGAGTCAAGCATCATAGTACTATTTAAGAAAGCAATAAATTGGGATTTTTTCCACAAAAAGAGTCAATACTTTGAATTGTTCTGACATTATCTAAAGCCTATGATTTTTCATTACAATTCCAAAGGCACCAAACATGAACTGGTCACAGGTTCTCATTTGGAAATTACACTTAGAAATTGTAAAAAGCTAACTCTGATGTTATCCAATGGGAGAGGTAGGTCTTGTGGTATGGGAAAACGATTTTAAGAGTTTTCATTACCAGGACACGTAAAGCTTAAAAATAGATGTCCAACTTTTTAAATACACTGCACTTTTCCCTCTGGGCTCTCCAGTACCTACCCTAGGGGACTTATGATTAAAGGTTTATTTTGCCAGGTTAAAATGGTAGTTTAAAACTATGCACGCAGGCTGCACTGGCAGACCTGAGACAAGTTTAAAGTCCTATTTATGTGGGTGGCACAATCAGTGCTGCAGACCCACTTAGTTGCATGTCATTTACAGGCCATGGACACAGATAGTGCAGCTTACTAGGGAATTGCAAGGAAATTAAATATGCCAATTGGGTTTAGCACGTGTAATGTGTTTTAAGCGGAGAGCACAAGCACTTATGCCCTGGCTAGCAGTGGTAAAGTGTTCAGAGTCCTATGGCCAGCCAAAACAAAGTCAGCAAAAACAGGCGGTCTGAAGGCAAAAGTTAGGGGGAAACCATACCAAGGATGTAGGTCTAGCATGGCCCTTAATGTGGAAGGATTCAGTATCACTTTGAGCATGCTATTGTGATGCATGTATGATGGATATTTAACCAACAGCTGGGTGATGGATGGAATGCTTGATTTAATCTCAGCACTTGCAATCGCTTGGGGTCACATCCCAATCCATCGTTTTCACCCATTATGCCACCTCAATTTGGACCCTGCCATATGCAAATCAGTTTTAACAATGCTCCAGTGGTAACAGTCGAGCCCGTACTGCCTCCCTGAACCGGAATGCAAGCAACCTAGGACCAGCTGGGTCCAAGCTAAAGTGAAATGGAGTGCAAAACAATTATTTACTGGGATGCAGGCCTGAGTAATTACCGGTGGAGGAGATTAATTCAAGCATTCCATCCATCACTTTTTTGTATACTTTAGGATATTAAACCATAGCAAAAATAAACCTAAACATGACTATATGTTAGTGAAATGACACAGGTTATTCAATCAATCAATAAATCAGGTTTTTTGTATAGTGCGACCACTCACTGGTGAGTGTCTCATGGTGCTGAGTGCTGTTCAGTCAGAGAGCTAGGTCTTGAGGTCCTTCGTGGAATTGCAGCAGTGATGGTGATTACCTGAGGTGCAGACGCAGGGAGTTCCAGGTCTTCGCAGTGTGGTGGTAGAAGGATCTTCCTCCAACCATGGTCTACTGGATCCGTGAGATGGTAGCCATGTCTAGTAGGGCGGAGCGGAGATGTCTGGTGTGAGTGTAGTAGGAGAGGTGTTGGTTGAGGTATGCAGGTCCAGTGTTGTGGAGAACTCTGTAGGTGTGCTTGAGGAGCTTGAAGGTAACTCAGTTGTTGGCAGGTAGCCAGTGAAGGTCTCTCAGGTGGCTGGTGATGTTGTGGGATGTTCAGGATGAGTCTGACAGAGGCGTTCTGGAAGTTCTGCAGTTTCTTTTAGAGTTTCTTAGTGGTGCCGGCGTAGAGTGTGTTACCGCAGTTCAGTCTGCTGTTTATTAGGATTTTGTGAATATTGTGTGAAACCTCTGTTCTGCACTTTCAGCTTTATAATCACTTCTTCCTTTAAAACTGTCTTTTTAGGTCAGGCCTTTGAGTCAGTTTTGTCACCAGATTATTGCTTTTCCTAAACAAATCATTAATTGTATATATACAAAGAGTGGATTTTGGCCCGAGGAGGTCATCCATTGGTCTTTTAAATTTTCATTCACATTTTGTTTACGCCCACGTCCAGCACAATAAAATAAAGCATCCTTTTTGAAGAGCACTGACTGAAAACCCTATTCATTAATAGGGCTGTGAGTCACTGCTTTTCAAAAGCATGCTTTATTTTATTGTTTTATATTAGATTTAGAAACGGGCCTATTTTTTCCTATTTTATTTCATGGTATATTCTTGCATCCAAAAATATTAACTTCCACAGCAGCAAAGGCCAGAGCTATTGGCTTTGCCAATGCTTGTTAAATATAGCTGTATCTTTCTTCTTCCTGCAAGGTGACCTGAGGAACTAGAAAACGCTCGATCATCACATTTAGATGGGTGGATTGACACCAGCAGCCAATCGTGCATATTTAGTCCATAGATCACTGACTATATGTGCAGTTGCTTAAGTTTTCCGCTTCTCGTGCGTTAATGAGGCATAATTTGTTCACAAAGGGGAAACAATTTAATTAAACTCGGCTACAGCAAGAGAAAAGGTCAGCCTGCAATGGAGACCGTTTTCCGCTGTTACAGGAAATTAATCAAGGAAAATGGAATTTGATATTGTTTAATGAGTATGCACAGGGAAAAACAGCGCGATTGCAGTTCACTGAATTTCTCAGCATCTGAGAATGTCTTGAAATATTTTTGCGGTACCTCAGTAGCTGTCTTGTTCTTGAAAACAAAATCTAATCTTATTAGAGTGAAATCAGTTGTTGGAGAATGCGGAAGTAATGAAGTGGAGTTTCAAAAATGCTTAACTGGTTGTGCACTGAAAAGACGATGTATCCTAGAAGGACTGGAAGCGAGCACTTCCCAGCCTGAACTGCAATCAATAAATGCTTTAAAAAAAAAGCATTGGCAGGCCCAATTACTAAACACTTCTGGGAAAAGAAGAAGAATGGTGTTGAAGGTTAAACATTGTTATGTATTTGCAATTTCTATTCAAATGTGTATTCTAATTGTGCGCACAGTAAGCCAAAGAGGAAGATATAATTTTAATTTGAATGCTTTACATTTCATGTCTTTTCAAGGGCGTAACACAGACCCCCGCAGCCCCAGCATGTAAAGCGCGCTACTCACCCGTGAGGGTCTCAAGGCGCTGAGAGGGGGGGGGAGTTTCGCTACTGCTCGAAGAGCCAGGTCTTGAGGAGTCTTCTGAAGGCGAGTAGGTCTTCGGTCTGCCGTAGGTGGGTAGGTAGGGTGTTCCAGGTCTTGGCGGCGAGGTAGGAGAAGGAACTGTCGCCGGAGGTTGTTCGTTGGATCCGGGGGACAGCGGCGAGGGCGAGGCTGGCGGAGCGGAGCTGGCGGGTGGGGGTGTGGAAGCTGAGTCTGCTGTTCAGGTAGACTGGTCCGGTGTCATGGAGTGCTTTGTGTGCGCGGGTGAGGAGTTTGAAGGTGATCCTCTTGTCGACGGGGAGCCAGTGTAGGTTTGTCAGGTGGGGGGTGATGTGGCTGCGGCGGGGGACGTTGACGATCAGTCGGGCGGAGGCATTTTGGATGCGCTGTAGTCGTCGTAGGTGTTTGGCTGGGATTCCGGCGTAGAGTGCGTTGCCGTAGTCCAGCCTGCTGCTGACGAGGGCCTGTGTCACCGTTCTTCTTGTTTCGGTTGGGATCCACTTGTAGATCCTGAGAAGCGGGCGGAGGGTGTTGTAGCAGGAGGAGGAGACGGCGTTGACCTGTTTGGACATGGAGAGGGAGGAGCCGAGGATGAATCCTAGATTGCGTGCGTGGTCGGTGGGTGTCGGTGCTGTCCCTAGAGTGGTTGGCCACCAGGAGTCGTCCCAGGCCGAGGGGTTGGGTCAGTTTCAGCCGGCTGCTCCTCATCCAGTCGGCGATGGCCTTCATTTCGTCGTGGATGTTGGTTTTGGCGGTGCGTGGGTCATTGGTGAGGGAGAGGATGAGCTGAGTGTCCTCGGCGTAGGAGATAATGTTGAGGTTGTGGTGGCGGACCACTTGTGCGAGGGGGACCATGTAGATGTTGAACAGCGTTGGGCTGAGGGAGGAGCCCTGGGGGACGCCGCAGATGATGTCGGTGGCTTCGGATCGGAAGGGTGGGAGGTGGACGCTCTGGGATCTGCCGGAGAGGAAGGATGTGGTCCAGTCGAGGGCCTTCTCTTGGATACTGGCTTCTTGGAGGCGTGTTTTTAGAGTGCGATGGCAGACCGTGTCAAAGGCGGCCGAGAGGTCCAGGAGGATGAGGGCTGATGTTTTGCCGTTGTCTAATTGGCGCCTGATGTCGTCTGTGGCGGCGATGAGGGCAGTCTCGGTGCTGTGGTTTCGTCTGAATCCGGATTGGGACGGGTCCAGGATGTTGTTGTCTTTGAGGTGGCAGGTCAGTTGCATGTTGACGATTTTCTCGATGACCTTCGCCGGGAACGGGAGCAGGGAGATGGGCCGGAAGTTCTTGAGGTCCTTGGGGTCCGCCTTGGGCTTCTTGAGGAGGGCGTTGATTTTGGTGTGCTTCCAGCTTTCCGGGAATGTCGCTGTTTCGAAGGAGATGTTGATGACCTTCCGTAGTTGGGGGGCGATGGCTGCGTCTTGCTTGTTGAATATGTGGTGTGGGCACGGGTCTGTCGGAGATCCTGAGTGGATGGAGTTCATGACCTTGTGTGTCTCGTCGTCGCTGACGTTGGACCAGGAGGTAAGGAGGTTGGCGTTGTTGGTGTTCGGAGGAGGGGTGGAGTCTGGCGTGGTCGGGTCAGTCGTGGTGTTGAAGCTGTCGTGGATGTCAGCGATCTTGCGGTGGAAGAAGATGGCCAGTGAGTCGCACAGTTCCTGTGAGGGCGGGATGTCGTTGGTGTTGGCGCTGGGGTTGGAGAGTTCTTTAACGATGCGGAAGAGCTCTTTGCTGTCGAGTGCGTTGTTATCCAGGCGGTCTTTGAAGGAGGACCTCTTGGCTGATCTGATGAGGTGGTGGTGTCTGCGGGTGGCGTCCTTGTGGGCTGCGTGGTTGTCCGGTGTACGTTCGTGGAGCCATTTCTTCTCCAGTTTACGGCATGCTCGCTTGGAAGCCAGGAGCTCGTCGGTGAACCAGGTGGCTCTCTTGCTGGCGTGACTGTTGGAGGGTTTCTTCAGCGGGATGAGGGTGAGCCGGAGGGGGGCCCTCCACGTTCTTGCAGGGAGGCCCCCTCAAGTTTTGTTACGCCAGTGTTCACAACGCGGTAGTAACAACGACAATGCAAAATATTACATCGCAAGTCATTTCGACAACTTGCTGTAGGACTTAGGAATAGTATAATTTACTATTCTTACTCCAGTTTGTGCAACAGCAGGAAAGGTGTTGGATTCTAAATCCAACACCAGTGCACCCCTACAGGAAGTAATTGAAACGGCTTGCCATGTAATGGTTCCCTTTGTAACAACGTGGTTGTTGTAATGACCGCATTGTAAAGGCATGCGATGTAAGGAACGCGTTGTTATGGCTGTTTCCCCCCAAGAGTACCTCAACAAATAATGCTCTCACAACATTCAATTTAAAATAGAGATAGGTCTAAGTTTATTTTCCTGGAGGCATTTACATTGCCAGGTCCTAGCTCAGGATCGCTGGAATAATACGACTCTGTGGCCGCAGCATTTTACACATGATTTGCCACACTTGCCACATAATCCACTGCCAGCTTCATAATTTGCACATTTCACCAAAAATAGATTCTATTTCAAATGGGACAACATTTACTAAAAGTTACTAAATAAAAGCGCCACACCTTTTGCCACACAGTGGCGCAGACTAGTGATAGTCCCTTCCCAGGGCCAGACCCTCTGCTACTGTCAACCAGCCACCTTTGAGTTGCTGATTGTTGTTTTGCTATTCAACTGCTACTATTGACCTTTGCCTTACAGTATTAACGTGCTAAAATACCAAATAATTCGGCCACTTCATGTTTCACAGTATATCACATAATTTGTCTTTCTTGACACATAATTTAGTCATCCCTATGGTATAATTGTGTCCTCCATTGTTGCATCATTCCCAATTGGCACTTCACTTACTGAAGAGCATGCGGTTATACCATTATCTCTGGCATGTGGGGGTTCTTCAGCCGTCATGCCTTTTCCCCGATGCTGTTGGAAATATATATAGCCTGCTATTCTCCATCAATAATGTACAGAAGTCCTTCATCTGAGATATGGTGAAGATGGACTCGCTCCGGAATCAAGTTGATATGTTTTTGTAGCATCTCAGGGGTCCCTCTCTTCTGCAATGGAGGCTGATCAGAATAACAGTGGTCAGGAGCATTCAGAGATGCCCCCTTGGGCTAGAAGAAGTGTGTGACAAGGGCTGCCCACCAACCTCTGGAACCTGGGACAGCCAATCAAGCAAAGACTATGATTCCTTGCGCCATTGTTAAAAGAATCATTAACGGAGCAATCAATCAATGTACCATAGTTATCATTTGCACCATTTGGTGACAGTAATCAAACGAGTGAAAACAATTAGAACTGCCATACAACAAACTATTTGTAACATTTAATTCATCAAAAAGGAATTGGTCAGTGCTCAGCTGATTGCACACTATAAAGAATCATGGAAGATAGAAGGTTGTGTTTAATACAAGAGCCAATAGACCATATATATCATCTTTGTCACACCCTGTATGTGGCTTTTATAACCTAGGATCGTAACTCCACCAGTCGATCCTCAAATCCTGGGATCCTTGAATCCTGCAGTAGATCTTTGAATCACACTGACGCCTGCCGCTCAAATGGGATTTACAGTCATCACTTTTGGGGTGCCCTCATGGGTGCAGTATTGGTTATGCAATAAATATGAGATATTTCAAATTTGAACCCCAGTTCATATCTGTAAATGTTGACAGTGTTTTAACACACATCAAATTCGATGGTCAAACAATCGATTAAACAGGACTTTAAAGATCGCATCTAATCACTCATGAGGGTATCCGGTTGCTAAGAACATTGATGCTAGGGAGGGATCAGTTGAGCAACCAATTGCAGGAGAAGAGGCAGTGCCAGCGGGAAAAAGGCCCTGCTGCTGATTCCGATAGGTGGGCAGCAGTTGTTGTGGTGTCGGGGTAGGGCTTGGAGCTCGGCAGCAGTGTAGCAAGGAGTAGGGAGAGAGCCAGGGTTCCTGGTACTAGCCTCGGTCCAGAGGCAGACAGGGTTGCCTTTGGCGCTCCCTTGGCTTGCAGCGAGAGCACCCCGACTGAGGACTCCACTAAGTGGGTCCTGGGAGGAGAAAGGGGCAAAGGGAGGCAGTGGGTGAGGCCAGTGAGGGCAGGAAGCAGAAGGGAGAAACAGCGGGAAGGCAAGCATGTGGAAAAAAAAACTGAAATTACAACAGGAGAAACAAAGGCAGCACAAACTAAAAAGTTTGGCGGAATAAAAAACTATGGGTCAAACAAAGAGGAGCACAGGCAAACATCCCAGAAATCGGAGAGACAGCAAAGCAGCAAGGGGTGAGCTGTCACAAAGGACCTTGTCATCGTCGTTCAACAATGGCTGAGGCCAGAGATAATCTTTAAGGTCCTAGTAAGCATAGGCAACTGTTTAGAGGAGGCTGGGGGAGCTCAGTCATTAAGAAAGGCCTGGAATGGGTTCAAGTAATGCAAGGAACAGCAGGAGGCACCTCTCCTCGCGGTGGTGATCAAGATAGGACAGTGATGGTATCTGCCGGCTTTTGAGTTAGATTGAAGAAATCTGAAAATAACCATTCTCGTTCACACAGTCCAGATTTGTATTTACCAAGGAGGAGAGAAGTGAGGTAATTATCCTTATGTTACTAACGATAAATCCCATCACATCCAGAAACACAGGTACTAGGAAATACACAAAGAATAATAATGATAGTACAATAACTGCAATTATGACAACGGGCTTGCAATTGAGAACTATGCAAAACGTACAGGCATTTGTATTCTGTGCGAAAGGTCTACCAGACGTATTCAGGTCCAAAAATCCAAAACATTGTAAGATCAAGCCAGCTGCAGAGCTAGGTGGAAAGTAAATATATCTTGCAGTTTGCTAGTCCTTCATAATTTTCTTCAAAATTATCCATGAGTGACAGAAGGGAAAGTTTAGTTTTTGTGAAAAAAGTAGACAATGGATTGCAATACATATATTCCTTGCTACCCTCTTTGCTGTACGTTTGAGTGAGAAGTAACTTCTGAGCATTGAGAATAAATACTTCTAGTGATGGACATATGTATCAATCAGTTCACTGTTTATTTAATCCTCCAGTGTCTGTTTACGGTCACCATGGGGCCTCTGGGTACCCCACAGCCAGTTAATCCTTTCACTTGCACCAACTATCTGTCCCAATATATCTTGATACCAACTTCCCACCCTGTGGTATTTTCTTGACACATGAGGTATTTCACCCAAAACAGCTTGCAATGTTCCAGTGTGGTGCCCTTCAAAACCGAGTGGTCATTACTAACCTTATGTTGTTGCATCCTTAAGATTGTGGTGCACTCCGACGGTGTACAAGGTCATTAATGTAGCATAGCAAGAACGTAAAGAATGTAAACTATTGATCCGTTATGCCAGATAAAGTCCCAGAGCCTGATTTTATTAAAATACATAGTACATCAGCACCTGCAGGTCAACCCCTACTTTCGGGTATTATTATTATGGCCACCAGAGTAACCTGTGTAGCATACAGTCAATCATTGGACTATAATGTTAGAAATGGGATTCCTGGTTGGCTAAGGCTTGCGCCATAGCCAGGCAGAAACCACCACTCTAGTCAGAGCAGGGGTTATCATCGGTGGGTAACTCCCTTGCCCTGACTAAAGTGGTGGTTTCTGCCTGGCTTTGGCACAAGCCTTAGTCAACAGGAATTCCATTTCTATCAAAGGGCTTTATGGATTTTGAAAGGTCCCAAACAGCTGCCCCACCCAGGGCAACTCCAAAAATCACAAGAGCTAAGCTCATCTTAATCTCCTGGCCCATAATACCTTAGATGATCTTACCCACTTTCTGCCAGAAAAGCTGGATTGAGGGACACTGCCAGAACATGTGGGCCTCGTTTGCATTGTTTTCTCCACATTTCTGGCACTTCTTCGTTACACGACTCTCCAGCTGCAATAGTTTCTGTGGCATCCAGTATGCCTTGTGGACTGTTAAAAGATGGTTTCTCCTTAATGGGGCAGATTTCACATATGACCACAAATGAGACATAGATACTTGCCCTAAGGATTTGAGGTCTTCGCTTGGCAGTTCCCTCCTCCAAATCTCTGTGAATGGGTTTTGCATCTCTTCTCCATTTTGAATTAGCATCCAATACCACTCTGCAACTTCTTTCCATGATATGGAGCGTAGGCAGATCTTGGATGCCAAATCCATGTTCCCTTTGCCCTCCTCCCCCAGCATTTTAGCCCAGCTTAAAAGTTGATAGTATTTACATTTGGAGACCGAGTTTTCAGCGATCTCGGAAAGATGTTGCCATGAGATAAGTTTAGTATCCACAATGAGCTGACCCACCTGAGAATGCCACAGCCCCGTAACAGGACTGCGAGTGCATCCAGTAAACAATCCGGGGTACCCGGGGAGTCCCAGATAGGCTCTACGTCACAATAGTACGGTATTTGTAAAGCCGATCTCACCTGATACCAAACCTTAGAGGCCGCTAAAAGGACCTTTAGCCTCACCTTCTTAAAGAATTTGGGGTGACCAAACTTCAGAAGGAAGAAATCTGTTTGGCACGAGGAGCTCACCATAAGGGCCCTAAAAAAGCAGAGACAGACAGGAGCTTTCCATCAACAACTGGCGTAAATTCTTCAAATGGAAAGCGCAGTAGTATTGGTAGAGATCTGGGCTGGCAACCCCTCCGTGTTCTTTCTTTCTTCTAAACTTCTTCAGGGAGATTTCCCCAAATAAAACTAGAGAACTCCCCCTGCACTTTCTTAAACCAGGTTTTCTTAAATTCTAGTGGAATGCTAATGAACAGGAAGCTGAACTTTGGGAGGATTGACACTTTCAGGAGGTTTGATCTACCAAAGAAGGAACGTGGGAGAGCCCCCCATGCTTGTAGCTGTGATTTAACTTCGGCAGTTACTTTATCAAAATTCACCTTGCCTATCTTCTCTATATTGTGTACTATTTGGACTCCCAGATATCTTATCTCCTGCTTCGTTAGACCACTCCTATAGGAGGTGTTCCATTGCATCTGTTCGGTTTTATGTTGATTAATGGAGTATCCACATGCCCTCCCAAAGCCTTCCAGCTGCTCCCAAATTGCAGGAAGTGAGTGCTGTAAATCCCCTGTGAAAGGATGAATATTCTGACTAACCCTGGGCAAAGCACTACGCTACACTCACGTAGTTTGGGAAGTTTGCGCAACTTCACACTATGCAAATTGCACATAGCACAGTGCAAACACACGTAGCGTAGTGCAGTGGTCATTTTTTGCTTGCTCGCGGTCCTCAACGTCAAGTTGAAGTTGGCGACCGCGAGCAAGCAAAATGACATCCCGGCGAGACTTTTTCCTAGTTCGCAATCAGCAACATCAAGGTGCCGATCGCGAGCGTGGAAAATAAACCTCCCGGCGAGATTTTCAACGCGGGGAGGTCAGGTTTCTCATTGCGAGTGGTCGTGTATGCTCGCGATGAGTAACTACCAGTCCGCGTTGAGAAAGCTGCCGCTCGAGTAAAAATCTATTCGAGTGGCAGAAAACTACAGCTCACACTGTGCAAGATGCCGTTTTCAATGATTGCACAGTGCCAGATGCTTGTCCTCACTGTGCAATCATTGAAAACGGCATCTTGCACAATGCGAATAGGGTACTACGCAGTTCGCGAAGTGCACTTTGCGTAGCTACGCGTAGCGCTACTTTGCGAACTACGCCCAGGGTTAATTTTGACATTCTCTTAATTTGCATGCCAGTGCTTCGATGTAGTGGTTAGAAAGTAGGGGGGGAGAGGGGGCATCTCTGTCAAGTCCCCCTACCAATTTTTATTGGCTTAGTGAGGTTTCCATTGACCAGGACCCTAGCCAACGGATTTTTATTTAGGGCCCTGACCACTGCCAAGAATGCCTCCCCTAGGTTAAAGTATTGGATCATTTTGTATAGAAAAGGCCAGCTAACACTATCGAAGGCCTTCGCAGTGTCAAAAGTCATTACAGACAAAGGGATCCCATATCCTCTTGCCATGTCAATCGCCCCAATCAAATCATATGTTAACTCAAGGAGTTGCCTCCCCTTCATAAAGCCTTTTTGGTCCGGATGAATTAGTGATCCTGCCACCTTATCCAGACATTTAGTTAGAATCTGGGTGTATATTTTATGATCACTATTAAGAAGGGAAAAGGCCTATAAGACTCACAGGACCTCAGGTTCTTATTCTGTTTCAGAAGGATGGTTATGGTGGCTTTGTTTCAAGGTGGAGGGAGGTCTTGGCCAAATATAAAGGCTGAGTTAAACAGTTGACGCAATATTGGGGTGAGTTCTTCTTTTAGAGTAATATAGATTTCATTAGGGATGGAGTCAGGACCTGCGGCTTCCCCTTTTTTTAAGGTGCTCATGGTATAAAGGATTTCCTCCAGACCAATAGGGCAGTTTAGATTATCTTTTTCTGGGCTCTGAAGCATAGGGAGTTCTAGATCCAAAAGAAACTCCTCCATGAGTTCTTCACTTACTGTTTGATCCTATGTATAGAGACCTTGGAAGAACTGGGCAAGATCCTTGTCAATCCCAATATCCTCGGAGATGATATTACCTTAGTTTGGACAACTGAAATCTTTTATCATATTCTTGGACAGATCAGCTTTGACTTTCCATGCAAGTAATTTTCCACACCCCTCCCCATATTCATGATGGGATAGTTTGCTGTCTTCCCATTTTCTCCTAACTTTTGCTTCAAGGTAATCGGCAAGCTCTGTTTTTGCCAAATGTAATTTTTGTTTTGCATAGGGACTATTAGATGTTTGTTCTAACGCTAACTGATTAGTAAGTACTGCAGCTTCAAGTGCTCCAATTTCTTCTCTGATTTTCTTGTTCTGTGCAGTCGACAGGGCAGTTAAGGTACCTCTTAAGAAACCCTTGTATGTATCCCATACAATATGTGGGGAGGCTGAATATTAAATAAAAAGAACTCCTTAGTGGCAGTCTTCAACTTATCAATTACAAATGGCTCCAGAAGTAAAGAGCGATTTAGGGTCCACCTGCAAGAAAAGGGTCTATTCACAAGAGTGACCTCCAGTATAATAGCGGAATGATCAAACAGATGTTCAGGGGCATGGCTGACTATTGTTGTGTTCTTACTAATAAAGGAGTCCACTAAAAAGAAATCAATCCTAGAGTGGTGGCCACAATTTTTGTTATGGATAGTAAACTTACCCCCTGAAGTCCCAGCCTTGCTTCCCATCACTCTCCAGATATCTAAGAGACCCATATCTGTTTTAGGGTGACTCTCATATTAGGGGTTACGGCTATTGCTCTCCTAGAGGTTGAGTCCTGTATCGGGTCCAGGACTACATTAAAATCTCCACCCAATATAATAGGATCTTTAATGTCGACCAACTGAAGGAGTAAGGTGCGTAGTGGGACCGGGTCTTCTAAATTGGGGCCATAGTAGCCCACAAAGGTCAACCAAGAACCATTGATTTTGGGCCTGGCTAATGCCCACCTACCGAGTGGATCGACAACACATTCTCCACGTATGGCTTTGATGGATGTTTTGAAGAGAAGGGCAACTCTTTTTACTGAACACGTCTGGGTGGTACAAACGCAGTGTTCTACCCATTTCTGCTTTTTAGGTATCTCTACCCACTCCTCCTTATGCAGATCCGACTCCTGTACCAGGAAGACCTCGCTATCAGAAAGTCTCAAGTACTCTAGGATTTCCCTTCTTCTGAAAGGGACCCTGAGACCATTTACATTCCATGATAAGATTTTTACCTTCTTTGGCCTATCTAGATCTGTCATGGGAGGTATAGTGAATGCGTAATGACCTGAAAAGCCCAAGAGTACTACATCCGTTTAGGAGAGTAGCGGGTTGATACAAACCCCTTAAGTATATATTTTTAAAAAAAGGTATACATGGTGTACAAATGTGTGAGGGAATACCTTCACATATTGGCATAAATATCAGGTCAAGTCCAGTTTGCGGATGCATTTACCAAACGTTTGTGAACACCGACAAACAGGCAGGGCTGGACTGGCTATTTCTTTTACTGCACAATTGCCCAACTGCTGGAGGCATGGTGGTCGGTTTCAGCTCACCCGGCGAATTGGAAAGTGCCGGTAAATAAAATAAAATGATGCAGCACGGCTGCATAATTGGGGGCAGATTTACTAAGCTCTTGTGTCGTCTGTGTGTTGCGCAAGTTGACGCAAGTCAACGCACGTGCTAAAATAATTATTTACTAAACAACTGTGTGACTTGCACTGTTTTTGTTGAGCTCCATGGTGCAAGTTCTACATTGCGTTGGCTTGCATCACACAGATTTTAATGTATGCAAGGTGGGAGTTCCCATGCAAATACAAAGGCAATGCTGGCACAGTTGTATATTCTAAGCATATGCTGCGTCACCCAGCCTCACGCAGTGTCTGTCATAAATGCGTCAGAATGCTATGCAGGAGCCTCGCAGGCACAAGAAGTCCCACGGTTACATCCTTACATAAACAAATACTCTGGAGGCACTTTGCAGCCATGAAGGTCATGTTTATGAAGGTGAGCTTTTGTCCGTGCCAGCAACAACAAAGGAGAAAAGAGCGGATATTTCGCAGAAGGATCAGCCTCATTCAGGGCCGGACTGGGAACCAAAACCGGCCCTGGCAAAGTGCTCAGCCGCCCCCCCTCTACGCCCCGCGGGGGGGTTAGGGGGCCGCCGAGCTCTTTGCCAGGGCCGGTTTTCGGCCGATTTTGTTACAGGGCCGATTTTGCCCTGTAACAAAAATGGCCCCCAGGGGCCAAAAACCGGCCCCACCCATGCGGCGCACCGGGGGATTGCCCGGTGCTCGCTAGGGCCAGTCCGGCCCTGGCCTCATTGAATTGAGAGAGGGGTAGGTAATTCAAATATACATATTGAACAAGGACAGCATTTTGCAATTACTACAGAAGATTTCTCCAAGCCTGGTACCATCAACAGCTCGATCCATGCCATTCAGCCACATGTCAAATTAATGGCATTATTGCATATGTTGGCATCAGAATTTTTTCAGGTCACTTGAGCTAGGGTGGCAGGTGTATCGCAGCCAGCCTTTCATTATTCCTGCCAATTTTCATTGATGCCATCATCAGGCTGACACCACAGTATCTTTGTTTTCACAATTCAAGGCAAGAACAAATTACCATCAAATAAGGCTTTTATGAAACTGCAGCCTTCCCAAATAATATTGGAGCAATTGTCTGAACAGATGTACAATTGATGCTATCTGCAGATAGAGCACACATATGCCACAATCAGAAGCAGAACTGTTTCATCAATGTGCAAGCAATTCTTTATGGCATATTTACAAATATTATTGCTAAATCTCCTAGTATTACAAATGAATCATATATTTTCAGTCACTGTTGAATTAACCATCATTTCCAGGAGGGCTTTTATGGAAACTCACTCCTGATAGGGAAGCACCTTTTTTTAAAAAATGTCTGTGAGACATATTACTGTATTATGTTTTTCACTTAGTAATGTATTTTATCATCTAAATAGTGTGTCAATGTTGAAGGTAGAAATACATGTAAAGTACTCTATTGTTTTTGTTCTCTGGTACTTCTGAAATGTATACAATCATGTGCACTTTAATTTGATATAAAAACAAATATTAAGCCAATGCAGGGCAGGAAGCTAAGTTGCTGATCTTTATTTATGTGAAAGGGAGACAGCACAAATGATCCATCCCTATTAGATTATGGAGCATCTCTTTTCATCATAGTGCAAGGGCACCAGCGTGACATGCAGGATGTTTGTTTTGTGCAGGAAAGTTCACCTTCTTCTACAAAAACAAAGAGACAGTCCCCTCTTGCTATGTGTGCAGCAGACTGCAGGAAATGTAGTAGTATGAGATTACTGGGATAATTCAAAGTATTGTATCCTTGTGGTGCCTCACTGTGGAAGGTGTGTTTATGTTGTAAACATTCCTAGGTTTACTGTTTAGAGTTAATCTGGGTTTGGTCCAAAATCCATGGCTGGATGCATGGGAATTCCCAAGCTTCACCCATGGAATGCTTCCCAAATATGAGTGTAATGTAATGGAGTGTAAGCAGCTGTGTTGTGTCACGTTAATTTACAAAGGCACTTAAGGCAGCCCAAAATGACCCCTTTTTCTTCTGTCTCCTTATGCAATGTAAGGACAAATGATAAACATTGCCCAACGTGTGTCTAAACATAATAATGTTTTTTGGTACACATACATCTCTGTAAATTAACATATTTACACATATATTTTACAAAATATTTTATTTATTCTGCTTCAGAAAAATTTGTTGTGTATTACACAAACATGTGACAATGTCTATGCAAAAGTTGTGCATTACATACGTTGAAATACATTGCTGGTCCTATAGGGCAAAAAATCGGCATTTGTCCATGTGTTCCCATCTAATTGTTTACTTGATATAATATTTACATTTACACAACCATGCATTTTTTACTGTGTAAGGTAAACATGTTTCTTTCATGTATGAATATTAAGGGCATTATTTAGACTTTTGGTAATGCAGGAGCGGGCGGCACGCTACATCCTCGTTACCACACCTCCAAGAGTCGTTGCTGCCCGCCCGCCAGATGACAAGTAATTTTGTGGTCTGACGGGTGGGCAGTGTGGAAATCCCGCAGAGGTGCTCTTTGTGAGCCTTAAACAGCATGGCACTGGGCTGCCAGTGCATTTTCCTGCACGTGAAGGAATGCACCATGTCGTGCATTCCTTCCCGTGCAGGAACTGGGGGTGTATATTTACAGGAGGGCACTACATGTACCCCCCTGCACGTACCCATAGGCAAAGGGGCACAAGGGGGCTCAGCAGGGCCCCCTTTGTTGCCTCACTGCCACCCTCTTTTTGGGGGTGTAACCGCCATGAAAAGGGGGGCAGTGATGCAACTCAAAATATGCTCGGCAGTAAATGCAGAAACACTTACCTCGCAGCCTACATTTTGAGAATCGCAGACAGGAGTACAAATCAGGAGGTGGAAATCTTGAGTACTACGCCAGCTACTTTCACTCTGGTCTTGACTTTTAGTTATCACTCTTTCTGTTCCTCTCTCTCCTGCGTTCTCTGCTTCTGGCTATTTCTGCTCTGCAAATTGTTCATTTACTTCTTCCCCACATTCTATGCTCCTGCACAAAGTATATTTCCACAAGGATGCAGAATGTCCTCACTGAACAGCTGGTGCTAAAGGGCGAACATTTCTTCCACTTACTACAGTGTCCTGCACTGCAAGGATTGTACACAGAACCACAGATGAGGTACTGGGGAAAGGTCTGTGTGTGTCAGTCAATTGGTGATCTGCACAATTAGAAATGCAATTTGGTGAGCTATTTATAAGAGCAATAGTTCAAACACCTGTTAGCATTCTGCAAACTTTGGGGCATATTTACAAGGGCTTATCGCCACCAGAACATTAATTTTTATGACTTTCTCGTGGCAATAAGCCCTTCACCTTATTAACAAGGTGGCGTTAAGCCACTTAATGTGGATTAACACCGCCTTGTAAATAAGGCCCCTTTTCAGGCAGCCCTTAGCCTGAAAAGGACAGGCAAAGGGTGTTCCAGTGCGCATTCTAGAGCAACACCCATTGCTTTTGACGCGGCCCCCTATTTACCAGGGTGGCGTAAATAGGGGGCAGCGCCAAAAAAAGACCAGGAAAAATTATTAATTTCTCCTCATTTTTGCCGGTTCTGTGTGCGGTGCGGGGATGTGAAGGGAGACACCTAACCGCAGGGCCAGTGGACAAGGGGACCCTGCTAGGGGCCTCCAAAGTCACTCTCCGACAGCCTTTCCATGTCAGAAAGGCCAACATGGAAAGGCTGTCAGAATCCAACATCATAATACTGAAGCAGTTATGAGGGGATTCCGACTAGACATCGGGCTCTGTGAGCCCGACGGAACCCAGACGATTTCCCCAGCTGGTTTACACTCCGACTTTTTGACCGACATTGAAATGAGGCTCTAAGTATCATCCTAAAGGGAAAAAAGTGTTTCTACATTAGGACTATTTCTGAACAAAGGCAACCAGCTTCTACTTACAGTCATTAATAAATTAATATATTTTTTTATGACATGATAAGTTGACTCACATCTCTCTGGTCTCCCAAAAATATTTGCACTTCTAGCTCCTTGATTTCTTTATATTTCTGGAATACCAATCTGTGTATATATGTGACATCTCTGAAAAATATTCAGCATGAAGTGTGATGTGATGATTCAGCTTTTGGTACATCAAATCTGTAAAACAAAACTCTGTTAGATCTTTCAAGTGATCCCCTGAGCTTGTGAATATACTGTAAACAAGAGATGTTGTGTGTTGCAGCGTGGAAACTTGGGTAACGGGGAAACAGGACAAGACCCGTACCTAATATCTTCCCTTCGTCACAGACCAAATATCACATTAACACATTCACTCCTACAATCATTGGTGGGGCCCATAACACCAACATCCACACTTCACTTCTCATTGGCCTGCACTTACAGGAGAGATAAATCTTTCAAGCGCTGCCATGAAAGGAATACCTTATAACCGATAGAGAGGAATTTATTTACACATTTATACACTAATAACCTTACCCCTACAGATCTCATCCTAGGCATTAAGATACTCCTCCCACGTGATCAATGGATCATTTAGTTGGATTAGTATGGTGATTTAGACCAGCTAAAACCCACCTTTCGGACTTAATCTATCCTCCCTTAATAAATGACAAAACACATTTGCTCGTTAATCAATAGTTGTTTATCTAATTATAGCAAGAGTTTTAGTTCCATCAATTACATTTTATTAAGTTGCAGAACATCATATTTACCTAATCTGGCTATTAGTCGCCCTCTAAGTCATCAAATGTAGTCGTCAATCAGTCGGAATTTGAAAGTACTTCATGCGGCACGCTACAGTTCCAAAAATGGACAAGGATCAGAGACGTGCAAGCATCTATCAATGCCCATAAATTTTATAAAGTTTGTAGTTCATCAAGGAAATGGGCAGCATTCAGTCTGTCAAAGGATCAGGAACGCAGCAGTCATGTAGCGTCACCGTCATCTCCGTCAGCAAAAGGAAATAATATATATCAAGATTGAAATAATAATAATAAAATTTCTCTCTATACTAGCGTCATTTTTATAATAAAGTAACATCAAAATGTAACACTTTTGCAGGATTTGGGCTTCTCTCATTGGTCGATTGGGATCGTCCGGTGAGGTTTCACACAGTTCAGGAGGTAATGTCAACCAACATGATCTTTCCGGTTCCTTGTGTCTGTTCATTGTTAGTGTACTTGGCGGGCTTCCCACCGTGACCTTGCTTGGGTACATCAAGAGTAGGGTCATGTCGAGGGCACAGGAACAAGTCGTGGCGCAGGCGCACTTTGCCCAAAACCTCGTGGAATGGCGGCCATTGCATCGAGTTAGTCGGCGGCCATCTTTACTTTAGGCCCAAAGGACAACTTAAGCGAAACAAACACAAAAGAGTAATTAATACATAGAAATAATGAATAAAATGTTAAACCCTCACTAATTCCCCTATGTGCTTGTAATTATCTAGCGTATAGCGACATTTAAAGCGCTCATATTCACCCATTGATGTCATGTGGTACGACATTACGAAAACATCACAAAAGCAACATATACCATGCGATATTCTATTTTCTACTGTTAGTATGTGTACATATGTTAATAATAACAATTATTCAGTCATGCAAAATGCTAATCCCACGTATATTTCATATATTAATAAGGTTGATTAAACTTCATGCAAACACATTAATAGTATTATAATTAATAGATTATTCTAATTAGTATGGGCATACAGATTAGGGGGTGTATACAAAATTTTGTACTACCCGCTCCATCATGTGCATCCTAAATATGATGAATCTCTCGTCTTTCCCTTCAGTCGGGCTGTTTAACCCAAATGTTCCAGATAAAAGCTCTAAATAATATATATAGTTTGTTAATCCGGGACCAAACACACACAGTTTTCAATCACCAATTTCCATGTGCTTCCAATTGTGTGCCATGCAGAAGATCCAGAGACATTTACAGATGATTGTGTAGCAACTAGCGAGACTTACACCCACATACATGATGAAAATTCACACCTTGAGGAATCTTGGGACTGAATAGATGTTAAACGGAAGACAAATAAAAATCAAGTATTCCAATCCCAGAGGAACTGCAGCTAGTTTAATTATGTAAGACATATTAATATTGAAATTTAGGTATCCACGAGGTCTGAATTTACCATCCTTTCTCAAAATAAGTTATCAATCAGGAGATTGATTTCCCTGTTTTGATGTGGTGGTAAAGAACTAGTCTATTGCGGGACCTTGAACCTCATTCACAAACTGCACTTTTGAGTAAGTTTGCATTTTTGAGTAAGTTTAGTAGTTTTTGCTATTCAAAAACTGCACTTTTGTAAGAACTTTAAACTTTTGCAGTAATTAACACTTTTGTAGTAAGTCCAGCACCGCACATGGCGAACCACTGGTACAGCAAAATCCTCCTATAGAAAATAATGGAGGTAGGGACTTTAAAGAAAACCTCATAGGAAATAATGGAGTGCTGGACTTACTTCTGTTTTTTTTAATTGCAACTTACACTCCTAGCTTGTGAATACCGGAAATGTAGTAATCTTACTCAAAAGTGTAAATTTACTCAAAAGTGTAATTTACCTTTGTGACTCATGTCCTAGGTCTTTCTGACTATTGTCAGGCCCTTCTTGCTCTATAACTTAAAGTGACCTTGATACAAACCTCTGGATCCTCAAAGATCGATTTTCTTTGTGAGATCTTTCACTTCCCTGCCCATTCTCTATCTCTATCAGCAGGAAAAGAGAATCTCTTCAGGTGAAACCAAAGCTTTCTATTGTCTTCAGCACTCATGAATCCACAGTGATATAGAAACACTAATTGGGAGAATTGTCTACCTTGATAACCCTCTGGATGAGTAGTAGACAGGGTAGCCAAAGGGCACATCTGGGGTAAACTCTGCATCTCGATTGCCTTCAGAGGGTCTTTCTTCATCCAGAGAATAGGGAGGAGATGGTCAGTCTGGATGTTCTCGGATAGGCATCAACAATGGCCCTCGTTCAAAAAGGCATTATCTGCTGCAAACGTACATTTGCAGCTGTGAATGGATGAGCTGCACATTCACAAAAGGGTATCTGGCAGCTGCAAATGTAATTTTCTCTTGCATAATGTATTACTACATATAAATGTGAGGGATAAACTCCCATTCAAAGGACAGGTATTGAGAATAGCAATGTGTTTTTGCATGGTGAGTTTCTGAACCCCCAAAAATAAGCCAGTCTGTGATCATTAACACATTTCTCTCCAGTGCTTTCCATGTGCTTGTGCAACGGGCTGGAGTAAATCGCCTTCCATGGTAGGATGGAGATAGAACATCCTCAAACTCCTTAGGGTGGAGGGGATGTTTCTCCAGAGGTAAGAGTGTTTACCTGTTTCCCCAATGACGAATTGTACCTTGTGTGCAACTTCTAAAAATGTGATAGGACTGGCCCATTACTTTGCCTGCAAAGGTGTGACTAATGCAGCTTTCCGGAAGTACTTGAAAAATATGTGCGCAGGAGTAATTTACCGGGTGCAGATAAACTGTTTCCTTTGTGAGTTAGGCCCATACATTTGACAGTAGGGGATTAAGGATTGGTGGTACACTAAAAATCATTGGACACAGGATTATCCAGCTTAGTAGAGGTTGAAGCCCTATCTTGGGGTTTCCTGTCTGTTCCAGAAACCCCCAACATTCCCTTTTTTTCTGACGTGTGTTTCCATAAATGCCTTTACTGCTACGTATTCCCTCCTCAGCAATACCACTGCAAAGCCTGTTTGAAACCTCAGGTGAGAAATACAATTGTACCTACTTTGATAAGGATAGGATTTCAGACATGCCTCAATATGTTTAGTGAAAGTGGGAAGCAGAAATATTGTACTGCTGGTAAAATATAATTTATTTCTATTTCTCCTTTTTTCGATTTGTGTTTGACTGTTTAGTTTGTACGCCTGCAGCAGTGGTGGGAATTTTTCTTGCATAGAGTGGAAAAGAAAAAAATAGTACAAATGCATTTAATAAAGGCTAGGGGTGGGCGACATTTGCATTGTTTGCTTTTGGGTAACTACATGCAATTTCGTGAAAATTGCACATAATTACACGTGCAAATCTGCTATACCTTGGCACCAAATTGTTTTTGATGTCAGTTCTGGATGAAAGAATGAATTTAGGCAAAACATAACATGAAAAATACAAGTGCCCCGACCGACACCCACTGATGTTCTGTTTATTTGAGTTGTATCTACGCCATACTTGTGCCATGAACAGGGGTGTGATTACGCCTTGTGATATAATGGCAGAAATGTGGGTATTGTGTATTACATGGAATTCCTGGAATTAAGCAAATACGCCAGAGTAAGGTAAACCTCGCTAGGCCTATTAAAGACCTGAAAAAAGAGCGATGGGATACAATATAAGACTTTGAGGAGGCGTCCCTAATTTCATGTGCGGAGGTATGTGGGGGAAATTAAGGTAAAACTCTTTGCAAGATTTGTATGTCAAAGTAACTGGATGGGACAATTACTTGGGGCAGATATGCTTTATAAAATGTGTAGGCTGTGAAATTATTAAATGTATCCAATTCCTAAGAGCATACCCAAAGGTATTCATTTTGAAAACAAATGATGTCTTAACATCAACCAAACATCTCAAGTTTTGTTTTGTGTAAAACAT
Organism: Triturus cristatus; assembly: GCF_964204655.1. NCBI lineage: Eukaryota > Metazoa > Chordata > Amphibia > Caudata > Salamandridae > Triturus > Triturus cristatus. The sequence continues at coordinate 135,907,551 of NC_140589.1, read as the reverse complement.
TATTATCATTTGTCTTAGCTCAGAGTCATCTTCATATAGTCACATTTTTAAGTACTAATATCAGGCCAAAAATCCACCATGCAGAAATAAATAATTGGGGTCCTATTTACAAAAAAGTCACTGCTGTGCTGCACAGTGTGACAGGAAGAGGGCATGAATGCCCTGTATTTAAGGCAATACGGCACATTCCTGCCTTTGCCTGTGTGCTGCGCCATTTTGGTAGTCTAGCGCCAATGCAGGCACCCTTGCACCGTGGCCCTTGCACCAAGGGACACCTTCCGGCACAAAACAATCCTGAGAGGCCTATTCCTGCGTCAAAATGCAGCATGCATAGAAAGAGGAAGGAACAAAGAGATATAAAACTATTTCTCGTTGTTGCCTCGCCTGGGAAGGCGCATCTTTTTGGCACATTCCCAGGTATGTGTCAAAAACCATGTGATTTTCATGGGAACGCCCAAGCAACGTCCACGAAACGCCTCCGTAGGGCAAAGCAGCAACTTGCGCTGTGTTGCCTTATTCCAGAATTATGATGGCACTTTCTGCACAAGGACAATCCTGTCTTTAAAGCAGACACAAATGTGCAAGGGTGCCTGTGTTGGCGCTAAGCAGCCAAAATGGCACCAGAGCAGGGACAAGGACAGGAATGCGTCATATTCTATGATAATATGGCGCATTCCTGCCATTTCTCCGTCCTACAGCGCAGCGCAGGAAGGTGACTTACTGCACTAAGTGACTTTTTTGTAAATATTGACCCCCCCACCCCGTCCCCCATTGTGCACAAATTGCAGGACAACTTATGGGTCAAGCGGAAACAGGGCGTCTGCCAAAAAACAGCCTAGTCTGTGGCCATCCAACTCTTGGATCCCATGCATTTTCTTTTACAGCTGGTGGAACTGCTCAGTGGCGGAGGCAGGTTTTGTGACAGCGGTGATTAAAGTGTCATTCAATACATTTAGACTATTTGAAACCACTGCCGCAGTATATATGTAAAGACGTGGGTCCCTTGTTCACTTTTCCACTGGATTCAAGATAGCCTGGCTGATGAGGGTTATGAACCCGAAACCGGTCCCAGGATGCTTGTTTCCGGTCCAGGGAAGACATGGCTTGGCAGTTCGGGCTGGACTGTTCCCATGAGGCACAGGGTCAGACTGATTTGCATATGGCCATGTCTGACCTGGGGTGGTGGAGTGAGCTAAAGAATGATGATGGATTAAACCCAGATCAGTTGACTGGGGGCGAGTGTTTGATTTGCTCAAATGCTCCGTCCATCATCCCCTTTGGTATTGCTTTGTTCGCCCTAAGTTGGCAGGGTATGCCTAGACGTGGGTCCCTTGCTCACTTTGCCACTGGATTCAAGATAACCTGGCTGATGAGGGTTATGAACCCGAAACCGGTCCCAGGATGCTTGTTTCCGGTCCAGGGAGGACATGGCTTGGCAGTTCGGGCTGGACTGTTCCCATGAGGAACAGGGTCAGACTGATTTGCATATGGCCATGTCTGAACTGGAGTGGTGGAGTGAGCTAAAGAATGATGATGGATTAAACCCAGATCAGTTGACTGGGGGTGAGTGTTAATTTGCTCAAACGCTCCGTCCATCATCCCCTTTGGTATCACAGTATATATGTAGCATGCCGAAAGTTATTTAAAAACATTTCTGAATTGTCTACTCCTCAATATTCATATCTATGCCCCCTGGTCATCTACCTGCCCCTTTTATCCCTGAAAAATATTAGAAGATAGCTATTTTTTTTTTTTATCCCATAAATCAGACTATCATATCTTAAACAATTTGAATGTGATGGACAGAATTTGCAAATTTCTGAATTCGTGAATCTAACTAACACAATATACGAAAGAGTAAACCCTTTCAAGCCATCTGGTTCATTTTTGTAATTCTAATTTCTCAGAAAATACCGGATTTTCAACATGCCACAAAAAGCACGCTGAGTAAAGTTCTACATTCATGCCAGGTTTGGAATACATACTTTTATGCGCTTATGTTGTAGCATTGAGTAAGCTGTAGTTCTAAGTAAAAATTCCAATTGGATCTAAATTAGAAAGCATATTTTTATGACCCCCCTTTACCTTTTTTTCCTGCTTGTAAATTGTCAGCCAGACCTTGACTGCCTGTTCTCTCAGCAAGTGCCAAATTTTGTGCTGGTCTATCCCAAGGGACCAGAGTCAAAAATGACTTTTCATTGGAAAGTTGTCTTTAATCATAACCTCTAAGCGGTGACCGCCTCTGTTAAATATATTTACATTATATTATAGTGCGGGCACCACTTTGCAATTACGGTTCAGGCTTTATGCCAAACATGGCATGAATGTAAGTATACATTTTCCAAATTCACAATAAAAAAAATTAACAGTTTTGGAATTGCGCATTGTCGAGTAAAATGTGAATTTTTATAGTAAAAATGCAAAACAGTCAAGGCTGTAGTTGGGTACAGACACATAAGGTTGCACAGGTGTGTGGCTCCACGGTCTGACCTCAGGCTAGGCCTGCAGCAAACCCCGGCTGTGCACAGGCATACTCCGAATGCAGCACAGAATGGGTACATGGTCAGAGCCGGCTTTATGGCAGTGCGACTGGTGCGGCCGCACCAGGCGCTTGCCTCTGGCCTCTGACCTCAGGAGGAGCGCTATGTTTAGCAATAACTTATGATTGGAGAGATGAGGGGCACTTTTGCCCGGTGGTAGTGAGTGAATTCGAGGAGGAGATCATGGGGTGGGGGCGCCAAAAAAGATTGTCGCACCGGGCACCACTAGTGCTATAGCCGGCCCTGTACATGGTAGTTGAATGTCTTACAGGGACGTTGATTTGCCAACATACCAGTGGCAGAGGAGGTGACCACACATCCTTTAACCGCATGACATCATAGCAAGGAATATCATTTGACTTTTGACTTGATGTCATCCGAAAAAGTGATGAAACTAAAATTAACAAGAAGAAAACAATCTAGTGCCTATTTTAGATAACACCTATATTTTAGGTAGAATGCTACATAGATATCACCTCCCCAGTTACCACCAAAGGTGGTCTTATGCAATCACAGTCCAAAATGCAAAGAGCAAATATTAAATGCTTGGGCAGTCATCATTATTGCTCTTCTGTTTATCATCATGCTAGAGCAGTGTAGAACTGTCATATTGCACATACGCATGTTTGTAAACATGTATACTTTGAGCATATGTATGTTTCTTTGTACAAATGCAAATATTACTTATTAATAAATATGTATGTTTGTACTTTATTATATTTATGCCTAACTATTATACAAATGTATAGTCTAAACTGTTATACAAATGTATATATTACTTATGTTAAAATATATACACTCCTTATATTTATGCTTACAATGTATGTAGGTCACTACATAAATAACATATAAGAATTTGAGTACATGCTTATGGGTCTCTGTTGGGGCCCTCATTTACAAGAGGCCTGTGCCGACGCAGCATCACATTTTAGGACAATCCGGTGGCGCAGGCCTCTAGATCATGTCCATGAGGCGATGCAAAGACACCCTGCATGGCTTTGCAGGGCCTCATAGATATGAAGTAAGGCAAGGCGGCATTCCAAGGGCATTGCTATGGGTATCCCCACACAACACCCATGGATTTTGACACCGCCTCAGATTTACAGCATCACGTGAAACTGGGGCAGCGCCAAAAATGTATGCCGACCCAGAGCAGGCGTAATGAGGACAAATGTTTACATTTCATCCCATTTTTACCTCTTTCCACATGGGCTGCATTCTGCAGCACACATAGAACAAGGAAAACTCTTCTCATGATTGTTTTTCCGCAGGAAGATGCTCCTTCCTGGACAAAAACAATCATACCAACAACACAGACACCCTTGCACCACGGTGCAGGCAGGCCTGCATTGGCACTCGGCTGCACATTGTAATGCAAGCTGGCTGAAAGGACAGGAATTCCCAGTATATTGTAAATATAGTGCATTCTTACCCTTTCGAATTGGCGTAGGACAGTGCTGCAAAATGACTTGCGGTGCTGCCCTACGCAAAAGTTTTGTAAATGAGGACCGGGACTCAGGTTGGCAGAGGTATGCACACTGTCTAAGTAGGGACCACAATCAGTTGCCGCTAGCATTGAGCATGCTGTGGGGCGGTGGGGTGGGGGAGGGGCAGGGTAGGGTTAGTAAACTCAGGCATACTACCCCCCACCCTGCCCCTCCCCTGCCCCGCCCCACCGCCCCGCAGCATGCCCTATGCGATCCGCCACTGACCACAATCCTAGTCAGGGTAAGTCTGATACACACAATAAATTAACCTGTGCTCACCCTCTGGTAGCTTGGCAGAGAGCAGTCAGTCTTAGCTTAAGAGGCAGTGTGTAAAGTATGTGTGCATCACTTCAAACAGTAATACAGAGAAAACATAACAAAAAGACTCAACCCAGTTTAGAAAAATAAATTATGATTTTATAAATGAAACAAGACCAAAACGATTCCAAATCGAAATCCAATGAGTACAAGTTGAGATGTAAATTTTAAAAAGAATAAAAGTGTCAATAGTACTTAGAAGAAATAAGCACCTATTGGGGTTATCTAGTCATGCTGGACTGAGGCAAAGTCAAGCGTTCAGGCCAACTACAATGGAGCGCGGGCTGGATACTGGAGCCATACAGTACCTCAGTCCTGGTCGCAACAGCGAGATGCAAGGTGCAGTTGAGCGGTGCGTCGTTGTCAATCCAGCAGTCAAGGTGATGCATCGATTTTCTTCAGGCAGTGGTGGCGGTGCATCAGTTCCGAAGACAATGCACTGAGCCGAAAGGTGTTGGTTCCATAGATGGTGAGCTGGGTTTCTCCACTCAGTTAAGGGGATGCATCAATCCTCCCACACTGCAGTTGCAGGGATGCAGTGTTTCTGATGCACCCGTTCTTGAGACGAAGCGCTGGTTTCGAGTGTGATGCACCGGGCTTTTTTCCGCAACAGCAGTGATTCTGCTTTCCACAGCAGAAGATGTGTCGGTACCACTGGAACAAGCACCTAGATCTACTTCCAATGGACAAGGCACAGGAGCAGGAGGTGAGACTTTGGTATCCCTGAGTCTTAGAAACAGGAGGCAAGCAAACAAGCCCTTGGAGATCACTCTGGGTTCAAGCAGAGTCCAGTTCTTCCTCAAGTGGGCCAAAGGGCAGCAGGCAGCACAGCGGAAAAGCAATTACTCCAGGGCAGCGAGCCAGCAGAGTGGCAGTCCTTGTAGCAGCATCAGTGCTTATTCCTGGCTGAGTTTCTTTACAGGTTCAGAATTGTCTGATTTGATGGGGTCAAAGACCCAGTACCTATTTCCAGTTGTGACTTTGAAGTGGCAGTGCCTTCGAAGAAGGGTCTTTGAAGTGCAAAGAGGCCCTTTCTTCCTAGCCCTGGCCTAATACTCACTACAGGGGTGTAATCAACATTTTGTGAGGGGACAGGATAGGCGTGTCAGCTCTTCCCTCCCATCCTGCCCAGTATGTGCAATCAGGATGCAGCTAGGAACTCAGACAAACTTAGCCTTCCTTTATGTGTGGCTGTCTAGAGGGAATGCACAAAGTCAAGCTGTCACCCACATCAGACCTGTATTGGAGACAGGCTGCAGCCACACAGAGCCTTAAGATCAGAGAAATACCAGCATCCGAAAAGTGATGTTTCTAAAATAGTAATGTTAAATCCATCTTTCCCAGTAAAGAGGATTTTTCATTAGCATTCTAATTATATGGAACATGACAGAGCTACACCTTCTCAATCAGACAATACAGGTTAAAATTGTACGAAGTAATTCTCAATGATAACCCATGGGAGGAGTAGGCCTCACACTAGTGAAAAATGAATATAGGTGCTTTTCACTACCAGGACATGCAAACCTTAAATGTACAGGCCTTTCCTTTTATTTACACAGCACCCTGCCCCTTGGGCTACCTACAGCCTAATTTAGGGGTGACGTATGTATAATAAAAGGTGAATATAAGGCTTGGAAAGGGGTTTTAAATGCCAAGTAGACATTACAGTAAAACTGCACCCACGGGTTTTGCAGTGACAGGCCTGAGATGTGTTTAAAGAGATACTTGTGTGGATGGCACAATCAGTTCTGCAGGCCCACCAGTAGCATTTAGTTTTCAGCTCCTGGTCACAGGTAATGGACTCTACTAGACACTTACAGATACATGAAATATCCTAATTGTGGATAAACCAGTGTAACTATGTTTAGGGGAAAGCACGTGCAATTTAACACTGCTGAGAAGTGGTTAGGTGCTCAGAGTCATTAGGCAAACAAGGGAATCAGCAAAAAGAGGAGGTAAGCAGGTGAAGATTTTGGGGGAAGACCATCCTAAGGTTGACAGGTTTAGCACGCTTTATTTATTATGATAAATCAAATCACAACATATAAACATGGTTATACAGAAAGTATGTGTAAATGTTAGCTATTCCGTACACTTATTACTTAAACAAATCATTAATACATAATGCACAAATAATTAAATAATTACAACAAATAATACTAATTGATGAAAAAATTAAATTAATATGGGTATGTATCTCTATAAACATCTTTTACACTTACTAGAGGAATGAAAAATACATACATTTAACAAAAAGAATAAATAAATAATTAAAAGAAATATATGTATACAAACATACATGTATAACTTCATCATTATATTTAAATTAAAGTTTATCAATACATCAATAACATATACGATGATGAGTGCATGTTTAGGGGTATATTTTCCTATAACAAATATCTATCGCAGTGCTTAAACCTTTCCATGCTCAGTTTTTCCTCTCCCCTAATGTCTCTTTGAAGGGCATTTTTGCACAATCACACACAGCATTGCAATCGTGCAGAATAAATGCCTCCACTAGGCACCAGGGATATTTTTTGGACTGCATGGAAGCCACCCCTTGGGCAAGGGTCACTTCCCAGGGGTCAATATTATTTTGGATGTTTTTCTGCCCCCCCCCCCCGGGGGCAGATCAGCCCATTTCTTTTGGCCTTTTTTCCCCTAGGGGTGCAGACATCCCCACTAGGCACCAGGGATATTGTTTTTAGTGCATGGAAGCGACCCCTTGGGCAAGGGTTGCTTCCAAGGGGTCAATATTATTTTGGATGTTTTTCTGCTTCCCCTGGGAGCAGTTTGGCCTGTTTATTTAGCCTTTCTGCCCACGGGGGTGCAGAAATCCCCACTAGGCACCAGGGATTATGTTTTAAATGCATGGAATGACCCCTTGGGGAAGGGGTGCTTCCAAAGGGGCAACAATATTTTGGATGCTTTTCTGCCCCCCGGGGGCCGATTGGCCTGTTTTTTTGGTGCAGAAATCCCCACTAGGCACCAGGGATTTTGTTTTTAATGCATGGAAGTGACCCCTTGGGCAAGGGTCGCTTCCAAGGGGTCAATATTATTTTGGATGTTATTCCCCCAGGGGAGGCAGAAAACCCCACTAGGCACCGGGGATTTTGTTCTCTGTTGTATGAAAGCGACCCAAGGCTTTCATACAACAAAAAACAAAATCCCTGGTCACTTTCAAGCGCGTCAAATTAATTGGATGATTTTTCTTTTTTATTCTAGTTCAAGGCTTTTGCTCTTTAGACTAATTGGTTTTGCTTCTTCTTTCTAGTGGGATATTGTTGGGTTTTGCTATGTCGCTGCATAGTAGGTGCTGGTGAGTGTAGCTATTGTTGGAAAGTGAGTCATATTGTTTTTGAGTATTTAGATCTTTGTGCTAAAGCCACACTTTGTTTATTACTTATTTTGCACAGTGTTGGTTGTAGTTGACTTGTTTGTGAAGTCTCCTTTCTTAGTAAGGATTATGGCGAGCCGCAGGATTACTTCTCAGCAGATTGTTGGTATGCTTTTTGAGTCTTCCTCTGACCATGGTTCAGAGACTGACTCTGCATCTAAGGCAGAGGAGGGCGTGGAATATTCAGGCAGTGAGTTTTCTGTCCACGCGGAATCATTGAATGATGAAGCTACTCTCAGTGCGGATGAAGCTATTCTTAATGCGGATGAAGTGCCTGTTTAAGAGGAAGACATTCTTGTGCCAATAGTGCAGTAAGAGGAATCTGGGCTGCAGCCTGGGGCTGCAAGTCTTCCCTTTGGAAGTGCCGACCTCTCGATTGCCCCAGGCATGGTGCAGCTGGCATTGCCAGACTATACTGGTGTTCCAGGGTGTAGAGTGATTACTGATAACTTTTTGCCGATACATTCTTTTCAGTTGTTTATGAACTATGTATTTTTGGCAGAGATTGTTAAGCAGACTAATTTGTATACGGAACAGTATTTGAGAAACAAAAGTGCCAGCCTTAGGCCCCACTCTAGAGCTATCCAGTGGACTCCCACAAATCTGGATGAGTTGAAGAAGTTCTTGGGGATTAACTTTTTTGATGGGCTTGCTCAGGAAGCCATCAATGTCTTCATATTGGTCAACGAGTCCCTTGATGGCAACGGCTATATTTCCGGCAGTCATGAGTCGTGATAGGTATTTGCTTCTGCTTAGGATGCTTCATTTTGTTGATAATGGTTTAGCGTCGCCACGAGATCACCCTTATTGTGACTGCCTCTTTAAAATTCTGCCTGTCATTGATCACTTTGTAGATTGATTTTCTGAGATCTATGCTCCAGGGAAAGAAATAGTAGTGGATGAGTCTATGGTCTTGTTCAAAGGCCGCTTAGTTTTTAGGCAATATATTACTAGTAAAAGGGCACGCTATGGAATTAAGATGCATATGCTGTGTGACAGTAGGACTGTATATGTCTCTAATTTCAGGGATTCCAAGATTGCCCCCTCCCCGGTTGTCCATCCACTTTTGGAGTGACTGAGAAAATTGTGTGGGAACTTGGTAGAGGACTTTTTAACAAAGGTCACCATTTATATGTAGATAACTTCTACACTGGTGTGCAGTTGTTCAGGGAATTTGTCAAAGTGAACACTGTTGCTTGTGGCACAATCCGCTCTAACCGTAAAGGTTTCCCAAAAGAACTTGTTTGTCAAAAGCTTGTGCAGGGACAGTGCAGTGCATTGCTTAGCGAGGAACTTCTAGCTGTGAAGTTTTCAGACTGGAGAGATGTCTACATGCTGACTACCATCCATGATGAAAGCGCTTCACCTGTGACTGTTTGGGGTCAGGTTGCTGAAGTGCGCAAACCTGTGTACATTTTAGACTATAATAGGCAATTGGGTGGTGTTGATAGAGTAGATCAGAGGTTGGAAACTCACACTGCTCTTCGTAAGTCTTACATTCGGTATAAGAAGTTAGCTATCCATCTTTTCCACTTGGCAACGTTTAATGCTTCTGTTGTATTCACGGATTGTTGCCCTGAGTCAAAGAGGATTTTTGCTAAGTTTCAAGTCTGTAATAGGTAGCCTTGCTGTAGTGGAACAGCCAAGTGTTCCTAGAGTTGGAGTGGTGGAGGATGTGGCTAGATTGAAAGTTCGCCACTTTCCTGATCACATTCCTCCCATGCCCTCAAAAGACTTTCCCAGTAGGAGATGTAGAGTCTGTTGGGAAAGAGGTACGTGGAAGGAGACTAGTATGGACTGCCCCGAGTGTCCTTCTGACCCTGCGCTGTGTGTGCCTGCTTGTTTTAGAATGTACAACACACAAAAAATATTTGGGGAGCATCCATGAGTGGTAAAGTGAACTGCCTGGTCTGTATTGTTATATATTTTTTGTTCAGTTTCAAGGTTGGAATTTGTGCAATGTATTTAGTTTCAGATTTTGTGTTAGTAGATTTGCATCTATTTACAATTTGTTTGTGTTTCTTTTTTGTATAAACAAACCCTAAATGTGATGGCGGTGTGTGTAGGCTGGCACTTGGCTGGTGGTGTGCGTGGACTGGCACTTGGTTGGCAGTATGCGTGGACTGGTGCTTGTCTGGCAGTGTGCATGGACTGGCGCTCGGCTGGTGGTATGAATGGACTGGGACTTGACTGCCAGTGTGTGTAGGCTGGCACTTGGCTGGTGATGTGCCTGGACTGGCACTCGGCTGGCGGTGTGCATGGACTGGCGCTTGGCTGGTGGTGTGCGTGGACTGGCGCTTGGCTGGAGGTCTGTGAGTAGTGACGCTGCTGGTCACTACACACACTGCTGGCCAAACACCAGTCCACGCAATCTGTCAACTGGTGTGGTTGCTGTGTCAGGCATGTGGACATGTGAAAGTGATGGGCCCTTGAATGGCGCTGTCTGCTGGTGTGAGTGTTGTAATGTGATGGGCCCACGGCTGGCGGTGGGAATGGTTTTGTATGTGTCACACAAATGAAAGGTGTATGAATGGCCTGTAAAGAGGTTGGTGCCTTGTCCTGGCTTTACAGCTCACGAGCTGTGAGTCAATGGTTCAGTTTCTCATCCTTTCAATTATTAACAGTGCATTTCATTTTTATGAAATCTCTTGTTAATACAATTGAATACACTGAACCCTCACTCACCCTCTTGCCAAATCCAACTGGATGTGTGCTTGAGGAATATATGGTTGTGCAGTAATATTTGTCTTTTCTGTCTTTCTCAAGCAGTGTGTACCTTGTTCCTTTTTGTGAATGTTGTAATGTCTTGGTTCCGTGTCTGGTGGTCTGAATGGTCTTGGGTGTATGGCCTGTAAAGCGGTTGGGGCCTTGACGCGGCCTTTAGAGCTCACGAGCAATGCGTCATTGGTTCCGTTTTTTGTCCTTTCAATTATTGACAGTACATTTCATTTTTCTGAAATCTCTTGTTCAGAACATTTTTTATACTGGACCATCACTCGCCATTGTGCCAAATCCAACCAGTATGTCTGTGTGCTTGAGGAATAGATGGTTGTGCAGTAATATTTGTCTTTTATGTCTCTCTGCCAAGGTGTACATTCCATCTAAAAAAAAACTACCAACTGTAGATATAGTCGTAAACTAAACACCCATGGGAGTACATGGTGATGTCTCTCTTGTGGATCCCACCAAGTTATCTTACCCACAATGTCCTGCAAACCTCAAAATGTGACTGTCACATTTTCCTTGCATTACTGTGCCAAAATGTTCACGCTTCAGAAAGAGACAACAAATTTCCTACCACCCTGCATTTCCCCAAGTATCCCGATAGAAATGGTACCTCACTTGTGTGGGTGGGCCAAATACCCGCTGCAGTGAAGGGCCCAAAATATATTGTGGAGACATCAAGATTACCTATTTAGAAAGGACCTGGTTTTGAAAGGGGGGTCACCTGAGTTTGTGGCCCTGGGCTCGGTGGCCTTCTTGGTAAACCTACAAATATCACACATTTCTTAAAACTAGACACCCTGGGGAGTCCAATGCGGTATGGCTTGCATGGATCCCCCAACATTTCCCTACCCAGAATCCCCTGCAAACCTCACATTTTGCTGAAAAAATCTAATTTTTCTCAAATTCCGTGTGGGAAAGTTGTAGGATCACCGGGCTGACACAAATGTCCTCCCACCCAGCGTTCCCCCAGGTCTCCCGAGAAAAATGGTACCTCACTTGTGTGGGTAGGCATAGTGGCTGCAACAGGAAATGGCCAAAATCGTGCTGTGGAGACTTCAAAATTACCTATCACAAAACTATCTGCTTTTGCAAGGGGGGTCCCATGAGTTTTTTGTCATGGGCTCGGCGGCCATCTAGGGAATTCAGGATAACAAGGGGAACGCTGGGTGGTAGGACATTTGTGCCGGCACGGTGATCCCACACAAAAATGTATGGAAAAAGTGATTTTTTCAGCTAAATTTGAGGTTTGCAGGGGATTCTGGGTAGGGAAACACTGAGGAATCCACGCAAACCATACCTAATTGGACTGCCCAGGGTGTCTAGTTTTCAGAACTGTGTTGGTTTGGTAGGTTTTCCTAGATGGCCGCGAGCCAGAGGCCAAAAAACCAGGTGCCCCCCGCAAAACCAGGTTGTTTTTGTGATAGGTAATTTTGATGTTTCCTCAATACACTTTGGGCCCTTGCCTGTTGCGGGTACTTGACCCACCCACAAAAGTGAGGTACCATTTTTCTCGGACGCCTTTGGGGAATGCGGGGTGGGTAGAATTTTGTGGATCCACGCACATTCCAGAACTTTCCACCACAGAAATGTGAGGATTTTTTTTTTTTTTACAAATTTTCAGGTTTGCAAAGGATTCTGGATAATATAACCTGGTGATAGCCAGACAAGTCACTCGCTACTGGATTTCCCTGGGTGTTTAGTTTTCAAAAATGTATAGGTTTGCTAATTTTCCCTAGGTGCCGGCCGAGCTAGGGTTCAAAATCTGCAGCTAGGCACTTTGCAAAAAACGGTCTGTTTTCACTGTGAAAATGTGGTGTGTCCATGTTGCGCTTTGGGCCGTTTCCTGTTGCGGGCACTAGTCCTACCCACACAAGTGAGGTACCATTTTTCTCAGAAGACTTCAGGGAGTGTGGGGTGGGTGGAATTTTGTGGATCCACGCAGATTCCAAAACTTTCCACCATAGAAATATGAGGAAAAAGGATTTTTTTGGGGACAAATTTTGAGGTTTGTAAGGGATTCTGGGTAACGGAACTTGGTGAGAGACAGACAATTTACCCCATCCTAGATTCCCCTGGAGGTCTGTTTTTCAGAAATATATAGGTTTCCTAGGTTTTCCAAGGTGCCGGCAGACCTAGGGTTCAAAACCTACAGCTAGGCACTTTGCAAAAAAAAGGGTCCGTTTTCACTGTGAAAATGTGGTGTGTCCACGTCGCATTTTGGGCCGTTTCCTGTCGCAGGCACAAGGTCTACTCACACAAGTAAGGTAATATTTTTCTTGAGAGACTTTTAAAAATGTGGAGTGGGTGAAATTTTGTTGATCCACGCAGATTCCAGGACTTTCCACCACAGAAATGTGAGGAAAAAGTGTTTTGTTGGACAATTTTTGAGGTTTGCAAGGGATTTTGGGTAACAGAACCTGGTGAGAGCCAGACAAGTCACCCTGTCCTAGATTTCCCTGGATGTCTAGTTTTCAAAAATCTATAGGTTTGCTAGGTTTCCCTAGTTGCCGGCAGAGCTAGGGTTCAAAATCTACAGCTAGGCACTTTGCCAAAAAAGGTTCAGTTTTCACTGTGAAAATGTGCGGGGTCAATTTTGCCTTTTTGGCCTTTTCCTGTCATGGGCATCACACCTACCCACACAAGTGAGGTACAATTTTCATTGGGAGACTTAGGGGAACACCAAATTCTGGAGCAACTGTTATTACCTATTGACTCTGAACGGATTTCTGCCTTCCAAATGTAAGAAAATGTGTGAAAAAGAAGTCACTTTGAAAAATGTCCTATAATTCACATGCTGGTATGGGTACCAACAACTTTGAAGATGTGCAAATAGCTACTGTTTCTAAACTCTATATTTTGTTCCTATTTCAGAAATGCATAGGTGTCTTTCATTACAATTTTTCCCTGTTTATATTTTCCCAAATTAATTGCTATATACCCGGTACACAATAAAAAATGATTGCAAGACGCTGCTCAGTGATTGGCTCTGGGTTCCTCTGGTTCTTGGTGAACCTACAAGTCCTATATATCAACACAACCAGAAGGGTTCAGTGGATGTATCAGTATATTGCCTTCAAACATCTGTCATACTTAGTAGAAGTTACAGGTGAAAACGTTGGCACAAATTGCTGTTTTTTTAACTCATTCAATTTTTTCTATTTTCAACTGTTAGTTTCTATACAAAAACCTTGAAGGATCTAAACAAATGACCCCTTGCTAAATTCAAACTTTTGTCTACTTTCCAGAAATGTATAGCTTTCCAGGATGCATCATTGCTTTCATACCCATTTTTACCATTAACTGGAAGGAGGTTGCAAGCACAAAAAATAACATAAAAAGGCTATGTCCCAGAAAAATGCCCAAACTGTAAAACATTTTGGTTTTCTTACAAAAGCCTACTTGTCCCTGAAAGCTAGGAAGATGGTGATTTCAGCACCATGACCCCTTTGCTGATACCATTTGCAAGAAAAAAACAGATGCTTTTTCCAATTCCCCACCCCCCCTAAAAAAAAAAAAGAATTAGCTGTATTTTGGCTCATTTGTGGGTCCCCTTCAGGGGAATCAACAAACCCTGTGTACCTTTAAAATCCCCATGATGTTGGAAGAAAAGAATGCAAATTTGGCATGGATACCTTATGTGGTCAAAAAGTTACAGGGGCCGAAGCGCAATCTAACCCAAATAGTCAAAAAAAGGCTTAGCACAGGGGGAGAAAAGGCATAGCAGTGAAGGGGTTAAATATAATCATAGAAATTGTATCTATAAGTTCTTCACTATTGAAATGTTGGGGGACAAATATATAAAAAAATAAAACATATTATAAAACAACATATAAATTAATAATATTTTTTTTATTAAAATGTTATTTACAGCAAAAGGAAAGCATGATTTCATAAATATTTACACATGCATGTACATATGGGACTTTGTCACGTACAAATTTATATCTCTGATTATTTTCTATATGCGTACCATGTTAAAATCTCTATGAATGTATACCTCTTATGTGTGGTTATGTATATACATATTTAAATATGTTTTTCCCACTCTATAACTCTTCCTATTCCTCTTCCAAAATAAAAATACCCCCTACCTCCCCTCTCTGACTCATCCCAAACCTCATTTACTGCTATGAACTCCCAAATAGCCCTCTCCAAACTCTTTCCTCCGCTATCCTTCCTTTATCCTGTTCATCCCACTAACAGACTTTCTGAGTCACCTCAAACCTCTTTTACTACTATGAACTCCCACATAATCCTTTCTAAACACGTCCCTCCTCTATCCATCCTTTATCCTAATCATCAAACTACAGAGTCACACATCTATCACTCCCATCACTCTCAATAACAATCAAAATTTCCCCCTATTAATCCAACTACTCACTGAAAAGCACTTGAATGCTTCATCAGGGGTAGTAAGCGCAATATAAATACAATTACAATACTCTGCCAGATTATTATTTATTTGCTGAAGAAAGTGACTTCTATCTTTCCTCCTCTGTCTTATCTCTCTTTCTCTCCTCTCAGATATCTCTCCCCTTTGTCAAATGTCTGTGTTGCATATTTCTCTACACTATTCTGCCTGCACATCTTCTGTCTTTCTTCTCTCCCTGGTTTCATTTTTCATTACACCTCTACCCTTCGCCCTCTCTTCTCTTTACTGGCATTTCTCTCTCCTCGCCTGTATGCCTACCTTTCATCTCTCTCTCTTATATATATATAATTTGCCTCTGTTTCACCTGTCTACCTTTCACTTTCTCATTTGTCTCTCTCTCACAAGCTCATGGCTTCTTATCTCCTATCCATTTTTCACCAGACTCTCGCTTTTAGTTATCTGTTTCTCATTGATCTGTCTCCTTAACAACACCTACATGTTTCACATTCTCTCTAAGCTAAACTCCTCACCTCTCTCTTTTTACTCAACTCTCACCTGTCTCCCAAATCTCTGTATACCTCACCTGCATGTTCTCACTCCATTCTGTATCACCTCTTTGGGCCATATGTATAAACACATTTTCCCATTGACACAAAATGGGTGTAACCCTTTAATACATCTGGCCCACTTTATCTCTTACCTGTCTCAGCTGCCTCTTTATAACTTGTCTGCTTCTCTTTATATTACTTAGGGTCTAATTATAACTGTGTGGGTGTGAGAGTGGGCTGCCACGCAAGGGCCCCACTCCCACACTGCCAGAGACGTACTGACACTGCCTGCTACAGTACGAATTTCCTTGTGCCTGGTGGGCGGTGGCCAAAGGCCATTTCTGCATGGCATTAACTGTGCAGTCCATGATATGCAGGAAAGGGGGTTGAGGCACATGGGGAGCACAAGATGTGTCCCGCTGAAAGCACCCCATGGCCCTGAGGAAGAAGGGGGTCCTGTAGGGGCCCCTTTGTTTCCTCATGCCACAGTTTTCCTGGTGGCCTCATCGCCATGATAACTGTAGTAGTGAGGAAACTCCTAATAAGGTTGGTCGTGTCGCAGCAGCACCACCATCATCTTAGGGCCTCTCACTGCTGTGCCACGGCTGCAGGATCCATGATCACCAGTAGTTGCGGGGGCTGTGACAGTCCCACTGCCGTAGTCATAATATGGCAGGTGGAACACTAGTCCAGAGGTCCAGGGACCACCACCACTGGTTTGGCAGTCCGATGGATCGCCTAACTCTTAATCACCCCCTTAGTATCTCCACAGTCTACATCTCTCTCACTCTCCTTCTGCTGTCTCTCACATCTCCAACTCTTTATGGACTTTCTTTCCCCCCTCTCATGAAAGTCTCTTTATAATTTGTCTCTATTTCACCCCTGCCTATGCTCTTCAACTCTCTCAGTTGTCTCTTTCTAGCCTGTCTCTTTTTCATTGTCCTCTGTCTCCTCTGTCTCCCTCTCTCACTCTGAGCTGCCAACCTGCTTCACAGACACTTCTCCCACTGCCCCCCCCCTCTTGCCAGTCACTCACCTGACTGGCTCCGTCACTTATTTCCTCTTTACCCTCTCATCTGTTTTCTGCTCTCTGGCTTTCTCCTGTCTCTATCTCGCATTTCCCTTTGTCTCTATTGTCCCTCTCACCTGTCTCTCCTCTATATTGCATATCTCTCTCACACTGTCTTTTGTCTCTCTCAGCTCTGTATCATCTACTTCTTTTACACACATGCACATACACCCCTTCTTTGTCTCTGCTTCTCACCTGTTTCTCTCAGTAGGGTAGCCAGTGAATGAATGAATCATTTATTGTTCAATTAATTAAAACCTAAACAAAAGCGCAACCAGTCTTTATAATAGGAGATGAAATAGTTAAAACCTAATGTTTACAGAAACATGGCCAACAATATACAAACATAATAAAAAAGTTAGAAACATCAAGCTCTGCTGAATAAGGATGTTGATTAAAATTCTTGAGGGAATATGCAAAGCGCAGGGGAAAACAATGTCTTAATTTGGCAGGAACAAGTGTAGTTACCTCGCACCGGGTTATAAGCCGCAATTATCATTAGTGTCTTCCTGTACTTTAAGATCATCCACCCATAAGCAGTAAATTAAGTGCTTAATAAGAGGTGCAAACTTAAAATAGAAGCAGAGTAGCATCAAGACATAACGCCTTAGTTTGGCTGAAACTGGTGAGACTACCACCAACTAGATTGAGTGCCGCAGTTACCATCATAATATGGTCACACATGAGCAGTAAATAATGTGCTCAATAAAAGGTGCAAACTGCAGGGTAGCAGCAAAATTGCAGCAAAATAACAGCAAACCAGGATGTTTAAAAAACTGGGGAGAAATTGCAAAAGTGCAAAATGGTAAACATGGTAAGAAGAGCGGTGCCACGAGATTGTACAGGCTTAATGGAAACATGTCTAGTTCCAAAGTGAAAAAGACAGCAAGGTGGCAGGAAGGCAGAATATTAGGGAGGGTGGATAATGTGGGAGCAACCTCGCAAGCCACAGGGTGGGATAGTAAATCAATTTGAAATCCTGCTTCCAAATCAGCATTATTATCGGCTCCGTCTAGTTTAGCTGCAACAGCTTGAAAAAACGTAATGATTTTAACATTTAGGGTCCGATTACAATGACGTTTGGAAGGCCTCCGAATCGGATTTGGCTTTGCCTGATCCGATTCGTAGCCCTTGTTTCTGACTGAATTGTACACAGGTCTGAACGACCAAGTACAATGCGAAGATCGCGTACGCATTGACCGAATCATTTCCAGACCCGAACCTGTCCATACGACTCGTTTGAAACCGATACGTGACACACAACCCAGCTGAATTCCGTACGATGCACAATTCGGACAGCCACTTTGCCTCGGTCTCAGCGAGATGCAATGGCTGTTGGAATCGTACTTCGGGGGGTCATAACAGGCCCCCCTTTACCCAGGGCCCTCTGAATCTGTCACAAGGGTATGGCCATGGGTCCCCCTGATCCAGGCATGCAATGTGTGGCAGGCACCATGGGGTGTTCGCCACACCCACCTCTTTCCTGCTAGGAGAGCCTGTGTACGGGTCTATACACAGGCTCCCATAGAGTTACATGGGAGTCCGAGCAAACCGAGTACGTAAGCATACGGCTGCATTGTATGCGCTCGTTAAGACTCCCGGAGCACGTTTCGCTCGGAATGCCCTCTGTATCAGAGTCGTACAGAGTGCTTTCCTAGCGAGATCATAATCGGGCCCTTAGCATGGTGTTCTCTGAGTTCAAGCCTGCAATTACAACCTGGCTGCATGTTTACACAGCCAGGCAGCTAAAGTCTCTTTGAAGTAGGCTTTTCCTGAACTGCAGCAAGGAATGGCAAATGCACAAAATGTGGATGATAATCTCCTTACTCTGATTACATAGTTGGCAAATGTTTTCTTTTTTGTGGGATTCCTCCATACCGAGATGTGAATCTGCAAATTCCTCTTCCCTAGTCTGAGTGCTAGAAACCTAGGGCCTTATTTATCAGAGCCCTGCGTCACTTTTGCACCATGTAAAGTGATACATGTGTGATGCAGGGTTCTCAATCAGATTTATGAAGCCACGCAATGCCACCCTCCTTGACTTTGAGTGGCCTCATAAATCCTTAGTAAGGCAAAGCAGCACAAATGGCTGCGTTGCCTTACTCTGTGCCCGGAAGATGTTCCATGGGTGTTGGGGTGGGGTTTTCACGTGCTACACCAACGGTATTTGACGCTGCCCCAGATTTACAAAATCATGTAAACATGGGGAAGTGCTAAACCTGTATGCCTGCAGAGGTGAGGAGTAACCAGGAGAAATATCTTTATTTCCCCTTGTTTTTTTCTCTATGTGTGCTACATTTTGCAGCAGACATAGAAAGAGGAAAACACCTCTAAGGATTGTTTTTGTGCTGGAAAGTGCCCCATCCTGTACAGAAACACTTCTGCATGAAACAGAGGCACACCTACACCATGGTGCAAGGATGCCTATATTGGCGCTAGGTTGCTGAAACAGCACCAACGCAAGAAGAAAGGACAGGAATGCACTGTATTGCATAAATATGGTGCATTCCTGCCCTTTCACCATAAATGAAGCACCTAGACTTTAGCAACCTTGGGTGAATACAGGTGATATATGGTTGCTGTTTTCTAGGCTCATAGAAACTGATTACTCCCCAGCCATGGGAGCTCCTGCACAAAACAGCCATATTATCTCGCCTTGACAGTTTTTTTTAAAGTAATTGTTTACAATTCTTTGAATGCCACCTGCTTCTTTAAGGGAGAGCTAATTTAGCTTATCTTGAAGGTGGTGATTATAGATGGAAGCGGGTCTTGAACCGATTAGAAATTGCCAGACTAGGCCATTCAGGCTGTCTTGTGGAGCAAGTCTGAACCCATGACAGAAATTTAGATAGGAACAGCTCCTGGTCCAGGTCTGCTTGGTGAAATTGAAGTCAAGCCTTATTTGAGCAGGCAACACTTTCTTTAACAGGTGGAATACAGCTTTATAGATATATAAATGATCTTGTCTAGCAGGATAGCCAGGGTGATTTCTCTCCCATAAGTTAGCATTGGTATTGCCATAGCCTTCATCACCTGAAGTAAAGGCTCTAGGCTCAGGCCCCACAGTTTCTGAGATAAAGTCATAAAATCCAACAAACGGCTGATGCCTTTAGTTTTCAAGATGTTCTTGTGGGTGTTGAAAGTGCCTTGGCTATCAAGATGGATACCCAAGTATTTGCACTTTGTGCTAGTTGAACGTCACTCTTCATTCTTTCTGAAGATGACAATCTTGGATTTGGTTTTCTTGACAATATAGAATTGCAAAGTTAATTGTTCTCGCTGTAGAACCGTTTTGGTGTGGCTTAACAGCACGTGGTCATCCGTATTTAAATTATGTGTCATGCGTTGGCCTCCCAATTTTGGGGGCTGGCAGTGGATTTTTTCTAGGGCCTCTGACAGCTCAGCAATGTACAGATTGGATAGTAGAGGCGCTAGCACACATCCCTGCTTCAACCTGACGCTTTTGTCGAATCTTCCGTGAGATGTATGCGCCATCCCCCAGCTTTACCCATATCCATGTATTGGAGTACAGCTGCCCAATAGCTCACAATAGTTTTGATGGGAGGCCCCAGCCCCACAATTTGTGGCACAAGGAAT
Organism: Triturus cristatus; assembly: GCF_964204655.1. Taxonomy (NCBI): domain Eukaryota; kingdom Metazoa; phylum Chordata; class Amphibia; order Caudata; family Salamandridae; genus Triturus; species Triturus cristatus. The sequence goes on along the minus strand of NC_140589.1, from coordinate 135,887,493 downwards.
CTCTATGGATGCACTCAAAAGCTGCTTTGAAATCGATAAAACTCAAATAAAGCACAGAGCTGCTCCTAATTATCTAATCGTGCATCAAGGTCAGCGCCATTCAATTTGTAGAGGTGCCGCAGTTATCTTCAAAAGTAACAGTAACAATGCCAGTACTGATGAACTTTTTAGACTCCACTTACTTATGTGGGAACATTTTGAAGGAAAACAAAATGGACGGGGGACTATTTGTTTAGTCGATTTAATCAATATGTTTATGCGTTTTATTTTTAATTTTCACAAAAAGCTTTTTTTGTGTATTTCCACAATTAACAATAAACTAATAACACAAAATATTTATTGTACATAAATAAACACATTCAACCACAGTCATATCAACATTCATTCCCATATCACACTGGACAGTCCAGAACCAAACATACTATGTATAAACAAACAATCTGAATTCACTTTGAAGACACAATTTACAATTTGGCCATAGAAAATGATGTAGTCTGTAGGGAACAGTATTGAGGGTTTCCAAATAATTATTTTAATTCATTAGGCCAAAGGATAGAGGTCGACGCGTTTCAAGCCCCTTCTAGTGCTGGGGCTCTCATCAGGACCTGGGAGCTGGAACGAGAACACAAAAGGACTCTTACTAGACTGCTTCCGCCTTTTAAAAGCAACAGCCTCGTTATAAAAAGGGGGGAGTTGTACCTGTGGATGATGTCCACCAGATCTTTTGCCGTGTGAAATCTAAGTAAAAAAGTTAGACCCAGAATTAATCCAACTATGTCGAATTGCCAAACCAAAATTCAAAAAACCACCATACATACAAGTGACATTTATACTGTTTAACTTACGTGTGTAGATGAAGGGGCAGAATTAATCTAAGGAGGAATAAAGGAACGATGTCAGGTAGTTGTCTTGACAGGCACGGGATATAGCAATCAATTCCCTGTGATGTATCAGGTGCATAATGCACGCGGCTCAGAGGTGAATGGCTTACCTAGAATCTCCGGGTTGTAAGCGAAAATGTATTGCTTTCGTCAGTTGTTTCTGCGTAGCGATCAAATCACTGTAAAAACCAAACAAGAAGATTTGTCAGCGGAGTCGACGGCCGCCAAGCGTCCAGATGTGCTAAAATTCATTCGAATCGTCTTCGTACCTTTTTACGTTTCTTCTCCCGCTTCAAACTCGGAGGAAATGAGCTTCCGTGTTTGTGTTCGAAGTCTCGTGTGAATATCAACTTGTGGGTTCTGGGAGATGTAGTTTGCCGTTTGTAATGGGACACATGAATGCACTTCTCATTGCGCAATTTGGGTGTCCAATTGTTTGACGGACAGATAAGCAGGTGCAGCCGTGTCATTTGGAATAGAACATGTAAATACACTTATATTGCACGATTTGGGTGTCCATGTGTGAGGCGGACGAATAACAAAGTGCGGCCAGTCTTGTACTGTGAGTAAACCACTGTGTGGACCAACAGCGAACTTGAAATTGGTTGACAGGGTAAAAGTTTTGAGGAAGGAATATCGAGCTTTTAATGACAAGCGAAAACAGGGCTTATCCCGTTGTCCTCCACTGCGGTATATATCAATTCGAACCTGATGGTGTATGGTCAGAGATTGTAGATTTCAGATAGTTCATTAAGGCCGTTGATGGCTGAGTTAAATTTGACAATGAGCATTGCTTCACGCTGCGAGAGTTGTCGTTCGAGGTCTCCACCTCTAGAATCTGGATCCACTTTGGAAATGACAGTCCATTTTAGATCGGTTACTGGATGGTTGTGCGTTTTCCAATGTTGGACCAGCGGAGCATTCTGGACATTTTTATTGATACGCGATTTGTGTTGCGATATTCTCACTCTGATTTCTTGGCTCGTTTTCCCGATATACAAAAGTCCACACGGGCATCGGATCGCATAGATCACATTTTTACTTTTACAATTCGTAAAACAGTCGTGTTTCCAGTGTATTGAGTTGTGTGAAAATAGGAGCTTCCATGCCATCAACAACTAACAAATCCCTAAGAGAATATGTAGGCCTCCCTCCAATAACTGGCCACCATAAATGCGGCACATGTGCCTGTTGTTCGTCAACAGAAGAAGGGGATTTATTTTCACACAACTCAATACACTGGAAACACGACTGTTTTACGAATTGTAAAAGTAAAAATGTGATCTATGCGATCCGATGCCCGTGTGGACTTTTGTATATCGGGAAAACGAGCCAAGAAATCAGAGTGAGAATATCGCAACACAAATCGCGTATCAATAAAAATGTCCAGAATGCTCCGCTGGTCCAACATTGGAAAACGCACAACCATCCAGTAACCGATCTAAAATGGACTGTCATTTCCAAAGTGGATCCAGATTCTAGAGGTGGAGACCTCGAACGACAACTCTCGCAGCGTGAAGCAATGCTCATTGTCAAATTTAACTCAGCCATCAACGGCCTTAATGAACTATCTGAAATCTACAATCTCTGACCATACACCATCAGGTTCGAATTGATATATACCGCAGTGGAGGACAACGGGATAAGCCCTGTTTTCGCTTGTCATTAAAAGCTCGATATTCCTTCCTCAAAACTTTTACCCTGTCAACCAATTTCAAGTTCGCTGTTGGTCCACACAGTGGTTTACTCACAGTACAAGACTGGCCGCACTTTGTTATTCGTCCGCCTCACACATGGACACCCAAATCGTGCAATATAAGTGTATTTACATGTTCTATTCCAAATGACACGGCTGCACCTGCTTATCTGTCCGTCAAACAATTGGACACCCAAATTGCGCAATGAGAAGTGCATTCATGTGTCCCATTACAAACGGCAAACTACATCTCCCAGAACCCACAAGTTGATATTCACACGAGACTTCGAACACAAACACGGAAGCTCATTTCCTCCGAGTTTGAAGCGGGAGAAGAAACGTAAAAAGGTACGAAGACGATTCGAATGAATTTTAGCACATCTGGACGCTTGGCGGCCGTCGACTCCGCTGACAAATCTTCTTGTTTGGTTTTTACAGTGATTTGATCGCTACGCAGAAACAACTGACGAAAGCAATACATTTTCGCTTACAACCCGGAGATTCTAGGTAAGCCATTCACCTCTGAGCCGCGTGCATTATGCACCTGATACATCACAGGGAATTGATTGCTATATCCCATGCCTGTCAAGACAACTACCTGACATCGTTCCTTTATTCCTCCTTAGATTAATTCTGCCCCTTCATCTACACACGTAAGTTAAACAGTATAAATGTCACTTGTATGTATGGTGGTTTTTTGAATTTTGGTTTGGCAATTCGACATAGTTGGATTAATTCTGGGTCTAACTTTTTTACTTAGATTTCACACGGCAAAAGATCTGGTGGACATCATCCACAGGTACAACTCCCCCCTTTTTATAACGAGGCTGTTGCTTTTAAAAGGCGGAAGCAGTCTAGTAAGAGTCCTTTTGTGTTCTCGTTCCAGCTCCCAGGTCCTGATGAGAGCCCCAGCACTAGAAGGGGCTTGAAACGCGTCGACCTCTATCCTTTGGCCTAATGAATTAAAATAATTATTTGGAAACCCTCAATACTGTTCCCTACAGACTACATCATTTTCTATGGCCAAATTGTAAATTGTGTCTTCAAAGTGAATTCAGATTGTTTGTTTATACATAGTATGTTTGGTTCTGGACTGTCCAGTGTGATATGGGAATGAATGTTGATATGACTGTGGTTGAATGTGTTTATTTATGTACAATAAATATTTTGTGTTATTAGTTTATTGTTAATTGTGGAAATACACAAAAAAAGCTTTTTGTGAAAATTAAAAATAAAACGCATAAACATATTGAATAAATCGACTAAACAAATAGTCCCCCGTCCATTTTGTTTTCCTTCAAAATGTTCCCACATAAGTAAGTGGAGTCTAAAAAGTTCATCAGTACTGGCATTGTTACTGTTACTTATGTTATAAGGCACGGCCTTACTGACTAGAGCCTAAACCCTTTTCTTGTTCAGCAGTTATCTTCAAAGCCACACTGGCTCCTTGGGATGATGTGTCCGTCATTTGCCCATGCTTTTAGATCATCAAGCAGAAGGCTTGCATACAGTTTTGCCCTTCATGAGCGCTGTAGGGCAGTAATGTCTGGGCTCCAATATTAATACGCCCTTGAGGATCGGTTGGATGATCGACCCTCACTAGGAGTCTGGAATGCTATTTGATGCCAGACAGTGTCTAAACATCAGGAACAAAACCTCAGACCAGAACAAGACTTCTGCTGTGAAGAGTACTCACGGGAGGCCCTTCAGACTTTCCTCATTCTTGCCAATTTGGGTCTGGAAAGGTCCTCTGTGTATATCAGGTCTATTTCAGGATTATTTGAGTTTTCTTTTGTTTTTGAAAGGTACTCTTGATGTAAATATATAGGTGACGGTTTGTTGGATTTGATAGACTCCTGGGAGTTCATTATTGAACAGTGCAGTGTCAAATAGGAAATCCAGGCTGATGTGGATATGTTTGTGTTGGTGCTTCTCTTGCCTTCGATTGGTATTTGATTGACCATTGACCAGAATAGTCTGGTGTTCCTCCTCTTACTTAGGTATGGGATACAAGCCCAAAAGTCGAAGTTCCTTTTAGAATTTGACAGCCAGATTGACCTTCTAAATTTTTCCCTTCATATTATTAAGTTTCCTTTCTCTGTCAGGTAAGATTCTTTTTTAGAAAATTGTGCATGTTAGGATTCACATCTCTTTTCAGGGTTTTCTGATTTCTAGTAAGTCTGAGTTTTGCATTAGGCTGTGATGTTTTTATGCAGCCATGTTATGCAAGTTGATATTTTCTCAGTATTTTGTCCATAAGAACGTTCCCTTGTGCAATAGGGGTGCTGTTTGTTGACACAATTGCTTATTGTTGAGTTTCATTGTAAGTTTTTGCCTTTATGCTTATCCTTTCATCCCAATACAGTCCTTTAAGATTGTTGTTATATGCACTGGTGCTAGTTACTCACAGGGCCCGATTCACAGAACTAACAAGACAAAATCCTAAACTTTCTACCATTTTGGTATTTACAGAAGGCACTTACTCATTTTAGTATTCACAAAAGGCACTTACTCATTTCGGTATTCACAGAAGTTAGGAGTCCTAAATGCCTTCTGTGAATACCGAAAGCCTTAAAATTAGTATTTTTCTCAGTTTAGTAGTAGTATAGTTAGAACTCCTAACTTTAGGACTCCTAAATGCCTTCTGTGAATAACGAAAGTCTTACAATTAGGATTTTTCTCAATTTAGTAGTAGTAAAGTTAGGACTCCTAACTTTAGGACTCCTAAATGCCTTCTGTGAATACCAAAAGCCTTAAAATTAGGATTTTTCTCAGTTTAGTAGTAGTAAAGTTAGGAGTCCTAACTTTAGGAATCCAAAACTGAGAATAATCATAACTTTAAGACTTTCGGTATTCACAGAAGGCATTTAGAAGTCCTAAAGTTAGGACTCCTAACTTCTGTGAATACCGAACTGAGTAAGTGCCTTCTGTGCATACCAAAATGAGTAAGTGCCTTCTGGGAATACCAAAATGGTAGTAAGTTTAGGATTTTGTCTTAAGTAAGTTCTGTGAATCGGGCCCACAGCCTCCAGTTTGGTAAATGCAAAAGCAACAAGGTGATGGATGGAATGCTTGAATTAATCGCAGCCACTGGCAATCGCCGGGCCCACATCCCAATCCATCATTTTTTTTCCCCATAATGCCACCTCAGTTTAGATTCAGCCATATGCAAATCAGTCTTGACTCTGCTCCTCATCAGAACAGTCCAGCCCAAACTGCCAGGCCAGGTGCTCTCTGAACCAGAACACAAGCAACTTAAGAGCAGTTTTGCCCTTGCTATAGCTCTTCAGTCAAGTATAGCTTAGTTCCAGTGTTACAGAGAGACCGGACCCACGTCTGGGAATACTCAAAACACTTAAGGCAGTAGATGAAAAAACAACAAGGTGATGGATGTAATGCTTGAATTAATCCCAACACTGGCAATCACTTGGGTCACATCTCAATCCAACTCTTTTTGCCCAACATGCCACCTCAGTTTGGACCCAGCCATATGCAAATCAGTCTTCACCCTGCTCCTCATGGTAACAGTCCAGCTCGAACAGTCCATCCTCCATGAAAAGGGTGTTGAGTGCAATCGGGAAGTTCGGGCTGGACTATTCCTATTGGAGCAGTGTCAAGACTGATTTGGATGTAGCTGGGTCAAAACTGAGGTGGAATGGTGTGCAGAATAATGATGAATTGGAATGCGACCCGAGTGATTACAAGTGGCTGAGATTAATGTAAGCATTCCATCCATCACTATTTTAAATGCTTATTGTGTTGCCCTAAGTGGGATGGGTGTTCTCTCAATGTACCGCCCTGTCAGCCCACAAACACGATGTATCCGGGTCTTGATCATATTCCAGCAGAGTTAACGGTTTCCTTTTTTCATCCAGGAGAGAGGCATGGGATGAGTGCACTTGGGTTTGAATTGTATAGGTGTGTGGCAGCTCCCCCTGCGGGATCAAGGTTGTTGTTTCCCCATGAGCTGTTCCCTTAATGGATTCATTAGACAGCTTTTCCTTGCTCAAAATAAGTGATTTTTTTCTGAAAGAAGTTCTTAATTTGATTCACAGGCTCTGTTGGGGGAGGGCAGACCTTTGTGCTGGGTAATGGTGCAGTGATGACAGCACCTTAATATGATTCAGGGTCTGAATAACCTTCCTGACCTTATCGTTGTTCCTCTTGCTGCTTGGCTCTTTGAGTTTATGGTGTATCATGTCACTTTGCCAAATTACCAATTGCCAGTAGTCTGATGCCAGTGTCCCCTTAGTATGGGGTCTTCGCTCAGGGGCAAAGGTGGGGCTGGAAAAAATGTGAACTGTGCAACTTGCTAAACTCAGCAAACACTGAGAGACTGACTTCTTGGCAAGAGGTTTGGGGGGGTCACAGGGAAAGCAGTAGGGCTCTCTATCCTGGACCACATGCCACACCCTGACTAAGCAGGGCTGCTTCCATTGGCCAGGAGAGCTGCTTACTCAAGGGGTTACTAGTGCCACCTTTCTCTGGTGTCTTAATCTTGTTTGGTGAGTAGACAAAGTTTGTCGGGCTGGTAGTGGTACTGATGCTGGGCTTATACTGGCTAGCACTTGAAAAGGTCATTCAGATTTTCCAGCCACTCATCCACACCACCTCACCCGGGGTCTCCTGATTCCCCCCTGCTATGGCAGCAGGAGATGAAGAAGTATGGGCGTATCCAAAGACCTGGGACCGAGTTGAACCGACAAAGCTATTCAGCTGCTCATAGTCCTGAGCAGCCTTCTGCAGATTTGTTAACAGCTTTCACAGCATTAACAGAAGCAGCAAGTGGTGCACGGCAGAAGAGCTTATGGGTTGGAGGGCTGAAGGTGTTTGCAGTACAGTGAACAGTGAGGAGGTGCGGCGAGCCGCTATATCTATCAAGCCCTTTGATGTAGTATGGACCCTATGATGTAATACATCCCCTGCAGCCAAAACACAACAGGCAGACCCCTTGAGGGTCGCAGTCTTCCTTTAGCCTGAGCATAAACTGGGATCCAGGTGCGATTAGCACATACGGCCCGCTCCGTTCTCACAACCCACACCACACTGCCTCGTCACTCAGCGTTGCTCTGTCCGCTTCATGCACGCTCCTCCTCCTTCATGTAGCCAGTGTGTAAATCAAAAAATAGGCCACCTTTCTGCTGCTTGAATAAAATACAGAAATCCGAGTTCAGTGGTCTCCTCAGGCCTTTGGGCCCCAGTGCACTGCACCTGCAGCACTAATGAAAGCTAAGCCTCTGGTTTCTCTGTAGTGTCCTCTTTTCTTTCATTCTTTCTGCTTCACCCTGAAACTCTTGTTATATAGAGCCTCTGCAGTATTTTCCTTTCCATTCAGGTAACCAGGGACAGTCAGAGATATGGAGGCACACTTTTTCCAGTCCCTCTCCACTGGTATTAATAAATTATTTTTCAAGTTTTTTACCTTTTCAATATGTTTTTGGTGACTTCACACACATGATTGAGGAGTTGCAGCGGCAGCCAAGTCCTGGGCATGCTTCGTAAGACATTCAAATGTCTACACCAAAGCTCAAGATTCACCATCACTCAGACCCTTATCTCCAGCCGACTGGAGTACGTAAATACTCTCTACCCAGCTCACCTCCTCCTCCAACTACAGACCATACAGAATGCTGCAGCTAGACTTGTCTTGGATCTCCCTAGATGAACCAACATCACCCCCTACTCCAGGGAACTCTTCTACAGTACAGAAACAATGCCTGTTCAAGCTCCTGACCCATGCATACAATGCCCCACACATCAGATGACCCATCTTCCTGTACCACCACCTGAACTTCCATCAGCCCACCGGACACCTCCGCTCCGCGTCCCTTTCTCTGACCCTCACCCCTCGCATTTCACATAACAGATGTAGAGGTCACTCCTTCCCCAGCCTAGCAGCAAAGAAATGGAAAGAGCTGCCATTTCATCTACAGACCTCCCCATCTCTTTCAGAGTTCAAAAAGTTCCTAAAGACCTGGCTAGTCAGCAAATCAACTGGACCCTGCCAGTGCCTGGACACCCTCGTGAGTGACAAGAAGCACTCTACAAATCTATCGATTGATTGGTTGAATTGGTGCTCCAATCAAGCTAGGTGTCAAGAACACAAGGCAGCCTCCTGCGTACGTTAACAATGTCATTGTTCAGTGGGATTGATATATTTACCAGGCACGGGTTGCTTGCAATGAGGGAGTCTCCTACATTCAGTGACAATCTCCCTCTCTAGTATGGGGTCAGAGTGCAGACTGAATCGATCTCCTGAGCCTAAGTTTCAGAGATTTGTTACCAATAACGCTACACTACAGGGAGCCTTCATCTCCCTAAACCCCTTATAGTTCCCAAGATACACTAATAAAGCATAACTATTCTCAGTTTAAGGTGCATATGGTCCGCATCCTGGGGGAGAAGAGGAAAAATTCACCCACCATATGTCTTCCTTACACAAACCTTAGCATAACAGATAGGGTGCACAGAAACATGCAATAGGTTTGATTTTTGCATCCTCTCTGAACTCTAAAATCAGATGGTGAATCCAGTTTTCTTGGATTAAGAAGCCTCATCCACAGGCTGCATTACCCCATCCTGGTGTAATGATACCGCCAGGACAAACAAAACCTATGCTTGAGGGAGGTCCTGACTAAACTTATGCCTGAATAAAGCAGGGGTACAAATGACACAAAAAAAACCCGAAGGAGTTTGTATTAATAGGTACCCTGGGTATAGTTAGAAACATGTACCCTCGATGACCTAGGTGCAATGCCCCCTGCATCCATTAACCTGCCAACATGTTTCTGCCCACTTGTGAGCCTGAAATCATGTCTGGGGCATTTGTCATGCCTACGCACGGATCCCTATTAGATTATGATAAACTCCCACACGAGGTGAGGGGGAAAGTTTCTACCATCACTTGCTGTCCGGCCGACCTAGGGAAAAATGAATCTAGTTTATCAGCAGTGCTCATTGCAAAAGGCTGAATTGACAATCAGAACTTGTGACATTCTGATGACACTGCAAATCAATACATACAACACACGTGATTCCAATGTGAAGAAACCATGCATTCACTCAGACAATCACCTTACCCGAGTGCGGGCAGTTACTGGCTTTGTCGTCTGGCTCGAAGTTGGCGACTAATGTAGTCACACAAGAGAAACAAAGCATTTCAACCTTATCACATTTCATTCAGAGTTCCAAGGGCAATTGAAATGAACTGTTCCCGGTGAGCAGGGGAGAAACTAAACTCTGGGTGCTCCCAGCAAATCTGGAGCAGAGACAAGAGCGCCCTCCAGACAAAGAAACAGTAAAAAGCATACTTCGTCAAGCAATACCACCAGCATACAGCCTAAAACACAGTTCAGCCAGCGAGCACTGTTTGTTGATACGAGAATGCAGTGATATATAAATTTGCAGCTGCCATGCTGAAAGCGTGGTCAGTGTGCACGTGCAAACGTTAGGACCGGTCACTACTGTGTGTTTTGTGCTACTCATGCCGTGCGCACCAAGAACAGGGAGCGTAGATAGCTTAAACGTGAGTGTGCAACTCAAAAAGTGCTCACAATCTCCTTCATTTCTCTATTAGAGAGTAAGTACTGTCCCATTCCGGTAGTGTATCCAGCATTTTTTTTTTACCATGACTCCAATCAAACTGGAAAACCAAAATTCAAATTCAGGGTATCTGTGTCATACTTACTGATTTCTCACTGGAAAGGATGTAGCAGATAAACATTGGTTCCACTATGGGGCTCTATAGACAAGATTGTATTCAGGGGACACTCTGATACCCACCCATGGAAGGAAAGAGTTGATGGGTGTCTCTCTTCAGGGCAGAACAAAATAAGATAGACCCGATAAGGGTCACATGGATCGATAAATCAAGAGTACGTCATGGTCTTAATGAGTTAAGTTGTGCCCAGGGGGTGTCATCATTAAGGCCCTTGGTATCTGTCTTAATCCTGTGAATCCAGTTTTGCTCGTGTAGTAAAAGTGATGCTGTCATATCTGGATGAAGTGGTTTTAGTTTCTCAGTGATAAACTATTCAGGTTCATTCTCAGTGTGCCTCTTATCAAGAGAGTGCTTGGTTCAAAATAGCTTTGTCCTTTTTAGACCTTACAGTGCTTATGTGTTCATTGATCCAAATCCTTATCTTTTATGTAGTCATGCCAATACAAAAGAGATGACAAAGACATTTTACTACATAAATCACATTAGAAGAATTAGTAGAATTGCAATTGGTTAGCCCTTTGAGTTGCCAAGGTCTCTGGAGACTCAATACAAATTCTCTATCCTTCCTTGTTAAGTGACAAACTCCGTAGTTCCCACAGGGTAATGCCCCTTGGTCGGGACTAAATGATACAGGGTACCTATTCCCAGGTTTCTTTGTTCATGTGTGGACCAGATTGCCAGAAAGGCTCTGGGGCTGATGTACGACTGTTTTTTGTGGTCACAAACAGGAATTTGGCCCGTTTGCGGCCCCAAAAAAAGGTCAGCCCCATGTACAAACCATATTTTGCGAGTCGCTAACCTATTAACGACTCGCAAAATATGGTTTGCGACTCGCTATTATGGAAGGGGCGTGCCGAGGGCATCCCTTCCTAATAGCGAGTGCAAATAGCATGTAAGATTATTTTGCGACCACATTTGCCATCGCAAAACACTCACAGTTTACCACCCTTTTCAAAAGGGCGATAGCCCACTCACAAACGGGAAGGGGTCCCCAGGGTGAATGGGTTTGCAAATATTTTTTAAGAGACCTTTGAAAATGAAACAGAAAAGTTTCATTTTTATTTTTTAAATGCACCCCGTTTTCCTTTTAGGAAATCGGGCTGCATTTTAAAAAAAAACCTTCCTTATTAAAAAAGCAGTCACAGACATGGTAGTCTGCTGACCCCAGCAGTCCACAATCCTTGGGCATGCTAGCCATTCCCAATGGGGTCGCAAATTGCGACAACCTCATTAATATTCATGAGGCATGCAATATGCGATCACATTGGGAATCGCAAACAGTGTCCGAGACACTGTTGTACATTAAGTTTAGCGAGTTGCAAATTGCCGGTCGCAATTTTGCACAATTTGCCACTCGCTTAATGGTCTTACATCTGGCCCTCTCTCGCTTCCTGAAAGAAAATATGGACTTTTTTGTTTTCAAAATGCCTGTGATTAAAATGAGCTAGTTTTTTGTTTGCTATATTTTATTCTTTTCGAATGGGGAAGAACATGGTCACCATATAGGCCTTTCTGTTTCATTTCTCTTCTGGGTAGTTAGTAATTTGCCTCTGTTGCTATTAGCTGCTCTTTTCCTGGCATTCTTGTTGATCCAGTCGGCGTAGTATTTGTCTTTAAGTTTTACAGTAAGTTTTTTGCCATGTTTTTTTGTACATCCTCATATCCATACAGTTTCATCTCAGCTATAAAAATTGACTCACTGGAGGATTTTTCTAAATGAGTGGCAAACTCTTAAACTGAGGTAAGCTGTTTTTGTGTGTGAGTTTATAATACACTTCTGTTTTGAGAGCACCATGTTCTGGATAATGTCATTTTGTATGTACTAGGCTCATTTTGTGTTTGTGTAACACATCACGGAATTGAAAAATTGGTTCAGAAACCCATGACGAATCGCTATTTGGAAAGGGTGTGTTAAGGGCGTCCCTTTTAAGTAGCATTTCTTTACGGTATCTATCAATGTTTTGGCATCAAATTCTGGTCACAAATGTAATTTCAAAAGAGGTTTTAACCCATTCCCTTTGTACAGAGAGAATGATCTGAAAGATGAAGACACACACTTTGCATTGGATAGTAGTAATAATAGCAATATCCATTAACAAAAACATTACAATGTATATGCCCAATTCACATTAACTTTTGTACTAGTACACACACTTAAGTGCATAAAAAGTGCAGTTTTGCAGACACACATTGCAGATTTGTACTCACAGACTCCAGATCTACAGGCAGATAGGCGCAAATTTATGAAGGTGACAATAAGAAATTAGGCAAGAAAACCTGATTTAAGATAGGTGTTCTACTGTGTGCAAAATCTGGTTTTTAATGCTCCAGGGCAAACAGAGGTTACAGTGTTCCTAATTCTCTCAATTACTATGGTCTTTCCTTTCAGGTGTTCCAGAGCCTTTGAGACCAAGAGACCAAATACCCCTTTTAGCATGCAACTCTCAGGGTAATGAGGCTGAGTAGTCCAAAAGCTGACTGTGGCAGGTGTTGTTGGCTAAAACCTCAGAGCTGAGCAGCACATCACATAACACTCAATAAATCATTGCCCAGTCAATGCATTTCTTTTTGAAAGGAATAATAAGTTGGGGCACATGCTGACGTGCACCAAGATGGCTGCCAAACTTTAGTTCTACCCCTGCCCCCAGTAACATCGGTCATTTCTTGGAGAACATACGACCTTTTATTGTGGTAGACAGACAGCGGGGGTGGTGGAATGGTTGAGGAGCAGATGGGTACGTTTTTAGACCAGTGTATGATGACGCTTCTCACTACGTGATGTCAAGGCTGCCATTTCCTTTATTATTTTACTCCATTTCTTTACGCCTCAGGGTTCCTCATGAGAGGTGTTCTCTGAAATTTTAGGAGGGGAATACCAACATTGCTTTAAAGGAGACTGCCTGTTATACATAAACAACATTTATTTTTTGCCATGTGATGTGAATATTATATGTTTTGTTTTTACCTGAGTGGACCATCTTCAATTCCTTTACCCTACCAATATGGACATGAGGAAGTTGTCAAGTTCAATACGAAAATATTAAGACTTTATGGGTAGGGAGTGGCAGAGGATCATTATTTTTATGTCTATCTACCAATTTTTCATGAACATTCAAGCTAAGGTACCCACCGTGATTGCACCAGGAATTATTTACAGAACGGGCACGGGAAGTACTCCATGCTAAGTCATGCTGCACTCATTTTTTCTTTGTTTGGGATTTTTATTCCATCATGACTAACTATCTATCCCATTTTGAACTCTTATTGTATGGCCAAAGGTCATCAGCTGCCCACAGCATTGACGTATTTTGCACCTCCTATTCCTTAAGCTACAACTCGGAAATAAAAATCTGGCAATATCAATAAGGGGCAAAAAAGACCCAACATCTCCTACTAAATCTCTTTTGCCTCTTACTCTGGAGTATGTGATAAATCAAATTAAAAATGTGAAACTTTTGTTATTGAAACAAATGCCACACTTCAGAGAATTGAGGAACAATGATCTAACCTGGAATCCAGGATTTCACACATTGACCAGCGTATCAGCGATGTCCAAGATGTAACAACTTGAGTGGACTTGGGGGCATATTTATCTTTAAGTGATGCAGTGCACCAAGCCACCTTGCTGCACTGCGTGACATGGAAATGGCAGGAATGCGCTGTATTTAACATAATACGGCACATTCCTGTTTTTTTCCAGCGCTGGCCTACAATGTGGATGATTGTTTTGGTGCAAAAAGGAACACCTTCCTGCACAAAAACAATCCCCTGAGGCATTGTCATCTTTCTATTCTGCAGCACATATAGCAAGAGGAAAAAACGAGGAGAAATTAAAATATTTCTCCTCGTTATACCTCCCCTAAAGATGCAAACCATTTTGACACATTCCCAGGTCTACCAGTAATTGTAAGTCTGGGAATGTGCCAAAATCCATGGGAGTTGCATGGGAACATCCACACACTACCCATGGAGTGCCTCCCTAGGACAGAGAAATGGAAACGCAGCATTTTGTGCTGGGTTGCGTTACTCCAGATTTATAAAGCCACTTAGGGCTATGCAAGGTGGCCTTGCGTGGATTGATAAATTACACTGAAGGGTTGTGTCACTTTTGCACCCCATTGCATGGTGCAAAAGTGATGCAACCCAATGATAAATATGCCTCACGATGTCTAAGGACATTTTTCAACTCAAGAAGCGCACCGAAAAACCTAGCAAATTGTAACAGACGTACCAATGTTAGAATGTATGGCCTTCTTGAAGGATCAGAAGGCTTGGATATTTTCGCCTTCCTTCAGTTTAACATCCCAAAAATTGTTTGACTACAGGACCCACCACACTCAACATTCAAAGAGCACGCTGGGTTGGTTTCCCTTCTCACTATAAAACAAATGCTGCACGTCCATGTGGAATTATTGCTTACTTACTCCAATACTCAGACATAATGACTATGCACTTGGTCTCTGGGCATTGGAAACAAATGATTTGGTTATGTTTCAAGATTGTTTTTGTCCAGGATGTTGCCTGCGCTATGGGCTCCAGGTGAAAGGAATTCCTTAAAGAAAAATGTATTAGAGCACGTTTTCTGCTCTCCTGGCACTAACCACAAAAATGTTCATCATTTTAATTCATAAATATTTGGTCTTTGATAGATGGGTTCTTCCTGACTCTAAAAAATAATAATGCAACCCTTTCTATATGTAATGTGTATGGTCCTACTGCTATTCAGTTCGAATTTTGGGAGAAGTTTTCCACTCTGTTACGACCATGTCCACAAGACAATCTTATCATAGAAGGGGATTGCAATCAACTAATGAACCCTTTCATGGATTGACGCTCTTATTCAAAGTAAGTTCCTGACAAATACAAAAATCTGTTACAAAAGCAATTCATTCTCGAAGTACAGTCAATGCATGGAGGTCTCTCCATCTTGACAGTCTGGAATTTACTTTTTTTCTCCTGCACGTCATACCAATTCCAGAATAGACAAGATTTTTGTAACCCATAATAAATTACAAACTTTATTACATGCAGACCTCGGCTCCATCTTGATCTCTGACCATGCCCCAGTCACAGTAGACATAGACCTATTACCACATCATGCACGTTCTAAAAGATGGAGATTTAATAATTCTCTATTACTAGATGATATATTTGTTGGCTTCTCTGAATAGTTCTCTATGGAAGTTTTTAATTAGAGTACAACTTCTGATATACAAATGGATTCTGTATGGGATGTTTATAAGGCAGCATCTAGGGGCTTTATTATTGACTATGTAGCCTCTAAGAAACGACTCACATGAAAGGAGTTTTCTACACTGTTGAAACACATTAAAGATTTAGAACATTAATTTTTCACACCCAAACACAAAGCTACATTGGCCCATTAACTATAGCAAAGCTTCAGTTTAATAAAAACTGTGTGTGGCAATCTTTTTAAAACGAATGTAAAATATGGGGGATGTAATAAAAAAATCAAACTCTGAGCTAACCATTTAAAAATTAAAAAAACAAACATCTAAAATCAATGTCATTAAAGATGAACTTGGAACCACCCATCATACCGACAGATTTTAAAATGCTTCCTTGATTTCTTCACCAGTCTATACTGCTCAGAGCTTTCCCCCTCAGAAGAGGCATTAGATGCATTTTTTACCTCTAGCCCCAGAAAAAACGATATTTGTAGATTTCTCTTCACTAGAAAAGGAAATCACAGTCACAGAGCTCACAGATGCCCTACCTAAAGTAAATAAATACAAGGCCTCAGGCCCAGGTGGATTTTCAGTAGAATTCTACACTAACAACTATCAAGAATACTCATTCCCAAAAACTTAATATTCTTCAAACATTTTCTTTCCATCAATAATGTACAGGGTACGTTTCGAAAGACTATGCTTTGTTTGATTCCTAAAAAAGACAAAGATTCAACCCAATGTGGGAGCTATAGACCCGTCTCGCTCATTAACACTGACTGTAAGATCTTTCCAAAACTTTTGGCCCTGTGTATCAACCTCATTTTACCCGACCTCATTGGCATGGACCAATCCAGTTTCGATAAAGGCCATAACATTACTGATAACTCTAGAATATTCCTGAATATTATTCAGTTGGCCTCCAAATGTTTCTCTACAATTGCTGCCATTATCCAAGATGCAGAGAAAGCATTGGACTGTGCAAATTGGAATTTTTATGTTTAGGACACTGAGATGGCATGGATTTGGGCCTGAAATTTTAAAATATGTTAGTTTACTTCACTCCGTATCAAACATTCAAATCTATGTTAATTTTCAACACTCACTTTACTTTCAGTTAGATAGGGGTACCCCCCAAAGATGTCCTCTCTCTCCCTCTTTATTAAGCTTGTTTGGATCAGTTTTTAGAAAAAATATGATGCTCAAGTATATTCCTAAGCGTCAGGCATAATGATTCTGTAGTTAAGTTCACCACACATGCTAAAATCATCCTTCTATTAGTCACTGACCCCATGCAAACTATCCCAGAATTGTTAACCCTATTGAGAGAATATCCATTGATAGCTGGTTGCAAGTTAAATATAGATAAGTCAGAAGTGCATTCCTTAATCAAAGATTGTCATAAAGAGATGCCCTAGAGTGTGTTGTGTGCAATATTAAATGTAATGAACACAAAATAACAAGGATTTTGGTTTTACATGGCTCACTACAAAAACTAAGGGGCTTATTTACAAGAAATTGGCATAGGGCGGCACAACAAGGTATCTTCCTGCTCTGCCCATAGTCAATTCAAAAGGGCAAGAATGCACTGTATTTACAAGAAACCTTGCATTCCTGTCCTTTCAGCCAGTGCTGCCACACATTTTGCAGCCATGCGCCAATGCAGGCAGCCTTCCACGATTGTCTGCATTGTTGGCAGGATTGATACTGTCCTGCACAAAAACAATCGTAAGAGGAGTTTTCCTCTTTCTATGATTGCTGCAGTACACATAGAAAGAGGAAAACAAAAGTGGAGAAATGAAAAGATTTCCCCTCATTAAACCGGCTCGGGGGGGGGTGCACGGTTTTGATGGGTACACCCACCACAATGCCCATAGAATGCCTCTTTGACTCAGAGTGAGGCAAGGCAATGACTTTACTCTGCTTCGCCTTACTTCACGTGGCAGATTTACAAGCCCCTTGCGTCATTTCTGCGTCATTTTTATGCCACCGCTGCGTCACTTTTTGTTACGCAGCGGTGGCATAAAAATGCAGCCATTTACAACGTGACACATCTAGGGAGATGCGGTCACATTGTAAAGCCCTGCATCACATTATACCTGCGTCTGGTATAATGTATGCAGGGTGGGCGTTCCCACGCAAGAAAGTCTCGTAGAAGTGACGCATGGAAATCTACAAGATTTCACTGCTCCACTTCTAGTACGCCACTGCGTCTAAACCTTACGCCTGCTTGGTGCAGGCGTAAGAAGTGACATAACACAATGAGGATAGGTATCCCCATGCATTGTTGGAGTTGCGTTGTGCTTGCAAAACAACTCCAGCAATGCGTGACTTTTGCCCCAACAGATGCGTCAGAATTTTGACGCATCTGTCAATCCTTGCGCCATGGTGAGCTGTATTGTAGATATGGCGCATCCATGGTGGCGCAAGGGTTTCTCAGGGTGGCAAAGGGAAAGTGACGCATCTCTACAGATGCATCACTTTCTTGTAAATCTGCCCCCACATCTACAAGGCCATGAAAAGCCATGCAAAGTTGCCTTGTATAAACTCGTAGACATTGGTCTGCACACTGCACCTCCACACCGTCACAATATTGATGCTCCGGCGGCAAAATGTGCCACAAGGGGCTTGCAAATAAGCCAATATAACTGCAGATAAACGCAAACTTCTTACACTCTCTGATCAATGGTCCCCCTTTATTATTATCCTGGTGGTGACGGTTAAACACCATAAAGATGATGTTGTTACCTACAATTAACTTTTATCTATCAATGCTCCCAGTGAAACTCCCTCAGACTTTCTTTCATTCCCTAAATAGTTTCATGATTAAGTTGGTGTGGAAGAACAAAAAAGCACTAATTTCTCTGCATAAGCTTCACAGGCCAAATTTCAGAAATACCATTCAGCCTTTATTCGTAAATTGATTTGGACCTCTCTTTCCCAGGACTGTGATGACACTCTGTTGTAATCTTGAGTGCGTAGGAGATGCTGATGTCAGGTTTGGAATGGAATGCTGTGATTTAGAATGTGGGGAGGACAGAGCTGTCTTTTGATTCATAATGTTATGATCTTTAAGAAATTCACACATCTCATGGGAAACAAACTGCACCCCGTTATCTGTTACCAAAAATTTGGCAACAGTTTAAATGCTTCATGGACTCTCCATTTTCCTTTCACAATCTGGTCTGTATTTCACAACCTCCTAAATCCTTTTCATCGCTTTTTCTATATCTTTAGCGAAACCTCCTTTCTTACATTCATTCTCGCATATAGAATACTTCATGATGTGCCCACCTTTGTATGTTAAAAACTTTAAAATACATGCCAAAGTTCTATTCTGGAAGGAATAGTGACAAAAGAGTGGTGTTACAGTGAGTCAGGTATATTCTGATTCTGGTCTTCTTCCTTTTTATGTGCTTTAAGATAAATATGGCCTACGCCTATACTCTCTCCCTAAATATCAACAACTTAAAACACATTTTCCGCAACATACATCATTCTTTCCAATCACGCCCATCACACAAGTCTATCTCCACTTAACTTTTCCGCCCACATAAAGACATCATACATCTACCATAATATTGACAAATGCTCCATTAATCCCATCGACAGATTTAAAAAAGCAGGACATGTACTAGTGAAAAACTCTTACATTTGTTTTTCACTACTGCAAGGCCTATATCTCCCATTGGATAAAATTGGGATTACCTTATTACATTTTATAAGCGTAATTTACAAATGAGAAGATATAACTGGGTCATGTTTGATGTATCTGGAATCCTAATTTAAAATCCTAACTTATGGTGAAGTCGAATTTTAAATTGCAATTCTGAAAATTGCACTTTTAGAAAGTTGGCACTTTCTGGCTTTAGCCACTTGGTGACTGCAGCCTGTCTTTGGTCACATGACTCTGTGTAGTTGGCAATTGGGTTTTGTGCATTCCACTTAGACAGTCACACACACTGGGTGCTTAGGTGCGACTGAGTGGGATATCCTGACAGGATGGGAGGGAGGAGCTGAACCCCACCTCCACTACACCTGAATAGGCTGTGTCCTGTCCCCACATAAAGGACTCTCTAACTAGTCTAATTAGTCTGCAGCCAGGACTGACAAGGTAGGACATCAGTATACTTCAAAGGCTTGTCTTTGAATTCTCTCCCACTTTAAAGAGACTACTGGTATACTGGACTTCAGACACCACCACTTCAATACACTTCTGGACCTGTCAATACTCGGACAGGAAGGACTGCTGTGCTGCTGAAGGATTGCCAATCTCCTGGATTGCTGTTCTGGAAGAACTGCTGCCCTGCTGTGCTGACCTCCTGCCTGCTGCTCTTGTTGCCTAGGTGAGATAGATTGGACCTGCATCTCTTGAACCCAAAACCCAGAGTGACTCCTAGGGATAGTTGACTGGCCTCCTGATCTGAAGCCTCAGGGACATAACAGACTTCCAACCATCTTACATCTGCACCTGCAATCTGCCAGCTGTGAGTCTACCCTTCCAAGTGGTGCCACCTCAGTCCTGGGCCCTTAGAAATGGGCCCAAAGTGCTTACCAACAGAACCGATGCATCTTCTCTGGTGAGTGGTGCATCCTTGAGCACAACCAAGCAGCTCTTGCGGGGATTTTGCCTGGTGCAGAAGGTCCACTTTTGCCCT
Source organism: Triturus cristatus (assembly GCF_964204655.1). Classification (NCBI taxonomy): domain Eukaryota; kingdom Metazoa; phylum Chordata; class Amphibia; order Caudata; family Salamandridae; genus Triturus; species Triturus cristatus. The sequence continues at coordinate 135,867,349 of NC_140589.1, read as the reverse complement.
ATCAGTCTTCAGAAATGATGCACTGCTGAAGACGCAGTGCATCGCTCTATCTTCGACGGCAGCTTGTTGACAGTGCCAGCCCCTGCATCGCAGCTCTTCAGAACCGACACATCACCTCGGCTGAGTGCCACATCCTCGACACTTAGACTTCGCATTCCATGCTCCATCAACAGGATCCTCGACGTCAATGCAACAGGATCTCACACAACAGTCTCGGAACTGACACTGCTTTGGCTGCACAATGCTTCTTGACTCGTATCCATGCAACACTCCACAACCAGGATTTAAGGTACTTTGTTCAGTGGGCCTAACCTGGTCCCTGTAGCCGGCTCGTACTTGATCGCGGTCGGCCTGAACTTTGTCCTGGTCCAGGCCAATCAGATGTCCCTTGTTAACACTTTGTGCTTTTTGGCGCTATTTAACCTTACAATTTTAAAATGAAATATCTCTGGTTAGTATAGACTGTTCTTTCTTTTCTTACTTATCTATACCTTCTTCTGTTTTTCACGTCTTTCCTCCTTAAACATAAAATGTTGCAAATGCTAGGTTCTGCCATTGTAATGTTCATACCAGTTCTATTTTTTACACTTTTCATTATCGGTATAATATTACAATTGTATTTTGAGTGTTAATGTTTATGTATATTTTCCTTCTGCATTTCTCGCAAACTTGTATTGCGGTTCTGCTTGTACTATTTAGTTCCTAAATAAAGCATTTTCAAAAAAATAAAGGAACAGTACGTTAATATGCACAAAGCAAAGTCCAAATTATAAATAATTACTAAATGGATGGTGGAAAAACTAGTTGTACCACTCCTACTTAGACCTCATATAGTGCATGGCATGCAAAAAGCATACCCAAATAAAAGTCCCAGTGGGCAACTAACTTCATAAACCTAGATCAGTTCTGAGGCACCTGTGACCATCCATGTACCAACCAACAGACCCTTATCCCTAAATGAGCAATATATTTCTGTGTGCCTATTGCAACATATACAGAGATATGAAGTCTTCAAAATTCAGACCTGCTGGTTTTGTCAAGGGTGTTTGTATATTCGACATAATCAAGTCACTGTGTGACACATGATATCGGATCCTATCACATGATATCGGATCCTATCACACAGTCACTGGTGAGGAGCTGATATCACACGGTGGCAGGGAAAACAAGCTGAAAACCACCATAAATGGTGGATTTTCAGCTCATTTTCTGAGGCTTTTTTATTTTATTTTTATTTTGAGAGTTTTATATAGCGCTGGCTGGACCCGGAGGTATCAGAGCGCTTTACATAAGGTTCCACTGAAATCACAAAATTACATCAGTTACAAGTTACATCAGTTACTAGAAAAACATTTCAAGAGAGTAGAAAACTAAATAAATGGAGCTTAGAAGGGTAAGGGGGTGGGGTAAAGGGGTAGGAGGTAGATAGGATGGAGAGACGAAGGAGAGTCTGCCCAAAGTCCGGCTGGGTAGGTGACGGCCGAGGGGGAAGTCCACAGCCCATCTCCACTTTAGCTATCAGGTAGCCCCACTGGGCATCAGACAAGCAGCTAGGTCTCAACGGGAAAACAATTAAAGAGCAAAGAGGAGGGATAAATGGAGCGTAAAAGAGAAAGGGGGTGGAGTAAAGGGGTAGGAGCTTGAATATAACAGGGAGATGAAGTAAGTTCTGTCCAAAGACAGGCTGGGTAGGTGACGGCTGAAGGGGTAGTCCACAGCCCATCTCCTCTTTAGCTATCAAGTAGCTTCACCGGGCATCGGTCAAAAAGCTAGGTCTCCACGGTCAGAGGAAGGTTCACAGATTCCGTATCCTGATGGGTAGGCTGGATGGGAGATGTGTTCGAGGACCGGCCAATGTCAGTTTTTTCTAAGAGTGGTACCACAACGTGGTAGGGACCACTGTGGCTGGGCCTCTCTTATCTCTTGGGTCCCCTCTTTGTGCTGTGGAGAAAGGACGTGTCAGTAGAGAGTTGTCCCTGATATGTGCCCGGGTCCTTCTAAGCCCCTGAAATGGTGGGTGTCCTCGAGATGACTCATAGCGGCCATCTTAGGGTCAGGCATGTGCTGGGTGTTTCCGTGTCTCACTGTGCCTGGGTCATCTGTTCCTCATCTTAAGCCCTGTCAAGGTGTCTCAATGACTCTCTCCAGTCTCCCCCCCCTGTTGCGGGGGTGCCACCTGCGTGATCTCTCATTAAGGGTGTCCCGGCCACCATTTTGAAGTCAGGCAGGCCAAGACAGGAGCTTTCTCCCCCTCCCGGTGGTCGTTTTCCTTACCCCCTTTCACTAATGAATCATAAGTAAATAAAAATAAAAAGATACCTGGAGGGTATTCTGGTGCATATGCTGGAGGTATCGCTGCTGCGCATTTGGTATCTGTCTCTGATGGGAGCAAGGGAGGACACTTGTCGCCGCCCCCCCCGCTCTCTTACCACAGGTTGGCTGATGGGCTTCGAGCCGAGCGCGGTGGGCCCGTCGATGGTTTTCCGGACCCCCGCAGGTAGAGCCCGAGCTTGTCTCCGTGAAGGCCTTCCGTTGTGCCGGGATCAACGCCCTAGTGTTGCTGGTGCCCGTCCCGTCGCGCGGAGGTCAGCTACCACAGGCTGCGGTCTCGCAGCTCTCCAGGCGCCATCTTGAAATGGTGACTGGCCGGGACGTCGGGGCCATTGAACTGCCTACGCCCATTAAGGGGTGTGAAACACCCCAGGACATACGCACCATCCTCAGCAAGCTTTTTTTAATTTTTGTTTTTGGGACGAGGGTGTACGGGGGCAGGGTTCAAAATTGCCTGGTAGGTACTTCTCGGCACAATGCCCCGCTTCCTTCAAGGTCCCCCCTACATGGTAAGATTGTTTTCCAAGTTGGCAGGTATGTACAGAGACTAGCAATACATGTCATTCCAATCAAATCCTTTTCGCGTGTTTGATATAAAGCTCTAAGTCAGGGTTTGCAAAACTGTGAAGTGGGCTGTGAGTGAATGATGGAGGTGAAGCTCAGGTTGAGAAGGGGGACAACACTTAGATGAATAACAGGTTATGGTTAAAGCATATAGAAGGCAATGTGACTGCCTTAGCATCACGCAATTGGGATGTATAGGGTTAAGAGTTGATGATAGTTAATTAAAGGTGGAGGGCGAAGACAGTGCACAGGTGCTTAAATTGCAGACTAAGGTGAGAATGCAGTATGAATTAGTCGGGGGGAATTACAATAACAGATCTTGAAGGTAATGGTTTGGGTAGATATGATTTTGCTGTTGGGTAACAACTAGTTTGTAGAAGGGTTTCATGCATGTTCATGGGAACGGATATACGTGGGTCTAAAGACGTTGAATATGGTGAAAAGTTATAAAGCAAGGGTTTGCAAAATTTTGTGCAGTTATCAACATGTTGAATCGGTTTAAGTACATGGTCTCACAATAATGTTTTTAAATTGTAGAGCATCCCTGACGAAGGACCAGTATTAGGTCCGAAATGCACTGGGTTACCAGGATTAACTAATGAGGATTACTTATGTACATCCCGTGCTACAGTATAATGCCTGGATTGGCATTTCTGCAGCTTTTTGGATACAGTAAAAAACGTAAGACGCCTCTCATGTGACAAGAGGACAAACTATGGAAAATGTGGAACATTGGATGCAATTGAAATAAATAATGATTAAACTGTATGAATTGATGGCCTCAGTGTTATGCTTGAATCAATGCAGTGCGTCCAGTGTTGGGGTGAGATGTACGCCCCATCTTCTCAAGTGTTCACTTAAGCACGTGGTTTAGGGCAGACCACTATTCCAGGCTCGCACGCAAACAGACTAAAAACAGGATAAAAGTTAATGAAAGGAAGAAATCGGTGTGCCTTCTGTCCCCCCTTTTGGGAGTAATAAATAAAGATGCCTTTAATATCTTTGGGCCTGATTTACAATGGTAAAGTTAGAACAAAAGTCTAACTTTTACTCCTTTTCAGGTATTCTAAAAGGTGAAGTTAGACCAAAAGTCTAGCTTTACTCATAGTAACTTACCCTTGTAAATATTGAAAAGTTGTAAAGTTAGACTTTTGGTCGAAGTCAGACCAAAAGTCTAACTTTACTACTAACTTTACTACTTTCCGGTATTCACAAAAGTAAATTTAGACTTTTCGTCCAAGTTAGACTTTTGGTTCACCTTTACCTTCGTGAATCGGCCCCATCTTTTTTTCATGTCCCATTTGCTGGTGCTTCAAAAAGCGATGTCAAATGTCAGGCTATGTCTTCTGATAGTCTGCTGCAGGATTGGTGCTTACTTTTCTTTCTCTGACTGCAAAGTGACAGGAGTATTTAAAGTGAGTTATGTGACAATCTTCCTGGAGTCCAGGGAATGTGATGGAAAAGGAAAGGCTCTGAGATGTCCTGCTTTTGCACACAACAAAAAATGTAAATACCTGTACATAAACTGTATGCATTAAGTAGTTAGGAAAGTAAAACGGAAACACTTATTGTTCTTGTAACTCTGAAGTGTGCTGGCAACAGGGATTTTAATAGGATCAAAACAAATCAAGACACTTCACTTGGTGATGCACGAAGGATAAATCATTATGCTTCCACACTCTTCGCCTGCTTCAGAAAACCTTCAGAGGGATCCCCATTGAGGCCAGGAAAATGGTCACCCACACACTCATCAGCAGCAGACTCGCCTACTGCAATGCACTCTACGCAGGCACCACCAAGAGACTTCTCGGAAAACTCCAGAACACTGCAGCCAGATTGGTCCTCAGCCTCACCTGCCGATCTCCAAACACCTACAACAAATCCACAGGCTCCCAGTCAACAAAAGAATAACTTCAAGCTCCTCACACACGCCTACAAAGGCCTCCACGATGCCGGACCTGCATACATGAACCACCGCCTCTCATTCCACCCTTCCACCAGACACCTCTGCTCTGCCCAACTGGCCAAGGCTACCATCCCATGGATCCGCAAGACCAGGACCGGAGGGAGATCCTTCTCCTACCTTGCCGCAAAATCTTGGAAGGCCATGCCTCTTAACCTCAGACTCTCCCCACCCCTGATGCAATTTAAGAAGGATCTCAAGACCTGGCTCTTTGATTGAACCACAGCACCCGGTGGGACCTGAAACCCCTCCCACCACCCCCCAGGGCCTTAAGACTCTCACAGTTGAGTAACCTCACTTAACAAGCTCTAATAGATTGTTAAATATTCACAGAAACCCAATCTCCGCGCATTATCATTTGAGCGCTTCATAGCTTTATCAGTAAAACTATATGTCTTTGGAAGTTAGTGGCCAATTCAATGGAAAATTTGCTGTCTGTGCATGACAATGCCTACCACATGAAACTTTGGTTACATTAAAAAATCATCCCTCCTCATGTCCATTAAAGGTAGGTAGGTTGCAAACGTTTGTCATTCTCAAAACTAGGTCATGGTTCAAAAAAGTTTGGAAACCACTGCTCTAACTGTCAAAAGTTATGCCCAGACTTGGTCTTGTGCTCGCTGTGCCAGTGGTACCAAGCTGCACCCAACTGAAGAGCCCCAAAAAAGGTCAACTCTGGTCTCGGGTTGCTTTCATTCTAGTTCATTGAGGACCAGGATTGCAGTTCAGGACAGACTATTCCTATTGGAGAAGGAGCAAGACTGATTTGCACATTGCTCAGTCTAATCTGAGGTGGCATGGTGGGCAAAGAAACAATGGATTGGAATGCTACCCGAGTGATTGCCAGTGGCTAGACTATTTGCAAGCATTCCTTCCCTCACTTTTTGTTGATTAATGATTGATGCCAATAAAAACTACCAGCTTATGTTTTCCTAAATATATATCTTCCATTTATTATTAAAATTCGCTATGACAGTTTCAATAACAGTGCAAAAACTGACATTACAACCAAGAATGGCTAAAGCTTTGCCGTTGATCCCCTGAGTAGCTTCAGAAACATAAAAAAACTGAAGAGGACATTTCTGTAAAGAATCCCGATGGCCAAGTGACACTGGAATGGGCCTGGACATTGCTGTTGGCCACTGCCTGACACCCTGCGAGTCTATAACTGTAAATGTCTCCATCTTGGAAACAGCCGTTACCATGTAACTTTTACTACACGGACTTTACCACTCATGCCTTTGATCCAGCGGAGAGGGGCAAATTTACATATCCTCCCTGTGTCACAGACCCGTCAACACACAAGCTCATTCATGCAAACATTCATTGGTGGGGACCATAACACCAACACTCATACGTCCTGCTCGAATCCACATGCAGGAGGGAAATGAGGAATCCGCTGGACATGTGTTCGGGGTACCTTATTACCTATAGGGAAGGAAAATGTATTACAAAATATACATATTTACTTTAACCCCTGTAGAATCCTAACCTTAACATCAAGACACTCCACCACTTGGTAAATGGACCAATTAGTTGGACTGGTTGATGGTGATTTAGAACCAGCTAAAACACATTAAAGCTTCGGAATCCTTTCAATGACTTAGTCGAAGAACCACAAACTCATTCTCTTTAATCAAATTTGGTTCATCTAATTTCTTACTTGCATTTATAAAATTAGCATTTCGGTCAATCAAGTTGAAATTTTAGGCAATCAACACAAATTTGCATGACATTTTATATTTACCTATTCTTGCTATCGGGTCTTTTCTAATTCAATTGGCGCTGCATAACCAAATCCTTTTGCATAATCGTCCCAACCGAATGCAGGCCAAGCTCAATAAGTCCAAAAGTTATTTTGCTCAGCACGGCACAGTCCTAAAGATATCAAATGGACCACACAATCGTGCAAGCAATTCAGGACACTTCTCTGCAACGCGCACACTGGTAACACTGATCACACTGGGTTCGCTTGTCCCCCCTTGTCTAACTCCTCCCTAATCTACTACTCTTTTTATAATAAAATTTGGGGTAACATGAAACATTGATTGAGCTGAGACGCATTATGATTGGTCCTTCTGGCAAATTTTGTAATATGGTCCAGTTTTCACTTGTGTTCCCAGGAAAATCGCCTGGTCCCGTCCTCAGTTTATGTCATGCTTGTGCAACAAAGTTAAATCTTCATCATAGGTGACTATTGTTTCTCCGGTTAGTTTTACTGACTGAAATCTGGCAGTCCTCCATGTTCCTATCTTTGACCAGGAACACTGTGCTCCGAATTGAGGATGCCTGGAGATCTTCGGAGCCATCCAAGTCTGCGCAGAAGACATCGCGCTCACAAGACGGTGGCCTCTTCCAAACTCCATTTTGTATGTCATGGCTTGGTAGGCCCGAATGACAACTTAAGCAAAACAAACAAAAAAGAATAATTAATATGTGGAAATGAAGATTCTAATGGTAAACCCACACTGATCCCTTTATATATTAGTAACTTCCTAGCTTATAACGACATTTAAAGCAATAATACTCACCATTCGGCTCCAACAGGAACGCAAACATCACTAAAGCTACACAAATCATGCAATTTTCTATCACCACTCCTTCTATTGTTAATAGGCGTACCATAATTAGTTATTAAAGTTATTCTGCCATGCAAATAGTAATAAGTCCCACGTATAATTTGTGTTTACCAAAAATACACATTGTTGATTATTATATCACAGCACGCAGTTAATTCAAATTAATATATAAATTGATTACGTTATTAGTATTTTCATGCAAAATAGAGAAGGTATACAAAATGTTGCTTTACCTGATTTTTAATATCACCACAAATTTCCCTAAATTTTGGTTAACATTTTTCATGGAAATGAATTCAGTTCTCTTAAGTTTTGTTATTTCACAAAATGGTTTCCCCTATTTCATCTTCTCTTGTCTTCTTATGCATATTCTCTTTCCATTCTTCTAGTTCTACCTCTTCCATTTCTCTTTCCTTTCTTTCTTTGTCTCTTTTCTTAGCAACTTCTCTTTTTATGTTATTTTGTAATTTCCTTCTTTTGTTACATAAACAACCTAGTCTCAGAATTAATAGTAAAAATGTCACACAGGTTACTGGAATTAGAATCTTACCAATAAATGTACTACCTAATTTTACTAAAAAGTTTTTAATAGTAGAAAATCCTTTTCTAATCTTTCCCCAAACACCTTCAGCCTCCAATGGAACAATCTCCTCGTGAAAATCAGTTATATTCTTAATATATGTCTTCAAATCTTGACTTTCATCTGGAATATAAGTACAACAATGTTCCACCTTCAGCATTCCACAGACTCCTCCTTCTTTTGAGGAAATATGAATTTTATGATCAGTTATGTCCCCTATCTTAGACCCCAACGGCTCCATGTACATGCTACAAGTACATGTATGTTCCCTCCAGTTCCAGCTATGAAGACGCAAATACATGTGTGTCCAACAACAACATGTCCTCTTTCAGATCCGCCATGAATGGGTCAAATATTCCATTCCTAAGTATGATTGGCCACCGACTTTATATGGTTCACTTTTCTAGTTTTACAGTTCAGGCGAGTAGGCCCTGAATTCTGCCATCAAGCCTTTTCCTGCTTCTGTCTCTGAAATGCTCCAGCCTGGACCTGCATCCGTATCCATGAACTTTGTCCTACTCCCTGCGCGGCTAACGGTGCCTGACGCGGCCTGTTGCCTGCCAAAAAAACTGTATTCAGCCTTCAAGTTATCTGCTCCGCTCCTCATCCAATGCATTCCTGTCTAGTAGTTTAGGTAAACATCCTTCCAGCTACCGAGCAAAGGGCCCGGCCTCGCTGCCTTTATGCAAGTAATTCATAGCCCCTGTTACCATGGAAGATTCCTGCCCCCTCGCATCTCATGTAGACACATAGACGCTTGTACATGCACTAACAGTCAGTATAGAATAGATTCCGTCCGAGAGACCTTTTCTTTTGGATAAAACAGTTCCTTAAACAAAGATATTAGATACGATTTGGGATTAGGTTGACCTGACCCCCCAGACTTCTGTCTCCACATGTAGAGCTAAATGTCAATTCCCCTTCACCCTCTAGTTGCACGTCAATCACACGTCATGCGGCTGCGCGCGCATCTCTGCCAAATATTTCTGCTGACACTGCAGGATTCTCTTATGGATCCACCCACTTGTGACATCATTTTAAATGACGTTTCTAGTATACGCCTATTATTACGCCTATTTTCATTACGTATATGTATTCTTATCTGTATTATCAGCTGTTACGCCTCCTGCATCTGTCTTAATGTAATGCTTTTCATATATATATGATTACTTGTCAATAATGTATTGCCTATCCCTTCCTGAACCTTCGTGGTGATGGAATATGATTGCCTGGTTCGAACCATAATTCCTTTGTAAGGAATAAAGTCCTTTTCAGAACCTCTAATACCACGGATTCTGCCTCTTATTTTGACTGAGTTATTCTTACTAGACTTTACCGCATAAAAAATAGTACAGGTAATTTAAATATTTACCACACTTTGGCCAAAGTATTATCAAGGGCAAGTCGATTTTGCATCACCATAGCTCGCATGGCAACCATTTCTGTATTTACTAATAAAAATCCTCCAGCAGTGCTTGTCGATCAGCGATCCACTACTGTAGACAATTTTCTAATTTTGTGAACATTCAGAGATATTCCAATGGCTGGTATCAGTGCTCCAAAAATATCCCCTACAATTGCTGACCAACTCTCCCTCCTTCTACGTGTTAGTTGTCTACCTATCTCTTGCGCACCATCTTTTCCCCTTCCCACATGAAATATCTTTGGGAAGACCAGGCCTAGGTAACATGTGTCATACCAATGGTTTGGTAATCGATAATATGCTTTGTTCCCACAGATAAAATATTATCCAGGGAATACTGGATCATTTCCTCCTTTAAATCCCCATCCTCCCATGATTCTATAAGTATCATGGCAATCACTGGCACCTATAAAATAGTTATCATATACAGCTTGATTTCTTCTAATACACAATTTCCCTTTCTGAGGCCAATCTAAAGCCATAGCTGGACTAGTTTCTCCTTTCAAATGTTTTTCTCTTTCAACATCCCACGCTGTCTTTTCTTCCTTTCCCTCAGTATCTTCCTTTGCATCTTTATTCTCCTTTCTTCTACCATATCTAAAAACGTCTTTTCTTCCCTCTTCAAGCTACAAGTGAGATTATTTCTAAATACTGATTCTAAAGTTAATTCTCTAGTTTCTAGGAAAAATTCACCTAAAACTTTACCAGGTTTTACCCAATTCAATTCAGGAACTACAGGTACTTGTGAATTTTTTGTATCTATGTCAGAAAATAATATTCTAGTTTCCCTGTTTTATAAAACAAACTCGCTAATACACTACATGTTATTCCATATGTCACTGGAAGGTGGTGGTATGTGACTCCCTCAGACACTGATGCAGGTAACTGCATGCAGACGTAGCAGTCTCTCACATCCATACAATAATTTTGAGAAGACATTGTTAGAAAAATCAGTTATGGACCTATCCTTTTGTGAGTAAGTTCTATCTATCTCTTTATGAATATCATGAATCTTTTCTACATTAGACTTATTTTCACTATGACCTTCTATTGTTTCAAATGGTACTTTAAATGAAACTATTAAAGCTAATACACTCCACAGAAGCATTAGTAATCCTGTACAACAGCAACACACCATGCACCATCTTAGAAGGAACACACATTTAGATTTTCTACCTTCTGTGTTTGCCATTTCGGAAAATGATCAGTGTCTTTTGACTTAGCCTCGTCTACTTCACAACTAGTTTTGTCTAAACCCAAGGCTCTAGGCGCCTACTTGGTTCTTTTCTGATATGTCTCTTATTCAGTGTTTTTCAATTTTTTCACTTCTGGAAAACCTTTGTTCCCTCAATTTGGCATTTGATCGTCTTTCACTTTACTCTCATAGTCTTGGTTCAGAATTTCCTGAACATCCGTCTCTTCTCCGATGTCGGACAAGATAACTCTCAGGATTTCCGAATCTTCGTCTTCTTCAACCACTTCTGGTATAGTCACACCTAGACTTCCTTGGCTGTCTGCTTCCTCTTGTACTTCAGGAAGTGCCACGTATGTCTAGACTGGTGACTTATACTTCTGCTTGGGTTTCTTAGTCCGTGTTTCCTTCTTCAAGGATGTCTGATCAGTGTCTTTTGATTTCTCTTAGCTAGACACCTCATTCACTTGTTCAGCTCTAGATGAATTTACTCGTGTCAATCGATATCTTAATCTCTTCATCTTGTTTGACCAAACTTTCTCTTTTGCTGGCCTTTTTAACTTACTTCCTTTTTCACTTCTCTCAGTTCTCCATGCTCTTTTCCTCAGAACTCGACCTTCTTGTACTTCTTCGTCACTGTCCTCAGATTCAGTTCCACCTTGACTCTTACCTTCGGTAGTTTCTTTCTCCACAACTTTCTGTTTTCTATCTACTTTTATTCCTCCTCGTGGTTCCTCCACTCAATTTTCCTGCAAACTAACTATCTCTTCTTCTACCTGGATGTGTGGTTTCCCTACACCTCCTTGGGGTTCTTCCGCAACAAACTTTCCCTCTCTCTCTGTATCTAGTAGCTCACCTTCTACTTCTGTGATTTCAGGGGGAATTTCTCTCGTTTTTACATGTGGAGCTTCTTTATTGAGAATTTCTTTAACAGTCTCTTCACTGTTTTCTTTTACTCCTTCATGCACTTGTACTTGTTCAGTATCTGACTCTGAGCTAGTGTCAGAAATCTCCAATCTTCTTCTTAATGGTAGATTTTCTGGTGCTATAACTGGACTTGATTCTAACTCCCCCCTTTCAAGAGTTGGTCTTGTTCTTGTTTCTTCCGAATCTGACTCGGAACTCTTATCAGATTCTTCAAAGCATTCTTCTTCACTGCTATGCGCTGGATTTGGAATTTGCAAGGTATGACTAGCATGAATCCATTTCTTCACTCCTGCACATTTAACAGCTGTTGTCGTGGTCAAGATTGCTTGACGCGGTTTACCCCACCGTGGGACCAGACAATTTCTTCTTCTGTGCACTTTAACTCTCACCCAGTCTCCTGGACTTAGGTCATGAGCTGGCTTTCTTTTAAGAGTGGTTGCATCCGATCCAACCTGATGAAACACAGAATGAATTGAATCAGCCAACCCCTTGCAATAATCCAATACCAAGTCATCAGATATAGGCAGTAGTTTGTTGACAGGAATGAAAACATGTCTCATTGCCCTCCCCATTACTATTTCATGGGGACTCAATCCAGTATTTCTTTCAGGGATAGATCTAATAGTCATGAGCACTAGAGGCAAGACATCAGGCCATTTTAATCCTGTGGCTAAACACATTTTTCCCAATCTATTTTTAATGGTGCCATTCACTTGTTCCACCACACCAGAAGCCTCTGGGCGATAGGCACAATGCAGTTTCTGCTGTACATTCAATGCTTCACAAATCAATTTCATGATTTCATTATAAAAATGCTTTCCTCCATCTGATTCGATCGTGACTGGAAAACCAAATCTGGGAATTAATTCTCTCAATAGTAGTTTCGCTACAGTTATTCCATCACTCCTCCTAGTTGGGTATGCTTCCACCCATCATGAAAATAGACAAACTACCACTATAACATACCTCAGTCTGTTGCAGGGGGGCATTTCAATGAAGTCAATCTGCATTCTGGTGAAAGGCCCTCCTTCCCGTCCTATCGTTCCTAGGCTCACCACTGTTATCCTTCCAGGAGTGTATTGCTGACATATAAGGTATCTCTGACACAGGCTCTCAGCTATGAGTCTAAACTTGGCATTATTCCATGTCTGTTTGAAAAGCCTAATCATAGCATCCCTTCCTACGTGGGCTTGTCCATGACACATCCGTGCCATGGTAGAGACCATGCTATCAGGCATTACTGGTCTTCCATCCCGATAAACCCAAACGTGATCTGTCTCTCGGAAGGCACATCTTGACTTTATACACTGTTTCCTTTCCTCATCTCCTGCTTCTTCTTGTAACTGCCTCACCTCCTCCCATGTATTCACAGTGTTAGTAAAAAGTAAGGGACATGAATTCATTTCCTTTTCCCTGCCTCTATAGACCGAATTCTTCGAGTGTGCAGCACATTTTACTACTGCCAATTGCTTAGGCAGCTGTATCGCCTCAAGCAATTTTCCAACCACTTCAGCATTCCTTATAGGAGTTCCACTCGATGTCAAAAACCCTCTTTGGGACCAAATTTGCCCAAAGTCATGCACCACACCGAAGCCGTACTGACTATCGGTAATTACAGTGACTCTCAGATTCTTTCCCAACTTACACGCTCTTGTTAATGCAAATAATTCAGTAACCTGGGCTGATTTCACTTCTTTTAAACAAGATGCTTCCGGCAAAGCTGCTACAGTACATACTGCGTATGCTGCACTCAAAATTCCCTCGTCTGTTCTCAAGCATGACCCATCCACAAACATCACAGGGCGTTTCGTTGCGTGCACAGCATCGCATTTGGGGATGCAGTGCACGCAACGAAATTCGTTTTATTAATTTATATGTTAATTTACCTGTTAACCTCCGTAATCCATAGTTTACTACCCCCCACCCTGCCCCTCCCCCTCCCCAAGTCACCGACCTGCAGTCACTCCTACTACCGACCGCGGCTGATCACCACGTCTGAGGCACAAACACTCTCACTGAATATCCCATCACAATTCCTTCACTCTGTTCCAGGCTCTTGCAGGTAGCCGCAACAGCTTTCAAAGAACCAGGTAATGCCACAGCTACAGGATCTAATATAGCAGAAAAGTATGCAAATGGTCGTCTCAATTTTCCATGTTTCTGTACTAGTACAGAGAGCGCACATCCATTTCTTTCGCTGCAATAAAGCTCAAACTCTTTTTCATAGTCAGGCATGCCAAGAGCTGGGGCTTCACACAATCCATCTCTTAATTGTTTAAAAGCCTTCAACTCCTCTTTATTCAATTCAATGGGGTCTTTTACATCACTCTTTGTCAAACGTACAAGAAGCTTGGCAATCAGTGAGAAATGACTGATCCACTGACGGCAGTATCCAACCATTCCAAGAAACATTCTCACCTCTCTTTGGGTCATTGGAGCTTTCATTCCTTTGATTATCATGATCCTACCTGCAGTTACTTTTCTCAGTCCTTTTTCAATGTTATGGCCTAAGTACTTTGATGGGGATACTTTAAGTCATCCATCGGCTAAATGATTCAGCAATGCAACAGTATCCACGATGCAGGCTTCACGAGTTCTCGATGCTACCAGTAGGTCATTGATATATTGGACTTTTGGGCATTTTTAAATCTTCTAGTGACTTCTTCAGAATCTGATTAAATATCGATGGACTTCCTGTGGGATTCGGCACCATGCCAAAGTACGTTTGCCAAACCAGAACGCAAAAATCTGCTGGCTGTCAGGGTGGCTGCTGGCAGGTTGCAATGGAATGGAAAAGAAAGCATGGCACAGGTCAATGACTGTGTACCAGTATGCATCATGTGGAATCTGGTATAGAATCACAGAAGGGTTTGGCACAATGGGACAACATGATATAACAATTGTATTCACTTTTCTCAGGTCTTGCACTATCCTGAAAGTTCTGTTAGGCTTTTTCAAACCCATAATCGGTGAATTACATGGGCTGCTCATTATTTCTCTCAATATACCTTGTTCAATCATTTTGTCTATTACGGGAGTAACTCCTGCAATTATTTCGGGCGTCAATTTATACTGCGGAATATTTGGATAACTTATTCCTTCTTTTACATTGATTTTTACAGGGTCTACATTTTTCATTAATCCCATATCTTCTCCTGTGAAATCCCATACCTCCGCTTTCACTGTTCTCTTTAATTCCTGAGGCAATTCCTCTGGGTCAAATACAGCAAATGCCTCAGTAACCTCAGGTTCCATATTGGCTATAGTCATTTTGTACAATACATCCTCATCAGGAGTCTCAAAGGCTATGCCATCTGGAGTACAGAAAATTGTGCAATTCATCTTACACAGCAAGTCCCTTCTTAACACATTTACAGAACTGGTATCACACACAATGAAACGGTGCATGTCTGAAAATTTCCCAATCTTAACTTCCACTGGTTAAGTAAGGTACGTTTTTATCTGTTTGTTTGAGACTCCACCTACTTGGATTGTGTCGTCCGAGAGAGGAAGATTTTTAACGTCAGCTGATCTAACAGTTGAACAGTTGAACGAGTAGCACCAGTATCTACTAGGAAAGTAATGTTTTCATCATTTATCTTTCCATACACAAAAGGGCCTGTCTGGTCTACTTCCAGAGCTGCGCCAAGTACGCACTCTTCTTCCTCTCCTCGGCACCGTCAATAACTCTCTTCTGACTCACTCTCATCACGTTGCAGCCAATACTGCGAAACAACACTAGCGCGTAGCATATTAGTTACCTGTTCTTCGGTGTAGAATCCTGTCTCATTACTGTATCTCTGAGAGTTTACACTCTGTGGCAAAGGCGGTTTTGGCACCTGACACTGTTGGGCAACAACCTGCTGCTGTTGCTGTGGTGGACAACTCACCTCATTGTGCACCTGTGGATTTAATGATGCATTATCGCCATTAGCACTTGGGGGTAATTACCATCGGATTTCCAATGCCCTATCTTTCCGCAGTTATGACATGGCCACTTCTTTTTGGCTTCTTCTATACTAATCTGACCTTTTCCTTTCCCAATATTGGGTTTTTGTTTCATATTGCTCATGCCATTCGCCTGTTCAATCAGTTGGGCTTCTTGTCTTTCTGCCACTTTAACCTGAGCCCACATGGCCTTCTCTTTTAGCTTACGTTGCTTGGCTTCAATCTCATCACTAAAATACTTTGCATGTCTCAATACTTCGTCTATCTTTTTATTTTGCCAATCCATATGCTGTTTAATCATTTCACTTACTTCAGGGCGCAACCCGTACACAAATCGATATGCAAAATGACTTAAATCTTTCTCACTCAAATTTTCATCACCACTGTATTGTTAAAAAGCCAATAACAATCTCTCATCATAAGCATGTACAGATTCTTTTACTTCTTGGTGAGTTCTATCAATCTTTACCCAATCAGTTTCTTTTGGAGGTACTTTATTTTTCAGAAAGGTAACTACCTGTTCATATTTTCTCATTACCTTTGGATCAGGGGCACCTGTTTTAGGATCTCTAGGGTATTCCTGAGTAGGACAACCAATTGTAATTTTACATTCTGCCCATAGATCTGCTGGCACAATTATGTCAAACAGACTGTTCAAATCAATCCACAGTACTTTTGATAATTTGACAAACCTGTCTACCTGCCTATACCATTCCACCGGCTTCTCGCGAAGACGGGGGAAGTCATTTGTGAATGATAAAATGTCTTGTCTAGTCCAAGGAACATGCACATAGCCTCCTCCTGGGATCTCCCTCATGGGACACTCAGTTACCACTTTCTCTTTTTCTCTTACTGTGAAAGCTGCAAATGTTTTGTCTGTTACATCATCTCGTTTCCGAAACCACCTGCTCTTCCATTTATCTACATTGCCCCATTTTCTTAGTAAAACAATTAGCTCTTTAATCTGTGTCATTCTTCCTGCGGTATTCAAATTCTCAATATCCTTTTCAGAAAAATCTACTCTGTATGGTCTCTGTAATGATTTTATTTTCTCAAAATCGATACCCATTTCACTCGCTACTTCTTCAAATTTTTCATGCAAGTTTCTTGCCCTCCATGTTACACTTTTACATAGAAACATTAGCTCTTCATCCTGATATGCTTTCAGATTTTCTGTGGGAATAGTCCCTACTATCAATTCTTCCAAAGTTATTTTTAATTTTGCCACATCTAACGGTCGAGATTCAGCATCTTTTTGCTGTAAGCTCCTTAACCATTCACTTAGTTCATCGGAAGTGGGGCCTACAGGAATTATTTCACTCTTTGGTGATCCTGGTACTGATTCTGTTGTCATTAGTGTTTTATTTCTTGGACTCTGATTCACTGTCAAATTTTTAGGAGTACTTAACCCTGAAGTTCCTACCATTTGTCCCCATGGGTTTTCTCCTGAATTCCTTTCTCCTGTTTCAACTTGATTATTACTGTTGTAAGGAATCGTTAGACAATACTCACTATCCTTTTGCTTATCAAAGACAGGCATCACTGGTCCTATCGTTACAGGAACAGTTACAGCTTCCATATTTTTGGTCAATTCCCTAATCTTTTCAGTTAATTCCAGGGTAGTTCTGGCTAATTCAGCTGAGTTTTCATTTGTCATTTTACCGGGCTGTGTATTTTCTGATTTTCTATAGGGATTATTTTTCCCTACCTCAGATGGCGTTGGCTCAAATGTTATATTTTGTGGTGCCTCTTTTATTGGCGGACTAGGTGTTAACAAAGTAGAATTTGGTTGGTACAGGGGAGGATTTTTATAAAACATGTCCTCGTGTACATCATCCTTCGACTCATTCACACCATACTTGTAGCCTTCTGATCCTGTATTGTTTCTCTTTTCTGTACACTTTCTACTACTCGTTTCTTCAGCATTTCTCATAGGGAACATCCCATCAGCCATATTCGCACTCCACCATCTCCTCATTCTGTCATCATGATTTTCCTGACCACACGGTCTACCAAACATGTATTTATACCTTCCGCCACTCTGCTGTCGCTCCCTTTCATACATCTCATCTTCCCATTCTGTTAATGCCTCGAACTGAGTAGGTCTAGGTCTCGGTTCTAATCTCATCATTCTTTCTCTTAAATTCCTTAATACCGCTAAATTGAATGAACCATTTTCTGGAAACGCAAAAACTCCATCATCTTTTGTATACTTTGTCCAATTATCTTGCCAAATGCATGTATGATCCCCATATTTCGCAACCATGAAGGATGCGGGCGATTTCGGTGGAGAAAGCAACTGTCCCTCTCTTGTCACAATCTGCTTATCCTTTTTAAATAAATTCTTAATCTTCCCAAACCAGGACTTTTTCTCTTTTTCTGGTGGATCGTAATACATAATTTTCATTATCCTGTATCGCTAGATTTCCTCTACGACTAGTCTTTGATCTTATCCAATCGTAGCGCGACTCACACTAACGCACCAATCCGGAGCATCTATGTCACTTTTGCAATTCTCCAATCCCAGCGCGACTCACACTAACGCACCAATCCTGAGCGTTCACGTCACCCTGTCACTTCTCCACTCCTAGCGCGGTGTACAGTAACGCACCAATCCGGAGCATTTACGTCTCTTAATGGCTGGCCAATCCCAGCGCGGTCTTTCTGACGTCAGCTTTTCTTTCTACTCCTGCTTCTGCTGACTCCTCCTTTACAAAATGTATCGGCATACTTTCTCTTACGTTCTCTTTTACTCAAAATCTGTTAGTAACGACATAAAAACACAACCATTGTCCGCTTCACTAAACAAAAGAAATAGTTTTGACCTTTTACACAAGAATTCTGTATTTCTCGAGAGCAGCGCTTATGTCTGCCCTACCACGGAGTTATTTCACTTGTTGATAAAGTAGCACTTCCCTCTACCGTACCCTTCTAACAACCATTAGCTAACCATTTCTCTGGAGATAAAACACATGTGGAGACTACACTGCCCCTGAGAATTAAGGTCGGAGTTTCACGATAAACCGAATGCTATTTCACTTACACACATTCGTACGGAAAATGTAGTCCATTTACACAAGAATCCTGTATTTCTCGAGAGCAGCGCTTACCTCTGCCCTTCCACAGAATTATTTCGTTCGTCGATAAAGTAGCACTTCCCTCTACTTTACCCTTCTAACAAGCTTAGGGGAGACCTATTACCTTTCCAGTGATAAGCGTAATCAGAGCTCACAATTAACTCCTGTTCTTAAGACCGAAATTTCACAGGTGGCCTTCGCTACCCATACAGCACTTTCACAACTAAATGTCCCTAACGATAACACACGACGATGTTACCAATGTGAACCCAGAAAATGCGTTGTGCGACTCCAATCGTCACACATTTTCCCCCGTGTACCTACAGGGCAACAAGACAATACACTGTGTGACTTCACTTGCCACACGTTTTTCCTCGTGTACCTACAGGGCATGCAACTTCCCGGAAGTCTTCAAAACAACATAGAACGCGACGCAACTCAACATTGAATGTTAGAAGATAAATCAATAATCAATCAATCATTCAATCATAAAAAGCCAATAATCAATAATCACCAAACCAATGCAATAAAACCATCCATTGCTACCAGAAAAACTGTTCCAGCGGAGAGGGGCAAATTTACATATCCTCCTTGCGTCACAGACCCATCAACACACAAGCTCATTCACGCAAACATTCATTAGTGGGGCCCATAACACCAACACTCATACATCCCTCTCGAATCCGCACGCAGGAGGGAAATGAGGAATCCGCTGGACATGTGGAGGGGTACCTTATTACCTATAGGGAAGGAAAATGTATTAGAGAATATACATATTTACATTAACCCCTGTAGAATCCTAACCTTAACATCAAGGCACTCCACCACTTGGTCGATGGACCAATTAGTTGGACTGGTTGTTGGTGATTTAGAACCAGCTAAAACACATTAAAGCTTCGGAATCCTTTCAATGACTTACTCGAAGAACAATAAACTCATTCTCTTTAATCAAATTTATTTTATCTAATTTCTTACTTGCATTTATATAATTCGCATTTCGGTCAATCAAGTTGAAATTTTAGGCAATCAACACAAATTTGTATGATATTTTATATTTACCTATTCTTGCTATCGGGTCTTTTCTAATTCAATTGGCGCTGCATAACCAAATCCTTTTGCATAGTCGTCTCAACCGAATGCAGGCCAAGCTCAATTAGTCCAAAAGTTATTTTGCTCAGCACGGCACAGTACTAAAGATATCAAATGGACCACACAATCGTGCAAGCAATTCAGGACACTTCTCTGGAACGCGCACGCTGGTCACACTGGGTTCGCTTGTCCCGCTTGTCTAACTCCTCCCTATTCTACTACTCTTTTTAAAATAAAATTTGGGGTAACATGAAACATTGATTGAGCTGAGAAGCATTATCATTAGTCCATCTGGCAAATTTTGGAATATGGTCCAGTTTTCACATTGACTTGGGTTCCCAGGAAATTCGCCTGGTCACGTCCTCAGTTTATGTCATGCTTGTGCAACAAAGTTAAATCTTCATCATAGGTGACTATTGTTTCTCCGGTTAGTTTTACTGACTGAAATCTGGCAGTTCTACATGTTCCTATCCTTGACCAGGAACACTGTGCTCTGAATTGAGGATGCCTGTAGATCTTCGGAGCCATCTGAGTCTGCGCAGTAGACATCGCGTTCACAAGATGGTGCCCACTTCCGAACTCCATTTTGTATGTCATGGCTTGGTAGGCCCGAATGACAACTTAAGCAAAAAAAACAAAAAAGAATAATTAATATGTGGAAATGAAGATTCTAATGGTAAACCCACACTAATCCCTTTATATATTAGTAACTTCATAGCTTATAACGACATTTAAAGCAATAATACTCACCATTCGGCTCCAACAGGAACGCAAACATCACTAAAGCTACACAAATCATGCAATTTTCTATCACCACACCTTCTATTGTTAATAGGCATACCATAATTAGTTATTAAAGTTATTCTGCCATGCAAATAGCAATAAGTCCCACGTGTAATTTGTGTTTACCAAAAATGCACATTGTTGATTATTATAACACAGCACGCAGTTAATTCAAATGAATATATAAATTGATTACGTTATTAGTATTTTCATGCAAAATAGAGAAGGTATACAAAATGTAGCTTTACCTGCTCCATCATCTTCATCACGCAGCAAATGGTGTCATAGATCATGTCATGAGTGATGTCATATGTGAGGTCATAAGCAGTGCATGGCGGGGTGCATGTTATAGTTAGCGCTGCTAACTATTTACCTAACTATAATATTACTTAAACCGTTGTTTTTTTCAATGAAGTTCTGCATTTAACAAAAAAAAACCAGATCTTTTTTTCACACCTAACTGTAACATTAAATTAACCTTTGGATTTTTCAGTGAATTTCTAAGGTAATTTTAGCGTAAACTAATACTTAATTACCATACGCAAATGCACCCCTGCCGCGTATGGAGGAGGTTTGCTGCAGGGCCTTGCCTATAGAATGTGGAGAGGGACTGGCATCTCCTTTCAGACCTCTCTCTCTCATATGACGGGTGTGCATAGAAGGGAGTGGGGACGGAATGGCATCTATTTTCAGACTTCTCTCTCAGATGACGGGTGCATGTAGTTAGGTGTGGGGAGGGACTGGCCTCTCCTTTCAGAATTCTCTTTGAGATGATCGGTGTGCGTAGTAGGGTGTATGGGAAGTGATATACTTAACCACTCTGCAAAGCGGCCTCCTGGTTCACTAGTGGTTGGGGGATGAAGTCTCCTTGGCTGCTGAGGGTCATTCAGGGCCAAGAACCCCTATTGTTGCCACAAGTAGGTACCCCACAGTGGAAGAGCTGAGACCTCATCGAAGGCTCCACACCCTTTCTCAATCACTCTGCAAAGGGACCTCCTGGCACACTACTGGTTGGGGGATGAAGTCCCCTTGGCTTCTGAGAGTTGTTGGGGGCTAAGATCCTCTACTGTTGCCACAAGTAAGTCACAGTGGGATTGCTGAGACCTTGTTGGAGGCTCTGGCAGCTTTCTAAACCACTCTGCAGAGGCTTCCTGGTGTTCTACTGGTTGGGGTGAAGTCTCCTTGGCTGCTGAGGGTTGTTGAGGGCCAAGAACCCCTATAGTTGCCAAAGTAAGTCCGTCACAGCTGGATTGCTGAGACCTCATCAGAGCCCCCCCCCCCCCCCCCCATGCTCAACCACTCGGCAAAGGGGCCTCCTGGCGCACTACTGGTTGGGGGATGAAGTGTATGTGTGAGCCCTCCTTTTTATAGTTCCTCATGCCCCCGGGACCTGGCCCAGCTGGGGACCTATTTAAAAACAAAAGCTCAGGAGACCGCTCTTGTTTTTTTAACATTTTTTGCTGCACATCCACAGGTCAACCCATAAATTTGTGGCAAAATTAAAAAAAAAACTGTTTTTAATCCCCAACAGGGTCCCTCTGGGACCTCCCACCACATCAAGGAGGTCAGGGTATTCTTACCCTGCCCCCTTTTCTTATTGTAAAAGTTATTTTATGGGACTCCGCTGAAGCCGAGTCCCACGATGGGTGCTAACACTTCCTGGTTGAAGTGTTGGCTGCCATCATATTGCAGCAAGGGGACTGTTGAATCTGTGGAAGAGGCGCGTCCCTACATATATACAAATCGGGATTTCAGTTAATATCTCTAAAATTCCTGAACGGATTTACACCAAATTTCAAAAATTGTGATCTGTGGACCGAAATGTACCTTTCTACCAAATTTATTGTAATTCTATCCAGCAGTTTGGGCTGTAGTCGTGTTCAAAACTCCTACAAGAATTAACATTAATTGTGGGGGAAATTTTGTGAAGATTTGTCAACCGCAACCAAACGATACAGGCAATTGAAACACAGCTTTTTTTATAGAAATTTGGTCCGAACTATAACTACCTACTGGCAACCGCCAATAGCTAATATATATATTCACTGAAAAAAACTAAAGTTACAGACGTTAAAGTTAGGTATGGTATTAATAGCTTACTTTGCAATAAAAAAAAAATGAAATTCACTGAAAAAACAAAGGTAAATGGCCATTATAGTTAGGTGAAAATGTCAGTTGAAACATATAGTTTTAAACAAACAAAACGACACCAGTTATAGTAATCTTGAGTAACTATTACTCATGTCCTCTGGTAACTACAACTCACGCCTCCACGATGCACGTTTGTTGTCATCAATGATGTAATTCCAGATGTTGCATTAATGTTATCAGTGATACTATAGAATGTCATGAGTGGAATAATATGTGAGGTCATAAGCAGTACATAAATTGAGCAGTTTCCCTTTACAATTTGGACACAGAGCACTGAAATAGCTTCATCAGTTGGGACATTAGTGTCAAATGTTGGCTTGAGTGTGCAAATCAAGTGTGAAAACAATTCTACACTGCTCTGAACGATATGTCAGGTCAAGAGGTTTCTCCACCAAAAAGACGTCCCCATTTTGTCATGTTGCCTTTCCTGTCCATGTGAATCTTCAAAAGTTGGAATTCTGCACAAATCTTTTAAGAACTAATACATCAAATAGAATTAAAATGTATTCATGGTTTACTTGTGAATCACGAGCAAACATATTGTAAGGTAGATAATTTGCAAACACATAAAGACAGAAAGTGATAAATTCACATTCATGCCAAATGTTGTTATGGTATATTATATTGATTTGTATAGTGCACTTATCCTCCAAGAGGGTATCCGGGCGCTTTTGCTGGTGTATAGGTGTGTGGTCCCCAAGGTGCTTATACGAAGAGTCAGGTCTTTAGCTACTTGCGGAACTCAAGAAGTGAGTCAAATTCTCTGACATGTTGAGGGAGGTCGTTCCATGTCTTGGGTGTGATGTAGGAGAATGAGCAACCTCCAGTGTTGCCTTTTGCGGATGCAAGTGATGTGTGCGAATGACAGCACACGCTATACTTCAAAATATAACCAAATGCACACGTTATGCCTCAAAATATAATCATCGAACTGCACTGAATTTCAGGTAACATTGCAGAAATTTTTAGACATCCACTATATATTTTCTGACAGCAATTGGTCCGTTGTTAGCTTTGCAGGGCAGCATTCCGGGTTAGAAAGAAACGTCATCTTCTTTCATTAGAGCTGGGATAACAGCTTGAAGGCTCATCCCCCCTGCTGGCAGCACTGACTTCTATTTCCCATCCTTGCTGAGGTCCACATACTGATCCACACTGCTCTGGGGCTGTCTGAGTTGCAATCAGAACTGGGTCAGAGCCAGTTCAGCCCCCCTCGATTTATAAGCTTACAAGTCAATATCTGAGCTGGATGAAATATTTGAAATTGCCTTCACTGTGCAAAAACAAGAAAAGGAAAAAAACAAGCACAATCTCCAGCCAACTACAAAAAAGGTTCCCAGGCATTTCATTGTAGAGATGACAAAAGAACAGATATTAAATCCATCTCCCAGCAGCTGACATGCAGTGCATCTGAGTTTGACAGAAGGGCAGCAGCAAGCGCATTAGCCATTAAAGGAAAGACAAGAATAATTACCCTGTATTTTGCTATTCAAATCTCATATCATGAAGGCAGAAAGTACCCAGAGAGCAATTATGGTGTTTGGAACATCTGTAAGTGGTAGGGCTTTGAGGGAAGACATATAATAGGTGCATTCAAAGTGCTGAATTAGTGTAATGTACCCATGCTCAGCAAATGAAGTCAATATATGAAAAAGTAGCAGCAAAAAGTGACAGAATATTTCAGGTGGCTCCAGCATTAGCACAAGAGTGTAGGAGCCAGTATTTCATGATGGTTACATGGAGTGCACGTGCTACAGTGATTCATATAAGGTTCATGTGCTTTGTATGCAAGGGCATAGCTTTTTTTTGGTACTGCCGGCACTGTAGTACGCGGGCACAGAGGTGCGGGCGTCCTGGGCCAGTTTCCACCTGGTGCTGCTATGAGGCCATTCGAAGTCGGACTGTGCTGAGCATCTGTCTCATGTTGTCAGATTTCTCTCTCCAATAAGGGAGAAATAAAGTGGGGTTCAACTGCTCCCACCCTCGGAGATGTCACATGATCTTGCCATGTTGCCATGTTTGTGATAATGTACAGTGTCAGTGCCTAAGCTGAGTGTTGTTTCAAGCCACCCATTGTGATGATAAGTTATGTGTTGCAACTCATCAACCAGGTGTGTTAGTCCATACATAAGTGGTGGTCGAGCAGTAGTCAGCAGATTAGAAAACTACCGTCACTAAGCAGGGTTGGTTTTGGATGAAAAATTGGCTCAGGCACCCTGAAAAAAGAGGCCTGCATTTGCAGATTGCGCCTCTTCACAAAGCACTGCTTCAGTGTTTTAAGTATTATGAAAAGGTGGAGCGGGGGTTCCTCTAAAAGTGGCATGTTTTCTTGACTTCACTGAGATAACAAAAAGGCGTATGTTGCGGCGACTCTTTGTGCACGGATTACTTCACAATGGTGAACCATACCTGAATATAAGTGAGGCCTCTTCTGCTCACCTAAATATAAGTGAGGCCACTTCTGCTCACCTAAATATGAGTGAGGCCACTTCTGCTCACCTAAATATAAGTGAGGCCACTTGTGCTCACCTGAAAATAAGTGAGGCCACTTGTGCTCACCTAAATAAAAGTGAGGCAACGTGTGCTCACCTGAATATAAGGGAGGCCACTTGTGCTCACCTGAATATAAGTGAGGCCACTTGTGCTCACCTGAATATAAGTGAGGCCACGTGTGCACACCTAAACATAAGTGAGGCCACTTGTGCTCACCTAAATATATGTGAGGCCACTTGTGCTCACCTAAATATAAGTGAGGCCACTTGTGCTCTCCTGAATATAAGTGAGGCCACTTGTGCTCACCTAAATATAAGTGAGGTCACTTGTGCTCACCTAAATATATGTTAGGCTATTTGTGCTCACCTGAATATAAGTGAGGCCACTTCTGCTCACCTGCATATAAGTGAGGCCACTTGTGCTTACCTGAATATAAGTGAGGCCACTTCTGCTCACCTGAATATAAGTGAGGCCACTTGTGCTCACCTAAATATAAGTGACGCCACTTGTGCTCACCTAAATATAAGTGAGGCCACTTGTGCTTACCTGAATATACGTGAGTCCACTTCTGCTCACCTGAATATAAGTGAGGCCACTTGTGCTTACCTGAATATAAGTGAGGCCACTTCTGCTCACCTGAATATAAGTGAGGCCATTTGTGCTCACCTAAATATAAGTGACGCCACTTGTGCTCACCTAAATAGAAGTGAGGCCACTTGTGCTCACCTGAATATAAGTGAGGCCACTTGTGCTCACCTAAATATAAGTGAGGCCACTTGTGCCCACCTGAATATAAGTGAGGCCACTTGTGCTCACCTGAATATATGTGAGGCCACTTGTGCTCACCTGAATATAAGTGAGGCCACTTGTGCACACCTAAATATAAGTGAGGCCACTTGTGCTCACCAGAATATAAGTGAGGCCACGTGTGCCCTCCTGAATATAAGTGAGGCCACTTGTGCTCACCTAAATATAAGTGAGGTCACTTGTGCTCACCTAAATATAAGTTAGGCCACTTGTGCTCACCTGAATATAAGTGGGGCCACTTGTGCTCACCTGAATATAAGTGAGGCCAGTTGTGCACACCTAAATATAAGTGAGGCCACTTGTGCTCACCTAAATATATGTGAGGCCACTTGTGCTCACCTAAATATAAGTGAGGCCACTTGTGGTTACCTGAATATAAGTGAGGCCACTTCTGCTCACCTGAATATAAGTGAGGCCACTTGTGCTCACCTAAAGATAAGTGACGCCACTTGTGCTCACCTAAATATAACTGAGGCCACTTGTGCTCACCTGAATATAAGTGAGGCCACTTGTGCTCACCTAAATATAAGTGAGGCCACTTGTGCCCACCTGAATATAAGTGAGGCCACTTGTGCTCACCTGATTATATGTGAGGCCACTTGTGCTCACCTGAATATAAGTGAGTCCACTTGTGCTCACCTAAATATAAGTGATGTCACTTGTGCTCACCTAAATATAAGTGAGGCCACTTGTGCTCACCTGAATATAAGTGAGGCCACTTGTGCTCACCTAAATATAAGTGAGGCCACTTGTGCTCACCTAAATATATGTGAGGCCACTTCTGCTCACCTAAATAGAAGTGAGGCCACTTGTGCTCTCCTGAATATAAGTGAGGCCACTTGTGCTCACCTAAATATAAGTGAGGCCACTTGTGCTCACCTAAATATAAGTAAGACCGCTTCTGCTCACCTGAATATAAGTGAGGCCACTTGTGCTCACCTAAATATAAGTGACGTCATTTGTGCTCACCTGAATATAAGTGAGGCCATTTGTGCTCACCTAAATATAAGTGAGGCCACTTGTGCTCACCTAAATATATGTGAGGCCACTTCTGCTCACCTAAATATAAGTGAGGCCACGTTTGCTCTCCTGAATATAAGTGAGGCCACTTGTGCTCAATTAAATATATGTGAGGCTACTTGTGCTCACCTGAATATAAGTGAGGCCACTCCTGCTCACCTGAATAAAAGTGAGGGCACTTGTGCTCACCTAAATATAAGTGAGGCCACTTCAGCTCACCCGAAAATAAGTGAAGCCACTTGTGCTCACCTGAATATAAGTGAGGCCACTTGTGCTCACCTGAATATAAGTGAGGCCACTTCTGCTCACCTGAATATAAGTGAGGCCACTTCTGCTCTCCTAAATATAAGTGAGCTCACTTCTGCTCACCTAAATATAAGTGAGACCACTTCTGCTCACCTAAATATAAGTGCGGCTCCCACCCCTGCTAAATCTGCACACATTAAAGGGACGGCCCCTCGAGACACTGGGAATGACACCTCCACCTCGTTATTAAAAGGGAGGTAACAGAGACCCACTTGCCTCTGGAAATGCACCTCAGGCCCACACTGGGCTTCTGGTGGCATCTGTAACAGCACAGACACAGCTCAAATTGGCCACCACGCTTCCCAAAAAAGCGACCCACAGGTGCAACTCAGATAACGTCCGGAATGGCCGTATCTAGGAGGTGGATGAGTGAGTGTGGAGCCAGTCCAAAGCAAGAGCAGGCAACAAATGAAGCAGGCAGTGTTGGAGTAGAGCAGCAGAGCTCCAGGCATCAAGCATTTGTCATCTGGGGCTCGGGCAGCTTGATGCATTTGCAGTAATTATGTGTTTGTATTTGATTGAAACAACTTAATATATTTACTTCACCTGCAGTACCTGCAGAAGGGGAGAAGAGGGGCGGGTGCAAGCCCCTCTTCTCCAAAACATTAAATCTCCGACTTCCGGTTCTGCCTTCGGCAGACCGGACGGTCCTTGACCCAAAAAGGAGCAAACAAGTGTGAGTGAAATAGTAATAGTGAGTGTGGAATTTAGAGAGTGAGAAGAAATTCGGGTAGCAAAGAGGCAGAGTGGGAAAAAAAGCAAGAGGTGAAAAGGTTTAAATAAAGTAAAAGTTCTTTTAGAGCAATGCAAAAATGCCAAACCACTAATTGCCTGACATAATTTGAATGTGCGTCTGTGCTCTACTTCATTTTTAGACCAACTCAACATAAACAAATAATTTTAACACAATTGCTGTACGGTTAATGAGACTTTTGCAGTTTCCAAAACTGTATGTACTTATTTGTCTTCACCGCAATACATTTGCTGAATTTCCCATCTAACAGAAACATGATTTTAGGGTATATGAGTGTTTCCTAAAATAGAAAACTTTTCTTGTAACCAGTCAATTAGATTTTTCAGTGTTTTATATTGGAACAATGGAATGTAGGGTGCTGCATTGAAAGCATCGGCAAACACTGGCACAGGCCCTCTATCCTAACATGACAAGGGTGATTTTCTGTTTCTCCCAAATAAAAAGGCCTTCTAAATTAATAGCTGTATGGCCCGCACCTTGAGCCTAAAACTCAGAGAAAGGGCTTCTTGGCATAGCCCCCAGCAGTGTGTTGTATGGTGATATATTAGAAAACTGTGTTGGGAGCTCCATTATCCAATGGCATTGCAGAGAGCAAAGAGGGTTGGTGTATATTCTCTGCTGTGACGTTGCAATGTTTTTGCTTCTTATATCGCTCTGTTTAATTTATAAAATTCATTCCAATGTCTCCTGTCCCATTGTGCGCTCTAATTCGTGGCTTGGGCTTTTGGCAAATGGTTTAGTGCAGACCTCGCTCGAAAGCTATGGTGGAAGATTCACCGATGACAGTAATAGGTGGAGGGCGAATAATGGCTGGTGTAGTGGCTGTGCTCGAATATCCTAATATTTGCCTTTCTGTTTCACCCTCTTTAATCAGTGTCATTCTGACGTCAGTGAACAGAATGCACGAACAGCCGTGGGGCATCTCTGCCCCAGGATATAGCTCCTTAAATAGCGGATAACATTTTGTAGCTGGTCTAGGCCTCCGAAGCAGGTGACATGGCTGTAACATTAATTGCTTCACCTTTTCAAAGCCAGCAATCATGTAATTATCAAAATCAATATCATTTATGTCTTTCACTTGTTTTTTGCCTTCCTGTTTCAGATTGGAATAAGTCCACCTTTTGATGTCATCTCATTTAGAAGTACAAGAGGCAATGTCCCCTTCCGTGCACATTTCTAAGACACGATTAACCTTTACCCAATGAGAGACAAAACCATTGTGAAGAAAAGATCCACTTTTACCAATTATGATTAGCAATTTCTGGATTTACATATATATGATTTCTGTTCCAGGAATTGGTTTGTAGAGCCTTCCTGGCTGCTATTGCAAAGCTTTTTTCAGAGTTTGCAGCACTGGTATATTGCAAATGTGTCCAACCTTAATCTACGTGTTAGAGAAACATACACACTTATCAGAACAATTGACCGTGGCAAAGCAAAAGCACCTAAAAAAGCACAGACAATGTTCCCCACGCGGGAGATACACAAATAGTACAAACCCACTTCCATGGAGGATTCCTAGGCATAAGAATAACCACAATGTCTATGGAGAATTGTCCACTGTTCGACCTGGTATCTTTGGCGTGTTTTACCCCTGTCGTTTTGCTTCTGCCATCCAGTCTTTGACTGTGTGCTACATTTCGTTTTTGCTGGTTTCAGGTCTCTAATGCTAAAGTGCAAGTGCTCCTTGTGTAAAATGTATCTAAAATATGTTTATCCATGATTGGCATATATGATTTGCTAATAAGTCTCGAGTAAAGTGCACCAGGTGTGCCCGGGTCCTGTAAATCAACTGCTACTAGTGGGCTACAGCACTGACGGTGCCACTCAATTGAGTAGCACTGCAAACATGTCTCAGACCTGCCACTGCAGGGTCTGTGTGGGCAGTTTTAAACTGCCTTGCCGACCTGGCAAGGGCAACCACTTGCCGGGCCCTTTTACTACATGTAAGGCACTCTTAAGGTAGGCCCAAGGTAGCCTCATGGGCAGGGTGCAGTACATTTGAATGGTAATACATGTACTGCTGTTTTTGCATGTCCTGGTAATAAAATACTGCACATTTCGTTTTTCACTATTGCAATGACTATCTCTTCCATAGGTTATCATTTGAACTGCCTTGTAACATCTTGCAAGTGTAACTTCCAATAGGGAATTTTTGGAGATTTGGGGGCATATTATCATGGGCCATATCTCTGTTTTTTGGCTTTAAAAGCCAAAAAAGTGGAGATAATGTGTTCGCCCTATTAACAAGGCAGTGCTAACATACATTAGCGCATGTTAGCAGCCTTGTTATCGATTCCTCCCTTTGTATCTCTAATGAGATGCAAAGTGGGCGTCACTGGGCAGTACAACCTTGCAAATATCGCTGATGTGCACATCGCGATGTTTACAAGGCTGCCCCAGCATTTAAGCAGACGTTAGTTTTTTGACAAAACCACTGTTTTTGCCATAAACTAACGTCTGTTAAAATACAGACTTAGCTATCCCTAATATTGGGGTAGATTATGCAGATACAACCTCAGGGTCGTATCAGCAAGATTACTGCCATTTTGCGGGCAACATCGCTGGAAAACCAGCGATGTTCCCTGCAAAGCGGCGATTTCCCCGCTGTCGCTGGAATTTTTTATCGCCCTGGAGAAACGTGTTGTTAATAACGCGCTACCAGGGTGATAAATTCCAGCGATGGACAGTGATAAATAAAAAAGCACTAAGTGCGCTTTGCGTTATTTATCGCCGTCCCTAGATAATATGCCCCTTGGAGTTTGGGGTCTCCAAACCCACAATTTAAAAATACATCTTTAGGTGAAGTTGGTCTTTAAATTGTGTTTGAAAATTCCACTTTTAGAAAGTATGCATTTTCTTGCTTTACCATTCTGTGCCTCTGCCTGCCTGTAAAATCCACGTCTGGGTTTGGTGGATAGTTGGGCTGTTTGTGCATTCACTCTAGACACTCACACAAAGGGAGCTGAGGTGTGCCTTGTGTATTCTGATGGGCCATCACCAGGTGATGGGCCTTGCCAGCTGTGGCGACTAGCAGGGAATAGGGGTGGCAGAGGGGGGGGGGTTTGAAAAAAACAAGCAAGAATAGCCACTTACCTCTTCGGCCCGCCGCGTCTCTCCTACGTCTTTCCTGCCGATGTCCCTGAATGGAAGCAGGAACTGGAAGCACATAAAGGCTCTCTCCTCTAAGCCAATAACAACACTGATTGGTCTGAGCGCTGTGGTTCAGCGCTCAGATGGGAAATGGGAGCTTGGCATGTTCCTTACCAGGCTGTGTAATGCAGCCTGATGGGGAACATGCAAAGTGCGCATGAATGTTTAGCCGGCCCAAGACGGCCAGCCAAACAGTCATGCACACTTAAAGTGTGCCCACTAGTCTTCACCCTGCAACCCCGGGCCCGCCCGCCCTAACCCAGCTGCTACCAAAATTAAAATGATAATAACAAAG
The DNA here is from genome assembly GCF_964204655.1 of Triturus cristatus. Lineage (NCBI taxonomy): Eukaryota > Metazoa > Chordata > Amphibia > Caudata > Salamandridae > Triturus > Triturus cristatus. The sequence goes on along the minus strand of NC_140589.1, from coordinate 135,835,914 downwards.
TTGTCATTTTCTTTTTGTATTTTTTCGTCGCTTTGAAAGCAGTGGGGCGACGCTCCTCCACCTTAGAGGCAGTACTGAAATGTCACTTCTTCAAGTGTCCAATATTTCCAGTCTGATCGTCACAACTATTCTCCAGTTACCTTGCCCTAAAATGGTTCTTTTTTAAATGTGGCCATAGAGCACTATGTCCCTACAAAATGCATTATGCAATTTGGTTTCATAGATAGTTCAAATAATCTGGCTTTCATTCACTTATACTTTTCCCATCAATTCATTTTGCCATCTTTCCCATTCCAGGTAGTTTTTCAGTCACAACCCAAGACTGAGAATCAACTTTCAAAGAACATGGTGGAAAAATACCTCTTACACATGTCTGACAATCTCCTGTGCAAGCAGACGAGCTATCCCTTTACTGATGTTATAGATTCTCAGAGAAGAGCTACTTACTCAAGCCTCCAACCTGTCTCTCCTCCTGCTTATTTTGCTCTTTTGTTCCTTTGCTCATGCCTTTCTGCCCCTTTGCCCTTTTGTGTTGCCGCTTTTCCATCACTTTACACCATGTGCTTTAACTTTATTTGTCCTTTTTTGCCTCTTATGTTGTTCCTTTTTGACTTTTTACTGTCCTTTGTTCTCACTCTTTCTACTTTGTAGTCACCACTTGCTCTCCACCTCACACTCTTTGTCCTTTTTAGCTTCCTGCACTCAGCATCCTTTTTTATTCACCTTTTTGCATCTCTCTAACTCTTGCTCCTTGGTGCTCTCTATTAGCCTTTATTTGCCTCTTTCTGCCTTTTGTCACCTTTCGATTTCCTTCTCCTCCTTTACTGCTTTTTTTGCCCCCTCTCCCATGCCGCAAGCTCGCCTGCTCCTATCTCACCTTCTAAATTCTCCCACCACCCATATCCCTCTCCCGCCATGCCAAAACCTTCCACTTGCTCCAGGATCTCTTCCCCCTCCCAAACCTTCCTAATGGCAGCTGAGTATTTACGTGAGTTGCTTGAGTGCTGAAGGAACGCCAAAGGCAAGCCCATATGTGTTCACCAGAGACTCATCCCTGCTCAGTGCCAGGTCTCCTGGTCCTCCACCCACCCACCGCCACCCCAGATGCTACTTATACACTGACCTGCATGTCTTAAACACGGGCAACCTTCAAGAAGCTACTACTGAGCCTCCCCGACTTGCATTAAAGTGGCATTCTCCATCATCGACTGCAGCTCATCCTCTGCGCCCTTCAGCTGCAACCCCCACACCCCGCTCCTTGCCCTACACATGCAAAGGCATCCATCAAAACATCCATGTGCACAACTCTCCTTGCCTGTGTCACCGCACCCCATACAACATTCTGCACACCTCACCCTGAATGCCTTCTCCACAATAACTGCACTCTCATCAGACACACCATCGAAATATGGACCTCATGATTCTCACTGCACCAGCTCTTCTTGACTGAAACCTGGTTTACCCTGACTTCTGCCCTGACACCTCAGTACACACCCCCAACTTCAAGATCGCACGACGGGACAGAACCAGCAAACTCAAAAGAAGACTAGCCAACAACTCTAAAAAGAAAACTACACTGATCCATCACTGCTGCTAACTTTTTTTTTTTGATAAACAAGTTTTTATTGTTTTCTTGTGCAACAAAAAACAGTGAGCCTGTCAGACCAGCCTTATACATTAATCCCATCTGGGAATCAACCCCCTTTACCGCCCCCCCCACCCCCGAACCACCTCCCCCTTCCGCCCCACCCCACCCTACCAATCACAATACATTCCCTAACCATTTCCCCCAAACCCTGCGATACTTTTTGTGGCAGCCCGAGCTTGGTAAAGAGTCCGCTCCTGCGCCGTACACCAGTCCACCCCCGCGCTCCACCTGGTCAGACTAGGCGGCTGCGGCTGTTTCCAGGCTGCCGCAATGTCCCTTTTTGCCACCATTAACGCTGTCATGAGAAACACTTTTTCAGCGCGCGTGCCGTCCAGGCCGTCAGTAATACCCAGTAGGATGTGTTTGGGGTCGTGCGGTACCTCCCACCCCAGGACCTCCGTCAAGTCAGTCTCTATACCACGCCAATACCCCTCCAGTTCCGGGCAGGACCATACCATGTGGAGGAAGTCAGCTGGGTCAAAGCTACAACGAGGGCAAGCTGCGTCGGTGGAGAGGCCTGCGCGGCATAGGCGCGCTGGTGTAAGGTAGGCCGTGCGCAGATAGTAGATTTGAATGAGTCTCAGTTTGGCGGATGCCGTCACTAGCCTGGGAGCCATAAGGGCTTCCCGCCAATCGATCTCGTCCAGGGGACCCACCCATTCCTCCCATCGCTCCTTCAGACCCTCCTGGGGCACAGGGGTATTGTTAACAAGGGAACGATATATTCTGGATATGCCTCCCCTTCCTAGGTTACCCATCAGGACCTGAGCCTCCGGGGGGCTATGATCCGGCAGCCGGATGTCAAGCGGGGTGTGGGCCCGTATGGCGGGTCTCAATTGGAGGTACCCATAGAATTGGGACGGGTGGAGAGAAAAGCGCGCCTGCAGTTCCGAATATGAGCACATGCGTCCCCCCCGCCATACATCTCCCAACTGGGAGATGCCGAGCAAGTCCCACGGCTCAAAACCCTCCAACCCCGCAACCTCCCGTAACCATGTCCCATGCCAGAGAGGGGTGGCGCGCGTCAGCTTCCCGGTCCATCCGGTGTGGCGGAGTGCTGCCCGCCAAGCCAGGAAGACCGCCTTGGTGATGTCGGGGCAGGAGGTGGGAATCGGGGCGCCGTACATGCGGTCCTGAACACTGGGGAGACCCAAGGCCTCCAGTTCCACCCTGTAGGCCGGATCGGACCATCCCCCCCCAAACCAGTCATGAATGACCAGAAGCCGGGTGGCCAGGTAGTAAAGGTAGAGGTTGGTCATGCCCAGCCCCCCGTCAAAGGTGGGGAGGCGGCAGATCGGCAAGGCCAACCGTGGCCTCTTCCCACCCCAGAGGAACCTGGTGGCCATCCCGTCCAACTCGCGAAACCACGACCTCGGAAAGGACACCGGAGTGTTCTGCAAAACATACAGAAACCGGGGGAGGATCATCATTTTGTAGAGCGCCACTCTCCTCAGCGGGTTCAGCGGGAGAGAGTGCCACCGAGTAAGGTCTGCCTTGGCTCTCTTGACCAAAGGGGCCACGTTGAGCGCCCAGCTCAATTCCGGGAGGAGGGAGACCCAGATGCCCAGATACTTGAAAGACAGCCGGCGGAGGGGAATCGTGGTCTGCCAGTCGAAGCATTCCCGGGAGGGGTGAAGGGGTACGAGGACCGACTTGTGCGAATTGAGGCGGAGGCCAGAGGCGCGGGCAAAGCGGCCCAAGATATGGAGAGCTCGAGGGCCCGAACGCGCTGGGTCACCAAGGTACAGCAGAACGTCGTCCGCATAAAGGGCGATCTTGTCCGCCTCAAGGCCCGGCCATTCCCATCCCTGAATGAGAGAGTCCGCTCTGATTAGGGCAGCAAGGGGCTCCATTGCGAGCGCAAAAAGAAGGGGTGAGAGTGGGCACCCCTGCCGCGTGCCCCGACCGATCGGGAACGCTCTCGACAGCGCCCCGTTAACCAACACTCTAGCGCGAGGGCGCGCGTACAGAACCCGCACCATCCCAACAAACTTGGGACCGAAGACCATATGGGCTAATACGTCGAACAGGTAGGGCCATCCCACCGAATCGAAGGCTTTCTCGAAGTCGGCGAGCAGGAGAGTGAGGTAGGGAGATATGCGATGGCGGTGTGCCAGAGCCACGTGGAGGCGGCGGAGGCAGTGGCGGGTGCCCCGATCCGGCATAAAGCCGCATTGATCCGGGTGCACCAGGCACGACAGGAGAGGCCGTAGCCGCTGGGCCAGAACCGCCGCATACAGTTTGATATCGGTATTGATCAGAGAGATCGGCCGGTAGGCCGACCTTTCCCTGGGCGGTGGAGTGGATTTAGGCAGGACCACAATCGTGGCAATGTCAGCCTCCGGGGGGAAGGAACCTCTTCCAATCGCCTCCGCATATAGGGCACCCAGCCGCGGAACCAAGTGTTCCTTGTAAGTGGCATAAAATTCCTGTGGGAACCCGTCCGGACCAGGGGTTTTCCCGGCGGACGTGCGCCCTATCGCGTCTCCGATCTCTTCAGGAGAGATGGGAACCTCCAGACTCTCCCAATCACTGGGCCGCAGCCGGGGAAGGCGTAAATTACCAGCGGTGAGCAATGACGCCAAAGGCAGATCCGATGCTCGTGCCCGGTAGAGTTGTGAGTAGTACTGAGCGAAAGCGTCTGCTATAGCCACGGACGAGGACTGAAGAGTGCCCCCCGAGTCGGTCACCGCCGGGATGATGCGCGATGCCCTGGGATAAGTGGCCAGCCGGTGCAGGAGCGCCCCATTTTTGTCGCCCCAGCCATATACCCGCGCCACCGAGGATTGCCAGAGAAGTTTAGCCGCGTCAAGCGACCGTTGACGAATCTCCTCGCATAGGAGCCGCAGCTGCCGGGTCTCGGCCGGATCCCCGGAGTCAGAAACCGATTGTTCCAGACGCAGCGCCTGAGCCTCACAGGCCGTGAGCCGCTGCAGCCGTGCCTGGCGATGTTTCACCACCTGCGCCTTGGCAACCCCCCTAACCGTGGCCTTACATGCCTCCCAGAGGGTGCCCGCCGAGGAGACCGATCCGTCATTGTCGCCAAAATAGAGGGCCAGCGCGGATCCCACTTCCTTACGGAGCGTTTTGTCCTGCAGGAACCATGCATTGAAGCGCCACATTTGGCGAGCCCCGTGAGGCGGGGGGCCCAAGCCCAATAAAAGCGGAGAATGATCGGATATCCCCCGGGGAAGGATACGGACGTCTTGGATACCCGGGCAGTCGGCCGGGGGGACAAAGATCGCGTCGATGCGTGCCTGAGAGTGGTGGGCGGCTGAGGTGTGTGTGTATTGTCGCGTGTGTGGGTGCCAGAGCCGCCACGCGTCGCAGAGTCCCTGAGCTTCCGCCCACCCAGCCAGCTGCCTCACCCACGCTGCGCGGGAGTTCGAGACCGGGCCCGAAGAGTCGAGGTGCGGGGCCGAAACGGCGTTGAAATCCCCTCCAATGACAACAGTGCCGGGCGGAAAAGTCGCTAGCCAGGATGCAGCCAGAGCTAAGGCCGAGGACAGCCCCGTAGGCGGCACATAGAGTGACAAGAGGCTGAGTGGTCGGCCTTCAAGCGTGCCGGTAACCGCAACCCCCCTCCCCTGGGAGTCGTGGACCACCCGGGCCAACACAAAGGGAAAGGAACGGCGCAGGAGGACCGCAGCCCCACGCGACCCGCGCGAGAACCCGGAGTGCCACACCCGGTCGTATCCGAAGCGCGCCAGAAAGGGACAGTTCTCACCAAGGAGGTGGGTTTCCTGAAGCAGGATCACGTCAGCACCCACACGCTGGGCGTATTTGAGAGCGACAGTGCGCTTAAGCCGGTCCAGCAGGCCATGGGAGCTAAGTCAGCCATGGCAGCAGTGAGAAAGAAGCGCGCCGGGAAGGGGGCAGGCAGGGAGCGCCGGGGGGACACCCGTGGACCCGGGCGCCAGCGGGATGGGGCACAGAGCGCGCATGCCCCGGAGGGACCATTGGGCTCCACCAGGGGAAGTGGTCGGACGGTGGCTAAAGGTGAGCGGCAGTAGAGTGCACAGGAAGAGCGGGATGAAGGGACACGACGCCGGGCGCCGCGCAGCGCTGTGTGAGAGGCTCAGCAAATAACAATTCAAACCTAAACAAAACAGTCTCATAAAGAGAGACCCCAAGCAAACACCAAACCCCAACCCCCCACCCCCCACCCTACACTTCGAAACCAGAAGCATCTGTCGCCCGAACCAACCTAACAGTCACAAGACCCCAAGCTCAGGTGCTCGGGTATAAAGAGCGTAGTGGACCCCTCCTGAAGTACGGATGACATTGTTCTGACCTGGGCTGGCACTGGGAGGCACAATATGGTGGAGCCCCCCACCCCCGCCCTCGGGGAAGGCAGTCACCTTCCCCGCAACTGCAAGAAACAAGGAGAAAGTCATATAGCGGGACTGCGGGAAAGGTCCGATGAGTCAATGCGCGTGATGAGGGGGGTCGGAGACCCGTCCGGCCCAGGCGATGCTCGGCGTCGGGATCCCCCGGCCGCCCGGGAGGAGGCCTCGGAAGAGGCGGAAGAGTCTCTCATTGGTCTGCCAGAAGCGCTCGCAGACCGGACCTTGGTGACCGCGGCACCTCGTCGCTGCCGGGAGCGTGTGCACTTCCCGCGTCGCGGCCGCTGGGACCCAGCCACCACAGGGCACCCGGGGCCCGCAACGGACTGCCCCCCGTCCAGCTGTCGCAGGGGCCTCTCCTCGTTAAGCCATGTCCAGGCCGCCCTGGGGGTGTCGAAGAACAGCGTCTTACCCTGAAAGACAAGTCGGAGGCGGGCCGGGAACTGGAGCTGGTACTGAAGGCCCAGGGAGCGCAGCTTTTGCTTCACCTCCGTATATGAGCGGCGTTGCTCCTGGACCTCCCGGGTGTAATCTGGGAAAATCATAATGGTGTGGTTGTTATACGCCAGTTTGCCACTCACCCGAGCCTCCCGCAGAATGGCATCTCTGTCCCGGAAGTTAAGGATCCGAAGAATAAAGGGGCGTGGAGGGGCCCCCACCGGAGGCTTGGACGCCAGCGACCGATGTGCCCTCTCCACTACGAACCAGGTAGACAAGCTGCCCGCCGGCATCCAGGATTTAAACCAGGCCTCTAGGAAGTCGTCGGCCCGGCCCGACTCGATCCCCTCCGGAAAGCCCACCAGGCGAAGGTTGTTGCGGCGGGCGCGATTTTCGGCATCCTCCGCCCGCCTGTGCAGTTCCTTGGAGTGGGTCGTGAGCTCCCGGACCTGGTCCTGCAATTGATGGATGTCGTCCTCCATCGCGGAGATCCGCGATTCTGCCTCCGTGATGCGGGCCGTGGCGTTGCGGAGATCCTGCCGCAGAAGCGCGACGTCAACCTTCACCTCTCCAACCATCCCTTCCAGAGAGGTGCGAGATGCATCGATTGCGTGGAGGATGGTGGCCAAGTCGTTGTTGGGGGCGGGCGCCTCCCCCCCGCCGGCTCCCGGGGGGTCGGGGGTCGCGTAGCGGTCAATCTTCGTTTGGTGGGATGCCGCCGGCTGCCTTGGGCCTTTTTCCTTGCCCATGGTGGGTCCACACGGCTCACCCCCCGAACCAGGGTCCGGACCAGCACCGCCCCGCCACTGGCCCTGCGCTGCGGGCAAGTCCGGGAGACGACCCCCAGGCTAGCTGCGACACTCGGGCCACACCAGCGCCGTCCACGGCCTCAGTCCGTCGGGGCAGTCCTGCAGCTCGGAGCTCCGCTATTCCCCAGCTCGGGGCCCACAGCTCGATCCTTCCCGGGACGCAGATGTCGCAGGACGCCCCTTTCCAGCCCTGACACAGCTCCGTGGGCGGCCTCGCCGGGCGAGGGGGGGGGTCCCCCCAGCAACAGTGTCGAACAAATGGCACCAGGCAGAACAGTCCAGCGTAGCTTCCCCGTCGGGAGATCCAGGAAGGGCCAAGCTTCCACCCCGCCAGCAGCAAATCCCCACCTGGCATGCAGAGCGGAGGACAGGAGGGGCAGAGGAGGACAGTCCCCCGGGGGACACACCGGCCCGCAGGCCAAGGCGCTACGACGCGCAAGGAGGCGGCAATCACCAAGCCGGGCCCGGTCACATAGGCTCTCAGCACCCGGGCCGGCCTGCCCGCCGATCGGGGCCCCGCGGCCGGGGTGGTCCGGGGAGGCGCTTAGGAGCCGTCGCCCCCCCCCGACTCACCCGCAGCGCGCCCCAAGCCGAAGTCCATCTCCGCGGGCGTCTCCCGCCTCAGTCCAGTCGCCAGCAGACAGCGGCCCATGTCCCACGTGTGATGCCGCGGGCGCTCGTAGCAGGCGCCGCCGGCCGAAGAACCGGCCGAAAGCGCGCCTCAGCAACGGTGCCGCTCTCAGATGGCAGAACTCAGTCCCCAAGGCTCGGACACGGCCCAGAGTTGCGGCGAGGGTAGGGTTACGGCTCCGCAGCAGATATCGGGAAGTGGAGTGCGCCCAGGACAGCAGCAACAGGATCAGGACGGATGCGAGGGGTCAGGCATCGCAGAGCTCTACCTCGGCGCGGCCATCTTGGCTAGCGCCACCTAGCGCTCCCACTGCTGCTAACTTTAGCAATCTCCTTGAATACCTGGGGCAGATTTACCAATATTTCACGCAACGGAGCATGACAACTTGCGTTTGTGAAATGGAGAGAGCAGAAATGTGCCCTATGTGCTAAGATATGGTGTGCTTCTTCTTTCTCCTGGATCTGGGGCTCTTATGGCTGCCTTGCACCAAAGCAGTACAAAAGAGGGTGGTGATGGACGGAGCATCAGAACCAATCAAACACTCACACCCAGTCAACAGATCTGGGTTTGATCCATCACCGTTCTGTAGCCCACCCTGCCACCCCAGTTCAGACATGGCCATATGCAAATCAGTCTGACCCTGTGCCTCATGGGAACAGTCCAGCCCAAACTGCCAAGCCATGCCTTCCCTGGACTGGAAACAAGCTTCCTAGGACCGGTTTCTGGCATTTCAGCCGTCTTTAGCCAGGCTTGCTTGAATCCAGTGGCAAAGTGAGCAAGGGACTCACGTCTGAGCACACCCTGCCAACTTATGGCGAACAAAGCGGTACAAAAGAGGGTGGTGATGGACGGAGCATCAGAACCAATCAAACACTCACACCCAGTCAACAGATCTGGGTTTGATCCTTCACCGTTCTTTAGCCCACCCTGCCACCCCAGTTCAGACATGGCCATATGCAAATCAGTCTGACCCTGTGCCTCATGGGAACAGTCCAGCCCAAACTGCCAAGCCATGCCTTCCCTGGACCGGAAACAAGCTTCCTAGGACCGGTTTCTGGCATTTCAGCCATCTTCAGCCAGGCTTGCTTGAATCCAGTGGCAAAGTGAGCAAGGGACTCACGTTTGAGCATACCCTGCCAACTTATGGCGAACAAAGCGGTACAAAAGAGGGTGGTGATGGACGGAGCATCAGAACCAATCAAACACTCACACCCAGTCAACAGATCTGTGTTTGATCCATCACCGTTCTTTAGCCCACCCTGCCACCCCAGTTCAGACATGGCCATATGCAAATCAGTCTGACCCTGTGCCTCATGGGAGCAGTCCAGCCCAAACTGCCAAGCCATGCCTTCCCTGGACCGGAAACAAGCTTCCTAGGACCGGTTACTGGCATTTCAGCTGTCTTCAGCCAGGCTTGCTTGAATCCAGTGGCAAAGTGAGCATGGGACTCACGTCTGAGCATACCCTGCCAACTTATGGCAAACAAAGCGGTACAAAAGAGGGTGGTGATGGACGGAGCATCAGAACCAATCAAACACTCACACCCAGTCAACAGATCTGGGTTTGATCCATCACCGTTCTTTAGCCCACCCTGCCACCCCAGTTAAGACATGGCCATATGCAAATCAGTCTGACCCTGTGCCTCATGGGAACAGTCCAGCCCAAACTGCCAAGTCATGCCTTCCCTGGACCGGAAACAAGCTTCCTAGGACCGGTTTCTGGCATTTCAGCCGTCTTCAGCCAGGCTTGCTTGAATCCAGTGGCAAAGTGAGCAAGGGACTCACGTCTGAGGATACCCTGCCAACTTATGGCGAACAAAGCGGTACAAAAGAGGGTGGTGATGGACGGAGCATCAGAACCAATCAAACACTCACACCCAGTCAACAGATCTGGGTTTGATCCATCACCGTTCTTTAGCCCACCCTGCCACCCCAGTTCAGACATGGCCATATGCAAATCAGTCTGACCCTGTGCCTCATGGGAACAGTCCAGCCCAAACTGCCAAGTCATGCCTTCCCTGGACCGGAAACAAGCTTCCTAGGACCGGTTTCTGGCATTTCAGCCGTCTTCAGCCAGGCTTGCTTGAATCCAGTGGCAAAGTGAGCAAGGGACTCACGTCTGAGGATACCCTGCCAACTTATGGCGAACAAAGCGGTACAAAAGAGGGTGGTGATGGACGGAGCATCAGAACCAATCAAACACTCACACCCAGTCAACAGATCTGGGTTTGATCCATCACCGTTCTTTAGCCCACCCTGCCACCCCAGTTCAGACATGGCCATATGCAAATCAGTCTGACCCTGTGCCTCATGGGAACAGTCCAGCCCAAACTGCCAAGCCATGCCTTCCCTGGACCGGAAACAAGCTTCCTAGGACACGTTTCTGGCATTTCAGCCGTCTTCAGCCAGGCTTGCTTGAATCCAGTGGCAAAGTGAGCATGGGACTCACGTCTGAGCATACCCTGCCAAAAGCACCAAAGCAGACACCCTTGCTCCATGGTGCAAGGGTGCCTGCGTTTAAAAACAGGATTGATTTTGTGAAGGAAGGGATACTTCCCTACACAAAAACAATACATGCATTTTCCTCTCTGTATTTATTTTGCTAAATGCAGCACGCATACAAAGAGGAAGCAACGAGGGGAAATAAAGATATTTCTCCTTGTTACACCGAGGGTGGGGTGGTGCACCATTTTGGCACAATCTTAGGTTTGTAGACCTTGGTAAATCTGAGATTCTGTCAAAACCATGAATGGATGTGTGTGAACGCTCACACACCACACATGGAACGCCTCCCTTTTGCAAGCTAGTGCAAGGCAGTGAAATGTGCTGCCTTGCTTTACTTTGGATTTACCAAATCACACAGAACCACACACGTTGGCTTTGCATGACTTAGTAAATCCAAATGTATTGCCTTGTGTCACCTTTCCTGATGCAAGGACAACACAAGCTCTTAGTAAATCAGGCCCTTGGCGTTCAAAACCAACATCTCCTTCAGCACCACACTGGGAGGAGATCTACTCTACAGATTCCCAGGACCAAGATCGAACTTTGGAATGACCATCACGGTGAACAGCTCTAACTATATCAATGATATTTTAGCCATAGTAAACTTCATCTCACCGCAACCATTTCCATGACCGTCATCCCTTCCCAGGATTTCTGTGCACAGTTCAACCACTACAAATATAAAATAGGCAGCAGCATATTCCAAAATCTTGCTCCCCAGACTGACCTACACCTCCAAACCAATGAGGCGAACACCCCTGAAGCTGCTGTGACCTGCCGGCCCACAATTAACACATTGAAAACCACCACCAATATGGGCCTTCATTCACTTTAGAGCCCAATCGGAGCCATGTCTACACTTGAACTTCACCAAGGGACTATACCCCTTCTTTTGTGTTACGCACAGTCAGATATTCCACAACTCCTTCAACACCAACACCTTCCCAAATGGCTGGAGGCACACCACCATACTTCCTAATCCGATGAAGCCCTCAGTAGTCCAGAAGATTCTGGCCAACCAATCTCGTTCCTCCCCTCTGCAGCCAAAGTCCTGGAACCTTCTGTACCCCTCTCAATATTGATTCAGGCCTAATCACTGCACTGAGACTGCTCTCCTTCCCACCAATGACAATATCCATATGTTCATGAGTAGAGGACAAGCAGCAGAATTCATCCCGTTTGACCTCTCAACAACATTCAACACTGTCTCCCACCCCATACTAATCTAACGCCTCCACAACTCAAGCATACACGGACATGCCCTCCAATAGATAGGGTCCTTCCTCACTATTCACATACAATCAGTCACCCTGATGCCATACACCTCTGTCTTTGCCAGCTTAATCTGCAGAGTCCTGCAATGATACTCGATCAGCCACCTTCTCAACATCATCCGAGCACACGTAATCAGCATAATCTTGTATGCTGATAATACCCACCTCATCTTCTCCTTCTCTGATGAAACCTCAATCATCCAGGAGAAATTCACCACATGCATGTGCAAAGTCACCAACTGGTTGAAGTTCTACTCTGATAAGACAGAGGCGGTACACTTCAGAAAAGACACAAAAAGCAGCCTGGGGGCCAGCCGCACTAGGACCGACACCCAAAGCATCTAATCAAGAGAGGAACCTAGGACTAGTGGTGGGCAATCAACTTCTCAATGACCAACCAGGTAAACTCGGCCACCTACTCCCTTAAGCTTCTCTTTAACAAATGCCTTTGTCTCACATTTAATTGGATATTGAGGCTATGGATGACGAACAGAGCGAACAGGCACAAAATACGAGGGAAAATCCTTATCCCAACCAGCCTGATTGCGATATAAGGCTGGAGCTAAGGCAAGAGCCCACTCCGAAGCATAGGCCTTTTTGGTCTTTAGTCTAATCAGGGACGTATTGCAAAAAGGAAGGAATTATCACGTCCTCACCTTGAGGACAAGCAGGAACAAATGTGGTTGGGCCAATCGACCTGCACCAATAAAATGTCATATGAAGATATCAAGTTGTCCAAAAAAATAGCATTTGTGGTGCGCTTGATGTCACCTCAATCTGAATGTCTGTATGGTAAAGTCAATCAGGGAGAGCTACATAGGTGTCCTTAGTTTCAACAGTTACAAATGGCTTTCACCTCCAGAAATGGGTGGAGTGTCTGGCGCACTACGGTAACTTCCACTGCGCTGTCGAGGAGAGTCACCGCCCAACTCCTGCCCAGGAGGAGGGTTCTCAGCATCTGAGGAATATTTTGCTGCCAGTGTCGCAACGTTTTTCTTCTGGAATGAGGCTCTATACAGAGGTGGTTCCTATCTGTTGACTTTCACATCAAAAGAGCACTGCAGGTCCTGCTTGAGTTGTACGGACTCGCCCTGTTTGTGATCCTGCCATCCTTCTTGGTCATACTGTTGTACAGACAATTTCTGAAAGGAATGAGGAGAGCGAGGATCAGGAACCTGAAACCTATCGGACGTTTTAATCTTAGAGCAATCACGTAAATCATATCTAGGTTCAGAAGCATCCGGTGGTGGTGAACCACCATGGCCTAGGTTTCTGTTGTTGCTTATTTGTGTCCCATGTATTCTTTAGAAAGACTGGATGCCCCTCCTTTTCAGGAGGGGGCTTATCCTGAGACTGAGCAGAAGTTATAACCCCCAAATTATTGCATCATAAGGATGTATAAACGTCTGCAATAATCAGGGCTGGACTGGGATTTCCAGGCAAATGTTTTAAGATCAGCCCCCATATGGTGCATAGCAGGCGAGTGCAGCAAGCGAGCCTGACCATTAATAGAGGGATTTGGGGGGACAATCCCTCCAAGAAAAGTTTGGAGAAAGAAAGGCCAAAATGGTGCATTTTTCAACACATTTTTCATTACATATTTAATTGTATTAAGTTTCAAAGCATAATAAATGATGACCTTAAAGAGCACCAGGATACCCTGTAATACATAGCCATAGATATTCTTACAGAGAACACCAAAAATAGATACAAGAGAGTAGTGAATACAAGAACACAAAGTAAAAGTCAGACTTCTGTACAGTGTGTACCCAGGCCAGAAAGCATGGAAATGTTACACATACACACCCAGGCCAGTGAGACCAGAACCTGTGGAAATGTCATACATATGCACCCAAGCCTGTAAGCGTGGAAATGTCACACATAAGTTGCACGCCAGAAACCGCGGGAATGTCACACATAAGCACCAAGGCCTGAAAGCATGGAAATGTCAGACATAAGCACCCAGGCCAGAAATTGTGGACAATTCAGATATAAGCACCCAGGCCAGTTAGCGTGGAAATTTCACACAGAAGCACCCAGGTCAGAAAGCATGAAAATGCCACACATGCACCCAGGCCGGAAAGCATGGACATTCCACACATAAAGCACCCAAGTCAGAAAGCATTCTAAATGTCACACATAATCACCCAGGGCAGAAACCACAGAAATGTCACACATTTGCACCCAGGCCAGAAATCATGGAAATGTCACACATAAGCACCAAGGCTATAAATCGTGGAAAAGTCACACATAAGCACCAAGGCCAGAAACTATGGAAATGTCACACAGAAGCACCCAGGCCAGAAACTGTGGAAATGTCTCGCAGAAGCACCCAGGCCAGAAACTGGAAATGTCTCGCAGAAGCACCCAGGCCAGAAAATGTGAAAATGTCAAACACAAGCACCCAGGCCAGAAACTGTGGAAATTTCATACAGAAGGATGGAAATGTCATATATAGACACCCAATCCAGAAAGCATGGTAATGTCACACATATGCACCCAGGCCCAGCCTTGCCAAGTACCACGCATTTCAGTGTGATGATCCGCATCACTGCACTGAAATGAAATGTCATGCCTTACAGTTCCTCCTCAGCTGTCAAGCCGGGAGCGCTGCTATAATGAGGCACTATACAGGCACTGCTCCTGGCACGCTTAAGGGCTCTCTGGCTCAGCTGCTGCTGAGCTGCACAGTGGTGCTTGGTACAACTTATCTCACCCAACACTGCGCGGCGAGTTCACTGATGTCAGGAGAAGTGGTGGAGTCAGTGTGTCCTGGGCCAATCAGTGGACACTGCCAAACGTGAGTTGTGCACTAATGCGTAGGCGGGACCGACTCCTACCTTCTGCGGTGTGAGCGGGAGGGTGCCTTACAGTTCTCTCCTTATGGACTGCACTGACTCTTATGCAATGGGTATGGCAGCTCACTCTCGCATTACAGGCTGCCGCGCGGGATGTGGTCCCGCAACAGACCCAAACTGACCCGCAACGGTCCACGGCACGAAGTTGTGGCCACAGTGGGGCCGCCAATTGCTCGCGCCAGTCCTGAAGCCACAGCCCCCAGCACCACTTCCAAGTGTGTGGAGGGCAGGCAGGATGTTAGGCCTCACCTGCCCTCCTGCCTTCATTTACATGTGGGCTCACTTTGTGGTCCAATCCGGATCAGCAATTAAAAAAGAAAAGAAATGGCTGCTTCACAGGTTTTATTTTGTTCACATTTAGTGATTTCATAATTGTTTATTTAAACCACAGTTTCAGATTTCATTGAATCATTTGCAGAACATTATCCACTCTTTCTCGCGATACTTCCAATCAGGATTGAGATACGTTCTTAATGTCTCTGTAAAACTGTCTCTCTCTGGTCAGTCAGCAGTCTGGCCACTCTGCGGATTCCTCCTTCTCGGTCTCATCAGAGGCAGCAAACTGTGTTGGCACTGGAGTTTGTTTAGTGCTTGCCCAGCTGTCATTGCCTCGAGGAGGATTTTCTTAATTGCAGCACACAGATGTTTACTGAATTAACAGCAAAGGGCAGGTGACACTGGTGTGTGCTTCTCATACACATGCACCAGGCCAGCATGGACGGGATCAGTGCAAGGACCAAATACCTCAACAGTAAATTCACTCATATACATTCATTGGTGGGGCCCATAACACCAATCCACTACTGTTGAAAGTTTTCTAATCTTGTTTGCATTCAGAGATATTCCCACTGCGGGTATCAGTGCTCCAAAAATGTCACCCACAATTTCAGTCCAAGATTCTCTCTTACTACATGCTAAATAACTACCTAAGCTTTGTACACCATCTTCTCCTCTATCCATATGAAAAATCTTTGAAAAAACCAGGCCAACATAACATGTGCCATACCAATGGTCTGGCAAACGATAATATGCCCTGTTCCCACAAATGTAATACAGTCCTGGAAAGACTGGATCTCTTCCACCTTTAAATCCCCATCCTCCCATGATTCGGTATGTATCATGGCACTCACTATTCCCTAGAAAATAATTGTCATACGCCGTTTGATTCCTTCTTATACACAATTTCCCTTTCTGAGGCCAATCTAAAGCCATAGTTGGACTCATTTCTCCTTTCAAGTGTTTCTCCATTTCTACATCCCAAACTGTTTTCTCCACTTTTCCTTCTGACGCCTTTCTTTGCATTTTCAATCTCCTTTCTTCAACCATATCCAAAAATGTCTTCTCTTCTTTCTTTAAACTGCAAGTTAAATTATTTCTAAATATATATTCAAATGTTAGTTCTTTAGTCTCTAAGAAAAATTCACCTAATACCTTTGCAGGTTTTACCTTGTTTAGTTTGTTAATTGCTGGTACTTGTGAAAATAGAGTATCTACATCTGAAAAATAATATTCTAATTTACCTGTTTGATAAAATAAACTAGCTATTACACTACATGTTATTCCATATGTTACTGGAAGGTGATGATGAGTCACTCCTTCAGATACAGATGCAGGTAATTGCATACAAACATAGCAATCCCTTACGTCCATTGTTTTTACATATTCATACAACAATTTTGAAAACACAGATTTTTCTAACACTGTTAGAAAAATCTGTTATTGACCTATCTTTATGTATATAGTTTTTATCTATTCTAGTTGGAACTACCTTTTGAACTTTCTCTATATTAGTTATGTTATCACTATGTCCTTCTAATGTATCTACAGAAACTTTAAAGGAAATTAGTAAAGCAAGAATACTCCAAAGAAGCATTAATAATTCTGTACAACAACACATTTTGCACCATCTTCTAAGGAAGGTACATCGACTTCTGCTACTTTCTATGTTTGCCATCTTTTCTAAAATGAGCTGTGTCTTTTGGCTTAGCCTCTTCTACTTCACAACTAGTTTCTAACCCAAGGCTTCTAAGCACCTACGTGGTTCTACCAGTTTTTGTTTTTTTCAGTATTTTATTGTCTTCCCATCAGTAATTTCTTGTCTCATTCAGTTTGGCATCTCATCATCTTTCACTTTCCCTTCGTTTTCAGCATACAGGTTGTCCTGAACATCCGCTTCTTCTCCAATATCGGACAAGATAACTCTCAGGATTTCTGATTCTTTGTCTTCCTCACCCACTTCCGGTACAACCACCTCTGGATTTCCTTGGCTATCCGCCTCTTCTTTCACTTCAGGCAGGGCCACATATGTCCATTCCGGTGATGTATACTTCTGGTTATGTTTCCTTGTTCTTTTGCTTTCTTTGGCTACTATTTGTTCTTCTCCTTTCGATTTCTCCTGACTCGTCACTTCATTCACCTGTTCAGCCCTTGGCGAATTTACACGTGTCAGTCGATATCTCAGTCTTTTTATTTTGTTTGGCCACACCTCGTCCTTTGCCGCTCTTTTCAATTTACTCCCTTTATCATTCTTTTCAGTTCTCCAAGCTCTCTTTCTCAGAACTCGGCCTTCTGGTATTTCATCTTCGCTTTCCTCAGACTCTGTTTCAACTTGCTTTTTACCTTCAACGATTTATTTTTCCACCACTTCTTTTGTTTTCCCTACTTCTGTCCCTCCTCGAGTCTACATCGCGCAATCTTCCTGCTGACTACTTGTCCCTGCTTCTAACTGGATGTTGGAGTTCCCTACACCTCCTCGGGGGTCTTCCGCAATAATCTTTCCCCCTCTCTCTGTATCTGGCACCTGTCCATCTAAAGGTGTTGTTTCAGGTGGAATTTCTCTCAATCTGCCAGAAAGCATGGAAATGTCACACATAAGCACCAAGGCTATAAATCGTGGAAAAGTCACACATAAGCACCCAGGCCAGAAACTATGGAAATGTCACACAGAAGCACCCAGGCCAGAAACTGTGGAAATGTCTCGCAGAAGCACCCAGGCCAGAAACTGGAAATGTCTCGCAGAAGCACCCAGGCCAGAAAATGTGAAAATGTCAAACATAAGCACCCAGGCCAGAAACTGTGGAAATTTCATACAGAAGGATGGAAATGTCATATATAGATACCCAATCCAGAAAGCATGGTAATGTCACACATATGCACCCAGGCCCAGCCTTGCCAAGTACCACGCATTTCAGTGTGATGATCCGCATCACTGCACTGAAATGAAATGTCATGCCTTACAGTTCCTCCTCAGCTGTCAAGCCGGGAGCGCTGCTATAATGAGGCACTATACAGGCACTGCTCCTGGCACGCTTAAGGGCTCTCTGGCTCAGCTGCTGCTGAGCTGCACAGTGGTGCTTGGTACAACTTATCTCACCCGACACTGCGCGGCGAGTTCACTGATGTCAGGAGAAGTGGTGGAGTCAGTGTGTCCTGGGCCAATCAGTGGACACTGCCAAACGTGAGTTGTGCACTAATGCGTAGGCGGGACCGACTCCTACCTTCTGCGGTGTGAGCGGGAGGGTGCCTTACAGTTCTCTCCTTATGGACTGCACTGACTCTTATGCAATGGGTATGGCAGCTCACTCTCGCATTACAGGCTGCCGCGCGGGATGTGGTCCCGCAACAGACCCAAACTGACCCGCAACGGTCCACGGCACGAAGTTGTGGCCACAGTGGGGCCGCCAATTGCTCGCGCCAGTCCTGAAGCCACAGCCCCCAGCACCACTTCCAAGTGTGTGGAGGGCAGGCAGGATGTTAGGCCTCACCTGCCCTCCTGCCTTCATTTACATGTGGGCTCACTTTGTGGTCCAATCCGGATCAGCAATTAAAAAAGAAAAGAAATGGCTGCTTCACAGGTTTTATTTTGTTCACATTTAGTGATTTCATAATTGTTTATTTAAACCACAGTTTCAGATTTCATTGAATCATTTGCAGAACATTATCCACTCTTTCTCGCGATACTTCCAATCAGGATTGAGATACGTTCTTAATGTCTCTGTAAAACTGTCTCTCTCTGGTCAGTCAGCAGTCTGGCCACTCTGCGGATTCCTCCTTCTCGGTCTCATCGGAGGCAGCAAACTGTGTTGGCACTGGAGTTTGTTTAGTGCTTGCCCAGCTGTCATTGCCTCGAGGAGGATTTTCTTAATTGCAGCACACAGATGTTTACTGAATTAACAGCAAAGGGCAGGTGACACTGGTGTGTGCTTCTCATACACATGCACCAGGCCAGCATGGACGGGATCAGTGCAAGGACCAAATACCTCAACAGTAAATTCACTCATATACATTCATTGGTGGGGCCCATAACACCAATCCACTACTGTTGAAAGTTTTCTAATCTTGTTTGCATTCAGAGATATTCCCACTGCGGGTATCAGTGCTCCAAAAATGTCACCCACAATTTCAGTCCAAGATTCTCTCTTACTACATGCTAAATAACTACCTAAGCTTTGTACACCATCTTCTCCTCTATCCATATGAAAAGTCTTTGAAAAAACCAGGCCAACATAACATGTGCCATACCAATGGTCTGGCAAACGATAATATGCCCTGTTCCCACAAATGTAATACAGTCCTGGAAAGACTGGATCTCTTCCACCTTTAAATCCCCATCCTCCCATGATTCGGTATGTATCATGGCACTCACTATTCCCTAGAAAATAATTGTCATACGCCGTTTGATTCCTTCTTATACACAATTTCCCTTTCTGAGGCCAATCTAAAGCCATAGTTGGACTCATTTCTCCTTTCAAGTGTTTCTCCATTTCTACATCCCAAACTGTTTTCTCCACTTTTCCTTCTGACGCCTTTCTTTGCATTTTCAATCTCCTTTCTTCAACCATATCCAAAAATGTCTTCTCTTCTTTCTTTAAACTGCAAGTCAAATTATTTCTAAATATATATTCAAATGTTAGTTCTTTAGTCTCTAAGAAAAATTCACCTAATACCTTTGCAGGTTTTACCTTGTTTAGTTTGTTAATTGCTGGTACTTGTGAAAATAGAGTATCTACATCTGAAAAATAATATTCTAATTTACCTGTTTGATAAAATAAACTGGCTATTACACTACATGTTATTCCATATGTTACTGGAAGGTGATGATGAGTCACTCCTTCAGATACAGATGCAGGTAATTGCATACAAACATAGCAATCCCTTACGTCCATTGTTTTTACATATTCATACAACAATTTTGAAAACACAGATTTTTCTAACACTGTTAGAAAAATCTGTTATTGACCTATCTTTATGTATATAGTTTTTATCCATTCTAGTTGGAACTACCTTTTGAACTTTCTCTATATTAGTTATGTTATCACTATGTCCTTCTAAAGTATCTACAGAAACTTTAAAGGAAATTAGTAAAGCAAGAATACTCCAAAGAAGCATTAATAATTCTGTACAACAACACATTTTGCACCATCTTCTAAGGAAGGTACATCGACTTCTGCTACTTTCTATGTTTGCCATCTTTTCTAAAATGAGCTGTGTCTTTTGGCTTAGCCTCTTCTACTTCACAACTAGTTTCTAACCCAAGGCTTCTAAGCACCTAGGTGGTTCTACCAGTTTTTGTTTTTTTCAGTATTTTATTGTCTTCCCATCAGTAATTTCTTGTCTCATTCAGTTTGGCATCTCATCATCTTTCACTTTCCCTTCGTTTTCAGCATACAGGTTGTCCTGAACATCCGCTTCTTCTCCAATATCGGACAAGATAACTCTCAGGATTTCTGATTCTTTGTCTTCCTCACCCACTTCCGGTACAACCACCTCTGGATTTCCTTGGCTATCCGCCTCTTCTTTCACTTCAGGCAGGGCCACATATGTCCATTCCGGTGATGTATACTTCTGGTTATGTTTCCTTGTTCTTTTGCTTTCTTTGGCTACTATTTGTTCTTCTCCTTTCGATTTCTCCTGACTCATCACTTCATTCACCTGTTCAGCCCTTGGCGAATTTACACGTGTCAGTCGATATCTCAGTCTTTTTATTTTGTTTGGCCACACCTCGTCCTTTGCCGCTCTTTTCAATTTACTCCCTTTATCATTCTTTTCAGTTCTCCAAGCTCTCTTTCTCAGAACTCGGCCTTCTGGTATTTCATCTTCGCTTTCCTCAGACTCTGTTTCAACTTGCTTTTTACCTTCAACGATTTCTTTTTCCACCACTTCTTTTGTTTTCCCTACTTCTGTCCCTCCTCGAGTCTACATCGCGCAATCTTCCTGCTGACTACTTGTCCCTGCTTCTAACTGGATGTTGGAGTTCCCTACACCTCCTCGGGGGTCTTCCGCAATAATCTTTCCCCCTCTCTCTGTATCTGGCACCTGTCCATCTAAAGGTGTTGTTTCAGGTGGAATTTCTCTCAATCTGCCAGAAAGCATGGAAATGTCACACATAAGCACCAAGGCTATAAATCGTGGAAAAGTCACACATAAGCACCCAGGCCAGAAACTATGGAAATGTCACACAGAAGCACCCAGGCCAGAAACTGTGGAAATGTCTCGCAGAAGCACCCAGGCCAGAAACTGGAAATGTCACGCAGAAGCACCCAGGCCAGAAAATGTGAAAATGTCAAACATAAGCACCCAGGCCAGAAACTGTGGAAATTTCATACAGAAGGATGGAAATGTCATATATAGATACCCAATCCAGAAAGCATGGTAATGTCACACATATGCACCCAGGCCCAGCCTTGCCAAGTACCACGCATTTCAGTGTGATGATCCGCATCACTGCACTGAAATGAAATGTCATGCCTTACAGTTCCTCCTCAGCTGTCAAGCCGGGAGCGCTGCTATAATGAGGCACTATACAGGCACTGCTCCTGGCACGCTTAAGGGCTCTCTGGCTCAGCTGCTGCTGAGCTGCACAGTGGTGCTTGGTACAACTTATCTCACCCGACACTGCGCGGCGAGTTCACTGATGTCAGGAGAAGTGGTGGAGTCAGTGTGTCCTGGGCCAATCAGTGGACACTGCCAAACGTGAGTTGTGCACTAATGCGTAGGCGGGACCGACTCCTACCTTCTGCGGTGTGAGCGGGAGGGTGCCTTACAGTTCACTCCTTATGGACTGCACTGACTCTTATGCAATGGGTATGGCAGCTCACTCTCGCATTACAGGCTGCCGCGCGGGATGTGGTCCCGCAACAGACCCAAACTGACCGGCAACGGTCCACGGCACGAAGTTGTGGCCACAGTGGGGCCGCCAATTGCTCGCGCCAGTCCTGAAGCCACAGCCCCCAGCACCACTTCCAAGTGTGTGGAGGGCAGGCAGGATGTTAGGCCTCACCTGCCCTCCTGCCTTCATTTACATGTGGGCTCACTTTGTGGTCCAATCCGGATCAGCAATTAAAAAAGAAAAGAAATGGCTGCTTCACAGGTTTTATTTTGTTCACATTTAGTGATTTCATAATTGTTTATTTAAACCACAGTTTCAGATTTCATTGAATCATTTGCAGAACATTATCCACTCTTTCTCGCGATACTTCCAATCAGGATTGAGATACGTTCTTAATGTCTCTGTAAAACTGTCTCTCTCTGGTCAGTCAGCAGTCTGACCACTCTGCGGATTCCTCCTTCTCGGTCTCATCGGAGGCAGCAAACTGTGTTGGCACTGGAGTTTGTTTAGTGCTTGCCCAGCTGTCATTGCCTCGAGGAGGATTTTCTTAATTGCAGCACACAGATGTTTACTGAATTAACAGCAAAGGGCAGGTGACACTGGTGTGTGCTTCTCATACACATGCACCAGGCCAGCATGGACGGGATCAGTGCAAGGACCAAATACCTCAACAGTAAATTCACTCATATACATTCATTGGTGGGGCCCATAACACCAATCCACTACTGTTGAAAGTTTTCTAATCTTGTTTGCATTCAGAGATATTCCCACTGCGGGTATCAGTGCTCCAAAAATGTCACCCACAATTTCAGTCCAAGATTCTCTCTTACTACATGCTAAATAACTACCTAAGCTTTGTACACCATCTTCTCCTCTATCCATATGAAAAATCTTTGAAAAAACCAGGCCAACATAACATGTGCCATACCAATGGTCTGGCAAACGATAATATGCCCTGTTCCCACAAATGTAATACAGTCCTGGAAAGACTGGATCTCTTCCACCTTTAAAGCCCCATCCTCCCATGATTCGGTATGTATCATGGCACTCACTATTCCCTAGAAAATAATTGTCATACGCCGTTTGATTCCTTCTTATACACAATTTCCCTTTCTGAGGCCAATCTAAAGCCATAGTTGGACTCATTTCTCCTTTCAAGTGTTTCTCCATTTCTACATCCCAAACTGTTTCCTCCACTTTTCCTTCTGACGCCTTTCTTTGCATTTTCAATCTCCTTTCTTCAACCATATCCAAAAATGTCTTCTCTTCTTTCTTTAAACTGCAAGTCAAATTATTTCTAAATATAGATTCAAATGTTAGTTCTTTAGTCTCTAAGAAAAATTCACCTAATACCTTTGCAGGTTTTACCTTGTTTAGTTTGTTAATTGCTGGTACTTGTGAAAATAGAGTATCTACATCTGAAAAATAATATTCTAATTTACCTGTTTGATAAAATAAACTAGCTATTACACTACATGTTATTCCATATGTTACTGGAAGGTGATGATAAGTCACTCCTTCAGATACAGATGCAGGTAATTGCATACAAACATAGCAATCCCTTACGTCCATTGTTTTTACATATTCATACAACAATTTTGAAAAAACACAGATTTTTCTAACATTGTTAGAAAAATCTGTTATTGACCTATCTTTATGTATATAGTTTTTATCTATTCTAGTTGGAACTACCTTTTGAACTTTCTCTATATTAGTTATGTTATCACTATGTCCTTCTAATGTATCTACAGAAACTTTAAAGGAAATTAGTAAAGCAAGAATACTCCAAAGAAGCATTAATAATTCTGTACAACAACACATTTTGCACCATCTTCTAAGGAAGGTACATCGACTTCTGCTACTTTCTATGTTTGCCATCTTTTCTAAAATGAGCTGTGTCTTTTGGCTTAGCCTCTTCTACTTCACAACTAGTTTCTAACCCAAGGCTTCTAAGCACCTACGTGGTTCTACCAGTTTTTGTTTTTTTCAGTATTTTATTGTCTTCCCATCAGTAATTTCTTGTCTCATTCAGTTTGGCATCTCATCATCTTTCACTTTCCCTTCGTTTTCAGCATACAGGTTGTCCTGAACATCCGCTTCTTCTCCAATATCGGACAAGATAACTCTCAGGATTTCTGATTCTTTGTCTTCCTCACCCACTTCCGGTACAACCACCTCTGGATTTCCTTGGCTATCCGCCTCTTCTTTCACTTCAGGCAGGGCCACATATGTCCATTCCGGTGATGTATACTTCTGGTTATGTTTCCTTGTTCTTTTGCTTTCTTTGGCTACTATTTGTTCTTCTCCTTTCGATTTCTCCTGACTCGTCACTTCATTCACTTGTTCAGCTCTTGGCGAATTTACACGTGTCAGTCGATATCTCAGTCTTTTTATTTTGTTTGGCCACACCTCGTCCTTTGCCGCTCTTTTCAATTTACTCCCTTTATCATTCTTTTCAGTTCTCCAAGCTCTCTTTCTCAGAACTCGGCCTTCTGGTATTTCATCTTCGCTTTCCTCAGACTCTGTTTCAACTTGCTTTTTACCTTCAACGATTTCTTTTTCCACCACTTCTTTTGTTTTCCCTACTTCTGTCCCTCCTCGAGTCTACATCGCGCAATCTTCCTGCTGACTACTTGTCCCTGCTTCTAACTGGATGTTGGAGTTCCCTACACCTCCTCGGGGGTCTTCCGCAATAATCTTTCCCCCTCTCTCTGTATCTGGCACCTGTCCATCTAAAGGTGTTGTTTCAGGTGGAATTTCTCTCAATCTGCCAGAAAGCATGGAAATGTCACACATAAGCACCAAGGCTATAAATCGTGGAAAAGTCACACATAAGCACCCAGGCCAGAAACTATGGAAATGTCACACAGAAGCACCCAGGCCAGAAACTGTGGAAATGTCTCGCAGAAGCACCCAGGCCAGAAACTGGAAATGTCTCGCAGAAGCACCCAGGCCAGAAAATGTGAAAATGTCAAACATAAGCACCCAGGCCAGAAACTGTGGAAATTTCATACAGAAGGATGGAAATGTCATATATAGATACCCAATCCAGAAAGCATGGTAATGTCACACATATGCACCCAGGCCCAGCCTTGCCAAGTACCACGCATTTCAGTGTGATGATCCGCATCACTGCACTGAAATGAAATGTCATGCCTTACAGTTCCTCCTCAGCTGTCAAGCCGGGAGCGCTGCTATAATGAGGCACTATACAGGCACTGCTCCTGGCACGCTTAAGGGCTCTCTGGCTCAGCTGCTGCTGAGCTGCACAGTGGTGCTTGGTACAACTTATCTCACCCGACACTGCGCGGCGAGTTCACTGATGTCAGGAGAAGTGGTGGAGTCAGTGTGTCCTGGGCCAATCAGTGGACACTGCCAAACGTGAGTTGTGCACTAATGCGTAGGCGGGACCGACTCCTACCTTCTGCGGTGTGAGCGGGAGGGTGCCTTACAGTTCTCTCCTTATGGACTGCACTGACTCTTATGCAATGGGTATGGCAGCTCACTCTCGCATTACAGGCTGCCGCGCGGGATGTGGTCCCGCAACAGACCCAAACTGACCGGCAACGGTCCACGGCACGAAGTTGTGGCCACAGTGGGGCCGCCAATTGCTCGCGCCAGTCCTGAAGCCACAGCCCCCGCACCACTTCCAAGTGTGTGGAGGGCAGGCAGGATGTTAGGCCTCACCTGCCCTCCTGCCTTCATTTACATGTGGGCTCACTTTGTGGTCCAATCCGGATCAGCAATTAAAAAAGAAAAGAAATGGCTGCTTCACAGGTTTTATTTTGTTCACATTTAGTGATTTCATAATTGTTTATTTAAACCACAGTTTCAGATTTCATTGAATCATTTGCAGAACATTATCCACTCTTTCTCGCGATACTTCCAATCAGGATTGAGATACGTTCTTAATGTCTCTGTAAAACTGTCTCTCTCTGGTCAGTCAGCAGTCTGGCCACTCTGCGGATTCCTCCTTCTCGGTCTCATCGGAGGCAGCAAACTGTGTTGGCACTGGAGTTTGTTTAGTGCT
The DNA here is from genome assembly GCF_964204655.1 of Triturus cristatus. Lineage (NCBI taxonomy): Eukaryota > Metazoa > Chordata > Amphibia > Caudata > Salamandridae > Triturus > Triturus cristatus. The sequence goes on along the minus strand of NC_140589.1, from coordinate 135,810,268 downwards.
TGCCCAGCTGTCATTGCCTCGAGGAGGATTTTCTTAATTGCAGCACACAGATGTTTACTGAATTAACAGCAAAGGGCAGGTGACACTGGTGTGTGCTTCTCATACACATGCACCAGGCCAGCATGGACGGGATCAGTGCAAGGTCTGCTTGCCCAAGGTTCAGGATGAAAAAGCGTTGGGCATGCCAAGCGTTTCACTGCAGGAAAAAGATCGGTGCAAATGTTGATACAAGAGGATTCCACTGATATACTCCAAGGAACATTGGGGTTGAAAATCGAAGAGTGCATCTGTTGCAGCGTGGAACATCAAATTCCCCTTTTGTCACAGACCAAATACCTCAACAGTAAATTCACTCATATACATTCATTGGTGGGGCCCATAACACCAATACTCACACTCCGTTGATCGGCTTCCCAAGAGGAATAAGCTTCCAAACGCTGACATGAAAGGAATACCTTTACCTTACCCTAAATACATTGACTTCAAGCCTAAGATATTCCTCTCATAAGGAGATGAATCATTTAGTTGTTATCTATGATTTTAGTGATTAAACTAATCTATCTACTCACTACTTCTTTATCTTAATTCTCTTCTCCAAATAATCGACACAAAACATTTGTCAATTAATCAAATATTCAATATCTAAGAAAAATTGCAAAAATCGTTAGAAATCATCATCAGCATTTCAGTGCATCATATTTACCTAAATTGGCTAAAAAGTGTCCTCTAAGTCAGTCAGGTCGAGGAAAAATCTTTATTCAGCAAAGTTAGGCCGCAATTCAGTCTCTCAAAGATTCAGGATAACAGCTGTCCAGCAGTGTCACCGTCCTCTCCGTCAGCATAACGTCAGGAAATCGAGTTCGTCAAAGAAGAGCGAGTTTTTTTAGTTCAATTCCCTACCTACTTTTATAATGAAAATAATGACAAAAAGTATCAAGATCGGGGCTTAGAAAATCCTGATAGGTCGGCTTGGGGTCGCGGGGTAAAGTTCTCAGGGTGTCCGTGTAATGAACTCATCGCACTTGCTGGTTCCGGTTTTTAAATTGTCCATTGTTTTTGCTGCTGGCGAAGTTCCTGGAGAGACCTTGAAGGGTACATGTTCTCCCGGAGTCAGGTCCAGGCCATTGCTGCTGGCGGTGACGCCTGCGCACTTCACCCAGAACCTCGTGTTGTCAGGGCAGTCACGTTCAACGTCTCGTTCAGCCATCTTGTCTAGGCCGAAATGGGCAACTTAAGCAAAAGAAACACAAAAACGTAATTAAAACATAGAAATGGCTAATAAAATGTTATCCCTTCGCTAATACCCATATGTGTGTGTAATTATCTAGCAGAAAGCAACACTCAAAGCGGTTTATACTGACTTAATAAAGCACAAATCACAAATACATCACCAAAGCATCATTCATGGAATATTCTAATTTTCGATTATTAGTATGCGTACACATGTTAGTTTACAATTAATATAGTGCAATTCCCACGTGTTATTCTTTTGTTAGTATGATTGATAAGTATTTCACTGCAAACCAATTAATAAGATTACTATTAGTTAATTATTAAGATTAATATAAACATGCAGAATGGGGGGGGGTATACAAAATTTGATACTACCCGCTCCAGGAATCCCCCCTTTGGTGATTATATCACCACACCAACCAAAAATTTGGTATCCCTTTTACGGAATTTTAAATTGATTTCTTGTTTCATTCATATTTCAGTTTCCCCTGTTTCTTCTCTTTTTGCTGTTTTATACATGCTATCCTTGATCTCTTCTAGTTCTATTTCTTCCAATTCTCTTACTTGTTTCTTATCCCTTCTCCTTAAGTTTTCTTTCTTTATTCTTTTCTTGTTTTTATTCTTTCTACAACAAATACAACCTAGTCTAATTATTAATACTAAAGAAATTACACATGTTAATCTTACCTATAAATGTACTACCTAATTTTACTACAAAGTCTTTAATAGCTGATATTTTCTTTCCAATCTTCTCCCAGACACCTTCAACCTCCAGTGGTACAATTTCGTCATGCAATTCTGTAATATTCTTAATATAAATTTTCAAATCTCTACTTTCGTCAGGAATGTATGTACAACAATGTTGAACTTTCAGCATTCCACAAACTCCACCCTCTTTTGCCAATAAAATCTCAAGGGCAAGTCGATTTTGCATTACCATAGCACGCATGGCAACCATTTCTGTATTTACCAATAAGAATCCTCCAGCGGTGTTTGTTGACAAGCGATCCACTACTGTTGAAAGTTTTCTAATCTTGTTTGCATTCAGAGATATTCCCACTGCGGGTATCAGTGCTCCAAAAATGTCACCCACAATTTCAGTCCAAGATTCTCTCTTACTACATGCTAAATAACTACCTAAGCTTTGTACACCATCTTCTCCTCTATCCATATGAAAAATCTTTGAAAAAACCAGGCCAACATAACATGTGCCATACCAATGGTCTGGCAAACGATAATATGCCCTGTTCCCACAAATGTAATACAGTCCTGGAAAGACTGGATCTCTTCCACCTTTAAATCCCCATCCTCCCATGATTCGGTATGTATCATGGCACTCACTATTCCCTAGAAAATAATTGTCATACGCCGTTTGATTCCTTCTTATACACAATTTCCCTTTCTGAGGCCAATCTAAAGCCATAGTTGGACTCATTTCTCCTTTCAAGTGTTTCTCCATTTCTACATCCCAAACTGTTTTCTCCACTTTTCCTTCTGACGCCTTTCTTTGCATTTTCAATCTCCTTTCTTCAACCATATCCAAAAATGTCTTCTCTTCTTTCTTTAAACTGCAAGTCAAATTATTTCTAAATATATATTCAAATGTTAGTTCTTTAGTCTCTAAGAAAAATTCACCTAATACCTTTGCAGGTTTTACCTTGTTTAGTTTGTTAATTGCTGGTACTTGTGAAAATAGAGTATCTACATCTGAAAAATAATATTCTAATTTACCTGTTTGATAAAATAAACTAGCTATTACACTACATGTTATTCCATATGTTACTGGAAGGTGATGATAAGTCACTCCTTCAGATACAGATGCAGGTAATTGCATACAAACATAGCAATCCCTTACGTCCATTGTTTTTACATATTCATACAACAATTTTGAAAACACAGATTTTTCTAACATTGTTAGAAAAATCTGTTATTGACCTATCTTTATGTATATAGTTTTTATCTATTCTAGTTGGAACTACCTTTTGAACTTTCTCTATATTAGTTATGTTATCACTATGTCCTTCTAATGTATCTACAGAAACTTTAAAGGAAATTAGTAAAGCAAGAATACTCCAAAGAAGCATTAATAATTCTGTACAACAACACATTTTGCACCATCTTCTAAGGAAGGTACATCGACTTCTGCTACTTTCTATGTTTGCCATCTTTTCTAAAATGAGCTGTGTCTTTTGGCTTAGCCTCTTCTACTTCACAACTAGTTTCTAACCCAAGGCTCCTAAGCACCTACGTGGTTCTACCAGTTTTTGTTTTTTTCAGTATTTTATTGTCTTCCCATCAGTAATTTCTTGTCTCATTCAGTTTGGCATCTCATCATCTTTCACTTTCCCTTCGTTTTCAGCATACAGGTTGTCCTGAACATCCGCTTCTTCTCCAATATCGGACAAGATAACTCTCAGGATTTCTGATTCTTCGTCTTCCTCACCCACTTCTGGTACAACCACCTCTGGATTTCCTTGGCTATCCGCCTCTTCTTTCACTTCAGGCAGGGCCACATATGTCCATTCCGGTGATTTATACTTCTGGTTATGTTTCCTTGTTCTTTTGCTTTCTTTGGCTACTATTTGTTCTTCTCCTTTCGATTTCTCCTGACTCGTCACTTCATTCACCTGTTCAGCCCTTGGCGAATTTACACGTGTCAGTCGATATCTCAGTCTTTTTATTTTGTTTGGCCACACCTCGTCCTTTGCCGCTCTTTTCAATTTACTCCCTTTATCATTCTTTTCAGTTCTCCAAGCTCTCTTTCTCAGAACTCGGCCTTCTGGTATTTCATCTTCGCTTTCATCAGACTCTGTTTCAACTTGCTTTTTACCTTCAACGATTTCTTTTTCCACCACTTCTTTTGTTTTCCCTACTTCTGTCCCTCCTCGAGTCTACATCGCGCAATCTTCCTGCTGACTACTTGTCCCTGCTTCTAACTGGATGTTGGAGTTCCCTACACCTCCTCGGGGGTCTTCCGCAATAATCTTTCCCCCTCTCTCTGTATCTGGCACCTGTCCATCTAAAGGTGTTGTTTCAGGTGGAATTTCTCTCAATCTTTCTTCTGGCACTTCCTTCTCATGGATTTCTTTTATTGTCTCTCCACTGTCCTTTTCATTGTTCTTCCCTCGTTCTTTCTTGGAAGAGTGTGCTCTTTGTTCTGTCTTTGAGTCTGAACTGGTATCAGAAATCTGTAACCTCCTCCTCAGGGAATTACTTCTGGGGACCAAAGTTAAACTTGGCTCTGTCTCCCCCATTTCAGGGTTTTCTCTTTCTTTGTCTTTTGGCTCTCCGTCATCCGACTCAGTACTGGATTCTGATTCATCAAAATACTCCTTTTCTTTACAGTCAACTGAATTTGGGATTCTCAAAGTATGACTTGCATGGATCCAGTTCTTCAATCCAGTACACATCACAGCTGTTGTTGTGGTCAAGATGACTTGCCTTGGTTTTCCCCACCTGGGAACCAAACAGTTTCTTCTTCTGTGTACTTTTATCCTTACCCAGTCCACTGGGCTTAGATCATGGGCTGGCTTCTTTTCAAGAGTGGTGGCATCCGCTCCAACCTGATGAAACACAGAATGAACTGTGTCAGCCAGGCTTTTACAGTATTCCAACACAATGTCATCAGTTATAGTCATCAGCTTGTTGACTGGTATAAACACATGTCGCATGGCACGTCCCATGATGATCTAATGCGGACTCAAACCAGTAGTTCTGTCTGGAATTGATCTAAGAGTCATGAGTACTAGAGGCAAGACATCGGGCCATTTCATACCTGTGGCTAAACACATTTTCCTTATTCTGTTTTTGATAGTACCATCCATTTGTTCTACTACACCAGATGCCTCTGGTCGGTAGGCACAATGCAGTTTTTGTCGTACATTCAATGCTTCACAAATCAGTTTTATAATCTCATTATGGAAATGTCCTCCTCTGTCTGATTCAATTGTTACTGGGAACCCAAATCTAGGTATAAATTCCCTCAACAGTAATTTTGCCACTGTCATTCCATCATTTCTTCTAGTTGGGAACGCCTCTACCCACCTGGAGAATAGGCATACCATCACCAAAACATACCTCAACCTGTTACAAGGAGGCATCTCAATGAAATCCACTGTCTTCCTTCCTGGATTGTATTCCTGACAAATTAGACATCTTTGACAAATACTTTCTGCTACAAGCCTGAACTTGGCATTATACCAAGTTGGCTTAAAAGACCTAATCATGGCGTCTCTCCCTATGTGTCCATGTCCATGATACATCTGTGCCATGGCAGACATCATGCTATCAGGCATAACTGGTCTTCCATCTCGATAGACCCACACATGATCTTTCTCTCTTGGTGCACATCCTGCTTTTACCCACTGTTTTACTTCTTCCTGCAATTGTCTTACCTCTTCCCATGTTCCCACAGTGTTAGTAAACATTGGGAAACAATAAATCAATTCCCTTTCCTTTGCCCGATTGATTGAATTCTGATTTTGTGTATAATATTGCACCATATCATTGGCAAATTTGTTTCCAGTGGCAATGTAATCACCACTGCGACTATGGCCGGACACATTTTACCACAGCTAATTGCCTAGGCAGCTGTACTGCCTCAAGCAACTTTCCAACCACTTCAGCATTCTTAATGGGAGTTCCACTTAAGGTTAGAAAACCTCTTTGCAGCCAAATTTGGTCAAAATCATGGACCACCCCATAGCCATACTGGCTATCAGTTATCACAGTCACTCTCACACTTTTCCCAATCTTACATGCTCTGGTCAGGGCAACAAGTTCAGCTACTTGGGCCGATCTTACTCCTTTCAAATAGGGTGCTTCCATCACTGCTGCAACTGTACATACCGCATATGCTGCACTCTACACTCCATCATCTGTTCTCAAACAAGATCCATCAACAAACATGACATAATCACTTTCTGGCAAGGGTTCATCTTTTATGTCAGTTCTTGGTTTTGTACAGAAATCAAGTACATCCAAACAATCATGATCTGCTTCATCTCTTACCTCCACATGCTCTACATCTGGCAACAGCGTTGAAGGATTCACATTCACACATCTCACAAGACCCACATTTGTTGCACCCAAAATGACCTTTTCATACTTAGTCAGTCGGCTGTGCATCATATACTGAGTACGACTCCCTGTTAAAAGAATCGCCACATCATGAGGTACAAACACTTTCACAGGAATCCCATCACAATTCCCTCACTCTGTTCCAAACTTTCGACATGTAGCAGCTACTGCTTTCAGACACCCAGGAAGGGCTACAGCTACTGGGTCCAACATGGATGAAAAATACGCAATTGGTTTCCTCAGTTTTCCATGCTTCTGTACTAGAACAGAGAGTGCACATCCATTTCTCTCACTGCAATACAACTCAAACTCCTTGTCATAGTCAGGCATCCCTAATGCAGGCGCTTCACACAATCCTTCTCTCAATTTCTTGAATGCTGCCAACTCCTCTTTGTTCAAATCAATTGGATCTCTCACATCACTTTTTGTCAATCGTACCAAAGGTTTTGCAATCAATGAAAAATTGCCTATCCACTGACGACAATATCCAACCATTCCCAGAAACATTCTCACTTCTCTTTGGGTCATTGGTGGACTCATTCTTTTTATGATCCTGATTCTGTCTATGGTTATTTTCCTGTGTCCTTTCTCAATGCTGTGTCCCAAATATTGGACTTCTTTCTTACAAAATTGTAATTTCGATGGTGACACTTTTAGTCCTCCATCTGCCAAATGATTCAGTAAAGCTACTGTGTCTACCTCACAAGCTTCACGAGTTTTCGATGCCACAAGCAGGTCATCAATATATTGTACTAACACTGAGTTTTCAGGCATTTCTAGACTTTCCAAAGACTTTTTTAATAGCTGATTAAATATTGAGGGGCTTTCTGTATACCCCTGTGGAATTCGACACCACGCCAAAATACGCTCACCGAAACGAAATGCAAAAATTTGCTGACTGTCATGGTGCAATGGGATGGAAAAGAAAGCATGGCACAGATCAATCCCTGTATACCATTCTGCGTCACGAGAGATCTGATATAAAATCACAGATGGATTCGGTACAATGGGACAACATGGTACAACGATTTTGTTTAACTTCCTCAGATCTTGTACTATCCTGAACTTCCCGCTAGGCTTTTTCAGTCCCATTATTGGTGAATTACATGGGCTACTCATTATTTCTCTCAAAATTCCTTGTTTTATCATTTTCTCAATCACAGGAGTAACTCCTTCGATTATTTCAGGGGTCAATTTATACTGTGGGACATTTGGGTAACATACTCCTTCTTTTACAGTTATTTTTACTGGATCTACATTCCTCATCAATCCTACGTCTTCTCCTGTGAAGTCCCAAACTTCTGCTTTTACAGATTGTTTTAATTCTTTTGGTAATTCATCAGGGTTAAATACAGCATAGGTTCCTGTAACCTCTTTCTCTCTGTTTGCCATTGTCATTTTATACAGCACATCATCATCTGGTGTTTCAAAGGCTATTCCATCTGGAGTACAAAATATGGTGCAGTTCATCTTGCACAATAAATCCCTACCTAACAAATTCACAGGACTGGTATCGCACACTACGAATCGGTGCATTTCAGAAAATTTCCCTATACTAACTTTCACTGGTTCTGTAAGGTAAGTTTTAATCTGTCTGTTGGATACACCAACTACTTGGATCATTTCATCCGAGAGAGGAAGATTCTTGACATCAGCTGATCTAACAGTTGACCGAGTAGCACCAGTATCAACTACTAAAGTAATATTTTCATTATTAACTTTTCCATCTACAAATGGGCCTGCCTGGTCTACTTCTAGAGTTGCGCCAAGTACGCACTCTTCTTCCTCCCTTCGGCACCGTCAATAACCCTCGTCTGAATCGCTTTCATCGTGTTGCAGCCAATACTGCGAAGCAGCGCTAACGCGCTGCGACTTATTTACCTGTTCTTCGTTGTGGAATCCATTCTCCTTACTATACTTCTGCCAATTTTTGTTCTGTGAAAAAGGTGGTTTTGGCACCTGATTCTGTTGTGTTACACCCTGCTGTTGTCGTTGCTGTTGACCACTCACCTCATTCTGCACCTGTGTATTCAATGATGGATTTTCATCGTTAGTACTTGGAGGAAATTTACCCTCGGATTTCCAATGCCCTATCCTACTGCAATTATGACACAGAAATTTCTTTTTAGCTTCCTCAATATTCCCTTTATTTTTCCCAGGATTAAATTTTAGTTTCGACCCAGCTTGTTCTGCTAATTGTGCTTCCTGTCTCTCTGCTACCTTTACCTGTGCCCACATAGCCTTCTCTTTCAGTTTTCGCTGTTTTGCTTCAATTTCATCACTGAAATATTTAGCATGTCTCAATACTTCGTCTATTTTCTTATTTTGCCAATCTACCGTATGCTGTTTTATCATTTCACTAATTTCTGGACGAAGACCATATACAAATCTGTATACGAAATGACTCAAATCCTTGTCACTCAAACTTTTATCTCCACTGAATTGTTTAAAGGCTAAAATTAACCTCTCATAATAGGCATGTACTGATTCTTTGCTTTCCTGATGTGTTCTGTCAATTTTTACCCAATCTGTCTCTTTAGGGGGTACCTTGTTCTTCAAAAATGCCATAACCTGTTCATATTTCTTCATTACCTCGGGGTCGGGAGCTCCTGTTTTTGGATCCCTTGGGTATTCCTGTGTCTGCCAATCTATTACTATTTTACATTCTGTCCATAGATCTGCTGGTACTATTATGTCAAACAAGCTATTCAGATCGATCCACAATACTTTGGATACTTTCACAAATCTGTCCACCTGTCTATACCACTCGACGGGTTTTTCACGCAGTCGAGGGAAGTCATTCATAAATGACAAAATATCCTGTCTAGTCCATGGGACATGTACATATCCTCCTCTTGGAATCTCTCTCATAGGGCATTCTGTCACAACCTTCTCTTTTTCTCTCACAGGGTAGGCTGAAAACGTTTTGTCTGAAACTTCATCTCGTTTACGATACCATCTGCTTTTCCATTTGTCCACATCTCCCCATTTTCTAAACAAAATTATTATCTCTTTAATCTGACCTATTAGTCCTGTGGTATTCATGTTTTCAGTGTCTTTTTCTGTGAAATCTACTTGATAGGGTTTCTGTAATGCTTTTACCTTTTCAATATCAATACCCATTTAATTTGCCACTTCTTCTAATCTTTCATGAAGACTTTTTGCTCTCATGTTACGCTTTTACACAGAAATAACAATTCCTCATCTTGATAAGTGTTTAACTTTTCTGTCGGGATAGTTCCTACTATTAATTCTTCCAGTACCATTCGTAATTTGGCCACATCTATTGACTGGGATTCTTTATCTTTCTTTTGCAAGCTTCTCAACCATTCACTTAATTCCTCTGTAGATGGTCCTACTGGCTTTTCAATGTTTCCTTGTCCAAAATCTTTTTGAGTCTCTGACATTGTCTCTATTATCGTCATACGCTTTTCTGCACAGTTTTGACCTAAAAACTGGTTATTTGAAAAATTAGGTTCAATCATACTCATGGTCTGTCTCCATGGATTCTCACTCTGACTCATTCTTGGTTGTTCAACCGGTTTACTACTTTTATAAGGGACTGTCAAACAATGTTCGCTATCTTTCTGCTTATCAAAAATAGGCATTACTGGACCTATCGTTACTGGAACGGTTACCGCTTCTAAATTCTTAGTCAATTCTCTTATTTTCTCGGTTAATTCTAGGGTCGTTTTTGCTAGTTCTGCTGAATTTTCTCCATCTAATTTTCCTCCAGACTTCTTTTCTACCTCTCTAATGGAATTGTTTCTTCCTAAATCTTGGAACTCTGGTTCCGATTTTATGATTCGTACTGTTTCTTTCATTGGGGCACTTGGGGTTAATATTTCTGGTTCTGGTCGATATGGAGGTGGATTCTTATAGAACATATCATCAAGTACATCATCCTCTGATTCATTCATTCCATACCCTCTCGATTCCACATTATGCCTCTTTTCTACACACTTTCGTCCTTCATTCTCTCCTACAGTTCTTACGGGAAACAAACCCTCAGTCATACTCGCATTCCGCCACCTTCTCATTCGATCATCATGCGTCTCATGTCCGTATGATCTGCCAAAAAGGTACCTCTATCCTCTACCATTTCTCTGTCTTTCTCGGTCATGCATCTCGTCTTCCCACTCCGTCAAAGCCTCAAATTGAGTCGGTCTAGGTCTCGGTTCTAAATTCATCATTTTCTCTTTCAAATTTCTCAAAACAGCCAAATTAAATGAACCATGCTCTGAAAAAGCCAACACTCCGTCCTTCTCGGTACATTTGACCCAATTATCTAACCAAATACAAGTGTAATATCCATATTTCGCAACCATGAAGGATGCAGGGGTTTTCAGTGGAGGAAGTAACTGTCCTTCCCTAGTTACGATCGGTTTGTCCTTCTTAAACCACTTCTTAATTCTACCAAACCAAGACTTTTTCCCCTTTTCTGGTGGATCGTAATACATTTTCCCTTCTTTCGTATCTCACTAGTCTCCCCTTACGACTGTACCGCTTTTCTGTCCAATCGTAGCACGACTCACTAACGCACCAATCCGGAGCGTTTATGTCACTTTTACAATTCTCCAATCCCAGCACGACTCTCACTAATGCACCAATAGGGAGCGTCTACGTCACCCTGTATTTCTCCACTCCTAGCGCGGCGTACACTAACGCAGCAATCTGGAGCGTTTTACGTTTCTGACCGACTTTCCAATACCAGCGCGGTCGTTCTGAGGACAGCAGCCGCTGCGGCAGCTCCTGCTCCTGTCTACCCCTCCTTCACAAAATCCGCTCGGTAAGTTTTTGTTTCAATTTTACAATTCTGTTAGTAACAACATAAAAGCGCCACCATTGTCCGCTTTGCTAACCAAGGAATAGCAATAGACCTTTCTCACGAGAATTCCGTCTTTCCCGAGAGAAGCGCTTACCTCTGCCCTACTACGGAATCATTACTTTCATTGATAAAGTAGCACATCCCTCTACCTTACCCTTCTAACAAGCATTAGCTAACCATTTCTCCAGAATTAAGACACATAGTTGGAGACCCAATGCTCCTGAGAAATAAAACTAGAGTTTCACAATTAACCCGAATGCCTTTACATTCACGCACTTTCACACAAGAAAATGTAGTACATTCACACAGAATCCTGTCTTTCCCGGGAACAGCGAACAGTCTGTCCTACTACAGAATTATAACATACGTTAACAAAGCAGCGCTTCCCTCTACTTTGTCCTTCTAACAAGCTCAGAGAATACCTATTACCTTTCCAGTGATAAGCGTTATCGGAATGCCATTTGGATCCCTGGTACCTAAGACCAGAATTTCACAGGTAACCTTCGCTATCATACACACTTCTCTCACACAGAAAATGTCTCCAATGGCAACACACGCCGATGTCACCGAATCGAACCCAGACAATGCGTTGTGCAACTTCAATCGTCACACGTTTCTCCTGTGTACCTACAGGATAACAACAATTCCGTCTTTCCCGAGAACAGCGCTTACCTCTGCTCTACTACAGAACCGTTACAAAATTCCGACTTCCTACATCCCAGAAGCCGTGCAAACAACATAAAACTCAACACAACTCACATAGAATGTTAGTACATAAACCAATATCAATAACCAATAATCAATAAGCTATTTAGAAGCAATAATCACCAAACCAAAACAATAAAAACCATAACTCTGCTACCAGAAAAACTGTTGCAGCGTGGAACATCAAATTCCCCTTTTGTCACAGACCAAATACCTCAACAGTAAATTCCCTCATATACATTCATTGGTGGGGCCCATAACACCAATACTCACACTCCGTTGATGTGCTTCCCTAGAGGAATAAGCTTCCAAACGCTGACATGAAAGGAATACCTTTACCTTACCCTAAATACATTGACTTCAACCCTAAGATATTCCTCTCATAAGGAGATGAATATTTTAGTTGTTATCTATGATTTTAATGATTAAACTCATCTATCTACACACTACTTCTTTATCTTAATTCTCTTCTCCAAATAATCGACACAACACATTTGTCAATTAATCAAATATTCATTATCTAAGAAATATTGTAAAAGTCGTTAGAAATCATCATCAGCATTTCAGTGCATCATATTTACCTAATCTGGCTAAAAGTCGTCCTCTAAGTCAGTCAGGTCGGGGAAAAATCTTTATTCAGCAAAGTTAGGCCGCAATTCAGTCTCTCAAAGATTCAGGATAACAGCTGTCCAGCAGTGTCACCGTCCTCTCCGTCAGCATAACGTCAGGAAATCGAGTTCGTCAAAGAAGAGCAAGTTTTTTAGTTCAATTCCCTACCTACTTTTATAATGAAAATAATGTCAAAAAGTATCAAGATCGGGGCTTAAAAAGTCCTGATTGGTCGACTTGGGGTCGCGGGGTAAAGTTCTCAGTGTGTCCGTGTAATGAACTCATCGCACTTGCTGGTTCCGGTTTTTAAATTGTCCATTGTTTTTGCTGCTGGCGAAGTTCCCGGGGTCAAGTCCAAGCCATTGCTGCTGGCGGTGACGCCTGCGCACTTCACCCAGAACCTCGTGTTGTCAGGGCAGTCACGTTCAACGTCTCGTTCAGCCATCTTGTCTAGGCCGAAATGGGCAACTTAAGCAAAAGAAACACAAAAACGTAATTAAAACATAGAAATGGCTAATAAAATGTTATCCCTCGCTAATACCCATATGTGTGTGTAATTATCTAGCAGAAAGCAACACTCAAAGCGGTTTATACTCACTTAATACATCACCAAAGCAATATTCTAATTTTCTATTATTAGTATGCGTACACATGTTAGTTTACAATTAATATAGCCATGCAAAGTGCAATTCCCACGTGTTATTCTTTTGTTAGTATGATTGATAAGTATTTCACTGCAAACCAATTAATAAGATTACTATTAGTTAATTATTCAGATTAATATAAACATGCAGAAAGGGGGGGGTATACAAAATTTTGTACTATCCGCTCCAGCACATTAAAGCAGACAAGAAAGTCTGGGTGAAAATGAGTCATGTGTAGGAAATGAGCATCTTTTCCCCATATCCATTCAGTACATCGTCATCATGCAAGTCAAGCTCAGAAAATCTTTTCGAAATACAAAATACTGTTTACCATTTTCTGAAGCTTGGTTTGTTTTGCTTGTGATTTTCAAATGTTTGCTGACTCTAAACAATATAGCATTACAGCACATGTAGCAGCAATATTAAGGACTCGTACACTTTTAGTATTTTTTTCTGGATTCGGAAAAATTTGAAAAACAATCATTATTTCACTTATTCGTTTGTTTATGCAGCAATCAGTGCAGTTTTACCAAGGCTTTCCCTGTGACATGTTTACTAGGAAAACTATTAAAGAATATGTTTTTTTCAGCATGACCTGATAGTCGTGACGACTTTGTCTCACTGAGTATTCCAGTATTGATGTGTAATTTGATGATACATTTTCAGTTTGTTACCACAATTATTTTAACATTCGTAGTTCCACTTAACAGCCACAATTATTGCCCTGTTCTCAAGTACGGCCAATTTCTTATATGTCATTTACAAAAGTGTCCATGACTGTCATCTTTGTGCTTCTGTAAACACATGTTCATTTCATGTATCCACCTCTTTCCACAACAACCACAATAATGTGGCAGTGAAGAAACATATAGATATAAACTACATGTTGCTTTTGGCACCTCCATCACCTTCCCTACTTTTAGAAGGCCTAGTTTTAGTTCGCCTGCAAAGTGCATGCACTGTGCTTGCGAAATCTATTGATTTTAATATAAATCTTAAAAGTGGCTTTCATACTGTCCCCTTACTTCCTGGGTTTTCATTGGTTCCTGTGCTTCCCACTTACTTTTCCTTCATTTACCAATGCTTGTCCCTTGTCTGCTTCTCTTATCAGTTTTCTGTAGCCAAAATACTGTTAACAAGCACTTTGATTAAACTATTTTTTCATAACATTTTGCCTCTTTCTGCTTTTTCATCTTGCAGCAGATTCATGTAGCTACATTTATCACATTAGTTGATTTAATGATTTGCCCTGAATCACAGGATGTTGCGCCATCAAGACTCGAACAAGGATCCTCAGCTCGAGATTCAACAACTCTTTCCATTGCACCACATCCTCTCTACTCCAATGATACTTGTCAGGGAGCTCTTTCCTGCTTCCCTTTGTCCCAAGGGCGACTGATAACAACAAATCATTATTCATCACGTAGGCGAAACCGATACATTGCAAATGCTTATCATGTGTAGCCATTCTTTGTGTTCAAATTGTAAGGGAGGTTAATTTCATCTCCTGTTGGTAGACTCGTAAGTCTTTGGACTGCCCCTGAACTATGTTTTTCTTTACAAATCTTGTCAAAGCGAGGGTCTGTCAAGTGATATGCCTGTCACTATATGTGTTGGGCACACCTCTGTGAGTGAGCATGATTCTTGTCGGCTGGGAACTTCTTTTTCATTCCCTCCCTAATCAGTTCAAGAAATATAAGGGTACAATTACTCATAGATATCACCAGTTTTTATATTTTCCTGTATGTTTCAGGCTTCGCATGGAACCCATCATTAGATTGCCAGAAGTTTATCTATGAATAGCTTAGTCTCGGTCTTTGACCATATGGATCTTAGGGTCTTTCAATGAAAGTGTGAGGGTTCATCAACCATTTTCTACGCTGCTAAGAAACTTCAAATTCAATTTCACTTTCAGACAACTTTCTTATATTTCTGTTTTATGCTTTTCTCCTAACGCCTCTAGGTTGTTGTCATTGCCATTCTGGATGTCTCTCTCTTGATGTTTCATACTGCTAGTTGTGTTCTGGTTCTACATTCAGCAGTTTAGTTGGTTCATCTCCGGAGGAAACTGAGATTGATTTGGTGTTGAAATGGAAGAGCAGTGTGGAAAGAACTCTCCACAGTATTGGTTCTTCTTAGCTACCAGGCATGTGGGTGATTTTCATTATCTAGAGTCAGAACCAGCTCATCTTGGAAGAAGGAGAGCATGTTTCCTCTGAAAAAGTAAAGGATCCATCTTCTCTGCTGCTTTCAGAGTCTCCTCTTTAATTTTATAGAAGTGGACCTGAGCAATTATATCTGTTGGGTGTTCCTGACTTTCTAACTTTTACACACCTTGTGGGCTCATTTCATTTCAATCATTGTATCTTCCTGAGCGTGCAGGCGTGACAAGAACAGCCTGTGCAGCAACTCTTCTAATTCAGTATCTGCAATTGTGTCCAGAATTCTTTTAATTTGAATATTGTTCTTGTGAGATCTGTTCTCTCCATCATTGATCTTATCTAACAGAACTTGCCCGACTTTTCCCATTCTTTCATTCTAAGCTCTCTAATGGGTTCCGGCAGGAGTGGCTGTTTCTAGTTTTTACACTTTCTGGAGTGACTGAACTGAATCTGACACGAATGTTGTAAAATATCACCTCTAGGAGTCCATTTCCTTCTTGGAACCTCCAATTAGGAGGCAGATGTGTTCTTTTGTGGATGGGATCCCTAAGCCTCCTGTAGGAATGATATCTGACATGGGTTCTTCAGTTTTGGAGTTTGCCTAGTTAGGGCCCATTCCCCTGATTTGGGCTCCTGTGCATTCAGCATCTCTTTTATATTGGGGCCCTTGGGTGTTTTCGCTCTCCAAGAGCCCATTTTATTATATGAGTCTGGCTTTTCTGTCTTGACAAAATGAGTTCATTATTAGTCCAAGTCAGATCTCACCATTTTGCCACTAACACAGTCTGTCTTTTATTCAACATCGGTTCCCAGGTGTGTCTCCCTAAACTTCACTCAAAAAATCGCCTCCGAGGTGTGGATTTTTAAGGGCCAGCATTCACAATTTGACATCCTGGCAGCCCTATCCCTGTTGTCGCTCTTCTGCTAGGCCGCTCTTCCCTCCCCATATTGAGATCCTACCTACGGAATTCTTCTATTCCATCTTGCCTGCCTCCTCCGGGACAGAGAGCAGGAGCGGGGATGGCTTTGTCTGTTGAGTGTAGCGTTGTGGCTGGCTGGCAGGCAGGCTACTGCTTACACTGTTTCTACATCTTCCAGTCAGCTGCCATTTTGGTTCTTGTATTGGGAGGAGGTGGTTCCATCTTTCCTGTCGATAGCTGATGCTATTTCTATGTGCTATGCGGCACTTTCGTGAGCTATCGGATCCTCGCTGCTTCACTTCGTCATACACTCCTAGCTTAATTTCATCTAACTTCTTATGGCTCTTTCTTAGTTCAAAGAAAGCTGCCCTGCATAAGGAGGTCACTGAGAAAATTACTACATGGGCCCTGGCTGTAGCCACAACCTTAAAATTATAATATTTAGAATTTGTGAAATTGACAGACAATACAACTTCCCAAATTTGCTAAGTTAAGATTCTTAAATGTTGCCTGCAGATGGCATAACAGCAATAAGAAACATTTTCCTGCAGCAAGAATTTTTCTGGAAGATTGTTTCTGCAAAATCTACAGTATTTTAATATTTTCACCCTCTGTTTTTCTAAAGCCCTTCCCATTTTGTGGTCATAGAGAGGATTCTGAACTATAAAAAAAACTGCACTGAGTAGGTAAAAGCCAATCTCGTTAAGTTTCACAAATCCCTAAAATTGTGAATAACCTAAAACAAACTGTACAAAAAAATCACAAAGCTTGAGTGCTGTGGCCGTCCAAGTTGGAGTGTGACAACCTCTCCATGAGGTCTTTGTGTGCTCCTTTTTCACCCACTCTCCCCCTGCACGGGGGAGAACTGAGCTCCCACCTGCTGGTGGATATACATATGACTCCCATGAGACTGAATGCATCCCACGGCCATGTAGGCATGTGAGCAGGGGTGGCCTCAGTGCATGGTGGTTTTAAGATGGGGGCACCCATCTTCGAGTTACTCTGAGTCTTAAGTACGAGGTGGTGAGCATGCTCGGCTTACAAAACTGAAAGGGCTTCGGACAGCTTAGTAAAGCTCACCCTACGGGTAAAACAGATAAAGGTTTTTAAATAGAGAATGCTGGAATATGAACATGAATATGGGTGACAGTTGAGGAGAGCAAAAGCATCACAGAGTATATCCTATGTTGGTCAAGTCCCATTTTTTAGTGCAAAACCCGTGATACAATTGGGCGGAATTTGCGAAATTCACTTTCGCAAATTATCGCGAAAATGTTAAAAATTATCGCAAACACGCGGAAATATCGCGAAGATGCAGAAGTTTTTTTCCCGCATGTTTGCGAGATTTTCTGCATGGTTGCGGCTCGCCAACTTACCCATGTGGTTGCTCGCGGGCGCGGCCATCTTGTTTTCAATTGTCTTGCGGTGCATGATCGCGAAAAGAAAGACGTGATCGCGCGACGCATGACGTCACTGCGGGCGCGAACTGTCGCGAGACAGCGCAAATGGCTAAAAACAATACAACATCTCATGGAGAACGCAACCGGATCAAGAAAACTTGTCGGTGAACGCAGGGATTCAGGTAAGGCGATCGCGCGCGCGCGAGAATGTATTATTTTACAGCGCGAGCAAGAACCAAATTATCGCTAAGCTGCGGAATGCGGAAATTTTGACATTTTAGCGCTTTCCACGGAACGTGAAAATGTCAAATTATCGCAATTTCCGCGAACGGAACGAAATTTTCGCCCAGGCCTAGATACAATGCCCTTGATTTAAAGAGTCGTTTGAACCAGATATTTAATTTATTGTTGTATTATTTTGCAGGGCTTTTCCAGACCATGCTGCCCCATTCCACAAATATGGCAGTTGTTAAGAATGAGTTATTTAACGTTAATACCCTATGACGTATTACGGATATAAAATGTGCAGTCCATGGCTTTGCCTCCTGAAGTGTATTTTATCTACGAGTTGTTGACATCATCATTGGTTTTGCATTGTCATGCTTGTGATGTACTCTACAATGCCAATAAAAAGAAGCATTAAAACACAAAGATCATAATTGTCGGCCCTTGCCATCGTCAAACCCAGTGAGATAATATTGCCTTCTCCATCATTGGCCAGGGGTGCAACAACATTAATGAAACTCGAGATTGAAGTGCATCAAACTTAAGGTTTCAATCCTAGCTAGAAGAGAACTTGAGGTTACATCCTATAAATGGAGCTGTTCTAAGATGTCATTGATGGCTTGACGGAGATCAGGTTTGTTTAGTTTTCAGTTTTCAAGACTCACTGCACAAAGAAACAAACATTTGGAGCCACACTTCTCAACTAAGGGTCTAATTTATATCTCGCTGGGTGGGTTACTCCGTCACAACGGTGACGGATATCCCGTCCACCGAAATATGAATCTTATTATATCCTATGGGATTTATGTTTTGACGGACAGGATATTCCTCATTGTTGGAATGGAATAACCTGTCCGTAGAGATCTAAATCAGGCACTATGTGTCTATTGTGGGATCTTTGTTGAAGCACTGTTACCCTGTTCATCTGCTGAAGTTATAAAAAACGTAATGTTGGATGGGTTACACCCTTAGTGACAACCTAGTGGGTATTCAGAAATGCCTTTTAAGCTTTGCAGAAGAACTCCACACAAAATACACTTTGGGAAACCAATTTCTTTATGGACACTAGGACGACTCATATGATTTCATATGTACCGATAGAGAGAGAGTGTGAGTGAGCTAGTGAGTAAGTCAGTTAGTGAGTCAGTGAGTGAGAAAAGCAAGTCAGTGAGTGATGAGGTGAAGGAGCAAGCTCATGTGTGTGCCATAGACCACTGTCACTAAAGTAGTGCTATGTCTCGACCCCTGCAATGGAAGCAGTATCTAAGATGTGGTCAACTAGCTTAACCCTTACAATGTACAGCTGTGTTAAACTATACTGCAAAACAAACATTAATACTACAAAATGGGTTCTGCTCATTTAGTACTATGGGATTTTTTGCTTTTTGATCGCCCAGTTTTGTACTTTTTTACTATTGGTGAGTCTCACTACATGTGCCTCGCCCGCGGTAATCCCACAGTAAATAGACTGTGCATGTTTACCTTCAGCGTCCACCTTTTAAGATAAGGCCCTGTGACACAGCAAGGGTAAAGGGCACTTGGCTGGTTACACGTCAACACATGTTCACATGTGTGTGAGCTGTGTATGTGAGACTAACATTGTGCACAGCCCGGTAACTGCATACAGATAGCCTGGAGGAGAGGGGCCTCTGCAGGCCTAGATATTGACCTACGGTTGGCCTTAAAATATTACTGGGCACTCATAGCAAAGGTTGGTATGGTTTACTGCTTTGTTTTTAGTGACACTGTATTATACATATAGGAGGAAATCTGCCTTAGAGTGCAGTTTCATTCCCCTTAGGTCTAAAAAGTCCAGTGAGCTATAAAACTGGGTTGAAAAGTGTGCAGCCAGTTCCTATACTTAGGTAGGCCCCAAGAACATACATGTATGCTTTATTGCTCGACCAGAATTTTCATATTTCTCTGACTCAGCTCAGGGTCAGAGCCTTGACCTTTTATCAACCTGCTGGGCCAAGGTAATTGCATTCCTCCCCGTCAAAGAGAACAAAGGGCTCCCAACACAAAAGGAGTAATTAACAGTGCTTTCCTCAGCTCCTGAGGGGGAAGGGGCGGGGAAGACAATCCGCATCTGTTAATCAGCTGTCGCACTGCACCAGGGTTTGGGACAGCCCAGGCCCACTGAGCAAAGGCGGAAGCCTAGACAACTAGAGCCAACACAGAAGGGGGCTCCTCTTTGTTATGTTATGTTGAAGTAACTTTTAGAGTGCACAATTACTGGGTGGGGTCTTGGGGCTAGCTCTGTTGAGTGAAATCAGGTGAGTCATTACTTAGAGAAGAACCAGGTTTCCAATACCTTCATAAATGCTAACAAATTGGGCATGGCTCTGATGTAGGGAGGTAGCTCATTCCATTCTTTTTCAGTGGTCGTCACAAAGCTTCTTCCACCCCTATTGGTCCGTTTAAACCCAGGGACCACAAGTTTTTTGGCTCCAGAGGAGCCAGATTTCTGCATGGCTCACACCACTTGAAGCTATGCTTCAAGTAGTCTGGACCCTCATCATGAAGAGCTTTGTAGGTTATACACAGAGCTTTATATCTAATTTGTTACCTGATGGGAAGCAAGTGCAGTTTATTGATGGTTTGCAAGGTAGATTTATATTTGGGGATACCAGCAAGCAGTCTGGCAGCTGCATTCTGCAAAATTTGTAGTGTATTCAAATATTGGTGTTGCATGTTTAGATACAGGCCATTACAATAACCTATTTTTGATACAAGCAAGGCCATTACCACCGTTTTTGTGCGTCAATCAGAATCAAGGGGAGGATTTTTTATTATCCTCAAGATGTGAAAAGAGGATGAGATAACTGCATTCACCTGCTGACCAAAAGTGAGTTTGTTATCCTTTCCAACTCCAAGGTTCCTAGCCTTGCTCACAGGAGAGGGCAGGTTCTCTGGCCACAATGAAGGTGACCAAAGGGAGGTATGATTCCTTAATAGAATGACTTCCATCTTCCCGGAATTCAATTCTGGAAAGTGTTCTGTTCATCTAATTCCCGATGGCCAACATGCAGTCATGAAATCTCAATCCGGTACTGTTGTCGTGGGTGGACAGCAATACCAAAATGTGTCTATCATCCGCATAGGATGTGAACTCAAATCCAAAGGATCTGATCAAGGTAGCCAAAGGTGTCACGTAAATGTTAAACAACATTGGACTAAGTGAGGATCCCGGTGGGACCCCACAGGGTAGTGAGAAAAGGTCAGACACAAAATGATCCAATGCCACTGTTTGCTTTTGCTCTGAAAGAAACCATTTTAACAGGGTAAGTGCAGTCCCCTCAATCCCAACAGCCCGGTGACGGTAGACCAACAACGTTTTATCGACTGTATTGTAGATTGCTGATATATTGAGTAAGACAATGGCCGCACAACATCCCTTATCCAAGGTGGACCTTATCTCCTCAGCTGTTTTAATCACGGACGTTTTGGTACCGTGAGCGCTTCTGAATCCAAACTGGCTGGTGTCTAACAGCTGACTGCCCTGCATAAAGTTTGAAAGCTGCTGATTCATAGCTTTTTCTATAATCTTTACAGGAAGAGGAAGGTGAGAGATGAGGGTGATAGCTGTTCAGGTCAGTCGGATTCAGGCTAGGCTTTTTTGTAAGAGGAAGTACAGAAGCTTTGTTCCATTGCTTGGGAAAATATCCTGTCCTAAACATGGAATTAAAAATGTTGGTGAGATGAGTAGCGATAAGATCTTGTGCTAATTTGGTCACTGCAGGAGAGCAAGGGTCCAAAGGGGGGCCTGAATTAGCAGTTTGAATTTGAGACATTACTTGGTTGACAATAATTGCCGAAAAGTCTATCAAGTTAGCCTGTCTCTTGCTTGAATCATGTTGGTTGGTTCCATCATGGCTAATGTCATTATCTCAGTCAAACTTACTGTAAATCTGTTCTATTTTATCACAAAATCAACTAGCAAGAGTGTTGCAGAAGGCTTGCCTGCAGCGTATCTGATTGTCAGTTTTGAAGTTTTGGTTGGAAAGGCCCTGGCAGTGAAGTCAGCTAGGTGCAGAGCTGAGTCTTCTAGAGGAGATGTGACCAGTGACTTCTGCACAGTGTCATTTTGGACTGCCCCAGCATGCTGTGCAGGAGGGTTGGGACAGGGGTGGTGAGGTGATGTGATACCCTAAGATTGGCCTTGGGTGGCTGGCTTCTAGAACATTCCACCCCCATTTAAAACTCATGCAGGAGGGAGAGGAAGGCCTGTTCCTGCTTTTTTTGTTGTGACTTTGTACTGGGACTAAAACAGGATCAGCAGCCATAGACAACTGGAAGAAGAAACCACCTAATGTCCAAAAGGACCAAGGACTCTATCCCAGTTGACCCCAGGACCAGTGGCTACTCCAAGGGCCAATGAGGCTAGCTCCCTTACACACCCTAAAGACCAGTTGGGGGAAAATCTAAAAATCCGTGCCCCAGAAGGAGGAGAGGAGCACCAGAGGCAGAAACCATGAGGAAAGCTGGTGCAGGGAGCTTGTGGAACCAGTTCTCAGCGAAGTATACCGCATGGGAGACAGAAAGCTCACTGGAACTGCTGTGGGTGGCTGCTGCTCCCACCAGGAAAAAAATAAGCACAAGAACATGCAAAAGTGGCCCAACAAATCCCCAAGATATCCCCATTTGAAGGCTGACAACCTTTGACCTTCTAGGAACCGAACACAAGGGGCTCCACCGCACTGACCTTAAATTACCCAGGGTTGGCAAACAATTTAATTAAATATTTTCAGCAAAGAGGCGTATGTGGGCCCTCCTCCCCAATTTTGTCTTTTGCGTCTGGGGCCCCCATCTTAGGGGGCCAAAACTAAGGGAAGAGGAGTGCTGTTGCGCCCCACTCAACAAAGAAGAAAGGGGCCCAGGACCCCATCTCTGGGCCCTCGATGCCAGGAAGAAGTGGGGGAGCACCTTCACACTCCCCCAAGAATGAACCTGAGGGGTCTGGGGCCCTATCTTTAGGTTCCTAACAAGCCAGGAGGCTAGGGGAGTTCCATCATGCTCCCCTACCTGTGAGGGGCTCGCCCCTGCTCCTCATGCCTGTGTCTGGTGGGAGTAGGGGTGGGCGGAATTTGCGAAATCCACTTTCGCAAATTATCGCGAAAATGTTTAAAATTATCGCAAACAAGCGGAAATATCGCGAAGATGCGGAATTTTTTTTCCCGCATGTTCGCGAGATTTTCTGCATGGTTGCGGGTCGCCAACTTACCCATGTGGTTGCTCGCGGGCGCGCCCATCTTGTTTTGAGTTGTCTCGTGGTGCATGATCACGAAAAGAAAGAAGTGATCGCGCGACGCATGACGTCACTACGGGCGCGAACTGTCGCGAGACAGCGCAAATGGCTAAAAACTATCCAACATCTCATGGAGAACGCGACCGGATCAAGAAAACTTGTCGCCGAACGCAGGGATTCAGGTAAGGCGATCGCGCGCGAGAATGTATTATTTTACAGCGCGAGCAAGAAACAAATTATCGCCAAGCTGCGGAAAGCGGAAATTTTTACATTTTCGCGCTCTCCGCGGAACGCAAAAATGTCAAATTATCGCAATTTCCGCGAACGGAACAAAATTTTTGCCCAGGCCTAGGTGGGAGCAGGCACCCACCACACTAAGCACCCCGTGCCAGCATGGTGCGGGCAGGGGAGAACAGCGCGCCAGCTCCCATGACAGCAAAGGAGAATGCCGATCGGGCAGGGAGCTGGCCAGGCCAGCTGGAGGTGGGCTTCCTCGGCTGCCCCAAACAAGGGAGTCATACAATGGTGCTCGGGTGGGACCGGGTACCCTGGTAAAAGAAATAAAAGGAAAACCCAAGTAAGCTATGCCCTGTTAGGTCGCACAGTGGTGAACAAGACCGCTGGAGCCACTCATTTCAAATTCACGCTCCAGAGGGAGCACCCCATAATGCACTGCTGGGCCTTCATATTTGCACATTTTCCTTCGCTATGGCAGTCCGAAAACAGGCAATGGCACCATTAATGATTAAAAGAAAGTATGAGAAGCTGTAGGAGTGCATCAGTCCCTTACAGCAAGAAATTTCCAAATGTACTGACCCTTTGCAGGGACCTAGAAATGATTAATTTTCTTCATTTTTAAATATCTCCCAGGCTGGAGCTTTTGCTCTACAGCTGGGGGCTTGTGTTATGGTAGCATTTTAAAGTGGTCTAACGTGTATGAAGAAGGCACATGTTATTTTTAATGTCAATGCTTTATCAATAATTTACATTGATGATGTTGTTGAACAGTATTAAAATGCTTTGTTAACAATGATTATCGCATCTACACACAGTTAAACAATATTGAAACAATTTATTATTTAATATTGCATTCACACATGGATATTATTACCTAAATTAGGTTCTAGCCTGTGGGTTATTTGCCTTATATGTTCTGATGACCCTTGATAAAGCTAATACGTCTGTTTTATTTAAAGTGATACCCATTTATTGTGATTTGATACCTGCTAGAAGTGGACAGTGGGGGTGTATTGTGATTTTTGGGATCATGACCTTTATGGGTCAAATGTGATTCCATAATGTAATTGAAGGTATTTCTATCTGCTTTATGTATATATTTGTAAATTAATGAGTAATATTTAGTAGTGTGTGATAAATGTCCTTTTCCTTTTCAAAGGAAATGGACTGGCTGAATACTTATTGAGTGTTTTTGTTGCGTGCCAGCAAATGGTGAATATTAGCGCACACCACTTTCCTTAAGTTGGCCTTTAACTGCTCTGCTTCGCTACCCTGAGAGAGTCAAGCGCTACAATGGGGTGCTTGGCTCAGAGTAAGGGAAAAGTGTTGACCTATTACTTGATTAGGCCGCACATTTTGCAGAACTAGTAACACAATTTCATACACTTACTCATCACTGACCACTGCGAAGGTGGATATTTGCTGCTGGGATTTTTACGCCGAAAATATGTTGTTGTAGGATGTGAACTGAGAAATTATGAAGCTAAAGAAACGCTGTTTTTGCTCTTGGCCCTACTGCCCACCAGTGGAAATTGTATAGTAAAATCCAGGGTTTTAGTAAATAGCAAAACACACAGGTGCCAACTCAAACGACATTTTGGAGTACATGAAGTAGTGCTTATTTACGTGAATTGATACCAAAGCAAAATGGGGAAGCATGGCGAAAGTCAGGAAAATTCATATAAAGTTAGCAGATATAGACAGGACTTTGCACTCTTTGCACTTTTACTATTAAGGGGTTAGAAATTCTGGGCCCGATTCACAAAAGTAATCCGAGACAAAATCCTAACTTTACGACTTTCGGTATTCACAGAAGGCATTTATGAGTACTAAAGTTAGTATTCCTAACTTTATTACTCCTAAATTGGGAAAAATCCTAAATTTACGACTCGGAATTCACAAAAGGCATTTAGGAGTAATAAAGTTAGGATTCCTAACTTTACTACTCCTAAATGCCTTTTGTGAATACTGAAAGTCGTAAAGTTAGGATTTTATCTCAGGGGGCGTGGCTTGGACGCCGAGGGAAGATGGCGGATCTCCGTTAGCTCCGCTTGGACGCGGTGCTATGTAGCTGTGTGGAAGGCTTCCCAGCGAGCTGCGGTTGCTGTCTCCATAAGAATTCGCCAGCGGAACATGTCGTGATTCGGAATTGCCCTTCGCCGGCGGTTTTTATTACTCCTATCACCCGGAGACGTGGCGGTTTGATTTCCTGAGGTAATACTCGGCGGCCGCCATTTTGTGTCGCGGTGCTCGTATCTCATTCCTGCAGCACCGCGCACGCATCTCCTGGATTCAGTCATGCTTTGATGCTTTAATGCTTCGTTTTTCTCCGAGAGGGAGTCTGTTCTAAGTTCTGCAGTTGCCACTATCCCCTGGCCCTGCTTGTTCTGTACCGTTTTTCTCTCAGGAGAAGGTTTCATAATCTTTTTTTTTCTTCAGAAGCCGTGATTAACCCCTATGTTCCGGTACTTTCAGAGCCATAGGCTGGATGCGGTACGGCTTTATTTATTTGTTCTAAGGTGATGCTGTAATGGCTATATGAGACTCTTCATCAAATTTTACAACGTATGAGAGAATTCCGCATACTCTTTCCCGCCAAGAAGGTGTCAAGTCAAATTGCCAAGATGTCTAGTGACTCCCATCCTCCAAGTAAACCGTCTTTTTCTGGCGCAAAGCCTAAAAGGCAGAAGAATGACCCGCTTTCACCTATTCTTTCGTCACAAAGCCCAGTACTAGATAATATACTAGAGGAAGTGCGTGGTCTTCAACCCTTTATGGTCGCCACAAATGAAAAGTTGCAGCAAATAGAGGACCGATGGATTGTCATGGAAGGTAGGGTGACTGAGTTAGAACAACGCGTCAGTGACGCTCAAGATGTTGACACAAAAATACCGTTATTGGAACAAGAGATTCACAAGCTAAAGCTTCATACTGAGGACTTGGAGAATCGTAATCGAAGGAATAACCTCCGTCTTTTTGGTTTGCCAGAGAATATTGAGGGTCCTGATATGTTGCTTTTCCTCCGAAAATTCCTTCATGATCTCTTGGGCCTTCAGTCATCTTCACCCTTGAATATACAGAGAGCTCACCGCTTAGGTCGCCTTCAACCGAATTCCACCAAACCACGTGGTATTATCATGCTTTTTCTGGAGTTCACAGAACTTATGACTGTACTCAAAGCAGCTAAACTTAAACGCCACCTATCGTGGTCAGGCCACAATATCTTTATCTCACAAGATGTCTCTAATGCGACCAACGCTCGACGCAAAGAATTCCTTGCACTGCGTCCACAAATGAGACACTTGAACGTCCAGTACGGCCAGACAAGGTCCTTTGATGATCCGGGAAAATTGAAATTGTTTCTTAATAGCATCTCCTCTCGGAATATGGACACGAATCATTGAGTGCTTTTTCTTATTGCTGCTTTAGTGTGGTGTTCTCAACAGCTTTTTTCTGGTTACCTTAGATATTTCTTATATATAGTTTTCCGTATGCTCTATTGCTTATTGTATGTTTGTTAATCACGTTTCTTCTTCTTCGTTATTGGCTCTTACCTGTTTAATTCTTTCTCTTTTCCCTCATATCGTCTTTTCTTTGCTCCTTTCTTACAATTACCAGGTTTATTCCTGCTTCCAATCTTATCCATGTGGTATATACCGCTGTCTTCTCTCCGGTCTCATCACGCTCCAACTTCACTTTTTTATTGATGTCTTTCAGGTCTGGACTCTTTTCCTTGACCTGTTTTCCTTCTCTGCTTTCCTATACTCTCTACGTCTGCTTACCTTCTTCCTTTCCCCTGCTTTTTCTCACACTTTCTTACTTCAGTCTTTCTTTGGTTGGTGCGTCACTCTTTTCCTCTTTCGAGATCTCCCATGTTTCCTCTTTGTTTTTTTCTCTTCATTTCTCCTTGGTTGTGGCGCTTTTAGACCTCTCTTTATTTATTCCATTGCCAAGGGCTTGTTGATTATTCTTAGTAATGTTTTTATGTTTTGTTGCTTCCTTTTGTAACTTCTATGCGCATTTTGTTTTCCAGTGTCGTCTTGTCTTTGAAGTATTTCTACACCATGTGTATCTCATTCCCCTGACCCGCGCGTATGTGTAATTTTGTTACGTGGAACGTCCGTGGTCTTGGAAATCCTGTTAAAAGACAAAAGGTAATTTCTCATTTATCTAAACTCAACTCTCAAATTTCCTTTCTTCAAGAAACTCATTGTAATGATGTAGAGTCGCTGAAACTAAAAAGGCAGTGGGTAGGCCAAGTTGTTTTTTCTCCTGCTGTTAACAAAAAGGGGGGGGTTGCCATATTGTTCCACAAAACTTTGTCTGTGCAAATAATTTCTTCTCAAAATGATGATGCAGGTCGATGGGTAATGGCCAAGATTGTTTTATACAATAAAACGTTAGTTTTGTTAAATGTTTATGGCCCTGTGAAACCGGATCCAAAATTCTGGAATGATATCAAAATTCTCCTCTCCACTGCTGACTGTCCTAATATTATTGTAGCAGGCGACTTTAATCAGTGGTTGGATCCTTTTTCGGATCGCTTATCAAGGTACAAATTTCAACCGGATAAGACCCATAAATCCTTTCAATCGGCCATTGCCTCTCGCCCAATGTATGATGTCTGGAGAACTTGTAATCCTGATTTATAGGAATATACGTTCTTTTATAATATACACCAAACCCGATCCAGAATTGATTATATCTTGGTTAGCAAACCCCTTCTTCCATCTATCCAAAAATCTGAAATTGGCTCTATTTTTATCTCAGATCATGCCCCTGTCTATGCTGTTTTTGACCTTTCACTTACCTCCACCAAATTTAATCGCTGGAAGTTTAACACTCACCTGTTATCGGATACAGTTTATCTTACAGAAGCCACCTCCTTCATTAATGAATTTTTTACCTTTAACAACCCATCAGACACTTCCATTCCTAACAACTGGGATGCTTTTAAGGCGGCTCTCCGTGCTTTCACTATTTCTTTTGTGTCCCGGAAAAAGAAGGCCAATGTGAAAAAGTATGAGGACCAATTACAACAGCTGAAAAAATTAGAGCATGACTATTTCTCCTCCAAAAATGCAGACGCACTAAAGAATTTAATTGCAGCTAAAACCAACCTTAACAAAATTGCGACTGTGGATGCCTGCAATGTTTTACTTAGAATAAAGTCTAAATTTCACGGAGGGCAAAATAAAGCAGGTAAAATGCTAGCGAATTACTTAAAAATTCGCTCTGAACGTAAGACCATTGGTCCGATCATGGATGAATCCACTAATAATCTGGTGTCCTCTGATGAAGAAATTGCAGCGGTCTTTCATGACTACTATCAATCTCTTTATTCAAATGATACATTTCCCTCCTCTCATAATCTTGATAATTTTTTTTCTGGACTCCCTGCTCCTCCGTCTCTGAATGCTGAGTTTTCCGCTTTAGAGGCGGATATTACTTTACAAGAGATACTTACTGCCCTACAAGCTTTAAAGAAGTCAAAAGCCCCTGGTCCGGACAGATTACCGGTGGAGTTTTATTGTACTTTCAAATCTTTGTTTGCCCCTAAATTATTGCAGCTGTTTAATTCCTTTATTACTGACGCGAAAGCATCTGGCTCCTTTATGGATGCCTTGATCGTCATTATTCCTAAGCCTGATAAGGACCACTCTTTTTGTAAAAATTTTCGCCCAATCTCCCTAATCAATTATGATTGCAAGATCTTCGCTAAGATTATTGCGTCACGGCTTGATACTATCATACCCCTTCTGATCAAGACTGACCAGGTGGGTTTTGTCAAAGGTAGATTGGCTTCCGATAATGCTAGAATGTTCATGAACATCCTGTCCCATGGTAAAAATTATAAAGATCCTCTGGCTGTTTTGTCTCTGGATGCTGAAAAAGCATTCGATCGTATAAATTGGTAGTTTATGTTTCATACACTACAATGGTTTGGTTTTGGCCCTAATTTTATTTCTTTTATTAAACTGTTATACTCATGTCCGAGGGCTAGTATTTTTGTTAATAACCAATTTTCTCAATTTTTCCCCCTATCTAGAGGCACCAGACAAGGTTGTCCTCTCTCCCCATTACTCTTTATCCTATGTTTGGAACCCTTCCTTGAGCGTATTAGAACCAATCCTAAAATTAAAGGTTTTGCCTCTGCTTCTGTTGAAACTAAAATATCTGCCTACGCGGATGATATATTGGTATACATGTCCAATCCAAGTGAATCCCTTCCCCCTTTTTTAGAGGAAGTCCGCCTTTATTCTTCCATTTCTGGGTACAAACTTAACCTATCCAAAACGGAGGTTCTTCCTTTAAATTCGATATGTTATCAATTTATGTTTGCGGATACTGCCTTTGCATGGTGTCCTTCCAAAATTAAATACCTTGGCATTTGGTTTGCCTCCAATATAGCGGATACTATTAAATTCACTTTTAACGCACTAATGAATAAATTGAAATCTCTTCTCCTTGTGTGGTCCCCCTTATTTTTATCATGGTGGGGTAGACTAGATACTATTAAGATGATGGTCACTCCTCATATCCTGTATACTGTTTCTATGCTCCCTGTCAAAATCCCTAACACATTTTTTTTCCAATTAAACTCTCTATGTATCAAATTTTTATGGAACAATAAACACTCCCGCATTGCTTTGAACAAACTTATTCGCCCCAAGGAAGAGGGGGGAGTGCGCTTTCCTAATTTTAAATTGTACCACTCTGCTTTCTTGATTAAACAATCTTTCTCATTGGCCTTCGATTTTGGGGATACGCCTATACCTCGATGGATTATCTTTGAGCGGTCGCTTTTAAAAGAGTTTCAGTTTCAGCATGTTACATTTATGTCCAACTGCACCTTTTTGTCTAAAAGCCCTGTATTAAAATACTCCCGTGAATTGCTGTGCAATACATTTCTTAAAGACCTATCCCCTATCCAATGTTTTTTAACTTCTACCCTATGGTATAACAAATTTCTTAAATATAAAGGTAGATCTTTTTATTACAAATACTGGAAGGAAAAGGAGATTTTTTTTGGTGCATCAGTTTTTGAATGGGTTTTCTATCATCTCCTTCCAAGAACTACAGACACGATATCAGCTCCCTGACTCCTTTTATAAGGAAAATACATTATTATCTCTAATGCTATACAAACCCAATTAGCTACTTACTCTCTTCCATCAGTTTCACCCCCTTTAATACCCTCTTCACCATTATATTCTCTATTCCCGGCGCATAAACTTAAAGCTGCCACTGTTTATAAGTTATTGTTATCTAATGCCAATGTTCGTTCTAAATCCAACATTGAGAGTGCATGGGAAATGGACCTATCCATCTCTCTTTCTATTGATAGTTGGGACAAATTATGGTCGAAATTATTTAAAGTTTCGGCTGCAGCCAGGATAACCCAATCTCTGTTTTTTCTATATCATAGAGCCATTATTACTCCTGTTGCTATTTGTAAGTTTTCCCCTACATCCTCTCCTCTTTGTTGGTCCTGCTCTACCGAAACTGGTACATTAGTCCATCAGCTATATGAATGTGCATCTGTTTTATCTTTTTGGAATTCAATTTGGAATGTATGCATGCTAGTTTTCAACTTTAATGCTACCTTAACTTTTGTAAATATCTTTTTAGGTTCTTTAGCTCCTGATATGGAAACTACTTTACCTAGTTCTAGGTTATTTGATCTTTTTATTGCATTAGCATTTAAAGTGATCCTGTCTGCATGGAAAGACAATTCTAAACTGTCGTCAATCACTTGGTGGAATTTTATTTGTGACGAACATAGGATTGCTTCCGTTTCCTCCTCTTCTGTTTCCCAAAAAATCAAAGTTGATCTACTCTGGCTCCCTTTTACTACTTATCTTTCCTCGCACCCTCCCATGTGATAATTCATTTTCTTTTCATTTTCTTTTCTCTCTGGTTTTCTCTTTTATCTTTCTCTCTCTTCTCTTCGGTCTTTCCTCTTTTCCTCCCCCCTTTCCCTCCTATCCTATTTACCAGTGCCCTCTCCTTAATTACCCTATTATTGATCCTTTTTTTGATTGCCCAGTTATTGTAAACCAATTTCGTTTATATATTATTTCTTTATGGCACTATATTGGAATATTTGTTTATTGTATCATTTGTTTTTTCTTTCTCTGAAAATTCAATAAAAACTTCTTAAACAAAAAAAAAAAAAGGATTTTATCTCAGATTCCTTTTGTGAATCGGGCCCTCAGAGCCGCTTCACAAATGCATGGAAGAGTACATAAGAGAATACTCCTGTAGTACTCCAGTTATGCATACATTTTTTATGGCCAATAATATTTTATTTTTTATAATATAACACAATAGCAATAGAATATAATAATTTGGACAATCAGTTAATTTAAACCACAATGTGTTTATCAGCGCGTGGAAAGGATTTTTTCCCGATTTTGTAAGTGCAGTTGATTTTCTCTGACTATAATAACTATTATTCGCCAGCATCTCCTTCATAGAAATATAATTGCCCTGAACTGGGCAGCCAGGTGCTAAGTGCTCATGTGTTCTTTACAGGAATCGGTCTGCCGCCATTTGTTTTCCATCCGCTGATTAAACGTGCTGCTGCAGCAGGAGGCACAGAGCACTCTGGGTTGCTATTGTTTGCCGCGTGCTGTGGCTAACAACCGTCTCGAGACCTTGCAAATAATGGCTTGAGAAGAGCAGAGGCCAAGCCAGGCTCACCCAGCACTAATTATAATAACAGTTGTGCTCTTTATCTCCTCGCAGAGCCATAATGTGAATTACTAGAGCAGGGGGTTTGCTAGAATCAGGCTGCTGAAATGTAGCACAGACCTTCACACAGAAGCAGTGATGATGAAATATTAACAATAATACTAACACCAATATTAGTAATGCTGATACTGATAAAGATGATAGTAACACCAATAATATAAATTGAAATCATGATCCTCATCTTCATTATAAGCTAAATCAAAGTATCACACAGTCTCTTCTTTCAGATGTGATCAGAGTAGAATTTTTCATCTTTGTACCCTGCGGAGGATCCTCAAGTGTCTTAGGAGCTCATTTAGTCCAATGGGGGCCTGGACGCCATGCCACTGTTGTGGCGGACAGTAGCGGCTGCTACCAGGGCCGGACTGGCCTTAGCAGGTACCGGGCATTTCACCAGTGGGCCACAAGGGTGGGGGCCTATTTTGGACCCCTGGGGGCCGTTTTTGTTACTGGGGGCCGGTTTTGCAGCATAGCCCCTGTAACAAAACCAGCTGCATTGTTTTCTACGTGCAACCCCATGCAGCCGATCAGACTCAATTGTCAGGGCCGGATAGCGTTCCCAGTCCGGCCCTGCTGCAACCGACCAGAGGTGATGGGGTGGGGGACGGAGGGAGGTGAGGGAAATTATAATTTTAAAAAATGCACTTACCTTTTCTCCACCGACCCCAGCCGCAGCTCTTCATTCTCCATCCTCCTTTCCACTCGGAAGGAAGCACCCAGCCTGCCAGAATCCGCTAACGAACATTATTATCATTTTATTTTGTTGCATTCAGCTTGCAGCTGTAGGAGTGGGGTGACGCTCCTACGTCTTAGTGGAGGAGCCGACACTGGTGGCAAATGCTCCAACCCCACCAGTTCAGCTACTGCCAGTCCACCATATTTGAAGTTGCATGTGGAATCATGGGGAATATTTGCCAAAAGTGGTCCATTCATCCCAGCGGGAGAACTTTCAGCGATAGTGTTATGCCTCTAGGCTGCCATAATAAGGCATACCAGTCTGCATTTTCATTGGGTTATAAGAAATAAACCCCCAAAATGGGAGTTGTTTCTATAATACAAATAACAATGGTCCTGACGCAATGACATCTTTCTCCCGGTGCATGGGGTCATTGTTGAATTTTGCTGTTTGCTCCAGACGTGCCTGCCTAAAGGTGGCAAACAGGAAAAACTGTGTCAGAAGGTGTTTCCCAAAAAGAGTGGATCATCTGGTGCTTTAAAGTTGGTGTTCTGGATTATCCTATACAAAATGATTTGTGATGATGGAGCCAGCTGAGGCTCCTCTACCAATATCAGAATAGGAGCCTTTGCACTTGCTCCATCATCCAAAGCCAAGCAGTTCCTCTGATGTGTGAACTGAGAGTGGAACAGACATGACATCTGCTAATTTGTAGCAGTATCAAGACATTTGTGATCTTACTTCTGGGGAGTATAGCAGCACTCTCCTGAGTACCTTAAACATAACTGCAAATGACAAATGTTTGTTCGGGGATGCCACATACGCATCCAGGAGATCGCAACTGGTGTAGCTAAGAGTTGTTGGGTGCAATACCATTGGTCCTAAAAGTTTCATGTCACTAGAAAGTGAAGGTAAGCAATTAGTTTGATTTGATCGATGAGATCAGTTTACCCTCTCAAACTCTGATCAAATCCAGGGTAAAATGTAGTGGTAAACAAAACTTTCTCATCACCTCTCTGTCCTACCTTGATAATGTGAACTTTGGTAACTTCACACTGCTCAAATATCTGTTCAAATTTAATTCCATTGTCGTCACCATCAGTACTTCATATTCATATTCATCTTTTCTGATAATCCACAGTTGCAAGTCACTAGTCTCCTTCCCTTACTCTGGTCTGACCACAAGGCAGTGCTATTTCAACTTTCTATCCCTGTGCGATACACCTTGAAACCAGCAAATAAACAACTGGTGAAAAGAGCGTGGAGCAAGGTAGTATCTGAGGAACTACAGGAGGTCCTCCGCAATACTCTAACCACACCACCTACAAACCTGTATGAGGCGACTAGGTCCTATTCAAGGTGGCTGAAAGCAGGAGGGAATAAGTTAGCTCCTAAAAAAAATTGTTATCGTAATAGACTACGACCTTCCGCCCCCTGGTATTCCCAGGAGCTCAGGGATTAAAAATTGGTCTGTAAGCACCTGGAAAGAAACTGGAGGAAGGATTATAAGGATAAAGACAAGGAGGTATATAAACTCGGCCTTGCCCAATATAAACAGATGCTTCTCAATACCAAAACATTATTTTTCTCTAACAAAATGAACGCTGCAAAAAACTCGTCTAAGGAACTATTCAATACTGTAACCAGCATTGCCCACCCAGTAGCACCTACAATCACACTTAGCCAGGAATTGTGTGATAAACTGGCTAATTTCTTTTATGATAAAGTGGATGGCATTTTTTCAACTTTTTCCAACACAACATCTAATACTACTATGGGCCAAATGGATGGCTTAAACACAGAAATTAAAGTTATTGTTCAACTGGATAAATTTGCCCCGCTTACCGTCACGGATACCATTAATCTTCTCAAGAAGGCGAAGTCTGGCTCCCCCTTTGACCTCTACTCAACATCCATATTAAAATTAGCAACAGAACCAGTATTTAGAGCCTTGACCCCTATTATAAACACAATGTACTCAGAGGGATATTTCCTGTTAGATTGGAAAAAAACATCCATTCTGCCGCTACTAAAAAAATCGAATCTTAATGCTAAAGATCCCAACAATTTCAGACCAATATCCAGACTCTCTCTACCCGCAAAAATTGTTGAGAAAAATATAAATACTCAACTTAGTTAGTTCCTGGAGGTCTCACAAGCATTGGATCCAACTCAGTATGGGTTCAGAGGGGGCCACAGCACTGAATCTGCACTCCTTAAATCCACTGAAGAGATAAGGATCATTTTAGATCAATGAGGTAAAGCTGCATTGATTATACCTTTCAGCAGCTTTTGACACGGTCCGTCATGTTTTGTTGATGGACAGACTGCAGGAGATCAGAGTACAGGGTTCCGCCTGGAAACTTCTGAGATCTTTTTTGTCAAATAGAAGTCAGTCAGTGTCTTTGGGTGAATTCTCGTCTGAACCATTTTCTCTGCCATGGTGTGTCCTGTAGGGGCCTTCAATGAATCCGACACTTTTTAACATTTATGTGTCCTCATTAGCGCCACTTATTTAATCATTTGGGTTTAGCCTGACCACTTACACGGACGACACACAAATTGTGGTGTCGCTATGAGCAGATGAGCTGTTGGGTACTGCAGCCCGGTTTAAGGACTGCATGTATGCCGTGGGGAGTTGGATGGCCCAAAACTGCCTTAAACTGAACTCCGGAAAAACAGAGGTGGTGTGTTTTGGCAATGATCCTAATTTCTGGACACCGGATTGGTGGCCAGACACTTTGGGAACTCTCCCCACGCTCAGTAAGAAGGTAAAGAACCTGGGAGTGTGGTCGGATCACAATCTCAGTTTCAGGGACCAAGTAAATACAGTGGCCTCTGTCACATCCCATGCTCTCAGATCCTGTAAGACAATCTTGCCTCTTTTACCTAAATACTGTCAACATACGGTCATCACAGCTCTCACTATGGCTAGGCTTTGACTATTGTAATAGTCTTTATTTTAATATCCAGGAAGGACTCATGCATAAATTGCAACTATTGCAGAACGCTGCGGCCAGACTGTTGTCTGGTATCCCAAAATACACTCCAATTTCCAATGAGATTCGGAAGCTTCACTGGCTGCCAGTTACGAAGCCTACACAGTTCAAAGCCTTGTGTCTGGTCTATAAAGCCCTTCATGGGACAGGTCCAGGTTATCTAAAACTGCGGTTGTATTGGTATACACTGAACAGATCATTGTGCTCTTCTGATGCTAAATTGGTACATGTGCCCTTTTTAAAAAAGGCCACCTGGGGTGGCAGAAGCTTTGTAGTTGGCGCAGCAAAAGCATGGAATGATCTTCCACCCCACCTCAGAGGCACAACCAACTTGTTAGCTTTCAGAAAGGTGTTAAAAACTTGGCTGTTCACAAGATAACGGACCACTCTCCGTTCTGAGCTTCGGGTAGACTTCACACAGCGCCAGGACACCTTCGGGTAGCAGATAGCGTTTAATAAATGTTTATAAAATAACATAACATTTAGCATAGAAGACTATGCTAAATAAGAATATGAAGTACTGATATTGACGACACTGGAATTAAATTTGAACAGATATTTGAGCAGTGCCAATAACCACTAAACCGTATAATTATGCCCCAACTCAATGCCCTGGAAGGAGAAGCACGATACCATGAAAACAGAAATATATAAGCAATTAGAAATAACCATCGCTGGATGTCTGAAAACATAAGAAGAAATAGATCATGAGAAACTCATTGAGAGACAGAATGTCGAATCAATTATATGTGATTTTCAACATATAAATCCCCTGAATTATCGAACTGACAAAAATACAAGAGCATAACACAGGCCCCCGCAGGTATATATCTATATATATATATATATATATATATATATATATATATATATATGTGTGTATATATATATATATATATATATATATATATATAGATTATCTACTGGCGGTCGCCAGTAGATAGTTATAGTTAGGACCTATTTTCCTATAATCCGCAACATTCTATTCCCAATAAGTCTGGCGCCGGTTGACAAATCCTCGCAAAATTTTCCAAACTTTTGGCCAGCTCCACTCCGCTCCTACCCTGAAAGTTTCGTGGTGATTCGTCAAGCGGGGGACGAGAAAAAAGGAGGGTCCCAAAACACGTTTTCCCCATGCAATTTCCCATAGGATCTGTTGTCACAGCTACAGCCTGAACCGCTGAACGGAATGACACCAAATTTGGCAAAGAGGTAGTCCTCAGTTCAGACTCGAGCCTTTTGCATAAATGGTGTGAATCCGTTAAGTAGTTCCTGAGAAAATTAGAGTTAAAAGTACATAAATATCTATGGCCGGGGAGGATCCGCGGACCCTACCCGCACCGTAAGCGCACCCTCCCCGAACCGAGCGTGCACCCCCCCCGGTCGCACGCTGAATGCTAATTGGCTGTCGAGTGTCTGTCTACATTCAAAACCAGGAACTGTTGTCGGCCATTTTCTGCCTCGGTAGAAGCGAGGCTGAAGAAGCAAGGGGAAAAAAGTGTGTAAAACATATAAAGGGGGCAGAGTGGAAATACTCTGACCCTCTAGAGGTGCTTAGGGACCCCCTTTTTTTTTTTTTTAAAACAGCCAAATGCGCGCACGGTGCACGCATCCTATCGGGTTGGGTGCGCGGATCCACGGATTTATTTTTTAAAAAGACAAGAAATCATTGGTTGTATGACTACTTTGTACACTGAAAGGTAGGGTGTATATTTCTGTTTTTTAAAGGTATGATTCTTATTGGTCAACAAAAACAGATTGTAAGGAACATTATATATGATAAGCTGATATGTTGAAAAGTGAAGCACACTTCCTCTCTTGTGTAGCAACATTGTGTGCTGAACTTCTGACCTGTGTGCTCAGTGCAGTGTTCCATGACCTGTTTCTATGGTAACAGGCAGAAGGCAGATTGGGGGAAGGGTTGAATTGTATTTCAGTTGGAAAGGGTTGAAATGTTTAACCAATAGAAATGTGTGTTTGCTTTTGAGTTTATGTGTGAAGGATTGTGATTTGATGTTTACATGTATATGTGTGGAAAATGAAAGGGAAACTTTTCCATTCTTTGTTTTTGCTGAGAGGTGCACAGTGCAGAGATTCTGTAAAAAAAAATATGGTGAGTGATTGATATACTTCTTAATCTACAAAAGAACTTGAAAGATGAGTTATTTATATTGTGAGGGGATGTATGTAGACTATTTTGATTTTAATCAGACTAAGGTATTTCTCCTGCTAAAGTGTAGGGGGTACTTTTTTTCTTTCTAATCTTATTGACAGTGTGTGTGCATGTAGAAACCATTCTGTGATAAGCATTTGTGTTTTTCATGTGTTTGCAGACAGATAACCGTGCTGTTTTAATATTTTGGTAGAATTAGAAACCAGTCATTGTTTATCAATTTGTGAAATGAGTTATGTAATGTTTCTATACTAAAATGTAGTACTTCTTCTAGATGAAGAAATGTGTTTTGGTAAAGTGGAAGGGATAGTGTTGTTTGTCTAGAATCACACAGTGAGTATGTGTGCATTTGGGAACCACTGTGAGAAAAGCATTTGGTAACATCGTGTATTTGCTGACAGATAACTGTTTTAACCTGTCATGTTGTGAAGTTTTAGTAGCATTAGAAGACAGTTATGGCATATGCTTGGATTACATGAGTCAGGCTTTGACAGAAAAGTGCAGTCCTGAAATATGTAGATTGTGTGCAGTTCCCTTACCACTTGCACTGGAGTGAATGAGTTTTGGTAAACTCCTAGGGATAGTGGTGCTTGTCTCGAATCACACTGTGAGTTAGTGTGTATTTGGGATCATTGTGAGAGAAGCATTTGGTAACATCATGTATTTGCTGACAGATAACTGTTTTAAAACCTGTCATGTTGTGAAGTTTTAGTAGCATTAGAATCCAGTCTTTGCTTATGCGTTGATTAAATGAGTCATGCTTTGACACTGATGTGCTGTACTTAAATATGTAGATTGTGTTCAGTACCATTAACTCTTCTAGACTAGTGAATGAGTTTTGGTAAACTCCTAGGATAGTGTTGCTTGTCTAAAATCACACTGTGAGTCTGTGTGCATTTGGGTAAGGATTGTGAGAGAAGCATTTGGTAACATCGTGTATTTGCTGACAGATAACTGTTTTAAAACCGGTCATGTTGTCAAGTTTTAGTAGCATTAGAAGCCAGTCTTTTCTTATGATTTGATTAAATGAGTCAGGCTTTGACACAAAAGTGCAGTCCTGAAATATGAAGATTGTGGGCAGTTCCCTTACCACTTCCACAGTGGTGAATGATTTTTGGTAAACTCCTAGGTATAGTGGTTGTTGTCTAGAATCACACTGTGAGTCTGTGTGCATTTGGGAACCACTGTGAGAGAAGCATTTGGTAACATCGTGTATTTTTTAGCAGATAACTATTTTAAAACCTGTCATGTTGTCAAGTTTTAGTAGCATTAGAAGCTAGTCTTTGCTTATGCATTGATAAAATGAGTCAGGGGTTGACACTACGGTGCAGTACCATGTACTATTCTCTTCACTGTGGCAGAACTGAAAATGTAAAAGTTTTACCCAAGCACTGTCCTAGAAGTAGTCTGATGATTTAGTCAGTTTCTAAGTACCAAATAGACTGCTTCAAATGTCTATGCAGTATTCATGTAGTGTTCTAACATACTATACACTTGTCTTTTACACCTTCAATTCCCTAGTCAGTATCCATACACTTCCAGGAAACACCCTGACACTCCCTTTGCAGTCCTCTAGTGACCCATTCAGCATCATGTACTAATCCATTCACTGTGCGAAAACTCAAACCTTATAAATTCACCAAGATACTATCTTTGCAGTACTCTAATCTAATAGTTTCTTAGTCAGTATTTATATAAAATGTGTTTGTACAGTAATGGAATAGTATAATTTTGAAAGTTATTAATATACATTTATTTGTGATTCTTTTTTACAGATACAGAACAGGAGTGTTTCTCATCTGTTTGCACTCTTCTCGTGCAAGATTGTTTGCATGAAGGGTCCTTAGGTGTTTCATCATACTTGCTGTGCTGCATGAGTATTTTTTGTTAGGATCCCCTCGTAACAGAACTCTTTTGAAAATCTTGTGCATGAGAAAGGTGGCATTGGTCTTTGTTTGCCCCTCGAGAAAAGTAGAAAATTTCCACATCACTGAAGGAAAACGTTGTGGGCATGGTGCATCCTGCAAAAATTAATCTTTAGATTTGGTGAATATTTTAAAGCGACATCATTTACAGTTTTTGTAAGTTAAAGTTAAAAAATGTTGTTAGCTGTGTGCATTTTATATATCTGTGATTTGTATTTTGAGAATGGCATGTTGTTTTTTTTTAACAATCTTTGAGATTGTGGTTTTTTTGCCCGCAGTTAAGTGATGAGTATGATTGAAATCACTATTTTTAGTGAAATTTAATATATTCTGAGAATAGCAAAAAAGGCAAAAAATTACTTTGTGGAAAGTATGCTGTGTTGTAAAAAATGTATTATTACATGTTATATTTTTTTTTCCTTTTCTTTCACAGATCCAAATTTTAAAATAAGCAATTTATATGAATTTATATTTGAATGAGAAACAGAAAAAAATGTATACCATTTTTTATTCCTATCACTGTGAAGGTAAGTTTAACTAAGTCTCAATATGCAGAATGAAGAGGTCTGCAAGAAGCTACAAAGTTGAAACACGTTTCTAAAAATACTCTGTTTATGTAGTTTTGAAATCTGACCATAATCAGATGTCATGTGACCTGCAAAAAAAGAGATTTGAGGGGTTCATAATATTTCCGATTTTTGCTATTGAAGGACCGCAATCATTTCAATCATTCTTCTTTGAACATCTTTGCAGACAAAACTCTGTGCTTACCTTCTATCATTCGCAAGCAAATTTAAAAACGGAAATATGTCACTTTTTGTAACATAGTTATTGTGCAAGATACTCTTTCACATTTACAAAGAGAGGAAAAGGCACTCTGTGCACTTTTTATATTCCATGTAAATATAACCTCATCATGCACACCACTTTGTGTTGAAAGGGTGTTCTATAAGTGTTGTTGTCCATGATTGCACTTAATACTCATAGAACAAGACACATGTCTAGATTTATCAGACATCATAAATCTCGATATGTGTGTGAATGCTCCACCATTCTAAAATTGGTGTAGGAAAGCACAACAAGGAGAATTGTTTTAATTTCTCCACATTTTTATATCTTCAATACATGCTGAAATGTTCAGCATACATTGAAGGACAAAATGCATTTTCTCATTGTTTTTGTGCAGGAAGGTGTGTCTTCCTGTAGAAAAACAAACAGCACATGACACAGATATCCTTGCACTATGGTGCAAGGGTGCCTGTGTCACCACATGGCTACAGTTTAAGCAGCCGTGCAGAGAGAAGCATAGATTTGCAATATATTTATGTACATATGTTGCATCCATGTGCTTCGGAAGTACTACAGCACACTGCAGTTAAAGAGGTTACTGTGTGATGCTGCAGCACTTCCTCATACTTCTGCACTTATACATTGAAAATGAATTGAATGAGAGGCAATATAATAGCACAGATGAGTCAAATACAACACAGAACAGATCAAATAGAGATGTTTTATATCTTCCGTCTTTTATTGTTCTTGTTGTACTTCGTAAAAAACAGCCAGCCAACGCGTTTCGCCCAAACATGGGCTTCTTCAGGGCTAAATTATTGTGAGTGTAGGATATTTCTTTTGATGATCAGCAAACAAAAAAACCGTCAGATCCGTCAAGTGAATGGTGGTATTAGCCACATCCAAAGTAGAGTGTCCGAAGCCGTCTCCGTACGCCGCGTCCCGTACCAAGACCCGGCTGCTTTCTCTTTCTATGTACATGCACTTATACATTCACCATACGCTACTAATGCATTCATTCAGTCAATTACGTACTACACATATATTCATCTAAACTAACTCTAACAAAGAAATTTAGCTCTTTTTTTAAACCAGGACAGTTAGTTCTTACAAGAACTTTTTTTTTTCTTCTTTCTTCTTTTATAATTTTTTTTGGGGTTTCTGAACAATTTTAATTTTTTTTTGTTTTTTCTGCAAAAAAAAAAAATAACAAAACAGGAGAAACCAATCAATGAACTTCAGGAAACAATAAAAAAAAAAAAAAAATAGCAAATGTGACTTTCTTGCCGGCGGCAGATCCGATCGATCGACTGCTCACCATAGCACAAACTCTTATTGCACTTTTAAAAATTGAAATTGAGGACGGATGTCCAAGGTTTGGGCTGATGGATGCACTCTATATGTGCTCGACTGCGATGAGGTGGATGGCGCAGGAGCAGGAGTGTTTCTCATCCGTCGGCACTCTTCTTGTGCAAGATTGTTCGGATGAAGGGTCCTCATGTGCTTCATCATACTTGCCGTGCTGCAAGAGTATTT
Organism: Triturus cristatus; assembly: GCF_964204655.1. Lineage (NCBI taxonomy): Eukaryota > Metazoa > Chordata > Amphibia > Caudata > Salamandridae > Triturus > Triturus cristatus. The sequence continues at coordinate 135,768,123 of NC_140589.1, read as the reverse complement.
CTTGTTAGGATCCCCTCACGACAGGACTCTTTTGCAAATCTTGCACGTGACCAAGGTGGCATTGGTTTTATTCTGCCCCTCGGGAAAAGTAAAAAATGTCCACACCACTGAAGAAAAACGTTTTTTGGGTGGTGCCTCCGGCAAAAATTCATCCTCAGAAGTATGAGGTGATGCAGGTGATGCCTGCTGCCCTGAAGCCATTTTTGGTTGAAAAAAGTTAGAGCTAAGTGTAAACTTAGTCTAAAAAATCTTTTTCTCTCCAAAGAGATGGTGCTCTAAAGAAGGTCAAGGAGGAATGATTGAAATGGGTGGGGTCTTTCAATAGTTAGAAGAGGAAGTGTAATGAACCAATCAAATCTCTTTTTTTGCAGGTCACATGGGATCCGCGCACCCTGCGCGTACGCAGCACGCACCCAGCGGGCACCCGCGAAATTGAATAAAAAAAAATTATAGGATTAGATGTAAAAATATTTTAGTTTTAAGACTAGTTTAGAGTTTGTCTTCAATTAATATTCACATGAAATACATACATATGTTTTTTTAAATGTTAAATACTTCGCGGGATCCGCACACCCACCGCGTCATAGACGCAGATGACGCATCGCGGAAGCGCGTAAACGTCGCGTAATGGACATCGAACCTCTCGCGTACCGGTCGCATTGCGATCGCGCACTAAACACATACCCAACGCATACCATGCGCAGATGCTATCGCGTAGGGATCGAGAACGGTGCGCATAGGGTGCGCGGATCATTGAAAAAAATATATAAAATACAGTTTTGAACATATAGTTAAAAAAATATTTTGAAAAATATAAAAAAATATGTTTGAAAAACCCATTAAGTTCAAATAATATTTTTTAATTTTTAAAATAATTAATTGAAAAAATAAGTTTAAAAAATGGTGATAAGAAAATATTTTTAAAAAAAGATAATTAATTAAATTGACACACTGAATTTGAAAAATATAGAAATCCAATCAAAATCATTAAACATGATATCTTCAGAGATAAGTTATAGATAGGAATTAGCATTTAAAAAACCTTTGAAATTCACGGAAAAAAACATAGGTTTCATGCACGTTATAGTTAGGAATTGGCATTTAAAAAACCTTTGAAATTCACTGAAAAAACCAAAGGTTTCAGGGGCGTTATAGTTAGGAATTGGCATTTAAAAAGCCTTAGACATTCACTAAAAAAACCATAGGTTTCAGGGGCGCTATAGTTAGCTGGACATTTCCCTCGTACAAAACCCTAGGAATTCCCCTGTTATAGTTAGTTCAGCTAACTATAACTCGCGCCCCCGCAATGCACTGCTGATGACGTCACATATTACATCACTCATGACATGGTCAGTGACATCACTGATGACATCACTGATGACATCTCAAATGACATCACTGATGACATCATCCATGTGATAAATTAGTGCATCTTCTCACACCCTAATTTAACCTTTGATACACGACTCAAAATTTCAGACGGCCATTTTGAAAACCATAGATACTCCAATACCAATAACTACATACCCACTCATTGACTCTTAGGTCTACATACACCTCCACTCACTCACCTGTACAGTCACTCATACTTACAGTCACTCCGTACATGCATTTATACACCTATATAGACACTCACACACCGCCAATCATCCACTGAGGTACTGCACAACTGACACACCTAGTCAGTTGTGCAAATAATTAAACACAGTCCAATTTACTCACCTATACAGTTAAACACACTCAAGTTCACTTACTCATAAAAATACTAACAAATTCTGACACTCTTATAGGGTGCGGTTTTCCCCTATCGCTGCATTTGTTTGTATGCTCTCCCCTGAGGCGGAAGCCGGGGGTTCTTGCTCTTCCTTAGAACTGCTGCTACAAGTTTTAGGCTGTGTGTCTTTTATCTATGTACAATGGTTTTAGAGCGTGTATATATTTTAAATTGCATATTTTACCTCACCTGCTACCCTGCGGCAGGACTGGCACTCATTTGAGGTTGTTAACGGCCCGTCCTGACTCTCCGCTGCTGTTGTTGGGCGGGGGCTCTTTCGTTCTTCCTCAGCCGCCATCTTGGGTACTGGAAGGCTGATGGGCTACTTGCTCCTCCCTCCTACCCTTCAGGTTCATGTATAAAAACACGGTATCATCCCGTCCGCGCAGCAGGCGGGCGCAGCGGGCGCGCCGGCGGCGTGCCAAAGGCAAGCCCGTCTGCACCCGTCCGCGGCCGACCGGGGCTCGGGGCCAGGACCCCTGCCCCTGGCAAGATTATTCCCTGGGATGTACACAGACAGTATCATTATACGATTAACGATCTGTTGGCCCTACGCCCCACAGTCGCAGACGGCTGTTGCCACTCTATGTCTGATGACTGTGCTGCCTCCCCCCTTCACTGTGGTACTTGTCAGTTTTCCACAAACTGTGGGAGTAAAGGTGAGTTGCTGTTAAGAAAGCTGAATCTTTCCCTATTAAATTGCAGATCTATGAAAAAGCATAAACAGGAGATACACAATTTAGTTATAGATAGCGATCTTGATGTGCTTTTTTTAACTGAAACTTGGCTGGATGATGCTTCTACCCCCGAGACTCTGGAAGCGGTACCTGTAAATTACTGCCTTCTCAGACTTGATAGAGGAAATAAAAAGGGGGGGGGGCTGGCCATAATTTTTAAAAACAATCTCAATTGTAGTTTAGAGAAGGTTACTCTATCCTACTGTGAGGTTGGTTGTTTTACTATTGGCGTTAACCCTCAAACCACTATTAATGGTTTTCTTTTGTACCGGCCTCCCGGTAAGCCCGGTCAATTCAATACCCAACTTGCAGAGCTTATAACCCAGCCTGCTCTGCGTTACAAGAAATTTCTTATTTTGGGCGACCTCAACCTTCACTTTGAAGATACTAATAGTAGGGAGGCACAGGAAGTAGTAGCTACACTTCAATCCCTTGCACTTCAACTCCAATACTCTTCCCCATCTCATCAACTGGGTCACCTTTTAGACCCTGTCTTTGCTAATTGGGAGGGGGTGACAGTTGCAAACCCAATTCAAATACCGTGGTCCGACCATTTTTTGATTCCCATCGAAGTAGCTTTAGCCCAATGTGAAAATTTAGTGACTAAGTCCAAGCCCCTAAAGCGTAGGGACTGGAGAAAGTTCACGCCGGAGGATTTTCAAGCCGCTTTACTTGCGGATCCTCCCCCATCTAGCAAAACTCTGCTTAAGGCGTGGAATACCTATGAGACATGGATGTCCAGGGCTTTGGATTTGGTTGCTCCATGGACAACCAAGCCTCCTGCCAGAAAATCCAAGACTGCCCCCTGGTTTTCTAAAGATCTTATGGTCGCAAAAGCCAAATGCAAAAATTTGGAACGTGGCTGGAGAAAACACTATTTTCCCGAAGACATGCGGAAATATAAAAATGAACTAAAAATATACCATAAATTAATAAGAGCAGCTAGAGGCGCCTTCTTTAAGGAACGCATAGAACTTGCAAAGAATCCCACCAAAGAACTGTTCTCTATTTATAAAGAACTTACCGCTCCAGGCAGATTGGTGGCTCAAGACACCTACTCAAATGAGCTATGTGACGACATTGCGGACTTTTTTATGAAAAAGGTTGACACGATTCATGCCACTTTTGTTGGAAATCCGTCCATTAGTCATAATGGTGCGCAATACGACCATGCATCAAAACCCTCTCTGACATGTTTTTTAGTTCCGGAGAGGCAGGAGCTGCTCACCATTATGAATAGCATCCGGTCTGGCTCCCCACTTGATGTTATATCTCCTAAACACTGCAAGGGGGCCATAGAAAGTACAATTGATCAGATTGATCACCTCATCACTCTTTCTTTCCAGGAGTGTTATGTGCCTGATGCTTGGAAAAGGGCTCAAGTAATTCCTCTGAAGAAAAAAGCCTCAATGCATATTTCCCAGCTTCAAAATCTGCGCCCTATTTCCCTCCTTCCTTTCTGTGCAAAAGTAGCAGAAAAGGTAGTTAACATTCAAATTATGAAATTTGTGGAGGATAATTCTCTTCTCCACCCTACTCAGTCAGGATTCAGAGCGGGCCACTCCACGGAATCTGCGGTCCTCTTCTCTACTGAGTGCCTGAGACAACTAGTTGACGAGGGGCAGACGGCAGCGTTGGTTTTACTTGATCTAAGTGCAGCCTTTGATACGGTACTGCACTCAACGCTGTTGTCTCGCCTCTCGGAAAGGGGAGTGACGGGATCTGCACTGGAATGGATTAAATCCTTTTTAGCCAACAGAAGTTTCCAGGTGCACTGCCCCCCCTATAAATCCTCCCTCAGAAAGCTTAAACATGGAGTCCATCAAGGCTCCAGTTTAAGCCCTACACTGTTTAATCTTTACATGGAGCCTTTAGCTCGTATTGTGGAAGCCTTCGGAGTGGATATCGTCACATATGCTGACGATACCCAATTAATAATCAAACTCACCGATAACCAGTCAGATGTGGCCACAAATTTCTCCAACTGTATGCTCTCCGTAGCAGGGTGGATGAACAACAACTGTTTACGCCTTAATGGCGACAAAACTGAAATTCTAGTTGTTGGGAAATCCCCTTCTGCTTGGTCACAGGCCTGGTGGCCTACACAACTGGGGGATACTCCTCAGCCGGTTCAGTCCGTTAGAAACCTGGGGATTATGCTGGACACGGAGTTCTCTTTTAAGCATCAGATCAGTAAAATCACGTGCAAATGCTTTGGTATACTCAAAACTCTTCGGAAAATCCTTGAGTTACTCCCCATTAGTGCCAGAAAGACACTCATTCATGCCTTAGTCACGCCTCATCTGGACTACGGCAATGCTCTTCTTTTGGGGCTTAGCAAGAAAGGTATTCACCAACTCCAGCGTGTGCAAAATGCCGCCGCACGTATGGTGCTTAACCTCCCACGCAGAGCATCAGGAAAAAAGGCTGTTTATGAACTCCACTGGCTCCCCATTGAGGAGCGAATTAGGTTCAAGGCTCTTTGCTTAGCCCATCGCATAGCTCAGGGTAAAGGCCCTGGCTATTTGCGTAACCTTCTTACCCTTCATCGCCCCGTTCGCTACCTTAGGTCTGCGGGAGCTATGAGGTTCCAACTTCCCCGGGTTCGCAAGACCAAGATCGGAGGTGCTTCTTTTAGGTTTTTGGCCTGTAAACACTGGAATAGGCTTCCTCTTGATCTTCATATGGAGCCTTCTGAAGCAAGATTCCGTTTAAAATTGAAAACCCACCTATTCCCGGGTATAAACTAACTTCTCTGCTTCTGGGATTGGGGTTTACTCCCGGTCTTTGGTCTTAGGTGAGCAGCAGCAGCATTTGTTAGCGCGGGGACACACTATGGTAGTGTAACCAGGCGCTCTAGAAATGGTTTTATTATTATTATTATTATTATTATTATTATTATTATACAATTACTAATACAAGCTAGGGGTGGGCGGAATTTGCGTAATCGCGTTACGCAAATCTCCGCGAAACGGTAAAAAATCTCCGCGAACATGCAGAAATTCCGCGAACAAGCGGAATTGCATGTTCGCGATGCTTTTTTCCTGTTCACAGTTGCTGTTTGCGTGCTCGGGGAGAAATATCTTGCGAACACGCATTTTGAGGACGCGAACAAGAAAAAATTTCGCGAAGTCGCGTAAAGCAGAATTTTGGGCAATTTTGCGTTCTCCGCGGAACGCGAAATTACGCAAATTCCACGAGCGGAACGAAATTTACCGCCCAGGCCTAATACAAGCACACACTCATCTATACAGGCACTCCCTCAATCACACACTCTCACATATAGATAGTTATATACCCTTACACACATATACACTGCGTTTCACATTTGTAGTTACTGACACATGTACAACTGAGATAGACATTCAATCACTAACACACCCATACATATACTCACCCAACCATACAGTCCATCACAGTTGCACTCTTAAAACCATGCACCATAGAATCACCCACTCACACATCTATGCACAGAGTCACACACACCCTACCCACACAAACACTCAGGCACCCATACAGATACTCGGACAACCAATCAATAACCCATATAGACACTCATATAGCTATTCACAAAACCATGCAGCCACTTATACACCAACACACAGACACATACAGACATTGACACAGTTTAGTCACTAGTCTGCAGTAAGATACATTTAATGACTCACTTATAGAGTCAGTTACACACCTAGAAAATCACCCATTCACACACTTATACACCCACTCATTCTTCCATAGGCCTTTCACCATAAATATATAAAACATATTTAATCCTTTAAGAAAAACACACATTCACTGGATGATGTCATCAGTGATGTCATCAGTGATGTCATCAGTGATGTCACTGACCATGTCATGAGTGATGTAATATGTGACGTCATCAGCAGTGCATTGCGGGGGCACGAGTTATAGTTAGCTGAACTAACTATAACAGGGGAATTTCTAGGGTTTTGTATGAGGGAAGTGTCCAGCTAACTATAACGCCCCTGAAACCTATGTTTTTTTAGTATATATATATATATATATATATATATATATATATATAACCAACGCATGCGCAAATGAAAATAAAGGTGAGCTTTTTCCAGCCGAAATTGTGTGCAGCCTATGATTAAGATGCTTATGCATTGAACCGCGTCAGGCAGAAAAATACCTCGTGGGTGGTCAAGGAATAAAAAAATGTAGACCGGATGGTCGACCTCAAGCTGAGTGCCTTCCTAAAGCTTTCGGGCACTTTGTTTACTTAGATTAATGACGGCGGCCCTCGTCGTGGGAGGAGCACCATCTCCATGATGGAAAAAAGAAGGAGAGACTGCGGTGAAGAACTGTTCATCTGCCATGCAGCGCTTGAAGTCTAGAGAAAAGTGGCTTTTCACGATGCCCAGAGTCCTACAAAGGATTTAATGTGCTTTTAATTTACAATTTCGGCAAGAAACCCACTTATGGAATACTGAGGCTCAAGAAGGGATATACAATGCCCAGCATGCACTAAAATGACTGCACTAAGCATACGCCCACTCAGGGTATAACCAACGCATGCGCAAATGAAAATAAAAGTGAGCTTTTTCCAGCCGAAAATGTGTGCAGTTTATGATTAAGATGCTTATGCATTGAAACGCGTCAGGCAGAAAAATACCTCGTGGGTGGTCGAGGAAAGAAAGAATGCAGACCGGATGGTCGACTTCAAGCTGAGTGCCTTCCTAAAGCTTTCGGGCACTTTGTTTACTTATATATATCTATATATATTCACTGAAAAAACCATAGGTTTCAGGCACGTTATAGTTAGGAATTAGCATTTAAAAAAACCTTAGAAATTCACTGACGAAACCATAGGTTTCAGGGGCGTTATCGTTGGCTGGACTTTTCACTTGTACAAAACCATTGAAATTCCGCCGTTATAGTTATTTCAGCTAACTATAATTCGCGCGCTCGCAATGCACTGCTGATGACGTCACACATTACATCACTCATGACATGGTCAGTGACATCACTGATGACATCTCAAATGACATCACTGATGACATCACTGATGACATCATCCAGTGAATGTGTGGTTTTCTGAAAATTACATATGTTTTCTATATGTATATCTCAAGGTCGATGGAAGAATAAATGGGTATATAAGTGTCTAAATGGATGATTTGTTTTTGAAAAATTGATTGTATAACTGACTGATTAAGTGTATCTTAGTGAATACATGGCTTAGTGAGTAATGTTTAAATATGTAAATATCTGTATCAGTCTCTCACTTTGTGTATAAGTGGCTGCATGGGTTGGCGAATAGCTACATGAGTGTCTATATAGGTTATTAGTTGTTTTTTTGAGTATCAGTATGAGTGTCTGAGTGTCTGTGTGGTTCAGTGGGGGTATTACGTAGTGCATAGGTGCATGAATGAGTGACTCACTGTTTGTATGTGTAGAAGACAGCATGTGTGCAGGACTGTATGGGTGGATGAGTGTGTGCATGGGTGTGGTAGTGAGTGAATGACTGTCTCAATGAGTAACTACATATGTTTTAAACTGGTATATGTGACTATTGGTGTATATAAGTGAGTATATGTGAGAGTGAGATATTGGAAGAGTTCCTGTATGAATAAGTATGTGTTTCTACAAGTGATTGTTTAAAAGACAAAGGGCCTCATGTAGGTAGCCAAATACCGGTCGGTAACGGCCGATTTTCGGTAAATATGCCGTTACCGACCGGTATTCAGACAAGTGAGATGTAGGAGTCCAAAAACCAATTTTCGGTAAATATGAGGCGGTAAATACCGATTCATATTTACCGAATTCCAAAATACCGATTCAGAGTTACCGAATACATAATTAACGAATCGGTAAATATGAAGTGGTAAATATGAAGTGGTAAAAATGAAAATGACATGTAGGAGCACTCGGTAATTAAGAAATCCAAGAAAATCGGTAAATTAGAGTCGGTAATTAACACGGATTGAAAGCAGGTGGTAACCATCAACAATGCATATAAGCAATCCCAAAATGCTACTGCGTGGACAACATGGCCGCAATGTACGTCATTGCAAGGCGCCTACGTCTACAGGCAGCAGGACTGAGGGTGTGGCGACGGGAGGAACAAATCTACAGACAGCGCATCACACTATTCCAGCTGACTGATGCAGAGATACATGAGAGGTACAGGCTAGACCCCGAAACCATCATGGACTTAATCAGGGACCTACAGCCACTCCTGGACCAGCCAATAAGAAGGGCGCACGCCATACCCCCACATGTGCAGGTGCTCTGCAGCCTACATCTGCTGGCATCCGGCAGTTATCAGGTGGTGATAGCTGCGGTGGGTGGGGTATCCCAGAGTTGCCTGTCACGTTTCTTCAGGAAGTTCCTGGATGCCATGATGCAGAGAATGCACCACTACATAAGCTTCCCAAACACACAGGCTGCACTGCAGAAAACAAAAACAGACTTTTATCACATGGCACAGTTCCCCCATGTCATCGGCTGTATTGATGGTACACACATCCCAATCTGTCCACCAGCTGATACAGAGCACATCTACAGGAACAGGAAGTCCACCCACTCCATCAATGTGCAGGTGATCTGTGATGCAGGGAACATCATCACAGATATTGTTGCAAAGTTTCCTGGGAGCACCCACGACTCTTACATCTTCCAGAATAGTGGGATCTACACACGACTGAGTGCCGGAGAATTCGGAGAGGGATACCTGCTAGGTAAGTAACAGTGACGCCCCCTGAAACCTGCAAATCATAGTGTATAGAGGCATGTTACTGATGGTTCCCTTTTACTCATCCAGGCGACAGTGCATATGCATGCCGGTCATTCATCCTCACTCCCTACCTACACCCAGCAACCCAGAGTGAGAGACGATACAACGTGGCACACAAAACAACACGCAATGTGGTGGAGCGCACGTTTGGACTACTGAAGAGCAGGTTCCGCTGCCTGCACAAGAGCGGAGGCGCACGCCAGTACAAACCCATCACCTGCTGCAAGATTATTGCCACTTGTGCAATGCTGCACAACCTTGCCACGAAAAAAGGTACAGATGTGGAACTGACATATTTTGAGGACAACGAGGATGAGTCAGGCCAGCCAGAGGGCAACGCAGCTAGAGTGCCAACTGCAATCGATGGGAGAGAGAGACGGGCAGATATCACATGCAACTATTTCTGAGTAAGTAAGGGGACACAGCGAGTTGTGAGAAGTCCTGACGTAGTTTTAATGTGGCACCACGCCATGAACAGGCCAATCTGGCAATATACCATCTATACAAGGAGTATGTCCAGGGTTACGTCACCCAATGGGAAGTGGCTAAGCAGGGCTACATCAATGTTTGCTCATACGCGCTGCAGTGGTGGATTGCACGGCCTGTGCATCCTCACTAGAGCCAACCCCAAGCCGCCTGCTGCTCCTGCGTGCTTCTGGGACGGGGGGTGTGATGCTGCTGCTGGTGTCGATGCTCTCCGCAGCATCCCCTGCAGCAGTTGTCGACGCCTGACTAGTCAATAGCACCCCTAGTGCACTTGTCACCTGCACCATCCCCCGAGACAGGTCGCTGCAGCACTGTGTTAGGCCCTCCTGCATCGTCACAGAGCGCCGGCACAGTAGAGAAGTCGCAGTTGCCAGACGGTTGAGTGCCCTGCTGGTAGTGTCCCTTCTCTGGCGTTCCCGGCGCCGTGCTTCGATGTCAGCATCTAATTTGCTGCACAACTGCTGGATTGACTGGGACATGTCCCGAATGCCCGCAGCCATGCCGCTAATGTTGGTGTCCATGTTGACTAATGTTGTCTTCATCACCCGCATGTGCCTCTGGACTGACATGACTGCCTTTGATTGCAGGCGCTGTTGCTTCAACATTTGGCCCTCGAGCCCCAAGAAGACACCATGGCCGTCAGTGGGTGCTGGTGGACTCTGGACATGCGACCTGCGGCGCCCTCTTGCTTCCGTCTGTGCTGCCTGTGAGGTGTGGGGCACAGTGGCATGGCTCCCTTCCTGGGGCCCGGTGCGGTCTTCTGGGCCCATGCTGTCGTCTGACGAGGTGTCTAAGGCTCGTAGCCTGGCTGCTGGACGCCTCCTCATTCTCACACCTGCAAGCGGAGATGTGGCCGGTGATTCGAACATGAGTGGCGATGCTGGCTCTGGTGGTGGTGATGCTGGCTCTCGGTGAGGTGATGCTGGCTCTGTGTGCGGCGAGGCTGGCTGTGTTGGTGGTGCGGCTGCCAGTGGGCCTGCTCCCTGGTCTGAACTGGTGCTGGCTAGAGGTGATATATGTGGCCGGTGTGCCGTCTCTCCAGCAGCATGCCCTGTCCTGCATGATGTCACATCGGTGGACAGAAATACAACATTGGCTCAGTGTCCCCGAAGGGCTGCATTGCAAGCGTCACAATAAATCATTTCACATTCCAATGTGTCCCCTGTCTCCTTGTGCCTCGAGTGCGTGACATGCCTTGTTGCCCTGTAACATTTACGTCATGGTTAGTGTTGCCCTGACTACATCTCCCGGAATGCATTGCCTGTCTGCACTGACACGTGTGGACTGCAGTGTGATTCTCGTTTCACAATGGGGGATGTGGGATAGGGGTAGGGGGGGCTACATTGCTGTGCTTTCGTCTTACCTTGGTGTGTTGCGGCTCTGGCAGAGCTGTCGGCGTCCCCAAGACCCACGACGCTCTCTTGCTCGATTGTGGCCGCCACCAGCTCCTCCAGTTCGGTGAGGGCAGGTGCCCTGTTGGTTCCACCTCCGGTCTGGCTGGCCTCCTTCTGGATGTCGCCCATCTTCCTCTTGGTTACAATCCTGAGGTCATACCAGCGCTTTTTGAGGACCTCAATGTCCCTGTGGGTCACTCCCACAGCATTGACCTGCGCCTGGATGGCCAGCCATATGTTGCGCTTTTCCGCCTCAGGCACTTGCAGGGATTGCCTTCCAAACAGCTTCTGGTGCTGCTTCACCACCTCCTCCACCAGCACCTGGAGTTCCTTGGGGCTAAATTTCAGCTTCCTCCTCCTTTCCCCTCCGTCTTTCTGTGTTCTCTGGCTGGACATGCTGTTCGTTTACCCGCTCGCACATGCAACGGCTCCCTGCCTCTCCTCTGCACTCCAAGCTTCTCCAGGGTCGGCTAATTATGTACACCTGCCTGGGTGTGGCCACTTCGGCTGATTATGTACACCTGCCTGGGTGTGGGCACTTCCTGGTTGGGTGGGCTGTCGTTGCACTGGATTAGCTGTTTCGTCAAGTCATGTGATTTGATTTACCGAATCCGTACATACCGATTCGGTATTTTCCGAATCGGTAAATACCACCTCGGTATTTACCGATTCGGTGAATAACACCTCGGTATTTACCGAATCGGTAAATACCACCTCGGTATTTACCGATTCGGTGAATTCCTATTCGTGATTACCGAATGTTACCGAATCGGTAACTGTTACCGAATTTTTACCTACATATAACTTACCGATTCTAATTTACCGATTCGGTACGGCTCGGTATTTATGAACCGGTAAAATTTATTTACCTACATGAGGCCCATAGTATGTGTAAGTTTCTGTAGAAGTAAGTGTGGTGGTGTGTGTATAACTGTATATGCAAGTAAATGGATGTTTGATTCTTTATTAGCATGAGTGACTATGTGTGTGAGTAACTCTATGGATGAGTGGTGTTGTGTAACAGGATGTATAAGTGTATGAGTACATATGATGAGTGAGTGCATGTATGAGTGACTGTATAGGACTGTTGGTGAATGCGTGGATGTGTATGTGGATCTTAGAATTACTGAATAGGTTGTTGTAACTGGTATTGGTATGTCCATTGTTTTGAAAATTTTAGTTTCTATTTTTGAATGTGTGTATCAAAGGTTATATTAGAGGGAGAGGAGGTCTGCCACTCTATCACAAGGATGATGTCATGAGTGATGTCATGAGTGATGTCATTTGAGATGTCAACAGTGATGTCATGAGTGATGTCACTGACCATGTCATGAGTGATGTAATATGTGATGTCATCAGCAGTGCATTGCGGGCGCGCGAGTTATAGTTAGCTGAACTAACTATAACGGGAGAATTTCAATGGTTTTGTACGAGTGAAAAGTCCAGCTAACGATAACGCCCCTGAAACCTATGGTTTCTTCAGTGAATTTCTAAGGTTTTTTAAATGCTAATTCCTAACTATAACATGCCTGAAACCTATGGTTTTTTCAGTGAATTTCAAAGGTTTTTTTAAATGCTAATTTCTAACTATGCCTACAGAGATAGGACATGTGAAGAAAGAAGAAAAACGCACAGAAAGAAAAAAACGAAATGCAGAAAGAATCAACAGAAGTCCTCAAAGACGTAGAAAAGTGCAGGAAGAAGGATAATGTGCAGAAAAAACAAACAGAAGAGCAGAAAGAAGCCTTATTGCAAAATCATCCTGTACCCTCAACTTTTTCAGACGGATACTGGTGGTAACTGAGTCTGACTAACCAGTCCTAGAGCCAGTGCTATGTTAAAAGGCACTCAGAATACAGTGAAAACACCTACATACACTAGGGAACACTATGCATTGGGGTCCCCCTGTGATTAGCATGATCTCTTCTGTAAGCCCCTAGTATATAATAGGGCAGGGGATTAAAACTACCTCTTAAAACGCGCCACAGGGCGTGTTTGCACACGTCACCTCAGGCCCCGTCCATTCCCTTCCCCACTGTGTGAACACGCCCTGTGGCCGTTTTAAGTTGGGAGATTAAGTCCCTTTGAATCCTGAGGGTCCCTAGGATCCAACTAGACCACTAGGTACCTCCGGTAAGCACCACAGAGCTGCGTTGCAGAGAGATGTAAAAAGGGGCAGGGCCTAGACCACCTCTCTGCAGCGCAGTGGCGCTTACTGGAAGCACCTGGTGGGCTAGTTGGCCCCCAGGGTCCCTCAGGATTGAAGGGGAATTATTTCCCCAACTTAAAACGCCCCACAGGGCGTGTTTGCACACGTTAACTCAGGCCCCGTCCCCTCCCTTCACCACTGTGTAAACACGCCCTGTGGCCATTTTTAGTTGGGAGATTAAGTTCATTTGAATCCTGAGGGTCCCTAGGGTCCAACTAGCCCACTAGGTACCTCGAGTAAGTGCCACAGAGCTGCGTTGCAGAGAGGTGTAAAAAGTGGCACGGCCTGGACCACCTCTTTGCAACGCAGCTCAGTGGTGCTTTCTGGAAGCACCTGGTGGGCTAGTTAGCCCCCAGGGGCCCTCAGGATTGAAGGGGAATTATTTACCCAACTTAAAACGTGCCATAGGGTTTGTTTGCACATGTCACCTCAGGCCACGTCCCCTCCCTTCCCCACTGTGTAAACACGCCCTGTGGCCGTTTTAAGTTGGCAGATTAAGTCCCCTTGAATCCTGAGGGTCCCTAGGGGCAAAATTGCCCACTAGGTACATCCAGTAAGCACCATTGCAGAGAGGTGTAAAAAGGGGCACGGCCTGCACCACCTCTCTGCATAGCAGAGCAGTGGCGCTTACTGGAAGCACCCGGTGGGCTAGTTGGCCCCCATGGTCCCTCAGGATTGAAAGGGAATTATTTCCTCAACTTAAAACGTGCCACAGGGTGTGTTTGCACGTGTCACCTCAGGTCCCGTCCCCTCCCTTCACCACTGTGTAAACACGCCCTGTGGCTGTTCTAAGTTGAGAGATTAAGTCCCCTTGAATCCTAAGGGTCCCTAGGGTCAAACTAGCCCACTAGGTACCTCCAGTAAGCGCTACAGAGCTGTGTTGCATGGAGGTGTAAAAAGGGGCGTGGCCTCAGAACACCTGTCTGCAACGCAGCTCCCTGGCGCATACTGGAGATACCTGTTGGGCTAGTTGGCCCTCAGGGACCCGCAGTATTGAAGGGGAATTAATTCCCCAACTTACAACTGGCCAGGGGGCGCGTTTGCAGAGTGCTGCAAGGAGGGGGCGTGGCCTCCGGCGCGATGACGGTCTTTTATTTATTTTATTTTTTTAAGAAGGAGGGCTGTGTGGCCCCCCTTCTTTTTCTAATTTATTGACCCTGGGGACCCCATCCCCCAGGGCCTGCACCCTAATTTTTTTTGTTAAAAAAACTAAATTTGGAAGGGGGCACGTGGCCCCCCTCCCAAGGCCTTAATCGGCCCCGGGGACCCCAACCCCCGGGTCATGGCCGTTATTTTTTTCTATTCTTTAGGAGGGGGGCTGCGTTGTCCCCCTCCTCAGGCCACTTATGGCCCGGGGCTGGCCTTTGTTTTTTACTATTTAAAAAATATATATATTTATAGAAACACCTAGGACATGCTGGACAAACCATATGTACCTATCACCATGACGATTTGCGTGATATTCATTAAAAGGCGACTATGGATACAATGAATCCACGTGGAATGTATTTACACCGCTAGTGAAGCTCTGACGTGTCTGACGCCCTACCGTGCCTAATCCCGGCACCCCCGCCGGTGAGTACTCTCCAAGTAGACACCCTTGTAATTTATTTATACAAACATGGGTATCTATTGACGGGCACATGTAAAACACACGCACACCAAGCCATTCAAAGGGGATTTGAGAAAAATTCGACCAAACTATGCAAGAAACCCCCCTCACGGTTAATAAAACACACATCCACCGCCGAATGTGTAATACTTTTTATTTTACACTCTGGAAAGGAGACGAACCTCACTTGAGAGTCACAGCGTGCTCCTGGCTGAGCCCAATGCTGTGTTACACCCACCAGTGCCCGCCGAGTGCCACACACCTCTGTGTTGTATTCCACCAGCTAGTACGTATGCTATGACACTCTCTAGCCCATGTGCACTGTAACACCACCCCGTGAATATGTCATGCCACACTTGCCTTCGCACGGGTTATATTGCCCCATCTAACGTGCCTTCCTCGATGCCTATGTTATAACGCACAGCGCTATGCCATACATGTTACAATCTGGGATCCATATCTTTGTCACAGTGCATATGCAACGGTACACTCCCCAGCACATATTTTATATTACAACTTTAGAGACAAGTTAGGTTACACAACACTGCCCTGTGCATATTACACTCCAAGGCGCATATCGCATAGCACGCGCTAGTGCCTGTGCTATCTCGCGCTCTCCAATGAATCTGTCATTGCGCACAATGTATTGCATATTATATTTCACGCCCCGGTTCATCTTATATCACACTTTTTGGTGCATAGTTTATACCATATACTATATCTAGTTTTCATTTTCAATCGTGCTCTCAGGTCTATGTTCTATATAACACTGCTTCCACCTACCCTTTTCACGGGCATTACATTTTGCAATGGGGGGGTGGAGGGTCAGGGTGTGTTTCTGCCAAGTGAGCCCGGAGTCACAGTCACAAACGTCCTCTTCTTCCTGAATAAAAGTGAGATTATGCTGCATACTTGTTCATATTTTAAGTAGTTCGAAAAGACACACATTTTAAAAACTATAAAGTTCCTAATACCCACCTTCTCTAAACAGTTAGCTTGTTGCCCCATCCACCTCCTCCCTATCCTCTGTTGTCTGAATTGATGGACTAGCCTCCTCCCTCCTGACATGCATGGTCTGATGTGCTGCCACTGCCCTTCATTTAGCATGATGTACCAGTCCACTCCTCCTGCCCTCCATTGCCCAATTCTATGGCCCATCATTGACCTCCTGCTTAGCCTCTGTGCTTAGCTTGCTGCCCCTATTCTCTATACTGGAAAGAGAGTGTCTTGGTGAATTTATAAGTGTTTGGGTGTTGGCACAGTGAATGGATTAGTACATGCTGTTGAATGGGTCTCTAGAGGACTGCAAAGGAAGTGACAGGATATTTCCTGGAAGTGTATGGATACTGACTAGGGAATTGAAGGTGTAAAAGACAAGTGTATAGTTTGTTAGAACACTACATGCATACAGCATAGACATTTGAAGCAGTCTATTTGGTACGTAGAAACTGACTAAATAATCAGACTACTTCAAGGACAGTGCTTAGATAAAACTTTTAAATTTTCAGTTCTGCCACAGTGAACAGAATAGTACATGGTACTGCACCTTAGTGTCAAACCTTGACTCATTTTATCAATGCATAAGCAAAGACTAGCTTCTAATGATACTAAAACTTGACAACATGAGAGGTTTTAAATTAGTTATCTGTCAGCAAATACACAATGTTACCAAATGCCTCTCTCACAGTGGTTCTCAAATGCACACAGACTCAGTGTGATTTTAGACAAGCAACACTATCCTAGGAGTTTAACAAAACTCATTCACTACTGTGGAAGGGGTAAGGGGACTGCACACAATCTACATATTTAAGTACAGCACATCAGTGTCAAGGCATGACTCATTTAATCAACATATAAGCAAAGACTGGATTCTAATGCTACTAAAACTACACAACATGACAGATTTTAAAACAGTTATCTGTCAGCAAATACATGATGTTACCAAATGATTCTCTCACACTGATCCCAAATACACACTAACTCACAGTGTGATTCTAGACAAGCACCACTATCCCTATGAGTTTACCAAAATTCATTCACTACAGTGCAAGTGGTAAGGGAACTGCACACAATCTACATATTTCAGGACTGCACTTTTGTGTCAAAGCCTGACTCATTTAATCAAAGCATAAACAAAGACTGGCTTCTAATGCTACTAAAACTTGACAACATGACCGGTTTTAAAACAGTTATCTGTCAGCAAATACACAATATTACCAAATGCTTCTCTCACAATCCTTACCCAAATGCACACAGACTCAGAGTGTGATTTTAGACAATCAACACTATCCTAGGAGTTTGCCAAAACTCATTCACTAGTCTAGAAGAGTTAATGGTACTGACCACAATCTACATATTTAAGTATAGCACATCAGTGTCAAAGCATGACTCATTTAATCAACGCATAAGCAAAGACTGGATTCTAATGCTACTAAAACTTCATAACATGACAGGTTTAAAAAAAGTTATCTATAAGCAAATACATGATATCACCAAATGCTTCTCTCACACTGATCCCAAATACACACTAACTCACACTGATTCTAGACATGCACCACTATCCCTAAGAGTTTACCAAAACTCATTCACTACAGTGCAACTGGTAAGGGAACTGCACACAATCTACATATTTCAGGACTGCACTTTTCTGTCAAAGCATGACTCATTTAATCAAATCATAAGCCATAACTGTCTTCTAATGCTACTAAAACTTCACAACATGACAAGTTAAAACAGTTATCTGTCAGCAAATACACAATGTCACCAAATGCTTCTCTCACAGTGGTTCCCAAATGCACACAGACTCACTGTGTGATTCTAGACAAACAACACTATCCCTTGCACTATATCAAAACACATTTCTTCATCTAGAAGTATTACTACATTTTAGTATAGAAACATAACATAACTCATTTGACAAATTCATAAACAATGACTGGTTTCTAATTCTACCAAAATATAAAAACTGCACAGTTATCTGTTTACAAACACATGAAAAACACAAATGCTTATCACAGAATGGTTTCTACATGCACACACATTGTAGAGAAAAAAAGTACTCCCTAAAACTTTAGCAGGAAAAATACATGAGTCTGATTAAAATCAAAATAGTCTACATACATCCCCTCACAATTAAATAACTCATCTTTCAAGTTCTTTTGTAGATTAAGAAGTATATAAATCACTCACCATATTTTCTTTTACAGAATCTCTGCACTGTGCACCTCTCAGCAAAAGCAAAGAATGAAAAAGTTTCCCTTTCATTTTCCACACATATACATGTAAACATCAAATCACAATTCTTCGCACATAAACTCAAACACACATTTCTATTGGTTAAACATTTCAAACCTTTCAAACTGAAATACATTTCAACCCTTCCCCCAATCTGCCTTCTGCCTGTTACCATAGAAACAGGTCATGGAACACTGCACTGAGCTCACAGGTCACAAAGTCTTCACACAATGTTCCTACACAAGACAGAAACTGTGCTTGACTTTTCAACATATCAGCTTATTATATATTATGTTCTTTACAATCTGTTTTTGTTAACCAATAACAATCATACCTTTAAAAAACAGAAATATACACCCTACCTTTCAGTGTAGAAAGTTGTCATACAACCAATGATTTTTTGTCGTGGATCCGCGCACCCACCGCAAGAGGACCCGTGCATCCAATGCGATAGGATGCGCGCACCATGCGTGCATTTCGCTGTTTTTTTTTTTTAAAGGGGGTCCTTCTGGGACCCCCTAAGCACCTCTAGAGGGTCAGAGTATTTCCACTCTGCCCCCTTTATATGTTTTACACACTTATTCCCCTTGCATCTTCAGCCTCGCTTCTACCGAGGCAGAAAATGGCCGCCAACAGTTCCTGGTTTTGAATGTAGAAAGACACTCGACAGCCAATTAGCATTCAGCGCGCGATCGGGAAGGTGCGCGCTCGGTTCAGGGAGGGTGCGTGCTCGGTTCGGGAAGGGTGCGCATACGGTGTGGGTACGGTCCGCGGACCCTCCGCGGCCATAGATATCACTAACTTTTTTACCCTAATTTTCTCAGGAACTACTGAACAGATTCACACCATATATGCAAAAGGCACGAGTCCGAACTGAGGACTACCTCTTTGCCAAATTTAGTGTCATTCCGTTCAGCGGTTCGGGCTGTAGCTGCGACAACAGATCCTATGGGAAATTGCATGGGGAAAACGCGTTTTGGGACCACCCTTTTTTCTTGGCCCCCACTTGATGGATCACTGCAAAACTTTCAGGGTAGGAGCGGAGCGGAGCTGGCCAAAAGTTTGGAAAATTTCACGAGGATTCGTCAACCGGCGCCAACGTTATTCCAAATAGAATGTTGCGGATTTCCTATGGAAAATAGGTCCTAACTATAACTATCTACAGGCGACCGCCAGTAGATAATATATATATATATATATATAGTGCTGCTTGAAGTATGGACACCCCATGAGCCTGGATTTAAAATGCGGCGGTCCAGTCGCGAAGCAAGCACCACCCCGGGACTGAGGGGGCCACGGGTCTTAACCAGGACCCAACAGTGGAGCGCGATTTGTGGATTGAGCAGAGCACCCCCCTTGGGGCTTAAGGCGAACTTGCGATGGCATCTATCACAAGAGGCATCCATCTGTGGATTTAAACGGACTACATATCCCAGAACACCGAGACATACAAGCTCATTTAGAGCAGCTGCATACCAGCGTATGATTGGGTATGAATGAGGGGGTGTGGCCGGACTGCCTCTTTCAACCTATATGCCTTTGAAGAAGTTGCTTAACGAAACGCGTCAGGCTTTTGGTTGTGTGCCGGCGAGAATACCGAGGAAAGCTGCCTGTATACCAATAAAGCTTTGTAATGGGGACAAGCTAAACCGCGTTCGAGTGCTGCTTGAAGTATGGACACCCCATGAGCCTGGATTTAAAACGCGGCGGTCCAGTCGCGAAGCAAGCACCACCCCGGGACTGAGGGGGCCACGGGTCTTAACCAGGACCCAACAGTGGAGCGCGATTTGTGGATTGAGCAGAGCACCTCCCTTGGGGCTTAAGGCGAACTTGCGATGGCATCTATCACAAGAGGCATCCATCTGTGGATTTAAACGGACTACATATCCCAGAACACCGAGACATACAAGCTCATTCAGAGCAGCTGCATACCAGCGTATGATTGGGTATAAATGAGGGGGTGTGGCCGGACTGCCTCTTTCAACCTATATGCCTTTGAAGAAGTTGCTTAACGAAACGCGTCAGGCTTTTGGTTGTGTGCCGGCGAGAATACCGAGGAAAGCTGCCTGTATACCAATAAAGCTTTGTAATGGGGACAAGCTAAACCGCGTTCGAGTGCTGCTTGAAGTATGGACACCCCATGAGCCTGGATATATATATATATATATACATATATATATATATATATATATATTACTTCTCCGTGCTTCAGTTACAGCCGCCGCTGCTACTGATCAGAGGGTGCGTCGTCGTAAGCGGACCACCCAAGCAAGGTCCGGTAATACGAAAGGATACCTCGGGAACCAAGGAATGACGACGACGCGTTCTGGCCAAATTTAATTTATTTCAGTCAGCTGGTAGGACTCGTTTCGCCTGTCCAGCAGGCTTGATCACTAACAACTTTGTTATTCAAAATCAACCATTTTTAAATAAATAAACGTGCTCGTGACACGTCACATGACATGACTACCCAAACAGTGCATTGAAAGAAAGACTGGTAGTTTTTACAATCTGACCTGATAAAAAAACGTACCCTTCATTGCACCACAAAGATTTTTCTACTTCGCTTTGCGCTTATTTGCCTTACACACAAGCCTTGTCAAAAATATTCCATCGAGACGTTTCCTGAGGTAATTTTATCACAGAAAACAAAAATTGACAACACGCTTCTGTATTAATTCATATATTGGTTTGGGAGTTAAGAATATATGTAAACAAGCAAATGTATTTCTATATAGGCCACTGAAAACATTATCGCCTTCTGTCCCATAACTCTATACTTGTGTTATTAAAAACCATATATAAATCAAACCCAAGTGGGTCTATTGACACATTGTGTGCAATTGAACCAAAAAGACGTGCAAACAAATAGTGCAAATTGAGTGTTGATGTTATCTCGCCCAAGTGGGCCACCTCTCATTTTTCGCAATTAATACCAGTTTTCAATTTCTCGTGCTTTAAACCCTGTGAAAAAATAAATAAACTGAAAATTTTTTAAAAACGGTTAAAACAAATGTAAGGTGGCTGCCTTCTTTTTCTCCATAATGGGGTGGATACCTATACCTGATCTTGGTACTATAAATGTATGATCAAATCTTCTTCCATATTTAATCCTTCTGAAGTGCGTGTGTTCAAATCTAAGATGTAACAAGACTCAAGTTTCCTAAGCTTTTTTTCTCGATGGCCACCTCTGACATTCGGTGGAGTACAGTCAATTACAAAGTATGTTAAACCTTGTGCATTTTTTTCATGGTGTGTTTCGAAGTGGCGCGCCACTGGGTAAGTCCTGTCCCCATTCCGTATTGCCCTAAGGTGTTGTAGCACCCTTTTATGAACTGGATGTACTGCCTACGTACCTCAGGCCACAAGGGCACTAAAGGACGTAGACTGCATAATCAGTTTTACAGGAGAAACATCCTTTGATCTTTTTCTCTCTTTTGGAAAGTCTCAGTGCATATGACGATGTATTTTTGCCATATCCGCAGGCCTCGCATTTGGCACATTTTATAAATCCTTGTCTACGTTTCAGCCATGATGTTGCATGGCTGCCTTGTTGGTTCTTAGAGATCATATTGCTGACTAACATTTGTTTAAGAGAACGTGCTTTTTAAAGGTTATTGCAGGTCTTTTCTGTACTAATTTTCCTAATAGCGGATCATTGCGTATTAGGTGCCAATGTTTGGAAAGAATATTCCTCACTTTCCCATGTTGGCGATTCACTATCTATGTCAAGGACTCCAAACTGCATACTATGCTCTATAGGAAACCAACAGCAGGAAACACGTTGCTTCATGCAACCAGTTTCCACCCCTATAATTTGAAAAAAAGTATCCCGTATGGAGAGTGTTTGAGGACAATACGGAATTGCAGTGAGCAGAAAACCTTAAACAATGAATTAAATAGTTTGAAAAATCGTTTTAAAGCAAGTGGTTATACAGAGGAGACTGTTCAATCTGTCATTAGTAAAGCAAAGAAAAGACCCAGGGAAGATATCATCTTCTAGCAAAGTCAGAGTAAAATGAAACAAGAAACAGCTCAGGCGAATCAAGCCAGAATGATCACCTCTTTTAATCACCAACATGGGAAAGTGAGGAATATTCTTTCCAAACATTGGCATCTAATGGCTAATATGCAATGATTACTAATTATTGTGCTAGGGCTCTTCGATGCAAAGGGTTCATAATTCATGTTGCCAATAATCCACATGTTAATCACCAAATGCAGATATTTTTACCATGTTTTTTTGTACCATAGAACATTTAAAACAAACAAAGAACTGAGGTAAAGTGATCACCTTAAGTTTTCTCTAGCTCAAAAATGATCCCTTTTTATCTAGCAAAACAGCGTCAATCCTTTCTCTACCTCAAAATATTTGGTAGATTATGTCTGTTAAAGCAGTGTCACTCCTTTTTAGGTCGAGCCTAGCAGCGCGCATGCACTGCTCTGCGAGGCTTCTTTAGCTACTCCTTGTGGGTCTGACTCCTCCCACACATATGATTGGCTTTAGCATTTGTCTTTCAAGAATGAAAGTACGCAAATGGCTAAAGGTGGGTGCATGTCCCACCTCTTCTGAAAAGGTTCAATCCCACAGCCTTTTGCCCCGGGAGCAAGCAGGGGCACCCACGGCGGCAGCTGCGGTGTCGAGACACGTGAGCCTAATGACCAGCTGCAAAAATCAGAAACCAAACTTTAAAATCCCGACTCCCTCAACTGGCCACACTGCCTGACCCTGGGGGTAAATACTTAATCTTGTAAGGCTCACTTGCACTCTGTAAACGGGGAGATAATTTTAATCTCGGCTTCCGCTTTTGCCCACATCGGAGTCACCCCGAGCACAGCGCATGTGAATACTAAATGTGCTCTTGTGGTGGGTGAAGATCTCTTCTCTAATCCCGGCTTTGCCTCTTAACTGTGTTCAATGATCTTGGACAATTCTTGTCACCTCAAATGGGCTGGTATGTGTTCGCGCTTGTATTAAGCAGCATTTGAAAGCGTGCTCCTTTACAGAAGAGTCCACTTCAAAGAACAAACCTCACTGAACCTGACCAAATGTTCACCATGTATTAGTAATTTTTGTATGGCGCAGTTAGGAGAAGACAGAACACAAGCTCATG
Source organism: Triturus cristatus (assembly GCF_964204655.1). Taxonomy (NCBI): domain Eukaryota; kingdom Metazoa; phylum Chordata; class Amphibia; order Caudata; family Salamandridae; genus Triturus; species Triturus cristatus. The sequence continues at coordinate 135,744,803 of NC_140589.1, read as the reverse complement.
CACATCAAGTGGGGATTACACAAATATATGTCTCATTGTTAGGCACAAGGAGATTAAGTGATTTGTCTGGAATCACAATGTGTTGTTCCAAGAGCACAGCTAGTATTCGAGCCTAGGCCACGAAGTTTCAATTTCTGCAGCTCTAGCCACTAGGCCACATCTCCTCCCATTTAGAACATTGGCAGTTACACTTAGGGGGCTAGTTGAATTATTCCAGGCACTTTATTCATTCATTCATCCATTCACTCACTCCGTGGAACAGGATGGTTGGCAGACAGTCTGGAGACTCCTACAGGCCCAGAGAGACTGATGCTGCTAGTGTGACTGGTTCCTTGCAGTGAGACATGGCTGCAGCCATGGCTTCCGGAGAGACATGTCCCTGTGCAGAGAGGCCTGTACACCAGTGAAGCACGAGTGTACAAACTTCCTTTGAACAGATAGCTATCTGATACGGATAGAACTTGGCTCGCAGGGGGGAGGATGCCAAACCAAACGTGCGAAAAGTGCAGGATATTTTAGGAACATTGTTTTTAGATGACTACATAACACTAGAGTGAAGCAGCGCGTTGGAATATTTCGAGTTTTACTGGCACACCATCCCCATCCCCCCAAACAAGGTGTGCTATATCTGCTCCCCCTACCCTCTACTGTGGCTTTAGCCCCCATCTCACCCAATGCTGTGGCCTAAACCCTCCATCCCACCCACTGCTGTGGCTAAACCCTCCATCCCACTGTCTGTTTTAGGTATATCCCTCCCCCATCCTTCCTGTTTTGGATATATCCGCCCCCATTCTACCAATTCCATGGGTGAGTTTTCTGCTTGTATGCCACTCGTTACTTCTGTGCTAGTCTCTGGCAAAACACTTATAAGGTCCCAAAGGCGAGACCTATTGGCTATGCAAATGCTTGTTGTTGTGGACATTTGTTCTGCATCCTTTGCAGTTGTTTGCAACCCTGTGTGGTGCGTGACTTTGTCCAGGTCACACGCGCACCTTCGGTAATACCGTATGCATGAAATATGGGCCCCCAGCACCCTGCTTTTGTAGGAAAAGACAGACATAATTTTGGGTGAGGTGGGAAAGTCGCATACCTTGACCTGCCCCTATGAAAGGCGCCATCCTCAGGGACACTGGTTTCGACATGACTATTACTGGAGCAGGTGTGTGTTTCGGAGGTAAAGTGAATTTGCAGTCTTTTCTAGCTTTCTTGGAGGTACAGGGTCACCCGTTAATTACTCACTTGCCATGCCTAAGTTGTGATTCCCCATTTTTTTTAACAAACCCAAGAAAAATCTCTACTTTTACTCTGGACGAACATCTTTTAAATCCAGGATTGTTGCATTTGCAGTGGACTGGTCTCATGCATAGAGCATGACTTTTCCACTCCTTTATGGAGGCTGCTTTCAATTAGGACTCACATAAATATGTGATTTGCATATATTTGCCGCATACATTTAGGCGCAGCATTTTTACACCTTGAGAATGGGCTTTTACGTGGACAGTAAAGCAGGTGGCACAAGCAACATTCAGCTCATGTTCTTTTCAAATCACAACCGATATACTAGCTGCAGGCCAGTCAGCAGAAAGCTAGAGAAAAGCACATTATGTTGTCACATCACTGACACCAACACAGGCACCCTTGCACCATGCTGCAAGGGTGCTCATGTTGTTGTATTCCGCTTTAGGTGTCCGTATATAGGTTTTCCTGAATCATGTCCTTATATAGGCACAATTCTCATTGCCCTTATAAAGGCATAAGATCCAAGTCCTTATTTAGGCATTGGCCATGTTATCCAAATACAGGCATGGTCACCTACATTCGTCCACCCCAACGTCACAATGAGTTCTTAGAAACCAGACCCTTAAGCTGTTGGGAGTTTCCCTAGCCCAGGATTATTGATTTCTCCAAGAACTCATTTATTATGCATGAACCGCTATTCCTTATGGGTTCATTCCTGACGTCTTCCTTTGCCCAACTTTACGTCAATGCTAACATTCCAAAACACCTTCCAGGTATAAATATACCTTCCCTTGCCCAAGCAAGTACGGAGGACTTTGGAGGAGCTCGTATCCCGGCCTCAGGCACTGACAAGAGACGCTGTCATACCTGCTCGCAGAGAATCCATATTCCAGTGTTCTGACTCCCTTTGTGGGGTGTTAGAGTTTGAGACCCGGAAAGAGATTCCCACCTCTCTCATTCTCAAGGTATGGAACTGACTAGAACCTAGAGGGACTCTTGGCATACCAAACTATAGCATACCAAACTATAGCATACCATACTATAGAATACAGAACCTACTTCTTACCTTGTACTACACTTAGGTTAGGTACACTTGGGTAGAACTAGTTAGAGAAGCATCTTATGAGTACTTACATTTTAACTTGTATTATTGATGTATATTAATATGTGTCATAGCTAAAAGACAATGCTAGCTTAGTATTATTTCTTTCTACTGCTTATGCTGTACATAATATATCTTGAATACTGTCTTACGATTGTAACAGCTCATATCTCTTACACGAGAAACAAGACTGTTCAGTAAATCCTTTTTATTGAAATGACTGTCTATTCTTTCTGTGCAACTCTGAAGAAACTAAGCATGCACGATTAGCTGAGTGAAACTGTTATCTGTTGTTTCCACGATTCTGAGAGTGTTCCGATTCTAAAAGGTAAACAAAGTTGTCATGTTTAAGCGGTTGACAGAAACTACTCCCTTCCTGTTGTATTGCTATGTGCTTTTAAACTTTGGTGATCCACACCACTCACCGCATTTTTTAGAAGCTCCGCAGGGTCAACCGCTATTCCTGGGTTCACGGAGCTGACCGGACTCCTCCTTGGGACAGCCGCCATCTTGGGGCTACTAGGAGGAGGCGGTCTAGTGGTCAGAAAATCAGTATAAAATGACGACACAACAGCGCACGCTCAGCCGGCACGCCGCAGGCGTGCCGAAGGCGCGCCCAAGGCAAGCCCGTCTGCGCCCGTCCGCGCCACATCCAGCCCCAGGCCCGAAACCCCTGCCCAAGTTGACATCTTTCCCCTTACGCCTCCGCGCCTGAGCTACTCCTCTAAGGTGCTAAAGGAATATAGATTGGCATTCATGTCACGGACGTCATACAAAGCTGGTTGTCGGGAATCCTTCCCACACTATCTGGAAGGACCTGTATCATGCAAAGAGTGTACCTATAGCAGCATAACTAACATCATAACCAGCCCTAAACCGGAGGACGCGCCACCCACAAGCCGCCCAATCCCAATGTTTATACTATGCAATACCAGATCCTTAGCAAAACACCCTATTGAAGTTTGGGACATCATTAACTCATACTCTCCCAACCTGTGTTTCCTCACGGAAACCTGGCTGAATCCATCTAATCACCCTCAGATTAGTTTAGCGATCCCAGAAGGTTATAAGTGTATCCATCTAGATAGGCAGGGGAAAAAGGGGGGAGGAATCGCAATCGGGTTTAAAGAACACTTACAAGTCCAGTGGACAGCCACCGATCTTTCCCCCACACTTGAAGCCGGCTTCTTCAAGCTGAGCCTTTCGCCTATGGAAACCTGGAATGGAGCTCTGATCTACCGCCCTCCAGGCCCTAGGACCAATTTCGTAAATGAACTAATAGAATTGATCGCGCTTCACACATTAGCAGCTAGTAATTTTATCCTCCTCGGAGATTTCAACTTTCATGGAGAGGCCTCAGATAACCCAGATACCGACAATCTTCTAACAAGTCTAAAACAAATTGGCCTCTCCCTCCTCTCAAACTCCCCCACACATAGAGAAGGACACGCTCTTGATATGATCTTCTCTTCTGTGGTGGGTCTCTCTGCTTTACCCCCTCTCCCCCTAACATGGTCTTACCATTTTTTGGTCCCTTTCACCCTTCGACAACAGAGTCCCACCAATTCGATGAAACCAGAGCCTCGCTCTTCTCAAGGTCGAAGACCATGGAATAACTTATCGCTAGAAGCTTTTACAGCCGCTTACAACGCCCTACCCCCGGCCTCCCCTACTCCAGACGCAGACACGTCAGAGCTGTTGGAATCTTTTTTAACCAGACTCACCACCGTATTTGACACACTAATTCCTATAAAAAAGTTCGGCCTTGCCAAACAACGAAAATCTGACCCTTGGTACACTGAAGAACTTAGGATAGAAAAATCGAGGTGCAAAGGCTTGGAGAGGGCCTGGCTAACGAGTCACTCTCCTTCAGACCGCAGGATGTACAAACTCTCTCTGGCAAATTACCACCAAAACATAAAATCAGCCAGGAAAGCATTTATTTTAAAACAAATTGACCTTGCGTCCAATTCTGCAAAAACCCTGTTCACAATTGTCAAAGACTTCGTCAATCCTCAGGCATGTAAATTGCCTCAAATTGAGTCACAATCCCTATGTGACTCGCTAGCAACTTATTTTGAGGAAAAAATTAATCTGATCTACGCCAATCTTGTCCCCACACAATCCCACACCAACCCTCTTTCTACAAGCCATACTGAACTAGATCCTCAGCCTACGACTTGGCTCAGACAATTTACACCATTAACAGACTCAGAAGTACACTCCCTTCTGGCATCGGCGAAGTCTGGTTCACCCGATGATCTTTGCCCTCCTAGGGTCATGGCCCGTATTGCACCATGTTGTGCCCCGGAAGTCAGAGCGATTTTCAATAGCTCCATAGAATCAGGCACTATCCCTCCGAGTTGGAAGGAAGCTTTCGTACGCCCTTTATTGAAAAAACCCTCAGCAGACCCTCTTACGTTCGCAAACTACCGACCTGTATCTCTACTCCCGCTGCTGGTAAAATCCTTAGAAGCAGCCATAAACAAACAGCTGAGCCATTATCTTGAAGTGAATGAACATCTAGACCCTTCGCAATCCGGTTTCAGACCGGGCTTCAGCACCGAAACTGCAATTCTTGCGGTTACAGATTCCTTGAGGCTAGAAATGGATGCGGGAGGATCAGCCATTCTGGTGCTCTTAGATCTCTCCACGGCATTTGACACGGTATCGCATTACAAGCTGATAGAAAGACTGAGACACTGTGGCATTCAAGAACAAGCTTTGAAATGGCTCCAAAACTTCCTGGTAGAAAGAAACCAAACTACCATGCTAGGGCCATTCAGGTCAAACAAACATGGGCTGGATAAGGGGGTCCCTCAGGGGTCGTGCCTAAGTCCCACTCTGTTCAATCTCTATATGTCTCCACTAGCTAAAGTTGCTGAATCCTGTGGATTTGAAATTATTTCATACGCGGACGATACCCAACTTATTTTTAAAATCAACCCTAATGCACCGGATGAAAACCTACGTTTCGCAGCAGGAATGTCTGCCATCACTAAATGGATGACAGAGAATCTCCTTCAGCTGAACCCTAGTAAGACGGAGATCCTGCTAGTAGGCAAAGCCCCGCTCTCCTGGTCTACAGAATGGTGGCCTAAGGATCTGGGCATGGCCCCGATCCCGAAGGAAAGCGTGAAGAACCTGGGTTTCACACTCGACAAAACACTTTCCATGAAAGACCATATTGCCACTATTACTAGCTCCTGCTTCTACAGCCTGTGGTTGTTGAGAAAGCTGCTTCCGTATCTTCCCACCAAGCGCCGAAAAACGTTAGTACAGGCTATGGTGATATGCCGCCTCAATTACGGCAACGCACTGCTGGCCAAACTCGACTCTTCCCTGCTAAGGAAATTGCAAGTCATCCAGAATACGGCGGCCCGAATGATCCTTCATCGCCCGGCCGGCGCACCCTCAGCCCCCATCTTAGCTGAACTACATTGGCTTCCCATTATGAAGCGGTCCCAATTCAAGACCTGTTGTCTCACGTACAAGGGCCTAAACGGCCTGGGCCCCAAATACCTGGCTAATAAATTAACCAAGAAGACATCGATCTTAAATCTACGTTCCAACGCCATGGAATTGCTGAAAACTCCTAGAATTCGGCGGGCCCGCGCAGGGGCTAAGTCGTTTTCTTGTCTTGCGCCACGGTACTGGAATTTGCTTCCAATCACCATCCGGAAATGTCCTTCCTTTGCTGCATTTAAGAGGAAACTGAAAACCTTTTTATTCCTTGCTCCGTAATTGATAACGTGGAATCTCCTCCTCCCCCTGTCTTTTTCCGCCCTCAGAAACGATCAAAGCAAGCGCCGAGATGCCCCCGGGTGATTCGCGCGCTATAGAAAATTTTGTAACATAACAACAAGGAGTTTCTAGTGGCCTCTGAGTTAGCTGGTACAAAGTAATTAAATTTAATATACTCGAGAGGGGCATACCGACCTCAGTCCTATGTCAAACTTATAGGGTATATTATTTCAATGCGCAGAGCCTATTAGGGAAATAGGAACGCCACTACATGGCGCCCAATGTTTGGTAAGGCACTAATTTAACGCTAGATACTGAGTAACTCAGTTGTGCTTTTCTCAGAGAGCCTTGCTCACATACTCCATAAGACGTCTGGAGTGGATAAGGTTAAATATCCACCAAAGCTGAATAGGAAAAAATCCTATATATTAGCTGTTGGGTTTGTTCAACCTTGAAGGATACAGTGTTCCAAAAATATTGTGCACCTTATCTTTGCTTCCTTGAAACTTGTTCTACATTCTTCAAAAACAATGTCTCAGAATGGGGATAATGCTGAGACTGATCTAGTCATAGCAGCTTTTAATCTTACAGGTTTAAATGAAACCGATGAGGGTGTTACACACATCCCTCCAAACTTAAGAAGAGCCATCACTCTAAAACTTATAAAACATGGCCTTACACCAAGAGGTGGTAGAGCTGTTTTCGTGATAGAGGCACACAAATTCTATCAGACAGAGGTATCCTATTCATGGATTGTATTCCCAGAATTAAATCCAGTAACAAAAGTGTTTCACTTTTTTAAAGAAGATGAACCACCTGAGGAATATATTCCATTTGAGGATATTGAAATTCCACTCACATACCAGGAGCATAATCTCTGGTTTAAAGGCACCCTAAAACATCACAAAAACATTACCAGACTCGGTCCACTAGGTAGACCAGGAGCAACATGGCTGATTTTAGCCGGCTACACACCTCATCCTGACATAGAAGAGATGTCAGACGAGAAATTACTTACTCAACTACAAGAGTTAATAAAAATTTACAGACAATTAGTGAAATATGTCATGCGGACTTTCACAGTCCAACCACCAATGACCATTTCAAATCAAACCCCTCAACAGGGAAATACACTAAAAATTACTCCACAGACTTTACACGCAGTCGTGGTTAAAATACCCGCAAAACGTGAACAAATTCCATTCTGGATAGCTAAAAAAATTACTCAAATCGGAGCAGTATTTCCGAATACTAGCCCTTATGAGGAACACAGAATACTAACAATCTGTTCACCAATGGGGATCACACCACAACTGGAAGACTGCACCACTTGGGGCACAGTCTTTGCTGCCATCTATACTAAAACACATGGTGTTCCGTCAATTGCGGTAATACCTGATGTCCTGAAACGGATTCAAAACGAATACAGGGTAGAGTCTGCTCTGAATTTAGGTATGAAATTACTGAAAAACTTCGACCAAGTCTCAACAATAATATTATCTAATATTGAAGGGGAGGCAGCCTCAGTGGCGATCCGCCAACGCTTAAGGGAATTTGATGTAACATAACATCAATATGAACTGCCCAGAATAATAGAAAACTCTTATGCTGATTTAGGCAGGGACAGTTTGGGTGGAAAACCATTGAAGCCACAACTGTCTGAAGATCCTGCAAAGGACTCTATTAAACAAAATCCTACATCTTCTAAAAAGAAGTGGGAATCTAATAAACAAGATTCAAAAGAGAAACGTTTTCAATCCCGAGGTAGATCTCCTCAAAAGGAGCCCTCTGAAAGGAGGTATAACCTTAGGAATAGGGATAATTTGATAAAACCTGACTGGTATCAAGATACTGGTACACGTTCCTCTCGTACCTTTCAGACATTGTCACAGACATCAGAAATAAGAGGACGGTCAGATCACAAAGAAGAACGCGTGAAGTCCAAAGACAATCAACACGTTCAGAAAAATAATTCAAAACCTCAATTCACCAAAAAGAAGGTAGCAGGTCTGAAGATCAGACATGCCGAGAATACTGAGAACACAGCTCAAGAACGGAGAATGGGCTCAGACTATGCTGGACAGTGAAGCAGAAGTAACAATAGGTCGCCAGAACCTGAAGGAACTTCTGGAGATAGTGGACTTGACTGATTACATCACAGTAGAGACTGTAGACACCAGGGTTAGTACTCCACAAACGTTATATGAAATAACACTCCGGATGGAGGGAGACATACCAAGAAAAGTGAAAGCACTCTTTTGGGAGAAACTTTCAAGGGGTTTTGATATACTTCTAGCAGAACAGGACTGGCCACCAGAGTTTGTCGGGGAGTGCCCACATGGCGAGGACATCATTATGCCAGCCTTCTTCAACCATATTCCCAATTCACCTAAAATATACTTATGCCAGGAAATAGGCAGTAGCCCAGGCCCCAACATTATACAAAAATCATGTAGGATGGGATGAAGACTCACCTCATGACAAAATACAACTAAAAAATCAACCGACTGCACAAAGGCAGTATCCAATCAAGCAAGAAGCTAAAACATAGGTCAGGGAGATCTTAGATCAACTTGAATACCAAGGGGTGATTGAAACATGCACCTCCTCAATGAACAATCCTTTGTTTCCTGTATCCAAACCAGACAATACATATTGTCTAGTTTTGGATTACACACACTTGAACACTTGTTCCAAAACATTTGCAGTGCAAAATGCACATAGTGCAGCATTAATGAATAACATTGTGCGTAAAAAATATTAAACCACATTAGACATTTCAAACGGTTTCTTTTGTCAAAACATAGCACCTGAAAGCAGGTACTTAACAGCTTTCTCAATAATGGGGACCCAGGGTCAATTTTGTCGACTCTCAAAAGGGTTCAAGAACAGCCCGGGGTTATTCTCAGCAAGAGTAACAGAGGTACTACAAATTTATGATGACGAGGCATTGTCATATGTCGATGACATTTATCTGACAGACGATGACCTAGATAGGCACTTGAACAGGGTGAATACCATTATACTGGGCTTTGCTTCTGAGGGCTACAAATTCAACTTAAAAAAATCCAGAATTGCCCATCTCAATGTCCTTTTACTAGGATATGAGCTTTCAAGTGAAGGCAAAAGCCTGGCAGCTAACGTTTTAGAAAAGCGTGCGCTGTTCCAACCTCCAAAAATGCTGAAAAATGTACAGTCGATTCTAGGTTTCCTAAATTTTGGAAGAACTTACATTCTAAATTACGCAGAAAGGGTTAAACCTCTCTATGAATTAATCAAACCTGATTTTTCAATCAAACTTTGGACACAGGAACACACAGACATCGTGCATTCACTCCAGGCTAACATGTTAGCAACAAATCACTTACAAACACGCGTAAATGAACGCAACTTAGTCATTCAAATAAGTTCAAGTCAGTGTGGATTCACCTATTTAACTTTTAATGAAGGTGAAAAAGTACCAATTGCATACAAATCACATTTGTATACAGAAGCACAAATGCGCTTTACTTCAACAGAAAAAATTCTGACAGCAGTTCAAATCGCTGTAGCAAAAGAAAGAGCACTAGCTCAGGGGAAACGCATTATTGACCTGACTTCAGTACCAGCCTTAGAGGCGGTTACAAAAGTGTTCCAAATGCAAAAGCTTTACATCCAAGATGAATACAATGGGTTAATTCTCTTGCTTCAACGGATGTTGAATATGTTTTTGATCTTGATTTAAAAACACAAGCATTCCTGCAATATGAACATGAATGTCCTCTGCCCACTGAAATTCTGCCTCTCGATCAGTACGAATTTAGAATTTATACTGATGGATCAGCACAACCTGCCACAGGGAGTAAGCAAGCTTACAGTGCAGCATGCACAATCGTTAAAGGTCGCATGCGCGATGATAAATTCCGACCAATGGTCACTATAACTCCATCTCTAGGAGACTGTACAGCTCAGCGAGCTGAACTACAAGCAGTCAAATTGGCATTTGAAAGTACGGGTCACGAATTCCCCACACTTATAATGTGCATTTCTTTTTACTGTGATCAGTCATATAATGAATATTTACAGAATTGGCTTCAAAAGGGTTTCAAAGATGCAAAAGTGGCACAATAAAGCATAAAACGCTTTGGGAACAAGTAGTTCGGTTGAAAAGCGGACTACAAAAGGCTCACGTGATACACAGTGCTGAGTCATTACCGTGATGACGTTCACGTTGCAGGGAATTCATTGGCTGATGAAGCCGCAAAGGGGGCTGTTCAGACTGCTTCTATAGCTGCAATCACTCGTTCAAAAACGAAAATAGACAGTGAGATATTGATGGCTGTCAATGCTTCAAGCAAAGGCAGTGGTGTAGCGTTACCAAAGAAATTTCCACTCAAGTACTCTTATGTAATTGATGGGAACAACGTTCCTTTTGCTCGAATCCCTGGAGTGGGGGATAGGGTAATTTCAAACAAGAAATGTAGATTAGGACTGATCCTAGCAGCACATGAAGGGATAGCCTCTGCCCATGCAGGTGTTTCTGCAACAGTAACTTTACTAAAACAAAGATATTGGTGGCCTGGCATTAGGAAATAGACAAAAAACTATGTTTTGGAATGTGAAATATCCCAGCAAATGAAAGTCTCCACCGTAAAACGTCCTGTGATTTCAGACAAACCATTAGCTTGTGTTTACCTGGACCACTGCGGTTCCTTGCAAAGGGATGGTAACTATAAATATATCATGGTCCCACTGGATTCCTGCTCAAGGTTCCCATGGATGTGACCTCAGCGCTTGGCTGACGCTCAAACTGTTATAAAAGATTTGCGAGTCGTTATCTGCACATACGCAATTGGCACGCTAAACTCTGAGCAGGGCCCTGCATTTAGCTCTCGGGCTTACAAAGAAGCCATGGCCAGTTTGGGCGTAGCATTGTGGTACTCCTCTCCGTTTCATCCTGAGGGAAATTTTGTTGTGGAAAGAAAAAACCGGGACATATAGTAATCTATAACAGCTAGAGTATTAGGTTTGTGTGATGGGTGGGTCAAACATCTTTATGGGGTCCAACGCTCTTTAAATGATTTTCCAAGAAGTTCTCTAGGGGGGTCACTCCATATGAGGTCCTATTTGGGACAAGAATGTGGGTTCCTGATCTCGAATGTAAAGGCACAGGGGTGGAAAATAAACCCTTTGATATCAAAGATCGTTTGGCTGTTTTACAGGATCTAAATGAACTAAGATCGAAACAAAGCAACGTGTTCCTGAAGCCAACAACCACTGGAGAAACACCGTCCGTCCCAGCAAGGCCTGTCTGGATCCCAAAAGTTGGGGATCTAGTCAGAGAGAAGATTGCAGACAAGAAGGAATTTGGTCCTTCTTACAGACAACCAGTACCTGTCCTAGCCATCCACGGAACAAGAACAGTACTTCTGCTGCCCCTTGCAGGTAAAAAGGAGAAAAGATTTGTGTCAATCGACATCATCAAACCACACTATGTGGTTGATACTAAACAGTAGGCCTTGTGGACTCCGACATATTTGAAGACGCACTCATCTCGCTACTATCCAAGAGGTTCAGACTGAAAGACTCATAACCATTGAGAATTTAACAGTAAGAAATGAAGGACTAAGCAACAATGCTGTGGAACTCATCCCTCTTGAAACTCAAGTAACAGTTCATCCAGACCCACCTGTCTACACAAACGTAACACGTGATCAACTGGTTCCAGCAATTTCAACAAATCCTGATGCATTTCCAACAATTGACCAAACTGCTTCTAGCTACTTCATTAACTTTGATAGGTTTTCTGAGGATCCAAGTGAGCCTGAAACAACGCCAGCCCCAAAAACTTTCAAACAACAAGTACAAGACGTTTTTCATTTCCTGAAAGAGACTTATCTGGTTTTACCATGGATTGAATTATGGATTATTTCTGGAATATTTTTCTTTCTGCTTTGGCTAGCTTTAGTAATGACTCTTAGCGTGCTAATAAATGGCAGATACCTTTATTTGGACACTGAAAGTAAAAATGTGAACTTATTTTTGAAACCACACATATCATCTGATCGTGAAGCAAGAGACTTGTCAGCAGTGAACATCACAGTCGTTCCTATACCTGATGGTATAGCTTGGGACAAAATAGATTATGATATATTCGGCCTGTCTGAACTTTTGAAGATTCCACATTTATTTAAAATTTCACTAAGTGACATTATTACCTCCAGTACCTATTTTGATGATTGGGACTTTGAGACTGTTAATAACATGATGTCTGATCTAGAAAGGTCTGCTGCATTCTCTAACAATGAAAACTTTGAGGGTTTGTCAGACTAGCAACAGCTTTATTGTTACAACCACTATGGTCATCACTTCTTGCATAAATCTGCAATACCTAGAAATGTATTTATGTTTAACCAATGGGAACATTGCCCTACACCACCAAAGGGTAGTTCAAAAACCTTTGCAAATAAGTTTTCATATTTTTCAGGGTACAATACATCTGATCCAGAACGTTTTACTTTAAAAATGTAAACAAAACAGGAACAAAAGATATGCTAACTAATACAAAACAGATTTATTCTGCAGCCTTTATTGCCCAACTGTCTAGATAAGGGTTTGACTTTTGGAAAGACACAATCAACACAAAATCTGTCTGGGGTTCGAAAGATTGGCAAGTGCAGGGAATAGAAGCTTTGTTTAGAGCCTGTATGATCCCACAGCAAATAATGTTTTTGAATGATACTGTCGAACAAACGTCTTGCCTTGCATTAGCCAAGATCAAAGACATGAACACACCTTCTGTACCAACACCTGCAAGTAATAGCACTACACAAGAAGCAGTCACAGTAGACACAATATTACAAAACAACAGATCAGATCCTGAATGGGAAAATGATTGCTCTGTCGAGAAAGATTCCTGAATAGAATACAGGGCTTCACTATCCATAGGCCAGACCCACGTTATGTTCAACCACAGCATCCAGGGGTAGTAACAACATAGAGTCTAAGAAAATTGTGCCTCGACTGGTTACAAAAATCCACAATCGAGGATGTGAAACAACACTTATCTTTACTTAAAGAAGGCGCAGACTTTAGGGATTTCTTGCTAGGACCAAGAAAAACGATGTCAAAAACTTTTCATATATGCCGGCATCTGTGCTGCTTATAATGAACTATGGAAGGTTACACAGGCAGAGGCCGCAAAAAGAATACGTGAAATTGATCATATTAATTTAGAGAAATCTCTCACTGTGGTCGAAAATGGGTTAACAACTTTGTCATCCAGAATATATTCACTGGGCAACATTGTATCCTCTGTTATAGCCATACAGGAACAAGATTTTGCCATGTTACAACAAGGCCAATGTCAGTTACGTTCTATTGTGTTATTAGGCTGGACGCTGCAATCCTTACATGCAGGCTATGTACCTTGGCGTTTTATCAACACATCGTCTCTGTTTTCAGAATACAATCTCAGTGATAAACAGATCAAACTGGCACAAAGGGGAGCAAAGTATACAGTGCTGAGCATTGAAAAACTGGAAAAATTACCATTTACCGTAGCAGAAAAACCAGCTACAGAATGGCTTATCCATGGCAAAATTACTCTGCCTGTCACTACTTTTCATTTTCAGTATTGCCTCAAACAAATGCAAGCAGGCAAATATGAAAGGTTGGGTAAAGAATACATTAAGACATCCTGGGATTTACCTTACACATACAGATGTTGGAGTGGGGGTTGTGAAGTGTTTCTAAGTGGTTCACACTGTGAAAATGCACTGAGCGGTTCACTCATATGTCAGGACTTTTTTTACACGGGGCTTGTAATGGTTCTGTGGCAAACTTGTCCTGCCACCTGCAGGGTACTCCAGCTGCTGTAATTAATCCAACAATTGGCCAACTTTCAAATGGAAGTTACCTCATGTTGAATGATCGGAGGTGCTGCGGCATGTTGCCAGGAATCCCATATCTGGTAACGGTTAGCTCCAGGGTTACTTGTTGTATGCAAGTACTGTTCCCCCAAATAGACAGTCAAGTAGCTGCTTCTATGGCCATCATTGAATATTTCTTTTATACGTTTTGATACTTTAAGCAGACTGCAATCTATGCTTTTCCAACAAACCGTGCCTTTGACCTCGGCCAAAGAAACCTATGATCTACAAATTGCAAGGACTTCGGCTGAGATACAGGATCTGTTAAGTACAAACTGCCCTATATATTTCGTAGAAATGATGGGACGTATCTTAAACATGTCTGATAAGAGCAGCATTGTACATGTATTTAAGACCATATGTTCAGGACTGTAAACACCTTTTCAGGCAGTCCTCGGAATAATTCCAAACTTTGTTCACTCGGTGTTTGGTGGTCTGTCATTAATTCTAGCAGTCGTTGCAGGAATTCTATTTTTATTCCTACTGCTACGATTTGGCAAGCCTATCCACCGGCATCACTCCCAGCAACTTGGAGAAAGCTCTCCTAGAACGGAAGTGCTGTGAGCGCATAGTGCAACTTTTGGGCATACCTCGTCTACAAGAACTAAATACAACATGGTTTCTGTCATTCAGACCAATCTGGCAAGATTGCATCTTATCTGTTCTACGCTGCCTGCTTTGCGGTGAAGAATGCGTGCTAGACATCTGTCTAACACTCCCATCAGTCATGCCAACGGATATCGAAACTCTGCTGGACCCGATAAAGGCCCATACTCCCTGTTGTACCCAGAGGCTACCAATCCGGATGATGGTGCTGCAGCGCGGAATGCAAAATCCCTCCCTTCGTCACAGATCATAGATCACACACATTCGTTGGTGGGGCCCATAACACCAACATACACCCATGTAATAACCTGTTTCAAAGAGGTGATTGTTCCACTCGCTGTAATGGAAGAGAGTACTCACATAACCCTATTCATAAAGATCTAAGCTTCACCTTTAGTACTCCTCCCATGTATAGGCCATGGATCTACTAGCTGCAGGTTGAAGTGATAACAAAATCTATAACATCATTTACATAAATACATTTTCTCAAATAATAACGACCCAACACAGTTCTAGTAATGAATATTAAATTTTATCTAAATAATTGAAATTCGATTCTCTGGGTTTTAATCAAGCAAAATAGATCATCATAGTTACCTATTCTGGCTAAAAGTCGCCCTCTAAGTCAAAATCTTGGTCATCAGTTCATACTGTCAGAGTCTTTGGAAACAGCTGTCCTGCAGTGTCACCGTCCTCTCCGTCAGCATAACGTCAGGAAATCGCAAATCTTCTGAAGGGTCTCGACCGAACTAACAACCTCTCTAGTCTACTGTTTTTATAGTAAATTTACATTCCAAAGTGTAACAACTGATATTATGAACAAATTTGATTGGTCCGTTGGGGAAAGTTCGACTTCTTTCCCATACATATAATGTGTCTTTAGATATAGTTCCAATCCACGCAATAGTATCTTTTCATTGTTTCTTTCAGAGCAGCTGGACGAAAGCCCGGGGAATAGCCTTGGTTGTCACAGTTGAGGCGGGGTCGTGTAAAGCCCGCGGCAGCTGATGGCGACGCATGCGCACTTAACCCAGAGATGCTCATAATGGAGTTCTTCTCGTCTAACAGGGACGTCGGCCAGTTTGTGGCCACCAAATGGTCAACTTAAGCAAAGAAACACA
This sequence comes from Triturus cristatus, assembly GCF_964204655.1. NCBI lineage: Eukaryota > Metazoa > Chordata > Amphibia > Caudata > Salamandridae > Triturus > Triturus cristatus. The sequence continues at coordinate 135,729,081 of NC_140589.1, read as the reverse complement.
AAAATGTAATTAATACATAGAAATGACTAATAATCTGGTATCCCCTTACTAATACCCATATGTGTGTGTATTTATCTAGCAGAAGCAACACTTAATGCAGGTTATATTCTTATTAATAAAGCACAAATCACAGATACATCACGAAAACAACATATAATCATGCAATTTCCAAATATATATTATTAATATGCATACAAATTTAGTTTACGTCATTAATTAGGCCATGCCACTGCAATTCCCGCGTGTATTTCTAATATTAGTAATGTTGATCAATTCACACAGCAAACCATTAGTATAATTACTATTAATTAATTAATCTTATTAATCTTTTTAAAGAAAACCCCACTCCAGCAATGGCATTCATTGAGATCTCACAGACGCAACATGCTACTGCTGAGGTACGAGATGGATCAACAGGCACAGAGGTAACAAAAACCGAACATTGCTGTAGCATCCAGTGCTGAAGGCGATGCTTCACATCTCTGTGCAGTTAATCTTTTAAACGAGGTATTCCAACTGTCACCGACATCGGTAAACGATCTTTTGTCTACAGGAATAGAGGATTTCATGTTTACACTAGACCCATGCACTGACTTTGATTCGGCTCACAGTGTACCGGGGAAGCTATGAATTTGGCCTCCATATTTTCAAAACACATCACAACTTGGAACTCTTCCTTAAATTGACTTTTTTCTAAAATTTGAATTTACTTGGCAATTCAATCTGCTTACAGTAGAACTATTAATATAGAACAGATTTCTTTGAATACTTCCAGGGACACATTGTCACCTTATTTTACCACAGTTTCATTTGGTACCATGTCATGAAATGGTTTTGATTTTTTAAATACTTGTCAACCATTTCATCCTATATGTATATTCCTGTTCATTCATATTGCATTTATTTTCGAAATGTACAATACCTATGCATTACATGTATACATGTTTTAGCAAATGTTTTTTTAAATTGCTTTTATTATGCTTTTACAAATGTTTTTAGCACACATGTACTCAGTTTTAATGTTTAGCATTTCATGTTTAGCATTTAGCATTATCGTTCATTTGAAAGTGGAGTGGGTGTTGTATTCCGCTTTAGGTGTCCGTGTATAGGTTTTCCTGAATTATGTCCTTTTATAGGCACAATTCGCATTGCCCTCATATAGACATAAGACCCCAGTCCTAATTTAGGCATTAGCCATGTTATCCAAATACAGGCATGGTCACCTAATCCGTCCCCCCCAACATCACAACGAGTTCTTAGAAACCAGTCCCTTAAGCTGTTGGGAGTTTCCCTATCCCAGTATTATTGATTTCTCCAAGAACTCGTTTATTATGCATGAACTGCTATTCCTTAAGGGTTCATTCCTGACGTCTTCCTCTGCCCAACTTTACGTCAATGCTCAATATACCTTCCCTTGCCCAAGCAAGAACGGAGCAAGGATGGAGGAGACCTCGACTTTAGAGGAGACTATCTAGCCCTCTTTGCCCTCAGACGCCGGTAATAGTTAACCGAGATTTCCCTCCTGTGCATGACGGTTCCACATTTGCTGTTTGGCAGGAAGCTCATTGCACATGGATAGGTGACCTATTTGATGTCGATGGCATTATGGACTTCTTCAAGATCCAGTCAGCCTTCGAAATCCCATCCACAGCTCGCTGGCAATACATAGCCATTCATCACTAGCTGACACAAGCCTGGCTTCACCCACATGCCAGTCGGCCACTTACCCCATTCAAGAAATGGCTCCTTACTTGCTTCTCTGACAAATGGATCCTCTAGGATATTTACACCTTCCTTACCGCCCCACAGAAACCGGTGAAGTCACCCGCTTGGAGACAATGGGAGGTGGAATGTGAACATCGATTTACTGATAAGGAATGGGGTGACATTCTTCACAGCGTCTACGCGTCTGCCCGCGACACTTTTAGTAAGGAGAAGTTCTGTAAGATTGCACATTACTGGTACTTTGCCCTGGTTAGGGTCACCGAGTGAAATGCATATAAAGACAGTGCACGCCGACAACTTTGCGGGCAGAATGGCACTCTTACCCATCTGCTTTGGCAATGCTCCAAAATAGGTTTCTTCTGGAACAAGGTGCTTACTGCTGTGAATTATATCTTTGACACTGACATCCCTAGGTTTCCCAACTATGTCTTATTGGGCCTCCCCAACCCATTGACGTACCCCCTGAAGTCTACTAAAGGGCACATAATCACTTCAAACAGACCCTGCATTCCAGATTGGGTTCAGAAACGATGCAAACGTACCTTGACTGGCTCCACAAATTTTGGGACTTACTGGAAATGGAGAGCTGATAGCAGTAGCAACTAGGGGTGGGCGGAATTTGTGTAATCGCGTTACGCAAATCTCCGCGAAACGGTAAAAAATCTCCGCGAACACACAGAAATTCCGCGAACACGCGGGATTGCTTGTTCGCGATGCTTTTTTCCTGTTCACAGTTGCTGTTTGCGTGTTCGGGGAGAAATATCTCGCGAACATGCATTTTGAGAACGCGAACAAGAAAAAATTTCGCGAAGTCGCGGAAAGCAGAATTTTGGGCAATTTCACGTTCTCCGCGGAACGCAAAATTACCGAAATTCCGCAAATTCCGCGAGCGGAACGGAATTTACCGCCCAGGCCTAGTAGCAACCCACTCACTCCCCCTGTTTGACAAAGCATTGGGACAATGCATTCAGTCTCTCACAATAAGGAGCTCTAGAGGGAAAGAAATTGATCAGGTCGCCCTCCACTCAAACCATAAATAAACATCACAAAGACCTGATCAATGCGGGCTTGAACTTTTTTCATATATAGGATTAGGAGTGGGTATTCTATTTATATACCTCAACAACAAACCTTATTCTCGTTCATAGGTATTGTCCCAAATCCTTCTAGCCCAAAACTTTGTTGCTTTTCTAAAAAATTTTTAAGGTTGGCAGCCCCTGTGTTCAAAGAGTACCCTCCACTTAAACAGGTGTGTATCCAACAAAAAACTGTGAAACGGCAAAGAGTCTCATTTCACATGCTTGTGATGCATACCAGCAACACACACTATGATGTTCTCATGTCCTGATAGTCAATGCCACAATGGGGTGCATGGAGCACATTTGACCCCAATGCAGGATCACTCATAGGAAGTTCAATGCCATGGCACTGGCATGCCTAGAACGTCAATCATCACTGTCTCCTGTCACAGGGGCAGGGCATCCAGACAACAATAGTATGCACTGTGACACAATCATAGGTCATGGGTAAAGCAAACTTTGCAGCTGACAAGTGCACTTGTCCATCCCCTGCAAACAACATATCCCGGACCCAGATGACCCCACATCATACAAATCAGACATATGAGTGTCTGCGAACACAACTCCCTGAACATGAGCACCTCACAGTCTGCTGTGCATGAAACACAGCTGCCTGAACTTCACAGTCGCATACACAATTGTGCACTGTCAAGTGATCACACACCTATATGTCACACAGTTCTCGTCTAATATAGTCACATCTCAGATGTCCTGCTGACCCTCAAACTCATGAACACCCCAGTTGTCCTGAAAAGGAAGCCACACCACAATGACACAGAGGCAGACACCTGAAGGCACATTTCACTAAGCACAATTTGTAAGTTGATACACAGGAGTAGGCATGACTGCCCAGGTCTACGTGAAACAGTGTATAGCCCTGGACAGTAGTCAGGTGGCTATGCAAGTGTGACACACTTGATATACTTACTCCTGAGGCCCAACATTTGGAGTCACCTGCTGCATGGGTGTGTTTGAAATACCCCAGGCACATGTGGCGAGTCAGACCAGCAATTGGAAGACATATCAAGGGCACACACAGATCACAGGTCAGATCTCAGGCATTGTGTAAAGAATTGACCCACCCATGAAACACACAACAGAGTCACTGTAAGAGATGCTGTCCGGAACCTGAAGCATAGCTGACTGCAGGGACACAGTGCCCTAGTGACACAAGCCACAGACTGTAGAGGCCACACCTGTGGATCAGACGAGGAGGGTGCATCACACAATTGAGGGACATGAGTCCTGGACTACGTAATATGGAAGTGTGACCAGGCCAAAATACAGCAAATAGAATGTCAGACATAGTACACAGAGTAGGCATGGACTTACCCCCTCCTTGCTGCTGTCTGGCCTTCAGCTCCCCATCCAGGTCCGGGAAGACCACCTCCAGAATCCTGAGCATGTGGGGGGTCAGGGTCCGGTGTCCGCCGCTCTTGCGAGGAGGAGACAGCTTCAGCTGGACCCTTGCGATCCTCCGGGTCCAGCCCCGAAGGTCCTGCCACCTCTTCTGGCAGTTGCGGATCCGGCGCTTGTAGACCCCCAGTGATCTAACTGCCCGGGTGATGGTCAGCCAGATCTCGTGCTTCTGGTGGGCTTCAACCTGTGAGGATGACAAAGTTAAGAGTCCTTTACCACACATGCCACATATTTGTGCTGCACACAGTTGGATATACATGTAGTCATCACAAAGGTAAATGAGGTACACAGGTAGTGCACCCATGGAAATGGACAATTGCCCTGTATGTCTGACATGTTAACATTGCCTGGGAAGTTAACGCTTGCACAAATGCACTTTTGCTGCAGAACACCAGTTCATCACATGTACCTACACACTTTGGGGGTTGAAAGTACTCAGTGAGTACGCTTGCCACTGGTGTACACACTGCTAGTACTGCTAGTCAGACAACATGCACAATTAGGAAGGCAGTGGGCTGCACACTCACCTACTCCCCTGGTTTCCCATACAGCTTGCAGTACTGCAGAAGGAGCCCGTCCAGCAGGGCCTGGTTCTCCTCCTCAGTGAAGGCTGGGGCCCTCTCCAGAGTACGTGCCATAGCAGTAGCCAGAGGATGCAGAGACAGCAGCAGTGGTAGCAGAGATGTGGTCCAGTAGCATGTAGTGCAGGCAAGTGAGCTCCATTGGGGCCAGCCAGCCGTATATCTGTGCTGCAGAGGCAGAATCTGTGGCATGTGTCCTAAGTGATAGGTCTAACACGGTTGCATTCTATGAATCTGGCCAATCCATGGAATTGTACTACTCGTACACGTCTTCCACATCGTTCAAATTTTCACCTTCATGACACCCTAGAAATTGCAACATTGTTGTAGGCATCCAACTGAATTTCCAGCACACGACTTGTACAAGTTTTGAATCCGCGTCCGTCTCTATGACAGTCCATAGCCAATGAGTGCACATGGCTCGGTCAACTGACTGTACAACGCGTAGTTTGAAAATCCACACGCACCCGTCTCCATACGATTCAATGGGCTATGCGTGCGCACGGCTCGGTCCATGCCTGCACGACGCGTATGAATAATAGTTACCTCATCGGTTCACATTGCAGTCAATGGCCAAGGCGTGCGCACGGCTCGGTCCATGCCTGCACGACACGTATGAATAATAGTCACCCGCATCGGTTCACATTGCAGTCAATGGCCAAGGCGTGCGCACGGCTTGGTCCAGAACTGTGCAATGCGTCTCTGTAGATTTAACCTGCGTTGGTTGACATTGGTGTGATTTTTTGACGGATTCCTCACACAATTACTTGCCAGGAACTCAGGTGCACACCTACCACATTACAGCATGTGCCACACTGTATCTCATGGCATGTAAGGCTGCATTACCTGTGTGTGTAGGGGGGACAACATTTGGTTTGTTGTGTGGCACTTTGGTGCAGCCACTCCCAGGCTGTACACATGTTCATGGGGACAGAATGCTTTGTGTGTTGTGCACATTACCACTGTGATATGCTACTGTACAGTTATGGGCATGAGTCATGGACACAGTTGCAGGTTGGATATGTTTAGGACATGTCACATACACCCTGAGTCCTGGGTGGGATGGTATGTACGTCACAGTGAGACCCATTGCCACAATTTTGATGTACACCTACAGTCTGTGTGCATGTTGTGTCTCAGATGTGTCTGATCCCATGTGCCCAATGGGAGACAGTCTCCACATCCATGTGGTTTGTGCATCAACATTGATGTTGTGTGTGTGTCTCAGAGAGTCCATGTAGGGCCGGCAGAGACAACAGGGGCCACTACCTGTGGGACTCATGGTTGTTTTGTGGCATGTACATGATACGCCATGTCATGCTAGTGTCCGTGTGGCAATACAGGGACCCTGGGTATCTGCTTGTCAAAGAGCTGTGATGCCTGGGAGACATCAGGCCTCACTTGTCACTGTGGTGTGTGTTTGAAACGTGACAGCAGTACATAGGTACTGTGACACAGCCTAATGATTGGCCATTGCACTACATGTAACTTATGTAGACATGTGGATTTAAGATGTGAGATGATGGGCATGTACACACCTCAGTACATTGTGCATTGTTATGATGTATCATGTGATATTTTGCTTGGTCATAGCCACATGGGTGGATGAATCGACAATCTTCCTTTGTTCATCTCTGTACTGCAGTGCACCAACTGTCCATAAACTGTTCCCAGACCTTGAAACCATGCAGGAATGCGACTGCATCCGAAGGTACCGCTTCACCAGGCCACTGATTGAGGAGTTGGCGGAGCAGTTGGAACCACATCTGCTACCTGGCCGGACATACCCTAGAGGACTGACCCCAGAGATGAAGGTGATGGCAGCCCTGCACTTCTTTGCTACCGGTACCTTTCAGTACACTGTGGCTACTGCTGGTGGTATGTTGCAAACTATGTTCAGTCGTGTGCTACGCAATGTCTTGGAGGGGATGTTACATTTCCTTGACCTGTACATCAAGTTTCCTAGCCCAGGTCAACTTACTGACATAAAGGATGCTTTTTATACACTAGGAAGGATGCCGAACGTCATTGGATCTATTGATGGTACACATGTGGCCCTGGTACCACCATAGGCACATGAGCAGACATGCCAGAACAGGAAACATTCCCACTCCATCAATGCTCTGGTGGTATGTCTAGCGGACATGTGTATCACACATGTTTGTGCACGTTTCCCCGGTTCTGCGCACAATGCCTACATCATGAGGAGCAGTCGCATTGCAACGCCGATGTCCCAGATGCCAAACCAGCGTGTCTGGCTTGTCGGTGTGTACTGACTGTTTACCATTGTGTGTGTTTGGCAATGTTGTATTTTATTTATTTATTTATCGAACTTATAGCGCGCATAGCTGCCCCAGCAATGGGGCATCCCAGCGCGATCAGAGGCACAGGAGGGTGGCATGTCAAAAAGCCGTTATGCAACAGAGGGGTAAAGCCAGGTCTTGATCGCTTTACGAAAGGTCAGATGAGTCTGGATCTCTCTAATTGAAAGCGGAAGCCGGTTCCAAAGTTGCGCTGCATGGCAGCGAAATGAACGACCCCCGGCTTTTGCTCTCACAACCCGAGGGACATTTGCCAGGATCCGATTGGCCAATCTGAGGGGCCACTGAGGCATATACGTTTGAAGCAGCTTAGCCAGGCCCAAAGGGGCCTGTTGGTTGAGAATTTTATGAGCGACACAAAGAGTTTTAAATTGAATTGGTTTCTCAACAGGCAGCCAGTGTAATTTGGGTAGGACATGAGAGACCGACACAGATCTCGGGAGTGCCACCAGCATGCGTGCTGCAGCATTCTGGGTCCTTTGCAGGCGCTGGACACAGGATTTGTTTGCCCCAAGATACAATGAATTTCCATAATCCAGTCTGGATAGTATTGTCGCCTGGATGATGGTCTGACAAGCTCTAGGGGGAAGGAAGCCAAGTATCGGCTTCAGGCCGCGCAGTAGGCCAAAACAGGTCCCAGCCACAGCTTTGGCTTGAGTGTCAAACGCCAGTCTGCTATCAATCCAAAACCCAAGGTTCTTAACTGCCTCCCCCCTCTTTCATAACTCATCTAATTCTTCAATTGTTTGCATGTAGGTGACTCCGGATACCCCAACATGCCGTGGTTGCTGACACCCCTCAGGAACCCTGTGACCCCAGCCGAGATACACTACAATGAGGCACATGGTCAGTCCAGGAGGGTGATTGAACGGACATTTGGTCTCCTGAAAAGCCGCTTCCACTGCCTGGACAAGACCGGAGGGGCCCTCCCATATGACCCTGCAAAGGTGTGTAAAATGATCCTTGTATGCTGCATGCTACACAACATGGCAGTGTGGATGAAGTTGCCTCTCATCCAGGATGACAATGACCTACATCCGCCACCTGTGGAGGATCCAGGCCTGGGCCACGATGCCAGTGATGATGATGATGAGGGTGACATCTGCACACAGCTCATCAACAACTTCTTCACCTGAATGTGAGTTTACAGGGTTGTTATGTCAATGTATTGAGTTAGCCGGAAATGTGTTGGTGCTGCTCTGTTGCTGTTTGAGTGTGTCATGTGACTGTACATGGCAATTACTACTCAAGGGCCATTACGTGGCTGACACAGGTGTGTCATCCCTGTACACATTTGGCCTTTAACAAGGACAAACGTGCAATTCCACTTAGGATATGTTGCAAGATTAGGGCATGTGTGGTAGCAGTTTTTGCTAGTCTTTGTGCGTCACATTGGTGTTTTGGTACAACATGGTCACAGTCCGGTATGCCTGTGATCTCTTGGGAGAAAGTGTTTTTTTCCTGTGTTCCTAGTTCCCATCTCATTTCATACAAGTGATGATGTCACCGTCGTTAATGAGTCTGATGCTGAGTTTTGTACGTGCATATGTGATTTGACTTGTCAATGTTCTCCATGGTGATATGGATTAAGCAAGGCAGCTCTCTGGCTTTTCAATGCTCATGACAGTGATAGCCAGTGTTGTGGGTGTTGCGGTTTGGCTGCTGTGAGTAGGATGTCTCCTCCAATGCAGTCCAGGTTAGACCTTGTGTCTACAGTGTCTATGACAGTGAGTGGTGTGTTGTGTGAAGGATGCATTTGTTGCAGAACGATGTAGAAGTGGAATGCAGCTCACAACAGCACCTAGTGTGAATGAGACCATGCTACGGGGTCGGCTATATTGGTGTGTCCATTCCATTCACTGTCAGATGTCCCCTGTCAATGATGTATATGTGAGTTCCTGTGTGTTTTGTGCAATGTAATATATATGGATCTCCACACTTGTCATCTGCAAGACACACCTCCACAGCCAGGCCAGCGGGCACCCCTGGACACTGCATCCCCAGACAGTGAGTTTGAACATATGGTTGCAATGGCTGTGTGTGCGAATGTGTTTGGGCTGGCCAGTGCATATGTGTGATTTTCAGCCACATCATTTATCAGGCCCACGTGTCAGCCATCTTGCCCGGACATTATCTTTGTGAGTGACTGGTACCATGTGTGCAACGTGTTTTAGCAGAGAAGGTGTGTGTATGGCCAGCATCGGTGTTATTTGTTTTCAAGTCAGGACCTCCTTCTCCCCCAGGCCAGTTATCTCATCATGAAGCGTGACACCATTGCTGTGGGTGCAGGTTAACTTTCAGGATGTCAGTCAGTGCAGTCCTGGTGTTTGTTGGTGCCCAGTTCCCAGCAGGGCCGTGTGCTCTCCACAACAGATCCCAGTGTCAGACATCTTGTCAGTCCATTTCCACTCCCTGTGAGGTGAGGATGGCTCAGTATGAGCTTGATGGGCCATGTGGGTGGGTGGGGATTGTCTGTGACTACAACTCCCATCATGCTCTTGGCTACACCTCCCTTCCCAGCATGCCCATACTTCCTTCCTTTTGACTCTGCTTCCCTGTGAGGGAGTGTGACAGCAATGGCAAGATGGCTGACTCTGCAGTCCTGGTGTTTGTTGGTGCACTGTTCCCAGCAGGGCCTTGTGCTCCCCACAACAGAGCCCAGTGTCAGACATCTTGTCAGTCCATTTCCACTCCCTGTCAGTTGAGCATTGTTCAGCGTGAGCTTGATGGGCCATGTGGGTGGGTGGGGATTATCTGTGACTGCAACTCCCATCATGCTCTTGGCTACACCCCCCTTCCAGCATGCCCATACTTCCTTCCTTTTGACTCTGCTTTCCTTTTGAGGGAGTGTGATAGCAATGGCAAGATGACAGTCCGTGCAGTCCTGGTGTTTGTTGGTGCCCAGTTCCCAGCAGCGCCTTGTGCTCCCCACAACAGAGCCCAGTGTAAGACATCCTGTCAGTCCATTTCCACTCCCTGTGAGGTGAGCATGGTTCAGTGTGAGCTTGCTGGGCCATGTAGGTGGGTGGGGATTGTCTGTGACTGCAACTCCCATCATTCTATTGGCTACACCCCCCTTCCCAGCATGCCCATACTTCCTTTCTTTTGAGTCTGCTTCCCTGTGAGGAAGTGTGACAGGAATGGCAAGATGTCAGTCAGTGCAGTCCTGGTGTTTGTTGGTGCCCAGTTCCCAGCAGGGCCTTGAGCTCCCCACAAAAGAGCCCAGTGTCAGACATCTTGTCAGTCCATTTCCACTCCCTGTGAGGTGAGCATAGTTCAGTGTGAGCTTGCTGGGCCATGTAGCTGGGTGGGGATTCTCTGTGACTGCAACTCCCATCATGCTCTCTGCTGCACCCCCTTCCCAGCATGCCCATACTTCCTTCCTTTTGACTCTGCTTCCCTGTGAGGGTGTGTGACAGCAATGGCAAGATGGCTGACTGTGCAGTCCTGGTGTTTGTTGGTGCCCAGTTCCCAGCAGGGCCTTGTGCTCCTCACAACAGATCCCAGTGTCAGACATCTTGTCAGTCCATTTCCACTCCCTGTGAGGTGAGCATGGTTCAGTGTGAGCTTGATGTGCCATGTGGGTGGGTGGGGATTGTCTGTGACTGCAACTCCCATCATGCTCTTGGATACACCCCCCTTCCCAGCATGCCCATACTTCCTTCCTTTTGACTCTGCTTCCCTGTGAGGGAGTGTGACAGCAATGGCAAGATGGCTGACTGTGCAGTCCTGGTGTTTGTTTGGCTACAAGTCCAAAGAGAGCCCCTGTGCTTCACACAGCGGATCCCAGGGCGGTGTATCTTTGGGTGATATTTCACTACAGTGTGAGTCAATGCATTATCCCAGGTGAGTTGTGTGGAGTTTGTGTTGAGGGGTGTGTGTGTCTACACATGCTGATAAGTATGATCAGAGCTGTCAGTCCTCCTTCCCACCTGGTCAGACATCCCACCATGAAACGTGCTTCCATTGGAGGGCGTGCAAGTTGGCTTTCAGGATGTCAGGCAGTGGTGTCCTGCTTCTGATTTGTGCACAACCCCTACCAGGGCCTTGCCCTCCCCACAGCAGGACCCAGTGTCAGACATCTTGTCAGTTATTTTTCACTCCCTGTGGTGTCAGCATGGTTCAGAGAGGTCTTGATGGGCCAATTGGAGGGGGAGCATTATCTGTGACTACAAACCCCATCATGCTTTTGGATACACTCGCTTCATTTGCATACCCACTATTCCTTCCTGTCAGTCAGCTTCACTGTGAGGTAGTGTGTTTGTGGTGGAAAACTGCCTGACAGTGTTTATTTAGATTTGTGCCACTGCCTTGCTCTATTTGTTGGTAGGTTTGTACATGTCATGACACAGTTAAAAGTCACTATGAGATGGCAGGTATTGTGTTTGTCTGACTAACATACACATCTTGGTATGAATATCTATTGGTTACTGTGGCTTTACTAATGGTGCATGGTTTCACTGTCCCCTTGACAGTGATGTGTGTGTATTGCCACACAATATTGAGTATATTGGTTGTGTACTCACCAGGCTCTGGTATGTCTGATAGACCATGGACGCTCTCTGTTGGTAGGGTGTCCCACACCTTCTCCTCCAGGACCTGAAGTATACTGGTTTTGCAGGAGGGCCACCACCAGTGCGCTGACTCAAGGCATGATCATTGTCGATGAGTTTCTTGACCCTCCTGCGCACGTCATACCACCTGTTCTGGATATCATCCTTTGTGCGCAACATTGGTGCTTGTGCGTTCACCTTGTCCACAATCCTCGCCCACATCTTTGTTTTCTGTGACATGGGGGTCCTTTGGACCAATGTACCAAACAAATGTGGCTCTACTCTGATGATTTCATCTACCAGCACTTCTAACTTACTATCTGTGAACTTTGGATTCTTCTTTGGGGACATGGTGATGGGTGGTGGTGATGAGTGATGTGTGTGTGAGGGTGAAAGTGGAGAAGTGTGGCTCAATGATTAGAGCGGCAGACCCTGATGCAGAGGTCTAGCCCGGGACCAGGGTTCAATTCCCCGCCTCGGCGGGTCTTGGGCTCAAAAATTCCACGGACCTGATAATTCTCGCCTCGGTGCAATTCCAATCATGGAGTCCCACTCTGCAACTCTGGGCAATAGCTTGCTTAATCTCCACAACGGCCCCCACAATGCTAAGGATGCCTGCCTCCACCTTGGGGGTGCCCAGGAGTGGATGCCTCACAGGGAAAGCCAGGATGGGTTCCACAGCGGTATTCGTACAAGCGACTTGAGACCCTTGCGGGTGAGTAGTGCGCTATACAAGTATCAATTTACATTTACATTTACAAAGTGAGGGTGGTGAGTGTTAGTTTTGCTAGGTGTATGCGTGAGTGCTTTTGGTGAGGTGCTAATGGTGTGAAAGTTATGTGATGGGTGAGTTGTGAGTGTGTCTGTGGTTGCTGTCTGATGGTGTTCTCTGCTGGCTGTTCTCTTGAATTTGCAAAGGATCATGGTAGTGATTTGTGGCCTTTATATAGGTGGAGTTATGGGTGTGTGTTTGTTGGAAGTTTTTTTAAAATAAAATTCATTGATTTTGTCATTGCTTGTTTGGTCCTTTTTTTTGTATTTTTTCATTTGGGTTTTCTTCTGACCGAGACGGACGCTGATGTTGGCTCGTGCGGGCTTCTTCAGGTCTTTCACGCTGACTTTGTTCTGTGTTTCATACGCGTCAGTCGCAGAGATCTCTATTGCTTCAGGTCCCTGTTTTCTCTGCGTATCGGTCATGTGGCTTGGGCTCCGTGCGAGTCGGTCTGGTTTTACACGCATTGCATGGTACTGCGCGGGTCGGATATCATGGGTACGTGTCGGTCGGGTTCATTCCTGGTGCGTGTCGGTCGGTGCGATTCGCGCCCCGTTTCCGGGCGAATCACTACTTTCCCTACAGCTCGGTCGTACGGCTTGTATTCCGTACGTGTCGGTTGTAATTCATTGCATCGTACTGCATGGGTCGTACGGCGCCGGTCCATGTCGGTCAGTCTCCATTCCCGGTCCGTATCAGTCAGTACGTTTTAATGCCGGAATCGGAATCGGCCCCTTAGTGTCCAGAACAAAAAATAGTGTTTTGTGTATATCACAAAAGAAAAGAAAAGAAAAGACCCCGTGAGATTAAAATTGATATAAGCCAGATGCCAACTTTATCCACAACTTGTGGGCCTATTCAAAGGTAAAACCAACTGCATGTTTACAGACCAATTGAAGATTGTCTGGCATGTTTCATTGCCTGTTTTTCTCAGTGGCAATTTCGTCAGGGTTTGAGGTCATGAATCACCTTCCTGAACTCTCGTTTTGTACACACAGTGACTGTCAAACACAAAAAGAATTTAATATTAAAAATGTTCAACCAGTTAGACCTCCATCTTATCCTATCCAAACACATATATAACATAGGCCTGTGTCATTAGGGTAATCATTTAACGAGTAGTTGCCAAGGCCCCTGGTACCAGCTATCCACCTCATCATAAGGTACTCACTCCTGTTATTAGACCATTTTTATAACATCTGTGTAGTCAAGAATCTAAGCAGAAAAACAAACAACTATTAGCCCTTCCTTTTTAAAAAAAAACAAAATATATTTTTCATCAGTTGTGTGTCCATACTTGGGATTCAATACAGCACAATCTCACTCTGTATGACTATAAATACATAGCCGTCATGATCCTTAAACTTAACCATGTTGTTAGCCTTTTTAAGGAAGGACTCATATGTAGTCCTATATTGCACTGGGGAAACAGCTCACCTTTGATACCAAAAGTTGCAGACAGTTCCCTCGCCAAATGTACAACTGCAGAACACGGTCCGTGCCGATTGTCAAGCATGCTCGAACTTGGGCTCCTTATCTACCAATGCCGCTCGGATCTGTCAAGAAATAAACACACTCACCCGTCTCCAAAGCTCACCAGCCCAAATGGTCTTACTGCATGTACTGGAGAATGAGCGGTGTCTTATTCCTGTACAAACCCGCGGTTTGGCGTGCCATTTATCGGACGACCCACAACCAGGAAGTCGGGTCGCTTCCGTGTTAAGTGTCACGTGATTACCTATATTTCATAGGTGCAATCTTGGACTAGTGTTCTCTGCACTCAGACGCCCCATAAGCGTTAAAATTTCATATATTGCTCCCTACAAGGAGATGCATTTGCCTTCCTCGTGGGCGAATTATATGAATGACCTGACACCGCCATTTTGTACAATGCATAATGCATATCTCAAGTCTAGGATTTACAATAGAAAGGGCATGGTAATTTAAGCAGCCAGTTTATTACACCTCAATAAAATTAGGTTTTAAAAAAAAATACGATTGAAATGGGAAACAGTTTGATCTTTCATCTTCAGGGCTTATATAATGGGCATTTATAACCCCTTCCATGAACAGAAAGGGACCTCTCTTGTATTTTAAGTCCCATATCACACCATAATATTTACATGAGTTTTTTCACCGTCTCTGGTTCTAAAGAGAAATTATATAATAAATGTGTCACAACGTGGGTGAACCTGACTCCAGGTACAGCTCTTAGTTCAGTTGTTCATCCACTGATCTTGTTCCACTCAATATAGTTATTCAGCCCAATCTTTTCCATAAAAATCCAGGGAGCCTCCCTATTGGCTAGAGTTCTCTCAATGGTACAAGCCTCACCTACCACTGTTTCTAAAACAAGCCATGGCAATGTTTTAGCATTATGGTTCTGTTCTTTAAAGTGTTGTACCAGCCTTGTAGTGAGTTTGCCTGCTCTTATCGTGCTCAAATGCTCCTGAATCCGAATTTTGATCTTGCGAGACGTGAGGCCTATATAATGTAACCTACATTGGAAAATCAAACGGTAGATTACATTCACAGTATTACAATTGCTGAACTTGTCAAGTGCCAAACTTTCCTGTTCAGCAACCGAATACTGTTTGTCTTCTCAGTTAAGTCACATACAGTACGGATCACTGACAGAATATCGAGGAGAAGAATATCCAGCTGCCACAATATCGAGGTAAAAATATCGAGTGACAGAATATCGACTTCCTATCTACAAACAGGTAAGTACAAAAATATTGAATGCTAAATATCGTTGTTAATAATAGAGTTTGCTAAAATATCGACTTTTTTAAATGTCTTCAAAGTGATATAAAATTAATTAAATAATAAATATAATTGAGTAAAACATACTTAAAAATAATAAAAAAACGTTAAAATCAATAAATATACATGTGTACAGTTACTAACCCCACCAAACAAATGAGCACAATCCCACTGAATGGTGTTAGTATCCAAATTTTCCACCAGAAGCATGGGATTTAAGAAAATCATACATATATACTGCCCAATGCTACAAATGGAGCCCGACTTCAAAGGAATATTTGCAACCAAGCCCTTTTTTGCCTATGAAACAAGTAGTAATCTCAATGAATTACTAAGAATCAAGAAAGTGGATCACAACAACATTATGTTCTACAAAGGAATAGCCCCCTGCCTCAATTGTAACAACTGCAACAACATTATTAAAGACAACTTCTTCAACCACCCATTGAAGAGCTATAAAATCAAAATATTCACCACATCCACGTGTGACTCTAAAAACGTCATATATCTATTGAAATGCCCATATGGCTCAGCATATATGGTGAAGACAGAACAAAAGATCAAAACAAGACTTAATGAGCAAAATAGCAATATAAGAACTGAAAATGCTAAATCAGTCATAGCCACAAACTTTATGGCTCAGAATTACAGCATCTGCCAATGGGGACCCAGGGGGAACAGGGCGCGAGCCACTGTACGCCTGGGGTTTTTCACGCGGTGGAACAATCAACTCGGTACGTGGGGTTACAGTTAGGTTTGGGGGCGGGGCTCAAGAGTAGGTTATAAGTAGGGGCGCTTTTGCCAGGAGGGCAGCTGTGAGTAGTTCGTAGCGTTTACTATTTTTTGTGAGGCTAATTGCTTGTAGTCAGGAGTTAGCCTTATTTTGTGGGGATATTTATCTCAGTCTAAAATATGGCGGAAAGCGAAGCAGAGCGAGACGCGCTGGGAATACTGCATGCTGAGGGCCGCGCAGACTTGCTGAGGTCGCGGAAGGCGTGAGGCGGCCCGAAAAGGAATGCGGCAAGAGGAGTTCTGCAGGCGGTAGCGGCGTGCTTACTGTCACACGGAAGAGCCCAGCTGCCCTCTGTCAGCGTCGGGGAAGTGGCGGTTTGCAAACAAAGTCGTAGGTGCTCTTCCAGGAGGAGCAGCAGCGGTAAACATGTAGCGCAGAGGTGCTCCTCTATTCCGGTGCCGGTGAGAGTATTTTGAGCAGAGGGGGCGGTCCCCGCCCCTCGCGTGGGCTGGGCTAGGAGGAGAGCCTCACCTAGGGGTGAGGCCGCCTCTCGGGCTTGCTTTGAGTTTTGTCAGCAGGGAGGGGTTTTGGAGGGGAGGGCAGTGCTTCACTTTGTGTACCGGCTGTTTTATCTAAGTTAACACAGGCAAGTGAAATGCCGATTTTGCCCACAAAGCGTCCAGGTGGTGTTTTGAGAGGCGCTTTAATTGATATAGCGCCTCCTGTAAGTTTACACAGGCACACTGCTGCATTAGTTGATTACCCCAGTGATAGTGGGGAAGAGTTTGTGGAAGAACACGCTGTTTCCCCTGTGCAGCAACAAGCTAGTAATAAACGTGCTAGGTTCTCTAATGATCCAGGGACAGTGTTGCTGGGGAAGCAGGCTGTGGCTGTGCAGTCTGCTTTTAATAGAGGCCCCCCTGGTGATAAATATCAGTCCTCAAGCAGGTTTTCTTTTTCTGCAGGGCAGTTGGAGCCCATAGAGTTAACAGGGCAGGGTTTGGCACTGGAGGAGACGGAGGTGGTTGAATTGTTTCCTTGTGAGCTTTGGGATACAACTCCAGAGCATTTCAAGGGGACATATGGGGGGGATTTTATTTTTCCGACTGCTAGATCTCCCCGGTTCAACCACCCTTTAATTTTGATTTATCTTTTGGGCCACAAGCTGGGCAATGGGTGTGGGTAGAGCATTCTAGTGCCAGCGGGTTTCGGGTGGCACATTGGTTAGGGGGTCTGGGGGTAGAGCTTTGGAGTTTTCAGCGTTTTTAGGCAGGAGCGGCTTGAAGGTGTCATCATTGGCAGGAGAGCAGACAGCGACTGGAGGTCTCAGTCTCTCGAACATGGAGCAGTTTGTGGCTCTTGGTCAGAAATATGGCACACAGGGCGGAACAAGTGCGGTTTCACAGTGCACGGCCGGGCATTCCGAGCAGATGCCTGTGACCAATTGGAGATTGTATGATGGTGGGGTGGGTGATGGGGAACTGCCAGGTAGTAGCACACGTGTTTTGGATATACAGGAGGAACCTTTGGATTATGATGATGACTATGATGATTTTGGAGAAGTGGTATTGGGCAACGATACGGTGGACAGTGATGTACTATTGATGGAACAGGATAATGTGTTTGCAGAGGGATGGTCAGGGGCAACCGATGTTTTTAATGTGTTGCAGAAGTCAGGAGCGGACAGTGCAATGTGCAAGGAACAGCGACACGGTTATCGTCAAAGTGATGATCCGCAAGAGTTTCAGAAGCGCTCCGCTCAGTTATTGTCAAGTAAGCCACATTGGTGGGCTGCTTGGTCACAACCCTTGGTTGTTAAACGGAATACACGTTCTGTGGGTGTGGGTGATTTTTCATTGTCCGATGTTGCAGGAGTCTCGTCTGGGGAAGTGTCGGGGACAATGGTGGCACATTCCTCCACGGTTGGTGGTACTGATGGAGTAGACAAGGTTTCATGTCTAGACAAAAAAGGGGATGGAGGAAGTAATTCTGGAAATGTGCAGGTGGGGGAAGTTACTAATATCCATAAGAAGCTTCCTTATATGGGCATAGCTATGCCATTGGGGACGCATCTGTCTGATAAGACAAAAAACTGAATTTGGCGGCATGAGTTTGTCGATTTGTTTAAACTACTCCATAGGGACATTCAAGCTAAGGAAGGGTCCAAAGAAGAGGAATGCGAACTTGCTAAACGCCCCAGGGTACCCAAAAACATAGAGAATTGGACATCAGCATTCTTGATCTATGCGAGTGTATACTGTGAAAGACATCCAGACAGGGCAGTTGCAATGTTTAAATACATGGACATCATTAAAAAAGCCCAACTGCATTTTGGTGGTTTTGCGTGGCTCAGCTACGATGAGGAGTTTCGAGCCAGGGTTAGTTTGTTCCACGACAAGCCATGGGGTGATGTCGATTCTGAGCTTTGGCTCCAGTGGATGTCCTCTGCTCAACCGCCCGCCACGACGTACACAGGAAGTGAATTACCAATTACGTACCGGCCCTTTCAGCCGCGCCGCGCCAAATTGGGGTGGGTTGGTTTGGTAGGGGACAGTTTCCAGTATCCGGAGCCTGTTGGAATTTCAATCGGGGGATCTGCACCCGACAGTTTTGTAGATTCAAACACAAATGTTCCCAATGTGGAGGTAAAAGGGGTCGGAGCAGTTTTCCAACCTATTCCAAAGGGCTCATACCCCAATTAGGCTGTCGGTTATAGAATCTTGGCTGACGGAGTATCCAGATTCTGAGGCTGCATCTAGACTTTATTGGGGTTTCAAGGACGGTTTCAGGATCGGTTACCAAGGGCCAAGGTATAATCGCTGGTCAGATAATTTGAAGTCTGCAAAGGAGTCACCTCAGATTGTGCGACAGAAATTGGATGTGGAATTGAGTGCAAGCAGGATAGCTGGTCCATTCAGGCAGTGCCCTTTGAGAAACTTGATTGTGTCACCGTTAGGTTTAGTACCCAAGAAAGTGTCAGGGGAATTTCGTTTAATTCATCAACTCTCGTGGCCAGAAGGCCAATCCATTAATGACTTCATTTCCCCTACTGATTCTAATGTTTCTTATGCCTCGGTAGATGATGCATTAAAATTGGTAAGGATGGTTGGGTCAGGGGCTGAATTAGCGAAGAGCGATATTCAGTCAGCCTTCCGTTTGCTGCCGATACATCCATTTTGAACTTTTTGGTATGTTTTTTGATGGTGCATTTTACGTAGAGTTTTTCCGATGGGTTTCTCAGTTTCCTGTGCTCTTTTTAAAATGTTCAGTACCTTTTTGCAGTGGTGCTTTACCAAAAGAAGTGGGCACCATTATGTCTGCCACTATTTGGATGATGTTATGTTCAGTGGAGCAGCTCATTCAGATCAGTGTTTCAAGGCTCTAGGAATTTTTCAGGACATGGCTAGTGAGTTGGGTTTCCCTCTGGCTCCAGAAAAAACAGAAGGCCCGATTATTAAACTCACCTTTTTGGGAATAGAAATCGACACACAGGAAATGATGGCTCATTTGCAGAGTGAAAAGGTACATGAAATCAGGTCCTTCTTGCTGGGTGTAATTGCCAAAGACAAGATTGAGCTCAGACAGGTTCAGCGTTTACTGAGCTATTTGAACTTTGCCTGTCGGGTGGTTAGAGCAGGCAGGACTTTTTGCAGACGTTTGGGGTTTGGCCATGTCCGGGGCGTTCCTTCCTCACCACAGGATTATAATTTCTAAGGCTATAAAAGATGATCTTTGCATTTGGCTTACGTTTCTGCAAGATTTTAATGGTGTTTCCCTCTTTTTCATAGAAGACAACACCATCTGGCAAATTCATTTTATTTCGGATGCTTCTGGGGCCCAGGGATTTGGTTTGTTTAGAGAGGGTCATTGGTGTGCAGAAAGATGGCCCTTCATTGGTCTCAACAAGGTCGCAGTATTCCCTTTTTGGAGTTATTCCCCCTGATTGTTGCTCTTCTGGTGTGGGGGGAGGAATTTCGAGATATTTTTCCACGTAGACAATATGTCTGTGGCAGATCTTACTAATAACCAAAAAGCTAAAGATTTACGTGTTTTACGCTTATTAAGGGTTTTCATGTTACAGAGCTTAAGACTGAATATAGGTTTTAGAGCACAACACATTCCAGGCATAAACAATTCTATAGCAGATGCTTTGTCTCGCTCCAATTGGCAGAAATTCCACAGTTTGGCGCCACGGGCAGACAACATCAAAACTCCAGTTCTGCAGAGCATCTGGGTGCTGGGAGACTGAGGATCGTCGAGTTAATTGAAAAATCTATAGCTCTTTCCACTAGACGAACCTATCAGAAGGCATGGAACAAATTTTTAAGTTACGTAAATTCAAAAGATCTTGTTGGGCAAGCAGATTGTAACAAACGTTTAATTTTACAGTTTGTGTTACATTTGATCAACAACGGTTTGTCACATACAACCATTTCTGGGAAATTGGCCGGTATTTAGTTTTACAGCCAATTATGGTGGGGTCATGACCCGGTTGAAGATGTTTTATTAAGAAGAATGTTGAAAGGTTTCAGCAGAGAACATACTTATTATTTGCCTTTACTTGAGCTAATTACTTTTGAACTGTTGCAACAATTGTTATTACAGTTACCACTTTGTTGTTATGATGATTGGGAAATTTCTCGTTTTAGATTATGCATGATATGGTTGTTCTTTGGGGCTTTCAGGGTTTCCGAATTATTGGGTTTAAGGGATCAGGCAGGTGTTCAGAGTAGCGACGTCCAATTACATGGTGATAAATTGAGGCTCTGGTTAAGGAAGTCAAAAACTGACCAACTAGGAAAATGTATGTGGGTGCATTTAAAAGGCAGTGGGGTAGCGGATTGTTGTCCTCTGAGGGAGTGGAAGTCTTTCTCTCAATCTGCTTTTTTATGGCCTGGTGTAATTTTTTCTCATGAGAATGGGTCTAAGATTTCCAGTGCCCATCTTTTGGCTGTTTTAAGGAAGGCTTTCGTAAAACTTGGTAAAGACCCTCTTGTTTTCGGGACACACTCATTTCGTATTGGGGCGGCCACAGTGGCAGCCAGGTTGGGTTGGGACTGGGAGGATATCAAACAGATTGGGAGGTGGAAATCTGCATGTTGTTCTAGATATGTCAGGAAATGAACTTGTTGATGTGTACATTGCTTCTTGCTAATTTTGTTTTTCCATCTAGGTTGCGTGACACGTTCAATGTCATCAAAGATGTGTATTTGGATAATTGGACACTCTTATATTAAATGGGCCGCCGTTTTCGCGGAGCAGCAGATATATGGCAGAGCACTTGGACTACCAAGCAAGGGGCATGAAGTTTTGTGGAAAGGGAAAGGCGGCATGTGGTGGGCAGGTTTGTTTCCCACTTTAAAGGAGCTTTCTTTTGGACGAGGTTTCCCGTAAATGTTGATTATCCATCTAGGTGAAAATGACCTAGTGCCTCTATCCCTTATTAAACAGATGAAATTGGACCTTGCAGCTTTGAAAAAAACCTGGTCAGGCACATGCTTAGTGTGGACTGAATTTATTTATCATCAACAGTGGAGGGGGGCACTTAATCACGCTGCAATTAAAAAGGCCAGAAGGAAGCTTAACAGGGCAATGAAAGTTTTTGCCAGGCTATGGGGATTAAGGTCTTATCACATGACAATATCACAGGAATTGAAGGTCACCTTTTCAGAGAGGATGATGTTCATTTGTCGCAGCTGGGTCAGGCATATTATTTATTAGAGTTGAGGGATCTATTGGCACATTTTTGGAACAAGGATTTATGGTGCATTAAATGTGTTGGGTTATTTCCTTCTCAATAAGCAGCCTTGGGTGGGTCCAGGAAAACTCTATGGGTTTTCCTGGGTGGCGTTTTTTGGGGGGTTTGGATAGTCTCTAGCGGGCTTATCGATCACTCTGGGGTGGGAGCCGGGGGGGAAAGGCCAAGAACCAAAGGAAGGGAAAAGGAAATGATGGCATTGTTTGCATTACATGGGGGTTTTATGCAGGTTTTGTTGGATCTGTTGGGGTTATTAGGATAAGGTTTTTGGGTTGGGCTGAAGTATAATGCATAATAGGTTTTTTTGGAATATGACAAAGTTTGTTATCAGTTTTTGCATAAAGTAATACTGCTTTACCTGTCTTAATAAAGTGGCCTTTTTTGCTAAGTTAACAATGGTGAGTGGATTGTTGTTTTTGCGCGACTGGCGTTCATGGTTTTGGAAAAGGTTGACCTCAGGGAAGGGAGAGACAACAGCACATTTCTCTTTCAACATGAGGCCTTTTGGATTAAAAGAATGAACACATCGATTCCACACGGTTTAAATGATCACATTGAATACAGTTGTTTCCTATGATTCTTCATGTGTACCTATGTTAGAAGCATACATCTTGGTTGAAATCCTCCTTCTTTCTGTCCTCCCACCTCTTACAACATCCTCTTTTCCTTCCCCTTCCTTTCCCACACTCGTCCCACCCCTCATCCTCCCGGCTCCTTTCATAATAGAGTTATTTATTTTGAGTAATACCCTTACTTACACCATAAGTGAAAAATGCAGCTTTGGTTCATATGTCGTTTTCAGGCTTTGATTTGGTGTCTACAATGCAATTTCACATTTTGCCTACCACGCTCATATATTGTTATTGTTTTTGATGGTTCTAAGATGGCGCACACACACTGCATTCACATGTATAGTCCTTGGTGGTATATTTAATCACCAAGTAGACACAAGCACTGCGTTTTGCTAGCGAACAGGACGCTAAGTCACGGTATTCTGTAAATTGCACTATTTCTTACTGATATAATATACCAGTTAATATACCAGCTTGAAGTTTACTAATGAGCATGCAGACACAGCTGAGACATTTAACGGTTAAATCTGAAACTGGAGACCGTCTGTTGTGAACATCCGGCGAACAATGATTGCATAATATGAGATGCACCACCACAGATTGTTACAATATGGCATGCAACTTTATTACTAATACCCTCCTAGTGTAATCTAATTACACTACACAGATAGATTAAATACAATTTGTCAGAGAAATGTTTTTCCATACGATATGCCTCACTTCTCTGACTTACATCACTGATGGTATATATATAACTAAATGTGTTTGCTCCACGATTACCCGGAGATGTTAAATGAATGAAAGCCCACGTGAGTATGCTGAAGTTACTGATATACACAATAAGCACTACGTGAGGTCTTAAAGCACTAAACATTTGGTTGTGGTCCAGCTCCACACCAAGGCAGTCATTTTTATTTTGCATTGTTTCTTTAGTATTTGTCCTCTGATGAAGGGCAGATGTGAGCCCAAAATGAATTGGGGATATACATAACAATGAATTATGACTAGTCCTGCTATGGACATGCATGAATTAGGCATCTGTTTTGCATCGAATATACATCAAAGTTATATTGGAATAATTAACTCCGAACAAGAAAGTCTTCCAAAAACGTAATACCTGAATAAAAATGGCATTTACAAATACACTCAAGTTGAATATTGTCCTCCAGTGGGAGCACGCAAGGGACGCTCCCCATGAGGGTAGCACAACTTCCAAGAAGATGAAGCGCCCCCACTCTGTGTCTGGGGGCACTGTTCCCTTCGGTTGTACAGGCTATGCTTCTCTGTCCGGTGAGAGAAGCACATCCTCGGCCACCACAGACAGCTGCAGTCCTTGGAGGCGCCATTAGAACCCATCGGGTGGACCGGGTGAGTATTGTTATTACGGAGAGCAGTCTGTGCCCGCGCCAGACTGAGCACGTCGGCTGGAACATCGAGCTGAATATTTGCTCTTCTCTATACTGAAAACTCAGCAGCAATCCTTGCATATTTTCCACACATAGAGAAGGGGAAAATCCTGTGCTTATAAAAAGAAGCGAGGAGAGAGGGGAGAGCATAGTGCGCCGCCATCTTTTTCCCGTCCGAGTGGGTGCTAGGGGAAGAAATAATGATTGTACTGTATTTTTAAAGAGATATGAATGTTCTTAAGCTTCCAGGAAACACCAGATGAGGCACATTAGTTTAAGAGAAACTCGACTGCACAGGAAGCAAGGGGGCATGCTTAGTTGTGAATGTTCTGCATCGTGTTTTCCCTGGCAGAAGTTGAAGCACCCTGCTGCCTTCTGAACACCTTGCAGCCTACTTGCTTGGAAGTTCGAACACTCTCAGTTTCCTATCTCCTGAAAATAAAATTCAGAACTAGTAGAACTCATTAGCTTTCAGAGTCCCAGAGACCATTCTTCAGATAACAATTGTGCAGGGACCAGGACACAAAGAGGCTTGGAGATGTTAGTTTTATTTTGGCGATAAAAATATATGCTTGCACAATAGCTTTGGGGTCAAGAGCAGAGTTTTGAAGCTGAGGCTGAAAGAAGTATGGCTTTTAGCCTTGGAGTATCTTATATTTTGAGAACAGATCTTTTCTACTTGCATGAAGAAAAACAGCCATTAAATGAAGAAGAGCAAACTGAGAAAAGAGCATGATTCCAATTCCACTGGTAAGACCGAGGTTAAATATGAAATGATCTTTACACCATTAAATCATGCATACATGTTACCAGACAACATTTATCCTTCTCACTCCATTGATTACGTTTTGTTTCAATGAGCTCACTTGTGGGTCTTGCGGTGCAATTGAACTCTTGGATGTTTCAAAAGGTGAACCAAAAAGAATCTATAGGTTCCATCCAGACTTAAAATGGCCTTAAAATGCCAGTTTGTGTTAGCAGGGAGGCTGCTCTACTGGGCTTTGTCATAATGACATGGATGAGTTGGCAAACACACAGATTACCATGGTGGAATTCCCAACATGAATGTGTAGTGGATTGTTTGAGGAGATTCAGCTGGAAGGGGATTTTCATTACTCGTCCTATATGAATGTTGAGGCTGAGAACTACATCATATTGTACATTATGATCCTTATCCTCAATGGCAGCCATTTTTCAAAGGAGATGGGGAGGGCTTAGGCAAAATATCTCAGTTTAATAGTTTATATCTTTTATGCTGCTCTATCCTTTCCAGAACTCAAATGCCTCAAGGATCTATAGCTAGTATGCACATACATCATGTTCTCCTCTTACCATAATAAATATATGTGTCTTCAGCAAAGGAGCATAAGAGCTCCATGAGTGATATAATGTAGACTTTGAAGAGGTGGTAGGGCAGGCATGAACACTTGTGGAGAAGAATGGGAGGACATAGCTCTGAGTCCTACACTTTGGTAGAAGATGGACAGGATATAATTTAACGAGTTGATGCAAAGGTCCAGATTATCTGGTCACTGCTTGCAGGTGCTTTTCAATGATTTTGGGGAACATGGTGTTGGCGGCATTGGAGAAGTCATGTATCATGTGCATGCTGAGAGCAATCATGTCTAGTGATTGTTGTAAATGTCTCCTTCGAGTGACAATACTTGGTTTGTTTGTATGGAATGGACAAAAGTTGTATTCAGGTGGGTATATACTGATGAACGTTTTGTGAGACTGAAGATGGGCATTGACTATTTTTAACAAGAAAGTTGGAGTCTTATGGACTGACTGATTTTGTTGGAGCCCACTGGTTCAAGAGAGTTGATGTTTTGAGAGGATAGTGGTTAAATGAGCCTTTTCTAAAATGGAGTTTTAGGTGGAGTAAGTGATGTCTTTAGTTCTCTAATGAGGAGTGGAACTGCATATCACTAATCTTGTCCATTCTTTTTTAGCTTCCTACCACATCTATCCTAGAACTACTGGGATAAAAAATGCTACCTAGGTGGTATTAGTTTATTTTGCAAGATTGTGGCACAGATGTGTTTTACTAATTATGTTTATTGAGATAACACACATTTTACATATCTTGTATTTATTAGCAGTGTTTTCTGGATAACAGTTTTAGTAAAATGTATATTTATTAATATTTATTAATTGCTTCAGTTCACAGAACAGCTGTTTAAATATCATCACAATACTTAAACCAACTGCATCAATACTCTATACTATTACAGTCAGAATACAATCCATTTAGAAATGGCTGCTAACAAGGCTAAGGAGTAAAATGTACAGTTGGAAGCAATTTGCAGTCTCAGCTCCAAGATAGGAGGCTGGTAATCAGGTGAGTGCTGAGTTTTTTCAAGAGATCTTAGCCTAAGACTTTGTTGTTTTTGCTTCCCAGACTTAGAATTACAGCCAAGATATAATATGTGGCTGGTAATTAACGACAGCCAAGAATAGCAGCTGTTGTTGCTAGCTTATTCTTTGCTACCCCTGTCACTGCAGTTAAAAACCCTGGACCAAGAGATTATGAAGGAAGCTGCCAAAAACATGAGACCATGGCTTCACAATTTCACTTTTCTTTCTATACTTTAGCCCTTCTGCAGCACATAAGTGGCTTGTTAGCTACTTACATGGAACTGGGGAGGGACAAAGGGACAAAACTGGTTCTACTATCATCGGTGGTAGTTTAATCAACACCCAAGCTATAATGGTGTGACAGTCTATGGAGATATTCTTGCCACATTCCCCTCTAGTCTTTGAAGACAGTGCACCACATTAAGAACTGAATAATTAACTAGGTAGGCATCAAGATGGTGGTATATGAGCTTCCTTGTGGCCCATTGTTAGGAATTGGGTTTCTGGTTGGCAGAGATTTGCACCCTGACCCAGCAGGAACCGCAATCCTAGTTAGGATAAGTCAGACACAAGGCCTTCTGTGAATACCTAAAGTCGTAAAGTTCGAATTTTTCCCAGTTTAGGAGTAGTAAAGTTAGGAGTCCTAACTTTACTACTCCTAAACTGAGAAAAATCCTAATTTTAAGACTTTCGGTATTCACAGAAGGCATTTAGGAGTCCTAAAGTTAGGAGTCCTAACTTTACTACTACTAAATTGTGAAAAATCCTAATTTTAAGACTTTCGGTATTCACAGAAGGCATTTAGGAGTCCTAAAGTTAGGAGTCCTAACTTTACTACTACTAAACTGAGAAAAATCCTAATTTTAAGACTTTCAGTATTCACAGAAGGCATTTAGGAGTCCTAAAGTTAGGAGTCCTAACTTCTGTGAATACCGAAATGAGTGAGTGCCTTCTGTGAATACCAAAATGAGTAAGTGCCTTCTGTGAATACCAAAATGGTAGTAAGTTTAGGATTTTGTCTTAAGTTAGTTCTGTGAATCGGGCCCAATGAGTTTACATTGGAGTACTTGGATAAATGAAATATATTGGGAGTGCTCTTTCTTTAGTTCACATCTTTTCAAAAGAGGCATTTTTAAAAGAGTAATAATTAATTCTACCTTACCAGTAAAGATTTATCATTACTAAGCCTGGGAGGTGAACTCTGCTCCATTCGCGGAGTTTGCAGAGTTTTCAAAAACTCTGTGCTACACAGAGCACACAGAGTTCCCCAAAACTTGTGGAGCAGAGTTTGTATCCTCGCTCGCGCTCTGCAACGTTAAGGTGGCAAGTGCGAATGAGGAAAATCCACCTCCCGGCACGATTTTTCTTTGCTCGCGCTCGCCAAGGTCTAGTTGGCGAGCATGAGGAAAATCAACATCCTGGCAAGATTTCTGAACGCGGGTGGTCGGATTTCTCAAAGCGAGTGGTCACGGCAAGTCACGACCACTCGCCTTGAGAAACCTTCTGTTCACGTTGAGAAAGCTGCCGCTCGAGTAGAATATCTACCCAAGCAGCAGAAAAGAAGCTGTGCCCTCTTGCGCTGCACATGGTGCCGTTCGGGATGATTTTACAGCATGGGACAAACACCGGGTGTACAAATTTTCCTTGAACGGCAAGTCCCTAACCCACTCTGCTTCTTGGGGAACTCCACGTAGCGCAACAGAGTTTTTTTGTTCCGCCCAGGCTTAATCATTACCTTTCCAATGACATGAAGAATAATAGATCTACTGCTTTTCCAATCAGGAATTACAGCTTATAAGTGTAATAAGGAATTCTCAATGTTAACCTCTGAGAGTTATAGGTCTCAGAGTAGTGAGTGGTTTTTCACTACCAGGACAGGGAACATTTGATTACACAGCGCCCTGCTCTATGGGTTACCTAGGGCCTACCTTAGGGGTGTCTTATATGTAATAAAAGAGGAGTTTAAGGTTTGGCAAGGAGTTTTAAATGGCAGGTCAACATGGCAGTGTAACCTGCACACACAGAGTCAACAGTGGCAGGCCTGAGACATGGCTAAGGGGCTACCTAAGTGAGTGGCACAATCAATGCTGCAGGCCCTCTAGTATCATTTAATTTACAGGCCCTGGGCACATGCAGTGCCCTTTGCTAGGGACTTTTAAGTAAGTTAAACATGCCAATTGGGAATGAGCCAATGTTTAGAGGAGAGAGCACATGTTCTTTAGCACTGGTTAGCAGTGGTAAAGTGCTCAGAGTCCTAAAGCCAACAAAAGTAATGTTCGAAAAAGAGAAGGAGGCAGGCAAAAAGTTTGGGATGACCCTTCAAAGAGAGCCATTTTGCAAAATGGCCCCCTCCAGCCTAAAGCAAGGGTAGACTAATTAATACCTTGATGGACTTCTCTCCTTAGGGTGATAGGACATGGACAATGGTGCAGTACTGTAGGGGCAATTGCCAGTTCTATTCCTCTCTGAAACCAGTTGAATCCCTCCGTCTACACTCTCTGTGACCACCGAGCTGACCCATGGGGGAACCCTTCTCCTTACCTGTGGACCCATTGGGTAGCACCTAACCTTAACTTGCTCACGGACTCTTCCCAGTAGATAGACAGTACCATCATGGCCAATAAAGGGATATGACTCATTCCACCCCTGGGTCTGACTTCTGTCCTCATCCCAAGGAAAACTCTGCCCACAAGGACAACAACCAACAGAGATCAATGATAGCTGTCAGTGTCAAGAGTGGGGCTCGAAAATCATAAAAATGTTACTTGACCTACTGGTCTGGTGACTTAAATAATCTACTCGACTTAATTATAATGCTCTTGACCCATTAACTTGTTTCAAATTTTGTGATCCTGTGCAAGTATTTTATTTCACTGCAACGCCATTTTCTTCTTTATCACACATGAGAGCATCTTCAAATATTCAAATAGGAGAGTTCCGCATGTCTACTGTACAGAAATTTTTTTTTTTTTCATTTAATATACTAAACATTAGCTCCATATAGCATACTAATCTATCCACATATAGGATACACATAACTGCTGACTTGCATCTTAGTTCATTAACTGCATTCTCATCAGGGTGGGGGCAGGAATGTTTATCAAATCATGTTTAAAAACTATCACTTTTAATAAATATATAACTAAAGCATAAAGTAGCAGCACACTGTCATTTGCAATCAGCAAATTTGACATTGAAATGGCCACTGAATTTGTCACTTACATGTGGTTTTAAGACTAAAAGTGTACAATGTTTGGAAATAAAGTTTCTGCAAATATTTGTCATTTGCACATCACCAAGTAAAGTGTTCCGATTTGTGTTGCTACTATTTAAATCTTTGTTGCATCACACTTCTGAATTATAAATAAATGTTGTTTCATTATTCCTGATATATTTTGAAATACTTGTACTATTCATTTACAAAGTGTCTAAATGTTGAGTTAGAGAAAAAAACTGACATTTTACAGCCTTTTCTTTCACAATTATTGTCAGATAACTCATTTGACAAAAAGCATTAACAATAATAAGAGAAAGAAAAGTTAATACCATTTTCCAGGAACAGATAAGCAACAATTGGTAAAAAGACAAACTGACATTTGACCTCTGTCCTTGAGCAGTCTGCAAATGTGTCATGATAAAAACAAGATTTAAAGCGTCTTAATTACTCATTCACTTTCTGAATGAACAGAACACCTGTTTCTTCCAGCTAAAGTCTACTGCCCAGCAGATACAAGTTAATGCTAAAAATAGCTCGACCTGATAAAATCTCACTCGCAATTGTGAGTGGATTTTTCGAGGCCTGAAGAGCCAGGCCCCAAGTCATGCAGGGGGTTCTGACCTCTGGGGTTTCTCTGAGTGGGATGTGGGAGTAGCCCCCCGTGCCTTGCACCCATGTTCCACTCCACTTCCCAACATTTATGGGGTGATGTCCTGAAACGTGTCCATTAACCCAGGTTCTGTACCTTAAGGCTGAACAGGAGTCAGGGGTGAGTCCTTCCTCCCCATACCCCTCCATCTGGGCCTCGGTACCCTCCGCTGAGGAGTGGTAGTGGTAGACCCAGGAAACTGAACTTGCAGGGCACCTGTGGTGCCCTCTCCCAGTTCTCCTGGCACTTAGGGAAACTTATTCCCCAAAATGCAGTCTATGGACATCTGAGGACTGACTATGAACCTCCTCTGGGTCACCTCCCCACCTTCAACACTCTATTGACACCAGGGCCATAGGGGGGAAAAAGTCCTGGGCCTGAGTCACCCTACACACCTGGTTGGAGTACTGCTCTGGGGAGACTAGCCTTTCCACAATCATGGTTTGGAAAGTTGCAGCATCCCACACAACAGTGACTGGGACCCTATTCATTTTTACCTAGTGGAAGTGATGACTCCCACCATCAGGGGACATCAGCTGACCCTCTGAGTGTTTCTCCCAGCTGAGGGAGATCATGGCATGGTATATTTAGGACTATTTACCGCTAAGGCCACATTGGCCACTCCCGTTGAGTTCCCTCCATCGGGTGGTTTCTTTAGACAGACAGAGTCCCCCTGCTTGTGTCCTAGTTTAGAACAATCAAGACAGCAGGGTTAGAAATCAGGCACTCTGGACCACCGCTCAGAATCTCCCTCCTTCCTCTCACAGGGATATGGGAAACCTTTCCTACCCCATTAACTTCAGACTTGTCTGGGAATCCCTTGATCTCTCGCTTCCTCTGTTGGGGGCACCTGAATCAAACTTTTGGGGTCACCCCTTGGTACCTTTTTGAACTGTGCTGCTGACCCAGATGTCCGCCTCTTCAGCAAGCTTCCTGGGGTCAGTCAGGTTGCTATCAACTAGGTGTTGTCGCAGCTCTGTGAACAAATATCCAGCATGTGCTCCCTCAAAATTAGGTTGTACAGCCCGGAATAATCATCAACATTGCAGCCCTTCAGTGTCTTGATTGAATAATCAAGAAAGTCCACCCAGGTCTTTGTGGAACGTTTGTGGCTGCTCCTGAACCTCTATCTATGTCTCTCAGGTGTCAGCCCAAATTTACTAACAAGTATGGCCTTCAGGGGCATGTACCATGGTGATCCTCTACCTTTAGTGCCAGGAGTGTGTCCCTCCCTATCTCCACAAGCTACTCGCCAGGAACCTTGTGCATCCTTGGAGCCACCTCATAGACGGAGAACGATTTGTCAATGCCATCCCCCTTAACAAATCTTTGGGATATGAACCTTCTCTTCTCCAGTGGGCACTGCAGGTACACTGCCACCACTACTGTTGGACTCCAATTCATGGCTCTAATGTCCAGCTCTCTAAGGCTTAGCTCATGGGCCATTTTCTTTACCTCAATAGCCAGCCTTGTTTCTTCCAGAGCTTGTTCTTTCTCCATGTTTAACTGATGGGAAAAGGTGTTCCAGAGTTCGGGGGTGATGACTGAAAATCTACTGCCGCCCAGTTCTACTTCTTTAAGTTAGGCACTGATAAGAGGTTTATGTGGGCGGAACTAAATGGGAGAATAGGAGTATATTTCAAGATTTGAGATTCGATGAAGAGGGGGCTTTTGCTATGAAGTGATTTAGAAATGATGCTGTCCACTTTGAAGGTTGTTCTTTGTTCTGCATGCAGCAAGTGGAGGTCTTACATCAGGAGTGTGATTTAGCAACATTTGGGTTGGTTTTAGTTAAGATGGGCTGCCTGGTTCTGGACAGTTTGAAGTCTTTTTTATAAATCCTTTGGTGAGGCCAGTATAAAGAGAGTTTAGCATGATCAATCCTTGAGAGGACTAGGACAATGACGGCCTGGACAAGGGCCTCAAAGGTGAGGGATTTTGCAATTTTTTAGATTTTGCAGAGCATTAAGAAAGAAGAGATTACTGAGCCGATTTGTAGCTTCATTGGATAGGTCAGCATCAATGGTTATCCCAAGACATTTTACTGCTCTTTTTGGGGTGGGTGGATCTCCCTACTTGAGTGGCCAAAATCTTCGGTCCAGTATTCAAGATTATTTTTGCTGATAATTACTTCACTTTTTCTGAGTATAATTTTAAATGTTTTTTGTTCAAACAGTCATGGATGAACAGCATAGCGGATTGAAAATGCTCTGTAGATTGGGGGAATTATCTAGTTTGAAGAGTAATGGCATGTTGTCAGCATAATTGTATATTTTGAAGTTCATTTATTTTTTTGCGCATGAACTAGGGGTTGCATGTATATGTTGAAGAGGTGGAGGGATGATCCCTGGGGATTTCGTTATCAAGGTGGACCCGCGATGAGGTGAATGGAGTTAGGAGAACAAACTGGGATAGGTCTCCTAAGAAAAAGGTAATCCAGTCGAACGCTGGACCCCTCAGTCTAGCAGCCTTGACACAGGCCACTGCTTTCTCACTCATTTACAATACAGTAAAGAAAATTATTGCCAAAAATTGGGACATTCTTCACACAGCAGGAAACGAGTGGTCTCCTCCTCTCTTTTCCTTTATGAGAGGTACCAGTCTAAGAGACAGGTTCGTTCACACCAAGAGTAGGCTACCTGCAGCAACAACCAGCCCTACCTCTTTATGGGGATCACAACCAGTTAGTGGGGCTTACCCATGTGATAGATGTGCTGTCTGTCCATTCAGGAAAGCATGTAAGGAGATAGGGATTGAGACAAACCGCCCATGGATGATCAAACAGCACATCCATTGCAACAGTTAGAATGTCATTTACATGATTACATGCCATTGCTCATTAAGACACATAGGTATGACCTTACATATCGGGATATGCGAACACCGCAGCAATATCATGTGGGGAAAGTTCCACACACACAACTAACTACTTCATGGAGCATATAAAATCTGGCAGAGACATTATATGGGTGATCCTGGAAAGAATATCACCCAAACCACATAGCAACATAGAGCAGATACTTCTAAATAAGGAACAACACTGGGTATATCATTTGAGAACCCATATACACAACTTGAATGCTGACCTTCCTTGGTTACAAATTACAATATGAATATCCCAGAAGGGTTCCCCCTCATTTGACAACTTACAGCTGTAGGGATGGATTCTGAATGAGCCCTTATTTACTTTCAAATGGACTGTCACCTAATTCCCATAGACAATTTGTTTTCAACCAGTAATAAGGGGTTCAGGCTAATCAAAAAATGTCCATATTTCTGATCGAAATTACTTAATTAATTCTTTCTTAGCCACTGTGCTTGAAACATTAGTCAACAACACTTATGTACATCTCATCATTCATTACACCAATTCCCAAATGATCCATCACAACATTTCCTACTGATAGAAAAAATCTCTCCCCTGGCCATAGAGATGTTCTACTGGACAAAATGGGTAGGCACAGATAGCCGCATTGCTTTCTAATTGAGGTTTGTTTTGCGTATAATAAAAAAATCTTTCAGTTTTGGGTTACATTGTAGGGGAACTATGCTTCCAAACTTGTTATTTTAGGTGTCTGGTGCAATTGCTGTATGTGAGGACCCACACTTTTCTCGGTCGACCGACCGCAATCAGTAGAAGCAGAGACTCACTTTGCACATTTCAAATTACATTTCCTAGGCACCCCTTGACTATGCCACATATGGTGATGTCATCATGATGCTGAAGGATAGTGCAGCGGACATCAACTTTAACAGGCACAGGGATGGACTGAATTTCCATTGGGAGGAGTGAAATGTTCAAGAAGGTTTGCAAATTGGGAGCAACCTCTGACGAAGTATGTGATTTAAATAAGACTTTCTTCCCTGCCTATTCTTTCAAATTATTGTTGATGATAGTGTGTGACTACAAGGCTCCCCTTGTTAAGCGCTCCAAGTTGTTTTCTTGAACTATGGCAAGGGTAAGCAAGTGTGTGAATGCAGATGCATTTTTTTTAAACACAACACGTTTATTCACCAATGTGCAGTGGCTTTCAGTGATTACTCACCACGTTGCTTTGTTTGCAGTGACACACAGCTGACAGAGCATTTCCTCAGAAGGTTTTATTAATTTTCTATATTTGTATGTCATAGGACTTCATGAACCTTGCATAATTAGCAAATCTTGGCTCGCAGGCAGAACATATTACTGATAGTCAATGCATTTATGCTGGTGGTATATGTATGTAGTCAGGGAGTGAACTTAGGAAAATAAAGGGGTCATGGTCCTGACGAAAGCCCTGGACCCCATTGAGGGTTATATGAAGGGCTGAAACATGTTGACCAGCTGGATGTTGGAGCAATAATATCTCCCGCTGAGCCAATCTACTTTGAACTATCTCATTGCCACCCCAATAAAAAGGACGATTCCAAGGGCAGGTAGTTGAGATTTTTACTCTTCCTTTTCTAGATACTTCAGAAGGCCCACCCACCATACAAGGATTCTTTGGCGAGTGCAGGATGACCAATGATGAACCATAACACCCAAGGTGGCGTTTGAGGTCATCCCAAACATTTTCTTATGATGTCAGTGTCCTTATGTTTGATATTAGAGCATACTTGGATTTGCAACAACAGCAGGGTATTTACCCGCACAGAGGAGACAGAGGTGTTTTGTTAGGCTCATTATGTCCCGTTTGTCATATGTGGTTATTATATCATTCTAGAATCACCAATTAACAATGGATAATTGTGTTGTCTTTGCTGTTTAGACCAAAAATCTGGAAGAAACAGCCTGCATATGCTTAATTTTTCCTGTGTTAGGTTTAAAAACCTATAATAACTGATAAAACCCCTAAACTGCTTCAGTTTTGTTGTTAGGGATGTCACTAAAATATTGTTTCTTCTTCTTTTTGTTTCCTTCTGATTTGTGTGCTTGAGTTGAAGTTGAGGTTTTAAAATCATGTTTTTGGTATAATCTAAATATTTATACACTTTGGAGAATCTTAGCATATTACAATTATAGTTGATCTTTAGGCATTGTTAAATTCTTTCATTGATTGGTGAAATGGCTATCCAGGGCCGGCTTTAGCGCTGGTGGCGACCTGTGCGACAATTTGTGTTGGTGCCCCCCAGTGACCACCTCCATCAGAGATTCCCTCAGTACCACCCATCAACAGTGCCCCTCAAGTCTCCTTAACTACTCTCTCATAGATACATTAAATTAATTTTAATGTATCTATGAGAGAGTATCTATGTAATGCAGCTCTTAAAAGACAGTTAATTGCTCACTGTTCTACAGAAGGATTTTAAATTATAAACTGCACGTAACAATAGGATCGCTCTGACAAAAGCAGAAACCTTCTGACTTATTTACATGATATGCTCTTTGTGATGTGCATGGTACACATTCTTTGCAGCAGGCCTATCAACCCTCAGTGCTACCTTAGGATGAATCAAAACTTTTACTAGGCTAAGCTCTGGATTTATTGTGACATGTTTATTGGTGCCTGATAATTGCTGGAGGCAAAGAATGCAGCAGCAGGTGCTTTGAAAACCAGAATATATGTTGCTCTGCCACAGAGCTGGCCCTGCCTAAAACTTACTTTGTTTAAATTCACAAATTGAAAGTGAATTACACAAAATTAACATCATGGGAAATAAAGAGAGACCGCAGTGTTCAACAGTGCAGGCTTTTGGGCAATGCGACTGGCGCCGATTTTAGAGCACAAATGGTGCCCCCCCTGACCTTGCCACCCGGTGCGGTGGCACCGCTCGCACCGCCCAAAAGCCGGCACTGTGGCTGTCTCTTAAGAATCTTGGCCAATATGTACTATCACATTTACCCACAAACACAGAAAGGGTAAAACGTTTTGATAAACCAGCCCTCTTTTCTAACATGTCAGTATTGATAACATTGATAACAGGTCAACTGCCTAACACCCCAGGCTTTAGACATTTAATGTAAGGTATAGTGCCAGGCACCAATGAGAGGAGTAATGTCACCACATACACATGGCAGTGGGGAACATTTAACAGAAGACGTTCCATATATCAACAAATTTATAGCTGCATGGTGTACCACTGTTATATATACCTTCAGCTGATCCTGGCTTCTACCCAACTGCACTTTACCGCTGGAATTTGTGAGCCTATAGTTAAAATGTTACCAGCACAATTTCAAGTCCTAATGTGATGTCTGTTGAGAGGTCAGGACTGCCTTTGAGTGAGTTATTTGCCATGGTGACACTTGGTAGCCGTGAGTGTCCACACAACAGCGGCCTCATCTTAATGTAGTAAGGCAAACAGTGCAAAAATGACCACCATGCATGAAGCATCATGTTTCAAACACCTTAAAATTCAGGGCTACAAATCAATATGGTAGAATTTGCATTTTTATAGGTTTACCAAAGAACTATGGGGGTCATTAAGATAGCGGGCGGATCACCACCGTCCGTATGGCGGTGGCGATCCGCCCGCTGAACTCCTCTGCCCGCATGACTTTCCCCCCGCCACATTACGATGGCGGACGGGACCCTGGCGGACGGGAAGACCGTCCGCCAGTATTCTGCCAGTAGGCAATCCACTCGATTGCCTACCGGGTGGAAAAGCCCAGAAATGGCTGGGGAATTGCCTTTCTATGGCGGAGACTCCGCCATGGAAAGGCAGGCGGTTTTGGCTTTGGGGGCCCGGGTGTTCAAGGGTGGGGGGTGCATAGGTACCCCCCTGCATTGTCATGGACATGGTGGCAGGCACCTCGAGGTGCCTGTCACCCTGTGCATGACAATGCACACAGTGCATTCCCAGCATTGTGGTGGGCGGAGCTGTGAGCACCACCCTCCACAATGCTGGGAATGGAGGATGCCACCGCCACGGTGGTGGTGGCATCCTAATTGCAGGTACGGGACCGCCGCACCACTGGCGGCCGGTTCCAGCACTGCTAGGGTGGCGGGCGGACTAAAGTCCGCCCACCATCCTAATGGGCCTCTATGTGTGGACAAAATTAATGACCGCTACCATGCAATAATATCAGTAAGGAATAGGTGAATGACCCCTAACACTGTACATGAATTTGTTTATTAAGACATTTAAAATATAGCACTTATATTTAATCCATTAATAAACCTGTAAACCAGAGTCTTGACAGTGTGAGTGTGAGAGGTAATGAGATGTGAGCGTGAGTGAGAGTGCAATACTCAGTCATTCTATGCTTAAATCAGTCTGACATGAGTCCATTGGACACAATATGCCAACAGGAAGACACTTCATACCCTGAATTACTTCGTCTTTAAGTTAAATATGTGATTTATAACCATCACTACAAAAAATAACACATGTTGTAAACACTGGAAAAACACCGTTTTTGGGAACAGGCAGCTGAATAACCACTAATAACCAGTGATTTTAAAAGGCTTACATATGCTGTATTTGTTACTTTGCCACAGTGTTTGAACTGTTCAGTAGGCTTGTATCTTTGTCAAAAATGAGAAAATAGGATGTACCCACTTTTTACTATGTACATTGATGTGAGGTCACTCAAATGCATGGATCAGAATTCAGCTGGGAGTAGGAACAGGCTAAACTAATAAAATCCAATTTTTTAAACAGAGGTCTGTTCTGGTGCCCGTGTTGTTTACTTTACACAGTGCTGCGTTGCTGGCATTGTGGAGATAAAAACAAAGTATTGCCTAAAGTGAAAATGGAGCTGAACTATGAAATGTATTGTGTGTGGATTATATTTTCTTTTTTTGCGACAGTTAAGGAAATTTAGTAGCTGAGGAAATACAGTAAAAATATGCCGCATAAGTAGCATGTGTAGGTACTAGAGAAGTACAATTCAATACATTGTGTAATACCCTTAGCCAATGCATAACTTCAAATTACTATTGCACGAAGTGGATAGCAGCATATCAAGATTTCTTTCGACCACCGCTGTTATTTCCTAAGGCAGCCTCAACTACGACGCCAGACACCGCACCCTGGCAGCTCTTCTGAACCGATACATCACCTGGACTGCACACTGCATTCTCAACACCAGATGTCTAATCACAAGATGGGGTTCTTGTCAACTGTGCACGCCCTGGCATTGCAGACTAGCTGCATCTCGTAACCAATGTGTCGTTTCAGCTGTACGATGCAATTTCAACGCAGATCCTCGTAACACTGCACAAACCTGTATTTTAGGTATTTCGTTCAGTGGGTCTAATTGGGTCCCTGTAGCCATGCCCCATTGTAGTCAGCCTGAACCTGTGACTTTGTCCCGGTCCGGTGTGACCAGATAGCCACAGTTGGCACTTTGTGCTTCTTGCTGCTATTTCCATTGAAATCTTGAATCTTGAATATCGCCGGTTCTACTAATTATATTTATGTAATTTTGGTCTTGTTTTATATATTAAAATTAATTATGGTTTTCTAACGTGGTA
This sequence comes from Triturus cristatus, assembly GCF_964204655.1. Lineage (NCBI taxonomy): Eukaryota > Metazoa > Chordata > Amphibia > Caudata > Salamandridae > Triturus > Triturus cristatus. The sequence goes on along the minus strand of NC_140589.1, from coordinate 135,690,773 downwards.
TGAGATCCTTTTTGTGTGGTGTTTTCACTTTTTACTGTTTGAAGTGTTGCACAAAACTTTACGTATTGCCTCTAATTTAAGCCCTGACTGCTCTGTTCCAAGCTACCAGAGGGTTGAGCCCTAGTTAATTTAGGGTTGGCTTGTGCCTCACAATGACAAGGATTGTGATTAATGCATGACCAGAGCTCACTTCTCAGTCTCCTAACAACCCAATTTGTCACAGGAATGATGAAAGTTGAGTTGGGGTGAGGAGTGGGGAATAAAGAGGTGCAGTAATATTAAAAGTAATTTCAGTGATGTAATCAGTGTTGTCATTTGAGATGTCATCAGTGATGTCCTGAGCGATGTAATATGTGAGGTCATAAGCAGTGCATTGCGGGGCGTGAGTTATAGTTAGCTCACTAACTATAACAGCTGGATTTCACTGGTTTTGGATAAGTGAAACCTGAGCCTAACTAAATGTCCCTGTGAATGGATGTATGGGTATATAAGTGAATATGTCAATGGCTGTATTAGTGACTGAGTGGGTGTATGAGTGGCTGTATGGGTGAGTGAGCGGATGTGTGTGTAGATCTATCAATCAGTGAGTGGGTGTGTAAGTACTTGTATGGGTCTGTGAATGGGTTTGTACATGCTTGTGTGGGAGTGGATGTATGAAAGGTTCTATGGGATGTGAGTGGGTGCATCAGTGATTCTGTGGAAGATGTCATCAGCGATGTCATAAGCAGTGCATTGCGGGGGCACGAGTTCTAGTTAGCTCAGCTAACTATAAATGCTGAATTTCACTGGTTCTGTATGAGTGAAATCAGAGCCTAACTAAATGTCGCTGTACCCTTTGTTTTTTTAAGTGAATTTCTAAGTTTTTAAAAATGTTATTTCCTAATTATAACTTTCCTGTATCCTTTGTTTTTTCAGTAAATTTCTAAGATTTTTTTTAATTTGAAGTAAGACGTCCATCGCAATTCACAGTGGGGGTGGTTTTGAACACAGGGCCTGGCTTGGCATTGTGCTGCCCCCACCCAAGCTTGCTGCTCCTGCCCCCCTACTGCTTGCCATCCATTGTCCATGACCCTGCTACCTCATTACAGCCATGTGTATTCGTTGTTCTGCCACTGGCCTTCCTGCCTGACATAAACAGTTAGCTTGCTGCCCCATCCACCTCCTTCCAACCCTCTGTTATTTGAGTCCATGCACCTGCCCCTCCCTCCTGCTCTCCATGGTCTGATGTGCTGCCACTGCCTTCCCTTTAGTTTGACGTCCCTGCTAACTCCTCTTGCACCCTTTCCCCAATTCTAGGCAGCATCATTGTCCTCCTGCTTATCCTCTGTGCTTATCTTGCTACTCTCATTCCCCCTGCTCTCTGATGACTGTGTGCATGCCCCTGCTCCCTCTTTTCTGCTCACTATATTCCAAGGACCTGCCACCCTCCTATCTACTCTAAGTATTCTGTTGCGCTGCCACTGCCCCTGCCACCTGCCTAGCATGGCCAGATAGCTGCCTCCTGTCCATGCCACCTCCACCCTGCCTGTCCAACTTTCATGCCCCTTTCCCCTCCCACCTGTCCTACATGGTCCACTCCCTTCTGCCTTCCATACTCTGTTGTGTTGCAATTTTTCTTCCTGTCCTCTTGCATGGCCTGTTGTGAAGTCCCTTCTCCTTCCCTCTTCTGTCTATGTCTAGCCCCTACCCGTCCTTTCTGTCCTCCATGGTCTTTTGTGCATGACTCTGCCCCCTCCCTCTTGTCCACCATGGCTGTTGTGCTGCCGCTAAACCTCCCACTTGCCATGCATGGTCTTCTGTGCTGCCACAGACCCACCCACCTGCCCTGTGTGGTCAGCTTGCTGCCCTTGACCCCCTCCAACCTTCCCTTCTTTGTCTCAGTGCATGTCATTATAGTCTCACTGTTGCCCTCAATGGTGTGTTGTTCTTCCAGTGCCCATCCCTCCTGCACTCCATGGTCAGCTTGCTGCTCCTGCCTTCTGTTTTCCATGTGCCTACCTCCTGCCTTGTTTGGGCTGCTGTTGTTCTCCTGCCCTCTCCCGCCTGCAACTGTCCCTCTTGTCTGTCCACTAGGGTCAGCTTACTCCCCCCTCCCCTTTCCCCTCTGCTCTCTGTTGTCCATGTGCATGGCCCTGTTCCCTCCCTATTGCTTTCCATGGTCCGTTTGCTGTACTGACACCCTGCTTACCCTGTGTGATGTATTGTGCTGCTGCAACCCCTGATGCCTGCCCTGTAAGGTCAGTTTGGTGCCCGTGCCCATCTCCCTCCTGCCCTTCTCTTATCCGAGTCCATGTCCCTACCCCATTCCTTCTGCCCTCCATGATCCAATGTACCAAAATTGCCAACATTTTGAACTTGATAAAGGGAGATTTTGGGGAAAAAACTGGGGAATTGATTTTTCCCATTGGCTTACATTGAAATAGAGGAGATTTTAGGCAGGATACAAATAAAATAAAGGCCTTTTGGGCATAATAATATCTGGAGGCTCCTGCCTGAATCAGGTCTGTTGGCATGTATGGTTGTACTGCCCTCAAAGGTCTTTTATATTGCCACAGCCTCTCTTGCATGTACTGCGTGGTTGGTTTGTTGCCCCAGCCCCCCTTTTCCCTGCCCTCAATGGTCCCTTGTGCTGCCTCTCTCCCACCCACCTGCACAATGTGGGCAACTTGTTGCCTCTGCACCCTCCTCCATGAGGGGGTCTTACTCCCAGAGAAATTATGGTTAGAGCTCTAAACAACTAAAATGAGGACATATTTTCGGAGTTCTCAAATAGAAACACAGCACTTTTAAATAATTTTCTATCTTTATGTTTTTTTTATCCAGTTGATCACTTGATTATATGTTATACTTAAGGGAGATGATGTGGCGATACAGCCAGAGCTGCAGACTTTTCAACTCGGGAACCAGGTACCAGTTTTGGCATCAGCCCGCGATCCTGTGATTCTGGGCAAATCATTTATCTCCCCATGCCTAAAACCAAAATGTATGTGTCTTTGTGTAATGTAACTGATGCTCATGTAAAGCACTCCTATAACTTTGGGTCGAGTCTGCACTATATAAAACTGCAAAAAACGAAATAATTGTTTTGCACACTTCTGTCATTGGGCTACACTTGGGCTACATTTGGGCGATATTTGTGCTATATTCAGGCTCTTTTTGCTCTGGTGGCCATCTTTGGAGACCTATTTGTTATGAAGCTCCATAATTTCACCATTTACTGCAGTATTCTCAGCAGAAAATGCTTTCAGTTTTCTACTTTTATTCCGTCAAGATGGTGTTCATAATTGCCACACTTTGGCATAAATTCAGAATGTATAGTTAATCATTAGAACACTGTAGTAAAACTGCTAATCACCAGGAAGTTAACTGGCAGTCTGCTGCTGATGTTGAAAGTGCATGTTTCAGCATGCATCTGTGCATGTTCTGAAAGGGCATGTTGCAGTCTGTATGTTTCAGTCTGTATGTCAGAATGTTTTAATGAAATAGAAAAGGAAGATATTTGAGAACTCACTTATTTATTTTAGCTTCTGGAGCACCCTCCATAACCGCCATGGGGAAATCATGAGAAAACAGTTATCTCTAAAACATGATTCTTGAAATCCCAGCAGAAGTCTTTCCCACAGGGTAAAATCACCTTAGAACACACCACAATTCCTAAAATTAGTTGGTACCATCGAAAAATTATTTATATTGTAACTAAAATCTGATATTACCCTTTATACGTTCTCCTTTTTGTGACGCTGAAAACCTGGCATCACTACAATGCTTTTCATTAGGGTGCTATCATATATATTGGTCGCAAGATGGCTGTCAACACCTTTTGGTTCATGTTTTGGCAGCCAATCCAATTTCAGTAGGGTTTCAGTAGTCTGTGGGGCTTCCAGATATCTACATCATTTAAACCTGAATATCTCTAAAACTATTGAATGGATTTATACCAAATCACAAAAAGCGCACTTTTTGGACCAACATCTATCTTTCTGCGAAATTTTGTGTAATTCTATTCAGTGGTTCAGGCTGTAGTCGTGTTCAGAAAATGAAAAATCTGCATTGATATAACATGGGGAAAACGAGTTTTGGAACCCCCCTTTTTTCTAAGCTCCAGCTTGATGGATCACCCCGAAACTTTCAACACAGCAATTGAACTAACAAGAGGAACATTTTCTGAAGATTCGTCAAGCGGCACCAAAGTTATTGGCAAAACAAAAAAATATTTTTCTATGGATTATAAAGTCCTAACTATAACCACCTACTGGCGACTGCCGGTAGGTAACTTATATACATATATTATTTCTTTATTTCCTTATCTACCCCAAACACCTAAACTCACCCACCACTAACCCCTAAAAACTCTTAACACTCAAATACCCACCTTATACCCTAAATACCCTAGTCACCCAAATGACCTTACCTACCATAATCACTAAAAATATTCTTACACTCAAGTACCCTTACCCACCCTAAACCCTAAAAATCCCCTTACCACCCAAATACCCTTACCCAACTTAACCTCTAAACAATACCCTTACCACCCATATAGCCTTACCAACCCTAAATCCAAAAAGTACCCTTGCAACTTGAATACCATTACCCACCTTCAACCCTAAAAATAACCTTACCACCATGCTAGAAATGGGGTTTATGGTTGGCTAGGGTATGCACCTATGACACGCAGAACACACCATTCTAATCAGGGTAAGGGAGTTACACATCCAAGATAACCCCCGCTCACCCCCTTAGTAGCTTGACAGAGCAGTCAGGCTTATCCTGGAGGCAATGTGTAAAGCATTTGCTAAGCACACACACACGCACTAGTGACACAATAAATACACCACAAAATAGACTCCATATAATATTATCTAAATATATCTCATATATTGTATGTAACACATAGGCCAAACATGGCATAAACCAATATTCACTTTGCCAACTAGGATATTGTCAGAACACCACAGTTAGTGCAATTTGAATGATAAAGACTTATACATTGCACACAAATGCAAATTTGGAAATAATACTCATTATTCTGACCATGCAAGGCAAAAGTAACAAATATCATAACATGAGGGCATGTAATGCAGCTGTTTAAGGAGTAAGAACATGTGAATCATAATGTATATTACCGTGAATGCATAGGCCACAGTGCCCTTGCGCATCTATTAGGCCTGGTATGGTAATTTTAAACTGCACTGTTGAAAGGAAAAGGGAGAGCAGTTCCAAAAGTTACCACACTCCCTAGGAAAAAAAAAGGTTTCTAAACACTATACCCCAGGGCTGAGGAGTGCAGGCTCTCCCATTAGGGGTGGTCACAGTAGTTTCTCAACAAGTGCTTGGAGAGCACTCAAGAGTTTGTTGGGTATGGTGCTGTCCTCCAGCCCATCTGGGCAGAGTAAATTCCCCGGTGCCCAAAAACAGTGGGGCCACCCTGTGGGTCCGAGTACACACTGCAGACCTCTCAGGTCGCAACCCAGAAGTACTGTACCTTTTAGCGGCCCACCAGCCAGTTGAGGATGTCAGTGACCTCTGATACAGGGTTGTGTTGCTGCGTACTGTTCTTCTCCTGTGGGTGGTTCTTGAGGTGGCACGGGCATCAGGTTCAGACCATTCGGGCTGGTATAGGCCCCTCTTGCTCGTCTCGTTCAATATGTGCTGCTGTCTGGAGGGCTGCGCTGAAGTTAGTCCCACACGGCCAACCAGGATGCCCCTAGGCAAGGAGAAGGTGCTTACTGGATGGCACTTCCTCAGGCAGTGTACTTTACGGTCCCCTCACCAAAGAGTGAGCCTAACATGCCAGCTGCTTCTTGTAAAATCCAGGCAGGGAGCAGAGATCAGGGAGGCACTACACGTTGGGAGGCAGGTGCTGTTACCATGAAGGCCAAGCATTTCAGCACACGCTGGTTACAGCAAAAGTGTAAATACTCAGCATGCACGAAGTTGTCTATGAACCTCAGTAAAGCTGGAGTACTCAACACGCACTGGCCTTGCTGTAAAGGACAAATGAAAATGAATTCTTCTCTGCAATAATCTCTCACCAGGAAAGGGAGCAGAAGCCAGGAGCAGACCACAGCACTCACAATGCGCGGAGCTCCTGGCAGAGCACTCAGGGGCATACAAGCAGGAAAACAAGCAGGAGTCCAGCACATTAGGCAGTGCAATGTTGCAGGCCAGTATGCCATACAACAAAGCAGGCAGTCCAAATGGTGGTTCCTTCTGGCAGCACAACAGTCCCCTGACAAGGTGCAGTTTTGTAGAGCCAGCAGCGTCTGGTTACATGTCCCACACCGTGTCTAAAATCATGGGGTCAGAGCCACTGTACTTATACTTAAAATGTTTTTGATGTGAACGTAACCTCAAAAGAACTTTTAGACACAACACCCCCATTCAATCCCAACTCTTGCTCTAAGCATCGGTAGGGGGTAAACAAGCCTCTGTGTGAGGGCAGGACAAAACCTATACAAATGTAAAGTTTCAACCCCCCTCACTCTCCCAGATCAGGAAGACCGTTCAGTATGCAGATTAATGCAGATGCAACCCGATTGTACCCAACCCTTCAAGTGTAATGGCTGTCTGAAAAGTATGCACAAACAGGCCTCTCTCAGTCTAAATCAGATGTTGTTTGGAGTCAGGTTGCAAAGCACACAGAGTTATAAGCACAAATAAATGCCCATTTTCTAAAAGCGGCATTTCTAAAATAGTAAAGAAAAATCCACCTCCACCAATATGCAAGATTTATCATCACTATTCCAAACATACTAAACATGGCAACACTAGTCTTTTCAGATCAGAAATTACCACTGAAACACATATTAGGCAATTCCCAATGCAAACCTATGAGAGGTGCAGGCCTCACAGCAGTGAGAAACCAAATAGGCTGTTTGTCACTATCAGGACATGCCACACAATGAAGGCACATATCTTACCTTTAACCTACACAGCACCCTCCCCATAGGGCTACCTAGGGCTACCTTAGGTGTGACCTATATGTAGAAAAAGGGGGAGTTTCAGGCTTGGCAAGTAACTTTAAATGCCAAGTCACTGTGGCAGTAAACTGGCTAAATCTGGGGGTGGTGCAAGCAGCGCCACATGAGCACTGTCCGCATTTAATTTACAGGCCCTGGGAATATGGGATACCACTGTACAAGGGACTTACAGGCAAATTAAATATGCCAAACAGGTGTAAGCCTATCATACCTTGTTTAAAAGAGAGCGCACATGCATTTTAGCACTGAGTAGCAGTGACAAATTGCCCAGAGTCCTTGAGCCAACAAAAACAGGTCAGAAAAATACAGGAGGAAGGCAAAATGTTTGGTAAACAGCCCTGCAAAAGAGGCAGGTACAACACACCCAAATACCCTTACTCACTCTATATCCTAAAAAACCTTTATGTAGTAACTTGTGTTGTATGTATCTGGTTACTTACTCCCTAGCTGCTCAGCCAGTGTGAATGTGATGCATAGAATGTTGGTGTGAGAGTCTTGAATGGAATGTTTGGGTGCCTGGATGCTTGAGTGTGTCAGTTGGAGTATAGGCTGAGCAGCAGGCAGACTGCTCCTGGTGAGGCTGTAGCTCTACAACTCAACTACCTGTAATCGAGCTTAATAAATCTACATGAAACTACATTCTGGCTACGGACCTCATTACTACAGATTTTTGGCAACGATTCTTGAAACAAAACTACACGTGTTTTTAAAAAGGACTCAGAAACAAAAAATCTCTTAACGAAACCTACAGAAACTAAGAAGAAAACCTCCAGTCTGAAGTACAAGGCGTGTCAGCCCCACCAGTGTCCTTTTCACCAGACAGCCCCTGCCTGCTTGTACTTCTTTGAGCTAAAAGATTGCCTATTCCTGCTTTTGTGACATCTTTTGTGATCCTGAGCACTTACAATGAACAGCCCAGCATGGCCATGCTTCATTGGGCTACTTAAATGACTTTTCCAAGTGGATAGCTTGTGTGAGCCTGAGCACTACACCAGTGTCTCTTACACCAGACAGCCCCAGCCTGCAGGTACTTCTCTGGGCTAAAGGATTGAGAATGATTGTTGCATACTGTGCTTTTGTGTTTCTGGTAATATGGATCTGGAAAAGTTTACAGAGAAAGTTTTGTTTGTTGCGAGTTGGTGCAAGACAATTGTTGTGTACTCTCTTATGCGAAGGAGTAAACGCGTGGCATCTTTATCAATCCTTGATGTTTGTGGTTTTCAATACCAGCTCCATTCAGATTACAGTGGTGCATGGTCTCTATGTGCTTCTATGGGCTCAACTACGTGAGAAAGTACCATTGTGAGGCACCCCTCATTGTACAGCTTTTGGCACTCTTAGTCTTAAAGACATCTGGCTCACGGAATGCCAGCCCGTTTGGATTTGAGTGATTTGTGTGGTCGGAGGTATTTCAGACAACGTGAGCAGAAGGTAACTTTATTATTTATTTTTGCCTTTCTAGCAAAATGACTTTGCTGCTGTGAAGCAGTTTAAACTGTTTTTTTTTTACTGGTTTAAATTACGAACTGTGCACACGCACCTTACCTGGTTTGTGTTCTCACTTGGTACACAGTTTTCTTCAGTAACGTCTTGGTGATGTGATCAATTTTCGCTGCTGTGTGTTGCCCAGCTGCACAGACTAGCAATGAGCCATCCGGGCCAGCTTCATCAACGTGCCGCCATCTTTATTTGTCGTGGTAGGCATGGTTACTGCAGAAATTTTCAATGTTTGTCATGTTTCCTAAGGAATGCTGGTGCATCTGCTACCCAGGATTTATTTTCTAAAGCAGCGCAGATGGCAATTCGGCATGCAACATCATGGCACAAGTCCGGAAAAGCATGTTCATCCAGCACTTCTTGTTTTTTTTCTTCAAGAAGCTTTTCAAACTTACACTAGCGCACTGCTTCCTCTCATGTTTGGGTAACCTACTGCTATAACTTTTCCAAGAAGATTGTGCCTTGTACATACACCGAGACACAAACCATCCTTGGGGAAACAGAGCGTGTCATCTCTCCTACTGATCTACAGTGACCTGCACACCGGTTGTATCTATTACATGTATATTGGGGTCTGGTGTGTTGCTGTCTAGTTGACACACGCATGTTATTATTATGTTCTTTTCTCTGCAAACTTTGAAAGACGCTTATGTTCATCTTCACTTGTCCACGATGTATGTCTTATTTTCTGACTCTTGTAAGTGGTTGTTTTCTTATGGTCATGCACTGTTCTTTCGAAGCTATGTTTTAGGTTGTTCAGGTCCTCTGTCCTCATAGCGCTCTTTATGGGTTGTTCCCATAAAGTGCATGTTACATTAGGGGCAGTTAGTTGGGTTTCAGTCCCATGTTTTGTTTTCCTCACACTACTAACCTCCACATAAGGTTTCTAATGGGTACAAGTCCCATGTTTTTGTAGTGGGTGTTAGTCCCACTTATGCTGTTCTAATGGGTACAAGTCCCATGTTTGTGTAGGGTTTTTTAGTCCCATCTACGCAGTTTGTAGTGGGTTTTAGTCCTGTCTATGTGGTTCCAATGGGTACGAGTCCCATGTGTTACATTGTAGGGGGGTTTAGTCCCATCTACGCAGTTTGTAGTGGGTTTTAGTCCCATCTACGTGGTGTTACGGGGATTCTGCTCATGCACAGAACTATACGCAGGAAACCAGGACCTCAGTGAATTGTGGTGTACCAAAAAACTCACCTCAGTAACTAGAACTCCTATCCGACTAACATCGGTGTCTCATTCGTTCTCCGTACTATTTCGAAGCTACCAATGATAAGACAACCCAGAACAAGCAACTTAGAATACTCTCAGGAATGGGGGGAATCAAGAACAACTTTTCGTTGTTATTCTCATATCAGTCCACAACGTGAGAAATCAGACATGGAAAAGTTTAAAATGTTTATTTTTAACTACGTGCTCTAAGATGCATTACTTTGGCTAACATAAGCAAACAAATGAGCAGAAATAAAACCATCAGCATTGTTACAATTCCATAAAAGACAAAGGGAGAAGTCATATTATAATGATAGTGGAAACAGGTCCTATAATACCTTGTGTACCACCCTCCTCAGGCTAGTAAGCTAGTTTTATAATAATAATAGAAGGTCTCGAGGTTTAAATGGGGAACCCCATACCTCCAAGATCAGCTTAGGTGAATCACATCACAGGATCAGCACTGCTCTCTGTGTCTGGAAATGTTTTTTCCAAGAGTGCCAGCATCATGCATGCAATGCAATATTAAAGGCACCCGAGTTTCAGATATTTGCAGCTGTGTGCTTGTTGTATCTAGAGCGTGGGACGATCAACCTGAATTCAACAGCATACATTGTTATTTGACCTTGACAGTTTCTGCACACAGTGTTCAGACTAAGGTCGCGGTGCAAATCTAGGGATGTGAAAAACAGGCCGTTCTCATGTGAAGAACAGCAAGCAAGCAGTTTTACTTATAATAACAGCTACCTGTAGTGTTGTGTGCAAAAGCAGCAAAGTGGCAAGATGGCGTTAACATCTAAAACGCTTCTGCTAACATAGCAATGTGTGCAGGCAAAACCCTGTCTTCACTACAGTGGTTCCAGGGTATGAGTCCCAAGTGTTATAATTGTTCTGTGCACGTATCTAACCTTCACACAAGGGGTTCTAATGGGTAGAAGTCCCATGTATTTTGTGTTCTGTGCATGTATCTAACCTCCACACAGGGGTTCTATTGAGTACGAGTCCCATGTGTTCAATTGTATGTTCACACTAACCTGCACATAGGGGTTCTATTGGGTTTTTAGTCTCATGTGTTTTATTGTTCTTTACACTTTTCTAACCTTCATTTAGAGGTTCTAATGGGTTTGAGTCCCATGTGTATCATTGTATGTGCGTATTTTGTGCTCACTCGTTGGTTGTTTGCTCCTAGGCCTGTTTTGCAGTGTGGTTAGCAGTCAAAATTTCTTTCCCCTTTATTATTTCTTTTTTATTATTTCTTTTGTTGTTCTTGTTTGGTGTAGATGTTCCATGTTTCTGGTCCATTTATTCACCTGTTTGTTGGGGAAAGTCAGTCTGGGTGTTCGTCACCCATTTCTATTGTTTTCTTAAAAAAAATATTGGAGGATGATGGGTGGGTAAGATATATATATAATGTATTTTTATCTTTGCATCTCCTCTACATTGTTTATTCTTATTGCTTTTTTTATTAATTATATTTTTATTAGCAATTCCAATAAATACAGATGAGCAAATCGATCGTTCAATAAATATAGCAGCAATGTAAACACATTAATACACACTCTATGATGACAATAAAAATACATAGCGGAAAAATACAAAGCAGTATGGATGGAACAGTTCGAGTTGGCAAAGATACATAGATTACTTAATATTGCCGAACACCATTCACCCAAGCTGTAATCGGTGCCCAGATTTTTTCCCCCAAAATTCTAGACCGCAATGCTCTAGTAGCAAATATGGCTTTCTCTTGATTATACACCCCCAAAAATCTGGCTAACCACATCTGAAAGCTGGGCGGATGCGGATCTTTCCATTGTGCTGCTAGTATGATTCCAAAAACAGCCGTCCCTATAAAAAGACATGCCTCTTCTTCACGACTAAAACCTAGGGTATTATCATATCCGAGAATATAAAGTGTGCTAGAAAACACCATCTTATGACCAAATACCTCCTCCCAGAATCTTAACACCATATTTTTGATTGGTATTAGTGCAAGGCAGTCCGAGAACATGTGAGGGAGGGTAGCCGGTCCTAATCCGCATCTTGGGCAGGAGTCGTCAGTTCTTTTTCCCCATAAAAACAGCTTGGCAGGGGTAAAATACAGATAAAAAATTGTCTTGTATAATTGTGCCTTCAGATTTGAGGATAGGAATAGTTGAGATATTAAAACCAGGCTCATGTCAATATCGATATCGGGGTTACGTAGTTTTTCGACCCATGAGGCTTCAACACTATCTAGATCGCTTGGAAGCTTCTCCTGGAGAGTATTATATATAGTTCCTATCCGAATAGAATCTCTAACAATGACATCCATAAATGGTATAGTTTCAATTGAAATCGTATTGGACCCTAAAATAGAATTAATTTGAATAAACTTAAAGTAATCATTATTCGAAATTCCAAAAGTGCTTTGTACATTTAAAAATCTATGGCCTGTCCCAGCCCCCAAGAAGTCACCAACTGTATGTATCCCTGCTCTATCCCATTTTTTTGCAGTTACATCATTAACATGTGATGGTAGTATCGAGGATTGCCAAAGAGGTGTGTATCTATTAAGTTTCGGGATTTCCATCAGCTTCGCGGCCTGCTTCCATACCTTCCATGCACTAATAATGATCCTCAGCTTGTTTTTTTTATAATATCTTACTTCGGTTTGTCTTGAAAGAAGTCCATGAGCTTCTTTCCCCAATGCCATTTCATAGATAGAGGGAATCACAGTATCTTGATTTTCTACATTCATCACAAGGAGGGGCGCCATTTGTTGAAGAAGGGCTGCCCAATGGTAAAGCCTCAGATTCGGAGCAGCCAGCCCTCCTCTATTTTGAGGAAGAGATAGATATTTCATTGATCTCCTGATTTTCCCATACTGCCACATAAAACTAGACATTTGGGACTCAAGCACTTTCATGATTTTTTCCTCTAAAAACAGGGGAATAGCCCGAAATAAATAAAGTATTTTAGGGAGAGTATTCATTTTTAAATAGTTACATCTACCAATAATGGATAGATGTAAGTTATTTACCCTTAGAAGATCTTTAGTAATACTCTTAATTAGAGGATCATAATTCAGGTTGTTAATGTTTTCTATTTTTGGAGTGATGCACACTCCTAGATAGGTCGCATTTATTGCAGTCCGGGGGTCAGTAAATATAATATTTTCCGTACAGAGAATAACCGTCTTGTCTCTATTTAGAGAATATCCCGAATATTGTCCAAATTGACGTGTAATTCTTTCAATTTCGACTATAGCCTCAGCGGGGTCTGATGTTAAAACTGCCACATCATCGGCGTATGCAAGAATTTTAGTCTCGTATTCCCCAACGATAACTGGCTTTATTTTCTGGCTGTATAATAGTCTGATGATCAGGGGGTTTATATATAGCGCAAACAATATCGGGGAGCAAGGACACCCCTGTCTGGTACCTCTTGAGATATTAATAGGTCTCGATTCACATCCCATCATTTGTAACTTGGCCCTGGGTTGTTGATACATGGCCTTAATGGAATTAATAAGTCCCGGCCCAAGATTACATTTTTCTAAAACTCCCCACAGAAATCTCCAAGACACACGATCAAACGCTTTTTCAGCATCGAGGAGGATCATTGACATCGGGTCCCCCGTTTTTGACATAACATCAAACAAGGTAATAGCCCTACGGGTATGATCTGTTGTACCTTTGCCCGGGACAAATCCATGTTGCCACGGGGATACCAGATGTTCAATAACCCTCCCGAGTCGATTAGCCATCATTTTTGCATATAATTTAGAGTCCGAATTAATCAGGGAGATCGGCCTGTACGATGTAGGTAAATCTGCTGGCTTGCCTTTCTTTGGGAAGACGATTATGTTAGTATCTCTCCAGGATTCAGGGGGGTTCCCGCTTGATTGTATACCGATAAACAGGTCAACTAAATATGGTAGAATTTGAGTACCTAAAACTTTACAAAGCTCGAGAGGGATCTTGTCGGGGCCAGCTGCTTTCCCTGAAGCTAAGCCTGATAGAGCTAATTGAAGCTCTGCAATGTCAATTTCTCTATCCAGATCCTGCCTAGTGTCATTATCAATTATTTTGAATCCTTCCGTATCTGTCATAAATTCCCTAATAAAAGTTTCTATTTCATCTGAGTTATCAGATTTATCCAGAACATCTGAACCCTCTGGGATATCGTTTTGATGTAGCTTTTGGTAATACTGTTGGAAAATTTCAACGATATCCTCAGAGTTCGTATATTCCTGGCTGTTAGCTTTTATTGTAGTTATAGTGTTATATGTGGATTTCTGTCTAGTACGCATCGCCAATTGCTTCCCCACTCTATCTCCATTCTCATATAGCTTAGCTCGATGTGCTTGAAACGTCTCTGCAGCTTTCTGATTCAGCCAGCTGTTAAGTTCTGTTTTGAGAACAAGTATACGACACATACTGGGCCCCGCCTCCCCATCATTTGAAATTAACGACGTATGTTTCTCTTCAGCTGTTATAAGTTCCTGCATCAGTGCTTGCTGTTCACTATTTTGTTTTTTCCGATGCCTTGCCACATAGCTAATCGTTTCGCCTCTGAGGGCAGCTTTAAAACAGTCCCATACCATTCCCCTCGGTGCACTATAGCGATTCATATCAAAAAATTGTTGTGTCCAGTTTTTAATATATATAATGTAGTCCTGATTAGATAATAATTTCCTATCGAATGTCCAGGTAGTGCGAGGTCTAGTGAAATTATCTAGTTGAAGCGACAAAGTCAAGGGATTGTGGTCGGATAGTAGTTTCGGAAGTTTAGTGATCTCAGCATGATCAGCCAGGTCCGTTGTTGTTAGTATATAATCTATTCTTACGTATTTATTGTGGGGGTGCGAGAAATAGGTATACCCAGGATCTGAATGCTTTTTTTTTACCCATATGTCCACTAAGCAATGGATATCCATAAGTTGACGAATTGCTTTATATACTTTCGGTTTTCTTCACACATACCCTAAACAGTTTAAACTTTTATCTGGTAATCTCATAGATATATTAAAATCTCCACAAAAAACCATCGATTTAGGCCAGAACACAAGTTCTGATTCAAGATCTTTAAATATTTGAGGGTCATCTAGGTTCGAGCCATAAACTGAGCAAATAGTTACGCCGGAGGTTAGTTCTATAATTGCCCATCTCCCAAGGGCATCAGCTTTTTTGCGCGATGTTATTTGAATAGATGATTTTACTAATATAGTTACACCCCGAGTGTTAGATGTTTGTGTTGTACTAACAGCGATATCATATCCTCCAAATTTAAGCAGATCTTTTTTTCCCCAGGGTAGATGCGTCTCCTGTAAACAAACTATGTCGAAAGATTCTTGCTTAATTATTTGTCCTAGTCGATTTCTTTTATTTCTGTCGTTCAACCCCGCCACATTCCAAGAACAAATTGTTAGTCTACCCATTTTGAGATATTAATTAATCTCCCAGAGCTTATCATCTTAGATATACCAAATGAGTAAAAGAGCCTATATGTACGTCTTACATTGCTCATCAAAAAATGAACCAGAACTATCCTCATAGTTATTTGTTTTGCCACTGTTTTCGAATTATTTATTGGAATTGCTTTTTTCCCCATTTTTCCACCCACACCCACCCACACACCCTTCCTGTACATGACAGGCCCCCCCTCCCACCCAACACCCAAAGTGAGGCATACAGACACCAAGGTCTGTTGTGATGGTCGTGCTCGGTACAACCAGAGCGTGTGCCGATTAAGTTTTACTGTGCAAAGTTCAATTAATCCCTTGTATTATTAAAGCAATAACAATAACATCAGCGGAAGAGTAAACCGTCTCATCAAAAAAAAAAGAAGAAAAACAAGAAAACAAACGGAAGCACAAGCTACTCTCTAACGGTTGGATCCTAGTTTTATAATTATAATTATAATTATATTTCCCTCCATGTCCTTTCCCTTTCTTTTCCCTTTCTTTTCCCTTTCTTTTCCCCCTTCCTTTTATCTCCCTCCCTTCCTCCTTCTTCCACTCCCTTCCCTCCTTTCCTTCTCCTTCCTTCTCTCCTTCACTCATTCCCTCTTTCCACTCCCCTTCCCTGCTCTCCCTTTTTTTTTTCTTTCCTCTCTCCTCCCTCTCCCTTTTTTAAATAAAGAATTCCGTTTTCTATTCCATTCTATCCCTTTCTGTTCTTTTATTCTTTTTTTTTCCCCTTCCTTCCCTATTGTATCTACTTTATTCTTATAGCATGTACTTTTTGTACATCTCATGTATAATTTCTCTATATTTTCTTTCCATTTCTCTTGTACTTCGGTCGTAACCTTTTATTTAATTTCTTCTTGTTCTTACTCTTGTTTAACTCTGGTGCTTTTTCTTCCTTGCTCACGCCTGATTTTCTTCATATCTTTGCTATGATCCCTTCACGTTTGGGTTCACTTTCTTCTTGCTTTTTCTCTAGTTTTCCATTTTCTCTGTTGTTTTAGGTTCTCCTTGTTTGAACCTTCCTCTTCTTGGTGGTTGCTATTTTTGTTTTGTAGACGAAGGGGAGGTATTGAGTAGGCCTGGGCGGTAAATTCCGTTCCGCTCGCGGAATTTGCGGAATTTAGGTAATTTTGCGTTCCGCGGAGAACGCGGAATTGCCCAAAATTCTGCTTTCCGCGGCTTCGCGGAATTTTTGCTTGTTCGCGATCTCAAAATGCGTGTTCGCGAGATATTTCCCCCCGAGCACGCAAACAGCGGTCGCGAACAGGAAAAAAGCATCGCGAACAAGCAATTCCGTGTGTTCGCGGAATTTCTGCATGTTCGCGGAGATTTTAAACCATTTCGCGGAGATTTGCGTAACGCGACTACGCGAATTCCGCCCACCCCTAGTATTGAGTAACCTGTGTTGTATGTATCTGGTTACTTCCCACCTAGCTGCTCAGCCAGTGTGAATGATATGCATGGAATGTTAGTGTGAGAGTCTTGAATGGATTGTCTGGGTGCCTGGATGCTTGAGTATGTCAGTTAGAGTATGGGCTGAGCAACAGGCAGACTGCTCCTGGTGGGGCTGTATCTCTACAACTCAACTACCTATAACTGAGCCTAATAAATCTACATAAAACTACATTCTGGCTACGGACCTCATTACTATACTTTGTCACCCTTACCCACCCTTACCAACCCTATACCCTAAAACCCTAGCCACCCAAATATCCTTACCCACCCTCAACCCTAAAACTACCCTTAATTATGTCATCAGTGATGTCACTGACCATGTCATGAGTGATGTAATATGTGAGGTAATAAGCAGTGCATTGTGGGGCATAAGTTCACTGTAAAAAAACAAAGGTTTCAGGGGCGTTATAGTTAGGCTCAGATTTCACTCATGCAAAACCAGTGAAATTCAGAAGTCATAGTTCCCTTAGATAACTTTAACTTACTCCTCCGCAATGCACTGCTTAGGACCTTGATTATATATTTACTGAAAAAACAAAAGGTTTTAGGGAAGTCATAGTTAGGCTCAGATTTAACATCTGTAATTGTGGCAATTGTGTGATCTACGGGAGGAGCACCATCCCTTCAGAAGTGTTACTGGGAGGCTGTTGTTTGGAACGAGCTCCGGACTGGATACAGCGCAGCAAACCAATGTTACTGACATTCACCCCAGGTCTCTAGACTTTACTATAGGGACTAAAATGTGTTTAAAAACATGAAATGGTGAATGCACCTACTTAGGGCACATTGTTTATCGCTTTGGGGACTATAAATTCCATAATGCATTATTGAAATTTGCATTAGTAGCGAGCCTACCAGAAGTCTAAAAAAACAAATAAATACCGGAAACAAGATGCCAAGGCGAATCGCATTGTCTTTTGTGAACACAGCCCCGAAGAAGAGGCATTGAAGCCTTGAAACGCGTCAGCGAATGACAAACTCACCAGGGGTTTGGCATGAATGGTGAAAGGTCGCAACGGATGGTGGGTGAGCTTCTGTGTGCCCTTCCAAATAGCTTTTGGGCATTTGATGGACATAATTATCGTGGCTGCCAAGGTTGTAGGGGAGGAGCACCATCCCTTCAGAGGTGTTACTGGGAGTCTGTTGTTTGGAACGAGCTCCGGACTGGATACAGCGCAGCAAACCAATATTACTGACATTCACCCCAAGTCTCTGGACCTTACTATAAGGATTAAAATTTGTATAAAAGCATGAAATGACAAATGCACCCACTTAGGGAAGATTGTTTATCACTTTGGGGATTATAAATACCATAATGCATCATTGAAATTTGCGTTAGTAGCGAGCCTACCAGAAGGCTAAAAAAACAAACAAATACAGGAAACAAGATGCCAAAGATAATCGCATTGTCTTTTGTGAACACAGCCCCAGAGAAGAGGCATTGAAGCCTTGAAACGTGTCGGTGAAGGACAAACTCACCAGGGGTTTGGCATGAATGGTGAAAGGTCGCACCGGATGGTGGGTGAGCTGCTGGGTGACCTTCCAAATCGCTTTTGGGCATTTCTCCAGTCGTTGGGTCGGAGGAGGCCCTGTGAAATAAAAAAGCCTTAACCCAGCAGCCCTTGTGTGCATGCTCTCTTCCATATATATATATATATATATATATATATATATATATATATATATATATATATATATATATATATATTCACTGAAAAAGCCATAGGTTTCACACATGTTACAATTAGCTGGACATTTCTCTCGTACAAAACCATTGAAATTCCCCCGTTATCACCAACCCATGCAGCCACTTATACACAAAGTGAGACACTGATACAGATATTTAAATATTTACGCATTAATCACTAATACTTGTATTCACTAAGATACTGTTAATAAGTCAGTTATACAATAAATTTTACAAAAAAAATATCCATTTAGACACTTATTTACCCATTTATTCTTCCATTAACCTTTATATATAGATATATTCACAGAAAAAGCCATAGGTTTCAGGCACGTTATAGTTAGGAATTAGCATTTAAAAAACCTCAGAAATTCACTGAAAAAAACCATAGGTTTCAGGGGTGTTATAGTTAGCTGGACTTTTCACTTGTACAAAACCATTGAAATTCCCCCGTTATAGTTAGTTCAGCTAACTATAACTCGCGCGCCCGCAATGCACTGCTGATGACGTCACATATTACATCACTCATGACATGGTCAGTGACATCACTCATGACATCACTGATGACATCTCAAATGACATCACTGATGACATCACTGATGACATCATCCAGTGAATGTGTGTTTTTCTGAAAATTAAATATGTTTTATATATGTATATCTCAAGGTCGATGGAAGAATAAATGGGTATATAAGTGTCTAAATGGATGATTTGTTTTTGAAAAATTGATTGTGTAACTGACTGATTAAGTGTATCATAGTGAATACATGGCTTAGTGAGTAATGTTTAAATATGTAAATATCTGTATCAGTCTCTCACTTTGTGTATAAGTGGCTGCATGGGTTGGTGAGTAGCTACATGGGTGTCTATATAGGTTATTAGTTGGTTTTTTGAGTATCAGTCTGAGTGTCTGCATGGTTCGGTGGGGGGTATTACGTAGTGCATAGGTGCATGAATGAGTGACTCACTGTTTGTATGTGTTGAACACAGCATGTGTGCAGGACTGTATGGGTGGATGAGTGTGTGTATGGGTGTGTTAGTGAGTGAATGACTGTCTCAATAGTGTCTTTATGAGTAACTACATATGTTTTAAACTAGTATATGTGACTATTGGTGTATATATGTGAGTATATGTGAGAGTGAGAGATTGAAAGAGTTCCTGTATGAATAAGTATGTGTTTCTATAAGTGATTGTTTAAAAGACTAAGTATGTGTAAGTTTCCGTAGAAGTAAGTATGGTGGTGTGTGTATAACTGTATATGCAAGTAAATGTATGTTTGATTCTTTATTAGCATGAGTGACTATGTGTGTGAGTAACTCTATGGATGAGTGGCATTGTGTAACAGGATGTATAGGTGTATGAGTACATATGATGAGTGAGTACATGTATGAGTGACTGTATAGGACTGTTGGTGAATGAGTGGATGTGTATGTGGATCTTAGAATTACTGAAGAGGTTGTTGTAACTGGTATTGGTATGTCCAATGTTTTGAAAATTTTAGTCTCTATTTTTGAATGTGTGTATCAAAGGTTATATCAGGGTGAGTGGAGGTCTGCCACTCTATCACAAGGATGATGTCATCAGTGATGTCATCAGTGATGTCATTTGAGATGTCATCAGTGATGTCATGAGTGATGTCACTGACCATGTCATGAGTGATGTAATATGTGACGTCATCAGCAGTGCATTGCGGGCGCGCGAGTTATAGTTAGCTGAACTAACTATAACGGGGGAATTTCAATGGTTTTGTACAAGTGAAAAGTCCAGCTAACTATAACACCCCTGAAACCTATGGTTTTTTTCAGTGAATTTCTGAGGTTTTTTAAATGCTAATTCCTAACTATAATGTGCCTGAAACCTATGGTTTTTTCTGTGAATTTCAAAGGTTTTTTAAATGCTAATTTCTAACTATGCCTACAGAGATAGGACATGTGAAGAAAGAAAAAAAAATGCACAGAAAGAAACAAAAGAAGTGCAGAAAGAAGCAACAGAAGTCCTCAAATACGAAGATAAGTGCAGGAAGAAGGATAACGTGCAGAAAGAACAAAAAGAAGAGCAGAAAGAAGCCTTGTTGCAAAATCATCCTGTACCCTCAACTTTTTCAGACGGATACTGGTGGTAACTGAGTCTGACTAACCAGTCCTAGAGCCAGTGCTATGTTAAAAGACACTTAGAATACAGTGAAAACACCTACATACACTAGGGAACATTATGCGTTGGGGTCCCCCTGTGATTAGCATGACCTCCTCTGTAAGCCCCTAGTATATAATAGGGCATGGAGATTAAAACTACCTCTTAAAACAGGCCACAGGGCGTTTTTGCACACGTTAACTCAGGCCCCGTCCCCTCCATTCACCACTGTGTAAACACGCCCTGTGTCCATTTTTAGTTGGGAGATTAAGTTCATTTGAATCCTGAGGGTCCCTAGGGTCCAACTAGCCCACTAGGTACCTCCAGTAAGTGCCACAGAGCTGCGTTGCAGAGAGGTGTAAAAAGTGGCACGGCCGGGACCACCTCTCTGCAATGCAGCTCAGTGGCGCTTACTGGAAGCACTTGGTGGGCTAGTTAGCCCCCAGGGGCCCTCAGTATTGAAGGGAAATTATATCCCCAATTTAAAACGTGCCATAGTGCGTGTTTGCACACGTCACCTCAGGCCCCGTCCCCTCCCTTCACCACTGTGTAAACGCGCCCTGTGGCTGTTCTAAGTTGAGAGATTAAGTCCCCTTGAATCCTAAGGGTCCCTAGGGTCAAACTAGTCCACTAGGTACCTCCAGTAAGCGCCACAGAGCTGCGTTGCAGAGAGGTGTAAAAAGGGGCTTGGCCTCAGAACACCTGGCTGCAGCGCAGCTCCCTGGCGCATACTGGAGATGCCTGTTGGGGGCGCGTTTGCAGAGTGCTGCACGGAGGGGGCATGGCCTCCGGCACGATGCCAGTCTTTTATTAATTTTAGTTTTTTAAGAAGGGGGGCTGTTTGGTTCCCCTTCTTATTCTAATTTATTGGCCCTGATGACCCCATCCCCCAGGGCCAGTCTCCTAATTATATTTTTTTGACCCCAATCCCCAGGGCCGGCCACTGTTTTTTATTATTTTTAAAAAATATATATTTATAGACACACCTAGGACATGCTGGACAAACCGTACGTACCTATCACCATGACGATTTGCGTGATATTCATTAAAAGGCGACTATGCATGCAATGAATCCACGTGGAATGTATTTACACCACTAGTGAAGCTCTGACATGTCTGATGCCCTACCGTGCCTAATCCTGGTAGACACCCTTGTCGTTTATTTATACAAACATGGGTAGCTATTGACGGGCACATTTAATACACATGCACACCAAGCCATTCAAAGGGGATTCGACAAAAATTCGACCAAAACTATGCAAGAAACCCCCCTCACGGTTAATAAAACACACATCCACTGCCGGATGTGTAATACTTTTTATTTTACTCTCTGGAAAGGGGACGAACATCACTTGAGAGTCACAGCGTGCTCCTGACAGAGCCCAATGCTGTGTTACACCCACCATTGCCTGCCGAGTGCCACACACCTCTGTGTTGTATTCCACAAGCTAGTGCATATGCTATGACACTCTCTAGCCCATGTGCACTGTAACACCACCCCGTGAATATGTCATGCCACACTTGTCTTCGCACGGGTTATATTGCCCCATCTAACGTGCCTTTCTCGATGCCTATGTTATAACGCACAGTGCTATGCCATACATATTACAATCTGGGATCCATATCTTTGTCACAGTGCATATGCAACGTTACACTCCCCAGCACATATTTTATATTACAACTTTAGAGACTAGTTAGGTTACACAACACTGCCCTGTGCATATTACACTCCAAGGCGCATATCGCATAGCACGCGCTAGTGCCTGTGCTATCTCGCGCTCTCCAATGAATCTGTCATTGCGCACAATGTATTGCATATTATATTTCACGCCCGGTTCATCTTATATCACACTTTTTGGTGCATAGTTTATACCATACACTATATCTAGTTTTCATTTTCAATCGTGCTCTCAGGACTATGTTCTATATAACACTGTGTTCACCTACCCTTTTCACAGGCATTACATTTTGCGATAGGGGGTGGAGGGTCAGGGGGTGTTTCTGCCAAGTGAGCCCGGAGTCACAGTCACAAACGTCCTCTTCTTCCTGAATAAAAGTGAGATTATGCTGCATACTTGTTCATATTTTAAGTAGTTCGCACAGACACAATGTTTTAAAAACAATAAAGTTCCTAATACCCGCCTTCTCTGAACAGTTAGCTTGCTGCCCCATCCCCTTCCTCCCTATCCTCTGTTGTGTGAATCCATGGACTAGCCTCCTCCCTCCTGCCATGCATGGTCTGATGTGCTGCCACTGCCCTCAATTTAGTATGATATACCAGTCCACTCCTCCTGCCCTCCATTGCCCAATTCTATGCCCCATCATTGACCTCCTGCTTAAACTCTGTGCTTAGCTTGCTGCCCCTATTCTCCTTCCCCCTGCCCTCCGATGTCTTTGTGCATGCCCCTGCTCCATCCTTTTTGCCCACCATGTCCCATGGACCTGCCACTCCTATCTACTCTGAGTGTTCTGTTGAGCTGCCACTCCCCTCCCACCTGCCTAGCATTGTCAGATGACTGTAACCTGTCCCTGCCACCTCCACCCTGCTTGTCCACATGCCATGCCCCTATCCTCTTCCTCCTGTCCTACATGGTCCATTGTACTGCCACACCCTTCTGCCCTCCCTGGTCTGTTGTGCTGCAACTGCTCCTCCTGCCTGCCCCGTGTGGTCTGTTGTGACGTCCCTTCCCCTGAACTTTCTTGTCTGTGCACAGGTCCTGACCCTCCCTTCTATCCTCCATCGTCCTTTGTGCATGCCCCTCCACCCTCCTTCTTGCCCATCATAGCCATTGTGCTGCCACTAACCCTCCCACTTGCCATGCATGGTCTTCTGTGCTGCCATGGCCCCTCCCACCTTCCCTGTGTGGTCAGTTAGCTGCCCCTGACCCCCTCCCACCTTCCCTCCATGGTCTGTGTGTATGCCATCACAGTCTCACTGTTGCTCTTCATGGTGTGTCTTGCTTCTAGTGCCCATCCTGCCTGACCTCCATGGCTATCTTGCTGCTCCTGCCCTGCCCCCTTGCCCCCAGCCCTACTCCCTCCCTCCTGGCTTGTCTGTTCCATTGTAATGCCCCTGATCCGTCCCTCCTGCCCTTTATGGTCTGTTATGCTGCAGCTTTCTCTCATGTCTGTCCATTATGGTCAGCTAGCTACCATTGCCTCTTGCCCCTCTGTTCTCTGTTGTCCATGTGCATGGTCCTGTCCCCTCCCTCTTGCTTTCTATGGATTGTTGTGCTGCACTCCCGTCCTGCATGCCCTGTGTGGTGTATTGTGCTGCTGCAAACCCTGATGCCTGCCCTGCAGGGTCAGTTTGGTGCACCTCTCCATGTCCCTCCTGTCCTCTGTTATCCAAGTCCATGTCCCTATCCCATTTCCTTCCATGATCCAATGTACCATACTTGCGAACATTTTGAACTTGGTAAGAGGGAGATTTTGAAAAAAAACTGGGGTATTGATTTTCCCCTTTGAGTTACATTGACAAAGAGGATATTGTAGACAGGAGACAGATCAAATAAAGCCCATTTGAGCTTAAAAACATTGGACGTTTCCTGGCTGAATCGGGTCTGTTGGCATGTATGGTTGTACTACCATTGCCTCTTCCTTCTGCCCACAATGGTCTATTACATTACCACAGCCTTAAAGGAGGGTAGATTTTGTATCACAGGGGGCCCCTGGCCCGTTCTGTCCACACCTGAAGTATGAGACCCTTGTCCTTGCCCTGCCAGCTGCATTTGTAGGCCGTATTAAATTGACCAGCGGGTCCTGTGTTGCTATATAATTATCCTGAGACATCCTTACCACTCAGCCAGCATAAAACCCCTGTGTAGGCCCTTCTGTTCAATATGTAGGCCTCTTTGTTAAATTGACCATAGCTCTGCAATTTTAGTGTATAGCAGTCTGAAGGCAGGTCTGCGAGGCCTTCTGATCCAAACTAGTAGCCCCCACCCTACCCGAGTGCTCCGTGCTCGGTATCAAAGTTCAACATCCCCCTGAAGCTGTCGACATACAGTAGGCTGCATCCTGGACTGGTACTTGCTTCCTGGGCAGGTTTCCCGCTTTTAAAGAAGTGGCAACCGCAGAGCGTCAAGTTAGGAGAACTGAGGAGATTTTATACATGAATATATTGAATTCCCGTACAATACCCATTATTTTCTGCTTGCTCTATGGAACTTACGATAAGCGATTGGCCTGAGAGACTGACCTTTTCACCCAGTCCATTGTCAGCATTAAGTGGGTAAATGACGAAATGTCTGGTAAAATCTGCAGACGAAGCTTTTGGGTAGCATACGTAGGTAGATGTATCGTGCAAAGGAGCCCACAAAATGATATAAAAAGGGAGCACCCACAGATATCGACGGACTACCTCGCCGTCTGTATGTAGGTTAACAGGCAGTGCAGGTTTTCCCCAAGAGCTGGGAGCTCTTGTCTTCCTTTGCTTAAAATGTCTTGCTCTGCTTTGCTTGAAGTATCTTATTCTATTTTACCTAAATGAAATGTCATGTTATGTTTAACCATTGTTCTCTTTACTTTTGCATTTAAAAGATTTTGTATTGTAATTGCAGGAATGCTTGCTCTAAGAGTAAACGTGAGTGTTCCTAGGTAACATTTTCCTTGGTGTAACTTGTTTCCCATGATGCATTTATAGATGTGTTTTCTCTCTCTCTCTGTCAGTACATTAATTGAGATACAGAGAATATTATGACAGCTGTATGATTATCTGGATTCTGTATTTTGTACTTTATGTCTCTATTCTGCGGTTTCTTTGAAGTTGCATCTTCTCATTAAACTGCCATTGTATTCTGCCTCCAATTCCATGTCTCATATGTCTGTTTTCTTCATTTTTGGAGCAAGCGTTCCTAGGCACCCCGGCTCAAATTAAGGTGCCCCTTTTGTCCCTGACTCACTCTCCTGCTCAGTTCTGTGGTGGCTCCCGGGGATCTGGGGACCGCCCCTAGCTTCCTTGACCCGTAATAGATCTTCCCTCCAACAGCCTCTCTTGCAAGTCCTGTATTGTTGGTTTGTTGCCCCTGCCCCCCTTTCCACTGCCCTCCATAGTCTGTTGTGCTTCCACGGCCCTTCCTGCCTGCTCAGTGTGGTTAAATTGTTGCCTTTGCACCCTCCTACCTGCCTTCAATTTTCAGAGTCCGTGCCCCTGGCCTCTGCCTCTCAACAGTATCCTAATGAACAACTAGATTGCTAACATTCTATATTTATTACAAAAGTGTGGAACGCCTGACATCATCTTGATGTAATCAAAACTGTAATACCTAGAGCATTTCCTTTAGAAATTACATATATGAGAGGGTCTTATTGGCATCAAAATTATGGTTAGTGCTCTAAAAGACTAAAATAAGGACACATTTTCTGAGTTTTCAAATAGCGACAAAGCACTTTTAAATTATTTGTTATCTTTATGTTTTTTTATCCAGTTGACCACTTGATTAAATGCTGCACTTAGGGGAGAGGATGTGGTGTTACTTCCAGAACTGCAGACTTTGCAACTGGGGAACCAGGTTGAAGTTTCTGCTTCAGCTCGACATTCTGTGATTCTGGTCAAATCACTTAGTCTCCCCATGTCTACAACCAAAATGAATTTGTTCTTGTGTGATGTAACCAATGCTCATGTAAAGCACTCCAATACCTGACAAGTCTGCACTATATAACACTGCAAAAACACAAAATAATAAGTGTTTTGCAGACTTCTGTCATTGGGCTATATTTGGGCTACATCTGGGTGATTTTGGGCTACATTTGGGCTCTTTTGTCTCCGGTGGCCATCTTGGGAGATTTATTTGTTATGAAGTTTCCTAATTTCCTCATGTACTGCAGTCTCCTCAGTAGGAAATGCTTTTAGTTTTTTACTTTGATTCCATCATGAAGGTATTCAGATATGTCACACATTTGCCATAAATTCTGAATGTTAGCACTCTAGTTGCTCATTAGATCACTGTAGTAAAACTACTGCACCATGGAAGTCTGCTCCTGGTATTAAAAGTGCATGTTTCAGTCTGCATGTCAGAATTTTTTAATGAAATAGAAGAGGATTTGAGAAGTCACTCAAAATGTGCCCTCATTTTCTTTCTTCAGCATTAATCATAATTTCTATGGCAAAATGAACCTCCTCATTGTGTTCCTTTTTAAATTAAATGTTTTAAGTGTTACCAGTTTATTCCAATCAAGATGGCTTCAGGTGTGCCATACTTTTGTCATAATGAAGACAGTAAGCGCTCTAGTTGTTTTTAAGAACATTCTGGGACATTCTGTCATTGGGCTATACTTGGGCTACATCTGGGTGATATTTGGGCTACATTTGGGCTCTTTTGTCTCTGGTGGCCATCTTGGGAGACTTATTTGTTATGAAGTTTCCTAATTTCCTCATTTACTGCAGTCTCCTCAGTAGGAAATACTTTCAGTTTTTTACTTTGATTCCATCAAGAAGGCATTCAGATGTGTCACACATTTGCCATAAATTCAGAATGTTAGCACTCTTTTTGCTCATTAGATCACTGTAGTAAAGCTACTGCTCACCAGGGAAAACTGCTGCTGGTATTGAAAGTGCATGTTTCAGTCTGCATGTCAGAATTTTTTAATGAAATAGAAGAGGATTTGAGAAGTCACTCAAAATGTGCCCTAATTTTTCTTTCTGCAGCACTAATCATACTTTTTATGGAAAAATGAACCCCCTCATTTTGTTCCTTTTTAAATTAAATGTTTTAAGAGTTACCACTTTAATCCAAGCAAGATGGCTTCAGGTGTGCCATACGTTTATCATAAGTAGGACTGTTAGCGCTCTAGTAGTTCTTTGGAACACTCTGGGAAGCTGCAGTAGAACACAAAGGAATCAACTGACAGTCTCTGCCCTTGTTGGATGTACATGTTTTACTGAGAATGTCAGACTTCATTCTCACATGACTGAGAAAGATAATGTGAATTTACAGAAAATAAGCTCTCAGTTTAGCCTATAGATCACCTTCCAAACCTCTGTGGTAAAAGCATGAGAAAATATTTTTCTCTCAATCATGATATCCCAGCAGAAGGCTTTTTCACATGGTGAAATCACCTTAGAACATACCACAATTCCTAAAATGAGTATGGTAACATCAACAAATGATTTATAATGTAACTAAAGTCTTAAAATCTTCTATTAACTGCAATGCTTTTTAATGAGGTGCTATCATGTATATTGGTCCCAAGATGGCTGCCAACACTTCTTGGATGAAGTGCTGACAGCCAATCGGATCTCAGGATGAGATGTGTGGTTAGGCTCCGCCCACATATATATATGCTTTTAAATGCTATTTTCTCAGGAAATACTGAACAGATTTACACCAGAAGTGCAAAAGGCACTTCCTTGACCTTATGGCTACCTCTCTGACAAATTTCAAGTAATTCTGTTCAGCCGTTCGGGCTGTAGCTGTGTCTAAAGGTCCTATGGAAAAATGCATGGGGAAAACGCGTTTTGGGACCCCCCTTTTTTCTCGGCCCCTGCTTGACGAATCCCCCCGAGACTTTCAGGGTAGGTGCGGAGCGTAGCGCCCCACCTATTTTGAAAATTTCGCGAGGATTCGTCGACCGGCGCCAAAGTTATTCCAAATAGAATGTTGCGGATTTCCTATGGAAACAGGGTCCTAACTATAACTACCTACTGGCGACCGCCAGTAGGTAATAAAAAATATTTATTTTTCAGAAAAGACACATATTCACTGGATGATGTCATCAGTGATGTCATCAGTGATGTCATTTGAGATGTCATCAGTGATGTCATGAGTGATGTCACTGAGCATGTCATGAGTGATGTAATATGTGACGTCATCAGCAGTGGATTGCGGTCGCGCGAGTTATAGTTAGCTGAACTAACTATAACGGGGGAATTTCAATGGTTTTGTACGAGAGAAATGTCCAGCTAACTATAACATGTGTGAAACCTATGGTTTTTTCAGTGAATTTGCAAGGTTTTTTAAATGCTAATTCCTAACTATAACGTGTGCGAAACCTATGGTTTTTTAAGTGAATTTGCAAGGTTTTTTAAATGCTAATTCCTAACTATAACGTGTGTGAAACCTATGGTTTTTTAAGTGAATTTGTAAGGTTTTTTAAATCCTTTTTTTTTTCTTTTTATTTTTTTCTTGATTTATTTTTTAAACAATATGCTACCTATGTATATATTCATTGATTTACTGCATTCTGCAATATAGAAAGATTCACCTTTTTAAAAAAAATGGTTATATATAGTGAATAACATAGTTAATATCTTCTACAAACCTTTATTTTTTTTTTTTTTTTTTATGGATTTTTTACCGTGCACGTACGGTAAGCTTACCGTAAGCGCACGGTACGCTTTATGTACGGTGCGCGTACGTAATATTTATGCTCCGTGTGCGCATGCGTACGCGATTTACGTACGCGTCAGTACTTCCTGTGCGACGCGTAAGCGCTTGCTCCCTACACGCACGCGCGCACGCACGTTACGCGGAAGCGCCGCACGTGCCTCTAATGCGCATGCACGCGTGCGTGCGTGCCTCTAATGCACGTGCGCGTGAGCGCGTGTCTTACATACGCGCATGCGTACTTTTACCGTACGCGCTCGGTAAGCTTAACGTGCGCGTACGGTTGGTCATGTGATTCAGAAACAACACTTTTGATTGGTTTAAACTACTTTAATTTCCAGAAACTTGCAACACCACACCCATTCCCCTCATTACTGCTTGTGATTCCCTAGGAGAAGGAGCTGAATTGTCTTTGGGATACAATGGCAGAGCAGCAGTCTTCTTCTGAGAGTGAGTAGGACAGCATTATTAGACAGAGAAGGAGGAAACAGAAGAATTCTTTTGTATGGGAATATTTCACATTTCCAGAGCGGCAGAAAAAAGTCAATGCTCCATTGGTCACGTGCACACTTTGTAGCCGTGTCTTGTCTAGAGGTAATCCAAGGAAGAAGTATTCTTTTAGAAATTTCTCTATGTTTAGACACATTAGGGATGTACACCCCAGGACTTTTGCTCGACATACTAAAGCAAACCCTCCAGTAAGTCACCCGAGCACATCCGCAGAAGCTCAGCCGAGTACATCTTCGGCAGCTCAGCTGAGCCCTTCCTCTGCGGTGGGAGCATCACCCTCTTCTGCTCCTCTGGACATCTACCCTCGGTTTTAGAGAGTACATATAAGGTGCAACACTTGTTACTCTCTTATTGCTATGGGGGAGACTAGTATTCCTCTAATAGACAATAAGATTGAGCAGCACAAAAGCGGTACCTTTTAATATTCCCATTCTTTCTTTCCTCTGTCACTGTATTAACACAAGGGCTCTTTTAAGAGCCACCCTACCTCACAATTTTTTTAAATTTATTTTATCACTTTATTATTAAAACAAAAATTGCCGTGCGCGCACCTTTTTTTTTCTTTTTTTTTTTTTAAATTAAAAATATTTATTTCACCCTTCAATGTACTTGAGGGACCACAATGGAAATGAGAAAAGCAGAGTGAGGAGAAGTGAAAACAAGGGAGAACAAAAGTAAATGTGTGATAAATACAGATATTTTAAACTTACCTGACCAACAAAATAACTTAATTATCAATAACTTGTTTTTTTTTTATTGCTACAAAAAAGTATTAATTTTCTAAATTTTCTTTCTCAATCTGTAAAAAAAGAAAAAAGTATTAATATTTAACAATACATTTTACAATACAGTACACACATTTTCTTATTTAAAAAAAACAATATTTTGCACTTTTTTTTCTGTTTTCAGAATATATTGAATTTCACTGTAAATCATGAAACCAATTGCATTCATCACTTAACAGCGGGCAAAAACATTAACAATCTGAAAGATTGTTTAAAAAAAGCACTGAATCTCTTCTCAGTAAAACATACCTTTATACAAAAGTAACATATTTAAGAAAAACATCATCTAAAAACAATAACTATTTTCAATAAATATCGTCTGTAAATCTTTTTGCTAAGCACATACACCAAAATATTATCTGTCAAAGAAGTCCACAAGAGAAATTGTTACCTTTCCATGTGGCCAAATGGTAATTTTTAAATTCTTTTTTGATGAAATATCCAATGGTAATCCAATAAATTTGCAACAATAATTTGTTCAGATGTAGCAATTTGTATCTAAAATTTGGGTTTTAGAAAAATTAAATAGGAATTTGGTAATTCTGCAGGCAAACGTTGCTTGAAAATCAATTGAGAATCATTACACAGTGTCCAGCCTTTTTTACATTTAAGATAAACTGTGTAATGACCAGAAGTTATCAAAGGTCCATCATGGAAAATTATTGCAACTGCAACAAAAGTTTTTCCTGATATTGATAATTGATGTCCTGTAAACTTCTTTATTAAAGTGTCCAATTTTGAACCATCAGCTCTACAACGTTGCATCATTAAAATTACATACTGTCGATATTTCTTTAAAAATAACGTTGAAAACATGTCTGACTTACATTTAGAACATTCCATGCTGTGATTGGCATCTTTAACTAATTTACTAAAAGTGACTGATTGAGTCTCTGGTAATGTTAAATATATGAACCTTTCTGAAGCAGCATTAGAGCTGCATGTGTAGAAACAGTTTTCACAACTATGTTCCCATTTATAAGAGACACCAAATATATTTTCTATTTCTACCCCTTCATCTTCCAGTACCATAAGGATATACATCAAGAATTCCTGTGCATCTTGCTGGACATTTTGAGTAAACTGTGTACTTCCTGAACATACATCTAAAAGTTTTCTAACATCAGAAGCACTTTCTATTTTAGTTTTATCATTACTCAGCTTCTCAAAAAGAAAACTCAGCAGAGAACAAAATCTTTTTTCATGATTTATTATTATCTGCTCTTGCAAACTTTCAAGATAAAATACAACATTCAGCACTACATTAGCGTAGCAGTTGACACCAGAGCTATTTTCAAAATGACAACCAACAACCTCTTGAACACTGTCCTTTTTCTTTTTGCTTGCAATCACATCACTCTCCTTTTGTTTTCTTTTCTGTACATCCTCATTACAGATATTCTCAATTCTCCTTTTCCGTCTATCATGAATAGGCCAGATAATGTTTTCACTTGTGACAAAGCAACATATGCCATACCTTCTTTGAACACAGTAGAACCAATGTTTACAAAAGCACTATCTACAGTTAATCCTTGAGATTTATGAATAGTTACAGCATATGCTAGAGAAAACGGAAACTGCTTCCTACGTACATATAAGTCTTTCACAAGCAGGAAACGAACTGAACAACGACAAATGTCTTTAACCTCTTCAATCTGATCAAATTTTATTTTTAAAAATTCAATTCCATCTTTTTTCTGGTATTTCACAAAACCCACTACTTTACCCATAGCTCCATTCACTAAACCTTTTTCTACATCCAAATTTCTTCTTAAAAATACTCGACAGTTCATACAAACATAAAGATTTTTTTCTAATCCAGCTGTTTTCGAAATGTTCTTCTCTAGAGAATCCAATTTATTTTTCAGTTTGCCTGTTAATGTAATAGTAATTCCTTCATGGTGAATTTTGTCCACTGCTTCCATTTTCTTAATCTCTTCCTTTTCCAATTTCAAAAGTTCCTCATTGAATATCGAGCATTCACGTAGTGTTGGCATTAAGCAGATTACAGTATTTTTTTCTGCAATGTTCTGGTATATTTTCTCTGCAACTATTTCTTCATTTGGAAATAAATTATGTAGCAACCGACTCTGTAATGCTTCTCTGCCAACATCTGTGAGTAGTCCAATTCTGATATCTTTCAGAATACTTGCGTAATCTTCATTGTTTGCTTGCCTCATATTGGTAGTGAGTTCTTTGTACTCAAAGAATGACCAAATATTCGCATTACCAATACTTCCTAATGACTTCTTTGTGTCTTCATGTGTCACAGTATTAAACACTGGTTGTCCTTTAACTGGAGTGAGTTGCAGAAGATCCCCAAAAACTATAACATGTTTTCCTCCAAATAACACGTCATAGTCACTCTTCAGAATTTGCTGCATTCTTAAATGCACAAAGGCAAGCATTAAGTTTGATACCATGCTTACCTCATCAATAATGAAAAGTTGCATCTTCTTCAACACTCTTGAAACTTCGAAGCATGCTTCTCCTGTTAGTTTGTGATATTCTATTTTGTTCTCATGCTCCACTGGTAACATTAGCAAGCGATGTAAGGTAATTCCTTTTATGTTATATGCTGCTAACCCAGTTGGAGCAGTAACAACACAAGACAAAGTTGAATCTGTTTTTTGCTGTAGGTAGCTTTGGATGACTTTAATTAAGAAACTTTTCCCAGTTCCAGCTTGTCCACTCACATACTGATTGGTTCAAATGATGCACCTGAGCACTCTTTCTTTTCATGTAGTAATCCATGATCAATTTTTTTTGTGACTTCTTCATAAATTTGTTTTTGTTCTTCATTCAGTTGCTGTTCCAAATTTGGTAAGTCTATTAAATCTTCCTGAGCTTGATTAATAGCTGTTTCCACTTCAGTCATTGCTATTGCAGCTTCATTTTCTACGATTGGTTGTCCTAAGGGATCTTGACTGTGTGTTCCAGAACTTTGGCTGTCTTGAGAACTGTCTCTAGCTACTTCAGCTGCAATTGTAGCTTCCTGTTCAATTTCTTCATTTAACATTTGCACATAATTTGTGAAAGTACTGCATTCAATCGTATCTTTACATGCATTAAAGGAATCTTCATAGCTGTGAAAATCTACAAGTAATTCATTCTCTGAACGCCATGGTTTAAACAGCTGTAAAAGTGCTAAGTAGTAAAATTCCTTTTTGTCGGGAGTGTCGCAACTCAGCTTCCTGTGATTAATCAAACTTCCTTTTGTTTGCTTCACCAAACATCCTTCCTCACCAATGACTTTATATTTTCCATTGTTGATGTCTTCTGTGGCTTTCCGTGTAAAAATATAGTTCTGCAGCACTTCATAGAGACACATGTTCTCAAGATGACGACTTCTTTTTGGGTAATATGTGTCCAACATGTTTGATTTCAAAATATCTGTACTTTCCGGGTCATTCTCTGCCAAATATTCAATTTCTCCAACAGATTTCAGTACCCGATTTCGCATTCCTGCAAGGCCTAAACTTACCCAAATTATTCTTCTGGATTTGGAGTATAGACTTGCAGATGATAACCTATCTGAGCATTCGTAGGATCCAATTTCTCGATGCGATAACATCTTTAAACTGAAACTGTATAGCTTTTTACTGACAGTCTTCTCGTGAGAAATCTCTTCCCACATTTCCTTCAATTCCGTTTTCTCAGATTTAGTGATGTAAGATGTGACATACCGAGCAACAGCAATAGAATTGTCAGCAACATACTGTATATCCATGTTAGCATTCCACATGGATAAAATGACTGGGTTGTAGTCATTTATATATTTTGACTCTTCTTTTCTTCTTAGGTTGTAGGTAATTTTAGGCGATTTTCTTGTAATAGTATGTCGCACAGCTGACATAAAACTGTTGACTCTTCCTTGTGAAAGAACAGGTCGTGGAAATCCAAATCGACATTTTGTGTAGAATTTGTCTTTACTCTTGTACTTTCGTCGACAGTATTTTCCACACCGATGACTTTGGAAACGTAAAACTTGCTCTTTTAAATTTAAACTTCTATAGAGGTGGATTTTTTTTATTGCAGATGAAGGACATCATAGCCCCAAATCTATGATTGAAATATCTGCAAACATTAACCGGATCCAATGAGCACAATTCTCCTGCTGTCTTGTATTGGATGTTTTCAATATTTGAATTTGCCTCTCGAAGAAAATCCAGAAGATCATCCCAAGCGTACTCAGCACAGCTTAGGGTGAGAAACCATGTTGGAGTTCGTTAATTCCGTAACATACACTTCAATTCTCCATGGCGTCGGTACCAATATTCATTTGTCCCACGCTGACAAGCCATTAGATTAATCAATTGAGATTCCAAATGATCATCTCGCTGTTGCACTTTGTTCATAAAATCCTTTGCAGTCACATTACGTAGATGTACTCCAGTTTTCAAAATGTGATTTACTGCATAAGATAGTGCTGACAAGTCACTTTCAAGTAAAAGATGGAACAAATAAGGAATACTTTGACGAAATCTGGGATCTTCTGCATATAACCTTGTAGTCCGATACTCAGAAGCAGGAATCTGTACTGGACGTTCATCATATCGTCCACCTTTTCCTGTAGGAAACAGCTGGGGAAAACAACGAGCTTCCAAGCTCTCCTCCCATACACTCACGGGAGTTCCTTGTGATTTTTTCATCTGAAACAGATCAATAGTGTTTGCCATAACTTCTTTTGAATGAAGAGGATGTATGCTGAAATGTTCATAAATTTCTTCTTCTTTTGACTTATCCACTTTTTCAATTTGCCCAGCTGGTATTCCTGAGTCTGGTAGTAAAACTTCTTCATCTTCATCCATATTAATTGTTTCATACCATTTATTATTTCTTTTCAAATATAAATTTGCTCTTTGCACTTTTCGTACATCTATCAGCTCCTGCCAAATTTTCTTATTCTTTGTTGGTACTCCATTAACCAGAATAACTAATGGTTCAGTTTCCAATCTATCTGCATCAATAGTTTCCATATTTTTTTTCAAATCCAATGGCAAATAGACAACTCTTCCTTTTAAACCTCTTTGTAAATCCGAAGGAGGTAATTTGCCTGTTTTGGGCTCCATACGAACTATAGTCTGAAAAGGATGGACACATTGAATGAGTATAGACTCATACGTATTTAAATCACTAAGTTCTGCAGGAATTTCAACCAATTCTAAATTATTATGTACAGCTCTTGCTGGCATTTTATTTTCTTCTAACTTGTTATAACAGTATTTACAAATACGGTGATATTCACCCAAATCAAAACAATTTCCCAGAAATAACTATGTAGCAAAATCCAACCACTTAGTATTATTTTCTTTTTCACTTTTTTTATAGAGATCAACATACCTTGTTTGATTTTTACAATGGCTTCTCTGGCAACAAATACAAGTAATATTTGGTCTTTCATTAGAGATGATAGTAAATTTTGTCATTTGATCTTCAACATTTTTACTAACAGTGGGTTCTACATTCTCTTCCACATTTTCTTCAATAACTGTGTCATTACCTGCACTTTCTTGTTCCGGACCAAAGTAACAAACCTGAATTTCATCAGTAACCTTCTCTACATCTGATACAGATCCACGGAACAGAGCCCTATTCAACTCATTTAACTTTAGTGCTGGACTTTTAGCAAAATACAATCTTCTCACAAACTTTCTCATTTCAGTATGATGAACTGCCAGCATCCTAAAATGGTGAAAAAACACTTTGGCAAACTTTCCTAGAAAGACAAGCCAGAGAATGTCCTTGCAAACCAGTATTCTCTCCCACTCTACATGGATCTAGTCTTTGAAGCACCTTAATCTTCTGTTTAACACTTTTTTTTACTATATTCTCTTAAAAACTCACGTAATTTATCAATAGATTCCTGTCGTACAGTGCAAATACTACTACAAGTCCAAGTGTACACTGGGGCTTTAGGACGTCTCCCCATAACCTCATCAGCTGTCACTTCTTCCTCATTTCTCGAAGGATACTGGACCAGGGAGGATCAGTGGCAGTGATCCTCCTTGATCTAAGTGCCGCCTTCGATACGGTCAGCTATACCACCCTGCTGGACCGTCTCCATAACATCGGAGTCTCAGGTGAAGCTCTAAGGTGGTTCGACTCCTTCTTGTCTGGGAGATCGTTTCAGATCTTCGACGGAGAGATGGTGTCCTCGAGTAAACCTCTGAGCTGCGGAGTACCACAGGGCTCTTCTCTGAGCCCTGTATTGTTCAACATCTATATGAGGCCGCTGGCGGGTGTTGTCGAACCATATGGCATTAAAATTGTGTCATATGCCGACGACACCCAGCTTGTGGTCTCGTTGGCCACGAAGAACAATAGGCACTCCGCAGCCGATCTGTTAAACTGCCTGATGGACGTCAAGGGATGGATGACCAACTCCTCCCTAAAACTAAACGGTGATAAAACGGAGCTTCTGCTCCTAGGCCCTCCCTCTCCGGTTTCCCTCACCTCTCTGTGGCCTAGTGTTCTGGGTTCTCCTCCCACCCCCAAGGACAGTGTCAAAAGCCTGGGGGTGTGGCTGGATAATAAACTCTCCTTCTCCACTCAGGCCAAAAAACTGTCTTCCATCTGTTTCGGCCTACTTAGGATCCTGAGGAAGGTCCTCCCGCTACTCCCCCTCGAGGCAAAAAAGGTGGTGATGCAAGGCCTCATCCAGTCTCGCCTGGACTCGAACAATGCCTTATATATAGGGGCACCGGAGACAACTCTCCGAAAATTGCAGGTCGTTCAGAACTGTGCAGCTCGCACATTGCTGGAAATCCCGCGCACTCAGTCAGCCAGACCTGCTTTGAAAACTCTCCACTGGTTACCAGTGAGGCAGAGGGTCACCTTTAAGGCACTGTGCCTGGCACACCACGCCGTCTGGAAAACAGCTCCTGCCATCAACTCCGACCTTATCACTCCTTACCAACCCAACAGGAACCTCCGGTCGACGGATGCGTTCCTTGTGGTTGTCCCCAGAGTGAAGCGAGCCAGGTCGGGGGGCAGGCTGTTCTCCCTGAACACCGCTAAACATTGGAATGCCCTCCCCATCTCACTTCGATCCAATCCTGACCTCCTCTCATTTCGTAAAAATCTAAAGACACATTTGTTTGCCAAATCCGACCTCTCCTAGACTGTCCTCTAGATCACTCTCTGCTTCTACTCAGCGCTTGGACACTTTCGGGCAGCAATCGCGCTTAACAAGTACCTTACAATTACAATTACAATTTCTGGGAACCATTTTCTCCTTTTCCATTATACAACCATCTTTAACTTCATAAGCTCGGCCACTGGTGTCAACTGCATGCAGCAAACTATTACTTTGAAGATAACTCTCTTCATTAAAAAATGGTTCAGTACTTGAACTATGCATCCATTCTCCTAAAACACTTTACAAAAGTTATTTCTTTTCAATACTCTTTTCGTTTTGCTTTTTGACTTCATTACATTGACCATTTGACATTGATCCTGTTCAAAAGTAAAATGAATAGTTTTCTTTTTAAATCTAAAGCCTTAGCTACAATTGTTTCAATATCTTTTTTTCGCTTATAAAATTTCGCTTTCTTCTTATATTTTTTCACATCCTTTAGCAAATTGGAGATCACTCTTCTCTGAAACATTTTTCTACGAATGTCTTTAAATGCTGTTTTTCTTTTTAAGTCAATCCTTATTGCTTCTAATTGGACATTAGCATTTTGTAATTTCTCACTTTTGTCCTGTTGTTTTCTACTTGAAACTCTATTTGTAGTGGAGACATTTTTCAAATTTGTTTTTTTTTTTTAAATATTTTTTAAAAAATCCTTAGTTTGCTTACCAGAAGACTTTTTCTTTTTTCCAACATGAGCATCTTCAACTAATTTGAGTCCTCCAGTTGTCTTCAAATATAAATGTTTTTCTGTTCTTTTCTCTTCCTTGATTTTATAGGCATCTTTAATTTATTTCACTGTTGATGAGCCATATCTGAAAGAAACTAAAAAAAAAATACCTTTATGTAATTTAAATTTATTACTATATTTGTTTGTGCTTTTCAAATCTTATAATACTATCTACCCCTTTCCTACAAGTGAAAAACACAATAAAACCAACACGAATTAAAGCTTCCCCTTTCCTACGAATGTAATTCTAAAAGAACCAGAGTACCACGAATTAAATCGATGACAACAATTCCTGTGTGCGCACAGACTCATGGTGTGATTCTAGGCAGAAAACAAAATTTGATTTGCAATTTGAAAGCAGACTTACTACTGTGGTAGAGCAAGTGATAATTACTCTTACAGTCTGACACATTTTCATTATTTTTTTCAGAAACAGAAAAGAGCACATGCCCAAACTGCTTTTTGAGACCATGAACATGTGCAACCTGAATGACGTACTACACTCTAGCAAAGGAAATGAGCCTTGGTGATGTTGAATGTATTAGCGTTAATCACTCCTATCTGAAACACCACACAGCGCTGAATAGTAACCATGACTGTACAGGAGAAACAGCTTGCTCTCTGCTAAGACTGTGCTTCTGGAGACTGTCTACTGTCAGGTGCAAGAGAGATCTGCATGGACACATGCACAACTGCATGAAGACTGCATACATGTATGTAAGAGTACATGTGGTAAGGGTTAATTGGAGTTTTGAACATGTAGGAACTACCTCACCCATTGCAGGAGTGGAAGGAAAATCTACCATGTTGATTTCACATGTGTTAGCATTGCCCTCTCATTTGTGACATATTAATTTGGGCTCAATGGTAGCCATCACAGTTCAAGAAAACAAGCTTCCCCTTTCCTACGAATGTAATTCTGAAAGAACCAGACTAACACGAATTGAATCTTTGAGAACAATTCCTGTGTGCGCAAAGACTCATGATGTGATTTTAGGCAGAAAGCAAAATTTGATTTGCAATTTGAAAGCAGACTTACTACTGTGGTAGAGCAAGTGATAATTACTCTTACAGTCGAACACATTTTCATTATTTTTTTCAGAAACAGAAAAGAGCACATGCCCAAACTGCTTTTTGAGACCATGAACATGTGCAACCTGAATGACGTACTACACTCTAGCAAAGGAAATGAGCCTTCGTGATGTTGAATGTATTAGCGTTACTCACTCCTATCTGAAACACCACACAGCGCTGAATAGTAAGCATAACTGTACAGGAGAAACAGCTTGCTCTCTGCTAAGACTGTGCTTCTGGAGACTGTCTACTGTCAGGTGCAAGAGAGATCTGCATGGACACATGCACAACTGCATGAAGACTGCATACATGTATGTAAGAGTACATGTGGTAAGGGTTAATTGGAGTTTTGAACATGTAGGAACTACCTCACCCATTGCAGGAGTGGAAGGAAAATCTACCATGTTGATTTCACATGTGTTAGCATTGCCCTCTCATTTGTGATATATTAATTTGGGCTCAATGGTAGCCATCACAGTTCAAGAAAACAAGCTTCCCCTTTCCTACGAATGTAATTCGGAAAGAACCAGACTAACACGAATTGAATCTTTGAGAACAATTCCTGTGTGCGCACAGACTCATGGTGTGATTCTAGGCAGAAAATGAAATTTGATTTGCAATTTGAAAGCACACTTACTACTGTAGTAGAGCAAGTGATAATTACTCTTACAGTCTGACACATTTTCATTATTTGATTCAGAAACAGAAAACAGCACTTGCCCAAACAGCTTTTTGAGACCATGAACATGTGCAACCTGAATGACGTACTACACTCTAGCAAAGGAAATGAGCCTTTGTGATGTTCAATGTATTAGCGTTACTCACTGCTATCTGAAACACCACACAGCGCTGAATAGTAAGCATGACTGTACATGAGAAACAGTTTGCTCTCTGCTAAGACTGTGCTTCTGGAGACTGTCTACTGTCAGGTGCAAGAGAGATCTGCATGGACACATGCACAACTGCATGAAGACTGCATACATGTATGTAAGAGTACATGTGGTAAGGGTTAATTTGAGTTTTGAACATGTAGGAACGACCTCACCCATTGCAGGAGTTGAAGGAAAACCTACCATGTTGATTTCACATGTGTTAGCATTGCCCTCTCATTTGTGACATATTAATTTGGGCTCAATGGTAGCCATCACAGTTCAAGAAAACAAGCTTCCCCTTTCCTACGAATGTAATTCTGAAAGAACCAGACTAACACAAATTGAATCTCTGAGAACAATTCCTGTGTGCACACAGACTCATGGTGTGATTCTAGGCAGAAAATGAAATTTTATTTGCTATTTGAAAGCACACTTACTACTGCAGTAGAGAAAGTGATAATTACTATAACAGTCTGACACATTTTCATTATTTGATTCAGAAACATAAAACAGCACTTGCCCAAACAGCTTTTTGACACCATGAACATGTGCAACCTGAATGACGTACTACACTCTAGCAACGGAAATGAGCCTTGGTGATGTTCAATGTATTAGCGTTACTCACTGCTATCTGAAACACCACACAGCGCTGAATAGTAAGCATGACTGTACATGAGAAACAGTTTGCTCTCTGCTAAGACTGTGCTTCTGGAGACTGTCTACTGTCAGGTGCAAAAGAAATCTGCATGGACACTTGCGCAACTGCATACATAATATTAGAGACATATATGTAACACTACATGTGTGATAAGGGTTAACTGGACTTATGAACGTGTACAAACTACATGACCCATTGCAGGAGTAGAAGGAAAATCTACCATGTTGATGTCAAATGTGTTTGCATTGCGCTCTCAATTGTGACATTTTAATTTGTGCTCAATGCTAGCCATCACAGTTCAAGAAAACAAGCTGCCCCTTTCCTACGAATGCAATTCTGAAATAACCAGATTAACATGAATTGAATCTCTGAGAACAATTCCTGTGTGCGCACAGACTCATGGTGTGATTCTACGCAGAAAACAAAATTTGATTTTCAATTTCAAAGCACAGTTACTACTGTGGTAGAGCAAGTGATAATTACTGTAACAGCCTGACACATTTTCATTATATTTTTCAGAAACAAAAAACAGCACATGCCCAAACTGCTTTTTCAGACCATGAACATGTGCAACCTGAATGACGTACTACACTCTAGCAAAGGAAATGAGCCTTGGTAATGTTCAATGTATTAGCATTACTCACTGCTATCTGAAACAAGACACAGCGCTGAATAGTAAGCATGACTGTACATGAGAAACAGCTTGCTCTCTGCTAAGACTGTGCTTCTGGAGACTGTCTACTGTCAGGTGCAAGAGAGATCTGCATAGACACATGCACAACTGCATAAACACTGGGGACATGTAGGTAAGACTAGATGTGTGGTAAGGGTTAATAGGACTTTTGAACATGTACAAACTACATGACCCATTGCAGGAGTGGAAGGAAAATCTACCATGTTGATGTCAAATGTGTTTGCATTGCCCTCTCATTTGTGACATATTAATTTGTGCTCAATGGTAGACATCACAGTTCAATAAAACAAGCTGCTCCATTCCTACGAATGCAATTCTGAAAGAACCAGAGCAACATGAATTGAATTTCTGAGAACAATTCCTGTGTGCGCACAGACTCATGGTGTGATTCTAGACATAAAACGAAATTTAATTTGCAATTTGAAAGCACACTTACTACTGTGGTAGAGGAAGTGATATTTACTCTAACAGTCTGACACATTTTCATTATATTTTTCAGAAACAGAAAATAGCAGATGCCCAAACAGCTGTTTTATGCTGAATACAAACCATCACAGTTCTAAAAAACAAGCTGCGCCTTTCCTATGAATGCCATTCTAACAGAAACAGACCAACACAAATTATTCTCTGACAACAATTCCTTTGTGCACACAGACTCATAGTGTGATTGTAGGCAGAAAACAGTATTCCTGGGTGATACCAGTACACCTTAACTTATGGTGAAGACATACTCCATAATATCTGACATGTTCAAGGCACTTAAATATCTTCCTTAACATAAAATGTAAAACACAACTTTTAAAGTGCTTGGAAAATTTACCATGCTATTTTCAAATGTGTTTGCATTTGCCTCTCATTTGTGAGAAAGTGATTTCTGCTGAATGCTAACCATCACAGTTCTAGAAAACAAACTGCCCCTTTCCTGCGAGTGCAAGGCTAACAGAGCAAGAGCAACACAAATTAAATCTCTGATAACAAT
The DNA here is from genome assembly GCF_964204655.1 of Triturus cristatus. Lineage (NCBI taxonomy): Eukaryota > Metazoa > Chordata > Amphibia > Caudata > Salamandridae > Triturus > Triturus cristatus. The sequence continues at coordinate 135,648,592 of NC_140589.1, read as the reverse complement.
TCCTGGGTGCACACAGACTCATGGTGTGATTCTAGGCAGAAAACATTATTCCTGGGTGATACCAGTACACCTTAACTTATGGTGAAGACATTCTCAATAATATCTTACAAGTTCAAGACAGTTAAATATCACCCAAAATACAAAATGTGAAAAACAACTTTAAAAGAACAATCACATTTCTATTATTTATATGAAAATGCACCACATACATTCCCTCTCAAATTCATAACTCACCTTTAAAAGTAGTTAGTTCAGAAAGAAATGTGGCACTCAAACAGCAGATTATCAGAGCCAGAATCTCTGAGCTGTACACCTCTCTCCTCTCACCAGAACCAGTTAATGGCAATGTTTCCCTCTCTTTTTTCACACATATACATGTTAACTCCAAATCACAGTGCTTCCCACATTTTTTTCAAATGGAAACACACATTTCTATTGGTTGCAAATTTCAACCCTTTCCAAATGATCCCTTCCCCCAACATGACTTCTGCCTGCTACCATAGCAACAGGTCATGGAACACTGGTGTGAGCAGAGAGGTCAGAATTTCAGCACACAATGTTTCTAATCCTTAGAGCAAGAGTGCTTGACTTTTCAAACATAACAGCAAATCCAAAGTAATGTTCTGTGGGAACACATTTTTCTTTACCAATACAAAACATGCTTGTAAAAATCTAAACATACAGCCTAGTTTTAACTGTAAAATGGTTTGAATCAGCCAATCAGTTCTTTTTTCTTTTTTTTTAAAGTATGTTAGCCTCCATTTTACAACTATCTTTTTTCTCATATTGCCATTCTACTGAAAGACACCTTCTGAGTGCATCCAGATCTCCTTGAAAGATGTTCACAGTGTGGATTGTAGGTCACAGCTATGTCTTCTGGAGTGAAAAGATTGCAGAAAAAAGAGGTATTTTGAAAGATCTTGCTTTGCCAAATGTAGACGTTAAATGGATTGGTCAGAGAGGGTTAAAGTGGCACCAATTAATGCCTTTGGTGAAACCTTTCTACATCTCCCACAGCCTGACCTTATTATTGTGCCCTGTGGTGGAAATGACATAGGCACTTTAACTGGGGTAGGTCTGGAAATGCTTATTAAGGACACCTTTGTGCAATTGATGTCACTTTTTCCACAAACTGCCTTTGTATATTCTAATATATGCCAAAGGCAAAAGTGGAACTGGTCCTACCAACATTGTCCGCAAATTGACAAAGCAAGAAAGCACGTCAATAAGTCTGTTTCTGCTTTCCTCAGAGACTATGGTATGGGTTCTATATACCACAACAACAACTTGCGTTACAACATGCAAGGCATTTATAGAGGAGACGGTGTACATTTCAATGATGAAGGGAACAGAGTCTTCCTCTTGAACTTTAGACTCTGCATCGGTACTTACTTGTAGGTACAAAAAAAACACTCAATAAACACAACGGCTCTTTTTAGAGCCAACCAACATTTAAACATTTATTTTTGATTTTTAATTCTTTTTTGTTTATTTTTATTACCGCCGTACGCTTACCGTACGCGCACGGTACGCTTACCCCGCGATTTAAAAAAAAAAAATTTAAATGTATTTTTCACACTTCTGGGTCCTTCTTGGACCCCCTGACAAAGGCTAGAGGGTCTGCAACTCTCTACCTTGCCCCCTTTTCACGTTCTTTACCTTTGTATTTCAGTGTGAGACACACAAAATGGCGGCCGACACTTCCTGATTTCGACCTACTGGAATGTTTACTGTCATGTAACCACCAATCAGAATTACGCGCGTACGGTATGCTTACCGTATGCGTACGGTGCGCGCCTATAGATATGTATGTACTTTTAACTGCAATTTTCTCAGGAACTTGGACTAAAGGTCCCTATGGAAAAATGCATTGGGAAAACCCGTTTTTGGACCCCCCTTTTTTCTCAGCCCCCGCTTGACGAATCCCCCCGAGACTTTCAGGGTAGGAGCAGAGCGGAGCGCCCCACCTATTTTGAAAATTTCGCGAGGATTCGTCAACCGGCGCCAAAGTTATTCAAAATAGAATTTTCAGATTTCCTATGGAAACGCGGTCCTAACTATAACTATCTACTGGCGCCAGTAGATAATATATATATATATATATATATAAAACAACAACTCCTACTTCACAAGGAAGAGAGCATGCACACAAGGGCTGCTGGGTTAAGGCTTTTTTATTTCACAGGGCCTCCTCCGACCCAGCGACTGGAGAACTGGAGAGACACGTTTTGGCTGTCACAGAAGCCTTTCTCAATCTAGTGAGCGCCATTTTCATTTAAACTTTTATACCATGTCTCATTCATAGACATAGAAAAACTTCATAGACATAGAGAAAATTCCATTGTCACACGTTGTGAAGTCACAAGCTATGTGTAAAAAACAAGGAAATACATTCACATATATATGCATCAGGTATGGCTAGTGGATATAACTGCAGCTGAAAACATGAAAACGCACAGTGCATTAAAATGTACCCATTGAATGCACATTGCATCAGCAAACCACTACACCGGCATACAATATATACAAAGTTGACTAATACATAGGGAATGTGTCTCCTTCTTATATTGGAACAGGTAATACTGTTATACCATGTTTTAAAACCAAGTGTTTAGCGCAAACTGCCTCGGGTAGTGCTATATAACAAAAATGTGCTGCGTTAAAAAATAAAACACATGGGAGATACAATTAAACTCAATTATTCCCTCGATTGACATGGAAACACCTCCGGGTTAAGCCCCTGGCCCTTGCTTGCAATTAAAATGGGAGGCAATACTGTTCGGTGCCAAGTTGAATTTCAACAGAAAGATGCACATAGCATATTGGGACACTGAGGCATTAGGCTAACAGACAAATTGTAGGGCTATATATATTCACTGAAAAAAACAGGTTTCAGGGACGTTATAGTTAGAAAGTCACATTTAAAAACCTTTGAAATTCACAGAAAAAAACATAGGTTTCAGGGACTTTATAGTTAAAAGTTAGCATTTAAAAACCCATAGAAATTCACTGAAAAAACCAATTGGTTTCAGGGGTGTTATAGTTAGTTGGACATTTTACTCATACAACACCAGAGAAATTTGGCCATTATAGTTAGTTGAGCTAACTATAACTCGCGTTCCCACAATGCACTGCTGATAACGTCAGCCTGTTTCTTTTGGGGGGGAGTTGTTTTAATTCCCCAGGAACTACTGAACGGATTTACACTATTTAAAAAAAAAAAAAACAAGAGCTACCTTTTTGCCAAATTTGGTGTAATTCTGTTCAGCAGTTTGAGCTGTAGCCTGTTCCAAAATTCCTATGGAAATTAACATGGGGAAAACGCGTTTTGGGACCCCCCTTTTTTCTCGGCCTTCGCTTGATGAATCACCCCCAAACTTTCAAGACAGGAGCTGACCTGAGCTAGTCATTAATTTAGAAAATATTGCGAAGATTCGTCAAACGGCATCAAAGATATTGGCAAAAGAAAAAACGCTTTGTGAATATAAACAAGGTCCTAACTATAACTACCTAGTAGCGACCGCCAGTAGGTAATATATATATATATACATATTATACCCAATTGCCACAATTACTGGTGAACTTCTTTCAGGCAGGTGCCTCTGACGTGTCTGTGGCCTTGATAGAAATAATTGCAAAACAAAAATTCAGCTCAGGGAAAGCTGGGAGCACTCTTCAGGTTTCAAGCTGCAATTTTATTCAGACAGATGCATTTCAGCAGTTATGCCTTTTTCAATGCCAGTTGAATACAGAATGACAGTTCCCACATTTAAAACATTCATTGCCATATCCCCAATGGACAGTGAAAAGCCGTATGCGAAGATGGACTGTTCATTCTTCATGATTCAGTTCACTATGTTTTCACCATTACAACGTGCATAATTCAACATTACTTTTCTCAGTGATCGTGTCTGCATCCTCATAGAATTAATTTTAGTAATCTTTATTTCATGGTAGAAACAAGACATGCAGCACACTGATTCATTTCCTTACGTGTCTTTAATTCTATGTCTACAAACCTCCTCTCACCAATGCGTGTCACTTAAACAGTTTATATCACTCGCCCAGCCGAATTTAAATCAAACTTCAGATACATACGCACAAGGGCAGGTTTAGTAATCTCCATCCATACATTCAACAGTGCTTAGACCACGTGTCAGTGGGCATGCGATTCCTTGTGGTCAGGGGCTGTTCTGGTAGTCCTTTAATACTACATTTAATTGCCACAATGACTGCAGAACTTCTTTCAGGCGGGTGCCTCAGACGTGACTGTGGCCTTCTCAGAAATAATTGCAAAACAAAAATTCTGCACAGGGAAAGCTTGGAGCACTCTTCTGGTTTCAAACTGTAATTTTATTCAGGCAGTCGCTTTTCAGCAGTTAGGGCTTATTCAATGCCAGTTGAATACAGAATGACAGTTCCCACGTTTAAAACATTCACTGCCATATCCCCATTGGACTGTAAAATGCGGTAAACGAAAATGGACTGTTCACTCTACATTAGTTAGCATTTATGAATGGGATGTAAGGGATATAGGGGTATTTGTTAGGTCTATTCATACCTAGGTATTAATTGCAGTAGTTTAATATTAATAATTGAAAGGAATGTATTAAAGTTAAAAATGTTGATGTTCATTGAAAAGTTTTTTTATAACATACAAATATATATTATCTAATTTCTAAAATATTATTTATTAATTTAAAAACATTTATTTGACAATATGTTATTTTAACACATTATTTAAAACAATGTACATGCAATACAAAGGTATAATATTTACATTATGTTTTTAAACATAGTATAAAAATAACAAAAACAGTACAAAAATAGTATAAATTATGTTTTAGCATTAATGATGTCCATTAACCTCAATGGGGCAGATTTATCACGACTGGCGCATCCCTGCATATCAGCAGGGATGCGCCAGTTATTATGCGCCACTGCTGCGCCACCATGGATGCGCCGCATTTATAATGCGGCGCACCATGGGGCAAAAACGGCACAGATGCGTGACGCATCTGTGCCGAAAAGTGGCGCATTGCTGGAGTTGCGTCGCAAGCGCGACGCAGCTCCAGCAATGATCTGGGGGGCCCTATCTTTACAATGCTGCGTCAATCCTTACGCCTGCTTCAAGCAGGCGCAGGGTTTTGACGCAGCATGGGCCTAAAAGTGACTGAGTGAAATCTTGTAGATTTCACTCAGCCACTTTTAGGAGGAGTTCCTGCGCCGGAACGCCCCCACCTGCCCTGGAACGCCTACATGTGGCGCAGGGCTTTACAACGTGACGCATCTCCCAGATGCGTCACGTTGTAAATACCCCGCACCATGGCGCTGGATTTGCGCCGCTGATGCGTCACAAAAGTGACGCAACGGCGGCGCAAAAGTGGCGCAAATGCAACATAAATCTGCCCCAATGTGTTTTATCAGCATCTGTTAAACGTACATTAAAAATACATATTTGCCGACAATTTTGTGCTGCATCAGTTTTTAACGTCTTGCATTTTATAAAATGTGAACAATGGCAAAAATATATTGCTGATATCAAAATAGGTCAGTCAAGTAATATATGCTCAGACTTCTCAGACTTGAACGGGAGACCTGGGGCCAACGCATAATACGGGCCATCTGGATGCTTTTTCCATTTTGGCCAGGTGTGATAAGTGTGGAATACGTTTTCTTTAACTGGAGTGTTTAATGTACTAGAAATCAAGCTGAGGATAACATGAGTCAATTTTGTTCTTTTGACATTGTAATGCACCACATGATCCCTGCCGCTGTCATTTTCTTGCTGTAATAAAGAATTGGGGGCTTTATACTGAGTGACTGGGACTTTCCCAGTTACACTGAACATGATGTCCCTATTCAAGTATAACCTGGCTGTCCCAGGCTAAATTACATACTATTTATTAATATATGTCACCTGAATAGACTCTGAAAACCTCTAAATCTAGTGTAATTGTATCATGAAACAATCTTTAAAAATATTCTGTAGTAAAATGTTTCTTCTTGCTTGTTCCCCATTGCTGCATATCCTAGGAACCATGTACTTGTGTAGTGAATGTATGAAATCCTTTATCTAAAGTCCTATAAAAAGATGTGCTTTTTACTGTTTGTAGGGTTCATCTTTCCCCACTCTTGAAAGGCAAATCTATGCTGTTTTTTTCTATTTAACTTTACAGAGTTCCTTGCACTTATGATCTATATGGCTATATGCTGACCTGATTGATAGTCCAGCTATGTATTTTGTACCTATGTTCTGTAAGTAAACTTTCAAACTTTAGCCTGTGTTTGTCATTCTTATAAAGAATGTTACAGCTTTATTCTATTGCAAAAGATCTGTCAAGCTAGTGACGGTCGAATTGGGGAGCACCAAAGTGTGTATTGAGATTTTGCCCCGAGATTTTAATTGACCATGCCCCATCCCGATCCTGATTCCTGAAGACGAGGTGGCTGTTGTGGTAACCCAGGAAAGAATGATGTAAGTATCAATAGAGATTTATGTGCATGCGAAGAATGAATGAGAAGTGAGGCACAAAGCAATGCATGTTGGGAATTGTAGTTCAAGGTATTGTGGTGGAATGCAGTGGACGGACTTTGAATTCAACTATTATGTGACATTAGTTCTTGGAGTTGTGGGCACGGCAACTTTTGCATTCTTTTTTTTTGTAAACCGTTTTATTGGATTTTTCATATTCAAACAGAGTATACACCTTATAGTATCAGCAGCAGTTATTTAGCATTCAGTTAGTTACATTACCATTACAAAATATTGACAACAAAGTGCTTATTTGTCCAGGTGTGCGTTATAGGCGTAAAAGTGAATAAATGCTTAGTGAAAGTGGGTCTCGAACTTGACTGCTTGATTCTTGAGTCTGATTGGTGCACCCTTAGTGTATTTATGTTTAGCTGGAAGAAATCCATTTGTACAACCAAACTGCGGAAAATAACTAGGGGAAATGGGTCTAGGAGTAAGGGCATTGGACTTTGCTAGTCTAGTGACACCAGGTGTTGTTCTCTCACCGGGACAAGGATGAAGTTCCAGTGGGGGTAGGACCCGCTCGGGAGGTACTTGTGCTGCGCGGGGAGTCACCCGGCTAAGCACCACCTGAGTGGCAGTTGGGGTTTCTGTGGGGTATCAAGTACCTGCTTGAAACTATGAAGGAGCATCAATCACTCCATGGATATGGGGCACCATCTCGTTCCGCGCGCCTCATCCAGTCTGATTGCATCTTCTTCGGCAGCTCCCCATTTCTTGACCGTCCCCCTCTATGCTGCTATTGGAGACTGTCTGAAGAGCGCCAATGTAGTGTGATGCTTCGCTTTGCTAGGAGTAGGGTCAGTATCGCAAAACAGGTTTCCTCCTTTTTCTGCTTGTGTCGCTTAAATATCCCCAGGGCACTGGCCTCCAATGTGGCACGACCTGTCAGGCCTGTGACTGTCAGTATCGTGGTGTGTACTCCTGCCCAGTAGGACTGCAGTGTGGACAAATGTGGCGTCGGGTATGTAGCAGCACGGGCATTCAAACTACGTTGCTAGGAAGAAGCGCTTGAGCCGTTCCGGTGTGAGATATGCATGGTGTGGTATGTTGAACTGGATATTTTTGAAGCGCTGGTCACGCAATACTTTTTTGTGGTGCTCCAGTGCAGCGAGCCATTCGTTATTGTGCAGCGCCCAACCGAATTCCTCCTCCCACTTTAGTCATAGCCGCGTTAGCGGCACACATGTGAGATCCATGATTGATTTTTATATCCAAGTGATGAGGTGCCTCCCTGCTCCCATATTTAATATTGCGTGTAGTGTGAGATGTGTTTTGGGCTCTCCCTCCATCAAATCCCATAGCCTCCTACAGTCCGCTATGAGCAGTCTGTGAAAGAGAAACTGGCCGGCAGGGAGCCCGCTCTCTTCCGTCTGGCCCTCAAAAGAGGACAACTGGTCGTCTGTGATTAGGGCTTCCACCTCAGTGAGTGCATATTCTGTCCAGGTTAGTAATTCTAGTAGTGTCCTTGTCGCTTGCGGAGACCCGCCAGTGGTAACAGTGGGGAATATATTGGCGCCGGTCGAGAGAGGCGATGGATTCTTAACTTAATATTCAGGATCTGCCCACCTTCAGCAAAATGGGATGGGTTCAATTAGATTTGGTCCCCGGGAGGAGCATTCGAGTTATCTCTGGAGTTGACAGAGTCCCCGCTTGTGTTTCCTTTTCCTCTAGGTGACGGCCAGCAGTCCATCGCGAGAACCACTGCAGCTGCACTGCGAGGAAGTAGGCCTCAAAGGAAGGTGCACCCAGACTGCCACGGTCTCGCAGCAGCTGTAGCAAAGTCAAAGCCACTCTGCGGTGCCCCTTTTCCCAAATCAGCGATATCAGTAAGGAGTTTATCTCTTGAAAGAAGACCCATTAGGGGATCACCGGGACATCTGCAAAATAGTAAAGGAGACGGGGTACCATTATTATCTTTGATAAAGGCACCATCCCCAAAGGGGCCAAGGGTAGCATTCGCCAGAAGTTGACCTGGGTTTTAATCCCTCGTAGGGCCCTATAATGTTTGCCCTCACGGAGATCTCTCGGAATGTGATATAGTCTAATTCCCAAATATCTTTGGACGTCCCCATTCTATGCCAACTTGGCCTCTCCAGCACTTATCTCCCAATAAGGCACGTCTGGGTGAAGGGGGTAGATAGTGAACTTGGCTCAATTCACTTTTAAAACTGCTGTCTTCCCAAAATCGGTGAGTTTGACCCAGAGAGCTGTGAGGTCTGCTGTTATGTCTCTGACGTATATTAGTAGGTCGTCTGTACACAGGGACACACTATGAGTTTGCCCCTTGAGTGGTATGCCCCAAATTTGGCCCCCCTCTCTGTCTTATCACCAACAGTTCCCTTGCAAGGGCAAACAGCGACAGGAATAGAGGACACCCCTGACGCGTTCCATGGGTCACCTAGAAAGAAGGTGAGTTGTGCCGGCCTATTCGGACCTGGGAGGTGAGGTCGATGAATAACAATGTGATATATGCCATGAGTTGAGGCCCTATCCCAACCCGCTGTAGAACCGCAAATAAATACTGCCACACCAAGGTGTCAAAGGTCTTTTCTAGGCCCAGTACGAGGCATGCGGTGTGTGGGAACTGGCCTCGCACACCGTCCTGGACATGAAAAAGCTGGCGTATATTCTGGGAGGTGTTCCTCCAAGGCACGAACCCACACTGGTCAGGGTGTACCAGGTGGGGGAGCCCCCCTGTGACTCTTTCCACTAGGACCTTCCCTAACATTTTGCAATTGCAGTTAGCAGGGTGATAGGTCGATACGACAACCTAAGCAGAGGATCCCAATCTGATTTAGGGCAAGTCACAAGTATTGATTCCGGCGTGGTCTTAGGGTGTGTTCTCGTCTCTAGCGCTGCCTTATAGACTATGTCTAACTGTGGAGCTAGTTGCTGGGAGAATGTATTGTAATATTCTATGGGGAAGCCATTGTGGCCGGTGGCTTTGTTTTTGGCTAGATGATGGATCGTGTGTTTTATCTCTTCTGCTGTGAGTTGTTCATCTAGGGAGGACTGGTCCTCTTCCGTCATCTGTGTTATAATAATAGATTGTAAAAGTTTGTGAATGTGTTTCTCTCTGTCCGGATTCGGTTCCCTGTACAGGGCTCTATAGTACTCATGGAAGGCCAGCATAATATACGCTTGCGTGTAAGTGATCTCACCTGTCGCGTTTCTGATGCTGGTGATGGATTGTGTACCTAGGTCCTGCCGGATATGCTATGCAAGCAGGGTTCCAGCCCTGTTCCCCTCTCTGTGAGTTCTGGCGGCATAGGCACCGAAATTGTATCTGCGCACTTCTGTGCAGGCTTCTGCATACTTAGTCTTAGCTTCCGCCACTTGTGTATGGAGAATCACATGTTTATCAGCCTCTTTAGATAACTGCGCTAAGCGTTGCTCCGTTGCCTGTACCACCTCTCTAATGTTTTCCGTACTCTCACGATTTGTCTGATGCTTGCTCCCCTCATGTCCACCTTGTAGGCGTCCCATTCAAGTGTCCTAGAACCTGTGGTGCGTGCATTTTCAGAGAAGTAGTTCTGTATGTTCTCTCACTGTTCGTGTTGTAACACCAGATCCCCCAAACAATCCCGTGGGAGCTGGCAAGTGGCGACCGGTGCTAAAGGTGGGCACCATTTGAGAGTCATAACATGTGCATCGTGATCCGATATCACCCTACCTAGATAGTCCGAGAGTTGAGTCAAGGGAAGGATCGTGCATGTGCACATGAACTGGTCCAGCTGTACTCGTAAGTCGTGGGGGATAGAATGAAAGGAATAGTATTTAGTTTAAGAATGTGGTGTCGCCATGCGTCCGTCAGCGACCAATGGCTTGGCCAGGCCCAGAAACGGGCTGTTTGCGCATGGACTTGTGAAGCTGGGGCGGGTGGGTAGGATCTATCTAGTTTGAGAACCAACGTGCAGTTATAAACCCCTCCTAAAACCCATGGTGAGGATGTGAATTGAGCCAAGCCGCACGATAGGGTCTCCCAAAATACTGTTTGATCTGTATTGTGGGCATACATGTTGCCACTTAATATTGGCTGACCATCCAGTAACCCCTCTAGTAGAGCATATCTCCCTTCAGGACCCATCTTTCTGCTGGTTTCTAAGAAGGCGACCCCAGGTCTGAGCAAGATGATAGCTCCTCGCTCATATGCTGAATACGTCGTGGCACAGAAGGGGCCTCGCCATCTCTTTTGGAGCTTGTCAAGTTCCCCCTTTGTTAGGTGAGTTTCTTGTAATAATATGACCTGCGTTTGCTGGTGTGTAGTATAAGCCTAAATGGCATAGCGTTTCCGAGCTGTGTGTATGCCCATGCATTTAAGAGTGAGAAATGTAATGTCTGTCGACGGGCTCATGGTGGCTTGTAGGTCGCACAATGAGGGAGGGGGGTCCTGAGAGTCCCACTAAAAGTCCCATTGTCAGGGTTGATTTTACCCAGTGTGAGGTGTGGATACGCCTGCAAGTGTTTCAGCCCTTTGTGTTGGGATGGGTGTAAGGTCAGGGTATGGCAAGGGGTTGAACTAGAACTCTTTGAGGTTGAAGACCCAATATAGGGATCTGCTGCAACGGACAGCACATCCAAACAGGTACAACCGTGTACCTACTAACATTTCGTATGGGGGGTTCAGCTGACTCATGCACTCCTCTGAGAATATTGCACGAAGTGGGTCCCATAGAACTATGTGTATAGGTAGTAGGGGCTCCAGCATTAGTGGGTTTGAGGCTTGCACCAACATGGCGCTTGGTATGTGGTGTAGAACTGGAGAGGGGCTTCTCTATCACATAGGTTCAATGTAGCTACCACTGCTAGTTGATCTTATATAAGTGTATCCGCTGTCTGTGGCGTGTCAGTTGGTAGGGTCCCAGAGTTCTCGTCGGAATTACTGGAGTCCTTGGGATCCTCTTTGGGTGTGAAAATGTGCGGAGTGGGTTCATGGTCCAAAGTCTCTTCCTGTCTGATCCTGGGCAGATTCAGGTCTTGTTCATTAAGGCCCCCTCTTCAATTCTACGAGCTGGGACTATGGTCCTGCTAGTGACCAACTCCGTGGGGTTTGTGGGGTTGTCTGCTACTGCAGGGCCTCTTAGTGGGATGCCCAGAGGGACATCGGGTGCGCCCACTACTTAGGACCCGGGTGGCATTCTCTTTCAGGCATGACCATTGCCTTGGCTCTCCAGGCCCTTCATCCCGCTGGGAGTACTGCTCGCCACAGACCTCCGTCTCAGACCATCTCTGTTGGATTGCGCTTCTCGGCCTCGTCAGCGAACCATAACCGAGGTGGAGCGTCTTTTGTCGTTAATTGGCTTGCCAGGGACTGTGACTGTTCACATTTGCTCTTCTTCTCCTCCGCTCGCATGTCCACTTGATGGTGTCCCTCCTGTAGGAGCCTTCCCTGCAGTCTATTACAGTCGAGGCCCCGGGTTTTCTTCAGGCCTTGGGAGTCTCTGGGTGGAATGGAGGAGAGCCTCTCTTTTTAGCAGAGTTCACCGGTGGCGGGAGAAGGCGTGGTTGTCGCTTTATCGGCCCGTAGGCCTGATCGCCTCCCCCTGCTTGGTTTCAGCCTCGGGTCTCCCCACGCGCTCACCCACGTAGTCCTTTCCGGCTGCCATCTGCTCCCCGGTGTGCCGGAGCCAAAGAGGTCGCTGGGCAGGGCCCAGGACCGTTACAAATGTGCGATGGCAGCTGGTGCGGTACATGCCACGGGGTCCCACCTGGTGCGCTATGCAGCATTCCCGGTCATGCTCCTTTGCAGCACTGCATCCTCTCATGTCGGGACTCTCCTTCTGCGCTTGAAGAGGCGGTCCAGTGCTTCTCGGGCCAATCTTGTTCAGTAAAGCCCCAGGAGACCCAGGCCTTCAGTGTCTCCCTGTTGATCTCTGGAGTCCCCAGGTGTTCGCCATTTTAGGGTCAGGCGACCCCTACCTCATGGTCCACTAATTCTTTTCATCACCTGCCTTTTTCCCTGTGCCGCCTCCGCTGCTACTGGTGCCTCTTCTGTTTGGGAGCTCAGCGTGAGCCCTCCAGTTTGTTTTGGGGCCCCCACTGTGGCCGATGGATGCCGCTTGTCGGGAACCCATGCAGAGCTCTAAGGGGCCACATCCGCCATCGTGGCTAGCGAAGCCACGCCGCAAAGTTTGCATTCTTGATGATGTTTTTAGAATTTTGAGAGCAACTGTTATGTTCTGTTATGTTAAATGGATTTCTAAAGCGCATAGCTGCCCGAAAGCATCCCAGCGCTAAGTGATTGGGCTATGGCAGGGAGACAAGTAAGTATGTATGTTAAAAGTACTGTGGAAATAATAACCATGTCTTTAGCTTTTGTCTGAAACTAGATTCCACTTCTACAAATCTTAATTCATGAAGCAATGTGTTCCAAATATTATGGGCCAAATGTGCAAAGGATCTACCTCTCCATCTTGCTTTCTTAATTCTTGTGGTTCTGAGCAGGTGTTCTTGGAATGATCTTAGATTTCTGTTGGGGACAAATGGCACAACCATGCCTCTGATTTTAAGGGGACCTCTGTTGTTTATTGCTTTATGGGTCAAGCAAAGTGCCTTAAATTTGACCCTGGTGTCAGTCAGGAGGCAATGAAGCTGTTTCAGATGCTCCGCTACTTGTTCACGAATTAGGACTTTACACAGAAGCCTTGATGCTGCGTTCTGCACAACTTGTCATTTTAGAATGTATTTTGGGAGCCTATGTAAAAGGAATTACCATAATCAAGATGGGAAATCACCATCGTATGAATTACTATTTTCCTCAAATGTTTTGGAATCAGCTCCAGGACCTCCGGGATAATTCTAAGTATTCCGAAACAGGAGCCGGCCAGCTTTTTTGCTTGAACTTCCATTGTCAGTTCATTATCCATTCAGATTCCAAGGTTCTTTATGGAAGGGTTAGGAGCGGGCGAGTTCCCCATACAGCTTAATCAGCTGGACAGAGGCCTGAGGACCGATTTGCTCCCCAGAATCATCAACTCTGTCTTGTCCCCATTTAACTTCAGGCAGCTGCTCGTCATCCACTCCGCCATCTTTTCCAAACATGGTACCAATTGTTAACAGTCCAAATTTGCTCCATTATCAAATGAAACCACCAGCTGTCTATCATCTGCATACAAGACCACGGATAGGCCAAATTTCTGGACTATATCAGCCAACGGTCGCATATAAATATTGAATAACATATGACTGAGCGAGGAACCCTGTGGCACTCCACATTTCAAAGGCATATTGGCAGAGAGATAGCTAGATTCTATAACTTGGAAGGATCTATCATTTAGAAAGGACAGCACCCAATCCAAGGCTTTATCCTGGAACCCAATTTCCCTAAGTCTGTTTAGCAGTGTGGTATGATCCACGGTGCCAAATGCCGCACTCAGATCTAAGAGCAATATTAAAGTCCTTTTAAACTCTTCTGTGACTGCCAGAAGGGCAGATTCAGTGCTATGCTGAGCTCGGAAGCCCATCTCTGTAGGGTGAAGACAATGTTTGTCTTCCAGAAAATCAGTCAACACCCGATTTATGTGCTTCTCTAGAAGCTTTCCTGCAAAAGCTAGCAGTGAGAAAGGCTGGTAATTGATAGGTAATCATGTGTGTGTGGATTGTCTTCATGTATAACATAAGATTGAAGAGAGGTGCCTCAGCTTGATTTGTTGAGTTGATGAAATTGTCTGCTAAGGTGAGGTGTACTGTGATAGGGTCATAACATTTCCAGTGCATTAACCAAGCTTGCTGGTTGTTCATTTCTTAGTGCTCAGGAGTGAATACGCTGAGTACGGTAGCCTCCTGTCAGGTCGAAAGTCTGCTGCTGTGTGTAATTAGGTAGTATTCTCTTGTGTAGAGATTTCTGTTTAGAAGAAGTAGAAAAATGTTAACCATGAGACAAGTAGTCCGGGAGAACCTGGCAGTATACAGGTGCTTACGTCATAAGATGCTTTACAAGGATTGTCTGGTGAATGCTGAAGCCTCTGTGATAGGGTGACCTTTGACAGAGACTCGCTGGTATTGATAAGCAGAATGTGAACTCAATTGTACAGAGTGAGTGAAATTGGGACGAGAAGTGATAGAGAACAGAGACAAAATGGTAAATCCCTTTTCGACAAAAGCGAGAGATCTGAATAAGGAAGAAAAATGTCCGCCTAAAGGCACACAATGTATGGAAAGGGTGGCAAAGAGAGGGTTACACATGTGCATGCAGCTCAGCCACTGGCAGTAATATGCAGCCAAAGATAGGGAATTGCAATTGCCATTGAGTGGTACTTTTCACATACAAAGAATAGAAAATTGGAGAAGGAGAATGTATGATTTGAGAACCCAAACCCACACAATTTGATAACCTAAATCTGTGGAAGCAGGTTGCAAATGAAAATAAAAGAAAGAAATCGGACTTAAGTACGGCATGCTATACCCCGCACGGCTGCGAGTGGAGATTGAGGGCCGGGTGCGGTTCTTCGACAACCCTACAGATGTTCAGGGGGGTGGACCATCTCCTCCGCACAGTGGCTCCGTGGCTAGCTTGGACCTGTTTTCTGGCTCTGGGGTGGGATGACGTTGTGCACTGTTTGATCCTTCTTTATTGCATTGACCATATATTGGGGACACATGACATTTTTGTTGAATACGCTATGCAATGCTGGGTTGCTGCCATGGCGTTGCCACCCCCTCTGGTGGAAACCTCGGGGTTCTTATGCTGGTTCTAATGTTCCTACTGTTAAGTGGCACAAATGTATGGTGCGTTTTTTTTTTGTTCACAGGTTGGGATTGGCCTCACACTTTTTGTCGTAAGGCTGGGTGGGGGAGGAGGGGTGGGGAAGGTTGTTCTGAGCTCAGTAGCATTTATTTGGTGTGTCGTGTTTGGTGGTATATGGGTGAAATGATGACATCTGCTCTCGTCTGTTTCTTCACGCTTCTGGATGGCTCGGATAGGCTTAAATGAATGCCCCTCGTACTTGTCACAGTTGTCTTGGAATGTCAGGGGTCTAAATAATCAGTGTAAACGCAGACAGGTGGGGCACTATTTGAATAGGCATAATGTGGACGTCGCCTTTCTACAAGAGACACACTTACCCACTACAGACACAGCATGTTTTGCGGCGAGTTGGGGGGCGCACAGGTACTTCGCCAATTTTAGCAATTATGCTAGAGGCACAGCAGTATTAATCCATAAAAGAGTCCCGTTTCATTGCCAGCAGGTCATCGGAGATAGAGAGGGGTGCTTTATAATAGTGAGGGGGGCGATGATGGGGCACAGGGTCATTTTGGTCTGCGTCTATGCCCCCAACACTGACTCCGAGGAGTATTTCCATGCGCTACACACTCAACTTTCTAAACTTGAACCTGCTTTGCTTATGATCTGTGGAGATTTTAATCTTTTGCTGGATGTGGGCCTGGATAGTACCTCGGTGCGGCGGACACTAAGCCCAGAGCAAGGCGCGCAGTCCATGAACTCTGCGACCAATTCTCCCTGATTGACATTTGGCGCAGGCGCAACCCTTCCACCACTAACTACACACACTTTTCTGGCCAACACAATACTTGGACTAGGATTGATTTCTGGCTGCTCTCCCCTGGTGTATCCCCCTGGTACCAGACATTGAAGACCCTCCCTAGGACATACTCTGACCACTCTCCTGTGCTGCTTTGCCTTCACGTACCATGCCCCGAGGGGTTTGAGAGACAATGGCGCTTCCCTGGCCGCGCGCTGTTAGACAACCTTTTCCGTCATGAGGTCAATGAGGCGATTGAGGAATATTTTGCAATTAACACCGCCTCGGTGGATTCCTGGGCCATGCTGTGGGAGGGGTTTAAGGCCTATATTCGGGGTGTATGTATATCCAAACATGCAGGGGTCCTTAAAGCGCTGCGTACAACACTGACACAGTTGGAGGCCAAACTAGAGGCACTGGATGCAGATGCGCTTTGCGCACCTCCTGGCTCCGTACTGGCCAGGCGGCTGAGCCTCCTTTCCGATTACAGGGAGACTGCGGATAAGGAGATCCTTTATCTGGGTAAATATCAAACGGCCCGTAGGTATGGGGAGGGCGACCGTCCGGACTGCACCTTAGCTCAGGTACTGCGGCCACCGTACAGCAATGCGTTCATCACTGAAATCCGTGGCCAGGACGGGTCGCTACGCACGACACCCACAGAGATCAGGGACGAATTTCTTGCATACTACTCGGCATTATACACGACTAGACACAGCAGTGACACTGATACGCGAGAGGACTACTTATCCGAAATTGCGCTGGTGTTCTTAGAGAAAGGCAGGCAGGAGTTTATAGCGGAGCCCATAACGGTGACTGAGGTACGAGGGGAGATTAAAGTGCTTAGGGGCTCCTCTGCCCTGGGCCTTGATGGCCTGACGGGTGAGTTCTACAAGGCCTTTTCGGATCTGTTAGCACCGAAACTGATTGAGGTGTACGCTGAGGCTTTGGAGCGGGAAACCCTGCCTCCCACCCTGAGCGAAGCGGTCCTTATACTACTTCCAAAGCTCAATAGGCACCCAGCCCTTTGCGGGTCATACAGGCCCCTTTCGCTATTGAACATCGACTATAAGATCCTCGCCAAAATCGTGGCCAACAGACTCTCACAACTGATGGAGTTTATTATTTCGCCGGCTCAATCGGGCTTTGTTCCCCACCGCTCGACCTCATTGAATTTGCGGACTTTGTTCTCAGTACTGCATAGAATAAACACCGCTACTCCAGCGGCGGTTATACTGCTTGACACAGAAAAAGCATTCAATACTCTTGAATGGCCTTTCTTCCTATCCATAATGCATCGGATGGGCATGCCGACTGGTTTAATTGCCACCACGAGTCTCTTATACAGTCGGCCCACGGCAAGACTCCGCATTAATGGCACGTTGTCACACCCATTTGCTCATATCCGAGGCACCCGCCAGGGTTGTCCGCTGTCCCCTCTTTTGTTCATTCTCGCCTTGGACCCTCTAATTTGACATGTTCATAGAGGGCTGCAATTCAGGACAGGTCTCCTCTTGGTTTCATTATATGCCGATGATACTATCCTTTATGTCAGAGAGCCACATCTGAACCTAGCACCGCTTATACGGGAAATACTCTGCTTTGGCCGGCACTCTGGGCTCGGAATCAATTGGCACAAGTCCATTATTTTTCCGTTGACCAGCAGCACCTCCCCTCGGCAATGCGAGTTTCCGTTGGAGTGGTGCGCGGACACTGTTAGGTATTTGGGTATCCACATAAACCTGAATCAAGATCAGATTATACGACCTAATTATGGCTGTGCGATTACGAAACTGGAGTCGCAGGTTGACAAATGGCTACGGCTACCTTTATCCATGGCAAGCAGAATCGCTATCATAAAGATGATAGTGCTCTCCAAATTTCTATATTTTTTTAATAATATCCCCATACCCCTCACTCAGAGTTTTTTTGCCACATTGCGATCCCATCTGGTTAGATTGGTCTGGGGCGGTAACCAGCCCCGGGTCCAGTGGAAGATACTCACTCTCCCGTACGATAGAGGCGGATTTGGAGTGCCTGATTTTTATCTATATTACCTGATCGCACAATGCGCCCATGCCTACGTCTGGTACCACCCTGATGCGCGGATCCCATTTCTGCGCCCGGAAGCCTACTTTGTTCTTCCTGACTGCTTGGCAGCGGTTCTGCCCAGAGGCGAACCCAGGAGTCCGGTCGACATACAAACGGTCTTGACCACTAGCTGGGCATGAAACAGGCTCCTGCGCTACACGGGCCAGTCCATTTTATATTCCTTGTCTCTTCTGTTGCCAAATGCTCATTGGCTTCCCATAACCGGCGAGAAACTCGTACAATGCACATTGACTAAGTTTGCAATCACCAAGATGGGTGATTTGTACCCGGGCGGACACATATACTCGGTCTCAGAAGATGCACGCTTCAGGGACGCCACATTCATGGACAAATTTGTTCTCAACCGTCTTTATCTAACAGCAAGGTCTGAGATAAGGGGATTCCCATTAGAGCCTGCCCCGTTCGAGCCATTGACTCTCCTCATTGAAAAGGAATCAGGGGCACATATAATCTCCAAACTGTACAAACTGTGTATAGCACAGGTTCCCTGAATAGACGATAAGCTGTGTTTGGAGTGGGGGTCCGACCTGGGACATCCCATTTCGGATGATCAATGGTCCACCTGCTGCAAGGTTACCAAAAGAGTATCATTAAACAGTCGCCATAAGCTTTTACATTATAAGTTTCTTCGTAGAAGCTACATGACACCTGCAAAACTACATAAAATTGACCCGGAGAGGCCCCACACATGCTGGAAATGCGGCACCCCACACGCTGATTTCGCCCACATGACTTGGACCTGTCCACGTATACAATCGTATTGGGTGCAGATACACAAAATACTGGGGGAGATGCTTGGGCTTACTCTGGTTCCCACTCCAGAGGTGGCATTGTTGGGGTATACGGTCAATTTTCCCAAGACAGTCCAGAGGTTGGCATCCCTGGGTTTTCTGCTGGCAAAGCGAGAGATTGCACTGCGCTGGGTGGGCGGGGCGGTTCCCAAGACACAGGACTGGCTTACTGGTTTGGCCTTTTGCTGCACAAACAGCGAGATCTATTCTAGTCTACTTCCCAGCATAGCGCGCCCTAAAGATATCTGGGGTCCCTACAGAGAATATATCGCAACACTGCCCACTGCCTCTTCATCCCACTCTAGCTCAGTGATTGTGACCAAGGGGGTTGGTTAGCTCATGTGGTCGGAACACTGTCACGTCGAGCTGGGCATGGTGGGTCGTGGAGGTATTATCCCGTTCCCCCCCAGACAAGCTCAGATTGTGGGAAATACCTGTGTCTGAACCGCACTAGTTTGTGAGTATCGTTTTGTTGCCGGGGAAAATATTTGAGGGGATAGGGATACGTAAATGGAGTTGTAAAGCTGTGACTAGTCTGAGTTATGCTGCAAGGGCAGGGGTATTTTCATTGCAGCGATATGAGTGTATTCTGTAGGTGGAGACAGATGTGCTGTCATTGTAATGTGTTTCACACACCAAAGACAAACTAACTGATGAGATCTTATTGTTGATTTGATAATAAAAGATAAATAAAGTTTAAAACAAAAAAGAGAAAAAAAAAGAAAGAAATTTACCTCATAGGTCCATGATAAGACTCATTCATGGTTCAGTGCGCAGAGCAGTGATAGCCGGAGAGATGGAGGGAGGAAGTTATTGAGACAAATTAAGCTTACCCGCTGATAGAGAGCAAGGATATAGAGAGAGAAAAGCCTAGTGATGAAAAAAAACGTAAGGATGAGACACATGTCGAGAGTGAGGAAGATGATGACTTCATAGTCGACCTCCTCAGAACAAGACCACCCTGTATAATGCAGCACCGACACCAAGTGCTACAGCTCAGGCAGTTGCTGAGAACTGAGCAGACACTGTGATCCCTCAGGAAGCTAGTGCACCTCCAATTTACACTGAGTCCACCGTTTCACCCCCTGTGCAGGCACCTGTGTTGTTGAGTAAGTAGCAGTCATCATATACCCCTAGTATTGCCCTATTCCAACAATTACCAGTACACCACAGAGTCAGAATCTTCTGAATGTCTCTCGGAACCCAGTAGACATGTCCATGACCAAGGTAACTCCACAAACTCCCCCACAGGGCAAGACTTAATTTTGCCCACTTAAAAGCTGAGTTTGAAGACATTTTAAAAGGTGATGTAGGTATGGACTTCTTAGGACATTACAATGAGAGTGAATTACTTTACATGAGGAAGGAAGCCGCAAGGGTGGCGCAATGCATATGCGAAAATGGAGACCGAGGCAGATTAATGCAGATTTGAACTAACTTAGAGAAAGAAGTTGTGAAAAAATGTCAGGATGATGATGGGTGACAAGGAATTGAAGGTGTCAAAACTGAGGGGGTTAGAAATGTATGTGAGGGAATTGATTGAGAATATCAGGGATTGAACTGAGGTAGAGAAATTTAGAGAGTGAAAGTGAAGGGGGGAAAAGAGCCTGTGAGGAGTGATGAGAGAGACGCCATTGAGGGTGCAATAGAAAAACTTCTTTCGAGATAGGTACAGGGATGAAAAAACATACATATCCCTTCATCTTGAACAGATCTTTTTCTTTTCACACATTTTCAGATTGAGGGAAAACCCCAATAAATTGTTTACCCATCTAGAGTAGATAGTGACCATTTCAAAGTTTTCGTGGGAAGACTTGGATGTGCTGTTTAAGTGGCGGTCACAAAGGACCTATGGGCAGAATTTAGGAGAGCTGTAGACTGGCCAACACAGGAACCAGCTAGAGTAGAAAACACACAAACACTATCACCATTGGTCAAAACCAAAGATGACACAGTGATTGCCCACCTCAATACTAAGGTACCCCAGAAGGAGATGAATTGGTCCAAGATTTTCCAAACATCCCAAGAACCCAATTAATCTGTACATGTTTATTTTGAGAGGCTTATGCAACTATATAGGGAGCATAGCTGTGTGCATGGCCTGCTTGGAGACAACATGGAAGGGTGTCTTGCCTACTTCATACAAGGGCTGCAGCTTGAAATTCGCATTCAGATCATACAGGGAGTTATTTGTTGGCAAACCAAACCTATAAAGGAAATATTGCAGTATGCAAAATATAGCAGCGATATTCTACATGCTAACCAAAAGGGGCTGAATGAAAAATTAATGATCACACAGACCCAGTTATGACAGAATGAAGGGGTGAAAGGGTTAAAATTGCCCATTCCAGGAAATAGTCGTTGACTTCAGTGCAGGAATAAACATGTAGGGCCCGATTCACAGAACTAACTTAAGATAAAATCCTAAACTTACTACCATTTTCGTATTCACAGAAGGCACTTACTCATTTTGGTATTCACTGAAGACACTTACTCACTTCGGTATTCACAGAAGTTAGGAGTCCTAACTTTAGGACTCCTAAATGCCTTCTGTGAATACCGAAAGTCTTAAAATTAGTTTTTTTCTCAGTTTAGGAGTCCTAAAGTTAGGACTCCTAACTTTACTACTACTAAATTGAGAAAAATCCTAATTTTAAGACTTTCGGTATTCAGAGAAGGCATTTAGGAGTCCTAAAGTTAGGAGTCCTAACTATACTACTACTAAACTGAGAAAAATACTAATTTTAAGGCTTTCGGTATTCACAGAAGGCATTTAGGAGTCCTAAAGTTAGGAGTCCTAACTTTACTACTACTAAATTGAGAAAAATCCTAATTTTAAGACTTTCTGTATTCACAGAAGGCATTTAGGGATCCTTAAGTTAGGAGTCCTAACTATACTACTACTAAACTGAGAAAAATCCTAATTTTAAGACTTTCGGTATTCACAGAAGGTATTTATGAGTCCTAAAGTTAGGACTCCTAACTTCTGTGAATACCGAAATGAGTAAGTGCCTTCTGTGAATACCAAAATGAGTAAGTGCCTTCTGTGAATACCAAAATAGTAGTAAGTTTAGGATTTTGTCTTAAGTTAGTTCTGTGAATCGGGCCCCAAGGGAGTCTACATGTCATATGGAGGGAATACTCAAGAAATGAGAAGAGGTCAGGGAAATATGCCAGGAAACAGTATAAAGGTTTCAAAAAAATTACCCCCTGTCACATTTATAACAAGGTCAGTCGCTGGAAGAGGGAATGCCGCTAGAGCAATGATTGATGCCCAAGCCGCAAATTTTGCGATGCAGTGAGAGCTTCCCTCTGCACCCAGACCCCATTTGAAAACAAGTCTACCACAAAATCCTCTTGCACCCATGCAGGTGCAAGGATGGACTCTCCGGGCCCGATTGCCAGAACTAACTTAAGCCAAAATCCTAAACTTACTACCATTTTGGTATTCGCAGAAGGCACTTACTCATCTCGGTATTCACAGAAGTTAGGAGTCCTAACTTTAGGACTCCTACATGCCTTCTGTGAATACCGAAAGTCTTAAAATTAGGATTTTTCCCAGTTTAGTAGTAGTAAGGTTAGAACTCCTAACTTTAGGACTTCTAAATGCCTTCTGTGAATACCGAAAGTCTTAACATTTGGATTTTTCTCAATTTAGTAGTAGTAAAGTTAGGACTCCTAACTTTAGGACTCCTAAATGCCTTCTATGTAAAACCTAAAGCCGTAAAGTTAGGATTTTTCTCAGTTTAGGAGTAGTAAAGTTAGGAGTCCTAACTTCACTACTCCTAAACTGAGAAAAATCCTAATTTTAAGACTTTCGGTATTCACAGAAGGCATTTAGGAGTCCTAAAGTTAGGACTCCTAACTTCTGTGAATACAGAAATGAGTAAGTGCCTTCTGTGAATACCAAAATGAGTAAGTACCTTCTGTGAAAACCAAACTGGTAGTAAGTTTAGGATTTTGTCTTAAGTTAGTTCTGTGAATCGGGCCCTATCTTTCCAGCCCAGCAGGAGTGTTTCACACAACTCATCTACATCCCAAACTGCCCCAATTACCATAATGTTTGGAAGCTCCACCGACTCTGAACATGCTAAGTGATGGTGCCTAAAGGGGGAAAAGGCGTGTGTACTTTGTGCAGTCCTAGAAGTGACTCACAGTGCTCTGTATGTGGATGGAGAGGTTAATGGACTTCCAATATCCTTTCTGATCTACAATCTATCAATCAATCAGGGTTTGTAAAGCGTGGCTACTTCCCATGAGGGTCTCAAGGCGCTGTAGGGAGGGGAGACAACAGATCAGACTAAGTGCTGAGTTACTCCTTAAGTGCTGAGCAAGTCGTTCCTGAATTACGTCAGCGAGGGTAGTTTCCTGAGGTGGATGGGCAGGGTTTTCCATGTCTTGGAGGTGAGGTAGGAGAAGGACATTTCTCTGGTTCTGATCTTGCGGATTTGTGGGATAGTAGCCAGGGTAAACTGGGCGGTGGGACAATCCAGGCATATTGCGTGAGCGGCTTTTTTGATCCTTCTCAAATTGTGATGGGCTAGCACCCAATGCCGTACTTTGGCAGATGACTTATAAGTAAACAGAAGACCAGTCACTGAAATCACATTATTTCCCTTTGAGGGGATTCCAACTAGACAAGGCCACACTGGTATTAATCCAAGAAAAAAAGACTTTATATGAGTGATAAATCAATGAAACGTGGTTTATGTATTACTGACATCAATAAAATAAAAGGCCACCATATTGCTTTTTTCCCTGAAGAAGTCCGATGGGACGAAACACTTTGGCTACAGTCGCTTTTTTATTCTGAAGAAGAATTCTTGAACAAAGAAAATTGGAATCAGACCTGTTGAACAAATCAAATTTTTGTATACAGTACATTGAATAATTTGTTTAATTACAATTTGGAATAATGGATCACATTGTTATTGTGCGGTGAGAGACTATGTCGATGGCCACCGGGAGGTTCAGTAGGACGAGGGCTGTGGTTTTGCCCTGGTCGAGGGGGGAGCAGATGTCATAGTTGGCGGCTAGGAGTGTGGTCTCCGTGTTTTGATGGCTTTGGAATCTGGATTGGGAGATGTCCAGGACGTGGTTGGTTTCAATAAAGTTAGTGAGCTGGGCCTTGATGGCTTTTTCAATGACTTTGGGTGGGAAGAGGAACAGGGAGATTGTTGAGGTCTGTCTGGTCCACGGAGGATTTCCTTATTTCCTCAGGCGGGTGTTGATCTCTGAGTGATTCCAGTTGTCAGGGAAGGTGGCGGTCTTGAGGGAGCAGTTGATGGTTCAGCATAGCTCTGGTGCGATGGCAGAGGCAGCTCTGTTGAAGATGTGGTGCAGGCAGGGGTCTTAAGGTGCTCTGCAGTGGATGCTTTTCATGGTCTATATGGTGTCATCTGTGGTGAGTGGGGACCAGCTGTGCAGAGTCAGTCAGGGGGGTCGGCATTGGTTGTGCTGGTTTCTGGCTTTGTTGTGCGTCGATTAAGATACCGTATATAGGTTTCCCGATGTATGTCCTTATATAGGCACAATTCACATTGTCCATATTTAGGCATAGAAATCCTACCCTTATTTAGGCATTATCCATGCAAACCAAGTACAGGCATGGCAACCTACATCCGTTCATCTACGTCACAATGAGTTCTTGGAAAACCAGACTCTTAAGCCTTTAGGACTTGCTTGGATATTGATTTCTCCAAGAACTCATTTATTATGCATGAACATCTATTCCTTAGGGGTTCATTCATGACGTTTTTCTGCCCGACTTTTACGTCAATACTGGAATTCCTAAACACCTTCAAGGTATAAATATACCTTCACTTACGGCTGCCTACTTGCACGACGCGGCTCGCCACGGCAAGTTCGGAAAGAAGTCAAGTCCCGCCTGATGCGCTGACCAGACGCTGTCATCCTCCTCGCAGAGAATCCAGCTCCAGTGTTTCTGACTCCCCTTGTGGGGTGTTGGAGATCGAGACTTTGAAAGAGATTCCAACCTCACTCATTCTAAGCTATGGAGCGAACTAGAACCTAGAGGGACTTTTGGCAAATCTTGGCAACTATAGCTAAACTGGACTATTGACAAACAGCACCTACTTCTTATCTAGTACTACACTTAGGTTAGGTACACTGGAGTAGAACTAGCTTGAAGCATGAGATGAGTATTAACATTTTAGCCTGTGTTATTTATGTATGTATTTGCATGAATATCTGCCAAAGCTACAAACCTTGCTATCGCAGTATTATTTTATCTTACTACTAATGCTGTACATATTTTACTTCACATTCTGTGTTACGATTGCAGCAGTTCATATCTCTTGCACGAGAAATAAGACTGTTCAATAAACCCTTTTTATTGAAACGCCCGTCTATCTATTTCTGTGTAACTCTGTAGAAACGAAGGATGAACGAGTGAAACTGTTACCTATTGTTTCGACGATTCTTAGATTGTTCCGATTCTAAGGGAAACAAAGTTGTCCTATTTATGCGGTTGTCAGAAACTAATCCCTTCTTGATCATTCGAGATGTTTTCTAGTGAACTCTGAGTTAGCTGGCACACACAAGTAATTAAGTTTAATGTACTCGATAGAGACATACTGACCTCAGTCCTATGTCAAAACTATAGTATATATTATTCCAATACGCAGAGCCTATCAGGGATATAGGAACTACACTACAGCTTGGGGTGGTGGTCCTGGGTATCAAAGTTGTGGTAGATAGTCTTGATCTTGTGGTAGAAGAAGGTGCCGAGTCTGTTGCAGAGGTCTATGAGGGTGGGACGTCTGTGACCTAGCTGTTCGGTTTGGAGAACTTCTTGATGATGCTGAAGAGTTCTTTGCTACTGTGTGCATTGTTGGTGATTCTGTCATAGAGGACCTTCTTCCTCGTGGTTTAGATGAGGTGGTGGTTTGCGGTGGTGGCTGCTTTGAAAGGGGTGTGGGCTTCTGGGGTTTTGTTCTTCCTCCATGTCTTCTCGAGTCATCTACAGGTGCGTCTAGACCCTTGAAGGATGAACCAGCTTGCTTTCTTGACATTGCTTGCCTGTGGCTTTCTTGAGGTGGGCAAGGGTGTCAGAACAGTTTGTGATCCATTGGTGGATGTTGCGTGCTGTGGTGTTGGCGTCTGAGGATATCGGTGGTAATATGTTGTTGAGGAAGGTGGAGAGTTGATCTTCTGTAACTCTGTTCCAGCTTCTGTGGGGTAAATGGTGGGTGTGCAGGTCTGCAGTGGGTTTGTAGGAAGAGAAGTGGATGCAGTGGTGGTCGGGCCAGAGGAGTTCAGTGGTGTGGCTGTAGGAGATGCTTTTTCCTGCAGTGAAGATTGGGGTCAAGTGTGTACTGCTGTGTGCGTGGGAGAGGTGACTAGCTGTTTCAGTCCTTCCTTGGCTATGTTCTCAAGGAATTCGGAGGTGTTGGGATCGTTTTGGTTGTCCAGGTGGAAGTTGAGGTCTCCAAGCAGAATATAGTCAGTGGATGCGAGGGCCTGGGGTGCGGAGAGGTCAACAATGGCGTTAGTGAAAGAGGCATAGGGACCATGTGGTCTACAGACGTGGGTGCTGCAGAGGGAGGGTTTTTGGGTTCGTCTTGGTCAGAAAGTGGAGGTGTTCCATGTGGGGCCTTTGTTCGTCTGAGTTCGTGATCATGCGGAGGGAACTTTTGTGGATGATGGCGATGCCTCCTCCTGGCCAAATGGGATGGTCCTGGCAGATGATCTTGTAGCCGTCGGGAAAGGTGGTGGTGATGTCTGTCGCTGAGCTGTAGTTCATCCAGGTTTCTGTCAGGAAGGTGAATCCAGGCGAGGCAGCGTCTATGAGGTCCCAGATGTCTGTGGTGTGTTTGTGGAGGGATTGTACATTTAGGAAGGATGCCCTTGAGAGGCTTGTGTGCATTGAGGGTCGGGAGGTTGGGTGAGGGAGCCGGAGTATGGAGGTGGATAATGGTGAGGCAGAAGTAAAGGCAGGAGATTGGGCGGTGGGTGTTAGTTAGCCTTGAGAGCTGGTAATTATTGGTGCTTCTGGGGCTGAGATCGTGGCAGATGCTGGTGTCATAGTGGTGGTGAGTAGCAGCACCAGGGTCTGTGGCCCTAGGCATGGTTGGGTCACAGACAGGCGCAGATGGGCTCACCGTGGCGTTAAGTAGTGTGAGGGGGAGGGTAGGTCAGCTGAGAGGCGGAAGCGGGAAGCAGGGTGTGGGAAAAATGGCGCACTGTAGGGGGAGGGGCCGCAAGGGTCAGCAGCAGAGGGAAAATGGGAAAGCGCTGGAGGGGCAAGAAAAAGAGGCAACAAGAGTAAAAATGCAAAAGGAAAAAAACTGAGAAAAAGGCAAGACAAGAAAAAAGGCATAAAGAGTAGGAGGAAAGAAAAAAGAAAGAGCAAAGAGAAGACAGAAGCAGTAGAGGGACAGAGGGCACAACAGCAGAAGAGCAGGGATTAGGCACACGACAGAGCCTGTGGGTGGAGGAGGCCCTTGCACATCAGACCCAGAAGAGTCAGAACGCATTATGGGGCAGTTACTTAGTGGTGGAGCTGCATGGGGGAGAGCAGTAACACAGGAGCCACTTGTTCGACTGTTAGAATAGTTAAGATCCCAAACCTACCCCTCTCTGGAAAGCAAATCCAAGTTGTTGGCATCACAAATAAACAGCATGTGAATCCGGTTACTGCACCAGTGACAATGGAATTAGGAATATAGAAGAACCTCACCAGTTTGTCATGTGTGATTCGAGTATCATAAATTTGTTGGGAAGGGACCTGCTATGTACATTCAATCATGTCATATGCTGTACAACAGACAGAGTGGGCTTGGAAACACAAGCAGCTGACACTGAGTTTAAGCTGCAGGCACTGGAATTTGGAGTCATATTATTTATATGAGTAAAAAAGACATACATTCTGAGCTAAAAGGCACAGTCAGAGAAGATGTTTGGGCTTTCACAGGAAAGGAGATTGGGTTGATCCAGGGTGCTAAACCCCTAAAGATTAACCACAGGTCCGATGTAGTGCTCTCTCAAACGTAATCTTACAAAATGACCCCAGAAGCCATTGCGGAAGTAACACGTATCATTGGGAGGCTATTAGACCAGGGCATGAAGGAGGAGGTCAAAGGGAGTCCATGCAATTTGCCAATGATGGGCTTGCAAAATGATGGGGTGGGCGGTAAACTCAGCTCCACTGCCTGAGTTCTCTGAGTTTTGCCCACTCAGCACTGTGCTTGGAGTGCAGCGTTTGGCAAAAACTCCACCAACAGCTGCGTGGTGGAGTAGTTTTCATGCACAGCTCATCAACGTTAAGTTGATGAGCACGAGCGACAAAAAACAAGTGCTAGACCGCTTCCAGGTGAGATTTCTCAACATGGCGGTTCCGGAAGGTCGCATCTGCATGGGTTGAGAAAGGTGCTACAAAAGCAGCGCCCTCTGACATGCTGCGTTGTGCCATTCATGCTGATTTTACAGTGTGAAACACGCTTCCGGCACTAAAAATCAGCACGAGCAGCGCGGCAGATTGGAATTTCTCCACTCATGGAACTCTCCCAAATCTCGTGGAGTTTTTAAATAACTCCATGGAATTCCATGGAGTAAAACTCTGTGAGTACTACCCACTCCTAGCAAAAAGTGATTAAAAAAGGGAGGATAGTGTAGGATTTAAGAAAATTAGACCAAATAGTAATTCCAAGCTATCCTGTGGTACGGAACCTGTATTGCTATTCCAAATTCCCCCAGAAGTTAAATGGTCCATAGTCATCGACCTTTGCCAGGCATTATTCTTGGTTCCCCTTCACGAAGAGGGACAGTTTCTTCAAATTTTGTGTTATTGTCACACTCATCGGGGGTATAGAGAGAGCCCATTATATTTCAATCAGAAGATAGAAACATTGCAGTTACCATGCAGTTTGACCCTGATTCAATACATTGATGAACAGCTCATTGCATGGATGACAAAAGAAGGTTGTCGGTGAGACACCATTGCCCTGCTTAAACATTTAGCTGAGAACAGACACAAGGTTTCCCCAGAAGAGTTGCTGTATCATTGGAAAGAAGTTAAGTATCTGAGACATCAGATTGAGACAAGTGCACCATGAGCCCCTTGAAACAGTCCTTAAGATTAAGCGTCCAACCACATGGAGAGAAATACGGATGTTTTTGGGTATGATTGGCTAATGCTGACAATTGATCCCAAACCTTTTCTTTGTGGTGAAGCCTTTGCTCAAGGAATATGCATACTGGTGTCAATGACCCAGTACCAAGGGATGACTTGAGCATGGAAGCCTTCCGTAAACTCAAAAACCTACTTTGCAGTGCACAAGCTCTTGGAATACCAGAATACACCAAGGAGTTCATGAACTGTTACCACGAGCGAGACGGGTGTCCTTTGTCTGTGTTGACATAGATGCATGGAGAAATTAAACGTCTCATTGACCACTTTTCAGCTGTTCTTGATCCAGTAGCTGCAGCATTACCTGGTTGACTCAAAGTGGTTGCAGTGGTTAGCCTGAGCATTCAGCAAAATGAGGGGATAGTGATGGGTCATCCATTCATTGTGATGGTGCCTCATTCCATAGAAACTCTGATGATTCACTCCCACACCCAACATTTGACCAACAGCCACTTGTCCCAGTACAAGAGAACCATTATGGCTGCAGACAATGTGTATATAAGAATATGCAACACCTTAAACCAACTTCTCTATTGCCCACCCCAGACAGAGATGAAGAGGGAGATTTTGGTCAATTTTTTGTGAGCATTACAGAGTTATGCACAAAGCAGAGACCAGGCATACTGGCTGTTTCCCTTTCTGAATCTGACCGTACCATGTTTGTTTATGGCTCATGTCTGAGAGATTGAAGTAGCATCCTGAGAGCTGCTATGCTGAATGCACTATAAGCAGGATTGTAGAATCTTCCTACCTGCGCCATGTAACAAGAAGCAGAGTTGTTCGCCCTTACCAGAGCCTGTTGCACATCAGAAGGCTCCCGTGTCACCATCTAGACTGACAGCTAGTATGGATTCAGTGTTGTGCATCACTTTGGTTAGCTGTGATCAGAGGGATGTATGACCTCTGCTGGCTCATCAATCAAAAATGGACTGTACGTCTTCAGCTTGTTAGAAGCCCTTTAATTGCTAAATTACATTGCTGCAGTGAAGTGTGCTGCAAACAAGAGCAGCAATGACTTCGTTATTAGAGGCATTTGCAATGCGGAAGAGATTTCTTGATATTGCTATCTTGAGTCCAACACCTTCCACACAGATGAGCCATGTAATACCAAAGGAGAAACTGTTTAAAAAATGTTAGTGAACTCAATACAACCTTTCAATGAGCTGAGGGTATTGCAACACACCACCCCAGAGATTGAGAAGGCAAAGTAAAAAAGGATGGGGTGTGTGAAGGATGCAAGTGATATCTGGGTATCCAGTGTTGGAAAGCCTGTGCTTCCTGATTCCATTACCTGCCATAGAAAGACACATGCATGGACCAAAGCATGTGGGAAAATACAGGATGGTGTTGACATTTTTAGTAAATTCTGGCATAATCCACACTTTTGTGCAATCGCAGAAAATCTGTGCCAGCGCTGTGCGATTTGCCAAAAACAAAATGTCAATAAAAAGGTTTTAGTGGCCATGAGTCACAAAGGTAAGTCTGATGGTCCTTTTAGCTGTCTCCAGATCGAATATGCGGAAATGCCCTGATGCAATCAGTTAAGGTATATCCTTGTGATTGTATGCCTGTTTTCCAGTTGGGTGAAGGCATATCCCACCAAGATGATGTGACAGTCTGACAGTTGCCAAATTCCTGTTATGAGAGTTGATACCACATTTTGGGATTTTGAAGCAGATCAAGGAAGTTACTGCAAGAACAAAGTGATGCAGTTGCTATGCGCAACGTTAGGGATAGAGCAAAGATTAGATGCTGCAGGTAATTCCAATAGATTAAACAGGATTATCCAAGCAAAATTGGCCAAAGCTTTTGATTTCACATCTCTAAAATGGCTGATGCACTTTATCTGATGTTGATGAGCATTCAAAGCACGACATGCAAACAAATAGGATTGTCTCCTCATGAGGTAATGATGGGAAGAGCCATGCAAATTCCTCAGGTTCCAGCTGCTGCTCTTGTGAATATCACAGATGATCTGGTTTTCATATACTGTAAAGGACTGGCTGATGCAGTACGTTCTATTTCTCATTTGGTAGTTCCCATTCTGCTGCTGGTTGAGAATCACCATGTCAGATTCTGAACCCTAGAGACTGGGTTCATGTGAAGAAGCACACTCGCAAAGCATCTTGGGAAGAGATTAGAAGAGGTCCATACCAGACGATCCTGGTCACCAACACTGCTGTGAAGTGCGCCGGACTGTTGAAGTGGATACATGCCTCCCACCCAAAAGGGTTAGAGGAGAAGAGGAAGAAGTGGAGCTAAAAACGACTAAGTCCACCTTGATTTGAGATTTCGGAGGCATCTGATGAGGGGAGAGGAAGACCAGTCCAAGAACTCACACCAAAACCTCAACAGTGGTGACAGCAGAATGACAGCACCACTATTTGAGAAACCACTAAAATGGCATACTCTGGATTAAAGCAACACATTTGCAGAGACAGCTAAAATTAGTGGCAAAATGAGTCGAATATACCTGGATCATTTGCACCCGAACTAGAGAGTGATGCTGAAAATTCTGCATCTGGAAGTGAATCTGCTTGATCTGAGCTAGAAGTAACAAATACATTCAAGAATCAGGCTTTGACGGAAGAGACTGTTGACAGCAACTTAAGCAAACTGTAGACAAAGTCGAAAGGGACAAATAGATGGTTAGGGTAATGGTCAGAGGACTACAGAGCCGTAGACCTACAGCCCTAGAGTAAAAATCCCTATAAATTTTGAGATAAGGTAGTGATGATAGAGTAGTTGTAGAAGGACTAATATCTTCAATAAATAATGGCGATCTTATTCCTTGATTTGATTTGAATTATATGGTGCAGCAATTCTGCAACATTGTGCTTGGAGTCTAGGCAGTTGCCATTTCTGTTTCTGTGGTTGACTGGCTGTTAGACATCCATCTGCTGGAGGGAACTGTTTCTCATGTGCAACAACCCTACTGTTAATTCTGCTGTTAATAAGCAACTGCATGATGGTACAATCCCACATGCCCCTCATTCAGAAGGTATTTGTAGCTATCATTTTTATTTTCAAATGTTAGCTGAGTGTGCGAAAATTATGCAAGTAGAGAATTGTTTTGTGTGTTCCTATCTTCCAGCTTCTGTGGCCAAACGCTCAGCATATTTTCATCTTCCTTCATCTTATTAATTTTCCTGCAGTATCTTTCTAAATCTATTTTATCAGCAGCACTCTGTTAAATTGTTTGATACGGATTATGAACATCCTTTAGAGGATGTACCATTTGTTACTGATGCTAATATGTATTTGTAGTCTACTAAACAAGCTTATGGTTTCTCTACGGCTTGTAAGCAAATCTATCAGCATGAGTATATGATCAAGTTCTTTACCACCGTCACTAAGACAAAAGCTCAGTAGCAGCTGGTGGAGGGAGTGCCGAGGGGCGGTTGGGGCAGGGTGGGGGAAGGGTAGGGTGTGGGGTAGTAAACTCCGGCTCACGGCTGACCGGAGTAATGTAACTAAATAGATAAATAAAACGAATTTCATTGTGCGCGCTGTAACGCCAAATGCAAGCTGGAGTTTACTACCTCCCACCCTGCCCCTCCTTCCCTGTTCCACTGCCCCACAGCGCTCCCTTAACGAGCCGCTACTGCAAAAGATAGAGATCAAATCATGCATGATCTAACCTGTAAAATTAGCATGAATGAGAGAAATATTGTTAGTTAAATGAAAGAATAAGGCAAGATAAAGAGAAGGAAGGTAGGATAATTAAAGCAGACCCTAGCAAAGAGAAGGTTATAGACAATCTGGAGGATCCACCCCCAAGGGTAAGTGTCGAAGTTGCTAAGGAAGGGACTTTATGCATGATAAGGAGAGAAGAAGGGAATTAGACAGTCAAGGTAGTGGGTTATAGCGAATGAAAGCATGAAACACAGATAGTTATTCAGTAAAAACACATAGAGTTTTTGCTGAACTAGAGGTAGGTATCAAAGGTATATACTGCATGTGTGGTAAATCGGCTTAAGTTCAGTTGCCATGAAATTGAGTAGGTAGTTGTTATGCAGCAGTAGTCTTTCCTAGACTTTATCACACTAATCAAATAGACCTGCAACTTGACCGCTATATAAAATAGAGCAGGTGCCGTTTTAAGCAGATACTCAGTGGCATCTTGGGAGCACTAATACTCTCAGTGGGAGTGGTTTTAATTGATGTGAAGATTAGAAAATTATCAACTATAGTAGATAGGCTTGCTACTAATACTGCAGACACATTAACGGTTATTAACAAAGAATCACTTCCTATGAGAGCTACCTATGATCATACAAACCAGGCTTGCTTTAGACATGCTTCTTGCTATGGAGGGATGAGACTGCCATGTAATTCACACAAAAGATTGCTGCTCTCATAGCTCGAAAATAGAAAACCAGCGTAACAGTCACAAATATCACTAATATCAATCAATCAATCAATCAATCAATCAAGACATTTGTAAAGCGCGCTACTCACCCGTGAGGGTCTCAAGGCGCTGGGGGGGGGTGGCTGCTGCTCGAACATCCAGGTCTTGAGTAGCCTCCTGAAGGTAAGTAGGTCTTCGGTCTGCCGTAGGAGGATGGAAGGGTGATCCAGGACTTGGCGGCGAGGTAGGAGATTGATCTGCCGCCGGTGGTCGCTCTCCGGATGCGGGGGACATTGGCAAGGGCGAGGTCGGTGGAGCGTAGCTGGCGGTTCGAGGTGTAGAATGTGAGTCGTTTGTTGAGGTATGCTGGTCCGGTGTTGTGGAGTGCTTTGTGTGCGTGGGTGAGGAGCTTGAAGGTGATCCTCTTGTTGACGGGAAGCCAGTGCAGGTCTCTCAGGTGGGGTGTGATGTAGCTGTGGCGAGGGATGTCGAGGATCAGGCATGCAGAGGTGTTCTGTATGCGTTGCAGTCTTTTCAGCAGTTTGACCGGGGCTCCCACGTAAGGGCGTTTCCATAGTCCAGTCTGCTGCTGACGAGGCCCTGGGTGACCATTCTTCTAGTGTTGGTGGGGATCCACCTGTAGATCTTTCAGAGCATGCGGAGGGTGTTGAAACAGGAGGATGAGATGGCGTTGACTTGCTTGGTCATGGAGAGCGTTGAATCGAGGATGAATCCCAGGTTGCGTGCGTGGTCGGTGAGTTGGTGCTGCTCCCAGGGCCGTCAGCCACCAGGAGTTGTCCCAGGCAGAGGGGGTGGGGCCGAGGATGAGGACCTCCGTCTGGTCCGAGTTCAGCTTTAGGCGGCTGTTCTTCATTCATTCGTGGAGGCACTAAGTTACTAACTGAGCCAGAAAGAGACAGGTCCATAGGAAGGACAAGGCTCTGTATTTGGGTCTGTTGGAATGAGATCTGCTTAGATAGGTGAATGGTTAGGCAACATAGGTGTTGGAATACTAAAATTGTTTCTGACCCTCTTTTGGTTATACTAGTTTGTCTTACATGTGTGCTTTCCTTCCTAAAACATGTGCCCCCGTATGCATGCACACCAACTCCTGCATGGCATGGACATTTGAGTCCATGCCGTGCAGGAACTGCTTTTGACGTTCCCATTAAGGTGCCAAGTTTCAGGGCACCACTGTGTGAACGTAAAAAAAGCCTGCCAGACAGGAGGAAACTCCTAATCTGGCAGGTGGTCTAACCACAGCTCTGGTGGTGCAGACCTGGCGCCACACGGCTAAAGTCATAATCAGTCCCTATGTATTAAGACATGTCACCTGAATAGACTGAGATTATTATGGAATAGTATTATGAGGGAATCATCTTCTAATGCATTCTGTCGTAAAATGTTTCTTCTTGCTTGTTCCCCATTGGTGTATATCCTGGGAATCAGATACTTACTTTGTCTAAAGTCACTTAAATGTGAAATTTTTGTAAGGTTCACCTTTCCCTATGTTAGGTTTGAAAATCCCATTTCTGCAATGCACTCGTTTCATGCTGTATTAGGTTAGCAGTGTGTAGCTAAATAGACACCATATGTATTCAATGTTATGCAACCCACTGAGTTATCCCTGTAACGTGTAAGCTTTAGTTAGCGAGTGTGAATCAATTTTGTATTTCGCAGTCCTTATTGGGCTGCTTAGGTCGTGGCTGAAATAGGACTCATTATTCGTATTGCTTGCCTCAGCAGAACACTGTATTTCGTTATTATTTTCTCTTCTGTTCAAGGCTGTTTCCCGACTTACTAATGAATAGGTCATTCTGCCCTCGCATAACTACCCAAGTGTGTAGTTCTGCTCCCACCTTTGGAGACGGTGAGAGCGCGGTAACCTTGAATTACAGAGAGCATGTACCCATTTGGCAGGTGGTAGCCCATCCTTCTGTGCCTCCTTGGTTCATGTTCGGCCCAGGCCGGTAACTTTCCACTGTGGGCGTGGTTGGATGCTTCTTTGGAGGCATGATTACTCATTGCAGACCTTTGGGGGGGTCAGTCCCTGGGCAGACATCTTAGGGTGCAGGTCAGATTGGACTCCTCTGCAGAGTATTGCTCATAAAACTTGTTTGTATTCTCTACTGTGCGACCGACTCTTCATTCTTTGGAAGTCATAGCAGGTGGTTGTAAGAAACCCGAGAGGCCCCTAAGGGCCACTTTCTTCACCTATTTTTAGAAGGCAAATCTGTGCTGAATTTTCTATTGAACTTTGCTGAGTTCTTTTCGCTTATGATTGTTAAGCATATATGTTAACATGATTGACGGTCCATCTATATATTTCTGTATCTAGATTCCTTAAGTAAACTTTCAAACTTGCAAACTTTAGCCAGCATTTGTCATTCTTATTAAGATTGCTTACTTACTTATGCCTGAGGTAAAAGCCATAAACCAGGACTCTCCAGCCATCTCTGTTCTGGGCTTTCTTTAAATCTGACTCCAGGTGTTACCCATCATCGAGCAGTCAGCTTCAAGGCCATGGTGTCAGATGTTTCTAGTCCTTCCTCTTTTCCTTATCCCTTGAGTGTGCCAGGTCAGGCCTTGCCTGGTGGTGTTTGATGCAGGCTTGCAGAGGGTGTGACCTATCTAACTCCAGCACCTTTTCATGATTTCTTCATGAGCAGGCAGTTGGAATGTCTGCTGCTATATGTCATTTTTGCTGATGGTGTTTGGCTACAAAGTCCAGGTCGTCGAACTGCATCAATGGTGTCCACTGTATTCCGCGTATTTTCTTTGTTGTGGAGGTCTTCATGATCCAGTCTATGACCAGCAGGAAGAAAAAAGAGCAGAGCAAACAACCATGACAGAATATGGCCCTCACTTCGAAGGATTTTGTGAGTTGCCCTACATGGATTATCTTGCAGGTCATTCCCTTGTAAGAGTACCTGATGAATCTTACAAGTTTATCTGGCATGTTGCAATGGAGGTGAGTTTCCAAAGGGTTTCCCTATCCACACTTTGTATGTCTTCTCATATTTAATGAAGTGGACATTCACTGGGAGTTCCATTCAATTGACTGCTCAATAATGATGCAGTGTTGCAATCTAGTCGGTGCAGAAACTACTTTTTCAGAAGCCAGCTTGCTGGTCAAGAAACTGAGCGTCACCTTTTTCTTTCACTCTCTTCAGGATGACTCTGCTGAACACTTTGCCTGGGGTTGATCGAAGAGTTATCCCTATGAAGTTTGCACATTTAATAAGGTCACCTTTCTTGGGGATCTTGATGATATATCCCCTCTTGCAGGCTGATAGCACCTTTTCCTCATACTAGATCCTTTCAAACATGGGTTAGAGCATGTCTACTCATGTTTCGATGTTTGCCTTCAGTGCCTTAGTAGGAATTTCGTCTGGTCTTGCTACCTTTCCATTTCTCAGATGTTTGATGGATTGCCTTATTACTTCCACTGTTGATCTGCTGCATTGAATTGGCAAGCCCTTGGTATCTGCTGTATGTCTGGTGGAGATTGTGGCATGGGCTGGTTCAGCAGTTCTTCAAAGTGCTCCACTCATCTTCATTGTTGACCTTTGTTACCCATAATTGTTTACCCAGCTTTGTTTCCCAATGATCCTCCCTGAGCCCTACCCTCTTCAACACCTACATGACTCTGTTGGCCGACATCGCCCTCTCCCACAGACTCAAAATCATCTTATATGCTGATGACACCCAGCTCATCATCTCTCTCACGTAAGACACCACCACCACCAGAATCAATCAAGATGGAAGTGCACATCTTTAAAAAAAACTCTTTCTCATGAACAACACACACCCTCACTCACTCCCACCGTCCACACCCGCAACCTCGGCATCATCCTGGACAGCGATCTGTCCATGAAACATCAGGTCAACTCAGTGGCCTCCTCTGGCTTTCACACACTTTGCATGCTTCACACATCTGCAGGTGGATACCCGCCAGCAACTGGAACCAGTGACTCATCCCCTATATACCAGCCGATTGAAATATGGGAATGCACTCCATGCCCGAACCACCACCCACCGCGTCAAACGCCTACAGACCATACAGAACGCTTTAGCCAGACTCAACCTCAACCTCCCCAATTGAACCAGCATCACCTCCCACCTCCAAAGCCTCCATTGGCTCCATGTCTGGAGGAGATGCAAGTTCAAACTGCTGACTCACTCCTACAAGGTCCTCCATATCTAAAGACCCTCCTTCATCAACCACCATGTCACCTTCTACCAGCTGACCTGGCTACTCCCATCCACATCCCTCGCACACATCCACTGCATCTGGTGGAGTCTCAGTGGAGGTTGTTCTTTCTCCTACCTCGCCACCAAGTCTTGGAACGACTTCCCACCCCACCTCTGAACCTCCCCTACACTTATCAACTTCAGGAAGGGACTCAAGACCTGGCTCTTTGACTAAGACCCATCATTCCTCAGCTCATGGATATCCCATGGGGTGAAAAGCTGTGCTTTATAAATGCTGTTTGATTGATTGAGTTAACAGGTCTTTCCGCAAATGGATCTTAAATGGGTCAGGTCATATTGGCACCATTGATAATTGTTTTCTTCGACTCTTAGAGTCCCATATGATGGGGTATAACTATACTGGAGTTGGATATATATTTAAGAATTTTAGATCTTTTAAATTAGGATTTTAGGGGCTAATTAACTATCAATTTAATTTATAGAGGATTGAATTTAAGCCCTGAAATAGTCACAAGATCGCAAAACACATGTTGTAAGTTTAACTTGTTCTAGAATTTTGAGATGATCAGTAACTTTGAAAATGGATGTTTAACAGTTGCAAAGAGAGGAAATTTGGAGAAGGAGACTCATTCAATTTTGAAGAAAAGATTTCACACTTGAACTTTATTTAAAGAAGGTTTTCTCTCAGAATCTACAATTATATGAACATGTACAATTTACTGATTGGGTGATCAGTAGTCTGAGAGAACAGCACAAGCATGTTTCCTGTCATCCATAAGTAGGAAGCTGTGTACTGAATAGTATTCATGTTGATCCTCTTTTTCCTTGTGCAGGAGGTTGCTGTGATGATTCTGGGACTCAGGGCATTCCATTCAATGAGAGCTCTGTTGGCTGCTGGTGTTCATTCTCTTCCTTGTGCCCAGAATAACAACATCA
This sequence comes from Triturus cristatus, assembly GCF_964204655.1. Taxonomy (NCBI): domain Eukaryota; kingdom Metazoa; phylum Chordata; class Amphibia; order Caudata; family Salamandridae; genus Triturus; species Triturus cristatus. The sequence continues at coordinate 135,610,017 of NC_140589.1, read as the reverse complement.
TTCCTCCTGGAGTCAGTCTTTTATTTCTGGACTGAGTCAATCTGTACTCGCTTATGCCAAGCAAGGAAAGAATATATTTTTTCATCTCTGTTGCCAGTTGGGCTGTCTTGCCTGTCTGGTACATGGTCTTCACATTGCATGTCCCGCTGCGATGGTCTAAAGCAGGTAGCTTGGCTTTGTTGTTTCCAAGAATCTCTGGCTGTCACCACAAGGCATCACCACAAGGCATCATAGCCCTCTTTGAAGGAGATACCTCTCTCCCCAAGGCCACAATGGCTTTTGGGGTTTTGGATGACGTTGCTATAGCTAGGATATTGTTTACTGGTGGGGTAGCTACCCCCACATATAACCCTCCTCTCTTTGCAACTGGGTTTGGGACTGGCCATGGCGGAGTATTCTTCTTAAGAATGTTACAGCTCTATTCTGAACTAGAGACAGTCCAATTGTGGAGAACCAAAGTCTGTATATGGCCTACACTGCTTCCAGTCTGAGTAGTTGACGTGCAAAGTGGATGCAGGTTTGCACACCAATATAAGCAGCATCTTTTTCTATGTAATATAAAATGTACCTGAATGGAAGAGTAACCCTAGGGTCTGCCACCCTCTATTGATCTTCCATACAAGCTGCCTCAATATTAATGAAGACGGTAGATATCTATGCTAATGAGAATCTACGAATATGGGTTGATGAAGGAGGGTTGTACCCTGGAAAGCAAGGATCATGGGTTATAATGACCCTTATACACTCACCTCATGTTGCGACTCAACTGTTCATGCTCCAATGCATTTTTCGATTAACACCAATAAAAAATGTGGGCCATATTTACCAAATTCCAGTTTGGAGTATCTAAAGTGTTAGACAATGCAAGTCACAAACTTCCAGCCTGAGATCTCCACCTGCACCTCTGCTGTCCTTTATGTCAGATGAAGGGCTCAATCTCCATGAAGAGCTGGAAAGTTACTAATAGTATTGGTGTTTGGTCAAAATATTGAATAAAAAATATTGTGATACAAAAAAATAATGTCAAGAATATGGGAATGCCAAAAATATAGTTGACAGGAATATCGAAGGTAAAAATATTGTTCAAAATGTTTTTAATAATCGTTGAACAGATATCAATTTAGAAAATATTGCATGTGTTCTCACTTGCAAGTGTTTTTCTGTATGTAATTTATTGTTGTGTGTTTGATGCTATATGTTCATGAAGTATTTTATTTGTGCTTTTAGTTTGATGATTTATTGATTATGAAATTGTTGAAACTTGTGTATTTAGTTGTATTAATGTATAAAAATTATGTATTTATATTTATTTTAGCAGCAGGATATAGGGATTTTAGGGCATAAGGGTGTGGATATTGTTCAAAAGTGGATATTTTAATGTATATTTAATGTCAATTATTTTAATGATATGCAAATTAATATTATAACATTTTTGGGTTCATTTTTTTACATTGATCATGTTCATCAATATTAATATATGAGTAATTAAAATATATATTAATAATAATACATTTAAAAAATCATGCTTTTGTTGTAAATATTTAGATGAACATTTAAATTAATAAAGTATTAAAAATTAAAAATATATAAACATTACATTTAATACAGTAATTGTACATCTCCTCTGATAAAAAAAACCTGCATTTTATAATCTTTGTGAAAACATATTCATAATTAACTTATTTTATTGTTTAATGTCAAAAAATATAATGTAATTGTTTATTTTATAATTTAGTTTTATATTCATTATTTATAATTGAGGATTATGATTTTAGTTTTTATTTTATGGTCCAAAGGTTAGTAATGGTAGTAACTATTTGAAATAATATAATAATAATTAATAGTGATGAAAATATTATTATATATGTTAATGTTTAAATATGAATAGTTAAGTTTCTTGCTTTGGTTAGTGTCTTTTTTAAGTACATTTGACTTAATTTTTTTAGATGAATAATTATGTGTGAGTAATAATTGTATATATTAAATATTTATTCCGTAGTAGATTTCTAAAAATGTTTTAGATTGTTGTGGAAATAGTTATTTTAATCCTTTGAGTGTCTCAACGAATTTGCTTTGATTGGAGTGGAAATAATAACTGTCACCCTTTTAGTGCCCAACACCTTCCCCAAATGGGTACAGATTGAAATGGGAATAGGTAATGTTAGCACTTTAGTGTCCAACACCTTCCCCTAAATGGTTTAGATTGGTAGTTGATATAGCAAATGTAACTCCTTTAGTGTCCAATACCTTCTCCAAATTAGCAAAGATTGGAGTGGAAATAGTGAATGTCACCCCTACAATGCCCAACGCCTTCCCCACATTGGTATAGATTGGGGTGGTAATAGTAATTGTCATTCTTTGTGTGTCCAACACCTTCCTCAAATTCATATATAGATTAAAGCGGGAATAGTAAATATCATGCCTTTAGTGTCCAACACCTTCCCCAATTTGGTATAGATTGGAATGTGAATAGTAAATGTCATCCCTTTAGTGGCCAACATTTTTTTTAAAATGGTTAAGTTGTTGTGTGATTATTTAATTGTACAATTCTAGTGTGAAATATTTTGTTTAATTTGGATTTGTATGTAGTAGAAATAGTTTATGTAATGTAATTAGTATTGATGGTGTTTAGAAATATAATAAAAAACTAGGTATAAGTTTCTAATAAATATTATTATGAAATACATATGTTTATATTAAAGGCATGTAACACAATTTTCCTTCACATGTTTATTTAATGTATATTGTTTTCAACTTAAAAAATACATGTTTATATAGAGCTAAATGAATGAAACATTTTATAATACATTTTTATCACATCCAAATGGAAATTAAATTTAAATAATAATTTGTATGTGTACATTTTCCACTTTCCCCAGTGTATTATATTGTTTTACATTTATTAAACTGTTTATATACACATCTTTAATCTAAGTTTTTTCAGTCTATATCAAATATTTGTATATTTTTTATACTATTATTTAATTGATATGTTTCCAAGTTCTGACATTGTTTACAACATTATTTTGATATATCTTACAGATTCAATATTTTTTTAAAAATGTTACTACATTAATACAGCATTTTAACATTTTTTTCCAATTTATTTCCAAGGGGAGATAGTCGTTTTTGTTTTAGTTTAATTTATCGGCCACTTTTTTTTCACTGTTGCCTTCCATTTTGTGGCCTATTTGTATAATTTGTAGTCTATTTTCTGGGATCCAGGTCGACGTAAGGTGCTGCTGTTCATTGGAAGATGTAAGTCCTTTTTTAAGGTTTTTCTATGGGTTTTGATGGTGGGGGTATGAGGAGGAGGTCTAGAGGTTAATCATAGTGTTGTTTGTGTGTTTTATGAACATTTAAATGCATTAGTAGATCGGGGTGTTCATTACTGTTTTAGTAATGTATCATTATGTTATGTTACATTGTGTTATGTTACTTATTTTATGATGACTAAGGGCCTGATTATGGCCTGATTATAAGTCTGGCCATCCACAGTGGTGGTGTGGCAACTGACGTCCCTGTGGGCAAACCGTTGTATTATGAGTTTGGCAGTTGGACCAGCATTGGACCGCCGCAACCGCCGGTGAACAGTGATCCCTCAGCAGTGGCACAGCGCTCTGAGGCCCACAATATGGTGGCAGTGCCACTGCAGCATTACCAAGCATATTACGAGTTTCCTTACTGCCACAGTTTTCATGGCAGTCAGCCGGCCATGAAAAGTGTGGTGGTGAGGAAACTAAGGTGCCTCAGGGCCATGGGGATGCTTGCAGAAGGGCACATGGACTGTACCCCTGTATGCATACACCTACAGTAACTGAACGGCATGGACTTGACAGTCCATGACATTTAGGAACTTACTTTAACATTCCAATTGAGATGCCTTTCTAAGGTTCACTGCCTGGGACCACCAAAGCACCGCCCGATATACCAGGAGAAAACTCCTAGGGCCCCATTAGTATAGCGGGCGGACTTTGTCCGCCCGCCATACCCTCGGGAAACGGGACCGCCTGCTGAGGGTGCAGCGGTCCCGCATTTATTTATTTATTTATTTATGTAGTTTGTAGAGCGCACAGCTACCCCCGAAGGGGTGTCCCGGCGCTAGAACCTGAACCTCCAAAGGAGAGGAGAGGAGCAGGGAGGGAAAACAGCGGAGAAGATCAGGGTCCAGAGAAGAGCCAAGTTTTGAGTCTGGCCCGGAAGATGGATTCGGAGGGACAGAATCTGAGATCGATTGGCATAGCGTTCCACAGTTTTGCCGCAATAACACTAAACCCTCTGCCACCCATTCTGGAGAGTCTGAAACGGGGAGAGATCAGAAGGCGGAGGTCATTGGATCTCAAAGATCTGATGGAACGGGATATTGAGACACGTTTTTTCAGGTAGTTGGGTCCGAGGTCGTTGATGGCTCGGTAGGTCAGGGTAAGGATCTTGAACTGGATACGGCTGGCCACAGGTAGCCAGTGAAGTTCCTTACAATATGCGGATACTGATTGACGGTAGGGAATATTGCCAATCAGTCTGGCCGCCGCATTCTGGACAATCTGAAGCCGGTCAATCAGATATTGGGGGGCACCAGCATAAAGGCTATTAGCATAGTCCAGGTGGGACGTGATGAGGGCATGGGTAACTGTACGGCGGGAATCCAGAGGGAGATAGGGGAGTATCTTTTTGATCATGCGCAACTTCAGGAAGCAGGCAGAGGTCACTTTATTGACCTGAGTTTTGCATGAAAGGGAATCGTCAAACTGGAAACCCAGGTTACGAGCAGAGTGGACGGGAGAGGGAGCGGGATCAAGTGCCGTGGGCCACCACCAGGAAGAAGGGATGGAATTTTTCTGGTTAAAGAACAGCACCTCTGTCTTGTCTGCATTGAGTCTAAGGTGGTTTTCAGACATCCAGCCACTGATGTTATTGAGGCACTGGCGGAAGTTGGTGAACGCGGAGTCCGAGTGGTCTCTGAAGGAGAACACTAGCTGGGTATCATCAGCATAGGAGACCACCCTGACTCCGTAGGACTCCACAACGCCAGCCAGTGGGGCAAGATAGATGTTAAAAAACAGAGGGCTGAGGGCAGAGCCCTGTGGCACACCGCATGACAAGGGTTTTTCCTGCGATTTAAAAGGCCGCAACAATACCCTCTGACTTCTTCCTGAAAGGAAGGACTCGATCCAGCTAAAGGCAGTGCCGCCAATGCCAATCTGTTTGAGTCGGTCAAGGAGGATGAGGTGGGAGACCGTATCAAATGAAGCGGACAGGTCGAGGAGGACTAGCATGGCCTCCTCGCCCCTGTCCACGCATTCCCGAATTGTTTCCGATACTTCTAGCAAAGCCGTCTCTGTGCTGAATCCCGCCCGAAATCCAGATTGTGAATCGTGTAGTAGGGAGTTGCTTTCCAAATACTCCGTGAGTTGCAACTGCACGGCTTTTTCCAGGACCTTTGCGGGTTTGGGGAGAAGGGAGATGGGGCGGTAGTTGGCGAAAAGGATCAGCATCTGCCTTTTTTAGGATGGGGATCACCAAGGCCTCCTTCCAAGTGGTAGGAAAAAAGCTGTGGTGAAGGGAGGCGTTCCAGATGGAGAGGAAGGAGCAGGCTAACGAGGGGGCCAGCTCTCCCATGAGTTTGGCAGGGACGGTGTCAGAGGGAGCACCAGATTTACAATGGATGAGTAACCTGATAGCATCCTCCTGGGTGAGTTTATTGAAGGCGAGGAAGGACGGAGAAGCAGGGGGACTTGTGGAAGGAGGCCGGGAGACTAGCCCTTTAGGGAAGGAGATACATAGCTTGTTAATTTTTTCAAGGAAGTAATCTGAAAGTCCCTCGCATAGGATCTGACTTGCAGAATTCTGAGTGGCCCTAGCCGGAGGATTAATGAAGTCTTTGACTATAGTGAAGAGGGTTTTTGACGAGTTTTTGGCATTGGCAATTTGAAGGGAAAAATGATCTTTCATAGTGATTTTTTTATGTTTGAGAAATTTTTTCAAGGCAGCTTTGTAGGTAAGTTTAGCTTCAGGGTCATAGTTTAGTCTCCACTTCCGTTCGAGTGCTTTGCATCTGCTTTTTTCCTCACGGAGGGAGGTGGAGAACCAGGGAGCAGAGGGGCGATATCTAGTGGAGGCAATGATTTTCTGGGGAGCAATGTAGTCAATAGCATTGATGAGGGCAGTATTAAGCCTAGAGATATTTCCGTCAATATCAGAGGATAGATGATCCGTCTGGAAGTGAAATACCGGGTCCAAGGTGGCGCATGTGACTTTGTGCCACTTCCTTCCCAGCTCCTTCCTAGGGGCCAGAGGGATAGATTTCCGGTCTAAGGCCAGAGAGAAGGGGATAAGATAGTGGTCGGACCACGTAAGGGGAAGGGGAGGGAAGACAGTGATAGTGGAAAAATTGGCGAAAATAAGGTCTAAGGTGTGACCAGCCACATGAGTAGGACCGGTGACTAATTGTGTGAGGTTCAGACTATCCATAATTTCCAACAGATTGTTCGCCTTCACGCAGAGAGGGTTGTCTACGTGGAGGTTAAAGTCACCTAAGACTAGAAAACATTGGTGTTTAAGGGATAGATCAGCCAGCTGGTGGGTAAGAGCAGTAAGGGAAAGGGAGGCGGCGGTTGGTGGGTTATAAACTAAGGAGCCAGCCAGTATAACTGCCGCGGAATCAGATACAGAGAAGTACAAAGCTTCGATTATACCGGCGCATTCCCGATTAGGATGCGCCGCCACACTGGCGGGTGCATGTCGCATCAGCAACAATGCGGCGGGCGGTGCAGAGAGCACCGCCCGCCGCAATGCCACAAAGGCAGGTTGTGCGTTTCAATGCACACTGTGACAGGCATCGCGCGGTGCCTGCCACGTTGTTCATTGAAAGGCAGGGGGGTACCACAGGTACCCCCCCATGTTCACCCCCCACCCCCAGAGTCCCTGGGGGCCTGCAATGGGCCCCCGCAAGCAGACTCCGCATGCTGCCGCCACGGAAAGGCATGTTCCCGCCAACATTGTAATATGGCTGTCGATATCTAACAGACACGGCCACCATATTGAACCCTTTTCCGCCCGGTCGACTTGACGACCGGGCGGAAAAGCGGCGGACGGTCTTTCTGTCCGCCGCGGACCCCGCAGCCATTGTAATATGGCGGGGGTCTTTGATGCACGAATGGTGGGCGGATCGCCCCCGCCTGGCCGGCGGTGACTACCACCGGCCCGGTGGGGGCGATCTGTCCGCCCTCCTAATGGGGCCCCTAATGTGGCGGGTTGGCAACAGACGTGTTTGACGATGTGGGAGCAGGGCACTGACATGACTGCCTGGTATCACACAACCAATCTCGTACGCAGGTCCTACATCTATTGTATATGTGTTTTTTGGATTGGAATGTGTTTTGCTGCTGGGTTTTCTTGCTTACCATACAGTTTTTGTCAGCAAACGTGTTCTATGGGCATTGAATATTACCATTTTTTTTTAAGGAATTACTTTTGGTTTAATTAAACCAATAATTTCTTTTTTGGGGGGTTTCCAGGAGTGTTTATTTATTTGTTTATTCTTAATTGGGTTCTTGATGGCTTCTATGTACTTTAGATTGAATTAAGGGAAATCTATTGGATTCATTTTATGTTTGCATATTTTTGGGCTTTTTGAAAAATATTTTTCCAGTTTTTAGTGGAATATTATTTTTGACTACTTGGATACAGAGAAAGGTCTGCAGGCACAGAAAAGTAAGTCATAAATATTTTATTCATTTTGGGTGAGGAATGCTAGATTTTATTTGTTTGTAAATATTATGTGTTTTTTATTTGGAAATGTGTGGTGTAAGTGTTATATTTATTTTATGTGATGAGTTGAGCTTGTCCTTTTGGGCTTTTGGTTGGTTAGGATTACATTTTTATGTAAACAATTAATACATTATTTTATTATCTTAGTCTCATTTTAACATTGGAGTTTTAGGTAATGTTTAGAATGGTTTAATAACATATTATGTTTACTATTTATATAAAAAAAGTATTGAATGGTTTAGATTTTGTGGCAGTTTTTTGGGGACTTTTCTAGGTTATTACTTATAACATGCTTTTTGTTATTATTTCTATGTGATCTATTCCTTTGTTGTTTATGAAGATTTAGACTTTAGATAATAGTATGTCGTACATTTTTTTAGTTTGTTTTCTAAGTTTACATGCAATTTGGGTTACAGATTGCCCCATTTGTAGTTGTTGGAAGCTTTGCTCTTTTTGTCTTGCTTCTATAAATTTATAGAGTGTGGTTTGGGTTCTGCCTAGTGTGGATCGGAAGGCATTGTGCCATCCTTCCGCTGTGTTGTTTGTTATGGCTTCCTGTGCCAATGCGCCGTCATAGACATTTCACCATGGTATTTGGAATTTGGGTTGGCATCTGTGTACAGAGCGATGCAGTCTGCCACCCCAAATACCTACGAAATAATATATTAGGGGTGTTAGTTTGTCTTCATTTTGTCGGTAGAAAGGGCTTTCTATGAATAACCTGTAGTGGTTAGCTACCTCTGTGACAGGGACATAGGCTAATAATTGTAATTGTTTTGTTTCAAAGGCTAATTGGCTGTTTATAGCAGATTCTATACTTAGGGCTAAATTACGAGTCTAGCAGTCCACGGATCGCTAGACTCGTGGAGGTGCGGCGATGGCCGTCTCCAATAGCGGCAGTTGGTCGGCCATTGTCCCTCCACAAATGTCAGGGAACCGATGTTCCCTGGTGGTGTCTCAGCAGTCAGGAGGCAGTAATATGCTTGGTGGGACTGCTGCGGTCCCCCCAAACATATCACAAGTTTCCTCTCTGCTATGGTTTCATGGCATTTCCACCGAGGCAGAGAGTAAACAAAGGGTGCACCCTTGTGCCTTTGAGCCATGTGGATGCACACTTGGGGACACAGAATGCATGCACACCAGTTCCTTAACAATCCTAACCAAGCAGGAACTGTTTTTGCGAGTCCCATTTTTCCGACACCGCCATCAAAACATCAAAAACAAAGGCCACCGTACAGGAGGAAACTCCTAATCTGACGCCTGCCTAACCACAGCTTGAATGGTGTGGCGGAGGGGCGTACCCGGCACCGCACCACTACATCACCAAAGCCATAACCTGCCCTTTAGTGCAGATTGTTGGAGGTGCCTTCATATGCTTTGATTTGATTTGTAACAGCCTTATATGACTGTGTGTGGGTAAATTCTTTAAATGATTTGAATTATGGCTTGTTCAAAGTCTATAATTCATTTTGTGGATAGTAGTTATTTGTTTTATCTTTAATGTGGTTTAAGAGGTCGTAGTAAGGGCTGATTTGTTTATTTCCTAGTAGTGCGTATATACAAAAAAACATGTGCCCTCCCCTACATGCACAGAGGCACAAGGGAGCCTTGAAAAGGATGGCAGTGAGGCAACTCATAATATGCCTTGCAGTGCCACAGTGGCACCCTTAGCATATTGCAGCCTCTGACCGCTGCACAACCTCTGCGGATCACGGATCCCGAACAGTTGCAGTCGTCCAACCACCAAAGCCGTAATACGGCCAATGGAGCTCAAGTCTCTGGCAGTCCATGGACCACCACCTCAACTACAGCGGTCCAATGGATCGCCATAGTTGTAATCAGGCCCTTAGTAATACAATTCCTTTCTGGGATGTTATGTATTTGACTTTCTCTGTCATAGTATCTAAAAGAGATAGAAGTTGAAGATTTTTTTGACAATTATTTACTATTTTACATTTTTAAGTTTATTCACAAGTAACCTTTAGTTTATATATATAGGTTTTACTTACTTGGTTAGGTAGCTTCGAGAAGTATATAGTTCTTCTTTAAGGTCCTGTTTAGAGAATAATGCAGAGTTTCAATTTTTGCAGGGTTGGTAATTTCTGAAGTATTTTGTTGATAAAATTAAGGTGGCTTTTTGATTGTTAATTTAATTGTTTGTATGATTTTGTTTGGTTAAGGTTGTTATACATTAATGTTGTTGCTTAGTTTAGTTTTAGTTTGGATTTTTCAGTTATTTCCTTCTATCTTAAACACAATTTTTTTTTTTTTTTTTCAATAGAGCAGAGCAGGGATAAAAGCAAATACAATCAAAAGAAGTAACTCTTCATGTACGTCAAATTCATATTCCACATAAAACATAATTGAAAACTTTTTCCATAATATGTAGGTATGTATACAACTGATATAAACCACAATGTTGAAAGAAAAAAGAAAAAAAAAAAAAAACACAAATCAACTTCAGGCCATATCAGAATAATCAAAAAACTGCCAGGACTTCTTAAATTTGCTCATTGCTCCCACCCTCAGCGCATATGCTTCTTCAAACGCCCTCGTACGCTTCATTTTATTAAACCATTTCATAAATGAGGGTATCTCAGGTGATCTCCAATTTTGCAAAATTAACGATCGTGCCATCAGTGAACAAATCATTACAAATGCCTCTTCATATTTAGTCAAACCTGAGATAGTTCTGGAAATTCCAAATAAGGCTATTTTTTCTTGAGGATCTATCGATTTATGGATGGCCTGACTTATGAATTGAAAAATATTTTGCCAGTATTCATTAAGCTCCGGACAGGTATAGAAAATATGAAGCCAATTCCCTTCCTCTCCAGCCTGACAACGAAAACATCTATTTTCTACCTCCGGAAATCGTTTACTCAGGGCCAACAGGGTAAAATATGCTAGCCATCTATTTAGAAAAGCCATCCGTTTGAAATTAGCCGCTCTCAAGACTCTTCTATCTTAAACACTAGGGGGTCTTTTAGGATGGCGGGCGGATAGCGGTCGAACCCCGGATAACCGTCGGTCCGATTAGCATCGCGGTCGTGACCGCGGCGGTGTGATTTTCCACCCGCCACTTTTCCGCCGGTTGCAGTCCGCCCACTTGCCTGGTGGGCAGAGATGGACCGCTACAATTGTGGGGGATCAAGGCCAAGCACTGCCGGCACGATTATGATGCCGATGGTAGCCGGCCTTTCCGCAGCGGTAGAACTGCCATGGAAAGGCATGCGGAGACATGTTCTGGGGGCCTATTGCGGGCCCCCAATGTGTTGGAGGGGTGTGGGTGCACTGGGGGGTACCCATGGTACCCCTCTACATTTCCCTGTGCCAGGTGACAGGCACTGTGCAGTGCCTGCCACACAGTGCAGGGAGATGCAGGACATGCTCCTTTTCACATCGTGGTGGTGCTGCTGGCAGCAGCGACTGACGCAGTGTTAGTGGCCAGAATCCGACCGCCGCGGTTATGCCGACGTCCTTGCAGGCGGTCTTTTATCGCTACCATGGCGGTCAGGGAGATTTTCTGCCCGCCATCCTAATAGACCCCTAATTTAGGATTTATTTAAAATATTTGCGATATAATGTTTGATCATTTTTAATATATTTTTATTTATATATATTTCTTAATATTTAAATTGGTGTAAAAAAATTTGTAGTTAATGGAAATATTATTTTTGGGGTGCATAGCTATGAATGAACTTAGATAATTTATTGGAGTCAATTGTTAATATTTTGGTGACATAATATATATTTTTTTAATTTAAATGTGTTTATAAAAAATGTTATGTTTATTTTAAATCATTGTTTTATATAAAAGTTTTTTTAATTTACTAATGCTAATGTAAATGTTTTAAAAAATATTATTGTAGTCGATATTGTGTGAATAGATGGTTTTTACATATTATTATATATATTTAAAGTGATGGTATTTTAGTTTCTGATATTTGGGTTTTCAATCTAAGTAAAAATCTATATTTTTTATGACGATATTTATGTTCTAGATATTGGTGGCTATATTAGTTAACAATAGAAAGGCATTATTTTTGTTGACAATATTTATTTTCTGATTTTTTTTTAACTTTAATATTGTATGCATTGGTATTATCTCAGTGATCCAATAGTAACATGATGGGGCCAAATTAGTTAATTGTCTGTTCTTCTCTTAGAATTTAAATCTAGGTAGCAAAAATGTCCTTATCTCTTAGGGGGTCTCGATTCGATGTTATTGAGGATATATCTCACAGAAAGTTATAATTCTAATGGATTTAACCATGTATTAGTTCTTCGAATATAGCTCTTAGACATCAGAGAAATATTTCTGACGATACTGAAAGTAAATTGTAGGCTCGTTAGTTAATGAATGAACCACCTTGAACTCTTGCAGTCTCCTTTCTTCAACTCCCACCATCATCAGAGAATGTTTTCAAAATACCTAATACAAAGAAAACCAAAAGATTTCACCAACCTTATTGGAGTTAGCACCAGCTTACCAAGATGCAGAAGGAAGACAAAACACCAGCATTACTTAATTGCTTCACAGAAAGATAAAACACACTCTCTCATCTAAGTACAGTAACACTGCACCATGTTATGGAAGTGGAGAGACTTTACCTTAATAAGCTTTTTTAATGTGGGGCAGTTATTATTGCACTGAAGAGAACACAAGACAATCAACACAAGATATTTATTCATGTTAAAATCCTTAGCGTCTTTCCTGTCATCAAGTAGGACGAGGATATCTCTTCATTTAGAAACATTTTCAAAGATTATTGCTTCTGTTTTGCCAAAATAATTGGCAGGCACCTTTTTACGTTTAGAGACCAAGAGGCAGATAGTCCAACAGAATTAAATTTAGCTGATAAACAACCCGCATAGACAGCATACATTTATAGTAGTACCCTAAAGATAAAACAGGCACACATGTAAACAACCCATATAGACAGTATACATCTAAGTTGAGACAGAATTAGGAAGAGCAACCAAAAATTTGAGAAAAAGGACCTGGACAAAAACTCACATTTGCTAAGCCGGTTTCCAAATGAAATGTGCCGTGTCACTCTAACAACTCTGTTAGAGTACATAGGCTAAAGAACAGCTAGAGACCATGCATGCAATTTGATAAGATTTGTGAAATTTTTTGATTGGCCTGGCATTGGAGCTTTTGAAAAAAGTCTCTGTATGATGGTACACACACACTACCTTACTTCGAAAATGTAACACTCAATCTCTTAAAGTTATTCTTGTGGACTATTTGAAACTGTTTAGAGCCAAAATTCCGGTTTCAGGTAGGTTCAGCTTAATGCATAACATCTAATTTATGTTATTTCCATACATTTTATTTTTTTGTTTCATACTTCCTGTGTAGGAGGTTCTGGGCTATAATTTGATGCACTCAGGATGCTCATGTACTGGGGCATTTGGTTGCCAACTGTATTAATCCCTGGATCGATTTACTTATATTTAGTTCAAGGATTGTGTTTCTAATGTATGAATTAATAATCTCAAGGATATGAAGCAGAATTTGTTATTGCTCAAAACGTTTCCATGGCTACAGGTGATTTGCAGAGTTAATACAGATTTGTATTCCAGGAAAGGTAGCGGATACTGTGAGGGAGGAGGTTTCTGTTCAGAAGGATGATTAATTAGAACTTAATCATCCAGAATTGGAATAATTCTCTAAGATAATTACAAGATGTCACTGTTGCAAAATTGATTTAAAAAAATGTATTCATCGGTCCCGCCTAACTGAGTTTGCTCTGTTCATTGTCAATGAATGGAAAAATGGGTGGTTAGCACAACTATGTACTCAATATGTTCAGTAAACAATGAACTTAGAAAAAAACTATTGTTTTAAAGTTTTCATCATGCATTTCTGTTTAAGTTAGTATTACGATTGTGACTTCTTATTGTGTATTTTTTTATATCATTAGCTTTATTGTGACTAAATGCACTGGAGATGATGGTATAAAGACCCTCACCTACCTTCTGGTGTTTTGTCTTAACGTCAGTTAGGTTTACATTTAATTCACAAAGCATGAACCTTAATGCAGCTCAAATTCACGCTCTGACCAAATACATCCTGCTAAACTAGAGACAGATGTAGGGCCTATTTGCAGACACTAAAGCCTGATTTGAAATTGGAAAAAAACAGGACAGCCAGCAAGAAACGCTGGCTCCTTCATCAGCTCAAGTCTGCTTGGATGGCGTAAGGCTACATTTCTAGTGGTAGAGCTGTTCCATTGGGAACCCCCATATGTCAATGTGAGGACACACAACTTTCCAATTGGTGGTTCGGCAAGGAACACACAAATTTGTTATGAAATGCTGGGTGAAAAAATATATCAAATCAGAAATACTGTTAATGTGGATACAATAAATGACTATGGGCCTGACTTAGATCTTGATGGTCTTACTGCTGTTCCACGGCGTCAGAGGTCCCAAGTTCTCCACCAAGTCGACAGTCTTTCGCCCACCATATTTAGATGCAGGCTGAGTCGCAGTCTGTGTCGACAGAGTGTTTCCTGCCACGGTCGCAACTCACCGCTGCTGATGCGGTGGACTCCAATGCTTGTGAATAGTACTCACTGTCAGGGCTGTGGGATCCCGCAAGCAGATTTAAATTTCATATTAGTGCTGGTGGTCTCATAGCGGCGGTTCCCTGATGGAGGGAGTCAGTCGCAGTATACGCTCAGCACTGCACCATCACTGTGGCCATTGGATGGATGCTACTGTAAAACACCTGATGTCCATTGGCCCAATGGAAACACCTGCATACCACACTATAAAACACACTCCATTTTGGACCATTATCCTTTGTCATTCCATCACTGCACCAAGACATTTTCTAGCAGAACTTTTTCCGGTTACGTGTTGCCATGTTGTTGCCTTTCCCTGTTTCTTGTCCCATTATCTTCTTTCATTTAATTCCTTGTGGTTAATTTTGAAATTTCATCATATTTCTTTGCACAATGTCAGGCCAAAAATATCCCTCTTTTTACTGAGGGCGAGATGTCAGTCATGGAGGATGAGTAGAGCCACAATTGTTTGGAGCCCAAGTCCAAAATACTCCCCTATCTCAGAAAAGACAAATGTGGGTCAGAATAGTCAACAGAGTGAATGCTGTAGCCAACAACCTGTGCACACAGGAGCAAATCAGGAAGAGGTGGAATGACCTGTGAGGGAGGATGCGTTCCCTGCCCTCCAAGTTTCGCCTGGAGGCCAGCAGGAATGGTGGTGGTTCTCCCAGGCTCCCAATACAATTCTGCCCTGGGAGGAGAAGGTCTTGCAAATCCTTCATTCTGAAGACATGACAGGAAAGCCTGGTGGATTGCAGTCTGGTAAGTTACACTTTACGAAGTCTCACTTAACCTCAATGTCCTGTTTCTTCTCAACTCAACTGTTGCCAATGTGTTCTGCACATATTTTCCTAATATATAAACCTCAAAGTATCAGTTTCAGAAAATGTGGATTGTTTGTGTAAATTTATTATGTTGCTTCTAAAATCATAGGTGGCAATCTCCATTAGATGTCATATGATGTCATGGTGCCTGTAAGTACCCACCTGTTGTCATATTGTAAGTGTCTGTGCCATTTCAATGGCATATTTCCCACTGGTATGTTCAACTAACCATTTTGAAAGTGTTGGGAAGTTGTCATTGAAATGACTACAACTGCCATGCTGCCCTGTTCCTGTTTTGTCAAAATATTATTGCTTTGACACATTTCCCATTCTCTCTTGTCTAACATGATTCCCCATATGGTAAAGTGTCATGTAGTGATCAGTTCCTGTTCAATGCTCTCTTCTGAAAATGGTTTGTGTTGTTTTCTGAATGTTGTCCTCTTCTTCTCAACCAACTGAATTGATGTTATGAGGTTCACAAATCAAACTGTATTGACCGAAAAACTGTAAGGTATGAAATTGTGTATGCCGCACGTAAGTGGGAATTGCACAAATTGGTGCTGCACTGAAGTCCGCTAGGCCCTGAAATTGTCAATTATTTATTTCACTTCTGCACTGGATTGGGTTGAATGATTGGGAGTTGTTAGATATACTTCCTTATCACTTCATAAGCATATTATCTGCTAATGTAAAGTTGTACAGTTTGCAATTGAAACAAAGTTAGGGTAATATGTTTAATACCACTGAAAACTACTACCATAATAATCTTAACCTTTTTATTTCTTCTAGGTATCTACATTATTGTCTCAAAAGATTTGGTTGCATAAGACACACTAATAGAAATGTTCTCAATTTCTCAATAGGTCCAACTGCCACATCACTTGGCCGGGAATCTGCCACTGAAGTAACCTCCACTCAAGCCCAGGATCAAGCCATCATTGAGGACAACACTCCTGGTAATATGGATGGAGATGAGGATCCTGGTCCATCTAGTCAGCATGGGCAGACGGCTCCTTTGAGTTTCACTGAGCCCACAGCGACACCTCCCACTTCAGCTGTAACACTTCAGCTAACCGATGCCTCCACTTCCTTGCTCCTAGTACTATAACACCAACCGTGTGCCCCCCCAGTCCTGGGCAATGGTGAGATATCAGCCCAACCATCTCCTGCTCACCCAGGATCCAGTTGGATGGGGCACACTGGGTCAAGGTCACGGTGTAGTGGGGTTAGGACTCTTGGGAGGGATTCTGTCGGTCACTGGGGTCACTCTCACCCAGACCACCAATGACCAAGTCTTGGGAGCCTATAATTGGTCCCAAGACATGATGGGCCAGGTACTCACCAACCTCCGGGACATGAAGCAGTTGGAGAGGGAGCTCAAGTATCAGTTGGAGGCTCACAACTCCAATATGTCCTCCCTGACTGGGGTCCTGCAGGACATTTACACCCATATACCCAGTGCTTACCCAGCACCATCGACCCCTTCCTGTGATCCTACAACATCTAGCCCATTTACGTTTGCCACAGGAAGGGAGGCCCTCCACTGCAACAACTTCCTGCTACCACCCCAGACCCTGTAGCTGTGGATCCCCGCTCACCCGCAGGAGGGAACGTCCACACATATTACAAGGAGGTGAGGATGTCAAGACCTCTGCTACCACAAGCAAGAAACCCCAACCCTAAATTCCTCCAGTGTGTCCCTACCATTCACTCTGTGGGCTACTTCTGGACACATTTGCCTTTCAAATGGCAGTAATATTTTAGACATCGGACTTCAAAAACTTTTGATTTTCACCCCGTTTACTTTAGTCACATTTAGCTCAATAAATTCACAACTCAAAAACTCATAGACTGGTGTATTTCTCAACTCTATCAATGCAATTGTTTTCTTCCATCATAACTTTACAATGATAAAAATCAAAGTATTGTATAAACATAGATAATTTGCAACTAGGTAATGTTAATTTCAAGTTCCCAACCATGAATCCCAAACAAATTAAATAATTCAATCACCTACTACTATGTTTATCCCATTTAACCAAATATTGTCTGACACTACCACGTGATTTAAGATAATGATGGCACACATATTGTGGCAACACATGACAGAGAACAAGTCCTATGTAATATTCAAATGTTCCATTCCATCCCAGTGCAAGTCTATGTCTGTCTTTCCCAGGATCAACCCAGGTTCCCTTTGAACTTTGAAACAGCACCATATACCTGCAAATGTCACAACTTTGAAATGTCCAAATGAAGATTACATGGTAAAGGAACCTTAAGCAGATAAAACAAGTAGAGTACCAATCAAGCATAACATAATAGACACAGTACAAAATCAAATTGTGTCAATAAACAGAGCTAAACATTGTAACTGAACACAGTAGTACGTGTGTCTAATCTTTGATCAACAAACACCTTTGACATCATTTTCACAGAACTTGCCCTTCCTGACAAATTAACGCCACATTCTTCTCTTATCATCACATTAACAATTGGTGTAACGGTGAAAATGATAACATGTTCAGATATACTAACACTCATGAGAAGAATTTGTCAACGACATCTTGACGTAATTCAAATCCTTCTTTTTCACCACTATCATCATTAATTGCCATTTTATGATCCTTAGCAGGTGGCCCTTCATGGTCTTCATCATCTGCCATATAAGGGTTCAGTCACAAGTGGCTGTTGTAGAGCATGCAGAAGGCCATGGTGATTTGGCACACTTTATCGGGTGAGGAGAGGAGGGCTCCCCAGCAATTTTGTCCAGCCAACGCAATCTGGTCTTTAACAGTCCACTCCACTAGTCTCCGTATACTTCCATGGACCTCATTGAAGCAGACTTCCCCTGACATTGTTGGAGACCTCAGCGGTGCCAACAACCATGGTCAGTTGGGATAAGTTGAGCCTCCTAGATTGACGACAAAAAGGTGTCAAAATGTGTACCACAATTTCAGATTATTCAAATAGAAATTTCCCAAACATTATTGTGAACAATGCACTGACCAACGAGCCAGGACTTCTCAGGTACATATTGAGACATTTGTAGGCGTATCAAGCTGTTCCGTAGTACAATGGAATCATGGGTAGAGCCAGGGAAATACATGAAGATGCTTGTGATATACAAATCCCTTAATCAGATAACTCACACGTTGATTTAATGATCAGTTTCCAATTCCGATAGACCTGTTATCTGACATGTGGTGGCAGTAATGCAATATGTGTGCCATCAAATGTTCCAACCACATGGTAGGTTACCCAAACTGTAAAAGTTCCCCTTCACGTTGGCTAAATCCTGCTGCCATGGAAACTGAGTTGTTGATGTGTCTCATCATTGAAGAACGAACTTCTTGTAGCACACCACTGAAAGTTGCTTGTGACATTCCACCAGATACTGCCACAGTGTATTGGAGGGATCACATGCCCTCAAAATAAAGTACTACCATGAGTTTGATAATTGGTGTAGTAGATGTGGGATTTCTGTTATGAATCTAACGATCTGGCTCCAGTGGATGACATAAACTCAGTATAGTTTTCCTATTCAATCTGAAGTTCTTGATTATACCCCTTTAATCCATGGTGGCAACGTTTCAAAATGCCCCTGCCTTCTCGCCAGAGGAGCAGGACTTGCTGGCACAGTAGGTCTTCTCCCAGTATGGCCAGCTCTATGGCTCACCAGAGGAACAGATACATGTGTGAAATGTACATGGGAATCCGTCTAACTGGTATTTTTCCATTAATACAGGCTACAATGTACCTTTGAGTTCCTGAATGAAGTGTAGTTAGTGATGTGAATTGTCATTTGACTTTGCTCCTTACAAGGGACAATGATATCGGGGATTTCTAAGCACTTTACAATGTGAAAAAACAACATCAGTATGTGTTGTGTGTTTAAAGCCCCAGATTCAATTTGGTGTATATGTAGAGATATATCTATGTATATGTTTGGATCACATGTGATACATTGAAAACTCACATAACAGAAATTAGACAACACATTATATACTCTCTAAAACTGTACATGAAATTGTTTTCTGTACGAACCAAATGTAAATTATGTTAGCTATGTATATGGTCCCACAAATCACTCAGCCTAGATTACTGGTCTCCAAACAGTTGTGACACACATATCTGTGTGGTTGTTTAACTATCTTGGGCTAGCACCTCGATACTTCTGTGTATTAGAGCACTCTATAAATTTTAATTTCATTTCACACAGCCTTCAGGTCATTTAGTAGATAGGCACAAGGTCATGTTTGCATGTAAAAGCTGGTGGAAGGCTATGTTCATGTGACATCATGATCCTTAGGCTGCAGGTAACAAAGCCTGGCAATGAGCAGTGATCAGTCAGAATTATGGGCCAGGCTGGGACTGAGTCACAGGGACAAACAACTGAAGCATTGAGGTATATTGGTCATAAACATATGCCCTTGCTAGTTCAAATTTTGAGATATGCTTAAAACTATGTCCCTGAATGTTTTGATATGGTTACAGTCGAAAGGGAGAGTTACCTAACTTATTGAGCTAACACTTCCTTTCATCTTACTCCCACCTCAAATTGTGCCATGTCTAAAATTCAGGCCCTGTGTCATACGTATTTGTTTATCCTTCAGTAATTCACAATCTTTTGCACTGAAAAGAAGTAGGTCACATGACAGAATATGTAGGAGACACCTGGGCTAGATGATGTCATAGGTCTTTATTGCTGAGTTTACGCCATGACATGGGGTGAGGGTAGTCAACAGGTCCCTACAAAAGTGTGTATTCAGATATTTGTTTTGGTCAGCATGTGAAAATACACATGTTGTATGCTAACTTAGGAGTCGTAAAAGGTGAAGCAAAATGTTATTAGATCAATACAGACAAACAAAAAGTCGCAAAACTATTTTTTTTTTACATGTCTTGTACCTATACAGGTTAATGCCCATCAGAAGCGGTACATTTGGAAGACCATCGCCAGGAAGAGGTGGACACTGGGGGTCTTCTAGTGCCGCAGTGTCCATTGCCGCTGGTGAGGGGAAGGACCTCTGAAGCTGGACCAGAAAGTCAACTGAAGTGCTGTTCGGGAAGTCCTCCCAACATGGTAAGCACGTGCGCCGCAACCTGACCCCCCCTAATGGACCATGGCTTGCGGCACCACACTGCGTTACTTTCTTGTAAATGAGGCCCATGGTTTCTAATGGTAAGTCTACCATGCTAGTCCATCATGCAGACCTGTCATTGCTTTATGTTATACCTGGATGAAGGCCCCCTTTGGGGAGTCATTTCCAGGAATGTCCTAGCTAGAATCCAGCTAAACTAGTAGTTTTTTTTTCCGCCGTGCATTCGTAACATTTCGGCACTTTTCCTGTACTGGACCACCATTGCATGAGGGCCCCGAACACAAAGATACTGGTAGAAGTTACATTAAAGAGGCCAACAGTAATTTGGGCAAGCATCCAATTCTATTCCTACCAGCATCAGGTCTGCTGTCCATCTGTCAGCAGCCCCTTCATTGACAACGCAGGCTTTTCACATACTCCAAGAGAGGCAAGGGAAGGCAGGGTCATGTGGTCATTAAATTTGTAGTTTTTTGACAGATGTCCTATTAGCTCCAAATCCTAAATGAGGCCATATGTCTGCTGTGCCACTCACAGAAAATGCAAATGATGTACTCCTTTTTTCCAGAGTAAATAATTTTGAATATTCAATTCCAAGAATAGTTAATTTAGCCCACTTGTGTTCTGTAGCACCATTAGTGGAGAAATGTGTGCACTTCTGTAGCCTGAAGCCCAGGTTAGTGATTCTAACTAAATGGAAAGAATGTGGTTACTTGAATGTAATACTGTTGCCCATATGAAGAACATATCATCAGGTAGTTAGCGAGTAGCTGGTAATCAAACAGAAGTTACTATCACTGAGATTAAGATCACAGTCATTTCAAAGAGATTGGCACTATTCCAACCTAGGAGGATTCATACCACTTGCTACACTGTTGACAATTCTGGTTATGGGTTTGGCACACTACCTCGAGTAATATCACATATTGACATGCCCTTTACCCTCCTCAGAGAAAATGTGGTTTTATCATAGTCAACTAAGTTGCTTAATCTCTTCCTTTTGAATGTTTTCATAGCCTTCTTGTTCCTGTTTTCCCCTTTTATACCAGTACATACTCTTAATGGATTTTGACTTTTTGTTTAAGTGCAAATTTATTTGAATGGTTCTATCTTCCCAATCAATAGATGATGGGCAGAAATATCCTTAATTTGAACTGGGAGAAAATGGTTTATGAGTTGGCGTTGATGGTGATCAACTACAAGTAATAATGTCACTAGTCTTGCTAGGTCCAAGAACCATTTCAGTAATTTAATCCTGAGCTCAACCCCTGGTAGCTATGGCACAAAGAAGACAGGCTTAACCTAAGAAAATGTGTAAAGCATTTAGAAGTACTGAAATAGGTAAAAAGCCAAAAACATAATATAAAAAACTCTCACTCCAGTTTATATAAGTAGTGAATATTTTAACAAACAAAAATGACACAAAAACAAAAAAAAATCCAGTAAAGGAAACTGGAGTAATGACTTTTAAAAGTATGGATAAAAATCACCACAAAATATGCAAAGCACCAACAAAGGGGAAGCTGGTCGAGCAAGACCCGGATGTGGGTATGGTTTAAGACTGACTGCAATGGAGCATAGGTCGGATACAGAGGCTGGGTTCATACCGGTCAGAAGTTTTACCTTCTGAATTAGGGGCTGATTACAACTACAGCGGTCCAATAAGCTGTCTTAGCTGCAGTGGCAGTGCAGGCACCGCCGCACCGGTGATCTGACTGCCCTATTATGAGTTTGGTGGTCAGATCGCCAAAGGACCGCCGCACCCGTCTGGGATCCCAGATCCCCGGAAGTGCTACTGTGGTCTGAGGCCTGAAATATGCTTGACGGTGCCGCTGTGGACCTGCCAAGCATATTACGAGTCTCCTCACTGTCACAGTTTTCATGGCGTTGAGCCCCCCCATGAAAAGTGTGGGAGTGATGAAACAAAGGGGGCCCTACAAGGCCTCTTGGTGCCTCATGGCCAGGGAATGCATTCAGGGGGCATATGGTGTGCATGCACCCCCAGTTCCTGCACGTCATGTACTCAATGGTCCATACCTGCAGGAGCCTGCTGTGGTGATTCCATGGTGCTGCCTTTCTAAGGCTCACATATGAGTCTTTGAAAGACACTGCTGTGGCTATGATAATGGGAAAACCCTCCCTCTTTCACTGGGATTTGTGTCTGACTGCCCAGTAGGACAATACAGAAAGCAGGCCCAGGTGTGAGCTACATCTGCCTATGACAGGATAGACACACTATGAAGTTGGGCATAGTCCAGATGGCCATCCCTTGAGGAAGAAAAATATCCCCCTACACCCAAGTCCTTTGCCCACTTTCTAGGAGCAATATACATTACACAACAGGGGAGCTTCAAGAGTCAGGTGGTTCTGAAGACTAGTAGAACAACAATTGGCTCCGGCCGGAAAATGACAATTTTTTAAAAGTGTAATTTTCAAAATAGCAATCTAAATTCTGACTTGACCATTAAGTTTGATTTTTCATTACCATTATATTTAGACTGTGAAACGTTTTTCTAGCTATAAGCATTATAAGGTGTTATAATTTAACCCAATCTATAACCCAGTGTTTTCCTACGGGCCAGCCAACCATACCACAGTGAAAAACAACTTTGGCGCTTTTCTCTGCCGAGGCATCTTACACATAGGAGCAAATGCTACACATTTTAAATACCATGAACAATGCCCCATGGGCATGTAGGTCCTACTTTAGGATTGCCACATTACTATCAAAAAGCAAGGTTCACACTTAGCAAAAGGTTTATTTTGACAAATATATTTGGCAGTTTTAAAACTACCCACCTAGACTTCAGGGGCAAGCCTGGAGACCTGTTTGTATGGTCCCTTTGGTAGTGGCACAATATGTGCTGCAGTCCGCTATTGACATTTAACTTAGAGGCCCCTGGTACTCTTTTGGACCATATGTTAGGGACTCCAAGTTAAGTTGAAAGTGCCAATACGGAGTGTATCCAACTTCTAAATGTTAGGTGTTAAAGCACAGTAACAGCATCAGTCAAGATCCAAAAAGATTCATTTTCCTACAGCAACTTTTGCTGTTACTCAACTCTTGTTGTTACATTTTTTTACCTTCATATGAGTTTAAGTTGTTTTGCTTTTTGATGTTTCTTGATTTCACTTTCACCATTCATATTGTGAAATACAAACATCATTCTTTGTTTTCACTACGTCACATGGCAATGAATTATAAGCAAAGATGTTGTCTGTATCAGGAAGTCAGCTTCCCCCTTTGTGATCCAACCTGACTCCTTTCCTTCATCCACCAGCGTTTTTTTATAGTCCTTTGTAATCTGGGTGCTGGACCTCATTGTACTGGTTTGTAGTATTTTCTGTCACTCACTTGTCGCAGACATTCCTCCTGATAAACGGGGTCATCCAGTGACTGTAGCACCCCCTTATCTGCATGTTTTATAATGATCTCTTTGTCTTCAGTCACTTAAGGCAATCCATTTCTACATTAACAAGGTAAAAAAATGGGTGTCTTCCTTGTGATTTCGAAAGTTTTAAATCCTTAAGTACTGCCTTTTCAAAAGTGGCTACTTCAGAAGGGACCAAATGTACAGGGGAGTTGAATGTAGATATGGTCTTCAGGCCAATATTTGGGACATTGACCATGGTAATTTCCATTTGCTTTGTCAAAGAAAAGGTGCAGCATTTCCTTCATCCACCAAACTATAAAACCACTGGTGGATGAAGGAAAGGAGTCAGCTTCGATCATGAAGGGGGACGCCAACTTCCTGATACAGACATATCCTAAGATTGCATACTTTTATTTATTACCAAAGATACATAAGTAACAGAGACCTCCACCTGGGAGACCTATTGTCTCCAGTATTCACGCTCTTCTTGACACCCCTGTCATAGTTTGTTGACTGGTTCTTACAATCTATGATGGCCCAGATGCCATCCTACTTACAAGATACAAAACATATACTCTCCTTCCTCTCCACAGTCCATTTCGACCCCCAGAAACACTTCTGGTAATCATATGATGTTGAATCTCTATACAACAATATACCTCAGGATGACACTTTACACACCATTGAGAAATTTCTAAGACAAATAATGCGGGATGCCCTTACACTAACTTACTTTGTGATGAAATGTGCTACTCTAGCCATGAAAGAAAATGTCTTATGTTTTTAAGATCAACTATATTGGCAAACTAAAGGGATATCAATGGGCATTACATGTGCTCCCAGCATGGCTAATCTTTATATGCATCATTTCGAGACCACCTATATCTATTCAGCTGACAATCTCTTCCAGATACACCTTAAACTATGAAAAAGATACTTAGATGATATCTTGGCTATCTGGGAGGGAGACATCTTCTCACTAAAAACGTTCTCAGATTGGCTTAATGGAAGAGACACCTACTTCAAGTTCACTTGTGAATTTAGCAAAACAACTCTTCCCTTTCTGGATTTGAATATGTACACCAAAGAAGGTGGGATCTATTCAGAACTCTACAAGAAGTCCATGGCGAGAAATTCACTTCTGTGCTATGATAGTTACCACCCTCGCACATTGTGTGATAACCTCCCTGTGGGACAGTTCCTCAGATTGAGGAAAAATTGCGCAGAATTGGAAATATTTTAAGTACATGCAGTGGAATTAAGTGAACACCTATCCCAGAGAAAATATCCTAATGATTTTATTAGAAGAGCAGCCAAACGTGCCAGAAATAACAATCGAGAAGCCATGTTAGAATCTTTTCCTAAGCCAGCATCAGACAGACTAGTCTATGTCACTACGTACTGTCACCTCACAGACACAGTCAAAAAAGTGATTAATAAGAATCGGCACATTCTCAACGAGGGGGACAGTACACTGGGGAAACCTATGTTTGCTCTGAAACATTCAAGACATCTTAGTCCACATGAGAACCCAAACTGATACTCACAGAGAGCCCTCCACACACTGTGGTCCCTCCCTCCGGTGGTCAGACATTTTCCATGTGGGTCATGTTCTGTTTGCAATCTTACTCAATCCACCCCCCAGATTGACTTTTGGTTTAAAGATTCCCTGGGTGCTACATAATCATACCAACTGCGATACAATCTATTTAATTACCTGCCCGTGCAAATTGATGTATGTAGGCATGGCCCTACATAAAGTGGAAATCAGGATGATTGACCGTAGGAGCTCAATAAGGGTGTTGTAAATCCAACATTAAACTTATAAAACATTTCCTACAGCTTGATCACAACAAAGATGACTTCAAATTGATTATACTTGCTAAGCCCCGCTATACCACTCAAACGGGTAATCAGGAAAAAATATTGTTCTGGAGGGAACAGCGTTGAATTTACAGATTAAGGAGTCACCAGAAAGGTTCGAGTGATGACATTCCGTGGACCCCGTTATAAGAGACACATCGTTTTTACCATATTTTTACATACATACAAAAAGAGGGTGAATATACATGAGTGTGAACTCACGTTAGACTCAAGATTTACTGTATGTCCATGTAACAACTGTTTGATTGACTGTACATGCTAAGAACAGACTTACTGGACAACAAGATCCCTGAACTCACACAGATTGTTGTGGTTGTGGCACATTTCCTCAGCCTGTCTTGCCCAGCAAAGAATCCATAGATACACATTGGCAACTATGATTCCCATGATGTAACATGGGGGAGCACAGCGTTTTGTCTTGTGGGTGAATAAAACACCTCAAGGGGTTTGACAGCTTCGAAATTCTTTAGATTTTTTCATAAATTGTGACGCTCTTAAAATGTTAGATATGTGATAACATATGCGGAACAGGACATTTTAACAGTTTTAATAAAAAGCAATCCAGAGTCACAGAGCGATCGACCACTTTAAGAAACTGGGTTGATGTACAGCTCCGATGACTCACATCGCAATACACAAATTTGCGGTACGTGACCATTTCACATCCAGCTTATCACGAGGCTCTGTGCAATCAAACTTTATTTCTGAAAGTGAGAATTGACACTGGGTTGAATAAGAGCGTATTACAGCATTGTGTTTTTCTATTTTTTCTCTTTCCTTAGGTGGACCAAGACACAAATGGTGGGCCACCCTACTCTGTACCTGGCTCACTGATATAAGGCCGGTATTTTATTAACAGATAATCTGTTGCAGAGTGACACTTACTAGCTGTGGTCCTGAGCTATGACTACAAAATTCAGAGATATAAATGGGCAGAAACATGTCGACCTTGTTATAAGTGAACTGTGCCCTTGATGCACGGTCCTTTACTCTGTTTTTAACCCTATTCACTGGGGGGGCCCAGAATAAAGTACAGTTTTGGCCCACCAGGGAGAAAGTTTTAAGTCATCCCTTGCACTCTGCTCCTCACTCAGACTCCTGATATTGCTCATCCGATAAAAAATACCTCCACTTCTCCCTGGCTGGGGAGTTGTAGCCCACAGCAAGGACCATTTGGTCCTGCTCTGAGGAGGGAATCCAATGATGAAGCATGTTTTCTTCGGGTGAGCGAGCATTCTCGTCCTAAAAACAACATGATTTTGTCTCCTACTGTGTTTGTCCAGTGTTCTATCTGGGCCTGCTTTCTATACCAGATGTACTTTGTGTGTAAATTCATTACGACATTATGACAGGGAACATTATTATTGGTTAGGTGATCGCTCCCTTTTTGACCTCCTATGTGATTTAAGTAAAAAAAGGATTATATTGCCAAGTCGAGTGAGTAGTTTTAAAACCTCTCTATGAGGTGCAATGATAGGCCAGATACATGTTTTAAATGGCTCCTTTATGTGGGTGACACATTGAGAGCTGCAGGCCCACTAATAACATTTAATTTACACGCCCGGGTACATGTAGTACCATATACTAGGGACTTATAAGTAAATTAAATGTGCCAATCAGGTGTAGGACATTTCTACCATGTTTTAGGCAGAGAGGACAAGCACTTTAGGACTGTTTAGCAGTGGTAAAGTACACAGAGTCCTAATACAAACAAAAACAAAATTCTGAAAACAGTAGGGGTGAAGGCAGACATTTGGGGGAGGACCACACCAAGGATTTCAGGTCTAACAGTACATAGGCCATTCCATGCAACTCAGACTTTCTTGTGAGATGCATGTTTGCATGTCTACAGCCTATCAGTTTTTATTGGCCTGTGACGATTTAAGTCCTGTAAAAAGCTTTGAGAACTTGTACAACCACTTCCTTCCTTTTTATCTCGCTCACAAGGGCTGACAGAAAGGTTGATTGGAAATATTTCCAGAAATAAGAGTGCTTTACAGCTTGTAGGAGTATTTGGTCTAATTTACTTTTTTTTTTTTTGGTGGAACAGCATTCAGAGTGTGTCAGGGTCTAAGTGTATGTGCATGTTGGGAACTAAGATGTACTAGTGACAATAGCTTAACTGACAAGTGCCTGTGATGTCAGGGTAGAATGTACATTGAGCCCCGCTTTGCGACTCTTCTCGTGACACTTGGCGATGTGGAGATCCTGGTAAAAGGAAGAGATAAAGACTTTTGCAATGCTGCAAGGTATCCTGGGAGAACCTCAGAAATTAAGACGATCCTAACGTAATACTTGCTGAAAGCCTGTCCCAGTCACCTCCTCCTGCTGCTCCTGAGGAGGGCTCAACTCCATCCTCCAACATTCATGGCGGATATTCCAGCAACAGAAGGATAGGACCAGAGTTACAACATTATTGATCTTCCAGGATTCCCCATATTACTGCTATAATCTTGGTGTCATTTACTCTGACTGATCATTTGGAAAGGAATGCAAGAATGTGTAGAGTGAATGAATGACATCTGTAAGTTATGGTCAAGTGGACGGTGTTTTTAGAAATGTACTGGGTGTAGATTATTTACACACACATGGCTTGACGCTGGTATTCAAATTTCTCTAAGTGATCAAATACAGTGTGACAGAAGAACGCGGCCAACCATCTGCAGGACCCTCTCCTGGGATATTGCTGGTGCTTAATTTGTGAAGAAACAAATGTTGGACCAAAAATAATTTCATAGAAGCCCGCTGCCAACACTTCTGAATGCTGGGGCTTCCAAATACCCAGGATGCCTAGACTTGATTCCACCTTGTGCCTCTTCCCCCACCACCCTACACTTCTTGTGCCCTAAACTCGTTTGTGCTGGCTCTTTGCATGCTTGTTTTCTTTCCTTGTCAATGCTTTCCTGTCTTCCTTTCTTGCTCCGACTCAAGGTGATGAAAAACACGTACTGGTTACCAGGTAATGAGTGCCAGTGCCAACCAAATGCACCTACATGCATAGATAGATTAACTAGTGGGTTTAGTGCTCAGCGACACTTTTCCTCTATGGTTAGATGTTCTATTGGGCGTGTGAGTAGGTCCTTCAGAGTTGAACCTCTCCTCTGCTCACTAGAGTGCACTGAGGTGAGTTTTAACAGCTGTTCTATTCTGTATTTTTGTATAAATCTGTTATATTCTTTCGCAAAATGGGTGTGGAAATTTCAAAATGGTAGGCTTTATCAACAACCGAAACTGATTTCACAACTTGTTAAATTGTTCTATGTTAATAATTAACTTCTTCTACAACGAAAAACCTAAACAAAGTAGTAAGAATACACGTTTGTCTTTCATTATTGAATTTCTGATGGGGTAACTTTGTTTTTGCTTTGCGCAGCTGCCCAGAACTACAAGTGTAAAGTAATCTCAATTATGTAAAACCAATAAAATGGTTTGAGAATGTGTAGATTTTTTAAAAAAAATTGCACGCTGAATTAAAAAGTAACGCAAGCAAGGCAAGCTTGCTCTTGTTTGTATAGCGTGGGCTTTAATGAGTGCATGATTGAATTACATTCAACAAATTGGAAATTGCAGAGGAAAACTGTAATGCTAAATAGAGAGACGTGTACATTTGCTCAGAAATTAATTAGTTTAGTTCCACCACACGAACGAACCAACTTCCAAAGTTTCTCAAAATCCTAAACTTCACTTATGAGATGTTTTTCTTTTATAAAATAGTTTTTGGAAGAGAATTTTCGCTCCAAAAACTTTTCGGTGAGTACATTCTCTCGTTAAAAGTTGGTCATTTGAGGATGTTTTTCTCATGTAGACTACCTTTCCCCCCTGCCTGGTAATTGGTGTGATAGTTAAGATAACTAATAAAATCAGACCCCACTGAGTGAGAATGTCTCCACTGTGATAGAGAAAGCTTAATTGAAATTTACTTTACCAAAAATCTGCATCTTCGGTAAATATCAGGCATTTTCCCTAATAAATGTGTTCATCTCTTGATTGCAGTGCGTGCAGTGACAGCAGTTTTCACACATATCCAACTAAATGGGCAGATCTTAATTAGGGTCAAATTTTGTTTGTTTGAAACTTTGGAAAATCCTGAAGTTTCAAATGCTGTATGTTTCAAAACGAAGCTTCACCAGGTTTTGGAGGATCATACTGTTCATAACCTGCATATGAGAAAGCCCACAATAATGTAAAATGTTGGGGTTCATTTCATAGGTCTGTGTATTTAGAGAAAACAGAGGAATATGCACCTAGGAGGAGGGTGCTGTCATCCTGCATATTTGACTGACAAACTCACCATCTCCAGTGCTTTAGGCAATACACATTCCGCATACATACGTCCACTTGAAATTCAGGCAACTATTAGACCAGGCTTCTCCAACGAGGAGTTCGTGAGCTACAGATAGCTCTCCAGTTACTTGTAAGTAGCTCTCCAGTGTGCAGCCCGGACTACTAAATTAGACGCTTTTGCATGGTTGAAAGAATGAACAAATTGAAATGCTAAATCTTGCTTGGAGTGCCCACTAATGTAATCTTCTCTGACGTGGTCACTGGTACCACACTAATACTTTTAGTAGCTCAGGAAGATATTCACACATCATAAGTAGCTCTTATTACTGAAAAGGTTGGAGACCTTTGTATTAGACTGTAACAACAGTGATATCCCTCTCTGCAATTGTTTGTGTTTAAAGTTCAGACATTTTCACACCAAATGCAGTGTAATGATTATGAATTTACAATATTTATGCCAATAAGTAGCAACCCCAACATTTAGGAGATATACACACACATGCAGACACATATACACACATACACACTGTTTGTGAACTCGCTAGCCACACAATATTACCTATAACATGCACAGTGTTCTCACAAATGATGTGATTTCGTTCATCATGAGCGTTGTTATGAATGCTATGATTTCACATGGCATAAGTGATGTCATATGAAAAGGTATAAGCAGTGCATTGTAAAGGTGAGAGTTATAGTTAATGTTGTGTAGCTAGCAAGTTCACAACAGTGTGTATGAAGTGCACTAATTTTGATAATTTGAAGGTGGGGCGTAAATGATACATTTAAGGTATAAGTATAACTCTTTACACTGAATTTCCTTGTTTGTTTATTAAAAAATGTATTTCAAATTGTACAGTCCTATGTCGTAGAGTGGAGTATCTATAAAAGGAGTGTTGTACATTATAGTGGAAGAGAGTGTCCTATATTGTAGTGTCATTGAGTGGAATAAAATGGTGTGGAGTGGCATAGCGTACAGTAGACTAAAGTTTTATGGAGTGTAGTGCCATGTCGTAGAGTAGAGTGGCATGGAGTGCAGTACAGTGGAGTGGCATTGTGTAGAATTGAGTAGTGTCAACAAGCTTGAGTGGATTGTCGCACTTGATAGTGAAGTGGTTAGCCATAAAGGGTAGAAAGGTTGTGAAAAGTGTTGTAGAGTGGAGTAGAGTGTTGGAAAGCGTTGTGTAGTGGAATAGAGTGAGGTACAGCATTGTTTGGTGGAGCGTAGGGGCATAAAGTGGAGTAGAATCTTGCAGAGTGGCATAGAGTGTAGTATAGTCTTGAAGAGTGCATTTGCATAGACTGGAGTAGAGTGTCATAGAGTGCAGCGGTGTAGAGTGGAGTGTCGTACAGTAGTAAAGAGTGGGGTAAACTACTGTGCAGTGGAGTAGAGTTGAGTGAAGTGGCGTAGGAAACAGTGGAGTAAAGTGTCATAATGTGGAGAGTTATGTTGTAGGGTAGGGTGGCGTGAAGTTGAGTAGAATGGACTGGCGCAGCATGCAGTGAAGTAAAGTGTAATACAGTGAAGTGGTTTGTCATACTGTGTAGTAGACTGGAATGTTATAGAGTGTTGGATAGTCTCATAGATTGGAGTAGATTGAGGTGCCACAGAGTGGATTAGATTGTTGTAGAGTGGAGTGGAGTGGCATAGAGTAGAGTGTGGTGTAGTGTTGTAGAGTGGAGTGGCATAGAGTAGTGTAGAGTGTAGTTGTTTAGAGTGGAGTACTGGAGTACAGTAAAGTAGAGTGGAGTAGTGTTTTATAGAGTAGAGTGCAGTAAACTGAGTGGAGTGGCATGACAGAATTGCATAGAGGGTGGTAGAGTAGAGTATTGTGTTGTATAGTGGCATAGAGTAAAGTAGATTGACGTTTACTCACATAGACTACAGTACACTGTTGTACAGTGGAGTACTGTGAAGTGGAGAATTATGTGGTAGAATGGAGGGGCGTAGAGTGTCATTGAATGAAGTACAGTATTGCTGAGCAGAGTAGAGTGGAGTGATGTGGTGCAGTGTGGTGCAGAATGAAGTTGGGTAGATCAGAGTGGCATACTCTGGAATAGTGTAGAATGGAGTGACATTGAGTGGAGTGGCAAAAAGTGGGAAACAATATGGTGCAGAGGCATAGAGTGCACTGTTTAATACCATAGAGCGGAGTCGCGTACACTGGAGTGGCGACGAGTGGAGTGGTGTACAGCAGAATTGAGTATAGTGGAGTGGCGTAGACTAGAGTAGTGTACAGTGGAGTAGCCTGCTGTAGAGTAGATTGGAGTGGTGTAGAGTTGAGGAGCGCATCCTAGAATAGAGTGGAGTGGCATACAGTGCAGTGGCATAGACTAGAATAGCATTGAGTCAAGTAGTGTGTCGTAGAGTCAAATAGCCTAGCACTGGAGTGGCATAGAGTGAAAGAGCATAGAGTGAAGTGGCATAGAGTGGAATGGCGTATAGTGGAATAACATACAGTGTAATAGCATAGAGTGTTATGGCGTTATAGTGGAGTGGTGTAGAATGGAGTTGCATAGAGTGGTGTGCAGTAGAGTAAATAGCATAGGGGCATATGCATCAACATTGGCATTTGCGATTCCTTATTAGCGCAAAATAAGGATTCGCTAATAAGGAATAGCAAAAGGCTATGCATGTAGGAATCGCTATTCAAATAGCGATTCCTTAACTTTCCTTAATTGCTACTAGCAAATTGCGAGTAGCAATTAAGGAATGCCATCCCAATCATTCCTATGGGCCTCCAGGCCCATAGGAATGAATCGGAGATTGCATGAGCAAATAGCGAGTACCAGTAGGTTCTCGCAAATTGCTCATGCAATTTCAAGGGTGCAAGGGTGTCAAAATGACACCCTATTGCACCCCTGAAATTGATATGTGCACATATGTTGCACACACACATGCTCTAATGGCATGTGTGTGCGCAACATGAAACTTTGAAAAATGCACAAAAGTGCATTTTTCAAAGTTTTAGCAAATTACCATGCAGTTCATCTTCATGGTAATTTGCTCCCCCTATTAGCGAAATCGCTAATTTTTTAACTTTGATGCATTGCATTTAAGGAATCTCACTTTGGGATTCCTTCAATGCAATCGCTATTTAAGGAATCGCTATTTAAGGAATCCCTATTTAAGGAATCGCTATTTAAGGAATCCCTATTTAAGGAATCGCTATTTAAGGATTCCTTAAATAGCGATTTTTGCTTTTGGGTTGATGCATTGGGATTGGGTTTTTTTAACTCAATACCGGGAGCTATTAGCGATTCGGTATTTTACCGACTGGATTTTGGCTTGATGCATGAGGCTGTTAGTTCTTAATTTTCGTATAATATTTTATTTTATTGTATTTTATCTGTTTTAAATGAATTGTGCTTTTACGATTTGATACTTCTGAATCGAATAAAGCAAGATTTGATTTGATTTGATTGGCTAAATAAAAGGCAGCCATGTTTTGTTTTACCACAATTGGCTGTTTTCTGGGTTAGGGCCATAGATATAGGTCAGTAGTAAGTGTATTTGTTGTTTCATGAAGTGGTAATAGGTAGGGAAATGCATTTATATTTTTTAGTTTATGAGTACCGCGCCAGTACCTAGAAAGTACAACACTGGTTACAGAAACAAAGAAAAAAACTTTCAAAAAGAAAAAAATACACCGTAGTACACAACATTAGTGAAATATGGTGCAGTATATTGGCAATTTTTTAAACAATTGTTTTTTTCTTAAGTTATTTAAGTAGCAGGGTAATTTGTAGGTTGTACTGCTGTACCCTGTAGACTTTTTTGTAAGCAATTAAATAGCTTAAAAAAAGATAGAATTACACTGTAGTGCACTACATTTGTGATATATAGTGTAATACCGTGTTGTTTTATTTCTTGTACATATTTTTTTTTAAAGTACTGCAGTACTTCCTAGGTAGTACTGCGGTAGTGTTAATTTAAAAAATAAAATATACAGAAAAATATAATGAATTTTCCCTAATGTTACCCCTTTACTAAAGTGGTAAAAGGTAGGGAAAGTTATAAAACCTATTATTTACCTATATCTGAGGCCCTAAACCAGAACACAGCCAAAGTGTGATTAAAACAACATGGCTGCCTTTTACATTTGTAAAGGCAGCCAATACCCACCCAATCAATCAATAGACTTTATTTATTTTTGCATTTGAAATAAAATGCATAAAAGTACATAGAATAACATTTCACTTCATACACATAAAATATTAAAAATATTACAGTGCAGTCGAGGCACGTTTTGAAGTGAGTGAAAAAAATAGTTATTTAAAACAGAATCATTTGATTTGAGTGAATGTTAATATTCTCTACAAACAACTAGCATGAATTTCATAGAAGGACTGGGAAACCTATGTCACCTTGAATCAACCACCTTAAGTAAAAATATTCCTCGTAAACTTTAGCAGCAAAATCACAATCTATATAAACTGAAATTCAAAAGGATGAAATAGCCATCTTGTTTGGAATTAATTAAGAATCTTACAGGTACCATACATATTATGCATAAACTCCTCATGGTTATTCTTTGTACTGAAATCATAGAACTACGCTCCTTTTTTAATTGTTAATGTATTTAAGGCCCCACAAATTTTTAGAGCTGCTAATAAGTAAGAGGCAGTTACGAAGCATACAGAAGGGGTTTCAAGTTGAAGTACAAATACTGCCTCCCTAGTGTGGTACAGATTATAATTTCGCACCAGTGGGATAATGTACTTCTTCCTTTCTGTAGCATAAAAGGAACAGAAAAATAATATGTGTTGGATAGATTGTTTTGACTCTCTATCACAGGGACAGAAAGAAAGATGACTCAATGAAAATACAGTGAAGGGTGTCCTAGCTATAGCGGTATGTAATTAAGACGGAACCTCGTCAGAATAAAACGATGCCGGAGCCCCGTTGTACTACTGGTAAATCCTTATATGTCAATACCGTGCTTTTTCCTTTTCATCTTTCCCATCTGTCCTTTATGCTTTTTGCCATAAAGATTTCTTTCAGCTTGCATTTAGGGAAGCTTTCGCACAGTGTTGGCGTAACATACAGGTCCTCCGAACCAAATGAGATGACAGATTCTCTGACATAGGATAACCATGGAATTTAAATAAAAAAAAAAAAAGAAGTCTAGCTTTCTAATATCTCTTATGATCATTTGGTTTAGTGGTACCGTTTTGCTTTTCCTAATTGATGCCCACAATAAAAGCAGGCCATTTTTATCGTATCACAAATAAAAATCTAATTCTTTATGTGATATAAAATTTGAGCAAGCTCCTGTGATGGACAATAATCTTATGAAAAATTTGTCTTCCAACACTTAGAATCCCTCCACATCTGCTGACCCCCAAATTCCTTTGCAGTATGTAGCTATTGATCTTTCTTTCTTTGCAGCTAATCTCTTGCCTAGGTGATTTTTTTCTATTTTGAATCATCTATTTCCATTTTAGCTTGGAGTCAAACAATACACCAAGATAGGCACATTTTTCTACTTGTTCGATTTTGTTCCATCTAGGTAAAATCTTGACAACCTCTTTAAGTTTCCAGCTAGGGTCATAATAATAGATTTATTTTTATTGACTTTAAGGTCCAGGTCAGCCATGAGGGTCCCATATTGTTCTATAAGTATTTGAAGGGCCCGGGGAGTCCGAGCCAACAGGACAGCGTCATCCGCATACAACAGGATCGGAAGGGGAGTTAACTCTGTACGTGGGGCATCTTTGGTCTTTTCAATCAGGACATCATTCAGTTTGTTTGTGTATAGAGTAAATAAGAAGGGGGCGAGTACACAGCCTTGTCTACCTTCCTTCTCTATTTTAAAAGGTCTGGTACACTCCCCTTCAATCCCGTAGCGGACTGAGGCTGTTGCATCCGTATAAAGGGCAATCAATCAATCAATCAGGGAATTTGAAAGCACAGTACTCATCCGAGAGGGTCTCAAGGCGCTGTGGGGGTGCACCTCTGAGTCAGACGAAGAGCCAGGTCTTGAGGCTCTTCCTGAAGGTGTGCAGGGTGGGGGAGCATCTGATGTTGACCGGGAGCTTGTTCCAGGCCTTTGCCGTGATGTAGGAGAAGCACCTCTTCCACCCGCTCTAGTTCTGTAGATGCGTGAGGTTTCTGCTAGGGTGAGGTCGGCAGAGTAGAGGTTTCTTTTGGGTACATGGAAGGAGACTCTTTCGTTGAGGCATTTATGTGCGGTGTTGTGGAGGGATTTGTAGGCGTGGGTGAGTGGCATGAAAATTTCTCTCTTCTCGACGGGGAGTCAGTGGAGGTCTCGTAGGTGTTGGGTAATAGGATCAAGTCGTGGGTTGCCGAGGACGAGTCTGGCCATGGTGTTCTGGATGGTCTGCAGTTTGTGTAACAGGGATTTTTTGATTCCAGCGTAGAGGGCGTTTCCGTAGTCCAGTCTTCTTGTTATGAGTGCACAGGTGTGG
This sequence comes from Triturus cristatus, assembly GCF_964204655.1. Lineage (NCBI taxonomy): Eukaryota > Metazoa > Chordata > Amphibia > Caudata > Salamandridae > Triturus > Triturus cristatus. The sequence goes on along the minus strand of NC_140589.1, from coordinate 135,573,769 downwards.
TCCGTGGGGGTGGTAGGTTGCCAAGGGAAGTTGGCCACCAGGTGTTGTCTCAAGCTGAAGAGGTAAGTCGGAGGAAAGGAACTTCTATCTTCTCCAAGTTGAGCTTCAGACAGCTGCTGCTCATCCAGGATGTGATATCTTTCTTTCCTTCCTGGAAGCTGAGTCTGGTGGCATTGGGTTCCTTTGTGTTGGAGAGGATGAGCTGGGTGTCATCGGGGTAAGATACTATGCTGAGTCCATGCTGTTTAATGATAGTGGCAAGGGGGGCCATGTAAATGTTGAAGAGCGTGGGATTGAGCGATGATCCTTGGAGTACTCCGCAGTTGATCTCTGTTTGTTCAGAGAGGAAGGGCGGGAGTCTGATCTTTTGGTTTCTGCCAGCAAGGAAGGAGCAGGGCCAGGCGAGGGTGGTTCCCTGAATGCCGGAGTCGTGGAGTCTGGCTGTGAGAGTGCTGTGGGAGACGGTGTCGAAGGCTGCAGAGAGGTCTAGTAGGATGAGGGCCACAGTGTGGCCTTGGTCGAGGAGCATGCAGATGTCGTCTGTTGCGGCAAGGAGGGCAGTCTCTTAGATGAAGTTAGTCAGCTGTGTGTTGACGATCTTCTCGGTGACTTTGGCCATGAAGGGGAGGAAAGAGATGGGCTGGTAGTTTTTCAGGTCTGTCAGGTCCACAGAAGGATTCTTGAGGAGGGGCTTGACTTTTGCGTGTTTCCAGTCATCGGGGAATGTGCCGGATTCGAAGGTGGCATTGATGGTGCGTCGTAGCTTGGGTGCTATGATGGCTCTGTGGAAGATGTGCAGCGGGCAGGGGTCCGTGGGGGATCATGAGTGAGTGCTCTTCGTGGTCGTGGCGGTATCTTCAGTGGTGATTGGGGTCCAGGCAGCGACGGTAGGCTGGCTGCCGTTGTTGGAGGAAAGAGTGGTTTCTGGAGTCTGTTCGCTGAAGTTGTCATAGAGGGCCTTGATTTTCAGATGGAAGTAGTAGCTGAGCTTTTTGCACAGGTCCAGGGATGGTGTGACATCCGTGGCTTCGCTGGGGGGTTTGGTGAATTGTTGAATGATGCTAAAGAGTTCCTTTGAGTTGCTGCAGTTGGTGAGGATTTTGTTCCTGATAAAGGTACTCTTGGAGGATCTGATGTGTAGGTGGTATTCTGTCATGGTGTTCTTGTAGGTGGTTTGGTCTTCAGTTGTTTTACTGTTCCTCCATCTTTTTGAGACATCTGCAGGTGCATCTGGATTCTTGGATGTCGGAGGTGAACCAGGTGACCTTCATGGGGCGCTGTCTGTGGGGGTTGTGGAGGGGGCAAGCTAGTCTGCGCAGTTGGTGATCCATCGGTGAAGTTCTTTAACTGCGGAGTTAGTGTCAGTTGAGGTGGTGGGGGCTTTGTGGTTGAGGGTGGAGTCGAGGTGCTTCCTCGGTGACCTTGCTCCAGTTCCTTCATGGAGGGCGGGTTGCAGGTATGGGTGCAGTGGGTTTGTCAATGTGGAAGTGTACGCAGTGCTGGTCCTTCCAGATGGGTTGCACATTGTGGCTGCAGTGGACGTTGTTACCTCCTGCAAAGATGGGGTCGAGGGTGTGTCCTGTCTTGTGGGTAGAGGTGATGATGAGTTGTTTCAGTCTGAGGTTGGCGAAGTTGTCCAGGAGGGTGGCGGAGTTGGGGTCACTGAGGTTGTTGAGGTGGAAGTTGAGGTCTCAGATGAGTAAGTAGTCCATGGAGGCAATGGCGTGGGGCGTGATGAGCTCGGTGATGGTAGTGGTGAATGCGGTTCGAGGTCCGGGAGGTCTGTAGTTGAGTTTTTCTGGGGTGGGTCTGGATCTGGAAATGGAGGTGCTTGGTAGTGGACAGGGAGTCACTTGTGCTGAAATGGTGAGACAGAGGGAGCTCTTGTGCACAATGGTGAGTCCTCCTCCTGGGCGGTTGGGGCGATCCTTCCTCTGGATCTTGTATCTGTCGGGGATGGTGGGGGCGATGTCGGGGGCGGAGGTGGGGTTGGTCCACCTGTCTGTGAAGAAGGCAACGTCTGTCGGGAGGGTGTCAAGGAGCTTCTTTCACCAAGTCACACAAGTGTTTTGATCCAGCGTGGCACAAAGATTATGCTTTTTAGTAATTTCTCATTAGGAGGAGATGTGTTGTGATTTATGTAATTCTCACGCAGACAGTCTGATGTTGTAAAGGTTTGTCCTGCTGTACTCCTGTTTGGCTGCCTTATGTTACTCAGAAACGTATAAGGAATGTATAGAGGTGCTCTTCCCCTTTGTCTTCCTTTTTCCCTTGGTCCCTTCCTATTCTCCCCTTGTTCGGCACTATGGAATGTTCCGGTCATTCTCCAGGCTGTCTGCGGTTTTGAAAGTTGAAGAATGAGCCGGTTGGAGGTTGTGCAGAGCAGAGAATAATGTCTCTCTTAAGAACAATAGATCTATCTTCATTTCAGCAGTGGTCTTCTCTCCAACCTTTTGCCTGTTTGCCTCGTATTGTTGATTCCTTTTTGTTGGCATTAGGACTCTGAGAACTTTACCACTGCTGACAGTGCTAAAGTGCATGTGCTCTCTCCCCTAAACACGGTTCAATTGATTTATCTACAATTGGCATATTTAATTTACTTCTAAGTCCCTAATACACTACATGTGCCTAAGGTCTGTAAATTAAATCCTGCTAGTTGGACTGCAGCACTGCTTGTGCCACCCTCTCAAAGAGATCTTAAACATGCCTCAGTTCTGAAATGCAAAGAATGTGTGTGCAGTTTACACTGCCATGTTGACTTGGCATTTAAAACCCCTTGCCAAGGCTTTAACTCCAGTTTATTCCATCTAAGTCACCCCTATGGTAGGCCCAAGGTAGTCCATGGAGCAGGTCGCTATCTAGAAAAAGGTATGACAAGTACTTTTACATTTTATGTGTCCTGGTTGTGAAAAACAAACAAACTCTTTTTTTCACTAATGTGAGGTCTATCCCTCTCATAGGCTAACATTGGGGATTTGTTACTACATTTAATTTAGCTCTATCATGTTTAGAACCTATGGAATGGTAATGATTAAACCTCTTTAGAGGTAAAGTTGAAATTATTGTTACTATTTTGAAAATACAACTTTTAGAAAGGTAGGCATTTTCCTGCTCTTAGACATTTATTGTCTGCTGCATCTCTCTGATCACTGGCTGGGCTGGATGACAGATGGGTTTTGTGTATTCCCTCTAGAGAGCCACACAAAAAGGGGACCTGGGTGTGACTTCATGCATCTTCTGGGGAGAATGGGATGGAGGAGCTGGGCACAGCCTCATACTTACACCTGAATTGGCGGTATACTGTCCACACACAAAAGGGTGGCATACCCACCTGTAGTGAGCATGGAGCCAGGGCAGGACGAAAGGACCTCTATGCACCTCAATCGCCTTTATGTGAAGTCACCCCCACTTCAAAGGAACAACTCAGTATAAGTACTGGACTTCTGACCCCACCAGCTCAGTACACATCTGGACCTGAACCCACTGTGCCAGGAAGAAGAACTGCTGTGCTTAAGGACTGCCACTCTGCTGGACAGCTGCTATGGAATACTGCTGCCTTGCTGAGCTGCCCTGCTGCCTGCTCTCTCTCTGAGTGGGCAATGACTGGACCTCCATCACTAAATTCAGAGTGACTCCAACGGCTGGCTGGCTAGCCTCCTGTTCTAAGACTCTGGGACATCCACGTCTTCCAAATTGCTCATACGCCTGGCCCACTGGAAGAGGACGAAGGTGCTTGCTCGAGGAGAACTGACATATCTTCTGCTGCGAGAGCAGAATCGATGCCGCTGTTGCTGGAACAGAGCTGACCCATCACACTGGGAACCAGCGCATTAATACTGGAACCTCTGCATCGGAGACCCCGCATTGCAGCCACTGCAGAGAGACGATCAATGCATCCCCTTGACTGCATGGAGAAACTCAGTGCATCGGCTACAGAGCCATCACATCTCGGAGCAGGCACATTGCCATTGTTGCGTGGAGAAAATCCAGTCAACTGCAGGATCGACATAACAAATCACGTGGCTGCACCCTGTATCTTCGCTGTTGCGACAAGAATCAAGGTACTTTTCTTCAGCAGGCATTATGGGGTCCCTGTATCCGGCCCGTGCTCCATCGTAGTTAGCCTGAACATTTGATATTGTCTGGTGCAATGTCCCCAGTTCCTACAAGAAGAAGATGTAAACATTTGAAATACATCAATTACAGTTTTGTTTCTGAACTGTTTCTAAACTTCTGTACACTACTTTAATCAACATTGTCAGGAAAGCAAACACATTTAGTACAATCTGTACATAAACAGACATATGAAGTTAAGCGTTGGTACAGGCATGATATATTTATATTCCTTCAATGTCAATGTATCAGTCCGGGCCAAAGGAGTTTCATTTCCAGATTACTCTTATGATTTCAGCTGCTGAACCTTATAATCGTAGTTGGTGTTGCCAAAAAGTCTCCTGATCCAACAGCTATAGAGAGAGAAATTATGTTCTATGATTTTTAACAAACTGTAAAAGTAATATTGACCACAAATGTTGACACATTTGAGATCAATACATTTATTTATTTTATGCAATTTTTAAAGCGCGCAAATACCCGTACGGGTGTCTCGGCGCTATCGATTACAGAACTCACTTCTTGCGATGAGGGGGAATTAGGCAGAGAACAGCCATGTTTTAACGCTCTTTCTGAACTTGAGCAGCGTAGGGGCCGTTTTGATGTGGAGTGGTAGTGTATTCCACAGCTTGGCAGTAGCGATAGTAAAACATTTATCTCCCCAGCTGGCCTTTCTTGTCCGTGGGACTTTCAACAAGTAGGCTGAGGACGATCGTAAGGTCCTAGGTTGTTCCACTGGGCAGAGGGCTTTTTTTAGGAACTGTGGTCCGGAGTTGTTCAGAGTTTTGTAGGCTATACACAGAGCCTTAAATTTGATTCGGCTCCTAATAGGGAGCCAATGTAGCTCTTTGATGTAAGGAGACGTGGAGGTGAATTTGGGGATGTGTAGTAGGGTTCTAGCCGCGGCGTTTTGCACCGTCTGGAGTTTATTGAGTACCCTTTCCTGAGCGTTCAGAAGAAGGGAGTTACAATAATCGGTTCTTGAGAACACTAAGGTGCTGATAAGTGTTTTGCCCGCGGACTGTGGTAAGTAAGGAAGTAGTTTTTTTATAAATGAAAGGAAAACAATGAAAAACAATCAAAACACTTTGAACTTTTTTTAAAAGATGTTGGTGAAAAGAGTAATGATGAGATCTAGAAGTAAAGATTATTGTTCGCAAGATGTATACCTGTGGCTGTTGTATGACAGAAGCTGACAGGAGAGAGACATTTATAAGTAAACCATCCTACGTAATGCACAATTATGATATTTTGAATTTTTAATATACAAAGTTTGAGACCCACAAAGAGTCCTCCCTCCTACAAATTACGACATGGGTTAAGAGAAATCTTACAGTGTTCCCCTTACAAATGCTAGGTCTCTCAGCAATTTTAAAATACAAAATATAACCTAATCAACAATTGCATTGCATATTGTCCAGGGTGCAAATAAAGACGTGTACCAATATACATACAGCTGCCCTGTGAGCTACAAATAAAGAGATGGATTAGACCCAAAACCGAAAGAGCAGACAACTAATTTACCAGTTTCCAACCTTCCTCTTTTTTGTGATGCCAGTCTGGATTTTGCAAGATGCTCAGAGTAGAAGAAGAGGTGGCAGGTGGTTGCTAGGACAACAAGACAGGGCCTTAAAAGTGAGAAAAGAATGCCATATATGTATATAATGGTTTACTTACATACATGTCAAGTTCAGATTTTTCTACTGTTACACCTGGATAGATTTCTTGAGCGCCAAGGGGATCTGGATAATTACAAGCCCTTCAGAGAAAAGGAAAATGAACAGGTGCCTCTCACTCTTCTCTATGTGAAGTTAGGCTCATATAGCTACTTACTGAGTGTGTGAGTCAGAGAACCCTGCCAGAGAAACTTTTATATGCAGAGGATATTTGTAGGTATGTGGCCCCTCACCCAGGACCCTGAAAAACAATGCACACACACACACACACACACACGCACACATGCGCACACACACACACACACACACACACACACACAGACAGAGCTGTTGATGTTTTAACATGATCGGTTATGTTTTATGTATAATCAGCTGAAAAAGCTTATGTATTACAATGATGGAAATTATTGATGCAATCTACAAAGACATAATGTAGAATAAAGTAACATTAGAAAAAATCATTGAATTATATACCACACATCCCTACTCTGTGAAATGAATTAGCCTAAACTCTACTTAACACATGTATCTAAATTGTTATCAGCATCGTTATGCTATTGGTGAATGATTAGTACTATCCAAAAGTATTTTATGCCAAGCCATGCACTATACTTGGAAAGCAACCAGGCCTGCAGTCTGACCAAATGCCTCCTGCATTTTCCACAAGAAACAGTCTCCGTCTCCCACTCTTAAAGATTCTTAGGCCTCTTCATAAGTTTCTCCCTGATGATTCTCTATGGAGAGGGAAGAGAGAGTTGTGCAGTCTTTCATATCTGCAATACAGAAACAACAATGCCTCAGTCATTGACACATCCGAAAGGCAAGTCAATGTATCAAAACATGCTTCCTTCCACATTTACTCTTTAGTAGGTCAGGAGCTTTTTTAATATTGCTCAAAGCACATTGCTCTCTGGACAGCAAAATGGAAGATTTCTCCCCACTGCATTTCTGTTTGTGAGAGCAGCAGAATGCTAACCTGCTCCTAAATAATATGGCAATTTAACACATTCAGTTAGTTATTTTCAGCATTCAAAGTATTAGTTTTCTAGGTCCTTTCAGCACATTTCAACTGCCAGAGCATCACTTTTGTGACACTCTGGAGGCGCAAATTAGAACACATTATTTACGGAGTCATGCAAAACCACTTTCTGTGGCTTTTCACCGCCTTGTAGCTATGGAGTAGGGCAAAGCAGCACAGGTCACTGTGTTGCCTTGCTCTGCATTCAATCAGCGTTGTGGTGGGTGTCCCACAGAAGCGCTCATGGATTTTCACGCATTTCCAGATTTTCAAGGACTTGTGAACCTAGGAATGCATCAAAAGCATATGCCTCCCAGGAGATGCGTAACGAGGAGAAATCACTTTATTTCTCCTCTTTCTGTGTATGCTCTGTGTGTTCTGCAGCACACATAGAAGGAGGAAAACACCTCCAGATATTGTTTTTGTGCTGGAAGGTGTCCCTTCCTGCACAAAAATAATTATTCCTACAATGCAAATACCCTTGCACCATGGTGCAAGGGTGTCTTTGTTGGTGTAAGGCAGCCAAAATGGCGTCCAGCACAGTGAGAAAGGGAAGGAATGTGCCGTATATCATAAATATGATGCATTCCTTCCCTTTGATTTTGGCGCAGGGCAGCGCAGCCAGGTGACTTATTTAACTGCCCTGTGTCAAAAACTCGCAAATGAGGCCCTTAGTGTATTCATGTTTTCTACACAATTAGGCTTTTTTTGTATGTATATTAAATACATGTTCATCTAAAAATCTCTGCCACAAAGGTCACAATTCCCTGATTGATTGAAAGGTCAAAGATATATTAGGGTTTTAAAGTATCCGCTGCAGAAATCTGGATACATCTGGGTATATATCCAGTAAGCCTCGGCATGCCATGTTACCTCATGAGAAATGATGCAATGTTACATGGAGAGAATGTTATCAAATCTAAATGCACTTATTTGTTGACCTCTGATCTCCAGTGTACACCTAGATGTTAAGAAGATAAAAACCAGCTATAGCTGGTGGGAGCTGAACTTTTAAATTGCAGATTGCATGTAAATAGATTCAGCAGGTCCACCTCAACCATCTTGCAAGTAGTGGAACATCTCACCTGAAGTGTAAAACAGGTATAGCAGTAGACACATCAGCACCCTGAGTTATCTTACTGTGATAGGAACATGTGCCCTCCAGATCATTTAGACACATCTGTGCAAGGAGCAAAAGAATCCCTTGCACTAGCATAATGAGGATGTCATTTGGTCCTGATGCAAGCAAGGGAAATGGCCCCTTAGACGGATGATGGTGTAGTAAAATATATCAATTGTCAGGGATCAGTGGGCCCCTTAGGGCTCTGGGCCCTGGCACAAACTACGCCTGCTGTCACAATGGTAGCTATGCCCTTGATCCCTGGATCCATCTTAGGTGCAATGGAACCTAATGCAAACAGATTCCACACAAATCTCTGCACTAGATGCAAAAAATGCATACTCGTTTTAATGGCAATAATAACTGTAATCTGCAGATCACATACGGTAGGGTCTGATTTGCATTAAGCTAACTTGCTTGTTGAAGTGATCAGTATCTGTAAACTACAGCCTACGGTCTCACTTTTACAGAAGGTGCATTACTCATCTAAGCATTAAAGCTTCTGGTGTTTACGTCACACAAATATTGCTGTGGCAAGCAATGAACCCTACCAGTTAATGCCCCGCTGCAGCCCTATATGACTCACTGGGTACTCAAAGTGCTTCTGTGTTCACCACCCCCTTAGCTCTACCTACTTTGGATGGAAGAGCTAGGGTGTGAAAAGACCGGAAACCATTTAAATAAATAGGTTCCACTTCCCATGTTTCCTGGTCACACAGGATCTGGAAATCTGATTGCTCATTGAACCACTCATTATTATGCTTTTTTCTTTTTAAACTTTATTTTTAGTTTTTCAGATATATAAACACTTACAACAAACCCAATGGGAGGACATTCCATACACATACATCACGTTGTTATCGTGTCATATGGAGATAATTCACAACTTCTCATCCATATAGTTCTATACTGCTAGTATTATTACAACAATCCCGTATCAGTGCAAAATCATATCATACTTGATGCATAACATATTCTCAGATTTCAAAACATCATTGCTGTTATCAAAAAAAGAAAAAACCTTTAGGAACATACTTGAGATTGGAAGATCCTTTTTTTTTTTGTAAAATATTTTTATTGAGTTTTTCCACATCCCAAGTCCTGTGGACCAACAATACACATGTTAACATCAGTCTAAGAATCCCCCATCAAAATACGTATCAGGAGAAATCCGTTCCACTACAAGCCTACCCTACATTCCCCACCCGCCGCCCCCTCTACCCCCACGCTCCCTAGTCAGTGTGCCCGCAGTAACCCCTCAGCAGCCACCTTCCAACTGGCCCTAAGGCCTGAGATGTCCCAGCTCCGGATAAACGGGCAAACCCCTGCTAACATTCTGCACGAGAGAAAGGGCCCCGCAGTAACCTCCCTCCGCAGCCCCGCTCCCACCCGTGCCCCTCACCCACTACCAAGGTAAAGTGCAGATAGCAAGTCCTCCATGAGCGTAACTAAGTAACCCCATCCTGCATGTACTCCCCCGTGGCCCCCGCCGACCCCATCCCAGGTTCCACTCTCCCATCCACATCTACAGAATCCCCATCCTCCACATCCTCCACATTCCTCGTCTCCCAGGAGCGCAGCTCTTCCACCAACACCCCCCACGACCGCGCCACATCCAGCGCCTTCTCATCAGCGGTCCACCTGGCCAGCTGAACCCGAAGCGTCCCTTCGCTGCCCGCCCAGGCCAGGAAACTCCCCCTCCACCTCTGAAAACTCGGACCGGGCTTGGCCTTCCAATGCAGAGTGAGCTCCCGCTTCACTAGTATCAGACCCAAATCGCAAAACTTGCTCGTGATTTTGGTACGGGGGGTGTGCGGAAACCACAACAAAAGGCAAGTTCCCATCTCCGCCTCCAACTCACGCTCACCTGAGTCAGACACTCCACCACATCCGCCCAGTACGAGCCCAGGCCCCGACAGGACCAAAACATGTGGCCAAAATCAGCCCCCTCTACCCCGCACCGCGGGCATGGCGACTGAGAGCCTCCAAAGTACCGCAGAATTTTGACCGGAGTGAGGTAAGCCCTATGAAGGGTGTAAAATTGAATCAACTGAAATCTAGCATTGCGCGTGCCCTTCCAGGCCCGCCGCAAAAGCTGTGCCCAAGTCGTCTCCGAGATTGGAAGATCCTTGGCACACAGTAGTTAATCTAGTGTTGGCTTAACCCACACCCGTGCAAGTGTCAGCGGGAGTGTCATCATTAGCCGCCAATTCTATTAAGTATGCTCGATAAGGGCCCCATGTATCCTTAGGTGTGCATTTTATAGGCATGAGTTCGTTATGGGTTTCTGTTTGTGTGGAACAGTAGGCCATATCTAATTTCCAATCCCCCAGTGTGGGCAATGGTCCCTTCATCCACCTCATCTCTACTCTTCTTTTAGCTAAAAACAATCCTATGGCAGAACATTTACGCACCCCTCTGGGAATAGTTTTATCATAACCCAAAACTGCCGTTAGAGGTGTCTCAGGAACCTCGCACCCTACCATTGCGGCCATTACACTAATTACTTCAGTCCAGAACGTGTGAATGCCAGGGCAGTCCCATGCCAAGCGTAGAAAATGTGCATGTGGAGCTTTACACCGAAGGCAATGATCGCTGTCACTTAGGCCAAATTTATATAATCTAACCGGTGTGTAATATGTTCTGTGCAAAAATTTAAAATGTAATAACCTATGTCTGCCGTTCAACCATATTGTTTTAATTTTACGAAAACAGCAGGACCATATGGCTAGATCGACTTCCAGTCCCAGTTCTGCCTTCCAGTCTGTCTGAAATTTCTCCTTGATCTGGACGCCCTGAAGTTTACACTGTGAATATAGTAACGTAATACATCACTGTGGATTTGGGGTGTGCAATAAATAGGTGAGTGAGACCATCTCGACTGGTTCCTTCATGGTTTCTCCCAATAGGACGCGCATTGCCTTGCGAAATCGGAAGTAATGAAAGGCATCTAACTGGGAGGTACCCTTATGCTGCATTGACAGCTGTTTCCAGGTTTTCAGTTTACCAGTGACAAATAAATCACCCATATGTATTAATTGTAGTTTATTTAAGGTGCGCAGCATGCTTTTATCTGTTCGCAATGGGAGCCAGTGACACCATTCCAGAGGAAGTCTGGGAGAGTAGATTATGGGTATCTTATGTTTCTTAGAAATATATGACAATTGTTGTCCTGTACTATGCACTGGGTCTATTTTTCAATGTCGTTGGGCGTGCTGCACTTGTCAGTAGCAGTGGTAGTGGCGTTGGGGTGACTAGGTTCCCTTCTATTAGCAAATGTGGTAGGTCCGTGGGGCCATGTATCCAATAGCGTGCAGGCAGGCAGGGCCGGCTTTAGTGCTGGTGGCGCTCTGTGCGACAATGTTTGTTGGCGCCCCCCCAATGACCACCGCCACCACAGATTCTCTCACTAGCACCCTTTAACAGTGACCACGTCTCCATAACCACTCTCTCTTAGATGCATTGAATTAGTTGTATAGCGCCACTCATACCAGTGTAGGGAGTCCGAGCACTTTGCGTCACACGCACATTACACAGAGACAATCAATCATAGGTGTGTAAATCAGTGTATAGGAAATGTTACATAATCCAAAAGGACTGTGTAGGAGTCACATGTCATCCATACTGGTAGGCAGTATAGTTTAAGAGTTCTTGGTGTGGAGAAGCACAAACTCAGAGTCGAAAAAGAAACAGCATAGTTGGGAGTTTTCTTTAATAATAAGAATCGATTTCTAGCCAAATTAACCCTTTTTGCAACATTAATCAATGTTCTAATAATGTATACTTTGCAGTGTGTATGCAGTTCTGGGATGAAAGTTAATAGCTCACTGTTGTATATTAGGTATTTAAGTTATAAATTGCACATAACAAAAGGATGCCTCTTTTGAAAGCAGTAACCTGCTGATCTGTTTACATCATACTTCTGTAATCTACTTGGTACATGTTCTTTGCAGCAGGCATATTAACCCTCTGCACTAACTTCACCTAAGTGAAGTCAAAACCTCAACTATACAAAATGCTGATCTCTCTCCAGGAAGATAATTAATCACACCAGTTATCTTGACATTTATGCGAGGCCTGGTAATTGCGGGGAAAGAAACGCTGCAGCAGGTTCTTCAAAAGCATCATAAACTTTCAAACACAGCGCCCCCAGGAAGCCAGTACCCGGGGCGGTGGCACCGGTCGCACCGCCCTAAAGCCGGCCCTGCATGCAGGGTTTGTGCAGCCCTGTAATATCGCTCCATATCCGTTGCATTAAGTCCACCCTCTGCAAAGGGTTTTATCAGAATATCCCATTTCACCCTGGGTTGTTTCCCAGCCAATATCAGCTTCAGAAGGAGAGTACGTATCGTATGAAAGAGTGACTGTGGTAGTCCTATTGGTATATTACAAAACAAAAACAAAAAACGAGGGAGCACCACCATCTTAGCCAGGGCAATCCGTCCCAGGAGTGAAAGCGGTAATCTAAGCCATTTATCTATGGCTTCCGCAAGCTTTTGCACTGCGCAACCATAGTTCTCGGACATGAGGGTCTCTGAGTCTGTATGTACCTTTATGCTCAAGTAGCGAACAAAATCAGTTGTCCATTCTAAGGGGTATGTGGTATGTATTTGTGTAGTGGCAGGAATAAAAGGAAAAAAAATGGACTTGTGCCAAGTTATATGTAAGCCGGAGTGATCACCAAAACGTTCCACTTCCTGCAACATTGGGTGTAAGTTTTTCTCTGGTTCACGAATATACAAGACTGTGTCGTCCGCATACGCCGCTATCATTAAATTATATTGCGCAGATCTAACACCTCATGTCCATGATATTCACGCATTGCGCAAAGCAGTGGCTCAGCGACTAACGCGTATAAGAGAGGCGAAAGGGGACAACACTGCCTTGTGCCCCTTGTGATTTCTAAAGGTCTCGAAAGTGCCCCGTTAATACGCACCCTTACCACTGAGGATGCATATAGCACCTTCACAAGTTGTATGTACACTTTCCCCACCCCAACTATACGCAGCACTTCATACAGAAACCGCCATTCAACAGAGTCAAAGGCTTTTTCAGTGTCTATGAAAAGGGCCGCTGCTTTGAGACTGGGCTGAATATGTGCTAATGTGCCAAATAAAGTGCGTAGATTACTAGAAAGGGTCCGCCCTGGAACGAATCCTGTTTGCTCGGGTTTTACTAATATAGGTAGCTTTGGAGATAGTCTATTAGCCAAAACCTTTGCGAATATTTTCGTGTCGGTATTCAAAAGGGACAGTGGGCGATATGAAGAGCAGTACTAGGCCGGTTTCCCAGGTTTTAAAAGGGTTATGATGGTGGCTTCCCTCATAGTGGGTGGCATTTTCCCCTCGCTAGCCATTTCCTCAAATAAATTCACTAGATGTGGCAATAATTTATCCTGGTATGCTTTATAAAAGGCCACAGTTAGGCCATCCGCCCATGGGGCCTTACCGGCAGGCATGTCCTTCAGGGCCGCGGTTATTTCAGTAGGTCTAAGAGGTCCTATTAAGTGTACTCTGCCCTCATTTGTAAGCCATGTCATCGGATTCCTCGGTCGTTCCCTCCCTAGAAGTGTATAAACTCTGATAGTATTCTGCAAAAGAGTCAAGTATAGCTGGTGTATTATCTACTATATCGCCTGCACTATTTAGTACATTGAATATTAAGTTATCCCCTTTCGGAGGTCTGATGGTATTAGCAAGTGTGGAACTGGGTCTATCTCCTTCCGCGTAGACCCGAGCAGTGGCGTATTTCCCCAGGTGCTTTACTTCACTGTCTGCTAGTTCGTTAAATTCAGTGATCATGGATCGCATCTGAGCGAGGGTAGCAGGATCACTTGAGTGTTGGTGCTGCCTTTCTAGATCTTTAATAGTGGTTTCTATGTGTACCATGCGATTACGAATAGATTTCAAGACCCCGGCATGCTTGGAAATAGAGATCCCTCTGATGTAGAGCTTAAATGCTTCCCAAAGAGAAGCCATTTTAGTCACACTGCCGACGTTAGACAAAAAATATTCATCAATTGCAGCTCCTATCTCAGCTCTAAACACAGAGTCTAATAATGAATACTGCAGAAATCTCCAATTTTGCCTATGTGCCAAAGTATTGCTAAGTGTCAATTTAAAAACTACTGGGGAATGATCCAACAGCGAGCCTGCCAGATGTTTAACGTCTCGTAATCAATGTAAGCAGTGTATATGACGCAAACCAATAATCTATTCTCGTGTAGATATTATGAGACGCCGAGTAATGTGTGTAGTCCCTACCCGGGGTCGCTATATGTCTCCATACATCTCGCAGGCCTTCAGTCTGTGCTATATCTGCGATTGCTCGAGCTGCCCTGGAAGGGGGCTTATTATTCCCCCGGGATCTATCTAAATCCAGGTTTTGAACACAATTAAAATCTCCACCCGATAGCATTGGTAGATGGGCGTATCTTGTGATCTTCCTATGTAGCATCTGATAGAATGATGGGTCATCATAATTCAGCCCATATGTTCCTATCACTAATACTGCGTCGCTTTCTTTTCTACACTGTGCTATTATATACCTTCCACTAACATTTGCCTCGATTACTTGTATCTGTATACCCGAGCCCCGGCGTACCCAAAGGAGCACTCCTCTCGAATGTGATGTAAATCCTGCCGCTACACAAGTGCCCCTCATCCTTCTGGGGGTCAACATCCCAGTGGTGGGAGCTAAGTGAGTGTCCTGCAATATGGCCACATTTATTGCATGTCTATACAAGTACGCCACTACTTTGCGTTCTTTCTACTGTCGTTTAACCCTCGTACGTTCCATGACATAAAATTAATAGTAGTTCCATGTGTATCATTGTTTTCATACAATCCTTACTGCAGGTGTTGTCATAATACCTCCACATTCTGCTGTATGTGACCAAATTCTTTTCTTCATGCTTGTCAGAAATGTTCTTCAACTCCCGCCCATGCCCCTCCACCCACGCCATATCTTTAGAACGAGATAAGGTCAATAAACTTTCCTTTCCGGCGTTCAGCCATGTCGATTCATTCAGCATGCTTGTCCACCCTTTCGTACATACTGTCCATTCGATATGAAAGCAAATCTATTTTATTATCAGTGGTGAAAAGACTGTGTTGCATTGCTGCTAGAATCTGTATGATATCACTGTCGGAAGTTGCGGGCTCATCAGTCATTAAGGCCGGCGTGGCATCCAAGTCCTCCTCCCACAATCTGGATGACTGTCTTTGTGTGAAAGTAAGGTTGGGTTGGTTTTTGTCACCCTTGGCCATGTCTGTACGCCAACTGCCCGCTAGTTTATCCCCCTCGTACCTCGTGCGATTGTTGTTAGAACAGTTTGTCTGTGGCACTGAGATGTATCTCGGAACAGTGCAGGCGCCGCGCCACTTCAGCTCTGTGCCTACAGTTCCCTGCACAACTTTAGTTGTATTATGGCATAGGCAAGCAAACGTGACGTAGTCTAGGTACTTTGTGTGTCCGCGTGTTGTCGAGTGAGGAGCCAATGGCCGCTACTTATTCCCAGATTTCTGCTGCGTGTAGAGTTAAGAATACTCTGCAGTGTAGGAGTAATCATTCAATGTAGAAGCCCCACTCTGTGCAGACAGTACACACGTAATTACTCTCCCCCACACAGAAATAGATACCACTAAGGGCTCACCACCTTCCACACCCTACAAGGCCTTTGCTCCTTTATTTTATGGCAGATATTATACAGGACCCCCGCTTTTGCACAGGATCACTTCGGGTGCTTCCAACACTGCTCTGTTTATGACTCACCCCCAGCAGCTACAACTTAAGACCCTTTGTGGAGTTAGGCAGTAGGGTACCGGCTGTGTTGGGACTGGACCAATGGGGAAACCTGCGCGGCGGCCCTCTCTGTGTAGAAGTACGCACTTACAGCTCCGAGCGTCACAACTGTGCAAATGGCGGTAGAAAAAGGGAAGTCCTAATATACACTTGTCGTTCCCCACTACCTTTGTATGTGAGCCCCAGGGCACAGCGGGTAGCCCTCTATGATTTCCGTGTGAGTTGGGGGTATGCAGCGATGCAAGGCACAGCGTCCTCCTTCCTCTTGGGTCACGCAGCTCCGCACTGTCCACGACGAGGCGGCTTACCGGTGAAGAAGGCAGCGGAGGCACTTCAGTCCCACTCGAGTGTGTACGATCCACTTTCAACCTCTGAGTCAGCAGCTTTCCTCGCTTTTGGCACTCCGATACTTGCACAGAGGGGAGGGCCAAAATGGCCGGCCTCCGGTGCTCTTCTGTCTCGCTGCTGCGCAACACAGCAGAACTCGTAGCGAGCCGCAGCAAACTCCACCGAGGCACTCTCGCGGGGTTCCGGGGCGCTTATCTGTAGTCTGGGAGAGAATTTACACCCTGGCAGCAAGGATATTTAAGGATTTATTCCGGCGGATTGCAAGAGCTCACTCAGGCGGCGGCCATTTTCCAGCTAGCCATTATTATGCTTTTAATTATTAATACCTGCGATGTTCCATGAAAGGGAGGAATCATTTTGGTCAGTTTCCTCTGATACAGCTATCTCTGGCCCATTTCTAGGTGCATCCATTTGTGCAGATCTAGAGCTCACAGACTCTGAATCTTTGCTAGTTTTGAAGTATCGAGTCTCTCCAAAGCACTCCTGGAGAACTGCGCAAGACTGGAGTGACTAACAGGGTGGGAGGTGTAAGTCAATCACTGGAGTCCAAGTTTTCTAGTGGGCATAATCTATTTGAGATGGGAATTGGTGGGTTTGCTCTTGAGATATGCCAATTCTTGACATTACGGGGGTCCGTACCTGTCCTATATGGATGTGGTCTTTGGTTAAGTATTGGACTATCACTTGGTCTATAAAAATATCCAAGGGGTACAGGATATATCTGAGACTCTGGTGAGGGAACTGGGGGAAGTTGTGCTAATAAATCTCCCACAATCTCAGAGTTATCAAAGTTAAGGACAATGCAATCCCTGTTACTAGTTTTCGGTGATTGGCCTACCCAAGGTGTTCTCCTAGCCATAATCAGATGGTGTTGGATATAGTGCCCTATCCTAACGTGCTTGGTTAACCAGTGCTGAGCTTTATTCATAAGCTGCAAAGTGAATTCTTGTAGTGTCAAGTTTAAGGGATGGGGCATTTACCAATATTAGGACAAAAGGATAGGCAGCCGTGGGAGATGTAAAGCCTGATGAACAGCACCCACCAGTGCTGAAAAATAGGGGCCAGGAGTTGCTCACTAATCAGGTAATTCCTTTCTCCCTGCACAGATCTAGTATCTGTCCCCTCCGAGATTTTTGGCTGGTAGGAAAACTAGCCTCAGATGTAGCTTGAGCCCCTAAACATTCAATAACAGCCCCAGCTGAGGCATTTGTGTCCTGTCCCCTGGGCAGTGCCACAAGGGTAGGGTAGCCTTTTACTGGTATATAACCCTTGTTTTCCCGGTTTCTCTTATTGGGTTCAGATAAAGTCACTGGTATATTTGAGATGGGGTTATGTAATGAATGATTTAGTTTTGCATTAACCTCGAAATTTCTCAAGACAAGTGAGCCATTTTCCATCATCTTTTGAATCTTGGACTCAATAGAGTCTAGCCGTAGCCTTTTGGGTTGTAAAATTAAAATCAATTTGTCCAGTAAAGTATTCTTTTGGAGGGCTTCTTTTCCTTTTACCAACTGTATCTTGACATGAGGGGGTTAAGTCTCTACCTGTGGTGTATAAGGGGGTAACTGAGTCTCCATGAGATATACTAGGAATTTCCCCGGCTCTTTTTCCACCTTGATTCCTTTGTGTGGTACTATCAATAGAGTCACTCGATATATTTACACTGGACAAAGTTCCTCCATCACCAAGGGATAGCCTTCTTTCAGTCTTTGGAGATGACAGTAGTACCTTTAACCAAAAAGAATCAAGTTTAGTCATAATTACCCCTTCGAAGTCTGCAAAGTTAGCCTTCTTTTTCACAATTAAGGAGCCTTTCCGACAACAAAAATGCCCTCAGAAACCAAATGTTAGAGGGGGGGCCAGCCCAGCCTCCTCCGATGAGCGGGGACGCCGTCTTCAATTTCAGCGCCTCCTGGCACGGAGCAGGCGTCACTAGGGACCAGGGAGTCTGGGAGCTAAAGTCCTCCCCTGGCCTGGCCCCTTTCGTTAATACTGTGGGCTCTCAATGCCGTGGGGATGCAGTCTTCAATTTCAGCACCTTCTGGCACGAAGCAGAACAGGGGTATTTCCACATGGAAGACCGGTGACACATGGTGCCGCTGAACTGGTACTACGCAAGGTTTATTTAGGTCACCAACGTATGCACTTGGCTGTGGACCCTAGCTCACTGCTACCTCTGCCCTACACTGTGGGCGGCCGCCGACAAATGGTACCACTAACTGTCTTCAACACAAGCCGTTCCCACATGTTGAACTGTGTCCTGAATCCTGAATGGCAGTGACCCCAACTTCTTGCCAGCGATCACAGCACCAGACTCCCTTCGATTAGTGTGGCATATTTGCATATCGAAGTCATCAATGTGGAAAGTATTTCCGACGAAAGATAACGCAAAAGATACATTTTACACAAACTGTCGATTTCCCTTTCCACGTCAAGTAATTTCCAAAGGAAGAGTGAACAGTTTTATGTCAGCAATGAGACATACCATCCCTCGAAAATCACCCAAAAATTCTTATAATTTAAAAAGAACAGAAGCATCGAAGTACAATAATGATTACAATACGGAGATTTTGAAGATGTGAAATGCAAATATGAACATACAATGATGCACATAACTCAATTGCTGTTTCTCACTATGTCACGTCATATATTACCAACTCTGAGAAGACAGAATTCAAAGAAATGTGGAAAGAAATTTCACAGGAGAAGACACTTAGGAAAAAAATGTACAGCTTCAGTTTGAAAATACTTTCACATCGAGAAATTGGATCCTACCAATGTTCGGATTGAGAGACATCTGCAAGTTTATATTCAAAGTCAACAGGAACCATCTGGATAAGTCTAGGTTTTCCTGCGGCACGAAATCGAGTTTTAATATAAATGTTATAAAACAAATTTGTGATGATATAGACTTACGTTTCTTTGCTAGTCAAGAGAACTGTACAGAAAATAACAGTTGGATATGTCTAGGTGTTGATCAACAAATGGAAGATAATACTGTTCTGAAGTCTGAAAAAGAAAAAACAAAGTTTAAAGTAGTTTCTGGTGAAAATTCCAACTATGTTTATATTTATTGCCGACGTACTCATTTTAAAATTCAAACTAGGAATGTAGATGTACTACCACTAACACTGTTCAACACCAGTCGATCCCACATGTGTAACTGTGTCCTGAGTCCTGAATGGCAGTGACCCCAAATCCGTACCACCACACTCCCTTTGATCAGTGAGGGGTATTTCCATATGCAACTACAGACTCCAGTAGGCAAGTAAGTATCACAGTTCTACACCCTATATTATCATTTTACTATCCTTGCTTCAAGAACTTTTTTTATATCAGTTGTAGCTTTACTACAATGACCAAATTAATCTTCAAATGAAAACTAAAATGGAATAGCAGTCTACACTGCAGGCAGTACAGCTCGCAATTCCATTTTTAAATGCTAATTTCTAACAACAAGATTGTACTCAGAAAATACAACACTTCGTCTGTGTATTCTATACTTATTTCATCTTTTCATCATATGCCTACACTGCACTCACTAGGGCTCCCAATGCAATTTTTTTCTTCATTTATTAACTACAGAGTCCACTAGGCAAGTAACTATTACAAGCCTTAAATCTACATAATATCCTTTTAGTATCCTTTCTACTTGAACATTTTTTATATCAGGTATACCTATAGTACAATCACCAAATTCATTTTCAAGTACAAACAAACACTCAGCAGTCTACACTGCGGGCAGCAGACCTCGTAATTTGAATTTTGGACACGTGGTGCCAACTAACACTGTCCAACACAAGCCGATCCCACATGTGTAACTGTGTCCTGAGTCCTGAATGGCAGTGACCCCAAGTCAATGGCAGCCACCACAGCAGCAAACTCTCTTTGATCAGTTAGACATATTTCCATATGCAGTGACCCAAAACTTCATGGCAGCGACCACACCACCACACTCCCTTCGATTAGTGAGTAGTATTTTCATATTGAAGGCTGGCGACAAGTGGTGCCACTGAACCTGCACTACGCAGGCCGGTGAGGCCACCAACGTATGTACATGGCTGTGGGCCCTTGCTCACCACTACCTCTGGCCTACACTACGATCAGCAGGCCTCACAATTCAGATAGAGTTGTGATTCCACATGATGCAGTCCTATAGCCAAGACACACTGCTCCCAGTGCGGCCTATCCACCCAAGCATCATCATAGGCTCATACACTCTCAATACTTCTGGTGCCACTAACCCTCTTTTACAGAAGCCGATCCCACATGTGTAACTGTGTCCTGAGTCCTGCATAGCAGTGAGCCCAAGTCCGAGGCAGCAACCACACAACATACTCCCTTCGATTTGTGAGGCATATTTCAATATGCAAGGCCGGCGACACCTAGTCCCACTAACCCTCTTTAACACAAGCCGATCCCACATGTGTAACTGTGTCCTGAGTCCTGAATGGCAGTCACCCCAAGTCCATGGCAGTGACCACAGCACCAGACTCCCTCTGATCAGTGAGGCATATTTCCATATGCAAGGCCAACAGCACGTTGTGCCACTAACCCTCTTTAACACAAACCGATCCCACATGTGTAACTGTGTCCTGAATCCTGAATCGCAGTCACCCTAACTTCATGCCAGCGACCACAGCATCAGACTCCCTTCAGTCTTATTTGTTGTTCTTTTATTTAAATAATTTTTTTAATATGTAAATCTATACATGTCTCAGACTCTTCTTTGTCCAACCGCACAGGGACACTTCCGGGCCCAAGAAGGTTGTTGGGGGCATGATGGTAATGTGGGAAGAGGGTGCGTTACCTGCTGATGTGGGAGAGGCAGCGTCAAAGGGGGTATCTGTCACAAAAGAACGTCGATATGTTTTCACAAATACCTCGGACAAATGCCAGCTGATGGACTGAATCACAAAATGATTTTTCAATACTTATGTAGTGTGAGTTATGAACAGTTCACACCCAGGCTCGCAGAGGGACAACTGCGTCCCATCCACTCTACTCACAGATGCAGTACTATGAGCCCTCCGCGCCATTGTAGCTATCCCTGCCCTGTTCCGTCGTACACCACACCACATCACGCCACTCAGATTATGTTCCGATGATGGCCCCACATAGCTACCTGTCGCAGGCGTACTCGCTGTTGGTGTGCAGGTCAGTGGTCTAGTTCTCCACATCTCCCACCCACTCCCTGAGGGCAGGTTTGCACACACTCCACACCCGTCCGGCACATGCGTCACAGGCCAAATATAATAGATCAACAACGTCACATCCTTTATTGCCGGTGCTGACTAGATGCCGGACGCTTCACGTGTCTCAACCACAAAGAGTCTTTCAAAACTTGCGCAGAAGGTTACTCGCACCCTAATCTGTATAGCCCTCAGGCACCTCCCACCCCCTTGGTGCGGACTTCAGATGCACAAGTTTAGTTCCACCCAAAGCTCATTTGGCCATCAGGGGCCTACCACCAAGTGGCACGAACTTAACTTCCACTGGCTTAGCGGCCCCAAAAGCTGATGTGGTCTCCGCCATTGATGACTCAGGACTCAGCGACATGTATGAGATCTACCGCGCCGTGGAGAAGATGATGTGGTCTCCGCCATTCATGACTCAGGGCTCAGCGACATCTGTGCGATCCGCCAAGCACCTGATATGGTCTCCGCCATTCATTACTCAGGACTCAGAGACATATCTGGGATGAGTTTTGACGGGCAGTGGAGTGCCCACTGCTGCACACTCCGGTGGCACCAGGTAATTATTTGCTCATGGATGCGCAGGGGCGGCAGTGTCTCTCTCTCTTTCTCTCTCTCTCTCTCTCTCCCTCTCTCTCTCTCTCCCTCTGTCTCTCTCTCTCTCTCTTTCTCTATCTCTTCCTTCTTTTCCTTCTATCTCTCTAACTCTCTCTCTTCCTTCTCCTTATTTTTTCCTTCTTTTTCTCTATGTCTCTCTCCTTTGATATGCACATTATACACGTCCTTTTTTTGTGCTTTATTTTCCAGGCTCTGTCGTCCACATCCATGGTCCCCACAGCAGTGTTCCACCTTGTTTTTTTATATTTTTGGGATACATTTTGCTTATTACTTTATCGTTGATATATGTTAATAAAAAAATAAAGTTTGAAAAAAAAATTAATTAAGGTTCTGGTTGTTTTCTTAACTGCTGTGTAACTCTTTCTTGTTCTTATTACTGTTATTTGATGAAGTCCACCATGGTCTTAAATTTTGGAGGACTTATCGTGGGAATACTGGTGATGTCTGCAGTTTCCACCAACTTCTGAATAGTGTGTTAGATTTATCTCAACTTTACTTCCATTAAAGTGCTGATAATGAAATGCAGACTAGCCGTTCCCGTGCAAAAAGACATGAGGTGCACCTTTGCGATTTATTCTAAATACTAAAATCCTGTATTGAATTGCACTGACTTAGTGGTTGCACTCACAGTGTACACACAAAATCATTTACAAAAACTCATTGTATTTATATTGATTGGGAATCGGGCGTCAGGTGCTGGATCTTGACGAGATACACTGCCCAGTTTGTATATTGTCCTGCACACGCAAAAAATCACATCACAACTTTCACACCAACTGCAATGCGAAACAAATTCCGGCGATAAGCCACGTTAGCACCAGGGATTTTACACCTGCTTTGTGATGGTGTTAAGCAGGACGACTACCTGCACCATGAATGAGAACATAGCCAAGAGCCACACCAGAACACCCACAGGTGCCATGATACAGATATAAAGTAACAACAGAAGAGGAAGGGTAATAACACGACTAGTCCCCTCAAGGGAAAGGTTACAAACCAACGAAGTCAGTGTAGTGTCAACAAGGCACTAACCATCCAAAAGGCACGGGTCTCCAGAGTCAGAACCTACCCAATATGTTACAGGGAGGAAAACAGACCTAAGGAGGTAATACAAGTTATGTATGAAAAGCCCTCACTCACCAACCTGGTTGGTGACATGCTTCATCATCGGGCTCCACCGGGTATGGCCGAATGCCATCCCAGTGTGCTGCAACGCCAGGTTACTGCGGAGCGGGATTGTGTGTGGTGACAGTGAATTTAAAATTCCCAATTGAGTCAAAAAAATAATTTAATAGTTTTGCTAATTGGAAAATTAAAAAATAAAAAGGAGTGAGGGTCAAAAAATAACAGACCGGGTTCACTCCATGGCGGTCAACATGTTTCTGCCTTTATGTGTGTTCGACAGGCTTTCATCAGGACCAGAGTGGGGGTGTGGGAGCCCCGGTGGTATGAACGCGCTAAGGTTCACCCTACCGTGGGCTGCTGTGTGAAAAAATATATATAAACACAGTTCAAAATCCGCCAAGAGATATGATGGTGGAGAGAAACGAGTTTACTCTATAATGAAAAAAAGAGACATACATACACAAGACAAAACATAAAAAAATCGTAAATGTGCGTGGTCATTTCATTATAAAGCGCCACAGTTACAGGCTCAAACATAGTGCATGGATGGGGCTGTGCCAATAATCAGTACCTCAGGTGCAAAATAGATGTGCTGTCCGTGCACCTAGAATTAGCCAGATACTGGTGTCAGGGAAGTAAAACAAGACTTCGCCTGAATAGCGTGACTAAAACTGTATACCGAAATGAACGTGGAGTCTCGATGCTACGTGAGAGTCTAGAACTAAGGAGGGCCGGGAAACTAATGAACGCGGCCCGTGTAGCATTCCTGGGAAGTAGAAATGCCAGGGGGAGTAGAAAGGTTCTTACTGTGAGGCAAGACCGTTCGTCGCCTCAGGGATCCCGGGGTGAAGGTGCGAGCAAATATGGCACACCCTGGAAGGGAAAAGAAAGGGAAAACGGCCACGGGCGGCTAGGTAACAAACACACAAGCCGAAAAGCACTGCAAACCTTACCATAAGGATACAGGAGGCCGAAGGTACACTTACGCCCTCGCTGCTCGGCACCCGTTCGGAACCTGCAATGCCTCAAGCCACCGGGTCCAGGAAGTAAAGAGACCTGAAGCGAGGCACATATAAGCAAAGAAAGGAGGGCCTCGACGGGTCGGAGAGGAAAAGGAAGCCCATCAGTGATAGGGCAAAACCTCCAATGCTGTGCGGTGATTGGTTGAGCCACAGCCAATAGGATGTGTAGAAAGAAAGAGGCTCGTCCGCTGTTTTCCTTTGACAGTTCGTCAATGAAAACTTTATGCGGTACCTAGAGAGTGATCATTTTACACGCTGGCATCACTAGGAACGTGTGCCTGGGTGGAAGGGCTCTAGATGCAGAATAAGCAGACGGTTTAGGCTGTGAAACAAAAGCTAAGAGGTTCACTCAGAGGGAAATGCCAATGTAAATACAGGAGACAAAGTGTGCAGGAAACGCTGCATGTAATGAACCCCCAATTGTCGGCCTTCGCTGGTCGGGTAAAGGGGTCCAGCACAAATCGGTACAAACAAGGACTATGTACTAGGTGGAAATGTTGTAAAACCACACAAAGTGACCCTATAAGGTCCAGCCGAATTGGTGCAGAGGTCTCAGTGGGCTAGAGGTACCATATAGGCAAATGCAAACGTAAGTGCATGCTTACAGTATGTTGACCCAGGGTATATTATCGTTAAGACCCACGAGGTTGGTACCCAGACGGTACACCCATCTTTGTTCCTTCTCGAAAAGGATTTTTTGAGTGTTTCTGCGTGTTGTAATTTCTTCAATTATCGTCCAGTGTAGGTCATTAGTGGTATGGTTAGCAGACAGGAAATGTTCACTAAGTTTAGTAGTGACTCTTTTACACCTAATGTTGCTCCGATGTTCGCAAATACGGAGTTTCACTTTCCTAGTGGTCATCCCTACATAGCGTAGACCACAAGGACAAGTGATTAGGTAGATGACATTCGGCGTGTTGCAGTTGGTGTGGCCATTTTGGGTCCAAACCTTGCCTGGTTCCAGATTAAGACTGGTAGTGTGAGAAGTCAGGTGGCATATACTGCAATCTGAGCAAGGAAAATGGCCCGTGATCTTAGGAAGACCCCATGCTTCTGTGATGGATCTTTGAGCAGTGTTAGGTTGAATGATGGGGCGTGTCTGTACCAGGCTGTTCCGCAGGCTCTGAGCTCGTTTGAAGGAGAACAAAGGTTTTTCCCATCTCCGGTTATTGCTGTTGATGATACGCCAATGTTTCATGACGACTTTCCGCATGGCATTGGACAGGGTGCTGTAAGTAGTGACGCATGTGAGTGGTATGGACATGACGTCTTTAACAGAGTCCTCCAGAAGGACTTCTCTGGGTTGGTTTCTGGCCCGTTTATAACTCCTGGAAAGGAGGGGGAGAGGATACCCTCTAGCTGTCATTTTAGAAGTAAGGTCACTGGATTGGGCCTTGAAATCTACCAGGGAGGTGCAATTTCGCCGAAGACGGAGGAATTGCCCGTAAGGCAGATTCTCCCTCAGTGCACGGGGGTGAAAGCTTGTGAACTCAAGAAGGTTATTTTTGGAGGTAGGCTTGTAGTGTGTCCTGGTGTGAAGGGATCCATGTTTCTTGGTGATCAGAACATCAAGGAATACGACTTCATGAAAGTCATAAGTGTACGTGAATCTCAAATTTGGATCTAAGGTGTTGACCCACTGGAAGAAGGTTTCAAGGGCGTTGGTATCACCGTGCCAAATGAGGAGCACGTCATCTATATAGTGTCTCCATAGGCCTATGGAGGGTAGATGAGGATTGGTATCAGGGAGAATGAACTTCTGTTCGAAATCGTACATATATAATCCCGCTACACTAGGAGCAAAGGTACTCCCCATGGAAGTACCCGTGGATTGCAGATATAGGTGTCCCTGATATTCAAAAAAGTTCCTTTTCAAAGCCAGAGTGGCACATTGGATAATAAAGTTCTTAGAAGTCCTATACTCCCAAGGATGGGAATTGAGAGATTCCCCCAGGACCCGGATGGTCTCATCCTGGGGGATGCTGGTGTATAAGCTCTCAATATCCAGTGTGACCAAGATTGTGTTCTCTGAACATTGAATACTGTTCAATAGTTTGAGCAGGTCCTTGGTATCTTTAAGATACGTGGATGATTGTTGGACCAGAGGCTTAAGGAAATGGTCGCAGAACCGTGATAATGGTTCCAGGAGGGAGCCAATCCCCGACACAATCGGGCGCCCAGGGGGAGGGAGACTGCCCTTGTGAATTTTGGGGAGTGTATAGAAATATGGAATAGTACCTTTGCTCTCGGTAAGGAATCGTGCTTCTGGTCTGGTGATGGTGCCTTCAGTGAGTGCTTCTTCGACTATCCTCTCGATCTGGATTTTAAGATCATTAGAGGGGTCATTGGGAAGTGGTGTATAGTTCTTGCGATCACTGAGGAGTCTACGGCACTCATGATCGTAATCAGCAGTATTCATTAGGACCACTGCTCCGCCCTTGTCTGCCGGTTTGATGGTGAGATTCGGATCCTGTCGTAAAGAGTTGATGGCTCTGAATTCATCGGCTCTGAGATTTTTGAAAATGGGGGGAAAGTCCATTTTCTCAATCTCAGTAAACACAGCACGTTCAAAAGTAACAATCTCCACTGGTATAGTGTGTGGGGGGGGTGTGAACGTTGACTTGGGTCGTAGAGGTGTGTCACCTACTTCAGAGTCTGCTACCTCTGAAGAATGTTCCTCAAAAAAGGCTTTCAGTTTCAATTTTCTAAAGAAAGCCGAGAGTTCACAATGGTGGCGGAATTTGTCGGGACGGGCTGACGGAACAAAACCCAATCCTTTTTCCAATATTGTCATCTCATGGGTAGTTAGTATCTTGTCAGATAAGTTGACAATTAGGCTGTCGAGGTGCTCGGGCCTGCGATCGCTTGATCCTGTAGTTGTTTGCTCCGGGTGTGGTTGTCCACCGGGTCGTCTTGTATCCAGTGGACCCTTTGATTGGGCCCTCTCCGCCGACCTTTGCCCCTTTGGCCTCTCTCTAAAAAAGGAGGCTGTGTAAAGTGGTTTTGTGGATACATCGGGCCGTGTACGCAGGGTTCCAACCCATTTGTGGATTGAATGGGTAATGGAACTGCATCGGATGTGTCCCCATGATACCTTGTTGGGGAGGGAAGTTCAGCCAAGGGGATTGATTGAAAGGGGGGCGTGTTCTACCCCTTTGTCTACCTCTTCTCGCCTATCTGAAACTATTATTGCTCGAGCCGCTACTATTTGACGACTCATCATCAGAGCCATAAGTGTAGGTCTCGGTTTTACGCAATGCCACGAAAGAGGGGTCTGCGTAAGGGTAGATCTTGTTAAATTCAAACTTTTTAAGATCTTTTTGAAATTGGTTCACCTTGCTTTGGGTTAGATTTTCCTTATATTCATTAATGTCTTTGTTAAGTTCATCCAGCCGTTTTTTGAACCCCGTTAAGGTGGCCTTGAATTGTGTCTCTGTTTGAGTGATCTCAATCATGATTGCCTCTGATAGTCGTACTGCTGTTTTTATGATCAAGACGAGCCAGTCTCGAGTGCAGTGCCATGCAATCATGGCCCATTCTTTTCTAAAGGTGGCATCCTCGAGGAAGATGCGGGGCCTACTAGTTACCAATGCGCCCCGCATCTTCCTCGAGGATGCCACCTTTAGAAAAGAATGGGCCATGATTGCATGGCACTGCACTCGAGACTGGCTCGTCTTGATCATAAAAACAGCAGTACGACTATCAGAGGCAATCATGATTGAGATCACTCAAACAGAGACACAATTCAAGGCCACCTTAACGGGGTTCAAAAAACGGCTGGATGAACTTAACAAAGACATTAATGAATATAAGGAAAATCTAACCCAAAGCAAGGTGAACCAATTTCAAAAAGATCTTAAAAAGTTTGAATTTAACAAGATCTACCCTTACGCAGACCCCTCTTTCGTGGCATTGCGTAAAACCGAGACCTACACTTATGGCTCTGATGATGAGTCGTCAAATAGTAGCGGCTCGAGCAATAATAGTTTCAGATAGGCGAGAAGAGGTAGACAAAGGGGTAGAACACGCCCCCCTTTCAATCAATCCCCTTGGCTGAACTTCCCTCCCCAACAAGGTATCATGGGGACACATCCGATGCAGTTCCATTACCCATTCAATCCACAAATGGGTTGGAACCCTGCGTACACGGCCCGATGTATCCACAAAACCACTTTACACAGCCTCCTTTTTTAGAGAGAGGCCAAAGGGGCAAAGGTCGGCGGAGAGGGCCCAATCAAAGGGTCCACTGGATACAAGACGACCCGGTGGGCAACCACACCCGGAGCAAACAACTACAGGATCAAGCGATCGCAGGCCCGAGCACCTCGACAGCCTAATTGTCAACTTATCTGACAAGATACTAACTACCCATGAGATGACAATATTGGAAAAAGGATTGGGTTTTGTTCCGTCAGCCCGTCCCGACAAATTCCGCCACCATTGTGAACTCTCGGCTTTCTTTAGAAAATTGAAACTGAAAGCCTTTTTTGAGGAACATTCTTCAGAGGTAGCAGACTCTGAAGTAGGTGACACACCTCTACGACCCAAGTCAACGTTCACACCCCCCCCACACACTATACCAGTGGAGATTGTTACTTTTGAACGTGCTGTGTTTACTGAGATTGAGAAAATGGACTTTCCCCCCATTTTCAAAAATCTCAGAGCCGATGAATTCAGAGCCATCAACTCTTTACGACAGGATCCGAATCTCACCATCAAACCGGCAGACAAGGGCGGAGCAGTGGTCCTAATGAATACTGCTGATTACGATCATGAGTGCCGTAGACTCCTCAGTGATCGCAAGAACTATACACCACTTCCCAATGACCCCTCTAATGATCTTAAAATCCAGATCGAGAGGATAGTCGAAGAAGCACTCACTGAAGGCACCATCACCAGACCAGAAGCACGATTCCTTACCGAGAGCAAAGGTACTATTCCATATTTCTATACACTCCCCAAAATTCACAAGGGCAGTCTCCCTCCCCCTGGGCGCCCGATTGTGTCGGGGATTGGCTCCCTCCTGGAACCATTATCACGGTTCTGCGACCATTTCCTTAAGCCTCTGGTCCAACAATCATCCACGTATCTTAAAGATACCAAGGACCTGCTCAAACTATTGAACAGTATTCAATGTTCAGAGAACACAATCTTGGTCACACTGGATATTGAGAGCTTATACACCAGCATCCCCCAGGATGAGACCATCCGGGTCCTGGGGGAATCTCTCAATTCCCATCCTTGGGAGTATAGGACTTCTAAGAACTTTATTATCCAATGTGCCACTCTGGCTTTGAAAAGGAACTTTTTTGAATATCAGGGACACCTATATCTGCAATCCACGGGTACTTCCATGGGGAGTACCTTTGCTCCTAGTGTAGCGGGATTATATATGTACGATTTCGAACAGAAGTTCATTCTCCCTGATACCAATCCTCATCTACCCTCCATAGGCCTATGGAGACACTATATAGATGACGTGCTCCTCATTTGGCACGGTGATACCAACGCCCTTGAAACCTTCTTCCAGTGGGTCAACACCTTAGATCCAAATTTGAGATTCACGTACACTTATGACTTTCATGAAGTCGTATTCCTTGATGTTCTGATCACCAAGAAACATGGATCCCTTCACACCAGGACACACTACAAGCCTACCTCCAAAAATAACCTTCTTGAGTTCACAAGCTTTCACCCCCGTGCACTGAGGGAGAATCTGCCTTACGGGCAATTCCTCCGTCTTCGGCGAAATTGCACCTCCCTGGTAGATTTCAAGGCCCAATCCAGTGACCTTACTTCTAAAATGACAGCTAGAGGGTATCCTCTCCCCCTCCTTTCCAGGAGTTATAAACGGGCCAGAAACCAACCCAGAGAAGTCCTTCTGGAGGACTCTGTTAAAGACGTCATGTCCATACCACTCACATGCGTCACTACTTACAGCACCCTGTCCAATGCCATGTGGAAAGTCGTCATGAAACATTGGCGTATCATCAACAGCAATAACCGGAGATGGGAAAAACCTTTGTTCTCCTTCAAACGAGCTCAGAGCCTGCGGAACAGCCTGGTACAGACACGCCCCATCATTCAACCTAACACTGCTCAAAGATCCATCACAGAAGCATGGGGTCTTCCTAAGATCACGGGCCATTTTCCTTGCTCAGATTGCAGTATATGCCACCTGACTTCTCACACTACCAGTCTTAATCTGGAACCAGGCAAGGTTTGGACCCAAAATGGCCACACCAACTGCAACACGCCGAATGTCATCTACCTAATCACTTGTCCTTGTGGTCTACGCTATGTAGGGATGACCACTAGGAAAGTGAAACTCCGTATTTGCGAACATCGGAGCAACATTAGGTGTAAAAGAGTCACTACTAAACTTAGTGAACATTTCCTGTCTGCTAACCATACCACTAATGACCTACACTGGACGATAATTGAAGAAATTACAACACGCAGAAACACTCAAAAAATCCTTTTCGAGAAGGAACAAAGATGGGTGTACCGTCTGGGTACCAACCTCGTGGGTCTTAACGATAATATACCCTGGGTCAACATACTGTAAGCATGCACTTACGTTTGCATTTGCCTATATGGTACCTCTAGCCCACTGAGACCTCTGCACCAATTCGGCTGGACCTTATAGGGTCACTTTGTGTGGTTTTACAACATTTCCACCTAGTACATAGTCCTTGTTTGTACCGATTTGTGCTGGACCCCTTTACCCGACCAGCGAAGGCCGACAATTGGGGGTTCATTACATGCAGCGTTTCCTGCACACTTTGTCTCCCGTATTTACATTGGCATTTCCCTCTGAGTGAACCTCTTAGCTTTTGTTTCACAGCCTAAACCGTCTGCTTATTCTGCATCTAGAGCCCTTCCACCCAGGCACACGTTCCTAGTGATGCCAGCGTGTAAAATGATCACTCTCTAGGTACCGCATAAAGTTTTCATTGACGAACTGTCAAAGGAAAACAGCGGACGAGCCTCTTTCTTTCTACACATCCTATTGGCTGTGGCTCAACCAATCACCGCACAGCATTGGAGGTTTTGCCCTATCACTGATGGGCTTCCTTTTCCTCTCCGACCCGTCGAGGCCCTCCTTTCTTTGCTTATATGTGCCTCGCTTCAGGTCTCTTTACTTCCTGGACCCGGTGGCT
This sequence comes from Triturus cristatus, assembly GCF_964204655.1. NCBI lineage: Eukaryota > Metazoa > Chordata > Amphibia > Caudata > Salamandridae > Triturus > Triturus cristatus. Next base: position 135,542,568 of record NC_140589.1, on the reverse strand, counting down.
TGAGGCATTGCAGGTTCCGAACGGGTGCCGAGCAGCGAGGGCGTAAGTGTACCTTCGGCCTCCTGTATCCTTATGGTAAGGTTTGCAGTGCTTTTCGGCTTGTGTGTTTGTTACCTAGCCGCCCGTGGCCGTTTTCCCTTTCTTTTCCCTTCCAGGGTGTGCCATATTTGCTCGCACCTTCACCCCGGGATCCCTGAGGCGACAAACGGTCTTGCCTCACAGTAAGAACCTTTCTACTCCCCCTGGCATTTCTACTTCCCAGGAATGCTACACGGGCCGCGTTCATTAGTTTCCCGGCCCTCGTTAGTTCTAGACTCTCACGTAGCATCGAGACTCCACGTTCATTTCGGTATACAGTTTTAGTCACGCTATTCAGGCGAAGTCTTGTTTTACTTCCCTGACACCAGTATCTGGCTAATTCTAGGTGCACGGACAGCACATCTATTTTGCACCTGAGGTACTGATTATTGGCACAGCCCCATCCATGCACTATGTTTGAGCCTGTAACTGTGGCGCTTTATAATGAAATGACCAAGCACATTTACGATTCTTTTATGTTTTGTCTTGTGTATGTATGTCTCTTTTTTTCATTATAGAGTAAACTCGTTTCTCTCCACCATCATATCTCTTGGCGGATTTTGAACTGTGTTTATATATATTTTTTCACACAGCAGCCCACGGTAGGGTGAACCTTAGCGCGTTCATACCACCGGGGCTCCCACACCCCCACTCTGGTCCTGATGAAAGCCTGTCGAACACACATAAAGGCAGAAACATGTTGACCGCCATGGAGTGAACCCGGTCTGTTATTTTTTGACCCTCACTCCTTTTTATTTTTTAATTTTCCAATTAGCAAAACTATTAAATTATTTTTTTGACTCAATTGGGAATTTTAAATTCACTGTCACCACACACAATCCCGCTCCGCAGTAACCTGGCGTTGCAGCACACTGGGATGGCATTCGGCCATACCCGGTGGAGCCCGATGATGAAGCATGTCACCAACCAGGTTGGTGAGTGAGGGCTTTTCATACATAACTTGTATTACCTCCTTAGGTCTGTTTTCCTCCCTGTAACATATTGGGTAGGTTCTGACTCTGGAGACCCGTGCCTTTTGGATGGTTAGTGCCTTGTTGACACTACACTGACTTCGTTGGTTTGTAATGATACAGATATACCCATGAGGGCCACAAGACTCTTTGGAACAACTCCGGGACCGCCAACGCCCCCAAACCCACATCTGAGCAAGTGTGTCCCTCTGGACATTGTGTTAGCATGATAGGCACCAGCCCTGCAATATCAGAGTGTGCTATCACCTCAGCCTTGGCAGTGAGCCTGGATATGTAGCTACGCATGAATCCTCTTGCATGCCCAACCGGCGTGTGCTGGTCCGGGGTACACAGGTCAGCTCAGGGGTATGCCTATCCGACAACAGGAACAGGTTGTCTTGGACATCTCCATGTACAGGAAGTGCGGTAAGTGTGTCTCTGTGTTCTGGTGTGGCCTGCCACAAGGGCCGCAGCAGTCAATGTTGTAAAGTGGCATGCACCACCTCCAAACGGCACTGTGATGGTGTAGTTGGAATGCAGCAGCACATGCGAAAATAGGCATTACAATGGTGTGCCGTACGAGTGCTTGAGATACAACAGTGCACCGTACAAAAGTGTGGGAGCTCGTGGGAGGGAGGAGCAGCTGATTGCAACGTAACAGATAGTGAACTCGCCCATTTGCCAGCCACCTGCTAGGATCTCATCCATGATAACCACGGTCCCACACATCCTCTATGAATGCAGAGTGGTTTTCACTTCTATGCTCGTAGTTGTGTGACTTGTTGGTGTATTTCATTTTGGCCATTGTTTGTCTATACTTGTGCTATACTTAATTGTGCATGTCTGCCATTCTGCCCATCTCCCCCCATTCCCCAACTCCCTCTTCCTGGTGCTGTTCTGTCTATAATTCTGTTGCTCCACACATAAATACATATAAAGAACAAATTAGAATAGTTCCTTGATTCTTTTAGGTTTCAAAAATTCTCTCTCTTGGTTTCTTTTTAATTTTCCATATAAACAGTTTTTTTTAATATTCAACAACACATAGAAGTCAGAAGTGCAACGTATTCTATCAACACTTTCTAGAACATTCTACAACACGTGCAGGTTAAAAGTTCATCAATCTTTTTAAACGTAACCATATTTTTTTGCCATATTTTTGCGAATATTTAACGTCACGTGCAGGTTAAAAGTTCACGATTGCTTTAAGTTCGAACAGTGCCTTCCAAATGCAAGTAGCAGGTGTGGTTGAGTTGACAACTTTTATCCTATGATATGTACTCCACATTGAAACTGCTTTTTCTTAACCAATCACAAAGAAGCTTTTCCACAAAACGAATGTGCACCCTACATTTGAGATGTCATCAGTGATGTCACTGACCATGTCATGAATGATGTAATATGTGACATCATCAGCATTGGATTGCAGGCGCGCGAGATGTAGTTAGTACAACTAACTATATCGAAGGAATTTCAATGGTTTTGTTCGAGTGAAATGTCCAGCTAACTATAACACCCCTAAAACCTATTGTTTTTTAAATGCTAATTCCTAACTATATCAGGCCTGAAACCTATGGTTTTTTCAGTGAATTTCAAAGGTTTTTTAAATGCTAATTCCTAACTATATCAGGCCTGAAACCTATGGTTTATTCAGTGAATGTCAAAGGTTTTGTAAATGACAATTTTTTAATGTATTAATTGTTATACTGATTTTTTTGATACTGATTTACTACATTTTTTAAACTATTTATTTTAGATTTTTTTTAATTACATTATAATTACATTATACATTACAATACAAAATATACTTTCTCAGAATGAATTACTTTAGTTTAAATACTTTGCAAATAGGCAATAGATTTTTAAGTACAGTAGTTACAGTTGTTGCAACGGGCAACACAATTTCAAACACAATGCAACATTGAGCTCAATGTGAATTTCTAGTCAAATGCAATTAGTTACTTTATGGATTACTTTTCTAACCACAGAACTGGATCCTAGATTCAGTCCTGTAAACAGTTGAGTAAAAGCATTTTGGTTACAGTAGTGATTTTTAAGGAATATTATTGTATTTTAAAAGTTGACAGAAATTTTTTCACATAGAATAACCAATGTTATCCTATGGCAGAAAATTCACTTAGCAGGTAAGTAGTGTTATCGTTACTTTTTCTTACTCAGTGGTGGAGCCTGGATCCAGCACTGGTGAATCTCCTGTAAACAGTTGAAAGAATGTGTTTAAGTCATACAGATGATTTTTTAGGAATATTTTTAGTTTGTGAAAATAGACAGAAACTTTTCTGCTGAAAACCACACAATGGATTCCAATGGAAGGAAATACAAGTTACTGGTAAGTACGCTTAGAATTACTTTCCAGGGTCAGTGCTGGGCTAAAAGATGTAGCACTGGGTTATCTCCTGATAACAGGTGAGTAAATCGGAATTCGTAGTTCGGCTGATTTTAGAGGAATATTTGTACAATGGTGAAGGAAGGGGCCGGGGCCTGAGGTGACGTGTGCAAACATGCCCTGTGGCACGTTTTAAGTTGGGAATTAATTCCTCATCAATCCTGTGGTCCCATGGGGGCCAAATAGCCCACCAGGTACCTCCAGGATGCGCCAGGGAGCTGCGTTGCAGAGAAGTGTAATGAGGCGACTCCCCTTTTTACAACACCCTGCAATGCAGCTCCGTGGCGCTTACTGGAGGTACCTGGTGGGCTAGTTGGCCCCTAGGGGACCTCTGGATTGAAGAGGAATTAATTCCCCAACTTAAAACGCGCCACGGGGCGTGTTTGCACACATATCCCCTCAGGCCCCACCCCCTACCTTCACCATGGTGCAAACGCACCCCGTGGCGTGTTTTAAGTTGGGGGATTAAGTCCCCTTGAATCCTGAAGTCCCCTGGCAGCCAACTATCCCACCGGGGACCTCCCGCTACCGCCCTGCCATTGCAAACAGCAGTGTCCCACGGGGTGGGCACCCCGGGACACTGCAGGAGCCGGCCCTGGGGGGGTGGCGGTCCCCAGGGCCTATACAAGACTCCAGGAGGGGGGCCGCACGGCCCCCTCCCACATTGTGAAGTTGCCCCGGGGGTGGCGGTCCCAGGGGCTGGGGGGGCCTGAGAGCCCCCCTACACCAAATGTATTAAAGCCCCGGGGGTGGCGGTCCCTGGGGCTGGGGGGGCCTGAAAGCCCCCCACCCATTTTAAAGAAACCCCGGGGGGGTGGCGGTCCCTGGGTCTGTGGGGGGGATTGGGACCCCCCACACTTAATTTTTCAATATGCCCCCGGGATTTGGCCCCCGGGGGCAAATTAGAATATTAAGCACGGGAGCCCGCACTGAATTCTTTTTTTTTTTTCGGCTGAAATGCGCGCTGGGTGCGCGAATCTTTTTTTTTTTAAATGCTTTTTGGGGTCCTGGGGGTCCTTGTGGGACCCCCTGAGCAGGCCTAGGGGGTTAAGGTGTTTCTACCCTGCCCCCTTTTTGCGTTTTTCACGTTTGTATTTTAGGTTTCTTGTGCCTCGGTTCTACCGAGGCACAAGATGGCTGCCAACACTTCCTGATTTGGAGTGTTGACAGCCAATTAGAATACAGCTCATGCACGGCAGGGTGCGCGCTGGGTGCGCATAGGGTGTGCGGATCCTCCCAGGCCATAGATATATATGTACTTTTAAATGTAATTTTCTCAGGAACTACTGAACGGATTTACACCATTTAAGCAAAAGGCACGAGTCTGAACTGAGGACTACCTCTTTGCCAAATTTGGTGTAATTCTGCGGCTAAAGGTCCTATGGGAAATTGCATGGGGAAAACGCGTTTAGAGACCCCCCTTTTTTCTCGGCCCCTGCTTGATGAATCACCTTGAAACTTTCAGGATAGGAGCAGACCAGAGCTGGCCAAATGTTTGGAAAATTTCGCGAAGATTTGTCAATCGGCGCCAAAGTTATTCCAAATAGAATGTTGCAGATTTCCTATGGAAAATAGGTCCTAACTATATCGACCTACTGGCGACCGCCAGGTCGCCAGTACGTATAGGTACGACTTTGTTTCCATTGTTAAAGCATTATTTGACTTGCCTATATCTTTAGTGCTGTTTGGCGAATCTTCACAATACGACCCCAAATAATTTTAAGCTCACTTCAGCAGGTGTCTAGAAAGTTTCAGGGTGAATCGTGAAGTGGGGGCAGAGAAAAAGGGGTTGTCCCAAAATGCATTTTCCCCATGTTAATTGTCATAGGGATTTTGAGCATTATCAGAATTACACTAAATTTGGCAGAAAGCTACATCTTGGTCCAGAAAGGTGCATTTTTGTACTTTGGCTGCCAAACACGTCAACAAGGAAGTGTTGGCAGCCATCTTGGGCCTTAGTCCCAAGAAAAAGGTTAAAAAATAAACAGAAGAGGTAAGGTTAGAAATACCCTGACCTCCTAGGCCTGGTGGTGGGGCATCCTGTGGGACCCACGCTGGAGCCAAAAAGCATTTTTTTTATTTTTGTTGCCAAAAAATGAGGTGGATCTGCGAATCTCATGACATTTCAAAAAAAAAAAGCATGGTCCCCCACACTTGTTTAGATTTCAGCCTGCGGATGGGCTAGGTCCTGGGGCAGAGTGTACTAACTAACCTTTATATATTAAAGGTGACAGGGCCAAGTGAACCTCCCTCCTGGACCCATTACCACTCTGGGGACCACCACCTCCCCAGGGCCAGGCTGTACACTTCAAATGGAGGGCGGCCGTATGGCCTGTCTCCTGGAGCCATTGATGGCCCTGGGGACCGCAATACCCCCCAGGGTCCCGAGGTGCCCACCCTTGGGACATAGATACTTGCTTTCACTTGGCAGGAGCTTTGACAGCTCCTGTCAAGCTGGAGAAAACAGTACGTTTGCATGAAAACCGCTTTAGCCCGCTGGGAGTGAACTTTTCCTCTATTTCTCTGCTTGCTATCAAGCGTGCAAGAGAAAAGATGAATGAATTGCCCTGGCATGCAGGGAGCAGCATTTTATGCTGCTCCTTTTGTGCTGGACCATTGGTGGCCTGCTGTCATTTGAGGCTGGGGGCTGGCAGGGACAATGGGGCATTGATGCTCCACCGTCCGTCCCCCGCAGAGCACACTGGGTGCCCTGAGTGGAGCCAGCAAAAGACACACAATTGAGTGGAGCTAGGGCACCCAGAATCAAGTGGCCATGCCCCAACGGATGGAGTCCTGAAGCCAAAATTGGCCTGGGAGAAGGGCCACAGGGCCCCCTTCCTTCCAGTAACTGTCCAGCACCAGGGGATTAGTTCCCCAGGGCAAAAATTGGCCCAGGGAGGGGGAATCTGTGGCCCCCTCCTCACACAATAATTGGCCGTGCCCCAGAGGATGGTGGCTCGGGGACAAATTCCACCCAAGGAGGGAGGCCATGCAGCCGCCATCCCTTATTAATTTTCGGCAGGTCCCCAAGGCATGTGGTCCTTGGTGCCACAACCAGCGTGTCCCCCTTCTGTGAAGAACAAATTATCTTAACTTCTTGGACTTGGCAAAGGCAAAGTATTTCCACATTGAAAAATGATCTTAAATCCTTGCTGGAGATGGATGCATCATTCATCTATCAGAGCACAATCTGTGGTGACTGTGATGAGTGGGTTTTTTCTTGTCATCTCCTGGTGAGAGCAGAGTGCATAGTTCTTCCTTTACACTACTACGAGTATGAAAATGTGTAAAATCACTGGCAGGCTTCCTATATTTGGGCCTGCACCGTCCACCTTAGTAGCCAGCAAAGGTCTATTGCTTATATAGCTGCTAAATTATGGAACTCTCTTCTGTGTACCCTCAGAGATTTCCCCTCTGAAACTGACTTCAGGAAGAAATTGAAAACCTGGCTGTTCAGTAACCATATTCAATTCTATTCTGGTCCTGATATATTTTGCCGCAATCTTTGGTCCAGTGCGGAGGGACACCGATTAGGTGTAACCAAGTGCTTTACAAATGACCTCTTATTATGATTATTTTCCCACCTTTTCCCATGTTGATGGACAGCTTACCAAAAGTAGGGGTGGGCGGAATTTGCATAGTCATGCTACGCAAAGCTACGCAAAACGGTAAAAAATCTCCTCGAGCACGCAGAGTTCCGCAAACACACGGAATTGCTTGTTCCACCCTTTCGCAATGCTTTTTTCCTGTTCATGAATGCTGTTTGCGTGCTCGGGGGGAAATATCTCTTGGACACGCATTATGAAAGCGTGAACAAGCAAAAAATTCCAGATCGTTAAATTTTTGGCAATTCCACGTTCTCGGCGGAATGCGAAATTACCCAAATTACCCAAATTCCACGAGCGAAACGGAATTTACCACCCAGGCCTAACCAAAAGGCCTCACCGAGCGCGTTTTTTGACTATTTTGGTGACACAATTTCTATATAGAAGAATATGAGGAAATCTCAACCAAACAAAGAAAGCATTTACCTCATATAGTTAAGAGGAAGTACCTTTGTTTGTTGGGGAATTACCTCTACTTCTCTATAGGTGGATTCATTTTATCACAGATTTCTGGAAGTACACGCTTGAGGAACAAACACATTGCTGAAATAAATGCACAGGCCAATGAGATATTTCCTCCTGGTCAATTACGCAGCTGTAGTGTACAATATTCACTAGACATTTACCCAACTAATTAGCACTTACTAATTAACCAGTAGAAAGTAGTCCAGTTAGGTTGACATTTTGTTCAGAACTGTGGATCCATTGAATAAAGGGGCAGGTGAGGTTCCTTTCTGACTCATGCAGCTACTGACACACCAACACAGGCACTCAGATGCAAATTCACACAACCATTCAACCCCTCCCACATTCACTCACAGACCCACATAGTCACTCACATACCCACTCACACACCCACAAAACCACACACACATCTGCTCACATACCCATACAGCCACTCACACACTCATATAACCATTTACACACCGACTCACAGACGAATATAGCACGTTACCACACATGCTTTTACTACGTGGTAGGTAACAACACAGTGGTTACAACAACTGCGTTGTTACAACGCGATGCCATTACCATGCAAGTCATTACATCGACTTTCAGTAGATGGCGCTGTAACAGTAGGAATGTATAATTTACTATTCCAACTCCAGCCTAAGCAACAGTAGGGAAGGTGTTGGAATAGTAAATTATACTATTCCTTATGTTAGAGCGCCATCTACTGCAATTCGATGTACTGACCTGCGTAGTAATGGCATTGCGTTGTAACAACGCGGTCATTGTAACGACCATGTTGTAAAGGCAGCGCGGTAAAGGTTGGTTCCCCTCACAGACCAATGCAGCCACTCACACACCAAAAAAAACACTCACATACCCACTCACTGATCCATGCAGCCACTCACACCCACTCACAGACCCATACAGCCACTCACATACCCACTCACAGACCCATACAGCCACTCACAAACCTACTCATGCACCCACAAAGTGACTCACATGCCCACTCACAGACCCATACAGCCACTCACACACCATGCTACTGGCCCATACAGGTACTCACACACCCACTCACAGACTCATACAGCCACTCACACATATACTCACAGAACCATACAGCCACTCACACACTCACTCACAGACCTATGCAGCCACGTACACACCCAATCACCGACCCATACTGCCACAGCCATTCATACACATACCCACTCACACACCCACAAAACCTCTCACCAACCAAATCAGCCACTCACGCACCCACTCTCAAAAGTTGCAGATTACATTTAGGAAATAAAAGTAAAAAAGCCTTTGAAATTCACTAAAGAAACCAAAGGTTACAGGTATGTTATAGTTAGGAAATAATATTAAAAAACTTTACAAGCACTCACTAGATAATCTTACCCTTTCGAAGTCCAATGCTTTCCCTACTGTTGCATAAACTGGACTGGGAATAGTAAATCTGACCCTTCTTTAATCCATTATTTTCCCTGCTGTTGACCTGTTTGCATTGGGAATTGTAAATGTAACCCCTCTGAAAGTCTACGCTTTGACTACTGTTAAAGTGGGAATAGTATATTTATAATTCCCAGACTTCAATACTTTTCTTAATATTGTTTCACAATATCTATAATTATTATTTGTTTATGTGTATAACCCCTTGCATGAGTCAGATGCTCAAGAGCTGTCCGACGCATAGGTGCTAATGTACAGGCACCAGAGGGATTTCTTTTTCTCCCCTAAAGCCTTGGGAGCTGGGGAAGAGCGTCCCCAGCTACTGAGGCCCCCCCGTTTCTGTGAAATGATGATCAGCATGCATGTCGCACTGACACAATTTCAAAGAAACTGAAACAAGGCTCATTTCAGTTTCGCTTTCTACGTGCTCAGGGGGCTATCTCAGGCTCATGGGACCCCCCTTGCAAAACCAGGTTGTTTTGTGATAGGTCATTTTGATGTCGCCTCAATAGGTTTCGGGCCCTTGTCTGTTACGGGTACTTGTCCCACCCACACGAGTGAGGTACCATTTTCTATCGGGAGACGTGGGAGAATGCTAGGTGGTAGGAAATTTGTGGATGCATGCAGATTCCAGAACCTTCCCACATAAAAAATTTGAGAAAAAAGTGATTTTTATCAGCTAAATTTGAGGTTTGCAAGGGGTTCTGGGTAGGGAAATGTAGGGGACCCATGCAAGCCATACCTTGCTGGAGTCCCCCAGGTGTCTAGTTTTCAGAAATGTGTGGGTTTGGTAGGTTTCCCTAGATGGCCACTGACCCCAGGGCCAAAAACTCATGGGACCCCCCTTGCAAAACCAGATTGTTTTGTGATAGGTAATTTTGATGTTGTTGGGCCCTTGCCTGTTGCCGGTACTTGACCCACCCACACATGTGAGGTACCATTTTTCTGGGAAGACTTTGGGCCTACAAGCCCAAACCCAACATACTTGTTGTTTGTTTTTTCCTTTTAAAAAACAGCGACAGTACGTTGAGTGTCCATATACTCCGCTGTGGTCTGATGAAGCCCCACTTGAATCCTTAAGAGGTGAGCTGATAGACACTCACCATGATGTTCAATTACTCTAACTGGTTACACAGAGGTTTTTATATTCTAAATGCAAATGAAGGCACACTTAGAATGTGATATGCATGAAATCACGTTGTTTTTATCACTTGTATAGATTCAAAGAGGTTGTATTCGGGGAAATACATCCACTGGAATTAATTGGACCACGTACAAATATCTCAATTTGGTTTTTTGATTCTTTATGTTTGTACTCTAGGTTGGTTGCTTTTCTCCGGGGGAACATCCTACCGAGAGAAGAAGTGGTATGTAGAACCACACCACACACTGTACATAGTTTACATTTAGTCACTAGGTCCTGAGGATTCGCCAACTGATCTATTAGAGACATTTTATAGGTGAGAAACATGTTGACCCCTAAGGGGTAGAGCGTAATTTTTGTCAGATTAAAACAAAATAGTCGCCCTCCTTCTTCTTTTTACTTTTTAATCAGGTTGTGACCTCTCCAGAATAAAAATAATTATAGAGGATTCCCTTACCTGTTTTAACCCACACACCACATCTACATCTTACCAGGCCCTTCACACCTATGGCACCTATACGGCAAGGAACAAAAGATCTCCGATAAAGAGCCCCTTTATGGGTGCCCGTCGAGCATTGCATCCGAAAGGAGGTATTTCCCACCTCCCCACCACTCTGAGTACTCACCAGGTGGCCAACTTGCCACCCAGGAACACCGTACCTCTTTTGTCTTCTAAGACTTTGGGGAATGCGTGTTGGGTGGAATTTTGTGGCTCCACATAGATTTCAGAACTTTCCACCACAGAAATGGGAGGAAAAGTAGTGTTCTTTTTTACAAATTTTGAGGTTTGCAAGGGATTCTAGGTAATAGAACCTGGTGAGAGCCAGACAAATCACCCCATCTTAGATTCCTCTGGGTGTCTAGTTTTCAAAAATGTATAGGTTTGCTAGGTTTCCCTATGTGCCGGCAGAGCTAGGTTTCAAAATCTACAGCTAGGCATTTTGCAAAAAAAAGGGTCAGTTTTCACTGTGAAAATGTGGTGTATCCACGTTGAGTTTTGGACCGTTTCCTAACGCGGACACTAGGCCTACCCACACAAGTGAGGTAACATTTTTCTTGGAAGACTTTGGGGAATGTGGGGTGTGTGGAATTTTGTGGATCCACGCACATTCCAGAACTTTCCACCATAGAAATGTGAGGAAATGTTTTGAGGTTTGCAAGGGATTCTGGGTAACAGAACCTGGTGAGAGCCAGACAAGTCACCACATCCTGGATTCCCCTGGGTGTCTAGTTTTAAAAAATGTATAGGTTTGCAAGGTTTCGTTAGGTGCCGGCAGAGCTAGTGCTCACAATCTACAGCTAGGCACTTTGCAGAAAAGGGTCCGTTTTCACTGTGAAAACGGGGTGTGTACACGTTGCGTTTCGGGCTGTTTCCTGTTGCGGGCAATAGGCCTACCCACACAAGTGAGGTACCATTTTTTTGGGAAGACTTTGCGGAACGTGGAGTGGGTGGAATTTTGTGGATCCACGCAGATTCCAGAACTTTTCACCACAGAAATGTGAGGAAAATGTATTTTTTGTGTGCAAAGTTTGAGGATTGCAAGGGATTCTGGGTAACAGAACCTGGGGACAGCCAGACAAGTCATGCCATCCTGGTTTCTCCTGTGTGTCTAGTTTTCAAAAATGTATAGGCTTGCTAGGCTTCCCTAGGTGCCGGCAGAGCTAGGGTTAAAAAACTACAGCTAGGCACTTTGCTAAAAAAGGGTCTGTTTTCACTGTGAAAATGTGGTGTTTCCACGTTGCATTTAGGGCCGTTTCCTGTCACGGGCACTAGGCCTACCCACACAAGTGAGTTACCATTTTTCTCGGAAGACTTTGGGGAATGCGAGGGGGGGTGAAATTTTGTGGATCCATGCAGATTCCAGTACTTTACACCAGAGAAATGTGCGGAAAATGTGTTTTTTTGACAAATTTTGAGGTTTGCAAGGGATGTAACAGAATCTGGTTAGAGCCAGACAAGTCACCCCATCTTGAATTCCCCTTGGTGTCTAGTTTTCAAACATTTATAGGTTTTCTAGATTTCCCTAGGTGCCGACAGAGCTAGGGTTCAAAATCTCTAGCTAGGCACTTTTGCAAAAAAGAGTCAGTTTTCACTGTGAAAATGTGGTGTGTCCATGTTGCATTTTGGGCCATTTCCTGTCGCGGTCACTAGACCTAACCATACAAGTGAGGTACCATTTTTCTTGGAAGACTTTGGCAAACGTAGGGTGGGTGGAATTTCGTGGATCCACGCAGATTCCAGAACTTTCCAGCACAGAAATGTGAGGAAAATGTGTTTTTTTAACAGATTTTTAGGTTTGCAAGGGATTCTGGGTAATAAAACCTGGTGAGATTCAGTCAAGTCACTCCATCCTGGATTCCCCTGGCTGTCTAGTTTTCAAAAATGTATAGGTTTGCTAGGATTCTCTAGGTGCCGGCAGAACTAGGGTTCAAAATCTACAGCTAGTCACTTTGCAAAAAAAGGGTCAGTTTTCACTGTAAAAATAAAGTGTGTCCACGTTGCGTTTTGAGGCGTTTCCTAACGAGGGCACGAGGCCTACCCACACAAGTGAGGTACCATTTTTATTGGGAGACTTAGGGTAACGCAGAATTGTAGAGCAACTGTTATTACCTATTGAATTTTTCCTAATGAAAGACAATGTGTAAAAAAGAAGTCATTTTGAAAAATGACCTATAATTCTCATGCTAGAATGGACACTCACACTTTTGGAAATGTGCAAATATCTACTGTTTCTAAACTCTATATTTTGTTCCAATTTCAGAAATACATAGGTGTCTTTCATACCAATTTTTCCATGTATATATTTTCCCAAATTAATTGCTATATACCCTGTACAAAATAAAAAAACAATTGCAAGACACTGCTCAGTTACTGGCTCTGGGTTCACCGGGTTCTTGATAAACCTACAAATCCTATATATACCCACAACCAGAAAGTCCAGCGGATGTAACGGTATATTGCTTCCAAACAGCTGTCATAATTGGAAGCAGTTACAGGTGAAAACTTTGACACAAATGGCTGTTTCTTTCAACTAAGTTTCAATTATTTCTATATTCAACTGTTAGTTTCTATAAAGAAAACTTGAAGGATCTACACAAATGACCCCTTGCTCGAATCAGAATTTTGTCTACATTTCTAAAATGTATAGCTTTCCAGGATCTATTATTGCTTTCATACCCATTTCTACCATTAACTGGAAGGAGGTTGAAAGCACAAAAAACAGCAAAAATAGGCTATGTCCCACAAAAATGCCAAAACGGTGTAAAGAAATGTGTTTTTTGACAAAAGTCTGCTTGTCCATGAAAGCTGGGAAAATAGTGATCTCAGCACCATAACCCCTTTATTGATAGCATTTGCAGGGGAAAAAAAAGACGCTTTCATCTGTAGCCCTTTTTCCCATTTAAAAAAAAAAAAAGAAATTTAGCAGTATTTTGGCTAATTTCTGGGTCCCCTCCAGGGGAATCCACAAACCCTGGGTACCTTTAGAATCCCCATGATGTTGGAAGAAAAGGACGCAAATTTGGCGTGGATACCTTATGTGGTCAAAAAGTTACAGGGGCCTATGCGCTAACTACCCCAAATAGCCAAAAAAAGGCTTAGCACGGGGGGGGGGGGGGGGAATGGCCCAGCAGCGAAGGGGTTAATTTAATTTTATTTGTTTATATGGATTTAGATATTTATAATAATTTTTGTAAATATCTTTTTGGATTCTTTAAATGTAATTAATTAGGTCATGTATTTAATGTTTTGCAGAAGATTTGTTAAAATGTGTTATAGTTCTTTCATATATGGATATATATATTACCTACTGGCGGTCGCCAGTAGGGAGATAGTTAGGACCAAGTTTCCATAGGAAGAGCATTTTTTGTTTTGCTTATAACTTTGGCGTTGTTTGATGAATCTTCATGAAATGTTCCAAACTAATTCTTTGTTCATATCAGCTCCTATGTTGAACGTTTGGGGGTGATTCGTCAAGGGGGGGCCGAGAAAAAAGGGGGGTCCCAAAACATGTTTTCTCCATGTTATTTCCATAGGAAACTTTAGACAAGGCTACAGGTCGAACGGGTGAACGGAATTACCCCAAATTTGGCAGGGAGAAGGGTCTTGGTCTAGAAAGCACTCTTTTGTTTATTTAGTGTAAATCCGTTCAGTAGTTTTGAGAAGTATCGAAATTTACAGATATCAATATTTGGGAATTCTGCCATCTGATTGGCTGAGGTGTTACAAGCACGAGCGTGCTGCTTATTGGTTGGGAGCGCTGCGAGCGGTTGCAACTAGGAAGTGTTGGCCGCCATTTTGTGATTCTGTCGAAGTGAGTAAGGGGAAAAAAGGGAGAAAAAAGTAGGAAAGAGGAGGGTAGGAGCACTGAAACCTCTGGGGTGTTTAGGGTGTGCTATAGAGGGGGTGCAAAGTGAACTGCTCATACCTACCGGTCTGAAAGTGCTGGGTACGGAAATTAAGTGAGGTATTGCGTAGAGTGTGATGCTGCTAAGGTGAGCTGCTGCAGGACTCGGGGATTAAAGCATGAGCCCAAACTGTGTGTCTTATGTTGTGAAGTCAGGTGCCCTCTCCATTGCACCACACCTGTGGAAGTAGTGTCAGCATGTGTTTATACCTACTAGGACAAACGACTGACCCCTACTGGTCTGAAAGTGCTGGGGTTCGGAAAATATGTGAGGTATTGTCTAGAGTCGCATGCTGCTAAGCTGAGCTGCTGCCGGACTCCGGGATGAAAGCGTGAGTCCAAACTGTGTGTCCTATGCTGTGCAGTCATGTGCTCTGGCCGCTGTGCCACATCTGTGCAAGTAGTGTCAGCATGTACTTATACCTACTCGGTAGGAACTTTTGTTTCGGATATTGTAAGTTGTGTATGGTGTTTATAGGATGTTATATAGTGAGTGTGAAGCTAAATTTGCACGTATCAAATCAATTTGGTATTTGGAAAGTGCAAACTACTCACTCGTACGTAAAAAGACCCTTGTGTTTATTAGTTGGAGCTACATATAAGTGTGGATGCACAGCTTCAGGTTATTCAGAAAAACTCGATTTCCCTGATCTGTGAAGTGTACTCCATCACTTCTGTAGACATCAGCCATATCAAAACGTATGTTGTTGTTGTAGATCGACCCCATTCTATGGTCTCTGAGGTATGCAGATACAGCTTTGTTGACATACTTCCTAGATTTTTCAATCTGAGGACAAAATTGGTTTGACCTTTTCCACTTCTGTCTTTGGCATATATTGGAATATACAAAGACAGTTTGAGGCAAAAGCAGCATCAATTGTCGAAAGGTGTCCTTCATTAGCATTTCCAAACCTACCCCAGTCAATGTGCCTAGGTCGTTTCCACCACAATGCACAATCATGAGGTCAGGGTGTTGGAGATGCAAACAGGTTTTAACCAAAGGCAACAATTGGTGCCACTTCAATCCTCTCTGTGCAAACCATTTAGGTGCCAATTCCGATCCGGTAAAAAAATTCCCCGTCCGACTCGTATCCGGATTTTTTTCCGTCCGAATCGTCAAAGTAGCGTACAAACTGCCAAGTACGATTCGAACGGAAAAAAGTCCATACGAATCGCATTGGGAAGATTTCCCCACACGTCCTCGGGTCGGGAAAAGTCACCGACACGTCCCCGGGCGAGAAACCCACCGTGCGGAAAAATAAAGTCCGACTGCGCAAGTACGATCCCTCCCGTCCTCCCCATTTCACAACCGTACGCAAAAAACACCGTCCGAACCGAACTCCCATAGCAACCATGGAGACATGTGCCCGCATACGCGCCGAACACCCCACCACCCCCCGCCCGCGTATGTACGCCCCGAACCCCCACCCGTGTATGTACGCACCGAACCACCAGCCGTGTATGTACGCACCAAACCCCCCCCCCAGCCCTGTATGTACGCACCGAACCACCAGCCGTGTATGTACGCCCCCGAACCCCCCCCAGCCGTGTATGTACGGACCGAACCACCAGCCGTGTATGTACGCACCAAACACCCACCCGTGTATGTACGCCCCCGAACCCCCCCCAGCCGTGTATGTACGCACCGAACCACCAGCCGTGTATGTACGCACCAAACACCCACCCGTGTATGTACGCCCCCGAACCCCCCCCCAGCCGTGTATGTACGCACCGAACCACCAGCCGTGTATGTACGCCCCCGAACCCCCCCCCAGCCGTGTATGTACGCACCGAACCACCAGCCGTGTATGTACGCACCAAACCCCCACCCCAGCCGTGTATGTACGCACCGAACCACCAGCCGTGTATGTACGCACCAAACACCCACCCGTGTATGTACGCCCCCGAACCCCCCCCCAGCCGTGTATGTACGCACCGAACCACCAGCCGTGTATGTACGCACCGAACCACCAGCCGTGTATGTACGCCCCCGAACCCCCCCCAGCCGTGTATGTACGCACCGAACCACCAGCCGTGTATGTACGTACATACACGGCTGGGGTGGGGGTTCGGTCCGTACATACACGGGTGGGGGTTCGGGGCGTACATACTCTGCTGGGGTGGGGGTTCGGTCCGTACATACACGGGTGGTGGTTCGGTGCGTACATACACGGCTGGGGGGGGGTTCGGTGCGTACATACACGGGTGGTGGTTCGGTGCGTACATACTCTGCTGGGGTGGGGGTTCGGTCCGTACATACACGGGTGGTGGTTCGGTGCGTACATACACGGCTGGGGGGGGGTTCGGTGCGTACATACACGGGTGGTGGTTCGGTGCGTACATACACGGCTGGGGTGGGGGTTTGGTGCGTACATACTCTGCTGGGGTGTGTGTTAGGTGCGTACATACACGGGTGGGGGTTTGGTGCGTACATACACGGCTGGTGGTTCGGTGCGTACATACACGGCTGGGGGGGGTTAGGGGGCGTACATACACGGGTGGTGGTTTGGTGCGTACATACACGGCTGGGGTGGGGGTTCGGTCCGTACATACACGGGTGGGGGTTCGGGGCGTACATACTCTGCTGGGGTGGGGGTTCGGGGGCGTACATACACGGGTGGTGGTTCGGTGCGTACATACACGGGTGGTGGTTCGGTGCGTACATACACGGCTGGGGTGGGGGTTTGGTGCGTACATACACGGCTGGTGTGGTGGTTTGGTGCGTACATACACGGGTGGGGGTTCGGTCCGTACATACACGGCTGGGGGTTCGGGGCGTACATACCAGGGTGGGGTGGGGGTTCGGGGCGTACATACACGGGTGGCGCTTGGGTGCGTACATACACGGGTGGCGGTTCGGGGCGTACATACACGGGTGGGGGTTCGGGGCGTACATACACGGGTGGGGGTACGGGCCGTACTTCCACGGGTGGGGGTACGGTCCGTACATACCCCTGCCCACGCTCTGCGTGCCTGGGTACGGGCCGTACCCATGCCTTTGGTGTGTGGGTACGGTGCGTCCCACCATTGTTGCGGGCCGTGGGGTCCGCACCGTACACAGGCCTTGGGGGCGTGGCTACGGGTCGTACCACGCGTACCCCTACATGACCCCAGCAATGCTGGTACGAGCTGTACCAAGGCCTTTCTGACGTGGGTACGGGCCGTACCGCTATTGTTGGAGTGACGTAGGGGGACGCGTGGTACGTTCCGTACCCACGCTCTTGCGGCCTGGGTAGGGTACGTACCGGTTCGCGTGACCATCCACTTCCGTTGTGGCGGACGCTTGCGTTGCTGGCCTTGCCCCCACCCCCTGGAAGTGACCAGGCCCTGATGGTCAGGTATGTCCAGGCCATGTGTGATTTGGTACCATGTGTTGGTGTTGTGTGTCCTGCCCCTGCCCCCCCCTTTGCCCCTGGTTGTTGTGCTGACCTTCTGCGGCGTCTGCGTCGGTTCCTGTACGCCAGGTGGACTGCTAGGAGGGCAGGGATGGCACGTAGGTTCGGGTCCATGTCTGTTCGTCGCGTCCAGCTGCTCCTTGCGTGTGTCGTCCTGATTTCCCGGCAGTTTTTGGCAGCCGGTAAATATTTTCCGTGCGGGATGACGTCGGTTCGAATCGTACTTCCTGGTTCGTGAAACGTAGGCTGGATGCGTACCGACGTCACGTCGGCTCCTTTCAGGATCGGAATTGTGTTTAGTTTCTGTTCGGTCGGTGTTTTGTTCGAATCGTACGGAAATGGTGTTTCCGTATGAATCGTACTTGCATTTTCGGATGGATTTCGCACCGGGTACGAGTCGGACGGAGAAAAGGCTCCGTCCGACGGTTCGTACCCGGTTTTTACCGGATCGGAATTGGCACCTTAATGTCCATATTTTGTAAACCTAGGTCTAAGTCAATACGTCTCTGTTCTGCATACCTCTTGCACCAGAAAACTTAGCTATGTCCTACGATCCACACTAGCATTTTGAAGGTATGGCTGGAAGGTATGTAAAGATATCTGTAGCTCATGCAGTTCCTTCGTAGAGTAAGACATATGTTTAAAGATGGGGAAAAATCATTTTTTCCCCACAGAAAACGATAATTGATTGGAAGATAAGAAGCATTGGGTATTAAAACTAGGGTGCATATTAGTTGCGTGAAAAAGCATGTTTGTCATTGGTTAATAAAGAGCAGTCTAAATGTGGAGTCCATACGATAGGTTGAAATGTGCTTAGCTCAACCAGACGTGCTACTTGCATTTGGAAGGTACATTTGCAGCTTAAAACAATGGTGAACGTTTAACCCGCAGGTGCTGTTAAATGTTTGAGAATATGCTGGAAAAAAAAAGTTATGTTTAAAAAAATCATGAACTTTTAACCTGCAGGTGTCGTAGAATGTTCCAGAAAATGTGGTGATAAAATAGGTTGAACTTCTGACCTGTATGTGGTGCAGATTATTAAGTAGCTTTTCAGATGGAAAATTCAAAAATAACCAATGGAATGTCGATGAAGGAATGAAGTATTCTGATTTGTTCTTTACATGTATTTATATGTGGAGCGACAGAGAAATTGTGCCATTACTGGTTCCATTCTTGATGAAAGCGGTGCATTACATGTACTGTGTGACAAAGAAAGAATTGCACGCGTGTGTGACATTTGAAATCTGCATACCAACTACAAAGGTGAGGTAGAAATGAACAAGGTGTGTTATGTGTTCTGTAGTAGTGATTAAGTATTGAGGTGATATTTTTAAGTTTGAAAGTATTTTTTATTTCAAAATAATATACTGTTAGTAAAGTGTGGTGTTTCCTATCGGTTAGAAAATATGCATAAAGTTTGACCTGTTGTTAAATAAGTACTTTATATATGTCTAGGAATTTTTCACATGAAGAAATGTAGTTTGTCATCTTTAAAGGACTGTATGGTTTTGAAAATGAGGTATAGAGTTAATATGGATTTGCTAATGTATTTAGGCGAGATAAACAAAATGTCCCACGCTTGCAAATTATAGTTTTTATGGAAGTAGTGGGGAAGGGGGGGTAGGAGATGTATGTGTTATTAAGTTAAAAGCGATAAAACCAAACCCAGAAATGTTATGTGGACAGGTTGTGGTCTCATTTTGACAGTGAGAGGTAGATTTGAATATAAGTCTAGGTAGGTTGTTGTACTGTGAGGCCGTCTACAGTGTTTGGAGATTACATGGACAAGAGATGAAGATAGTAAAAGTGATACGTTCCTTTTATATGTACGCATAGTTTTAATCATTTGATCATAGGTTGAGATATAATATGAACACGGTTTCTGGTTTGCATTTGGGTATAGTTAATAGTTTTAGTAGTTTGTGACTAGTGAATAATAAAAAGGTAGATATACTAAAATATATGGTAGTAAACTTATTAATGATTGTCTGTTCCTATGAAATGGAAGTGGTTGGGGAGTGTTTCTTTAGAAGAGATGTTTTATAAATGTGTGAGAGATAAAAATGAAATGAAAATGTTCGGTATATTTTCTGTATGACTTTCTTGACATTAGTACACTATATGTTATTATAAGTGATATTAATTGTCAGGCACACTGTGTCCCTGTGCTGAATATACGTGGGTGTTTAAGTGATCCGGGTTTTACCGGTGCTCAGCTTCACTATCCCTTTTGAGACACTCGTCAATTTTTTCATTCCATTTAATGTCCTTAATATACATACAGTAAAGGCACGGTATATCAAAAGTTTGTGAATTAGAACTTTGTTTACTCTCCCCATCCTCTGCTATACACTCTACAGAGTGTTTAAACGACTTTATTAACATACAGATGTCTTGCTAGTAAAGGTGGTGTAGTGCCACTGGGCCCATTTATAAACCGTGCTATGGGATGGCTTATGTTTTACCTGCCAATTTGCATGTTTGAATACTTTTTGCTGATAAGCGTTCCTTAAAACGCCTGTTAAAATTAAGCCCGTGAATGGGTATAGTGCTCTACTAGGAATGGTGGGGGTGTCTGTTTGATTTCGTATGGTTAAGTAAGGGCGGGGGTGGTGTGGTAAATAATTTAATTACCGGGACTTAATTTGATACAGAAACATAATAAAAATAGCTCAGTAAAATAAGAGGCAGAATCCGTGGCATTAGAGGTTCGGAATGGGCTTTATTCAAATGGACGATTCGAATCGGTGACTCCAAGTTCCATCACCACGGAGGTTCAGGAAGTGAAGCACTTACTTTATTGATAAGTATCACTTTTATACAATAGGCATTACAGTGAAGCAAATGCAGGAGGCGTAACAATTGACAGTGAAGATAAAACATACATACGTAGCAAAAGTAGGCGTAACTGGGTGTAACTAAAGAACGTCATCAGGTGTGATGTCATAATAGGGTGGTTCCATGAAAGAATTTCGCAATGTCAGCAGAAATACTTGGCAGAAATGCGCGCACAGCAGCATGACGTGTGATTGACGTGCAACTAGGGGGTGAAGGGGACTTGACTTTTAGCTCTACATGTGGCGACAGATGTCTGGAGGGTCAAGTCAACCTAATCCCAAATCATATCTAACATCCTATGTTTAAAGAACTATGTTATCCAAAAGAGAGGTCTCTTAGAGTAGAATCTTATTCTATACTGACTATACTGACTGTTAGTGCGTGTACAAACGTCTAAGTGTCTGCACTAGATGCGAGGGCAGAAGTCTTCCATAATAATAAGGCTATGAATTACTTGCATAAAGACAGAGAAGCCAGGCCTTTGCTTGATAACTGGAAGAATGTTTACTTAAACTACTAGACAGGAATGCATTGGGCAGGGAGCGGAGCAGATAATTTCGAAGGTGAAATACAGTTTTTGGCAGGCAACAGGCTGATGTCAGGCATCGTGAGCCGCGCAGGGAATGAGACAAAGTTCATGGTCACAGATGCAGGCTCAGACTGGAGCTTCAGAGGCAGAAAGCAAGAAAAGCTTGATGACAGAATCAGGGCCTACTTGCCTGGACTGTAAAATGGCATAAGTGAACCATATAAAGCCGGTGGCCTTTCATACTTAGGAATGGAATATCCAGCCTATTCATGGCGGATCTGAAAGAGGACATGTTGACGGTGGACGCACATGTGTTTGCGTCTTCATAACTGGAACTGGAGGGAACATACATGTACTTGTGATTCATACATGAAACCGTTGGGGTCCAAGATAGGGGACATAACTGATCAGAAAAATCCATATTTCCACAGTGGGGGTGGGTGAGGTGGGTATGTTGGTGATTAAAACACAGACTTTAGTACCGTGCAGATGTCTAGCTACTAAAGGTGATTTAGTACCACTGGGACCATTTATAAAGCGCCCTATGGCATGGTATATGTTTTACCCGCAAATGTGCATGTTTTAATACGTTTTGCTGATGAGTGTTTCGGGAGACATCTGTTGAAATTATGCCTCTGTATGGCTATAGTGGCACTTCTAGGTTTGCTGGGGCTCTTTGTTTTATTGCTTAAAGTTAAGCAAGGGCGGGTGTGGAGGCTGTGTAGTGGTACTGGTACTATTTATAAACCGCCTTATGGTATGGTGTATGTTTTACTTGCAAAATTGCAGGTTTCAATACCTTTTGCTTATGAGCGTTCCGGCAGACACCTGTTGAAATTAAGTCTATGTATGGCTATAGTGGCGCTAACGAGAGTGCTGGGGCTCGTTGTTTGATTTCGTAAGGTTAAGCAAGGGCAGGGGTGGGGGTGGGAGAGGTGGGTATGTTGCTGTAAAGGTGATGTAGTACCACTGGGTCCATTTATAAAGCGCTCTATGGCATGGTATATGTTTTATCCAGAAATGTGCATGTTTTAATACCTTTTGTTGCTGAGCGTTCCGGCAGACACTTGTTGAAATTAAGTCCCTGTATTGGTATACTGGCTCTACCAAGTTTGCTGGGGCTCTTTCTTTGATTTTGTAAGGTTAAGCAAGAATGGGGATGAGGGTGGTGTGGTGGCACTGGGCCCATTTATGAACCGCTTTATGGTATGGTATATGTTTTACTCGCAAATTTGCATGTTTTAATACCTTTTGATGATGAGTGTTCCAGCAGACAGCTACACAAATCACACAACATTTCTGTGGATAACAAACCTTCGTGCTGTTAGACACTCTTGCACTGTGGTAAAAGGCTGCCAGCGTTGATGGCTAATTATGAAAGTTGGTGGCATTGTACATTTAAATGGAAGCTTAAACCATTTCTTTGTTACTATGGTGCAGTCAGGGCTTTAAGTGGGAAAAAAACTGGGGGTGCTCTAAAAGGGTCGGGGCAAACCTGTTAAAGGGGAGTGGGCTATCCAAGTAGGGGCGTGGTCTACATCAAGATAACTAGTATTGTGTGCTTAACAAAATCCCCTCCAATTATCCTACGTTCGGAAAACACGCTCTTTAAAGGATTTCCCTTCCTCCTACAACGTGGCTCAGCTAGCATGATGTCTCCACTTCTCAGTAGTGAGCAAAATGAGCATGCGCACAAAGATGTGCATGCTCTCACTGCAGTCCAATAAAAAAAGAAAAAAAAGAAAACTGACTACCTTTGCGAGGGACGAAAATAGAGCTCGATACAGACCTGTTTCGAGGCCTCCTGAAAATAACTGCCGGTGCTCAGACCTGGCCCACTTAAAGCGCTGCATCCATCCATCCGAAGCACTGTGCCATCCAACCATCTTTAAATTCATCCATACATTCCTATAGACACATCTGTCCCTGCACTTATCCTAAGCATCTATCAGCCCTCTCGCCTATGGTAAGCACTGTGCCATCCATCCAGTCATACGCCCATGTAGCCATACATACATCTGTCCCAGAACCAATCCTATGCATCTATCAGCCTACCCGTCTATCCTAAGTAGTGGTCCATGCATCCATTCATCCTTCCACCCATTCATACATCTATCCATCTAGCTATCCATTCATCCATCTGGCCATCCATCTACTCGCACTTTATTCAACTATCCGTCCTTATTTCCGTGCACCCTTCACCCCGATCCTAAATACCGTATATTATACTCATCCACCCAGCCTCTTAAGCGGCCGAAAAGGCTGGCGATAATCATTGACAGGCAGATGTTTCTGATAAAGAACAAGAAAGCTTTGAGTTGCTCTTTGTGGACCATAGTTCACCACCCTTCTCTGGTGGTGTTTTAAACAAAGGTTGATCCAGCGAAAGAAATGTAAAGCAGATTTTCAGTGTAAGACGTTAATTTAGAAACATGATGGGGCATATTATCAAGAACGGCGTTAAAAGTATTGACGATTTAGTGGCAGGAAACTGCCTCTAAAGCGGTGATAATGGATTTGATAATATGCCATTGTGAATTCCCATAGCAGCCCAGGTTCTGGTGTGAAGCTGGGCTTCTACAGGAATTCACAAGGGCCTATTAGCAAGCTCATTATCGCCGCTTTAGCAGCAGTTTCCTGCCGCTAAAGCGCCGATAATTTTACCGCCGTTCTTGATAATATGCCTCTAAGTGAGCCAGGCAAAGCTTGTGTTTTCGTGGTACTAGAACAAGACACTGTGAAAGGTGAAAGCAGGGTTGTGCTGGAGTTGGCTGCATGTGGTCGTCTCCAAAGGCGCAGCCAGAGCGAAATTTCGGGGGAGGCTAATTCTTTCAGCAATAGGCAGAGTGGGGATGTAGGGCTCTATTATTATTATTATTAGAAATTTTTATAGAGCGCGTAGTCACCCTGAGGTATCCCAGCGCTAAGGATCCCTACACCTGTGGGGTCGGGGGTGAGAAAAAAAGGGGAGGGGACAGCAATTTTAAACAGATGTGGTTAAAAAAAAAAAAAAAAATTAAGGGAACAAGTGTGTTTTGAGTCGTTTCCTAAAAAGGGGTGAAAAAGAACAGAGCATAATTTACAAGCAAATGGTCTTTTGAAGACCTGTGAAGTACTCGGGTGCGGCTCTGTGTGTGCGATTGGGAAACTATCTCAGGGAGTCCGGTGCAATGGGCGCTGCACGCCTGGTGGTCTCTCTGCTAATCACGCAACGATGATGTTGCTCTTGCGCTGCAAAAAGAGAAGGGAAATCGTGAGAGAAAATGGCTCTCTTTAAAGGATTTCTTTTCTCCTACAACGCGACTCACCTAGCATGATGTCTCCACTTCGCAGTAGTGAGCAATGTGCATACTCTCACTGTCTCACTACAGTCCAATAAAAAAAAAAAAACAACGGACTACCTTTGTGAGGCCTGAAAATAGAGCCCCATAGAGATCCGTTTCGAGGCCCCCAGAAATAAACTGCCGGTGCTCAAACCCCCACAGACCCCCCCCACTTAAAGCTTTGGGTGCAGTGTTATGTTTGCGAAGTTGTAGATAAAATTGTTAGGCTAATAATGGTAATTTTTCTGTGTGCCGTTTGGTTGATAATATCATCCTAAGTACATAGATTACAATTTTTTAAAATACTATCTATAAAGTTGTCTACGGTGGGTTGCAGAGGGAGTGCTGTGGGGTGGTGGGGTGTGGTGGAAAGGTGAAAGGTACGATGTAGTGCAGTTACATGTAAATTGTAAAGGTGTATGTAAATAATTAAATAAATACTTGCTGTATGTTCAATGGCACTACCCGTCATCCTACTGCTCCCCTGCCCTGCTCCATCACGTTGCAGCACTGCCTCTGGAAGCCGTCAGTAGAACTTATGTAATTGTATGTTATTATTTCAATATATTGAACTGATGTAAAAAATAATTGAATCTATTTTTTTTTTCAGAAAATTATTTTGTTTGGATTAAAATTTGAAAATGCCTAGAAGAACTGAAAAGAAAAGACAAGAGAAAAAAAATACATATTTGAAGAAAAGAAAACATTTTCAATTAGAATAACCCCTTCAGCATGGCGCGGAACCGCTCCGTCACACGCATCGAAGGGGTTAAAATGAGAGTACTACACAAACAGTTTCTTCTGGTAAAAACACTAGACAATTTCTGAAAACAATATTACGAACATTTAATGAAAATAACACCACACAAAGGAAAAAGAAGAATTTTTCAAGTAAGGAGAAGGAGACTTCAATTTCAAATACCAGGAAAAGAAAACATGATAAAGAAACAGTATCTGTTACCCGGAGACAAAAACAATTTCAAGAAATTAGTCAGAGACTTTTACGAATTAGAGTGAGTCAGAATTTAATGAAAACATGCTGCAAATATAAAAAGAAAGTGCTGCAATTCAAACAGAAGCAGCGTATTGAAAGTATAGTGGATACTGCTTTCACTTTAAAACAGAAGTTTTTCATTGTGATTTTGAAGAGGATCAAAGTGTTGGATAAAGTAATCAAAGTGTTAAAAGAGAAAAGTAGAAGAAAAAGACTAGTGAACAGAACCAACTTTTGCAAAATACTTAGTGGACATTGGAAACATACTTCCACTAGTGAGCCTTTTTTTAATGAGGAAATTTACTTCCAGGAAAATAGTTTACCATTTACAGTTGATATTGGAGATCGTTGCTATGAAGTTCAGGATGGTAGTCCCCTTCCAAAAGAGGAATTGGTTGGTAAAAGTGCAGAAGAGTTAATAGCTGAAGAAGTGCAAGGGAAACGTACACAAGCTCCTGTGTATAAGTGGGGTTGTAGCAGTATTTGTAGTATTCAACAGGAATCTATTGATATAATGCATAATTTGCTACGAGAATATACACAGAAAAGTATTAAACAGAAGATTAAGTTGTTGCAAGGACTAGATCCATGTAATATAAGAAAATATAAATATTGAGAAGCATGGGCATTCTCTGGCTTGTCTTTCAAGAAAAGTGTGCAAAAGTGTTTTTCATCACTTGAGGCTGCTAGCAGTAAACCATTCAGAAATGTGGAAGTTTGTAAAGAAACTGTACTATGTAAAAAGTCCTGCATTATGTTTAAGGGAACTGAATACAGGTCTTTTACATTGTTCTTTATCAGATGTTCAAAAAAAGTGTGATGATATTGAAATGTAATATTTTGGTTCAGAAGAGCAGTCCATAGGAAGTGAAAGTTTGACAATTACAGATGTTGAAGGAGATGGGAAAGTGATTAGCAGTGATCAGTTTGAAGAAGAAATTGGAAAGTTTAATGTATTGTGCTCTGAAATACCAAACTATGTTTGTGTTTGTTGTCAACGTACTCATTATAAAAGTCATACTAGGAATGTTGATTTGTATTTGAAAAGTGAAAAGGAAAACAATAGTATGTGGAAAGAATTTGCAACTTACTTGTTGGTGGAAGGTCGATTTGAGTTAGGTAGTAATCAACGTATATGTAAATATTGTTATAACAAATTAGAAGAGAACAAAATGCCTGCTAGAGAAGTACATGATAACTTAGAATTAGTAGCTATTTCATCCTTTTCAAACTATAATTCGGATGGAGCCTAAAACAGGTAAACTGCCACCAACAGACTTGTAAGGAGGGCTGAAAGGAAGAGTGGTGTACTTACCTTTGGATTTTAAGAAAAATATTGAAACTATTGCTGGAGAGAAAGAGGAAAATGAGGCAGTAGTCATTCTAGTAAATGGTATACCAACAAAGAGTCGGAAAACATGGCAAGATTTTGTGGATGTTAATAAAGTTGAAAAGGCTACCTTATATCTTATAGAGAACAATATTTATTACAAAACTGTAAATGTGGATGATTAGGTGATAAGTTTAGAAGATGAATGTGAAATTTCAAGTGGTCAAATAGAGAAAGTGGACAAGTCAAGGACTAAGGAGATTTATGAAAATTACACAATATGTCCTTTGCATTCAAAAGAAGTAATAGGAAGCAGCATTGAGTTATTTCAAATGAAAAAAGCACACAGAACTCCAATGAGTGTATGGGAGATGAGCTTGGAAGCTTGTTGTTTCCCATTGCTGCTTCCTACTGGAGAAGGTGGATGATATGATGACCGACCTGTATGGATTCCAGCTTCAGAATATCGGTCAACAAGATTATATTCTGAAGATCCTAGATTTCGACAGTGCATTCCATACATATTTTACCTTTTGTTTGAAAGTGATCTATCTTCTCTGTCGTATGCAGTGAACCACATACTTAAAACTGGAGTTCATCAATCACTTCTTTCTGCTAAAAAATGTGTGGAGAATATACAAGAAACAGATGAAAATTTAGAAGCACAGTTAATCAATTTTATGGCATGTCAACGTGGAACAAATGAGTATTGGTATCGTCGTCATGGAGAACTCAAGTGTATGTTACGGAAATTAGGTACACCAACATGGTTTGTCACACTTAGCTGTGCAGAGTATGCATGGGAAGATTTGCTTGAGTTTCTAAGAGAAGTGAATTACAATATAAACATTTTTGAAATAAAGACTCCTGGTGAACTGTGTTCATTAGATCCTGTAAATGTGTGCAGATATTTTAATCATAGGTTTCAAGCTATGATGTCTTTTATCTTGTGGAAATATGGATTTTTCTGATCAGTTATGTCCCCTATCTTGGACCCCAACGGTTCTATGTGCATGTCACAAGTACATGTATGTTCCCTCCAGTTCCAGTTATGAAGACGCAAATACATGTGCGTCCACCGTCAACATGTCCTCTGTCAGATCCGCCATGAATAGGCCGGATATTCCATTCCTAAGTATGAAAGGCCACCGGCTTTGTATGGTTCACTTATGCCATTTTACAGTCCAGGCAAGTAGGCCCTGATTCTGTCATCAAACTCCTCTTGCCTTCTGCCTCTGAAAACTCGAGTCTGAGCCTGCATCTGTGACCATGAACTTTGTCTCATTCTCTGCGCGGCTCACGAAGCCTGACATCAGCCTATTCTCTGCCAAGAACTGTATTTCACCTTCGAATTATCTGCTTCACTCCTTAGCCGATGCATTCCTGTCTAGCAATTTAAGTAAACATTCTTCCAGCTACTGAGCAAAGGCTCGGCTTCTCTGTCCTCATGCAAGTAATTCATAGCCCCGTTACCATGGAATATTCCTACCCCCTCGCATTCAGTGTAGACACTTAGACGCTTGTACACGCACGCACAGTCAGTATAGAATAGATTCTGTCCGAGAGTCCTTCTTTTGTGGATAACATAGTTCTTTAAACATAGGATGTTAGATATGATTTGGGATTAGGTTGACTTGACCCCCCAGACTTTTTGTCTCCACATGTAGAGCTAAATGTCAAGTCCCCTTCACCCCCTAGTTGCACGTCAATTACACGTCATGCTGCTGCGCGCGCATCTATGCCAAGTATTATCTTATAGATCCACCTATATGTGACATCATAACCAATTATGTTCCTTTTTACTCCTTATTACACCCATTTTCGGTTACGCATATGAATCGTCATTTTCCTTATCAATTGTTACGCCTACTGCATTTGCTTCATTGTAATGTATGTTCTATAAAAATCATTTCTTGTCAATAAAGTATGTACTTCACTTCCTGAACCCCCGTGGTGATGGAACTTGGAGCAACCGATTATAATCGACCATTGGAATAAAGCCCATTCCGAACCTCTAATACCACGGATTCTGCCTCTTATTTTACTGAGCTATTTTATTATGTTTCCGTATCAAATTAAGTCCCGGTAATGAATTTTATTTACCACATGAATGGCGCCCGAACAGGGACACTTTCTCATCTCACGCGCCGGCGGTGAGTTGCAGGCCCGGTCTCCTGCCACAGCTGGACGGACAATAACGCGTACCAGCAGGATTTCCTGTATCTCCCTCCGGTCAAGCGGGGGCGACTGAGGCTGCGATCAACACCCAGACGAGGCGGTGAGAAGTGCGAAGTATCCCGACCAGAGCCTAGCTGAGAGAGCAAGATCCGAGGTATACAGAGGCCCACCAGTTCGAAGTCGAGTCCAGTTTCCGACGAGTCGAGTCGAGTCCAGTCCGGTCCAAGTTCAGTTGCCGAGGCCTTCCGTTTCCGAAGCTACCCGGTGAGTACCATTACTGGGGAGGCATTTCCGACGTGCACATAGGTTGTGCCGGTCAAGACGGGTTTGGGTACACAAATCCGGTCTGCACTGTTTTAGCAGTGTATATGTACTGTTTAGCAGTATATCAAGTATTCCGAAGTATCTAGTTATTGTCAAGAATTATGCTTGGTGATTAGTTATGCAGACGATCATCATTGTTGTTTATTTTAAAGGTTAAAAAAAAAATGTTTAATGTTTAATGTTTAATGTGTTAAACGTCCTGCATATTGTGGTATGAATGGTTGTTCATTATTGTGCTTTTGTATTAAGTGTGTTCAAGATTAAGTATCGGATCAGTTGTCAATATGCCGCTCTTTTCGAAATTAAGACAGATCACTACTAGAAAAGGGGTACTCGAAGAAGCCGTCCCTATTCCTCCTAGGGACACTCCAGGGCACTTCATGTATCACAAACATGGCTTAGACGCTATATTATTCCTTGATTTATGGGTAGACTATACCAAGGAATTACCAGAAAGTCAGAGGTGGCCCGCAGCGGGGACCTGGGATGCAGAGTGCATCATGAAAGTCGAGGAAGAGTTATGGAAAAGGAAAGTCAGACAGTCACAGAAAGACGCCGTTGAGTTATGGCGTAAAGAATCTCATAGACGCACAGAAAAAGCACTCCGACAGGAAGAAAAGAATAAAGAGAGTTCAAATAAAGTTCGAGAAAATCTATTAATTGAGGAAGGTATCCGAGTGAAATCAGAACAAGTAGATAGACAAAGAAATGCCCTTATGAATGGTATGTATCCCCTTCTAGCCGAAGGATTACCTAAGGCTACTCCAGAGATACCGAAAGACTTGCCACCCCCATTTTTCCCAATAAAGGTACATCCTAAGGGGCATCCTAGAACCGCAGAAGATGTTTTTCTTTCCTCATATTTAGATGACGCAGCTCCCGAGTATGCTAATTCCGCCCCACATAGACCGCATACCAGGGAGGTCCAACGCCAAGATCCAGTACCCGTATCCCTACAGCAACAGATCGAGTCACAAGTTCCGGCAAGCACATCTGTTTCTGCATCTGTTCCTACAGCTACTTCTATAGCTGTGTCCACACCTATAGTTGCTGTGTCACGTTCAACGAATCCTTTCACACCCGACACCCCAGATGGGGCTACGGGAGGTGCTACCAATATTTTTTCTACGCCACCCAGAATAAATAAACTTACTTTTCAAGAGTCAGCACATTCACGTACACCCAAACTCATAAATGCCCGTACGCTTAAGGAACTTCTTGTAGATTGTAGATATGACCCTGTGCCCGGTAAAGAGGACGAAATGACCCTGGCATCATTGCGTATCAGACGAGCCGCAGTGTATTTAGGGAAGTTACCAGGAATGACTGCGCATCTAGATAAAATATATCATTTTGTCCAAACAGGGCGAGATCCAGAATGTATTAACAGAGCTATGGAATACCAGAAAGTGGAGATACAGGGGGAACTGTTACGTTTCCTCATAAATTGTGTGATCAGAAATCAAGACCGACCGGGGGTAGACCCGGAAGCAATGCAAATTCTTACCAGATGGAGCCAGAATATATCAGAAGGTAGACATGATAAGAAAAATTGTATAATAGCCATGTGCCGAAAGATCCGTAAAGAAATAGAACGCCTACACGAAGAAAGATTAGAGGTAGACGAGTTCGAACAAAGCGAGGAAGAAGGGTCAGGACTGCCCGCGGGACAGTCAGACACCATAGCCTATGTAGGTAGAGGAAGATCTTGTAATAATAATAGATGTCTTACTGACCCGATACGTCCGATATGTCCAGATAATAACAGGAATTTCCAAATACCTATAATTAATATAAGGTCTAACGAGCATTCGTTCCAAGCCGCCGACAAACTACTCCGAGAACGAAGGGGTTATCATTTTCTCGATTCTATGGATGAACAAGATTTAGCCAGGGCAGCTGTCCATTGGGTGGACAGTCCCGGAAAATATAGTGATGATACAGTAGCACGCACATTTTTGAATATCACCCCAGATGAACAGAGGTTAGCTGGGATTTATATGATTCAACAACTCATTATACTATATCGGAGTCAGCATTCGGACCCTGGTCCCTTACCTGACATATTGACTGAATTGCTTATGAATAGATGGAGAGGTTCAGGTACTAAATTAATTAAAGAAATTCTAGAATCAAGAAAGCAGTATATTCTTTTTGTATGCTCAGAACGTGTCTCATTGCCCGTCAAGGAAAGAACCACGTATTACATGGATAGACAGAATCCCTTACGAGAAGTGCACCCAATAAAAGGCGAGGACAACGAGTTTAAGCGCGTATTTGTATATACGCCCATATCGAAAATAGAATTGTTAGAAATGAAGAAAGTGGTACCCAGTCATGACAAAGATCCAGCGGGTTTTCACCGAGAAATTAAAGACATGTTACTCATGGGAGAGTATACCTATCCCGACATTATGACAATATTAAAGGTATTGATGCCTGCTGGTATTTATGAGAAACTCAAGGAAAAAGAGTGGGAGGTAGGAGACCAAAAGATAGAATGGTCAGTGTTAGAAGCGGAAGAAAAGGCCCGAACTGCAGGAGCAGGACTTGGGGATAAAACTAAAGCACTACCAGGTTTATTAGTACAGGTACTGCCACGTTTATTAACTACGAAAAAGGAAGATTGGGGTACAATTTCAGCCTGTAAGCAGAAGCAAGATGAAGACACTAGTGATTACTATGCCCGATTTGAAAAATGTTTTGGTATAAATAGTGGCCTAAAAGCAAGTAGCGAATCATACCCGCATCTGTTTGTAACAAAATTAGTAGAAAATGCCCTGCCCCAAGTAAAGAATAGAGTATTAAAATTCGAGAGTACCTGGCAAGGTAACACTCCATCACAAATGTTACAAATGTTACAGTACCATCACAATAGAATTAGAGAGGAACAAGAACATGAACACAGACGCATGAAAGACACGAAAATGAAAATGCTAGTTTCCCAGACAGTTCCAGCTGAAGGACATAAAAAGGGTATGACACATTCCGATTCAGCAGGACCTGTAAAAGGGACATGCAATTATTGTAAAAAGCCAGGTCATTACGTACACGATTGTCCAGTTTTAAAACATAATATCGCCATAGGTAAAACACAAGAAAGACCACGGCCACTCAGACAAGATCAGAATGAACAAGGAGCTCCGCAGCATGCACAGGCCATGCCAGCCGCACAACAGCCAATACAGTTTGTGCCAGCTGCACCACCGTTGCCTGTTGCTGCCACACAGACAACAACACGACAAATGTATCAGACCGCACAGTATGAATATCCTGAGTATCAGCGTTACGCATGAAAAAGCCTAGAGAGGGAAGTTGACTTACCCCTTATTGAAATCCCAGTAGATCAAGAAGGACCTTATGTACATAGTGAATTATTAGGCCAAGATAGAAATTTTTTACTTGATACAGGGGCAAGTCGAACAACTATAAAACGTAGTGAAGTTCCAGGGGCACCCCTCTCAGGCTCTCAGAATATTTCCCTTGGTTTTTCAGGAAAACCTATTGTTAATGAAGTATCACAGCCACTTCCACTTACGATAGGACCTCTGACCCGAACTACAGATTTATTGCTTACTAAATCATGTCCAGAAAATCTGTTAGGAATAAAAACACTGAAAGCACTAGGAGCTATAATATGTTGTTCTCCGGAAGGAGTAAGGTTGTTTTTACGTGATTTTAAAGGTCACTATGTGTCTAGAGACATGGATCCCCGACTGCAGACTTTACCTACACATCTATGGGCACAAGGCCCTACTGATGTTGGTTGCATGAATATTACACCATATCGAGTCACATTAAAGGCAGGAGTGGTGCTACCACGAATGCGACAATACAAGTTACCACCAGATGCTGTAGTGGCTTTACTACAAATCATTGACGAGCTCATTGCCCAAGGAGTAGTTGTGGAAACAGACTCCAATGTATGTAATTCACCGATAATTCCGATTCTTAAACGAACAGATCCTAAGGCCCCGCCAGTCTATCGATTGGTTATTGATCTGCGCGAATTAAACAAATGCATTGTGCCACAATTTCCTGTGGTCCCAGATATCTCGTCATTACTGACAGCTATTGATTCCGAAGCAACATTCTTTACTGTAATTGATCTCAAGAATGCCTTTTTCAGCGTCCCAATAGATCCGGAAAGCCAATATTTGTTCGGATTTAGTTTAAATGGGCGTAGCTTTAAATTCTCACGCGCACCTCAAGGATTTACAGAAAGCCCCAGCATCTATAGCCAAGCACTGAAACGAGAACTAGACAGTATCCACATGCCAGTTAACACTGCTCTGCTTCAACATGTCGATGATCTGCTGATCACCGCGAGAAGCGAACCGGAATGTGAAAAAGCATCACTGACAGTTTTACAATTTCTAGCCGAAAAAGGGCACAAGGTGTCCCCTTCTAAGCTGCAATTCTGTGTCCAGCGAGTTATTTATCTTGGACACTCGCTGTCCAAGGAGGGAAGGCAGCTTACACCCGACCGCATTCAGTTAATAGCTAACATGCCAATACCCAAGACACAAAAGGAGGTGCGGGCTTTCATAGGCCTCACTTCATATTGCAGGCAGTGGATCCCTCAGTATGCATTTCTAGCAAAACCACTCATTCAGTTGACAACACAGGAGGCAGCCACATCGACTGTTCTCCCTTGGACTCAGGAACATACACATGCTTTTGAAAGCCTAAAGAAAGCTTTATGTCAAGCACCTGTTTTAGCAACGCCATGTTACAGAAAACAGTTTACACTTTTTGTTACAGAACGCGAAGGTACTGCCTTGTCAGTACTCACACAGGAACAAGCAGGATCACACAAACCATGTGCTTATTTTTCTAGTACATTAGATCCCGTAGCCCAGGCTTTGCCTGCATGCCTAAAATCAGTAGCAGCGACAGCTTTAGCAATAAGACAGAGCGACGCCATAGTGTTAGGACATCCATTGACAGTTCAAGTACCACACGCAGTAGAGGTTCTTGTAAATAGAACGCAAACACAACACTTGACTATAGCGCGACTTACAGGGTACGAACTTACATTGTTTCAGCCACATATAGAAATCAGACGCTGTAACACATTGAATCCTGCCACACTGTTGCCAGTAACCGGAACAGACCCACTAGCTCATGACTGTATTGAAGTTATTACTATAACGACAAAACCCAGACAAGACTTAACCGATGTCCCATTGTCAGATCCAGACCTGACATTGTATGTAGATGGTTCATGCATGAGAACAAGTACAGGAGAGTTAGTGGCTGCTTACGCAGTCACAACAGATACTGAAGTCATTGAAACTAATCGTATAAATACTTTGTCAGCTCAAGCCGCAGAGCTTATCGCTCTGACACAAGCCTGTATTCAAGCCACGAATAAAAAAGTCAACATATACACTGATTCACGTTATGCATTCGGAGTTGTACATGACTTTGGCGTGCTGTGGCGAGAGAGAGGTTATTTAACTTCCCACGGTGCCCACATTCAGCACGGACCCCTCATTCATGCCTTATTAGATGCAATACATCTACCCACTGCAATATCAATTATGAAATGTAAGGCTCATACGAAGGTTACTGATATCATTTCCCAAGGCAATGATCTAGCCGACAGAACAGCTAAACAGACTGCTCAAACTCAAACCCCCGACATGACAAAGACAATAGTCCCGATGCCGACACATTGTATGACAGTTAAAGATCCTACTCTTGACGTAATTGACATACAGACACATGCTACACCAGACGAAATAAAGAAATGGACTGAATTAGGAGGGATCCAAACGGATCAAGGATGGATGATGAAGGAAAAGTCTGTGTGGTTCCTTCCTGATTCGATGGTCCAAGTTATAGTTAACACTATACATAGTCCAGCACATCTCGGAGAAAAAGCTATGCTAGACAGCATTCAACACATTTGGTTCAATAAACATTTGCGAGCAGCAGCCAAACAAAAGGTCCGTACCTGTATGATTTGTTGCCAGTTCAACCCAGGAAAAAGCGTTCCCGTAGAACAGGGTGGATTTCATCCTCCTAATCACCCTTTTGAAGTACTCCAGATGGACTATATCCAGATGGAACGATGTCGAGGATTCAAATATGTTCTCGTAGTTGTCTGCGCTCTGTCCCGTTGGACAGAGGCATACCCGGTTTCAGATTACACTGCCCCGACTACTGCCAAACAGTTGGTTCGAGAATTCTTCCCACGATACGGTTTACCACGTGTTGTTCACTCAGATAACGGCCAGCCGTTCTCATCCGAATTAATGAAACATGTTTCACTTCTGTTAGGATATCAGTGGAAATTCCACTGTGTCCGACACCCCGAGGCAGCAGGTCTCGTAGAAAGACATAACCAGATACTGAAAATCAGATTGTCCAAAATATGCAGAGAGAAAGGTGTCGACTGGGTAGTAGCGTTACCCGTTGCACTCTTTTACATGAGAATGGTAGCACACTCTCGAACAGGGCTATCCCCGTATGAGGTGATCTTCGGCAGACCACCAAATATGTGGGGGACGCCTATACCACGCAAAATAACTGATATTGACTGTAATATGCTGACAGATTACTTGGCTTCCTTGATGTCTGCACTACAATCTTGTCGTTCACAGGTAGCTGCAGCCTTTCCCGACAACACTGAGGTGAAACCCCATGACGTAGTTCCGGGGAACCTCGTCCTTGTGAGGAATTTCGACCGAAAGACTCAGCTGGAGCCCAGGTGGAAGTCACCCAAGTTGGTCCTGCTGACCACAAGAACAGCCGTGAAGATTGAAGGCAGAAAAGGCTGGATTCATTCAAGTCATATCAAGAAATTTCATGGACTACCAGCCGATGTGAATACCCCACCTCGTGTGACTTCACCCATTGACTCAAAACTTCCTTTTGTTGAACAGAGTAACTCTGAACACTATAAACTAAAGCTTAGGCCCAACCAGTCGAGCAATTTGATTGTTTAAGTCCTCTCCAAGGTGAAGCGGTTGAATTGTCTCTGACATGTATCCCTTGGACCTGAGTAGAGAAAACACCCGGAAAATGTTGAAACGACAGGCGTATTGTAAATCACTGCGTAGCCACTGCATAGTGACATTATTAATCTTGTTTTTCTTGAGTCTTTTGATAATTACTGCAAGTATATTGTTGCACATATATTACCCTATTTCTAGACATGTTTACAATGTTACTGCTGAACATTCTTTTAGTGACTTGCCCCCGCATGAATTGTCTTATAGACTTGCGCTGCGCAATAACACTTTCATTAGTATGTTACATCATTCCCATCAGACTAGTAATGCCACTAATTGTTGGGTGTGTGGCCGGCTCCCTCCCTATCAGAATTATGAAGGAGTCCTGCCTTTCTTTCCACACCCATTTACACATAATGG
The DNA here is from genome assembly GCF_964204655.1 of Triturus cristatus. NCBI lineage: Eukaryota > Metazoa > Chordata > Amphibia > Caudata > Salamandridae > Triturus > Triturus cristatus. The sequence goes on along the minus strand of NC_140589.1, from coordinate 135,505,762 downwards.
CTCCTGTGGAGCATGGTTTAGTTTAATCAATTCCATAGACTCAGACACAGCAGTTTACCAAGATCATTGGGTATGGGGAAACCTGAACCTAGTTTTACTCAAGGTCTGCTACCCTGACAAGGAGGGTCGCCCCAAAAGAACAGGAACTGATCTAGAAAATGAAGTATATGGATTAGGTAATTTTACACCTAATCTCATGATTCTGAATGTCGAATCCGAAGTTGAACTAATTTTGCCCACCATGTCAGTATTCCCAGTAAAGGGTGAATTGTGTGTAAGAAAGGTTGGTTCCATACATATGGGCCATAGTAAATGCACTACTATAGTAGAATTCAGTGATCAAGGCAAATCTTCATTTAGAGCTTATCGCCACTCCTACTTTATATGTGGTCAGACTGCATATATGCGTCTACCTCTAGATTGGGATGGTACCTGCTACATTGCATTCCTTTTGCCACCTGTTTTCCTAGCTCCTCCTGATTATTATAGAAATATTCATTTAGTACACAACAGAGAGCGGAGAGATCTCCCAATTGTCGATTATACTGAGACGGCATGGGACAAGTATGTAGATTTTAATAAAGGCATCTTTCCCTATATAGGTACTGTTAATAATAGTAAGCTGATACGTAGATTAACCAGAACCCTTGAAGCAGTAGTGAATGAGACTATTTCCGCCTTAGGCAATTTAACAGAAGAGCAGTCTGCTATGCGGATTGTTGTGCTTCAAAATCGTCTTGTCCTTGACGTCATCCTAGCTGATAGGGGCGGAGCTTGTAGGGTCATCGGATCAAGCTGCTGCGTATTCATACCAGAAAATTCGCCATCTGTATATAAAGCCATCACTCGCCTTCATAAGATTGTAAACCAGATACACCAGAACCCAGGCACTTGGACTTGGTCCAGTTGGTTTTGGAGTGTGATATCAGCCTGGGGATGGAGAGTTTTATCCTTCCTAGGTATTGGCCTTCTCATACTATTCAGTTGCTGTCTATGTCTACAATGTGGACCAGCGATTTGTGGTCTGTGTGCCACATCGTGTATTCCACCACCAAGATTTCATTCGTCACGGAAGAAGAAAGAAGAACAAATGATGTTATATGAACAGATCAATGGATTGATGAAGATTGATATCTCTTAACGGGCAAGTAGGGGACAAGGAGGGAATGTGGAAATATGGATTTTTCTGATCAGTTATGTCCCCTATCTTGGACCCCAACGGTTCTATGTGCATGTCACAAGTACATGTATGTTCCCTCCAGTTCCAGTTATGAAGACGCAAATACATGTGCGTCCACCGTCAACATGTCCTCTGTCAGATCCGCCATGAATAGGCCGGATATTCCATTCCTAAGTATGAAAGGCCACCGGCTTTGTATGGTTCACTTATGCCATTTTACAGTCCAGGCAAGTAGGCCCTGATTCTGTCATCAAACTCCTCTTGCCTTCTGCCTCTGAAAACTCGAGTCTGAGCCTGCATCTGTGACCATGAACTTTGTCTCATTCTCTGCGCGGCTCACGAAGCCTGACATCAGCCTATTCTCTGCCAAGAACTGTATTTCACCTTCGAATTATCTGCTTCACTCCTTAGCCGATGCATTCCTGTCTAGCAATTTAAGTAAACATTCTTCCAGCTACTGAGCAAAGGCTCGGCTTCTCTGTCCTCATGCAAGTAATTCATAGCCCCGTTACCATGGAAAATTCCTACCCCCTCGCATTCAGTGTAGACACTTAGACGCTTGTACACGCACGCACAGTCAGTATAGAATAGATTCTGTCCGAGAGTCCTTCTTTTGTGGATAACATAGTTCTTTAAACATAGGATGTTAGATATGATTTGGGATTAGGTTGACTTGACCCCCCAGACTTTTTGTCTCCACATGTAGAGCTAAATGTCAAGTCCCCTTCACCCCCTAGTTGCACGTCAATTACACGTCATGCTGCTGCGCGCGCATCTATGCCAAGTATTATCTTATAGATCCACCTATATGTGACATCATAACCAATTATGTTCCTTTTTACTCCTTATTACACCCATTTTCGGTTACGCATATGAATCGTCATTTTCCTTATCAATTGTTACGCCTACTGCATTTGCTTCATTGTAATGTATGTTCTATAAAAATCATTTCTTGTCAATAAAGTATGTACTTCACTTCCTGAACCCCCGTGGTGATGGAACTTGGAGCAACCGATTATAATCGACCATTGGAATAAAGCCCATTCCGAACCTCTAATACCACGGATTCTGCCTCTTATTTTACTGAGCTATTTTATTATGTTTCCGTATCAAATTAAGTCCCGGTAATGAATTTTATTTACCACAATCTGCAATAAAAAGAATCCACCTCTTGGAGAAGTTACCGATTTCTTTTGGAGAAAGGAGTACCAAGCAAGAGGTGAACCTCATATACATATGCTATTATGGGTCAAGGATGCACCTAAATTTGGAACTGATTCTGATGAAACAGTATTGTCTTTCATCGAACAGTATGTGACATGTGAGATTCCGAGAGAAGAAGGAGATAGAAGCTTCAGACAGCAAGTTTTACTTTTCCAAAGTCACCATTGTGGAAAGAACTGCAGAAGAAAATACAAGTCTAAAGGAAAACTTTACACCAAATGTCGGTTTGGTTTTCCACGTCCAGTCATTTGTAAAGCAAGAGTAAATTGTTTTTTTTCTTCTGTAAGGCACACAATAACTCGGAAATCTCCAAAGAATACCTACAACTTAAAAAGAACGGAAGTGTAAAAGTATATCAATGATTACAATCCAGTCATTTAAAAAATGTGGAATGCGAACATGGACATCCAGTATGTTGCAGATAACTCAATTGCTGTTGCACGTTATGTTACATCATACATAACAAAATCAGAAAAAACAGAGATGAAACAAATGTGGGAAGAAATTGCACAAGAGAAAAGCCTTAGCAAAACATTGTACAGCTTTACTTTGAAAATGCTTTCCCACTGAGAAATTGGATCCTATGAATGTTCAGACTGCTTGTGCTCTTCAAGTTTATATTCAAAGTCACGAGGAATCATTTGGGTAAGTTTAGCTCTTGCCTGCTCATGGAATAGAGCGTTGAAATCATTAGAAGAAATTGAATGCTTAGCAGCAAATGAACCAGACAGTACAGACAGTCTTAAAACTAATATGTTGGACACATACTATCTGAAAAGGAGTCGATATCTGGAGCAGCTATGTCTGTATGCAGTACTTCAACATTACAGCTTCAAAAGAAATGTTAAACAGAATTTAAAACAAGGAAAATATGCAGTAGTTGGTTGTCATGGTTGTTTAGTAAAACATGCAAAGGGTAATCTTATAAACCACAAGAAACTCAGTTGTGAAACTCCAGATAAGCGAGAATTTTACTACTTAGCACTTCTCCAACTTTTTAAACCATGGCGTAGCGAAAGTGAATTACTTGGAGACTTTGACTGCTACGAAGATTCTTTTAATGCATGTAAAGATAGCATTGCATGTACAATTTTCCCTACATATTTAAAAATGTTGAATGATGAAGTTGAACAGGAAAAGACTATTACAGCTGAAATAGCTAATGAAAGTTCTCAAGATAGTCAAAGTATTGGTCAATGTAGGCAAGATCTTATTGAACAACCAATACTGGAAAATGAAGCAGTGATTGCTATGCATGAAGACGAAATTGCAATGCAACAAGCACACAAGGAGAATATTACATTGGAAAAGTTGGAAGAACAACTAAATGTTGAACAGAAAGAAATATATGTACAAGTGAGAGAACAGATAGAACATGGTTTGTTGCATGATAAAAAATGTGTGTGTTCATCTTTTAAACCTCTTCTGATGTACATCAGTGGTCAAGCTGGGACAGGTAAACGTTTTTTAATTAAAGTTTTGACCAGTTATCTTTAAAAACTCCTGGGTCACATTTATGTTCTGTGGTAACAGTTCAAACTGGATTAGCTGCACACAATGTTAAAGGAGTTACTTTGCATAGATTACTGATGTTACCGGTTGAGCATGATAATAAATTATAATATCAGAAGTTGTCTGGAGAAGCTTCTCATGAAGTGTCAAGAGTGCTGAAGAAAATAAAACTATTAATTATTGATGATGTGAGCATGGTCTCAAACTTAATGCTTGCTTTTGTACACTTAAGATTACAACGTTCTCTTTGGAGGAAAACATTTAATTGTATTTGGAGATCTGCTACAACTAACCCCTGTAAAAGGAGAACCAGTGTTTTAAACTCTTCTACATGAAGACACAAAGAAATCTCAGGGAAGTATTGGAAATGTGAATCTGTGGTTAAATTGTGAATATAAAGAACCCACTCAGAATATGCGACAAGCAAGAGATAAAGATTATGCAAATATTCTAAAAGATGTAAGAATTGGTGTTCTAAGCAAACATGGTAAAGAAGCTTTTCAAAGTTGTCTACTAAAGAACTTGTTTACAAATGAAAACACACCAGCAGAAGTAATGTACAAGAAAATGGAAAAAAAAAAGTCTGTAGTTTGCTTAATGCCTACAGTGGAAAAGTGTTATACATTTAATAGAGAGCTTATGAAACTAGAAAATCAAGAAATAGTTCACATTGAAGCTATTGATAAAATTGAGCATCAAGGAATAACAATTCTTATTTCAGAAAAACTACAGACTAAATTGGATTCTCTGGAAAAGTCTGTATCAAAAACTGCTGGCTTAGAAATTTTGAGGCATAATCTGAATGTAAGAGAAGGTTTAGTGAATGGAGCAATGGGGAAAGTTGTTGATTTTGTGAAATATCAAAATAGAAATGGAATTGAATTCTTGAAAGTTAAATTTGATCAGATTACAGAGGTAAGACAGATTGCGCGTTGTGCTGTACGTTTTTTGCTTGTAAAAGACTTGTATGTTCGCAGAAAACAGTTTCCCTTCTGTTTAGCATATGCAATAACTATTCATAAATCTCAAGGTTTAAGTGTAGATAATGCTTTGGTAAATGTTGGAAGAACTGTGTTTAAAGAGGGAATGGTATATGTTGCAATATTTCGAGTTAGAACATTGGCTGCTTTGTATTTAATTGATTTTGATGAGAACAAGGTTAGTGCTGATGTTAATTGTGTAGGAGAATATAATCGTTTGAGAAGGCTTTATGCTCTAAGTTTAGGTGAATATCCTATTTATGAGAAACGTGTTGTGAGTTCAAAACGCAAACATGTTGAAGAATCAACTATGGTTGGAAAGCAGAAACAAAATCAAGAGAAAAGAAAAGATGTAAAGAAACAGAAAATACAAACAAGTGATGATGTTGTTGGATACCAATTAGAAAATGCTTCTAGTGTCAACTGCTATGGTAATGTTATTCTAAATGTTATATTTTATCTTGAAGATGTTTATGGTGAAATTATGGAAAGTCAGGAAAAAAGATTATGTTCGGAACATTATACTTTATTTCAAGAATTGACAACTGATAGAAGTAAGATCCATTCTGCTTCTGGTATTCGCCAACTGTTGGATACATGTACTGGATCTTTAACGTTCAGAGCTAATATACAACAAGATGCACAAGAATTTCTGATGGTTATGCTTGAAGTACTAGAAGATGAAGGAATTAAGACTTAGAGTTTATTTGGACTCAGTTACAAATGGTAACATAAATGTGAACAGTGTTCATTAACTTCAAGCACTATAGTTGACAGAGAACGATTTCTACATTTGACAATACCTGACTGCAAATCTGTACCATTTCCAAATTAGTAAAAGAAGCTGATCACGAGATGATCTGTTCTCGTTGTAAATCAACAATGCTATCTACATTATGCCTACAAAGATATGGAAAATATTTGATTATAATGCTGCAACGCTGTAGACCAAATGGAAGAAAAGTGGAAATCAAAATTAAAAATGTTGTTGCTAGTCAAGTATCTATTTCTGGAACAACTTTTGCAACAGTTGCTATTGTTTTCCATGCTGGAAGTACTACCACAAGTGGACATTATACAGTTTATTTAAAGTGTAATATTGGTTGGAGTCACTGCAACGATGCAAACACTTATGAATTACCCAACTCATACTTGATATTTCTGAAACAAAGATTTTAGATACATCATTCGGCCTACTGGGAAGGTGTAAAGATACTTTAAGAAATTCATACTGGATGATTTCAAACCGAAATTTTTGATACATTATTTGGCGTATTGCAAAATGTGAACAGAAACTACAAAGTAAAGGTAAGATTTGAAGATTGGAAATAGTATTGGATGTGTTATTTGTGTGGATTTTGTATTATATTTGTGAGAATTAGAGATTTGTTTTTTTTAACAATCTAGTTGATTGTTTTTTTTCCCCTGCTGTTTACGATGAATCTACACTGACATCACTGTGAATAGTGAAGTTAAGTAGAAGCTGATGACAGCAAAAAAAGCGAGAAAAAATGTTTTCTGAATGTTAAATTATTTTGTATTATTTAAAAACTCAATGTAATTTGTGAAATATATTACATTACATAGCAGTTTTGCAGTTTAATTTATGTAGTTGAAAAGTTAGAAAAACAGTACTAACAACAAATAGCACAATAGTAGTTTGATATTTAAAAACCTTTGAAATTCACTGAAAAAAACATAGGTTTCAGGGATGCTAAAGTTAGGAATTAGCATTTAAAAAACCTTAAAAATTCCCTGAAAAAACCATAGGCTTCAGAGACATCATAGTTAGTTGGACAATTGACTCATATCAGTGATGTCATGAGTGATGTCACTGACCATGTCATGAGTGATGTAATATGTGACGTCATCACCAGTGCATTGCGAGCGTGCGAGTTATAGTTAGCTCAACTAACTATAACGGGCGAATTTCTCTGGTTTTATATGAGTCAATTGTCCAACTAACTATAACGTCTCTGAAACCTATGGTTTTTTCAGTGAATTTCTAAGGTTTTCTAAATGCTAATTCCTTACTATAATGTCCTTGAAACCTATGGTTTTTCAGTGAATAAATATATATATATATATATATATATATATATATATATATATATATATATATATATCAAGGCTCATTGGGGTGACCACAAGGCAAGCAGCACTCGAACACGACACTCTTTTCCCCAGTAAAGGCATTTATTTGGTATGCACAGCTTCGCTTCTCAGTCTATTAGCATACGACTGCCACCTGACGCGTTTCGTAGTTCACTTCCTCAGAGGCACCGCAGTCGAAGGAAGCAAGCCGGGCCACATCCTCCTTTTTAATCCAATCGTCCGCTGATATGCAGCTGCTCTGGATGAGACAAAACGCAATGATTAATGGGAGATGTAGTCCGTAATTACTTATCCATAGATGGTTGCTTCCTTAATAATTGCAAGTTCATAGCTCTACATTGAGCCCCAAGGAGTGAAGCCGCGCTCAATCCATGCGCCGTGCTCCACATTGAGCCCCGTACTTCGGAACTCGTGGCCCCCTTCACATGGGGTGGTGCTCGCTCAGCGGCTGGCCTGCCGCTTGTTACATCAAGGCTCATTGGGGTGACCACAAGGCAAGCAGCACTCGAACACGACACTCTTTTCCCCAGTAAAAGCATTTATTTGGTATGCACAGCTTCGCTTCTCAGTCTATTAGCATACGACTGCCACCTGACGCGTTTCGTAGTTCACTTCCTCAGAGGCACCGCAGTCGAAGGAAGCAAGCCGGGCCACATCCTCCTTTTTAATCCAATCGTCCGCTGATATGCAGCTGCTCTGGATGAGACAAAACGCAATGATTAATGGGAGATGTAGTCCGTAATTACTTATCCATAGATGGTTGCTTCCTTAATAATTGCAAGTTCATAGCTCTACATTGAGCCCCAAGGAGTGAAGCCGCGCTCAATCCATGCGCCGTGCTCCACATTGAGCCCCGTACTTCGGAACTCGTGGCCCCCTTCACATGGGGTGGTGCTCGCTCAGCGGCTGGCCTGCCGCTTGTTACATCATGAGACAAAACGCAATGATTAATGGGAGATGTAGTCCGTAATTACTTATCCATAGATGGTCCATGCGCCGTGCTCCACATTGAGCCCCGTACTTCGGAACTCGTTGCAATTATTAAGGAAGCAACCATCTATGGATAAGTAATTACGGACTACATCTCCCATTAATCATTGCGTTTTGTCTCATCCAGAGCAGCTGCATATCAGCGGACGATTGGATTAAAAAGGAGGATGTGGCCCGGCTTGCTTCCTTCGACTGCGGTGCCTCTGAGGAAGTGAACTACGAAACGCGTCAGGTGGCAGTCGTATGCTAATAGACTGAGAAGCGAAGCTGTGCATACCAAATAAATGCTTTTACTGGGGAAAAGAGTGTCGTGTTCGAGTGCTGCTTGCCTTGTGGTCACCCCAATGAGCCTTGATGTAACAAGCGGCAGGCCAGCCGCTGAGCGAGCACCACCCCATGTGAAGGGGGCCACGAGTTCCGAAGTACGGGGCTCAATGTGGAGCACGGCGCATGGATTGAGCGCGGCTTCACTCCTTGGGGCTCAATGTAGAGCTATGAACTTGCAATTATTAAGGAAGCAACCATCTATGGATAAGTAATTACGGACTACATCTCCCATTAATCATTGCGTTTTGTCTCATCCAGAGCAGCTGCATATCAGCGGACGATTGGATTAAAAAGGAGGATGTGGCCCGGCTTGCTTCCTTCGACTGCGGTGCCTCTGAGGAAGTGAACTACGAAACGCGTCAGGTGGCAGTCGTATGCTAATAGACTGAGAAGCGAAGCTGTGCATACCAAATAAATGCTTTTACTGGGGAAAAGAGTGTCGTGTTCGAGTGCTGGTTGCCTTGTGGTCACCCCAATGAGCCTTGATGTAACAAGCGGCAGGCAGCCACTGAGCGAGCACCACCCCATGTGAAGGGGGCCACGAGTTCCGAAGTACGGGGCTCAATGTGGAGCACGGCGCATGGATTGAGCGCGGCTTCACTCCTTGGGGCTCAATGTAGAGCTATGAACTTGCAATTATTAAGGAAGCAACCATCTATGGATAAGTAATTACGGACTACATCTCCCATTAATCATTGCGTTTTGTCTCATCCAGAGCAGCTGCATATCAGCGGACGATTGGATTAAAAAGGAGGATGTGGCCCGGCTTGCTTCCTTCGACTGCGGTGCCACTGAGGAAGTGAACTACGAAACGCGTCAGGTGGCAGTCATATGCTAATAGACTGAGAAGCGAAGCTGTGCATACCAAATAAATGCTTTTACTGGGGAAAAGAGTGTCGTGTTCGAGTGCTGCTTGCCTTGTGGTCACCCCAATGAGCCTTGATGTAACAAGCGGCAGGCCAGCCGCTGAGCGAGCACCACCCCATGTGAAGGGGGCCACGAGTTCCGAAGTACGGGGCTCAATGTGGAGCACGGCGCATGGATTGAGCGCGGCTTCACTCCTTGGGGCTCAATGTAGAGCTATGAACTTGCAATTATTAAGGAAGCAACCATCTATGGATAAGTAATTACGGACTACATCTCCCATTAATCATTGCGTTTTGTCTCATCCAGAGCAGCTGCATATCAGCGGACGATTGGATTAAAAAGGAGGATGTGGCCCGGCTTGCTTCCTTCGACTGCGGTGCCTCTGAGGGAGTGAACTACGAAACGCGTCAGGTGGCAGTCGTATGCTAATAGACTGAGAAGCGAAGCTGTGCATACCAAATAAATGCTTTTACTGGGGAAAAGAGTGTCGTGTTCGAGTGCTGCTTGCCTTGTGGTCACCCCAATGAGCCTTGATGTAACAAGCGGCAGGCCAGCCGCTGAGCGAGCACCACCCCATGTGAAGGGGGCCACGAGTTCCGAAGTACGGGGCTCAATGTGGAGCACGGCGCATGGATTGAGCGCGGCTTCACTCCTTGGGGCTCAATGTAGAGCTATGAACTTGCAATTATTAAGGAAGCAACCATCTATGGATAAGTAATTACGGACTACATCTCCCATTAATCATTGCGTTTTGTCTCATCCAGAGCAGCTGCATATCAGCGGATGATTGGATTAAAAAGGAGGATGTGGCCCGGCTTGCTTCCTTCGACTGCGGTGCCTCTGAGGAAGTGAACTACGAAACGCGTCAGGTGGCAGTCGTATGCTAATAGACTGAGAAGCGAAGCTGTGCATACCAAATAAATGCTTTTACTGGGGAAAAGAGTGTCGTGTTCGAGTGCTGCTTGCCTTGTGGTCACCCCAATGAGCCTTGATGTAACAAGCGGCAGGCCAGCCGCTGAGCGAGCACCACCCCATGTGAAGGGGGCCACGAGTTCCGAAGTACGGGGCTCAATGTGGAGCACGGCGCATGGATTGAGCGCGGCTTCACTCCTTGGGGCTCAATGTAGAGCTATGAACTTGCAATTATTAAGGAAGCAACCATCTATGGATAAGTAATTACGGACTACATCTCCCATTAATCATTGCGTTTTGTCTCATCCAGAGCAGCTGCATATCAGCGGACGATTGGATTAAAAAGGAGGATGTGGCCCGGCTTGCTTCCTTCGACTGCGGTGCCTCTGAGGAAGTGAACTACGAAACGCGTCAGGTGGCAGTCGTATGCTAATAGACTGAGAAGCGAAGCTGTGCATACCAAATAAATGCTTTTACTGGGGAAAAGAGTGTCGTGTTCGAGTGCTGCTTGCCTTGTGGTCACCCCAATGAGCCTTGATGTAACAAGCGGCAGGCCAGCCGCTGAGCGAGCACCACCCCATGTGAAGGGGGCCACGAGTTCCGAAGTACGGGGCTCAATGTGGAGCACGGCGCATGGATTGAGCGCGGCTTCACTCCTTGGGGCTCAATGTAGAGCTATGAACTTGCAATTATTAAGGAAGCAACCATCTATGGATAAGTAATTACGGACTACATCTCCCATTAATCATTGGGTTTTGTCTCATCCAGAGCAGCTGCATATCAGCGGACGATTGGATTAAAAAGGAGGATGTGGCCCGGCTTGCTTCCTTCGACTGCGGTGCCTCTGAGGAAGTGAACTACGAAACGCGTCAGGTGGCAGTCGTATGCTAATAGACTGAGAAGCAAAGCTGTGCATACCAAATAAATGCTTTTACTGGGGAAAAGAGTGTCGTGTTCGAGTGCTGCTTGCCTTGGGGTCACCCCAATGAGCCTTGATGTAACAAGCGGCAGGCCAGCCGCTGAGCGAGCACCACCCCATGTGAAGGGGGCCACGAGTTCCGAAGTACGGGGCTCAATGTGGAGCACGGCGCATGGATTGAGCGCGGCTTCACTCCTTGGGGCTCAATGTAGAGCTATGAACTTGCAATTATTAAGGAAGCAACCATCTATGGATAAGTAATTACGGACTACATCTCCCATTAATCATTGCGTTTTGTCTCATCCAGAGCAGCTGCATATCAGCGGACGATTGGATTAAAAAGGAGGATGTGGCCCGGCTTGCTTCCTTCGACTGCGGTGCCTCTGAGGAAGTGAACTACGAAACGCGTCAGGTGGCAGTCGTATGCTAATAGACTGAGAAGCGAAGCTGTGCATACCAAATAAATGCTTTTACTGGGGAAAAGAGTGTCGTGTTCGAGTGCTGCTTGCCTTGTGGTCACCCCAATGAGCCTTGATGTAACAAGCGGCAGGCCAGCCGCTGAGCGAGCACCACCCCATGTGAAGGGGGCCACGAGTTCCGAAGTACGGGGCTCAATGTGGAGCACGGCGCATGGATTGAGCGCGGCTTCACTCCTTGGGGCTCAATGTAGAGCTATGAACTTGCAATTATTAAGGAAGCAACCATCTATGGATAAGTAATTACGGACTACATCTCCCATTAATCATTGCGTTTTGTCTCATCCAGAGCAGCTGCATATCAGCGGACGATTGGATTAAAAAGGAGGATGTGGCCCGGCTTGCTTCCTTCGACTGCGGTGCCTCTGAGGAAGTGAACTACGAAACGCGTCAGGTGGCAGTCGTATGCTAATAGACTGAGAAGCGAAGCTGTGCATACCAAAAAAATGCTTTTACTGGGGAAAAGAGTGTCGTGTTCGAGTGCTGCTTGCCTTGTGGTCACCCCAATGAGCCTTGATGTAACAAGCGGCAGGCCAGCCGCTGAGCGAGCACCACCCCATGTGAAGGGGGCCACGAGTTCCGAAGTACGGGGCTCAATGTGGAGCACGGCGCATGGATTGAGCGCGGCTTCACTCCTTGGGGCTCAATGTAGAGCTATGAACTTGCAATTATTAAGGAAGCAACCATCTATGGATAAGTAATTACGGACTACATCTCCCATTAATCATTGCGTTTTGTCTCATCCAGAGCAGCTGCATATCAGCGGACGATTGGATTAAAAAGGAGGATGTGGCCCGGCTTGCTTCCTTCGACTGCGGTGCCTCTGAGGAAGTGAACTACGAAACGCGTCAGGTGGCAGTCGTATGCTAATAGACTGAGAAGCGAAGCTGTGCATACCAAATAAATGCTTTTACTGGGGAAAAGAGTGTCGTGTTCGAGTGCTGCTTGCCTTGTGGTCACCCCAATGAGCCTTGATGTAACAAGCGGCAGGCCAGCCGCTGAGCGAGCACCACCCCATGTGAAGGGGGCCACGAGTTCCGAAGTACGGGGCTCAATGTGGAGCACGGCGCATGGATTGAGCGCGGCTTCACTCCTTGGGGCTCAATGTAGAGCTATGAACTTGCAATTATTAAGGAAGCAACCATCTATGGATAAGTAATTACGGACTACATCTCCCATTAATCATTGGGTTTTGTCTCATCCAGAGCAGCTGCATATCAGCGGACGATTGGATTAAAAAGGAGGATGTGGCCCGGCTTGCTTCCTTCGACTGCGGTGCCTCTGAGGAAGTGAACTACGAAACGCGTCAGGTGGCAGTCGTATGCTAATAGACTGAGAAGCAAAGCTGTGCATACCAAATAAATGCTTTTACTGGGGAAAAGAGTGTCGTGTTCGAGTGCTGCTTGCCTTGGGGTCACCCCAATGAGCCTTGATGTAACAAGCTGCAGGCCAGCCGCTGAGCGAGCACCACCCCATGTGAAGGGGGCCACGAGTTCCGAAGTACGGGGCTCAATGTGGAGCACGGCGCATGGATTGAGCGCGGCTTCACTCCTTGGGGCTCAATGTAGAGCTATGAACTTGCAATTATTAAGGAAGCAACCATCTATGGATAAGTAATTACGGACTACATCTCCCATTAATCATTGCGTTTTGTCTCATCCAGAGCAGCTGCATATCAGCGGACGATTGGATTAAAAAGGAGGATGTGGCCCGGCTTGCTTCCTTCGACTGCGGTGCCTCTGAGGAAGTGAACTACGAAACGCGTCAGGTGGCAGTCGTATGCTAATAGACTGAGAAGCGAAGCTGTGCATACCAAATAAATGCTTTTACTGGGGAAAAGAGTGTCGTGTTCGAGTGCTGCTTGCCTTGTGGTCACCCCAATGAGCCTTGATGTAACAAGCGGCAGGCCAGCCGCTGAGCGAGCACCACCCCATGTGAAGGGGGCCACGAGTTCCGAAGTACGGGGCTCAATGTGGAGCACGGCGCATGGATTGAGCGCGGCTTCACTCCTTGGGGCTCAATGTAGAGCTATGAACTTGCAATTATTAAGGAAGCAACCATCTATGGATAAGTAATTACGGACTACATCTCCCATTAATCATTGCGTTTTGTCTCATCCAGAGCAGCTGCATATCAGCGGACGATTGGATTAAAAAGGAGGATGTGGCCCGGCTTGCTTCCTTCGACTGCGGTGCCTCTGAGGAAGTGAACTACGAAACGCGTCAGGTGGCAGTCGTATGCTAATAGACTGAGAAGCGAAGCTGTGCATACCAAAAAAATGCTTTTACTGGGGAAAAGAGTGTCGTGTTCGAGTGCTGCTTGCCTTGTGGTCACCCCAATGAGCCTTGATGTAACAAGCGGCAGGCCAGCCGCTGAGCGAGCACCACCCCATGTGAAGGGGGCCACGAGTTCCGAAGTACGGGGCTCAATGTGGAGCACGGCGCATGGATTGAGCGCGGCTTCACTCCTTGGGGCTCAATGTAGAGCTATGAACTTGCAATTATTAAGGAAGCAACCATCTATGGATAAGTAATTACGGACTACATCTCCCATTAATCATTGCGTTTTGTCTCATCCAGAGCAGCTGCATATCAGCGGACGATTGGATTAAAAAGGAGGATGTGGCCCGGCTTGCTTCCTTCGACTGCGGTGCCTCTGCGGAAGTGAACTACGAAACGCGTCAGGTGGCAGTCGTATGCTAATAGACTGAGAAGCGAAGCTGTGCATACCAAATAAATGCTTTTACTGGGGAAAAGAGTGTCGTGTTCGAGTGCTGCTTGCCTTGTGGTCACCCCAATGAGCCTTGATGTAACAAGCGGCAGGCCAGCCGCTGAGCGAGCACCACCCCATGTGAAGGGGGCCACGAGTTCCGAAGTACGGGGCTCAATGTGGAGCACGGCGCATGGATTGAGCGCGGCTTCACTCCTTGGGGCTCAATGTAGAGCTATGAACTTGCAATTATTAAGGAAGCAACCATCTATGGATAAGTAATTACGGACTACATCTCCCATTAAGCATTGCGTTTTGTCTCATCCAGAGCAGCTGCATATCAGCGGACGATTGGATTAAAAAGGAGGATGTGGCCCGGCTTGCTTCCTTCGACTGCGGTGCCTCTGAGGAAGTGAACTACGAAACGCGTCAGGTGGCAGTCGTATGCTAATAGACTGAGAAGAGAAGCTGTGCATACCAAATAAATGCTTTTACTGGGGAAAAGAGTGTCGTGTTCGAGTGCTGCTTGCCTTGTGGTCACCCCAATGAGCCTTGATGTAACAAGCGGCAGGCCAGCCGCTGAGCGAGCACCACCCCATGTGAAGGGGGCCACGAGTTCCGAAGTACGGGGCTCAATGTGGAGCACGGCGCATGGATTGAGCGCGGCTTCACTCCTTGGGGCTCAATGTAGAGCTATGAACTTGCAATTATTAAGGAAGCAACCATCTATGGATAAGTAATTACGGACTACATCTCCCATTAATCATTGCGTTTTGTCTCATCCAGAGCAGCTGCATATCAGCGGACGATTGGATTAAAAAGGAGGATGTGGCCCGGCTTGCTTCCTTCGACTGCGGTGCCTCTGAGGAAGTGAACTACGAAACGCGTCAGGTGGCAGTCGTATGCTAATAGACTGAGAAGCGAAGCTGTGCATACCAAATAAATGCTTTTACTGGGGAAAAGAGTGTCGTGTTCGAGTGCTGCTTGCCTTGTGGTCACCCCAATGAGCCTTGATATATATATATATATATATATATATATATATATATATATATATATATATATATATATATATATATATATATATATTACCTACTGGCGGTCGACAGTAGGTAGTTATAGTTAGGACCCTGTTTCCATAGGAAAACCGCAACATTCTATTTGGAATGACTTTGGCGCCGGTTGACGAATCCTCGCGAAATTTTCAAAACTAATGGGGCGCTACGCTCCGCTCCTACCCTGAAAGTCTCGGGGGGATTCGTCAAGCGGGGGCTGAGAAAAAAGGGGGGTCCCAAAACGCGTTTTTCCCATGCATTTTTCCATAGGACCTTTAGACACAGCTACAGCCCGAACGGCTGAACAGAGTTACTTGAAATTTGGCAGAGAGGTAGTCTACAGGTCAAGGAAGTGCCTTTTGTAGGTCTGGTGTAAATCTGTTCAGTAGTTCCTGAGAAAATAGCATTTAAATCAATATATATATCTGTGGCAGCTTACGGTGCGCTTACGGTGCGCTTACGGTAAGCTTACCGTACGCGTACGGTGCCGTGCACGAGCGTGATTCTGATTGGCTGTTAGATCTTAGTAAACATTCGAATCGGTCGAAACCAGGAAGCGGCGGCCGCCATTTTCTCTCTCGCTCTCTGAGGGGGGGAGGAAAATCAAAGGTGGAAAACATTAAAAGGGGCTGGTTAGACAGCTCCCAACCACCTATCCTTAATTAAGGTTTCCCAAAAGAACCACCAAGGTTAAAAATTCAATTTTAAATTTTTTCAAAAAAACTGAGATTACGCTTACCGTACGCGTACGGTAAATAATAATTATTAAAAAAAAATTATCCACATTATCCCCCACCCCGTGTGCAAATGGTGCCTGAAGGGCACCATTTGTGCATTGCACATTATAATTAATGAACATTTAATATTTAACATTTCACAATGAAGCGCATAATATGTCCTCCGTGTGCGGACGGTGCGCGAAGCGCATCGTGCGTACATGGCCCATCCAGCGTAATATGGGCACGCGGTGCGCGTAGCGCACCGCGTGCCCACCGTGCGTGCACGGCACTAACTGCTTAAAGTTAGCGCGCGGTGCGCGAAGCGCACCGCGCGCTCACTGTGCGCACACGGTGCGCGAAGCGCACCGTGCGCAAAGCGCACCGTGCGCGCACGGAACGAACTGCGTTAAGTGGGCGCGCACGCCACGAACGGCGTAAAGTAACTAAGCATTTAAAAAAACGTACAAATTCACTGAAAAAACCATAGGTTTCACGCACGTTATAGTTAGGAATTAGCATTTAAAAAACCTTGCAAATTCAATAAAAAAACCATAGGTTTCACACATGTTCTAGTTAGCTGGACATTTTACTCATAAAAAACCGATGAAATTCCCCCGTTATAGTTAGTGCAGGCAACTATAACTCACGCGACCGCAATCCTCTGCTGATGACATATGTGTCTTTATGAAAAAAAAATATTTGTAATATATGTATAGCTAAAATTTAATGGAAGAAGACATGGGCAAATAAGAGTCTAAATACAGTATTAGCATCAGCAGAGGATTGCGGTCGCGTGAGTTATAGTTGCCTGCACTAACTATAACGGGGGAATTTCATTGGTTTTTTTATGAGTAAAATGTCCAGCTAACTAGAACATGTGTGAAACCTATGTTTTTTTTATTGAATTTGCAAGGTTTTTTAAATGCTAATTCCTAACTATAACGTGTGTGAAACCTATGGTTTTTTCAGTGAATATATATATATATATATATATATATATATATATAAAAATGTAAAATGTAAATTTGATACTTGTATAGCGCACTACTCACCCGCAAGGGTCTCAAGGCGCTTGTACGAATACCGCTGTGGAACCCATCCTGGCTTTCCCTGTGAGGCGTCCACTCCTGGGCAGAGTTGCAGAGTGGGACTCCATGATTGGAATAGGCACCGAGGCGAGAATTATCAAGTCCATGGAATTTTTTAGCCCAAGACCCGCCAAGGCGGGGAATTGAACCCTGGTCCCAGGCTAGACCTCTGCATCAGGGTCTGCCGCTCAATGAGAGAGAGGGAGAGAGAGAGAGAGAGAGAGAGAGAGAGAGAGAGAGAGAGAGAGAGAGAGAGAGAGAGAGAGAGAGAGAGAGAGAGAGAGAGAGAGAGAGAGAGAGAGAGAGAGAGAGAGAGAGAGAGAGAGAGAGAGAGAGAGAGAGAGAGAGAGAGAGAGAGAGAGAGAGAGAGAGAGAGAGAGAGAGAGAGAGAGAGAGAGAGAGAGAGATAGATATATGGATGAAACATAGACAATGTTAACAAATGTTCTGTGAAACATTAAATAAATTACAAAAGTAAATATAAAAAACTATAGAAAACCACAAAAAAGACATTTAATCACAATAATCTGAAACATATATATTTATATGATCAAATAATATAAAATTAAACGAATAATAATAATAATGATAACAATAATAATAATACATATATTTCAATAATATTAAGGAGCATATTGAAATCTGGGAATAATAGATATACTATTGCCACTCCAGTGAATCCAACAGTAGTGAAAGAGTAGCCTTTCAGAGGGTTACATTTACTAGTCCGACTACAAACAGGTCAACAGTAGAGTAGGGAAAGTATTGGACATAGAAAGGCTAAGACTTATTATTCCACCTCCAATCTGTGAAACAGTATTGAAAGAGCAGGAATTTGAAGGGGCTACATTTACTATTCCCACTACAGTTTGTGCATCAGTATGGAAAAAATTGGAATTTGACGGGGTAACATTTGCTATTCCCACTCCAGTCTGTGGAACAGTGGGGAATGCATTGGACTTTGGAGTGGTAAGAATAACTATTCCTACTCCAGTCTGCTCAACAGTAGGGAAAGTAATAGACATTTCCTATGCCCACTCCAGTCTCTGCAAAAGAAGGGAAATTGTTGAACTTCGGAGGGGTTAAATCTACTATTACTACCCAGTTTGTGCAACAGTAGGGAAAGCTTTGGACTTCGGAGGGGTTACATTTGCTATTCCCACTCCAGTCTGTGCAACCATAGGGAAATCACTGGACTTTGAAGGGTAAGATTTAATATTACCACTCCAGTCTGTGCAACAGTAGGGATAGATTTGGACTTCAGAAGGGTAAGATTAATTTTCTCACTCTAGTCTGTGCAACTGTAGGGAAAGCGTATGTCTTCAGAGGGGTAAGATTTACTATTCCCCCTCCAGTCTATGCAACAGTAGGGAAAACGTTAGACTTTGGAGAGGTAACATTTACTATTCCCACTTTATTCTGTACAATATTAGGGAAAGTGTTGGACTTCGGAGGGGTAAGATTTACTATTTCCACTCCATTCTGGCAGCAGTAGGGAAAGTGTTGGACTTCCGAGGGGTAATATTTACTATTCTCACTCCAATCTCTGGAACAGCAGGGAAAGTACTTCACTTCAAACACATTACATATTTTAGTAACCCTATTCATTTACAACAAATATAAAACTCTAAATTTGAACATTATTAATTAACCAACAAATAATTAAATATATAAAAATAAAAATCAATTAAACAACTTATATGATTGTTAAACAATTTACTAATTGACCATCAATTACATTTTTTTATTTCTTTATTTGATACTTAATTAACTTCCTACAGTATACCCCTTCAACTTTAGCAGAACACTTAAAATATAACTAAAATGTATATGTATATCATAATAATCAATTTCATAATTATTAATAAATTGATAATTAATTGTTAATTAATATTTGCTTAGTTAACTTACCACCCTTTACCCATACAAACTCAGCAGTAAACACCTGATATATAACTTAAAAAATATAATTATTACACAGTTTACATAATTACTAATCAATTAAATAATAAATAATACATTAGTAATTAATTGTTAGTTAAATATTACTTAGTTAACTTCCCCCACTATACCGATACAAACCCAGCAGTCCACACCTAATATGTGACAAAAAATATAATTATTACACAATATATACATGAATAATAAACAGCAATATAATTGATAATAAAATAATAATTGATTGTTAATCAATCATTGCTAATTAACTCCCCTCCCAATCCCCATATGAACCCTGAAGCCTGCAGCTAATATAACTCTATAAAAAAAAAATATTACACAATTTACATAATTAATAATCAGCTAAAAAATTAATAAAGTATTGATAGTGAATTGTTAATTAATTATTCTCAATTCACTTCCCACCCTATACCCTTACAAGCCTAGCAACTCCCTACAACACTACAAATTACTATTAGCAATTAAATATTATAATATAAATCACTTAGAATTACAAAGTTGAAAATATTATTAACAATAATAACAGATAAAATGAATACATAAACTAAAACACAAAGACAATTAAAAAGCTATATTTTTACAACTATATTAGTGAAAACAATGTTAGCAACAATATATTTGCCAATACTTCTTATCTGAAAAAATCTATATTCTTGACAACGATATTTCTGCTTCATGATATTTTTGTATCACAATATTTGTTTTCCCATATTTCTGTAACTCAATATTTAAAACTTAGTATTTGTATCAAATACCATTATATTTAACCATATGAGTTGTTATATGGACAGCACACAATGAAAAATCACTATAATCCTTCTGGGAAGAGAAGACCAAACCTTCAGATCTTTTATCGACTCCTCAATAGACAACTTAATGCTTGGGTTCATCTCTTACCCTATCAACTCCATATCTGATGCCAACACCCTTCTAAGCAGTTTTTTGTAAAGCTATGTGAACATCCATGCCCCAATTACAACACACAAATGTAAGCCAAAGTCTTCTGCACTCTGTGTTCTAAAGAACTTACTGGCATTAAACGATCCATATGCAGACAGGAAAGAAAATGGAAGAATAGAAGAACTCCAGAGGACCTCGTGATGCTAAAGTCCTTTCGCTCAAAGTGCAAACAGCTTATAATATTACCAAAGCAAAGTACTAAAGTCATAAATGAAGCCACCAACAGAATCCGAAAGCTCTTCAATACAATCAGGCACTGCATCAACACTCTGCCAGACCCTCCTATTCCTCACTCTACAGAATAGTGGAATGCCATCAACCTTTTCTGCTATGAAAGATACAGAAGGTCCATCAGCACATCGATGACACCAAACCTTCTACAATTCTTACACCCATCATTTCCAGTAGACTTCTGCATTGGTCTGCTTTCAAAGGCCTATCTTTCACAGATCTTGCTGACATACTCCACTCCCTCAAAGCCACTTCCTATGAATAGAAGTTCTTACCATTGTTCTTCACAAAAGCTCTCTCTAGAGATGCTCTCTTACCCTACTTCCCATTTTCAATGACTCCCTCAGTTAAAGCATCTAACCAGAAGGTCTCAAGGCAGGCTAGAATCTCCCAAACTCTACATCCTGATGACCTCACCAACTACAGGCTCATCACTCACGTTTCATTAATTGGCAAGATTATTGAAAAAGCAGTCTATGTATATCTCCAACACCACATTGATGCTACCCAATTCCTGCACTAATACCAGTTTGGCTTCAGATCACACTGCAGCACGGAAAAAAGCTACCTTACACAACATAGACTGTCTTGACCACACATGAAGATGATACCTGCCGCCTAATATTGCTGGACCTCTGAGCTGCCATTACACCGTCAACCAACCCACCTTTGTACACACGCTTGAGTCTCAATTGGGAATCACCAGAAATGTCCTTCATTGGTTCTCCTCTTATCTTTCCAACTGACATCAGTTGGCTCACATGGGAACTTCCAGGTCACAAAATATACGGATCACCTCTTGCATCCCCCAGGGATTCATACTGTCTCCTATCATCTTCAACCTGTTCATGGAACCGCTTAGTGCTTTACTGACAGAGAACAGCATCAGGATTCACCAATATGCCAATTATGCACCACTCTCCTTGAAAGTCTTGTCTGCTTCAGATATCTAACTCCTGTAAAACTGCTTGCACATCATCCCGACCAGGATGTCCAGCACCTAACTGAAGCTCAATCTAACCAAAACTTAAATCCAGGTATTTTACAATAACAAGAAAAAAGATACAGTACATACCTGGCTCAATGACACAAATCTTCATGGCTTAAAAAAAACACCTTTCATTTAATGACAAGTTACTTTGATTCACCATCATGGTGCACATTAATAAAAAATCAAGGATGGCCTGGTACCAGAGTTTTCTTCTTAGGAAAGTCAAACTATTTATTCCAAAGACTCACTACAGAATTGTTGTTCAAGCCCTCTTGCTCCCATATTTAGATAGTGGTAATGCCCTACTCAATGGCCTCCCAGATGCCACACTTGCATCCATTCGAGCTATTCTACATCCTACAAAATGTCTCATTTAGGGCCTGATGAAGTATGATCACATCACCCCCATCCTGATGGAACTCCATTGGCTTCCCTTGCCAGCCCGCACCATCTTCAAACTAGCTGCATCATTTAAAAAGTTATCATAACCAGTACCCCTGCTAATCTTGTAGGCAAACTCGCCATAATGGGTGGACCTCGCACACCTTCACCAGGACACCATTAGAAGGCAGAATAAGAAGAGTACAAAAAAAACAAGACAGCAGGCCCTCCATGGATTACACACCTGGTTCCACCACAAATTCCAAGTAGGTTGAAACACAAAAATTTGATTAAATGACCTGCCTATGGTAAAAAAATAAGTGTTTAATATACAACTCTGGTTGTTCCTGAAAGCTTTAAAGGGGCAATTACAGAACACCCAACCTTTTGTTGATGCAATGTTTAGGAAAAAATACACTTTCTTGTAGATAACCTATTTCTCATGTGTCCCCCGATAACACATTTAAGCTGTATTTTAGTTATTTTCTCAGTTCCCTCCAGGGGAATCTACAACCCTTGGTACCTTTATAATACCAGAGTTTGTGAAACAAGGTCACAGATTTGGCAGATGGCTTAAGCACAAACTCCTCTAAACATCCCCAAAAAAGCTTACCTGGAGTCAAGAGATTTAAGGCGTTTGGAGAAGTCAATATGTTTGACTTAATTCTCTCCCAACCACCACTACTTGTGCCTATGATTAACTGTAATGTACTCGTCCTTTCATTAATATTTGTTCTCCTTTAGTGATACATCCCGTCTCAAAATGGCTGGCTGCGCCCTCTAGTTGAACGCGCTCCATACCCTTCAAACTTGCAATATGCAAGCAAACCCGCTCATTCGTCCTGTCTTTCTTACTCTAACTCTGCTGGGAACAGAACATGCATTTGCAAACGCTCACCGAGGGGTCTGCACGCTATTAATGACACCTGCGAGTGCTGTTTCGAACGAATTAGCTTGTGTGGATTACATTTGTATTTAAGGTAACTTTAATGTCGACTTTGCAGATGTGCGTGCTGGTGCCCCGCAGAGTTACAAGAGCTGTCCCTTGCAATGTGATGTAAGGAAGCCATTTACTACAAAGCACTTGAATTGCCTTCTATTTTACAGGCTTACTGTACGCACAAATCTGCAGGAAAGAAATACAAATCTCGCTGGTTAATGACTTCGCTACCTGCTCACCTCACATAATTACGTCCAATCATCGTGCCGTGACGTCTGGAACCGAGGAATGAAGAGAGTGATTCTGCTCCGAGTCCCCCCTTCCATCGGAGGCTTCAGAGAGCCGCCTCGCGGCAGCCTGCAGGCTCCCGGTTCATGTTTAGAAGATTCCCAGGGCGAGGACAGAGAGAAAGGATTGAAAACATTTAACAGATATTTAAATGCATGTCCTACTGGGAGTCTCTCATTTAGCAAGATGTTGCTTTAAGGAAAATTCTGTCACTGGGGAGTGATAAACGTAATTTCTTCAGGCAGGTGGTCTCCATCGGGATACAATCAAACTGGGGAAAGAGTTTCTCAAATAATTTGTGGATGTGTCCTGTATCTATTTCAATTGCAACATTCAGGAAAACAATTCACATTTTTAAGAAAAATGCAGGCCTAGCACCAGTCAGTATTATTATTATGTTCTAAAAAGACAAATAGTTGAATAATAAATATTGCATCAGAGTGCGCTGCTCTGTGCAACAAAAAAGCAACATAATTTGCATAATTCCCCCCAAAAAGTACCAAATCCATGCATGCAGTTTTAATGCTTGTTCAAACAGAATTCCCCAAACAGCAATACCTCCAGGGCACATGTCCCACAAACTCACACTATGGCCTGATTACGATGTCGGACGGACCTTTGTGGTCTTGGTACAGACCGACCTCTGGTCGGCGGTCCCGACATTGCTAATACAAGGCGACCGCACATGGGGTGGTTGCAAACACCCATTTCTCTATGGGAGCTTTCGCTGCGGCCGTAAACTGTCTGCAGCACAAGTTCCCATTAGGAAATGGGAGAGTCTGTTAATCCCTGCACCTTGAGGTGCCTGCCACACAGTGCAGGTATTAACATGGGGGCACCTTAGGTGCCCCCTCAGCCCCAACCAGAGACCATGGAAGAATGGAAAGCCAGACATGCAAAGCTTGTTGGATACCGACATCATAATCGGGACGGCGGAAATGCCGGGATTACAGTGATGCCTCTGACTGGCCTATGGGCTCCTTGAGCGTGTCGGAATCCAGTCGGAATGACGGTTTTACTTTTGACCACCGACATTTTTTTCTCCAGATTTTTATATAGCGTGAACTTGACCCAAAGGTATCAAAGTGCTGTACATGAGCACCAGTTGTGTTACACAAGGACACATTCATTTTTGTTAGGCATGGGGAGGTGATTTGTCCAGAATCACAGGATGTTGAGCGTCATTGCAGAGACTCGAACCCGGTTCCCCAGATGTGAGATCAACTGCCCTAGCCATTAGGCAACATCCTCTCCCAAAGAAGATGTAATGTAATGTAAAGAGCATTGTAATGCGGTGGTCGAAAGTGAAACCCA
The DNA here is from genome assembly GCF_964204655.1 of Triturus cristatus. Classification (NCBI taxonomy): domain Eukaryota; kingdom Metazoa; phylum Chordata; class Amphibia; order Caudata; family Salamandridae; genus Triturus; species Triturus cristatus. The sequence goes on along the minus strand of NC_140589.1, from coordinate 135,481,625 downwards.
TGATGTCGGTCGGAGACTTTCCGACCGACATCATAATAGGGTCAAATGTTGGTCGGTTTATATTAGACCTGAGCAGAATTTCAATTAATCAGAAGTTTGGTAATTCAACGTTGCTCTTGTAATGTAATTTGTGTTATATAATTTATTTTGGAAAGCGCGCAATTACCCGTAGGTGTATTTTCCACTAAGCATATAGTGCTAAATGCCAGGAATAAGATGGCAGAAAATCCTACCTCAATAGCACATTTAGCGCTATTTCTTAGTGCAAAATGCATTGTCCCATCCATTTTGGGTACGTGGGGGCATTTTGCGCTAACAAAATAGTGCTAAATGCCAGGATTTATATGGAGGAAAATCCTACACCAAGAGCATATTTAACGTGCCCGAGTGGCTACTCCCTATTCGTGTTCTGTTGCAGTTAGTGCTATTTCTTATCACAAAATGCATTCTTGCACCCATTTTGGAAAAGAGGTGATGTTGTTTGCGCTAAACGCAGAATTACTCTACTTGCGTAATTATGCAAAATTTTGTGGAATTCTCATGTAATTCCATATGAATGAATGAATGAATGAAGACACTTGTATAGAACACAGCTACTCAACTAGAGTGTCCCAGGGCTCAGACCAGCCTTCCTGACACCAAAAAAACACCTTATCGCTACTGCTGTAAAAAAACTGCAAAGGAAGGACCAATAATCAATGGAATAACCAGGTTTTAAGAGATTTCCTAAACGTGGCTAAGTCCTTCACAGATCTTAATGACAACGGGAGAGAGTTCCACTCCTGTGCACCCAAGAACCTGAAGGAGATGCCTCCTGATCATGCGCGAAATATTCTGGCAACAGAAGCAAGGTTCCGGTAGGAGGATCTCAGGGTTCTGGGTGGTGCATATTGGGCCACCCTCCTGCAGAGGTAGCGCACGCCACTCCCATGAAAAGCCCTAAAGAATACCCCAAGGACCTTGAACCTGATCCTTTTTATCACTGAGAGCCAGTGAACAGCTTTAAGATGAGGGGAAATATGAGTCCTTGGTTTCATTAAAAGAACTGCTCTAACAGGTGCGTTTTGGACCATATGCAGGTGCCTAAGCAGATAATCAGGCAGGCCCAGATCCAGAACATTGACATAGTCCAATCTAGATGTGACCAATGCCTGGACTACGGTCTTTCTACAGTTCAGTGACAGAATTGGAAGAAACTTCCTCAACATCCACAAGAGGCCGAAGCAGGTTCCAGCTACAGATTGGACTTGGGCTCTCATAGATAGAGAATTGTCTATCATAACGCCCTCGTTTTTACCGCATGTTGGGCAGAGAGCGGAGGTGACATATCAACAGGCCACCAAAGTCTCCATTCATCCGGAGGGGGGGTTCCCAAAGAAAATAATTTCTGACTTCCCCAGGTTGCATTTCAATTGGTTGTTCCCAAACCACGCAAACCCATTAGAGAGGCAGGTTTTGTTCACCCTCAAAGTCTTTTCCTTTGACATGTGAACAGGAGCTGCATGTCGTAAGAGATAATTTTAGCACTGTATGCTTCTGCCAAGGATGCGAGTGGGGACATATACAAATTAAATAAAGTGGGGCTCAGAATGGAGCCCCAAGGGACCCCGACATTAAGACTGCGGATAGCAGCCGCATAAGGGGGGGTGACCATACCTCCTGACGTCTAGCCTTCAAAAAAGATGAGAACCAGTTTAACACAGTGCCACCAATGCCAATTGCTTGCATTCTGTCCAAGAGCTTATTATGGGGGATGATATCGAAGGCCGCTGACAGGTCTAATAAGATCAGGATGGCTTTCCCGCTCCCATCAAGGCTCTTTTTGATGTGTTCAGAGACCACTAATAATGCGGACTTGGTGCTATAGTTGGCTCTGAAGCCAGACTGGCTGATATGTACGAGGTTATTAATTTTTGCATATTCAGAAATAACCTTGTTCATGTAGTTTTCCAGGACCTTGGAAAAAGCTGGCAGCAGGGAGATATGCATATAATTTGCTGATGCTTTGGGGTCAGCTGAAGGCTTCTTAAGCAGTGGCAAGATTTTGGCCTGTTTCCATATAGAAGGCATATGGCCAGTGGCTAGAGAGGAATTAAGAATTTTGTTTACCACCGGATTTATTCCCGTGGCCACATTTGCCAACAGTTTTGTGGCGCACGGGTCCGTAGGGGAACCGTTCTTAAGGTCTTTGATGAAAGTCAGTGAAACCTCGGGTTGCAGCCAGGGAAACTGCAGGAGAGCAGGGGAAGCTCCAGGCATAAGTACCGCGGTCGCATCCGGCAAAGCTTCAAGAACATGATCTTGAGGGGACCCCCTGATAAAGGACTCTTGAATGGTAAAAATGTTCCCGTGAAAGAATGTTGCAAGTTGATGCGTCCATTCGAGAGAAAGGGGAGAGCCTTAGCAACAGAAGGCAGGGTGGTGAAGGCTTTAACGATTTTAAATAGCTCCTTACTTTGGTTACCAGATGATTGAATTTTGCTTGTCAGATAATTCTTTTTTGCCTCATAAACTTTAGTTTAGTGGGACTTCAGTGCCCGTTTGCACTCCCATTTGGAATCATGGTCAAAGTCTTTTCTCCATTTCCTTTCCAAGTGTTTGCAGACACTCTTACTAGATCTGAGTGCCGTGTTGAACCAGGGAGCAGAAGCTCTTACTTTCTTAGGGGTACATGTCTGAAGCAGAGTTAATTCATGAACGCTGGAACACACCCAGGTGTCTAAAAGAAAGGTGTCTCTCTCAGGGTCCCACGAGAGTAGAGAGGTGGAAGCCTCAAGCATCTCCCCTAAGGTAGAGGATGCAACACGAAGGAAAGCTCTGAAACTGCATTCTTTCATAATTACCGGTACCTGATGACCTTTAACCAGCTTACGAACCCTGAAGCTAATAAGATAGTGGTCAGACCATATCAAAAGTAGAGGCACATCTACTTCAAGCTCTATGTTAGAAAAGATCTGGTCGAGGGTGTGACCCCTAGTGTCAGTAGGATGAGTGACAAAGGGGGCAAGGTTGGGGGCTGAGCGAGATTGTGTCAAGTGAATCCGTTTCCATGGATATATCCATGTGGATATTAAAATCACCAAAAATCATAAAGTGGCTGTACCTAAGGGCCTGGGTGGTGATCGCTTCATTTAAGGAGTTGAGAAAGGAGGGTGCAGGGCCTGGAGGCCTATAAATCAAGGCTCCAGCGAGAGATTGCGGTGCAGATAGGGAGCAGTGAAATCCTAGGCATTCTGCACCAGACAGCTCATCCAGGGAAATAGGATTACATACATATAAATCTTTATAAATAATAGCTACACCCCCTCCTTTGCCGGCCAGGTGGTCCAACCTTATATCCTTGTAGCCATGGGGAATTGCCAATGTAAGGTTGTGGTTTGAAAATTGTGAGAGCCAGGTCTCCGTAAGAAACATCAAATTAGGGAAATGTTCTTGCAGTAGATCAAAGATCTGAGATTCATGTTTTGTAAGGAACGTGTGTTAAGTAATAGAGCCCTGTAACGACCTTCGGAGCAGTCCTTAGCACAGCCTCTATTAATTTTGGCAGGTTTCAAGGTTGGTATCTTATCCCCCAGAGTTGGCTTTATTATACTTCACTGAATTACATGAGTTACATCCACCCATAGGTGATTATTTACAAGGCATGGGCACAGCTGGTGCATCAATTTCCAGCGGTGCAGAGTGCAGAACCATATCCACGAGGCCAAATAAATCCATACAACGTGGCATGTCATGGCCTCGTAGATATGGTGTAAGACAATGCAGTGCAAGTCGCTGAGTTGCCTCACACTACGTCAGGGAGGCGTGTCATGGGTATTGCAATGGTGGTTCCCATGCAATACCCATGGATTTTGACACATTCCCAGATTTACAACATAAAGTAAATCTGGGGATGAGTCAAAACAGTGCGCCTCCCCAGGGGTGGAGTAATGAGGAGAAATAACTTTATTTCTCCTAGTTTTTTTCTTTTTCTATGTGTGATGTATTCGGCAGCACACATAGAAAGAGGAAAATGACTCCATTGATTGTTTATGTGTGGGAAAGACTCCTTTTCTGCACAAAAACAATCATTCCTACAACACGGACCCCCCCTTTCACCGTGGTGCAAAGGTGCTTGTGATGGGGCTTGGCAGCCATTTGTGCACCAGCACAGTGAAAGCGGACAGAAATGCACCATAATTCATTGATACGGTGCATTCATGCCTTTTTCTTTTGATGCAGGGCAGTGCAGCAAGATGCCTTGCAGCACTGCCCTTTGTCAAAATGTTGTAAATGAGGCCCTTGGTTTATATAACAAGTGGACAAAATACATTTTGAAAAATGACACTATGTATGAGGGGAAAAACTTTTCTTTATTAGTAAACACTGATGAAGTTTAAAAAGTAATGCCTAATTGTGCCACTCTCTGCATCATTCAGCACTTCTTACACAATTACATTTTATATTTATTTTTTAATCCCTTCTAGTAATTGTGAACAAGGAGGGAGATTTTAAAAAGTGATGCTTCCAAAGTTGCACTGCTTTGTGGAGAAGTCACAGAAGGCAAATTACTATTTCATTTGACCTGTTTTCTTATAGTGACGGGGGTTTTCAAGTCTTCATTGACTAAATTGCCCCCATGTCCTGCCAGCATAGCCCAAGGGTCGCTGTTTCTGTAGGCAGTGCTTAATTTGAGTTGCTTAACCAGTGGTTGCTGGTGGGGCCAACTGGCACTCATTTTTGGAAACCAGCAGTTGTTTTTCTTGATCTACAGAGAGAAAGAAAGAGCAAAACATAAAGGGGAACAAAAAAAGGGAGAGAGAGACTGAAAAACTGTCACAAATGGAAAAAGCAGGGAAGTGCATGAGAAAGTTAAAGGAACAGGATGTGTTAAGTTGTGGATTAGAGATGCATGAGTTTGATTCAACACTACGCAGACTACACATTTGATAGTGCAGGTCGTGGGCTTCTGAGCAGAGCTTTGGGCACCGCCATCTTCAAACTTTCTTGTTGCAAATTAAACACTGGCTGCAGGGTACCTTCTACTTAATTAAAGGGGTGTTGCAAGAGGTTTGGTTATTAGGTGGTAAAAGCCCCACTCAAGTAATAAACATAATCCAAACAAAAGGTTACTAAATAAATCAGTGCTTAACCCTCTGGTACCTTGGTACAAACGCAGTCAAACTTAGATGCAATGTGTAAAGTATTTATGCAGCACTCAAAGGGGTATATTCTCAAGAACGTGTGATAACCATCACAAAAGTTACTTAACGCAACCTGCAACGTCACAGTCCATCGCGGGAAATTTACGCTGTGTTAACCAGGTATTCACAACACGGCGGTACATTGCGATAGTCACCAGATAACGCATCAACTGGCCGCGATAAAATCAACACCACGCCACATAAATGCAAAACGCGAATGCAAAAAAAGCTGCAATGAGGCCAATTGCGATACAAAAATCTGCGAAAGCCAGCTACAGGCCTGTACCATAAAAGTAGAAAAAAAACTGACAAACAAATGCAAAACAACAGCCAAGCACAATGGATGTTGCCGGAGCAAGTACGAAGGAGAACCAGAACTCCACAAGCCCCCCGGAGGACCTGCCTGGGACCTCGGGGTCAGGGAAGGGCAAGGAGAAGAATAGTAGGAAGAAGCGCTTCAGTCCGCAGGAAAATAGGATCCTGATAACGGAGTGGTCGAACACCATCACCTACTGTTCGTCACCTCCACTGTGTCATTGGCAACAAAAAAATTGACTATGGCAGTCCATCGTGGACTATGCGAATACAGTCGGAGTGCTGAAGAGGACAATGGAAGAGATCAAGAGGCGCTGGAATGACGTCAAGGGTAAAACAAAGCTGAAACTCGCCAACAACCGAAAGACAGCAATGCAGACTGGAGGTGGGAGTCCAGCGCCACAGGAGGAGGTGGACAACATGGAGGAAATGGTGTCCACAGTCATCAGTGGGGAGACGGTGGCTGGAGTCAGGGGACAGGACACTGCTCAGCAGGACCGGACACAACAGCACCAGGGTGAGTAACGACCAGGGACTGGGGGCACGGGGGGAGATGGGCACCATGTCACACATGCACAAGTGAGCTGAGCACATCTGCGGACAAACCATACCCCAGACCCCAACTCCCACCAAGAGAACAATGTACCCAAGTATGCTACATGTCAGCACTGTACAAACACAGAAGTCAAAGGCACACCGCATGAAAGGGACAAGGGACAGCAAAGCAGAGCAGCAGGGGCCACCCCCCCATGCAGCACACACACATAACATGCAGAGCACATCAACACTGACAACAAAGTGGCACAAACAGCAACACGTCCACAACAGAACACAGGACACAACTGGAGCCCACTGGGTGTAGACACTAGCCAATCACACGTGGCATTGCAGGGAAATGTGAGTAGACAATGCACAAGTTCAAACACACATCCGTGATGTTGTCGAAATGTCCACTGTCCCGCAGCAAATAGGCAGCCCCTCCAAAACAGCCACGATGTACACAGTCATGCAGTCTGTATGTGAACATGTACAATCTGACAGCACACATGTGAACAAACTGCATCTCCCCTTCACATTGCAGAGGGACAGTCAACACCTCCTGCAGAGCAGCCCGAACCTCTCTTCTCTGATGACGAAGCGGACCACTACAGCTTCTACTCCAACGCCCTCCGAGAGTTCATTGACAATCTCTGCAGCCCACCTCCAGGAGCAGGGCAGCCCAGCTGCAACAGAGACACCCCACCCCCTGCACAGACCACACAGCAGGCAGCACCCACAACCACGGCTGGCTCCCAGGACTCCCACGAAGAATCCATGGCCTACCAACGCCGTGTGTTGGGATGCCAGGAGCAGCTGTGAAGAACCAGAACCAATTGAGCCTGGCGGCGCAGGGTACGCCTTAATCGCCTGGGTTCTCCTGCTTCAGCTAACAGAGACACGGGGACATTCTGTCGGCGTAAAAGATCAGTTTTTATTAGCTGCAGCTAGTACAGTTGTCCTAGAAGAACACACGGTATGTTCTCAGGAGACTGCCACTTCACTCCGTGGCGCACAATCTTTTATAGTACATAGGTGACATATACATTAACGAAGGACACACCTAAAACATACATGAAAAACCAGTAGGAATAGCCCAAAAGAAAGTCAGAGCCAATAGAAAAAGTCGGAAAACAAAAGTATCGAGTAACTCGAAGAAGCCTCTCCTCCACTGTGTTTGCCACCCCTCCCACAGGTTAAGGTATTAACATGTCTGTAACTGGCTTGCAGGTGGCGAGATACATTTGTGTGTTTTGGAGGACTGTTGTGAAATGAGAGAATACGAGCGGAGGACAGCGAAGGCCAGAAGATGAGATAAAGTCAGAAGAGAAATGGCGGCTCAATGCGATCGTGATTGAAAATCGAATTTCCTCAGACCCTCCTTTTGCCAGAACTCAGGCAAGATACACAGACTCATGTTAATCTGAGTCGAGGTCGATAGCCATGAGGTCATCGAGCTGTTGCTGTAACATCATTCTAATATTCTCTGTTCTTTGTGTCTTAGGTTTTGGGATGCACATAGTAGCACAAAGGTTGCAGATGGCGGGACCACAGTGCATACAAAGACAACAAGAGAAACGATGGCTAAAACCATACCAAGGAATGTTAGCACTTTCCAACCCCATTTGGACAGTAGTCCCCAAAACCATCCCAATAACGACCAATCTCCTTCGTCCTGATGAATCGACTCAGAGATTATATGTAATTTAGAGATGGCCTGGTATACTGTCGGAGCGTCATCAGGTAAATAAATACAGCAACTCGATTTGATCAATTTACAGACTCCACCACGATCTGCAAGAATAACATCTAAGGCAACTCGGTTCTGTAAAGTCATAAGACGATCCGCCTGTAGTTCCGCTGTAATATTACTCAAAGCTCCTACAGTGATGTCTATGGTAGTCTCTACAACACGAACCAGTTGTCTCATATTCCTGCTGTTTGCCATAGGACCCCAAAAAGGAAGAAATCCTTTTAGGAAGTCTCCTCCCTCTTGACCTGCTGTGTCTTTGGAATCAATAATTCCTCTGCCATATCTGTTTTTATGGAAATTTGAAGAAGCAGTGTATGTAGGGGGAAGAAGAAAAGCTATATAGCAAGTTCCAGAAAAACCAGTCGGCAAACACGTATAGGCTCTATCGTGACAGATGAAATACGTGCCCTGAGATGGCACTAATGGCGGCAAATTCTGAGAGGAGTGGATGTAAGTATGGGAACAAAAGCTTTTTCTCTGCTCGGGGTCAGTAGTTTGGCCATTTATTTGCAAACAGAAATTGCCTTGATGAGGTACAGTCCAAATTGGTGGAGACTTTCCTTGTTTAACCTTATCACTAAGGCTTGTGATATAATGAGTGACGTTCCAATTAGTATATGCTTTTCTCTCATCAACAGAAATTTTACTATTTTCCATGATTTTAGCCATAGCTACCATTCCCTTTATCAATGAACTATGACTGAAATCTGGACCACCAATATAAGAACTGACAGGTCGTTTAAATCGGCTTTGATAGGCGTTAGAGAAAATTACAAAATAAGCCCAAGCAGAACCTTCATAAGAGAATGGAAGGACTAAATATGGCATCCCTTTTTCTGTGGTATGAGGCATTAGTCCACATACCCAACAATCGGTTGTATTAATTACTAATTGGTGTTGGTGTAATAATTGAATAAACGAATTATTGTAATATTCGATTCTTCGAGTTCATGTTGAGGAAGTGTATGAAACAGATGTGGAGAGATAGTAGAATAAGAAGGCACAGAGATAGAAGAAGGGTCAACTTTTTGCTGCATAGCGTAAACAATCCATCCTATACACGCCAATAAAATACACAATAATATAAAAACACATAATGTTATACTACAACGACTGTATATTATTTTACAATGATTGTCTTTCATTTTGTTCTTTCTCTCTCTTTCGCCTAATGTAGTTTCCATCTTCTAAATGGATTCTCACGGCAATCTTCCTTAATCACTTGGTCACGATTGTCTGCCATCCTATGACACTGCAAGTCCTGCAGGCCTATTGCCACTACTCAGGTCACAACCAAGACTCCTACCGTGACCCTGCAACCGGGATAGAAACTACATAGAAGAGAGAATCTCAAGTTTTCTTCTTCAGTCTGGATCTTAAATCGTAATGAGCCTTATCAGGTACAGTCTGATCCTGAAACAATGTTCGTGGATTTGTGGTATTCAGACGAAAATGTGGTGGTACAGCTTCTTGGAGAATGTTGTCGCTTTCTTTTTCCGACAATGTTCCTTTCAAGTGTGCATCACTAAAAGGTATGAATCGGAGAACCGTCTCGCTCTCAGAGTCACTTATACCCTTACGGACCCACTGATCAAAGGGCAGAGGCAAAGGAACCTTCTTGCAATGCAGGCCGTGGATCCAGTTCTTCTTTCCTTCAACCTTCACTGCTGTACGAGTAGCTAGGAGAACCTGACGGGGTTCTCTCCAGCGAGGCTCCAAGTTCTTCGTCCTTTGGAAATTCTTCACACAAACCCAGTCACCTGGTTGGATGGAATGACCTGAGTCTGTGGAGGCCTCTGGCAAAGCGCTCTGAACCTGTTGATGGAGAACACGCAATTTAGTTGTAAGGTCGTGCAAATAATCAATCAACATTGGGTATGGCAAGTCTGAATACTTCTTAGGGCGAGGGACTCCCCATATATTAGCTGGAGGTCCGAAAACTATCTCATAAGGGCTAAGTCCCAAACGAGAATGCACAGCCGTTCTGGTGGATAGAAGAGCCAAAGGTAGTGCATCAGGCCAACTAAGGCCTGTACTGGCCTGTACTTTAGCAAGTTTGAGTTTTAGAGTGCCGTTATAGCACTCCACTAGACCCGCTGACTGTGGATGGTTTGCCGCATGGAACTTCTGTTTTATACCAAGACCTGCACAAACTTTTTGCATGACTTGGCACACAAATTCGCTCCCATTGTCACTCCAGACAATGCGCGGCAAACCAAATCTAGGGAAAAACTCTTTAAGGAGTACTTTGGCTGTAGATAAAGCAGTGTTGTCTTTCAGGGGGTAAGCCTCTATCCATCTGGAAAAGGCACATACCACCACTAGAACATATTTGAGATTGTTGCATCGTTCCATGTGAATGTAATCGATTTGCAACACTTCAAATGGATAGGTCGGAGGAGCAAAGTGACCTGCTGGAGTTGGGGTTCCCTTTCCCGGATTGTACATTAAGCAAATAATGCAATGTTTCACTACATTGTCTGCACACTTCGGGATTCCTTAGTTTTGCCATACTGGAGCCAGAAGCTTGCATATTCCTTTCGCACTTAGGTGGGCTGGACCATGCGCCATAGTAACTACAGGTAGTACATAAGCGTCTGGTAACAGCCAACGATGGTGCTCGGACAATTCTACCCAACATCCCATCTCATCTAACATTCCTTAACTTTCTTTCCACTTTCTCAATTCTTTTTCTGTAGCCTCTTCTTGAATTGATTTCACACTTTCTAATGTATCCTCATACATTCCTCTTTCTCTGACCCAATTTGCAGGGCCTGCAACATACATGCAACTTGTAGCATCTCTGGCTGTCTTTTTCGCTACTTCATCCGCAAATTCATTCCCGCGACCAACATCGTCAACAATCTTCTTATGTGCGCTACACTTCACAATTGCTATCTGGGTAGGCAAAGCAAGTGACTCAAGAAGGTCAGTCACCAACTGACCATGTTGTATCTTAGTGCCGTGGGAAGTAAGGAATCCCCTTTCTTTCCACAAACGTCCAAAATTGAACGCCACACCAAAAGCGTATTGGCTATCGGTGTACACGTTCACTCTTTTTCCTTTGGATAACACACACGCTCTGGTTAAGGCTATCAGTTCAGGTGCCTGAGCTGAGTTATGTCTGATGCGTGCTGTTTCCACGATTGTATGCAAAGTAGTAACAGCATAGGCTGAAGTTGTCTCTCCATTAGGAAGCTTAATACAAGAACCATCTACCCATAGCGTTCCATCCGTATTCACTAATGGCGTATCTGTTAAGTCAATTCTACCCTTTGTCTCTTCCTCAGTACGAAAGAAACAATCATGTTGTTCCTGAACACCTTTCTCTTCTGGAAGAGGCAACAAAGTAGCTGGATTTAAAGTATTACATCGTTTGATATGCACGTGACTAGCCAAAAGCATCAGCTCATATCCAGACAAACGAGCACTCGTAAGATGCTGTGTTTTTGTTCTGTTTAGCAAAGTATCCACTGCATGTGGCACCATAACAATAAGAGTATTATCTAGTACCATTCCAGCAGACTGTCGAATAGAAATTGCTGCTGCTGCTGTCGCTTTAAGACAACTAGGCAATGCTTTAGCTACTGGATCTAACGTAAAAATAGGCACATGGCCGCTGTCTATCTGCAAATCGTTGTGTTAAGACTGAAAACGCACAACCTTCTCTTTCATGAACATAGAGCGTAAAAGGCTTACTGTAATCAGGAGTACCTAGTACAGGAGCAGAACACAGAGCAGTACGTAAGTCAGTAAAACTCCTCTGACATTCGTCAGTCCATGGAAGGGGCTGAGGCGTATCTTTCAAAGTGAGTGCCAACAAAGGTTTGGCTAACAGAGAGAAGTTAGGGATCCACTGCCTACAATAGGAAGTAATGCCCAGAAAGGCACGTACCTCTCTTTGTGTGGATGGCACAGACATTTGTGCAATTGCTTGGATACGTTCTGGGGTTAATCGTCTTTCCTCCTTTGATAAGAGATGACCCAAGTAGGTAACCTCTCGACGAACATATTGTAGCTTAGAAGATGAAACCTTATGATTAAGATTGGATAAGTGTCGCAACAATGCAACCGTCACATTCTTACATATATCCTCTGAATCAGCAGCGATTAACAAGTCGTCCATGTACTGAATGAGAGCAGCACCAGACGGCAAGGAAAAAGCATCAAGATGACATTTCAAAGCTTGACTATAAATAGAGGGACTTTCACAATAGCCTTGAGGTGCGCGTTTAAACCGGAAGCTTCGGCCTCCAAGAGAGAAGCCAAAAATGTCCCTACTCTCTTCAGCAATGGGAATACTAAAGAAAGCATTTTTCAGATCGATAACAGAAAACCAAACCGCTGTAGAAGGGATCATTGTCAACAACGCAGTGATATCTGGGACAACAGGAAACTGTGGTACAACAATTTTGTTTACCTCCCGAAGATCAATTACAAAGCGATAAACAGGAGGCTGAGAAGGATCAGTGCGTTTAAGAACAGGAAGAATAGGGCTATTACATATGTTACCTTTCGTTTCCTCAACCACATCTTTCTGAATCAAATCATGAATGATTTCCAGAAGCGCTCTTTCACCTTCAGTGGAAATTCTATATTGAGGAACGCGTGGCAATTCAGCATTGGGCTTGAGAGTAACAACATAAGGTGGAATTTCAAGACAACCAACATCATTTAGTCCCGTGGCCCAAAGCGTTGTAGGAAGAGAAAGCAATTCAGGTGGGAATTGATCTTTTGACAAATACATTGGAGAAGTCAGTTTTTGTCCTAAAGTGAGATATACACCAGAAGGAGAACAAGATATTGTGGCATGCAGACTTTTTAATAGATCCAAGCCCAATAGATTCTCGCCGCAACCATTCGTTAAGAGAAGCGGAACTTCTAAATCATAAGGGCCAATTGAAATAGGCAAAGGGCAAGAAACCGGATTACGAACTGGGGCGCCAGAAAAACCTACAGATACATTTGTTAAGCCAGACAAAGGTGCCCCAGGGAGTTTTGAATAAATAATAGAACTTCTCATCGCACTAGTATCTAAAAGAAATGGCTCTGAAACACCCATTGTAGTGACGTTAACATAAGGTCCATTCTGATCTACTGGAATTGGCACAACTCCCTTACTTTGTCCATGGCTGTCCTAGTTAACATGAAGACTTTCATTCCCGTCTCCAACATAACAATTCTCATTGTAATACTGTGTAGACCGAGCGTTTTGCTGATCAAAGTAGTTCACGGAATTAGAAGGAGGAAGTGAACGCTGTTCTTGGGTCAACATACCTCGACCTCTACCTCTGTTTGCTGACTGGAGGCCAGCACGACCTCGCGGAGCAGATAGTGTCCCATTACACTGCAATAAAACCGGACAACTATTCTTAAAATGACCTTCCTCTCTACATCAGGCACATTGATTAGGACCTAACAAAGGTCGTGGAATATATGGCTCAGGCTTTTGATACACCCTTTGGAACTGTGGAGGCTGTTGAAACTGGGGCTGAGCATAACGAGGTGGATAAGCCTGTTGCAAGAAAACCTTAGTTTTTAATTCTTTAGTCTTTTTCTCTTGCTTATCTTTTTCTTCTTTATCTCTATTTTCATAATATTGAGCAGTAGCCAATATCTGGGCTGAAGAAGAAACAGCCCATGAACTTTCGGAGTCTTTCAGCTTATGCGACAGCTCGGGAAGCAAATTAAATACGAACTTATCTACAAATAATCGCTGTCCACCCTCCGTAGTCATATCCTGACCACTGTGATCAATGAATGTTTCCTCGAAACGAGTGAAGAAATCGGAGACACTCTCATCTTTCTTCTGTTTACACGCGGCTAGTTTATCCCAGTTAACTCTCAAGGCAGGCATCATCGTTTTCATTAATGTAATAATCCTACCAGGGAGTTCTGAAATCAAAGCATCAGGCTTCGCACCACCCACTTGGTTTCTATCTGCGGCAATTATAGCATCCCAGTCAGCACCTAATTCCTGTGCGTGATTCTCCTTACCAATCCTAGCCCATAACGCTTGTGGGACTATATTCTCCATCAACATATCAATATCTGCTAAATTCATGATGCAAGCATCAACAGTCTGTGATAATTCTTTTTAATAACCTGCAGGGTTCTTACGAGGATCCGGTAGAGACTGTTTAAGAGCCAAAACTTCAGATCTTTTCCAGGGCACATGTACCCATATACGATGGAAATGAGCAGGAATAGCTAGATTACCACCTGCTGCCGGAACCTCTTCTCTCCATACCGGAGGAACCTCTCTCATTGGATTATTTTTCAGTGTCAACCTGACTGAGGGATCGGAATCAAGAAAAGTCTGTGAAGTAAATAAGGTTCTAAACGAAACAAGTGTCTTTACAGCGTCCTCAACCTTAGAACCCACAATGAGTCCCTTATCAAAATGAGCCTGAATATCTAACAGACCCTGAGGAACCGAACCCAAGTCCATATCCTCCCAACCTTTAACAAGAGTATCACACATAGTATTGAAAACTTATCTCTGCGTAGGCGCATTCCACTGTGAGAAGGTAGGCATAATATCGGGTACACTATACCGAGGACCCTTCTCAATCCATTTACGAGCGAGAGAGTCCAACCTTTCTCGTTCTTCGGAAGCTGGGAACTGACTACGAGACTGTCTTCGAGAAAATGCCGGAGACACTTTAATGCCTCAAAGAAAGGAGATAAAAGACCAGAGACCGTTTCTGTAAGTCGTTTACGCATAGACGGAGAATTGGACATAAGGATAGGGGACAAGGTATTAGGCGAACTAACTGAAGAGAAATCAGTAATTACCGGGGGAGCAGAGGGCGAAGAAGATGAAGGAAAAGGAGTTGAAGGCAAAGCTGACAGAGGAGGCATTACTTGAGGGGGCAAATGCGGAAGAGCCGGAGCAAGCGGAGGTGCAACTGGCGGCTGAACAGGCTGTAACAACGGGGGTGCATGAGCACCTTGTACATAGGGCGGAGGCAATCTTAGTAGGTGAGACATCAAGGGATCTTCCTCTAAATCCTTTCTTTTATCAGAAGGGGAAGCTGGCAACAACGGATAGCATTTATCTATCGCCATACGATGCTGTCTCTCTGAAATTTCCATCGCATTATCAACTTCATCATCTCTAAGTTGCTGAGCAGCCTGTATAATTGTCATACCCTGTGCTTTCCTATCTCGTTTTTCTTGCTTAATTTTTCTCTGTTTGGCTTCCTTACGCCAAAGGCGGAAAGAGTCAAACATTGCCGGCCAGGCTTTTCTTTTAAATAAAATAGTTTCCAAATTATCTAGTATGTCAGGCTCAAAACTACCATTTTCTGGCCATTTTAAAACACCATCATTCTTCGTGTATCGGATCCATGCCTCGTTAAAGGCAATGGGGCCAACACCATGTTTAGAATAGAGCTCATAAGTGGGAGTTCCAACCGAAGGAATCGGACAAGAGTCCTCCAGCCGGGAATCCCTATTACAACCAAAACAACAACGTTTCTCAAACTTAGTCAGACCAGGCATCGTTATTTCACTGGACTGTTCACAAACATCAAGGGGATCAAATCAATTAACACAACACAAATGTACTTACCCCTCCGCTTCGGTTTTTGCAATACCCGAATCAAAGACCCAAAGAACCTAAGAACCAAAGAACCAAAGAACCTAAGGACCAAAGAACCAAAGAACCAAATGTGGGAGCGACCCACCAATACTTAACTAAGATGTCTTCTTACACCAACAGAGGCCCGTCTATCGTCTCGCTTTACCATACATCACCAAAAAGAGGGCCAAGGCAGGGCGGCAGTCAGGGCAGCAGTCGTCAGTAGCCGTCAGGAAGGAGTAACCACGCTGCAAAAGTCCTTCGGACCACTTTCGATATACAGGGGTCGCTTGACGTGGCTCATGATTCCTCCAGAATTTTCTTGCGGAGTTCCTCACGACCTTCAGGCAGAACCACTACCTCTGAAGCTGCCCCACGTTGGGTGCCAGTTGAAGAACCAGAACCAATTGGGCCTGGCGGCGCAGGGTATGCCTTAATCTCCTGGGTTCTCCTGCTTCAGCTAACAGAGACACGGGGACACTCTGACGGCGTAAAATATCAGATTAGCTGCAGCTAGTACAGTTGTCCTAGAAGTACACACAGTATGTTCTCAGGAGACTGCCACTTCACTCTGGGGCGCACAATATTTTATAGTACATAGGTGACATATACATTAATGAAGGACACACCTAAAACATACATGAAAAACCAGTAGGAATAGCCCAAAAGAAAGTCAGAGCCAATAGAAAAAGTCGGAAAACAAAAGTATTGAGTAACTCGAAGAAGCCTCTCCTCCACTGTGTTTGCCACCCCTCCCACAGGTTAAGGTATTAACATGTCTGTAACTGGCTTGCAGGTGGCAAGATACGTTTGTGTGTTTTGGAGGACAGTTGTGAAATGAGAGAATACGAGCGGAGGACAGCGAAGGCCAGAAGATGAGATAAAGTCAGAAGAGAATAGTGTGAACCAACAGATAGTTAAAACAGGGATTAGAAAAACCAGACAGGGATTAGTGTACTCGGCAAGTCTCTAATACCAGCTTTGTAAACAGAGGCACAAGGCTATTTTGACACAATATTGCAGGAAAAGCAGAAAAGACTTTGTTCGTCGTGCTGCCTGAGTGAGGGCAACACAAAATGGCGGCGGAGCACAAAATGGCGGCTCAATGCGATCGTGATTGAAAATCGAATTTCCTCAGCTGGCTGAACAGGTGCGGGTGGGCTTCGACTGCATGGCAGACAAACTAGATACCATATGTGGGTGTGTAAGTCCCATCAGGGACCACTCACAGTCCCTAACGGACACCCACAGTCCGCTCAATGCACTCTAATGAACCATGGCTGACATCGGCAGAGTCCTGACTCTGAGACAAGAACGACTAGTCTAGTCAGAGTGGCTCCAGTGAGCTCGCCCGGGAGTTAAGCCTCATGTGGAGGCTCATGGAGACCAATGCGGAAAGAGCGGCTGTCATGGCTACACGCCAGCGAGAGGTAGCTGGGTTCCACAATGACCTCAAAACCATCCTCATGGCATTGCTGCCACCAGGCCTGGCGCTGATGCATGCTGCTGCTACAACTACATCCACATCCCTGCCCCCTGAAGTGTCAGTGCCACACAGTGCAGCAGACATTCCACTTCCGGCCCCTGAGGTGTCACTGCCACACAGTGCTGGAGAGAGGCCAGCACCACCCACAGGTGAGGCACATGAGACAGCAGAGGACGAAGATGCGGATGAAACTGCCTTACTGGTACAGAGAAAACTGTAGCATTCATCTCTGCCACATGGCCTGTTTCAGCTTGATTCTGCCCTCTGCATCATCACTTTCCACTGTCCTCCGATGCACTCTCTGACACTCACCTTGGACCTCGCAATGGACTGCCATTTTCTGCATGATTGCCAATGACACAGCTATCAGACTGCGGACTGAACTCTTCCTCTTCCTTTGGACTTGTCATTCACTGAAGGACTCTGGCTGGCTCTCCACGGGCCTACATCGTCATATGGGGTTAGCATTGCGCTGTACTGCTCCAGATGCAACACTCCACTGAATGTGCATTAAACATTCTAAATCACACAGATGTGTTGTATCTATGGTCTTTCAAGTGTGGTAGTATGGGTGAATGTAGGGTCAGTGAATCCCTCTTACGTCAATGTGGCTCATTTCGTTGGACTTGGGTCATAGGGTGACACATTGCCGAATGTTGTCGGGGAGGCGCCGATGCAACAACAGCGACACACACATTTCTTACTTTCTTGTCCAGCCCCGTACGGAACAACGTCCAGAGCCCCGGGGCCATTGTTCAAACCCTTACGTTGGACTGGCATACGCCAGGCCAGCCCACTCCGCTTATGTTCACAGGGGGGACGACAACGCTACATGACCCAGGTCTTCCCTGTAGGGATCTGCTGGTCACAGGTCTCGTTGTCAGCATGCCACAGCCACTCCCTCACGGCTGGTGTACACCCAAGCCACACCCATCCAGCACACGCATCACAGCACATGTGACCCTGCTCAACGCCATTTCCAACCTCTCTTGGGGTGTATCCGTGTGGTGTGCATGTAGGCATGGGGGGCATGGGGGCCCAGGGGCCTGCGACATCACATTGCGCAGACCCAGAGGTGACATGATGGTGTCCGCACCACGATACCCAATCATAGAGGGTCCATGACTAGCGGGGCACAGACATTGGTGGCACCGGATATACTGCAGCCAGCACAGGCACACCGCCACGGGACAGTGACTTTTGGTGCACTCAGGTAGGGGAACCGTAAGTGCTGAGCGGGTGCGCAGCCTGCGATGATGCCCCGTCCCAGCGGTCCGGACTGCTCAGGTTTTGTGTGCCCTGCTGAACCTCAGTGTAGGCCTGAGCCAGCGGACAGAGGGGGCCTACCGCCACATGGCGTGGCCTCGCGGGTCACAGAGTTAGTGGCACCTCAAGGGCTGAGTGGGTACGATGAGGCTGGGTGCACTGGTATGTTCTCTGCTATGGAGAAATTAAGACCCAGCACCAAACGTGAGACCTGGTGGCCTGCGGAGTGGGGCTGCATGATGTGGAGGGTGCCATGTCCGTCGGCCCCGGGCTTGTGGCTTGCAGCGGCACGTGGTGGGCCCTCCTTGCTACAAGCCAAGGGCGGAAGGTGAGCAGTGAGGCCTGGGTGCGCAGAGGCGGGCATGCACTGCTGGGCGGCGGGAGGGATTGGGGTGCAGCTGCCTGAGTGTGCAGGAGCGGGCATGCACCCCTGGGCGGTGGGAGAGGCCCAAGGGTAGACAGGGGTAGGCATGCACCGCTGGGCAGCTGGAGGGGCAGGAGTGCATCTGCCTGAGTGCGCAGGGGCAGGCATGCACCACTGGGTGGCGGGAGGGGCTGGGGTGCATCTGCCTGGGTGCGCAGGGGCGGACAGGCGATGATGTTGTGTGCAATTGTATGTACTGTGCCATTCATGTATCTGGACTCTGTTTCAGATGACGGGTCTGTCTCAGATGTGGAACCTGGTGAACTGCACTACATACCGGCACGTGGTCGGAGACACACCAGTGGCAGCAGGTGATCAGTGTGGCCTGGGTGCGCAGTGTCGGCACTCTCTCTCCCAGTGCTTAATTTGTAAAATATTAAGTCCAGGTGCTCAAATTTTTGCAAGAAGCCACACCCACTTTCCCTAGCTCCACCTACTTCCTTTACTGGCTTCACCCACTTATTCAATTGGCTCCACCCACATCCTCAACTGCCACTGAAAGCGAGATGTAATACGCAACTGAATTCCTACCTTGGTAATATGATGGTTGACTTGAAACCTGTGTTGGTTTTCCAGCTCCTTGGGAAAGATATCTTAATAAAATCAGTGCAACACCGCAAAAGAGACTGGATGTCATGACTTTTGGAACCAAGCATAATGAACCTTTCTGACCATGAAAGCCCTACTTTAAGGTTGTGCTGTGACGACTATCTACTTCTGTTGTATTCTGTGTCTCCCCAGGCGTGATTTTCAAATAGCACTCTAAAATGCCCCGGACCCGTCTAGTAGTAAAAGACCGTACCACACCTTACACACTTCTCAATACTTTTGCTCTGAGAATGTGGTGAATTCACCACTTATGAGTGTACATTTTGTTGCCAACGGATATATGACATGATAGAGTTCAGAGGATCAAGCCCAATATGAAGGCATCTATCACATGAAGAATATATTGGACCCTGCTAGATGCACAATATGCACCTCTCTGGCACATGCATGACCTGTAACTGTCATTCAATCCTGTCATATGCCCAATATAGACCTCTAAAACCTCTGATTATATGCATATATCAGGTCTCCAAAAGGTGCATATAACATATGCTCATGTAAAATGCAATGTCAAAAATATGTCTAGAGTATACAATGCAGACCCTTAATATGCACAGTAAGTAATGCTGTGGTATCTGAAAATGGTACTTTTCAGAGGTGCAAATTACTCAGGCATTACAGCGAAAATAAAGGAGGTCTGTAAACTGCACATACCCGAGTCAGAAATGTCCATCTTTGCAGGCTTCTTTTTGGACCACTCGCCCTGTATTCACACAGCCCCTGAGCTTACTCTGCACTCATACAGGCACATGGCTCACCCTGCACTCATAAAGTCACAGTCCTCATCCTGCACTCATACAGGCACACCACTCACCCTGCACACATACAGGCACATCACTCACCCTGACCCTGCAATCATACAGGCACACCACTCAACCTGCACTGATACAGGTACACCCTCACCCAGCACATATACATGCACACCACTCACCCTGCACACATACAGGCACACTGCCCACCCTGCACTCAAACAGCTCACCATGCACTCATACTAGCACACTGCTTACCCCGCATACGTACATGCTCACCACTCACCCTGCACTCATACAGGCACACCACTCACCCTGCACACATACAGGCAAACCGCTCATCCTGCACTCATATAGGCACACTGTTCACCCTGCACTCATACAGGCAGTCCTCACCCTGCACTCAGAAAGGCACAGTCCTCACCCTGCACTCATACAGGGACACCACTCACCCTGCACTCATGCAGGCACACCACTCACCCTGCACTCATACAGGTGCACCCCTCACCCTGCACTCATGCAGGTATACTCCTCACCCTGCACACATACATGCACCCCTCACCCTGCACTGCTCACCCTGCACTCAAACAGCTCACCATGCACTCATACCAGCACACTGCTCACCCCGCATATGTACATGCTCACCACTCACCCTGCACTCATACAGGCACACCACTCGCCCTGCACACCTACAGGCAAACTACTCATCATGCACTCATACAGGCACACTGCTCACCCTACACCAAACAGCTTACCATGCACTCATACCGGCACACTGCTCACCCCGCATACATACATGCTCACCACTCACCCTGCACTCATACAGAAACACCACTCACCCTGCACTCATATAGGCACAGTGCTCACCCTGCACTCATACACGGACACCCCTCACCCTGTGCATATACATGCACACCACTCACCCGGCACACATACAGGCTAACTGCTCACCCTGCACTCATACAGGCACAGTGCTCACCCTGCACTCATACAGGTCCACCCCTCACACTGCACATATACACGCACACCACTCACCCTGCACACAGACTAACCGCTCACCCTGCACTCATACAAGAACACCACTCAGCCTGCAGTCACACAGGCACATCACACATCCTGCACTCACACAGGCACACAAGTCGACCTGCACTCATACAGGCACACCACTCAGCCTGCAGTCATACAGGCACATCACACATCCTGCACTCACACAGGCACACAAGTCGACCTGCACTCATACAGGCACACCACTCACCCTGCACTCATACAGGCACACTGCTCACATGCTATACTATAGATTATAGAATGACAGGCAATACCATACACTACTATGGAATGACAGGCCATTGCATACCACACCACAATGCAACACACCATTAAAAAAAATTGACAAAGCCAATAGATCCCACATACGCGAGACCTATTGGTGTCAGTTCCTCTCAGTTAGTGGTGCTTTGAGAAATAGAAGGGGAAAGACCTGTGACCATCTATGGAAGGCGGCTGCTGTGATACAACCAATTGCGCTCACATTCACTTTCACATTTCATTTTCTTGCCAATTCCTTTGTGGAAAAAGATTACAAATAAAATAAATGTATGAATTGACCAGTCAGAATGCCTTTTGAGGCTACCCCGTTTTCGTTGCCACACTTTGATCACCCCAACTTATGGCTTCAAGGAGTAAAGTTTTTTCAGTTTCAACACTGGCTGAACTGTTATTACATTGTCCAGAGTGAGCAGCTTTTCGGGCTCTGCCTTTATTTATGTTTGATAATTTTGACAAACAATGTGACCGCTGCCGGAAATCCGATAACTTTTGCACTTTGCAAAATTGTTATATTCATCAGATTACAACGTTTTTGATTGGAACAGTTTACGTCTAAAATGTTATTTGCAACAACCATTTCTGAAAGAAACAAAACAACCTTTCGTTACAAACATTTTCTCCTACAGTTTTTAATGTAAGCAGTGTATTTCTCCAGGACTGGGTTCCGTTCTCTGGCACTTTTCTGGCTCTGGCGGGAGCACCCATTAGCAGCTAGAGCTAGGTGACCCCTACTGCCTCCCTCCCCCTAAATGACAACCCTGCCTACCCCCACATAACTAATGATTGTAAACAAAACTCTTGATTGTCTCGGGTTCCCCTCGCTCACCCCAGACCCCCAGTCAGTGCAATGGTTCACCCCATCAACTCACCATCAGCATCCACCGCCTCCAGGTCCTTCCACCTCTGTAGCGCCTCACTCAGCACTAGGGTCATGTCGTGCCCCCTGCGGACCTTGGTCATCGGTGCCTTCAGCTCCGGTTCAGTTTCAGTCTCTTTGGAGAGAGGGCTGGCTGGTCCCAGGGATCGGGCCAGGGCCCCTCAGCACGGTCTTGCAGCTCACAGTACTATGTGCCTCAAAGTGGAGACCACGCCTGGAACTGAAAATGAAAACAGCCCCGGAGTGTCAGGTGGGAGCCGCCGCACCACCCTAGCTGCCATGGCTGCCCCAGAGAAAGGAGCAGAGCTCGGGCAGCCAAGGCCTGAAAAGGGCCTAAGAGTCCTGGAGAACGTAGCACAGCAGGGGCCTCAGAAGGGTCCAGAACCGGCGGTCCACAAATGATCCAGTTTTGTCACCATCCTGATGACACAACACTGCCTTGTGGCTCAAGCGTGAGTACATTCTTGCCCAGGCTGACACATGAGCAGCTGATTGCATCCACTTTCACAGCGCTAAAAAACAAGTTTCAGGTTACGTGCTGCCTGAGACTAAGCACCACCACGGAGCCTTTCATAAAATCAACTCCGTGGGGTTTTCTTTTATGTGCTATTAGTGAGGCAGCCGCCCCATGTAGTAGACCCGGCCCTGAAAAATAAGTGCCGGTGCTTAGCACCGGAAAGCACCGGCACAAATTAAGCTCTGCTCTCTCCTTGTCCCTCTCTTCTTTTCTCTCTATCTCTCTCCCCCTCTCTGTCCGTCTATCTTCTCTCCCTCTCTTTCTCTCTCTCTCCTTCGCTCTCTCTCTCTGTCCCTTAATGTGTGCAGGGCACACCTACTCATCATGATTTTTGTCTTGCAGGCCGTGACCTACGGAATGTCCCGGGGGAGCCGCCATGTGTCTTCCTTTCTGTTCTGTGTTTATTTTAATACATTTTCCTTTGTTGCTTCGAAGGTGAATGTGTGATGCTCATTTTTGTGACGACACATGCATGTCACCAGATGTGATTGTGCGACATCAGGCGGATTATTTGGTACATGATTCAGTGTAGTTGATGTGGCATGTCTTTGGCCGGCAGGGGGGTCCTGGGGGTTGTCCCGGTGGGTGTTGTGGCCCTCTTGGGTGTCCCACACGCATGTTCAGTGGCTCCATGGCATCTGTTGTTCTTCAGGTGTGGCTCTGGGCTGGGCTCCCTTTTCTGTTGCAGGCTGCCGTCCAACTTTGCACCAGGCAGGCAGGTGTTAATGTTCTGCTGCTAACGTGCTTTATCGCATGTTTCGTGGTCTTTTCGCCGATCTGGCTGGTCATTGAGAATTGAGAATGTTGTGGAGTGGTGTTGTTGTGGCGTTTTGCCTACTCTGCATCTCATTAGCGATAGTTGCCGGGGTCATCTGTGGCGATGTTTTTTGTGGCTGCTATCACAGGTAAACTGGTGCTATGGGCTGTTAGCACCAGCTTGTGAATGGGGTGATAAATTTGCACTAAAGTGCCGTTAACTCAGTGATGGCTCCTTGAGAATATGACCCAAATAGTAGTAAAGTGAAACCACAACAGCAATAAAATCTCAAACCAATTTAAAACAATACAGTAGATTTCAATAAATAAAATGGCAAAAAAATGACAACATTTCAATAAATAGAACTGGAGTTAATAATTTGTAAAGTTCTAGGAAAATAGTGCCAAAAAGCACAAAACACTATTTGCGGTAATCTGGTTGTGCAGACCCAAGACAAAGTCACAAGTTCAGATCAACCCCGAAGGAGCATGGGCCATATACAGGGACCAGGTTCATTCCACTGTACATTTTAACTCCTCTGAGTTCAAGTCTGTGCGGGTAGCTACAGCGGATTTTTGATTGTAGTCGATATGAGGAGACCACTGATGGTGTGAGGAGCAGACCTTACATCGCAGTTGGTCGCTGTTTGGCATGAATAGTCATTGCTGGAACATTACTCTGGCGGTCGATGAGAACAGTTGCTGTTGTCAATGGATCTCGGAGCTAATGCAAAGAGTTGGTCGTCGCTGGTAAATTCATGTTACCGGGTGCTGCAGATGGTCGTTGGCAATGCGAGTACCCTACTCATGATTCCAAATAGCCCAAAAACGTCTGGATTTTCATGTGGAGCTCAGGACTTGTGAATGTGAGGCAGGAGGAGTACACTCTGATGCCAGGAAAGTGTCCAGGACCTGAAGGGAACCTCTTGAGGATCAAGAGCCACTCCAACAGATTACAACAGTAGGGCTCAGGCAGGGTCAAGCGGGTCCAGTTGTGCTGGTCATCTAGCCAGTTTCAGTCCAGGCCTCTGGATGCTTGTTGTGTCTCTGTGGCTCAAACAGGAAGTTAGTCAACAGACCCTTGGATTAACTTCTGGGTAGCCTGGGCTCAATCTTCATTCTTCAGATAACAGGGCACACCTTCTACTGAATCTTCCACAGGTCCAGGAGTGTTCTGATGAGATTCTGAAGATGCCACCTTTATTCTCAGTGCCAGGTGAGGGATGCCTCCTATCTTTCCTGAGTTTGGTCTAAACTGTCAAGGGTAACATAGGGCAGGCAGGCATACGTGTGTGCTTCATTTGCCAATGACAGGGCAGGCAGCCCTTAGAAATCAGGGAGGGGGGGAGTCTACCCTTTGAAGCGCAGGAAGGTCTTGGTACAATCCTCCGGGACATCCAGCTCAGGAGAGCAACACCCTGCCCCACACCCATGGCTCTTTTGTCCCCATGTTTGGAAGAAATACACAAAACAGTACAGGAGTAGTTAATATCTGTCCCAACCAAAACTGTCCATTGCCCTGCAACGTATTGTGAGTCTTTCTCAAATGAAAATGGAGACAACATGGCTTCCTGCTTTATAACCTATGCGTAAACATGACTTCTTCAACACTTCACATTCCAATGCTTCAGGTAGTTGTCTGTTGTGTTCCTTGCTCCTTCATTTCTTCCAGATTATTTGCCTGTATTCTTTTACCACATTCCTCTGCATGCCAGTAGCCTTCTATTCCCTACCTTAATTTTCCTTTATCATTCTTTAAAATGGTGACTCCAGCTCCCTTCCTTTTAAGCTATTTCCAGCTCACTGTTCGGTGTCTTCTGGAGTCAAGACATCTCAGCTTTCTGGAGCCTTCATGGACTGTTGTTGAAGGTATTTGGCCTTTGTTTTTTTCCTCCTTTGGGCTCCTTTTTTTCCCTCCTTGGGGCTCCTTCTAGAAGGCCCTTTATGATAGGTACTTTCCTGAGTCAGAAGCATCATGGCTACTCTAAGAGGTTGTCTTTATATCTGGCAGACTAAGGGTCTAATCACGCGTTTGATGGTCTCACCCACGCCGTCACGTAGGCGTCTTATTCCCTGCCCTATTACGAATCATGCAGTTTCATACACAAAAAACCTTGTGGTCTCAAGTCTGCTTACAGAAATTCTCGACTGTGGTGGCAGGATAGGGCCAATGCCTCTGTCAGAGGTTGAACCCCTAGTGTTACCGCCGGCCCAATTATGATGACCCTTTCTGACGGTGTGAAAGTGGCGGTCCAACCACCAAAACTGAGCTGCAGAAAGGGAGGGATATAAGACTGACACTCACCTGTACTCAGCCTCCCATGTCCTGTACCACCATGAAGCTGATCATACACGTACTGCCGCTGCTGCTCCTGCTTGATGACGTCCAAAACCAACACCGACATGGACACAACCGATGGCAACCCCACTCTTACCCATTTCCATACACTCCTCAGCAAATAGATGCCACACCATGGACCTGGCAAACGGTTTGGGGTCTCTGGGCCAAACATATTTTGTGGCCCATGTTCCGTATTGTTCTCAATACATGATCTAATTACAGCTCTATGATGCCCTCTTTAGCCAGGTCACTGACACTGGACAGGCACACTCTACAAAAGTCGATATGTGTTCGCATCTCATAATCAGGGATAATGATTGTGTCACACAACAGCACCTCCTCATCAAGATGTAACAATACACATTGAAACTGGCAATCAAACATCACAAATACTTTGAGTATTGCATGTTACAAACGTAGATAGAGAGCACAATAGCAAAAGCTGAGATGAGATGAGAGCAAACAGTAAATTGAATTGTCGTAACAGTTAGTGAGGTGTAACTTACCAGACTTCACTCCCCCAGCTATTCCCGTCAAGCCCTCAAAATACAGGATGGTGTAGAACTTCTCCCAAAAAAGAGTTGTAATGGGGGCCAGGAGGACCACTGCCAGTTCTCTGGGCCTTCAGGTGGTGCTTGGAGGCCAGGTTACATACCTTCACCCTCAGGTTGTGCCACCTCTTCCTAATTTCCTCCTTTGTGTGTAGGGTGTCAACTACAGCATTCACTTTGTTGACTACCTGGCCAAATTTCCATTTTCCTACTGAGAGGAGTATGTTGGACTTGGGCTCCAAACAATTGTGGCTCTAATCTTATGATTTCATTCACTATGACTGACAACTCAGCCACTGAAAAACATGGATCTTTTTCGCATAACATAACTAGACATTAAAGTAAGCGACAATGACTAACAAAAACAACCATGGGATATTAATAAAAAAATCTAAAAAAGTGTGTGGGGAGTGTTAAATGGGATAGGAAAAAGGGAAGTCTTACATGACACAAGTTGCTGCTCTGAGTTGCTTTGCTGCTGTGTAGAGGCAAAGTATCAAGGTCTGGGATGGGGTGTGTTTTACAGTGTGATTTGCAGGTGTGGCCACTTGGTAAATAGATATCAGCTGTGTAGTTTTTTAATCCATCCAATGGTCACTGTTCTGGTGCTTTGCTGACAGTGTACCACGGAGGCCTACCGCCATTGGGGAACCACCGCTAGGGGACTGCCAGTACAACTGGATTATCGTAATCTGGTCACCAAGAAACCCCAACCCTGATAGTGTCGAAGTACCAATCGGCAGCATTGCAGTCTACTGTGGCCCAGGTGGGAGCCACTCCGATGACAGCGGTCGATGGTTCAGATTCATGCATCGTAATATGGCGGGCAGAAGACCGGTGGCTCAGCGGTCTTTTTGGGACAACCGAAGCAGCAGTACAGTGGTAAAACCGCCAAACTCATAATTGGGCTATACGTTTGTGAAGACAAGGCCATTGAGGTCGAGAATAGCATCAGAACCCAAACCAGACATCAAGGCCTTGGCATTAGGTGGGAATTTATTTTTTAATTTAAACTTCAGAAAATTATTTTTTATTTCATTCAATATATTTAGGTTATTGAATATATGATTCAAAATTAAGTGTTGTAGCATCTTGATTTTGTTCTACATTTAAAATAAATATACATTTAATTTACATTAATTTTAAACATAAACATAATTTTACAATTTTGGCGGATTTAAATGAACTATTTTACTTTTCCCTCTACTTTATGATAGGGAGACTTGACACCCTCAAACGTCAGCAACCCATGGGGTGGAATCACTCTGCACTTAGACGATGATGAGAGATGTCAAGGCTAAGTTCCCCCTGCCCCCATGGGCCAGATGGTGAATGTAAGAAAGTCTCCTTTCAAAATTTACAGTGGTGTGGTAAAACAAAACACAACTTCTCTTTGATAAACAGGGGACACGAATAAAATTACACCCAAAACGTTTCATATACTCACCAAGGTGTGGTTGAAATCATGGTGTTCTTGGGGGCTCATGGAAAGAGCAACCCTTGGGACACCCAGTGGGCATAATTATGCTCTCTCCTCTGCACTTATCATGGTGGGGTTAAGGCACAAAATTCTGTAACTCCACATCAGTCATCTATTTTCTTCATTAGCCATACAGCCTTCGTGTACAGAAGGGGGTTGGCACAAAGTTACACCACAGCACCTCGGCAGTATAAAGGATTGTCACAAAATTCCCCCTGCAATGTATTACTGTGTGGTGTTTCATGGAGTAGAATCCAGATTCTTCTCCATAGTCATTAATACAGTTGACTATCAAGCACTGAGTTAAACCATGGAAACAGACAGATCTATATGAGCTCACCTCCTTGCTCGGAAATTGCCATGTATTCCTACAGATCTGAACCGCAGGGTCCCAGTAACTCCTCATCATTATTGGGCAACTTCATCATTACAATCATTCTCCCACATCATGAATCCCTACATGGAAACCCTTAAAGCCTCTTTCATCAACAACGTCAAGATCCATCAATACACCAACAACACTCAACTCTTGGGGTGTGATTTATGGCATTTTGGTGTAGAGAAGGGCAGCAAGGCACCTTGCTGCGCTGCCCTACGCCAGAGTGAAAGGGCAGGAATCTACCATATTTAAGCAACACAGTGCAATCTTGCCCTTTCTGCCTGCGCTGGTGCCATATTGGCAGCCTAGCGCTAACATAGACAGCCTTGCACCATGGTGCAAGAGTGCCGTTGTTGCAGGAAGAATGGTTTTTGTACAGGAAGGAGCACCTTACTGCCCAAAAACAATCCGACGAGGCGCTTTCCATTTTCCATGTGTGCTGCATTTTACAGCACATGGAAAGAGGGCAAAACAAGGAGAAATTAACATATTTCTTCTCATGACGCTTCACCTGATGAGGCATACAGATTTATTTGATGCTTCCCCAGGTTTACATCACTTTGTAAATTTATGGTTGCATCAAATTCCATGGGTGTTGCGTGGGAAAAAACACAGCAACGTCCATGAAATGCCTCCCGGGTGCAGAGTAAGGAGTGGACCCACTAGTTCTTTTAACTTAACTCATAGCATTAACATTAACTCAAAGGAGGAGGTTAAGACCACATTTTATACTTCTCCAGATGAGGCCAGAATAGCAAGCGCATTAGCTATAGACACGGTCCTCCGTTATGCACCAATTTTGACCACTGAAGGGATGGAACCTTACATCACGTGTGTAGCAGATCCTGAATACAAATTTTACCTTACATGCCTGAGAAAATGCACAGTGCATTTTCTAGTGGACTTTCCATTAAGGGGTACTTGATTCTCTTCACTGCCTTGCTTCCCATGTGAATCCACCTCACAACAATCTATGACCCAATTTCTGCTTTTTTGTAAGTACAATACCCGCTTCCTGACCCCAATTTTGTGCCATAAGGGTTTTTCATTGCATAAACGTTTGCTATTTTTACAGTGCTTAAAATCACAATCTATATGTTATGCAATGATTAGCTACATCTGCTGGCTGCTAAAGATCAGAAAAAATTATGCTGTGGAATGATGCCAATGTTCGTAATCTTTATTTAACTCACCTTTTGGCTTTTAATTTGTTAAAATGAATTGAAACCCTAGTATTTTTTTACTTTATGCATTTTGATATAGCGCAGAATTTCAGGATCTACGGTTGATATTTTAGCATATTTTTATTTTCTGGTCTTTGCAATATATGCCCGCAATAACTACGCTGTGTTTCGATAAGTTCACAAACTATGAGTAGTTCTCTTTTTAGATTCTTTTTACTGCTATTACATCCTTTACGGTTTATGCAGATTGTCAGTTTATTGCTATTACATCCTTTAGGGCTTATGCAGATTATCATTTTAAGTGGGCCGGGTCCTGTCGGGTCTGACAGTTCTAAAAAGCAGGCGCTGAGACGGGTCCCTATCGGACTCTCCATTTTTGCCCTCACCCTCTTGTGAAAATTATGGGGCCGATTCACAGAACTAACTTAAGACAAAATCCTCAACTTACTATCATTTTGGTATTCACAGAAAGCACTTACTCAGTGTAATTGTCGCAAGAGAGGTAATGATGGGGTGAGTACCGGTTTGTTTAGAGCCAGACGCGCTGCTGTATTTTGAACAACTTGCAGCCTTGATGATAGATCCTCCCTCCTTCCAACTAATAGTGAATTACCGTAATCTAGTCTACTGACTAGAAGTGCCTGTATTAGGGTATTTCTGGACGCATTATTCCGGAGCATGTGCCTGAGACTGTCTTCACATGATCCTCCATAGAGAGTGTATTATCAATCATAATGCTCAGTTTCCTTGCATGCTTTTTTGGGCTAGGTGCTTCTCCAAGTTCTATAGGCCACCAGTCCGCAGACCATAATTCCTCAGCCTTCCCAAACAAGAGAATCTCTGTTTTTTTGGTGTTAAGCTGAAGGAAGTTCTTATTCATCCATGTGGCTATTTTCAACATACAGGACTTAAACTTAGCTCTGGTTGCCGTGGGATCCGTCTCAATGGGTACTATCACCTGACTGTCGTCTGCAAATGAGATTGTCTCAAAAGCGCAAGATCTAATACTGGCAGCCAGAGGAGCCACCTAGATGTTGAACAAGGTAGGACTTAAAATGGACCCCTGGGGGACCCCCTCGTCCAATAACGTGGTCTGCGACACAAATGTTTCCAATTGGGCACATTGTCTACTGTTGGTCAGAAAGCTTTGCAGCCAGGCTAAGGCCATTTCTCCGACACCAATCTCTCGTAGCCTGTCCAGCAGGATGCTATGAGAGATGCTATGAGAGATGGTGTCGAAGGCTGCCGACAGGTCAAGGAGCACTAACATTGTAGGGTTCCCCTTATCCAATGACATCCTTATTGGGTCTGTGACTTCCGCCAAGGCAGCTTCGGTGCTGAGCCCCGCCCGTAAGCCCAACTGGGAGGGGTCCAATAGATTATTCTGCTCCAAATAACCCAAGAGTTGTTGATTAATCAGTGTCTCCATGACTTTGGAGCAGCAGGGAAGGAGGGAAATCGGTCTATAATTTTCAGGTCTGCCAGTGCCTTCTTCAGCACAGGTTTGATGTGCGCCTTCTTCCATTTAATGGGGTAGCTAGCCGTGGCCAAAGAAATGTTACAGACCTCCGAGAGCGAGGAAGATATGACCGGCGCTAGTTCTGACATAATAAACGACAGAGCCGGATCTAACGGCGAGCCTAATTTAGTAAGCGCAAGGACAGACTCTACTTGCTCTATGGTGATAGTTACAAAAGAATCGAGCCTGGGTAATGAAGTATCCATCCGTGGAGGGTCTATCCCCTTCAATACTTCTACTGCACCCAAGGAGCTATGCATTTTGTCGATCTTCTGTTTAAAATGGTTGGCTAAGTCATCACAAAGTCTTTGTGTAGGCGGGAGGGAGGGACTATTAGCTCTGGGGTTCGTGAACTCCTTAAGGATCTTAAAGAGCTCCTTTGTTGAATACTTTAAGACATTCCGAGTACCAGGGGGCTGGGGCAGCCCTTTCCTGAGTGGTCACTACTCTGAGTGGGGCAATGCTGTCTAAGGTGTCGCTAATGGAAGCCTCCCATCTTTCTAGGACTTTGTCACTTCCAGCACAGCTTTCAAATGAGGGGGTTCTAAACGCCCGACTAAATGCTGCAGGTGTGACTTTCCTCCAAGCTCTACGAAGATTCTCTCTGGGTTGGGGCTGGCTTCCTACTTCTGGCCTTCTACAAGAAAATCCTAGTGCCAAATGATCAGTCCAAGTTAGTGCCAAAGGAGGTCCTACTGATATTTGTGAAAATGGTGTCCAGGGTATGTCGTGCTACATGTGTAGGGTCGTAAATTCTTGTGGAGAGACCTAACGACTCCATGGCCATCAGTAGACATGCCGACTCAGCATTGGAAAGATCCTCTAAGTGATGGTTAAAATCCCCGACAAGTAGAAAGTTGTCGGCTTGCAGGATATACGGGGCAAGAGTTTCCAATAGTGATGTACAAAACAGTTTTTTTCTTTCTCCCGGGGGATGATAGACTACTGCCCCCATTCACCTAGCCTCCTGAAAAGGTTCCAGCCGAAACACCATTAGTTCAATACTAGTGGTAGACACCGTGTCCACCTTTTTGATGTAATGCGGAGACCGCATGGCTATGGCCAGGCCCCTCCCCCTTTTACACATCCTACCTAATCTCGTAACTGTGTACTCCTCCGGAAAGGCAATTGCCAGGACAGGTGTGGAATGGTTTTGCAGCCAAGTCTCGGTAAGGAGACAGATGTCTGGTTTCAAATCTTTCAGCAAGTCCCAAATTTCTGCGGAGTGCTCTGGGGTAGATCTAGTGTTAATATACAAGTCCAGAAAAGAAGCTCCTTGTACTGCCTTCTTCTGGTTACTCTCCCCAGTGCTCTGCTCTTTTAATACTTGATCGCTTGAGGGATAAGAGTGAAGGGGGTCTAAAGTTTGCTGCATATGCATCGCAAACCACCCACATTGAATACAATTACAACATTGTGACCTCCTCTCCAATGAGATATACCCCTCACACACCATGCCCAGATTCTAAACCCTAAGATCCAGCAGCAAGTCTTTTGAATATGTTAAAAGAGACATCTTGTACCTGTTTAAAAACGGGCAGAGTTGGGGGGGCGTGGCTAGCGACTAGCGAAGATGGGCGCAGCTTAAGAGAGCTCCGGCGCTTGTCCGTCATTCTGGTGGGAGTACCAGAAAGCATCAAAGGGCCAGCTTTGGATCTCTTTGTTGAAGACCTGTTCCAAACCCAACTGCAGCCACGTGGCTCTCCAAATTCTTCTCGGTGGAAAGAGCCCATCGAGAACCAGGAGGAAAACCTAGACCAGGGGCCTCCCCACGACCTATTCTGGCACGTATCTTCAATTTCAGGGATCGAAACACAATTCTGCAGGCAGCCCGAATTGCTCCCCCACTGCGGTGGACAACTGTAACGTGGCCCTCTACCCGGACTACACAGCGGCTGTAATGAAGCAACGCCGTAACTTTCTAGAAGTTAAAAGAGAGCTACGCAATAGAGAACTTAAATATGCAATGCTTTTCCCAGCAAAACTAAGGGTAGAAGCAGAGGGGAAAATCTGGTTCTTCACGATGCCAGAGGCAGCCCAAGACTGGCTGTAAGGGTGGCGCCCAGCCAAAGGACATAACCGGCAAGGAACAAAGCAGAGACAACAGCTCAACAAATCAGCCCTAACAACAGCGACAGAGACTGCAGCAGTGGGGGACACTCGCCCAACTGCTAACGATGACTTAGATTAATACCTCACATAGTAGAACTCAAAATCATGGAGGCTCTCCACAATGACATCGTTGCACCTCAGGAAAAACTCCACACATCGACGGAAAATACTAAGACCTCCAGACAAGAACCCAGTTTAACTGTGCGATTCTGGATCCCACGGACCTGGGGGTGTCCACAACAAAATGCGTCTGATGGCTCTATTGACAATTGAAGTCTATGCCGGACTGTCTGATGGTGCAGTTTGTTAGCAATGGACTATGAAGACACGAAGGGAATGGACGGGGGACATGGAGTATCTTTACCCCCTTACGCAAGTGCAAAGTTATGGGGACAAAGCACTGAGTCGGGGTGGCGGGTAGTTTTAAATCCGCTGGCCAGGGAGGAAGGGAGGGGGAGGAGGGTTGGGTACAGTTAATGGTTTTCTTTTTTTTTTCTTTATACTCTTTACGAAAGGTGCAGTAACAGGGCTCACGCCTAGGGACAACATAGGGAGTATTTCACAGACAATTCAAGGCATGATAAAACTTAATGGTAATCACGACACAAACAAACTCGGAGATTGGTGACTCGGATCCCCAGACACATGCCTCCCGACCGTCCTGCCTTCCGTTGAAGGTGATGTCATGGAATGTAAATTGCCTGGGAGATAAGATTAAACGGGGCTTAGTTTTGCAGTACCTCGGAAGCAAAAATCCCACTGTTGCACTTATCCAGGAATCTCATTTGACGGGAACAACCTATAAAGCCCTAGATAGATGGGGCTTCAAAATTATAGTACATTGTGACTTTACCACCGGTTCCAGAGGGGTGGGGGTCCTAGTCAATAAGCGCTTCCCATTGATCATAACGGGAACCAACAATGATGACCAAGGATGGTTTGCAGCGATAACATGTCAATGGGACGGTAGAATATACAACATAGTGTCAGTTTACATCCTACCAAAGTTGCATCAGACTGCCTTCCTGGACCTGGGGAAATTCCTACTTGCACTCCCATGTGGAGAACTAATAATGGGGGGCAATTTCAATACCACAATGAATGCATCCATGGATAGAAAACCCCCTAGGGATCCTAGTGGTGCCAACCTCAAATTAGTAGAGTTCGTAGAAGCACTTGGTCTACTGGATGTCTGGAGGACCAGATACCCGACAGAAGAGCTATATACATTCCACTCCGGAGTGCATAATAGCCTCTCCAGACTAGATTACATTTTTACCCTAGCAACGGGGATAATGGGAATGACAGAGATTACAGATCTACCCAGGGGTATATCGGACCACTCTCCAATACTCATTACATACACAACCTTCACCCCGAAGCGGCGCACTGTTCCCAATACACCCCAGATACCTCAAAAATCATAAAATCAGTAGGGACCTCTTCAAGGTGACAAATAACTATTTTGAGGAAAACCAATGCTCGGTCCCCTCCCCAACGACACTGTGGGAGGCCTAAAAGACAGTACTCCGTGGACATGCAATTTCCCTAGTCACAGGTCATAAAAGGGTACAGCAACACGAAATTGACAATCTGGAACTAGAAGTGTCCCTGGCAGAGGCAGCACATATAGCAGATACCAATGAGGAGACAACACATAAGTTACACCTGGCACAACAGGCATACAATGCCTATGCACGGGAGGAGGCAAACACTACGCTCATTAAAACAAAACACACGGTTTACGAACTGGGCGACAAAGCGGGTAAGATTTTGGCATGGCTAGAAAAGAAGGAGAGGGCTAGTAAATGGGTGGCACAGATCCGGCTAGACAATGGACAGATAACAGCTGAACCACAACTAATAACCGAAGCATTAGCAACACATTACACAGCAATCTATACACCAGCAGCTATAACCTCGATAGCTGACATTCATGGATTTCTCAAAGACATACACATGCCCACACTAACCCCAGAAGCAGCAGCGGCTCTGGAAAAAGACATAACGCCTGAAGACCTCACACAGGCAATAGGAGCATTACACATGGGGAAAGTTAGGGCCAAATGGAATCCCGGTGGAATTCTATAAAAAAGCAGCACCCCAACTCATACCGCACCAACTTAATATGTACACAGATAGTTTAGTGAAGGGGATCCTACCTAGAGATCAGCGCCTGGCCACCATAGTCCTATAGACCGATCTCCCTGATAAACGCTGAAGCAAACATTTTAGCTAAAACACTGGCCATGAGATTGCAGCCACATCTCACCACAGTGATCCATCCAGATCAGTCTGGCTTTATGCCAAACCGTAATACTGCCCTCAATTTGAGAAGGCTCCATAGTGTTATAGTGCATAGGTCTACCATAGAGGAAGACGCAGTTATTCTGTCACTGGATGCACGCATGGCGTTCGATTTAGTTGAATGGCCCTTTTTATTTGCGGTCCTCGGTCATCTGGGATTTGGTCCCAAATTCTGCGTATGGGTCCAGTTACTTGGCACAGGTGGTAGTGAACGGTCATATATCGACAGAATTTCCGTTAGGAAGGGGGTCTCGGTGGGGTTGTCCACTGTCGCCACTCCTATTTGCGCTGGGGTTGGAGCCTCTAGCCGAGTGGATACGACAGGACCCGGTGATACGCGGATTGAGATAGACAATGGATTGGGAAGATCGAATTTCGCTTTACGCGGATTACATACTACTATATTTGACATCCCCAGCACGCACAATTAACTGCCTTTTATACGTTTGTACAGCCTATAGACAGGTTTCAGGCTATACCATAAACTGGACAAAATCACTTCTTTATATTTTGCACGGCTCCCCTCCGCGACTTCCACATGGTTGCATACTGCAGATAACGGACAATGGCTTTGAATACCTAGGGGTATTCATAACGCACGAAAGACCACAGTTTATTGCACAAAATCTAACACAGCCCCTGATGAGATTTAAGAGTGACGTCAAACACTGGCTCACATTACCACTGACGTTGGTGGGAAGGGCAGCCCTCTTTAAAATGATGGCACTCCGCAGGTTCCTGTATGCACTACAAA
Organism: Triturus cristatus; assembly: GCF_964204655.1. Taxonomy (NCBI): domain Eukaryota; kingdom Metazoa; phylum Chordata; class Amphibia; order Caudata; family Salamandridae; genus Triturus; species Triturus cristatus. Next base: position 135,445,615 of record NC_140589.1, on the reverse strand, counting down.
ACACACCGTTCCCTGTCTCCCCAACATACTTCACAGCGATAAACGCAGAAGTGACCAGTCTTCTCTGGGATGGGAAAACTCCCCGCATAGCCATGCATAAACTTACGAGAAGTTGGTATGACGGCTGCATCGCCCTCCCCGACATTAAACTATATTATTGGGCTTCCCAGCTGGTGGCCATAAATCAATGGCTTCATATACACCAAGAGGACCCAGCATACCGAATGGACAGATACCTACTGGACGATATAGGAATTATGGGAGCGCTGTATAACAAGGTCAAGATAAGTAACCTCACGGGTCCAACACACGGTCCATGTCTGGTTTGAGGCACAGCGGGCACTAGGATGGGAGGGAGTAGTAACACAAGCTATGCCACTGTGGGACACGAAGAGACTGGGCACACTACACAACACCAAGGGCTTCAGACAGTGGGACCTGATAGGAATTACAAACGTTGGAGATCTTTAGAAAAAAGGGGAAATGGTCCCATTTGCCCATCTACAAGCCACATATGGACTGGCAAACGCCGAAATATTTCGTTACATGCAGATCAGGCACGCACTTCGGTCACTGATCCCACCAGGAACACGACCCGAAGAAGCCTCACCACTAGAGGATAGGCTCCTGACAGACCACCTTCACAAAAAAGCTATTTCACAAACCTATCGTAAAATCGTAAATAACCGCCAGACCCTACAGCGGCACTGAAGGCCAAATGGGAATTAGAAGTAGGTGAATTAGATGACGCAGACTGACAAGAGGCACTGGCTTCCCCTAAGGAGGCAGCAATATCATGGAGGCTCAGGTTGGTGCAATTAAAAATCCTACATCGCAAATACTATACACGGACGTTGTTACACAAAATAAACCAGACGGACACATCACTTTGTCTCAGGCAATGTGGAGGGTCAGGTACACTCTTCCACACTCTCTGGCTCTGTCCAGAGATAGCGTTGTATTGGAGAGCGGTGATGCGCACACTGTCACAGGTCACGACAGTCACGATTCTCCCAGAGCCAAAACATTGACTTCTTAATGTGTGGGAACCTCCGGACTTAAATAATACAACACAGGACTGGATAACACTAGGCATGACATTAGCAAAACGGAATATAGCGCAACGCTGGGGATCCAGACAAACTCCTACCCTTTGCCAATGGTGCAACGGCATGGACATGGCAATGGTAGCAGAGAAGTCCGTCTACACTCACCGAGGGTGCCCCAACAAATGGACATGGGTGTGGGGAAAATTGAATAACTACCGTGGAGAAATATGTGAACCCCCACAGGAGGAATCTGGGTCAGAACTCAGTGAATAACCACATTATAGTTTACGATGGCTACACGATGTGTCACAATCTGTTTTATTAGTCTCAGTAACCTAGATAAACCAATTTCTGATGTCTGTATACAACACAAAAGGTTTTAGTAACATGCTTCACCTTGTTATATGCACCCTAAAAGATTATTGTACTAGATGGTATTGAATGTCAATAAAACTGTTTTTAAAAAAATGGGCAGAGATTCCGGGCAGGCGGCAGCGTCCAGGCGTGGACGGGCGCAGGCAGGCTTGCCTTCGGCGCGTCTGCGCACACGGTGAATTTATGCCCCAAAAATCAAGTAGAGCACTAACCGCTCAAGATGGCCCCATAAACCGCTCGGCTACTTCTAGAAAGGCTGCCTCTCTCCACTGAATCGGCCGTTCACGGGCGACCTCGGTGGACCGGAGAGTTGCCGATTTTACATTAAAATTCCCCAAAGAAGGTTACACTATGCCCACACAAGAAGGTAATCACAAGTAAAACAATAATTAAAACAGGAGCAAAGACTGACTGTCAGTGTTAAAGTGTGTGCTGATGTCAAAATGAGTAAGTGCCTTCTGTGAATACCAAAATGAGTAAATGGTAGTAAGTTTAGGATTTTGTCTTAAGTTAGTTCTGTGAATCGGGCCCAATATATTTTAACTCTGCTGCAGTACCATCCTTCACTGCCTTTGATGTAACTTGAAAGAGACTCGTTATAGTTCTTCCAGTCTCATCATTTCAGAACTAAAGCATTCAATATGCTACACAACAAACCATAGTTGTCTATTTATCCTGTGCAACTAACAATCATTGACAAAGCCAATACCCCTGGCTTGTTGTAGATGCAATGTTGCTTGTTGTTTCTTTATCTGAATGCAATAACAGAAGCAGCAAAATACCAGTCAGGTGGCACACCATGCTAAGCACAGATTTTCAATTGATATGTTTTCAAGCCACGCCCTTAGTTGCACTGGCCACGCCTCTTTGAGAGACCCCCCAGGTTTTTCATTCCACTTAAAGGCCTGAGTTTATGGATGCTGTGGTGGCTCCGATCATTCCTGTTGACATAGCAGAGCCTTTCTGAAGTTTTTGTTGTCAGCCATATGTGGTAGAAGCCATCTGGTCGGCATACTGTCATTAGTGCTTGAGCTGTCTCGAAATTCGTTCTGCACTTATACAATATTTGAGCACATGTATGAATGTTATTCTTGTTTTATGCTGTCATTTTTTCTATATGTTCGTATGGTCAATATTGACTGAACAAAGAAATACTTGATAGCAATACACAGTCACACACAGCAATATCCTCTACATTAAGAAATGGGGTCAAATAAAAATGCATGGCCAATTTGGTGCTAAATAGCACCTTAGTGCAAACCAGCACCAGCCCCCATTTACCTGGACCAGAGGGCGCAGGAGCTCGTGAACGTTAACACTGTGAGCCCAGCAGGTTTGCATTAAAACTGGTTTTGTATGTCATGTGGTATTTTGATGCATTTTTTCGAATAAATCAAAAAACCTTACATATATAAAAGCGTGCATTTGATGGCATGAATTGTCTTGCATCTATTCGGTTTGTTTAGGACGCTGAGTGCAAAATGCCCTGTTGGGAAGCAGTGTTAATACAATATGCAAACATCTGCGATCTCATGAATCTCAAGTAAGAGGAACATTTCACGGTACCAGGCCATCAGATCAGGACCATGTCTGGCCGCAGGAGTTTTAATACTGATAGGTTTCCATATCTGAATTGTGAGGTCGGTGGACCAGAGGTTACAGCCAGCCCCAAGCACCCTTGTAACTATGTCCCGGTTTCCAATATTATAAAGTCAATGAAACAGTGTAATCTCCTGCTGAGTTTCTCTCTGCTTCCAGTGATGCGCATTTATAGGCAGCAGTTCTCCGCGTTCAGAGGAAATACATGGGCCATAAAAACACTGATGAGGAAGAGACGATGGGTGGAAGGATTACTCAACAAGTAATAGTGATAATGGTTTCGCAAATAATGTTTAAATGACGGGAGGCCAAATACGACTTATGCTGGCTTTTTCCGATCCTTGTGCAAACAGGAGTTGTGCAGAAAACAGAATTACGAGTTGTGCAATAAGTATTGCACCCTCACACTTTTCCCCCTGACATGTTTCACCAGGGAAAACTTGGTGGAATATATGGACGGAAAATGCCTGGAAATAAATTGGCAAAGCATGTGTGATACATTTGGCATTTGTATGTTATTCCTCATTGCCACAACAGAAACTCGTAATATGATGAGCACCACCCCACCTAGGGGGCGTGGTGCCTTTAGTGGCAACAAGGGGCAGAACGGGTCAAGAACTCTTCCGCGTCAAGCTACCCAGAAGAGGTTGCGTGCCTCAGGGACCCCCGGAAACACGTCACGCGTGAGGCCACCGGAAACTAAGAACTGGCGGGGGGTTTAAAAGCCCAGGGGGAATGAAGGACTCCCTCTTTGTCCTCTTGCCGCGTGAACGGCAACATCAGAGCGTCGCGAAGTTACCCATCCAGCCATCCCTAAGCTCAGTGTTTTGGTAGGCGGGGTCCTGGACAAGAGAAATGACAGGGACTCCGGTTGGCGGCGGCTGCTTGGCCTCAGAACAGGGCGTGCAGTCTATTGTGGGCTCCGGGCTGGCGGGAGAGGGGGCTGACCTGCTGGTGGCCCTGGACTCTCTGGCCCTACCCAGAAAGCTGGTGCTAGTTATAAGCAGTGATGAAACTACCTGCGGCTCTGTTGGCCGGTGGGCGGTCAGCACAAAAGAGAGCAGGGTATCTTGGTTGTGGCCTGCTGGCACAACCCGCGGCAAAGTGCCTGTGGAGAGTCAAATGTAAATATAAATGTAGAGATGTAAAAGTGTATAACCCTAATATCTTCTTTGCGTGTTGTGGTGTATTAAATAAAGCAAAAATAATGTTGGTCAAGAGATTAACAGTGAGTGAGCCAATATTGAAATTGACGCTATCATGTTAAAGTTAATAAAGACTACGCTGTGAAGACCAACTACAGTCTGCCGTGTTTTACTGGGTAGTAACCCACACGGCAAGGGCGGGAAGAAGGGTGATGGTGTGGTGAATTGCACATTGTATGCCAACTATGAAGTAGTGACCACATCCGGTGAAATAACGCAAAACAGGGTATGGTGTTTGCTGGAGCGGGTCGGGGGAGTGGCAAAGGCTTGCCCCTGCCCACTCGTTTCAGTGATCTAGCACTGTTACAGTAAAATTAAGACTCACTACTGACGAATTATCATAAAAAAATGAAGGAATGAAAAAGCGAGAAGTGAATGTAGTGAAGTCTGCAGTGTAGGAACTGTGGGCCATATTTACATTAGTGGTGCAGGGCAGCAAATCAGCTTGCTGCACTGCCCTGCGTCACAGGGAAAGGGCAAGAATGCACAGTATTTATCCAATATGGTGCATTCCTGTCTTCTTCCCTTGCACTAGCGTCGTTTTGGCAGCCTAGCACCAATGCAGGCACCCTTGCACCCGGGTGCATGGGTGTCTGTGTTGTAGGCAGGATTGTTTTTGTGCAGGAAGCGCCACCTTCCTGCACAAAAACAATCCTGAGCTTCTTTTTCCACTTTCTATGTGCACACATAGAAAGAGGGAAAAAACAAGGAGAAATAAAGATATTTCTCCTCGTTACGCTTTTTCTGGGGAGGAGTATCTTTTTGGCACAGTCAAAGGTTCACCAAGGAAATGCACCAAAAACCATGGGAGTTGCGTGGGAACACCCACACATCGTCCATGAAACGCCTCCCTTGAGCAGAGTAGAGGAATGCAGCAATTTGCACTGCGTTGCATTACTCGAGATTTTTAAAGCCATTTAAAGCCACGCAAAGTGGCCTTGTGTGGCTTCATAAATCTGACTCAGAAGTTTGAGTCATGAATGTGCCACGTTGCGTGGTGCAAGCATAACTCAAACCTCTCATAAATATGCCCCTCTGTACCTAAAGAATATCAATAGACAGAAGCACGTGCTGCTCCAGCAACACAAAGAGCACGTTCTCACCAATTTAATAGATCAGTTCACAGTTAAGAAAACGTTTTTAGATTGTAATGAAGTTAAAACGTCAAACAAGGATTCTATGCTCACTTCTGGTGGGAGTGATCAGGTAACTCAACTCACATTAAACTGAAAAAGGAAGTCCACAGTTGACAGTAGAAGAGGCTCTTCTTCAGCACCAACCCCCTTCATGGGCACTTCCTGGTCTCTGTGGGCACCAGCAACATCTCTTGCTTGAGGCTAATGAAAAGTTTAAGTGTTTGAAAGCTTTATTTAGAACTCTGGGCACAAAGGGCATTTTATGCCTGTATAATAGATAATGAAAAAAGACTTTCAACTAAACAAATAAAGTGATGCTAAAGGGACCGTATTCATTATATCACATAAATAGTGTCATAATGGGTTCAATTAGGAAATATATAAAGTGGATAAGGAGCAACATATCCGGAGATTCTTTCAAAATTCCAAATATTCAAAAAAAGTCCAGCGAAATAACTCATAGCTCTGCCGTAAAATGAGCCTTTAAGCCTTTCAATTTTCCAGTAACCCCAGTGAATGGATGGCCAGGGAAATTTGTAAAATTCTACCTGGTCTTTAGGGGGATTCTCGGACCTGTTTGGACAAAGAAAAGACAGGGATTTGGATCTTGAATTGCAGTGTTCAAGCAATGACTTCAAGATGATTATGTGTTTGGAGAAAGAGGGGGATGAGATGGAGTCTTGTCATGTGGGGTACAAAGAACAGTGAGACAAGAAGGAGATAGGCATATCTATAAGAAAACTATATTTGCATTATATGTAGGGCTCCCGGTTTTATGGTATTTCTTTATTTAACATTTCCCTCTGTATTTATCCATATTTTTTTGGGCCATCTTATTAGTATTTAACCATATTTATTTTGTGGTTTACAAATAAGTGGAGTCAAAATTGGTACATATCCACATTTATTTAACTGATAAACATGCACCCATACTTTGATGCTTGTCGCGTTTTAGCAAATTCAGTTGCCAAATACAGCAAACCACTACACCCACAGGTAAATATTAGCAATTTATTACAAATATATTTTAACAAGTGCCATATTTAAAGATATTTTTACTTATTTTCCAATTCCTCATGCTATCTATCTGCTCATCTGTTGACTTAGAATTCACGACAGACAGCATGGAAAGTCACTCATTAGGATAAAAAATGTCAGTATTTTTCCACTTTTAAGAATAAATACAGACAGGAAACACATTGTTTTCTGTCTGTATTTATCTGTAAAAATCAGTAAAAATGGAAAACTTGGAGCCTTAGTTATATGTTAGACATGAGTCCACAATAAACTCTGCAGATAGAAGACTTTTGATCCTACTGTTAATTATTTTAAGAGAAGAAATCAACGGATTGGCAAGGTATATACCTAATTTAGTGGAGTCAGAGGTATCAGAGAAGTATACAAAGGAGTGACGAGCCGCACAAGTGAAGTTAGGTGTCAGTGGAGTCAGAAATTAGTTGAGCCGAGAAAGAGAATTACAGGAATGGAGTCAGGATAAAGGAGTTAGTATGGGATAGTGTCAGAAGAAAGGAGTCAGAATGGAGTGAGGTTAGTGGAATGGAATTAGGAGTAAGTGGGGTCAGTAAAATGGAGTTAGGGTAAGGTGGGGTGAGGACAATGGAGCCAGAGGAGTGGAGCCATAAATTAGTGTGGACATCAGTTAGGGTAGGTGTGGTACTAGCCGCTAGCCTTGTTTTGCCTATTGATACCAATGGTCCTGTCTACTGACCCTGCTCTCAGGGTTCATGAAGTCAGCATCAGCAAGAGGAAAGAAAAACAGCCCTTACAACCATGTTTACTTTCTGTACTTTAACACAATTTGTTCTTCCCTTCATTAAAAGACAATATAGTGTGTATAAGAGGCTAATGGTGGTGGACCAAGGAGAAATCCTGCCATATAATTGGGGTGTGGGGCATGTGATGTCACTTCCGCTACACCTGGGCTCTTGGTGAGTTTGTATTAATAGAAATCAGGATAGAGAAGTATGGAGACTGCCCTTAGGAATCACTGAGATCAGTATAGTAGAGTCATTGGTACATGGTGCCCTTTAACTTGAGTGGTCATGGTAGAGAAGGTAGGCATCTGGAGATTTTAGGGTCAGTGAATGAAAGGAGTTAGAGGCAGCAGGAGCCAGCAGGAGCCAGCATAGTTAGGGATCAGTGGAGTCTGAAGAAAGTGTAATTGGGAGGGTCAGGAAGTAAGAAATCAAATGAGTCATAGGTTTGGATATTTGAAAATTAGAATCAAGAACCTGTGGATTACGTTCAATGAGGGGTTAGACCCACAGCAGATAGAGGAGTCAGTGAAGTTTAGAGAGTGGAGTCAAGAAGGCGAGAAGCCTATATGGAACCAAATAAAGCATGGAATGTGGATGGTAACATTTCCAACAGGGAGAGTCCGGTGAGGAGCGCAGTGAGGAATGAAGAAGAGAAAAAGTGGCCAAGTCACTGCTATATGAGGGAATTCAGAGGATCCAACAGCATCACAACAATTCCAGCACGAAAGAATAATGAACGGATGCTGCTCAAAATGCAGGAGAAATGAAGCACTGTTTACTTGGGACCTAAGTAGCCAATCAAGATTTGAAGAAGTTGCTGATGGAAAATAGCTTAGTAATCCTGCAAATGCTTGGCAAATGGGAGATGAAAGGCTTTCATTCCTTCACCCAGTTAGAAGAAAAGGAAGAAAACAGGTGCTCTCCGAATGAGTGGGAAAATAGATCCTGTAAAAACATGAATGTTTGGAGCAATATCTATTTGAGCTGGAAGTTACATTCCACCATGGCACAAAAAAATACATTTTAGCCTACAGAGCAGAAAGTTGGAAATGTTCAGTATTGCAGACAAATGTTGGAAACTAACAGAAGGAGCAATGAAGACAACAGGCATCTGCTTAGCTTTGGTGGTGTGGGACTTTGCTTGGAAACATGACTCTTAATCTATTGATTTCCTCAAAACTGTGGACACCTAACCATGATATTGGGTCCTAAAGAACATGTGAATTGATCAAGGTTTTTTTCAATGCCCCGCTCAGGAGCAGCTCAATCCTGGACCACGAATCCCTGTATTAGGGACTGAGTCAAGTCTATGTATGATGTATGATGATGAATGTGTCAGTTCTTCAGCAACACACACACATTTCCCTTGTATGCATGAGCACACGTTCAGAACAGGATCATTATGAGGCCCCTTGTGTTTCTGCACCCAGCTGGAATGTCAATTTTTAAATGAAGAACAAGGTAGTCAAACAGCAATTAAGAATCTTTTCACCACTTCCTTGCCACTATGGCTTTAGTTTGCAAATAGTAAATTGAGAGTAGTCTGTTTTTCAAGAAATTGTAACAGGCGCTAATGGCCACAAAATTTCAAATGCAGTAACCTGGATATTCTGGTCTGGCAGAAGTGATGAACATCTGTCTCACCCAGCCAAGCCTCGCTACGGTCAATCTCTCAAGGTACACCACAGGACCTTGGGATAACCCCAGGAAAAAGGGAATGGGGATAAGAGAGAGAAAGTGAGCGAAAGAGAGAGAGAGAGAGAGAGAGAGAGAGAGTGTGAGAGAGAGAGAGAAAGAGAGGGGTGTAAAAGACTTCTTGGCTTACCTGGCTGATCAGCGGACATCAGTTGCACCGGCTCTCATACCAGCCTCGTCTTCCTTAGCGGATGACTGCTTTTGTCACAGAGATCCTTTTTTACTTGGAGTTCTTAAATTACAATTCTAATATAGCATATTGAACTTTAAACTGGTATCAATGCGATGCATACAAATTGCAAACATAGGTTTAGAATGTTCTGGGCTTTTCCTCAATCTTTCCTTATGCTAAGATTGCTAAACAGTTTTCCTTTGTGCAATAATACAATTTTATTAGTACGACAGTCCTACACATTGTGTTAGAGTGTCCTGGTGCAAAGTGTTGTTTTGGGGGTTATTTTCAAATGTGAATCTTGAATTGCATTGGAAGGCAGCCATACAATAACACAAAGTAGCACTATGCACTACTTTGCATCTGGGAGGCATACCATGGGTGGTACATGGACATTCCCATGCATCCATCCATGAATTTTTATGCTTATCCATATGGACTAACTTTGGTAGCAAGTGATTTGCATCAAAAAGTATGGCTCTTTGAGGCAGGTGTAAAGTTGGTAAAAAATGTATTTTCTCCAAACCTTTTCAACTTTTCATGTGTGCTTTATGGTGCAGCACACATGCAAAGTTGGAAAGGTTTGGAGAATGGGCAAACCAGTGTAACTTGGGAAGGGCTTGCAGCTAATAATTTGTTCGACTTTGGTAAAGCATAGAATTTTGTGCCTGAAGTGTATGCTTCCAGTATAAACCTATGTTTGACAGCAGGCACCATTACACTATGGTGCAACACTGTGTGCATTGGTTCACAGCAGCCTAAGTTATGCCAGTAACATAGGAGAGCAAATCAACCATTTCTAAGTACATATGGTGCTGTTCGGCTCTTTTTTTGTCACGCAACACAGTGCAGTAACTTTTAATTCTATACTCCTTAAAATTGAGGTCCTCATTTACAACTTTTTGGTGCAGGACAGAACCACAAGCCTTTTTGATGCACTACCCGACGTTAAAGGAAAGGGCAGGGATGTGCCACATTAATGGAACACGGCGCATTCCTTTTCTTTCTGCTGGCACACAAATTGGTGCCTAGCCCCAAAGCAGGCACCCTTGCACCATGGTGCAAAGGTGACTGCGTCGTTGGCACAATTGTTTTTGTGCAGGAAGGGCACCTTCCTGCACAAAACAATCAATGGAGGCATTGCAGTATGCAGCACACATCGAAAGAGGAAAAAACGAAGAGAAATAAAGTTATTTCTCCTTGTTATGCCTCCCCTGGGGAGGTGCACAATTTTGATGCATTCTCAGATTTACAGATCCTTGTAAATCTGGGAATGTGTCAAAACCCATGGGTAAAGCATGGGACAACCCACTGCAATGCCCATGGAATACCTCCTTGGAGTGCAGTAAGGCAATGCAGCACTTGCGCTGCCTTACTCCATTTCTATGAGGTCATGCAAAAGCATGCAGCGTGGCTTTACGTCGCCTCATAGATACGATTGAGAGACCTACACCACCAGTGTAAAAAGTGATGCTCCAGCGCACAGGCATCTAGTAAATGAGGCCCTTAGTTTTCTCTAGACCAAGAACTCTTAATTCGTATTGCCTACCAATAGGACTTACATATGACTCCTACACCTTGTAATCTTCATTGTCTTAAGTAGCACTTCCTATAAATTGATTTACGTACTAGTGTTACTCGTATCATTACTGTAATGCGCTTTGACTCTCTACATTGGAGTGAAAAGCACTGTAATATAAATAAATGTGAGAGAGTGGCTGAGGAAAGATGAGGGGCATCATTGGAGGAGGGTAATGATGGAATCATTGAAGAAAGAGGTAATTGTGGGGAGTGGGGAATGCCACTAAAGATTGTTGCGCCGGGTAACACCAAGCGAAAGCAAGCCCTGCGCACAATTATGTATAGTTCAGCTACTTGATCAACTCCTTAGTAGGCTTTGTCTCTCATAGATACTCAAGATTTATTTCTCCTTGGTGATCTGTCTCCAGCCATGGGTACTCCACAGCAGGGGAAGTTACTAAACAGAAATGAGGTGTGCTGTGTCCTCACATTACAATGAGGAAGAGATTAAAGCACCAGTTTCACTTTTAATATTGCATTCCCGACTTGTTACGTCACATTGATTACTGCCTTCTGGAAGTTCAAGTTCATATCAAGGGTATGGGAAACTGGGTTGTTGTTTGAGGGGAGTGAAATCCTACTCAAGCAACAGCCACAATCCTTTTCAGGGTGAACCACAAAATTTTACTACATTAACCTGTGCTTAACCCTCTGGTAGCTTGGCATAAAAGTTGTCAGGCTAAACCTAGAGGCAAAGGGTGAAGTATCCATGCAAATCTTAACTGTAACAAAGTGAAAACACAACACACAAAATCGGGGCTATCTGGGCACCTTTAACACCACTTTCAAGGGTCTAGGACTGGAGGGGCACCACTTGGAGGGTCATTTCTCCCTCAGGCTGGTTCCAGTTGCAAGTTCAAGATGGTTGGAACCCTTTTCCGGTCCTGAGGCTCTGATCAGGAGGCTAAGCAACTAGCCTTTGGAGACACTTTGGAATCCTGGGTTCAAACAGAAAAACATGTCTGAAGTAGCTGGCCTGTCTTCTGAGGGCACAGGGTAGGCTTCAGGCAGCAGGGTAGTCCTTTTGGTGTAGCAACGCAGCCCTCTGAAGTACACAGCAGGCCACAGGCAGCAGTGCAGATCCAGAAGTAAACTGAAGGGTGTGTTTGAGAGTCCTAGGGGCATATTATCAAGAAAAGGTGTCAAAATTATCGCCGCTTTAGTGCCAGAAAACTGCCGCTAAAGCGGCGATAATGGGCTTGATAATATGCCCGTGAGAATTCCCATAGAAGCCCATGTTCTGGTGTCAACATGGGCTTCTATTGGAATTCTCTGCAGCATATTATCAAGCCCATTATCACCGCTTTAGCGGCAGTTTTCTGGCACTAAAGCGGCGATACTTTTAACGCCGTGCTTGATAATATGCACCCTAATGTTATACCTGGTGCCAGCTTCAAAGTGAAAGAAACTTCTGGAGTTTTCCAGCCACCAACATGTCTGCAATGTCCTGCTAGTGTGAAGTTCTCCCTCATCTTGCCAGGATGGCCCATACTGCCACTCCCAGTTCCTCTATTGTGGGCTGTCTGGGAGGAATACAAAAAGGCAAATTGCCAGCTACACTAGTCATGTGACCCAGGAAACAGGCTGCAGGTACCAAATAGTTAAGAAAAGAAAATGCCAACTTTCTAAGAGTGGCATATCAGAATAGTGACTTAAAATCTGACTTTACCATTAAAGAGCGTTTTACATTATAATTCCTTAAGACCAAATTTCACACTTCTAACAACTTCCAAATAAAAGGTATAACGTATTGTCATAAGGAAACCCATTGTTATCCAATGGAAGATGCAGTCCTTACAGTAGTGAAAAACAAATGTGTGCGTTTTTCACTATCAGGTCATGCACAACTTAAAAGTACATATATCACGTTTTGAATACATTGCTGTTTAGGGCATCCCTAAGGAGTGACTGAAATATAATAAAATGGGCATTTTAGGCCTGGCAAGGGGTTTATTGTGTCAGGCTGAATTGGCAGTTTAAAACTCCACACTGGCTGCAATGGTAGTCCTGAGGCATGATTTAAGGGGCTACTTAATGGGGTTGCACAATACATGATGCAGGCCCCCTACTAGCATTTATTTCCCAGGTCTGGGTATATGGTATTCCACTTTACTGGGGACTTAAAGGCAAATTAAATATGACAATCTGGTGTAAACCAGTTCTAATGATGTTTTAGGGAGTGAGCACAAGAACGTTACTACTGGTTAGTAGTGGTAAATTGCAGAGTCCTAAGGCCAACAAAAGCAAATTCAGCAAAAGAGGAGGCGAGAAGGCAAAAAGCTTTGGGGAAGACCACCCTAAGGTTGACAGAGGGGCACTTGTATGCCTGGCCACCCTTGGTGAAGTGTCTATGGGTGTGGGCCAAAAGACAACATGCTTGCAGTGTGATCAAAATAACTCTGTGACGTAGCCCACAATCAGGAAAGCCCTACTTGGTGCAGAGTAAAGGCCCTGATGAAACAGCAAGACTAAGGTTGGTCCCTGCATTTTAGCAGGTCAAAGGTCGGAGTCCTCGATGGAAAGGGTACAACTGGGGTTAGAGGTAAAGGTCTAGTTAAACCCCCCCACTACTGGTATCTTGCACAAATTTGATAGACGTAGGATCATTTGAAGTCTTCAACTACCTGCTCCAGACTACCATTGAATTTATACCTGTTGCTGCTAAAATGACTGAACAGAGTGCTCCTGTGAGACCACAATTATAGTGCATCCTGCAGCACCAGCTGATCCACTGACCCGTCACCATGAGACTTGTAGGACTTACCACATGCAAACCCTTCTGACTGCTTCAGGAACCAGCAAAATGTGACAGGCAAGAGTTCCATCTCCAAAGCTGCCCTGCCTGCTCCAAGCACCAGCCCTGAGATCCAACCTGGGTACCCTGTGGCCAACGTCATCTACATTGGGCATGTCACTTACACAAAGTTCCAAGGGGCATAGTTATGAGAGGAGGTGCATCACTCTTGTACCATGCAAGGTGGGGCAAGAGTGACACAAATCCAAAATGCAATTTATGAAGCCAATGCAAGGCCACCTTGCGTGGCCCTGAGTTGCTTCATATATCATGAGCAAGGCAACACAGCGCATATCACTGCATTGCGTTACTCTGCCCATAGAAGGAGTTTCATGGGCACTGCGTGGGTGTTCTCACGCATTTCCCATGGTTTGTGATGCATTCCCATATTTACAAAAAGTGGTAGACCTTGTAACGTGCCAAAAAGATATGCCTTCTCAGGGGAGGCATGACAAGGAGAAATTTTGTTATATCTCTGAGTTACTTCCCCTTTCTAGCACACAAAGTAAGAGGCATAGCCCTCTCAGGATTTGCTTTTGCGCAGGAAGTTGCCCCTTCCTACACATAACAACCTTGCATGCAACGCAGGCACCCTTGCACCATGATGGTGTGTTGCCTGCATTGGTGCTAGGCAGCCAAAACGGCGCCAGCACAGGGACAATGGCAGAAATGCAGCGCAGTGCAGCAAGGTGAGATGCTGCCCGACCCTGCGTGAGTACCTCATAAATATGCCCTCACGGGTATACTGCGTTCTTAGCGATGTCAAGGGTAGAATCATGACCCAAATCTAAATTAGCGCTCGATACTTTTTCAAAAAATATCTTTATTTGCATTTTTTCCCAAAATATAAGTAACAATGAACACATATGAGGCAGGAAGCGGGCACAATAGACATTGTCATGCAAGCTGTTGAAACGTAATACATAGTAACAAATACCAGTTCTGCAGCTGCGACAAGTGTGCATTTGAATGCGATTTCCATACATGATGCCGGATGTAGACTCACTCTTTTGTCCATTAGGATGACAATTTATTTCCTTACCCTGCCCCGGTGTTGACGTTTGTCCATGTGCCCCCCTGGCATCCCTCATGGATTGATTTCCGTACCTCATTGTCCATTATTAGAGCTCAATACTTTTTTTTCTCAGTCACGCAGCTTTATTTAGAATTGAACAGCCTAGAAGGAACATTTTGGGTTTGAGGACTTTCAGATCGAATGTAGTTTAAAAACATGCATCTATCTAAGGCTTTGCCTATTAAGTAGTAACACTTCCCTCGTTCTTCAAGAAGAAAGTCAAAGTGCAACAGAATCTCTTCATGAATCTGGGAAAATATATTTAATTCCCAGGAATATGGTATGGGGGTCACTGCTGTTCCATTTAAAAGAATCGGATCCAAGGACCAAGGCAGAGTCACGCCTGACACCTTAAGTGACCTTAAATGACTCCGCGACATATTATGCCCTACTGCACTGAATCAAAATACATACTTTGAAATATATGACAAATGCATGGACCTTGATTCACCAAAATGCAAGGGGTTGCGAAAATGACACTACACACACCTTTACTTTAATGAACGCACAGGAAGTGACATAATTGACCTTTCCCTGTGAATCTTCACAGTAAGTGAAGGGATACGAACTGAACCCTGATCTCAAAAGCTGACTACCAAAGTTCCATAAAAACAGCATGATTAATGATGCAACAAAAAACAGACAATTGGCTATTTTAGATACCAATGAAACCCTCACTTCTGTTCACATAACATGAAAAATTAGGTGCTCCTCTGAAGAGAATATAGTACTACAATGTACCAGCGAAGGCTCCTCCGCAGTGTTGGAGGAGCGTCACCCCAATGGCTCAGAGCTAGCAGATGAAAAATAATGCAATATTTATTATTGTTTTATTTTTCAGCTGCTGGCTGAGCCAGAGTGTGCAGGGAGGTTTGGGGCCAGGCCATGGGAGGGGGAGTGGTGGGTGAACTTTAAAGTGAGCATGTCAGTTTGGCCGGCTGTCTCAGACCAGCCAAACCAACATGCGCACTTAGGTTCTCCAACTCAACTGCACAGCTGGCTTGCAGAAATAGCACAGACTCCCTGGGCCTGAGTGAGCGGTTCTCCAGCCCCCTCAGGCTAATCCCCCCAATAATGCTTGAGAGCAGCACGGGGAATGGATGAGGAATCTTTGATGCCGGCCCAGGGACTGCTGGGATGAGGAAGTGGAAGAAGAGGAGCTGGAGGTGGCTGACAGCACCAGGTATGTTTTCTATTCATAAACCACACCCCATATGCTCCCCCAGCACCCCCGCACCCGCTCCACCCGCCCTATCACACTTTAAAAGTGTCTACCACCACTGCGAAATAGAGAACTGCACTGGGAACCTAGTTTGTTCAAACTACAAACTATTAGGACTTAATACTAGTGTATACCATCAAGAAATGTTTTGATAAATCATAGGGGAAAAAAAAGAGATTTAAAAAATACAATAGCGGTTCTCCACATCGTGAACTTCAACTATGTTATTAGAATGTATTCAGAAACATGGCAACTAATGGGGCATATAGTACCTGCAGGCATTAGGCTGCGGTCCTCTTGACTGTGATGCGGAAGCAGTCCGCAACAGTCCAGTGATGCTTTCACCACTCTGAGGGGCCGCTGAATTATCATCTCCCTGCTATTTTAATCAACAATATAATTTTAATCTTTGCCAGTGATACCTGCCTACATTGACTGGTGTGCTAGTGCCCCCTGTGATGCTACCCATGGTATAAGGTAAATACAGGTAGGCTTCATTTGTGCAGCAAGGATAAAAGCCATGAGGGGATGTGGTCTAAAAGCTACAGCGGTCAACCTCGAAGCTGGGGAACCAAGTTAGAGCCTCAGCAGGGACGCTCAACATCCTGTGATTCTGGGCAAATTACTTAATCTCCCGGCGCCAAACAAAATGAATGTGTCTGCCTGTAACGCAACTGGTGCTCATGAAAGACACGAACGGGCGCCATCTTTAAGGTCAGCGCTCTAGTGCTCTGCCACCGAAACACTTAAAAACACGATAATAGCGAGCGTGCAGCGAAGCTGCAGGCTTCGTTTCCCGCATTTCAGATTTAACTGTCACTTAAGCTGCTGAAGGACCAAAATACTTACTTTTTTTAAAACTTTGTGTAGATGTGGATTGTGCCTTTTTAAAGCATACACCTGATGTGGGGAAAGTTGAAAAGGGGAACACGTTCGATTCTGGTGTTGGTGGGGTAAAGACACGAACGGGCGCCATCTTTAAGGTCAGCGCTCTAGTGCTCTGCCACCGAAACACTTAAAAACGCGATAATAGCGAGCGCACAGCGGAGCTGCAGGCTTCGTTTCCCACATTTCAGATTTAACTGTCACTTAAGCTGCTGAAGGACCAAAATACTTACTTTTTTTAAAACTTTGTGTAGATGGAGATTGTGCCTTTTTAGAGTATACACCTGATGTGGGGAAAGTTGAAAAGGGAAACACGTTCGATTCTGGTGTTGGTGGGGTAAAGACACGAACGGGCGCCATCTTTAAGGTCAGCGCTCTAGTGCTCTGCCACCGAAACACTTAAAAACGCGATAATAGCGAGCGCGCAGCGGACGCGCGCAGCGGGCGGGCCAAAGTCGCGCACAAGGCAAGCCCGTCTGCGCCCGTCCACGCCAGGACGCTCCAGGACGTTGCTGGCAGCGAGGTAAGCGAGGTGAACTGTGATACAGGGTCGTAGGGTAGCTATGCCTCCTCTAAAATATTCCAGAGACCGACTGCTGGAACTTTGGACAACCAGGTGTAATAAGAAATGTGAAAGTAGGGCGTGTCGGGACTCTAGAATCTGTAAGCTATGCCAACCTTATCATCAATGGCCACTCAGTCAGTACAAGAGAATTGGGGAAACTGGAAACAGGAAAGGACCAGTAGGGCGGCAAGGGACTAGGAACAGGATCCAGAGGGAGGGGGTGAAGAACGGCAGACGAACAGAAAACATATGTAGAGGATTTTACATCAATGCCAAATCTGTCTCCAAACATGCCCCGGAAATTTGGGACTTGCTGGATGACAGTAAACCAGATCTCTGTTTCTTTACAGAGACTTGGTTCCATACATACTCGGCCCCGGACTTAGCGATTGCCTTTCCCCCAGACTATAAAGTATTAAGGCTGGATAGAATTGGGAAACGAGGGGGAGGTTTAGCCATCGCATCTAGACCAGGGGTCTTGATAAGGTCGCTAGATTCCATCTCATGCCCCATATTGGAGCTGATGATTATATCGATCGAACTGGCACACGATCATAAGGTATTAGGAGCAGTTGTGTATCGCCCACCGGGGGAGAACAAGAAGGAATTCTGCACGGCATTATTAGAAATGCTAGCTCCATAGGCCCTGCAGGGGAAGGATTTCTTCCTTCTGGCTGACTTCAATTTTCATATGGACCTGTACTCTAACCCAGATACCACCGACCTCTTAACAGCCTTGGAATCTTTGGAGCTGTGGCCGAGGGTGGTTGGCCATACGCATGCGGCAGGGCATACTCTAGACAATCTCTTTACTAATATATCTAGTTTGGTTACAGAGCCTCTCGTATTGATGGGTTGGTCGGACCATCTGGCTCTTAACTTCTCCTTCAGGGCACCGAACGGCCCGCAAAAAGCGCTAGGTCGAAGATCGGTTCGCAGACACTGGAGGAAGGTTTCACCTAAGAGCTTTAAAACAATATTTTCTCCCCCCCAGCCCAGTGAAGGCCAGGATATAAATGCTGTCCTAGATAATCTAGAGACGGAGGTCAGTAGAACCTTTGACATGATGGCCCCAAGGAAAGTTGTCATAATCTATGACAAAAAGTGTCCAGCACCATGGTATTCAGACACTTTAAAGATGGAAAAGGTGACATGTAGAGCAAAAGAAAGAAGGTGGAGGAATACAAAAATCGATGTAGATAGAATTGCCTATAATATCGTTCATAGGAGGTACCTAAATAACTGTAATGCGGCAAGAAGAGCTTTCTTGGCCACCCGCATAGAGGGGGCAAAGGGCTCCTCTAAGGAATTGTTTAGGATAATAAAAGAATTTACCACACCCAGTGTAATCAACTCTTCATGCCCTTCCACCCAGGAGTTCTGTGATAAGCTAGCAAGCCACTTTAAGAACAAAATAGACACTATTTATGATTCCTTTTTGCCGCTGCCAGAGAACTGGGAGGTATTGCAGAACACCGTGAGTCCCCCGCCGGTGAGTCTAGAAGCATTCTCAGCTATTACGAGGGAACAGGTGCTACCTCTTTTGAAAGGCCTGAAGTCAGGTTCGCCGCTAGATATAGCCCCCCCTTATGTGCTGTCAGATCTAGCCTTGGAGCTTGTCGCCCCTATAACAGATGTCTGTAATGTGTCACTGACGACTGCCTCCTTCCCGGTCAGCTGGAAGAAGGCCTTTATCAAACCTCTTCCAAAAAAAGCATCACTGGACACTGCAGACCTGCAAAATTATAGACCTATCTCGCTCCTCCCAGGTTGCTCCAAAATCATGGATCATGGAGGCGCTGATAAATCGCCAACTGTAGGATCATCTGGCTGGCTACAGCACGGAGGCAACGCTGGTGGAGGTAACAGATACCATTAGGCTTCTGCTGGACGAGGGGACCCCGGCTGTGCTGGTTTTACTTGATTTGTCAGCGGCCTTTGACACCATCTCCCAGAGAATTCTCTTGCACAGGCTGCGGGAGATAGGTGTCAATGGAAGTGCCTGGGAGTGGTTGCGAAGCTTTCTATCAGACAGGTTGCAGTGTGTACAGGTAGACTCTTTTGTCTCTAAGTCTACAGTAGTGGAGAAGGGGGTACGGCAGGGTTCTATTCTGAGCCCCACCTTGTTTAACATCTACGTGGCCCCTTTGGCTGCCATCATAGAATCCGGCGGCTTCCAAACCATCTCCTATGCGGATGACACTCAGGTGCTTATCCCCATAGAAAACAATCACCTACTGACTAGAGAAAGGTTTAAGAGTTGCATGATGAAAATCTCCAGTTGGATGAAAAGTAACTATCTCCAACTCAATCCACCAAGACGGAGATTTTATTGTTCGGGAAGGCAGAGGAAATATGGACGGATGAGTGGTGGCCAGAGTCACTGGGTCCTCCACCCCTTCCAAAAAAATGGGTCAGAAATCTGGGTGTGATCATGGACCAGAATCTATCCATGGAACAGCATGTCAAAACTATAACAGGTAAATGTTTTGGCATGATTCGCACTCTAAGGAAGATCTTTCCTTGACTGCCCCTTTCTGCGAGAAGGGTCCTGATCCAGTCACTACTAGTGAGCAGACTCGATTATGGGAACGCTCTTCTGGTAGAAGTCAGGGAAGATCTTTTGTCAAGGCTACAGGTTGTACAAAATACGGCAGCACGTCTGGCTTTAAATAAACCTCCACGCACGCCTTCTGCTCCTCTACTGAGAGAACTTCACTGGTTACCTATCAGAAAGAGGGCTCTTTTCAAACTTCTTTGTCTGGCCTTTAAAGCACGGGTCGGCCGGGGCCGGCTTATCTTACTAAAAAACTAGTTTGGTACTCCCCGGCTCGGTGCCTAAGATCGAGCGGCCGAAAATTCCTACAAACACCGAGAATTAGGACAAAAAAAATGGGGGGACGTGCTTTCTCTTATCTCGCGCCCAAGTATTGGAACCAGTTGCCCTGGGATCTGCGCGCTTGTTCAGATTTAAACACCTTCAGAAAACACTTAAAGACTTGGCTGTTTAGCTGATCTGTTGTGGTCATTCAAAGCCTGCCTCATCTGCGCCGAGAGATCCCCCTGGGGATGATTCGTGCGCAATACAAATGTAATAATAATAATAAAGCGTTCTGATACTTTCTGGTCAAGTTTGCGCTATGTAAAAAAAAAAAAGATAAAAAAAAGAAGGATTAAGCTGTACTATTACATTTAACATCAACTGCCCCAACCAACAGCTTGTATCTCAGCCCTCCTGGTGCCCCATCACTGCCCATAACCCGCCTGTGTGCTTGTGTCTCCTCTGATCCATGCAAGGTGACGGCAGAGGACATGCTACTGGCTGGCACCTATTGACTCTCTTCACATTGAAACCACTGTTCGGAGGACCCTAGGTAGGGTCAAGGTGCCGGACAAGCTAGGTGTATTGAACCAGCTGTGTCAAGTTTAGCTGGTGGTAAAAAGAACTTTGTGCTAGTCACCAGGCAGGTCGCTCCCCCCATCCGCCATGCAGCCCCCTGTGGGTTGAACCTCCGTTGCCGCTTTTGCCGCCTGACTGCTCGCTCCCTTTTTTATTCTGTATCCCTGCGCTTGGCTTCTGTGCCACTTTGTTTTTTCATTCTGTGCCCCTGTGTTTTTGCTTTCTGTACCCCTGTGCTCTGTTGTCCCTCTCCCTCTGTCTTTTCCCGCCGTTTTTTCCCCGGGTTTTCCCCCGCCGCTGAGCCCCTGCGGCCCCGCCCCCTTCACTCCCATTGGCCGCCCCACTCCCACCTCCCAGCTGCTCCTCCCTCCCTCTGCCCTCATATGGAGGCCGCGCAGCGGGCGCGCCGCTGGCGCGCCGAAGGCGCGCCTAAGGCAAGCCCGTCTGCGCCCGTCCGCGCCTGGACAGCACCCAGCGCCAGAACCCCTGGACCCCGCACCCCTCTCAACGCCAGACTGCACTACGACGTAAGCACCCTCCACGCACTCAACACCAGACGAGACCACCCCTGCTACCGGGCCACCCCGAAACGCACCCAGGGGCCTTTCTCCTGCCGAAACTGCAGATTCACCAGCATCCAATCCTCCACACCACCAGCCAGAGAACCCAACCACCTCTGCTGCATCCTCCTCAACACCCGCTCTGCTCGCAAGCACGCCATCGAACTCTGGGACCTCCTAGACTCCACCGCCCCCGACGTCGCCTTCCTGACGGAGACCTGGCTGAACGCCACCTCAGCACCAGACATCACCATAGCCATCCCACAGGGCTACAAGATCTCCCGCAGAGACCGCACCAACGGAGTGGGAGGAGGAATCGCCATCATCCACAAAGACTCCATCAAAATCTCAACAAACACTGATGACAGCCTCACCACCGCCAAGCACATGCACTTCCAGATCCACACCGACCCCAACACCACCCTCAGAGGAACTTTCATCTACAGACCTCCCGGACCCCGCCCACAGTTCAGTGACACCATCGCCGACTTCATCAGCACCCACGCCCTCGCTTCCACGGACTACATCCTCCTCGGGGACCTGAACTTCCACCTCGAGAACAACAACAACACCAACTCCACCGCCCTGATCGACAACCTCGCCAACCTCGGACTCAAACAGCTCATAACGACACCTACTCACGCCGCTGGACACACGCTCGAACCCCATCTTCTCCGCAAGCCCCCACGTCTCCTTCAACCACACCACCGAACCACACTGGACCGACCACAGATGCGTCCACTTCACCTTCAGAAAACCCACAACACACCACCGCACCCAACAGCTACCACGCCGCTGCTGGGGCAAGATCACCGAGGACCAACTGACTACAGCCCTCGCCCTGAGACCACCCACCGACCCCACCGACCCAGACACCGCCGCGACCAACCTCACACAGTGGATCAACGACTGCGCAAACACCCTCGCCCCTCTCAAGACCTCTACAACCAACCACACCAACAAGAAAGCCGCCTGGTTCACCGAGGACCTCCGTATCTCCAAGCACACCTGTCGGAAGCTGGAGAAGAAATGGCTCCACGACCGAACACCAGACAACCACACAGCCCTCAAGAGCGCCACCAGCAGACACCACCAACTCATCAGGACCGCCAAGAAGACCGCCTTCAAGGACCACCTAGACAACAACACACACAACACCAAAGAGCTCTTCAGCATCGTGAAAGAACTCTCCAACCCCAGCTCCAACACCAACGACATCCCGCCATCTCAAGATCTGTGCGACTCCCTGGCCACCTTCTTCCACCGCAAGATCACCGACATCCACGACAGCTTCAACTCCAACCCCCCCGCACCCACCACCGAGTCCACCACTCCTGCGACTACCACTCGCACCAGTCCCCTGACCGTCTGGTCCAGCGTCAACGACGAAGACACCATCAAAACCATAAACTCCATCCACTCCGGATCCCCATCGGACCCCTGCCCTCACCACATCTTCAACAAAGCCAGCGCAACCATCGCGCCCCACCTCCGGAAAACAATCAACTGTTCCTTCGAGACAGCAACCTTCCCAGAAAACTGGAAGCATGCCGAGATCAACGCCCTTCTGAAGAAGCCCAAGGCGGACCCCAAGGACCTCAAGAACTTCCGGCCCATCTCCCTGCTCCCTTTCCCGGCAAAAGTGACCGAGAAGATTGTCAACAAACAGCTGACCCGTTACCTCGAAGTTAACAACATCCTGGACCCTGATGGACAAAGGAGAAACAGACGCCCTCATCCTCCTGGACCTATCAGCAGCCTTTGACACGGTCTGCCACCGCACCCTATCAGCACGCCTCCATAACGCTGGTATCCAAGAGAAGGCCCTGGCCTGGACCACATCCTTCCTCTCTGGCAGAACCTAGAGCGACTGCCTCCCACCCTTCCGCTCCAAAACCACCGAGATCATCTGCGGCGTCCCACAGGGATCCTCCCTCAGCCCGACGCTGTTCAATATCTACATGGCCCCCCTCGCCCATGTCGCACGACAACACAACCTCAACATCATCTCCTACGCCGACGACACCCAGCTGATCATATCCCTCACCGAAGATCCCCACACCGCCAAAGCTAACCTCCACAGAGGAATGAAGGCCGTAGCCGACTGGATGAAGGACAGCAGACTGAAGCTGAACTCGGACAAGACAGAGGTCCTCATTCTCGGACCCACCCCATCAGCCTGGGATGACTCTTGGTGGCCCACGTCACTAGGCACAGCTCGGAACCCACGGACCACGCACTCAACCTGGGGGTCATCCTCGACTCCACTCTCTCCATGACCAGGCAAGTCAACGCCGTCTCCGCGTCCTACTTCAACACCCTCCGTATGCTCCACAGGATCTTCAAATGGATCCCCCTCGACACGAGAAAAACCGTTACCCAGGCCCTCATCACCAACAGACTCGACTACGGGAACGCCCTCTACTCAGGAACTACAAACAAGCTCCTGAGACGACTCCAACGCATCCAGAAAGCCTCGGCCCGACTCATCCTCGACGTCCCCCGCCGCAGCCACATCACACTCCACCTGAGAGGCCTGCACTGGCTCCCCATCAACAAAAGGATCACCTTCAAGCTCCTGATCCACGCACACAAAGCACTGCACAACACCGGATCCACCTACCTCAACAACCGACTCAGCTTCCACACCTCCACCTGAAGCCTCCGCTCAGCCAACCTCGCCCTCGCCACAGTCCCTCGCATCCGAAAAACCACCGCCGGCGGCAGATCCTTCTCCTACCTCGCCGCCAAGACCTGGAACACTCTCCCCACCATCCTATGACAGATCCAGGAACTGCTGGCCTTCAGAAGACTCCTCAAGACCTGGCTCTTCGACCAGTAGCAGCCCCCCCCCCCCCCCCAGCGCCTTGAGACCCTCTCGGGTATGTAGCGCGCTTTACAAATGCCGTGATTGATTGATTGATTGATTGATAATGCTATGGTCAACACAATATCAGTGCTAAAGACCTCGGACACAAGATCTAAATCAGCTTTAGTGACTGTTGCACTAAGGTTGAGCCTAAGGGTAGTGGAGATTGTTTGGCCAGGTCCAGGCATGGTTTGCATGCCTCTTTTGTGCTTGCCCACGCACCTTTATTCCACATGGTTCATCATTGTCCTATATGAGATCTAGCTGTTTGTAAACCTTTCCCGACAATACATTGTTAATGTAGTCAAAGCTGTTAAAAATTATGAGGTGTGGGTGCCAACGTGGGAACTTACAGTCACAGAAAAAGTGGAAGATTACAAAAAATGATCAAGTTATTGCACCAGCTGATAAAAAGGGGACCCTCAAGACCTGCAGGTCAACTTAGCTACAATGCCAATGCTGAATGCTGGTTCGAGTGCCTCTTATCAGCCAGCCAAAAGTGATAACAGCGCTGTCACTCAGTCCTTGCAGTCCTATATAATGGATTATTTTAAAAGATTGCATAAGGAGTATTGTGAGGAAGATTTGTCTGCATCTGTATCAGTCTCAGTAGCTCTGTGCCCATTATTAGCTGATCGTGACGGCACATATCCCCATGTGGCCGTGTTGGGTGATTGTCTGACACTGTCTTTTGATAGCAAATCCCAATGGTTGTTCCAAACAAGGATGTAGGAGCACACACAATGGTAATGAAGGCCCAAATGCGGATCCTTGGTGTTGTATCTAGACCTCCTCTTAGACAGCTTCAGTACCAACAGTGGCACACGCCCAACAAATTTGTCGAACTATGGTAGTTTGTGCAGTACAGAACAGATCGAAACCCCATCTCAATGATAGTGACAATTTGGTAATATATCTCGGTGATATTCAACAAAATCAAAAGTCTCATAAGAATCTGACAATACCAAAATATCATCTCAGTACTAGTAAAATTATAGCCCTGTCATATCTTTGGATGATAATCAACAACAAAAATGCCCCTAAAAAGCTTAAGATATCCTCACCAGAGTTAACAACCAACGTCAAGCCCTACCGAACCTCGAGCCTAGATGAGCTTATCGATCAGAAAAAGAAGGAAACCGAGATGGACCCCTTCAGTCCAGCATCTACAGTAAGTTGCAAAGATTTCAATTTAAAACCAACATTTATATCACAAAAAAAAAAATTTTAATATCGTGTCAGCGACAGACCAATGTCTCACAAAGACATATGAAATGGATAACTCACTAAACTCTACCTAAACTCTACTATTCTTTCCTTTGTGGATAAATTTCATGTACCTAATCATGAAGAAGTCAGATTCCCCAAAGACCGATTCCCTTCTGATGCAGGAGTTTTGGAGAATTTATTAGGTATGATTGATGCTATATCATCTACTTTAAACATCCACTCTGATAAATTAAACATCCTGGTGCAGCTATTAAATACGCTTGCCTCATATGTTGCCGAAATAAATACCAAACTTCACAATCTAACTAGTCTGGTCGTAAGAGCTCAATCTGATGTAAACATCAACTAATGAATTGCACTTGTGCACATTTACTAGATAATGTCTCAAAACTTCTAACTATAGTAGGTTCCCTGGTCGATGAAGTAAAAATACTGGGCCTCATTTATGAAAAGTGACGCATCACTGCGTGAAAACAGTGATGCGCCACTTTTCACTGCGCCCTCCCTGCGACTCCAGTGATGCGTCATATTTACAGTATGACGCATCATGTCGCAAGGAGTCACAGATACGTCAGTATTTCTGACGTATCTATAGGCGCAAAAGTGACGCATCGCTGGAGTGTGTCACAAAAGTGACGCAACTCCAGCAATGTGTCCTTTCACATGGGGCAAGCCCCATGTGAAAGGGCCTGCGTCAGTCTTACGCCTGCTGTGAGGCAGGCGCAAGAAATTGACTCATTTGCACCCTAGAAGTGGCGCAGTGAAATCTCGTAGATTTCACTGCGTCACTTCTACGACCCTTTGTTGCGTCAAAACGCCCCCCTTGCATACATTATACCTGGCGCAGGTATAATGTGGCGCAGGGGTTTACAAAGTGACGCATCTACCTAGATGCGTCACTTTGTAAATATGGCGCAACATGGCACATGTTTTACGCCACTGGTGCGTCACAAAAAGTGACGCACCGGCGGCGCAAAAGTGACGCAGGGGCTCATAAATGAGCCCCACTGGCTCTACAACCACAGTCTGAGTTACCGACACCACTCTTACCAAACTCCGGCCTGGGAATAGTTGAGGGCTCTGACAATTGTAGCCCAATGTCTCAAAACGTTTAAACTGATGCTCTTGTATAGGCTCAAAATAATCAATCAGTAGGTAAGCCAGTACATTGTAGACAAACATCACAATGGTTTAGACTCACAGACACCTTTAACAAAACGGGCTAGGAAAAGGTTACGCAAGGCCCGGAACAAAACCAAGAGGGCACCAGAAGATTTGATTGAAAAGAAGTCTGTGGATTTCTTTCCCATATTTAATTTGAGTGGTTAGCCCAAGCAACAGTGGGAGCCATCCTTGAGCACAGCCAATTAAACCAGCTCAAATCTCAACCAGGTCCACAGCTAACGTAACTGCGAAAACGTGACGTAAACAAAACATCAAGTAATAGAGAGGTCTGCCAACTTCAAATCGCTAATGTATTAGCTGCAAATACTGAGACAGTGAATACACTGTACATTGATCCCAATGCTATTAATTATGCTACTTTTGGGTTCAGGTTGGATAATGGAATGCATCCTGCAGTTAACCTGATAAATGTTTCCTCCAAAGGACCCCAGAATAGTTTAGTAGTGGGTGGGCTACACCCGGGTATGCAACCCTGTTTTGCGACCTCCCTTGAGAGCCTAAGCGGAAAAACTCAACCTTTTATGATAAGGAAATTATATTTCACCCCTTGTATGAATCCAGAGGCACCGGGGAAAACTATTAAAACTTAAATCTTCTATTCTTGAGATATCCTTTATCACATTTGTGGATCTTCTATCTGTACAATTCAAACACATCTCACCAAATTTTACACGCAAGTCTACTATTACTACTTGGTACAATAATAAAATCGTAATCAAAATATCTGTCTGCAGCTCATATTTTACAGAATGGGGAATCGAGTTTAAGAAATCTTTCCCCTCAAAATATCCTTCCGTGCTGCAATTGGCAAAAATAAAAGATGTTTCACCAATATAAGCTATGCAACCACTAAGAAATTAACTTCCCTTCTTTGATGAGCGATTGGTCTACTTAACTATCCAGTAAATGCCATAGGCCTCTCAATCACAATTTTTTTGTTAGGAGTCCGCACCTACGAATTACTCACTAAAAACAAAGTGACTTAGGAACATTGGGCTTGGCTCCTGGCAACTCTCACTAATACACATGTGGTGGTGGGGAATGAAGTCTGAATAATATTAATAAGAAAAACAAGCAAATTGGACTCTGTTCATGGAATGTCCATGCTCTTGCTCAATTGCTGGCCGATCCAGATACAGTATCCTGTTTACAAACCTTTGAAATCCTAATGTTTCCATAAACGTGGAAAGAGCAAGATACTCCATTCATCGGTTACAAGGTATTAAACCTTTTATCCACACATTCAACTAGCAAAGGTTGTCCCAAGGGCAGCCCTAATCTATATTGCAACATAATTGAGCGTTAATGCAGAAGCTATTGACTTGCAGCTGCCATGGTTACAAGGTGTGCTTTTACAGTTTGATTCCCAATTGATAATATTTAACATTTATCTAGGTACCAGAAGAAGCAATAAAATCACCCAACTGTTCACTCTGTGGGAGACTGTAAAAACGTTGGCACCTCGTTGTCCAGCTGCCAGTTTAATCATCATGATGATTTTAGTGTACATCCTGTATGGCCCAAATCTTCAGATGGGTTAAGAAAGGTGGCAGCCACGTTTTGCTGAGATAACTTCCATCAGCTAGGCCTAATAGTGCCCAATGAGCTTTTTCCTTCTAAATCAAGAGTTGTGCCAACATTTAAAACTCAAAATATGTTTCAAGTATTGATAACACTCTTGGGCCCACACATTACTGACTATAAGGTCTTTCAAAGATCAAAAGTGATCATAACCCTCAGTCACTAATTTTGGACCTGCCAGTATATTGTCACCACAAACCTAATGTGCTCCATCAACCAGTCCTTTCAACCTATAGTCTGAAAAGGCTAATCTGCCTCTCTAATAAACAGTCTGAAAAGTTGGAATTTGCAGATTTAATATTTAACAATAGTATTTTAGCATGACAATTAGAGGAAGTATGGTGAACAAGTGTAAAATCATTTCCGGTGGAGAAATTTACTGTGAAAACTCAATATAAGGCAACCCTCTAAGTTCGACCGCTAACAAGTGGTATATGCCTAAGCTGTTCCATCTCAAAAAAGGCTCTCTAGTAGGGCCTCAAGGGCTGCCTTTAGTCAGCACCATTGGTCAATTTAGTGCTGCCTCAAATAAAAGGTGAAGTCACTAAGAATGTCCTATAGACAAGAAGTTTGCAAGGCAAAGATACAGTACCAAGAGGTGCTGTGGATCAGTGGATAAGTGCCACCAAGTCTAACAATGTTAAAGCTATTTGGGGAATAATAAATTAATTGGAAAAAGGAGGTAGTAGGGCCTACAGCATTAACATTACGGAGAATGTACGGGTGGAGTTCATCATTTATTTGTATATCCCTAGTACTGTCAAATCAATAGGTCCAACAATGAATTATCATCCTTTGAAGAATAATATGACATCTGAAGTGACTGGGAGTAGCCATAGTTCATCTTCGTCTTTATATGATTCTGAACCCCTGAGCTTTTCTTTGCCCGATCAGATCAAATGGGGACTCCGGCCCGAATGGACTTCCCTATGCTATATTTCGAGTCAATCCTGATCTGTGTGGTGAACTCCTAACTCCCCTGTACAACGAGGTTCTATCAATGAATATCATTGCAGAGTCCTTGCAAGGAAGTATCCTTCAACCAATCAACAAAAGTGGTTTGTTAGATAACCCGTCAAACTATCAGTTAATTGCTTTAACTGATTTTGAAGCAAATGTTTTTGCCTCCCATTTATTGGTCGACTTGGAAGAATGGGCAACAGCACTGGAACTAATTCCAAGAATCAATCAGGATTTTGTAAGGGCTAATCCACTATCACTCAAAGCAAGCTGTTTTAAGAAAACTAAATTTATATATCTGTTTTATAGATTTAAAAGCTGCATTTGATTCTGTCCGACAAGCTATACTATGGAGAAAACTCGCTGGTTGGGGGATCCCCCAAAACTTTTTGGGTGCTATTATACTTTTGTACTCAAATAGTTGAGTGCAATTAAATTAGGTGATGTCTCCAGTCTGTCTCGGAGAAACAAAACTTTTTAATGGCCTTAAACACTTAAACAAGCTGTGC
This sequence comes from Triturus cristatus, assembly GCF_964204655.1. Classification (NCBI taxonomy): domain Eukaryota; kingdom Metazoa; phylum Chordata; class Amphibia; order Caudata; family Salamandridae; genus Triturus; species Triturus cristatus. The sequence goes on along the minus strand of NC_140589.1, from coordinate 135,416,190 downwards.
ATGAGCCCTGTGTCTTTTTAATTTTTTTATGCCAGATTTGTTTAAGCACGTAGAAGCCATTAATGCTCACCCTCCTAAACTTGCCAACTGTCATCTAAAATATGTTCAGTATGCTGACGATGCGAAATTACCTAGCCAAACCCCTATAGGATTACAATGGCTAATCGATGCATTTGATGAATATATATTACAGAAAATCGTTTGGAACTGAACATCAAAGAAAACTAAGGTAATAACAATAGGTTCATCGACTACCAAACTTCAAAATTGGCAAGCAAGAGGAAGGCCAATTGAGAATGCACAGTCATATACTTATTTGGACATCCTATTCGATACTAAAGTCTTGTATAAAGGCCATTTTAACGTTATAAGAGCAAAAATATCAACTTTATTACTTGCTTTTAAGTCACTTTGAGATTCACAAAAATTCGAATTGAATTAACATTTTCGCAAGGTTTTCAGCGCCAAACTGCTCCTGACTATTTCCTATGACTCCCCAAACATCAGGGAAAAGGATGCCAAACTATTGGACGTATTGATAATAAAGGCCTGCAAGTCTTTTTTTAAATTCTAAAAGTATTTGACAAGCTGAAATACGTTTGGAAGTTGGACTCTGAAGACACATCAGGGTGAGTCAGGGGTCCTTCTTGTTAAATATATATGCAGTCTCTGTTTCTATCAGAAGTTAGCTTCTTAACAAATAATTGCTGGTAGGAAATAAATCATTCTGAATATGCTAGTGCTTGGGGATCTTACCTGTCAGAGTGCATCCAAAGCTTTGATTTACATTTAGGGTTTCCTGATATGAATAAGCCTTGTTTTAAACAGTTTTTAAAAAGAAAGATGCAAGCTAACTTGTTCATTTCTGACGATGAGGCCTAAGCTGCAAAGAAGCATGCCTGGACCAGGATAAACTCTCATCAGAGACTGTAAATTCAGCCTTATTTGGCCTCGTTTTTCCATCACATATGAGGGATACATTCCTCATATTGCAATTGGGCAGATATCCCACTACGGATGGCACTTTCACAAGATTTCACTGCGCCACTTTTATGATGCCACTGCGTCAAAACCTTACGCCTGCTTGAAGCAGGCGTAAGTAGTGATGCAGTGTAGTGGAAATAGGCCTCAACACGCATTGCTGGAGTTGCGACACGACTCCAGCCATGCGTGACTTTTCCGCTAACAGATGCGTCAGAATTTCTGACACATCTGTCAATCCTTGTGCCATAGTGCGCTGTATTGTAAATACGGCACATCTATGGTGGCGCAAGGGTTTCTAAGGGTGGCGCAGGGAAAGTGACGCTTCTGGACAGATGCGTCACTTTCTTGTAAATCTGCCCCATCATTTCTTAATGCTGGGCTGACATCTGTCAGGCCCTCCTATTATGCTTATCAGGTGCCTCAATTACACTGACTTTGTCAGTTGATAAAGTTTTTGACCATGGCAGAAAGAATGTTAGTATCTTTACCATAATCGCTAGACTCTTCCTCAATGGGGGTAGGCCTTCATGTTAGGATAATAGGAGCCACAACCCCATTGAACAGTTGTTATGTAAAGTTTTGATTACAGTGAAAGAATATTTATTTTTCTGCAATACGTTTTATATCTCTTTTATATTTTTCTACTATGTTTGGTCGGGTTGAGGTACTTTCTCAGGAAAATGTATTCAGCACTTTTCCCCAAAAATATTTCTCTCTGCCTGAATAGGTCATAGGTCTGGGCAAATGTTGCACCTCATTAGTGCCAATTTAACATACAAATACAACAATTAGCAACAGAAAGGTGCAAAGGATCTTCCTCTCTGCAGCAATAAAGGTAGTCACGGTTTTAATATATTTCGATCCATTCATGCTACAATTTTATGGATTGAAAATCTGCAGATTATACAGTAGATGACGGATTATGTGGCACATTTGGCAAATCCATAGTTATGCGGAAAAGGCCGCTTCCTTGCATAATTCCAGTGGTCCTGACCTTAGTACAAGGGTGTGAGGGTTCAAACAGAGAATGGAACTGGTCCCAGTCAGGCACTGGTAAAACTCAAAAAAGAGGATACAGCTGAGCAGAGGCCAAACATTCATTCAATGGCTTGTGCAGGAACTTGTCATACATTAGAAAAGAGGACAATGAGACAGAGTGGAATCTGATAGATTAGGTGAAAAGGCAGCAGAAATAAAGAAAAACAAAAGGGTGAGATTAAATTGAGGTGGATAGAATGAGATTAGAAGGAGGAGGTCAACTGTAGAGGCAAGATATTAAGGAGGGAAAGAAGGAAGAGGAGAGGCAACGTTAGAAAATGAACAAGGAGATAGCGAAGACAGAATGAAAAGAATGATGGGATAGTAGGGAAAAGGAGAAAAGGAGAAAAGATAAGTATGGGACTGGAAAGAATGAAAAGGTACTGGATAAGAAAGTAGAAAAATACTAGAAATATGGAGAGGAAAGAAGATTTGGGAGTGAGAGAGAGAGAAGAGATGTGAGTGCACAGATAAGAGGAGGCATATACGGAGAGGATAAGCTATGGAAGCGAGATAGAAAAAGAAATACGTGAATAAGCAAGACATGGAGGGAAGTTGAATGTAGAAAGGAATGTAAAAAGGGAGAGAAGGGAATAGGGAAGAAAAGGTTGATAAAACAACCACAAAGGGATAGGAGGAGGTCAAAGACAAGAGGACGAATGAGGTGGGTGAGAGAGAACATTTTTCAAGATATAGATTTTATAGGGTAAGGTTGGAATGAGAGTGAACAGGGAGATTAGAGGGAGTCAGTGGGAGAGAGAAGAGGAGGCCGTAGATTGAAGAGAGGAGACAGGATGAGGGAGAGGTAGAACAGAGCAGAAATAGAGAAAGAAAACTGGGGAAGCTAAGGAGGATCAAGGAGAGAACAATAAACAAAAAAGGGAGGAAGGAGATAAGGACAAGTGAGAGAGATTGAGTGGTAGGGGATATGGATAAGAAAAGGTGTAAGGGGGAGGTAGGAGTGGCATGGAGACATCAAATAGTGAGGAATTGTAGGTAGATCAATTTGGGCAAAAGATGCTTTGGTTTCCATGGCCAGAGGAGCGAGAAGCCCACTGGGCCCCTTAATGGGTGTCTTTAGTACCAACCCAGAGGTAAGGGGAGCATTTGTTTCTTGTTTGCATTGGGGACCATGGCACCCTTACTAAGCCGCTAATTTTGGTAGCTTGCATACCGCACGTGCTTGCTTATTAAGTTGTTGCTTGTCTTCAGCCCACGCAGCCTTAGCTGCAGTGCAAGGAGCAAATTTATTGCCGCACATGGAGGAAAGGAATTATAGGGAACATTGGCAGTAACACTCAATGATTTTGTGTTATACTAAAATCCCTAAAATCTCATATAAATAACTTGATACCAGATCTGGCCTCTTTCTAATTCTCCTTAATGGGCCTCTTTTGCTTTTTCCAAATTCACTTTCATTTTATCTGACTTTGTGCATCTGTCGCTCTGCCAGCTGCAAGCATGGAGTTTTAGCCCGACAACCTGGAGAGCTTCCAGAAAACAAGCACTCCAAGAAGAAGAAGGCCATCACGGCCTGGGCGTAGGCCCACCAGTTACAGTTTACAGCAAAGAAGGATGAGGAGATGCACTTTGAGGAGGATCAGGAGGAGGAAATGGAAGGAGAGGGTGACAATCCCATAATAGTGGCGCCTGGGGCGATAAGAGGGCCAACAGAAGTGATGTCCCCTGCCAGATCATAAGGCAGCTGAATCATCTCCGCAATCTTGTCCCCAGATGAGCTACAGGACAGGAAAGCAGAAAGGGAGGTCAGGCTGAAGATGACCAAACTGAAAATGGAGGAGGCACTTTGACAGAGGGCTGCAGAGGAGAGAAAGGCGGAGGAAAAATGAGCTTTGGAAAGGGAGACGTCTGGTGCAAAGAGGGCCTTGGAAAAAGAGCAATCTGAGGCAGAGAGGGCAGTGCCGAGAGAGAAGGCTGAGGCTGACAGGGAGCTGAAATAAAATATACTGTCCCTGGAGGAGAAGACAATTCTGCTGGCTCATGAAATGAGTAAACAAGAGCTGGACATAAAAGCCAAGAAGATATAGGAGTCCAGCAGCAATGGTGGCAGTGATACCCCAGTGTCCAAAGGAGACAGGAGAGTCCACATTTCCAAGGATCTGGTGACTAAGGTAGTTGTGGAGTGGTTTGAGGCTAATGTGGTTGCCCTAGAGAGTCCCAGAGGAGGGTTGGGGGGGTATCTCTGGAGGTACATTCCCAATGAATGGAGAGAAGCACTGTTGGCCCTAGGGAAGGGAGATCGAATGAGGTATCCCCTCATAAAGGACATCATTGTCCAGAAGTATGGGCTCATGCCAGAAAGGTATAGGCAGATGTTTAGGGACAGCCAGAAGTTGCCCTAACAGTCCTGGATGGATTTTGTGAATTACCTTTGCAAGGCACTGGAATGTGGAAGTGACGCCGAGAAGGGTGGTTCAGGTTCACCCCAGCAGGATGAGGGGGAACCAGACAGGTCCCATAGTAAGGTGGGGGGAAAGGTTACCATGCCTCCTCTGAGAAATAGAGAGGAGGTTCTGGTTCTAACCGTGTTGATTTGAGTGTTCCCAGTTAAGACACAAGCGGGGGCTCTGTCTGTCCCATGTAACTGCCCACTGGTGGAAAATCTACAGAGGTGGCCAACATGACCCCAGGGGTAAGTAGTCAACAGGAGCACAGAGTAGAACATGGCCTGATCTCTCTTGGATGGGAGATGGAGCCAGAGGGTAAGCTTATGATCCCTGAGGGTGAGGGTTGTGACTTCCTTCAGATCACAGTGAATGGGATCCCTGTCAATGCTCTGAGGAATACTGGTGCTAACCAGACCATGGTGGTGAAAAGGTTGGTTTCCCAGATCAGTACACTAAACAGGTCATTGTCCACCCTATGGCTCTGGTATCACTAGAATACGGTGAGAGCGTGGCTCTGAGGAGGGCCATAGTTAGCTCCCTAAAAGCCCATTGACTGCATTCCCGGAAATGAGCTACCATAGGTGTTAGAAGAACTGGTTGATGCAGCTGCCAAGGATGCCCGGAAACTCAGCTTTCTGGGGGTATCACACCCAAACTGAGGGTACGGGAATCCAGATGGAGCATCAGGGACTTGAAGGATTTACCCCGTCTCCTGTTCAGCCTCAGGGTACGGCCTCTGAACTGTAGAGCCAGTCTCAGGCTACAACCCCTGGACTTGTGGGAATGGAAAGGGAGTGTCTAGCATCCACAGTAGTTGCTCCCACTTTGAATAACCTCAGTGGTCAGAGGACCCTCAGAAGCAGTTAGGGAACTCCTTGCGAGGCCCAAGGCTGAAAGTGAGGACTGCCTAAGGCCCCGCTTGAAGCCTCCACCTAGCAGTGAATAGGCTGGGGCTTGGCGCTCGACACTGACAGCTGTCAGTGGCCTCTGCTGGCTGCTGTACTTGCAAGGATTTCCATGGGTTTGGGAAAGAAGTCTGATCCAAGGGATGAAATAGGCCACCTCAATTTGTTTGCTGTGGTAGTGCTGTCAGCCTACTGGAATGCGTCTGTGAGCAAAGTAAGGCTAGGGTCTTTACTGATGTGGTCCACAGGTACGGAGAAGTGATACCCATGGGTCAGTCCAGTGGCTGACGAGAGTGTTGATAGAGAAATTCAACTGAGTTCAGAGGTGCTTAGAACTACTGACAAGTCCCACTGCAGAATAGGCCCAATGTCCAGTGTTCTATCGCCTATGAAGCAATTGATTAGCCTCCCCTGGCTTTTGGCTGGAGGGGGGCCATGTTGGACAAGGGCATCTCTGCCGGGTCCACCTCAAACTTTTTGCCTGCGTCCTGCTGTTTCTGAACCCATTTTTGTTGGCTTTTAGGACTCTGTGCAGTTTACCACTGTTAACCAATGCTAATGTGCTTGTGTTCTCTCATTAAAACATGGTACACAGGGTTCACACCTGATTGGTACATTTAATTGACTTGTAAATCCTTCCTATCTTTTACCACGCGTGCCCAGAGTCTGTAACTTAAATGCTACTAGTGGACAGCAGTACTCTTTGTGCTACCCACTAAAAGTAGCCCTTTCAAACATGTCTCAGGCTGCATGCCAATGCAGTCTATGTGTAGTTTTGAACTTTCAATTCAATCAGGAAAAAGAAACCTTTTCCAGGCCCAGACCTTCCATTTTAAGACATGTAAGCCACTGCTAAAGTAGGCCCTAAACAGCCCATAGGGAAGGATGTATTGTATTTAAAAAGTAGGACGTGTTTTTAAGTTTTACATGTCCTGGTAGTGAAAAACGTTTAAATTGTTTGTTTACTGTTGTAAGGCCTAAGTCTCCCAACATTGTGTTACCTTATTACACTTAATAAGTGCTAAAATTTGATTGGGAAATGGTAGAAATGTCATGTTTGTATTCAAATGAATTGTAATTTAAACTCCTCTTCAATGGTAAAGTCAGATTTTAGTTTACAATTTAGAAAATGGCACTTTTAGAAAGTTGGCATTTTCCTGACCTAAACTTTCGGAGGCCTTCTAGGAGTTTCCAGCTGTGTTGGCCTGCTATTTGCTGCACTATCAGGAATGCATATTAGGCCCACACAGTGAACAATAGGGCCTGGTGTAACAGGGAAATGGCAATCTAGCCAGAATGGAAGGGGTGGAGCTGTTCCCTGCCTCACTTTCATTTCAAAGGACTGCCTCCGGCACAATCACAAAGGATCTTGACATCAGTCTTTTGTCACTGTAGACTTCTTAATGGCTCGGCAGAGGAAGAAAGAGGAAGGAAGGAACTTACCAGAACCAGATGTAGGGTGGACTAGAAGTTTCCCCCACTTCAAAGGGAGGCATCAGGTATAAATATGGGACCTCCTGAGCCACTAATCAATATGCTCCTGGACCTGTGGACATTGCAGAAGAAGATCTAGCTATTTCCAGAGAGTACTCCCCTGCTGCTTGAAGCTTGCCTTGTTACCCAGAGGACTGCCCTGTTGCCGGAGGCCTGCCTTGTTCTTCAGAGGACTGCCCTGCTGCTTGAGACCTGCCTTGTTCCCCAGATGAATGTACTGCTCTCTGAGAAGAAAGACTGGACCTGCTCCCTTTTTCCCAGTTTACCCTGAGTGACACAAAGGGCAGTTGGATGACCACCTGTTCTGAGCTGCAGGGACACAACAAGCTCCAGAGGCCTCGCTGCAACTGCCCAGTTAACCTGCTGTAACTGGCCCAACGTGGACCGGCAATTGGACCTGCCTGAACCCTACTGACCTCTGCTGGAGTGAGCTCCTAATGCCCAAGACGTTCCCCACTCAGGTCCTGGACCCTTGGCTGGCATCAGTTGAACTTCTCCTATGAAATCCTGAAATTTTCAGCTCTGTGCGCCAGAAGGTAACTTTTTCAGCGGTTTTACCCTGGTCCCTGCTTCTGGCACACACTGTGCCACGGTCAGCAGAACCTGTGACTTTTATCCCGGTCTATCCCGGTCTAGCGTGACCAGATACCCCCAGTTTGTACTTTCTGCTTCCTTGCACAATTTTTACTTAAACCTTTAAAATTGCATATCTCCGGTTTTACTGATTGCATTTCTGTTGTTTTGGTCTTTATTTATTCAATTTTACTCTATTGGTATACATTGGTGTGGGATATCTCTGGAGTTGTATTTTCACTTTATTACTTTTTGTGTGCTGCATACATATTTAACACATGTCTCTAAGTTAAGCCTGGCTGATTGTGTGCCAAGCTACCAGAAAGTTAAGCACAGCATAAATGAGTGACTTTTGTGGGTCGATCTGACATGGATTGTGGTTGTTGCTTCAAAATGCTTTTACCTGATCCACTAAAAAAACAGAACTTTGTACAGTGCCTCCTTTTGGATAATCAGCTATTAAAAGTGGGGTATTGCGTCTATAACTTAGCGGTAATTGCATTACTCTGTGTCCTACTCTCGCTCATCTCCATTATGCAATGGGGCCGCCGTGCCTCGTAGACACACCCCCTACCACTATAAAAAGTTCAACCCCCTGCACACCTCCACTACGTAACATGCCTCTGTAGAGACAGTTGGCCTGACAACCAGGAAGGAGGGAGGGTTGTAATGGAGAAAAGCGAGAGTAGGACACAGAGTAATGCAATTACCGGTACGTAATAGAAGCATTACCTCCTCATTGCTATTGCTCATCTCCATTACGCAATGAGACATACCACGCCAAAAAAGACCAGGTCAACTATACAATTTCATGCCGAGATATACCAAACAAAATGCTCAGAAATAGTAAAGACAACCCAGTTCCATCACAGTGGACAGAACTGTGGAGCCAAACACCAGACCCCAAAGACATGCAAGAAAGGAGACAAAACATGACAATAAGTCTAGCACACCCAGCCTGCGAGCAGACGTTTCCTGGAAAGATCCAGGAGATCAGATCCAGACTGACCAACAAACCCCACAAGGGGATCGGAAACACTTAGAAGCCCACCCTGGATGGAATCCAGCACCCAGGGCAGAGAAACTGAAAGTGGAACCACATGTAGCTGAACACACTAAACCTGAAACAACTCCCAATGCCGAGCATAAGAAGACCTGTCAGAAATCTGATGGCCACCAGCACAGAAGAGAAGACAGTGGCTGAGAGACCCTGCACATAATACCCCTCCGCGCACACAGCCCAACCATCAACAGTCATGCACACTTTGCATTTTCTCCACCCAGGCTGCATTACAGCCTGGGTGGTGAACATGCACAGGCTCACTTTTCCTCTCTGAGCGCCATACCACGCCACTCAGACCAATCACAATGCTGCTATCAGCAGCATTGTGATTGGTCAGGGGAGTCAGGAAGCCTGGGTGCTTCCTGTTCCTGCGAGGTGAGGTGGCAGCTGGTGAAGGCGAACAGCAAGTACGTTTTCTTTTTTGTATTTCCTAACCCCCACCTTCATCCGCCCTCCCTGCCACCGTCCACTACCTGCCGCCACTGTCCATATTAGCAAACGTGTTCTCTGGTTTCTCAGCTTTTTCCATGCAAAGGCTCACAGTAGAAAAGTGGTGGCTCAATACACAGATACTACATCACTTTAGAGTAATGTGAGATTGTAAAACATACCAATAGTATTCTAACTTCTGTTTTAAGAAACCTACGCATGGTTCGAGGCCACTTCCAAGCCTACTTTGAGCCCTATAGAAAGACACAATCCCAGCTTGAAGCAAAGGAATTTTCTGCTGTCTGACAGTGGAACACTAGAAATATGTGTTCCTTCCATTGATTTGATTTTCCATATCCAGAATATCATTCCACAACCAGGAGAAATCGCTTCCTTTCTGGCTTCACGTGTACATTTAGAACTGTACCTTCTGGAAAAGATTTTGTTTCAGGAAGCTGTACAACTGATTGCTGCAGGAGGCATTAACTTGAGTAGGGAGGTGCTGGACACTGAGAATCAAGTGCGGTGGAAGCTGAAATATTAGTACTTCATATCTGTGAGTTTGAATCTGATGGGGTCCTGTGACACCATAGGAGTCTTCTCTTCATTGGCTATTCCTCCCTAGCTGATCCTTGTGGTGCAATAGAATGACATAGCATCTATGTGGTTGATGGTGCACCCAACCATCCGCCAAGTGGTCCCCCAGAACTTTGAACATGCTTTAGAATTTTCCAATACCATCACATCAGGGGCGATAGCTCCGCAAACTACCTGGCCTGCGCGATGGGTGCTTGTGGGTACCTGCTTCTCTTTGAAGAACAGTCTGAATGCAATGTCTCCCCAGCTAAACCTCTTCAAATGTTGGGCTACTTAATTTTTCCTCATTTTGCACCTTTTTTTTAATCAACTCATTTGATTTTTTCTATAATGTTTCACGTTTTTGTCTCCCTATAAATTGCACTGACTGACAAGTATAAAATATATTTTCGCACTACTCAGTTGATACAAAATTTCTCTTATACATTGGTCAATTGATGCAAATTACTTTGCAAAATTGAAACAACACAGTGCAAAATTGCTTGGCACTGGTGCATTTGATACAATACTACCACCAGGTCCCTAGGGAAAATAGAAAGATAAAGTTCTGCTAATTTTGGCCGAAGATATGTGGTCACAGAATATACCAAGGAGGTTATTTAGAAGTGTGTGAGAGCTCACGCAACCCTTGGACATTCTAGGCCCAAATAAGTCTGATTGCATGGCCAAGACAATGCATGGTCATCCACAGCCATCAGTGATGTAGCAGGTGCAACTGCACCGGGGCACAGAAGTTTGCCCATTGCATCCATGTTTTAGCTGTCTTTGTACAATCAAAGCAGGAAATGGGGGTCCGTTACCTCCCCTTTACCTTACTCATCCCAGTACTTACTCTATTAGAATTGTGACCTATTACCTGAAGAATGTCATCCATTCCAAAGCGTTCTTTGCTTTCTATACCACAAGGAAGTCTCCTTCCAGAAATCTCCTCTAAAGTCACCTCTCTCCCCCTGTTAATTTTGTGTGGGTGGGGGAAGCGAGCAGAAGGAGACTTGGTGGTGCATTGGCCCCTCTCTGCCCCATGTGCAGTGTAGGGGCCCAGTGGTGGTGGTGCTTTTGATGGTGCTGTGGCCCGCGTTCCTGTTTCCAATATGTTGGGCTCCTGAAATGCCATGTCCAGCAGAGTCAATTAGCAGTGCTGAGGCCAGCTTTGAATTTTCTTACAGCAGTTAGTGGCTCAGTGTGTACTTTTGGGGATAATCAGTGTTGCATTTCAGACAACTCGGTTCTGCAGACTGTTTCAAATGGCTATTCAATCTGCATTTCACACCAGGTTCCAGGTCCTCATTTTGTCCAAACAGCTTGGTCAGTGGACATCATAGCGAAGACAGCTCTTTGGGAGAGTGTTTCATTGCTACTCGGATAAGAGGCCACTATTCCCGTACTCTGTCAGGAGAGGGGAAAGGGATGCTATTTCAGAGTTTTATTTAAAGAGGCGACCGGCACAGGTAAATGTGGTAGGGTAGGGGCGGGGCTGGATGGGATTGGGGGAATAGGTATAATTAAATAAATAAATAACACCTATTCTGTTGTCCGTTGGCTTCCCACCTTGCCGTGCCCTGCCCCGCCACACTGCGCTTACCTGTGCTGGCCGCCTCTGTTTTCTTATAAAGAAGATATTGGGAGATTACATTGATTAGAGATCTCAAGTGTCTCAACAAGTCCATTCCCATGGTCATGGTACGCTTCAAAATGTACACTTTCCAGCAGGTCATTCCACTAATTACAAAGGGAGATGTTTTTGAGCAAGATAGAGCTTCAGGATGCGTAACTCAATATAGCAATAGACCTCACCCATCAGCGGTACCTCGGATTTGCCATAGGCAACCAACACTGGCATGTCCGACTGTTAACTTTCGGACTAAAGACCTTACCCAGGGTCTTTACAAAGGTGATGGCACAGGTTCTGGGACTCTTGCATGCACAGGGCATTATAGTCCATCACTGTCTGGATGATCTATTGATTGAGGCTCCCTTTGCAGGAACAGGCTTTGAGGGACACAGAGGCGACAGTTGCAACACTTCAAGACTTTGGTTTTCTCATCAACACCTGTGCAAAGGTTGGAGTACATAGGAGTCATTTTCAACACCACCCATGAGCTTGTCTTACTGCTGAAGACAAGGAGGAAAAAGTTCCAGGGTCACGTAGCAGAGATATTGGTGAAGGCAAAGTCCCCCGCAAGGGAAAGGTTACTAATCTAGGGAGACATGGTAATTCTTACATACTGCTTAGATGCTCTGTGACATGTTGATATAGCTTTCTGAAACTTGGTGGACTTGGTTTAAGATCTTTTCTTTTCTATTTTTTAGGCTATAGCACTCAGTTTCATTTCTGGGGCTTATCTGCACCTGGGGAATATTGTTCTCCATATTCGGAACCACTAGATTCCCTGTAAGGGGTGTTACGAAAAGCCAATCCTAATAACTCTCTAAGTGCGGGAGAATGTAACATGGTGAATAGGGCTCTCATCATTGACTCAGGGGACAATGTTAGGGCATACCAACTCTTTGATCCTTACCGCCGATGCCAGCAGACTCGGGGGGGAGAGGGGCAGTGTTGGGCAACCAAACTAACCAGGGCTTGTGGGGAGTTATAGAGGGGCAGGTTGTCCGAGTGCATTGAAATCATGCCAGTCTGGAAAGAAAAACAACTTTTCTCATCATCAAAGGGGGAGGTCCTTAGTAGTAAGAATAGAAAACACGATCACTATGTCCAACCTAAGCCACCAGTATGGTACAGCCTCTAGAGCCTTTCAACAATTAACCCGTCAAATTTGTCTTTGGGGAAACAAAACCTGTTACACTTACGAGCTGTTTACATAAAAGGGGTCTTGAGCATACAGGCCAATCAGCTCATCAGTATGATGTAATTAAGGCTCCCAGTTTTCCTTGTTCACTGATTTTTACAGACAAATTCAGACAGAAAAACATTTATTTTCTTGTCTGTACTTATTTTTAAATGTGAATAAAAACGGGTATTGGGTGCTTTTTGAGGGATTCTAAATGCACTTTGCCATGACTGCCAGGTCAATAATTGTGTGGATTGTTAGGTAAGGGGGTTAAAAAAAAGGAATTTTAGTAAAGAGGCTTAAACAGCAGTAGCTATGCACAAGGGTGATACTGAAACGTACATATTTTCATGTAAGTGCATTGATTTATCTTCCGCAGGTGTTCTTATCACTGAAACCTGGCAGGCATTCAAGAATGACTTCATATTTCTGGGTTAAAAAAATTTGGAAATATACCAGTTTCAGCTTTATTTTTTTCACAAAACCCATAATAAATATGGATGAATACAGATAAAGTTGACAAAAAATAAATATGGATGAATACAGGCGGAAAGGTCCAAAAAATAAATACCGCAAAACTGGGAGCCCTAGTTGTAATGTTCTCAGGACTTCCTTCTGAGTCCTCCAATAATTTAGATTTGTCAGAGATAGGGAGTCCCTCTAGAAGACTTGTTCACTACACGACACAACTCACAGGTTTAGGGTTTCCCTCAGGATATCAGAATCAATAGGTATTGGGGGTAAATGTTCTGACCAGTGCTTGGCTGAATGTTCTACTCTGCACTTTTCCCCTATTTGCAGTAGGTCACTGGTCCTGCGGGCAGGCATGATAATCATTATGCCATTTTAGACAAGAAGACCATGGTTCCCCATCCTTCGTCACCTAATAATAGACCATGAGAGGATCCTGCTGATAACTCCATCCTCACTAAGTCATCATCTTCTCCCTGTAGAGACTTTGTCACATCTAAGACTCTCAGGGGCATATTCTCAAGGAGCTATCGTCGAGTTAACGGCACTTTATCGCAGCCAAAGTTGCGATAAATTTATCGCCCCATTCACAAGCTGGTGTTAACAGCCAATAACACCAGTTTACCCTCGATAGCAGCCGCAAAAAACCTCGCCGCAGACCACCCCCGCAACTATCGCTAATGAGATGCAGAGTAGGCGTTCCCGTGCAAAAAGCCGCAAAAACACCACTCCGCAACATTCTCAACGACCAGCCAAATCGGCGATAAGACCACAAAACATGCGATAAGGCGCGTTAGCTGCAGGAAATTAACACCTGCTCTGACCTGGTGCAAAGTTGGACCACAGCCTGCGCCACAAAATGGAGCCCAGCCCAGTTCCACACCTGTAGGGCAACAGATGCCATGGTGCCACTGAAGATGCAGCTCAGAGCCACAACAGGGCCACAACACCCACCACCACCACCCCCGGGACCCCCTCTCCCCAGTAACTTTCCCCTGCCGGCCGACATGCCACATCAACTACACGGAATCATGTACCAAATAATCCACCTGATGTTGCACAATCACAATTGGTGACATGCATGTGTCGTCACAAAAATGAGCATCACACATTCACCTTCGAAGTAACAAATGAAAATGTTTTCAAAGAAACACAGAACAGAAATGAAGACACATGGATGCTCCCCTCAGGACAATCCGTAGGTCACAGCCTGAAAGACAAAAATCATGATAAGAAGGTGTATCTTGCGCACATCAAAGGACAGAGAGAGAGCGAAGGAGAGAGAGAGAGGACGAGAGGGAGAGAGAGAAAGATGGACAGAGATGGGGAGCGAGAGATAGGCGGACAGAGATGGGGAGCGAGAGATAGATGGACAGAGATGGGGAGCGAGAGATAGACCGACAGAGATGGGGAGCGAGAGATAGACAGACAGAGATGGGGAGCGAGAGATAGATGGACAGAGATGGGGAGCAAGATATAGACGGACAGAGAGGGGGAGCGAGAGATAGACGGACAGAGATGGGGAGCGAGAGATAGACGGACAGAGAGGTGGAGCGAGAGATAGGCGGACAGAGATGGGGAGCCAGAGATAGACGGACAGAGATTGGGAGCGCGAGATAGATGGACAGAGATGGAGAGCGAGAGATAGACGGATAGAGAGGGGGAGCGAGAGATAGACAGACAGAGATGGGGAGCAAGAGATAGATGGACAGAGAGGTGGAGAGAGAGAAAGACAGACAGAGAGGGGGAGAGAGACACAGATAACAGAAGAGATGGACAGGGAGAGAGAGTGAGGACAATGCGCACTCAGGCCACACTGCTCACCTGCTGCCACCGGTGTATCTCCAGCCATGTGCCGGTATGTAGTGCAGTTCACCAAGTCACACATCTGAAACAGATCCGTCATCTGAAACAGAGTCTAGCTACATGAATGGCAAAGTACATACAATTGCACCAGACATCATCGCCTGTCTGTCCCTGCGCACCCAGGCAGATGCATCCCAGCCTCTCCCACCGCCCAGGGTTGCATGCCCACCCCTGCGCACTCAGGCAGCTGCACCTCAATACCTCCTGCCGCCCAGCGGTGCATGCCCGCCCCTGCACACCCAGGCCTCACTGCTCACCTTCTGCCCTTGGCGTGCTGCAATGAGGGCCCACCATGTGCCGCTGCAAGCCACATGCCCAGGGCCCGCGGACATGGCACCCTCCACATCATGTAGCCCTGATCCGCAGGCCACCAGGTCTCACATTTGATTCTGGGTCTTGATTTCGCCATGGCAGATCACATACCAGTGCACCCGGCATAATCGCAGGCCGCACACCCGCTCAGCCCTTGATGTGCCACTAACTCTGTGATCTGGGATGCGACGCCACTTGGCGGTAGGCCCGCACAGCCCGCTGCCTCTGCCCTTTACTGCGGTCCAGCAAGGGCACACAAATCCTGAGCAGTCCGGACCACCGGGATGGGCATCATCACAGGCTGCACACCTGCTCAGCACTTAAAGTGCCCCTACCTCAGTGCACCCAAAGTCACCGTCCCGTGGCGGTGTGCCTGTGGCGGCCACAATGTATCCAGTGCCACTAAGTCTGTGCCCCAAAGTCATGGACCCTGTATGATTGGGTATCGTGTTGCGGATGCCATCATGTAACCTCTGGTTCTGGGGAATGTGATGTTGCAGGGCCCGAGGCCCTCATGCCTACATTGACACCACACTGATGCACTCAGATAGAGAGTGGAAATGGTGTCGAGCACGTGCTCCCAGCCCTTTTTATTGGTAGGGTCACATGTCCTGAGAGGCATGTGTTGGATGGGTGTGGTGTGGGTGTAAACAGCCATGAGGGAGTGGCTGTGGCATGCTGACAACTAGACCTGTGAGCAGCAGATCATTACAGGGAAGACATGGGACATGTAGCGTTGACTTCCCCCGCGTGAGCGTAAG
Organism: Triturus cristatus; assembly: GCF_964204655.1. Lineage (NCBI taxonomy): Eukaryota > Metazoa > Chordata > Amphibia > Caudata > Salamandridae > Triturus > Triturus cristatus. The sequence goes on along the minus strand of NC_140589.1, from coordinate 135,400,500 downwards.
CGGAGTGGGCTGGCCTGGTGTATGCCAGTCCAGCGTAAGGGTATGTAAATTACCCCAGGGCTCCGGGCATGGTTCCGTACAGGGCTGGACAAGGAAGTAACTCATGCGTGTGTCCCTGTTGTTGTGTCAGTGCCACCCGGACCACATTCGGCAATGTGTCACCCTGTGACCCCTGTTCTACGACATGAGCCACATGGATGTAAGAGGAGTCCAGTGAGCCTACATTCATCCATACTTCCACTCTTGAAAGACCATAGACATGAGACATCTGTGTGAATATGAATGTTAAATGAACATTCAGTGCAGTGTTGTATATAGAGCAGTACAGAGCCATGCAAACTCCACATGACGATGTTGGCCCATGGAGGGCCAGACAAAGTCCTTCAGGGAATGACAAGTTCAAAGGAAGAGGAAGAGTTCAGTCCGCAATCTGATTGCTGTGTCATTGGCAATCAAACAGCATATGGCAGTCCTTTACCGTATTAGGAGACTTAAATCTCCACTTTGATAACAAATCATCTAGGGAGGCGGCTGCCGTAACGGACTGCCTTGGCGCCCTAGCTCTGAAACTTAAAGTATCCAGCCCCACTCACCAAAAGGGTCACCTATTGGACCCACTCTTTTCCAATAGCAGGGACATTATAATAGGAAACCATATTCCGCTGCCATGGTCCGACCATTTCTTGATTCCCTTCACCTGGACTCACCAGGATGGGGCTCAGTTAAGAGGCAAGACAAAAATTTGGAAGTGTAATTGGTCCAACCTTGATATTGATCGTTGGACAGCGATTCTTCCGAATTCTACACCTCTCTTAGGACAAGATCCCGATATAGCCAATATGAAAGTGACTAGTTGGCTGGAATCCTCGCTAGACTCACTAATCCCCAAAAAATTGACCATTAATAAGAAAGATACTTATGGTCCTGAATGGTATAAACCCAAACTTATGGTGCTTAAACAAACCTGTAGACGTATGGAAAGATGTTGGAGAAAGGACTTCTCTGTGATTAAAAAAAAGAACTATAGAGAATCCATAAAGCTCTACAAAGCCGAGATCAGAGAGGCCCAAGCAGAATATTACGAGAAGAAGATTCTCTCTGCCATGAATGCTCCCCGAGAAATCTTTAAAATTGCTAAATCCCTTATCAAGCCACCTGAGCCTATTCCCTTGCTCGCCGACCCCCTAGGGCGGTGTAACAATTTGGCCCAGTTTTTCTTTAAAAAGATCAATAATATTTATTCTACCTTTCCGCACCCTTCTGGACAAGGAGGAGATCCCCCACTACAAAGTCTCATCCAACAGTCAGATTCTGGAATCAAAGCCATCCCCCCCGATGGACCTGGATACCTTAAAAGTTTATGCTCATAAGCTGAAATCCGGATCCCCCAATAATGTAATTACCCCTGCTCTCTTCAACCAGGCGTTTGATTCTATTGGTCCAGTTATTCTTAACCTCATTAATCTCTCACTATCAATGGGGGTCGTGCCCTCCCTATGATAACAGGCCATGGTGAGAGCCATCCTTAAGAAACCCTCTCTAGACCCGGAAATCCTTGCAAATTTTCGACCCATTTCGCTGTTGCCTGGGGTCACAAAAATATGTGAAGAGTATGTCAATACTATTCTTTCTACATTTCTGGAAGAAAATGACCGCCTTCACTTCTCTCAAACTGGTTTCCGACCGCAGCAGGGCACTGAAACTGCCTTGCTAACTGTGGTTGAAGAATCAAGGAAAATCTTAGACGTGGGCGGGTCTGTAGCCATTGTGCTACTTGACCTCAGCGCGGCTTTTGATACTGTCAACCATCTGATTTTGATAGAAAGACTAAGAGAGTGCGGAGTTTCAGGAGTTCTGCTTAAATGGCTGGAATCCTTCCTAAGAGATAGGTCGTTTCAAGTTTTTGAGAATGACTCTGTCTCGGAGAAAATGCCGTTGCACTGTGGGGTTCCTCAGGGATCTTCCCTTAGCCCCACGCTTTTTAATGTATATATGCGTCCTCTGGGTGATTTGGTCAGGCCATTCGGGGTTAAGATCGTCTCATATGCAGACGACACACAACTGATTGTGTCCCTAAATCATCTGGATAAGAAGCAGTTCTGTTTGGCTAATTGCCTGGAGCGAATTGCCACATGGATGGATAACTCCTTCTTAAAACTAAACGGAGCAAAAACAGAGCTGATGTTCCTAGGGAAACCCACCAACATCAACCCCGATGTTCTTTGGTCGAAATGCCTTGGGGTTATGCCCATGCCAAAAGACCGTATAAAAAGTCTTGGAGTGTGGTTTGACCATAAACTTGACTTCAACGAACAAGCACGTGAAGAGGCTGCCACGTGTTTTGGAATCCTTAAAATGACAAGGAAAATTCTTCCAGTATTGCATTTTGGGGCTGGGAAATTAATGGTCCAGGCCTTGATACTCTCCAGAATTGATTATGCAAATGTGCTCTACCTTGGAGCTCCCAGTTCTGCTATAAAAAAGCTTCAAAGGGTTCAGAACTGCGCAGCCCGTTCCTTGTTGCAGGCTTCTTATATGACTTCTACTAACCCTCTGATTGCCTCTCTGCACTGGTTGCCAGTAGCGGAAAGAATTCAGTTCAAGGCTCTTTGTATTGCGCACAAAGTAATGTCCTTGAGGGCGCCTCCTATCCTCTGATCCATCATTTCTCCCTACTTCCCTAAGAGAACTCTACGCTCGGAAACTAAACGCTTAGCGATAACTCCTAGAGTGCATTGAGCCCGGAGTGGGGGTCGGATGTTTTCCACCATCGCGGCAAAAAAAGTGGAATCAACTCCCTGATAAGATTCGGCTTGAGACTAGTCACTCTTCCTTTTGGAAAGCTCTGAAGACCCTGCAGTTCCCTTAAATGATTATTTTTCGTCTTACTTTTGTCTCTAGCACTGGGAGGCCTCTGGTAGCCATGCGCTCTATAAATATATATTCATTCATTCATTCATGGCAGTCCATGTCGAGGTTCAAGGTAAGTGTCGCAGAGTGTATCGTGGGACAGTGGAAGGTGATGATTCAGAGGGCAGAACCAAGATGAAGCCGGCCCTATGGCGGAGATGCATGCTACTGCGTCATTCTTACCACAAGGGCAGAATCATCTTCGTCCTCTGCTGTTTCATGTGCCTCACGTGCGGGTGGTGGTGTTCTGTCTCCAGCACTGTGTGGCACTGACACATCAGGGGGCGGAGATGTGGATGTAGTGGTAGCAGCAGCATGCATCAGCACCAGGCCTTGTGGCAGCAATACAATGAGGATGGTCTTGAGTAATCCTGGGCGTAGTGGGCGTAGTGGGGCTACGTGGAGCATCGCATAGTGTGGCCAAATCTACGCCCACTCGCACACTCCGCATAGCCCCACTATGCGCTGCCCGCCTCCCGCCCGCCCTCATTTTAAAATAACTTAAAGTATTTAAAAGCAAGAAAATATCTTATTTGAGGTGCGGCGTCCCAGGGCTCCCTCTTCCTCCTTCAGCGGCAACTTCTTCCTCACAAATGCACATGCACGGGCATTGCTGTTGTGTCCGGTCCTGTTGAGCAGTGTCTGGGCCCCCAACTCCTGACACCGTCTCCCCACTGATGACTGTGGACACCATTTCCTCCATGTCGTCCAGCTCCTCCTGTAGCGCTGGGCTCCCACCTCCAGTCTGCATTGCTGCCTTCCGGTTGTTGGCGAGTTTCAGCTTGGTTTTGCGCTTGACATCATTCCAGCGCCTCATTGTCCTCTTCAGCACTCCGACTGCATTCACCTTGTCCACAATGGACTGCCATAGTCCATTTTTTGTTGCCAATGACATAGTGGAGGTGACGAACAGTTGTTGATGGTGTTCTACCACCTCCGTTATCAGGATTCTGTTTTCCTGCTGACTGAATGGCTTCTTCCTACTCTTCTTGTCCTTGTCTTTCACTGACCCCGAAGTCCCAGGCTGGTTCTCCGGGGGGCTTGTGGGGTTCTAGTTTTCCTCCGTACTTGCTCCGGCAATGTCCATTGTGCTTCACTGTTGTTTGGCATTTGTTCGTCTGTTTTTTTTCTTACTTTTATGGTGATTATTCCCGCCTGACGCATGGGAATTGCAGGCCTGTAGCTGTTTATTTGCGTTTGTGTGTCGCATTTTTGCAGCGTGGCGTTGATTTTAACACAGTCAGTACACGTTATCTGGGGACTATCGCATGGCACCGCTGTGAAGTGAATACTTGGCTAACACGGCGTAACTGTCCTGCGATAGACTGCGATGTTGAAGGTTGCGTTAAGTTACTTTTGCGATGGTTATCACACGTTCTTGAGAATATGCCCCTCAGTTTAGAGATTGAGAGGGGGGCTACTTGAATAAGGGCCTCTCGGTTTCTGTTTCAAAGTCCCTACAGGCTGCTAGGAGGGATCAATGAAAAAGGTCTGTAGTCACCATTAACCATTTTTATATACTTAGTGTTCAGCAGGACTTTATCTTCTATCTTAGATTCTGGAGGGGAGATATTGCAGCTCTTAGAGAAAATGTTTGATAAGGAGCTGACCTCACCTACTCTTAGATTGCAGTAAGCAGCAACACAAACCTTTAGATCTTCTTGAGGTGATCTTGAGGAGATCTGTTTTGAACTTCTAGTCTCCAGACTTTTTATGGGGTGTAAGTATATTACAACCTAAAATATTGGCCCCTTCCATCTGTGGGATCTTCCTTAGGTCTTATCCTCCCTCCAGGCAGCCCTGTTTTAGCCATTAAATATCACCTCTGAGGAGTGTTTCGCTTTTAAGGTTTTTTTGGTGGCAATAAACAGGGCAAACAGAATAGGTGAATTAGGGGCATCCCTAACTAACAATTTTTGAAGATCAGACAGTCCTTTCATTAGATCTGACATTCAAGCCAAAGATGAATTCCCCATTCCCTAGAGAGCAAGAAATAGTACTACCCTCCTTGATTCCAAATTTTGATTCCCAGTGCAGTTCTTTTCACCCTTTAGATGTGGTAGGGGGTAAGGGTGCATCGCAGGAGATCATCAGAATATATAATAGGTCAAAGAGCCTCTTTGTAAACTTCAGCCTGGATAATTAGGGAACAAAAGCATCTTATTCTTCCTTGGCAAGGCGTATGAGGCCGATAATTAGTTTGGCCTATCCGGGCAAAGTTAATGAGGTTCCTTCTTTTAGTTAGAGCACAGGTCACTAGGGGGATAGAAGCCTCCTAGGTGGAATGGTTCAGAGTCTCCTTTGCTGTTGTGTTGGGCAGCTACTTGGGTTTCCGATTCCTGATTTATTAACCATTATAGATTAGTTGTAGCTCATGATTCTGAGCTTTTTTTTGCTTCACTTCTTTTTAAGGGGTCCATGTCAGGTTGATTAACATGTTGAGCTCTGTTATGATTCGCCTGAAAATCTGTCGGCAACTGTGAGGACAGAATGTCACAGTCGAAGGAGATAGAATGACTAAAATGTGTATTCCATTTCCTGAAAATTCCTATCATCTGTGTCTTTTTTTTCAAGTTGCTGATGAGACGCCTTCTTGGGCATTCCTCATCGACGAAGGAATGGGATGGATAAGGTGAAGAGGAGGTAATGCCGGATTACTTACGAGTAACCTTTCGGTAATCTTCATTACTCCGATTCTTCCTTGCTCATCCCCGTACTCCGACACTCCATTCTTTCATCGTCAACCTGCCATTCTGGTTTGTTATGAACAGGAGGAAATTTACGGCAGGAGAGTACCTTGTGGTAGAGAAAGCAAAGGAAGCTTTGCAATGGATGACAGTCTTCAAGTAATGATGCACATTACTCATTGAGTAAATACTGGGAGGAGTAAGGATGACCTAGAGAAATGAAGATTGCCAGTAAGTAATCCGGCCATTTCTCTTGATTGCACTTATATCCATGGAACCCTACTAGCCCACTTATACAATGGCTCTGCAGGGTTCAGCTGCAGTAAGTGTGATATAATAATTATTTTAAGCCAGAAGCAATGGGCATTAGTTGTAATTGGGTAATGGCCGGGTTGTGGAGCACTTTCCATCCACACTCTTGCACGCTGTGTATCCCAGACGCCATTGATAAGGTTCCAAATGTCATTGCGTCCTCCAGCCGTGGCTCTAAACGCTTCCTGTGTACAAGAACAGGCCGCTCTTTCTATTATCAAAGTAAAGGTTGGCACGGACAGTGGTAAATGTTGTAAACAAGTTTGAAAAGGGTCTTGAAAACATTTGCAAAGGTCAGCTAAGCAATTTCACTTTCAGAATAACAGATCGGAAAAGGTACCATGATGTCTTGCCTTGCTTTTTTTTTTTTCGATTTCATGGAATGAAACATTATTTCTTTCATATCCTCTCTTTAAAGATCGTCCTCTAAAGCGCACAAAACATTTCCATGTCTGGCTTGGCGTCAAGTCTTCGATAGGATTTTCTCCTCCTCGGCATTGAGTCGTGCCATCCACAGAGATTGCTGGCACTCATTTCGGAGCTGTCTCGGCGCGGCATTTAGATGTAGCTTGCAATTAAGGTTTGAATAGCCGGGGCCTCTGAGTGCCGGGCACAGTGGGCGCGCGCTGCCTTTGTGCTGATTCCAGGCGGGAATCGCTTTTAATAGACACTGACAGTAATTCCTGCTAATTTGTGTTTCAATTTCCATTCTTTCGCAAAAACAGTTAAGAAAAAAATAATTCTGTTTGGTTTTTATGTTCATACCTGTATATTCATATGTAAAATGAGAACAATAAGGTGAAGGTAATTATTGTTATGCCCCCCAGAGCGCCAGCCTTTGCTAAAATAGCGCCCTGGGTGTGCGGAGGGAAAATTGGCGCCATTGGTGATAGTAGTGAATTAAATGAGGCGGCAGGGGGTCCCTTTTGTGTTCTCTGGTTAGTACCTGGATGAGCAGGGACAGGCCTCTGAACACGGACATCCATGGACATCACCAACTCCAGTGGCAATTGGCATCTATGGATGGGGGGGGGGATGCAGGCGCACATTTAAAGAACAAAATGTTCTTTCTTGAACCCATGTCTCTGCTCCGGATCTCTTCTCAATCGGATGCTGCAGTGTGGGCACCAATCATGGCGTTGCTCTCATGCTGTGAGAGCAGCACCCTGATTGGAGGGAGTGCCCTCACTCGCTGTTTCCAAGAACACTGGAGCCCTGCACTTAGTATGACCCAGCTGTCTTATGACAAAGTGCAAACACAGCCCACTCTCCTCCCTGCTGCCGTCATTCAGCAGCAAAAGGAACAAATGATGGACAGAATGCTGAACAATGCAAACATTTACCCTCAGCCACAAAGATATGGGTTAATCCATTGCTCTTTTGCTCACCACACCACCCCAGTTTGGACCCAGCCATATGCAAATCCGTCTTGACCCTGTTCCACATGGGAAAATTCCAGCCCAAACTGACAAGCCAGGTCTTCCCTGGACCGGAAACAAGCATCCTGGGACCAGTTTCAGGGCATCATCCCCTCATTAGCCAGGCTAGGCTGAATCCAGTGGCGCAGTGCGCACGGGTCCCACATCTGGGCATTCCCTTGCCACTTAGGATGACAAATGCAAAATGAACAAATGATGGACGTAATGCTGAACAATGCAAACGTTTACCCCCAGTCCCAAGGATCTAGGTTTAATCCATTGTTTTTTGCTCACCATGCCACTCAATTTGGACCCAGCCATATGCAAATTAGTCTTGACTCTGTTCCTCACTGGAACAGTCCTGCCCGAACTGCCAAGCCAAGTCCCACCTGGACCAGAAACAAGCATCCTGGGACTGGTTTCGGGGCATCACCTCTCATCAGCTAGGCTAGCTTGAATCCAGTGGCGCAGTGAGCATAGGCCCACATCTGAAAATACCCTTGCCACTTAGGGCAGCATATGGAAAAGGAACAAATGATGGACAGAAGGCTGAACAAGCAGCCCGGCCCCGGCCTGACGCTCGGTTCAGGACGGGAGGATGAAAAATAAAATGGTAATGCATTACCATTTTATTTTGTATCCTTGTGGGGTAACTTAAGTGGGGCAATGCTTCTCCGCTCCAACGGAGGAGCCGCCCCTGCCAAACTCACCTAAATCACTGATAGATAGCTTAGCTTAGATGGAGCATAAATTGTCAAAAAAGTTTTCCTCTAGCAGTTATCTTTACTAACTATATTTATGACAAATATTGAAAAAGTTGACATGATTATGAGTTCAAATATGAACGTGAACATTTTCAACTGCATCGTAAAACTATGCAGTGTGCTCAAAAGTCTTGATTTATGCTTTACAAATATAAGAAAAATATTGACACGAATAACCTGAGTGATAAATGTGTGATATAAAGTAACATAATGAATAAGATAAAGGTAAACGTGATCTAAATTAAACCATAATGTGTTGAAAAAGAAATGAAATATGCATAATGTTGCTTAGGGATTTGCTAAAAGAATCACAATTTTTTGAAATAACAAATCCTAATGTGTTTTACGGTTCGAATTTAATAGATAAAGTCTGTAACGTATAGAGAAAGAACATGAAGGTTAGAAATGACACGTAATTAATGTACCTTTGAAATAACATGTCTATGAGAAACTGTCCTAATTAATGTGTGACAATAATTTAGATGTAGAGCATTGCAAATGAATTTCATAAATGAGTTTGGTTATAGTGTCATAGTGATTAACGTGACAGTGATTCAGCTAAATTTCATGTAGGCCTCAAAAATGATTTATTCATCTGGTCTGTGCCAGAATATAGAAAAAGTTATACTGAAGAGGCATTCTGGGAGAACTTTTTTTGAAGTTCCTTTTTAACAAAGAATGTTTCTTCCTATCAACGTTGTATGCAGAGACTTTGTAACAATAGATAGCAAAACCCAGGAAGAGTACTCGACTTTGTGATAAAAAGTATCTAAAGAAAGGTTTATTTGAAAACTTTCATGGGAAGGTCAAAGTTCATTGCAACTTTAGCAAATCGGACAATATTTAAATTGGAGTACCTCACCCTCCGAATTTTTTAGATGATGCATTGATCACACCATGAGCAGACCATTGAAAGGAAAAAATGAGTATTCAACAATTTGGGTAAAGGAAACATGTATGCGTGTATAAGGAGAACATTTGGAGTATAGTTGCCTTGCAAAGGAGGAGCAGGGGAGCGTGCTGAATTTCGTATTCCCTGCATGGCATGCTAAAGGACTGAACTCTAATTTTCCTTTAGGCCAAACTCTGAACTGAACTTTTCATGACTGTGAACTCAAAATCTTCACTTTGTTGGCTGGCAAAGTTAGCAGAGATTGACCTTTCGGCTGAAAGGTTACTGACTCCATCTGTGGCATTTTATGCTACAGGTTATGAAGGACTGAACCAAATTATTATACCTCGTTTGTAGCATTCAAGACTTGTAATTCCATAGGGCAGTCACCGATGTATACGATTTACTGCAATGTGTGGGAGACTTCATGTGCTTACTTGATTTATTAAATTAACGGCAAATGCATTTATTTCTTGCTTCTGTCCATTCTAAAGAGTTTAGATAAATGTTTTTAGTGATCTATCTTTATTGATTTTGTCTTATTCTTTTAGTCATATTTCGATATATATTTAGTAATTTACGGAAGGAATGCATTACCATTATATTTTTCATCCTCCCGTCCTGAACCGAGCATCAGGCCGGGGCCGGGCTGCCTATTCAGCATTCTGTCTATCATTTGTTCCTTTTCCATATGCCGCCCTAAGTGACAAGGGTATTTTCAGATGTGGGCCCATGCTCACTGCGCCACTGGATTTGATGTAGATATTATTGTTTTTGGCAGTTGCTTTTTCCAGGTCCTCTGAATGAGATTGCCCCACATTCTCTCAAGTTATGGTCCCTAATATTTCAACCAAAGATTCATCGGAGGACCTTGTGTAAGTAATAGCGTAATTGAGATGAAAGTGTTGTTTAGGTGCCTAGTTTCAATGAAATTATATGACATGATATAAGAAAGATTTTTGGCACGATTTGCGCTGGATCAGCTGCCTGACGCAGATGATGGCTTTTTTGATGTGTGTCAGCAGGGCTCAGTGGGTGAACGGAGGGCAAGGAAGGTGGCTAAAGGGGTGTTAAAAAACATAGGGCCCGATTCACAGAAGTAATCTGAGAAGAAAGTCTAACTTTACGACATTCGGTATTCACAAAGGGCATTTACGAGTAGTAAAGTTAGACTTTTGGTCTAAGTTTAGACCAAAAGTCTAACTTAGACCAAAAGTCTAACTTTACTACTACTAAAGTCAGACTTTTTGTCTAAGTTTAGACCAAAACTCTAACTTAGACCAAAGTCTAACTTTACTACTCGTAAATGCCCTTTGTGAATACTGCTAGTCGTAAAGTTAGACTTTTGTTTCAGATTACATCTGTGAATCAGGCCCATAGTTTGCCATATGATAATGAAGGCCTAAAACCACTTTAAAAGGGCAAATCAGACAGAAAGAAACAGGCAGGGACAATGACAAGGCTGGTGTAAGATGAGAAGGGCACTGTTGGTATAACACAGCTCCATGCACCTCTCAAAATATTGGCGCCCTAGGGCTGGGCCTAGCTTGCCCATGCTAAAGGCCAGTCCTAATGTCACCACAAAACTATCTATAACCCATATAATTTAATTTTTGCACATTTTGGGGCAGATTTATCAACACTTTCGACCACCGCAAGATCACGCGACAGAGTTGTTGATGATTAATTTAATTGCCAGCTCAAAACATTACTTGTGCTGTAAAGTGACCAAAATGCAACATAAATATTGTATTTAGAATACAAAAAAAATGATCGATGGAATGCTTGAATTAATCTCAGCCACTGGTGATTACTCATACTACATTCCAAATTCAATATTATTTTGAACACCATGTAATAGGTGTTCTTCCAGTACAAAACTTATGAGGGACACTTGGCACACACATTTGCACATGTGTGTGTGTGGCACTAGGCAGCCTTTAACTGCATCATTGCTGAAGAATAGAGGAGCAACAACATATCCTAGTAGACATGGCTCTGCAGTTCTCTCTGCCCCTAGTACAATGCAGTGCAGCGACTTTAGTTGTCGCACCCATTGCATTCCTTTTTTGCAAATGTGCCTCTATATTTGAGGTTTTGAGTTTGGGATTTTTTGCACCACCAAAGTGTATGATCCAAAATAAGATGTCTGCAGTAGAAAGCAGGAAATAAAAACAAAATATCTCAGTAGGTAATAAAATAACCCAGAGGGGGCCCCTGCAGCCAAGACCACCAAGTCCACGGGGCTTCACTCATTTTGGGAGGGGGGCGTGCAGCCCTCCTCCTGGAGCCCGGGATGGCCCTGGGGATCGCCACCCCCCAGGGCTGGCTACTGTAATGTCCCGGGGTGCCCATCCCCGGGACAGTGCTGTTTGCTATGACAGGGCAGGATCCGCGCGGCTTCCGCCCTGTCATAGCAAACTTGCTTTGGATTTTGGAAGCGAGAGCTGGGGAACCTGCTCTAGCTTCCAAAATCCAAAGCTGATTGTTTTTCCACACGGGGAGGTGCATGTAAGCAGTTACCCGTGTGGAAAAGCAATGCCGGCTCCCGCAGGACGCGGGGAGCCGGCAGGACCGTGGGGGCATTGGGGCTCCCCCCACGGTCCCCAACGGTGAGGCCAGGCCCCGGGGGATGGGGTCCCCGAGGCAAATGTAAAGTAGTGAAAGTGGACGTTTCCTTTTAGTCGTGACTCTAGCGCGGCCCCCTATGTGAAAGAGATGGGTGCGCGGCTCTCAGGGTGACACTCGAGTACTTCTTAAGTCTTTCAAACATGAGGGGTATATTCTCAAGGACACATTGCCGAGTTAACAGCACTTTTTTGCAACCATAATGGTGATAAATTTAACGCACCATTCACAAGCTGGAGCAAACAGCCATTTTGTCAGTTTACCGGCGATAGCAGCCTCAAAAAGCATCATCACGGATGACCCCGGCAAATATTGCTAATGAGATGGAGAGTAGACGTTCCCTTGCAAAGAGCAGCAAGCACATCACTTCGCAAGTTTCTCAACCACCAGCAAGATCGTCGAAGAAAGTACAAAACAGGTGATATGGTGCGTTGGAAGCAGGAAGATTACACCTGCTCTGAGCTGGTGTAATGTTAGACTACAACCTAAAAGATGAAAGGGAGCCCAAGCCAGAGCCACACCTAAACGACAACAGATGCAATGGAGCCAACGATCATGCAGCTCGGACACCCAACACTGCTCCGCCACCCCCCGCCACCAGCCCTTTGTCCGCCATCCACCCCTCATCCCCCCCACAAACAAATGTGACAGCAACCTTAGGAAATCTGGAACGTAACAAATTGGCTGATGTCGCACAATTATAAATTAAGAAGTTGCATGTGAGGTTGGACAAATAAGAATCACAGTCATGTATAGATTTACATATAAAACATTTTATTTAAACAAAACAACAACAAATAAAACTAGGTACAGCCATGGCGTGTAATCTCTGGACCATTTGTGAATCACAGCCTGCAAGACAAAAAGCAAAATAAGATTGTGCGTCATGCGTCCATCAAAGGAGAGAGAGAGAGAGAGAAAGAGAGGAAGAGAGAGAAAGAAAGAACGAGTGAGAGAGAGAGAGGAAGACAGAGAAAGAGAGAGAGAGAGAAGAGAAGAGAAAGAGAAGAGTCAGATACAAGGAAGAGAGAGAGAAAGAGGGAGAGACAGTGAGAGAGAGGAGGAGAGAGGAGAGAGAAAGAGTGAGGAAAGAGGAAGAGAGAGTGGAAGAGAAAGAATGAGAGCGAGAGGAAGAGACAGAGAAAGAGAGAAAGTGTGGAGGTGGAGTGGGAGAGTGAGTGTTGACACTGTGGAGGAAAATCCTTACAGCTCACCTTTCTGCCACCGGTGTGTCTCCAATCATGTGCTGGGACATAGTACAGCCTCAAGTTTAGTCATCTGAAACATAGTATAAAATCAGTAATGGCA